>NC_069362.1:51707500-61707500 GCF_021730395.1 Mercenaria mercenaria | reverse complement strand
CGAATTTGCCGCACGCTCACGAAAAAGACCTGACCCGGGGTAGCCGCTATGCAAGGTCCGCATGAACGGACCCCCTCTACAACGCCCACCCGGTGGCACCCCAGTTTCTTCTACGGGTACGGCCAGGCAATCAACTGCTAGAGGCGAAATAGCGTTTTCAAGCGTTCCTGACCAAACACACAACTCCACCCTTGCTCGGAAACCAGACCCTACCCAGGATCGCCACCACCCGGGCGTGGTGGGCGTCCACCCTCTCTACAACGCCCGTCCGGTGGCACCCCAGTTTCTTTTACTGTTGCGGGACTGGACCCCGACACCAAAACTCGCCATTTTACGTTCAGGCCCGACTTTGAGACACCCCCACTCATTTGGTTCCATGTCATACATTTTGTTTATTCCTTTTACGTCTCCTTTGTTCTATTACAATGATGAATAATTACTTGAATATAAATGCATGTAAAATGCATATACGCCTTATATATTAATTTAGTGCCCGGGACACATATGAAACTATTAAAATCTTTTCAATGTCACTTTACTAATTGCAATTCCAAACTTTCGTTTTAGTGAAACGATAATTATAAGATGATGCAGTTACGAGGAATTCTTTGTGGTTAATCTCCCTTTTATGCACAATTGTTTTTTTCTATTAACTGGTATAACTGCTGACAATTGTAGCAGTTAATTGCTGCAACTGTCAGCAGTTCTAGCAGTTAACTGCTATAACTGCTAGAAATTCTAGCAGCTAACTGCTGTAACTGCTGCAACTGCTAACTGCTCACTTCCCACCGATTCTGTTCATGGGCAGTAATTGAAAATGCAACACTGCCCACGCCCCCTAGCACCGGCTTAAGCAGTATTCAATCTTCAAACCTACATGAGTTGAAATCAATGATCCCGAAGGACCAGAAAATATAACAAACAACACTGAGATGAAGTCGGGGCGACTTTTTACGGCCGCCACACAGCACTTAACACCCGCTGTTGTGAAGTAAATAAAATCTGGAAAGTAGAAAAAAATAAGGTAAAAAATAAAAAAGAAAACAAGCAAAAAAATCCCGAAGAAATCTTACTTGGTAGAGATATTCTTATTTCATATAGTATATAGAAATCTACAAACCTTTTAAAGTTTACATATTGTCTGGGATGGCTGAAGTCCCTTGATGTTTTAAGCTCAATGTAATGTTTGCCATGTACATCATCCGTATGTACAGCATCTACCTCACCACTGTAAACTGAAATTGAATAACACTCCATTAAAACATGTCTGACTATCAACAATAGTAAGATTCTCTCTGTCACAGGTGAAGAACATTTACAAAGTGTTGCAGGGTTGCATCATTATTTTCTGTATATCTCAGTTCCTTCATCCCTTTTTTCCTGCCATTTAAAATGTTGAATAAATAAATTAATGCATGTACAAGGGCTGTTTCATAAATTCGTGGAATTTTCTTCTCAAAATTTTATTTTTCAATGAATATATATTTATACAATTAATTTAACATATATCCTATTTCATTTTAAAATCGGTTCTAATTTTCTTTGAATCACCGAAGAATTAGAGGCATCTATAGCAACCAATATTCAGCGAATTGAAGCACGTCATTGGTTTATGCATTTCAAACTTACCCAAAGTGCCATGGAGTAGTCAAACTTTATGCAATTTTAGCGCAAAAGAAACTGACGTAAGCATTACGTCTCGACATCGTTTCCGAAAAGTCTGAAGAAGTATCGAACGGTTACTTCCCAGCAGAGTTTTATCGAAATTACTTCTCAAAATTGCTTGACATCAATGAATGAAATTGAGTTACTATCCATAGTGAATTTGTTTGTGGTACTTAAACTATCTCCAGCGAAACACTTAAACAATTTAAAAACTCCGATAAATTACCTTGTGAAAAGATTTTTTTATACAAGTGGCACGAGAGATTCATAGGTGGCAGAACTTCAGTGTTTGATGATAAAAGGCCAGATCGTCTGACATCTTCTGTAACTGTGGGTAACACGGAACTAGTGAAAGAACTGACAAACAATGATAGGAGGCTTACATGCAAATGTGGCAGAGGAGCTGTAATATTGTCATTCTATCAGGATTGGTTCAAGATTAATAATATCTTTCATGTGTTTACGAATCGGATAGAAATATCCGTCCCGAGGGCACCTGCGCATTGGGCGGTAATGAGGCTTGCCGAAGATCCTTTCAAGCCCTGAACATAGGTTTTACAACCTTCAATACTCACCCAAGGAATGAGAGTTTAGTCTTGAACGAACAACAGTACAGAAAGCCTCGCAGTTGTTGTATGGAGACTCTGTATCAGGAACACCAGTGGGAGAATCTGCAAATTTACAGGTTAATTCTATTCAGTCTATATTAAACACATGATTGGTTATACAGAATACGTTCAGACCGCCCTTACTGTTTGCTTAGTTTATCTGAAAGTCGTTGCTTTCTAAAGTAATCGATTCAATGGCAATGAAATCAACCTTTAGCCTGCTGACGGAAAGTGACTTTACTTCTGCGACCATGGCAGACCAAGATCAGCCTGCACGGACGTGCAGTCTGATCATGGTCTGCACTGTTCGCTATTCAGTCAGTAAATTTTCAGTGAACACCCTTTTGAATAATCAGTGTTACTGCCCGAACTGAAGGATTGGCCAGTTCATTTTTGAAATTTAGGAGGGAAAAGGTTAACTGAATTAATGCATTTAATTTTGGTAGAGTTTAACATATAAAGAAAGAATGAATACCAGCAGTATCACTAGAAATGACCAGAAATTTTAACAAAATTAAATCCTGTGTGTCTATCCTCTATGAGTCACATATTGCCGATTTTTTTAGTCCAGACTTAAGATCTATACACTTTGCATAACAAAATAAATAATAAATTATCTCTATAATCTATAGTCAATTGTGTGCTAAAATTCACAGGCTATAACCAACCTGAAGTTAAATACTGCTCAAACTTCCATCCCCAACAAGACATTTCATCATCACGTTGTGTCATCGATGCCTTCTGTTTCTTTTTCTGCTCTGTGTGAAAATCAAACATGTAATATGTTCCATTATAAAGAGTTACAGCTACAAGCCAGCCCTCTCTATCCTCATATGGTGTACACAGGAACTTTGTATACAGCCCTCGCCAGCAAACAAAGTCAGTGTTCAGCTGCCTGAAATATAACAAAAAAGACTACCCAGATTTAGCAATATCCGGTCCAGCAATATCAAAGCTGTACGTATAATTCAAGATTTTGTCCTTCAGTTGATGTGAAAACTGTAAGCAGTATCAATATTAAGGTCACGTTATATAATTGTACATTTTTGTAGATTTAGATTTTACATTTATTTCAGTCTCATCTATACACATTACAGTAAAATTTATATTCTTGTATATACAACAACTTAACACAGTGTATAGCCATTCAATAGGTTGAATTGTAAGAGACATTTTACAAATAAAAAACACTGTACATATTTATATATTCACAGGTAAACCTGAGGAGTAACTGCTAATTTATTATTCTAAAAACCAAACTTAAAAAACAAAACCAGAGTTATTAAAATGCTGAGTATGAAAAATAGCACTATTGCGCAAGCTAAGAAATGGGTATATAATAGCCTTGCCCGTCTCAATCAGATTGAGACTGGTTTAATTAGCAGTCACTACTCAGCAGTACTAAAAGGTGCATGAATATATTAATCAATTGTTACATTATTTACAGAGATAAAAATTTCTTCTTTGTAAACTAAGAAAGCAGGTTTTTGCACATATTCTTATTAGGGAAGTATTTCCAAACAACACCTTAAGTTTATCTGAATTAGTCAATGCAGCAAAATTGTTAACAGCACTTTCCGCCTGGTCAAAAAGGGTAGATCTAAGGTCATTGTACAACTGACATTCTAACAATACATGAGCTTCATCTTCTATTACATTACAAAATGGACAGAGACGCCTATCTAATTGTAAACCTTCATATCGACCAGTCTCGATACGTATGGGAGCTACCCCACATCTAAATTTGCTGAAAGCAGACCTGTGACTTAAAGGCAGGATCATCGTACAGTACTTTTCAACACAGTATTCATCTTTAAACATGCAATAAGTTCTTAGTTTATTACGGCCTCTACCTGATGGGCCTGTATATGCATTCACTTTTAGATTCATGTGGGGAAGTTGGCAGTTACTTGCGGAGAACAGGTTTGTACTGGTACAGAATCCAGGAAAACTGGTTAGGTTAACTGCCCGCCGTTATATAAATGAAATACTGTTGAAAAATGGCGTTAAACCCAAAACAAACAAACAAACAAACAAACTAATGACAGAAATGGCATCATAATTATTGAATTAGTAAAAACATAAAAAGTATTTCACCAAAACAGTACTTATGTACTGCATTTATTTAGGTTTACATGTATTGAGAAGGTTAGTCTAGTGTCACTTAGTATCTTTAGCACTTTTTTATGAAGGAGGTTCCATCCTATGATGTGAAATATTGATAAGAATCGGATGTAATTTAAATTATAATGTATTATTTGTAGATTTTGCAGAGCCATAAAGCCAAAATTTCATACATTTAGTGACTATATATTGGCTGGTTTATAAATTGCCTTAAAACAGTTTTAAAAAGCTGAAGTAAAATAAGGAGAGAGTAAAGAAATGTTCCATACTATATACTGCAATTGATAGACAATAGTAAAACACTTTAAAATGCACAGAGAACATAGAGGACAAGAGGTTGGAATCAATTACCTCCACATGGTGTATTGTCCACCATGTCAGTTTAACAGGAGACAGTTTGTCTGAAGTAATTTGTCCTAACTGGATCAGTCTTGTAGAGAAGTAAAATTTGTCTTTTGTTTCTCCAGAAAAAGTCAGTATTGATGCAAATGGTATAAACAGTCGTTTTCTTAACTGCAATCTTTGCATACCTGAAAATCAGAAAATGGCATAAGGTGAACACACTTTATTTAGTGTTGGTGTTTAATTTACAACAAAAAAAGACACACAAACAACACTTTTCCTTCAGAAAAAAAAGCGTTGGTCTACGGATCATGGGGTCCCGAAGTTGATCACAGTGCGGGGCGTATGTTCTCGGTGGCAATTTGATAAATGACATTATGACTGGTATCATTCGTCCTCCACCTCTGATAATTCATGTGGGGAAGTCGGCAGTTACTTGCGGAGAACAGGTTTGTACTGGACGGAATCCAGGAACACTGCTTAGGTTAAATGCCCGCCGTAACATGACTGAAATACTGTTGAAAAATACCATTAAACCCAATACAAACAAACAAACAAATCAGGAAAAAGGCATACAAACAACACTATTTCTTCAGGAAAAAGACATAAAAACATCACTATTTCTTCAGAAAAAAGACGTACAATCAGGAAAAAACATGGAACTTAGAAATGCTAGAAATACTTTTATTTTGATAATATATGATTCATATACAGATTTTGAACATAGTTAACTTTAAGGACTGATTATGAGTAAAGACTTGAGTATATTTAATGTATAAGAGTTGATCATGAGTAGAGTAAATATGTAAGGACTTATCTAAGGACTTATCTAAGCAGATATGCCCCATGTGGTTCTGGGACGATCTATGTATGAAAAGAATTGGAACCACTGCCTTACCCTTGCATGATCGTAAGAGGCGACTGATAGGGTCTTAACACTTGGTTTTGCAGTAACTCTGTGATTCCAGCAAGTATGCATATTTTGATTCCATACCTCATGTTTTTAGCTCACCAGAGCCAAAGGCTCAGGGTGCCATGGCAACCGAAAGGAAAAACTTTAAAAATCTTCTTCTCAAAAACCAGAAACCCTAGAGCTTAGATAATTGGTGTGAAGCATTGCCTAGTGGACCTCTACCATGTTTGTTCAAATCATGACCCCGGGGTCAAAATTGACCCCGCCCCAGGGGTCACTTGATTTTACATAGGAAAATCTTAAAAAAAACCTTCTCAAAAACCAGAAGCCCTATGGCTTAGATATTTGACATGTAACATTGCCCAGTGGACTTCTACTAAAGTTCTTCAAATCATGACCCCTGGATCAAAATTGACCCCGCCCTAGGGGTCACTTGATTTTATATAGATTTCTATAGGAAAATCTTCAAAAAAATTTAAAAAATAAACCAGAAGGCCTAGAGCTTAGATATTTGACATGTAGCATTGCCTAGTAGACCTCTACAAAATTTGTTCAAGTCATGATCCCGGGGGTCAAAACTGACCCTGCCCCAGGGGTCACTTGATTTTAGATGGGAAAATCTTCAAAAATTTTCTAACAATAAACCAGAATGCCTAGAGCTTAGATATTAGACATGTAGCATTGCCTAGTGGACCTCTACAAAATTTGTTCAAAATTGACCCTGCCCCAGGGGTCACTTGATTTTACATAGGAAAATCTTCAAAAATTTTCTAAAAATAAACCAGAAGGCCTAGATCTTATATATTTGACACGTGGCATTGTCTAATAGACTTCTACAAACTTTGTTCAAATTATGACCCCCGGGGTGAAATTTACCCCGCTCCATGGGGTTACTTGATTGTACATAGAAAAATCTTCAAAATTTTCAAAAAATAAACCAGAAGGCCTAGAGCTTAGATATTTGACATGTAGCATTGCCTAGTAGACCTCTACAAAATTTGTTCAGATCTTGACCGCCCACAGTCAAATTGACTCCGCCTCAGGGGTTACTTGATTGTACATAGGGAAAACTTCATAAATTTGCTAAAAATAAACCAGAAGGCCTAGATCTTAGATATTTGATATGTAACATTGCCTAGTAGACTTCTACAAACTTTGTTGAAATCATGACCCCCGGGGTAAAATTGGCCCCACCCCAGGGGTTACTTGATTGTACATTGGAAAATCTTCCAAAAAATTTCTAAAAGTCATCAGTTTGACATTTGAAACATGTAGCTTATATTTCTCAGGTGAGCGATCCAGGGTCATCATGACCCTCTTGTTATTTCAATGTAAATGAGATGTGGAACCAAAATTTGTAGTCCTCTTTGGCACCATATAACCTATACTGTGTTGGTGCGCCATAAAACCCAAATAAATAAATAAATCTAAGAAGATATAATATATGAGGGCTAATCTTGAGTGAACTCACTATATGTAAGGTATGATCTTAAGTAGATATGATATATGAGAGCTGATCTTGAGTAGACTGAATATGAAAGGACTATCTTGAGCAGATATAATATATAAGGGCTTATCTTGAGTAGACTTAATATGTTAGCGCTGATCTCGAGTAGACTTAATATGTAATGACTTATATTGAGTAGATTTAACATTTTAGGGCCGATCTCATGTGGACTTAATATGTAAGGGCTGATCTTGAGTAGACGTAATATGTGAGGGCTGATCTTGTGTAGAGTTAATATGTGAGGGCTGATCTGAGTAAACTTAATGACTGAGAGCTGATCTTGTCTAGAGTTAATATGTGAGGGCTGATCTGAGTAGACTTAATATGTGAGGGCTGATCTTAAGTAGACTTAATATGTGAGGACTGATCTAGATGGGAAAACATTTTCTAAAAATAAACCAGAATGCCTAGAGCTTAGATATTTGACATGTAGCATTGCCTACTGGACCTCTACAAAATTTATTCAAATCATGACCCCCGGGGTTAGATTGACCCCGCCCCATGGGGTAACTTGATTGTACATAGAAAAATCTTCAAAATTTTCTAAAAATAAACCAGAAGGCCTAGAGCTTAGATATTGGACAATATTGTAGCATTGCCTAGTGGACCTCTACTAAATTTTTTCAATACATGACCCCTGGGGTCAGAATTGACCCTGCCCTAGGTGTCACTTGATTTTACATAGAAAATCTTCAATAATTTTCTAAAAATAAACAAGAAGGCCATGATCTTAAGTAGATATGATATATGAGAGCTGATCTTGAGTAGACTGAATATGAAAGGACTATCTTGAGCAGATATAATATATAAGGGCTTATCTTGAGTAGACTTAATATGTTAGCGCTGATCTCGAGTAGACTTAATATGTAATGACTTATATTGAGTAGATTTAACATTTTAGGGCCGATCTCATGTGGACTTAATATGTAAGGGCTGATCTTGAGTAGACGTAATATGTGAGGGCTGATCTTGTGTAGAGTTAATATGTGAGGGCTGATCTGAGTAAACTTAATGACTGAGAGCTGATCTTGTCTAGAGTCAATATGTGAGGGCTGATCTGAGTAGACTTAATATGTGAGGGCTGATCTTAAGTAGACTTAATATGTGAGGACTGATCTAGATGGGAAAACATTTTCTAAAAATAAACCAGAATGCCTAGAGCTTAGATATTTGACATGTAGCATTGCCTACTGGACCTCTACAAAATTTATTCAGATCATGACCCCCGGGGTTAGATTGACCCCGCCCCATGGGGTAACTTGATTGTACATAGAAAAATCTTCAAAATTTTCTAAAAATAAACCAGAAGGCCTAGAGCTTAGATATTTGACATGTAGCATTGCCTAGTGGACCTCTACTAAATTTTTTCAATACATGACCCCTGGGGTCAGAATTGACCCTGCCCTAGGTGTCACTTGATTTTACATAGAAAATCTTCAATAATTTTCTAAAAATAAACCAGAAGGCCATGATCTTAAGTAGATATGATATATGAGAGCTGATCTTGAGTAGACTGAATATGAAAGGACTATCTTGAGCAGATATAATATATAAGGGTTTATCTTGAGTAGACTTAATATGTTAGCGCTGATCTCGAGTAGACTTTATATGTATGACTTATATTGAGTAGATTTAACATTTTAGGGCCGATCTCATGTGGACTTAATATGTGAGGGCTGATCTTGAGTAGACTAATATGTGAGGGCTGATCTTGTGTAGAGTTAATATGTGAGGGCTGATCTGAGTAGACTTAATGACTGAGAGCTGATCTTGTCTAGAGTTAATATGTTAGGGCTGATCTGAGTAGACTTAATATGTGAGGGCTGATCTTAAGTAGACTTAATATGTGAGGACTGATCTAGATGGGAAAACATTTTCTAAAAATAAACCAGAATGCCTAGAGTTTAGATATTTGACATGTAGCATTGCCTACTGGACCTCTACAAAATTTATTCAAATCATGAACCCCGGGGTTAGATTGACCCCGCCCCATGGGGTAACTTGATTGTACAAAGAAAAATCTTCAAAATTTTCTAAAAATAAACCAGAAGGCCTACAGCTTAGATATTTGACATGTAGCATTGCCTAGTGGACCTCTACTAAATTTTTTCAATACATGACCCCTGGAGTCAAAATTGACCCTGCCCTAGGTGTCACTTGATTTTACATAGAAAATCTTCAATAATTTTCTGAAAATAAACCAGAAGGCCATGATCTTAAGTAGATATGATATATGAGAGCTGATCTTGAGTAGACTGAATATGAAAGGACTATCTTGAGCAGATATAATATATAAGGGCTTATCTTGAGTAGACTTAATATTTTAGCGCTGATCTCGAGTAGACTTAATATGTAATGACTTATATTGAGTAGATTTAACATTTTAGGGCCAATCTCATGTGGATTATGTGAGGGCTGATCTTGAATAGACTTAATATGCGAGGGCTGATCTTGTGTAGAGATAATATGTGAGGGCTGATCTGAGTAGACTTAATGACTGAGGGCTGATCTTGAGTAGACCTAATATGTCAGGGCTGATCTTAAGTAGACTTAACATGTGATGACTGATCTAGATGGGAAAATCTTCAAAAATTTTCAAAAAATAAACCAGAATGCCTAGAGCTTAGATATTTGACATGTAGCATTGCCTAGTGGACCTGTACAAAATTTATTCAAATCATAACCCCCGGGGTTAGATTGACCCCACCCCTTGGGGTAACTTGATTGTTCATAGAAAAATCTTCAGAATTTTCTTAAAATAAACCAGAAGGCCTACAGCTTAGATATTTGACATGTAGCATTGCCTAGTGGACCTCTACAAAATGATCCCCGGGGTCAAAATTGACCCTGCCCCAGGGGTCACTTGATTTTACATAGGAAAATCTTCAAAAATTTTCTAAAAATAAACCAGAAGGCCTAGATCTTAGATATTTGACATGCAGCATTGTCTAGTAGACTTCTAAAAAAAATTTTCAAATCATGACCCCCGGGGACAAATTGATTCCGCCCCATGGGGTTACTTGATTGTACATAGAAAATTCTTCAAAAAAATTCTAAAAATAAACCAGAAGGCCTAGAGCTTAGATATTTGACATGTAGCATTGCCTAGTGGACCTCTACAAAATTTGTTCAAATCTTGACCCCCCCCCCCCCCCAGGATCAAAGTGACTCAGTCCCAAGGGTTACTTGATTGTACATAGGGAAATCTTCATGAATTTGCTAAGAATAAACCAGAAGGCCTAGGTCTTAGATATTTGACATATAGCATTGCCTAGTAGACTTCTACAAAGTTTGTTCAAATTATGACCTCTGGGGTGAAATTGACCCTGCCCCATGGGGTTACTTGATTGTACATAGAAAAATCTTCAAAATTTTCAAAAAATAAACCAGAAGGCCTAGAGACTTAGTAGACTTAATATGTGAGGACTGTTCTTGAGTTAATTTAATATGTATAAACGACTTATTGTGAGCAGAATTAAAGGTAGATAATCAGATTTTGGCCATGTAACAGATTTGTTTGAAACTTTAATCTGATCATTTACACCCATTTATGTTCTCTTAACGCTTAATACAAGTTAGATTTTCACTGGAGGTATTTTTAAAATTTAATTTTCCTATCCTGGTTGCCCAACCAAGATGGAGTTAATTTATCATAAGTATAAATTTGATAAACATACTTTGCCTAAGGAAAGGTATAAATATTAGACATATTGTAATATATTTGTAAAATATTTCCATTAACAATTATGTATTTTAGTTGTTATTCATTAGAAACGCAAGTTTGAAAAAAATATTATTATCTCCCTTTGTCTATCTTGGTTGCGCAACCAAGATAGATTGGAAATAAATGAATTCAGAACATACACACAGCTTTAAAGCTTGCCATTTGGTTAGGATTGTTAAATACTTAATATGTCTATCAAATGCAAATGTAAAACTAGAAATTGTATCAAAATAAGAAGAAATATCCAGCTTTTTAAATACTTTCATATTAAAGGGGAGTAATCACAAAATTTTATAAAAATTAATAAAATATACATTTCAAATAGGAATCTATCTCTATGTAATGGGTCTTTTGTTCCTTAAATAAATCTCTACCAGAATATACAAAAAGTAACAAATGTCATAAAATGTTGTTTAAATATGATTGACCACCTTTAATATATGAGGGCTGATCTTGAATGGACTTGATATAATATGGCCGAACTTGAGTGGACTTAAAATCTGAGGGCTGATATTGAGTAGATTTAGTATATTAAGTAAGTTTAACATGTGAGGGCTGACCTCGAGTGGACTTAATATGTTATGGCAGATCTTGAGTGAAATTAATAATTATATGAGGGCTGATCTTGAACTTATATTTGAGGGCTGATCTTGAGTAGACTTTATTTATTATAGCTGATTTTGCATAGACTTAATATGTGAGGGCTGATCTTGAGTAGATTTAATACTTGAGTAGACTTGATATGCTATTGCTGATCTTGCATAGACTTAATATGTGAGGGCTGATCCTTAGTAGATTTAATATATGAGCACTTATCTTGAGTGGACTTAACATGTTAGGGCTTATCTTGGGTGGACATAAAATAATGTGAAGGCTGATCTTGAGTGGACTTGATATGTTATGGCTGATCTTGCATAGACTTAATAATTTTATGTAAGGGCTATCTCGAGTAGATTTAATATGCAAGGGACTTAATATGTGAGGGCTTATCTTGAGCCGACTTAATATGTTAAGACTGATCTTTATTAGACATAATAAGTAAGGATTGATCTTAAGTAGATTGAGAGGGCAAATATTGAGTGGACTTAATATGCAAGGGCTTATCTTGATTCTGTCTATGATTCAGCCATCCAATGAGGAATTTTCAAATATTTTGCATAATAATAATAATGTGAGGGTTGATCTTTAGTAGACTTAATATGACAGGACTGATCTTGAGGAAATTTTATTTGCGAGGGCTGATCTTGAGCGGGTTTAATAAGTAAGGAATGATCTTATTAATAAGTAGATTTAATATGCGAGGGCTGATCTTGAGCAGATTTAACATATAAGGACTGATTTTTAGTAAATTTAGTATGCGAGGGCAGATTTTAATTCAGCTTAAAATACAAGGAATGATCTTAAGTAGATCTTACATGACTTTGTGAGGGCTGATCTTATGTAGACTATATATGTAATGACTGATATTGAGTTGACTTAATATGTAATGGCTTCAGTAGTTGAAAAAATTACTGCAAGCATTATTTGAAAAAAGCAGTAAGGTAGACAGTTGAGTGAGTTCAGTTTTCAGTTCGCTTGTTATTGTCACCTGTGACTTAATATGTACAAGACTGATTTTGTACGAATTTAACATGTGAGGGCTGATCTTCAGTTGACTTGAAATGTGAAGGCTGGTCTTTATGGTCCTTCTTAAATTCATAAACTCTAACAACCACTGACTTAAGGATTTGTTACATAAAAGCTCTGCTTGCTAGTATCAATCTGTAGAATACAGAATTATTCCTAAAATTGAGCTAAAGTTTTAAATTTCACTTGATATTTTTCTCAAAGAAACCACAACAGTACTTTATATGTACAGTATTTTTGTATTTCAATCTAAGGCTACTTTTTCCTCTCTCTGACCACATTGATCTTCTAAATTTCTCCTTTTTTCCCTCACATATGTTTCTTTTCAATGTTATCTATATTTTAATAGAAGGCATCAACTAGAGATGGTACCTACCCAAATAAATTAAAGGGGGACAACCCTGAATTGACCAATAAGCTGAAGCCAACATTAAACATTGATCAAAAGTGAAAGAAAAATCAGATAGGTCCCTTTTCAAACAACTTATCAGACAGACAAAATATGACCTACATTTGTTTAAATCCCTTTGTATTCAATATACAATATGCACACTTTTCTCATGACTTACACTGACAGTTATTTAGTAAGTTGTAGTGAGGCCCTGATCGAAAGTTTAGTAATGCATGAAGATTATATAGAATTATGCATACATTCCTTTGAAGAAAATTAACGACATTAAGAAACGTTATTAAGTTTTGATCTTTTAGCCAAAGTTTTTATTTATTGTTCTAAATGGTGATACATTGGTTTACACAACATTTATATATCAAAATGTAAAATGTATATATTCAACAATGAGAAATAACAAAAACTGGTAACACAAAAATTTCATTGTCGTCAAATATAATTACAATAGTTTAAGGTAGTGGTTGTAATTACTACATGTTAAGGTAGCTGATAGGTAATGACTCTATGTAATGTATTCTAAGCAATTCTCAATTTAAACATTGTCTGGAGGGAACTAGCACGATCATTTGCTTTCCTTGAAAAATGAATGAATGCTGAAAAAGCATATTGAGATTACTCTATTTGATGATTTTCATTACAGGTCAACTACCCTAAACAAACTAAAAGGTGTTTTATTTATTGTTGAAAACAAAGTAATCGGATAATTTCAGATATCAACATTAATTTAAAACTTATACTGTTTACAAAACTTGAAAAAAAAGTTTTTATTGGGGCCTCTCATTTACAAATATATCAACAATTATCACCTGAACTGAGTGCATTCATGAGTGGAAGATATTGATGGTAAAATAGTGTAGGGGTTTGTTTACAATATAAAATCTTTAATAACTTCTTTAAGGTACATTTTTGGTATGGTTTTGTTAGGCTTATAATAAAGAGCATGTCATTCTCTTTCACTCAGAATTTTTTCAAGCGTTTTAGACACTTGGCTAGTCTTGGAATTTGACTTTATTAAGAGACAAAAGGAAGTTCAGTATAGGCTCTTTCAAAATGTTGAAAGTAGAGTAAACTTATATTATACTCTATTGAATTTATTTAGCTGTGGGAGCTTTTGATATAGACTATAATTGGAGAAGTCCTAAAATCTTTGAAAAATGGTCAATACAAGAGTTGTCCATTTTGCTTCAGATATTTTGAGAAAGTCATTTTTTAGATATCAAATATTTTTATTTTTGACATGGAGAAGAGGAAAACCATAAATATATTTAGAAAATTGGTGCACTTAGCTATCATTTCACTCTGAAAAAACCTGTAAAGATGAATTTGAATTTTTTAGGTACCATCTCTACATCAACACAATGTCAACTGGATCAAGGGAAGTAACTCAAACTTGTTTGTTATATACATTTTAGGCAGAATTATCTTTCAGTGGCCAATAAGCATTGGCACAGCTGAATCAATGCTCATTCTGGTTTAGTTCATAACTTTGATCATTTCGTTGACTTGACATGTGAAGGCTGATCTTGAGTAGACTTAATATTAAGGACTGATTTTAAGCAGATTTAATATGTGAGGGCTGATCTGGAGTGAACTCAATATGTGAGGGCTGATCTTGAGACTCAGAGTAGACTTTATATTATATTTAAGGACTGCTCTTGAGAAGATTTGATATATGAAGACTGATGTTGAGTTGACTTAATATGTGAGGGCTTATCTTGAGTAGATTACTATGTTATGAATGATTTGTAGTAGGTTTTTCCTGTGAGGGCTGATCTTGAGTATCCTTAATATGTAATGACTGATCTTGAGTAGATTTAATATTTAAGGCCTGATCTTGAGTGGACTTCATAATTATGTTATGGCTGAACTTGTGTGGACTAAATATGTGAGGGCTTATCTTGAGTAGATTACTATGTAATGAATGATTTGTAGTAGGTTTTACCTGTGAAGGCTGATCTTGAGTATCCTTAATATGTAATGACTGATCTTGAGTAGATTTAATATTTAAGGCCTGATCTTGAGTGGACTTCATAATTATGTTATGGCTGAACTTGTGTGGACTAAATATGTGAGGGCTTATCTTGAGTGGACTTACTATGTAATGAATGATTTGTAGTAGGTTTTACATGTGAGGGCTGATCTTGAGTATCCTTAATATGTAATGACTGATCTTGAGTAGATTTGATATTTAAGGCCTGATCTTGAGTGGACTTCATATGTTATGGCTGATCTTGTGTAGACTAAATATGTGAGGGCTTATCTTGAGTGGACTTATATGTTATGGCTGATCTTTTGTGGACTTATATTAAGGGATGATCTTGAGTGGATTTGATATTTAAGGCCTGATCTTGAGTGGACTTCATAATTATGTTATGGCTGATCTTGTGTAGACTAAATATGTGAGGGCTTATCTTGAGTGGACATATATGTTATGGCTGATCTTTTGTGGACTTATATTAAGGGATGATCTTGAGTGGACTTAATATGTAAAGTCTTTAATATTTAAAAATGTAACTGCAAACATTATTTGAAAAAAATGCAGTAAGGTAGGCAGTTCAAGGAGTTCAGTTTCAGTGTATTTGTTATTGCCACCTGTAACATTAGTTTCTTTAAATCTCCTCCAGTTGCTGCAAATTTACTGTCAGGTCAAAACTAAATTGTAATAAGGGAGATAATTCAAAATTATCAGACAGTTATATTAAATGAGCTCTGTGCTTCCTCCAGTTATGGTGACAACTCTTAAATTCCATTCAGTACTTGCAAAGTTTTCAAATGGACAAAAATTAGAAAACTTATGTACCAAAAAGGGCAGTCATTCAAAAACTTATTGAAGACAAGAGGGCTATGATGGGACAGTGCCCCTACCCCCACCTCCACCTGATTTGCACTGTCTGATCTTGAATATGTCATGATGTCCAAGTTGCCATCATGCCCTAGATTTCACAAAAGATTGATTAGGTGTTATACAGATGAAGTAGAAAATAGGACTCCTAGAGTATAAAAAAGTTTGTTTGACCTAGTTAACTAACTACCTTTTAACCCAGTTTTATTGTTGACTGTAAATCTTTTAAAGACAAACATTATGATAAGGTCAGATAAGATCAGGTAGGAAATACAACTTTTAAAATATTTACAAGGCTTTTCTCTGATTTGACCTACCAATTTTTTTTTTGACATGTCAGAGATGTACAAAATTCAAAATTATCCAAGAACTTTATTCAGACACACATTCTGACAAAGATTCATTAAGATTGAGCAAACAATATTTCTTGCATACCAGACAGGGATTTCCGATATTTTTGGCGGTGCTGGAAAAAATCTATCTTACATCCCGGCTCTTGTGCTGTAAATGACATATTAAAAACTACATTATATGTTGAAGATTTATGTAGTAATTTATATTTTATTTCAAAGGACGGAATAAAAATCCAGTACCTTGATAGTTCCTCTTTGTTTCTGATAGTAAATTTCTCGATTCAAAACAGGTTATTTTATCAAAAAACCATAACATTATGCTGCAACTGATAAAACAAAACCAGAACTCTCTGAAACGTCATGACCTCTTTCTTGTTAATGGATGGTGGTTTCCAATGCTTTGTTTAAATGCACTACTATAAGAAGTAGTTCCAAAAAGGAAAGCTGCGTGAGTTTGATTGTTCTTATTTTTATTATTATTTCTTGAAATTGGTATGCAAGAAAAAGATTCTGTCACTGGTTGTAGGTTCAGATGTGAATATCCGGCTCTCAGGTAACTGTTTAGGTGGTAACTCGGCTGGAGCCTCGTTACTGCCTAAACAGTTCCCCCCCCCCCCCCCAGCCGGAAATTCCCATCTGCACCAACAATCAGTGAAAGAATCTTATATACTTCTTAAGTGTAAACAAACCAAATGGGGATGTCAGGCTACAGATCATCCACCTGGCACACTAACAGCTCACCATGAACAATACCTAGTTAGCAGAGTTCAGGGAACCATACTAGTGTGCAGAACACAAGTGAACAATGTCCAGTAAGCAGAACTCAGTGAATAATAACCAGAGAGTAGGGCTTAGTGAAAAATACATGGAGCCAGCAGGGCCCAGTGAACTATACTCAGAGAGCAGGGCTCAGTGAACAATAGTCAGTGAACAGAGCATAGTGAATTGTTCATGGTTATGATTTTATCAAGTTTAATTACATTTCCTTTTGTAGCGTTGAAGCAAAACTCAGAGGACGATCCCTATTGAGCAGAGCTCAGTGAACAATACCCGTAAGCAAAACTCAGAGGACGTTTTCTTAAGCATATATAGTAACATCCGAAATTTACAATCCACATTTTCCATATTTATTATGCCCCTGGCATCTACTGATGCGGGAGGCATATAGTGATTGTCCTGTCTGTCCGTTTGTCCGTCCGTACGAGGTTAACCAAATGGGACCGTTTCGTCATTTTGGACTTAGATTGCTTTATATGGGCCATCTCTTGGTTAACCAAATTGGACCGTTCCGTCTAGCATCAAAACCGCTTACAAGAATGAATTGATACTAATGCAGATGTAATCAGGACCATTCCTCATCTTCAAACATCACCTGACCTCAGTTTGACCTTGACCTTGACCTCATTTTGGACTTAGATTGCTTTGTATGGGCCATCTCTTGGTTAACCAAATTTGACCGTTTTGTCTAGCATCAATACCGCTCCCAAGAATGAATTAATACTAATACAAATGTAACCTGTGACCATTCCTCATCTTCAAACATCACCTGACCTCAGTTTGACCTTGACCTCGAAAGGTAACATAAATAACATAATAACATAAAAAAAATAAAACAACATAAGCAAGTTACACAAACATGTGACGTTTTTTAAGCTCACCCAGTCATCACCGCTTGTATGTTTGAACGTGAGGGCACTCTGGTGCAAAGTGCCCAGGCAACTTACAGGCAAAGCAGGCTGTAATGGAAACTTCTTTCCCTAAAGAAAATTGTCCATAACCATTCTGGGAAGTTTGCTCATTTCTGAGAAGAAAAGGGCAACTGGTTCCAAAAAGACCCTTGAAATGACTGTACCAGTCTTGGTTGATTATATGATATATATTGTCTTGACTGATGTTGTATAGCTTGTTTTTATGTGCCCTGCTAGCTCGTGAAATTGCTCCTCGTAGTTTGTCAGCCAAAGGATCATCTGAATACTCGCATACAGTATTCCAACCATGATGGTCTGCAATCTTTAGTATCTTATTACGTTTGTTGATAGTTTCCTTTTCACTGATCACAATAGATTTTATAGTGTCTGTGTTGTTCAGTGAACAAAGAATTTCAATTTTTATGCCCCTGAAGGGATGCATATTAGTTTTCAACTGTCCGTTTGTTAGTTCGTCACAATGTTAACTTTTTGCATGAAGGCACTTTACTCGCGAACCACTGCACCCTTCAAACTTCACATGCTAATAGTACATATTAAGTACACGACCCCTATTGACATTGGGGTCGTCAGGTCAAAGGTCAAGGTCAAAGTTCAAGGCGCTGCGGGGGCATTTGTCACCATTAGTGACAGCTGTTGTTATCAAGTGCTTCTAGCCAGTCGTTATTGAACAAAAATTGTCTCTTCAAGCCCACATTTTTATGCCCCCGAAGGGAGGCATGTTAGTTTTCAACTGTCCGTCCATTCGTTAGTTTGTCACAACGTTAACTTTTTGCATGAAGGCACTTTACTCGCGAAACCACTGCACCCAGGACCTTCAAACTTCACATGCTGATAGTACTTATTGAGTACACAACCCCTATTGACTTTGGGGTCACCAGGTCATAGGTCAAGGTCACCAGGTCAAAGGTCAAGGTGCTGCGGGGGCATTTGTCACCATTAGTGATAGCTCTTGTTAAAGTTAAATTTACCTTCAATAGGTTTCTTTGCCTATATGTTCCCAAATCTGCATTCCAATTCATCAAGAAAAAATGTCCTTCTGACAAGTCCAAGCTTCCTCAAGCGTAGTCGAGAAATTATCGTGAGTTTGATCTTTGACTTATTTCTGCGCTGCTGTTATTGTTGGTTATCAACCGAATTGTTTGGCAAATTCATTTCAAGGAAAAATTTGCCACACCAAACAACAACCTATCTGTGTATACTACAGCTTACCTCGAAACTGATTTCTCCTGCTCAATAAAAGAAAATCCTGTGCAATATCTACCCCAAAGAGTTATATACTGAAAAAAAAAAGGAATTATTTTCAGTTCGAAGTGCCTTTCTCTTATAACGTTTGCATATTGCAGTTCTTTGTTTAAGGTGGAGTAGCTGTAGTCTAGTCGTTCCCTTGGTGCACCACTGACAGTTAGACCAAAGAGAAAGTAACAAAGGGCTTGGTTCACTTTTAGGTGAAAATGGCACAACATCAAATGTTGTTGAAATATCATTATAATGAATGATCAACAACTCAGAATGCAAAATCTCATATTTTAATTCATTTGAAATTGTGCTGTTGCCATGGCAACCGATTGATTTTCTTTATGGAAACACGAAAATCTCTTATAACAATTACATCTGAACGTATAATTAACATTCAGATATGCTAAGATATAACCCTAAGCAACGCCTATAATTTGAGGCAAAAAATATATGGTTGCCATGGAAACGGAGATAAAAATGAGAATATTTGCTATGTCTTTTTTTTATGGAATAAAACCAATTTAGGTCATTCTTTAAGAAAAATAACATATGTAATTTGTTTGTGAAGATCATTATTCATAAATAATACACTATATTTCTGTTGCTATGGTTACAATGGAGTTGCAGTGTATGCTTCAATGAGACAACAATGACGTTTTTGCTAAGTTATTGTAGAACACTTTCAGCATTTACCATTACATGTAAAAATTAAACAAAATGCACCACTGAAAAGTGTTCTTCAAACAATGTTTTTTTTTCAAGACATAATATAGAACAACAGAAAAATGTTTCCATGGTTACGCAGTTAATTCCGTAAACATAATACTATATAATCTCATTTAACACACAGTAATAGTTTAAGAAAACTGCCTTATTAAATGTCTTGATCATATTAAAAGAGTTAGATGATACTAACGGCAATAATAAATAATTAGGCATACAAAAACTAAATTGTTTCCACAATAATCCAATGTATGTTTTACAAATTATACATATATTGTGCTTTCAAGACAGGTTAAATTAATTGTTCATGAAAAAGGAAAATAAACATGATACTGCCGACAGAAATGATTACATGCAGTTTGAATACAGCAGAAAATATTCGTAGATCTATATAATCCAACTGTCGTAATGAAAAAAATGTACATTACTACCATATATGTTACAATTATTGTTGAAAAATCTTCCAGTATTTTAGAGGAATTTCACATTTATACTGTGTTCAGCCTTACATGTATATAGTGAGTCAATATTTAACAAATGCATAGTACTGTTGACACCATAAAGTTGTTAATTCAATGTTTACATAAACTATATATATCATTTGTTCTTTTTCAAATACATGGAATTTGGGTCTAGTACATCTTCAAAAAATCAAAAACACTTTCAAATTAATCAAAATTTCAGAGCTCTTTCTCTGTATTACTTTAAATATAAAACACTTTTTTCCATTCATTCTTCGTTTTAAATGACTTGAATTATCAATTTTAATGGCTTTGACACTGCTGGTTTTGAGCATACATTGCTGTTGCTGCAAAGGGGGGCGCTATTTCATTATACAGGTACCACTGTCGACTGGCATCCAGCTCAGGAATGGTAATACGGTTGGTGAATTTGCCTGTCATGCCAACCCCCTGCCTAAAAATATTAATCTCCGTCTCTGTGTTGAAGTTATAATCCTTCAAGAATACTATCTATACCAGGTCATGCAGAAGACATCCTGTAATGATAAATGTATCAAATATTTAAGACAAAGAACACATAACCTTTTCACCAATCCTGAACAACAGCATTCCAAAAGACATCCCACACATAATTACATTAAATAACATTTTAGAATTTTATTACAGTAATAACTTCTTTTCATGAAAAAATTCAACCATTGCACATATTCTACATCAAGTAAGAGCCATGATTTTGATCTCATTTTAACAAATAGTTCTTTAACCTGGTTAAGAAAAAACAGTTACTTTATTAGAATTATGTTATTTCTGATTAACTTGCTTGCAGTGAGCTAGACACTCTTTAACAACACAAACATAAACAGAAACTGTGGTATTTTAATGTAAGTGGCCTCTTTACAGACATGATCTCTGAAGCAAGTTTTGTCAATACTTGATTATTAATAAAAACATAATTGATTAAAGAGGCTCAAGCCAAATATACCTAAACATGTTCAGGACTGAATTCTGTATGCCGGGCCTCAATCAGGTTGTACTCCAAGTCATCATGTAGACCCATCATAACAAGCCACATTCCATAGCTAAAATAACGGGTATATTTAAACAATGAATTCTTAAACAAAAACTTCTAAGTAGCAATAGTGAGTCCTTAGAATATAACATAGCATCACTTTATTAAAACAAATAAATGCCAGCTACACAGTTTATTTTCTTACATACACACCTAAGTCTTAATACAGTATGTTGTGTAAGTATGCAATATTCAAATTGTAATTCAATGTTTATCAGTGGAGATATTATTTTTCATTTAGATAAAATTATGCACATTATATATATAAACTGGAAACTAGTGACTTTCCAAACTGAAGTGTATGAACACACTGTAAAATTAAATATTTCAACATCAAATTCTGTGTGCTTTAATAAATATTTCTTTATTTATTGGGAATTCTTACCTTATTACAGCACTTTTCTTATTTTGTCCACTATAATTGTCCATATGTAATGAAACATTCTTTTCTCCATAGCCGTGATGCTTGAAGTGATGGTGGACCATAGATACCACACTGTTTGCTCCTCTTCCAACAGCAGTACTGTACTTTTCATACAAAAACAAGAACAGTTTATAAGAAATGTATTAAATTCTCATCAAAAATGGAGTGAATCAACACTGACCAAACAGTTCATCCTTTCTTATAGATATTGCTTAACATTAACTTGTATTTATCAAAATTTAATTGAATTCCAATTCACAGTGCTTATGATATAGCATCTTTATTATAAAGCAATGCAGTATTTTCAACCCAATTTCAGGGATTTACAGAAAGTTCAGTGAAAAAAAAACCCATAGAAATTAGTAATATCAAGTCTTAACAAAACATAACTTCCTTTAGATAATTTTACTTGACAAAATTTCTGCAAAGGTGTCACTATATAATTCCAATGTAAAATGTGCACTGCAGGCCTGAAGCTTTTATTCATAGAGTCATGATTTGTTTGAAGACTATGGAATTTAATTTAGTGATATATGGAATTTCATAGTTAAAAATGATATTGAAAAAGTGCATTTGAGGATACTGACACTGATATGAATGTAAACACTAACTTCAAAATCTTATACCTGCATGAGGATTCACAGAAATACAAGGGCCCTACTTGCTGAGCATAGTATGGGGTCAATACTTGTTGAGCACTCAAAACTGCAGTGAGCCTTTATATTTCTTACAGCTGGAGGTTATCCTGAAAAATATAAAAAAAAGAATTTCTCATTTATTTAGTAGCCTACCAGCATGCTGTCTACCAGTAATGGCAGTAGTGAGAATGAAAAAAAGTAGTTTTTATTGTAATTTGCATGTAGAATTTTTAAGAAATTTTCAGGAGGTCTATTTTAGTTGCTATAATTACAACAAAAAGTGACAATTTAAAACACCACTTTTCCTGTGTTATTGTACTATAATTTTCAATTTTCATAGATTCCACTGTGCATAATGACCATGTAATTATTAAATTGTTCACATCTGTGACAGTTTAAACTGTTCACATCTGTGACAGTTTAAACAATGTACAATATCTTGTAATATTGGGCTATTCCAGAAAATATCCACCCCCTCCCTGTGGAAGCAGTTTTTTTGGTACAACCTGAGAGGAGGGGAGTGGAGGGGGAAGGGGGGGGTATTTGGAGGGATCCTATTGGGAGGAAGGGGAGGGGAGGGGGTATTTGAGGTAACCGGGGTGTGGAAGGGGGAGGGGGGATATTTTCTGAAATAACCCGAGAGGAGGGGAGGGGGGTATTTGGAGGGATCCTATTGGGAGGAAGGGGAGGGGGGTATTTTCAGGTAACCGGGGTGTGGAAGGGGGAGAGTGGGGGGGTAAAATGTCTCCAGGGGGGGGGGGGGGGTAATTTTGTCCGCAAAAACTGCTTCCACAGTGGGGGTGGATATTTTCTGGAATAGCCCATTCCTGTTCATCAGTTCATTTACCTCTTTACAATTTCTAGATAGAAAGTTTCATACATTCTGCAATCATGAAAACTTACAAATACACAGGAAAGATATTAAAAGTATTTGACAGCAGACAGTCGAATCGAAATGTCAACACTGCTATTTTTCGCTGCAAAGTTGTATCTTCGATAAGTCAACAAACGAAGCGGTCTGTCCATTTTATTTTGCCTCCAATTACGATTAAATTTATAATGAAAATTAACACTTACCGTAACAATTATTAAATCCGCCATGTACTTTAAATATCCGCATATATTCAGAGCAATAACTGCATGTATTCTCTGACCCAGTTTCAGACATGTATCCACCAATAATGGCGTGTTGATTTCAAAGGGAAACAATTCGCTAATTCACTCATTAGGTTTGTGATATTTCACTAAATGTTGAAACGTTTAAACTTAAAAATCTTCGTCCGATATTATTGATTTTAACACTAGCTCTATTGGCTGTTGCTTGAAAAACAAATTAATGAAAACAAATATCTAATTAAGTGACGTCAACTTCAACGTCATTTTACCGAAATCGAGGCTTGTGTAATTTCGGATAAAAATGTGTCTCTGAGACAGACGTTTTTTTCGTTTTTGAATATGGCGGCATTGCTCACCAGCGATGATTTTTGAACTTTTTGTTGGTTTTTAATGTACGAAGTAGTGGTTAAAATATTAAGACTGGTGAACGATGCCGCCAAGGCGAAAATCATAAATAAAGTCTCAAATTTCATGGAAAATTCACATTTTTTTGGAAAGTGGGGCATGTTTGGAGTAATATATAAACACAACAACACATTATTTTTCAAAGTTCTTTACTTATAATTGAAGCATGGTGCTTACTTGTTACGAACAGCATATGTATCAATTTAGAATGAGTATTGTATAATATGGCTAAATTCGGTGCCATTTTCATATATTAGTGAACCAAGCCCTTTCTCTGCTGCTACTAATTGGAAGTTCAATAAAGTCTCTTTGTTAGGCTTTACCAATAAAAATAACATAATATATATTACAATAATCCCGGGCGGTGATAGCACCACTTTCCTCTGAACCATACTAGAGGCTATACTTATACTTATGCCATAATATAATATGGCAGTCCCCGGTTGTGATAGCACCATTCACATCTGAACAATACCAGAGGCAATACCAATATTTATGCCATAATATAATTTGGCAATCCCCAGTTGTGATAGCAATGTCGGTCAATAGCTATACATAGCTAATGTTGTCTGTATATTTAACACCAACTTCAAATAAAATTTGTATCTTGTATCTAGCACCATTCACATCTGAACCATACCAGAGGCTATACCAATACCAATGCAATAATATAATACAGTAATCCTCGGTGGTGATAACACCACTCACCTCTGAACCATACCAGAGGCTATACCAATACCAATGCAATAATATAATACAGTAATCCTTGGTGGTGATAACACCACTCACCTCTGAACCATACCATAGGCTATAAAAATACCAATGCAATAATATAATACAGTAATCCTTGGTGGTGATAGCACCACTGACCTCTGAACCATACCAGAGGCTATACTAATACTTATGCCATAATATAATACGGCAATCCCCAGTTGTGATAGCACCATTCACATCTTAACCATACCAGAAGCAAAACCTATACCAATGCAATAATATAATACAGTAATCCTTGGTGGTGATAGCACCACTCAGCTCTGAACCATACCAGAGGCTATACCAATACCAATAACATAAAAAAAATAAAACAACACCAGCGAATTACACAAACATGTGACGTTTTTTAAGCTCACCCAGTCATCACCGCTTGTATGTTTGAACGTGAGGGCACTCTGGTGTAAAGTGCCCAGGCAACTTACAGGCAAAGCGGGCTGTAATGGACACTTCTTTCCCTAAAGCAAATTGTCCATAACCATACTGGGAAGTTTGCTCATTTCTGAGAAGAAAAGGGCAACTGGTTCCAAAAAGACCCTTGAAATGACTGTACCAGTCTTGGTTGATTATATGATATATATTGTCTTGACTGATGTTGTATAGCTTGTTTTTATGTGCCCTGCTAGCTCGTGAAATTGCGCCTCGTAGTTTGTCAGCCAAAGGATCATCTGAATACTCGTATACTGTATTCCAACCATGATGGTCTGCAATCTTTAGTATCTTATTACGTTTGTTGATAGTTTCCTTTTCACTGCTCACAATAGATTTTATAGCATCTGTGTTGTTCAGTGAACAAAAAATTTCAATTTTTATGCCCCTGAAGGGATGCATATTAGTTTTCAACTGTCCGTTTGTTAGTTCGTCACGGTGTTAACTTTTTGCATGAAGGCACTTTACTCGCGAACCACTGCACCCTTCAAACTTCACATGCTAATAGTACATATTAAGTACACGACCCCTATTGACATTGGGGTCGCCAGGTCAAAGGTCAAGGTCAAAGTTCAAGGCGCTGCGGGGGCATTTGTCACCATTAGTGACAGCTCTTGTTATCAAGTGCTTCTAGCCGGTCGTTATTGAACAAAAATTGTCTCTTCAAGCCCACATTTTTATACCCCCGAAAGGAGGCATATTAGTTTTCAACTGTCCGTCCATTCGTTAGTTTGTCACAACGTTAACTTTTTGCATGAAGGCACTTCACTCGCGAACCACTGCACCCAGGACCTTCAAACTTCACATGCTGATAGTACTTATTGAGTACATGACCCTACTGACTTTGGGGTCACCAGGTCATAGGTCAAGGTCACCAGGTCAAAGGTCAAGGCGCTGCAGGGGGCATTTGTCACCATTAGTGACAGCTCTTGTTAAAGTTAAATTTACCTTCAATAGGTTTCTTTGCCTATACGTTCCCAAATCTGCATTCCAATTCATCAAGAAAAAATGTCCTTCTGACGAGTCAAAGCTTCCTCAAGGGTAGCCGAGAAATTATCGTGAGTTTGATCTTTGACTTATTTCTGCGCTGCTGTTATTGTTGGTTATCAACCGAATTGTTTGGCAAATTCATTTCAAGGAAAAATTTGCCACACCAAACAACAACCTATCTGTGTATACTACAGCTTACCTCGAAACTGATTTCTCCTGCTCAATAAAAGAAAATCCCGTGCAATATCTACCCCAAAGAGTTATATATTGAAAAAAAGGAGTTATTTTCAGTTCAAAGTGTCTTTCTCTTATAACGTTTGCATATTGCAGTTCTTTGTTTAAGGTGGAGTAGCTGTAGTCTAGTCCTTCCCTTGGTGCACTACTGACAGTTAGACCAAAGAGAAAGTAACAAATTTCTCTGCTGCTACTAATTGGAAGTTCAATAAAGTCTCTTTGTATGAATCATGGACAATATAATACTGGCAGGATTTCAGTTTTCAACATTACTATCATGAGTGAAAATCAACCATGTTTCATTTGTACATATATCAAAGTTCTTAGTTAATATTACTTACTATTTTGCAGTCCAATTTTTTTTATGCCCCGGAAGGGAGGCATATTAGTTTTCAACTGTCCGTCTGTTCATTTGTTCGTCACAGCGTTAACTTTTTGCATGAAGGCACTTTACTCTCAAACCGCTGCATCCAGGACCTTCAAACTTCACATGCTGATAATGCTTATTGAGTACATGACCCCTACTGACTTTGGGTCACCAGGTCAAGGGTCAAGGTCACCAGGTCAAACGTTAACTTTTTGCATGAAGGCACTTTACTCGCAAACCACTGCATCCAGGACCTTCAAACTTCACATGCTGATAGTACTTATTGAGTAAACGACCCCTACTGACTTTGGGGTCACCAGGTGAATGGTCAAGGTCACCAGGTCAAACGTTAACTTTTTGCATGACGGCAGTTTACTCATGAACCACTGCATCAAGGACCTTCAAACTTCACTTGCTGATAGTACTTACTGATTTCATGACACCTACTGATATTGGAGTCACCAGGTCAAAGGTCAAGGTCACAGGGGCCAATGTTAACTTTTTTGCATGAAGGCATTTTACTCGCGAACCACTGCACTCAGGACATTCAAACTTCACATGCTGATAGTACTTGTTGAGTACATGACCCCTACTGACTTTGGGGTCACCAGATCAAAGGTCAAGGTCACAGGAGCCAATGTTAACTTTTTGCATGAAGGCACTTTACTCACGAACCACTGCACCCAGGACCTTCAAATTTCACATGCTGATAGTACTTATTGAGTACACAACCCCTACTGACTAGGGTCACCAGGTCAAAGGTCAAGGTCACAGTGGCAAATGTTAACTTTTTGCATGAAGGCACTTTTCTCGCGACACTCTGCATGCAGGACCTTTAAACTTCACATGCTGATAGTACTTATTGAGTACATGACCCCTATTGACTTTGGGGTCAATCTGTCAAACTGCTGGTATTCCTGTAATGGTTGCAGGTATATCTAGCAGTTCTCCATTGCAAATATTTGTTGTTGTTGTGTGGGTGTGGGGTGGGGGGGGGTCCAGACCGATGTAACTAATATTACTAATGATTATTAATATCATAATTGGTTCACACATTATAACATTTTATCAGATCAGTAAGAGGTAAAAAAGCAATACAGTCATAAAGCTTTCGTCACAACTTAAAGCTTTCTTTTGCAGACATTGCAAGTTTTTTATTTGTTGGACAAGAAATTTTTATCTTAGCTCTAGAACTACAGCCATCATTGGCAGTAAAATGAAATGGTACAAAATTATCTTTGTTTGACAATGTTAAATAAAAATATCCAAGCATATAAGATAGATTCAGCATGGCAGATATGGAAATATCCAAGCATATAAGATAGATTCAGCATGGCAGATATGGAAATATCCAAGCATATAAGATAGATTCAGCATGGCAGATATGGAAATATTATTATTTGATGAGCAGGATAGTGTTTGTTGTTGTGTATAAAAAGTGTATAATATAGGACAAAAATTTTCTAACTCCTAAATCTTTCATGGTATTCATTACATAGACAGTAATGCTTCAGTAAATTTGGTTATTGGAAGTGACATTAAAAGAGTACAATTATAATCTGAGAATTGCCATGATAAGGTGTCAGTGTGTAGTTTTCAGCCACTGTAATCTGGAACTGAAAGGAGGATAACAGCCATTGTTGCTACACCATGTCTATATTTTTTACAAACAATACATTTCATCAACTAGCTTATACTACATAGGGATGACATCCCTGCATAGCTTTTTCCCTCCATGTGCAGACTCTGAATCTTTTGTAAGGTGTATGTAATACTTAAATACCCCTTAAAGAAAGCTGTCTGCCAATGGTTTATTGCCACAAATTACAATATACTGGTAAGATACTACCTTATCATTTATTTTGTCAATGCTTGTAGCCAGGATGGTTTAGGCAAAATCCAAGAGCAACAGACTACAGGTTAAGATATAAAAGCTATTACTTCTTGCATTTAGTAAATATTCCACTGTTAGAGATATGGTAGGTTAAGGCAAACAGAAAAAAAAACTGGCTGTTGGTTTCAGAAAACTACCATATCACCACATTTTAAGGATGGTTTTGGCCATGTATTTTTGGACTAAATTTCAGTAGATAGGGATGATAAGGTAGTATAAGCTTTTTAGAACTGCCACTGTTTGTGTGAAAGTGCATTGTATGATTGTGTTTAAGTCAGCCCTCGTCACATAACAAGGTAACAGGTATTGCCATATCATTGTATGTGTGCAACAATTGTAGCCAGGCTGTTCACTAAGTTTGGAAAAAATCCATCATCAAGAGAGGGCTGCATCTCAGGTCATATCATTCTTTTATATTTATAGGATATTATTTTAGACACTGCTTAAAAATAATTTTTGTGTTCTCCAAAGATTTTTTTTTCCAGAATTGGCAGGGGAGAACACTGAATTTTATCTGAAGTTTAGGACTGTGGTACTGGTAACATGAAAGCCAAATATGAATAAATTTTTAATTGGCTACTGGTTAAGAATGAAATAACATTTCTTTATATTTCTTGCATACTTCATAATTTCTTGATAATCTTAGCTGTTAGGGATATGGTAGAATAATACAAAGCGTTCAATACTGGCTACAGGTTTTTATGAAAACTACCATATCACCACATCTAAGGGCAATTTTGGCAACATTCATTCATTTTTGGACTAAATTTCAGATATAGGAAAGATATAGTAGGAAATAGGAAAATCTTCATCATTAATTATTTTTGTAAGTTGTATATAAACAAAAAAGGTGTGCTAGAGCCGTGTGCGTGTCTTCCTGACTGCTGACTAGGTACTGAAGCATAAAGACTGCCAGAAATTTTGGCTTTTTGGTTTATATATAGACTGGCGGCTGACATTGGACGTGTAGTATACTTTTTTTATTTTAGCCACTGTCAAACTTGACAGTCTTATGGATGCAACACTACCATGTCATTATGCTTGCACATGATGATGTAGCAAGTTAAGCCATCGAAGTTTGGAGAAAATCCTCAACTTGTAAGTTTACTAGCAAGTTATAGAATAACATGAGTTTAGCTATTACGTCATTTTTCTGCATTTTACGGTTTCAACCATTGTTGGTTATTATTGTGTTGTATTATTTTGTCATATAAGTATCATTTTATAGGACTTTGGTAGTGTGGGTCAGTTAATTAATGATCATAACGATGTTGTAACTGGCTATGGTCTAGAAGTAAAACTACCACTTCTTGCATTTAATAATCTTATGTTAGTGATATGGTACGATAAAGAAAGAAATACTGGCAACTGGTTTCAGAAAACTACCGTATCACAATATTTTAAGGGCAGTTTTGGCCACGCCGTGCTTTAAACACTTTTCTGTGCTCCAACGAGCCCATAAACAACAGCTGCACGTGCCTGGATTTTTGAATGTTTTTTAACTAAATTTCAAAAAATAGGGATGACATGGTAGAAAAAAGGTAAATGTTCAGCAATTGACTTTTTATTAAAATGGCAATTTGTAGGTAAATTTTGACATTTTAAGTATAAAGTGGATCACAGAATAAATGGTAACTGATTTAAAAAAAAAAAAAAATACCCTGTTAAACATTATAAGTAAATGACTGTTCAGTGAATGAATGATGATTAAATTACTGAGCAAAAAAGATGGATGAATGTTGAATGAATTATTTTGTAAAAAACAGTGAGTGAATGTTGAATGAATTACTTTGTAAAACACAGTGGTTTAATACCAAATTCTAAATTTCTAAAACAATTGACAGACTGTAGTTAAATTAGTGATATTGTAAAACAGTGGCAGGATTAGATTTTGTTGTTATAGGAGTTACTTCTGAAATCTGATTTAATTTTTTAACACACTGTGTGTTTAGTTTGTAACATACAATGGCAATGTCTTTTAGTGGCTTTAATTTGTAAAATACAGTGGCAAGGTCATTTAATGGAATTAATATGTAAAATACACTGGCAAGGTCTTTTAATGATTTTAAAAGTTTCAAGGTCTTAAAGTGGATTTAAGACTGTTTTGTTTGTGAAAGGAATATAAATGTTAAACACATTTATAATAATAATAATAATAATAATCATCATCATCATCATAATAATATTCTTTTGCATATTCTGCCTGGCTAAATCTATTAGTGGTATTTAATCCTGGAAAGGTTTATTTTCAAATAATTTTATGTTTTCAGTATCAAGTCCATATCTTCTTGCTTAATTTTTTCCAAGGCAAATGTCAGAATTTTAGAGTTATGGCTTAATGAATAAGTCATTTTGGCATGCTTGTTCAAAGATTAATTAAAAAAAATGATTCAAATGACAGAAATGAATTTGGCAGATAATGCCACAGTTGCCCTAGATACACATTTATGCGGTGACTGTGTACTAGTAAGTAACTTAAGATCTTGTGGATTATGTAACACTCTTGTGCGCATCAAGTACCATAATACACAGTTTCTTATTCTTAATATATCTATCAAGAATAATAGGTTGGAGATGGTATGTAGTTCTAGTCTGCTTCAGTAAATGATTGGGTAAATAATTAATTGTTGCAAATTAAACTCCAGATCATCTAAATGTATAAGATGAAGTGTCTGGCACCTCTGTGCACTCAACAATAGAAATTAAAGACACAGTTTTTCTGGACAAAAACATAAGTGAATCATCTTTTGAATGACACAAGATAATTATGTAAACACAATATTTACATCCCAAACAGCAGGATGTTTAGTAATGTTTGGTTGATTATTACCTCTCATGAACTTTTGTAATAGTATATTATTGCTACAGTCTATTCCTCCACATATTGAGGTATAAGCATCTACCGCTGCCTGTGCAGTTCCTAAAGCACTGTATCTTAAACCTAATGAATACAGATGCGTCAAAAGTTTAATGTTACTTTTTACAGTCGGTCTAACTGAATCAACTGATTTCCTATAACAAAACGATATCCACCGTTTGATAACCAACGCGTATTGTGTCCGAGTGGACTGTCTCCATCCATCAGTGATAAGATCGGCAGACTTTCTCGAAATTCCTTGCTTGAGGAATGCTTCCCTGATATCCTGAAAACACCCAGCACCATTTTCTCAGTCTCAGTATTGTTTGTGGAGACTGAAGGTAATACCCTGGTTGACTCATTAAGTGAAGCAAGTGAGGCCACCAACTTTGTGTAGTCTAAATGGGGGCCTCCAGTATCGCTTCTGCTTTGTCCTGCACAATCTTCTGTAGAATGCGTGGTAGTAAATTGAAAGGCGGAAACATATACATGAACGCATTGGACCAGTCTAATGAGAAAGTATCAACTGCAACCGCATATGGATTAGGTAGTCTTGAAGCATATCTATCTGTCTTAAAATTGAGTCTAGATGCAAATAAACCCATTTCAGGAGACCCAGATTTTGAACATATATCATGAAATACTGAGTATCTAGTGACCATTCCAGGTCATTGTTAAATTTTAAAGATAAGCTGTTTACCTCAACATACCTACTCCCGCAATATGGGCAGCGCTTAAATGAATTTGTCTCCTGATATAGTGTTATAAGTGTAAATACGGATGTGAGTATTGTGCTTATTATCGCACAAAGTCAATAAACCTAACTGACAAGATCATTGTGGCGACCAGACCCCATTGGTGCTCAGGTTCAAGTCCTAAATACAAGCGCCATACCCCAGAAGGCTTGCATCGGTGTGCAATACTATTGAAGGGTTACCATGTGACACATAGTTTACACAGAAAGGGAGGTTATCTATCCACCACTGAATATCTAGTCTTATTTCTGGTGTAATTATGCCCCCGGCATCTACTGATGTGGGAGGCATATAGCGATTGTCCTGTCCGTCTGTCCGTCCATACGAGGTTAACTAAATGGGACCGTTTCGTCTAGCATCAATTCCTCTTACTAGAATGACTTGATACTAATGCAGATGTAACCTGTGACCATTCCTCATCTTCACACATCACCTGACCTCAGTTTGACCTTGACCTTGTTTTGGACTTAGGTTGCTTTGTAAAGGCCATCACTTGGTTAACCAAATGGGACCGTTTCGTCTAGCATCAATACCCCTTTCTAGAATGACTTGATACTAATGCAGATGTAACCTGTGACCATTCCTCATCTTCAAACATCACCTGACCTCAGTTTGACCTTGACCTTGACCTCAATTTGGACTTAGGTTGCTTTGTATCGACAAGGATGCCACCAGGGGCATCAAGCGTTTATTGAATGCAGCTTCTTGTTTTCATAAATGAATTACAGTTCCCTTTTTTCCATTTCAAGTTTTTATGCTTCCTGCATCTACTGATGCGGAAAGCATATAGTGATTGTCCTGTACGTCCGTTAGTTTATTCGTCCGTCCATATGAGGTTAACCAAATGGGACAGTTTTGTCTAGCATCAATACCCCTTACTAGAATGACTTTATACTAATGCAGATGTAACCTGTGACCATTCCTCATCTTCAGACATCACCTGACCTCAGTTTGACCTTGACCTCATTTTGGACTAAGGTTGCTTTATATAGCCCATCTCTTGGTTAACCAAATGGGGCCGTTTCGTTTAGCAGCAATACCGCTTACAAGAATGAATTGATACTAATACAGATGTAACCTGTGACCAGTCCTCATCTTCAAACATCACCTGACCTCAGTTTAACCTTGACCTCATTTTGGACTTTGGTTGCTTTGTATTGACAAGGATACCACCGGGGGCATCAAGCGTTTCTTGAACGCAGCTCCTTGTTTAGTTTAGTTTTCTCTAAAAGGGTTGTAAAATACTGAGGGGCATAATCAACCCAAGGTTCAGCTGCCACTAATTTCCCAATTAATTAATTGTGCAAATAGATTGATTGTAACTGCTGTAATACTATGTCCTATGAGTTCCCCACATTGGCCAGTAATAGATTCTATATTTTCTTGGAGGTTAAACGCACTGTCATAGACTTTGAGCACAGAATAAATCCCACAAATTCAATTTGTTAAGTTGGCGATATATGACGATTTTGTGTCGATTCGGCGTAAAACCCAACTCACTCACTCACTCACTCACTCAATTTGTTGAGAAGGTATGAATTTTGATTTTGTTGTATTGAACGTGAGCCCTAAACTGTCGATAAGCTGAAACAGTGTTTGTAATTTTGCAAAGGCATGAGTGATATGTTTGTCATTGTAAACGCGAATCGTCAATATAAGCCGTGCTGATATGACCTTTTGCTCTTGAAGTTGCAAACACAGGCTTGAGCACCTTTGTGAAAATTCTTGGCACAGTAGTTAACCTCATGACTAATGCAGTGAACTGATACTTTTGTCGCTAATGAATAAAGCGAAAATATTTCCTATCGCTTGTCCTAATTGGTATTGAATAATAAGCATCTGATATGTCCACTGAGCCAAAATAACAATCTTTGGCCATTAAACTAACAGCTGTTTTAAGCGCTTCCATCTTAAAATGTATATGTTGCATGTTCTTGTGAAACTGTTTTAGATTTAAAACAATTCACATTCTACCATCTTTTGGGTCATGCAGATATGTTTGAAAATATATTCCCCTTTATCTAATGAAGGAAAAGTTATAAATACTCAAATTTAATATAATTTCTTTGTGTCTCTCATGTTCTGTGAGTAGTTCTTGCCGAAGTTTGTGGATCTGTTTGTCTTCTGATTCTGGTAATTTTTCTGGTAGGGCCTGCTTTGCTGTGTTTGTGAGGGAGGGTTGTCCTGATGCAACTTGCTGTTCTTGGCCCCCTCCCTTTGTTTAAAAAATCCTGCTGATCTTTGCGGGAGATGTTGGGTTCGATCCCCAGCTACGTCATACCAAAGACGTAAAAAATGGTACACGTAGCTTCCTCGCTTGGCGCTCAGCATTAAGAGGGTAGTGCTAGGACTGGTCAGCCTGGTGTCAGTATAATGTGACTGGGTGGGGTATCATGTCACATGTCTACGGCGTGATATTCCAGTGAGGCAGCACTATAAAGTTGGGCATTGTGCTCACTGCTACAAGTAGATACCGTCGTTTATATGACTGAAAAATTGTTGAAAAAGTTGTTAAACCCGAACACACACACACACACACACACACATGATCTTTGTTCGTCATGTGGATATTCTTAGTACTATCTAATTGCTTTGACAATTCTGCCATATATCCCAGAATAACCCTGTAGCCGAAACTGAAGTTTCTGGTGAACAAAGTCGTTTGAATTTGGGGTGTAACTCCTTCTTTATTGATTCTCTCTGCTGGTGATTGATTGTATGAATGCTCCCAAAAATGAACTTGAAAGAGTCCTAGATGCACTGTTTTAATACCAGAGTATCAGGTTCCACATTACCGCACACATGGTTCATTGCTTGCAATAATGGTGCAGCAGTTCGGTTCAGATGTGAAATGGATTTTTGCCGTCAAACATCCTGTGCCTTCACAGGGTTCTTTAGCTGGTTTCAAAGAACCCATCTGTCTTTGGGACCTGCAGTGCCTCCATGGTCTTTTGTATGTCTCTGACAGCTCTTTCAACTAAGCACTATCAATTTGTGCTGGCCATCGTGGTTTGTTATTTTTTTTTTGTGCCTCTTTCTCCTGTAGTGGTGCACCAACCTGGTTCTCCAGAGTGAAAAAGTCATCAAAATCATCTATAAAATTATTGTCCGACTGCTGTCCCAATTTTGGATTTGTACAAACAGATTCCCAGAAAAGATCGTCTATAACCAAATCGTCATCTTCCTCGCTGACCTCAGACATTCCCTTCATTTTCCCCAGTTTAGTTGGCAGTTCATCTGACCCACAAGCCATTGCAGAACGCTTCTGCCTAACCATTTGTTCTTGCAAGTGACTAACTGCTGATGATAACTCTTTTATCTCCAATGATTCTCCCTCAAACGCACAAATTGAAGCTCTAAATGTCTCCAGAATCGTTTGCTCTTTTTGATAAACTTGTCAAGTTTGTTTACCTCCGCTTGCAGCAAGTGTGCCTGTCCGGACACATCATTTCCGCTGGAGCCACTCGGCTTTTCTGTTGTCCTCCCCATATTATTAGACATCACACTTTGTGACCTATAAATGAAATTAAAACGTGCATAAGAGTCCTGGTAGATGACAGAATTGCTGATCTAAAGTATATATGCATAAACGATCTAAAACAAAATCATATACATCAGTGATAATTTAGAACAGCAGATTCTTTCTGACCAAACTGACTCTCAGATCGAAGCCTGCTTCTGTCAAAAAAACAAAGAAGTTAAAACCTGTTTGAAAATACTGAAAACCAATTAGTGTTCAGTAAATGCTGTTCTGGCAAATTTAATTGAACAGAAATTCATTCTGTGTTGTCGTTCAGACTCTGAATTAATCAGTAGAGCATTAGTAAGCAATAATGGCCGACAATCGATGCGTTGATCGATTCCTGACAAGAAAAATAATCAGTAATTATGATGATGATATCTTATGAATCTTACCCGAGATCACCACCAATTAATTGGTAATGGATGTGTCTTGATGTTAGTATGATATAGAGACAAGATTTCCAATAAAAAATCATGCTAAGTATAGACTGAAAGGTCAAGGTCACTAGGTCAAAGGTCAAGGTGCTGCGGGGGCATTTGTCACCATTAGTGACAGCTCTTGTTTGTACTTTTTATGCCCCCGGCATCTATAGATGCAGGAGGCATATAGTGATTGTCCTGTCCGTCCTTTTGTTCATCCGTCCGTCCTTCAATACGAGGTTAACCAAATGGGACTGTTTTGTCTAGCATCAGTCCCCCTTACTAGAATGACTTGATACTAATGCAGACCATTCCTCATCTTCAAACATCACCTTACCTCAGTTTGACCTTGACCTTGTTTTGGACTTAGGTTGCTTTGTATCGACAAGGATGCCTGCGGGGGCATCAAGCATTTATTAAAAGCAGCTCTTTGTTTTATTGCTTTATTTACCATTGAATCATATTTTACACCGATATTATCTATGCAAAATTAAATTCTGATTATGTACAACACTTGCAATACATTCATAATCATATATAATACATAAAAATTATATATTATATACTGTACATGAAATTATATATTTTTATACTTATATTGTTACTTATAAGCTTATGGGGGTTATGTAACAAGGGTAAGAAAATTATGTTACTTATATCTAAGAGAAATTATCATATATGAACAACTGTCCTTTTTTCTTCACAATTATACACACATGCTGCGATGCAAACCAGTATATCGAGTATAACAAGTAGAAGTTAGGCAGCTGACTCACAGTGAAAACTAAAAACTTCTGTGCTTTCATGGTAGCTGGCTGTTTCGCGGCTACAGAACTTTGCGGATACACATTAACCGCAAAAGTCGCTAACTTAAATAGCGCAAAACCATTTCTAGGTTTACAGTATTTGAAATGTTTTTATGCCCCCGGCATCTACTGATGCGGGAGGCATATAGTGATTGTCCTGTCCGTTCGTCCGTCTGTCCATCCGTACGTGGTTAACCAAATGGGACCGTTTCATCTAGCTTCAATACCCCTTACTAGAATGACTTGATACTAATGCAGATGTAACCTGTGACCACTCCTTATCTTCAAACATCACTTGACCTCAGGTTGACCTTGACCTTGACCTTGTTTTGAACTTAGGTTGCTTTGTAAAGGCCATCACTTGGTTAACCAAATGGGACCGTTTCGTCTAGCATCAGTACCCCTTGCTAGAATGACTTGATACTAATGCAGATGTAACCTGTGACCATACCTCATCTTCAAAGATCACCTGACCTCAGTTTGACCTTGACCTTGACCTCGTTTTGGACTTAGGTTGCTTTGTATCGACAAGGATGCCTCCGGGGGCATCAAGCGTTTATTGAACGCAGCTTCTTGTTTTCATAAATGAATTACAGTTCCCCCTTTTCCATTTCAAATTTTTATGCTTCCTGCATCTACTGATGCGGAAAGCATATAGTGATTGTCCTGTACGTCCGTTAGTTCATTCGTCCATCCGTATGAGGTTAACCAAATTGGACAGTTTTGTCTAGCATCAATACCCCTTATATAGGTTGCTTTGTATCGACAAGGATGCCACCGGGGGCATCAAGCGTTTATTGAACACAGCTTCTTGCTCTATCTACATGACTGAACAATATCTCTCATTACTCATTTGAATTTGTTTGGTGTTGTAATCTTCTTTTTATGCTCCCGAAGGGAGGCATATTTGTTTTCAACTGTCCGTCCGTTTGTTAGTTCATCACGTTAACTTTTTGTATGAAGGCACTTTACTCGCGAACCACTGCACCTCGGACCTTCAGACTTCACATGCTGATAGTACTTACTGAGTACACGACCCTACTGACTTTGGGGTCACCAGGTGAAAGGTCAAAGTCACTTGGTCAAAGGTCAAGGCGCTGCAGGGGTATTTGTCACCATTAGTGACAGCTCTTGTCAGTACTTTTTATGCCCCCGGCATCTACAGATGCAGGAGGCATATAGTGATTGTCCTGTCCGTCCTTTCCGTTTTGTCTAGCATCAGTACCCCTTACTAGAATGACTTGATACTAATGCAGACCATTCCTCATCTTCAAACATCACCTGACCTCAGTTTGACCTTGACCTTGTTTTGGACTTAGGTTGCTTCATATGGGCCATATCTTGGTTAACCAAATCCCTGTGACCATTCCTCATCTTCAAACATCACCTGACATCAGTTTGACCTTGGCCTTGACCTCGTTTTGGACTTAGGTTGCTTTGTACGGGCCATCTCTTGGTTAACCAAATGGGACCATTTCGTCTAGCATCAATACCCCTTACTAGAATAACTTGATACTTATGCATCTATGTAACCTGTGACCATTCCTCATCTCCAAACATCACTTGACCTCGTTGGACTTAGGTTGCTTTGTATCGACAAGGATGCCACCTGGGGCATCGAGCGTTTATTGAACGCAGCTTCTTATTTTTTTTTTAAAGAAATCAACAATTCCTATTAACAAAATATAAAATCAAAACAAATTTTATCTATATGCATGTTCAGTTTGAAAAGCTATAAGATATTGCCAGACCAAAACTATAATAAATAAATAAAATAAATTAATAACAAATAAAAAAATAGTAGATAAATAAATAAATAAATAAATAAATCCAACATGAATAAATCCACTGAGAAGTAGATCCAACACAAATTTTGCAGGCACACTGATCACTTATTCACTTATTGCATGAAATTCTGCATAACATCCATCTTTACAAAGGTTCACTGAACACTGTTGACATCCAAATGTAGATTCCATTGGGTGACTAGGTCACCAGGTCAATCAGAAGAAAAGCTTGTTAACACTCTAGAGGTCACAATTTTGGCCTAACCTGAATGAAACATGGTCAGAATGTTACTCTTAATAAAATCTTGGACAAGTTTGATATTGGGTCATCTGGGGTCAAAAACTAGGTCACCCGGTCAATTCAAAGGAAAAGCTTGTTAACACTCTAGAGGTAACAATTTTAGCCCAATCTTAATGTAACTTAGTCAGAGTGTTACTCCTAGTAAAATCTTGGACGAGTTTGATATCGGGTCATCTGGGGTCAAAAACTAGGTCACCAGGTCAAATCAAAGAAAAAGCTTGTTAACACTGTAGAGGCCATTTTTATAACAGTATCTTCTTGAAACTTGGTCAGAATATTAATCTTGATGATCTTTAGATCCGGTTTTAATCTGGGTCATGTAGGGTCAAAACTAGTTCACCAGGTTAAATCAAAGGAAAAGCTAGTTAACACTCAAGAGGTCACATTTATGCCCATATCTTAATGAAACTTGGTCAGAATGTTAATCTTGATGATCTATAGGTCAAGTTCAAATCTGGGACAGGTGGGGTTAAAAACTAGGTCACTTGGTCAAATCAAAGAAAAAGCTTGTTATCACTCTAGAGACCACATTTATGACTTTATTTCATGAAATTTAGTCAGAATGTTAATCTTGATGATCTTTAGATCAAGTTTGAATCTGATTCTTGTGGGGTCAAAAACTAGGTCACCAAGTCAAATTAATGGAAAAGTTAGTAAGCACTTTAGAGGCCACACTTATATCCGTATCTTAATGAAACTGTCTTGATGTTCTTTAGGTCAATAGGTCAGGTGAGCGATACAGGGCCTTCATGGCCCTCTTGTTACCAAACTTGGCATGAATGTTCACCGTTAAGAGACGGTGTGTCATGCGGCAAGAACCAGGTTCCTAGGTCAAAGGTCAAGGTCGCACTTAAGAGGCCAAATGTCAGATACAAGAATGACATTGTCTGGAGCATATTCGTCATGCATAAGGAGACTTTGATGTAACTTGGCATAAATGTTCAACACCATGAGGAAACCTTGATTTTAAAGAGTTGTCAACATAAACAAGGAAACAATAATTTTTTCATAACTTTCAAACATTTGGCAATTATTTGAGAAAACAATTATTGAAGATAGAATTTGAAAAAGAGGAGACATAAATCAGGTCCTGATGATGAAAACTGTGGTAGTCAAATTATAAACAAAGTTGCCCAAAAGGTTTTCTGAGGGACATGGTGCAGGATAATTTGCAGTAAAGTCCCATGATTAAGCCATAACACTGGATCTAATTTACTGAAACTGCATACCACTTGTGCTGCTTGCTTAGCTTAGAAAGGAGAGGGCAAAACTAATCAAGAGGTTGTGAGTTTAATCCTCAGGCATAGCATATATTCTTGGTGACATTTTGATCAAAGACATTATGACTGTGTCTGAAATCAGTTGTCCTCCACCTCTGATTCATGTGGGGAAGTTGGCAGTTACTTGTGGAAAACAGGTTTGTACTGGTACAGAATCCAGGAACACTGGTTAGGTTAACTGCCCACATCATCATTACTATTTTCAAAAAAGAAAAAAAAAAGCATGGCTAGTAAAATGGGTAGACATTTTGTCACCAAACTTTGAATACAGGTAGCTCTTATTGAGGAAAAGATTAGGATTGTGTTTAGGGGTCACCAGGTTCAGTGTCAAGCTTCTTTTTACTAAAATCAGAAAGAGTGTTTCTGTTCATAACTATAGTTTTGGTACATATTTCTGGCAAATTTGGTTTGTAGATAGCTTGTTAGGGAACAATGTTTAGAATATATTTGGATTCACTCATTTCAAGGTTAAAGTCTGTGGTATTGAAAACAGAAAAATTGTTTCTGCACAGAAGCATTAGTTAGAAATGAGATGTTGGTGAAGCCCACCTGCTTAGCTCAGTGGGTAGAGCATTGGTCTACAGATTGCAGGGTCTTGAGTTCGATCCTCGGGTGGGGCGTTTGTTCTCTGTGACTATTTGATAAACGACATTGTGTCTGCAATCATTAGTCCTCCACCTCTGATTCATGTGGGGAAGTTGGCAGTTAGGTTTGTACTGATACAGGTTAACTGTATATGTTACATGACAAATTACTGTTGGAAAAATGGCATTAAACCTAAAACAAACAAAACAAACAAAGATGTTGGTTAATCTTGGAGAGTAGGAAGCTCTTATTAAAACAAAGGATAGGATTATGATTATGGTAACATAGGTCAAGGTCAGCTTCAGTGTTTCTAAAATCTTTTTAAAAGATGACTTTGGCTGAAAATGAGTTATAGTTGTGAAACTTGGCTTGTAAGTAGATAAGGTTAAGGCGCCTAGGGTGAAGGTACTGTTTATGAAATAGTAAAATATTTTAACTTGGAGTATCTTTAATTTGGCTATGCTTATTGTTACTAAACTTTTTGTGTGTAGGTTGCTGTAATTAGACATAGGTTAATATTGTATTTTTGATCCCTTCGGAAAAGGTATTTGTTATTTTAATAGAAAATGTTTTCCACTTGATATCTTAAGTTTGGGTAGATGTGTTGTCACAAAACTATATAGAGCTTTAGCTTTTATTAAGACAAAGGCTTAGTAGATCACATCAAGATAGGTTAAGTTATGAACTAAATGAGAATGAGCATTGATTCAGCTGTGCCAGTGCATATTGGCCACTGAAAGATAATTTTGCCTTAAATGTATATAACAAACAAGTTTGAGTTACTTGCCTTGATCCAGTTGCCTTCTATTAAAATATAGATAACATTGAAAAGAAACATATGTGGGGAAAAAGGAGAAATCTAGAAGATCGAAGTGGTCAGAGAGAGGAAAAAATAGTCTTAGATTGAAATACAAAAATATTGTACATATAAGGTAACCGGTCACCGTTGCCAAGTGGTTAAGGCGTCCGCTTCGGGATTGGGAGGTCAAAGGTTCGAGCCCCATGGGGATCATTCGTCCGGGGGGTGTTTGTCATGGGACTAGTTCTAAAATGGCTGGTTCGTGAGCCACTAGCTAGTTAAATGAATGGTTACCGGCTTCTGTCCGCCTGGCACTTGGCATAGTGGTAGGAGTTGGGAGGTAATTGCTACGCACAATAAAGGTGTCTCATAAGCCAAATTGGCTGGCCCTTTCAGTAGGGGTGACACTATAATAAACAAGACCTTTACCTTTACCTTTATAAGGTACCATTGTGGTTTCTTTGAGACAAATATCAAGTGAAATTTAAAACTTTAACTCTATTTTAGAATCTGTATTTCTACAGATTGATACTGGCAAGCAGAGATTTTATGTAACAAATTTTTAAGTTGGTGGTAGTTAAGAGTTTATGAATTAGAAGGACCATATATTATTTAAATTGAAAAGGTCCGCAAGGCTTTTAATTTTATGTTGAGAACAGAAAAAGTGCATGTCCATTTAGATGAAATGCTAATTACATAATTGAAAAATCCCTACTTTTAGTATTACACTTGGATTTATTCAGTTAAAGCAATAAAGAGAGGTCAACATTAACAAGAAAACAATATTTTTTTTCATAATTTTCAAATATTTGGCAATTATTTGAGAAAACAGTTACTGAAAATAGAATTTGAAAAGGAAGAGACATAAATAAGGTCCTCATGATGAAAACTGGTAGTCAGATTATAAACAAAGGCACCCCAAGAGTTTGCTGAGGGACATGGTCCAGGATAATTTGCAGTCCCATGATTAAGCCATAACACTGGATCTAGTTTATTTAAATTGCATACCACTAGCTTAATAGGGAGAGGTCAAAACTAATCAAGCAGTTGTGAGTTTGATCCCCAGGCCATATGCCCCAGGCATAGCATATATTCTTGGTGACAATTTGATGAAATACATTATGACTGAAATCATTCATCCTCCACCTTTGATCTGTGTGGGGAAGTTGGCAGTTACTTGTGGAAAACAGGTTTATACTGATACAGAATCCAGGAACACTGATTAGGTTTACTGCCCACATCGTCATTACTATTTTCAAAAAAGAAAAAGAAAAAATGCGTGGCTAGTAAAATGGGTAGACATTTTGTCACCAAACTTTAAATACAGATAACTGTTATTGAGAAAAAGATTAGGATTTTGTTTAGGGGTCACCAGGTTCAGTGTGTCAAGCTTCTTTTTACTTAAAACAGAGTGTTTCTGCTCATAAGTATAGTTTTGGTACATATTTCTCGCCAAATTTGGTTTGTAGATAGCTTATTAGGGAACAATGTTTAGAATATATTTTGATTGAGTCGTTTCAAGGTTAAAGGCTGTGGTATTAAAAACAGAAAAATTGTTTCTGTACAGGAGCATTAGTAAGAAATGAGATGTTGGTGAAGCCCACCTGCTTAGCTCGATCAGTGGGTAGAGCGTTGGTCTATGGATTGTGGGGTCTTGTGTTCGATCCTCAGGCGGGGCGTTTGTTCTCTGTGACTGTTTGATAAACGACATTGTGTCTGCAGTCATTAGTCCTCCACCTCTGATTCATGTGGGGAAGTTGGCAGTTAGGTTTGTACTGGTACAGAATCCAGGAACACTGGTTAGGTTTACTGTCTGTTGTTACATGACAAATACTGTTGAAAAATGGCATTAAACCTAAAACAAAGATGTTGGAGAATCTTGGAGAGTAGGAAGGTCTTATTAAGACAAAGGATAGGATTATGATTATGGTAACATAGGTCAAGGTCAGCTTCAGTGTTACTAAAATCTTTTTAAAAGATGACTTTGGCTGAAAATGAGTTATAGTTGTGAAACTTGGCTAGTTAGTAGATAAGGTTAAGGCGCCTAGGGTGAAGGTACTGTTTATGAAATAGTAAAATATTTCATCTTTAAGTATCTTTAGTTTGGCTATGCTTATTGTCACCAAACCTTTTGTGTGTAGGTTGCTTTAATTAGACATAGGTTAATTTCGTATTTTGATCCCTTCGGAAAAGGTATTTGTTATTTTAATAGAAAATGTTTTCCGCTTGATATCTTAAGTTTGGGTAGACATGTTGTCACAAAACTATATAAAGCTATAGCTTTTATTTAGACAAAGGCTTAGTAGAGTTGTAAACTTAAGTTAGCCCTCAGAATTTTGATATTCATTACAACTGTCCAACTTTCTAGAATTACAAAGAATATGTATCTGTATTGACAACAGAATGTCATATGTCAGGCATTGTAGACATGGTTTCATGCCATTGCGATGTATGTTGTATTTTACAATTTGATTAATATATAATTACTATCTCAGTGAGAACTTATTAACTATAATATACAGAAAAAGAAAAAAAATATAAAAAAATAAATTCATTAACTAAGCACAGACAATGAATTGTCAATAATTTTTCCATCATTGCAGTTGGACCCCGCCCTTACATTGCAGTCTGTTATACTGTTAAACATTTTCATCTTGATATCAAATTTTCAGTGTTTACAAAAAGAAGGAATATATTTGCTAGTACAATGTTAATCAGCATATTTTTAAGTCATTTAGAACCTGTGGTCAAATTCAGCAAGAAAACACGCCATGTACCCGGATAATCTTAACTCTGTTCAGCGACCCTAACTCAGTGCCAACATGGCTGACAGAAAGACGATGTATGTAGTTAATTTCCTTGTCTTTTTTCACGTTTTTACGTGAGTATGCAATGTTAGCGTAAAACGTTTGATAGTCCTAATATCCTTTATTGATAACATGTTTTGTGTACTAAATATTTCAATCGAAATGTCACATTATGTGGCTGGCATTCATTAAAATGTACTCATAAAAGTCTTCAAAATGAACATGTTTTATGTTTCTAACTGTTTTAAAGTACCAGAAATTGCAGTAAGACCTTACTTATTAAATGTATTAGTTCCATAAATATCTCTTTGACAATGTTTAACAGTATCAAAGTTTGAAATTGATTTTTTTATAGCTTAAAAATTGTATTGATTATGAGGTAGGTTTAAATTTGGGGATAATTCCTAACTGGTATAGGAAACAGTGCTGGATAAATACAAACTTAGAATGGATAAACACCTAACCAAACGAAAACGGCTGTTCGTCTGTGCTTTTTTATGGACTGTTGATGCTCGAAGTTCTTTGATCTACCCACCCCTGCAGGGATGTGGGATTCCTATGTCCAACTTATCCGACTCTTGATTTTTTGCCGGCGGACAAGTGCATTTTTCATTCTGTGTGTCCGCGGACAAGCATACTTTTTCAGGTATAAAATGAGAAAACATAAAATATCATTTAGATTGTGTGTTGCTTCAAGTGTATGGAGGTGATAAAGATAATGGGTTCTTTGACTAGGTCTCGCGCACACTGTAACTCGGTGACTATGATAAAATATCAGAGAAGATTTAGATACAAGAAGATTTATTTAACATCGGATAAGTATAAACATATAACACTAGCTTAAAGCTATTTTCCGACAAACACATGTTAATAAGCTCAACATAAGTAAAACAGCTGTAATAAAATGCAAATATGTTAAAGCACATTAAAGCAAATAAAGCATCTGGCTCTAAGTAGATAAGAAACAAATCACAGATTATCACATACATGTTACAGCGCATTTAAACAAAATAGCACATAGGTACTTGCAAATAAAAGGAAAAAGTAATTTACCACATACAGATTTAGCACATTTAAAAAAAATATAAAAGAATAAATTCATTAACTAAGCACAGACAATGAATTGTCAATAATTTTTCCATCATCTTTGCAGTTGGACCCCGCCCTTATATTGCAGTCTGTTATACTGTTAAACATTCTCAATCTTGATATCAAATTTTCAGTGTTTACAAAAAGAATGGATATATTTGCTAGTACAATGTTAATCAGCATATTTTTAAGTTATTTAGAACCTGTGGTCGAATTCAGCAAGAAAAGAAGATTGAGAAAACAGCCCACAAGATTTTGTTACTGAATCTGAATTCTAAATACTGGCTCACATCAAGATAGGTTAAGTTATGAACTAAATGAGAATGAGCATTGATTCAGCTGTGCCAGTGCATATTGGCCACTGAAAGATAATTCTGCCTGAAATGTATATAACAAACAAGTTTGAGTTACTTCCCTTGATCCAGTTTCCTTCTATTAAACTATAGTAACATTGAAAAGAAACATGGTGGGAGGGGAGGGGGGTTAGAAGATCAAAGAGGTCAGGGAGATGAAAAAGTAGCCTTAGATTGAAATACAAAAATATTGCACATATGAAGTACTGTTGTGGTTTCTTTGAGAAAAATATCAAGTGAAATTTAAAACTTCAGCATTAGAATCTGTCTTTCTACAGATTGATACTGGCAAGCAGTGATTTTATGTAACAAATCCTTTAGCCAGTGGTCATGTGAGTTTATGAATTGGAAGGACCATATATTATTTAAATTGAAAAGTTCCTCAAGGCTTTTAATTCTATGTTAAGAACAAAAAAAGTGCATGTCCATATTAGATGAAATGCTGATTACATGATTGAAAAATCACTACTTTCAGTATTACACTTGGATTTATTCAGTTAAAGCAATAAAGAGAGGTCAACATAAACAAGGAAGCAATATTTTTTTCATAATTTTCAAGTATTTGGCAATTATTTGAGAAAACAGTTACTGAAAATAGAATTTGAAAAGGGAGAGACATAAATAAGATCCTGATGATGAAAACTGTGGTACATAATGTGGTCAAATTATAAACGAAGGCACCCCAAAATGTTTCTGAGGGACAATGGTCCAGGATAATTTTCACTCCCATGATTTAGCCGTAACACTGGATCTAATTTATTGAAACTATATACCACTAGCTTAGTACCAGGGAGAGGTCAAAACTAATCAAGGGGTTGTGAGTTTGATCCCCATGCATAGCATAATTAGTCTTGGTGACAATTTGATGAAAGACATTATGACTGAAATCATTCATCCTCCACATTTTATTCATGTGAGGAAGTTGGCAGATACTTGAGGAAAACAGGTTTATACTGTTACAGAATCCAGGAACACTGGTTAGGTTAACTGCCCATATCGTCATTAGTGTTGTGGCAAAAACATGGCTAGTAAAATGGGTGGACCTTTTGTCACCAAATTTTGAATACAGGTAGCTCTTATTGAGGAAAAGATTAAGATTCTGTTTAGGGGTCACCAGGTTCAGGCTTTCTGCTCATAACTATAGTTTGGTATATATTTCTCACCAAATTTTGTTTGTAGATTTTAGGTTTTTAGGACACAATATTTAGAATATATTTGGATTCACTTGGTCTGTGGTATTGAAAAGAGAAAAATTGTTTTTGTACAGTAGCATTAGTTAGAAATGGGAGTAGGAAGCTCTTATTTAGACAAAGGATAGGATTATGATTGTGGTAACACAGGTCGGGCTCAAGTTCAGTGTTACTAAAAACAAAAAAAAATTAAAACAAAAAATGATTTGTGAAACTTGGCTTGTATCAAGGGGGGTATTTGATCTACTCCTTACCACCGAAACAAAATGGCGGCAAAAAGTAAAAATGTGAGTTTTTCTTACCTTTTATCTTTTTCAAGGATTTCTAGACCATGACACAGTTATCAACCTGCTCCACTGTTTTTTCTATCTATCGGTACATTTAACTTTGGAAACAGTGCTGTAATTTGTCTGGAATGCTGGTCATGTGATTTGAATCGATGGAAAATCCTCCGGTAAACACGAGATAAGGAATATTGCTATTAGCAAAAATGGTCTTTTTGCCGAATTATTCAAATAGTTGTGAGATATTTTTCTGATTAGAAGTAAAATTTCAATATACATTTCCATCATGGTTAGTCTGGAGCTGATTAAAAGTTGTAATTTTAAATTACACAGTTTCTTGTCTGAAGGAACAGTGTACGAAAATAAGAGGATAAAGTGCAGTTCACTTCTTCAAGCGACTTTTTCTTCTTTCTTTTCAAAGACAATCAAGTAAAATTCTGTTACAATAATATTTTAGTGATCATTTATAACTATCTCTTGCTCAATGTAGTAAGATTTAAAAGGTATCCGCCTGTCTATCAGACACGTGATGTACTGAAAGCCAAAGGTTTAGCAAGTATTCAATATAGTATCCCTCGCCAACATTTAAGTATCTATAAATTTCTATTGGTATAGCGCCCAAAGTCGTTAATAACAAGCAATTGCCTTACAAAAATGTTGAAATAAATTTTTTGTCTTAAGAAAGCATTAAATGTTATACAAACTTAAAATACAATGTGTTCTACTAAAGATAGTGAAAAATCAGCAACACCACATAACTTGTGTAAGCGTTATGCATTGTTGAAATATACAGTTCTTTGTAATTTTGCGTTAAGATACATACGTTATGCGACATTTAGGCACACTAATTCTAGATTTTATGGATACATACAGACAAGAAATTATTCGTTGTTGAAGCTATAACTATATTAGTTAACATTGGTTTAGAGTTATTAAGGAATATTACCTCGCAAGTTTCCTAGTAGATTATTGAACGAACATTAAACTGTTAAAAAACATATTTAAAAACATTGACAAAAGGCAAATCGCAAACATAGTTAGCTCATAAAATCATAGATATACCCTTACGATGCTATTAACATATACATTTGGAGGAGCAATTTCAATATTTTATGCATCCTGCTTGTATCTAAAGCTGCAGTACAAAAGTAACGCAAGTATCATTACACTGAATTACATGGGTAGGAGAAAAATATATTAAAGTAAGACTTCATGTATGGCATGTCAAACGTTGCTAAATTATATATGTATGTTATTATTATTGTATGTTTGTTACTGTTATTCAATGTCGTGTCATTCATATTTTAAGTGTTACCATTGTTATCCTATATGTCGTTATTCTTATTGTATGTTCGATATTCTTGTTGTAAAAGACGTTATTGTTGTTGTTATTGTTCGTTATTGTTGTTGTTGTTTATTCATTATTGTTTTGTAAGCTTGATATTCTTATTGTATGTCGGATTTCCCACGATATAAATAGCACATGAGATATAAATAGCACAGCGATGCTATACAAATCATACAACAATGATGACCAGACATTGAATAACAATAACAAACATACATTAATAATAACATACATATATAATTTAGCAACGTTTGACATGCCATATTTATGTGTGGCAAATATGATTGTTATTTACCAACATGTATCTTATACCACAAATTTAAGTTCATTTAATGATCAAGCTTTTCTTGGAAACATTTATGTCAATCAACTATAACACTAGTTATAAACTTGTCAAAACATAAAACATGCAACTTTACAATAATACTTTTTAACAACAAGTATTGTGGTTATACCTTTGTAGTAAAACTGTTAACATATAATCAGCATAATCTTATGCACAGTATGACTTTACAATGTTGGTTACCATCTGATCAGAAATATGCTGATGGTAACGTATGTATCCCAAATTAAAAATAACGAATAAATTCATTTTCAGGCACCAAAATTCGTGTTCAGGATTGCCATCAAATTGAAGCCGACCATTGTAAATTAAAAGCACAAATACTTATTTATTCAAACTAATTATTTCTTAGGACTGTCAAATTAATTATGTCTCCCCCCCCCTCTGGGGGAGACATATTGTTTTTGCCCTGTCCGTCCTTCCGTCCATCCGTATGTCACACTTCATTTCCGAGCAATAACTGGAGAACCATTTGACCTAGAACCTTCAAACTTCATAGGATTGTAGGGCTGCTGGAGTAGACGACCCGTATTGTTTTGGGGGTCACTCCGTCAGAGGTCAAGGTCACAGGGGCCTGAACATGGAAAACCATTTCCGATCAATAACTAGAGAACCACTTGACCCACAATGTTGAAACTTCATAGGATGATTTGTCATGAAGAGTAGATGACCCCTATTGATTTTGGGGTCACTCCGTCAAAGGTCAAGGTCACAGGGGCCTGAACATTGAAAACCATTTCCGATCAATAACTTAAGAACCTCTTGACCCAGAATGTTGAAACTTCATAGGATGATTGATCATGAAGAGTAGATGACCCCTATTGATTTTGGGGTCACTCCGTCAAAGGTCAAGGTCACAGGGGCCTGAACATTGAAAACCATTTCCAATCAATAACTAGAGAACCACTTGACCCATATTGTTGAAACTCCATAGGATGACTGTACATGCAAAGCAGATGACCCCTATTGTTTTTGGGGTCACTCCATCAAAGGTCAAGGTCACAGGGGCCTGAACATTGAAAATCATTTATGATCAATAACTAGAGAACCACTTAACCCACAGTGTTGAAATTTCATAGGATGATTGGTCATGAAGAGTAGATGACTCCTATTGATTTTGGGGTCATTCCGTCAAAGGTCGAGGTCACAGGGGCCTGAACATTGAAAACCATTTCTGATCAATAACTAGAGAACCACTAGACCCAGAATGTTGAAACTCCATAGGATGATTGTACATGAAAAGTAGATGACCCCTATCAATTTTGGGATCACTCCATTAAAGGTCAAGGTCACAGGGGCATGAACATTGAAAACCATTTCCGGTCAGTAACTTGAGAACCACTTGACCTAGAATGTTGAAACTTAATAGGATGATTGGTCATGCAGAGTAGATGACCCCTAACGATTTTGGGGTCACTCTGTTAAAGGTCAAGGTCACAGGCCCGAACATTGAAAACCATTTCTGGTCAGTAACTTGAGAACCACTTGACCCAGAATGATGAAACTACATAGGATGATTGATCATGCAGAGTAGATGACCCCTAACGATTTTGGGGTCACTCTGTTAAAGGTCAAGGTCACAGGGGCCTGAACATGGAAAACCATTTCCAATCAATAACTTAAGAACCTCTCGACCCAGAATGTTGAAACTTCATAGGATGATTGTTCATGCAGAGTAAATGACCCCTATTGTTTTTGGGGTCACTCTGTTAAAGGTCAAGGTCACAGGGGCCTGAACATTGATAACCAGTTCCGATCAATAACTTGAGAACCACTTGACCCAGAATGTTGAAACTTCATAGGATGATTGAACATGCAGAGTAGATGACCCCTATTGATTTTGGGGTCAGTCTGTTAAAGGTCAAGGTCACAGTGGCCTGTTCATGTAAAATCATTTTTTGGAAATAACTTGAGAACCACTTGATCTGCAATGTTGAAACTTAATAGGATGATTGGACATGCAGAGTAGATGACCCCTATTTATTTTGAGGTCACTTGATCAAAGGTCAAGGTTACAGGAGCCTGAACAGTGGCTTGAGAACCACTAGGCCAAAAGTGTTGAAATTTAGCGGGATGACTGGACATGCCAAGTAGATGATCCCTATTGCAGCCAACCATCAGTGTCTCTTGGACTTTCGCTCCTGACCTCTATTGACTTCTTGCCTATAGGACTTTGCATTGGGGGAGACATGCGCTTTTTTACAAAAGTATTTTCTAGTTATTCGTATTTTCAAAGGTGGCGTTGATAATCTCGTTCTCTTGTATATTTGTAAGGTGGCAGCCCTTATAACAAGAGCTTTTGTCATTGAATCCATGAATCACACAACATTAAATTGTATATAATGAAATGCACGAAGAAAAAGTGCTTATTCAAATATTAAAAATTAAATGTAACCACAAGCCACTATGTCAGAACTTTTCCAAAAAAATGAAGAAAAGATAATTTAATTTGCATACAACCACATTCATGAACCAAGCAGCAACACAAACCGACAATAATCTACATATAAAATTTCATTCAGAATTAACAGTTCTATTAAGCCTGTCTTTACTGTAAAGACTTTTTCAAATATATTAACAGTCTTGTAAAAATATTTCAAGATATATCACTGTTGGAACAAAATTTTATGCCCTTTTACTGGCAGATTTTTACCTTAACAGTAATTAAATGTAGCTCTTTTACCTATTAGCTACCAGTTCTAAAGCAGCAATTCGTTTTAAGGTATCGATTTTAATAGAAACAAAAATAAAGTAATATAAGGTGGCATACCTTCTTAGTAAAAACTACAAACACTATCTTCTCGGTTAAGCCTGCGTTCGAACAACCAAGGCCTATTCAACAAACTAAGAACCAGACTTGAGACTCCGAAAGAAACATGGTACATTTTCACAGGGAATGTATAATGTCATATTCGACTTTGAATAATTATAAGTAATAATAAATCCATTAATAAAAGTAGTATCCTGGTTATATAATGGTGGAGAATTCGAGGTAGTGAAAATGGATTTAATACATGGATTCAAAGTGAAGATTCAGAACAGTGGAAATTAAACTTAACTAAAAATGAAGGATTTAATTCTAAAAGTAGTTCAGATTAAATGAAAGTTGGCATAAAAGTAGAGAAACTAAAATGGAAATAAAACATACCTAAGTAAAGCATAATACAAAGCAATTATGCCTAGAACCAAAATAGATATCTTAACCTTCTCCCTGCTAATTTTCTACAATGGACTAATCCATCATTCAATTTGGACAGTACCATTATTATCTGAAGGGGTGTTCACTGAAAATTTACTGACTGAATAGCGAACAGTGTAGACCATGATTAGCCTGCACGGATGTGCGGGTTGATCTTGGTCTGCACTGGTCGCAAAGGCTAAAACACTTGCCACCAGCAGGCTAAAGGTTAAGCATTCCCAAGTTTGAAGAAGGGGAAAATGCAAAGTTCTTTATAGAGAAATTTGAACTAATAGCCAAAACAAACCAATGGAACAATGAGCATAAGTGCCTGCAAATGTGTTTGACTATGCCAAAAATTGCTGAAAATTGGTATTTGATCCTTAATGATGAACAGAAGAACAATTTTGAACTTTTAAAAGAATCTTTTTTAAATTGATTTGGTGTGCCAGAGAACAGGGCCATTGCCTATGAGAAATACATAACCTTGTGTCAAAATGAAAGTAGTGTTAAGAGGTAGATTTTGAGCAAGATGAGGTGAAACAGAAAGTAGATGAAGCTAAATCTGAAGATATAAATACAAGGGAGGAGATTTGGGACTTTGACAAAGTCATACAAGCTTCAAACTGCAAAGGACGCCTAGTGTATAAGGTCAGATACAGAAATGAGAATGGAAAAAGTAGAATGTTATGGAAGTACGAGGATGACTTGCCAGAGGATGTCAGGAAAGAATATTACATAAAATACACTTTTTCTGGCAAAGCTCCTAAACACCCACAAATGTAAATAGATATAAATAGATGTAAGTTAAAGATGCAAGTTAAATAGATGTAAGTTAAAGATTCAAGTAGAAATGCCCAAATTCACAGCACTAATCTGAAGTATAGTGTTAAATGATTTAAGTTTGGTTCTATGGATTGAAATGTCTTGTATATAAAATTCAAAATTAAATCCTGCAGGTACTTTTGGAACTATTAAAAGGGGGTTGGGAAGTACATGCATTGTTAATCTTTACTATTGCCTTACTTGTCATTTTCAACAATGCTTTCATGGCTATGTGCATTAAGTGATACTCAAGGGATAATTTATGTCTACAAATAAGGAAACTTGGGAATAAGTTTCAAAATGGGAAGTACTTCACAGTATTTTAAAAGTTTTGATCTTTGGGCAATGGGTATGTCCAGGAGAAAAGGGAGCATTAGATGTTTAACCCTTGCATTTTAAATGGGTATATTGTATAATCTATGTTCAGAAGAGATATTTATATATATTTATAGAATTATTCTTGAGCAAACTGAGGGCTACTGAATTTTGATGGAAGAGGAACAAAAAGTTCATTTGTCTCCATGAAAATGTGTTCTTGCTACACCATTAAAAGGCTAAATGTTGTAAATAAACACATGTATTACAATGTTATTATCATATTATGTACAAAAGTATTTGATGGCATTCTTAAGTTTACATGTAAAAGCTATGAGAGTGACCTACACTTGAACAATGATTAACAATGAAACTTAACCTTTAGCCTGCTAGCGGCAAGTGATTCTGCCTTGGCTACTAGTGCAGACCAAGATCAGCCTGCACATTCATGCAGGCTGATCATGGTCTGCAGTGTTCGCTGTTCAGTCAGTAAATTTTCAGTGAACACGCCTTCGAATATTAAATGGTATTGCCGAAATTGAATGATGGACCAGTCCATTTCAGAAATTTAGCAGGCTAAGAGTTAACAAGAAAAAGGGGTATTGACAGTAAAATATTCTTTACAAATGTATTGACAGTGAAATATTTGGAAGAAGTGTATTGACAGTGAAATATTCTTAACAAGTGTAAAGACCATGAAATATTCTTGACAAGGGTATCGACAGTGAAATATTCAAAATGTGAATTAGTGACAGCGAAACAGTCGAAATAAGAATTAGTGACAGTGACAGTGGAAAGATAATAAGTAACAGCAAACAATACAATTTAATATTCAGTGTAAAAGTAAAACAGTGATTTTGATTTAACATGGATTAGCAAATGACATTTCTGAAGTACTGTTTTGCTAAATGGAACACTAATATTGCAATACATAGGCACAGTACTATCAAAAGAAATTTCACTTGTAAAAAAAAATGAAGCCTTATGTTGTATAAAATGGACTGTCAGTAAGATATCAAGTATGAAAGGATACATACGTTACCATATGTAACGTATTATCAATAGTTTGCGCTGTGTTCATGGCGTACTCAATATGTATAACAACATAAATTTAATTGAAACAAAACATATTTGTCAAATAATCACAAATAGGTTTTACTATAAGATATATCAAATTAGCTTCCTATCTAAACCGAACATTACCAGCAGAGCCCGTTGAACATTTTCAGAAAAAGAAAACCAGTCTTCAAGGACAAATGTACATGTGTGAAATCTGCATCTTATGAAGTAGACGATACAAACTGATAACACTGTCAATTAAAACCAAGTGACACTTTCTTGTTTGTTATTTTAAATGAGGCTGGTAATGCTTGTATCGATCACGTATCATTTTGCCATTTCTTATGCCATTTAAATTAAGAAGGACCCCTGCTTCATAATAGATTTATTGAAAATGCATGCACTTTGGCATGAAAAAACTACTCTTAGTTCAACATGAATTGCCGTGATTTTTCAATGTCTTAGAATAAAGGTGACGTTTATATCATAGAAAGTGGAATCTTTACATAAGGAAAGTTTTAAGTGAAAAATATATCACTACTAAGTACATCTTGTATCAAATGTTATAACATGTAGTTGAAACAAAACTAGAAATAACCTTTAAAGACATAAAAACGCTATTGTTTATATGTCAACCTCATATATTCATAGTAGGATAGATCCATAACGTAAATATCCCTTCATCGGCGTCATATCTGTTCTACACAGACATACATATTACAAGGCAATTCATTGATGCAAGCATCAAAGACGCCGCCAAGTGTTGTGTCTGAAGTACATTTATTGCAATATGAGAAATCACCTAATCATTACTTTATTAGTCTGACTGGCTACAAGTTATCAACATTAGCACATAAAACAATATATGTTATAAACTGTTTAAAACATGAAGAATAAACATGATAGAAAAGTTTTACCATGCAATACAAATCCTCTACCTGCAATGACATTAACATTGCGAGTAGGTGGTCCCTTTACATACAAAATTAAAGTAATTATTTCACTAACTAAGGTCATCTCCTGTGAAAAGTTCTTATATGCAGGAGCGTGTGTATGAAGTTTCACAGAAATGCAGTTTGTTGGGAAATGAGGAAATGTTGAAATTATTTCAAAGTTGTGGTTCACAGAAACCATTATTTTAATTATCATGTAATGTAATGAGTGTTTTCTATTTACTGATGAAGTTTTATGGACCTTAGTCACCTACATTATAGTTTTCAGAATGCAGATTATACACAGCAATTTACTGTTTCCCTTGACAAAAACAATCAAAAATTTTGTCCAAGAAAAGAATGATATAACATAAATAATCTCTATATTGTCCCTATTCACAAAGCATGAATCTTTCTTATATACTTTTGAATATCATAGAATTCATTATTTTTTTCGGACGAACGATAAACTTGAAGTCCTCGTTGAACTGTAAGGTTACTAGGAGTATGTCAGTGTCTAGTTCAAATCTAATATTACAAGAAATTTAGAAAGCATAATAACCCACTGCCAAAGTGTAGAAAATATTTCAATGAAAATGTTTTTTTGTTTTTTTTTTATTTTATTTTTTTTTTTGTCAGGAATGGACAAATACAAAAACTATCTATTAAATTAAAAAGAAAAAGGAAAAAAGAAGAAGCAAGTAACAAGATATAATAAAACCAGAGCAACTGACTAGTCATATAAGATCAGTGAACATATAAATTCAACAAGGAATTCTATTTTAAAGTCACTGATGCTTTGATAAGTTATGGTCCCATGGCTTTTGATATTTCGATCTAACCACATTTAAAGAAGTATTAACTTGTCACTGACAAATTCAGCCAAGTGCTCTTTAGCCTATTGCACACCTTAGTTGACAGTGCATATCTGTAAACAACGAGTAGATCTATATGACACATAAGCAAAAAAAAAAAGAAAGAAAAAAGAAAAAAAACAAACAAACAAACAAACAAAAAGCAAATAGAAATAGGAATTTGCAAAAGTGTGCGCATTCTGAAATTACATCACTGTACCTATCAACAAAGAAAATAAGACAAGAAGGTTAAAAATAAGTTAACAGCGGCACTTCCTTCGTTCATTTCAACATATCTATGCTTATTGATTCCTTTATTTACTTTGTAAATACGTTGTTTTTTTTTTCCAAGGATTTTTTATGCAGGCAATTGTAATTTTCCATAAATTTTTTTTAAATATTCTCTTCGAAGTTGTAAAATACACAAACGCTCCCTTGTCCAGGCGTGCGGTGTGTTCTATTTATAGAAAATGAGATAGGTAAGTAGGTCATGCTAAGAATAGAAATAGAAAACTTGACTTACAGAGTAACCTCCCTTATCAATAAATCGGATCAACATTTTTGACGAAATTGTAAATAAAAAAATATGTTCTGCTCTACAAATAAGGAGAGGAAAGACAGATAGCATTGTTTTAAATCACATAATAAGTTGCATTACATACATTTTTTATGTTTTCTTTTTGCCATTTTTTGTTTATTCACTAAAATGTATTGTGCAATATCGTTGATCCTTTTACAAACTATTCACTGTGTTCAGTTTATCACTCCGAAACTATTCATTACCATCTTTACAGGGTCCGAAATAAAAGTGTATCCCATATACTCGACACCGCCTTCAGGGCGGCGTCGAATGATGCAGTTATTAGTAATTAGGGAATATGTATCCTTTGCATTTACTAAAGAATCCGTCATTAACTATAAAAGCGATCGAGTGTTGTGAATTTTTAGCTCACCAGAGCTTTTACTTTAAATGACATCTCCTCATAAACTGCTAGGCCAATTTCATCCAAACTTCACAGGAATGTTCCTTGGGTGAAGCTGTTGTTCAAAGAATTGAATTCCATGCAGAACTCTGGTTGCCATGGCAACCGAAAGGAAAAACTTTAAAAAATCTTCTTCTCAAAAACCAGAAGTCCTAGAGCTTATAGATATTTCACTTGTAGCATTGCCTAGTGGACCTCTACAAAATTTGTTCAAATCATGACCCCTGGGGTCAAAATTGACCCCGCCCCATGGGGTTTCTTGATTCTACATAGAAAAATCTTCAAAATTTTCTAAAAATAAACCAGAAGGCCTAGAGCTTAGATATTTGACGTGTGGCATTGCCTAGTGGACCTCTGCAAAGTTTGTTCAAATCATGACCCCGGGGTCAAAATTGGGGTCACTTGATTTTACATAGGAAAATCTTAAAAAATCTTCTTCTCAAAAACCAGAAGCCCTAGAGCTTAGATATTTGACATGTAGCATTGCCTAATTGACCTCTACTAAAGTTTTTCAAATCATGACCCCCGGGGTCAAAATTGACCCCACCCCAGGGGTCACTTGATTTTACATAGGAAAATCTTCAAAAATTTTCTGAAAATAAACCAGAAGGCCTAGATCTTATAGATATTTCACTTGTAGCATTGCCTAGTGGACATTACAAAATTTGTTCAAATCATGACCCCCCACCCCATGGGGTTTCTTGATTGTACATAGAAAAATCTTCAAAATTTTCTAAAAATAAACCAGAAGGCCTAGAGCTTAGATATTTGATATGTGGCATTGCCTAGTGGACCTCTGCAAAGTTTGTTCAAACATGACCCCGCCCCAGGGGTCACTTGATTTTACATAGGAAAATCTTCAAAAATTTTCTAAAAATAAACATGAAGGCCTAGAGCTTAGATATTTTAGGTGTAGCATTGCCTAGTGGACCTCTACAAACCTTGTTCAAATCATGACCCCCGGGGTCAAAATTGACCCGCCCCAGGGGTCACTTGATTTTACATAGGAAAATCTTTAAAAAATTTCTAAAAATAAACCAGAAGGCCTAGCTCTTAGATATTTGACGTATAGCCTTGCCTAGTTGACTTCTACAAAATTTGTTCAAATCGTGACCCCCGGGTTCAAATTGACCCCGCTCCATGGGGTTTCTTGATTGTACATAGAAAAATCTTCAAAATTTTCTAAAAATAAACCAGAAGGCCTAGAGCTTAGATATTTGACGTGTAGCATTTCCTAGTGAACCTCTACAAATTTATTCAAACCATGACCCCTGGGGTCAAAACTGGTCTCGCCTCAGGGGTCACTTGATTTTACATAGGAAAATCTTTAAAAAATTTCTAAAAATAAACCAGAAGGCCTAGAGCTTAGGTATTTGACATGTAGCATTGTCTAGTGGACCGCTACAAAATTTGTTCAAATCATGACCCCCCGGGGTCAAAATTGACCCTGCCCCAGGGGTCACTTGATTTTACATAGGAAAATCTTCAAAAATTTTCTAAAAATAAACCAGAAGGCCTAGATCTTTGATATTTGACATGTGGCATTGCCTAGTAGACTTCTACAAAATTTATTCAAGTCATAACCCCCAGGATCAGATTGACCCCGCTTCATGGGGTTACTTGATTGTACATAAGAAAATCTTCAAAATTTTCTAAAAAAAAAAACCAGAAGGCCTAGAGCTTAGATATTTGACATGTAGCATTGCCTAGTGGTCCTCTTCAAAAGTTGTTCAAATCATGACCCTGCAGGGTCAAATTTACCCAGCCCCAGGGGTTACTTGATTGTACATAGGGAAATCTTCATAAATTTACTAAAAATAAACCAGAAGGCCTAGATCTTAGATATTTGATATGTAACATTGCCTAGTAGACTTCTACAAACTTTGTTCAAATCATGACCCTCGGGGTAAAATTGGCCCTGCCCCAGGGGTTACTTGATTGTACATCGGAAAATCTTCCAGAAAATTTCTAAAAATCATCAGTTCGACATTTGAAACATGTAGCTCATATTACTCTAGTGAGCGATCCAGGGTCATCATGACCCTCTTGTTGTATAAAACTAGCGCATGGCATCAGTAACGTATGTTTCATTTTAAATTGTTTTTAGTACATTTTTTGGATTTTATCTGATAAATCCAATTGACATTAGGTAACAAGTATAAACACGTATTCATTGAAATTACAGTATGTTTAATTTGCGCCTGGAGACTATTTTTAAACGACCATGGTAAGGAACACTTGATTGTTCGTCATTAACGACTTTTAACGATAGGAGGGTTTACACTATGGTTCACCTACAGTATTAGTGTAGTTTAACAGCCAAGGTCACGATTCAGACCTCTTTAATTATTACATGGTAGAGAAATGTCAATTGGTTATCTCAGAAACGATGAGTGAAAACTGTAAAATCCGTTTGAAAAAATTGCACTGCACCTTATCCTCTAATTTTTGCACACTGTTCCTTACCATCGGACAAAAATTGTGTTGATTTGAAAATACAAACTGTGATCTGCTCAAAACCAACACTATTACATAAGTATGTGGAAATATTCCTTCAGATCAGAAAAATAGCTTAAAACCTGCGGTATATTAGGTAAAAAAGACCATTTTTGCAAGTCGCACTATTCCTTATCCCATGTTTACTGGAGGATTTTCCATCGATTCGAATCTCATGACCAGCATTGCAGACAAATTACAATACTGTTTCCAAAGTGAAAGGTACCAGTAGATAGAGAAAACAGTGGAGCAGGTTGATAGACATGTGTTATTGTCTAGATATCCTTGAAAAAGAAAAAAGTAAGAAAAACTCACATTTGCAGTTTGGCCGCCATTTTTTTTCCATGGTAATTAGGAGTAGATCGAATACCCTCCTTGTTTATAAGGTTAAGGCGCCTAGGGTGAAAGAACTGTTATGAAACAGAAAAATGCTTTCAACTTCAAGTATCTTTAGTTTGGCTATGCTTATTGTCACAAACGTTTTTGTGTGTAGGTTGCGTTAATTAAACATAGGTTAGTATTTGATCACTTTGGTAAAGGTACTTGTTATTTACATAGAAAATGTTTTCCACTTGATATCTTAAGTGTGGGTAGACCTATTGTCACAAAACTATATATATATCTATAGCTTCTATTTAGAAACAGGCTTAGTAGAGGTGTAAACTTAAGTTAGTCCTCAGAATTTTGATATTCATTACAACTGTTTATTTATTGATTAATATATGATAACATAATTTTGAAACATTTGCCTGTTATTTGAGAAATAGAACTGAAAAAGGAAAAGACATAATTTATGTCCTGATGATGAAAACTGTGGTAGTCAATTTATAAACGAACGTGCCCCAAAGGTTTTCTGAGGGATATGGTCCAGGATAATTTGCAGTAAGGCCCATGATTAAGCCATAACACTGGATCTAATTTATTGAAACTGCATACCACTAGCTTAGTAGGGAGAGGTCAGAACTAATCAAGAGGTTGCGAGTTTGATCCCCTGGCAGACCAAATATTATTTAATTTGAAAAGTTCCACATTAGGCTTTTAATTTTATGAAGAACAGAAAAAGTGCATGTCCATTTATATGAAACACTAATTACATGATTAATGAACTTATATTAGGTTGTTTTTTTTAGCTCACATGTCACAAAGTGACAAGGTGAGCTTTTGTGATCATGCAGCGTCCGTCGTCCGTCCGTCCATAAACTTTTGCTTGTGACCACTCTAGAGGTCACATTTTTCATGGGATCTTTATGAAAGTTGGTCTGAATGATCATCTTGATGATATCTAGGTCAAGTTCGAAACTGGGTCAGGTGCGATCCAAAACTAGGTCAGTAGGTCTTAAAATAGAAAAACCTTGTGACCTCTCTAGAGGCCATACTTTTCAATGGATCTTCATGAAAATGAGTCATAATGTTCACCTTGATGATATCTAGGTTTAGTTTGAAACTGGGTCACATGCTATCAAAAACTAGGTCAGTAGGTCAAATGATAAAAAAACCTTGTGACCTCTCTATAGGCCATATTTTTCATGGGATCTGTATGAAAGTTGGTCTGAATGTTTATCTTGATGATATCTAAGTCAAGTTTGAAACTGGGTCAACTGCGGTAAAAAACTAGGTCAGTAGGTCTAAAAATAGAAAAAACTTGTGACCTCTCTAGAGGCCATACTTTTCAATGGATCTTCATGAATATTGGTCAGAATGTTCACCTTGATGATATCTAGGTCAAGTTTGAAGCTGGGTCACGTGGCATCAAAACTAGGTCAGTAGGTCAAATAATAAGAAAACCTTGTGACCACTCTAGAGGTCACATTTTGCATGGGATCTTTATGAAAGTGGGTCTGAATGTTCATCTTGATGATATCTAGATCAAGTTCGAAACTGGGTGACATGCTGTCAAAAATAGGTCAGTAGGTCAAATGATAAAAAAAAGAGTTGTGACCTCACTATAGGCCATATTTTTCATGGGATCTGTATGAAAGTTGGTCTGAATGTTCATCTTGATGATATCTAGGTCAAATTTGAAACTAGGTCAACTGCGGTCAAAAACTAGATCATTAGGTCTAAAAGTAGAAAAACCTTGTGACCTCTCTAGAGGCCATATTTTTCAATGGATCTTCATGAAAATTGGTCTGAATGTTAACCTTGATGATATCTAGGTAAAATTCGAAACTGGGTCACATGTGGTCAAAAATAGGTCAGTAGGTAAAACAATAGAAAAACCTTGTGACCTCTCTAGAGGCCATATTTTTCATGAGATCTTCATGGAAATTGGTGAGAATGTTCACCTTGATGATATCTAGTTCAAGTTTAAAACTGGGTCACGTGTCTTCAAAAACTAGGTCATTAGGTCAAATAATAGAAAAACCTTGTGACCTCTCTAGAGGCCATATTTTTCAATGGATCTTCATGAAAATTGGTCAGAATTTTTATCTTGATGATATCTAGGTCAGTTTCAAAACTGGGTCACATGAGCTCAAAAACTAGGTCTCTATGTCAAATAATAGAAAAGACGACGTCATACTCAGTTCAAAACTGGGTCATGTGGGGACAGGTGAGCGATTTAGGACCATCATGGTCCTCTTGTTATAATTGGTCAAAAATATTCAATATGCAAATACAGGTTCTAGTGTAAATCAGTTCTGACACCGGCAAATTGTATTATAAATGTTACTTTTTTAGACAGCTGGCGGGCTCGACATTCTGCCAATGGGTATGCAGAATGTATATCTGGTTAAATCTATCCATTCTAAATGATTTTACTGTGTTGAATTTCAGTTTGAAACAGTAATTTAATTTTTTTAAGGACTTTTAATTCAGGAACATAAGCGATCAACTTGCAATGATAAATATTCAATTTGCTTGCTATAATTACATTATTTAAAACAGTCAATAAAATTATGTAACCTAACATTCATCACTTTTGGTAAACACAACCATATTTTCCCCACATTTATCCACAACTGCACATTCAACCAAAAACATGTCATGTCACAACCCCAAAATAAGTGTACTGATGTTTCTACTTCTTGAGCACAGAAAGAACATAAATTGCTATTAACCACACCCATTTTTTGTAATAAATAATTTGTACCTAAAATTCTATGATTTATCTTAAACTGAAACCATTTCAATTTTGAGACATTTGTGCACTTAAAAGGCAATTTATAAATATTTTTCCAGATTGGGTTTGTTAGATTTAATTCATCTGTCCACATACTTTGAGAGGATACGGCCTTTAACTCCAAAGTTTAATATTGCTATAGGCTCCATTTTAAAATTGATAAACAATTGAAGATTTCATTCAATAATGAATCAACAAACAAAAAGATGGAGGTATATAATAAAAGGGTCATTCAATAACAAAACAACAAACAAAAAGATGGAGGTATATAATAAAAGGGTCATTATAACAGTATCTAAATCTTGGATTTTGTATTGGGCTCTCGTGTATTTTGCAAAGTGGGATCACACTCGAGGCCTCGTGAGATCCGATCTAGCAAAACTCCACTCTAGCTGAATACAGCATCCCAGATAAAGCTACTATTAAAATAACCCTATTTGATTGGCCTGTAATCACTGTAGAACATGTTTGGCCGGCAGTTGATTCTATATCCAAATTTATATTATACTCTGGAAGATAGTTGCCTATATTCTTTATGATAAAGTTACACTCCACACTACTCATGCAAATAGTTATTGTCGAGCCCGCTTACAGAAGTGGAGACATAGTCATCCAAATGGCTATTTAGTGCATATGCGTGCATCCATCCGATTTTATCGAGACCATATAACTTTGCCATGCATGGAGCAATCTTGTTTATATTTCGCATGAATGTTGACCTTAGTACAGTCCATAAAATAACCAAACGTATTTGTAAACATGGACGAATCCAAACGGAACGGGAAGAAGCATTTTATAGAAATATTCTGATGGCAAAATACAATACATATCACAGTCCTGACCAGCCTATAAACCGAGTCAGTCTTTTATATAAGTACAACAACACAGTTGACCCATTTAAACAAGCTGTAAGATGGAGTGTCATGTATAAACTACAAGTTCCTATCTCAATGGTCAGGTTCACAGCTGGAGATCAAAGGTCATGTTAGCTTTTGGCAACATATACCTTATCATGTCAGATCAACTTAAAATCCAACCAACTCAGAAGTTTAATAGATAAGAACATTTGTAAGATTGTGTCAAATAAGTTCTGTACTGCTTTCAGAATTTTTCATTGCAAGGTGAGATAAAAGTATATTTTTATGGTTTTTTGTTTTGTTAAATAGTGCCAATTATAACAGTTGTTGGATTCTTCACAAGAATTAACATGTTATCCTTAAGTAACTGCCAACTTGCCTACATGAATGAGAATTGGAGGGCAAATGATTACAGACAGAAGATTGTCTGTCAGATAAGCATGGAGAATACAAATCTCTCCCTGGGATGAAACTCAGAAATAGTCCATGATCCATAGATTTGCATGCTCCTTATTCAGCTAAGCTGACTGACTTATCCATAGATAAATACTGGTTTCAGAAGATGAAAAAGATAATGCTTCATTTATAGATATTTCACTGAAGTGGATATCCTATGCCTAATTTAAATGTAGAAATTAATATTTTAGCCAGTAATTTAAATTTCTAAGTATAAAAATAAGCTTTGTTTGGAAAGCTGCTGGCTTTTGGTTTCAAAAATGGCCACACTGTCTGTCCAAAGTTGTTCAAATAGGTGCTGCCTCTTTCAGAGGCTGCTTAAAAAAAGAAATTTGAATTTACTTCTCATAAACCACTTGATAGATCTTCATCAAACTTAGTAGTATCATTAGTAGGTCCTCTATAAAAGTTCTTCAGATAAGGGTGTTTTGTCCTTATAGTTGTTGCTAGAGCTGAAGTTAAAATTACGTTGAATAACTTTACATGAACTTCTAGATGGATCTTGGGAAGGGGGGTGGGCAGCACCATTTGGCCCCTTTTAGGGTCTGCTTGAGCCAAAATTAGAAATACCTTTAAACAAGTTCTTCTCATGAACCACTTTGTTTGTAGCATTGTTAAAAGGTCCTATCCCATGTTTTTTTAAATGGGGGTATTCTTACTCTTAGGCATACATGCTGCTATAGCTAAAATTAGAAATGCCTTTAACAAATTGCCTCATGGACCTTCATCAAATTGGGAACTTGGCCCATTTTAGGGTCTGCTTGAGCCAAAATAAGAAATACATTTAAAGAATTTTCTCTTGAACCAATAGAAGGATATACATCAAACTTGATTTGTGGCATTGTTATTAGGTCCTGTTTCAAAGTCTATTCACATGACGATACTTAACCCCTTTTATGGGCAACAAGAACTAAAAAAAGAGATACCATTGAAAGACTCCTTATAAATGGCTTGAAGACTTCATCAAAGTTGGTCTGTAGCATATATGGTATTCTCCAAAACTGATACAAATGGGGGTAGTCACTCCCTTTTAGGAGCTACTAGATTTAGAAATAGAAATGCCTTAGAAAGATTTCTTATCATGAACGGCTGATGGATCTTCATCAAATATGATAAACAGTATCAGTAAATCAGTATAATATCCTCTCCAAAGTTTGTTCAAATGGGAGGTTTGAGTGGGGGAGAGGGGTGCAGTTGGCCCCTTTTAGGGTCTGTTTGAGTCAAAGTAAGAAATGCATTTAAACAACTTCATCTCATGAACCACAAGAAGGATCTTCGTCAAACTTGGTGTGTGGCATTGTTATAAGGTCCTATTTAAAGGATATTCAAATGACGGCACTTCTCCCCTTCTATGGGAAACTAGAACTAAAAATGGAAATGCCATTAAAAGACAGACTTGTTATGAATGACTTGAAAGATATTCATCAGTTCATCAATGTTGGTCTATACCATCATTATCAGGTTCTCTCCATAACTGATGCAAATGTGAGCAGTCACTCCCTTAGGAGCCACTAGATTTAAATATAAAAATGTCTTCAATAGATTTCTTGTCATGAACTGCTTGATGGATCTTCTTCAAATGTGATATATAGTATCGGTTTAAGGTCCTCTCCAAAGTATGTTCAAATGGGAGAGGGAGGTGGGGGGAGGGCACTTGGCTCCTTTTAGGGTCTGCTTAAGCCAAAATTTGCAATACTTTTAAACAAATTCTTCTCATGAACCACTAGAAGAATCTTGATCAAACTTTGTTTGTAGAAAGGTCCTTACCCATTGTTTTAAATGGGGGTATTCTGACTTGTACACATACTGGCTGCCACAGCTAAGAGTAGAAAAGCCTTTAATAGACTGCTTCATGAACCTTCATCAAATTTGTTCTGTGGCATTGTCATAAGGGGCTCATCCAGTTTTGTTCAAATCAGGGCACTTGGCCTCACTATAAGGTTCTCTCCAAAACTGATACAAGTGGGGACCGTCACTCCAAATTAGGAGCAATTAGATTTAAAAATAGAAATGTCTTCAAAAGATTTCTTGTCATGAACTGCTTGATAGATATTCATCAAATGTGATATACAGTATCAGTATAAGGTCCTCTCCAAGGTATGTTCAAATGGGAGGGGGTTGGGGGAGGGCACTGGGCCCCTTTTAGGGTCTGCTTGAGTGAAAATTAGAAATACGTTTAAACAATTTCTTCTCTTGAACTGCTAGAAGGATCTTAATCAAATTTAGTTTCTGGCATTATTATACGGTCCTATTTCAAGTATATTCAAATGACGGCACTTAACCACTTTTATGGGAAACTATAACTAAAAAAAGATATGCCATTATAAGACTTGTTATGAATGACTTCTCATGAACTGCTTGATGGATCTTCATCAGATGTGATCTATAGCATCAGTATAAGATCCTCTTCAAAGTTCGTTCAAATTGGGGCACTTGGCCCCATTTAGGGTTGAACCCAAATTAGAAATACCTTTAAATAACTTCTCTATTTGGGCATTTTGTTCTTTCTTGACTCAACCAAAATGGAAGGGGATTTGCCTCTCATACCTCTCCAATGGAGTAAGATCAAAATTAGTCACTCTGTTTCCTAGCTTACATTATAAGACTAAATTTATCTCTGATCAGATTGACTAATATGAGAACTTTCAGATATGGAAAAGAACATCTCGTCATAACTACAACATTACTTAACGAAATACTGGTTGACTCTGGTTTCATGACTCGGGAAACTTCCGTTGGAAAGCTCTTTATACAGATTTGCTGAATGTAGAATTGGCATGATTTCACTGAGTTCAACTGGAAATGCCGATTTACGGTACTGATGTCCAAGTGTGAGGTGAAAGTAGCGCTGAATACGGTGAATTGAATGGCGTAATCCACATGTAGCAAGCGTAAGGTAAGAAACCTTTTCAATATCTGAGCTACTTCATAGGAGTTACAGGAAAACTTACGTGTGTACGGTGGAAAAAGTTTAACACTACCATACTGTTCAAATCATTTGATGGGGGAAAACAGCCATTTCCGGAAACATTTGTGAGAACAGGTGTTGACAAGTGTTCCCATTGTGGTAGTTTGTGTTGACTTGGTGATTTGTAAATAGAAAACAAAGCATAATACGAATGTCTGTGTTGATTGTATTGGGGTTTTATCAGCATAAAACAATAAGCAAGAAAAAAACATCATTAGTCCCCTGGATACAAAGTATACAGGGGGCTGTATTGGAGTCGAGCATGTCTGTCTGTTGGCCAGTCTGTTATTGTCCAAACTCTTGGAAGATTCTCATAAAAACACTGGGTGTGGCTATCTGCCATAAATAGTAACAGTGACAGTGAGGTGTGAGTGAGCTATAGCCAGCTCTCAGATTTTTTCAAATGATTCTACTTGGCCACTTTTAGTGACTGCTAGAGTTATGGAGAGCCTAAAATATTTGGAAATAGTTCTGTTTGTCTTATATTTAGGGTTGCCAGAGATAAGGTCATTTCTCTTGTTTAGATTGGACTCTTGAATTTTTTGTAGAGGCCAGAAGAACTAAAAATAGGAATTGCTTGAAACAGCTCGAGGGTTCAACACAATGTGGTAGTAACTACATTTTTGAAAATTTTACAAAAAAACAACAAACTGCCTTATTTTCTTAAATGTCAAATAATTAACAATCCCTTAAAGTATAGTATCAAAACTTGTTAACTTTGCACAATACATTTACAAACAGGCATATTTTTCAAGCAAACAGTGTTTGTTTTGTAAATGTTTAACTTATGACCATATTATGCTATGTTTACAGTTAATTTGAAGAAAAATTTACTTTCAAGACTTCTAATCCTTTCACAACAGAACAACCACGAGTTGTTAACTTCTGTGTGGTATGGTATTACCTAAAATGAAATATAGAAATAAAAAAGCCAGTTTCCAGTATTAAAGTCATTTTATTCAACAAAAAAATATAATTTTAAACTGTTTTCTTACAGGCAAACAAAACAGTTTTCTGTAAACTGGTAATTATCTCAAATTTTCAAACATATGGACTTTTTTCAAACATGGTATAATATATAACTATTTAGTCAATAAAATGTTGAAATAAGTAGCAGTTGGGTAGGAACATTACATTACTGAAATACTGATGAAAAACAGCACTAATTCCTCCGCCATTAACCCCAATCAATCTAGCTGCCAACTGTTCCATTACTGAAATACTGTCGAAAATATGCACAAACCCAGTGCAAACCATTTAATAGCTGAAATACTGTTGGAAAAAGGCACTATCCACTCCCCTCAAACCCATGGCCAACCATTACATTACTTAAATACTGTTGAGAAAAAAGGCACTGACCTCTCCCCTCAAACCCGTTGCGAACCATTACATTACTGATTTAATACTGTTGTAAAATGGCACTAACCTCTCCCCTAAAACCTACTGCCAACCATTACATTACTGAAATACTGTTGAAAAATGGCACTAACCTCTCCCCTCAAAGCCACTGCCAACCATTACATTACTGAAATATATATTATATTATATTATACCAGATATATAAAGCGCCCTTTTCATGATCAATTTCATGTTCAAAGGCACTTTACATAGTTCAAATGCAGCCACACAGGGCGCATAATTCATCCTCTACTAGTACAGACACAGAGCGATCTGACCAGAGGGACAGAGTGAGACGAAGCCCCCACAACAGAGAAATCAGAAATACTATTGAAAAATGGCACTAACCTCTCCCCTCAAAGCCACTGCCAACAATTACATTACTGAAATACTGTTGAAAAAGGGCCCTTATAACCAATCCCCTCTATGCCACAGCCAACGATTACATTACTGAAATATTGATAAAAAAAAAAAGGCACTAACCCTTACCCTCAAACCACTGCCAACCATTACATTACTGAAATACTGTTGAAAAACAGGCACTAATCTCTCCCCCTCCCCTCAAAACCACTGCCAACCATTATATTACTGAAATACTGCGGCAGAAATGGCACGAAACCCTACCCTCAAACCCACTGCCAACCATTACATTACTGAAATACTGTTGAAATAAGGCACTAACCCCTACCTTCATACCCACTGCCAACCATTTTATTACTGAAATACAGTTTAAAAAGGCATTGATTTTCCCCTATAACCCACTGCCAACCATTACATTACTGAAATATTGTTATAAAAGGCACTGACCTCTCCCCACTCACCCCCGGCCAACCATAACATTACTGAAATACTGTTGATAAAAGGCACTGACCTCTCCCCTCTATCCCACTGCCAACCATTAGATTTCTGAAATATTGTTGAAAAAAAGGCACCCCCACCCCTCAAACCCACTGCCAAACATTACATTACTGAAATACTGTTGATAAAAGGCACTGATCTTTCCTCTACTCACTCATGGCCAACCATTACATTACTGAAATACTGATGAAAAAAGGCACTGACCTCTCCCTTCTATCCCACAGCCAACCATTAGATTTCTGAAATCCTGTTGAAAAAAAGGCACCCCCTCCACTCAAACCCACTGCCAACCATTACATTACTGAAATACTGTTGAAATAAGGCACTGACCCCTACCTTTATACCCACAGCAAACCATTACATTACCGAAATACTGTTGAAACAAGGCACTGACCTCTCCACACTCGCCCACGGCCAACTATTACATTATTGAAATACTGTTGAAAAAGGCACTGACCTCTCCCCTCAAACCCACTGTCAACTATTACATTACTGAAATACTGTTGATAAAAGGCACTGACCTTTACCACCTCACCCATGGCCAACCATTACATTACTGAAATACTGTAAAAAATGGCACTAACCCCTCCTCTCAAACCCACTGCAAACCATTACATTACTGAAATACTGTTGAAAAAATGGCACTGACCTCTCCCCACTCACCCACAGCCAACCATTACGTTACTGAAATACTGTTGAAAAAAAGGCACTGACCTCTCCCCTCTATCCCACAGCCAGCCATTACATTACTGAAATACTATTGAAAAAAAGGCACTGACCTCTCCCCTCTATCCCACTGCCAACCATTTTATTACTGAAATACTGTTGAAAAACAGGCACTGACCTCTCCCCTCTATCCAACAGCCAACCATTACATCACTGAAATACTGTTGAAAAAAAAGGGACCTGACCTCTCCTCTCTATCCCACTGCCAACCATTACATTACTGAAATACTGTTGATAAAAGGCACTGACCTCTCCCCCACTAACCCAAAGTCAACCATTACATTACTGAAATACTGTTATAAAAGGCACTGACCTCTCCTCCACTCGCCCACGGCCAACCATTACATTAATTACTGAAATACTGTTGAAAAAAAAGGGCACTGACCTCTCCCTTCTATCTCACAGCCAACCATTACATTACTGAAATACTGTTGAAAACAGGCACTGACCTCTCCCCTCTATCCCACTGCCAACCATTACATTACTGAAATACTGTTGAAAAAAAGGCACTGACCTCTATCTTCTAACCCACTGCCAACCATTACATTACTGAAATACTGTTGAAAAAAAGGCACTGACCTCTCCCTCATATCCCACAGCCAAGCATAACATTACTAAAATACTGTTGAAAAAAGGCACTGACCTCTCTCCTCTATCCACTGCCAACCATTACATTACTGAAATACTGTTGAAAAAAAGGCATTGACCTCTCCCCACTCACCCACGGCCAACCATAACATTACTGAAATACTGTTGAAAAACTTTAAAAAGGCACTGACCTCTCTCCAATCACCCACAGCCATCCATTACCTCCCAAACCCTCTGCTAACCATTATATTACCTTACTACTGTTGATAAAAGGCACTGACCTGTCCTCACTCACCCACGGCCAACCATTACATAACTGAAATACTGTTGAAAAAGGCACTGCCTTCTCCCCTCTAAACCACGGCCAACCATTACAGTACTGAAATACTGTTGAAAAAGGCACTGCCTTCTGCCCTCTAAACCATGGCCAACCATTACATTACTGAAATACTGTTGAAAAAGGCACTGACCTTTCCCACCTCACCCATGGCCAACCATTACATTACTGAAGTACTGTTGAAATAAGGCACTTACCCCTACCTTCATACCCACAGCCAACCATTATATTACTGAAATACTGTTGATAAAATGCACTGACCTCTCCACACTCACCCATGGCCAACCATTACATAACTGAGATACTGTTGAAAAAGGCACTGCCTTCTGCCCTCTAAACCACGGCCAACCATTACAGTACTGAAATACTGTTGAAAAAAGGCACTAACCCCCCACCCCTTCAAACCTAATGCCATCATTACATAAATGAAATACTGTTGAAAAAAAGGCACTATAACCCCTACTTTTAAACCACTGCCAACGATTACATTACTGAAATACTTATGGAATAAGGCACTAACCCATACCTTCATACCCAGGGCCAACCATTACATCAGTAAAATACTGCTGATAAAAGGCACTGACCTCTCCTCACTCACCTTTGGCCAACCATTATATTACTGAAATACTGTTGAAAAAGGCACTGACCTCTCCCCTCAAATCCACTACTAACCATTATATTACTGAAACACTGTTGGTAAAAGGCACTGACCTCTCCCCACTCACCCACGGCCATCCGTTACAGAACTGAAATACTGTTAAAAAAAGGCACTAACCCCCCACCCCTTCAAACCTAATGCCATCATTACATAAATGAAATACTGTTGAAAAAAAGGCACTATAACCCCTACTTTTAAACCACTGCCAACGATTACATTACTGAAATACTTATGGAATAAGGCACTAACCCATACCTTCTTACCCAGGGCCAACCATTACATCAGTAAAATACTGCTGATAAAAGGCACTGACCTCTCCTCACTCACCTTTGGCCAACCATTATATTACTGAAATACTGTTGAAAAAGGCACTGACCTCTCCCCTCAAATCCACTACTAACCATTATATTACTGAAACACTGTTGGTAAAAGGCACTGACCTCTCCCCACTCACCCACGGCCATCCGTTACAGAACTGAAATACTGTTAAAAAAAGGCTCTAACCCCTACCTTCATACCCTTGGCCAGCCATTACATTACTGAAATACTGTTTATAAAAGGCACTGACCTCTCCACACTCGCCCATGGCCAACCATTACATTACTGAAATACTGTTGAAAAAGGCACTGACCTCTCCTCAAACCCATTGCCAACCATTACATTACTGAAATACTGTTGTAAAATGGCACTAACCTCTCCCCTAAAACCCACTACCAACCATTACATTACTGAAATACTGTTGAAAAAAAGGCACTACCCCCCGCCCCCCCCCATCAAACCACTGCGGCAACCATTACATTACTGAAATACTGTTGGAAAAAGGCACTGACCTCTCCCCTCTATCCCACTGCCAACCGTTACATTACTGAAATACTGTTGATAAAAGGCACTGACCTCTCCCCTCTATCCCATGGCCAACCTCTACATTACTGAATACTGTTGAAAAAAATGGCACTCACCTCCCACAAACCACTGCCATTACATTAATGAAATACTGTTGGAAAAAAGCAGCGACCTCTCCCCTGAAACCAACGGCCAACCATTACTTTACTGAATACTGCACAAACCCAGTGCAAACCATTTAATAGCTGAAATACTGTTGGAAAAAGGCACTATCCACTCCCCTCAAACCCATGGCCAACCATTACATTACTTAAATACTGTTGAGAAAAAAGGCACTGACCTCTCCCCTCAAACCCGTTGCGAACCATTACATTACTGAAAATTTAATACTGTTGTAAAATGGCACTAACCTCTCCCCTAAAACCCACTGCCAACCATTACATTACTGAAATATATATTATATTACATGTATATTATACCAGATTTATAAAGCGCCCTTTTCATGATCAATTTCATGTTCAAAGGCGCTTTACATAGTTCAAATGCAGCCACACAGGGCGCATAATTCATCCTCTACTAGTACAGACACAGAGCGATCTGACCAGAGGGACAGAGTGAGACGAAGCCCCCACAACAGAGAAATCAGAAATACTATTGAAAAATGGCACTAACCTCTCCCCTCAAAGCCACTGCCAACAATTACATTACTGAAATACTGTTGAAAAAGGGCCCTTATAACCAATCCCCTCTATGCCATGGCCAACGATTACATTACTGAAATATCGATGAAAAAAAAAAAGGCACTAACCCTTACCCTCAAACCACTGCCAACCATTACATTACTGAAATACTGTTGAAAAACAGGCACTAATCTCTCCCCCTCCCCTCAAAACCACTGCCAACCATTATATTACTGAAATACTGCGGCAGAAATGGCACGAAACCCTCCCCTCAAACCTACTGCCAACCGTTACATTACTGAAAAAGGCCAACACTACATTAAACTACCCCCCCCCCCCCCCCCTCCCTATCAAACCCACTGCCATCCATTACATTAATGAAATACTGTTGAAAAAAGGGGCAATAGCCACTACCCTCAAACCTCTGCCAACCATTACGTTACTGAAATACTGTTGAAAAAAGGCACTGACCTCACCCCTCTATCCCACTGCCAACCATTACATTAATGAAATACTGTTGAAAAAAAAGGCCCTCAAACTACTGCCAACCATTACATTACTGAAATACTGTTGGAAAAATTTGTATTTCTACCCATAGATTTACATATTATAACTTAAGAGTAATATGTACTTGCTACTGTATTGCAGGACAAATGTTCAGACAACTGACTTGGATTAGCCTATAATATAGTAATAAGTCAACTTACTATCATATTGCAGGCTAAAATTATAGCTTCTTGAGTTACTACTTTATTGCAGTGTAAATTTTTGTATATTAATTAATGTAATATTTTCCTGTAACATTCACATGATAAGTATTTCATAAAACTAAAGTGAAAAACACAAAAAGGTCATTTTTGGTAAAATATGTATTACTACCATATTGCGTTGAACCCTCGAGCTGCTTTAATGATAGTCATGGCTCAATCTTTAAATAGAATTTTTAACACCCTATGTAATGGATTTCCACCAAACTTGGTTTATGTAATCCTTGGAGTGTTCTCACTCAGTTGTTCTTGGCCTCTTTTAGGTTGCACTTGATTACTTTGCAAGTCCATAAAGGTAAAAACGAAAATCCTTAAGATGACTTCTGATGATTTTCATCAAACTTGGTCAGAAGCATCCTTACCTGAGCATTTTTTTTTTCCTAAAATTTTCAACTTGTTTTGTTATACTGAACTGTCAAAACTTAAACACTGCTGCTTTGATTTATTTAGAGATGTTCTGTATGAACTAGTCTAGTTGATTTGAATGGGGTTCAAAGGAAATTTATCATTCATGAAACATTGTGTAATACAGTCATATATTCAAGGTCAAATAGTCAGGGTCAGGTGAGAGACTTAGGGAACTGCAGTGTCATTGTTACCATTATTGTTGACGGCTACACCCTGTGTTTCTTTATAAATATGTCAAATTTTACAATTTTTCTATTATGATGTTTTTTTCTTGTTTATTTGTCCCCTACTGGTTGGAAACCAGTTGGGGACTTCAGGATTTCATTTTTCCGTCTGTCCTCCTGTCTGCACTTTTGTGACTGGTCTGTACCTGTGATATACATCAAGGGATTTAAATATTACTTGGCACAAATGTTTCACATAATAAGAAAATATCTTGGCAAAACTTTGACACCAAGTCCATAGCTCAAGGTCATACTTTGTGATTAACAATAAACAAGGTCTTTTTTCCTGTCCAGTGTGTAATTCAACCATCCATCAAGGGAATTTTACTATTACTTGGTACAAATGTTCCCCATTGATTCTTGTCCAGTCTAGAACCCTGTCATCTGTTGAGGGATTACAATATTACTTTGCACAACTGCCAGACCTCAAGGTCAAAGGTTAATGTCAAACTTGGAAGTTAAGGGCCATTAGGGTTTTTCCTGTCCAGTCTATAACTCTATCATCCATGAAGGGATGCACATTTTCCCCATGTAATGTGCAACATGCAGACACCTAGATCAAAGGTCAAGGTCACACTGTAAGGTCAAAAGTCAAAAGTTGTTTTCCCTGACCTGTCTTTAACTCTGCCATCAATCAAGAGACTTTAATATTATTTTCACAAATTTTCCTCATTGAGATAACATGGCATGTGCATCCCTAGCTGAAAGGTCATGGTCACACTCAGATGTCAGAGGTCAATAAGGCTCTTTTTTCACATCAGGTCCATGACTCTGTCACCATCAAAGGACTTTTATGTTACTTGGCTGAAATGTTACCCACAACATCCAGATCACTAGCTCAAAGGTCACATTTGGAGTTCAAAAGTAAACATTGCTCTTTTCCTGTTGGGTTTGTGAAGTATTTTAGGTCATTTGTTTTCTTACCACTTACACATCAGTCACCTTCTAGTAGGGGACTTTGTATTGCATTGCAATACTTCATTCACTTGTTTTACCCCCAAATACAAAGTATATGGGGGTGATATTAGAGTCACGTATGTCAATCTGTTGGTCTGTCCATTCATCTGTAATTTGTATCTGCACCAAATCTTTTTAACCACTTAGGAGATGTTCATAAAACTTACATCAATTATTTACCTCATCAAGTTGATGTGCAAACTGCACAACTTGGATCACTAGGGTCAAGGTCACACTCGATGATCAAATATCTCAACTTCATGTCTGCTCTATATTGTCTAAATAGCTTTGAAGATTTTCATAAGTGCAGCTGCATAACCCAGGTTACTAGGTCCAAGGTCACATTTGTAGGACGAAGTCAAGGGTCTAATAGCCTAACTTCAAGTATTCACTACATATCTTCTAAGCCACTTGTAAGATTCCATAAATTTGCATCAGTTGTTTATCTCAGCAAGACATGAAAAGCTTATGGCAGGGGTCGTAAATCCCAAGGTCAATGTCACACAGAGTTCAAAGATTAAATATTTTGAATTAGCATCCAAGAGTCCACTAATTATCTTCTTCATCACTTGAATTAGCAACAGTTGGGAACCTCATCTAGGTGACAGAGTTCACCAGCCAGGTCACCTTTTCAAAGGTCAAGATCTCAGTTGTAGGTCAGAGGTCAAATAATTTCTTTTCTCTTTCATAACTTTTAGATCATTCAGAATATTTTCATAAAATAGCATCAAATATTTACTTCAACAAGGTGACAAGCAGAGTTGACATTTAAGGTCACTAGGTCAAAGGTCAAGGTCACACTTAGAGGTCTAGATCAAATAGCTTAAATTAAAACTATGTCCACTCCTGACACTTGGTTTTTCATGAAACTAGCATCTGTTGTTGACATGCAGTGTGTGCAGCGTACGTCACTAGTTAAAGGTCATGGCTGTACTTAAAATACAAAGATCATCACAAACATTTTAATTCCCTGTATCAAAGCATTGTCTTGGGTATGAATAGCTTTTACTGATAACTTTAGTTTTTCGCTGATACAACTGCAAGAAAGGATCAATGCAGACATTTATGTCATGCTTTGTTGTTTTATAAAACATCAAGTGAACATGAAAACTGCAACGTGACCACTCTGTCAGTGCCAATTCCCACAAATGTTTGCGGAAACAGCCATTTCCCCCATCAACTGACCTGTTCAGTATGGTAGTGTTACCCTTTTCCAACGAATGCACTCAGGTTTTTCTGTCAACCCTGTGATTTAACTCCGATACTGGAAAGGAATTTCTTACCTTATTCTTGTTCCATGTGGATTCGGCCATTTAATTCATTGCTATTTAACGCTTCTTTCACCTCACACTAGGCATCATTACCGTAGATCGGTGTTACTGGTTGAATGAGGTGAAATTAATGTCAGTTCTAAATTCAGCACTTCTGTGTATCGAGCTTGAAAATGGGAGTGTACTGTTTCATGTTATCAGGCAACTGGTGTTTCTGCGAGTAATGTTATGGTGAAGACATCATGTTCTTTCCATAATCAGGAATTTCCTTATTTAGTCATTCTTATCACAGATAATTTAGTCAAATGTATACTGGGGCAGATGTCAGACTGTCCGCCGATTGGTCTGTCTGTCAGTTGGTCTGAAGACCAATCAGTTTTAGGACGATAACTCAAGAAAGGTTGGGCCTAGGATCATGAAAGTCAGTAGGGAGTTTGTCATGACCAGCATTTGAAATCAGTAGGTCCAAGGGCAAAGGGCAAAGTGACCTGGAACAGTTAAATGGTTTCCAGATGACAACTAAAGAATGCTTGAGCCTAAAAATCAAGACAGTTAAAAAGGGAGGTTAGTCTGAACAGCAGATAAACCTGTTGCTTTTGAACTTAATAAGCCCAAAGGGCAAGGTCACAGTGACCCGAAATAGATAAACAGTTACAAGACGATAAATTGTGAACGCTTGGACCTAGGATCACGAAACTGAAAAGGGAGGTTGATCATGACCATTAAATGACCACTAATGATCTTGAGATGAGTAGGCCAGTAGTCAGAGTAACAGTGACCTTGGACAGTTAAACAGATTATGGATGATAACTTGAGACTGCTTGGGCCTAGGATCACAAAATTTGATAGAGATGTTGGTCATGACCAGCTACTGATTTTGAGATCAGTTGGTCAAAAGTCAAGGTCACAGTGTCTCGGAACAGTTAATCAGTTTCAGAATGATAACTTGAGACTGCTCTGGACTAGGTCACGAAACTTTATTTGGAGCTTGATCATGACCAGCAGATGACCCCTATTGATATAAAGATCAGTAGGTCAGTGGTCAGTGGTCAAGTGATCAAAGTCACAGTGGTCCAGAACAGATAAACTGTTTTTGGACGATAATTGAGAATGTTTGGGTCCAGGATCAAGTAACTTAATAGGGCAGTTGATCATGACCAGTAGATGGCTCCTTTTTGATTTTGAGGCCAGTAGGTCAAAGATCAAGGTCACTGCAGCCCAGAACAGTTAAACCATTTCTGGACAAAACTTGAGCTTAAGATAACAAAAATTAATAGGGAGGTTGATCTTGAACAGCAAATGACCCCTATAGATTTTGAGGTCAGAACAGCAAAGATCAAGGTCACATTGATCCATGAGAATGCTTCGGTTTAAGATCACATTTGATATGGAAGTCACTAAATGACTGGTACATCCATAGGTCAAACGTCAAGGTCACAGTGACCCGGAACATTTAAACAGTTTCTGGATAATAACTTGAGATTGCTTTGGCCTAGAATCACATAACTTGAATTACTGAATCCATCAAGGGGGTATACTGTGTGTTATTAGATCTTGTTAAGGTGGCTCTGCACATTTGGATCAAAAATTTTTCTACAATGTAGAATTTGATTAAACTGTGATTTTTCAAAACTGCACAATATATCAAGAGAATTGAGCAAATAAAACATATAGGGGCGTGTGCTTTATTTTTTGCTAGACTGATTTGAAAAATTTGGACCTCAAAGCTATTTTTTCATAATGGGAGTCTATGGCAAAAATCATAGCTTTCATAACATTTTCCCTAATAGAATTTTTTCTACAATGTAGATTTTAATGAAACTTCTCACAGTTGTAAATAAACAATGTTGCCTATAATGTGGGGAAAAAAATGTATAGGTCCGTGTGCTTTTTTTTGAAATATTTGATCAGGATGAAAGTGACCCACACATTTCACCCTAATTTTTAAAGACATTATTTCGAATTATTTAACTGTCAGTTGTTTTAATATCTAAATTTTAACTTTAAAAGTTAGTAACAAGCCCGTGTAAAAAATTAAGTCACAGGTTTTCCATTATTCATAAAATGATTTTCATTTCCGTTCACCGAATCCAGGCTTTATTTTATGTTTTCCGGATAAATGACGTCACGCCATCACTTCCGGTTTATCAAACGTGCAGAACTACCTTAAGAATCCGAAATACACTGCAATTACATTTTAAGTCATCTGAACTTCTACAGGTCAGAATTACACCAAATTTGGTCAGTATGATTCTTGCAATGACCTCTATCAAATTTTTTCAAATGGCTTACCTTGATCCATTTAAGGGGCTGTAGAAAAAAAAACTTAAAAGAAATTCTCCTCAAGAACCACTTAATGGATATTCATCAAACTTTGATAGTAGCATCATTATAAGGTCATCTCCCAAGTATGTTCAAATGGGGGCACTTGGCCCCTTAGTTAAGGGTTGCCAGAGCTTAAATTAGAAATACATTGTAATAACTTCTTCTCATGAACCATTTGATGGATATTCATCAAACTTTGTATGTGGCTTTATAATAAGATCCTCTCCGTATTTTGTTTAGATGAGGGAACTTGGCCTCTTTTAGGGGCTGCTTGAGACAAAATTAGAAGAAAAAAAACTATAAACAACCTCTTCTTAAGAACCTTGTGAAGGATCATTATCAAACTTGGTCTGCAGCATCATTGTAAGGTCTGGTCCCAAATTTGTTGCAATAGGGGCACTTGGACTCTTTTTGGGGTCACTGGTACTGAATATATGAATTGGAGAGCCAAAAATAGAAATGCCTTTAAAAGACAGCTTCTTATGCTGTAGCAACATTATAAGGTGCTTTCAAATTGGGGCATTTGGTTGCTTGAGCCAAAATTAGATGTACCATAAAATGACTTCTCTTGAACTGAGTGAAGGATCTTCATCAAACTTGGTATGTAGCTTTATTATAAGGTCCTCCCCAAATTTTGTTTAAATTGGGGCACTTGACCCCTTTTAGCTTCTGCTTGAGCCAAAATTAGAAAAACCTAGAAACAACTTTTTCTTATGAGCAATTAGCAATTGTTTCACAGATGAGTTGATGTTGGTTTTGTTGCAAACATTCAAGTATAGTTAAATTGTACCACTTCAGTTACTTCAGTAATACTAATTTTAAATTATTGTTTATTACAAAGCAATTACTAGTAATACGTACTAGTTTTTTTCTCTGTTTTCTTTTGGAGATTTCTGACCTTTGCAAATAAGGGATTTAAATAGGTAAAGAGAATTAAAGGTTGTCACTATAGGTTTATGAAATTTTTTTAAATTGTTTTATACATGTATGTGGTCTATAAAAACGTTCAGACTAATGCAACAACCTTTATTTAGATTGGTGTGTTTGAGATCTCTGGTGTTAGCAGTGTTTGTGTCAAAAATTGCACACCCTAAACCTCACAAATAATGTAAAATGAGAGAAACGACAGGGAAGAATGAAAAATATATTGATATAAAATGAAATATTGTAGAAGAAAAAAAAATCAACCCTTACCATGCTGGACACATGAATGGATCCATGCAGTCTAATCATGATCTGCACAGTTCACTATTCAGTCGGTGTATTTTGGTAAGCACCCCTTTTAACAGTCAGCGGTACTGTCCAAATTGGAAGATAAACAAGTCCATTATAGAAATATAGCATGATAAGGGCTAATTAATACGCATGAATGAAGGAATGAAGGAATATGAAATAGTAAATGAATATGCATGAGTGAAGAAATAACAGAATATGAATTAATAGATGAATGAATAAATGAACAGTGAACATGATGAATGAATATGAATAGGCATGAATGAAGGAGTGAATGAACAAATATATGTAAATGAATGAAAATGGATGAATGAAATTAATGAATAAATGAATATACATGATAAAATAAAAGATAGTATGTATTGAATAAATGTATATGCATGAATGAATATACCAAGTGAATGTGAATGAAAGGACAATGATACTGACATTTTCTTGTTGAAAAAAAAAAATTATCATACATGTATATGAATTGTTAATGTTTATCATATTTGGCATGAATGAAGGAGTGAATGAACAAATAAATGTGAATGAATGAAAATGGATGAATGAAATTAAATGTGAATGAATGAAAATGGATGAATGAATATACCAAGTGAATGAAATTAATGAATAGACGAACGTACATGAAAAAATGAAAGAAAAGATGGTACGTATGTATTGAATAAATGTATATGCATGAATGAATATACCAAGTGAATGTGAATGAAAAAACAAAGATACTGACGTTTTCTTGTTGAAAAATAAATTATCATACATGAATTATGAATTGTTAATGTTTAGCATATTTTCTGAAAATAATTGTAAATAATCTTGTAAATATCACCATTGTATTATGTTTTGTTGCATTTGTATTACCTTACAATATCTTTTTATAAATTGTGCAGATTAATAAAAAAGTAAATAAATATTTGTATTTGATTGTATGCATCCTCTGGTACAAAGAATAGTAGGTGTATAATACACTAGCTCAGCTCTGTTCTATGCTGTCTAAAATTCTAGCATGACATTATTGTCCCCCACCTTTTTATAAAGAAAAAATTGGGGACAGAAATAGGCTGCGTCCATCCATCCTTCCTTCTGTCCATCTGTCACACTTCATACCTGGTCCATAACTCCAAGGTCAAGGTCACACTTAGAGGTCAAAGGTTAACATGGTCGTTTTATGTCCAGTCAATAACCCTGCCATTCAAGAGGGACATAGAAATAGGCTGCATTCATCCACTTTCCTTCTATCCGTCTGTCACATTTCGTGCCTGGTCCATAACTCCAAGGTCAAGGTCACACTTAGAGGTCAAAGGTTAACCAGGTCTGTTCTGTGTCCAGTCCATAACCCTGCCATCCATGAAGGGATTTTGAAATAACTTGGCATAAATTTTGACTATAATGAGATGACATGTCATGCACAAGACCCAGAGCCCTAGCTCCCAGGTGAAGGTCACACTTAGAGGTCAAATGTTAACAGGATCTATTTCATGTCCGGTCCATAACTCTGCCATCCATAAAGGGATTTTGAAATAACTTTGCAAAAATGTTCACCATAATATGATGTGTAATGCGCAAGACTCAGACCCCTACCTCCAAGGTCAAGGTCATACTGAGGTCAAAGGTTAATAGGGTCTATTTTGTGTCCGGTCCATAATGCTGCCATCCATGAAGGAATTTTGAAATTAGTTGGCATAAATGTATACAAAGTATGGAGAGCTATCCTACTCACCCTGGCGTTGGCATCAGCATCCCCACCTTGCTTAAAGGTTTTTACTCTTTCTCTTTTTTTCTCCTTATCTCTGTAATTACTTGATGGATTTGCTTTAAACTTAAAATAGTTATTCCTCATCAAAACCCACATTATCTGGCATATTGAGGGCCATAACTCTCACATCAATATTTCATGAATTATCCCTTTTTATTTAGAATTTCAGGTTAAAGTTTTGGTGCACTTTCACTCTGTTATCACTTTATGGATCTGATTCAAACTTAAAATACTAGTAGTTTTTCAATGTCATCACCGACATCATATGACACAAGGTCATAACTCTGGCACCAATTTTTAGCTCGACTGTTCTACTCACCCTGGTGTCGGTGTCAAACCTTGGTTAAAGTTTTGCATGCAAGTACATATGGCAATCATTTAAAAGCATTTAGCTTTAAAACTTATTTTTTATGCCCCCAAAGAGAGGCATATTAGTTTTCAACTGTTCGTCCGTTAGTTTGCTAGTTCATTCGTCACAATGTTAACTTTTTGCATGAAGGCAATTTACTCGCGAACCACTGCACCCAGGACCTTCAAACTTCACATGCTGATAGTAGTTATTGAGTACACGATCCCTACTGACTTTGGGGTCACCAGGTCAAAGGTCAAGGCGCTGCGGGGGCATTTGTCACCATTAGTGAAAGCTCTTGTTTCGTTTTCTTGGTCAATTACCAACCTCACTGGGTCAAGTCCCATAATTCCGACATCTATTTTGGGCAAATTATGACCCCTTTTGGACTTAGAAAATCCTGGTTAAAGTTTTACATGCAAGTTACTATATCCAAAACTAATGCAGATATCAAATTGAAACTTAATATTTGTCTTCGTGGTTATGAAACTAGGTGATAGCATCAAGTCCCATAACTCGGACATGCATTTTGGCTAAATTATGCCCCCTTTTGAACTTAGGAAATCCTGGTTAAAGTTTTGTGTATATATAGCTATTACTTAAAGGCGTATAGATTTGAAACTTATTGTTTCTTTTTCTAGGTCAATTACCAACCTCACTGGATCAAGTCCCATAACTCTGACATGTATTTTGGCCTTAGAAAATTCTGGTTAAAGTTTGCATGCAAGTTTCTCCAAAACTAATGCAGATATTGAATTGAAATTCTTATGTGTCTTCATGGTTATAAAACCAGTTTATAGCATCAAGGCCCAAAACTCGGACATGCATTTTGGTCAAATTATGCCCCCTTTTGGACATAGAAAATCCTGGTTAAAGTTTTGCTTGCAAGTACAATTATATTATAGCTATTACTTAAGGTGGTTTGCGGATTTCCTACGAAAATGCCGAAGTATGAGATATTAGACTGATATTGGGTCCGTTTGTACTAACATCTGCCTTTTATTTGGAGAAAAAAGAAAATCGTTCAGAGTCCAAATTTCCTTTGAAGAGCGCCACCTGGCGGCACATGTATTTTTCAAGGGAAATCGCCATTTTTCTGTAAATTAAAAAATCCCATTAAAATTTATGTTATTACACTTTTTCAAACTCAGGAATATAACTAAATTCAATGTTATTGTTCACATGTTGCGTTTTGTAAATTATTTCATTTTTCATAAACAATTTCCTTAAAGACGCTAATTATTTTGTTTATATTATTATTATGTAAAATGTAATTTACTAATGATGACTAGCCACGGACACCCTTGCCGTTTGTCAGGGTATTAAAATTTCAGCCTGTCTCAAATTCTATTAGACTGTCTGCAAGAACAGAGTCTACATCCACATGGATTTCTGAATACTAGTGTCGTAATTAGCATTATGTGCAACCATCTGCTAAATTGTTTTATCCATTTGTGAAACAGTTTTAGAGCTAACTTAATGCATGTAGACTTCACTGTAATCAATTCATGGTACATTTTTAAGCTGTGCATCTCCAACGCAATGATCTCAGTAACTCATTAAGGAATATATCTAGTCGGTGGTTGCTTGTAGACTTCACTATAATCATTTTAATTATGGTACATTTGTAATTCCTGAGTTTTTCTCCAAATGAAAGACAGGATATGTTAGTACATACAGACCTTATATCAGTCTTATAACTCATACTTCGAAATTTTCGTAGGAAACCCACGAAACACCTTAAGTAATAGCTATATGTACTTGCAAGCAAAACTTTAACCAGGATTTTCGTAGTGACAGGGTGAGCTTTTATAATCGCCCTACGTCTGTCCATCCATCCACAATTTCTTGTGTGTGTGGGGCCTCCGTGGCCGAGTGGTTAAGGTCGCTGACTTTAAATCACTTGCCCCTCATCGATGTGGGTTCGAGCCTCACTCGGGGTGTTGAATTCTTCATAGGAGGAAGCCATCTAGCTGGCTTACGGAAGGTCGATGGTTCTACCCAGGTGCCCGCTCGTGATGAAATAATGCATGGAGGGGCATCTGGGGTCTTCCTCCACCATTAAAGCTGGAAAGTCGCCAAATGACCTATCATGTGTCGGTGCGACGTTAAATCCAACAAAAAAAAACAAAAAACAAAACAATTTCTTGTGAACAATAGAGACCACATTTTGCAAGCAATTTTGATAAAACTTGTACAAAACTTGTATTGGCATGGTATCTCGGTTCCTTTCGGAAACTGGTTAGATCCCATCATGGGTTCTTGAGTTATTGCCCTTTAAAGGGCCAGAATTTGCTATTTTTGTGCGTCAACAATTTCTTGTCTTCACGATAGTAGTTTCATTTATGATTTTATTTCAACCAAACTTGCAAACAACTTGTATCACCATAAGATCTTTGTTCCTTTCTTGAACCGGCCAGATCCCATTATGAGCCCAAGAGTTATGGTCCCTGAAAGGGCCAAAATCAGCTATTTTGACCTTGTCTGCACAACAGCAGCTTCATTTATGATTTGAATTTAATCTTGCACAATACTTGTGTCACCATAAGATATCGGTTCCTTTCTTGACCCAGCCAAATCCCATAACAGGCTCCAGAGTTATGGCCCCTGAAAGGGCCAAAATTAGCTATTTTAACCAAACTTGCACACAACTTGTATCACTCCAAGATCTTGGTTTTTTTCTTGAACAGGCCAGATCCCATAATGGGTTCCAGAGTTATGGCCCCTGAAAGGGCTAAAATTAGCTATTTTGACCTTGTCTGTACAATAGCAGCTTCATTTATGATTTCATTTTAACCAAAGTTGCACATGACTTGTATTACCATAGATCTTGATTCCTTTTCATACGCCTGAAGGGACGTATTATGTTATCACCTCGGTGTCCGTATGTCTGTCTGTTGGTTAGCAATTTCCCTTCCGCTGTGTAACTGTTGAACCCCTTGAAAGATTTCAAAGATACCTGACACAAATGTTCATCTCAATGAAACGACGTGCTGAGCGCCTATTTTGGATGGCTCACTTCAAGGGTCAAAGGTCATATGACTTTTTGTGTGTATATTGCTCTGCATTTGGGTTGCATTGCAGTGCTCTTGTTTTTATTTGGTAGATCTCTCTTTTGTTCATTTACAACAATTTTTTTTAATTACTTCCCTTTTATGTTACTATAAGTAGTTTATTTAGTAACTTTTTTATGCCCCCGAAGGAAGGCATATAGTTTTTGAACCGTCTGTCAGTCTGTCCACAATTTGAGTGTCCAGTCCATATCTTTGTCATCGATGGATGGATTTTCAAATAACTTGGCATGAATGTGTACCACAGTAAGACAACGTGTCGCATGCAAGACCCAGGTCTGTAGCTCAAAGGTCAAGGTCACACTTAGACATTAAAGGATAGTGCATTGATGGGCGTGTCCGGTCCATATCTTTGTCATCGATGGATGGATTTTCAAATAACTTGGCATGAATGTGTACCACAGTAAGACGACATGTCGCGTGCAAGACCCAGGTCCGTAGCTCAAAGGTCAAGGTCACACTTAGAGGTTAAAAGATAGTGCATTGATGGGCATGTCCGGTCCATATCTTTGTCATCCATGGATGGATTTTCAAATAACTTGGCATGAATGTGTACCACAGTAAGACGACGTGTCGCACGCAAGACCCAGGTCTTCTTCTTGAAAACCACTGGGCAGAATTACACCAAACTTAACAGGAATGATTCTTGGGTGGCCCCCTTTCAAAATTGTTAAAAGAATTGAATTCCATTGCAGAACTCTGGTTGCCATGGCAACCGAAAGGAAAAACTTTAAAAATCTTCTTCTCAAAAACCAGAAGTCCTAGAGCTTAGATATTTGGTGTGAAGCATTGCCTAGTAGACCTTTACCAGATTTGTTCAAATCATGACCCTGGGGTCAAAATTGACCCCGCCCCAGGGGTCACTTGATTTTACATAGGAAAATCTTAAAAAATTTTATTCTCAAAAAGCAGAAGCCCTAGAGCTTAGATATTTGACATGTAGCATTGTCTAGTGGACCTCTACTAAAATTGTTCAAATTATGACCCCGGGGTCAAAACTGACCCCGCCCCAGGGATCACTTAATTTTACAAAGGAAAATCTTCAAAAAATTTTAAAAATAAATTCAGTCAATATGTATCTTCATTGATTGTCCAAGTCCATCTGTTGACATAAATGAAATTACAGATCAGTATCTTCATTAGTTACGGAGATATACCCATTTTAATTTGAAATAAAGGGAGGTAATTTGATACAAAATCAGTCCATAGTTATCTACCCTGATTGTCTCAGTCCAACTAATGACAATAATGAAATTTCAAATAAGTCCTATAAGTACTTACTGATATAAATCCATTTTGATAACAATCAGGGGAGGTAATAAGATATAAAATAACTCTGGAACCTACAACTGGATCTGACAGGTTTGTCATGGAATCCAAGATTTATTGTTGTTGAAGATATTTTGGAAGTTTGTATCAAATCAAACCATAAATGAAGTCTCTATATGGCTGCAAAAGCAAAAATAGCAAATTTTGGACCTTTAAGGGGCTATAACTCTGGAACCCATGATGGAATCTGGCCAGTTCAAGAAAGGAACAAAGATCTTGTGGTGATACAAGTTGTGTGCAAGTTTGGTTAAAATCAAATCATAAATAAAGCTGCTATTGTGCAGACAAGGTCAAAATAGCTAATTTTGGCACTTTCAGGGGCCATTACTCTGGAACCCATAATAGGATCTGGCCAGTTCAAGAAAGGAACCGAGATCTTATGGTGACACAAGTTTTGTGCAAGTTTGGTTAAAATCAAATCATAAATAAAGCGGCTATTGTGCAGACAAGGTCAAAATAGCTAATTCTGGCCCTTTCAGGGGCCATAACTCTGGAACCCATAATGGAATCTGGCCAGTTCAAGAAAGGAACAAAGATCTTATGGTGATACAAGTTGTTTGCAAGTTTGGTTAAAATAAAATCATAAATGAAGCTGCTACTGTGCAGACAATGTTAAAATAGCTAATTCTGGCCCTTTCAGGGGCCATAACTCTGGAACCCATGAAGGAATCTGGCCAGTTCAAGAAAGGAACCAAGATCTTATGGTGATACAAGTTGTGTGCAAGTTTGGTAAAAATCAAATCATAAATGAAGCTGCTATTGTGCAGACAAGGTCAAAATAGCTAATTTTGGCCCTTTCAGGGGCCATGACTCTGGAACCCATTATGGGATCTGGCCAGTTCAAGAAAGGAACCGAGATCTTATGGTGATACAAGTTGTGTGCATCTTTGGTGAAAATAAAATCATAAATGAAACCACTATCGTGCAGACAAGAAATTGTTGACGGACGGACGCAGGCACAGACGACGGGTGATCACAAAAGCTCACCTTGTCACTATGTGACAGGTGAGCTAAAAAAAGGAACATTTCTTCCATAGAAAACACAAATTACATATATTATGGTATGTTTTATGCACCAGCACTCCCCCTGTGCCCATGTCCACCCCCAGCCCCAGAATGAGACAATGTAGAGTTATCAGACTGTCTGTGCAATTGCGTTCCAAATGATAATTGAAGAACACTTTGATGGAGGAACCACAAACTTGGTAAACAGCAGGACATGAGGTGCAGATGAGCTCTCGATTTAGAGATCCAGGTTGCTCAAATGTCAAAGAGGCGCGCTGTACCCTTGAGCTAAAATCAGTTTCTAATTGATACCGGTAACTGTGGAGTTCTTTGGCTTTAACAGTAACAATGGTCAAATTTCATAGGATGTTTGACTGTTTCAGATGACACTAAGTCATAAAGTCAAAGATCAACTAGAAATTACTTTTGTAAAAAAGCGCATGTCTACCCCAATGCAAAGTCCTATAGGCAAGAAGTCAATAGGGGTCAGGAGCAAAAGTCAAAGAGACACTGATGGTTGCATGCAATAGGGATCATCTACTTGACATGTCCAGTCATCCCGCTAAGTTTCAATACTCTTGGCTTAGTGGTTCTCAAGTCACTGTTCAGGCTCCTGTGACCTTGACCTTTGATCAAGTGACCCCAAAATAAATAGGGGTCATCTACTCTGCATGTCCAATCATCCTATGAAGTTTCAACATTCTGGGTCAAGTGGTTCTCAAGTTACTGACCGGAAATGGTTTTCAATGTTCAGGCCCCTGTGACCTTGACCTTAAACAGAGTGACCCCAAAATCAATAGGGGTCATCTACTGTGCATGACCAATCATCCTATGAAGTTTCAACACTCTGTGTCAAGTGGTACTCAAGTTATAGATCGGAAATGGTTTTCAATGTTCACCTGTGACTTTGACCTTTGACGGAGTGACCCCAAAAACATTAGGGGTCATCTACTCTACATGACCAATCATCCTATGAAGTTTCAACATTCTGGGTCAAGTGGTTCTCTAGTTATTGATCGGAAATGGTTTTCAAAGGTCAGGCCCCTGTGACCTTGACCTTTGACCCCAAAAACAATAGGGGTCATCTACTCCAGCAGCCCTACAACCCTATGAAGTTTAAAGGTTCTAGATCAAATGGTTCTCCAGTTATTGATCGGACGAACGGATGGACAGGGCAAAAACAATATGTCTCCCCCCCCCTTCCGAGAGAGACATAATTTCACTGTAACCTTCAGCTGAAAATCGGTTTCCAATCGATAAGGCATAAATAAAAATTGTTTCCGGTATCCCGACCTGCCCCAAATTTTTGGCGCAATCCTAAATGTTTTTATAGCCTTGGAGAAATTTTTTTTCAACTTTTCAACAAAAAATTGTAATCTGCACTATTTATGCCTTCAACATGGTCATGCAGTGATGCTAGAGAATAACTCCCTTATTTGTATTCATTTTTTTACACAAAAATAATTTTGGAATAGTCCCAGTGGATAATTTTTTTTTTTCAAATTTACCGACCTACCTATCCCAACTTTTTTGTGCAACAGTTACGGGAAACAATTTTTCAGGCCTAATTGAAGAACATTTTTGCCTACAGTTATCAGACTTTATAAATGATTACCAGTGGTCAGTAGATTACCTCTTTTGTTTTAGGGGTCAGTTGATCAAAGGTCAAGATGGCAGCAGACCTTGAGCTCAGATCAATAACTAATGGATGCTGTGGTCTACAGCCGTCAAATTTCATAGGATGATTGCCCATGTTTGAACATTTTTGGAATCAGTAGGTCAAAGGTTAAGGTCACGGTGACCTTGAGCTAAAAATCAATATTAATTTGTTGAGGGAAGAACGCTTAGGCCTATAGTCTCTAAACTTCATATGAGTGGCACCATAAGAAAACCAACATTCTGTGAAATCATTTAAATTCGCTGGCATGAAATTTCGCGCCAACGTGAAAAAGGACTGTTGCGAGTGGACTTTAATTCTTGCAATTTCAATTTATAAATGAAAAAATAAAATAAAACAAGAGCTGTCTCCATAGGATGACATATGCCCCCGAATGAGTAGTTATGGCCGATGTTAGAGTTTAGGACCTTTGACCTACGGAGCTGGGTCTTGCGCGCGACACGTCGTCTTACTGTGTCACACATTCATGCGTAGTTATTTTAAAATCCATGCATGAATGACAAAGATATGGACCGGACATGCCTATCAATGCACTATCATGAAAAATGACCTTTAAGGTCTAAGTGTGACCTTGACCTTTGAGCTACGGACCTGGGTCTTGCATGCGACACGTCGTCTTACTGTGGTACACATTCATGCCAAGTTATTCGAAAATCCATCCATGGTTGACAAAGATATGGACCGGACACGCCCATCAATGCACTATCCTTTAAAGTCTAAGTGTGACCTTGACCTTTGAGCTACGGACCTGGGTCTTGCGCGCGACACATTGTCTTACTGTGGTACACATTCATGCCATGTTATTTGAAAAATCCATCCATCGATGACAAAGATATGGACCGGACACGAAAATTGCGGACAGACTGACAGACGGTTCAAAAACTATATGCCTCCCTTTGGGGGCATAAAAATAAGAATAGCACGGTCTTAAATTCGCGCATCGGTCCTAGCGCGAAATATGCGAAAATTAATCCTGTGCGAATAAAAATGATTTCACAGTAGTGCTTTTGTGATCAGTAAAAATGAATCCTATAAGTACTTAATCCTATAATTCCATTTTGATTAAAATCAGGGGAGGTAATCAAATATAAAAAAACTCGAGAACCTATTACTGAATGTCAGATTCATCATGGAATCCAAGATTTATTTTTGTTGAAGATATTTTGCAAGTTTGTATCAAATCAAACCATAAATCGTCATATGAGCGCAAAAACTGGATAACTGACATTTTTTTCAAAAATCACTTTTTAATGAAGTCTCTGTATGGCTGCAAAAGCCAAATTTTGGACATTTAACCTTTAAGGGGCCAGTTTTCGAAAAGAATGAAGGTATTATGCCAATACAAGTTGTGTGCAAGTTTGATTAAAGTTGATTGCAAAATGTTGTCTCTATCGTGTTCACAAGCCAAAAACAGCAAATATTGGCCCTTTAAGGGGCCATAACTCTTGAACCATGATGGGGTCTGGTTAGTTTTCGAAAGGAACCAAGATATTATACCAATACAAGTAGTGTACAAGTTTGATTAAAGTTAATTACAAAATTTGGTCTCTATCATGTTCACAAGCCAAAACTGGCAAATTTTGGCCCTTTAAGGGGCCATAATTATGGAACCCATGAAGGGATCTCAAAAGTTTTCAAAAGGAACCCAGATATTATGTCAATACAACTTGTGTGCAAGTTTGAATAAGGTTGATTGCAAAATGTGGTCTCTATTGTGTTCACAAGCCAAAAATAGTAAATTTTGGTTCTTTAAGGGGCCATAACTCTAGAACACATGATGGGATCTGGCCAGTTTTCAAAAGGAACCGAGATATTATGCAAAATACAAGTTGTGTGCAAGTTTGATTAAAGTTGATTGCAAACTGTGAACAGATGACGGACGAAGGGCTATCACAAAAGCTCACCATGTCACTACGTGACAGGTGAGCTAATAAAACTTAACTCACAGACCCGCAAAAATTATAACAAGAGCGCCGCCAAGCAGAGCAATATATGCCCAAAGGGTTACATCAGAGGATGGTAGCAAAATTTAAAGGATTTGACTGTTGAAGCCCAAAGGACAGGAACAATAAAACGAAGAAATTCCCCAAACAATTTTTAAGTCCACAAAAAAAGTTCTTACTAGGTAGAGTTATGTCAAAATGCATCTAAAAATTTGATGTCCATCCATGTTGTACCACAGCAAAGTGGTCTCGGTTTTTCCCTACTGCCAATAATAAAAAAAGTTTCAAAATAAGCTATTTATAGTAACAAAACAGGGAAGTAATTCAAAAGAAATTAATTGTAAGAGAACAAAAAGGTATTTTGCCAAATATAAACAAGGGCACTGCAGTACAGAGCAATATACAAAAAGCAGTCATATATGACCTTTGACCCCTAAGTGTGACCTTGACCTTGAAAGTCATCCAAAACCTGTGCTCTGCACATCGCCCCAGTGTGGTGAACATTTGTGCCAAATTTCTTTAAAATCCTTTCAGCAGTTCAAGAGTTACAGAGCAGACACAGAAAAGTCATATATGACATTTCATTCCTAACTGTGACCTTGACCTTGAAGCTAGTCATAAAAAAAAGCGCTCTGCACGTTGTCTCGGTGTGGTAAGCATTTGTATCAAGTTTCTTTGAAATCCTTCAAGGGGTTCAAGAGTTACAGAGCGGACACAAAATTGCTAATGGGTGGACATACGTACAGACGGTTCATAACATAATGCGTTTCTTTGCATTAAAGATATCACTTAATTTGCGCTAATTAGTGTTAACTGGCATTCATCAAGTTTCTGATATTATCAACGCCTGGGGAAATCTGAAGGAGTTTCCATGTACCGGTAACTACTGATTATTGATCTTCTATAGTTAGCCTAATTAACATGTGATCATATTTGTGCATGTTTGATTTGAAAATAAGGCAATGCTGTCGAAATTTCAACAATTTTCGTAGATCACTAGGTCTGCATTAAAATAACATCTTGATAGCTATGACGCAAATTTAAGTTTATACCGACATATTTAAAAGTTGTTAGAACTTGCTGGAAAAGCTATGGGAGGTACAAACTGGTATTTGTCTATGGCCCAGAAATGTTTGGAAACCTTCGAAGTACACGATTTTTTTCCGTGAGAATTCCGTTTCTATTTTTAGCCATGGATTATTGCTTTCAGAAGTTATCGTTCTTTATTAAACACCCGCATATTTCATGTGTAATATAGGTGGCGCTGTGGTCGGAAAACAGGTTTCCCCAGGCTGTCAATTTGCAGGAAGAAAAAAAGTTAGAAATTGTCAGACTGGATTCCCAGGCTAATGGAGGAACAGATGCAAATCTATCTGCATCCTTGCAGATTCAGAGCATAGACTTAGTATATTGGCCTTGCACAGGCTTGATTTTTTTTATCATTCGTGATTGTAATTTTGAACTTACTCACTTTTTGGTACCATGCTTGGTAGTGTAAAATACTTAATACTAATTCTGTTTTAATACAAAAACTAGGAATGCCTTGCATAAAAACTTTATTCACTAAATAATCTGTCCACTTCTTTGATTTTAAGTTTTATCTATCTACATATATAACTTTAAGTAACAGCACTGCATGCTTTTGGACAGAACTTTCAGGCTTGAAATAAGCTTGTAACAAAACAGTGACTTGCTTAATCTGTATTTTATCATGTCTCATTTTCAACATCTGCATTAGTATCAAGTCATTCTAGTAAGGGGTACTGATGCTAGACGTAAAAGGTCCCATTTGGTTAACCTCGTACGGACGAACGGATGGACAGGACAATCACTATATGCTTCCCACATCAGTAGATGCCAGGGGCATAAAAAATATTCTTTTCATGGAAAACATTATTTAAGAAATAATTTATAGCAAAAATAGTGTTTTAACACTATTTATACACGATGGGTGGTTATACGTCGAGCATAATTTGTATGATGTATTAACGTCCTAGTGTATAAATAGCGTTAAAACATGCTTTTGCTGTAAGTTATTTCTATTCTAACTCGCCCTTAATCTATAACAGCAGATAAAATATTGAAGCTTCTTGGTTTGGGAAGAACGTTCAGGCTGATCTTGGTCGCAAAGGCAAAATCATTTGCCACCAGCAGGCTAAAAGATATGGGAGGTTAATCCATCACTAATGTTCTTATAAATTTAGTTTTAGCATAAAATCTTTAAAAGTTTATTCTATTCAGGTTCTTTTGTTCCCTTGATCTTCTATTTTCACATTTTCTGTCGTTTCCTTCTTGCTTTTAAAAAAAAAAAACCCTGATTTTGTTGACCTTCTGTCTTTAGCTGCCTGCATGCTCTCACAAAGTAAGCCTGTAAAACACAAATCAAACATTGTCAATTGATTACAAAAAGTTGAACAACAAAAAGATATAATTATATCATATTTCATATTATCAGAAAGGTGGCAAACTAAAATAACAATAATATTGGTAAAACCGATGGATGCTCTCCGATATTTGTACTCGGGCCTAAAAAATCTTTGTTTCCGGTGTAATTCCGAATTCCAAAGTGCCAAGGCCAACTTGGCTAGTTATCAAACATGGCCGAGGACTTATGGTCAAACATATTTTGTTCAAGTCTGGTGAAGATCTGATGAGAAATGATTGACTTAAGAGTGCGAACAAGAGTAAAAAGGCCGATTTTCGGTAATTCAAGGGCCATAACTCTTTAGTGCCTGGGCTGATTTGGCTAGTTATAAAACTTTGCCGAGGACTCATGGTCAAACACATTTTGTTCAAGTTTGGTGAAATTATATTAAAATTTGGCCTTCAGATTCACACAAGAAGATTTTCAAAGTTTTCACAATATACATAAAGGGGAAAGTGACCATGCCCTTTGGTGGGAATGTTGCTTTTTTTGGACAAATTAATACAATTTGAATATTATAACCTTGGTGGAGAGTCACAGAAGGATCAATTGTGTGAAATTATTTCACAAGTGGTTAAGGAGGACTGATGTAGTTCAAAGATATTTCTATTTTCAACTCTGGCTACCCCTATGTGCGCCCAAGCAAAACATTTTGAACAATTTTGTAAGAAGAACATACAGGCCAAGTTTCATCAACTTCCACCACATTGTTTCAGAGGAGATGTTGATCGGAGAAAAGTGTGGAAGGACAGACACTGAGTGATCACAACTGCTCATCTCTGGTTAGCTAAAATAAAAAGTTGATTTAGGTTAAGGTGAATACCAGCACTTTGGTTGTGCTATAACTGCTAATGTTCATTCCCTGTTTAAAGTAGAATTTGTAGTTTATATTTACTAAAGCCATTTTTTTTTAGGATCATAATAAATGCTCCTTTTTGCAAAACGTAACACACAGGATATTATAGTTATTAAGGGAAAATATGATACACAAATATCTTACACTTCAATCAGATCAGTTTGTAGAACACTCTGCTCTGCAGACGTCACTTCAAACAGCTTCACTCTACTGCCATATACAACCATATGTATCAGTCTGCAAAAAAATGCAAGCCCATATATTTAGTATAACAGTTTAAAAGGGACAACCCAACGCATTTTAGGTAAAAAATATTTTTTCTCAAATATCGATAATACTCTGAAAGTGACTAGCTATATAAACTTATTGACACAATTTTTTTGGAAGATATTCTTAAAAACAAGAGGACCATGATGGTCCTGAATCGCTCACCTGCCCCCACATGAACTCAGTATGACGTCATTTTTTCTATTATTTGACACAGTGACCTAGTTTTTGAGCTCATGTGACCTACTTCTGAACTTGACCTAGATATCATCAAGATAAAAATTCTGACCAATTTTCATGAAGATCCATTGAAAAATATGGCCTCTAGAGAGGTCACAAGGTTTTTTTATTATTTGACATAATAACCTAGTTTTTGAAGGCATGTGACCCAGTTTTGTACTTGACCTAGATATCATCAAGGTGAACATTCTCACCAATTTTCATATAGACCTCATGAAAAATATGGCCTCCAGAGAGGTCACAAGGTTTTTCTATTTTTAGACGTACTGACCTAGTTTTGACCGCATGTAACCCAGTTTCAAACTTGACCTAGACATCATCAAGATGAACATTCAGACCAACTTTCATACAGATCCCATGAAAACTATGGCCTCTAGAGTGGTCACAAGGTTTTTTCTATTATTTGACCTACTGACCTAATTTTTGTCTGCATGTGACCCAGTTTCAAACCTGACCTAGTTATCATCAAGATGAACATTCTGACCAATTTTCATGCAGATCCCATGAAAAATATGGCCTCTACAGAGGTCACAGTGTTTTTCTATTATTTGACTTACTGACCTAGTTTTTGACTGCACGTGACCCAGTTTCAAACTTGACCTACATATCATGAAGATGAACATTCTGATCAATTTTCATGCAGATCCAATGAAAAATTCGGCCTCTAGAGAGGTCACAAGGTTTTTATATTATTTGACCTACTGACCTTGTTTTGGACCCGACGTGACCCAGTTTCGAACTTGACCTAGATATCATCAAGATGAACATTCTGACCAATTTTCATGCAGATCCCATGAAAAATATGACCTCCAGAGAGGTCACAAGGATTTTCTATTATTTGACTTACTGACCTAGTTTTTGAAGGCACGTGACCCAGTTTCGAACTTGATCTAGATATCATCAAGATGAACATTCTGACCAATTTTCATGAAGATCCCATATAAAATATGGCCTCTAGGGAGGTCACAAGAATTTTCTATTTTTAGACATACTGACCTAGTTTTGGACCGCAGTTGACCCAATTCGGACTTGAGCTAGAAATCATCAAGATGAACATTCTGACCAATTTTCATGCAGATCCCATGAAAAATATGGCCTCTACAGAGGTCACAAGGTTTTTCTATTATTTGACCTACTGACCTAGTTTTGGATCGGACGTGACCCAGTTTCAAACCTGACCTAAATATCATCAAGATGAACATTCTGACCAATTTTCATGCAGATTCCATGAAAAATATGACCTCTAGAGAGGTCACAAGGGTTTTCTATTATTTGACCCACTGACCTAGTTTTTGACCGCAGTTGACCCGGTTTCTGCCTTGACCTAGATATCATCAAAATGAACATTCTGATCAATTTTCATACAGATCCAATGAAAAATACGGCCTCTACAGAGGTCACAAGGTTTTTCTATTATTTGACCTACTGACCTAGTTTTGGACCGGACGTGACCCAGTTTCAATCTTGACCTAGTTTTTCTTCAAGATGAACATTCTGACCAATTTTCATGCAGATCCCATGAAAAATATGACCACCAGAGAGGTCACAAGGATTTTCTATTATTTGACCTACTGACCTAGTTTTTGATGGTACGTAACCCAGTTTCGAACTTGACCTAGATATCATCAAGATGAACATTCTGACCAATTTTTATGAAGATCCATTGAAAAATATGGCCTCTAGGGAGGTCACAAGGATTTTCTATTTTTAGACCTACTGACCTAGTTTTGGACTGCACATGACCCAGTTTCGAACTTGACCTAGATATCATCAAGATGAACATTCTGACCAATATTCATAAAGATCCCATGAAAAATGTGACCTCTAGAGTGGTCACAAGCAAAAGTTTACGCACGCACGCACGGACGGACTGATGGACAGACGACGGACGCTGCGTGATCACAAAAGCTCACCTTGTCACTTTGTGACAGGTGAGCTAATAACCAAAAATATTGTGCAGAAGGCAGTAAACCATTGCAAGACTTTTGAAATAGAGCAGAAAATTTACATTCTTCTTGCATTTTTACCAATATGTAACTTTTTTTTACCCAGTTTATCATTTTTCAGTGTCATATATACATTCTATGTCAAACTTGGTGGAAATGAACATGTTGAAAATTTTCACCCAAACCGTGGGAAAGTAACTAAAACTACTCATCCGCAGTTTGGACGAAATTTTTGGCACAAAATGAGTATGTATGACACTGAACAATGGTAAAGTGATTGAAAATATGTGTTAAGTTTTGGTAAAAGAGCAGGAAGAATACTGCCTTTCCAAAAAATTTCAGAAGTGTTGCAACAGTTCACTCCTATCCGCACAATATTAACATTTATGGCTGACAATAAGTTTGCATAACTGGTAATTTTCACAGTACCCATATTTTATGGATTTTCTTGTAAAAAAAATATGTGAACATGTTCCTTTTATGTTACTCTTCCATTAACATACAGTTGTAACAATATTGTTAAATCTGCATATTCTATATTGCAGAAGTTCAATGTAGCTTATTTTCCTGCAGATATCACACACCTTCATATTTCATGTATTTGCTCTAAATGTCAATCTATAAAATGTTACTAAATTAGGCATCAAACTGATGGTTAAGTGAGCAAAATACAGACTGACAGCAATATATGCTAATTGTCAGCTAGTGTGGTACCATAGTTAAAATACATTAACTTTACATAGTTCAGACAATTCTTGGCAAACTCCAACACAGTGTTACTTCCCCTTACTGGTACAGCAGACACTGCCGTCACAAATAAACTGAGCTGAATTTCAGCCGAGTTATTTTTTAAATTTTGTTATACCAAGTTTGTATCTCAAGAGTTCAATATCATATTTGTTTGTTTGTTTGTTTTGGGTTTAACGCCGTTTTTCAACAGTATTTCAGTCATGTAATGGCGGGCAGTTAACCTAACCAGTGTTCCTGGATTCTGTACCAGTACAAACTTGTTCTCCGCTAGTAACTGCCAACTTCCCCACATGAATCAGAGGTGGAGGACTAATGATTTCAGACACAATGTCGTTCATCAAATAGTCATGGAGAACATACGCCCAGCCCGAGGATCGAACTCACAACCCCGCGATCAGTAGACCAACGCTCTTACCTACTGAGCTATAGTTTGCTTGTAAAACAGGCAAAAAACTAAAAGAATAATGCAGTAATACTAAAAGTACTTCTTTTGTCAATTATGGCATGCATTTGATTTACCAAGCGTTGCCAAGCATGTAGTACTATAAGATCACATGGTTTTACCACTGTCACATGATTTGATTGGAGGCTGGGATGAGCGATTGACAATATTCCTGCATGGAGATTGAATTCTTTGAGACAAGACCCAAAACTTTTTTACAGTCAAGCATGAATACAAGCTGCAATACCTATGTTTAGGTATTATCCAACTTCAACAAGAAACAAAACAACATTGTATGACAGTTTAGCATAATTAAGACCAATTCTCTGTAAGAACCAAAAAATTAAAGAAGGTGTCGGAAACTCATAGTCTCAGAATTACTTCATATTTGCACCCTTTTTAGTATTCAAGCCATATATGAAGAATTAAGGGCGAAAAGATATGAATCAGCTCTGGTTACCATGGAAAGGGAACATTATACTTTTTGCGAAAAATGGCAATTTCTGAGTCAAATTTTACTAAAATGTTACAATTTTTTTCACACATAGTGGTCTCTTTATCTGAAATAGAGCACTAATTTTTATATTTGCCTGAAATACATACCTGAAGTAATTATTTAAAGCAAATATTGCCTTTCAACATTTTCACAGTTTTAGAAGCAACAATTTTATAAACACCCCCTTTTAAGATTTTACATTATCTTTAAAAATTGGTCTGCATGTATATTTTTCAACTTCTAATAGAAAACAAGAGGACCATGATGGTCCTGAATCACTCACTTATCCCCACATGACCCAGTGTTGAACTGAGTATGACCTAGTTATTTCTATTATTTGACATAGTGACCTAGTTTTTGAGCACATGTGACCTAGATATCATCAAGATAAAAAATTCTGACCAATTTTCATGAAGATCCATTGAAAAATATGACCTCTAGAGAGGTCACAAGGTTTTTCTATTATTTGACCTAATGACCTAGTTTTTGAAGGCATGTGACCCACCTTCAAACTTGACCTAGATATCATCAAGGTGAACATTCTCACCAATTTTCATGAAGATCTCATGAAAAATATGGCCTCTAGAGAGGTCACAAGGTTTTTCTATTTTTCGACCTACTGACCTAGTTTTTGACAGCACATGACCCAGTTACGAACTTGACCTAGATATCATCAAGCTGAACATTCTCACCAATTTTCATGAAGATCCATTGAGAAATATGGCCTCTAGAGACATCACAAGATTTTTCTATTTTTAGACCTACTCATCTAGTTTTTGACCGCACGTAACCCAGTTTCGAACTTGACCTAGATATCATCAAGGTCAACATTCTGACCATTTTTCATGAAGATCCATTGAGAAATATGGCCTCTAGAGAGGTCACAAGGTTTTTCTATTTTTAGACCTACTGACCTAGTTTTTGACCCCACGTGACCCAGTTTCGAACTTGACCTAGGTATCATCAAGGTGAACATTCTGACCAATATTCATGAAGATCTCATGAAAAATATGGTCTCTAGAGAGGTCACAAGGTTTTTCTATTTTTAGACCTAGTGACCTAGTTTTTGACCCCACGTGACCCAGTTTCGAACTTGACCTAGGTATCATCAAGGTGAACATTCTGACCAATATTCATGAAGATCTCATGAAAAATATGGCCTCTAGAGAGGTCACAAGGTTTTTCTTTTTTTAGACCTACTGACCTAGTTTTTGACCCCACGTGACCCAGTTTCGAACTTGCTCTAGATATCATCAAGGTAAACATTCTGACCAATTTTCATGAAGATCTCATGAAAAATATGGCCTCTAGAGAGGTCACAAGGTTTTTCTATTTTTAGATCTACTGACCTAGTTTTTGACCGCACCTGACCCAGTTTCGAACTTGACCTAGATATCATCAAGATGAACATTCTGACCAACTTTCATAAAGATCCCATGAAAAATGTGACCTCTAGTGGTCACAAGCAAAAGTTTACGGACGGACGCACGCACGGACGACAGACGCCACGCGATCACAAAAGCTCACCTTGTCACTTCGTGACAGGTGAGCTAAAAAAGTGCACGCATCTGAATATAATACTTGTATGGATTCAGCAGAGCTATGATACCCATTTCAATTTAAGGAGGAATTATAGTGGGTCATTCATATTTGAGCTTTTTACAGAATTTTGAAAATTGACAAAAAATGAGTTTTCAGCAAACTCATTAATGCCTAAATTACAGAATAACCTGAAATAATATTACATTGCCAGATACAGAATTATAGCAAAACATAAGTATTTCATGTAAAATCATTTTACAAAGTTATACTGTCCAACACTTTGTCTAGAAATTAAGGAGAATGTTCTGTTACCATGGCAACGTACAAGAAAGTTATAATTCAGACCTTTTTTAAAGCACTTTCTGTATCAATTTTGTATTCTATGAAACAAGAAAAGTTCATCTGCAAACTGTCAATTCATCTTACGCACCTGAAGCACATTCTGGGCAGAATTAAGAAGGATACAACCATAATAATGATCTTTGAAACTTAAAGCATTGTCACAAGGTCAGTTCACAACAACCTTGTATGCACTTTTCTTTCTTTTGGGTAAACTAATTTTGAGTTTCAAAGCAGTTGGAAATACTCATAACCAACTGATACTGGCCTTTAAGGTATTGTATGGTTACTTATCATGACTGTCCAATTTTCTTACTGAAATACTGTTGAAAAACAGTGTTAAACCCAAAACAAAAAAACAAACTCTACCAAAGGGATACTGACTGAATGGTGAACAGTGCAGATCTTGATCAGACGGCACATATTTGCAGGCTGAACTACAATTGTCACAAAGGCAGAATCAAGTGTGCAGCATTATAAGGGTTAAATCCCTGTACATTTCAAATTTATCACTAAGAATTTTCTCTCTATATATATGACAAAGTAATTTTTGTTTTTCATCTGCTATTAATCACCTCTTACCTCTCCAAAAGTACCTAACCATCAGCAAATCTCTCTCTATAATGACAAATTTTAAAAAACACTGAGACAGTAGTTGTCGAAATTACTAAAACTCAGCAATCAGTAAGGAAGTAACAGTAATTAGATTACCAGTATAGTACACAAGAAGAGATCTGATTCAGTATATTACATGGGACAATTTTTTTTCAGAAACAACTCAACCTGCAAAACTAGTCACAACTGCTACTTGTGTTGCAACAAAGTTCATTAGTCCTGCAACTTTTGAATGTCCCACATTTTTTTGCACATGACACATATATATGTACAGTGTACAGAATACTGCAAATAACCATAACGAAACCGATGCAAAGTCTGTTTAAAGCCATAGCAGCATACAGGCACCAGCAAGTACCCACTTCCTTCCTGTTTCATTTTGGATGTGTGATACACGTGGAATCAACAGCCAAAAAACTATAACACTGCATGATTATATCAGCCAGGATGGTCTGATTAATTGGTACATCCGTCACGTTACTGATCTCTACCAAAAGAAAAACAACCGTCAAGCAGGATGACCTAACACAAAATTCCACTCTTCCTAAGGCTATTTCTACTCATCAATACTAACCTGTCTCCTGGTATAACCTGTTGGTGTGGCTAATACAGGTTAGAATTACTTCAACAATGTTGTGAAGTTAAGAAGAGGAACAAAATTCTTTTATGTTCCAAGATGCCACCTGGCTGCAGAAGCATGCTTGTTCTACCCAGGTGCATGTCTGAACTAAAACGAAGAATCAGGTTCTCAAAATGGAACAGCTGCATGGTTAAAGATATTGAAACAATTAGTATGTTAGTAAATTCCAAATCTGTTAATGTAAATGCAGTGTATATTTACCAGTATCTGAAAGGTTTCTGCAGTAAGTATCTCAGCCACTCTTGCAATCTGTTCCAGACATTGTCGCAGAAAATGCTGCCATTCTGTCTCCTCCTGAAGGAAAAAAAAATTGTAAATCGAGCATTCTAAGACAACTGAAAACTAGAGCTGTTTTTGAGAAAATGTCTCCCAAAACTGCCTAATCATCTGAATAGTAGTATACGAGTCAACCATGCACCACGACCTAAAGCTGGGTATTGTGCTCACTGCTACAAGTAGGCACCATCGTTTATATGACTGAAAAATTGTTGAAAAAGATGTTAAACCCGAACACACACACACACACACACACACACACACACACACACACACACACACACACACACACACAAACACACACCATGACCTCAACTGCTTTATCAGACTTTCAGTGCTTTGATTATCAAAAACAAGTTTCAAGGGCCATAATTCCTAAGGTGTCTGGGTAGGAGCTTATTTGCACAAATGCTACTGATTACATTTAATTAAGTGCAGATGTTTAAAATCTTGGTGCAGTTTAAAGTGATACGAATGCTTGCCTAGCAAAGTTGTATAGAATAATGTTCATGTGTAGCAGAGAATGAGCTTTGTTCAATTACAGGCTATATATATATAATTATGATGATATTTGTATATTTCAACAGTATAGCTTACATGAAACAAATACATTCAATAAGAAAATAATCTGTTCAAATAAAGTGGGTGGGGTAACATACAGTTTGATTATTTCACATCATTTATATACTTCAATATTGTTATAACATTGACAAAAATATTCCAGAATGAAAAATCAAAGATAATAAATTAAATATTGTGGTGAAACTTATGTAAATTTTAAGATACACAAAATTATATTTTCAAAGTTGGCCGCCATTTTGATGACGTCATAGATCAGTACAGTCACGGAACTTGGACTGAAGATATGTCTTTTTGTGGCCTTCAGACATTGTCTAACAGTTTGGTATATTAATCGTTTTTCTGATCGCTTAGGATTCCTGTTCTGTATAAACTAATTTTTATTTTTAGCTCTATTGAAACCAAAAAGGACCATTTGAATATATCTGGGAGAGGACCTGATAATGATGGTCCAGACCAAGTTTTATGACAGTTCATCGAACAATTCATGAGGAGAATTTGTTTAAAGGTATTCTATTCTAAGCTCTTAGTGGCCCCTTAAAAGGGCCAAGCTCTCCCATTGAATAAACTCAAGAGAAGACATTAAGATAAAGCTAATGGCTGTATTTGATGAAGTTCAATCAAGCGGTTCATGAGAAGATGTGGTTTAAAGGTAATTTCATTTTTAGCTCAAGTGGCTCCTAAGAGAGGACAAATGCCCCCATCCGAACAATGTTTGGAGAGGACCTTATAATGATGCTACAGACTGAGTCTGACGAAGATCCATGAATCATTCGTAAAGAAAGTCATTTAAAGTTACTTTCTATTTTAAGCTCTGGCGGGGTAGCTAAACCATTTGAACAAACTTGATAGAGGTCCATGCCAAGACGAAATAGTCCAGATCACGAACTAAATGCGCATGCGCAAACTAATTACCATCAATCCGGGAATTAAAATGATTAAAAGATAAGACAACAAGAGGGCCAAAATGGCCCTATATCGCTCACCTGTTATCATTGCACTTAAGGACAAGGTCAAATAATGACCTAGTTTTTGAAGGCATCTGACCCAGTTTTGTACTTGACCTAGATATCATCAAGGTGAACATTCTCGCCATTTTTCATGAAGATCTCATGAAAAATATGGCCTTCAGAGAGGTCACAAGGTTTTTCTATTTTTAGACCTAGTGACCTACTTTTTGACCGCACGTGACCCAGTTTCAAACTTGACCTAGATATAATCAAGGTGAACATTCTCACCAATTTTCATGAAGATCCATTGAAAAATATGGCCTCTAGAGAGGTCAAAATGTTTTTCTATGTTTAGACCTAGTGACCTAGTTTTTGACCGCAGTTGACCCGGTTTCAAGCTTGACCTAGATATCATCAAGATGAACATTCAGACCAACTTTCATACAGATCCCATGAAAAATATGGCCTCTAGAGTGGTCACAAGGTTTTTCTATTATTTGACCTACTGACCTAGTTTTTGACCGCATGTGACCCAGTTTCGAACTTCGCCTAGATATCATCAAGATGAACATTCTGACCAATTTTCATGCAGATCCCATGAAAAATATGGCCTCTACAGAGGTCACAAGGTTTTTCTATTATTTGATCTACTGACCTAGTTTTTGACCGCACATGACCTAGTTTCGAACTTGACCTAGGTATCATCAAAATGAACATTCTGACCAATTTTCATGCAAGTCCAATGAAAAATATGACCTCTAGAGAGGTGACAAGGTTTTTGTATTATTTGACCTAATGACCTACTTTTAGACCGCACATGAACCACTTTCAAACTTGACTTAGATATAATCAAGGTGAACATTCTGACCATATTTCATGAAGATACATTGAAAAATATGGCCTCTAGGGAGGTCACAAGGATTTTCTATTTTTAGATCTACTGACCTAGTTTTGGACCGCAGTTGACCCAGTTTCGAACTTCACCTAGATATCATCAAGATGAACATTCTGACCAATTTTCATGCAGATCCCATGAAAAATACGGCCTCTACAGAGGTCACAAGGTTTTTCTATCATTTGACCTACTGACCTAGTTTTGGACTGGACATGACCCAGTTTCGAACTTGACCTAGGTATCATCCAGAAGAACATTCTGATCAATTTTCATGAAAATCTTGTGAAAAATATGGCCTCTAGAGAGGTCACAAGGTTTTTCTATTATTTGACCTACTGACCTAGTTTTTGACCGCAGTTGACCCAGTTTCGAACTTAACCTAGATATCATCAAGATGAACATTCTGACCAATTTTCATGCAGATCCCATGAAAAATATGGCCTCTACAGAGGTCACAAGGTTTTTCTATTATTTGACCTACTGACCTAGTTTTGGACTGGACGTGACCCAGTTTCGAACTTGACCTAGATATTATCAAGATGAACATTCTGACCAATTTTCATAAAGATCTTATGAAAAATATGGCCTCTAGAGAGGTCACAAGGTTTTTCTATTTTTAGACCTACTGACCTAGTTTTTGACCGCACGTGACCCAGTTTCGAACTTGACCTAGATATCATCAAGATGAACATTCTGACCAATTTTCATGCAGATCCCATGAAAAATATGGCCTCTACAGAGGTCACAAGGTTTTTCTATTATTTGACCTACTGACCTAGTTTTGGACAAGGTGAACATTCTGACTAATTTTCATAAAGATCCCATGAAAACTGTGTCCTCTAGAGTGGTCACAAGCAAAAGTTTACGCACGGACGCACGGACGACGGACGCTGCGTGATCACAAAAGCTCACCTTATCACTTTGTGACAGGTGAGCTAAAAACTGGGGGCTAAGAGATCAACCCTTACAGAAGCAAGCCTCTGTGGCATACATGCTGCGTATTTGCTGTGTATATGCCGTGAACACAGTAGTACGCCAGAGGAGTACATTTTACATACACTGCATGCCGCGTACTATTTAACCGAGTACACAGCATGTACGCAGGAGGTCACTAGTACACTTCAAGTACGCAGCACAGACTCTGAAAATTTAAGGAGTACATTGCATGTACGCAGGAGGGACTTGTACAAGAAAATAGTACACTGCATGTACACCGCAGATACTTTGAAATTTGTGCAGTACACTTCAAATACGCGGGAAAGACTTGTACAATTTCTTTTGGCATTTATACTTAGTTTTTTTTTACAAGTTAAAGTCTGAAAAAAACTTCATATACGCGGGAGGGACTTGTTCATTTTCTTTTGGTGTTTATACTTTGAATTTTTTTAGGTAAAAGTCTGAAGTACACTTCATGCAGGAAGGATTTGTACATTTTTTTTTTTTGGAAGCAAGAACTTGATTTCCGAGTAACTTTTATCTTAATAGCATAGAATAGTTCAGATTACCGGTATTCTGAACAATTAAAATTTGCCAAACTATTTGCAATGTTCATTTGTGAAGCTTACATCTTAGTGATTTCTGAGCTGCACCTTGCATGCAGTGTAAAAATATATTCTTTTTCATTTTGAATTAATCCTGGAGCTTTCTAACTCGGATAATTGAAAAGCCTTATTTGAACTTCGTTGCATTACATTTTGTAATACATGAAATAATTACCAAGATAATGCCTCAACAGCGCCCGAATGAGAAGAATTAATAGCTCTCACTGTTATTTGAATACTCTTAAGCAAAACACCATTCTATCATGTTTTATAAAGGCTTTAATGCTCATTATGTTAACTCATTAAGGCCTCACCAAATTAACAAGAGCTGTCGGAGGACAGCAATGCTCGACTATTCAACAGCCTTGTCAATTGAATGAATACAAAAGTTGAAAAAGGGGCATAATTTTGTAAAATGCAAAGTAGAGGTATTGAACCTCTGTACTGCATGTCATATCATGACAGTGAACAAGTGTGTGAAGTTTCAATCCTTTCCAATTTGTGGATACTGAGATACCAGCTTACATACAAAAACTTAACAAAAAATTTAGTAGAGTTATGGGACCTTCACCGTGCATGTTAGATCATGACAGTGAACAAGTGTGTGAAGTTTCAATCCATTCCAATTAGTGGATACTGAGATATCAGATTACATACAAAAATTTAACCAAAAACTGCTAAGACGAAAAAGGGGCATAATTTTGAAAAAAAAGAGAGTAGAGTTATGGGACTTGCTTAGTGCATGTCAGATCATGATAGTGAACAAGTATGTGAAGTTTCAATCCATTCCCATTAGTAAGTACTGAGATACGAGCTTACATACAAAACCTTAACCAAAAATTTCTAAGTCGAAAAAGGGGCATAATTTTGTAAAAAAGCAAAATAGAGTTATGGAACCTGTGCAATGTAGATCAGTTCATCACAGTGAATAAATGTGTGAAGTTTCAATCCATTCCCACAAGTGGTTACTGAGTTACCAGCTTACATACAAAACCTTAACCAAAAATTTCTAAGTCGAAAAAGGGGCATAATTTTGTAAAAAAGCAAAATAGAGTTATGGAACCTGTGCAATGTAAGTCAGTTTGTCACAGTGAATAAGTGTGTGAAGTTTCAATCCATTCCCACACGTGGTTACTGAGATACCATCTTACATACAAAACCTTAACCAAAATCGGGACACGGACGCGGACGCCGACGCAGACGCCGACGCCGACGCATGGACGAGTGCAATAGCTCACTATTCTATGAATAGTCGAGCTAAAAAGTTGTTCATCGGATTTGCCGCTCGTATATTTTCAGAACGTTTTTGACTAATTGTGCTCGCCCCACTGGAAAAAATCAATCCAAAATTTTTTGGTGCGCTACTTTTTACGGACGTAAGTGTATAAATGCTTATATAATTCCAGACCTAGATTGTTCTCAGATGGATTTTAATCAAAATAAATACATACTACGCACACATCGTCTATAATAAATCATAACACTTATATTTAGTTGCATTCAAGTTGTTTCCCCTTGATGCAGTTACGCCATTTTCTTCAAATGTTTACCAAATTACATTCTACAAAAATTGATTTATATCGTTGAAATGTGGATGAAGAAAAGCATACTAATTTATTTGATAATGTCAATCTACATTATTTTGGTAAGAGTAAATACTTATTGATGCATGTCACTTATCTTTTTTCTGTCCAAATGATCAGCTTTTGCATACGAAAGTTGATGGGGTAAGGAATTTACATTATCACAGCAGTTTCGCCAGAAGAGTACACAGCATGTATGCAGCAGGAGTACACAGCATGTACGCCGCAGGACTCGGGCCAGGAGTACACAGCATGTACGCCGCAGGAGTACACAGCATGTACGCCGCAGGAGTACACAGCATGTACGCCACAGGGGTAGTACACCGCAGGCTCATTTGCATGTGAAAAGTGTATGTGCCGCGTACATGCTGCGTACTATTTCCCGCATACTAAATTCCTCCAGCGTACATCCTGTGTACTATGTAGTCCACAGCATGTACGCAGCAAGTAGTACGCGGCAGAGCTCATTTGCATGTCAAAAGTGTACTACAAACGTACTATCGGTGTATGTGCGGTGTATATCCTGCATACTATTTAAAGCCCTTGATTTCAGTACACATCATGTACGCATCATATACGCTGTATGTACACAGCAAGAGTATGCAGCAGGCCTTTTTCTTCTGTAAGGGTTAATAGATAGATTACAGCGTAATAAGTTTGTGACAGTTTTCTTGTTTACCGACTAATTTTCATTTTTGGAGTGAACTACATTGAGACTGAACATTAAAATAGTCTGTGTAACTGAACGCTTTACTTAAAAATGTCATATGATTGCTGACCAACTGCTGTGTCTGTAGTTTATTGACAATGTTAAAGTATTTTTAACTTGCCTATCAGAGACCTGGAATTACACATGGAGCAAAACATGTACATAATAACCACAAAATGACCCAGAGCAAAACTGTTGGACAATTGTAACTATCCGAATTTCAGTATGTTATTCTTGATGTAAGTTAAAATTCATTAGAAATATTATTGAAGAAATGCCAAATGGGAGGTAGGGACTATTGTTGTATTGTTGGCTGCAGTAATAAGAGATCTGATGTGAAAATACCATTCACAAAATCCCTAAGAAACCTGAACATTGAAGGAAAGCATGGATTTTTGCAGCAGGTCGACGTTTTCATGGAAAGGATAAATTCACTGTTATGGATTATACTCCTGCTTGTGGTGCACATTTTGTGTTTGGGTGCAAGAGCAAAGGTCCATTACTGTAATGTAATTGTGGACTATGTACCGGCAGTAAACCTACCTACACCATCCTTAACTCCTTGTAGACCAAAGCCTCACCAGACCACAACAAGTGCTAAAGCTCGTAAGTACAGTGAAGCCATTGACACTGGCTTAAAAACAAAACCAATGAAATATTGCGCAAGAAAAAAACTTGTTATGAGTGATGTTGACATTAATGACGTTCAGTTTGAAACTGAAATCAGTTGTCATGCCACATCTGTACAAGCACACAAAGTCATGGATATAAGCCATGATTTGACAACAATGACGGTAATATCAGTTTATATATATGTATCAATTGTTTCATTTTTTTAATCTTTCACAGGTGAAATGCCTGTTAATATGTGGCCAGTGGTCTATGCCTTTTTATCTGTTTTATGGTGCTTAATATATATGTGCTGTGCACTCGGCATATGCATGCACCTGTTACGACACAAAATGGGCAAATATTTTGGGGATAATGTCAAAGCTGAACATAGTAATAATTGATAATGTGTTAGAATCAGAATAATATTTCTCATTGAGTTTTTTTAATTAAATAACACAATTATTTTAATTAAGAAAACAATGATTTTAGCCATAAACTAAACAGTCATATTTATGAATTATTTTTCAGACAGTTTGCAACGATCTCGCATACGCAAAGATTGGAAATCCAAACTGTACAGATACTACAACAGCGTCAGTACAGACAAATCCCGATAAACTTAAACGTTTTATGTTTAAAGCAATTCCTGTAAAGGACAACTTCACCCAAGTGACAGAAACCAAGATTGGTGTAATCCTGACAAGTAGTTTCAGACGAGAAGCTGTGCAAGTGAAATTGCTAAAGCAGGACAAGGGACAACAAGAACAACCACCTACTATACCAGCTTATAGTCAATTAAGTTCAGGTGAGCTGACAGAAAGTACATCAAAGGACAAGGAGATAATTCTGCTAGAATGCTACAGACCAAGCTTGGTGTAATTCTGATTAGTAAAATGCTGACCCTGACCAAAGGACGAATGACTGACGCCATACACAGGGTGATCTTAAAAATTTACCTAAGCATGTTGCTATAAATATCATTTTGTTATTGAATACAGCATTTTGTAAAATTTCAAAGAGCCTTTAAGGTAGTTCTGCATGTTTGATAAACCAGAAGTGATGGCGTAACATCATTTATCCGGAAATCGTAGAATAAAGCCTGGATTCGGCATACGGAAACGTAAATCATTTTATGAATCAACGGCAACCTGTAGGTAAATTTATAACAATGGCACTCTTACTATCTTTCTAAAGTAAAAATATGATATTAAAACATCTAACACGTTAAATAATTCAAAATAATGTCTGGTTAAAATTAGCATGAAATGTGCGTTTCACTTTGAACAAGGTCAAATATCTCAAAAATAAGCCAAGGGACCTATACATTTTATTTCACCACATTATAGGCCATTTCTTTATTTGCATCTGTGAGAGGTTTCATTAAAATCTACATTGTAGAAAACTTTCTATTCGCGAAAATGTTATGAAAGTTATGATTTTCCCATACACTCCCATTATGAAAAATTGCGAGAGGTCAAAATTTTTCAAATCAGGCTTGCAAAGAATCAAGTACACGACCATATCTTTTTTATTTGCTGAATTTTCTATGCATATTCTGAAGTTTTGAAAAATCAGTTTAATAAAATTCTACATTGTGGAAAAAAATTTGATCCGAACGTGCAGAACTACCTTAATCCTAAGCCAGATATAATAACACACAATTTCCTAACATTAAATGCAAGTGCACTTCACAATGATATCTTTTGTACAAAAAACCCTTAGAAACAGTAAAAATCTCTGCCAACATTAAAAGACCCACCACAACCTAGTATGTCCTACTTTTTCCTCCAAAATGAACTTAGTGCAAGTCATTTCGATAATACTGGTATATTACAGCTATTCTTCAAGGCAAAGTAAATCTTGCAGATTTCCCTAATCGGCAGATGAGTCTATATATTGAACTCTCATAGGTCAAAATCTGGCTACAGATTGATGTGTTTTCACAACTTCACCTGAAAACTTATTCAGTCAATTTCTTTTCAGTTTAGTTTTGAAAACATAGTATGGTATAATAACTATTTTACAGTGCAGAAAATAGTGTGGTCTAAGCTCACCTTAAGGTGGAATGCACCCCAAATTTTTTTGCCGAATATTGTCATAAAATTTATACTGTACAAAATTCAGGATATATGTGATTGAGGTCCGGTTTTACTTTTTCGCCATATGGTTCATGTTGTTTGCTATTGTGTCACAAATATTGCCCCTGATGTCATTTTTCGTGCAACGCCGAGTTCCGAGTGTTTTCGGCATTTTTCCTTTCCTGCGCTCTGAATGTCATTTAAATGAAAAATACAAAATAATGTTCATTTTGCAAACAGAAAATACTACTCAATGGAATAAAATTCAGTGAAATGAAATTGACGCTTAGGACGTCAGTGACAATTTTGTGACATCAGAACGGGAAAAAATCATATCAAGTTTTGCTAAAAATTTTGCCTTAAAATTCAGTTTATTAAAAATCGGCTCGATAAAAAAACGTATAAGTTTTGTATGTTGTTTTGCAATGTGTGAACATCTAAATTTATTTCTTGGCGGGAACTGTCTGATCAAGTGCAGTAACTGTTGCAAGCTCGTAATAATGAATACTAGAAAATATTTCATAAAACCCTCACTAGTTGCAGCGTTCAGATTTAAGTACGGAAAAAGTAAAAGCCATATCTGTTTCTCCAGATGCTCTGGATATAGATGTAGAAATGTAGTTTCGTGTTCACAATCTAAACACTTGAATTAGAATAAATATGTCATATCAAGGAATCAACACACATAATACATGTTGATTAACCAATGATCAAAAGTCTTCTTGTTATGCGAAATGTCGTTTACATAACTTACACCCTTTATCAAATATCTCATTAAGATATTTCATATCTACTATTCTTCTTTTCGGAACAGGTCCGTAATCGCCTGAATGTTATTACATGTTTTAACAAATTTGACTTTTTCTTTAACATTTTCTTAGCAAATCTCACCATATGTCTCTCAATACTTTCATGTCAATTCATTTCATCAATTCATTCCGAATTTTCCGTTAATACATGCAGCTTCGCATATTCTTTAGATTATTTTGTTAAAAAATGACGATTAAACGTGTCATTTCTTCATGGGCTAGGGGTAAAATATCGTCAAAAATCGAAAAATTCAAGTCGGTGACCCCTATGTATTTATGTGTCTACTAGACGTACACACACTGTGAAACAACTTACCAAAATTAAACGTTTCTTAATCGAGCCGATTTTTTAAAATCTGGATTTTAAGGCAAAATTTGTAACAAAACTTGATGTGAGTTTTTCCGTTCTGACGTCACAATATCGTCTCTGGCGTCCTAGGCATAAATCTTAATCCGTTGGATTTTAAACCATTAAGTAGTGTTTTCTGAATGCAAAGTGACAATCATTTTGTATTTTTCATTGATATGACATTCAGAGCGCAGGAAAGGGAAAATGCCGAAAGCACCCAGAACTGGGCGTTGCACGAAAAGTGACATCAGGGTCCATGTTTGTGACACAATTACAAAAATCACGAACAATATGGCGATAAAGTAAAACTGGAGTTCAGTCGCATATATCTTGAATTTTATACAGTATAAATTTCATGACAATATTCGGCAAAAAAAATTTGGGGCACATTCCACCTTAATACACCAAGTAATGTGCGTACTGCTACATTAATTATGTCTCCCACCATACAGTGGTGTGGGAGACATACTGATTTACTCCAGTCTGTGTGTCAGTGTGTCTGTCACAAAGCTTGTCCGCACTCTAAGTCGAACATTTCTCATCCGATCTTCACCAAACTTGAACAATCACCAAACTTGAACAAAATGTGTTTGACCATAAGACCTCGGTCAAGTTCGATAACTAGCCAGATCTGCCCAAGCACTTTTGAATTATGGCCCTTGAATTACTGATTGGATCTACTCGTCCAGACCATCTAAATGGATCCATTCGTCTAGACCATCCGGAGAAACTAGACATTTTTTATAGGGGCAGTTGTGGGAGACATGCGTTTTTCTCAAAAGCATCTCTAGTTTAATAATATATTAAGACATTAAACAAATTGTCAATTTGTAATTAAATATTTGTATTTCTCATGCCAGAAAAGAATACTGTTATTTCGTGGCACATCCTAAACCATACAATTTTTCTATTTCGCCTAAGTATTATATATCAATAACAATCAGGTTTGTAATCTTAAGTCAAGCATTTATTCCATGAAAGGAAGTATATTATACCCCTATAAACCGTGTTTAAACTTGTTAAATCTAGTTCAATGGCTAAAAAATGTTGACAGTGTTTGGAAATTTATACACAGTAATACAGGTGAGTTTATATACCAGGCTTTCATAGTTTTTACAGACATTCTGTAAATATACGGACAATTCATAAATTTAAAGATTTTTCAGTCTAAAATTTACAGACTGGGTTATATGAAATCTGTTAAAATTACAATTTAAATCAATACCATGGATCCAACTTGTCTGAAATTCTCCTATTAGTTTTATCAATGCATGTAATAAGTGAAAGATACCATCTTAACCTTCCGTTTTGATTTAAATTGTAATTTTATAAGATTTCATAAACTCAGTGTGTAAATTTATAGACTGTAAAATCTTTAAATTTATGGACTGTCCATATATTTACAGAATATCTGTAAGAACCGTGAAATCCTAGACCTGTTTACCATTATTTACTCTTGTATAGAAATATTCACCAAGGAGATGTAACCTTCTCCGTGTCCTTGAGAAGGACAAATTTGCACTTAATAAGAATGGGACCCTCTAATTTTACAAGTGATAGTTAATGGAAAGGAATTGTTATACATAAAGGTGGGATTTCTTGATAGCTCATAATATGTCTTAATAGACATTTGGGAATTACGCTGAGATAACATAATGCTTCTTTACACTACCAGGGATGTGGAGCACCTGCCCCCCTCCCCCACTCCCCCTCACAACTACTATGCACCTGTGTAACATTTTTTCATAATCATTGTATATTCCGTTCATCCGCCTTGAAAATTATCTCATGTTTTATTATTTTTGCAACTTTCCCATATAACTTCGGTGTTCTTCAATACAGTACATAATTTTACTTCACAATGTTCATGATAGTACTGGATCTGCAGTACTTCAACAGAATATGCGAGGAATTCTGCAAATGTAAAAAAAATCACTCCATTTACAAAATCTTTCAACTGCGTAAGCTGCGGCTGCCTGCTACGGGTGCCATCGCTTGTCTGCAAGTGCTGGTCAGTATGTAAGAAAAGAACTATAGTTCAGAATTTCTAAGTACAAGCAAATTCGATGAGTCGGATAGGTCTGTGTTGAGTAATGGCCAAGAAATATATCTAGCAAAAAGTTTTTTTGTTTTTTTTGTTGGGTTTAACATCGCACCAACACAATTATACAATTATAGGTCATATGGCGGCTTTCCAGCTTTGATAGTGGAGGAAGACCCCAGGTGCCCCTCCGTGCATTATTTCATCACAAGCAGGCACCTGGGTAGAACCACCAACCTTCCGTAAGTCACATGAAGAATTCAATGTCCCGAGTGAGGCTCGAACCCACATAGATGAGGGGCAAGTGATTTGAAGTCAGCGACCTTACCCACTTGGCCATGGAGGCCCCTGGCAAAAAGTTAAGGATGTTACTAGGAAGCAAATAATTTCATAACATTTGAACTTAAAAGAACTAAAGTCCTTAAGAGTTTATTTATTTTTTGTTGGGTTTAATGTCGAACTGGCATAATTATAGGTCATATGGCAACTTTCCAGCTTTAATGGTGGAGGAAGACCCCAGATGCCCCTCTGTGTATTATAATTATCATCACGAGCGGGCACCTTGGTAGAACCACCGACCTTCCGTAAGCCAGCTGGATGGCTTCCTCACATGAAGAATTCAATGCCCTGAGTGAGGCTCGAACCCACATCGATGAGGGGCAAGTGATTTTAAGTCAGTGACCTTAACCACTCGGCCACGGAGGCCCCAAAGTCCTTAAGAGAGCACAATCAAGTAAGAAATCCAGAACGTCACGGGTTGGTGGTGGGGATGGGGGGCAGTGTTACAACTTCACAGGTTTGAAAAATTAAAGACACTGATTCTGGTATGCCTGGTATGTGGCCTATGGAGATGATAAGGTCTGCGTATTGGCGATAAGGGCCAATACACAAGTCGGGACCATTGGTAGACTTGCTTCTGTTTATCATAATAAGCTACTGTATAGCTACTGTGCAGTAAATAAATTGCAGGTGATATTTCTCACCTTTATAACAAATCAGTTCTCACCTTTATAAGGAGTTTAGAAAGCTTGATTGAATTAGGGCTAAATAAACAAAGTGATAAGATACAATAGTGTTTTATCATATTTTTAATAAAGTAAGTTTTTTAACAATTACATCTCATTATTGCTGTTTTTTATTATCAAAAATATAAAAAATGCATTCAGGCACATAGCTTTTAGAAGTAATAAATTATTGTGTATTTTGAACAATGATATATCTTTATTGCTGGATTTTATTATACATAAAAGAAAGTTAACATTATTTAAACAACACAAGAGGAATTAAGCATTTTTAATATATAACATCCTTCTGTCTATATACCTTCTCTATCTATTAAAAATGCAACTGAACGCTTCTTTAATTTCTAATAAAATCCAGCAATTATCTTTTTTTTTCGTTTTTATTTTCTTACTTTTGATAAAAAGATCATAATCATTGAATAAACAAACTTGTTATTTTATAGTGAGAATTGCTTTGCTATAAGAGTTATAATTTAATTGGACAGGACATTACTCACATGACTGAGCAATCAAAATTAGCATCTTAACAATTAAAATTTTGTGTACATGCTGAAAAAAGACTAAAAAAACAACAGCATTTCAATTAATAAAATGCAAAACACAGGAAATAACCAATTTACCTGTAGGCAATAAAATTTATGATTCTCTGACAATAATTAGGCTACAAGTCAAGTCTACAGGGGTTTTATGGACCCTTATCAGACTGGACCAGACAGGATCTTGTATACTGGGGATTAAAAAGTCTGGTATTTGGGGGGGGGGGGGGGGGGGGTCACTTATATAGGAGATTTTCTTTGTCTTTAAATAAAGGAATGAAATTTTTTTTTTTAAATTTGGGGGGAGGGGTGGGGGCGAGTGGTGACCAGATGAGGGTACAAAACTTCACATGTTGATAATAAACAAGTGAATGAAGTATTGCCATGCAATACAAAGTCCCCTACTGGAAGGCACCTAATTTTTTCTACTGCAGTATAACATAATGAACTGATATCTGTCAATGATGTATAAACAATATTGTACTACATATACAATATGTTATAACATTATAACAACACACTTGGATTAAAATGTGCATATATAAAAACCCACAGTTGTTTTCATATTGAATTTTTTGGCTGATTATAAAAATGTTATCATGTAAGTTATTTATAGTAACAACAAAGGGAAATTAATCTTTAAAAAAAAAAAAAAAAAAAAAAAAAAAAATTAAATAATATAAGTCCACAAGAAACTCTTTACCAGGTAGAGATAGGTCAAAATACACCTAAAAATTGGATGTAACATGCATGCTGTACCACAGAAAAGTGGTCTCGATTTTTCTCTACTGCCAGTAATAAAAAAGTTACAATAAAATCTATTTATAGTAAAACAAAGGGATGTAATTCTAAAAACAAGGGTGCCTCATGGTGGTGAACATTTGGTCCAAGTTACATCAAAATCCCTCCATGCATGAAGAAGAAATGTTCCATACAAAGTCATTCTTGAATTTGACCTTTGACTTCTAAATATGACCTTGACCTTAGACCTAGGGACCTGGTTCTTGCGCATGACATGTTGTCTCATCCAGGGGAATATTTGTGCCAACTGATATCTAAATCCTGCTTTGCATGACAAAGTTATAGACCGGACAGGAAAAAAATCCTCTTGACCTTTGATCTCAAAGTGTGACCTTGACCTTTAAGCTAGGGTACTGGGTGTTGCGCATGACATGTCGTCTCATCATGGGAAACATTTGTGCCAAGTAATATTAAAATCCCTTCACGGATGACAGAGTTATGGACGGGACAGGAAAAAAACTCTGTTGACCTTTGACTCCCAATTGTGACCTTGACCTTTGAGCTAGGGGTCCGGGATTTGCGCATGACACGTCGTCTCATCATGGGGAACACTTGTGCTAAGTGATATTAAAATCCCTTAATGAATGTCAGAGTTATGGACCGGACACGAAACAGACCCTGTTCATGCTATGTTAACATTTGACTGCTAAGTGTGACCTTGACCTTTGAGCTAGGGGTCTGAAAGTTGTACATGACATATCGTCTTATTATGAGGTACATTTGTGCCAAGTAATATTAAAATCCCTTCATAGATGGGAGAGTTATGGACCGGACAGGAAAAAAACCTTGTTGACCTTTGACCTCCAATTGTGACCTTGACCTTTAAGCTAGGGGTCCAGGTTTTGCGCATGACACGTCGTCTCCTCATGGGGAACATTTGTGCCAAGTAATATTAAAATCTCTTCATGGATGGGAGAGTTATGGACCGGACAGGAAAAAAGCCCTGTTGACCTTTGACCTCCAATTGTGACCTTGACCTTTGAGCTAGGGGTCCGGGATTTGCGCACGACACATCATCTCATCATGGGGAACATTTGTGCCAAGTAATACTAAAATCCCTTCAAGGATGGGAGAGTTGTGGACCGGACAGGAAAAAAGCCCTGTTGACCTTTGACCTCCTATTGTGGCCTTGACCTTTGAGCTAGGGGTCTGGGTTTTGCGCATGACACGTCGTCTCATCATGGGGAACATTTGTGCCAAGTAATATTAAAATCCCTTCATGGATGACAGAGTTATGGACCGGACACGAAATTGCGGACGGACGGAATGACGGAATGACAGAATGACGGAAAAGAGCATTCCTATAGTCCCCAAAACTGGTTTTCAACCAGTAGGGGACTAATTATGATGGAATGGAAGAGTGCCACAATATATGCCCTTCATAACAAAGGGAAGTTAATCTTAAAAAAAAAAAGATAAATAAATAAAAATTCTTAGTCCACACAAAAATCCTTACCAGGTAGAGATAGGTCAAAATATACCTAAAAATTGGATGTTACATGCATGTTGTACCAAAAATGGTTGGTATGTTAAACATAAAATAAAATAAATTACTTCATTATGAGAGGTGAAGTTTTAGCACATAGAATCTGTATGTCTTAAAACACAATAATGTTTTTAACACTGTTTTATTAATTTCAGATAAATCATGGCTGTACCACAGAACTTATCTTCAACCCTGTCTCAGGGTTCTGGAGAAGATTTTGAAGTTTTCTGCCAGCCGTGTGACAGAGATGACATCAGGCTACCTGCCGCCGGGTACTGTGTATATTGTGAAGAGCACCTGTGTGACTCCTGCTTTAACACCCACAGGAAACCAAAACCACTTCGGCATCATAAACTTCTAGATAAAGACAACATGCCACACACACAAAGTCTTTCTAAAAAGTCTAGTTCTACTCGTGTTCGCCAGCCAGACTACCTAACAAATCCTTGCTCCAAACATACAAAAGAAGTGATCAAGTTCTACTGCCATGACCATGAAGCACTTCTATGCAGTGTATGTGTGACCCTTGACCATACCCGTACATCCTGCCAGATTGACTACATACCGGATATATCTGGACACACCATCGACAGCACTGACTTCAAAGACACTCTTAAAGAGCTTGACAAAATAACTGAGGAATGTCATAAGATTACAGCAGATCTGAGGCAAATGGTTGCAAAATCAAACACTTCTTTGACAGATGTTCTCACAGAAATAAAGAAGTTCAGGGACGAAATAAACCACAGGTTAGATGAACTTGAAAAGGAAGCTTCAGAAGCAGCAAATGATCTAAAAGAAGAGAATGACATCAAGTTGAAGACCATAGATAAAACATGTGATAATGTCAGTAAAGCTCTGAAAGCATCGTCTGATAAGATAAAACAACTTAACACAACAAAGAAAGCAGATGGACTCTTCATTGAGCTTAAAAATGCCCAGCAACTGATCAGAGATAATGAAGGAAGAATGTCCAAGCTAAAATCCCCTGGAGTTACAAAAGAATACACATTTGATCCAAGTCAAGCCATTCAAACACTTCTTCAAAATGAGAAGTCATTAGGTACATTAACAGCTAAAATACTAGAACAGCCAAGTCCTTCTTCAACCTCAACTTTAAAATCAAGGACAATTTCACCTCATAAAAACATCAGTGTCAAGATGTCATCAGACAAAAAAGACTGTTACATAACAGGCATTGCAGCTTCTTTCCCAAACCAAGTATTTCTAGCAGATAATAACAATCGCACAATTAAAATGGTAGACATCAATACTCAAGCTATACAACAACTGAGCCTGGATTCATGGCCCAGGGATGTTACCACAACCACCAGAGATGAACTTGCTGTCACATTACCAGGTAACCACACAATACAGTTGATATCCTACTCCTCGAACATACTCTCTAAGAACCAAAAACTTAAAACAGATGGAGTGTGTTATGGTATCAGTTACTGCCAGGGAAAACTTGCAGTAACATTTACAATTCCTGCAAAACTGCAAATCATGGACTTGAAAGGTACTGTACAAACAACAGTCATAACACACTCAAATGGTAAAACTATTTTCAGAAGCCCAGAATATGTCACTACCAACAGCAATGCTATATACGTATCTGACCTGGGAATGCAGGCAATTATATGGTTAAACTGGCAGGGAGAACTAATGGGTAGTTATGGAGGAATGGGATCTCCACAAGGTATTGCCATGTTAGATGATGGATCATTCTGTGTGAGTGATACGCGAAAAGACAAATGTAACATACTCAATGTAACTGGTGACTGTAAAGACAGTACAACTGTACTGAAGGATTTAGATCGTCCAAAGGCTATTTGCTGGTGTGATGCTACCAAAACTTTTTATATCAGTAACTGTAGTGATGACAAAATAGAAATAAACTTCATTCAAATCTACAAGACGTCATAACATAGAGAAGAGCTTTTCTTCTGATATAACACCAAGTGCAAACAACATCAAAATGATGATGTAAAAGTTATTTTTAGATAATCTTCATCTTCACATTAAAATTGCCCAAGAAACAAAAAGCTTGGATAGAACACCTGACTCAACTACAAGAAAATCTGTAAACCAGACAACTTCAGTGTACACAATTTCATGAAAGTGCACTATGTCATATAGGTGGAAATAAAAAGAAGCAGTCAATTTATTTAGTTTTTTACTTCCATTTTTTTAGGCATCTTAAAAATATCCAAACAGTTTTAAACTAGTGAATCATGCAGTATTCACAATAAAGCTACTGATAATATTGTTCATTTGCATATGTTGGAGAACAATGTCTAGGAACTCTTATTTTAACACTTATCATGCTGGACACGATTGATTCTGCCTTTGTGACCAGTGTAGATCACGATCAGCCTGCATAGCTATGCAATCTGATCATGATCTGCACTGTTCACCATTCAGTCTGTATCTTTTTAGTAAGCATGCCTTTAAACAGTTAATACTGTTGTCCAAATTTAAAAACAGACAAAGTCATTATAGAAATTTAGCAGGGCAAGGGTTAAATTATTGATTATTTTAACAGTTCTACTATGTATTTTGTAGGAAACATAAGAAATTTTCTAAATAGTTCTGACTTTTTCCCATGTTTTCTTTAACCATGACCAAATTACATTTCTTAGAAGTAGCATGGGTAATGCAAGCAAGTTGATAACAAGAGCACCGCCTTGCGGGTGCTGACGCTCATCTGATTTTTTTTGTATAATAGAAATATTGTCCTACCCATGATTTTCGAAGTCCAAAAGGGGCCATAAATCTTGCAAAAAGCAGGACAGAGTTATGTTTCTTGCTGTACAGGGTCAGCTTATGATGGTAAACAAGTGTTGCAAGTTTTAAAGCAATAGCTTTGATAGTTTTGGAGAAAAGCTGACCTAAACATAAAACTTAACCAAGAAAACTGATTTTCTATGTCCAAAAGGGGCAATAATTCTTGCAAAAAGCAGGATGGAGTTATGTTTCTTGATGTACAGGGTCAGCTTATGATGGTGAACAAGTGTTGCAAGTTTCAAAGCAATAGCTTTGATAGTTTAGGAGAAAAGCTGACCTAAACATAAAACTTAACCAGGCAATGCCGACGTCGATCAAGTGATGACAATAACTCATCATTTTTTTCAAACAAGAGGGCCATGAAGGCCCTGTATCGCTCACCTGACCTACTGACCTAAAGATCATCAAGATAAACATTCTGACCAAGTTTCATTAAGATATGGTCATAAATGTGGCCTCTAAAGTGTTAAATAGCTATTCCTTTGATTTGACCCTGTGACCTAGTTTTTGACCCCACATGACCAAGATTTGAACTTGACCTAAAGATCACCAAGATTAACATTCTGACTAAGTTTCATGAAGGTACAGTCATAAATGTGGCCTCTAGAGTGTTAACAAGCTTTTCCTTTGAATGACCTAGTGACCTAGTTATTGACCCCACCTGACCGAGATTTGAACTTGACCTATAGATAATCAAGCTTAACGTTCTGACCAAGTTTCATTAAGATATGGTCATAAATGTGGCCTCTACAGTGTAAACTAGCTTTTCCTTTGATTTGACCCTGTGACCTAGTTTTTAACCCCACATGACCAAGATTCAAACTTGACCTAAAGATCATCAAGATTAACATTCTGACTAAGCTTCATGAAGATATAATCGAAAATGTGGCCTCTAGAGTGCTAACAAGCTTTTCCTTTGAAATGATCTAGTGACCTAGCTTTTGAGCCCACATGACCCAGATTTGATTTTGACCTAAAGATAATCAAGATGTACATTCTGACCAAGTTTCATGAAGATACAGTCATAAATATGGCCTCTACAGTGTAAACAAGTTTTTCCTCAGATTTGACCTGGTGACCCAGTTTTTGACCCCGGATGACCCAATATCAAACTCATCCAAGACTTATTGATGGTAACATTCTGACCAAGTTTTATTAAGATTGGGCCCAAATTGTGACCTCTAGAGTGTTAACAAGCCTTTCCTTTGATTTGACCTGGTGACCTAGTTTTTGACCCCAGATGACCCAATATCAAACTCATCCAAGATTTTATTGAGGGTAACATTCTGACCAAGTTTCATTAAGATTGGGCCAAATATGTGACCTCTAGAGTGTTAACAAGCTTTTCCTTTGATTTGACCTGGTGACCTAGTTTTTGACCCCAGATAACCCAATATAAAACTCCTCCAAGATTTTACTAAGGGTAACATTCTGACCAACTTTCATTAAAATTGGGCTAAAATTGATGACCTCTAGAGTGTTAACAAGCTTTTCCTTTGATTTGACCTGGTGACCTAGTTTTTGACCCCAGATGACCCATTATCGACCTTGTCCAAGATTTTATTGAGGGTAACATTCTGACCAGGTATCATTAGGATTGGGTTAAAATTGTGACCTCTACAGTGTTAACAGTCAAATTGTTGACGACGACGCTGCCGCCGACACCGCCGCCGCCGACGAACATAAGGCGATCACAAAAGCTCACCCTGAGCACTTTGTGCTCAGGTGAGCTAAAAAGGGCTAAAAATCAGATGAGTGAGCTAAAAATGGGATCCGGACATTTGCCCACCCCCCACACCCTCCAATGAAAAGGTGGACTGCTGGACATTTGCCCCCCAGGACATTTGCTCCCCAATGAAAAAGTGGACTGCTGGACATTTGCCCACCAGTTAAAATGGCAGATAGGACATTTGCCCCAAGCGCTTATTTCTAAAATGGACATTTGCACCCCAATAATTTTGTCATGGAGAGATTATTCAGGAATTTAGTAGAAGATGATTATTCTGCTGCAGGTAACAATTATCTTTGTTTCTTACACTAACAAGGTTTAGTGTTAAAAATATTACACAATTAGTAAAATCGAATGATGCTCCCCAATGCATATGCTTGCCCCAATATGGGGAATAACGTATTAGAAACCAAAACAAGAGCTGTCGGAGGACAGCAACGCTGAACTATTCAACAGCCTTGTCAACTGAATTAATATAAAAGTCGAAAAAGGGACATAATTTTGTACAAATGGGAAACAGGGTTACAGAACCTGCATAGTGTTTTATATCGGCTCATGGCAGTGGACAAGTGTGTTAAGATTCAATCCATTCCCATTAGTGGATACTGAGATACCAGCTTACATACAAAAACTTAACCAAAAACTGCTAAGTCGAAAAAGGGGCATTATTTTGAAAAAATGCAAAGCAGAGTTATGGGACCTGCAAAGTGCATGTCAGGTCATGACAGTGAACAAGTGTGTGAATTTTCAATCAATTCTCATAAGTGGATACTGAGATACCAGCTTACATATAAAAACTTAACCAAAAACTTGTAAGTGAAAAAAGGGGCATTATTTTGAAACAAGAGGGCCATGATGGTCACCTGAGTACCATTGCTTTAACCAAAAACAAAAAGAAAAAATTCTTACAAGGTACAGATATGTCAAAATACACCTAAAAATTGGAGGTACCATACATGTTGTACCACAGAAAAGTGCTCTCGGTTTTTCGGCCAATAATAAAAAAGTTACTAAATAAGCTATTTATAGTAACATAAAAGGGAAGTAATTTAAAAAAATTATTGTAAGCGAACAAAAGAAGGATCTGCCAAATAGAAACAAGAGCACTGCAATGCAATGCAAATGCAGAGCAATATTCACACAAAACAAAGTCATATGACCTTTGACCCCTAAGTGTGACCTTGACATTGAAGTGAGCCATCCGAAACATGCGCTCAGCATGTTGTTTCAATGAGGTGAACATTTGTGTCAGGTTTCTCTGAAATCCATCAAGGGGTTCAAGAGTTGCAGAGTGGAAGGGAAATTGCTTACCAACAAACAGACAGACAGACGGACACCGAGGCGATAACATAATACGTCCCTGCGGGCATATAAAAAGGAATCCAGATCTTAGAGTGATACAAGTTGTGTGCAAGTTTGGTTAAAATCAAATCATAAATGAAGCTGCTGTTGTGCAGACAAGGTAAAATAGCCAATTTTGGCCCTTTCAGAGGCCATAACTCTGGAACCCAATATGGGATCTGACCAGTTCAAGAAAGAAACCAAGATCTTATGGTGACACAAGTTTTATGCAAGTTTGATTAAATTCAAATCATAAATGAAGCTGCTATTGTGCAGACAAGGTCAAAATAGCTAATTTTGGCCCTATCTGGGGCCATAACTCTGGAACCCATTACGGGATCTGGCCGGTTCAAGAAAGGAACCAAGATCTTATGGTGATGCAAGTTTTGTGCAAGTTTGGTTAAAATCAAATCATAAATGAAGATGCTATTGTGCAGACAAGGTCAAAATAGCTAATTTTGACCCCTTCAGGGGCCATAACTCTGGAACCCATAATGGAATCTGGCTAGTTCAACAAAGGAACCAAGATCTTATGGTGATACAAGTTGTGTGCAAGTTTGGTAAAAATCAAATCATAAACAAAGCTGCTATTGTGCAGACAATAGCTAATTTTTGCCCTTTCAGGGGCCGTAACTCTGAAACCCATGAAGGAATCTGGCAAGTTCAAGAAAGAAACCAAGATCTTTTGGTGATACAAGTTGTGTGCAATTTTAGTTAAAATCAAATCATAAATGAAGCTGCTATTGTGCAGATAAGGTCAAAATAGCCAATTTTGGCCCCTTCAGGGGCCATAACTCTGGAACCCATTAAGGGATCTGGCCGGTTCAACAAAGAAACCAAGATCTTATGGTGACACAAGTTTTGTGCAAGTTTGGTTAAAATCAAATCATAAATGAAGCTGCTATTGTGCAGACAAGGTCAAAATAGCTAATTTTGACCCCTTCAGGGGCCATAACTCTGGAACCCATAATTGAATCTGGCCAGTTCAAGAAAGGAACCAAGATCTTATGGTGATACAAGTTGTGTGCAAGTTTGGTAAAAAGCAAATCACAAATAAAGCTGCTATTGTGCAGACAAGGTCAAAATAGCTTATTATGGGCCTTTCAGGGGCCATAACTCTGGAACCCATAATTAGACCTGGCCAGTTCAAGAAAGGAATCAAGATCTTATGGTGATACAAGTTGTGTGCAAGTTTGGTAAAAATCAAATCATAAATAAAGCTGCTATTGTGCAGACAAGGTCAAAATAGCTAATTTTGGCCCTTTCAAGGGCCATAACTCTGGAACCCATAATGGGATCTGGCCAGTTCAAGAAAGGAATCAAGATCTTATGGTGATACAAGTTGTGTGCAAGTTTGGTTAAAATAAAATCATAAATGAAACCACTATCGTGCAGACAAGAAATTGTTGACGGACGCACGCATGGACGTGCGGACAGGGCAAAAACAATATGTCTCCCCCAGAGGGGGGGGGGGAGACATAATTCATGAAATATTGGAGCAAGAGTTATGGTTCTTGTGTCAAATGATGCGAGTGATAAGGTGGAACAACTATTTTAAGTTTGAATCAAATCCATTTAGTAAAAACTGAGATACAGTCCATTTAGTAAAAACTGAGATACAGTGAAAGTGCATCAAAACTTTAACCAGAAATTCTAAGTAAAAACGGGGGATAATTCATGGAAATATTGGTGCAAGAGTTATGGCTCTTGTGTCATATGATGTGAGTGATGATGCTGAACAACCATTTTAAGTTTGAATCAAATCCATCAAAACTTTAAGCTGAAATGCTAAGTAAAAAGGGGGGATGATTCATAAAATATTGGTACCAGAGTTATGGACCTTGTGTCATATGATGTGCGTGGGAGATGATGTGGAACAACTACTTTCAGTTTGCGTCAAAACTTCAACCAGAGTGCGGACAAAGAAGGACGCAGACACCCGGTTGAGTAGGATAGCTCTCCAAACTTCATATAAATGAGCTAAAAACAAAAAAGAAAGTCAGTAGGTCATTCATGGTCATTGAAAGTCAGTTTTAAGATCAGAGTGCAAAACTGTAATGTCATCCAAATTTGAAGGCTGTATCTTAAAAAAAAAAAAGTAGGTCAGTAGGTCAAGGTCACAGTCAAGTGACCCCTACTCACTTGGGATCATCAGGTAATTATAATTAAACAGTCTAGGAAATATGATCTGATAATTTTTGAAGTATTTTTTTTTTAGAAATCAACTAGGCATGATACATACCAAATATCAAAGACCTAGGCCATGAACTTTCAGACAAGAAGAGTTTTTAATTTATTTCCTATATAAGTCTATGTAAAACTTTGGACATCTTGGGTGGGGCCTGCTTTCAATTAAGGGACATAATTTGAATAATCATGATAGAGGACCACTAGGAAATGCAACATACCAAATATCAAAAGCCTAGGCCTTCTAGTTTCAGACAAGACGATTTCTAAAGATTTTCCTATATAAGTATATGTAAAACTATGGACCCCCAGGGCAGGGCCTCTTCACCCCAGGGTAATAATTTGAACAATCTTGGTAGAGGACCATAAGGAAATGCTACATACAAAATATCAAAGGCCTAGGTCTTGTGTTTCCAGACAAGAAGATTTTTTCTTATACGAGTCTATATAAACTGTAAGACCCTGGCCTAGGCGGGGCAATATATGACCCTAGGGGGATAATTTGAACAAACTTGGTAAAGGATCAATAGTTGCTGCTACATACTAAATATCAAAGACCTAAGCCTTGCAGTTTTGAACAGGAAGATTTTCAAAGTCTTTACCTATATAAGTCTATAAAAACCATGTGACCCCTGAGGCGGGGTCCATATTTGACCCTAAGGGGATAATCTGAACAAACTTGGTAGAGGATTATTTGATGATGCTACATTACAAATATCATATAAACCACATGACTCCCGGGCAAGCCATATTTAACCCTAGGGGGATAATTTGAACAATCTTAGTAGAGGAACACTAGATGCTGTTACATACAAAATATCAAATCCTTAAGCCCTGTAGTTTTGAATAAGAAGATTTTCAAAGTTTTCCCTATATAAGTCTATGTAAACCATATGACCCCATGGGCGGGGACATATTTGACCCTAAGGGGGTCATGAACTAATTTGATAGAACCATTAGATGATGCCACATACCAAATATTAAAGCCTCAGTTACTGTGGTTTTGGACAAGAAGATTTTAAAAGTTTTTCCTCTTGGTTGCCATGGTAACCAGAGTTCTGCATGGATTTCAATTCTTTGGGCAATTTTGATAAGGGTCCACCCAAGGTTCATTTCTGTGAAGTTTAGTGCAAAGCTGCCCAGCGGTTTTAAAGGAGAAAATTTTTTGAATTAATTTACAATATAGCCATATAGGAAAAATAAACCCAACCCCGGCCTGCCACCATGCTTTTTACTGAAACAGAATGAATTTTGGTAGAGGGTCACCTAGAGATCATTTCTACAAAACATTTTTAAAATCCGGCTAATAGATTCTGACAAAAGATTTTTAAAGGTTTTGTTTTCAGTTGCCATGGCAACCAAAATTCTGCATATATTTCAACTCTTTGGGCAATTTTGCAACATTCCTGTGAAGTTTGGTGTGAATCTGTCTAGTGTTTCTGCAGAAGATTTTTTTACAAATTGTTGGCACAACACTCGATGCACATTAGACTACGTATCGTACAGTCACAAGGTGAGCTAAAAAGATATTAATTACAACCATCTAAGAGTAAACTTATTTATCTTTAATAGCATCTCTTTTATGTGTTGTTATAACAAGAGCACCGCCTGTGGGTTTTTTTTTTTCAAGAATTACACGGGAATGTCACCATTATTTTATCAAGTAGATACCATTTCTTTCTCAATCAACCTTTTTGGGCTATAATATGTTTACCCTTGGCCGGGTAACATACACATGTAACAAGAGCTTTTCATAAGACAGCGCAGTCTCCACTATTCAGTGATCTGACAGTAAAATGAATTTATGTCTCGATAAAAAACCTCTATTTTAAAAGGAAGATACACCAAGTCATTATTTTACATTGTACTAAAGTTATACATTTTTGTATCCAGAAAGCGAAGATTGCCAAAAATCTTTTAAGTATGAAAGGAGCATAATTCTGTCAAAAATACAATTAGAGTTATGGGGATTGTAGCCACACATGCAGATGATGATTATAAAGTAATATTTTCAATTTCAAGTCATTATCTTTTAAAGTACCAAAGATATGTCTATAAACGAAGCTTTCGAAAAAATTTAACATGAAAATAATTCCAAGTATAACAACTTAGTGACCTTGACCTTGGGTATAATGAGCCCACACCCTGCACATACTTTGTTTGTATGCTGGACAATGTTTATGTGAAATTACAATACGATATAATCAAAAGTAACAAAGATATGACAGAAGAACAAAGGTCACCAGAAAACTTTAACCTTAAAAACAACTCAAGTGACCTTGACCTAATGTATAATGGGCCCAGCCCCTGCACATACTTTGTATGCTGGAAAATGTTATGTGAAGTAACAATAAGATATAAGCTATAGTAACAAAAGATATGACAGAAAAACAAAGGTTGCCGAAAAACTTTAACCAAGAAAGGACACGCCAAGGCTGGGGCCAGTAGAATAGCACCCCTATGCTCCGAATAGTGGAGCTAAAAAGGTTTATTCACATTGTGTGAGTGCAAGAATATCTCTGTTTAATCAAGTTTACTCTCCTGATAAAACACCCAATGAAATAACCAAAACAACAGTTTTATGCCAGAGTGTAGAGTACATTATTCAATTTATTGTTTGCTTAGGGTTTAATGCCGTTTTTCAACAGTATTTTAGTTATGTAACAGCAGGCAGTTAACCTAACCAGTGTTCCTGGATTCTGTACATGTGCAAGCCTGTTCTCCGCAAGTAACTGCCAAATTACCACACAAATCAGAAGTGGTGGACGAATGATTTTAGACAAAAAATTAATGTCTTTTATCAAGTTGTCACAGAGAACATACACCCTCGCCCGGGGATCGAACTCACGACCCTGCGATCCATAGATCTGCGCTCTCCCAACTGAGCTAAGCAGGTGGACAGTACATTATTCAATATACACGATGAGTGGATGAGTACATAGCATTCATGACCGGTATTTGGATGTGTTGTATGAAAAAGTTTTATAAATCTATTTACCAACACTCTGAGGAAATCCTGGTCTAGGTTCTGGTGTTTGTGTATTAGTCTTGAACAGCTGTTCTGTATCTCTGTACTCATCATGAGCGGAAGTGGTCACTGACAGGAAGCATCCGACTGACAGGATTGGAATATTCTGAAATTAGAAAACTGGGTTTGTATCTTGCAGATAATGCTTTACTCATACTAAATCAATATTTCATCACCTAATATTTATCTACTTTGCTATTTTCAAAGTCAACATTTCATTTTTTTATGAAACTGACTGGCCCAATTTTCACAAAACATTTTCAGTTTAAGCTGTGTCTGAGATTGAATTTTTGATAGCAGAGACTGTTGAAACTGGGTACCTCAAATTTCAAAGCATGAAGCATTTTACTTCGACATGATCGAAATTCAACTTAAATTGATATTTTATGCACGAGTTTTCAGAACGGGACTTGAAAATCTCTTCAAGATATCCAGAATTTTGAGATATGTGAGTTCAAGACAGAACTCCAAGATTAAATTTCAACTGAAACTTACTATGAATACTGAATAGTCACTTGAAAATATTCATCAATGTAACAAATAACATAAACATGCCATGTTGATGTAAATGACAATAAACTTTCATTATCAAACTCTGGAAATGTTCTGGGGGGCCTGGATACCAGTACTTTTTTATTATTCCACAATGATATCTGAACATTTCAGTGTTCTGAACAGTGTCTGTTTTTTTTCTGATTATTTATGAGTAACATCTCAGATTGTAGTTCTGAATCATGTAGACACTGATTTATAACAGAAACAATACTTAATTTGCAGAATACAGAAACATATCTGTGTTCTATCTGATAGTTGTAAAAAGTCTCGCAGTATATTGGATCCAGTGTTGTTAGATTTTCTGGTATCTTTGGTTGACTGAGTCCATTTAACTTAACTACATTAGAATTCCACCTAAGCCGGTACTAGGAGATGTAAGGGGTGTTTCACATTCCATTACCTCTTTTTAACAGACGCAATCAAACCAAGTCTGCTATTTATTTGCTTGGTTGCGTTCTATGCTTCCAAAGGATCTTTTTAAAGATTTATTCATTTCTATGGCAAAGAGTTTTCAGCTTTTCTCAGTGTCGTTCAGAAGGCACTCAGTATCTTCATTGTAGTTTTGAATAGTATTAACTATTTGTATTTTTAACAATTGAGTAAATTAATAAAATTGATATAATTCTAGAATATTCAATAAGACTTTAGAATTAGATTTATTATTGTGGTAATATTATTCAACGTTTATTAAGCATTTTTGACACATATAAACATCTCGGTACAGTGTAGTCATTAGCTATATGTTTTGCAATATTTCAAATGATATTTAGAATATTACGATATTTCTAAATGTTAAAAAATTATAACTGTAAGTGTCTCCATTTTACAGGTCTTACATATATCTTGGTTTTCTACCACTCATATTTGTTCACAGTCTTGACAGCTTTTTGCAAGTTCATATTAAAGTTCAAATCTAGGTAGTAGAGGCGTAATAGAATACCTCCTTTTTGAAGAGTATTCAATTCCTACCATAAACCCACTTTTACTGCAATTCTCAGGGGGGCGTAAGTTCAAGCCCTACTAGGACCAAATTTTTTTCCCCTTATTTTCCATTTTTTCTAGTAGTTTTTTACTTCTTTCAAGACTTATTACTGATTTCTTGCTGTTAAAAATGAATTTACTACTTAAACAGAAGTGGTAGAGTTACACATCTTTAACAAGAGCTGTTACTAATGTGACAAATGCCCCCCACAGCGCCTTGACCTTTGACCTGGTGACCTTGACCTTTGACTTGGTCACCCCAATGTCAACAGGGGTCGTGTACTCAATAAGTACTATTAGCATGTGAAGTTTGAAGGTCCTGGGTGCAGTAGTTCGCGAGTAAATTGCCTTCATGCAAAAAGTTAACGTTGGCCCCTGTGTCCTTGACCATTGACCTGGTGACCCCAAAGTAAGTAGGGGTCGTGTACTCAATAAATACTATCAGCATGTGAAGTTTGAAGGTCCTGGGTGCAGTGGTTCGCGAGTAAAGTGCCTTCATGCAAAAAGTTAACGTTGGCCCCTGTGACCTTGACCTTTGTCCTGGTGACCCCAAAGTCTGTAGGGGTTGTGTAGTCGATGAGTACTATCAGCATGTGAAGTTTGAAGGTCCTGGATGCAATGGTTCACGAGTAAAGTGCCTTCATGCAAAAAGTTAACATTGGCCCCTGTGACCTTGACCTTTGACCTGGTGACCCCAGTCAGTAGGGGTCTTGTACTCGATGAGTACTATCAGCATGTGAAGTTTGAAGGTCCTGGATGCAATGGTTCGCGAGTAAAGTGCCTTCATGCAAAAAGTTAACATAGGCCCCTGTGACCTTGACCTTTGACCTGGTGACCCCAGTCAGTAAGGGTCTTGTACTCGATGAGTACTATCAGCATGTGAAGTTTGAAGGTCCTGGGTGCAGTGGTTCGCGAGTAAAGTGCCTTCATGCAAAAAGTTAACGTTGGCCCCTGTGACCTTGACCTTTAACCTGGTGACCCCAAAGTCAGTAGGGGTTGAGTACTCAATAAGTACTATCAGCATCTGAAGTTTGAAGGCCCTGGGTGCAGTGGTTCGTGAGTAAAGTTCCTTCAAGCAAAAAGTTAACGTTGTGACGAACGAACGGACAGTTGAAAACTAATATGCCTCCCTTCGGGGGCATAAAAATATTGAGTTACATGCGGTAAAAGTTCTCTATTTTGCTTTCACTCTTTAGATTACATATCGTGGAAGAAATTTAGGTAGGTTTTACGTCTGCCCCAAGGTTATTTTTGAATGAAGTAAGCAAAATTCAAAACAGAAACACAGATTTCGACCTTATTTTTTCAATGTTGAAGTTAGAATTTTGTATCATTAAATCCCTTTACTTGAGGAACCCTAGATAAAATGATATTCACATTTTTATTTTGTGTTTTATAATTGTTTACCAATAGCTGGATGATTCTTTTATTAAAATTAATGGCAAAATGAGTTCTCTGCAAACGTTTTGTATAGTGGCCATCACTTTGAAATTTGTCTCTACTTGAGCTAGAGGAGATACCATAGGTTATACAAAATTTAGAAAAAAACGGCACGGTAAAAATTGTTAAACTAGAAATGTGTCCATGGGACACAGATGCCCCCACTACATGACATTAAATTGACAATTTTTTCCCAGGTCAGGGGCCAAAAATGACAATTTTTTCCCAGGTCAGGGGCCAGAACTCCTACAATACTGAATGAATCCGGATGCAAAACCCCAGGTGCACAACTGCACATGCTGACCAACATTCCTGTAAACTTTGGTGACTCTAGGTCAAATACTTTTGGAGCTACGCACGACACAACATTAAAATGACCAATTTTTTACTAAGTCAGGGGCCATAACTCCTACATGACTGGATGAATCCAGATGCAAAACCCCAGGTGCACAACTGCACATGCTGACCAACATTCCTGTAAACTTTGGTGACTGTAGGTCAAATACTTTTGGAGCTATGCGCGACACAACATTAAAATGACCATTTTTTTACTAAGTCAGGGGCCATAACTCCTACATGACTGGATGAATCCGGACGCGAAACCCCAGGTGCACAACTACACATGCTGACCAACATGCCTGTAAAGTTTTGTGACTCTAGGTCATATACTTTTGGAGCTAGACGCGACACAACATTAAAATGACCAATTTTTACAAAGTCAGGGGCCATAACTTCTACATGACTGAATGAATCTGGACGCGAAACCCCAGGTGCACAACTACACATGCTGACCAACATTCCTGTAAAGTTTTGTGACTCTACGTCAAATACTTTCAGAGCTACGCGCGACACAACATTTTCGGAAGGACGGACGGACGGAAGAACAAGAGCAAATCTATATGCCCCCCCAAAAGTGGTGGGGGCATAAAAATTGCGAAACACGGTCATCTTTAAGAATATACCAAGCAAATGCCATTTTGTAAACATTGCTATTATGCCTCTACTACCTTAAACTACATATATATTTCATCTTGTTTGTTAGTTTTTGTTTAGCGCTGCTTTTCAACCATGAATATTCTATTAATGAGCAATTCAAACACAAAATGCTTAAATTATTTGTTTGTTTTTAGTTTAACACCATTTTTTCGACAGTATTTTAGTTATGTAACAGCAGGCAATTAACATAACTAGTGTTCCTGGATTCAGTACCAGTTCAAACATGTTCTCCGCAAGTAACTGCCAACTTCCCCACATGAATCAAAGACAATTGTCTTCTATCAAATTATCAATGAAAACATACGCCTTCCCAGGGGACTGAACTCATGACCCCATGATCCGTAGATCTGCGCTCTCCTTACTGAGCTAAATGGGCGGCTTGTTACATTTAAAGAAATACAAGAATTTGTAACAGAGTTACCAACATCTCACTCTTATGTACATTTTTCACAAAACATACTGCATGCCAATACAGCATCTTGGCATGAACAAAAAAATAACAAGAGTGCTAGGATGTCACAATAATTATATGTCTGTCATGTAGATGTTACAGTAAAACATATTCTGTATAAGTTTGGGAGACAGTAAGCCCAAACAATGACATATCCAGTTCTAACAACCAGGTTAAAAGAGTTTCAAGAATAAGCAATTTATAGTAGCAACAAAGGGAAGTAAGTTTTGTTTTTCTAATGTCCACAAAAAACTCTTTACCAAGACGAGATACCTTAAAATACACCTACAATCTGAAAGTAATATCCATGTTATATCTCAGAAAAGTGGTCTTGATTTTTCTCTATGGTCAATTATAAAAAAGTTACAATATAAGTTATTTATAGTAACAACAAGGAAAGTAAGTCTGGTTCTTGCGCATGGCACTCCATCAATTATGCCAAGTGAAATCAAAATTAACTTACTCATCTTATATTCCCCACATCTACAAGAATATATTTTACTGGACTTTAAAGTGAACTTGAAATGAAACTGCAAGGAAACCTGTTTTGATTTACCAGAAGAAGTCATAAACATGGAAACTGGATCTACTTATCTACTATCAATCAGATTTACAGGAGACTTCAGCAATTACAACAACCATGTAACACAAGAGTGCACTATAGGTCACCATCACTTGTTCAGAAACAAAAGAAATTAAGGGACACTGCCAGAATGACAGCGTTCCTGAATAGAAAGGATGCAGAAAACCTTCCTTTCTATCAAATGTAGAATTCAAAACTATAAAAGCTGTGCTTCAATTCATTTGTAAGATTCCATTTCTAAAGTAGAAGATATTAAATCAGTTGTGTTAACAATTCAGCAGGAAAATGTATCCAAAAACCAAATGATTAGTTCTCTATAGGAAGAGAGCAAATATCTGACTCACAAATCTAAACTCCAGTCTGAACTCGTTACAAAACTAGAACTGTCACAGGAGTGACTCATACCCCCACCATACGGTCTTGTCACAGAAGAATGGCAACCATAAGTAATCTTAAAATGTTTTTACTTTTTACATAGGACTTATAATAAAAAAGTTAGAAAAATACCTAAAATATTGAAAATCTAAAAATAGGATTTCTAAAAATAGACTAATTCCTGGAATTTAAGGGGAAAAAACTCAGTACAAAGGTTAAAAAAAGGTTACTTCCCTTTGGCTCTAAGCCAATCAGAATGAGATATAGTGAAAATACATCAAAATTAACCTTAAATTCTAGGTAAAAGGGGACACAATTCAAGAAAAATAGTGTCAGAGTTATGCACCTTGTGTCACATGATGTGGGTGATGAGGGGGAACATCTATTTTAAGTCTGAATCAAATCCATTCAGTAGTAATTGAGATATAGTGAAAATACATCAAAATTAACCTTAAATTCTAAGTAAAAAGGGGCATAATTCATGAAAAATTGGTGTCAGAGTTATGCACCTTGTGTCACATGATGTGGGTGATGAGGTGGAACATCTATTTTAAGTTTGAATCAAATCCATTTTGTAATAATTGAGATATAGTGAAAATACATCAAAATCAACCCTAAATTTAAAGTAAAAGGGGACATAATTCATAAAAAATTTATGTCAGAGTTAAGCACCTCATGTCACATCATCCGGGTGATGAGGTGGAACAACTATTTTAAGTTTGAATCAAATCCATTAAGTAATAACTGAGATATAGTGAAAATACAACAAAATTAACCTTAAATTCTAAGTAAAAGGGGACATAATTCATGAAAACTTGGTGTCAGAGTTATGCACCTTGTGTCACATGATGTGGGTGATGAGGTGGAACATCTATTTTAAGTTTGAATCAAATCCATTCAGTAGTAACTGAGATAAAGTGAAAATACATCAAAATCAACCTTAAATTCTAAGTAAAAAGGGGCATTATTCATAAAAAATGGTGTCAGAGTTATGCACCTTATGTCACATGATGTGGGTGATGAGGTGGAACATCTATTTTAAGTTTGAATCAAATCCATTTAGTAATAACTGAGATGTAGTGAAAATACATCAAAATTAACCTTAAATTCTAAGTAAAAGGGGACATAATTCATGAAAACTTGGTGTCAAGAGTTATGCACCTTGTGTCACATGATGTGGGTGGTAAGGTGGAACATGTATTTTAAGTTTGAATCAAATCCATTTGGTAATAACTGAGATAATAGATATCGGGACGGGACGGGACGGGATGGGACGGGACGCGACAAAACTGACTCCTATATACCCCCCTCAAACATGTTTGGTGGGGGTATAATTACGCGATCAGATGAAAGAAATGGAACTAAGTAAAGACACCTTAAAAGATGAACATTCTAAAGTCACAGATCAATGCTTAGTGCTGGAACAAACTGTCAATACTTCAAAACGTGTTGTTGCAATGTTAAACATACAGAACAATTACCTTGAAAACATTGCAGAAAAACAGTGGAAAAAAACTAGACAAAATAGTTTGGGCTTGTGAAAGGGAAATAAAAAGCCTTGCAGATGAAATCATAAAATTAAGTAAAACAGGTAAAAGTGAAAGTCATTCTATCTTCCTGTATGCCGGCATACGATGTACTGGTAACATATGTCACACCCAGAATGACTGTCCTTCCATTGGAACAATATGCAAGCTCTGTGATCAACAGGACCACTTCACTGTTGCATGCACCTCAAAAGAAGAATTCATTAGACCTTTCTTCATAGCTCCTTCAGGCCCTTACGCTTTGTGACTTTAGAACTCATAGAATGTTAGAAAAAAACTTAGTGACTGGAATTAATACACATATTTCATATTTAGTATTTTATTTGACTTTGGGAACCAAAGTAAAAGAAGCAGGGGGAAGTTATTATGCAGCAAATATTTGTCAACTTTTTATACACTGCATTTTTTATAAAAATTTCAAATAATACTTATATTTATAGAATACTGACATGTTTAGTATCAAAATGTTTGTCTTTTAAAGTTAAAGTTGATATAATATTTATTAGTTTAATAAAAAAACTCTGGCCTTACCGATTCCGATTCGGAAGATGAGTCTATTAACTATAAATCAAACTTTCAAACATCAAAATGAAATTGTATATGAATTTCAATAAGAAAGTAACCCAAAACAGAATTTTATGCCTAAAAATATATTTCCCTTACTTTAACACTTTATATCTTCGAAACTCAAAGAGAAACTACAATAAATTTTGTATCATCGGAAAGAGAATTTAAATTGCTATAAACTTTATATTGACAAAAATAATGTCAAACTTACAGAAAATATTAAAATAATGACATTTTTAACATAAGTGTGTGTAATCACAAAATAATGCCAACACCTCTGTTCAGATTAGACAGTCACACTTATCAGCCATATACCAATTATTGATTATTGATTATCACTTATCAGTGTTATGTAAAAGAGGTTACTTTGGCTTCTGTTCTGTGTGGTAAAGGGTTAAACAATTTTTTCTCCATTGTACAAAAGTGATGAACACTTCTAAAATGTTGTCAAGAAAATATATGAATTAGATTTAGAAAGTTTGCTAAAACTGACCAAGGTCACATTTTTTTCTAAATCATTAATTAGTTCAGTGTATGCCATTATTTTCTTTAAATTTAGGATTTCATAAACATATTATACTATTTGACATAGCAAAAGGAAATTGAATATTGCAGTATATCATGAATTCTAAATAATGTACAAATTTGCATGATTGAAAAAGTTCTTTAAAGACTTTAAATTCATATCCGAAATTTACCTATCCTAAACTCGTAAATTTATCAGGTGCACGATCATCATAACGAAAGCAGTACCAATTTTGTAGATATTGGCGATCTTTTATCGATATTTTGTACGGGAGTTCAGACCGTCTCATTCATTGAAATCGGCCGTATACTAAATAAACTTGAAGTAAATTTACAACAAGAGGGCCATAATGGCCTTATATCGCTCACCTGTTATCATTGCACTTAAGGACAAGAAGGTCAAAAAATCATAATCAAGATCAGTAAGTCCAAAGGACAGGAACAACAAAGGGAAGAAATTTAACCAAAAAGAAAAAAAAATCTTACAAGGTACAGATATGTCAAAATACACCTAAAAATTGGAGGTACCATCCATGTTGTACCACAGAAAAGTGGTCTCGGTTTTTCCCTATGGCCAATAATAAAAAAGTTACTAATAAGCTACTTATAGTAACATAAACGGGAAGTAATTAAAAAAAACAATATATTGTAAATGAACAAAAGAAGGAACAAGAGCACTGCAATGCAACGCAAATGCAGAGCAATATACACACTAAACAAAGTCATATGACCTTTGACCCCTAAGTGTGACCCTGACCTTGAAGTGAGCCATCCGAAACATGCGCTCTGCATGTCGTTTCGATGAGGTGAACATTTGTGTCAGGTTTCTTTGAAATCCTTCAAGGGGTTCAAGAGTTACAGAGCGGAAGGGAAACTGCTTACCAACAGACAGACAGACGGACACCAAGGTGATAACATAATACGTCCCTTTGGGCGTATAAAAAGGAACCAAGATCTTATGGTGATACAAGTTGTGTGCAAGTTTGGTTAAAATCAAATCATAAAGGAAGCTGCTATTGTGCAAACAAGGTCAAAATAGCTAATTTTGGCCCTTTCAGGGGCCATAACTCTGGAACCTATTATGGGATCTGGCCGGTTCAAGAAAGGAACCAAGATCTTATGGTGACACAAGTTTTCAGCAAGTTTGATTAAATTCAAATCATAAACAAGAGCTGTCCGTAAGACAGTGCGCTCGACTTTTCTCAGTTTGATAGTAAATAACTATTTTAAGTTTCAAGTCAATAGCTTTGATAGTAACAGAGACATTTGACTTTATCAAAAACTTTAACCAACGGCGACGGCGATGCCGGGGCGAGTGCAATAGCTCTACTTTTTCTTCGAAAAGTCGAGCTAATGAAGCTGCTATTGTGCAGACAAGGTCAAAATAGCTAATTCTGGTCCTATCAGGGGCCATAACTCTGGAACCCATAATGGAATCTGGCCAATTCAAGAAAGGAACCAAGATCTTGTGGTGATACAAGTTGTGTGCAAGTTTGGTTAAAATAAAATCACAAATGAAGCTGCTATTGTGCAGACAAGGTCAAAATAGCAAATTCTGGCCCTTTCAGGGGCCATAACTCTGGAACCCATAATGGAATCTGGCCAGTTCAAGAAAGGAACCAAGATCTTATGGTGATACAAGTTGTGTGCAAGTTTGGTAAAAATCAAATCATAAATAAAGCTGCTATTGTACAGACAAGGTCAAAATAGCTCATTTTGGCCCTTTCAGGGGCCATAACTTTTGAACCCATAATGGGATCTGGCCAATTCAAGAAAGGAACCAAGATCTTATGGTGATACAAGTTGTGTGCAAGTTTGGTTAAAATTAAATCATAAATGAAACCACTATCATGCAGACAAGAAATTGTTGACGGACAGACACACGCACACACGGACTGACGACAGACAAAGGGTGATCACAAAAGCTCACCTTGTCACTATGTGACAGGTGAGCTAATAAAATCAAGAAGTAACATATGATTGATGCATTAGATTATGCTGAAGGATTCCTGAAGTTTATCGGCTTTTTTCACGCAGATTGAAAATTTTCAAAATGGCAACGGGTTACTAGAAAGCTAAGCGCGCTTAAATAAGACGACCTGTGATTTTAAAAAATAGTTTCTACGGTCTAAATAACAATCAATTTTAAAGTTTTTGGTATTATTTTGAAGCTAAAACACTGAATTAATCAAATATGTACATGATTATACTATAGAATGGACATATTCCTACAGAATCAGCTAAACTCTGGGCAATCTAAACACAACTACGTGCTAAAATCGGCACAATTTAAAAAAAAATTTTTGGACTCTCAAAAAAAGTGTTGGGGTCGGCGGTAAAAAAATAGGGTAGGTCGTGTTAGCGGAAAGAATTAACGTTTTTTTTAGGCCGAAGTTATTGACTGGAAATTGATTTCCATGTTCTATCCACTGTGACCTTGACCTTTAAAAGAGTTACCCCAAAATCAATAGGGATCACCTACTCTGCATGTCCAATCATCCTATGAAGTTTCAAAATTCTGGGTCAAGTGGTTCTCAAGTTACTGACCAGAAATGGTTTTCCAGGTTTAGGCCCCTGTGACCTTGACCTTTAATAGAGTGACCCCAAAATCAATAGGGATCATCTACTTTGTATGTTGATCATCCTACGAAGTTTCAATATTCTGGGTCAAGAGGTTCTCAAGTTACTGACCGGAAATGCTTTTCCATGTTAAGGCACCTGTGACCTTGACCTTTAATAAAGTGGTCCCAAAAACAATAGGTATCGTCTATTCTATAAGCCCTACCACCCTATCAAGTTTGAAGGTTTTAGGTCAAATGATTCCCCAGTTATTGATTAGAAATGGTTTTGGATGTTCAGGCCCCTGTGACCTTGACCTTTAATAGAGTGACCTCAAAATCAATAGGGGCCATCTATTTTGCATGATCAATCATCCTATGAAGTTTCAACATTCTGGGTTAAGTGGTTCTTTGATGGAGTGACCCCAAAAACAATAGGGGTCGTCTACTCCATAAGCCCTGCCATCCTAAGAAGTTTGAAGGTTCTAGGTCAAATGATTCTCAAGTTCTTGATCAGAAATGAAGTGTGGCGGACGGACAGGGCAAAAACAATATGGAGACAAAATTATAGAATATGTGTATTGCATGTCAGATAACCACATTGAACAACTTAGTTTCAATAGATCGGAAATGAAGTGTGGCGGACGGACGGAAAGGGCAAAAACAATATGGAGACAAAATTATAGAATATGTCTATTGCATGTCAGATTACCACATCGAACAACTTCGTTTCAATAAATTCCCACTAGTCATTTAAGAATTATCTTACAAATAATTAACAAAGAGTACACGAATGCGTGCAGTAGTCTTTTGTATTTTTCAAGTAGTAGAGGTAAATTATCTTTTGGGATAATGAAAAATGAAAAAACTAATGTGTACAGGGTTTGTTTTTAAATTGGTAGGGGAAAGGCCAAACAAAAGTTTTTGTTTATTTTTGGCCTATATTCTAATCTACAGGCAGTTTACAAATGGGATAAGCAAATTAACATTTATATCAAATCACCCTCCTGACGGTAGATTAAACCCAATGATTCTAAAACGAACGACTTGTACATGTATTTGGCCTGACTCTCTGGCTTTTTTAAAGTCATTTTAATTTACTTAGTGATTTTGATGTTCAGTTTATTTCTTCCCCTAGATTTTATGCAATTTATACAAAAGATACCTCTGATATCCAAGAAATGAATGAAGGAGATAGATATCATTGTATCTGATTTTATCAACCTTGATACCGATCTTTCATGCAGAAATGTGTATTAAAATCTGTCCAAACCGCATATACTAAATCCAAACTGTTAACATTTTTTCAATTGCTTGTATCCAAACCGTTACACACTTGATACATGTGATTGACTTCAGATGGTATATTTTCGCAAAAAATACTATACTTTCAGTTTAGAGACCGATGACAACATATGTGAAAATGTTTCTTCTTTCTTCTTAACTGATTTTTTCTGATGATACAATTGCAAGAGTTTTGATAACATCATTTAAAAGTTCCATTTTCATTTCTTGATTCCATAATCTGCACGTTTTTATCACTTCGTAATTTAAACTGGAATGATTTCAACTTCTTGTAGCGAATAACTTGCACTTTAGAATGAAAACTGAAAACATATCAAATGTTTATATAACTAGAATGTGTCTGTAGGACACAGGGTCTGCCCCCCCCCCCCCCCCCCCCACTGGTACATTTGTCACAAATAAGGGGAAATCATTCAAATGTTTGCAGTCTTAATGGGGTATAGCCTCAAAAAAAAATATTATGAAATGGATTCATTATTCTATACCATAAATTTTTTATCCTTTTTGAGCTATGAGCATCACAAACAAAAAATCCACTATTTTGGCTATTTCAAGGGCCATAACTCTGTAATAAACACTAAAATTCTCAAGAAGAATGCCAAGTGTGAAGGGTCACATTATGATAAAGACTTAAGCAAGGTTTCATGAATTTACATTACTTTTTGAGTGAGGCACATAATTAGGTGAAAATGTGCATTTTTAACTATTTCAGGGGCCATAACTCTAGAAATAGGGGGCAGACCCAGATGAAAAATAGGAGGTGCGCAAGTTCATATCATGATTAAGACTCATGCAAGGTTTCATGAACCTATATCAAATACTTTTTGAGCTAGGCGTGTCACAAGGTGAAAATGTGCATTTTTGACTATTTCAGGGGCCATAACTCTAAAAATAGGAAGCGGAGCCAGACGAAAAATAGGAGGTGCGCAAGTTCATACCATGATAAAGACTCAAACAAGGTTTCATCAATTTATATCAAACACTTTTTGAGCTAGGCGTGTCACAAGGTGAAAATGTGCATTTTTGACTATTTCAGGGGCCATAACTCTAGAAAAAGGGGGTGAACCAAGATGAAAAATAGGAGGTGCGCAAGTTCATATCATGATTAAGACTCATGCATGGTTTCATAAATCTATATCAAATACTTTTTGAGCTAGGCGTGTCACAAGGTGAAAATGTGCATTTTTGACTATTTCAGGGGCCATAACTCTAAAATTAGGAGGCAGAGCCAGACAAAAAATAGAAGGTGCACAAGTTCATATCATAATAAAGACTCCTGCAAGGTTTCATTAATTTATATTAAATACTTTTTGAGCTAGGCGTGTCACGAACTTCGGATGGACGCACGGACAAGAGCAAATCTATATGCCCCCACCACTCATGGGGGGGCACAAAAATATGTGTTTCGTCGTTGAAAATATCAAAACTTATGTGCTGTTCTTGACAGATTTTGCTTGGGAGAGGCCATATTGGACAGATCCAAACACACGGCTACCGGTGTAGTTACCATACCGTGAAAATGTCACATGTCATTTCACATAACCGATGAGAATCCTTCATAAATTTTAAAATAATGTTTCTTTTAATGTTAAATAGCAGGTACTTGCACTTTACTCTTAGATGACAAAGTAGAAGATTTCCTTCATAAAGATTAACTTTACTATTTTTATTTGTGATGTTCCACACAGACTTCATAGCATTTAAATTTGTGTTTGGTGTTCCAACATATTCTGGTGAACCAGATAAATTTCTGTTGTGCTAAAATATTGGAAGTTTATTAAATTAAAACAGATAAAGTACACTGGACTTGATTCATTTCTAAATGTAGTGTGAATCACCACATTACAAAATCCCTCCAGGCATGAAGGCGAAAATGCTCTGGACAAAGTCATTCTTCTACATGTATCTGACATTTGGCCTCTTAGTGTGACCTTGACCTTAGATCTAGGGGTCTGGATCTTGCACATGACTCGTCGCTTCATTATGAGGGACACTTGTACCAAGTAATTGACAGAGTTGGGGCACAAAACAGACTTTGATAACCTTTGACCTTCACCTCAGAGCTAGAGGTCTGGGTTTTGTGCAAGACACATCGTCTCATTATGGTAAACATTTAAGCCTATTTATTTCAAAATCCTGTCATGGTTGACAGAGTTATGGACCGGACACGGAAGGACAGACGTCCCTACAATTGGGTATTTAGGTGGCTATTCTTTTGTTCTCCCTATTGTTATTTAAGCCATGTAAAACAAAAATAGCCGTATAATAGCTTACTGAATGAATTACATCAAAGAAAATGTACAGTAACCTATTGTTCGTATGCAAATGTTGGCTCGAAAATATGGATGGAAGGACACAGTCTATTTCTATGTTCCCTTTTCTTTTTTGAAAAATGCAGGGGACAATTACAAACAACTATTTCAAGTCTGAATGCATTCATATACCAAGTGACAAAATGGGAAATGAATCCAGACTTTATCTAAACTGCCAACACAAGAGAGAGAAGAAATAACTTACTTCATTTGTAAGGACTGATAAGTTAGTTTTCTCTGGAATCCTTTACACGGTGGTAATGAAAATGACTTGTGTTCTCTTGACTCCAGAAACTTCTCAACTTTCTTACTGAAATAAATTTATTCATATAAGTAAAATATAGATTAACCTTTTTATTGTATACAGCATTTTGTAGAAGTTCTAAGTGCATTCTCTTAGCCAGGTATAATAATGCACTACAGTCGACATCGTACTTGCGATCACCTCTATTAAGCGATTTTTGTATTAAACGACCAGTCAAAATCCCTCCCAAACGTTTTCAGTATACAAATTCATTCCATTTAACGACTTTTTTATTAAACGACTAGCGACCACAGTAATGTAGTCCCGACAGGTAATATATTTGACAAAAGTATCTATTAAGTGACCGGGTACCAAAATTCTACCGGGCATTTCTTCATCTGTGTAATTAGCGAGTACGTTTTGCACGTGACTGAATGCAATTTACCTTTGTATCAGTCAAACTGACAAACAATCTAGCCATAATTTTCACGGTTTGTGGACTTGGAAAAGTGTTCACGATGTTAAAACAGATTCTGAAACCATGTATGTTCATAATAAGTACAATTACATTAACAGTTAAAAATAACTCCTTTTCATCTGATTGAAATTCATTAAGAGACCATTTCATTAAGAGACCACTTCTTAGCAGTCCCTTAATACAATGTCGACTGTATGTGCTAACATTAAGGGCAGGTGCACTTCACACTTGTACGTTTTTGCACCCTTAAAATCTTTAAAAATCCCTGCCTACACTTTTTTGGGTGGTGGGGGGCATGATCATAACCACACACTTTTTCTTTTTTGCCTAAATATGTATCAATAATAAGCAGGTTTGTAATCTTCACCATATCAAATTTCAAGTAGATCTTCCACTGCATGTAGTTATTCCATGAAAGGAAATATAAATCCCTGGTCTTGTTAAAACTAGTTCAGTTGTTTACAGTCTATCATAATTCAATATTTCAATCCATATAAATATTCACCTTTGTGATGTGTCCCTGAGAATGACAAACTTGCTCTTAAGAATATCTCTAAAGAAATTGGACCATCTAATTTCACAAGAAGATAGTTAAAGCAAAGGAATTATTATTTTTAAAGGTATTTGTTGGATTTCTTGTTTTTTTGTTTGTTCTGGGTTTAATGCTGTTTTTCAACAGTATTTAAGTTATGTAAGAGCGGGTTTTGGATATCTTTATAACTCAAAATATATCTTAATTAGAATCTGAAATTGGTCAAAATTTAGAACACAGCTACTGGCAAATATACTGGCTAGAAACCACTTTATGGACAGAATTTGATGTTTTTTATCCGTCATCACTGTGAAATTAACAACTTACCTTACAAAAACTTTTTGCTACATCCAGAAATATACAGGTCAGTTAATACTACTCATTGTTGTGAAATAATTATATATTTACCAGTGGCTTAATTTAGTTTATAACAAGAGCTGTCTGATGACAGCGCGCTCGACTATTCGAAGAATTGATTGAATAACGGGGTCAAAATATTAACATAGATATTCAGACAAAAGAAAAAAATAGATTAGACAATGTTCCAGTATTTGTGGATTTCGATAAGTCATGCACTAAATGGCAATGTGTGAACTAATTTCAAAGTCCAACAAGAGTGCCAGAATGTCACAATATACGCCCGTCACAGCAAATTTCTTTACTCTAGCTGCTGTATTGCAAATGAATTTTAATTTTGTGGTTGTTTAGTAATCATTGTAAGTCTTTTGTTTTCCTAAGTCTACAAAAAAAATTCCCTACCAGGTAGAGATACCTTAAAATACACCTAAAATTTGAAAGTAACATCTATGTTGTACCACAGAAAAGTGGTCTTGGTTTTTCCCTATGGTCAATTATAAAAAAGTTACAATATAAGTTATTTATAGTAACAACTAAGGGAAGTTAATCTTAAAAAAAAAATATAAAAAAAATAAAATCCCCCCAAAAAATGTAAGTCCATACAAAAGTCTTCACCAGGTAGAGATTGGTCAAAATACACCTCAAAATTGGATGTAGCATGCATGTTGTACTACAGAAAAGTGGTCTCGATTTTTCCCTACGACTAGTAATGAAGAAGTGACAATATAAGCTATTTATAGTAACAACAAAGGGAAGTAATTCTAAAGAAAGGAACTGTGCATGACACTTCCTCTCATGATGGTGTATAATTGTGCCAAGTTACATCAAAATCCCTCCATGCATGAAGAAGAAATGCTTCGGACAAAGTCATTCTTGTATCTGACCTTTGGCCTCTAAGTGTGGCCTTGACCTTTGACCTAGGGACCTGGTTCTTGCGCATGACACTCCGTCTCGTGGTGGTGATTATTTGTGCAAAGTTATATCAAAATCCCTCTATGCATGAAGAAGAAATGCTCCGGACAAGGTTTTCATTCTTGTATCCTTTGACCTCTAAGTGTGACCTTGACCTTAGACCTAGGGACTTGGTTCTTGCGCATGACACTCCGTCTCGTGGTGGTGAACATTTGTGCCAAGTTATATCAAAATCCCTCCATGCATGAAGAAGATATGCTCCGGACAAAGTTTTCTTTCTTGTATCCTTTGACCTCTAAGTGTGACCTTGACCTTAGACCTAGGGACCTGGTTCTTGCGCATGACACTCCGTCTCATGATGATGAACAATTGTGCCAACTTTCATCAAAATCCCTCCATGCATGAAGAAGATATGCTCCGGACAAAGTCATTCTTGAATTTGACCTTTGACCTCTAAGTGTGACCTTGACCTTAGACCTAGGGATCTGGTTTTTGCGCATGACACTCCGTCTCATGATGTTGAACAACTGTGCCAAGTTTCATCAAAATCCCTTCATGCATGCATAAGATATGCTCCGGACAAAGTCTGTGGACGCCGCCCCCCCCCCCCCCCCCCCCCCCCCCCCGCGTATCAAACGGGCCATAAGTCAGCCAAAATAGTTGTCAGAGTTATGTACTCTTGTTTACAGATGGAAATCATAATGATAAACAAGTGTTCAAAGTTTAAAAGCTATATATCAAATAGTTTTGACAAAATATAGACTTGTATGAAAACAGAACAGATTTCCAAGTCCAAAAAGGGCTGTAATTCAGCCAAAATAGATGATAGAGTTATATACTCTTTCCTACAGATATAGACTATTATACTGAATAAGTGATAAAAGTTTCAAAGCCATATGGCAAACACTTTACACAAAATATGAACTGGTACGAAAAACTTAACCAAGATTTCTAAGTAGAAAGGGGCCATAATTCAGCCAAAATCCTCGATGAAGTTATGTACATTTGCCTATAACTGGTCATGGTGATAGTAAACAAGTGTTGAAAGTTTCAAAGCTTTATCTCAAAAGACTTTGCCAAAATATGAACTGGTACCAAAAACTTAACCAAGATTTCTAAGTCAAAAAGGGCAATAATTCAGCCAAAATTCTTGATGGAGTTATGTGCTCTTGCCTATAACTGAACATGGTGATGGTAAACAAGTGTTGAAAGTTTCAAAGCTTTATCTCAAAAGACTTTGTCAAAATATGAACCGGTACGAAAAACTTAACCAAGATTTCAAAGTCAAAAGGGGCCATAATTCAGCCAAAATCCTTGATGGAGTTATGTACTCTCGCCTGTAACTAGACACGGTGATGCTAAACAAGAGTTGAAAGTTTCAAAGCTTTATCTCAAAAGACTTTGCCAAAATATGAACTGGTACGAAAAACTTAACCATGATTTCTAAGTCAAAAGGGGCCAGCATTCGGCCAAAATCCTTGATAGAGTTATGTGCTCTTGCCTATAACTGGCCATGGTGATGGTAAACAAGTGTTGAAAGTTTCGAAGCTTTATCTCAAAAGACTTTGTCAAAAAGTGGACTGGTACGAAAAACTTAACCAAGGTGTGACGCCGACGCCGTGGTGAGTAGGATAGCTCTATTTATTCTTCGAATAGTCGAGCTAAAAAGTGTTACTTTTTCATACAAAGAGAACCAGTTTCTGGACAAACCTTTTGTGCTGAATTAATTAGTGTACAGGTAGATAGAGCAACACAAGAGCTCCACCAAGCAGGGCAATAGTAACGCCCATAGGGTTATATCAGAGGAGGACAGAAGCAAAATTTAAAGAAAAAGCAAAATTTAAAGATTTTTTTTCTTGGTGTGGCATGTGAGGGGTCGGGAGGGTTGGGGAGCAGGCTGTGTCTTGATGACAGTATACAAAAGGGCGAGAAACTAAATGAAAAAAAAAATTGCCGGGGCTTGGGGAAGTGGGGTAGTGGATGTTCTAACACTGCACTCCCTCTCACTGATCTCAATCAATGTGTAAAGTACAAAGTCAATAGCTTACATAGTATTTGAGTTATGCCCAAGACAAGGTTTTCAAAAAAAGGGAGGTAATTCAACAAGAGCTGTCACAGCAGACAGCACACTTGATTGTGTCCATGCTAGATAGTGAAACTGGGCACATCTGAGGAAGCTGGAGCTGTCACTCTCCAATTTGGATGAAGATATTTGACAATAACTTAAATCTGTGTCAAATGTATTCAGTTATAACAGAGACAGAGAGGTGTATAAAAACATTAAATAACTATACAAGAGGGTCATGATGACCCTGGATCGCTCACCTGAGTAATATGAGCTATATATTTCAAATGTCAAACTGATGATTTTTAGAAATTTTTTGGAAATTTTCAGATGTACAATCAAGTAACCCCTGGGGCTGGGCCAATTTAACCTCGGGGGTCATGATTTGAACACAGTTTGTAGAAGTCTACTAGGCAATGTTACATATCAAATATCTAAGACTTAGGCCTTCTGGTTTATTTTTAGCAAATTTATGAAGATTTCCCTTTGTACAATCAAGTAACCCCTGGGGCGGGGTCAAGATTTGAACAAATTTTGTAGAGGTCCACTAGGCAATGCTACATGTAAAATATCTAAGCTCTAGGCCTTCTGGTTTATTTTGAGAAAATTTTGAAGATTTTTCTATGTACAATCAAGTAACCCCAGGCGGGGTCAATTTTGACCCCGGGGGTCATGTTTGAATAAATTTTGTAGAGGTCCACTAGGCAATGATACATGTGAAATATCTAAGCTCTAGGCCTTCTGGTTTATTTTTAGAAATTTTTTGAAGATTTTCCTATGTAAAACCAAGTGACCCCTCAGGCGGGGTCATGATTTGAAAATTTTTTGTAGAGGTCCACTAGGCAATGCTACATGTGAAATATCTAAGCTCTAGGCCTTCTAGTTTATTTTTAGAAAATTTTGAAGATTTTTCTATGAACAATCAAGTAACCCCATGGCTCAGGGTCAATTTGACCCCAGGGGTCATGATTTGAACAAATTTTGTAGAAGTCTACTAGGCAATGCTACATGTCAAATATCTTAAGATCTAGGCCTTCTGGTTTATTTTTAGAAAATTTTTGAAGATTTTCCTATGTAAATTCAAGTGACCCCGGGGGTCATGATTTGAAAATTTTTTGTAGAGGTCCACTAGGCAATGCTACATGTCAAATATCTAAGCTCTAGGCCTTCTGGTTTATTTTAAGAAAAATTTTGAAGATTTTCCTATGTAAAATCAAGTGACCCCTGGGGCGGGGTCAATTTTGACCCCAGGGGTCATGATTTGAAATTTTTTTGTAGAGGTCCACTAGGCAATGCTACATGTGAAATATCTAAGCTCTAGGCCTTATGGTTTATTTTTAGAAAATTTTGAAGATTTTCCTATGTAAAATCAAGTGACCCCTGGGGGGGGGGTCAATTTTGACCCCGCGGTCATGATTTGAAAAATTTTAGTAGAGGTTCACTAGGCAATGCTATATGTCAAATATCTAAGCTCTAGGGCTTCTGGTTTTTGAGAAGAAGATTTTTTTAAGATTTTCCTATGTAAAATCAAGTGACCCCTGGGGCGGGGTCAATTTTGATCCTGGGGTCATGATTTGAATAAATTTGGTAGAGGTCCACTAGGCAATGCTTCAAACCAAGTATCTAAGCTCTAGGGCTTCCGGTTTTTGAGAAGAACATTTTTAAAGTTTTTCCTTTCGGTTGCCATGGCAACCAGAGTTCTGCATGGAATTCAATTCTTTGAACAGTTTTTGTAGAGCTTCACCCAAGGAACATTCCTGTGAAGTTTGGATGAAATTGGCCTGCGGTTTATGAGGAGATGTCGTTTAAAGTAAAAGTTTACGGACGGACAACGGACGACAGAAGACGGACGATGAGTGATCAGAAATAGGGACATAATTCATAGAAAATTTCTGCAAAAGTAATGCATCATGACATTGTGTCATATCATGTGACTTATATTGTGGGGCAACTATTTGAAGTTTGAATCAAATAAGTGTGACAGAGCAGAAGTGCATCGCAACTTGAACCTGAAATTCTAGTATAAAGTGGGCATAACTCATAGCATTTTGGTGCCAGCATCATGAACATTGTGTCATAGGATGTGGGTGACCATGTGGAACAACTGAGTGTTTGATAAAAATTCATTTAGTAACAACTGAGATATAGTGAAAAAGCATAAAAAATAAACTGAAATTCTAAGACAAGAGGGTCATGATGACCCTGGATCGCTCATCTGAGTAACATGAGCTACATGTTTCAAATGTCAAACTGATGTAACGCTAAAATATTAGTCACATTCATGGTCACTGAAAGTCAGTTTTAAGATCGGTGTGCAAAGCTGTATTTGTCATCCAAATTTCAAAGCTCTATCTTAAAAAACAAAAAAGTAGGTCAGTAGGTCAAGGTCAACATCAAGTGACCCCTAATTACTTGGTGTCATCAGGTAATTATAATAAAACAGTCTAGGAAATATGATCAGAAAATTTTTAAAGTATTTTTTCTATATAACACAATGTCATATAACAAGTGACACCCGGGGCAGGGCCTTTTTTCACCCCAGGGGCATAATTTAAACATTCTTGTTAGAGAACCACTAGGCAATGCTACACACCAAGTATCAAAGGCCTAGGCCTTGAACTTTCAGACAAGATTAAAAAAAAAATCCTATATAAGTCTATGTAAAACTTGGGACCCCCGGGGTGGGCCACTTTGCACCTCAGGATAATAATTTGAATAATTTTGGTAGAGGACCATAAGGCAATGCTACATACCAAATATCAAAGGCCTAGGTCTTGTGGTTTCAGAAAAGAAGATTTTTAAAGTTTTTTTCCTATATAAGTCTATGTTAAATTGGGACCCCGGGGCTGGGCCTCTTTTCACCCTAGGGTAATAATTTGAACAATCTTGGCAGAGGACCACCAGGCAATGCTACATACCAAATATCAAAGGCCTAGGTCTTGTGGTTTAAGCCAAGATTTTTAAAGTTTTTTTCCTAATCAAGTCTATGTAAAACTTGGGACCCCCGGGGCGGGGCCTCTTTTCACCCCAGCGGCATAATTCGAACAATCTTGGTAGAGGACCACTAGATGATGTCACATACCAAATATCAAAGCCCTATTCCCTGTGGTTTTTGAAAAGAAGATTTTCAAAGTTTTTTTTTTTTTTATATAAGTCTATATAAACCATGTGACCCCCTGGGCTGGGCTATATTTGACATGGCAACCAGAGTTTTGTATGGAGTTCATTTCTTGACTAACTTTTAATGAGGATCATGCAAGGAACATTCCTGTGAAGTTTCATCAAAATTGGACTGGTGGTTTAGACTGGGAGGTGTTGACGGATGCCGGACGGATGATGCCGGACCCCCAACAATCACTGATCACAAAAGCTCACCCTTGAGCACTTTGTGCTCAGGTGAGCCAAAAAAGGGGACATAAGTCACTAGATATTTGTACCAGAATTATGGACCTTGTGTCATATGGTGAGGACGACAATGTGGAAGAAGTATTTTAAATAACAAAGATTAAGTGAAAGTGCACCAACATTAACCTGAAATTCTAAGTAAAAAGGGGACATAGTTCATGAAATATTGGTGCCAGAGTTATGGCCCTTAGGGGGATTTATTACTTGCTAGAAACTTAGAAAGTTGTTGAATAATGGTGATATCACAGAGGCACAGACCACCAAATTCCTTCAGGCTGCACTCTAATTCTACATAGATTCTGCAGTGAATGTAATTTAAACTTTTCCATTTAACGATCAGGTGCTGATGCATGCTAAGTTGATTGACTTTGAAACCAGGCTAGACTCTTCATTTGACTCTGTGGAATTCTTTGTTGAGAAATTTCCTAAAGTTTTATCATTCAGCACAAAAGAAATGGATATGTTAATGGAACAATGTCGTAATTACCAATTACTGGATGATCTCTAATGTGACATTAAATCTCAAGTAACTCTTCTTAAGGAATTTGCAGATGGTACCTAAAGGGAGCACATAAGAATGGACATGCTCTGGTGTATCAACATGAAAGAGGAATTCCCTTTTTTATTCAAAGTTGCAATGGTAGTTTATCTTCTGCCCCATAGTAATGCCGAAGAAGACAGAGTGTTTAGTATGGTTAGGAAAACCAAAACTGATTTTAGAGTATCACTGCAGTCTGACGGCTCTCTAAGTTTCATTCTAACTGTCAAGTTAAATAACAGAAAGCAATCTCACTTATATGAACATTCCTCTGAAGTGATTGAGAATTTCAAGAAAGTGGCCTGGGAATTCAACAAAGAACATCAGCATAAGTCTAAGTAACTTGGTCAGTCTTAGAAATTGGTCAGGTCTAACGAGATGATCCTTAACTGAAACAGTATTGAAGTATAAATACTGCTGTATTAAAATAGTTATAATGCTTAGTTTTTTATGCATTATTAAAGTATTAAACAAAACTAATGTATTAAAAGTATTAAAGTATAAATGCTGCTGAATTAAGGCATGACCCACCTAATGGTGAATATTTCAAATGTTCAAAACAATGGGGTAGAAGTAAAACATGCCTACATTTCTTCCACATTATGTAATTTAAAGAGTAAAGGCAAAATAGAGATCTTTTACCGCACGTAACTCAGTATATTTAAAGATGTCCAACTTTGCCCCTTTCTCTTTCAGAGATAAATTCACTTTGAATGTATAGCAAGAAATCACTTAAAAAATGTATTTTCTTTTCACTTTTGTACTACAAATCAATAATAGGTCTTAAACAAGAAGCTACTTTCAATAAACGCTAGATGCCCCCAGTGGCATCCTTGTCGATAGATTTTGCACCTAAGTCCAAAACGAGGTCAAGGTCAAACTGAGGTCAGATGATGTTTGAAGATGAGGAATGGTCACAGTTTACGTCTGCATTAGTATCAATTCATTCTAGTAAGGGGTTTTGATGCTAGATGAAACAGTCCCATTTGGTTAACCAAGAGATGGCCCATATAAAGCAACCTAAGTCCAAAAATGAGGTCAAGGTCAAGGTCAAACTGAGGTCAGGTGATGTCTGAAGATGAGGAATGGTCACAGGTTACATCTGAATTAATATCAAGTCATTCTAGTAAGGGGTTTTGATGCTAGATGAAACAGTCCCATTTGGTTAACAAAGAAATGGCCCATATAAATCAACCTAAGTCCACAAATGAGGTCACGGTCAAGGTCAAACTGAGGTCAGGTGATGTCTGAAGATGAGGAATGGTCACAGGTTACATCTGCATTAGTATCAAGTCATTCTAGTAAGGGGTATTGATGCTAGATGAAATGGTCCCATTTGGTTAACCTCGTACAGACAGACGAACGAAAGAATGAACCGACGGACAGACAGGTCAATCACTATATGCCTCCCGCATCAGTAGATGCTGGGGGCATAAAAAAGTAAAATCTTACTAGAAAAGAAGAGGGCCAAGATGGCTGATGCCAAGTTGGGTCTAGGTCGCTCAACTGAGTAACACACCAGAACAGTGTAAACATGTTTGACCTAGTGATTTCATGGAGATAACTATTCTGACCATTTCGTTACAATAGGACCAAAAATGTGCCCTCTTTGAGTGTAAAGAAGCATTTTCTTTGATTTGCCCTATTTTTTACCCCACATGACCCAGATTCTTCCAAGATTTCATAAAGCAAATCATTCCGATAAAGAGTCAAGAAGATTGGAGCAACAAGAGCTGTCAGTGGACAGCGCGCTTGACTATTCTCAGTGCTTGATAGTATAATTTAAGCAATGAGTAAAACTTTAACATTACAGTAAGCATATTCTAAGTCAAAAAAAGGCCATAATTCAGTCAAAATGCTTGATAGAGTTGCCTCCTCCTTTTTACAGACTGGGGTCATGATGGTAAACAAGTATGCAAAATATGAAAGCAATATCTCGATGGACTTTGAAAATATTTGGGGTGGTACGCAAACTTTAACATTTATTCTAAGTCAAAAAGGGGCCATAATTCAGTCGAAATGCTTGATAGAGTTGCCTCCTCTTTTTAACAAACTGCGGTCATGATGGTAAACAAGTATGCAAAATATGAAAGCAATATCTCAATGGACTTATATTTGGGGTGGTACGCAAACTTTAACAGTTGTGTGACGCTCACGCACACGCTAACGCTCACGCCGACGCGAGTAGGATAGATCCCCTACTCTTCGAATAGTCGAGCTGAAAAACAAGAAAGTAGGTCAGTAGGTCAAGTGACCCTAATCACTTGGGGTCATCAGGTAATTAAGCAGTCTAAGAAATATGATCAGATAATTTTTTAAGTATTTATTCCTATATAACTCATATAACAAGTGACCCCCAAGGGCGGGGCCTCTTTTCACCCCAGGGGCATAATTTGATCAATCTTGTTACAGGTCCAAACGTACCAAATATCAAAGGCCTAGGTCTTGTAATTTCAGACAAGAAGATTTTTTAAGTTTTTTCCTACAGAAGTCTATGTAAAACTTGGGACCCCCGGGGTGGGGCCTCTTTTCATCCCTGGGGCATAATTTGAACAATTTTCATAGAGGACCACTAGATGATGTCACATGCCAAATATCAAGGCTCTATGCCTCGCAGTTTTGGACAAGAAGATTTTTAAAATTTTTCCTTTTAGTTGCCATGGAAACCAGAGTTCTATATGGAATTCAATTCTTTGAACATTTTTTAAATTGGGCACCCAAGGATCATTCCTGTGAAGTTTGGTGTAATTCTGCCCAGTGGTTTTCAAGAAGAAGTTTTTTTTATGAAAATGTTGAAGGACACACGACACACAACGGAAGATGGACGACTGACGACGAACGACGGACATTGCACAGTCACAATAGCTCACCATGAGCCTTTGGCTCAGGTGAGCTAAAAAGTAGCCCCTAGAATGTGAACAAGCATTTCCTTTGATTTGACCTGATAACCTAGTTTTTGAAATCACGTGACCTAGATAAAAATTCATTTGAGACTTTATGGAGACAAACATTCTGACCAAGTTTCATGCACATCAAATACAAAATACAGCCCCTATTGCATACACATGGTTTTTCTTTTATTTGACCAGGTGACCTAGTTTTTGATCCCAGATGACCCAGATTAAAACTTCACATGGATTTCATAAAAAAAAATCATACTGATCAAATTTCACGAATATCCTGTCAAATCTTCAGCCCCTATTGAACACATACAGTTTTTCTTTGATTTGACTGGGTCACCTAGTTTTGACCCCACGTGACCTAGATTTGAACTTGACCTATAAGCCATCAAGACACTTATTCTGACTAATTCTCATGAGTTTCAAACTTAAACTGTGGAACCTAGAGTGTTAACAAGATTTTCCTTTGATCTGGCCTAATGACCTAGTTTTTGATCCCACATGACCCAGATTCAAACTTGGACTAAAGATTATTAAGATAAACATTCTGACTCAGTCTCATGAAGATAGGATAAGTGTGGCCTCTATCCTGTTAACAAGCTTTTCCTTTGATTTCACCAGGTGACCTAGTTTTTAACCCCACAAGACCCAGATTCTACTTTGACCTAGAAGTCATCAAGACAAACATTCTGACAAATTCTTGTGAGTTTCAAACTTAAACTGTGGACTATAGAGTGTTAACAAGATTTTCCTTTGATCTGGCCAACTGACCTAGTTTTTAATCCCACATGACCTAGTTTCAAACTTGACCTAGAAATCATCAAGACAAACATTTTGACCAAGTTACATAAAGCTTGGGTCACAACTGTGGCCTCTAGAGTGTTACCAAGGCAAATGTTGTCCCACGACTGATAGTAACGGACAATGACTGGTCACAATAGCTAACCTTGAGCATTTCTTGCTCAAGTGAGCTAAAAAGCAATATAAGGGGGAAACAAGGGTGCAGAATGTCACAATATACGCCCGTCACAGCAAATTTGTTTACACTAGCACCTGCATTTGCAAATGGAATTTTAATTTTCTAGTTGTTTACAATGTTGTTTTTTTTAGAAATTATTGTAATTCTTTTATTTTTCTAAGTCCACAAAAAAAATCCTTACCAGGTAGAGATACCTTAAAATACACCCAAAATTTGAAAGTAACATCAATGTTGTACCACAGAAAAGTGGTCTTGGTTTTTCCCTACAGTCAATTATAAAAAAGTTACAATTTAAGTTATTTATAGTAACAACTAAGGAAAGTTAATCTTTAAAGAGAAAAAAAAAAAAAAAAAAAAAAAAATCGAAAAAAAAAAATTACAAGTCCACACAAAAATCCTTACCAGGTAGAGATAGCTCAAAATACACCTCAGAATTGGATGTAACATGCCTGTTGTACTACAGAAAAGTGGTCTCGATTTTTCCCTACGACTTGTAATGAAAAAGTTACAATATAAGCTATTTATAGTAACAGCAAAGGGAAGTAATTCAAAAGAAGGGACCAGTGCATGACACTCCGTCTCATGATGGTGTACAATTGTGCCAAGTTACATCAAAATCCCTCCATGCATGAAGAAGAAATGCTCCGGACAAAGTCATTCTTGTATCTGACCTTTGACCTTTAAGTGTGACCTTGACCTTAGATCGAGGGACCCGGTTCTTGCGCATGACACTCCGTCTCATGCTTGTGAACATTTGTGCCAAGTTGTATCAAAATCCCTCAATGCATGAAGAAGAAATGCTCCGGACAAAGTTTTCATTCTTGTATCCTTTGACCTCTAAGTGTGACCTTGACCTTACCCCTAGGGACCTGGTTCTTGCGCATGACACCCCGTCTCATGATGGTGAACAATTTTGCCAAGCTACATCAAAGTCCTTTCATGCATGAAGAAGATATGCTCCGGACAAAGTTTTCATTCTTGTATCCTTTGACCTCTAAGTGTGTGACCTTGACCTTAGACCTAAGAACCTGGTTCTTGCGCATGACACTCCCTCTCATTATGGTGAACAACTGTGCCAAGCTACATCAAAATCATTCCATGCATGAAGAAGATATGCTCCGGACAAAGTCATTTTTGAATTTTTCATTCTTGTATCCTTTGACCTCTAAGTGTGACCTTGACCTTAGACCTAGGGACCTGGTTTTTGCGCATGACACTCCGTCTCATGATGATGAACAATTGTGCCAACTTTCATCAAAATCCCTCCATACATGAAGAAGATATGCTCCGGACAAAGTCATTCTTGAATTTGACCTTTGACCTCTAAGTGTGACCTTGACCTTAGACCTAGGGACCTGGTTCTTGCGCATGACACTCCGTCTCATGATGGTGAACAACTGTGCCAAGTTTCATCAAAATCCCTCCATGCATGTAGAAGATATGCTCCGGACAAAGTCTGTGGACGCCGCCCGCCTGCCCGCCCGCCCAACCGCCCATCCGCCCGCCAGGGGCGTTCCCATAATACGTCCCGTTTTTCAAACGGGCGTATAAAAATTGGTGGCAGAGGGGCTTGAACCTATGCCCCCTGAAAGCTTAGTCAAAGTAGGTTTATTGTAGGAATTGAATACTCTTCAAAAGGAGGTACACTATTACAGGGGTCATACCTTAAAGTAGTTAAAATGCATAAATTTTTATTTGTGGTCTGTTGTCATTGAAATGCTTATTAAACCGAGTACTCTCCCACCATGCTATGTTATATAATATATGAGTCACTTTGTCCCGCAATATTTGTTTATATAGGAGTCAGTTTGGCTTGTCCGTCCTTCTTGTGTACGGATTCCAAACAAGGCATATTTTATCAATCAGTACATCTGAATCACTTCATGTGGTAGGTAGGTCTATTTTGTGTTGAAAAAACTCAATTTTCCATTTGAAAGCGTTAACGGCTTAAGGGGGGCTTTGCCACCCCAGACCCCCTGACTGCCCCTTTGAACCCCGATCACACTCGTGGCCTTTAAAGAGCCTTGACAGCTATGTAAATCCCAAGTTTGAGTTCAATACCTTGAATAGTTAACAAGTTATGCTCCTGACACAAAATAAAATGGACAAATTTGATCTTTGAGCTTAATTTGTGACCTTAAAATGTGGTCGACAGACCCGTTCATGTGCCCTTCATATCATCTCATCGTCACCTACCTACATGCCAAGTCAATACCTTGCATGGTTATTTAGTTATGCTCATGACACAAAATGTGATGAAAAATTTTGACCTTATAGCTCAATTTGTGACCTTGGCCTACAGAACTGGTTCAAGCGTTCTGCACATCGTCTCATTTCCAACCACCTATATGCAGTTTAAAGTCAATACCTTTAATGGTTATAAAGTTATGCTCCTGACACAAATTAAGAAGGACGGACAGACGCATGCGACATCACAATATACGTCCCTTTTTTCTCTAAAACAAGTGTATAAAAAAACGCTTCAACATTAAAGTACAATATACAGCAAAACGAAGGGAATCTACCAGGCAAGATACTTTACTCACTATCTCCCTTGGATAGAAATTAAATGGCAAAGGCTCATTTTGACATTTGATTGTTAAAATACAGTTGATGTGTTTCTAGCAAATTATAGATTTTCTTGAACAGCATAATTAACATGAAAACTATATTAATTCATGTCATCTGCATTTGCTGGGATTTGAAGCACTATCATTTTTACGCCAAATTTAATGTAAACAAGCAAATTCGATGAATTGGTATCCCCCCCCTCCACCCCCCACCCCACAAAAGGGTTTGTGGTGAGAAATGGCAAAAATATATCCGGCAAAAAGTTAAGGATTTTAATAAGAAGCAAATAATTTCATTAGTCAAAATCAAATTAACAGAAAACAAATGTTTAATTAAAGAGTACATAATAAATGTATGATACTTTGATCCTGACTAAAGAATTTATTTTGAATGGGATATGCTTACTGTAATAAGCTTAGCTTTTAAAATTAAATGCAGTTAATTGAAATGTGAGGTGGGGGAATGGTACAACTTGCATGTTGATATTCATGGAAGTTTTGAAAAAACCCTAAAATAAGGCATGAAAAAAAAAAAATTTTTTTTAGGGGTGTGTGTGTGTGGGGGGGGGGGGGGGGGGGGGGGGGGGGGTGACCAAAGCAAGTGGGTGACCAGGTGTGGGTGAACAACTTCACATGTTAATAATAAATGTTCAGGGAAAAGAAATGAAAGAAATTTAATGAAATTCTGCCAAATGGTAAGTTTGTTATGTACAAATATGTGGATTTTTAGACAATTAAAGGGCAATAACTCTGAAGTTACAAAAGAAATCCATACGAAATTGTGTGTGCACAACCACATTATAGTGCTCTGAATTCTGTTTAAGTTTCATAGTTCTAGGTCAAATATATCAAAAGTAATGATGCAGAAATTGCCATATTTATAGTACCCTATATAGTTAACACTAGAAACTTCTAAGGGCCATAACTCTGGTGTTACTTGGGCAATCTGACTGAAACTTGATGGGCCCCATAACCTCATAGTGGCGACCATGTATATGATGTTTGTTTGAAAAAAATCTAAAATAAGGAATAATTTTTTTTTAATTTTTTTTTTGGAAGAGGGGGCTCGGTAGGGCGTGTGATCAAGGTAAGGGGGAGACCAGGTGTGGGTACACAATTTTTATACAATTAAAGGGCAATAACTCTTAATTTACTACATAAATCTAAACGAAATTGTGTATACACAACCACATTATGGTGATCTAAAGTCTGTTTAAGTTTCATAGTTCTAGGTCAAATATATCAAAAGTTATGATGCAGAAATTGCCATATTTATAGTACCCTACATAGTTAACACTAGAAACTTCTAAGGGCCATAACTCCGGTGTTACTAGGGCAATCTGACTGAAACTTGGTGGGCCGCAAAAACTCATAATGGTGAACAGGTATATGAAGTTTTATATAAATATTCCCAACCATTTCCTAGATATGGCTCCAGACGGATGGAAAGACAGAAGGAAGGATGAACAATGCCAAAACTATATCCCTCCGACTTTTGTCAGGGGATAACAAAACATTGTGCATGCAGGGTGCAATTTTCATGACCCGATGTATTAGAAAATTTTAGAAGGCATTATTACGTATAAATAGCTGCTTCACCTTGGCCTCCACGACAGCCTCTGTTATAATTGTATGAAGACTGCAGAAATTTGAAAATACTTTAAAACTTCTTGTCAGGGCTTCTTATCCTACAGATACCATCACAAACTTGAAAGTATAAAACTGGTATTACCCACAGGCTTGTGGTTGTCAATCAACTGTTAAGACTAGTTTGTGGTAGTAAATCAACTGGTATGAATCAACTGTTAAGACTCAGTCTGGTTTGTGCAAGTAAATGAACTAGTAACACTGTGAAAGTAAATCAACTGGTATAAAACATTGGTTTGTGGTAAGTAAATCAACTGGTAACACTGGTTGTGGTAGTAAATCAACTGGTAATACTGGTTGTGGTAGTAAATCAACTGGTAATACTTGTTTATGAAGAAAATGCCAAAAATAGTTGTTGGTATGTGAAATATAAAATAAACAAGAGCTCATAAAACACGAAATGCCCCCCTTAATGCACTCAGTAACTGCACAAGGAACAGAAATTATTTGGTCACTGTGCACTGGATGTTTGGTTGATGTACAGGCCTCAAATCAATAATTACGGGTCATTTACTGGTCATAAGTGACCTCTGTATCAAATGTGGTATTAGACCAAAGCATTATCTAGTTACCTGGCCAAAAAAGTTCTACTGTTCTGGGTCAATGTGACCTTGACCTTTGACCTACTGACCTCCAAATCAATAGGGGTTATTTTATGGTCATGATCAACCTCCCTATTAAGTTTCGTGATCCTAGGCCTGTTCTCAAGTTATCATACGGAAATGGTTCAACAATGTGACCTTGACCTTTGACCTACTGTCCTTAAAATCAATAGGGGTCATCTGCTGGTCATGATCAACCTCCCTATTAAGTTTCGTGATCTAAGGCCCAAGCATTCCTGAGTTATCATCTGCATACCGTCCGACCGAAATACCCACCGATCAACAGACATCTACAAAACAAAATACCCCTCCTTCTTTGAAGGGGGCCATACTTAAATTATTTATTACGAAAGGTCAAATTTTAACAGACAAAATGTGTTGGTCTAAGAACAGAATAAAGTTTTTTAAGTGTATATTTTGTTAATTTCAGATAGATCATGGCTGTCCCTGGTAAAAAAGCACCACAGAACTTATCTTCAACCCTGTCTCAAGGTTCTAGAGAAGATTTTGAAGTTTTCTGTCAGCCATGTGACAGAGATGACCTCAGGCTACCTGCCGCTGGGTACTGTGTAGACTGTGAAGAGCACCTGTGTGACTCGTGCTTTAACACCCACAGGAGACCAAAACCACTTCGACATCACAAACTTCTAGACAAAGACAGCATGCCACACACTCAAAGTCTTTCTACAATGTCTAGTTTTACTCATGTTGGACAGCCAGATGAACTTACAACTCCTTGCTATAAACACACCAAAGAAATGATCAAGTTCTACTGCCATGACCATAAAGCACTTCTATGCAGTGTATGTGTGACCCTTGACCATACACGTACATCCTGCCAGGTCGACTACATACCAGATATATCTGGACATATCATCAACAGTACTGAGCTCAAAGGTACTCTCAAAGAGCTTGACAAAATAACTGAGAAATGTCAGAAGATTACAGCATGTCTAAGGCAAATGGTTGCAAAATCAAACACTTCTTTGACAGATGTTCTCGCAGAAATAACAAAGTTTCGAGAAGAGATCAACCAAAGATTAGATGAACTTGAAAAGGAAGCTTCAGATGCAGCGAATGCCCTAAAACAAGAGAATGACACAAGGTTGAAAACTACAGAAGAAATTTGTAATGGTCTGATAAATTCTCTTAAAGCATCCTCTGATATTATAAAACACCTCAACATAACAAAGAAAGCAGACCGACTTTTCACTGAGCTTAAAAATGCTGACCAATTAATCCAAGATAGTGAAAAGAGAATGTTGCATGTAAAATGCACTGGAGTTACAAAAGAATACACATTTGATCCGAGTCAAGTCATTCAATCACTTCTTCAAAACAAGAAGTCACTAGGTACATTAACAGCTAAAATTCTAGAACAGCCAAGTCCTACTTCAACCCCAGCTTTAAAATCAAGGATAATATCACCTCAAAAAAACATCTGTGTCAAGATGTCAACAGATAAAGATGACTGTTGGATAGTGGGAATTGCAGCTTCTTTTCCAAACCAAATATTTTTAGTAGATTTTACCAATTTCTCAATTAAAATGACAGACACCAATAGTGAATCTATTCAACAACAGCTGAGCTTTGATGCACATCCATGGGATGTCACCACAATCACCAGAGATGAACTTGCTGTCACATTATCATGGAAGCAAACAATACAGTTGATATCCTACTCCTCAAACAGACTCTCTAAGAAAAACGAACTTAAAGTAGATGGAAAGTGTTATGGTATCAGTTATTGTCAAGGAAAACTTGCAGTAACATTTAGGTATCCTGCAAAACTGCAAATCATGAACTTGAAAGGCACTGTACTAGCAACAGTCATAACAAACTCAAATGGGGGAAAACATTTTTCAGAAACCCAAAATATGTGACCACCATCAGCAATGCTATCTATGTATCTGACTGTGGAATGCAGGCAGTTATCTGGTTAAATTGGCAAGGAGAACTAATAGGTAGCTATGAAGGAATGGGAGCTCCACATGGTATTGCCATGTTAGATGATGGATCATTCTATGTGAATGATATGCGAAAAGACAAATGTGACATACTCAATGTCACTGGTGACTGTAAAGAGAGTACAACTGAACTGAAGGATTTAGATTATCCTTGGTCAATATGCCTGTGTGAATCAAGCAGTACACTTTATGTCAGTAACTGCAGTAAAACCCAACAGGACAGAAACTTCATTCAAATCTACAAGCTATCATAACACAGAGAACAGAAATGATTTTGTTGACCATAACAAACCATTTAACAACATCAAAATTATGTAAAACATCAGCAAAAGTGAAGCTACTTAGATTAAAAGTCTGACCTATAATGCAAACCAGATATTTAGATTTCCTTCAAAATGCCGTCTTGCAAGTGCAGGTTGGAAATATAACAACCTGCCAAGCAATTTAAACTAACAACATTCTAATCAGTTTTTATACATGATTTCAAAAATATTCAAAACATTTTAAACATATTTTATCAAATAATAATTATTCAAAAAGTTACCAAAAAAAAACAAGTGAATGAAGTATTGCCATGCAATACACAGTCCCCTACTGGAAGGCACCTAACTTTCTCTACTGCAGTATAGCATAATGAACTGATATCTGTCAATGATGTATAAACAGTATTGTACTATATATACAGTATGCTATAAACAAAAGACTTGGATTAAAATTTGTATATATAAAACCCTATAGTTGTTTTCATATAGCATTTTTGGCCGATTATCAAAAAGGTAACATTATTTATAGTAAAACTCTTTACCAGGTAGAGATAGGTCAAAATACACCTAAAAATTGGATGTTACATGCACGTTGTACCACAGAACACTGGTCTCAATTTTTCCCTACGGTCTGTAATAAGTAAGTTACAATATAAGCTATTTATAGTAACAACAAAGGGAAATAACTCTAAAAAAAACAAGAGTGCCTCATGATGGTGAACATTTGTGCCAAGTTACATCCAAATCCCTCCATGCATAAAGAAGAAATGCTCCAAAGTCATTCTTGAATTTGGCATTTGACCTCTAAGTGTGACCTTGACCTTAGACCTAGGGACCTGGTTCTTGCGCACAACAATCTGTTTCATGATAGTGAACATTTATGCCAAGTTATATCAAAATTTCTCCATGCATATAGAAGAAGTGTTCCAAAGTCATTCTTGTATCTGTCCTTTGGCATCTGTGTGTGACCTTGACCTTCGATCTGAGGACTAGGTTCTTGTGCATGACACTCCCTCTCATAGTGGTGAACATTTGTGCCAAGTAATATTCAAATCCTGTTTTGCATGACAAAGTTATACACCGGACAGGAAAAATGTCCCATTAACCTTTGATCTCCAAGTGTGACCTTGACCTTTAAGCTAGAGTTCTGGGTGTTGGCATGACACGGCATTTCATCATGGGGAACATTTATGCCAAGTAATATTAAAATACCTTGATGGATGTCAAAGTTCTGGACCGAACAGGAAAAAAAAACCTATTGACCTTTGACCTCCAATTCTGACCTTGACCTTTTAGCTATGGGTCAGGGTTTTGCGCATGACACGTCATCTCATCATGGGGAACATATGTGCCAAGTAATATTAAAATACCTTCATGGATGGCAGAGTTATGGACTGGACACGAAACAGACCCTGTTCATGCCATGTTATCATTTGACTGCCAACTGTGACCTTGACCTTTGAGGTAGGGGTCTGAAAGTTATGCACGACCCATCATCTTATTATGAGGTACATTTGTGCCAAGTAATATTAAAATCCCTTCATGGATGGCAGAGTTATGGACCGGACAGGAAAGAATCCCCATTTGACCTTTGACCTCAAATTGTGACCTTGACCTTAAAGCTAGGGGTCCAGATTTTGCGCATGACGCGTCGTCTCATCATGGGGAACATTTGTGCCAAGTAATATTAAAATCCCTTCATGGATGACAGAGTTATGGACCGGACACGAAATTGCAGACGGAAGTTCCTACATACGGATACTTATGTGGCTATTCTTTTGTTCTCTCTATTGTTCTTTTAGCCATGTAAGAGAAAAATAGCCACATAAAAGCCTTATGGAATGAATGACATCAAAGAATAAGTACAGTTACCTATTGTTCCTATAGCCACCTAAGTATGCAAATGTGACCACGGACGGACGGACCGTTGGACAGATTGACGGACGGAAAAGCGCATTCCTATAGTCCCTGAAACTGGTTTTCAACCAGTAGGGAACTAATAATCTGTACAAATCGAATGTGGTTTGATGGTCTTAGATACTGAGCCGCCATGGGGAAATATACTAGTAAATTGGTGGTAAACGGAAATATTTTCACAAAAAGAACTTGATGACCTTGTATCAAATGTGTTTTTTTTCTCTCAAATCATAGCACTAACATAAATATTTTAGGGTCAAAGAGACAGACAGTTACTTTACAAAAGATGTGATCAACTCTGGTAGTAATCTAAAGATTTTGCTAGATTGTCAGCAGGCTAAAGGTTAAGGATTAACCTCTCACACTGATAGAGGGACATATCAAATGATGGAATTATGAATCAAATTTGTTACAAAAAGTAAAACCTGTTCAATCTATAAAGTCTGAGAGGTTTTGTTGGCTTAATTAGACCAGGAAGTAGGCAGGGATTTAATTTCTATTAATCTAAACATTACAATAGTTTTCCTAAATACAGACAGGTCTTCTAATTAAGTTTCAAGCATAATTCTCTTAACCTTTAGCCTGCTGGCAGCAAATGATTTTGCTTTTGCAACCAGTGCTGACCAATATTAGCCTGCACAGATCACAAAATGGAAGGCTCAAACCTTCAACCTTGAGTTATGACCTTGACCTTGAGCACACATGGCTGACTCATATGAGTTCTGCACATTCTCTTGATGATGTGATCATCTGACCTAGGGCTGAAAGGAATACACTAAGGGGCGAATATGATATGTATCATGAATACTGGGTGCACATACCAATATTTATTCATGAATATGAATTTTATACTAAGAACGTCACTGAACATTATGTGGTTTATGCCAACAATATATTACAGTCTGCTGACTAGGTTATAGTTATAGTACTTACTGGGTACTCGAAACACTGTGAACTAATACTGTTCAAAAGTAAAACAAGAGCTGTCACTATTGGTGACAAATGCCCCGAAGTAGGCCCAAGAATGCCACAGTTGTATTCGCAAAAAAATACATATAATTTTGTGACCTTGGCCTAAGAGGCCTCGGTCATAAGTGTGACACATCTTCTCAATATGGTTAACATTTGTGTCAAATTATTTTCAAATTGCTTGATAAATGGCAGAGTTATGGACCAGAAAAGAAACACCTTTGACTTCTAAGTGTGACCTTGACCTTGGAGCTAGGGGGTTTGGGTCTTGCACATGACACCTCATCTCATTATAGGGAACATTTATGCCAAGTTATTTCAAAATCCCTTCATCAATGGCAGAGTTATGGACTGGACAAGAAACAAACCATGTTAACCTTTGACTTCTAAGTGTGACCTTGACCTTGGAGCTAGGGGGTCTGGGTCTTGCACATGACACATCGTCTCATTATGGTAAACATTTATGCCAAGTTCTTTCAAAATCCCTTTATGGATAGCAGCGTTATGGACCGGACACGAACAGACATGTTAAACTTTGACCTCTAAGTGTGACCTTGACCTTGGAGCTAGGGGTCTGGGTGTTGTGCATGACATTTTGTCTCATTATGATGAACATTTATGCAAAGTTATTTCAAAATCCCTTCATGAATGGAAGAGTTACAGCCCGGACAAGAATTTACCGGATGCACGCACGGACTCACGGACGCACAGTGCGATTTTAATATGCCCACCTTCGGGGGCATAAAAAACTAGAAATGTGTCACAGACACAGATGCCCCCGCAACATGAGAAAGGTCACATGCATAAGTTATTTATAGTAACAACTAAGGGAAGTTAATCTTTCGAAAACAAGAGGGCCATGAAGGCCCTGTATCGCTCACCTGATCTACTGACCTAAAGATCATCAAGATTAACATTCTGACCAAGTTTCATTAAGATATGGTCATAAATGTGGTCTCTAAAAAGTTAACTAGCTTTTCCTCTGATTTGACCTGGTGACCCAGTTTCTGACCCCACATGACCCAGATTCAAACATGACCAAGATCACCAAGATTAACATTCTGACTAAGTTTCATGAAGATACAGTCATAAATGTGGCCTCTAGAGTGTTAACAAGCTTTTCCTTTGATTAAAGCTAATGACCTAGTTTTTAACCCCAACTGACCCAGATTTGAACTCGACCTGTAGATCATCAAGATCAACATTCTGACCAAGTTTCATTAAGATATGGTCATAAGTGTGGCCTCTACAGTGTTACAGTGTTAACTAGCTTTTCCTTTGATTTGACCTGGTGACCTATTTTTTATCCTACATGACCCAGATTCAAACTGGACCTTGAGACCATCAAGATTAACATTCTGATTAAGATTTCATGAAGACACAGTCATAAATGTCGCCTATACAGTGTTAAAAAGCTTTTCCTTTGATTTGACCTGGTGACCTAGTTTTTGACCCCAAATGACCCAATATCTAACTCGTCCAAGACTTTATTGAGGGTAACATTCTGACCAAGTTTCATTAAGATTGGGCCAATATTGTGACCTCTAGTGTTAACAAGAGGGCCAAAATGGCCCTATATCGCTCACCTGTTATCATTGCACTTAAGGACAAGAAGGTCAAAAAATCATAATCAAGATCAATCAAAAGAATTATGAGAAAATGTAGTTGAAATTTTCTTAAAGTTACTTCAAATAAAATTATTTTCAAATCAGGCCAGTAGTTTCATGCCTTAAGGATTACATCAGAGGAGGTTAGGAGCAAAATTTTGACTGATGAAGCCCAAAGGACAGGAACAACAAAGGGAAGAAATTAAAAATAAATATAAGTCCTCAGAAAAAAACCTAAGTCTAAAGGACAGGAACAACAAAGGGAAGAATTTAACCAAAATTTAAATTTTTTTTTACAAGGTACAGATATGTCAAAATACACCTAAAAATTGGAGGTACCATCCATGTTGTACCACAGAAAAGTGGTTTCGGTTTTTCCCTATGGCCTATAATAAAAAAGTTTCTTAAATAAGCTAATTTATAGGAACATAAAAGGGAAGTAATTAAAAATATTTATTGTAAGTGAACAAAAGGATCTGCCAAATAAAAACAAGAGCACTGCAATTGACGCAAATGCAGAGCAATATACACACAAAACAAAGTCATATGACCTTTGACCCCTAAGTGTGACCGTGACCTTGAAGTGAACCAACCAAAACATGCGCTCTGCACATTGTTTCGATGAGATGAACATTTGTGTCAGGTTTCTTTGAAATCCTTCAAGGGATTCAAGAGTTACAGAGCGGAAGGGAAATTGCTAACCAACAGACATACAGACAGACAGGGGCCATAACTCTGGAACCCATAATGGGATCTGGCCAGTTCAAGAAAGGAACCGAGATCTTATGGTGATACAAGTTATATGTAAGTTTGGTTAAAATAAAATCATAAATGAAACCACTATCGTGCAGACAAGAAATTGTTGACGGACGCACACACGCACAGACGACGGACGACGGATGAAGGGTGATCACAAAAGCTCACCTTGTCACTGTGACAGGTGAGCTAAAAAGGATTTCTCTCTATCTGTTCTGGGGGCTTTATCTCACTCTGACCCTCTTGCAGATCGCTCTGTGTCTGTGTCTGTACTAGTAGAGGATGAATTTCACGCACTGTGTCAAGTTTGCTGCATGTAAAGCGCCTTTTAATGTGTTTATCATGAAAAGGGCGCTATATAAATCTGGTATAATAATACATTATGTAATAATAATAATATTAATTTTAATTCAACTTGATCAATAGACCAAGCTGTCTGCAAGTTGGGTGGACCTTTCAAATATTTACTATAGCCAAACTAAGTGGATCATCATCTGTACAGACTTTAAGAACAACCCAAGATATATCTACCTGTGCTTTCTGTTGCTGTCTTTTCCATTTCACTGTTTGTTTTTTCAACATCTATTTCTAGTAACTACTTGTTGAGACTATGTTGCTGCACATCAAACATCATCAGACAAATTACAGCTAGGTTTCTCATGTGCCTATCTTCCTCCTGGCAAAAAAAGAATACAAATAAAACAAAACTGATAAGCTACAGGCCTTATAACAAAACGGTTTGTGTGTTGATCTATAAAATGTAATGGATGTATGTAAAAACATTCTGCCTTCACAGTGGACCATAATACAAAACAAGCAATGACAGCACGCTCTACTATTTGAAGCCTTTCCACCTAATACTAGCTGAACCAAATGTTCTTGAAAAAGAGGCTAATTTTGCTACAATGTAAGCAAGAGTAATGAACCTTGCCACAAGTGGTCATTCCATGACGCCAAAGATGTGTGGAGGGTCTGAAAACATTTGGTCAAGTAATTCCTGAAAACCTGCAAACATGCAAAACTGTCACAAAATACCCATGTTAATTTCGACAAAATTTAACTTGCCCTTGGAGGTTATCTCATGATGCCAAAGGCATGTGATGTCTGAAAGCATTTAGCATAGTAGTTTTTGAAAAAAAACTTTTTACATGCAAAACTTTAAACAGAAATTTAAAGGTAATAAGTGACCAAGCATTGCCGTGGCATTAGTAAAGCATTTGACATAGTAGTTTCCGAGAAACCTGCTTACATGCAAAACTTTTATCTGAAATTCTAAGTAAAAAAAGGGGCATAATTTCAATTAAATAAATGCTTAAGATATTCAACTTGTCCTGGGAGATCATTTCATAATGACGAAGGCATGTGTGATGTCTGAAAGCATTTGGCATAGTAGTTTTTGAAAAACCTTTTTACATGCAAAACTTTAACCAGAAATTCTACGGTAACAAGTGAATGAGTATTGCAGTGGCAATACAGAAGTCCCCTACCAGAGGAAAACTTTTTTAGTGTTTTCCCCATTTGGTTATTGGCAACTGTGTTAGAACTAAAAATGCTTCAAGGCATTTAGGAATTAAGAAACAACTAGAATGTGTCTGTAGGACACAGGGTGTGCCCCCACTGGTACATTTGTCACAAATAAGGGGCAATAATACAAATGTTTACAGTCTTAAGGGGGTAATAGAGCCTAAACTAACAATTTATGAAAAGGATTCATATTCTAGGCCATATACTTTTTGAGCTATGAGCTTCATAAAACAAACAAGAGGGCCATGAAGGTCCTGTATCACTCACCTTACCAATTAATCTAAAGATCATCAAGATCAACATTCTGACCAAGTTTCATTAAGATATGGTCATAAATGTGGCCTCTACAGTGTTAAATAGCTTTTCCTTTGATTTTACCCGGTGACCTATTTTTTGACCCCACATGACCCAGATTCAAACTTGACCTAAAGATCATCAAGATTAACATTCTGACCAAGATTCATGAAGATACAGTCATAAGTGTTAACAAGCTTTTCCTTTGATTTGACCTAGTGACCTAGTTTTTGACCCCAAATGACCCAATATCAAACTAATCCAAGATTTTATTGAGGGTAACATTCTGACCAAGTTTCATTAAGATTGGGCCAAAATTGTGACCTCTAGGGTGTTAACAAGCTTTTCCTTTGATCTGACATGGTGACCTAGTTTTTGAACCCAGATGACCCAATATCAAACTCATCTAAGATTTTATTCAGGGTAACATTTTGATCAAGTTTCATTAAGATTGGGCCAAAATTGTGACCTCTAGAGTGTTAACAAGCTTTTCCTTTGATTTGAACTGGTGACCTAGTTTTTGACCCCAGATGACCCAATATCAAACTCATCCAAGATTTTATTGAGGGTAACATTCTGACCAAGTTTCATTAAGACTGGGTCAAAATTGTGACCTCTAGTGTTAACAGTCAAATTGTTGACGATGACAGATGGATGACGACAGACACAGGGCAATCAAAAAAGCTCACCTTTTAGCACTTCGTGCTCAGATGAGCTAAAAAGTGACCACTCTCTTTTGTTTGTTTTGGATTTAACGCCATTTTTCAACAGTATTTCAGTCATATAACGATAGGCAGTTAGCCTAACCAGTGTTCCTGGATTCTGTACCAGTACAAACCTGTTCTCTGCAAGTAACTGCCAACTTCCCCACATGAATCAGAGGTGGAGGACTAATGATTTCAGACACAATGTCGTTTATCAAATAGTCACGGTGAACATACGCCCCGCCCGAGGATGACCATGCCCTCTGGCAGCCATAATTTTTGACAAATCAAAGTAATTTGAACGATCTTGGTAGAGGGTCACACAAGGACCATTTATGTAAAATTATTCTAAAATCAGGCCAGCAGTTTCACACAAGAAGATTTTTAAAGTTTCGACTATACACATAAGGGAATTGTGACCACACCTTTTGGCGGCCATGTTTTTTGACAAATCAAAATAATTTGAATAATCTTGGTAGAGGGTCACACAAGGACCATCTGTCATATTTGTGTAAAATTATTCTGAAAATCGAGCCAGCATTTTCACACAGAAGATTTTTTAAATTTGAACAATGTACATATAGGGAAAAGTGACCACGCCCTCCTGGAGACCATGTTTCTTGAAGAATCAGTATCATTTGAAAAATCTTGGTAGAGGATGACATAAGGACCATTATTTTGTGTGAAATTATTTCAAAACTGGACCATTTGTTTTGGTGGAGATGTCATTCAGGGTTCCCACAAAGCAGAGAAAATAAAATTCCCTGACTTTTCACTGACCAAACTCCCATTTTCCCTGACCAAAACTTTCACGTTTTGAGTCATGTATCTGATCATCTACTGATAAAGGTTGGCCTTGATTCTCCCCATCAACCAACCTTTACTACGTTTTTTGTTATAATGATAACTAAAAGGTGTAAAGAAAGTTTGTTCCGGTTTAACAGACTGCTAGATTATTTTAGTGTGATGTAACAGACAGTAAGAAAGGTCTATACTATTTACTAAAAGACTACCTATGATCAAGTTTTGGGTTTTCTACTGTGTCTGTTCAGACAAATGTACAACATTCTATGAAAATTTGTCCATATTCATACATTTTTTTGTAGAAAATGGCATTTTTCACATAATTAATAGGGGTAGTCTACTTGTAGACTTAACAGCATATGTATTTTGCAATATATTTAGAAGTTGTTTGTTTCTTTTTACATTACAGTATTTGAGTTTGCATTCTACAAATAATGATTAAAGAGCTGACATAGAATCATTTAAAGCAGAAATGCCTGTTTATTTTTCAAAAGCTGAAAGTTCAATACAATAAATAGTATTCAGCTTAAATGCCTCAACAATTATCAGTGTGAAATGACTTAACAAAATTAATATAAATGAAACAAGAGCTGTCACAGGAGACAGCATGCTCGACTATTTCGATGCTGGATAGAGAAACTGGGCACATCTGAGGAAACTGGAGCTGTCACTGGAATGTTTATTAACTCCAATGGTGAATGAAGATATTGCACAATTGCCTGAGTCTGTGTCAAAAATATTAAGTAATAAGAGAGGTACAGATAAAGTGTATCAAAACACTATATAAGTATAGCCTAAGCAAAAAGGGGGCATAATTAATAAAATATTGGTGCAAGAGTTATGTATCTTGTGTCATATGATGTGGGTGATAATGTGGAACAACTACTTCAAGTTTGAATCAAATGCATTTCATAATAACTGAGATATAGTGAAAATGCATCAAAATTAACCTTTAATTCTAAGTAAAAGGGGGCATAATTCATCAACAAGAGGGCCATAATGGTCCTATATCGCTCACCTGTTATCAATGGACAAGAAGGTAAAAAAATTATAATCAAGATCAATCAAAAAAAATATGAGAAAATATAGTTGAAATTTTCTTAAAGTTACCTCAAATAAAATTATTTTCAAATCAGGCAAGTAGTTTCATGCCTGAAGGATTACATCAGAGGAGGTTAGGAGCAAAATTTTGACTGATGACGCCTAAAGGACACAAACAACAAGGAAAGAAATTAAAAATAAATCTAAGTCCTCAGAAAAATATCTAAGTCCAAAGGACAGGAACAACAAAGGGAAGAAATTTAACCAAAAAGACAAAAAAAATTCTTACAAGGTACAGATATGTCAAAATACATCTAAAAACTGGAGGTACCATCCATGTTGTACCACAGAGAAGTGGTCTCGGTTTTTTCCTACAGCCAATAATAAAAAGTTACAAAATAAGCTATTTATGGTAACATAAAAGGGAAGTAATTAAAACAAGAGCTGTCACAGGAGAGCGCCCGACTATTTCGATGCTGGATAGTGAAACTGGGCACATCTGAGGAAACTAGAGCTGTCACTGGAGTGTTTAATGACTCCAATTGTGGATGAAGATATTGCACAATAGCCTGAGTCTATGTCAATAATATCAACTTAAAGTAATAAGAGAGGTAAAGATAAAATGTATCAAAACACTATATAAGTATATCCTAAGCAAAAAGGGGCATAATTCATTAAAAATTGGTGCCAGAGTTATGCATCTTGTGTCATATGGTGTGGGTGATGATGATGAACAATTATTTTAAGTTTGAATCAAATCCATTCAGTAATAACAGAGACAGAGTGAAAGTGCATCAAAACTTTAACCTAAAATTCTAAGTAAAAAGGGGGAATAATTAATGAAAAATTGGTGCCAGAGTTATGCACCTTGCGTCATATGGTGTGGGTGATGATGTTGAACAACTATTTTAAGTCTGAATCAAATCCATTCAGTAATAACAGAGACAGAGTGAAAGTGCATCAAAACTTTAACCTAAAATTCTAAGTAAAAAGGGGAAATAATTCATGAAAAATTGGCCCCAGAGTTATGCACCTGGTGTCATGTGATAAGGGTAATGATGTTGAATATTTGTTTAAGTTTGAATCAGATCCATTCATTAATAACAGAGATAGAGTGAAAGTGCATAAAACTATAACCTGAAATTCTAAATAAAAAGGGGAATAATTCATGAAAAATTGTGCCAGAGTTAGGCATATTGTGTCATATGATGTGGGTGATGATGCTGAACAACTAATTTAAGTTTGAATCAAATCCATTCAGTAATAACAGAGGTAGAGTGAAAGTGCACCAAAACTTTAACCTGAAATTCTAAATAAAAAGGGGGAATAATTCATGAAAAAATGGTGCCAGAGTTATGCACCTTGTGTCATATGATGTGGGTGATGATGTTGAACAATTATTTTAAGTTTGAATCAAATCCATTCAGTAATAACAGAGATAGAGTGAAAGTGCATCAAAATTTTACCCTGAAAATCTAAGTGAAAAGGGGGGATAATTCATGAAATATTGGTGCCAGAGTTATGGCCCTTATGTCAGATGATGTGGATGATGATGAGAAATAAGTATTTCAAGTTTGAATCAAATCCATCAAGTAATTACAGAGATAAGTTGAAAAAAGAGAAAGTGTAAAAAAACTTTAACCAAGGTGGGGACGCGGAAAGACGCCGACGCCGGGGCGAGTAGGATAGCTCTCCTTATACTTCGTATAGTCGAGCTAAAATATATTGTTAGTGGGCCAAAACCCTGGAACCCATAAAGGGATCTGGCCAGTTCAAGAAAGGAACCAAGATCTTATGGTGATACAAGTTGTGTGCAAGTTTGGTAAAATTAAAATCAAAAATGAAGCTGCTATTGTGCAGACAAGGTCAAAATAGCTAAGTTTGGCCCTTTCAGGGGCCATAACTCTGGAACCCATTATGGGATCTGGCCGGTACAAGAAAGGAACCGGGATCTTATGGTGACACAAGTGTGTGCAAGTCTGGTTAAAATAAAATCATAAATGAAGCTGCTATTGTGCAGACAAGGTCAAAATAGCTAATTTTGGGCCAAAACCCTGGAACCCATAATGGGATCTGGCCAGTTCAAGAATGGAACCAAGATCTTGTGGTGATACAAGTTGTGTGCAAGTTTGGTAAAATTAAAATCAAAAATGAAGCTGCTATTGTGCAGACAAGGTCAAAATAGCTAAGTTTGGCCCTTTCAGGGGCCATAACTCTGGAAACCATTATGGGATCTGGCCGGTACAAGAAAGGAACCGGGATCTTATGGTAACACAAGTTTTGTGCAAGTTTGATTAAATTCAAATCATAAATGAAGCTGCTACTGGGCAGACAAGGTCAAAATAGCTAATTTTGGCCCAATCAGGGGCCATAACTCTAGATCCCATAATGGAATCTCGCCAGTTGAAGAAAGGAACCAAGATCTTGTGGTGATACAAGTTGTGTGCAAGTTTGGTAAAATTAAAATCAAAAATGAAGCTGCTATTGTGCAGACAAGGTCAAAATAGCTAAGTTTGGCCCTTTCAGGGGCCATAACTCTGGAAACCATTATGGGATCTGGCCGGTTCAAGAAAGGAAACAAGATCTTATGGTGACACAAGTTTTGTGCAAGTTTGATTAAATTCAAATCATAAATGAAGCTGCTACTGGGCAGACAAGGTCAAAATAGCTAATTTTGGCCCTATCAGGGGCCATAACTCTAGATCCCATAATGGAATCTCGCCAGTTCAAGAAAGGAACCAAGATCTTGTGGTGATACAATTTGTGTGCAAGTTTGGTTAAAATAAAATCATAAATGAAGCTGCTATTGTGCAGACAAGGTCAAAATAGCTAAGTTTGGCCCTTTCAGGGGCCATAACTCTGGAATCCATTATGGGATCTGGCAGGTTCAAGAAAGGAACCGAGATCTTATGGTGACACAAGTTGTGTGCAAGTTTGATCAAATTCAAATCATAAATGAAGCTGCTACTGGGCAGACAAGGTCAAAATAGCTAATTCTGGCCCTATCAGGGGCCATAACTCTGGATCCCAAAATGGAATCTGGTCAGTTCAATAAAGGAACCAAGATCTTGTGGTGATACAAGTTGTGTGCAAGTTTGGTAAAAATCAAATCATAAATGAAGCTGCTATTGTGCAGAAAAGGTCAAAAAAGCTAATTTTGGCCCTTTCAGGGGCCGTAACTCTAGAACCCATTATGGGATCTGACCGGTTCAAGAAAGGAAACAAGATCTTATGGTGACACAGGTTTTGTGCAAGTTTGGTTAAAATAAAAGCATAAATGAAGCTGCTATTGTGCAGACAAGGTCAAAATAGCTAATTCTGGCCCTATCAGGGGCCATAACTCTGGATCCCAAAACGGAATCTGGTCAGTTCAATAAAGGAACCAAGATCTTGTGGTGATACAAGTTGTGTGCAAGTTTGGTTAAAATAAAATCATAAATGAAACCACTATTGTGCAGACAAGAAATTGTTGACGCGCAAAAATAGCAAATTGTGGCCCTTTAAGTGGCAATAACTCTAGAACCCATGATGGGATCTGGCCAGTTTTCAGAAGGAAATGAGATATCAAGCCAATACAAGTGCTGTACATGTTTGATCAAAATTACTTGCAAAATGTGGTCTCTATAGTGTTCACAAGGAATTGTGGACGGATGACGGACGAAGGTGATCACAAAAGCTCACCCTGTCACTACGTGACAGGTGAGCTAAAAATTGGTGCCAGAGTTATGCACCTTGTGTTAAATGGTGTGGGTGATGATGTTGAACAACTATTTTAAGTTTGAATCAAATCCATTTGGTAATAACAGTGATAGAGTGAAAGTGCATCAAAACTTTAACCTGAAATTCTAAGTAAAAAGGGGGAATAATTCATGAAAAATTGGTACCAGAGTTATGCATCTTGTGTCAAATGATGTGGGTGATGATCTTGAACAATTATTTTAAGCCTGAATCAAATCCATTCAGTAATAACAGTGATAGAGCGAAAGTGCATCAAAACTTTAACCTGAAATTCTAAGTAAAAAAGGGGAATAATTCATGAAAAATTTGTGCCAGAGTTATGCACCTTGTGTCATATGGTATCGGTGATGATGCTGAACAACTATTTTAGTTTGAATCAAATCCATTCAGTAAAAACAGAGATAGAGTGAAAGTGCATCAAAACTTTAACCTGAAATTCTAAATAAAAAGGGGGAATAATTCATAAAAAATTTGTGCCAGAGTGTTGTATCTTGTGTCATATGATGTGGGTGATGATGTTGAACAATTATTTTAAGTTTGAATCAAATCCATTCAGTAATAACAGAGATAGAGTGAAAGTGCATCAAAACTTTAACCTTAAAAACTAAGTGGAAAGGGGAGATAAATCATGAAATATTGGTGCCAGAGTTATGGCCCTTATGCCAGATGATGTGGGTGATGATGAGGAATAACTATTTCAAGTTTGAATCAAATCCATCAAGTAATTACAGAGATAAGTTGAACAAGGCAGTCTGAAAGACAGCTAAATCCCCCGCCACTGTTATGGATAGTGAAAGGGTAAACCTTTGACCTTTAGCTGTGACCTTGACCTTGAACTGATATGGCTGACTCATGAATTCTGCACAACGTCTTGATGAGGTGATCATTTGACCTAAGTTTCATGAAAATCCTTCAAGGGGTTTAGGAGATACAGAGCTCAAACCTTTGACCTTGAGTTGTGACCTTTGACATTGAGTTGACATGGTTGACTCATGAGCTCTTGATGAGATGATCATTTAACCCAAGTTTGATGAAAATCCTTTAAGGGGTTAGGAGATACAGAGTGGACAAAATGGAAGCTCAAACTTGACCCTAAGCTGTGAGCTTGACCTTGAGCCAGCATGGCTGACCGTAGTTCTGCATTCAATTTGATAAGGTGATCATTTGACCCAAGTTTTATAAAATTCCTTGAAGGGGTTTAGGAGATATAGAGCAGACACGAAATGGAAGGCTCAAACCTTTGACCTTCAGTTGTGACCTTGACCTTGAGCCGGCATGGCTGACTCATGGGTTCTGTACATCGTCTTGATGAGTTGATCATTTGACCCAAGTTTTATAAAATTCCTTCAAGGGGTTTAGGAGATACAGAGCGGACACAAAATGGAAGGCTCAAACCTTTGACTTAGTTGTGACCTTGACCTTAAGCCGGCATGGCTGACTCATGGGTTCTGCACATCGTCTAGATGAGGTGATCATTTGACCCAAGTTTGATGAAAATCCTTCAAGGGGTTTAGGATATATAGAGTGGACACAAAATGGAAGGCTCAAACCTTTGACCTTGAGTTGTGACGGAAGGATGGGCGGAAGGACGGAGACCATTCCTATAACCCCCCACCACTTGTGGGGGGGGATTAAAAAAGCGAAAGTATAAGAAAACTTTAACCGAGGTGGGGACGCGGAAAGACGCCGACGCTGACGCCAGGTCAAGTAGGATAGCTCTCCTTATACTTCGTATAGTCGAGCTAAAAAATCTTACTTTACACATTTTTATCAGGCTGATTTACTTTTCCAGCTGTAGCAAACTTTACTTACACCCTTTACATGTGTTTTGATTTTTATTTGTTTAACTTTCCATTTTTAATTGTTTCTCTATGATGCCAAATAAGTCCTAATATCCACCCTTTAGAAGAATGCATTTTATTTGCATCCTTTCTACATCTCTGAATCTTCCAGTCTTTCTCTGTTAGCTGAATTCTAAAATATTACAGGGTAAAATTAAGATGCTACAAAGAATTTTATTAAAATAGTCTTTTACTTTAGCAAAATCCACCACTGAACTTCCAGAAACATTTTAGCACTTGAAAACTAGTTTTTATCTTTACAAAGAAGAGTTGACAAAAAGACTAAGGTCTATTTAAATATAGAATAAATCAAAATAGCAATGTTTTGCAAAGCAGTAATTTGAGTAAAAAATGGTAAACATGTAAGAATGTTATGCAATAAGTTTTCTTAAGTAACTTTTCCATACAAACATAAATAACAGAAAAGAACAGTTTTGTTATTGCTTATATGATAATATGATGAGATAACTTTGCAACTATTCAGGACCAGGTACACAGTTCATAGCATTCATACAGTCTCAATCGTGTTAAAAGTCAATAATAATTTTGTTAAACAGATTGTATTTTTTTTTAATGTTTGGATTAGACAAAAGAAAAGGAACTGCCTTTGCCTTTTATTTTCATTCTCTTAAATTTTTCACAAATTTATTCTCCTGCTTTTGACTTCTGGTTCCAAATTTCCCTGACTTTTCCCTGACTTTTGCTAAATTTCCAAATTTCCCTGACCAATTAAAAAATTCCCTGACTTTTCCCTGACCTTGAAAAAAATACTTTTTTCCCTGACTTTTCCCTGACTGTGGGAACCCTGTCATTTGAAGAATTTTTATTTTTAGCTCTGGCAGCCCCTATGTGCATCCAAGAGGAACCTTCTGTATTTTTTGGTAGAGGACCATCCAAGGAACATCCATGCCAAATTTCATCAAAATCGATTTAGTTGTTTTGGCAGAGACGTCTTTTAAACACAATTGTTGACGACGGACACAGCATGATCACAATAGCTCACCATAAGCATAGCTTAGGTGAGCTAAACAGCTGTATCGCTCAACTGAGATTAGTTACTTGCTAAAGCTTCAAAAACAAACAAGTAGGTGAGTAGGTCATGGTAAAGATTATTCAAGATAACTACTGAAGTCTGTTAGAAATTATATAGGTGTTCCAAATCTCTTTGCTGTAGCTTTAAGACAAGAAAGTAGGGCAGTAGGTCAGGGTGAGCAATATTAAAGGTGAGAATTGAAACCAGTATCAAAAGTTATACATGTGGTCAAAATTTCTATGCTGTACCTTCAAAAACAGAAAGTAGGTCAGTATGTCATGAGTAAGACTATTCAAGATGAGTATTGAAATCTGAATCAAAATTATACAGGTAGTCCAAATTTCTATCCTGTAACTTCAACAAAAATTTTTAACAACAGCTGTCGGAGGACAGCAACGCTCGACTATTCAACAGCCTTGTCAGTTGAATGAAAACAACCACACAAAAATCCTTACCAGGCAGAGATAGGTCAAAGTACATCTCAAAATTGGATGTAACATGCATGTTGTACTATAGAAAAGTGGTCTTGATTTTTCCCTACGACCAGTAATAAAGAAGTTCCAATATAAGCTATTTATAGTAACAACAAGGGAAGTAATTCTAAACTAGGGCCCTGGTTCTTGTGCATGACTTTCTGTCTCATGATGGTGTACAATTGAGCCACCTTACATCAAAATCCCTCCATGCATGAAGAAGAAATGCTCAGGACAAAGTCATTCTTGTATGTGACCTTTGGCCTCCAAGTGTGACCTTGACCTTAGACCTAGGGACCTGTTTGTGCATATGACACATTGTCTATCCATGCTTATTATTTGTGTCAAATTATTTTGAAAGCGGGCTATGCATGTCAAGGTTATGGACCAGACACAAAGACCACATTATCAGTATATATGTAGTGAAAATTGGGTAAGTTCAACCAAGGACTGTGCAAGCATGTCAAAGTTATGGCCCGGACATGAACACCACCCTTTCCCAAACACACACACACACACAAATACACACACACACACGGACAGGGATAACACTATATGCCCCCACCTCCGCCTATTTTATTGCTGGAGCATAGAAAACGGGAATAATTTTGTAAATTGCAAAACATGGTTATGAAACGTGTAAAATGCATATCAGTTCATGACAACAGACAATTGTGCAAAGTTTCAATCCATTCCGGGACCAATAAGTGGTTACTGAGATACCAGATTACATACAACAAGAGGGCCATGATGGCCCTATATTGCTCACCAGAGTTGATCTGGCCTACTGACCTAGATTTTGACCTCACATGACCCAGTTTCGAATTTGACCTAGAGATCATCAAGACAAACATTCTGACCAAGTTTCATAAAGATTGGGTCACAACTGTGACCTCTAGAGTGTTGACACTACATGACCCAGTTTCAAACTTGATCTATTAATCATCAAGTCAAACATTCTGATTAAGTTTCATAAAGATTGAGTCACAACTGTTGCCTTTAGACAGCTCACAAACTTTCCTTTGATTTGACCGTATGACCTAGTTTTAGACCCAACATGACTCAGATTCAAGCTTGACCTAATGATCACTAAGACAAATATTCTGACCAAGTTTCATAAAGACTGAGTCACAACTGTGGCCTCTAGAGTGTTCACAAGCTTTTCCTTTGATCTGGCTTACTGACCTAGTTTTTGACCCTACATGATCTAGCTTCAAACTTGACCTAGATATTATCAAAACAAACATTCTGACCATGTCTAATAAATATTGGGTCACAACTGTTGCCTATAGAGTGTTCACAAGCTTTTCCTTTGATCTGGCCTACTGACTTAGTTTTGACCCCAGATGACCCAGTTTTGAACTGACCTAGAGATCATCACGACAAACATTCTGACCAAGTTTCATAAATACTGGGTCACAACTGGCCTATAGTGTTCACAAGCTTTTCCTTTGATCTGGCCTACTGACCTAGTTTTTAACCCAACATGACCCAGTTTCAAAAGTGACCTAGAGATCATCAAGGCAAACATTCTGACAAAGTTTCATAAATATTGGGTCAAAACTGTGGCCTCTACAGTGTTCACAAGATTTTCCTTTGATCTGGTGTAATACCTAGTTTTTCATCCCACATGACCCAGTTTCAAACTTGATTTAGAAATCATCAAGATAAACATTCTGGCCAAGTTTCATAAAGACTGGGTCACAACTGTGGCCTACAGAGTGTTCACAAGTGTTTCCTTTGATTTGACCAGGTGACCTAGTTGTTGACTCCACATGACTCAGATTTGAACTTGACCTATAGATTATCAAGACAAACATTTTAACTCTCATGAGTTTCAAACTTAAATTGTTGGCTCTAGAGTGTTGACAGGATTTCCCCTTGATCTGGCCTAGTGACCTAGTTTTTGACCCTACATGACTCAGTTTCAAATCTGACCTAGAAATCGTTAAGACAAACATTCTGACCAAGTTTCATAAAGATAGAGTCACAACTGTGGCTTCTAAAGTGTTCACAAAAAATTTCCTTTGATTTGACCAGGTGACCTAGTTTTTGACCCAACATGACCCAGATTCGAACTTAACCTAGAAATCATTAAGACAAACAATCTGACTAAGTTTCATAAATATTAAATCACAACTGTGGCCTCTCAAGTTTTCACAAGCTTTTCCTTTGATCAGACCTACTGACCTAGTTTTTGACCCTACATAACCCAGTTTCAAACTTGACCTAGAGATCATCAAGACTAACATTCTGACCAAGTTTCATATAGATTGGGTCACAAATGTGGCCTCTAGTGTTCACAAGGCAAATGTTGACTTAGCCAAATCGGGACTCTGACGCATGAGTGAGTCCAATAGCTCTACCTATTCTTTGAATAGTTAAGCTAAAAAGGTTTTTCCCTATACAAGTCTATTTATACCATGTGCCCGCCCCTGGGAGGGGCCATTTAACCCCAGGAAAATAATTTGAATAATCTTGGTAGAGGACAACTAGATGATGCTACAAACCAATTACCAAAGCCCTAGGCCCTGTGGTTTTGAACAAGAAGATTTTTAAAGTTTTTACCTATATAAGTCGATAGATACCATGTGACCCCCAGGGCCGGGCCATATTTGACCCTGGGGGATAATTTGAACAATCTTGGTAGAAGGCTCACGTGATGATGCTACATACCAAATATCAAAGCCCTAGGCACTGTGGCTTTAGACAATAAGATTTTCAAAGATTTTCCTTGTTTAAGTCTATATAAACTATGTGACCCCCAAGGTGGGGTCATACTTGACCCTAGAGGGATAATTTGAACAATCTTGGAAGAGGATCACTAGATGCTGCTACATACCAAATATCAAAGCCCTAGGCCCTGTGGTTTTGGACAAGAAGATTTTTTAAGTTTTTCCTTTCAGTTGCCATGGCAACCAGAGTTCTGTATGGAATTCAATTCTTAAACAATTTTTAAAGAAGACCATCCAAGGAACATCCCTGTGAAGTTTCATCACAATTGGCCAGGTGGTTTAAGAGGAGATGTTGTTTAAAGGAAAGTGTGGACAGATGATGGATAGACAGACAGCGGACAGTGTGCGATCACAATAACTCACCCTGAGCCTTTGTACTCGGGTGAGCTAAAAAGAGGAAGTGCATCAAAACTTTGACCAAGGTGTGTACTTGGAAGGACGCTGGCGCCAGAACAATTAGGATAGCTCTCCATATACTTCGTACAGTCAAGCTAAAAATGGAACAGCTCACATTCTTCATTGTTGAACATTTTCTATAGAACATACAGGGAATGTTACTTATTTTTAATTCTGAAAGATGGGGAAGATAGCAATATAGCTGTACTGTTGATTTTACATAACTATGACCATTATGTTTTGTAACAATCCTAAATGACTAATATTTCTTATTCATTGTTGCAGTTGTATGTCTATATCAGAGAAAGTACTGCCAGAGACTGACAGAGAAAAACTTATGGAAGAATCCTAACAGTACTTGCTTATGCCTACCAGAGACTTTCCAACATTTAATTAACAGAGAAGAAACACCATTAGATGTGTTCTGGGTTGAAATGGCATAAAGAAAACTTCCAAATGGCAACTCACAATATAAACTGTTGAGTGATTTGGCTCTTGTGGCACTGATTTTACCAAATTCAATTTCATCAACTGAAAGACTTTTCAGCACGCCAAGAAAAATACAGACAGACTATAGAGGAAACCTAGTCTTAGATTCTGTAAAACACCTCGTGTTAGTGAAAATAAACAATATAAATGACTTCCACACTTTCAGGCCAACAAAATAATTAATCAAGGGTGTAAAATGTGCAAGTAATTAACATACCGTGTTAAAGACTGGAAGAGATAACTGTTCTGAGAAAACTGAGACTGTAATCTGAACTGTGAACATCTACTGAAGTATATTTATTGATATAAATTGGAACTGTGAGTTTACTAAAGTATATTTATTGACATAAAATGGAACTGAGAGTGTACCAAAATATATTAATTGACATAAATTTGAACTGAGAGTTTACTAAAGTATATTTCGAGGGGTGAATGCGACAAAGTGCTAAGTGCATTTCATGAAATTTTACAGAAGGAAAAAACATTCCTGTTGCTTTATAATTCTGACAGCTGCTGTAATATTTTTAAATCTAGTGGAATTTTTAAAGAAATGTCTGACAGAAAAGAAATTTTAATCCAAATGTCACTTAGAACTTTTTCGCACTCCAAACAGATACAAATTTGCAAAAATTTAAGTGCGACAAAATTCTAAGTGATTTTATATTTTATTATTAAAGGGACATAAAATTCATCTTTTTGTACCCAGTTTTTTGTAGTGTTTGAAATCATTGAATAAAATGAACCTTACAAACCATGTCACTTATAACTTTTTCGCAGTCATTTTTGTTTACTATTATAAAACTTTGTGACTTCGAAAAGAGTCTAAGTGACATTATAAGTAAGCCTTTACAATGTATAGGTCATCCAGAGTTTTTGCTTTTGAGCTTATTTTTCTTTAGAAGGAAATATTTTTCATGTATCTATTAAAACAACATGGTGTTTGATGGCTGGACACAAGATGTGGGCCCTTTAATTTCTTTCACAGTAATCAAAAGTAGTGTTCACTGTACAGAGCATAGCATAACGAATGAAACTGCTTTATCTGCTGATAATCATTTCAATAATACATGAAAATATTTATCACACTAAGAAACAACACATAATTGTTTTCCATTTTATTTATTTAAAGCTTTTAAACTTAGTAGTTTCTCAGACTCACAATTACACTGAACAAAAATGGCTAGCCAATCACAATGTATCTTTATAAATTATATTCTTTGGCTTAGTGTATCAGTTTTAAGAGAATTATAAAAACTGTATTTCAGACATGATATTTTCCTCAGAGTTAAAAATTCATGCATTCTAATATGACTAGCAATGCATTATTCATCACAATGTTATTATGTTAACATCATGTCAACATGATATTTAGCACCATTTAGTGCTTTCAAATTTAGTATTTTACCTAATAGCATTTTTAAAATGAAATGTAACACTGCACAACTGTCTAGATTAATTTACGCACATACTAATCTGGTATATTCGCTTTACAGAACAATTTGCCATCATTTTCGCCCAAACTGAATTCTTCCCCAAGACGTATTTCCATTTCCAGTCCTGGTGTGTGTAAACAAAGGAGCGTGATGACACGCCATGCATACACTGTGTATGTAACACAAAGAAACAGTTCCATAATATTAATCTAAATTTTACGACAAAGACATATTAGAAAGGAAATTTTCTATAGCAAAATTATTTATACAATCTGGCAGTAATAATCGTTCGAAATAATTTCACTCAAGCTGCGCCCTTGTGAAATTATTACACCTGATGTATAACCATCTATCATGCATAAATAATGTTAAAACACTGCTTTGGTGTAAATTATTTCTTAATTACTGTATCACTAGAATTAAATATTTCTAGAAATATTTACAAATGTTGAACAGCTGGTATTGTTCAGTATAATGCTTTGATTCAGTAAAACAGTTCTCTTTCAATAGCAAAATGTTTTTTTCCTGTAAAAAAAAATGTTTACAATAAATAAAGTTGAAATCATCATGCATTTTCCTATTCTGTACTTAGATTAATGTTGAGTACAGAAAACAGTGTTTCAATTTATTTTTTGCCCAATGAAGCTTCAATACTTTAATTATTGAGAAATATACATATAAGTTGGAAAGCTTGTTTCAAGATCTAGCCTCTCAAAACAGTATAATTAAATAACTTAACCTGACTAAATAATCTATTATAAGAGTTAGTCTCAGTTACACTACACCGTATAGCGTTAACGGATGTTTAATGTATAACAAAATTTCCAGTCCGTTCGTTCCATTCGCATGCGTTTATTTCCCGTTTCTCATGCGGCATCTGCACTCCTTGTTCTGCGAAATTCGTTCAGTCCAGTGGAAGGTTTTGAGCATGTTCAAAATTTAGAACGTACACCACCGGACAAAGTTGTCCGTTAGATGTACGGTAGCAATGCGCTGGTATGTGTTTTGTTCATTACTCGTGCGTTCCCTATTCTGATCTTGACCGGTTCGCATCCGTTCTTGTCAGGTTACATTCGTTCTTGTCTGGTGGACCTGATTCATGGCTGGACTACTACCAAATGATGCAACGGATGTAACCTATGTTCAACGGATGGTAACTGACAAGAACGTTTTGTCAGTATCTCATGCGTTGCGCTTTTGTTTTACACGGTACAAGTCTGTTATTAGTACGGTGATATCCGTTAATTGAACATTGTTCGTCCTGTATATATGCGTAAATCTTGTGGTCATCGTGTGTTTTATGCGCCCAATACACCGATTGCGAAAGCATAGAGCAGCAGCGGGGAATGCCTTTCGTCACCGGATAACTTTCTGTCACAGTGTTTATATACATTTGGCGTCCGTTAACGCTATATGGTGTAGTGTGACTTACACATAAGGAGTTAATGTCAATCTACTCCACATTGCCATTTCTGTGCAGTGCAGGGCATGCATACTAATAACATACACTACAAATCAGACTGTCATTGTGTAACATAGATTCCACTTTAATATTAAGTTTAGATGTTTCTTCAAGATATATTATGATTTTGAGTTTTTATTTGGTTACAAATATGAAACAGTTTCCAGAGATATGGCTTTATTTTCAGTGTGGAATTGTCAATCAAATTCTCTGTGGCATGCTGGCATTAATCAACAGTCACTTTAGGAGACACCGGACCTTTTCAAGATCAGTTAACTTTGATTCCAAAGATTTCATTCCATATTCTATGAAATTCTCCAGATATCACTATAATTATACCAGGGATCATCCTACAAGGCGATTTGAGCGATATCGCCGCTTTAAAGTCGGCCACTTCGCCTAATTATCGCCTCCGGGCGAAATCCAAATCGCCGAGTTTTTCAGCGAGTTATTATCTGTTTACTTAAAGTTGCAAAACTTGATGCATATTCTAGATTAAATTATCGATAAATCCATAGTCAACCCCGCCTTCTCGCCTGTCAAACTTCAGCCAATCGTAGCGTTAATATCTAACAGTGTCAATCAATAATATTTTAAGCCGCCGCCATTTTGAAAATTTTCAATCGGCGTGTAAAAAGCCAATAAACTTAACGAGAGCATGATTTTATGCAACAACTGTATATTATTCTTTCATTTTATTAAAGATTACTTCAAAAATTATTTCAATTACCATAATTACGGTCAATTTCTGTAAATGAACGGCTCGGGTACTGTGGATAAAAAATGATTTCGCGGACGTCAGAACTGCCGTACAAAATATTGTAAAAAGCTCGCCATTAACTACGAGTTTGGTATTATTTTCGAAAAAAATAATAGATAAATAAATTAAATGTATAAATCTGAACAAGTTGGTGCAAAAATCGGGCATTATAAAAGTACGAGAATCGAAACATTAATGAAAATTTTCACGCCGTTTTGATCGTGCACCTGTTAAATTTACGGATTTCGGACATGTAAATTTCGGATAAAAATTTAAAGGCGACTTTTTCATAGCTAAGTTTATACTTCATTTAGAAATTCATGAAAATGATAATGCAAGAATCAATTTCCTTAAATAATTACTGGTTATAAGTTACAGCTAGACCCACAGAAAGTGGATATATATAGGCAAGAAACTGAACGCTATGCCGATTCTTCTTAAATTTCTCAACTTCTCCCTAAATTCTGTGGAGGGAGAAGTCACTTCTCCCTAAAATTTTGACCTAGGCTGATCCCTGTTATACACAGCAGTTAACCAACAATAAGATAAGATACATGTGTTCCTAATAATTTTCTGAAAGCCATGGTCATGCAGTCATTTCAGTTTTATCATTATAGCAGTTACTGTAATGGCTGTGGTTAAATGTCATTGAACACTACTGATGTAAAAGTTGCATTATACTGTACTGTTTGTAATATAAAAACTCATAACAATATATGAGTAAATTTATGAATACTTAAAAAGTACACAGATTTTCCTAAAAAACCTATGTTTTTCTTATCCAGAGCAGTAATCACCAGAAGCTCCGATATATGCATTTATTCAGTATTCACTGTTACTGGAGACATAGAAAATGTGGTTAAGAAATTTCAAAAGACACCTGACAAGGTTTAAGTTAACTGTGAAATGACAAAAAGATGAGCATCTAAATTCCAGACCAAGATAACTTATTCGTATATTCTTGTGATTCAATCATATACTATGAAAATGCTATAGTACAACTGTATACTGTGATTCACATTAAACAAGAACTGTACAACTGTACAGACAGTCATAACTTGCCGATCGGTCACACGTGTTAAACCGGAATCCACCTAAAAACCGGAATACACTTTCCATAACTGGAATACACCTGTATCTTTTTAATTAGAGGTATTTCTGAAGGTTTTTTTTATAATTCAATCATATATATCATAAATAATTAACATATGAAAGTAAAATAAAAGACGTCCACTCAAAACGATAACCGTGCAGGAAATTATCATAACCGAAATACACCCGTATTTTATGAATGAATGGTACTTTTGTAGGGTTTATTGCAGAACTCATTTGTATATAATATAAAATAATTAATTAACAAAAGGAAAATAAAATATGATGATTTGTCAGTTTCTGCGTATTAGTTGTGTGCTAAATTACACGATTGTTCTTAGTATTCATATATTACTATGTAGTTAAGTACTTTTTGTTTTGTGTGGTAGCAGCACATAAAACACATGACATGCTGCTAAAATAAGAATAAGGTCATTGTATTTGGCAGGCATCGTGGGATCAGATTCTCCCTTAGCTGTTGCAACAGAGTATACTGCTTGGATCAGGGGTAGTTCCATTTGTACACCTGACCCAAGAGGCAAGATTTACAACACGTTAGTCAGAACTAGTGCAGTTGTACATATAGAAATACTTTTTGAGTTCAAATAAGTATATTTCACTAATGTATACTTTTCCCTGTCCTCATTTAGATCAAAAATCTTGAGACAAATGTTTGAAAAAAAAAAAAAAAAATCAGACAATTTCATCAGAAGAACTTTAAATGCATTCTGTCACTTAGCACTTTTTCACAGTAAACAATACTTGGTTTACAGCCACATGTTTACTGTGAAAAGTACCAAGTGAAAAAAAATAAAAATAAAAATCAACTGTTTGTCAAAAAAAAAATAATCCTTTATACCAGGTACTGATAATGATATCATACTTAAAAGAAACCAACTAAATGGCACAATTATTGAAAAATATTTGTCACTTGGTACATATACTGAGTGCAAACTTGATATAGTTTGGTGCGAAAAAGCGCCAAGTGACGTAAGGCACTTAGCACTGTGTCGCATTCAAATGGTATATCATTTTCACTTAGCACTTTTGACCATTTTGTTATAAATTCATTTAATGACTTGCTATAATCTTGATATTTTCACAGGACATGGGCAAGGTCATAAACACTTGATATATGAAAAAAAGTGATTTTTTCAAAAAATGTCACTTAGCACTGTGTCGCATTCACCCCTCGATTTATAGACATAAAATGGAACTGAGTGTACCAAAGTATATTAATTGACATAAATTTGAACTGAGAGTTTACTAAAGTATATTAATTGACATAAAATGGAACTGAGAGTTAACTAAAGTATATTTATTGACATAAAATGGAACTGAGAGTGTACCAAAGTATATTTGTTGACACAAATTGAAACTGAGAGTATAGAAGAGTATATTTATTGACATAAATTAGAACTGACAGTATATCTATTGACATAAATTTTATCAGCAAAATGTGCATTGCTAAATAAATTCTGTTATATCTTATGATATCTTCATTTTTATGAAGAATTAGTTGTAACTTAAAACAAGAGCACCGCCTTGTGGGTGCAGATGCTCAGTTGATTTTTTTGTCTCTGTACAACAGAAATATTGTCCTACGCATGATTTTACAAGTCCAAAAAGGGCCATTATTCTTGCAAAAAGCAGGACAGAGTACTGTTTCTTGCTATACAGAGTCAGCTTATGATGGTAAATAACTGTTGCAAGTTTCAAAGCAATAGCAAAGCATTACCTAAACATAAAACTTAACCAATAAATCTGATATTTTCTAAGTCCAAAAGGAGCCATAATTCTTGCAAAAAGCAGGACAGAGTTATGTTTCTTGCTGTACAGGGTCAGCTTACGATGGTAAACAAGTGTTGCAAGTTTTAAAGCAATAGCTTTGACAGTTTAGGAGAACAGCTGACCTAAACACAGAATTTAACCAAGAAATCTAATTTTCTAAGTCCAATAGGGGCCATAAATTTTGTAAAAAGCAGGATAGAGTTATGTTTCTTGTTGTACAGGGTCAGCTTATGATGGTGAACAAGTGCTGCAAGTTTCAAAGCAATAGCTTTGATAGTTTAGGAGAAAAAAAATACATAAACATAAAACTTAACCAACAAATCTGATATTTTCTAAGTCCAAAAGGGGCAATAATTCTTGCAAAAAGCAGGACAGAGTTTCTTGCTGTACAGGGTCAGCTTTTGATGATAAAAAAGTGTTGCAAGTTTAAGAGCAATAGCTTTGATAGTTTAGGAGAAGCACTGACCTAAACACAGAACTTAATCAAAAAATCTGAATTTCTAAGTCCAAAAAGGGCCATAATTCTTGCAAAAAGCAGGATGGTGTTATGTTTCTTGCTGTACAGGGTCAGCTTATGATGGTGAACAAGTGCTGCAAGTTTCAAAGCAAAAAGCAGCTTGGAGCAGTGATTTTTTCCTTCTTTATAAAGTACCCCTAAAAGGACCTTTTCCCAACTGAAAAATGCAATCTTTTTTCCCAATTATCATCCAAAAACTCCCCAAATGACCAAATTAAGTTTGCATTTTGATGACTGCAGAAGGAAAACTTAGCTACATTGACATTCACCATGATTTAACCATTCAAACAGTTTGTTTGACGATATTTACATGGAATTAAAGGAAGAAGCATTCTAAATGATGTTATTAATTAACTATAAAAATTCCCAATCTGCGTGAAAACCCCGCTATTTTTCCCAATTTATCCGGTACCGGACCTTTTCCCAAAAGGGCAAAAAAAATCACTGTGGAGTTGTGTCTCTTGCTGTATAAGGTCAGCTAATGATGGTGAACAAGTGTTGCAAGTTTCAAAGCAATACCTTTGGTAGTTTAGAAGAAAAGCTGACCTAAACATAAAACATAACCAAACGCCAACACCGACGCCAATCAAGTGATAGCAATAACTCATCATTTTTTTTTCAAAAAATCAGATGAGCTAAAAAAAAGTGAGTTGAAAACTGCTATTTAGCGCGAAAGAAAAATGAGCGAATTTAAGTCTCCCTTATTTTTAGTGGTTTATGAGAAGATTTTGTTTAAAGGAATTGTTGACGACGGATGGACAGATGCACACATGCACGCACAAGCGCAAGATGGACATGAGCTGTCCGTAAGACAGCGCGCTCGACTTTTCTCAGTGCTTGACTCTGAATTAGAGCTTTGCAAGTAAAATGAAATTACAAAATAAAAAGGGATATAACTCTGTCAAAATTCAAATCAGAGTTATGGGAATTGCATCTCTGGTGTAGACTTTGATAGTAAACAAGCAGATTCGATGAATTGGTATCCCCCGCCAAACGGGTTTGTGGTGAGGAATGGCAAAAAGATATATCTGGCAAAAAGTTAAGGATGTTAATAAGAAGCAAATAATTTCATTAGTCAAAATCAAGTTAACAGAAAACAAATGTTATTATTTTGAATGGGATATGCTTACTGTAATAAGCTTAGCCTTTAAAATTAAATGCAGTTAATTGAAATGTGAGCTTGAAGTTTAACTGGAACGAAATATTGTCTTTGAGTGGTTTGGCACCAGGTGTTGCTGTTTAACATGTACATTTGAACTTAAAACAACAGATGTCCTTAAGAGAACACAGGTAAGATATCTTGAACATGGCTGGGGGCAAGGTTTGTGCAGTCACAACTTAACATGTTGAAGGTTTGAACATTTAAAAAAAAAAAAAAAAGGAATGGAAATATATATATGTATAATTATATAGATATATGTATATACTTATTTTTTTATGGGATGGGGGTGCAGGTGAACGGGAGAGGAAACAAAATTTCACATGTTGATTATAAATGTTGATTGAAAATTAAAAATGAAAAAAAAAAAAAAAAAAGGTAAAAGGGTGAAGTTGGTGGGGGGGGGGGTGCGGGCAGAGGATACATGATCTACATGATCAGTGGTGGGCATGACTGGGTGGAGAAGTGAGGTGGGGGAATGGTACAACTCTATAGTTAACACTAGAAACTTCTAAGGGCCATAACTCTGGTGTTACTTGGGCAATCTGTCTGAAACTTGATGGGCCCCATAACCTCATAGTTGTGAACATGTATATGAAGTTTGTTTGAAAAAATCTAAAAAAATTTATTTTTTTGGGGGGTGGGGGGTGGGGGTCGGGGGATAGGGGGGAGGTGTGTGATCAAGGTAAGGGGGTGACCAGGTGTGGGTACACAACTTCACATGTTTACAATAAATGTTCATGGAAAAGAATGAAAGAAATTTAATGAAATTCTACCAAATGGTAAGTTTGTTATGTTCAAATATGTGCATTTTTATACAATTAAAGGGCAATAACTCTTAACTAACAAATAAATCCGAATAAAATTGTGTGTACACAACCACATTATGGTGATCTAAATTCTGATTAGGTTTCATAGTTGTAGGTCAAATATATCAAAAGTTATGATGCAGAAATTGACATATTTATAGTACCCTATATAGTTAACACTAGAAACTTCAAAGGGCCATAACTCTGGTGTTACTTGGGCAATCTGACTGAAACTTGAAGGGCCGCAAGAACTCATAGTGGTGAACATGTATATGAAATTTTAAATAAATATTCCCAACCATTTCCTAGATAAGGCTCCAGACGGACGGACGGAAAGACGGACGGACGGACAACGCCAAAACTATATCCCTCCGACTTTCGTCGAGGGATAATAACTGTTTTGAGTTTCAAGTCAAAAGCTTTAATAGTAACAGAGATATTTGACTTTGTAAGGGACATAATTCTGTCAAAATTCGAATCAGAGTTATGGGGATTGTTTCTCCTGATGTAGACTTTGACGGTAAGTAAGTATTTTAAGTTTCAAGTCAATAGCTTTGATTGTAAGAGATATCTGACTTTATCAAAAACTTTAACCAAAAATTCCAAGTTAAAAAGGGGCATAATTCTGTCAAAATTCAAATCAGAGTTATGGGGATTGTTTCTCCTGGTGTAGACTTTGATAGTAAATAACTACTTTAAGTTTCAAGTCAACAGATTTGACTTTATCAAAAACTTTAACCAACGGCAACACCGATGCCGGGGCGAGTACAATAGCTCTACTTTTTCTAACAAGAAACGCGGCAATGCCACGAAACCAGGTTTTCAACACTTTTCATAAGAATAAACAAGAGTGCCAGAATGTCACAATATATGCCCGTCACAGCAAATTTCTTTACTCTAGCACCTGTATTTGCAGATGTAATTTTAATTTTGTGGTTGTTTAGTAATCATTGTAATTCTTTTGTTTTTCTAAGTCCACAAAAAAATCCTTCCAGGTAGAGTGTATACCTGAAAATACACCTAAATTAGAAAGTAACAACTCTGGTTGTACCACAGAAAAGTGGTCTTGGTTTTTCCCTACGGTCAATTATAAAAAAAAGTTACAATATAATTATTTATAGTAACAACTAGGAATTTAATCTTAAAAAAAAAATTGTAAGTCCCCACGAATCCTTACAGGTAGAGATTGGTCAAAATACACCTCAAATTGGATGTAACATGCATGTTGTACACAGAAAAGGTGTTCTAGATTTTTCCCTACGTTAGTATGAAACGTTCACAATATAAGCTCTTTATAGTAACAACAAAGGGAGGACTTCTATAGAATGGAACTGCGCAAGACACTTCGTCTCATGATGGTGGTATGAATTGTGCCAAGTTACATCTAACTCCTCTACGCCTGAAGAAGATATTGTCGGACAACCAAACTTTTTCATTCTTGTCTCCTTTGACCACTAAGTGTGACCTTGACCTTAGACCCTACCGGGCACTGGTTTTGGCATGACACTCGCATCCGCCATGATGGTTAACCAATTGGGTGCCAACTTTCATCAAATCCCTCCATGCCTGTAGAAGATATGTCTAACTTAACCCTAACTAACCCTATACCACCCTATTTTTAGTAACAATGACCTTGACCTTGATCAGAAACCCCCAAAATCAATCCCAAGCTAAACTTTATATATGTTTTTCTATACCCAAGGTTTCATCATGATAGCTCATTCCTAAGTTAAGTTATTGACCGGAAACCTTTTTCTATTTTAAGTAACAGTGACCTTGACCTTGACCCCAGAAACCCCAAAATCAAACCCAGCCTTTGTCTTGAAATATGCTACATACATACCAAGTTATATTAAATATCTTTACCGAAACAAAAGTTTATTGACCAGAACCAACCCTTTTTCTATTTTACGTAACGTGACCGTGAATTGACCCCAGAACCCCAAAAAATCATCCCAGCCTTTGTCTTGATATAGCTTACATATACCAAGTTTTTATTCAAATATCTTTACCGAAACAACAGTTATGCCCGGAACCCCTTTTTCTAATTTTAAGTCAAAACAGTGACCTTGGACCTTGGACCCCAGAAACTCCAAATCAAATCCCAGCCTTTGTCTGGATATAGCTACATACGTACCAAGTTGTATTCAAAATATCGTTACCTGAAAACAAAAGTTATTGACCTGACCGGAAACCCTTTTTCTATTTTAAGTAACAGTGCCCTGTGACCTTGACCCCAGAAACCCAAATCATCCCAGCCTTGTCTTTGATATAAGCTACCTACATACCAAGTTTTATCAAAAATCCTTTACCCCCCCAAAACATAAGTTATTGACCGGAAACACCAGTTTGACGCCGCTGCCGCGCGCCACCGCGCCCGCCCGCCCGACCGAATCTACCCCAATTTAATAAACTCGGTTTGCGTTGAAAACCTGGTTTAAAAAACCTAGAAACGGCCAAACTACATTTGATAAGAAAGTCTGTTTATAACCAACCCTTCTGTCCATAGGACCGATGCCCCCACATACAGTGGGTATTCTCTCTACAGCCAATACACTATCAAAGGGCCATACTGCAGTAACACCGCGCAGCCAAAGACAGCCCCGCTCGACCTATTCGCAATTATTGGCCAGAAGCAGGAAACTATTACCCAAAAGGTTAAATATCCAAAAGAGTTTTAAGTTCAAAAGGGGCCATAATTAGACCAAACTGCCTATCAGTTATGGGATTTGCAAGCTTCAACTAGTTTTTAACCCGAAGGTTACATATGAAGTTTCAATCAATATCTGCATTAGTATTGGCGATCGTAACTTGCATGTAAACTTTAACCAAACTTGTCTAAGTCAAAAAGGGGGCAAAATTTTTCTCAAAATACATGTCAGAGTTTTTAAACTGGGATATGATCAGTGAGGATTGTAATTGAATCTAGGACCCCGCACACAATAAGTTTCAAATCTATATGCCTTTTCGTAATAGCTGTATGTACTTGCACGCAAAAACTTTAACCAGCATTTTCTATGTCCACAAGGGGCATCATTTGGCCCAACTGAAGGTCGAGTTATGGGGACTTGTGCTACAACTAGTTAAATACCCGCAGACACATGTGCAGTTGCACTTCAATATCTGCATAGTTTTGGAGTTAGTAACTTGCATGTAAAACTTTACCAAAATTGTCTAAGACCAAACGGGGGCATAATTATCTAAAAAACATGTCAGAGTTATGGGACTTGATCCAGTGCGGTAGGTAATTGCTCTTAGAAAGAAAAATCAGTTTCAAATCTAACTGCCTTTCGTTCATGCGGTATGTTACTGCACGCAACCTTTCACCGCAATTTTCTTGTCAAAAGGGGGCATAATTTGGCAAAATGCACGGTCAGAGTTATGGGCCTTGCTGCTAACAACTAGTTTTTACCCCGAAGACACATGTGACGTTTCACTTCAATATCTGCATTAGTTTTGGCGATAGTAACTTGCATCTTAAAAACTTTACCAACATTGTCTAAAGTCCAAAAGGGGGCCATAAATTGCCTCACCTACCTGGCCGAGTTATGGGACTTGACCCAGCGCGGTTGGGTAATTGACCTAGAAACCGAAAACATAAGTTTCAAAGCCATATGCCTTAAACTGAGGGCTGTATTGTACTTGCCTGCAAAAAAAAAAAAAAAACTTAACCAAAGTGTGACGCAACGCCACCGCCAGGGTGAGTGAATAGCTAGATATTCTTTGGAATAGTCAACTAAAAAAAGCAAGAAAAAGAAAAATATCCTTACGCTGTTGCCTCTCAAGTTGTTCCTCTGTTCTGTTCATCAGCTCTTATAGTGTGGGAAAAATTGGACACACAAGATTTCACGCTGTACGGACGAATGTCAGGACAGATAACAATTAGCTGCAACCGTATAGGCTCACACATAAATGTATGTGGGACTACAACATACCTGTGGAAGCAGAGCAACCTATCTGTTTCTCCTCAGCAGAGCGGACTGTACCATGGCTAGTTGGTCTACTGCTTATGTCCCCAATTTGTATCACATCTGCCAGAGCATACAAGGACTTCAGGAGGGTCTTGCACTGTAAGTACTTGGCTGTAGCCCATCTCCATGTTACACAATTCTGATTCCTATCTCATCCTGTATTAATTAAACCCTTCTGCCGACATGCAAAATTCCTCATTGGGTTAACATAACGAAGACACACAGACAAAGCCCAATTTTGCTAGCATTTTCGACAAATCAAATTATCACTGTTATCAAATCTCACAAGGAAACCCACAATGTTCTGGCTGTGCCACAAAATTAAGATTACAGCTGCTGATTTTTAACCACAAACTCAGTGATGTTCCGATTGATCACCGCTAACCGTTAGTCGAAATTTAATGAGCAACGACGCCGCCCTCGATTATAAACTTGCATAATCGATTATTTGACACTATGCTGTTTTAAGAGTTACGAATCTTTTTGGTTGTATTTCCTCGTTAGTTTCATTTCTTTTCCACTCTTCAATCGGTTGAAAGCATTACTGCATTCGATCAAAATAATCATGCAATCAAACCTATATTCCCTCTCCAGGGTAAGACTATCCCCGAGTGGAAGTAGTTTGCATTCTACACGATTGTTAAGGAGCAGCAGTGAACAGAAAATTAAACACTGGGATTGTCGTTTGCCGATGCTTGCCGTAAAGGACCGCAAATAACGGTACCCCTCCCCGTTCGTAATGGTCGGGATATACTTCAAGTTTCAATCATGCATTGTGCTTTAGCTATAAATTTTTTTTTAATATGCAGCTGTAGATGTAGATTTTTAAACAAGAAATCGTTATAACAGAAAATAAGAAATAAAAAGATGGAGGGCCTTGACGTTAGACCCAATCCTAACTGTCACAACAACCGGGACAAGAATAGCCATCTTGAGGTGAGTTAGGTCTGAGCCTTGTCAGCTAATGGTTAAAAGTACAGCAGGATCAGTGTTACAGTCCGAATATATTCCGGATTAAATCGCTCGAAGGGCCATCAGCTTCTATCGATTAAATTCGATTACCATAATGCTGTCCGATTATCATCACTACAACAAATACAATGTCGCTTCTGTTGAAACTACAAAACTTCCTTTCGTTCCTTCCATTTTACTACTAATTGTCTTAGATTTGTGCCTTTACATCCATGTTAAATTTCACTGTTTTATATTTTGCATAAATTGTTTTTTTTTTTTGCGTTTCATTATGCTGATTGTAACTGTATATAACAGAACTTGTGAAAGGAGGCTGACCAAAGGAGAGGGCAGGAAGGGCACTCACAAAAAGCTCATAGTGACAGTGAGCTAAAACACAAATACACTGACACCGACTCCCCCACACTACCACATGGGGGGCAGGAGCGTTGTTCACTCATTCTCACTTGGTTTCTAGGAACAGTCTGGATGAAAAAAGTATCCAAAAACTCTTTCACTTTGCGAATTTCACTTTGAACAAAAAACATAATCATTGACATTGGAACTGGAAAACGAGTTTTTCTGCTTACTTTCACACATATAGTTATTAGAGCTTTTCTCCGCCAGTAAAAAGCGGTGTTCATTTGCTTTTCGCAGGGAAGTTCCAAATGAGTCGTTATGTGAGAAAGATTTCAAGCATTTGACTTGAGGTAATTTAATACACGGACGGCTTCGCCTTTCATTTGGGTCTTTTTTATGTAGAAGACTTCAAGCATTTGGCTTTGAGGGTATTTAAGTGTAGAAGATTTCATCAATTGGCACATTTGAAGTATTTAACATGTGGAAAGCCATCAAGCATTTAGCTCCAAGGTATTTTAAATGTGGAAGACTTCAAGCATTTCGTCTGAGGTATTTTACTGTGGAAGACTTCAAAGCATTAGTTAGCTCTGAGGTCTTTTAAGTGTGGAAGCTTCAAAGCAGTTGACCTCCGAGGATATTTCCTATGTTGAGACGTTCAGATTTGGCTCTGGGGATTTTTACATGTGGAAGACTTCAAGCATTTGGCTCTGAGGTATTTTATATGTGGCAGTTTGTTTGATTCGTTTGGGGTTTAATGTCATTTTTCAACAGTCTATCAAGGGAGATCATTCAAAAAGCTCACTTACTAAATAAAACTGAGAACAATCAATTTCCTATGTTGAGGCAAAAAAAAAGAGCTTGTCAATCTATTATGGATCAAACCTTTGGGATCTCTGGTAGTAGAGTAGTTCTGGGATCTTACATGTTTGCCGTCACGACAGGGTTTTCCCTACTTGAGGGGACAGGTGGGAAAGAGATCATATATGCTTGCTATCAAAGAATGGGTTTTGCCTACTGGAGGGGAACAGTGTGGACAAGAGGATCTAGAGTTTGCCTGTCAAAGAAGGGTGTTCCTACTGGAGGGACAACGGAATGCGGATCTTAGACGCTTGCATGACAAAGACTGGGTTTTTCCCTACGGGAGGGACAGCGAGAAATGGAGAAATCGAGCATCAGCACAGTTTCAGTATCCACCCTTTTCCGAGAGAGATGCGAAAAAACAACTGGTCTTTCACAGGCAGGCATGTAAAATATTTTCTTGCCTTTCCATCAAGACTTGTAGATTACGGTATTTTCTGGTTATTATATATATAGTTTGTGATGTCATTATAGTATAGTACTATTATGGACATTCACTTAAGCGAACTATTTTGACATGACCCTACCCCGATAGACAGTACTATCCGTTTAGACAATTCAATTACTTGCCGCGGGGGGGGGGTGGGTGGGGTGGGGAATACAAAGGCAAACAAATGGTGCCGTTTAAATTACAGGGGGAGGAAAATGAAATAAACCAATTATCCTGCATGGTCTTTAATCCCCCACACCTCAAATTGATCTGAAAATACTGTACTTTAGCATGTTAATGATCTAGTTTGTCTGAAAGTAAATTTCATGCACTGTCATCCAACAGCTGCTGATTTTTATACTATATAATGTATTATTCACACGTTGGAGAATGGAACTTCTTTTAATATTTCCGCTCAAGACTGGCGTAGTCCTTACTACTCATTAATGCCTTGCATTTATACGTATTGGAAGTCAAAATAGGATGTTTGATGTTTGCATGTGCTAAATATGAAATCTGAGGTAGTTTTCAGTACTGGAATTTAAATAATTTGTGGATCAAAAACTTAATGTTTGCCAGAGTTTGGTATAATATTACTTAAATGAACTCATACAAACATTTCAGTACCCGAACTACCACATTTATTTAATGTATTTGGGTTTTAGGCTCACCAACACAGTATCGAGTAATATGGCGCCAAAAGGACTACCAATTTTGGTTTCACAACTCCATTTACAATGAATAAAAACAATGAGGTTACACGTGTACTATTTCATAAATATTGGACCCGCTAAAATTATTCAAACTTAGTTAAAATGAGGACGAATGCAAATGATATAGGCATATCAGTTGCCAGTTATAAATAGGCAATGCAGGGGTAAGACAGGGTGGGAAGTACATGTAGAAATATGCTCTATGTAATGCGTGGGCATACAAGAGAGTTAAATATATTCAGAAATATGCACTATTTAATGCACATTCATTTTCTCTACATAAATATGGATAAGAAATGGACAGAGGACAATCTTCCCCAATTTCAGGTAATACCTGGGCTAATAACTCCAGAGGGCACTTAACATGGTCTGGCAGTTACTGCCTTGACCAAGGTTAACAACCCTAAGCATTCCGATGTATTTTAGTGACTTTGGATAGAACTGCTGGAACAACTTTTGTGGGTATCTAACCACATTAACCATGGCTGTAGAGGATATAGTGTATGAAAATATGTATCCAAAAACTTCATTGTTATCATTACCATTTTATTTTCCCATTCTATGGCCAGGTGCTCATCCAAGTCTTGGAGCCCTAGGGTCCCCACCCATAAAGAGTTAAAACCCCATTTTATAATGTGTCGCATTTTCAAATTTATTTCAACTCGTACAAACATAAAGTTGCCAAAAAAACAACACACAACCCAACCGAATCCCTGTCTAACAATGACAGAAATACAAAAACTCATACCAGTACTGGTTTTTAAAAAAAAAAAAAAAAAAAGTGATCATTTGATTTAGCAACAAAAATTAAGTATCAAATTATGTTTCCTCTATCACCATCAGGTTTTTCAACCATTATGCATTTTTGATCCTCTTTTTTCCCAAAATATATTAACAATGCAACCCCTACTCCATCATTTGACCATGAACAGTGTTCTGATAAATATCCCTGAAAATCCACTCTTCCACAATTCGGCGCCCACACTGTCAGTTAACTATCTTTGTCTCTGTTTGTCTGTCTGTCTGTCACGCCGGCTATTGTAACCAAAAATCTTCTATGATTCCACCACCCCCAAATCTCAGAAGATCCGGCCCAATTTGTCGTTGACATCCTAGACTTCTATAAAAATTGTTCCTGTCACCTTCTGTCATGTCTAAGCCCCATCACAACCTTTGCAGCTACAGCCAGTTTGTTTCTAGACCTTCACATAGCCTCAATTGATCCTACAGAGAAATATGATTTCCATTACAGCTTACCAAACAATGTTATGCCCTTGTCGCCTCCTCACTCCTTCTTTTCTTCAAACCCCCGCAATTGAGGTACCCTCCACACCCATCAATATACTGGTACCCAGCTAGGTTTGTATCTCATCATATAAAGTGCATGGTCCAAAGATACATACAATGGGAGTGACAGGTAATGAACCCGGGCCCTTCACTCCAGGTTAACGTCCTACCCTCTCAACAATGCCTCAAAGTAACTTTGACAAGCATGCAACTGTACTGTATCAAGATTCAGTGGTCTCTGTAGTCATAAATGAAAAACTCAACATTGAAAGCACAGTCAATCTCTTCAGCAAAGACAGGCTTTACTAACATTAAAAACACACGACATTGACCACAACAAAAAATCACCTTTCCACCACCATTGGGATCTGCATGTACATTGCTCCCAACTCCATGGTCAAGCTACGCCATGACAACTCTGCTTTAAAAACATAAGGACATTCCCACTGTGGATTAGTAATTGTATAATCTATAAAAATTGCAAGTTTATTCAGTATCAGCAAAGGATAGTTTGATCCGAACAAACAATGGCCCATTAAACAATCATGATAAACCCACTCTTTTCATCATTTAAAAAGGATTTCATATAAAAAAAAATTTTTTTTTTTGGGAAAATGATAAATTGCAGGATCCAAACAGAAAACGCCTGTTTAATCATTAAATAAAAATGTTAAAGGGAAAAACTGCCAAAACAATGCAAATTCCGCATTTCTGATATAAGCTAGGAGACCAAACTGAAGTTTCCACATTTTTTGTTACATCTAATTTCACTTTGCTTCCCTCATAAACTTATGTTTTAGCAGGTTCATTAATCTTGAAGGTGATAATTGATAATTATATCCTGTGTCAGTATTTTAAAGATGAAAAAACAAATTCATATATATAATTCTATGTAAAAACACTGACCCCTGTGGCCTATATATCTATAATAAAAAATGGCCATAACCATTCATGAAGAATAACTTACTATTCTGAGACTGCCCTAGCAAAATAACCAGATTTAACTTTCATTAAAGTCCAAGCAGGCCTGTCTTTATGGACTCTGAGAATGCCACCAAAACTGGTGGATTTGGGGGAAAACAGCGTTGTTAATTTTTTGAAATGGGAAAAAAAAGGGATTTTAGCATATATGTCTAAAGAAATTTAAAAAAAAACAACCTTTTAAATCTGCTGTAAAATTTGAAATGCAAAGTGAAAATCAATGCAGACTCTAATATATATCATTTGTCAGTCGGTGTTTTGGTATAGGTGACGTTTTGATGGTGACTTCAATAATTGTTAAATCTTTCTTTTCTTCTGAAATCCGAAAATAAATAAATTACATTTAATGATGTTAAAAAAAATACCAAAAAGCTGTTACGCAGGCAATACCTACTTATTTTAACTTATAATATACTCTGTATATAAGAATTTTTCATTAATTTTGACAAACTTTCGGGTCAAAGCTCTGGAGATGTTATCCAAAACCAGCTGGATACCAATCTCCTTGATTTCATAAAAAAATTACCATTCGGCTACAAAGCACCAGTACTGATCTAAGAAGAAAAAAAATCATCTGATTGGCTGGTTATCAAAAATGTGGGCTAGTTCCAACAAAAATTGTTTATAATTGGATGACACCAACTACTTAAAAAGGCTCATAACTCTACATGTAACTTTACAGGACCCAACTGCTTAACAAACTTGGACAAGATATTACAGAGCTCCAAGAAGCTTTTGGTACAATTGGGTATTTACCACATCACTTTTTGTCTGAAAGGGTATTGGAAATTTGAATTGGGTTAAAAATAAAATCATTACCCAGCCTTTTCAGAAGTAAATTGGGTATTTGCTAAAAACCAATTGGGTATTTTACCAAGCTCGCACTAACAGTTGAAGTATTTTTTGCTGTTTACATTACAGACTACAGTATTTTAATGGGCCTTCAAATGTTATATCAAAAACTTGTATTTAAAATTGTTAATGAATGTTTCATACTGTTGTTTTTTTTTCACTTTTAATGCCGTCTGAGCTCAGTTCATCCACAATATCCCTAACGAGTGTCACCGCCAATATGCATTCTCCCAAAAAGATGTCATCCGTATTGGTGACACTAACATCGTCACAACCAGATAACAGACATAGGTGAACCGCACAAAATATCCCACTACATTGTTTGTTTGTGCTGCATCACGAGTGTATCGCTCGTTTTTCCTTACCAGCAGTGCATACCTCTGTATTACATTTTATCGCGTCAAATTGTATACCCAAAGCGTCCACATAACACCGATCAGCCGACTGGAATGGTCTGTTATTTTTCCGATAACTTGCAACCTGTCTCCGTCACGTCTAACCAGTCCGCCAACTCGCGTTAAAGTCTCGTACCCGTTCTAGTTCTAAGGAAAATTGCGATACGCTCGCCCTTATTTATTCCCCCCCCCCCCCCCCCCCCCCCCCCCCCCCCCGCCCACCCCCCGCCCCACCCCCCCCCCCCCCCCCCCCAGTATGGCCCGCGCCTTCCCACCTCCCCTCCACCCCCCCCCCCCCCCCCCCCCCACCCCCCCCCCCCCCCCCCGCCCCCCACCCCCCGCAATTTCATTGCGTTTCCGTACGCACACTGTATGAATTCAACTGGGTTTTCTGCAATTTTAATTGCGTAAATACGCAAATACGCCGCTTATGGAGCTCGTATTATGCCATAAAATTCTAACAAATTTGGTGTAACACTGGATGAGAATGCTCAAGTTAAGAGCATAGAAAAACTGTTTATCTGTCACATGGGAGTGCATAAATATGGCAGTGCTTGATGGTCTAAGCAATGAGCTGACACTGGTCCATTCTGATGTGTAGAAAATTAGAGAAGAGGCCAAGTGAAGTTTGTTAAATAATGTGAAATCTGGGTGACAAAGGCATAAATAAAGTATGAAACAGAATAAATTCATTAAGGTATGTTTGTATCACCTTGGGCTTCCAGCACATACTAAGATACTATAGATATAAGCTGCCTACAATATAACAAGTATGCAAGAGAAAACAGATGCATGTATAAAACAGAATTTTTAGGCAAATAAAAATGATGCTACAGACCAAGCTTGAAGTTCTAAAACTTTTATAAGATCTGGCGGACATTAAAAGGGGCCAAGCAGAGCAATTTGAACATAAATCAGAGGTCTACAGACTAAGTTTAGTAAGGATAATCACATGGTTAATGAAGAGATTTTTTTTTAAAGGTATTTCAATTTTTAGCTATGCTGGCCCGTAAAAGGGGCCAAGTGGTACAATTTGAACAAATTTCAGACAGGGTCATACAAGAATGCTACAGATAAAATGTGGTGATGATCCAATGAGTGGTTCATGAGAAGTGTTGTTTCAAAGATGTTCAAGTTTTGGCTCTGGAGGCCCTTAGATGGGGCCAAGCAAAACTACAGGTAAACAAGAGGGCCATGATGGGCCCTAAATCGGTTAGATGAGTTATAAGGCTTGCTTGAACAACTTTGGTAGATGATTATGCAAGGAAAATGTCTGTGAAATTATTTGAAATAATGCCAGTATTTTCCGAGAAGATCTAAAGCTCCTTACCAGATGGTAGATGAAACGTATACTTTTCTTAGTATCTCACCACTTTTAAGTTTCCATCAATGTAGTTTATCCATGTGGCACAAGGTGATTTATACCTGCAACAATGTCAAATGCACAAAATACCACAAAATATATAGACTGTGTCAATAGGTGTATCTGTATGTCTGTTTTTTTTTAGTATTGGCTATAGTTAAAAGTACACAGGAGGTGCCAAATGACTGCACATTGACTTCTTGAAGTCCTTTCACAATAACATATTATATTCACATAACATCAGATTACATACACAAGAACTAATTTTACAACAGTAAGTATAGATGTGGAAATGGTTCAGGGATGGCATTTATGATGAAGATGACTTACTTAAGTTTGAAAGCTCAGAGCTGTAGTTCCTGAGAAACCTGCTTGCATTTACAACTTTCACCAAAAACTTCTATTGTGAAGGCTGCTTTGGTCCAAAGATCAATCCAAATCCTTATAGTGCAAATAGCATTTTTTTTTATTTTTTCAACATTCAACAGCTAAAATTTTACCAATTTACCAAATTTTTTACTTTATTCGGCCAAGGACGTAACAATGAAACTATAACATGATGCATGGTCAGTTTAAACAAGAGCTGGCATAGAAGATAGTGCACTCTACTATTGCAATGCTGGATAGTGAAATAGGGCATATCTGAGTGAAATAAAGATATCTGATTTGATTTGATTTGAGGAAGCTGCACCTACATGTATCACTGAAGTGTTTAACGACTTCAATGTCGATGTCAATGACAATAGTTTATGTTTCTTAAAAACAGAAAATAGAATGACAGTGTAGCAAAATGGTAACTTTAGTATAAAAGGGACATAAAATTATCATATTGTTTTGAATATTTCTGCTCCATTATGTGGACTAATAATGTAAAAAACCGTCCGCCATGGATTATGCTGAAAACTTGGCAAAGGCACATACAACTTTCAAGAATGGACTTCAAAATGCAAACCTCACATCTGTTATTTACCTGCACCTGAAAATGATGGTAGGAAAAGAGGGTCTTTTTAGAAAATTTAGTAATTTTTTTGTAATTTGTAGTAATAACATTTTTAAGTTAACAATGAAAAAGTAGGGATAATAGGGCTGTTTTTGATAAAAAAAAAAAATAAGTAGGGCAAAAAAGGGTTCAATTCAAAAAAGTAGGGCCCAGAAGAAAGCACCCTCTGACAGTGCCAACGGCAAGGTGGAAACGCCATTTATAAGCACAGTATTGAAATTTACAAAAATTTTACCAAACATTACCTCGAATTTTTTTTTTTTTTTTTTTATACATTTCCATTTGAAAATGTAATGCTTTTATGATGTTTGACCCCATTATTTAAGGGAAAACAGCCCAACAGTATCATCTTGTGGTTTGAAAGTATTAAACACTTACAAATTCCTTTTACTGCAGAACCCCCAGCCACCTTCCACAAGGGTGCACACCGGGCACCTTTTCTTCTTATTGTTAATTATAAACCAATAAGAAAACTTAGTTTAACTTCCCCACTATATGTAGACAATTTCTGGGTGCAGACTGAGGAATGTGGTATGTTGATTCCCCTGTAAACAAGCCAACATTTCTGTTTTCTGTTGTAACACCTCAAAACTGTTATATATATACTGTAAGAAACAAAAAGAAACATAAAGTTACAAAATACATACATGAATGGCCCTTGATTGATCAAATTTTATGCTGGTTTTCAATTTGCCATTTCTTTTTTTTTCAAAGCCACAAAAACAATACCTACTGACCACAGGCAATCATCCTAAGAAGTTTGACTCTATGTAGGCCAAAGCATTCTTCAGTTATCAATAGGAACCAGATGGGCTAGACAGGCTTTGACACAAACACTAATTAAATGAATTTGAAAGCCCTGAAATGACAAAAAAATGTGTTGAAAACGGTCTTTTATTACAGATAGATATTAAGTTTACCTAAGCTAAATATTACGGTTCTTTCTGTCAGGAATAACTGCACAGGTCATTACAGTCCAACTTACACAGGTACTTAAAAACTGTTCTACAATTCGAGCTTTCACTGTTTGCTTTACAAATGATGACAAAAATGATTCCAAACGCTTAGGTCAAGGTCCAACATGACCTTGTCTCATGACTTTTTGAACAACAACCTCAAATCAATAGGGTTATCTGGAGCCATGTTCTATCAGGCTTGCCACAGCAACATAATATTCTGGCATCATCATCCCAGGTTAGCCTTGACTGTATGGTCCACCCTTGTAATAAATGCAGAAATGCCACCCCCCCCACCCCCTGTAATAAATTACACCACTTGTGTCATATTCATGTTGCTTTTGTTGAGACATATATGAATGTCAGCAGAAATTATCAAGACAAACATTCTGACCGAGTTTCATGAAGATAGGGTCATAAATGTTGCCTCTAGGGCAAGCTTTTTCTTCAGGGTCTTCGCAAGGCATCTGGTAGTCCGGAGGTGTGAGACATTAATGTTACAGGGTGGGTATGGGAGGGTCCCCTCCCAGGTTATGGGAAAATTTTTTGCAACACGATTTCCTTGCATTTCGATACCATATAACCAATTATATCAAGTGTGCCAATTTTACCAAGTAGCTCTATTTTAGCATTGCTTGAAATAATTCTGGAAGTCACTGAAATTTCAAAACGTCTCAGTCATTGACTTGCAAACTGTAAAAATTCCTATCATTTGTAAAACGGAGCCACTGTATCAATGTGTTGGAAGCTTATAACTGTAATAGGAGCGGAAAAATGTGCAGACCAATACATGACTCGAACCCTGCGCCCTTCTGCTTGCAAGTCAGATGCTCTACCAAAGACCTAATCGGACATCAAATTCAATAGGCTAATTATATAATTATCTACAACTGCCTACATTCCTCCTCCTTTTTTTTGTCAAAGACAAACTCAGATTCTTTTGACTAACCCAGGCCATTGCTTCACCTACGCTCTTAGGGATTCCCAAGGCTAGTCACCCACACCTCACAGCACCCAATGTTATAGGGAGCGGGAAAAAAATGTGCAGCCCGATACTGGACTCGAACCTGCGACCTTCTGCTTGCACGTCAGATGTCTACCAACTGAGCTAACTCGGACAATCGTATATATGTAATTTTATACCATTAGATGAACACACTGCTACATAAACTATTTACTGAGCTGTACTCTTTAGCATCAATCTTCGTCAGAAAAATATTGGAACCAAAGAACCATTCATAAATAAGGTGTAAAAACTAGAAAGAGTGTGACATCATCAACCATTTAGCTTGCAATCTCATGAACGCAGCTCACAAGAGGGACTTTTGCCCACAAGACAGCTAACTGACGCAGAGCACCTGATGAGTGTTTTGTTTTATCCTATCTCGAAGTTTGGAATTTTTCACATAGACTGTAAGTATAATACTTCATTATATATTACATTACAATTAGATCGAAAAGTTTACTCTTAAAACTGCTCTTTCAAATGACCAACAGCCCCCCACCACCAAAAAGATAATCCACCACTTAATTTATTCAAGTAATATTGATTTCTGACACTTGGCGATTCCGCTAACTGACATTACACGTGTCCCTGGTAACACTCTGTCAATTTCCGCTGTTTCGATCACCTTTCCAATTTTGCACGAGTGTAGAAAGTTGATGAAAAAATCGGGACATTTTCAAAATAATTGAAACACCGTCTTGCTGTACTGGTTGAACGGCCGATGGGTCGGGTGCCAAATTTTGTCCGGCTGGCCATTGATGAATAATTAATAAAACACAGTGATTTTTTTTTTTCCCCTTTTGGGGGAAAAGGTCCAGGTACCGGTTTAAATTGGGAAAAAATAGCGGGTTTTTTACTCCATTGGGACTTATTATAGTTAATTCTTAATAACAAACAGAATGCTTTTCCGTTTAATTCCATGTCAATAGCATCAAACAAAACTATTTAATGGTTTTAAATCATGGTGAATGTCAGTGTAACTAATGTTTTCCTTCTGCAATCATCAAAATGCAAAACTTAATGTGGTCATTTGGGGGAATTTTTGGATGATATTTAAATTAGGGAAAACAGACTGCCTTTTTCAAATTGGGAAACACGGTCCTTTTAGAGGTATCCTGGATGTACCACTTACGCCGGTTTATTATGTTGATATTTCACAAAACATGACATTTGATTCATATGCTTACTAAAATTAGTTAACAACTCATTTTCAAGAACAACAAATATTTTTTTCTTAAAAGTTAATTTTATTCACTGGGAACAGAATTATCGGAAATAATAAGGTCTGTTTTGACCTACCATGGTCGCCATCTTGGATGTTTACAGTTACTATTACCGGTGGAAATTGTGGGAAATAATGTACAGTATAAATCTTCATCCAGAAAACACAAAAATACAAGTAAACACAGCTGAAAGTTCTGGCTACTGGATTTTTTAATCTGCTGTGGAGAAGAACAGTATATTATAACATATCGTTGGAGTCCATAAAATCGCGGAGACCATTAATTCGCGGCCATTTTGTTTTTCTCCCCGGTCATGGCCTAAGACCACAGTTATTTTAATATATGTTTATATAGGCACTGGAACACTATAGCACTTTAGCATGCATTTCCAACCCCATAAACACTACCTGAACTCAACAGAACTATCCAAGAGAAAAAAATTCAGCCACAGTAACACATTGGGTTGACCGGCTCTTTTTTCCACCTTTTGAACCAAATCACCATGCGTATGAGCGAATACTCTCTAGATGGCCGCAAAACAGGCAAAACAGGCCCTATCAAAAAGTCATGGTATGCATATTCTGACATTTTCATTCTGTCAAAATTTGAACATTTACCTACTATTTCATATCTCTCTATTAAAATCATGCCATTTATTGCAGGTTCTCTTCACACTCAAAAATTACACCATATACACTCAAACAGAGGAACTATTTTCCGCGTAAAAACCACTTCCGTATTGTGGTCAACCAAGGGCCAAATAACTGTGGTCTTGTGCCATTTAGACCTATTTTTTCTCTCTCAAACTAAAAAATATTTACCCAGTAGTAATTCAGGATGTATAGCACATTAACTCTGAAGTTAACACCTTTGTTGAACTATGCACTAAAATTTTTGACAGCTTCCAATGTTACCACTTGAATTCGCGTCAACCTTCTGAGCAAAAAAAAAATTCGCGTTACTTTTAGATGAAAAAAAGAAAACGCAAAATTCTTTAACTTTTTTGGTTTGATGAGGAATTTTCACCAAATAAAAAACAGATGTTTCCTTAATATACATTATCCAATTAGAGCCACTTCAAGTTACTGCTTACAATTAATCACTGTTCCAATTTTATAAGGAAAACTATTCTATTACAAAATGCACGTCAAAACGCGGAGGTATAACTCACACGGCAACAGTAAAATGTGAATAAGAAACAACTGTAGCTGTTCAATTTGCCCTTTAAGCAGCCCAGTATGTGGCAAATATGACAATGAATAGCTTTTGTTTTTTACATATATGTTGTCATATTACTTTTCCAGTTGATTCATTCAATTTATGGCTACCCCTAGGTAAAATGAGCCAAAACAGCTCTGAAAACTCCAGTATGTGAGCGTACTAAAAAGCTTAGGAGTCTTTTGGACTGAATATTTCACTCACATCTTACAGTTTACAGGCAATTCAGTGCACTCTGAAAATGAAACATGCACACCATGCCATTTACACTGGCACAAAAATCTAACAATGTGTTATCACAGCTGAGCATTCTGGCAACCGCCCCTATCTCTATAAAGAATGATTTTAATTATACATCACTGCCTGCTCTGACTGTTCCAACCTGGCTTAATTTCAGCAAAATCCTTAAGACTATAACCTGAGAAACTACAACTGGTGCTTCCTAATTTATCCTGTGACTACATTACAATGGGAAGTGCCCTTCGTGTGACCGAACCAGGATCTTCTGTGTGACTGGAAGGCCTTCGGCCACCTCTGCTGAACAACCATCTGAAATATGAATCGAGCCTAGTCATAATTTCTCTTAGAATGAATACTTAATCAGTTTACCTGATTGTATGTATGTGCAAATTAATTTCAAAACAATCTGACCTGCCAAAGACAAAGTGTGAAATGCTTTAAAAGTGCCCTCAAGCAACTTTTCTATGCATAATATATCACAGTCTCCTTTCCCATAACTGTTGTTGTGAAACTGTCGAATGAAATTATAAAACCTCAAATTCAAGTCTGATGTAAGTAAAATGGTGTTCTAATAACAACCAGTCTGAATAACAAACCTATCAATCACAAAGCAGTCTGTCAAGTTTCCTATGCTTTATGGACTGTAGATCTGAAGCAATGTGTACTATTTTCGGTGAAATTAGCTCAATATGAACGGAGTATTCACACGGGGGAATACAGCTTTACTGCATCAACTAATCTGAACAAATTCCTGTCCCCAATTCATGGTACATGATTTACACTGTTCTTCATCCCACACATGATTTTAGAAAGTAGTCATTATGGCAAACAAAACTGGCTGAACCAAATGTAATTCCACTACAATTTATTTTTCTGGCTTTTATTCGCTTGCCGATGCCATTTATACACGAAGTCCTCTTCCATTTTACAAAATCACAGAAAGTCCTGATCATGATAAAAGCATTAAAATGGAGATTATTTAATCATTCACACCACGAACAAACTGTCTTCGGGTCAAATTGAGAAGCTGTAGACAAATATGTACAAAGGCGGTCAATCCCCGTCTATGCGACAAACCTCCCCATTGTACCGAGCGCTCTAATTTCAGGTTTTTTAAGGTACTAAAATGTAAGAAATCCAACTGAATAAGTGTAAATATACAATTCAGGACCTCAGATATGAATGATTTATCGTCTGCCTCACTTAAGCATTACGGAACACCAACTGCAAGACTAGTGTGTGGGAAACTCTGGCCTGTTTTCCTTGAAACTCAATAAAAATATGCCATTTCAGGCCTAATCAGTCCAATTTTCAAAGCACCTTGCATGATTTTTCTTGCACAGAAAATGATTTACCATATTTCAATTTTCAGACGTGTGTACTGTTGTAAATTAGTTACCAAAAGAGCCATTTTATGTAAACAAGAATAGCACCAAAAATACATATCTGAACTATAGGTCAGCTTTCCTCAGTTCGCAGCCAAATTTCTAAAAATCAAAACAATATCACCTCGCGGCATTTTTTGAAACCCCCTTTTGTTTCCGCATACCGGTTTTTTCAAACAAAGCGCGTATATTCAAACCTGCATTTCCTGCATGAAAACCTGCAAAATTAGAAAAAATCTCCAGAAATATGTAAACTGAAAGTAGGGATTTTTCAAAGTTTCAAGTGCAAGTATACTTTTTACCTCAAAACTGACGCAAATTTCAGCGAATGTAATGATAATCTAAATTTTACCAAATTTCTATGCCTACCGCCATTCACTGTCAAAATTTCAGCCGTGGGTAGATGACAACTAAAAAATATTGACAATTTACTTTCTGACCTTTCCCCTATATCAGGCCTAAGACCACCGTTATTTTTTTCTATATGTTCTATATAGGCACTGGACACAATAGCAATTTTGCATGCATTCCCCCCCTATAACACAATACCTGCACCTCAACCGAACTATCCAGAGAAAAAAATTTCCAGCCAACAGTGTAAACATTGGGTTGACCGGCGCTTTTTTCCACCATTTAGAACCCCATATCCCATGCGATATGAAGAATACTCTCTCGATGGCCGCCACCCGCCCCACAGCCTATCAACAAGTCATGTAATGCAAAATCTGACATTTTCATTCTGTCAAATTGTAGTTTGTGTACCTGTACCTATATTTCATATTCCTCCATTAAATCATGCCATTTAGTGCAGGTCTTCACTCAAAAAATACACACTATTACACCATCAAACAGAGGAAACTCTTTTCCGCGTCAACCACTTCCGTCTTGTGGTCAACAAGGGCAATTTAACTGTGGTCTGTGCCTCATTGCTTATTAAGCTGCCACGCGCCGGAAAATCACGTCGCGTTACTACAGATGTTTACTTAGCAGTCACCAGCTGTCAGACAGTACAAACAATGCGTGTTTTAAGCGGTGAGTGCATAAATATTATTAGTTCTAATCAATTTTACCTTTTAAACACTCTGTTCCTTATTAAAGCATTTAAAAACACACATTTTTTTTATCACAAAATGAATGTATTCGGAGTCAAAAAACTCTCGTCTGCTTTGTTGACATTTTTATCAATTGGGGGTCCACGTGACAAATAACTTGTAACAAATTTAGGCCCCAAATATAAAAAAATAAGTTTTGTAACTATTATTCCCTTAGCTATAATTATTATTTCATTACTTTTCGACCAATCACAGGCCTATCAGAAGCACTCCTCAGCCTGTCAGAAGCAAGTACGCCGTATTCACCAGTGCATTAACAAGTGCATACAGCTTGGTGTTAAAGAAAGATGGTTTGTCAGACTGCTGATGGGTCTAGATAGAATGTCCAGTGTCCCTGACAAATACACTGAGAGACAGGGGGTTCTAGGCAAAAAAAAAACAAAAAAAATTGACCCAGAACACTGTTTGTATGGGACAAGTGCCCCTATTTGATCAGTATTATGATGAAAGCGTCCAAAAATAGCCAATCATTTTACAGAATGTTCGCTAGGATACGGTTACACGAAGACAAGAAGTGTTGATATCGCTTAGATTTATGCTGTTCAGTTGGGAAAAACGGGGAAAAGGACAAACGTCGTCAATAAATTGGTTGAACGGATTTTTATTACCATAGATGGCCAGAAATGAAGGTTGTGATGAAACCACGTGGATTAGGTTTAATCGGCTAAAATGACAAAGGAACGCACAGTATGGAGTACTTTTGAACATTTAGAGAGGATGCATTAGCCGACAATGACCCCACCCCCCCACCCCTAGCCGTAACCCACATATCATCTTTAACATTGATGAAAAAGGGACTAACTATAGACCACAAACCCCCTTCTGTGGTAGGAAGCACACATCAACTGTTGCACGCTGATAGCTTTGGTAAAGGTCAAACCGTTACAATGATAGGATGCGGAGTGCAAGTGGTGTCTCAATTCCACTTTTTTCGTATTCCCAGGGCAAAAAAGGAATGAATTCTGATCTTTGAGGAATGGGGCCTCACCTGGGAGCTTTAGGGACTATGTCGGAAAGTGGTGGTCACAGAATATGATGTGTTCAGGAAGACGTACTTAAAGATCCCTTTATGAGTTTGCCACCTGGTCGCAGGAGAGAAGATCATACTTTTACTAGATGTTCATCGTTCCATTTGCAGTTGACCTTGCTGGTGGGCTAAACAGAAGATATTCCATTATCTTTGTGTTACAGCCATACCAAGTCACATATTGCAACCCCTTGTGTGGCTTGCTATGGGCCCTTTCAAAGGAATATATTAATAACCTTTGTCACAAGGTATGAGGAAAGACCTCAGCTGCTATAACACCAAGGTTCCAATATTTGTGACATAGCCTGTACAAGCATCACTCCACGTCTGTGTGCAGAGCACTTGCAAGCAGCTTTTTCAGCGGCCAGGTATTTATTCCCATAAATAAAGGAGGGCCATCCCAACGAGCAATCTGCTCCCATCAGAGGTGTTTTGCAGTCAGACAGTGGCTAATGAGGGATGGACTGACAGTGAACGCACAGTTTCGAAGGGGGTTATTACTACAACTGCAGCAACCCTGACGATCTTTTTGGAAAAGCAAACCCCTCAAGCTCAAAAAATGTGAAGTTCGAAATAATTACTAAACCACGAAAAACCATGCGCAGCTTGTTTCAGGAAAACGAGCGACAGTGTATGACGTATGAGAGGCCATAAAAGCACATAAAAAGTCAACAGAAAACCTCCCAAAAAACCTGCCTAAAAAAACTGCCAATAAGTCACACTAAGTGCCAAAAGTCCCCAATGAAGAAATCGTATCACCAAACAGGTCCGTCAACATTAACTTGCTTGCTAGTTCTGAGTTAGTTGATGCATGAGGATCTAGAAGCAGCAGGCAAACTGTTGTGTTTGTGGACTTTTTACACCACCAGCATAGCTAATGCAGTCTCCACTCACCATTCGCAACGTGGGCTCAATTTTGATGGCAGGTGAATGGATATCCATGTACTCACTGGACCCATCATATTTCACTGCACAAATGTCAGAGTTTTAATACTGCCGAGGGGAACCATTCCTATGCCCTCACTGTGACGGTCATGGCAGAGTAAAACTCTGCAGTCAGGCCATTAGTAATTCTCCTGTTCACTAGTAATTTGTTTGTTACTGTTGTTGAAATCTTTCATACAAAACACAAAAAAAACCACTTAAACCCGATAACCTACTAAATGAATAGTTTTGCCTTTTCAGTCACGAGGCAACCAGTACCGGCGCTACAGCCTCGTTGTTCCGCGCAAATTATGGTTTGCAAGCGGTGCCATTGTTTCTTTGACAGGATCTGTAAGAATTTACTTTACTGCTTAATTAAATGGAAAAAACAGATTTATTGGACTGGTTGTGTTGTACAGTATAATAGACATAATTTGATTAAGGTATGTAAATATTTTCTTATGAACAACCTTTATTTTTTGAGTTTACGCTAAATATAAATAAACACCGCGAATCAATAGTCTCCGAGGATATAACATGAATAAAATAAATGAATAATATCACAAAGAGCACTTTGTCACATTTTTGTCAAAATCACAGATAAACCAGAATTATCACATTCAGTGGTGACTTAAAGAACTCATCATGACTTCTTAAAAACTTCACAGCACAGCAGTATTTCAGGTGTGTCCAATGACCACACTTATCACACTTTAGCTTGTAACTGTAATGAAATAAACAAAAAAAACTTACCACATGCATATTATGCACACAATATTGAATGGAATTTGATTTCTCAGTTCTTAACAATGACAAGTCGGAAGTTTAGTCCAGTAGTATTGTTCATCAAAAAGGGCGCCAAAAAGCGCATGTGCAAGGCAGTGCTTGATGACGTCATTTACAGGAGGAAACTCCTTCTGTCACTTATTCTCTGGGGAATTATTCTTAATTCATCGAGTGTTATTGAAGTTTATCAGTAAAGTACACTGTAAAAACATATTTTCTATCAATTCATATAGAATAAATAAGTAAATTACCCTCAGGAAGGACATATTTCACGGAAGATACATTTGACGAACTGTCGTGTAATTTTGTAAACAAAGCATTCCGGAAGTGCTCTTCAGGAAGTAAATATTCGAGATTTTCGGATTACACCGGTAATAGGTAACCACCGGTAATAAGTGATGTGGGGATACTTTATAAAGAAGGAAAAAATCGCTGAAACATCTTTATTTCTCTCGTATTTAAAAAGTTATTGAATATAATAACAATAGATGATGTGTATGCATAGTGTAACAGCAGAAACGAAAATACCTACGGATCTATACGTATTATAAAATCACAAGAAGAAAAACATTCGAACATGCCGCTTCTTCCCCAAATTATGCAATGAGATAAGCGATTTTTTTTAGCATAGAGTGGAAACTAAAACCCGTGACCGGGATCCGGGATTATGGATAACCTCTATACCGACCGGTGCCGGATGAGCCCGTGCAATGCCTGAATACGTGCGAAGCGGCGAGGTATTTATGCTCTGTACGAGCTCTATCTATCTATATATACTGCATATCATGCCTCTTTTTGAGTGTTAGGCTTACGTGCAGCTGTGCGCCTGTACAAGAGGTTTAAAAGTAGAATGGACAGGAGAATAAAAGTAATACACGATGTGTATTTGATGTGTATTTGCAAGTATGAAATACAGTTGATAGTGTTAAAAAACAAGAAGGATTTACAGATAAAAGCAGTTTAAAAACAGGTCTATCATGTTAAGCATTGTGTGCAAGTTTGGTCACACCCTGCTTAAATTGGTTCAGGGTGGGGGCTTACACAAGTTGTGCTGGAAGGGAATTCCAAAGCACTATGATGGCTGGAAGAAAAGAGTACTTAAAGTAATTACAGGGAGTGGGGATCTGGGTATAGGAGTGGGGATGCATATGTCTTGTTAGACGGGATGGGGTGGGGGAAAGCTGACATAAGGAGGAAGTGGTACAGCAACAAACCATTCAACCAGGTTAGTACGTATTGTAGTGCATACCGACAGGCTTGGTAAGGTCGAATACACTACAATAGGGTTATTATAATAGTAGATCTAGCACGATCTGGAGTGCTGTTAGTCATAGCCTCTACTCTGTCTAAACAGCTGACCGCATGCTTGACTGAGGCCTGAAAGGGGTAGCCGAACTCGGTGTTCTATGTATAGATCTAGGATGCTGTTTTCGGCTCTCGTGGATTTTTGCTAGGCCGGATCTTACGAGGCACGCAAGCGCTTACAGTAAGCATAAGAGATCAGATGCTAATGGTGTTTCACCGTAAGGACGATCGTGTTATATTTACAGAAGCCTGCGACAAGGCTACGATTCTGAATAATCAGTTCCAATCAGCTTTTTTCTGATAATTAAAGTTTCAATGACTCGATCTGGATTTAAATCAAGTTGTGGAATAAGTTGAAAAGTTCCTAAAATTATAGGCCTTACTATAACCACTTCTGGAATTGAGAAATTATTGCAAGGTTTGAAACCTCATAAAGCGTCAGGTCCGAAATGTGTAAAACCGCGTGTGTTAAAAGAGCTTGCCGATAGTATTGCACCGATTCTTACATTGATTTACAGAAAATCTCTTGGTCTTATTCCATCTGATTTGAGGAAAGCGCACGTGTCACTTATATTCAAAAAGGGTCAGCGGTACATAATAATAAATAATAAATCTATAAATAATTATAGATCAATATCTCTTACTTGTATTTGTTGTAAATTAATGGAGCACGTGGTCACTAGTCATATTATGAATCATGCGGACAAACATGCCATTCTGTACTCGCTGCAACATCATATTCGCCGAGGCAGATCTTGTGAGTCTCAGATGATTGAATTTATCGATGACCTAACGTCAAAATTTAATATGGACACTGGCAAGCAGACTGATGTACGTTTTGGTGATGGACTTTAGTAAAGCTTTCGATAAAGTCAGCCATACGCTACTTGTGGACAAACATCATCACTATGGTATTAGAGGGAAAGTCAACAAGTGGATTGAAAACTTTTTGACTGATAGGTCACAGTCTGTCGTAGTTCACGGGGATTCTTCAGAATTCATTAGTGTAAATTCCGGTGTACCACAAGGATCGGTGTTAGGACCGAGCTTGTTCTTGTACTACATTAACGATATGCCAGAGTCTTCACTCTCGTTTACGTCTTTTTGCTGATGATACAATTGCTTATATGACAGTGGCAACTCCAGCCGATGTTAATGTTCTACAGTCAGATTTAGACAAATTAGCAATCTGGTTTTTCATCCAGAGAAATGTAATTTTATCTCTGTTAATCGTAAAAGTAAACCAATTATTCGCCGGTATGTTCTACATAGTCATATATTTGAATCCATACCTAGTGTGAATAACTTTGGATGTCATATTTCTTCGGATTAACGTTGGGGAGAACACATAAATAAAATATGCAACAAAGATAATGGAACTTTTTTTTTTTTGAAGCGAAATTTAAATATCGCCTCAACGCCAGTGAAGGAGAATGCTTATAAATCTCTAGTAAGACCATCTGATGAATACGCAAGCACAGTATGGGATCCATATTTGGTCAAAGATATTAACAGAATTGAAATGGTTCAAAGGCGTGCTGACAGATACGTACCAAATAGGCATGGTAACAAATCAAATGTTGGTGACATACAGTAGGTTCACTGCAGGATCGCAGACGTGACGCGAGATTAACACTCCTTTGATAGAAACTTAGTCTTCATTAGTAATAAAGATTCACGTCTCATGAAAACCAAATTCCGCATTCCATCATGTAGAAATGACTTCAGAAAGGAGTCATTCTTCCCACGCACTATCCAATAGTGGAATCAGCTACCACATGATACTGTGTCGGCAGGGTCGCTTGATGCATTCAAAGCCCAAGTGACCAAAACCGTTTTCTTAAAAAGTAGGTCTTGTTTTTAACTGTAAGTACACCACTTTTACTCCGATCTTTTATCTCTTGGCGCTTATCCCCACATGACTGTATAATCAACTTGTTGATGATGGTCATTATGTGGTAGAAGTAGAAGTGATCCGACCTTGCAAAATCTACGAGAGCCGAATACATAATCCCAGATCTAGCTACTGTTAAAATGACCCTTTTATTATACTTGGGGTTTTGTTACTGAACGAAATCTTCCATGTTTATCGATGTTAAAATGGAACTTAGTGAAGTTTTTATGTGCGGTATTTATAGAATTGTGTCAGGTCATGCATATTAATGAAAGAAGTCCGGTAACATACAATACAAAAGGTACAATACGGATTTTTTTTTTTCTGACTGTTCATATTTACTTTGGAAATACGAGCCGATTTTATTTACAGAATTTATATAGGTATATAATAAACATGTATACCATACAGATGGGCCGTTAGTTGTTGTGGCATGCAGGAATAAAACAGCATTCAGTTTGATAAGTACAGGAAGGTCTAATACGTATCTGTTGTTCCAGATAAGTAATAGCATAATAATGATGCACACGCTGAATCTTCATCAGTTGTGAATACTGCATGTACAAGTCTTTACAAATGTTGTACCCCTTCGGTAGCCTAGTGGCAGAGCATCCGCTTTGAGTGCGGAAGTTTTAAGACATGGAAAATGGTACTAGTAGCTTCCTCGCATTATGAGGATAGTACTAAGACTGGTCAGCCCGGTGTCAGTATAATGTGACTGGGTAGGGTATCATGTCACGTGTCTACGGCGTGATATTCCAGTAAGGCAGAATTATAAGGTTGAGTATTGCGCTCACTGCTGCAAGAAGTGACCGTCGTTTATATTACTGATTTTTTTTAAAGACGGTAAACCCAAACACACACACATTACCAATCTAAAGTAACACAAAAAACAATTAAAAATCCTATAAAGGCAATGTAACCTCATCGCTTAAACAGACAGTCCTTCGAGTTAACTCAGTGAGGTGACCACAAAACTTTGAAGAAAGATGTAGCGAGGTCGGTAGAGGGACGCGGCGTGTGTTCAGAAGGGCACCGTGTAAAATATGGAGTGAAGTCATGGAGTGGAGTGGTGGAGTGGAGTCTGGAGTCGATTTTGGAGTCAAATTTGGAGTCATTTTTGGAGTCAATTTTGGATTCAAATTTGGGGTGGAGTCTTTTTTGGAGTCAAATTAAGAGTCAATTTTGGAGTCTAATTTGGAGTCAGTTTTGGAGTCAAAATTCAATAAAACCTAGTATCATACTCCTCTAGAAATAACAATGACAGTTACTGATGTTTTCTCAAATGACCCTTATCAGATTGGTAAGAATAACTTGCCATTACATTGGCTAGTTAATTACAACCAATCACTCTCCACTTTATGACAGATTTCTACAAAATTCTACTGGAGAAGGTACTGGTACAGTACCTCAGCATGATATCTCATTCTTATCAGGACTTGACCACTAGTTCCTTCATGGTTTATTATTTATGATGTTGGGTCAGATGTTGCCTGAAGATTACTCAGAGAGAATTGATAAACATTTCTAACTTGAAATGTGAAATAATGAGAAAGTATTGTTTTAAAATTTTAAAATGAATCCGGAAAATAAAAGCAAGAAAAATAACTTACGTAATTAAATATTTACTATCTGCTACAAAGGGCATAATATAATAGACAATAGTACAATTCACAAAAAAATACATTTGCACTAGTCTGGTTCTTGATTCGTCTGTTCATTCCATACAAAATTTGCTTTCAAACCATATTAGAGTAAGACAAATTGTTAAAGAACTATATGAATTCTGATCAACTTCATGCCTGTGCAGGCCATTCTCGCATACAAGAGCTCTACCATAGTTCTCGGGTACCATGTCGAACATCAGATGAATGAGAATTATATGTAAGTGTAGGCTGATCTAGTTCGATCAAAATTTATAAACGATACCTATATTAGATAACGAATGGCGTATTGATAAATTAACAAGGTTAGAATTTATAAATATCCAGATTGCAGGCGAGTAGCCAGGACCTTATTCATAGTACGCAGGGGTGGTGTTGGGGGTACGGGGGTATCCTTCCCCAAGAATTTTTTAAAATGAGAACAGCAAATGGTGCATTTTGGGTATATCTGAAGTAAATACAGTGAACGTAAACCTTGTTCTTTTTTGTTTTGTTTTGTTTTTAATAAATTTCATACAAAATGTATTATTTTAATAGACCTACACACATGTGAAAGAGACATTTTATTACAGATATTTTTCAGGACATACAATAGGATCGAGCCAATATGCACCCTAAAACAGAGCAAATCACCTATCCCTTTTTCTATACAAACTGACCGATCATTTGAACAAAGTAAATGGTCCAATCTCTAAAATCATTGGTTCAAAAAATGCAGGCTTTTGTTGTAACTTTAAAATAAATCAACAAAGACATATTGAGGGGCGATATAAAAAAAAGTGTTTATTTAGAATTATTGCTATTACGTTCCCTTTCACGTTAAGCCTGCAATAACCCTCGTTGTTTTCAGTAGTTTGGAAATTTCTATGCATTATTTAATGGTTTAATCAGATTTCTACAGACGTTCTTATGAAAACAATGCTAAAGTCTGAACAAGATTTGTAGAGAGGCTGATATCTATGAATTCTTTCTTCGTGAAATAAATGCTACTTGAAATTATAATATCCAAAGTGTTTCTGGGACTTTAATACCCTTGGTAAACCATAATATTACCAATAAAGACATGACCATTGTCTTAAAACACAGACTGTAACAGAAATTTTATAACCAGGAAAACCGTGATGAAAACAGTTATAACCAGTGTTGTTGTTTTTTTTCTTCGACCATTCCATTCCTAAATTCAACACAAAAATGATAATAATAATTGATATAGACCAAACACTTCAGTAACATTAAGCATCAATGAGACTCCACTCACAAAATCCCTAAACATTAAAAAAAAGATCCTGCTTGAGAGGCCGCATAAAATTAGAGACCATTTGTCTTAAAACCCATTTTATCAATCAAGACTGTTTCAATAAGAGACAATTACATATATTTAGTGACTACAGGCCTGAGAGAAATCACCCCATGCCTCCAATCAAAAAATGGCTCCAAAAAAAAACACCACTCCAAATTTGACTCCAAAATCGACTCCAAAACTGACTCCAAATCTGACTCCAAAAAAGACTCCACTCCAAAATCGACTCCAAATTTGACTCCAAAAAAGACTCCACTCCAAAATCGACTCCAAATTTGACTCCAAAAAAGACTCCACTCCAAAATTGACTCCAAAATCGACTCCAGACTCCTCTCCACCACTCCACTCCACGACTCCACTCCATATTTTACACGGTGCCGTTCAGAAGACGTTTGAACATAACGGACTTCGGTGGGGGGAGGGGGGGGGAGGGGGGTGGTGTGCATGGTAAGTGCCCGTTTTGTCGTAAGACAGGCGATATTTTGATTACCAAAATGTTCAGTGTTGAATCTTATTGTCGCGCGACACTCTTCCTTGCAACAAGCTTTTTCAAAGGAAAAAGGTAGTATTTATACCTATCGAAATGATGCTCGTTATATACAGATTTGGCTTACGTACCTAGTATATGCCGAACGTTGTAATTTGAAGAATTTGCTTGTATCATGCCAGTAAATCTTTCGTCTTCAAAGAAATATTTTCTTCAAACTGATATTTGTAAATAGATATATTTAAAACCAATGTCAAAATATGAAAATAGCAAAGCCGCAAATTATTACTTTCCAGTATTATTTATTTATTTATTTATTTTCAAAACAACCTGTGGCTTTCTGAACAGGAAAAGGTGTTGTTTTCTAGCTTATTCTACGTTCTTTTGAAACACAGCTTTAAGATTTTTAAGATGACCGCTGCATAACGTTAATAAATCATGACAGCATATTAGTAAAATGGCCCGGGTACGTTTCTTGAATTAAACGGAGACTTCTGGCGATGATCAATTTGTAATTTATTACTTATCCTTATTTTATTTTTTTGCATGCAAGTTGGTACCTCACTAACGGCGTATGGTAAAAGATTGTAATTACTTTGAGGAGTTCCATGCCATGTACAGATTACATATGAGTTTGTTCTTGAGAATCTATTGATACAGCTGATGATTTTACTACATACAGCTAACGAAACTATTCTTAATTTTGAATAGAAAGTGTTCTCGGTACGATATGGTTATGAATATTTGTATTTACTAAATATTCAATTTTTTATTGGAACTGAAATAAAATTGAGCGTTTAACCTATGGTTCGGTTTTGAAGTCAGCGATGTTTTTGTAGGCCCTACTTTCAATAATGGAATGATCCTTTCTTTAGGCAATGTTTACATATCAGTGTTTCAGTACAATTTTTGTGGAATGACAGTTTTGCAACACAAATATTATCTACGGTGGCATATGAAATTCCCTTTTTTTAAATATTTTTTTTAATAATCTGCGAAACTAAACAAATTGTTAGTAATCTCTTTTTAAAGAATCTCAAAATCATCGGGTCGGCCATGTCTTTTGCGATTTTTTTTTCGAAAAAACAGAAAGAATCGGAAGTACTAAAATGATGTGCATATTTTTTCATAAATGTTGAAAAGGTTAATGAATAAATTTGTTTTTGCTAGTTCTAGACTTGAAAAGAAAATTTGTACTTACTTCGGCCTCCGACTCGAGGAATCTTCTGACTTACCTCTAGTGACACATTATGATAAAATGAAATTAACTTAATATTTAATTACTTGACAGATTTCTGTACGAGAAAGAGCGTCGATGACAGCAAAATGTGTGCAAAAAGTTAGACCACGAACTGTTTGGGCGAACTGTTTGAGAAAAGTACTGAACAAGAGGACAATGATGGTCCTGAATCGCTCACCTGTCCCCACGTGACCCAGTTTTGAACTGAGTATGACGTCGTTTTTTCTATTATTTGACATAATGACCTAGTTTTTGAGCTCATGCAATCCAGTTTTGAACTTGACCTAGATATCATCAAGATAAAAATTCTGACCAATTTTCTTGAAGATCCATTGAAAAATATGGCCTCTAGAGAGGTCACAAGCTTTTTCTATTATTTGACCTAATGACCTAGTTTCTGACCGCAGTTGACCTAGATATCATCAAGGTGAACATTCTCACCAATTTTCATGAAGATCTCATGAAAAATATGGCCTCTAGAGAGGTCAAAAGGTTTTTCTATTTTCATATCTACTGACCTAGTTTTGGACCGCACGTGACCAAGTTTCGAACTTTATCTAGATATCATCAAGATGAACATTCAGACCAATTTTAATGAAGATCCATTGAAAAATATGGCCTCTAGAGAGGTCAAAAGGTTTTTCTATTTTTAGACCTACTGACCTAGTTTTTGACCGCAGTTGACCCAGTTTCAAATTTGACCTAGATATCATCAAGATGAACATTCACACCAACTTTCATACAGATCCCATGAAAAATGTGGCCTCTAGAGAGGTCACAAGGTTTTTTCATTATTTGACCTACTGACCTAGTTTTTGATGGCACGTGACCCAGTTTCGAACTTGACCTAGATATCATCAAGCTGAACATTCTGACCAATTTTCATGAAGATCCATGAAAAGTATGGCCTCTAGAGAGGTCACAAGGTTTTTCTATTTTTAGACCTACTGACCTAGTTTTTGACCGCAGTTGACCCAGTTTCAAACTTGACCTAGATATCATCAAGATGAACATTCAGACCAACTTTCATACAGATCCCGTGAAAAATATGGCCTCTAGAGCGGTCACAAGGTTTTTTTATTATTTGACCTACTGACCTAGTTTTTAATGGCACGTGACCCAGTTTCTAACTTGACCTAGATATCATCAAGATTAACATTCTGACCATTTTTTATGAAGATCCATTAAAAAGTATGGCCTCTAGAGAGGTCACAAGGTTTTTCTATTTTTAAACCTACTGACCTAGTTTTGGACCGCACGTGACCCAGTTTCGAACTTGACCTAGATATCATCAAGATGAATATTCTGACCAACTTTCATAAAGATCCCATGAAAATTGTGACCTCTAGAGTGGTCACAAGCAAAAGTTTACGGACAAACCGACGCTGCGCGATCACAAAAGCTCACCTTGTCACTTTGTGACAGGTGAGCTAAAAACTGATGGCAGATGCTTTGTGCGGAGGAAAGCACTCACTTTGCTGTCTTCGACACACTTTGTTTTATAACAAGAGCTGTCACTAATGGTGACAAATGCCACCGCAGCACCTTGACCTTTGACCTGGTGACCTTGACCTTTGACGTGGTGACCCCAGTCAGTAGGGTCGTGTACTCAGTAAGTACTATTAGCATGTGAAGTTTGAAGGTCCTGGGTGCAGTGGTTCTCGAGTAAAGTGCCTTCATGCAAAATGTTAACGTTGGCCCCTGTGACCTTGACCTTTGACCTGGTGACCCCAAAGTCAGTAGGGGTCGTGTACTTAGTAAGTACTATCAGCATGTGAAGTTTGAAGGTCCTGGATGCAGTGGTTCGCGAGTAAAGTGCCTTCATGCAAAAAGTTAACGTTGGACCCTGTGACCTTGACCTTTGACCTGGTGACCCCAAAGTCAGTAGCGGTCGTGTACTCAATAAGTACTATCAGCACGTGAAGTTTGAAGGTCCTGGGTGCAGTGGTTCGCGAGTAAAGTGGCTTCATGCAAAAAGTTAACGTTGTAATGAACGAACGGAAGGACAGTTGAAAACTAATATGCCTCCCTTCTGGGGCATAAAAATCTGTCCAGTAACCAGGAAAACGTAGGCAAAATGTTACCAGAATCAAGACGTTTTTTTGCGTGTGTACAGTATCCAAAATGCATGTGGGTTGGCCATCATATGGATTTCTATGAAGAAATTTGGAGGACCACCCATGGAACATCCATGTCGATTTTCATCGATGGCAGACTGACTGGATAGAGGTCGAGTAACCTGAGCATGCTATGACCTAGTGAGCCGAAACGTTAGTTGCATAAAAGGCTTTGTACAGAATTGATGGCCGTACAGGTCAGAGATATGATGGAAGACAGACAAATTAAAATTTCACCGCCAAAAAAACCTGTGATCTCATTGTACTGCAATGATAAACATTATGGCAAGTCATTCTTATGGAGGGTAAAACACATTGCATGGACACAAAAGAAATCCCTATGCACCATGCGGCATTGACCTTGAACAGGAATGGAAATTCCGTTCTGCATGTTGTCTATGTTTGAACATTCATGTCTTGTGGTTGGAACATCCAACAGAGTAAAAAGATACGAAGCGAACACGATTTAATCCCTATCTGACCTTGAGTCAACATGACTGAAAAATGAGTTCTGTATGTTCTCATAATTGACATTTGTGCCACTGGGGGTGGGGGAGGGGGCAATGTTTCCAGGGGGTTGAAGAAACAGAGCGGACACAAAACCTCTTACATTTCAGTGAACTCATCGAACGACTTTGATTTAGAACCGCTTTGTCCAAAAGTTGTGTCCTTTTGTTTCATCATGGTTGGCATTTGTGGCATTTATTTGAAAATTCTAGAGATGAAAAAGGAAAAGAGCATTTTGTGACAGGCAGGCAGATGCTCTATGTCTCGCCAACATATTTCAGGAAGACGTATGGGCCGTTCCATGAGAAAACCTGTATGAGTGACAAAAAATTGAGATAACAAAATATTCCTGAAGAACATTCTTTACCTTTCAAATCACGGTGGAGATTGCAAGTGATTATCTTCAGAGACCTGACGTTAAGAACATCATAAAAGCAGTATGATGCCAAATAGATAAAGCCAAAGAACTCTCTCGTTCTATTAACCTTTACCTGCTAAATTTCTAAGATGTACTGGTCTATCATTCAATTATTATTCAAAGGGGTTTTCACTGAAAATTTACTCACCGAATAGCGAACAGTGCAGACCATGATCAGCCTGCACAGATGTGCAGCTGCACTGGCCAAAAACAGCAGTATCACTTGCCACCAGCAGACTAAAGGTTAAACAAGGCTTCTTATACTGTGAGTCAAGTGGGGCGTTAATAACAAACGCATACATGAGCAATAAATTGCAAGAACAAATAGAATACATAAAATGTTTTAATAACTTGTTATTCAATATAAACTATGGTAACAAAAGGTTTTGTAATAATACAAACTACACATCATTTCTACACAATAACAACTATATGTCTACAATTTGTAAACAAATTTGGGAGACAAAATAAATGGCTTCTGAAATATCAAAAGAAAGTAATAAATTTGAAAATTTACATGTAAAGAATGTGAGATAGAAGATTTAACATCATAGTAAAGTGTACTGAAAGAACAGGGTAAAGATACACCTTTATAAATATAATGCAAGTATGTACATTGTACATGTAATATCACTGAAGTTGAATTTTTTAATCTTTAAACAAAAATATGTAAAATTACAGTCTGATTAATTTTGTTATAAGATATCTTGCTGTGAACAGAACTTTATGAAAAACAAGCGAATCTCTAATCTTGAAACTTAAATGTTCCTGTCATTATCTTATTATATGTACAACTGAGGTGGGCTGTTATCTTTTCAATAAATGTGCATGTTATTCTGCTATTCTTAATTCAAGGAAAAACACAGTAAGAAATCATTTGCAGCATATAAAGAGTTAGAGATTCGTGATAAGTGTAAAACAATTCAAATATTATATGCAAGAAATTGTAGGATCATAAAAATGCTATTTATCAAATAAAGGTTTGACAAAAAAAAAATAATTCAAAACTGGCACATGGGTTATCTGGTATCAGACCTATTAAAATTTCCTCTTTTGAGATTGGGAAGCTTGTCAGTCTGCCTACTGTTTGATCAAAGAAATCAGAGAATGTTATGGGATTTCACTAGTCAGATCATTTGCCTTACCAAGAAATCAAACTTGTAAGACCTGGTTTGGTACTCTTTAGCTCTCCCTAATGAAACAAGAGCCATGTCAGACATGGCTAATCCCCCCACCGGGCATATCATAATTGAAGGATGTGGTCCGCATCAGGGGTTTTAAGATGTGGAAGAAAGAATAAGTCAGTAGTGAGGTGGTTTACTGCTAAATTTTATTAATTTTCATGAAGAATATAGCTATGATGTTTTTCTATATGGCTACTGTAAAAAGAAGGAATGGAAAGCTAACAGAGAACAAGAGTGCCAGAATGTCACAATATATGCCCGTCAAAGCAAATTTCTTTACTCTAGCAGCTGTATTTGCAAATGGAATGTTAATTTTGTGGTTGTTTAGTAATCATTGTAAGTCTTTTGTTTTTTAAAGTCCACAAAAAAACTCCTTACTAGGTAGAGATACCTTATATATAATAAAATTAATAAAATACACCTAAAACTGGAGAGTAACATCTATGCTGTACCACAGAAAAGTGGTCTTGTTTTTTCCCTAGGGTCAATTATAAAAATGTTACAATATAAGTTATTTATAGTAACAACTAAGGGAAGTTAATCTTTAAAAAAAAAAAAAAAAAAAAAAAAAAAAAAAAATGCAAGTCCACACAAAAATCTTTATCAGGAAGAGACTGGTCAAAATACACCTCAAAATTGGATTTAGCATGTTTGTTGTACTACAGAAAAGTGGTCTCGATTTTTCCCTACGACTAGTAATGAAAAAGTTACAATAAAAGCTATTTAAAGTAACAACAAAGGGAAGTAATTCTAAAGAAGGGAACTGCGCATGACACTTCGTCTCATGATGGTGTATAATTGTGCCAAGTTACATCAAAATCCCTCTATGCATGAAGAAGAAATGCTTCGGACAAAGTCATTCTTGTATCTGACCTTTGGCCTCTAAGTGTGACCTTGACCTTAGGCTTAGTGACCTGGATCTTGCGCATGACACTCCGTCTCGTGGTGGTGAACATTTGTGCCAAGTTATATCAAAATCCCTCAATGCATGAAGAAGAAATGCTCCGGACAAGGTTTTTATTCTTGTATCCTTTGACCTCTAAGTGTGACCTTGACCTTAGACCTAGGGACCTGGTTCTTGCGTATGACACTCCGCCTCGTGGTGGTAAACATTTGTGCCAAGATATATCAAAATCCCTCCATGCATGAAGAAGATATGCTCCGGACAAATTTTTTAAGAAAATATGATAAAGGGGAATAACTCAAAAAATAGGCAAGGTAGAGTTATTGTTCTTGCACACTGCACTTCCTCCCAATGTGTTCTATCAGTGTATGAAGTTTGAAGAAAATCCCTCCAGTACTTTTGGGGTTATGCTCCGGACAAAATGTTTTAAGAAAATATGATAAAGGGGAATAACTCAAAAAATAGGCAAGGTAGAGTTATTGTTCTTGCACACTGCACTTCCTCCCAATGTGTTCTATCAGTGTATGAAGTTTGAAGAAAATCCCTCCAGTACTTTTGGAGTTATGCTCCGGACAAATTTTTTTAAGAAAATAAGATAAAGGGGAATAACTCAAAAAATAGGCAAGGTAGAGTTATTGTTCTTGCACACTGCACTTCCTCCCAACGTGTTCTATCAGTGTATGAAGTTTGAAGAAAATCCCTCAAGTACTTTTGGAGTTATGGTCCGGACAAAGCTCGTTGCGGACGCACGGATGGACGGACGGACGGAGAGCATTTCTAATATCCCCTTCACCTTTGGTGGGGGGATAAATAACTGGTGTGTAGATGGGGCAGGAAAAAGTTAAAATCACACGTGACAAAATGGACAAATATTAAGCAGAAGTTATAATAATGAAGCAGTTCAAAGCATGTGTAAATAAACCAGTTTGGAATGTAGTAAGTAAACTGAGTATTTAAAACATTAGCTTTGTTGAAGAAGCAATATATTATTTCATATCAGAAATTCTGGTTCTTGCTTTTAGCTACAAAGCTGTTTATGTTAACTTAGTTAATAACAAGAGCTGTCAGAGGACAGCAACACTTAACTATTCAACAGCTCTGTCAATTAAGTTGAAAAAGGGGCAATGTAATATAATAAAATTGCAAAGCAGTGTTATGGAACCTGTGCGCTGCATGTCAGATCATCACTGTGAATAGGTGTGTGAAGTTTCAATCCATTTCCATCATTGGGTACAGAGATACCAGCTTACATTGTATATACAAAATCTTAACCAAAATTGCTAAGTTGAAAAAGGGGCATAATTGTGTTAAAAAATGAAACAGAGTGACTGTTTTAGAACCTGTGCAATGTAAGTCAGTTTATCATCCTGTTCTTCAAATAGTCAAGCTAACAAAATATAGGGGAATTCTTAATAGGTGTGATAATAATATCAGTTGAATTGTTCTATCATATAATACCGGTAAACAAAAGAGAAGAAACATTGGTGACCAAATCCTTGTATGTTAAATTGTTTTTCTCTCCAAAACCCATGCACATCACTGTGAAGTCAAAATAACCATATTTATAATATACATTTACATACCTCCTGTAGAAAACCTTATAAGGAAGTTTACTTGCAGGTAGCATTTTGAAATATCCATTAAATAATATACAGAGAACACTCATTACCGAAAATAATGCAATTTTGTAAATAGAGTAAGAACTGCTGAACTCTTCATCTTTAGTTATAACAGTTAATAGTTATTATGTTTCAGGTTTCCTGAGTGAAAAACAAATATATATTTCGAAAATATAGTGTAATATTCTTCACCTGGCATTTTTACTGAGTACTCCAAAATGTCATGCTAAAAACATATAGATATTCCTGATACATAATTTGCATAGAGGAACACAACAGATTTTGTAGATAACAAAAGTAAGTAAAATGAAAAAAATACACACAAGTGTTCATCAGAAGATCTACATGCTGATTGACACAATAGATCTACTTCTAAAACTTTGCACCTTGAAGTTTGAGCAACTTGCTGTTTATAATAAATACTTTATCTAAGTTTCTTGGTCAAAGTAAATGGATCTAGGACCAGCAGGCATATGGACAAAATCATCTTGCTCAGTTTGACCAAAGGTGGACTGATATTTATATACATGTAAGTTATCTTTATCATATTGAAAATTGTTATTTTTTTTTTTATTTTTTTAAAACTTTTCTAATTTTTGAGCTTTTATTCAACAAAATCAAATGGGGGATTTTGGCCGCCTTGGTCAAATTCAGCAGAGGGGATTTTGCCCTTCGTCTGGACTGGCAAAAGATTAATAAAGAGCATAAAGTAACAAAATTTCTAACTTAGACTTAACACAATGACACTAAATTTATAGTATTAAAATTTGAGTATTTCAACAACCTTAAGTGGAGTATTTCAACATCCTATACTTCATTTATCAAACAGAAATGTTCGTAAACATAATATCTATACCTCCTTCAAAAGTAACATGTAGATACCAACTTATAATCTGTGAGCCAGTCACATTGAATACAAAACAGCTACAGGAAGACAGAATATGAACCAATACCTCCTAAATTTCTATAAAGAACTTGTCAATCATTCAATTTTGGCAGTACCACTTATTATTCAAAGGGGTGTTCACTGAAAATTTACTGACTGAGTAGTGAACAGTGCAGACCATGATCAGCCTGCACATCCGTGTCACATCTTGGTCTGCAATGGCCACAAAGGCAAAACCAATTGCCGCCAGCAGGCTAAAGGTTATGAAGCACTGTGTAGGAAAACAGAAAATTCGAGCAGTTTTTAAAAATGTTGCATCAATAAAAAATGAACAGTTTACAAATTCTCTAAAGGCTGTTATGATACAATTCTGGCACAATAAAATTCTGCTCTCACTCCTGCCAGGCAGGTGTGAATCAGTTTTTTTGGGCATACTGTAACAAACATAAATAAATGGGGACATTGTATAAATGATCACAGTTTGCATGTTTCATCCTACATTCTCTCTAAACTATGGATTATAGAACACTTTTTTTCCTTCAATATACAATATATGAGCCGTGCCATGAGAAAACCAACATAGTGGGTTTGCGACCAGCATGGATCCAGACCAGCCTGCGCATCCGCGCAGTCTGGTCAGGATCCATGCTGTTCGCTTTTAAAGCCTGCAATTAAAGAAACCGTTAGCGAACAGCATGGACCCTGACCAGACTGCGCGGATGCGCAGGCTGGTCTGGATCCATGCTGGTCGCAAACCCACTATGTTGGTTTTCCCATGGCACGGCTCACATCACTTTGAGAATGTTGTGTCCTTTGAACTGTTGAGACACATGCTAGGAATAGCTAAAAAGTTGCAGTAAATGTACCTTAAATGGTTTTCATGAAACCCCTTCCCCAAATTCTTATATTCTTTCACCAGTTATAGGTGCAGGTGGGAATACCTGGTTAAAGGGCAACTGATATAAAGGAACTATCAAGGTATTTTTTTTTTATCCAGTTTTACTTGAAAAAAATAATTACAGCACAAATCTTCTACATAGATGTAAGTTCATTTTATGTCATTTACAGCATGAAAGCCATCTAACATCCCAGGGTGTAAAATGTTTTCCAGCACCGGCAAAAACACCAGAAACTCTTGTACAGTATGCAAAAATAAAACTGTTCTCAGCATGAAACACTTTCCACGTTTGTAGTCGGAAAGATGGATATGAAACTTAATGTCAAGATTTACATTTGTAATTTGTTTGGGTCTGTATATTTTCAATACCTGCCTTTATTGCATAGCATTGTTTGGAAAACTTTAAAAACTTTTTGAGTCATAGAGCAGATTATCTTATAAGTAAGCAAAATTGAAAAGAGCTAAAAGCAAAATAATACTACAAAATGGGGGACAATTCAGATTGTCATTATAAATAATATGTTAAAATTTTGAGCCACACCATGAGAAAACTGACTTAGTGCATTTGCGACAAGCATGGATGCAGACCAGCCTGCACATCAGCGCAGTCTGGTCAGGTTCTATACTGTTCGTTTTCAAAGCCTAATGAAATTAGAGAAACTGTTTGCGAACAGCTTGGATCCTGTCCAGCCTGCGCAGATGCATAGGCTGGTCTGGATCCATGCTGGACGCAAATGTACTATGTTGGTTTTCTCATGGTGCAGCTCAAATGGATTTCACTGACACAGCTTTTGAGATTTTTACACTGGCAATAACTAAAGCTGGACCATGTGGTGAATTATGAAATCTTTGAGGCTGACATCAATTTGTTTTCTAGGTTTCTAATATTTCTGTTTGGTAGTATTTTGAAATTTTACAGTATTTTTACTCTAATCTTTTAACATGTACAACATTATGTATTTCACTCTAGAAAACTAACCTGATTATTTCATTTTAATCAATTTTTATTCTTTGGTAATATATGTTTCAATTGTGCATATTAACAATAATTTTGATTTTTAATATATTTCACACATGGTCATTAAAATAACTTACATATATACATTGTATATATATACAGAGAGAGAGAGAACTTAAAATGCACTGATAAATGTTTACAAACTCCCGGATATAAAAATGCCGTAAATATTTTTTAAATATCACTTAAATACAACCTTTGTTATACATGCAATGACAAACAATTTCAAGACACTCGACATGGAAGACAGTAGACTGTACAACATATTCAACATGGAAAAATACAAAATATCACATACTGAAACAAGAGGGCCATGATGGCCCTATATCGCTCACCTGTTATCATTGCACTTGAGAACAAGAAGGTCCTCAGAAAAAATATCTAAGACCAAAGGACAGGAACAACAAAGGGAAGAAATTTAACCAAAAAGAAAAAAAATGCTTACAAGGTACAGATATGTCAAAATACACCTAAAAATTAGAGGTACCATCCATGTTGTATCACCGAAAAGTGGTCTCGGTTTTTCCCTACAGCCAATAATAAAAAAGTTACTAAAAATAAGCTATTTATAGTAACGTAAAAGGGAAGTAATTAAAACAAGAGGGCCATGATGGCCCTATATCGCTCACCTGTTATCATTGCACTTAAGGACAAGTCTTCAAGGTCAAAAGATCATAATAGAAATCAATCAAAAGAATTATGAGAAAATATAGTTGAAATTTTCTTTAAGTAACTTTAAAAACAAGATTTGAAAACTTTTTGTAGAGGTCCACTAGGCAATGCTACATGTCAAATATCTAAGCTCTTCTGGTTTATTTTTAGAAAATTTTGAAGATTTTTCTATGTACAATCAAGTAACCCCATGGGGCATGGTCAATTTGACCCCAGGGTCATGATTTGAATAAACTTTGTAAAAGTCTAATAGGCAATGCTACATGTCAAATATCTAAGATCTAGGCCTTCTGGTTTATTTTTAGAATTTTTTTTTAAGATTTTCCTGTGTAAAATCAAGTGACCCCTAGGGCGGAGTCAATTTTGACCCCGGGGGACAAGGTTTGAACAAATTTTGTAGAGGTCCACTAGGCAATGCTACATGTCAAATATCTAGTCTCTAGGCCTTCTAGTTTATTTTTAGAAAATTTTTGAAGATTTTCCTATGTAAAATCAAGTGACCCCTGGGGCGGGGTCAATTTTGACCCAGGGGGTCATGATATGAACAAATTTTGTAGAGGTCCACTAGGTAATGCTACATGTGAAATATCTAAGCTCTAGGCCTTCTGGTTTATTTTTAGAAAACTTTTGAAGATTTTCCTATGTAAAGTCAAGTGACCCCTAGGGCGGGGTCAATTTTGACCACCGGGTCATAATTTGAACAACTTTAGTAGAGGTCCAATAGGCAATGCTACATGTCAAATATCTAAGCTCTAGGGCTTCTGGTTTTTGAGAAGAAGATTTTTTAAATATTTTCCTATGTAAAATCAAGTGACCCCTGGGGCGGGGTCAATTTTGACCCCGGGGGCCATGATTTGAACAAATTTTGTAGAGGTCCACTAGGCAATGCTACATGTGAAATATCTAAGCTCTAGGCCTTCTGGTTTATTTTTAGAAATTTTTTGAAGATTTTCCTATGTAAAATCAAGTGACCCCTGGGGCGGGGTCAATTTTGACCCCGGGGTCATGATTTGAACAATTTTAGTAGAGGTCCACTAGGCAATGCTACAGGTCAAATATCTAAGCTCTAAGGCTTCTGGTTTTTGAGAAGAAGATTTTTTAAGATTTTCTTATGTAAAATCAAGTGACCCCTGGGGCGGGGTCAATTTTGACCCCGGGGTCATGATTTGAACAAACTTGGTAGAGGTCCACTAGGCAATGCTTCACACCAAATATCTAAGCTCTAGGGCTTCTGGTTTTTGAGAAGAAGATTTTTAAAGTTTTTTCCTTTCGGTTGCCATGGCAACCAGTGTTCTGCATGGAATTCAATTCTTTGAACAATTTTGAAAGGGGGCCATCCAAGGAACATCCCTGTGAAGTTTCATCAAAATTGGCCTGTTGGTTTAGGAGGAGATGTTGTTTAAAGGAAAGTGTGGACGGACGTACAACGGACGGACGTACAACGGACGGACGTACAACGGACGGACGGACGGACGGACGGACGCCGGACGGTGAGCGATCACAATACCTCACCCTGAGCACTTTGTGCTCAGGTGAGCTAAAAACAAATTATTGTAAGTGAACAAAATAAGGACCTGCCAAATAAATCTGTTGACATAAATGAAATTTCAGATCAGTATCTTCATTAGTTACGGAGAAATACCCAGTTTAATTTGAAATAAAGGGAGGTAATTTGACATAAAATCAGTCCATAGTTATCTACCCTGATTGGCTCAGTCCAACTTATGACAATAATGAAATTTCAAATATGTCCTATAAGTACTTACTGATATAAATCCATTTTGATTACAATCAGGGGAGGTAATCAGATATAAAATAACTCTGGAACCTATGATTGGATCTGATTTGTCATGGAATTCAAGATCTATTGTTGTTGAAGATATTTTGGAAGTTTGTATCAAATCAAACCATAAATGAAGTCTCTATATGGCTGCAAAAGCCAAAATAGCCAATTTTGGACCTTTCAGTGGCCATAACTCTGGAACCCATTAAGGGATCTGGCCGGTTTAAAAAAAGAACCGAGATCTTATGGTGACACAAGTTTTGTGCAAGTTTGATTAAATTCAAATCATAAATGAAGCTTCTATTGTGCAGACAAGGTCAAAATAGCTAATTCTGGCCCTTTCAGGTGCCATAACTCTCGAACCCATAATGGAATCTAGCCGGTTTAAGAAAGGAACCAAAATCTTATGGTGATACAAGTTGTGTGCAAGTTTGGTAAAAATCAAATCATAAATAAAGCTGCTATTGTGCAGACAAGGTCAAAATAGCTAATTTTGGCCCTTTCAGGGGCCATAACTCTGGAACCCATAATGGGATCTGGCCGGTTCAAGAAAGGAACCGAGATCTTATGGTGATACAAGTTGTGTGCAAGTCTGGTTAAAATAAAATCGTAAATGAAACCACTATCGTGCAGACAAGAAATTGTTGACGGACGGACGGACGGACGGACTGACGGACGCACAGACGACGGACGAAGGGTGATCACAAAAGCTCACCTTGTCACTATGTGACAGGTGAGCTAAAAACAATGCTTTGATCATAAGGACACTATTACACTATTGGCACACGACATACTGTATATACAGACATTTTGTGAAAGTTCACTATTTCTACAAACAGAATTAGCTGATGTGGTATTATATATTAATTAACGTAACTTCTTTGCAAACACGGCGGAAGACCCAAGGTGCCCCTCCAGACACTACTTCATCAATGGTGGGCATCTTGGTAGAACCGCCATCATTCAATAAGCTAGCTGGATGGCTTGCTCACATGAAAGAATTCTACACCCGAAGCTACATTTAAATCCTATAGTGATGAAAGGGGCATGCAATATTAAAGGCAGCAACCTTAACCACTCCGCCCTTCAAGAATGTAACAGTAGTACTTCAAGCAAACAATCAGATACATGAATTTTTGATGCTAAAAATACAAAATTCGCAGTATTTATATACATTGCACAAAGTCTTATCATGCCCATAAAAAAAACTTAAGAACTATTTTATATGAATTTATTTTCAGATCTAAATGTAAAAGAAAAACACAGTTTGTTGTTAACCTTAAATATAGAATATACACTGTAAGTGAATTCCATATGAGGCTAGACCAAATTTATCTTACGCACTACCTTTATGTGAAAAAAGATCGTTTCTTTTTTCTCATTTTATTTTATGAATTTAAGGTAACTGACTGATATATCCGAGAACTGATCTTAGTATCTTGATGGTCATTCCCTTGCAATGATTGTGACTACAGAACAAAATTAAATGAAATGTTTTCAAAATTTTGATGGTGGTAGTGAAAACATTTAAAGCTGAAAAAAAAAAAAGCATTCTGTACGTGTTATTTTTTGATACATAAGGATTAATTCAGCATTTTCTAGTGTTCGTAACTAACTTCCATGAAAACAATTCTGTGAACAGAAACAAGGGAAGTAACTCTTGTAAAATGCAAAGTGAATCCGACAGCAGTGTATGGAAAACATATGGTTTTCAACTGACCAAATAAACAGGCAGATGTTAGTAGGAGGTAAAATAATATTGATTCTATTTCCATCAAACACATACTTGCACCAAATCATATAACCATACACAAGATATAGTTTTTCTAAAAATCTAAAAATTTACATAATTATAATAATGTAAATTGCACAAATTTCTTATCATGCCCATATAATCATATAAACTACATGTTGAAACATGTAGCATTTAACTCAGCTGTAAAAAAAGTGTATAGTCTGTGCACTTTTCTGTAAATTTCAAACCGATAAAAACATGCTTTACAGTGAAACACCACTAGCTTGAACATCAATGACTCCAGCATGCAGGCTCATTCAAGCCATTCATGCAGTCGCAGCTGTTTTCTCAAAAAGATTCTTGCATTTTCATTGGATAAAAGGTGGTCACATGGTGACCCTGGAGGGTCAATAGATTTTCATGTTATTTTTGGCTAAAGAAAGTGGCCAATAAAACAAATCAATTATAGGGTTTGTTTGTGAACCTCCACAGAAATAAGTGTGGTAAGAATGATAAATATGGGAACTCAGCTAACGCCTTACCCACCTCCATTTAGCATACTGACCCCCACATATTTCCATGCACAGTCACTAACAAACTCAATAGTTAATGTTTAGATCTCTTGGAACCCTAAAAAAATACAAGCATTTTGCTCATCCCCTTATAACTTTGAGCAATAGGTTTTTTACTGTTTATTCCATTCTTTGTATAGGATCCACTGCACAGTACCCATGCACTCCTAGCAGGCAGCAGTGATGTCATTTCCTAGAGAAACTCATCTGAACTCTCCAAAATGACTCATACAAGGAGTACACCCCAATCTCAATTTCTCTCACTCGATTATAAGATTGCATAGGTTGTTAAATGTCATCAGAACACAGGTAGAAGATGAAGTTCAAGTCTCCGCATGCATCAGTACTTCATTCACTCTGGCTAATAAAAACTGTTTATCTTTGGATACCTGTAAATTAAAGAATTCTACATCATTAGAAGGGTTTTTTTTCCAGATTCGTTTTTTATAATCATGGTTGAGAACTGGTCAGGATTCCTTCTACCGTTTATTATTAATACTATATATGATAAGAGCAAATGAACAATCAAGATGTTTTAACTGACTACTGAAAACAATGTGCACTTGGAGAAATAGGGGAAAAATGTTATGCAGAGTATTAATCTCTCTCTGTGTTTTTGTTTTGTTTTGTTTTAAAACAACATTACCATTTTAAGTTGATCACTGAGAATTTCCTCTCTTCTTTTGTATCCTGATCCCAGTAACCAGAAATAGTACATGAGCAAACTGAAACATAAAGTAACAGATTATTCTTTGGCTGGGACACAACTTTCTAGCCATAATGGCACACCTAGTAATGGTCCAGGGTTCATTACAAAACTAGGGTGTGTCCTTTTTATTAAATAGGTACACTGCTGTATGAAACTGACGGAAGAATGTGCTGACCTTTCAGGGGATCAAATACGGGTCTCAGATACAAATTCTAACTACTCTTCCACCTACGTTTTATTATGGGCTTACGGCTATCAAGCAAACCCTAAAACTAAGAAAGAAGGAAGCACGCTGGCCCAGCCTACACCAGACATTTCATGTAAATTTATGTATCATCTTCATAATTATGTGTATAATCATGTCTAATGTTCTAGGCCAGTTGTGCTAACTTAATCAAAATATAGTCTGAAGTTGTATTGTTGTTTCTTTAGTGTAGATTTAGAGATAAATAAGCGGTTAATGTACAGCCGGGACATACTTTCTGGCCATAATGGTACACCTAGCACAATAATAGTTCTGGGGCCATTGTGAAACTAGGGTGTGCCCTTTTTATTATATACACTGCTATATGATGGTGACGCAAGAATGAGCTGACCTGTCACTGACTGGAAGTGTGCCAGTAACTTTATTTGGAACATTGTGCCAGTAACACTTGAAAACATCATGTTTTATTTATGTAACTGTAACATTACGATGTTACTATTTATAGAAAGGTATATAATAAATATATAAATTTCTATGACATTTTACAAAATGAAGCCTACAATAACATGTATCCTATAATTCTGTAAAAGCTATCAAAAAATACAAGCAATTTTAAAAAGACATTTTGATCTTACATGTATAACAATCAAATTTTCTTTTTATTTCATGTTTTGACTAAATTTACTCATTTTCTTACCAGTGAAAACTATATTAAATTTTGATAATTTTCACATTGTTTGTTTGTTTGTTTTGGGTTTAACAACATTTTTCAACAGCAGTTCAGTTATTTAATGGCAGGCAGTTAACCTAACCAGTGTTCCTGGATTCAGTACCAGTACAAACCTGTTTTCCTCACTGTAACTTCCCAACATGAAACAGTGGTAGGGGACGAATGATTTCAGACACAATGACTTTCAAGTTTTATCAAATTGTCATGGAGAACATACGCCTCGCCCAGGACTCGAACTCACAACCCCATAATCTGTAGATCTGCGCTCTCCCCATTGAGCTAAGCGGGCGGGCAATTTTCACATTGTAATACCAGATATATTTCCCTCTAACATTTAAATAATTCACTGCAAAACATGTTATTTAGTACAGTATATCTTACCATAATATAATAATAGCAGGTACAAGAAAGGCCACAGAACTAAGAAAGAGCAGTATATCTCTGAGTGTCTCTGGCCATGATTTCACTGTGTTAGATAAAGAATCAAACATTGTGTAGTTGGATGAACTATATACACGAAATGGCCCACAGCTCTGACTTGGTGCAATACTGAAATATGAATAAAAATAGAGCCATTAAACACTTCTGATTTTTAAAATGGCGATGCAAAAAATAATTCTGGGAAATTTCAGAAAATAAATTCATAGTAAAGTTAATATTTTGTGGTCTCTTATCAGCTTGAAGGATAGAGTGAAGATTTTTACTTTATTCAGTACAAAATCAAAACAATGAAAAGAAGATGCGACGTTTCCACAAATGGCAAATGTAATATTTAGTATTCACAAGTGAGAGAACTTTCTAAATACTCGGACAGCATTATTCTCTACACATTCATGTATTAACTATTTGTAAAATAAGACAGACATGCATACACAATGAATTCTTGGGACAAACAATCACAATGTAGAAGCTAAAGGAATATAATATTTTGAAAGACAGCTGTTCACTTTTGCTCAGAAAGATGTATTAGTTTATCAAGGTCTCCTTTTATAAATTGCAAGTCCACAGTTTGCACTACTGACTGGTTTACAGAAAGGTTTGTTGTGCTAAAGTCAAAATATGAAAGAAAACAAGGAGCTGCGTTCAATAAACGCTTGATGCCCCCGGTGGCAGCCTTGTCAATACAAAACAACCTAAGTCCAAAACGAGGTCAAGTTCAAGGTCAAACTGAGGTCAGGTGATGTCTGAAGATGAGGAATGGTCACAGGTTACATCTGCATTAGTATCAAGTCATTCTAGTAAGTGGTATTGATGCTAGACGAAACGGTCCAATTTGGTTAACGGATGCACGAAGGAAGAACGGATGAACGAATGAATGGACAGGACAATCACTATATGCCTCCCGCATCAGTAGATGCCGGGGGCATAAAAATACTCAGATATTTGGTGATTTTGTAAACTACATGTATCTCTATAAGGTATCTAGAATGTTGACCCTAAAATGGCCGTCACTTTTTTTCAAGGGACGTAAATATTGCAAAAACTGGAAACTTTCTAAATGTTTAACAAAGAATAGAAGAAGTACCTGCTAATCATATATCCTACGGGAACTGTAGCCAGTATGAAGGAGACTAACAACACAAACATGAACAGTGAGTGTGACCTTGACGTGCGGTATGCCTGCTCCGTGTGTGCACAATTCTTCAGCAACGTCCACTACAAACACAATATACATTAAACCAGAGCTTTATATCTTTACTTTCTACACGGACAGTTATTTTCATCCTAAAACTGGCGTTAATTAAAATATCAATAGTTAATAAAGAGATATCACACACCGAACACATCCGTATGGAAAAATATTGAATACAGATGTTTTCCAGTTCAAAAGTAACTTAATGAAGAACAAAAATGAGTATGTAAAAATTCTAACTTATTAGCGTACTTAATGTGGCATGATGGGCATCTTACTGCACACAGTGTGTTTCTGGTGAATGTTTTATAAAAGCAATTTTTTATTGCTGTGCATTTAAATGTGTTTAATTAATGATAAGTAATTATTTGAAGTTGATGCTTTAGAAATAAAGAAATCGGACTAATAAAATAACAGTTCTTTTCTTCAATCTTCTACGCAGTGATCTCCCTTACCTATATTTAGGGATTTCTGGAGCAGAAGGGAAGCAACTTTTCTTAAAAAGACTGCCCCACTCAAAACAAGAAAAGTCGTATTTGGAAACTTATTATTTCTTACTAGTAACAGGAAGAGTTTGGTATATTTAGTTAAAAGCTATAATTTCCTCCATCCTTTTTACACACGCATTTACTTGAAAAATGCGTATAATTCCACTTCAATTAGAAACTGCTCTATCTAGAACACAACCGAATACAAAATTATGTTCTAACTAACTTTAATGTCCCGCTCCCTTATTTCTGGGATTTCCACTGCAATTACAAAAAAAGTTTTTCCAACATATTGTATCATAGACTCAAGTGTTCTCTGAATCCATATCCTGGTTGGTTGGTTTGATACACTATTTTCTTTCTAAATCCATATCTTACCGGTAATTGGTCCGTTTGATGGACTATTTTTTGTAAGTGGTAAGCATGAATGGAAAAATACGCTAGTGCATTAATCTGGAACTTTTGTATCATGTTTGGTTGGTTATTTTACCTTTTTTATCCCCTACATCCTTCAGACTCTGGAGATCCAAAATGTAACACAACCAACTAGACCTGATACAAAATGCCCAGATCAAAGCGCTATTATGACATTCCCTATGATATTAATGATTTAGAAAATATCTCACCTTTCTGAGATAGAAGAAAATAAAGCACTTCATGAATGTCATCAGTGGAATAAGTGGACTGAAAAACATCCCTAGCCTGAAATATATACATGAACATACATACCATAAACTGATAAATATCCATTACTGTAAAATCAGTTCATTTTGAGGGCACAAAATTTCATGCTTTTGCTAAAAGTGACTGTTTCTTTGAGATGTGAATTAAAGAATCCAACCTCTGAAGATAAAATGTAATATCGATGCTTATTTGCCGTATCCACAAAATTAATATAACTATAGTTTTAATTAATAAGTGAAAGATAAATAATTTCAACATACTAAGAGAGTGTTTTAGGTTTACAATGTTTAAAAATAGATCAAATCTACCAGCAGAGTGTTTGTGAGTATATGATATCTAAAAATAGATCAAACCTACCAGCAGAGTGTTTGTGAGTATATGATATCTAACAAGAGCTGTCCGTAAGACAGCCAAGCTCGACTATTCGAAATATTGTCACAGAAGCAGGAAATTATTACCCAAAATGTTAAATATCAAAAGAGTTTTAAGTTCGAAAGGGGACATAATTTGACCAAAATACATATCAGAGTTATGGGACTTGATGCTATCAACTAGTTTTATAACCCCAAAGAAACATGTTAATTTTAAATTCAATATCTGCATTAGTTTTGGGGACAGTAACTTGCATGTAAAACTTTAACCAGAATTTTCTAAGTCCAAAAGGGGGCATAATTTGCTCAAAATACATGTTAAGAGTTATGGAACTTGACCCAGTGAGGTTGGTAATTGACCTAGAAAAAGAATAATAAGTTTCAAAGCTATATGCCTTTTGGTAATAGCTGTATGTACTTGCATGCAAAACTTTAACCAGGATTTTCTAAGTCTAAAAGGGGGCATAATTTGCCCAAAATACATGTCAGAGTTATGGGACTTGGTGCTATCAACTAGTTTTATAACCCGGAAGACACATGTGAAGTTTTAATTTAATATCTGTAGTAGTTTTGGAGAGAGTTACTTGCATGTAAAACTTTAACCAGGATTTTCTGAGTCCAAAAGTGGGCATAATTTGGCCAAAATACATGTCAGAGTTATTGGACTTGACCCAGTGAGGTAGGTAATTGATCTAGAAAAAGAAAAAATAAGTTTCAAATCTATATGCCTTTTAGTAATAGCTGTATGTACTTGCACGCAAAACTTCAACCAGAATTTTCTAAGTCCAAAAGGGGGCATAATTTGGCCAAAATGAAGGTCAGAGTTATGGGACTTGATGCTATCAACTAGTTTTATAACCACGAAGACACATGTGAAGTTTCAATTCAATATCTGTATTAGTTTTGGAGATAGTAACTTGCATGTAAAACTTTAACCAGAATTTTCTAAGTCCAAAAGGGGGCATAATTTGCTAATGTTAGAGTTATGGAACTTGACCCAGTGAGGTTGGTAACTGACCTTGAAAAAGAATAAATAAGTTTCAAAGCTATATGCCTTTAAATGATAGCTGTATGTACTTGCATGCAAAAACTTAACCAAGGTGTGACGCTGACACCGACGCCAGGGTGAGTAGAATAGCTAGACTATTCTTCGAATAGTCGAGCTAAAAATAGATCAAACCTACCAGCACGGTGTTTGTGAGTATATGATATCTAACAAGAGCTGTCTGATGACAGCGCGCTCGACTATTCGAAGAATTGATTGAAGAGCGGGGTCAAAATATTTCAACAGATATTCAGACAAAAGAAATAAATAGATTAGACAAACAATGTTCCTGTATTACTTTGATTTCGATAAGTCTTGCACTAAATGGCAATATATGAGCCAATTTCAAAGTCCAAAAAGGGCCATAATTCAGTCAAAATAGTTATGTACTCTTGCCTACAGATGGAAATCATAATAATAAACAAGTGTTCAAAGTTTAAAAGCGGTATGTCAAATAGTTTTGACAAAACATGGACTTGTATGAAAACAGAACCAATTTCAAAGTCCAAAAAGGGCCATAATTCAGCCAAAATAGATGACAGAGTTATGTTCTCTTTCCTACAGATAGAGACTATTATACTAAACAAGTGATAAAAGTTTCAAAGCCATATGTCAAACACTTTACAAAAAATATGAACTGGTACGAAAAACTTAACCACGATTTCTAAGTCAAAAGGAGCCATAATTCAGCCAAAATCCTTGATGGAGTTATGTGCTCTTGCCTATAACTGGACATGGCGATGGTAAACAAGTGTTGAAAGTTTCAAAGCTTTATCTCAAAAGACTTTGTCTAAATATGAACTGGTACGAAAAACTTAACCAAGATTTCTAAGTCGAAAGGGGCCATAATTCAGCCAAAATCCCTGATGGAGTTATGTACTCTTGCCTATAACTGGCCATGGTGATGGCAAACAAGTGTTGAAAGTTTCAAAGCTTTATCTTAAAAGACTTTGTCAAAATATGAACTGGTACAAAAAACTTAACCATGATTTCTAAGTCAAAAGGGGCCATAATTCAGCCAAAATCCTTGATGGAGTTATGTGCTCTTGCCTATAACTGGCCATGGTGATGGTAAACAAGTGTTGAAAGTTTCAAAGCTTTATCTCGAAAGACTTTGTCAAAATGTGGACTGGTACAAAAAACTTAACCAAGGTGTGACGCCGACGCCGACACCGACGCCGACGCCGTGGTGAGTAGGATAGCTCTACTTATTCTTCGAATAGTCGAGCTAAAAATAGATCAAACTTACAAGCAGAGTGTTTGTGAGTATATGATATCTAAAAATAGATCAAACTTACCAGCAGAGTGTTTGTGAGTATATGATATCTAAAAATAGATCAAACCTACCAGCAGAGTGTTTGTGAGTATATGATATCTAAAAATAGATCAAACTTACCAGCAGAGTGTTTGTGAGTATATGATGTCTATAACATTCTGAGGTAAATCAAACTCCTGTGGTCCTAGTCTCTTTACCAGACCAACTGTCTGACCATAACTATCATATATTAATCTGAAATGCATAAAATATGTAACATCAGTCCCGAGGAACATGGCAAAAAAAATAGTGTTTGTTTAAATCAAGCTATCTTGTTAGCCATGGCGGGGTAACTATACCATGAAATTAAGTTAATAGGTACAGTAAATTAAAAATAAAGTATCTTCATATATTCAATATATATATATTTTATTTTTTGGCTCAAGTTTTTGCTTTGCCCTACTGACACCTGAAGCAAAAGAGGCTATATATATATATATATATATATATCATCCTTTGAAGTAAGTACTAGGCCATAGCATCATCCAGTTATTGACTTGGGAAGCTATTTTCCGCTATAAATTGAATGTGACCTTCGACCTCCCAACCCAAAAATAACAAGCAAATTCAATGAATTGGTATCCCCCACCAAAAGGGTTTGCGGTGAGGAATGGCAAAAAAATATACCTGGCAAAAAGTTAAGGATGTTACTAAGAAGCAAATAATTTCATTAGTCAAAATCATTTTAACAGAAAATTAATGTTTTTTTTTTGGGGTGGGGTGTGGGGGGGGGGGGAGGCAGCAGGGGTGACTGGGTGAGGATATAAAACTTCACATGTTGATTACAAATACTGATGGAAAATTAAAAATTAAAAAAAAATTAAAAATAAAAAATGTGGGTGGGGGGTGAAGAATATAAGAAGTTTAATGAAATTCTACCAATTGGTTGGTTTGTTATGTACAAATCTGTTGATTTTTTAACAATTAAAGGGCAATAACTCTAAAGGAAACTGAATCCAAAAAAAACAAGAGGACCATGATGGTCCTGAATCGCTCACCTGTTCCCACATGACCCAGTTTTGAGTATGACGTCGTTTTTTTCTATTATTTGACATAGTGACCTAGTTTTGAGCTCATGTGACCCAGTTTTGAACTTGACCTAGATATTATCAAGATAAAAATTCTGACCAACTTTCATGAAGATCCATTGAAAAATATGGCCTCTAGAGAGGTCAAAAGATTTTTCTAATTTTAGACCTACTGACCTAGTTTTTGACCGCAGTTGACCCAGCTTCAAACCTGAACTAGACATCATCAAGATGAACATTCAGACCAACTTTCATACAGATCCCGTGAAAAGTATGGCCTCTAGAGAGGTAACAAGGTTTTTTTTATTATTTGAGCTACTGACCTAGTTTCTGAAGGTACGTGACCCAGTTTCAAAACTGACCTACATATCATCAAGATGAACAGTCTGACCAATTTTCATGAAGATCCATTCAAGGGTATGGCCTCTAGAGAGGTCACAAGGTTTTTCTATTTTAAGACCTACTGACCTAGTTTTTGATCGCAGTTGACCCAGTTTTAAACTTGACCTATATATCATCAAGATAAACATTCAGACCAACTTTCATACAGATCCCATGAAAAATTTGACGTCTAGAGAGGTCACAAGGTTTTTTCATTATTTGACCTACTGACCTACTTTTTGATAACACGTGAACCACTTTCGAACTTGACCTAGATATCATCAAGATGAACATTCTGACCAATTTTTATGAAGATCCATTCACACGTATAGCCTCTAGAGAGGTCACAAGGTTTTTCTATTTTTAGACCTACTGACCTAGTTTTTGACCGCACGTAACCCAGTTTAAAACTTGACCTAGATATCATCAAGATGAACATTCAGACCAACTTTCATACAGATCACGTGAAAACTATGGCCTCTAGAGAGGTCACAAGGTTTTTCTATTATTTGACCTACTGACCTAGTTTTTGAAGGCACGTGACCCAGTTTCAAACTTGACCTAGATATCATCAAGGAGAACGTTCTGACCAATTTTCATGAAGACCTTGTGAAATATATGGCCTCTAGAGAGGTAGCACGTGAACCAGTTTCGAACTTGACCTAGATATCATCAAGGTGAACATTCTGACCAACTTTCATAAAGATCCCACAAAAAATGTGACCTCTAGAGTGGTCACGAGCAAAAGTTTACGCACGCACGGATGCACGGACGCACGCATGAACGGACGACGGACGCTGCGCGATCACAAAAGCTCACCTTGTCACTATGTGACAGGTGAGCTAAAAATTGACGGGCATCATCACAGTATGCTGGTTCATGTTTATTTCAAGTTTTATGAAATTCTGATAGTTACTGAGAAATGGCTGCAGACGGACGTTTTTGGGCGTTTTTCATTAAATTGAGGGCAATAACTCTAAGGGAAATTGACCAATCCAAAAAAAAAACTTGACGGGCATCATTGCAGTATGTTGGTTCATGTTTATTTCCAGTTTCATGAAATTCTACCTGCTAGTTACTGAGAAATGGCTGCGGACGGACGGACAATGCCATTTCAATACCCCCCATCCCAATTTCATCGGCGGGGGATAATAAGGGTCATCTACTGACCACACAATCACTCTAAGAAGTCTGATGGCATTAGGCCAGAGCCAAAATATTAATTAGAGGTCATTTTTAGTCTAAAGTCACCATGTCCTTGACCACTGACCTAATTTTAAATAACAAAACAATAAGGGTCATAATTAAATTTACCACAGACAATGATACTATAAAGTTTGGCAGTGGTAGGCTAAATTATTCTCTAATTCAAGTTTCAAAACCATTTTCAGTCTTAAGGTCACTGTGACCTTCACCTTTTGACTTTCTGACCAACCAACCAGTAGAAAAACAGACAAACGAGCAAACAATTATCCCAACTTCTTTGAAGGTGGACAAAATTAAAACCTATGCTTAGATAATTTTAATGAGCAACTGAAACAGCATCAGACTTATATTTTCTTCTTGCTGAATTACTTTCTTTCTGTTAGAAAGATTGTCACCAAAATCCACTGACCTTCTAGGCAACTGCACAAAAACTATAATGCTCGTTTCTACCACTAGATCTAACAATACCAACTTGTAGATCTGTTGACCTACATATGTCTCCCAGCACTGAAATATATTTTGTACTCAAAAATTCAATATATAAGAAATATAACTGACACAAGCAAAATAAATCGACTTCAGAAACAAAGATTGTTCGGTGTATAAAACTTTCTTTTTCAAGATGAACATACTGTGAAATCATTAATATTCGTGGGGGACTAATTTTTGTGGATTTCGTGGTTATATCAATCCAAGAAATTTAATCCCAACGAACAAGTAAATTCCCATTCATTTTATGTTCAAAAGTTGAAATCCACAAATATTCATATCCCCCATGAAATTGCCGTTTTGACCAAAACCACGAAATTTCATGCCCACGAAATTAAATGGTTTTACAGTAATCTATTTCGATAAATCAAAGTCTGTGAAAAAGTATAGAGGATATCTGTTTGTTTCAGTGTAAGATCGAAATATATTTTACCGAGCGAATACTATAGTACATGTATAATGTGATATTTTCTTGAGTGGCACAGTCATGAATGAAAATGTGAAATTATGATATTCACAAGTGATATCAATCTTACACAAACAAATAAATTTTCCTTTTAAACGTTTTTAATGAATTCAACAGATCTTACCCTATCATGCTTCATTACATTATATCACTGTGAATATCGGTATATTGAAACAAAATTCTGCATTTGGTTTATTGGGCTGGCTTATTTCATGAGAATTCAGGGACGGCGAAATCGGATTTGGACTTGCTTGTCAGTTTGTCATTTGCTAATTTTTACTTGTCTATGGAAGATTATTTATGCAAAAATTCTATTATTGTATTTGATCAAACGCTTTATGATTAATGACAACTATTATTGCATTTGGTAAAGTGCTTTATTGTTGATGACAAACATTATTGCATTTGGTCAAATGCTTTATGATTCATGACAAACATTCAATTGCATTTTGTCAAATGCTTTATGATTGTAGACAAATGTATGTTATGTAACGCAATTTTGATGAATATAAACACTATATGCTTGGTGTTTGATAACATACTTCCTGCATAGCTCTATATCAAATGTTCGCATGCATATACTTCTATTAGTCTGATGCACAGAATAAATCAACTGTTTGCATGTATGACCATACTTTGATTTTGTAAAGTAGCTCTTCCATAATGCGTTTGCATTAATTACAGTTTTTAAATAGGAAAAAAAGAAATTTCGACACTTGGCACAGCGACAATGCACTATCCACCATACACTAAGTTCCTTGACTTCAACGAAGCCGGGAACCGGCAAATTTTGATAAATTTTAACGCTAGGGGCGCCACATGTCCTAAAATTATAAGGACTGTTCCCCAGGCTTGTTCAATTGCTATAAAGGAACAACAACGAACAAGTTCTTTTAAATTGCCAGTATGTTTTAAAAATAAAAATTGTTTCTTCACTAACTTGCTTACAATCTATCCAAACAACATATAGAGTACCTTCCATGTGAAAAAAAAACTTACAGAAAATGTCATAATCGTAAAGGAAAAAAATGTGAAAATGAAAGTAAGATAGATCTCCGGTTCTAAATTTAGCGCGTTCAAACGTGGTTATTAATAAAACCCGGCCCGGCCCAAACCACGGAAATAGCCGATTCTGATTGTACGGAAACCACCGGAAACTTACGGACGGAAGGCTAATATAATTACGAATGATATCGTGTCGATATCATCTTACATATTTAGAATTGAGTAAAAAAAAAACACTGAACTTTATGATGCCCGCGAGGAACTTCTTTGATGAATGGGTTAAAACTGCGTGTTCTTTCTGGTAGCAAAAACGTCTTAATATAATTTGTAATCTTGTACACAGGAAATCGTTATACATAGCGTTGTTTTGACGAGCCTTCTAATTAGTTCCCGATATTTTGTATCGTTATCATTATATACTATCTTATAATCACGTTTTGTCCAAAAAGTTGTTATATTTCGAAGAAAGGAATTCCTCTCGGGCCTCAAAGAGTTTTTGTTTCACCTGTGCATTCCCAAAGCCTAAATAATTCTTTGTGTCCGGTAACATGCCTAAAAAAATAGGTAGTAAAAAGGCAGGATTTTTTATACTTTTTTGTTCAATGAGACTTTACGGAAATTATTTTTATGTCAAAAAAAAAAAAAATGAATACGAATAATTTCTAATATCACTGACAATTTTTAGAGAATAGAATGAGCAGTTTTTTAAAACTTTTTATTAAAAAGTTTTTAAAAAATCTCAAAGACCATAAAACAAATATATAGAAACAAATAGTGAGATAGGTTTGTTCACGCAGGATTCTGAGTATCTCTTGAACTTAGTCGACTGAATTGACGTACGATGAAAGTCACAAATTGAATATATTGTGGTACATTGCAGTTTGTGGCATAATCGATTTCATATTCGGCAGGTTCCTATAATGTTTTAATATATATATATATATATTTTTTTTTTTTTTTTTTTTTAAGTTTGCAAGTGATCTCTGAATAAACTGACTTACTTAAGTTATATTCAAATTAGTTCAAAACTATATAGAGTAGAATCGAGATATAAATTTTACCTTTTTTCATTTATGTACAGATGTCTCGTAAACCGGAGGTCGCGGGGTCGAATCCTGTCAGCGGATTTTGACCGTGACTCCAACAGTCCCTTCTTTCGGTGCGAGTACTGGTTACTTTCCAGGAAGCAGTCATCGAGTGTATTTCACATTAGTTGGTGAACCAAAACTTGACGCGAAAAAGAAATCTTTTAAATGGGAACAAAATTACCATTTAACTGCACTCAATATACAGAACGATTCACACTGTTTCGTGAAAAAAGACCAAGTAAACTTGAACTTGTTAAGGTTCGTTTGGATATTTACCAATGCTCTACACTTTCAGATTATGAATTTAGATACTTCAAAATTAAACTTCAATGGTTAGACATATCTTGCAAAACTTTGCAATTTATTTAGGTTGATTTGATATATTATTGTATACAGAATGCCTTTTCAGTCAGTTTGCTAGTGCTCGGCATTTTTGATACATAACAACTGTAGGATCGTTTGAGCCCGCTAATCATAATTTACAAATAAATCTCGAAAAAGCACACCGGAAGTGAACTGTACTTGGATCTATATTGAGCAGCTTTAATGCTGTCGCATTCTGAGACCTTACGTTTTGTGAGTTTTTCATTGGTAGAACCAAACCTATTGTAATTATGCAAATAAAACTGTTGCTCTTCTTTTGTATATACCGAGTAATTGTACGATAGTTTGCAGTTTTTTACGAAAGATCTGAGTGTAATTTTTCAGCTATAATTGGTTTGTTAAACTGCCCATGTGTGGCCAAATCCATAAAGCATCTCAGAAAAGTTTTAACCTTACAATTTTTTTTTTCAACTTTACGGTAAAGAAAGTGTAATGAGCGGTATTTTCCAGAAACAAGTTGCATCCTTCATAACTTGTTTAAATAATAGTAAAAGTTGATCTTCACCCGATATTGCATTGTATTGAAACTCCTTACGCAAATATCGCGTCGAGAAATCACATTTTAGCTCAACCCTAAATATATATGAATTTTATAGGTAGATAAAATGATTTATGTCATTGTTGTACATCTGGGGCGAATTGGTCCCAATCTGAATTATGTTAAATTATGTACTACGGTAAAAGCCAATCTGGGAATTCCTTTTATCACGTGATACCGTTGAACCAATCGGGAAACGGCATCTTCCTTCTTCGTCAGCATTCAAGAGTGAATAGCACGCTTCTTTCTTTAATTTTATTTTGGCTAATTTCTGGTTTTATCTTAGGTGATTTGGTTGAATATCATAAATAGTTGTGACGTTTCTGTTTTACGGAGATTAATTTATTTTTAGGGTTTCCATTATATCCAAAAAGTAATTATGTTTCATTTGGTATAGCAGGCCCATTAAAACCTATATGTTTTCAAATGGAATGACTAAGTAGTGTGTTCTTTTTTCACAAAAAATAGGCCGAGTTCACACATGTATGAACACAAGATAAAGTAATTTAATCCTATGTATAAATAAGCGCATCGTCTTTTAATCAGTACGAAAGTATCGATCTCTCATAGGGAGACACGAAAATGTAATATCACATGCGCAGAAAAACAAAAAAGCGTTGTTGCGCATGTGATATGAAATTATTGTTTTATCATTAAATCTATATTTATAGTCCTTTCCATTGTTCTAGATGTAGTCACATGTTCAACGATAAAAAATCGTATTTTCTCGAAGGCGGAGCCAAACACACATATTGACCTCCAGCTGTGACGTCCACACGTTATTACGTTAAAACAATGCGACGTCGTATACAATTAACCACGAAAGATGACCTAAGGCTGCAGACATTTGTATCTAATGTTTATACTTATGAGTAGGCTGGATTTGATAATAAAACAATTGTCGTTTTTATGTGTGGTCGATATGTGGATTTATCGACCTGTTAAAGCGATATCAAGTCGATAAATTCGCTCGAGGTTGATATTGCTTTTATCAGGCCGATAAATCCACATATGAGCAAAGCCATGAGAAAACCAACATTGTCTATTGCGATTAGTTTTTAGTTTATACAAATTTGTTTTAGCTCGATTGTGACGAAAGCTTCAAGCTTATTGTAACCACTCTCGAGTCCGCTTCCTGGAAAAACCAGTACTGGTGTCATATGAGAAGTCATGGTCGTGACCCCAGTGGGGCTCGAAGCCACGACCTCTGGATTGAGCGGCCAACACCTTATCCACTAGACCACCGCTCCCTATTGCGATTAGAGAAACCGTTAGCAAACAGCATGGATCCTGACCAGACTGGGTGGATGTTGGTTTTCTCATGGCGCGGCTCATATCGACCTCACCAAAAGGCAATTATTGTATAATATCACATGCGCAGAAATTGAAAATAACGATTTTGCGCACGAGATATAAAAACGCTTATGATATATTATTCAAGTTAAACTAATGGGAAAAGTGCATTGGACATTGTGTGGGGTATAATAATTTAACATCTGAATTGCACACATTTGTAATCCATGCTTTAAATGTTCATTTTAAAAACAAAAAAGTTAACATTGTGTGAATAGTTGTATAAGCATATAGCAAAAGCATAGTTCGTAGTCCGACCGGACCGGTTTTTTTTTTTAATTCTGTGTTAAAAAGATATGCTAGTATTATTTCAAATATAAAAGAAAGAGAAATCAAAAATTAAATAATCTAAAAACAAAAATAACGTTAGCAGTAAATTGTTAAAACATGAAAGTTCATTGCTATCACTACCCTCCCATTTATCCGTATTAGATATTTACCGTTTTTTATTGTTTTGTTTTAAAAAGACTGAGCGGACATGTTTCGGGGTGTGTGTGTGGGTGGGTGGGGGGGGTCCGGGTTCGAAACTTTGCGATCGATCTTTCATATTTTATACTCCAGTTCATTCATTTCTACAACTTACTGTAACTCCGGGTACCATCTCCATACAAAATCACCCGGTTTTATTTAAAGCTAAATCATATGATTTATCATTTGAGCAACATTTTGTGATATTTTGTTTTCAGTTTTCTTGTATTTCTGGAACAAAGACCTATTACATAGAGTTATACCTCTTCTGGAAATGTTTACCTTGATATTTTTTTATGAAATTTTGTAATTGCCTCCCTTTAATATGAAAAAAATGTAAAAAGTGGACTATGTTTTTAGATTTTGATATAATTTATTAGTTTATTTAGTTTTATATTCAAATTTGAATACTTCAACAACCTGAAACAAATGGCAAGTATGAAAACAGCGCATAGCTTCGTAGTTCATCTATTTTCGATCTATCTTGGTTGCGCAACCGAGATAGGCAAAAGGAGTATAATAATAATTTCATAAACTTACATTTCTAGTTAATTTTCGCAAAATGTGTACTTACCAATGCAAATCTTTGACAACCTTAATATAAGAGTGTTTATATTCATATGTTCCCTAAGACAAGATATTTTCATTAAATTAAAACTTAATATGCTAAAACGCTATCTTGGTCGGGCAACCAAATTTTATAAATACTTCCAGTGCACGGTATAGACCCCTTCGCCTTATGTCACATCGTTAGGTGTGAAATAACGACGTACATTTAACTAGCCTGTCCAGTTCTGTTGAAAGTATCCTGCAAACTGCTATCTCGTGTCTGTCCGGTACACAAAATGACACATCGACTGCCGAACGTATTACTTCTTTGATTGAGTGTGATTCAAATATCTTGTTATTTTAGGTCTTCGCTTATGTCAAGTGCAATACTTCATCAAACATACGTATCATCAATATCAAATACTTTGCTTCTACTTTTGTAATAATGAAATAAAATACACATAATGGCCTTGATAAAGATGACGGTATCACCATTCGTAATTATATTAGCCTTCCGTCCGTAAGTTTCCGGTGGTTTCCGTACAATCGGAATCGGCTATTTCCGTGGTTTGGGTCGGGCCTGGTTTTATTAATAACCCCGGCTACCTCTTTCTACGAGAGTTTCTTGAAGGGATCAGCTATTAACTGTATTCTCAAATAAGTAAGCTGGAGTTATCGTTCTTCATTTAAACGAAAATGGACCCAGCTAACAAAATATGAAGACATGAAATTAGGTATATGAATAAGCATAAAGCGCAATACAGAAATCGTTGCTCTCTTGACATTACACAAGTACTTAATGACATTACAGTGTATGCATGTAATAACTGTAATAAAAACAGTTGATTAACAATGAGAGAACGTATTTGCTAACATTTAACTAGTCTCCAATAGCCCAAATCAAGTAAATGACTACCAGTTCTCTTTTGGCACTTGGCGTTAGAAAAAATACTTTGAAAAATTATCATGAAGCTATACATAAGATACTAAGGATTTTGGCATTTAAAGCATTAATTGGTTTACTTATATCCATATGTAAGTGATCTAAATTGCAACATGTAGCATGCGTTTGTCATCAACAATAAAGCACTTTACCAAATGCAATAATAGTTGTCATTAATCATAAAGCGTTTGATCAAATACAATAATAGAATTTTTGCATAAATAATCTTCCATACTTGTCCGTATGATAGTTATATAGTAAATTCTGTTCAAATTTCACTTGTCCGTACAAGCTTTGGGACAACCTGGGCAATACGGACAATTGAATTTGCCGCCCCTGGAGATTCTGATATTTTATAGCTGCCATCCCTCTTATGATCCGCTGTGATGGACAGCAATTATCCAAACAATTCTAACGTCCCAAACTTAAAATTAATCGGAATATTTCTACCAGATGTTCATGTTTCTTTCACAATTAAGTATGGTTAGGCATATATTTCACTATATTAGAAGGTAGTTTTGTACATGTACATCCTAACTGAAGCATTTTTTCAGTAAAAACATCTGGTTCTTTAACATTAGTATTCTTTTATATTCAGGTGCAGTTCCATAGCACTGAATGGAAGTTGCATTTGGATTTCTCAGTGTTTTATACAGTTTTTTCATTACTTTCTGCAATTAACACAGGTAATGTATGAACCTTGATGTTGTATCTACCTTTATACTACCACGAGCTGTCCTCACTGTTTTCTCCCACAATCTGTTACCACAGAAACCGTCAGCAGGGTCAGCATTGATGATAAGAAGTCTGTACAGGGACCCTATCAACACAGCGAGAGAGGCAAGCCGCAGTAATATAGACCTAGAATACAACAAAATACCATGATTATGATTAAAAGATAGAATATTCACACCCACTGCTGTTATAAACAAATATTTAAATTCCCAAAAATGTCAACTCCTTCTTTAACTGGATGTTTAACATTAAATTTTAGTATCCAATTTAATGTAGTTTTATCCTTTTTGAATTGCAAAGAAAGCTTGAAGTTTACATGAATCATTATTTTATACTCATAAGGCAAACTGATATACTAAATGTTCACATTTTTGCACACTGGGATGTAAATTTCATCACTGGTGCAACTTCATTTTAGCATATTTAGTTGTGTTCAAAAGCTCATTTACAAGAATGTTTTTAATTTTGCTCAAATTAAGAACAAAATGTATATAAGCATTTATATTTCCTTTGTCTGGAGTTTTGAAATTAATCTCCAAACCCTGTACTGGTGTCTTAAAAAGGTGACAGCGTACAAAGCAAATTAGCAATGTACTGGGGTGGTCAAAATCTCCACTTGCTAGCCACGGGGAGACATCTTTATATAGGCACTACTTAATCTAACTACATCACAAGCTTATTAAGTTTGAATTTTTATAATTTGAAAAATAACAAAAAATTATATATGTCTATCTGACATACATACCTTCCTAATGTAATTCTAAGTTGATTGTTCTGTGAGTAGTCCTCTAGACTGACAATTTTCTGGAACACTATCGGAATGAGAAAATTGAGCACTGTTATGGTCAGGTAGGGCAGATACTGGACAATTAGTGCCACCACTTCATTCAACTCCTGCTCTTGTAGCTAAAAGTAGACATTAAAACTACATGTGAACAGTCACTTTTTCCAATACTGTAAAATCATTTAATTTCGTGGGCATGAAATTTCATGGTTTTGCCCAAAACAGCAATTTCACGGGGATGTGAATTTGTGGATTTCAACTTCCGAACATAAAATGAATGGGAATTTTACTTGTTCATTGGGATGAAATTTTGTGGATTGACGCAACCACGAAAATTAGTCCCCTCTGAACATTAATGATTTCACAGTAAGCAAATTCAATCATTATATATACACACTTATTAAACGGCAATGGCGGGCCTGAAGTGGTTATTAGCAAGATTAATGCTACATTAGCATGATGTTGTTTAACATCACTGCCATTTGATAACTTGTTTATTGTGTACCTAAACACACTAATAAGTATCCAATCATTTGGATGACTTAAGCATATTATATAAAACAAATTTTTGAACGCAAAAACACAGATAAAACAACATCGAAAATGATTTCTCACATCTGTGGCAGTCCAACAAATGGTTATTGTGCCTGCACGGGGAACAGAATTCTGTCCTGTGGAATTTTGTTACTATTTATAGTAATGAAAAATATCAACAGCACAAAAAGCAACAAAAGAATGGAATGACAAACATGATACCAAATATTCGAGGCTGATTTTTGGCATCACAATGACACAATTATAGGAATGTGGTCACTTTCCATCTTATTAGGCATTTTTTTCATGAAGGGCAGGCAACTGTGTAAAGCAAACAAACTTCTTAAAGCCAGCTGGGTAGCTTCCACACATGAACGAATGTTACACCTCATGCAAGATATTAAGCAAAATGCAATTTCACATCATATGTAGTTTCTGTCTAAAAAGAGCTTTGTACAGCACAGCCTTTCAATATACATACAGTTTGTTTGTTATAATTATCCTATACTAACAGTTAAAAATATTTCCCACACACACTTACCAGACAAGAACTTACAGAGGGTCTTTGATAAAGTACATAGAGTCATTAACCTACCACAAGCAGCCTATCAGTTGTGAAGTAGACCAGGAATAGTGAGCCTGCAAGGAGGGCCAGTACAAAACAGTTGACCAGTACTCGAATGAAGAAGATGGTAGCCTGGTCATTAGGTGATCTGTTCTCACGTCTTTTCTTCTGTATCTCTTCATCTAGGCAAGACTGAAATAGGGGTTTTCTCAAAATATTTAAAGGTTCCAAAAAAGGAAAACATACTTAGGGTATATATGTTTCTTTTACCTATATGTGTTGTAACTTTTTGCCTTCATAGTACAAACTAGTGTATTGTGATATAATTATCTGCTTTTATAAAATGCATACATTTAAAACATATGGATAGTGAACAGGCTACATTTAAAACAAGTAATCGCAATATTCAGATGTCACCTAAATATTCTGTCACATTTTACTTGCGTGAAGCAGGTTCTACAATTATCCGTTTGCTTTAACATTTTGTTTTTATATTTCGAGACATTTCTGGCGTTACTTAACCTCCGTGCGAATTGAACGATATGACATGTGAAATTTCGAACCCACTTTACTATGATAATAATTTACCTTAATATGTTCATGCATTAATAATACAACTTGAAACATGGATTTGAAGATAACGGCGTTCTGATTTAATATGTGTCCGTCCACACAATTCCTAGACTAGTTTTTTCCTAGCAACATAATGAAAACAAGAGATCACAGAGTGATCTTGGCGCCCACCAATGTGTCATTTTTGAGTGTTCCAAATTTCAAGACTTACTGACTAGCTCAAGGTCAAATTTCATTTCCGTACACAACAGTGTGCATGTGGTCCAAATTCGAAAGCTGTAGCTTGAGAAATGTGAAAGTAGGTCACTAGATCAATTTCAAGGACGAAATGTGAAAGTAGGTCACTAGGTCAAAATCAAGGTCAAATTACACTTCAGAACACAAATTTATGCATGTGGTCCAAATTTAAAGCCTGTACCTTCAAAAATGTGAAAGTAGGTCACTAGGTCAATGTCAAGGTCAAAGTTTGTTTCGGTACACAATCCTATGCATGTGGTCTAAATCTGAAGCCTGTAGCTACAGAAATGTGAAAGTAGGTCACTAGGTCAATCTTAAGGTCAAAGTTCATTTCGGTACACAAAACTATGCAAGTGGTCCAAATTTGAAGGCTGTAGCTCGAGAAATGTGAAAGTAGGTCACTAGGTCAAAATCAAGGTCAAATTTTATTTTGGAACACAGAACTATGCATGTGTTCCAAATTTGAAGCCTGTACCTTCAAAAATGTGAAAGTAGGTCACTAGGTCAATGTAAAGGTAAAGTTTGTTTCGGTACACAAAACTATGCAGGTGGTCCAAATTTGAAGGCTGTAGCTTGAGAAATGTTAAAGTAGGTCAGTAGGTCAAAATCAAGGTCAAATTCCATTTCAGAACACGAAAGTAGGTCACTAGGTCAATCTTAAGGTCAAAGTTCATTTCGGTACACAAAACTATGCAAGTGGTCCAAATTTGAAGGCTGTAGCTCGAGAAATGTGAAAGTAGGTCACTAGGTCAAAATCAAGGTCAAATTTTATTTTGGAACACAGAACTATGCATGTGTTCCAAATTTGAAGCCTGTACCTTCAAAAATGTGAAAGTAGGTCACTAGGTCAATGTAAAGGTCAAAGTTTGTTTCGGTACACAAAACTATGCATGTGGTCCAAATTTGAAGGCAGTAGCTACAGAAATGTGAAAGTAGGTTACTAGGTCAAAATCAAGGTCAACTCATGTCAAGGTTCATCTTGCCACTCAAAACCATACATGTGGTCCAAATTTGAATGTTGTAGGTTATTGACAAGATTTTAAAATCTTTTCCCTATATAAGTCTATATGAACCATGTGACCCCCCAGGGCAGGGCCATATTTGACCCTAGGGGGATAATTTGAACAAACTTGGTAGAGAACCACTAGATGATGCTACATTACAAATGCCAAAGCCCTAGGCTTTGTGGTATGGACAAGAAGATTTTCAAAGTTTTTCCCTATATAAGTCTATGTAAACCATGTGACACCCAGGGCGGGGCCATATTTGACCCTAGGGGGATAATTTGAACAATCTTAGTAGAAGACTACTAGATGATGTCATATACAAAATATCAAAGCCCTAGGCCCTGTGGTTTTGAACAAGAGGTTTTTCAAAGTTTTTCCCTATATAAGTCTATATAAACCATGTGACCCCCGGGGCGGGGCCATATTAGACCCCGAGGAAATAATTTCATCTTGGTAGAGGACCACTAGATGATGCTTCATACCAAATATCAAAGCCCTAGGCTCTGTGGTTTTGGACAAGAAGATTTTCAAAGTTTTTCCCTATATAAATCTATGTAAATTATAGAAATAAACAAAGGGCCATAACTCACTAAAAAATTGTTGGACCAGTCTGATTTTCAGGGGGACACAACTAGGGTACCAATACATCATTCTGACAAAGTTTGGTTAAAATCCCCCTGGTAGTTTCTGAGGAGATGCGATAACGAGAAATTGTTAACGGACGGAAGGACGGACGGACGGACGGACGGACGGACGGACGGACGGAAGGACGACGGACCACGGACGCAGAGTGATTTGAATAGCCCACCATCTGATGATGGTGGGCTAAAAAACGCAGTACAAAATATTATTGTTAAAAAATGAAATGAAAGTCTGTTTATTTTTTGTTGTATAGTATCTATACCGTGTTCTAGTAGAATTCTGTATGAAATAGGTCATTGCTTTTCATTAATTTTGTTAATTGTATCTAATGTTCGATATAATATAAAAGTTTTACTGAAATATCTTGAATGATTTATTTCAACACTTTGTTCAAACATACTTGAAGTTCTCATACATGTATCTTTCAACCATGTCGAAACAAGATCTGATACATTACCATATTTTAGGTAAAACATCCTGAATTAGTTAAGTATCAGCATATCTTGGAGATAAAAAAGGAAATAGCCTCTTTGTATTTTCATAGTCTGATATCAGAATTGCATGTTAATTACTATCTTAAAGTGATTACTCAGTATGAATTATCAGTCTTAATTGGAATTTAATCTTTAAGTACCATTAAAACTGGTTGTCAAAATGTCAATCTAAAACCCAGCAGAGACCGAAAATTATTTTGTGAACATTAGGCATGGGACGCGTCCAATCATATTAAAAAAAATAAAATATTTTATTGCCAGTGCATGCATAGAATTGTAAACGAAATTATATTTTTGACACCATTTGAGTAATTCTGTGTGGTCATTTGATACAACCAGCTTAGTAGTCGATACTAGCCTTTATCATTATTGACAAAGCCTTCCTAAGAGGTCTGTGATCCAAGTGTCCTCCAGCTTGAACATGTCACTGTACAGGGCGTATCCAGAGGGGGGTTGGGTGGTGGCCTCAGTAACCAGACACTTGACCTCTCTAAAATCTGGCGGGAATACATTTTCATGAAATTTTTCTGCTCGTTTCACATGCAAAGCATGATATCAAAAGAATTTGCAATTATGAGATGACAAGTCAAATCAAACTGCCTTTTTTTAATTTACAAATTTAAAAGATAACATTTTCAGGCCCCATGTTTGTCAAATATACATCAGCTTGAACCATATTTTGCATAACTGCCAATGATTTTTCCAAGGTGGCATGCCCCTTGAACCTGCTAGAAATTCCACACCCTCTCTAAACCCATACCCTGAATCTGCCCCTGACAATGACCTCAACAATAATGGCAATTTACTGACAATAGACAATCAAGCTTTCAGATCAGGAGGCCTTGGGCCAAACATCCTACAGTCTTCATTCAGAAATAATTTTTAGTCTCAAGTCACTGTGAACTTGACATGTGACATTCTAACCCCTAAACAAAATGGGTGATCTACTGACCACAATCACACTATAAAATGTTTGACTACTATAGGTCAAAGCTTTCTGCACTGACATGTTCTTCGCAAGTAACTGACAACCTAACAGGAATAAATGTGAAGGATGTACGAATATAAGTGTGTTTAATCATCATGAAGAGCATTTGCCAAGGATCAAACTCACAACCAGATTATTTTATTCACAAATCTGACCAATCCTGCTAAACAATCATTATCATACTCTTCAAGACCCTATCCTGACCCAACTTGATAGCTGACAATACTAGTTATAGACTTTTTGGTAGCTTTATTCTGTGAACATTCTGGCATAGTTTATCTGTCAAGTTGATCTAACAGCGAACAGAATTTAACGTACTTCACTAAAATCAGGTGACTGCTCTTGACAGTATAGATAAAATTTGTTTTATTTTCATACTGCCACTAAAAGGTTAGTATACAAATTTTGAAAGAAGCCCATGACTCCAGAAAAGTCTTTGAGTAAATCGATACATAAAACCACCTATTCTCTAATTAATACCCTCCCTCTCATAAAATGCCTCCTACCCGCAAAAAATATACATACATTTTAAGTTACATCAGGTCGTAAGTGAATACCAGCGGCAAGACTGAGTGCCGTATTTGTTAAAATTCCTTCATTATAAGTTGCATTTATAGTTAATGTTTACCCAAGAGCACTGCCTAAGGGTGCCATCGCTCGTATGCAAGCGCTGGACAGTATGTAAGAAAAAAGTTACAGTTAAGAATTTCTAAGTACAAAAAGGGCCATAATTCTGACAAAATACAAGTAAGAGTTATGCTTCTTGGCCTACATAGTCATCTAATAACGATAAATAAGTTTGCAAAATTTCAAAGCTGTATCTCTTATAGTTCTTGAGAAAAGGCGGACCTAAACAAAGATTTTAATCAACATCGATGCAGGCGATCAAGTGATAACAATACCTTGTAGATTTTTTTTTAAAATCAGTCAAGCTAAAAAACGCAACATTTAAAAATGTGTAATATCCCTGAGGGTATTAATAATGGATAATTCTGTAACTGGCTACAGCATTAAGAGATGTGTTGGAACAAGAACAAATTAGAATTATTAATCACAATTTCACCCGGTACAAAAATAGAGCAGACATAAAATAACAGGGCTCCGGAAATTTTGATAACTCAATCGGTCCGAAACGAAAATCCTGACATCGGCGGTACCCCACCCACCGCATTCCCAATATTACATATTTTGTAAAACGTGATAGGGTAAGAAATAAGCATGTCATGCATTAAAACTGAGTTACCAGTCACCGCGCGTTACCATACAATGAAGACAGTTATTTAGTGTTATGTGTGATCGTTACTTTGTTTAAATTTCGATGTTTTTCCGAGATAATACGAGGCATTGACACCGTGTGCGTAACTAGTCTAAAAGCCAACGCACGTGACTTCGATACCGTATACACGGCAGATACTTTGTCATGTTTCCTCATTCTTTGACGGAATTCTATAGAATACAATGCGTCAAAGTGAGTTACACGACACATATTCTCTGCTAAACAGCCTCAGTATTTAAAGAATACTCTGCCGCGGACCGAATGTGTACGTTATTTGAACGCTGAGATCGAATTTCCCGCATGTATAGTACCAAAACGTCACGCGGGTTGGCCACGGATATTTCATTTCACTTACGTTGTACTTCAATAAGCAACTACACTTTATAAAGTTATATGTTCTCTTCTGATATAATCAAAATTTCATTTTGAAACGTTTTTAAAAGACCGATTTGATAAACAGTGCCACTCCGGTTTTCTTTATCATTCGTGGTTGCCCGTCCATTTTTTCCTTTTTTGTACAGTCGGGTTGCAAAGACGATTTTCTGCATTTGTTTCAACTGGAGCCCCAACAAATGAATCATGTATTTTTTTCAAATCAAGTGATTATAAAAATTATTTTTATCGGTTTTCTGTGTGATGTCTCATTAAATCAAAGACCTATAATGTACAATTTATTAAATGCATCGACCATTTGTTTGTTACCGTGATCAAACATAGCCTTTTGAAATACACCATCCGTCGGATTCTAAATAAAAGAAGTGGATCCCCGTCGAAATGATTTGGATCCAGTCAGAAACGTTAGGAAACCAGTCAAAAATGTTTAATACACCGCAGTCGGCTGTCTGCAAACATTAAAGGATGTGCCGCGCGAGCACTGACTGCGTCACGCGCTAATTACGGACCGATTATCAAAGTGACAATCAGACCGATTGACACGTTTATTGATTATCTGAAGGTGCGACCAACAATTTCCTACTTGGCAGGTGATCGTGTATTGAGATATCAGACCGAAATTTATACTTTTCTCCATTTTTACGGGACCGATTTTTTTCGTTTTTTCACTTCACGAATCGGTCTGAAAAGTCAAAAATCGGTCCAAAACCGACAAACTGGCAAATTTCCGAAGCCCTGTAAAATAATCGCCACTGAAATTAAGTTTGCAGTTCAGGCAAGTTGTTTGAAAATCCTTCCACTGGGTGAAAAGATACAGGGAGGACACAAATTATTCCTTACTTTACCTTTGATCTCAGAGCGCTAATTTATAAGCTGTATGTTCCCTTTACGGACTAACATTAGATTGTTAGTCATTTGAAAATCCTTCCAAGGGGGGGTAGACCAGTGATATCACAAGGCTCTTGGGGGATTGACATGAGCTGGACCAAAAGCTGTGTTCTGGAATGTTTACTTATTGTTAACATCAGTTTTTGTTGCAAAAAAAATAGGTAATTTGATATCCTTCCAGCGGTTAAAAAGATAATAGAATGGAAAGAGAGGATGGAAAGACGACAATCAGGACTACCTGACTTAATAATCAATGTCCTTGCCTTCACCCAACCCTAAAATTTTTAGGGAAAGGAGACAAAATTAAAGACTGAAATTATACTTCTAATAATTGCAAATACAGGAACCTGATGATAACCCATACTTTTTGGCTTGAAGTGTATGTACTTGACAATGCTATGTTGGCATATTTTTAAAAATGATAACCTTATCAAGATAACGTAAAGAACAGGACGTCTTACTTTATTTCTTACTTAGATGTTGGAGATTCACTGTAACAGCTATGTCTATAAAAAAGCAATTTGGTGACGCTGAAAAGGGACATTTACAAGACAAAAGAAGTGACAATGAGAATACAGGATCAGATGCTAGTGAAAGTGAAGACGAAGTCTGGTTTGAAGCAAGTTCTAGTGAAAGTGAAGAAGAAGTCTTGTTTGAAGCAAGTTCTAGTGAAAGTGATGACGAAGTCTGGTTTGAAGCAAGTTTAGGTGAAGAATTTACAGAAGAAGACATCATAAATTCAGCTGAGGGAAACCCATCTTCTGAAGCAACAGGCTATAGCAATACAGGAAATATTAAAGCGAGTAATGCTGAGGTGAACAATGAATATTCGGAGATATGTTATAGTCGTAAAAACAAGGCAATCAAGTACTTCTGTATAGTCATGTGACATGACTGGATGTCCCGCATGTATTTATCACCTGAAAACACAGGTCAGTTGTCCAAAAAACAAGCCTACCATTGTGTATTTTAGCTGTAACCTTTTTGGACATGAGAATTTCTTCCTTTTAGACAAGCGGACTTGACAAATATGGATACCTATTTAGAATAACACAAAACAGATATGATTTTTAAACAACCAAACAACGAGAAAATTTAGAGCGAATGCTTTCTGGTATAAACAAACGGAGGATGAAATATAATAATCTGTTTGACACTTGGAAGTAAATGCTTGTTCACTGTAGAGGATAAGAGACAACCACTGAAAGTCCAATCATCAATGAAAGTATACTCAGCAACACTCACTGGGTACTGACCTACAGATAATTGAGCTAATGAATAGAGTAAAAACCACGCAAGGGGGCAGAAGTTCCAGTTGTTCATTGCAATGAAAAAGGCTGCCGAACAGTTGCCATATATGAAAAGTCATATAGCAAACCTTGAAGACCGATCATATAAAATTACCAGGATATGCATTTCTGCCCTTATGCTGTTTTAAACTTATGTAATTTATAATTTGGAGAGCTCTGGGACATAAATTTACAGGTAATCAGATTTTAAAAACGAACACTTTAAATTCCAGAGAGTTATCAAAATTGACCCCCAAGTAACAAGACTAAGTACCATGTTACTATTATAGGGTTATGTGTGTTGGTCAAAAATAAGCCTTGTGGTTGGCTGATCATGCAAATGGAAACTTGGGAAATAATTAGGACATTCCAAACTGAAAAAGGTTCTCTCCCTTCTAGATATGTCACACATCCCTGGGAAAAATTACGGTAGATCGAAGACAGACAAAATTGCAGGTTACGTTCCATACTGAGGTGTTTGTCAAGTTCCTTCGTCTGTGGATGCCATCAAATGGATTCTGTATTGAAGAAATGAAATAAAGGTATATGGGGAATGTTATGGTATAGCATACATAAAGGAAAGTAGTGACATCCTAGTGGTGTCCTTCAAGAAGCTATTTCCAGCAGTAGAAATTTTAGATATGACGGGACAGGTTCTACAAACATTTTCTTGGAAATCTCTTTTCCAATGGCCTGGCCGTCTTGCACTGAGTCCAGATCATAACCTTGTGTATGTTTCGGACTTTGAAACTAACAGAGTTGTCTCCATAACTTTTGAAGGAAAAATAAATGCATTCTTTGAAGACTCAGGTATGAAGAAGCCAACAGCCATGACAGTTGATAATAATGGATCCGTGTATGTTCTAAGTAGATATGGTGAGATCTATCAGCTCTCTGAGAACTGTTCTGAAGTTCATCGAGTGCAAGCCCTCCCATACGGAAGCGAAAGCATTGCTTACTGCAGCAAAGAAAACAAATTATATTTTGGGATGACAAAGAAAAATGTTATCAGTGTATTTGAAATGAAATAAATTTTTAACATGTTCATTTCCACCTAGTTTGGCATAAAATGTACCTATGACACTGAAAAATGATAAAGTGAGTGAAAATAAGTGTTAGATATTGGTTAAAAGCAAGAAGAATGTTGATTTTTTCGTTACAATAATTTACTTCCTGCAGCCAACAATATTTTTGTTGTAATTTATAGGATATCTTTCACAGAACCCACATTTTATAGATTTCTGAGAGACAGAAAACAAGAAATGGTCATCTAACAAGTGTGTATGAGTCACATTAAGTGTTTCATATTTTTAATCCTAGATAATACAACCATTGCTGATAAGATTTAATTCTATATGAAAATAAGTGAAAAACAAGTAAACCATTTTGTTTCATTCATTTATATTCGAAAATAGCAGCTCCCTTGAAACTAGATGCACACGGGCAACATGTCGAGCCCACCAGCTGTCAAAAGGATTAGGAGTTGCACATGACACCCTGTCCTCATTGAGGCAAACATTTATGCCAAATAAAAAAATGGACTGCAAAAAGTTACAATATAAGTTAGTTTTAGTAACAACAAAGGGAAGTAAAATCTAAAAAAAAATATATGTACCACAAAAATCCTTTCCAGTAGAGTTGGAGTTAAAATAAACCTCCAAAATTGGATTTGTATCATGCATAACTGTATCAGAAAAGTGGTCTTGTTTCTTTCCCTACCGACCCAGTAATAACTAGATGATGCTGATCAATAAACGATTGTGCCCCCGGTGGCATCCTTGTCTAATACAAAAGCAACCCAAAGTCCAATACAAGGTCCAAGTTCAAGGTCAGGTGAGTTCCGCAGATGAGAGAATGGTCACAGGTTACATCTGCATAGTATCTAAGTCATTCTAGTCAGGGGTATTATTGATGCTAGATGAAACAGTCCATTTGGTTAACCAAGAGATGGCCTATAATAAAGCAACCTAAGGTCCAAAATGAGGTCAAGGTCAAGGTCAAAATGAGGTCAGGTGATGTCTGAAGATGAGGATTGGTCACAGGTTACATCTGCTATTTATTAGTATCAAGACATTCTTGTAAGCGGGTCTTGATGTGACGAAACGGTCCATTTGGTTAACCAAGAGATGGCCCATACTAAGCATCCCAATGTCCAAAGTAAGGTCAAGGTCAAACTGGAGGGTCATGTGATATCTGATAGATGAGGAAATGGTCACAGGTTACATCTGCATTAGTATCAATCATTATAGTAAGGGGTATTGATGCTAGACGAAATCAGTCCCTTTGGTTAACTCGTACGGATGGACGAACAAACAGACGGCACGGGACAGACAGGACAATCACTATATGGCCTCCCGCATCAGTAGGGATGCGGCGGGCATAATAAAAAGTACAATATAACTATTTATAGTAACAACAAAGGGAAGTAAAATTCTGGATCTTGGCACATGACAATCATAGGGTTTCATGTTGGTGCAAGTTACATCATATCCTCCATGCATGAAAAAGAAATGTCGGGACAAAGTCATTCTTGTATCTGACCTTTGACCTTAAGTGTTGACCTTGACTTAGACATACGGGCATGGTTTCTTGCGCAAGACACTCCATCACATGGGTTGTGAACAGTTGTGCCAAGTTACAACAAATCCCTCCAGACTTGTAAGAAGTTATGCTCCTGGACAAGAGTTCAATATTGAATTTAACCTTTGACCTCCAAGTGTGACTTGACCTTTGAGATAGGTACTGCGATTTTTCGTCAAGACACTCCGTCTCATGAGGTTTTCATTCTTGCAAAATATAACGTGGATTGCTCCATGCATGTCAAAAGTTTTGGTATGGACTAACAAATAACGGACCAGACACACGGTAGACGCCACGCACTGACGCACGCATGCACCAGATGCCCCCACTACATGAAAAAGAACACATGATCAACTGTGGGAGAAACAATATGCTGCAGATTATAATGACTGTAGGTAAAATATTTTCTGGAGGCTACGCGTGAAAAAAATTAAAATGACTATCTTTGTTTAGGAAGGGGCCAATAAAATCCTACAAACACTGAATGAATAGGACACAAAACCCCAGGTTGCACTACTGCACATGCTGACCAACATTTTTGTAAACTTTGGTGACTCTTGGTCATACTTTGGAGCTACGCGCCCCCCCGACACAGCATTTAAAATGACCAATTTTTATACTAAGTCAGCGGCCATACACTCCTACCAAATAACACTGAATGAATCTGGACACAAAACCCAGGTGCACAACCTCTCATGTTGACTCACATTCCGTTAAGTTTGTGAACTCTAAGTCATTTAATTTTAGAGCTAGGGCGATACACAACACTTAAAATTGACCATATTTTACAATGTCAGGGGCTGTAACTCCCCTACACGTGAATGGAATGATCCGGATGCGAAAAACCAGGTGAACTTATACACATTGCTGACCAAAAAAAAACTCTTATGGTTTAAGTTTTGAGACTCTACTTCATATACTTTTGGAGCTTGGCACCACACATTCTTGGAAGGACGGACGGACAAGGGCAAATCTATATGCGCCCCTCAAAATGGGGGCATAAACATTAGGCTGCCTGTAAATATGGGCATGCTTGTTTGTATGCAGGCAAAACATAACCATAATTATTACTATGTTGCATCCAAAACAAAGAACAAAGTCTGAGCATCATACTATTTTTAAGGGCATTATTACAACTGTTACCTTAAACTCTGTATACAGATTGGCACTTTTGACTTTGGCAGCTTTCTTATTTGTAATAGCATAATCCCATCCAGCATATACTCTGTTTGTATAGGCCGCCACAGAGGTTTCCATACCAAATGTCGTCTTTACAGTCTTAGCTGAACTGCAAAACAACAGATATACAAAAATGTACTAGCCGCTGATGTCTTCATACCAACTACAACAGAATGTGAAAAGGTATTTCAGTCATGAAATGATGGTCATTTAGTGCAGTGTACCTGAAATTTGTTCTCCAAAGTACATAAAATAAAATAGGACAAATTACTTCAGCCTTTATGTATCGCTGAGGAATTAAATATAGCAAACCTTAAGGCTAGAAAATCTTGTGCATTTAATAATGAAACAAGGGGGTCATGATTGGTCCCTGGATCGCTCACATGAGTAATATGAGCTACATGTTTCAAAATGTCCAAACTGATGCTAACATATTAAGGTCACCATTCATGGTCAGTCAGTTTTAAAATCGGTGTGCAGCACTGTATATGTCATCAAATTTCAAAGCTGTATCTTAAAAAACAATAAGAAGGTCAGTAGGTCAAGGTAACAGTCAAGTGACCCCTAATTACTTGGGGTCATCAGGTAATTATAATCAAACAGTCTAGGAAATATGATCAGATAATTTTTTAAGTATTTTTTCCTACATAAATACATAAACTAAGTGACCCTCGGGGCGGGGCCTCTTTTCACCCCAGGGACATATATTGAATAATCTTGTTAGAGAGCCACTAGGCAATGATACATACAATATCAAAAGCATATGCCTTACTGTTTTCTAGACAAGACGATTGTTATGTTTTTTCCTATATAAGTCTAGTAAATCTGGACACCCCCGGGGAGGGGCCTCTTTTCTACCCAGGGTAATATTTAAACAATCTCTGAAGTGAGACACAAGGCAATGCTACATACCAATCATCAAAGGCCTAAGTCGTGTGGTTTCAGACAACGAAGATTTTTAAAGACTTTTTCCGATATAAGTCTATTGTAAAAATTGGACCCCGGGGCAGGGCCTCTTTTCATCAGGGGGGCATTATATTTGAAAATTCCTTGGTAGAGGACCACAACAACGGCAATGCTACTTATCAAATATCAAAAGGCCTAGGTCTTGTGGTTTCTGACAAAAAGATTTTAATGTTTTTTTCTCCTACATGTTCGATTGTAAAACTTGGGACCCCAGGGCGCAGCCTCTTTTCCACCCCAGGAGCATAATTGAACAATCGTTATAGTCGGGACCTTTAGGTAGATGTCAAATGCCAATTATCGAAGCGCTAGGGCCTTGTGGTTTTGATCATAGAAGTTTTCCCTTTCTAAGTTATGTTAAGCCATGTGACCCCCAGGGGGCGGGGGCCTTATTTGTCCTTGGTGGTTAATTTTGAAAAAATCTTTCATAGAGAGACCACTAGATGTTGTTAAATACCAAATATAAAAGCCCTGTGACCTGTGGTTTTGGACAAGAAGATTTTTAAAGTTTTTCCTTTCAGTTTGCCATGGCAACCAGAGTTCTGCATGGATTTCAATTCTTTGGGCAATGTTGAAAGGGGGCCATCCAAGGATCATTCCTTTGAAGTTTGGTGTAAATCTGCCCAGTGGTTTTGAAGAAGAAGTTTTTTTTAAATATTGCAACACAAAACAGACGACAGACATCGAGCGGTCACAAAAGCTCCACCTTGAGCTTTGGGCTAAGGTGAGCTAATAAAAGGGTAAGCAAATAAGAAATAAATCCTTAAATAAAGAGCTGTCCTTAAGACAGCACGCGCTAGAATTTTCTCAGTGCTTGAAGCTGAATTAGAGATATTGCCAGTAAAATAAAAAGAGTTAAAAAAGGGACATAAACTCTGTCAATATTCAAACAGAGTTATGGGATTGTGTATCTTGTTGTAGACCTCTGATTGTAAAATAAAATTTTTTGGAGTTTCAAGTCAAAAGCTTTAACAGTAACAGTGATCATTTGACTTTAACAAAAAATTCTAAGTTAAAAATGGGCTAATTCTGTAATAAAATTCTAACCAGAGTTATAGGATTTTGCTTTCTCTGTGTTGACTTTGATGGTAACAGAGATATTTGCACTTTTTCAAGAAAACTTTAACCATAAAGTTCTAAGTGTAAAAAAGGGGCTTTATTCTGTTCAAAATTAAAACACAGAGTTATGGAAAATTGTGTTCTAGGTGCTGACTTTGTTTGTATATAACTATTTTGGATTTCTAATTCAAATGCTTTAATAGTAACAGGATTATTTGACTTTATCAAAAATTAAAAAAAAAAAATTCTATTTAATAAGGGGCTTAATTCTGTCTAAATTTCAAACCAGAGTTTATGGGGTTTGTTTTCTTCTGGTGTAGACTTTGATGAATTAAAGAAAGTATTTTGAGTTTATAGGTTCAATTAGCTTTAGATAGTTACAGAGATATTTTGACTTTATCGAAATTTTAAAAAAAAAATTCTAGTTTAAAAAGGGGCATAATTCTATCAAAATTAAATACAAGAGTTATGGGGATTGTTTTTACTTGGTGTAGACTTTGATAGTAATTAATAATCTTTTTTATAGTTTACTAGTCATAGCTTTGATAGTATACTGAGGTATTTGACTTCTATTACCAACTTCACTGTAACAAACGGCGACGCGAAACTGACGCGAACGACGGGGCCGAGTGAATAGCTCTTCATTTTCTTTTGAAAAGTCGAGCTTAAAACATTGCAAGGCTAGGCCTTCAAAATATTCTATTTAATGCCTTATTTTTGTTAAGATGTTCAAAGGAAAGAATTGAAATTGCTTGGTATGTGAGCTGCCATTGAATTAAATCCTATCATCTGTAAACTATTGGACTTGTATAATAGATTTAACAGATCGCGGGCTTAGCGCAAAACGGTTGTAACTCCTACTTTATTTCTTATAAAGTTAACAACAGTTTTGCGCTAAGCCCTCGAGATTCAGTCCCTCTGCTTACCCACTATAACGCCATTAAAGTTTGAACATGAACAATATAAACTTTACTTTCTTATAAGCAATAAGAATAGATTACGAATCAAGCTCCCATATAACTAGTTATATAGGCCAGTCCCATATGTAGGTGTTGGGTTCTCACCTGCGTACTATATACGTATTATTATGATTTTTTCCTAAACAACACAGTACGTTCCATCCAACCATGAAAAATTTCATAACATACATATAACAAAGTATTACTACTGTAAAAGCAGACAGAAAGTTTTGTGAGGGTTTAAATTTCCCTATAATAAGCGCAGGTGTATATAATGTTCTTCTTCCTACCTATTGTCTATCATGAAGATAGTGTGCGAATATTAAACTTCGCATAAATATTCACAATTAGTGTTATTCAAATTAAAGTAGGATACCATTTTTACAAGTTCGCGAATATTAAACCTAGCAAACATACTCAAAATTTCAAATTCGCGAAATTTTGACCCAGGCAAAAATATGTCCTTTCAGAGTAACTGTTTTGTAAAGGTTATATTATATTTGGCCATCACCATTCTGTAATCTGAGTTCTCTTCCAAATACTGAGCTCTAGTCTAGAACACCACAATTAAGACCAGTTTTTGACAAATTGCCTCCCCTGAAACAATGAATTCTGATTGGTTGTGTCATTATTTATTTTATTTTGTGGGGTTTAGACGTCTGCACCAAAAAAATATTAGGTCATTTGATGACTTTACAGCGTTGATGGTGGATGCAATGACCCCAAATACCCCTCTGAGGCACCCCCTTATTTCATCATCCGCGGGCACCTGGGTTAGAACCAACCGAACTTCCGTAGCAGCTTGATTGCTTCCTTACTTAAAGATTCAATGCCCCAAGTGAGGCTTCAACCAAATCAATGAGGGCAAGTGATTTTGAAGTCCTCAAACCTTAACACACTGGCCTTGGAGGGCCCCATGTGGTGTTCTTATTTAAGTGTTTGTACCAAACCTTATCAAATGAATTCATCCACAATAATCAAATGTGGGAAAGTTGTCTGTTACATGTGGAGGGATAACTTTGTCTTTGAAAATACTTTCTGGAGACTCTGAGCACTTATTATATTAATTGTAAGTCTGTTTTAAATTATTTGTTTCTTATTTATAATATTCAATGTGGAGAAGTGACTGTTAATTGTGGTGGTTATCTTTCGTTTGGGGTGTTCAACCACCATGGTTTAACAGTATTTCAATTAGTATACGGTGGCAGTTAACTTAACCAGTGTTCCTGGGTTCTTCCGGTACCAGTACAAACTCACAGCTGCTCCAAAGTATCTGCCAACTTCCCCACATTAAATCTGAGGTGGAGGACTAAGATTGTCAGACACAATGTCTTAAAGCAAATTGCCAATGAGACACACACCTTTCCAAGGATCATACCTGAGAACACGAGACCTGTAGATCTGCGCTCTCCCTACTGAGCTAGGTGGGTGGACTACTTGTGGTGGAAATAAGTTGCCTTTGAAATATATTCTGAGACACTGTGATATTCAATGAGCACCGTTATATGTAACTGAAATTCTGTTTAAAACAGTGTCTACCCCCCAATACAAAAACCTAATCTAGGCAAACACATTTACAGAATGAGCTTCCAGCATGCAATTTGTACAAAATATGTTCTCTCATGAGAATTTTGGTTACAAATATATATAATAACAGGCTCTGAGGCTGTCATACAAAATTTTCTGAAACGTAAATATGACGATAATGAGTTATCTTCGTAACGCACAATGCCAAAATAAACCGGAAAGCAACACTGCCAATAGCTTGCAATATACAACAATAGCATTTATAAGCAAAACAAGTGAATTGTCCTATTCCCTTTCATCATGTCAACTAGTAATGTTATTAATGTATTTAACAGGAGTTTAGTATGAGCTTTCAAATCTCTTGTTTCCGGGTTTTTATTGATGTTGTACTGGTGAAATCATTTAATTTCACTGTCATTTTCTTCTATAACTTCTATTTCTTGATGGCTTAAAATTAATCTATTATCAAAGACTTAGAGAAACGGAAAGGAATTTTCTCTATCTTGTACATACTGTGTTTCTGTTTATTCACAAAACATTGAAATCCATGAAATTGTGTCCCCACATTTATTACGTTTTAGACTGACTTAATTTCTAAATTGAAACTGGTTGATTATTTCATTTTGGGACAATGTTCTCATTTAGTATTCAATAGGAGTGTTCCTGAAAATTTTAATGACTGCATAGCGAACAGTGCAGACCATGATCAGGTCTGCACAATGTGAGCAGCTGATCTTGGTTTGCAATCAGGTACGCAAAGGCAGAAAGAATCACTTGCCGGCCTGCAGGCTGAAGGGTATATAAACTTACTGTTCCTTGTAGAAAGTCTAGGACTTTTTCAAAAGTTGATTCCTGACTGAACAGTTCCTCACTGTAGTCGATGTAATTTTCACTGCAGTTTGACAGCCTGACCATGGAACTCAGACAAGCTGGCGTTCACAGTCTCCTTGAATGGCTTTGACCCTAGGGCAAGGTAGGGTATGGTCGATCAAGCGCACACCATCACCAGCATCAAGAACAGGTTGAGGAACATCAGCCAACGTATAAAACGAAAGAAGCTCATTACAGCTGTACCAAACTTCCCTGAAAATAAGTGTTACACTAAAATGAATATAAAATATTGACAGTGCTAAGATCATGCAATTTGAATAATAGTAAAAGAAGTAAATGCCTTTTTTGAGCTAACAATTGATGCCTGATATTAAATCTAATTAACTTTTAAAGCTAAATACAATGTATCTGTTTATGAGATAATACGTTATTGTTCATTTTATAGCGATTATCAGGATAATCAGTCCAAACTGGCTGTTTCTGTTTGACCAATGGGTAAGTCTACATTCTGGGGACTGATTCTCCAGCTTTGAAGCTGGTTTCCTTATTCATTTCTACAGTGAAGAATTTTATAATGTCTATGAGATGCTTGATTTAGCTTAAATCATTGTCTGGTAACATTCAATGATGTAGGATGAATGAAAATACTACACATGGAAATCTGACTAACTATATATGTTCATAGGAATTTAGACTTACAAAGTCTGTTGAGATCAAGTAATATTTCTTTCTTCATAATGACACTGATAATTTCTAAGAAAACCCTTTCCTCTCTAGGCTCATCTCAACAGAGTCAGAGATAAAGAGATATTGTTTGTTTTATTCAGAAAGTGGCTATCTAGAGAGGTTTAATGGCAGAGAATATATTTAAAGGGACTCTAACGACTGATGGCCAGTCTAATAGGAATTCACTACAGAGTATATATGAGCATACTATATAGACTATGTCATAAACAAACATTCTAAAAATTTGATGGCGGGGGATATATCATTTTCTATCAGATTAAGAACAAGCATTATTTAGTTCATTACATCTTAAGAAATTAAATGACACTATGTAAACTGCCCTATGTCCTGTCATTTACTGAATGATTTTCTGGAGCGATACAGGGTACTCTATACTAACTGACAAGCAATTGGTACACTGGTATTTCCTGGTAAATACAGACATTTGACAAATGGGAATGGTACATCACTGGAATCAGATCCAACACATCGGTGGAGGTCAACAAGAAAATGATTTATCAGACTACACCATGCATATTTACTAGAATCAGGTCTATGTTTAGAACTACAAATACCTGTCTGGAAGCCAAGACCACAGGCAAGTTTTATATAAAATCAATGCCACCAGAAATAGTAACATACTGACAATTGTTCATTTCAAAAAGCACGTGTTTTTATTGTTTCGAAGCTTCATCTTTTTTTCATTAACCAAATGTCAGACTGAAATAAATATGTGGAGTACCATTTATTACTATGAAATCAACATATGGCCCTTACTTACCCTCTATAACCTTGAAGGATGTCACCCAGAGGCTAAACCGTGAAAAAAACTCCCGCATTCTCCTGTTAAACTTATCCACTTTCTGAAAAAATCAGAATCGACGTCACAGTATTTACGTCTTTCCATACAAAATGTAATTAATAGTTTAATTTAAGAATCAAATCACTCCAACATGCAAATCGTGTTCAAGTAGAAAGAAACAATTTTGTCGTGAAGTTAAAATTTGGTCTCCGGTTATTGTCTGCATCCATAATAAGGCTGCTTTCAGTAAGAGCTTTCCCGTCAATGTCTTAAAACTAAGATAATTTTTCTTTTAGGTATCCAAATTAAGGGAATTAGGATATTGATATTTCCGGAGACTAGTTTTAAATGTTTGATGTTCAGTACAGTTATGTGCCAACTATTCTCAATGCTACGTTCAAACAGTTGCTGCAGTTCTGAGCATCCATCAATATTTTTTAATCCAGCTACCACAATTTTATGACCACTTCCAGTAATCCAACCAATACTAGACAAGTAGCTGAAAACTTTCACACTTCATGTTTTGTGTGGATGAAGAGAATTGATCATGTAGGATACTCTAATATGATAGGCAACCTGGGAACCTAACAACCTACTTATTCATGGGATATTCCTACTATTTCTCAGAAAAAGGATAAATGGAAAAAGTTGTATTTCTTTTCAGGAAGTTTTCAAGCACTGCAGTAGATACAAATTCCCCAAAGGGTTCAGGCTAAGAATGAATTGCACCATATTTGAATTCACGCCAATCATATTATAAAATTAGGTAATGCCTAACTGATGGAAACAGCAGATTATCTTTGGTTGTATTGACCAGTATAAAATCTCCTTTCCATGGAAGAGAGGGATCCTGGTGTCTTCAAAATGACCAAGGAGAAAATTGGTGGGCAGACAGAAGAAGGAAATTTGTAGGCAAGATAGGAGGAGGGAATAAGTTGCCAGATAAGAAGAGGGAACTAGCAGGCAGATAGGAGAAGGGAATTAGAAGGCAGATAGGAGGAGGGAATAAGAAGGCAGATAGGAGGAGGGAATAAGAAGGCAGATAGGAGGGAATAAGTGAGCAGATAAGAAGAGGGAACTAGCAGGCAGGTAGGAGAAGGGAATTAGAAGGCAGATAGGAGGATGGAATAAGAAGGCAGATAGGAGGAGGGAATAAGTGGGCAGATAAGAAGAGGGAACTAGCAGGCAGATAGGAGGAGGGAATTAAAAGGCAGATAGGAGGAGGGAATAAGAAGGCAGATAGGAGGAGGGAATAAGTTGCCAGATAAGAAGAGGGAACTAGCAGGTAGATAGGAGGGAATTAGAAGGCAGATAGGAGAAGGGAATTAGAAGGCAGATAGGAGGAGGGAATAAGTGGGCAGATAGGAGGGAATATGTTGGTAGATAGGAGGGAATAAGTGGGCAGATAAGATGGAATAAGTTAGCAGATAAGAGGAGAGAATTAGTTGACAAGATAGGAGGGAATTAGTAGGCAGGCAGGAGGAGGGAATAAGTATGCAGATAGGGGGAGGGAATAAGTGGGCAGATAAGATGGAATAAGTTAGCAGATAAGAGGAGGGAATTAGTTGGCAAATAGGAGGAGGGAATAAGAGGATGGAACTAGCAGGCAGATAGGAGGGAATTAGTGGGTAGATTGGAAGTGGGAATTGGTAGGCAGATAGGAAGGAATTGGTAGGAAAACAGGAGGGAATAAGTTGGCAGATAAGAGAAGGGAACTAGTGGGCAGATAGGAGGGAATTGGTAGGAAAATAGGAGGGAATAAGTTGGCAGATAAGAGGAGGGAACTAGTGGGCAGATGGGAGGGAATTGGTAGGAAAATAGGAGGGATTAAGTTGGCAGAAAAGAGGAGGGAACTAATGGGCAGATAAGAGGGGATAATTGGTAGACACATAGGAGGAGGAAATTAGTGGGCAGACAGAAGAAGGGAAATACCCAGGGCTGTAAGATCTACAAAGTCCAGTACTTATTGCTGGGTAGAACTTTAAAGATTGGAAAGTACACTCTAATGACAATTGGCAATTTCTGTGTGATTATTTTTTTCTTCTATGCTGCTGACCATTCTGTAGTGGTCAACATAGCAAATACAATCATACAGCTTTCAATATTAGCTGAGGAATGCTGAAATCACAAAACAGTGAATATATAATAAAACGGAAATTACTTGTTGTCATCATAGGTCCACTACATTAATTTAAAACTAGAGCTATCACAAGAGGTAATTAATAAGACCATACGTTGCTTTGATACAGGGAAGGGTGTTGGACCTAGAGACCTGGGACAGTTACACTATATATATGTTGTCTTGACAAGGTAAATTACTGAAGCCAGTTTAATGACAATCTTTTCAAAAGGTTAGCAGGTTTGTTGCAGACACAAAATAAAGCTATTTGACCTTTGACTTCCAAGCATGACCTTGACCTTGGACTTATCTTCTGCGGTGATAGGATCTGATACATTATGCTGATAAGGTTAACAACTTTTGATAGTTTTTGGAAAACCTTTCCAGCAACCATTAAAGGTATAGGGTGTGTTTGTAAGATTAAATGAACTAGTTGACCTTTAGCCAAGAAGTGTGGCCTTGACCTGGGACCCAGTTGACATCAGTTCTGCAGGCTACATGCCATCTTGAAGATATACACAAATGATGCTATATTCATGAAAATCCTGCCAGCAGTTTAGAAGATACACTACAGACAGGATATTAAGCTATCTGATTTTGTCCGCTGAAGTGTGACTTTGATCTGGAACTTTAGTATGAGCGCATGAACCTCTGCATGCCCTTTTACATATGGGGTTAACTTTTTATGCTAGTTCTATGAAAATCGTGCCACCAGGAAAAAAATATTGTGCAGACATAAAATATAGCTATTTGGGTGACCTTGACCTTGAACCTCTGCACACAGTCTTGATGAGGTAAACAATTAATGCTAATTATACACAAGTTTTATAAAAATCTTTCTAGCAAATTAAGAAGATATGGAGCAGACACAACATAAAACCATCTGGTCTTAGACTTCCAAGTGTGATGTTGACCTTGGACCTTGTGACATAGGTCATGCATATAGCTCATTGTATTGTGATTATGAACATTTAAATAGTTGTTTAAAAATCCACAGAAAGGTTTTTGAGATACAATTTTGGACAAAAAGACAAACAGAGTGACCATCAACCAATGAGTATATGTGACTTAAGTCTTGTTATCTAGTGGTGTAAAAACACTTGATTCCAGAAACACTGCAAAAGATAATTTCAATTCCAAACACTGAAACATGTTTTTCTGAGATTGTGAAGCCATTTGGTTGAAATAAGTAATTTTCAATACCTCACTAAAATGAAGCTTGAAATTAAACAGCCTGTTAAAATGTTTAAAATGCATAATAAAATAATTATACAGTCATTATATGTTTATTGCCTACTCAAAGTTGGAAATTTAATGTAAGTGATAGTTTCATGCTTTTATATGAGCCGTGCCATGAGAACCAACATAGTGGCTTTGCGCCAGGCGGGATCCAGACCAGCCTGGGATCCCGCGCAAGGTATGGTCAGGGTCATGCTGTTCGCTAACTGTTTATATATTTGCTATAGGCTTTGAAAGCAAACCTGCATGGATCCTGACAGACTGCGCGGGTGCTCAGGCTGGTCTGGATCATGTGGTCGCAAAGCCAAGTGGTTGGTTTTATCATGGCGCGGCTGATTTATTATCCATGCTAACAATAAGAATGCCAGGTACACAATGCTTTAGATATTATTAACTGTTTGCTTTTTGATCTTTATTAGACAAAAGGCTAAGTCGAATCATTTATTATTATATTTAATGTTTACTACAGCATTAAGTTTTCTATCCTGCTGTTGGCATTTAATGTTACTAACTACATAACCATTCTGGTATTTGCTTATTTTGTTTCTAAAGACACTAACACTGTCATGATAATTCAAATAGAAGGCATTGTGTACTTGTTCTCGGTTTCTGATTCATGTGGAGAAGTTGGCAGGTACTTACAGGGAACTTGTTACTACTGGTACAGAACCAAGGAGCAATGGTTAATAGAACTTAACTGCCCGCCGTAACATAAATAAAATAGTGCTAAAAAATGGTGCTGAAACCCAACTGACACTTTATTTTCTTCATTTTGAATATCGTATTTTTGTAGATTTTTATGGCTATGGTGTGTAACATTCAAAGTTATACTATCATCAATAATTTACAAAAAAAAAAGGGATTTCTTATGAAAATGTCAAGAGTGTGTGCCACACATCAGTCAGAGCTGTACCTCGAGACTCAAAGTTACATTTATGTAGCACTTAGAAATAACCATCAAGACCATCCCTCTTATTGTATTTAAAAAGCTGTCTGTTCTGGAGCACCAAGTCTGATTGTGCATAAATTCTCCAAATCAATTGTAAATGATTACCATACATCCAGCTGACCACTCTGAAATTACCCAGAAAGATTAAATAATTATCTTTTCAACCACTATGTGTACTTTTCGTTTTTTTACGAAAACCCTCCATTCAGTCATTTTTTAAATTTTTTTTCATGAAATAATTAAAACCTTCCAGTATTTTTTTGTCAAGTTATTACTTCAAAAACAAATACAAAACCTTTGGTCTTTTCCAGTCTGTAAGTTTCCTCATTTTCCTGAGTGTCGAGTCCCTAAGTAGTTCCGCGAAGTTGCTAGCACGGAGATCATCGCGTTCCTTGAGATCTTGGTATCGTTGTTTCCACGTTTTCTCGTCCATTCCATCAAACATTCTTAACTTTTTCTAGTCTTCCAAGTCATGCGACGCTCTACAGAAATGTACACATGTTTATCAACACATTTTATTAGTTCATTATATAATGTAAAATCTATTGTTACATAAATTATCTGATGGTATTTTCCTAGCAATAAATATTCTTAACTACAGATAAGTACATGTTTTTTTCATATTTCCACTTGTTTTACAGTCATATTGTTTTTATTTTAGACACTTCACTCACAAAATATTTTATTATCACACCTTTTTTTTCACTACATTTTCATGTAAAAGAAACTGAATATCTCCCAATTTATTGTGTTTTAAGTCTTCTAAAAAATTTTACGAGACTATGGGCAATGTCAAGCAACGGAACTAACACGCATCACACTAGAAAAGTAGATGCTTCACTCCTGTGTGGCTTGCCAATACTTTATCAAGCACGGGTAAATTGAGGGAGTAATTTTAGGTATATGATAGATGAGCCATTATGTAAGTACTATTTAGTATCTTCCTTATGTCTTATTATTTCTTGATTCCTAAGTACGGTATTTTGTGACTTTTTATTATCTTGTTTGTTCTGTTTATATTAATAGGGTTGATTTTGGAAAGGGTTGCAATTTAACCTTTAGCCTGCGGCGCAGCATGATTCTATCTTTTTTTTTTATTGGGGACCCGTTGCGACCTGTGACAGACCAAGGTCGCATGCACATCCGTGCAGTCTGATCATGTACAGCAACTGTTCTGCTATGCAGTCAGTAATTTTTCACGTGAACACCCTTAATATAATAAATGGTATTGCCCAAATAGAATGATGGGCCAGTCCATTTTAGAAATTTAGCAGGGTAAAGAAGTTTCAGACAACTTTCCATCTAGTCATTGATTAGGTAAAACAGTATGCTGGATCAATTGCATAATTTACACTCACTATGTATTTTGTATGGAAGAAAATAATGTTTATTTTCATATTAACAACATTGCAGCAGCAATGTCACGCGATATTTGGCAAGTGCCATTCATGTATTTGCCAGAAGTCCCAATGCGGTTTAAAATAGGATTACAATATTTTTTTTATCATTAATGCGTGTGTAAACGTAGCCAAATAATGCACATATTGAATAAAACCCCGAAGGGGTTAATGTTCAAAGTGTTTGAGTTTAAGGCACTGTTTAAACATGCATGAATACAGGGAAAAGTTAATTTAGACCTAAGTAAACATGTTTCTGCACTGATTTTGCCCTCTGGATTAAAAATTGAAATGTTTTGTTTTTTTTTAAATCAAATTTTGAATCGAAATAGGAAATGAGCTAAGAAAATGAGTGCTCACATTTACATGTTTCATTCAGAAATAAGAAAGATATCACTGATTTTGGAATATTACTGCTACTGGTTTTAGGTATTGACACACCGCTGAAAGATGGGCAAGGAAACAAGATTAATGAAAGGAGTTCAAAGATGTATGAACATTTTGGCTAAACCAATAACATTGCTTGAATTAATGATTACTGAAATTATATCCGTATAAAAATAAAAACGCACAATCCTTAAATATTTCTTAAGGTATATAACTGTAACTAGTTCCATTTTGTCTGAACAGGACACAACAGCATTAATTACTCTGTAGGCGTGATGTACAATGTCTGACTTTTTAAGATGAAACATACGTACTAAAAATATTACAGACAGATATATTCCACAAACTCAATGAAATTAAATGGTAATTAAGTACTTTGCTATCGTCTGATTAAAAATGGTGATTTTCCCATAGACTTCCATTATGTAATAGTTGTGTGTGATTCAAATTTATCAAATTAGTCTAGCAAAAAAAATCAAGTGCATGACCTTATGTTTTTCATTTTCCAAATTTTCTATTGAATAAGTATATTCTGAAGTGTTGAAAAATCAGGGTTTAACCAAATTTTACATTGTAGAAAAAAATTTAGATGTGAATGCGCAGAAATACCTTAAGAATTATTCCATGTTTCACACAAGACATAAATAAAGTACTTTTCAGGGTTATTTCAAGTGCTTGGTTTACTTTTTCAAGGACTTTTTCCCCTAACCACAGTCTGAAATCTTTGTTCCTGAAACATTTATCAACTATTTTCAAAATGGTTTTGAAGTAAAAATTTCACTCTGTGGAAACTGTGATAAAATGCTGTCTTTTCTTTCAAATTATCTTCTTTTATTTCTTTTTCTATTTTTTAATATATTCTTTTCTACAAAACTACTTGCAAACAGAACATTTTTTAATTTTTTGGTGCATTTTAAGCACAGTTAAGCACAGTTTTTTTTCAAAATTCAAGTGCATTTTTAGGTTTTTAGGGTTTTGGTCAGTTTCAAGGATTTTTCAAGGACTAGCTTCAAATTCAAACTCTGTGTCTTAAGCAGCCGGTCCATAATAACATTAACATATTGCATGTATTAAAATATGGCATGTATTAACCAGTCCTTAATTTCATTAACATCTCACATATTAATTATGTTCCTAACAGTTCCAAATTTCAACCTTACTTTAGCAGCTTTCTGCTTTAAGCAACCATACTGTGTGACTCCATTGACTGGCTGCTTAATACAGGTTTGAATGTAGGGGAAATAGTAAAAATTCATTTTGCACTCCTACATTCCTTGTGTAAATAGTATAATACTTTTTTTTGTTTACAAAATTGAGGGCAAAACTTTAGTTGCATTAAAATTTTGTTCTTTAAGCTTGCTTCCTCCAAAAATGATTTTAATTGTATACCTCTCATCAGTGACAGCTTTATCAGATACTGTTTCAAAACATCACACAACAAATTCTAATGGAAGTGCAATGGGTAATCTATCACAAGCATATATATATATCAATTTTGTTAATAGTATCTCACAATATGAAATTCATCTTTTAACATTATCTAAGAGTCTGCGGCTTAAATCTGACCATTTGTGCTGATAGTCACGGTATCTAAATTGGTACTGCAACCAAACATTTTTAACAATGCTCTTACTATTACGACTATTCATTTAAATTATACCTTCATCTTTTTCGGCTAGAAAAATAGCTGTTTGTGGCTCAAAACTATCCTTAAAGTAGTCTGCCATTCAATCTGTGCTTACCATTAACAAAAAAAAAGGGTCGTACAAATATTATATTACCACTCCTTATTGGCTAGTGTTTGGTTTGAAAAAGCAACTGCAATTAATTTAACAAAGTCTTCACTAAGTTTTACACATAAATTTTGAATAAAATGGCTATTGCTGCAGTACCTGCTGTCTTTAACTTTAAGAGAATTATGTAAGAAGATTTAATTATCTAAAATCTCATTTTAAGGCTGAAACACAAAAGTTGTTTGTTTCTTAGACATATGGTAGCAGTACAGCTGAGCGCATGTAAAGACTTTTCAGAAATTTTTTTTGCTGGGATATCGGATCCTACACAACCAAGATTGTTTCTTTTCTGGACCAATTCCTTCAATTTGATTGGCTAAAAGAAATTTTTTTAAAAGTGTGTAAAACAAATTTAGTCGGATATCTTTTGTGCTGCTCACGATGTTGGACTACTTTTTTTCATTTTTATTGATACAGCCAGTACTGTGATTTGAAAATATTTTGAAATGTACAGAAACGATTAAGTAATTAATGTCATATTTTTTTGTTTTTCACACTTGTTAAAACAACGAAACAGAAGTACACATTATACGATAACGGCTTCAGTCTTAATAAACAAGAGCTGTCTCACATAGGCATGACACATGCCCCGATGCACTTTGATTGAATGTTTGGCAATGTTATGTGTTTAGGACCTTTTGAACTTCGGACCGGGTTTTGCGACGCGACCACAGTCGTCTTCTTACTGTGGTACAACATTCCATGCCCAATACCCTTTTAAAATCCAAGCATGAATGACAAAGATATGGACCGGACACGCCCATCAATGCACTTTGTTGAAATATGACCTCTTAACGTCTAAGGTGTGGACCTTGACGTTGAGCTACGGACCTCGGGTCTTGCGCACGACACGTCGCTTACTGTGGTTACACATTTATGCCATGTTATTTGTAAAATCCATCATGGTTGACATTAGTTTAGGACCGGACTCGAATTGCTCTATCCATGAAAAAGGACCTTTAACGTCTAATTGTGACTTGACCTTTGAGCTACAGACCTGGGTCTTGCTCACGACAAGTCGTCTTACTGTGGTACACATTCATGCCAAGTTATTTGAAAATCCATCCATGGATGACAAAGATATGGAACCGGACACGCCAACTATCATGAAAAAATGACTTTAAAGTCCTAAGTGTGACCTTGACTTGAGCTACGGACCTGGGTCTTTCGGCGCGACGCATCGTCTTACTGTGGTACACATTCATGCCAACCAAAATTATTTGAAAATCCATCAATCGATGACAAAGATATGGAACGGAACGAAAATTGCGGACAGACATGACAAGAACGACAGACTGACAGACGGTTCAAAAATCTATTGGGACTCCCTTCGGGGGGGCATAAAAAGACATTTAAATACCCAGCATGCATCAGACTCTTACAGGAGCACATCAAGCTAATAGCACAATCTTGGAAAAAAATAATAAAGTATAAGTGCTTTCTCTTAAGATAACTAGCGAAATCCATAGGAAAGCAACAAGAAAATAAAATCTAAAATTTACATAAACAAAAATGATCTGCCTAACAGTGACAAATCTGTGAGAATCTTTTTTATGACAAGACCTAAGAGTAGAATACAAATCACAAGAATAGCATGGCTGTTACCTTTCATAGTTTTGGTTTTTCCTCTCCTCTGATACCGGAGACTTGGAAGTAAATGATTGTCCTCGTCATACAGCAAGTCTTCGAAATTCTCACGCTCGTGTTTCCTCCGAGAAGACGACCGACGTTTCGATGATGCCCGACGCCGTCTCATCAGTGTTTTACCGCCATCCGATTTTGGAATGTATAGAGTTGAGATATTTTCAAGGTCAATGGGAACGTCTGTAGAGTACTGACTGGCATGCTGCTTTCCTGAGCCTTCGGCCCTCCTTGCACCATCCATACTGTCCCGATACCTGTAATCAGTTAACAGAAACTAAAATTAAGATTGCCACTTATGCACTTATGATAGGAAATACAAAATTCTTAGGCAACAAAGTTCTTTTTTTTCAGATCCTTCGGTAATTAATTCTGTTTTCGCCTTCTCTGCAATAGAAGTACAAGTAACATATCCCTCCTTTATTATGCAATAACAAAACAAATACCTAGACATAAAAACAAAGTAACACAACAGCTAACAAATTACTCACAATTATTATTTTTTACACTATAAGTAATATCAATAATGAGGATCTTTCAAGTAACAATCTCCTCACAGAAGATACAATCAGTTTCTCCATGGATAAATCATTATCGTCCTTTTTTACATCAATTTTTTTTTATACATATCATAAAGAAGTATCCAATTTGTAATATGTTCTCCTGGAAAATGATTGCCGATTTCCATATTCTAGGTCAAATATTAGCATCAGCTGGAAAAAATGTAAGCATAAATATCAAAGTAACAAGATAAAAATTCAGAGATATTACCCACAGACTTTTAATTGCTCCCAAACAAGTTTCTGATTAAACCTACTGCCTACTCTTTTTTATTATTTTGTAAATTAAAGACTAATAGAATCTTTAAAAATGGCTTGTAATGAGATATATATAAGTACTCAAGAACAACTTCTCATGTTACTGGTATATGAAATGCGAGTTTCCTAAAAAAAACAGGATGTATCCAAGTACTTTATATTGAAAATTATATCTTTTAACAACCAGCTTTCTAATATATTTCTAAATTCAAATTTTATGGACACTTATAAATTTGTCAAAATTAATTCAATACTTTTTCAATGGATTTAAAGTTTTTGCTTTTTGATTAAAAACATGAGCACTGATTAGTACATGAGTAGTTCATAAGGTAAAAATCATACTAAGGTAACTTGAAATTAACTGCCTCCCTTTAATACTTGTAACAGCAGTTTCTTACAGGCCACTTCTACAAATATTCCACATAACCACAAATTCAACTGTGAACATAACATATGTGGAAGTATGTGTGAAACTGTAGATAAACAAACAAGTAAATGTAAATACATTATGTAAAACATTTTAACATGTAATCTTTAGAGGAAGTCCTAGAGTACTTAACTCTTGATACAAATACCAATTAAGGAAGTAATGAACAATGCAATTAGTGCATAGATATATCAACAATAACAACAGCCTTTAACGAGATACTACAATTCCTATCTCAGTATTTAAAAAAGATGGAAGATTGCACTATTCTTCCTCAGCGATTTTTCCTGTATCACTACAATGTACTAATTATTCTCACATTTCTTGAACTTTTAAAGCTTTAAAGGTAGTTTTCAAATCAAAATTATCAATTTTTTTTTTAAAGTTGCTTTCTCTTTACATAAAATTATGACATTTTAATCAAAGTAAATTAAAAAGGTAAATATAAAAAACTTTACTGCACATTATCCTTTTTTCTTTCTTTTTTAAAATTATTATACAATGTACATTATTTCAATGTACATGTATTATTTTCTTGACCATCTTGCAGCTTTAAAAAACTGCACATAACACTTATCCTACTCACCTTAAAATTTCTTTATAAAATATATATATATATCACTTGTGAATTTAGCCAACACACTTGATCCAAGTTCACATCATATTTAACATTCAAAACACTGACAATAAAAGGTGTATTAGTTACATTCAGTCATTATGGTTGATCTATATCCACAGCTGTTGAACATTTCATCTAAATCCATTGCAATAAAATACCAGATCTCAATAAAAACACCAAAACCTCAATAAATCTCAAAATCTCATGTAAAAATTGAGGTCAAAAGGTAAAAGATTATCTCTTTTGTGTGACTGGTCATCCAGACACAATAAGTTAATTAAATTCAACCCTAACTTCCTTACTGCCTTTTTAAAACTTAAATTATATGATTTCAAATCTGAAATGCACACCTATTCTCATTGAAAATTTATCTTCCCTTTCCTGCCCACTATTTGAATTTTATGCATGGTAGCTTAAGTGACTAAACAGGACTTAACCAAAAACAAAAAACGCAAAATTTACAAGTTTGAATTTTACACCCAACCAACTTTGGAAATACTTCAACTTATGCCAGACACCTGGTACTACAGTTAAGTATGCAGTGTCCAAATCTGGTTAAGAATATAGGGACACTGCAAACAAACTTCTTTAATATCTCTCAAATGCATTTGTGATATCATTTGTTTATGTCTTTCTGTAAAGATAAATTCAAGATTCAGTGTCGAACTTTTCTGTTTACAATATTAACAAAGCAAACTAACAATTTCAGGGCTTCAACACTACAACATGGCCATAGTATTCCAATTTTATAGCATATTTATAACATAAGTTTAGACAGTCCCAAAGCAAGATATTTTCAGTAACTCCCTCACAACTAAATGAGAAACTGATGCATTTCTATATATTTCTTAAAACAAGAGTGGCAAACTGCCATAATATACATGTGTCATTTGACTTTACTCATTGAGCAGATTAGATGTCAATTTTCTCATCTAACATGCTCCGGATTAAAATTTTAGTTTGCAAATCCGGAATTTTCGCAAACTCAGCTACCTTTTCCACTAGAGTTTTTGATTGTTTAATTAATTAATTCAAACAATACTTTGTCGGTCCAAAGTATTATATGAATGAATTAATTAATCAAAAACTCTTGGGGAAAAGGTAGCTGAGTTTGCGAAAATTCAGGATTTGCAAACTAAATCCGGAGCATGTTATCTTCAACTAATTCACAGGCTGAAAGTTCACAGTGGTAAAAACTACCCACCTGGTTATCAAACTTGGCCAAGATAATATGACTATGAACATTCTGACTATTCTCAATTTCAAGTAATAAAAAGGCTAAAACCAAAGAGCGACTGGGCGTATTCAGATGGTTATCAAATTTGTATAAAATATTATGCCCATAAACATTGGGAGCAAGTTTAGTGAACAGTAGATAAGAGCTACTCAAGTTAGAGAACAAACACTGTCTACTTTCATAATTTCTAATAATTCAAGGGCCATAACTCCTGAAACAATTAGAGGATCCAGCTGATTATTGAACTTGGCAGAGTTAGTAGGTTCATAAGTTTTTAAAATGAGACAACCTGGTTTCCAATTGGACTTAATTTAAGATGACACTCTAGAAAGCTGACAATGTTTTTGACCAAATGACCTAGTTTTGATTAAAGTTTCAAAGTTTTGACATAGATTCATAAAGACAAACATTCTGACCAGGTTTCAATTACACTGGGTAGAAAATGATACCTACCATATATATAGAGTGTCTAAAAGATTCCATGATTTGACTTCAGAACTGATTTAGACACAAGATGACAGGTAGAATGGAACACATCAATATACTGAGCTTTCATTCAGGCAAACATTTTGACTAAATTTTATAAAGATTCGCCCAGAACTGTGTTAGCAGTAAAACTGCTGGCAATGGAAGGCTGACATTTACCATTACAGTTTGACTCGAATCCTTGAAACTTGCAAATCAGCATGGTAATACAAGACATTCATTAACAAATAGCAAGAACTTATTCACATGAAATTCTATGAAGTTATATACCTTTCAAAGTTAAGTTAATTCCTTAGTAAGTCCTTTAAAAATTCTAGTTTTTATATAACTTAACTGCCAGTTTAACTGTTTTTAATCCACTTCAACTCCAAGCAAGTTTGAGTAGCTAATTCTGAAATTTTACTCTTACTTTGCATGCAAAGTTTGCATAAGACATTATACAATTTTAGAAATTATTGACTTAATAAATTTTATTTCTACAACTTACATGTGTACCAGATGCACAGTCCGATTCAAATGATTTCGAAAACGACTAAATTATCATGTAAGAGTATCAGCTAGGACAGTATCATGTAACATGATACATTTCAAAATATAAAGCGGCAAGTTATGGCAAAATGAAAACCAGAGTTTTTTGTTTATAAATTCTTTGAAGATAATGCGTATGAATACAAATCTAATGTATGACAACTAAATAATTACCACAAACTACAGTAATAACAATATTAAGTTTAATACCTTACGAATTCCAGTTCTATATATGATTTAACTGCTATTTTATACAATGCATACCGGTTATTCAGTTTTATCAAAAAAAAAAATTCAGCTTTACATTGTCAAGACATCTGAAAGCATTTTGGTTTACTGTTTTTTGAGTAACTACTGCTAAATGTCAAGGAAAATTTCTAAGTTAAAATGGGGCACTATTTTGACAATTTTGTAGTTATGTAACTTGTCATGATAGGTGAACTCATTATGCTGAATACATGTGTCAAGATTGAAAGCATTTGGCCCTGTAGTTTTAGAGACACATGCTTACATGCAAATTTTTTGTGACGCAGAAGCAGACCTTAACCTTTAGCCTGCTCGCGGCAAGTGATTCTGCCTTTGCGACCAGTGTAGACCAAGATCAGCCTGCACGATCATGGTCTGCAATGTTCGCTATTCAGCCAGTAAATTTTCAGTGAACACCCCATGGAATAATAAATGGTATTGCCCAAATTGAATGATGGACCAGTCCACTTTAGAAATTTAGCTGGCTAAAGGTTAATAAAAGGATGACAAGTAAAGCTCTACTATTTGGAACATTTTGTCGAGCTAAAATTATCTAAAACTACGTTTCTAAAACTATACTGAGAAGAGATTGACTGAGTAAGTTTGCCAGTGAATTTGTGAAAACATTTTAATTCAGAAAGGGCCTGAATTGTCCATCTGTCATCTTGTTGTATCAGAATAATTTTCATATGAAGTTTATGTGAGGGGAAAAAGTAGAACTCTAGGTTGTGTTGGGTCTATAAATTCAGTAGAATTGATCAGGTCACTTTTCAATTTAAGATGTTGTTAGAAGAAATGTTTAAATGCTGGAGTGTTTGACTCAAAACCTTAAACTCTGGTGAGCTAAAAATCAGTCTGCTCAGCAAAACATTTACAAATAAAACATAGGTATGTAGAGACAAAAACTACTGAAGCCTGGCCAAGAGGAAGAACTAGTCAGTTTTGTATATTGTATGTCATTGTCATTCATTATTCATTACAGTTAGTTAAATAGATAGACGGTTTCCTTAATAGCCTTTTTTACTGAATTAATGAATTAAAGGTAGCACTTTGTATTAGCCCTGTGAATAATTTGTCAGTCACATTGCCTTGCATGCCAAACCTCGAAGAAAAAAAGGGATCTAAAATCTATTGTACTGAAAAACCTCAGTAAAGCACCCAGTAAGACTGAAATTTTTCATCACCTCAGCGTAAAAAGTGGGTAACTGTACTGCCATTAAAAGGGGAACTTACCCACTTTTTGCACTCAGGTGAAGAAATAAGGATATTTATCGGCCAATCAGAGTTGATTTTAGGATTGATATGTTTACCAGTGAAAAATTGAAATGGTTGATGAGTTTATGGGTCCTAGTCCTTCATATTCCAAGGGATATTACTATACATACAATATGGGAACATACCAACACACACTTATGGTGGCAAATTTCTGCCAGTAGCTATTGCGATAATAATGTAAACTTTCTAGGAAATGTGTTTTTTCTAAAAAAGTTTCCGCAATAAATAATATTTTGTGAAAATAGATCTATTTTAGCGCAAAATTTCGCATTAATGCTCGAAACAGCCACAAGATGTTTGGTAGCTATCACGATAATATTCTAAACTTTCCAGGAAAGTTGTGCAATTTTTTAAAAATATTATGGCAATAATTTATTTTTTCCAGATATTTTTATTGGTTTCTGAAAATTTTTAACCTCAAAATTCCCTTACTGCAATGACACAGCTGCTAGATAGCTATAAATACTTAATAGAACATGATGATATTAATCAGTTATTGGTGCCAGATTACAGTATCTACTGCATGACGTGGTAAGTTCAGTGTTAAATTACAGGAGATCAACAGTGTTACATCGATTCAGTAGGATGCTATTTATAGATATCAAAATGGCAGCCCTGGGCATAAAATGCCTAAAAAAATATCGTCGAGATAATATGGGTGCGGGGGGGGGGGCAGGGAAATGGGGGGAAGCTTGCAATGTAGATTGTTTTGCAGTCAGCATCAACACCTGCCTATATTCCAAGTTCCAAGTCAATATCTTTAATAGTTTTCCTTATGCTCTAGACATGAAATGTGATAGCAGATTTCACCTCGCTGTGGCCTCGGCCTTTGACCTACAACCCTGGTACATGCACTCTGCCCATCGTCTCATCACCACCTACCTACATCCCAAGTTTGAAGTCAATATCTTGATTGATTAATAAGTTATGAACTACACAAAAAATAAAACAGATCTTATCTTTGAGCTCAATTTGTGACCTTGACCTTTGACCTAAAGACACTGTTGATGTGCACATCATCTTATCACCACCTACCTACATGCCATGTTTAAAGTCAATACATTGCATGGTTATTTAGTTATGCCCTGGACACAAGTTAGACCTTTCAGCCCAATTTGTGGCCTTGACCTTTGGCTTGCAGACACTGCGAAAAATATGTGCATATACGGGAGTATACGGTCCCGTATATGTCTAATATACGAATATCATATAAAAGGTATCTTTCCTGAAAGTATGATCAAAACATAGGCCTTAAACATACTTTTGGACCTTGACAATCCGTAACTTTGAATACTGACATAAACTGTTGAAACGTATTTATGCTAAGTATAAATGAACGGATCCATGTGAGAAAAACATGAATGTCCAATCAAAGAATACGGGATACCCGTATATGGAATGTTCCATATATACGGAAAAAATGTTTCCGTATCCGCCCGTATATAAGGACTATACGGAATGCGTACACTCCCGTATACGGAACCATTTTCTGCAGTGAGAGCTGGTTCAGCACTCTGTACATCGTCTTATTGCCATCTACCAATATGCCAAGTTTAAAGTCAATACCTTAAATGGTTATAAAGTTATGCACTGGACATGAATTATGACAGACACACCGACAGACGCATAATATAATATGTCTCGTTTTCCAAAATGGGTTATGGGTCAACTTTTTGTTAAAGGCAACTAGTTTCTACTGTAGATCTGACAACTCCTTGTTAAAGGCAACTAGTTTCTACTGTAGATCTGACAACTCTGTTAAAGGCAACTAGTTTCTACTGTAGATCTGACAATTCTGTTAAAGGCAACTAGCTTCTACTGTAGATCTGACAACTCTGTTAAAGGCAACTAGCTTCTACTGTAGATCTGACAACTCTGTTAAAGGCAACTGGAATACAAATTTTAAAACATTTTTATTTGCACTATGTTTTTAACTGATCACCGACTACCAGCAAAAGATTTCTTCTGTTCAAAAACTGTTAACAGAGTAAATCAAGAGACCAACTTAAATGTACATAAAAAATTGCTTGCTCAAGCATGGTTAAAGTATTATTAAGGATATAACCTTAAACATTTTCTATTCATTCTATATTGTTTACAGGACACCGTCCTACATATTGACATCAAATATTTGAATAACCACACAGCCACTTGAAAATATGATCTTTTCGTCATGTATTCATTTCACTGAGCACTTAATAACCTTTTTTCTCAACATGATAAACAGTACAGTCATGCAAAACCTTTAAATCGTGACTTCAAAAAGTTTTAGTAGTGACTAAATGTTTATTATATCTACCTGTGCTCAGCTAATAGTGGTGAATAAGACATCCTTATCAATCCCAGGTCACGAATCTCCAAACAAAATAAGAAATTTATTCAATATTTAATAATCTCCTTTTTACAATTTTCCTAGTGGGTCATACAAAATAGGCTTATATATAAGAAAGCAGCAAGAATGTAATTCAGCTGATTAAGTCCAGTACATATTTCAACACATTTATATGACTACTTATCACAACTCATGCAGTCTCCTTTTTACACCTATTATGTAGGTGATATCTGACATTTCTGACATTTATTAAAGTCACTGTGTATTCATTTTGTACATATACAACAGATCATATTTACAGATATAAATACATCTTTCCATCTGAAGGATTTTTACCATTAATAAAACATCCAACATAAAATTCTTAATACAAACATGACCTAAAAACATTATTGGTTGTTTTTATTGATAAACAATTATGGCAAATGCAGAAAAAAAGTATGTCATTAGCAAAATTACTACAAACAAGAGGACCATGATGGCCCTATATCGCTTACCTGACTCAAATGGGTGTTATTTCTTGGTAGAGGACCTCTACACAATGCTATCAGTATGCAAAATATGTAAGCTTTAGGCCTTGAGGTATAAGTCTATGTAAAACAAGTAACCCCTTGAGCTTGGCCAATTTTAACCTAAGGGGCATGATTTGAACAAACTTAGTGGAGGACCACCGCACAATGCTACATGCCAAATATCTAAGCTTCAGGGCTTGAGGTTATAGAAAAGATGATTATCAAATGTTTTCCTATATAAGTCTATGTAAAATAAGTGAGCCCGATGGTGGGACCACTTCTGACCCCAAGGGACATGACTTGGGAAAAAAGGGTAGAGGACCACTACACAATGCTACATGCCAAAACCTATCTTCAGGGCATTACAGATTTAGACAAGAAGATTTTAAAAAATTAGAAGTTTTTCCTTTTGGTTTCACAGGCAGCCAGACTTCTGCATCAAATGGAATTCTTTGAATAGATTTAGTAGAGGACCATCCAAGGAACACCTAGGCCAATTTTCATCAACTTCCACCACCTGGTTTCAGAGATGAGAAATGTTGAAGAATGGATGGAGGATGGACATTGGGAAGGATGATATACTTTGGATGACATAGACAGACGGTGGTGATCACAATATCTCAGGTGAGCTGATAGAAGCAGGGATACTGTTGGGACACAAAAAAAACAGCTACATTTAATTGGTTTTATTGATTATGATTCTGGCAAAAATTATTGGCAAGTCAATCAACAGTAATGGAAGAAAGAATTCCTTTTTTTTTCAGATAAAAATATCTGGATGTGCTTGGCGGATATTTTAATAGCCTTGATTAATTCCCATTAGGAATGTGCCATAAATATATTCTATATAGGCTAGATTGCTCCATTATTGTCAAGCAAAAACATTGGTAGTTCATCAAATTCTGTATCATTGATTACAGTATTCTAATATAGAGTTTGCCTCAGTTTAGTAACACTGTCATTATAACACTTAGGCAACCTGGGCCCCCTGCAGCGTTCCGGCCCTCAACTTCCAGTCTGACTACAAATCTTCTCACAGTTTTGATAAAGCAAAAATATTTTTCAACTAGTTTACTCCTATTTCTATATGAAACTACCAAATTGTGTGCCTTTTCTATCAAAGACTTGAATGCATTTTTTAATGGCTTCATATTACAGATAAGAGATTACAGATATTTTAAAAAGAGATTTTAAATGCTGGTTTTTATTGAAAGGTGAGATTTGTTTTTTAACTCCTGGAATAATACTATATATATGTGTATTTATTTATTTTGTGTTTAATGTCGAACAGACACAATTAAAGCGACTTTCAAGCTTTGGTGGTGAAGGAAGACACCCAGGTGTCCCTTCGTGCATTATTTCGTCACGAGCAGGCACCTGGGTAGAACCACCGACCTTCCGTAAGCCAGCTGGATGACTCCCTCACATGAAGAATTCAATGCCCCAATTGAGGCTCGAGCTCACATCGATGAGGGGCAAACGATTTGAAGTCAGCACCCTTAACCACTCGGCCATGGAGACCCCTATATATTTGTAAGCTACGAAAAGCACTTGTCTATGCTATGTTGTAAAGTTGGATTTTTACAACATAATGTTACATAATACATAGTTTCAGTATTGCATAATATTATCTAACAGTCTAATATTTTATCATAAATGTTTGTATTTACAAATAGTATGGTATTTTAAGATTTGAAAGCATAGACATTTAGCTAGTCTATTAAGGGCATTCAGCTAGTCTATTAAAGACTGCTGATTTATCTATGTAGATCATTCTTCATGCACATTCACACAGTTCAGAATATCATTTGATACTTTATTATTGCTTATTTACTTCATAGTCATCAGTACTTTCAGTTCATCTTTACTGTAACAAACTGCATTTGATATCATTACATACATGTATTTTCACTTTGTATTTCCATCAGCTATTTTTAGTAAGACCAGTTATGAAAGAACTTTGAGCTATTTTTAGATTAAAGACAAAGAGCTTACATAAACATTGTCAAGGTCATAGCTGATATGTAAGATAAATGTTGAATGGCTTATCAGAAAAATGCTGACCAATCAGAATGTACTTTACATCCTTCATGGTTGAATGCATTCTGGAAGAGTTTACCTCAGTAGAATTTCAGAGCCATTTCTTCACTCTGTAAGGATTTTTTGGACTGACAACATCTAAAAAACTCTCTTAGGGTTTAGTAATTAATAATTAATTAATTTTGTATTTATTTTTGGCTATTTATTTAACCTAAGAGTTTTACTAAATTCATTGTAACTTTTCTCTAAATTAGTAAGTAATTTTCTTTAATTAAGTAACTTAAATTCTATTGTTTTAACAGCAATTGTTTTAGATTTTCATCTTTAAATACTACAGCAAATATTTATAACTAATTTACATTGCTGTTAATTTTGAACAGAGTCATAAAAGTACAGTCACAAAATACATTTAGATACTTTAATAATACCATTTATTGAGATTATTATTTACTTTCTGACAGAACTTTAAGAACTTCATCTTTTCATTCAGTAAGCTGATTTGTCATCTTTATCAGTATTTTTGGCATTTTTCTAACTTGTATATTTAGATCACTTTGTAAAATATTAGTTTAGAAAGATAAGTAAAAATTTGGTTGGTTTTCAAATTTATTCAGTATTTGTGTTTTTATTTTCCCTTTCTAAGTAAAGGGTGGTGTCATCCTGACGTGTCAGTAATTCTGACGTAATAGTTTACTACTAGCAAACTGCTATGCTAGACCACTGCTTCCAAGCAAACTATTAAATGAACATAAAGATAGGCTGTTTTACAAGACAGCGTTAAGTAAACAAAATTTTTATTCCCCACAACAATGGCGTCAGAATCAGGATAGTTTCGAAAATTGTTAATTTTCTCAACTTGGAAGCAGCTTATTTTTGAAACAGTAATTTTTTATATTTTTGAAACAGTAGATTTTTCAAAATTATTTTTGAAGGCAAATTCAGCAATTAAATACCTAAGTGAACTGCCACACTACAGTATTATCCAGTATTATCTTGTCCCTTCTATTCTTCCTTCCACTGTGCTAAGCAATTTGTTCTATTTCAACTGACAAGGATTGCTGTAAGGTTGAAGCTCGGTGTGAGTTTGATCAAAAAGCTTAGTTTCAGTTTAATAGCATATAAGATGGAACGGTAAATGCATTAACAACCTTCCGACTATACGGTGTGGAAGTCGGGTAAAACTGGGCGTTATATGATTTTATCGTTTTGTTATTATTTCAGTACAGCGGTAAGAGCATATTTCTGGCTATACGTTGAGGAAGCTGGAGCACGCAAGTGTTATATATGATTTTTATGGCTGTACACCTCTTTTCTTTCTTCTGCCCTGGCCTATTGTTCTCTTTTAAGTTATAAAGGCCAACTCCCTTTAGAGACCTTGACCCTCAAGCAGTACAAGCTAAGTACTCCAATATTACACTGAGATCTGCAGCAGACCCAGTTTCAGATCCATGAAGTGAAGTCCTTAGCCAACTAATAACTAATTCATTTCAGCGTCCGTAAGTGCTCTACATTTTTAAGTATCCACAATTCACTTTTGGCTTCATTGTGTGGATGATTTTATATATTTTGTCTGGAAAAGGTACCCTCTCAAAATTTATGACTTCTGAGCACTCCACAGGCATTTTACTAAAATAACCTCAAAATTCTGTCCGTATATATTGGCTTCCACCAAATAGAGAAAGAATATTTCTCTCAGTAATTGTCACACCAAGATATTGTCAGCTGCCAAGAAACACAAAACAGCCGTACATTCTACCGAGCAAAACTACAGAAGATGGCACCAGAAACTAGTACTCTACCAGTCCTACCGCTCTACACCAACTACAAACTGAACCATCACGTCACGTCTACATGTGATGACTTTTTATCATCAGGCAACCAAATCAGAAGTCAAAACTTAATTTCTGACGAAGACCAGGCAACAAACAAAACACCACTGCTGCAAGATGTTACAATAACTACAAACCGGAACAGACCTGTACTGGAAGCAGGTAGAAGAAACACCACCACCGAAGTAACAATACAACTCCAACCTCTGCATGATCCGTTACCTGCTCATCCATCTTCTACAAGCAGTCGGCCAGATGAAAACACAAACCATCAGCCAGCCTTTAAAGCTTTATACAGTCACAGAGGAAAGCTTCAAGCAAGCCAGCATAGAACGCCTCAAACCACTGCTCTTGCCAACATCAAATTCAACTATCTTCAAGATGGTCTACCACCACTACCACAATTGTATCCTGTTCCTGTAGTGGGACACAACCTACCAACCAGGCTCCACAACGAGACCAGACTGCAGTGCCTCGTCTGTCCTCCACTGCAAACCTACAACATGGTACCTTCTTTGGCAAACCAGAAACACCAGAGGACTGTAATACCAAAGCCATACTTCAAAGAAGAAACAAGAAACACCAAATCACCAAGAGGCAGTTATCCAGAAGACCACCCCTGTTCAGACCATAACCATCTTCCTACATGGTTTACTCCAGGTTTTCTACCGAAACACACTACCAAAGAAAACCTTGAAGCGGTTACAATCAACTATCGAATTGTCAACAAGAAGTTCATGAAGAACCACCAGATGTATACCATCAATGATGTCATTCCAAGATGTCCAGATCACCCAGAGAAGCCGATGTCTACAATTTTGCAACCAACTACATATCGCTCAATCCAGATGATGAAAGATATTCCACTTGATCGTGGTAAAGACCAGTGTTAAGTATTAGTGTTACTAAGTATTCGTGTAAGAAACATCACTTTCTTTCGGCTCAATTTATGATTTCGGTGATCTAAGATTTTAAGTATCATACATTTAAAATGTTACATCTCCATGCCATGCCATTTTAAAGTGTAAAATAATTTTGTGTAAATCATTGTATATCATTTGATTTTCTGTTTGTTCATGTTAAGATTTTTGCTTTTACCTATTAATTGATGTTCACCATAAATTTTTCATGCTAAGAATTCAGGCTGATATATTTCAGTAATTTTAACAATTTTTACATACGATAAGTAAAAGTTTTACTTAAGAATGTCTTGTATATGTGAAAATGTTTATTAGCTGTCATATTAAGAGAAGTTCTTCAGAATGAGTCTCTGTAAGGCTTCCTTAGGGTTCTTAGTGATTTTTTGCTCGTTTACATAGAATCTAAGTTTCTATGGGCTTGATATCATTATATAGGTATAATAGGTATCAAATTTTTGTGTTTTCTATAGGATCTAATTTCTATAGGCCTCTGTTGGATGTTTATCACAGACATATTTTTGTTGCTATTGTAACCCTGGGATATAAGCGATCGTGTCATATTGGTGCGTATAGCCCCACTCGCGGCTAAGTCTAACGCACAGCATTTTTGTGAGTTTTCACAATGGTGTGAACTTTAATTTTGTTGATTAGTTGATAAATATATTTACATACAGAGTATATTTCTTTATAGAACTGTTAATCAGATGATGAAAACATAAAAACAATCTCTTGCATATAATTTTACAGACTGACAATGAGTTTTGCTTTAATAATTTCATTCAAACATGATGCATAGGTGAAAGATATAAAGATATAAATATCTTAGTTTGAACTTACAAGTTTTAAGTATGTGCACTACTTAATGCTTCAGTTTTCATAGTTTTATTGCTATTGTTGTATTGTATTTTTAATGGAGATGTAACGGAGTAAATGTTTTCGTTATTCGATAGAACAAAAAATTATTTAAAAACAATGCATTTGCATAGTATATAGTGATGTTTCCTTTCCTTTCCTCAAGTGCTATTCTGACGAATAAATGTTAAAGAGAAAGAGTGTATATATAAGTGAAAAAGTGTTTCGATCAGAATAGCACCGCGCAACATCTACAAGACTAAGTTACGTTTACATTTGCTATTGAGAGAAATCAGTTTGTGCAGAGACATTAGGTACAATGAACATTTAAGGTGGTTGTACCTGCACACACAAACACGCGTACTGAATATAAGTTAACAACAGTGGGCACGATATAAACATTTAAGGTGGTTGTGTCCACACACACATATATATTCTCAAATAAACGCGCATCTGAAGACATCAGTAATCCCGAAACTAATGTGACAAAATCTTGTGCAAAGACATTGGGCACAATAAACATTTAAGGTGATTGTGTCAGCACACTAGTATTATATATCCTGAATATGACATAAAATTACCCAAAACTAATGTGACAAAATCTAGTGCAAAGACATTGGGCGCAATGAACATTTAAGGTGATTGTGTCAGCACACTAGTATTATATATATCCCGAATATGACAAAAATTTACCCAAAACTAATGCGACAAAATCTAGTGCAAAGACATTGGGCGCAATGAACATTTAAGGTGATTGTGTCAGCACACTAGTACCATAAACCCCGAACATGACGTAAAAGAAGATGATGTGAAGAGACAACAAGAAGACAATAATTGTAATTTGTATTCTCACATTATATTAAACATGTACTTCTTTTCATATTCCAAGACATGACAATTACATCGATAACTCATGGATGCATGACTCCCAAGATAGATTGTTTCTTGAGCTAAAATGTCATATTTTAGTATGATGTGACATTTAGTTTTAGCATCCTTTGAATTTCCACAAGCTTTCGTTTTTTTGAATTTTCAAGTTTCATCTTGAAAAAATTTATTACTTTTCTTAAAGTAATAAATTTTTTCTTTTCCCAAAACCAGTGTGTTGTTGTAAAGTTGGATTTTTACAACATAATGTTACATAATACATAGTTTCAGTATTGCATAATATTATCTAACAGTCTAATATTTTATCATAAATGTTTGTATTTACAAATAGTATGGTATTTTAAGATTTGAAAGCATAGACATTTAGCTAGTCTATTAAGGGCATTCAGCTAGTCTATTAAAGACTGCTGATTTATCTATGTAGATCATTCTTCATGCACATTCACACAGTTCAGAATATTCATTTGATACTTTATTATTGCTTATTTACTTCATAGTCATCAGTACTTTCAGTTCATCTTTACTGTAACAAACTGCATTTGATATCATTACATACATGTATTTTCACTTTGTATTTCCATCAGCTATTTTTAGTAAGACCAGTTATGAAAGAACTTTGAGCTATTTTTAGATTAAAGACAAAGAGCTTACATAAACATTGTCAAGGTCATAGCTGATATGTAAGATAAATGTTGAATGGCTTATCAGAAAAATGCTGACCAATCAGAATGTACTTTACATCCTTCATGGTTGAATGCATTCTGGAAGAGTTTACCTCAGTAGAATTTCAGAGCCATTTCTTCACTCTGTAAGGATTTTTTGGACTGACAACATCTAAAAAACTCTCTTAGGGTTTAGTAATTAATAATTAATTAATTTGTATTTATTTTTGGCTATTTATTTAACCTAAGAGTTTTACTAAATTCATTCTAACTTTTCTCTAAATTAGTAAGTAATTTTCTGTAATTAAGTAACTTAAATTCTATTGTTTTAACAGCAATTGTTTTAGATTTTCATCTTTAAATACTACAGCAAATATTTATAACTAATTTACATTGCTGTTAATTTTGAACAGAGTCATAAAAGTACAGTCACAAAATACATTTAGATACTTTAATAATACCATTTATTGAGATTATTATTTACTTTCTGACAGAACTTTAAGAACTTCATCTTTTCATTCAGTAAGCTGATTTGTCATCTTTATCAGTATTTTTGGCATTTTTCTAACTTGTATATTTAGATCACTTTGTAAAATATTAGTTTAGAAAGATAAGTAAAAATTTGGTTGGTTTTCAAATTTATTCAGTATTTGTGTTTTTATTTTCCCTTTCTAAGTAAAGGGTGGTGTCATCCTGACGTGTCAGTAATTCTGACGTAATAGTTTACTACTAGCAAACTGCTATGCTAGACCACTGCTTCCAAGCAAACTATTAAACGAACATAAAGATAGGCTGTTTTACAAGACAGCGTTAAGTAAACAAAATTTGTATTCCCCACAACACTATGTAAAACTGTTTCAACTGTTATTTTACAGTGAGACATTATACAGATGAATATATAATTTCAAACCAGTCATACATTGTCAGGTGCATGTCACTTGACACTTTCAGCAATGCTTTATATGCGAAGACTTTCAATATCAAATTTCTAGAACAACAAGTCTTAAATGTCCTCAACATTGTTACCACCGATCTGTTACTGGCAATGAGGAGATAAAAACAACATGATCAACAGAATAGTGACTAAGGATTGTTCCACAGTACTTGCAGAGATCAACAAAGGAAATTTATTTACTGTAAAACATTCTAATAAATTTTTTTCTAACTCTTAATTTGATTGCCAAAACCTTGACAACAGCTTCTAAATAATTTATGAACCTGACAAATTTAACAACCTCGAAAGTAGCCAATAGGATTGTTTGTTTGTTTTGCGTTTTATACCATTCAGGTATTTAACGACGGGCAGTGTAAGGCTCATAATGCCTTTATTTGAAATGCGGTAGCCACATTTTCCGTCATGAATACAAAAACTTTTAATATTTTGTTATATCCTATTTTTGATAACTTTTTTCCCTTTAATCTGTTAAAGGTTTGAAAAGAACATGTGTCTAACCCAGGAACTGAACTCGCGACTAGCAGAAGTGCACACTAACTATTGAGCTAAGTGGGAGGACTAGTAGCCTATAGGACTCATACATTAGTTACATAGGAAACGGTAAGTTAACTCCTCTACAAGTATGAAACATTACAATTTTAGATTAGTGATGAAACTAAATTTAGAAAGATGCTTTTGTAGAAAGCGCATGTCTCCCCCAATGCATAGTCGTATAGGCAAGAAGTCAGTAGGGCACAGGATAAAAAATCAAAGAGACACTGATGGTTGGCTCCAATAAGGATCATCTACTAGGCATGTCCAATCATCTCACTAAGTTTCAACATTCTGGGACTAGTGGTTCTCAAGTTATGAATTGGAAACAGTTTTTCATGTTCAGGCCCCTGTGACCTTGCCCTTTGAATGAGTGACCCCAAAATCAGTGCGGGTCATCTACTCTGCATGTCCAGTCATCCTATTAAGTTTCAACATTCTGGGTCAAGTGATTCTCAAGTTATTGATTGGAAAGTGTTTTCTATGTTCAGGCCCCTGTGACCTTGACCTTACTTCATGTGACCCCAAAAAACGATTAGGATTGTCTACTCTTTAAGTCCTATCATCCTATGAAGTTTGAAGGTTCTGAGTCAAATGGTTCTCAAATTATTGATCGGAAATTGTTTATCATGTTCTGGTCCCTGTGACCTTGACTTTTGATCAAGTGACCCAAAAAGCAATAGGGGTCATCTATCTACATGTTTAATCATCCTATGAAGTTTCAACATTCTTGGTCAAGTGTTTTCCATGTTCAGGCCCCTGTGACCTTGACCATTGATCTAGTACCCACAAAAATAATAGGGGTCATCTTCTCTGTAAACTCTTTCAACCTATGAAGTTTGAAGGCTGTAGGTCAAATGGTTCTCCAGTTATTGATCCAAAATGAAGTGTGACTGACAGATGACCCCTGTGAACTTGACCTTTGATGGAGTGACCCAAAAATCAACAGGGATCATCTACTCTGTAAGGCCTATCACCCAATAAAGTTTGAATTTTCTAGGTTAAATGGTTCTCAAGTTATTGACCGGAAATGGATTACTGTCCACTGCGACCTTGACCTTTATAAAATGACCCCAAAACCATTAGGGGTCTCTACTCTGCATGTCTAATCATCCTATGAAGTTTCAACATTCTGGCCAGTGGGTCAAGTGGTTCTCAAGTTATTGATCGGAAATGGTTTTCCATGTTCAGGCCCCAATGACCTTGACCTTTAACAGAGTGATCCCAAAATCATTAGGGGTCATCTATTATGCATGACCAATCATCCTATTATGTTTCAACATTCTGGGTCACGTGGTTCTCAAGTTATTGATCGGAAATGGTTTTCCATGTTCAGGGCCCTGTGACCTTGACCTTTGATGAAGTAACACCAAAAACAATAGGCTTCGTCTACTCTATAAGCTCTGCCATCCTATGAAGTTTGAAGGTTCTAGGTCAAACCGTTCTCCAGTTATTGATCGGAATTGAAGTGTGACGGAAAGAGCAAAAACAATATGTCTCCCCCCACCCCCCACTGGGAAGGTTGATATAATTCTTTTAAATCAATTACAACTATTAGATGCCATAGGTTTCTGTTTGTATGCTTGAATTTGAGATATTCATTCATAAGAGTGCCAACCTGTTACCATATATACAAATAAATTTTTATAATACTCTTCTTATTCATTAACTTATTGCTGGGTGGTAAAAGTCACTGACTTGTCCCTTACCACTTTCGAGTTCAAAACCTCACTCTGGGATGTATTATTCTTTTCTGTGAGGAAGCAATCCAGCAGGCTTACAGAAGGTCAATGGTTCTACCCAGGTGCTCTCTGTGATGAAATAATGCTTGGAGCATCACCTGGGGTCTTCCTCCACAATCAAATGCTGGAAAGTTGCTTGAGACCTATTGTCAATTTTAACAATTCTGATTACATTGTAATTCAAGGACCAGACTCAAGAACAACTTTTCTAAACTGGTTGGTTATCAATCCTGACTTTGACCTTATAGAGATACAATTTGTCGAGATCAAAGTCATTAGCAAATTCAGGAGGCATTGTTAATCAGGTCCCAGAAAAGTCACAAATTAGCTATATAGCTAAATCTAGCTATATATAGGTAGAAATAGCTAAAAACCAATAACAATTGTTCAAAACATGTGAATATCAAATATAAAATAGTTATTATCCCATTCAAATGGTTTATGAGACAAAAAACAATCACAAAGAATGGAGATCTATGCAGTTTAAGTTTCAATACATGCTGCGAGTTTTTGCTATAAGTCATTTTTAAATTTGTCTTATACTACGATGATTATCACAAGTGAAAAATTCAGTGATGTATTTTCGCAAAATATTGCTGCAGATACTGAAAATGTGAATACAAACATTTTGGTTTTGTGTAACTGTCTTTCATCTTATGAATCTTTTGGGCATAATTATGACCATTTTGCACCTTATTTTGACATATTTTGCATTATTGGTATTGGTTTTATAGCTACTTTTAGCTGTATATAGCTAGATTTTCGCTATATAGCTAGTTTGTGACTTTTCTGGGACCTTTTAATTGTCACAAATTTGATTAACGCCAAGGTGAGTAGATTATAGCTCGGTTTGGACTATTCTTTGAATAGTCTAGCTAAAAACCTTGTATGTCATAATTATATGAATGTACAAATGATATTCTGATCAAAGGTAGGTTCAAACCCATGACCACTGACTTGAGCAGTTAAAACCTTGTACCCTAGACCAAATTCCCTATTAAATGAAGAGTTACCTATCATAGATCTGTGTTGGAATGTTGGGATAATGGTCATCTTCATAATGTTTTCTGTAATGATGATGATGTGTGGCAGGTGTGGGCCCACTGCCTGGTCCCCCTCTTGGAGGTCTGCCATGTCCATCTCTAGAACCAGGCTTACCGTTTACATGTCTGCTTGTATGCGGAGACGGTTCCAAACCTGCTGTATCATCAGTAAATCCAACATGATGTTCTCGGTTATCCATTGCATGTTATCAGTTTATCACAAAAAATTTCACCGTCCCTTCATTGCTGAAATATTAAATGTAATACAGTAATATATTAAATTCTAACAGTTTATAAGATATTATATTTTGTATAGTTTAAAAATATGGGCGTTATATTGTAATAGCAACACAATATTTTATTCTTCTCTTGTTACACATGAACTACATTTATATCCTGTAAAATCTATACAATATATAATCTAAATATAGAAACAAGTTTTTCTTTTGACACTCCACTATTTGAAATTAGACATGCATGAGAGGCACTAGGTGTGACCCTATTTCAAATAACTGGAGGTAAATTGCACATAGTTGTATAGCAAATTATCTATTCACCTCCAGCCAACTTCAGGCTAGTCTAAAACTGAATATACACATTAAAACTTTTAAGCAAAAATCATTCATGAAACTGGACTGAAAACTTGAAAAAAAAAAACACTTTAAAAATATATCCAAAAATTGTGGTAGGAATTCGTGTGATAACAATGGGTTTGTTGATATGAATCCTGCACAGGTAGGTGAGATGACAAAGCAACATTTGCCTGCATACAGTCTAAATTACCTGTGTGATCACCTAAAGATAAAATGACAGATAATTGCTGCATAATTCTGCACATTGAAAGTTAGTTTACTGCATGTCACAGCCATAATTACCTCAGTTATGTTTCCATATTAAATTGACTTTTTTTAGATGTATATTATTCAGCATTCAGTTTTGTTAGAGACATCGCTCAGCTAGACCCGAGTTATGGCCCTTGACTTAGTCAAAAATATGTAAAAACATATTGACATAGGGTCATAAAACATCATAGGAATATTATTCAGCATGTGAAGTTGTGTATCTGGAATTTTGTTCTGGATTTTTGTCAGTCAGACCAGAGTTGTGGCCCTTGATTATCAAAAATATACATCAAGGGTATACAAGTTTGTGTCACATGTATCTCAAAAAGGATTTGTTTTCGATTAAAGTTTAGGATGTTGTTATATAGCATGTGAAGTTGCACACCTGCTGTTCTGTTTGGGATTTTACACAACCTGACCAGAGTTGTGGTCCTTGACTTAGTGAAAAGTAAACAAAGTGCTTAAAAGTTTATATTATAGCATATATCTTTAAAAACATTTTGTATAGTGTCATGAAACCATGTAGGAATAGTATCCAGCAATTGAATTTTGAATTTATGCAGTGAGGTTTTTTTTATTTCACTTTGCAGGACCAGAGTTATGGCCCTTGACTTAGTCAAAAAAGTTTGTGTCCCATGTACAACAAAATGTACTTGACCTAGAGTCATAAAACATACCTTAAGATTAATATATAGCACGCGCAGTTGTGCACCTGGTGTTCTCTTTGAGATTTCACTCAGCTAAGTCAGAATTATGTCCTTAACTTAGTGAAAAATATACATAAAGTGCTTCAAAGTTTGTATTGCGCATGTCTTAAAAATATTTCACCCAGAATCATGAAACCATGTACAGTGACAGGAGTGGGGGGCACCTATGTCCTATGAACACACATCTAGTTTTTACCAAGTCAAGGAACATAACTCTTGTCTGATGGAGTCAAATCCCAAACAAAACCCAAAGTGCACAAATCCATATGCTAAATAATATTCCTATAAGGTTTCATGACTATAGGTAAAGTACTTTTGAGATATACATGTGACACAATTTAGGCCTTTTATAATGAATTAAATTATACATATGTCTGATGACCCTTAAAGGTCAAATACTTTCTGAGATAAAGAACTACAAAAAATTGGACGGACGGTCATCCAGATATATGTACAGACAAGGATTAATCAGACGAAGTGCCCCATTCCCTCAAAAATCTGGTGGGTGGGGTGAGGACTTGAAAACCAAAACCAATGAACACCAGACTAATGTTGACATAAAAAGGACCATTCTCTATTTCTTTGTAATTGATATCTGCATAAAATGGCAAATTTATAATCAAGTAAAAAGCGTATGAATTAATAATACCTGTATCTAATGTAACTTCGGAAAAGGTAAAATACCTCTTATGGGATTAAAATCACGATTTCTATTAAATTGAATGTTATACCTGTAGTCTGATTAGGCATCTTTCCTAGCTGTCAGCTGTAGATATTATTTATTAAAAAGAAAGAAGTAAAAACCAACTTGTCCTAAATGTAGTTCACACCAAATACAGATCTATTTAAACTTTTCTTCTACAGTTTTATAGAATAATCTCTGCTTTTAGGCATTTAATTTTATATTGCTAGTTACCTGTCAAATAATTAGCAAAACATCACGACTAATTAACATTATTTAATCTGACATTGTCACCATTTTCATTTTAGAATATTGTAATTAATGTTATCTATATTCAGCCTTTAAATCTCAGTCTGAATAATGTCTTAACATGTCAGTCACTCACTGATATTTTCTTGTTATCCCCCAACGAAAGTCGGAGGGATATAGTTTTGGCATTGTCCGTCCATCCGTCCGGAGCCATATCTAGGAAATGGTTGGGAATATTTATTTAAAACTTCATATACATGTTCACCACTATGAGTTCTTGCGGCCCGTCAAGTTCCAGTCAGATTGCCCAAGTAACACCAGAGTTATGGCCCTTAGAAGTTTCTAGTGTTAACTATATAGGGTACTATAAATATGGCAATTTCTGCATCATAACTTTTGATATATTTGACCTAGAACTATGAAACTTAAACAGAATTTAGATCACCATAATGTGGTTGTGTACACACAATTTCATTCGGATTTGTTTGTAAATTAAGAGTTATTGCCCTTTAATTGTATAAAAATCCACATATTTGTACATAACAAACTTACCATTTGGCAGAATTTCATTAAATTTCTTTCATTCTTTTCCATGAACATTTATTGTAAACATGTGAAGTTGTGTACCCACACTGGTCACCCCCTTACCTTGATCACACCCCTCCCTTGCCTGACCCCCCACCCCCCCCACAAAAAACAAAAAAAAAATTCATTCCTTATTTTAGATTTTTTTCAAACAAACTTCATATACATGTTCACCACTATGAGATTATGGGGCCCATCAAGTTTCAGACAGATTGCCCAAGTAACACCAGAGTTATGGCCCTTAGAAGTTTCTAGTGTTATCTATATAGGGTACTGTAGATATGGCAATTTCTGCATCATAACTTTTGATATATTTGACCTTAAACTATGAAACTTTAACAGAATTTAGAGCACTATAATGTGGTTGTGCACACACAATTTCATTTGGATTTCTTATGTAACTTCAGAGTTATTGCCCTTTAATTGTCTAAAAAATCCACATATTTGTACATAACAAACTTACCATTTGGCAGAATTTCATTAAATTTCTTTCATTCTTTTCTGTGAACATTTATTATAAACATGTGAAGTTACGCACCCACACCTGGTCGCCCACTTGCCTTGGTCCATCCCCCCCCCAACCCACCCTCCCCCCCCCCCCCCCCCAAAAAAATTCATTTCTTATTTTAGATTTTTTTTCAAACCTTCCATGATTATTTATCAACATACAAGTTGTACCATTCCCCCACCTCACTCCTCCACCCAGTCATGCCCACCACTGATCATGCATCCTCTGCCTCCCCCCCCCCCCCCCCCACCCCACCCCCACTAAACTTCACCCTTTTACCCCCCCTTTTTTTAAATTTTCCATCAATATTTATAATCAACATGTGAAGTTTTGTTTCCTCTCCCGTTCCCCCGCCCCCCCATCCCTGATCATGCATCCTCTCCCCCCCCCCCCCCCCCACCCCACCCCCACTAAACTTCACCCTTTTACCCCCCCATTTTTTAAATTTTCCATCAATATTTATAATCAACATGTGAAGTTTTGTTTCCTCTCCCGTTCCCCCGCACCCCCACCCCCTAAAAAATAAATATATATACATATATATATTTCCATTCCTTTTTTTTTTTTTTTTAAATGTTCAAACCTTCAACATGTTAAGTTGTGACTGCACAAACCTTGCCCTCAGTCATGTTCAAGATATCTTACCTGTGTTCTCTTAAGGACATCTGTTCTTTTAAGTTCAAATGTACATGTTAAACAGCAACACCTGGTGCCAAACCACTCAAAGACAATATTTCGTTCCAGTTAAACTTCAAGTTCAAATTTCAATTAACTACATCTAATTTTAAAAGCTAAGCTTATTACAGTAAGCATACCCCATTTAAAATAAATTCTTTAGTCAGGATCAAAGTATCATACATTTATTATGTACTCTTTAATTAAACATTTGTTTTCTGTTAAATTGATTTTTACTAATGAAATTATTTGCTTCTTATTAACATCCTTAACTTTATGCCGGATATATTTTTTTGCCATTCCTCACCACAAACCCTTTCGGTGGGGGATACCAATTCATCGAATTTGCTTGTTATTTTCTTAAGAGCTATAACTATACTGACTTAAAGTCAAGAAATCCAAGCAATCCAAGCGCTTAACAGAATTCTGAAAATGTATTAACACAAGTCCGTACATGTCAGTCTTACCAAAACTGAGATGGTAATCATATTAGCTATTGTGTAATTTCCTACTAATATTCCCGAAAAAAAAAAACAAAAAAAAAAACATTCTGAACGATATTTCTGTCTTTTATTAACCTTTTGTATAATCGCCACTTTGTCTGTGCGTTGGTCTGTCCATCACACTTCTTGTCCCGAGGATACCTCAAAAAGTATTGAAGGTACCAATTAATTTTGTAACTTTACACAACGATAGAGCTCACTGAGAGGAAGAGCAGTGCCCCAGTTTTCAATTATCTCTCTTTTTTTGAAAACCTTGTCCGGGCCATAACATGAATACTACAAAATGTATGAAAGGTATTGACTTCATACTTTACATATTTATAGAGGTTAGTGAGAGGGAGTACAGTCACAAGAAACCATAACTTTAGGTGGTCCCATTTTTTTAAAATCATCTCCCATTTTTGAAAACCTTGTCCTGGCCACAACTTGAATACTATGTAAGGTACTGACTTCATACTTTACATATTGATAGAGGTTAGTGAGAGGGAGTGAAGTGACAAAAAACCATACTCTAGGTGGTCCCTTTTCGAATCTTCTCCCTTTTTGAAAACCTTGTTGAGGGCTTAACTCGAATACTATGCATATTCAAATTAAACATTACAATTTTTAGCTCGACTATTCAAAGAATAGTCTAGCTATTCTACTCACCCTGGCGTCGGCGTCACACCTTGGTTAAGTTTTTGCATGCAAGTACATACAGCTATCATTCAAAGGCATATAGCTTTGAAACTTATTTTTTCTTTTTCTAGGTCAATTACCAACCTCACTGGGTCAAGTTCCATAACTCTGACATGTATTTTGAGCAAATTATGCCCCCTTTTGGACTTAGAAAATTCTGGTTAAAGTTTTACATGCTAGTTACTATCTCCAAAACTAATGCAGATATTGAATTGAAACTTCACGTGTCTTCGGTGTTATAAAACTAGTTGATAGCACCAAATCCCATAACTCTGACCTTCATTTTGGCCAAATTATGCCCCCTTTTGAACTTAGAAAATTCTGGTTAAAGTTTTGCGTGCATGTACATACAGCTATTACTAAAAGGCATATAGATTTGAAACTTATTTTTTCTTTTTTTAAATCAATTACCAACCTCACTGGGTCAAGTCCCATAACTCTGACATGTATTTTGAGCAAATTATGTCCCCTTTTGGACTTAGAAAATTCTGGTTAAAGTTTTACATGCAAGTTACTATCACCAAAACTAATGCAGATATTGAATTGAAACTTCACACGTGTCTTTGGGGTTATAAACTAGTTGATAGCACCAAGTCCCATAACTCTGACATTCATTTTGGCCAAATTATGCCCCTTTTGGACTTAGAAAATCCTGGCTAAAGTTTTGCGTGCAAGTACATACAGCTATTACTTAAAGGTATATAGATTTGAAACTTATTTTTTCTTTTTCTAGATCAATTACTAACCTCAATGGATCAAGTCCATAACTCTGACATGTATTTTGAGCAAATTATGCCCCCTTTTGGACTTAGAAAATTCTGGTTAAAGTTTTACATGCAAGTTACTATCTCCAAAACTAATGCAGATATTGAATTGAAACTTCACATGTGCCTTCGGGGTTATAAAACTAGTTGATAGCACCATGTCCCATGACTCTGACATTCATTTTGGCCAAATTATGCCCCCTTTTGGACTTAGAAAATCCTGGCTAAAGTTTTGCGTGCAAGTACATACAGCTATTACTTAAAGGTATATAGATTTGAAACTTATTTTTTCTTTTTCTAGATCAATTACTAACCTCAATGGGTCAAGTCCCATAACTCTGACATGTTTTTTGAGCAAATTATGCCCTCTTTTGGACTTAGAAAATTCTGGTTAAAGTTTAACATGCAAGTTACTATCTCCAAAACTAATAGATATTGAATTGAAACTTCACATGTGCCTTCGGGGTTATGAAACTAGTTGATAGCAGCAAGTCCCATAACTCTGATATGGTAAAATTATGTCCCCTTTTGAACTTAAAACTATTTTGATATTTAACCTGTTTGGGTAATATTTTCCTGCTTCTGGGACAATATTTCTAATAGTCGAGCTTGGCTGTCTTATGGACAGCTCTTGTTTTTTAAACAATCATACAAGAGACTCATGCAGAAAGTCTCACTTTCTGCATAATACTGGATGAATGTACTTCAGCAGATAGCTCAGTATTATAGGGTCTAAGCTGCCTAGATGATTAGGCTTATTATAAGACTTATGGGTTAGCTTACCTCAATTGAGGTTTTTATTTTTATCTCAATGTTTTGATGTCTGTGTAAAAAGAGTTGATTTTTTTTTTATAAATTGAAGATACTTAAATTTATTTATTTATTTGGGTTTAACGGCTTACCAACACAGTATAGGTTATATGGCGCCAAACAGGACTACAAATTTTGGTTCCACATCTCATTTACATCGAAATAAAAACATGAGGTATGGAATCAAAATTTGCATACCTGCTGGAATCACAGAGTTACTGCTAAACCAAGTGTTAAGACCCTATTAGTCGCCTCTTACAATCATGCAAGGGTAAGGCAGTGGTTCCAATTCTTTTCATACATAGATCGTCCCAGAACCACATGGGGCGAAGATACTTAAAAAATGTGGTCTTTTGGCAGAAACTTTCTGCTTTGGTATATACTAAAGTAGATAATAAACAAGAGCTGTCACAGGAGACAGTGCGCTCGATTATTTCGATGCTGGATAGTGAAACTGGGCACATCTGTGAAAACTAGAGCTGTCACTGTAGTGTTTAATGACTCCAATTGTGGATGAAGATATTGCACAATAGCCTGAGTCTATGTCAAAAATATTAACTTAAAGTAATAAGAGAGGTAAAGATAAAATGTATCAAAACACTATCTAAGTATATCCTAAGCAAAAAGGGGAATAATTCATTAAATATTGGTGCCAGAGATATGCACCTTGTGTCATATGGTGTGGGTGATGATGTTGAACAACTATTTTAAGTTTGAATCAAACCCATTCAGTAATAACAGAGACAGAATGAAAGTGCATCAAAACTTTAACCTAAAATTCTAAGTAAAAAGGGGGAATAATTAATGAAAAACTGGTGCCAGAGTTATGCACCTTGTGTCATATGGTGTGGGTGATGATGTTGAACAACTATTTTAAGTTTGAATCAAATCCATTCAGTAATAACAGAGACAGAGTGAAAGTGCATCAAAACTTTAACCTAAAATTCTAAGTAAAAAGGGGGAATAATTAATGAAAAACTGGTGCCAGAGTTATGGCCCTTGAGTCATATAGTGTGGGTGATGATGTTCAAGAACTATTTTAAGTTTGAATCGAATCCATTCAGTAATAACAGAGACAGAATGAAAGTGCATCAAAACTTTAACCTAAAATTCTAAGTAAAAAGGGGAAATAATTCATGAAAAATTGGTCCCAGAATTATGCACCTTGTGTCATATGACAAGGGTAATGATGTTGAACAATTGTTTAAGTTTGAATCAGATTCATTCAGTAATAAATAACAGAGATAGAGTGAAAGTGCATAAAACTTTAACCTGAAATTCTAAGTAAAAAGGGGAATAATTCATTAAATATTGTGCCAGAGTTTTGCATCTTGTGTCATATGATGTGGGTGATGATGCTGAACAACTATTTCAAGTTTGAATCAAATCCATTCAGTAATAACAGAGGTAGAGCGAAAGTGCACCAAAACTTTAACCTGAAATTCTAAGTAAAAAGGGGGAATAATTAATGAAAAAATGGGGCAAGAGTTATGCACCTTGTGTCATATGATGTGGGTGATGATGTTGAACAACTATTTTAAGTTTGAATCAAATCCATTCAGTAATAACAGAGATAGAGTGAAAGTACATCAAAACTTTAACCTGACTAGAAAATGCTTTTGTAAAAAAGCGCATGTCTCCCCCAATGCAAAGTCCTATAAGCAAGAAGTCAATAGGGGTCAGGAGCGAAAGTCAAAGAAACACTGATGGTTGGCTGCAATAGGGATCATCTACTTGGCATGTCCAGTCATCCCGCTAAATTTCGACACTCTTGGCCTAGTGGTTCTCAAGTCACTGTTCAGGCTCCTGTGACCTTGACCTTTGATCAAGTGACCTCAAAATAAATAGGGGTCATCTACTCTGCATGTCCAATCATCCTATTAAGTTCCAACATTGTAGGTCAAGTGGTTCTCAAGTTATTTCCAAAAAATGATTTTACATGAACAGGCCACTGTGACCTTGACTTTTAATAGACTGACCCCAAAATCAATAGGGGTCATCTACTCTGCATGTTCAATCATCCTATGAAGTTTCAACATTCTGGGTCAAGTGGTTCTCAAGTTATTGATCAGAACTGGTTATCAATGTTCAGGCCCCTGTGACCTTGACCTTTAACGGAGTGACCCCAAAAACAATAGGGGTCATTTACTCTGCATGAACAATCATCCTATGAAGTTTCAACATTCTGGGTCGAGAGGTTCTCAAGTTATTGATTGGAAATGGTTTTCCATGTTCAGGTCCCTGTGGCCTTGACCTTTAACAGAGTGACCCTAAAATCATTAGGGGTCATCTACCCTGCATGACCAATCATCCTATGAAGTTTCATCATTCTGGGTCAAGTGGTTCTCAAGTTACTGACCGGAAATGGTTTTCAATATTCAGGCCTCTGTGACCTTGATCTTTCACAGAGTGACCCCAAAATTGTTAGGGGTCATCTACTCTGCATGACCAATCATCCTATTAAGTTTCAACATTCTGGGTCAAGTGGTTCTCAAGTTACTGACTGGAAATGGTTTTCAATGTTCAGGCCCCTGTGACCTTGACCTTTAATGGAGTGACCCCAAAATCGATAGGGGTCATCTACTTTGCATGTGCAATCATCCTATGAAGTTTTAACATTCTGGGTCAAGTGGTTCTCTAGTTATTGATCGGAAATGGTTTTCCATGTTCAGGCCCCTGTGACCTTGACCTTTGATGGAGTGACCCCAAAATCAATATGGGTCATCTACTCTTTATAACCAATCATCCTATGAAGTTTCAACATTCTGGGTCAAGTGGTTCTCTAGACTAGTTATTGATCGGAAATGATTTTCAATGTTCAGGCCCCTGTGACCTTGACCTTTGATGGAGTGACCCCAAAATCAATAGGGGTCATCTACTCTTCATGACCAATCATCGTATGAAGTTTCAACATTCTGGGTCAAGTGGTCTTCTAGTTATTGATCGGAAATGATTTTCAATGTTCAGGCCCCTGTGACCTTGACCTTTGACAGAGTGACCCCAAAATCAATAGGGGTCATCTACTCTTCATGACCAATCATCGTATGAAGTTTCAACATTCTGGGTCAAGTGGTTCTCTAGTTATTGATCGGAAATGGTTTTCAATGTTCAGGCCCCTGTGACCTTGACCTTTGACGAAGTGACCCCAAAATCAGTAGGGGTCATCTACTCTTCATGACCAATCATCCTATGAAGTTTCAACATTCTGGGTCAAGTGGTTCTCTAGTTATTGATCGGAAATGGTTTTCAATGTTCAGGCCCCTGTGACCTTGACCTTTGACGGAGTGACCCCAAAAACAATAGGGGTCGTCTACTCCAGAAGCCCTACAACCCTATGAAGTTTGAAGGTTCTAGGTCAAATGGTTCTCCAGTTATTGCTCGGAAATGAAGTGTGACGTACGTACGGACGGAAGGACGGACGGACAGGGCAAAAACAATATGTCTCCTGGGGGAGACATAAAAATCTAAGTGAAAAGGGGGGATAATTCATGAAATATTGGTGCCAGAGTTATGGCCCTTATGTCAGATGATGTGGATGATGATGAGGAATACGCATTTCAAGTTTGAATCAAAATCCATCAAGTAATTACAGAGATAAGTTGAAAAAAGAGAAAGTGTAAAAAAACTTAACCAAGGTTGGGACGCGAAAAGTCGCCGACGCCGGGTCGAGTAGGATAGCTCTCCTTATACTTTGTATAGTCGAGCTAAAAAACCTTTATAACATTTCAAGTTTTACTACACTATGTAAACAAAAGTTTTTCTGTGACTTGACATTGTCATCTACTTTTTTTTTTTTATCTCAGTTGACTCAATTTCCTGTTTAACTTAAGACAATAACATTGCAACAACATAAGGGTAGGTAATGGGATTTCTGGAGTTTTAACAAAGCCTTTTTACTTCACCGAATGACCTAGTTTTTTACCCTAGCTGACCTTGATGTTTATTAAACCAAGCATTCTGATAAAGTAGAACATTAAATGTGGCATCTGGAGTAATGAAATGTTTTTTAAGATTTAACCCAGTGACCTAGTTTTAGAGCTTTAATAAAGCTATTCCTGTCTCAAAAAGTGATACCGAATTCATAGAGCCAAACATTGTGACAAAGTTTTATGACAATCAAATACAAAATTTAGCTCCTAGAGAGCTAACAAACTTTTTTTCTATTATTTCACCAAACAACCTAGTTTCTGACCTCAGGATTGCCACCAACAGTCACAAACAATTCATGGGTTTCAGTGACCAATACCACCCATTTACATCACCATCCTGAAAAGGTTTTAAGAAGATCAGGTAGAATATGCAGCCATCATAGTATCCGCAAAGTTTTTTTTACTTTATGACCCAATGACCCATTAACTCCTACAATAGTATTTTGACAATACTACATTAAGACTCTGCCATAACTGTGACCTCTTGCAGACATAGCATGGTTACAATACTTTGTGCCCCTGCTAAGCCTTAAAAAAAAATTCTTTGTATGGTGAACACAGTGGACGAGAGGGCTAAGACGCTTTCCTACGGAGGTGAAGGCCCCTGGTTCGAATCCTGGCTACTCCCATTGCGGTGTGTCCTTGGACAAGGCACTTTATCACGATTGCTTCAGTCGACCCAGCTGTAAATGGGTACCAGCAAATTGCTGGGGGTAAGGTATAATTGGTTTTAACTGTTCTTAGGGTCGCTCAAAAGCTCTACAGCGCTTATGTTAATTGTTACACAAAGCGACGGTAAATAAAATTTACCTTTACCTTTATCCGGTAACATGCTCAAAACAAGAGCACCGCCTTGCGGGTGCTGACGCTCATCTGATTTTTTTTTGTGTAATAGAAATATTGTCCTACCCATGATTTTCTAAGTCTAAAAAGGGCCATCATTCTTGCAAAAAGCAGGATAGAGTTATGTTTCTTGATGTACAGTGTCCACTTATGATGGTGAAAAACTGTTGCAAGTTTTAAAGCAATAGCTTTGATAGTTTATGAGAAAAGTTGACTTAAACATAATACTCAACCAAGAAAATGATTTTCTAAGTCCAAAAGGGGCAATAATTATTGCAAAAATCAGGATGGAGTTACGCTGCTTGCTGTACAGGGTCAGCTTATGATGGTGAACAAGTGTTGCAAGTTTCAAAGCAATAGCTTTGATAGTTTAAGAGAAAAAGTTGACCTAAACATAAAACTTAACCAAGAAATCTGATATTTTCTAAGTCCAAAAGGGGCCATAAATCTTGCAAAAAGCAGGATGGAGTTATGTTTCTTGCTGTACAGGGTCAACTTATGATGGTGAACAAGTGTTGCAAGTTTTAAAGCAAAAGCTTCGATAGTTTAGGATAAAAGCTGACCTAAACATAAAACTTAACCAAGAAAACTGATTTTCTAAGTCCAAAAGGGGCAATAAATCTTGCAAAAAGCAAGATGGAGTTATGTTTCTTGCTGTACAGGGTCAGCTTATGATGGTGAACAAGTATTCCAAGTTTCAAAGCAATAGCTTTGACAGTTTGGGAGAAAAGTTGACCTAAACATAAAACTTAACCAAGAAATCTGATATTTTCTAAGTACAAAAGGGGCCATAAATCTTGCAAAAAGCAAGATGGAGTTATGTTTCTTGCTATACAGGGTCAGCTTATGATGGTGAACAAGTATTCCAAGTTTCAAAGCAATAGCTTTGATAGTTTAGGAGAAAAGCTGACCTAAACATAAAACTTAACCAGGCAACGCCGACGCCGACGCCGACGCCGACGCCGACAACCGCTCAAGTGATGACAATAACTCATCATTTTTTTTCAAAAAATCAGATGAGCTAAAAATTATGGTAGGTTGGTCGAAATTTTTTTTTTTTTTTTTTCCTGGATGCGAGTCTGGAAATTGTTTTTGTGTCAAAAAATGAATACAATATTAATTAAACAAGGGGGTTATGCCTTTAGTAATATAATGAAATCTGAATCATAATGGGAGAGGCACATTTTGAATCCAAATTCATTTAAATAATGGCAGTGGTGGCAAAATAGCTTATTTTAAAGTGGGGAACTTCTATGCAACCAAGGACAAAAATTTCACCGAGACACTTTAAATGTTACTTTCTGTTGTTCAAATATTCAAGTTACCATATGAAATTTATTTAGGATTGGAAACACCAATGGCCTAAGGAATAAATGTATATTTTAACTAATTCAACCTTTTGTTAGTCTATAAATGCAAAATCAGTTGCAATAACATCAAACTTACAGATATATATCCCCCAAGGGGTTTTATAATCTGTTACATGTACAACTGCATGTATAAATAAAGAAACATGTATAGATTTTAAAACACTGTACAAATTAAGTTTGGTTATCAAGACTGTTATTACTACAATTACTATGTCAATTAAAAGATTTTAAACTTACAATGAGTAGTTCAAATTATCCAGTTCTTTAATTCATATATCAAAAGTTTGTTGACAAATATAATTTTGTATAGTTTATGGTCACCTGCTACTTAGTCATTGGGTACTTTAACCTCTGGTGGAGCTGGGAACCAATATTGACCAAATAACCCAAACAATAATAACAAAACTAAAGCAGCATTTTTTAGCAGAAAGAATTACTAAGAAATGTAAGATATATGTGAGTACTACCTCCAAATGATTCATGGGAAGTAATCCTTACATTCTGAATTCTGAAAAGAATCTGTACACTTATTAGACTTTCAACAACATTTGCGTACAGTCATAAAATTATATCAGTAGGTATTTTGATCGCTTGTCCAACCAGGATAGAATTTTTCAAATGCAAGTAACACTGAAAATGTAATTTGACTTATAACTTTTAGGCACATTGAAAAGTCACTGCATTACAATTTTTTCATACATAAAAATTTATCAAAGTTTGGATATAAATAGCAGTTTTACATTTTCATTACCTCCCTTTGTCTAGTTTGGTTATGCCAATGTTACAGTCAAAAACAGTTAAAAATTACATTTTCAAGTATTCATTTATTATCTATCAATTTAATAGCCAGACAAATTTCAAATGGAACACACAATGGAATTTTGTTAAAATGCTGAACTGCAACAAATATGGGAGAAAATTTACAAAATTCAAGAATTGTTTTTTGACATGTACTTACCTGTATGTAAGTAGTGATAGTGTCTATTAAAGATCTCTGTAACAGAATTTGAGAAAAGTACAAAATGAGCAAAAAGGTCATGCAAATGAGATTGACTACCTTTAAAGGATTTTTTCCCCATTTTTTAGCTCTAGAAATGTAAAGGTTGTAGAAAATCTACCAACCATCTAGCAGGTCATGAGAATAAGTTGTCTGAAGTACCTATTAATTTTTCTAAGCTATGACAAGTTAAAAACTATCAAGGAATATACAAAATAAAAAAAATAATAATTCTGATACTTAAAACTGTTCAACATTTTTATTCATGAAAATAATATTAAACTTCATAAAGTTTCAACAGTTAAAACAATTAATCATACATAGTCTATTTAAATACAATTTTACATAACTCCATTTGCAAAGGAAAAATGCAACAAACTACACATCAAAACAAACAGATGTGAGGTAACAGTGAAGGTAAGTGTATCATATTTTGCTTCCATAACTCATCTACTTGTGTACATAAAAGGCATATTAGAAATGAAATAATATTTTGAAGAACCATAATTTAACATATCTCAACAATACAAGTTGGTTATACACCTGGTGCATAATTCACTCGGCTACACCCTCATGAAATTATTCCGCAAACATGACTGCTATAATTATATCATTCAATATATGTCCGAAGGTATGACCTTTGACCCCTAAGTGTGACCGAAGGGTTATATCAGAGGATGGGAGTAAAATTTAAAGAACTTGACTGTTGAAGCCCAAAGGGCAGGAACAACAAAAGGAAGAAATTCCAAAATAAAACTTCTAAGTCCACAAAAAAAATCAATACAAGGTACAGATATATCAAAATACACATAAAAATTGGAGGTACCATCCATGTTGTATCACAGAAAAGGTTTTTCCCTACAACCAATAATAAAAAAGTTACAAAATAAGCTATTTATAGTAATATAAAAGGGAAGAAATTAAAAGCGATCACTGAAGGTGACTGACACCCCGCCCCCACATGCACTGACACTGTACATTGCAATTGGACGCACACAAGATTGCATAATTATGTGGACTGTATATAGTATAGTAATAAAAATCGAAGTCCCATAACTCTGCAGAATATTTTTCTGAAAGAACCTAACATGCACAAGTACGGTTAGTATTGATCACTTGTGTGAACTTTCATTAAATTGTGTGCAATGGTTCGGGATATTAGGCACGCACAAGATTGCATATGTAGACTCTATGTATATAGTATAGTAACAAAAAACAAAGTCCCATAACTCTGCAGAATATGTATCTAAAAGAACGTAACATGCACCATGCACAACTAGGGTTGGTACTGATCACTTGTGTGAAGTTTCATTAAATTGTGTGCAAGGGTTCAGGAGATTAGGTGCGCCCACAAGATTGCATATGCAGACTGTATGTATATAGTATGTCAACAAAAAACAAAGTCCAATAACTGTGCAGATTTTTTTTCTGAAAGAACCTAACATGCACCAAGCACAACTAGGGTTACTACTGATCACTTGTGTGAAGTTTCATTAAATTGTGTGCATGGATCCAGGAGATTTAGCGCACACAAGACTGCATATGCAGACTATGTATATAGTAAAGTAACAAAAAACAAAGTTCTGTAACTCTGCAATTTTTCTGAAAGAACCTAACATGCACTATGCACAACTACTGTTGTTACTGATCACTTGTGTGAAGTTTCATTAAATTGTGCCAAGGGGATGAGGAGAGATGGTGCACACAAGATTGTGTCTACAGACAGACGGACAGACAACCTGAAACCAGTATAACCCCCCTTACAACTTCGTTGTTCAGGGGATACAAAAAATTGTTGTAGGTGAATAATGATCTGCCAAATAAAAACAAGAGCTTCGCAATGCAGAGCAATATACACACAAAACAGTCATATGACCTTTGACCCCCAAGTGTGATCTTGACTTTGAAGCAAGCCATCCGAAACATAAACTCTGCACATCGTCTTGATGTGGTGAACATTTGTGCCAAGTTTCTTTGAAATCTTTCAAACAGTTAGAGTAACAGAGCAGACACAAAACAAAGTCATATGACCTTTGACCCCTAAGTGTGACCTTGAAGTGAGCCATCCAAAACATGCGCCCTGCACATCGTCTTGATGTGGTGAACATTTGTGTCAAGTTTCTTTGAAATCCTTCAAGGGGTTTATGTGTTATAGAGCAGACACAAAATTGCTAACGGACGGACACCAGGGGTATAACATAATATGTCCCTTCGGACATATAAAAAAAATCATAAAAGTTCTGATTAGTATTTACTTACACATGTTTTTTATTTCAGTTAATAAAACTGACAAAGAAAAATGTGTATTACAGCATATTTGCTAGTATCTGGAGAACATACAAGTTTTAGACATTGTGCTCTTTTTTGTCTATAGATTTTTTGTATCAATATATCAAATTAAAAAAATATGAAATTCAACATTTTCTATTAAAATTTTGCCAATATCACTGGCACCATGGTTATAAAAGATTTGTTTTCTTCGTCAAGATTTCTAATGAAAACAAAAGTAACATAATAATGAGTCTTGCAATAGATAAAACACAATGAACAACTTTAGGCTTAGCTTTTGGCATATGACTTTTATTCCTGGAACACCAAAGGAAACTACAGAGGTCACACATTACAATGCTGCAACAGTCCTACCATAAAGGATATCACGGCAGAGTGGACTCTAAGGACTGGTGCCAGTCTGTTATGAAACCTTAGCTATAAATGTGGTACTTACAACTGGTGCCAGTCTGTTATGCAACCTTAGCTATAAAAGTGGCAGTTACAACTGGTGCCAGTCTGTTATGCAACCTTATCTATAAAAGTAGCATTTACAACTGGTGCCAGTCTGTTATGCAACCTTATCTACAACAGTGGCATTTACAACTGGTGCCAGTCTGTTATGCAATCTTAGCTATAAAAGTGGCATTTACAACTGGTGCCAGTCTGTTATGCAACCTTAGCTATAAAAGTGGCATTTACAACTGGTGCCAGTCTATTATACAACCTTAGCTATAAAAGTGGCATTTACAACTGGTGCCAGTCTGTTATACAATCTAACCTAAGCTACAAAAGTGGCATTTAAAACTGGTGCCATATAAAAGTGGCATTTACAACTGGTGCCAAGCTATTATGCAACATTAAGTTATAAAAGTGGCATTTATAAATGGTGCTAGTCTATCATGCAACCTTTGATATTAAAGTGGAATTAAAAAATAAAATTCAAAATTGTAGTATTTACATTTGCCTTATTCTTTTCCACTGAAAATTATGACGTTCATTTCATATGAATAACAAAAGGAAAGGCGTGAAAGTTACGTCAACGCTGCATAGAGATAACGAGCTGCTGTTTTGACAACGTCCACATATAGTCAGGGAGAATGTTCCTTAGTCGCAGTTGTTCCGGCTGATGAACAGAATGGCCAGGAAGCTGATTTTAATGTTAAATGGAACAAAATGTGTGAAATTTATGATACAGTATTGTTTACAAATGCCAGGAAAGGAAATATAATGTAAATATAAGAAATGAAACTTTTTGGTGTTCATGTGAAATGAACGACAGAATAGGATGGGCAAATTAAACATGAATCACTAGCACGACTCATGAATTTGCCGATCCTCTTCTGTCATTCATTTTTTTTCTCACATGAATACAGAAAAATGTATTTCATTTCTTACGTGGATGCAGTGATAGACACCAGACCACAAAGCCAGGAGTCGCCAGCTTGAGAGGTCCCACCATGAACTAAATTCACTAACATTGTTTTCTATCAGAGTTAGGTGTATGTTTGCTTTACACCATGCAGGCTAAAGTCTTATCACAGATTAACAAATGTTTTAAAACAAGTGTAAAATATTTTTGTATATCTGCTTATTGAACAAAAATACATACTGTATATAGAATACTGTTTAAAGTGTAAGGCAACTTAAGACTAATTAACTAGACTCTTTGGTGTAAAGATCTGAGTATACACAAAATATGTAATGTCGTGTTTCATTCTAATTTTTGAATCTGGAGTAACAGTTTCTCTCATGTACAATTCATACTAGTCTGGCTACCGACTAGATAATCTTTTTTTTTTTTTTTTTAAGAAAAAAGAAAATTCTTTTATATATTTTGACTTCATCAGTCTTGACTCTGCTATGTTTTGAGAAGAAAAGGGACATGATTATATAAAATTTGAATAGCCTCAGGAGTTATCTCCTGTGAACAAAACATAGGATCTGAACACAGACTAAATTCATACTTGAAATGTTCTGTGTTCCCTGGCCTACTGTAGGAGCAAGTTCACAGTTCACAGAGCAAGTCCACAGTTCATGAAGTTTTGTAAATGCTGATCCATGTCATGAAGCCTCTAAGATAAAATGGTCATCTGTTTTCATTACTGCAGTTACTTGGTGTTAACACTTTTGCTTTTCGTAAAGTTTCAATTCACTACAGTATCCTTATATATCTGAATCAGCGTAAAGAGTAAACACTTCTAAAGTTTACAAATAATTCCTGAAATGTTTACAGTGTAACAGATTCAGTGAATAAAACTTTTATTTCATTTTCCAGGTTTTTCTTCCATCATCACGTTCCCTGTTCAGTATCACAACGCATGTTTTGTATGTACTACTGGAAGTCATCAGCATAGGCCTCATTTACTCGTGCCACAAGGAACTGTTTGTCCTGTCCTTCCTGAAATACAAGAGTACTGGTACTGTAAAATCATTTTATTTTGTGGGCACAAAACTTCAAGGTTTTAACACTTTAATTGCTTAGGGATATGAATTTGTGGATTTCAACGTTTTTACATAAAATGAATGATAATTTTACTTGTTCTTTGGTAATTTTGTTGATAATAAAATCTTTGACAAAATCATGACTCAAACACAAGTATGAGTCCCCCACATATATTAATCATTTAACAGTATCTAATAGTGATCTGTAGAATGCTATTTTCATCCTCTTGTGTACTTTTCTTCTATTTTGCTGTATTGTACATGTTTGTTCCACTTTTTTTTGTAATAGTCATCAGATTATTCAAATTCAAATTTAAGGTTCATGGTAGGTTTACTCATTGTCTACTTTCTTTATGTCCACTTTCTTCATAAAATATGGTTCATGATTTACATAAATATGAAACACACCTTTATTCTATTCATTTCAATTTTCTACTAAATGTGTAATAAGAGATGTTTATAAAACACATATGCTGTCCCTCATGTTGGTCTGTTGGAGGCAAGTAGGTTTATAATTCTCTATGGTGTGGCCTTGACCTTTGACCAAATGACCTAAAAAGCAGGGGTCATCTACTGACCACAGGCAATCTTCTTATGACTGATTCAACTGTAGTCCAAAGTTATTAGCAAACCATTTTCAAAAAACAAAGTCCCGTAACTCTGCAATTTTTTTTCTGAAAGAACCTAACATGCCCCATGCACAACTACTGTTGTTACTGATCACTTGTGTGAAGTTTCATTAAATTGTGTCAAGGGGATGAGGAGAGATGGTGCGCACAAGATTGTGTCTACGGACAGACACCTGAAACCAGTATACCCCCCTTACAACTTTGTTGTCGGGGGGTACAACAAGGCAGTGAAAGGGTTGATGGTATTTGGTGAAGCATTGACATTGTTAATATTTTGTAGTCCATGTATAACATCAATGAATTTGTTCCAAGTGATATGCAGTAAAGTCATATTAAAATCTTTCAAGGGGTTTAGGAGATACAGAGCAGATACAAAATGGACGGCTCATACTTTTGACCTTGAGCAAACATGACTAACTCATGAGTTCTACACATTGTCTTGATGTGGTAATTATTTGACCCAAGTTTCATGAAAATACTTCAATGGGTTTAGGAGATACAAAGCGGACACAAAATGGAAGGCTTAAACCTTTGACCTCGAGTCGTGACCTTGACCTTAAGCCGACATGGTTGACTCATAAACTCTGCAAATTGTCTATATGAGTTGATCATTTGACCCGAGTTTCATGAAAATCCTTCAAGGGGTTTAGGAGATACAGAGCGGACACACAATGTAAGGCTCAAACTCTTGACCTGGAGTTGTGACCTTGACCTTGAGCCAACATGGTTGACTTATGAGTTCTGTACATAGTCTTGATGAGGTGATCATTGAGCCAAGTTTCATGAAAATCCTTCAAGGTGTTTAAGTTATATGGAGCGGACACAATAGTTACATACTGATGGACGGACAGATGGAGACCATTCCTATAAACCCTCACCACTCGTGGCGGGGGGTTAATTACACACTGGCAACTCCAAAATAGGTAACACTGGTATACTTACAATTTTGAGTTGTTCTCGGAGACTTTTAGATAAATTATGGTTAGCTTGACCAACCATCCAGAAATAGTACATCAACAGACTGCAATCATATTTAAAATACTTTCAATAATATTGAAATAGACAGACAACTTTGAATCTTTTTCATTAACTGCTTTAACTTGAACAAGAGCTCCGCCAAGCGGGGCAATATACGCCCGAAGGATTACATCATAGGATAGGAGCAAAATTTAAAGAACTTGACTGTTGTAGCCCAAAGGAGTGGAACAACAAAAGGAAAACTTCAAAAAACAAATCTAAGTCCACAAAAATTTTTTTCAAAGTCCACCAAAAAAAATCCTTATCAGGTACAGGTATCTAAAAATACACCTAAAAATTGGAGGTATCATAACATAATACATCCCTTCGGGCGTATAATAAACCTGTATTTTTCCAGAATGTTACAAATGAACATAATACGTCCCTTCAGGCGTATAATAAACCTGTAATTTTCCAGAATGTTACAAATGAAAATTTTATTAGTTTATCTATACAGTTCACATTTTCCTTTAATGTTTCTTTAACTTGGCTTATGTTTCCACAGACATATCAAATCTGTGTTACTGATTCAGTGGAATGAAGATCTTGCAAAAAGAAATGCCAGAGATACAATAAATATTGCTGTATTGTTAAGGTATGTGAAATTATTTAAGGGTTCAGCACTCTTCTTTACACTTGTATCATTAAATCACATAAATCATTAAAATAAGTTCAACAGACCATAGGCACAGAGCAACTATTGCCATAAAGCCACCAGTTCCCATGAAAAAGAAGACTTCTTTAGCCTCAGCAAAACTGTCAACAAGATTTGTTACTGCGTCAAACATGATATATTCTTGTGAAGAATGCACTCGGAATGGTCCACAGCCTTGTGATGGGGGAATTCTGAAATATAGTACAAGTAAAATGGTCAAAATGGTTCATTATTGAATCAAACATGGAATAGTCTTTAAAGAAAAGCACTAAGAAAGGTTTGCAGCCAGTTAGTCTAATAGTAGCATGCTTGACTGTCAATGCATAAGACCTGGCTTTAAATCCTGTTCCAATCACTGGAAATGTCTGAGATGCTCTTAAGTGGTTCCAACCTAACTTAAAGAGGCCAGTATTAGTTCTTCCCAGGAATGACAGTTTCCTGTTTATCAGTCCTTCATACTGGGCATGTTAAAGAACCTCCAGGCTAAGTAAGCTGGACATGCTTGTATGTAATGGATTTCTCTCTGTTCTGGGGGCTTTCTCTCACTCTGTCCCTCTGGTCAGATAGCTCTTTGTCTGTACTAGCGAAAGATAAATTTGGCACTCTGAGTCTGAGCAGTTGCCTTTACTTTTAACATTCTTTTGATCTGATTATCATTAAAAAGGCGCTATATAAATCTGGTATAATAACATAAATTTATAAAATGGGGAAATTCTGAAATAAAACATCAGCAAAAATGACAGTAAGGTTTGTTACTGCAGCAAATATGATGTAGCCTTGTGAAGAACACACTCAGAATTGTCAGAAAATATTGCTTTCCAAGAAATTTTACAACGTTTTTGCATACAGCTTGTACTTTCACAGCCTAAAGCTTTAAAGTATAAAATTTATTTCACCAGTTAACCTGATGTAAATACACCATTGCTTACCTTCCAATCATGAATATAATTGGTATAGACGCCAGGAAAAATGACAAAAGTAGGACCATCATGAACAGTGAGTTGGATTTGGAAGTTCCATATTGTTGCGTAGGTAAACAGTTGGTTAGCAAAGATCCCTGAAAAGATACCACTGGGATTTAGTCTGATTAGATCTCTTTTAAATTATGTAAATGTGAACAGTATATTGTATAACAAAATAAATTTGATTGTTTTGATAATATTTTTACTATCATGAAAGATTACCAAAAGGACTTAAAAATCATTTCTGTTGAATACGTCAACACTACTTCTTCAGCAGTTTTAATATACATTTAGGAGTAAATAAATGTATAAGATAAAGAGCAACATTGTGAATAAAAATCTTTAAAATTGCGAAAAGCTTATTAAACATACCCAAGTAAAATAAGTCAAAAATAAAAACGGCAAACGCAGTGCAAAATATCATGCTTTAAAAAGAAGAATGCCAAAACATGATACATAATGCCGCCCATGTAAGCTTTCAGAAGATATGTAACTTTGAGTCTCAACAATGCTGTGACCAACACCTGATCTTTCAATGAAGTTTGACAGCGATAGGCCCAATCCTTTCAGATTCAAAGTTTCTTTGATCTAAACCTTTCAACTACTGACCTCATTTATTTATTTATTTATTTGGTTTTTACGGCGCAACACAGTATAAGTTATATGGCGCCAAACAGGACTACAAATTTTGGTTTCACATCTCATTTACATCGAAATCAAAAATGAGGTATGGAATCAAAATTTGCATACCTGCTGGAATCACAGAGTTACAGCAAAACCAAGTGTCAAGACCCTATTAGTCGCCTCTTACGATCATGCAAGGGTAAGGCAGTGGTTCCAATTCTTTTCATACACAGATCATCCCAGAACCACATGGGGCAACTACTGACCTCAAGGACAAAAGAAGTCATATATACTGACAAAAGGCACCCATCTCATGAAGTCTGACATCAGCAGACCTATTTGTTCTCCAGTTATTGGGTGGAAACAAATGGGTCTACCAATTGACTGAAAGCTGTAGGTCCATTAACCCCTTGTCTGTGAAGGGGTTTAAATGGATTCATGACTTAAGAGACTGAAGTAATACGAACACAATCTAGGTTATATGGCAACATTCCAGTTTAAATGGTGAAGGAAGACCCAGGTTTCCCTTGGTAGACCCAAGAGCTCTTGAGATACTGACTGGCTCCCCAAATGAACAGATGTCATTTACTGACCACAAATACTTTGGTGACCATAGAACCAAGTATTCTCCAGTTATTGATTGGAAAGTGTTATTAGATTTGAGACCAATGAGACCTTGACCTTTGACCTATCTAACCCAAAAATGTTAGTGTCAACTGTGATATAAAGTACTCATCCATGAAGTATGAAGGCAGTAGGCCCACATGCTTCATGAAACTGCTGAACAGACTGCCTCACATCTGGTCAGGGAAGTTTACAATTACTGCCTGACCGAAAGAAAATTTGTTTGACTAAAATTTTTACAATTCATAGAAAAGGTATTCTAAATGTAGTAGCAGTATACAAAACAAATTCATATATCAGCAGATTTTGTCAAAAGACAATTCTCTTCAACATTTTGGAATGCATGCCAGTTTGTGTAACTGTCTGGTACCTTGCTTAACGTTACAAGTCATGCTTGAAATTTGTCTCACATGTCAGACAGCTTGACAACTTTCATGAAGCCTGTGTCCATGTGTCCATATGTCCTTTAAACAGTGACTAGAAACAGGTTTTAGTCTCATGGTCAATGTGTCCTTCACCTATGACCTACTGACATGAAAAATAGTAGGGGTCTCCCACTAAACAGAGGCATTAATCCTATAAAATTGGTAACTGTAGGCCTTAGCATTCTTTAAATTGAGTAAAAACTGTTTTTAGCCACAATGTCACTGTGACCTTGACCTTTGACCCTAAAAACAATAGTGATTATCTATTGACCACTGGCAACCATCTTAGGCAGTTTGATGATTGTAGGCCAAAGCAATCTTTAGTTATTGGTTGGAAACCAAATTGTCTCATGAAGGACTATCAGAATAACTGACATGAGCTAAACAAGATAGCCCTCTCTTCTTTAAAGGGGACAACATTAGTGATGATTTATGTAAAGTGCTTCAGCAAATAGCAAAATAACTCCATTCTGCTTACATTTGAAATTTATTAATTGAACAAGAGTGTGATGTTAGCCCTACATTGCCCGCCGGAGTTTCTCAGCTCAAAAAGGTAAAGCAAAGAACATTTCTGCTAAGTTACTTTGAAAAAAAATACCTTGAAAACTGGCCTGCAGATTCAGAGGAGAAGATTTTCAAAGTTTTCTATAGACCCATATAAGGAAAAATAGACCAGTCACATTTTCTCTTACAAATCAAGATGGCTACTAATTATTGTTAGTTCTGGCAGCCATGTTTTTATGAGTAATAGGAATTATTTGTGCATTCTTGGTAAAGGTTCACTCAGGGTATCTCTATATATAACATTACTTTAAATTGGGCAGGCAGTTTCTGATAGAACAGTGGACTGACGTCTGTACATTACGTTAGTAGTCACAACAGCTTACTCAAAGCAAACTGTGCTCCAGTGAGCTAAAAACAAGAAATGTGAAGACGTCTATCTGACATTTTACAGTGTTATTAAACAGGTTAACTTTTCGGAAAGTACTTTCTGTGGTTGAAAAAAAAAACTAGCTCACAATCAATCTTTAAGCAGATGCTAAAGGGGTCAGTAAATCAGCTTTCACCATTTGAAAAATTGTAAAAATAGTTAACTTTTGTTAAATAATCCAGAATAACAACTTTTTTGTTAGTTTCCCAAAACCACACAAGGTTATTTGTTATATACTTATATACATGCAGAAGTAACAAAAATCGTTAATATGATAAAGATAAAATGATAGAAACAATACCTTATCTCTGACAAATATAAAATAAAAATATATCAAATGTAAGTTGCAGAATTAAAGTACATGTATAAGGTAAAGGTGATGGGATATTTTGTACATCTCTTTAAAACAAATGATACATTTCCAAAACATTTTTTTTGTTAGGTTTAACGTCACACCTAAACACTTTAAGTCATATGGTAACTTTTACAGTGTCTGATGGTGGAGGAAGACTCCCAAGTGCTGCACTGGGCACTTTTTCAGGCATCGGTCGTCGCCTGGGTAGAACCACCAACCTTCCATAAGCCAGCTGGATGGCTTCTTCACATGAAGAAATCTACACCCAAGCAAGGTTTCAAACCCACACAGGTGACTGGCAAGTGATTCAAAGTCAATGACCGTAACCACTTGGCCTTCGAGCCCCACTTCCAACCTACTGTCCCCAAAAACAATTTACTAACCACAGGCAATCATGGTTTAAAGTCTGACCATTGTGAAACTAAGAATTCTCTTGTTATCCACTAGAAATCAGATGGTCGAACGACTGATGACTGAACAATGGTTAGACAATGCGCAAAACACTATACCCCCTCTTCAGTATGGAAGTACCAATATTATGTGTACATACCTTTTTAACATAGAAGAAAATAAAGCATTTGACAAAGCACATTGCAGGAATGATTGGACTGAAAAACACACCTAGCCTGAAAAACATAAATATATCCTGCTAATAATATAGCATAATCAATCCTAAACTTACAACAGAATATTTCATTTACATTGGTTTGCCCTCTCAACAGTTTTTAAAACTAGAGCTATCACTAAAGGTGATGAATGTACCCCCCGCATGCACTGACACAGTACATTGCAATTTGACGCACACAGGATTGCATAATTATGTGGACTGTATGTATATAGACTGTATGTATACAGTATAGTAACAAACAACAAAGTCCCATAACTATGCAGAATATTTATCTAAAAGAATGTAACATGCACCATGCACAACTACTGCTGGTACTGATCACTTGTGTGAAGTTTCATTAAATTGTGTGCAAGGGTTTGGTAGATTAGGCACGCACAAGATTGCATATGCAGACTGTATGTACATAGTATGTTAACAAAAAACAAAGTCCCATAACTCTGCAATTTTTTTTTCTAAAAGAATCTAACATGCCCCATGCACAACTACTGTTGGTACTGATCACTTGTGTGAAGTTTCATTAAATTGTGTCAAGGGGATGAGGAGAGATGGTGTGCACAAGATTGTGTCTATGTATATAGTATAGTAACAAAAAAAACAAAGTCCCATAACTCTGCAATTTTTTTTTCTAAAAGAAACTAACATGCCCCATGCACAACTACTGTTGTTACTGATCACTTGTGTGAAGTTTCATTAAATTGTGTCAAGGGAATGAGGAGAGATGGTGCGCACAAGACTGTGTCTATGTATATTAAGTATAGTAACAAAAAAACAAAGTCCCATAACTCTGCAATTTTTTTTTCTAAAAGAACCTAACATGCCCCATGCACAACTACTGTTGGTACTGATCACTTGTGTGAAGTTTCATTAAATTGTGTCAAGGGGATGAGGAGAGATGGTGTGCACAAGATTGTGTCTATGTATATAGTATAGTAACAAAAAAACAAAGTCCCATAACTCTGCAATTTTTTTTCCTAAAGGAACCTAACATGCCCCATGCACAACTACTGTTGGTACTGATCACTTGTGTGAAGTTTCATTAAATTGTGTCAAGGGGATAAGGAGAGATGGTGCGTCTACGGACAGACAGACAGACGGACAACCTGAAACCAGTATACACCCCCTTACAACTTTCTTGTCGGGAGGGGGGGTACAAAAATCAGGTCTGCATCATCACTGTGATAAAAACTGAGCAAGAAACATCGTTGGAGTATCAAAGCTTTAAGTATTGCTCTTCATTATACTTTAACTTTAATTTCTACTTCAAAGAGAGACAGCTTACTCAGTTACAGACACTAAACTGAAACATCCAGTTTTAAATCAAGTTTGGTATTTGCATGACTTACAGCCCATAAGATTTAAGAAATACTATATCCAAAACAGTGATTTGTTGTTGAATAAAATCGTTGTTTAGATGCGAAAGAATTATATCACAAGGCCTGTGCCCTCGTGATACAATACGCATCTAAATGACAAACAATGATTTTATTAACGAGCAAATCACTGTTTGAGGTATATAACTTCGATTCTAACTTGTTTTCAGGGATTATTATGTACGTCCTTGACGATATCCATCAAATATTTGCCTGATCTCTGTTGATTTCTTTTCCAGCTGGCCATTATGCTGTCTAACGCTATGACGTAATAATTGTGATGTCAGAAAAATAAATTGTTGAATAATAACACACAGTTTTAAGCCTTCTTTGTTTAACAGGAAAACAAATCGGGTCGTGTTAGGATACAGTAATCATTGTTAAGTCAAAAGCACATAACCACTCAATAAATATTCTGGCTTTTCCAAAATTCTAACTCTACACTGATCATACTTGCATGTACATTCAAAAATGATTAAAACTGATGAATAAATGATGGAATGGATGCATGATCAAATAAAATAAGGTTACCTCTGATTTGTTTTTGAAAAGCAGGATTAATAAATGATTCTACTTACCAACAAAGTGTTTGTAGATATACAAGATCAAGGACACTTTTAGAAAGGTCAAATGTCTGCTGCCCAACAAATTCAACAATCTTTAATTTCTCATGTAACTTTTCATACAGGAATCTGCAAGATATTACAAATCAGAAGTTAACACTTAACAGAATGAGTTAATTTTAGAGATAGCAGAAAATGTGACCTCTACATTGTCAACAAGGTTTTTCCATGATCTGACTGTGTGACCTAGTTTAAAATTTCAATTTTTAAAACTTACCTAAAACTGGTGGAGACAAAAATTCTGAGAAAGATATATGATTATCAAGTAAACAAGAGCACCGCCTTGCGGGTGCAGACGTTCATCTGATTTTTTTGTCTCTGTATAATAGTAATATTGTCCTATCCGTGTGTTTTCTTAGTCCAAAAGCAGCATGGAGTTATGTTTCTTGCAGTACAGATTCAGCTTTTGATGGTGAACAAGTGTTGCAAGTTTTAAAGCAATAGCTTTGGTAGTTTAGGAGAAAAGCTGACCTAAACACAGAACTTAACCAAGAAATCTGATTTTCTAAGTCCAAAAGGGGCCATAATTCTTGCAAAAAGCAATGCAGAGTTAGGGTACTTGCTGTGCAGAGTCAACTTTTAATGGCAAATAACTGCTCCAAGTTTTAAAGCAATAGCTTTGACTGTTAAGGAGAAAAGCTGACCTAAACGCACAACTTAATCAAGAAATCTGATAGTTTCTAAGTCCAAAAGGGGCCATAATTCTTTCAAAAAGCAGGATGGAGTTAAGTTTCTTGCTGTACAGAGTCAGCTATTGATGGTGAACAAGTGTTGAAAGTTTTGAAGTAATAGCTTTGATAGTTTAGGAGAAAAGCTGACCTAAACATAAAACTTATCCAGGCAACGCCAATGCTGACGCCAATCAAGTGACGACAATAGCTCCATGGTTCATACAGGACTTGGCAAAAAAATTCAAGGACTTTTCAAAGACTTTTTATTGATTTTCAAGGACTATTTCAATCGCTTTAAATCTTAAATTACAAAACCATTTAGGCTCTTCATAAGGCATTATGATAGAAGAAAAGTTACAGAACAGTTTTATTTTCCATAAGCTACAATAGCATATCTTAACCTTTATGAGATCTTCAATGGGATTACCTTTTATGAGCTATATTTGCCTGTATACATACTAGTACATGTTTTTTATGTCTTTCAAGCTCTCAAGACTAGTTTCCAATTTGTCCTCAAGGGACTTCACTTCTTCTTGTTTTTCTTTCGCCACTCGTCTCATAGTATTTGCATTATCACACAAAGTACAAATACACTTATGCTTGTCCGACTTAAACTCCTTTAACCACGCTGAATACTCATCCTGTGTAAGCCATTTACTGGCGAAACTACATTTATTTTTGGGGCCACTCATTGTTGTTGATAAGTCACGCTACAATGACCTTGCGCATAATATTTTAACGTTGTGAAAATCACTATTCCGTACCGAACTTCCGTACTGAAACGGTGTTCAACTAGCGTTCCCTCCGTGGGTGTGCATGTATTTTCATTTTACACCATTTTTTCGCTCGTTTTGATTTATTTATTATTTATTTTTTGTATTTTTCCCCTACAATACGATTGCACCCCCGTTTTTAGCAAAATTTAAGGACTTTTCCAACTTTTTTTCAAAATTCAAGTACTTTTTCAGGGGATTTTTTGGAAGAAAAAAATCAAGGACTTTTCAAGGACCTGTGCGAACCATGAACTCATCATTTTTTTAAAAAAACTCAGAAGAGCTAAAAATGGAAAGTTTACATTGTTATAGTTTTTCTACGGTTTGACCTAGTGACATCGTTTTAACTCTCAAATAACCCAATGTTGACCTTGACCTAATTCCCAGCTGATACTGATACGGATAACAATATGTACTTTCTAGAAATTCCTAACCGGTGGTGACATAGATAACAATAAACACTTACTTTCTAGGAAATTCCAGGACAATGGTGAAAAGGATAACAAATTATGTCTTTGAGATTCCCAGTTGATGGTTACAAAGATAACAAATGTCTACTTTCTAAGAAATTCCAGGCCTATGGTGAGAAGTGTAATAACAAATTCTTTATTTCTAGGAAATTCAAAGCCAATGGTGACAAAGGTGAAAACAAATACTTTGTTTCTAGACCATTCCCAGCTAATGATGATGTAGGTCACAATAGATATCTATAAAATATCTACTTTCAAGGAAATTCCAACTTACAAAAAACTACTTTATTTCTAGCAAAATCCTTGCCAAAGGTGACAAATAAAGACAACAAACTCGCTTTCTAGGTAATTGCAAGTCAACACTGACAATGATAAAACAAATATTTGCTTTCTAGGAAATTCCCAGCCAAGTGTGACAAGGATAAAAACATATACTTACTTTCTAGGAAATTCCCAGCCAAGTGTGACAAGTATAACAACAATGAAATTCAGCATCACAAGCTTGTATATCTGTTGTCCAACATATGTCTCCCAACACTGAAATAGGATTTGTAGTAAACAGATTTATTTTCTGGAAATAGATCTCCTCAGTCTGATAAATAACAAGAGCTCCGCAAAGTGGGGCAATATACGCCCTAATTTCTAGATCCGAGGAAGAAGAAGTAAAACCTAAAGAAAACTAGAAAATGCTTTTGTAAAAAAGCGCATGTCTCCCCCAATGCAAAGTCCTATAGGCAAGAAGTCAATAGGGGTCAGGAGCGAAAGTCAAAGAGACACTGATGGTTGGCTGCAATAGGGATCATCTACTTGGCATGTCCAGTCATCCCGCTAAATTTCAACACTCGTGGCCTAGTGGTTCTCAAGTCACTGTTCAGGCTCCTGTGACCCTGACCTTTGATCAAGTGACCTCAAAATAAATAGGGGTCATGTACTCTGCATGTCCAACCATCCTATCAAGTTTCAACATTGTAGGTCAAGTGGTTCTCAAGTTATTTCCAAAAAATGATTTTACATGAAAAGGCCACTGTGACCTTGACCTTTCATAGGCTGACCCCAAAATCAATAGGGGTCATCTACTCTGCATGTGCAATCATCCTATGAAGTTTCAACATTCTGGGTCAAGTGGTTCTCAAGTTATTGATCGGAACTGGTTATCAATGTTCAGGCCCCTGTGACCTTGACCTTTAACAGAGTGATCCCAAAAACAATAAGGGTCATTTACTCTGCATGAACAATCATCCTATGAAGTTTCAACATTCTGGGTCGAGAGGTTCTCAAGTTATTGAATTGGAAATGGTCTTCCATGTTCAGGCCCCTGTGGCCTTGACCTTTAACAGAGTGACCCTAAAATCGTTAGGGGTCATCTACTCTGCATGACCAATCATCCTACGAAGTTTCATCATTCTGGGTCAAGTGGTTCTCAAGTTACTGACCGGAAATGGTTTTCAATGTGCGGGCCCCTGTGATCTTGACCTTTCACAGAGTGACCCCAAAATCGTTAGGGGTCATCTACTCTTTATGACCAATCATCCTATTAAGTTTCAACATTCTGGGTCAAGTGGTTCTCAAGTTACTGACCGGAAATGGTTTTCAATGTTCAGACCTGTGACTTGACCTTAATGGAGTGATCCAAAATCAATAGGGTCATCTACTTTGCATGTACAATCATCCTATGAAGTTTCAACATTCTGGTGAAGTGGTTTAGTATGATCAGAAATGGTTCAATGTTAGGCCCTGTGACTGACTTTGACGGAGTGACCCCAAAATCAATAGGGGTCATCTACTCTTCATGACCAATCATCCTATGAAGTTTCAACATTCTGGGTAAAGTGGTTCTCTAGTTATTGATCGGAAATGGTTTTCAATGTTCAGGCCCCTGTGACCTTGACCTTTGACGGAGTGACCCCAAAATCAATAGGGGTCATCTACTCTTCATGACCAATCATCCTATGAAGTTTCAACATTCTGGGTAAAGTGGTTCTCTAGTTATCTATCGGAAATGGTTTTCAATGTTCAGGCCCCTGTGACCTTGACCTTTGATGGAGTGACCCCAAAAACAATAGGGGTCGTCTACTTCAGCAGCCCTACAACTCTATGAAGTTTGAAGGTTCTAGGTCAAATGGTTCTCCAGTTATTGCTCGGAAATGAAGTGTGACGTACGGACGGACGGACGGACAGGGCAAAAACAATATGTCTCCTGGGGGAGACATAATTCTCTGTGTGTGTGTGTGTGTGTTTGTTGCATGGGGGGTGTGTAATGTGGCAGTGGGTGAGAGTTTGGGGCTTTTGTGTGGCACTGGTGTTGGAATACAAAGGCACAAGAAACAGAAAAGTGAAGATTTGTTAGTCTTATAGTCTTAACAAAAGGAGTATTTCTTTCAGTAAATGTTGAACCAAGGCTGAAATGATCTAGTTTCAAAGACATTCAATTGAGTCTAATGTAGCACTGTATGACACTACAGACTGCTTCATACATCAGTCATGTTTAAAAATTGTTATACATAAATTAGTACCATAATATTTTTATCCTGTATTTCCAGTGCCGGTGATGAAGTGGTATTCTCACTTGTTGGCAATGAAGTCGTATTTACACTTCCTGTAGTCAACTGTACGGGTGACACTGTGGTTATGTTGTCAGTGCTGACTATAAGATTATCACATGGTATGAGTACCTCTGGATCTTTCTTCTCTGGATGTAGAGTTGTGTACAAGGATATCATCAATATACCTAACGATGCCAATCTCAGTAATACTGTCCTACAATATATACAGTACACATTGTATTAAGAGACCACACAAGGGATCGCCAAAAAAAGCGCTGTCACAGGAGACAGTGTGCTCGACTATTTCGATGTTGAATAGTGAAACTGGGCACATCTGAGGAAACTGGAGCTGTCGCTGGAGTGTTTATTGACTCCAATGGTGGATGAAGATATTGCACAATAGCCTGAGTCTGTGTGAAAAATATTAAGTAATAAGAGAGGTAAAGATAAAGTGTATAAAAACACTATATAAGTATTGTCTAAGCAAAAAGTGGGCATATTTCATTAAATATTGGTGCAAGAGTTATGCATCTTGTGCCATATGGTATGGGTGATGATATGGAACAACTACTTCAAGTTTGAATCAAATGCATTTCATAATAACTGAGATATAGTGAATGCATCAAAATCAACCTTTAATTCTAAGTAAAAGGGGGAATAATTCATTAAAAATTGGTGCCAGACTTATGCTCCTTGTGTCATATGATGCGGGTAATGATGATGAACAACTATTTAAAGTTTGAATCAGATCAATTCAGCAATAACAAAGATAGAGTGAAAGTGTATCAAAACTTTTAACCTGAAATTCTAAGTAAAAAGGGGGAATAATTCATGAAAATTTTGTGCCAGAGTTATGCATCTTGTGTCATATGATGTGGGTGATGATGTTGAACAACCATTTTAAGTTTGAATCAAATCCATTCAGTAATAACAGAGATAGAGTGGAAGTGCATCAAAACTTTAACCTGAAATTCTAAGTAACAAGAGCTGTCCGTAAGACAGCCAAGCTCGACTATTCGAAATATTGTTACAGAAGCAGGAAATTATTACCCAAAATGTTAAATATCGAAAGAGTTTTAAGTTCGAAATGGGACATTATTTGACCAAAATGCATATCAGAGTTATGGGACTTGATGCTATCAACTAGTTTAATAACCCCGAATGTTAAGTTTCAATTCCATATCTGCATCAGTTTTGGAGATAGTAACTTGCATGTAAAACTTTAACCAGGATTTTCTAAGTCCAAAAGGGGGCATAATCTGCTCAAAATACATGTCAGAGTTATGGGACTTGACCCAATGAGGTAGGTAATTGATCTAGAAAAAGAAAAAATAAGTTTCAAATCAATATGCCTTTTAGTAATAGCTGTATGTACTTGCACGCAAAAGTACAAAAGGGGGCATAATTTGGCCAAAATGAAGGTCAGAGTTATGGGACTTGGTGCTATCAACTAGTTTTATAACCCCGAAGACACATGTGAAGTTTCAATTCAATATCTGCATTAGTTTTGGAGATAGTAACTTGCATGTGAAACTTTAACCAGAATTTTCTAAGTCCAAAAGGGGGCATAATTTGCTCAAAATACATGTTAGAGTTATGGAACTTGACCCAGTGAGGTTGGTAATTGACCTAGAAAAAGAATAAATAAGTTTCAAAGCTATATGCCTTTAAATGATAGCTGTATGTACTTGCATGCAAAAACTTAACCAAGGTGTGACGCCGACGCCGACGCCAACGCCAATGCCAGGGTGAGTAGAATAGCTAGACTATTCTTTGAATAGTCGAGCTAAAAAGGGGGAATAATTCACGAAAAATTGCTGCAAGTGTTAGACACCTTGTGTTATATGATGTGGGTGATGATGTTGAACAACTATTTTAAGTTTGAATCAAATCCAGTCAGTAATAACAGAGATAGAGTGAAAGTGCATCAAAACTTTAACCTGAAATTCTAAGTAAAAAGGCGGAATAATTCATGAACAAGAGCTGTCTCCATAGGATGACACATGCCCCCGATGGCACTTTGAATGAATAGTTATGGCCGATGTTAGAGTTTAGGACCTTTGACCTATGGAGCTGGGTCTTGCGCGCGACACGTCGTCTTACTGTGTCACACATTCATGCATAGTTATTTTAAAATCCATGCATGAATGACAAAGATATGGACCGGACATGCCCATCAATGCACTATCATGAAAAATGACCTTTAACGTCCAAGTGTGACCTTGACCTTTGAGCTACGGACCTGGGTCTTGCGCTCGACACGTCATCTTACTGTGGTACACGTTTATGCCAAGTTATTTGAAAATCCATCCATTGATGACAAAGATATGGGCCGGACACGCCCATCAATGCACTATCCTTTAACGTCTAAGTGTGACCTTGACCTTTGAGCTACGGACCTGGGTCTTGCGCGTGACACGTCGTCTTACTGTGGTACACATTTATGCCAAGTTATTTGAAAATCCATCCATCGATGACAAAGATATGGACCGGACACGCCCATCAATGCACTATCCATTAACGTCTAAGTGTGACCTTGACCTTTGAGCTACGGACCTGGGTCTTGCACGCGACACGTCATCTTACTGTGGTACACATTCATGCCAAGTTATTTGAAAATCCATCAATCGATGACAAAGATATGAACCGGACACGAAAATTGCGGACAGACCGAAAGACAGACAAAACTATATGCCTCCCTTCGGGGGCATAAAAAGTTGTGCCAGAGTTATGCATCTTGTGTCATATGATGTGGGTGATGATGTTGAACAACTGTTTTAAGTTTGAATCAAATCCATTCAGTAATTACAGAGATAGACTGAAAGCGCATCAAAACTTTAACCTTAAAATCTAAGTGAAAAGGGGGGATAAATCATGAAATATTGGTGCCAGAGTTATGGCCCTTATGTCAGATGATGTGGGTGATGATGAGGAATAAATATTTCAAGTTTGAATCAAATCCATTAAGTAATTACAGAGATAAGTTGAAAAAAAGAGGAAGTGTAGAAAAACTTTAACCAAGGTGGGGACGCCGAAAGACGCCGACGCCAGGTCAAGTAGGATAGCTCTCCTTATACTTCGTATAGTCAGGCTAAAAGGTCTCTTAACACCTTTTTGTTTCAATGGTCAGTTGATTTAGAGGAGTATTCGCCATATTTAAGGAAATTTTGAACAATATCCATAGTTTTGTTGTGCATGGTATATCGGCACTTCAGCATATTACCTGTCATTCTGAATTCAGAATAAAAAAATAGCCCTGGCCATTGGTGGCCATCATCTTTTTAACAAAACTGAGCAATTTGAAGAAATTTGGTAGAAAGTCACATGAGCTGTAAAAGTATTTTGAAACTGGAACAATATTTACCTTGTTTCCTTAGTCATATAGCGAAAACTAGCCTTGTCCCCGCCCTGTGGCTATGTTTTTTAATGAAACAAAATGATTTGATGGAATTTGGTAGAAGGTTAACCAAGGCACATTACAATGAAATTGTTTGGAAAATTGTGCCAGCACTTTCTGCGGAAAAGATTTTTATCACTTTTCGTTTTGGTTGCCATGGAAACCGTGATTCTGTCCGGTTTACTTCGATTTTAAGGAATCTACAAGGGGACAACCAAAGGAACATTCCTGTGAAGTTTGACTGGTTGAATTGAAAATGGTGAACTACCGATGAATGTACAGATGACGTACATCCAACCATCAGAAAAGCTCACCACATGCACTTCATGCTCAGTTGAGCTAAAGAAATATGAATTGGAATTTCAAATGACTTACCTAAACTGACATTGATTTAAACTATATTTTATTACGTACCTTATCAGAGTAATTCGGATGGCAAAAGCTGGCATGTAGTCCTCCGCAATAACCAACTTGTCAAATAAAGTTGGTACAATGACACTAAGTAACATAATTGTAATGGATGGGAGGTACTGCATCATCAGAGCTACTGTCTTGCTCAATGAGTCTGACTTCTCTAGCTGTAATTAATACAAGAAGTTACATGTTTGTACTACATTATCATAGCTACAGCCTCAGTCAATGGGTCTGTCTTGAGTAATCAGTTTGAAGGTTCTGACTCAAGTGGTTCTCAAGTTTCTGGGCAGAAACAATTTTCAAGGTTCGGGCCCCTGTGACCTTGACATCTACTTTATAAGCCCTATCATGCTATTAAGTTTGAAGATCCTGGTCAAGTGGTTTTCAAGCTACTGGGTGGAAAGCGTGTTCAAAGTTAGAGCCACTGAGACTTTGACCCCCAAAACTACAGGGTTCACCTACATCATAAGCCCAATCGCTGGTCCTGAATCAAGTGGTTCTCAAGTCACTGGGCAGAAAAAAATTTCAGGGTTCAGGCCCCTGTGACCTTGACCTTTGACCTACTTACCATAAAAACTACAGGGGTTCATTGACTTTATAAGCCCAAACAAGCTTCCAAGTTTGAAGGTCCTGAGTCAAGTGGTTCTCATATTATTGGGCGGAAACCATTTTAAAGGTTCAGGGCCCCTGTGATCTCAACATCTACCTACTGACCCTAAAAACAATTGGGGTCATTGAATTTATAAGCCCAATCATGCTTCCATGTTTGAAGGTCCTGGGTCAAGCGGTTCTCAAGTTATTGGGCAGAAACCATTCACTCTACAGACTGAGTGACCAACTCAACTGACAGGTGCAAAGCATTAAATACTCCCACTTCTTCAAAGCAGGGCATCATAAGACTCTACCAAGTATGACTATCTCCTCACCTAAACAAGTGTTTGGTTACTAGTGTGGTGTATGAGAAACAAGAGCACCGCCTTGCAGGTGCTGACGCTCATCTGATTTTTTTGTATTATAATAGAAATATTGTCCTACCCATAATTTTCTAAGTCCAAAAAGGGCCATAATTCTTGCAAAAAAAGCAGGTTGGAGTTATGTTTCTTGATGTACAGAGTCAGCTTATGATGGTGAACAACTGTTGCAAGTTTCAAAGCAATAGCTTCGATAGTTTAGGAGAAAACTTTACCTAAATATAAAACTTAAACAATAAATCTGTAATTTTCTAAGTCTAAAAGGGGCCATGATTCTTGCAAAAAGCAGGACAGAGTTATGTTTCTTGCTGTACAGGGTCAGCTTATGATGGTGAACAAGTGTTGCAAGTTTTAAAACAATACCTTTGATAGTTTATGAGAAAAGCTGACCTAAACACAAAACTTGACCAAGAAATCTGATTTTCTAAGTCCAAAAGGGGCCATAATTCTTGCAAAAAGCAGGATGGAGTTATGTTTCTTGCTGTACAGGGTCAGCTTATGATAGTGAACAAGTGTTGCATATTTCAAAGCAACAGCTTTGATAGTTTAGGAGAAAAGTTTACCTAAACATAAAACTTAACAAAGAAATGATATTTTCTAAGTCCAAAAGGGGCCATAATTCTTGAAACAAGAGGGCCATGATGGCCCTATATCGCTCACCTGTTATCATTGCACTTGAGGACAAGAAGGTCCTCAGAAAAAATATCTAAGTCTCAAGGACAGGAACAACAAAGGGAAGAAATTTAACCAAAAAGAAAAAAAATTCTTACAAGGTACAGATATGTCAAAATACACCTAAAAATTGGAGGTACCATCCACGTTGTACCACAGAAAAGTGGTCTTGGATTTTCCCTACGGCCAATAATAAAAAAGTTTCGTAAAAGGGAAGTAATTAAAAAAAAAAATTATTGTAAGTGAACAAAAGAAGGATCTGCCAAATAAATCTGTTGACATAAATGAAATTTCAGATCAGTATCTTCGTTAGTTACGGAGATATACCCATTTTAATTTGAAATAAAGGGAGATAATTTGACATAAAATCAGTCCATAGTTATCTACCCTGATTGGCTCAGTCCAACTAATGACAATAATGAAATTTCAAATAAGTCCTATAAGTACTTACTGATATAAATCCATTTCGATTACAATCAGGGGAGGTAATCTGATATAAAATAACTTTGGAACCTATGATTGGATCTGATTTGTCATGGAATCAAAGATTTATTGTTGTTGAAGATATTTTGGAAGTTTGTATCAAATAAAACCATAAATGCAGTATCTATATAGCTGCAAAAGCCAAAATAGCCAATTTTGGACCTTTCAGGGGCCATAACTCTGAAACCCATGAAGAAATCTGGCCAGTCCAAGAAAGGAACCAAGATCTTGTGGTAATACAAGTTGTGTGCAAGTCTGGTTAAAATCAAATCATAAATGAAGCTGCTATTGTGCAGACAAGGTCAAAATAGCTAATTTTGGCCCTTTCAGGGGCCATAACTCTGGAACCCATTAAGGGATCTCGCCAGTTTAAAAAAGGAACCGAGATCTTATGGTGACACAAGTTTTGTGCAAGTTTGATTAAATTCAAATCATAAATGAAGCTGCTATTGTGCAGACAAGGTCAAAATAGCTAATTCTGGCCCTTTCAGGGGCCATAACTCTGGAACCCATAATGAAATTTCGCCAGTTGAAGAAAGGAATCAAGATCTTATGGTAATACAAGTTGTGTGCAAGTTTGGTTAAAATAAAATCATAAATGAAGTTGCGATTGTGCAGACAATGTCAAAATAGCTAATTCTGGCCCTTTCAGGGGCCATAACTCTGGAACCCATAATGGGATCTGGCCAGTTCAAGAAAGGAACTGAGATCTTATGGTGATACAAGTTGTGTGCAAGTTTGGTTAAAATAAAATCATAAATAAACCACTATCGTGCAGACAAGAAATTGTTGACGCACAGACGGACGGACTGACGACGGTTGATCACAAAAGCTCACCTTGTCACTATGTGACAGGTGAGCTAAAAAAATGCAGAATGGAGTTATGTTTCTTGCTGTACAGGGTCAGCTAATAATGGTGAACAAGTGTTGCAAGTTTCAAAGCAATACCTTTGATAGTTTAGGAGAAAAGCTGACCTAAACATAACTTAACCAGGCAACGCCAACGCCGATCAAGTGATGACAATAACTCATATTTATTTTTCAGAAAAATCACATGAGCTAAAAAGGCACCACCAAGTATGACTATCAATCATCTCACCTCGACAAGTTTTTGGTTAGTGAAGTATATGAGAAATAAGGCACCACCAAGTATAAGTATAACAAGAATGTTGATCAAAACTCGGATTGTATACAGCTTGAACTTTTCCTTTGTTGTTCGACTTTCCTTCTTCCACTGCAGTCTCTGATATTCCAACTCATTCTGCAAATATACCATATTCCTCATTATAGTTTTAGCCCGCTAAATATCTATGATGAAATCGTCCATCTTTCAATTTGTACCATTAACTGTTAAAAGGGGTACATACCAAAAAGTTATTGACTGAATGGCGAACAATGCAGACCATGATCAGACTGCACGGATGTGCAGGCTGATCTTGGGTCTGCAATGGTCCCAAAGGCAAAATCACTTGCAACCAGCAGGCTAAAGGTTAACTAGTCTAAACATCTAATCAAGCAACAAGGTATTCTCAAATTTTTGACTCACTAATGATTTACTTATTCTGCAAATAAACCATTTTCTCTATTTAAAATCATGTACTTGAAAGGAAAATATGTAACATTTTCCAAAATAATTTATTAATTCTGCAAATATGCAATAATATTTTCCAAGACAATTTAATCATTCTGCAAATATAACATATTTTCCAAGATAATCAATATATCATACTTCCAAAAATATTTTGTTTGTTCAGATGAAAAATACCATACTTTTCAAATAATTTACCTTTTCAGAAAATATACATATTTCTCAAAACATTTCTAATGATTCTTCCATCCAATATAACAATTCATTTGTCCAGTAAATATACACTATTTTCAAAATAACACATTTCCTCTGTCAGCAAATAAACTATACTTTCCAAAAATACTTTGACCAAGTTTCATAAAAACTGGGGCAAAAATTGTAACATTAGAGTGTTACTTCTTAATGCTGCACAACAGACATGGAAGTCCTGTGCTTTGTTCACAGGAGATAACTCCTGAGGCTATTCAAATTTTGTATGATTATGTCCCTTTTCTTCTCAAAAACACAGATAATCAGAGTCAAGTCCGACAATGTCAGAATATATAACAATTATCTTTTCTAAAAAAAGAAAAGATTATCTAGTCTAGACTACAGACTATTACAAAAGTTTCCTGTGAGCACTTCATGCTAAGATTACCTTAAAGTCCTGCAGTAAGTTGGAATGTTTTAGCTGAGCTGTTTTCGATTCTGAGATACAGTAGTCCCAGGCTCCAAACACCTTATTGCAGTAAAGGGTGATGTTTCCACCGACAGATGATACCGCACTCTGCTTCAAGCCTTTTGCTGAGCTAAAACAATGAGAAAATACCTTGTAACATGGGGTTAACATGTACAGCCTAAATTAATCAAAGGCTGGCAACTCAGAAAGTTTTATGGTTCAAAAGTCATCTAGATTAAGATTATGCCCAATATATGGTGCTGCAGTAATACCTAAATAAGTTATTATTTTATATTGTACTCTTTACAAAATATTTTCAAAAAGGGAGCCCTAAGGCATTAGATACAAAGCTTCAATAATATGTTTAACACCTCATCTATGACTAATGCATTAAATTTTTAAGGGGCAGATATCACCAGACAAAAATGGTAAACCAATATTATCTAAGCTGATACCTCAAGCTAAATGTTAAGTACATTTAATTTCCTGCTTTGACTGGGTTTTTATGCCCCAGAAGGGAGGCATATAGTTTTTGAACCGTCTGTCTGTCTGTCGGTCTGTCCGCAATTTTCGTGTCCGGTCCATATCTTTGTCATCGATGGATGAATTTTCAAATAACTTGGCATGAATGTGTACCACAGTAAAACGACGTGCAGTGCGCAAGACCCAGGTCCGTAGCTCAAAGGTCAAGGTCACACTTAGACGTTAAAGGATAGTGCATTGATGGGCGTGTCCGGTCCATATCTTTGTCATCGATGGATGGATTTTCAAATAACTTGGCATGAATGTGTACCACAGTAAGACGACGTGCAGTGCGCAAGTCCCAGGTCCGTAGCTCAAAGGTCAAGGTCACACTTAGACGTTAAAGGATAGTGCATTGATGGGCGTGTCCGGTCCATATCTTTGTCATCGATGGATGGATTTTCAAATAACTTGGCATAAATGTGTACCACAGTAAGACGTCGTGTCACACGCAAGACCCAGGTCCATAGCTCAAAGGTCAAGGTCACACTTAGACGTTAAAGATCATTTTTCATGATAGTGCATTGATGGGCATGTCCGGTCCATATCTTTGTCATTCATGCATGGATTTTAAAATAACTATGCATGAATGTGTGACACAGTAAGACGATGTGTCGCGCGCAAGACCCAGCTCCGTAGGTCAAAGGTCCTAAACTCTAACATCGACCATAACTATTCATTCAAAGTGCCATCGGGGGCATGTGTCATCCTACGGAGACAGCTCTTGTTTTTTTTATTATTCTTTCAAATAATGCAATCTGTAGTTTTTCTATATAATTGAGTTAGCAAGTATTTTGATAAATAAATACTGATGAAAAAACTGACTTAAATCTAATTAAGCATTACTTACAAAAAGATTTTAATTTGAATAAAATATTGCGTATAAAATAAGTACACAGTATTTGCTGTAAAACTATGCTTAACTATGCAAAGTTAGGCTGTATATCCAATATCAGATTTGTTTAAACTGATTTTTCATCACACTGAGGACAAATTTAACATTAAAGTTAGTCTATCATGATTGTAAAAAAAAAATGAATATGTCTTTTTGTTCTCATTTATTTTTTCAACATCAGCCAATGTGGAAAGCACCCAAGAAATATCATTATACTATTTATTCTTCACATTAATATGTACCCTTCGTTAGAAGGACTTCAGAAATAAGTCTATAGACTCATTGATTGCTCCACTGCACGGAAATCTTTAGTAAAAGGCGAAAGATTTATGCGTGTCTGTAGTGAAACCAGAGTTACTAAACACAAACATTTTGCAGTTTATATGTAAAGTATATATAACAAACTCAAGGTTTCTGGTTAAAAATGAATATTACATTTAAACTTGCATGAATATTAATTCACAAGACAAATGGTTTGTGCATTTTTTAAATAATAATTAACAGAACATTTATTTTAAAACAGATTTCCTTATATAATTTATAAAAAAGAAAAGGAATTTACAGCAAATTAATTTTAAAAGAAAAATTAAATACAAAATAGATTCAGGCAGGTTAAACTATTTATAGATTCAGCCAAGGGCAACAATCAAGAAAGTACGAATATTTATCAAGTGTTATCTGGCCGAGTGCGCTTATCTGATTGTATCCCTTATATTAAAGTACAATGTAAACACGGCATTACGCAAGACTGCCCCATAAATGTCATCAGAACAATAGTTCATAAACAAAGGCTTTTCTCTTAGTCATATGACTGCAATGTACAATGTAAAGGTATGGCAGTAGTGCATTACAACCTCCCAACAAATTTTTTTTATAAAATGGCAATGTTTCATAGAAATAAATTTACAGTTATCCAATATCTAAAATTTGTAACATTAGTCATAACAGTTAATTCCCCATGAAATATTTCCTTATTCAGATTACAAGTTAAAAAATGTTCTTGTAATTTTAGACTTTTTATGTGAAGATTTTCAAGATAGCTGTCAAAACTACATTTGAATTAGTCTGACTACTGTCTAGATAATCTTCCTTTATTTTTCTTATATTTTCTGACTTGGTCTTTCTTGGCTCTGATTATCTATGTTTTGAGAAGAAAAGGGGTGTAATTATACAAAATATGAACAGCCTTGGGAGTTATCTCCTGGATCTCGATCAATACAGACTAACTGATAACATGTGGCACAAAAAATAACCCTAAACTGCCCACACTGGACTTTCTTAGAAGTTTAACGGAATACACAAGAACTACTGAGAAAAATGAAAACTTGCTCACCTCATTACAAAAATGTTTGTTCTTTGATATTTACAAGATTTGATTTTCCTAAATACCATGGTAACATGACATTGTACTCCAAGTATCAATGTATATAACCAGCAGCCAGTCAGCTAACTTCCCAAATTTTTCTTTTATGTTCTTATTTCAATTTAAGCAGCAACCTCCATTCAACATCCAAGATTTGTTGCTGCCTTGGTCAACTGCTTATACAGACCTAAACACGTATGTATTTTTTCGAATGTTCTGCAAATGTATGAAACTAGCAATTCTCTGTGAACATGACCATTTTTCATTTTCCTTAATCTAGCTTTCAAACAATACATGCAAAAAGAATCACACCATGTTAATTTAAGAATGTACTTACTTTTTCACAAGCAGAATGAAACTCAGAATGAATGCGAGTCCTACTGCACAGAGATATGCCAAGGACATGTTGTATGTGAAGGCATCTCCTGTTGCTAGGTAGCCTGTCTTATTGTGGTACGCTCCGTAAAATAAAACAGTGTTCTCCATCCAACCCTGCGAATTATTTAGATTATCGGTAAATTTAAATGTCTTAGTTAATTAATAAATTTCAATTAACTTCTGAAAACTATACTTTGGGTTCTTCTTCCAGTGTTGTCACACCATATTGAATTAGGTCACTGGACATTGTTTATTAGCATATCTGACTGATTCAGTTTTTTGTTGACAATACTGAACATTCTACAAAATTCATAAACTTATCAATTCTGTAATTCTAAACCAGCTAACATCCAATGATAATCAGTTACATTTCATGTGTACATAAATAGATGTGTTTGCAAATGTCACTAAATTAGAAGAAAATCGACAATGTTCCTGCAATTCTGTAGTATGGACCTTCTACGGAAAATATTGAAACATACTTTCATACAGATACGGTTATACAAGTTTAAAAATGGTAACATGTTACTGTGACATCCCTTCTTAACTTCATCATGTTTAGAAACACTACTTTTCCTTTAAAGTTTTTTTCCCCTAATGAACCTTAAGGTAGTTCTGCACGTTTGAATCGATAATTTTTCTCCAATGTAGAATTTGATTAAACTCCGATTTTTCAAAACTTCAGAGTATAACTAGAAAATTCAGCAAATAAAAAAGATAGGGTCGTGTGCTTGATTTTTTGCCAGACTGATTTGAAAAATTTGGATCTCACGCAATTTTTCATAATGGAAGTCTATGGGAAAATCATAACTTTCATAACATCTTTGTGAATATAATTTTTTCTACAATGTAGATTTTGATGAAACTTCTCACAGTTGTACATAAACATAATGGCCTATATAGTGGTGAAATAAAATGTATAGGTCCATGCGCTTATTTTAGAGATATTTAACCATGATTAAAGTAAACCGAATATTTCACGCTAATTTTGAGACATTATTTTGAATTATTCAACATGTCATATGTTTGAATATCATATTTTGACTTTAGAAATATAGTAACAGTGCTATTTTAATAAATTTACCCACATATTGTCATTAATTCATAAAATTATTTTTATATCCGTACGCCGAATCCAGGCTTTATTCTACTTTTTCCGGATAAAGGTTACATTCTACCAGTTCAATTCCTTATTTATTTCATATTAATAACAAAACATTCAACCTCATTTTCAGCACTTTAGAGCATTTCAATGATATGAAAACCATATATGGTCATTCAGTATAACATGTCTTCTTATCAAAAATAGAAAAATATTGACATGTTATGTTGAATATAAGAAAAATAATCTGTTCTGAGAAACATCACCCTCTAAAAATGCCCCCATGAAAACAGCCGTTTAGCAGTTACGCGTAGGTAGACATTTTTCACAAATAATAAAACTTATTCCAAGAAATTTACAATGAAAATGGTCTAGATCTATTCTCAATACTATAAGCAATAAACATAAGCCAAAAATTTAACTGTCACCTCCTCATGTCACTTATTATACCAGATTTCATCCATAGCATGGAACTACATTTTGGACTACTTCACATGTAACACTGAGTAGTCACTTCCGGTTTGGTGTAATCCGTCCTAAATTACGTTACGCCATCACTTCCGGTTTATCAAACGTGCAGAACTACCTTAAAGATATCTCCTTACTGATTCGGAAGAATACTAACCGTTCCTTGGAGAACATCCTGAACTTGGTTGGCTGTAGAAGAGTTGTGCACCTTTATTTTTACATCATTTGTGTAGTTAGTACTGTAGAATACTGCCATATTGTGAGGTATTGAGGAACATTCATTTACTGACGCCTTAAAACTACTATCTTTGCCAAGGTCTAGTAGTAAGAAAGGCAGAAGAACTACGCTGAACATGATCAGCGTCATGAACAGGTTCAGGAACATCAACCAGCGTAGGAACCTAAAATACGACACAGTCGACGTTCCAAAATGACCTGAAATTATTCAAAATTTAATAATTCAACCGAGAGGTGGTCAACAACATAAAGCATTGCAATATCTAATATACCATGAAACCTAAACAGTATCAGTAACTAATTCAAAAGAATTGTCTGTTTGCTTTGCTGGTCCAACCACAATGTGGGCCATGAATTTTAGAAAGAAATCACAAAATGGATTTTTATCATTCTAATTCAATGGATAGGCAGTACAACTTCGAAACAGGAAGATTTAGGCTATCAATGTGTCAATTTCAGTCAAGAAATGTCAGGTATGACGCATACACAAATGAAGCAGCGACTTTAATAAGTTCCCATGGAAATTTTCACGCAGCAATAAAATGTCTCACCTTCTATGACCTTGAAAGCCCCTGCCCAAAGTTCAAGCTGGTAAACCCAACTTTTAAACCAGTTTGTGAATCTTTGCCATTGCTGAAATCACAAGATTGTAGTTATGAAATTATACTAAGAATAGCTTTCTCATTTCAAGAGCAATTATAACTTTGTGAACTAACTTAAACAATAATGCATTAACAGTCTCTCATTATTTTATTCTACATACACAAGTGTTTTTAATATTCTATTTCTTTTCCTATAGAGCAGTTGACTTTCTCCAGTCCCTGATAAATGAGAAGGGTGCAATTTAAACTATTATAAAGGTGGGAAAAGACTTTAAAATCTGTGCTCAACTGAAAAGTGTGTGTAGGTTCGGGTTTAACATCTTTTTCAACAATTTTTCAGTCATATAAACGACTCTGTCTACTTGTAGCAGTGAGCACAATGCCCAACTTTATAGTGCTGCCTCACTGGAATATCACGCCGTAGACACATAGCATGATATCCCACCCAGTCACATTATACTAACACCGGGCTGACCAGTCCTAGCACTACCCTCTTAATGCTGAGCGCCAAGCGAGGAAGCTCTTTGGTATGCCGCGGCCAGGGATAGAACCCACGACCTCCCGCTCTCGAAGCGGACGCTCTACCACTAGGCCACCGAGGCGGTTAAGACTCTAAACTACTCTATTAAGTCTTTCACACAGATTTAAAACCTTGTATATTAAAGAACCAGGATAAGATTATGATAAATTAAAATCTTGAAGACTTAAACATAAAAGTTCAATAAATAACCTCTCCATTGAAATTCTACAAGACTACTGGCTTTTATCTTTTTGATATGTTCTTACAGAATATCCAAGACAATCTTCAAGTACTTTTCAACAACTTTTCAGATATGTTTTATAACCATGTTTTCATGAACAGGTACCTCTGTCCTAGCACCATAGTTTTTCCATGATATTACATTTATTACATTTTTTATGTATGTATTTCATATATAAGAGGCAAGCTCAGGCATTCCCACGTTCAGCAGGATAGTTTTTAATTTCAAATCTCTTCTATCTTAAATGTAATTAAAATAGGGCTGAAAAAAAGATATTGTATACTGGAACAGAAAACATGCTATTGGACCAATACGTAGGAAATTTGATGAACGAAGCAAAACTACGAAAAATGCACTTTTCTAGATCTTGTGCTAGGGAGTGCTGTTGGTCATACTAATACTTAAAATGTGGTGGTTATAGCATGGTGGAATGTGTGTCACAGTATAGGCATCAGAGACCAACCAGTATAATGTTGTCAAAGTCCATGCACTGGGTAAGAAAAGTGCGCAGCCATACTGGGACCCGAACCAGGGGCCCTGGAATACTGTTCAGATGCTCTACTGAGCTACCCATATGCCTACATATGTTTCCCTTATTTTGATATATAATTATTATGTCCAATACCGTGACATGTGCAAGGCTAAGAGTACAGTCGGATTCAAAGTGACCTTTTCAATAAATAATGCATTTTCATGAAACATCAATATTATCTGAAAATGGATTGCATACAACCACATTATTACCAGGTGCATAAATTTTATGGGAAAAGTCTTTAACCCTTAAATTACTCTGCTAAATTTCTATAATGAACTTGTCCATTTTTCAAACTGGACAGTACCATTAATTGTTAAAAGGGATGCTTGCCAACCCTTACAGAAGAAAAAGGCCTGCTGCGTACTCTTGCTGTGTACATACAGCGTATATGATGCGTACATGATGTGTACTGAAATCAATAGTACGCAGGATATACACCGCACATACACCGATAGTACGTTTGTAGTACACTTTTGACATGCAAATGAGCTCTGCCGCGTACTACTTGCTGCGTACATGCTGTGGACTACATAGTACACAGGATGTACGCTGGAGGAATTTAGTATGCGAGAAATAGTACGCAGCATGTACGCGGCACATACACTTTTCACATGCAAATGAGCCTGCGGTGTACTACCCCTGCGGCGTACATGCTGTGTACTCCTGCGGCGTACATGCTGTGTACTCCTGCGGCGTACATGCTGTGTACTCCTGCTGCATACATGCTGTGTACTCTTGTGGCGAAACTGCTGTGATAATGTAAATTCCTTACCCCACCAACTTTCGTATGCAAATGCTGATCATTTGGACAGAAAAAAAAACAGAAAAAAGATAAGTGACATGCATCAATAAGTATTTACCCTTACCAAAATAATGTAGATTGATGTTATCAAATAAATTAGTATGCTTTTCTTCATCCACTTTTCAATGAAATAAATCAATTTTTGTAGCATGTAATTTGGTAAACATTTGAAGAAAATGGCGTAACTGCATCAAGGGAAACAACTTTAATGCAACTAAATATAAGTGTTATGATTTATTATAGACGATGTGTGCGTAGTATGTATTTATTTTGATTAAAATCCATCTGAGAACAATCTAGGACTGGAATTATATAAGCATTTATACACTTTTACGTCCGTAAAAAGTAGCACACCAAAAAATTTTGGATTGATTTTTTCCAATGGGGCAAGCGCAATTAGCCAAAAACGTTCTGAAAATATACGAGCGGCAAATCCGATAAACAACTTTTTAATTTGGTGAGGCCTTAATGAGTTAACATAATGAGCATTAAAGCCTTTATAAAACATGATAGAGTGGTGTTTTGCTTAAGAGTATTCAAATAACAGTGAGAGCTATTAATTCTTCTCATTCGGGCGCTGTTGAGGCATTATCTTGGTAATTATTTCATGTATTACAAAATGTAATGCAACGAAGTTCATATAAGGCTTTTCAATTATCCAAGTTAGAAAGCTCCAGGATTAATTCAAAATGAAAAAGAATATATTTTTACACTGCATGCAAGGTGCAGCTCAGAAATCACTAAGATGTAAGCTTCACAAATGAACATTGCAAATAGTTTGGCAAAGTTTTATTGTTCAGAATACCGGTAATCTGAACTATTCTATGCTATTAAGATAAAAGTTACTCGGAAATCAAGTTCTTGCTTCCAAAAAAAAAAAAATGTACAAATCCTTCCTGCATGAAGTCCCTCCCGCGTATATGAAGTTTACTTCAGACTTTAACTTATAAAAAAAAACTAAGTATAAATGCCAAAAGAAATTGTACAAGTCTTTCCCGCGTATATGAAGTGTACTGCACAAATTTCAAAGTATCTGCGGTGTACATGCAGTGTACTATTTTCTTGTACAAGTCCCTCCTGCGTACATGCAGTGTACTCCTTAAATTTTCAGAGTCTGTGCTGCGTACTTGAAGTGTACTAGTGACCTCCTGCGTACATGCTGTGTACTCGTCGAAATAGTACACGGCATGTACGCGGCATGCGGTGTAGGTAAAATGTACTCCTCTGGCGTACTACTGTGTTCGCGGCATATACACAGCAAATACGCAGCATGTACGCCACAGAGGCTTGCTTCTGTAAGGGAAAAAAATACTGACTGAATGGCGAACAGTGCAGATCATGATCAGACTGTATGGATGTGCAGGCTGATCATGACCTAAACTGGTCGCAAAGGCAGAATCAATCTTGTCCAGCGTGATTAGGGTTAATCTGATTACAAGAAATGATGGATTTTAAATTAACTTAAATGCACACTAGCTATGACAGCTTATGGCTAAAAAACTTAATGTGTACTAAAAGAAAGGCTTTTCCCATGTGCGAAATGTCAATGGTATGCAATAACTAAACAATTCAACAAGTATGCCCACGGGCAGTATGTCGAGCCCACCAGCTGTCAAGTGTGACCTTGACCTTAGACCTAGGGACCTGGTTCTTGTGCAGGACACTCCGTCTCATAATGGTGAACATTCATGCCAAGTTACATCAAAATCCCATCATGCTTGAAGAAGAAATGCTCCAGACAAACTTCAATTCGACCTTTGACCTCCAACTTTGACCTTGACCTTTGAGATAGGAAAATGGGGTTTGTGCATGATTCGCCTTCTCATTGAGGTAAACATTCATGCCAAATATAAACAAGATTGGTCCATGCATGTCAAAGTTATGGTCCAGACAAAATCGGACAGACTTCCGCACATCTGATACCTTAGGTGGTCATTCCATTGTTTGAAATAATAGAATGACCACTTAAGGAACAAAAGACTTAAGTGGTTACGGAATGAATACAAAGGATTTCTTTTGTCTCCCTTTGCCTCCTACCACCTAAGGTATCAATCGTGTGCTTGGATGGACGCACACACGCATGCATGCACATACACCGAACTGCCAAGTGCCGACTATATCGAGCTCACCGCAAGCAGGCTCGACAAAAATAATCTTTATTCTATCTTTTATCAGGATTTGGCAAGACATTTACATTACACACTTTACGTTTGACTTAAATGATACATCATATATAGGATCAAAGGAACCATAAACATTTTTTAAATCAACAACAGGCGAAAAACTCATTCTAAATAATTAATATCATACATCAGTGTATCAAAACTGGCTGTCTTTGTAAATTGATTTATATCTGATAACTGAAAGAGAAGACACTGTTCAATACTGTTTACTCTATACTTTTATTTGTGGAGTCCTTACATTTGTGCATACCCATGGCTGGGAATGTGCAAACTTATGACCACAGGACATTAGGTACACAAAACTTGTATCATACAAAAAGGAAAAGTCCAGGTGAGTTTGTTGCCAGACTTAGGGATGTTGCATTGGATGCATACAATAATGTTTTACTTAATAATGGTATCTTAAATTCCAAGGAATCAAGCATTTTACTTCAAAATAACAGAAATTTGATTTTAAAAATGATATTTTGAGCATTTGTTCTTGGGACGGAACTTGAAAATGTCTTCGAGAATTTGAGATAAGGGAGTTCCAGATACGGAGTTTCAACTGTATATATTATTAAGTAATAGACTGCTCTTATATACCAAACTGAAATATTATTACAAACACCTCAGCTTTCATTTAGTCACTTTCCAATTAATGACTGGGTGTTTTGTTCTCATAACAATATGTAACTGAATATGCTACACAAGATAACATGCGTCTTTGCATTAGTTTGCATTAAATTACTTAGGGAACCCGGTGCAAAACTGAAATGACTGCAAATACAATCAACTTCCTTAAAATAATATCTAGAATCTATGAAAAAAAACAAGAGGGCCAAGATGGCCCTAGGTTGCTCACCTGAGAAACAAACCATAACACACCATAACAGTGTAAACATGTTTGACCTAGTGATTTCATGGAAAAAAATTTTCTGACCAACTATCATTAAAATTGGAGCAAAAATCTTGAGTATAAATAAGTATTTTCTTTGATTTGATCTAGTGACCTAGTTTTTGACCCCAGATGACCCATATTCGAACATGACCTAGATTTCATCAAGGCTATTATTCTGACCAAATTTCATGAAGATCAATTGAAAAATACAGCCTCTATCGCATACACAAGGTTTTTCTTTGATTTGACCTAGTGACCTAGTTTTTGACCCCAGACTGTGAACTTGACCTAGATTTCATCAAGGCAACCATTCTGACAAAATTTCATGAAGATAAGTTGAAACAAGAGCTGTCTCCGTAGGATGACACATGCCCCCGATGGCACTTTGAATGAATAGTTATGGCCGATGTTAGAGTTTAGGACCTTTGACCTACGGAGCTGGGTCTTGCGTGCAACACATCGTCTTACTGTGTCACACATTCATGCATAGTTATTTTAAAATCCATGCATGAATGACAAAGATATGGACCGGACATGCCCATCAATGCACTATCATGAAAAATGATCTTTAACGTCTAAGTGTGACCTTGACCTTTGAGCTACGGACCTGGGTCTTGTGTGTGACACGTAGTCTTATTGTGGTACACATTCATGCCAAGTTATTTGAAAATCCATCCATCGATGACAAAGATATGGACCGGACACGCCCATCAATGCACTATCCTTTAACGTCTAAGTGTGACCTTGACCTTTGAGCTACGGACCTGGGTCTTGTGCACTGCACGTCGTCTTACTGTGGTACACATTCATGCCAAGTTATTTGAAAATCCATCCATCGATGACAAAGATATGGACCGGACACGCCCATCAATGCACTATCCTTTAACGTCTAAGTGTGACCTTGACCTTTGAGCTACGGACCTGGGTCTTGCGCACTGCACGTCGTCTTACTGTGGTACACATTCATGCCAAGTTATTTGAAAATCCATCCATCGATGACAAAGATATGGACCGGACACGCCCATCAATGCACTATCCTTTAACGTCTAAGTGTGACCTTGACCTTTGAGCTACGGACCTGAGTCTTGCGCACTGCAAGTCGTCTTACTGTGGTACACATTCATGCCAAGTTATTTGAAAATCCATCCATCGATGACAAAGATATGGACCGGACACGCCCATCAATGCACTATCCTTTAACGTCTAAGTGTGACCTTGACCTTTGAGCTACGGACCTGGGTCTTGCGCACTGCACGTCGTCTTACTGTGGTACACATTCATGCCAAGTTATTTGAAAATCCATCCATCGATGACAAAGATATGGACCGGACACGAAAATTGCGGACAGACCGACAGACCGACAGACTGACAGACCGACAGACAGACAGACGGTTCAAAAACTATATGCCTCCCTTCGGGGGCATAAAAATTTAGCCTCTATCGCATACACAAGGTTTTTCTTTGATTTGACCTAGTAACCTACTTTTTAACCCAGATGACCCATATTCGAACTTGACCTAGATTTCATCAAGGCAATCATTCTGACCAAATTTCATGAAGATCAATTGAAAAATACAGCCCCATTGCATACAGAAGGGTTTTCTTTGATTTGACCTAGTGACCTAGTTTTTGACCCCAGATGACCCATTTTTGAACGCGGCCTAGATTTCATCAAGGTTATCATTCTGACCAAATTTCATGAAGATCAGTTGAAAAATACAACCTCTATCGCATACACAAGCTAAATGTTGACAGACAGACAGACAGACAGACGGACGCCGGACATCGAGTAATCAGAAAAACTCACCTAAGCATTGCTCAGGTGAGCTAACAAGAGCTGTCTCCATAGGATGAAACATGCCCCCGATGGCACTTTGAATGAATAGTTATGGCCGATGTTAGAGTTTAGGACCTTTGACCTACGGACCTGGGTCTTGCACGCGACACGTCGTCTTACTGTGGTACACATTCATGCCCAATAATTATAAAATCAATGCATGAATGACAAAGATATGGACCGGACACGCCCATCAATGCACTATCATGAAATATGACCTTTAACGTCTAAGTGTGACCTTGACCTTTGAGCTACGGACCTTGGTCTTGTGTGCGACACGTTCGTCTTAACTGTGGTTCACATTCATGCCAAGTTATTTGAAAATCCATCTATGGATGACAAAGATATGGACCGGACACGAATGCACTATCATGAAAAATGACCTTTAACGCCTAAGTGTGACCTTGACCTTTGAGCTACGGACCTGGGTCTTGTGCGCGACACGTCGTCTTACTGTGGTACACATTCATGCCAAGTTATTTGAAAATCCATCCATGGATGACAAAGATATGGACGGGACACGAATGCACTATATGAAAAATGACCTTTAACGTCTTAAGTGTGACCTTGACCTTTGAGCTACGGACCTGGGTCTTGCGTGCGACATGTCGTCTTACTGTGGTTCACATTCATGCCAAGTTATTTGAAAATTCATCCATGGATGACAAAGATATGGACCGGACACGAAAATTGCGGACAGACTGACAGACGGTTCAAAAACTATATGCCTCCCTTCGGGGGCATAAAAAGAACACATAAAGTATGATAGTACAGACTAACGCAAAGCAATTCGGTACTTAATTATTGCACTATTTATTTGAACTGTCAAAACTTGTTCCCGACTTTCATTATATTCTGTTCACGCCTATATAAGATCAGCATGAAAGCCAGAAACATGTTTTGACAGGTCACATAAATAGTACAATATTATCAAGATCATGTCATTAATTACAGTCCATAATATAAACAAACGTGTTTGTAAACATGGACGGATCCAAACGGAAGGGGAAGAAGCACTTTACAGAAATGTTCCGGTGGCAAAATACGATACATGTCCGTAGCCCTGACCAACCTATAAACCGGGCCAATCTATTTTAGAAGTACAACAACACGGATGACCCATTTAAACGAGCTGTACTTAATATACTGGTTGGGAACCATTTTCTGGACGCATTTTCATATTTCGGCACAATTATTCCCTAAAAAAATATTTGACATAAATAAGCCCACACTGCACAAACTTCAGCCCCCTTCCACATCTGATGTTGTAATCAGCATCGCGTTGTGGACGTAAAATATGGTTCCATGGGGCCTCAAATGGGGTCACTAAAATAAGTTATTTTTCCCGTCGGGTAAACCAGTATCCGGACAAATAAAATTGACGGTTTCTGTTGTTAATTTGATATCAAAATAAGTAATTAAACTATTTCAAACACATTTCTTTATCATCACCTCTTAAAAATTTGCACATAAACAAAAACCCAACGTTCAATAGCACTACGAAAGCAAACCGAGGTTGACTATAAAAAACTTGAATTTCATCTTATACGAATTCTTGATAATTCCAATAGAAATAGAATAAAATTAGTGCAAAAATTGACAGCCTTGCATCTTGCGTAACTTTTAGCGTGAAATTAAAAGTATAACATGTTATCAGCAGACAATCATTATGTAGTTTGATTATTTCTTCCCCACTTGATACCTCGGCATGTGTGAACTACTGCGCATGCGCAATGTTATCTTCATGCCCCATTAAGACAGACAGTTGTTTTGTAAAGGCAGGCGAGTTATCATCAAAAACCCAAACATTACACAGCCTTATGAAACAGTGGTTTGTTGTAGACATGAAGAACAAACATCTAAATGATCTAGATGAAACAATTACATGAATAACAACGAAATAAAGCGGATATTTAATGTGTCCGGAAACTGGTCCTGTCCGGAAATTTTCCCAACCAGTATAGATAAACGGAATGGTTTTTATGGAATGAAAATATATTGAATTATTTACATTAACATAAAATCTTTTCAGTCACTTGCATCAACACATCTCTGTTGGAAACTCTGGACACCTTCTGATCAATTCCATATTTTGTTCTACCAGACCAAGCATGAATTTATAAATCCACCTTGGTAATTAAGTGCGACTTAATGTCACAGCAAATTTTGATTTCCTTAAGGTTAGTAGCCGAGTGCGAAATGTTTGCAACACAATTATAAGTACACAATACAGTAGTGAAAAATAATAAGCAAAGACTAGGGAAATTAAGGTCCCTTTACTACAAAAACATTTAATCATAGTGAGCGCTGGAAATAAGTATTTCAATATACATAGTATACAATATATTAATTCTCACTACAGATTATGGCCCTTTTCAAAACATCCTTCTTTTATGATCATCTACACAGCATAGATAATCATCTTAAACAATTCTAAGTGAAAACTGATTCATGCCCATGTATGGTTTCAGTACAAAGTACAGAGTGAAACATGACTAAAATCCAACTATCAAAATTCTTGTCTGTGAAAGTCGCCCCACACCCAACCCAAACTACCACTGGTGGCAAAAAGAAGTAAAATCAAAAGTCTATTATTTTCACTATAACCAAACAACAATTAAATGTATCTACATGTAAGGACAGCATGCATTTATGTATTATATATATATATATACCATACACATAACATACCTCTCTTATTTTATAAATGCATCCGACCTACAACAAGAGTGCAAGAATGTCACAATATACGCCCGTCACAGCAAATTTCTTTACTCTAGCACCTGTATTTGCAAATGGAATTTTAATTTGTGGTTGTTTAGTAAATACTAAGGTTTTTTTTTCGAAGTCCACAAAAAAAATCTCCTTTACCAGGTAGAGATACCTAAAATACAACCTAAAATTGGAAAGTAACATCTATGTTGTACCACAGAAAAGTGGTCTTTTTTTTTTCCCTACGGCAATTATAAAAAAGTTACAATATAAGTTATTTATGTAACAACTAAGGGAAGTTAATCTTAAAAAAAAAAAAAAAAAAAAAAAAAAAAAAATCAAAAAAAAAATTGTAAGTCCTCACAAAAATTTTTACCAGGTAGAAAACTGGTCAAAATACACCTCAAAATTGGATGTACATGCATGTTGTACTACAGAAAAGTGGTCTCGATTTGTCCCTACGACTAGTAAAGAAAAAGTTACAATATAACTATTATAGTAACAACAAAGGAAGTAATTCTAAAAAAGGGGAACTGCGCATGACACTTCGTCTCATGATGGTGTATAATTGAAATCAAGTTACATCAAAATCCCTCCATGAAATGAAAGAAATGCTTCGGACAAAGTCATTTTTGTATCTGACCTTTGGCCTCTAAGTGTGACCTTGACCTTAGACCTAGGATCTGGTTCTTGCGCATGACACCTACGTCTCGTGGTGGTATACATTTGTGCCAAAGTTATATCAAAACCCTCTATGCATGAAGAAGAAATGCCCGGAAAAGGGTTTCATTCTTGTATCCTTTGACCTCTAAGTGTGACCTTGACCTTAGACCTAGAGACCGGGTTCTTGCCATGACACTCCGCCTCATGGTGGTGAACTTTTTGTGCCAAGTTATATCAAAATCCCCTCTATCATGAAGAAGAAATGCCCCCGGACAAAGTTTTCATTCTTGTATCCTTTGACCTCTAAGTGTGACCTTGCCCTTAGACCTAGGGACCTGTTTTCTTTGCGCATGACACTCCTTCTCATGATATGAAAAATTTTTGTCCAACTTTCATCAAAATCCCTCTATGCATGAAGAAGATATGCTCCGGGACAAAGTCATTCTTGAATTTGCCCCTTTGACCTCTAAGTGTGACCTTGACCTTAGACCTGGGGCCCCTGGTTCTTTGCGCATGACACTCCCTCTCATGATGGTAACAACTGTGCCAAGTTTCATCAAAATCCCTTTTCATGCATGAGAAGATATGCTCCGGAAAAGGGTCTGTGGACGCCGCCCGCCCGCCAACCCACCCACCCCGCCCGCCCGCCCGCCAAGGGGCGTTCCCAAAATACGTCCCGTTTTTCAAAGGGGCTATAAAAATGACATGCAAATGACTTTCCAGCTTTCTTCACCAACCACAATCATTTTATTATTGATAACATTATTTTTGTTTTCACTTGTAACATTATATCTCCCATACACTACCAGCAGCATTACATCTTCCATATACTACCAGCAGCATTACATCTCCGATATACTACCAGCAGCATTACATCTTCCATATACTACCAGCAGCATTACATCTTCCATATATACTACCAGCAGCATTACATCTCCGATATACTACCAGCAGCATTACATCTTCGATATACTACCAGCAGCATTACATCTCCGATATACTACCAGCAGCATTACATCTTCCATATTACTGATTGTGGCATTTCTTCCATTTTATAACTTCTTGTGGCATTTTCCTAAATTGTTACTTAAAGCATTTTCCCACATTACTAGTTTAAATATATTTGAGACATGCTCCCACAATGCGAGTCATTATATCTCCCGCATTGCTTTTTGTGACATTACATCTACCACAATTATACTTGTTGCATTATTTCTCCCATACTGCTACTTCTAGCTTTGTATCTACCACACAGCTGTTCATGAAATTAAATCTACCACACACCTATTTGCGAATTTACATCTACCACACAGCTTATCTGTGACATTATATCTACCACACACCTATCTGTGACATTATATTTACCACATGGCCACTTGTGACATAATATCTACCACAAGGCTATGTATGGCATTATATTTACCACAGGGCTACTTGTAGCATTATATCTACCACACAGCTACTTGGTTACTTGGGGTGTTATATCTACCTAACAGTTACTTGTGACATTGTATCTACCACATGACTGCTTATGCTATTATATCTATCACATGGCAACTTGTGGCATTATATCTACCACATGACTGCTTGTGCCATTATATCTACAACATGACTACTTATGGCATTATATCTACCACATTACTACTTGTGACATTATTTCTACCACATGACTGCTTGTGCCATTATATCTACCACATGACTGCTTGTGCCATTATATCTACCACATGACTACATGTGGCATTCAGGGGCGTAGCGTGATCCATTTAGATGTTACTCAAGGGGAGAGTGTGGGAGGAGGAATCCCTTCCTCCGGCGGGGTCCGGGGAGCCTCCCCCTGGAAATTTTAGAGCAAATGTTTGGTGACTTTCTAACCAAAACTATGCTCCTTTTGTTTGGAACAAAATAATTTACAAACGGCTCGGAATGTAAAGAAAGGTCTATATAAGTTGATAAACGTTACAAATCGGGGTCGGGGAGGGAGTGGGGCTGACATTTTGGGGGGACTTGTACTAGGCAGGACAAATTATTTATTCACAAATTAACAACACGAGTTCTTTTTCCAAACTTTTTGTTGTATAAAAAATTTGCATTCACTTATACATTTTTACTTGGAAAACAAATTTAATGCGTTAATTTTCATAAAAACAACATTAGAGTAATAATATCAATGGCGACCCTTTCCCCCGAGATTGCACGCGTAATCTACGTCCTTCACCAAAAAAATGAATAGAATGGTCACGTTCCAAAAATTAAATTTTTAAAAATTTACGCCAAAACTTTGAACAAGAACATTTAATTAAGCTTTAACTATTTTTTTCTGGTGTCAAAGATCACAGAACAAAGACTCTATGAATTTTCACTGGAGTTAAAATATTTCAAACAAAAACCAGGAACTGTATTTTTTATCGAAGGGGAATTATAGTTGAACGTGGGGGGGCCTTTTTTGACTATTCTGTTATAGGATGACGAAAGATCATATCTTTACATTTATTTTGATTTTTTGATACTCCTAGAAAGCAAATCAGTTATTTTTTAGCAAGCTATCGTAAAATTAAATATAAGAATTGAATGCTATTTTTATGCGTTCATTTATGGTATGAACCACACTGGAAGGCCAAGAATTTGCTGCGCGATTCATGAATTTGCAGGAAGTCCCAATGTGCTCTGTACCCGTATAAACGCACAGAAAATAGCAGTCAATTTCTTAAATAAAGTACAACACGTGTTCATACGGTTTACAACAGAAATATATGCAAATTACCTTGCATTAAATACTCTAAAATGCCTATAACTGATCAGACTGCTGAGGACAAACTTTGACTTTATGCACAATTTCAAAACAGACAAAATGATGAAGCTATTTTAAAAGATTCTTATTTCATCTTCAACTAAATTTACGCTAAATTCTCTTTTGAATATGCAGTTATAGAAAATGTTGTAAGCATTATATTGATTTCTAGGGCCCAAAATTTTTGTTTGCCATCTGTTGCATTTTTGATATCACAATCGTCTTCCTTTCAAAAAATTTACAATTGCCGTGAAATGTATCACTACATTATTGAAACCATCAAGTAAAAAATGATACTGAGACAAAAGTGTTTTTGACAGGTGTTTAGGCTGAAATAAAAAATCTATATCACGAAACAATAATAAAGGAATTGTCCAGACGATATTAGTAATTAAAATATTTGCTGGTTCTGAGTATTTATTACACAGATAGATAGATAGATAGTTTTATTCAAACAAAAGGCAATATGCACATATGTACACCTAGGTTTTTTAAATTACTTTCTGGTACTTATAACATGTGTAAATGTTCAGTTCTGCTCAACTTGGGGCTAGAGGGCTTGCACTTCCACTACCGTCAGTCAAACCGAACCTGCAAAAATTTTCGTTTATGTCGTGTTGGGGGGCCATGTGGTTTTCCACTTTTTTATTTTAAAGAAATCGAAGTTTTTTACCGTATTCAAACTATTAAGGTGTAGGATGTATACTTATTTCGTGCGTTAAATAATTTTGATTGATGTATTTTTTCTGCAATAATTTTGGGGGATGAGTGTAAGGGCATAAAAGAAGGCGGCTGAATTGAAATTGGTTTCTTTATACTACCCCCCTCCCTCGACGGGGTGATGTAGGGTTGAGTAGGTGCTTTGCAGTATAATGACCCGGAAAAATATATCCCTAACGGGAAAGTTTCCAAGTAATAATTAATGAATTGATAGTTTATATGACTGAAAAATTTAAATGTTATACTATGACAATGAGGGTAACAAAGTCTAAATGTTAATTTATGAATCTGTTCTTTTTGCTCTCGTTGATTCTCTTTGTTATGGGATAGATAAAATTTTTTTTGTTTAGGAAATAATATTGGGGAAATTTATAGTTGTTAAAAGACAACGTTGCTTATCCTTCCAAATTTTACTAGTGATGGACAATTGCCCTTAGGAAGATCGTTCTTATGGTCAATACCCCTATAGTAAAAAATTTTATGCATCTAAATCTCATATATATTCAGAATTTTCAATGTATTTAGATTTAAGTATGTATTTACAATAACAAGTGCAAGTGGAGCAAGAAAAAACAACAAAATTTATAAATTTTGATCGAAATTTTGATAAAAGAGCAACAGCAACTGCCGTCACAAACATTATTATCGATGACCAGACAACAACATACTCAAATGCATGACATTGTCCCTACACCTATACCCACTCCCCGATCATTTTTTTATTGCTTCTAAAGGAGTTTTTAGCTTTTTTGAATGTTACTCAGTCCCAGTAACTGAGTATGCCACGCTACGCGCATGGCATTATATCTACCACATGCCTGCTGAGTGACAATACATATACCACACAGCCCATTATGATGTTATATCTACCACATAGCTACTTGTAACATTATATCTACCACAGCTACATGTGGTTAATATCTACCTAATGGCTACTTGCTACATTAGATCTACCACATGGCTACTTGTGACATTATATCTACCACATGGCTACTTGTAGGATAATTTTGTAGTGCTTGGAAACCTGCATTTGTGGCCTAAGATAGTACAAAGTAAATACCTATCAGGACAGGATTTCTATCAGCAGTCCTGCTGTGCATTTATCAAGTGTTGAATGGTGTAATTTAAATATTTATTAACAGGTCACTAATGAATTAAGGTATGGTAATTATGACTTTTTTGTCTGGATTAAATGCTTACCATAGACATTTGGTATTTGCGCAGTTCCCATCCTTTTAACTTGGAGGCTTCCCGTGACAACACCTGGTCCCTAAAATGAGAAAAATACTACATACATCTACAAGTACATTGTATCCTATACATCAACACAGTATTTAAGTGGCATACAAAAAAAATTTGATGTCAAGCATCAATGATGTCACAAATCTTTCACTGATATGTAAAATAATGATATCTTTTGGATATATTTCATTTTTTTGTATTAATTTTGATAAAAAGAAATATTGTATCACAAAAAAATAACTTTACTTTATTCACAAAATTAAAAACAGTGGTACTGAAATGCAATCAGTCAAGACTTCACATGTGTGCATAGCAACCAGAGGAAATGCTCAACATTTAAGTGTCTGGATAAAACTTTGACGTCTGCCAACAATACTCACTATACAATTATTAACATCAGCAAAACCATTCAGCAAAATTACCCATGTTTTACCTGAAAATGTGTCAGTACAAAAAATTTCAACAAGAGATGTCTTCCTTAGATTCATACTTGTGACAAAATCTACCGAAACCATGGCGATGGTGATTTCCTTACATTGTCAAAGCATTTTTGTTTTAAGAAAATGTTGGCAAATGAACAGATGACTCCATACTGGTAGAATGATATTCATCAATGTTTTGAAACATAAATGAATAACACTACATTTGTGAAAAAGTTCTGGTTGTTGTGCAAACAAGTTTCTATATTTAGTGCTTCTGCAGCATGCTTAGCTGTCAATTTTCTCACATAACTGAAAAATAATTTTCTTGATATTTTTTGGCACATGCTATTCTGTTAATTTTATTTCCGGGTCTGGACTTTGAGTTGTACTAACAGTATGCTTGAAAAAAAATATTATGAATCAAGAACAGCATTTGTAAAACATTAACTGACTGGAAGATGCAGCAGCATAATCTTTATTACATTGCATCACTGAGATCTGTAATTACCTGAGAAAAGTTGCCATATCATGCGAACTGACTGGACGTTCCTTTTGCAGGTTCTCTAGCCTGTATCTTAAGCTTTTCCTTTTATAATTTCTGTTGCTTGGCAATTTGTCTTCATCTTCTTCATCATCTGCATATACAGAGCCATTAATGACAGACCCAGCTCTGCTCATTCTAGAACCTGACGCAATCTCTGACATTGGTCTACGTATGCCATGTGATTTACGCCGCTGAATTATGGTCTTCATGCCGTCTGCAAATGATATCCGCTGATCACTTTGAAATTCTCGTCTATGCTCTCTGTGGCTTTTTCTAGATCTACGTCGAAGTGACAGCCCTCTGTGAACTTTAGGCCTGTAATTATGGGCATCTTCATAATCTGCTTCAATCTCAAACCCTAGATTACGATGTCCATCAATTAGGTCAGGTTGACTGTGATAGAGCCTAGACCTGCCCTCAGACCTACCATACCGTGCATTGCCCCCTTTAGGCTTATCAAAATCATAGTATTCACTTTCCTGTCGTTCCTGTCTGTCTCTCTCACGATTAACATCAAACTCTGACCTAACTTGTCTGTGTTCTCCCACATTGTCTGAATCCTCATAGTAATCACCATCATCTTGAACGTGATGTGTAGGAAAGTTACCATGAGGACCTGTGTCATAGAAATGGTGGGGAGAGGGGTTTCCATACCTCTCTCTATCAAAGTGTTCCTCTTGATTAATATTCCGCATTTCAATTTCATCACTGCTATTTCTATAACCTGGTAGAGGATTCTGATGTTTGTTATAGTAACCAGCATCGTTTTCTGACCTCCCACTTTCGAAGTTGTCATTTCTGCTATTCCTGCTGGCAGCTTCAACTTCATTAGTATAGCCTTTGTGCCTCTCCTGTGAGGGAGGATGTAAATAATCATTATGCTGAAGTTTCAAATATCCATGCCTATCATATCTTTCTCTTCCAAAATTTCCATCGAAAATTTCCCCCGATTCATTTCTCTGAGAATAACCTATATCATCAAAATGCTCCCTGTGACCCCTCATAGGTGTATCTGGCCTGACCTCTCTTCCCTGGAAGTCACTGTGACCCCTGTATTCATCCTTGTATCCCTGTGCAGGATTAAAATAACCCGGCTCCCCGTCCCGATTATCAAAATCTTGGTATCCTCTGTCCCTATACATTTCTTTTCATCTGTGTATTCCAAGATTCTGCACTGCTACTATATAACCTTTACACATTGCAATAAGGTGCAGGTAACTTCTAACAGAAACTCATGAAAAAAATTTTTAATTCAAAAAATATATATCATAAATTCCAAGGTAATTAACTTTCCGGAGAAAAAGCGATCTGTTACACTTTTAAGAAACTTTGGTATGATTACAATTATGATTACAAGACTTCCTAGTTCGACTGTTTCGATTTTATCTCTTGATAAAAATGCTCCTGTTCAATTATTTTATCAGTGGTTTCAAACATGCCAAACAGTTTTATCTAATAAATGCACCAGAACAGAACATAGGGATAAAAAATCCAACAGATTTTTTATGCATTGTTTTTTTTTCCCCTATATGTTGTGTAGTTTTCATATAATTTGACATCATATAAATATTTGTGATGAAGACATAGTTACTACAGGTCAATATAATTGCACCCTGTTACATATTACAACCCCAGACCTGTTCATAAATGTGACATCTTGTTACAAGCCAAAATGTAGCCTCTTCCACAGACACTAGAGGTCAGGACTCCCCACCCCCACCCTCCTCCATCCATATGCCAACTTAACATTAGCCAGTATCTTTTAATATTTATTTTTAACCTTTAGCCTGCTTTATGGTGGCAAGTGATTCTGCCTTTACGAACAGTGCAAAACAAGATCAGCCTACACGGGTGCAAACCAAGATCAGCCTGCACATCCGCTATTGGTCTCCACCCTTCGAATAATAAATGGTACTGCCCAAAGTGAATGATAGACCAGTCTATTTTAGAAATTTAGCAGGCTACAGGTTAATTCAAACTGAGTATAGAGGGAGATTATAGACCATATTCTGTTACAATTTCAGCATGTTTAAAAAATGCCAGTTCAACAAAGCTGAAAGCGTATCAATTTTGGTATGTGGCTCCGCAGCCTATGGCATATATAAAGTGTTACACTGAAGAAAAATTGATTGATTTATGAAAGTTATCCTTAAAAGTCAGAACTAGTGTTAACTGACAGAATGTACTTATGCTAGGGATTGATACCGGTAGGTAGGCACTAATTTAAGAGTTAAATCCACTATTATTTCCAAGCACCCCCTATCTTGTATTACTAAGAAGCATTTATAATGTCTTCCCATTAAACCAAAGTACCGTAGATACCCATGTATAATGCGCAGTTTTTTTACCCCCGGGACCACCCCCGAATCGTGGGTGCGCATAATACACAGGTATAGACAATTTTCCAACTTCAAAACAAGTTTGTTACCGATGTTCGCCATCTTGGTAAAGGGAAACTACTCCCCGCGCTTACTGTCTCCGCTAAAATCTAAGATTGCCGTTACGTTCCGTAAAAGATCGAATTGTTTATTTTTCTTTCAAAAAAATTAATTTCATATAAATTTAAAAGTATTTTGACGAAAGAAATGTTTATAAATCACAAAAATTATGTTACTAATTAAAGATCGAGAATTATCTTTAACCGAGATCAAACTGTGAACAACATAATTGACACGAGGTGACACGTTAATTGCCGGTAATTACTGGCTTTATGATCGTGACAAAAAGACTATCACACCTTTTGTTATCAGTTTAAATTGAGAAGCTCATGTCATTTTGAAAGATACCATTCCGAAATATTGAATCAGCTGCTATTTATTTATTCAAAATAGTGAATTAAAAAAGGTAAAACAACAAATATAACAATAATTTACTGGTTTTATTTTCGAGAAAACAAAAATCGATAGTACCGTGAGACCGATGCTGCTCTCCGCCGCGGAGATATATTTATTACCGGTGTCGATGTAAACTCTACTTTCGTTTTCCATCCACCTCAAAATTGACCAAAAATTTTTTTTTTTTTTTTTTTTCCCCAGGATTTTGGACTAAGATCGGGGGTGCGCATTATACACGGGTGCGCATTATACATGGGTATCTACGGTATATGTATAAATCACCAAATGAAAAAAAAAATTTAATTTCACATGATTGTGCATTTATTATATTAATTACAAAGTATCAAACAATGCATTTGATAAGGAGTTATCATAAATTTACAGATAAAAATAATATATAATCAGTATTCAAATGAACTTATCTTAAATGAGCAATATCTTTGTTTGGTTGATGGGTTAAACCCTTTTTTGAACAGTACTTCAGTTACCTAGCAGGAGTCAATTAGCCGTCATATCATATTTCCTGTACCAATAGTAACTTGTTCTCTGCAAGTAAACTGCAACTTCCCCACAAGAATCAGAGGTGGGGGGCAAATGGTTAACATTATAGTCTTTTGTCAAGTGGTCATGGAGAATTTCACTGCGCCAGAGGATTGAACTCAATACCTCTCAGTTCACATACATTTGCTCTACCTAAATGAATGGGAGAATACTTTTGTCAGAATATGTACTCGCACCACAAAACCAGCAGGGAGGGTCAAGTGTAACTTAGCCTACCTCTACACAGTTTTCACTGGAGAATGATAATATCAACACAATTTAATGTTCATAATTTTAACTATAAAACTACAAATTTCTGTAGACATGTTATAATGCTTCGCTAGTCTGAGAATGATTTGTGATAAAACGTAATTCCTGACTTTTTATGCAGCATAAAACTGTCAAGAAATGCCCATAAATACTCTACTTCCCTTACTGTTCTTCTCTCCATTATTAAATATACATATAAAGATGCTAACTCTAAATAACCATAAGTTACTCATGGGTGTCTTATTCCTATGATGACCCTAAAATACTGTGAAATCGTTTAATTTTACGGTTATGACTTTCCATAGTTTTGGCCAAAACTGCTATTTTTTGGGGATATGAATTCACAAACTTTAAATTTCAAACAAGAAATGGATAGGAATATTACTTGTTAGGCCTAAAAAAACAAATCTTTGTTTCCGGTAACATGCTAAAAAAATTAAGGTAGGTAGGTCAGAAAATGATTTTTTTGGAATTTTTTTTATTAAGGGAGACTTTTCGGAAATTATTTTTGTGTCAAAAAATGAATACAAATAAGGGGGTTATGCCTTTAGAGCATCAGTAAGTTGATTTCTAACATCACTGGCCATGTTTAAAGCATAAAAAGTGCAGTTTTGTTACTTTTTGTTAAAAAGTTGAAAAAAATATTCTCCAAGGCAGGGTAGGTTGGGATACCTGAAACAAACAATTTTTTTTACGCCTTAGTTGGTGTTAAATTTCACAGACTGGTAGTAACAGACCCTCAAGCTGCTGTTTCTATAATTTTGCAAAAATCAGCCAAAGATTCTGTGCAGATATATACAACAACAGAAAATAACAAAAACACTTTAAAACTTTATCCCATGAAGTAAAATCACTTACGGCCAGACACTGTGACTTCAAGTTTTAAGACTTGAAATTTGACCTAAGTGTTGAGAACAGACTGACTGACGTAGTTTTTAAGGCACTGCCACAAAGTTTTACCATATAGAGCCAGATTTAAATGCAATAATAACATTCTTTTCACTGGCATAACTTAACTTCTCTTCTAAAATCATTTTGACATAAAAAAGAAGGGGATGTAGAAGAAAGGATTAAACAAGAGCTGTCTCCATAGGATGACACATGCCCCCGATGGCACTTTGAATGAATAGTTATGGCCGATGTTAGAGTTTAGGACCTTTCACCTACGGACCTGGGTCTTGCGCGCGACATGTCGTCTTACTGTGGTACACATTCATGCCCAATAATTTTAAAATCCATGCATGAATGACAAAGATATGGACCGGACATGCCCATCAATGCACTATCATGAAATATGACCTTTAACGTCTAAGTGTGACCTTGACCTTTGAGCTACGGACCTGGGTCTTGCGCGCGACACGTCGTCTTACTGTGGTACACATTCATGCCAAGTTATTTGAAAATCCATCCATCGAGGACAAAGATATGGACCGGACACGAATGCACTATCATGAAAAATGACCTTTAACGTCTAAGTGTGACCTTGACCTTTGAGCTACGGACCTGGGTCTTGCGCGCGACACGTCGTCTTACTGTGGTACACATTCATGCCAAGTTATTTGAAAATCCATCCATCAATGACAAAGATATGGACCGGACACGAAAATTGCGGACAGACTGACAGACTGACAGATGGTTCAAAAACTATATGCTTCCCTTCGGGGGCATAAAAACAAAAAAAATAAGAATAAAATAAATATATTCATTGAATAAATTTATGTTAAATTAACTCTTCATTATCAATGATATAAAGTGTATATTATGAACCATCAAATCTTATCATTCAGGAAGTAGAGCTGGCTAGTCAGCAATATACTTTTATAAAGTTCTTTATTGTAACAATAAATCACTGATAACGATTTTATTCTGGTTCTTCTTTTAACAAATAAATGATTATAATGTAAATCTCTTTTAAGTCCTGTATGTATGGTCATACACAAGTAAGCTAAATGTTAATATCATGCTTTGGGTTTTATTTTTTTAATTTATTATTATTTTATCCAGACCATTGTCCAAAAGAAGTTACCAGGCTTAATGAATGTTCTGGTGTCTAAACTTAAGGATGGTTGTGGACGTTTTGGGTAAAAAATTTCCCAGTAATAGAATTTGTTCAAACTTTGTATATTATGAACACAGTGTCATGTTAGAAACAGAATTATGGAAAAAAAATCGAGTCACCATGTTTGTTCAGGAGTTATCTGCCCTTGAATATGCAAATTTGAAGAAAAATTCAGTTTTTAGGGCAGATAACTCCTAAACAAGCACGGTGACCTATGATTGTTTTTTGCATTTTTCTGTTTCTAAAATGAAACCGTGTTCATACACAAAGGTTAAACAAAGTCTATTATTGGGAAATTTTTGCCCCATCTCTCATATAAGAAACTGCAGCATCTTTAACCGGCAATAATCAGAAGGGGAAGCTTCCCATTCACTAAACAATCTATGCAGTTTTCCCTACTTCCCGAATGGGAAACTTGGTGCTAAATAGAGCAACTTGCTTCTATTTGTTTCTTTCAAAAGTCCCTGTGCACAAGAAAATACACTGTATTATTAAATAAAATACACCATTGTTAACCTGAGAGATTTGTCTAGATTTCTTCCATTCACAATTTCTTAATAAGACATAATAAAATTTTCATTCAATTTTTTTCAAACAAGGAACTTCCCAATAGTGAAACCGAGATATATATACTTTTACCTCAAATTGCAAGAAAAATAGTGGGAAAGTCGGGAATGAACTGTCACAAATGTTAACTGAAAAACACTAATGATGTGTCTGCAAATGAAATTTTACTGATACATGAAATGCCTTTGTCAGATATTCAATTAAGAAAATGTTGAAGTTCGGTTGGCCCGTAAAATTGGCCAAGCTGACTTATTTCAACAAACTTGAGAGAGGACCAAACAATGATGCTACAACAGGTTTGGTGAACATGTATCAAGTGCTGCATGAGCTATTCAAAGGTTGTTTTCTATTTTCTATTAGGTCAAAAAATCATAATCAAGATCAATCAAAAGAATCATGTGAAAATATAGTTGAAATTTTCTCAAAGATACAGATATGTCAAAATACACCTATAAATTGGAGGAACCATCCATGTTGTACCACAGAAAAGTGGTCTCGGTTTTTCCCTACGGCCAATAATAAACAAGAGGGCCATGATGGCCCTGTATCGCTCACCTGAGTACCATTGCTCAAAATGATATGATCAAATTTTGACATAGAGCACATAGGCATACACATTAAATATCATCAGGATAAACATTTTCTTGTAACAGTCCCTTTTGATCTAGTCATGGCCAATTTCCATACCATGTTTGAGGGTCCTAGGCTCAAATGCTGCATTTTTGTACTAACATGACTATTCCTTACCCTGGAAGACTTAAATAACATTTAAAACCAATCTCATTAGATGCTGCTGAGATATATTCGTTTACATAAAATAAAGGGAGGTAATTTGTCATAAATTCAGTCAAAAATTATCTATCCTGATTGTCCGAGTCCATCTGATGGCACAAATGACATTTCAAATCAGTATCTTCATTGGTTACTGAGATACACCCATTTTAATTTGAAACAAAGGGCCATAACTTTGGAACCCATTATGGGATCTGGCCAGTTGAAGAAAGGAACCAAGATCTTATGGTGACACCCGTTTTGTGCAAGTTTGATTAAATTCAAATCATAAATGAAGCTTCTATTGTGCAGACAAGGTCAAAATAGCTAATTCTGGCCCTATCAGGGGCCACAACTTTGGAACCCATGATGGAAAGGAACCAAGATCTTGTGGTGATACAAGTTGTGTGCAAGTTTGGTTAAAATCAAATCATAAATGAAGCTATTATTGTGCATACAAGGTCAAAATAGCTAATTTTGGCCCTTTCAGGGGCCATAACTCTGAAACCCATCAAGGGATCTGGCCGGTTCAAGAAAGGAACCAGGATCTTATGGTGACACAAGTTTTATCCAAGTTTGATTAAATTCAAATCATAAAAGCAGCAGCTATTGGGCAGACAAGGTCAAAATAGCTTATTCTGGCCCTTTCAGGGGCCATCACTCTGGAACCCATAATGGAATCTAGCCAGTTCAAGAAATGAACCAAGATCTTATGGTGATAGAAGTTGTGCGTAAGTTTGGTAAAAATCAAATCATAAATAAAGCTGCTATTGTGCAGACAAGGTCAAAATAGCTAATTTTGGCCCTTTCAGGGGCCATAACTCTGGAACCAATAATGGGATCTGGCCAGTTCAAGAAAGGAACCAAGATCTTATGGTGATACAAGTTGTGTGCAAGTTTGGTTAAAATAAAATCATAAATGAAATCACTATCGTGCAGACAAGAAATTGTGGACAGACGACAGACAACGGACAATCACAAAAGCTCACCCTGTCACTACATGACAGGTGAGCTAAAAAAGCATGGAATATATATTTACAGTACCAACCTATATTTTCTTTTCACACTAATGGTTGCCGTCATACTCCTAATACTCTCTATTGTCTGTTCATGATCTTCGTATCCCAAAATCCATGCATCCACTGTACTCATACCCATCAGTAACTGGCGTATTGTGGATGCTCTAGATATCTGATCAGTATAACTGCTAGATACAACTTCTGCAATAAAAAATATTCAATCTAAATCTCCCTTTTAAACTATGTTTTGATCACTAATAATATGCAATGTACAAGCACTTCTGTGGAAACTAGAGATTGCTTTTGGTAAAAAATACAGTTTCATTTAAATGAAAGGGTGAATGAACATACTATATCTGGCTAAAGCACAAAGACGTGTTGGAAGTAGGCAAACATAAATGTTAAAGACATGAAAGTTAAGTCTGGCTGGAAATAAGAAAGTAAAACAGATACTGAATGCAACTATAATTATGATTCTAAGTACAAGAGGGTCATGAGTTACGACCCAGTTTCAAATCTGGCCTGGAAATCGTGAAGATAAACATTCTGACCAAGTTTCATGAAGATAGGGTCATAAATGTGGCCTCAATAGTGTTAACAAGCTTTCCCTTTGATTTGAGTGGTGACCTAGTTTTTGACCCCACATGACCCAGTTTCAAACTTGGCTTAGATATCATCAAGATTAACATACTGTGCAAGTTTTAATCAAATCAAAGCATAACATCTATATGGCTGAAAGGGCCAAAATAGAAAATTTTACCCCTTTTTGGTGCAGTAACTCTAGAAACCATGATGGAATCTTGCTGGTTTTTGAAAGGAACCAAATCCTTTTAGGTTGTGTGTAAGTTTGGTTAACATCAAATGTAAAATGTCACTTCTATTGTGTTCACAAGGTAAAAATTAACAAATTTTGGCTCTTTCAGGGGTCAATTAGGGGCCGTAACTCCGGAACCTATGACTGGATCTGATGGATTCATCATGGAATCCAAGATCTACTGTTGTTAAAGATATTTTGCAAGTTTGTATCAAATCAAACAATAAATAAATTCTCTATATGGCTGCAAAAGCCAAAATAGCAAATTTTGGCCCTTTAAGGGATCATAACTCTGGAACCCAAGATGGAATCTGACCAGTTTTCAAAAGGAACCGTGATATTACGCCAATACAAATTATGTGCAAGCTTGATTAAAATCGAATATGTGGTCTCTATCGTGTTCACAAGATACTGTCGACAGACAAAGGGCGATCATAAACGCTCACCTTGTCACTATGTAAGCTAATAAAAGAGTAAAACATCATAAAACATATCCAAGGGCCATAACCATGCTTAAATCCCTGAAACAGAGCATACCCAAGACATTCACAACTACACCTGGTAATGATCACTTTTGTGAAGTTTGGTGTAATTTCTCCTGGTGGTATCGGAGCACTTGCCCAATAATATATGAGAAATGGCCAAAATATCATAAAATTTGATTAATCAAGAGCCATAACTCCATTGAAAATCATCAAATCAGAAATTGCCTAAAATATGCACAACTAGACTTGGCAATGATCATTCTTGTGAAGTTTGATGTAAATCCATCCAGTAGTGTCGGCAGAGTTGTGTTAACAAAATTTTGTGACAGACTGCACTAAATCAATATTTCTCCCCCACTACATGAGGGAGAAATGATTAAAAAAACACTAACGCTTTCCGAACTGAAGCCACAGGCTTTCAATGAATGAAGATTAAGGCAACTCTGCACATTTGGATCAATTTTTTTTGTACAATGTAGAATTTGATTACATACCAATTTTTCAGAACTTCAGAATATACTTAGAAAATGTGGCAAATAAAAACGATACAGTCCTGTGCTTGGTTTTTTGCAAGACTAATTTGAAAAATTTGGACCTCACACAAGTTTTCGTAATTGGAGTATATGGGAAAATCACAATTTTGATATTTTCTGGAAGAGAAATTTTTCTACTGTGTAGATTATAATGCAGGTTTTTTTTTCCTTATATGAGTGGTACCAATAACCGGTACCGTTCTCAATGCTAAAGTGTCCACTTTTCCCAATCATCAGTAAAAAAGTTCCCATTTCCAAAAATTAAAACTGAAAATAATCGGCAGCGAAATGAAATGCACCGCATTGTGTTTTTTACGACTGCATAGATTTTATAGGCACCGTAAATATAAATACTCCCCATCTGTTTTCACACACGGACATTTCGTAACTACCGTTGAAAATCCATGCGAGATTGGGGACGAATCAGAATATTACTCGGTTATTGGGGATAAGATTGTTACTTGCATCAATTCCCGTTTTACTGATAAAATGTCGCACAACAGTAAATACTACCGAAAAAGATTAATTAAGGCAGCCGGAAAAGAAGAAAAGAACCTATGAAATGCTTTCAAAACAACAGAATGTTCAAGAAAAAGAGGGTGCATTGCCAAGCAATAAAGGGGAAGAGAGGTCTGTCTCTGTTGGGTCTGGCGAACTGCCATTACCGACAAGTTAATCTACACGTTCATCCCCACATGAGATGTTACTGAAAAGTTCAAGACGGCTAAAAACAGAGAGATTGCTCTGTAAAGTGATAATTGAATGACAGTATTAATGATTAAACAGAGCTCAGATACTTTTCAGTTGTTATTTTGAATTAACTACTATAAAATGTGCTTGATAAATATTTCCCAATCTGACCAAAAACAACGCGAATGTACCATTCCCAAAATATTGAAAACAAGAGCGCCGCAAAGCTGGGCAATATACGCCTGAAGGATTACATCATAGGATGGGAGCAAAAAAATCCTTATCAGGTACAGGTATGTAAAAATACACCTTAAAATTGGAGGTACCATCCATGTTGTACCACAGAAAAGTGGTCTCGGTTTTTCCCTACGGCCAATAATAAAAAAGTTTCAAAATAAGCTATTTATAGTAACATAAAAGGGAAGTAATTCAAAAAAAAAACTGTTAGTACAAAAAAGAGATCTGCCAAATAAAGACAAGAGCACTGCAATGCAGAGCAATATACACAAAGCAAAGTCATATATGACCTTTGACCCTTAAGTGTGACCTTGACCTTGAAGCGAGTCATCTGGAACATGCACTCCGCACATCGTCTCAGTGTGGTGAACATTTCTGCCAAGTTTCTTTGAAATTCTTCCAGCAGTTCAAGAGTTACAGAGCGGACACAAAACAAACTGATATGACTTTTGACCCTTAAGTGTGACCTTGACCTTGAAGCGAGTCATCCGGAACATGCACTCTGCATGTCGTCTTGGTGTGGTGAACATTTGTGTCAAGTTTCTTTGAAATCCTTCAGGGGGATCAAGAGTTACAGAGCGGACACGAAACAAACTGATATGACCTTTGACTCCTAAGTGTGACCTTGACCTTGAAGTGAGTCATCCGGAACATGCGCTCTGCACGTCGTCTCAGTGTGGTGAACATTTGTGTCAAGTTTCCTTGAAATCCTTCAAGGGGTTCAAGAGTTACAGAGCGGACACAAAATTGCTAACGGACAGACAAGAAATTGCTAACGGACAGACGGACACCAGCGTCATAACATAATACGTCCCTTCGGGCGTATAATAAACCTGTAATGAACTTCTTACAGTCATAAATATACATAATGGTCTATATGCACATTTCAAGCTGATTTTAAGAGACATTTTGGAATTACTTAAGTGTCAAACTTTTCAATATCACATTTTATCTTTAGAAAGGTAGTTTAGCCGCTTTAGTAAGTTTACTCAGGCACTGCCAAAATTTCTTAAAATGATTTTCATTTCCAGATTCTGAGTCCAGACAATATTCTATATTATCTGAATAAATGATGTTAGGCCATTACTTCTGGTTTATCCAATGTGCAGTACTACCTTAAACTGTGTTTTTGATACATTCTTTCCCTACTCTTAACTTCATACTTCCTTTTTCCTCCATAAATAGTTTACTTAAGCTGAAAAAGACCAATTTGACATATTTTTTGTCCCCTAGGTTAGTAGGGCAATGTCAAACCTCTGGTAATAGCAGCCACAGACTTCCTTCGCTGAGCAATGCTCTTCCTTCTCTGAGGATCTGTAATCTTCCGAGTCAGCGTGAGACCAGTGTCTGAATGGAAGGCATTGTGACTGGGTAACATGGCAGAGATTGCTGCATGACTGCTCCTTCTCCATCGTAAATCTGTCTCATCAATCTCAACAGCATCTGAAAAATTGCATGACCACTGAGAATTGAACAAGAGTGCCAGAATGTCACAATATACGCCCGTCATGTAAATGTTACAGTAAAACATGTTCTGTATAAGTTTGGTAGACAGTTAGCCCAAACAATGAAATATCCAATTCTAACAACCAAGTTAAAAAGTTTCAAGAATAAGCTATTTGTAGTAGCAACAAAGAGAAGTAAGTCCACAAGAAATCTATATTTTGTTTTTCTAAGTTCACAAAAGAACTCCATGGTAGTTTAAAAAAACAGGTATAGATACCTTAAAATACACCTAAAATTTGAAAGCAACATTTATGTTGTCCCACAGAAAAGTGGTCTTGGTTTTTCCCTACGGCCAGTAATAAAAAGGTTACAATATGTTAAGATATTTATAGTAACAACAAAGGGAAGTAATTCTAAACTAGGGACCTGGTTTTTGTGTCTCATTATGATGGACAATTCTGCCAAGTTAAATCAAAATCCCTAATCCCTCCATGCATGAAGAAGAAATGCTATGTACAAGGTCATTCTTGTATCTGGATTTTTTGGCCTCCAAGTGTGACCTTAACCTTAGACCTAGGGACCTGGTTCTTGCGCAGGACACTCCATCTCATGATGGTGAGCATTTGTGCCAAGTTACATAAAAAACTTTCCATGTATGAAGAAGAAATGCTCCGGACAAAGTCATTCTTGAATTTGACCTTTGACCTCTAAGTGTGACCTTGACCTTAGACCTATGGACCTGGTTCTTGCATCTGACACCTCTTCAGAGGAAATGACTGCGGATATTGCTGTAAATTTAACTTCTAATGAATGAGTTTCATCAAGTTTTACATAAACCGGACCTCCCTGGTATGAAGGTCAAAATCACTATATCCAGTCTCCCACTCCCAAACTTCCATAACTTTCTTATGCCACAGGATATTGTCCTTATACATGCCGTGTTAACAAACAAGATGATCAACAATGTCCGTCAATGAGGACATGGTAACTGTCTCCGAACAAAATGCTAATTATTATTAATTAATGAAACAATCAAAGGCTAAGTTGACCAAACATTTATTATCTACTCTTACTTCTAATTTTATCCTTCCTTTTACCACTTCTAAATTAAGTAAAAATGTCCTGTGCAGCTGCATTTAGTACAGATACAGAATAAAGGGAGATAATGTATTTTTCTAAATTTTTGGAACTTACTGAAAGAGTAATCTTTCAAAAATTTAACCTTTTATAATGATGAATAAATACCATCATTTGTGCCATAATTTGTAAATTTTGTAAACTTCAAAGATTGCAGTTTGAAAGTTTTTTATCCAAACATCAATGCATTCTGTACTTGTGATAGAAATTCTATTCAAAGCAATTTCATAAGATTGCAAATAATCACAAAATTCATTATGCTGATACTGTTGACATATTACACCATGTTGACAATAAATTCTGCTTACCCACTAATACTTTAGATTTTGGCAATCACTGAATTTACAAGGATTAATAATGCTGGTAGCATATATTTTGCTTGTAGCTATCTCTGTTAAAAAAATAATAATAAAAAAACCTTCGAAACTGTTACGTATTTTTTTCTCACTGATGGTGAATTTATTATTGTGAGCTCTTCGCCTGTCTTGGGATTCTAAACAACTGTTACAGAATTGTCTATTGACTATCATCGAGTGTGACATTTTTAAGAAACATATACATGTAACTTGGTAACCTATAATTTGACTAATGTTACAGTAATTGTGTGTAGAAATTACCTTTACGGCAGTCGGTCAAATGTCAACATGTAATAAATAATGCAGTATATAGCCTACTAATTTGATTACTAATTATTTCAACAGACTTTAGTGTTCATCTATTCAATACATATGCAAATAAACCTTCCAAATTTCCTATAAACTTCATTTTGGAAACCAAATTGTTTCTTTTTGAAATTGCTGTAATGATTGAAAAAGGGGAAAACTTGCACTAAAGTATTTCTTTTTAGCTCACCTGAGTCATTGTGATCGCTCGATGTCCGGCGTCTGTCTGTCTGTCGTCTTGTCAACAGTTAGCTTGTGATAGAGGCTGTATTTTTCAACTGATCTTCATGAAATTTTGTTAGAAATCTAGGCCAAGTTCGAAAATTGGTCATCTGGGGTCAAAAACTAGGTCACTAGGTCAAATCAAAGAAAAACCTTGTGTATGCGATAGAGGCTGTATTTTTTAATTGATCTTCATTAATTTTGGTCAGAATGATTGCCTTGATGAAATCTAGGTCAAGTTTTAATAATTATGGATTATCTTGGGTCAAAAACTAGGTCACTAGGTCAAACCAAAGAAAAACCTTGTGTATACAATAGGGGCTGCATTTTACACTGGATCTTCATGAAATTTGATAAGAATGTTTGTCTGGATGAAATCTAGGTTGTGTGTGCGTGTGTTCGGGTTTAACGTTTTTTTCAACAATTTTTCAGTCATATAAACCACCGTGAAATCTAGGTTGAGTTTGAATATGGGTCATCTAGGGTTAAAAACTAGGTCACTCGGTCAAATTAAAGAAAAACCTTTTGTACGCAATAGGGGCTGCATTTTACACTAGATATTCATAAAATTTAGTCAGAATGATTTCCTTGATGAAATCTAGGTCAAGTTAAATATGGGTCATCTGTGGTACAAAAACTAGGTTACTAGGTCAAATCAAAGAAAAACCTTGTGTATGCGATAGAGACTGTATTTTACAATTGATCTTCATGAAATTTGGTCAGAATGATAGCCTTGATGAAATCAAAGTCAAGTTTGAATATGGGTCACCTTGGGTCAAAAACTAGGCCGCTAGGACAAATCAAAGAAAAATGTTTTGTATGTGATAGAGACTGTATTTTTCAATTGAGGTTCATGAAATTTGGTCTGAATGATTGCCTTGATCAAATCTAGCTCAAATTTGAATGTAGATCATCTTGAATCAAAAACTAGGTCACTAGGTCAAATCAAAGAAAAACCTAGTGTAAGCAACAGGGATTGCATTTTACACCCGATCTTCATGAAATTTGATCAGAATGTTTGTCTGGATGCAATCTAGGTCAAGTTTGAATATGGGTCAACAGGGGTCAAAAACTAAGTCACCTGGTCAAATCAAAGAAAAACCTTTTGTACGCAATAGGGGCTGCATTTTACACTGGATATTCATAAAATTTAGTCAGAATGGCTGCCTTGATGAAATCTAGGTCAAGTTTGAATATGGGTCATCTGTGGTCAAAAACTAGGTTGCAAGGTCAAATCAAAGAAAAACCTTGTGTATGCAATAGGGACTGCATTTTACACTGGATCTTCATGAAATTTGATCACAATGTTTGTCTTGATGACTTCTAGGTCGAGTTTGAATCTGGGTTATGTTGGGTCAAAAACTAGGTCATCCAGTCAAATCAAAGGAAAAGCTTGATAACACTTTAGAGACCACGTTTATGACCATATCTTCATGAAATTTGGTCAAAATGTTTATATTGATGTTTAAAGTCTTAGATGATTTTGAAAGTGGGTCATGTGGGGCCAAAAACTAGGTCAGTAGGTCAAATCAAAGGAAAGGCTTGTTTACACTAAAGATTTTTGGTCCAATCTTAATGAAAATTGGTCAGAATATTGGTTTCCTTGAGATACTAGGTCAAACATGTTTACACTGTTATGGTGTGTTTCTCAGGTGAGCGACCTAGGGCCATTTTGGCCCTCTTGTTTTATAAAACTGTTACATTTCTGAAAAAAATGTAACATTTTAGAATCAGAGCGGGTTCGGGTATTCATGAAGATTTGGTAGTTAGTGAACATTTTAGAAAAAATCATTTTAGAATAAATTCGATAAAAATATCTTAATCATTTGGTCTTTTACAACTTCCGGTCATCCGAAATTTTCTGACCTTGCGAGGTAAGTTTAAATTTTCAAATTTATATTTTACTACCAGACTATTGCCGGAAATTACGCATGTAGGTTAATTTTTGGATGAGGTGACATAACTTATTAAGCCTCGACATCGTCTTGATCGGACATTATACGGTGAGCAAGCCCCCTTACCCGCCACCCCTCCCCCCTCCTAACAGGGATACCCTCTCCCATACATCAAAATTTAGACTAAAACAAGTACATTTCTGTATACCCATGGACAGAAGGTCGAGCCCGCCATCTGTCAAGTGTGACCTTGACCTTAGACCTAGGGACTGGTTCTTGCGCATGACACTCATAATGGTGAACATTCATGCCAAGTTACATCAAAATCCCGCCATGCATGAAGAAGAAAATATTAATGCTCTGGACAAACTTCAATTTGACCTTTGACCTCCAACTGTGACCTTGACCTTTGAGAAAGGAACATGGGGTTTGCACATAACATGCCTTCTCATTGAGTTAAACATTCATGCCAAATATAAACAAGATTAGTACATGCATGTCAAAGTTATGGTCCAGACAAAATCGGATGGATGCACATACACCGAACCGCCAAAAGTGGAGACTATATCGAGCTCACCCAAACGGGCTCGACAATAATGCACTGGTGCCCAGCATCTCATACCTGTATTTTAAAATTTTCCTGACCCCCTGACATTGATAAATTTTGTAGATTTCAGAAATTTTATCTATTTGACAAGACAATTAAAATACAATAATTATTAATCAAATAAAAGGAAGCATCCCATGCTGTGAATTGGCTTAGAAATGAAACCATAATGAAACTTTGCAAAGGTGTCACGCAAATATAAATAATTTCTTTTTTTTCTAACATGAATCTTGATAGATTAAACAAGTTTTCGCTTTTGTGTGAGCAAAAAATCCTAACGCGAGGGTAATTTGGATCTTTGACACCTATTTAAAATCATGATGAATCATATACAAATATTTCTTACTCTCATTGCTCACAATATATGCCGGAATGCTTGATTTCCTCAGAAGATTTTGTTTCCGTGAAGACATTCCTGTAAAATGATGTTTAATCCATCTATTTACCACGATCTTTCTGGCAGCTGATGCTGAGTTTTGACAAATTTTCCCGCCGTATAAGAGTTGTGTCCCTTAGTCTATATTCGTGACGGGAAAAGTTAGCACACCTATGAAGAGTGTACATACCTATTTTTTCTGTACCCTGGTTATTTATCAGATTGTGTCAGGTTTTAATATTGTCACCAGGCGAGATGTGGGATAGAAATGACAAATATTTAGATCGAGGGCCTCATCGGCCGATTGTGTTAGATATGGGAGGGGCACCCCATTCTGTGCCCCCACCAAAAACAAATATCACGATAAAATTTGGTGGGGGATGGGGGCGGGGCACTTAGAGTTGCTATTTTCCGTCCGTTCGTCTTTTTGTCCATTAATTGAGATTTCACACAGCCATTAAATTTATGCATAGAAAGGGCCTAAAAGATTACAGGAATATTAGCACGTCATGGTACTTCCATATTCGCGTTTGGATATGACCAATGCATGGTATACATGTGTTTTATTCCAGCAAGGCAGATTGCAATGTTTGAAGAATCATACCCTGGGGATGGCTCTTAGTTCATATCAGTTTTCCATTTCAGGTCGTCTGATCGAGGTGATTCTCAGGTATGGGTTGTTTTGTACTTGTTAGATGATACTTTGTCGGTTTTGTATAAGAAACTATAGTCTATAGTTTTGTTCTTGTGCTTAGGATGACAATTTCTGAGTTGCATCTTATACCCCACTCCTTTGTCCATACTAGGATATATTGTCTTAATCCTTTTGAAGTTGGAGATGAGCTTGAATTGAGCTATGACACGGGATTGAAAGGTATTTTGTGGGATGTAGCGATGAACGGCTTAATGATGTCCAGTATCATTGTATCAAGTTGTTTATCCATATATAAATCGTGTTGCGCAAGAGAAGACGAGAACATTATGTTTATCCAGGTGATTCAGTATATGGTGGCAGGTAATGTGTTCTAGTAGTTTGGATTAACTGTTGGTCAGTGATATTGAACGGTAGTATCTTCCTGATTGTTGGATCATCGGTACAAAGATTTATCTTTCTAGCCCTTGGGTAACTATCTTTTGGAAAATGAAACTATGGATGTTGTTTCTTTTTCGGCACAGACTTGTAGTACCCTGTTGAGCACCGCTTTGTTGAACTTTATGTTGCGCCACAAGAGTGCAAATGTTTCTTTTTCCTCTGTGAATATCTTTGTGGAGTATCTTCTCCTACGTGTCTGTGTACTTTGGGGAAGTATTTCGCCGTTATCCTTGGTGAAGACTGACTGAAACCAATCTGCAAATAACTCTGCCTTCGCTTTACGGTCGTTAATTTAGATGCTTTGTTTTTTTTGCATTGCTAATAGCTGAGTTGGTCAATGTCTTTTCGGCTTCTCCAAGTTTGTGACTATATTATTTTGTAAATTTCTGTACATGGTCAAGATGTTCCTTTTTTTTTGTTTTCGTGTACATTTTAGCCTTGAGTATGAGGCGGTCTTTCACGTTTTTATATACCCATGGTGAGGATGTCTTAGAGGTCTCTATTTTCGATAGGATGTTCTTGTTGATTTTGATCACAGTGTCTCATATGACGAGGATGAACGTATAGTTCTCTAATATTTGAAAACATGATAGATATTTCAGTTTTCAGTTGGTCCCAACCGGCTTTAGACCGAACTTAGACTTAGTCACGGTTGTTGTATATTCTGGTCCTTTAGGATCATATACTACATTCACTTTTACTATAATAGAACTCCGCTCAAGCCAGTTCTAGGAGACGTGAAGGATATTGCATATTTCATTACCTCTCATGAATAGACTTATTGAAACCTATTTTGCTATTATTTTGCTTGGTTGCGTTCGATGTTTACAAAGGTTCTTGTTACAAATTTTATTAACTATCAGAAAGTAGTCTTTTAGTGCTGTGGGGCGGCTGTAAAAAGTCCATACTTGTTGTTGTTTTATTTTCGGGTCTTTTGGTGTATATTCACTTTTACCATAACAGAATTCCGCTTAAACCGGTGCTAGGTGGTGTGAGATATTCTTTATATCCGCCTTGTTAAAAGATTTATTGAAAGACAATAAAGCTCCACTATTCAAGTGTCCCGTCAACAAAGAAAGCTAAATGAATGAATCAATGATATAAACAAGTACATGTGTAAAAGAAACAACACTTTTGCTTAAATGTAAGTTAGAACCATAAAACTTCGATCCCCCTCTTCTGTTTCTAAATGACACATGCTTACATACAAAAACTTATCAGAATTGCAAAGTCAAAATAGGGGCATAACTTTAAAAAAGCAAAGATGGTAATCTGACCGGTGTTCGCACTTAAAGTTTCAAAAGCGAATGACTTTGGGCATTGTTTAATTACCCATTGGATATGGTGCCTGCTTTTTAATCTTGTCTTTTGACAGTTTCTGTGATATGCAGGCTCCATTACCATAGATCCCTTCTCTAAATTCCAGTTTGTTTAGTTCTGCTCATTGTTTTCTCGTTTAGGACAAAGCCATTATTTTATCTGGGACCATTTACGCCGTCGCTTTTCATGGAATTGCACTTTGTGCATCATTGAAGGTTCCATGTGCACCAACGTATGAATACATCTGCGGATGTCTCTAAATTATATTCTGTGTAAATGTTGAGTTCTGCTCAACCCGGGGCTAGAGGGCGTGGACGGTAGCTTGCAGTTCCACTACCGTCCATGAACAGGCTCAGTCAAACCGAGCCTGCAAAATTTTCATTTATGTCGTGTTAGGTGACCTGTGGCATTCCACTTTTTATTTTATTGGATAACCTGCACTGGCCTAGCACTCATACGCACTTACACCGCCTGCTTTAAAAGTCGTTTTGACCTGCCTATTGGAATATGTAATGGCTCAATTCGGTATTAAATCCTTTATTCACACATTCATAAGCATCACTGTTAGAACAGAAAGAAGTTATAATGATAACTCTCGAGTCGTTTATACACAGTTCTACCTTTTGCATAGATATTTAATGGTCTTCAATTTACTTCTTCCGTTAGATTTTATGTAATTCATATACGGTAATGCCACCAAAAGGTTATGTCTGATATCCAAGACAGGGAACTAAGGTTGTATCTGGTTTTATCAAGTTTGATACCGATCATCCGTGCAGGAACTTAAATTTACTTGCTATCCGAACCGTTACTTACTAGTATACTAAATCTAGATTAAACTATTCTTCGATTAGTTGTATTAAACCATTACACACCATACATGGTTGACTTCAGATTGTTATTTCCGAAAAGAACTAAGTGTCCAATGTTAACATATGCAAAAATGTTTCCCAATCATACGATCACAAGAGTTCTAAAACACCATTTAAAAGTTTTTTGTTTTCGCTTTGTGGTTGCCATAATTTGCATATTCTTATCACTTAAGAACTCTAATTTGAATGATCTGATCTTCTTATATCGAATAATTTGAACCTTAGAACGAAAATTGGAAACGTGATGAAGTTTTATGCAGAACTACGTGTTTAATGGTAGACGTCAGCAAAACTTACGTGATTGATCGGGAGATGCCATACTGGACAGATCAAACATACGGCTACCTGTATAGTTACCGCACAGTGATAAATGCATATAAACAATGGCTTTGCAGAACACACAGTGTTGTTATATTTTTCAGGTCACAGAGTACATTCAATTTACAGTAACAGGGCGTTAAGGATTATAACCTATCATGAACAGTCTCAGTCAAACTGAGAGTCTGAGATTACACGTTATAGCGATGGTCAGAGTGCTGTTACATCTGCGATGTTCCTATGTAGACACCATTTCGCAGTCGGTTTCTTTCTGCCACTAGATATTGATGTACATGTGTAATAGATCTGGAGTTCCACTCTGGAGTTCTCAGATACGCAGAAGAGTGATGAGGTGTTGGTCTATGATTGTAGGGGATGATCATCTGAACCTGTTCGTGAGTCAACGACTGAAGTAAACGAAACTTCTGATTGTGTTGTGTGTATTAAATCAGTTATTATTGAAAATATCTTTATGGTCACTCATTTGACGATTATAAGGCATGATATGTTGTTCTTTAGGATTTATTGAATATATCACTACATGAGCATTTTTGTGTTTTACATAGTTTATTATTACATTTTGCTGCTAATATGTATAATATTAAGGGATTCACTTTGATGGTTAAAACTGACCAGTAAGTTGGTGGCTAAAGTGAGTAAGGGTTTGCATGCCATCAACCGTTTCAGCTTCCCTGTGGCATTTCTACTGCTGACCTTTCCACGACGGTGCAGCACTGTATTCCTTCATGTGTTTGTTTTGTCTATCGTGGACGACGCTACCTTAGTAACCTACCGGCTGAACAAGAGCTGTCGGAGAACATCAACGCTCGACTATTCAACAATCTTGGTAACTGAATAAATATAAAGGTTGAAAAAGGGACACAATTTTGTAAAAATGCAATATGAAGTTAAGTAACCAGTAGAATGCATGTCAGCTCACCGCAGTGGACAATCCATTCCCATCAGCGGGTACTGAGCTACCAGCTTACATACAAAACTAAACCAAAATTGCTCAGTCGGAAAAGGGGCATAATTTTGTAAATGCTATGAACTCTGTGCAATGAATGTCAGATAATTATAGTGAACATGTGTGTGAAGTTTCAATCCATTACCATATGTAAGTACAAAGATACAAGCTTACAAACAAAAACAATCAAAAGCTGCTAAATCGAAAAAGGGATATAATTTTGTAAGAAAATGCAAAGTAGAAGTATGGAATCTGTGCAGTGAATGTTAGATCATCACACTGAACAAGTGTGTGAAGTTTCAGTCCATTCCCATTAGTGGGTATTGAGATACCAGCTTACATACAAAAACTTAACCAAAAAATGTTAAGTCGAAAAAAAGGGTATAATTTTGTAAAAAAGCAAAATATAGAGTTATGGAACCTATGCAATGTAAGTCATTTTATCACAGTAGATAAGTATGTGAAGTTTCAATCCATTCCTACAAGTGGTTACTGAGATACCAGCTTACATACAAAAACTTGACCAAATCGGGACGCCGACGTACGGGTGAGTCCAGTAGCTTTTAACTATTCTTTAAATAGTCGAGTCAAAATCTGAACTCTATTAACTCTGCTCTGATGCATGGGGACTGGTTCCCGGTTTATAACGGTCATGTAGAATAGACACGACTTTAGAAAGCAGTTTTACGTACGCCAGGACCAAGACAGTGATTCCGAAGCCGCGTTTCTCTCACAATATCTGACCCCTAGGAAAGGCTGTCGCATTACTTGAACTAAGCCAACTTCATAAATTCATCAGCTACATTGCTCTGTATTTATATGGTAATAAAATATACACAGACACTGAATTGATAAGGAAAAATACACAAATGAGCTTAATGGTAGACTCTGGGCATGAGACATTCCTGTTAGGAAGGATCAGTAAATATTTTAGAAAAAAATATAAACTTCAACAGCAAGCATTTTACATGTTTAAAATTAACTAACAAAGCAAATAAAATAGGCAAATTTTCATACATCACAAAGGAAGCACCAACAAAGCAATAAAGCATGATAATTAAAAGTAGAAAGTAGTAGTAGATAAGACTAACAATATGTAGTATCATCATCAAGCACACAAGAATTCAAGCAAAAGCAGGAAGCACATATATAGTAAGGTGCAGGAATCAACATTTCATATTTTTTACAAGACATTTTATACAAAGGAGAACAGCGACAACTGACATAGTGAAACTAAGTGGAACTGCATGCACTGAAAATGATTATAAATTAAACTGATGTTTTATAGAATACAACACTAGGCATAATAGCCAACATGTGAAATTCATCCAAGAGTGAGCCACGCCGAATGATTAGGTCAGTCCTCGTCTGTAAGGCACCGCTTACATCCGGGATACATATCTACATCTGCATCTACAGAAAAGAAAAGTAATACCTGAAGTAAGGGGTAAAGTATTGTTCTTAGAAAGAAAGAATTTGAGTTGTATTGTGTGCGTGAATGGAATATTATATATAAAAAATAGTTAAGTTTCTGAGGTGATAGTGATCTACATGAACAAAGTTATATTTGATTTTGTAAAATACAGTCAGAGAGGTTTAGTGTCGGAATTGTTCTAGGGTTTGCCAGTTTAGGGCATTTATCATGCGGGAAACGATGCTTGTGTAGTCATAGTTGTTACAGTTTGCTGCTGTCCAGTTAATCATTTCAATTTTGCTACTTTTGCCAAGGGTGCCAAACAGTTGAACAATATTCAAACTGGGGGCAGACATATGTGTTATAAGCATTTGTTTTAATGTCCTTATTGTTTGTCTTGACATTTGTCCTGATGAAACGAATAGAGTTATTTGCTTTTGATGTGATATTGTTGATATAGCCTGACAGGTTCAGATCTTGGCATCTGTGCTTTTTAATTTACTGCCATGGAGGATGTAGAGGAAAATAGAAGGGTTCTTTTTCCTAGTTATTGGCAGCACCGAACAGTTATCTGGAGATGACATATTGGACAGAACACTCATACGGCTGCCGGTGTGTTACCAGTAGGGGAAATTGTCCGATCGGGCAATTCGGGTATTCCCCTAACACATTGCCCGATCGGGAAATTTTGCACCAAAAATTGCCAGATCGGGCAAGAAAATGGTCCATTTCTATACACTTTAGAAAAAATAACTAGTGCATAAGGATATTTGTCCTAGAGATGATCTAATTGCACGTTTCGTATCACAAAGGGTATATCTAAGATCCTACCGTTCAAATATTTTTTTAATTGTCTAGATTCTGATATATTTAGTCTTAAAAATTCACTTTCCCGTTTTGGCAACTTACTTTCCAGATCGGGAAAGTGAGTTTCCCAATCAGGAAAGTGACTTCCAGAGAGTATATAGCATTAAAACAAATTGAAAACAAAAAATCGGTACGTTATAGTTCATGGTGTGATCAGGAATTGTCGCAAGAGTTATCACTAGAACGCTCAACCTGCAAATAGAAACAAAAACATTTGAATCTATGCAAATGGGTGCAAAATTGAATTAAAGTGAGTGAAAAACAGTTTTATTTTCAGTGTACATGGTGTAGTTGTACTTACAGTAATGTGCATTTGGTTGTGTATAGCTGGATACTTCAAACTTGCGCCTATCAGAATATCCTTAATGATTTTCCCAAGGCGATGAGGAGCAAATACAACATATTTAACTGGTTGAATCACACCTCCACCTATTTCATGTTGACTTGGCCACGGGTGTGAACTATATATAGACTCTAAAGGACCTGTGACAATACTGAAATATAAAATTTTGGATGTGTCCGAGATAAGATATTTTTAATTTATTATGCATTGCGACACCAGCCTGCACATTCGCACCGTCTGTTCAGGATCAATTCTGTTCGCTAAATGTGTCTCTAATTCCATAGGTTTTGGATCTTGACCAGACGCGGGCTGATCTGAATCCATGCTGGTCGCAAATGCACTATGTTGGTTTTCTCATGGGGCGGCTCGTATGCTATTTTATGTTACGGCTGATTTAGTTTTTAATTCAAATGTACATATAAATTAATAAGAACTTCATGAAATTGTATATTAATATACATATTGCCTGTACATGTTTCTTCAAATATCAAATCAAGCGATTTAAATTCAAGAATTATAATTTATTATTTGTATTTTAAAATAATCATTATGAACTAGATCTATCAAAAATGTTCATTGTGTATGCAGTATATTACCTCTGATATCGATATTACATTTATCATCATAGTCCGTGTCATCTGTACCACAAGATGCTTCAGTCTATCATTTGTTTAGGCAGAGCTTCATTTAATGCGCGATGGCATTCACTACAGTTCTTCTCAACATAAGAAGCACATCAATGACAGTAGGACACAGTAGTTGCATATTGCTCATTTTTGTTTGTTTTTTTTAAATACGTTCTTCCTTTGTAATTTTCCAGTCAGTATGCATGAAGTAGGTGCCACATTTTTTAGTGAGTCTGCTAGCCATTTCCCACAATTTAGAATATATTCACTTTCCTGATTGGGAAAGTCACTTTCCCGATCTGGAAAGTAAGTTGCCAAAACGGGAAAGTGAAAAAAATGCACTAAAACTGGCCGAATTGATAGTTTTAAGGCTAAATATATCAGAATCTAGACAATTAAAAAACATTTTGAACGGTAGGATCTTAGATATACCCTTTGTGATACGGAACAAGCATTCAGATCATCTCTCGGTCAAATATCCTTATGCACAGGTTATTTTTTTCTAACGTATATAGAAATGGACCATTTCCTTGCCCGATCTGGCAATTGTTGGCGCAAAATTTCCCGATCGGGCAAAGTACATTCAATTTTACTATTTTAGAATTCCGCTTAAGCCGGTGCTATGGGGCGTTAGGGGTGTTGCATATTTCATTACCTATTACAGTCTCAGTCAAACCGAGTCAGCTATTATTTTGCTTGGTTGTGTTCTATACTTCGAATGGATCTTCTTATAGATTTTATTTAAGAGAAACACCGTTAAATTGTTCTGCCTTGTGGGTTTATCGTGAACTTGGGAAGTCAGTGTACAGGTCAAGTAAAGAGTGATCAACTCTCTATAGTGCTCTCACGCACAGACTCAGTAAACCCGTGTCAGTTATTATTTTGCTTGGTTGCATGGATCTTCTTAACGATTTTATCAACAATCACAACAGTAGTCTTTTATCCTTGGGTTTTAGTGTTTTGTGGCAGCTGTAAAAGTCTCCCCGTACTTGTGACTCAGTGTTGTTATATTTTCTGGTCCTATGGGATCACGGAACTTATTCAATGTTTACTGATTAAAGAATTCGGCTTAAGCCGGTGCTAAGATCATCTGGAACGACGTATATGACCTTCCTGGGTCATGAGGGGTGTTGCGCATTTAATGTCATCTCATGAACAGACTCAATCAAACCGAGTCTGCTATTAGTTTGCTTGGTTGCGTTCTATGCTTCCAAAGGATCTTCTTACATATTTTATTTCTTACTGAGATCATTTTGTAATGTTTGGTAAATTTATGAATGTTTGACTGTCAGATGCAAATAGTATCATATGCAAATACTCTCACAAACTAGCCACTGAATGAAATAGGTACGTGCTAAACTTCAAAAAGACATTGAACCCCCCCCCCCCCCCCCCCCCCCCAAAAAAAAATAAAACCCGAAACAAAAACAAATGCGAAACAGACCCAATAAATAAAGAAGACAAACACATACATAACGCTGTCTTTACAACCCAACAAAAAAGTTTTGCTGTGAAGTGATAATTAAAAATATTCTCGGAAAATTTACACCATCATGTACTGGTTCAGAATTATTAACTTGTAGGGTTTTGTAAATTTTACACAAAAAGCATTAACAGATTAACATTCCTTACTATTTCGAGGGGGGAGAGTTTGGGGGTGGGGGAGGGGGGGGGGGTGGGGTCACAATTTTAAACTGGATAAAACTAGAGCATTTTTAAAGATTTGCTGGCAATAAATTTCACAGCATGCAGGTTCCGCTTATCAAAGATTATGTAGGGTACGCTTGGTCTGTAGGCCTATGTTATATTGCAGTAATTCGGTCAAAAATGTGCTTCCGTGGTGTCCGTGGTGTAGTCGAAAGTAGTCCCTAATAAATAGATCCAGTTGACTTGCATTTCACTGCATACTATTCAACACCCCTTTTCTGAAGTAGCTGAATTTTATATGAAACAAAGAACAATTTCTTTTATTGGTATTTAGTTTCTAGATTTTCACTCCGTCGTAGACCTATTTTCCACAAGATATCCATACATTTGCTTCAAGAACATATAACATATACAATCGATTTATGGCTATTAGGACTAATTGTGATGTGTTTCGAGAAAAGTCTTATTTCAGCTCTTATAAGGGGCAAATCATGTATTTTTCTCAAAGGGGCAGCAGACAGAGAGGAATTTCATAATACTATTTCTAATCACGTATAACGACATTTAGGCACAAAAGTTCTAGGTTATAATGCAGTAATTCGGTCAAAAATGTGCTTCCGTGGTGTAGTCGAAAGAAGTCCCAATATAATAAATAGATCCTAATTTTTCCATTTTTCGCGCTTTTGCGCGTAAATCGGGGGCCAAATGGGCATTATTTCACTCGTGGAATGAATTTTACATAAAATAGGACACTTTTCATGCTAATATTCGCATGTTTTCGAGTTGTTTACTTGAAAACGAAAGTAGAGTGTTTATTCTGCGGACCGCTTTCTGAAATGCGGCATTATGAGGGTACCTGACTTCAGTTGACTTGCATTTCATTGCATACTATTCAACACCCCTTTTTCTTTTTGTTTTCTTGAAGCAAATGTATGGATATCTTGTGGAAAATAGCTCTACGACGGAGTGAAAATCTAGAAACTGTGACAAAATTGTTCTGAAGTAGCTGAATTTTATATGAAACAAAGAACAATTTCCTTTATTGGTAAATAGCCTCTAGGCTAGTCCCAATCCGTGACTCTAGTTACCTCCCCTGACGGTCCGTTCACAATATCTTTCTTTCTTCCTTTAATGACAGACTTCGATCATTATTGATCATAACGTCATGCGGGTGGCAATTTGTACAGTCAGAAGAGTTGATAAAAACAAACAACTACCCATATATAATACAGTTAATAAAAAAGAATAAGTAATTTTGATGACAAAATCGCTCTGACAACCAAAATATAAAACTGAAATGAAATGAAAGTGATAATTACGATACGGTACGGATCGGACTAGGTCTAGGCAGAGAGCTATAAAAATAATATTTTTAGTTCTTTGGTCTAGGCCTATTTGCAAAGTATTTGAGTTTCTAAAGCTGTATCTGGAATTTTTTGTACAAAGTTCGACAAAAGAAGAGTAGAGATATTATTTGATAATTTCAAAGTTTCTGCTGGTAAAATGAAAGTGAAACAAGGTATTTACGCAATTTTATCGTTTCTATCACGTGTCTCTGTCACGTGACAATGGCTTTTTTAAAATTAAGGTCAAACCCATATATTACGTTTGATTTCTGACAAACCTTTAAGACGCGACAGAACTGCTGTTAAATAATGCTGTATGTTATTTTTTTTATATAGAAAATAACAGCGTAGACATTTGGTACCTTATAACCAATAATCTTTACCACGTGCATGGTTCGTTACAGTGGTTGTTTCCATTGACATTCGGTGAGGGCGCTTTTCTCGCGCATGTCAGTTGAAAACTTCCGGGTAGAAGAAAAGAAGATTGAAACGAAAAGTTACCTCATAAAAACATTAATTTAGCTTTTGAAAACTCCCTCACAGTAAATGGCTCTCAAAAGAATAAATAAAGTAAGTGTGTACTAAACGAATGAAATCACTCCTCAGAGTAATACGTTTTAGATTTTTGAAGAAATCTAGCTTCAACACGCCGGGTTTTTTGTCGACCTCGGTACGCCCGCCATTTTGGGTGACTAAACTTCTCGAAATTGCTTAGAAAATGGGTGCGTAGTGTACCATCTACTCTAAGTAATGTTTATTTGATTTATCTTACAGTAATGACTTGCTGATTGGATTTTTCGGCCTTTTATTACGGGTTTTCTGTTTCAAAATCGAGTCGTCTCGAAAGTGAAACGAGTTTGTGAAATTACTCCTAATTTTGTCACTGTCGGAGCAGCATGAACTTTTTATTGGTCCTATGTTGAATTTAAAATACTTAAATAGAATATAAAATGCTTTAACTGGTTGTAGGCGCAGATGGCAATTTCCGGTCTCGATGGTAACTGCTTAGGCGATAACGAGGCTCGTGCCAATTTACCACGTAAACAGTTACCAGGTCCCAGAAAAGCCACAAACTAGCTATATAGCTAAATCTAGCTGTATATAGCTAAAAAACCAATAACAATTGTTCAAAATATGTGAATATCAAATATATAATAGTTATTATCCTATTCAAGTGGTTTATGAGACAAAAGACAATCACAAAGAATGGAGATCTATGCAGTTTCAGTTTCAATACCTGTTGTGAATTTCTGCGATTAGTCATTTATAAATTTGTCTTATACCACGATGATTATCACGAGTGAAAAATTCAGTGATGATTTATCGCAAAATACTGCCGCAGTAATTGAAAATGTGACTACGAAGATCTTGGTTTTGTGTTACTGTCTTTCATCTTATAAACTGTTTGGACGTGAATATGACCATTTTGCATCTTATTTTGACATATTTTGCCTTATTGGTATTGGTTTTCTACATCGGTACAACCAACAATCGATTTCCGATTATGACTGGTCGGCAATATATAGCTAGATTTAGCTATATAGCTAATTTGTGACTTTTCTGGGACCTGGTTACCCGAGAGCTGGATATTCCCATCTGCATGTACAGCCAGTGATAGAAGCTTTTTCTTGCATACCATATTCAATAAATAAGAGTAAAAAATAAATTCAAACAAATGATTTTCTTATAGCACTTTTTTCTTATAGTAGCGTATTAACAAAGTGTGGGAACTTTACATCCGTAAACAGGAAGTACGTCATGACGTTACAGAGAAGAAAACAAAGTAATAGTTCCGGTTTTGTTTTGTGATCTGCAGTAAAACTTTATTTCTGTAAAATGATGTTTTTTAAATCGAGAAATGTGTTATAAGGAACAAAGAGCATACATGCCATATCTCCATCCGTGAGACATTTTCTCCCGTATTTTCAGTATGTCTCCCGCCGTGACATAAAAAGCTCCCGTAAAAAATTAAATTCAGAAAAAAGTCCTCTGTGGAAAAATCGTATCTCGGACCCAATGTCGACCTTTAGAATATACTTGAAATTCAATATTGAGTAGCCTGGAAATACTCTTCAAACATAATTTTGATAGTTGTCTGCATAATCCCAAGCTTGTTTATCGAGAGATACACGCCTGAGGCATTAATTCTTACCACCTACTGTCACCATCTGCAAACAATTAACCATTTAATCTTACCTGTAGGCAATTGTAAACATGTGCATGCAAGGTTTTAGACTGATGCAATAACATCAAAGTCACTGATCCGTAGTTTTCAAATCAATATGTAAACCAGTCTTAAAATTACGTCATTTTACTGCCACCTGCCAAAGTGTACTTTCGTTTTCGCTGACCTCAGTATTTATCGAGCCATCAGAGGATGAGACAGGTTAGTGCTAACACCAAATTTAAATACTTGCAAAACATGCAAAAAGATCAACCATGATTTAACAAAAATTAGCGAGTTAATATCAGCCTACACAGAATTTCGGACAAACATGAATTCAGATAAGTGAATTTTATGAAATAAATTGCAATTCATACTGCCCGAAGAATTGACTGCCATTCCTTTTTGATATTGTCATGTTGCAGTTATTAACGGGAGAAGAATTCCCAGTTTAAAAACATGTAGTTTTAATCTAAATATGGACAATCCACTGGGACCAGCAAAAGAATGGTTTTCATTTTTGTTTTAACAACTTCATTTCTGAAAAGAAATGACTGCCCTTAAAAGATTGTTTTGACATGATATCTCCGCAATCTTTTGAGTATTGTATGCCTAAACATGTCAAAAAGATCTCTCTCTCCAGATGCAGAAGCATCAACACATAATGTAAAATCAAAGTTCCTGGTTCAATCTTTCATGGAATTCTGAATTTCCTTGGATTAAGTAAAGTGCTATAAATAATAATCATGCATTTTGTACACAACTGTTGGCTCCACACATCAATTTAATATAGAAAACTTGATGATTTGTTTTCATGAAAAAGGCTATTTAGCGCATAAAAAATGAGCGAATAAAAGTCTCCCTTATTTTTACCCAAATCTCCCTTAAAAAAAGTCCTGTTAGGCAAATCTCCCTTATTGACCATCTGAAAATATGGCATGTATGAAAGAGGAACTATCAAGGTATTTGATTTTTATTCTGTTTTCCGTAAAAAACATTATTATTACTACACACATCTTCTGTACATAACTATGTAGTTTGTTATACGTCATTTACAGCACGAGAGTCATCTTACCCCGGGGTGTAAGATTGAGATTTCCAGCATCGGTGAAATCACCAGAAATCCCAGTCTGGTATGCAAGAAAGGCTTTCTCAGCTTAGACGTTTTAAATTATTAATGTCAATTGGAATGGGTTCATTCAGTCAATTTCATAGCTGTTAATAGACCGCAAGGCAGTGGCTAGGGGACTGGTAGTCCAACTGATTGTATGCCGGACGCGATATTATGATAATTTTGGGCAGGTCAATATCTATCTTCCGCGTACAACCCACTTATGATTCAAAACAATTTGGAAAGTTTGCCTTCTATGTGTTGATTTGCATCGCTAACTTTATAGGCTTCAAATACATATTTAAACCCAGTTTTTGTTCATGTATTTTTCTTGTTTTTTTAAATACATTGGTAGGTGATAGAAAACAGAAGCATTTATCGTTCTTTAATCCTGGGAAAAAGTTGATTGCAAATTAGATAATTATATAAAAAATAGAAATTTATATGCCGTAATTAAAAGCAGGGCTTTTCATCCGGAAATTGGGAAGAGGCCTTGGCTTTTCAAATTGGGAAATTTATGCGCGATAATTGTCCATTTTGGGAAAAATAATCAACTGGAAGTAAACACTGAAAGACTAATTAAATTTATCACCCCTGAAACACGGACTAAAATCCAGGCCATGGAACATAATGGATTAGACTGGTAATGCGTCACACATGGTTCTGTGCTAGTGTTAGGCTATAGTCAAAGTGCGACAAAAAATCGATTGCAGACAAGTGCTTCAGCTGGAAATCCTAAAATGTAAACAAATGTAAACAAAATCTTAACCATTTGTTGGCATGAATTTGGGAAATCTTACCAGTCATTTTGGGAAATCTCACAGTTGGGAAAATATAGTATATTTTTGGATTGGGATGTGGCCTATATAAGGATGAAAAGCCCTGAAAAGCTGTTATCAAATTCTTGTTTTTCACTGGACTAGCTGTTGAATAAAAATAAACTTTGTTTTCTTTAGTATTTAAGACATGGATTGTGCTCATGAATTGTTAAATTCTTTTACTGCTTGAGTAATTACCGGGAAAAGCTTTTAAAATTTCATATTCAGTATGCCTCAAACGGGAGTGATAAATAACATGTTAAAAAACGTAGTAACAGCAACTTTATGACTAATTATAACTTTTACCAACAATTACCTTATACACCGGTAATACAAAACTGTACAATACATGTACTTGTACAATACATGTACATGTACTTGTGACACTCAGTCACTTCTTTTAAATTTTTTTTTTTTTTTTTTTACAAAAATTTTCAGTTGGAACGTCCAGAATAATACTATTTTAGTGAATGGCGGGTATGTAACCCAAAGTCGTACGCTTTTCAAATAATACAAATGTATGCCCTGGTTATCAAGCTATTTACTTTTTCAATTGAAATAAGTCCAATGATATTATGCATCTGGTGAATCGAAAGTAAAGTTAAATTGTCACATTTTCTCAAAGGGTCACACATTAAACCGGAATCCACCTAAAAACCGGAATACACCGGAATACACTTTCTATAACCGGAATACACCTGTATTTTTTTTAGCTCACCTGTCACAAAGTGACAAGGTGAGCTTTTGTGATCACGCGGTGTCCGTCGTCCGTCCGTGCGTCAGTGCGTGCGTGCGTCCGTAAACTTTTGCTTGTGACCACTCTAGAGGTCACATTTTTCATGGGATCTTTATGAAAGTTGATCAGAATGTTCATCTTGATGATATCTAGGTCAAGTTCGAAACTGGGTCACGTGCGGTCAAAAACTAGGTCAGTAGGTCTAAAAATAGAAAAACCTTGTGACCTCTCTAGAGGCCATATATTTCACAAGATCTTCATGAAAATTGGTCAGAATGTTCAACTTGATGATATCTTGGCCAAGTTCGAAACTGGGTCACGTGCCTTCAAAAACTAGGTCAATAGATCTAAAAATAGAAAAACCTTGTGACCTCTCTAGAGGCCATATACTTCATAAGATCTTCATGAAAATTGGTCAGAACATTCATCTTGATGAAAGCTAGGTCAAGTTCGAAACTGGGCCACGTGCCTTTAAAAACTAGGTCAGTAGGTCAAATAATAGAAAAACCTTGTGGCCTCTCTAAAGGCCATATTTTTCATGGGATCTGTATGAAAGTTGGTCTGAATGTTTATCTTGATGATATCTAGGTCAAGTTAGAAACTGGGCCACGTGCCTTCAAAAACTAGGTCAGTAGGTCAAATAATAGAAAAACCTTGTGGCCTCTCTAAAGGCCATATTTTTCATGGGATCTGTATGAAAGTTGGTCTGAATGTTTATCTTGATGATATCTAGGTCAAGTTAGAAACTGGGTCACGTGCGGTCAAAAACTAGGTCAGTAGGTCTAAAAATAGAAAAACCTTGTGACCTCTCTAGAGGCCATATATTTCACAAGATCTTCATGAAAATTAGTGAGAATGTTCACCTTAATGATATCTAGGTCAAGTTAGAAACTGGGTCACGTGCGGTCAAAAACTAGGTCAGTAGGTCTAAAAATAGAAAAACCTTGTGACCTCTCTAGAGGCCATATATTTCATAAGATCTTCATGAAAATTGGTCAGAACGTTCATCTTGATGATATCTAGGTCAGGTTCGAAACCGGGTCACGAGCCTTCAAAAACTAGGTCAGTAGGTCAAATAATAGAAAAACCTTGTGACCTCTCTAAATGCCATATTTTTCATGGGATCTGTATGAAAGTTGGTCTGAATGTTCATCTTGATGATATCTAGGTCAAGTTCGAAACTGGGTCACGTGCGGTCAAAAACTAGGTCAGTAGGTCTAAAAATAGAAAAACCTTGTGACCTCTCTAGAGGCCATATATTTCATGAGATCTTCATGAAAATTGGTCAGAATGTTCAACTTGATGATATCTAGGTCAAGTTCGAAAGTGGGTCACGTGCCTTCAAAAACTAGGTCTTTAGGTCAAATAATAGAAAAACCTTGTGACCTCTCTAAAGGCCATATTTTTCATGGGATCTGTATGAAAGTTGGTCTGAATGTTCATCTTGATGATATCTAGGTCAAGTTCGAAAGTGGATCACGTGCCTTCAAGAACTAGGTGAGTAGGTCAAATAATAGAAAAACCTTTTGACCTCTCTAAAGGCCTTTTTTTATGGGATCTGTATGAAAGTTGGTCTGAATGTTCATCTTGATGATATCTAGGTCAAGTTCGAAACAGGGTCATGTGCAGTCAAAAACTAGGTCAGTAGGTATAAAAATAGAAAAACCTTGTGACCTCTCTAAAGGCCATACTTTTCAATGGATCTTCATGAAAATTGATCTGAATGTTCACCTTGATGATATCTAGGTCAGTTTCGAAACTGGGTCAAGTGCGGTCGCCAGTAGGTATAAAAATAGAAAAACCTTGTGACCTCTCTAGAGGCCATATTTTTCATGAGATCTTCATGAAAATTAGTGAGAATGTTCACCTTGATGATATCTAGATAAAGTTCAAAACAGGGTCACATACCTTCGAAAACTAGGTCAATAGGTCAAATAATAGAAAAACCTTGTGACCTCTCTAGAGACCATATTTTTCAATGGATCTTCATGAAAATTGGTCAGAATTTTTATCTTGATAATATCTAGGTCAAGTTAAAAACTGGGTCACATGAGCTCAAAAACTAGGTCACTATGTCAAATAATAGAAAAAACAACGTCTTACTCAAAACTGGGTCATGTGGGAAGAGGTGAGCGATTCAGGACCATCATGGTCCTGTTGTTTAATGAAAGGTATTTTTGAAGTTTTTTTGATATAATTCAATCATATATATCATAAATAATCAACATACCAAAGGAAAATAAAATACGTTCACCCAAAACGATTTTATAAGAGATTGAAATTCGGCGACCGCGCGGGAAATTACCATAACCGAAATACACCCGTATTTCTTCAACAAATGCTATTTTTGAAGTGGTTTATGACTGAATTCAAAAATATATATCATAAATAATTAATTTTCAAAATGAAATTAAAATACTTTTGCGCATTATGTTTTGTACATGGTTGAAAATCGGCGAAGGCACTGGAAATTTGTGTATTCGTAAGGCCTAAAAAAAAAATATGTCTGTTTCCTGTAACCCGACCGACCGTAAGTGTTTACCGCCGACCGCAATTTTTTTATGGGCCGAAATTCGAGATTCTGATCATATCTTTATTGATTATAGGGATAATTTAGTTGTACCCGACCTCGTCGCGCATAGTAACGAGCGTTCCTGGTTCCGTCGACATGAAACAACATGGCGAAAAGCCTGTTTGTCGGTAGACTCAAGGTTCCGGGTTTTCACCCGCGAAAATAGAGGTTTTGTTTGATGCATATCGAGTTCAAAAGTTCTGCCCCTTGTCAATCAAAATCTCTGTGAATTTCAATACTGTTCGCCGCCACAAGTGGAAGTATGGCAGTAGGCGGAGTGTCATATACTAATTAGCTACTGACAGATGTCAATCACGCCACGCGCCGACTGACACGTGGTCATCTCGCGGTTTGTATTTAGTACAATAATGTCCTTCATTACGAAAGGTGTTTATTGATCAATGTGTAAACGTTAATTGATAAACAATTCGTAAAAGAGCAGCCTATTATCATGTTTGTACCACTTGTTCAGGGGTCACGCTGTCGGTTGGACTTTTGTGGCCCCGAAAATCTCTAATTGGCAAAAACGGCCGGAAGCTATGTCTGTCTGCAAAACTATGAACTTTGCCTGTTACACAATGTTTACTGAACAAAAGGAATCAGTGTAGAAAAAAACTTGTATGAACAACATCTGTTATTGAAAGGCGGGAGCAGATTTTCAACAATCTTAGCGGTGGACCGTTGGACCGACGCAACCAAAATATAGGCAGGTCCAATATCAAAAGTTGGGTAGACCGACCAAATAAAATAAAACCCTTAAAAGTGAAAAATAGGGGGGAAAATCGTACCCATATCGGCGAATTCACAAAACGAAAGTTGATTTTGTCTTAGTACGGCATTCTACAGTTATAAGCATTGGCGGGTTAAAGTCAGGATAGGCGAGTGGTTTTTACGTGGTAACTTTACCAAATTGAGTTATTACATCACAGGCATGAAATTACCTGGATTGACTGGAATTTACCCGAGAATCGTAAAAATATTAAAACGCCATGCTGGTAATTTTCCATTCCACAAGCACGTTAATTTACATCGCAGTTACTTTTGACACAAAAAACGCGCGTAGTGCATTCATTTTCTAATATAATCGCTTCAGATTTTCAACACCGCTTGAGAACTAATACAGTTGAAATTCTATAACAGTTTTAATAAGATATTGACAGAAATGTAGGCAAAATTCTTTAAAAACGATCAAATTTTCATATAATGTTTTGTAAAATTTCAAACAGCGCGATCTTGATTATTTATTTCCTTTTTAAAGTAAAAAAACGGTACATACTATGGTAATAAAATTCAGACTTTTGACCAGAAAGTACAAAAAAACACAATTAAAAAGTCTTAAATAATGAAAAAGCGGCAGCAATTTAAATACATGGAGTAAAACAATTTTTTGGCAAACAGATTTCTGTTAGCACGGCAGAATAGGTTACGTGACCTCATGAACGTAAATAGAAATGTGGTTTTAAAATGAAGCAGTATGATGTCGTTGCGATTTTTAATAAGTTTTAAATGATTCTTCGTACATATACAGGGCTTTTTTTCCCTATAAATCTACCTCCGGTAAAAGGAGGTAATCCCAATGCCAAAAAGTATGTTTTTTCCCAAAGTTGAATTTGAAATTCCCAAATAATTATACCTTTTAGGGTTTTTGCTGTTTTAAGATAGTTTTGCTAATTTGTATATACATGTATATTTAGGTTAATTATAATACTGTTGAACAATTACTGAAATGCAATTCATTAATTTTTCACACAAAAACACATTTTTGTAGATTTTGGTAATTTGCAAATTGTCCCAATTAAGATAATTTCCGAGAGCATTTTCCCAATTCCACTGGTGTCGGTGGCATTCCCAAATTGATGAAAAAAAGGCCTGATATATTTTTTGACACACTTTGTTAGATATTCTTCTCAAACAATAATGTAAATTTCTTGAGGGCAAATAGGTCATCATCGTTCACGGTCTGACACATTTACATGTCAGTTTATTCGGGATATTGCACATTCGCTTTTAAAAAATTAAAGAAAAAACTTTTTTACTGATTTCTTCTCCGCAATTAAAGGAATCGAGAAAGTACGATCAGACAGTGATGTGTCACATGGCGCGAAAACATGACGTAATGCAATGACAATCTCGAGGAAACTATACCGCTTTGATCTCCACTGCTGATGCCACAATAACCTACACACTTCTTTTAGCTCTTCGACGGGGTGTTAATTGATGATGAAAACGAGGCCAATTACTTAGTTTATCATCAGAATGATTACCAATAATTGTTGGGGTTTTTTTCACTTTCAACACTGGTCGGGAGGATGATGATTGTGTCCATATTTTGGGACACTTTTCAAAATAATTATTTTTCGGGATAACAGATTGCTACAGACTTCCATTTTTAATTATTTTAGAAATAAGTCCTGTTTCTCTGAGTCATATGAAGTTATGACGTCTACAGCATCACAATTTATGAGATAGAATTTGGAGGTCCACTAAAGTCTGAGCAGGTCTACTAGATTTTAGCAGTTGGTGTACCTGCTGGCAACTGCTGAAAAAAGTTAAGGTCGAGGCCTGATTAGGCAGTTAATTGGCGATAATAAGGTTACTAAACACTGAAATGTTCTGACACCTACTAAAAAAAAAAAAAAAAAAAAAAATTTCCTACCTACCGACCCCCCCTTTTTTTCAGCATGTTACAGGAAACAAACATATTTTTTTTTAGGCCTAAATGAATTTCCATGCCCTAAAATTCTCTATTGTACACCTGTATTTCTTAAATAAATCGTATTTTTAGGGTTTATGATAGAATTCAATCATATCTAAAATAAGTAATTAATTTACAAAAGGAAATTAAAATGCGCATAACGTTTTATACGAGGTTGCACGTTTGTTAAGCGCACGAGAAACTTGCGCACTCGTGGATGAACCACAATGGCCATAATTTTGTTAGATTTTGACTTAGGTAGGTAAATTTCTTTCAAGTTTCGATTTTTTGGTTCAAATTATTTCAAAATAGTCTTTTTATGCTATAATATAATATTCCTTTATGAAATATAGTGTAACCATATCAGCTTCTTTAATTTGTTATTAAAAGCGAATGTGCATAAACTGACGGGTAAATGTGTCAAACGGTAATAGCGGATATCCTACGTCTGTGACCTATTTGCCCTCAAGGAATTTACATTATTGTTTAAGAAGAATATCTTAAAAGTAAAGTGTCGTGTCAAAAATATACATGTACTAAGATGCATTTAAAACCGCAAGGACATCATACTGCTTTATTTAAAACCACATGATTTCTATTTACGTTCACGATGTCACGTAACCTATTATGCCACACTAACAGAAATCTGTTTGCCAAAAATCGTTTTACTCCATTTATTTAAATTGCTGCCGCTTTTTCATTATTTAAGATTTTTTTATTCTGTTCTTTGTACTTTCTGGTCAAAAGTCTGAATTTTATGGCCATAGAATTTATCATTTATTTACTTTTAGAAAGAAATAAGTAATTAAGGTCGCGCTGTTTGAAGTTTTACAAATAATTATGTGAAAATTCGACCGTTTTTATAGAATTTTCCCTACATTACTGTCGATATCTTATTAAAATCGTTATAGAATTAAAACTGTATTACTTCTTAAGCGATGTTAAAAACTTGAAGCGATAATATTAAAAAATGAATGCACTACGCGCGTTTTTTTTGTACGTGTTGATTAACAAAAGTAACGTCGAGCGATGTAAATTAGATATTACGATAGGTTGCACGTGCTCGTAGAATGGAAAATTACCGGCATGATGTTTTGTATCTTTACGATTCCCGGATAAATTCCAGTCAATCCAAATAATGTTTGTTGACATTTTTCATGATGTAATTTCTGAATTTTGGTAAAGTTACCACGTAAAAACACTTTTCCTAAATTTCCGGAGTGGACTGGAATTAATAAAACTGATTTTTAACAAAATAAGGAATTCTGTAAATGAAACACTAAAAAAGTATTTAAAGGAAGACTATGTTGACAAAGGAAAACGACTAGTGCATCCTGGAGAGAAGGAAGGAGGAATGAAAATGTTTAAATCTACAATACATCGCTGTTTTAGCAAAACATGGAATTAGTATTGATACGTTGAAGTACATGAAAAATAAAAAAAATATACTGAATGTACCTGTTTTTAGCTCGACTATTCGAAGAATAGTCTAGCTATTCTACTCACCCTGGCGTCGGCGTCACACCTTGGTTAAGTTTTTGCATGCAAGTACATACAGCTATCATTTAAAGGCATATAGCTTTGAAACTTATTTATTCTTTTTCTAGGTCAATTACCAACCTCTCTGGGTCAAGTCCCATAACTCTGACATGTATTTTGAGCAAATTATGCCCCCTTTTGGACTTAGAAAATTTTGGTTAAAGTTTTACATGCAAGTTACTATCTCCAAAACTAATGCAGATATTGAATTGAAACTTCACATGTGTCTTCAGGGTTATAAAACTAGTTGATAGCACCAAGTCCCATAACTCTGACCTTCATTTTGGCCAAATTATGCCCCCTTTTGGACTTAGAAAATTCTGGTTAAAGTTTTGCGTGCAAGTACATACAGCTATTACTAAAAGGCATATAGATTTGAAACTTATTTTTTCTTTTTCTAGATCAATTACCTACCTCACTGGGTCAAGCCCCATAACTCTGACATGTATTTTGGCCAAATTATGCCCCCTTTTGGACTTAGAAAATTCTGGTTAAAGTTTTGCGTGCAAGTACATACAGCTATTACTAAAAGGCATATAGATTTGAAACTTATTTTTTCTTTTTCTAGATCAATTACCTACCTCACTGGGTCAAGTCCCTTAACTCTGACATGTATTTTGAGCAAATTATGCCCCCTTTTGGACTTAGAAAATTCTGGTTAAAGTTTTACATGCAAGTTACTATCTCCAAAACTAATGCAGATATTGAATTGAAACTTCACATGTGTCTTCGGGTTATAAAACTAGTTGATAGCACCAAGTCCCATAACTCTGACCTTCATTTTGGCCAAATTATGCCCCCTTTTGGACTTAGAAAATTCTGGTTAAAGTTTTGCGTGCAAGTACATACAGCTATTACTAAAAGGCATATAGATTTGAAACTTATTTTTTCTTTTTCTAGATCAATTACCTACCTCACTGGGTCAAGCCCCATAACTCTGACATGTATTTTGGCCAAATTATGCCCCCTTTTGGACTTAGAAAATTCTGGTTAAAGTTTTGCGTGCAAGTACATACAGCTATTACTAAAAGGCATATAGATTTGAAACTTATTTTTTCTTTTTCTAGGTCAATTACCTACCTCACTGGGTCAAGTTCCATAACTCTGACACGTATTTTGGGCAAATTATACCCCCTTTTGGACTTAGAAAATTCTGGTTAAAGTTTTACATGCAAGTAACTATCTCCAAAACTACTACAGATATTAAATTGAAACTTCACATGTGTCTTCGGGTTATAAAACTAGTTGATAGCACCAAGTCCCATAACTCTGACATGTATTTTGGGCAAATTATGCCCCCTTTTGGACTTAGAAAATCCTGGTTAAAGTTTTGCGTGCAAGTACATACGGCTATTACCAAAAGGCATATAGCTTTGAAACTTATTTATTCTTTTTCAAGGTCAATTACCAACCTCACTGGGTCAAGTTCCATAACTCTTAACATGTATTTTGAGCAAATTATGCCCCCTTTTGGACTTAGAAAATTCTGGTTAAAGTTTAACATGCAAGTTACTATCCCCAAAACTAATGCAGATATTGAATTGAAACTTAACATGTTTCTTCGGGGTTATAAAACTAGTTGATAACATCAAGTCCCATAACTCTGATATGTATTTTGGTCAAATTATGTCCCCTTTCGAACTTAAAACTCTTTTGATATTTAACATTTTGGGTAATAATTTCCTGCTTCTGTGACAATATTTCGAATAGTCGAGCTTGGCTGTCTTACGGACAGCTCTTGTTCTTCAAGTTTTCAATTTGCAATTATAACGACACGTATGAAATTAAATAAAAGCTTATCATATTTAACTGCAGTTACCTTGTCAGACATTATTTGTCACATGTCGCATATGTGTGCTTACAAATATACTGATTAATTGATATAATCAATAGGTGTGATAATCCAGTCAAACTCTATCAGGACTAATCAGAGGCACGTGTTTGTTGCGCCGCATATATTCAAAGGATATTAATTGTGCTTTGGAAATAAGCGCAGTAATCGTTTTTATATTTATATATTAAACATAATATAATTCTTTTGAAAATTGATTTTTCGTAGTTTATTTTCTTCTTAAATTATCAAATTTAACATGAAGAAATAATTCAATTAGTTCCAATAATAAACATAAGGCCGGTTCTTTCCGATCAGTGCGGTTTATGCACTGACATGTGTATTGTGTATAATTCATTTAAAAATTGAATATTGATATTTTTATGCCCCCGAAGGGAGGCATATAGTTTTTGAACCGTCTATCGGTCTGTCAGTCTGTCCGCAATTTTCGTGTCCGGTCCATATCTTTGTCATCGATGGATGTATTTTCAAATAACTTGGCATGAATGTGTACCACAGTAAGACGATGTGTCGAGGGCAAGACCCAGGTCCGTAGCTCAAAGGTCAAGGTCACACTTAGATGTTAAAGGATAGTGCACTGATGGGCGTGTCCGGTCCATATCTTTGTCATCGATGGATGGATTTTCAAATAACTTGGCATGAATGTGTACCACAGTAAGACGATGTGTCACGCGCAAGACCCAGGTCTGTAGCTCAAAGGTCAAGGTCACACTTAGACGTTAAAGGATAGTGCATTGATGGGCATGTCCGGTCCATATCTGTCATCCATGGATGGATTTTCAAATAACTTGGCGTGAATGTGTACCACAGTAAGTCGACGTGTCGTGCGCAAGACCCAGGTCCGTAGCTCAAAGGTCAAGGTCACACTTAGACGTTAAAGGATAGTGCATTGATGGGCGTGTCTGGTCCATATCTTTGTCATCCATGGATGGATTTTCAAATAACTGGGCATGAATGTGTACCACAGTAAGACGACATGTCGCGCGCAAGACCCAGGTCCGTAGCTCAAAGGTCCTAAACTCTAACATCGGCCATAACTATTCATTCAAAGTGCCATCGGGGGCATGTGTCATCCTATGGAGACAGCTCTTGTTTCTTAATTAATTTTCTTTTTTATTAAACGAAATGCGAAATATGAAGAAATAATTAAATAATTTCCAATTATAAACATGTGACATGCCCTTTCCGATCATGTTATGTCCTTTCCGATCAGCACGGTTTATGCCACTCGTATTTAAAAAAATTATATTTTGTCTATAATTAATTTAAAAATCAGAAATTGCTATTTTATCATTCATAGTTTATTTTCTTTTTTATTTGTTAAATGAAATATGAAGAAACAATTAAATAAGTTTCAATAATAGACATGTGACATGCCCTTTCCGATCATGTTAAGCCCTTTCTGATCCGCGCGGTTTATGTCGGGACCTGTATTTTGTCTATAATTAATTTAAAAATCAGAAATTGCTATTTTATCATTCATAGTTTATTTTCTTTTTTATTTGTTAAATGAAATATGAAGAAACAATTAAATAAGTTTCAATAATAGACATGTGACATGCCCTTTCCGATCATGTTAAGCCCTTTCTGATCCGCGCGGTTTATGTCGGGACCCGTATTTTGTTTATGCTTCATTTAAAATCGAATAATGATATTTTTTGTCTTAAATTATTTTCTTATTATTTAAGGAAACAATTAAATAAATTTTAATAATCAGCATTCCGGTATCTAGTCATAGCGACGTAAGCGTAAAACATTTCCGTAAGATCGTAAAGTTATAATCTCGTATACAGAATTAACTTTTAATAAACTTCTCTCAAATATTCATTCATATTTAATCTTATTGAACATGGTTCTACAACTTACAAAAAATGATAAAAGTGTTTATTTAAGAGAATACTATTTATTTTTAAAAAAAGGACGAGTGCATTTATGTTATGGAAACTTCCCGTGCGCTCGCCAATTCCAAATCTCGTATAAAATCGTTTTGTGTTAAAGTATTTTATTTTCCTTTTGTTAACTTATTATTTATATTATACACAAATTATTTCTGCAATAAACCCTACAAAAATACCATTTATTAATAAAATACGGGTGTATTTCGGTTATGGAAATATCCCGCGCGGTCGACGAACTTCATTCTCGTATAAAATCATTTTGCGTAAACATATTTTATTTTCCTTTCGTATGTTAATTATTTATGATATATATGATTGAATTATATCAAAAACCCTTCAAAAATACCTTTAACTTAAAAAATACAGGTGTATTCCGGTTATGGAAAGTGTATTCTGGTTTTTAGGTGGATTCCGGTTTAATGTGTGACAGTTCTCAAATACAAAATGTTGTGTTATAAAACAAAGAAGACAAATGAAAGAAAAAAAAGATTGATGTTGAATTTAAACAAGAGGCTCTTTCCAAACAGGAGAAAACTTTACTAATCTTAAAGTTATAAGCAGCTACTGACACGAGTAACTTCAGTAAATAGTTTTGAGTGCCTTGTCAGGGAATAAAAACCTCGGTGGCATTAGAAGAATTGAAAATATGAACCTGAGGTCTTGTATTTTAGGTCAAGAAGTGTGATGTTAATGAAGGGATTACGCATGTTTTTTCATGTTATAACAACAGCATAATCAGAAGGAATTGGGGTGCCAGAGTACGTTGACGCCACTTCCTTTTGAATTATCTTATGGGCGGCGGTAACTGCCAAAATCAGTAAATATACAATCCATTCATAAAAAAAGTCAGTCAGTGCAGTGCATTTCAACGTCGTCTAGTCTAAAACACCATCCCGTCCAATATATTTGCATTCAACGCATTGTATTTTGAAACCATTTAATACAAAACTTTATTCCATCCATTTAAACATGGAACGATGCATTGAAAATGAAATGATTTATTACATCTTCATGCTGTCTAATGCATATTGAAACCGCTTTGTGCAATTAGAGCAGTGTATGACATTTAACGCAACATGAGTTTGTGCAGTGTAAAATGAAACGATTCCTTAAAGCTTGGTGCTATTGCTTTGAAACTTGCAACACTTGTTCATCATCAGAAGCTGACTCTGTACAACAAGAAACATAACTCCATCCTGCTTTTTGTGAGAATTATGGCCCCTTTTGGACTTAGAAAATCAGATTTCTTGGTTAAGTTTTGTAGTGTTATTTCTAGAGTTCAAAAAGGGCAGGGTGCTGCCTAAAAGGGGCAGGGTGCTGTCCGAAAGGGGCAGGGTGCTCCTTTAGACGTGAAAGTTACCATAGCAGTAGTTGAATTTCTAGATGTCTATAGTTAATATGTATTCCATTTATGTTTATTGCACACTTAAAAGAAATGTCACAGAATAAAGTGGTAAATCTTCCCAAAACCAATAACATAGTTTACAAAGACATTTTACTTACTTTATAGTTTAGGTTAAACCATTCAAGCCTTTCTCTTAAAAAATGTCACCAAGAATGTCAACTTGTTCATATGAAATAGTGGAAGGCCTTAATATAAGCTTAATCTTGAAACCAAGATCATGTTGTAAGCAACATAGTAAACGGCCTGTTTCAGGTCACATTGTAAACTAATAATTATCAAAAGTCATGTTGTATTGATCAGGTCTTTCATCAATATTTCATTAACAGGAAAGTGCTATTACAGTCAGGTTAAAGTTTACTAAAACGCATATCCAAAATATACTATCCGGATACTGGTACACTTTCGGAATGTTGTCTGAAAGTAGCTTTTACTCAGTTTACATGACCCACTTTGGTAAACCAAAGATAGTTCCTCAAATTAGATGTTTTTATACCAAACATGTTTGGGGGGGAGGGGCTATATAGGAGTCAGTTTTGCTATTGCTTTGAAACTTGGAGCAGTTATTTGCCATTAAAAGTTGATTCTGCACAGCAAGTACTGTAACTCTGCATTGCTTTTTGCAAGAATTATGGCCCCTTTTGGACTTAGGAAATCATGGGTAGGACAATTATATTTCTATTATACAAAGACAAAAAAATCAGATGAGCGTCTGCACCCGCAAGGCGATGCTCTTGTTTAAGTGGGCCGGTGGTCTAGTGGTAACATGCTTGACTGCCAATCCAGAGGTCCTGGGTTCGAATCCCGGTCCAGGCACTGCTGCTCTTGAGTGTCGCCCACCTAACTAAGAGGCCAGTACTGGTTCTTCCCAGGAAAGACGTCTTCGCGTGTAACGGTGCTATACACTGGGCACGTTAAAGAACAAGACTGTCTATTCGCAAAGAGCAAGGCTAAGTTAGACGGACAGGCCTGTATCTAAAAACAATTTCTATCTCACTCTGTCCCTTTGGTCAGATCGCTCTGTGTCTGTACTAGTAGAGGGTGAATTTTGTGTCCTGTGTGGCTGCATTTGCTATATGTAAAGCGCCTTTGAACATGTTTATCATGAAAAGGGCGCTATATAAATCTGGTATAATAATAATAATAATGTTCGCGGCCGGGCTTATAGTGATTGAACTGTCCATCATCTTTCAGTTAAAATGACCATAAGAAGATAACATTTATTTGACTGAGTCAGCAAAACTAGAACAAAATTAATGAACATAAGCTCTTACATGCTTTTAGCTTGACTATTCAAAGAAATATCTAGCTATTTTACTCATGTTGGCGTCGGCCTTCATATGATCTTCACCTTTAAAGTTTAAACTTAAAACCTCAAAAAACAACATCTTTGATCATACATCAAAATGTGTGGTTTTGTGTTTTTAAAATGCAGCTACGTGTATCAGCAAGAAATAAAAGGTATGAACCTGAGAAAATGCTAATTGAAGAAATCTAAATATTTCCATTTGAGAAATGTTAGGAGTCTAGGGTCAGTGAAAGAAACTCCACAACATTAGTTTGAGAAGTCAACGCCCCATATGTGAACACTACAGCACTGAAGGCGACATTAAATACACACCTTATAATCATTCTTGATCTATTTTTCAGGAATTACAGGACTTGGGCAGGGACCCTCCAGCACAATGTTCAGCAGGACCTGTGGGGGATGACTGTAAGTTAAAATGGGCATATTTCATTATGTGTCTCATTTATAAGTACTGTATACAATTGCAGAAGATTTTCTTATGTTTGTGGTTGTTACGAGAAACACGGTCACTCATTTCATGTTGTGCAAGTCTTAGAAATTAAGTATGCAATCATTGTAAAACTGTTGATTTCATGTTTTACTTTAGAGTTCCCTTAAAGCATAGATTTCTTACAATGCTTATACTGAACAGAAGTAATGAAATTTATTTTAAACATTGGTTACTTGGTGGATTTTCAGTAAGCGAAGTTTTTAGCTCACCATGGTAGGCCAGATCAACTCTGGTGAGAGATATAGGGCCACCATGGCCCTCTTGTTTATAGCTGATCTGAACCAAGGGTTCAGGGTGAGCTATTATTATAGGTGGATGGACCATCATACGTTGTTGTCCATGGTCAACATTCTCACTTAAACATCTCCTCTGACACTACTGGTTAGAATTCCATTGGTCTGTAGCATCATGGCAAGGTCCCCCTCTCGGCTTTGTTCAAATGGCAGCTAGGGGCTGCTAGAGGAAAACAAATAAAAAATGTCAGAAAGTTATGGTAGTTTTGTTGTAGAGGGGTATAGATGGGGATAATGTTTTTGAACCTGGCAACATGCCGATCATGCATGTATTTATGTACTTACAAGTTTTTACCAAAAACGGCTGAAAAAAATGCCAGTAAAGCTGAATCTTTGCAAATTCATATTTTTGTACTGGAAAAAATTTGCGAAGGCAAAAGAAAAAGTTAAATTCTAACACTGAAGAAGTTGTAACCTTTCTAATATGTTTTTTGTTTCAGTATTTCATTGGCAAGCCACAATAATGGGTCCTGTAAGTAGTAATTTCATTTTTCTGAACACGAAATTATGTAGGAAACTAATGATTTGCGTTTAGAAGAAACTGATTTTGTTCTGTTTATTACACAATAAAGGTCGATACATTACACATTAAAAGTGGATGGAAAATCTGTTGAAAAGTAATGTTTCTTAATTTCAGTTAAGTTGTATTTGTATGTCACTTAATTAGAAACTAGATATTCTATATTTGTTTTGCTGAATTGTTCAAGTAATGCTTTTTTGTTAAGTTTACAGTAGTTCTTTTATTGTGAGTATGACAAATACAGATTTCTCATGCCTTCTTTACTTGCATTGTGTATATTTGGTTTCAGCCCGACAGTCCATACCAAGGTGGTGTGTTTTTCCTCACTATACATTTTCCAACAGATTACCCTTTTAAACCACCGAAGGTAAGTTCATGATTGAGAGCTTTATGAAAAAAATACCAGTCAGAATTCAAGTGCATTGTTAGAACAAGGTGCTTTTAGTTTAAGTACCATTTTGCAAGAATTATGGCCCCTTTTGGACTTAGAAAATCATGGGTAGGTCAGTATTTCTATTATACAGAGACAAAAAAATCTAATTTTATTAAAAACCTGCAAATAAGGAAATTGCAAACAAAAATGTTACACGAATTCAGCATTTTCCCCATGTGTACAATACCGAAAAGTCACATGGTTTGGCCACCCTGCTATCTATCGTCAAAAATTAATGTTAGGAAAGACAGTAGCTCTGACTATTCGACACTTGGTACAAAGGATTCAATAGATCTCCGGCTGTGTAACAGCTATCTTGCATTATTCTAGGTTTTCTGGATAAATGATGTTACTGTATTCCAACAATACCGACTTAAAAGACACCAGAACTAGTTTTCCAAAACATCAGTCTGGAATGATTCTAAGAAGCTTTAAACTTTAAAGGTGGTCAAATTGATTTGTCATGTAATGGCATTGTATTGATAGTTGAACTATGAAATATTCACTAAGCATTTGGTCCATGTTAGATATTGACTGAAGCATTTCTATGACCTTTGGTATATTGGTCTGTAACTCGGTCTGTCAGACTATTTGATTCATGATCAGTATGTGGACAATGCTTGGGCTTAGAGCTGTCCTATGTCTTAAGATGATTGCGTGTGGTCAGTAGATGATCCCTATTGTTTGAGTTCAGTACATTGTAAATCAAGGTCACATTGAGGCGGAAACTGAATTACATACCAAAGTACCATAAACACACAACCTTCAGAGACATGTTAGGAGGCATTAGTATATTGTTTAAGTATTCTTCTGCTTACCAGGTTGCACTGTGATTACAGAAGGCTCTGCCTATGAAGATATTTTCACTGTTGTCAGTTGTGATGTTAATTGCCACTTAAAATATCTTTGAAAATAAATTATACTGTAGAACTTTTGTCCATTTTTTTGTCCCAAATTTCAGGTTGCCTTTACAACTAGAATATATCATCCGAATATAAACAGTAATGGTAGTATCTGTCTAGATATTCTGCGATCACAATGGTCACCTGCTTTAACTATATCTAAAGGTAAGTCATTAATACTGTGCTGACATTAGCTTGCATTCTGTTTACTCTCTTATTGCTAACATTAGTGAGACATGTATACCATTTTATGAGCACTTTGAATTATGTGTATTTTTCTTTATTTTTGAAAAAGTGGTCTATTTTATCAACTGTTTGGGAGCTCTCCTTTGTTTAGCAGGGAATTTGGGCTATACAACTTGTGAGCATGTTTTGACATGAATTTATGATGGAAATTTTCTACATCTGATCATATTTATTAAAATATATAATAAAACCTCTTTGAGTTCTGTTGTCTTGAAATTCGGTAGTCTAGAAGAAATTTTAAAGTCTTTTCAAAGTGCCTTCATTATTTGAAATTCTGACAATCAAATCCATATGAGTTTAAAACATGCAGCTTCGTGCATCGAAGTGAAAAAAAGTGTCCTTCAGTCAAGGGGTTGCAAATTCATACCCTTATGAATGGTATTGTCTTGTTTTTATGCCCCTAGGCATATAGTGATTGTCCCGTCTGTTCGTCCATCCGTATGAGGTTAACCAAATGGGACCGTTCTGTCTAGCATCAATACCCCTTACTAGAATGACTTGATACTAATGCAGATGTAACCTGTGACCATTCCTCATCTTCAGAGATCACCTGACCTCAAGTTGACCTTGACCTTGAACTTGACCTCATTTTGGACTTAGGTTGCTTTGTATCGACAAGGATGCAACCAGGGGCATCAAGCGTTTATTGAAAGCAGCTCCTTGTTTGTTGTTGTTGTTTTTTTATTGGTAAACTCTTGTCACAACTGTACATCCTTGAATGTATGTACAGTGCAACTGTAATACATTTAGAGAGATGCACCATCATCAGACTTTTTTTAAATTTTTATACGCCTGTCTCTGAAAGAGTGGGGCGTATTATGTGAACTACCATGGTGGGCGGGCGGCCGGTCGGCATCCAAAAGCATGTCCGCTCTCTAAGTTTAACAGTTTTCATCCGATCTTCACCAAACTTGGTGACAATGTTTGTGGGAATAATATCTCGGCCAAGTTCGATAACAACCAGCAAAATCACCCTAGGCACTTTAAGATTATGGCCCTTGAATTACTCGAAATCTGCAAATTTAGCCTTGTCCGCTCTATAAGTCTAACAGTTTTCATCCGATCATCACCAAACTTGCTGACAATGTTTGTGGGCATAATATCTTGGCCGAGTTCGATAATGGGCGTCTTTTGTGACAGTCTGCCACGCTTGTTAAGTTTATTACTGATTTTCTCAAAGCAAAATGCTTTGCCCTCCAGAATTATTGATATGGTACTTATATTATCTGTTTCTTCATTTTAGTGAACTTTAAAATTTCTTATATTTGGTCTTGTTGCAATTACATGTACAAGATGTAATTCAAGGCAGGCCTAATTTCAAGACTTTCATGCCAGTATTTTCAAATTTAAATTAGAAATCTGCTCCTATTTAGAAGCACTTCTAACCAAACTGTAGTGCTTAGGCTTGGGTTTTTTCTCATAAGTATTTGTGTATCACCTTTTGCAGTGTAACAGTTTTGGGTTGCAAAAGTAGAGTTTGCTGTTTGTAAACATTATCATCATTTTGCTTATTAAAACCAAAAGTAAAATGTTGGTACAACTGTGTTGTGGGATTTTGATAAGTGGTTGAGTTTTGTTGTTTAAAATATTTCGATGAGTGGAAAATTCAGATGCCTTCTTCAATAGTTGGAACATGAAGTTGGGGGAAGTGGATAGTTACTCCTCTGATAACTGGCAAAAATTATGTATATTAAACATGTTAAATGCAAAATGTTACAAAATATGTAGAGGATATTGTTTGGTTTTTGTGTTAGATCGAAATATCTTTTATCTAGTGGACATCAGATGTAATGTTTCTGTGAGTGGCAATCAAAAACGATTGTGTAAGACTTGGTGTTCATCAGTGAAAGATATGTAAAACAAACAGAATTCTGTTTTTTTTTTTCATGCTTTATCAATGGTATTAATCGATATTAACACATTTTATATTTCTTTACCACTAAAAATATATTTGCTAATTTTAACTGTGAAATTAACAGATATATTTCACAGTAATATTGTATATTTGCTATTATCAAGTGCCACTGTAAGATTAGATGTGAGGTCCTTGCACATCAGCTTCTGGCCTTGGGGGAGCATTTTCTTGTTTCATCCCACACTATGATTTTCTGTTTCTGAAACAGCCAGAAGTGTTCCAGTGTGTTTTAGCAGTTTTTTCCCACTCTGTTCCTAATTGGAATTCCTATGCCTTTTGTGATTGATGTTGTAATACAGCCAAAGACCTCCCAAGATTAAAGCCCCCATGCTCTTTTCCACTAAGACAGACAAACTCCCTCTTCTCTCCAATCACATCTTCTGAAATACATATGACTTATTCCAGAAATAAACCAATAGCAGCTTAGTTGTATGTGTTATTCAGTTAAAATGAATCCAAAATGTGGTGAAGGTTACCCACCTGTATGAATTGAGGAAGATTGGAGTATTTAGTCATATATTTTTTTTACTGTGATATTTCAGTATTTCTTGAGTTAACTTTGCAACGCTGAATATGTGACACTTGCATTCAGATCAGTGCTTGTTTTAACTCCAGAAGTGTTCTCGAGAAGATTTCGGCTCTAACTGTCGGCTTTTTACATGGTTGAAATTTTATGAGAAGATGTTTATTAAATCTTCCAGAATATAAAGTAAGTATAACTATTAAATTCTTGAAAACAAATCTGCCAGGTGATGCTTTTATGGTATTTTAATTGAATGTTAGTGAAACATTGTAAATGAGACTTCAGTTACTGTAGACTTCAGTCTGTAGCTCTACTCTGGGTCATTCTCCACACAAGGTGAGCAGTTTCTACATGAAATAAATCTTCTGTTTCCAAATTTGGCTTTCATGTTTAATTGCAAGCATAAAGTGTATTGTTTAAAGTAACAGAACAAAGCCCCTCAACCCACCCCCAAAGCACACACACATTAAAAAGTTAATTTCTCATTCTAATGGTACACAGGTATCTTGGTAAACATATTTGAATGTTCATCAGGTCTGTCCTACCAACACTTCTTGTGTTTAAGGAAACCTTACAATACAGTTGATAAATCATCTGTTTCTTTTACTTCACCTGAATGATTCAGGGTGAACTTCAAGAATAGATGGGTGCTCGTCATCTTACTTTGGACATCTTTTCATCAGTCACTTAATGCAGGGCTCACACTGACAGGTGCCATTATTGTCATTTACATTAAATTTTGCTTTTATTATTAAGTTGCAGTGTTACATATTCCCCTGTTAGCAAGATGATGTTTACTGTCCTGTGTATTCTAAAACATGGATCAATACATACACTCTATTGACTTTAGCACATTATGCAAATGACAAATCAGTATTATCAGTTTAGGGTTTGAAACTTCTTGAATGGCCATGTAATAACTGCCACTTTCCTGTACGAATAATGGACTACTAATGAACTTAAAAAATAATTAATTTACGATTGTAAACTTCTTAATTGCCAAGTACTTGCTGCTTTGATGTTTCTGCTCATGTATTAAAATCCATGAGACCAAATCTTTTTAACAATATATATATATATATATTTTTGATTCTGCTAAGAAAATGCTGTCAATATAAAAGGCTTCACAAAAGTATTTAGTGAAACTTAACATGTTTCTAATATTAGTTACTTAGCCAGATGAGCAGTTAGAAAAAATGAACAAATTTATTTGTTTTCATACTTTCAATTTTTAGCTTACCTGAACACAAAGAGCCGAAGGTGAGCTATTGTGATCACCCTGTGTGCCCCATTGTCCGCCATCAGCAATTTTACTGTTAACTCTTGAGGTCTCAATTTTAGCCAAAACTTATTGATACTTGGTCAGAATATTATTCTCATTAAAATCTCGGTCAATTAATATGAAAATTTCAACACTACAGAGGCCACAATTTCAGCCTCGACTTTATGTAAGACTTTGTTACAATGTTTGTCTTTATGAAGTGTAGGACAAGTTCAAAACTGAGTTAACTGAGGTCAAAAATAACATTTTCTGTTTGGTCTTCTTGAAATTTTCTCAGAATATTTGTCTGTTATCAAATGAAAGGTCAAGTTTTAAATTGGGTTATCAGTGGTTTGTCTGTTTGAAATCTACCATAAACATGAACCTTAGTCAGAATGTTTGTCTGTATGAAAGATAGGTCAAGTTCAAAAGTAGGGTACTGGAGGTTGAAAATATGTCACTAGGTCAAAAATTAGAAAAACTTGGTTAATAGTCCGCGTGATTGCATAAAACATGGTGAAAATGTTTGTCTCTATGAAATCAAGGCCAAGTTAGAAACTAGGTTATCTGGGGTAAGAACTAGGTCAGGTGAGCGATACATGGCCTTCACGGCCCTCATGTTTAAGTAAAAGATCTTCAAAAACACATAGAAACATAAATATTTTTTGAATTAAGTACCAAAGACATGCTGACAAAAAGGATGGTTTTATATATTTTTAGCCCACCATCATCAGATGGTGGGCTATTCAAATCACTCTGCGTCCGTGGTCCGACGTCCTTCCGTCCGTCCGTCCGTCCTTCCGTTAACAATTTCTCGTTATCGCATCTCCTCAGAAACTACCAGGGGCATTTTGACCAAACTTTGTCAGAATGATGTATTGGTACTCTAGTTGTGTCCCCCTGAAAATCAGACTGGTTCAACAATTTTTTAGTGAGTTATGGCCCTTTGTTTATTTCTATAATTTACAAAGATTTATATAGGGAAAAACTTTGAAAATCTTCTTGTCCAAAACCACAGAGCCTAGGGCTTTGATATTTGGTATGAAGCATCATTTAGTGGTCCTCTACCAAGATGATTCAAATTATTTCCCCGGGGTCTAAAATGGCCCTGCCCCGGGGGTCACATGGTTTATATAGACTTATATAGGGAAAAATTTTGAAAAACCTCTTGTTCAAAACCATAGGGCCTAGGGCTTTGATATTTTGTATGTGACATCATCTAGTGGTCTTCTACTAAGATTTTTCAAATTATCCCCCTAGGGTCAAATATGGCCACGCCCCAGGGGTCACATGGTTTACATAGACTTATATAGGGAAAAACTTTGAATATCTTCTTGCCCAAACCACAAAACTTAGGGCTTTGATATTTGTTATGTAGCATCATCTAGTGGTTCTCTACCAAGTTTGGTCAAATTATCCCCCTAGGGTCAAATATGGCCCCGCCCTGGGGGTCACATGGTTCATATAGACTTATATAGGGAAAAGCTTTTAAAATCTTCTTGTCAGTAACCTACAATATTCAAATTTGGACCACATGTATGGTTTTGAGTGGCAAGATGAACCTTGACATGAGTTGACCTTGGTATTGACCTAGTGACCTGCTTTCACATTTCTGTAGCTACAGCCTTCAAATTTGGACCACTTGCATAGTTTAATGTTCCGAAATGAAATTTGACCTTGATTTTGACCTAGTGACCTACTTTCACATTTCTCAAGCTACAGCCTTCAAATTTGGACCACATGCTTAGTTTTGTGTACCGAAACAAACTTTGACCTTTACATTGACCTAGTGACCTACTTTCACATTTTTGAAGGTACAGGCTTCAAATTTGGACCACGTGCATAGTTTAATATTCCGAAATGAAATTTGACCTTGATTTTGACCTAGTGACCTACTTTCACATTTCTCAAGCTACAGCCTTCAAATTTGGACCACATGCTTAGTTTTGTGTACCGAAACAAACTTTGACCTTTACATTGACCTAGTGACCTAATTTCACATGTTTGAAGGTACAGGCTTCAAATTTGGACCACATGCATAGTTCTGTGTTCCGAAAAAAATTTGACATTGATTTTGACCTAGTGACCTACTTTCACATTTCTCGAGCTACAGCCTTCAAATTTGGACCACTTGCATAGTTTTGTGTACCGAACAAACTTTGACCCTTACATTGACCTAGTGACCTACTTTCACATTTTTGAAGGTACAGGCTTCAAATTTGGACCACATGCATAGTTCTGTGTTCCGAAATAAAATTTGACCTTGATTTTGACCTAGTGACCTACTTTCACATTTCTCGAGCTACAGCCTTCAAATTTGGACCACTTGCTTAGTTTTGTGTACCGAAATGAACTTTGATCTTAAGATTGACCTAGTGACCTACTTTCACATTTCTGTAGCTACAGGCTTCAAATTTAGACCACATGCATAGGATTGTGTACCGAAACAAACTTTGACATTGACCTAGTGACCTACTTTCACATTTCTCAAGCTACAGCCTTCAAATTTGGACCACTTGCATAGTTTTTTGTACCAAAATAAACTGTGACCTTAAGATTGACCTAGTGACCTACTTTCAAATTTCTCAAACTACATCCTTCAAACTTGATGCACATACATAGTTTTGTGTACAAAGAACTTTGTCCTTGAAATTGATCTAGTGACCTACTTTCACATTTCTCAAGCTACAGCTTTTGAATTTGGACCACATGCACAGTGTTGTGTACGGAAATGAAATTTGACCTTTAGCTAGTCAGTAAGTCTTGAAATTTGGAACACTCAAAAATGGCACATTGGTGGGCGCCAAGATCACTCTGTGATCTCTTGTTTGAATTAAGTACCAAAGACATGCTGACAAAAAGTATGGTTTTATATTTGATCGTTAATGCTGAATTTGATATTTATAGGTGTTTAAGAAAAATTTTCTTGTGTGTTTTAAAAAAGATTAAACATACCAATGACACGAGCCCGCCCACTTAGCTCAATAGGGAGAACGCAGATCTACGGATTGCAGGGTCGTGAGTTCCAGTTGTGGGCGTAATACTATGTTCTCTGACAATTTGATAAAAGACTTTGTGTCTGAAATCATTCGTCCTCCGCCTCTGATTCATGTGGGAAGTTGGCAGTTACTTGCAAAGAACAAGTTTGTACTGGTACAGAATCCAGGAAGACTGGTTAGGTGAACTCTTGAATAACGGCATTAAACCCAAAACATACAAAAATCAGTGACACTAAAACCAACCTGTAAACTTCATCTACTGAGTAACTGCTGTTATTGTGCCAGGAGTGGAGCTTCAACATTTCCACACCAAAAATGATCAACCATTCCATGGGCCGTTAAAGATTTAATGTGTATCCACCAAATGCAATCCAGCATTCACCAGATCATAGCATTTCAAGGTTTTAGCATAGAGAAACTTGTTTGATCGGGTCCCCCTAACATGCACATTTGGAAGTATTTTTTCTCCTACCACACAACTCTCCTCCCACTCATACTTTTCATAGTCAGGGAGTCCCAGGACTGGAATCGGATTAAGATAGAAATAGTAACTACAAAAGTTATGCAGAAAAGTTCACAACAGTTTTGGCTTATGTTTTCTCTAGGCTAAAGAAGTCCAGTGTGAGCCCAGTAATGGTTCTTCATCGAACTTGGCCAGAAGCTTCCTTGCTTGGACCTCTCTAAAGTTTTTCACAAATGGTTCTGCTCAACTGCATATAGGGGCTCTAAATAGAAAAACATTAAAACCACTTCTTGGATTTTACCCAAGCGTTGTCATTAGCATCCTTACATGGTTGAATCAAGTTTGTTCACGTGATTTGGCTGGGATTACATTTGAGCATTTTTACATAGAATTATGTTATCATAAATTAAGAACTATTTTACAGAAGCTTTGGTTAGTGTTAGTGGGGCTTAACTTTGGAATGCTACAGGGGCCAGTGTTTTATAAGAAAACTATAAGAATCTGTCCTCAAAAGTATGAGGCTTAAGAGGCAAAATATTTTATTTGAAGCAAATGGTTGGTCTTCTATCAAGGTGAACTGTTGTGACTGTTTTCTACAGTTTTACTGTTAATACTCTCTACATCTTGGCCCGATCTAAATGAAAATTGCTCAGAATATTCGCTTTAATAAATTCTTTGAAAAGATTTATACTGGGTCATGTAAGAACTAGGTCTCAAGGTCAAATAATAGAAAACCCTTCTCAGTTATTAGAGGCTACATTTTCTGTCTGATCATCATGAAACTTTGTGAATATGTTTTTTTTTTTAAGTCTAGGTCAGGATAGAAGCTGAGTAATCTTAGGTAAAAAACTAGGTCACTAGTTCAAGTCATACAAAAACTTCATTAACACGAAGTCACATTTTGTGACTTTATCATCTGATAACTTTTTGTCTTAAACTAGGTCACTATGTCGAATAATAGAAGACGCTGTTAACAGTCTCTTATACCTGATCTTGCTGAAACTTTTTCAGAATGTTTGTAGATCATACTTAAAACTGGATTATCATAAGTCAAAAACTAGGTCACTAGATCAAATGGTAAGGGGCCTCTGTGGCCGAGTGGTTAAGGTCGCCGACTATGAATCACTTGCTGCTCACTAACGTGTAAACCAAATTTATACAGAAGTTGTGTCTTTATAAAATCCAGGTAACCTAAAGTGTGATAAGCTTCTCTAGAGATATCGTCTGTGAATTAGTCAAAAACTCAGAAAACTTAAATGAATTTGCTGATTTTGGTATACTTTCAGTTTTGCTGTCGGTATGCTCCTTGTTATGTGATCCAAACCCAGATGACCCACTAGTTCCAGAAATTGCACGCATCTTCAAAACAGACAGAGACAAGTATAATCAGTTAGCAAAAGAATGGACAAAAAAATATGCTATGTAGTAAAAGATAACTTTGAAGAACTGAAGAAACAGTGCAGTAACAAGACTTTTTTTTCTAGATTTCTCAGCAGGAATAGAAGTTTTAAAATGTGATTGATCAATATTCTGTCAGATGTTCTGAGTATGGATCAACTTTATAATACTGCAGACAATGTTCAGTAAATGGGGCTTTTTAGTTCCCTGTAAAGGAGGCATATTGTAAGCATATTGTCTGTAACTTATAAGTGCTATCTTTTGTTTGTCTATCTTAAACATTTCATTTCTAAGCTATAATTTTTTAATGATTCTAGGGACTTGAATGAAAATTTACGTAAATGTGCATATTTAAATGTGAAGCATTTAAGAGTCAGGCCTTTACATCCAATTGTTACCTCCGAGGTCGCAGGCAAGGGCACTTAGGTTAGGGTTAGCTATCTGCCATAACTTTGGAACAATTCAAAGGGATTTCAAAAAAAAACTTTAACAAATGTTAAGCTGGAAGCTGAAACAGTTTCTGCCCAGCAACTGGAGAGACTTGGCCTTTCAGTGGTGAATGGCTGCGATTAGAAGATGGCCATTGTTGATTTGAGGGGTCAGTAGGTCAAAGAATAAGATCACAGTGCCCTTCTGACTAAAAATAGTTTCCAATGCATAACTAGAAAAGGCTTTGGTCTACTGTAGTAAGATTCATAGGATACTTGCCTGTGATCAGTAGACCCCTGTTTTGGGGGTTCATGTCATTTTGCCATAAAGATTGTGAACAGTTTCTGATTAGTAACTGGACATTGCTTTGTTCTTCAGTTAATAAACTTCAAAGGATTATAATCTCTGGTAAGTAGATGGCCCATCAGACGGTCAAGGTCAAGTTTACAGTGAACTCCAGAGTGAAAACAGTTTCTAATCAGTTGGGTTAGGCTTAATCTAATTTTCAAACTTGCATAGTTCTGACATACATTGGTTGTCATGGGGCATGTTATTATGTTTTTAGCTCATCTGAGCATATGAGTTTTTCTGGTCACTCGATGTCTGTCTGTCAACATTTAGCTCGTGTATGCAATAGAGGCTGTATTTTTCAACTGATCTTCATGAAATTTGGTCAGAATGGTTGCCTTGATGAAATCTAGGTCAAGTTCAAATATGGGTCATCTGGGATCAAAAACTAGGTCACTAGGTTAAATCAAAGAAAAACCTTGTTTATGCGATAGAGGCTGAATTTTTCAATTGATCTTCATGCAATTTGGTCAGAATGATAGCCTTGATGAAATCTAGGTCAAGATCGAATACGAGTCATCTGGGATCAAAAACTAGGTCACTAGGTCAAATCAAAGAAAATACTTACTTATACTTAAGATTTTTTGCTCCAATTTTAATGATAATTGGTCAGAATATTTTTTTCCATGAAATCACTAGGTCAAACATGTTTACACTGTTCTGGCGTGTTTCTCAGGTGAGCGACCTAGGGCCATCTTGGCCCTCTTGTTTTACACAGCTTCTGTTAAAGTAGCAAGTTATGAAATCAAATTGTAAAAGCTGCATAAGATTTCCTGTTGAGCTCACCTGAGCCAAAGGCACATGGTGAGCTTTTGTGACCACTCAATGTCCGTTGTGTGTCGTCAGTCACCCATCATGCGTCTGTCAACATTTTCTAAAAAAAAATTCTTGAAAACCACCGGGCAGAATAACACCAAACTTCACAGGAATACTCCTTGAGTGTCCCTCTTTCAAAATTGTTCAAAGAATTGAATTCCAGGCAAAACTCTGGTTGCCATGGCAACCGAAAGGAAAAACTTTAAAAGTCCTCGTATCATGAACCACGGAGCCTAGGGCTTTAAAATCTGGTATGTAGCATCATCTAGTGGTTCTCTACCAAGACTGTTCAAATTATCCCCCTAGGGTCAAATGTGGCCCCGCCCCAAGGGTCACATAGTTTATATAGACTTATATAGGGAAAACTTTGAAAATCTTGTTCAAAACCACATGGCCTAGGGCTTTGATATTTGGTATGTAGCATCATCTAGTGGTCCTCTACCAAGATTGTTCAAATTATCCAGCTAGGATCAAATATGGCCCGCCCCGGGGGTCCCAAGTTTTACAGGAAAAAAAGTTTAAAAATCTTTTTGTCTGAATCCACAAGACATTGGCCATTGATATTTGGTTTGTAGCATTGTCTTATGGTCCTTTACCAAATTTGTTCAAATTGTACCCCTTGGGTGAAAAGAGGCCCTGCCCTGGGGGAACCCAAGTTTTACATAGACTTATATAGGAAAAAACTTTAAAATTCTTTTTGTCTGAAACCACAAGATGCAGGCTTTTATGATATTTGGTGCATTGTCCAGTAGTCCTCTACCAAAATCGTTCAAATTATGCCCCTGGGGTTAAAAGAGGGTCCCACCCTGGGGTCACTTAGTTATTATATGAGTTATATAGGAAAAAATACGTTAAAAAAAATATTATCTGATCCTATTTCCAAGACTGTTTAATTATAATTACCTGATGATCCCCAGTAATATCATGTCACTTGACTTTCATTGACCATGAATGTGACCTACTGACTTTCTTGACATTTTAGCATCAGTTCAGTGTTCGAAATTCACGGTAGTCCGACAGCCCGTGGCTACCAAATTTCAGCTCGGGCTACCGATTTTCCACAGGTACAAGCCCGACTGGGCTACCGAATTTTCCTCATTTGTTTAAAAAAACATGCTAATTAAACGAGTACTGCATCGTGATTTTGCAGACTGAGAAACGCTTATAGAATTATTGGTTTTTGCACTCTTACTTGTTGACAATCAAACACAGTGCCAAAGACGTAACCGCAGCTCTAATTGGCTGAATACAATCACCTCTAGCGTAACGGATAATTTGATTAGCTTTCACACTTCTCGCGAAAATCTCACAAGTACCTGCAGTAGGTGGAGCTTAAATTATGCTATCAGCGTGTGTGTTATGTGTATTCAGCACTCGGTATTACATCTTACAAATTTTCAACAGTCCGAGTTGCAGTAATTGGCGAGTGCGGATCCTAAAAAATCGGGCATAACAGTTTAGATTTCGTTTTGGCAAGGAGTGTCATGTCCGATGCTTTTGGACTCTGACGATGCTGATCTGGACTGGAGTATTTCGAGTTAAAATTTTTCAAAAACATGGCAAACATGTACTGTATGTCTTTTTTATTACTTCAAACATGCATAGAGATGTCTGTAAAACAAAATGTTATATGGTGCAAAAATTATGTATTTTAAGGTGTTAAAGTTCGGTCTAGTGAAATTGATGTCGGGCTTGGAAAATTTTTAATCTGGTAGCCCGAACGGGCTATTGGATTCAAATCTGAATTTCGTACACTGTCAGTTTGACATTTGAAACATGTAGCTCATATTACTCAGGTGAGCGATTCAGGGTCATCATGACCCTCTTATACTAAAATTTATACTAATCTACATGATTTTTTTCCATCCCCTTGAAAACATAGTGAAAAAGTCCTTACAAAGTCATTGATCTTATTTTTGCACTTTTTCTTGTTGTAACATGATTTTTATGAATGTTAACATGTATCTATAATAAATATTGCACAAGAAATGAAGTTAAATTCTTATTTTTTTTCAGTTAAATGATTTTAATGTTCCAGAGTCTGGAGTTGGTAAAGAAAGAGGCACATAGCTATCAAGATCTTTCGTCTTTCCATAACAGTACTAGCTGGAAGGGCAAGGTCACTGTTGGTTACATACCTTGGTGCATATACCTATATAAGCAGTTACATTTAGTGTTTTTGGTGTCATCCAAACTTTGTCTCACATTGAAGGCTTTTGAAGTAGTCTTGATACAAATGATCACTTACAGGACAAAAAAATATGCATGACAGGTACTATGTTGTCGGCTCAAAGGTCATTGTTGGCACTGTACTTGCCAGGTCCATTTTACATACATAAAATATGGAGATAAAAGTTTTACTGATCTGGTCAAGAACTTAGTAGTACAAAGTTGGATCATCAGATGATCTCAGCAAGACAATGTGTCAGGCCAGACCTACTATTGATACAATACTTACCACTGACGCATTGAAATATACACATAAACTCTGAGGGAAAATACAGAGATTTCATATTTGGTTAGACATATTGCTTACTAAATTTCTTACATAGCCAAAATGTAAGACTTCACAAGTGAAATATAGTTTGAACTTGTAAAATTTGATAATTTTCTTTGTGAAATTAACAGATATATTTCACAGTAACAATTCTATTATTCACTGAAAAGCATACAAAAATAAATATATATATATATATAATATTTGAAATGAAATCAAAAAAGAGCATAGCACAATATGCTGTGGCAAATGCCACTGTAATAGCTGTTGTTAGGTCCTTGCGCATTCGCTAATGACCTTGGGTGTTTTCCTGTCGTGTTTTCTGAAACAACTGGATGTGTTGCAGTGTGATTGAGCAACATTTTTCTCCCTATTACCAATTGGAATACCTGTAATACAGACAAAGATCTCCTAAGACAAAACCCCCGTTGCAGTATTCCACTAAGGAGGGCAAAATCTCATTCTTTCTCACTAAAGTGGATAAAATCTCCGTTCTTCTCCCCTATCACATCCTCCGATATCAGAATAACTAATTCAAGAATTAATTAAAAGGAGCTTACTTGCATGTGTTGTACAATAAAAGTAAAGTGGTGTGGGAGTTGTCCATCGTGATGAAATGGAGAAGGGTGGGCTATTTTGTCCTGTATTTATTGGCATTTCGTTTTTGAGTTAATTTTGCAACACTGACATTCAGATCAATGTTTGTTTCGACTCCAGAAATGTCCTTCAGAAGGTTTCGTCCATAACTGACTGGTGTTTTATTGACTGAAATTTTGCGAGAAAGTCTTTTCGAAGTCTTCCCGAGTAACTTATATAGTAGGTATAACTATTAGATTCTTGAAAAAATGTCTCACAGAAGGAGTTTGTCATAATATTTTGAAAGTTCTTGAATAGACTAAGAAAAGGTGTGAAATGAAATATTTTAAATGAGGCTAGAGAATGTTTTTTGGTATTCTAGACATCACTTTGCAGCTGTACTCTGCCCTGTCATTCTCCACACAAGGTGAGTGGTTTCCAGTTGAAATTAATCATCGCTTTGAATTTGGCTTTTGGGTTTAATTGCAAGTATCAAGTGTATTGTTAAAAGCAAAACAATGATCCTGGGTGGTGTGGTAAATTTAAGAATTACAATAAACTGATAGGAAATACTTAAGGTCACAATGTGTATAGAATGACTATTTGAAGAAAAGTAAAGCTATTGCAGTCGCCTGTGCATCGGCAACCATGTAGGTTTTCGTATATAAGCTGGAATGTAAGCAGTAGCCGCTTGTGGAATGGAAGTTCTATTTCTTTCTTTTTTTACTGGTCTGTAACCTTTATATACATGGAAGAATTATTCGAATAACTTGGTTGTAACTTTCACCATAACAAGACAAGGTAATGTTCAAATAACTTAGTACTAACTTTCACCATAACAAGACAAGGTAATGTTATATTTTTATCATTTTAAAGTGAAATAGATCCATTTTGTCATTTTTCTTTTCCAGTCTACAACTTCAGTATACATCTACTTTTCCTTTACTTACAGGACTTACACTAAGCGTCCTGACATCACATGATGTTGACATCCCTTCCTACGGACACATATCTAGTGTACAGTTATAAATGCAGCTTTTCAACTTTACAATTTTTTCTTGAGAATTTGTAGATAAGCTTGTATCGCAATAACCACAACTGGGAATGGATTGAAACTTAACCCACTTGTTCACTTTGAAGACACGACATACAGTGCACAGGTCTCATGACTGTGTTTTGCTTTATAACAAAGGTATGCCCCATTTTGAACGCGATAAGGCTTTTAAGTAGTCTATCTTTACTGTCCGTCCTCCGCTGTTGTTAAACAATATTATCACCTTTCCAGTAATTTCTTACTATTCCAAAATAAAAATGCCTTATAGTTCGATCCACCAAATCCTTAACCCTTATCCTGCTAAATTTCTAAAATGGACTGGTCCGTCATTCAGTTAGGGCAATACCATTTATTAATTGAAGGGTTTACTGACTGAATAGCGAACAGTGCAGACCATGACTGCAGGATGATTTTGGTCTGCACTGGTGGCAAAGCCAGAAATATTTGCTGTTAGCAGGCTAAAGGTTAATGGTTTTCTTTTCTTTTGAAAGATGCATCCAAAAGTTATGAATTGTTCAAGATGTAGTAGCAGGATCCTTTTGATTTTATATTTATATCTTTGATGATATCAGTTTTATGTCCAAAAATCTATTTTATCCCTGTTTGTTAAGGGTCCATAATGCTTTAAATTTTTAGCTCACCCGAGCACAAAGTGCTCATGGTGAGGTATTGTGATCACGCTGTGTCCGCCTTGCGTCCCTGCGTCAAGTCATCCGTCGTCAACATTTGTGTTTAAACAACATCTCCTCCAAAACCACTAAATGGATTTTGATGAAACTTGGCCATGATGTTCTTCGGGTGGTCCGCTCCCAAAATTGTTCAAACGGTTCCGCTTGGTTGCACATAGGGGCTGCCAGAGCTAAAAATAGAAAATTTTCAAATGACATCTCCTCCTAAACCGATGATCCAATTTTTTCCAACCTACCTAACCTAATTTTTTTTAGCATGTTACCGGAAACAAAGAATTTTTTTTTTTTTTTGGCCTTATACTACCCTCTACCAAGATTGTTCAAATTATACCGATTCGTCAAAAAACATGGCTGCCAGAGTTACTTTTCCCTATATGTATATAAAGGAAACTTTAAAAATCTTCTTGTATGAAGCTGCTTGTCCGATTTTAGAATGATTTTAAACAAATGGTCCTTGTGTGACCCTCTACCAAGATTGTTCAAATTATTTTGATTCGTCAAAAAACATGGCCGCCAGAGGACATGGTCACTTTTCCCTAGGGCTGTCATTGATTGGGTCTTAGATGTATCGACAATACCGATATATCAGAAGACAAATATCGACGATACATCGATATATTGATTATTAAGTTAGATTAACGACATATTTGTTCATATGATACTATATACCTTCCTGTAAATGCTATTTTAAGGTTTATTGCCTAATTTCCATATTTCTGTTTGATTGTGTTGTATTTGTATTTATGAAATAAAAGAAATACATAAAAATTAATAACATCTTTCATTTTTATTTTGCCTTCACTCCTTTTTTTGTATTTATCCAAGTTTACAACTTTGTGAACTTTAGTTTTTTTTTAGGGTCTGCGTGTTTATTTGGGTAGTTTTTTCTCTCCTTAAAATATCGATTTTTGAAAATGGGAATCGATCATCAATTGACAAAAAAATATCGTTGATACATTGATATCGTTTCTATCGATGACAGCCCTACTTTTCCCTATATGTATATAGTGGAAACTTTAAAAATCTTCTTGTGTGAAACTCCTGGTCCGATTTTAGAATAATTTTACACCAATGGTCCTTGTGTGACCCTCTACCAAGATTGTTCAAATTATTTTGATTCGTCAAAAAACATGGCTGCCAGGGCGTGGTCACTTTTCCCTATATGTATATATTAGAAACTTTAAAACTCTTTTTTGTGTGAAACTGCTGGCCCGATTTTAAAATAATTTTTCATAAATGGTTCTTGTGTGACCCTCTACCAAGATGGTACAAGTTTTTCCGATTCATCAAAAAACATGGCTGACGGGTGTGTGGTCACTTTTCTTCTCTGAATCAATAATAGCTAGAGCCTTGATATTTGGCATGTGATATCAGATTTGTAATGTGTACCATAATTGTTAAAATTATTGCCCTAGGTTCAAAAGTGTGTGTGACATGTATATAATATAGGCTAACATAGAAGAAACCCTAACTCTAATACAAACACACTCGAAGTCTTGTACACAGGTGAGCGCTTTAGAGTCAGTGACCCTCTTGTTATCTTAAAACAGATGAAACAGCTTTTAAAATAGATGCTTTGCATACTTACATGGTTAGAAAAGCACTACTTTTAATATTGCACATGAACTGTTATAGTTAGAGCCATAAAGGGAGGTAATAAAAAACAATAGATTCAATAAAACATTCAAGTATATTCAGCAGTATTCAAACCTTTGACAAATGTTAAAGTAATTATCAGAAATAGGATTTAACAAGAAACTAATGCATTTTATGTTCATAACTGAAAATGCAGCAGCCACATTTAAGACAAAAGTATTATGAGCCTTTAAGATATCCTAAAATTTTACAACTAAAGTGAAAATTGAAATTTTACAAGTATTTTAGTGTAAATGAATAGATAAAATTTACAACAGAAAATACTCTGTTTAACAGTTTCCTGACAAAAAATTAAAATTTGAAATGTTAAAACTTCCTTTTATCGCCCTCGGAATTCAATAGAATGATGATATACATGCATAATATAAATGATATTGTCTTGTATTGAAAGAAATATTATGGAAAAGGTCGGTCAAACTTCAGGTATGTGCTCTTTTTAGCTCACCTGTCACAAAGTGACAAGGTGAGCTTTTGTGATCGCGCGGCGTCCGTCGTCCGTCCGTGCGTGCGTGCGTGCGTGCGTGCGTCAGTCCGTAAACTTTTGCTTGTGACCACTCTAGAGGTCACATTTTTCATGGGATCTTTATGAAAGTTGGTCAGAATGTTCAACTTGATGATATCTAGGTCAAGTTCGAAACTGGGTCACGTACCGTCAAAAACTAGGTCAGTAGGTCTAAAAATAGAAAAACCTTGTGACCTCTCTAGAGGCCATATATTTCACAAGATCTTCATGAAAATTGGTCAGAACATTCACCTTGATGATATCTAGGTCAAGTTCGAAACTGGGTCACGTGCCATCAAAAATTAGGTCAGTAGGTCAAATAATAGAAAAACCTTGTGACCTCTCTAAAGGCCATATTTTTCATGGGATCTGTATGAAAGTTGGTCTGAATGTTCATCTTGATGATATCTAGGTCAAGTTCGAAACTGGGTCACGTGCGGTCAAAAACTAGGTCAGTAGGTCTAAAAATAGAAAAACCTTGTGACCTCTCTAGAGGCCATATATTTCATAAGATCTTCATGAAAATTGGTCAAAATGTTCACCTTGATGATATCTATGTCAAGTTCGAATGTGGGTCACGTGCCGTCAAAAACTAGGTCAGTAGGTCAAATAATAGAAAAACCTTGTGACCTCTCTAGAGGCCATATTTTTCATGGGATCTGTATGAAAGTTGGTCTGAATGTTCATCTTGATGATATCTAGGTCAAGTTCGAAAGTGGGTCACGTGCCGTCAAAAACTAGGTCAGTAGTTCAAATAATAGAAAAACCTTGTGACCTCTCTAAAGGCCATATTTTTCATGGGATCTGTATGAAAGTTGGTCTGAATGTTCATCTTGATGATATCTAGGTCAAGTTCGAAACTGGGTCATGTGCGGTCAAAAACTAGGTCAGTAGGTCTAAAAATAGAAAAACCTTGTGACCTCTCTAGAGGCCATATATATCATGAGATCTTCATGAAAACTGGTCAGAATGTTCACCTTGATGATATCTAGGTCAAGTTTGAAAGTGGGTCACGTGCCATCAAAAACTAGGTCAGTAGGTCAAATAATAGAAAAACCTTGTGACCTCTCTAAAGGCCATATTTTTCATGGGATCTGTATGAAAGTTGGTATGAATGTTCATCTTGATGATATCTAGGTCAAGTTCGAAAGTGGGTCACGTGCCGTCAAAAACTAGGTCAGTAGGTCAAATAATAGAAAAACCTTGTGACCTCTCTAAAGGCCATATTTTTCATGGGATCTGTATGAAAGTTGGTCTGAATGTTCATCTTGATGATATCTAGGTCAAGTTCGAAACTGGGTCACGTGCGGTCAAAAACTAGGTCAGTAGGTCTAAAAATAGAAAAAACCTTGTGACCTCTCTAGAGGCCATATATATCATGAGATCTTCATGAAAATTGGTCAGAATGTTCACCTTGATGATATCTAGGTCAAGTTTGAAAGTGGGTCACGTGCCATCAAAAACTAGGTCAGTAGGTCAAATAATAGAAAAACCTTGTGACCTCTCTAAAGGCCATATTTTTCATGGGATCTGTATGAAAGTTGGTCTGAATGTTCATCTTGATGACATCTAGGTCAAGTTCGAAAGTGGGTCACGTACCGTCAAAAACTAGGTCAGTAGGTCAAATAATAGAAAAACCTTGTGACCTCTCTAAAGGCCATATTTTTCATGGGATCTATATGAAAGTTGGTCTGAATGTTCATCTTGATGATATCTAGGTCAAGTTCGAAACAGGGTCATGTGCGGTCAAAAACTAGGTCAGTAGGTCTAAAAATAGAAAAACCTTGTGACCTCTCTAGAGGCCATACTTGTGAATGGATCTCCATAAAAATTGGTCAGAATGTTCATCTTGATGATATCTATGTCAAGTTCAAAGTGGGTCACGTGCCATCAAAAAGTAGGTCAGTAGGTCAAATAATGAAAAAACGTTGTGACCTCTCTAGAGGCCATATTTTTCATGGGATCTGTATGAAAGTTGGTCTGAATGTTTATCTTGATGATATATAGGTCAAGTTTGAAACTGGGTCAACTGCGATCAAAAACTAGGTCAGTAGGTCTTGAAATAGAAAAACCTTGTGACCTCTCTAGAGGCTATCCCCTTGAATGGATCTTCATGAAAATTGGTCAGAATGTTCACCTTGATGATATCTAGGTCAAGTTTGAAACTGGGTCACGTGCCATAAAAAACTAGGTCAGTAGGTCAAATAATAAAAAAACCTTGTGACCTCTCTAGAGGCCATACCTTTCATGGGATCTGTATGAAAGATGGTCTGAATGTTCATCTTGATGAAATCTAGGTCAGGTTTGAAACTGGGTCAACTGCGGTCAAAGTAGGTCAGTAGGTCTAAAATTAGAAAAATCTTTTGACCTCTAGAGGCCATATTTTTCAATGGATCTTCATGAAAATTGATCTGAATGTTCACCTTGATGATATCTAGGTCACTTTCGAAACTGGGTCACGTGCGGTCAAAAACTAGGCCAGTAGGTATAAAAATAGAAAAACCTTGTGACCTCTCTAGAGGCCATATTTTTCATGAGATCTTCATGAAAATTAGTGATAATGTTCACCTTGATATCTAGGTAAAGTTCAAAACAGGGTCACGTACCTTTGAAAACTAGGTCAATAGGTCAAATAAGAGAAAAACCTTGTGACCTCTCTAGAGACCATATTTTTCAATGGATCTTCATGAAAATTGGTCAGAATTTTTATCTTGATAATATCTAGGTCAGGTTCAAAACTGGGTCACATGAGCTCAAAAACTAGGTCACTATGTCAAATAATAGAAAAAACGACGTCATACTCAAAACTGGGTCATGTGGGAAGAGGTGAGCGATTCAGGACCATCATGGTCCTCTTGTTTTTTACTGTTACCTAAATGATTTAGGGTGAACTAGAAGGATATTAGGATGCTGCATCTTCAGCATTTCTCTTTGGATACCTTTTCATCAGCCTTTTAATGGATATTCATCAAACTTGGCCAGAAGCTTATTTGCATGGACCTCAAGAATTTTCGATTGCTTCTGCTTGACTTCAATAAGGGGCTCACATGGCTAGAAATAGAAATACCTTAAAACCACTTAATGGGCAGTAGCAACCTTAAATGTTATCTGTAAGTTCACATGATTGGGCTGGAATCAAATTTAGGGGTGTCAAGACAGCTAGCATTTTACATGGAATTATATAAGGACAAAATAGAGGAAGCTTTGATTAATGTTTTCCTACTAAGAAGATTCAAGTCTGTCTATTGGATTAAAGTTGTTGCCATAAGGGTCAGTATTACGTAAGAAAACTTAAAGAATTTTTATCTTCAAAAGAGTAAGGCTTGTTGGTGTTCTTTACTTGAAGCATATACTAATGGTCGCCTACCAGTTTGTTCACTAGCTCAAAAACTAGGTCAAATCATAGCAAAACCTTCTTAACACTCGGGAGGCAACATTTTCTATTTGAACTTCATGAGACTTTTGCAGAATGATTAAAATCTAGGATAAATTTTCAACTGGGTCAGTTTGTTAAAAAAAGTAAGTTACCAGGTCAAATTATTGAAAAACTTGGTTCATGATCTAACTGATTAAAATAAAATATGCTCAGAATGTTTGTTTTAATGAAGTCTAGGTCAGGTTAAATACTAGGTTATAATAAAGGGCCTTTTGTGTCCGGAAACAAAATGAATTTTTATATTGTGTATCTTTGTAAAATCAAGGTAAAATGTGATAAACAGACAGTTTGGTTAAGTGAATTGTTGAATTTCAATTTGTCAGAACTGGGAAAATTTATAACGTCCAATTAATTTGTAAACTTTTGAAAGTAAAAGTTAATTTGCTGTGATAGGTGTGTATTAGGTCAGCTTGGTATATTTTCAGTTCTGCTGTCAATATGCTCCTTGTTATGTGATCCAAACCCAGATGACCCACTAGTTCCAGAAATTGCACGCATCTTCAAAACAGACAGGCTGAGGTATGCAGATTTAGCAAAAGAGTGGACAAGAAAATATGCTATGTAGTAAAAGATGACTTTGAAGAACTGAAGACAGATTTCTCAGCAGGAATAGAAGTTTAAAATGTGATTGAACAATATTCTGTCAGATGTTCTGAGTATGGATCAACATTATAATACTGCAGAATGTTCAGTAAATGGGGCTTTTTAGCTCCCTGTAAAGGAGGCATATAGTAAGCTTATTGACTGTAATGTATAAGTGCTATCTTTCGTTTTTCTATCTTAAACATTTCTTTCCTAAGCTAAAATTGTTGGACTACAATAAGAATTTACATAAATAAGCATAGGTAGATGTGAAGCACTGGAGAGTAGGTCTGTACCTCCATTTGTAAGCCTAGAGGTCACAGGCAAGACCAGTTAGGTAAGAATAAGCTGTCTGCCTTAACTTTAAACATTATACTAATTTTGGATGTCTATAAAACTTTACATAAGTTAGTCTGCAAAGCATGGTTTGAGTGTGGCTTGCAAAAATCAGACTCATACCTCCATTGTGACTAGTAATCAGTAGGGCAAAGACACAAGGTCACAGTGACCTGACTTAAAATCATTTTTACTGGGTAATTGGAGTCAGACATCATTTGTTAAAAACATTTGGTCAGTAGATGGCCTATCAGAAGGTCAAAGATCAAGATTACAGTGAGCTTGAGACTGCAAACAGTTTCTGATCAGTTTAGAGAAGGCTGGAGCTAATTGTTTTCAAAATTTCATAGTTATAACCTCTGATATGTCATCATGGTGAATGGCATATATGTTTTACAAACAGATTTCAGCAGTGGGAAATCTGATATAGTACCAAACTGGCAGTGGAATTTATCCCAGTCTATAAGCAGCTTTAGAAATATTTACTGATATGAAAGAATAAAAATAGAAACAGAATGTTAGAAATAAAGGAGATGCAGTAGATTTGGTAAAGTGTACATCAAATTGTTGCATTCTCTAAGGAATAAATTTCCTGTATAAGTCAATAGTTTAATTCTGTGTGCCTGCTTTGGTTGAAATTTACTAAGATTTATTCTGATCTAACATGATTTTTTCCATCCCCTTGACAATTGCAAAAAAGCCCTTGCAGATTCAATGATCTTATTTTTGCACTTTTTCTTGTTGTTACATAATATTTATAGATGTTAACATGTACATACAATAAACATTACACAGAAAAAGGGAAGTGAATTCTTATTTTTTCAGTTAAATGTCCTTCCATGTTTCCAGAATCTGGAGTTTGTAAAGGAAAAAGCTCATAGCTATCAAGATTTTTCACCCTTGTGATAACAGAACTAGCTAGAAGGTCAATGTGTCCGTTAGCTACTGACTGGAGCATTTTCCTAAGGCTTTTGAAGTAAGTCACCATAACAAGACAAAGTGTTGCAATCAGGAACAATGTTGCCAGCTCTAAGGTCATTGTTGGCTACTGTGGTACGTGGTCCAATTTCCAAGATAAAAGTTTTATTGATTTGGCCCAGAGCATTGCAGTACAGAGTTGGATTTCAAAATAACTGCACAAAATGATTACAACAACAAGACAGTGTGTTCGACTTTTAAACGGGGCTTGACAAATCCACTTGTCCGCTCGTAAATACAAGTAGAAATCAGGCCCATGCTAGCGGTACTTGCTGTAGTACTTGCCATGCTGCGATTTTTTACCAAAAATATAAATCCAGTTAAAGAAGCCAGATAGCTAAAAGATCTAAAATGAAACTTTATTTGTTGTTTGCAACTCTTAAATCTGTCCAACTCCGTTACGGTACTGCGTTATGATCATATAAGCTAGATGCTTTATAGTCAAGAACAAGATTAGGTTATTTACTGTTTTGGACAGACTTTGAAATAGAAGCTGTATTAGGAAAATAATTTTCTTAGTGAATTGCAGGATGATTACAATGTGTAGCAGAATGAGTGAAAATTGTAGGCAGCTCGAACCAAAAATAGTGTGCAGAAGGTAGTAAACCGTTAAAACGCTTTTGAAATAATGCAGAAAGTTTACATTCTTCTTGCATTTTTACCAGTATCATAATTATATGCCTTCTATACCAGACTTGGAAATGAACAACCAAACTTTGGGCTAGTAGCTTTATGAAATTTGGCAGTTTCCTGATATAAAAAAAATTCTTTTCTTTTGTTGTTGCAGGGTCAGTGCCTTCAATAAATTTGCTAATCTATTTACATATACATTTAATTTGTGTTGATTTTGGTAGTAAAATCCACAAAAACAAGACTGCTGCCAAAAAACAGGAAATCTGGTAAAAGTTGACAGTTCATTTATAGATGTACTGAAGGTGATATTGTTTTCGTTGAATTTTAGCATTATAGTATTCCATGCAGTTAACGCAATATTTGAAGTACAGAAACATACATCAGTCTTCCTGTGAGTTTTAATATTTCTGTTTTTGTCCATGTTTTAATTAGTTTACCGTTAAGAAAAAAAGCACTACCATTCCATGGCTATTACTCATGAAATAGCCCTGCCATCCTGTAACTTAAACCTGGGCAATAATTAAACTGATGTGGAAAGACCTGATGATGATTACATTTGTATTGACACATTGAAAAATACGTTAAAGCATTTTTTTCACCAAGAAAAGGGTGAAAATTTAGAGATAATTTGTCAGTGGGAAAAATACAGATATTTCATATATGTTTAGACTAAATCATGCTTAAAGTCAAAATGGAAGTGTTCACAAGTGAAAGATATTTCGATCTTGCATGTAAAACAAATGAGCCGCGCCATGAGAAAACCAACATAGTGGCTTGGCGACCAGCATGGATCCAGACCAGTCTGCGCATCTGCGCAGTCTGGTCAGGATCCATGCTGTTCGCTAATGGTTTCTCTAATTGCAGTAGACTTTAAAAGCGAACAGCATGGATCCTGACCAGACTGCGCGGATGCGCAGGCTGGTCTGGATCCATTCTGGTCGCAAAGCCACTATGTTGGTTTTCTCATGGCGTGGCTCAAATGAATTCTATTTTTGTTTTGTGTTATGCCACTGTTATTAATCATAATTATTCAACCCATTTTGTAGTTCTTTATGACTGAAAAAATATATTTGATGATTTTCAGTGTGAAATTACCAGATATATTTTACTGTTATATTTCTATAATTCACTGAAAAGCATACTATATAGTTGACATTTGAAATGAAATTAAAAAAACAGCAATGCTAGTAAAGGTAGGGCAATAAACTGTCGAACGTCAAAGTAATATTAGTTCACATTAGCTAATAATGCAGTGTTTTTTTTGTTTGTTTTCGAAACAAGTAAAAGTGTGACTTAACAAAGACTTTTCTCTCTGTTCTTGAATACGGACAAAAATACCCCCAAGACAATTTTCCCCTTGCTCTATTTCATTAAAGGTGGACAAAACCCCCCTTTGCTGTTTCTTTCACTAAAGCAGACAATATCATATAATCCTACCAGATTACAATACCCCTTATTCTGTTTCACTTGGGAAAATGCCCCTTGCTCTATATCACAAAAGTGGACAAAATGCCCTTCTCCCTTATCCAAAGGAGCTCATTAAAAGCGAAACCAAAGTGGGAATTGGGTTGGGTTTGTCCTTGATGAAATTGAGGAAGGTGGGGGGTATTTAGTCCTGTGTTTGTGTGAAGTGACACTTCATTACTTTTCAACTTTGCGGTACTAACATTTAGATAGCGTCGTTTTTGACACCAGATTTGCTCTGGAGATGGTTTCGTACATAACTGACGGCCTTTTTACATATCTGAAATTAAAGAGAAGGTCTTATTATGTAGTAAGTATAACTATTAAATTCTTGAAAAAAAAACTGAAGGATACAGTTTTTGTCATAATATTTTGAATATCCTGACAAGTATTGACCATCGGTGAAAAAAAATTGTATGGAATGAAATACAGTAAATGAGACCAGAGAACAGTTTTCAGACCACTCTCTAGCTGTACTCCTCACACAGTCTCTGCACTAGATGTGTGGTTTCTAGTTGAAATAAATCCTCGCTTCAAATTTGGCTTTTCAGGATAAAAAATGTTTATATAAGTAGCAAAACTAGATGATGGGGTAATGAATAAAGTGAAAACATCTATCTGAAATGAAACTGGTTTATAAACATATAATATTCTCCTTATTCACCTCATTCTAAATGTTCCAGGTGGTGGTATTAGTATCTTTTTGAATTTTAGTTCTCTTTCATAATGTTAGTTTTATGTCCAAACATGTATTTTTTAACTATAAGCAACTGAAGGGAAAACTAAAAGTTGACCCTCGTTGATGTCCAAAACCCTATGGTAATTTTTTACAGTTAATTTCCAATTATCTCCCTTAATATTCATTAGAATGCTATGTAATGAGAATGTTGCTGTCTTGTTTTCAAAGAGAAATCAAGGATAAGTCCTGTTTCGGAAAGGCGGATGAAGCAGTAGGGATATTCTCTTTCCTGATTAGTGGATGTTCCATTGTCTTGTCATCAGCTTTTTTCCAAAAAAAACAAATTTTTATGAGCAACTTAATGGATCTTCATGAAACTTGGCCAGAAGCTTCCTCGCATGGACCTCTTTAAGTTTATTCCAAAGGTTTTGCTTGACTTCATTTTTGTGCCCTTGTAGCAGAAAATAGGAAAGAAGTTAAACAACTGCTTCATACGAACGTCTTGTTGGATTTTAACCAAACCCGTCTGTAGAATCGTTACATACTTGCTTAAAGTTTGTTCATATGATTGTACTTGGATCAAATTAAAGGTTGTCAAAGGGGTTAGGATTTTTACCAGGAATTACAGTAGGATAAATTAAAAAAAATCTTGAAAAAGTAAGCTATTCTACAGTAAGCATTGATTGATGGTCTTTTTCCAAGTAGATTCAAGTCAGGTCAGTGGGACTGAATTTGGGATTGCCACAGGGGCCAGTTTTTGGAAGGAATTAAAACAAATACATTTATATCAAAAAGTATAAGGCTTAGATGTAAGCACCTGAGCACAAAGCTATTGTGATCACTCATCATCCGTCCATCAGTCTACACTTTTCTTCAAACGACATCTCATAAGCAGTGTGATGGAAGTTAAGAAACTTGGCCCTTGTGTGATGCCGCCAGAGGGCGTGGTCACTTTACCTTATACGTTTATATACTGCTGGCCGAATTTTGAGATGAATTCACAGAATGGAACCTTATTTGACTCTACCACCTATTGTTACTTGAACATCTTCTCATTTGTCTCCTGCAGTCTACATGTATGGTTTTTAGCTCAACTAATCGAAGAATAGGTAGAGTTAATTGACTCACCCGTGTGTAGGTGTTGGTGTCGGCATGCCGATTGGGTTTAAGTTTTTGTATATAAGCTTGTTATCTCAGTAATCACTTAAAAAAATGGATTGAAACTTGACACACTTGTTCACTGTGAAGAACAGACTTACTTTGCACAGGTTCCATAACTCTGTTTTACTTTTTAGCTCACCTGTGCTCAAAGTTGAGCTTTTGTGATCGCCCTGTGTCCGTTGTCGTCCGTCTGTCATCGTCAACAATTTGACTGTTAACACAATTTTGGCCCAATCTTAATAAAACTTGGTCAGAATGTTACCCTCAATAAAATCTTGGACAAGTTTGATATTGGGTCATCTGGGGTCGAAAACTAGGTCACCAGGTCAAATCAAAGGAAAAGCTTGTTAACACTGGAGAAGCAGCATTTATGACTGTATCTTCATGAAACTTGGTCAGAATGTTAATCTTGATGATCTCAAGGTCCAGTTTGAATCTGGGTCATTAAGGTAAAAAACTAGGTCACCAGGTCAGATCAAAGGAAAAGCTGGTAAACACTGTAGAGGCCACATTTATGATCATATCTTACTGAAACATGGTCAGAATGTTAATCTTGATGATCTATAGGTCATGTTAAAATCTGGGTCACTAGGTCAAATCAAAGGAAAAACTTGTTAACACTCTAGAGGCCACATTTATTACTGTATCTTCATGAAACTTAGTCAGAATGTTAATCTTGATGATCTTTAGGTCAAGTTTGAATCTGGGTCATGTGGGGTCAAAAACTAGGTCACCAGGTCGAATCAAAGGAAAATCTTGTTAACACTTTAGAGGCCACATTTCTGACCATATCTTAATGAAACTTGGTCAGAATGTTAATCTTGATGATCTTTAGGTCAATAGGTCAGGTGAGCGATACAGGGCCTTCATGGACCTCTTGTTTTACAAAATTATGAATAGTCGAGCATTGCTGTCCTCCGACAGCTCTTGTTTTGTTCGTCCCTGCACATGTCTTTGTGCTGTATGTAGAATTGCATTTCCATTTGTCCTGCCATTTATATGAAGTGTTAAAGGGAGACATGTTCTTTTTCAAAAGCAACACTTGTATATATATATTAAAAGTTCATAATATTTGAAATGCGGCTGTCACATTTTCCACCATGAATACAAAAACTATTAATTGTTGTTAAATCTAGTTTCAGTAATTGTTTTCTCTTATATTTGTCAAAGGTTCGAATATTGATGAATATAGTAGAAGGTTTATTTGAATTTATTATAGGAGTGAGCTTGTCGGCCAGTCTGTCGGTCCGTTAGTTTTCATGGTTTCCATACAATAACTCATGAAAGGCTTGACAGATTTAAATAATTTTTGTTACACATGAATAATATTAGAAAATACATGTCAAGTTTGACGTTGAGGTCAGTAGGTCAAAGGTCAAGGTCACAATGACCCAGAACAGTTGGAACGGTTTGAGAACGCTTTGGCCTAGGATGATAAATTTTGGTACACAGGTGTGACATCACGAAATACAGGTCAAGCTCGACTTTGAGGTCAGTAGGTCAGAGGTCAAGGTCACAATGACCCTGAACAGTTAAACGGTGACGATAACTTCAGAACGCTTGGGCCTAGGATCACGAAGCTTAAAGGGAAAAGCAACGTTGTTCATATGTTAATTGCTTGCTGGGATTTCTGAAATCATTAAAAGAAGTGAAAGAATTTTAAAATCCAGAGTAAAAATGAGAAAGTTATGAGCCATTTAAAATTAATCTATTTAAAAGGTTATTTGCTAAATAAAGAATTCAGTAATGTGTAAATTGAAGTCATAAACGCACTAAAATGGCTGCCTCCATGATCAGCCATTTTCTTAAATTTCAAACTGTCATATCTTTTTCAGTAGTGGTCTGATTTTTAAACTTCTTTAAGTGTTATAAAAGGCGTGATAATAACTTTCATATAAAATTAACTTATTGTCAGGCTTTCCTTACCTTTTAAAAGGGAGGTTGGTCATGACGGGCAGATGATAACTTGAGAACGCTTGGGCTGAGGATCATGAAACTTCATAGCAGGTTGATCATGACCAGCAGATAACCAGTAGGTCAAAGGTCAAGCAAGTTCGGCTTTGACATTGGCTTAGTTCTGTGACAAGGCCGTATTGTGGGGGTATAATTTGTCACTCCTGTGACAACTCTAGTTGTTTTGGGTAACCTCCCTTTATGGCTGTAATGGTAAATGTTACAATATTAAAAGCAGTACCTTTTTGACAATTTAATTGTGCATAGCATCTATTTGGACAGCTATTCCATTTGTTTTTAACATTAAAATTTAAAGCCGTATGGGACTTAAATACACACAGTACTCTATACAGAATCTTGCTTGCTTTGAAACTAATACTTCCACATTAATGTGACTTACCACATTAACTAATTTACATTAAAATTTAACATGACACAATGATATGGTGACGACTGTGCATTTAACCAATTACTTTTTGTATGATCGTCATTATAAGCTCACCTGTCACATAGTAACAAGATGAGCTTTTGTGATCACCCTTCGTCGGTTGTCCGTGCGTTCGTCCGTGCGTCAACAATTCCTTGTCTGCACGATAGTGGTTTCATTTATGATTTTATTTAAACCAAACTTGCACACAACTTGTATCACCTTAAGATCTTGGTTCCTTTCTTGAACTGGCCAGATTCCTTTATGGGTTCCAGAGTTATGGCCCCTGATAGGGCCAGAATTAGCTATTTTGACCTTGTCTGCACAATAGCAGCTTCATTTATGATTTGATTTTAACCAAACTTGCACACAGCTCTCTTGAACTGGCCAGATTCCATCACTGGTTTCAGAGTTATGGTCCCTTAAAGGTCCAAAATTTGCTATTTTGGCTTTTGCAGCCATATAGAGACTTCATTTATGGTTTGATTTCATACAAATCTTGGATTCCATGACGAATCTGTTTGATCTAATCGTAGGTTCCAATTTTATATGTGATTACCTCCCCTGATTGTAATCAAAATGGATTTATATCAGTAAGTACTTATAGGACTTATTTGAAATTTCATTATTGTAATTAGTTGGACTGACACAATCAGGGTAGATAACTATGGACTGATTTTATGTCAAATTACCTCCCTTTATTATGCCCCCATTCGAAGAAGGAGGGGTATATTGTTTTGCAGATGTCGGTTGGAATGTAGACCAATCCGTTTCCGGATGATAACTCGAGAACGCTTGGGCCTAGGATCATGAAAGTTGATAGGGAGGCTCAGCAGCCCTTTTTTTATGGTTTTGGGGAAGGGTGGCGGGTCCTTTCAGAAGGGGAAATTTGCGTCGTAAAATACCAAATTGGGGAATTTTTTTTATATATAAAAAACCCCCCAAAAAACACAGATTGAGTAAGATCAAGGCCTCCCCTGGCTCTTTCACACTTTTAGCCATGACTTAAGCCAATTGCAAAATCTTGGGACCGTTTCATACCCTTAAGTACCAGAATTAGAAGCCATTATTTTTTTTAAAATCTCTATTTCATTTTATACTTTAACCAAGCAATTTGCCCGTGAACCATTTCATCCTAATATCACATTGAATCAAAAATAGTTTTTAATCTTCTCATTAAAATGTTTGAATCATTTTTCAAGAACACTTTCATTTCAAAGCTAAAGTAATTGCTCAATGTATGAAATTATTCCTTTAATAGTTTACAATTTTTGAATTATCTCCCTTTAATGGGCATTTTTCACTATTTAGATGTTTATAAAGCATTAATATTTAGTTCTTTATTTTTGACCTTTGTATTTCAAACTTAATATAAGGTCATTTATCAAAAGTAGAGTTGTCCTTTTTTATTTTATGACTTTTAAAAAGCTTTTTAAATGCTTTTAATTGCATTATATATAAATCTCAATTTACAATCTATATCATACATATTACTGTATAGCGAAAATACCTCCTAAAGGTATGATTAGCACTTTGTTTCGAAGCTTTTGGGAGGTGCTTTAAAAAATCCATCCCCATGTATCAATGCTTTACATTGGGCACTTGAAAGAACCAAACGAACTGCTTTAGTTCATTTGTATCTCAAACTTTCTTCACTGAAATTTAACAAACGCGAGTGGAATTGGGCGGACCGAAATGTTTACGCGTAGACTGATATGAATGCGATTGAAATCTTCGCGTGGACTGAAAACATTTCACGATCGCGCAAATTGTTTGTGAGTCTTCGACTTAACAATATTTCAAGATTTTTTCGTTCATTACTTCCGCGAATCGCTTGTTATTAGATAAATATATCCGCGAATCGGATTGTTGTAGATAAATATATCCGCGAATCAGAAATTCTGGAAAGGGAAATTCCCGATGACCGACGCTAACGGTAATATCTGAGATGTTCCGATTGCGGCGTTTCTTGAAGTGGTGTTTAAAACGCATATATACATTCAGACCTATTAATCCATCGGCGATGGAAATTTTCGCTGATAAAAACAACTTGCATTTGGGGAATTTTTTAGTGCAGTTGGGGATAAAAGTATATTATTTTGCCTGGGGAATGGGGCCGAAGTTCTGCCCCAAAATCGGCGTAAAAATAGGGCTGAGTTGGACTTAGGCAATCAGGGTAGATAGCTATGAACTGATTTTATGTCAAATTACCTCCCTTTGTTTCAAATTAAAATGGGTGTATCTCAGTAACCAATGAAGATACTGACTTGAAATATCATTTGTGCCATCAGATGGACTCGGACAATCAGGGTAAATAACTTTTGACTGAATTTATGACAAATTACCTCCCTTTATTTTATGTAAACGAATATATCTCAGCAGCATCTAATGAGATTGGTTTTAAATGTTATTTAAGTCTTCCAGGGTAAGGAGTAGTCATGTTAGTACCAAAATGCAGCATTTGAGCCTAGGACCCTCAAACTTGGTATGAAAATTGGCCCTGACTAGGTCAAAAGGGACTGTTACAAGAAAATGTTTATCCTGATGATATTTAATGTGTATGCCTATGTGCTCTATGTCAAAACTTGATCATATCATTTTGAGCAATGGTACTCAGGTGAGCAGTACAGGGCCATCATGGCCCTCTTGTATCTGATTTCCTCCCGTGATTGTAATCAAAATGGATTTATATCAGCTAGGACTTACTTGAAATTTCATTATTGTCATTAGTTGGACTGAGACAATCAGGGTAGATAACTATGGACTGATTTTATGTCAAATTATCTCCCTTTATTTCAGATTAAAATTGGCATATCTCCATAACTAATGAAGATACTTATCTGAAATTTCATTTATGTAAACAGATGGACTTGGACAAACTAGGTCAAAAGGGACTGTTACAAGAAAATGTTTATCCTGATGATATTTAATGTGTATGCCCTATGTCAAAAGTTGATAATATCATTTTGAGCAATGGTACTCAGGTGAGCGATACAGGGCCATTATGGCCCTCTTGTAACTTATCTAGTCCAGGTTTAAAACTTGTTTGCCCGAGTTCAAAATCTAGGTTATTATGTCAAATCATAGAAAAAGCTTATAGTGACTATAGTGGCCACATTTTCTATTTGATCCTCATAAAAATGGTCAGAATGTTGGTATGAAATCAACTTAGGTTACCTGAGGTCTTAAACTAAATCACTAGGATAAGTAATAGGAAAATCTTATTAGCACTTGATGTCACGTTTTTTACTTGCTTATCATAAACCTTTGGCAGAATGTTTGTCTCTGTGATATATAAAGTAGTCTGAAAATAGGTCACCAGGTCAAATAATAGAAAACCTTGTTAACACTGTAGAAACAACATTTTCTTCTTGATCTTCCCGAACATTAGATCAAATGATAGAAAAGCCTTAAATACACATTTTTTACTTGATCGTCATAAGTATTTGTCAGAATGTTAGTCTCTGCAGTTGATTTCAAGTTGAAAAGTAACATGCCTGAGGTAATAAACAAGGTCACCAGGTTAAAGCATAGCTTCATCTTCGTTTTAAGCTCACCTAAGCATGAAGTGCTCAAAGGTGAGCTTTTGTGATCGCCCTGTGTCCGTCGTCCGTCCATCCGTCGTCAACAATTTGACTGATAACACTCTAGAGGTCACAATTTCGGCCCAATCTTAATGAAACTTTGTCAGAAGGTTTCCCTCAATAAAATCTTGGACGAATTCTATATTGGGTCATCTGGGGTCAAAAACTAGGTCACCAGGTCAAATCAAAGGAAAGTTTGTTAACACTCTAGAGGTCACAATTTTGGCCCAATCTTAATGAAACTTGGTCAGAATGTTACTCTCAATAAAATCATGGACGAGTTTGATATTGGGTCATCTGGGGTCAAAAACTGGGTCACCAGGTCAAATGAAAGGAAAAGCTTGTTAACACTTTAGAGGTCACAATTTTGGCCCAATCTTAATGAAACTTGGTCAGAATATTACTCTCAATAAAATCTTGGACGAGTTCGATATAAGGTCATCTGGGGTCAAAAACTAGGTCACCAGGTCAAATCAAAGTAAAAGCTTGTTAACAGTTACTCTAGAGGTCATAATTTTAGCCCAATCTTAATGAAACTTGGTCAGAATATTACTCTCAATAAAATCTTGGACGAGTTCAATATAGAGTCATCTGGGGTCAAAAACTAGGTCACCAGGTCAAATCAAAGGAAAAGCTTGTTAACACTCTAGAGGTCACAATTTTGGCCCAATCTTAATGAAACTTAGTCAGAATATTACTCTCAATAAAATCTTGGACGAGTTCAATATAAGGTCATCTGGGGTCAAAAACTAGGTCACCAGGTCAAATCAAAGTAAAAGCTTGTTAACAGTTACTCTAGAGGTCATAATTTTAGCCCAATCTTAATGAAACTTGGTCAGAATATTACTCTCAATAAAATCTTGGACGAATTTGATATTGTGTCATCTGGGATCAAAAACTAGGTCACCAGGTCAAATGAAAGGAAAAGCTTTTTAACACTCTAGAGGTTACGATTTTGGCCCAATCCTAATGAAAGTTAGTCAGTATGTTATCCTCAATAAAATCTTGGACGAGTTTAATATTGGGTCATTTGGGATCAAAAACTAGGTCACCTAGTCAAATCAAAGGAAAAGCTTTTTAACACTGTAGAGGCCACATTTATGACTATATCTTCATGAATATTGGTCAGAATGTTCATCTTGATTGTCTCAAAGTCCAGGTTGAATATGGGTCATGTAGGAACAAAAACTAGGTCACCGGGTCAAATCAAAGGAAAAGCTAGTTAACACTGTAGAGGCTACATTTAAGACCATATCTTAATGAAATTTGGTCAGAATGTTGATCTTGATGATCTATAGGTCAAGTTCAAATCTGGGTCATGTGGGTTCAAAAACTAGGGCACTGGGTCAAATCAAAGGAAAAGCTAGTTAACATTTTAGAGATCACATTTATGACCATATCCTTATGAAATTTGGTCAGAAGGTTAATCTTGATGATCTTTAGGTCAAAAGGTCAGGTGAGCGATACAGGGCCTTCATGGCTCTCTTGTTTACATATTTAACCCCTATTCTACTGTATGACTGTCTCTCAATACTGCTCTTGTTATTTTCAGTTTTGCTGTCAATATGCTCTATGATGACCGATCCAAATCCAGACGACCCACTTGTTCCAGAAATTGCTCGTATCTACAAAACAAACAGAGAAAAATACAATACACTAGCAAAAGAGTGGACATCAAAATATGCCATGTAAAAGATAAATTTAAACAACTGAAGGCAAATGTACAGAAACAGACCTTCTTCTCTAGATATCTCAGAAGGATTAGGATTTAAAATGTGATTGAAAAGTATTCTGACGATTACTGAATTCTTTATAAACTTTTAAATACTGCAGACCGGGCCTTACTTGCCCCAGGATGTATATACGGTAGGAAGGTTGGTCAAAAAGTTTCAGGAAAATTTCTCTACAGTTTTGAACAGGATAAGTAAAAACACAGTCTTCAACTGATTGAAAAGGAAATCTGAAACTTTGAGTAACTATAGGCACTTAACATAAGAAAACCTTGTGCAACATTAATTTTGATGATTGTCTTAAGTCAGTAGTTTTTTTTAGGTCAGGTCAAGGTCACAGCATGCAAAATTATTCTATGGCCTCAGACAGGCCATTATTTTGGGTATATATATTTTACAAACAGCTTATGCCTCCACTGGTGTTTTTCTTTCACATGGTAATAGTGTCTCAATTCGGGGTCTCTTATCTGGCTTCAGAATCGAAGGTTAAAGGTAGGTGCCCATTAATACTGAACTCCTCTGCTCAGAATGAAACCTAGAAGTTGATGTACAAGGAGAAATAGAATTATTATTCTGCCATCATTTAGATTTCAGAATTCGGCAAAACTAAACAAATTTCAGGGCAAATTTGTGGATTTCGGGTTTTGAACTTTAAGTGAATAGTAATTTTATTTGTTCTTTCAGATTAAATTTAGTGTATTCACTCAACCATGAAATAAGTGAAAACTAGTTCTCCACTAATAATGATTTCACATTACCTTCATTCCACAGTAAGTTGAAGGGGTACTTTTATAAAATGTAATGATGTGCAATGCACAACACCCAGACCCCAATCCTAAAAGTCAAGGTCACACTTGGAGTTCAAATGTGGGTATATTTTTCTATTTCCTGTGTGGCCCATAACTCTGTCATCCATCAACTTAGTTTCATTAAAAAAGCATTTTGTATGCCTACCCCCCCCCCACCCCCCTTCGAAGATGGTGGGGTATATTTTGCAGATGTTGGCTGGTAGGTAGGTCAGTAGACCAAATCAATTTCCGGATGATATCATGAAAGTTGATAGGGAGTTTGGTCATGACCAGCAGATGACCCCTATTGATTTTGAGATCTGTTGGTCAAAGGTCAAGGTCACAGTGACCCTGAACATTTAAACGGTTTCCAGATGATAACTCAAGAATGCTTGGGCCTAGGATCATGAAACTTAATAGGGATGTTGATCATGACCAGTAGCTGACTCCTATTGGTTTGGAGGTCAGTAGGTCATAGATCAAGGTCACAGTGACCCGGAACAGGTAAATGGTTTTTGAATGATAACTAAAGAACGCTTTGGCCTGTGTTCATGAAAGATGACCAGCAGATAACCCCTATTGATTTTGAAGTCAGTAGGTCTAAGGTTAAGGTCACAGTTACCCAGAACATTTAAACTGTTTCCAGATAACTCAAGATTGCTTGGGCATAGGATCATGAAAGTTGATAGGGAAGATGGTCATGACCAACAGATGAACCCTATTGATTCTGAGGTAGGTCAAAAGTCAAGGTCATAGTGATCCGGAACAATTAATCCATTTCCAGACTATAACTTGGGCCTAGGATCACGAAACTTAATAGGGATGTTGATCATGACAGCAGATGACTGCTATTGATTTTTAGGTCAGTCGGTCAATGGTGAAGGTCACAAGTGACCCGGAACAGTTAAATGGTTTCTGGATGGTAACTGAAGAACACTTGGGCTTAGGATCATGAATGTTAAGAGGAAGGTTGGTCATGACTAGCAGTCAACCCCTGTTGATTTAGAGGTTAGCAGATCAAAGGTCAAGGTCACACTGACCCGGAACAATTAAACTGTTTAGCAACTATAACTTGAGAACGCTTGGGCCTAGGATCACGAAACTTAATAGGGATGTTGATCATGACCAGCAGATAACCCATTTTGATTTTTAGGTCAAAGGTCAAGGTCACATTGATCCAGAACAGTAGAACATTTTTTGCCAAATGAATAGAGAATGTTTTGGTCTAAGATCACATTTGATACAGAGTTTACTTATGACTGGTAAATGACCCATAATTATTGATTTGAGGTCAGTAGGTTGAACATCCAGTGCACAGTGACAAAATAATTTCTTTTCCTTGTGCAGTTACTGTGGCATTAACCCAAAACCAACAAATTGTGTAATTACTGAACGCACTAAGGGTGGGAGAGCATATCGTGTTCTAACAGCTCTTGCTGATAGTAGATGTATTATTAATCCCCCACCACAAGTGGTGGGGGGTTTATAGGAATGTTCTCTGTCCGTCCTTCCGTAACATTTTGTGTCCGTCTGTATCTCCTAACCCCCTTGAAGGATTTTCATGAAACTTGAGTCAAATGATCACCTCTTCAAGATGATGTGCTGAACCAATGAGTCAGCCATGTCGGTTCAAGGTCAAGGTCACAACTAAGGTCAAAGGTTTGAGCCTTCCATTTCGTGTTCCCTCTGATTCTCCTAAACCCTATGAAGGATAATCATGAAACTTAGGTCAATTATCACCTCATCAAGATGATGTGCAGAACCCATGAGTCAGCCATGCCGGCTCAAGGTCAAGGTCACAACTCAAGGTTAAAGGTTTGAGCCTTTCATTTCATGTCCGCTCTGTATTTCTTAATCCCCTTGAAGGATAATCATGAAACTTGGATCAAATGATCTTCTCATCAAGACCCTGTGCAGAACCCATGAGTCAGCCATGTCGACTCAAGGTCAAGGTCACAACTCAAGGTCAAAGGTTTGAGCCTTCTATTTTGTGTCCGCTCTGTATCTCCTAAAGCCATTGAAGGAATTTCATCAGACGTTGGTCAAATGATTGCCTCATCAAGGCAATGTACAGAACTCATGAGTCAGCCATGCCAGCTCAAGGTCAAGGTCACAACTTAGGGTCAAAGGTTTGAGCCTTCTATTTTGTGTCCGCTCTGTATCTCCTAAAGCCATTGAAGGAATTTCATCAAACTTGGGTCAAATGATAACCTCATCAAGAACTCATGAGTCAGCCATGTCAACTCAAGGTCAAGGTCACAACTCGAGGTCAAATGTTTGAGCTCTGTATCTCCTTAACCCCTTCAAGGATTTTCATGAAATTTGGTTCAAATGATCACCTCATCAAGACGATGTGTAGAATTCATGTGTCAGCCATGTCAGTTCAAGGTCAAGGTCACAGTTCAAGGTCAAAGGTTTACCCTTTCACTATCCATAACAGTGGCGGGGGATTTAGCTGTCTTTCAGACTTTCTTGTTTGAATAGGCTTGATAGATATCTTAAAATGCAGTTCTTTAAGGCATCGGTGATTCAAGTGGATATGAATCACCTTCATTGATAGCTTTATTTGTATTTACCAAGGGTGTATATTGCTTTATATTATATGTAAAACTCATATGTAAATGTATGTAAAGTTGATTTAATAGTAAAAGCCTGCAGAGATTTTTTCCTGGAAATGAATGACCATCCCTTTGTCATAGTGTGAATGTACAGTATTTCTTTTGTTTGTCTGGAGGAAACATTATATTTGAATGTTTTTAGAGTCTTCATTAAAAATTTACAGAAATATTAAGCATGCTGAGGTGTGTAAGGTCAAAGTCACAGGCAAGGTTACTTGGATGAGAGTTTGTTGTCTCTGATACAAATTTTGAACAATTCTAGGGATTTCCTTCAAAATAGTGAAAGATGTTAAGCATGGTAAGAATGTAGCACACAAGGGTCAGATTTTTACTGCAGTTGTGAAGGTTACATATAAGGACACTGGCAAAGGTCACAGGCGAGGCCACATGGGTAAGGATGGAGGTCACAGACAAGGTCACATAGGTAAGGCTGAAGGTCACAGGTAAAGCGACATTGGTATTGCTGAAGGTTAAAAGCAAGGTCACTTGGGGAAGGGTGATTTGTCTCACTCATAACTTAAAGCTGTTGAAAGGATTCCAATGTAATGTAAGGCATGATGAAGTGTATTACCCATGTCAGGTCAAGGTCACAGACAAATGTACTTGTATAAAGATTTTATCTAAACTAATGTTCTCTATAACTTGCAAAAGATAAAATGTTTAAAGTAAAAAAGCAGGGTAAGTTTCAAAAAGGATTTGTAAATTTTTTGTAGTATTTACATTTACAGGCTCATCGAGAATATATCCTTTGTCAGGAATGCTGTTTATGAGAAATGCTTCTTTCCCAAAAGCATTTCATGTGTCTTTATGTAAAAGGGGCTGGCTGTGAGTACTTTGTCCTATATTTTTCTTGAAAGTGACATGAAAATGGTTTCATAAATAATGTACACAAAACCCATTATTTTGTTTTTATTTACATGTGGGCTATCATCATTTGTACTTGACTAATCAGTGTTAAGAAATCGTATCTCTTTTGTCATTAGTCAAAATATGCAGTTTTAGAAATATTTGCTGATATGAAAAATGTAAACCTGATGGAAATTATGTTGGAAAAACTGGATATTTGAAAAACATTTTTGAACAGATATGGAGATACAAATGTGGAGATTTAATATATTTTGACGTAATTTACATTATTATAGCATGCTCAAATGAATAAAGTTTAACATAAGTGTGTTAGTCATTTTTTTATTCTTTGTACCTGCATATGTTAAAATTCACTAATTAAATACTGTCAATTATTTTCTAATTGTAAAATGCAAAATTGTCAGGGTTAGAATCTGAAATAATTAAGCCAAAAGGCTCTGGTATATTCAGTGAACTTATTTTTACACTTGCTGTTACAAGTTATTTATGAAATAATGTTATCATGTATATACAATAAATATTGTACAATAAATGAAGGCTGATTTTTGTTTTCTTTAGTTGAATTTTTTATTCCTCTCCAAATGCAGAAATTAAGAAAAATGCTCATAGCAATCCAGATATTGTCTTTCTCCCTTCTTTAAAATGAACACAACACCAGCTGAATGGTGAAGATCACAGTTGGCTGCCTGACGGTCCATTTCCCAGTATAAACTATTGTGTATATTAACAGTTGTTGGAAGCATAGGTCCAGTGGTAAAACTGTCTATGAAATCATGGGTCCCGAATTCGAGCCCCAGCTTCTTCAACTAAAATTGCTAACATTGGGTCAAGTGTACAGTGTATCGATGCTTTTACACCTGACATGCTTAAGAACTACAGAAGCTTGTGTAGTTGGAGCATCCTCTGTATCTTGAACTATCCTCCCATTTAAATGTTAACCAATGGACAAGTTCATTATAGAAATTTAGCAGGTTAATGTTAATAACTGTCCTCAGGAGGAGCTGCTCATATGGGTTTCCAGTGGATACTATAAATGACATCAAAAACAAACAGCTGCCTTTGTCCTTCCTACAACATTAACCCTTACCCTTCTAAATTTCTATAATGAACTTGTCCATCTTTTAATTTAGACAGTACCATTAGCTGTTAAAAAGGGTGCTTAACAAGAAGATAACGACTGAATGGCGAACAGTGCAGATCTTGATCAGATTGCATGGATGTGCAGGCTGATCATGATCTACACTGGTTGCAAAGGTCCAGCATGCAAGGAATGATGGTAGGTGCCCACTTGAGTGTTGTTTGCTGCGAAAAAAAAATCATTTGTAGAAGTGATACAGCCTAGAACGAATTATCGGAATAAAAACGTGTACTTTTCTGGATGATAATGTAGCTAATAATTTTATGACCTAATGAAAAACACTGAATAACCTACCAGAAATGGTTGAAATTTAAGCAATAGTTATTTACCTAACATTTTGACTTTCTTGGGAGTTGACGTTGGCAAAATGATACTGACATTTAGTCATTTAACACCAGTATGCAGTTGGATATAAGTTAATAAGATACAGTTCATTCAGTTGATGTGAAACTTGGTAGACATCCTCATCATTAAGTTGGCATTGGCATTCTGTCAGACTTTCATGTCTGATCATTTTATTCTCTGTTTATGGCTGTTATTCAGACTTTACAACTGGGAACGGGGACCTCTGTGGCCGAGTTGTTAAGGTTGCTGACTTCAAATCATTTGCCCCTCATTGATGTGGATTCGAGCCTCACTTGGGGCGATGAATTCTTCATGTGAGGAAGCCATCTAGCTGGCTTACAGAAGATCGGTGATTCTACCCAGGTGCCCGCTCCTGATGAAATAATGCACGGAGGGGCATCTGGAGGTCTTCCTCACCTATAATTGTGTCAGTGTGACGTTAAACCCCCCAAAAAACACTGTGTACTTAACTCCAGTACAGATACTATCCAAATCAATTGACACTGCTTTTTAAATCCTTGTGAGTTGAAAAGTTGATGGGAGAATCAGAATTGTATACATTGTGCAATTAACAGTTGTATAAACATGCTGTTTTGCAATGCGTGTTGTTTATAACATGCTGTATGCTGCTGTAAAGTTTTATAATAATGCCACATGCAGTCTCGTTTATTTTAAGATTCTGTATAATGTGCTATGTGCAGTGTTAGATAGTACGTTCTGTGCTTTGCACAATGTTTTATAACATGCTATATATTGGATATTTACACATATTCATGCTATAGCCTTGCTTTTGGCATTTAGTGGAACAAACTATATGATATATGTTTATAATAGTGCAATAATTGTGTATCTATTAAAACTCTGGTAACTTTTGCTTATTTTTCATGCCTTCTAATGTCACTTGCCAAGATTGTGACTCACTGCCAATATTGTAATTCAAGTCTCTCTGCCAAAGTTGTAATTCTAGTACTATTGCCAAGGTTGTAATTCTATTGTCATTGCCAAGATTGTAAATCTAGTCTTATTGTCAAGATAGAAATGCCTGTGTCACTGCCAAGATTGTGTTCTAGTCACAAGATAGAAATGCTTGTGTCACTGCCAAGATTGTAATTCTAGTCACTATACCAAGATTGTAATGCCTGTGTCACTGCCACGATTGTAAATCTAGTCACTATACCAAGATTGAAATGCCTGTGTCACTGCCAAGATTGTAAATCTAGTCACACTGCCAAGATTGTATTGTCTGTGTCACTGCCAAGATTTTAATTACAGGACATAGGAAGCTTGTTATGTAGAAGTGAGATTGTGTCAGTCTGGTTACAGAAAAATAACCAGAAGTACAATAAAAAATACAGATATAAGATACTAGATTTTGAATGTGAAGAATTGCATTTATATAGCATTTCTGTCTAAGAATTATGATAAATATTTTGGATAAAACAATATGTCTAAATAGTTGAAATGTTTGTTACTGATGAGTGACCTCTGGAACTATCGGGGACCTTACACAGTTCAGTGTTGTGTGTTTATCTTGTTATGTGTCTCATATTAAGTATTTCGTTGAAAAGTCGGCTGTTTCAGGAGTTTGAAATTTGGCTGATTTTTTTACGGGACGTTAAAGTAGTCATTCAGTAAGTATTGTTAACAGATATTTGAGAAAAACAGTAGGGATGCAGCTTTAGTCTATGAAATTTATTAAAAATATTGGTTTATGGAAATTTACTCTTTATACGTAATTTTTATGACATGAAATACTGTAAATGGGGCACAGAACGAGATGGTGTTAAGGTCCATGGAGGTTTCCAAGGCACTCTAGCTGCATCTCTGTCTTAAATGCAGAATTTATTTTCTAATGTCCCATTTTTTTTCGCTCTAAGTTTCTTAGTTTCTAAGATTCTTTATTAATAGTTCCGATCCTTTTAGGCTTTATAAGATTTTAAAAGTTCGCGATTTTTTTCAAAAATATGTGGTTCACCAAATTTAACTTCAGAATAAGATATCATTTATGGCGACCATTTCTTAGAACTTTATGACAGCTTCAAAATGATTAAAATTTGTTCAGTTTTTAATGCAAGATTTATGTCTATTTCAGTGTTGGAAGATTTATGTCTATTTCAGTGTTGGAAGATTTATGTCTATTTCAGTGTTGCTGTCGATCTGTTCCCTGCTGTGTGATCCAAACCCAGATGATCCTCTTGTACCAGAAATTGCACGCATCTTCAAAACAGACAGACAAAAGTATCTACAACTGGCAAAAGAGTGGACAAATAAATATGCCATGTAAAAGGGTTACTATGTCGTTCTCCATTGAAATTGACAAATACTATGAAGTACTCGTGTATGGCTCAAGCCTTCAGTGATTTAAAATGCAACTCAAAAATCTCTTCATCAATCCAGTTGAATATTTTTCATATTATTTTAAATGATGCAAATCTGTACTGACCTGTTTTTAGCTTGGGCCTAAAAAAACATTGTTTCCAGTAACATGCTAGGGTAGGTAGGTTGGTAAATTTTTGTTGGGGGGGGGGGGGATTTTTTTTTATTAAGTGGGACTTTTTCGGAAATTTTATTCCTTTCCACGGAACTTCAAGCACAACTGCAAGTACACCTAAGGTAGTGCTCAATTCCTGGTGGTCTGAGGACAAGCAGTGTACTGATAACATTACAATCTTCAGTACAGTCTTTCTTTAAAGGATCATTCTGTAAAAAAAATGAATACAAATTTTAGAGCATCAGTAAGTTGATCTCTAACATCACTGTGTTTAAAGCATAAAAAGTACAGTACATAAAAGAAAATTCTCCAAGGCCATAAAAACATTTAAGGTTGGGCCAAAAATTTAGGGTAGGTCAGGATACCGGAAACAAACAATTGTTTTTAGGCCTCACCTGAGACGAGCTATTAGTATAGGTGGGTAGTTAAGTGTCAGTCACTGGCCTTCCATATTCAGCAGTTTACATAAAAACTACTGGTCAGAATTGCATCAAATATAGCATCCTGTCAAGGTCCTATCAGTTTTATTCAAATGGTTCCGCTTGACTGCTATGGGTAGCTAGGGCTATAAATAGAAAAACCTTAAAACAACCTATGAACCGCCTGTTAGATCTTCATCAACCTTGGTCTGTAAGCATTGTTATAACGTCCTCTCCCTAATTTGTTCACTGAGGACACTCAATTCCTGTTAGGGGCAATTAGAGCTAAAAATAGAAAAACCTTAAAACAATATCTTATCTTGAACCACTTGATGGATCTTCATTAAACTTGGTCTGTAGCATCAGTCTTCTCAGTTTTGTTCAAATGTAGACAATTGGTCCCTTTTAGGGAACATAAGAGCCAAAAATGGAAATACATTTGAATGATTTCACTTGATGCATTCTCATCAAACTTAGTTTGTAGTCTCTAATTTTATATGAATGGAGGAGCTTGGCTCCTTCTAGGGACTGCTAGAGCTAGAATAGAAAGTCTTTTAAGCAACATCTCGCACACCACTGAACTTCATGAAACTTGGTATGTAGGGTAATTACCCAAAAGTGTTCAAAATGGGGGCTAGAGGTAAAAATAGAAATACACTGAAACAACTTCTCATGAATTGCTTCATTGATCTTCATCAAACTTTGTGTGTAGCATTATTAGAAGGTTCCCTCTCACGTTTATTCAAATGGGGGCTTTATGTCCATCTTAGGGGCCGCTAGAGCTGAAAATAGAAATACCTTTAATTGACTTCTTTTCATGAAGAGCTTGATGGCTGTTCATCAAAATTGGTCTGAAGCATTTTTATAAGGTCCTTTTCCAAGTTTATTCAAATTGAACCCTTTCAGGGGCGCTAGAGCTAAAAATAGAAAATTTTTCAATGACTTTTTCTCATGATTCAGTGTGTCATACATACCTTCAAGTTCAAACAGTCAAGTTCAGGTGAGCGACTTAGGGTCAATATAACCCTTTTGTCTTGCTTTGTATTCTTTTGTTTGTTAAAATATGAAAGTGCTAGTAGTTTGAACCTGTTTGTTTGTTGGGGTTTTTCTTAATTCACATTTCAACAAGCAAGTTTTGCATATTCTCTTATTTGGATAATAGCGCTCCATCAGATATGTGAAACTTATAACTTAAGCTCACCTTTATCTAAGTGTATGATTTACTGTCAAAATTACATATCCCGGCTTGAATGCTAATCATGGGTTAATGGAATAGGCAAATGTTTTCTATTACTTCAGAGGTGAAAGTAGTCTGAATTTTAAATATTGAAGCTCATAGGATCACTTAGAGTTGACGTCTGTCCGTCTGAATTTGTTTTGTGCATATTTCAAAAAGTATTTTACCCAGGGTCATCAGACCCCACAGGATTCTCATTCAGCATGTGAAATTGTGCACCTAGGATTTTAACTTGGATTTCACACTGCCAGACCAGAGTTATAGCCCTTTACTTAGTCAAAAATATTCATAAAAAGAGCCCAAAAGTTTTTTTTCACATGTACTTCAGAAAGTATCTGACATGGGGATTATGTAACATTTTAAGAATATTGTATAGCGTGTGAGGTTGTGCACCTCTACTAGAGTTATGTCTGTTGACTTTTTGTTCTCTCAAATTTATTCAAATGGTTCCACTTTTTAGCTCACCTGTCACAAAGTGACAAGGTGAGCTTTTGTGATCGCGCGGCGTCCGTCGTCCGTCCGTGCGTCCGTCCGTAAACTTTTGCTTGTGACCACTCTAGAGGTCACATTTTTCATGGGATCTTTATGAAAGTTGGTCAGAATGTTCACCTTGATAATATCTAGGTCAAGTTCAAAACTGGGTCACGTGCCGTCAAAAACTAGGTCAGTAGGTCTAAAAATAGAAAAACCTTGTGACCTCTCTAGAGGCCATTTGTTTCACAAGATCTTCATGAAAATTGGTCAGAATGTTCACTTTGATGATATCTAGGTCAAGTTCGAAACTGGGTCACGTGGGGTCAAAAACTAGGTCAGTAGGTCTAAAAATAGAAAAACCTTGTGACCTCTTTAGAGGCCATATTTTTCATGAGATCTTCATGAATATTGGTCAGAATGTTCACCTTGATGATATCTAGGTCAGGTTCGAAACTGGGTCACGTGCCGTCAAAAACTAGGTCATTAGGTCTAAAAATAGAAAAACTTTGTGACCTCTCTAGAGGCCATATTTCTCAATGGATCTTCATGAAAATTGGTCAGAATGTTCAGCTTGATAATATCTAGGTCAGGTTCGAAACTGGGTCACGTGCGGTCAAAAACTAGGTCAGTAGGTCTAAAAATAGAAAATCCTTTTGACCTCTCTAGAGGCCATATTTCTCAATGGATCTTCATGAAAATTGGTCAGAATGTTCAGCTTGATGATATCTAGGTCAAGTTCGAAACTGGGTCATGTGCGGTCAAAAACTAGGTCAGTAGGTCTAAAAATAGAAAAACCTTGTGACCTCTCTAGAGGCCATATTTTTCAATGGATCTTCAGGAAAATTGGTCAGAATGTTTACCTTGATGATATCTAGATCAAGTTCGAAACTGGGTCACATTGGTTTAGGAAATAGGTCAGTAGATCTAAAAATAGAAAAACCTTGTGACCTCTCTAGAGGCCATATTTTTCATGAGATCTTCATGAATATTGGTCAGAATGTTCACCTTGATGATATCTAGGTCAGGTTTGAAACTGGGTCATGTGGGGTCAAAAACTAGGTTAGTAGGTCTGAAAATAGAAAAACCTTGTGACCTCTCTAGAGGCCATATTTCTCAATGGATCTTCATGAAAACTGGTGAGAATGTTCAGCTTGATGATATCTAGGTCAGGTTCGTAACTGGGTCATGTGCGGTCAAAAACTAGGTCAGTAGGTCGAAAAATAGAAAAACCTTGTGACCTCTCTAGAGGCCATATTTTTCACGAGATCTTCATGAAAATTGGTGAGAATGTTCACCTTGATGATATCTAGGTCAAATTTAAAAGTGGGTCACGTGCCTCCAAAAACTAGGTCATTAGGTCAAATAATAGAAAAACCTTGTAACCTCTCTAGAGGCCATATTTTTCAATGGATCTTCATGAAAATTGGTCAGAATTTTTTATCTTGATGATATCTAGGTCACTTGTGCTCAAAAACTAAGTCACTATGTCAAATAATAGAAATAACGACGTCATACTCAGTTCAACACTGGGTCATGTGGGGATAGGTGAGCGATTCAGGACCATCATGGTCCTCTTGTCTGATAATGGGGGGCTGTCTGAGCTTAGAATAGAAAAACGTTTATACTAAACACTGTTGTTACCATTCATGATTACCATTAGATATATTTAAGGTCAAATTGTCAGTTTCATGTGAGCTGCTTAAGGTAACCTTGGCCCTCTTGATTTTCTTCCTCGCTGCAGATAAAAGAGGATTTTTATATGCCGGAAGGGATGTATTATGTTATGACGCCGCTGTCCGTCTGTCCATTAGCGATTTTGAAGAAACTTGACACAAATGTTCACCACATCGAGACGACATGCAGAGCGCATGTTTTGAATGGCTTGCTTCAAGGTCAAGGTCAAACTTTTGAAGGTCAAAGGTCATGTGACTATGTTTTGTGTCTGCTCTGTAACTCTTGAACTACTTGAAGGATTTTAAAGAAGCTTAGCACAAATGTTCACCATATCGAGAAGACGTGCAGAGTGCATGTTTCGGATGGCTTACTTCAAGGTCAAGGTCACACGGGTCAAAGATCATACCTTTGGGCATATATTGCTCTGCATTGCGGTGCTCTTGTTATACTTTGTGAAAGTAGAGTATATTCTATTTCTGTGTATAGTTCTTGTACATTAATTTTGTATTTCAAAAACAGTGCTTTATTTCTCAAATGACCAAATACAAAATGTAGTAATATTCTGCTGCAATGAAAATGGTTTTGAATAAGTCTCATATTTATTAGCCCACCATCATGATGATGGTGGGCTATTAAAATCACTCTGCATCCGTGGTCCGTCCGTCCGTCATTCCGTCCGTCATTCCGTCCGTCCGTCCGTCAGTCCGTCTGTCCGTCCGTCCGTCCGTCCGTTAACAATTTCTCGTTATCGCATCTCCTCAGAAACTACTGGGGGGATTTTGACCAAACTTTGTCAGAATGATGTATTGGTACCCTAGTTGTGTCCCCCTGAAAATCAGACTGGTTCAACAATTTATGAGTGAGTTATGGCCCTTTGTTTATTTCTATAATTTATATAGATTTATATAGGGAAAAACTTTGAAAACCTTCTTGTCCAAAACCACAGAGCCTAGGGCTTTGATATTTGGTATGAAGCATCATCTAGTGGTCCTCTACCAAGATGATTCAAATTATTTGTCTGGGGTCAAATATGGCCCTGCCCTGGGGGTCACATGGTTTATATAGACTTATATAGGGAAAAACTTTGAATAACCTCTTGTCCAAAACCACAGGGCCTAGGGCTTTGATATTTTGTATGTGACATCATCTAGTGGTCTTCAATTAAGATTGTTCAAATTATACCCCTAGGGTCAAATATGGCCCCGCCCTGGGGGTCATATGGTTTACATAGACTTACATAGGGAAAAACTTTGAAAATCTTCTTGTCCAAACCACAAAGCCTAGGGCTTTGATACTTGAAATGTAGCATCATCCAGTGGTTCTCTACCAAGTTTGTTCAAATTATCCTCCTAGGGTTAAATATGGCCCCGCCCCGGGGGTCACATGGTTCATATAGACTTATATAGGGAAAAGCTTTTAAAATGTTCTTGTCAGTAACTACAACATTCAAACTTGGACCACGTATATTTTTGAGTGGCAAGATGAACCTTGACATGAGTTGACCTTGATTTTGACCTAGTGACCTACTTTCACATTTCTGTAGCTACAGCCTTCAAATTTGGACCACATGCATAATTTTGTGCACTGGAAAAAACTTTGACCTTTATTTTGACCTAGTGACCTACTTTCACATTTTTGAAGGTACAGGCATCAAATTTGGACCATATGCATAGTTTCGTGTTTCAAAATGAAATTTGACATTGATTTTGACCTAGTGACCTACTTTCACATTTCTCAAGCTACAGCCTTCAAATTTGGACTACATGCATAGTTTTGTGTACCGAAAAAAACTTTGACCTTGACATTGACCTAGTGACCTACTTTCACATTTTTGAAGGTACAGGCTTCAAATTTGGACCACATGCATAGTTTTGTATTCTGAAATAAAATTTGACCTTTATTTTGACCTAGTGACCTACTTTTACATTTCTCAAGCTACAGCCTTCAAATTTGGACCACTTGCATAGTTTTGTGTACTGAAATGACCTTTGACCTTTACATTGACCTAGTGACCTACTTTCACATTTTTAGTCCACCATCATCAGATGGTGGGCTATTAAAATCACTCTGCGTCCGTGGTCCGTCCGTCCGTCATTCCGTCCGTCCGTCCGTCCGTTAACAATTTCTCGTTATCGCATCTCCTCAGAAACTACTTGGGGGATTTTGACCAAACTTTGTCAGAATGATGTATTGGTACCCTAGTTGTGTCCCCCTGAAAATCAGACTGGTTCAACAATTTATGAGTGAGTTATGGCCCTTTGTTTATTTCTATAATTTATATAGATTTATATAGGGAAAAACTTTGAAAACCTTCTTGTCCAAAACCACAGAGCCTAGGGCTTTGATATTTGGTATGAAGCATCATCTAGTGGTCCTCTACCAAGATGATTCAAATTATTTCTCTGGGGTCAAATATGGCCCCGCCCTGGGGGTCACATGGTTTATATAGACTTATATAGGGAAAAACTTTGAATAACCTCTTGTCCAAAACCACAGGGCCTAGGGCTTTGATATTTTGTATGTGACATCATCTAGTGGTCTTCAACTAAGATTGATCAAATTATACCCCTAGGGTCAAATATGGCCCCGCCCTGGGGGTCATATGGTTTACATAGACTTATATAGGGAAAAACTTTGAAAATCTTCTTGTCCAAACCACAAAGCCTAGGGCTTTGATACTTGTAATGTAGCATCGCCTGGTGGTTCTCTACCAAGTTTGTTCAAATTATCCTCCTAGGGTTAAATATGGCCCCGCCCCGGGGGTCAATTGGTTCATATAGACTTATATAGGGAAAAGCTTTTAAAATGTTCTTGTCAGTAACTACAACATTCAAACTTGGACCACATGTATTATTTTTGAGTGGCAAGATGAACCTTGACATGAGTTGACCTTGATTTTGACCTAGTGACCTACTTTCACATTTCTGTAGCTACAGCTTTCAAATTTGGACCACATGCATAATTTTGTGCACTGGAAAAAACTTTGACCTTTATTTTGACCTAGTGACCTACTTTCACATTTTTGAAGGTACAGGCATAAAATTTGGACCATATGTATAGTTTCGTGTTTCAAAATGAAATTTGACATTGATTTTGACCTAGTGACCTACTTTCACATTTCTCAAACTACAGCCTTCAAATTTGGACTACACGCATAGTTTTGTGTACCGAAAAAAACTTTGACCTTGACATTGACCTAGTGACCTACTTTCACATTTTTGAAGGTACAGGCTTCAAATTTGGACCACGTGCATAGTTTTGTATTCTGAAATAAAATTTGACCTTAATTTTGACCTAGTGACCTACTTTTACATTTCTCAAGCTACAGCCTTCAAATTTGGACCACTTGCATAGTTTTGTGTACTGAAATGACCTTTGACCTTTACATTGACCTAGTGACCTACTTTCACATTTTTAAGGTACAGGCTTCAAATTTGGACCACATGCATAGTTTTGTATTCCGAAATAATATTTGACCTTGATTTTGACCTAGTGACCTACTTTTACATTTCTCAAGCTACAGCCTTCAAATTTGGACCACATGCATAGTTTTGTGTACCGAAACAAACTTTGACCTTTACATTGACCTAGTGACCTACTTCCACATTTTTGAAGGTACAGGCTTCAAATTTGGACCACATGCATAGTTTTGTATTCCGAAGTAAAATTTGACCTTGATTTTGACCTAGTGACCTAGTTTTACATTTCTCAAGCTACAGCCTTCAAATTTGGACCACTTGCATAGTTTTGGGTACCAAAATGAACTTTGACCTTAAGATTGACCTAGTGACCTACTTTCACATTTCTGTAGCTACAGGCTTCAAATTTAGGACCACATGCATAGTTTTGTGTACCCAAACAAATGACTTTGACATTGACCTAGTGACCTACTTTCACATTTTTGAAGGTACAGGCTTCAAATTTGGACCACAGGCATAGATTTGTGTTGTGTACGAAAATGAAATTTGACCTTGAGCTAGTCAGTAAGTCTTGAAATTTGGAACACTCAAAAATGGCACATTGGTGGGCGCCAAGATCACTCTGTGATCTCTTGTTAAGGTACAGGCTTCAAATTTGGACCACATGCATAGTTTTGTATTCCGAAATAAAATTTGACCTTGATTTTGACCTAGTGACCTTCTTTTACATTTCTCAAGCTACAGCCTTCAGATTTGGACCACATGCATAGTTTTGTGTACCGAAACAAACTTTGACCTTTACATTGACCTAGTGACCTACTTTCACATTTTTGAAGGTACAGGCTTCAAATTTGGACCACATGCATAGTTTTGTATTTCGGAGTAAAATTTGACCTGGATTTTGACCTAGTGACCTTCTTTTACATTTCTCAAGCTACAGCCTTCAAATTTGGACCACTTGCATAGATTTGTGTTGTGTACGGAAATGAAATTTGACCTTGAGCTAGTCAGTAAGTCTTGAAATTTGGAACACTCAAAAATGGCACATTGGTGGGCGCCAAGATCACTCTGTGATCTCTTGTTAATGTAGGAATAGACTAGCTGTATTAAACCATTTGACAAGCCACAAAATATGTTTTGAAAGTTTTTGAATCAAAGTTAAAAGATGAACTTTACCAAAAATGAACTGTTATTTGTTTAATCTAAAAGAAGAGATTTGATGGTCAACTTTGTAAGAAAGTTCCATCTTACAATTTATAATATTTTTGGAGATTATTTTGGTTATTGCTAGTCATTTGGAAAAGATAACTAAGTATTCACTGATAGTTGGGATGATTAAATTTTGTATGTAAGATTTGAAGTTTTTGACGTCTGCAAACCCCTATTGTGACATTTTTTTTTCTTTTGTAAATTTGTTAGTTTAAACATATTAGTGCTGATAATGTATGAATTCTTGTTCATTTTCTCATTGTTTTACCTAGATATTTTGAATACATAAATGTAGATACACTGCTCATTTCACTGTATTTTATAGAATGATAATAAAAATCATTTTTTGACTACTCAGTGTGTTGTTTATATTTCAAAACTTGGCTTGTAAAGAGAGTAGAGATGGCAAAATCTGAGGTCAAAGTTACTGGCCCACTTAGCTCAGTGAGAGCTTAAATATGTATGGACAGCAAGATCACGTGTTTGATCCCCTGGCGAAGCATTTGTTCTCTGTGACAATTTGATAAAAAAATACATTGTGTTTGAAATTGTTCATCCACCATCTGCCATTCATGAGGAAATGTTTGCAGTTATTGCCAAAGAACAGGTTAGTATTGGTACAGAATCCAGGAACACTGGCTAGGCTAGCTGCTTGCTGTTACAAAACTGAAATACTTTTGTAAAATAGCGCTAAACCCCAAACAAAGAGGCCACAGTCATTGGTAATTTATTATGTCTCCCACCACACAGTGCTGTGGGAGACATATTGATTTACTCCAGTCTGTGTGTGTCTGTCACAAAGCTTGTCCCCACTCTAAGTCGAACATTTTTCATCAGATCTTCACCAAACTTCAACAAAATGTGTCTACCAATAAGTGCTCGGCCAAGTTCGATAACTAGCCAAATCGGCCTAGGCATGTCGGAATTATGGCCCTTGAATTACCAAAATCACTCAGATTTCTTGTGCAGCTTTACCCCTAAACCGTCGCCTATACTACTAGTAGTATATGGGTCCTTTTGGTGTCAAGAAAGCGCATGCACATGTGGATTAAGTAAACAGTATATAAAGACTGACTTACTATCTAGATGATTAGGCAGTTGTGGGAGACATGCGCTTTTCTCAAAAGCATCTCTAGTTTCACTTTGACAAGACTAAGGTAAGGTGCTGAATGACTGAATATTCATGTAATGACATTACGGATTATGGTACTGATTGTTGACATAATGACCTTGTCAGTGAGACATTCCTTAATGATATCCAGTGCCCTTCTTTCACTCAAAGCATTTATAATAATGATAATAAATGATAATAATAATAAATAATAATAATAATAAAGTCTTTATTTAACGAGGCAACACAGTTGGGTGTACCCAGTCTTCCCTGTGAGCCTCAAATGTACATATATACAGTAAACACAAATTAACAAGGATGTTAAGGACATGAAGGGATTATAATGCAAGATAGCATATATAAGAGGATTACATGAAATTTACATAAGGAAGGTAATAGAATAAACAACTAATGGTTTTATGTAAAGTTACACTGAAAGCAAAAGTAATGAAACAAACAATATACAATTATTTGTTAATTATTTATCTCTACATATTTACTTCAACATTTTTGTAGAAAAAATCTGCATCAAATGTATAATTTATAAAAATGTATATATTAATTGTGTATGTAGAGCTGTATTCATAACTAAATGTCGTGCATTAAAACATCATTTAGTGTTTGTACACACTTTCGCTATGTTTAGATGTACATGTATTTTGCATTATTTTATACCTGTTAAGTGCATAGTGCTGTTAATACACATAAACTTGTTAATTTAATGTTTACACCAGCCATACGTAGCAGTTGGTCATTTTGTCTCTAGATTTGAACCCAGTATACATTTAAAATTACCAGAGGAATTTTGCTGACAAGGTTTGAGATGTTGACATGTTGATGAGACTGGTCCCAAATAATGATGAATGTTTAAATAATTGCAAAGATCTGTTGATGAGACTGGACCCAAATAATGATGAATGTATAAATAATTGCAAAGAACTGTTGTTGAGACTTGTCCCAAATAATGATGAATGTTTAAATTATTGCAAAGATCTGTTGATGAGACTGGTCCCAAAATATGGTAACTGTTTAAATTATTGCTAGGATCTGTTGATGAGACTGGTCCCAAATAACAACGATTGTTTAAATAATTACAAGGATCTGTTGATGAGACTGGTCCCAAAATATGATGACTGTTTAAATGATTGCTAGGATCTATTAACAGTCATTATTGCTAGTATCTATTGATGAGACTGGTCCCAAAATATGATGACTGTTTAAATTATTGCTAGGATCTATTGATGAGACTGGTCCCAAAATATGATGACTGTTTAAATGATTGCTAGGATCTGTTGATGAGACTGGTCCCAAAATATGATGACTGTTTAAATGATTGCTAGGATCTGTTGATGAGACTGGTCCCAAAATATGATGACTGTTTAAATGATTGCTAGGATCTGTTGTTGAGACTGGTCCCAAATAAAGACGATTGTTTAAATGATTGCTAGGATATGTTGATGAGACTGGTCCCAAATAAAGATGATTGTTTAAATGATTGCTAGGATATGTTGATGAGACTAGAGAAATTACATAAGTGCTGAAAGCTGTTAAAGAGACAAGAATGCTGAATGTTTACTTGTTTGCTAGAAGTTGTTAATGCTATAAGAGACAACAAGGTTAGGGAAAGATTGTTTTTTCTTGACATGATTGCTAGAAGTTGTTTATGCTAAAGAGACAAAGAAGTTAGGGAAAGATTGTTAAATGTTGACATGGTTTCTAAAAGTTGTTAATGCTTAAGAGACAACAAGGTTAGGGAAAGATTGTTAAATGCTGACATGATTGCTAGAAGTTGTTACTGCTAAAGAGAGAATGAAGTTGGGGAAAGATTGTTAAATGGCGCTATACATGTAATTGCTAGAAGTTGTTGATGGTAAAGAGACAAAGTTTGAAAAAGAATGCTAAATGCTTACATGATTGCTAAAAGTTGTTGATGCTAAAAAGACAAAGAAGTTAGGGAAAGATTGTTAAATGCTGACATGATTCCTAACAGTTATTGATGCTAAAGAGGCAACGAAGCTGGGAAATAAAGTTAAATGTTTAACTACATGATGTCAAAACATAGAAAAATCTTTTTAAGACTCTAGAGGCCACATTAGCTACTTGATCATCATACATCCTTGTCAGAATGTTTGTCTCAAGTTCAGTAAAGGGTTATATGAGGTCTTAAGCGAAATCACTGGGTCAGATCATAGAAAAAACTTCTCAACACTGTGGAGACAACATTTTCTTCTTGATCATAGTAAGCTTTGTTAGAATGTCAGAATGTTTGTCTCCCTGCAGTCTAGGTTAAGACCTGAGATAGAAAACTAGGGCACTAGGCAAAATCATAGATAAACCTTGTTGATATTCTGAAGGCCACAATTTCTACTAAATCACCCTAAATCTAACAGAATTGTCAGCCTTGTGAAAAGTTCAAAATTTGGTTACCTGAGGTCAAAAACTAGGTTACTAGGTAAAATATGTACAAACCTTGTTTACACTTAAATGCCATATTAAGTTTAAAACAAGTGTGTAAATGCTGAATTTCAAAAATACTGAACTATTTCAGTTCTGCTGTCCATCTGTTCACTACTCGCAGATCCAAACCCACTCTCCTGTACTAAAATTAGCTAGAATCTGCAAAACAGATGGAAAAAATACAGTGTATTAGCAAGAAAATGTACAACAAAATATGCCAAATGTTGTACAATTTTTTTCTTTTTACCAGTCCCACAAACTATTTTGATTGCAGGCTTTGTTTCAGATGTTGGTCATGCACATTGTTAAAATATCTGTATGTCATGCATGTTGTTGATATATTTCAGGGATTATCATTTTTACACAGGTTATTTCTAGCATGCATATTCTCTTAATGCTGTAGCTTAACTTCACTTCAAGGGGTAAAGAAATTTATTGTTTCTGTTCACCAGGCTCCTGCACTCATTCTTTGCTTATATACACACTAAACAGTCTCTTTTTCTGTCTGCCTTTTTAGATAATAGGAACTTCCAAAATGCATCAGTAATATAAATATTTTCGTTTCATGTGCTGTTTTAATTTGGAATAAATGAATAAGATTATGAGGTAGATTTTTGCTGTATTTCAGTGTTGCTCTCCATTTGTTCGCTACTCTGTGATCCAAACCCCGACGATCCGCTTGTACCGGAAATAGCCAGGATCTACAAGACGGATAGAGCAAAATACACTACCTTGGCAAAGGATTGGGTTAAAAAATATGCGATGCAATAGCGCTAACTTACATTAGGACCGAATTCTAACACAGGGAGCTGCGTGAATTAAAACAAACAGAAATACTTGCATAAATTTGGACAAGATTCAGAAAAAAATCAGCTAATTGTAACGAAACATCGCTTGATTGCACATGTACTGTGGGTTGACTGTAATTTTTGTTCTCATTTTGAAAATTATGTAGATGTTAAAACATGTGCAATAGTACTTCAGCATGTAGCTTGTTAACAATTGGCCTGTCCAGTTTTTCATTCTATGAAATGTAAATAAATTTTATGGGAATTTGTTGCAGTATAGTGAAGTTAGCCTACAGAATTTAGGAACATCTGCTAGTATATTATATTGATTATTGATACACATTTTTTCTTGTATTCTTTTTTTTAATCTGATTATATTTTTGAACTAGAAAACAGTCTGAAAAGAATGCACAAAAATACTGATGGACTGGAACAAGACTTACAGATAAATGTTTGAATTATATATGTACACTGTATATTAAAGTATCAAAGTTCGGAGACCAGGGTGGTCAGTTTTCAAGATTTGACACTAAATCAGCCAATTAAAGGCTGAAGATTTTCGACCATCAGTTGGTCCCAGGAGAAACTTACGAAATAGTTAACTTTAAAACAGTTATATTCTCTACCATCCAGTATTGTTTAAGCGGCTTGTTCTGGTCTGAACAAGTTACATTTTGATATTTGAATATGATTGTTTACATAGATGAAATGTTGTATATTTGTAGTTTTTCTTGGTTTAGAAATATGCATTCAATATATAAACCGTAGTTATCCTTAAACTTGCAAAGCTTAAATTTTTAATGTTACAATAGCTATGAAATTTCAATGTTTAATTTATTATGCCTTTTTGTTATGATGAGACCTGTGCATATCTTTTTGTAGCTCACCTTTACTTTGTTCAGGGTGAGCTATGGAGTGTAGGTGGATGGTTCGGCGTCTGTTGTCCAGCGTAAATATCTCTGAAAATACTGATCAGAATTACATCAGACTTTGTAACATCCTAGCAGGGACCTTCCTCAGGATTGTTCAAATAGTTTTGCTTGGTCCCTTAAGGGCCTCAAAAGCTAAAATCAGACAAACCCCTTTTGGGGTCCAAATGGTTTAGCTTTTCCTGTTTAGGGGCTTCTAGAGCTAAAAGTAGAAAAAAAATTTAAACAGCTTCTTCAGATACACCATTTGATGCATCTGCTACAAAAATTGTCTGCAGCTTTCTTGTATGTACCTCTCTAAAATTGTTCAAATGGTTCTGTTTCACCCCATTTAGGTGCTACTGGAGCTAAAAATAGAAAAAACCTTGAAACATCTCTCATGAACTGCTTCGTGGTTTTTTCAGCAAACTTTGCTTGAAGCATCCTTTCACAGACCATCCCTCAAGTTTGTTACGCACAATATGGGGTTGTCACAGCAAAAAACTTTAAATAACTTTTTCTGTTTAAATGATGTTCACCAAATTTGGTCAAAAGCAAGGTCAAAATATAGTCCTCCTCAAGTGAGCGACCTAGTTCCATTTGGGCCACATGTTTTCTTTCAGGTGTAACTTTATCTTATTTCAATCCTGCATAGAAATTTTAGGTGTGTAGAACTAAAGAAATGAAATAAATAGCTGTCTATTTGTTCCCTACGTAGATGAAAAATAGAATAAAAAATGAAAATAACATGAAGTGTGTAAACAGAACAATATAGGTCAGTTTGAATTATTCATCTTGGGTGCTTTTGTTTTTGAAATTCAGTTTTTGTGAAGTTTCGTACAATATACTTCTGATTTTTATGAAATAAATTATTTTGCTTTCCAGCGAGTTTTGGCAATAAGTGTAAAAAAAACTTTCTTGGTGGGGTTGGATTAGTCAATTACTACTTCTGCAGTGACAGACATATACTAGTCCTGCCTCTGAACATTTGTGTTCGTAGACCTTCCTCCCCCTCCCCCACATGTATCTGTCATTTACCATAACATTTATCGTTGTGTTAATTTTTTTCAGTGTTCATTTTCTTCAGTATTCGCCATCATAGGTATACTGTACATAAAATAGTTTGATTTACTACGTTTGAAGAATAAATTTTTGGAATCATTGTTTAGATATGCATCATTTAAAATCTAGAAGGTTTTTGTATTTGTCTTGTTTTCTTCTATCTGGTACACTTAAGTTCATAGCTGAATACTCAAAACTTGCATGCTTTTTCTACTGAAAGAAAATGTTATAATGGTAACCAGCATGTAAAACAAGTTGATATAGAATTATTCTGAAAAGCCATGCGCAGTAATTTGTTAATTGTTTGGCAGAAGTAATAGTGCTGTCTTTATCCCAATGTCTGACCAATTATTGAATTAAACTTTCTAATGTACAGTGTGTGTGTGTTTTATTAGCTTACCTGTCACAAAGTGACAAGGTGAGCTTTTGTGATCGCGCGGCGTCCGTCGTCCGTGCGTGCGTAAACTTTTCCTTATGACCACTCATGGGATCTTTATGAAAGTTGGTCAGAATGTTCACCTTGATGATATCTAGGTCAAGTTCGAAACTTGGTCACGTGCCGTCAAAAACTAGGTCTGTAGGTAAAATAATAAAAAAAACCTTGTGACCTCTCTAGAGGCCATATTTTTCATGGGATCTGTATGAAAGTTGGTCTGAATGTTTATCTTGATGATATCTAGGTCAAGTTTGAAACCGGGTCAACTGCGGTTAAAAACTATGTCAGTAGGTCTAATAATAGAAAAACCTTGTGACCTCTCTAGAGGCCATACTTTTCAATGGATCTTCATGAAAATTGGCCAGATTGTTCATCTTGATGATATCTAGGTCAAGTTCGAAACTGGGTCACGTGCCATCAAAAACTAGGTCAGTAGGTCAAATAATGAAAAAACCTTGTGACCTCTAGAGGTGATATTTTTCATGGGATCTGTATGAAAGTTGGTCTGAATGTTCATCTTGATGATATCTAGGTCAAGATCGAAACCGGGTCAACTGCGGTCAAAAACTAGGTCAGTAGGTCTAATAATAGAAAAACCTTGTGACCTCTCTAGAGGCCATACTTTTCAATGGATCTGCATGAAAATTGGTCAGAATGTTCACCTTGATGATATCTAGTTCAAGTTCAAAACTGGGTCACGTGCCCTCAAAAACTAGGTCAGTAGGTCAAATAATAAACAAGAGCGCCGCCAAGCGGGGCAATATACGCCCGAAGGCTTACATCATAGGATGGGAGCAAAATTTTAAGAACTTGACTGTTGTAGCCCCAAAGGACTGGAACAACACAAGGAAAACTTCAAAAAACAAATCTAAGTCCACAAAAAAAATATTCAAAGTCTACAAAAAATCCTTATCAGGTACAGATATGTAAAAATACACCTTAAAATAGGAGGTACCATCCATGTTGTACCACAGAAAAGTGGTCTCGGTTTTTCCCTACGGCCAATAATAAAAAAGTTTCAAAATAAGCTATTTATAGTAACATAAAAGGGAAGTAATTAAAAAAAAATTATTGTAAGTACAAAAAATCTGCCAAATAAAAACGAGCACTGCAATGCAGAGCAATAAACACAAAGCAAAGTCATATATGACCTTTGACCCTTAAGTGTGACCTTGGCCTTGAAGCGAGTCATCCGGAACATGCGCTCTGCACATGTTAAATTTCGAAACATTTCTGCCAAGTATTATAGAAATCCTTCCAGCAGTTCAAGAGTTACAGAGCGGACACGAAACAAAATGACATGACTTTTGACCCCTAAGTGTGACCTTGACCTTGAAGCAAGTCATCCGGAACATGCGCTCTGCGCGTCGTCTTGGTGTGGTGAACATTTGTGTCAAGTTTCTTTGAAGTCCTTCAAGGGGTTCAAGAGTTACAGAGCGGACACGAAACAAAGTGATATAACCTTTGACTCCTAAGTGTGACCTTGACCTTGAAGCGAGACATCCAAAACATGCGCTCTGCACATCGTCTCGGTGTGGTGAACATTTGTGTAAAGTTTCCTTGAAATCCTTCAAGAGTTACAGAGCGGACACGAAATTGCTAACGGACAGACGGACACCAGCGTCATAACATAATACGTCCCTTCGGGCGTATAAAAACCTTGTGACCTCTCTAGAGGTGATATTTTTCATGGGATCTGTATGAAAGTTGGTCTGAATGTTCATCTTGATGATATCTAAGTAAAGTTGAAACCGGGTCAACTGCGGTTAAAAACTAGGTCAGTAGGTCTAGAAATAGAAAAACCTTGTGACCTCTCTAGAGGTCATACTTTTGAATGGATCTTCAATGTAATTGGTCAGAATGTTCACCTAGATGATATCTAGGTCAAGTTTGAAACTGGGTCACATGCCATCAAAAACTAGGTCAGTAGGTCAAATAATAAAACAACCTTGTGACCTCTCTAGAGGTGATATTTTTCATGGGATCTGTATGAAAGTTGGTCTGAATGTCCATCTTCATGGGTGAAAGTATGGAATATTGAAAATCCTGAAAAATTTGCTGGGGGCTTGGGGGCCGCTAGGGCCCCCGGTGGGTCCAGGGCAAAGCCTCGGAAGCTTCTGAGAATTGGTGATTTTGAATGCTTAGAACAGCCCTATTCTACCCTTATATGTGTGCCAAAAATTTACTTATTATATTACACAAAATGCATGATTTTCAGTTAACAGTAACTTTTCTAAGTCAAGGACTTGTTTCAACAATATACCCTCAACATATTTTTGTAAGATTCAGACTGAAACAACCTGAAAATTCAAGCAACATTTTTGTTTTTTCATGCCACCATATTTTAATGTTCTGGCACAACATTCACAAAATGCAGACCCTGCAATGTCCGGTTTTCGTAGCCAGAGACCCCATCGATCACCATCAGTATCGCATTCATATAGCCAAGCCCATCTCCATTTGTTACCATGTTTGCTTTCTAAGTCCTAAGTATTGTACGCTGGCGGTAAAAACATTATTTTCACGCACTATCCTGTGCTGCCCTAATTACGGCGTGTTAATCCCCAAAAGAAATCTTGATCTTCCTCCTGTTCCCCGTGGAAAGATTGATACTTTGGAGATAAAAAGCGTGCAAAGCGTAGAAATCAAGACATGCCTGTGAAAGTCCGTGCAAACTTTGACGCGGCAACTTTTAGGCGCACGTGAAAATCATGAAAAACGTGAGTGAATACTGAATAGTTATATAAAGGGTCGTCTAAAATGATGTTTTAAAACAAACAGTTGAAGTAAATTTCGGTACGTAACGGGATCGAGTAATCATCACTGCAATATTTTTTATAAAAGTGACTTTTCCGTGGTTGACGCTTGTTTCATAATTGGAACTCTTTACAAGGTGTGTATAATAAAATCCAGACATCACGAAAATTGCCAAAAATAGCCGGACATTCGGTCCTGCACTGCCGGGACGAACATAAAATATAAAACAAACAGGAATCTTGTTTCCTTTTATCAGTATGCAGCTGTAAATATATTTTTCTTGTATCCTATCTGATCTAGATTGCTTTGGATTCGAAAATCCCGAAAAATAATTATCATCAACCCATCCCTATTCAAAGCGGAAAAAAAACATTAACAATTATCGGTAAATATTCTGTTGATAAAATAAGTACTGGCCTTGTTTTCGTCATCAGTTAAAACCCCCTTAAAGAGCTAAAAGAAGTGTGTCGGTTCTGAAGTGGAGATCAAAGTTGCCCGAGATTGTCATGGCATTACGTCATGTTTTCGCGCCATGTGACACATCACTGTCTGATCGTACTGCCTCGGTTCTTTAAAACAGTAAAAAAAAATCTTCTTTAATTTTTTAAATGTGAATGTGCAATATCCCGTATAAACTGACAGGTAAATGTGTCAAACGATAAGTGACCTATTTGCCCTAAAAAAATTTACATTATTGTTTGAGAAGAATATCTCACATAGTGTCGTGTCAAAAATACATCTACAAATATTCATTTACTTATCAAACTTATTTTAAACCACAGCGACATCATACTGCTTTATTTTAAAACCACATTTCTATTTACGTTCACGAGGTCACGTTACCTATTCTGCCGCATTACACAGAAATCTGTTTGCCAAAAATTGTTTTACTCATGTATATTGAAATAGCTGTCGCTTTTTTATTATTTAAGATTTTTTAATTCTGTTTTTTGTACTTTCTTGTCAAAAGTCTGAATTTTATGACCATAGAATGTATTATTTATTTACTTTTAGAAATAAATAAATATTTAAGATCGCGCTGTTTGAAATTTTACAAATAAATGTCTGAAAATTCGATCGTTTTTATTGAATTTTGCATACATTTCTGTCGATATCTTATTAAAATCGTTATAGAATTCAAACTGTATTACTTCTCAAGCGGTGTTGAAAATTAGAAGCGATTATAACAAAAAATGAATGCACTACGCGCGTTTTTTGTGTACGTGTCGATAAACAAAAGTAACGGCGCTCTAGCCTAAATTAAACACTATTATTACGATAGGTCGCACGTGTTCGTGGAATGGAAAATTACTGGTATGACGTTTTGATATCTTTACAATTCGCGGGTAAATTCCAGTCATTAATAATTAATAATTAATTAATTAATAATCCAGGTTATTTTTAGGGATTAATTTCTGCATTTGATAAAGATACGAGGTAAAATCCACTCGTCCTATTGGATGAGCATACAGAGAGGTCCACTCGTCCCTATCTAGACTTTAAACCGCCAATACTCGTATAAGACATAACTCGCAATATACGAGGCGTCTACATGTTCGTGGTGTTTGAAGATGAAATTGCATGCAAGAAATCGAGAAATGCATGCTGCAGACAAAAGTCCGTGCAAATTCTGACGCGCGGGAACTTTTCGGCGCATGTAAAATTTATGAAAAACGTAACAGTTGTTTTCATTGAAGTACAGCGCCTATGCGGGCCAATCAAAATTGTCGTTACATATTGACGATATGCGAGATGCGCTGCAAACGGCAAATGTGATAAAAAGAGTCGACTGTGTTCGTCGGCGATCGACTGATTTTCCAAGCTTTGTTGATTGATGTCATCATACCAACCCCCGACCCCTTGTATCCCTAATAACAATATCGAAAGAAACCAGTACTTGAAGGGAAAACTTGACTAGGGGGAAAGAACTGACTAGTCAGTTTTTTCCCCCCGAGGAAAAATTTGACTAACTAGTCAGTTTCTTCCCCTTTCAGAAAACTAATTCTAAGGGGGGAAAAACTGACTGGGGGGGGGGGGGGGGGGAAGAAACTGACTAGTCAGTTTTTTCCCCGGGGGAAAGAATTGACTAGTCAGTTTTTTCCCCGGGGAAAGAACTGACTGGGGGAAAAACTGGGCTGTTACACCGGGTCAACTGCAGTCAAAAACTAGGTCAGTAGGTCTAAAAATAGAAGAACCTTTTCACCTCCCTAGAGGCCATATTTTTCAATGGATCTTCATGAAAATTGGTCAGAATGTTCATCTTGATGATATCTAGTTCATGTTCGAAACTGGGTCACGTGTGGTCAAAAACTAGGTCATTAGGTCTAAAAATAGAAAAAAACTTGTGACCTCTCTAGAGGCCATATTTTTCAAGAGATCTTCATGAAAATTGTTGAGAATGTTCATCTTGATGATATCTAGGTCAAGTTCAAAACTGAATCACATGCCTTCAAAAACTAGGTCATTAGGTCAAATAACAGAAAAACCAGGTGACCTCTCAAGAGGCCATTTTTTTCAATGTACCTTCATGAAAATTGGTCAGAATTTTTATCTTGATGATATCAAGGTCAAGTTCAAAACTGGGTCAAATGAGCTCAAAAACTAGGTCACTATGTCAAATAATAGAAAAAAAAACGACGTCATACTCAGTTCAAAACTGGGTCATGTGGGGACAGGTGAGCGATTCAGGACCATCATGGTCCTTTTGTTTTAAAAGTTCCAGTTTAAAACTATATGATGAGGGAATGGTAAATGAATTCTACACGTGACAGTGCCCATAGTATAGATGTAAAACTATTATTGACCAACATGCTAAATTTCGAATACTATCAAGGTGTGATAATTGATATAAATAGCACCCGGGTGTTATTCATTTCTAAAATTTGTTACAGACAAGCATTCCAATGATTTTATTAGTGACTTTAGTCGCACTTTTGAATGACCCTTGTTTACAAACCCCTAGTACCAACAAACATTCCAATGAGTGGAACCTATCCCTCCTATTTAAGTATACCCTATTTTGAACAAAACAAACACTGCTTTTGAAGATATTTAATGCTAATTATATTCATGAAGTGAATATAGCAAATCTGGACCAATGCCATTTGCTGAGAAATACCTTGTATAGCAAATATAACAAGTACTAAGGGCCATAACTCTTGTTTGTTTTGGGTTTTATGCCATTTTGCAACAGTATTTCAGTCATATAACGGCGGGCAGTTAACCTAACCAGTGTTCCTGGATTCTGTACTAGTACAAACCTGTTCTCCGCAAGTAACTGCCAACTTCCCCACATGAATCAGAGGTGGAGGACGAATGATTTCAGACACAATGTCTTATCAAATCGTCACAGAGAACATATGCCCCACCCGGGGATCGGACTCGAGCCCCCGCGATCCATAGACTAATGCTCTCCCTACTGAGCTAAGCGGGCGGGCCATAACTCTTTTGTTCTTCAACCAACTTCACTGAAATTTCCCAATAGCAGATTACATTATTACTTATTACAATGTATAAATGAAAACTCTTAAGCATGTGTTAGATGTGGCTGCGGACAGCAAAAAGATGGAATACAAGAGGTCAAAATGAACAAAGTTGGATCAGGACCATACAATATCCCTACAGACCAAATTTGATGATGGTCCAGCAAGGAGTTCTTCAGAAGAGTCATTTTCGAGGTATGACTACGGTACAGTCTTCTTAACATCAGAGGCCTCTAAAATGACCAAACATTCCCATTTGAACAAATTTTGGAACGAACTTTACAATGATGCTACAAACTCAAGTTTGCTGAAGATTCATAAAGTGGTTCATGAGGAGTATTTTAAAGGTTTTACTGGCTCTGAAAGGGCCAAGCATCCCCGTGTGAAACTGAACAAAATTGGATTTGCCCCCCATTTGAACAGATTTGGTGCAAGACCATACAATGATGCTTCCGACCAGTGACTCCTTGATGGGGCCAAGGTGAACCGTTAAAAAACTTGATGAAGGTCAATGCCAGGATGCTTTCAGAGATATGTAAGTAAAAATGTTGACACTTACAGATCACCCGCCTATACAAATAGGTCACTCTGAACAAACTGCACTAGACAAGCTTACTGTTGCTGAGTGGCTACTTTTTAATTTCCCACATTTGCAGCCAACACGACGTTAATAGTTTGACTGTCACAATATGAAACAAACTGTATGCATCGGATTAGTTCGGCTAACTGTGCACGTGTGTGAAGGGCCAACTCTTTCAGATTTGTCTGGGAATCTGAAACTGGTAGGGACACATTTCCCAATCTACCATTACAGAATATTGAATACAAATACAATATAACAAGAGCTCGTCGAACACGAAATGCCCCCCTTGATGCATTCAGTAATTGCACAAGGAACAGAAATTATATGCTCAGTGTAAACAAAAGTTCTACCATTCTGGTTTAATCTGACCTTGACCTTTAACCTAACAAGAGATTACAGAGTGATCTTGGCGCCATCCACTGAGCCATTTTTGAATGTTCCAAATTTCAAGACTAGCTCAAGGTCAAAATCAATGTCAAATTTCATTTTGGAACAAAAAAGCCTGCATTGGTCCAAATTTGAAGCCTGTACCTTCAAAAATGTGAAAGTAGGTCACTAGGTCAATAACAAGGTCAAAGTTTTTTTCGGTACATAAACCTATGCATGTGGTCCAAATTTGAAGGCTGTAGCTACAGAAATGTGAAAGTAGGTCACTAGGTCAAGATTAAGGTCAACTCATGTCAAGGTTCATCTTGCCACTCAAAACTATACATGTTGTCCAAATTTGAATGATGTAAGTTATGGACATGAAGGTTCTAAGTTTTTCCATATATAAGTCTAGATGAACCATATGACCCCTGGGGCGGGGCCATATTTGACCCTAGAGGGATAATTTGAACAAACTTGGTAGAGAACCACTAGATGATGCTACATTACAAAATATCAAAGCCATAGTCTTTGTGGTTTGGACAAGAAGCCTTTCAAAGTTTTTCCCTATACAAGTCTATGTAAACCATGCGACCCCCAGGGCGGAGCCATATTTGACCCTAGGGGAATAATTTGAACAATCTTAGTAGAGGACCACTAGATGATGTCATATACAAAATTTCAAAGCCCTAGGCCCTGTGGTTTTGGACAAGAGGTTTTTCAAAGTTTTTTCCTATATAAGTCTATATAAACCATGTGACCCCCGGGGTGGGGCCATATTTGACCCCAGGGAAATAATCTGAACAATCTTGGTAGAGGACCACTAGATTTTGCTACATAACAAATATCAAAGCCCTAGGCCCTATGGTTTTGGATAAGAAGATCAGAAACCGTTTTAACTGTTTCTGGCCAATGTGACCTTGACCTTTGACCTAATGACCTCAAAATCAATAGGGGTCATCTGCTGGTCATGGCCAACCTAACTACCAATTTTCCTGACACTATAGGCCCAAGCGTTCTAGAGTTATTGCCTGGAAACCATTTTACTGTTCCTGGTCACTGTGACCTTGACCTTTGACATACTGACCTCAAAATCAATAGGGGTCATCTGCTGGTCATGACCAACTTCCCTATCAACTTGCGTGACCCTAGGCCTAAGCGTTCTTGAGTTATCATCCGGAAACCGTTTTACTGTTCAGGGTCAATGTGACCTTGACCTTTAACATACTGACCTCAAAATCAGTAGGGGTCATCTGCTGGTCATTACCAACCTCCCTATTAACTTGCGTGACCCTAGGCCTAAGCGTTCTTGAGTTATCATCCGGAAACCGTTTTACTGTTCAGGGTCATTGTGACCTTGACCTTTAACATACTGACCTCAAAATCAATAGGGGTCATCTGCTGGTCATTACCAACCTCCCTATCAACTTTCATGATCCTAGGCCCAAGTGTTCTTGAGTTATCATCCAGAAACTGTTTTACTATTCAGGGTCACTGTGACCTTGACCTTTGACATACAGACCTCAAAATCAATAGGGGTCATTTGCTGGTGATGACCAACCTCCCTATCAACTTTCATGATCCTAGGCCCAAGCGTTCTTGAGTTATCATCCGGAAACGGATTGGTCTACATTCCGACTGACCGACCGACATTTGCAAAACAATATACCCCTCCTTCTTCGAAGGGGGGCATAATAATGTACTGAAAGAACAAAGGACCATAATTTGTCTTCCTCAGGGAGTTCGACAGAAATTTGCAGGGTTTCATTCTCTATAGCATTCTAGATAATTCTGATGATAATCTTTTTTAACCGAGGTCAGTCAACAGCAAGACTGAAACAAGCAGACACAGCAACCCTTGTGCTAATTGCATACAATTACCAGATATTTGAACTATAGCCAATCAAACAAAAGATAGCTGCACCTTTCACTCTGAACTGAGCTCATGTTACTTCAAATTAATTACCTTCATAAGTCAAACAAAATTGAATGGGTATTCTTACAAGGTCCATTACAGGTAGTGTACCTCCCTGATCTATAAATTTTCTACTGGAATCATGGGTGCAAATTATAATACAGGATGTACTATTTGCATAGGTATTTAAAACTATTTACAGTAGCTGGTTACTGAATGGATATAACTGTAGGTCTTGCAGGTCACACAAATTTTCAACAGACCACTCACCAGCTCTGACAGGCTTCTGAAGTAGGGTAATGAAATACAAATAGATAAAAGTTCATCTTTTTTATTTACAAAGTCACAATGTACAATAAATGTTTAAGAATTTTAATGAGATTTTTACATAGTCATAAATGTACTAAATGATATGAGTAAGAAATAAATGATAGCTTTTTCATAATTTCAATATAATGTAATCCATACAACAGAGCTACACGAAACATACCACAACTTACTTCATAACTGTCTGCTTTTCACAATCAGTCAATTAGTTTTTTAAATGTTATCCTTTGACAAACATTTTACAAATCTTTACATTTTTCAGAAATGTACTACATTTAGTTATGCTTAATTTCTTGCAATTAAATGTGTTGTTCTTGCAAGCATGTATACTCTTTTAGATAAAAAAGAAAATGTTGAGCTGTATTTTGGCTCGATTCTTATTTAGGTTTAACCCCATTTTAAATAATGTATTTCTCCCTAAAATAATAAATTAGTCCCACAAATATCTTTACGCAGGTCTTGTTATCATCTTCTGCAAAGTACATTCACACATGCTTTAGCATATAGGAGATCAATTCATTAATTGGCATTTTATCATGTAAGTGCTTTTATAGAGACATTTGACATATTGCTAACCAGCTACTGCTATATATATATACTAACTCCTATTTCTGCTTTCTACATTGTACCTGATCATAACACCATAAACTGTGAAACAGTTAAACAAAATCTATCAACCATAATTGTTCCAGATTCTTGAGAAATACCTGCATATTAGAAGACATATGTAATAAGGGATTCCCCAAAATGTGACCAAATTTAAACACACATTTTAAACAGTCAGTTTTTTTTTAACAAAAATAAATACTTCTCATAATTATTTAAAAGAGAAGATGTTTTACAAACTATAAATAAAGCAGTCTAAATGTTGTCCATTTTTAACACATGGAAATCGATAAAAATAAATACACTGGAATAATCTATATCTATGGCAACAGTTATAAGGTGTCTTCCATTCTCTAAAACCAAACACTTAAAAACATATACCATGTTTAAACAAAACATTACAGAAAATAAAATCTTTAATAAAAACCTCTTAATCTACATGTTATTATGCCCAATGTTTTCTTGGCAACATTCTAGTCCTTATGTGAAGTATTTCCCTAACTGTTGCACTTGTCCTGTGATCAACTTAGAACACATTCAATCGTTTCTGTCAATTTTTCACTTTGTTCCTCTGATATCAATTCCCTTTGAAATGTCTGTATCACATGTAATGTCTGTTATCATCAGTCTGTGTCCATCTATACATAAAGAATACATTAATTCTACGACATGTTCAATAATGGATAGGAAAACAAACATATAACACTGTGGTAAATTAGGTCATATAAATGTGCTTGTCGTTCAAGTTTTGAATGAAGTCAGTTTTTTTTTTTTTAGGGGGTTGAGTGCCTTTTTTCAACAGTATTTCAGTTATATACCAGTGGGTAGTTAACCTAACCAGAGTTCCTGGATTCTTTACCAGTACCAGTACCAGTACCAACCTATTCTCTACAAGTAAAGTTCTGCCAACTTCTACAAATGAACCAAAGATGGAGGAAGAAATGACTTCAGACGCCATGCCCTTTACCAAGTTGCCACGTAGAACATATGCCTCACCTGGGGAACATGATCTGAGCGCTCTCTATGGAGCTAAGCTGGTGATCAAATGAACTTTGTATCACTTATTGCTTAAATAATTATGCAAAGATCTTAACAGTCAGGTTATCTAAACTAAAATGCTGGTCTTATTTGCAGTTTCTTAAACATGATAAAATATGTATTTGGACAGAACTGAAACAGAATTTTTACAACAAAGATTTAGATGACAATACCTAAACATCATATAAATTTGTGCTTTAATAATAAGCGACTATTCAGAAAGACTTTATAGTACTACCTTAGCATTGTAAGCGTCTAATTGTGCATCAAGTTCTTCAGCTGTTAGTGATTTCTTATTTGAGGCCCCGCCTCCACGCCCACCACCTCTACCCCCTCGACCTCTACCGCCTCTACCACCTCCTCTACCTCGACCACCGCTAAACCTGAAAAATATCAACAAGTTATCATTGTCATGAGCTTTAAAGAATCAGTCGAGGGTCACCCACATTTCTGTTAAATTATTTTCAAAAAGAGCCAGCAGTTTCAAAGGAGAAGATTTTCAAAGTTTTTATATAGCCATATGGGGAAAATTAGCCCCGCCCCTGGTGGCCATGTTTTCAAATGAAAAATATTTATTTGAAGGAACTTGGTAGAGGGGAACTTCAGGTACATTGCTTTGAAATCGTTTTGAAATAGGGTCAGCAGTTTCAGCAGAGATTTTCCAAGTTCTCCATACAGTCATATAGGGAAATCAAGCCCCTGGCCATGTTTTTTTAATGATCTGATCACATTATACAGACAACGGGCTGACCAGTCCTAGCACTATCCTCTTAATGCTGAGTGCCAAGCAAGGAAGCTTCCATTTTTTATGTCTGGTATGACGCGGCCAAGGATCAAACCCATCTTGTAAGGTAGATATATCAAATTAAATCAAGAACTGCTGGTTACCACTTCTTCCAGATTATTACTGTCTAATGGTGGAACAGCACAGTGTTTCTTCATTTAACAGAACATAACAAACTGAAACTTCTATAGAAACATACCCATTTGACCGTCTTTGACCGCCTCCACTACCACCACTAAATCTTTGTCCACCACCACCACCACCGCCACCGCCGCCACCACCTCTTCCTAATCTACTGCTAGGTGCCATACTTTCTGCTCCTATCAACTGTATACTCATTGGTCTACCTAGATTTATAAATGTAAATAATACAGATTTTATAAATAATCTTTAATCTCCTTATGTACATGTACGAGGGTTGTCCTAAAATAGTGTGACAAATTTTATTTTAATAATTTATCAACGTCCAAACTTAATGAAATTTACAGAAAGTGTTCATAATTTATTTTCAAAGATATTGATAAAGGGTTTATGCCGAAAAACGCTATCTTTAAAACATATCGGACTTGTGTTATGATCAATGCGGTTATGACCGGTGCAGCTCAAAAATGCTCTGTTTTCATAGGCTGTCTTCCGTGATGTTTGTCTCAGTTTCCTAACAACCCGTTGCGCTAGGCACAAAAAGTCCTGTGCACATCAACGTTATATATTGTAACGTCAAAATGCAGAAGTTTTGAAGATGTGACGGTGTTTATGCATGTGCAGTGACAGTTCTCCCAGGTTAATCTGCTTCTAGATTTATGCAAAAATGGCGACGTCATAGAGTTTTGTGTCGGCCTTGGAATGACACCAGTTGAAACTTACAAGATTAAGACAGTAGACAAGCATAAAAATGTATCGAGAACTTTAATACACAAATGGCATCACAGATTTTCAGACGGTTCGACAAATGATAAGGACAAAGTGAATGTTGGTAGACCATTAGGCTAGGCATATTTCCCGCAGTTAAAACACCATTTACGGTACCAGAGATTTGATGATCTGCATGATCTTATATTAGAGACACAGAGGTTCAATCATAAAGACTGGTACTGGTATCAACGTGTGTATACGGCATGGGTAAAGAGACACAGACTTCGTATTGACCATGGCGAAGAGCATTTTCAAAAGGAATAACTATGATGGCATTTTGACGCCGGGACCTGCGCCAGTCAGGGATATGTGATTGTGTTTGTGTTTGAAGTTCTCTGTAAATCTCGTATTTAGAGATTCTGATAAGAAAATATATGTATTTACTCATAAAAGGTTATATAATATGATGGTAAAATTTTGTTCATATAGTTTGTATAGTTTCCAAAATAACGCAATTTGTCAGGTTATTTTAGGACAACCCTCGTATGTTGAGCAACATATATATATATACATCATTCTGTAAAATTTCAAAGGGCAATAACTCCTAAACCTGGCTTGTAAATTAATGTGCATACCATATGTGCAAATTCTATCACATCACAAATGGAGACATGTCTTGCATTTGGTCTGAATGTTGTTATATTTTCTGGTCCTTTTGTATCATAGAGAACATTCAATTTAACAATAATAGGGTTCCACTTTAGCCTGTTCTAGAGGGTGTGAGAGGTGTTGCACATTTTATTACATGTACCTCTAATGAACAGACTCATTAAAATCAAGTTTGCTACTATGTTGCTTGGTTGCATTCTATACTTCCAAAGGATCTCTTCACAGATTTTATTGCAAATTTCTGGGCATATCTAATATTATCTACAAACAAGAGCCGTCACTAATGGTGACAAATGCCCCCCGCAGCGCCTTGACCTTTGACCTGGTGACCCCAGTCAGTAGGGGTCGTGTACTCAATAAGTACTACAGGGGTGTGGAAATCCCAATATTTTTCACTTGTCCACGGACAAATGAGACTTAAAAATCTACTTGTCTGCAGTCAAAACTTACTTGCCCGGATTTTCAACATTATAGCATGCAAATAATTCTTTATTTTGGACAATAATCTACAAGTAGTAACAAAAGCGAACATAACAAAGTGTAATACTGTAGCTGTTTGAAAAAATAAGCTTTCGACACTTTAGCGTGTGTTTGTCCGCGAGGCCATCGAACATTCAACAGAAATACTTAAAGACTGCTCATCATGCCATGTGAACCCATGTGAGAAAGCATGACACTTTCTGACTGTTAGAAAAACAAACATGAAACTTCCTGACTTGTACTAGCGAGCTTTTTGTGCTTTGACTATTTACTTCATTTTTTGTTGGCAGACGAAGTTGTAACCGTTGAACGAATTTGTCCAAAACATTGTAATAATTGTTTACGTTTCCGGTTTCTATTCGACAAGTTACCGTGTGCAAAAATCACGCGAGATTATGACAGGGAACCAATCAGAACGCAGAGAAAGAGCTGCTAAATTTAGACACAGTATGGTTTTCCTATAACTGGAGAAATAGAGAGGCCCTTGGCGGGAGAAACATCCGTTTTGTACATCAAATTCTTTTATAAACTCCATAAACTTGAAGTACTGTTCAGCGTTCCAAAATTATTCTTTCCTTTTTTTCATTTCAAACCAGAAAATTTGTGCTTGTCCGCGGACAAACAGAATGCGAACACTCACTTGTCCGCCGTCAAAAAGTCCCGAGTCGGACAAGTCGGACATAGGAATTCCACACCCCTGTACTATCAGCATGTGAAGTTTGAAGGTCCTGGGTGCAGTGGTTTGAGAGTAAAGTGCCTTCATGCAGAAAGTTAACGTTGTGACGGACGAACGAACTAATGGACGGACAGTTGAAAACTAATATGCCTACTTTCGGGGGGATAAAAACTATTTGTAATGAATGTGAGCAACAAAGTTCAGTGTAATATCAAATAAATTTCACCGATTGTTCTAATGTACAAATGCAGTATTTTCAAGTGAAAATGTTAGCTATGGTGTTCACAAGGGAGGGATACACTGATCATACCTGTCAATGCAAAAATCATTCTATGGTTCAAATAACTTTTATGCACAAATCTAATATTCCAATAATCTACTGAAAAACATGTGATAAATTAGCTTAAATGTAGTATCTGCTCATCGTATTACAGAATCACGCATACGACTACATAAAAGTTACAAAACATTTTTGAAATTATTTTAACCATGTCAGCAAGATTCTTTTTACTCATACATGAACAAATTCTGTCTCCATTAACAATGAAGAGGAAGCTTTTTAACTCATATGGGCATTAACAACTGTTTCTCACTTACCATCCAAAGGTACATTATTATACTGTTTTAAAGCTTTGGCTGCATCAGCTCTTCTTTCATATATCACCTCCGCTGTCCCCAGAGATCTACCAGATCGATCATAGTGAACACTGGCTTTTCTTAGCGGACCAAACTCTGCAAATAACTCCTGAAACAGAAGGATATGTTCAGGTGACGGATGGATGGACAAATTAATAGATGGTACAAATGGATGTATAGTAAAACACAAATAAAATGATCTTGATATTCTACATATTGCTTTCTAATTGTATCTATGTTCAAGGTTTCGTAAATAAGAGCTGTCACAGAAGACAGCGTGCTCGACTATTTCGAAGCTGGATATTGAAATTAGGGGTGTAACGATATGTTAGTCTCAAGATACAATACATATCGGGATATTGATGCAACGATATGATACATACTGCAATACAAATTGAGTACCATAAGTAAGCATTCATGTGACAAAATGAAAACAAGAGGACCATGATGGTCCTGAATCGCTCACCTCTTCCCACATGACCCAGTTTTGAGTATGACGTCGTTTCTTCAATTATTTGACATAGTTTTGAACTTGACCTAGGTATTATCAAGATAAAAATTCTGACCAATTTTCATGAAGATCCATTGAAAACTATGGTCTCTAGAGAGGTAACAAGGTTTTTCTATTATTTGACCTACTGACCTAGTTTTCGAAGGTACGTGACCCTGTCTTGAACTTTACCTAGATATCATCAAGGTGAACATTCTCACTAAAGTGACCCAGTTTCAAACTTGACCTAGATATAATCAAGGTGAACATTCTGACCAATTTTCATGAAGATCCATTCACAAGTATGGCCTCTAGAGAGGTCACAAGGTTTTTCTATTTTTAGACCTACTGACCTAGTTTTTGATGCAGTTGACCCATTTTCGAACTTGACCTAGATATCATCAAGATGAACATTCAGACCAATTTTCATACAGATCCCATGAAAAATATGGCCTTTAGAGAGGTCACAAGGTTTTTCTATTATTTGACCTACTGACCTAGTTTTTGAAGGCATGTGACCCAGTTTCGAACTTGACATAGATATCATCAAGATGAATATTCAGACCAACTTTCATACAGATCCCATGAAAAATATGGCCTCTAGAGAGGTCACAAGGTTTTTCTATTATTTGACCTACTGACCTAGTTTTTGATGGCACGTGAACCACTTTCGAACTTGATTTAGATATCATCAAGATGAACATTCTGACCAATTTTCATGAAGATCTCGTGAAATATATGGCCTCTAGAGAGGTCACAAGGTTTTTCTATTTTTAGACCTACTGACCTAGTTTTTGAACGCATGTGACCCAGTTTTCAACTTGACCTAGATATCATCAAGATGAACATTCTGACCAATTTTCATACAGATCCCATGAAAAATATGGCCTTTAGAGAGGTCACAAGGTTTTTCTATTATTTGACCTACTGACCTAGTTTTTGAAGGCACGTGACCCACTTTAGAACCTGACCTAGATATCATCAAGATGAACATTCAGACCAACTTTCATACAGATCCCATGAAAAATATGGCCTCTAGAGAGGTCACAAGGTCTTTCTATTATTTGACCTACTGACCTAGTTTTTGATGGCACTTGACCCACTTTCGAACTTGACCTAGATATCATCAAGATGAACATTCTGACCAATTTTCATGAAGATCTCATGAAATATTTGGCCTCTAAAGAGGTCACAAGGTTTTTCTATTTTTAGACCTACTGACCTAGTTTTTGACCGCACATGACCCAGTTTTGAACTTGACCTAGATATCATCAGGACGAACACTCAGACCAACTTTCATACAGATCCCATGAAAAATATGGCCTTCAGAGAGGTCACAAGGTTTTTCTATTATTTGACCTACTGACTTAGTTTTTGAAGGCACGTGACCCAGTTTCGAACTTGACCTAGATATCATCAAGATGAACGTTCTGACCAATTTTCATGAAGATCTTGTGAAATATATGGCCTCTAGAGAGGTCACAAGGTTTTTCTATTTTTAGACCTACTGACCTAGTTTTTGAAGGCACGTGACCCAGTTTCGAACTTGACCCAGATATCGTCAAGGTGAACATTCTGACCAATTTTCATGAAGATCTTGTGAAATATATGGCCTCTAGAGAGATCACAAGGTTTTTCTATTTTTAGACCTACTGACCTAGTTTTTGATGGCACGTGACCCAGTTTCGAACTTGACCTAGATATCGTCAAGGTGAACATTCTGACCAATTTTCATGAAGATCTTGTGAAATATAAGGCCTCTAGAGAGGTCACAAGGTTTTTCTATTTTTAGACCTGCTGACCTAGTTTTTGATGGTACGTGACCGTTTCGAACTTGACCTAGATATCATCAAGATGAACGTTCTGACCAACTTTCATAAAGATCCCATGAAAAATGTGACCTCTAGAGTTTTCACAAGCAAAAGTTTACGGACGCACGGACGGACGGACGGACGACGGACACCGCGCGATCACAAAAGCTCACCTTGTCACTTTGTGACAGGTGAGCTAAAAAAAATCAATGGTCCTACAGTTTTAAAGTACTTAAAATTTTGCTTTAATGTTAAAAGAAATTGTTACAAATGATACATTTGTTTAGTTACTATCCTTAACACTGACTGTATGAAAGTTTTCATTCAATGTTTCTACTTTCCACTGTATCGTGAAACATGCCTAGGATACGATATGCATATCACCAGACTAATGTATCGTGATACAGTGAATTTCGATATATTGTTACACTCTTAATTGAAATACAGCAAATCTGAGGAAGTTGCAGCTATCACTGGATTGTTTACTGACTTCAATGTTGATGACAATATTGGACAACAGTTTTAAGTCCGAGTCAAATGTATTTAGATAATAGCAGAGATAGAGTGAAAGTGTATCAAAACATTAACCAAGTTTAACACTATATTAACTGTTAACAGGGACAAAATTCATCACAGGTGGTAAACGCACAATCCAGTTCCCACTGGGAATACGCTAAAAATGGGTTGCGCGACTTCTGGTGCTGGAGTTGCGCATCAATATATACAAAATCGAGGTAGGTGGGTTTTTGTTTTTGTAAATAATGACACATTTACGAATGTTTTCGAAAAAAGCAAAATGCTATTCGACACAAAAATGAATAAAGATCATATGTGTGAAATACCAACTTATTAATTTAAGAATCAGCTCTGTTATCACAAAAACTCTGCTGGCTAGAACCGTCAAGAAAGCATGAAATCATGAAAAATGCCAATTTTCTAACTCTTGTGCCTTCTTTCTGGAAAGGTGATGCTTCTAATAATCAAACACGTGTAAAACAGTCATGAATATTACATACACTTAAATGACATGTTGCTTTTCGGGGAAAGATTGACAAAAAGGTAATCGGGAATGGGGTTGCGCACCAGGAATGGAGTTGCTCATATACATTATATAGATTGGCAAAAAAATAATCGGGAATGGGGTTGCGCCCCGGGAATGGAGTTGCGCGTATACATTATATACATTATGATGTATATGAGCAACCCATTCCGGTGCAACCCCATTCCTATTATTTTTTGTCAATTATGCCCCCGTAACAGGATTTGAAGCAAAAATTCTGATATTCGTTACTTTAAAAAACAGTTTGAGTTATCAAAAAAGCATTAAATGTCCTCAGATTAGGCATATGAGGTCAGAAACGTCCATTTTTTGTTGATTTCATACTTTTTTCACGCTTCTTGTCGCCTGAGTTTTTGTGATAATAGAGCCGAATCATAACTTACAAACCAGATATTTTACACATATGATGTATTATCATATTTGTGTCGAATAGCATTTTGCTTTTTTCGAGAAAATTTGTTCTTATCTCATACTAAGCAAAATCATAACTTCCCATACCTCAATTTCGTCTTTTTTTTAGGCACAACACTAGCACTGGGCGTTGCGCAACCCATTTTAAGCGTATTCCCAGCGGGAATTGGATTGCATGTTTACCACCCGTGTTCATGGAATATTTCTACAAGAGCAATGCACCATCTGTCACATCACACGACTCATAAACCAGAGTTAAGGTCTCTGTGCCATCTGTGGGCAATGATGAGGAATAACTATTTTTAGTTTTAAGCAAATCCATCAAGTAACTGCAGAGATAGAGAAAGTGCATCAAAACTTAAAGGGAAAGGTAATGTTGTTCTTATATTAATTCGATCTGCTAGGAGTTCTTAAATCATTTCAAGAAGTGAAAGAATTTTCAAAATCGGCTCAAAAATGAAAAAAGTTATGAGCATTTAAATATTTGATTAAAATGGTGGCCATTTTGTTTCCATGGAAAAATAATAATAATAAACAAGAGGACCATGATGGTCCTGAATCGCTCACCTCTTCCCACATGACCCAGTTTTGAGTATGACGTCGTTTTTTCTATTATCTGACATAGTGACCTAGTTTTTGAGCTCATGTGACCCAGTTTTGAACTTGACCTAGATATTATCAAGATAAAAATTCTGACCAATTTTCATGAAGATCCATTGAAAAATATGGTCTCTAGAGGGGTCACAAGGTTTTTCTATTATTTGACCTATGACCTAGTTTTCAAAGGTACGTGACCCTGTTTTGAACTTACCTAATATCAAGATGAACATTCTCACTAAATTTTCATGAAGATCTCATGAAAAATATGGCCTCTAAGAGGTCAAAAGGGTTTTTCTATTTTTATACCTACTGGCCTAGTTTTTGAACCGTACGTGACCCAGTTTCGAAACTGACCTAGATATCATCAAGGTGAACATTCAAATCAATTTTCATGAAGATCCATTGAAAAAATGGCCTCAAAGAGGTCAAAAGATTTTTCTAATTTTAGACCACTGACCTATTTTTTTGACGGCACGTGACCCACTTTCGAACTTGACCTAGATATCATCAAGGTGAACACTCGACCAATTTTCATGAAGATCTCATGAAATATATGGCCCTAGAGAGGTCAAAAGGGTTTTTCCCATTTTTAGACCTACTGACCTAGTTTTAGACCGCACGTGACCCAGTTTCGAACTTGACCTAGATATCATCAAGATGAACATTCAGACCAACTTTCATACAGATCCCATGAAAAATATGGCCTTTAGAGAGGTCACAAGGTTTTTCTGTTATTTGACCTACTGACCTAGTTTTTGATGGCACGTGACCCAGTTTCGAACTTGACCTAGATATCAAGGTGAACGTTCTGACCAATTTTCATGAAGATCTTGTGAAATATATGGCCTCTAGAGAGGTCACAAGGTTTTTCTATTTTTAGACCTACTGACCTAGTTTTTGACGGCAGGTGATCCAGTTTCGAACTTGACCTAGATATCATCAAGGTGAACATTCTGACCAACTTTCATAAAGATCCCATGAAAAATGTGACCTCTAGAGTGGTCACAAGCAAAAGTTTACGGACTGACGCACGCACGCACGCACGCACAGACGGACGACGGACACCGCGCGATCACAAAAGCTCACCTTGTCACTTTGTGACAGGTGAGCTAAAGAAATGGCGGATTTATTGAATTTCTATATACATATTTGTACTGTATTTATTTCTGTGAAATAATTTCTCTACTTTTTCCAGTTATAATGGAAGAAATTACAACACTCAAGAAAGATATGAAATTAACCTAATCAAAAGGTTATTTGCTAAATAAAGAATTCAGCAGTGTGTTAATGACTTCATAAACACACTAAAATGGCTGCCTCTGTGATCAGCCATTTTCTTAAATTTCAATCTGCTATATCTTTTTCAACAGTGGTCTGATTTTAACAAAAGCTGTCGGAGGACAGCAATGCTCGACTACTCAACAGCCCTTGTCGAAAAAGGGCATAATATAGTAAACAAGGGGGCCATGAAGGCCCTGTATCGCTCACCTGACTTATTGACCTAAACATCACAAGATTAACATTCTGACCAAGTTTCATAAGATAAAGTCATAAATGTGCAGTGCCCCGCCCCTGCCAATCGACATTATCGCCAAATGGCGATTATTTCATTGAAGTGTCGATTAAAACGCAGTTTTTGGCGCTAGAAAATGGCGATTAATTAATTAAAATGCTACAAAAATTATTGCAAAAAATTGTCCTTAAACTGTTGGAACATACGAAGTTTCATCGACAAAAACGTGCGAAGTCGGTAGCAGGAAGCGTATCTGCCCAGAGGCATAATTACCCCTTCTAAAGGGTGACACGCTTAAGGCCTTAATGGATTTGTTTATCGCCAACACGTGTACGAGGTATACTTCACTAACTGATCCGCATGTGTGCACTACTGATCGTAAAGATGTTTAAAACAACAATTATCATCACTTTATCCTTGATCATTTAATCGCCGTTAATTACCAAACAAACAAATTAATTAAACATAATTCCTTCAGATGTGGAATTCCTATGTCCGACTCGAGACTTAGACGGTGAACAACAAGTGCGTTTTTGCATTCTGTCTGTCCGCGGACAAGCATAAATTAACAGTAGAGATTTACATTACATTAGCTTACACATTCTTTTTTTTACCTTTAGAAAGTATCTTCCCTTGACTGGCTCAGTAATTTCCTTAAATCCACTTAATTTTACTCCTATTTTTCAAAACCAGACTTTAGAAACATAATATTATCACTGACACTTTCTGTGCACCAGCAGATCAAAGAAGAGACCAGCATTAAAGAAGAGGGGTTTCAATTGTAAAGTGAAGTCACTGCAATGTATTTAATTCAGAACCACACAAACACACTGTTATTTAAAGTGACTGTGACTTCGAGTCATTAAGCACTGGAGTTTATTTAAATTTTGCTATATGGAATTAACTTTTTAAAGTATTTTATTCAAAGATTTTCTTATAGTTTTGGGCAATCATTGCAAGAGTGAAAAAAAACTTTACTTACAGTTTAATCACATTAGATTCACAAAGTTTACAAAGGATAAGAAAAAAGGGGGGGGGGGGGACCCATGATGGTCCTGAATCGCTCACCTCTTCCCACATTTCCAAGTTTTGAGTAGACGTCCTTTTTTCTATAATTTTGACCCTAGTGACCAGTTTTTGAGCTCAGTGACCCAGTTTTGAACTTGACCTAGATATTACAAGATAAAAATTCTGACCAATTTTCATGAAGATCCATGAAAAATATGGTCCCTAGAGAGGTCACAAAGGTTTTCTATTATTTTTACCTATGACCTGTTTTTCGAAGGTACGTGACCCCGTTTTGAACTTTATAAGAAATATCAATGAACATTCTCACTAATTTTCATGAGATCTCATGAAAAATATGCCTCTAGAGAAGTCACAAGTTTTTTCCAATTTTATACCTACTGGCCAGTTTTTGATCGCACGTGACCCAGTTTTTAAACTGACCTAGATTATCATCAAGGTGAACATTCAGACAATTTACATGAAGATCCATTGAAAAATATGGCCTCTAGAGAGGTCAAAAGATTTTTTAAAATTTTAACCTCTGACCTAGTTTTTGATAGCAGTTGACCCAGTTCAATTTGACCTACATATCAAAAGATAACATCAGACCCCAAATTTCATACAGATCCCATGAAAAGTATGGCCTTAGAGAGCACAAGTTTTTCTATTATTTGACCTACTGACCTAGTTTTTAAGGGACTGACCCAGTTTCAAACTTGACCTAATATCATTTAAGATGAACATCTGACCAATTTTTAGGGAGATCCATTCACAATTTTGGGCCCCTAGAGAGTCACAAGGTTTTTCTATTTTAGACCTACTGACCTATTTTTGACCACATGACCCTGTTCGAACTTGACCAGAATCATCAAGATGAACATTCGACCAATTTTTTTATATAATCCCATGAAAAATATGGCCTTTAAAAGAGTCATAAGGTTTTTCTATTATTTGACCTACTGACCTAGGTTTTTGAAGGCACGTGAACCCACTTCGAACTTGACCTAGATACATCAAGGGGAACATTCGCCCAACTTTCATACAGATCCCATGAAAAAATATGGCCCCCTAGAGAGGCACAAGGGTTTTCTATATTGACTACTGACCTAGTTTTTGAGGCACGTCCCAGTTTCGAACTTGACCTAGATATTACAAGCGAACCTTCTGACCAATTTTCCCTGAAGATCTCATGAAATATAAGCCTCTAGAGTGGTCACAAGTTTTTATATTTTTAGCCCTACTGACCTATTTTTGACCGCAGGTGACCCAGTTCCCTTGACCTGATATCAACAAGATGAACATTCTGACTAACTTTCATACAGATCCATGAAAAATATGCCTTTAGAAGTCACAAAAGGGTTTTTTTATTATTGACCTACTGACCTATTTTTGACGGCATTGACCCAGTTTCGAACTTACTAGATATCATCAAGGTGAACATTCTGACTAATTTTTCATGAGATCTTGGAAATATTTGCCTCTAGAGAGTCACAAGTTTTTTTTTTTTAGACCTACTGACCTATTTTTGAAGGAACGTGACCCATTTCGAACTGACCTAGATACATCAAATGAACATTCTGACAAATTTCATGAAGATCTTTGAAATATATGGCCTCAAGAGGTCACAAGGTTTTTTTATATTTGAAACCCAAATGACCAGTTTTTGACGCACGTGACCCACTCAAACTTGACCTTGATATATCAAAAATAACAATCTGACCAATTTTCATGAAAAATCTCATAAAATATGGCCTCTAAAAGAGGTCAAAAAGGTTTTCTATTTTTACCCTACTGACCTAGTTTTGACCGCAGTGACCCATTCGAACATTACCTAATACATCAAGATGAACATCAACAACTTTCATACAGATCCATGAAAAAATGGCCTTTAGAGAGTCACAAGGTTATTCAATATTTACCTACAGACCTAGTTTTTGAAGCACATGACCCAGTTTCGAACTGACCTAGATATCATCAGTGAACATTAACCAATTTCATGAAGATCTTGTGAAAAATGCCTCTAAGAGGTACAAGGTTTTTCTATTTTAAAACCTACTGACCAGTTTTTTATGAACTGACCATTCGAACTTGACCTAATACAACAAGGTGAACATTCTAACAATTTTCATGAAGACTTGAAATAAATGGCCTCTAGAAGTCACAAGGATTTCTATTTTTAAAACCTACGACCTATTTTTGATGCACTACCAGTTTCGAACTTGACCAAATACATCAAGATAAACATTCGACCAACTTCATAAAGACCCAGAAAAATGTGACCTCAGAGTGGTCACAACAAAATTTACGGACGACGAACGCACGACGGACACCGCACATCACAAAAGCTCACCTTCATTGTGACAGTGAGCTAAAAACAAACCACTGACATTTGAGTGAATAATATGTTATTAATACTGTTAAATCAATAAACTTAAACAAAGACAGAAATAACAAAAATTGTAACATATGTTAAGCACATTTATCCTTTTTCAACATCAGAACATGCATGCAATTTAAAAAATTCCCCATTTTCCTAAAATCTTTCACTTCTCCTAAAAATCTCCCCTCTCCTAAATAGCTGAGGAGAGAGACTTCTCCCAAAATTAGCCTAGCTAAGCCCTCACTTTCGTCACAAAAAGTAATGACATCTTGACAAGAATTCACAATGGTCCTGTCATGAAAATGTATTTTAGTGACATCGAATACAAACAACTGAAGATATGCATAAATGCATGATATTCAAAGCCTATGATAAACATGAAAAATGATAACTGAAAATAAAAGGTAAGTTTTCAGAAAAAAAAAAATAGTTAAAAAAAAACCTGTTTATGTTTTCATTGAAAGGAAAGTGCATGCGAAATCGCTCGCAATTGTCTATTATTTTTCTCCTGAAAAAAAAAGGCTATTAATTTATAATCCACTACACTGAATGTGCCTCTAAAGTGAAAACACTATTCCCTTGATTTGAAACCCCGTGACCTAGTTTTTGACCTGACCCTGCCCAATTTGAAAATTGACCTAAAGATCATCCCGTTTAACATTCTGACAAGTTCCCTGAAGGATACAGTCATAAATTTTGGCCTCTAAGTGTTTAAAAACTTTTCCTTTGATTTGAACCTAGTGACCTATTTTTGACCCTACCTCACCCATTTTAAAATTGACCTAAAGATCATCAAATTACATTCTGACGATTTCTTAAGAATGGTCATAAATTTACCTCTGAAGTGTTAACAGCTTTTCTTTTTAAATTGACCCGGTGACCATTTTTACCGACATGACCCAGATTCGAACTTGTCCTAAAACACAAGTTTAACATCGACTAAGAATCTGAAATACAGTCCTAAATGGTCCTCTTGACTGTTAACAGCTTTTCCTTGAATTTGACCCGGGGACCTTTTTTTTGACCCACCCTTTCCAGATTTTAAAAAGACCTATAATCATCAAATTATTATTTTGATCAGTTTCATTAAGATATGTCTAATTGCCCTACAGTGTAAACAGCTTTCCTTTGATTGACCGATGACCCCAGTTTTTGACCCACATACCCAGATTCAAACGGACCTTAAGATCATCAAAATTAACATTCTGAACAAGTTTCATGAAGATACAGTCATAAATGTGCCTCTACAGTGTTACAAGCTTTCCTTTGATCTGCCCCTGGTGCCCTAGTTTTTTGACCCCAAAATGACCCAATATCAAACTCGTCCAAGATTTTTTTGAGGGTAACATTCTGACCAATTTTCTTTAAAAGATTGGGCCAAAATTGTGACCTCTAGAGTGTTAACAAGCTTTTCCCTTGATCTGACCTGGTGACCTAGTTTTTGACCCCAGATGACCCAATATCAAACTCCTCCAAGATTTTACTGAGGATATATTCTGACCAAGTTTCATTAAGATTGGGCCAAAAATGTGACCTCTAGAGTGTTAACAGTCAAACTGCTGACTACAGACGACGGACAGACAGACGACGGACACAGGGTGATCACAAAAGCTCACCTTTGAGCACTTCATGCTCAGGTGAGCTAACAAGAGGACCATGATGGTCCTGAATCGCTCACCTCTTCCCACATGACCCAGTTTTGAGTATGACGTCGTTTTTTCTATTATTTTTACATAGTGACCTAGTTTTTGAGCTCATGTGACCCAGTTTTGAACTTGCCAGATATTATCAAGAAAAAAAAATCTGACCAATTTTCAAAAAGATCCATTGAAAAATATGGTCTCTAGAGAGGTCACAAGGTTTTTCTATTATTTGACCTATACCTGTTTTCGAAGGTACGTGACCCGTTTTGAATTTTACCTAGATATCATCAAGGGAAAAAATTCTCACTAATTTTTCATGAAGATCTCATGAAAAATATGGCCTCTAGAGAGGTCACAAGGTTTTTTTTCTATTTTTATAACCTACTGGCCTATTTTGACCGCACGTGACCCATTTTGAACTTGACCTAGATATCACAAGGTGAACATTCAGAACAATTTTCTGAAAAACCATTGAAAAATATGGCCTCTAGAGAGGTCAAAAGATTTAATAATTTTAGACCTACTGACCTAGTTTTTGACCGCAGTTGACCCAGTTTTTAAACTTTACCTAGGTATCATCAAGAATGAACATTCAGACAACTTTCATACAGATCCCATGAAAAGTATGGCCTCTAGAGAGGTCACATGGTTTTTTTATTATTGACCTACTGACCTAGTTTTTTTAAGGCACATGACCCAGTTTCAAACTTGACCTAATATCATCCCAAGGTGAACATTCTGACCAATTTTATGAGTTCCATTTACAAGTATGGCCTGTAGAGAGGTCACAAGGTTTTCTATTTTTAGACCTACTGACCTATTTTTGACCGCACAGACCCTGTTTCGAACCTGACCTAGATATCTCAAGATGAACATTCAGACCAACTTTCATACAGATTCCTGAAAAATATGGCCTTTAGAGAGGTCAGAAGGTTTTTCTATTATCTACCTACTGACCTAGTTTTTGATGGCACATGACCCACTTTCGAAACTGACCTAGATATCATCAAGATGAACATTCAGACCAACTTTCATACAGAACCATGAAAAATATGGCCTCTAGAGAGGTCACAAGGTGTTTCATTATTTTACCTACTGAAACCCAGTTTTGACGGCTCGTGACCCACTTTCGAACTTGACCTAGATAACATCAAGGGAAAAAATTCTGACCAATTTTCCCTGAAGATCTCATGAAATATATGGCCCAAGAGAGGTCACAAGGGTTTTCTATTTTTTTGACCTACTGACCTAGTTTTTAACCGCACGTGACCCAGTTTCGAACTTGACCTAGATATCATCAAGAAGAACATTTCAGACCAACTTCATACATATCCCATGAAAAAGTGGCCTCTAGAGACTCAAAAGGGTTTTCTATTTTTGGACCTACTGACCTATTTTTGTTGGCACGTGCCCCAAATTTCGAATTAAACCTAGATATCATCAAGGTAAAACGTTCTGCCCTTTTTTTCATAAAAGGATCTTGTAAAATATTTTGGCCCCCCTAAAGGTCACGGGGTTTTTTTCTTTTTTTAGACCTACTGCCCCTATTTTTTTTAAAGGGCAGGGCCCCTTTTTTTCGAATTTTGACCTAGAAACAAGGTGAACTTTCCTAAACCAAATTTTCATGAAAAACTTGTGAAAAAAAAGGCCCCTGTCAAAAAATTAAACATGGGGGCCCTTTATTTTATAGGGGTATTGAAATGAAAGGTATTAAAATCATTTTTTTGAAAAATTTTTGAGTTTTTTAGGTAAATTCAGATTTCACGCATGAAATACCTCCATTTTTTTTCCTTGTTTTCAAAATTTAAAAACCCCCAAATGAAAATTTTCCCTTAAATTCTTTTTTCAGTAATAAAAAATTGTTTTTTTATAAACTTCAGTGATTTTTTGTTTTTACCCCCAAAAAACCACTAAAGGGGGCCTCAAATTTTTCAATTTAAATCCGCCCAAAGTAGTTAAACCCCCGGCTATATCGTAAAATCCCGGGGAAACACAAATAGTGGGAGTCCATGGTTTAAAGGCCTGAACCCCTTTAAAAATTTAGTATTTGGGGGGAAACTTTAACCCTTAAAAATAGACGGGAACTAGATATGCCTTGCGAAACACCACCTTCCGATTTTAAAACAATCTTTTCCCTAATTATTTTCCCTTGCAAAAATTTATGCTCGATCAGGAAAAGAAATTTATTTGTTAGTTTTTTAAATGTTTTTTTTGCATTACGAATTTTTTTTGGGTAAATTTTTTTTCATTCTACAAAATTCTTAAAAATTTACTTTTGGGCAAATTTTTAAAGCTAGTTTCGGTTTTCGGGATGTTTTTTAAAATTTTTTTAAAGACTTTTGAAAAAAAAATTTCGAAAGGGGAAATCAAAAACTTTTTCGTTTATAAAAAGGATGTAAAATTTGTACTAAATTTTGTAACATGATATTTAAAAAGTACTTTGTTTCAAAAACTTAGGGTCAAACTTTTCGTTAAAAGGGAAAACCCTTTACTACATTTTTTTTTTTAATGAAATAAATTATAGGGCAAGCCCTATACCTTTTTAAAATTTTAAAATTGTAAAATGAAATTGGTGACGCCCCTATTTGCACACAAAACCAATTTTCCTTTTTATTTGTAGGGCATTTGATATTAAAAGGATGCCAACTATCAAAAAACGATTGATTTTTTATTAAATTTTTTGAAAATTTTTGTTTTGTAAAAAATGGCTGCAGTTTATAAACCCGAAACTATAATTTTTTAAATCAAAAAACTTTCAAAACTTTTCAAATTTTTTAATTTTTTGCCCTTTTAATAAGAAATCTTTGTAAAATGGAAGAAAATTTAGTGATTTTTTTTTAAAATCACGTGACGCAAACTTGTACACAATATTTTTGTATAAGAGAAACGTATTTTTTAAATGGGACCCCCCCCTTACGAGGTAGGGTTTTTCCCCAAAGGGAAAGCATTTTTCCCTGACTTTTTTTTTTTGGGCTATGGTGCAAACAATATGTTATAAAATTTTAGCTTTTTTTCCGAAAAACGTTTTTTCTGGTGATGTCAAAACCCCCGGAAGTACAATGCCCGAGGTTTTTTTTGGGCCCTTAAACTCGCCGGGATTTTGAAATTCCCAGCGCAAAAGGTTTTTCGTCCCAGGTTTGCCTAAACCGCAAAAAACATGATTTTTGTTATCCTCTGAAGCAGCTCGGGGATGCAATCACCTACCCCAAAGGGGCCCCAACACGGAATCAAACGTTTTCCCAGGGTTAAAAAGGGACTGAAAAAGCTATTTTTTGGTTGGCTATTTAAAAGGGTTCACAATTACATTAAAGACCTGTGACACGTAAATTTTAAGAAGGGACTATAAAAAACTTTTGAAATCTAGAGATACTGAACTTTCTTTTTTTTTCTTTCTTATAATCATTTTTTTTTCTTTCATATCAAATTCCATTTTAATAACCATCTTATTAAAAAAAATTTGAAAATTTTTGAAAAGGGGTTTGTTTTGTTTTAAAGGTTACTGTCCCCCGGTAACGGCCTTTCCTGTCAAATGGGTCAGAAGGGGTTTTGGTCACCGGGGGACACAGTAGCTATTCGAACATTATTAAAAACCCATTTAACGCACAATAATCTGAAAAAGATTCCCTCTTGTTTTGTTCTTTTGGGTACACATATAAAAGTTTTTTTTTCTTTTTTCAGAGTGACGGTTTTACCCCAACAAACAAAAACAGACCCCTACTTCAGCAAACCAGCTTTTGTGGTCACGCCCTGACAAACATTTGCTTATGACTCTTGGATTCTGGGGTAAATTTCGTTCCTTTTTTTTTTCCTTTTGGGGTTTTTATTTTTTTGTCACTCAAATGATTAAGCCACCATAAACTGTCCCGAGATTGACCGCCCTTGACAAGGAATTTAATCCTACTCACCTTATTGTGCGTCCCCTACTTCCCCAGTAAACCTATTTTGTATTAGTGTACTGTATACAAAACCAGATAAAAGTTTTTTTTTTTAAATTTTGGGGTGTTTTAGCAAGCTTTTTATTTTGCATATATTTTTAAACCTACTCATATGTTTTAGTGCACACGGTTGTTTTAAAAAATTTATATTTTAATCTTGGGTTTAAACACTTTGATTTTTTTTTGTTTTTTTTTGTTCCCACTAAAGGGGGTTAAACCCACAATTTTCCCGTTGATTGAATTTGATAAGGTTTGGGGTATTTTTAAACAGCCTCTGTCACTGAACCCTTTGTTGATTTTTTGCCTATGCAACCTTGTTTTGCCCACAAAGAAACAGTTGCGCACTTGGGTGTATTTTTTTAGTGGGGACGTTTTGTGTAGTATATACGTAAGTATAGAAATTTTGTTTTGGCTTCAGTCTTAACTGTAGACCCCTTAGTGTAAACTATTGAAACTAGTATTCCCTCCGATTGTTTATTTAGTGTCTCAGGTTGTTATAGTGGGCGTAGTGCGTAGGTTATTAGTTTTAAACTTTGTGAAAACAAACAGGGACGGGGGAATAATTTTAACAAAGGGGAAAGGAAAGATTGGGTTTTATAAAGGGGAGATGAGTTACGAAACTTTTTTAAAGGAAAAAGCAGGCAAAGGGAAAAGGGTGAGGAAAGACATAGTAATAAGAGGCAGAGAAAGAAAATTAATGGCAAGAAATTAAGAGCAGAGGCAAAAAAAGATAGTTTTTAAGTTAAAGCTAGGTTGCAAAAAGGGAAAAGATAGAAATGAACGACGAAGAAATTTGGGAAGCTGAAAGGAAAGTTTAAAGAGAGGTTTGGGGTTTGCAGAAGGAAAAGTTTAGAGTATAAAACTTAAGTTAAATTAGATAAGTTAGAAAAAGGACGTAATTTAAGAACGGGATAAGTTAAAAAAAGGAAAAGGAGAAGTTAATGTTGGGCTGGGAAGTTAAAAAACAAGAAGGGGAAGCAGAAATTTTAAAAATTTTAAAACAGAGCATAATTTAAGACGACTTAGAAAAAAAGAAAAAAAAGGGTAAAGGTTAAAATGTCTCCCTTTGTTAAAAAATTTGTTTTCCAGGGATGCGTACTTGAATGCCCGTTGGGGCAGGACTGGAAAAAAAGAGATAGGGTCACTTAACTTTACCGTTCCTTCAAAAGGGTAGGGCAAGAGGGGTTTTTTTGAAAAGTTTTTCCGTTGGAAGATAGGGGATTAGGGAAAAACCTAAAGCCGCTTGCAACGTAGTTCGAACTCACTGACATGGCTAAAAGAAAAAGTTTAAAACTAAAGGGGGGCCTCGTGATAATGAACCTTTGTGAGGGTTTCAGCCAAATAATTTAGATATTTAGAGGTTTGGGCTTAGACTGAGAAAGGGTAGAAAAAACGCCGAAGGATTTTTAAGATTTTTTTTCTTGGGGCCCAATTTTTTTAGATGTATGAAAATAGAGAACTATCCCAAAAATTTGAGTAGTAAGGGTTAGTTAAAAAAAAGGGAAATTAGCAGAAGTTTGGCAATTTGTTTGAAAAGACTCTTGGGGGCCCCCAATTATGTCGTAAAATCGAACCAATAAGGACCCGAGCATAAACCAAATAAAAACCACCCAGAGACAGAATCCTAAAGTCTAATGTAGGCACTAGTAAAAGGGGGAAAAAGGGAAAATTGTTGCTAAAAAGGTAAGGTTTTAAACCCCTTTTGGTGTACTGAAGTGAAATAAGTGGGGTCGAAAGGCACAGCCCCAATTTTAAAACCCTTGTTTAAAAAAAGGTGGAAAGTACGGCGGTAACAGGGGCAATTTCAGCACAAGTTAGGGGTAGAACAGGAAATAGTAAAGGGGAGAATAGAAATAGAAAGGAAAATAGAAATAGAGGAAGAGGCCGGACCGTCGGGAGCAGGGGTTAAAAGGAAGAAAAAGAGATAGAGATAGGATTAATTTAAAGTAGGTCAAGAGTGGAAATACATTATAGAACTAAGTGAAGTTGAGGAGTTAGGTATGTTTAGTGTAAGTACATGCCTACAAAACCCCGGGAAATTTGTAATTGGGGATTTAATCGCTATGCGAAAATACGGGTTGTACATGTGTGATATAAAACGGGCTTAGTAGAACAATCTTTTTTAAGAAAACCCGTAAAAGAAGTACAAAGAGGGGATGAACATGGGCCAGATTTTAGCTAGAATAGAAATTAAATTGTCCTATTTAAAGGGGTATGTAGAGGCGTTGGTTGTAAAAAACCAACCAAGTTTGTTAAAATTTGGAAATGTAGAGGGAGCTGTAAACCCATTTAAATTTTTTTTAGCGTCAGCAGTAGAAACTAGGGCGCAAGCCAAATTTTAAAAGCAAGTAAAGCTTAAATTTTTCCGTCTAAAGATTTTAAAAGTATCAAGAGGGGAAATTTCTAAAAAGCAACAGAAAGAAAGCCCGTTAGATCGAAAAAGAAAAAAGGCTGGGGAAAGGGTACGTTTAAAGCAGGAAGAGGAAAAGGTTCAGTTGGGTTTTGGAGATAAAAATAGAATGTTTTTAAAGAATATACCCGCCCAGAATTTAGAAAAAATTTAGACAGCTGTTTTGAACCTAAATTTTTTTTTGAGAAAGGATGAAAGTTCCCACATGATTTCTTTTTTGGGTCAGGCCAATTTAAGGTATAAGGAAAACTATGATAGGGAATTGGGCAAATTTTTAACTGCCAGAGTAATGGCAGAGGTTGGGAGGTACTGTCCGTCATGTAAAAATTTGTCAACAAACTATAAAAAAGGGGTAAGAAAAGAAAAAGTTCCTTTGGGAAAAAAGCCTTTGATTGATACTCCTTTAAAGAGATTTGCCGTCGTTTATCTTTGGGGCCGACCCGGCCCCTTTATGCCCCCCTAAAGGAAAAACATTACACCCTTGACTAGGGAGATTAGGGCTACAAAATTATCCAAAGCTAAACCACCCTAAAAAGGGAAACTGAAGAGAAGCAGAGGCATTATAAAATATGTACAAAATTTTAGGAGTCCCAGGGGAGATGTTTTCCCCGATTGGGGAAACGCAGAAAAACGTCAAACTTATGGCAGAATTTAAAGTAGGTTATTGTCTTTAAAGGAAAGTTAACTACAACACCGAATCACCCTAATTGAAAAGGGTTTGTAGGGGAAGTTTAACGTAAAAAAAAGCAGATTTAAAAGCGTAAGTGAAGTGAAGCCCTGAGATTGGGATAGGAAATTTAAATGCTATGTTGTTTGCTTCCCCCGTGAATTTTCCGAAAAGAAATTTTTGGGAAATTACCTCCCTTTGATTTATTTTAAACCGGCAGAACAATCCGGGGACCGATAATTTTGGGGCTAAGAGAGTTAGGCGGGTTTTAAGAGGGAAAAATAAGAGGAAAAAAAACCACTTTACCAGAAATTTTTTTGGATTTGCAAGAAAAGTTGGAGGATACGTGTAAGAAAAGCTCACAACTTTTAGCAAAAATTTGTGCTAGATACAAAATTTATTAAAATAGGAAAGGGCAGAGTTTGGGAAGGTTTTAAAGGCAGGTAAAAGGTATTTTGTATTTTTAAACCCTCAAACATAATAATTTTTGTTGTTACTTTGGAAGGGTCCTTACAAATTTAAGGTAAAAAATTTAGACTAAAATTACGGGATAGATGTAGACAAAATTAAAAAACTTTCACGCAAAAAACCAAAAACCCGTACTGTGAAAGGAAGGATGATATTTAAGGGCCTCCCCCAAAGATAAGGGGAAATTTTAAGAAAGGTTGGGGAGCACTAATTTAGAGGAGGATCAGAAAAATTTTATGCCAAATTAATCCAAAGAAAGTGGATTTTTTTTTCGAGTAGAGTAAAAAGGATATAGTTTTGTGTCCTATAAAGCAGGGTACAGAAACTAAAAAAATGTAGAGGGGAAATCCAGATTTTCCAGTACATGTAAACAGGAAAAAGTAGATTTGTTAGAAAATTTTTCGGGGGTTTTTTGACAGATATTCCTGGAAATACTAACTTAAATTGAACATATAAATTTATTGTCAACTACAGATCCGATAAAGTAAAGGGTTATCCTATCCTTTTCCCTTTACAGCCAGTATAAAAAGGAAGTAGATAAAATGTTGGGGTTGGGAGTAATTGAACCACAAAAGCCCCCATTTTCCTCCCCTAAATTTCCTCATAAGGGAAAAAAAATAAAAAAGTAAAAAGGGTTTTGTTAGAAATTTTTGTCAGGTCAACCCAAAATGACGGTTTTTTGATGCGAAACCAAAAACCCAAACCCTGGAGGGAAAAGTTTTCAAGCTATCTAAGTATAGATACTTTTCTAAACGACTTAAACAAAGGGTTTCTGGCAGGTTCCTTTTTTCTGAAAAAAGGGAAAACCCATGACTGCTTTTTAAACCCCGAAAGGGTTTTTCCAAATTCCGTAAGAAAGCCCCTTTGGGTTTGTTAACCCCCACAAAGTTTTGTAACGAACAGAAGGTTTTGAAGGACCTAGGGGCACTCAGATGCTTCTAGATGGGAAACCCCGGGGTATACAATCACATGGCCAGAACATGAAATACCCTTTAAAGAGTTGGTTTTAAACCCAAATAAGAGAGGCCCCAAGTTAACAAAACAAAAAACCCTCTAAATTTTTTTTAGGTTTTTTAGAAAATTGAAAGTTTAGGCACATGTAGGAAATTTTTCCCGAAACCCTTTAAACCCTTTTTCCAAAAAAAGGGACAGGCTATACAGGATGCCAGAGACCGAAAACCAAGAAAGCAATAAAGATTTTTCATAGGTGAGTCGGATTTTACAGGAAAATTTATCCCCAATAATTGGGCCCCCATGCAGTTTTTCCCCTCCCAAAATTTGAAAGAAAAAGGGGGCACCAAATTTTTAAAAGTGGGTGAAAGTCAAGAAAAGGGTTTCCCCGACTTTTTAAGGGTAGCTTAATGGGGCCGCCTAATTTGAATTGCCCCGATTTAGAACAGACTTTTTTTTTTGAGAGTAAAAGCTTCAGAATTTTGGTTTAAGGGCCTAAAAGCTTCCGGAAATTTATGGGGAGAAATTAAAACCGTACGTAAGCCCAAATAGGGAAATTGGGTCCTAAGGGAACAAAAATACTCCGTAAGAGAAGGATGTTTAGCGACAGTTTTGGGCAGAACTTTAATTTAAACACCGGTATTTTTTCGGGAAAAACTTTGCTTTGAGACAGACATCAGCCGCCACTTACTTGAATAAAGCGAAAATTAGCAAATTTCCCGGCTGATGAATGGGCATTAGCCCTTTTCAAACCAAATAGGAAACAGTATTAAAGCAATTCCTGGGAAAGAAAATGTAGGTGCAGAATTTTTGAGTAAAGTGAACAGGTGGGGGATATTATATGGTGTACAGATATGACAGGTGTGTTTTTTTTTTTGTGTTTGCTAAGTTTTCATTTTGTTTTCCCAAATTTTGAAAAAAATTTTGAAAATTTTTTTTTTTTAAGGGGGGCGTGTGTCACAAATTTACATCCGGGCCCCAAAATTTTTTATGTATTGGAAAAAGCAGGGGATTGCATCACCTTTTTTTTAAATTTTTTTAGTTTTGAAAGGAAAAAGTCAATTTACGCATGAAATACCTCTCATGTTTTTCTGTATTTTCATAAAATTAAATGTCCAAGTAAATTTTTATTAAATTTTTGTTCAGTAATAAGAAAAATGAAATTTTTAAAAACTTCAGGATTTATGTTTTTATCCCCCAAAAAAACCCCTATAATGGGGGGCCCCAAATTTTTCCAAATTTTTTAAAAACCGCGCCAAAAATAGTTTTAAATTTCCCCCCCTTTTCGTGAATCCCGTGGAAACCCAAATATCGGGGTCCCTGGCTTACCGTGATCCCATGAAATTTTTGTATTTTTTGGGGGCATTTAAACCCTTTTAAAAAGACTGGACTAGATATGCCTTGCCACCCCCACCTTTCCCCTTTTTGACGAATCTTTGTCGAAAATTTTTTTCTTGCTAAAATTTTTTGCCCCGATCGAGGTAAGAAATTTAATTTTTAAAATTTTAGTAAAGATTTTTGCATTAACAATTTTTTTTTTTGGGAAATTTTTGTTCATTCTAAAAGAATTTTGTAACATTTACTTTTTTGGGAAATGATTTTTTGCTATTTTTTGGGATGTCCCCGGATGATTTAAATTTAAATTTTTTTGACTTTTGTAAATTATTTCGAAAGAGAATCTAAAACTTTTCGTTATATAAGATGTAAAATTTGTACGAAAATTTTTTTAAAATGATATTTATAAATAATTTGTTTTTAAAAACCCCATGTCAAACATTTCGTTTTTTAAAGGGAAAGCCCTTTCTACATTGTAATTTTTATGTATAAAATTTTTATGGCAAGTCCAAATACCAAGTATTTTTTATTGTAATATGAAATTGGTGGGCAGTCCCATTTGCACACATACAATTCCGTTTTTAGTTAATGGGAATTTTATATTATTGGATGCCAACTTTCATGTAACGTTTGAATTTTTATTTAATTTTTTTAATTTTTTAGTTAAAATAATGGCTTTCAGTTTTCATGTCCGAAACTATAATGTTTCATCAAATCTTTTTATTTTCTTTTTCATACTTTTAAATTTTGTCTTTTAAAATAAGTAAACTTTTTTTAAAAATGGAAGTAATTTTTGTAGGGCTGTCATTGAAAGAAAAGATATTGATTTTCAACGAAATTTTTTTGTCCCAACAATTTTCGATTTTCCCCTTTTTTTAAAAAACGTAATTTTTCAGAGAGAAAAAAAATTTTCCCAAAAAAACCCCCCAGACCTCAAAAACCAAATTTAAAAAAACGCGAAGTTGTAAGTTTGGCTAAATGCAAAAGAGGAGTGAAGGCAAAATAAAAAAAAAAAAAATGTTTAAATTTAAATTTTTAAATTTTTTTCTTTTTTTTTCCCTAAATACAAATACAACACAATCAAAATGGGATAAATAAATTTGGCAATAAAACAAAGTATATTTTTCAGGAAGGTTTTAAAGTATGCATATGAACAAATAGGCTTTTAAAACAACCAAATAACAGAAATAAACGATGTTTTCGTCGATATTTGTCGTTTTGATATATGTATCATTAAAAAGCTTAAAACCCCCAAACAAAGACGCCCTAAAATTAAATGATTATTTTAAAACACTGACGTTTGAACTTTTTAGACATATATTTTTGTATAAGTAGCACTATTTTTTATGGGGGCCTACGGGGGTAAAGGTGTACCCAAAGGATCAGTTTTTTTGCCCTGACTTTTTTGTTTTTCTATGGGCTTTCAAAATGTTATTTTTTATTTTTTGCTTCTTTTTCCCCCAACGATTTTCCCGGTGATGTCATAACCCGGAAATACAATGCCCGAGGTTCACTTGTCTTTACCCCTTTTCCCCGGAAGTTTATTTTCCCAGCCCAGAGCTTTTTTTCCCCTGGTTGTGCCGTAAACCGCAAAGGGCGAAGAATTTTTTTTTATCCCCCGAATCACTCAGGGGTGCAATCCCCCACCACCACCAAAGGGAGCCAACCCGGAATCAACATAAACAAAGGTTTAAAAAGGGGCTGAAATTTTGAAACTATGTTTTGTTTGTGGGTACTTAAAAATTCAAAAATTACAATTTAAAAACCGTGTCCCCTCAGTTAGAAGGACTATAAGAACTTTTGTATCTAGAGTCTGAACCTTTTTTTTTTTTTCTTTCTTTTAAAAAAAAATTTTTTTTTTCTTTCAAAAACTAATTTAAGTTATTAAACATCTTATGTAAAAAAATTTGTAAAAATTGTAAAGGGGGTTGATTTGTTTGATGGTTTTCGTCGCCGGACGGCCTTTCCTGCCATGGCCTCTAGAGAGGGCACAAGGTTTTTTTTAATTTTTTGACCTACTGACCAAATTTTTGATGGGAGGACCCATTTCCCAAACCCGACCAAAAAATCAAACAAGATGAAATTTCTGACCAATTTTCATAAAAATCCCAAGAAAAATGTGACCTCTAGAGTGGACACAAGCAAAAATTTAAAGGGGCGGACCACGCACCACGCACGGGCGAAAGGGCACCGCACGAAACACAAAAGCTCACCTTGTCACTTTGTGACAGGTGAGCTAAAAACAAAATAAGGTTATGGAACCTGCATAGTGCTTATCACCATGACAGTGGACAAGTGTGGGGAAGTTTTTAATCCTTTTTTATTTGTATTTTAGATACCACTTACATAAAAGAATTTTTAAACCAAAACTCCTAAGTTGAAAAATGGGGGAAATTTTGTAAAAATGCGAAGTTTAGTTTTTTGACCCTTTGCACTGCATGTTTAAAAAAAAGACAGGAACAAAATGTTTGAAGTTTCAATCCTTTTTCCCCCAAAATGGGTACTGAAAAACCAGCTTAAAATACAAAAACTTAAAAAAATTTAAAATTTTTATGTTGAAAAGGGGCATTAAATTTTTTTTAAAAAAACAAAACAAAGTTAAGGGGCCGCTTTGGGCATGCAGAACAAAGACAGTAACAAGTGTATGAAAATTTTAATCCCATTCCAATTTGTGAAACGGATACCACTTACAAACAAAACGTTAACCCCAAAAAAAAATAATCGAAAAAGGGCATCCCCCTTTTTAAAAAAAAACAAAATAGAGTTTTTGGAAACCCGTGGGAGTGAAAAATCAGTTTTATCAAAAGTGAATAATTGGGAATTTTCCCTCCAATTTCCCCCAAGGAAATTTCTGAATACCACTTAATACCAAAAAAATTTAAACCAAAAAACGGGATGTGACCCCGCCCCATGGGCGAGCCAAAAGCCACCCATTTTTGAATAGTCGAGCAAAAATTGTTTCAAACGTTTTGAAGGGGTTGGGTGATGGCTTTCATAGAAATTAAATTATTTCAAACATTCCCTTAAAACCCCTTTAAAACCCCAAAATGTGGATGAGGAACAGACTAAAATCAACCCTGGGTCAAAATAGGATAGCTCTCCATACAGTCAACTAAAAACCCAAAGGGCCTGAAATTTACCTAAATTTTAAAGTTGTTGGGTTTTTAAAAAACAAGAGCTTCTCCAAGGATTTCATAAAAACCCCCCATGGGCCCTTTTAAAAGAGTAGTTTTTTGGGCCCCTGTTTTAAATTTTGGACCTTTGACCTACGGAGCGGGGCTTTCGCGCGACACGTCGTCTTACTGTGCCACACATCATGCGTAGTTATTTTAAAATCCATGCATGAATGACAAAGATATGGACCGGACCGCCCATCAATGCACTATCATGAAAAATGACCTTTAACGTCTAAGTGTGACCTTGACCTTGAGCTACGGACCTGGGTCTTGCGCGCGACAAGTCGTCTTACTGTGGTAAACATTCATGCCAAGTTATTTGAAAATCCATCCATGGTGACAAAGATATGGACCGGACACGCCCATCAATGCACTATCCTTTAATGTCTAAGTGTGACCTTGACCTTGAGCTACGAACCTGGGTCTTGCGCGCGACACGTCGTCTTACTGTGGTACACATTCATGCCAAGTTATTGAAAATCCATCCATCGATGACAAAGATATGGACCGGACACGCCCATCAATGCACTATCCTTTAATGTCTAAGTGTGACCTTGACCTTTGAGCTAACGGACCTGGGTCTTGCGCGCAACACGTCGTCTTACTGTGTACACATTCATGCCAAGTAATTTGAAAATCCATCCATCGATGACAAAGATATGGACCGGACACGCCCATCAATGCACTATCCTTTAATGTCTAAGTGTGACCTTGACCTTTGAGCTACGGACCTGGGTCTTGCGCGCGACACGTCGTCTTACTGTGGTACACATTCATGCCAAGTTATTTGAAAATCCATCCATCGATGACAAAGATATGGACCGGACACGAAAATTGCGGACAGACTGACAGACGGTTCAAAAACTATATGCCTCCCTTTGGGGGCATAAAAAAGAAATTTATAGGCTGTTGTTTTCAGACATCTGATAAAGTGTTTTTTTACAGATTTTTATGTTTTTGTAAAGATGTCATACCACAAACTGAAAATATTTAAACAGTACTTTTCCTTACATAAGGACAAGCTACCGTCTCAAATACTGTTAATCGTATAAATTACCTGTATGTCGGATTCACTGACACCGAAATCTAAATTTGAGATGTGAAGTTTTCCTGAGCCTGTTACAATACCAGCGCCACCTGGTGACGGTCTCCCTCGCTTTATACCTCCTCCAGCACCACCTTCATACATGTCATGTTGCCATACATCCTCAGAATTGCCCTTATTTGGCTGGAATATAACATTTTTCTTTACACTTAAAACACTCAATATATTAAAGCATCGTCTACCACAATCTAACTTTTCTTATACCATTTCTATAATGCTGCTTTGCATGCAGAGATAATTTATACATTACATAGTGTTTTTTTCTTGGATCAGCACCATGCCCTTTTTCTTACAAGCCACAGTACCTTCGTCCGACAAAGCTACATGGGCCATGTGCCCTTTTAAAGGCTTTTTATTGCCTATTCTTACAGACTTACATGTACCTTCCTAACCTGATATAAACAGATGACAAGTGACTGTATTTTATGCTCTAATCATCACATAGCAGGTGACATGTATCATGCGAAATAACCATGACATGATGCAGGTGGCAGTGCTTCTGTATACATTACTCATTTATTAAATAACATCTTTGTTTGTTTGTTTTGGGTTTAACGCCGTTTTTCAACAGTATTTCAGTCATGTAACGGCGGGCAGTTAACCTAACCAGTGTTCCTGGATTCTGTACCAGTACAAACCTGTTCTCGGCAAGTAACTGCCAACTTCCCCACATGAATCATCAGAGGTGGAGGATTAATGATTTCAGACACAATTTCGTTTATCAAATAGTTATGGAGAACATACGCCCCGCCCGAGGATCGAACTCGCGACCCCGCGATCCGTAGACCACCGCTCTTACCTACTGAGCTAAGCGGGCAGGTTAAATAACATCTTAGCTATAAAAATAGGTGTATTATGTGGACTTGGATTTAAATTTATAATGAATAATTATTTGCCTAAATAATTCATTTGTTTTCTGTCCGGCAATTTTAAATCACAGTAGTTTTGGCATTTTCTGATGAAAAAAATGTTTTAAATGAACATAAATAATCTTATATAGTATATATATCAAATAATAACAAGAGTGCCAGAATGTCAGTAAATACACCCTTCGGATGAAAACTGTTCGACACGGCTAAATTTGCAGTTTTTCGAGTAATTCAAGGGCTATAATCCAAGAGTGCCTGGGGCGATTTGGGTGGTTATCGAACTTGGCTGAGATATTATGCCCCAGTGTCAGCAAGTTCAAATGGGGAAATGAATATATAAAATTGGAGACCCAAAAAATAAAAATGCTTTAAAAAAGCTTCTTATGCTGTAGCATCATTATAAGGTGCTCTCCCAATTTTTTTTTTTTAAATTGGGGCACTTGGTTGTTTGAGCCAAAATTAGATATACCATAAAATGACTTCTCTTGAACTGAGTGAAGGATCTTCATCAAACTTGGTCTGTGGCTTCATTATAAGGTCCTCCCCAAATTTTGTTTAATTTGGGCATTCGAGCTCTTTTAGTTTCTGCTTGAGCCAAAATTAGAAAAACCTAGAAACAACTTTTTCTTAAGAGCAGCTTGCAATTGTTTCATAGATGAGTTGATGTCGGTTTTGTTGCAAAGATCCAAGTATAGTTATGTTGTACCACTTCAGTTACTTCAGTAATACTAATTTTAAATTATTGTTTATTACAAAGCAATTACTATAGTAATACGTACTAGTTTTTTTTTTTTCCGTTTTCTTTTGGAGATTTCTGACCTTTGCAAATAAGGGATTTAAATAGGTAAAGAGAATTAAAGATTGTCACTATAGGTTTATGAAATTTTTTTTAATTGTTTTATACATGTGGTCTATAAAATTGTTCAGACTTGCAACAACCTTTATTTAGATCGGTGTGTTCGAGATCTCTGGTGTTAGCAGTGTTTGTGTCAAAAATTGCACACCCTAAACCTCACAAATAATGTAAAATGAGAGAAAGGACAGGGAAGAATAAAAATTATATTGATATAAAAAGAAATATTGTAGAAAAAAAAAATTAACCCTTACCATGCTGAACACATGAATGGATCCATGCAGTGTAATCATGATCTGCACAGTTCGCTATTCAGTCGGTGTATTTTGGTAAGCACCCCTTTTAACAGTCAGCGATACTGTCTAAATTGGAAGATAAACAAGTCCATTATAGAAATTTAGCATGATAAGGGCTAATTAATATGCATGAATGAAGGAATGAATGAATATGAAATAGTAAATGAATATGCATGAGTGAAGGAATAACAGAATATGAATTAATAGATGAATGAATAAATGAACAGTGAACATGATGAATGAATATTAATTAATGTATGAATAGGCATGAATGAAGGAGTGAATGAACAAATATATGTGAATGAATGAAAATGGATGAATGAAATTAATGAATAAATGAATATACATGATAAAATAAAAGATATCTGATAGTATGTATTGAATAAATGTATATGCATGAATGAATATACCAAGTGAATGTGAATGAAAGAACAAAGATACTGACATTTTCTTGTTGTAAAAAAAAAAAATCATACATGTATATGAATTGTTAATGTTTATCATATTTTCTGAATATGAAATAGTAAATGAATATATATGCATGAGTGAAGGAATAAATGAATATGAATTAATATATGAATATGCATGAATGAAGGAGTGAATGAACAAATAAATGTGAATGAATGAAAATGGATGAATGAAATTAATGAATAAATGAAATACATGATAAAATGAAAGAAAAGATAGTATGTATTGAATGAATGTATATGCATGAATGAATATACCAAGTGAGTGAAATTAATGAATAAATGAACATACATGATAAAATGAAAGAAAAGATAGTATGTATTGAATAAATGTATATGCATGAATGAATATACCAAGTGAATGTGAATGAAAAAACAAAGATACTGACGTTTTCTTGTTAAAAAATAAATTATTATACATGTATTATGAATTGTTAATGTTTAGCATATTTTCTGAAAATAATTGTAAATAATCTTGTAAATATCACCATTGTATTATGTTTTGTTGCATTTGTATTACCTTACAATATCTTTTATAATTGTGCAGATTAATAAAAAAATAAATAAATATTTGTATTTGATTGTATGCATCCTCTGGTACAAAGAATAGTAGGTGTATAATACACTGTAGCTCAGCTCTGTTCTATGCTAAAATTCTAGCATGAAATTACTGTCCTCTGCCTTTTTTCAAAGAAAAAAGGGGGACAGAAATAGGCTGAGTCCATCCATCCTTCCTTCTGTCCATCTGTCACACTTCGTGCCTGGTCCATAACTCCAAGGTCAAGGTCACACTTAGAGGTCAAAGGTTAACATGGTCAGTTTTGTGTCCAGTCCATAACTCTGCCATCCAAGGGGGACATAGAAATAGGCTGCATTCATCCATCCTTCCTTCTGTCTGTCTGTCACATTTCGTGCCTCACACAGGTCTATAACTCCATGGTCAAAGGTTAACAGGGATGGTTTGTGTCCAGTCCATAACCCTGCCATCCATGGAGGGATTTTGAAATAACTTTGCATAAATTTTGACTATAATGAGACGACATGCCATGCACAAGACCCAGAGCCCTAGCTCCAAGGTGAAGGTCACACTTAGAGGTCAAATGTTAACAGGATCTATTTCATGTCCAGGGGCCTCCGTGGCCGAGTGGTTAAGGTCGTTGACTTCAAATCACTTACCCCTCATCGATGTGGGTTCGAGCCTCACTCGGGGCATTGAATTCTTCACGTGAGGAAGCCTACCAGCTGGCTTACGGAAGGCTGGTGGTTCTACCCGGGTGCCCGCTCATGATGAAATAATGCACGGAGGGGCACCTGGGGTCTTCTTCCACCATTAAAGCAGGAAAGTCACCATATGACCTATCATGTGTCGGTGCGACGTTAAATCCAACCAAAAAAAATAAAATAAAATAAATTTCATGTCCGGTTCATAACTCTGCCATCCATAAAGGGATTTTGAAATAACTTTGCAAAAATGTTCACCATAATTGTGTAATGCGCAAGACTCAGACCCCGAGCTCCAAGGTCAAGGTCATACTGAGGTCAAAGGTTAATAGGGTCTATTTTGTGTCCGGTCCATCCATGCTGCCATCCATGAAGGGATTTTGAAATTAGTTGGCATAAATGTATACAAAGTATATGGAGAGCTATCCTACTCGCCCTGGCGTTGGCGTCGGCGTCGGCACCCCCACCTTGCTTAAAGGTTTTTACTCTTTCTCTTTTTTGAGTCGGCTAAAGGCTGAAAGCCTTTTGACGAGTCCTTGCTGTTCAGCGATTCTCTAAATGGACCGAATAACATGTGAAGGGATGTAGTTCCATTAGATTTCTCGAACTTCAAACAGTTCACTGCATGAATGAAGTTAAGTTGTGTCAATTCCCTTTGCTATGACCAATATACGATGTAATCTGTCATATTTATGACTTGTAATTGTGCAATACTCGAATGTAACTCATTAAGCATAAATGTGCATTTTAAGAATTGCGCAGGCTTACAAAGCTTGGGTAACATCCAGCGAAAGACAAAAAATAGTTCCACAGGGCTCCAGATAAGATGCGTATTAGCGTAAATTACGTATAGAAATAATGCAAATATGCATGTCTAATAATTTCTAAGCGTATAAAAACGTATATAAAATTACAGAAACACACACAATGCTTTTTTAAAAACAAAATCTGAATCGTCTGGATGCGTTAGGTAACATAGCCGATCAGCCTTAATTCTCCCACATTGAACGTAAACACGCATCGTATGATTTCTATAAACTTTGCGTGGGTTGAATTTTGCAGTCAGTAACGGATAAATTATCAGAAGAAGAAGCTCTTACTGGTTTGTTTAGTTACTATGATATTAAAAATGATTTTAATTCTTATTTTTCGAGAAATAAACAAATCGGCGAAACATTAAATTGTATTTTCTTGTAGTTTTTGAAATCGAAAGTAGATCGTCTATGTTTGGCTGCTTTCACGAAACGAAACAACTTTTTTATGAAAAGATTTAAATAAGAGGTAATTTAACCGTAAACTTCAATGTCAGATACAGCCAATTGCTGCTAAATGTCTTCGTATCATCACAATTTGTAAAATATATTGTTGAAACTGGAGAAGTGTAATCGTATCCGGATATAATATTTTGGGTAAATATCGAGCTGTGTTATGAAATTTTAAGAAAAAAACTAAAAACAAACTGAAACTGGTAGACTATACTGTCAGTACATCAATCATTAGCCGACTCAGGCCCTTCAGGCCTTTGATTTCTCCTTATATCTGTAATTACTTGATGGATTTGCTTTAAACTTAAAATAGTTATTCCTCATCAACATCCACATTATCTGGCCTAAGGGCCATAACTCTCATCAATATTTCATGAATTACCCCTCCTTTTTACTTAAAATTTCAGGTTAAAGTTTTGGTGCACTTTCACTCTATCTGTTATCACTTTGTTTCAAATTTAAAATAGTTTTTCCATGTTATCACCCACATCATATGACACTAGGTCATAATTCTGGCACCAATTTTTAGCTCGACTATTCTACTCACCCTGATGTCGGTGTCAAACCATGGTTAAAGTTTTGCATGCAAGTACATATGGCAATCATTTAAAAGCATTTAGCTTTAAAACTTATTTTTGAGGGCATATTAGTTTTCAACTGTTTGTCCGTTAGTTCATTTGTCACATTGTTAACTTTTTACATGAAGGCACTTTACTCGCGAACCACTGCACCCAGGACCTTCAAACTTCACATGCTGATAGTACTTATTGAGTACACGACCCCTACTGACTGGGGTCACCAGGTCAAAGGTCAAGGTGCTGCGGGGGCATTTGTCACCATTAGTGACAGCTCTTGTTTTGTTTTCTTGGTCAATTACCAACCTCACTAGGTCAAGTCCCGTAATTCCGACATGTATTTTGGGCAAATTATGCTCCCTTTTGGACTTAGAAAATCCTGGTTAAAGTTTTACATGCAAATTACTATATCCAAAACTAATGCAGATATCGAATTGAAACTTAATATGTGTCTTCGCGGTTATGAAACTAGGTGACAGCATCAAGTCCCATAACTCGGACATGCATTTTGGCTAAATTATGCCCCCTTTTGAACTTAGGAAATCCTGGTTAAAGTTTTGTGTATATATAGCTATTACTTAAAGGCGTATAGATTTGAAACTTATTTTTTCTTTTTCTAGGTCAATTACCAACCTCACTCTGACAGGTATTTCATGGCCGTTTAGCCAAAATAAAATCAAAAGGAACGGTCAAAGTTCTTGATTTTTAAATATATTCTTTTTTTGATCATTTTTGAATAAGAAAATATAATAAAAATAGGTCTTCACGGAAGATTTTTTGTAAATTTACTTTTTATACGCCCAAAGGGACGTGTTATGTTATGATGCTGGTGTCCGTCCGTCTCTCCGTTAGCAATTTCGTGTCCGCTCTGTAACTCTTGAACCCCTTGAAGGCTTTCGAGGAAACTTGACACAAATGTTCACCACACCGAGACGATGTGCAGAGCGCATGTTTTGGATGTCTCGCTTCAAGGTCAAGGTCACACTTAGGAGTCAAAGGTCATATCAGTTTGTTTCATGTCCGCTCTGTAACTCTTGAACCCCTTGAAGGATTTCAAAGAAACTTGACACAAATGTTCACCACACCAAGACGACGTGCAGAGCACATATTCCGGATGACTCGCTTCAAGGTCAAGGTCACACTTAGGGGTCAAAAGTCATATCAGTTTGTTTTGTGTCCGCTCTGTAACTCTTGAACTGCTGGAAGGATTTCAAAGAAACTTGGCAGAAATGTTCGTCACACTGAGACGATGTGCAGAGCGCATGTTTCGGATGACTCACTTCAAGGTCAAGGTCACACTTAAGGGTCAAAGGTCATATATGACTTTGCTTTGTGTATATTGCCCTGCATTGCAGTGCTCTTGTTTTTATTTGGCAGATCTCTTTTTTGTACTTACAATATTTTTTTTTTTTTAATTACTTCCCTTTTATGTTACTATAAATAGCTTATTTTGAAACTTTATTATTGGCTGTAGGGAAAAACCGAGACCACTTTTCTGTGGTACAACTTGGATGGTACTTCCAATTTTTAGGTCTATTTTTACATACCTGTACCTGATAAGGATTTTTTTGTAGACTTTGGATATTTTTTTTGTGGACTTAGATTTTCCTTTTGTTGTTCCAGTCCTTTCGGCTACAACAGTCAAGTTCTTAAAATTTTGCTCCCATCCTATGATGTAATCCTTCGGGCGTATATTGCCCCACTTGGTGGCGCTCTTGTTATTTGTTTTGGTAATCTAAATATTGTGACGTTGATACGTCATTTATGGTGTTAATGTCACACAAATGTTTTGTTCATTATGTCCTTTAAAGATACATTTTTGTATATACAGGATGATGAAAGTACACAAAAATGAAATATTTTTACTAAATAGATTCACATTATTTACAGTGTAAAGTAATTTTACAATCTAAGTATATTATCTAGAAATATACTTCAGTGTCAGTTAAACATAAAAGACGCTAATTATTTTGTTTATATTATTATGTAAAATGTAATTTACTAATGATGACTAGCCACGAACACCCTTGCCGTTTCTGTCAGGGTATTAAAATTTCAGCCTGTCTCAAATTCTGTTAGACTGTCTGCAAGAACAGAGTCTACATTCACATGGATTTCTGAATACTGGTGTCGTAATTAGCCTTGTGTGCAACCAATACGCATCTGCTAAATTGTTTTATCCATTTTTGAAACAGTTTTAGAGCTAACTTAATGCATGTAGACTTCACTGTAATCAATTCATGGTACATTTTTAAGCTGTGCATCTCCAACGCAATGATCTCAGTAACTCATTAAGGAATATATCCAGTCGGTGGTTGCTTGTAGACTTCACTATAATCATTTTAATTATGGTACATTTGTAATTCCCGAGTTTTTCTCCAAATGAAAGTCAGGATATGTTAGTAATGTACATACAGACCTTATATCAGTCTTATATCTCATACTTCGAAATTTTCGTAGGAAACCCACAAACCACCTTAAGTAATAGCTATATGTACTTGCAAGCAAAACTTTAACCAGGATTTTTGTAGTGACAGGGTGAGCTTTTGTAATTGCCCTACGTCCATCCGTCCATCTCTCTGTCCATCCACAATTTCTTGTCAACACAATAGAGACCACATTTTGCAAGCAATTTTGATAAAACTTATATAAAACTTGTATTGTTATGGTATCTCGGTTCTTTTTGAAAACTGGTTAGATCCCATTATGGGTTCTTGAATTATTGACCCTTAATGGGTCAGAATTTGCTATTTTTGTGTGTCAACAATTTCTTGTCTGCAAGATATTGGTTTCATTTATGATTTTATTTCAACCAAACTTGCACACAACTTGTATCACCGTAAGATCTTTGTTCCATTCTTGAACTGGCCAGATCCCATTATGAGCTCAAGAGTTATGGCCCCTTAAAGGGCCAAAATCAGCTATTTTGACCTTGTCTGCACAATAGCAGCTTCATTTATGATTTGAATTTGATCAAACTTGCACAAAACTTGTGTCACCATAAGATATCGGTTCCTTTCTTGAACCGGCCAGATCCCATAATAGGCTCCAGAGTTATGGCCCCTGAAAGGGCCAAAATAGGCTATTTTAACCAAACATGCACACAACTTGTATCACTCCAAGATCTTGGTTCCTTTCTTGAACTGGCCAGATTCCATTTTGGGTTCCAGAGTTATGGCCCCTGATAGGGCCAGAATTAGCTATTTTGACCTTGTCTGCACAATAGCAGCTTCATTTATGATTTGAATTTAATCAAACTTGCACACAACTTATGTCACCATAGATCTTGATTCCTTTTCATACACCTGAAGGGACGTATTATGTTATCACCTTGGTGTCCGTCTGTCTGTCTGTTAGTTAGCAATTTCCCTTCTGCTGTGTAACTCTTGTACGCCTTGAAGGATTTCAAAGAAACCTGACACAAATGTTCAACTCATTGAAACGACGTGCTAAGCGCTTATTTTGGATGGCTCACTTCAAGGATCAAAGGTCATATGACTGTGTGTATATTGCTCTGCATTTGGGTTGCATTGCAGTGCTCTTGTTTTTATTTGGTAGATCTCTCTTTTGTTCACTTACAACAATTTTTTTTAATTACTTCCCTTTTATGTTACTATAAATAGTTTATTTAGTAACTTTTTTATTGGCCGTAGGGAGAAACCGAGACCACTATTCTGTGGTACAACATGGATGGTACCTCCAGTTTTTAGGTGTATTTTAACATATCTGTACCTTGTAATTTTTTTTTGGGGTGGGGGGGGGGGGGGGGGGGGTTTAAATTTCTTCCCTTTGTTGTTCCTATCCTTTGGGCTTCATCAGTCAAAATTTTGCTCTTATCTTCCTCTGGTGTAATCCTTTGAGCATGAAACTTACTGGCCTGATTTGAAAATAATTCTATTTTAAGTAACTTTAATTAAGAAAACTTCAACTATATTTTCTAAGAATCCTTTTGATTGATCTTGATTATGACTTTTTGACCTTCTTGTCCGTAAGTGCAATGATAACAGGTGAGCGATATAGGGCCATTAAGGCTCTCTTGTTTCTGAAGTCCCATAACTTATTTTGGGCAAACTATGCATCTTTTTGGACATAGAAAATTCTGGTTAAAATTTTGTGTGCAAGTTACTATCTGCAAAACAAACGCAGATATTAAATCGAAACTTCACTTGTCTTCGGGGTTATAAAACTAGTTGCTTGCATGAAGTCCTATAACTCTGACATGTATTTTGGCCAAATCATGTCCATTTTTGAACTTAAAACTTCTGGTTAAAGTTTTGCATACAAGTCACCATCTCCAAACCTAATGCAGATACTGGATTGAAACTCTATAGATATTTTAACATTTAAGTTAATATTCCCGCTTCTAGGACAATGTTTTGAATAGACGAGCACTGGCTGTTTTACGGACAGTTCTTGTTCATGAATTATGCCCCGTTTTTAATTGAAATTTCAGGTTAATGTTTTGGTGCACTTTCACTCTATCTCAGTTATGACTAAATGGATTTGATTCAAACTTAAAATAGTTGTTCCACATCATCACCAACATCATATGACACAGGGTTCATAGCTCTGGCACAAAATTTTAATGATTTATTCCCCATTTTTACACTGAATTTCAGTTGCACTTTCACTCTATTTCTGTTATTTTGAAATGGATTTGATTCAAACTTAAAACAAATGTTCATCATCATTACTCACATCATATGGCACAAGGGCCATAACTCTTGAGACAATATTTCATGAATTATTCCCCCTTTTGACTTACACTTTCATGTTAAAGTTTTGACGCACTTATACTCTATCTCGGTTATTACTGAATGGATTTGATTCAAACTTAAAATAGTTGCTCCACATCATCACCCACATCATATGACAAAAGGTGCATAACATTCTGAAGTTTCATGAAGATACAGTAATAAATGTGGCCTCTAGAGTGTTAACAAGCTTTTCCTTTGATTTAACCTGATGACCTAGTTTTTGATCCCACATGACCCAGATTCAAACTTGACCTAAAGATCGTCATGACAAACACTCTGACCAAGTTTCATGATGATAGAGTCATAAATGTGGCCTCTAGGGTGAAAACAAGTTTTTCCTTAGATTTGACCTGGTGACCTAGTTTTTAACACCAAATGACCCAATATTGAAATTATCCAAGATTTTATTGAGAGTAATATTCTGACCAAGTTTCATTAAGACTGGACCAAAATTTTAACCTCTAAAGTCTTAACAAGCTTTTCCTTTGATTTGACTTGGTGACCTAGTTTTTGACCCCAGATGACCCAATATGGATCTTGTCCAAGATTTTATTGAGAGTAACATTCTGACCAAGTTTCAATGAGTTTGGGCCAAAATTGTGACCTCGAGGTTTAAGTCGAATTGTCGACGACGGACACGGACACAGGGCGATCACAAAAGTAAAAAAAGGAACATTTCTTTCATAGAAAACACAAATTACATAAATTATAGTATGTTTTTATGCTCCAGCACTCCCCCTGTGCCCATGTCCACCCCCAGCCACAGAATGAGACAATATAAGAGTTATCAGCCTGTCTGTGCAATTGCTTTCCAAATGATAATTGAAGAGCACTTTGATGCAGGAACCACAAACTTGGTAAACAGCAGGACATGAAGTGCAGATGAGCTCTCGATTTAGAGATCCAGGTTGCTCAAATGTCAAAGAGGCGCGCTGTACCCTTGAGCTAAAATCAGTTTCTAATTGATACCAGTAACTGTGGATGTTTGACTGTTTCAGAAGATGACACTAAGTCATAAAGTCAAAGATCAACTAGAAATTGCTTTTGTAAAAAAGCGCATGTCTCCCCCAATTCAAAGTCCTATAGGCAAGAAGTCAATAAAGGTCAGGAGCGAAAGTCAAAGAGACACTGATGGTTGGCTGCAATAGGGATCATCTACTTGGCATGTCCAGTCATCCCGCTAAGTTTCAACACTCTTGGCTTAGTGGTTCTCAAGTCACTGTTCAGGCTCCTGTGACCTTGACCTTTGATCAAGTGACCCCAAAATAAATAGGGGTCATCTACTCTGCATGTCCAATCATCCTATTAAGTTTCAACATTCTCGGTCAAGTGGTTCACAAGCTATTTTCCGGAAATGATTTTACATGACCAGGCCCCTGTAACCTTGACCTTTAATAGACTGACCCAAAAATCAAGGTTCATCTACTCTGCATGTTCAATCATCCCATGAAGTTTCAACATTCTGGGTCAAGTGGTACTCAATTTATTGATCGGAAATGGTTTTCAATGTTCAGGCCCCTGTGACCTTGACCTTTGACGGAGTGACCCCAAAAACATTAGGGATCATGTACTCTACATGACCAATCATCCTATGAAGTTTCAACATTCTGGGTCAAGTGGTTCTCTAGTTATTGATCGGAAATGGTTTTCAATGTTCAGGCCCCTGTGACCTTGACCTTTGACGGAGTGATCCCAAAGACAATAGTGGTCGTCTACTCCAGCAGCCCTACAACCCTATGAAGTTTGAAGTTCTAGATCAAATGGTTCTCCAGTTATTGATCGGAAATAAAGTGTGACGTATGGACAGACAGGGCAAAAACAATGTGTCTACGCTACCCAACCCCGGGGGAGACATGATTTCACTGTAACCTTTAGCTGAAAATCGGTTTCCAATCGATAAGGCATAAATAAAAACTGTTTCCGGTATCCCGACCTACCCCAAATTTTTGGCCCAATCCTAAATGTTTTTATAGCCTTGGAGAAATTTTTTTTCAACTTTTCAACAAAAAATTGTAATCTGCACTTTTTATGCCTTAAACATGGTCATGCAGTGATGTTAGAAATCAACTTATTGATGCTCTAGCAGCATAACTCCCTTATTTGTATTCATTTTTTGACACAAAAATCATTTTGGAATAGTCCCACTTGATGATTTTTTTTTTTAAATTTACTGACCTACCTACCCCAACTTTTTTGTGCAACAGTTATGGGAAACAATTTTTCACGCCTAATTGAAGAACGTTTTTGTCTACAGTTATCAGACTTTATAAATGATTACCAGCGGCCAGTAGATTACCTCTTTTGTTTTAGGAGTCAATTGATAAAAGGTCAAGATGGCAGCAGACCTTGAGCTCGGATCAATAACTAATGAATGCTGTGGTCTACAGCTGTCAAATTTCATAGGATGATTGCCAGTGTTTGAAAATTTTAGGGATCAGTAGGTCAAAGGTTAAGGTCACAGTGACCTTGAGCTAAAAATCAATATTAATTTGTTAAGGGAAGTACGCTTAGGCCTATAGTCTCTAAACTTCATATGAGCGGCGCCATAAGAAAACCAACATAGTGCTTTTGCGATCAGCATGGATCTAGACCAGCCTGCGCAGTCTGGTCAGGATCCATGCTGTTCACTAAGGGTTTCTCTCATTACAACAGTCTTTGAAAGCAAACAGCATAGATCCTTACCAGACTGTGCAGACTTGGTTTTCTCATGGTCCAGCTCGTAATGATAATTGCCTGTGATATGAAATGACCCTTTTGTTTTTGGGATTGGCTGTTTAATTCATTTATACAACAAGCATAATATACTTGTCCGAAGACAAGATCATAAATAAAAGTTACATGTCTGAACTTAAGATTTTGCCTGGATTCAAGATTTATATTTTCTTAACCCCTTGAAGGATACTTAATATTCTATCCATAAAGATGACATGCAGAACATAATTATTCTTTAAATGTGCCTCCACAATTACTGAAGGCTTGAGCTCCTGTCTGAAGTGTATCTTCTAAATTCCATAAAGGATTTATTGTCATAGAACCAATACTTTTACTTGTAGTCAGACCACTACACCTGTTACCTAATACAACCCCTGTGATTACCTGGAGACTATTGCTTTCGTTTTGTAGTCTGTTTATGAGGCCATCAAAATATCAAGTCTGCTCTACATCTTTTTACTCCCTTTCCAGATACTTGCCACAAGTAAAGTATCTAGCTAAAATGCAAAACTAGATTTTCCTGATGCACAGAACACAGCAAACATAGCCAAGGGAACACATCGCAAAGTAAGTCCACCAAAAATAGGAACTGTAGTGGAATGGTTCAGAAGTAGCAGCGTATACAACTGCAATAATAATATATTGTTATGTACTTGTCCAAAAATCAAATTAAACGTCTGGACTAAATTAATCTATCAAAAAGGTCTTATTACACATTAAAGTAGCCACAATATCTGAGAGGTAACAAGTAAAGACTTTTTAATTCTGTGTTCATTATTTGGTTAATAATTACTTTTTAATGTTAAATAAATCAAATAAATCATTATTTTGATTTTCCAATAAATGTTTTGACCATTATATATTTTCAATATAATTAAATAAATATTGCATTCCCGAGAGGGTGATATGAAAAAATGTTCAACCCTCGAAATATGAATATAGACCTTGGGTGGTACCTCGGTCAATATATTCAAAAATGACATCTTGCTGTGAACATTTTTCATATAACCCTCTCAGGAATGCAATATTTATGTACTATATTTAATGTTATGCAACTCATCTGTGCAAATATTCATCTTGATATTAAAGATGTGATTTGAAAGAATGTAGAATAAGCTAGATGACACCTTTTATTTAGGCTCTAAATGAATTGAATCTCGCAGGACAGCCTTTTAAGTAAAATGCTCATAATTGTGTGCCTTCAACTGATGATTTTAATATTACTTTATGGAATTCGGCCTTTTGGAAATAAAATTTTAACAAGAGGGCTATGATGGCCCTATATCGCTTACCTTAAGATCAAGTTTTGACACAAATTACATAGGCATTCACATTAAATATCATCAGGATAAATATTTTCTTGCAACAGTCCCTTTTGACCTATGGGTCACATACTAATCGGAGCCAATCTCAATACCAAGTTTGAGAGTCTTAGGCTCAAATGCTGCATTTTTGTACTAATATGACTATTCCTAACCCTGGAAGACTTAAATAACATTTAAAATCAATATCATTAGAAACTGCTGAGGTACCGTAAAAACTCTAATATTTTACGCAGTTTTTTTAACTTTTTTTTTTTCATTTGCTCAAAGGGTTGCGTAATATACACCAACGCAGAGGTTTAAACATTTTTTCCCAGCTTGAAAACCCAAAAATTTCAGCGAAAATCGGACAATTTTGTCAACTGTCATTTGTTTACATTTTGGGCTGTGCTTTTTTAACCTCCTCTTGAAGAGAGTTTTATTGGTTGGGTCTAAATCACGTACGGAACTGAACCTCTGATGATATATGTTGTTGGTTTTGATTGCGAGTTTAAATTTTTGTATTTGTAAATTTAATTAATAAATATGGTACATATCCAGAGCACCGGATAATGTGTCAGTTTAATAATTAGGCAAAATACAAAATTTCACGGTTCTGGGTTGTAGGTGTTTGATCATTAAAATCACTATCTTTTAAGGATGCTCAAATAAATTGTTGGATTTAACGTCGTACAGACACATGATAGGTCTTATGGCGACTTTCTAGCTTTAATGGTGGAGGAAGACCCCAGATGCCCCTCCGTGCATTATTTCATCACAAGCGGGCACCTGGGTAGAACCACCGACCTTCCGTAAGCCAGCTGGATGGCTTCCTCACATGAAGAATTCAACACCCAAGTGAGGCTTGAACTGACATCGATGAGGGGCAAGTGATTTGAAGTCAGCGACCTTAACCACTCGGCCACGGAAGCCCCTAAATTGCAATTAAAACAGATTGTTTTTTATTTCTTTATTTCCAGCCAATTATTACTGATCAATACAGCCGCTCGTATAATGGTAAACAAACAATGCTAATTAACTGCGATTTTCGTTTGATGTGCCCATAATTATGATAAGTTTGTTTGCACGTCTGTTAAAGTGTACTAAGGTGTTGACAGCTTGAGAAAATTCTCAAATACTTTAGAAAGAATTTGTCTCTCAGATATATTCACTGTTGTTTGTAACCAATTCTGCAGCAATTGCGATTTTCATGAGAAATCATTTTTACGCATGCCGCTAATGGCCGATTTCGAGTTTGTAAACAACACTTTTTGACTGATTTTTTGTTGCGTAATATATTCCAATGTAAGCATTTTTCCCCAAGATTTTGATACAAGATCAAGAGTGCGTAATTATACATGCTAGCATAACATACTCAACTTTTTACGGTATATTCATTTACATAAAATAAAGGGAGGTAATTTGTAATAAATTCAGTCAATATGTATCTAAACTGATTGTCAAAGTCCATGTGAAAATGCAAAAATGAAATTTCAGAATCTTCATTAGTTACGGAGATATACCCATTTTAATTTGAAATAAAGGGAGGTAATTTGACATAAAATCAGTCTATAGTTATCTACCCTGATTGTCACAGTCCAACTAATGACAATAATAAAATTTGAAATGAATCCTATAAGTACTTAATCCTATAATTCCATTTTGATTAAAATCAGGGGAGGTAATCGGATATAAAATAACTCCAGAACCTATGACTGAATCTGTCAGATACATCATGGAAGCCAAGATTTATTTTTGTTGAAGATATTTTGCAAGTTTGTATCAAATCAAACCATAAATCATCATATGAGCACAAAAACTGGATAACTGACATTTTTTTCAAAAATCACTTTTTAATGAAGTCTCTGTATGGCTGCAAAAGCCAAATTTTGGACATTTAACCTTTAAGGGGCCAGTTTTCGAAAAGAATCGAGGTATTATACCAATACAAGTCGTGTGCAAGTCTGATTAAAGTTGATTGCAAAATGTTGTCTCTATCGTGTTCACAAGCCAAAAATAGCAAATATTGGCCCTTTAAGGGGCCATAACTCTTGAACCATGATGGGGTCTGGTTAGTTTTCAAAAGGAACCAAGATATTATACCAATACAAGTAGTGTACAAGTTTATTAAAGTTAATTACAAAATTTGGTCTCTATCATGTTCACAAGCCAAAACTGGCAAATTTTGGCCCTTTAAGGGGCCATAATTATGGAACCCATGAAGGGATCTCATAAGTTTTCAAAAGGAACCCAGATATTATGTCAATACAACTTGTGTGCAAGTTTGAATAAGGTTGATTGCAAAATGTGGTCTCTATTGTGTTCACAAGCCAAAAATAGTAAATTTTGGCTCTTTAAGGGGCCATAACTCTAGAACACATGACGGGATCTGGCCAGTTTTCAAAAGGAACTGAGATATTATGCAAAATACAAGTTGTGTGCAAGTTTGATTAAAGTTAAATTGCAAACTGTGAACAGATGACGGACGAAGGGCTATCACAAAAGCTCACCATGTCATTACGTGACAGGTGAGCTAATAAAACTTAACTCACAGACCCACAAAAATTACAACAAGAGCGCCGCCAAGCAGGGTAATATATGCCCAAAGGGTTACATCAGAGGATGGTAGCAAAATTTAAAGGATTTGACTGTTGAAGCCCAAAGGACAGGAACAACAAAAAGAAGAAATTCCAAAAAAAATTTTTAAGTCCACAAAAACGTTCTTACTAGGTAGAGTTATGTCAGAATACATCTAAAAATTTGATGTCCATCCATGTTGTACCACAGCAAAGTGGTCTCGGTTTTTCCCTACTGCCAATAATAAAAAAAGTTTCAAAATAAGCTATTTATAGTAACAAATCAAAAGAAATTTATTGTAAGAGAACAAAAAGGTATTTTGCCAAATATAAACAAGAGCACTGCAGTACGGAGCAATATACAAAAAGCAAAGTCATATATGACCTTTGACCCCTAAGTGTGACCTTGACCTTGAAAGAGTCATCCAAAACCTGTGCTCTGCAGGTCGCCCCAGTGTGGGGAACATTTGTGCCAAATTTCTTTAAAATCCTTTCAGCAGTTCAAGAGTTACAGAGCAGACACAGAAAAGTCATATATGACATTTCATTCCTAACTGTGACCTTGACCTTGAAGCTAGTCATCAACAAGAGGGCCATGATGGCCCTATATCGCTCACCTGTTATCATTGCACTTGAGGACAAGAAGGTCCTCAGAAAAAATATCTAAGTCCAAAGGACAGTAACAACAAAGGGAAGAAATTTAACCAAAAAGAAATAAAAAATTCTTACAAAGTACAGATATATCAAAATACACCTAAAAATTGCAGGTACCATCCATGTTGTACCACAGAGAAGTGGTCTCAGTTTTTCCCTACGGCCAATAATAAAAAAGTTACTAAAAATAAGCTATTTATAGTAATGTAAAAGGGAAGTAATTAAAAAATATTATTGTAAGTGAACAAAAGAAGGATCTGCCAAATAAATCTGTTGACACAAATGAAATTTCAGATCAGTATCTTCATTAGTTACGGAGATATACCCATTTTAATTTGAAAAAAAGGGAGGTAAATCAGTCCATAGTTATCTACCCTGATTGGCTCAGTCCAACTTATGATAATAATGAAATTTCAAATAAGTCCTATAAGTACTTACTGATATAAATCTATTTTGATTACAATCAGGGGAGGTAATCAGATATGAAATAACTCTGAACCTACGCTTAGATCTGATTTGTCATGGAATCCAAGAATTATTGTTGTTGAAGATATTTTGGAAATTTGTATCAAATAAAACCATAAATGAAGTCTCTATATGGCTGCAAAAGCCAAAATAGCCAATTTTGGACTTTTAAGGGGCCATAACTCTGGAACCCATGAAGAAATCTGGCCAGTTCAAGAAAGGAACTAAGATCTTGTGGTGATACAAGTTGTGTGCAAGTTTGGTTAAAATCGAATCATAAATGAAGCTGCTATTGTGCAGACAAGGTCAAAATAGCTAATTTTGGCCCTTTCAGGGGCCATAACTCTGGAACCCATTATGGGATCTGGCCGGTTCAACTAAGGAATCAAGATCTTATGGTGACACAAGTTTTGTACAAGTTTGATTAAATTCAAATCATAAATGAAGCTGCTATTGTGCAGAAAAGGTCAAAATAGCTAATTCTGGCCCTTTCAGGGGCCATAACTCTGGAACCCATAAAGGAATCTCGCCAGTTCAAGAAAGGAACCAAGATCTTATGGTGATACAAGTTGTGTGCAAGTTTGGTTAAAATAAAATCATAAATGAAGCTGCTATTGTGCAGACAAGGTCAGAATAGCTAATTCTGGCCCTTTCAGGGGCCATAACTCTGGAACCCATAAAGGAATCTCGCCAGTTCAAGAAAGGAACCAAGATCTTATGGTGATACAAGTTGTGTGCAAGTTTGGTTAAAATAAAATCATAAATGAAGCTGCTATTGTGCAGACAAGGTCAGAATAGCTAATTCTGGCCCTTTCAGGGGCCATAACTCTGGAACCCATAATGGGATCTGGCCAGTTCAAGAAAGGAGTCAAGATCTTATGGTGATACAAGTTGTGTGCCAGTTTGGTAAAAATCAAATCATAAATAAAGCTGCTATTGTGCAGACAAGGTCAAATAGCTAATTTTGGCCCTTTCAGGGGCCATAACTCTGGAACCCATAATGGGATCTGGCCAGTTCAAGAAAGGAACCAAGATCTTATGGTGATACAAGTTGTGTGCAAGTTTGGTTAAAATAAAATCATAAATGAAGCTGCTATTGTGCAGACAAGGTCAAAATAGCTAATTCTGGCCCTATCAGGGGCCATAACTCTGGAACCCATAATGGGATCTGGCCAGTTCAAGAAAGGAACCGAGATCTTATGGTGATACAAGTTGTGTGCAAGTTTGGTTAAAATAAAATCATAAATGAAACCACAATCGTGCAGACAAGAAATTGTTGACGGACGCACGCACGCACGGACGGACTGACGACGGACGAAGGGTGATCACAAAAGCTCACCTTGTCACTATGTGACAGGTGAGCTAAAAACAAGCGCTCTGCACGTTGTCTCGGTGTGGTAAGCATTTGTATCAAGTTTCTTTGAAATCCTTCAAGGGGTTCAAGAGTTACAGAGTGGACACGAAATTGCTAATGGGTGGACATACGTACAGACGGACACCGGGTTCATAACATAATGCGTTCCTTTGCATTAAAGATATCACTTAATTTGCGCTAATTAGTGTTAACTGGCATTCACCAAGTTTCTGATATTATCAACGCCTGGGGAAATCTGAAGGAGTTTCCATGTAACTACTGATTATCGATCTTCTATAGTTAGCCTAATTAACATGTGATCATATTTGTGCGTGTTTGATTTGAAAATAAGGCAATGCTGTCGAAATTTCGACAATTTTCGTAGATCACTAGGTCTGCATTAAAATAACATCTTGATAGCTATGACGCAAATTTAAGTTTATACTGACATATTTAAAAGTTGTTAGAACTTGCTGGAAAAGCTATGGGAGGTACAAACTGGTATTTGTCTATGGCCCGGAAATGTTCGGAAACCTTCGGAAGTACACAATTTTTTTCCATGAGAATTCCATTTCTATTTTTAGCCATGGATTATTGCTTTCAGAAGTTATCGTTCTTTATTAAACACCCATATATTTCCGGTGTAATATAGGTGGCGCTGCGGTCAGAAAACAGGTTTCCCCAGGTTGTCAATTTGCAGGAAGAAAAAAAGTTAGAAATTGTCAGACTGGATTCCCAGGCTAATGGAGGAACAGATGCAAATCTATCTGCATCCTTGCAGATTCAGAGCATAGACTTAGTATATTGGCCTTGCACAGGCTTGATTTTTTTTATCATTCGTGACTGTAATTTTGAACTTACGCACTTTTTGGTACCATGCTTGGTAGTCTAAAATACTTAATACTAATTCTGTTTTTATACAAAATCTAGGAATGCCTTACATAAAAACTTTATACAAAATCTAGGAATGCCTTACATAAAAACTTTATTCACTAAATAATCTGTCCACTTCTTTGATTTTAAGTTTTATCTATCTATATATATAAAACTTTAAGTAACAGTATTGCATGCTTTCGGACAGAACTTTCAGGCTTGAAATAAGCATGTAACAAAACAGCGACTTGCTTTAATCTGTATTTTACAATGTCTCATTTTTCAACAAAACAAGATAGAAAATATATTCTCTTCATGGGAAACATTATCTAAGAAATATTTGTAGCAAAATAGTGTTTTAACACTATATATACACGATGGGTGGTTATACGTCGAGCATAATTTGTATGAGGTATTATCACCAGAGTGTATAAATAGTGTTAAAACATGCTTTTGCTATAAGTTATTTCGATTCTAATACACCCATAATCTATAATAGTAGAAAAAATATTGAAGCTTCATGGTATGGGAAGAACGTGCAAGCTGATCTTGGTAGCAAAGGCAAAATAATTTGCCACCAGCAGGCTAAAATATATGGGAGATTAATCCATCACTACTGTTCTTATAAATTTAGTTTTAGCATAAAATCTTTAAAAGTTTATTCTATTCAGGTTCCTTTGTTCCCTTGATCTTCTTTCTATTTTCACATTTTCTGCTGTTTCCTTCTTGCTTTAAAAAAAACCCTGATTTTGTTGACCTTCTGTCTTTAGCTGCCTGCATGCTCTCACAAAGTAAGCCTGTAAAACACAAATCAAACATTGACAATTGATAACAGAGACCCTAACAAAAAGTTGAACAACAAAAAGACATAATTATATCATTTTCATATTAGAAAGGTGGCAAACTAAAATAACAAGAATATTGGTAAAACCGATGGATGCTCCCTGATATTTGTACTCGGGCCTAAAAAATTTTTGTTTCCGGTGTAACAGCCCGTTACACCAGAATTCCGAAGTGCCAAGCCAATTTGGCTAGTTATCAAACATGGCTGAGGACTTATGGTCAAACATGTTATTTTGTTCAAGTTTGGTGAAAATCTGATGAGAAATGATTGACTTAAGAGTGCGGACAAGAGTAACAAGAGCTGTCGGAGGACAGCAACGCTCGACTATTTAACAGCCTTGTCGCTTGAATGAATAAGAAAGTCAAAAAAGGGGCATAATTTAGTAAAAAAGTAAAATAGGGTTATGGAACCTGCATAGTGCTTATCAGCTCATGACAGTGGACAAGTGTATGAAGTTTCAATCCATTCCCATTAGTGGGTACTGAGATACCAGCTTACATATAAGAATTTAACCCAAAAACTCCTAAGTTGAAAAAGGGGCATAATTTTGTAAAATGCAAAGTTGAGTTATTGACCCTTTGCACTGCATGTCATATCATGACAGTGAACTAGTGTGTGAAGTTTCAATCCTTTCCCATTAGTGGATACTGAGATACCAGCTTACATACAAAAACTTAACCAAAAATTTCTATGTTGAAAAAGGGGCATAATTTTGTAAAAAAGCAAAATAAAGTTATGGGACCTGCTTTGTGCATGTCAGATCATGACAGTGAACAAGTGTGTGAAGTTTCAATCCATTCCCATTAGTGAGTACTGAGACACCAGCTTACATACAAAACCTTAACCAAAAAATTCTAAGTCGAAAAAGGGGCATAATTTTGTAAAAAAGCAAAACAGAGTTATGGAACCTGTGCAATGTAAGTCAGTTTATCACAGTAAATAAGTGTGTGAAGTTTCAATCCATTCCCACAAGTGGTTACTGAGATATCAGCGTACATACAAAACCTTAACCCAAAATTTCCAAGTCAAAAAAGGGGCATAATTTTGTAAAAAAGCAAAACAGAGTTATGGAACCTGTGCAATGTAAGTCAGTTTATCACAGTGAATAAGTGTGTGAAGTTTCAATCCATTCCCACAAGTGGTTGCTGAGATACCAGCTTACATACAACAACTTAACCAAATCGGGACGCGGACGCGGACGCCGACGCATGGGCGAGTCCAATAGCTCTACTATTCTATGAATAGTCGAGCTAAAAAGGCCGATTTTCGGTAATTCAAAGGCCATAACTCTTAAGTGTTGGGCCGATTTGGCTAGTTATCAAACTTTGCCGAGGACTTGTGGTCAAACACATTTTGTTCAAGTTTGGTGAAATTATATTAAAATTTGGCCTTCAGATTCACACAAGAAGATTTTCAAAGTTTTCACAATATACATAAAGGGGAAAGTGACCATGCCCTTTGGTGGGAATGTTGCTTTTTTGACAAATTAATACAATTTGAATATTATAACCTTGGTGGAGAGTCACAGAAGGATCATTTGTGTGAAATTATTTCACAAGTGGTTAAGGAGGACTGATGTAGTTCAAAGATTTTTCTATTTTCAGCTCTGGCTACCCCTATGTGCGCCCAAGCAAAACAATTTGAACAATCTTGGAAGAAGAACATACAGGCCAAGTTTCGTCAACTTCCAACACATCGTTTCAGCAGAGATGTTGATTGGAGAAAAGTGTGGACGAACAGACACCGAGTGATCACAACTGCTCATCTCTGGTTAGCTAAAAAAGAAGTGTATTTAGGTTAAGGTGAATACCAGCACATTGGTTGTGCTATAACTGCTAATGTTCATTCCTGTTTAAAGTAGAATTTATAATTTTGATTTTTTTAGGATCATAATAAATGCTTCCTCTTGCAAAACATAACACACAGGATGGGCATTAATAAGGGAATATATGATGTACAAAATATCTTACACTTCAATCAGATCAGTTTGTAGAACAGTCTGCTCTGTAGAAGTCAGTTCAAACAGCTTCACTCCACTACCATATACAACCATATATATCAGTCTGAAACAATAGCAAGCCAATATCCAGTAAAACAGTTTAAAGGAACTATTTTTAGGTGAAAAATATTTTTTCTCAAAATCGATAAAAAGTCAGTACCCTGAAAGTGACTAGTGGTATAAACTTACTGACATAATATTATTGCAAGATAATCTTATAAACAACCAAAATATTGTGCAGAAGGTAGTAAACCATTACAACACTACATTTTAACTTCTTATTTTCACCTAATTTATCATTTTTCAGTGTCATATGTACAATCTATGTCAAACTTGGTGGAAATGAACATGCTGAAAATTTTCACCCAAACCGTAGGTGAGTGGATTTAAAACTACTCATCCACAGTTTGGGTAAATTTTCTGGCACAAAATGAATATATATGACACTGAACAATGGTAAAGTGAGTTAGGTTTTGGTAAAAGAGCAGGAAGAATATTGGCTTTCCAAAAAATTTCAGAGGTGTTGCAACAGTTCACTCCTATCTGCACAATACAATGTATTAACAGTTATATATATATAAAGATTGATGTCAGTAAGTTTACATCACTTGTAATTTTCACAGTACCCATATTTCATAGATTTTCTTGTGAAAAAATTACGTAAACTAGTTCCTTTTATGTTACTCCTCCATTAATATACAGTTGTAACAATACTGTTAAATCTGCACATTATATAATTTCAGAAGTTCACAGTAGCTTATTTTCATGCAGATATCATGCACCTTCTATTACATGTATTTGCCATAAATGTCAATCAATAAAATGATACTAAGTTAGGTATAAAACAGATGGTTAAGTGACTGTGAGTAAAATACAGACTGACAGCAATATGCATGAGTACCACAGTCTTTATCACACAGTTAAAATACATTAACTTTACACAGTTCAGACAATTCTTGGTATACTCCAACACAGTGTTACTTCCCCTTATTGGTACAGCAGACACTGCTGTCACTATAAATTGGGCTGAATTTCAGCTGAGTTATGTTTTTTTATTTCTTTAACTTTGTAATACTAAGTTTGAAATTGTATCTCAAGATATCAATATCATATATTTTGCTTGTAAAACAGGCAAAAAACTAAAAGAATGCAGTAATACTAAAAGTACTTCTTTTCACGGTGGGGAAACCAAGAATGCAACGTCATCAAAAAGCAGCGCAAATGAGCTGGCCACACACAAATTTACGTCGATTCAGGTAAGAAAAGTCTTGTAACTTTTTTATTACTGCAGCTTTCGACTCGAGATAAAGAGCACCGTACCCAGCCTGGAGTATACTATTCTGCGGTAGTGTTCCATGTTGTACGTATAGCTTGGTTTTTGCTCGGAAACGCGAACAGTTGGCAAAGAGGGTATGAGCTGTACCACACTTTTGTCTAAGAAAGTGAGTTTTGATCGTACTTTCGTAAATTGAGGACAGATTTGACGCTCATTTAATATCAGTGACGAGCATAATAGTCAACCACTGTTTTATTTTGCTATTTACAAGGATATCTGACGATATTTTATTCAAAACAAACAACATTATTAAAATGAGAACATCCACACTGACGACTTTGTTGGAGAACATCCACACTCTTAATTACCATTATTGCAGTTATGCTTCCTAAAAGCTATGTCTTAGGCAGTCAAGCTATGTTGTTCAACACCAGTGTCGTCTATACATACAATCAGCAGTTCTAACCATTTACCTATAGTCTAGACCAGTTAAAATAGATCTGCCTAATCATATGGCAATGGCTGAGCACATGTTAGGCTAACATTAATCTCTGTGTATAGTGTGGCATAAGGACACGGTGTTCAGATTGGTTGCATCTTAGGAAAAAAAATATTTTAAGATAAGAAGACAAATTTGCATAAAAGTCCTGCAAACAAAGTTTCAAAGCAAATAGAAGATTGGAATAGTTATTGTATTGTATTGTTATTTTGTTTATAACTATATCCACCCCAAAGTGCATAAAACACGGATAGTTAGTACTTTAACTAAATATTATAACTAAGATATTTTAAATCTTATTTCAGCAAATGGAAGTCTCTTTCAAATATCAAATACAATCCAACCTTATACATAAAAAGAGCATTATCACTTAAGGTGATTATGCACATTTGATAAACCGGCAGAAAGTCATACAATGTATTATCATTGCGTAGACTAAAGCCTGGGTTCTGCATACGGAACCGAAATTCATTTATTGAATGGCAATCCCATGACAACAATATTATATTTCTAAAGATAAAACGTGATATTAAAATTGTTCGAACATTAAATAGTTCTAAATACTGTCTTTAAATCAGCTTGAAATGCGCTGATCTCTTAAAATAAAGGCAACGTCTATAGCCTAGTGGTAGAGTGTCCGCTTCGAGCGTGCGAGGTCGTGGGTTCGATCCCCGGCCGCGTCATACCAAAGACGTGAAAAATGGTATCAGTAGCTTCCTTGCTTAGCGCTCAGCATTAAAAGGGAAACTGGCCTCTTCTCTCATACCCTCGTGGAGACTGATCCTATCAGGAATGAGGGGTCGAGAGTGAATAATATAAGTTGTAGAACTTCCTTCACAATCGACCTAAAATGTATTCTGTATAAACTAAAATAAAGGCACACGTAAGACCATAGCTTATATTTTCGACTGAGAAGATTCATTAAAAGCTTCATTGGGGACTATTTACTTTTGAAAAGATGATTTCCTATAGGCACATATTACAAAAAGTTACTTAAGGTCAAAACATTTTGTTAAGCAGAAAAAATCACATGACATTATCAATTTACTTTTTTATTCTATAATTTGGAAAAAATCGGAGTTTAATCGAATTTTAAATCAGTGAAGAAAAACAAATGGATCAGAACTTGTAGAACTACCTTAGGCAACATACAGGAAAGATTTTCATGTGACGCCTTGAACTTTCGTCAGTATTTATACACCTTTCCACACTCCTCACATCCTTGGTTTTCTCTCTCCGCTGTGACTGTCTTAAGTGATCCCGCAGAGCAGGTTTTCTGGCTGAAGCTTAGCCCCTAATATCGCACTTCAATCAAATGCTGATTTATTAAAATAAATTTCCCATAATTTGAAACGTACAGCAATGCCATTGGACAAAAAATAATTTCAAACACTAAATACTGTTACAACTGTATTAATAAATTTACTAGTTGCGGACACCTTTTGATATTAGCAGATCTTAATAATTTCAAACTATAGAGCTTGAGCCGTATTGTTCATTAATAGTAGTTCAGCCAGGAAAATTGTAAGGGTGTTTAAGTATAGGTTTGTGGTTTGGCAAAAGAAATTTACATATACTTTGTTATCTCGCATATGTAATTGGTGCCAAAATTATTTAAATGAAATGAGAAGATTTATTTTTCTAATTATTGGCTACCTGTTTAGTATTTAAAATTATTTTGTGAACAAATTTAAGCTCTGCATACAGTATGTGACTTACCGGGTTAATAAACGACTGGAAGTAAATGTTGATTTACCAAAATTAATTTCCCAACGACATTTGTTGTTGAACAACATAGCTTGACTGCCTAAGACATAGCTTTTAGGAAGCATAGATGCAATAATTGTAATTAAGAGTGTGGATGTTCTCCAACAAAGTCGTCAGTGTGGATGTTCTCATTTTAATAATGTTGTTTGTGTTGAATAAAATATCGTCAGGTATCACTGAAAATAGCAGAATAAAACAATGATTGACTATTATGCTCGTCACTGATATTAAATGAGCGTCAAATCTGTCCTCAATTTACGAAAATACGATCAAAACTCACTTTCTTAGACAAAAGTGTGGTACAGCTCATACCCTCTTTGCCAACTGTTCGCGTTTTCGAGCAATAACCAAGCTAAACGTACAACATGGAACACTACCGCAGAATAGTATACTCCAGGCCGGGTACGATGCTCTTTATCTCGAGTCGAAAACTGCGGTAATAAAAATGTTACAAGACTTTTCTGACCTGAATCGACGTAAATTTGTGTGTGGTCAGCTCATTTGCGCCGGGTTTTGATGACGTTGCATTCTTGGTTTCCCCACCGTGCTTTTGTCAATTATGGCATGCATTTGATTTACCAAGCGTTGCCAAGCATGTAGTACTATAAGATCACATGGTTTTATCACTGTCACATGATTTGCTTGGAGGCTGGGATGATCAATTAACAATAATCCTGCATGGAGGTTGAGTTCTTTGAGACAAGACCCAAACTCTTCTTTTATAGTCAGGCATAAATAGTCAAGCCAAAATACCTATGTTTAGGTATTATCCGACTTCAACAAGAAACAAAACAACATAGTATGACAGTTTAGCATAATTAACAATTAATGAGCACAGTTATGACAGACATAGCATATGTTATAATCAAGACAATAAATTTCTTTAGAAAGAAGTTGGAAACTCAGGCAACTAATGGATTATTACAAGTCAGCACTATGCCACATTCAACACTAAAAGAAAAGTTCTGTGACAAAATATGCACTGTCAGATTATCTGCATTAGTATTCATATAAACTCTAAACTCTTATAAAACTTCTAAGTTTGTTGTTAAAGGCACTGACCTCCAGATCTGGCCAAAAATAATCTTTCTTTCAAATTGAAGTTTGGTGATATTATGAACATTAGAATGAGTTTTTGTTTCTAAATATAAATTTTCCTATGGGCAGAATTTCTTTAAACTTTGTGTACTGAGAATCAAGTTTAAAATGGAAATATGTATAAACAAGAGGGCCATGAAGGCCCTGTATCGCTCTCCTGACCTACTGACCTAAAGATCATCAAGATTAACATTCTGACCAAGTTTCATTAAGATATGGTCATAAATGTGGCCTCTAAAGTGTTAAATAGCTTTTCCTTCGATTTGACCCAGTGACGTAGTTTTTGACAGACATGACCCAGATTCGATCTTGACCTAAAGATCACCAAGATTGTCTGATTCTGACATTCTGACTAAGTTTCGTGAAGATACAGTCATAAATGTGGCCTCTAGAGTGTTAACATGCTTTTCCTTTGATCTGACCTGGTTTTTGACCCAACCTGATCCAAAATTGAACTTGACTTACAGATCATCAAGATTAACATTCTGACCAAGTTTCATTAAGATATGGTCATAAATGTGGCCTCTACTGTGTAAACTAGATTTTCCTTCAATTTGACCTGGTGACCTAGTTTCTGATCCTACATGACCCAGATTCAAACTGGACCTTGTGATTATCAATATTAACATTCTGACCAAGTTTCATAAATCTGGCCTCTACAGTGTTAACAAGCTTTTCCTTTGATCTGACCTGGTGACCTAGTTTTTGACCCTGGATGACCTAATATCGAACTTGTCAAGACTTCATTGAGGGTAACATTCTGACCAACTTTCATTAAGATTGGGCCCAAATTGTGACCTCTAGAGTGTTAACAAGCTTTTCCTTTGATTTGACCTGGTGACCTGGTTTTTGACCCCAGATGACCCAATATCGAAATCGTCAGTTGCATGGTTAAAGATATTGAAACAATTATGTTAGTAATTTCCACATCTGTTATTGTAAATGCAGTGAATGTTTACCAATATCTGAAAGGTTTCTGCAGTAAGTATCTCAGCCACTCTGGCAATCAGTTCCAGACATTGTCGCAGAAATGTTGCCATTCTGTCTCCTCCTGCAAGAACAAAAATAGTAAAATGTTCAGCAAAGGTCGAGCATTCTAAGACAATAGAAAACTACAGCTGCTTTTGAGAAAGGCGCATGTCTCCCAAAACTGCCTAATCTTCTGAATAGTAGTATGTTAGTCAACCAAGCACCATGACCCCAACTGCCATATCAGACTTTCAGTGCTTTGATTATCAAAACCAAGTTTCAAGGGTCATAATTCCTAAGTGCCTGGGCAGGGGCTTGTTTGCACGAAAGCTAGTGATTATATTTAATAAAGTGCGGATGTTTAAAATATTTGTGAAGTTCAAAGTGATACGAATGCTTGGCTAGCAAAGTTGTATAGAATAATGTTCATGTGTAGCAGAGAATGAGCTTTGTTCAATTACAGGCTATATAAGTATCGATTCTGACATGTATACATCACTTTGAAATAGTTTAATTAAAGCACAAATAAAGCCACAACACTGTTGGAATATGATGATATTTGTATATTTCAACAGTATAGCTTTAATACATGAAACAAATACATTCAATAAGAAAATAATCTGTTCAAATAAAGTGGGTGGGGTAACATATAGTTTGATTATTTCACATCATTTAATCATTTATATACTTCAACTAGAAGATGCTTTTGTATAAAAGCGCATGTCTCCCCCAATGCATAGTCATATAGGCAGGAAGTCAATGGGGGACAAGAGCAAAAGTCTAAGTGACACTGATGGCTGGCTGCAATAGATCGAATCATCTATTTGGCATGTCCAATCATTCCACAATGTTTCAACACTCTAGGCTAAGTGGTTGCCAAGTTATGAATTGGAAACTGTTTTCCATGTTCAAGCCCGTGTGACTTTGACCTTTGATCGGGTGATCCCAAAATCAGTAGGGGTCATCTACTCTGCATGTCCAATCATCCTATATAGTTTCAATATTCTGGGTCAAGTGGTTCTCAAGTTATTGACTGAAAAGCAGGCGCGTAGCGTGGCATACTCAATTACTCACCTGAGTAAACTTTAAAATTAAAACCAAAAAACAAAAAAAGCTAATTTTTCGAAAAAGACAATAAAAATTAAAGGCTAAGTGGGGTTAGGCACTCACTAGGTCTACATTAGTGTTATTGTTTTTTTTTATTTAGAAACTTCAGTTAAAGTTGTATACAAATTGAAACACCCCATGCTCGTAATTCAGTCATGTACACTACTGCTTAGCATTGTCTTCGCGCTCTATTCAAAAAATAGATTCGCAGTCCGTACTGAGTATCCGAATGGAATGTTTACATGCCGCGAAATTCAAAATGGTGAACGCTAATGATCCTCCATACTAAGACTTTTTTGATCCGCACGTTGAAAAGAACGATGGAGTGAAAACTCATAATTATGTTCACAACAAAATTGGAATCTGCACACAAATAAACATTCCCAAGCAGGTAATGTCACGTATTCTAGAATTTCTACAAACAGCCTAAATCAATCATGAACCCTATTCTGACTCTTAGTTCTACTGGTAAAAACATCTTGATATAAGTACCGAATGTCATAAAAAATGATGTGTTTTTAGTGTATAGATCTACTTCTACCAATCTAGATCTAAATATATAATTAAACATTAGAATGGTTTTATTGGTTCGTTTTGTTTACAAATTTCAGAATAGATCTAGAGTCTAGATCTATTTTTAAAGAAAGATTTGAAACTTGATTACTGATTGACAGATTATTGACATGCGAATGATTTGTTTTTACTAACTTTACAAAAATTATTTCGTTTAGTACGCTTTACTCATGGTCAATTGTCCTAATTATAAATATCTAAATTCAAATAAGTATGTATATAGACTCTTTCATGGCGCAATCGGTATGATATCAAGTACTATTTTATTGCCGTGGCGGTCTGGGTTCGATTCCCGAAGCGGTCATCTTTTTCCCCCCATTTTTCTTCTTTATTTGGCATTTTAGATGGTTTACAAACACAAACTCATATTCGAATGCTAATAATATGACCAAACTTTAAATTTAACGAAAGATCTTTTAACCCAAAATCTGGAGGTCAGTAGATCTATTGTGCCTAATGCCAGTATACACGCACTGAAAGATGAACTGAAGGCAGTTCATTGCTATTTAGATGGTAGCGACTTTATCCTGACTTTGAAATAATAATCAACACCATTTGATGAAAAGTTCGTCCACAATATTTAAAGCGGATATTTCACTCAGAAATGTTTGATCTTCATTGATCTTTTATTATTTCATGAATGTCTGCTTTTACGGGATTAATTTTTAAAGACATACAAAGACCTAATGACCTACATTTTGATAAAAATCATGTTAATATTGCAGCTTTACTTCGAAAATGGTTGATGGACGATTTAAGATTCATCCTTAGTGCGGAGATTTTACAAGAAAAGTCATGGCCTCTGAATTAAAAGTCACAATGAGTTTATAACTGTAAATGCAAAGTTAGCGATACATATGCTTTATTCAAATTCTCCATACAACAGAATACAGTTATTCTTTGGTGGGTTTTCAGTAAAGGCACCAGATTTTGGCTAATATATATATGTTTCTATTAAATTTGGTCATTAAAGTATCTTATAAATGCCAAATCAAGAAAAAGATGCCCTAGTCTGGAATTGAACCTGGGCCGCCACGCAATGGATAACTACCGGCTGTCTTTACCAGTACACTACTTGTACCTATAATTGTGGCAGTTTATGTAGAGATAAAGCATATTTTTGTGTTATAACATCTTCAGGATCCTGATGATATTAGTTGGAGACCGAGCCCGGTAGGGCATAGAATAGACATCCCTTACAGAAGCAAGCCTCTGTGGCGTACATGCTACGTTTTTGCTGTGTATATGTCGCGAACACAGTAGTACGCCAGAGGAGTACATTTTACATACACCGCATGCCGCGTACTATTTCGACGAGTACACAGCATGTACGCAGGAGGTCACTAGGGCCAGAGTTTTTTTATTTTTCGTTTTACGGGAGCGCCGGTCCTAAATATTGCAAAAATGGAATAAAATTAAAATTCATTTTCCCGAGTTTTATTTTATTTTGTCCGCCGGTCTGTTGTTTACAGCCCCAAAGAAAATAAAATTAGTGTATTTTCACCTGGACGTAATTTCACAGGAAGGAAGTTTAACGCGCGCAAAATATCGTGTTTTGCGGTACATTTATCGGCATTAACAGGGTGTAAAATTCCACTCACCCGCTCGCATTGGCAGTTAAGTCCGAGTAGGACGAGTGGACCTCGCTGTGTACTCGGCCGATCGGGCGGGTTGTTTTTTACGTCCTTACTTTACCAAAATTCAGAAATTACATCTCCAAAACGTCAACAAACTTTGAGATGGTTCAGTCACTACCTGGATTGACTGGAATTTACCCGCGAATCGTAAAGATATCAAAACGTCATGCCGGTAATTTTCCATTCCGCAAGCACGTGTGACCTATCGTAATATCTAATTTACATCGACACGTACACAAAAACCGTGCGTAGTGCATTCATTTTTTAATATTTTCGCTTCAAGTTTTCAACACCCCTTGAGAAATAACACTTTTTGAATTCTATAATGATTTTAATAAGATATCGCCAGAAATATAGGCAAAATTCTATAAAAACGGTCGAATTTTCATATAATCATTTGTAAAAATTCAAACAGCGCGATCTTAGTTACTTATTTCTTTCTAAAAGTAAATAAATGATGAATACTATGGGCTTAAAATTCAGACTTTTGACCAGAAAGTACAAAAAAAACAGAACAAAAAATCTTAAATAATGAAAAAGCGACAGCAATTACAATACATGGAGTAAAACGATTTTTGGCAAACAGATTTCTGTTAGTGCGGCAGAATTCGTGAACGTAAATAGAAATGCGATTTCAAAATAAAGCAGTGTGATGTCACTGCGGTTTTTAATAAGTTTTAAATGAATATTTGTACATGTATTTTTTGACCAACAATTTAAAAGTTTTTCTTGTCAAACAATAATGTAAATTCCTTGAGGGCAAATAGGTCACAGAGGTAGGATATCCACTATAGTAACTATCGTTTGAGACATTTACTTTTTATACGGGATATAGCACATTCGCTTTTGATAACAAATTAAAGAAGAAACGTTCTATTTCTCAGCAATTTTAAGAACCGGTGCGGTACGATCAGACAGTGATGTGTCACATGGCGCGAAAACATGACGTAATGCCATGACAATCTCGAGCAAAACTACCCCTTTGATCTCCGCTTCAGATGTCAAGATACTGACACACTTCTTTTAGCTCTTTGAGGGGGTGTAAATTGATCATGAAAACAAGGTCAATTACTTAGTTTATCAACTGAATAATTACCGATAATCTTTAACATTTTTTTTTCTCTTTCAACAGGGGTGGATGGACGATGATTATTGTGTCCAAAATGTTTTTAGACACTTTTCAAAATATATATTTTTCGGGAAATAATACTATTGTACATAATACTCCTTTCATAAAAGTGACAGTATTAAAAGTATTAAATTGTCTAAAGATTGTCTTCCTCACATTTTGTTTTCAATAGATCCAACTTACAAGTTTGCCACAGAAAGGTAATACAATATCAAAGGTGTTTTGACATTAAATTTTATTCAAGACATTGTTTGCAGAACAAATAAATGTTTTTAACGATTTTAACAGCACATTTTTTTGTTTTACATTTTTAGCTCGACTATTCATAGAATAGTAGTGCTATTGGACTCGCCCATGCGTCGGCGTCGGCGTCCGCGTCCCGATTTGGTTAAGTTTTTGTACGTAAGCTGGTATCTCAGCAACCACTTGTGGGAATGGATTGAAACTTCACACACTTATTCACTGTGATAAACTGACTTACACTGCACAGGTTCCATAACTCTGTTTTGCTTTTTTACAAAATTATGCCCCTTTTTTGACTTAGAAATTTTTGGTTAAGGTTTTGTATGTAAGCTGGTATCTCAGTAACCACTTCTGGGAATGGATTGAAACTTCACACACTTATTTACTGTGATAAACTGACTTACATTGCACAGGTTCCATAACTCTATTTTGCTTTTTTACAAAATTATGCCCCTTTTTCGACTCAGAATTTTTTGGTTAAGGTTTTGTATGTAAGCTGGTATCTCAGTACTCACTAATAGGAATGGATTGAAACTTCACACACTTGTTCACTGTCATGATCTGACATGCCCAAAGCAGGTCCCATAACTTTATTTTGCTTTTTTACAAAATTATGCCCCTTTTTCAACATAGAAATTTTTGGTTAAGTTTTTGTATGTAAGCTGGTATCTCAGTATCCACTAATGGGAAAGGATTGAAACTTCACACACTAGTTCACTGTCATGAGCTGATAAGCACTATGCAGGTTCCATAACCCTATTTTACTTTTTTACTAAATTATGCCCCTTTTTCGACTTTCTTATTCATTCAAGCAACAAGGCTGTTAAATAGTCGAGCGTTGCTGTCCTCCGACAGCTCTTGTTATTTCAATAGTGACCCCTCACACTTTACACAGGCTTGGGACTGTCTGGCATAAAGCAGCTGGTAGTGTTGGCAAAATCTCTGACAGATGGTCCATTTCTTTTGTAACTTCAATAGAATTCATAAGTGTATAAAGAATAATAAAGAATACTTTTCATTGGAGATAATATTTTGACAAAAATTGATGCAACTTCAGTACTTGAACTAAGTGAGTAAGCGTATTATAAAAAGGTGCAAATTACAGAGTTAAATGAGGTAAATTTTCAGTTTACTTTTTGCTAGATTATTTTTCGTTTTTCATCACTGAAAAAAATCTTGTCCTCTGCACTGTGACTGTTATTCAAAGTTATTAAATACTTTATTTTGCTGATAAAACCCAGTATATTATGAGCTGGCATAAACTGTAAAGTTACCTCCTTAAAGATGATATTGGTGAAAGACACAATAAGTAAATATTACCTATAAAAAGCAGGTTACACAGCAGAAGATGCAAGCAAACCAAACCATAAAAAAACTACTACACTACTAGGCCACTTTATACCAGACGTGTTTAGTCTCTACTTGCTGTCACTGAAATTCACTGTGGCTGTTGTTACAGATTAAATAATTTTTGTCTTCCACTTAAATTAAGTAAAACAAGCTTTCTGAATTTTAAAGACTTGCCAGTGTGAGTTACAGTGACTGAAGCAGTTTATTCACAAGCATACATGAAAATAATTGTCTTGCATGTACATTTTGACAAAATTTTATTCAATGTTCATCCTGTATAAATGGCTTTTGTAGTCTTAAAACATAACAATACATCACAATATTTAATACTGGACACAAACACAAGTAAACAAAACTTGAAACGGAAGTTCGTCAGAATAAAAAAAATCTTTAAAAAATTCTATTTTATTTTTATTTTTTTCGGAGATGGTCACTTTCAAGCTTTTTATTTTTATTTTTATTCCCTCCTCCCCCTGCTCATTTTTCAAAAATCTCCCGTAAAACGAAAGATAAAAAAACTCTGGCCTAGTACACTTCAAGTATGCAGCACTGATTCTGAAAATTTAAGGAGTACACTGCATGTACGCAGGAGGGACTTGTACAAGAAAAGAGTACACTGCATGTACACCGCAGATACTTTGAAATTTGTGCAGTACACTTCATATACGCGGGAAAGACTTGTACAATTTCTTTTGGCATATATACTTAGTTTTTTTTATATAAGTTAAAGTCTGAAGTAAACTTCATATATGCGGGAGGGACTTGTTCATTTTCTTTTGGTGTTTATACTTTGAATTTTTTTAAGTAAAAGTCTGAAGTACAGTTCATGCTGGAAAGATTTGTACATTTTTTTTTTTTTTGGAAGCAAGAACTTGATTTCCGAGTAACTTTTATCTTAATAGCATAGAATAGTTCAGATTACCAGTATTCTGAACAATGAAACTGTTTGCAATGTTCATTTGTGAAGCTTACATCTTAGTGATTTCTGAGCTGCACCTTGCATGCAGTGTAAAAATATATTCTTTTTCATTTTGAATTAATCCTGGAGCTTTCTAACTTGGATAATTGAAAAGCCTTATTTGAACTTCGTTGCATTACATTTTGTAATACATGAAATAATTACCAAGATAATGCCTCAACAGCGCCCAAATGAGAAGAATTAATAGCTCTCACTGTTATTTGAATACTCTTAAGCAAAACACCATTCTATCATGTTTTATAAAGGCTTTAATGCTCATTATGTTAACTCATTAAGGCCTCACCAAATTAAAAAGTTGTTCATCGGATCTGCCGCTCGTATATTTTCAGAACGTTTTTGGCTAATTGCGCTCGCCCCATTGGAAAAAATCAATCCAAAATTTTTTGGTGCGCTACTTTTTACAGACGTAAACGTGTGTAAATGCTTATAGAATTCCAGTCCTAGATTGTTCTCAGATGGATTTTAATCAAAATAAATACATACTATGCACACATCGTCTATAATAAATCATAACACTTATATTTAGTTGCATTAAAGTTGTTTCCCCTTGATGCAGTTACGCCATTTTCTTCAAATGTTTACCAAATTACATGCTACAAAAATTGATTTATTTCATTGAAAAGTGGATGAAGAAAAGCATACTAATTTATTTGATAACATCAATCTACATTATTTTGGTAAGGGTAAATACTTATTGATTCATGTCACTTATCTTTTTTCTGTTTTTTTCTGTCCAAATGATCTGCATTTGCATACGAAAGTTGGTGGGGTAAGGAATTTACATTATCACAGCAGTTTGTCAAGAGTACACAGCATGTATGCAGCAGGAGTACACAGCATGTACGCCGCAGGACTCGGGCCAGGAGTACACAGCATGTACGCCACAAGGGTAGTACACCGCAGGCTCATTTGCATGTGAAAAGTGTATGTGCCGCATACATGCTGCGTACTATTTCCCGCATACTAAATTCCTCCAGCGTACATCCTGTGTACTATGTAGTCCACAGCATGTACGCAGCAAGTAGTACGCGGCAGAGCTCATTTGCATGTCAAAAGTGTACTACAAACGTACTATCGGTGTATGTGCGGTGTATATCCTGCGTACTATTTAAAGCCCTTGATTTCAGTACACATCATGTACGCATCATATACGCTGTATGTACACAGCAAGAGTACGCAGCAGGCCTTTTTCTTCTGTAAGGGATGCGCTAAAAGTATTCTAGTATAAAATGCGAATAAAACTTATAAATGAGTATATTCTCCCTCAAGGTCACCATGAAATGAGTTGCTTCTCACGTTTACATCATTTCCTTTTGAATCATCCATTTTGGGGCCGTTAAACTTTTACGCTTTGCATCGTAAAACACAAACAAAAAGTGTTTTTAACAGCACGTGAGCGCGAGAATCTCTCATAAGCACACGTTTTCTCTTCTGCTAAAACACCCCCGAAAAGTGAAAAGAACAGCAGTTGTATGTTAGATTGAATATATACCTCGCGCAAAGCATTACAAGCGCTGTAAAAATTGTAAAAACAATTACTCATGTTTTTCAATAACATTCAGTCTGTCAGGAATTGAGTTTCAAAGCTTTATTAAGAAATACAGGGATAATTTGCTTTACTCTTCTTGTTGTTTTTGTGCGATCTGGAGGCCAGTGTCTTTAAACGTTGTTTGTTGCCAAACTCAACAATTGGTTTATGCATTTTGATAAAATAACTGTAACGTTCTGACATTTGCATGGTGAGTACTCTTAACTTTCAGATACCAGGCTGGTAGTTTCAGAAAGTTGAACAGCAAATATACGAGGAATCTTTCAAAATATCTGCCACACTTTATTTACCCATCATACAAAACTCTTTTAATATGATAAAACAATTAAGTAAAACAAGAACTGACTTTTAAGATCGGTCGTAGAAATCATACATCTCAACTATAAAACAATACATAAATATGTATAGCAATCTGCTAAAATTGGCAAATGTTGGAAAGTTATCCTTGAAAATAGTCATGAAATTGACTGAAAATCTTAACAGAAAATGCTTTCAATATGCAAGAAAAATGCACTTACTGGCATCCTAAATCTTAATATTTTCTCCAGGGAGAACCCCCAACCGCCCTGAAGAGAGAGAGAGGATAGGGAAGGGGAAATCCCTCCCTCGTGGTTTTCCCCCTCTCCTGTCTTCAGCACCCATGGGACACCGAAGGCCGGACCACTATTACGAAGCCGGCGATGGCCCTGTTCAATAGGCCTACATAATGGACAATGAAGTTGAGGAATAACTCTTTAGATATCGGCTTGGAATATTTGACGTATATTATATGAAAAACTATTAGATTAATTTTTGAAAAACATGTGGATAGATATGTTTTTGTGGCACTGTTATCTGTCAGTACTGTACAGATACGTTTAATATATAATGCATGCATAAAATCTTCAATATTGGAGGACATTTAGTACTATGGAAGGCTATATGGAAAGTCGGTGCGCCATATGCTAATTGCCAAATCCTAAATATACGAGGAATCTTTCAAAATGTCTGTCACACTTATATACTTTTCCCACCATCATAAAACGATTAAGTAAAATAAAAACTGACTTTTCTGAAAGGAAAATGTTTTAAATATTCCTTAAAACACACCAGAGGCCACCATTTGTCGTCTTTATTTAAAAATTTTCGCAAGGGAGACCCCCCGGACCCCCTCCCACACCCTCCCCCTTGAGTAACTCAAATTTAACTCACGCTACGCCCCTGAAAAGAATTTTCTATGTTCAGCCCCCTGTGACCTTGAATTTTGATGGTGTATCACAAAAACAATAGGGGTCATCTACTCTGTAACTTCTATCAACCTATGAAATTTGAAGGTTCTAGGTCAAATTGTTCTCAAGTTATTGACTGGAAATGGATTTCCATGTTCTGTTTGCTGCAACCTTGACCTTTTATATAGTGACCCCAAAAACGATAGGGGTCAACTCCTCTGTAAGTCTGAAGTTTCAACATTCTGGGTCAAATGGTTCTCAAGTATCTAAACAGAAATGGATTTCCATGTTCTGTTTGCTGCGACCTTGACCTTTAATAGAGTGACCCCAAAGTCAATAGGGGTCATCTACTCTGCTGTCCAATCATCCTATGAAGTTTCAAAATTCTGAGTCAAGTAGTTTTCAAGTTACTGACCGGAAATGTTTTTCCATGTTCAGGCCCCTGTGACCTTGACCTTTAATAGAGTTACCCCAAAATCAATACGGGTCATCTACTCTGCATGACCAATCATCCTATGAAGTTTCAATATTCTGGGTCAAGTGGTTCTCAAGTTATTGATCGGAAATGGTTTTCCATGTTCAGGCCCCTGTGACCTTGACCTTTTAATGGAGTGACCCCAAAATCAATAAGGGTCATCTACTCAAATGCAGTCCCTATTGCATACACAAGGTTTTTCTTTGATATGACCTAGTGACCTAGTTTTTGAACCAAGATGACCCGTATTCAAAGTTGGCCTAGATTTCATCAAGGCAATCATTCTGACCAAATTTCATTAAGATCAATTGAAAGCTAGAAGATGCTTTTGTAAAAAAGCGCATGTCTCCCCCAGTGCATAGTCGTATTGGCAAGAAGTCAATAGGGGACAGGAGCGAAAGTCAAAAAGACTGTAATGGTTGGCTGCAATTGGGATCATCTACTTGGCATGTCTAATCATGACAATAAGTTTCAACATTTTGGGCCTGGTGGTTCTCAAGTTATGAATTATCAATTCAAAACAGTTTTCCGTGTTCAGGCCCCTGTGACCTTGACCTTTGATCGAGTGACCCCAAAATCAGTATTGTTCATCTATTATGCATGTCCAATCATCCTAATAAGTTTCAACATTCTGGGTCAAATGGTTCTCAAGTTATTGATTGGAAAGAATTTTCTATGTTCAGCCCTCTGTGGCCTTGACCTTCGATGGAGTAACCCAAAAGACATTAAGGGTCATCTACTCTGTAAGTCCTATCACTCTATGTTGTTTGAAGGTTCTAGGTCAAATAGTTATCAAGCTATTGACCAGAAATGGATTTCCATGTTCTGTCTGCTGTGACCTTGACCCTTATCAAAGTGACCCCAAAATTAATAGGGGGTCATCTACTCTGCATGTCTAATCATCCTATGAAGTTTGAACACTCTGGGTCAAGTGGTTCTCAAGTTATTGATCGGAAATGGCTTTCCATGTTCAAGCCCCTGTGACCTTGACCTTAAATGGAGAGACCCCAAAAACAATAGGGGTCATCTACTCTGCATGTCCAATCATCCTATGAAGTTTCAACATTCTGGGTCAAGTGGTTCTTATCTTATTGATTGGAAAGAGTTTTCTATGTTCAGCCCCCTGTGACCTTGACCATTGAAAGAGTGATCCCAAAGGCATTAAGGGTCATCTACTCTGTAAGTCCTATCATCCTATGAAGTTTGAAGGTTCTAGGTCAAATAGTTCTCAAGCTATTGACCGAAAATGGATTTCCATGTTCTGTCCGCTGTACCTTGACCTTTAATAGAGTGATCACAAAATCATAAGGGGTCATCTACTCTGCATGTCCAAACATCCTATGAAGTTTCAACATTCTGGGTCAAGTGGTTCTCATGTTACTGATCGGAAATGGTTTTCCATGTTCCGGCCCCTGTGTCCTTGACCTTTAGAAAAGTGACCCCAAAAACAATACAGGTCATCTACTCTGCATGAACAATCATCCTATGAAGTTTCAACATTCTGGGTCAAGTGGTTCTCAAGTTATTGATCAGAAATGGTTTTCCATGTTCAGGCCCCTTTGACATTGACCTTTGATGGAGTGACCCCAAAAATAATAGTAGCCGTCTACTCCATAAGCCCTACCATCCTATGAAGTTTGAAGGGTCTAGGTCAAATGGTTCTACAGTTATTGCCCGGAAATGAAGTGTGACGTACGGACGGATGGACAGGGCAAAAACAATATGTCTCCCCCAGTGGGGGGGGGGGGGGGGGGGGGGGGAGACATAAATACAGCCTCTATCGCATACATAATGTTTTTCTTTGATTTGACCTAGTGACCTAGTTTTTGACCCCAGATGACCCATATTCAAATTTTATCAAGGCAATCATTCTGACCAAATTTCATTAAGATCAATTGAAAAACACAGCCTCTATTGCATACACAAGCTACATGTTGACAGACGATAGACAGATGCCGGACATCGAGCAATCACAATAGGTGAGCTAAAAAATGAGAAAAATAGGTAGAGCTACATTGGTTACAGTGTAAGGTTGATGGCCAGTGAATAAGAATCAGGTTGCCGAATATACTAGATATCCTGCACAATAATGCAGTGGACTGTCACTGAAAACCTGGCCCTGCCAGGTTAATTAAAATGCACGAACTGCAATCAAGCATTTATTCCATGAAAGGAAGTATATTATACCCCTATAAACCATGTTTAAACTTGTTAAATCTAGTTCAGTGGCTAAAAATATTGACAGTGGAAATTTATTCACAGTAACATAGGTGAGTTTATATACCTGTTATCAGGTCTAGGACAGACATTTTGTAAATATATGGACAATCCATAAATTTTAAAGATTTTTCAGTCTAAAATTTACAGACTGGGTAATATGAAATCTGTTAAAATTACAATTTAAATCAAAACCACAGGTTTAAACTTAAAGATTATTAGACTTCATGAATAAATGAAGGTTATTGTGATTTTCTGTTGATATTGATGACTTTGAATTTTCAGAAAATGTGAACAAATGAAAGTGATCTAACAGGCGCGTAACTAGGTATACGCAAATACGCACGTGCGTCATTTTCAAATCGCATTTTCAAAAAATAAAAAGTCTAAAATTTCGAAAACTGCATTAAAAATCGATGCTTAAGGGGGGTTAGGCATTAAATTCCTATCGATCACAGCTGAATTCTTGAGTTCTTTTAATATCTCAAAATGAGAAGATGTCCCCCACAAAAAGCCGACCGCAGACCTATTTCGTTGAACCGTTTATAACCTTTCATGTATCATGTATATTCCAAATGTAAAATGCAAACAAGCCGCGAATGTTTGAAATGGCTGACTGTGGCACTTCGCCCCCTTAACGCTGACGTTTTTGAAAGCACAGAGAACCCAAAGTCTTGTAATAAAGACGAAAAAGTGGCATTGAATACTAACGAACGTGACGTCATTCTAGCGTAAGAGTGTTTTAACAGAAAAAAGCATATTAAATAAAAACGATAATGCACTATAGTGTAATAAGCTTTGACGTCGACGTCGTATATAGTATACGAGGCGTTGGTCAAACTGATTTGTTTATATAGTAAAAGAAAGTAAAAAAAAAAAATGTGTTTCGACACATGTGATAAAAAGAATAATATGTGTGTGACTTTCCACTTTAATATCTTTAAATCCTTTTTATAAAATTGATAAAATGATCGACAGAGCCTTGCATTTTATTATTTTATTCAATTCGTTTGATAAATTCAATATGAAAAAAACACTCGTGTAATATCTTCCAGGCGCGTAGCTGCCTTTACGCAGATACGCAGCTGCGTAGTGAAAATCTGGCAAGCATACACAATTCAAATTGCTAATCTATTTCGTTTCAATAAGAAGTCTAATCATGCAACGGAGATTGCTTCATATACAATCATTGCTTACTTCGTACTCTGTTTTTAAAAAGAAGAATAGCGATCTCATCGGGACAAGCAAAATGTGATCGTTAAACATATGTTACATGTTCTTTACCAGTAGGAATTATTTGTATAGCAAACTGATTTATAATAAGTTGATTTAACATGCATTGAAATTCACCAATTGTCTTTGTAGTTTTATAACAATTTATGTATAGTTTTGCAATTTATTTCGTTATCCTACTACATGTATTTGATTACTTATTTTGTAATAATTGTGTGAAATAATACAATCATACGCCATCTATGCTAACAGTTTAAACAGGCAAACTTCTATAACAAAATCATAACACAATGTCAAAAAAAGAATGAAACAATGTTGGCTTTCAAGTTTAAAAGGAATTTTGAATAGGATATTTTTTATAATATTACAGAAATAATTTTCGCACATAATAATTATTAAGTTATTTTCAGACGTCATAGAATATCTGCTATATGTTAAATTTATAATTTACTTAAATGTATACGTAACGGATATCGACCGATATCTGCAGGAAAGACCTACGCACGAGCTTCTTGTGAACACCGAGAGCTCGAAGAGCTCGAGGTGTTTTGAGAAGCCCCTGTGCAGGTCTTTCCTACAGAGGCCAATGTATGAGGCCGATACCCGACTTACATACCGTCATTCCATCGGTTACGATTCTGACGAAATTTTATCACAGGCATTAGATCTCAGATGATATAATGAACTTAAAGACAGAAAGGTTTTTCTGACACAGAATATAAACATGTAAGGAATTTATGTTACTTTTAGAAATTTAGAAGGTATGACGTGATAATTGTTCTCGTAATTTTGTTGTGTAGGAAGTGGTTAAACTGCACATGCAAGACCGGGAAGGTATGTTACCCCATCAAATATTACCTGAAAGGTTTATGCAGGATAATAATTGCCTGCCTACCAAAACAGTACTTCCATATCGGTAGACAATATGAAACCTCAGAAAAGTAAAAAATATTTTCATTTTTGTAGAGCAAATTATGGACATTTTTGTGACAAAACACCAAAAACATTGCCAAAAACGATTAAAACCTTTTACTGTTTCCGTGAAGAAACTTGATATAATTTTGAAAAAGGTCACACAAATCTCGTTTTCGAAGAATTTGACGTTTATTTATAAAAGAAAATTTAAAGTATGGTGTACAATTCGCACCATTTAATCGAATCCACTATGGTTACACGTCTGTTCCAGGAAGACATTCCTGAGCACCTTATTATTGAACAAACGGGACACTGTTTCCTTGCCAGATGTGTGTCATTTATGGCTGGATTTTAGAATAACTTTTCTCGGTGTTCATCACATTGATCTGACGTGACGGGCATAAGACCAAAGTCCGTAGGTCAAAGATCAATATCACACGTGTAGGTCAAATGTCAAGATGTCCTGAAAATATACACACATACATGTATGTGTGCTGAAAGTCTAATTTTCTCATTGAAAGAACATCGTTTTTATTCTCACTCGTAGAAGCTTGTCTACAAAGTTCAGACAAGAAGGTTATAGAAAGTTTGTCCAGTACCGATTTAAAAAAATATGTATGAGACTGTGCCCCTACTTTGAAAGAAGTGTAGTTTTAAAGAATCTGACTCAATTTTTGAAATATATACCCTTAGTATAAAAGATCGTACTGAGTGTAACTAGAAACCTATGTAAATGGCTTACTTATACTTCAAACATTTAAAGAATTAAGTGGGAGGATGTGTAGTGACAATGTATCATAAATGCAGCTGATATTTTTGAAGATATATCCCTAGATGTTTAAAAATTGTATGGAGCATTACTTGTGTAGTATAAGAGGCGCTCGTAATTATAAAACACATGGAGGACAAATGAAAAGGCACAAATCGCAACCATTTATTATTAAAATCTGTGTTGCATTTTATTCAAAGTTTTAAAGTTTATTCAACTGAATAATGTTTTGATTGGAATAGGCTGGAAAATGGTGAATTGTAAAACGTTTTTTGTCTGCCTCAGTGGTAGAGCCACTGGCGCCAGACCAGAAAAAATGCCTCTGTACATGTTATACCCTACCCCTAGGTATTCTATAAGAACCATGGTCATGAACGGGAAAATATACTTACCCATTTCAGTCGCACATTTCATACCTAAAACAAGCCGTTCTGTAAAAATGTAATTTGGATATCAAACAAGTGGTAATTTATCTTCCATTGTGTACTGGTCACATTACTTCAATACTTCTTATCTTAGAAAAACAACGCGTAGTTTATAGTTTTTCAACGTTTCACAAAAAACTTGCTTGAACTTCCCTGGTGAAGTTCCGTTCTAGATTACAAAACCATTGTGATTGGCTGTTGTGAGAATGTATGTCAGTCGTCATTTTACTACACGTGTTCGCTAAAATGTGAAAATCAGCATAAATGTGAAAAATGAATAAAATAAACAGAACAGATGTAGACTTATATATGATTACAAATTAAATATCATATACAAGATGGATTTCATTCATCATTTCGAATTTTTTAAATTCTGTTTTTGTTTGTTTATATTTTGCCTAACGTGTGCACACCGCCGTGACCTCTAGACCGGATGTTCATTAGGGAAGGTCACGCAAGTTTTTTCTGTAACGTTGACGAAAGCGTAAAATATGTTGATTATCTCAGAAATATTGAATATTGAGACAATGTGACTGGTGCACGATGGAAGATAAATTATCGCTTTTTCAATATACTAGGTACCCATGCACCGAACTGCGCGTTTAAGTTGTGAAATGTACGCTTGAAACGCGTTAGTATATTTTCCCGTTCATGACCATGGTTCTTATAGAAACCTAGGGGTAGGGTATAACATATACAGGGACACTTTCTTTTTGGTCTGGCGCCAGTGGGTAGAGCGGTCATTCTTTACTTTCACTTATCATTTTGATTTCACATACATATTTTTCCTTTCATCATTTACGGCTTTATTTGTAAATTTTGAATTTTTTCCTCATTTTGGTCAGGCATATCATGATTATCTCACCATAAAAATCATGTGATTGAAACATATTTATGTGTTTGATAGATGGTATTTAATTATTTTTCTTGTGCTCAGGTCTGGGTAGAACAGGTAGACCACTGCACGAAAATTCTTTTGTTCAAAGAGGTCTTTCAGAAAAATATAGACCTCTTCCTAACAAAGGAAGAGGTATGTAAAATTATCATTTAGTCCGTGGTCGCATTGTTGTAGAATATAAAATCCTATAGAAATCAAGTAATTAAATCCGATTTTATCTTACGCCATTGCCCCACAAGTCTTAAGATACTACAGTAAAATCCAGTTCACAGTGAGATAAATATCTTCTTTCTTTTTTAATTGATGATTATATATTTTAATGGCGAATTAGGTAGCTGAATTATATGTAATTATATTTCAGAAGACGTTAAACTACATTCTTAAAAACAATCAGATCAAGATTTCAATGGTTTTAGATGTTGTTCAGATATATCAACTCACGCTAAGATTTCAATATTTGTTTTACGAATCAATATGTTAGTACAATGTCTACCCAATGCTAATGTTAAAGCCTCGTATAAAACCTCTGAAAAAATACTTTTTTGGTTCGTTAAAGCTTGATATATGTTATTTCAATGTATATTTTAACAATGGGACATGAAAATATGTTCCTTACAAACCATGTTTGTTTACATAGATCAAAGAAGGGCTAAAATAGGGACATTTTAAATTGTTCCTTATAATAGAAAATTTACCGAAAATTCATTTTAACTATGTTCGTTATATTTGAAGTTAACTCTGTTCACAATGATTACACTAGCGTGAAATCACAATGGCGAAGCGCGAAACTGTGAATTTTTCGTAATTTCGCTCTTCGCCATTGCAATTCCGCGTTTCGCAATCGTAATGTTGCGTTTTGTGCTTCTCCATCATGCACAGGTGATAAGCGAAGCGTTGGATCACGATCCATGACGGCAAAGTGCGAGATCACAAGCACAAAATCGCGAAAATTTCTTAATTTCGCACTTCGCCATTGTGATCTCACGCTTCGCCACCGTTATTCCGCTCTTCTCGCTTCGCTATTACGCGATGGTGAAGCACGGAATTTTGCGATCTCGCATTTTGCCGTCGTGGCCCCACACGAGATCACGATAGCTAAGCGTGAAATAGATAATTTGTTTTGCACTTTGCAATCGTGTCGCACTTTGCCATCGTGGTCTAGCTCTTCGGCATCATTGGGTAGGCGATACGTGAAGCGCGGGATCACGATGGCAAAGCTAGAGTGACGGTAAAATTCATTTTAACAACTATCGTACATTTACTTATAGACATATCCCTTGAATGATATATCCATACATAATGATATTTTGACAGTATATTACCTCGAAACATCAGTTTTGTTTAAATACTTGCACACATGTACATGAACAGCAGTTTACATGTGTAATATTATACGAATACAAAGTAAAACCATACATTTTATATAAAAGAAATGAGAAAAAAAGATATTTGTGCAATATTTTTGCTTAAAAAAATATGCTATTTAAAATGCACAATTTGCCGTTTTCACATTTAAAAAATAATCAGAGGAGGATACCTCGACCCCAGCATTACCTCTGCGTACTATGAAAAATGCCCCAGCTACGCGCCTGTCTAACCTGTCTGAAATTCTCCTATTAGTTTTATTATGCATGTAATAAGTGAAAGATTTCATTTTAACCTGCAGTTTTAATTCAAATTTTAACTTTATAAGATTTCATAAACTCAGTCTAAATTTATAGATATTTATGGATTGTCCATATATTTACCGAGTATCTGTAAAACCCACCAAATCCTAGACCTGTTTATCATAATTTACTATTTCAAGTTAAAACTTGTATCCATATAAAATATTAATTTGAGGACAAATCTGCACTTGGGAATATGTTGTAAGAAATGGGACCCTCTATTGTTACAAGTGGTAGTTAATGCAAGGGAATTTTTATACATAAGGCATTTGTTGGATTTCTTGATAGCTCATAATATGTCTTAATAAACATTTGAGCCGCACCATGAGAAAACCAACATAGTGCATTTGCTACCAGCATGGATCCAGACCAGCCTGTGCATTTGCGCAGTCTGGTCAGGATCCATGGTGTTTGCTAATGGTTTCTCTAATTGCAATAGGCTTTGACAGCAAACTGCATGGATCCTGATCAGACTGCACAGATGCGCAGGCTGGTCTAGATCCATGCTGGTTGCAAATGCACTATGTTGGTTTTCTCATGGTGCAGCTCATTTGTGAATTATGCTGAGACCGTTATCCGATATCATTATTGTATTATTAGGGATAATCACATAACATTTTATTAACATAATGCTTCTTTACACTACTAGGGGTGTGGAGCACCTGCCCCCCTCCCCCCTCACAACTACCACGCATCTGTGTAATATTTTTTCATAATCATTGTATATCAATAAAGTACATATTTTACTTCACATGTTCATGATAGCACTGGATCTGCAGTACTTAACTAAATATGTGAGGAATTCTGCAATTGTAAAAAAAAACTCCCATTTACAAAATCTTTTGACTACGTAAGCTGTGGTTGCCTGCTACAGGTGCCATCGCTCGTCTGCAAGTGCTGGTCAGTTCGTAAGAAAAGAGCTATAGTTCAGACAAGTAAATTGGATGAATTGGTATCCCCTGCCAAATAGGTTTGTGTTGAGGAATGGCAAAGAAATATACCCGGCAAAAAGATATGGATGTTACTAAGAAGCAAATAATTTCATTACATTTGAACTTAAAAGAACAGAAGTCGTTAAGAGAGCACAATCAAGTAAAAATCTGGAACATGGTTGGTGGTGGGAGCGGGGGAAGCGGGGTTTACAACTTCACATGTTGATAAATATTCAAGGAAGGTTTAAAAAATTAAATATATGAATGAATATTTGTGCCAAGTTACATCAAAATCCCTCCATGCATGAAGAAGAATTGCTCTGGACAAAGTATCGACCTTTGACCTCTAAGTGACCTCTAAGTGTGACCTTGACCTTAGACCTAGGGCGGTGGGAGTGACCAGGTGTGGGAACATAACTTCACCTGTTGATAATAAATGTTATGGAAAACTAGAACTGTCACAGGAGTGACGAATATCCCCACAATACTGTCTTGTCACAGAAGAATGGCAACCATAAGAAAGACATGGCCACAAGAAAGTGCAATTTAAATCGAACTTGACCTGTATTTTATGATGTTACACAATTCGTCACCTCAACGCAACAAAGTCGTATCTTATTATAAATTTAATATAAGTTACGACTTTGTTGCGTTGATGTGACAACATGTGTATCAAAATTTATCTAAATCTGTCAAGCCTTTTGTGAGTTATTGTCCGGCAACCATGAGTTTGACAAATTTTAAGTTGGGAAGGGGCCATAACTACATATATAATTGCTGGTTTGTAGCCAAAGTCGAACTTTACCTGTATTTTATGATGTTACACCTGTGTACCAAAAACATTTAAATATGTCAAGAACTGTCATTGGATTGTTTAATGACTAATGGTGGATGAATATTGCACAATAGCTTGAGGTGGATGAATATTGCACAATAGCTTGAGTCTGTGTTAAAAAATATCAAATAATAAGAGAGGTACAGATAAAGTGTATCAAAACATTATGTAAGTATAACTCTAAGACAAAGGGAGCATAATTCAGGAAATATTGGTGCAAGAGTTATGCACCTTGTGTCATATAATGTGGGTGATGATGTGGAACAACTACTTCAAGTTTGAAACAAATGCATTTCGTAATAACTGAGATAGTGAAAATGCATCAAAATTAACCTTAAATTCTAAGTAAAAGGGGGCATTATTCCTGAAAAATTGGTGTCAGTTATGCACCTTGTGTCACATGATGTGGGTGATAAGGTGGAACATCTATTTTAAGTTTGAATCAAATCCATTTAGTAATAACTGAGATATTGATTTCGGGACGGGACAGGACGGGACCGGACGCAACGACGTGACGCGACAAAACTGACTCTTATATAGCCCCCTCCCAAACATGTTTGGTGGGGGTATAAATATAAAAGAAGTTTAATGAAATTCTACAAATTGGTTAGTTTGTTATGTACAAATATGTAGATTTTTAAACAACTGAAGGGCAATAACTCTGAAGCTGCTGAAGAGATCCTAAAGAAATTGAGCTTGTTACCACATTATGGTGATCTAAACTTAATAATTGATGTTTCATAGTTCTAGGTCAAGTATGTCACAAGTTATGAAGCAGAAATTGCCATATTTATATACCCTAGAAACTACTATGGGCCATAACTCTGGTGTTACTTGGTGAACATGTATATAAAGATTTATTTAAATATCCCAAACCACTTCCTAGATATGACTCAATAGGGTCAACGAAAGGGGTGTAAATTTCTTTTTCACACCACTCGCCCTGCAGGACTAGTAACCAGTAAAATCTACTCGCCCTTAGTGAACAGTCACTCACCCTAAAATTACAACTATCTTAATGACATTTTTAATACTGTCACTTTTATGAAATAAGTATTTTGTACAACAAACATATTTCAAAAATATAACACATAGTAGACAAATAATTTTTCTCTTGTACACTACATTTCCATTTTAATTAATCATAAATCGTTCTGCTTAACTTTTCTTTTCACAGTAGACATTTTTCTTTTCTTTCACGATATTTTTATCATCTCCACCACCTGGCCTCTCTCCAAATAAACTATGGATGTTGGTTTGCCATGCTTTAACAAAGTACAAGAAAATAAACGGTGACGACAATAACATTAACACTGATAAATAAGTTGATCTTGACTGGCTTACCATACATGGTTTTCGTGTAATAACTGCATCGATAATAATAATCACCACAGTCTAGCCGGCAGAAGTATCAGTAAGCGATTCAATTTTAAAGCATTTACCTACGCAAAGTTTGTTATCGTTTTTTCGGGATGTAATTCAAAACATTTTTTGCTGAATTTTGGTAAAATTACGACGTAAAAAGCACTTGCCCTATCGGTCGAGTATACAGCGAGGTCCACTTAAGTTTAATTACACAAACACATTATCAAGTGCAGCGCCGATATTTATCGACAAATGTTTGTTGCAGCCGGCGTCAATAAAAGAGCATATAATGCACGTGTACTAATTATCACTTTTGCACTCCTTTGCGTCTTTTCTTTAAAGCTGCAATTTTTGCCGACGATTTGTAAACACGTGTTTTAAATTATGCATAATTATTAATTGACAATAACTGCATTGTTTGACCAAACAGGACTAGCTAAGATGACAAGTATGTTTCGCACACCTGTTGGGTAGGTGTCATCACCATGGCGACTGTGTATTACCTTTTGACACGCTATCTATGTGACGAAAAATTATAATGCTATGAACATGAAAATAAATTTTTCAGTAATCTGTATAGTACTACCGAATATTCGAATACTTAAATTAGATCCGAATATTAGGACCCGTGACCGAATAACCGGATATCCGTTGACATCCCTAAAACTGCTAACACTATTTTATAATAGTAAATCAACAGGTAGCACTGGTTTATGGAAATAAATGCCAAAAATAGTTGGTATGTGAAACATAAAATAAAATGAATTACTTTATTATGAAAGGTGAAGTTTTAGCACACAGAATCTGTATGTCTTAAAACACAATAATGTTTTTAACAGTGTTTGTTTTGTTAATTTCAGATAAGTCATGGCTGTCCCTGGTAAAAAGGTACCACGGAACTTATCTTCAACCCTCTCTCAAGGTTCTGGGGAAGATTTCGAAGTTTTCTGTCAGCCATGTGACAGAGATGACCTCAGACTACCTGCCGCCGGGTACTGTGTAGATTGTGAAGAGCACCTGTGTGACTCATGCTTTAACACCCACAGGAGACCAAAACCACTTCGACATCATAAACTCCTAGATAAAGACAACATGCCACACACTCAAAGTCTTTCTAAAATATCTAGTTCTACTCATGTTCGCCAGCCAGACTACCTAACAAATCCTTGCTCCAAACATACAAAAGAAATAATCAAGTTCTACTGCCATGACCATAAAGCACTTCTATGCAGTGTATGTATGACCCTTGACCATACCCGTACATCCTGCCAGGTCGACTACATACCCGATATATCAAGACATATCATTGACAGCACTGAGTTCAAAGACACTCTTAAACAGCTTGACAAAATAACTGAAAAATGTCAGAAGATTACAGCAGATCTAAGGCAAATGGTTGCAAAATCAAATACTTCTTTGACAGATGTTCTCGTAGAAATAAAAAAGTTCAGGAAAGAGATTAACCACAGGTTAGATGAACTTGAAAAGGAAGCTTCAGATGCAGCAAATGCTCTAAAACAAGAGAATGACACAAGGTTGAAGACTACAGAAGAAACATGTGATAATGTCAGTAAAGCTCTTAAAGCATCATCTGATATGATAAAACAACTCAACATAACAAAAAACGCAGACAGACTTTTCACTGAGCTTAAAAATGCTGACCAACTTATCCGAGATAGTGAAAATAGAATGTCACAAGTAAAAACCACTGGAGCTACAAAAGAATATACATATGATCCGAGTCAAGTCATTCAAACACTTCTTTGAAAAGAGAAGTCACTAGGTACAATAAAAGATAAAATAATAAAACAGCCAAGTCCTTCTTCAAACCCGGCAGTAAAATCAAAGACAATTTCACCTCATAAAAACATCTGTGTAAAGACATCATCAGATAAAAAAGACTGTTACATAATGGGAATTGCAGCTTCTTTTCCAGACCAAGTATTTCTAGCAGATAATAACAATTGCACAATTAAAATGGTAGACATCAATACTCAATCTATTCAACAACTGAGCCTGGATTCATGGCCGAGGGATGTCACCACAACACTCAGAAATCAACTTGCTGTCACACTGCCAGATAACCGCACAATACAGTTGATATACATCTACTCAAATAGACTCTCTAAGAAAAACAAACTTAAAGTTGATGGATTTTGTTATGGTATCAGTTATTGCCAGGGAAAACTTGCTGTAACATTTACAATGCCTGCAAAACTGCAAATCATGGACTTGAAAGGCACTGTACTATCAACAGTCATAACAAACACAAATGGTGAAAACATTTTCAGATCCCCAGAATATGTGACCACCATCAGCAATGCTATCTATGTATCTGACTGTGGAATGCATGAAGTTATTTGGTTAAACTGGCAAGGAGAACTAATGGGTAGTTATAGAGGGATGGGATATCCACAAGATATTGCCATGTTAGATAATGGATCATTCTATGTGAGTGATACACAAAAAGAAAAATGTAACATACTCAATGTAACTGGTGACTGTAAAGAGAGTACAACTGTACTGAAGGATTTAGACTGTCCAAAGGCTATTTGCTGGTGTGATGCAAGCAAAACATTTTATGTCAGTAACTGTAGTGAGGACAAAAAAGAAAGAAACTTCATTCAAATCTACAAACTGTCATAACATAGAGAATTGATTTTCTCCTGATGTAACATCAATGTGCAAACAACATCAAAATAATGTAAAAGTTATTTTTAGATAATCTTCATATTCTCATTAAAATTGCACATGAAACGACAAGCTTTGATAGAACATCAGATTCAGCTACTAAAATAATATGTAAACTGGAGTTTTATCCATTTGACTTCAAAGTTCACAATTTCAAGAAAGTGCACATACAGGTTGGAAATAAAAAGAAGCAGTCAATTCATTTAGCTTTTTTACCTCCATTTTTTTTTACACATTTTAAAAAAATATCCAAACAGATTTAACATAGTGTATCATGCAGTGTTCACAATAGCTACTGATAATATTGTCAATTTGCATATATTGGAGAACAATGACTATGAACTCTTATTTCAACACTTATCATGCTGGACACGACTGATTCTGCCTTTGTGACCAGTGTAGATCATGATCAGCCTGCACATATGTGCAGTCTGATCATGATCTGCACTGTTCACCATTCAGATTGTATCTTTTTAGTAAGCACTCCTTTTAACAGTTAATGGTACTGTCCAAATTGAAAGACAGACAAGTTCATTATAGAAATTTAGCAGGGTAAGGGTTAAATTATTAATTTTTAGCTTGACTATTCAAAGAATAGGTAGAGCTATTGGACTCGCCCGTGCGCTGGCATCCGCATCCCGATTTGGTTAAGCTTTTGTATATAAGCTAGTATCTCAGTAACCACGTGTGGGAATGGATTGAAACTTCACACACTTATTCACTGTGATAAACTGACTTACACTGCACAGGTTCCGTAACTCTACTTTGCTTTTTTACAAAATTATGCCCCTTTTTTGACATACAAATTTTTGGTTAAGTTTTTGTATGTAAGCTGGTATCTCAGTACCCACTAATGGGAATGGATTGAAATTTCATACACTTGTTCACTGTCATAATATGACATGCAGTGCAAAGGTTCAATAACTCTACTTTGCATTTTTACAAAATTATGCCCCTTTTTCAACATAGCAGTTTTTGGTTAAGTTTTTGTATGTAAGCTGGTATATAAGTACCCACTAATGGGAATGGATCGAAACTTCACACACTTGTCCACTCTCACTTGTCCACTCTCATCGGCGTCCGCGTCCGCGTCCCGATTTGGTTAAGTTTTTGTATGTAAGCTGGTATCTCAGCAACCACTTGTGGGAATGGATTGAAACTTCACACACTTATTCACTGTGATAAACTGACTTACACTGCACAGGTTCCATAACTCTGTTTTGCTTTTTTACAAAATTATGCCCCTTTTTTGACTTAGAAATTTTTGGTTAAGGTTTTGTATGTAAGCTGGTATCTCAGTAACCACTTCTGGGAATGGATTGAAACTTCACACACTTATTTACTGTGATAAACTGACTTACATTGCACAGGTTCCATAACTCTATTTTGCTTTTTTACAAAATTATGCCCCTTTTTCGACTCAGAATTTTTTGGTTAAGGTTTTGTATGTAAGCTGGTATCTCAGTACTCACTAATGGGAATGGATTGAAACTTCACACACTTGTTCACTGTCATGATCTGACATGCCCAAAGCAGGTCCCATAACTTTATTTTGCTTTTTTACAAAATTATGCCCCTTTTTCAACATAGAAATTTTTGGTTAAGTTTTTGTATGTAAGCTGGTATATAAGTACCCACTAATGGGAATGGATCGAAACTTCACACACTTGTCCACTCTCATTGTGCAGGTTCCATAACCCTGTTTCGCATTTTTACAAAATTATGCACCTTTTTCGACTTTTGTATTTATTTATTGACAAGGTTGTTGAATAGTAGAGCATTGCTGTCCTCTGACAGTTCTTGTTTTAACAGCTCTACTATGTATTTTGTGAGACAAAATGGAAAGGAAACATTTGCATTTTCTCAATAGTTTTGACTTTTTCTCATGTTTTCTTTAACCATGACCAAATCACATTTCTTAGAAGTAGCATGGGTAATGCAAACAAGTTGATAAAAATGGGATCTAGACATTTGCCCCCCAATGAAAAAGTGGACAGCTAAACATCTGCCCGCCATTTAAAATGGCAGATAGGACATTTGCCCCCATATGCTTATTTCCAAAAACAGACCGCCCCTCCCCCCAATTATTTTGTCCCCGAGTGATTGTTTAGGAATTTAGTAGAAGATGATTATTCTGCTGCAGGTAACAATTATCTTTGTTTCTTACAATTTTGTTGTAGATAGACGCCAAACTAACAAGTTTGAGTGTTAAAAACATTACACAAATTAAACAAGAGATTGGTAAAACCAAATGATGCTCCCTGATGCATGTGCTTGCCCCAATATGAGGAATAACTATTTAGAAACACAACAAAAAACAAGAGCTGTCACAGGAGACAGCGCGCTCGACTATTTTGATGCTGGATAGTGAAACTGGGCACATCTGAGGAAACTAGAGCTGTCACTGGAGTGTTTAATGACTCCAATTGTGGATGAAGATATTGTACAATAGCCTGTGTCTATGTCAAAAATATCAACTTAAAGTAATAAGAGAGGTAAAGATAAAATGTATCAAAACACTATATAAGTATATCCTAAGCAAAAAGGGGCATAATTCATTAAAAATTGGTGCCAGAGTTATGCACCTTGTGCCATATAGTGTGGGTGATGATGCTGAACAACTATTTTAAGTTTGAATCAAATCCATTCAGTAATAACAGAGACAGAGTGAAAGTGCATCAAAACTTTAACCTAAAATTCTAAGTAAAAAGGGGGAATAATTAATGAAAAATTGGTGCCAGAGTTATCAACCTTGCAATATATGGTGTGGGTGATGATGCTGAACAACTATTTTAAGTTTGAATCAAATCCATTCAGTAATAACAGAGACAGAGTGAAAGTGCATCAAAACTTTAACCTAAAATTCTAATTAAAAAGGGGAAATAATTCATAAAAAAAATTGGTCCCAGAGTTATGCACCTTGTGTCATATGATAAGGGTAATGATGTTGAACAATTGTTTAAGTTTGAATCAGATCCATTCAATAATAACAGAGATAGAGTGAAAGTGCATAAAACTTTAACCTGAAATTCTAAGTAAAAAGGGGAATAATTCATGAAAATTGTGCCAGAGTTATGCATCTTGTGTCATATGATGTGGGTGATGATGCTGAACAACTATTTTAAGTTTGAATCAAATCCATTCAGTATTAACAGAGGTAGAGTGAAAGTGCACCAAAACTTTAACCTGAAATTCTAAGTAAAAAGGGGGAATAATTCATGAAAAAATGGTGCCAGAGTTATGCACCTTGTGTCATATGATGTGGGTGATGATGTTGAACAACTATTTTAAGTTTGAATCAAATCCATTCAGTAATAACAGAGATAGAGTGAAAGTGCATCAAAACTTTAACCTGAAAATTTAAGTGAAAAGGGGGGATAATTCATGAAATATTGGTGCCAGTGTTATGGCCCTTATGACCGATGATGTGGATAATGATGAGGAATAAGTATTTCAAGTTTGAATAAAATCCATCAAGTAATTACAGAGATAAGTTGAAAAAAGAGTAAGTGCACCAAAACTTTAACCAAGGTGGGGACGCGGAAAGACGCTGACGCTGACGCTGACGCCGACGCCGGGGCGAGTAGGATAGCTCTCCTTATACTTTGTATAGTCGAGCTAAAAATGGAGATAATAAAAAGAAGAAAACTGAATAAAGGGAATCATCAAACTGAAACACAACGTCAATATGCACAACTAGGCCTGGAAAAATGATAACTTGTGCGAAGTTTGGTTGAAAATCATTCTGTGGTGATGGAGGAATTGCATTGGACAAACTTTATGACAGGCATAAACAGACTGACAGACAGACAGGACATAATCAATATGTCTCCCAACATGTCATCCGGGAGACATGATAAATACTGAAGTTAATGAAGTCCGAAAATTTGATGAAGCGGACACCATTCAATAATTATTAATACAATTGTCTTTTAAAGTACTCGGACCTTTTTTCATTGTTTAATCAGACTGCAACTTGGGCTAATTTGATATAAATTTTCTTGATGTAATTTGCCCAACACAATGGGGTCAGTCCTTAAAAATTACTTTTTAACTCATTAAACATTGTCTACCAATAATACCTCATTCATTGCACAGCCAATCAATTCTGCCACCTTACTTTTCCATTCCTTATTTCCAGTTTTGTAGATGGCGTGAGCAAGCTGTACTTTGTCCTGTTAATGATTATGTTATCAATGAAATAGCAGTTATTATTAAATATATAGTTATATCAATTTCAAATGTTTAAAACAAGAATTGTGGAAATTCCATGATAACCAGGTTTTCAACTGCATCATGCCACTAGATTCTTTAAAACAAGAGGGTCATGATGACCCTGAATCGCTCACCTGAGTATATTGAATCACATATTTCAAATGGCAAACTGATGTTAAAATATTAGAAAGTAGATCAGTAGGTCACATTTATGGTCACTGAAAGACAGTTTAAAGATTGGTGTGCAAAACTGTACATGTCATCCAAATTTCAAGGCTGGATCTTAAACTAGAGTGGTCACAAGCAAAAGTTTACAAACAGACGTAGACCTACTGACATAGTTTTTGACCGCAGTTGACCCAGTTTCAAATATGACCTAGATATCATCAAGATGAATATTTAGACCAACTTTCATATAGATCCCATGATAAATATCGCCTCTAGAGAGGTCACAAGGTTTTTCTATTATTTGACCTAATGACCTAGTTTTTGACCGCACTTGGCCCAGTTTCGAACTTGATTTAGATATCATCAAGGTGAACATTCAGACTAATTTTCATGAAGATCCACTGAAAAGTATGGCCTCTAGGGAGGTCACAAGGATTTTCTACTTTTAGACCTACTGACCTAGTTTTTGAACGCAGTTGAACCAGTTTCGAATTTGACCTAGATATCATCAAGGTGAACATTCTAACTAATTTTCATGAAGATCCATTGAAAAGTATGGCCTCTAGGGAGGTCACAAGGTTTTTCTATTTTTAGACCTACTGACCTAGGTTTTGACTGCACATAACCCAGTTTCAAACCTGACCTAGATGTCATCAAAGTGAACACTCTGACCAATTTTCATAAAGATCCATTGAAAAATATGGCCTCTAGGGAGGTCACAAGGATTTTCTATTTTTAGGCCTACGGACCTAGTTTTGGACCGCATGTAACCCAGTTTCAAACTTGACCAAGATATCATCAAGATGAACATTCTCACCAACTTTCATAAAGATCCCACGAAAAATGTGACCTCTAGAGTGGTCACAAGCAAAAGTTTACGCACGCACGGATGACGGACGACGGATGCTGTGCGATCACAAAAGCTCACCTTGTCACTATGTGACTCTTATTTCAACACTTATCATGCTGGACACGACTGATTCCTTGCGGGTGCTGACGCTCATCTGATTTTTTTTGTATAATAGAAATATTGTCCTACCCATGATTTTCTAAGTCTAAAAAGGGCCATCATTCTTGCAAAAAGCAGGATAGAGTTATGTTTCTTGACGTACAGCATCCGCTTATGATGGTGGAAAACTGTTGCAAGTTTTAAAGCAATAGCTTTGATAGTTCATGAGAAAATCTGACTTAAACATAATACTCAACCAAGACAACTGATTTTCTAAGTCCAAAAGGGGCAATAATTATTGAAAAAAGCAGGATGGAGTTATGTTTCTTGATGTACAGGGTCAGCTTATGATGGTGAACAAGTGTTGCAAGTTTCAAAGCAATAGCTTTGATAGTTTAAGAGAAAAAGTTGACCTAAACATAAAACTTAACCAAGAAATCTGATATTTTTTAAGTCCAAAAGGGGCCAAAAATCTTGCAAAAAGCAGGACGGAGTTATGTTTCTTGCTGTACAGGGTCAGCTTATGATGGTGAACAAGTGTTGCAAGTTTTAAAGCAATAGCTTTGATAGTTTAGGAGAAAAGCTGACCTAAACATAAAACTTAACCAAGAAATCTGATATTTTTTAAGTCCAAAAGGGGCCAAAAATCTTGCAAAAAGCAGGACGGAGTTATGTTTCTTGCTGTACAGGGTCAGCTTATGATGGTGAACAAGTGTTGCAAGTTTTAAAGCAATAGCTTTGATAGTTAAGGAGAAAAGCTGACCTAAACATAAAACTTAACCAAGAAAACTGATTTTCTAAGTCCAAAAGGGGCAATAATTCTTGCAAAAAGTTATGTTTCTTGATGTACAGGGTCAGCTTATGATGGTGAACAAGTGTTGCAAGTTTCAAAGCAATAGCTTTGATAGTTTAGGAGAAAAGTTGACCTAAACATAAAACTTAACCAAGAAATCTGATATTTTCTAAGTACAAAACATGGACAAAAATGCATCACTGAGGTTTCAGCTAAGTCTGTTGAAGACCCAACAAGCAGTTCATGAGAGTAAGTCCTTTAAAAATGATTTTATGTTATCAGCTTAAATGATTTTTTTTGGTTTTGTTTTGGGTTTTACGCCGTCTTTCAACAGTTAGTATTTCAGTTATGTAACAGCGGGCAGTTAACCTAACCAATGTTCCTGGATTCTGTACCAGTACAAACATTTTCTCTGCAAGTAACTGCCAACTTCCCCACATGAACAAAAAGACTGGAGGACGAATGATGTCAGACACAACTGTCACAGAGAACATACTCCCCGCTCAGGGATTGAACTCACGACCCCTCAATCCTTAGATGTGTGTTTTCTCCATTGAGCTAAGTGGGTGGGCAGAAGGTGGACCTTACAAGTGCATTATCAGGCTAATCCAAATTGAAAACAAGAGGGCCATGATGACCCTGGATCTCTCACCTGAGTAATATGAGCTACAAGTTTCAAATGTCAAACTGATGCTAAATATTAAGAAAGTAGGTCAGTAGGTCACATTCATGGTCACTGAAAGTCAGTTTTAAGATCAGCGTGCAAAACTGTATACGTCATCCAAATTTCAACTGTATCTTAAAAAACAAAGAAGTAGGTCAGTAGGTCAAGATCACAGTCAAGTGACCCCTAATTACTGTGGGTAAATTACTGTGGGTAATCAGGTAATTATAATTAAACAGTCTAGGAAATATGATCAGATAGTTTTTGAAGTATTTTTTCCTATATAACTCATATAACAAGAGGACCAAGATGGTCCTGAATCGCTCACCTCTTCCCACATGATCCAGTTTTGAGTATGACGTTGTTTTTTCTATTATTTGACATAGTGACCTAGTTTTTGAGCTCATGTGACCCAGTTTTGAACTTGACCTACATATTATCAAGGTAAAAATTCTGACCAATTTTCATGAAGATCCATTGAAAAATATGGTCTCTAGAGAGGTCACAAGGTTTTTCTATTATTTGACCTATTGACCTAGTTTTTTAAGGCACGTGACCCAGTTTCAAACCTGACCTAGATATCATCAAGGTGAACATTCTGACCAATTTTCATGAAGATCCATTCAAGGGTATGGCCTCTAGAGAGGTCACAAGGTTTTTCTATTTCAAGACCTACTGACCTAGTTTTTGATCGCAGTTGACCTAGTTTCAAACTTGACCTAGATATCACCAAGATAAACATTCAGACCAACTTTCATACAGATCCCATGAAAAATATGGCCTCTAGAGAGGTCACAACGTTTTTTCGTTATTTGACCTACTGACCTACTTTTTGATGGCACGTGACCCACTTTCGAACTTTTCCTAGATATCATCAAGATGAACAGTCTGACCAATTTTTATGGAGATCCATTCACAAGTATGGCCTCTAGAGAGGTCACAAGGTTTTTCTATTTTTAGACCTACTGACCTAGTTTTTGACCGCACATGACCCTGTTTCGAACTTGACCTAGATATCATCAAGATGAACATTCAGACCAACTTCCATGAAGATCCATTAAAAAATATGGCCTTTAGAGAGGTCACAAGGTTTTTCTATTATTTGACCTACTGACCTAGTTTTTGATGGCACGTGACCCAGTTTCGAACTTGACCTAGATATCAACAAGGTGAACATTCAGACCAACTTTCATGAAGATCTTGTGAAATATATGGCCTCTAGAGAGGTCACAAGGTTTTTCTATTTTTAGACCTACTGACCTAGTTTTTGAAGGCACATGACCCAGTTTCGAACTTGACCTAGATATCATCAAGATGAACATTCTGACCAATTTTCATGGAGATCCATTCACAAGTATGGCCTCTAGAGAGGTCACAAGGTTTTTCTATTTTTAGACCTACTGACCTAGTTTTTGAAGGCACGTGACCCAGTTTCGAACTTGACCTAGAATTTACCAAGATGAACAATCTGACCCATTTTATAAAGATCCCATGAAAAATGTGACCTCTAGAGATGTCACAAGGAAAAGTTTAGGCACGGACGCACGCACGGACGACGGACACTGTGCGATCACAAAAGCTCACCTTGTCACTTCGTGACAGGTGAGCTAAAAACTAGAGCTGCTTTTGAGAAAAGTACATGTCTCCCACAACTGCCCAATCATTTGAATAGTTATGTATCTGTGTCAACCATGCACAAACATGTATCACTGGCATCTGTGTACAGAGTGATTTTTGGTAATTCAAGGGCCATATTTCTGAAGTGCCTGGGTCGATTTGGCTAGTTATCAAACTCGGCCGAGGACTCACTGGCAAACACATTTTATTCAAGTTTGGAGAAGATCGAATGAGAAATGTTCGACTTAGAGAGCGGACAAGTGTGTACAGAGTGATTTTCGGTAATTCAAAGGCCATAATTCTGAAGTGCCTGGGCCGATTTGGCTAGTTATTGAACTTGGCCGAGGACTTATTGTCAAATACATTTTATTCAAGTTTGGTGAAGATCGGATGAGAAATGTTCCACTTAAAGTGCGGACAAGTTTATACAGAGCGTTTTTCGGTAAATCAAGGGCCATAATTCTGAAGTGCCTGGGCCGATTTGGCTAGTTATCAAACTTGGCCGAGGACTTACTGACAAACACATTTTATTCAAGTTTGGAGAAGATCGGATGAGAAATGTTCATCTTAGAGTGCCGACAAGTTTGTACAGAGCAATTTTCGGTAATTCAAAGGCCATAATTCTGAAGTGCCTATGCTGATTTGGCTAGTTACCAAACTTGGCGGAGGACTTATTGTCAAACACATTTTATTCAAGTTTGGTGAAGATCCGATGAGAAATGTTCGACTTAAGAGTGCCAACAAGTATGTACAGAGCAATTTTTGGTAATTCAAGGGCCATAATTCCGAAGTGCCTGGGCCGATTTGGCTGGTTATCGAACTTGGCTGAGTACTTATTGTCAAACACTTTTTGTTCAAGTTTGGTGAAGACTGGATGAGAACTGTTCGACTCCGAGCGCAGACAATATTTGTGAAAGACACACACACACGGACACACAGACAGGAGTAAATCAATATGTCTCCCACACCACTGTGTGGTAGGAGTCATAACTAAGTGATCCTGGGGTGGGCTGGGTCATGATTTGAACAGCCTTAGTAAAAGACTACTAGACGATGCCACATGTAAAATATCTAAGCTCTGTGCTTCTCTGTTTCAGAGAAGAACATGTTTTTAATGTTTTTCCTATAGAACTCTATGTAAATTCAAGGGACCCTAGGATCATTACTTGAACAATCTTGGTAAAAGTCCACTAGACAATGCTACATACCAAATTTCTAAGCTCTAGGTCTTCAGGTTTCAGAAAAAAAGATTTTTGAAATTTACAACATAGTCATAAAGGGAAAATAAGCCCCACCAACGGGCGGCCAAGTTTTTGAACGAAATAGAATGGCTTAAGCAATTTTGGTAGAGGGTCACCTAAAGATCATTTCTACAAAATATTTTTGAAATCTGGATAATAGTTTCTGAGAAGAAGATTTTCAAAGATTTTCCTTTCAGTTGCCATGGCAACCAGAGTTCAGAATGGATTTTAATTCTTTGGACAATTTTGTAAGGGGCCACCCAAGTATCATTTCTGTGAAGTTTGGTGTAAATCTGCCCAGCGGTTTTGAAGAAGATTTTTGAAATTTATCTACAATATAGCCATTGAGGGAAAATAAGCCCCGCCCCCTGCAGCCATGTTTTTTACCGAAATAGAATGGCTTAAGCATTTTTGGTAGAGGGTCACCTAGAGATCACTTCTACAAAACATTTCTGAAATCCTGAATGGATTTAAATTCTTTGGGCAATTTTGAAAGGGGGCCATCCAAGGATCATTCTTGTGAAGTTTGGTGTAAATCTGCCCAGTGGTTTTGAAGAAGATTATTTTAGAAACTGTTGATGGACGAACGACGCACAACGCATGACAGACATCAAGCGGTCACAAAAGCTCACCTTGAGCCTTTGGCTCAGTTGAGCTACAAAATCGGGGGATCTAAAAAAGAAGGTAACTTACTTCAAGCAGTAGAAGTTGCTGTCTTCCTTGTGTTCTCTCAGGGACAGACCTGATGGCAGAAACTAAGAGGTTAGGTACCTCCCAGTAAATAAACATCTAGGTCTGAGTTTAATCTTTCCAGGTTAAACTGCTGGTTCTGTTGGACAGAAACAATAGACAAAAGGTAGATAATATTTTATGATATTCACATTGGGATATTTTTTCTTAAAAACCTGCTGTTCAGTCTGCCTTTTTTATGCCCCTACATTTATGTGGCGAGGCATATACATAGCACTGCTGTTGTCCGTACATCCGTCGTCTGTCCCAAAATTCCTTGGAACCCAACTCCTTGCACATTATTAGACTTGATTAATTCAGACTTCAGATGAAAAATGTTTAATGTGCAGATGACCAGAAAATTAGGGGCTTTTGCTTTGACTATTTTTACTGCACTATAATATGGCCGTTTGATAGTTTTTCCATATAGAATATAGAGAAACAAGAGCTCGTCGAACATGAAATGTCCCCCTTGATGCATTCAGTAATAGCACATGGAACAAAAATTGTATGCTCACTGTAAACAAAAGTTCTACCGTTTTGGTTCAATATGACCTTGACCTTTAACCTATTAACCTAACAAGAGATCACAGAGTGATCTTGGCGCCCACCACTGAGCCATTTTTGAACGTTCCAAATTTCAAGACTAGCTCAAGGTCAAAATCAAGGTTCAAATTTCATTCAGTACTAAACACTGTGCATGTAGTCCAAATTTGAAAGCTGTGGCTTCAGAAATGTGGAAGTAGGTCACTAGATCAATTTCAAGGTCAAAGTTCAATTCGGTACACAAACCTATGCAGGTGGTTCAAATTTGAAGGCTGTAGCTTGAGAAATGTGAAAGTAGGTCACTAGGTCAAAATCAAGGGAAAAATTTATTTCAGAACACAAAACTATGCATGTGGTCTAAATTTGAAGCCTGTACCTTTAGAAATGTAAAAGTAGGTCAATCTCAAGATCAAAGTTCATTTCGGAACACAAAATACGCATTTGGTCCAAATTTGAAGCCTGTACCTTCAAAAATGTGAAAGTAGGTCACTAGGTCAATAACAAGGTCAAAGTTTGTTTCGGTACACAAACCTATGCATGTGGTCCAAATTTGAAGACTGTAGCTACAGAAATGTGAAAGTAGGTCACTAGGTCAAGATCAAGGTCAACTCATGTCAAGGTTCATCTTGCCACTCAAAACTATACATGTGGTCCAAATTTGAATGATATAGATTACGGACATGAAGATTATAGGTTTTTCCCTATATAAGTCTATATGAACCATGTGACCCCTGGGGCGGGGCCATATTTGACCCTAGAGGGATAATTTGAACAAACTTGGTAGAGAACCACTAAATGATACTACATTACAAATATCAAAACCCTAGTCTTTGTGGTTTGGACAAGAAGATTTTCAAAGTTTTTCCCTATATAAGTCTATATAAACCATGTGACCCCCAGAGGAGCCATATTTGACCCTAGGGGAATAATTTGAACAAGAGGGTCATGATGACCCTGGATCGCTCACCTGAGTAATATGGGCTACATGTTTCAAAGATCAAACTGATGATAAAATATTAAGAAAGTCAGTAGGTCACATTCATAGTCAGTGATATTCAGTTTTACGATTTGTGTGCAAAACTGGGTATGTCATCAAAATTTCAAGGCTGTATCTTAAAAACAAGAGGACCATGATGGTCCTGAATCGCTCACCTGTCCCAACATGACCCAGTTTTGAACTGAGTATGACGTCATTTTTTTCTATTATTTGACATAGTGACCTAGTTTTTGAGCTCATTTGACCCAGTTTTGAACCTGACCTAGATATCATCAAGATGAACATTCAGACCAACTTTCATACAGATCCCAAGAAATTTATGGCCTCTAAGAGAGGTCACAAGGTTTTTTCATTATTTGACCTACTGACCTAGTTATTGAAGGCACGTGACCCAGTTTCAAATTTGACCTAGATATCATCAAGGTGAACATTCTGACCAATTTTCATAAAGATCCATTCAAAAGTATGGCCTCTAGAGAGGTCACAAGGTTTTTCTATTTTTAGACCTAATGACGTAGTTTTTGACTGCAGCTGACCCAGTTTCGAAACAGACCTAGATATCATCAAGATGAACATTCAGACCAACTTTCATACAGATCCATTCAAAAGTATGACCTCTAGAGAGGTCAAAAGGTTTTTCTATTTTTAGACCTAATGACCTAGTTTTTGACCGCAGCTGACCCAGTCATCAAGATAAACATTCAGACCAACTTTAATACAGTTCCCATGAAAAATATGGCCTCTAGAGAGGTCACAAGGTTTTTCTATTATTTAACCTACTGACCTAGTTTTTGAAGGCACGTGACCCAGTTTTGAACTTGACCTAGATATTGTCAAGATGAACATTCAGACCAACTTTCATACAGATCCCATGAAAAATATGGCCTCTAGAGAGGTCACAAGGTTTTTCTATTATTTGACCTACTGACCTAGTTTTGATGGCACATGCCCCAGTTTCAAACTGACCTAGATATCATCAAGGTGAAAATTCTGACCAATTTTCATGAAGATCTCATGAAAAATATGGCCTCTAGAGAGGTCACAAGGTTTTTCTATTATTAGACCTACTGACCTAGTTTTTAACCACAGTTGACCCAGTTTCGAACCTGGCCTAGATATCATCAAGATGATCATTCAGACCAACCTTCATACAGATCCCATGAAAACTATGGCCTCTAAAGAGGTCACAAGGTTTTTCTATTATTTGACCTACTGACCTAGTTATTGATGGCACGTGACCCAGTTACAAACTTGACCTAGATATCATCAAGGTGAACATTCTGACCAATTTTCATGAAGATCCATTCAAAAGTATGACCTCTAGAGAGGTCAAAAGGTTTTTCTATTTTTAGACCTAATGACCTAGTTTTTGACCGCAGCTGACCCAGTTTCGAACTTGACCTAGATATCATCAAGATAAACATTCAGACCAACTTTCATACAGATCCCATGAAAAATATGGCCTCTAGAGAGGTCACAAGGTTTTTCTATTATTTGACCTACTGACCTAGTTTTTGAAGGCACGTGACCCAGTTTTGAACTTGACCTAGATATCGTCAAGGTAAACATTCTGACCAATTTTCATGAAGATCTTGTGAAAAATATGGCCTCTAGAGAGGTCACAAGGTTTTTATATTTTTAGACCTACTGACCTAGTTTTTGACCGCACGTGACCCAGTTTCAAACTTGACCTAGATATCATCAAGATGAACACTCTGACCAACTTTCATAAAGATCCCATGAAAAATGTGACCTCTAGAGAGGTCACAAGCAAAAGTTTACGCATGCACGCACGCACGCACGGACTGACGGACGGACACACAGACGGACGACGGACGACGGACGCTGCAGGATCACAAAAGCTCACACTGTCACTTTGTGACATGTGAGCTAAAAACAAGAAAATAGGTCAGTAGGTCAAGGTCACAGTCAAGTGACATCATATTACTTGGGGTCATCAGGTAATTATTATTAAACAGTCTTGGAAATAGAATCAAATGATTTTTTAAGTATTTTTTCCTATATAACTCACAAAATAACTAAGTTACCCCAGGGCAGGGCCTCTTTTAACCCCAGGGGCATAATTTGAACAATTTTTGTATAGGACTACTAGACAATGCATCATACCAAATATCAAAAGCATAGGTCATATAGTTCCAGACAAAAAGTTTTTTTTAAAGTTTTTTTCATATATATAAGTCTATATAAAACTTTGGACCCCCAGGGCAGGGCCTCTTTTCACCCCAGGGGTACAATTTGAACAATTTTGGTTGAGGACCATAAGACCATGCTACAAACCAAATATCAAAGGTCTAAGTGTTGTGGTTTCAGACAAGAAGAATTTTAAACTTTTCTTCATATATAAGTCTATGTAAAACTTGGGACCCCTGGGGCGGGCCATATTTGACCCTAGAGAGATAATTTGAACAATCTTGGTAGAGGACCACTAGATGATGCTACATACCAAATATCAAAGCCCTAGGCCGTGTGGTTTTGTACAAGAAGATTTTTAAAGTTTTCCCTATGTAAGTCTATATAAACCATGTGACCCCCGGGGCGGGGCCATATTTGACCCTAGGGGGATAATTTGAATAGTTTGGTAGAGGACCACTAGATGATGCTACATACCAAATATCAAAGCCCTAGGCCATGTGGTTTTGTAGAAGAAGATTTTCAAAGTTTTCCCTCTATAAGTTTATATAAACCATGTGACCCCCGGGGCGGGGCCAATTTGACCCTTGGCAGAGGACCACTAGATGATGCTACACACCATATACCAAAGCCCTAGGCCCTGTGGTTTTGGACAAGAAGATTTTTAAAGTTTTTTTCTTTCGGTTGCCATGGCAACCAGAGTTCTGCATGGAATTCAATTCTTTGAACAATTTTGAAAGGGGGCCACCCAGGATCATTCCTGTGAAGTTTGGTGTAATTCTGCCAAGTGGTTTTCAAGAAGAAGATTTTTTTAGAAAATGTTGATGGACACACGACGCACACCGCACACTGAGCGGTCACAATAGCTCACCATGAGCCTTTGGCTCAGGTGAGCAAAAAAATCATAGTAGAGGACCATTAGATGATGTCATATACAAATTATCAAAGCCCTAGGCCCTGTGGTTTTGGTCAAGAGGTTTTTCAAAGTTTTTTTCCTATGTAAGTCTATATAAACCATGTGACCCCTGGGGTGGGGCCATATATGACCCAAGGGAAATAATCTGAACAATCTTGGTAGAGGACCACTAGATTTTGCTACATATCAAATATCAAATCCCTAGGTCCTGTGGTTTTGGACAAGAAGATCAGAAACCGTTCAACTGTTCCTGGCCAATGTGACCTTGACCTTTGACCAAATGACCTCAAAATCAATAGAGGTCATCTGCTGGTCATGACCAACCTCACTTTCAATTTTCCTGACACTAGGCCCAAGCGTTCTTGAGTTTTTGCCCGGAAACCATTTTACTGTTCCTGGTCACTGTGACCTTGACCTTTGACATACTGACCTCAAAATCAATAGGGGTCATCTGCTGATACATGACAAACCTCTCTATCTGCTGGTCATGACAAACCTCTCTATCAACTTTCATGACCCTAGGCCTGAGCGTTCTTGAGTTATCATCCGGAAACCGTTTCAACTGTTCAGGGTCACTGTGACCTTGACCTTTAACATACTTATCTCAAAATCAATAGGGGTCATCTGCTGGTCATGACCAACCTCCCTATCATCTTTCATGATCCTAAGCCCAAGTGTTATTGAGTTATCATCCGGAAACCGTTTAACTATTCAGGGTCACTGTGACCTTGACCTTTGATATACAGACCTCAAAATCAATAGGGGTCATCTGCTCCCTATCAACTTTCATGATCCTAGGCCCAAGCGTTCTTGAGTTATCATCCAGAAATGGATTGGTCTACATTCCGACCAACCGACCGACATCTGCAAAACAGTATACCCCTCCTTCTTTGAAGGGGTGCATAAAAATCTTGTGTGTCCAACTCCTGAAACACAATTGAAAGGATATGTTGAAAGTTTCACTGATGAATGACATTTGTGTGAAGATAATCATAACTAATGGACTTTTTTCTGTGGCTTTTGTTTACTGAATTATGGCCCTTTCTTTATTTTCACATAATAGGTGATTTAAAAAGGGAAAAAAGCAGGATATTTCATCAAAAATATTTTTGGGCTCACTGACTGTGCTCAGTAGTGAAAACACTTATGTGACCCTGATATGGCAAAACATGCGGAATGTCTCAAAAATCTCTGGTTTCAACTATAAGTAATGATATGCTTTGAACAAAATAATAAATATGTTGCAAACTAGAAATGTGTCCATGGGACACAGACGCCCCCACTACATAAAAAGAACACAGATCAACTTTGGGAAAACAATATGTTGCTATTTAAAACAAGAGGGCCAAAATGCCCTATATCGCTCACCTGTTATCATTGCACTTAAGGACAAAAAGTTCAAAAAATCATAATCAAGATCAATCAAAAGAATTATGAGAAAATATAGTTGAAATATTCTTCAAATAAAATTATTTTCAAAACAGACCAGTACTTTCATGCCTGAAGGATTACATCAGAGGAGGTTAGGAGCAAACTTATGACTGATGAAGCCCAAAGGACAGGAACAAACAAGAGGACCATGATGGTCCTGAATCGCTCACCTGTCCCCACATGAACCGAGTATGACGTTGTTTTTTCTATTATTTGACATAGTGAACTAGTTTTTGAGCTCATGTGACCTAATTCTGAACTTAACCTAGATATCATCAAGATAAAAATTCTGATTAATTTTTATGAAGATCCATTGAAAAATATGACCTCTAGAGAGGTCACAAGGTTTTGCTATTATTTTATATAATGACCTAGTTTTTAAAGGCATGTGACCCAGTTTTGTACTTGACCTAGATATCATCAAGGTGAACAGTCTCACCAATTTTCATGAAGACCTCATGAAAAATATGGCCTCCAGAGAGGTCACAAGGTTTTTCTATTTTTAGACCTACTGACCTAGTTTCTGACTGCACGTGACCCAGATTCGAACTTGACCTAGATATCATCAAGGTGAACATTCTCACCAATTTTCATGAAGATCTGTTGAAAAATATGGCCTCTAGAGAGGTCAAAAGGTTTTTCTATGTTTAGACCTAGTGACCTAGTTTTTGACCGCAGTTGACCTGGTTTCAAAGTTGACCTAGATATCATCAAGATGAACATTCAGACCAACTTTCATACAGATCCCGTGAAAAATATGGCCTCTAGAGTGGTCACAAGGTTTTTTATTATTTGACCTACTGACCTAGTTTATGACCGCATGTGACCCAGTTTCAAACTTGACCTAGATATTATCAAGATGAACATTCTAACCAATTTTCATGCAGATCCCATGAAAAATATGACCTCTAGAGAGGTCACAACGTTTTTCTATTATTTGATCTACTGACTTAGTTTTGGACCGGACGTGACCAGTTTCGAACTTGATCTAGATATCATCAAGATGAACATTCTGACCAATTTTCATGCAGATCCTATGAAAAATATGACCTCTAGAGAGGTCACAAGGATTTTTTATTATTTGACCTACTGACATAGTTCTTGACCTCAGTTGACCCAGTTTCAAACTTGAACTAGATATCATCAAGATGAACATTCTGATCAATTTTCATGTAGATCCCATGAAAAATACGGCCTCTACAGAGGTCACAAGGATTTCCTATAATTTGACCTACTGACCTAGTTTTGGACTGGACGTGACCCAGTTTCAAAATTGACCTTGATATCATCAAGATAAACATTCTGACCATTTTTCATGCAGATCCCATGAAAAATATGACCTCTAGAGAGGTCACAAAGATTTTTTATTATTTAACCTACTGACCTTGTTTTTGACCGCAGTTGACCCAGTTTCGAACTTGACCTAGATATTATCAAGATGAACATTCTGACCAATTTTCATGCAGATCCCATGAAAAATATGACCTCTACAGAGGTCACAAGGTTTTTCTATTATTTGACCTACTGACCTAGTTTTTGACTGGACGTAACCCAGTTTCGAACATGACCTAGATATCATCAAGTTGAACATTCTCACAAATTTTCATGAAGATCCACTGAAAAATATGGCCTCTAGAGAGGTCACAAGGTTTTTCTATTTTGAGACCTACTGACCTAGTTTTCGACTGCACGTGACCCAGTTTCGAACTTGACCTAGATATCATCAAGGTGATATTCTGACCAACTTTCATAAAGATCCCATGAAAAATGTAACCTCTAGAGTGGTCACAAGCAAAAGTTTACGCACGCACGAACGCACAGACGACGGACGCTGCGCGATCACAAAACCTCACCTTGTCACTATGTGACAGGTGAGCTAAAAAGGGAAGAAATTAACCAAAATTAAAAAAAAAATCTTACAAGGTACAGGTATGTCAAAATACACCTAAAAATTGGAGGTACCATCCATGTTGTACCACAGAAAAGTGGTCTCGGTTTTTCCCTACGGCTAATAATAAAAAAGTTACTAAATAAGCTATTTATAGTAACATAAAAGGGATGTAAGAGTTACAGAGCGGAACGGAAATTGCTAACCAACAGACATACAGACAGACGGACACTGAGGCGATAACATAATATGTCCCTTTGGGCGAATAAAAGGAATCGAGATCCTATGGTGATACAAGTTGTGTGCAAGTTTGGTTAAAATCAATGAAGCTGCTATTGTGCAGACAAGGTCAAAATAGCTAATTTTGGCCGTTTCAGGGGCCACAACTCTTGAACCCATAATGGAATCTGGCCGGTTCAAGAAAGGAACCAAGACCTTATGGTGACATAAGTTTTGTGCACGTTTGATTAAATTCAAATCATAAATGAAGCTACTATTGTGCAGACAAGGTCAAAATAGCTAATTCTGGTCCTATCAGGGGCCATAACTCTGGAACCCATAATGGGATCTGGCCAGTTCAAGAAAGGAACCAAGATCTTATGGTGATACAAGTTGTGTGCAAGTTTGGTTAAAATAAAATCATAAATGAAACCACTATCGTGCAGACAAGAAATTGTTGACGGACGGACGGACGCACGGGGTCAATAGGGGTCATCTACTTTGTATGTCGATCATCCTATGAAGTTTCAACATTCTGGGTCAAGAGGTTCTCAAGTTACTGACCGGAAATGGTTTTCCATGTTAAGGCCCCTGTGACCCTGACCTTTAATAAAGTGGTCCCAAAAACAATAGGTATTGTCTACTCTATAAGCCCTACCATCCTATGAAGTTTGAATGTTCTAGGTCAAATGATTCTCCAGTTATTGGTTGGAAATGGTTTTGCATGTTCAGGCCCCTGTGACCTTGACCTTTACTAGAGTGACCTCAAAATCAATAGGGGCCATCTATTCTGCATGATCAATCATCCTATGAAGTTTCAACATTCTGGGTTAAGTTGTTCTCAAGTTACTGATCGGAAATGGTTTTCCATGTTCATGTCCGTGTGACCTTGACCTTTGATGGAGTGACCCCAAAAACAATAGGGGTCGTCTACTCCATAAGCCCTACCATACTAAGTAGTTTGAAGATTCTAGGTCAAGTGATTCTCCAGTTATTGATCGGAAATGAAGTATGGCGGATGGATGGACGGAAGGACAGGGCAAAAACAATATGGAGACAAAATTATATAATATGTGTATTGCATGTCAGATTACCACATTGAACAATTTAGTTTCAATAGATTGGAAATGAAGTGTGGCGGACGGACGGATGGATGGACAGGGCAAAAACAATATGGAGACAAAATTATAGAATATGTGTATTGCATGTCAGATCACCACATTGAACAACGTAGTTTCAATAAATTCCCACTAGTCATTACAGATATAACATCTTACAAATAATTAACAAAGAGTACACGAATACGTGCAGTAGCCTTTTGTATTTTTCAAGTAGTAGAGGTAAATCATCTTTTAGAATAATGAAAAAGAGCTGTCTGTAAGACAGCGCGCTCGACTTTTCTCAGTGCTTGACTCTGAATTAGAGCTTTGCCAGTGAAAAAAATTTCAAGTAAACTAGAAATGTGTCCATGGGACACAGATGCCCCCACTTTATGACAATGGACAAATTTTTTCCTAGGTCAGGGGCCGTAACTCTTACAATACTGAATGAATCCAGACATGAAACCCCAGGTGCACAACTGCACATGCTGACCAACATTCCTGTAAACTTTGGTGACTCAAGGTCAAATGGAGGTACGTGCGACACAACATTAAAATTACCAATTTTTAACTAAGTCAGGGGCCATAACTCCTACATGACTGAATGAATCCGGACGCAAGACCCAAGTTGCACAACTGCACATGCTGACCAACATTCTAGTAAACTTTGGTGATTCTAGGTCAAATACTTTTGGAGCTACGTGCGACACAACATTAAAATGACCAATTTTTTACTAAGTCAGGGGCCATAACTCCTACATGCCTCAATGAATCAAGAAGCCAAACCCCAGGTGCACAACTGCACATGCTGACCAACATTCCTGTAAACTTTGGTGACTCTAGGTCAAATACTTTTGAAGCTATGTGCGACACAACATTAAAATGACCAATTTTTTACTAAGTCAGGGGCCATAACTTCTACACGACTGAATGAATCCAGACACGAAACCCCAGGTGCAAAACTACACATGTTGACCAACATTCCTGTAAAGTTTTGTGACTCTACGTCAAATAATTTTGGAGCTAGGCGCGGCACAACATTCTCGGAAGGACGGACGGACAAGGGCAAACTATATCCCCCCCCCCCCTGCAAAAGTGGGGGCATAAAATGGGACATAACTCTGTCAAAATTCAAACAGAGTTATGGGAACTGCTGGGTCTCCTGTAATAACTATTCAAGTCAAAAGCTTTAATAGTAACAGAGATATGTGACTTTATCAAAAATTTCAACAAAAAATTCTAAGTTAAAAAGGGGCATTATTCTGTCAAAATTCAAATCAGAGTTATTGGGATTGTTTCTCCTGGTGTAGACTTTGATGGTAAATAACTATTCTAAGTTTCAAGTCAATAGCTTTGATAGTAACAGATATATTTGACTTTATCAAAAACTTCAACCAAAAATTCTAAGTTAAAAAGGGGCATAATTCTATCAAAATTCAAATCAGAGTTATGGTGATTGTTTCTCCTGGTGTAGACTTTGATAGTAAATAACTATTTTAAGTTTCAAGTCAATAGCTTTGATAGTAACAGAGATATTTGACTTTATCAACAAGAGGGCCATGAAGGCCCTGTATCGCTCACCTGACCTATTGATCTTAGATCATCAAGATTAACATTCTGAACAAGTTTCATTAAGATATGGTCATAAATGTGGCCTCTAAAGTGTTAACTAGCTTTTCCTTTGATTTGACCCAGTGACCTAGTTTTTGACCCGACATGACCCAGATTCAAAACTATCCTAAAGATCATCAAGTTTAACATTCTGACCAAGTTTCATTAAGATACAGTCATAAATGTGGCCTCTAGAATGTTAACAAGCTTTTCCTTTGATTTGACATGGTGACCTAGTTTTTGACCCCACCTAACACACATCTGAACTTGAGCTATAGATTATCAAGATTAACATTCTGATTAAGTTTCATGTAGATACAGTCATAAATGTGGCCTCTAGAGTGTTAACAAGCTTTTCCATTGATTTGACCTAGTGACCTAGTTTTTAAATCCACCTCATCTAGATTTAAACTTGACCTATAGATCATCAAGATAAACATTCTGGCGAAGTTTCATTAAGATATAGTCATAAATGTGGGAACTATAGTGTTAACAAGTTTTTCCTTTGATTTGACCTGGTGACCTAAGTTTTGATCCAAGATGACCCAATATCAAAATCGTCCTAGATTTTATTGAGGGTAACATTCTGACCAAGATTCATTAAGATTGGGCAAAAATTGTGACCTCTAGAGTGTTAACAAGCTTTTCCTTTGATTTGACCTGGTGACCTAGTTTTTGACCCCGGCTGATCCAGATTTAAACTTGACCTATAGATCATCAAGATTAACATTCTGACCAAGTTTCATTAAGATACGGTCATAAATGTGGCCTCTAGAGTGTTAACTAGCTTTACCTTTGATTTGACCTTATGACCTAGTTTTTGACCCTATATGACCCAAATTCAAACTGGACCTTGAAATCATCAAGATTAACATTCTGATCAAGTTTCATGAAGATATAATTATAAATGTGACCTCTACAGTGTTAACAAGCTTTTCCTTTGATTTGACCTGGTGGCCTAGTTTTTGACCCCAGATGACACAATATCAAATTTGTCTAAGATTTTCTTTAGGATAACATTCTGACCAAGTTTCATTAAGATTGAGCCAAAATTCTGACCTCTAGAGTGTTAACAAGCTTTTCCTTTGATCTGACCTGGTGACCTAGTTTTTGACCCTAGATGACCCAATATCAAACTCATTAAAGATATTAATGAGGTTAACATTCTGACCAAGTTTCATTAAGATTGGGCCAAAATTGTGACCTCTAGAGTGTTAACAAGCTTTTCCTTTGATTCGACCTGTTGACCTAGTTTATGACCCAAGATGACCCAATATCGAACTCGTCCAAGATTTTATTGAGACAGACAACGGACAACGGACACAGGGCAATCACAAAAGCTCACCTTTGAGCACTTCGTGCTCAGGTGAGCTAAAAAAAAAAAATTCTAAGTCCACCCAAAAATCCTTACCAGTAGAGAAAGGTCAAAATACACCTTAAAATTGGATTAACATGCATGTTGTACTACAGAAAAATGTCTTGATTTTTCCCTATAACCAGTAATGAAAAAGTTACAATATAAGCTATTTATAGTAACAACAAAGGGAAGTTATTCTATATTTTTGCAAATGACACTCCATCTCATGATGGTAAACAATTGTGCCAAATTACATAAAATCCCTCTATGAATGAAAAACAAATGCTCTGGTCAATGTCATTCTTGTATCCTATGACCTCTAAGTGTGACCTTGACCTTAGACCTAGGGACCTGATTCTTGCGCATGACTCTCTGTCTCATGATGGTGAACAATTGTGCCAAGTTACATCAAAATCCCTCCATGTATCAAGAAGACATGCACCAGACAAAGTCGTTATTCAATTTGACCTTTTGCCTTTAAGTGTGACCTTGACCTTTGAGATAGGAACCTGGGGTTTGCGCAGGACACTCCATCTCACTGAGGTTTACATTCATGCCAAATATAAACAAGATTGCTCCATGCATGTCAAAGTTATGGTCCGGACAAACAAATCCGGACGCACGCACGCACGCACGCACATACACCGAACAGCCATTTGGACAACTATGTCTTCGCTTCCGCAAGCGGGCTCGACAAAAAACTAATGTGTACAGGGTTTGTTTTTAAATTGGTAGGGGAAAGGCCAAACAAACGTTTTTGTTTATATTTGGCCTATATTCTAAGCATCTACTAATTCTGCTTATAAACAAGCAGTTTACAAATTAATGGGATAAGCAAATAAACATTTATATCAAATCACACTCTAGACGGTAGATTGAACCCAGTGATTCTAAAACGAACCGCTTGTACATCTATATTTGGCCTGGCTCTCTGGCTTTTTTAAAGTCATTTTAATTTACTTAGTGATTTTGATGTTCAGTTTATTTCTTCCCCTAGATTTTATGCAATTCATACAAAAGATTACCTCAGATATCCTAGAAATGAATGAAGGAGATAGATGTCATTGTATCTGATTTTATCAACCTTGATACCGATCTTTCATGCAGAAATGTGTATTAAAATCTGTCCAAACAGCATATACTAAATCCAAACTTTTAACATTTTTTCAATTGCTTGTATCCAAACCGTTACACACTTGATACATGTGACTGACTTCAATTGGTAGATTTTCGCAAAAATACTATACTTTCAGTTTAGAGACCGATGACAACATATGTGAAAATGTTTTTTCTTTCTTCTTAACTGATTTTTTCTGATGATACAATTGCAAAAGTTTTGATGACATCATTTAAATGTTCCATTTTCATTTCTTGATTCCATAATCTGCACGTTTTTATCACTTAGTAATTTAAACTGGAATGATTTCAACTTTTTATAGCGAATAACTTGCACCTTAGAATAAAAACTGAAAACATATTAAATGTTTATGTAAAACAAGAGGACCATGATGGTCCTGAATCGCTCACCTCTTCCCACATGACCCAGTTTTGAGTATGACGTCGTTTTTTCTATTATTTGACATAGTGACCTAGTTTTTGAGCTCATGTGACCCAGTTTTGAACTTGACCTAGATATTATCAAGATAAAAATTCTGACCAATTTTCATGAAGATCCATTGAAAAATATGGTCTCTAGAGGTCACAAGGTTTTTCTATTATTTGACCTATTGACCTAGTTTTCCAAGGTACGTGACCCTGTTTTGAACTTTACCTAGACATCATCAAGGTGAACATTCTCACTAATTTTCATCAAGATCTCATGAAAAATATGGCCTCTAGAGAGGTCACAAGGTTTTTCTATTATTTGACCTATTGACCTAGTTTTCGAAGGTTCGTGACCCTGATTTGATCTTGACCTAGGTGTCATCAAGGTGAACATTCTCACTAATTTTCATGAAGATCTCATGAAAAATATGGCCTCTAGTAAGGTCACAAGGTTTTTCTATTTTTATACCTACTGGCCTAGTTTTTGACCGCACGTGACCCAGGTTCGAAAATGACCTAGATATCATCAAGGTGAACATTCAGATAAATTTTCATGAAGATCCATTGAAAACAAGAGATCACAGAGTGATCTTGGCGCCCACCAATGTGCCATTTTTGAGTGTTCCAAATTTCAAGACTTATTGACTAGCTCAAGGTCAAATTTCATTTCCGTACACAACACAAATCTATGCATGTGGTCCAAATTTGAAGCCTGTACCTTCAAAAATGTGAAAGTAGGTCACTAGGTCAATGTCAAGGTCAAAGTTTGTTTCGGTATACAAAACTATGCATGTGGTCCTAAATTTGAAGCCTGTAGCTACAGAAATGTGAAAGTAGGTCACTAGGTCAATCTTAAGGTCAAAGTTCCTTTCGGTACATAAAACTATGCAAGTGGTCCAAATTTGAAGGTTGATTTTGAGAAATGTAAAAGTAGGTCACTAGGTCAAAATCCAGGTCAAATTTTACTTCGTAATACAAAACTATGCATGTGGTCAAAATTTGAAGCCTGTACCTTCAAAAATGTGAAAGTAGGTCACTAGGTCAATGTAAAGGTCAAAGTTTGTTTCAGTACACAAAACTATGCATGTGGTCCAAATATGAAGGCTGTAGCTTGAGAAATGTAAAAGTAGGTCACTCGGTCAAAATCAAGGTCAAATTTTATTTCGGAATACAAAACTATGCATGTGGTTCAAATTTGAAGCCTGTACCTTAAAAATGTGAAAGTAGGTCACTAGGTCAATGTAAAGGTCAAAGATCATTTCAGTACACAATACTATGCAAGTGGTCCAAATTTGAAGGCTGTAGCTTGAGAAATGTAAAAGTAGGTCACTAGGTCAAAATCAAGGTCAAATTTTATTTCAGAATACAAAACTATGCAAGTGGTCCAAATTTGAAGCCTGTACCTTCAAAAATGTGAAAGTAGGTCACTAGGTCAATGTCAAGGTCAAAGTTTTTTTCGGTACACAAAACTATGCATGTAGTCCAAATTTGAAGGCTGTAGCTTGAGAAATGTGAAAGTAGGTCACTAGGTCAAAATCAAAGTCAAATTTCATTTTGAAACACGAAACTATGCATATGGTCCAAATTTGATGCCTGTACCTTCAAAAATGTGAAAGTAGGTCACTAGGTCAAAATAAAGGTCAAAGTTTTTTCCAGTGCATAAAATTATGCATGTGGTCCAAATTTGAAGGCTGTAGCTACAGAAATGTGAAAGTAGGTCACTAGGTCAAAATCAAGGTCAATCATGTCAAGGTTCATCTTGCCACTCAAAAATATACATGTGGTCCAAGTTTGAATGTTGTAGTTACTGACAAGAACATTTTAAAAGCTTTTCCCTATATAAGTCTATATGAACCATGTGACCCCCGGGGCGGGGCCATATTTAACCCTAGGAGGATAATTTGAACAAACTTGGTAGAGAACCACTAGATGATGCTACATTACAAGTATCAAAGCCCTAGGCTTTGTGGTTTGGACAAGAAGATTTTCAAAGTTTTTCCCTATATAAGTCTATGTAAACCATATGACCCCCAGGGCGGGCCATATTTGACCCTAGGGTATAATTTGAACAATCTTAGTTGAAGACCACCAGATGATGTCACATACAAAATATCAAAGCCCTAGGCCCTGTGGTTTTGGACAAGAGGTTATTCAAAGTTTTTCCCTATATAAGTCTATATCAACCATGTGACCCCCAGGGCGGGGCCATATTTGACCCCAGAGAAATAATTCGAATCATCTTGGTAGAGGACCACTAGATGATGCTTCATACCAAATATCAAAGCCCTAGGCTCTGTGGTTTTGGACAAAAAGGTTTTCAAAGTTTTTCCCTATATAAATCTATATAAATTATAAAAATAAACAAAGGGCCATAACTCACTCATAAATTGTTGAACCAGTCTGATTTTCAGGGGGACACAACTAGGGTACCAATACATCATTCTGACAAAGTTTGGTCAAAATCCCCCCCAGTAGTTTCTGAGGAGATGCGATAACGAGAAATTGTTAACGGACGGACGGACGGACGGACGGACGGACGGAATGACGGACGGACGGACCACGGACGCAGAGTGATTTTAATAGCCCACCATCTGATGATGGTGGGCTAAAAATGGCCTCTAGAGAGGTCAAAAGATTTTAATAGTTTTAGACCTACTGACCTAGTTTTTGACTGCAGTTGACCCAGTTTCAAACTTGACCTAGATATCATCAAGATGAACATTCAGACCAACTTTCATACAGATCCCATGAAAAGTATGGCCTCTAGAGAGGTCACAAGGTTTTTTTATTATTTGACCTACTGACCTAGTTTTTTAAGGCACATGACCCAGTTTCAAACTTGACCTAGATATCATCAAGGTGAACATTCTGACCAATTTTTATGGAGATCCATACACAAGTATAGCCTCAAGAGAGGTCACAAGGTTTTTCTATGTTTAGACCTACTGACCCTAGTTTTTGACCCTGTTTCGAACTTGACCTAGATATCATAAAGATGAACATTCAGACAAATTTTCATACAGACCCCATGAAAAATATGGCCTTTAGAGAGGTCACAAGGTTTTTCTATTATTTGACCTACTGACCTAGTTTTTGAGGGCACATGACCCACTTTCAAACTTGACCTAGATATCATCAAGATAAACATTCAGACCAACTTTCATACAGATCCCATGAAAAATATGGCCTCTAGAGAGGTCACAAGGTTTTTCTATTATTTGACCTACTGACCTAGATTTTGATGGCACGTGACCCACTTTCGAACTTGACCTAGATATCATCAAGGTGAACGTTCTGACCAATTTTCATGAAGATCTCATGAAATATATGGCCTCTAGAGAGGTCACAAGGTTTTTCTATTTTTAGACCTACTGACCTAGTTTTTGACCGCACGTGACCCAGTTTCGAATTTGACCTAGATATCATCAAGATGAACATTCAGACAAACTTTCATACAGATCCCATGAAAATTATGGCCTCTAGAGAGGTCACAAGGTTTTTCTATGGCACATGACCAAGTTTCGAACTTGACCTAGATATCATCAAGGTGAACGTTCTGACCAATTTTCATGAAGATCTTTTAAATATATGGCCTCTAGAGAGGTCACAAGGTTTTTCTATTTTTAGACCTACTGACCTAGTTTTTGATGGCACGTGACCCAGTTTCGAACTTGACCTAGATATCATCAAGTTGAACATTCTGACCAATTTTCATGAAGATCTTGTGAAATACATGGCCTCTAGAGAGGTCACAAGGTTTTTCTATTTTTAGACCTACTGACCTAGTTTTTGATGGCACGTGACCCAGTTTCGAACTTGACCTAGATATCATCAAGATGAACATTCTGACCAACTTTCATAAAGATCCCATGAAAAATGTGACCTCTAGAGATGTCACAGGGAAAAGTTTACGCACGGACGGACGCACGGACGACGGAAGCTGCGCGATCACAAAAGCTCACCTTGTCACTTCCTGACAAGTGAGCTAAAAATGTGTTTCATTGTTGAAAATATCAAATTTTATGTGCTGTTCTTGACAGATTTTGCTTGGAAGAGGCCATATTGGACAGATACAAACACACGGCTACCGGTGTAGTTACCATCAGGGCTTCGGAAATTTGCCGGTTTGTCGGTTTTGGACAGATTTTTGACTTTTCAGACCGATTTGTGAAGTGAAAAAACGAAAAAAATCGGTCCCGTAAAAATGGAGAAAAAAAGTATAAATTTCGGTCTGATATCTCAATACACGACCACCTGCCAAGCAGGAAATTGCTGGTCGCACCCTCAGATAATCAATAAACGTGTCAAATCGGTCTGATTGTCACTTTGATAATCGGTCTGTAATTAGCACGTGACGCAATCAGCGCTCGCGCGGCACATCCTTTAATGTTCGCAGACAGCCGACTGCAATGTATTAAACATATTTGACTGGTTTCCAAATGTTCCTGACTGGATCCAAATCATTTCGACGGGGATCCACTTCTTTTATTAAGAATCCGATGGATGGTTTATTTCAAGGTTATAACACACTAAATAGCCACCACTATATATTCTATATAAAATGACAAGTTTTCACAACGTTGCAATACACACCTAGACCCATTTTAAATTTCTTTAACTTACATTTTCTTGTAACATTTATACTGTAAAAATATCTAAAGAAAAGTAGGGGTCATGTTTGATGCAAGAAAAATATTTCTGGTCAAACGGACACACCGTAATTTTTACACTGAAATGACAATCACAATTTAGGGTAGGGGTGTATGAATAAATTTCACATGTTAAATCAGTTTGGAGTCTTTTTTCAACATGCAAATGCTACCAGTATGTCAAGTATAGGCATGCAATATGATTTCAACCAATATATAGCAATGATTTCAAGGAAAAATCCTTCTTACAGCAAAAAAAACTGAGAACTATTTGAATCCGCCATTATGCGACTACCATTTTTTCATAGGTGCTCAGGCTATTTAGTGTCTGTATGCCTCAAAAGGTTACGTCTGATCACAGGTAAAAAAACAAATGGTCACTGCATTTAATCATGTACATTATAGGTCTTTGATTTATAGAGACATCACACGGAAAACCGATAAAAATATTTTTTATAATTACTTGATTTGAAAAAATTACATGATTCATTTGTTGGGGCTCCAGTTGAAACAAGTGCAGAAAATCGTCTTTGAAACCCGACTGTACAAAAAACAAAAAGAAAAAAAAAATGGACCGGCAAATATGGATGATAAAAAAAACCGGAGTGGCGCTGTTTATCAAATTGGTCTTTAAAAAAAAACGTTTCAAAAATGAAATTTTGTTTACATCAGAAGAGAACATATAACTTTATAAAATGTAGTTGCTTACTGAAGTGCAATGTAAGTGAAATGAAATAGTCGTGGCCAACCCGCGTGACCTTTTGCTAACTATACATGCGGGAAATTCGATCTCAGCGTTCACATAACGTACACATTCGGTCCGCGGCAGAGTATTCTTAAAATACTGAGGCTGTTTAGCAGAGAATATGTGTCGTGTAATTCACTTTGACGCATTGTATTTTATAGAATTCCGTCAAAGAATGAGGAAACATCACAAAGTATATGCCGTGTATACGGTACCGAAGTCACGTGCGTTGGCTTTTAGACTAGTTACGTACATGGTGTCAATGCCGGCAATTTTATCCTTGCAGGAAAAACATCGAAATTTAAACAAAGTAACGATCACGCATAACACTGAATAACTGTCTTCATTGTATGGTAACTCGCGGTGACCGGTAACTCAGTTTTAATGCATGCCATGCTTATTTCTTTACTCTATCACGTTTTACAAAATATGTAATATTGGGAATGCGGTGGGTGGGGTAGCGCCGATGTCAGGACTTTCGTTTCGGACCGATTGAGTTATCAAAATTTCCGGAGCCCTGGTTACCATACCGTGAAAATGTCACATGTCATTTCACATAACCGATGAGAATCCTTCGTAAATTTTAACATAATGTTTCTTTTAATGTTAAATAGCAGGTACTTGCACTTTACTCTTAGATGACAAAGTAGAAGATGTTCCTTCATAAAGATTAACTTTTTTTATTTGTGGTGTTCCACACAGACTTTATAGCATTTGAATTTGTGTTTGGTGTTACAACATATTCTGATGTGCTAAAATATTGGAGCTTTATTACATTTTAAACAGATAAACTACACTGGACTTGATTCATTTTTAAATGTAGTGTGAATCACCACATTACAGAATCCCTCCATGCATGAAGACGAAAATGCTCTGGACAAAGTCATTCTTTATCTGACCTTTGGCCTCTAAGTGTGACCTTGACCTTAGAGCTAGGGGTCTAGATCTTGCACATGACACATCGCTTCATTATGAAGAACACTTGTACCAAGTAATACCAAGTAACGGATGGATCCAGGCTGTCAATCAAACTAATTGTAAACTATTATATTGACCAATAAGATAACGCGGATTATTTAGTACGCATCACTTGTTGCTAACCAACCATTCCTTCGCACAAGCATTCGCTGTTGAGATGTGCTTATAGGGAATATATAACGCTGACGAGCGGTACCCGGAAAGGCTAGAAGGGGGAAGATTTATATTGTTCCCTAAACGGTTAACCTAAGGCAGTAAGCGTTGAATAAAAGTATGCCGACGACAGCTGAACGTTGAACAAATCAATAAACACGAAGCAATCTGCTCATTGACAAATGTGATTCTGATAATCTCTATATCAAAATCTGTGTGTCAGTAATTGTATATGGTATAATATCATAACATACATAATACATTATGCATCGTCTGTCTGCCTTTACCTCAATCTGATTAAAGTACATCTATTACGCTACGCATAGGATCTGAGAACGACCTATTCATAGCCTCGTTCTGACAACCCTTTCATTAGCCAATCAGAGCTTAACTTACAACATTTTGCAAATCTACCTGTAGCCTTGACTTATGATATTTACAATTCTTATGTCGTATTGTGTCAGATAGCTGGTTAGCTCAGCCGATAGGCCACTTGCTTTGTAAGCGAGGTGTCCCGGGTTCGAGCCCTAGAACGACTGCACATTTTTCTTACTCTTTGACATTCGAACAAGTTGTCTGATTGGTTAAAATAAAAATAGCAATACTGGAAATCCAAAATATACAGAAGACGTATGTGAATGGGTCGTTCTCAAATCTTCGTTTAGAAGATCAAGTACTTAAGTCAGATTGCCTTTACCCATTTGTCTGTGATCTGTTTCAATTTGAATTAGCTCAATTTATTTTAATTTAGGCTGATCGCATAATTATTCAGTTCAATACATTAGATATATATAATATAGGCCTAAGTCATTTATATCTTATTTCATACAAAAGTAACAGCTAACCTTCTTCAGCAATATATTCTCGCAGTTGAAAGTATCATTTATATTCTGTATTATACATATACAAAATTTTGTTCAGCGACCAATTTATTCTTACTCAAAAAATTGCATAGTATAGAGTGCACATCGAAGGTGTCATTAATAAAGTCAAAACATATGAAATAATTTCACATGAAATACCAACATTATTATTCAAAAATATAAATAAGATCTGGACACTATGTGGCATATTAACTTTATTTCAAAATGTTTTTGTGAAAGATAAAACGTAAGCTCATATTAATCAGACATTAAATCAAGAACAGACAGATAAATATTTGGAGTGGATTTTAATACTTTGCCATTATTTATTATGTAATGATAGTTCTTTCATATTTGTATATAGCAAATATATGACAACGGTATCCCCTCTGTGCACCGCGAGGTTTCGACATCATTCTTTTCAATCCTAGAAAGTCCTAAAATTGATTAATTTAAACTGATTTTCCTGTCAGTTGTTTTAAATGCAATTTAAAAATCAATTACAATGTATATGCACATGTTAAACCATGCAGTTTAGAATGTCACTGATTTCTCGTTACATATATTCATTTAACTTTACGACTATCATAAACTATTTATAACTACCACTACAGTCTGTACTTTTTCTATTTTTTTTTATTTGAAATTGTGAAGTTTAAGCCCTTGAAAAGATTAAATCAGCCCTATGATAAGCGAGCAATGTCCGTCCGAGCTGAAAAAATTAGTAAGTCATTATCACTACTAAATGTTCAAAATTTTGGAAGTTTGCATGCAAAAATTAGTACTGAAATAGCACCAAGCATGGACATATGTTTATTTTTAATACAATTCGTGGTATTGTACAAATATATATTACAATATAATGGGAATAATTGACTTAACTGATATCACAGTGGTGATCGATAAGTCCGCAATCAATTGCAGCTCGAGCGCAATCATACTTGTAAAATAAGAACAGTAGCTAGGGTATTACGCAACGTTAATAAAAAGCTAATGAACTAATTAATGAATTAATTAATGAATTTCGTTATCTGATGAAAATGTTATCTTGATTTAAGACATCACTTACACCATATGTGACAACATATGGAGTTTTAATATTTTTATCACATAAGCCTAGCGTGGAATTACTGTCTCTACGACAGAAGTAGGCCTGATAGTTTAATCTAAGACGTAGTCTCTATAAAAATGTTGCTTAAAAGATAATTAACATTATAATGCCAAATTATGCACCTTCATAAGGACTCAGCAATTTTCCTGCCAGCAATATCTAGTGAAAGTGTCCACGGTTTTTCACTCTTTCTTTGAGAACGCCAACACTTAGCGCTAACTTTTATCATGGTTTCTTCTGAGTTAATTTTAATGTCATGTACACATCCTTGAGTAAAATAATTAGGTACCTTTGACAGCTTTCTTGGTGCATTTTTTTCACAATTTGACAAGTATTTTCACAGAAAAATCATCTGTAATACTTTCTAGCGGGTCCATCGCAAATGTGCATGAATCCGCCATTTTGAAAGAAGCTTGTTGGAAGCAGCAACAGCAACTAAGGGGCAGAGTTTATTGATCGGTTTACGGATTCATGCATTGACAGAGTTATGGCACAAAACAGACTTTGATAACCTTTGGCCTCTAAGTGTGACCTTCGCCTTGGAGCTAGAGGTCTGGGTTTTGTGCAAGACACATCGTCTCATTATGGTAACATTTATGCCTATTTATTTCAAAATCCTGTCATGGTTGACAGAGTTATGGACCGGACACGGAAGGACAGATGTTCCTACAATTGGGTATTTAGGTGGCTATTCTTTTGTTCTGCCTATTGTTATTTAAGCCATGTAAAAGAAAAACAGCCACATAATAGCTTACTGATTCAGGCCGGTGTCCAGGATTTTTTTGCTGGGGGTGAGTGGGGGGGCCCAACCCGGGGTAGGATACCCCATCCGATGTCGAAAAAAAATTTATATGGCACATGAAAAGATGCATTTTCCTGCTACCTGAAACACCTTTAAGGATGCATGAATGTATTATATATTTAAGGAAAAGTCTATCTTTTAATCATTTCATCAAGCCTTTTCAATGTATGTATGATTGTACAGTCACAGTGTATGGACTTCATTTTTCAGTGAATGAACGACATCAAAGAAAAAGTACAGTAACCTATTGTTCGTATGCAAATGTGGGCTCTAAAGAATGGATGGAAGGACACAGCCTATTTCTGTGTCCCCCTTTCTTTTTTGAAAAAGGCAGGGGACAATTACAAACAACTACTTCAAGTCTGAATGTGTTCATATACCAAGTGACAAAATGGGAAATGAATCCAGACTTTACCTAAACCATCACCACAAGGGTGAGAAGAAATAACTTACTTTGTTTGTAAGGACTGGTAAGTTAGTTTTCTCTGGAATCCTGTACACGGTGGTAACGATAATGACTCGTGTTCTCCTGACTCCAGAAACTTCTCAACTTTCTTACTGAAATATAGTAAATTTATTCATATATGTAAAATATAGATTAACCTTTTTTATTGTAATTACAGCATTTTGTAGAAGTTCTAAGTGCATACTCTTATCCAGGTATAACAATGCTAACATTAAGTGCAGGTGCACTTCACACTGGTACGTTTTCACACCCTTAAAATCTTTAAAAATCCCTGCCTACACTTTTTTGGGTGGTGGGGGGCATGATCATTACCACACATTTTTTCTCTTTGGCCTAAATATGTATCAATAACAAACAGGTTTGTAATCTTCACCATATCAAATTTCAAGTAGATCTTATTCCATGAAAGGAAGTATAAATACCTTAAGTCTTGTTATAACTAGTTCAGTTGGTTACAGTCCAGTTTATATCTGTTATCATAATTCAATATTTCAATCCATATAAATATTCACCTATCTGATGTACCGAGAAGGACAAATTCGCCTCTAAAGAAATTGGACCATCTAATTTCACAAAAAGATAGTTAAGCAAAGGAATTTTTATTCTAAAAGGTATTTGTTGGATTTCTTGTCTTCTGATTGTTCTGGGTTAAACGCTGTTTTTCAACTGTATTTCAGTTATGTGATGGCAGGTCAAAATATATCTAAATTGGAATTGGCAAATATACTGGCTAGGAACCAGTTTATGGACAGAATTTGATGTTTTTTATCCGTCATTACCATTAAAATTAACTTAGACTAATGAAACTTACCCCCAACAAAAACTTTTTGCTACATCCAAATATATATTGGTCAGTTAATATTACTCAGTGATGTGAAATAATATATTTACCAGAGGCTTAAATTAGTTCATAACTAGAATGTGTCTGTGGGACACAGGGTGTGCCCCAACTGGTACATTTGTCACAAATAAGGGGAAATCATTCAAATGTTTGCAGTCTTAATGGGGTATAGCCTCCAAAAAAATATTTATGAAATGGATTCATTATTCTATACCATATACTTTTTGACCTATGAGCATCACAAACAAAAATCCATTATTTTGGCTATTTCAAGGGCCATAACTCTGTAATAAATGCTAAAATTCTCAAGAAGAATGCCAAGTGTGCACGGTCTCATTATGATAAAGACTCAAGCAAGGTTTCATGAATTTACATTAAATACTTTTTGAGTGAGGCACATAATTAGGTGAAAATGTGCATTTTTTACTATTTCAGGGGCCATAACTCTGAAAATAGGGACCCAGATGAAAAATAGGAGGTGTGCAAGTTCATATCATGATAAAGATTCATGCAAGGTTTCATCAATTTAGATCAAATACTTTTTTAGCTAGGCGTGTCACAAGGGGAAAATGTGCATTTTTGACTATTTCAGGGGCCATAACTCTAGAAATAGGGGGCAAACCCAGATGAAAAATAGGAGGTGCGCCAGTTCATATCATGATTAAGACCCATGCAAGGTTTCATGAATCTATATCAAATACTTTTTGAGCTAGGCGTGTCACAAGGTGAAAATGTGCATTTTTGACTATTTCAGGGGTCATAACTCTAAAAATAGGGGGCAGATCCAGATGAAAAATAGGAGATGCGCAAGTTCATACCATGATAAAGACTCATGCAAGGTTTCATCAATTTATATCAAATAATTTTTGAGCTAGGCGTGTCACAAGGTGAAAATGTGCATTTTTGACTGTTTCAGGGGCCATAATTCTAGAAATAGGGGGTGGACCCAAAGAAAAATAGGAGGTGCGCAAGTTCATATCATGATCAAGACTAATGCAAGGTTTCATGAATCTATATCAAATACTTTTTGAGCTAGGCGTGTCACAAGGTGAAAATGTGCATTTTTGACTATTTCAGGGGCCATAACTCTAAAATTAGGGGGCGGAGCCAGACGAAAAATAGAAGGTGCGCAAGTTCATATCATGATAAAGTCTCATGCAAGGTTTCATTAATTTATATCAAATACTTTTTGAGCTAGGCATGTCACAAACTTCGGACGGACGCACAGACAACAGCAAATCTATATGCCCCCACCACTCATAGAGGGGCACAAAAAGTGTTACTTTTTCATACTAAAAGAACCAGTTTCTGGACAATCTTTGGTGGCAATCTGACTAAAGTACATTTCCAACATTTCCAATTGACGCTACGCGCATTGGATCTGAAGACGTGCTATTGATATCCTAGCTCTGAATAGAGCTTTCCGCTAGCCAATCAGAGCCTTAATTACAACATTTTGTATGTGAAAGTAGAAGTTCAAAAAATCTTTATTTAGCCTGGTTTTTTTCATGTTTATTATTATGGCCACATCTTGACTGCGCCATTGTGTCTTGAGAGGTTACGGACTTGGTCACGTAAGGGGAGAATATGTGTCAGGCAGCCAGTGAGCTCAGTCAGTAAAGCACTCGCCCTATAAGCGAGGCTGGTCCAGGGTTTGAGCCCTGGACTAAATGCACATTTTTCATACCTAGTGACATTCTATGCTATCTTGATGGTTCAGCCAAATGCTTGTTGAAACGAGAAGTCTGATTGGTTCAAATAAAAATAGATTTGCGAAAATAAAAATAGCAATATCGGAAATCCAAAATATACAGAAGACAAAATTAATGTAAATGGGTCATTCTCAGATCTTCGTTTAGAAGATCAAGTACAGTCAAACTTTTCCAAAGCGACCACACAGGGGAAGTTGAGATTGTGGTCTCTTAAGACAGGTGTTTTTTTAACTCTGGATAGACTTTCTGAGCATGTATATTTTGGTAAGGAAACTGTCATGAAGAAACAATTGCTACTACTATTGAGTTTATCAAGTACATGTATTATAAACAAGAGGGTCATGATGACCCTGAATCGTTCATCTGAGTTATATGAGCCACATGTTTAAAATGGCAAACTAAAATATTAGAAAGTAGGTCAGTTAAGTTAGTGCAAAACTGTACATGTCATCCAAATTTCAAGGCTGTATCTTAAAAAACAAGAAAGTAGGTCTGTAGGTCAAGGTCATAGTCAAGTGACCCCCTTATCGCTTGGGGTCATCAGGTAATTATAATTAAGCAGTCTAGAAAATATGATCTGATATTTTTTTAAGTATTCATTCCTATATAACTCATAACAAGTGTTCCCCAGGGCTGGGCCTCTTTTCACCCCACGGGCATAATTTGATCAATCTTGTTAGAGGTCCACTATGCAATGTCACATACCAAATATCAAAGAGCTAGGCCTTGAACTTTCAGACAAGAAGATTTTTTAAAACATTCCCTATATAGGTCTACGTTAAACTTGGGACCCCCAGGACAGGGCCTCTTTTCACCCCCAGGAGGATAATTTGAACAATTTCTGTAGAGAACCACTAGGCAATGCTACTTACCAAATATCGAAAGCTTAGGCCTTGCAGTTTCAGACAAGAAGATTTTTAAAGTTTTTTCCTATATAAGTCTATGTAAAACTTTGGCCCCCCGGGGAGGGGCCTCTTTCCACCCCAGAGGCATAATTTGAATAATTTTCATAGAGGACCATTAGAAGCCAAATATCAAGGCTCTACGCCTTGCTGTTTTGGACAAGAAGATTTTTAAAGTTTTTCCATGCGGTTGCCATGGCAACCAGAGTTCTGCATGGAATTCAATTTTTTTTTAAAATTTTGGAAGGGGAGCACCAAAGGATCATTCCTGTGAAGTTTGGTGTAATTCTGCCCAGTGGTTTTCAAGATGATTTTTTTAGAAAATGTTGACGGACAGATGACACACGATGGACAACAGACATTGAGCAGTCACAAAAGGGTACTATAGATATTAGTGTATAATGCACACTTTTTACTGCTGAGGCCACTCCCGAATCGTGGGTGCATTATAATCATACACAGGTATGGACGGTTTTCCAGCTTCAACACAAGTTTGTAGGGTTTTTTTCTTAAACAAAATTAATCTTATATTAAGTTATGTATTTTGAGGAAAGAAATATCAAAAATCGTAAATAAAAAAAGATCGACTATTATCTTTAATCTATATCAAATTGCAAACAACAAAACTGGCATGAGGTGTCATGCTAATTGCGGATAATTACAGGCCATTTGATCACACCTTTTGTTATCGATTTGAATTGAGAAATTGATGTCATTTTTTGTCCATTTCATTTTCATGTTGGTCGCTTGATAACAGGTAAATTTTATGAATGGGAAGTAAAATTAATGGTCACGTTTAACAAGAGGTCGCTTGTCATTCATGTGCTCTGCATAAAGTCTCATCACCACCTACCTACATGCCAAGTTTGAAGTCAATACCTTAACACTGAAAGTAAATCAACTGGTATAAAACATTGGTGACACTGGTTTGTGGAAGCGAATCAACTGGTAACACTGGTTTATGAATAAATACCAAAAATAGTTGTTGGTTTGTGAAATATAAAAGAAACAAGAGCTCGTAGAACACAAAATGCCCCTTGGTGCATTCAGTAACTGCACAAGGAGCAGAAATTATTTGGTCACTGTGCAATGAACGTGTGATGTACTGGCCTCAAATCAGTAATTATGGGTCATTGACCAGTCATAAATTTTGTTTGTTTGTTTGTTTTGGGTTTAACGCCGTTTTTCAACAGTATTTCAGTTATGTAACGGCGGGCAGTTAACTTAACCAGAGTCTGTACCAGTACAAACCTGTTCTCCGCAAGTAACTGCCAACTTCCCCACATGAATCAAAGGTGGAGGACTAACGTATCTTATATGATTTTAAGAAAGCATTCTCTAGTTATCTGGCAAAAAAAGTTCTGTTCTGAATCAATGTGACCATAACCTTTGACATACTGATCTCTAGTTACAAGGTTTTTTCTAGCTAATTTGGGAACATAGCATATACCCCCAAAATTGGGAATTTTGACATGTAAATGTTCCAAATTGGGAAATATTTAGTCCCATAGGACATAGTAAGGATGTGTTTAAGCACTTTCTCGTACACTTGTTTCACAATTAACAACCTCTTTAACATACTTCCATTACAAAATTGTCCATAATTTGGTCAATGTTTCTGCAATTTGGATGAAATTTTTTTCAGAATGTAGATTGGGAATTTTTGCACTCATTTTGGGAAAAATACATACTTTTTGGCATTGGGAATAGAGCCGAATAACGGCTATAAACCCCCCCCCCCCCCCCACCCAAAAAAAACCTGAGTTATCTGGCAAAAAAAGTTCTGTTCTGGATCCATGTGACCTTAACCTTTGACATACTGATCTCAAAATCAATAGGGGTTATCTGATGGTCAAAATCAACCTCCCTATTAAGTTGTGTGATCCTAGGCCCATTCTCAAGTTATTGTCTGGAAATGGTTTAATAGTGTGACCTTGACCTTTGACCTACTGACCTCCAAATTAATAGGGGTTGTCCACTGGTCATGAAAATCTCCCTATAAAGTTTCATGATCCTAGGCCCAAGTGTTCTAAAGTTATCTTCCAGAAACAGTTTAACTGTTCTGGGTCACCGTGACCTTGACCTTTGATTTACTGATCTCAAAATTAATAGGACTCATCTGCTGGTCATGATCAACCTCCCTATTAAGTTTCATGATCCAAAGCCCAAGCGCTCTTGAGTTATCATCTACATAACAACTGACCTAAATTCCAACCGATTGACATCTGCAAAACAATATACCACTCGTTCTTTGAAGGGGGTCATAATTAAATTATTCATTATGAAAGGTTAAGTTTAAACAGACAGAATGAGATGGTCTAAGGACAGAATAAAATTTTTTAAGTGTTTATTTTGTTTATTTCAGATAAATTATGGCTGTCCCTGGTAAAAAAGTACCAAAGAACTTATCTTCATCCCTGTCTCAAGGTTCTGGAGAGGATTTTGAAGTTTTCTGCCAGCCATGTGACAGAGATGACCTCAGACTACCTGCCACTGGGTACTGTGTAGATTGTGAAGAGCACCTGTGTGACTCATGCTTTAACACCCACAGGAGACCAAAACCACTTCGACATCATAAACTCCTAGATAAAGACAACATGCCACAGACACAAAATCTTTCTACAATGTCTAGTTCTACACATGTTGGCCAGCCAGATGAACTTAAAACTCCTTGCTCTAAACACACCAAAGAAATGATCAAGTTCTACTGCCATGACCATAAAGCAATTCTATGCAGTGTATGTGTGACCCTTGACCATCCCCGTACATCCTGCCAAGTTGACTACATACCTGATATATCAGGACACTTCATTAACAGCACTGAGTTCAAAGGTACTCTTAAAGAGCATGACAAAATAATTGAGAAATGTCAGAAGATTACAGCAGGTCTGAGACAAATGGTTGCAAAATCAAACACTTCTCTGACAGATGTTCTCAAAGAAATAACAAAGTTTCGAGAAGAGATCAACCGAAGATTAGATGAACTTGAAAAGGAAGCTTCAGATGCAGCTAATATTCTAAAACAAGAGAATGAAACAAGGTTGAAGACTACAGCAGAAACATGTGATAGTCTGATAAAATCTCTGAAAGCATCATCTGATATGATCAAACAACTCAACACAACAAAGAAAGCAGACAGACTTTTCACCGAGCTTAAAAATGCTGAGCAACTAATCCGAGATAGTGAAAAGAAAATGATGCATGTAAAATCCACTGGAGTTACAAAAGAATATACATTTGATCCAAGTCAAGCCATTCAAACACTTCTTCAAAATGAGAAGTCACTTGGTAAATTAACAGCTAAAATACTAGAACAGCCATGTCCAGCTTTAAAATCAAGGACAATATCACCTCAAAAAAACATCGGTGTCAAGATGTCATCAGATAAAAATGACTGTTACATAACGGGCATTGCAGCTTCTTTCCCAAACCAAATATTTCTAGTAGATTATAACAATCGCACAATTAAAATGGTAGACATCAATACTCAAGCTATTCAACAACTGAGCCTAGATTCATATCCCTGGGATATCACCACAACCACCAGAGATAAACTTGCTGTAACAATGCAAAGTCTCAGAACAATACAGTTGATATCCTACTCCTCAAACAGACTTTCTAAGAAAAACACACTTAATGTAGATGGAGTGTGTTATGGTATCAGTTACTGTCAGGGAAAACTTGCAGTAACATTTGTGATTCCTGCAAAACTGCAAATCATGGACTTGAAAGGTACTGTACTAACAACAGTCATAACAAACTCAAATGGTGAAAATATTTTCAGAAGCCCAGAATATGTCACCACCAACAGCAATGCTATATATGTATCTGACTATGCAATGCATGCAGTTTTCTGGTTAAACTGGCAGGGAGAACTAATGGGTAGTTATGGAGGCATGGGATATCCACAAGATATTGCCATGTTAGATGATGGATCATTCTGTGTGAGTGATGCCCAAACAGACAAATGTAACATACTCAATGTAACTGGTGACTGTAAAAAGAGTACAACTGTACTGAATGAGTTAGATTATCCTTGGTCAATATACCTGTGTGAATCAAGCAGTACACTTTATGTCAGAAACTTCAGTGATAACGAACAGGACAGAAACTTCATTCAAATCTATAAGCTATCATAACACAGAGAACAGAAATGATTTTGTTGACCATAACAAACCATTTAACAACATCAAAATTATATAAAACATCAGCAAAAGTGAAGCTACTTAGATTGAATGTGAGACCTATAATATGTAAACCAGATATTTAGATTTCCTAAAATGCCGTCTTGCAAGTGCAGGTTGGAAATATAACAACCTGCCAAGCGATTTAAATTGACAACATCTAATCAGTTTTTATAGATGATTTCAAAAATATTCAAACATTTTAAACATATTTTATCAAATAATTATTCAAAAAGTTACAAAAAAAAATAATCTGTATAAATCAAATGTGGTTTGATGGTCTTAGAGACTGAGTTGCAGTGGGGAAATATAGTAGTAAATTGGTGGTAAAAGGAAATATTTTCACAAAAAGAACTTAATGACCTTGTATCAAATGTGTTTTTGTTTCTCTCAAATCATAGCACTAACACAGATATTTTAGGGTCAAAGAGACAGACAGTTACTTTACAAAGGATGTGATCAACTCTGGTAGTAATCTAAAGATTTTGCTAGATTGTCAGTGTGATAGAGGGACATAGATCTATCAAATAAATTAAATTTGTTACAAAAAGTAAAATCTCTGTTCAATTTATAAAGTCTGAGAGGTTTTGTTGGCTTAATTAGACCAGGAAGTAGGCAGGGATTTAATTTCTATTAATCTAAACATTACAATAGTTTTCCTAAATACAGACAGGTCTTCTAATTAAGTTTCAAGCATAATTCTCTTAACCTTTAGCCTGCTGGCAGCAAATGATTTTGCTTTTGCAACCAGTGCTGACCAATATTAGCCTGCACAGATCACAAAATGGAAGGCTCAAACCTTCAACCTTGAGTTATGACCTTGACCTTGAGCACACATGGCTGACTCATATGAGTTCTGCACATTCTCTTGATGATGTGATCATCTGACCTAGGGCTGAAAGGAATACACTAAGGGGCGAATATGATATGTATCATGAATACTGGGTGCACATACCAATATTTATTCATGAATATGAATTTTATACTAAGAACGTCACTGAACATTATGTGGTTTATGCCAACAATATATTACAGTCTGCTGACTAGGTTATAGTTATAGTACTTACTGGGTACTCGAAACACTGTGAACTAATACTGTTCAAAAGTAAAACAAGAGCTGTCACTATTGGTGACAAATGCCCCGAAGTAGGCCCAAGAATGCCACAGTTGTATTCGCAAAAAAATACATATAATTTTGTGACCTTGGCCTAAGAGGCCTCGGTCATAAGTGTGACACATCTTCTCAATATGGTTAACATTTGTGTCAAATTATTTTCAAATTGCTTGATAAATGGCAGAGTTATGGACCAGAAAAGAAACACCTTTGACTTCTAAGTGTGACCTTGACCTTGGAGCTAGGGGTTTGGGTCTTGCACATGACATTTCGAACGCCCCTAGAATCATCAAAAAACATTCAACCAACTTCTACAGATCCCATAAAAAATAGGGCCTTTAGAGAGGTCACAAGGTTTTCTTTTATTTGACCTCTGACCTAGTTTTTTGATGGCACTGACCCATTTTCGAACTTGACCTAAATATCATCAAGGTGAACGTTCTGACCAATTTTCATGAAGATCTTGGAAATATATGGCCTCTAGAGAGGTCACAAGGTTTTTCTATTTTTAGACCTACTGACCTAGTTTTTTGACGGCACGTGATCCATTTCGAACTTGACCTAGATATCATCAAGGTGAACATTCTGACCAACTTTCAAAAGATCCCATGAAAAATGTGACCTCTAAGTGGTCACAACAAAGTTTACGGCCCTGACGCACGCACCGCACGCACAGAACGGACGACGGACACCGCGCGATCACAAAAGCTCACCTTGTCACTTTGTGACAGTGAGCTAAAGAAATAGCGGATTTATTGAATTTCTATATACATATTTGTACTGTATTTATTTCTGTGAAATAATTTCTCTACTTTTTCCAGTTATAATGGAAGAAATTACAACACTCAAGAAAGATATGAAATTAACCTAATCAAAAGGTTATTTGCTAAATAAAGAATTCAGCAGTGTGTTAATGACTTCATAAACACACTAAAATGGCTGCCTCTGTGATCAGCCATTTTCTTAAATTTCAATCTGCTATATCTTTTTCAACAGTGGTCTGATTTTAACAAAAGCTGTCGGAGGACAGCAATGCTCGACTACTCAACAGCCTTGTCGAAAAAGGGGCATAATATAGTAAACAAGAGGGCCATGAAGGCCCTGTATCGCTCACCTGACTTATTGACCTAAACATCATCAAGATTAACATTCTGACCAAGTTTCATTAAGATAAAGTCATAAATGTGGCAGTGCTCGCGCTGCCAATCGACATTATCGCCAAATGGCGATTATTTCATTGAAGTGTCGATTAAAACGCAGTTTTTGGCGCTAGAAAATGGCGATTAATTAATTAAAATGCTACAAAAATTATTGCAAAAAATTGTCCTTAAACTGTTGGAACATACGAAGTTTCATCGACAAAAACGTGCGAAGTCGGTAGCAGGAAGCGTATCTGCCCAGAGGCATAATTACCCCTTCTAAAGGGTGACACACTTAAGGCCTTAATGATTTGTTTATCGCCAAAACACGTGTACGAGGTATACTTCACTAACTGATCCGCATGTTGTGCACTACGATCGTAAAGATGTTTAAAACAACAATTATCATCATTTTAAATCCTTGATCATTTAATCGCCGTTAATTACCAAAAAAACAAATTAATTAAACATAATTCCTTCAATGTGGAATTCCTATGCCGACTCGAGACTTAGACGGGGAACCAACAAATGCGTTTTTTGCATTCTGTCTGTCCGCGACAAGCAAAATTAACAGTAGAGATTTACATTACCCTTAGCTACACAATTCTTTTTTTTAAACCCTTTTGAAAGTATCTTCCCTTGACTGCTCAGTAATTTCCTTAATCCACTTAATTTTACTCCAAATTTTTTAAACCAGACTTAAACATAATATTATCACTGACACTTTCTGTGCACCAGCAGATCAAAGAAGAGACCAGCAGATTAAAGAAGAGGTGTATTCCATGTGATGTCATAGTGATGTCACTGCTATGTATTTAATTCAGAACCAGCATCAATACACACCTGTTATTTAAAGTGACTGTGACTTCGAGTGCATTAAGCACTGGGAGTTGATTTATTTTTTGCTGATATGGAATTAACTTTTTTAAATTGTATTTATATTCAAAGAGTTTTCTTAGTTTGGGCAATCATTGCAAGAGTGAAAAAAAACTTTACTTTACAGTTTAATCACATTAGATTCACAAAGTTTACAAGGATAAAAAACAGAACCACTGACATTTTGAGTGAATAATTATGTTATTAATACTTGTTAAATCAATAAACTTAAACAAAGACAGGAAATACTAACAAGAGGACCATGATGGTCCTGAATCGCTCACCTCTTCCCACATGACCAAGTTTTGAGTATGACGTCGTTTTTTCTATTATTTGACATAGTGACCTAGTTTTTCAGCTCATGTGACCCAGTTTTGAACTTGACCTAGATATTATCAAGATAAAAATTCTGACCAATTTTCATGAAGATCCATTGAAAAATATGGTCTCTAGAGAGGTCACAAGGTTTTTCTATTATTTGACCTATTGACCTAGTTTTCGAAGTACGTGACCCTGTTTTGACCTTTATCTAGATATCATCAAGGTAAACATTCTCACTATTTTCATGAAGATCTCATGAAAACATGGCCTCTAGAGAGGTCACAATGTTTTTCTATCTTTATACCTACTGGCCTAGTTTTGACCGCACGTGACCCATTTTCGAAACTGACCTAGATATCATCAAGGTGAACATTCAGATCAATTTTCATGAAGATCCATTGAAAAATATGGCCTCTAAGAGGTCAAAAGATTTAAATAATTTTAGACCTACTGACCTAGTTTTTGACCGCAGTTGACCCAGTTTCAAACTTGACCTAGATATCATCAAGATGAACATTCAGACCAACTTTCATACAGATCCCATGAAAAGTATGGCCTCTAGAGAGGTCACAAGGTTTTCCTATTTTTAGACCTACTGACCTAGTTTTGACCGCACGTGACCCAGTTTCGAACTTGACCTAGATATCATCAAGGTGAACATTCTGACCAATTTTCAATGAAGATCCATTGAGAAATATGGCCTCTAGAGAGGTCACAAGGTTTTTTCTATTTTTAGATCTACTGACCTATTTTTGACCCCACATGACCCAGTTTCGAACTTGACCTAGATATCATCAAGGTGAACATTCTGACCAATATTCATGAAGATCTCGTGAAAAATATGGCCTCTAGAGAGGTCAAAAGGGTTTTTCTATTTTTAGATCTACTGACCTAGTTTTTAACCCCACGTGACCCAGTTTCGAACTTGACCTAGATATCATCAAGATGAACATTCTGACCAATTTTTCATGAAGATCCATTGAGAAATATGGCCTCTAGAGAGGTCACAAGGTTTTTTCTATTTTTAGACCTAATGACCTAGTTTTTGACCCTACGTGACCCAGTTTCGAACTTGACCTAGATATCATCAAGATAAACATTCTGACCAATATTCATGAAGATCTCATGAAAAATATGGCCTCTAGAGAGGTCACAAGTTTTTTCTATTTTTAGACCTACTGACCTAGTTTTTGAACCCACGTGACCCAGTTCGAACTTGACCTAGATATCATAAAGGGTGAACATTCTGACCAATTTTCATAAAGCTCTTATGAAATATAGGGCCTCTAGAGAGGTCACAAGGTTTTTCTATTTTTAGACCTACTGACCTAGTTTTTGATGGCACGTGACCCAGTTTCGAACTTGACCTAGATATCATCAAGATGAACATTCTGACCAACTTTCAATAAAGATCCCATGAAAAATGTGACCTCTAGAGGGGTCACAAGCAAAATTTTTACGGACGCCCCGGCCCGACGGACACCCCGTCACAAAAGCCCCCTGTCACTTTTTACAGGGGGCAAAAATTGTAACTTAGGTTTAAACACATTTAGTTTTCCCTTTTTCAACATCATGAACAGCAGGGATTAAAAATTTCCCCATTTTCCCTAAAATCTTGTCCTTCCCCTAAAATACTCCCCTTCTCCCTAACTTTGCTGAGGAGAAAACTTTTCCCTAAAATCTTACCTAGCTTAAGCCCCCTTTTGTCACAAAAATAATGACATTCTTTACAAAAATCACAATGGGTCATTCTGAAAATGGTATTTTCAGTGACCTAAAACAAAAAAACTGAAGATATGATAAACCCTGATTATTCAAACCATGATTAAACATGAAAAAAAATTTAAAAAAAAATAAAAAGTGGTTAATTTTCATGAAAAAAAAAAAAAGTTTAAAACCCGTTTATGTTTTTCATTGAAAAGCGAAAGTGCATGCAATTATGCGCTCGCCAATTTTCTATTATTTTTCTTCCCTAAAAAAAAGTGGCTATTAATTTATAATGGCCAGGGCTAGCACAAATTTCCCTCAAATTAAAAACTAGCTTTCCTTTGTTTTGACCCGTGACCTATTTTTTTTGCCCTGACATGCCCCAGATTAAATTTGACCTAAAGACATAAAAATTTACATTCTGACAAAGTTTCATGAATTACAGTCTAAAGTGGCCTCTGAGTGTTTAACAAGCTTTTTCCTTTGATTTGACCTATGACCTAGTTTTTGCCCCTTTCCCTCACCCAGTTTTAAACTTGACCTAAAATCACAAGATTTACATTTGACTGAGTTTCTTTAAAGATATTCAAAATTTTAGCCTCGAAGTTTAACTAGCTTTTCTTTTTATTTGACCCTGACCTAATTTTTGACCCGACATGCCCCAGATTCAACTTGTCCAAAAGATCATCAAGTTTAACATTCTGACTAAAAAATCAAAGATCCCGTCATAAATTGTCCCTTGACTTTTTAACAGGTTTTTTCCTTTGATTTGCCCCGGGTCCCTTTTTTTTTGACCCCCCTTACCCAAATTTTTAAAACATGACCTTAGATCATAAAATTTATTTTTTTGATCAAGTTTCATTAAGATATGGTCAAAAAATGGGCTCTACAGTGTAAACTATTTTTTCCTTTGTTTTGACCGAGTGCCTATTTTTGACCCTACAGCCCAGTTTTCAAACTGACCTTAAAATCACAAAATTAACTTTCTGAACAATTTCAGAAATACAGTCATAAATGTGGCCTCTACAGTGTTAACAACTTTTCTTTGACTGCCCGGGGGACCTATTTTTTGCCCACCAATGACCCAAATAAAACTCGTCCAAATTTTTATGGGGGTAACTTTCTACAATTTTCATTAGATTGGGCCAAAAAATTGTGACCTCTAGAGTGTTAACAATTTTTCCTTATCGCCCTGGTGACCTATTTTTTTTAAACCCAAAGGGACCCAATTCAAACCCCCAAGATTTTACTGAGGATATTTCGACCAAGTTTCATTAAAATTGGGCCAAAAATGGACCTCTAAGTTTAACGTAAAACTGCTGACTACGAGAGGAACGACCACACACGGGGTGAAAAAAAAAGCTCACCTTTGAGCACTTTTATGCTCAGGGAGCAAAAAAGAGGGCCATATGGGCCTGAATCGCTCACCCTTCCCACATACCCATTTTGAGTAAACGTTGTTTTTTTCTATTTTTTGACATGTGACCTAGTTTTTGACTCATGTACCCGTTTTGACTTTACCTAGATATTATCAAAAAAAAATTCTGACCAATTTTCAGAAATCCTTTAAAAATATGTCTCTAAGAGGCACAAGGTTTTTTTATTTTTGCCTATTGCCTATTTTCGAAGGTAAAAGTGCCCTGTTTTTAATTTACCTAATATCATCAAAGGGAACATCTCACTAATTTTCATGAAAATCTCATGAAAAAAATGGGCCCTAAAGGGCCCAAGGTTTTTTTATTTTTATACCCACTGGGCCAGTTTTTTTACCGACGTGACCCATTTTGAAATTTACCTAGAACATCAAGGGAACATTTAATCAATTTTTATGAAAAACCCTTTAAAAATATGGGCCCCTAAAGGTCAAAAGATTTTAATAATTTTAGACCTACGACCAGTTTTTGACCGCAGTTGACCCGTTTTTCAAACTTGACCTAGGTATCATCAAGATGAACTTCAGACCTTTCATACAGATCCCATGAAAAAAGGCCTCTAGAGAGGGCCCAAAAGGTTTTTTTTTATTATTGACTACTGACCTATTTTTTTAAGGGACATGACCCATTTCCAAACTTACCAGATACATCAAGGGGAACATTCTGTCCAAATTTTTTGGAGTTCCTTCCAAGTATGGCCTGTAAAAGGTCCAAGGGTTTTTTTATTTTTAGACCTACGACCCAGTTTTTTTACCGCACTGACCCTGTTTCGAACCCACCTAGATACATCAATGAACATAGACCAAATTTTTTCAGATTCCTTGAAAAATATGGGCCCTTTTTAGAGGGGCAAATTTTTTTTATTTTTTACCTACTACCTAGTTTTTTTATGGGACATGACCCACTTCGAAACTGACCTAGATATCATCAAAATAACATTTAACCAACTTTCTCAGATCCCATGAAAAAAAAGGCCTCTAGAGAGGCCAAGGGTTTCTTTTTATTTACCTACTGACCTATTTTTTTTACGGCTCGTGACCCACTTTCGAACTTGACCTAGATTCATCAATAAACATTCGACCAATTTTCATGAAATTTTATGAAATTAAAAGGCCCAAAAAAGGTCCAAGGCTTTTCTATTTTAGACCACTGCCTAGTTTAAACCGCACGTGACCCTTTCGAACTTGACCTAGATATCATCAAGATGAACATTCAGACCAACTTTCATACATATCCCATGAAAAATGTGGCCTCTAGAGACGTCACAAGGTTTTTCTATTATTTGACCTACTGACCTAGTTTTTGATGGCACGTGACCCAGTTTCGAACTTGACCTAGATATCATCAAGGTGAACGTTCTGACCAATTTTCATGAAGATCTTGTGAAATATATGGCCTCTAGAGAGGTCACAAGGTTTTTCTATTTTTAGACCTACTGACCTAGTTTTTGACGGCACGTGACCCAGTTTCGAACTTGACCTAGATATCAAGGTGAACATTCTGACCAATTTTCATGAAGATCTTGTGAAATATATGGCCTGTCACAAATTGACATACGGGCCTTATTTTATATGTATTGTAAATGCAGGTATTGCATCATCTTTTTGTAAATTTTTGAGTTATTGAGGTAAATGTCAGATTTCACGCATGAAATACCTCTCATGTTTTTCTGTATTTCATAACTTAAATGTCCATGTAAATTTCATTAAATTCTGTTCAGTAATAAGAAAAATGATATTTTATAAACTTCAGTGATTTATGTTTTTATCCCCAAAACCACTATAATGGGCCTCAAATTGTCAATTTAAATCCGCGCCAAAGTAGTTAGATTCCCCGGCTATATCGTGAATCCCGTGGAAACACAAATAGTCGGAGTCCATGGCTTAGCCGTGAATCCCATGAAATTTAGTATTTGGCGGGACATTACCCTTTAAATAGACTGGACTAGATATGCCTTGCGCACACCACCTTCCGACTTTATAGACGAATCTATGTCTGAATTATTTTCTTGCTAGAAATTTATGCTCGATCGAGGTAAGAAATTTATTTGTTAGATTTTAGTATGATTTTTGCATTACGATTTTTATTTGGTAAATTTTTGTTCATTCTACAGAATTCTGTAACATTTACTTTTCGGCATATGATTTTAGCTAGTTTCGGTATGTCAGGATGATTTATTAAATTTTTCAGACTTTTGTAAATTATTTCGAAAGAGGAATCTAAAACGTTTCGTTTATATAAGATGAAAAATTTGTACTGAAATTTTTAACAGATTTTTTTAAAAAGTTTTTTTGTTTAAAAAAATTTAATGTCAAACATTTCGTTATTATGGAACGCCATTAAAAAATTTGTATTGTTATTATAAATTTAAGGCAAGTTTAGTCCCAAATGTAATTTTTTATTGTAATATGAAAATTGGGGTAAACAGTCAAATTTGTTTACACCCCCCAATGTCCTTTTAATTTGAGGGCCCTTTGTTTTTTTATATGGATGCCAACTAAAAAGTAATTTTTGGAATTTTAAATTTTGAATTTTTTAAATTTTTGAAGTTGTAAATAATGGCGCGGGTTTAAACCAGCCCCGTTTCTATAATGTTTTCATCATTACTTTTAAAATTTTTTTCCCTACTTTACTTTTGTTTTTTAAGTAAGTAACTTTGTAAAAATGGAAGAATTAGTGACGTTTTTAATACGTGAGTCTGAATTTAAAAACACATATATTTTGTATAATTTAGCACGTATTATTTATGGGAGCCTACGGAGGAAGGGTGAAACCCAAAGGAGCATTTTTAAAATTGCCCTGCCTTTTTTGTTTTGCTTTGGTGTTTGACAAAAATTTTTAATATTTTATTTTCTCCGCCAAAAACGATTTCCGGGTGATGCATAACCGGAGTAAAATGCCCGGGGTTTCACTTGTTTCACCCCGGATGTGATATTCCCGCGCAGAGCTTTCGTCCCCATGGTTGTGGGGAAAACCCAAAAAGACGATGTTTTTTGTTATCCTCTGAAGTCAGCTCGGGAGGGGCAATCCCCTCCACCATGGGGAGCCAACACGGAATCAACGTTTTCACGGTTTAAAGGGATGAGAAGCTTGTTTTTTTTGGGTGCTACTTAAATTTCACAAAAAACATTAAAGACCTGTGTCACGTCGATTAAAAAGGACAAAAAGAACTTTTGAAATCTAGAGTTTATGAAATTTTTTTTTTTTTCTTTTTAAACCCAGTTTTTTTTTCTTTTCATATTTTATTCATTTTTTAAAAAACCATCTTTTGAAAAATTTTTTTGTAAATTTTAAAAAAGGGGTGTTGTTTTGGGTTTTGAGGGTTACTGTCCCCGGGTTTAAGGGCCCTTTTTCCTTTGGTCAAAAATGGTGCCCGAAGTGGGATTGGCCCGACCGGGGCCCACAGTAGCTATTCGAACATTATTAACACCCTTTTTAACTGCAGCAATAATCGTAAAGTTTCCTTTTTGTTTTTTTTCTGTTGGTACAAAATATAAAATTTTTAAAATTCATTTTTCAGAGTGAGGCTTACCTCAAAAGACAAGACAGATCCGTAGCTTCACTAACCAGCTTTTTGTGGCACGGGATGACAGACAGTTGCTTTTTGACTTTTGGGGATTCTGGGGTGATTTCTTTCCCTTTATTTTTTTTTTTGGGTTTATTTTGTGTCACTCTAAGTTTAAGCCCCCCAAATATCTTTTGCTGGAGAGTGACCGCCCTTGCCCAAGGAAAAGTTATCCTACCCCCTCTTTTTGGTCCCGTTCCCACTTCCCCCAGTGATCCTATTTTGTATTAGTGTACTTTTTAAACATACCAGAACAGTATTTTTTTTAAAATTTTGGGGGGGTGTTTTGGGAAAGCTTGTTTATTTTGCATTTTACTTTTTAACCAACTCTTATGTTTTAGTGCACACATTTTGTGTTATACCTATACTTTATCTGGGGAATAAAACACTTTGATTTAATTTTTTTTTATTTGTTACATTTAAAGTGTTAAAACCTATTTAAACGTTAATTGGATTTTTGGATAAGGCAAAGGTATTGATACCCCTACGTAAACTGTACTTTTGATTGTTGCCTATGCAACCTTAAATTGACACTTTGGGAACTGTTGCGAATTTTAGTGAAATTTTTAGTGGGGACGTTTTTTTTGGTTATACGTAGAGTATAGTATTTTGTTTTGGTTCAGTGGTAACTGTAGGGGCCTTAGTGAAAACTAGTGTAGCTAGTTTTTCCCCTTTCACGATTTTTTTATTTATGTCTCGGTTTGGGTTATGGGTTAGCTGTAGTGCTAGGGGTTAAATAGTGTTAACTTTAGGTAATCAAACATAAACTATGTATGGGTTTTAAAACGAAAGGTAGGAAAGGATTTGGGTTTAAAGAAGGAGATGAGTTACGAAAACTTTTTTAAAGGGAAGACAGGTGGGAAAACCGTGGGGGGGAAAAGCCCATAGAAATTTTAGAGGCAGAGAAGAAAAGTTTGAGGCAGAAAAATTTAAAGGGCAGGGGCAAGAAAAAAATAGATTAAGTTAGAAGCTGGGGTTGCAAAAAAAAAGATAAAATAAAACGCCCAAAAGTATTTTGAAGTGAAAAGGAAAGATTAGATTTAGAGGCTGGGGTTGAAAGAAGGAAAAAGGGGAGTTTTAAACGTAAGTTAGAATTAGAAAGTTGGGGAAAAAGGACGTAAGTTAAAAACAGGAATTTAAAGAAATGGAAAAGGAGAAGTTAATGTTAGCTGGGAAAAGTTAGAAACAGGGGAAGGAGGAAGCAGAAAGTGGGAAAATTAGAAACGAGTAAGTTTAAGACAGACTTAGAAAAGATGAGAAAGGGAAAAGGGTAAATTTTAAGATTTTCCCCCTTTTGATAGAAAATTGTTTCCAGGGATGCGTACTTGAATGCCCTGTTCGCGGGGAGGGGAAATAAAGAGATTTTTGGTCACTTAATTACCGTTCCTTCAAAAGGGGTTTTACGGCAAGAGGGTTTTTTGATAGGTTTTTTCCGTTGGGAAGATGGGAAAGGGTTTAAATGAAAAACTGAAACCGCTTTGCTACGTCAGTTCGAACTCACGGGGCCCGATGGCTATAAGAAAAAGTTTAAAACTGAGAGGCCCCTCGTGATAAGAGACCTTTGTGATTTTTTCTAGCCAGAAAAAAGGTAGAAAATTTAGGGGTTTTGGTTTAGACTGATTAAGGTGGGAGAAAAGTACAAAGGATTAGATTTTATTCTTAGGGCCCAATTTTTAGATGAAAGTAATAGAGAACTTCCCAGAATTTGAGTGTAAGGGGTTAGTTAAACTAAGGTGAAAGCAGAAGATGAAGATTTTTTGAAAAGACTCGTGGAGGTTTTCCCAATATGTCGTGAATCGAACCAAAAAGGCCCGGAGCTAAAAAACCATATGAAACACCTCAGAACATATCCTAGTAGTAAAAATGTAGGCACTAGTAAAAGAGGTAGTAGCAATTTGCTAATAGAGGTAAAAGGGTTTTCAATTTTTGGGTGTATTTGAAGTGTAAAATGGGTCAATAGGGCACAGCTCATATTATGTGGGAGTGGAAAAGAAACGGCGGAAACAGCGTTTAATTTGCGGGCAGCAATTTAGGGGTAGAACGGGAAAGTAAAAAGGGGGGAGAATAGAAATAAAAGGGAAAAATGGGAAATGGGGTAGAGGCCGTGCCCCGATCTAGGAGCAGAGGTGGGGGAAAGAAATAAAGATAGAGAAAAGAAAAGTCAAGTGGTCAGAGAGGGGGAAAATAGCATTATAGAATAAGTGTGTTGGGGAGTTAGGTATGTTATTTAAAAGTACAGTCCTAAAAAACCCCGGGAATTGTAATGGTAGGGATGAAAAATCGCTATGCGAGAAAACCGGGTTGTCCCTGGTGGATGGGGAAAACCCGGGAAACTTAGTAAACCCAAGTCATTTTTTTAGAGAAAACCCGTAGTTTAAAAGAATTGATGGGGGGTGAACATGGGTTTAGATTAGTAGAATAGAATTGTTTTGCCGAAATTTCAAGGGTGGGGGTTAGGGGGTTTGGGGTTTTTGAAAATCCTCCAATAAAGTTATAAATTGGTAATGTAAAAGGAAAGTTTGAAAAGAACCTCAGTTTGAATTTTTAACCCGTCGCAGTAGAAACAGGGCGCAACCCAAAGTTAAAAAGCAAGAAAAGGCAAATTTCCCGTCTCAGTTTTTAGATGTATTTTAAAGGAATTCTTAAAAAGCAAACAGAAAGATAGCATTTAAATTTGGGGTAAAAAAGAACTGGGGAAGGGTACGATTAAGCAGTGTAGAGGTAAAGGTTCGGGTTTGGTTTTGAGATAAGGAATAAATTTTTTAAAATAGGGGGTTATCCCCGCCCAAAAATTTAGACAAAAGTAGACAGCTAAATTGTACAAAAATTTGTCTTGGAAAAACTGTGATAAAAAGTTGCACATGACTCGTTATTGTCGGCCTTTTAGGAATAAGGAAAACAAGTGATAGGGATTAGGGGGAATTTTTAAATGGCCAAAGGGGGAATGGCAGGGTTAGGAGGTACTGTCTTTAGGAATTTTTTTAAATACTATAGCTAAGGGTTTGAGTTTTGGGAAAGTTCCCTTTTGGGAAAAAATTTCCTTTTATTGATAATCCGTTTTTAAAAAGAGTTTTCCGCGAAATCGGTTTGGGCCATCGAACCAAAGACTGAAGGAAAAAAAAAAGGTACATCTTGAAATATGGTGATTATGCTACTAGAATCCCCGAAGCAAAAGCACTACCAATTTAACTGAAAAGGTAAACAGAAGGGGAATTTGTAGATATGTACAGTAGTTAGGGGTGCCGGGGGGATGCTTAACCCATTGTGGATGCAGTTTTTCGTAAAACTTAAAGGCAAAAGTTAGTAGGGTTTTTGTCATTAAGGCAGTTAAATACAACCCCTATCACCCTATGTTTTAACGGTTTTTGAAAAGAATTTAAAAAAAATTTGTTTAAAGCAGATTTGGGAAACCGGGATGTGTTTGGAGAGAAACCAAAAGATTGGGGGTAGGTTAAATTTTAAGGGTATGTTTTTTTGCTTTTCCGTGAAAATTCCGCCCAAAAAAGTTTTTGGGGTTTTCCCCCTTTGAGTTACTTTACGGGAGAACAATCCGTGGACCGATAACTTGCTAAAAGGGGTTATGGGCTGAAAGACGGAGGAAAAGATTTAGGTTAAAAAACCCCTTTTCCATTGTTATGGGGTTTGCAAGAAAAGTTTTTTAGGATACGTGTAAGATAAACTCAGCAACAGTTAGCAAAAAAAAGTGCCCAGATACAAGAAGTTTTTAAAATAGGGGAAGGGGAGGATAGGAGGTTTAAAGGCCCCGGAAATAAGGGCTTGTATTTTTTTACCTAAAGAAAAATAAAAAGTTGTTTGTTTCATTGAAGGGTCCTTAACGTAGTAGTAGAGGTAGTAAATAGACTAGATTTCAGGGTAATGTAAAGGAAAAATTGGAAAAAAAAAGTTTTTACGCAAACAGGGGAAACAGTAAATGTGAAAGGAAGGATGAAAAGTAAGTCTTACCAGATAAGGGTATTTTTTTGTAAGGTTTGGGGCGCTATTGTAGAGGAGGATCCGAGAGATTTGACCGATTAAAAAATCCGAATGAAAGTTGTGATGAGTTTTTTGGTAGAGTAGAAAAGGTATAGTTTTGTGCCTATAAACAGGGGACAGAAACGTACAAAGAAGTAGAAGGAAAAACCAGAGTTACCAAATAGCAAGTAAACAAAGGGAAAAAAATAGATTTGTTAGAAAATTTCCCCAGATGTACTGAAAAGATAAATTTTTTTGGGAAAAACTAAATTAGTTGAACCCTGATATTCAGTTGTCAACAAAAGATCCCAAAAAGAAAAAAAGGGGTTTTCCTAATTTCCTTTTTTATTCACAGCCCGTAGTAAAAGAGGAAGTAAAATAAAAAAGTTGGGGTTGGGAGTAATTGAACCATCAAGCTCCCTTTTCCTCCCCTATTGTCCTCATTTAAGGGGAAAAAAAATAACAGTATTTGGTTTGTATAGATTTTGTCAGGGCAACAAACTACCCGGTTTTTGATGTGAAAACCCATGCCAAAATGGGAGGAAATGTTTTCAAAGCTATCTAAGTTAGATACTTTTCTAAAAATTTTAAATTTAGCCCAAAGGTTAACGGCAGGGGGTTCCTGTGGGTTTTTTTTGAAAAGGCAAAACCCATGACTGCTTTTGAAACCCCCCAAAAGGGTTTTTTCCAGTTCCCTTAAGATGCCCTTTGGGGTTTTGGGTTTAAAGCAAACCCGCAACGTTTTGTAACTGATGGGAGAAGGTTTTTAAGGACCCAGGGCACTCAGATAAAAATTCATAGATGATATCCTGGTGTTTTACCACACATGGCCAGAACATGTTGTAGCCCCTTAAATGATTGTTTTAACCCGACTTTAAAAAGGTAAATTAACAGGGGAAAAACCCCTCTAAGGTTTTTTGGGTTTTTAGAAGTTAGAATTTTAGGGACCTTTATAGGAAAGTTTTATCCCCTTTAACCAGTTCCAAAAAGGTCAGGCTATTTCAGGGGCCGAGAGACCGAAAACCAAGAAAGCAATATTAATTTTTTTAAAGGGAAAAAATAGGGGTTTTTACAGAAGTTTAAAACCCCAATTTTTGCCCCATTGCAGTTTCCGCTCCCAAAAATTTTGGGCGAAAAAAGGGTCAGCCCCAAATTTTTTTAGGGGGGGTGGGAAAGGGGCAAGAAAAAAAGGCCCTTTTCCCGACTTTGAAAAGGGTAGCTTAAAGGGGGGCCCCCTATTTTAAGTTCCCCGTTTTTGATCCCGAATTTTTTATTGGAAAAGGGAGATGCTTTGGGTTTTTGGTTTAGGTCAGTATTGCTTCAGGAAAAAATGATGGAGAGAAAATTTCCCGTAGCGTATGCAAATAGGAAAATTGCTACCTAGGGAGCCCAAAAATTTCTTTAGTGATAGAGAAGGGGTGTTTTTTGGGGCAGTAAGGGGGAGTAGCTAAGTTTTTACCGGGATTTTTTTGGGAAAAAACTTTGCTTTTTAAAACAATTTATCACCCCTCACTTACTTGAATAAAGCGAAACTTAGGAATTCCAGGTGATGAATTTGGGGATTACATTTCAGCCCTATAGGGTCAGTATTTGAGCAATTCCCCGGGAGAGAAAATGTAGGGCCGATTATTTGGTGGTGCGGCCAAGGGGAAAAAAAAGGTGACAGAAAGTGCCCCGGTTGGTTTTTTTTTGTGTTTGTTTTTTCAGTATGTCCTTTTGTTTTTCAATTAAGAAATTAAAAAGAATTTTCTTTTTTAATGGGGGACGTGTTTCCCCCCCCCCCCCCCCCCCCCAAATTGCCCCCGGGGTTTTTTTTTTAAAAAGTAATTTTAAATTTTCCAAAAGGGATTGCATCAACCTTTTTTTAAAATTTTTGAGTTATTGGGGGGAAAAGCCAAAAAAAAAAAGCATGAAAACCTCTCATTTTTTCTGTATTTTCATAAATTTAAAGTCCATTAAAATTTTTATTTTAAAATTTTGTTTTAGTAATAAGAAAAAAGAAAAATTTTTTAAAATTCGGGGATTTATGTTTTTTTCCCAAAACCCCTAAAAAGGGCCCCCAAATTGCCCAATTTTTAAAACCGCGCCCCCTAGTTAGAAACCCCCGGGTATAACGTGAAATCCCGTGGAAAAACAAATATCGGGAGTTCCCTGGCTTAGGGCCCCCTGAATCCCAAGGGAAAATTTTGTAATTTTGGGGGGACATTACCCCTTTTAAAAAGCCTGGAAATAATATGCCTTTCGCACACCCCCCTTCCGACTTTATAAAAAATCTTTGTCTTAATTATTTTCTTCTAAAAATTTATGCTCGTCAGGGAAGAAATTTATTTGTTAGAAAATTTTTGTTTGATTTTTTTCATTTTCAAATTTTTATTTGGTTTAAATTTTTTTTTTATTCTACAGAATTCGGGAAAAATTTTCTTTTCGGCATATTTTTTTAGCTAGTTTTGGTATGGGCAGGGTGATTTTTTAAATTTTTCCCGCTTTTTAAAATTTTTTCGGGAAAAAGGGAAAACTAAAACGTTTTTTCTTTTTTTTTAAGATTTTAAAAATTTTACTGAAAATTTTTAACATGATATTTATAAATAAATTTGTTTTTAAAAACTTAAAGTCAAACATTTCGTTTTAAGGAAAGGGCCAAAAACTACATTTTAATTTTTATGGGATTTAAAATTTTTATGGAAGTCAGTTCCTGTATTTATTAAATTTTAAATGAAATTGTGTGACAGTCTATTTGCTTTCAATACAATGTCCTTTTAGTGTATGGGGTTTGATTTTTATATGGAAGCCAACTAACATTTTAACGTTTGATTTATATTGAATTTTGTTAATTTGTAGTTATAAATAATGGCTGCAGTTTATCATGTCCGTATCTATAATGTTTCATCATATACTTTTCATATCTTTTTCATACTTTAACTTTTGTCTTTTAAGTAAGTAATCTTTGTAATAATGGAAGTAATTAGTGTAGGGCTGTCATTGATAGAAACGATATTGATGTATCAACGATATTTTTTTGTCGATCAATTATCGATTCCCATTTTTAAAAATCGATATTTTACAGAGAGAAAAAAACTATCCAAATAAACACTCAGACACTCAAAAACAACTTAAGTACGCGAAGTTGTAAGTTTGGCTAAATGCAAAAGAGGAGTGAAGGCAAAATAAAAATTAAAGATGTTATTAATTTTTATTTATTTCTTTTATTTCATAAATACAAATACAACACAATCAAACTGTGATATATAAAGTAGGCAATAAAACTAAAGATATCATTTACAGGAAGGTATATAGTATGCATATGAACAAATAGGCTGTTAATCTTACCAAATAACAGATATATCGATGTATCGTCGATATTTGTCGTCTGATATATCGATATCATCGATATGCTTAAGACCCAATCAATGACAGCCCTAAATTAGTGATGTATTTTAATCACGTGACGTCTGAACTTAGTAGCACATATATTTTGTATAAGTAGCACGTATTATTTATGGGAGCCTACGGAGGTATGGTGTACCCAAAGGATCAGTTTTATGCCCTGACTTATTTGTTTTGCTATGGTGCTTACAATATGTTATATATTTTAGCTTCTTCCGCCAGACGATTTTCCTGGTGATGTCATAACCCGGAAGTACAATGCCCGAGGTTCACTTGTCTTCACTCGCCTGGATGTGATATTCCCAGCGCAGAGCTTTTGTCCCATGGTTGTGCCGTAAACCGCAAAGACGATGATTTTTGTTATCCTCTGAAGTCAGCTCAGGGATGCAATCACCTACCACCATAGGGAGCCAACACGGAATCAACATATTCACGGTTTAAAGGGACTGAATTTAGAAGCTATGTTTTGTTTGTGCTACTTAAAGTTCACAATTACATTAAAGACCTGTGTCACGTCAGATTAGAATGGACTATAAGAACTTTTGTATCTAGAGATACTGAACTTTCTTTTTTTTTTTCTTTCTTATAATCAGTTTTTTTTTTCTTTTCATATCTATTCATTGTTAATAATCATCTTATGTAAATAAATTTGTAAATATTGTAAAGGGTGTTGATTTGTTTTGATGGTTACTGTCGCCGGTACGGCCTTTCCTGTCACATGGCCTCTAGAGAGGTCACAAGGTTTTTCTATTTTTAGACCTACTGACCTAGTTTTTGATGGCACGTGACCCAGTTTCGAACCTGACCTAGATATCATCAAGATGAATATTCTGACCAATTTTCATAAAGATCCCATGAAAAATGTGACCTCTAGAGTGGTCACAAGCAAAAGTTTACGGACGGACGCACGCACGCACGCACGGACGACGGACACCGCACGATCACAAAAGCTCACCTTGTCACTTTGTGACAGGTGAGCTAAAAAGCAAAATAAGGTTATGGAACCTGCATAGTGCTTATCAGCTCATGACAGTGGACAAGTGTGTGAAGTTTCAATCCATTCCCATTAGTGAGTTGAGATACCAGCTTACATATAAGAATTTAAGCCAAAACTCCTAAGTTGAAAAATGGGCATAATTTTGTAAAAATGCGAAGTTGAGTTATTGACCCTTTGCACTGCATGTCATATCATGACAGTGAACAAGTGTGTGAAGTTTCAATCCTTTCCCATTAGTGGATACTGAGATACCAGCTTACATACAAAAACTTAACCATTTAAATTTCTATGTTGAAAAAGGGGCATAATTTTGTAAAAAAGCAAAACAAAGTTAAGGGACCTGCTTTGTGCATGTCAGATCATGACAGTGAACAAGTGTATGAAGTTTCAATCCATTCCAATTAGTGAATACTGAGATACCAGCTTACAAACAAAACGTTAACCAAAAAATTCTAAGTCGAAAAAGGGGCATCATTTTGTAAAAAAGCAAAATAGAGTTATGGAACCTGTGCAGTGTAAGTCAGTTTATCACAGTGAATAAGTGTGTGAAGTTTCCATCCATTCCCACAAGTGATTGCTGAGATACCAGCTTACATACAAAAACTTAACCAAATCGGGATGTGGACGCCGACGCATGGGCGAGTCCAATAGCTCTACTATTCTATGAATAGTCGAGCTAAAAATTGTTTCAGCGTTATGAAAGGCTTGATGATGGCTTTCATATGAAATTAACTTATTTTCAAACATTCCTTACCCTTTAAACCAAGATGTGGATGAGGAACAGACTAAAATGCAGACGCTGGGTCAAGTAGGATAGCTCTCCATACAGTCAAGCTAAAAACCAAGGACCTGAATATCACTCTAATTCTAAATGTTGTGGATTGTTAAAAAACAAGAGCTGTCTCCATAGGATGACATATGCCCCCGATGGCACTTTGAATGAGTAGTTATGGCCGATGTTAGAGTTTAGGACCTTTGACCTACGGAGCTGGGTCTTGCGCGCGACACGTCGTCTTACTGTGCCACACATTCATGCGTAGTTATTTTAAAATCCATGCATGAATGACAAAGATATGGACCGGACATGCCCATCAATGCACTATCATGAAAAATGACCTTTAACGTCTAAGTGTGACCTTGACCTTTGAGCTACGGACCTGGGTCTTGCGCGCGACAAGTCGTCTTACTGTGGTAAACATTCATGCCAAGTTATTTGAAAATCCATCCATGGTTGACAAAGATATGGACCGGACACGCCCATCAATGCACTATCCTTTAATGTCTAAGTGTGACCTTGACCTTTGAGCTACGAACCTGGGTCTTGCGCGCGACACGTCGTCTTACTGTGGTACACATTCATGCCAAGTTATTTGAAAATCCATCCATCGATGACAAAGATATGGACCGGACACGCCCATCAATGCACTATCCTTTAATGTCTAAGTGTGACCTTGACCTTTGAGCTACGGACCTGGGTCTTGCGCGCAACACGTCGTCTTACTGTGGTACACATTCATGCCAAGTTATTTGAAAATCCATCCATCGATGACAAAGATATGGACCGGACACGCCCATCAATGCACTATCCTTTAATGTCTAAGTGTGACCTTGACCTTTGAGCTACGGACCTGGGTCTTGCGCGCGACACGTCGTCTTACTGTGGTACACATTCATGCCAAGTTATTTGAAAATCCATCCATCGATGACAAAGATATGGACCGGACACGAAAATTGCGGACAGACTGACAGACGGTTCAAAAACTATATGCCTCCCTTTGGGGGCATAAAAAAGAAATTTATAGGCTGTTGTTTTCAGACATCTGATAAAGTGTTTTTTTACAGATTTTTATGTTTTTGTAAAGATGTCATACCACAAACTGAAAATATTTAAACAGTACTTTTCCTTACATAAGGACAAGCTACCGTCTCAAATACTGTTAATCGTATAAATTACCTGTATGTCGGATTCACTGACACCGAAATCTAAATTTGAGATGTGAAGTTTTCCTGAGCCTGTTACAATACCAGCGCCACCTGGTGACGGTCTCCCTCGCTTTATACCTCCTCCAGCACCACCTTCATACATGTCATGTTGCCATACATCCTCAGAATTGCCCTTATTTGGCTGGAATATAACATTTTTCTTTACACTTAAAACACTCAATATATTAAAGCATCGTCTACCACAATCTAACTTTTCTTATACCATTTCTATAATGCTGCTTTGCATGCAGAGATAATTTATACATTACATAGTGTTTTTTTCTTGGATCAGCACCATGCCCTTTTTCTTACAAGCCACAGTACCTTCGTCCGACAAAGCTACATGGGCCATGTGCCCTTTTAAAGGCTTTTTATTGCCTATTCTTACAGACTTACATGTACCTTCCTAACCTGATATAAACAGATGACAAGTGACTGTATTTTATGCTCTAATCATCACATAGCAGGTGACATGTATCATGCGAAATAACCATGACATGATGCAGGTGGCAGTGCTTCTGTATACATTACTCATTTATTAAATAACATCTTTGTTTGTTTGTTTTGGGTTTAACGCCGTTTTTCAACAGTATTTCAGTCATGTAACGGCGGGCAGTTAACCTAACCAGTGTTCCTGGATTCTGTACCAGTACAAACCTGTTCTCGGCAAGTAACTGCCAACTTCCCCACATGAATCATCAGAGGTGGAGGATTAATGATTTCAGACACAATTTCGTTTATCAAATAGTTATGGAGAACATACGCCCCGCCCGAGGATCGAACTCGCGACCCCGCGATCCGTAGACCACCGCTCTTACCTACTGAGCTAAGCGGGCAGGTTAAATAACATCTTAGCTATAAAAATTAGGTGTATTATGTGGACTTAGGATTTAAATTTATAATGAATAATTATTTGCCTAAATAATTCATTTGTTTTCTGTCCGGCAATTTTTAAATCACAGTAGTTTTGGCATTTTCTGATGAAAAAATGTTTTAAATGAACATAAATAATCTTATATAGTATATATATCAAATAATAACAAGAGTGCCAGAATGTCAGTAAATACACCCTTCGGATGAAAACTGTTCGACACGGCTAAATTTGCAGTTTTTCGAGTAATTCAAGGGCTATAATCCAAGAGTGCCTGGGGCGATTTGGCTGGTTATCGAACTTGGCTGAGATATTATGCCCACAGTGTCAGCAAGTTTCATGAAGATTGGATGAAATTGTTCGACTTAGCCAGCGGACATGCTTTGGACACTGGCCGCCCGCCCGCGGGTGTTCACATTACGCCCCGCTTTTTCAGAGACAGGTGTATAATAATAACAAGAGGGCGAAGATGGCCCTAAGTCGCTCACCTGAGTAACATACAATAACAGTGTAAACATGTTTTACCTAGTGATTTCATGGAGACAAATATTCTGACCAATTTTCATTAAGATTGAACCAAAAAATGTGGCCTCTTGTAAACAAGCTTTTCCTTTCATTTGACTGGGTGGCCTAGTTTTTGACCCCATATGACCCAGTTTCAAATTTGGCCTAGAAATTATCAAGAGAAACATTCTGACCAAGTTTCATGAAGATAGGGTCATAAATGTGGCCTCAAGCTTTTCCTTTGATTTGACCCGATGACCTAGTTTTTGACCCCACATGACCCAGTTTCGATACAGGCCTAGAAATCATCAAGATAATCATTCTGTGCAAGTTTGTATCAAATCAAAGCATAAATGAAACCTCTATATGGCTGAAAGGACCAACTAGAAAATTTTGCCCCTTTTAGGGACAGTAACTCCAGAACCCATGACGGAATCTAGCCGGTTTTCAAAAGGAACTGAGATATTACTGAGACTTAAGTTGTGTTTAAAATCAAATAAAAAATGTCACTTCTATCGTGTTCACAAGATAAAAATTAATAAATTTTGGCTCTTTCAGGGGCCAATCAAGGGCCGTAACGCCGGAACTTCATTAGTTACGGAGATATACCCATTTTAATTTGAAATAAAGGGAGGTGGTAATTTGACATAAAATCAGTCCATAGTTATCTACTTGATTGGCTCAGTCCAACTAATTACAACAATGACCATAACCATAAATGAAGACTCTATATGGCTGCAAAAGCCAAAATAGCCAATTTTGGACCTTTAAGGGGCCATAACTCTGGAACCCATGATGGAATCTGGCCAGTTCAAGAAAAGAACCAAGATCTTGTGGTGATACAAGTTGTGTGCAAGTTTGGTTAAAATCAAATCATAAATGAAATTGCTATTGTGCAGACAAGGTCAAAATAGCTAATTTTGGCCCTTTCAGGGGCCATAGCTCTGGAACCCTTAATGGGATCTTGCCAGTTCAAGAAAGGAACCAAGATCTTATGGTGATACAAGTTGTGTGCCAGTTTGGTAAAAATCAAATCATAAATTAAGCTGCTATTGTGTGCAGACAAGGTCAAAATAGCTGATTTTGGCCCTTTCAGGGGCCATAACTCTGGAACCCATAATGGGATCTGGCCAGTTCAAGAAAGGAACCGAGATCTTATGGTGATACAAGTTGTGTGCCAGTTTGGTAAAAATCAAATCATAAATAAAGCTGCTATTGTGCAGACAAGGACAAAATAGCTGATTTTGGCCCTTTCAGGTTCCATAACTCTGGAACCCATAATTGGACAGGAGTTCCACTAGACCTGAAAACCCAAGAGTCCCAGGACCCTTGGGCCCAAATTTTGAAGGGTCCTTTTCCAAAATACAGGAGTCCTGTCCCAACACGTCCATATAATTGACTATATTTTTTTTATTTAGATCTTTACCTAAGAAAACAATAAACCCAAGATCATGTTACAGCATAATGAAAATGTCAGTTTCAGGTCATATAGTCTCATATTGTAAACTAATATTTATCAAAATTCATGTTATTTTGATTAGGTTTTTCTTCTATATTTCATTTAATTTTTAATAACAGAACAGTGCTATAACACTCTATAAAAATGTATCCAAAATGTACTATCCGGATACTGGTACACTTTCGGAATGTCATCGGAAAGTAGTTTTTGCTTAGTTTACTTGGCCAACTAAGCTAAATCAGAGATAGTTCCTCAAATAATCATGCTATTTATCATTAAAAGCTGCATTGAAAGTCAGTTTTTTTAAGGAATTTTGGAAATATGCATATGACATCGGGTGTAATTAGACTTGTGAACGGACATTCTAAATTTATTTTTGCTTTCAAAATTCATCAAAATTTGTGTAGTTTCTTGTTGAAATTACGGTATGATCACTAAACAATGGTCTAATATAAAGTTGGCATGAAAAAATCTTGCAGGGCACTTTTCACATGCTCGGTAATCAGCTGCTTACGATAATTTAATAATTGGCGCCTTTTTTGACAGTACACAGGATTAATACTCTTTATCAATTAATTTCAACACTTCATTGATTCTTCTTACCTATGTGCACTCACCGTGACGTAACTTGCTGATAAAAAAATCAGCGAGGCATGTCTACAGGAGAAAGGGCGGGATTTAGCAGAAGATCAAAGGCAGGAGGGCATGACCGCGAGTGTTTATTTTGGAATACACGTGTCTATCGTGGAAATAGTTTTACTGAAGGAAATGAATGATAAGAGAAAGGATTATCAAAGGAAAATGTCTCAGGGTCCCGAAGGACGCACAGGCAAGTATCATGCCGGGTCCTTTGAGCGTCTTTTGAAAATCTCCCGGGTCGGACCCGGAGTCCCGGGTCAAATGGAACCCCTGATTGGATCTGGCCAGTTCAAGAAAGGAACCAAGATCTTATGGTGATACAAGTTGTGTGCAATTTTGGTTAAAATATAATCATAAATGAAGCTGCTATTGTGCAGACAAGGTCAAAATAGCTAATTCTGGCCCTTTCAGGGGCCATAACTCTGGAACCCATAATGGGATCTGGCCAGTTCAAGAAAGGAACCAAGATCTTATGGTGATACAAGATGTGTGCCAGTTTGGTAAAAATCAAATCATAAATTAAGCTGCTATTGTGCAGACAAGGTCAAAATAGCTGAGTTTGGCCCTTTCAGAAGCCATAACTCTGGAACCCATAATGGGATCTGGCCTGTTCAAGAAAGGAACCGAGATCTTATGGTGATACAAGTTGTGTGCAAGTTTGGTTAAAATAAAATAATAAATGAAACCACTATCGTGCAGACAAGAAATTGTTGACGGACGGACGACGGACGAAGGGTGATCACAAAAGCTCACCTTGTCACTATGTGACAGGTGAGCTAAAAAGTCCTGATCTGATTTTTATTTTGCTCTGTCTGTCAAACATTTATATGAATAATACCACACACCCCAAATAGAATCCTGTCTGACAATTTCATTCATCACATTGGCACCTGTATAATTATTATAGGCTGTAATTTGTAATGTTTCCAAACTCAATACGGGTATTATAAACAGGTTGCAGATTTCACCTAAGTTGAGAGACATGCTCTCATCTAAACATTCTCTCTCGTTGGGACGACACCTTGTCGCGGATGACACTGGGTCGCTTTCCAAATAAACTACAGATTTTGGTTTGTTTGGATGTTGATGCGTCGGCAAAGTACCGGAAAATAAACGGTGATGATAATAACATTAAGTGTTGAAAAACCATGAAATCTTTATTAAAAACAATCATTTCAATTACAATAACATTGATTATTCATTTAAACAACTTGTACAGTATTTTTTCCAATTAATTTGGGAATGGGGCCTGGGCCTTTACAACTGGGGAAAAAAGTGTAAAATGCCTAAACTGGGAATTGTTAAAAGTCATATTTTTTTATTAAAATGTCACATTAAAGAAAAAATTGCCATAATTTATCATTATGGATTAAGATAGCAAACTGTCTCGTGTTTCAAATGTTTAAAGTTCAGTCTTGTTTGAAAACATTGAAAAAAAAAAAAGGATAATAAATTTTACTTTGGGAATTTTAGCTTTGAAACCGGGAAAAAACCATACTATTTGCCAAATTGATGTTGGGATTTGGGCCCAATTTTGGCTCCAAATTGGCCTCGGCGCCATTAAAATAAACCTTGGGATAGAAAATACCAAGGTCCCTACTGGGGCTAGAACTCCGGACCTCGTGCGGACACTCTAACCACGTTGCTAGTCTAAAATTGCCTATTAACCTATTATCACTACGAGCTCCCTATACATGCTATGAATTATAATCTATCTTCTGTTGACGTCAAACCCCTTGCGGGTACATAGATAGATGTACATAGACGTTACTAATAACAGTAGTTGAAAAATGTCTTAAAAAAAAAAAAAAAAGTTATGAGGTGTTACTTTATTTTTAGATGAACATATTTCATCCCCGCTTTTCCCCACATTCAAACTTGCTGTATATTGTAAAATTTCGGGGACCATTAATGTGCATTCTATCCAGCTAGTCCCCTGATAAGGTGAATGAACCAAGCTAGCTACACCTGTATTCACCAAATACGAGGAAACATACAAAAAACATACTGATCTGCCAAAAGATCTGTTTCCACCGCCTCCACGACGTTTCTGTACTCCTCCACGAAAAACACCTCGCCCCCCACCACCTCTGTTTTGCCGGCCACGACCGCCCCTGCCACCAGAACCACGTCCACCTCTACCACCGCGTCCGCCAGGCTTTTTGCTGGATTTGATGATATCATCTAGGCTCATATCAAGTTTATCGCCCATTTTGGAGTATTTTTAATAAATAAAAGTCATGTAATTCTTCCCTTTTTCTTGGTTACTTTTCCGCGTGTGTAAAAGCTTTATTTCTTTGGCGGTCTCGACTGGTTTACAATTTCGTGTATGAGCTTGTAGTTTCGTGGAGGTGAAATGATAAAACTTGCACCAGCCTAAAAAATGAAATATTTTTTTATGGTTGTTTTTTTTTTTATATCTATAGTATCAACTCATTACACATGCGTATTAAATGTGCTGACCTTAACGATAATTTTGAAACATTTATTTTAATTCATTTTTGATGAAAATATATTTTGCGTTAATGACACTTCCGGTTGCGATATTTTTTTTTCATTGATAGAAGCGGTCGTAAAACTGACTGCTGAAGCTGAGACTTCGAAGAGATGCGAGAAATATGAGTTATTTGGACTAAAATGCAGTTATGATAAAGGAGAGAAATGACATTCAGCTCAGAAAAGATGGCTCTTAATTCTGACGCAAAACCAAGAAATTTGGTGTATTCCAAAGTTAGTAATTTTGAATGATATTATAAGCTGTGTTTATCAAGACAAGAGTAAAGATAAAATAAAACTTTAAAAGGAAATTTTATTCTGAAAATCTCAAATCAGAGTAGAAAAATAACATTCAAAATACTGACTGATTAAACATACAGTTAATATGTATTCTTGCCAAATGTTTTCTTTATTTTGTTCTTTGATATACATGTATCAATTTTCTAAAGTGCAAATGAAAAATGTATCACTGACTTCCATGACAATGTGTAAAATGAAACCAAAAATAGAACTTCTATCTTACCTGAAATGAATTTCATTTTAGTTCTGTTGCCTTGGTAAACCTGTTATCATGCTTACTATTTAACAACAGAAACATTATACTATTTGATACCTTAAATGACAGTGTTTTAGGATGTAGCATAGGGTAGGTTGATACTTTTTTGCATTTAGACTTAAATTATAGTATTAACAGGGGCGTCGGAAGTGGGGCCACAGGGGCCGCAGGCGCGGCCCCAATAATTTGCCCAAAAATGATTTTTTTGTAAATTCATAGGTTGGAGCCGCAGATCCGCGGACCCAATATTTTGTATAGTATATTAAATTTTGCTTCCCTTTAAACAATACACGCTGTCCAGATTAGTGTGTTACCGTGGTGACGGTGACACGATCGGGGGTGTTAATTGGAGTCATACACAGGTGTCCGATTGGATTTACGCATGAACAAATCAGCATGTTTTTATTTGGCATGTCTTTAGTTAATGGTACGTTTAAGCTATATCCCGCCACAAAGATCTAACGTATTGACTTATAAAATTCAGAAAAATAATTATCATGTTTTTATTTTATGAAAGAGGTAAGTGTTAAGATTTATCACACCGCTAAGATGTAAGGAATTAATTACATAAACTGTTCTTACTAAAAAAAAAAATGATATTACAAAATAAGAAATGAAATTTAACTTATGTCATATCTTTTATGATACTCATAATGGATACTCCTAACCTTGAACCACTAAATTTCAAATTTCCAAAACGCTCTTTTGGAATAAAAAATCCTGAACAGCACTCTTTCAATGTTCAGTGGTTCAGAATTCATCCTTGAATTCACTATGATGAGGTTTTGGAAAAGTTTAAGAGACTGAGTAAGTCCACTTAGCTGATTTGAGAATGTTGAAAACTGTTGAGTGAACTTACTTGAGTTTATTGAATGTAACATGAATGATTATTGTTCAATACATTAAATACAAAAAAAAACATACATGCATTCTTTGTATTGCGTTCCACATTATTAATTCTGATAAAAGTTTATTAAACATTATTTTGCTTATAGTCATGTAAATAGTAAGAAAATACTGGAGGCTTGAGATGCGATTCAGTACCCCTAAAATGCACCAGAACTCGCCATTTATGATCCTGTTTTTAAAAAATTTCAGGGGGAGGTCCCCCTTACCACCCCCCCTTACGCGAGGGGGATACCCCCTCCCGTACCTACCCCCCCATCCGAGGGGCCCTTGCGGCCCCAATATCAAACACCTTCCGACGCCCCTGATTAACTATCATCAGATCTCATTCATTTTGTAATAGGAGCGGAAAAATGTGCAGCCCGTTACAGGACTTGGACCTGCGACATTCTGCTTGCAAGTCAGATGCTCTTAACCAACTGAGCTAATCAGACAATCGATATCATAGGCTAATTATATACATTATATACAGTATTATACACACTGAATGACTGATACAATTTATTGGCAGGCAGACAGACAGACAGTCTTACATACATTTGAAATGTTTGCTTGTGCTATTTTTCACATCTCATTCTATGAAAATTAAAGCTATCCTCAGGTTTTTCCCTAGGATTTTTTATTTGGGGACATGATGTCCCGTAGGTTTGCATTTTAGGGGACAAACACATGATTTTGGGGGACATTTTAAATATTGATTATTATTTGATAACTTTAACTGACGTTTTGTCCTGTATTGTATAACAACAAAATATCGAATAAAAACAGTGAAAGTCAATTCATGTTCTTTATTTATCATTTTTGAAACTAACTTTTTAAACTGTTACTTTTTATGATACAGTAGACTTATACATGTTACATACGGTTTAGTATCATTTTCTTTCTCCGTACAACTTTAAATACCACCTTTTTGGAATTCCATAATCTTATTTTAGCATTGGCGGAGATAATTATTAGCCGATAATACTCGTCACGAACTCTGATGGATCGGCTTTTTACGTGGTTGAACGTATACCCAGTGCTAGCCCTGGCCATTATAAATTAATAGCCACTTTTATTTTCAGGGAAAAAATTAATAGACAAACTTGGCATGAGCGTTATTCACATGCGCTTTCGCATTTAAAAAAACCCCTTAAAACAGGGCATTTTATAACTATTTATTCTGTTTTTGTTTATGGACCACTTAAACACACTTTATTTTTCAATTATCATTATTCATGGTTATCAAAAGTCATAAAACAGTATGTATTAATTAAACAAACAGGAATAATGTTTTCTTGTTTGTTTTTTTTTTTTTGTTTTTTGTTTTGTTTGTCTTTTTTTTTCATTCTAATTCATTGCAAGTTTCTTCTAGTGCAAATCTGAATACATTTTCAATAAATGTCATTATACATTCATCATATCACTGAACATACCATTGATGCTTGTGTAAAATGCGCAGATTTATGACCCTCGGGACCAAGTCATGAATGCATAGTATTCACAGGTATAGACGATTTTCCAACTTCAACATAAGTTCATTTGTGATTTTTCGCCATTTCGGTAAAGGGAAACTACTCTCAGCGCTTACTGTCTACGCTAAAATCTAAGATTGCCGTTACATACCGTAAAAGAGCGGGTGTTTTTTTATGCCCCCGAAGGGAGGCATATAGTTTTTGAACCGTCTGTCGGTCTGTCAGTCTGTCGGTGTGTCCGCAATTTTCGTGTCCGGTCCATATCTTTGTCATCGATGGATGGATTTTCAAATAACTTGGCATGAATGTGTACCACAGTAAGACGACGTGTCGCGCGAAAGACCCAGGTCCGTAGCTCAAAGGTCAAGGTCGCACTTAGATGTTAAAGGTCATTTTTCAAGATGTGCATTCGTGTCCGGTCCATATTTTTGTCATCCATGGATGGATTTTCAAATAACTTGGCATGAATATGTACCACAGTAAGACAACGTGTCGCGCGAAAGACCCAGGTCCGTAGCTCATAGGTCAAGGTCACACTTAGACGTTAAAGGTCATTTTTCATGATAGTGCATTCGTGTCCGGTCCATATCTTTGTCATCCATCGATGGATTTTCAAATAACTTGGCATGAATGTGTACCACAGTAAGACGACTTGTCGCACGCAAGACCCAGGTCCGTAGCTCAAAGGTCAAGGTCACACTTAGATGTTAAAGGTCATATTTCATGATAGTGCATTGATGGGCGTGTCCGGTCCATATCTTTGTCATTCATGCATGGATTTTAAAATTATTGGGCATGAATGTGTACCACAGTAAGACGACGTGTCGCGCGCGAGACCCAGGTCCATAGGTCAAAGGTCCTAAACTCTAACATCGGCCATAACTATTCATTCAAAGTGCCATCGGGGGCATGTGTCATCCTATGGAGACAGCTCTTGTTTTTAAACAATTTTAATTTCATATAAATTTAATATTATTTTGATGAAAAAACTAATATAATTTAAAAAAAAATCATATATATTATGATATTAATTAAAGATCGAGCGTTATCTCCAACCGAGATCAAACTTTGAACAACAAAACTGACACAAGGTGTCGCGCTAATTGCCAATAATTACTGGCCATTTAGTAAACAGCAGACTGTGTTCAATTAAGCGTGTCAAAGTCACCGTTTTGAGGGGGTAATTATGCCTCTGGGCAAATACACTTCCTGCTACCGACTTCGCACGTTTTTGTTGATAAAACTGTATATTCCAGCTGTTTATGGACAATTTTTTGCAATATTTTTTGTAGCATTTTTTTTAATTAATTGCCATTTTCTATCGCCAAAAATTGCATTTAATTGACTTTTGAATAAAATAATTGCCATCTGGCGATAATGTCAATTGGCAGCACGAGCACTGCGAATACCGTCAGAGTTCGGACGAACCAGATCGGCTTTTAGCAAAATTAACTAAATAAGGTAATTTAACCTTGATTTTTCCCAGGAATCCCCGTTTGGTCGATGAAAATAGGATGGGAAATCTGATTGGTTCGCTATATATTTCTGTCCAATGAAATAGCACGTTTCAAACTAAATTTGGCTTGCTTTCCCAGATGGATGCTCTGATAAAAAAAAGATGATAAACATAGATGTTGCCGAAAATTAAGTTTCGAGTTTTAAGAGCCACGAGAAAAAAATTATCGGGAAGGACTTATGCGTGACATCGAAGTCACACTCCTGCAGATTTTTGGGGACATGACTGCCAAAATTCGCGTAATCCCGCATTTTTTACGCGATAAGGAAAACCCTGTATCCTGTACTGACTTAATCAGTGTGTATAATGTAATATAAAAAACATCAGCAAATGTATTTGATAGAAGTTCAAAAAGTTGAATGTTTTTAGAAAAGAGTATACATTATTATTCTGAATAATAGTGAAAAACACTGGGAAGTTTGTTTGATTTGGTTTTATCACCAATAACTAAAATATGATCAAAGTTACCCTGTACACATTAAATCAGTGCTACTGCTAGAGTGGTGGAACCTATGCTCACGGTATACCTATGCTCATGGTATCCCAATAAATACGCTCTCTGCAGAAGCACAGATGTAAATATTTTATCATGCTATGTTCAACACCGACCAGTGGTGATATGCCTTTACAACAAAGGTAGTGATAGCCGGGGGTGCGGCTTGCGTGACGTATACCGCAGCTGATACATTTTACGCAATCTGATTTTTGTCGCTCAAGTCTCAGACAAATACGTAAAAATCACCCAGTTAAAGTTAGTATATTAGAAATCATGCATTGCATTCAGCTATAAGATACATTTAAGAGCAAGATGTGATGAATGTGACGCCTGGCTACACTACGAGTGTCTGTCGAACGATGAAAAAATCGATGTTGATCTTAGTATTTTGACAAAGTCCAAATGGCTCTTTCTGAGATGCAGGGAAGAGTAATTTTCCTATACACCAAAGAAGTGTAGGAAACATTAGTGAGTTAAGCACTGTCGTTGTTTGAATCATTAATACTTGAACATTCTGTTTACATATGACATTAGTATACGTTTTTTAAGCTTTGTTGTAATAGTGACTCCATTTCTGTAAGAGAAATATACACATAGAGGCACATACTAAATTTTATCCTCATTTCTTTTGTTTTTTCACATAATAAATGTGTAATGTTCTTAATATCTAAATACTCGCATACGCTTGTCTGTTCATTTTTAGCCTATTGAAATTTTTTCTTGGCTTTAGTTTAATAAATATAACATACTGCCAGCATAGGTTCCCTTCAGGGCGAAATTTCACCTTTTCACGTATGCCGTGTTGATAGCTCACAAGACCACTAAGTGACACACATCAGCAACATGTTTCGATAACAGGAGGGTAACTTTATTTTTTTGCATAGGCAAATCGAAATAGTAAATTTTTCTTGCTTCTTAAATAAACTATATATGTACAACATACCGCGAGGATAGGTTCCACCGCTCTAGTGTAAACACTGATAAGGTGAGAAAAAACATGTGATTTTTTATCAAAAGCTGAATGTTTTGAAAAGAATAGACATTTTTCTTTTGATATACAAGAAAATCTTCTAAATTTATTTTCTTTGAATTTGCATGCAGGAAAAAAGTTAATTTATTTTCTTTGAATTTGCATGCAGAAAAAGTTTTGTTAGCTATGCGCTATACCCTATACTATAGCACTGTACTTATCCTGTACATTGTATATGCCATATGGTAATGTTTCATATAAGCAAAATTTCAAACATTCAACTTTTATAGTGTTTAAGAAATCTCTTGTGTTTTTATAATTATGCTACTTTTTTTTTTCAACATAGACTTTTAAAACTTCCTATAACTTTATCAATTTCCTTTGAAATATTTTTCAAATTTACATATTAACAAGTAAAAACTATATTTGTCTATTTTAAATGGATATTTTGTGAACATTTTAAGAAAAATGTCAACAAATACATAAGGCCAAAAATTTAAAATCCATACATTGGTAATATGTTACACAAAAAGAGTTTTAAAATTTCCAGTCTTACCCTACTCAGACGCTTACCTAAAGTAATTTAGACTACTAAGAATAAGATCAATGAAAATTGCTTCCATATACAACAAAATGTTTGATCTTTGATATTTATCAGACAAGTATGAAAATGTTGCCTTTGTTTAAAGTATTATTTTGATTCTTTAATACCATGGTAGTATCTGTTTCCAGTATATGTAAAAAGATAACAATTGTTTTCAGACCAAAAAGTGTCGAGTTGATTTGTAAGGATTGGCTTAGTATCAGTAGAAATAAATGACAGTAAATCAACCTAAGCCATTTACATCGGGGTTATTTTCCCCCATCAATGGTTATTTGTCTTTTGGGGGTTGGGATAGATGTTTATCCAGTGTTACTAGGGTTGTCCAATCATTAGGGAAATTTTGATCTTTATCTCAGCTTTTTCCCTGTTTTCAGTTAGAGAGACTGATGCAGTTGATGAATGATCAGAAAACTGGCGTGCCACTGAAAGACAAGAAAAACTTCCTCTATTCTACTGTACATAATTCATTTACAGGTGAGAAGCTAAATTGTTCTTCTCAAATGTCAATTTTAGTAGTTTGTTTAAACCCTTAATAGCGAAATCTTGCATTCTAACCAATTTTTACTAAAACTCGGCATATATTGTAACTGTATATTTGTGAAGTATTATATTAACATTAACTTGTGAATGCATTCAGTGAAGTGCCTTACCACTATGTAACTGGTATATAATATAATTTGATATTTGCCTTAAATTGTATCATGTACTAGAATGTCTACCCTTGAAATATTTTTGACTGGTGATATAACCAGAAGTCACATTTATAGCCTCATTTGTGCAAACTTTCTGATCAAGTTTTCACTTAAAAACTTGTATAAATTGACTAAGTCTTTATTCTGTAAAAACTTGTATAAATTAACCATGTCCTTATTCTATATATTGCTTGCTAACACACTACAAACAACATTTTCTATGTTATCTTTATGGAGCATGGTCAGTGAAATCTAGGTCAAGTTCAAAGTCAGAAGTTCACTATATCAAATCAAGAAGAGCTTTTTTAAGGTCATTTTCAAATCTTGCCGAAGTTGGTCATGTAGGTTTAAAAACAAGGTTAATAGGTCAGATCTTAGAAAAAATAACATTATCTTCACACTAGAGGTCATAGTTTCAATCTTATCTTTATAAAACACAGTCAGATAAAAGGTTACTAATATTTCGAAATGATAATTGGATGTATGAATGGTTAACTGTTGTCATCCCCATTTTTAAGACTGTCCATATTGCAGTTTGTTACAGGACCTATTTATTATATCCTTAACCTTTACCCTGCTAAATTTCTAAAATGAACTGGTCCATCATTCAATTTGGACAGTATCACTTATTATTCGAAGGGGTGTTCACTGAAAATTTACTGACTTAATAGCGAACAGTGCAGACCATGATCAGCCTGCACGGATGTACTGGTTGCAAAGGCAGAATCACTTGCCAGTAGCAGGCTAAAGGTTAAGCAGATCTGTTTAACTGGAACAATTATGTAATGTATTTCATTGACATATTTTGTTGTTGTAGAAAAAATTGACTGGTTTCATAATTGTGTTTATTGATGAATAAATGGTTATTGTAGGTTCGGACTTAATTATCTGGTTAACAGACCATATATGTGAACAAGACAGTCTTGAGGCCCTGCATCTTGCCACGTTTTTGTGTATGTATGGATATATATACCCAGTGGATATCAGAACATATGCTGTGAAAGATGACAAATCTGTTTTTTACAGATTTCAGGTCAGTACAAAAAAGTATTGTGTGATGAAGATGTTATTTGTAGAAGAACAGTTGGATTTATTTTGTTTTATGACGCTCATTTTTGCATGGACCCCTGTTTAATGTATACTAATAGATGATATTGAATTCAGGAGCCGCCAGAGCTAGAGAATGAAAAAAAATCACAAGTTCTCATTAAGTGATTGATGCAGTTTCACCAATTTTGGTTATAAATATCCTCATTGGACCTTTCTAACTATAATGTATAGTAATATGCTGATCCGCACATAGGCTGCCAGAGTTAAGACTAGAAAGACTGGGTATGTACCAGTGAAAGAAGGATTAGTTTGTAGTATTCTTGCATGGACTACTCTCAGTGCTTTTCATAAAGTTGCACTCCATTGCACAAGGGGCCAGGTAATGCTAAAGCTGGAGAAACCCTGTTAATGACTTGTTCTCATAAATAGATTAATGTTGAAGATGTTCACTAGTTTTGTCCAAAGCATGTTCCACTCTGAGCAGGAACTTGCTAGCACTCTGCCCCCATTCTTAAGACAGTATGCTTGCAAAGTGAAAAAAAAATTGGGGGAGGGGGGAGGGATTTGTTTCTTTCATGAAGTTTTCGGATAACAGATCAGATGTCAAGTATCTAGAAAGAATTGAAAGGTCAGTCCACGTTATATTTACTTTGACCAGACCTTGGATGTATGACAAGTTTGAGTTTGATTGCACTGACTTGTTTAAGTAAACTTGCAAAAAAAAGAACAATACAGTATGGTGCAATTGACGTGCACTGCAGTTGCTGACTTAGACTTGATCAGACACAATGAAGAATCAGACAAATTTTATACCCCCAGATACAAAGTATAATTTATGGGGGCTAAATTTGAGTCATGCATGTCTGTGGATCTGTCTGTTTGTCATTCTTTTATACTCCATATCTTCTTGACCATTGGGGAAGATTTTCTAAAATTTGCACCAATTGATAAACCTCATCAAGAAGATATTCAAACTGCAAAACGAAGTTCATAAGGGCCATGGTAAAGGTCACGCTTGGAGGTCAAAGGTCATTTAGCTTTATTTTGTGTACGCTCCATATTTTCTAAACTGCTTTGAAGATTTTTAGCTCACCTGAGCACAAAGTGCTCAAGGTGAGCTACTGTGATCGGTCATTGTCTGGCATGCGCCTTGCGGCATCTGTCAACATTTGCCTTGTTAACACTCTAAGAGGCCACACTTTTGACCCAATCCTTATGAAACTTGGTCAGAATATTTGTTTTGATGACCTATAGGTCAAGTTCCAAACTGTGTCATGTGGGGTCAAAAACTAGGTCAGTAGGCCAATTCAAAGGAAAATCTTGTTAACACTCTAAGAGTCCAAAGTTTAAGTTTGAAACTAATGAGAATTGGTCAGAATGTTTGTCTTGATGACCTCTAGGTCAATTTAGAATCTGGGTCATATGGGCTCAAAAACTTGGTCATCTGGTAAAAACAAAGGAAAAGCTTGTTAACACTCTAGAGGCCACATTTATGACCCTATATTCATGAAACTTGTTCGGAATGTTTATCTTGATGATCTTTAGGCCAAGTTTGAAACTTGGTCATGTGGGGTCAAAAACTAGATCATCAGGCCAGATCAAAGGAAAATCTTGTTAACACTTTAGAGACCACATTTTAAGTTTGAAACTCATGATAATTGGTCAGAATGTTTGTCTTGATCACCTCTAGGTCAAGTTAGAATCTGGGTCATGTGGGGTCAAAAACTAGGTAATTTGGTCAAATCAGAGGAAAAGCTTGTTAACATTCTAGAGGCCACATTTATGACCCTATCTTCATGAGACTTGGTCAGAATGTTTGTCTTGGTGACCATTCTTGATCATGTGGGGTCAAAAACTAGGTCACCTGATCAAATCAAAGGAAAAGTTTGTTAACACCCTAGAGGCCACATTTATGACCTTGTCTTCATGAAACTTGGTCAGAATATTTAATTTGATTATTCCTAGGCCAAGTTTGAAACTGGGTAATGTGGGGGTCAGAAACTAGGTCACTAGGCCAGTTCAGAAGAAACTCTTGTTAACACTATAGGCCACATTGTAAGTTTGAAACTCATGAAAATTGGTCAGAATGTGTTTTTTTTTTTGTTCACCTTCTGACCTTCTTTCTTGTTATTGATGACATGTTGGCAATATTAAGTGAGCAATCTAGGGTCATCATGACCCTCTTGTTTATGAATTTGTGTAATTACTTCCCTTTAATATTAAAATATTCAAAAAGTGGACTACTTTTTATTTCAATATAATTTCTAGTTTTACATTTGCATTGGGAGATATTGGGATACTTAAACAATCTGAAATAAAACTCATGTTTTATAATCGAGTGTAAATTCCGAAATCATTTATTACCAATCTGTCCTGGTTGCGCAACCAAGATGGATAAAGGGAGGTAATATTAACTTTACAAACTTGCATTTCTAATGAATTTCGGCTAAATGTATATTTGTCAATGTAAAACTGTAGGTCTTATATTCATGAATTACCAGGATATGAAATACAACTGATCGGATAACAGATCAGATGTCAAGTATCTAGAAAGAATTGAAAGGTCAGTCCACATTATATGTACTTTGACCAGACCTTGGATGTATGACAAGTTTGAGTTTGATTGCACAGACCTGTTTAAGTAAACTTGCAAAAAAAAAGAACAATACAGTATGTGCAATTGACGTGCACTGCAGTTGCTGACTTAGACTTGATCAAACACAATGAAGAATCAGACAAATTTTATCCCCCCAGATACAAAGTATAATTTATGGGGGCTAAATTTGAGTCATGCATGTCTGTGGATCTGTCTGTTTGTCATTCTTTTATGCGCCATATCTTCGAGATCTTGACCATTGGGGAAGATTTTCTAAAATTTGCACCAATTGATAAACCTCATCAAGAAGATATTCAAAGTGCACAATGAAGTTCATAAGGGCCATGGTAAAGGTCACGCTTGGAGGTCAAAGGTCATTTAACTTTATTTTGTGTACGCTCCATATTTTCTAAACTGCTTTGAAGATTTTTAGCTGTGATCGGTCATTGTCTGGCATGCGCCTTGCGGCATCTGTCAACATTTGCCTTGTTAACACTCTAAGAGGCCACACTTTTGACCCAATCCTTATGAAACTTGGTCAGAATATTTGTTTTGATGACCTATAGGTCAAGTTCGAAACTGTGTCATGTGGGGTCAAAAGCTAGGTCAGTAGGCCAATTCAAAGGAAAATCTTGTTAACACTCTAAGAGTCCAAAGTTTAAGTTAGAAATTCATGAGAACTGGTCAGAATGTTTGTCTTGATGACCTCTAGATCAAGTTAGAATCTGGGTCATATGGGCTCAAATACTTGGTCATCTGGTAAAATCAAAGGAAAAGCTTGTTAACACTCTAGAGGCCACATTTATGACCCTATATTCATGAAACTTGTTCAGAATGTTTATCTTGATGATCTTTAGGCCAAGTTTGAAACTTGGTCATGTGGGGTCAAAAACTAGATCATCAGGCCAGATCAAAGGAAAATCTTGTTAACACTTTAGAGACCACATTTTAAGTTTGAAACTCATGATAATTGGTCAGAATGTTTGTCTTGATCACCTCTAGTTCAAGTTAGAATCTGGGTCATGTGGGGTCAAAAACTAGGTAATTTGGTCAAATCAGAGGAAAAGCTTGTTAACATTCTAGAGGCCACATTTATGACCCTATCTTCATGAGACTTGGTCAGAATGTTTGTCTTGGTGACCATTCTAAATCATGTGGGGTCAAAAACTAGGTCACTTGATCAGATCAAAGGAAAAGTTTCTTAACACCCTAGAGGCCACATTTATGACCTTGTCTTCATGAAACTTGGTCAGAATATTTGATTTGATTATTCCTAGGCCAAGTTTGAAACTGGGTCATGTGGGGGTCAAAAACTAGGTCACTAGGCCAGTTCAGAAGAAAATCTTGTTAACACTATAGGCCACATTGTAAGTTTGAAACTCATGAGAATTGGTCAGAATGTGTTTTTTAGCTCACCTGTCACAAAGTGACAAGGTGAGCTTTTGTGATCGCGCGGTGTCCGTCGTCCGTCGTCCGTCCCTGCGTCCGTGCATCCGTAAACTTTTGCTTGTGACCACTCCAGAGGTCACATTTTTCATGGGATCTTTATGAAAGTTGGTCAGAATGTTCATCTTGATGATATCTAGGTCAAGTTCGAAACTGGGTCACGTGCCATCAAAAACTAGGTCAGTAGGTCTGAAAATAGAAAAACCTTGTGACCTCTCTAGAGGCCATATATTTCAAAAGATCTTCATGAAAATTGGTCAGAATGTTCACCTTGATGATATCTAGGTCAAGTTCGAAACTGGGTCACGTGGGGTCAAAAACTAGGTCAGTAGATCTAAAAATAGAAAAACCTTGTGACCTCTCTAGAGGCCATATTTTTCATGAGATCTTCATGAATATTGGTCAGAATGTTTATCTTGATGATATCTAGGTCAAGTTCGAAACTGGGTCACGTAGGGTCAAGAACTAGGTCATTAGGTCTAAAAATAGAAAAACCTTGTGACCTCTCTAGAGACCATATTTCTCAATGGATCTTCATGAAAATTGGTCAGAATGTTAATCTTGATGATATCTAGGTGAAGTTCGAAACTGGGTCACATGGGGTTAAAAACTAGGTCAGTAGATCTAAAAATAGAAAAACCTTGTGACCTCTCTAGAGGCCATATTTTTCATGAGATCTTCATGAATATTGGTCAGAATGTTCACCTTGATGATATCTAGGTCAAGTTCGAAACTGGGTCATGTGGGGTCAAAAACTAGGTCAGTAGATCTTAAAATAGAAAAACCTTGTGACCACTCTAGAGGCCATATTTCTTAATGTATCTTCATGAAAATTGGTCAGAGTGTTCACCTTGATGATATCTAGGTCAAGTTCGAAACTGGGTCACGTGCGGTCAAAAACTAGGTCAGTAGGTCTAAAAATAGGAAAACCTTGTGACCTCTCTAGAGGCGATATTTTTCAATGGATCTTCATGAAAATTGGTCAGAATGTTTACCTTGAAGATATCTAGGTCAAGTTCGAAACTGGGTCACGTGGGTTTAAAAACTAGGTCAGTAGATCTAAAAATAGAGAAACTTTTGCCCCTTCTGAGGCCATATTTTCATGAGATTTCATGAATATTGGTAGAATGTTCATCTTGTTTAATCAAGTAAAATTCAAAATGGTCACGTGGGGTAAAAAACTGGCAGGGGCCCTAAAATAAAAAAAAAACCTTTGACCTCTAGGGGCCATATTTTTAAAGGATTTTCATAAAAATTTGGTGAGAAGTCAGCTTGATGATATCGGGTCAGGTTCAAAAGGGGTATTGCGGTAAAAAAATTTGGTCAGTGGGTTAAAAAAAAAAAAACCTTTGGACCTCTTAGAGGCCGTTTTTTTACGAGTTCTAAAAAAATTGGTGAAAAATTTTCCCCTTTGATGATATTAGGTCAAGTTTAAAAGGGGTCACTGCCTTCAAAAACGGGTCATTGGGGTAAATGATAAAAAAACCTTGTGACCTCCTAGGGGCCATATTTTCAATGGATCTTCATGAAATGGTCAAAATTTTTTATTTGATGATATTGGCACTGGTCAAAAACTAGGTCATATGTCAAAAATAGAAAAAAACGACGTATACTCAGTTGAACACGGGTCTTTGGGGGTGGTGACATTCAGGACCATCATGGCCCTCTTGTTTTGTCCCCTTTCTGACCTTCTTCTTGTTATTGATGACGGGGCAATATTAGGTGAGCAATCTAGGGTCATATGCCCTCTTTTTATGAATTTGTGAAATTTACTTCCCTTTAATATTAAAATATTCAAAAAGTGGACTACTTTTTATTTCAATATAATTTTGTTTACATTTGCTTTGGTAGATTTTGGGATATTTAAAACAATTAAAAAACTTTTTTAAATTTGAGGTAAATTCCCGAAATCATTTTTTACCAATTTATTTTTTTTATCCGGGTTGCGAAACCCAAAGTGGATAAAGGGAGGAAATAAAACTTTACAAACTTGCTTTTTTAAGAATTTGGGCTAAGGAATTTGTAAATGTAAAAGGTCGAAAATTGATTTTATGAATTCCCAAATATGAATTAAAACTGTAAATTTACCCTCCGGGGAAAAAAAACATTTTTTAAAGATTTAAAAGAAAAAAAAAAAAAATGGTAAAAATGATATTTTAACTTCAAAAAAATCTTTTATGAAGAAAAAAAATTTTTTTAACTCCCTTAAAAGGTCGGGTAAATTTTCTTTAAAGAAGAAGTCAAAAAAATTAAATTGTACATTTTTTTTTGAAAAGGACTCAAGAACAGTTTTTTTTTCCCAATTTAAAACTAAAACGCAAAAATAGAACATAGGTTAAAATTTTCTTTTCCTTTTGTAATTTTTATTTGATAAAAAATAGAATATTGCAAGTTTTGTAGAACATTGGTACAGTCTGGAATTCATGACAGAGGTTCTTTTAGTAATGTGAAATTAAAATATAAAAGACTTATACCATGGCATCCCTTTCGCATGCTGGTTTTTCTTTTGCCGGAAATAAATCATAATTGTTTGGGCAATTTATGACATCCCACAATATAAAGGGAAATTGAGAGGTTGACAAAAGGAAATTTTCTACATGCTGTTTTTGTAAAAATACCAATATCAATTTTTCCTTTCCCCCTTTTATCAGGGAGAATGTGAGTGAATAGGAAAACATGGGGTATGCTCTGAGTCAGGAACACTTTTAGGTCAAGTATGGCCATTTTAAAAAATTCGATTGAGAAAATTAAAAACCCCCCAAAAAAATAAATACTATTACTATTCCCTGATTGTGCTATAAAGATATTAAAGTCAAAGAAGAAATTAATTAAAAAGTTGAGTTAAACATAAATTTTGTCATTTTCAGAAGGGTTTGTTTTTCTTTGGAAATACAGACAATCTTGTCTGAAATTTGTTCTTTTAATATTTTTCCTAAAGCGGTCATCCCATAAAAACAGAATATTTAATTCGATATTTTATGCAAACTTAGGTACAGAAACCTGTATGCGTATTATAATGAGTTTTAAAGCCTGCAACTTAAAATGTATGTTGTTTTTTAATACCTAGTATGCAAAGAACTGTATAATTTTTTAAAGGCTGGAAATTTTTGGGTTTGTTAAAACGACCTTTGCCCAAAAAGATTTTGATATTGTCATAAAAAATTTTGCCAATAAAAATTTTCAAGTTTTAAACCCCCATTGTTATTCTTTTAGGGGTTTTTCATGGTACAATCTATTAAATTTTGACAGATTTCTTGGACATGGAGCGTAAAAAAAAAATGTTACACTTCTATCATTTTTTGCCATAGTCCTACTTTATGCATGAAGACACTAATTTTGGCTATTCCCCTGTCTGATTTTTGAAAAAAATCTACGGGGTTTTTTTGTCACTTGTTTTATCTGCAGGGGCGTATCTGGGCTTGGGTTTTTTAAATTTTTTTTGGGAAACTTTTCTCAAAACAATAAGAGGTACGCTTTGAAACTTTGCACACTTCTTTGCATCATTAGGGTTTTTGTAAAACCAAGAATCATAATTTAATATGCTTTTTTGTAAAAATTTGCCCCCTTTATGTACTTAAAAAATTTTGAATTTTTTTGGTTAAAAATTTTTGTTTAGGTCCACAATTTTCAAAAACAAAAGAGCTAAAAATTGAAATTTTCACACTTGTTTGTCATCATTAGAAAAATTGTAGCCAAAAAACCATAACCTAACCTCTTTTTGTCAAATTTTTGGCCCTTTTTTGTCCCCAACTTAAAAGAAAGGTTGATCAAAAACCCGAGAAAACCCCTAAGTTTTTAGTTCAGTATCAAGGTAAGGGTCACAGGCCCGGGGAAACGCAATCTTTCTGCATAACTTGAGAAGGGTTTGGCCTAGATCACGAAATTTAAATATGGACATTGGTCATGACCAGAATGACCCCTATTAATCCCCGCCACGAGGGGTGGGGGTTATAGGAAATGGTTCCCCGTCTCCCGGGTCCGCCCTTCCCTTTGTCTGTCGGTAACTTCATGTCCCTTTTTTTCCTAAACCCCTTAAAGGGATTTTCAGAAATTGGGTTAAAGACACCCTCAAACAATGTGCAAACCCATATCAGTCAGTCAGTCAGGTAAAGGGTCACAACTAAAAGTCAAAGGTTTGAGCCCTTCCTTTATTCCCTCCTGTATGCCCCCCCCTTTGGACAATAATCTGAAACTTGGGTCAAATGATCACCTTATAAAGGGGGAGTGCAAAAATTATGATCACCAGTTGGCCAGGTAAAGGGGTCTGGAAAGGGTCAAAATTTTTAAACCCTTCCAATTTTGTGTTCGCCTGTATCTCCTAAAACCCCTTAAAGGTTTTTTCTAAAACTTGGATAAAATTTATCACTCATAAAGACATGTGCAATCTCATGAGTCACCCTATTGCTGAAGGTCAAGGCCCAAAAGGGGTCAAATTTTTGACCCTTCCATTTGTGTGTTGTTCCCAAAACCCCCTTTGAAAGATTTTATGAAATTGGTTCAATTATCCCCTCATAAAGACACTTTGCAAACCCGATAGCTTTGTTGGCTAAGTAAAGGTCAAAACTAAAGAAAAAAGTTTGGAGCCTCCATTTTATTTTGCTCTTTATCCCCTTTAACCCCTTGAAGGATTTTAATATGATTTGGGCGTAAATTCCTTTTATCAAAAAAAAAGTGCAACTTCAAACTCCACCCCCCAGTTAAGGTCGGGTCAAAACCATTTTTTGAGGGTTTCACCCAATACCAAAAACCTTTTCATACCATAACAATGGGGGGGATATAGTGCTTCAGACTGCCCTTTTTATTTTTAGGTCTGTAATCACCTTACCAGACAAGAAATTTTATCCATCAAAGGTCAAGGTCACAGGGGGTTGAACTTGTAAAAACCCTTTCTCAAAAAAATTGGACCCCCGATGTTAAAACTTCATTTATGACATGTAGATGGTACCCTGTTATTTTGGGGTACTCTGGTAAAGGTCAAGTCAAGGGTCAGAACTGGAAAAAAAATTTTCGATCAAAAATTCAGAACCCGGGGCCCAGAAGTTGAAACTTTATGGTGATTTGACATGCAGAGGGATGACCCCTTTTTGTTTTGGGTCACTCTTTAAAAAGGGCAAGGTCCAGGGGGCCCAAAAATGGGAAAACCATTTTCCCTCGTAACTTTAGAACCAATTGCCCTGAACCTTTAAACTTTATAGGGTTTAAGGAAATTTCAGAGTAGGACCTGTTTGTTTTGGGGTCACCCCACGTCAAGGTCCAGGGCCCTCCCTCTGTCAGATTCATTTTTTATCAAAAATTGGAGAAACCCTTTTACCTAGAACCTTCAAACTTTATAGGGTAAGGACTAAAGAGTGAGACCCTAATATTTTTTAGGGACAACAAAGGTCAAGGTCACAGGGGCCTGAACGTGGAAAAACCGTGTCTAATTGGGAAAGCATTTACCCAGAATGTTTAAATTCATAGGATGATTTGGACTTTAACAAAGATGCATTTATTTTTGGTCATTTTTAAAGGCCCCGGGCCAGAAAAAGGAAAATAGTTTCCAAACAATAAATTGAGAACCCTTGACCCCGAACCTTTAAAATTTTAGAATGAAAGGACTTAGGTAATGCCATTATTGTTTGGGGGTTTTACTGGAGCAAATCAAAGGCACATGGTTAAAAAGGGGTTTGGGAGGGCTTATGGAGTAACAAGCTATTGTTTTGGGGGTCTTCCAACAAAGGTCAAGGTACAGGGGTCAACATGAAAAACCGTTTTGGATCAAAACGAGAACCACTGAACCCGAAAGTTGAAAAGTTGTAGGGTGGTTTGGCATGCCAAATAGATGACCTATTGATATTGGGGTCACTCCATCAAAGGTCAAGGTCACAGGGGCCAGAGACTGTAACACTTCATTTCCGATCAATAACTGGAGAATGTTGAAACGTTGTAGGATAGTTTGGCATGCGAAATAGAGACCCCTTGAATTTTTGGGGTTTTTCTCCACAAAGGTCAAAGGGCAAGGGGGCAGGGACGTAAAAACTCATTCCGACAATAAAGAAGAACCTTTGACCTAGAACCCTTTAAACTTCAGAAGGGCTTTTGGATTAGACAAAACCTAGTTTTTGGTCACTTTACAAAGTCAAGGTAACAGGGGGCCCGAAATGGAAAACTGGACCCAGAAAATTCAACTTCATAGGGTGATAGGGTTACAGAGGATGACGTATTTTGTTGGTGTCACTCCTGAAAGGTCAAAGGGTTTAAGGGGCTGAAATGGAAAAAACCCTTTTTGTTCGAACTTTTGAAAACCACTTGACCCAAAAAAGTTGAAAAAATTTTTAGGTTTTTGGGCAGTATTTTGTCCGTCTCCCTTGAGCAACTTAAAGAAGAGAGGGCCATCTAACATTTAAAAAAACAAAGGAACAATAGCTTTAGCCTTTTAAAAATAGATTTAGGGCCAGGGCCCCCTATTCAAACAAAAGAAAAAAACAAAAAAAAGGCCCCCTCCTTCATTTACATCCCTTGTTCACATTTCTTGTGAACACGTGAGACCCCTTTTGCAAGGGGTTTTTAATTAAACTTTCACAACTATTTCATAATATTCGGTTCCTTTTTAAAACTGCCCCGTCCCCTCATGGGTTCTAGAGTTATGGCCCCTAAAGGGCCCAAAATTTTCTATTTTGGGTTTTTTAGCAAAATAGAGATTATTTTTGGTTTGTTTGATACAAACTTGCACAAAATCTTTAGCAAAAAAATACTTGGATTCCCGATAATCCATCAGATCCAATAATAGGTCCAGAGTTCGGCCCCCGATTGACCATAAGAGCCAAAATTTTTTAATTTTTAGCTCCCTTTACAAAATGACAAGGGAGCTTTTTTTCTGCGGAACTGTCGTTGGGTCCCTTTGGACTAAAATTTTTTGGCCACTTAAAATCACATTTTTTATGAAACTTTATTAAAGTTGGTCGAAGTCATCTTGATGTTCTAGGGCAATTTGAAAAAGGGGCAGGTCTATCCAAACTAGGTCAGTAGGGCTAAAAATAGAAAAAAAAAATTGTATCCCTCTGGAGGCCTACTTTAAATGGTTTGAAAATTTTTCAGATGTTCAATGATGATACAGGTCAAGTTCGAAACGGGGGCACGTGCTTCAAAAACTAGGGAGTACAAATAATAAAAAAAACCTTTTTACCCCTCTAGAAGCCATATTTTCATGGGATCTGTAGAAATTTGGTCTGAATGTTCTTTTTGATGAATCTAGGTCAAGTTCAAAAAATGGGGCAAAATATAAAAAAAAACCTTGTGACCTCCTAGAACCTACTTTAAGGTCTTATGAAAATTTTTAAGTGTTTCCCCTTTAGTATCTAGGTCGTTTCGAAATGGGTTTTGTGCCTTTTAAAAAATAGGGCAGTAGGTTTTAAAAAAATAAAAAACTTTTGACCTCTTTTGGGGATTTTTTCATGGGGGCTTAAGAAAGTTGCTATGTTCATCTTGATGATATAGGTAAAATTTTAAATGGGTCAGCTCGGCAAAACTGGCCAAATTGGCTAAAAATAAAAAACCTTGTACCTCTCTAGAGCCTTTCTTTTCAAAGGATCTTCTGAAATTTGGCAGAAATTTTACCCTGTAATCTAGGGCAGATTCAAAAGGGCCCCTTCAAAAAATAGGGCATAGGTAAAAAAAAATAAAAAGAAACGTTGTGACCTTCTAGAGGGCCCTACTTTTCAATGGCTTCATGAAGTTAGTCAGAATGTTCATTTATGATTCGGGCAAGTTCGAAAATTTGGTTAAGTGCCTTCAAAAGCCAGGTCAGAGGTCAAATAAAAAAAATTCTTGTGACCTCTCAAAAGGCCATATTTTTCATGAGATCTGTATGAAAATTTTTCGAATGTTCATTTGAGAATCTAGGTAGGTTAGAAATGGGTCCTGCGGGCAAAACTGTGTCAAAGGGCTAAAAATAAATATTTTTTGACATCTTGAAGGCCATACTTTTTAAGGATCTTCATGAAAATTTGGGAAAATGTTGATGAATCCTTTGGTCAAATTTAAAACTGGGGCCATTGCCTTTAAAAAAATTGGGCTTTGGTCAAATAATGAAAAACCTTTGACCTTTTTTTTTTTTTGGGCCAATATTTTTCAAGGCTTTCATGAAAATTGATCAAATGTTCACCTTTATGACATCGGTCAAGTTCAAAACTGGGGCACATAGCTCAAAAAATTCCTCACTGGGCAAAAATAAAAAACTTCATACCCCGTTTAAAATGGGTCATGGGGGACGGGGAGCGATTCAGGCCTCAGGGCCTTTTTTTCCTTGGAACAGATAGAATACTTTTCATTCGATTTTTTAAACCCAAATTCCAAACTAATCATAACGCTAGTTTTTTCATGGGTTCAGAATGGGCAAAATTTTTTATTTTTGGGCCCTTTTAGCCATATAGAGGGTTTAAATTTTGCTTTGATTTGATCAAACTTTAAGTTTGTTTATTTGTGATCTCAGGCAAAATTCGACTGGGTCATGGGTCAAAAAATAGGGCACCAGGGCAAATCAGAGGAAAAGCTTGTAAACACCCTAGATGCCCATTAGACCTTCTTATCACTTGGTCAGAAGTTTATCTTGATGTTTAGGGGAAGCTCGAAAAAGGGTCATATGGGGCAAAAACAGGGCCACGGGCAAAACAGATGAAAAGAAAAAACGTTAACCCTTGGGCCCAATTTTTGACATTTCATGAAAGTTTGTAAGAAAATTTATCTTTATGATTCCTACCAAGTTTTAAACTTTGTCATGTTCGTTTTGGGGAAAAAAATAGGCACCGCTCAATCAAAGGGAAAATTTTTTAAAAACATGGGGCCTATTTTGGGCCCCACTTTATGAAAATTTTGGGAATAGTTTTATGCCAAGTTGAAATGGGGCATGTGGGGCAAAAAACTAGTTCACCCCTCAAAACAAAGAAAGGGTGATAACCTGTAGAGGCCAATTTTTTGGAAAAATGGTCGAATGTTTATCTTGATGTTTAAGGCCCAAGTTTAAGGGGAGGGGTGTAGGTATGATGCCCCTTTTCTTTTATATAATTTATGTTTGGCAAAAAAACTCTCACCCTCTCCCCTTACCCCCTGCAAACGCATAATTGCTCCCCATATTGCTGACCTAGTCAAGTGTTAAGGGAAAATATTGTGATTCCCCCGTTGTCCACTAAAAAAACTGTTAACCTGTGAGGGCAAGGTCAAAGTTTTGGGCCCAAAACAAAAGAAACCCCTACACCCCTATAAGATAGAAAATTGGGTCACCTGAGATAAAGAAAAAAAAATAGGGCCCCTAGGTAAAATCATAAAGCTTTTTAACGCCCGTTTTAAAAACGGACGTATTATGGGGCGCCCCCGGCGGCGGATGGGGGGTGGGGGGGGGGCGGGGGGGGGCGCCCAACCTTTTCCGGAGATACTCTCATCATGGAGGGATTTTGATGAAAATTGGCCCCAGTGTTCACCCTCAGAGACGGAGTGTCATGTGCAGAACCATCCCCAGGCAAAAGGGAAGGGCACCTTGAGGGCAAAGGTCAAAAATTTAAAATACTTTGCCGGGGATATTTTTTAGAGGGGGATTTTTATGAAATTGGCACAATTGTTCATATCATAGACGGGGTGCAAGCGCAAAAACCAGGCCCCAGGTCTAAAATCAAGGTCACACTAGAGGTCAAAGGATACAAGAATGAAAAATTCAAGAATGACTTTGTCCGGAGCATATCTTCTTCATGCATGGAATGATTTTGATGTAGCTTGGCACAGTTGTTCACCATAATGAGAGGGAGTGTCATGCGCAAGAACCAGGTTCCTAGGTCTAAGGTCAAGGTCACACTTAGAGGTCAAAGGATACAAGAATGAAAACTTTGTCCGGAGCATATCTTCTTCATGCATGAAAGGACTTTGATGTAGCTTGGCAAAATTGTTCACCATCATGAGACGGAGTGTCATGCGCAAGAACCAGTCCCTAGGGGTAAGGTCAAGGTCACACTTAGAGGTCAAAGGATACAAGAATGAAAACTTTGTCCGGAGCATTTCTTCTTCATGCATTGAGGGATTTTGATACAACTTGGCACAAATGTTCACAGCATGAGACGGAGTGTCATTTGCAAGAACCAGGTCCCTCGGTCTAAGGTTAAGGTCACACTTAAAGGTCAAAGGTCAGATACAAGAATGACTGTCCGGAGCATTTCTTCTTCATGCATGGAGGGATTTTGATGTAACTTGGCACAATTGTACACCATCATGAGACGGAGTGTCATGCACTGGTCCCTTCTTTTGAATTACTTCCCTTTGCTGTTACTATAAATAGCTTATATTGTAACTTTTTCATTACAAGTCATAGGGAAAAATCGAGACCACTTTTCTGTAGTACAACATGCATGTTACATCCAATTCTGAGGTGTATTTTGAGCTAACTCTACCTGGTAAGGATTTTTGTGTGGACTTGTAATTTTTTTTTTTCGATTTTTTTTTTTTTTTTTTTTTTCTTTAAAGATTAACTTCCCTTAGTTGTTACTATAAATAACTTACATTGTAACTTTTTTATAATTGACCGTAGGGAAAAACCAAGACCACTTTTCTGTGGTACAACATTGATGTTACTTTCAAATTTTGGGTGTATTTTAAGGTATCTCTACCTGGTAAGGATTTTTTTTGTGGACTTAGAAAAATAAAAGAATTACAATAATTTCTAAAAAAAACAACATTGTAAACAACTAGAAAATTAAAATTCCATTTGCAAATACAGGTGCTAGTGTAAACAAATTTGCTGTGACGGGCGTATATTGTGACATTCTGCACCCTTGTTAACACTTTAAAAGTCAGATTAGTCTCTATGAAATCTAGGTCAAGTTTGAAACTTGGTAACCTGAGGTAAAAAAACCTGGGTCGCTAGGCAAAATTATAGAAAAACCTTGTTAACTCTCAAAAGACCGAAATTTCTACTTGATCATGTTAAGTCTGTGGGAATGTTTGTTCCCGTCAAATCTATGTCAAGTTCAAAACGGGGTTACCTGAGGTGTAAACCTAGGTTAACTCTCTGAAAGCAGATCTTTATCAAACTTGGTCTTAGCATCATTATAAGATCCTCTCCAATTTTGTTCAGATGGAGGCACTTGGCCCCTTTTAGGGGCCACTAGAGCTAAAAAAAAAAGAAATACCTTTAAACAACTTCTTTTCATGAACTGGATGATGGATCTTCATCAAACTTTGTCGCTAGCATCATTATAAAATCTTATGCCAAATATATTTAACTGGAGGCACTTTGTGCCTTTTAGGGGACACCAGAGCCAGAAGTAGAAGCACTTTGTCCCTTTTAGGGGACACTAGAGCAAGAAATAGAAAATTATTAAAACAACTTCTTATCGTCAGTTTTGTTCTAATGTTTATGCATTTTTGGGCTGTCACAACAAAATATATAAAAAAAACTTCTTTTTTGATGTTTTGATGAACTGTTCACCAAATATGGTTAGAAGCAAGGTCATATGGTCAAGGTCCTCTTTATGTGAGCGCCTTAGGCCCATTTCGGCCTTTTTAGCCCACCATCATCAGATGGTGGGCTATTAAAATCACTCTGCGTCTGTGGTCCGTCCGTCCGTCCGTCCGTCCGTTAACAATTTCTCGATATCGCATCTCCTCAGAAACTACTGGGGGGATTTTGACCAAACTTTGTCAGAATGATGTATTGGTACCATAGTTGTGTCCCCCTGAAAATCAGACTGGTTCAACAATTTATGAGTGAGTTATGGCCCTTTGTTTATTTTTATAATTTATATAGATTTATATAGGGAAAAACTTTGAAAACCTTCTTGTCCAAAACCACAGAGCCTAGGGCTTTGATATTTGGTATGAAGCATCATCTAGTGGTCCTCTACCAAGATGATTCAAATTATTTCTCTGGGGTCAAATATGGCCCCGCCCTGGGGGTCACATGGTTTATATAGACTTATATAGGGAAAAACTTTGAATAACCTCTTGTCCAAAACCACAGGGCCTAGGGCTTTGATATTTTGTATGTGACATCATCTAGTCGTCTTCAACTAAGATTGTTCAAATTATACCCCTAGGGTCAAATATGGCCCCGCCCTGGGGGTCATATGGTTTACATAGACTTATATAGGGAAAAACTTTGAAAATCTTCTTGTCCAAACCACAAAGCCTAGGGCTTTGATACTTGTAATGTAGCATCATCTAGTGGTTCTCTACCAAGTTTGTTCAAATTATCCTTCTAGGGTTAAATATGGCCCCGCCCCGGGGGTCACATGGTTCATATAGACTTATATAGGGAAAAGCTTTTAAAATGTTCTTGTCAGTAACTACAACATTCAAACTTGGACCACATGTAAATTTTTGAGTGGCAAGATGAACCTTGACATGATTTGACCTTGATTTTGACCTAGTGACCTTCTTTCACATTTCTGTAGCTACAGCCTTTAAATTTGGACCACATGAATAATTTTGTGCACTGGAAAAAACTTTGACCTTTATTTTGACCTAGTGACCTACTTTCACATTTTTGAAGGTACAGGCATCAAATTTGGACCATATACATAGTTTCGTGTTTCAAAATGAAATTTGACATTGATTTTGACCTAGTGACCTACTTTCACATTTCTCAAGCTACAGCCTTCAAATTTGGACTACAGGCATAGTTTTGTGTACCGAAAAAAACTTTGACCTTGACATTGACCTAGTGACCTACTTTCACATTTTTGAAGGTACAGGCTTCAAATTTGGACCACTTGCATAGTTTTGTATTCTGAAATAGAATTTGACCTTGATTTTGACCTAGTGACCTACTTTTACATTTCTCAAGCTACAGCCTTCAAATTTGGACCACTTGCATAGTTTTGTGTACTGAAATGACCTTTGACCTTTACATTGACCTAGTGACCTACTTTCACATTTTTAAGGTACAGGCTTCAAATTTGGACCACATGCATAGTTTTGTATTCCGAAATAAAATTTGACCTTGATTTTGACCTAGTGACCTACTTTTACATTTCTCAAGCTACAGCCTTCAAATTTGGACCACATGCATAGTTTTGTGTACTGAAACAAACTTTGACCTTTACATTGACCTAGTGACCTACTTTCACATTTTTGAAGGTACAGGCTTCAAATTTTGACCACATGCATAGTATTGTATTCCGAAGTAAAATTTGACCTGGATTTTGACCTAGTGACCTTCTTCTACATTTCTCAAACTACAGCCTTCAAATTTGGACCACTTGCTAGTTTTATGTACCGAAATGAACTTTGACCTTAAGATTGACCTAGTGACCTACTTTCACATTTCTGTAGCTACAGGCTTCAAATTTAGGACCACATGCATAGTTTTGTATACCGAAACAAACTTTGACCTTGACATTGACCTAGTGACCTACTTTCACATTTTTGAAGGTACAGGCTTCAAATTTGGACCACATGCATAGATTTGTGTTGTGTACGGAAATGAAATTTGACCTTGAGCTAGTCAATAAGTCTTGAAATTTGGAACACTCAAAAATGGCACATTGGTGGGCGCCAAGATCACTCTGTGATCTCTTGTTGTTTGTGTACCTTGATCTTTGTTTATGTTACTTTTAATATCCCTTAATCTTTTGCCCACAACAGTCCCCAAGCCCAGCCCCAGTCACACACGTTCCCTCCCCCATCTTACAAAAAGTAATACAGAAAAAGGATAAAAACTGAGTATTCACAGTATATCGATGGACCTCATTCATCATATTATTATTTGATTATTTTAAAACTATTTTTAGATATAAAGTAATTTGAGTTTTAAAAAAGAAGATATTTTCCCTACCTACCTGCCAAACCTTCATTGGCATAGGTCACAGGCAGAGAAACAAAGATAAATATTTTTAAGGCTAGCCTCTATTGTCACCATACTTAGTCTTAAAACTTTAGACAATTGTTCCTGCTCCACTCCACATCGAGCTGTTAGTGCCCCTCAGAATGGTTATTGCATGATTCATTTCATCAGTATTCACCAAACTTGATCAGCAATATCCCTCAGGTTTATTCAAATGGTATTGCACAGGAGTCTACACTAAATGTGTATTCCTTTAAAAAGTGGATTAAACCTACCACTTAATCTGTTCTCACTGTATATAGATGTATATGTATAGGTTTTTTTTTATTAGCATCTACATGAATGTCATTAATCAGATGTAATTTGACTGAATATATTTCATTTTTATTTACAGAGCCCTTATTACTGGCCTTCCATGAATCTGAAATTAACAAATGAAAAATACAGTAAGTATGATATTTTACTATGACTGCTATGATATCATGATAGAGATTGAGACACTGTTTTATTGTAACCCCCCCGAACAACGAAGTTGTAAGTGGGGTGTATACTGGTTTCAGGTTGTCTGTCCGTCTGTCTGTCCGTCCAAGCAACTTAAAAGATAGAGAGGGCCATCTAACTGTAAAGAGAACAATAGCTTCAATCCATTAACAATAGATTATAGGACCAGGGCCCCTATACAACAAAAGAAAACAACAAAAGAAGTGGCCCCTTATATCATTTCGGTGGCACGTCCGTCTGTCTGTAGACTCTCTCTCCTCATCCCCTTGACACAATTTAATGAAACTTCATACAAATGATCAGTAACAACAGTAGTTGTGCATGGTGCATGTTAGGTTCTTTCAGAAAAAAAATTTGCAGAGTTATGGGACTTCGTTTTTTGTTACTTTACTATATACTTAGACTCTGCATGTGCAATTTTGGGCGTGCTAAATCTCCTTAACCCATGCACACAATTTAAAGAAGCTTCACAGAAGTGATCAGTAGTAACCCTAGTTGTGCATGGTGCATGTTAGGTTCTTTCAGAAAAAAAATCTGCACAGTTATGATACTTTGCTTTTTAGCTTACCTGAGCACAAAGTGCTCAGGGTGAGGTATTGTGATCGCTCACCGTCCGGCGTCCGTCCGTCCGTCTGTCCGTCCGTCCGTCGTCCGTCCACACTTTCCTTTAAACAACATCTCCTCCTAAACCAACAGGCCAATTTTGATGAAACTTCACAGGGATGTTCCTTGGATGGCCCCCTTTCAAAATTGTTCAAAGAATTGAATTCTATGCAGAACACTGGTTGCCATGGCAACCGAAAGGAAAAACTTTAAAAATCTTCTTCTCAAAAACCAGAAGACCTAGAGCTTAGATATTTGGTGTGAAGCATTGCCTAGTGGACCTCTACCAAGTTTGTTCAAATCATGACCCCGGGGTCAAAATTGACCCCGCCCCAGGGGTCACTTGATTTTACATAAGAAAATCTTAAAAAATCTTCTTCTCAAAAACCAGAAGCCTTAGAGCTTAGATATTTGACATGTAGCATTGCCTAGTGGACCTCTACTAAAATTGTTCAAATCATGACCCCGGGGTCAAAATTGACTCTGCCCCAGGGGCACTTGATTTTACATAGGAAAATCTTCAAAAAATTTCTAAAAATAAACCAGAAGGCCTAAAGCTTAGATATTTCACATGTAGCATTGCCTAGTGGACCTCTACAGAATTTGTTCAAATCATGGCCCCCGGGGTCAAAATTGACCCCGCCCCAGGGGTCACTTGATTTTACATAAGAAAATATTTAAAAATCTTCTTCTCAAAAACCAGAAGCCCTAGAGCTTAGATATTTGACATGTAGCATTGCCTAGTTGACCTCTACTAAAGTTGTTCAAATTATGACCCGGGGGTCAAAATTGACCCCGCCCTAGGGGTCACTTGACTTTACAACGGAAAATCTTCAAAAGTTTTCTAAAAACAAACCAGAAGGCCTAGAGCTTAGATATTTCACATGTAGCATTACCTAGTGGACCTCTACAAAATTTGTTCATATCATGACCCCCTGGGTCAAAATTGACCCCGCCCCAGAGGTCACTTGATTTTACATAGGAAAATCTTCAAAAATTTTCTAAAAATAAACTAGAAGGCGTAGAGACTAGATATTTGACATGTAGCATTGCCTAGTGGACCTCTACAAAATTTGTTCAAACCTTGTCCCCCGGGGTCAAAATTGACTCCGCCCTAGGGGTCACTTGATTTTACATAGGAAAATCTTAAAAAAAAATTCTAAAAATAAACCAGAAGGCCTAGATCTTAGATATTTGACATGTAGCATTGCCTATTAGACTTTTACAAAGTTTATTCAAATCATGACCCCTGGGGTCAAATTGACCCTGCCCCATGGGGTTACTTGATTGTACATAGAAAAATCTTCAAAATTTTCTAAAAATAAACCAGAAGAGCTTAGATATTTGACATGTAGCATTGCCTAGTGGACCTCTACAAAAAGTTTTCAAATCTTGTTTTTAAAGTTACTTAAAGAAAATTTCAACTATATTTTCTCATAATTCTTTTGATTGATTTCTGTTATGATCTTTTGACCTTGAAGACTTGTCCTTAAGTGCAATGATAACAGGTGAGCGATATAGGGCCATCATGGCCCTCTTGTTGTTAATATACTATATACATACAGTCTGCATATGCAGTCTCCTGAACCCTTGCACACTATTTAATGAAACTTCACACAAGTGATCAGTACAAACCCTAGTTGTTCATGGTGCATGTTACTTTCTTTTAGATACATATTCTGCAGAGTTATGGGACTTTGTTTTTTGTTACTATACTATATACATAGAGTCTGCATATGCAATCTTGTGCACGCCTAATCTCCCGAACCGTTGCATATGATTTAATGAAACTTTACACAAGTGATCAGTACCAACCTTACTTGTGTATGGTGCTTGTTAGGTTCTTTCAGAAAAATATTCTGCAGAGTTATGGGACTTTGATTTTTGTTACTATACTATATACAAAGAGTCTATATACATACAGTCCACATAGTTATGCAGTCTTGTGTGCATCAGATTGCAATGTACAGTGTCAGTGCCTGCGGGGGGTACATTCATCACCTTCAGTGATAGCTCTAGTTAGCTCACCTGTCACGTAGTGACAAGGTGAGCTTTTCTGATCACCCTTCATCTGTCATCCGTCTGTGGACTTCTTGTGAACGAGATAGAAACAACATTTTGCAATTGATTTTAATCAAACTTGCACACAACTTGTATTGGCATAATATCTCCGTTTCTTTCAAAAACTGGCCAGATCCCATCATGGGTTCCAGAGTTATGGCCCCTTCAAGGGCCAAAATTCGCTATTTTGGCTTGTGGACACCATAGAGACCACATTTGCAATCATTTTTAATAAAACTTGCACACAACTTGTATTGGCATCATATCTCGGTTCCTTGCGAAAACTGGCTAGATTCCATCATGGGTTCGGCAGAATTTTCTATTTTGGCCTTTTCAGCCATATAGAGGTTTCATTTATGCTTTGACTTGATTCAAACTTGCACAGAATGTTTATCTTGATGATCTCTAGGTCAAGTTCGTAACTGGGTCATGTGTGGTCAAAAACTAGGTCAGCAGGTCAAATCATAGGAATAGCTTGTTAATACCCTAGAGGCTACATTTATGAAACTATCTTCATGAAACTTTGTCAGAATGTTTATCTTGATGATTCCTAGGCCAAGTTCAAAACTGGGTCATATGGGATAAAAGAACTAGGTCACCTGGTCAAATCAAAGGAAAAACTTGTTAACACTCTTGAGGCCACATTTATGACCCTATCTTCATGAAACTTGGTCAGAATGTTTATCTTGATAATTCCTAGGCCATGTTCGACCTGGGTCATGTAGGGCCAAAAACTAGGTCACCTGCTCAATCAGAGGAAAAGCATGTTTACACTATAGAGGTCATATTTATGTTCCTGTCTTCATGGAACTTGGTAAGACTGTTTATCTTGATGATTCCTAGGCAGAGTTGGAAACTGGGTCATGTGGAATAAAAAACTAGGTCACCACTTAAATCAAAGGAAAAGCTTGTTAACATTTATGACCCTATCTTCATGAAACTTGGGCAGAATGTTTCTCTTGATAATTCCTAGGCCATGTTCGAAACTGGGTCATGTGGGGTCAAAAACAAGGTCACCCGCTCAAATCAAAGGAAAAGATTGTTAACACTCTATGGGCCATATTTATGACCCTATCTTCTTGAAATTTGATCAGAATGTTGATCTTGATAATTCCAAGGCCAAGTTTAACAGGTGAGCGATATAGGGTCATCATGACCCTCTTGTTTACCATATGTTCACATTTATCTATGCTGCATTACAATTTGTTTGGCCGGCTTTGCAGGAGAGAGGATTCTGTTAAACCATTGATATTTGTGGGAACTAATTTTTAGCTCATCTGATTTTTTGAAAAAAAAATGATGAGTTATTGTCATCACTTGAGCGGTTGTCGGCGTCGGCGTTGCCTGGTTAAGTTTTATGTTTAGGTCAGCTTTTCTCCTAAACTATCAAAGCTATTGCTTTGAAACTTGGAATACTTGTTCACCATCATAAGCTGACCCTGTATAGCAAGAAACATAACTGCATCTTGCTTTTTGCAAGATTTATGGCCCCTTTTGTACTTAGAAAATATGAGATTTCTTGGTTAAGTTTTATGTTTAGGTCAACTTTTCTAATAAACTGTCAAAGCTATTGCTTTGAAACTTGGAATACTTGTTCACCATCATAAGCAGACCCTGTACATCAAGAAACATAACTCCATCTTGCTTTTTGCAAGAATTATTGCCCCTTTTGGACTTAGAAAATCAGTTTTCTTGGTTAAGTTTTATGTTTAGGTCAGCTTTTATCCTAAACTATCAAAGCTATTGCTTTAAAACTTGCAACACTTGTTCACCATCATAAGCTGACCCTGTACAGCAAGAAACATAACTCCATCCTGCTTTTTTGCAAGATTTATGGCCCCTTTTGGACTTAGAAAATATCAGATTTCTTGGTTAAGTTTTATGTTTAGGTCAACTTTTTCTCTTAAACTATCAAAGCTATTACTTTGAAACTTGCAACACATGTTCACCATCATAAGCTGACCCTGTACAGCAAGCAACATAACTCCATCCTGCTTTTTGCAATAATTATTACCCCTTTTGGACTTAGAAAATCATTTTCTTGGTTGAGTATTATGTTAAGTCAACTTTTCTCATAAACTATCAAAGCTATTGCTTTAAAACTTGCAACAGTTTTTCACCGTCATAAGTGGACACTGTACATCAAGAAACATAACTCTATCCTGCTTTTTGCAAAAATGATGGCCCTTTTTAGACTTAGAAAATCATGGGTAGGACAATATTTCTATTATACAAAAAAAATCAGATGAGCGTCAGCACCCGCAAGGCGGTGCTCTTGTTGTAGATACAGTAGTTGAGTCATTCTATTAAATGAAATTCCAAGGAATAAGTACAATTTACTTTTAATTTACATTGAAAAGTTGAAATCTGTGACTTCTTATCTCAAGGCAATAGTCATTTTTCACCATAACCACAGAATTTCTTGCCTACAGAATTAAATGATTTTACAGTATATTGCTTTGCTCATGTTTGTCTATTAGTGGACTAATTATGTTTCCCCCCCTATGGGGGAGACATATTGTTTTTGCCCTGTCCGTCCTTCCGTCCGCCCGTCCGTCCGTACGTCACACTTCATTTCCGAGCAATAACTGGAGAACCATTTGACCTAGAACCTTCAAACTTTATAGGGTTGTAGGGCTGCTGGAGTAGACAACCCCTATTGTTTTTGGGGTCACTCTGTCAAAGGTCAAGGTCACAGGGGCCTGAACATTGAAAACAATTTCCGATCAATAACTAGGGTCATGAAGTGTAGATGACCCCTATTTTGCCTGTGTTCAGTAGATGACCCCAATAGTTTTCTGTGTCATTAGGTCAAAGGTCAAGAACCTTAAATCTGAAAAATGACTAATAAGGGTAATGCACTTTGATCTATGGCCTTTAAACATAAAAGATGATTTTCGAAATCCCCAAGTGTTTTTAGCTCACCAGAGCACGTAGTGCTCATGTGAGCTATTGTGACCGGTCATAGTCCGGTTTGTGTCAGCGTGCGTCGTTCATCAGCGTTTGCCTTGTGAACACTCTAGAGGCCACAGTTGTGACCCAATATTTATGAAGCTTGGTCAGAATGTTTGTCTTGATGATCTTTAGGTCAGGTTTGAATCTGGGCCATGTGGGGTCAAAAACTAGGTCAGTAGGCCAGATCAAAGGAAAAGCCTGTGAACACTGTAGAGACCACAGTTGTGATTCAGTCTTTATGAAACTTGGTCAGAATGTTTGTCTTGATGATCTCTAGGTCAAGTTCGGAACTGAATCATGTGGGGTCAAAAACTAGGTCAGTAGGCCAGATCAAAGGAAAATCTTGTTAATACTCTAGAGACTACAATTTAAGTTTGAAATGTCAGAATGTTTGTCTTGATGACCTCTAGGTCAAGTTCGAATCTGGGTCTTGTGGGGTTAAAAACTAGGTCACCTGTTCGAATCAAAGGAAAAACTTGTTATCACTCTATAGGCCACAGTTGTGACCCTACCTTTATGAAACTTGATCAGAATGTTTGTCTTGATGATCATTAGGTCAAGTTTGAAGCTGGGTCATGTGGGATCAAAAACTTGGTAAGTAGGCCAGAAAAACTCTGGTGAGTGATATAGGGCCATCATGGCCCTCTTGTTAGGATTAAAATGTCAAACGTCATGGTCATGTTGAACCTGAGGCCTAAAATGGTTTCGGATCAGTAACTAGGTAATTCTTGGGCCTACTACAGTCAAACATCGAATGACATGGCAACTTTATGGTTTTATTGATGCAAGCACACCTGGGGCATTTCAGGCACAGTTTGGCACCTTTGCAGCCCCCCTGATCAGAGTCATTCAGCTGGAGGACTTTTTCACATGACTAGTCAAAGAAAGTTTTGAATACACAGAATTGAGTGATTTGAAGCTAGAGATCTTTACCACTTGGAGTAAAGACCCCTACAGTTTAAGGATTAGTAGGTCAAAGACATAGTGATATTGAGGCTGAAAACTGACTTCATCTTCAATAATTTGAGAATACTTTGGCCTACTGCTTTCAAACTTTGTACCTTAATTGCCTGTTGTTCATAATGTTGTTGAAGGTTAAATTGATATTGAGTCTGACTAGATAGAAAATAAGTTAAGTCTTAGTTAAAGGTGGCTGAGAGGATGATTGAGGTCATTAGGTCATAGGTCAACTTCACAAAAAAACTATATCAGTGTTTCTCTAAAAGCAAAAGAATCACAGTGTTATTTCAAACCTTGCCTTGCTTCAAATTTCGCAAAATCCGACTTTACCTTTGATTGAATAAGAGGCAAGTAATTATGCTTTATAGAAATAGCGGTCCATCAGCATTGTCTTGTGTATAAGGAAACAAGAATGCATATGACACCTTTGTCTATACACAAGGACAATATCTTCCATAGAACAAACAACTATCAGCTTTCCTCTTGGTTGGGAGAGGGGGATCTCCCTTTTGAAGGTTGTAGCTGTTATAAGCCATCTATGTGTTAACTTTTGCTATAACAAGATTGATTATTTCTCTTCTATGACAAATGTTACAGATCAAGACCATGATAGGACATTTCCTCGTTTTTTTCTGGAATTCCCTTCTAATTGATGTATATTGATGAAGGAATAAAGTTTGACAGGTTTATATGATTGATTCCTCAGTTCCGCATTTCCTTATACAAACTCATATTGCTAAAGCTTGACATAAGATATCGTATCACGAAATTTCACAGTAAATTCCAAAAGATGAATTTCTTATTTTAACTCTTAATTGCTTTTCTCTAGCTTAAAAAGCAGACATTTTTAGCTCATCTGATTTTTTTGGAAAAAAATGATGAGTTATTGTCGTCACTTGAGCGGTTGTCGGCGTCGGCGTTGCCTGGTTAAGTTTTATGTTTAGGTCAGCTTTTCTCCTAAACTATCAAAGCTATTGCTTTGAAACTTGGAATACTTGTTCACCATCATAAGCTGACCCTGTATAGCAAGAAACATAACTCCATCTTGCTTTTTGCACGATTTATGGCCCCTTTTGTACTTAGAAAATATCAGATTTCTTGGTTAAGTTTTATGTTTATGTCAACTTTTCTCCTAAACTATCAAAGCTATTGCTTTGAAACTTGGAATACTTGTTCACCATCATAAGCAGACCCTGTACATCAAGAAACATAACTCCATCTTGCTTTTTGCAAGAATTATTGCCCCTTTTGGACTTAGAAAATCAGTTTTCTTGGTTAAGTTTTATGTTTAGGTCAGCTTTTATCCTAAACTATCAAAGCTATTGCTTTAAAACTTGCAACACTTGTTCACCATCATAAGCTGACCCTGTACAGCAAGAAACATAACTCCATCCTGCTTTTTGCAAGATTTATGGCCCCTTTTGGACTTAGAAAATATCAGATTTCTTGGTTAAGTTTTATGTTTAGGTCAACTTTTTCTCTTAAACTATCAAAGCTATTGCTTTAAAACTTGCAGCTCTTGTTCACCATCATAAGCTGACCCTGTACAGCAAGCAACATAACTCCATCCTGCTTTTTGCAATAATTATTGCCCCTTTTGGACTTAGAAAAATCATTTTCTTGGTTGAATATTATGTTTAAGTCAACTTTTCTCATAAACTATCAAAGCTATTGCTTTAAAACTTGCAACAGTTTTTCACCATCATAAGTGGACACTGTACATCAAGAAACATAACTCTATCCTGCTTTTTGCAAGAATGGTGGCCCTTTTTAGACTTAGAAAATCATGGGTAGGACAATATTTCTATTATACAAAAAAAATCAGATGAGCGTCAGCACCCGCAAGGCGGTGCTCTTGTTATTATTTTGCATTTCACAGATAAAGTTCTTTTTAATTTATTTGCGAAATGAAAAAAGATGGTTCAGTTATTTCTATTCAGTATATATTTACAAAACACATAAAACACATAAACACATAAAGTAGCCTGAAAATATATTAAAAAGCTTTCAAAAGTGTTGTTGTCGATGTTGTAGTAGCAGGAATTTGCTGTTGATCATCCAAATCGGTAACAGGGTTTTTCATAACTTTCTGCTTTATTATGCCCCCCTTCGAAGAAGGAGGGGTATATTGTTTTGCAGATGTCGGTCGGTCGGAATGTAGACCAATCCGTTTCCGGATGATAACTCAAGAACGCTTGGGCCTAGGATCATGAAAGTTGATAGGGAGGTTGGTCATCACCAGCAGATGACCCCTGTTGATTTTGAGGTCTGTATGTCAAAGGTCAAGGTCACAGTGACCCTGAATAGTAAAATGGTTTCCAGATGATAACTCAAGAACACTTGGGCCTAGGATCATGAAAGTTGATAGGGAGGTTGGTAATGACCAGCAGATGACCCCTATTGATTTTGAGGTCAATATGTTAAAGGTCAAGGTCACAGTGACCCTGAACAGTAAAACGGTTTCCGGATGATAACTCAAGAACGCTTAGGCCTAAGGTCACGAAAGTTGATAGGGAGGTTGGTCATGACCAGCAGATGACCCCTATTGATTTTGAGGTCAGTATGTCAAAGGTCAAGGTCACAGTGACCAGGAACAGTAAAATGGTTTCCGGGCAATAACTCAAGAACGCTTGGGTTTAGTATCAGGAAAATTGATAGTTGGGTTGGCCATGACCAGCAGATGACCCCTATTGATTTTTGAGGTCATTAGGTCAAAGGTCAAGGTCACATTGGCCAGGAACAGTTAAAAGGTTTCTGATCTTCTTGTCCAAAACCATAAGGCCTAGGGCTTTGATATTTGGTATGTAGCAAAATCTAGTAGTCCTCTACTAAGATTTTTCAAATTATTTTCCTGGGGTCAAATATGGCCCCAACCCGGGGGTCACATGGTTTATATAGACTTATATAGGAAAAAACTTTGAAAAACATCTTGTCCAAAACCACAGTGCCTAGGGCTTTGATATTTTGTATATGACATCATCTAGTGTTCCTCTACTAAGATTGTTCAAATTATTCCCCAGTGGTCAAATATGGCTCCACCCTGGGGGTCACATGGTTTACATAGACTTATATAGGGAAAAACTTTGAAAATCTTCTTGTCCAAACCACAAAGACTATGACTTTGATATTTTGTCATGTAGCATCATTTAGTGGTTCTCTACCAAGTTTGTTCAAATTATCCCTCTAGGGTCAAATATGGCCCTGCCCCAGGGGTCATATGGTTCATATAGACTTATATAGGGAAAAACTTGGAATCTTCATGTCCATAACTTACATCATTCAAATTTGGACTACATGTATAGTTTTGAATGGCAAGATGAACCTTGACATGAGTTGACTTTGATCTTGACCTAGTGACCTACTTTCACATTTCTGTAGCTACAGCCTTCAAATTTGGACCACATGCATAGGTTTGTGTACCGAAAAAAACTTTGACCTTGTTATTGACCTAGTGACCTACTTTCACATATCTGAAGGTACAGGCTTCAAATTTGGACCACATGCACAGTTTTTTGTTTAAAAAAAAAAAATTTGGCCTTGATTTTGACTTAGTGACCTACTTTCACATTTCTCAAGCTACAACCTTCAAATTTGAACCACAAGCATAGTTTTGTGTACTGAAATGAAATTTGACCTTGAGATTGACCTAGTGACCTACTTTCACATATCTGAAGGTACAGGCGTCAAATTTGGACCACTTGCATAGTTTTGTGTTCCGAAATAAAATTTGACCTTGATTTTGACCTAGTGACCTGCTTTTACATTTCTCAAGCTACAGCCTTCAAATTTGAACCGCATGCATAGTTTTGTGTACCGAAATGAACTTTGATCTTGAGATTGACCTAGTGACCTACTTTCACATTTCTCTAGCTACAGGCTTCAAATTTGGACCGCATGCATATTTTTGTGTTCTGAATTGAAATTTGACGTTGATTTTTACCTATAACCTACTTTCACATTTCTCAAGCTACATCCTCCAAATTTGAAGCACATGCATAGTTCTGTCTACCGAAATGAACTTTGATCTTGAAATTGATCTAGTGACCTGTTTTCACTTTTCTCAAGCCACAGCTTTCAAATTTGGACCACATACACATTGTTTTGTACCAAAATGAAATTTGACCTTGATTTTGACCTTGAGCTAGTCTTGAAATTTGGAACATTCAAAAATGGCTCAGTGGATGGCGCCAAGATCACTCTGTAATCTCTTGTTAGATTAATAGGTTAAAGGTCAAGGTCAGATTAAACCAGAATGGTAGAACTTTTGTTTACAGTGAAAATATAATTTCTGTTCCGTTTGCATTTACTGAATGTATCAAGGGGGGCATTTCGTGTTTGACGAGCTCTTGTTATGCAAGGTGTCTAGACATAAGTTTACATCATTCTGTAGGTCTTCCAAGAGTGGTATTGGAACTTTTTTTAATTTTAAAGATATCTTCATTATTGTCAAGTTTCGTCTCCAAAAATGTATTTTTCTTTGTGTTGTGTAAAAGTTGGGCTAAATCACAGTTTAGTTTTGTCACATAAAACTCTTTTATGTTTACAAAAATAACCTGTAAGTTTTATAGCAATCCATGTACAAATAAAGCCATAATCAAAATTTTAGAACTTCTTTCTATCCAAAATTGCTAAATTTATAAGGGAAAATAGGCTAAAAAAATCATTTTTGATTATCAATTAAAAAGCAACTAAGGTACTTTGAAAAAAAAAGAATGTTCCTGTTACCAGCTGCAGAGATCTTTAAAATGGGTGTAATAGTAATGGTACTGTCCTGTTTTTGGAGAGGAATCTAGAAAAAAAACCTTGTTACGAAAAACGTGGAACAAGCAGTAGTTGTACAGAATATTTTAAATCTTAATTATATACATTATCGAGTTACATTGATTTATGATTCTTAATACTCTGGAGACAGTTTCAATTTTTTCTAAAATTATGATGTTATAACATTAATTTATGGAAGTATAGTTTCTTTAATATGTGAAATGTGAATTATAAATACATTGTAGTAATTTAATTCATTTTATATCTTATTTGAGTGAAATTTTATCTTGTAATTTATCTAACATGTACATAGATTGATTTTTTTTTTTGCAGTAATATACCTCCTGAAACGAAGTAAACGGAACAAGCAGAAACATGGACTTGAGGAATATGAACAGGTATTTTATAAAAATTGCCATTGTAGGACTTCAGTAGAACCTGCCTCAGCAGTCACCTTTTGTAAGAAACCATTTGCCTTAAGGCAGCCAGTCAGCTAATACCCCAATGGTCTTTTTGTTCTGACTTCAACTTGTGTTAAGCAGCTGCCTGCCTTGAGCAGCCAGATTGTGTAGCTCCCTTAGCAGGCTGCTTAGTTAATGCAACAGTTGAAAACTCATGCATGCATGAATTTGGCAAACCAGTTGCATCTGCCCATCAAATAGACCACTTTGTCTTTGCCTATCCTGTTCAATCTACTGCTTTGCCTGTCCTCTTCAGTCTTCGCCCATACCCCTTTACCTATCCCTGCCCATCTTCAGCACATTCCTATTGCCTACCCTTTCACTCATCCTTCCCCTTCCCCTCTGCCTGTCTCTTCCCATTTGCCCATCACTTTCCCTCTGCTTCCCACTGCCTACCTACTTCCCCCACCCTTTATCTGTCCTCCCTTCCTGCTCCTCTGTCTGCCCAGTTCCACTTGCCTATCCCTTCCCTTTGCTGTCCATCCCAATTGCCTGTCTGTTTCCTCTTTACCCCTTCCCCTCTGTCTTTCCTCTTGGCTCAGACCTTTAAATCTGCTGCCTATTGCCTACCCCACCCCTTTGTCTGTCCTTCCCCACATTGCCTACCTTTCCCTCCTCTGATTATCTCCCACCTAACACCAACCCACACACACATAATACCCCCTACCCGAACCCTTCCTTTTCTCTCTCTGTCCTTTACTCTCTGCCTGTCCATATCCTTTTGACCTTTTCCTCCCTCTGCATACCCCTTCTGCCACGTATTCTATGCTTTCTCATTACCCTGTGCCTTTCTCTTCCCTGACCTAATTATATTATGAATTTAATGCCTTACCCTGTATCACCTTTAAAATTGAAGTATCATCATCAAAGTGATGTTGCTATAACTATAAAACAAACAGGGAGGAATGAATCAATTATTCATGTTATCATGATGAAAACTGTTGGAATTGCCTGGGCTTGAAATACTGTAGTTAATATAGGAATTTCCTATCCATTTTGAATGTAATGATTTGTGCTTTTTTTCTAGAATTGTATTTGTATACATTTATTATACTTCTGTCTGTCGCTTTGGCATACCTAAACATTAGTAACAGATTTTGAGCATGCTATCTTAATGTGTAGGATGTTGGAGTAAAATTAATAACATTGTTGACATCCCTCCATGGGGATTATTTGTCCCAACAGAAAGTGATGACTAGTGTGGTTTTCCCTGTTGAATATTTATCCTTGCATTTTTCCACTTCACCCAACACCCCCAACCCTTTTCCCCTTAAGCATTTTTAGCTCGACTATTCATAGAATAGTAGAGATATTGGACTCGCCCATGCGTCGGCGTCCGCGTCCGCGTCCCGATTTTGGTTAAGGTTTTGTATGTAAGCTGGTATCTCAGTAACCACTTGTGGGAATGGATTGAAACTTCACACACTTATTCACTGTGACAAACTGACTTACATTGCACAGGTTCCATAACTCTATTTTGCTTTTTTACAAAATTATGCCCCTTTTTCGACATAGAAATTTTTGGTTAAGGTTTTGTATGTAAGCTGGTAACTCAGTAACCACTTGTGGGAATGGATTGAAACTTCACACACTTATTCACTGTGATGAACTGACCTACATTGCACAGGTTCCATAACTCTATTTTGCTTTTTTACAAAATTATGCCCCTTTTTTGACTTAGAAATTTTTGGTTAAGGTTTTGTATGTAAGCTAGTATCTCAGTACTTACTAATGGGAATGGATTGAAACTTTACATATTTGTTCACTGTCATGATCTGACATGCACTAAGCAAGTCCCATAACTCTACTCTTTTTTTTTCAAAATTATGCCCCTTTTTCGACTTAGTAGTTTTTGGTTAAATTTTTGTATGTAATCTGATATCTCAGTATCCACTAATTGGAATGGATTGAAACTTCACACACTTGTTCATTGTCATGATCTAACATGCACTGTGAAGGACCAAAACTCTACTTGGCATTTTTACAAAACTATGCCCCTTTGACTTAGCAGTTTTTAGCTCATCTGATTTTTTGAAAAAAAATGATGAGTTATTGTCATCACTTGAGCGGTTGTCGGCGTCGGCGTCGGCGTTGCCTGGTTAAGTTTTATGTTTAGGTCAGCTTTTCTCCTAAACTATCAAAGCTATTTCTTTGAAACTTGGAATACTTGTTCACCATCATAAGCTGACCCTGTATAGCAAGAAACATAACTCCATCTTGATTTTTGCAAGATTTATGGCCCCTTTTGTACTTAGAAAATATCAGATTTCTTGGTTAAGTTTTATGTTTAGGTCAACTTTTCTCCTAAACTATCAAAGCTATTGCTTTGAAACTTGGAATACTTGTTCACCATCATAAGCAGACCCTGTACATCAAGAAACGTAACTCCATCTTGCTTTTTGCAAGAATTATTGCCCCTTTTGGACTTAGAAAATCAGTTTTCTTGGTTAAGTTTTATGTTTAGGTCAGCTTTTCTCCTAAACTGTCAAAGCTATTGCTTTAAAACTTGCAACACTTGTTCACCATCATAAGTTGACCCTGTACAGCAAGAAACATAACTCCATCCTGCTTTTTGCAAGATTTATGGCCCCTTTTGGACTTAGAAAATATCAGATTTCTTGGTTAAGTTTTATGTTTAGGTCAACTTTTTCTCTTAAACTATCAAAGCTATTGCTTTGAAACTTGCAACACTTGTTCACCATCATAAGCTGACCCTGTACAGCAAGCAACATAACTCCATCCTGCTTTTTGCAATAATTATTGCCCTTTTTGGACTTAAAAAATCATTTTCTTGGTTGAGTATTATATTTAAGTCAACTTTTCTCATAAACTATCAAAGCTATTGCTTTAAAACTTGCAACAGTTTTTCACCATCATAAGTGGACACTGAACATCAAGAAACATAACTCTATCCTGCTTTTTGCAAGAATGATGGCCCTTTTTAGACTTAGAAAATCATGGGTAGGACAATATTTCTATTACACAAAAAAAATCAGATGAGCGTCAGCACCCGCAAGGTGGTGCTCTTGTTGGTTAAGTTTTTGTATGTTAGCTGGTATCTCAGTATCCACCTATTGGAAAGGATTGAAACTTCACACACTTGTTCACTGTCGTGATATGACATGCAGTACAGAGGTTCAATACCTCTACTTTGCATTTTACAAAATTATGCCCCTTTTTAGCCCACCATCATCAGATGGTGGGCTATTCAAATCACTCTGCGTCCGTGGTCCGTCGTCCTTCCGTCCGTCCGTCCTTCCGTTAACAATTTCTCGTTATCGCATCTCCTCAGAAACTACCAGGGGGATTTTAACTAAACTTTGTCACAATTTTTTAGTAAGTTATGGCCCTTTGTTTATTTCTATAATTTACATAGATTTATATAGGGAAAAACTTTGAAAATCTTCTTGCCCAAAACCACAGAGCCTAGGGCTTTGATATTTGGTATGAAGCATCATCTAGTGGTCCTCTACTAAGATGATTCAAATTATTTCCCTGGGGTCTAATATGGCCCGGCCCCGGGGGTCACATGGTTTATATAGACTTATATAGGGAAAATCTTTGAAAAACCTCTTGTCCAAAACCACAGGGCCTAGGGCTTTGATATTTTGTATGTGACATCATCTAGTGGTCTTCTACTAAGATTGTTCAAATTATCCCCCTAGTGTCAAATATGGCCCCGCCCCGGGGGTCACATGGTTTACATAGACTTATATAGGGAAAAACTTTGAAAATCTTCTTGTCCAAACCACAAAGCCTAGGGCTTTGATATTTGTAATGTAGCATCATCTAGTGGTTCTCTACCAAGTTTGTTAAAATTATCTCCCTAGGGTCAAAGATGGCCCGTCCCAGAGATCACATGGTTCATATAGACTTATATAAGGAAAAGCTTTTAAAAACTTCTTGTCAATAACCTACAACATTCAAATTTGGACCACATGTATGGTTTTGAGTGGCAAGATGAACCTTGACATGAGTTGACCTTGATTTTGACCTTGTGGCCTACTTTCACATTTCTGTAGCTACAACCTTCAAATTTGGACCACATGCATAGTTTTGTGCACTGAAATAAACTTTGACCTTGACATTGAACAAGTGACCTACTTTCACATTTTTGAAGGTACATGTGGGCTTCAAATTTGGACCACATGCATAGTTTCGTCTTCCGAAATGAAATTTGACCTTGATTTTGACCCAGTGACCTACTTTCACATTTCTGTAGCTACAGCCTTCAAATTTGGACCACATGCATGGTTTTATGTACCGAAACAAACTTTGACCTTTACATTGAACTAGTGACCTACTTTCACATTTTTGAAGGTACAAGCTTCAGACTTGGACCACATGCATAGTTCTGTATTCCGAAATAAAATTTGACCTTGATTTTGACCTAGTGACCTACTTTCACATTTCTCAGGCTACAGCCTTCAAATTTGAACCACATGCATGGTTTTGTGTACTGAAACAAACTTTGACCTTTACATTGACCTAGTGACCTACTTTCACATTTTTGAAGGTACAGGCTTCAAATTTGGACCACATGCATAGTTTTTTATTCCGAAATAAAATTTGACCTTGATTTTGACCTAGTGACCTATTTTCACATTTCTCAAGCTACAGCCTTCAAATTTGGACCACTTGCATAGTTTTGTATACCGAAATGAACTTTGACCTTAAGATTGACCTAGTGACCTACTTTCACATTTCTGTAGCTACAGGCTTCAAATTTAGACCACATGCATAGGATTGTGTACCAAACAAACTTTGACCTTGACATTGACTTAGTGACCTACTTTCACATTTTTGAAGGTACAGGCTTCAAATTTGGACCACTTGCATACATTTGTGTTCTGAAGTGAAATTTGACCTTGATTTTGCCCTAGTGACCTACTTTCACATTTCTCAAGCTACAGGCTTCAGATTTGGACCACTTGCATAATTTTGTATACCGAAATAAACTTTGACCTTAAGATTGACCTAGTGACCTACTTTCAAATTCTTCAAACTTGACGTACATGCATAGTTTTGTGTACAAAGAACTTTGTCCTTGAAATTGATCTAGTGACCTATTTTCACATTTTTCAAGCTACAGCTTCAAATTTAGACCACATGCACAGTGTTGTGTACGGAAATGAAATTTGACCTTGAGCTAGTCATTAAGTCTTGAAATTTGGAACACACAAAAATGGCACATTGGTGGGCGCCAAGATCACTCTGTGATCTCTTGTTCAACTTTTGTATTCATTCAGTTGACAAGGCTGTTGAATAGTCGAGCGTTGCTGTCCTCCGACAGCTCTTGTTGTTTGGGGGTATGTCTGTCATTCCGTTTGTTTTCATGGTTTCGGACAATAACTCATGAAAGGCTTGACAGATTTAAATAATTTTTGGTACACAGGTGTAACATTATAAAGTTCAGGTCAGATTCGACTTTGAGGTCAGTAGGTCAAGGTCACAATGACCCAGAACAGATAAACGGTTTTCGGATGATAACTTGAGAACGCTTGGGTCAAGGATCATAAATTTTGGTACACGGGTGTCACTCCTGTGACAGCTGTAGTTGTATCTTGCCTATAATTAAAATGTACTTGTTATTGGATTTTTGAAGCAACCTGTTTGCTATATCTGTTCACTAGTTATGCCCCCCTTCGAAGTAGGAGGGGTATATTGTTTCGCAGATGTCGGTTGGTCTGTCTGACTGTAGACCAATCGTTTTCCGGATGATAACTCAAGAAAGCTTGGGCCTAGGATCATGAAAGTTGATAGGGAGGTTGGTCATGACCAGCAGAGGACCCCTATTTATTTTGAGATCAGTAGGTCAGAGGTCAAGGTCACAGTGACCCCGAAATGTTAAATGGTTTCCAGACGATAACTTGAGAATGCTTGGGCCTAGGATCATGGAAAGTGATAGGGAGGTTGATCCTGACCAGCAGATGACACCTATACATTTTGAGATCAGTAGGTCAAAGATCAAAGTCACAGTGACCAGTAGATGACCCATATTGATTTTTGGGGTCACTTTGTCAAAGGTCAAGATGATAAGGTCCTAATTGGTTAAATCCATTTCTGATTATTATTTTGAGAATTATTTGACCTTGAGCCTTCAAATTTTATAAGATGTTTAGTCTTATAATTTCTGGGTCATGAGGTCAAAGGTCAAGGTCAGTTAGAGTCAAATCCATTTCAAAGCAATACTGTAAGATCTGTTTGGCCTACCTACTTCAAATTTAATATGTTGATTGGTCTCCTTTAGAAGATGACCATTATCAATTTTGGGTCAAAGGTCAAGGTCACTTAGCATCAAATCCTTTATAGATCAATATCAGCAAAACTGGTATACCCTGTCTCCTTGAGAAGATGCAGCTTAATAATTTCCAGGTTACAGGGTCAAAGATCAAGGTCACTTAGGGTGAAATCCATTTTAATTCAATACCTTAAAGTCTGTTTGACCTACATACTTCAAACTTTATAGGATGGTTGGTCTCCTTTAGTAGATGACCCCTATCAGTCTTTAACCTGGGTCAGAGGTCAAGGTCATTTAACATCTAAGGCTATTAGGGGGACATATGTGTTTTTCAAAAAGCTCTTGTTTCCTTTTGTTGTGGGCCTTCTTTGCAAAGCATGGCTCTCTGTCTGTGTTTGGGGTGCTGTGTGCTGCTGGGAAATCTCCCATAACCTTCTACTTTTTTAGGAGTACCATTTCTATCAGATGTGATATATATTGCTTTTGGTGTCAGCTAGTTAGTAGACTATTTTGTTTCAGATTAATAAATGGAAGAAGTTTCACTTTATTCATATTTGTCAGTCTGTCTCACTGTAGAGCATACAATTTTTGGAGAGGTCTCGGGTCACAGCTGTCAAACTCCATAGGATAATTACTTGTAGTCATTGTTTTTGCATTCAGCAGGACACAAGTGACTTTGAAAGTGGAAAGGGTTTTCAATCAATAATTATAGAATGCTTGAGCCTACTGCTGTCAAACCTCATGTGTGATGATTTTCTGAGGTAATTACAATGACCTTTATTGCGTAAGGGGCCAGAAGATTGAAGTTCAAGGTCACAGTGATCTAATAGATCAAAAAGTATCTCTTTGCAAAGTGCACAGGCCTTCTTTTTTTTTTTGCTTTGGGATATTGCGACTAAGCTTAGTACATTAATTTTGTACTTTTCATGGAAATTGAGGTACTGTATGCTTGCCGATCACTAGGGTCAATGTCAAGGTCCCTGTTACTAAAGATAGAAAATTGTTTCTGTTTATTAAGTCCAGTAAAGATTAAGGTATGGCAACCAAACTTGGAAATTATGAATCTTGTATGGAGGGCATGGTTTAAGTTGTATTTTAGGTTGCTTGGGTCAAGGTCAAGGTCATTGTCATTGTCATTCAAAATAGAAATATGGTTTTCTTACAATAACTTCATTAAGGAATGAGGAAAGAGGACCAAAACTGATCAATCTGGCCAATGTTTTTGGTTGCATTCTAGGTAGTTTGGGTCAAGATTTTGGACAGTGTGAATAAAACAAAATAGAACAAAATAGTTTGGTTTAACAAAATAGTTGGGTTAGTAACATTAGTTAAAATATTAAGGTAAACTTGGTACTTAATAGGTATCTTGTAAAGAGATTTAGGTTTGCTTTGGCCAAGGTCATTGTTCCTATGTACTTTACATATAAAATGTATTTTGCTGTATAACTTTTATTGGAAATTAGAAACTTTTATAAAAAATATTTGAGCTGTTTCAGCTTAATAACTTACGTAAAGAATAATACACTGAAACCAAACTGATGCCTGTTTTGAAAATGTAAGTACTTTTCATAGGCAGATAATACTGTTTTTCAAAACAGATAATTATATGGTTAAACAGAAGGAATGTAGTGGCCATTATTTTTGTCAAGAGAAGTGGCTGTTATGCTGCGGTGGTACTAACACATGGTTAAACTAGTTTATTATATACAAAATAACAAAACCACATTTAGATGTTAATTTTTCTCGAAAGTTGCTGGAAATTGCAGATTTCAGTCAGTGCAGACATAGATTAATTGCTGGTGAAATTTCAATACTGACTCCATTTATTATCAGACTCCAATAAAACTTCCAGGAAGTCTTCAAAAGCATAAAATATTCCATGGCATACATTTTAAAAGTGTAAATTTCTATACAAGTTAAAATTCTGCTTTTTTAGTTGGCTGGATTTCAATGCAAATTATTCTTTTCTTTTTTTTTGGTGAAAATGAAAACAATATGAAAATTTAGTTTTTTTTGTTGAGCTCATTATGACAAAATATTTTAAATAGCTTAAATAGGAATCTCAGTAAATATATATAAGGTCATTCATCCTCCAAATTCAGGTTCATAGGTCATTTGCAATATCTAGACCCCAAGCTCAAAGGTCAAAGTTGCAATTGAGAGGTCAAAGACTTGTGTTTATTAGTATATAAACTGCAAGAATGTATTTCATTTGAACTTGTTTATGAACACATTCTTGTTGAATCCAGGATGCTGTTTTCAGGGCGCCTTTAAACAGTTATAGCACCATTGCTTTGCACTGTCTGTTTCAGTATAATGAGTTCTGTGAAAGTCTCTGATCTATAAGAAATGCAAATATTGCATGAGATAACTTTTTGTGATAGACATTGTGAAATCTCAGTGGAACCCAACAGACTAGCTTTGACATGATCAGTGTACCATCTAGTGAGCTATATTCTAGAGAATTATATAGAACCATGTAAATGTTTCCGGTCTGGCTTAACTAGTAGTTAGAGAACACAAGAAACAAATTTTTAGGTCAGTTGTGGAACCAATTCTACTCTATTTATATTATTATATTATATTATTTATATTCACCTATTTGGACACATATTGATACCCACAGATGAAGAGAACATAGGGGCTATATTGGAGTCACACATGTCAGTTGGTCCTGTATGTTGGTCTGTCTATTATTCATGTCCACTTCATATGTTCTTAACCGCTGGGAAGATTTTCATAAACATTGCGTCAGTTATTAACCTCATCAAGACAAAATGCAAAGTGCACAACCCAGGTCACTAGGTATTAGGTCAAGGTCACACTTGGAGATCAGATCGAGGGTTCAACGCAATAAGTGCGTTTCTACATATAATAATTATATGTAGATACGCCCTTATTGCGTTGAACCCTTGAGATGTCAAATAGCTTAACTTCATGTCTGCTCAATGTTTTTAGCTCACCTGAGCCAAAGGCTCATGGTGAGCTTTTGTGACCGCTCAATGTCTGGCGTCGTGCGTCGTCTGTCCGTCAACATTTCCTAAAAAAATCTTCTTCTTGAAAACCACTGGGCAGAATTACACCAGACTTTACAGGAATGATCCTTGGGTGGCCCCCTTTCAAAATTGTTCAAAGAATTGAATTCCATGCAGAACTCTGGTTGCCATGGCAACCGAAAGGAAAAACTTTAAAAATCTTCTTGTCCAAAACCACAGGGCCCAGGGCTTTGATATCTGGTGTGTAGCATCATCTAGTGGTCCTCTACCAAATTTGTTCAAATTATCCCCCTAGGGTCAAATATGGCCCCGCCCCGGGGGTCACATGGTTTATATAGACTTATATAGGGAAAACTTTGAAAATCTTCTTGTACAAAACCACATGGCCTAGGGCTTTGATATTTGGTATGTAGCATCATCTAGTGGTCTTCTACCAAGATTGTTCAAATTATCCCGCTAGGATCAAATATGGCCCCGTCCCAGGGGTCACATGGTTTATATAGACTTATATAGGGAAAACTTTGAAAATCTTCTTGTACAAAACCACATGGCCTAGGGCTTTGATATTTGGTATGTAGCATCATCTAGTGGTCCTCTACCAAGATTGTTAAAATTATCCCCCTTGGGTCAAATATAGCCCCGCCCCAATATGGCCCCGCCCCAGGGGTCACAAGTTTTACATAGACTTATGTAGGGAAATTTTTTTTTAAATCTTCTTGTCTGAAACCACAACACTTAGATCTTTGATATTTGGTTTGTAGCATTGTCCTACGGTCCTCTACCAAAATTGTTCATATTGTAACCCTTGGGTGAAAAGAAGCCCTGCCCTGGGGGTCCCAAGTTTTATATAGACTTATATAGAAAAAAGCTTTAAAAATCTTCCTGTCAGAAACCATAAGACCTAGAGGCTTTTGATATTTGGTATGATGCATTGTCTAGTAGTCCTCTACCAAAATTGTTCAAATTATGCCCTTGGGGTTAAAGGAGGCACCGCCCTGGGGTCACTTAGTTATTATGTGAGTTATATAGGAAAAATACTTAAAAAATCATCTGATCCTATTTCCAAGACTATTTAATTATAATTACCTGATGACCCCAAGTAATATGATGTCATTTGACTGTGACCTTGATCTACTTTCTTGTTTTTAGCTCACCTGAGCCAAAGGCTCATGGTGAGCTTTTGTGACCGCTCAATGTCCGTCGTCCGCATGTGACATCATGTTATGGTCCTCTATCGAGATTGTTCAAATTATGCCCCTGGGGTGAAAAGAGGCCCTGCCCTGGGGGTCACAAATTTTACATAGACTTATATAGTAAAAAACTTTAAAAAATCTTCTTGTCTAAAACCACATGACCTCGGCCTTTGATATTTAGTATGTAGCCTTGCCTTGTGGTCCTCTAATATAATTGTTCAAAATATGGCCCTGGGGTGAAAAGGGGCCCTACCCCGAGGGGTCTCATGTTTTACATAGACTTATATAGGGAAAAAAACTTTAAAAATCTTCTTGCCTGAAACTGCAAGGCCTAGGCTTTTGATATTAAGTATGTTGCCTTTCCAAGTGTTTCTCTACTAAAATTGTTTAAATTATGACCCTAGGGTGAAAAGAGGCCCTGCCCTGGGGGTACCAAGTTTAACATAGATTTATATAGGAAAGAAATTAAAGATCCTCTTGCCTGAAAGTTCAAAGCCTAGACATTTGATATTTTGTGTGTAACATTGCTTGGTGGATCTCTAACAAGTTTTTTTTTTCAAATTATGCCCCTGGGGTGAAAAGAGGCCCCGCCACAGGGGTCATTTGTTATAATTATGAGTTATATAAGAAAAAATACTTCAAAAATTATCAGGTCATATTTCCAAGACTGTTTAATTATAATTACCTGATGACCCAAGCGATAAAGGATCACTTGACTGTGACCTTGACCTACTGACCTACTTTCTTGTTTTTTAAGATACAGCCTTGAAATTTGGATGACATGTACTGTTTTGCACACCAATTTTAAAACTGTCTTTCAGTGACCATAAATGTGACTTACTGACTTAAATTCTAATATTTTAGCATCAGTTTGTCTTTTTAAACATGTGGCTGATGTTACTCAGGTGAACGATTCAGGGTCATCATGACCCCATGTTTAAGATACAGCCTCGAAATTTTGATGACATACACAGTTTTGCGCACCAATCGTAAAACTGAATTTCATTGACCATGAATGTGACCTACTGACTCTCTTAATATTTTATCATCAGTTTGACATTTGAAACATGTAGCTCATATTACTCAGGTGAGCGATCCAGGAATATCATGACCCTCTTGTTCATAAAACTAGCATCAGTTGTTTAGCTTAGGAAAATGATGTATAGAACACAAAGCCAGGTCACTAGGTCTTATGACTTCCAAATGGTTTGGTAGATTTTCATAAAACTTGCATCAAATGTTAGCCTTATCAAGACAATGTGCAGAGTGCACAATCTAGGTCACTAGGTCCAAGGTGAAGGTAAAATTAGGAGGTCAAAGGTCAAATAGCTTAATTTCATGTCTGCTCCATATCTTTTTTAAACCACTAGGAAGATAGATTTTCTTAAAATTAGCATTATTTCTTTAAATCATCAAGATGGCATACAGATCAAACATCACAGGTCTCAGGGTCTATTTATAAGGACAAACTCACACTTTAAGGTCAGATATCAAACAGTATGAATTTGGGTCCACTCCATAGTTTTTTATCTGGTTAAAAGATTTTTATAAAACTGGCATCAGTTGTTAACCGCATCCACATGACATGCTTAGCACAATGATCCAGGCCACTAAGTCTAAAGACAAGGCCACACTTAGAGGTCATATCCTCTTAACCAGTGGAAGCATTTTCATAAAACTAGCATCGGTTGTTAACCTCATCAAGACAACATGCAGAGTGAACACCTCAGGTCACTGGGTTCAAGGTCAAAGTCACACTTGAATGTCAGAGGTCTTGATCGCAATGGTTTACTTTTCCTGTAATCAGAGTGGCATTTGAGGGGATTTAGTCACCGTCAGTGATAGCTCTAGCTCCTGATGGTATCCGTTACCCTGAGGGTATGAGTGATTAGGTTTCCTTTTCAACCTGACTATACAGTTAAAAAGTATATGGTGAGCTATCCTACTCCCAGTAGTGTCAGTGTTCGCCTGCATTTCGTTAAAAGTTTTAATGCAGTTTCACTTTATTTCTGTTGTTACTTGATTGATTTGAGTTAGACTTAAAATAGTTATTCCGCTTTATCATTAACATTTTATGATAGAAGGACCATAACTTTCACTTAAACATGCCATAGCGGTCAGCTGTACTAGGCAGTAACTTGTCTTGAGCAACCAGTTGTCTGACTTCCCAACTAGACATTGTGTCTTAATGTCCACCTGTCTTAAACAACTCTCTGCCTTAAGCAGCCACATAGTGTCATTCCCTTCTATGGCTGCTTAATACAGGTTTGATTGTATTTAGGAGTACAATAACTGGATTCTTTTGCAATCGTGGTTACACTTTGATACGTTTGTAGAGTTAGATATAGTAGTAGGGCATTGTAATATTGTTGTAGGACAATGGTACCTCAGTACAGAATTTAATGGAAAAATAGAGAAAAATTAGTAACAAGAGAGAAGGATGTTCACCGTGAACATTTAATGAAAATTAACTTAACTGAAAAAATTGTATTGTCTTTTTTTAGCTCATCTGAACTTGCTAGAACTAAAAAAGGAAAAAACATTTAAACAAACTATTCTCATGAATCTTTAAGTTAGTATGTAGCATCATTTTATGGTCCTCTTTCAAATTTGTTCAGATGCTTATGGCCACTTTAAATGGACACTAAAGCTAAAAATTTAGATACCTTTTAATGACTTTTCCCCTTGAACTGTTTTATGTTTGTATATTAAACACAGATGTTACAATTTATGATTCACTGTGTTATACATAAAATCAAGGCCAAACAGTTATGGTCAGTGAACGACTTAGGGCCACCTGACCCTCTTGTTTTATTAATTATCATAGGTATTTGCTTGAAAAAAATCTTCGTAGATTGTTAACCCTGCTTTGAAATGAACTTTGATGGATCTCTTCTGCTTAGCAGGTCATTGATATACCAATATATTGTTGATGCTTGTCATTGGAGGTATCATTAAAAAAAATCCAATCAATGACAGTGGTATGTACCAGACTTGCGTTTCCCAAACAGGTCAAACTGTCAAAGTCAGATGAGCGAATTCTGTTAGAATTAAGAAAAAATATCCTTATGATTCACATCATTTATGTAGTTTACATGATTTTGAAGAAAAAACATGTATCTTTAATTTAGATGTTGCTGTTTTGATATTGAGATGTACCAATAAATATTCATATATAGCTTAATAATTGTTCAGCGAAATATAATACAGTCCAACTTTGTTAAAGTGCTCCAACTTGCTCAGCCATGTACCAGGCTGGACACAATTAATTCTGCCTTTGTAGACCAGTGTAGATCAATACCAGCGTGCATATTCATGCTGTCTAATTATGATCTGCACTGTTCGCCATTCAGCCAGTATATTTTTGGTAAACATCCCTTTTAACAGTTAATGGTACTGTTCTAATTGAAAGATGGACAAGTTCATTATAGAAATTTAGCAGTGTAAATGTTAAAAGATTTACTTTGATAGATGACGTAATAATGTCTTATTAGTGCTTCAAAACAGTTCTATTAGCTTGAACATGCTTGGCATCCGCGTAAAATATGATGGTTTATACTGCTGTGTCAAAAGTGTAAATGCGTCACAAACCAGCACAAAATGATATTCGTGTTGAAAAATAATTTATTTTTTACATATATTGTAGACTTTTATTATACGCCCGTTTGAAAAACGGGACGTATTATGGGAACGCCCCTGGCGGGCGGATGGGCGGTTGGGCGGGCGGGCGGGCGGGCGGGCGGGCGGGCGCGGCGTCCACAGACCTTGTCCGGAGCATATCTTCTACATGCATGGAGGGATTTTGATGAAACTTGGCACAGTTGTTCACCATCATGAGACGGAGTGTCATGCGCAAGAACCAGGTCCCTAGGTCTAAGGTCAAGGTCACACTTAGAGGTCAAAGGTCAAATTCAAGAATGACTTTGTCCGGAGCATATCTTCTTCATGTATGGAGGGATTTTGATGAAAGTTGGCACAATTGTTCATCATCATGAGACGGAGTGTCATGCGCAAAAACCAGGTCCCTAGGTCTAAGGTCAAGGTCACACTTAGAGGTCAAAGGATACAAGAATGAAAAATTCAAGAATGACTTTGTCCGGAGCATATCTTCTTCATGCATGGAATGATTTTGATGTAGCTTGGCACAGTTGTTCACCATAATGAGAGGGAGTGTCGTGCGCAAGAACCAGGTTCCTAGGTCTAAGGTCAAGGTCACACTTAGAGGTCAAAGGATACAAGAATGAAAACTTTGTCCGGAGCATATCTTCTTCATGCATGAAAGGACTTTGATGTAGCTTGGCAAAATTGTTCACCATCATGAGACGGAGTGTCATGCGCAAGAACCAGGTCCCTAGGGGTAAGGTCAAGGTCACACTTAGAGGTCAAAGGATACAAGAATGAAAACTTTGTCCGGAGCATTTCTTCTTCATGCATTGAGGGATTTTGATACAACTTGGCACAAATGTTCACAGCATGAGACGGAGTGTCATGCGCAAGAACCAGGTCCCTCGGTCTAAGGTCAAGGTCACACTTAAAGGTCAAAGGTCAGATACAAGAATGACTTTGTCTGGAGCATTTCTTCTTCATGCATGTAGGGATTTTGATGCAACTTGGCACAATTGTACACCATCATGAGACGGAGTGTCATGCACTGGTCCCTTCTTTAAAATTACTTCCCTTTGCTGTTACTATAAATAGCTTATATTGTAACTTTTTCATTACAAGTCGTAGGGAAAAATCGAGACCACTTTTCTGTAGTACAACATGCATGTTACATCCAATTCTGAGGTGTATTTTGAGCTATCTCTACCTGGTAAGGATTTTTGTGTGGACTTGTAATTTTTTTTTTTTCGATTTTTTTTTTTTTTTTTTTTTTTTCTCTTTAAAGATTAACTTCCCTTAGTTGTTACTATAAATAACTTACGTTGTAACTTTTTTATAATTGACCGTAGGGAAAAAACCAAGACCACTTTTCTGTGGTACAACATTGATATTACTTTCAAATTTTGGGTGTATTTTAAGGTATCTTTACCTGGTAAGGATTTTTTTTGTGGACTTAGAAAAATAAAAGAATTACAATAATTTCTAAAAAAAACAACATTGTAAACAACTAGAAAATTAAAATTCCATTTGCAAATACAGGTGCTAGTGTAAACAAATTTGCTGTGACGGGCGTATATTGTGACATTCTGCACCCTTGTTTAAACTCATTAAGCATTTTATACTTGTTGGATTTTTGAAGCAACCTGTCTGTAATATCTTTCCGTTACAGCTTCTATTTGTTGTGGGCTTACCTTGCAAATGCATGGCTTTGAGGCTGTGTTTGTGGTGCTGTGCTTCCAAGAAATCTACCGTTACCTATTATCTTTTATAATTCATTGCTAAAAAGTATTATAAATGAACATGGCGTATCTGTTGTGTTCTAACCAACAAACAAAATATCCAAATATACACAAATGTAACAGAACATAAAAAAAGAGAAATAGATCTAACAGAAAAATCTAAGGTCTAACTGGATTTAGAATCATACCACGTCAGACTATGTATTTCAGGCCGTACCTACAGTTTGCGGTTCCATTATCTTCCCTTAACTCACTTTTTTAACTCGAAACTCACTTTTTATGCCCCCCGAAGGGAGGCATATAGTTTTTGAACAGTCTGTCCGCCTGTCAGTCTGTCCGCAATTTTCGTGTCCGGTCCATATCTTTGTCATCGATGGATGGATTTTCAAATAACTTGGCATAAATGTGTACCACAGTAAGACGACGTGTCGCGCGCAAGACCCAGGTCCGTAGCTCAAAGATCAAGGTCACACTTAGACGTTAAAGGTCATTTTTCATGATAGTGCATTCGTGTCCGGTCCATATCTTTGTCATCGATGGATGGATTTTCAAATAACTTGGCATGAATGTGTACCACAGTAAGACGACGTGTCGTGCGCAAGACTCAGGTCCATAGCTCAAAGGTCAAGGTCACACTTAGATGTTAAAGGTCATATTTCATGATAGTGCATTGATGGGCGTGTCCGGTCCATATTTTTGTCATTCATGCATGGATTTTAAAATTATTGGGCATGAATGTGTACCACAGTAAGACGACGTGTCGTGCGCAAGACCTAGGTCCGTAGGTCAAAGGTCCTAAACTCTAACATCGGCCATAACTATTCATTCAAAGTGCCATCGGGGGCACGTGTCATCCTATGGAGACAGCTGTTGTTTAACTTGAAACTCACTTTTTTAAATTTAACTCGAAACTCACTTTTTTGACTCGAAACTCACTTTTTTAAATTTAACTCGAACCTTACTTTTTTAACTCGAAACTCACTTTTTAAACTTGAAACTCACTACTCGAAAAATAGAAATCCTCAGTAGCGATATAGGGTCATCATAACCCTCTTTTTTACAAAATGATGTCCCTCTTTTAACACCCAGTTTTTGGTTAAGTTTGTTAATGTAAGCTGGCTTATCAGTACTTGCTAATGGGAATGGATTGAAACTTCACACACTTGTTCACTGTGATGATCTGACATGCAATTCACAGATTTCATACCTCAACTTTGCATTTTCATAAAATTAAGCCCCTTTTTCGACTTTTATATTTATTCAGTTGACAAAGCTGTAGAATGAAGCGTTGATGTCCTCTGACGGCTCGTTATTGATACATAGTTAACAGAATGATCGTAACACTAAGGCCTAAAAAAAAATTCTTTGTTTCCGGTAACATGCTAAAAAAAATTAGGGTAGGTAGGTTGGAATTTTTTTTTTTTTTTTTTTTTTTTTTTTTTTTATATTAGAGACTTTTCGGAAATAATTTTTGTGTCATAAATGAATACAAATAAGGGGGTTATGCCTTTAGAGCATCAGTGCCTTTAGAGCATCAGTAAGTTGATTTCTAACATCACTGACCATCGATAAAAGCATAGAAAGTGCAGTTTTGCAACTTTTTGTTAAAAAGTTGAAAAAAATATTCTCCAAGGCCATAAAAACATTTAGGGTCGGGCCAAAAATTTATGGTAGGTCGGGATACCGGAAACAAAGAATTTTTTTTTTACGCCTAAGTAGACGCCATCCAAATTAATTGCCTTATTTTTTCAGTTCACTTAGAGATAATCATCTTTAAGATATATAAGGTTAGTGCTTTTTTGCATTGTTTTAAAGAAAAGAAAGTAATATTCAGATCACTGAACTTCGCGCAAATATCGGTTAAAAACCAATAATTACCGGTATATTGTTAGTACCAGGTAGATAAATGGTTTATAGCGGTGGAAGAACAATTCATGAGATAATAGTTTGTACTGTTTTTCAAGGACTTTGTTTAATTTTTCAAGCTTTCTTTTTAAAAGTTTTACTTCAGTTTAGACCACAATTACAGTATGTGCTTATGAACATGTAGAAAATATTATAAGTCTTCTTATAAAACAATACATTAGATAAGGGGTGTCACATTCTTAGTACATTTTCATATGTTTTTATTGAAAAGGGGAAAATCTGGATGAATTCGCCAATTTCACAATAGATACACTACTTGCTTGGCAGATGTGAAATAAGTACATGTACTAAAAAGTCTTGTTTAAGGACGTGGCTTGAAGAAGCTGCATAAAAATTTGGGGTATTTGATCTTTTCAAGGAAAAATAAGTTCTCTGATACCACTTGCATTTTGGTCTCCATTAAATGTTCATTAACATTAAGTCACTGTTAAATTTTCATTGGAGGGTAGGTAAATTTTCTTACGGGTGGTGATCAAATATTCCTGCATTAAGGTTTTCAGGTGTTTCTCAACTTCTGAACATTCTTGATATTGGTCAATGTGAAAAAAGTGATTGGAGCAAAAATCAACATTTCTAATCCAGCTAATGATATTTTTATTGCATAAGATACATGTATAAACACATAACACTTGTTGTTGAAGAGTAAGGAGATATTCATTAATTACAATATATTGTCTGGCCAATATTTGTAGTAGATTTCCTGCTATTGATTGGTTATTTCTAGATGCTTGCTTGCTTTCAATGCTTTATGTAACTGATTGAGAGTGTATTAGTGCTGACAGGTGTGCTCAAGAAACAGTTTGTGTTCAATTAGCTGAAACCGGCTGTTTTGAAACAAGAAAATGTGAAAATATGTAACACTTTCAGTGTCTTTTGCACAAACAAATTTTATGCTTGAGTTGTGCTCATTTCATCAATATAAACACTTTGGTTGCTTTCTGTCTTTGGCAGTTTTGATTGCTGTTGTTTGTTGGATCCAGGGTATGGTCTAGATTTTACTCGGAATCAGTGAGTTTTGTTAATCGAAATTCATTAGTTTAGTTTATACATAATTTATTTTAGGTTGATTATGAAGGAAGTTCTACAACTTATATTAATCACTCTCGACACCTCATTCCTGATGGAATCCATTGCCACGAGGGTATGAGAGAAGAGGCCAGTTTCCCTTTTAATGCTGAGCGCCAAGCAAGGGAGCTACTGTTACCATTTTTCATATCTTTGGTAACCCACGACCTCCCGCACTCAAAGCGAACACTCTACCACTAGGCTATCGAGGCGTTTAAATTCATTATTAACTTGATATGACAGATAAAATAGGAAGTCTGATGTTTCGATGACTCCAAAGTGTAGACCTGTCATCTTTTCAATCAATTGAGTACCAAAATCAGTACTCATTGCCATCCCTAGAAAAAATGCCAACATAATTTACACTGATTGAAAAAAAACAAAAAAACAGAAAGTGTAATTAAACAAATATTACATGAGGCAGGGCTGTTAAAAAATAAGATACACTTCTGCTGTCGAAAGATGCCTGTTGTGTACAGTGCGATGTAAAATATATCATTGTAATGCGAAGTTTTGGTATAATTTGGTCATCTATTTTGCATAAGGGTAATGCACATAGAACTCTTTAATTACGATGTCTGTGCATAACCAGCAGTCACGTTTTTATCTTTCGTAATTTGAATTTGCCTAGAGATGTCCTCAGTGATAGTTTACTAGTCAACCAGAAATTACACAATACATAAGTCCAAAAAGATGTCCAGGTGACCTGTACAGAGAGTAAAGTATTTTAGCATTATATCAATTTTCCATACCTCATGTTTTTATTTCGATGTAAATGAGATGTTGAACCAAAATTTGTAGTCCTGTTCCGCGCCATATAACCTATACTGTTTTAGTGCGCTGTTAAACCCAAATAAATAAATAAATTGACAGTGCCACTTTCATCCATTTGTAGAAAGAACAGTTATTGCCCCTTTTGACATTAGCCATGGTCTTTTCAATAGGACGTGATCCAGTCCTCGTTGTCTGACAGTATCTTTGCCTTGAATACAAATAATGCTGATTTAGAAACACTATTTTTCATGGTTTTAAAGATGAGTTTTGCTAGTTGAAGAATATGGAAAATTAATACAGTATTGAATAAACTAATTTTGAAATTCCTGACTAATCCAACTCCTGTTTATCAAGGTAAATTTACCCATTATTGACAAACCAATGAAGTAAATGTAGTAGATGCTGGTGGTTAATTGCACACAAATAAATATACTTACAAAGGATATCAAGCAAGATGTAGATAGGTTCCTCATAATGTTTTGTTCTGTTGGTTTTTAAGAATGATCAGTGTGCAGAGAAGTGTGTGTCAGCATTAAGTCCTGTCCTTGTTGCATGTTAGCATTAAGTCCTAACCTTGTTGTATGTCAGCATTAAGTCTTGTCCTTGTTGCATGTCAGTATTAAGTCCTGTCCTTTTTGCATGTCAGCATTAAGTCCTGTCCTTGTTGCATGTTAGCATTAAGTCCTGACCTTGTTGCATGTCAGCATTAAGTCTTGTCCTTGTTGCATGTCAGTATTAAGTCCTGTCCTTGTTGCATGTCAGCATTAAGTCTTGTCCTTGTTGCATGTCAGCATTAAATCCTGTCCTTGTTGCATGTCAGCATTAAGTCTTGTCCTTGTTGCATATCAGCATTAAGTCCTGTCTTTGTTGCATGTCAAAGAATCATCAATGTGCAGAGAAGTTGTGCATGTCAATAGTAAGTCCTGTCCTGGCTGCCTGTCAGCATTAAGTCCTGTCCTAGTTGCATGTCAGCATTAAGTCCTGTCCTTGTTGCATGTCAAAATATGATCATTTTTTTTTTTTTTTTTTTTTTTTTTTGTTGGGTTTAACGTCGCACCGACACAATTTTAGGTCATATGGCGACTTTCCAGCTTTAATGGTGGAGGAAGACCCCAGGTGCTCCTCCGTGCACTATTTCATCACGAGCGGGCACCCGGGTAGAACCACCGACCTTCCGTAAGCCAGCTGGATGGCTTCCTCACGTGAAGAATTCTACGCCCCAAATGAGGTTTCGAACCCACATCGATGAGGGGCAAATGGTTTGAAGTCAACGACTCTAACCACTCGGCCACGGAGGCCCCCAAAATATGATCAATTTGCAGAGAAGTTGTGCATGTCAATAGTAAGTCCTGTCCTGTTGATTGCCAACATTGAGTTATGTCCTGGTTTCATGTCAGCATTAAGTCCTGCCCTGGCTGCATGTCAACATCGAATCCTGACCTTGTTATATGTCAACAATGAAATCCTATCCTGGTTATATGTCAACATTTAATCCTGTCTTGGTGCATGTCAAAGTTCAGTCCTGTCCTGGTTGTATGTCAACATTGAGTCCATCCTGGTTGCATGTCAGCATTAAGTCCTGTCCTGTTGCATGTGAGCATTAAGTCCTGTCCTGGTTACATGTCTACATTGAGTCCGTCATGGTTGCATGTCTACATTGAGTCCGTCCTGGTTGCATGTCAACATTAAGTTCTGTCCAGGTTGCATGTCAGCATTAAGTCGTCCTGTCCTGGTTACATGTCTACATTGAGTCCGTCATGGTTGCATGTCTACATTGAGTCCGTCCTGGTTGCATGTCAGCATTAAGTTCTGTCCAGGTTGCATGTCAGCATTAAGTCGTCCTGTCCTCTTACATGTCTACATTGAGTCCGTCATGGTTTCATGTCTACATTGAGTCTGTCCTGGTTGCATGTCAACATTAAGTCCTGTCCTGGTTGCATGTCAGCATTAAGTCCTGTCCTGGTTGCATGTCAGCATTAAGTCCTGTCCTGGTTACATGTCTACATTGAGTCCATCCTGGTTGCATGTCAGCATTAAGTCCTGTCTTGGTTGCATGTCTGCATTGAGTTTGTCCTGGTTGTGTGACAGCTTTAAGTCCTGTCCTGGTTGCATGTCAGCATTAAGTCCTGTCCTGGTTACATGTCTACATTGAGTCCATCCTGGTTGCATGTCAGCATTAAGTCCTGTCCTGGTTACATGTCTACATTGAGTCCATCCTGGTTGCATGTCAGCATTAAGTCCTGTCTTGGTTGCATGTCTGCATTGAGTTTGTCCTGGTTGTGTGACAGCTTTAAGTCCTGTCCTGGTTGCATGTCAGCATGAAGTCCTGTCCTGGTTACATGTCTACATTGAATCATGGCCCGCCCGCTTAGCTCAGTAGGTAGAGCATTGGTCTACGGATCACGGGGTCGTGAGTTCGATCCTCAGGCAGGGCGTATGTTCTCCGTGACTATTTGATAAACGACATTGTGTCTGAAATCATTAGTCCTCCACCACTGATTCATGTGGGGAAGTTGGCAGTTACTTGCGGAGAACAGGTTTGTACTGGTACAGAATCCAGGAACACTGGTTAGGTTAACTGCCCGCCGTTACATGACTGAAATACTGTTGAAAAACGGCGTTAAACCCAAAACAAACAAACAAATATTGAATCATGTCCTGTTACATATCTGCATTGAATCCATTCTGTCCTGGTTACATGTCTACATTGAATTCTGTCCTGGTTACATGTCTACATTGAATCCTATCCTGGTTATATGTCTACATTGAATCATGTCCTGGTTACATGTCTACATTGGATCCTGTCCTGATTACATGTCTACATTGAGTCCTGTCCTGGTTACATGTCTACATTGAATCCTGTCCTGGTTACATGTCTACATTGAATCATGTCCTGGTGACATGTCTACATTGAATTCTGTCCTGATTACATGTCTACATTGAATCCTGTCCAGGTTACATGTCTATATTGAATGCTGTCCAGATTACATGTCTACATTGAGTCCATCCTGGTTGCATGTCAGCATTAAGTCCTGTCTTGGTTGCATGTCTGCATTGAGTTTGTCCTGGTTGTGTGACAGCTTTAAGTCCTGTCCTGGTTGCATGTCAGCATTAAGTCCTGTCCTGGTTACATGTCTACATCGAGTCCATCCTGGTTGCATATCAGCATTAAGTCCTGTCTTGGTTGCATGTCTGCATTGAGTTTGTCCTGGTTGTGTGACAGCTTTAAGTCCTGTCCTGGTTACATGTCAGCATGAAGTCCTGTCCTGGTTACATGTCTACATTGAATCATGTCCTGTTACATGTCTGCATTGAATCCATTCTGTCCTGGTTACATGTCTACATTGATTTCTGTCCTGGTTACATGTCTACATTGAATCCTGTCCTGGTTACATGTCTACATTGAATCATGTCCTGGTTACATGTCTACATTGGATCCTGTCCTGATTACATGTCTACATTGAGTCCTGTCCTGGTTACATGTCTACATTGAATCATGTCCTGGTGACATGTCTACATTGAATTCAGTCCTGATTACATGTCTACATTGAATTCTTTCCAGGTTACCTGTCTATATTGAATGCTGTCCTGGTTACATGTGTACATTGAATCCTGTTCTGATTACATGTCTACATTGAATCCTGTCCTGGTGACATGTCTACATTGAATCATGTCCTGTTACATGTCTACTGGTTACATGTCTACATTGAATGTTGTCCTGGTTACATGTCTACATTAAATCCTGTCCTGGTTAAGTGTCTGCATGGAGTCCAGTCCTGGTTACATGTCTATATGGAGTCCAGTCCTGGTTGCATGTCTACATTTAGATCTGTTCTGGTTGCATGTCAACATTTAGTCCATTCCAAGTTGAATGTCAACAGTGAGTTCAGGTCCAGGTTACATGTCAACTTTGAATTAGGGTCTTGGTTGCAGGTCAACACAGAATCTTGTCTAAGTTGAAAGTCAGCACTTAGTTTGCATCTGGGTTGCGTGTCAATATTGAGTTCAGGTCTGGGTTGCATGTCAGCATTGAGTTAGGGTCTGTGTTGCATGTCAACACAGAATCTTGTCTAAGTTGAAAGTCAGTACTGAGTTTGCATCTGGGTTGCATGTCAACATTGAGTTCAGGTCTGGGTTGCATGTCAACATTGAGTTAAGGTCTGGGTTGCATGTCAACATTGAGTTTGGGTCTGGGTTGCATGTCAACATTGAGTTTGGGTCTGGGTTACATGTTAGCATTGAGTTCAGGTCTGGGTTTGGGCCTGGGTTGCAGGTCAACATCAAGTTCGGGTCTGGGTTGCATGTCAACATTGAGTTTGGATCTGGGTTGCACGTCAACACTGAGTTCTGTCCAAGATGAATGTCTGCATAGAGTCCGGGTCTGGGTTGAATGGCAACATTGAGTTAGGGTCTGAGTAGCATGTCAACATTGAGTCCTTTCAAGGTTGCATAATCTTTGGCAGAGTTTCTGATAATTTTACCATGTGTTGTTATTTCTGGTACCATGCAGTTTGTTGTAGAGTTCGGTTCAAGTCAGTGCTAGGAAGTGTGTGGTTTGTTGCACATTGCATTCTCTTAATCAAACAGAGTCTTCTATAAACACTTATGCTGGGTTTTCATATAGATTTATTTACACCAATCTTATTCCAGCATACTAATTATTGCGGAATTAATGCTTGTACTCAGAGAAAGCAATATTCTGAAGTGTCCACATTTGGAGGGTGTTTTTTTTCCATTTTGGTAACACATTTATGTGTATGTGTATATGTATCATAATTATCATAATGACTATGCCTCTCAAAACTTGACTTGTTATACTTAACATTTTTCTTCTGAAGTGTTTAAGCTGTGATAATGATGTTCTGCTCACAGGGATAAAGGAAATACAACTTACATTGGCTGAAGCAAACCTTTACACTTGTATAAAAAAAATACAGCGGCCATGCATAAGTACAAAAAAGGGTTAATTTAATGCGGATAAGGTAAAAATTTAGTGGTTATTTGAGGTTCATTCTTTACCCTGTGACACTGATGTGCTGCTAAACTGTTAATAGTCGGAGAATTTTTTCATAGTTTCAGAATGGCCCCATCTTTATATGCACATTTTGCAAGTTTGGTCAAAAGGTCCTTGCGTACGTTGCATCTAGTAAAAGTATCACTTCTTGTCACAAAAATGCAGATCCTGCTGAAAAAAAGAGGGGGTGGGGAATTCTGTATTATTGAGATTTTCAATATTTGCTGTGTTATGATTAGTTTTAGAAAGATAAACAAATTCGATATTATAACCACATTATTGTCCAATTGGGAGTATCTTTTTCGTTCGATTATTCCGGAGGGTACTTTGGTGAATTTGATATTTGTCAACATAAATCTGTACAAATCCACTGTCTATGCAATTAAATGTGATATTTACATCAGAAAAAAAAATCTGATGAAAAATCGCTGATGGGTAAAATCTATAATATAACTGTAAATTGCACAATTAATATAACTCTTTATATGTGTAATTATGGATGTTGATATTTTGAATCAATTTCCCTGAACGGAATGATATTTAGAGACGCAGTCTGTCTGTGAAAATATAGATTTGACAGAATTGATGAATATGCAGATTTTGGTTGATGTTCTATAGGAAGCTTTTTAATTCCCCTTGGATTTTATCATGCCTTTAGTATAGTTGTGTGCATCCATGTACTGAAAAAATGTATATCTGAGAAGGGCCATGCGGCCAGATTTTTAGGGGCATTGGCTGTGAACCATGTGCCCCTTTTGACTGCTAGACTGAGAATTGCCAGAGATTAAATGCTTTTAAAATGCCATCAAATTAAAATTGGTTTACATTTACATTGGGTACCCAGCCATGTGTGAAATAATGCTTAAAGTGGTCTTTTTCATCATTAAGGCTGAAAATTCTTGTATAATAACTGTAAATTCTGCTGAATTGCTTGTCTGTTTGCATGAGATCTTCTAAAACCTGAAATTGATACCTTTTGCAGCAAAACAGCTGGAGTGTAAAGAAGTATCTTGTGAAGTTTACTTTGCTAAAAGCTTTTTATCTGCAAACAAGTCCGAAGCTGTATGCCAGTAATGATGAATAAAGTTTTGTTAGCATCAAACTTTCAGAAATTTAATTTTGCATTTTTGTGAAAATATAGTACAATGATATAATTTCATAAATAGTTGTTAACTGTCATGTCAAAAGCGCAGTAAGGGGTGCATGTTCAACCACTTTAACCAGATTATGGATAGCAGAATTGCTCTTGAAGTGTGTTTTTTATGTCTGTTAGGTGAATTACATTTTGTGTGTGGGTTATTCACAGCAAGCTACGTTTTTAGGTTACCTGAGTGCAAAGTTCCCAAAGTGAGATATTTTGGTCACTCTGTATCCATTGTTTATGTCATCACCATCAACAATTTGACTATTAAAACTCTAGAGGTCACAATTTCTGCCTGCTCTTGATGAAACTTGGTCAAAATGTTACAATTTGTAAAATCTTAGACAGCTTTATTTCTTGGTCATCTGGGGGTTAAAAGCTAGATAAATACTTGGTCAATAAAATAGGAAAACCTTGTTAACACTCTAGAGATCTCATTTCCACCTCATCTTCCTAAAATTTGTCAGAATAGCTTTTCCATGGGTTTTTAGCTCACCTGAGCACAAAGTGCTCAAAGGTGAGCTTTTGTGATCGCCCTGTGTCCGTTGTCCGTCAGTCGTCCATCGTCTGTCTGTCCATCATCATCAATATGGCTGTTAACACTCTAGAGGTCACAATTTTGGCCCAATCTTAATGAAACTTGGTCAGAATGTTACTCTCAATAAAATCTTGGACGAGTTCGATATTGGGTCATCTGGGGTCAAAAACTAGGTCACCAGGTCAAATAAAAGGAAAAGCTTGTTAACACTCTAGAGGTCACAATTTTGCCCCAATCTAAATGAAACTTGGTCAGAATGTTACTCTCAATTAAATCTTGGACAAGTTCGATGTTGGGTCATCTGGTATCAAAAACTAGGTCACCAGGTCAAATCAAAAGAAAAGCTTGTTAACACTCTAGAGGTGACAATTTTGACCCAATCTTATTGAAACTTGGTCAGAATGTTACTCTCAATTAAACCTCGGAAGACTCCGATATTGGGTCATCTGGGGTCAAAAACTAGGTCACCAGGTCAAATCAAAGGAAAAGCTTGTTAACACTTCAGAGGTCACAATTTCGGCCCAATCTTAATGAAACTTGGTCAGAATGTTACTCTCAATTAAATCTTGGAGAAGTTCGATATTGGGTCATCTGGGTTCAAAAACTAGGTCACCAGGTCAAATCAAAAGAAAAGCTTGTTAACACTCTAGAGGTCACAATTTTGACCCAATCTTATTGAAACTTGGTCAGAATGTTACCCTCAATTAAGTCTTGGACGAGTTTGATATTGGGTCATCTTGGGTCAAAAACTAGGTCACCAGGTCAAATCAAAGGAAAGCTTGTTAACACACTAGAGGTCACAATTTTGGTCCAATCTTAATGAAACTTAATCAGAATGTTACTCTCAATTCAATCTTAGACAAGTTTGATTTTGGGTCATCTGGGGTAAAAAACTAGGTCACCAGGTCAAATCAAAGGAAAAGCTTATTAACACTCTAGAGGTCACAATTTTGGCCCAATCTTATTGAAACTTGGTCAGAATGTTACCCTCAGTAAAATCTTGGACGAGTTTGGTATTGGGTCATCTGGGGTCAAAAACTTGGTCACCTGGTCAAATCAAAGGAAAAGCTTCTTAACACTGTAGAGGCCACATTTATGACTGTATCTTCATGAATCTTGGTCAGAATGTTTATCTTGATGGTCTCAAGGTCCTGTTTGAATCTGGGTCATGTAGGATGAAAAACTAGGTCACCAGGTCAGATCAAAGGAAAAGCTAGTTAAAACTGTAGAGGCCATATTTTTGACCATATCTTAATGAAACTTGGTCAGATTGTTAATTTTGATGATCTATAGGTCAAGTTTTAATGTGAGTCAGGTGAGGTCAAAAACTACGTTACTAGGTCAAATCAAAGGAAAAGCTTGTTAACACTCTAGAGGCCATATTTATAACTTTATCTTCATGAAACTTAGTCAGAATGTTATCTTGATGATCTTTTGGTCAAGTTCGAATCTGGGTCATGTGGGGTCAAAAACTAGGTCACCAGGCCAAATCAGATGAAAAGCTAGTTAACACTTTAGAGACAACATTTATGACCATAATTTTAATGAAACATGGTCAGAATGTTAATCTTGATGATCTTCAGGTCAGTAGGTCAGGTGAGCGATACAGTGCCTTCATGGCCCTCTTGTTGTTTCTTCTCTTGCCCCTGAAGTGAGGCATATTAATTTTCAACTGTCCGTCTGTTCGTTAGTTCGTTCGTTCGTCACAACGTTAACATTTTGCATGAAGGCACTTTACTCGCGAAACAAATCTGCACCCAGGACCTTCAAACTTCACATGCTGATAGTACTTATTGAGTACACGACCCCTACTGACTTTAGGGGTCACCAGGTCAAAGGTCAAGGTCACCAGGTCAAAGGTCAAGGCGCTGCGGGGGCATTTGTCACCATTAGTGACAGCTCTTGTTTTTAGCTCACCTGAGGCGAAAGGCTCAAGTGAACTTTTGTGACCGCATGATGTCCGTCGTCCGTCTGTCAACAATTTCTTGTCTGCATGATAGCGGTTGCATTTATGATTTGATTTTAACCAAACTTGCATACAACTTTTATCACCATAAAATCTTGATTCTTTTCTTGAACCAGCCATATCCCGCCATGGGTTCCAGAGTTAGGCCCTGAAAGGGCAAAAATTGGCTACTCTGGTCTTGTCTGCCTGATAGTAGTTTCATCAAATACAGGTCAAGTTCGACTTTGAGGTCAGTAGGTCAAAGGTCAAGGTCACAATGACCCGGAACAGTTAATCCGTTTCCGGATGATAACTTGAAAATCCTTGGGCTTAGGATCATAAATTACACAGATGTAACATCATAAAATACGGGTCAAGTTCGACTTTGAGGTCAGTAGGTCAAAGGTCAAGGTCACAATGACCCGGAACAGTAATACTGTTTCCGGATGATAACTTGAGGGATCATAAATTTTGGTACACAGATTTAACATCATAAAATACAGGTCAAGTTCGACTTTGAGGTCAGTAGGTCAAGGGTCAAGGACACAATGACCCGGAACAGTTAATCAGTTTCTTGATGATAACTTGAGAATGCTTATGCCTAGGATCATGAAAGTTTAGAGGGAGGTTGGTCATGACCAGCAGATGAACCCTATTGATTTTAAGGTCAGTAGGTCAAAGGTCAAGGTCACAGTGACCCAGAATAGTTAAACCTTTTCCTGACGTTAACTTGAGAACGCTTGGGCCTAGGATCATGAAAGTTGATAGAAAGGTTGGTCATGACCCCCTATTGATTTTGAGGTTCAACTTTGACATTTGCTTACTTCTGTGACAAAGTATAACTCGTCACACCTGACTGACAGCTCTAGTGTAATTTAACGACTAATCTTGGTTGGGATATATTATTTCTTAAGTATACATTCATCTGAATTTACTCCTTTTCACTTCTTTCAATGTCTCTTTTCAAAACATAATGTTCTCATGCAACCATATTTACCTGGCATGAGATAGGAGCATGCAGATGTCTGTAGAATGCTATATAAAAGAAAACACAATGCTGTTGAGAAAGGGGCCATGAGGAAAGGAAGAAAGATTAGGTCTATTTATATTTGGCCTTCTTGTGACTATACCTGTTTTCAGTCGGCTTTTAGTGGGGTCACATTTAGTGATAGCTCTAGTTATGCTATGTTTTGTATTAACACTACTGGAGGATCTGAATTTTAATGTATTTTTCAGAATGCTCTAAGTAAGCTGCAGATTGTCTTCAGTGATAAGATGGGGTTTGTGAGTAGACAGGCAGCCGAGCAGGTCAGGTATGTATCTGTTGTAGTGTAGTATTGTTTTTCTTTATGCCTTACTTTATTCAAGGTCAGAATCAAACCTCTTTTATGTCAAAGTCTGCTCTGCTTTCTGTTTTCTTCATTTGTAAAAAAAATGTGAGCAGGGAGTGGTCTGCAATAGTAAGCTGGTAGATCAGGGAGGGAGAGATTTTGTGTAGACACAGTCTGCAATATGTCTCACTGTATTCAGATTAAAATTGCCATGATCAGCTAGATTTTTTTTCTTTTTAAAGTAAACCTAGAGGTTCAGAGTGAGCAGTTATTACAGGTAGATGGTCTGGCGTCCATTGTCTGTTATGCAAAGTTTTACTTAGCATTTCTCCTCTGAAACTACTCATCAGAATACACCAAACTTAGTCTGTATTACACCAAACTTAGTCTGTATAGTCCTTGTAAGGTCCTCTCACAAGTCTGTTCAAATTCTTTGGCTTGACTGATTTTAGGGAAGGCCAGTGTTGAAAAAAGTAGAAGCTTGTAACAACTGTCTATCATGAACCATGTTACAGATATGATGTTTGAAGTTTGTTTAAAGTTAGATCTGAGCTAAATCTGAAGCTCCAAAGCAACTATTTTGCCCAAATCATTCACTAGTGAGAGCTCCGTTCTTATGAATGGCTTGATTGATGTTCACCAAACTAAATCAGAAAGAAAAGAGGTCAAGGCCAGGTGATCTATTTCCTTCTTGCTATAAATAGTTTTGGTAAAACCTATAAATAGACTTAAGTTAAGTATGATTAAGTTGGTCACCTTTATCAGTGTCTGAAAGCCTAATGGATTAACCAGAGAAGGAGGCCTAAGGCTGTACAAGCTAAATTGTAAAAGTCATAATTGCCATTTGAGCTCACCTGAACCACAGAGCTATTTTGGTGGTGCTGTGTCTGTTGTCTGTCACCTGGCATTAGAGTTTTGTTTTAAGCCACTTCTTTACATGAACCATATGATGGATCACCACCAGACTTGGTTGGAAGCATCTTTGCATGGACCTCTCATTGATTATTTCAAATGCATTCACTTGGCTCTTTGCAGAGGTCGCCAGAGCTAACAGCAAAAAAAAATCTTTAAACGATTTCTTCTTGTGGTTCACTTGAAATACAGTCTAACCTCTCTTAAGCAGCCAGCCAGGGGAAACACAATTTGGCCGCTTAAGCGAGTTGACCCCTGATCGGAGGGGCAGCCTGTGTCTATATTTATATATTTATGACTTCTGGCCAGTGTTCAATCATTTCTTTTTCGTTTTACTCTTATCACTTTACCAGAATACATTGACGTGCATTTAATTTCGCAATACTAATGGTCTTCATAGTAAACAACAAAAATTGTCATTTTGGCCTTTTCAGTAAAGGGAAACTACTCTACCCGCTTTTTGTCTAGGCTAAAATCTAAGATCGCCGTTACGTTCCGTAAAAGATCGAGTGGTTTATATTTCTTTCAAAACAAAATTTTAATAGTATTTTGAGAAAGAAATATAAAAAAATCACAAATATATTGATACCAATTAAAGATCAAGTATTACCTTTTACCGAGATCAGACTGTGAATAACAAAACTGTCACGAAGTGACATGCTAATTGCCAATAATTACTGCATACTGGCCATTTGATCATAACAAAAAGACGATCACACCTTTTGCTATCAGTTTGAATTGAGAAGCTCATGTCATCTGTATCTTCAACGACCGCGAAGTGGGCAACTAAAGAAAATGGCTCACACATTTTGACATATAAAAAAGATATTAACATTTAATTAGTCAATTAATAAAAATATCAATCTGTCGCGAAATAATCAGTCTGTTGCAAAATAAACAAATGTTCATATTTTCGGATATGTCCTTTGTGCTCGAACTGTCCTGAGATTTTGGAAAAATAAAAATGACTGGCCGCTGATAGGGGTAAATATGGTGGCCGGGAGGCAAAATTGTTGACAGCTGACTGCAGATGAGGGGTGACCGCTAAAGTGGGTAATAAAATAGAGTAAAAATCAGCGGAGGCATCCCAGACTGACCGTTGGGAAGTGGTGACCGCCGATCGGGGGTGACCATTACGAGGGGTTGGACTGTATATATTTATGATATACCAAATTCGTATAGCAACTTTTTCATAATAAATATGTTCAAAGGTGTTTTGCATTCATATACACATACATGGGTAGCTTTTCAAGGGTGCTAAATCATTCTCTGTCAATGCAGATATAGAGGGATCTGACCAGAGGGGTAAGGACTGAGAGAGAGAGAGAGAGAGAGAGAGAGAGAGAGAAACTTTAGATACAGGCATGTCCAGCTAGCCTAACGCTTTGTAAATTGACAGCATGGATTAACTTTTGCAGTGTAGAGCACAGTACATGCAAAGCCTTGGTTTTAGTATAACCCCTTTTAAGAATTAAAAAAACAAACTTTTAAGGACTCCTCCAGGACTGCTTGATGGAGTAAAAAAAAAAACTGTTCGAAATGCCTGTGTTTTTTGCAAACATGTCTATTACCTATTGTAGACTGGTGAAAGATATGAAAAGAGATGACAAGATGATACATGATCTACAAGAACGGGCTTTCTGGAGAGTACACAGACCACCAGTAAGTTGTTTCACATTAAAAGTGCTTTCACCTTTACCCTGCTATAATTCTTAAATTTTAACTGGACTGGTCTACCATTTAATTACCCTTTGAGCATGTCCTAGGCGTGCAGTAGATGTCACTGTAACAGGAAGGTCAAACATTTTCTTGCCAGTGCCACTCCCTGGTAAAGGATGTTGACTTTATTATTCTGACTTTATTATTCTCAATATGCAAACACTGAAATGGAATTAAATCTATTTTTGGTGATAAAAGAATATCAGAAGTTCACTAGCATTTTCCATTGATTAACATTGTAGAAAAGCACAGAGCTAGATATAGTATTTTCATTCTATTTATAGTAAAACTTTCAAAATAAATAACCTCAAAAAAGGAAAAGAAGTAAGACTCACAGCCAGGGCATTCAGACACAGTAGGAATGTCTATATCTAGGTCTAGCTTTTTCTCCAGGAAAAGTACTTTCAAAGACTTCAAAAAAGCTTTTTTATTTACTTTCTGTGTTTATCCATGGAAAACAGTTTCAAGAAAAAGAATCAAAGGTCATACAGCTAACTGTTTATCTTGTTTTGCGTGCAGAATATGGAAAACACAAAATAATATTACATGTTATTCTATTAGTATTAGTTTAGTGAATCCAGAAAAGCATATTTCTTTGGAAAAGTTTAAAGGAAAAATATTTATCTGGAAATTCCTAATAATAGATTTAAATAAAATTTATAAGACGATTGTTTGGAAGCATAGAAGGCAACCAAGCAAAATAATAGCAGACCTTGACTTAGGTTGAGAGTTGTGCAGCACCACTTGGCTCGTTAGCTCCGACTTTACTGTGCTATCAGAGCCCTAAAAAGGAAATATAAGTAAGTTTGTTAGTTGATTTATTAATTTTTTCTGTGAGTCTGCCATATGCAATTTTTGACAGTTTGCCATTTGCAGTCAAACCTAAGGGAAGTAACTAATGTAAAGAAGTGAAGATAATGACTTGTGAAATTGACATGCTTCCTCCATAAAGAAAAAAAAATATGAGTCATAACATGAACTTCTCTAAATTGTTGGTATTAGCAACAATTTACCGATCACATGAAAATAAATCTACTCAGCCACAGTTGTGGGTGAAATTTTTCAATATGTTTGTGTCCATCAAGTTTGCTACACATTATGAAGTGTGTCAAAGAAAGTGTTAGATATTAGTAAAAGAAACAACGAAAAACAAGAAAAATATCGATTTATATTTGAAGAGTTGCAAATGCTTATACACAATATTATTTGGTTATTTATTAGAATACCTTGCAAAAAATCATAGGACAGTAAGTCTGTTCCCCTGTTAACTTTCGCAGAACCCACATTTTATGGACTTTTAAGAGAAAACAATATTTGCCTAAATTGTGTGAACGAGTGGCTTTAATTAGTGAAAGATATTTCAAAATTACTTTGAGACAAACAAATATCTTCTATATGATTCATTGCTGAATAGATGGTGTGATCTAATGATGATTGTGCAGAATTGAGATTTTCTTCCAGTTTGTTACTTAACTTCTAAAAATTCATGTCCATTGATATTTACTGATATCACTTATTACAACATAAATTCTTTTTAGAATTAAGTATTAGTTGCCGACAGATATTCTTCATGGTAGAATACTCTCTAAACTATAAAAGAGAAATGCTTTTCTAAACACTTTAACAAGATTATTTTGTGTAGTACAATTAATATTCATCAAAATAGTAAAGTTTTTTATGTGAAAAGTGTACAAAGTAATCCAGACGTCTCTGAACCACAGTAATAGAGGCCTTTAACTAGGAGACAAGTATTGAAATATCTAAGAGAAGTACTTTTAGGGTAAAAATGTTTGTATCAATTTAGTTTTAAGCTCACCTGTCACATAGTGACAGGGTGAGCTTTTATGATCGCCCTTCGTCCATCGTCCGCCCGTTCACAATTTCCTTGTGAACACGATAGAGACCACATTTTGTATTTTATTAGCTCACCTGTCACATAGTGACAAGGTGAGCTTCGTCCGTCGTCAGTCCGTCCGTGCGTCCGTAAACAATTCCTTGTCTGCACGATAGTGGTTTCATTTATGATTTTATTTTAACCAAACTTGCACACAACTTGTATCACCATAAGGTCACGGTTCCTTTCTTGAACTGGCCAGATCCCATTATGGGTTCCAGAGTTATGGCCCCTGAAAGGGCCAGAATTAGCTATTTTGACCTTGTCTGCACAATAGCAGCTTCATTTATGATTTGAATTTAATCAAACTTGCACAAAACTTGTGTCACCATAAGATCTCGGTTCCTTTCTTGATCCGGCCAGATCCCGTAATGGGTTCCAGAGTTATGGCCCCTGAAAGGGCCAAAATTAGCTATTTTGATCTTGTCTGCACAATAGCAGCTTCATTTATGATTTGATTTTAACCAAACTTGCACACAACTTGTATCACCACAAAATCTTGCTTCCTTTCTTCAACTGGCCAGATTCCATCATGGGTTCCAGAGTTATGGCCCCTGAAAGGTCCAAAATTGGTTATTTTATATCTGATTACCTCCCCTGATTGTAATCAAAACGGATTTATATCAGTAAGTACTTATAGGACTTACTTGAAATTTCATTATTGTTATAAGTTGGACAGAGACAATCAGGGTAGATAACTATGGACTGGTTTTATGTCAAATTACCTCCCTTTATTTCAAATTAAAATGGGTATATCTCCATAACTAATGAAGATACTGATCTGAAATTTCATTTATGTCAACAGATTTATTTGGCAGATCCTTTTTGTTCACTTACAATATTTATTTTTAGCTCAGGTGAGTTTTTCTGATCGTTCAATGTCCGTCGTCTGTCGTCTGTCATCCGTCGTCTGTCGTCTGTCAACATTTAGCTTGTGTATGCGATAGAGGCTGTATTTTTCAATTAATCTTCATGAATATTGGTCAGAATGATAACCTTGATGATATCTAGGCCGAGTTCGAAAATGGGTCATCTCGGGTCAAAAACTAGGTCACTAGGTCAAATCAAAGAAAAACCTTGTGTATGCAATAGAGGCTGTATTTTTCAATCGATCTTCATGAATATTGGTCAGAATAATAACCTTGATGAAATTTAGGCCGAGTTCGAAAATGGGTCATCTCGGGTCAAAAACTAGGTCACTAGGTCAAATCAAAGAAAAACCTTGTGTATGCGATAGAGGCTGTATTTTTCAATTGATCTTCATGAATTTTGGTCAGAATGATTACCTTGATGAAATCTAGGCAGAGTTCGAAAATGGGTCATCTCGGGTCAAAAACTAGGTCACTGGGTCAAATCAAGGAAAAACCTTGTGTATGCGATAGAGGCTGTATTCTTCAACTGATCTTTATGAAATTTAGCCAGAATGATTACCTTGATAAAATCTAGGCCGAGTTTGAAAATGGGTCATCTAGGATCAAAAACTAGGTCACTAGGTCAAATTGAAGAAAAACATTGTGTATGCAATAGAGGATGTAGTTTTCAATTGATCTTCATGAAATTTGGTCAGAGTGATTGCCTTGATGAAATCTAGGTTGAATTTGAATATGGGTTATCTGAGGTCAAAAACTAGGTCACTAGGTCAAATTAAAGAAAAATCTTGTGTATGCGATGGAGACTGTTTTTTTCAATTGATTTTTATGAAATTTGGTCAGGATGATTGCCTTAATGAAATCTAGGTCGAATTTGAATATGGGTCATCTGAGGTCAAAAACATGTCACTTGGTCAAATCAAAGAAAAAACTTGTGTATGTGATAGAGGCTGTATTTTTCAATTGATCTTCATGAATTTTGGTCAGAATGATTGCCCTGATAAAATCTAGGTCGAGTTTGAACATGGGTCATCTAGGGTCAAAAACTAGGTCATATCTAAGAAAATGCTTGTTTTAGCGCAAGAGACCAATTTTTTGGTCCAATCTTAATGAAAATTGGTCAGAATATTTGTTTCCATGAAATCACTAGGTCAAACATGTTTTACACTGTTATGGTGTGTTTCTTAGGTGAGCTACCTAGGGCCATCTTGGCCCTCTTGTTTTAATTACTTCCCTTTTACGTTACTATAAATAGCTTATTTTTAGTAACTTTTTATTATTGGCCGTAGGGAAAAACCGAGAGCACTTTTCTGTGAAACAACATGGATGGTACCTCCAATTTTTAGGTGTATTTTGACATATCTATACCTTGTAAGAATTTTTTTTTTTCTTTTTGGTTAAATTTCTTCCCTTTTTGTTCCTGTCCTTTGGACTTTGATATTTTACTGAGGACCTTCTTGTCCTCAAGTGCAATGATAACAGGTGAGCGATTTAGGGCCATCATGGCCCTCTTGTTTTAATCAAACTTTCACTCAACTTGTATGGGCATAATATCTCGGTTCCTTTCGAAAACTGGCCAGATCCCTTCATGGGTTCCAGAGTTATGGCCCCTTAAAAGGCCAAAATTTGCTATTTTTGGCTTGTGAACACAATAAAGACCACATTTTGTAATAAACTTTAATCAGACTTGCACAGAACTTGTATGTGCATAATATCTCCATTCCTTTCGAAAACTGGCCAGATCCCATCATGGGTTCCAGAGCTATGGCCCCTTAAAGGGCCAAAATTTGCAATTTTGCTTGTGAACAAGATACAGACAACATTTTGCAATCAACTTTAATCAAACTTGCACACAACTTGTATTGGTATAATATCTTGGTTCCTTTCGAAAACTGGTCAGATCCCATCATGGGTTCCAGAGTTATGGCCCCTTAAAGGTCCAAAATTTGCGATTTTGGCTTTTGCAGCCATATAGAGACTTCATTTATGGTTTGATTTGATACAAACTTGCAAAATATCTTCAATAACAATGAATCTTGGATTCCATGATGAATCTTTCATATCCAGTCATATGTTCCGAAGTTATGGCCCCTGATTGATTCCTAAAAGAGCGAAAATTTGGTAATTTTTACCTTGTGAACACTATAGAAGTGACATTTTATATTTGATTTTAACCACACTTACACACAACTTAAGTAACAATAAGATCTCGGTTCCTTTCGAAAACCGGCTAGATTCCATCATGGGTTCTAGAATTACTGCCCCTGAAAGAGGTAAAATTTTCTATGTTGGCCTTTTTAGCCATATAGAGGTTTCATTTTTGCTTTGATTTGATACAAACTTGCACAGAATGTTTATCTTGATGATCTCTAGGCCTGGATCAAAACTAGGTCATGTCGGGTCAAAAACTAGGTCTTCAGGTCTAATCAAAGGAAACAACCTAGAGGCCCCATTTTTGACCCTATCTTCATGAAACTTGGACAGAATGTTTATTTTGATGATCTCTAGGCCAGGTTTGAAACTGGGTCATATAGGAATTGAAACTAGGTTGTCAGGTCAAATCAAAGGAAAAGCTTGTTAACACTCTTCATGCCACATTTATGACCCTATCTTCATGAAACTTAGTCAGAATGTTACTCTTAATGGTTCCTAGGCCAAGTTTGAAACTGGGTCATATGGGGTCAAAAACTAGGTCACCCAGTCAAATCAAAGGAAAAGCGTGTTAACACTCTTGTTCATTTGATGTGCATTAAACTTGGTCAGAATGTTTGTCTGCATGAAATATCATATGAATTTTTATCTGGGTCATGTGGGGTCAAAAACTAGGTCACCAGGTCAAATTAAAGAATAAGCTTGTTTACACCCTAGGGGGCACTTTTAAGCTCGACTATTCGAAGAATAGGGGAGTTATCCTACTCACCCCAACATCAGCGTGAGCGTTAGCATCACACAAATGTTGAAGTTTGCGTACCACCCCGAATATTTTCAAACTCCATTGAGATATTGCTTTCATATTTTGCATACTTGTTTACCGTCATGACCTCAGTCTGTAAAAAGAAGGAGGCAACTCTATCAAGCATTTTGACTGAATTATGGCCCATTTTCGACTTAAAATAAATGTTAAAGTTTGTGTACCACCCCAAATATTTTCAAACTCCATAGAGATATTGCTTTGATATTTTGCATACTTGTTAACCATCATGACCCCAGTCTGTAAAAAGGAGGAGGCAACTCTTTCAAGCATTTTGAATGAATTATGGCCCCTTTTCGACTTAGAATAAATGTTAAAGTTTGCGTACCACCCCAAATATTTTCAAAGTCCTTTGAGATATTGCTTTCATATTTTGCATACTTGTTTACCATCATGACCCCAGTCTGTAAAAAGGAGGAGGCAACTCGATCAAGCATTTTGACTGAATTATGGCCCCTTTTTGACTTAGAATATGCTTATTGTAGTGTTAAAGTTTTACTCATAGCTTATATTTTACTATCAAGCACTGAGAATAGTCGAGCGTGCTGTCAACTGACAACTGACAGCTCTTGTTTGATTTTATCTTCATAAATTTAAGTCAGAATGTTTGTTATCTTGAAGTCTTGGACAAGTTTGTATCTGGGTCATGTGGGGTAAAAAACTAGGTCACTAGATCAAATCAAGGAAAATGCTTATTTACTCTCAAGATGCCACGTTTTTTGGTCCAATCTTACTGAAAATAGGTCAAGATATTTGTCTCCGTGTAATCACTAGGTAAAACATGTTTACACTGTAATGGTGTGTTACACAGGTGAGCGACCTAGGGCCATCTTGGCCCTCTTGTCTACAAAATGGAACCAAACAGGTAATTTGATAAAACATAAGATGATTCTATGTTTGAGCTGTGAGGCTCTGCTAAATTTCTAAAAAAGGCTGGTCCATCATTCAATTTGAGCAGTACCACTTATTATTCAAGCACTGCCACAGTAGCGTAGTGGTAAAGCGCCTGCCAGCTGGCCAAAGGTTAATATTATTTGAAAAGAAATAATAACTTTTCTCTAATAACACGTAGGTTGCATGGTACTATTTCATTTCCTTCTGTATTTCATCTGAACGATAAAATACGTAACATCATTTTTAGCGCTTTAGAACATTTCAGTGACAGGAAGACCATATATAGCCAGTTATTATAACACATAATCTTACCAAAGATCTAAAACTATTATAGGAATAATTCTTGGTTTTAGCTTATCTGAGCACAAAGTGCTCAATAAGAGCTATGGTGGTCACCTTGTTCCTTCTTACATCGTCATCAACTGTCATCAACAATTTGACTGTAAATGCTCTAGAGGTCACAATTTTGGTCCAGTCTTAATGAGACTTTGTGGGAATGTTGCTGTCAATAAAATCTGAGATAAATTTGTTAGTGTGTCATCTGAGGCCAAAATCAAGGTCACTAGGTGAATTAATAGGAAAACCTTGTTAACACTCTAAAGGCCACATTTTCTACCTCATCTTATAAAACTTCTGAATGTTTGTGTCTTTGAAATCTAAGTTTTAAACTGGGTTAGCTTAGATCTTAAATTAGGTCTCTAGGTCAAATCATTGAAAAATCTTGTGAGAGGCAACATTTTCTACTTGATTATCTTATGTCTTTTTCTGTGAAATATATGGCAAGTCCAACATATCCAAAGGGCTTCTGCAGATGTTAGTACACAAAATAAACATATTGTTGCTATTCTTGCATATAAATAAAATCTGTAAAAAGATTACTAATTGTATTGTTTTTGTAGATGATGACATTACAATTCTGATACAGTTTTTGGTATGGGTCAGCATACCAAAATATGCATAATTGTAGGGCACATATCAACAACACTACCAAAATCATGTATTCAAGGTTTTAAAGAATTATTTTCTGGTCACCTACCATGTAGTGACAAGGTGAGCTTTTGTGATCCTCCGTCCGCGCGTTGTCCATCCGTCGTCCATCCACAATTTCTTGTGAACACGATAGTGACCACAGTTTGCTATCGATTTTAATCAGACTTGCACACAACTTGTATTGCCATAATGTCTCAGTTCCTTTTGAAAACTGGTCAGATCCAGTCATTGGTTTTAGAGTTAAGGCCCCTTAAAGAGCCAAAATTTGCTATTTTTGCTTGTGAACACAATAGAGACCACATTTGCAATCAGTTTTAATCAAACTCGCACACAACTTGTATTGGAATAATTTCTTGGTTCCTTTGGAAAACTGGCCAGAACCCATCATGGGTTCCAGAGTTATGGCCCCTTAAAGGGCCAAAATTTGCTGTTTTGGCTTTTGCAGCCATATAAAGACTTAATTTATGGTTCAGTATGATACAAACTTGCAAAATATCTTTAATAGATCTTGGATTCCATGATGAATCCATCAGATACAATCATGAGACCCAATCATAGGTTCCAGAGTTATGGCTCCTATTTGACTATTAACAGGTTCAAAACTGGGTCATTTGGGGTCAAAAACTAGGTCACCAGGTCAAATCAAAGGAAAAGCTTGTTAACACCCTAGAGGCCACATTTATGACCCTGTCATCATGAAACTTGTTGAGAATGTTTACCTTGATGCTTCCTGTGCAAAGTTCCAAATTGGGTTACATGGGGTCAAAAACTAGGTCACTTGGTCAATCAAAGGAAAAGCTTGTTAACACTCTTGAGGTCATATTTATGACCCTATCTTCATGAAATTTGGTCAGAATGTGCTAGACCAAGTTCGAAACTGGGTCATGTTGTGTCAAAAACTAGTTCACACGCTCAAATCAAAGGAAAAGTTTTTTAACACTCTAGAGGCCATATTTATGACCCTCTCTTCATGAAACTTGGTAAGAATGTTTATCTTGATGATTCCTAGGACACATGAAACTGGGTCATGTGGGGTCAAAAACTAGGTCACCACTCAGATCAAAGGAAAAGTTTGTTAACACTGTAGAGGCCACATTTATGACCCTATCTTCATGAAACTTGGCCAGAATTTTTAACTTGATGATTCCTAGGCCAAGTTTAACAGGTGAGTGATATAGGGTCTTCATGACCCTCTCGTTAGTTTTGTTATTACAAACTTGACATCAGCCATATTTTGGCATATTGTTTAAAAAATTAGTAAAACATAAACACATTTTCATGAAAAATAATTATTACATATGAGTTACTTTGAATACAAACTTATAGACCTGCTTCCAAGATTTATATGAATTCTGTTGTATCTGTGAGATATTAAATAAAAGCATAATATACCTTAAAGAAACACAAATTTATTTGCATAATTATTATCTTCATGTGGGCAGATATTTTACAATGCTGATTAGTACTCCTTGAAAAGGAAATAAAAGTACTTATAAAAGTCCTTGAATTTTCTTTGAAGTTTTGGAGAAATCCTGTTGATGAAGATGTAGACAGATTAATTTTATATGAGTAATTCATAATTCTTTGATGTGTTTACAACACAGGATTCACAGAGTAATGCAAGGGAGAGAAACCTCTTTGGTATAAACCTTTGTAATGGCCATTAGCTTGATAAAGGTGTTGTAGGGGCCTCAGTGACCAAGTGGTTAAGGTCGCTGACTTAGAATCACTTGCCCCTTGCAGATCAGGGGTTGAGCCGCACTTTGGGTGTTGAATTCTTCATGTAAGGAAGCTATCTAGCTGATTTAGAGAAGATTGGTAGTTCTGCCCAGGTACCTTCTCGTGATGAAATAATGCACAGAGGGACACCTAGTGTATTCTTTTACCATTAAATGCTGAAAAGTCGCAATAATTATGACCTGTAATTGTGCCGGTGTGACATTAAACCAAACAAAGGAAGGAGAAAAAAAAAGTGTTACATATAAAGCATTGGGGTATTTTTTGCCAGTAAACATCTCTTTTGTAGTATTTATTATGTTTCCAAGTCATAATTATCAGGCCAAGTATTCCCCTGCCTATGTGTGTTTTTTTTTTTTTAAATTGCACAATAACTGATTGTTTTAAGGTTACAAATATAAAAGCTCTGAGAAATTATATCTGCAGATATTACAAAATTTTAACTTTTGTGTTGTTTTTTTTTTAATTTCATATGTATTATTGGCTCCATTAATTGCTTGAATATTGAGTGAGGCCCAACATAGGGTAATTTTCGGACAAAACTTATTAACAGTTAGTATTTTGAAACAATACAAAATGTAGTTTCATGATTTTTGTTTGATGATAGTATTATTGAGGTTTTACAAGATCTGAAATTGAACTTTCTATTAAAGAAATAAAAGTAAATTAAGAAAACAACGTAATTGAAGAACACATGAGGCACAACTTTGGTATTTAACATGATAATTGATATTGAGCAACTGAAGTTGCAGAGGTATATAACAAAATATAATTCACATCAGTCAAATTATTTATAAGTACTTTTTCCTGTAAGCGCCCCTTCATTGTACTTGAGAGTATGGGGAGAAGGGAAGTGGTGACATTGAAACAGTATGAGATAAAGTAAAATTGAAAACTTCCTGTTGGCAGCATCTGACCTATTGCACATTTTATAAACAGTGTGTGAACAGTTTTCAAAGTCTTGTGGTTGAATTATATTTCTGTGTTGAATCCAGCATACTCAGTGCTGTTATTCATGTCAGTGGAATATTTTGTGAGTTGAAATTGAAGGATATGCTGTACAGTGACTGAAGCAGACATACAAGCTCAGAATATTAAGACGGGGGAAGTGTCAGCTAACATGCATGTATGACATCATAATGGGAGGCCTCAGCTGTGTGGCAGGTAAACCTGAGCCAGAGCAGGTTGAGGCAGAGCCTGTGAAACGTGTTGCAACAGTTGAGAGGCGTGAATCTCAGAGACCCTGGAACAGACACAGCCTGCAAGTGTATTGCGGAGAACCTCGAAAAAACTCTGGGACTTGTGAAGACAAGCCACCCGATGATGGTGAAAAGACTAAACCAGAGCCCACTAACACTGACAATGAACAAAATCATGTAACCGAATCAGATACTGTAGATGTAAAACCTGCATTAGCCCATGGTGTCAGTTCTGCTGAAGACATTTTGGATCTGTCTGACAATGATGATACAGAGAATGAATCCAAAGATTCTGTACCAGATATTCTCATTGAAAGTGCCATCCAGCATGTAAAATTCTATCCACCACCCCATATTGCACCATTTGATCCTACAGAAGCAGTGAAAAAAAGACCAAGAAGTTTAGATTCTGCAGAGAGTCAGATGACTAGAAAGTCAAGACCTTTGAGTTACAGTCCTGGATTGTTAAAGACAAAACACCCTCGTAGTTTACACAGTATTACAGAGGCTGTGGATAAATCACCTCGGAAACGACCGCAGAGTATGGATATGGCAAACTTTTTTGAAGCTAAAGGATTTGATATTCATACGCAAAAATTGCGTAGAGTTTTAACTCAGAAAGTAAAAGAGAAGATAAAAGAAGATTTACAAAATAACAAATGTACCATACAGGTTGTTATATTTGTTTATTAGCTCACATGTCACAAAGTGACAAGGTGAGCTTTTGTGATTGCGCAGCGTCCGTCGTCCGTGCGTGCGTGCGTAAACTTTTGTCTGTGACCACTCTAGAGGTCACATTTTTCATTGGATCTTTATGAAATTTGGTCAAAATGTTCATCTTGATGGTCAAGTTCGAAACCGGTTCATGTGCCTTCAAAAACTAGGTCATAGGTCAAATAATAAAAAAACCTTGTGACCTCTCTAGAGGCCATATTTTTCATGGGATCTGTATGAAAGTTGTTCTGAATACTCATCTTGATAATATCTAGGTCAAGTTCGAAACTGGGTCAACTGCGGTCAAAAACTAGGTCAGTAGATCTAAAAATAGAAAAACCTTGTGACCTCTCTAGAGGCCATACTTGTGAATGGATCTTCATAAAAATTGGTCAGAATGTTCACCTTGATGACATCTAGGTCAAGTTCGAAACTGGGTCATATGCCATCAATAACTAGGTCAGTAGGTCAAATAATAAAAAAACCTTGTGACCTCTCTAGAGGCCATATTTTTCATTGGATCTGTATGAAAGTTCGTCTGGATGTTCATCTTGATGATGTCTAGGTCGAGTTCGAAACTGGGTCAACCTGCTGTCAAAAACTAGGTCAGTAGGTCTAAAAATAGAAAAACCTTGTGACCTCTCTAGAGGCCATACTTTTGAATAGATCTTCATGAAAATTGGTCAGAATGTTCACCTTGATGATATCTAGGTCAAGTTCGAAACTGGGTCACATGCCATTAGTAACTAGGTCAGTAGGTCAAATAATAAAAAAACCTTGTGACCTCTCTAGAGGCCATATTTTTCAATGAATCTTCATGAAAATTGGTTAGAATTTTTATCTTGATGATATCTAGGTCAGGTTCAACACTGGGTCACATGAGCTCAAAAACTAGGTCACAGTGTCAAATAATAGAAAAAACGACGTCATACTCTGTTTAAAACTCGGTCATGTGGGGACAGGTGAGCGATTCAGGACCATCATGGTCCTCTTGTTTCAGTATTTCACACTAAACATGCTTCTCAATAGTGGTAGCAGGATGCACACAAAAAATGTAATAGTCTTTTAAAAGTCCTCGACTTTGATGCCCATTCTTTAAAAGTCTTGGAAAATGTCACCTCAATGCAAGAAGTGGAAAACTGCATTGATTTAAAGAATGATTATTCACTTTTTGCGCTAAGGGGAAATAATAATATGCTAATTTTAAATTTTAAAATTTAATATCTGGAAAGTACTTTAATTAATTCCTTTAAAGTGCTTGAAAAGTATTTAGATAAAAGTGCTTGAAAAGGATTTAGATAAAAGTGCTTGAAAAGGATTTAGATAAAAGTGCTTTTGACTTAGAAATCTTGGTTAAGTTTTTCGTCCCAGTTCATATGTTATAAATACTTTGAGGTAAAGCTTTAAATTTCATCACTTGTTTTACTCACGCATGTCAGTTGTAGCAGCAATAACTCCATCAAGCATTTTGGTTGAATTATTGCCCCTTTTTGACTTAGAAATCTTGGTTAAGTTTTTCGTACCAGTCTACATTTTGACAAAGTCTTTTGAGATAAAGCTTTGAAACTTCCAACACTTCTTAACCATCACCATGTCCAGTTGTAGGCAAGAGTACATAACTCCATCAAGCATTATGGCTGAATTATGGCCCTTTTTGACTTAGAAATCTTGGTTAAGTTTTTCGTACCAGTTTATATTTTGTGTAAAGTGTTTGACATATGGCTTTGAAACTTTTATAACTTGTTCAGTATAATAGTCTCTATCAATAGGCAAGAGTACATAACTCTGCCATCTTTTTTGGCTGAATTATGGCCCTTTTTGAACTTGGAAATTGGTTCTGTTTTGTATATGTCCATGTTTTGTCAAGACTATTTTACATATGGCTTTTAAACTTGAAACACTTGTTTATCATTATGATTTCCATCTGTAGGCAAGAGTACATAACTCTGACAACTATTTTGGCTGAATTATGGCCCTTTTTGGACTTCGAATTTTGTTCAGTTTTTCTTACAAGTCAGCATTTTGTCAAAACTATTTAAACTGTGGCTTTGAAACTTTTAACACTAGTTTATTAACATGATTTCCATCTGTAGACAAGAGTACATAACTCTGTCAACTATTTTGACTGAATTATGACCCTTTTTGGACTTGGAAATTATGTAAATTTTTCATACAAGTCCATATTTTGCCTAACATATAACTTAACATATTTGCCATCATGGTCACACATTGCCATTTAGTGCAAGACTAATCGAAATCCACAAATACAGGAACATTTTTTGTTTAATCCATTTTTTTCTTTTGTCTGAAAATCTATGGAAATATTTTGACCCCATTCTTCAATCAATTCTTTGAATAGTCGAGCGCGCTGTCATCCGACAGCTCTTGTTGGTCTTCCGTTGCTGTTTGTCAAAGCATAACTGAAAACAAGTTTATTTTTTATAAAGAAATGACATATTAAGCTCTCTTGGTTGAGGCATGTTGTCAACAAATCTGGACATTATCGTTTTGTATACCACCTGTCAATGAAGTGTATGTTTTAGAGTCCTTTTAACATGCACTGAGAAATCATTTTTTTAATTAGCAGACATGTTTTTAGCTCAGGTGAGTTTTTGTGACCGCTCGATGTCTGGCGTCTGTCATCTGTCTGTCAACATTTAGCTTGTGTATGCGATAGAGGCTGTATTTTTAGCTCACCTGTCACATAGTGACAGGGTGAGCTTTTATGATCGTCTGTCGTCCGTCCGTCCACAATTTCTTGTCTGCACAATAGTGGTTTCATTTACGATTTTATTTTAACCAAACTTGCACACAAATTGTATCACCATAAGATCTTGGTTCATTTCTTGAACTGGCCAGATCCCCTTATGGGTTCCAGAGTTACATCCCCTGAAAGGGCCAAAATTAGCTATTTTGACCTTGTCTGCACATTAGCAGCTTTATTTATGATTTGATTTTTACCAAACTTGCACACAAATTGTATCACCATAAGATCTTGGTTCCTTTCTTGAACTGGCCTGATCCCATTATGGATTCCAGAGTTGTGGCCCCTGAAAGGGCCAAAATTAGCTATTTTGACCTTGTCTGCACAATAGCAACTTCATTTATGATTTGAATTTAATCAAACTTGCAAAAAACTTGTGTCACCATAAGATCTCAGTTTGTTTCTTGAACTGGCCAGATCCCATAATGGGTTTCAGAGTTATGGCCCCTGAAAGGGTCAAAATTAGCTATTTAAACCTTGTCTGTTTTTGAACTGGCCAGATTCCATTATGGGTTCCAGAGTTATGGCCCCTGATAGGGCCAGAATTAGCTATTTTGACCTTGTCTGCACAATAGCAGCTTTATTTATGATTTGAATTTAATCAGACTTGCACAAAAACTTGTGTCACCATAAGATCTTGGTTCCTTTCTTGAACTGGCCAGATCCCATAATGGGTTCCAGAGTTATGGCCCCTGAAAGGGCTAAAATTAGCTATTTTGACTTTGTTTGCACAATAGCAGCTTTATTTATGATTTGATTTTAACCAAACTTGCACACAACTTGTATCACCATAAGATCTCGATTCCTTTTTATACGCCCTAAGAGACGTATTATGTTATCGCCTCCGTGTCCGTCTGTCTGTCTGTCTGTTGGTTAGCAATTTCCCTTCCACTATGTGACTCTTGAACCCCTTGAAGGATTTCAAAGAAACCTGACACAAATGTTCACCTCATCAAAACAATGTGCAGAGTGCATGTTTCGGATGGCTCACTTCAAGGTCAAGGTCACACTTAGGGGTCAAAGGTCATATGACTTTGTTTTGTGTGTATATTGCTCTGCATTTGCCTTGCATTGCAGTGCTCTTGTTTTTATTTGGCAGATTCTTCTTTAATTTTGTTTTAATTACTTCCCTTTCATGTTACTATAAATAACTTATTTAGTAACATTTTCATTATTGGCCGTAGGGAAAAACTGAGACCACTTTCCTGTGGTACAACATGGATGGTACCTCCAATTTATAGGTGTATTTTGACATATCTGTACCTTTAAGAAAATTTCAACTATATTTTCTCATGATTCTTTTGATTGATCTTGATTAAGATTTTTTGACCTTCTTGTCCTTAAGTGCGATGATGAAAGGTCAGCGATATAGGGCCATAATGGCCCTCTTGTTCAACTGATCTTCATGAAATTTTGTCAGAATGATTGCCTTGATGAAATCTAGGCCAAGTTCGAAAATGGGTCATCTGGGGTCAAAATGTAGGTCACTAGGTCAAATCAAAGAAAAACCTTGTGTATGTGATAGAGGCTGTATTTTTCAAGTGATCTTCATGAATTTTGGTCAGAATGATTACCTTGATGAAATCTAGGCCATGTTTGAAAATGGGTCACTAGGTCAAATCAAAGTAAAAACCCTGTGTATGCGATAGAGGCTGTATTTTTCAACAGGTCTTCATGAAGTTTTGTCAGAATGATTGCCTTGATGAAATCTAAGCCAAGATCGAAAATGGGTCATCTGGGGTCAAAAACTAGGTCACTAGGTCAAATCAAAGAAAAACCTTGTGTATGCAATAGAGGCTGTGTTTTTCAATTGATTTTCATGGAATTTGTTCGAAATGATTACCTTGATGAAATCTAGGCCTAATTCGAAAATGGGTCATCTGGGGTCAAAAACTAGGTCACTAGGTCAAATCAAAGAAAAACCTTGTGTATGCGATAGAGGCTGTATTTTTCAATTGATTTTCATGAAATTTGGTCAGAATGATTGCCTTGAAAATCTAGGTCAAGTTTGAATATGGGTCATCTAGGTTCAAAAAGTAGGTCACTACACTGGGAAAAATATGTGCATATACTTGAGTATACGGTCCCGTATATGTCTAATATACGAAAATCATATAAAAGGTATCTTTCCTGAAAGTATGATCAAAACCTACAACTTAAACATACTTTTGGACCTTGACAATCCCTAACTTTGAAAACTGACATAAACTGTTTAAACGTATTGATGCTAAAGTATGAATGAAAGGATCCATGTGAGAAAAACATGAATGTCCAATTAAAGAATACGGGATTCCCGTATATGGAATGTTCCATATGCGGGAAAAATGTTTCCGTATATGCCCGTATATTAGGAGTATACGGAATGCGTACACTCCCGTATACGGAACCATTTTCCGCAGTGCTAGGTCAAATCAAAGAAAAACCTTGTATATGCGATAGAGGCTGTATTTTTCAATTGATCTTTATGAAATTTGGTCAGAGTCATCTGGGGTCAAAAACTAGGTCACTAGGTCAAATCAAAGAAAAACCTTGTGTATGGGATAGAAGCTGTATTTTTCAATTGATCTTCCTGAAATTTGGTCAGAATGATTGCCTTGATAAAATCTAGGTCAGATCAAAGAAAAACCTTGTATATGCGATAGAGGCTGTATTTTTCAATTGATCTTTATGAAATTGAGTCAGAGTCATCTGGGATCAAAAACTAGGTCACTAGGTCAAATCAAAGAAAAACCTTGTGTATGGGATAGAAGCTGTATTTTTCAATTGGTCAGAATGATATTTGGTCAGAATGATTGCCTTGATGAAATCTAGGTCGAGTTTGAAATCTTGGTCATCTGGGTCAAAAGTAGGTAACTAGGTCAAATCGAAGAAATACTTGTTTAAAACCTTAGCGCTGCAGAGTCAATAACATTTTGGGCAAAAGCTTAGGAACCTAGGATCAACGCCGATTAAATCGGTTATCAGGTATCCAAGCTGTTTGTCTCTGAAATTGTCTTCAATTTTGGTGCAAATTGAATTGAACTTTACAATTTTAGCAGATTGACATTTCATGGCAGAACGAAATTTATCTAGCATGCTAAAGGTTAAACTCAAGAGACCACATTTTTGGCCCAATCTTAATGAAAATTGGCCAGAATATTTGTTTCCATGAAATCACTAGGTCAAACATGTTTACACTGTTATAATATGTTTCTCAGGTGAGTGACCTAGGGCCATCTTGGTCCTCTTGTTCCCCATTAGATTGTGTTTTACAAGACCCAATTTCAAAGGTGATTGTCGCATTGGGTATCAAAGGTCTTGTCTAGTCTTTACTGGACTATAAATTTGACATTTATGGAGCAACTTTGGTTTTAATTTACATTTAGGCTGTGTTTCAACGAATTATGGGTTTAGAATTCTACTATTTATAACAGCCCTGGGAGTAAGGAGCCTGTTGACAAACAGTTTTTAGCTCACATGTCACAAAGTGACAAGGTGAGCTTTTGTGATTGTGCAGCGTCCGTGTGTCTGTCCTTAAACTTTTGCTTGTGACCACTCTAGAGGTCACATTTTTCATGGGATCTTTATGAAAGTTGGTCAGAGTGTTCACCTTGATGATATCTAGGTCAAGTTCGAAACTGGGTCACGTGCGGTCCAAAACTAGGTCAGTAGGTCTAAAAATAGAATAACCTTGTGACCTCTCTAGAGGCCATACTTTGCAATGGATCTTCATGAAAGTTAGTCAGAATGTTCACCTTCATGGTATCTATGTCAAGTTCGAAACTGGGTCACGTGCCATCAAAAACTAGGTCAGTAGGTCAAATAATAAAAAAACCTTGTGACCTCTCTAGAGGCCATATTTTTCATGGGGTCTGTATGAAAGTTGGTCTGAATGTTCATCTTGATGATATCTAGGTAAAGTTCAAAACTGGGTCAACTGCGATCCAAAACTAGGTCAGTAGATCTAAAAATAGAAAAACATTGTGACCTCTCTTGAGGCCATACTTTTCAATGGATCTTCATGAAAGTTAGTCAGAATGTTCATCTTGATGATATCTAGGTCAAGTTCGAAACTGGGTCACAAGCCTTCAAAAACTAGGTCAGTAGGTCTAAAAATAGAAAAACCTTGTGACCTCTCTAGAGGCCATATTTTTCATGGGATCTGTATGAAAGTTGGTCTGAATGTTCATCTTGATGATATCTAGGTCAAGTTCAAAACTGGCTTAACTGCGGTCAAAAACTAGGTCAGTAGGTCTAAAAATAGAAAAACCTTGTGACCTCTCTAGAGGCTATACTTTTGAATGGATCTTCATGAATAGAATATTGGTCAAAATGTTCACTTTGATGATATCTAGGTCAAGTTTGAAACTGGGTCACATGCCGTCAAAAACTAGGTCAGTAGGTCAAATAATAAAAAAAAACATGTGACCTCTCTAGAGGCCATATTTTTCATGGGATCTGTATGAAATTTGGTCTAAATGTTCATCTTGATGCTATCTAGGTCAAGTTCAAAACTGGGTCAACTGTGGTCAAAAACTAGGTCAGGAGGTCTAAAAAATAGAAAAACCTTTTGACCTCTCTAGAGGCCATATTTCCATATTTTTCAATGGATCTTCATGAAAATTAGTCTGAATGTTTACCTTCATGATATCTAGATAAAGTTCGAAATGGGTCATTTGCCTTCAGAAACCAGGTCAGTAGGTATAAAAATAGAAAAACCTTGTGACCTCTCTAGAGGCCATATTTTTCAATGGATCTTCATGAAAATTAGTCAGAATTTTTATCTTGATGATATCTAGGTCAGGTTCAAAACAGGGTCACATGAGCTCAAAAACTAGATCACTATGTCAAATAATAGAAAAAACAACGTCATACTCAGTTCAAAACTGGGTCATGTGGGGACAGTTTATGGAAGCACTAAGATTTACTTATTCGTTAGTCTGTCCTGACGTACATCAAAATGTCCTCTTTCAGAATTTATGTTTATGGGCATATCTCAAAAATTGTTTAGGCTAGAGTCATCAAAATTGATATGATTTTTATTCAACATGTGAAGTTATGCATTTGTGGTTTTGAACAGGATTTCACTCAGTCAGACCAGAGTTATAGCCCTTGACTTGATATGCATAAAAAGGCCTAATAGTTTTTGTCAAGTTTGTCTGAAAAAGTATTTGACCTAGGGCTATGGCCATTATAGAAATATTGTTCAGCACCTGGGTTTTTGTTTGGGATTTCACTCAGCAAGACCAGAGTAATTTCCCTTGACTTAGTCAAAACTGCCGAAAAGGGCCTTAAAGTTAGTGTAACACCAGTCTTAAAATTATTTGACATAGAGTCATAAAACATAAGAGTAATGTTTTGTAGCATGTTAGGTTATGCGCTTGGTGTTCTGTTTGGCATTTTACTTGGCCAAACCAGAGTTATGACCCTTGACTTAGTAAAAAGCCCTCATGAAGGACTTAACATGTTTGTGTCACATATATTTAAAAATGTGACTTAGAATTATGAAACCATATAAGAATTCTGTTCACTATTTGAATTTGTTTTGTTTGGGATCACGCCATTCAAGACTAAAGTTACGGCTCTTAACTTGGTCAATAAGTATGCATTACAGGCCTTAAAGATTGTTCCCATATTTCTGAAAAGAAGTATTTGACCGGAGTCAAATGTTGATCAGCTTGTGGTGTTGGTGTTCTGAGGGTTTTATGTGGGATTTTACCCCATCCCCCTTAATGAATCATGCCCCCAACCAAAGGTAAAAGGTAAAAAAAGTTTATTTCATCTTTAATTGTCAACAAGTAACATCTGACCTTGAAGTGACAAGACTTATCTAGCTCACACAATGTCTTCAATAGCAACAGGTACTTAGACAATAATAATAAGTAGAAAAGATTCTATATTGTTGTCAGAGTACTGGTATTCCAGTTTCTTCAGTCTATTATTGGAGTTGCATATCTGCAGAGCTCATGAATTTCAGTAGGTCAAAGGTCAAGGTCACAATAGAGTTCAAAGTCAAATCTGTCATTTGTATTTCTTGCCCGGAGCACAACTTAAGAACTATTCCAAGGTATCAGCTTTAAACTTGGAATGTAGGTGAGTGTTGATGAGACACTTTTGCAGAGTGCAACAACCCATCCACACACACACATTACACCATTAAATATACACACACAAGCACATTATGACTGAATGTATACTTCCATTACATTTGGAAGTTCTTTTGGAATTTAGTGGAACATATTTCTTGAATGAACATATCTTTTACAGCCAGGTCAGGTGAAATATTTAGAGGAGAGACCTAGCAGATGTTTTCAACCAAGTCAAATGGAATCACGAAAGAAGAAAAACAGAGATCTCAAAATAAAGGAGGTATATTTCTTATCTTATAGACTTTAAATTTATTTTTGTATAGTTATGTCTCCCTCCCTCTGGGGGAGACATATTGTTTTTGCCCTGTCCGTCCATACGTCACACTTCATTTCCGAGCAATAACTGGAGAACCAATTGACCTAGAACCTTCAAACTTCATAGGGTTGTAGGGCTGCTGGAGTAGACGACCCCTATTGTTTTTGGGGTCACTCCATCGAAGGTCAAGGTCACAGGGGCCTGAATATTGAAAACCATTTCCGATCAATAACTAGAGAACCACTTGACCCAGCATGTTGAAACTTCATATGATGATTGATCATGAAGAGTAGATGACCCCTATTGTTTTTGGGGTCACTCCGTCAAAGGTCAAGGTCACAGGGGCCTGAACATTGAAAACCATTTCCGATCAATAACTTGAGTACCACTTGGCCCAGAATGTTGTAACTTCATAGGATGATTATACATGCAAAGTAGATGACCCCTATTGATTTTGGAGTCACTCCGTTAAAGGTCAAGGTCACAGGGGCGTGAACATTGAAAACCATTTCCGGTCAGTAACTTGAGAACCACTCGACCCAGAATGTTGAAATTTCATAGGATGATTGTTCATGCAGAATAAATGACCCCTATTGTTTTTGTGGTCACTCCTTTAAAGGTCAAGGTCACAGGGGCCTGAACGTTGATAACCATTTCTGATCAATAACTTCAGAACCTCTTGATCCAGAATGTTGAAACTTCATAGGATGATTGAACATGCAGAGTAGATGATCCATATCGATTTTTGGGTCACTCTGTTAAAGGTCAAGGTCACAGGAGCCTGAACATGGAAAACAATTTCCGATCAATAACTTGAGAACGTCTTGACCCAGAATGGTGAAACTTCATAGGATGATTGAACATGCAGAGTAGATAATCCCTATTGATTTTGGGGTCAGTCTATTAAAGGTCAAGGTCACAGGGGCCTGGTCATGTATAATCATTTCTGGAGAATAACTTGAGAACCACTTGACCTAGAATGTTGAAACTTAATAGGATGATTGGACATGCAGAGTAGATGACCCCTATTTATTTTGAGGTCACTTGATCAAAGGTCAGGGTCACAGGAGCCTGAACATGGAAAACAATTTCCGATCAATAACTTGAGAATCACTTGACCAAGAATGTTGAAACTTCATAGGACGATTGAACATGCAGAGTAGATAATCCCAATTGATTTTGGGGTCAGTCTATTAAAGGTCAAGGTCACAGGGGCCAGGTCATGTAAAATCATTTCTGGAGAATAACTTGAGAACCACTTGACCTAGAATGTTGAACTTAATAGGATGATTAGACATGCAGAGTAGATGACCCCTATTTATTTTGAGGTCACTTGATCGAAGGTCAAGGTCACAGGAGCCTGAACAGTGACTTGAGAACCACTAGGCCAATAGTGTTGAAATTTAGCGGGATGACTGGACATGCCAAGTAGATGATCCCTATTGCAGTTAACCATCAGTGTCTCTTTGACTTTCGTTCCTGACCCCTATTGACTTCTTGCCTATAGGACTTTGGATTGGGGGAGACATGAGCTTTTTTACAAAAGCAATTTCTAGTTTGACATTAATTTTGTGTACTTCAATGTTACATTTTTCAGATATATACACTCACTGTTCCATCTAGTGATAACTTTCCAGACATGTTTTTAGCTCACCTGTCACATAGTGACAGGGTGAGCTTTTGTGATCGCCCTTTTTTCGTCCACAATTTCCTTGTGAATACAATAGAGACCACATTTTGTATTTGATTTTAATCAAGCTTGCACACAACTTGCATGGGCATAATGTCTCGGTTCCTTTCGAAAACTGGCCAGATCCATCATGGGTTCCAGACTTATGGCCCCTTAAAGGGCCAAAATTTGCTATTTTTGGCTTGTGAACACGATAGAGACAACATTTTGCAATCAACTTTAATCAAAATTGCACACAACTTGTATAAGCATGTTATCTCAGTTCCTTTCGAAAACTGGCCAGATCCCATCATTGGTTGCAGAGTTATGGCCCCTTAAAGGGTGTATGCGATAGAGGCTGTACCGTCGGCGTCAACAATTCGACTGTTAACACTCTAGAGGTCACAATTTTAGCATAATCTTAACGAAACTTAGTCAGAATGTTACCCTTAATAAAATCTTGGAAGAGTTCGATATTGGGTCATCTGGGGTCAAAAACTAGGTCACCAGGTCAAATCAGTGGAAAAGCTTGTTAACACTCTAGAGGTCACAATTTTGGCCCAATCTTAATGAAACTTGGTCAGAATGTTACCCTTAATAAAATCTTGGACGAGTTCGATATTGGGTCATCTAGGGTCAAAAAGTAGGTCACCGGGTCAAATCAAAGGAAAAGCTTGTTAACACTCTAGAGATCACAATTTTGGCCCAATCTTAATGGAACTTGGTCAGAATGTTACCCTCAATAAAGTCTTAGATGAATTTGATATTGGGTCATCTGGGGTCAAAAACTAGGTCACCAGGTCAAATCAGTGGAAAAGCCTGTTAACACTGTAGAGGCCATATTTATGACTGTATTTTCATGAAACTTGGTCAGAATGTTAATCATGATGATGTCAAAGTCCAGTTTGAATCTGGGTCATGTGGGGTCAAAAACTAGGTCACCGGGTCAAAACAAAGGAAAAGCTTGTTAACACCCTAGAGGCGGTATTTATGACCATATCTTAATGAAACTAGGACTGTCATTGATAGAAACGATATTGATGTATCAATGATATTTTTTGGTCGATCGATTATCGATTCCCATTTTCAAAAATTTATATTTTACAGAGAAAAAACTGTCTAGTTAAACTGTCAGACCCTCTAAAACAACTTTTTTTGCCTACTAAAATGTGCCGTAAGTAATGGAAGTTGTCAAAACAGGTCATGTCTAAACTTGTTCTGTAGCAGTCTTTTCCCACTAGCTGGCACTACCTGTATGGGTAGAAGTAAAAAGGGCTCAACTTCAGAATCTATTTGCAAAAAGTTTTGTTGTCCTGTTTGTCCTGTCTTGAAAGGTCGCTCCGTTGTTTGTACATATAAAACCATATATATAGTGTAAAATTATACTGTTTTCGTAAAGCTGATCAAACTCAGTAAAAGGTACAGAATTTAGCTAGTGACCATAACAATAACAATCATAGATGGCCGAAGAGGAAGCTGTCGCCGGCTAGAATAGTGGAAAAAGAGTCAAAAGACGGAAAGAAAAGCTTTGTTTGGCTTCGTAGAAACACAGAATGTTGTTTAAACATGCCCTTCAGTACAACAAACAAACAGTCAAACACTACAAATTTGAGGGCCCATCGAAAACTTGGGCAGAAGTTAAAAAAAAACACACACAGAACCACGTGGTGCCAGCACCGAATGTAAGTGCAGGGTAAAAATAAGACAGGGTATGAAACAGGCTAACAGATTAACAAAAACATGTAAATAAATAAATAAATTATTTTAATAAATAAATCTGTGGAAGAGAAATGTAGAAATTTGCTGTTTGAAACCCGACTCCAGTGCCTGGTATTATAAGTTCACAAAGTTGTAAAGTAGGATAAATGCAAAAGAGGAGTGAAGGCAAAATACAGATGAAAGATTTTATTAATTTTCATTTATTTTATTTACTTCATAAATACAAATACAACATAATCAAACAGTAATATGAAAAGTAGGCAATAAAACTAAACATAACATTAACAAGAAGGTATAAAGCATGCACATGAACAAACAGGTTGTTAATCTAACTTAATTATCGATATATCGATGTATCGTCGATATTTGTCTTCCGATATATTGGTATCGTCGATATGCATAAGACCCAATCAATGACAGCCCTAAATGAAACTATCTTGATGATCTTTAGGTCAATAGGTCAGGTGAGCGATACAGGGCCTTCATGGCCCTCTTGTTCAATTCATCTTCATGAAATTGGTCAGAATGATAGCCTTGATGAAATCTAGGTCAGGTTTGAATATGGGTCATCTGGGGTCAAAAACTAGGTCACTAGGTCAAATCAAAGAAAATACTTGTTTTTGCTCCAATTTTAATGATAATTGGTCAGAATATTTTTTCCATGAATTCACTAGGTCAAACATGTTTACACTGTTATGGTGTGTCTCTCAGGTGAGCGACCTAGTGCCATCTTGGCCCTCTTGTCTAGTAGTCCTCTACCAAAATTGTTCAAATTATGCCCCTGGGGTTAAAAGAGGCCCCACCCTGGGGTCACTTACGTATTATGTGAGTTATATAGGAAAAATATTTAAAAAATCATCTGATCCTATTTCCAAGACTGTTTAATTATAATTACCTGATGACCCAAAGTAATATGATGTCACTTTACTGTGACCTTGACCTACTGATCTACTTTCTTGTTTTTAGCTCACCTGAGCACGAAGTGCTCAAGGTGAGCTTTTGTGATCGCCCTGTGTCTGTCGGCGGCGGCGTCATCGTCAACAATTTGACTGTTAACGCTCTAGAGGTCACAATTTTGGCCCAATTTTAATGAAACTTGATCAGAATGTTACCCTCAATACATTCTTGGACAAGCTCAATATTGGGTAATCTGGGGTCAAAAACTAGGTCACCAGGTCAGATCAAAGGAAAAGCTTGTTAACACTCTAGAGGTCACAATTTTGGCCCAATCTAAATTAAACTTGGTCAGAATGTTACCCTCAATAAAATCTTAGACAAGTTCGATATTGGGTCATCTGGGTCAAAAACTAGGTCACCAGGTCAAATCAAAGGAACAGCTAGTTTACACTGTAGAGGCCACATTTATGACTGTATCTTCATGAAACTTGGTCAGAACGTTAAGCTTGATGATCTGTAGGTCAAGTTCAAATCTGGGTTAGGTGGGATAAAAAACTAGGGCACTAGGTCAGTTCAAATGAAAAGCTTGTTAACACTCTAGAGGCCACATTTTTGACTGTATCTTCATGAAACTTAGTCAGAATGTTAATCTTGATGATCTTTAGTTCAGGCTCAAATCTGGGTCATGTGGGGTCAAATCAAATGAAAAGCTATTTAACACTTTAGAGGCCACATTTTTGACCATATCTTAATGAAACTTGGTCAGAATGTTAATCTTGATGATCTTTAGGTCAATAGGTCAGGTGAGCGATACAGGGCCTTCATGGCCCTCTTGTTTAAGATACAGCCTTGAAATTTTGATGACATACACAGTTTTGCACACAAATGGTAGAACTGAATTTCATTGACCATGAATGTGACCTACTGACTTTCTTAATATTTTATCATCAGTTTGACATTTGAAACATGTAGCTCATATTACTCAGGTGAGCGATCCAGGGTCATCATGACCCTCTTGTATGTAAATGAATATACCTTAGCAGCTTCTAATGAGATTGATTGAACTATTATTTATGTCTTCCATGGTAAGAAATAGTCTTACTACAAATATTTTTAAAGAACTCTTAAGGGTGGAAAAAGGAATTTCTTAAGTTTCCAAAACATCTCACAGTGTAATTCTAACCATTTTGGACACAAAATTTTTAAAATTTCAATTTTGACTATTGTTTGATTGTTATACCTTAGTCAAAATAATGTAAAAAAAATACTCCCTTGTCTTGTAAGAAGTTTGTAATGGGAAAGAAAGATATTTGGAAGTTTTTCATTTAGCAGAATGTTCCATTTGTTTGTCATAAAGTTGCAGTTTATAAAGATGTCTTAAAAATTCACCCCATGATACTCATATTAACCTTTAGCCTGCTGGCGGCGAATTATTCTGCCTTTGCGACCAGTGCAGACCAAGATTAGCCTGCACATCCGTGCAGTCTAATCATAGCCTGCACTGTTCGCTATTCAGTCAATAAATTTTCAGTGAACACCCCTTCGAATAATAAATGGTATTGCCCAAATTGAATGATGGGACAGTCCATTATAGAAATTTAGCAGGCTAAGGGTTAAACTGGGTATTGCAAAAATAGTCGGATCAGACAGTAGAAATAAGGTTGCTACTCATCAAATACTTCAGTATTGTTTTAGATTTTCCCATTCTTTGGTTTTCTTAAATACTGTTAACTATCAAGATTGTCATATACTGGTAAGTGTAATTATATTTAAAAAATACAGTACAGATACCAATTTAGTCGTCTACCATATTGTTTGCCCTGTGCCTGTCTTGTCTGTCACACAATGTGGGATCCTTCAATAACTTTAGAAGTACAGTATATTTGTTCATGAATCTTGAAGTATGCATATCCGTTTATTTTGTTGCTATGCAAAAATGTGGTTACTAGGGCAAAGAGTATTCCAAAAATATGATCTTGTGATAACTTTAGAAGTATATGACATTTTTCCTGAAATTTGACACATTGATAGACAGCAATATGGAGAATATGCACATACTTTTATTTCGTTGCTATGGCAACAAATATGGTTTCTTTGACAACAAATAGTCTAAAAATATAATAAACATGTGGATTCTGTGATGATTTAAGAAGTACAAGAGAGTTTTTCATGAACTTAGTTTATTGGTAGAAAACTGTGCAGAACATGCACAATATTTTGTTTTCTCTGTTTGTCTTTCCTTCCAGTTCAAGTGTTGCATTTTTAAAGCAGTTCAGTTTGTAACAAATTTTAAAGTGATATAATTTTGTATTTTTTTGCAAATTATAATTTTTCAGATTGGATATTTGAAGAAAGCTTTAACAAGGCCTCGTATGAAATTTTCCAAATCCATTGAAATGTAAGTAAATGCTATCATGTCACACATCCCACTAACCATCTTTTCCTTTTGTTACTTAAGAAAATAAAGTCATCTGACAATAATAGAATCTTAACCCTTATCATGTTGGATGCGATTGATTCTGCCTTTGCGATCAGTGCAGATCAAGATCAACCTGCACATCCTTGCAGTCTGATCACGATCTGCACTGTTCGCCATTCAGTCAGTATCTTTTTGGTATGCACCCCTTTTAATAGTTAATGGTACTGTCCAGATTGAAAGATGGACAAGTTCATTACAGAAATTTAGCAGGGTAAGGGTTAAACTAGACAGGAATGATATCAGCAATCTGTTTGCTTAATATTTTCACAGAAATTGTAAAATCATGTTACCCTCTTCAGAAGATTTAGAATGAACTGTTTATATAGGTGGATAATTGCTGGATATCTGTAGTTCATTGTCCATATTGTTAACACTATACAGGTCACAGTTTTCATGTTGTTAAGTTTGTTGTTTTCCTATTGCAGATTTGTGCAGCACAGTGAACAGTATATGCAGTATGATCCTCTGTTAGATACACGGGCAGCTCAACCCAGCAACCCCTGGATCTCCGAGGACGAGATGATGTGGGATATCAACGGAGACTTGTAAGTGCTGTGTTTCCTTTGCAGTAGCTGTAGGTTTCCAGCATGGATTTTGTGAAATTTTATCTAATACTGTTTGGCATAATTAATAGTATTTTGACAGGTAAATTTTGCTACCCATTGAGGAGATGTTTCCACTTGGACAGTTTGCAGTCGTTCCTTTTTGTAAAACGCTTCAAACACCTGGTTACCCTAAGCTCACCCAACATGTCATCGGAAGTTGTGTGTGTACATTTCAGTTATACATTGTAGTTCAAGCCATTTCTTCAAAAAAAAAAAATTACAGTATTGAAGCTTTTTTGCCTTGGACTTATATTGCGATAACTTCTGATATAATAAATAGTGCAAAAAGTGATTAACTAGAAGAAGTTAACCATTTCTTGCATTGAGGTAACGAATTTAATTAGTATTACATTACAGAAAAATATAATAGTTTCAAGGGGTCAAGTGTTTTGATGTGTAAACTTCTTCTTACAAGTTGCCAGCATACTTGTGTCTTATGACATGATTGAGAAATTATAGTTACTTCTTTAATTTGGTATGTCTTCAGGGGTGCCTGCTTTCTGGCTGTGTTTGTTGTGCTCTTGCTTCCAGGAAATCTATCCATACACTTTATTTTTTCAGAGACTTGAAAATTATAGCCAAAAGTAAAATGATTCGAAATTCTTTGTAAAATATCCCAGTCAGAGATGTTCTAGCAACAAAATGTTTGCTGACTCTACAAAAAAGATCAGTTGAAGTGTTTGGTTCTGCCTCTACACTAAAATCTTTAAAACTTTATGTTTAACAGGAGATTATTGAGTTTTGAGTGAAATGCAATTAGTTTCTTTCATTAGGACAGGAATGGAACTTTATGTGATGTTGACAGTTTCTAATACAATCAAAGTCCTTCATTGGTGTACTAAAAACATATATAATTGAAGCTACATTGGATGTTTAAAGGGACTAACCCACACACTTTAGACGAAAATTAACTTTTCTCAAAAATCCATAGAAAGTGAGTACTCTGAAAGTGACTAGTGGTACAAACTTATTGATATAAGATTTTTGCATGTTATTCTTATACATAACCAAAAATATTGTAGAGAAGTTAGTACACAGTTGCAACACTTTAGAAATAATGCAGAAAATTACATTCTTCTTGCATTTTTACCAATATCTAACTGTTATTCTCACCAACTTTATCACATTCTATGCCAAACTTCCTGGAAATGAACAAGTTGAAAAGTTTCACCCAAACTGGGGGCAAGTAGTTTTAAGGGTGGTCAATCTGATGTAATTTTGGACATGTCATGGATTTATTTGAAGCTTCTGTGAGTGAAAATGTACACTTATTTGAATTCACAGAGCACTTGAAGAATGAAAGATATTAGCAGGACATTTTTAGCTCCACTATTTGGAGTATAGGAGGGCTATTCTACTCGCCCCGGCGTTAGCGTGACCTTTCTTGGTGAAAGTTTTTCGGCAACCTTTGTTTTTAGCTCACCTGTAAAAAGTGACAAGGTGAGCTTTTGTGATCGCGCGGTGTCCGTCGTCCGTCCGTGCGTCCGTAAACTTTTGCTTGTGACCACTCTAGAGGTCACATTTTTCATGGGATCTTTATGAAAGTTGGTCTGGATGTTCATCTTGATGATATCTAGGTCAAGTTCGAAACTGGGTCACGTGCCATCAAAAACTAGGTCAGTAGGTCTAAAAATAGAAAAACCTTGTGACCTCTCTAGAGGCCATATATTTCATAAGATCTTCATGAAAATTGGTCAGAATCAGGGCTTCAGAAATTTGCCGGTGTGTCGGTTTTGGACCGATTTTTGACTTTTCAGACCGATTCGTGAAGTGAAAAAAAGAAAAAAATCGGTCCCGTAAAAATGAAGAAAAGTATAAATTTCGGTCTGATATCTCAATACACGATCACCTGCCAAGTAGGAAATTGTTGGTCGCACCTTCAGATAATCAATGAACGTGTCAATCGGTCTGATTGTCACTTTGATAATCGGCCCGTAATTAGCGCGTGACGCAATCAGTGCTCGCACGGCACATCCTTTAATGTTTGCAGACAGCCGACTGCGGTGTATTAAACATTTTTGACTGGTTTCCTAACGTTTCTGACTGGATCCAAATCATTTCGACGGGGATCCACTTCTTTTATTTAGAATCCGACGGATGGTTTATTTCAAAAGGCTATGTTTGATCACGGTAACAAACAAATGGTCGCTGCATTTAATCAAAGAGCTATAATTGTATATTATAGGTCTTTGATTTAATGAGACATCACACGGAAAACCGATAACAATAATTTTAATAATTACTTGATTTGAAAAAATTACATAATTCATTTGTTGGGGCTCCAGTTGAAACAAATGCAGAAAATCGTCTTTGCAACCCGACTGTACAAAAAAGAAAAAAATGGACGGGCAACCACGAATGATAAAGAAAACCGGAGTGGCACTGTCTATCAAATCGGTCTTTTAAAAAACGTTTCTAAATGAATTTTTGTTTACATCAGAAGAGAACATATAACTTTATAAAATGTAGTTGCTTACTGAAGTACAACCTAAGTGAAATGAAGTATCCGTGGCCAACCCGCGTGACGTTTTGGTACTATACATGCGGGAAATTCGATCTCAGCGTTCAAATAATGTACACATTCGGTCCGCGGCAGAGTATTCTTTAAATACTGAGGCTGTTTAGCAGAGAATATGTGTCGTGTAACTCACTTTGACGCATCGTATTTTATAGAATTCCGTCAAAAAATGAGGAAACATCACAAAGTATCTGCCGTGTATACGGTATCGAAGTCACATGCGTTGGCTTTTAGACTAGTTACGCACACGGTGTCAATGCCTCGTATTATCTCGGAAAAACATCGAAATTTAAACAAAGTAACGATCACACATAACACTGAATAACTGTCTTCATTGTATGGTAACGCGCGGTGACTGGTAACTCAGTTTTAATGCATGACATGCTTATTTCTTTACCCTATCACGTTTTACAAAATATGTAATATTGGGAATGCGGTGGGTGGGGTAGCGCCGATGTCGGGATTTTCGTTTCGGACCGATTGAGTTATCAAAATTTCCGGAGCCCTGGTCAGAATGTTCACCTTGATGATATCTAGGTCAAGTTCGAAACTGGGTCACGTGGGGTCAAAAACTAGGTCAGTAGGTCTAAAAATAGAAAAACCTTGTGACCTCTCTAGAGGCCATATTTTTCATGATATCTTTATGAATATTGGTCAGAATGTTCACCTTCATGATATCTAGGTCAAGTTCGAAACTGGGTCACGTAGGGTCAAAAACTAGGTCATTAGGTCTAAAAATAGAAAAACCTTGTGACCTCTCTAGAGGCCATATTTCTCAATGGATCTTCATGAAAATTGGTCAGAATGTTCACCTTGATGATATCTAGGTCAAGTTCGAAACTGGGTCACGTGGGGTTAAAAACTAGGTCAGTAGATCTAAAAATAGAAACCTTGTGACCTCTCTAGAGGCCATATTTTTCATGAGATCTTCATGATTATTGGTCAGAATGTTCACCTTGATGATATCTAGGTCAAGTTCGAAACTGGTTTATGTGGGGTCAAAAACTAGGTCAGTAGATCTAAAAATAGAAAAACCTTGTGACCTCTCTAGAGGCCATATTTCTCAATGGATCTTCATGAAAATTTGTGAGAATGTTCACCTTGATGATATCTAGGTCAAGTTCGAAACTGGGTCACGTGCGGTCAAAAACTAGATCAGTAGGTCTAAAAATAGGAAAACCTTGTGACCTCTCTAGAGGCGATATTTTTCAATGGATCTTCATGAAAATTGGTCAGAGTGTTTACCTTGAAGATATCTAGGTCAAGTTCGAAACTGGGTCACGTGGGGTTAAAAACTAGGTCAGTAGATCTAAAAATAGAAAAACCTTGTGACCTCTCTAGAGGCCATATTTTTCATGAGATCTTCATGATTATTGGTCAGAATGTTCACCTTGATGATACAGTCCCTGGCTCGCGGATTTTGCTTTTTCCGCGTTACCACCGGCATAAATATTTGCCTTGAGTGGAAAATTGCGATGATTTTTTCACATTGAACGGCTGTTGACAAGAGCGAAAAATCGCGGTGATTATATAATACACCGCAATAAAAGTATCACTAAATGTCCGCGGCGAGTCACGAGGAATAATCTCAGCGGGTCGCGGTGAATTGCGATGGATCGCGGTGAACCACCGGCAATCACCGCGAAATCCAGGTAAATTTTGTAGGTTAAATACATATAAACTCTGTTGTTACATGTATAATTGCATTAGTTTTTTCTGATAAAATAATAGGGTTTAGGAACAAATAAATAAAGTTAATGTTGATATGTAATCATTCCATTAGTTTAATAATTTATCTATAGTATTTAACAAATTAAAATTTATTCCTATCTTACCTTTTGGATAAATTTCAAAATTTACATGTAAGGCTTGGCGTCGCAATTTTATAGTTTTAGGTTGAAAATTAATTATTTCCTGTAGAGGATAAATGGTTATATTCATTCGCAAAATAAAACAGAACTATAAGTAATATATAGCATTTCACAAAAACTGTCTCATGTCATTGTGGAGTACCGAGGTTGGAGAAACAAAACTTGACCCGTTTCACACTTGCAGGAAGTGTCACTTTTCATACTGTTTATTGTCATCAATATTTTAAGCATTGTCAAATACTGTATGATACACGTACTTGACACTTGAAACTTTTCTATTTTTGTAAAGAAGCAATTGCACAATGTGATATGTATTATCAACAGACATTATATCAGGCATTTTTTTTTTATAGAATATTATATAAAATATATAAAGAAATCGTTGTTTAAGTACTTTCTAAGTAAACCACTTTACATTTCGGCAAGGATGGTCACCTGTTTTTACCAAATTAGTTTTAAATATAATTTTATAATAAAATTTTATTAAATCTTTAGGCACAATAAAAATCAGAAATAAGAGTCTTTGTGTTTTCGTTTTCGGCAATGGCCGACTCTTATTTTATTCAATTTTAGCTAGGTTTAACAGTTTTAACCAAATTTTACACAATTTGTACATGTTTTACATAGATTAGAAACAAAGGTAATAAAACTTTAATAAGAAATTCAGTAGGAATCAAAGGCAGTAAATATTATTTAAAGTAAAGTTAGGCCAGCATTTGTAGATAGATGTTAGGGACCATGGTGGCATAAACAACATACAGAGCAGGGTAATAGGTATAAGAAAGAAGGCACCATAGGAAAATCCAGTAGTGAGGAAGTACAGTAAACAAGCAGACGACGACAGGCAACCGAAAGCAGGCAACAGGTAAACAGGTAAATTTTAGCTAAGGATTAAACCGCGAAATTGAGGTGTCCCGTACACAGGAAATGCGTGTAGAGCTTTTATTATCCAATAGATTTGCTTCAAACTTTCCACATCGTAAAAAGATAGATAAAGCTAGATTGTCAGGGCATTTTCATTAAGATATAAACATTAAACGAAACAAAATTACATGAAAACGGCCGATTTTCAGTAAAATTACCGGTAAAATTTCATACCGCGCGATCGTAAATAGCTATTATGTCTAAAAAGTAAATAAATTGAAATCAATTCACATATTAAATTTGGACTTTCAGCTAGAAAAGGCAAAAAAAAAAACAGAATTAAAAAATCTTTAATACTAAAAAAATGCCGTCAATTTAAATACATACAGTAAAGCGAAATTGTTAACCATAATGCGAATAGTAAAGTACATGGAGTAACATATTTATCGATATGACATATAGACGTGGCGTGTTATCTAAAAATAAACCTGTGAATGGAAGGTATCGGACGTAAATACATTGTTGTTATAAACGTGTTTTTAAAGTTTTAATATATTTTAAATGTTTTAAAGTTAGTAAATAAAGGAGTAGTGCATACACTTTAGTTCATGAGCAGTGGCAGTCTTTTTCTTGCGTAACGTAACAAATTTCACCAAACTGTTTCCAAAATAAATATAACAAAACAAAGATGCGAAAAAGTAAAATGGCATTATAATTATATTCAAAGCGCATCTATAGCTTATCAGTGTTGTATATCTCTGTGTTGTTTTAACGCTCCTTATTTAGTGGCAATTCGGGGCCAATAAAATGGATAGATGGATCGCTTTTTTCTAATTTCATAAAAAGTTAGTTTATATAATGAAAACATACGTATTTCTGTTGGAGTTTAAAGCACTGACTTAAAAATATTTTTATGATATTTATTTTGCATCCATGGGAAATTAATCTGTTATCATGATATATATTTCTAGTTTTAATTAAATCAGTCATTATTATTGCAAATGTTTCATGAACATTATCGGGTGGAAAGTCAATTCCGTTTTAAATGCAGATACTTTAAATACATTATAAAATCATTTTCGACATTTTTTTTTTAAATTTCACTATGTAACACCTTCAACGCCTTATTTACATGTAGCAGACTTGATCACTAAAATATTGCAGAAAGCTGCAAATATATGATTTTTAAACTCGTAATCTGATAATATCTGGAAAAAAAATTTACTATATAATTGAGCCGCGCCATAAGAAAATCAACATAGCGGCTTTGTGACCGCGCAGTCTAGACAGGACCCAAGCTGTTCGCTTTCATAACCTACTGCAGTAAGAGAAACAGCGAACAACACATATCATGATCAGACCGCGCGGATGCGCAGGCTGGTCAGGATCCACGCTGGTCGCAAAGCTACTTTGTTGGTTTTCTCAAGGCGCGGCTCATATTCTGCAAAACTCCCGGAAAATGATAAGATATAAGATAACGAAGTGAAATCTTCAATTACCTCATCGTTAGTTCTAATAAGTCTTTTAATTCCTGATCTGTTTCTTGTCGTCACACAAGTATTTTACAAGAAAATGCGAAATTTAATTCGTCCGTTGACGAAGTGCCATTATAGGTTAAGTTAAACACAATATCACAACTTTGTTGAACAATGACTGTTTTCAAGTCTTTAATTTTCACGTGTACTTAATGCTTGACTAGTAACATTTTTATTGGTTAACGAACTGATCAGTGGAAAATTTAGAATATGGCATGAAACACTCAAATAAGTAATCAACTATAATTAAATTCGTATCTCGGAATGGGCATCATTGAACTTGGGGCAATTACCGACCACAATACGTTGATGAATGAAATCGAATTTTCGATGTGTGATGTATTTTCGTAACTCAGCCATCAACATGAATTACTTCAACATAAATAGTGTTTTATTAAATATTGTTGCAATATTATTCAAATCCAAAATCATCTGGTTAAAATGAATTAGCTAATTATAGTATACGAGTTCAATGAAATAACATAACGCCGGAATGACAGTCTTTTGTGCATTTATGAAATTATAGAATTTAATGGAAATTATACTTGAAATAGAATAGTTAGAAGATATAAATGCTTGCAAAATACAAGATACTATTTATTTTCATCTTGTCTAAATGAATTAACAAATTATACAGTAGTACATGTATATATACATGTATTATACAAGTTCAAAGACATAATGATATTAAATTTCATAACCCTAATGTTTTAAAAATATAATCCTTGCATTTATTAAATTATATGAGTTAATGGAAACAACACCTGAAATAGAAAAGTAAGAAGAAATAAATGATTCAAAAATATAAAACATTGTTTAATGTTTTCATTTCTTATCCCATCATAGTGTTGAAATTTTAAATTAACTGTATACGTAATAACAAGCCACTGCATTTACCTGTAAATCGCGGCGATTCATCGCAATTCACCGCGAACCACCGGCACTTCATCGCGATGCGCCGCGACCATCATCGCGGGACACCGCAATCGATTTTATTGCATTTGGTCGCGGCGGACGCTGTTAAATGTATTGCGGAGATGCATGAAAAAACGCGCATCCCCGCGGCTCAGGAAATTGTCCGCGCTAGGGTCCAATCGCGGGGAAGCGCGGACTTTGAAAAATCCGCGAGCCAGGGACTGTATCTAAGTCAAGTTCGAAACTGGGTCACGTGGGGTTAAAAACTAGGTCAGTAGGTCTAATTATAGAAAAAACCTTGTGACCTCTCTAGAGGCCATATTTCTCAACGGATCTTCATGAAAATTGGTGAGAATGTTCAGCTTGATGATATCTAGATCAGGTTTGTAACTGGGTCATGTGCGGTCAAAAACTAGGTCAGTAGGTCGAAAAATAGAAAAACCTTGTGACCTCTCTAGAGGCCATATTTCTCAATGGATCTTCATGAAAATTGGTGAGAATGTTCATCTTGATGATATCTAGGTCAAGTTCGAAACTGGGTCACGTGCCATCAAAAACTAGGTCAGTAGGTCTAAAAATAGAAAAACCTTGTGACCTCTCTAGAGGCCATATATTTCATTAGATCTTCATGAAAATTGGTCAGAGTGTTAACCTTGAAGATATCTAGGTCAGGTTCGAAACTGGGTCACGTGGGGTTAAAAACTAGGCCAGTAGATCTAAAAATAGAAAAACCTTGTGACCTCTCTAGAGGCCATATTTTTCATGAGATCTTCATGATTATTGGTCAGAATGTTCACCTTGATGATATCTAAGTCAAGTTCGAAACTGGGTCACGTGGGGTTAAAAACTAGGTCAGTAGGTCTAAAAATAGAAAAAACCTTGTGACCTCTCTAGAGGCCATATTTCTCAACGGATCTTCATGAAAATTGGTGAGAATGTTCAGCTTGATGATATCTAGATCAGGTTTGTAACTGGGTCATGTGCGGTCAAAAACTAGGTCAGTAGGTCGAAAAATAGAAAAACCTTGTGACCTCTCTAGAGGCCATATTTTTCACGAGATCTTCATGAAAATTTGTGAGAATGTTCACCTTGATGATATCTAGGTCAAGTTTAAAAGTGGGTCACGTGCCTTCAAAAACTAGGCCATTAGGTCAAATAATAGAAAAACCTTGTGACCTCTCTAGAGGCCATATTTTTCAATGGATCTTCATGAAAATTGGTCAGAATTTTTTATCTTGATGATATCTAGGTCACATGTGCTCAAAAACTAGGTCACTGTGTCAAGTAATATAAATAATGACGTCATACTCAGTTCAACACTGGGTCATGTGGGGATAGGTGAGCGATTCAGGACCATCATGGTCCTCTTGTTCTGTCATATCTTTGTTACTATTGCTTATATCTTGCTATAACTTCACATAAACATTGTCCACTATACAAACAAAGTATGTGTAGGGGCTGAGCCCATTATACCCAAGGTCAAGGTCACCAAGGTGTTATACTTAGGTTATTTTAAGGTTAAAGTTTTCCGGCAACCTTTGTTTTTCTGTCATAGCTTTGTTACTATTGCTTATATCTTACTGTAACTTTACATAAAGATTGTCCAGCATACAAACAAAGTATGTACAGGGGGTGGGCCCATTATACCCAAGGTCAAGGTCACCAAGGTGTTATACTTAGGTTATTTTTAAGGTTAAAGTTTTTCGGCAACCTTTGTTTTTCTGTCATTTCTTTGTTACTATTGCTTATATCTTGCTATAACTTCACATAAACATTGTCCAGCATACAAACAAAGTATGTGCAGGGGCTGGGCCCATTATACCCAAGGTCAAGGTCACAAAGTTGTTATACTTGGAATTATTTTCATGTTAATTTTTTTCGAAACCTTCGTTTATAGACATATCTTTGGTACTTTAAAAGATAATGACTTGAAATTAAAAATATTTCTTTATGATCATCATCTGCATGTATGGTTAAAACCCCATAACTCTAATTGTATTTTTGACAGACTTATGCCCCTTTTGTACTTAAAGTTTTTTTTGCAATCTTCGCTTTCTGGAAATAACTTTAATGCAATATAAGATAAAGACTTTAAACTTAAAATGTATCTTTATCATCATCATCTGCATGTGTGGTAACAATCCCCATAACCCTGATTTGTATTTTTGACCAGATTATGTCCCTTTCATACTTAAATTTTTTAACAAACTTCATTTTCTGGACATAACTTTGATACTATATAAGATAATGACTTGAAACTCAAAATATATCTTTACCATCATCATCTGCATGTGTGGTAACAATCCCAATAACTCTAATTTGTGTTCTTGATAGAATTATGCCCCTTGGTGTATCTTTCTTTTAAAGTAGAGGTCTCTTATTAAAAAATATATTCATTTTACTGTCAAATTGCCGAATAGTAGAGCGCGCTGTCTTATGGACAGCTCTTGTTTTTTTTACCTGGTTGCCCTAAAATATAGCGTTTTTAAACATAAGTGCAAAATTGATAAATTTATTCAAACTTCAAAAAGTTTTATGCATATTAAAAAGATTTCATTACAGTTTTCACAGAACAGAAGAAAAAAAGATCGATTTTTGGTAAAATTGAAGAAAAAAATGAACAGTTTGAACATTTTATTACCTCCCTTTTGTGTATCTTCATTTTAGACCCAAAAATGATTAGATAAAAGTTTATTCTGATGTCAGACACAGTTATAAGATGTATCTGATTTCGTAACTTTATTTAGTTGCATTATCACTGTTAAATTGAATTGGTAGCTTAAGATTTAGATAAAATCAAGAGATATATGTTACAATTTATAAAAGTATACTGTGAAATCATTTTTTTTCGCATAGGACGAATTTTCGCGTATTTCGCGCTAGGACCGATGCGCGAATTTAAGACCGCGCTATTATTATTTTTCATTATTAGCTCGACTATTCGAAGAATAGGTAGAGCTATCCTACTCACCACAACATCGGCGTCGGCGTCACACCCTGGTTAAGTTTTTCGTACCAGTCCACATTTTGACAAAGTCTTTTGAGATAAAGCTTTGAAACTTTCAACACTTGTTTACCATCACCATGTCCAGTTATAGGCAAGAGTACATAACTCTGTCAAGCATTTTGACTGAATTATGGCCCCTTTTGACTTAGAAATCTTGGTTAAGTTTTTCGTACCAGTTCATATTTTGACAAAGTCTTTTGAGATAAAGCTTTGAAACTTTCAACACTTGTTTACCATCATCATGTCCAGTTGTAGGCAAGGGTACATAACTCCATCAAGCATTTTGGTTGAATTATTGCCCCTTTTTGACTTAGAATTCTTGGTTAAGTTTTTCGTACCAGTCTACTTTTTGACAAAGTCTTTTGAGATAAAGCTTTGAAACTTTCAACACTTGTTTACCATCACCAGGTCCAGTTGTAGGCAAGAGTACATAACTCCATCAAGAATTTTGGCTGAATTATGGCCCCTTCTGACTTAGAAATCTTGGTTAAGTTTTTCGTACCAGTTTATATTTTGTGTAAAGTGTTTGACAAATGGCTTTGGAACTTTTATATCTTGTTCAGTATTATAGTCTCTATCAATAGGCAAGAGTACATAACTCTGTCATCTTTTTTGGCTGAATTATGGCCCTTTTTGAACTTGGAAATTGGTTCTGTTTTGGTATATGTCCATGCTTTGTCAAGACTATAAAATTATTTTGACATATGGCTTTTAAACTTTAAACATTTGTTTATCATTATGATTTCCATCTGTAGGCAAGAGTACATAACTCTGACAACTATTTTGGCTGAATTATGGCCCTTTTTTCGACTTCGAAATTTTTGTCAAAACTATTTGAACTGTGGCTTTGAAACTTTTAACACTAGTATATCAACATGATTTCCATCTGTAGGCAAGTGTACATAACACTGTCAACTATTTTGACTGAATTATGACCCTTTTTGGACTTGGAAATTAGTTAAATTTTTCATACAAGTCCATATTTTGCCTAACTTATAACTTAATAACATATTTGCCATCATGGTCACACATTGCCATTTAGTGCAAGACTAATCGAATTCCACAAATACAGGAACATTTTTTGCTGAATCCATTTTTTTCTTTTGTCTGAAAATCTATGGAAATATTTTGACCCCATTCTTCAATCCATTCTTCGAATAGTCGAGCGCGCTGTCATCCGACAGCTCTTGTACTTTTCCCTATCTAAAATTGAAAATGCGTGAATTTAAGCCCGCGTGAAACAGTCCCTCTTTACGTTTGCGCGAAATTTCATGCTAGCGAATTTAAATGATTTCACAGTATATGTTATATATACAAGATATGGGTTTTTAGCACACTTGATTGTACTGTTAAACAGCGTTAGGCCATAAATTCCAGCTTTGTATTTTATCTGTTGTTGTATTGAAAAAACAGCATGATGTAGCAATATTTCTTGAATTTTTTAAAAAGACCAAGAGGCTGAAATGTTACTGAATTAAAAGGGAGTGAAAACTAGAGTCTTTGAACATTCAATATCCCTTTTGGTAAAAACAGTGTTAGAAAGAAGCAGTTAACATAATGAAGCAGTTTAGTAGAATTTTTTTTCATTTTTTTTCATCAAACAGTATATAAATTATATGCATTATCTGTTCCATGTACAATATTTCATAATTGTACCCCCCCGACAACAAAGTTGTAAGGGGGGGTATACTGGTTTCAGGTTGTCTGTCTGTCCGTCCGTCTGTCTGTCTGTCCATCTGGCCATCTGTCCGTAGACGCAATCTTGTGCGCACCATCTCTCCTTATACCCTTGACAGAATTTAATGAAACTTCACACAAGTGATCAGTACCAACAGTAGTTGTGCATGGGGCATGTTAGGTTCTTTTAGAAAAAAAATTTGCAGAGTTATGGGACTTTGTTTTTTTGTTACTATACTATATACATAGACACAATTTTGTTCGCACCATCTCTCCTCATCCCCTTGACATAATTTAATGAAACTTCACACAAGTGATCAGTACCAACAGTAGTTGTGCAAGGGGCATGTTAGGCTCTTTTAGAAAAAAAATTTGCAGAGTTATGGGACTTTGTTTTTTGTTACTATACTATATACATAGACACAATCTTGTGCGCACCATCTCTCCTCATCCCCTTGACACAATTTAATGAAACTTCACACAAGTGATCAGTAACAACAGTAGTTGTGCATGGGGCATGTTAGGTTCTTTCAGAAAAAAATTTGCAGAGTTATGGGACTTTGTTTTTTTGTTACTATACTATATACATAGACACAATCTTGTGCGCACCATCTCTCCTCATCCCCTTGACACAGTTTAATGAAACTTCACACAAGTGATCAGTAACAACAGTAGTTGTGCATGGGGCAGTCTGCATATGCAATCTTTTGTGTGCCTAATCTACCAAACCCTTACACACAATTTAATGAAACTTCACACAAGTGATCAGTACCAACCCTAGTTGTGCATGCTGCATGTTACATTCTTTTAGATAAATATTCTGCATAGTTATGGGACTTTGTTTTTTGTTACTATACTGTATACGTACAGTCTATATACATACAGTCCAGCCCGCCCGCTTAGCTCAATAGGTAAGAGCGTTGGTCTACGGATCTCGGGGTCGCGAGTTCGATCCTCGGGCGGGGCGTATGTTCTCCGTGACTATTTGATAAACGACATTGTGTCTGATATCATTAGTCCTCCACCTCTGATTCATGTGGGGAAGTTGGCAGTTACTTGCGGAGAACAGGTTTGTACTGGTACAGAATCCAGGAACACTGGTTAGGTTAACTGCCCGCCGTTACATGACTGAAATACTGTTGAAAAACGGCGTTAAACCCAAAACAAACAAACAAAATATACATACAGTCCACGTAATTATGCAATCTTGTGTGCATCAAATTGCAATGTACTGTGTCAGTGCATGCGGGGGGTACATTCATCATCTTTAATGATAGCTCTAGTTTAAAAAGAAATAAATATGTTAAGAAAAGTACATTAACATTATGCTACAGATAATGAAACTAAACCACAACTGGATATTGTTATTCAACTTAATAAACATCATGAGATCATTTCTGTTTACATAGGTAAATTAATTGACAAACAAAATGTGTATTTTAACATTTGTAATGCATAATAAAAAAAATCACATGTACAGTAGCGTCAATTTTTAAAAACATTAGAAGGCTTCCTAAATTCTGCCTTTCAAATTTTTAGCTCACCTGAGCACAAAGTGCTCATTGTGAGGTATTGTGATCTTGGTGTGTCCATCGTCCGTCCATTTGTGAAGTCGTCCTTGTCAGTAATTGTGTTTAAATGACATCTCCTCCAAAACCACTGAATGGATTTTGATGAAACTTGGCCTGGATGTTTCTTGAGTGGTCCTCTTCCAAAGTTTTTCACACGGTTCCTCTTGGCTGCTCATAGGGGCCGCCAGAGCTAAAAATAGAAAAATCTTCTATGACATCTCCTCTTAAAGCAATGGTCCGATTTTGAAATAATTTTACACAAACGGTCCTTCTGTAACCCTCTACCAAGATTGTTGAAATTATACCGGTTCGTTAAAAAACATGGCCGCCAGGGGGCGTGGTCACTTTTCCCTATATGTATATAGTGGAAATTAAAAAAATCTTCTTGTGTGAAACTGTTGGCCCAATTTTAAAATAATTTCACACAAATGGTCCTTGTGTGACCCTCTTCCAAGATTGTTCAAATTATTTTGATTTGTCAAAAAATATGGCCACCATAGGGTGCGGCCACTTTTCACTATATGTATAAAAATGTTTAAAAATCTGCTGGCCCAATTCTAAAATAATTTTACACAAATGGTCTTTATGTGACCCTCTACCAAGATTGTTCAGATTATTCCGATTCGTCAAAAAACATGGCTGCCAGGGGGTGTGGTCACTTTTCCCTATATGTATATAGTGGAAATTTTAAAAATCTTCTTGTGTGAAACTGCTGGCCCAATTTTAAAATAATTTTGCACAAATGGTGCTTGTGTGACCCTCTACCAATACTGTTCAAATTATTCCGATTCGTTAAAAAACATGGCCGCCAGAGGGCGTGGTCACTTTTCATCAACAATTTCTTTAAACAACATCTCCAATACCACTGAATGGATTTTGATGAAACTTTACACAAACGATCTCTGGGTACCCCTCTTTCAAAGTTGTTCAAATGGTTCAGTTTAAAATAGGTTTTCAGCTACCACACTTTAAAAGTCTTTTTCTCTTGAGCTTTGATATCTGGCATGTGATATAAGGGTTTAACTCTCTACCATAATTGACCAAATTTTTGCCCTAAGATCAAAAATGGCCACGTCCTTATGTGACATGTACTTACTATAGGCTTTTATTTTAGAAACTTTGAAAATCTTCTTCTCTGAATCAATAATAGCTAGAGCCTTGATTTTTGGCGTATGATATCAGAGTTGTACTGTCTTACTATTGCCCTAGGTTAAGAATGTGTGTGACGGCTAACATAGAAGAAACCTATCAATACTTGTACCATTACATTATACAAACACACTTAAAGCCTTATACACAGGTGAGCGCTTTAGAGTTAATGACCCTCTTGTTTCCAAGACTTGTAGACTAACCTAATATAGTCGGTTACTGTATATGTAATACTTCCATATCTCTAACAGAATGTATGAAAACTACAAAATATGATTCACATGAGATTGACCACCTTTAAACATTGGACATTCTGTCCCAGGGTTTTTAACCTTTAATTTTCTAAAATGAATTGGACCATCATTCAATTTCGGCAGTACCACTTGTTTATCAAAGGAGTGTTCACTGAAAATTAACTGACTGAATAGCGAACAGTGCAGAACATCATCAGCCTGCACAGATGTGCAGGCTGATTTTGGCCTGCACTGGTCGCAAAGGCAGAATCACTTGACGCCGCATGCTGAACTTTAAATAACTGTAGATTATCATGCTCAATGTCAGCTTTACCGACTGCTTGTTGTGTGGCATCCCTGTGACATTAGTTTTTACTTGCAGCCACAAAAGCTATTAATTCAGCTCTGTGATTTTCACATCTAATCCTGATTTCAGGCTTTTCACTATCAGTATTTTCCTATACAGTTCATATAGGACATTTCAGGCTTTTGAAAATAGACTTTCAGGCTTTTCATTATAATCCCTGGCCAGTATTATGACCTCCTAAGCTTCAGAAAAAAAGTCTGGAATGTACATAATTTACTTTCTTCAAAGAAATGGAGGGGTGGGGGAGGGATATAGGGGATGGGGAGGCTGAGGTCGTTTATATATGTTTGTTTGTATGTTTGTTTTGGGTTTAACGCCTTTTTTCAACTATTTCAGTTATGTAACGACAGGCAGTTAACCTAACCAGTGTTCATGGATTCTGTACTAGTACAAACCTGTTCTCTGCAAGTAACTGCCAACTTCCCCACATGAATCAGTGGTGGAGGACAAATCATTTCAGACACAATGTCTTTCATCAAATCGTCACGGAGAACATACGCCCTGCCCGTGGATCAAACTCACGACCCTGAGATCAGTAAATCTGCGCTCCCCCTATTGAGCTAAGTGATATGCTTAAAAATATTGGTTAGAACCCTAGAAGTAAATGTGAATTTTTTATTTTTTTATTACAGAGTTGAAGTACCAACTATAAATCGTATAAAGAAGTGGGCGGTAAGCTTTGAAGATCTGTTACATGATGAGAAAGGGCTAAATGCATTTGAGCAGTTCTTGAAGAAAGAATACAGCCAGGAGAACATAAACTTCTATAAGGCGTGCAAGGAGCTGGTTACCTGTCCTAATGCAAGAGTCAGCTTAATGAAAGCTAAAATAGAGAAGTAAGTGTTTGTTTAGTTTGTTTAGTTTGAAAGAAAGCTGTCTGTCCAAGTAAGCAAACAAATAGGGGAGGTCAAGATTCAGTCCCCTGGTGAAGTAGTGTAGTGATCTGACTAAATACAAAATATTGTAAAATCGTTACTATTGTTTGGAGATAAAATTTTGCTCCAATTTCCAGATTGCATCAATCCACAAAATCATATCTGAATAAACAAATACACTTCCTATTCAGTTGATTATGTCTCCCACATGTAGGGAGACATATTGATTTAGTGTTGTCTGTCCGTCTGTCTATCTTTCTGTCTGTATGTCACATAGTTTGTCCTCGCAATATCTCCAACACCACAGGAGGGATTTACACAAAACTTCACTGGAGTGATAATTGCCAAGCCTAGTTGTGTATTATGATTGGCATTTTCTGGTTCAATAATTTTCAGCTGAGTTTTGGCCCGTGATTTGTCAAATTTATGCTGTTCCGGCCACTTCTCTTGTATTTTTTGGTGGATTTCCACTAGACCATACAGGAGTGATCATTGACAAGGCTTATTATTCATATTGCTAGAATTGATGATTTTCAGCAGAGTTGTGGCCCTTGATTTATCAAATTTATGATGTTTTGGCACTTCTCTTATGTTATTGTGTGGATTTCCACCAAACCATACAGGAGTAATCAGTGCCCAGCTTAGTTGTATATATTATCAGCATGTTCCAGTTCAGTGAGTTTCAGTAGTTTGATCTTTTGTATTTTACTTTGTCCAGGCAACTGCTCCTATACCACCATGATGAATTACTCCAAATTTCACATATTGGATCATTGCCAAACGAAGTTGAAAATAGCATGGGCATGATCCATTTAGGTGTTTTACAACAGAGCTTTGGCCTTCTTGCTTTATCAAATTTGATGATGTTTTAGCCAGTTTTCTTATATTAGAAGGCAGGTTTAAAGTAACTTCTACCACGCCTAGTTGTGTATTGTTTGAATACTATGGCTCAGGGATTTTTCCTGGAGTACTAGCCCTTAATTTATGGTATTTTACAATTTCTGGGTGGTAAGTGGTGGGAGACATGCATTCTTTGTGGTTAACAATCTCTAGTTTAAGAAATTGAAATCTACGTATTTGTATACTCAGGAAAAGAAGTACAAAAGTTTATGCCTTCAAACGATTTCGCAGTACTGAGAAATCATTAATATTCATGGGGGACTAATTTTCGGGGTTGAGACAATTTAATCCCAATGAACAAGTAAAATTATGTCTCCCCTCACCCCCCACTGGGGTAGACATATTGTTTTTGCCCTGTCCTTCTGTATGTCACACTTCATTTCCGATCAATAACTGGTGAACCATTTGACCTAAAACCTTCAAACTTCATAGGGTGGCAGGGTTTATGGAGAAGACGGCCCCTATAGTTTTTGGGGTCATTCCATGCCCACGAAATTAAATGATTTTACAGTATCTTAATGAAACTGCTATGTAATAAATTTACACTTTCCTAGTGGTGTATTTTAAACACAGCTAAACACAAAACTTTTCAAAGTGAAGAAGATTCTTATGAAAAAGGTGTTAGTTCTAGTATGAGAAGGCTTTAGTTCAAGTATAAGAAGGTTTTAGTTGTAGTACAAGGTGTTAGTTCTAATGCAAGAAGGCATTAGTTCTAGTGTTAGAAGGTGTTAGTTCAAGTGTAAGAAGTTGTTAGCTCTAGTTCGAAGATGTGTTAGTTCTAGTGTGAAAAAATGTTAGGTCTAGTTTGAAAAAGTGTTAGTTCTATTGTGAAAAAGTGTAATAATCTTTACAATAGATACACATGAGCCAGTCTGGACATGAAGATATTTTATCAGTATTTATATTCACTGCTTTATATCTTATGCTTTGTCACATTTTATATCCAGAAAGACAGGTGGACTTGGCAAAGAAATTTTATTTTGGCTGACAAAAGAAATTTTATTAGGGCAAAGTGAGTGTTCCCTGTGGGCGAGTTGATTATACTGGCTTCTGATCCTGCTGGGTGATTGGAGAAAAAGAAAATTTTACGCCCCTGATCAGATTGTGTTTGTGTGATTCTAAACCCAGCAAAATGAACAAGTAAATAAAAGTTAATTTGTAATGGTATATTTATTACAGGGACTTTTTAACTGCTGGTGCAGCCCATGAGGTGAATGTAGATGGTAAAACTCTGGAGATGGTCACCGCACAGTTAAAGGAAGATAAAGATGTGACTGGCAAAACCAGGTAGGTGACAGTATCTAGTTGATCATATATTAAGTTTTATAAAACACCAAGAGGATGGTTATACTTTGTTTTTGATCATGTGGAAACAGAAGTTCCATCTGCTGAATATATATGAGCCGCACCATGGGAAAACCAACATAGTGGCTTTGCGACCAGCATGGATCCAGACCAGCCTGCGCATCCGCGCAGTCTGGTCAGGATCCATGCTGTTCACTTTTATAGCCTACTGCAATTAGAGAAACCTTTAGTGAACAGCATGGATCCTGACCAGACTGCGCGGATCAGGCTGGTCTAGGTCCATGCTGGTCACAAAGCCACTATGTTGGTTTTCTCATGGCAGGGCTCAATTATATACCTTATAACTTTTTGTGCCCCCCCCCCCATGAGTGGTGGGGGCATATAGATTTGCTCTTGTCCATGCATCCGTCCGAAGTTCATGACACGCCTAGCTCAAAAAGTATTTGATATAAATTAATGAAACCTTGCATGAGTCTTTATCATGATATAAACTTGCACACCTTCTATTTTTCGTCTGGCTCTGCCCACTAATTTTAGAGTTATGGCCCCTGAAATAGTCAAAAATGCACATTTTCACCTTGTGACACGCCTAGCACAAAAAGTATTTGATATAGATTCATGAAATCTTGCATGAGTATTAATCATGATATGAACTTGTGCACCTCTTATTTTTCATCTGGCTCTGCCCCCTATTTCTAGAGTTATGGCCCCTGAAATAGTCAAAAATGCTCATGTTCACCTTGTGACATGCCTAGCTTAAAAAGTATTTGATATAAATTGATGAAATCTTGCATGAGTCTTTATCATGGTATGAACTTGCGCACCTCCTATTTTTCATTTGGGTCCGCCTCCTATTTTTAGAGTTATGGCCCCATAAATAGTCAAAAATGCACATTTTCACCTTGTGACACACCTAGCTCAAAAAGTATTTGATATAAATTGATGAAACCTTGCATGAATCTTTATCATGATATGAACTTGCGCACTTCCTATTCTTCATCTGGGTCCGCCCCCTATTTCCAGAGTTATGGCCCCTGAAATAGTCAAAAAATGCACATTTTCACCTAATTATGTGCCTCACTCAAAAAGTATTTAATGTAAATTCATGAAACCTTGCTTGGGTCTTTATCATAATGTGATCATGCACACTGGGCATTCTTCTTGAGAATTTTAGTGTTTATTACAGAGCTATGGCCCTTGAAATAGCCAAAATAGTGGATTTTTTGTTTGTGATGCTCATAGCTCAAAAAGTATATGGTATAGAATAATGAATCCATTTCATAATTTTTTTTTGAGGCTATACCCCATTAAGACTGCAAACATTTGAATAATTTCCCTTTATTTGTGACAAATGTACCAGTGGGGGGCACACCCTGTTTCCTACAGACACATTCTAGTTAATGTAAATCAGAACACAAGAGTTGTGACTGAACACTGTTGTTGCCTCTTTGTTGGAGATTTAGGTATAGTGTGTTTACATTTTATCCGAAACTAATCCAACAAATATTCCTGGTCTTCGGCAGGAGTTCTGACAGAAAATATTAAAAATACAATTGAGTTTATGAAATTATGAGCGTGTTGAGCATTGAGAAATAACAAAGTTAAAAAAGTACTGTTTAATAACCCCAGAAATTGTTGGCAAAAATTGAATATGACAATAACATCATAAAAACGAGCATTTCGACAGAATACAGTTTTAACAGATTTTGATCCCCGCCCACTCCCACACACGCACACAATGTTGTGTATGAATCATTGGAGGAAATAAGTATGAATATTGTGATGTTTGAGTACAATTTAATGTAATAATGATGTATGAACCTGGTATAAAAATAAAATATTTTGCACATTACTAAAGTCTTGTTTAAGGTGATTAATCAGATTTAGGTCAAGTAATTAATGTGTTGAAAACTTTAACAGCCGATCTTCCAAATAAATTAAATTAATTTTTGTTCACTTAGCACTTCGTAAAAGTTAGATTTTCACTGGAGGTATCTTAAAATTTGATTTCCCTAGTCTGGTTGCCTAACACAGAGTTATTTTAGCATAAGTATAAATTTTATGAACATACTTTTCCAAAGGAATTTTATAGGACCAGTTATATTTCATTTGTTAAAGAGAAAGGCAACCGTGTTCCCATGTTAATTCCATCTGCTAGAATTTCTTGAATCATTTAAAGAAATGAAAGAATTTTTCAAAATTGGCTTAAAAATGAGAAAGTCATGAGCATATTAATATTTGATTAAATTGGCTGCCATTTTGTTTCCATGGCAACAAAAACAAAATGGCAGATTTATTAAATTTCTAGATACACATCTGAATTGTATTTACTTATTTCTGTAAAAACAATTTTTCTACCTTTTCAATGTATAATGAAAGAAAGTACCATGTTTTATATCGTACACTAAAATACATATGAAATTAATCTATGTAAAAGGTTATTTGTTAAAGAATTCAGCTGTGTGTAAATGACGTCATAAACACACTAAAATGGCTGCCGCCATGATCAGCCATTTTTCTAAATTTCAAACTGCCATATCTTTTTCAATAATTATCAGATTTTAAAAATTCTTTCAGTGTTATGAAAGGCTTGAGTATGGCTTTCATATACAATTAACTTATTGTTAGGCTTTCCTTGCCCTTTAAAGGTTACATATTTAGCTAAAAAGTTAGAAATAAAAGTTTGAAAAATTATTATTGCCTCCCTTTGCCTACGTTGGTTGATAGATTGGAAATAAAGGAACTCAGAAGCGACACAGTTTTAAACTTGCTTTTTGGTTGAGAATGTTAAAATACAAAATTTATGTAAAACTAGAAATTATATAGAAATAAAAGAAATACTCGGCTTTTAAGTACATATTAAAGGGGTGGGAGATAATTGCAAAATTTTGGAAAATTCTGTAAAATATACATTCCAATAGAGATTTAACTCTGTGTAGTCAGTCTTTTGTTCCTTAAATAAATCTCTAATATGATATATGAAACGTGAAAATTATCTTAAAATGCAGTTAAAATTACTTTAAATGACCTTTAAATTGAACATTACACTTATTCTTGATCATTTGTTTCATTCAATCATGTATAGACCAGTATGTATCTACTTTACAGATACATATTCCAGCCAGCCATGGATCATGTATATGCATTGATGAAGAAAGACAGTTATACCCGCTTTCTCAGATCTGAACAATACAAGCAGCTGCTGGAGAAATCACAGACTCACTACACGAAGAAAAAGTGAGATTGTAATATGACTCTTTTTTCAGGAGAATTAAGCAGACAAAGGCTGAAAATTTGTAATATGATGAGACTTCAAGAGATTGAAACTAAAGTTTACCACTGCTTATTATAGCCATGATTTATATGTTGTAATTATGTCTCCCACCACATAGTGGTGTGGGAGATATATTGATTTACTGCTGTCTGTGTGTCCATGTGTGTGTGTCTGTCTGTCAGTCACAAATCTTGTCCTCGCTCTAAGTTTAACAGTTCTAATCTGATAACCAAACTTGAACAAAATGTGTTTGCCAGTAAGTCCTTGGCCAAGTTCGATAACTAGCCAAATCGGCCCAGGCACTTCAGAATTATTGCGCTTGAATTACCGAAAAATCACCCTGTACACAGATGCCAGTGATACATGTATTGGTACATGGTTGGCTCAGATACATAACTATTCAGATGATTTGGCAGTTGTGGGAGACATGCACTTTTCTCAAAAGCAGCTCTAGTTTATATGTTGTAATTATATATTTTGCCATTACAATCTGCTATTAGCCGGCCCTGTAAGCTCAGTGGTTACAGAGCTATGAACTGAGTTTGTGGGTTTCAATCCCTGGATGTAGCCTATGTTCCCCATACCATTTCACAGAAGGCAGTGTGTCTATAACTATTGACCATCTGCCTCTAAGTCATGTTGAGAAGTTTGTTAGTTACTGGTGGAGAACAAGTCAGACAGAATTAAGGAAGACTGGTTAAATTAATTAACCATCATTGCATAACTGAAATGCTGTTGAAAAATAGTATCAGCTGAACAAAAAATGTATATTATTCATCAGCATTGTATATTTCTGAAGCCCGATGTGGTTCTGGGACAATCTGTGTATGAAAAAAATTGGAACCACTGCCTTACTCTTGCATGATCGTAAGAGGCGACTAATAGGGTCTTAACACTTGGTTTTGCAGTAACTCTGTGATTCCAGCAGGTATGCAAATTTTGATTCCATACCTCATGTTTTTATTTCGATGTAAATGAGATGTGGAACCAAAATTTGTAGTCCTGTTTGGCGCCATATAACCTATACTGTGTTGGTGCGCAGTAAAACCCAAATAAATAAATAAATATTTCTGAAATGGCATTTAAGCCCTCATGTTTGTTTAAAGAGTGTTTAACATTTGGAATCTTGGTTTGTGGTGCTCTTAAATATGCATGTTTTTTTTACAAGGAATATATCTTACAGATATTTTATTGTTAATATCAGCAAAAAGTTTTTAGGAAATTTACTCGTAAGATTATCCAAACTATAAAAAATTGTTCTTCAGGTTTTTCAACTTTGGTAGTAACCGTAAAAAGACACCAAGCCCTCTTGTCCGCCGTAGAGGAAGTGCTTCCAGTGACGGGGCAGGAGATAATGATATAGGGGGACCCTCGTACCATTCATATAGTACTGGAAACCTTCGAGAACTGGACGAAAAACCAAAAAGATCTGTCAGGTAAAAAGCTTAATCTCAAAATATCATTCTAACATTTTATCATGCCATAAAACTTTGATACTATTATGCTTATCTACTAGCTGTTCTCTCCATGTCTAGTAGAATGTTGGTCTCATAAAATGGTTTAGGCCAATGGCTGGTTTTAACATGTTATAATGTCCAGTGTTGTTTTTTTTTCTGACTAGATATTTATTTCACAAGGGTTAAACAGTTTTATGTATAGGAGATATCTTTAGCGAGCCAGTGTGTAAAATCAATATAAACAGAGATAACTTTGTTTCACGCCTGGAGAGTTTTATCAGTGTTGAGAGTAAAGCCCCTTTGGGAAGTAGTGCATTCTATTTATAGATATTGACTTAACACTTTTCACATCAAAAAGGTATGAAATATTTCATGTTTTCATAGATTATGGAAAGGGGTTATTTAATTCTATTAAAATTTTCAGTATCTTATAAACGTCTTTATTTTATATGTTAAATGATATAAAAATTGGAAAAGATTGCAGAACAATGGAATTATTGGACATGATTTAAATTTGTGTACTAATTTATTATACTTCTGAACCTTCCGCTATGTCATTGAGATTTGATATAAATACTCTGAAAAACTTAGTAAAATCATACTTACCTGGTACAGGGAATACCGTGATCAGCAAGGCGGTTTCCCCAGAAAGAGGCCCTTCCATTGCACTTCGGTTGGGCTGACGTCTGCGATAGCCCCAAATGTGGGTTACTCGGGTACGCAATTTATTGGTGTGGGGACTGCGTCCGCGCTATCCCTGAAATAAACAAATAATAACAAAAAAGATATTTTGTGGGAAATGGCTACTTTCACTGCAGAGGAAAGTTTATATCATTTTCTGATTAAATAAAAGTAAAAGAAATACTTTTCTTAATGGAAGGAATGCTCAAAAATTACAAAAAAACTGGAAATCACTATAACGTGTTGAAACCCTATTGTCTTAAAAAAAATGAAATGTGTAGATAGAAAAGCAGCATTTTGAACATTTGAAATTGTCTTTTATGTTATGTTTCTTTGACTGATTGACATGTGCTCTATATTTGCAGGAAGATGCATGTTGAATTGATTAGAACAAGCATCATTATGACAGTAGAACTGCTAGCTATAGTTATTAGGATAGATCATATATATTTATGATTGCTTGTTAAATGCTCTTGCTTAGATTTTAAGTACTTGAATTGCATGAATTGTTTTCTTTCAGTAAAAATATTTTACACTCATTAATGCTGATTTCTTCAGATTCCTTAAAACTTTCTGTGATTGCCCTGGATGTACAGGTTAATTTACTCAGTGTTTTGATTTTAGATTTCCAAAATGCTAAAATCCGTTCTGCAAAAATTTAAAAAGTACCATCCTACACGCCCACTTTGACTCTGCCAAATTTTAAAAAGTAACATCCAACAAACCTAATATTTTTTCTGCAAAAATTTGGAAGTTTACCCTACAACCTAAATTTAAAAGTGTCAAGCTTCAAGACTATTATTATTCTGTGGTCCTTCCTAAATCTTGTGTAATGGGATACCGCAAACATTTTAAGTCCCGTAATAAAATCAGGAATTGTCAGTGTATCTGTACTTCATATTTGTAGTAATTAAGTGTTGTTCAAGCTACCAATCTCACAAATAATTTCCCATGGGCACATTGTGTCTCAGTGAAAGAAGTTGGACTGTATTTTTACAGTGCACTTTTCATAGAAAATACATTGGATGAAATGTAGCACATGAGAGACAGTACTTCGGAACTATTTTATCACATCTGTTTGCTATGTGGTTAATGTCAAAGGGGATGGCAAATTATTTTCAAGAATAATTTTCTTGCATTATAAAAATCATTTTGAAGAAATACTACATATTTTCCAACTGCATTGACATAAAAAAGCACTCAGCCAATTTTTTTGTGGCAAGGTTATGATAAATTGTTGCCATTTAGTTTATCATGTTAGATTTCATTGTTGCATGACTTTCAGATGAAAAAAAACAACAACATTATCATATGTTTATGGTAGTAGAATATTATTTTGATAGAATAATGTGAATTTAAGTTTATGTGACAAATAGCTTCTTAGTACACAATTTGTGATACATCTATTTTCCTCTGGGGCTGACTATAAATTTGTCTTATTTTGGCAGTTCTTAGGTCTGTTCCAACCAGGGATGAATAGCATAAGAGATGATGCTGTTTGACAAAAAGTCCAGTACCGCCCGGTCAGTACAGGCCTGACGAATAACAGGCATGCTGGTATAGACAAAAGACAAAAAGTCCAGTACCGCCCGGTCAGTACAGGCCTGACGAATACAGCATGCTGGTATAGACAAAAAGTCCAGTACCGCCCGGTCAGTACAGGCCTGACGAATAACAGGCATGCTGGTATAGACAAAAAGTCCAGTACCGCCCGGTCAGTACAGGCCTGACGAATAACAGGCATGCTGGTATAGACAAAAAGTCCAGTACCGCCCGGTCAGTACAGGCCTGACGAATAACAGGCATGCTGGTATAATATATTACTGGCTGGAATGCAATAATATATGTCCTCATTGTTACAGTACTATATCATTTCTTACAATGTGTAAATTTTACAATGCCACTAGGTAGGTCTCTAAGTTGTTTTTTTTTTCTCCAGGAAAGTATGGTTAATTTATTTATGTGTATTTGATTTAAAACAAGAAAAGAAGTTGTTGATGAGCGTGATTTTTCACAATGTTCAACCTGAATTTATTGGTGCAACTTCACAAAGTCTTTGACTAGCCATTATAAACAACATGTTTATTCACTTTGTATAAAAGAATCTAACGCTGTTTTATTAGCTCACCTGTCACAAAGTGACAAGGTGAGCTTTTGTGATCGCGCGGTGTCCGTCCATCCGTGCGTCCGTCCGTAAACTTTTGCTTGTGACCACTCTAGAGGTCACATTTTTCATGGAATCTTTATGAAAATTGGTCAGAATGTTCATCTTGATGATATCTAGGTCAGGTTCGAAACTGGGTCACGTGCCTTCAAAAACTAGGTCAGTAGGTCTAAATATAGAAAAACCTTGTGACCTCTCTAGAGGCCATATATTTCAAAAGATCTTCATGAAAATTGGTCAGAATGTTCACCTTGACGATATCTAGGTCAAGTTCGAAACTGGGTTACGTGGCGTCAAAAACTAGGTCAGTAGGTCTAAAAATAGAAAAACCTTGTGACCTCTCTAGAGGCCATATATTTCACAAGATCTTCATGAAAATTGGTCAGAACGTTCATCTTGATGATATCTAGGTCAAGTTGGAAACTGGGTCACGTGCCATCAAAAACTAGGTCAGTAGGTCAAAAAATAGAAAAACCTTGTGACCTCTCTAAAGGCAACATTTTTCATGGGATCTGTATGAAAATTGGTCTGAATGTTCATCTTGATGATATCTAGGTTAAGTTCGAAACTGGGTCACGTGCGGTCAAAAACTAAGTCAGTAGGTCTAAAAATAGAAAAACCTTCTGACCTCTCTAGAGGCCATATATTTCATGAGATCTTCATGAAAATTGGTCAGAATGTTCACCTTGGTGATATCTAGGTCAGATTTGAAAGTGGGTCACGTGCCATCAAAAACTAGGTCAGTAGGTCAAATAATAGAAAAACCTTGTGACCTCTCTAGAGGCCATATTTTTCATGGGATCTGTATGAAAGTTGGTCTGAATGTTCATCTTGATGATATCTAGGTCAGTTTCGAAAGTGGGTCACGTGCTGTCAAAAACTAGGTCAGTAGGTCAAATAATAGAAAAACCTTGTGACCTCTCTAGAGGCCATATTTTTCATGGAATCTGTATGAAAGTTGGTCTGAATGTTCATCTTGATGATTTCTAGGTCGAGTTTGAAACAGGGTCAGGTGCGATCAAAAACTAGGTCAGTAGGTCTAAAAATAGAAAAACCTTGTGACCTCTCTAGAGGCCATATATTTCAAGAGATCTTCATGAAAATTGGTCAGAATGTTCACCTTGGTGATATCTAGGTCAAGTTTGAAAGTGGGTCACGTGCCATCAAAAACTAGGTCAGTAGGTCAAATAATAGAAAAACCTTGTGACCTCTCTAGAGGCCATATTTTTCATGGGATCTGTATGAAAGTTGGTCTGAATGTTCATCTTGATGATATCTAGGTCAGTTTCGAAAGTGGGTCACGTGCTGTCAAAAACTAGGTCAGTAGGTCAAATAATAGAAAAACCTTGTGACCTCTCTAAAGGCCATATTTTTCATGGAATCTGTATGAAAGTTGGTCTGAATGTTCATCTTGATGATTTCTAGGTCGAGTTTGAAACAGGGTCATGTGCGGTCAAAAACTAGGTCAGTAGGTCTAAAAATAGAAAAACCTTGTGACCTCTCTAGAGGCCATACTTCTGAATGGATCTCCATAAAAACTGGTCAGAGTGTTCACCTTAATGATATCTAGGTCAAGTTTGAAACTGGGTCACCTGCCTTAAAAGACTAGGTCAGTAGGTCAAATAATAAAAAAACATTGTGACCTCTCTAGAGGCCTTACTTTTCATGGGATCTGTATGAAAGTTGGTCTGAATGTTCATCTTGATGATATCTAGGTCATATTTGAAACTGGGTCAACTGCGGTTAAAAACTAGGTCAGTAGGTCTAAAATTATTAAAATCTTTTGACCTCTCTAGAGGCCATATTTTTCAATGGATCTTCATGAAAATTGATCTGAATGTTCACCTTGATGATATCTAGGTCAGTTTCGAAACTGGGTCACATGCGGTCAAAAACTAGGCCAGTAGATATAAAAATAGAAAAACCTTGTGACCTCTCTAGAGGCCATATTTTTCATGAGATCTTCATGAAAATTAGTGAGAATGTTCACCTTGATGATATCTAGGTAAAATTCAAAACAGGGTTACGTACCTTTGAAAACTAGGTCAATAGGTCAAATAATAGAAAAACCTTGTGATCTCTCTAGAGACCATATTTTTCAATGGATCTTCTTGAAAATTGGTCAGAATTTTTATCTTGATAATATCTAGGTCAAGTTCAAAACTGGGTCATATGAGCTCAAAAACCAGGTCACTATGTCAAATAATAGAAAAAACGACGTCATACTCAAAACTGGGTCATGTGGGAAGAGGTGAGCGATTCAGGACCATCATGGTCCTCTTGTTTGGCCTTCAAAACCTATTGCACTGAGATGCTATTTGTCAGACTATAAATGAAATTTTAAAAGCTTTGTCTTGACATTGTTTAGTAATGTATGTGTTTATTTATATTTTTACTGCATTCAGAACCTCCTATGTGGGATCTGATAGCAGCATATATATGGGGACTTATGACGGGTAGGTACTGCTGTACTTAGTGACTCCCATAAAATTTGGTGTTGCTTAAAATGTTAACCCATATCTATTGTCATTGGCTATTTATTTGAGTGAGTTATACACTTATCTCATAGCTAATTTGAGCACAAGGATGGGGATTTTGTTTTGAGCTTGTTTTAGTTTAGAAATAGCCTCCATTTTCTGGGTAAGGGGCACAGTGTCTGTCAATGAGCATTGTAGTGCAGTAGCACAGTACGGGTCCAAGGATTAAATTTTAAGTGGGGCAGACTGAAGGTAAAACATCTAATATCGTTTGACCACCACTGATTCTTCTAGGGATAATGTCACTAAGTTGCAAAGGAATGGTTAAAGCTGGCAAGTATCCTAGTAACACTGTTTTAGTTAACTGATTGCTATATTTTACTGAAATACTGTTAAAAGGGTGTTAAACCTTGCAAAGAATTAAAAAAAAAAAATACAAAAACATTATAAAAGTGTTTTTTTTCTTCAATGACATAGACTTGTTTCCCAAGGTGCCGTAGCATTATTTCCTGGAAGGAGGAGTTTTGAAGTCATTTTTGCTTCTTTAATACAAAGCGTTTCAACCTTCATGGTAAAAGGTCAATTTATTTTCTTCTTCCATAACAAAATCCTTGTTAACTGATGACAGAGCAAAAAAATTATCACAATCAAAATAAATAAAGAAATTCTTACAAAAATACATTCATTCATAACAGTTAAATTGTTCTGTCAGGAAGTACTTTAAAAGATTGAAGGGTTTTTTTTTGAAGATTTGTTTAAGAAATAATTTATAGCAAAAGAGTGTTTTAACACTATTTATGCACGATGGGCGGTTATTCATTGGGCATAATAATTTCACGAGGGCACAGCCCTTGTGAAATTATTTGTACGACGTATTACCGCCCGAGTGTATAAATAGTGATAAAACACGGTTTCGCTATAAATTATTTCGATTCTAATATGCCCTTAATCTAAAACAGTAGATAAAATGTAAAAGCGCTCTTTCTTGGTCGCAACAAAAATGCCATTCTAGCTTTAGAGTGTTTTAACAGAGACAAGCACATTAGAATTGTCCATATTGTGTAAATATAGGTGTTTTTTGTCACTGTGTAAAGAGATGTGTGTGTCTGTTGATGTTATGGCAATAATTATATATATATGGTAATTATATGTTGTGTATCAGTGATAAACAAGGGAGCACACTGGGAATTATATTTCAGTCTAAGTTTTTTCTCTTATGGTTAAAGGGCATTAATTCAAATCCTTCTGACAACTTCAGGTCGAATTTTATTTATGTGTCTTTATAGAATATCACTTTTGCCTACACATATTTTTCATGAAAGTTCTATTATAAATTACAGTAACGAAAAAATGAAAAGCAACTAGGGGTTGAATAGTTCCTAGTGAAATGCCAGTCAGTTGTGGTCTGCTACTCTAAAAATGGCGCATATTTCACTCTTGTCAGCACAATAAACCTCTACTTTCAGTTTTGATCTGCAAAACCTGCCACCATTAGAGTATCAACATGAAAGCTGTTTCATTGTTCTAGCAGTAAAAAAGTGTGACTAAAGCAATCATTCTATGTGAATTTGCTTAAAAAATGTGAAAGAAAGGATCTGTTTACTGACCTTATTCCTTATTGCAGTTGTATAACATGGAGATTATCCCATGTACTGTAGAAGGGAGGCAATCACAATGTCATGTACTGTAGAAGGGAGGCAATCACAATGTCATGTACTATAGAAGGGAGGCAATCACAATGTCATGTACTGTAGAAGGGAGGCAATCACAATGTCATGTACTGTAGAAGGGAGGTTTTCACATGTACTGTAAAGGGGAGGTTATATCAGGGAGGCTTTTACATATACTGTAGAAGGAAAGTTACCACATATAATGTGTCTGGGAAAAATAACAGTGAGGTAATCATATGTAATATAGAAGGGAGGTAATCGAGAATCAACTGTAAAATGATAATGTCATAAAAAGTAGTAAGTTGAAGTACATGTTTTGTTACAAGTCCCTTTAGGAAGCCACAACTAAACCAAAATGTAATCATATGCCTTATGTTCTAGTATAATATAAAAAGTTGTTTAAAATGTTATCTGATAATATATCAGTTTTCTATGTGACATTGTTTTTACCAATGCATGAAATAGGTGATTTCTGTTTTGCAATGTTGTTATTTTTTTCTGGGAAATGTTTTTTTGTTTTTGTTTTCCAATTCCAACACAATATTTCATCATTATGTTGTTACTGTTCTGTTGGTGTTACTCTATTTAGTGCAGTGCTGTCTGTGTTACTGTGGGTTTTTTTCCGAATTCTTAGTATACCTTGTTCTTCATCTTGTTTGTTTGCACATTTTCTTTTTATTTTCAATAAAACAAAATGACCGTCATCACATGTGTTAGAAAAATTAATAAAAAAAGTTTTCTGTGGAATCAAATTAAACTTTATTATCTGTTTCATTGTATACAAACAGCTGTGTGCAGTGTAGTGGATGTTTTCTATATATTGTACTACTTTGTTTAAGATGTTTTAAAATACTCTGTTATTTTAAGACTTACGTTGCTAAATCTAACACAAACTGTGGGATATATATTCTTCAACAAACAAAGGGGTAGGTGTGCAACAACATGTTAATCTACATATAAGCTTGTTTAGTATCCTCACAGACAAGTAAATCCAAGTACAAAATCCTTGTTGCACTCATTCCACACATGGTATAATATTTATGAGTCACCACGGCTTCTGTATCCACAGAGATCTTTTCCATAGAAACAACATGGTAAAAGAAACCGCTAAATAAAAAATCACTTCTTTACGGAAAGTCATCATTGTCTTCTGAATGTTTAGTTTTCTAAACATTGAAGTACGAAGGCATATACTTTGAAAAAAAAAACAATTTATTTGTTATAAAAAAGGGAGATAATTGCATCCTGTATGCCTTCTGGTACTGATGATAAACCCGGACAGATGATAAAGTCGAACACCTTTGAAATATTCGATTGCAATCGGTTATTTATAAAATTGAACACACCATCTAATAGTTTCCACTTACAACACCAACTGGTGTAAGCAAAAACAAAACTGGTAAATATTCTGTATAAATAAATGACTTGAATAAATTTGTATAAAACATATTTATCCAAAATTACTGGGGAAGGGGATATTTTTTTGTGCATGCTCACTGTAGAAACATGAAGGCCTGACATTTGTTAACTTTTCATTACTTGATCAGGAATGACTGTTGCAGCTTTTTGGGGAAAGTTTCAATATAATAATACCAAGAAAATTTTGTAAATGACAAAGGGTTTGAATTTATCATCATTCAACGTTCTTAAAGTCCCCTTTTTACATACCCCTTTCAGGCCCTCACTTCGTGTGAGTTTGCTTTCTAAATATAAATTTGAATTATATAAAGTTTTCAGCAAAGGTTAAGCTTTATTTTGATACCGACCATTGATTTCAATTTGCAGATATAAAAAAGTTACAGGTAAAAAACCTCATTTTCTGTTCGGGTTTATCATCAGTACCAGTAGTACTTGTCAAAGAATAGACATTGAGATAACATATAAGGGTTTAATTAAAAATTAATGTTTGTTTTTTCGTTGATTCTTGCAGGCAGTCCAACTCCCCATCTGTACGGAGACGCACAGAAAACATGGATGCTGACACCAAAATCACTGCGAGTAATGACCCCCGTCGTCGTAGCAACCTTGAGGTTCCAAGGTCATATCAAGGGGTAAATTCAGAAGGGAACCGCAAGTCAGAATCTGTGTCGCCATGTCTAGCCATCAGTGTTCCTAGAACGAATATAGTTACACCATGGGAGGGCGAATCCTAATCTAGCGATGGTCTAACTTTGATAAACTTACTTTCAGTTTATTTTCACTTTCTTATAATTAACAAATTTCTAGAAAAGTCGAAATATTCAAAGTGATAGGGAGATGTTGACATATATTCACAAAATGTCTAGAAAAGTTATATGCATTCACAAACGTGTGGAAAAATGTTCAATGAAAGAGCATTTCAGATATCAGTATGCATTGTTATGTAAAATTATTGTATATCAGATGCACCATTTCTATATCATTCCATGACTATTATATGTATTGTACTTGTTCTCTGTTAAACAATTTGTTATATCTATTTTTACCCCACTGTTTTCATACTGTTGTTTTGATCTGTGAAGTAAAACACGTGTCCTGTGACAGTTCCGTTACATTTAACTTTCGGGATAGTGAATTTAGCATATTGCTTGCATCATCATGCCAAGAGTTTTGAGAATTCTGTAGCACAACAGTAGCATCTTCTCGTAAAAATGTTTTCTAAAATATATTATGAAAGGTTAAGCTTTGGTGAAAAGTTTAGTCAGGGATCAGGTTACTTTAAAAATGACCAGTTTAGGATGGAGGCAAGAAGTTATGCAAGTTAATTCACAATCAAACACTCCAAAATCATGTGTTAGCAGGTAAAGGAATGACATTGGATATAGTGCCAAGAACCCCTTCTCAGTTGGACATAAAAGTTCAAAGAGAACTTCTTATGGCAAGACTTAACCCTAAATGTGCAGAGTTTTATTGATCTTTGTGTCCAATGAAGACCTTACTAAATAACTGACTTAATAACAATGTACATAATATATTATAGGTCCAGGGTCAGGGTCTACACCGGTTGCAAGATTTGAATATGCCCGTGCATAGCATTTTCAAAAGCGACCTGTCAGACGAGTGCAGGCAAGGTGCTTTAATTGCTGCCCATGTTACTGTGACATGGTCGTTCTTTAACAATATATTAAAACTTTCACCACAGAAACGAGCAATATAATGAGCATGGCTCATTTCTAAGTTACTGTTGTTGGACACATTATGCCCTACCTCTTGGACATAGAAATTTAAACGGTTTTTAGCTTTTTGTAAGAAAAACAACAGCTTCTTAAACCACTCTCAGAAATCTCCTGTATTTGAAAAGAACTTAATTTTGCAAAAGTTATAAAGAAATGTTTACGTCAATTTTAAGATAAGGAGTTTATCAGTAACAAGTTTTTTGATGCTATTTAATTTAGTTCGATCTTACAAAATCTCTGTACTAAGAAATGTTCAAAAACGAACATTTACAAATAGTTTAATTCATGTTTTTTACATATCAGACTTAGATTTCCAAATGTATAAAATTAGACCAGTAAATAGGAAAAGTATTGAGTGTGATATTTTACCCCAGTGATACAAAATTATGAAAACAGTGCCTTGTTACACTGTGACTGATTGTTCTACATATTTTCGAGTTTTGAAATATGCTGAACCACCAGTCACCATGTGTTAGATACACAGTATATGTAAATATACAGTTCTCTTAGTGTGTGAGATAGCTTGGCTCTTTTGTTTATAATTTCTGGGAATGATTCTGTTATTGAAGTTAGGACTGTGTGATTCTACCTGTTTGTATGCTGTGTAACGATTTTAAGATGCAAGATTATATCATTTAAGATGGGCAAATATATTGCAGCATGTTTTAATAGTTTTCATTTGTTTAAGGTAATTAATTAGCAGTTTTTTTCTTGACATTGCAGAAAAAACCACTATAACCTTTACCCTGTTAAAATTCTAAAATGGATTGGTCCAGAATCCAATGTGGGCAGTTCCATTTATTATTTAAGGGGATGTTCACTGAAAGTTTACTGACTGAATAGCGAATAGCGCAGACCATGATCAGCCTGCACTGATATGCAGGCTGATCTTGGTCTGCACTTGTCTCAAAGACAAAATCAAATGCTGCCAGCAGGCTAAAGGTTGAATTGTGGAAACTTTATGCAAATAATTATAATACATTAACTTACATTTGCAAACCAGATGTACTTATTTATAACATCATTTAAGGTCTTTATAAGAGTATGATGTAAACAATTTATTTGCCACGTTGATACATCATGCCAGGATGAAGTGTAATTTACTAAAGCACAGTCTTTCACATTTTATACTTGATGCACATTCTGTATTGTAAATACAAGACATCCTATGTATATGTTGATTAAGCCATTGTTTGCAGACTTGCTAGACATTCTTCATCTGTATATACCTATGTTTCGAGTCAGAAATTTAACATCTTGGCATATTTTTCTGACAGAGTAATGATTTCTGTAAAAAGTTTTCGTAGCAAATTTGGCTATTAATACACAGATACTGTTTCAACTGTTATCACATGATACCTTGTTTTAGAAAACCAGTTACTGTTTAACCCACCTAATTTTAAATAGATTTTTCCATGAATCATTCTAAATCATTTCAAAGATCTCTAAGGGTAGTATTAGAATTTTGTTTTAATTTTCAGGGTATCTTTAATAAGTCTTTTTTTTTTTCTTTTTTTTTTCAAAAATTTATTTTTTATGCCCCCGAAGGGAGGCATATAGTTTTTGAACCGTCTGTCTGTCGGTCTGTCAGTCTGTCGGTCTGTCGGTCTGTCCGCATTTTCGTGTCCGGTCCATATCTTCGTCATCGATGGATGGATTTTCAAATAACTTGGCATGAATGTGTACCACAGTAAGACGACGTGTCGCGCGCAAGACTAGGTCCGTAGCTCAAAGGTCAAGGTCACACTTACACTTTAAAGGTCATTTTTCATGATAGTTGGGCATGTCCAGTCCATATCTTTGTCATCGATGGATGGATTTTCAAATAACTTGGCATGAATGTGTACCACAGTAAGACGACGTGTCGTGCGCAAGACCCAGGTCCGTAGCTCAAAGGTCAAGGTCACACTTACACTTTAAAGGTCATTTTTCATGATAGTTGGGCGTGTCCGGTCCATATCTTTGTCATCGATGGATGGATTTTCAAATAACTTGGCATGAATGTGCACCACAGTATGACGACGTGTCGCGCGCAAGACCCAGGTCCGTAGCTTAAAGGTCAAGGTCACACTTAGACGTTAAAGGTCATTTTTCATGATAGTTGGGCGTGTCCGGTCCATATCTTTGTCATCCATGGATGGATTTTCAAGTAACTACACATGAATATATGGCACAGTAAGACGACGTGTCGCGTGCAAGACCCAGGTCTGTAGCTCAAAGGTCAAGGTCACACTTAGACGTTAAAGGTCATATTTCATGATAGTGCATTGATGGGCGTGTCCGGTCCATATCTTTGTCATTCATGCATGGATCTTAAAATAACTACGCATGAATGTGTGGCACAGTAAGATGATGTGTCGCGCGCAAGACCCAGATCCGTAGGTCAAAGGTCCTAAACTCTAACATCGGCCATAACTATTCATTCAAAGTGCCATCGGGGGCATGTGTCATCCTATGGAGACAGCTCTTGTTCCTCATGAAGATATCTTGGCAAGTGACAGTTTAAAAAAAAAGGATAGTGAAATTTTACTAACTTTTTAATATGAAACAGTTTTATGCTGACTAGGGTATCCTGAAAGTTTAATAAAGTCAAAATTGAATTTTAAAAATTTTTGGGTTTCAGAAATGGCTGAAATTTACAAAGGAAAATACCCTTAAAGCCTTTTGATGATAAGTTTAAAATTATCAGAGTATTTTGAAAATTGAGTAAGTTCCTTTAATTTTATCTTCAGAATTCTTTGGGATTATGACTGTATATTATCAGTGGTATTGTCTTATATTTGAAGAGATATCAAGGAAAAATCTTGTTATGGAAAAGATGGTTATAAATATTTGCATGCAACTTAATTGTAAAAAAGAAAGGAAGTTAGGCCTAAGTTTCTATGCTTTTTTAAAGGCATTATTTTGATCATTGAGTATCACAGAGCAGAGCTCTGTATTCAGTAATTTTAGTCAGTCCACTGCAAGTCTGTGTGGGAATTAAAGCAAACATTATGTCTTATGAAACAGCCCCTTTAAATTTCTGGCCTGAAACATTGGTATATATAGGACCATGTAGATAGTAGTGCCAAAACTTTAAAACCACTGTCATCAAAGTCTGAGAGTAGTATTTTAGGAGACAGAGCGACCAAAATTCATCCACTGTGTTATTACATAATTGCTTCGTTTTGAATTATTCTGAAACTGACAATGTGACACAGTACTGTTACGGCAGAAGTGGTTAAATGTATTTTTACCAAGGTTCGGAAATAAAAGATCTTTTTTTTTATCAAACTCTAGTGCATTTCCATATAAAGTTAAATAATTAACTGTTTTCTATTTTTGTGCCATATGCCAGGTGCAATAAACACATTACTTCTTCATTTCAAATTAAGCATTTTACAGATTTAGCTTTTTCATTGATTTTTATTTCTTTTAGTGAAAAGCACATCCGGCCACACACAAAACACTTTTTGAAAAATATATTAGACATCAAAACATTAATCAACAAAATAGAATTATATTACAATATAAGAATTTAGAGCTAGGATGTGGGATTCAAAACTCCATGCTGCAATTAAGCAGTAATGTGGTTAGGTATGTATCTGAACTAAGCAAAAGAAATATTTTTCAACAAGGGATTAACACAGAGTGTCTGAAAAAAACTTGATGTCACAATCTCTGTATCAGTGGATTGGAGGGGAAACAATCTTCAAAGTTACATTTTAACACAAATGTTATGTACACATTTCTCAAGTTCTGTTTATTTCTAGTCAAATTTCTGTTTTTAAAGCGTAATTGCCAAAATGCATTTGTGCAATATATATCGAATGTGTTCTGAATTTTTTACACTGCACATTTATATGTTACTTGCCAGATATTTTACAGAATATATGCTTATTTTCTAACTTTGCAATGCAAATTCTCTTGAATTGTAGTCATGTACTTTTTATACTCCTCTGGTTTATTCAACTACCTGTTGTCATTGTCTGATATTGCAAAAACACAACCATGTGCACATGATATGTGGTCAATGTCTGACATTGCAAAATCATGATCTGTGGTCAATGTCTGACATTGCAGGAAACACCCATGTGTACATGATCTCATGTCACATTGCATAAAACATATTTTTAAAGGGGCAGTTGATCATTATGAATAAACTTTGTTTTAAAAAGTAGGACCAAAAACTGAATACATAATTATCTACCATATTGTAACTGGAACATCTACTTTACCCTATTTTGGAAAAAAGCTGTACTGGAGAAAATAATGGTGATTTGCTTCTGATGTGTTATAACTAACATATATGATAATTACTTTTTGACATAGTTACATTTAAAGGGAAAGGCAATATTGTTCTTATGTTAATTCCGTCTGGTGAGATTTCTGAAAGAATCTTCAAAATCTGCTTAAAAAAGAGAGAAAGTTAAGAGCATTTCACTATTTGATCAAAATAGTGGTCATTTTGTTTCCATGGCAACAAAAAAACAATGGTGTAGAGACCGTACCATAGCTCTTCGCATACTTTGATTTTTCAAAATAAAGTGATTTTTACAAGTGCACCGGTTACGATAAAAATGTAAACAACGGACTCTGTCTATGAAACTTTGAAATGAATGAATGACAGTCGATCTCAGTCATAATACTGATTGACAGTGAATGCTAATGACTCCATGTGTTGCAGAAAGGTATTTAGTTTATAACTGTAATTTCCCATCAATTGAAATCCTCTCAAAACTGGTAAAATAATTACTTATATTTTGACAAATCTCATTGTCTTTGCCGTTCGGCAGCTGCAAAAAGGGCAAATATAAAAGATTCAGTGTAAGTAATATTTCACTGGTACTGCCAGTTAGTAAGTTCATACTCTGAACAACACGTCAGAGAAATTTGGGCAGATTTGACCAATTATGACGTTGGCAGCATTAGATTATATTTTTTCTTTACACAAAAATTGCCGTTAGGTAACAAAGCGAATACGCCGATAATCCGGAGTTCACCGATTATTGTTCCAGTTCACGCAATGTAATCCAGCAATTGAACTGCATAGCTATTAGCTACTGCTGTTATAGGGAAGTGGTAGAGTGTCTGCCTTAGGGGTGAGAGGTCCTGGGTTCGAGTCCCAGTTAGAGCTTAACTATATAGATTCTGCTAAAGCATAGTTTTGCTGTTAATAGACTGTTCCAGATGTTCTAAATTTTTAGCACACAGTATCATGGATCAGTATTTAGCAATCCAGATCAAAGTTGAATGTTAAATCAAATGCACCCAATTAGAAAATATTGACTATATTATGTCCCTTTGATGTTTATGCTCTCCATGTTCAAGAAGAGTTACATTTCCTTGATCACAAAATTTTCGTTATCATGAAAATATTAAATGCTCATAACTCCGCACTTCTGGTTAAAATATTGTCTATATTTCTGTTTTTGAGAAATATATGGACATTTCTCTTAATTTCAAAGCTTTTTAACTCCAAACCTATGATTTGAAAAACTTAGGTACTATCTCTAAATGGTGGATTCATAAATTTCTAAATACATATCTTATTTCTGTAACATAATTTCTCTACTTTTTTCCAGCTTCTATGAAAGAAATTGCCATGTTTTGCATCTTACACTGAATAAATATATGAAGTTAATCTATTTAAAAGGTTATTTGCTAAATAAGGAATTCAGCAGTGTGTAAATGACGTCATAAACACACTAAAACGACTGCCTCCATGTTCAGCCATTTTCTTAATTTCAAACTGCTATATCTTTTTCAATAGTGATCCGATTTTAAAAATTCTTCCAGCATTATGAAAGGCTTAAGGATAAACTTATTTTCAGGCATTCCTTGCCCTTTTACTGATATGTTTACACATGTTTTTATGTTCTTGTTATGTTCCATTTTGTTTGTTTTGATTGCACCATTCCTGTTACAATTTTATTTTTACTTTTTACAAAGTTTATTTTTTATTATTTACACCAACTGTTGAAATCCAGTATATTATTATAGAAGTTTTTAGCCAGTTTTATCTTGAAAATTTTTGAAGTGTTTGTATGAAGTGCGATTAAAGTCTGGTTGGTTATAGGAACATACACTAAAATTATCTGTGGAAATTATCATCAAATTTTGATATTTGAATTTAATGCCATACCAATTTTAATGTAGTTGCATTGATTTAGCCCTAGCAAGGCACATCAATTGCAGTTAGATATTTCCAAAACTCAAACTTTCTGAGAGCCCGCCAATTTAGCTCAATAGGAAGAGCGCAGAGCTACGAATCATGGGGTCTGCCCAGGTGAGTGACGATTTGATAAAAGACGTGTCTGCAAACATTTCATCCTCTACATGTGGAGAAGTTGGCTGTTACTTGCAGAGAGCAGATTAATATGGATACATAATCCAGGAACACTGGTTAGATTAATTGCTTGCCATTATATATTAACTGAAATACTGTTGAGAAAATGGCTCAAAACCAAAACAGACAAATCCATGAGAATTTGCTTTCTGCATTTTCGATGTGGAGAAGTTCTCATGCTTTCTTCATCTTCCATATGGAGAAGTTGCTCTTTGCCTTCTTATAGAAAAAAGTATTTTAAAGTAATCCAGGAAATGCAACTGCTGTTACAGCGCAGAAATGTCGTACAATCTAGCAGCTGAAATACTGAAGATTATCAAGATTATCCCTATAAAGGTAGCTTTGTAAAATTTTATACCCATTTATTGTGCTCCGTATGTTATGTATATGGTATATGTTATGATACAAGTCTCAGTTAACATGTTAAATTGTGTTCACATTAACTTTTGTTTATAAATTTGTTCAAATTTTACTTATGTGATATCTATACATGTACATTATGCTGTGGGAGAATGTAAGAAAGTTTGTAAATGAGAAATACAGATCTTTTGATATATCAACTAGAAAGTGTATACATAAATATTCAGGTAAACACCACTATCTGTGTTGTTTTTCATTTATTTCCGCTGTGCTGTTTCTCAGTTATGAGCAACCTTTTAACACGATCAGATGTCTAGGATAACCTTCTTCCCATATTTTCCAGTATTCTTTGGCACAAGGACCATGCTCTAAAATAGATGTGTTGATAGAACATGGATGCTCGTGCTGTGTGACACTGGTGCTTGTGCTATGTGATGGTATGACACAGCGGTGCAAGTCCTGTCTGTTAAATGACCCTTTTATAATAAAACATGTATACTGGAAAAGAAAAGTACATACTATACCTCTTGATAATTAATATTCCATCGTCTTGCTTTGCTCTAAGTTTAAAACAAGAGCACCGCCTTGCGGGTGCTGACGCTCATCTGATTTTTTTTTTTGTGTAATGGAAATATTGTCCTACCCATGATTTTCTAAGTCTAAAAAGGGGCATCATTCTTGCAAAAAGCAGGATAGAGTTATGTTTCTTGATGTTCAGTGTCCACTTATGATGGTGAAAAACTGTTGCAAGTTTTAAAGCAATAGCTTTGATAGTTTATGAGAAAAGTTGACTTAAACATAATACTCAACCAAGAAAATGATTTTCTAAGTCCAAAAGGGGCAATAATTATTGCAAAAAGCAGGATGGAGTTATGTTGCTTGTTGTACAGGGTCAGCTTATGATGGTGAACAAGTGTTGCAAGTTTCAAAGCAATAGCTTTGATAGTTTAAGAGAAAAAGTTGACCTAAACATAAAACTTAACCAAGAAATCTGATATTTTCTAAGTCCAAAAGGGGCCATAAATCTTGCAAAAAGCAGGATGGAGTTATGTTTCTTGCTGTACAGGGTCAACTTATGATGGTGAACAAGTGTTGCAAGTTTTAAAGCAATAGCTTTGACAGTTTAGGAGAAAAGCTGACCTAAACATAAAACTTAACCAAGAAAACTGATTTTCTAAGTCCAAAAGGGGCAATAATTCTTGCAAAAAGCAAGATGGAGTTATGTTTCTTGATGTACAGGGTCTGCTTATGATGGTGAACAAGTATTCCAAGTTTCAAAGCAATAGCTTTGATAGTTTAGGAGAAAAGTTGACCTAAACATAAAACTTAACCAAGAAATCTGATATTTTCTAAGTACAAAAGGGGCCATAAATCTTGCAAAAATCAAGATGGAGTTATGTTTCTTGCTATACAGAGTCAGCTTATGATGGTGAACAAGTATTCCAAGTTTCAAAGCAATAGCTTTGATAGTTTAGGAGAAAAGCTGACAAGAAATCTGATATTTTCTAAGTACAAAAGGGGCCATATATCTTGCAAAAATCAAGATGGAGTTATGTTTATACAGAGTCAGCTTATGATGGTGAACAAGTATTCCAAGTTTCAAAGCAATAGCTTTGATAGTTTAGGAGAAAAGTTGACCTAAACATAAAACTTAACCAAGAAATCTGATATTTTCTAAGTACAAAAGGGGCCATAAATCTTGCAAAAATCAAGATGGAGTTATGTTTCTTGCTATACAGAGTCAGCTTATGATGGTGAACAAGTATTCCAAGTTTCAAAGCAATAGCTTTGATAGTTTAGGAGAAAAGCTGACCTAAACATAAAACTTAACCAGGCAAGGCAGACGCCGACGCCGACAACCGCTCAAGTGATGACAATAACTCATCATTTTTTTTCAAAAAATCAGATGAGCTAAAAATCATTTGCATTTAAACATTATAGAAAGTACCATTGCCATTTTAACAAGAGCCATGTCAGATATGGCTAATCCCCCCACTGGGCATATCATAATTGAAGGATGTGGTCCGCATCAGGGGTTTTAAGATGTGGAAGAAAGAATAAGTCAGTAGTGAGGTGGTTTACTGCTAAATTTTATTAATTTTCATGAAGAGTATAACTATGATGTTTTTCTATATGGCTACTGTAAAAAGAAGGAATGGAAAGCTAACAGGGAACAAGAGTGCCAGAATGTTACAATATATGCCCGTCAAAGCAAATTTCTTTACTCTAGCAGCTGTATTTGCAAATGGAATGTTAATTTTGTGGTTGTTTAGTAATCATTGTAAGTCTTTTGTTTTTTAAAGTCCACAAAAAAACTCCTTACTAGGTAGAGATACCTTATATATAATAAAATTAATAAAATACACCTAAAACTGGAGAGTAACATCTATGCTGTACCACAGAAAAGTGGTCTTGTTTTTTCCCTAGGGTGGGTCAATTATAAAAATGTTACAATATAAGTTATTTATAGTAACAACTAAGGGAAGTTAATCTTAAAAAAAAAAAAAAAAAATTGCAAGTCCACACAAAAATCTTTATCAGGAAGAGACTGGTCAAAAAACACCTCAAAATTGGATTTAGCATGTTTGTTGTACTACAGAAAAGTGGTCTCGATTTTTCCCTACGACTAGTAATGAAAAAGTTACAATAAAAGCTATTTAAAGTAACAACAAAGGGAAGTAATTCTAAAGAAGGGAACTGCGCATGACACTTCGTCTCATGATGGTGTATAATTGTGCCAAGTTACATCAAAATCCCTCCATGCATGAAGAAGAAATGCTTCGGACAAAGTCATTCTTGTATCTGACCTTTGGCCTCTAAGTGTGATCTTGACCTTAGGCCTAGTGACCTGGATCTTGCGCATGACACTCCGTCTCGTGGTGGTAAACATTTGTGCCAAGTTATATCAAAATCCCTCAATGCATGAAGAAGAAATGCTCCGGACAAGGTTTTTATTCTTGTATCCTTTGACCTCTAAGTGTGACCTTGACCTTAGACCTAGGGACCTAGTTCTTGCGTATGACACTCCGCATCGTGGTGGTAAACATTTGTGCCAAGATATATCAAAATCCCTCCATGCATGAAGAAGATATGCTCCGGACAAATTTCTTTAAGAAAATATGATAAAGGGGAATAACTCAAAAAATAGGCAAGGTAGAGTTATTGTTCTTGCACACTGTACTTCCTCCCAATGTGTTCTATCAGTGTATGAAGTTTGAAGAAAATCCCTCCAGTACTTTTGGGGTTATGCTCCGGACAAAATGTTTTAAGAAAATATGATAAAGGGGAATAACTCAAAAAATAGGCAAGGTAGAGTTATTGTTCTTGCACAATGCACTTCCTCCCAATGTGTTCTATCAGTGTATGAAGTTTGAAGAAAATCCCTCCAGTACTTTTGGAGTTATGCTCCGGACAAATTTTTTTAAGAAAATAAGATAAAGGGGAATAACTCAAAAAATAGGCAAGGCAGAGTTATTGTTCTTGCACACTGCACTTCCTCCCAATGTGTTCTATCAGTGTATGAAGTTTGAAGAAAATCCCTCAAGTACTTTTGGAGTTATGCTCCGGACAAATATCCTTGCGGACGGACGCACGGACGGAGAGCATTTCTAATATCCCCTTCACCTTTGGTGGGGGGATAAATAAATTTACTCGTGGGGGAGCCATAACTGTAAATCATTTAATTTTGTGGGCATGAAATTTTGTGGTTTTGGTCAAAAACAGCAATTTCATGGTATATGAAGTCATGGAATTCAACTTTTGAACATAAAATGAATGGGATTTTTACTTGTTCGTTGGGATTAAATTTTGTGGATTGATCAACCAGGAAACCCACGAAAATAAATCACCCATGAATATTAATGATTTCACAGTAAGTCTTACAAGAAGGTAAAGGTAAATTTTATTTGCCATTTCTTATTGAAACAATTAATATAAGCTCTGCAGAGCTTTTGAGCGATCCTATTTTAAGAACAGTGAAAACCATTTATACCTTACCCCAGCAATTTGCTGGTACCCATTTACAGCTGGGTCGACTGAGGCAAACATGATAAAGTGCCTTGCCCAAGGACACACTGCAACGGGAGTAGCCAGGATTTGAACCAGGCGCCTTCACCTCCGTGGGAAAGCGTCTTAGCCCTCTCAGCCATTGCGTCCACACAAGAGCTGTCCAAAAGACAGCACACTCGACTTTTCTCGATACTTGACTCTGAATTAGAGCTTTGCCAGTAAAAGGGACTTTTAACTCAAATAATCAGAGAATTGTGTAGACTTTGATAGTAAATAGCTAATTTTATCTTTGAAAGCCAAAAATAGCAAATTTTGGCCCTTTAAGGGGCAATTACTCTGAAACCCATGATTGAAACTGGCCAGTTTTCGAAAGGAACCAAATAAGTCAATACAAATTGTGTGCAAGTTTTATTAAAATCAATTACAAAATGAGGTCTCTATTGTGTTCACAAGCCAAAAATATCGAATTTTGGCCCGTTAAGGAGCCACAACTAGGGAACACATTAGGGGATCTGGCCAGTTTTTGAAAGGAACCAAGATATGCCAATACAAGTTTTGTGCAAGTTTTATTAAAATTGAGTGCAAAAATGTGGTCTATCGTATTCACAAGAAATTGTGAATGGACGGACAGACAAAGGGCAATCACAAAAGCTCACCCTGTCACTATGTGAGCTAAAAAGGGGCATAACTCTGTCAAAATTCAAATCAGAGTTGTGGAGAGTGTTTCTCCTGGCATAGACTTTGATAGTAAATCAGTTTTAAGTTTCAAGTCAAAAGCTTTGATAGAAACAAATATCTTACTGAATGAAAAAAAAAAACAAGAAACAAATTCCAAGTTTAAACAGGGCATTACTCTGTCAAAATTTAAATCTCAGTATTTCTCCTGGTGTAGACATTGATAGCAAATAACTATTTTAAGTTTTAAGTCAATAGCTTTGATAGTAACAGAGATATTTGATTTTATCAAAAACTAACAAATGTTGACGCCTACAACAGGGCAAGGTTGAACTAAACATGATTTCCTTTCAGGATTCCAAGTCTGGGCTTTATTATAGTTATCTGGATAAGTGATGCTATGCCATTACATTCAGTTTATCCAATCTGCAGGATTACCTTAACCTTTTAGCTACTGGTTTGGTCCTTGCATGTTATTTATTGTCTTTTAGTCATTTCGAAATCTCACCATTTATATTACGGTATGAACCCATAATGGTTTTCGGCAATTTCCATGTGATATGTGTTCTCAATTATTATTGCGCCAGGTTTAAGTAGTACATACGAGCAATGGTTTCAGTGTCGATTAGATAATCTGAATGTCACTATTGGTGACAAATACCCCCGAAGTAGGCCCAAGAATGCGGCAGTTGTATTTGCAAAAAATCTCATCATTTTGTGACCTTGACTTATAAGGCCTTTGTCATAAGTGTGACACATCTTCTCAATATGGTTGTGTCAAATTATTTTCAAATCCCTTGATAAATGGCAAAGTTATGAACCAGACAAGAAACAGCTTTAACTTCTAAGTGTGACATTAACCTTGGAGCTTGTCTTGCACACGACACCTCATCTCATTATAGGGAACATTTATGCCAAGTAATTCCAAAATCCCTTCATCAATGGCAGAGTTATGGACTGGAAAAGAAACAGACCATGTTAACCTTTGACCTTTAAGTGCGACCGTGACCTTGAAACCAGGGGTCTGGGTCTTGTTCATGACATGCCTTCTCATTATGGTGAACATTTATGCAAAGTAATTTCAAAATCCCTTAATGAATGGCAGAGTTATGGACCGGACATGAAACATACCCTGTTAACGACATGAAACATACTCTGTTAACCTTTGACTTGTAAGTGTGACCTTGACCTTGGAGCTAGGGGTCTATGTCTTGCATATGACATGTTGTCTCTTTATTGTAAACATTTATTCCAAGTTCTTTTAAAATCACTTCATGAATGGCAGAGTTATGGAGGACCAGACACGAAACGGACCATGTTAACCTGACCTCTAAGTGTGACCTTGACCTTGAAGCTAGTGGTCTGGGTCTTGCGCATGACACTTCGTCTCATTATGGTGGATATTTATGCCATGTTATTTCAAAATCCCTTTAATTATGGATGGAAGAGTTACAGCCCAGACAAGAATTTACCAGACGCACGCACGGACAGACGATGCAATTTTAATATGCCCACCTTCGGGGGGTATAAAAAACATGCAGAGAATTTGAGAGAAAAATGTAACAGAAATTACCAGTTGTCAATATAGGTCAGCTACCTTAAAATATCCTGCAGGACACAATTTCCCACATCTATAGAAGTTTACACTTCATATGCCTGCATAAAAACAACAACACATGTTTAGTGAAATTAATACATTTATTCATCAAACAAAATAATATCAATTGCATTTTGAACATAAAACTGTTACAAACAGAATAGCATTATGTTGTGAATACCAGTACTTAAAAATTAGCTCTGTATTACTCCTGAAGAAATGTCCAGCTCTAATGAATCTGAAGAATTTAAAAAAAAAAAATAGGCCTAATGCTGAATTGTACCATTAGGAACTTGTTAGCTAAGGGCGTTTATACAGGGGTAAACAGCATGACAAACATATTTACAGAATAACAGAAATTAAAACATGATTTCTTGAACTATAATAATGTTCACATTATGTAATCAATGGTACTACCTACACACATTGATGGAAGTAACAAGAAAATACACAAAATTTAACAGTTATATTTAATACAAAGATAGAGATAACAAATGATATACCCCAGTCACACTTACGGGACGGATAGCTACGTCTAACCATGGATGAAAACTAAGTAATCCATATTGATCCGTACCTAAAAGAACTAATTCATATCAATCTGTACCAATACGTATGGCTCAGGTACAGATCGATACAGATTAATGTGTTTCTATCTTTAGCTAGACGTAGCTATCCGTGCTGTATGTGTGACTGGGGTAATACTTATCTTAAATTTCCATCCCTTGAGAAATATATCACAAAATATTTAAGACATAACAATTTTTCTACATTTATTTAACATCAAGTATGCCCATGGGCAGAATGTCCAGCCTGCCAGCTATCAAGTGTGACCTTGACCTTATACCTAGGGACCTAGTCCTTGTGCAAGACACTCCATCTCATATTGGTGAACATTCATGCCAAGATACATCAAAATCCCTCCATGCATGAAAAAGAAATGCTCCAGACAACCTTCAATTTGACCTTTGATCTCCAACTGTGACCTTGACCTTTGATTTAGGAATATTGGGTCTGTGCATGACACTCCTCCTCACTGAGGTAAACATTCATACTAAATATAAATAAGATTGGTCCATGCAATTAAATTATGGTCTGGACAAAATCGGAAGGATGCACATACGCACAGATGGCGCATACACCGACCCGCAAAAAGTGATGACTAAGTCAAGCTTGCCACAAGCGGGCTTGATAAAAATATAGTTCTTAATTCTCTGCTGTCTTATTACATATATATCCAGACAATATGGGAGGTTATATGTCTGCAGAAAATTTTCATAAGGTCATACTTCCGAGTAAATTATTACATATGGCATTATAACCAATACAAAGTGTTTAAATAAATTAAAACAGGGTTAACTGGTATATTTTACTTTTATTCTAGTATGTCATTTATGAAAACAAGCAAATGAACAAGAGCTGTCACAGTAGACAGCGCGCTCAACTATTTCAATGCTGGATAGTGAAACTGGGCAATCTGAGGAAACTACAGCTGTCACTGGAGTGTTTAATGACTCCAACTGTGGATGAAGATATTGCACAATAGCCCGAGTCTATGTCAAAAAGTATGAACTTAAAAGTAATAAGAGAGGTAAAGATAAAATGTATCAAAACACTATATAAGTATATCCTGAGCAAAAAAGGGGCACAATTCTATAAATATTGGTGCCAGAGTTATGCATCTTGTGTCATATATGATGTGGTGATGGTGTTGAACAACTATTTTAAGTTTGAATCAAATCCATTCAGTAATAACAGAGACAGAGTGGAAGTGCATCAAAACTTTAACCTAAAATTCTAAGTAAAAAGGGGGAATAATTAATGAAAAATTGGTGACAGAGTTATGCACCTTGCTTCATATGGTGTGGGTGATGATGTTGAACAACTATTTCAAGTTTGAATCAAATCCATTCAGTAATAACAGAGATAGAGTGAAAGTGCATAAAACTTTAGCCAGAAATCCTAAGTAAAAAGGGGAATAATTCATGAAAAATTGTGCCAGAGTTATGCATCTTGTGTCATATGATGTGGGTGATGATGCTGAACAACTATTTTAAGTTTGAATCAAATCCATTCAGTAATAACAGAGGTAGAATGAAAGTGCACCAAAACTTTAACCTGAAATTCTAAGTAAAAAGGGGGAAACATTCATGAAAAAATGATGCCAGAGTTATGCACCTTGTGTAATATGATGTGGGTGATGATGCTGAACAACTATTTTAAGTTTGAATCAAATCCATTCAGTAATAACAGAGATAGAGTGAAAGTGCATCAAAACTTTAACCTGAAAATCTAAGTGAAAAGGGGGGATAATTCATGAAATATTGGTGCCAGAGTTATGGCCCTTATGTCAGATGATGTGGATGATGATGAGGAATAAGTATTTAAAGTTTGAATCAAATCCATCAAGTAATTACAGAGATAAGTTGAAAAAAGAGAAAGTGTAAAAAAAACTTTAACCAAGGTGGGAATGCAGAAAGACGCCGACGCCGGGGCGAGTAGGATAGCTCTCCTTATACTTCGTATAGTCGAGCTAAAAAGGGAAGCACTCTGCACATATCATTATAGCTTTCCAAGGCATGGTCTTCATGTAAGTGTTAGACTGTAAAACATGGTACAAAAACTTGTCATCATTCTGTATTCTTGACAATAACAACCAAGGTATAGGAATATTGAATAACAGTATCCAAGAAAGATGATAATGTTGTGTACTAAACAAAAATTGAAGTTCAAATTATCATGAAATGAGATTGTGCTCTGCCCATGTTTAGAGTGTTTTTAGAAACTGAAACTTTAATCCATCCACTGTTTACAAGCTGCTAATGTAGCAATCAGTCTGTCAAGAAAACCTTTAGATCAACATGAACAAGCACTCCTTTCCAAGAATCTTAACTTCTGCCAATAACTACCTTGGTTCCAAGAATCATAACTTCTGCCAATAACTACCTTGGTTCCAAGAATCTTAACTTCTGCCTTGGTACAAGTGAGGACATCTTATTCAAGACACAGTCATTTGGCAGAAAATTAAAACTAAAATCTCACTTCTCATTCCTGATCCAAAAATATGACACTTTGTCAACATAAATTGGTCCATCTCAATTAGATTCTAATATAGACAAAAGATTTTTCTTCACATCTAGCATATATATACCCCAAGACTGATTTTTCTGAAAATAATACTTAGGATGATAAATATCCAAAATTCTGATTAAAAAGCAGGACAATCAGGTGGTCTGGAGACATTCTGGTCAAATATAGCATACACTGAAATATATTTGAAAAGCCAAAACAACTTAGCTCACTAAAGGTAGGGAAATGAGGCCCTAAACTCACTGCAACCCGAGATGATAAGGTCTCCACAGTAGCAATTATAGACAAAAAGCATTGATTGTTAGAGATCAATCGACAGCCAAGTGAGATTCAGCAAACTGATGTTATGTGAGAGCAACTATCGCTCCGCCTCTTTTATCAGGTGACCTTGAAAAGAAAAACCATACATTAAAAGCATTACCAAGAACTTTTGGAGAGCATTTCTGGCTGAAAAAATGTTCTTTATGACAACATATCCAGGGTAGGATGTACGTCAATGAGGCATATATTGAATCTCGAAGATTGTTTAAGACAAGTGACAATGAAATCACCATGAAAGCGGGCATGTTCCACTTGCATTTGAAATAAATACCCGAGAGCAATCTGAAAGTAATGAGTGATTTTAGGTAAGGAGAAAGAGAATAACAGCCTCAAACTTTGGAAGAATAATGCTAAGAAAGTAAGCAGTCACCAAGAAATTAATGGAACGTGTTCAAAATCCAAAATGAACGAGTTGCTAAGAAATACAGAAAACAAAAAATCATGTGCACAAGTGTGGATTGATTGTGAATCTGAACTTCCCATGTACTGGAGCAACACCTGACGGAAAAGTATGTGACAACAGTGTATCAGGTATTCTGGAAGCAAAGTGTCCAAAGTGTCAATTCAAGATGGTTGTTAAGGTTCTGATCATGACCTATAAACAAACAAACTTGCCACAGAACTGCTGCTTGATGGGTATTTTATTAGTGAAGACAAAACTTTGCATGTGGTCCAAATTTGAAGCCTGTACCATCAAAAAATGTAAAAGTCCAGGTCAATGTCAACTGTTACATATTTGTTTTGAGTCGTTTATTTTTTAGTTACAAAATAATTAGTTGAACTGCATTGCTATCGAATGCGGGTGCATGACATTTTGTCGAAACACATTTGGTCGAACAGACAAATGGACGAAAAGATTAATGGACATTATGCAGAATGCGACAATTAGTCGATAAAATTAACAAGCCACGACACTTGGTCGAAAATAAATCATTGTTAATAACTCGAATTAAATGATTAACTGAACAATCTCTTTTCATAATTTATATTATATATGATTATGTATTCATTATTTTAATATTAAAACAGCGATAAATATAGAAATATCATTGAGTGAACTAGAATTTGACTTAAATAGAAAATAATCTTGTACATTGTTAAGTTTTTCTATGAAGCCTATCATGGAAAGAAACTCTACGCTTTAGTGAACTCTGGCATGGGGATGGAACTTTTAGTGTCTGCCCAAACTTCTTTTATCAACTCTATTCTATACATGGCATTGTCATGGAACAACTTCTCCAGCTTACTTATTGTCTTCTCACCAGAAAAACAAGAGTTATATACACTCAGTTATTCCTTTCTTTAAAAGTTTTCAAGTGCTGCAGACTCATCAGTATATTGTGTACTGTTCAGTTAGAGTTGAATAATGATGAATAAATATTTGATGATGAATCAACTTTTGTGGTGAGTCTACTTTTTAATCGGGTTGAATAACATAGCTTGAATGCTGTGCACATGATTAAAATGTGAAACATATTGAGATGAACACCCCTGTGTAACAGTCCAATCAATTGAATCCTTGATTTTGTACTAAAGCTACTGAATTCAATACCTTTTCTTACAATCGGCAAAGTGGGAGAGTTAAATTCGACCAAATTCGACAAAAGTTTGGTTAAATACACACTCGACATAATGTCCTATGAGACCAATTGTACACTCGACTAATTGTCCTTTGTGTCTAATGTTTTTTCGACCAAATGTCTTTCGACGAATAGTCATGGAGACATCGAATCCTAACCTAATTATAAGGAAGCCTCAAAATGCAAAATGGTCTTATAATATATATCAAAGTAATACAGTAGAAAACTACTGAAACAATTTAATGTATAAATACTTGTATAGTTAGTAGCAAACAACAAATTTTATTTTTCATATCACCACCAAATTATTAAGAATGATAAATTAATCTAACTTTTTAAATTTCTATTTTCAAACTTTGGAATAATAATCAGGCTAAAAAGGCCTTAAGTTCTCATGATAGCACTTACATCTACTAATGAATTTTAGCAGCTTGGTTCAATTAGACTCAGATAACTGTAACACCTTTTAATCCTAGGTGATGATGGTTTGGCTTCGTGAACTTGTGTTATGTTGTTGTTAAAACAAACACAGAAGTCTGTTTGCGAAGAAAATGTCACAAGTCAGAGTAACTCTGTTTTCAAACAGGGTGATAACTTGTCAAACTTAATTGTTTGTTTTAACTAACAAAGGAGGACTCAACCTCTGCTACTGTATAAAAGTAAAGACAACCCTGGAGCAACCACATACATCTTCCATACATAAACCATATTGGCTACGTAGCGATAAGACGTTATTTTTATCGGTGCGTTGACCGTACGTATGGTATAGCAAAGTATCGACAAGTGTCATACTTAGCTTCGGTAGGTGCTCGAGTAGGGCAAATAGGCTCGTCCTGTGACTTATTCCTCACAACGGTATGCTCATAGAACCACTCGATTAATTGGCCGTCGTTGGAAATCTACGTTGGACACCGGACAACCGCCACTTTTAAGGTATTTAGGGTCTATTTATCTACGTGAAGGTATTTTGATCTTGATCAAAATACTTGATCGTAAAGCACTTTAACTAACACTTAAAATAGGTTAAATTCATAACTTTCACATAAAAATCGTGCGCGTCGCTTTACATTGTTAGGCCGCAGGCGTTATAAGATTAACTGATCGTATAGGTACAATAGGATTAACTAACACCACTGCACTTTACTGTTAGTGTAGATAAATTACAAGGTTTATACTGACTTATAGAGAGTCAGTATCTAGGACATAGTGTACAATATAGAAAATTGACGGTTTGATATATATTGTACAATTACAAACAAGCTAATCAATAAGGCAATTAGTGCATATAGTAAATAACTGCATAGAGCGATAATATATATATATTATAGGTTATTACGGATAGTTAAAACAGTCAATAAAAACAAATTAATTAAAGTAGACGATTTTGGCAGATAAAACTTAACGGATAAATTCATAAATTCTGTATAAGAATAATTCGTAAATCTAAAATTAGTTACTTAATAGGAATAAATTAAATTAATCAAGCAGACATAACAACAATGGGTAAATCATCAGGGAAAAAGTCCAAGTCACATGGGGGATCACCCGGTACAACCCCCATAGTAAAGGCCAAGGGGACAGCCAGAAAGCTTCTGTGTGCCGACTTCGCCCCGGCGGGCGGCTCGACACCAGTTAGTAATATGCAATCCCTGGGGAAGGTAAAGGGGAAGAAAAGAACGAGAGAAACTTCTCTCAACTCTTCTTCAGGAAGTCCTGCAAACAAGGCCCAGGCAATATCGGACTCGGCCGACGGATCCCTTGATCTGTCTGCCACTAGGTTACACCCTTTGAGTAACGTGACATATCCTGTACCTAGTCCGGTAGCCAACCCTAATGACACGGACTCAAGTTTAAGTCCTGGGAGGCTCACTATTGATAGTGATCCGCCAACACCACCTAGTGAATGCCACACCGGTGTACCGTCACCCAAGTGTGATGGTAACATCGAAACACCCCCGATCCCTAGCCTACCAAGGTTAAACCCAAGGCAGGACCAAGACCCTGTCTCATTTAATGAGACAGAAGCACCACCCTGTACAACAGGCAAAGCCCACCCTGGTGCACCGGCACTAGATGATGTCAACTATCCAGAGCTTGGCATCCCAGTTACACCAGCCACCCCATCATTGCCACGGCTAATGAACAATGCCGATCAACACCAGGGTGAACAGGTACCACCATATACCGGTGTACCACCCTGTACCACCGGCGCCAATAGTGAGCAGTCGACAAACATGTCGGTGCAGGCTGACACTGAAGGCACATGGGAGACTAAGAGCTCTAAGAGATCAAAGGGGGCATCGCCAGCGGCCAACACAACCACTCTGTGCTTTGTGGCAATGACACTGCGTACAGTGTCATGTGTGTTCCCGAAGCAGAGGATTCAAGAGATATCCTCGGCTTTCATAGCCTATGTAGCGGATCATTTGTCAAGGACCCATCCACCGAGGGGGGATGTCCCACTTTCATGATTCGCAAAGACAAATTGGACCTGGCCAAGCAATTTACTTATCAAAAATATGACTTCGTTCTAGAGCCACTAAACACAGACAAACGCTCTAGTCCGAATAAGAAAATAGAGTCTAAAGGGGTCATTTACATAAAGGACATCAACTATAATGATAACGTTAACACATTCGCACAAGAGAACAACATAAAAGTCTACCACCGGGGCTACGAAATAGTCAATGGAAGAAAGGTGCCTTCATCAACAATAAAACTCACGTTTAGTTCTGAAAAAGCACCATTGAAGGTGAAACTAAATGATGGCACCCAAGTACCAGTATATCCATCCTTGTTATCTCCCCTAAGGTGTAACAAATGCCAAAAGCACGGACACTCAGCAAACAAGTGCACAGGTAAAACAATTTGCCCACATTGTGCAGGGCCACACTCGCATTATGAATGCCAATACCGAAACATCAAAAAATGCGCAAATTGCAACGGTTTACACAGTGCAGCATTCAAAGGGTGTTTGGCATACACAAACTATTTACAAAACATTCACAAGAAAAATGACGCAATCAAAACAGAATATGAGGCCAGAATGAGAAATGCTGGCCTTACATTTGGTCAAACAACACGTGCAAACACACCAACACAAACACTACACAACAATAAAGAATATATACATAAGACCAAGGTTATGGAAATAATCAAAAACATAGCACCTAAGATACAAGGTCAACAAATAAATGACCAGGCACTTGAACAAATGATAGATGAAGCCATATCACAGGGCAATAGCGCACCAGAACAGCAAGAAGAAACACAAACCGCGGGGGCAAGGAAAACCCCCACCCCACCCACTTCATCACATACAGGCAATGCACCCAGATACCATAACAGAAGGTTATCTGGACCCCGCCAACACAATAGGTTCAATAGACATGCAAGGCCACATGGTACAATGGGCCACAGACGCCCTCGGTGGGTACCTCACCACCCCCCACCACCACCCCAGTGGTATGCCGGATATGGTCCCTATTAGGTGACATCGGATCTAACTCCCTGTAAATTAATAAACAATAACCCCATACAATTAATTAATTAATAATGTCCGGTGTAGATTCCAAGACGGCATGTAATCGTAACTTTAATATAATGTCTTGGAACGCCCGGGGGTTTGCAGGGGACAAAAATACAAAGGTCACCGAATTAAACAGCTTCCTTAAGTCATCCACAGATACAATACATGCCGTGTGTATTCAGGAAGCGTTTAGATATGGAAAAAAAATAACACCACCAAAGCTTTATGACTATGAAATTGCAACATATCAAAAACGCACAGATCAAGAAGGAGGCGGTACAATAATATATGTCAAACAGGGCATCAAATTCACAGTTGAAAGGTCAATAATTCACAATGAATATGAAATTAACGGCATAACTATATATGGTCACAGCAAAAACATAACAATTTATAATTGTTATGTAGCATATGAAAAAACATAACACCGAAGAACACTATCAAAAAATGTTCTCTAACATACGAAACCACTCAGTAATTCTGGGAGATTTCAACATTAAAAACCCACTCTGGAATCCCCGGGCGATCCAAGGTGTGACTCGGCCTCTGAGACTATGTTAAATCTATTATCACAGAAAAATCTAGTTGTATTAAATGATGGAAATATAACAAGGCTAAGTGATTTACCAAATCAAAAAGACTCAGCAATAGATTTGGCAATAGTTTCTCATACATTGGCACAATATGCATTCTTTGGAGTTATCAATAATACTTTTGGCAGTGACCATTTTCCAATATTGCTGGGATTAGAATTTTCAATAAAAACAGAGGCGATTCATACCACCCGCAAATATAAGATAGGTAAAGCAGACTGGGACCAATATCATGACTTCGCAATCAGGCATTTCCATTATAACACTGAGGGCAAGACAGTGGATGAAAATCACACACAATTTATAAATGATATCTATAGTATTAGTAAAAAGAGTATACCAATGGTCAAAGGCAAGAACAATAGGAAAAAGGTTATACCCTGGTGGACTGAGGATTGCGCAAATGCAGTTAAACAAAGGGAGAATGCTAGGAAAAATTATAGCAGAAATAAGAATGATGAAAATCTGCAAAAATACAGGTCACTCCGTAATAAGGCTGTAGAGATCATTAAAAAGCAAAACGCACCAGCCTTGAAAAGTACATAACACAAATAAACCATAAAACAACATCAAAAGAAGTATGGGACGTTGTCAATAAATTTAGAGGCAAATCATCTAGCTCTATTGGTACACTTCTGAACGACAACGATCCGGTGGTTATGGAAAAAGATAAGGCAAATTTTCTGGTGCAACACTATAAGAAAATCAGCAGTAATGACAATTACAGTGCTGAATTTTTGGCAAATAAACAATATAAAGAGCAAGAATACGATCTCTACAATGAAAATAACACAGCCCCACATGACGATATTGAGTATAATAAACCATTCTCCCTCCTTGAATTAAACATGGCCCTTGATCAATGTAATAGTTCTGCCCCAGGCGAAGATGCGATCCATTATGATATGATCAAAAATTTACCAATACATGCCAAAGAAAAACTCTTAAAGCTATATAATCAGTCTTGGAAAGAAGGCTCTACCCCAGAAAGCTGGGGCGAGGCCATTATAGTACCAATACTTAAGCCCAATAAGGAAAAAACAAACCCTGCTTCATACCGCCCCATCTCCCTAACGTCAACCCTCACCAAGGTCATGCAAAGAATGATAAAACCAAGACTTGAAACTTATATTGAAAATAATAATCTGTTCTCCCATATCAGTCAGGATGTAGGAAAGCCCATTCGTGCGAAGATCACCTCCTTCGCTTCGAATCAGACTGTAAAGAGGCCCATCGGAAAGGTTATTACCTACTAGGCATATTTTTAGATCTAAGTAATGCATTTGATAGGCATTGGAATAAAGGGTCTCTCTTGAATTTAATATCTCTAGGCATTAAGGGGAGAATGCTTACATGGATCGCTAATTTCCTGGAAGGCAGAAAAATTAAGGTAAAGGTCAATGGCCATTTGTCAGATACAGTAGAACCTGACAATGGCACACCCCAGGGAAGTGTGATTAGTCCACTGATCTTTAATCTCATTATGAACACTCTAAACACGGCTATAGATGCACACAACAAACAGTCCCCTCCCGGTGACCGGACCGAACTTGCCCAATTTGTAGATGATGGAGCCACATGGGTAACATCACCAAACCCACATAGTGCATTACTAAAAGGCCAAAAGGTCCTTGAGGTAATAGAAAAATGGAGTAATGAATGGGGATTCACCATCAACCCTAATAAAACACAAGTGCTAATGGTGTGCCGGCAACCATATCTTAAAGTCCTAGCAAAATCGAATAAAGTAACGCCGGAACTTAAATTATGTGGTAAAGCCCTTGAAATAGCACCGACCGCCAAATTCTTAGGAATGTATTTTGATCAATATTTAACGTGGCACCATCATATAAATAATCTAGTTAATAGGTGTGAAAAAGATATTAACCTCTTGAGACTAATATCTGGAACAAACTGGGGAGCTAATAAGAAAACTAAACTCATGTTATATAACTCCTTAATTATGAGCAAAATTAATTATGGTAGCACAGCATATGCGTCAGCCTGCAAATCACAGTTAAAAAGGCTAGATGTAATACAAAGTAAGGCCCTAAGAGTAGTCACTGGAGCATATAAAACAACTAATAAAATGGCAGTATTAGTAGAAACGGCCCAGCTACCATTAGATATAACAAGAGAGGTCAATATGCTCAAATATTGGGCCAGATCCAGCCGCCTAGGTGAAAATCTGCCATAAATAATACAATCAAAGCACTGAAAGAATGCCCAGTACCATCGAAAGGGTTAGAAACGGTCACACTGGTAGGAAAGAGCTTAGAACCCAGCCGTACACTCGAGAGGTTAATAGGTTACTAGATAAATACCAATTAAGTGAAGTAAATATACAAGAGCCGGTGTTTTTCATATAATGCTGGGATCATGGTCACAACCCCCGACTTAAGCCTTAAATGCTTCATTAATAAAACAGAAGATACCACCCAGGCCAAACATATAACAGAAATGCATATAATGAAGCATTATAGGTCACATTACCATATATATACAGACGGTAGCAAAAATCCCAGCGAAAATAAAGCGGGCGCGGCCTTTGTTGTCTTTGATCCCTATAGCAAAGAAATTTGCTCGTCGGCTTTCAAATTAGACCCTAGGGTCTCCATATTCACGTGTGAGGCAACAGCCATCCAACATGCACTGAAATGGATACCCGAAAACATGCCCAGAAAACGTAGCTATATTTACAGATAGTTTGTCTGTATTACAATCAATAAATACAGGCAGGTCACAATCAAGATCTGATATAATAGTTGACATTATTCATAAAATCAGCCATCTCAGTAAAATAGGTATACATGTTTCCCTAATATGGGTCCCGAGTCATGTTGGCATTATGGGAAACGAAAGGGTCGATCAACTAGCAAAGCAAGGGTCCGAAAATGGAGCCCCAAAACAGGTCAAATTAGCAGTATCTGAGGTTAATAGCATAATAAAGGCCAAATCAAAGGAGTTTTTTAGACAGAGATGGCTACAACAAGACACAATGCGCTGCGCCCTCTCAGAACATATCCCCAGTAAAATGCAAATTTATAGCACAAACACCGGCCATGATAAGATCATTACCAGATTAAGGCTGGGGCGGAACGGTCTGGGCTGGGAGAACTACTCAGATAAACATCTATGCCCACACTGTACAGAATACGAAACATTCAACCACGTATTCTTTGACATACACAAAGAGTGTTACACGAAATGCAGAACACAGATTGGAACTTGAATGTGGACTCCTGAAACTCGGGTTGGTCTGTATAGACAGAAAGACACTCCTCTTCCCTCCGAAGGAAGTCGAGCAGCAGGTCTACAGCCTCCTAATACATTTCATCACCAAAATAGGCTACTTGAACAGAATATAAACAAAACATAAACATTACATAGGAGGGGCCCGACCTAACAATGAATTTTACAACTTTGGCCTTAATTTAATATCACAAAGTACCAGGGGGTTTGAATCTCTATATGCACCCCGTCTGGGGGTACCATGTAAGGCTTAACGGCACTGGTGCGGTCAATAGAGATAATATAATCTCAGGGGAAACGTGTATAAACATGTTAAAATCCTAAACTTCGTTCAAAAAAGATGGCGTCAATAACCAGGGGGGCTGAGCTTGTATATGCACCCCGTCTGGGGGTACCATGTAAGGCTTAACGGCACTGGTGCGGTCAATACAGGCGATATGTCCTCAGGGTGAAAGGCGCTATCTATTAAAGTTGCTAGGGTCGGGCCTCAACTATGAACAGCTAGAAATAAATCCAAGAATAACATAGTAACAGGAGCCGACTGTATATGAAGCATACCAAAATAAGCCCGAAAGAGGTTTTAATATTATAATTTATATTATAGTATTTTACTTTTAGTTGTTAAAATGTATATATACATATGTTATTTTTATTGTTTTATATAATAATCAAAAGGCCAAATACTCTTTTAGCAACCAGTATCTTTTAAATTGTTATAATTTTAAACATATACGTAATTTTAAGCCATGACTAGGCTAATTTTAGACAATGATTTTAAAACTAGGAGACACATCCTTGCAAACACTTTACATTTCGGCAAGGATGGTCACCTGTTTTTACTAAATTAGTTTTAAATATATTTTTATAACTTAATTTTATTAAAAACTTTAGGCAAAATAAAAAATCAGAAATAAGAGTCTTTGTGTTTTCGTTTTTCGGCAAAGGTCGACTCTGATTTTATCAAATTTTATCAAATTTTAGCTAGCTTTTTAACCAACTTTTATTCAATTTTAACTTTTTAGACAAATTCTATAATAACAGTAATAAAATCATAAAACCATAAGCAACCAATATCAAATAAAGCTATAAAATAATATAAAGTATTGGTCAGCACTGTATATATGTGATAGGGACCTATGGTGGCATGCATAAGCATGACCCAGTCCGAGAAAGACGCCACCATAGGAAAATCCAGTAGTGATGATGATCCGGAAACATACAGACGTCGACACACAACGGTAAACAAACAACAGGTAAACAGGTAAATTTTAAGTAAAAATTCTTACGCGTAATTTAGGCGACGGGTACACAGGATTCGCGTGTAAAACATTTATTAATATATATTTTATCTTTAAATTTGCAGAATCGCTAAAGAACACATAGAGCTATATTGCTAGACCATTTTTAGGAAGATAAGTTCATTAAAATGACCAAAATCACGTAGAAACGGTCGAATTTTGATAAAAACAACCGCAAAATTTCATACAGCGCGATCGTAAATATCTTTTACATATAATATGTAAAGTAACTAATACCGATATAATCATTAAATTTAGACTTTGGACTATAAAGTGCAAAAAACAGAACTGAAAAACATTAAAAAATGACAAAATGACAGCATTTTAAAAATATAGTAAAACGGTATCGGTGAAGCACATTGAATGTTTACGAGAATATAAAATAAGCATATTTATCGATATGACACATTTATGCAGTAGGCGTGGCGTGTAATCTATAAATAACCTGTGTACTGTCAACAATCGGACGTATATAGAGGCTATGTTTTAAACGTATTTTTAAAGTTTTAATGTTTTTAAAGTTTTGATATTAATAAAATAAAGCTTAAGAGTATAGATGTAGTTCATGGTCAGTGGCAGTTTTTCTCAGGCGCTTCAGGAGTGTTAGTAAGGTAGTCGCGGCTCTTACCCTGGATGACAAAATTTAATAAATTTAAATACTTTTATAACCTATTTACTATTTCGGAAATTATGACACAGTTTAGGGGGGTATAACATTTAAAAACAATATAATAACAATAAATACTCCAGCCAAGACCCAGACATGTTCAAAAATAACACCCGGGCCTTGAATTAAGGTCCCTTTTTAACTATATCATATGAATCTAATTCTTTGGAATCGATCCAGGCGCCGACCTGTATCTGGCAACGGGTCTCAAAATTCAAATCTCGCTGGGCCTACGATTGATTAGTTAGACTGGAAACAGTCATAACTACGCAGCGCAGCGTAAACAAATAAGAAAGAATAAAACAAAACAAAACAAGGAGCAACCACATACATCTCATTACACAGTGGACTGCCAGAATAAAATATATGATAAATTTTTCATATCATTGTCTTGCTTTTTGTACAGGTATGTACTTTTTTTTTATTACTTATAGTAACTGTTAAATGCAATTTTAAGGTGAATACAAGATGCTCATTTTTACAAATTATTTAGGAAACAGTTAAAATAGGAGATTCACATATTCACACTTGTATTCTGTTATATATCTCACAACAATTTATCACACTTAATATGTGATAATATCATCACATTTTCATGCTTTATTTTGTTATATATTTTACAACAGTTTATTACTCTTAATAATTTATTATGTCATGATATATTTTTGTATACTTTTGTAAATATAGTGTTATTTCTAGAACAATGCAGCGGAGTCACTGGTGCCCCACAATGCCCTTTACCATTTAACTGCCACTACACTGCCCTTATAATGTGCCCTCCTGCATAACTATAAACGTCTAGAAATGTTTGACTACTGTTGCAGTAATTTTCCCATTTAAAACGGCTCTCTGTCCCATTTAGGCAGCACCCTGCCCCTTTTAGACAGCACCCTGCTCTTTTTGAGCTCTGGAATTAACACTATAAATGAATATGTACTCCATATTATAAATTATTCAATTATTGTCTATAATGTTCATTGAAATTCAGTGACTTTTTGGTAAATTCATAGAATGAAAAAGGCAGTAATTAAATACTTGTTTGATATTCTTTCACTTACATATCTTCTGTTTTTTTGTGGGTTTTTTGGGTGTTTTTTTGTTTTTTTTTGGGGGGGGGGGGTGACAACAAGTGTTTGAAAGCTGTTTTTATGTCAGTAAGCATAGAAATAAACTTTAATGTGTAAAAAAACTATAGATGAATATAATAATTAGTGTGCTTTTCTTGGTAAAACTTCTCTTATTGCTTAAAGCAAGTGTTGATTCTTCCAAATTCCCCAAAAAATTATTATTTCAGTGAGTTAACTAAATAGCTTATTCCCCAAAATTTAATAAATAACTATTTATCGAAAAATATAAGTATTTCAATTAAGTAGTAATATACATTTATATATTTGTCAATTATTATGCTTACATTATTTATCATGACTTGATTATGATCATTGTTATATTCTGCATTATTAATCTGAAGATTTTGTTTGTTTGTTTTGGGTTTAACGCCGTTTTTCAACAGTATTTCAGTCATGTAACGGCGGGCAGTTAACCTAACCAGTGTTCCTGGATTCTGTACCAGTACAAACCTGTTCTCCGCAAGTAACTGCCAACTTCCCCACATGAATCAGAGGTGGAGGACTAATGATTTCAGACACAATGTCGTTTATCAAATAATCACGGAGAACATACGCCCCGCCCCAGGATCGAACTCACGACCCCGTGATCCGTAGACCAACTCTCTTACCTACTGAGCTAAGCGGGTGGGCAAATCTGAAGATTTAAATACAACGGAGGAGATTTGGGACTTTGACAAAGTCATACAAGCTTCAAACTACAAAGGACGCCTAGTGTATAAGGTCAGGTACAGAAATGAGAATGGAAAAAGTAAAACATTATGGAAGTACGAGGATGACTTGCCAGAGGATGTCAGGAAAGAATATCACATAAAATACACTTTTTCTGGCAAAGCTCGTAAATGCCCACAGATGTAAATAGATATGGTAAATTTGGCACACAAAGTCATGTGACTTTGGATACACAGTAGTATGTAATTAAAATCAGTTGTTAGCAATACGTAGTGATTAGTAAAATACAGTAGAATAATTAGCTCTTACTATTAGCAACACATATTAAGTAGTGTCATGTTGAGATAAGAGTAAGTAAAAGATTAGAGTAGAAATGCCCAAATTCACAGCACTAATCTGAAGTATAGTGTTAAATGATTTAAGTTTGGTTCTATGGATTGAAATGTCTTGTATACAAAATTCAAAAATTAAGTCAAATTCGCACTTTTGGAACTAAATCAGGGGGTTGGGAAGTACATACATTGTTAATCTTAACAATTACCTTACTTGTCATTTTCAACGATGCTTACATGGCTATGTGCATTAGGTGATACTCAAGGGATAATTTATGTCTACAAATAAGGAAACTTGGAAATAAGTTTCAAAATGGGAAGTCACTTCACAGTATTTTAAAAGTTTTGATCTTTGGACAATGGGTATGTCCAGGAGAAAAAGGAGCATTAGATGTTTAACCCTTGCATTTTAAATGGGTATATTGTATAATCTGTGTTCAGAAGAGATATTTGTAGAGTTATTCTTGAGCAAACTGAGGGCTACTGAATTTTGAACATTCTTGTGATATTTATGTAGTGTCATCTTGCCAAGTTCCCCAATATTAAAGCGATGCCTTTATTACGTAATCTCAAATTTTCTCAAAGAATTTTAGACCGTTTTACATGATAATCATAATTTCGCAGTATTTTATTCAGTGTGTCTTGTTGAAAAAAATATTCTTTGCGATAAATTTCACGAAAACTACACAACCAAGAAATAACACATTTATATTCCCTATTTAAATCAGGCAACAGACAGAGCAACATATAAGCTCTTGGTTTTTAGCTCACCTCAAACAAAGTTGATCCATATAGAACTATTTAGTCAAAAAATACGTATTTTTCTTACATTTTGTCAAGTTGTATTCTAGTTTGTTTTTTTTTTTGTAAACTTGTAAATTTAGGTTGACCGAAAATTGCTACTCTTGGCTAAACCTTCGGCAATATTAAATGATTGAGACAAAATCTCTCCTTCAATTTTCCACCAAAAGCTGTCAAGTATAATTCAACGACTTTTTATTACATTTTCAGGGTTAACAACTACCGGCCAACACCATACCACCACCACAAATACTAGCGGGACCGTATTGACCTGTATATGAGAGCTAATGTTTTGTTTTTTTAACAATAAACAACATCTGAACCATTAAAATCTGAATAGTATCATATTTTGAAATAGAATCATAACTCGCATTACGACGACGGCATTAGTCCCAAAGAAACTATTAGTTGTATTTACTTTGTCAAATAATTGATTTGCTGAACATGTTGTTTTGAAGGAATGTCCTCATTAGAACTACAGTTGATTATATACTTAAAATTAATTTAAAAACATGTTGAAAGTAGTCCGGCACATGAGGAACTTGAAGATTAAAATTTGATGAATTCTGCTAGCATAAACACTGTGAAGCTGAATGAGGAAAACATGACAGAGAAAAGGCAGCTTGTCATTCAGCATAACCAGGAAAAAAGACAACAGAACCCATATCTTCTAGACCTGTCCTTTGGTGGCCACTACAATACAACCAGAATGGTGTCCTCTTACAACCCTGAACAGGCAGCTTCACAAGCCTATGGAGTTGCTATTGAGAACCACACAAGTTACAACTACATAGCTGGATTGGCGGGCAAAAATAAGCTGATAAAGCTGGACCCAGAAACACTGTGAAGCTGAATGAGGAAGACATGGCAGAGAAAAGGCAGTTTGTCATTCAGCATAACCAGGAAAAAAGACAACAGAACCCATATCTTCTAGACCTGTCCTTTGGTGGCCACTACAATACAACCAGAATGGTGTCCTCTTACAACCCTGAACAGGCAGCTTCACAAGCCTATGGAGTTGCTATTGAGAAAAACACAAGTTACAACTACATAGCTGGATTAGCGGGCAAAAATAAACTCTGTTGGATATGGGCTTATCTTCGGAACAAGGGATTTGAAATAACATGTACCAATGAACAGGCGGAATGCACAGCAACAATACCATATATGCAGTCTCATTTAGAAAGAAAGATAGCTTACGACACTGTGGAACAGCTCTCAAATGAAGACCTGCTTGTCTGCAATGTGACAACTGATGGAGACATGGCAGCCTATCTTAGAATGGATGATTTTTATAAGCTAGGCTATGCTTGGAGTGTCAATCACCAGGCAGATCCACATCATCTTGGAAAGCAGGAAGGTTAGGAAAACTCAAGCTTCAAACTGGACCCAGAAACTGTTCCAAGGAAAGAAACTGACACAGTGCCAGACAACAAGCCATTTCAACTCATGAGTAAAGACATCAAGGCTATGAGTAAAGACCTCAAGGCTTAATGTAGTGCAATCATAGAAAACTTTGTACCGATGGAAATGGGCTGACTAAGCCCAATAAAAACTCAAGTCTCTAATGCCCAAGTTTCATTCAAAACTTTGACATAAAAGAAAAAATAATGGATTTTAAAGAAAAGTATCTGTCATTATCAGATAATGTAATTTATTTCATTACTTAAAAACTTTTTATTAAATCATTATTACCGTATTTTCCCGAATTAAGGCCCCCCCTCTAATTAACGCCCCCCCACCCATTTTGGAGGGGAAAAAAGTCAACAAGAACGGGAAAAATCACCTACCTCATTTTTATAAGTCCACATAATAAGTAATTTACAGTACTAAAGTCCAATGTATTAAAAATTAAACACACTTTTAAACAGTCCATGTACCGTAAGTCCAAAACATTTGCACTAAGTACGGTACGTAACAGAAAATTAAACGGTAAATACATTTTTGATTTGTTTTTACACCACTCGCGCACACGCTTCCTGCCGACTTTAAACAAACTTGCAGCAATGTGTTTACGATATACCCTTTTCTTCGGCAGTTTTTTAAGAACTTTTTAATTTAAAAGCAGGCACAGCAGCGTGTCAAACCATTGACATTGTGTATTGCACTATTAGCTACCCGCATGTACTAAGGAAAATGTTATCGGAGTACACAGCTGTTTGGGTCATGACGTAATGTGTAGTGTCGCGAGCGTGTCAAAAAGCCAGACATGGAATACACGAGGTACCGTATTTAAATGCATAAAAGACACACTGCATTAAATTGGATGCCAAATAATTACGTTTTAGGGGGATTAAACAACACAGAAACACTTTACAGCTAGTTTGAACGATGTTTTTAAGTTTTGTAAAAATTTTCATTTTTTATTTTTTACCCCAAATAAGCGCCCCCTCTTTGGAAAATGTAACGCCCCCGGGGGCGTTAATACGGGAAAATACGGTATTAAATTGTTTATTTTTCCTATTGTTGAAATACGACATGACTTGGAATTAAGAAATAATAACTTTTGTTAAAGATGTCACTTATATCAAATATTAAATTAAATGAAAATCATATTTTAAAACTCTAAAAAATACTTATGTTAATGTAGTGAGACTTGTTAATAATCTTTATATTATGTACCTTTTACTTAAAGCGAGAATATCAGCTAATTTCTCCATCTTTTATTAAATTATCAAATATTGTGTATTAAATCTAATATATGAAATAAAAATCAAATTCCCCATTTTGTTTAAATTATGAAATACTGTATGATCATTCAAAAGTTGGACATTAGAAAGAAATAAACTAGATTTTAAAGAAAAGTGTTGACATTGTCATATTCAGGATATTCGTGTCAAGGATTCAGACTCTAGTGGTTAGATGGTGTGTAAGGATTAGGGTTAGGTAGTTAGGAATTTAATTATCCTTATCTGAAAAATGTTGGTTACCACTAAGTGAACAAGAAGGCCATGTATCGCTCACCTGACCTATTGACATAAAGATTATCAAGATTAACATTCTGACCAAGTTTCATTAAGATATGGTCATAAATGTGGTCTCTAAAGTGTTAACTAGCTTTTCCTCTGATTTGATCTAGTGACCTATTTTTGACCCCACATGACCCAGATTCAATCTTGACCTAAGGACCATCAAGATTAAGGTTCTGACTAAGTTTCAAGAAGACACAGTCATAAATATTAACAAGTTTTTCCTTTGATTTCACCTAGTGACCAAGTTTTTGACCCCACCTGACCCAGATTTAAACTTGACCTATACATCAAAATCAACATTCTGACCAAGTTTCATTTTAGATATGGTCATAAATGTGGCCCCTAACTAGCTTTTCCTTTGATTTGAACTGGTGACCTAGTTTTTGATCCTACATGACCCAGATTCAAAATGGACCTTGAGACTATCAAGTTTAACATGACCAAGACTCATGAAGATACATTTAAAAATGTGGCCTCTACAGTTTTAAGAAGCTTTTCCTTTGATTTGACCTGGTCACTTAGTTTTTAACCCAAGATGACCCAAAATCTAACTCGTCATTGATGATAACATTTTGACCATGTTTCATTAAGACTGGGCCAAAATTTTAACCTCTAGAGTGTAAACAAGCTTTTCCCTCGATATGACCTGGTGACCCAGTTTCTGATCCCATATGACCCAATATCGAACTCATGCAAGATTTTATTACAGTAACATTCTAACCTAGTTTCATTTTGGATTGGGCTAAATTGTTACCTCTAGAGTGTTTACAGTCAAATTATTGACGACAGACGACGGACACAGGGCGATCACAAAAGCTCACCTTCGAGCACTTTGAACTCGGGTGAGCTAAAAAAAACACTTAATGGTATGTGGATTTGGAAATATCACTTACGCCGTACCAAATAGATTAATAGTTCTTCGGAAAATTAAAAAAAAAAATATGAGCGAGCGAGCGAAAATTTATTTTATTTTTTTTCTCAATTTTGATTTTTCAGAGGCGGGTAGATTTTACATGGAGCAAGCGGGCTTTTTTAAAAAAAAATTCCCAGCTTGGACCCTTGAGGAGGGGCTTATGATTATACATGAAGTTAACATTTCTTTAGAAATAACACAGAAATCAAACATTTACAGTGTGGATAACACAGTATATAGCTTTTTTTATATGTTTTAAAGACTACATGAATGATTTTGCAAATAAATTCTTGCCAAAACTCACTGAATCACTTTTTTTATGTAAGTGCGGGCGGGTGATTATTTTTTTTCTCAGGAATGAAATTATTGATGCGGTAGTTCCGATGAACGACATATCAATTTGGTATGGCCTTAAGAATAGAAATGTGGGGGTATTCGACAGTCCGTAGTTCAAGTACATTATTTGTTATATCAAAGGCTGCATAAACAATATCATAAAACAGGTAACAATACTGATGTTATTTTTCTAATAACAAGGGATATCTTCACCATTGAAAATAGTTAATATTGTTGATTGCTCTAGCTGACATTATGAATATTATACAATTTCTCTTATAAACAGGAAGTAGAATTCATCAGACTGTCAGTAATAATGATACTAATGCACAAAATTTGCTAATGTTGAGATAACTTTCATTGTCCAACTAGATTTCTATTGCCACCCAGGAATACATTATTTTATAAGAACATCTGTCCGTCTTCATCTTGCCTATAGCATCAGAATCCCAGAATTGAAGGACTATATGCAGTTACATGACTGACTTGTTCCTTGGATTTTGCACTTCTGTAACCGCTTTGTTTTGGGTTTAACGCCGTTTTTCAACAGTATTTCAGTCATGTAACAGCGGGCAGTTAACCTAACCAGTGTTCCTGGATTCTGTACCAGTACAAACCTGTTCTCCGCAAGTAACTGCCAACTTCCCCACATGAATCAGAGGTGGAGGACTAATGATTTCAGACACAATGTCGTTTATCAAATAATCACGGAGAACCTACGCCCCGCCCCAGGATCGAACTCACGACCCCGCGATCCGTAGACCAACTCTCTTACCTACTGAGCTAAGCGGGCAGGCAAATCTGAAGATTTAAATACAACGGAGGAGATTTGGGACTATGACAAAGTCATACAAGCTTCAAACTACAAAGGACGCCTAGTGTATAAGGTCAGGTACAGAAATGAGAATGGAAAAAGTAAAACATTATGGAAGTACGAGGATGACTTGCCAGAGGATGTCAGGAAAGAATATCACATAAAATACACTTTTTCTGGCAAAGCTCGTAAATGCCCACAGATGTAAATAGATATGGTAAATTTGGCACACAAAGTCATGTGACTTTGGATACACAGTAGTATGTAATTAAAATCAGTTGTTAGCAATACGTAGTGATTAGTAAAATACAGTAGAATAATTAGCTCTTACTATTAGCAACACATATTAAGTAGTGTCATGTTGAGATAAGAGTAAGTAAAAGATTAGAGTAGAAATGCCCAAATTCACAGCACTAATCTGAAGTATAGTGTTAAATGATTTAAGTTTGGGTTCTATGGATTGAAATGTCTTGTATACAAAATTCAAAAATTAAGTCAAATTCGCACTTTGGAACTAAATCAGGGGTTGGGAAGTACATACATTGTTAATCTTAACAATTACCTTACTTGTCATTTTCAACGATGCTTACATGGCTATGTGCATTAGGTGATACTCAAGGGATAATTTTATGTCTACAAATAAGGAAACTTGGAAATAAGTTTCAAAATGGGAAGTCACTTCACAGTATTTTAAAAGTTTTGATCTTTGGGCAATGGGCATGTCCAGGAGAAAAAGGAGCATTAGATGTTTAACCCTTGCATTTTAAATGGGTATATTGTATAATCTGTGTTCAGAAGAGATATTTGTAGAGTTATTCTTGAGCAAACTGAGGGCTACTGAATTTTGAACATTCTGTGATATTTATGTAGTGTCATCTTGCCAAGTTCCCCAATATTAAAGCGATGCCTTTATTACGTAATCTCAAATTTTCTCAAAGAATTTTAGACCGTTTTACATGATAATCATAATTTCGCAGTATTTTATTCAGTGTGTCTTGTTGAAAAAATATTCTTTGCGATAAATTTCACGAAAACTACACAACCAAGAAATAACACATTTATATTCCCTATTTAAATCAGGCAACAGACAGAGCAACATATAAGCTCTTGGTTTTTAGCTCACCTCAAACAAAGTTGATCCATATAGAACTATTTAGTCAAAAAATACGTATTTTTCTTACATTTTGTCAAGTTGTATTCTAGTTGTTTTTTTTTTGTAAACTTGTAAATTTAGGTTGACCGAAAATTGCTACTCTTGGCTAAACCTTCGGCAATATTAAATGATTGAGACAAAATCTCTCCTTCAATTTTCCACCAAAAGCTGTCAAGTATAATTCAACGACTTTTTATTACATTTCAGGGTTAACAACTACCGGCCAACACCATACCACCACCACAAATACTAGCGGACCGTATTGACCTGTATATGAGAGCTAATGTTTTGTTTTTTTTAACAATAAACAACATCTGAACCATTAAAATCTGAATAGTATCATATTTTGAAATAGAATCATAACTCGCATTACGACGACGGCATTAGTCCCAAAGAAACTATTAGTTGTATTTACTTTGTCAAATAATTGATTTGCTGAACATGTTGTTTTGAAGGAATGTCCTCATTAGAACTACAGTTGATTATATACTTAAAATTAATTTAAAAACATGTTGAAAGTAGTCCGGCACATGAGGAACTTGAAGATTAAAATTTGATGAATTCTGCTAGCATAAACACTGTGAAGCTGAATGAGGAAAACATGACAGAGAAAAGGCAGCTTGTCATTCAGCATAACCAGGAAAAAGACAACAGAACCCATATCTTCTAGACCTGTCCTTTGGTGGCCACTACAATACAACCAGAATGGTGTCCTCTTACAACCCTGAACAGGCAGCTTCACAAGCCTATGGAGTTGCTATTGAGAAAAACACAAGTTACAACTACATAGCTGGATTAGCGGGCAAAAATAAACTCTGTTGGATATGGGCTTATCTTCGGAACAAGGGATTTGAAATAACATGTACCAATGAACAGGCGGAATGCACAGCAACAATACCATATATGCAGTCTCATTTAGAAAGAAAGATAGCTTACGACACTGTGGAACAGCTCTCAAATGAAGACCTGCTTGTCTGCAATGTGACAACTGATGGAGACATGGCAGCCTATCTTAGAATGAATGATTTTTATAAGCTAGGCTATGCTTGGAGTGTCAATCACCAGGCAGATCCACATCATCTTGGAAAGCAGGAAGGTTAGGAAAACTCAAGCTTCAAACTGGACCCAGAAACTGTTCCAAGGAAAGAAACTGACACAGTGCCAGACAACAAGCCATTTCAACTCATGAGTAAAGACATCCAGGCTATGAGTAAAGACCTCAAGGCTAAATGTAGTGCAATCATAGACAAGAAACGCGGCAATGACACGAAACCAGGTTTTCAACACTTTTCATAAGAATAAACAAGAGTGCCAGAATGTCACAATATACGCCTGTCACAGCAAATTTCTTTACTCTAGCACCTGTATTTGCAAATGTAATTTTAATTTTGTGGTTGTTTAGTAATCATTGTAATTCTTTTGTTTTTCTAAGTCCACAAAAAAACTCCTTACCAGGTAGAGATACCTTAAAATACACCTAAAATTAGAAAGTAACAACTATGTTGTACCACAGAAAAGTGGTCTTGGTTTTTCCCTACGGTCAATTATAAAAAAGTTACAATATAAGTTATTTATAGTAACAACTAAGGGAAGTTAATCTTAAAAAAAAAAAAAAAAAAAAAAAAAGAAAAAAAAAAAAAATACAAAAAAAAAAATTGTAAGTCCACACAGAAATCCTTACCAGGTAGAGATTGGTCAAAATACACCTCAAAATTGGATGTAACATGCATGTTGTACTACAGAAAAGTGGTCTCGATTTTTCCCTACGTCTAGTAATGAAAAAATTACAATATAAGCTATTTATAGTAACAACAAAGGGAAGTAATTCTAAAGAAGGGAACTGCGCAAGACACTTCGTCTCATGATGGTGTATAATTGTGCCAAGTTACATCAAAATCCCTCTATGCATGAAGAAGATATGCTCCGGACAAAGTTTTCATTCTTGTATCCTTTGACCTCTAAGTGTGACCTTGACCTTAGACCTAGGGACCTGGTTCTTGCGCATGACACTACATCTCATGATGGTGAACAATTGTGCCAACTTTCATCAAAATCCCTCCATGCATGTAGAAGATATGCTAACCCTAACCCTAACCTAACCCTAACCCTATTTTTAGTAACAATGACCTTGACCTTGATCCCAGAAACCCCAAAATCAATCCCAAGCTACAACTTTATATAAGTTTTCTATACACCAAGTTTCATCATGATAGCTCATTCCTAAGTTAAGTTATTGACCGGAAACCCTATTTCTATTTTAAGTAACAGTGACCTTGACCTTGACCCCAGAAACCCCAAAATCAATCCCAGCCTTTGTCTTGATATAAGCTACATACATACTAAGTTTTATTCAAATATCTTTACCGAAACAAAAGTTATTGACCGGAAACCCTTTTTCTATTTTAAGTAACAGTGACCTTGACCTTGACCCCAGAAACCCCAAAATCAATCCCAGCCTTTGTCTTGATATAAGCTACATACATACCAAGTTTTATTCAAATATCTTTACCGAAACAAAAGTTATTGACCGGAAACACCAGTTTGACGCCGCCGCCGCCGCCGCCACCGCCGCCCACCCGCCCGACCGACATCTACCCCAATCTAATAACTCTAAAAACTTTGTACCGATGGAAATGGGCTGACTAAGCCCAATAAAAACTCAAGTCTCTAATGCCCAAGTTTCATTCAAATTTTTGACATAAAAGAAAAAAATAATGGATTTTAAAGAAAAGTATCTGTCATTATCAGATAATGTAATTTATTTCATTACTTAAAAAAAACTTTTTATTAAATCATTATTATTAAATTGTTCATTTTTCCTATTGTTGAAATACGACATGACTTGGAATTAAGAAATAATAACTTTTGTTAAAGATGTCACTTATATCAAATATTAAATTAAATGGAAATCATATTTTAAAACTCTAAAAAATACTTATGTTAATGTAGTGAGACTTGTTAATAATCTTTTTATATTATGTACCTTTTACTTAAAGCGAGAATATCAGCTAATTTCTCCATCTTTTATTAAATTATCAAATATTGTGTATTAAATCTAATATATGAAAAAAAAATCAAATTCCCCATTTTGTTTAAATTATGAAATACTGTATGATCATTCAAAAGTTGGACATTAGAAAGAAATAAACTAGATTTTAAAGACAAGAGGACCATGATGGTCCTGAATCGCTCACCTGACGTCGTTTTTTCTATTAGTTGACATAGTGACCTAGTTTTTGAGCTCATGTGACCCAGTTTTGAACCTGACCTAGATATCATCAAGATAAAAATTCTGACCAATTTTCATGAAGATCCATTGAAAAATATGGCCTCTAGAGAGGTCACAAGGTTTTTTATTATTTGACCTACTGACCTAGTTATTGATGGCACGTGACCCAGTTTCGAACTTGACCTAGATATCATCAAGATGAAGATTCTGACCAATTTTCATGAAGATCCATTGAAAAGTATGGCCTCTAGAGAGGTCACAATGTTTTTCTAATTTTAGACCTACTGACCTAGTTCTTGACCGCAGTTGACCCAGTTTCAAACTTGACCTAGATATCATCAAGATGAACATTCAGACCAAATTTCATACAGATCCCATGAAAAATATGGCCTCTAGAGAGGTCACAAGGTTTTTCTATTATTTGATCTACTGACCTAGTTATTGATGGCACGTGACCCAGTTTCGAACTTGACCTAGATATCATCAAGGTGAACATTCTGACCAATTTTCATGAAGATCCATTCGAAAGTATGGCCTCTAGAGAGGTCACAAGGTTTTTCTATTTTTAGACCTACTGACCTAGTTTTTGACCAGAGTTGACCCAGTTTCGAACTTAACCTAGATATCATCAAGATGAACATTCAGACTAACTTTCATACAGATTCCTTGAAAAATATGGCCTCTAGAGAGGTCACAAGGTTTTTTTATTATTTGACCTACTGACCTAGTTATTGAAGGCACGTGACCCAGTTTCGAACTTGACCTAGATATCATCAAGGTAAACATTCCGACCAATTTTCATGAAGATCCACTCAAAAGTATGGCCTCTAGAGAGGTCACAATGTTTTTCTATTTTTAGACCTACTGACCTAGTTTTTAACCGCAGTTGACCCAGTTTCGAACTTGACCTAGATATCATCAAGATGAACATTCGGACCAACTTTCATACAGATCCCATGAAAAATATGGCCTCTAGAGAGGTCACAAGGCTTTTCTATTATTTGACCTACTGACCTAGTTATTGATGGCACGTGACCCACTTTCAAACTTGACCTAGATATCATCAAGGTGAACATTCTGACCCATTTTCATGAAGGTCTTATGAAAAGTATGGCCTCTAGAGAGGTCACAAGGTTTTTCTATTTTTAGACCTACTGACCTAGTTTTTGACCGCACCTGACCCAGTTTCGAACTTGACCTAGATATCATCAAGGTGAACATTCTGACCAACTTTCATAAAGATCCCGTGAAAAATGTGACCTCTAGAGTGGTCACAAGCAAAAGTTTACGGACGGACTGACGGACGGACGCACGGACAATGGACGACGGACGCCGCGCGATCACAAAAGCTCACCTTGTCACTTTGTGACAGGTGAGCTAAAAAGTGTTGACTCTGTCATTTTCAGGATATTCATGTCAAGATTCAGACTCTAGTGGTTAGGTGGTGTGTAAGGATTAGGGTTAGGTAGTTAGGAATTTAATTATCCTTATCTGAAAAATGTTGGTTACCACTTAGTGAACAAGAAGGCCATGAAAGCCCTGTATCGCTCACCTGAATTATTGACATAAAGATTATCAAGATTAACATTCTGACCAAGTTTCATTAAGATATGCTCATAAACGTGGTCTCTAAAGTGTTAACTAGCTTTTCCTCTGATTTGATCTAGTGACCTATTTTTTGACCCCACATGACCCAGATTCAACCTTGACCTAAGGACCATCAAGATTAACATTCTGATTAAGTTTCAAGAAGACACAATCATAAATATTAACAAGTTTTTCCTTTGATTTCACCTAGTGACCAAGTTTTTGACCCCACCTGACCCAGATTTAAACTTGACCTATACATCAAGATCAACATTCTGACCAAGTTTCATTTTAGATATGGTCATAAATGTGGCCCCTAACTAGCTTTTCCTTTGATTTGAACTGGTGACCTAGTTTTTGATCCTACATGACCCAGATTCAAAATGGACCTTGAGACTATCAAGTTTAACATGACCAAGACTCATGAAGATACATTTACAAATGTGGCCTCTACAGTTTTAAGAAGCTTTTCCTTTGATTTGACCTTGTCACTTAGTTTTTAACCCAAGATGACCCAAAATCTAACTCGTCAAAGATTTTATTGAAGATAACATTTTGACCATGTTTCATTAAGACTGGGCCAAAATTTTAACCTCTAGAGTGTAAACAAGCTTTTCCCTCGATATGACCTAGTGACCTAGTTTTTAACCCCAGATGACCAAATAGCAAACTCGTCCAAGATTTCATTTAGGGTAACATTCTGACCAAGTTTCTTTAAGACTGGGCCAAAATTGTGACCTCTAGAGTGTTAACAAGCTTTTCCTTTGATTTGACCTGGTGACCCAGTTTCTGATCCCATATGACCCAATATCGAACTCATGCAAGATTTTATTACGGTAACATTCTAACCTAGTTTCATTTGGATTGGGCTAAAATTGTTACCTCTAGAGTGTTTACAGTCAAATTATTGACGACAGACGACGGACACAGGGCGATCACAAAAGCTCACCTTTGAGCACTTTGAACTCGGGTGAGCTAAAAAAAACACTTAATGGTATGTGGGCTTGGAAATATCACTTACGCCATACCAAATAGATTAATAGTTCTTTGGAAAATTTTCAAAAAAAGATAGGAGCAAGCGAGCGAATTTTTTTTTTTTTTTCTCAATTTTGATTTTTCAGAGGCGGGTAGATTTTACATGGAGCAAGCGGGCTTTTTAAAAAAAATTCCCAGCTTGGACCCTCGAGGAGGGGGTTATGATTATACATGAAGTTAACATTTCTTTTGAAATAACACAGAAATCAAACATTTGGATAACACAGTATATAGCTTTTTTTATATGTTTTAAAGACTACATGAATGATTTTGCAAATAAATTCTTGCCAAAACTCACTGAATCACTTTTTTTATGTAAGTGCGGGCCGGTGATTATTTTTTTTCTCAGGAATGAAATTATTGATGCGGTAGTTCCGATGAACGACATATCAATTTGGTATGGCCTTCAGAGTAGCAATGTGGGGGTATTCGACAGTCCGTAGTTCAAGTACATAATTTGTTATATCAAAGGCAGCATAAACAATATCATAAAACAGGTAACAATACTGATGTTATTTTTCTAATAACAAGGGATATCTTCACCATTGAAAATAGTTAATATTGTTGATTGCTCAAGCTGACATTATGAATATTATACAATTTCTCTTATAAACAGGAAGTAGAATTCATCAGACTGTCAGTAATAATGATACTAATGCACAAAATTCTGCTAATGTTGAGATAACTTTCATTGTCCAACTAGATTTCTATTGCCACCCAGGAATACATTATTTTATAAGAACATCTGTCCGTCTTCATCTTGCCTATAGCATCAGAATCCCAGAATTGAAGGACTATATGCAGCTACATGACTGACTTGTTCCTTGGATTTTTTTCACAAGGAAAATTTCTTTCTCATAGATTGACTTAATTTTCAATGAATGTACTTAATTTTTATTGTTGTATTTAAGATTTTGCTTTTCAATGTTTAATGTTGTAAATATTGATTATACTGATTTTATCCTCTTTATTCTCTTAAATGCAGATTAAATCTAACACCATACAACTACCATAATATTAAATCATAATTACTACAGCAAAGCTTGCTGTGATTTATAACAAAAGATTTTGTAATTGTCACCAGGGCTAATCTCTGCATGTAGAAGCGAGAAAAATTTATGTTTGTTGTTGTCTCTAAGAACAACACTTGCTTCAATATAAAAAGCAGAAATTCACAGCAGAATTTACTTGAACATTCTGCTGTATAATAAATATATATTGAAGTAAACAATTTCTCGACTTTTACAGGTAAGAGTCTTCTGTGTATTTTTTAAGAATTTGTTCTACATTAATTTTGTATTTAAGCATTATGCATTACTGAAAATATTAATGTTAAAATTTGCTTAAAGTATTATTTCAGCAATGCTCTTTTACAATTATTAATTTACTAGTTATATTACTTTAGTTAAAGTTATATGTCACTTTATGCTTGCTCATGGTACCTCCACAGCCAAGCAAGATATTTAACTAATGCCCTAAATACTGTATTCTAGTTATTGAATAAACTTGTTGTTAATTTGTAAGGATTTACTTGAACATTCTGCTGTACAATAAATATATATTGAAGTAAACAATTTCTCGACTTTTACAGTGTATCCACTATTACCAGGTGGACAACCAAGGAAAATAGTACATTCAGTTCAAATATACCATTTATACGGACAAATTATACAAATAAAATTAATTGACACAAGCGGTGTCAAATTTTGCACTTCTGTAACCGCAATGTAACAGTTAAAACTGGTGAAAAACTAACAATCCAATCTTGGTTCCTCTCTCTGTATGTCCAGACTCAATCTACAATCAAGGTCGCTTGATAGAAATCCTGCTGTCAAGCAAGAGATATCACAGTCTTCAAGTTCATCACGGAACAAGTCAAACCAGTTCAGACAAATCACGGCAGGTAACACTTTCGTTATTACCCAAATTTTGTGTTGGCATGTTGCCATTTTCATGGTAAGAAAGGTGGAAGAACTATGCCCGACTCCATAAAATTAGTGGGGAAGACAAATCACAGTAGTTTGACCTCTTTCTAGGTCAGACAAAGGATGAGGGACATGGAGCAGTCACAAAAATAGAAATATACAAAGGACGTTAGGACAGCAAAGGAGCAGCAATCAATATGCTACTTGCATCTGCACTTCAGAACACAGCCGATATTCAAAGTGAACTTGCTCTTCACTTCAATGCATCTACCACCAACAGCAATAAATAATATGCAAGAATTGATGAATGCTGCTAGCATAAACACTGTGAAGCTGAATGAGGAAGACATGACAGAGAAAAGGCAGCTTGTCATTCAGCATAACCAGGAAAAAAGACAAAAGAACCCATACCTTCTAGACCTGTCCTTTGGTGGCCACTACAATACAACCAGAATGGTGTCCTCTTACAACCCTGAACAGGCAGCTTCACAAGCCTATGGAGTTGCTATTGAGAACCACACAAGTTACAACTACATAGCTGGATTGGCGGGCAAAAATAAGCTGATAAAGCTGGACCCAGAAACACTGTGAAGCTGAATGAGGAAGACATGGCAGAGAAAAGGCAGCTTGTCATTCAGCATAACCAGGAAAAAAGACAACAGAACCCATATCTTCCAGACCTGTCCTTTGATGGCCACTGCAACACAACAAGAGTGGTGTCCACTTTTAAACCTGAACAGGCAGCTTCTAAAGCCTATGGAGTTGCTATTGAAAACCACACAAGTTACAACTATAAAGCTGGATTAGTTCTCCTAGCTATGGGCTTATCTGCAGAACAAAGAATTTGACATAACGAGCTGCCAGAGGACAGCAACACTCGACTATTCAACAGTCTTGTCAACTGAATGAATATTAATGATGAAAAAGGGACATAATTTTATACAAGAGAGTCATGATGACCCTGGATCGCTCACCAGAGTAATATGAGCTACATGTTTCAAATGTCAAACTGATGATTTTAAAAAAATTTTGGAAGATTTTCCGATGTACAATCAAGTAACCCCTGTGGCGGAGCCAATTTTACCCCGGGTGTCACGATTTGAACAAAGTTTGTAGAAGTCTACTAGGCAATGTTACATGAAGAAGAGGTCCTCTAGGCAATACTACATGTCAAATATCTAACCTCTAGGCTTTCTGGTTTATTTTTAGAAGATTTTTCTATGTACAATCAAGTAACCTCATGGGCAAGGGTCAATTTGACCCCAGGGGTCATGATTTGAACAAATTTTGTAGAAGTCTACTAGGCAATGCTACAAGTCAAATATCTTAGACCTAGGCCTTCTGATTTATTTTTAGACAATTTTTGAAGAGTTTCCTATGTAAAATCAAGTGACCCCTGGGGCGGGGTCAATTTTGACCCCAGGGGTCATGATTTGAACAAATTTTGTAGAGGTCCACTAGGCAATGCTACATTTTAAATATCTAAGCTCTAGGCCTTCTGGTTTATTTTTAGGAAATTTTTGAAGATTTTCCTGTGTAAAATTAAGTGACCCCTGGGGCAGGGTCAATTTTGACCCCAGGGGTCATGATTAGAACAGATTTTGTAGAGGCCCACTAGGCAATTCTACATGTCAAATATCTAAGCTTTAGGCCTTCTGGTTAATTTTTAAAAACAATTTTGAAGATTTTCCTATAGAAATCTATGTAAAATCAAGTGACCCTGGGGCGGGGTCAATTTTGACCCCAGGGTCATGATTTGAACAAATTTAGTAGAGGTCCACTAGGCAATGCTACATGTCAAATATCTAAGCTCTAGGGCTTCTGGTTTTTGAGAAGAAGATTTTTTTTAAATTTTCCTATGTAAAATCAAGTGACCCCTGGGGCGGGGTCAATTTTGACCCCGGGGTCATGATTTGAACAAAATTGGTAGAGGTCCACTGGGCAATGCTTCACACCAAATATCTAAGCTCTAGGGCTTCTGGTTTTTGAGAAGAAGATTTTTAAAGTTTTTCCTTTCGGTTGCCATGGCAGTCAGAGTTCTGCATGGAATTCAATTCTTTGAAAAATTTTGAAAGGGGGCCACCCAAGGATCATTCCTGTGAAGTTTGGTGTAATTCTGTCCAGTGGTTTTCAAGAACATAGTTTTTGAAATTGTTGACGGATGACGCACGACGCACTACACACAACGGACATCAAGGGGTCACAATAGTTCACCTTGTCACTTCGTGACAGGTGAGCTAAAAATTACAGAAGATTTAATAAAATGAATTAAAAATTTTGTTCCAGAAAATTCGGCAAGTTTCCCACAACCTCAAGCATCATTTGGCAGTGGCTAGATTGCGTGACGATTTGCTTGAGAAAATTCTTCAAAAAGATGAGGCATGGAACAATGGCTGTATTCTGAAGGCGAATAAGAAGCCGATCGGACAAACGTTTTTCAAAGGGTGGATGAGAGTAGATGATACAGAAGACCAGGTTACTTGTCTAGCTGTGTTGCTTGATGAGGGTTACACAGCTTTTAAGAAACAAGAGGGTCATGATGACCCTGAACTGCTCACCTGAATAACATGTTTCAAATGGCAAACTGACGCTAAAATATTAGAAAGTAGGTCAGTAGGTCGCATTCATGGTATCTGAAAGACAGTTTTAAGATTGGTGTGCTAAATTGTTCATTTCATCCAAATTTCAACGCTGTATCTCGAAAAACAAGAAAGTAGGTCAGTAGGTCAAGGTCACAGTCAAGTGATCCCTAATCGCTTGGGTTTTCAGGTAACTATAATTAAACAGTCTAGGAAATATGACCTGATAATTTTCAAAGTCATTTTTCCTATATAACTCATAAAACAAGTGACCCACAGGGCAGGGCCTCTTTTCACCCCTGGGGGGCATAATTTGAACAAACTTGTTAGAGATCCACCAGGCAATGTTACAAACCAAATATCAAATGCCTCGGCCTTGAACTTTCAGACAAGAAGATCTTTAAGTTTTTTCCTATATGAGTCTATGTTAAGCTTGGTACCCCTAGGGCAGGGCCTCTTTTCACCCTAAAGTCATACTTTGAACAATTTTGGTAGAGAAACACTAGGAAAGGCAACATACTTAATATCAAAAGCCTATGCCTTGCAGTTTCAGGCCAGAAGAATTTTAAAGTTTTTTTTCAATATAAGTCTATGTAAACAAGAGGACCATGATGGTCCTGAATCGCTCACCTCTTCCCACATGACCTAGTTTTGAGTATGACGTCGTTTTTTCTATTATTTGACACAGTGACCTAGTTTTTGAGCTCATGTGACCCAGTTTTGAATTTGACCTAGATATTATCAAGATAAAAATTCTGACCAATTTTCATGAAGATCCATTGAAAAATATGGTCTCTAGAGAGGTCACAAGGTTTTTCTGTTATTTGACCTATTGACCTAGTTTTCGAAGGTACGTGACCCTGTTTTGAACTTTACCTAGATATCATCAAGGAGAACATTCTCACTAATTTTCATGAAGATCTCATGAAAAATATGGCCTCTAGAGAGGTCACACGGTTTTTCTATTTTTATACCTACTGGCCTAGTTTTTGACCGCACGTGACCCAGTTTCGAAACTATTCTAGATATCATCAAGGTGAACATTCAGATCAATTTTCATGAAGATCCATTGAAAAATATGGCCTTTAGAGAGGTCAAAAGATTTTTCTAATTTTAGACCTACTGACCTAGTTTTTGACCGAAGTTGACCCAGTTTCAAACTTGATCTAGATATCATCAAGATGAACATTCAGACCAACTTTCATACAGATCCCATGAAAAGTATGGCCTCTAGAGAGGTCACAAGGTTTTTCTATTATTTGACCTACTGACCTAGTTTTTTAAGGCACGTGACCCAGTTTCAAACTTGACCTAGATATCATCAAGGTGAACATTCTGACCAATTTTCATGAAGATCCATTCAAGGGTATGGCCTCTAGAGAGGTCACAAGGTTTTTCTATTTCAAGAACTACTGACCTAGTTTTTGATCGCAGCTGACCCAGTTTCAAACTTGACCTATATATCATCAAGATAAACATTCAGACCAACTTTCATACAGATCCCTGAAAAATATGGCCTCTAGAGAGGTCACAACGTTTTTTCATTATTTGACCTACTGACCTACTTTTTGATGGCACGTGACCCACTTTCGAACTTGACCTAGATATCATCAAGATGAACATTCTGACCAATTTTTATGGAGATCCATTCACAAGTATGGCCTCTAGAGAGGTCACAAGGTTTTTCTATTTTTAGACCTACTGACCTAGTTTTTGACCGCACATGACCCTGTTTCGAACTTGACCTAGATATCATCAAGCTGAACATTCTGACCAACTTTCATAAAGATCCCACAAAAAATGTGACCTCTAGAGTGGTCACAAGCAAAAGTTTACGGACGCACGGACGCAGGACACCGCGCGATCACAAAAGCTCACCTTGTCACTTTGTGACAGGTGAGCTAAAAATGAGACCCCGGGGGCAGGGCCTCTTTTCAACCCAGGGGCATAATTTGCACAATTTTGGTAGAGGACTACTAGACAATGCATCATACCAAATATCAAAAGCCTAGATTGTATAGTTTCTGACAAGAAGAGTTTTAAAGCTTTTTCCTATATATGTCTATATAAAACTTGGGACCCACAGGGCAGGGCCTCTTTTCACCCCAGGGGTACAATTTGAACAATTTTGGTTGAGGACCATAAGAAATGCTACAAACCAAATATCAAAGGTCTAAGAGTTGTGGTTTCAGACAAGAAGATTTTTAAACTTTTTTCCTATATAAGTCTATGTAAAACTTCCAACCCCCAGGGCGGGGCCATAATTGACCCTAGGGGGAGATGGTTGCCTTGTAGACAGTCCCATGTTTTAATGTAGCCGAAGCAGTGGAGATGGCCGCCTTTTAGACAGTCCTATGTTTTAATGTAACCGAAGCAGTGGAGATGGTTGCCTTGTAGACAATCCTATGTTTTAATGTAGCTGAAGCTGTGGAGATGGTTGCCTTGACAGTTCTGTGTATTATTGTGGCAGAGGCAGAGAAGATGGTTGCCTGGTAGATTGTTGTGTAGTGACCATAGTAGTGATGATGCCACATCAGGTACACATTTTTTTCATCCATGTGTAACATATAAGCTGTGTAAATATGCTGAAAAAAGACAAGATACAAATTTCCATAATGATCATTTCCATTTAAAGTATGTGAAAGTATTGACAAGATCCATTTCTGTAATTTTTGATTATTCTCTCTTTTAGCTCAACTGAACCAAAGGTTCAGGATGAGCTGTTGTGATGGCACTGTGTCCGATGTCCGGCATTACTTTTTAAGTTCATCTTGGTAGAAGATCACTAGATGATGCTACAAACCAAATATCAAAGCCCTAGGCCATGTGGTTTTGTACAAGAAGATTTTCAAAGTTTTCCCTATATAACTCTACATAAACCGTGTGACCCCCAGGGCGGGGCCACATTTGACCCTAGGGGGATAATTTGAAGAATTTGGTAGAGGACCACTAGATGATGCTACACACCAGATATCAAAGCACTAGGCCCTGTGGTTTTGGACAAGAAGATTTTTAAAGTTTCTCCTTTCGGTTGCCATGGCAACCAGAGTTCTGCATGGAATTCAATTCTTTGAACAATTTTGAAAGGGGGCCACCCAAGGATCATTCCTGTGAAGTTTGATGTAATTCTGCCCAGTGGTTTTCAAGAAGATTTTTTTAAGAAATGTTGACTGACAGACGACGCACGACGGCTCAGGCTAATAAAAACATGAAAAATGTAAATAAAACAAATTCAATCATACTGGTCCAGTGCCTAATTCCGGACACTTTTGGTGGTTTTATGACCATAACTTTGCATTCCGAAACAGCATGTACATCACATTTCAAATGTATAATTTTAGGTTCATTATAAATCTCTATGCAAAACAACAAAATCGTATATTGCTGACTTCATCATAAACAAGAGGGCCATGATGGCCCTAAATCGCTCACCTGTTATCATTGCACTTGAGGACAAGAAGGTCCTCAGAAAAAATATCTAAGTCCAAAGGACAGAAACAACAAAGGGAAGAAATTTAACCAAAAAGTAAAAAAAATTTTTAAAAGGTACAGGTATGTCAAAATACACCTAAAAATTGGAGGTACCATCCATGATGTACCACAGAAAAGTGGTCTCAGTTTTTCCCTACACCCAGTAATAAAAAAGTTACTAAAAATAAGCTATTTATAATAACATAAAAGGGAAGTAATTAAAAAGAAAATTATTGTAAGTGAGCAAAAGAAGAATCTGCCAAATAAATCTGTTGACATTAATGAAATTTCAGATCAGTATCTTCATTAGTTATGGAGATATACCCGTTTTAATTTGAAATAAAGGGAGGTAATTTGACATAAAATCAGTCCATAGTTATCTACCCTGATTGGCTCAGTCCAACTAATGACAATAATGAAATTTCAAATACTAGTAAGTCCTATAAATACTTACTGATATAAATTCATTTTGATTACAATCAGGGGAGGTAATCAGATATAAAATAACTCTGGAACCTACGATTGGATCTGATTTGTCATGGAATCCATATTTATTGTTGTTGAAGATATTTTGGAAGTTTGTATCAAATCAAACCATAAATGAAGTCTCTATATGGCTGCAAAAGCCAAAATAACCAATTTTGGACCTTTAGGGGGCCATAACTCTGGAACCCATGATGGAATCTGGCAAGTTCAAGAAAGGAACCAAGATCTTGTGGTGATACAAGTTGTGTGCAAGTTTGGTTAAAATCAAATCATAAATGAAGCTGCTATTGTGCAGACAAGGTCAAAATAGCTAATTTTGGCCCTTTCAGGGGCCATAACTCTGGAACCCATAATGGGATCTCGCCAGTTCAAGAAAAGAACCAAGATCTTATAGTGATACAAGTTGTGTGCAAGTTTGGTTAAAATAAGATCATAAATGAAGCTGCTATTGTGCAGACAAGGTCAAAATAGCTAATTCTGGCCCTTTCAGGGGCCATAACTCTGGAACCCATAATGGAATCTGGCCAGTTCACGAAAGGAACCAAGATCTTATGGTGATACAAGTTGTGTGCCAGTTTGGTAAAAATCAAATCATAAATGAAACCACTATCGTGCAGACAAGAAATTGATGACGCACGCACGCACGCACAGACTGACGACGGACAACGGACGAAGGGTCATCACAAAAGCTCACCTTGTCACTATGTGACAGGTGAGCTAAAAAGTCATCTGAAGTGGGCCAGTAAAAGCTGTCAAAATCGACCTTCGGAGTGCTTAAATATTCGGACACTATTTCGGTATAAAATGCAACGAATCAGTGCTCCAAAAAATAAAAATGAACACGACTTTGTTTGAAACAAAGCAGCCAGATTCAGTCTTGTAAATTTTGTATACAGACATCTCCGTCAGATTGAAGTTTTATTACCTTTTTATCACGTGATCATGTGGACTAGTTTCTAATTTAATGTATAACTGCCATATATAACAATAATATAATACGCAATGAAATCTATCTTAGTGGAAATTAATGTTTACACACATGCAGATTCTGTTGATGTCGTTATACTCTTTGACGCAACTATGCACTATAATGATGCCGCGCCAATTTTATCTTATGAATTGCTTCCCTTGTCTGCAAAATGCTGGCATTTTCTTATCTATTGAATTAATTATTATATAACAGAAATCGGTTAAATTTCTTATATAAATACAGAGGGTAATACAGAAATGTAAAACATGTTTTACATCAGTTTTGATTAACTAAGAAAAAGAGTCGTCTGCAACAGGAATAATTGTTTTCTCATTAAATTAGTACCTCGTCGCACCTCAAATAACTGGCGTGTGCTGTATGACGTCATCCCCCGCAACACACAATGTTTACTTTTAGCGGTGCGGATATTTGAAGGTAATTTTCTCGGGAAATACTTACATTCACACACTGTTGTTGACAACTGGTCATCAAAGCGTTCGTCTGCGTCGATCATGTTCATTCCAGTAAAAAATCACAACCATAAAGCGTTTTTTAATGGTGTCCGAATTATTAAGCACTGTCCGGATTTACGCACTGGACCAGTAAAACAAATCGGCCTGTGTGGGATTCGAACCCACAGCCTCCTAACCGCAAAAGTTAAATCACTATCAAGATTCCTCAATTATACCAACTGAGCTACTGATGCAGTTTCAATCTTTACATTATTTGAGGCCATTGAGACAAAGTACAGAGTCAAATAATCATAACTCTACCTTACCTAGTTTTTGAATTATCTCCCTTTAGTATAAACAAGAGGGTCATGATGACCCTGAATCGCTCACCTAAGTGATATGAGCCACATGATTCAAATGGCAAACTGATGCTAAAATATTAAACAAGAGGGCCATGAAGGCCCTGTATCGCTCACCTGACCTATTGACCTAAAGATCATCAAGATTAACATTCTGATCAAGTTTCATTAAGTTATGGTCATAAAGTGTTAAATAGCTTTTCCTTCGATTTGACCCAGTGACCTAGTTTTTGACAAGACATGACCCAGATTCGAACTTGACCCAAAGATCACCAAGATTAACAATCTGACTAAGATTCGTGAAGATACAGGAATAAATCTGGCCTCTAGAGTGTTAACAAGCTTTTCCTTTGATTTGACCTAGTGACCTAGTTTTTGAACCCACCTGACCCAGATTTGAACTTGACTTATACATCATCAAGATTTATATTCTGATTAAGTTTCATGAAGATATAATCATAAATGTGGCCTCTACAGTGTAAACTAGCTTTTCCTTTGATCTGACCTGGTGACCTTGTTTTTGACCCAACATGACCCAGATTCAAACTGGACCTTGAGATCATCAAGATTAACATTCTGACCAAGTTTCATGAAGATACATCATAAATCTGGCCTCTACACTGTTAACAAGCTTTTCCTTTGATTTGACCTGGTGACCTAGTTTTTGACCCCAGATGACCCAATATCAAACTCGTCCAAGATTTATTGAGGGTAACATTCTGACCAAGTTTCATTAAGATTGGGCCAAAAATGTGATCTCTAGAGTGTTAACAAGCTTTTCCTTTGATTTGACCTGGTGACCTAGTTTTTGACCCAGATGACCCAATATCAAACTCGTCCAAGATTTTATTGAGGGTAACATTCTGACCAAGTTTCATTTAGATTGGGCCAAAATTGTTACCTCTAGAGTGTTAACAGTCAAATTGTTGACGACAGACGATGGACGGACGACTGACGACGACGAACATCGGACACAGGGCGATCACTAAAGCTCACCTTTGAGCACTTCGTGCTCAGGTGAGCTAATAAAAGCGACAGGTCACTCCTAATTGCTAATACACTGACCCCAAGAACAGACCTGACTGCACAGTTTGCAGTGTTAGAGCCACCAAGGACAGAAGCCAAACTAGGTATCATTGCAAACAATGTGAAAAGGCTATGTGCCCAACAAACTGTTTTATGTGGTACCACACTAAAAAGGACTTCCATGCAGCGGCCATGAACTATAACGGACAGTAACACACTCTGCCTACTATGACAGCTATCATTTATTGTGTCAACATTTACATTGGTACCTTTATTTGTGTACTTTCTGTACTGTAATTGAAGATATATTCAGTGATATAAGCTACTGGTATAAACTGTTAAGGTGGCAATATTGTGACAACGTTTTTTTGTGTAAAATTGTATTTGTTAATTTTCATTTATCATGATCATGATGATTACTATATCTATAATTTACCTATTTACCTGTACACACATGTTAAAAATATATCAGTAAATGATATAACTTTTTTTTTCTTTTTTTTTTATCATTTAACATTGCACCGACACATGATTGGTCATATGGCGGCTTTCCAGCTTTAATGGTGGAGGAAGACCCAAGGTGCCCCTCCGTGCATTATTTCATCACGAGCGGGCAGAACATCCGACCTTCCGTAAGCCAGCTGGATGGCTTCCTCACATGAAGAATTCAATGCCCCAAGTGAGGCTCAAACCCACATCGATTAGGGGCAAGTGATTTGAAGTCAGTGACCTTAACCACTTGGCCACGGAGGCCCCAAATGATTTTACTGAACAAAAAATATAATTTGGTATTAATCAACTCCATTTGTTATATATTTGCTTCTAAACTTTTTGAGTATTTTTGATTACCTATAAAATCTTATCTAGGACCATCTAAAAGAATTAGTGTATAAAATCCCTAAAAACCCCTAGTTAGTAATCTTACATTAAAGGTACAAAATAAAGACAAATGAATAGACATAAATCTTAAGATTACACACTTTGCAATATACTACTAAACACTACGATAGCCGTGCAATATTCCCTTGAAATCAACACATGTACAGAGAAACAAATGATAGTTTGTGCATTTTCTTTGACTGACAAGGGTGGTCATTTTGTCCTACTTTCGAGTTTATCGCTTTTCCGTAATCGGCTGGAAATTCTTTGGTATCACATGATTTTAAATCAATTCAAGTGAATATCCGTTTAAAGATGCGCGACAAAATAACTGTATTTCCATAATGGTAATTATACAAATTTGCATGAAAAATATGAAATGTACAAGATTTTAGTTTCAACTTGACAGTGACATATATTAGGCCAAGACAGTATGTTTAATGTCTAAAATTTTATTTAATTAATGTAACCATATGTACATAAATCCTTGTATTTAGGTAAATTTCAATCACATTTTGCTTCTACAGTGTAAATTAGTTATTCATTTATATTCATAAAACTATGCTGAAAAGAGATTAACAGAAAAGTTTGCAGACAAAGTTGTAAAAACACTTTTATTTGGGAAGGGCCTAAATTGTTCTAACGAAAACTTGTAGTATAGCTGTATATTACTTGTTTTAAGAATGATTTTCATGAAGTTTTTGTGAGTTACAAAAAAGTTGAAATCCCTATGAAAATTTTGTAAAATTCATGATATCATTTGGGCATATAATATATGTTGCATCTATTTATAAATTATGTCTTGTTTCGGAGGATTCTTCCGAAAAAATCTGAAGATGCGCGACGGGTTCGTAAGCAGTCGGAAAACATACTTTCAGTTTGAAATTGGCATTTTTTTTTTTTTTTGCTTATTTGTTGGTTATTCTTGAACAATTCATGACCACTTGGTCAGATCCGATGCAGTGGGTCAAATTTTCAGCAAATAGGAAGTCTCAGCTACAAACTCTGGTTTTCATATAATACTCTTTCTGGTGTTAATAGTGGATCTTTTAAGAAAAACTTAAATTTTCAATGAAAAATAATCTGCGAGATGATCCAGTTGTTTGGCTGCTATGGACACTATTGATGGCAAGCAAGCAGTATATATGGGGACAAGGTTCTAAGTGCCCTTATCATACTGCTTCTTTTAGAAAATGAAATATAACAACTGGACATCTCTACACAATATTTTCAGTATACTCCAAAATCATTTGTTACAAAAACAACAACTACAACAACAACAAATAAACCAATCCAACGAAAGAAAGAATCTGTTTTAACAAAAACATCGCCCACAAAGCCTGGCGACAACTGGTGGAGTAGGTTTACGATAAATGAGGAAATCTCAGGCAGCTGAATACCAGCTCCGTTCAAAGGGACCAATCAAAGAACTTATACAAACTGTGCAAGTCATGGCAACATAATTGACAACAAACACATCTGAAGAAACATCTGAGCAGATTCCTTTGACAAGACCAACATCATCAACTTATAAACGACCAACCCCTGTGCAGACAGCTGAACAAACAACGCCAACTGACGACCAAATGCCACATCAGCCAGAACAAGAAGAAGCCATGAACCAAGCTCAATCATCACGTAGGCCCCCTTTTAATATTGAATTATTAAGAACTATGTTCTTAAGCATGGAAACTGCTTTTTACTGGTTCACAAATTTAGGGCCAAAAGTTAAAGTAGATTTTGATCTTTTAAAAGCTAAATTTTTGCAAAGATTTTCAAAAAGAGTTGATCCGATTCAAGTTACTTCAGACCTTTTTCAAAGGAGACAAACAAGTAATCAATCTGTGAGAGATTTTGTATATGCTGTTCAATCTAAAGCACACTCGGCTGGAATTTGTACTGAAAATATATTAAGTGCTATCAATGGTCGTTTATTTTCACGTATGAGTGCAGATTTAAGGCGCAACCCTCCAAAAACTTTGGATAAATTAATTGAGACTGCAAAAATGTCTGAAAGGGCTTTTGCAATGCACCCACCAAAAATGAATTTTTCTGAGGCTACCTTCACTGAAATTGTTACAATACTATAGGAGGTGTAAATATGATTGAACTTAAGCAGCCAGTAGATTCATTGGCAGCTTCTCGAAAAACTATAAATTCATTCACTAAAGATAGGGCTTCATTTCGCACAAATAATAGGACTAATGATTACTCATTTAAAGGAAACAAATTTGAGACTTGTGAAAATAATCTTAATAAAATGATTTATATTGTATAAGGGCCGCTTAACAGTATTAATGTTTAAAAATCCCTAGTTAGTAACCCTTTCAGTTAATTGCTGAAGATTACTTAAATCATATTTTCTTTTTGATCAAAGAAACACAGTTTTCAATGTAATATTACCTGCAAGATGTTCCAGTTGTTGTGCTGCCATGGACACGTTTATGGTAACCAAGCAGTACATAAGCGGACAAGATCTTGAGGCCCTTATCATACTGCTTCTTCTTTCGAAAATAAAATACTTTACCAACTGGACATCTTTCTTCAATAACTCAGAAATCAGACACAAAACTTACTAAGTAACAACAATTACAAAAACGATAACCACAACAACAATAAAACAAACCAAAATCAGAAATCTATCAATAAAGAATTAATGCCCAACCACTGTGATATAATATGTATGCCCAATGATGAAGAATAAGGTAACAAACATAAATGTCTTTAAAGAAGTGAAAAGATAGACCAGTCCACTGCCAGAGGTGATGTACAAGAACAAATCAAATGAAACATAATCCTAGGGAAAGAAAACAGCTGAATTAATATCTAACATCATATTTAGCATCATGAAAATAAACTGTGACCTAGAACAAAAAGGGACACAGCAAATATTACCAGTACTCGACGAAAAGAGTATGACAGATTTTTATACCATGTTTTTGAAAGTTTCAATGGAAGTATCACAACTATGAGACAGCACAAAACAGAAAAATAAATTTGGACAAAATCAACACCGGGGACCAAACATACCTACTAAATTTGACCAAGACAGACATCCTCTTGCCCAAACCTTTGATTTTTTTAATGCAAGCTTAGAATATGCAAAATAACAATTACAAAGACTAAACATGTAATTATCCATTTTAAAACAGTATGATTTGAAGTAAAGAAGTATGGGAAACAAAAATTAAATGGGAAAGTTTTTGTCTGCATTGGTCAAACTGGGAAGGGGTGTTGAATACATACTAAGAAAGGACAGTCAAATACTATCAACCTTGACATCTTTAACTTGCACATTTTGGTTCAAAGTGAATACAATACTCAAAATCAGTGGAGTTTGAAGGATGTCTTATTCAGTGACAGGCAAGAAATTGCAACTGACTCTCTAACAAACAAGATGTACTAAAAATAATATAGTTTTCCAGAGAAAAAACAAGAAGCTGCGTTCGATAAACGCTTGATGGCATCCTTGTCGATACAAAGCAACCTAGTCCAAAACAAGGTCAAGTTCAAGGTCAAACTGAGGTCAGGTGATGTCTGAAGATGAGGAATGGTCAGGGGTTACATCTGCATTAGTATCAAGTCATTCTAGTAAGGGGTATTGATGCTAGACGAAACGGTCCCATTTGGTTAACCAAGAGATGGCCAATATAAAGCAACCCAAGTCCAAAATGAGGTCAAGTTCAAGGTCAAACTGAGGTCAGGTGATGTCTGAAGATGAGGAATGGTCACAAGTTATATCTGCATTAGTATCAAGTCATTCTAGTAAGGGGTATTGATGCTAGACGAAACAGTCCCATTTGGTTAACCAAGAGATGGCCCATATAAAGCAACCTAAGTCCAAAATGAGGTCAAGGTCAAGGTCAAACTGAGATCAGGTGATGTCTGAAGATGAGGAATGGTCACAGGTTACATCTGCATTAGTATCAAGTCATTCTAGTAAGGGGTATTGACGCTAGACGAAACGGTCCCATTTGGTTTACCTCGAACGGACAGACAGGACGATCACTATATGCCTCCCGCATCAGTAGATGCCAGGGGCATAAAAATGAATGAACAAGAAGCTGCGTTCAATAAACGCTTGATGCCCCCGGTGGCATCCTTGTCAATACAAAGCCACCTAAGTCCAGAATAAGGTCAAGTTCAAGGTAAAACTGAGGTCAGGTGATGTCTGAAGATGAGGAATGGTCAGAGGTTACATCTGCATTAGTATCAAGTCATTCTAGTAAGGGGTATTGATGCTAGACGAAACGGTCCCATTTGGTTAACCAAGAGATGGCCAATATAAATCAACCTAAATCCAAAATTAGGTCAAGGTCAAACTGAGGTCAGGTGATGTCTGAAGATGAGGAATGGTCACAGGTTATGTCTGCATTAGTATAAAGTCATTCTAGTAAGGGGTATTGATGCTAGACGAAACGGTCCCATTTGGTTAACCAAGAGATGGCCAATATAAAGCAACCTAAGTCCAAAATGAGGTCAAGGTCAAGGTCAAACTGAGGTCAGGTGATGTCTGAAGATGAGGAATGGTCACAGGTTATGTCTGCATTAGTATAAAGTCATTCTAGTAAGGGGTATTGATGCTAGACGAAACGGTCCCATTTGGTTACCGAGAGATGGCCCCTATAAAGCAACCTAAGTCCAAAATGAGGTCAAGTTCAAGGTCAAACTGAGGTCAGGTGATGTCTGAAGATGAGGAATGGTCACAGGTTACATCTGCATTAGTATAAAGTCATTCTAGTAAGGGGTATTGATGCTAGACGAAACGGTCCCATTTGGTTAACCTCGTACGGACGGACGAACGGACAGACGGACAGGACGATCACTATATGCCTCCCGCATCAGTAGATGCCGGGGGCATAAAAATACTCAAAAATTAAAAGTTAATTTTGTGCTGATGAATGTTATGGTAAATAACTGAAACCAGTTGATTAAATTTAGTTAAGGTTCATGTAAAGTGTTTGAGACTGTCCCGCGGGTGAATTTTCGTTTCATGATTTGAGACCTCATAGGCCTTTGTTTTTCATACATTGTTTACCAAACTATTCAGAAACAGCAGATGTGTCATTCAAGAGAGGTTGTTTTGTTTGGTACAATAATATTTCTCTTATATCACATGTAATTTGCTTGCCCACATTCTGTTTTGTAAAAAATATCAAACTTCTTTTTCAAAAATATTTTGACATTAGGTCTATACTTATTGTGTGCCTAACATATATCTCCAGGTACTCCCAGTGTTAAAATTGCTACAATACATCTACATTTCAAAAAGTTGCAAAGATTGCAAAACGAAAGTGAAAGTAGAGCTGTCAAAATGACAAAATACTCCTATATTTCATAAAATATGTAAGTTAACTGTATTTCAATACTGGGAGTACCTAGATAAATATGTTAGAGACATAAACAAAACATATTTAAAGAAAAAATACTTTTGAAAAAGAAGTTTGATATTTTCTACAAAATAGAACTGTGACGATCGAAGTACCTGTAATTTTTGACAAAATACTTATTCTCAAAGAAGCTTACCTTTGTATAATGTATTCCCTACTTCCTCTGAACAATTCAGTGTATTTATAATAAATAGTAACGGTCTTTGAAGAATAAATTTCCAAAATCAAAATTCACCTGAGGGGTGGTCTCCAAACACTTTACATGAACCTTAAACCTGATTTGGATCATTATTGTTTGATGTGTCGTTACTCACTTTTATTATTTCCCAGTTTTTAATTTTGAATAATAAGTTTTTGGAGCCATTCTGATTTCAGTTAACTTACTGAAATAAAGATCTTTAAGCTCACACCAGTTATTTTTCTTTTTCTTTTCTGGAGAACAGTTCCATTATTTTTACATACTAAAATATATCAAAGCATGCAAAATAACACTTATTTATCATCACAAGAACTAGGAATGTATTGCTTAAGTGAGTAATGAACTATATATATTTTCCTGTGATATGACGATCTATGATACTGCCTTTATTCGGATGATCTCAATAGGAACACTTCGGTCATAATGGAAGAGCTGTAGTGTAGGTGGATCAACCTGTTCATACTTCAAGCCTTCATTACCTAGAAATGCACAACCAGTATCACATTATGCTACATTTCACTCAGCATTAAAAGAGACAAGGTCTAACAGCATCAAAATACTTGAATGTTACATCTCATTAAAAACTAGTAACTTCTCTCAAAATCTGGACAGGATAATTACATTTTAATACATCTTGGAACTTTTCATTCAAAACACAGAAAATACAGTTTAACCTACATTAGCGGTCGCCTGTATATAGTGACTCTGCTTAAGGTAGTTCTGCACGTGATGGCGTTACAACATTTTTCCGGAAAACGTAGAATAATGACTGGATTCGGCATACGGAAATGAAAATCATTTTATGGATTAATCTCAACCTGTGAGATAATTTATAAGTGGCTCTGTTGCTATATTTCTAAAGTCGAAATATGATATTAAAACATATCACATGTTAAATAATTCAAAATAATGTCTTAAAATTAGCGTGAAATGTCCGGTTTACTTTAATCACGGTAAAATATCTCAAAAATAAGAACATGGACCTCTACATCTTATTTCATCAAATCATAGGCATTGTCTTTATTTACAATTGTGAAGTTTCATCAAAATCTACATTGTAGAAAAATTTCTATAAACGAAAATGTTATTATATGAATGTTATAATTTTCCCATCCGTTATGAAGTATTGCGTGAGGTCCCTATTTTTCAAATCAATCTAGCAAAAAATCAAACACACGACCCTGTCTTTTCTATTTGCTGAATTTTCTAGGTATATTCTGAAGTTTTTAAAAATCAGAGTTTAATCAAATTCTACATTGTAGAAACAGTTTCGATCAAAACATGCAGAACTACTTTAACACCGTCACTTTCCGGCACAACTGTTGGAATTCCCTGTATAAATAATATCTTGATATAGTGGTCACCTATCTACAGCGGTCACTGTCAGTCTGCTCTTTGATGATTGCTATAAACAGGTTAGACTGTATATTTAACTTTAAATCCAGTTGAGTCCTAAGAGAAATACAACAAATCCAAGATATTTTGTTTTTTTCAACTTACTGAGAGAAATGAGGAACTGGTCTCGTGTATCTTCATTCCGTATAGTAGAAGCAATGTATGCTGTGCATGTTGGCCCATTACCAAGGAACAACTTCAAAACTGACACCAGTGCTGGTATAATCCTTGTATCATATACCACATCTGAAAACAATACATTTTATATCTCAAGTATTTTTTTCGGCTAATTTTACTGCCATTATTAGGTTATGACATTCCAAACTGCAAAAATTAAAAAATTTTCAAGAAGTTAAGACAAAAAATCTTTTGACCTCTTTAAAATATTTTGGTCAAAAAAATGTATCTTTCAATACAAAAAGTGATGAATCAGAAATGTAAAATGTATGAAGAAACTAACCTGCTGCCAGTACCACATCAGTCCCGGCTAACTGTTTAACCAGTTTATGGTCTATGTCCTCCCAGTCGAACCTTGCAAGCTGTATACATTTACAGAAAGAAGACTTGTCTATTCTATACTCTTTCACACCAGTCCATTGGTCAGACGTTACATCACCATTGCATATCAAAGTTTTACCACAGTCTATCAAGCCATCATGATCTACTGTTTCAGTCAATTCTGGAACTGTATCACTCTCTATTGTAACACAGTCTGAGTCATTTAACAAACTTGAGTCATTCTTAGCACTGGTTAAATTACAGTCTGCAGATCCAAAGGAAGTTCTGTCACAGTCTAGACTGGATCTAGTATCACATATATTTTCTGCATCACAGTCGGTTTTATCGCAATTTAAACTGCTTTGGTTACCACATTTATGTAAGTTTAATTCACATATGCCTTTAGAAATTTCTTCCTCATATGTCTGTGCATGTATGTGATCACTGAAGTTATGATTTATGTTCTGAGCAAGGAGATCGAGAACTTGTGTATGACAGTCTGTGAATGTGTATGTATTTACACGACACTGTTTACATACAGTTAGTCCCGTAAGGCCTAATCCACATCCTAACTCTATCACATGCCTGAAAAATATAATGAGATGTCATAAAATTTAATGTGACTTCAGCAAACAGATACTACAATTTTTTCAGTAAAGTCTCCAATGGTGACATTTTCTTTACAATCAATATGATCTATAGATAATTAAATCTCAGAATAACAGTCTCCAAGCAACCACAATTTTTACAACGTTTTAATGTTGCCAGTGTTGCTGCTTCTGCACTCTATCTACAAGACACTGATGTTTATAAATGTTCAACGCATGCGCACTCCATGACTAAAACTGCAGCCAATCATAATGGAGAAGCAGTTTGGTTTCAGGAAGAAATTGGGCTAATATTAGCCTGGGAAGCCGTTTATAATATTTGTGCTTTGTCAGAAGAAATAATACATAATATCTATGCATTGATCCCACTTAATTTGCACTAATTAGTGTTAATTGGCATTCATCGAGTTTCTCATTATTATCAACGCCTGGGGAATTCTGAAGGAGTTTTCATGTCAGTGCTGATTATCGATTTTCTATAATTAGCCTAATTAACATATGATCATATTTGCACTTGTTTGAAAAGAAACGAGGCAATTCTGCTGAAAACTCGGCAATTTTCGTAGATCACTAGGTCTGCATTTATATAACATCTTGATGGCTATGACGCAAACTTAAATTTACTAACATATTTAAAAGTTATTACAACTTGCTGGAAAAGCTATGGGAGGTCAAAAGTGGTATTTTTCTATGGTCAGTAAATGTTCCGAACCTTCGGAAGTATACAATTCCGATCTGTCTTTTCCGTGAGAATTCCGTTTCTATTTTTAGCCATGGATTATTGCTTTCAGAAGTTATCGTTCTTTATCAGACACCCAAATATTTTGGGTGTAATATAGGTGGCACTGCGGTCGGAAAACAGGTTCCCCAGGCTGTCAATTTACAGATAGAAAAAAAAGTTAACTAGAATGTGTCTGTAGGACACAGGGTGTGCCCCCCACTGGTACATTTGTAACAAATATGGGGCAATAATTCAAATGTTTGCAGTCTCAGTTTGAAGGTATAGCCTCAACAAACATTTTATGAAAAGGATTCATTATTCTAGGCCATATACTTTCTGAGCTATGAGCATCACAAACAAAAAATCCACTATTTTGGCTACTTCAAGGGCCATAACTCTGTAATAAGAGCTACGATTCTCAAGAAGAATGCCAAGTGTGCAAGGTCACATCACGATAAAGACTCCAGCAAGGTTTCCTGAATTTACATCTAATACTTTTTGAGCTAGGCACATAATTAGTTGAAAAAGTGCATTTTTTTTACTATTTCAGGGGCCATAACTTTAACAAGAGATCACAGAGTGATCTTGGCGCCCACCAATGTACCATTTTTGAGTGTTCCAAATTTCAAGACTTACACAACACTGCGCATGTGTCCATGCATGTGGTCCAAATTTGAAAGCTGTATCTTGAGAAATGTGAAAGTAGGTCACTTAAGATCAAATTCAAGGACAAAGTTCTTTGTACACAAAACTATGCATAGGGCTGTCATCGATAGAAACGATATCGATGTATCAACGATATTTTTTTGTCGATCGATTATCGATTCCCATTTTCAAAAATCGATATTTTACAGAGGGAAAAAACTACCCAAATAAATACTCAGACCCTAAAAAACAACTAAAGTTCACAAAGTTGTAAATTTGGATAAATGCCAAAAAGGAGTGAAGGCAAAATAAAAATCAATGATGTTATTAATTTTTATGTATTTCTTTTATTTCATAAATACAAATACAATACAATCAAACAGAAATATGGAAAGTAGGCAATAAAACTTAAAATAGCATTTACAGGAAGGTATATAGTATGCATATGAACAAACAGGTCATTAATCTAACTTAATAATCAATATATCGATGTATCGTCGATATTTGTCTTCTGATCGGTATCGTCGATACGACTAAGACCGAATCAATGACAGCCCTAACTATGCATGTGCATCAAGTTTGAAGGCTGTAGTTTGAGAAATTTGAAAGTAGGCCACTAGGTCAATCTTAAGGTCAAAGTTCATTTCGGTACACAAAACTATGCAAGTGGTCCAAATTTGAAGATTGTAGCTTGAGAAATGTGAAAGTAGGTCACTAGCTCAAAGTCAAGGTCAAATTTCACTTCAGAACACAAATCTATGCATGTGGTCCAAATTTGAAGCCTGTACCTTCAAAAATGTGAAAGTAGGTCACTAGGTCAATGTCAAGGTCAAAGTTTGTTTCAGTACACAATCCTATGCATGTGGTCTAAATTTGATGCCTGTAGCTACAGAAATGTGAAAGTAGGTCACTAGGTCAATCTTAAGGTCAAAGTTCATTTCGGTACACAAAACTATGCAAGTGGTCCAAATTTGGAGGCTGTAGGTTGAGAAATGTGAAAGTAGGTCACTAGGTCAAAATCAAGGTCAAATTTTATTTCGGAACACTGAACTATGCATGTGGTCCAAATTTGAAGCCTGTACCTTCAACAAGAGGGTCATGATGACCCTGAATCGCTCACCTGAGTAATATGAGCTACATGTTTCAAAAGTCAAACTGATGATAAAATATTAAGAAAAGTCAGTAGGTCACATTCATGGTCAATGAAATTCAGTTTTACGATTTGTGTGCAAAACTGTGTAAGTCGTCAATATTTCAAGGCTGTATCTTAAAAAACAAGAAAGTAGGTCAGTAGGTCAAGGTCACAATCAAGTGACACCATATTACTTGGGGTCATCAGGTAGTTATAATTAAATAGTCTTGGAAATAGAATCAGATTATTTTTTAAGTATTTTTCCTATATAACTCACATAATAACTAAGTGACCCCAGGGCAGGGCCTCTTTTAACCCCAGAGGCATAATTTGAACAATTTTGGTAGAGGACTACTAGACAATGCATCATACCAAATATCAAAAGCCTAGGTTGTATGGTTTCTGACAAGAAGATTTTTAAAGCTTTTTCCTATATAAGTCTATATAAAACTTGGGACCCTCAGGGCAGGGCCTCTTTTCACCCCAGGGGTACAATTTGAACAATTTTGGTTAAGGACCATAAGACAATGCTATAAACCAAATATCAAAGGTCTAAGAGTTGCTGTTTCAGATAAGAAGATTTTTAAACTTTTTTTCCTATATATGTCTATGTAAAACTTGCGACCCCCGGGGCGGGGCCATATTTGATCCTAGGGGGATAATTTGAACAATCTTGGTAGAGGACCACTAGATGATGCTACATACCAAATATCAAAGCCCTAGGCCATGTGGTTTTGTACAAGAAGTTTTTCAAAGTTTTCCCTATATAACTCTATATAAACCGTGACCCCCGGGGCGGGGCCATATTTGACCCTAGGGGGATAATTTGAACAATCTTGGTAAAGGACCACTAGATGATGCTACATACCAAACATCAAAGCCCTAGGCCATGTGGTTTTGTACAAGAAGATTTTCAAAGTTTTCCCTATATAAGTCTATATAAAGCATGTGACCCCCGGGGCAGGGCCGTATTTGACCCAAGGGTGATAATTTGAACAATCTTGGTAGAGGACCACTAGATGATGCTACATACCAAATATCAAAGCCCTAGGCCATGTGGTTTTGTACAAGAAGATTTTAAAAGTTTTCCCTATATAACTCAATATAAACCATCTGACCCCCGGGGCAGGGCCATATTTGACCCTAGGGGAATAATTTGGACAATCTTGGTTGTGGACCACTAGATGATGCTACATACCAAACATCAAAGCCCTAGGCCATGTGGTTTTGTACAAGAAGATTTTCAAAGTTTTCCCTATATAAGTCTATATAAACCATGTGACCCCCCGGGCGGGGCCATATTTGACCCTAGGGGGATAATTTGAACAATTTTGGTAGAGGACCACTAGATGATGCTACACACCAGATATCACAGCCCTAGGCCATGTGATTTTGGACAAGAAGATTTCTAAAGTTTTTCCTTTGGGTTGCCATGGCAACCAGAGTTCTGCATGGAATTCAATTCTTTGAACAATTTTGAAAAGGGACCATCCAAGGATCATTCCTGTGAAGTTTGGTGTAATTCTGCCCAGTGGTTTTCAAAAAGAAGATTTTTTTAGGAAATATTGACAGACAGACGACGCACGCCGGACACTGAGCGGTCACAATAGCTCACCATGAGCCTTTGGCTCAGGTGAGCTAAAAATGTGAAAGTAGGTCACTAGGTCAATGTCAAGGTCAAAGTTTGTTTCGGTACACAAAACTATGTATGTGGTCCAAATTTGAAGGCTGTAGCTTGAGAAATGTGAAAGTAGGTCACTAGGTCAAAAACAAGGTCAACTCATGTCAAGGTTCATCTTGCCACTCAAAACCATACATGTGGTCCAAATTTGAATGTTGTAGGTTATTGACAAGAAGATTTTAAAAGCTTTTCCCTATATAAGTCTATATGAACCATGTGACCCCCAGGGCGGGGCCATATTTGACCCTAGGGGGATAATTTGAACAAACTTGGTAGAGAACCACTAGATGATGCTACATTACAAATATCAAAGCCCTAGGATTTGTGGTTTAGACAAGATTTTCTAAGTTTTTCCCTATGTAAGTCTATAGAAACCATGTGACCCCCGGGGCTGGGCCATATTTGACCCTAGGGGGATAATTTGAATAATCTTAGTAGAAGACCACTAGATGATGTCACATACAAAATATCAAAGCCCTAGGCCCTGTGGTTTTGGACGAGAGGTTTTTCAAAGTTTTTCCCTATGTAAGTCTATATAAACCATGTGACCCCCAGGGCGGGGCCATACTTGACCCCAGGGAAATAATCTGAACAATCTTGGTAGAGGACCACTAGATGATGCTTCATACCAAATATCAAAGCCCTAGGTTCTGTTGTTTTGAACAAGAAGATTTTTAAAGTTTTTCCCTATATAAATCTATGTAAATTATAAAAATAAACAAAGGGCCATAACTCACTCAAAAATTGTTGAACCAGTCTGATTTTCAGGGGGACACAACTAGGGTACTAATACATCATTCTGACAAAGTTTGGTCAAAATCCCTCAGGCAGTTTTTGAGGAGATGCGATAACGAGAAATTGTTAACGGACGGAAGGATGGACGGACGGAAGGATGACGGACCACGGACGCAGAGTGATTTGAATAGCCCACCATCTGATGATGGTGGGCTAAAAATAGGGGGTGGTGCCAGCCAAAAAATTAGAGGTGTGCAAGTTTATGTCATGATTAAGACTTATGCAAGTTTTCAACCATTTATATTACATGCTTTTTGAGCTAGGTGCGTCACAAGATGAAAATGTATATTTTTGACTATTTCAGGGGCCATAACTCTAAAAATAGGGGGCGGACCCAAATGAAAAATAGGAGGTGTGCAAGTTCATATCATGATCAAGACTCATGGGTTTCATCAATTTATATCAAATACTTTTTGAGCTAGGCATGTCACAAGGTGAAAATGTGTATTTTTGACTATTTCAGGGGCCATAACTCTGAAAATAGGGGGCGGAGTCAGATGAAAAATAGGAGGTGCGCAAGTTCATATCATGATTATGACTCATGCAAGGTTTCATGAATCTATATCAAATACTTTTTGAGCTAGGCATGTCACAAGGTAAATATGTGCATTTTTTACTATTTCAGGGGCCATAACTCTGAAAATAGGGGGCGGAGCCAGAGGAACAAGCAAATTAGATGAATTGGTATCCCCCGCCAAAAGGGCTTGAGAAGAGGAATGGCAAAAAATATTTCTGGCAAAAAGTTAAAGATGTTACTAAGAAGCAAATAATTTCATTAGTCAAAATAATTTTAACCGAAAATGAATTCTTTTTTTGGGGGGAAGGAGGGGGGGGGGGGGCAGGGGGGGGGACCAAGCTAGCATACAGAATTTCACCTCTTCATTATATTGATGGAAAATTAAAAAAAAAAAAAAAAAAAATCTGGGTGTGGGGTGGGGTGCCTTGTTCTTGATGCTTCCGAGGGATCTAATTTCCAGATTTTATTTCTCCAGATACGCAGGCAGATATTATAACTGCATTTAATAATACATCACGCTATCTGGATGATATTCTTAATATGGATAATCCGTTTTTTGGTCAATTGGTGAGTACTATTTATCCTAGGGAGCTTCAGTTAATTAAAACTAACAGTTTGGATACTGATGCTTCATTTTTAGATTTACATCTCTCTATTTATAACAATATTATACATACCAAAATTTATGACAAGAGGGATGATTTTAATTTTAGTATTGTAAATTTTCCCCATTTGGATGGGGATGTACCTCAGGCTACATCTTATGGGGTATATATTTCTCAATTAATTCAGTTTGCCAGAGCGTGTAGTCATGTCAAGCATTTCAATGAATGTAATCAATATATTACAAGTAAACTTCTTCAGCAAGGCTACCGTTATTACAAATTGTGTAAATATTTTGCTAAATTTTACTATCGTAATTCTGATTTAGTTTTAAAATTCAATAGTAATTTAAAGACACTTTTGCGAGAAGGTATTTCTAAACCCGTTTTTTATGGGGATGTGGTTTACAAACTTCATAAGATCTTGGGTCATGGTGATTTTCCAAATGTATTTGGTAAAATTTTAAAACGTTTTATTAAAAGAGGTTACGACCCAACTGTTTTGAGACATACCGCATGTTTAGTGTTCAACCCGTTTACAGTTGGACACTCCGCTTCCCTCTTTGATTGTGTCTGACGGAAGAGGGGGAGGACTTTATGAATCTATATAAAATACTTTTTGAGCTAGGCATGTCAGAAGGTGAAAATGTGCAATTTTGATTATTTCAGGGGCCATAACTCTGAAAATAGGGGGCGGAGCCAGATGAAAAATAGGAGCTGCGCAAGTTCATATCATGATTAAGACTCATGCAAGGTTTCATGAATCTATATCAAATACTTTTTGAGCTAGGTGTGTCACAAGGTAAAAATGTGCAGTTTTGACTATTTCAGGGGCCATAACTCTGAAAATAGGGGGCGGAGCCAGACGAACAAGAGCTGTCCGTAAGACAGCCAAGCTCGACTATTCGAAATATTGTCCCAGAAGCAGGAAAATATTACCCAAAAAGGTTAAATATCAAAAGAGTTTTAAGTTCAAAAGGGGGCATAATTTGACCAAAATGCATATCAGTTATGGACTTGCTGCTATCAACTAGTTTTATAACCCCGAAGGCACATGTGAAGTTTCAATTCAATATCTGCATTAGTTTTGGAGATGGAAACTCGCATGTAAAACTTTAACCAGAATTTTCAAAGTCCAAAAGGGGCATAATTTGCCCAAAATACATGCCAGAGTTATGGGACTTGACCCAGTGAGGTTGGTAATTGATCTAGAAAAAGAAAAAATAAGTTTCAAATCTATATGCCTTTTAGTAATTGCTGTATGTACTTGCACGCAAAACTTTAACCAGGATTTTCTAAGTCCAAAAAGGGGAATAATTTTCTGAAAATACATGTAAGAGTTATGGGACTTGATCCAGTGAGGTTAGTAATTGATCTAGAAAAAGAAAAAAATAAGTTTCAAATCTATATGCCTTTTAGTAATAGCTGTATGTACGTGCACGCAAAACTTTAACCAGAATTTGCTAAGTCCAAAAGGGGGCATAATTTGGCCAAAGTGAAGGTCAGAGTTATGGGACTTGCTGCTATCAACTAGTATAGTTTTATAACCCCAAAGACACATGTGAAGTTTCAAATCAATATCTGCATTAGTTTTGGAGATAGTAACTTGCATGTAAAACTTTAACCAAAATTTTCTAAGTCTAAAATGGGGCATAATTTGCTCAAAATACATGTCAGAGTTATAGGACTTGACCCAGTGAGGTTGGTAATTGATCTAGAAAAAGAAAAAATAAGTTTCAAATCTATATGCCTTTTAGAAATAGCTGTATGTACTTGCACGCAAAACTTTAACCAGAATTTTCTAAGTCCAAAAGGGGGCATAATTTGGCCAAAATGAAGTTTCATAGTTCAAGGTCAAATATATCAAAAGTTATGATGCAGAAATTGCCATATCTACAGTACCCTATATAGATAACACTAGAAACTTCTAAGGGCCATAACTCTGGTGTTACTTGGGCAATCTGTCTGAAACTTGATGGGCCCCATAACCTCATAGTGGTGAACATGTATATGAAGTTTGTTTGAAAAAAATCTAAAATAAGGAATGAACTTTTTTATTTATTTATTTTTTTTTTTTTTTTTTTGGGGGGGGGGGGGGCAAGGTAAGGGGGTGACCAGTGTGGGTGCACAACTTCACATGTTTACAATAAATGTTCATGGAAAAGAATGAAAGAAATTTAATGAAATTCTACCAAATGTTAAGTTTGTTATGTACAAATATGTGGATTTTTATACAATTAAAGGGCAATAATAACTCTTAATTTACAAATAAATCCATACGAAATTGTGTGTACACAACCACATTATGGTGATCTAAATTCTGTTTAAGTTTCATAGTTCTACGTCAAATATATCAAAAGTTATGATGCAGAAATTACCATATTTATAGTACACTATATAGTTAACACTAGAAACTTCTAAGGGCCATAACTCTGGTGTTACTTGGGCCATCTGACTGAAACTTGACAGGCCACAAGAACTCATAGTGATGAACACATATATGAAGTTTTAAATAAATATTCCCAACCATTTCCTAGATATGGCTCCGGAAGGACGGACAACGCCAAAACTATATCCCTCCGACTTTCGTCGGGGGATAACAAGCATGAAAATATGAAACTATTCAAAACGCGGGAAACTGACGTCTGTAAGCAGAAGTGACGTTGTGACATTTCAGTGACACACAATAACAAAGTTCCACTTTAGTTTTATCGTTTGTAGCGTAACAGTACGTTCTTATCATAAAGTAATGAATTTTGAATCGAGAAATGTACTATAAGGAACGGAGAGAAAAGATAAAGGTACCTGATTTTTAATTATTTTACATAAATAAATAATATGTATATTCAGTGCATGAAGTAGTCCATCACAGGAGTGTGGGATAACCCATGTGAGATAAGATTTTCCAGCATTTCTAAAAATAGAGATTTTTCTGTCCGATAAGTGAGAAAAGCCCTAATGAAATGGCATGAACATAAAACAAAATACAAGTACTTACCTATCTTCAAACAGCTGTTTATTCTGTATGGCCCACTCAGCCAGGTGCTGGGCAGCCTGAAATGGAAAAATTTCCATGTGTAAGTTTGTTACAAATTGAAGCAATGTTGTTCTTTTCACTTTTCCAAACTTTTCAGTTGCATATATCATTATATTTTTGCCACAGTTAATAATGTCCTTTTATGACCTAAATGTACTTCTGGTGATCTAAAAATCCACGATGTACTTTATTATATAGTTTTAAAGGGGATTCAATTTAGTATCTGTTGTACCCGTCATTTATCATTATTATCTTTTTTTTCAAATCTCTGATGAGAATGCATGCCTTGAGATTGGATGGCATTTTTTTTTTTTTTTTTTAAATAAAAAAAGTACCATTGTTCAAAGCAAAAAAAAGAACTGGTCAGTAGATTCCAGACAGTACATTGTTAGACACACAGTAACAGTTAAATTTTAGCTATTTTATGGATTTTAAGTTGTTCTGCTAGAAGATTCGATCGAGATTTTGTTCAACTTTGTAAGATAAAATTAAAACAAAAGAACTAGAAGTTGTAAATGGGCTTCTATTTAAGGCAGTACAAAATTATGGAAATACAAAATATCAAAAAACATTAAGTTTGTTGACTAGAATGGTTAAAACATATATTATATAAATTTTGTAGCTTAATTATTTTTAGTTGTTTTGCAAATACTATAGCAAATGTTTGATAACTCTTGTTATCTAAAAACTGGTCTGGCCTATGTTGTAGGACTAATTCTTACATCAGCTCCATTCCCTTTTTTCTTTAATAGATTCTACAATCTCAGCTAGTTATTGCCTTAACTCTGACTTAATCTTTAAAATTATCTAACAGACAACAGTACTTGATGACATTATGTATTTGGTGAAATGTTCAAATTGCTAACCCTTTTTCATACATGTGATACGTCCCGGATTGTCCGGGATTGTCCCGGAAATTACATACTCGTCCCGGTGTCCCGGACAGTCTTAAAATGTCCCGGAAAAATAAAAATACAGGAACAAATAAAAACAATCCCCCAAAAAACTTGTTTTTGTCTATAATTTGTTAAATTTTACACAATAAACAGTCCCCGTTGTCACATTGTTTATTCCTAATCACTTTCATGCCCTCGAGCGGGCGAGCGGGACACGTGTTGATTAAGCCTGCTTTGATCACGCGACGATCTTTTGATGACACTGATTAAGTTACAGTCAGTTATTATGATGACCCTGATGAAGAACTGACAGGATTATGCAATCAATAACTGTTTTATGATAGTTAAATTAGGAACAATAGTCGTAAATCTCTTTGTTTTTAGCACGTTGGCGGTAAAGCTACATGTAGCCTTTATGGAAGAGATTATTGAAAACGGTCAATTAAACGATAATTATTTTAAAAGGTTGTAATTATTTAAGATCTAGATCGATTGTCACACATATTTTAAATTATAATGCTGAATGCCTTTTCCGACCGACCCATGAAAATTGACCCGACTCCAAATATTTTATATTGTCGATTTTATCTACAAGATTTATTTTATTCCTTTAAAGATTCATTTAATTATTAGATAAATGTTTAAGCTTTAGAATGATACCAAATTAGCTAGAATCTAAATCACGATGACCAGGTTGATTCTTCGTATATAGTAAGTCTCCTAATTCTGTTCACCTCGGGAACGCAATAAATTCACGTGCCGAACTATAGATGTATTACCCGTATACATGTATTTACCTCCCTTAGAAAGCTTGACGACATTTGCCGCAAATTAATACAAGCGAGTGAACAATGTTTAGTCTCGGGAAACTACATGCATATTATGATATTTTTGCATGAAACAGATGAATACCAATGTCACGGTGTATGTCCCGGACAAAAGGTAAAAATCCCGGAAATTTTAACTCAGAATCCCGGAAACGTTCTGAAAAATTATGGCATGTATGCCTTTTTATTAGTCTGTGTTCATTGTTCAGACCCCGAGTTTTGTTCGCAGGAGATAACTCTTGATGCTATTCAAATTTTGTATAATTATGTCCCTTTTCTTCTAAAAACACTGGATAACCAGCGCCAAGACTGATGAGGTCAGAATATATATCAGAATTTTTTTCTAAAAAATAAACATTATCTAGTCAGACTACTTTTTTATAAGCAGAGAGCATCTGTTGTTTGTGCCAACTGACAAATAATATTGTAATACTAAGACCATAAAGTATTTCGTTGCTGCACATCAAAGCAATTTTATACATTCATATATGTAATATTAACGCAGGCCTTTACTAATTTAGCATTGTTGAGATATCCGAATATTGGGAATCAAACCATAATTGCATAAAGTTGGTAGCATGTACATACAACCTTTGCTTCTGTATTAAATAACATCATTTGAGAAATACCATACTATCCAATAATTCTAATTGATTATTTTCTCTTATTATCAATATAATGTATCTGCCAGATGGCTGTTTTTTTTTGTTTACTTGTTGATGTAGAAACATTTGACAGAATTAAGAGGCCGTAGAAGAGGCCTTAACCGCAGTATAGAAGTATAGTTTTCAGTGCTTGGACATGTATCTATTGTTTGGTCCACTTTTTCCATTACAAGGCTTTTCTTTTATTCTCTTTACAAAACCACTGTATTTTTTTTCCACTAAACAGAGCTCCAAGAATGTAATAGGATATTTGATATTTATCAACTTCAAAATATCTCGAGAAGTAGTGAATTTATCAAACAAGAGCTGTCGGAGGACAGCAACGCTCGACTATTCAACAGCCTTGTCAATTGAATGAATACAAAAGTTGAAAAAGGGGCATAACTTTGTAAAATGCAAAGTAGAGGTATTGAACCTCTGTACTGCATGTCATATCATGACAGTGAACAAGTGTGTGAAGTTTCAATCCTTTCCAATTTGTGTATACTGAGATACCAGCTTACATACAAAAACTTAACAAAAAACTGCTAAGTCAAAGGGGCATAATTTTGTAAAAATGCCAAGTAGAGTTATGGGACCTTCACAGTGCATGTTAGATCATGACAGTGAACATGTGTGTGAAGTTTCAATCCATTCCAATTAGTGGATATTGAGATATCAGATTACATACAAAAAATTAACCAAAAACTGCTAAGTCGAAAAAGGGGCATAATTTTGAAAAAAAAGAGAGTACAGTTATGGGACTTGCTTAGTGCATGTCAGATCATGGTAGTGAACAAGTATGTGAAGTTTCAATCCATTCCCATTAGTAAGTACTGAGATACCAGCTTACATACAAAACCTTAACCAAAAATTTCTAAGTCGAAAAAGGGGCATAATTTTGTAAAAAAGCAAAATAGAGTTATGGAACCTGTGCAATGTAGATCAGTTCATCACAGTGAATAAGTGTGTGAAGTTTCAATCCATTCCCACAAGTGGTTACTGAGTTACCAGCTTACATACAAAACCTTAACCAAAAATTTCTAAGTCGAAAAAGGGGCATAATTTTGTAAAAAAGCAAAATAGAGTTATGGAACCTGTGCAATGTAAGTCAGTTTGTCACAGTGAATAAGTGTGTGAAGTTTCAATCCATTCCCACAAGTGGTTACTGAGATACCAGCTTACATACAAAACCTTAACCAAAATCGGGACGCGGACGCGGACGCAGACGCCGACGCCGACGCATGGGCGAGTGCAATAGCTCACTATTCTATGAATAGTCGAGCTAAAAATGGTTTTTGTTTAGGTATTTCCATTGTAAATTTCAATCATGCATTTTGCTCATTTTACTTAAGGTATTAGATCACTAATAGTAATGTTTACAAAATGGCCTTTGCTTGGTATATTCTGAAAGGTAACTGTGTTTTGCACTATTTTGTAATTTTTAAACAACTTTTACCATGTTGTTTTTTATAAATTTTGTATAACTTATGGTATCTCCTCAAGCTCAAGTAGAGACAAATTTCAAAGTGATAGTCACTATCCAAAACGTTTGCAGAGAACTCATTTTACCATTAATTTTAATAAAAGAAACATCAAACTATTGGTAAACAATTATAAAACACAAAATAAAAATGTCAATATCAATTTTTTCTATGGTGCCTCAAGTGAACGGATTTAATGAGACAGAATTCATACTTCAACACTGAAAAAATAAGGTCGAATGCTGTGTTTCTGTTTTGAATTTTGCTTACTCCATTTAAAAATAACCTTAGGGCAGACGTAAAACCTACCTAAATTTCTTCCACAATATATAATCTAAGAGTGAAAGCAAAATAGAGATTTTTTACCACGTGTAACTCAATATTTTTAAAGATGTGTAACTCTACCCCTTCTGTTTAAGAAATCACTTATAAGATTCATCTTTTTCCATTTTTGTATAAGAAATCAATAATAAGTCCTGAAAGAAGTAAAAACTTATTAGAAAAAAGGAAAATAAGGGGGGAAAAATTGGTCCCTGTAGGGCTTGAACCTACGCCCCCCTAAGAATTGCAGTAAAAGTAGGTTTGTGGTAGGAATTGAATACTCTTCAAAAAGGAGGTTCTCAAAGAAACATATACTGTAACTCATAATACTACAAAAATTTAAATGTTTCAAAGTGAAAAGAATACAATTAATTCTGAAAATCACCCAACGTTTTGTAATAATCATTTATTAAACAGAACAGCATTTAAAAAAAAAACAACATGAAATTTTAAACACACATGCAGAATCATTTCATATGTTATCTTTAAATATTTCCCTGAATTAAAACTTTACTTTAAACTTTCTTGGAAATTAATAAATTCTACATACCTGACAGAGTGTCCATATATGTTAACCATAAATCACAAAGTTCTTTCTTGCAGTTCATATCAGAAATGGCATTCTTAGACTGTTGCCATGGTTTAATAGAATTGTAAATCTCTTTGCAGATTTACTGTCACTTAAAACACAGGGTATTATAGGCCCTAATCTACTCCTTTCATACTAGCATTAAAAGTTCCAAGCTGTTTGCTTACATGTAGTGACAAGTGTCAGCTAAGAAAGGATTATTCATTAAGGGATCAGAGCAGTCTGATAAAAAAAGCTTAATTTGTTGTGAAAGCCATAAAGATTAATCAAAATTCTGGGAAAAACCTACAGGTGCAATTTCAACAGTCTGAACACATACATTACAAGTGTTATTTCTAGTTAGTGCACACATACACTATCAAATAGAATTATTTCAATAAATTTTTCTCTCCTATACATATGGCCTATTTATTTGTAATAAGGTGACTAAGAATCTTAGTTATAACTTTTGCTACTGACTGCCAGCACAAATCAGATAAGTATCCACTCTCACTGTATCCATACTTTTGTTTTAAATACATATGGTATAATCCTTTGCACTTATGTGCATGCATCTGCACTGTTATTTGTTAAATTGATGATCAACTTTTATGTTCAAGTCTATATATATGTAAATAAATTTCTGTTCTGTTCTGTTCTGTTCGGACGAAGACCAACAGAAACACAGTTGCAATCATTGTATAATTTATGAATCCATGACGAAATCAGCCCCCACCCACTCTCCCGCTCAATCTGAAAGAAAATCACCCTTTACAACTTTCAAGTTATTTGAAAATTACAGCCATAAAATGAATAAGTGTATGACTTATTGAGCTTCTTACAAGTCATAATTTACCACTGATAAAACCTTACTAGATATCATCTTACCTGCCATGTACTCAGTCCTGTTGTTCCAAATGAGATCATATTAACAGATTCCTGAACTGTTATTTTCACATCTTCACCCTAAAATGACATAAGTATTTATTACAAAAAAATATTCTATTCAAAGAGGTTGTCATTTATACTTAACCTTTTAAAATGTTTTAACTTAGAATTATGACCTGACTTGTCCAACTATAAATGAAAGCTTCCCATTACATATACACTGATTATAAGTTTTTCATCAAAGAGTGGATACTATGTAATATTGGTGTTACAATATTGAATAATGCCACATATCCAGTTATTGTGCCTATCATACTTCTGTGTGATGGAACACTATCAGGTATAGGAAACTATTAATGGTTGCCATAAATTTACATCAGCTAACCATCAACAAGAGCTGTCACAGGAGACAGCGCGCTCGACTATTTCGATGCTGGATAGTGAAACTGGGCACATCTGAGGAAGCTGGAGCCGTCACTAGAGTGTTTAATGACTCCTATGGTGGATGAAGATATTGGACTTACGTCTGTGTCAAAAGTATTAAGTAATAACAGAGATAAAGTGTATCAAAACATTTAATAAAAGAGACATAATTCACGGAAACTTTCTGCACAAGTAATGCACTATGTGTCATATCATGTCACAAATAATGTGAAAAACTTCTTAAGTTTCTATCAAATCTATTTAGTAATAACTGAGATAAAACAAAAGTGCATTACAACATGAACCTGAAATTCTAAGCAAAAAGAGGGCATAACATATTTCAATTAGTATGACCCGGGGTCGGACATATTTACAATCAGTAACCATACTGGTGCAGACCACTGTGGATCTTGGGTCATATGGTGTGGATGATGATGTGGAACAACCACTTTTAGCCAGATTCGAATTCCATTTAGTAACAGCTGAGATATGGTGAAAAAACATCAAAATTAAACTGAAATTCTAAGCAAAAAGGAGGCATAATTCATGAAATATTGGTGCAAGAGTTATGGCCCTTGTGTCAAATGATGTGGGTGATGATGTGGCAAAACTATTTTAAGTTTGCAAGAAATATGTTCTGTCATAACAGAGATACATTGAAAATGCATCAAAAATGACCTTAAATTCTATTAAAAAGGGGAGCATAATTCATAAAATATTGAAATTCTAAGCAAAAAGGAGGCATAATTCATGAAATACTGGTGCGAGAGTTATGGCCATTGTGCCATATAATGTGAATGATGATGAGGAACAACTGTTTTAAGTTTGAAAGAAATCCATCTAATAATTACAAAGGCAATGAGAAAGTGCATCAAAACTTTAAGGTGTGGATGCCAATCGAGGGTCGAGTGGACTGTCCGACAGCTCTCACTACTTCGTATAGTTGAGCTAAAATGACTGAAAGATTACAAATACAACAGTATACACTTATTTGATGGTTAGCCATTTAGATATGTGTTTAATCACATACCGCATCAAAAATATTTTTTCATAGGCTTTTCTTTTCAATTAGACCAATTATGGACTTGCAATTTATATAGGAAGTCCTGTAATAAAATACTAATTAAGTGGATGGACAATATGTTTTCTGTTATTTCATTCCTCCACTTACCACTGTGTATGTCTTGTAACATAATGTGTCCTCCTCTGAATCTCTATGTTGTAACAGTCCGGTATATGTCTCATACAGCTCATCACACATCTCAACACTGTAACCCTCAAGCTACAAACAAATACTTAAAACCTTTACAACATGCACAGTGTTTTCCCTTGGCTTTTGAAAATAAGGGTCATTGTGACCCCCAGTGTTTCACATGTAGGGGTCATTTTCAAATTTTGGGGGTCATACAGAGATACTAAAATTAGTATTTTGAATAAAACTTTGTTTTTCTTATACTAGTGATTATACAGACTGAAGTCTTTCCTCCTATTTGTCACTGAATAAAATGATAAAAACAGCTGATGTTTGACTTTTATTTATATATGTGCTAACATAGGTTTTAGTACTTTTTACCAGGCAGTATTATAGTAGAAACAGGCGATCTGAACCATTGGGTCCTACTGTACTTGCTGCTGATGATGTCATAAACATCGTCAGCTTGCTTTGCTTTTGACCATCCTTTTTTAGTAAACAGCAGACTGGTACTACTGGTAGTAGTAGCGAACAGCGATAACAACTGTTACAAAGTGTTAATCAGTCAAAGTATCAGACTGGGTATTAAATTTGTGAAATGTGAATCAACGCAAATATTTTTTTTTTTTTTTTTTTTTTTTTTGGTTTAACGTCGCACCGACACATGATAGGTCATATGGCGACTTTCCAGCTTTAATGGTGGAGGAAGACCCCAGGTACCCCTCCGTGCATTATTTCATCATGAGTGGGCACCTGGGTAGAACCACCGACCTTCCGTAAGCCAGCTGGATGGCTTCCTCATATGAAGAATTCAACGCCCCGAGTGAGGCTCGAACCCACATCGATGAGGGGCAAGTGATTTGAAGTCAGCGACCTTAACCACTCGGCCACGGAGGCCCCCTCGACGCAAATATAGAAAATTGGTGACACAGTCTGCATATAATTACGAAACTGAAAGTACATTTTCTGAAAATCACTCATTGTAAACAAACTTGGCCTGATTTTGATTTTCAAGAAATTGCATCCACTGTGACGCACAGAATTTATTTTTATGGGTCATTTGTCAGAAAAGTGCGACTATGACGCAGGATTTGTGCGTCAGGGAAAACCCTGCATGCAATACATGGAACAACACTTTGAGAGCACTTCAAAAGTTACAAACAGAAATACTTGTACCCTTACAGCATGCAATACAACACTTTGAGAGCTCTTTAAAAGTTTAATACTTATGATTCTAAGTGCAGAAGGGGAGCTGTGAAAACATCTTTGATATTATCATTTTTTCTAAATATGGGTATCTAAACAAAGAGAATATTCAAGTTATAACAGACTGTGAGAGGGACACACAATACTGATTCCGCTCTTCTGTGTTGTTGTTGGGTTTTACCTCACACTGACACAATTATAGGTAATACTGCAACTTTCCTTCTTTCAGTGGCAGAAGAAGACCTGGATGGAACCACAGACCTTCCATAAGCCAGCTGGATGGCAAAACACTGATTCTGTATCTCTCTTTTCTTCTTGAAGATTACAGAGTCCATACATACCGTAGTCAGTAACTTCTTGACAAACGCTCTTTGATATTGTATAGAAGGTGGGTACTGTCGACAAAGGTCACTGTTGACAGTCTTGGACAACACATAACTCTGAGCTTCCATGTCAAGATCTTCCACGTCTATCTCTCCATTCTGAAAACAGGAAAATCAAGATAAGTCATTGTTAAGTTTATAGTTACATTCAGCGCTGTTTTTCACAAAAGAGAAAGTGACTGTTATTGCTGAGAAAATAGCTCACTACTTGGACAAATGGGAATGATAAATCTTGAAGTAATTTCAATTTTAAGGAAAAATTGCTTGATTTGTAAGGAGTGTTCTAATGGGATGGGGACCTGTAAACAGTCCATGCTTTAGCAGGTAAAAAAGCTTGGGCATTTCAAGGGTACTGTTACTGTTATTTCTGGCATGGGCAATCATTTTGATACAACCATCAATGTTCTATAGCTAGCTGGATGGCTTTCCTCAAATGAAGAATTGTACACTCTACACAAGTTTTTGGACCCACAGCATGTGGGGCCAGGGGCGGATACAGGATTTGGTGTTTGGGGGGCACAAAATAATTTGAGTAGAGCAACTAGGGGTGTTTCCGGGTGCATGCTCCCCTGGAAAATTTTGAAAACAATGGATCCATCTGGTGCATTCTGGGCGATCTGAGGTACTTTATTTGGTATTGAAAAAAAAGGTTTTGTGACAAAATCAACCCAAATAACATGCTAATTATAGTCCATGTTTTATGACTTGTTAGACTTATTCTTGCATAAGTATCTCAGAATGGAATTTCTTAGCCCGATTTCTGAGGATTTCTATGGGAAGGGGTTACCAAGGGCTATTAACATAGAAATGGTAAAGAGCATTATAGGAGCTCATGGAAACTTTGTCAGATTATTTCTGTGCGAGTGTAGCAAGCAAGAAAAAATGTATATTCTATATTTTTCACCCAGAGCAAAAGATAAATTACCTATGCGAGTGTAATGTGGGAGAAAACAAGAGCACCGCCTTGCGGGTGCTGACGCTCATCTGATTTTTTTTGTGTAATAGAAATATTGTCCTACCCATGATTTTCTAAGTCTAAAAAGGGCCATCATTCTTGCAAAAAGCAGGATAGAGTTATGTTTCTTGATGTACAGTGTCCACTTATGATGGTGAAAAACTGTTGCAAGTTTTAAAGCAATAGCTTTGATAGTTTATGAGAAAAGTTGACTTAAACATAATACTCAACCAAGAAAATGATTTTCTAAGCCCAAAAGGGGCAATAATTATTGCAAAAAGCAGGATGGAGTTATGTTGCTTGCTGTACAGGGTCAGCTTATGATTGTGAACAAGTGTTGCAAGTTTCAAAGCAATAGCTTTGATAGTTTAAGAGAAAAAATTGACCTAAACATAAAACTTAACCAAGAAATCTGATATTTTCTAAGTCCAAAAGGGGCCATAAATCTTGCAAAAAGCAGGACAGAGTTATGTTTCTTGCTATACAGGGTCAAATTATGATGGTGAACAAGTGTTGCAAGTTTTAAAGCAATAGCTTTGATAGTTTAGGATAAAAGCTGACCTAAACATAAAACTTAACCAAGAAAACTGATTTTCTAAGTCCAAAAGGGGCAATAAATCTTGCAAAAAGCAAGATGGAGTTATGTTTCTTGATGTACAGGGTCTGCTTATGATGGTGAACAAGTATTCCAAGTTTCAAAGCAATAGCTTGATAGTTTAGGAGAAAAGTTGACCTAAACATAAAACTTAACCAAGAAATCTGATATTTTCTAAGTACAAAAGGGGCCATAAATCTTGCAAAAAGCAAGATGGAGTTATGTTTCTTGCTATACAGGGTCAGCTTATGATGGTGAACAAGTATTCCAAGTTTCAAAGCAATAGCTTTGATAGTTTAGGAGAAAAGCTGACCTAAACATAAAACTTAACCAGGCAACGCCGACGCAGACGCCGACGCCGACGCCGACGCCGACAACCGCTCAAGTGATGACAATAACTCATCATTTTTTTTCAAAAAATCAGATGAGCTAAAAATGCATATTTTGTATTTTTCACCCAGAACAAAAGATAAATTACCTATGTGAGCGTAGCGAGGGAGAAAAAAAGCATATTTCATATTTTTCACCCAGAACAAAAGATAAATTACCCATGCGAGCGTAGCAAGTGAGATAAAAATGCATATTTTTTCACCCACAAGAAGAGATAAATTATGTATGCGAGCGTAGAGAGCGAGAAAAAATGCATATTTTGCCCTTTTTACACCCAGAACAAAAGCCAAATTACCTATGCTCCGGCGATTTTAGGGGCCGATCCGCCCTTGGGGGCACATGATTCAAAGCAGGCAACCTTTTAATACCACTCGGCCACAGAGCCCTTATAGAATATCAGCATCTTTAAATTTACCATTTTATTAGACCTGTATAGATTGCTGAAAGACACTCCAGAGCATCTATGAAATTTCATGATTTCAAGTACACATACCAGTAATTGACGCCCAGATCCCTTGACTGATAAAAATCAGGCAAAATACTGTGTGTGGAGTCGGACACACAAAATTTCGAACAGACATATCGACAGCAGCAAAGCCATATGATGTGGTAGCATTTAATTGGTGGAGCATAAAAATGTTGTCCACTGAATCTAGTAGCCCGCCCGCTTAGCTCAGTAGGTAAGAGCGTTGGTCTACGGATCTCGGGGTCATGAGTTCGATCCTTGGGCGGGGCGTATGTTCTCCGTGACTATTTCATAAACGACATTGTGTCTGAAATCATTAGTCCTCCACCTCTGATTCATGTGGGGAAGTTGGCAGTTACTTGCGGAGAACAGGTTTGTACTGGTACAGAATCCAGGAATACTGGTTAGGTTAACTGCCTGCCGTTACATGACTGAAATACTGTTGAAAAACGGCGTTAAACCTAGGGCTGTCATCGACAGAAACGATATCGATGTATCAACGATACTTTTTTGTCGATCGATTATTGATTCCCATTTTCAAAAATCGATATTTTACAGAGAGAAAAAACTATCCAGATAAATACTCAGACCCTCAAAAACTATTAAGTTCACAAAGTTGTAAATTTGGATAAATGCAAAAGAGAAGTGAAGGCAAAATAAAAATGAAAGATTTTATTAATTTTTATTTACTTCTTTTATTTCATAAATACAAATACAACACCATCAAACAGTAATATGAAAAATAGGTAATAAAACTAAAAATAGCATTTACAGGAAGGTATATACCGTATAACCCCATTTAAACGCCCCCGGGGGCGATGCATTTTACGAAAAATTTGATCCAAATAATGTCAGTAACTCGTATAAACGCCCCCCCCCCCCCTCTATTCATCCCAATTCATGCACTGACATAACCCGATACGTCATCGTACTGGGAATCTGTGTAAAGTTGCGCGCTGAGTGACGTGATCGGAGTTAAATTCGATCAATACTTACACACAGTAGATTTATTTGTGCCATGCCTGTTGACGTGTTTAAAAGTTTGTGTTAATAGAGTGTGTTTTTTTTTAAATTCATTTGTATTGTTATGGAATTGTTATTATCTGGATATTATTGTGTTGGATCTAGGACCAATTTTTTAAGGGAAGATTTTTTATTTTCCCCAAAAAACGTGGGGGTGCGTTAATTAGAAGGGGGGCATTAATACGGGGTTATACGGTAGTATGCATACGAATAGATTGTTAATCTAACTTAATAATCAATATATCGATGTATCGTCGATATTTGTCTTCTGATATATTGGTACCGTCCATATGCCTAAGACCCAATCAATGACAGCCCTAGTTAAACCCAAAACAACCAAACAAAACTGAATCTAGTGGCGAGTTCTAGATAATTCTAGGGACATCCAGCACAAGCTGGGATTTCAACACATCAGCCGTCACAATTTATAGAAATTGAGTCTAGATGTCTGGATCAAATGTCAGTCAACTGACATAGCGCTTTAATTTTGCACGTGCAAGTGGTGATTCGATTTAACTACAGCCATGATATTAGGGATTAGAGCTATTAATTTGTTATTATCAAGTCCTGAGTCATGATATAATGATTTCAAAATTACCGGCCACTGAATTCGTCTTACTGGAACCATCTCAAAAAATTGAATAACAACGGCATTAAGATTTCTCGTGTTTCTCGTGCAAATTCCCGTCATTTTCGCCAGAAACTGATCTGATTGGAAGAAACAATTAACTTCCGGTTCGTACTTTCAACCAAAAGATACTGAAATACCATAAAACACCCGCTATGATTAGATACCGGAAAGGGCCCTTTCCGCAAAAAGGGCTTAACATGATCGTGTCAGTGCATATAAACGGCGCTGATCGGAAAGGACAGTCCGTATGTTTTTTACTGGAACTAATTGAATCATTTCTTCATGTTTAATTTGATAAATTAAGAAGAAAATAAATTATGAAAAATCAGTTTTCAAAAGAATTATATTATGTTTAATATATAATTACAAAAACGTTTACTGCGTTCACTGTCAAAGCAGAATTAACATAATGTATGCGGCGTAACAAACACGTGCCTCTGATTAGTCCTGATAGAGTTTGATTGGATTATCACACCTATTGATTATATCAATTAATCAGTATATTTGTAAGCACACACAAGTGACATGCGACAAATAATGTCTAACAATTTCTTTATACTGGACAGATAATCGCCTTGAATGAAGCATCATTTACTCAATGGCAGATTATTTTAACAACGAAAAGCCGTAAAAACATCCTTAACCTTCTTTAAATATTTAGATTGACACGTATAGCAATCAGTGTTTACTCAACTTGTTGATTGACAGGTGACACTTGAATAACCGGTCCGTTCGTTATAAACAATTATAAGGTACTTTAAACAGAACGATAAGCAATAAATTTTTAAAAGTATATTTCAAGAATATTGGTTATAATTAAACTTTCAATTGATCTGTATCAATTACATTCATGTATCATGTTTAATTTATCAAATTAAGAATAAAATAAATTATTAAAAAGTATTTCTTTCGATATTTGAAAACTGTTCATTCTTCAAAGATTTTAGGATATATATGATATCAATTGTGACTGATATTCATACAGTAATGTGGATGTCTAAAAGTAGATTATTAAAAGTCTCTTGTAATTCATTTATGAATGACAATGTACTTTAGTTTATATGTTTTAACTCCATGTATATTGTACATTGATGAGACTATAATGAATAAACATTTGACCGGCCCTTTCCGATCATGTTAAGCCCTTTCCGATCAGCGCGGTTTATATACTGACGCGTATTTTGTCTATAATTCATTTAAAAATCGAAAATTGATACATTTTTTTCGTAAGTTCTTTTCTTTTTGATTTGATAAATGAAATATGAAGAAATAAATAAATAATTTTCAATAATAAACATATAGCAGGCCCTTTCCGATCATGTTAAGCCCTTTCCGATCAGCGCGGTTTATATACTGACGCGTATTTTGTCTATAATTCATTTAAAAATCGAAAATTGATACATTTTTTTCGTAAGTTCTTTTCTTTTTGATTTGATAAATGAAATATGAAGAAATAATTAAATAATTTTCAATAATAAACATATAGCAGGCCCTTTCCGATCATGTTAAGCCCTTTCCGATCAGCGCGGTTTATATACTGACGCGTATTTTGTCTATAATTCATTTAAAAATTGAAAATTGATACATTTTTTTCGTAAGTTCTTTTCATTTATTTGTTAAATGAAATATGAAGAAATAATTAAATTATTTCCAATAATAAACATATGACATGTCCTTTCCGATCATGTTAGGCCCTTTCCGATCAGCGCGGTTTATGCCATGACTCGTAATTTGTCTATAAATTATGTAAAAATATAAAATTGAATTTTTTTGTCATAATTTATTTTCTTTTTTAATGCAAAAATGAAATAAGAAAAAATAATTCCTTTATTTCTAATAATAAACATATGGCAGGCCCTTTCCGAACATGTTAGGCCCTTTCCGATCAAATACCACGGAAAGGGCCCTTTCCGGTATCTAGTCATGCCCATAAAACACCAATTGCCGATCCGTTTTGACCATTTCGTTTCTTATTGCATGTTGGTATTTTAGGCAAATGTATTTCCGTTTCCGCTTACGCTACTGTTTGTCAACAAACGACGATAAACGTCAAGAACAGGAAATCTACAATTATCTGGCCCATCTTTGGCACAAATTAGAACTTTTGTTTCTACATACGATGAACTAAGTATACGTAAGTCAGCTGCCGGTTAAAAAATATGATTATTGACCTGAAAAGATCTGACGCTGCTACTTTTTGGAAACGAAAGTGAAGTTCCATAGATTTTAGTTTAATGATTTGCAGTTAGAGTTATACCTTTTGTAGGCCTACTTTGTGCAACATGTTCACTATTAACTATATAACATGTGAGATATTTTCTTCATTACATGGCACAAAGCTAATGGACTCTTGAGGGGGCATAAGGTTTCCTTGATCCAACAAATAATATTTTGATCATTTATGTGATTCCCAGCGAAATATCTCCTCTCACATCAAACACTCGAAAGAACAAAATAGTGGAAGAAATTTCCTCTGAAATTGTCATCGCTGCTGATTTGCTCAGCTGATTTTGATGCGAATATTAGTCAAAATAATTCGACGTTCAGATTGTTTTATATTTGTGACTGGCAATCTAAACGTCTAAACTTTGAAGGAGCAGAATAATGGAGGATGAATCACAGTACACAGTCATGTAAAGTTATTGGTTTTATTGCGCATATTGGTGTGTATACACGGTAAACATTAATCCTGAACAGTACAAATAGGTTAGTCAAAAAATTCGACGTTCAGATTGTTTTATATTTGTGACGGGCAATCTAAATGTCAAAACTTTGAAGGACCATAATAATGGAAGATAAATCACAGTACACAGTCATGTAAAGGTATTGGTTTTATCGCTTGCGCACAAAGTCAAAATAATTCGATGTTCAGATTGTTTTATATTTTTGACGGCAATATAAACGTCAAACTTTGAAGGACCAAAATAATGGAAGATAAATCACAGTACACAGTCATGTAAAGTAGGGCTGTCATCGATAGAAACGATATTGATGTATCAAAGATATTTTTTGGTTTATCGATTATCGATTCCCATTTTCAAAAATCGATATTTTACAGAGAGAAAAAAACAACTGTCTAGATAAACACTCAGACCCTCTAAAACAACTTTTTCTGCCTGCAAAAATGTGCCGTAAGTAACGGAAGTTGTCAAAAAAAGGTCATGTCTAAACTTGTACCGTAGCAGTCTTTTCCCAATAGCCGGCACTACCTATATGGGTAGAAGTAAAAAGGGCTCAACTTCAGAGTCTATTTGCAAAAAGTTACGTTGTCCTGTCTTGAAAGGTCGCTTCGTTGTTTGTGCATGTAAAAACATATATACGTATATATACTGTTTCTACGTCAATCTCGGCTTTTTACTTGTTCGCGTATAGCTGATCACTCAGTAAAAGGTACAGAATTTAGCTTGTGCCCGTAACAATAAGAATCAAAGATGGCCGAAGAGGAAGCCGTCGCCGGCTTAAATAGTGGAAAAAGAGTCAAAAGACGGAAAGAAAAGCTTTGTTTGGGTTCGTAGAAACACAGGGTGTTGCTTAAACATGCCTTTCAGTACAACAAACAAACAGTCAAACACTACAAATTTGAGGCCCATCGAAAACTTGGGCAGAAGTTAAAAAAGAAAAAAAAAAAAAAAACGCGGTGCCAGTACCGAATGTAAGTGCAAGGTAAAAATTAGACAGGGGATGAAACAGGCTAAAAATAAATAAAAACATTGTAAATAAATGAATTGATTAATTTAATAAATAAATAGATATCTGTGGAAGAGAAATGCAGAATTTTAGCTGTTTGAAACCCAACTCCAGTACCTGGTATAGTTTACTAGGTTGTAAAGTAGGATAAATGCAAAAGAGGAGTGAAGGCACAATGAAGATCTATAAAAGATTTCATTAATTTTCATTTATTTTATTTATTTCATAGATCAGGGATCATCCTACAAGGCGATTTGAGCGATATCGTCGCTTTAAAGTCGGGCACTTCGCCTAATTATCGCCTTTGGGCGAAATCCGAATCGCCGAGTTTTTCAGCGGGTTATCTGTTTACTTAAAGTTGTAAAACTTGATGCATATTCTAGATTAAATTATCGATAAATCCAGTCAACCCCGCCTACTCGCCTGTCAAACTTCAGCCAATCGTAGTGTTAATATCCCACAGTGTCAATCAATAATATTGTAAGCCGCCGCCATTTTGAAAATTTTCAATCGGCATGTAGAAAGCCGATAAACTTAACGAGAGCATGATCTTATGCAACAATTGTATATTATTCTTTCATTTTATTAAAGATTACTTCAAAAATTATTTCAATTACCATGATTACGGTCAATTTCTGTAAATGAATTGCTCGGGTACTGTGGATAAAAAATGATTTCGCGGACGTCAGAACTGCCGTACAAAATTTTATAAAAAGATCGCCATTATCTACGAGTTTGGTATTATTTTCGAAAAAATCAATAAATAAATTAATTAAATGTATAAATCTGAACAAGTTGATGCAAAAATCAGGCATTATAAAAGCACGAGAATCGAAACATGAATGAAAATTTTCACGGCGTTTTGATCGTGCACCTGTTAAATTTACGAGTTTCGGACATGTAAATTTCGAATAAAAATTTAAAGGCGACTTTTTCATAGCTAAGTGTATACTTTATTTAGAAATTCATGAAAATGATAATGCAAGAATCAATTTCCTTAAATAATTACTGTTTATAAGTTACAGCTAGACCCATAGAAAGTGGATATATATAGGCAGGAAACTGAATGCTATGCCGATTCTTCTCCTTAAATTCCTCAACTTCTCCCTAAATTCTGTGGAGGGAGAAGTCACTTCTCCCTAAAATTTTGACCTAGGATGATCCCTGTAGATACAAGTACAACACAATCAAACAGTAATATAAAAAGTAGGCAATAAAACTAAACATAACATTAACAAGAAGGTATGTAGCATGCCCATGAACAAATAGGTTGTTAATCTAACTGAATAATCGATGTATCGTCGATATTTGTCTTCCGATATATCGGTATCGTCGATATGCCAAAGACCCAATCAATGACAGCCCTAATGTAAAGTTATTGGTGTTATAGCATGTAGACACACGGTAACAGTACATACATCGGTTTAAATCATCGGAAAATTTGTATAAATCAGTGAGGAATTGAATGATGACCCCTTTCGATACAAGTAAGTTTTTATTTGAATTCATGGCCAATTCGAGAAATAATCGGCATTTAAACCTGTAGCATGTAAAAAGTCGGCAGCATTGAAACTTTCATCGGAAATTGCTTCAACTATTTTGGTCTTTCGAGTGTTTGACGCGAGTGGGGATATTGCCCATATGAAAAAATTATCTCAGTATTTCCTAGGACCGCATCAGATTAGCTGGACTACTTGGGCATATTGTGTGTCTACAGACACAGTAAACATTAATCATGTACAGTACATACATAAGTTTAAATCACCAGAAAATTCGTAATTTTAGATATTATTTGGTAATTTTTGTATAAATCAACGAGGAATTGAATCCCCTTTCAATACATGTAAGTTTTATTTGAATTTATGGCCGATTCATGAAATAATCGGCATTTAAACCTATAGCATGTAAAAAATGGGCAGCGATGAAAATATCATCGGAAATTGCTTCAACTATTTTGGTCTTTCGAGTGTTTGACGCGAGTGGGGATATTGCCCATATGAAAAAAATATCTTGGTATTTCCTGGGAGTGGGATCGCGTCAAATTTGTTGGACAAATACATAGGTTTAAATCACCAGAAAATTCGTAATTTTGGATATTGTTTGATAATTTTTACATAAATCAATGAGGAATTGAATCCCCTTTTGATACATGTAAGTTTTATTTGAATTTATGGCCAATTCGTGAAATAATCAGCATTTAAACCTATAGCATGTAAAGCGTCGGCAGCGATGAAAATTTCATTGGAGATTGCTTCAACTATTTCCATCTTTTGAGTGTTTGACGCGAGTGGGGATATTACCCATATGAAAATATTATCTCAATATTTCCTAGGATCATGTCGAATTAGTTGGACTAAAGCCAATATGTGAGATAAATTCAAATGAAACTTACATGTATGCTTAGTCAAAATAATTCGACGTTCATATTGTTTTATATTTGTGATGGGGCAATCTAAACGTCAAAACTTTGAAGGACCAAAATAACGGAAGATAAATCACAGTACACAGTCATGTAAAGTTATTGGTTTTTATCGCTTGCGCATATTGGCGTGTAGACACGGTAAACATTAATCGTGTGCAGTACATACATAGGTTTAAATTATCAGAAAATTCGTAATTTTGGATATTATTTGATGATTTTTACATAAATCAATGAGGAATTGAATCCCCTCCAATACATGTAAGTTTTATTTGAATTTATGGCCAGTTCGTGACATCAGCATTTAAACCTATAGCATGTAAAGCATCGGCAGCGATGAAAAGAAAATTTCATTGGAAATTGCTTCCACCATTTTGGTCTTTCGAGTGTTTGACGTGAGTGGGGATATTGCCCGTATGAAAAAATTATCTCTATTTCCTAGGATCGTGTGAAATTTGTTGGACTACATGTATGCTGTGTTCTATGTTCTCTTAATTCTGTGGCTCTTAATCAGCAAAGTTGTGCATGCACGTTTAATGTTAGGTATTAATTGTTGGGCCTGTTGTGAAACAATGATATTTTTGTGAAAGTTGAAATAAGTTTTATCGATTCTGCATGATTAACCTGTGATGGTGGTGTGCTGATTGTTTATCTTGAAGTAAAATGCGTGTTCAAGTTGAATTCAAGATGACTGAGTTTCATGTATATGATGAAATGTATAATTTAGAGCATATATATTTTGAAGCAGATATATTTTTTTTTTTTCAGGACATAAAAAATGCCTGATCGGGGAAGAGAAACAGAGAAGACTGAGAAGAAAAAGCGGGCAGCATCATCAAGCTCTGATAGCAGCAGGTATGAACAGAAATATTTAATATGTCAGTGTTGTCCATTTCGTGGTGATAAAGGGCTAAATTTATGGAATTTTTACTGTCAAACAAATTGTCTTGCAAGGTTTCTCTTTATATAGTATATGTTGAATTTTTGGTACTTACTTTATTTATATAAATGCTATTTGAACAGACTTTAAAACTACTTACATTGCAAAACTTTGAAAATGACAGTACCAGTATAATACATCAAGTTTTGTTTGAATCTTTAAATATAAAAAGATCTTAAGTCTAACCAAACAGATAAAATGTACTGTATTTTGTATATAACAGCTCGTCATCACGTAGCCGTTCCAGATCATCATCTTCAGGTAGTAGCTCATCCGGGAGCTCAAGCTCATCAAGGTCATCTAGTTCAAGTTCAAGCGGGTCATCTAGCAGTGGACGTAGCAGGAGTAGAGAGAGAAATAGGGCCAGGAAAAAGTCTGGAGAGTAAGTGCTTTTCTGTACAGTAATGATTTAAAAATGATAGTAATGATTAAAAAATTGTTGGAAGCTTAAACAGTCTTCCCCTTTGACTGCTGGCGGCAAGTGATTCTGCCTTTGCGACCAATGCAGACCAAGATCCGTGCAGGCTGATCATGGTCTGCACTGTTCGCCATTCAGTCAGTATAGTTTTGGTAAGCACCCCATTTAACAGTTAATGGTACTGTCCAAATTGAAAGACAGACGCCCCCTGGTTTTAACCAGTTAAAACTGCCCCCCCGGTCAGTACTCCCTGAAGTGGTCAGTACTGGTCGATTGGTCAATACTGGTCAATATGTCAACACTGACTGTTACGATATTTTGCAAAGTTTATGAAAAATTAAATTACAACTGTTTTAGAGCATTCGGGACTCAATTATGGTGAATGCAGGCATTATTATTTAGTAAAAACAACCTAATCAGTACTCCTAAATTGGTCAGAAGTGATCAGTTGGTCAATACTGGTTGAATTTTTACTGGTCATTGAACAGATATTGTGTTAGATTAGATTACAAAGATATATTATTTTTCTACAAAAATAACACAATAAATGGAAAAACTGCTAATTTAACTGAACTTAATTAATTTTGTAGAAAGTATTTCATAAACTATAGCAGTAAGTGTTTGATTCACAAGTGATAAATCTAATTATACCCCCACCAAACATGTTTGAGGGGGGTATATAGGAGTCAGTTTTGTCGCGTCCCGTCCCGTCGCGTCCCGAAATCTATTATCTCAGTTATTACCAAATGGATTTGATTCAAACTTAAAATACATGTTCCACCTTATCACCCACATCATGTGACACAAGGTGCATAACTCTTGACACCAAGTTTTCATGAATTATGTCCCCTTTTACTTAGAATTTAAGGTTAATTTTGTTGTATTTTCACTATATCTCAGTTATTACTAAATGGATTTGATTCAAACTTAAAATAGATGTTCCACCTCATCACCCACATCATGTGACATAAGGTGCATAACTCTGACACCATTTTTTTTATGAATTATGCCCCTTTTTACTTAGAATTTAAGGTTGATTTTGATGTATTTTCACTTTATCTCAGTTACTACTGAAAGGATTTGATTCAAACTTAAAATAGATGTTCCACCTCATCACCCACATCATGTGACACAAGGTGCATAACTCTTGACACCAAGTTTTCATGAATTATGTCCCCTTTTACTTAGAATTTAAGGTTAATTTTGTTGTATTTTCACTATATCTCAGTTATTTCTAAATGGATTTGATTCAAACTGAAAATAGTTGTTCCACCTCATCACCCAGATGATGTGACATAAGGTGCTTAACTCTGACTTAAATATTTTATGAATTATGTCCCCTTTTACTTTAAATTTAAGGTTGATTTTGATGTATTTTCACTATATCTCAATTATTACAAAATGGATTTGATTCAGACTTAAAATAGATGTTCCACCTCATCACCCACATCATGTGACACAAGGTGCATAACTCTGACACCAATTTTTCATGAATTATGCCCCTTTTTACTTAGAATTTAAGGTTAATTTTGATGTATTTTCACTATATCTCAATTACTACTGAATGGATTTGATTCAGACTTAAAATAGATGTTCCACCTCATCACCCACATCATGTGACACAAGGTGCATAACTCTGACACTATTTTTCTTGCATTGTGTCCCCTTTTACCTAGAATTTAAGGTTAATTTTGATGTATTTTCACTATATCTCATTCTGATTGGCTTAGAGCCAAAGGGAAGTAACCTTTTTTTAACCTTTGTACTGAGTTTCTTCCCCTTAAATTCCAGGAATTAGTCTATTTTTAGAAATCCTATTTTTAGATTTTCAATATTTTAGGTATTTTTCTAACTTTTTTATTATAAGTCCTATGTAAAAAGTAAAAACATTTTTCCGTGGTAACATGGGTCGGTAAGACACTTTTTTGTATTCACTTTTAGTGTATCTCTAATATTAGAGATTTAATATATTTACTTGTATTACTATACTAGTATTATACTAGTATTACTTATATGTGGAAACCCAGGATGAAGTACTCCAGAGTATTTTTAAGATTCCTTATGGTTGCCATTCTTCTGTGACAAGACCGTATGGTGGGGGTATGAGTCACTCCTGTGACAGTTCTAGTTAATTTTACTGGTATAAATGATTTAATGAAAAATTACTGTAAACACCTGGACCATTTAATGAAAGTGCTTTGTGTTTTGATAGCAATTGTCACAGTGCCTAACTGACACCATGTCTTACAATATACAATAGGTATGTTGCTGACCTTTTTATCTAGTCACTAATTAGCTGTCTTGATCAATAATCCCACTGTACTATTCTCAATTCTGGAACATGGTAACTTTATTATAAAAATAAGTAATGCAATCAAAGTATTCAATTGACCAGTACTGTCCATTTCAATGAGTGTAATTAATTTAACATAAAGGCTATAGTAAAAAAGATTTGAATAAGCATTTGTGGTAAACCTGGGTTTTGGCTCAGAAATATTTTGCTTTTTGTAAATATCTAAATAAATAGTTTTAGTTACCATGTTCTTTTACCGTACGTTAAAGAATACATTATGACAGAGCTTTGCTGAAAGTTTGACCCTTATTGAGTAAATATTGGTCGAGTTATTCCCAAAAATATACCTAAAAAACTCCCGACTTCGAGAAAGTTTATCAGCAGAAACCATTAAATGCTCCTAAATACATATTTTATATTTTGCCATGGTATATCCACTTTCAATATATTGTAAATATATGTCTTAATATTTATGTAAAGTTTGAGGACATGACATTATGTAGCTTTAAAGTAATTATGAAAAATCTACTTTGCTTACATTTTTGCTAGTCCACTTCTTACAGACTAGAGCTGACCAATGAAAATATTTATTAACAATATTTAGAGATATTGTTCAGGTCTGAAACTTTACTGTCATGTCAATGATATTAATTTTTAGTTATGTGAAATTTTGTAGATTTTTTAGAATCCTTGTTCTGTTGTAATCCTTTAAAAATGGCCCTTAGATGTGAAGACTGATTTTGGCAGCCATATTGGATATCTTTGGGAGAATTTGTGTGTCAACTCTTTGACACTTGATTTAAGTGCTTTTAAAGCATTATTTGTAATTTGAAATATACTGATAAGGTGCAGTTTTTCTTCTAGTTTGTGTTTATGTAGTTGGTTTTTGATGACATTTATTCTGTTTCTTGCATTTGGTGAGAAAAGTTTTACATATTTGGGGAAAATGTCATTGACCAATCAGATTGCAGCATTTTTGGTGCTTCTCTATAAATATGGGCTTATCAGTTATTTCTTGGCTCTTCTAGTTTACACTTTTGGATTAAACACTTCTCTTAGTTAGGAAATTATTGAAAATTTGGAGCCAATTTTAGGAACTTTGGACTTTACTTTTTATTGGGGAATAACTAGAAATTTGGAGTTTAATTTATTTGCTTAAGAAAATTACTGGAATTATTACATGCATTTTATTTGGACTTTTCTGATAATTTTGACATATTTTTAAAGGAACTAAATTGCATAATTGGTGTATATATTAATTGCAGAAGAGCGTATTCATAGACACAATTTAAATCTTTGTAGTTGTGAATGTGTGGTTATATGAAAGGACTTTAGATTTTAATAGATTTATAAAATTGGACTTACTCTTGTGTTTTCATTTAATTCTACATGTGTTGATTTTCTCCAATTTATAATCTAAGTGGTGTTATAATAATTAAACTTATTATTACAGCACTTGGCATTATATTAACTTTAAAATAGCCCAGAAAGTGGCTTTATAAGGAATCTGGCTTTTCCTTAAATTAATTAAGCCAGTGGTGTCGGTCATCCTGAACATTTACCCCCTAAACTCGAGCAATAAGAACATTGCAAACAACCATATTTTAGGTCCTCGTTGAACAATTTAACCCCGGGACTGGGGTTTACTACAAAATTGGTGTCAGAAGTGGGATTTCATACAGGAATATTATTTGGAAATAATTTATACTGCAGGAATCAATTTTAAGAATCGGACCTCAGCAGTTCAACAGGACCTCTAGATTATACTCTTATCTTTGAAACATAGGTGATAGTAGGGAAGACCTGTATTATACACTAGGCTTTCTTCTATCGCTTATTGCATCACAACTCCTTCTTTCTTGTGGTGATAGTGTGAAAGGCCTGTGAATGAATTAGGCTTTCCTCTATTGCTATACAAAGCTTCAGTTGGGTGATTGGGCCTGTGATTATTAAATCAGGTCATTCACTTTTTCTGAATTTCCAAATCCTATCATAGTGTTAAGTGCAGGGGAGCACGGCATCGGTGCGCCTGCCACAATTTTTCAAACTTAGTGTTAAGTGCAGGGGAGCACGGCATCGGTGCGCCTGCAACATTTTTTAAACCTTAGAGTTAAGAGCAGGGGAGCACGGCATCGGTGCGCCTGCTACATTTTTTAAACCTTAGAGTTAAGGGCAGGGGAGCACGGCATCGGTGCGCCTGCTACAATTTTTCCTAACTTTAGTTGTAAATGCAGTTGAGCCTTTAGTCTTTGCTCCTGCAACATTTTTTCCTAACCTTAGTGTTAAGAGCAGGGGAGCACGGCATCGGTGTGCCTGCTACATTTTTTAATCTTAGGGTTAAGGGCAGGGGAGCACGGCATCGGTGCGCCTGCCACATACTTTAAACCTTAGAGTTAAGAGCAGGGGAGCACGGCATCGGTGCGCCTGCTACATTTTCAAACTTTGTTAGATGCAGGGGAGCACGGCATCGGTGCGCCTGCAACGTTTTTTAAACCTTAGAGTTAAGGGCAGGGGAGCACGGCATCGGTGCGCCTATATTTCTTTCATAACTTTTGTTGTAGATGCAGTTGAGCTCTTAGTCTTTGCTCCTGCAACATTTTTTCCTAACTTTAGTGTTAAGAGCAGGGGAGCACATTATCAGTGCACCTGCGATCATTACTAACCTAGTGTTAAGTGCAGAGGAGCACGGCATCGGTGCGCCTGCTACATTTTCTTTAAACCTTAGAGTTAAGTGCAGGGGAGCACAGCATCGGTGCGCCTGCTACATTTTTCCATGTATTTTACTAAGTTAAATGTTATAATTAAACCCATAGATGCTCTTTCTTCAGCTTTCTAAAGTGGATTATCATAACTGTGGGATACTTACATCGAAAGAGGATTTAAAACCCAAATTTTGTGACAAAGGCTAAAAATCTGTATCTAATGTACAGAAAAGCTATATATCATTTAATGGAGTAGACAAAGTGATTCATGAAAGTATGTAATAAAGTGATTTAAAGTTGATTCTAGAATGGATTTTAACAGTTATTCTGGGATGTTATGTTGAAACTGATACCAGTATAGGAAACTGTGACTTAAGATAGGAATCACACTCCAGAATATTTCCACAATTCTGAGACAAGTAATAAAAAGTTAAGGCTTTGGAGTAGAATCTGTAGACATGGTGATTCTAAAATGGATTTAATAAGTGACATTAGGATGGATTCTAGAATGAATACTGACTTTAATTCTGGAATGTATGTAAGAATTAATTCCAAAATGAGAAATTGTGACCAAGATTGGAATCACACTCCAAGCTACCTGAACCAGTATGAAGGAGACTTTTATGAACCCAGATACAGACTACCTACCTACAATGGGAAGCAAGGTTATTTTGAGGCTTTCTTATGGCAGCTACAACGGTTTTCTAAATACTATGCATGGACAGATGGACAATATAGATTACAGTTAATCTTGGCCTTGAAAGGTGATGCTGTGAAATTTGCCTCTACCTTATCCCCAGATACACGGGAAAACACACAGACACTCATTGAGGCTCTAACAACTCGTTTTGGGCAGAGTGCGGTGTCAGAAATCCATAGGATTAATTTGTACAGTATTCAAAAACACCCTTCTGAGACACTTCAACAATACAGTGCAAGGGTAAATCAGCTTATGGCAAGGGCATATCCAGGGATGATTGGATTTCAAATATACAAACAACTTGCTGTGGAACACTTTCTAAGAGGACTTCCAGACCAAAGACTGGCTTACGATGTCCTTACAAAGAAACCTAGGGACATTTATCAAGCTGTAGAGATGATTACATGGTTTGAGACCTGTAAGAAAAATACAACTCGTTTCATGGGGAAAAGTACTCATGCTGTGCGCCAGGACAGGGAGAGGACTTTATGACGGAGTACAATCAATGCAAAAGTGTGTTATCAACATTTTCACAGACTTAACAACTTCCCTTTCAAGAATCGAGGAAAGTGAAAAGAACAAAACTTCAAGCTCAAGCATACCAACAATAAAGTATAGGTCACCATCTAATAAGGATCGTGACAAGCAGAGGAGACAACTTTTGACCAACTCATCAAAAAGACTTTGTGACTATAAATGTTAATTTAACATGTTTCCATCTATATTTGACTATTTCATTATAGCCATATATGATGAATTTTGCTGAAGACAGTGACTTCTTTTGTAAATATCTGTAAATATAAACTTGATGCTATAGGACCAGAATTGCAGAACTGTGCTGTCTATTCAAATGTGTGCTATTTAGACAGCTAAGACAATGTAACATTTTATATGACGTTTCCTTGTAGGAAAAATATCAAGAGATTTGATGGCTGGAATCCGTAAACTTCCAAGAAGAGTAATAGATGACTTTGAGAACTATTGATCGTGAAGTGGCGGACATCAGAAGTTTAATTTTGTGTTGAAAATGGAACTGAACTTTTCAGATCAATCAGACTAATTAACTTGTAAGACTCTTTATAAAGTTCATCTATGGTTTTATAGGACTTTGAACTTTATTGAGTAATTTGTGCTATTTCTATTTGTGATGGATTGGGTGTGTCAATTTTTAAAGACTGTCTAGCCGACTGTTATTAACTTTCTTGTTAATGAGTTTGTAGGTTTTGCTGGGATTTGTTGAGAAGACCGCCTGCCTGCTGATTCTGGATTTAGCATGGTACCGTTCAAAGGAATTGAGCTAGGATTTACCATTGCACCGTTCACTGGTGGACTGGATTACTTCTGATTTGTATGAAAGGCTATTTTGAGTATTTCTATCTTACATTCATAGTGTATCCAACAGTTATATACTGTGTAAAATATAAATACTTTTGATGCAACATGGTTAGAGATGTGATTCTTAAAGATATTACTGTTTGGTATTTTTGATATCACTTAAATTAATGCATTCAAAAGTTATGCATTTCTGTGTATGTCAAGTTGTGACTGTTCATTCAATATTTAAATTGCCAGGTCGAACACTTACCTGTCTCTATATTGTTTGAAGTTTGTCAGTAGATTGGTAATACTTTGCAAGTCTGCAGGTGCTCATTATGTTACATATGGTGAAAGTACATTTATACCTGATTATGTTCAATTGTTCATTATTTTGGTTTGAGATTTAATGATTTTTATTGTGAATCACAAATTATTCAGTACAAGTGCATTTTAAGGTGTCATATTGGCAATAGTGTCATTTGTTTTGTGAGATACTGGAATAAAGAGTTAGAATTATTTCAGCTGATATAGAGTTGAACCAGCTGATAGCATATTGCTAATATTTGCGTGATGTTGATATATATATTGCTAGTTTCATGCAATTTATTAATATTAAATTTTTGCCAAAACCTCAATATTTTATATAATATGTTGTATGTGACATTCCGAGGCCGGAATGGAATGCATTTTGGTCAAATGCATTCTTTCCAAAGGGGGGAGCTGTGTGGTAAACCTGGGTTTTGGCTCAGAAATATTTTGCTTTTTGTAAATATCTAAATAAATAGTTTTAGTTACCATGTTCTTTTACCGTACGTTAAAGAATACATTATGACAGAGCTTTGCTGAAAGTTTGACCCTTATTGAGTAAATATTGGTCGAGTTATTCCCAAAAATATACCTAAAAAACTCCCGACTTCGAGAAAGTTTATCAGCAGAAACCATTAAATGCTCCTAAATACATATTTTATATTTTGCCATGGTATATCCACTTTCAATATATTGTAAATATATGTCTTGATATTTATGTAAAGTTTGAGGACATGACATTATGTAGCTTTAAAGTAATTATGAAAAATCTACTTTGCTTACATTTTTGCTAGTCCACTTCTTACAGACTAGAGCTGACCAATGAAAATATTTATTAACAATATTTAGAGATATTGTTCAGGTCTGAAACTTTACTGTCATGTCAATGATATTAATTTTTAGTTATGTGAAATTTTGTAGATTTTTTAGAATCCTTGTTCTGTTGTAATCCTTTAAAAATGGCCCTTAGATGTGAAGACTGATTTTGGCAGCCATATTGGATATCTTTGGGAGAATTTGTGTGTCAACTCTTTGACACTTGATTTAAGTGCTTTTAAAGCATTATTTGTAATTTGAAATATACTGATAAGGTGCAGTTTTTCTTCTAGTTTGTGTTTATGTAGTTGGTTTTTGATGACATTTATTCTGTTTCTTGCATTTGGTGAGAAAAGTTTTACATATTTGGGAAAATGTCATTGACCAATCAGATTGCAGCATTTTTGGTGCTTCTCTATAAATATGGGCTTATCAGTTATTTCTTGGCTCTTCTAGTTTACACTTTTGGATTAAACACTTCTCTTAGTTAGGAAATTATTGAAAATTTGGAGCCAATTTTAGGAACTTTGGACTTTACTTTTTATTGGGGAATAACTAGAAATTTGGAGTTTAATTTATTTGCTTAAGAAAATTACTGGAATTATTACATGCATTTTATTTGGACTTTTCTGATAATTTTGACATATTTTTAAAGGAACTAAATTGCATAATTGGTGTATATATTAATTGCAGAAGAGCGTATTCATAGACACAATTTAAATCTTTGTAGTTGTGAATGTGTGGTTATATGAAAGGACTTTAGATTTTAATAGATTTATAAAATTGGACTTACTCTTGTGTTTTCATTTAATTCTACATGTGTTGATTTTCTCCAATTTATAATCTAAGTGGTGTTATAATAATTAAACTTATTATTACAGCACTTGGCATTATATTAACTTTAAAATAGCCCAGAAAGTGGCTTTATAAGGAATCTGGCTTTTCCTTAAATTAATTAAGCCAGTGGTGTCGGTCATCCTGAACATTTACCCCCTAAACTCGAGCAATAAGAACATTGCAAACAACCATATTTTAGGTCCTCGTTGAACAATTTAACCCCGGGACTGGGGTTTACTACACATTGAATAGACTAGTATTGACCAGTCTAAGTATATTGTCCAAAATAGAATCTGACCAGGACACATTGCCAAGGACCAAAATTGAATCGACCAGTATTGACCACTATACTTTTCTATGAATATTTTTTTATATTATTCAGATTGCTTTATTATCTTTATATTACTATAACAGCCTGTGCTTATCTGTTAATGTACATTATGTAAAAGTGTTGAATATACCAGTATTGACCAACCAGTAAGGGTTAACTTTAATCATTTTGTGTGTCTGATCAGTATGATCTTATTTACAAACGTGACAAGTGTATGTATTGTCCATAAGTATTGTCCTGGCACTCATAAATATTCCGTATGTTTCCGTAAATTAATTTTCGGTGTCCAAACCTAAATAACGATATAACTATTGAAAAGCCAATCATATACAATCATGTTTCATGTGCAGATATAGCCGTGCCAACTAAGCGTTTTGCCACTAACCTCAGGGTTTAGCGTTCGAGTCCTCTATCTGACCAAATTGTTTTTGTTTTTAGCTCACCTGAGCAATGCTCAGGTGAGTTTTTCTGATCGCTTGATGTCCGGCGTCTGTCGTCTGTCTGTCGTCTGTCAACATTTAGCTTGTGTATGCGATAGAGGCTGTATTTTTTAACTGATCTTCATGAATTTTGGTCAGAATGATTACCTTGATGAAATCTAGGCAGAGTTCGAAAATGGGTCATCTGGGGTCAAAAACTAGGTCACTAGGTCAAATCAAGGAAAAACCTTGTGTATGCGATAGAGGCTGTATTTTTCAATTGATCTTCATGAAATTTTGTCAGAATGATTACCTTGATGAAATCTAGGCCAAGTTCGAAAATGGGTCACCTGGGGTTAAAAACTAGGTCACTAGGTCAAATCAAGGAAAAACCTTATGTATGCGATAGAGGCTGTATTTTTAGCTCACCTGTCACAAAGTGACAAGGTGAGCTTTTGTGATCGCGCGGCGTCCGACATCCGTCGTCCGTCCATTCGTGCGTGCGTCCGTAAACTTTTGCTTGTGACCACTCTAGAGGTCACATTTTTCATGGGATCTTTATGAAAGTTGGTCAGAATGTTCACCTTGATGATATCTAGGTCAAGTTCGAAACTGGGTCACGTGCCGTCAAAAATAGGTCAGTAGGTCTAAAAATAGAAAAACTTTGTGACCTCTCTAGAGGCCATATATTTCACAAGATCTTCATGAAAATTGGTCAGAATGTTTACCTTGATGATATGTAGGTCAAGTTCGAAACTGGGTCACGTGCTGTCAAAAACTAGGTCAGTAGGTCTAAAAATAGAAAAACCTTGTGACCTCTCTAGAGGCCATATATTTCACAAGATCTTCATGAAAATTGGTCAGAATGTTAACCTTGATGATATGTAGGTCAAGTTCGAAACTGGGTCACGTGCTGTCAAAAACTAGGTCAGTAGGTCTAAAAATAGAAAAACATTGTGACCTCTCTAGAGGCCATATATTTCATAAAATCTTCATGAAAATTGGTCAGAACGTTCACCTTCATGATATCTAGGTCAAGTTCGAAAGTGGGTCACGTGCTGTCAAAAACTAGGTCAGTAGGTCTAAAAATAGAAAAACCTTGTGACCTCTCTAGAGGCCGTACTTTTCAATGGATCTTCATAAAAGTTGGTCAGAATGTTTACCTTGATGATATCTAGGTCAAGTTTGAAACTGGGTCGTGTGCCATCAAAAACTAGGTCAGTAGGTCAAATAATAGAAAAACATCGTGACCTCTCTAGAGGCCATATTTTTCATGGGATCTGTATGAAAGTTGGTCTGAATGTTCATCTTGATGATATCTAGGTCAAGTTCGAAACTGGGTCAACAGCGGTCAAAAACTAGATCAGTAGGTCTAAAAAAAGAAAAACCTTGTGACCTCTCTAGAGGCTATACTTTTCAATGAATGTTCATGAAAATTTGTCAGAATGTTCACCTTGATGATATCTAGGTCAAGTTCGAAACTGGGTCACGTGCCATCAAAAACTAGGTCAGTAGGTCAAATAATAGAAAAACCTTGTGACCTCTCTAGAGGCCATATTTTTCATGGGATCTGTATGAAAGTTGGTTTGAATGTTCATCTTGATGATATCTAGGTCAAGTTCGAAACTTGGTCAACTGCGATCAAAAACTAGGTCAGTAGATCTAAAAATAGAAAAACCTTGTGACCTCTCTAGAGGCCGTACTTTTCAATGGATCTTCATGAAAATTGGTCAGAATATTCAACTTGATGATATCTAGGTCAGCTTCGAAACTGGGTCACGTGCCATCAAAAACAAGGTCTGTAGGTCAAATAATAGAAAAACCTTGTGACCTCTCTAGAGGCCATATTTTTCATGGGATCTGTATGAAAATTGGTCTGAATGTTCATCTTGATGATATCTAGGTTGAATTCGAAACTGGGTCAACTGCAGTCAAAAACTAGGTCAGTAGGTCTAAAAATAGAAAAACCTTGTGACCTCTCTAGAGGCCATATTTTTCAATGGATCTTCATAAAAATTGGTCAGAATGGTTACCTTGATGATATCTAGGTCAGGTTCGAAACTGGGTCACGTGCCATCAAAAACTAGGTCAGTAGGTCAGATAATAAAAAAACCTTGTGACCTCTCTAGAGGCCATATTTTTCATGGGATCTGTATGAAAGTTGGTCTGAATGTTCATCTTGATGATATCTAGGTCAAGTTCGAAACTGGGTCAACTGCGGTCAAAAACTAGGTCAGTAGGTCTAAAAATAGAAAAACCTTTTTACCACTTTAGAGGCCATATTTTTCAATGGATCTTCATGAAAATTTGTCTGAATGTTCACCTTGATGATATCTAGATAAAATTTGAAACTGGTTCACGTGATGTCAAAACTAGGTCAGTAGGTATAAAAATAGAAAAACCTTGTGACCTCTCTAGGGCCATACTCTTCATGAGATCTTCATGAAAATTGGTGAGAATGTTCACCTTGATAATATCTAGGTCAAGTTCAAAACTGGGTCATGTGCCTTCAAAAACTAGGTCATTAGGTCAATAATAGAAAAACCTTGTGACCTCTCTAGAAGCCATATTTTTCAATGGATCTTCATGAAAATTGGGTCATGTGGAGAAGGTGAGCGATTCAGGACCATCATGGTCCTCTTGTTTATTTTATCTTCATGAATTTTGGTCAGAATGATTACCTTGATGAAATCTAGGCTGAGTTCGAAAATGGGTTATCTGGGTTTAAAAAGTAGGTCACTAGGTCAAATCAAAGAAAACCCTTGTGTATGCGATAGAGGCTGTATTTTTCAACTGATCTTCATGAAATTTTGTCTGAATGATAACCTTGATGAAATCTAGGCCAGTTTTGAAAATGGGTCATCTTGGATCAAAAACTAGGTCACTAGGTCAAATCAAAGAAAAACCTTGTGTATGCGATAGAGGCTGTATTTTTTAATTGATCTTCATGAATTTTGGTCAGTATGATTGCCTTGATAAAATCTAGGTCAAGTTTGAATATGGGTCATCAGGGATCAAAAACAAGGTCACTAGGTCAAATCAAAGAAAAAAGTTTTGTATGCGATAGAGGCTGTATTTTTAGCTCACCTGTCACAAAGTGACAAGGTGAGCTTTTGTGATCGCGCGGTGTCCGTCGTCCCTCCGTGCGTGCGTCCATCCGTCCGTAAACTTTTGCTTGTGACCACTCTAGAGGTCACATTTTTTATGGGATCTTTATGAAAGTTGGTCAGAATGTTCATCTTGATGATATCTAGATCAAGTTCAGGGCTAGACACTAACTATTTTGGGCCACTGGTCCGAAGAGCAGTTTCCACTAAATTTTTTAAATGAAACAGTTACTGGTCCTCCAAATATTTCACTGGTCCTTGTTGCTTTTCACTGGCCTCGGACCAGCGGACCAGTGTTAGTGTCAAGCCCTGAAGTTCGAAACTGAGTCACGTGCCATCAAAAACTAGGTCAGTAGGTCTAAAAATAGAAAAACCTTGTGACCTCTCTAGAGGCCATATATTTCACAAGATCTTCATGAAACTTGGTCAGAATGTTCACCTTGATGATATCTAGGTCAAGTTCGAAAGTGGGTCACATGCCGTCAGAAACTAGGTCAGTAGGTCTAAAAATAGAAAAACCTTGTGACCTCTCTAGAGGCCATATATTTCAAAAGATCTTCATGAAAATTGGTCAGAATGTTCACCTTAATAATATCTAGGTCAAGTTCAAAACTGGGTCACGTGCCTTCAAAAACTAGGTCAGTAGGTCAAATAATAGAAAAACCATGTGACCTCTCTAGAGGCCATATTTTTCATGGGATCTGTATGAAAGTTGGTCTGAATGTTCATCTTGATAATATCTAGGTCAAGTTCGAAACTGGGTCATGTGCGGTCAAAAACTAGGTCAGTAGGTCTAAAAATAGAAAAACCTTGTGACCTCTCTAGAGGCCATATATTTCATGAGATCTTCATGAAAATTGGTCAAAATGTTCAACTTGATGATATCTAGGCCAAGTTCGAAAGTGGGTCACGTGCCATCAAAAACTAGGTCAGTAGGTCAAATAATAGAAAAACCTGTCTAAGACCTGTCTAAGAGGCCATATTTTTCATGGGATCTGTATGAAAATTGGTCTGAATGTTCATCTTGATGATATCTAGGTCAAGTTCGAAACAGGGTCATGTGCGGTCAAAAACTAGGTCATTAGGTCTAAAAATAGAAAAACCTTGTGACCTCTCTAGAGACCATACTTGTGAATGGATCTCCATAAAAATTGGTCAGAATGTTCACCTTGATGATATCTAGGTCAAGTTTGAAACTGGGTCACGTGCCTTAAAAAACTAGGTCAGTAGGTCAAATAATAAAAAAACCTTGTGACCTCTCTAGAGGCCATACTTTTCATGGGATCTGTATGAAAGTTGGTCTGAATGTTCATCTTGATGATATCTAGGTCAAGTTTGAAACTGGGTCAACTGCGGTCAAAAACTAGGTCAGTAGGTCTAAAATTATTAAAATCTTTTGACCTCACTAGAGACCATATTTTTCAAGGATCTTCATGAAAATTGGTCAGAATTTTTATCTTGATGATATCTAGGTCAAGTTCAAAACTGGGTCACATGAGCTCAAAAACTAGGTCACTATGTCAAATAATAGAAAAAACGACGTCATACTCAAAACTGGGTCATGTGGGAAGAGGTGAGCGATTAAAAACTAGGTCAGTAGGTCAAATTGAAGAAAATGCTTGTTTACACTTAAAAGACCACATTTTTGATCCAATCTTAATGAAAATTGGTCAGAATATTTGTTTCCATGAAATCACTATGTCAAACATGTTGACACTGTTATGTTATGTTTATCAGGTGAGCGACCTAGGGCCATCTTGGCCCTCTTGTTTATTTTATCTGTAATAATTAGCAGACGGAAAAATTGTCACTCTTATCATGATTTATCAAGGAAATACTCTACTATCCATCAACTTTCTTCTACGTACATTAAACAGTTTTACAAAATGTAGTTTAAAATCTTCAGGATTGGACAGATATTCATTCATTCAAAGGACAATTCAAAGAACTGTTGTTAACGACACAAAATGAATCGTTTCATGAAATAATGTAAAACAGATACAAATACAAACACAAGGAATTATATAAAAAGAATGGTTGTAACGTCATTACAAGTCAGAGAGCTTGCCACTACACCACTGCGCCGTTGTTTATCTAAGTTGATTATTTTGATAAATTTAGGAATTTTTAGGACACAAATATCGCGTAATACAACGAAAATGCCCGAAAATATTGGCGAAGATTAATGAGTGCCAGGTCAGTACTTACAGACAATATTCTTGTCACCAAGATGAAGTGCTGTCATCAAACAAATAATTTTTAGCACATTGCCATGTACTAGCATGTCAAGTTGCATTCCGTCTTAATCCAAGAGGTAGAAATGCAAGAATGTTCTTACATACTTACACGACTGTATATTGACCTGTGTAACTTCTTCAGATGTTACACATTTTGAATCTCCTCTTACTTGTAGTTTCATATCCAATATCTCAGTATCCTAGAAGATTAAATTTATTATTTTTACAGGTCACCTAAAAGGAAAAAGAGGAGCCCAACCCCTCGCCCCACAAAGGTACATGTAGGGAAGTTGACACGTAACGTGACCAAGGACCACGTTCAGGAGATATTCTCTGTGTATGGGTCAATCAAGCATTTGGAGATGCCCCCTGACCGGGCACATCCAAACTTCGCTAAGGGATTTGCATATGTTGATTTTGCAACACCAGAAGAGGCAGAAAAAGCTGTAAAACATATGGATGGAGGTAAGGAAATGGAAATATGTGATCAAAATATTTCTTTCGTCAAAATGATTTGGGTTTCTCTGTTTATAAGATCGCAGGTTGGACTTAACTATGATAAGGTCTAATATTGTGGTCAGTTTCAAATGACTCTTTGATATTAATATACAATTTCCAGTCAGTTGTTGAAATAGTAATCTTTCTGAGTGGTTTTGGGGTGCTGCATTTTGTGCCATGGTTCATTATACCCCCACCAAGTATGTTTGGGGAGGCTATATAGGAGTCAGTTTTGTCAGGTCGCGTCCCGAAATCTATATGCCTGGAAGGATTTTAATTTAACTTCACATTATTATTCCTCAAGACCAGCTGACATGTTGAACACATCACCTATGCCTGGTGGTCAAAGGTCAAGGTCACAGTTCAAGGTCAAAGGTTAGATATTTGGTTTTTGCTTCATAACTTCTATGTGCCTGGAAGGGTTTTATTACTAAATAGATTTGATTCAAACTTAAAATAGTTGTTCAACATCATCACCCATATCATGTGACACATGGGCCATAACTCTTGCACCAGTATTTCTTAAATTATGCCACCCTTTTTACTTAGAATTTCAGGTTAAAGTTTTGATACACTTTCACTCTATCTCAGTTATTACTATTAAATGGATTTGATTCAAACTTAAAATGGATGTTCCACCTTATCACCCACATCATATGACATAAGGTGCATAACTCTGACACCAATTTTTCATGAATTATGCCCCCTTTTACTTAGAATTTAAGGTTAATTTTGATGCATTTTCACTATATCTCAGTTATTACGAAATGCATTTGTTTCAAACTTGAAGTAGTTGTTCCACATCATCACCCGCATCATATGACACAAGGTGCATAACTAATATTTCCTGAATTATGCCCTCTTTTTGCTTAGAATTATACTTATATAATTATAGTGTTTTGATACACTTTATCTGTACCTCTCTTATTTTTGATACTTTTAACACAGACTCAAGCTATTGTGCAATATTCAGCCACCATTGGAGTCATTAAACACTCCAGTGACAGATCTTTACAGATTTAAATGTTTTTGGTACACATGTGTAACATCATAAAATACAGGTAAAGTTTGATTTTGGCTACAAACCACCAATTTTATATGTAGTTATGGCCCCTTTCCAACTTAAAATTTGTCAAACTCATGGTTGCCAGACAATAACTCAGAAAGGCTTGACAGATTTAGATAAATTTTGGTACACAGGTGGAACATCATAAAATACAGGTCAAAGTTGATTTAAATTGCACCTTCTTGTGGCCGTGTCTTTCTTATAGTTGCCATTCTTCTGTGACAAGACCGTATTATGGAGGTATTTGTCACTCCTCCTGTGACAGTTCTAGTTACCATTGTGGGTTAAAAACCCTGATTGCAAAGTTGTATTGTTCCATGTGAGCTGATATGTGGAATGTCATTGGTTCAACCTGGATGCCTGCACATGCTTAAAATAAATGTTTATAAGGACATTTTGGTTTTTGTTCACCTTTAAAAGCTTGAAAATCACCATTTGTATAAAATACTGTCAGTGTGGCCTATAACTCAACAAGAACATACAAATAAGGTTTGAATTAAATTCTTATCAGGATGCAGTCTTTATAGCCTTATTGTCAAAGACTACTTCTGTAGAGCCAATACTGTTTACCATATCTTTGAACTACTACTGATCAGACAAAGTTGATATGATGACTGTCAGGTCAAAATCCTGAATTCTGCTTTATGATTGTCGTGTAGGAAATTCCTGTCTAACATTAAAATGATGAAATACTTAATGAAAGAAAACTCTGAGTGACATGCTTATCAATAAATGATTTGGCTTTATAGCTTTTCAATTATGAACATTTAATGTATAAAATGATCTTAACTGTATATACAGGTCAGATAGATGGACAGGAAGTTACCGCTCAGACTGTGCTGCCACCTAGGCCAGCTCCAAGACCAGCACGGCGCAGTCCACCACCTGGCAGGAGAGGTGGTCCTCCAGGGAGGTGGCGACCTTCACCTCCGAGGTACAGAGACAGAAGGTATGTTCAGTTGTATTATTGTAGTTAAGTTAATGCTATGTTAATATATACCACCAAGTGTTAAACCAACAAACTTTCAGTAAGGGAGCTTTCTGGTAATGATTTGATTATGATCTAAAATGAAACCAGCGTACAGAAACTTAAAACATGCCATAGAGTAAAGGGCAACTGTTGAGTTAACTGATTAAAATAGCAAAATATTAAGCACACAACAATAACATCTTTTTGCTTAAGTTTGGCAGTGTTTCATTATGCTTTGAAAATATTGATATTAAATTGTACATTGTCAAAAATATTTTGGTCTGATTGTGCAGAGCCACTTTAACAAGATAATTCATGTTCTATTTTGATCTTTTTTTTGAAAATTTCATTTTATCATTCTGCAACAGTAGGTTATACTAATAAGTATATGCAACAATTATTATACGCCCGAAGGGATAATTGTACCCCCGACAACAAAGTTGTAAGGGCGGGTATACTGGTTTCAGGTTGGCTGTCTGTCTGTCCGTAGACGCAATCTTGTGCGCACCATCTCTCCTTATCCCCTTGACAGAATTTAATGAAACTTCACAGAAGTTATCAGTACCACTAGTAGTTGTGCATGGGGCATGTAAGGTTCTTTTAGAAAAAAAATTTGCAGAGTTATGTGACTTTGTTTTTTTGTTACTATACTATATACATAGACACAATCTTTTGCGCACCATCTCTCCTCATCCCCTTGACACAATTTAATGAAACTTCACACAAGTGATCAGTACCACTAGTAGTTGTGCATGGGGCATGTTAGGTTCTTTTAGAAAAAAAATTTGCAGAGTTATGGGACTTTGTTTTTTTGTTACTATACTATATACATAGACACAATCTTTTGCGCACCATCTCTCCTCATCCCCTTGACACAATTTAATGAAACTTCACACAAGTGATCAGTAACAACAGTAGTTGTGCATGGGGCATGTTAGGTTCTTTCAGAACAGAAATTGCAGAGTTATGGGACTTTCTTTCTTGTTAACATACTATGTACATACAGTCTGCGCGTACCTAATCTACCAAACCCTTGCACACAATTTAAGGAAACTTCACACAAGTGATCAGTACCAACCCTAGTTGTGCATGGTGCATGTTACATTCTTTTAGATAAATATTCTGCATAGTTATGGGACTTTGTTTTTAGCTCACCTGAGCACAAAGTGCTCAGGGTGAGGTATTGTGATCGCTCACCGTCCGGCGTTCGTCCGTCCACGCTTTCCTTTAAACAACATCTCCTCCTAAACCAACAAGCCAATTTTGATGAAACTTCACAGGGTTGTTCCTTGGATGGTCTTCTTTAAAAATTGTTCAAAGAATTGAATTCCATACAGAATTCTGGTTGCCATGGCAACCAAAAGGAAAAACTTTAAAAATCTTCTTCTAAAAAACCAAAAACTTTAAAAATCTTCTTCTCAAAAACCAGAAGCCCTAGAGCTTAGATATTTGGTGTGAAGCATTGCCTAGTGGACCTCTACCAAATTTGTTCAAATCATGACCCCAGGGTCAAAATTGACCCCGCCCCAGGGCTCACTTGATTTTACATAGGAAAATCTTAAAAAATCTTCTTCTCAAAAACCAGAAGCCCTAGAGCTTAGATATTTGACATGTAGCATTGCCTAATGGACCTCTACTAAAATTATTCAAATCATGACCCCGGGGTCAAAATTGACCTCGCCCCAGGGGTCACTTGATTTTACATAGGAAAATCTTCAAAAAATTTCTAAAAATAAACCAGAAGGCCTAGAGCTTAGATATTTGGCATGTAGCATTGCCAAGTGGACCTCTACAAAATTTGTTCAAATCATGACCCCAGGGTCAAAATTGACCCCGCCCCAGGGCTCACTTGATTTTACATAGGAAAATCTTAAAAAAATCTTCTTCTCAAAAACCAGAAGCCCTAGAGCTTAGATATTTGACATGTAGCATTGCCTAGTGGACCTCTACTAAAATTGTTCAAATCATGACCCCGGGGTCAAAATTGACCTCACCCCAGTGGTCACTTGATTTTACATAGGAAAATCTTCAAAAAATTTATAAAAATAAACCAGAAGGCCTAGAGCTTAGATATTTGACATGTAGCATTGCCTAGTGGACCTCTACAAAATTTGTTCAAATCATGACCCCCGGGGTCAAAATTGACCCCACCCCAGGGGTCACTTGATTTTACATAGGAAAATCTTCAAAAATTTTCTAAAAATAAACCAGAAGGCCTAGATCTTAGATATTCGACATGTAGCATTGCCTAGTAGACTTCTACAAAATTTGTTCAAATCATGACCCCAGGGTCAAAATTGACCCCGCCCCAGGGGTCACTTGATTTTACATAGGAAAATCTTAAAAAATCTTCTTCTCAAAAACCAGAAGCCCTAGAGCTTAGATATTTGACATGTAGCATTGCCTAGTGGACCTCTACTAAATTTGTTCAAATCATGACCCCGCCCCATGGGTCACTTGATTTTACATAGGAAAATCTTCAAAAAATTTCTTAAAATAAACCAGAAGGCCTAGAGCTTAGATATTTCACATGTAGCATTACCTAGCAGACTTCTACAAAATTTGTTCAAATCATGACCCCAGGGTCAAAATTGACCCTGCCCCAGGGGTCACTTGATTTTACATAGGAAAATCTTCAAAAAATTTCTAAAAATAAACCAGAAGGCCTAGAGCTTAGATATTTGACATGTAGCATTGCCTAGTGGACCTCTACAAAATTTGTTCAAATCATGACCCCCGGGGTCAAAATTGACCCCACCCCAGGGGTCACTTGATTTTACATAGGAAAATCTTCAAAATTTTTCTAAAAATAAACCAGAAGGCCTAAATCTTAGATATTCGACATGTAGCATTGCCTAGTAGACTTCTACAAAATTTGTTCAAATCATGACCACGGGATCAAATTGACCCCGCCCCATGGGATTACTTGATTGTACATAGAAAAATCTTCAAAATAAACCAGAAGGCCTAGAGCTTAGATATTTCATATGTAGCATTGCCAAGTGGACCTCTACAAAATTTGTTCAAATCATGACCCCCGGGGTTAAAATTGACCCCACCCCAGGGGTCACTTGATTTTACATAGGAAAATCTTCAAAAAATCTCTAAAAATAAACCAGAAGGCTTAGATCTTAGATATTTGACATGTAGCATTGCCTAGTAGACTTCTACGAAATTTGTTCAAATCATGACATCCGGGGTCAGATTGACCCCACCCCATGGGATTATTTGTTTAGCTTTAGCAAAGAATTTTTTTTAAGAAAGCAATTAGACTCAGGTGAGCGATATAGGGCCATCATGGCCCTCTTGTTTGTTACTATACTGTATACATACAGTCTATATACATACAGTCCACATAATTATGCAATCTTGTGTGCGTAAAATTGCAATGTACTGTGTCAGTGCATGCGGGGTGTACATTCATCACTTTTAGTGATAGCTCTAGTTATGTTATGACGCCTGTGTCCGCCTGTCTGTCCGTTAGCATTATTGTATCTGCTCTGTAACTTGAACCCCTTGAAGGATTTCGGAGAAATTTGACACAGATTTTCGCCACACAGAGCGCATGTTTTGGATGACTCGCTTCAAGGTCAAGGTCACACTTAGAGGGTCAAAGGTCATATCTTCAGGCATATATTGCTCCCACTGTGATGCTCTTACCGTAGATACCCATGTATAATGCGCACCCGTGTATAATGCGCACCCCCGATCTTAGTCCAAATCCTGGGGGGGGGGGAAATTTGTCAATTTTGAGGTGGATGGAAAACGAAAGTAGAGTTTACATCGACACTGGTGATAAATTTTATCTCCGCGGCGGAGAGCAGCATCGGTCTCACGGTACTATCGATTTTTGTTTTCTCGAAAATAAAACCAGTAAATTATTGTTATGTTTGTTGTTTTACCTTTTTTAATTCACTATTTTGAATAAATAAATAGCAGCTGATTCAATATTTCGGAATGGTATCTTTCAAAATGACATGAGCTTCTCAATTCAAACTGATAACAAAAGTTGTGATAGTCTTTTTGTCACGATCATAAAGCCAGTAATTACCGGCAATTAACGTGTCACCTCGTGTCAATTATGTTGTTCACAGTTTGATCTCGGTTAAAGATAATTCTCGATCTTTAATTAGTATCATAATATTTGTGATTTGTAAACATTTCTTTCGTCAAAATACTTTTAAATTTATATGAAATTAATTTTGTTTGAAAGAAAAATAAACAATTCGATCTTTTACGGAACGTAACGGCAGTCTTAGATTTTAGCGGAGACAGTAAGCGCGGGGAAAATTTTCCCTTTTCCCCAAAAGGGCATGGTAACAAATTGTTTTGAATTGGAAAATTTCTATAGTTTTTTGGACCACATTTTTTTTTTTTTTGGTTAAAATTATCTCGTTTTTTACTCTTGATGCTTTAACAACATTTTTTTTTAAAGGGGGATGGGCATTGTGGGTATAAATGGAATTTAAAATCTAATTTGAAATTTGATCCCCACGGGTTTCCCCAAAGAGTTTCGCCGTAGAAAAACTTAACGAGACGGTACAGTAGATCCACTCTACCTTAAAGAAATAAATTTCAAAATGAAAACATTAAAGTTATAGGAATGTCGAGGGTTTTTGGCACTTTGGACAAAATTTAATAAATTTCGGATTTTTTACTGATTTGGTACCTCAAGACCATAATATTGCAAAGAAAAAATGTTGAAGTTAAACAAATACCTATTTTATTGTTTTCAAATTTTCGAATAATGTTTCTTTTTTTCATTTAAATTTAGTATAACTGCAGTTGACTTTATATTATGTCTTAAATCCATGTTTTTCATCTTGATTTAAAAATATGAATTATTTATTACATTTTTATGACTTGAACTAATTCTTGCTTAAGTTTTAAACAGGACAATTTTTAAAAAACGTTTTGAAAGAAGATTAGCAAAGCTTTTTTAAGTCTGGCTAAGGTGAATTGTAAAATAGAGAAAAACTAATCGTTTAAATAAGAAGTTGAATGCAATTATAAATAAAAGGTAGTATTTTGATACGCTGAAACTTGTAACACTGAGTGTCAAATTTATTTTAAACAGTCAAAATGCCAAGGTCAGCAAGGATTCCCAAAGATTCGTGTTAAAGTCTGAAGACGGAAAATCAAGTTCGTAAGGAGCATATAATGAAAAAGCAAGAGTGTTGGGGAAGAAGATATTTGGCAGTATTATTAAAATTTTAGGTTTTAATTTATATTTTAAATAAAGTGAAAAACAGGAGTTGGCCAAGCTGGAAGGTTCAAACGAAATTGACAAAAATTCTTTGACAAAAAAAAAAAAATTTTTTTTTCATTTTTTGTGGGTTAAAGCAGAGGGAAAAGAAGTTTCAAGTTTCTGTTTGTATATTGTAATAAAAATAAGTAAATTTGAAAAAAAAATTGAAGTTTATCTTAAAAGTTTGGTTATTTATCGAAAAGGGAAGGGAATATTAGAAAGCTTTGTCGTCGCCAGATTTGTTGGGGATAATAAAAGTATGAGGGATTTTTTCAAATTAATAAGTGATGAACAATTGGAGAGGAAGTGAGTGGGAAAAAAAATTTAAAATTCCTTTTTGATACCCATCTTTTTTAAAAATTTGTCGGAGCAAAAAACGATAGGGTTTTCTTCAAACTTATACAGGATAGAAAGTGAGAAGGAGGGAAAACAATCCACTGTATTTTGAGTTAACCCCTTGATTTTTTTCCTAAAAAAAAAATTGCTGGAGATAATCAAGTATGGAGGGATTTTTAAATTTAAAATGAAGAAATTGGAGGGTGATGTGCAGAACAAACTATTGGCCAATTTTGAGTTTCCCTTATTACTAAAAATTTTTGTCGGAGCAAAAAAAGAAGGAGGGATTTTTTAAATTAAACACTGATAGAAAACTGGGAAGATGATGTAGAAAATTAATTATTTTTGAGTTGCCCTTTAATTTTAAAAAAAATTGTGGGATTTTCCGCAAGAGGGATTTAAAAAATGGCACAAAGTCACACCAGAACAGAATGTCTGGAAATCCAGGTCTGGAAGGGATCAGAAGCAAAGGTAGAACAAAAAATGATTTAGAAGATTCTCTCATGGGGAGGTTTTATGTAACTTGGGCCCAAAAATAAAACCACATAGCGAAGGTCAGCGAGTTTCTTGAATTATCCTTGTGACTTAAAAAGGCTTGTTGAATTTTAATTAATGTAGGGAAAAATGGAATTTTTGAGAAAATTTGCATGTTCATAAAAAAGGGATTTCCCAAAAATTACTGGAAAGATTTTTTGGACAAATTTTTTTTTAGTTTTTTTTTTTTTTAAAGAAATACTTTTATTTTACTTAAATAATTATATGAAATTTTTAATTCCCGAGGAAAAAAAAGCCTTTTTGGAAAAAAGGGAATTTCCAATTTAGGGTTTTAGAACAATGGAAGGAGTTTTGGGGAAATAGAAAAACAAAAATTAAATGATTACAAAAACCAAAAAAAATTCCGGAAAAAAGCTGCTAAGAAAGAAATTTGTGTGCGGCAAATAAATCGGCACGGGTTTGTTAGCTTTATCCCCTTTACAAGCAAGAAAAACCAAAAGTAGGAGGAAAATAAAAATTTAGAGTAAACACCTACCAGAATTTTTTAACAAACTTTAAAACCCCTGAGGGGAACAATAAAGGGTTAAAAAGTTCCCCCAAAAAATAATTTTAGAACAAAATGCAGAATTAAACTTAATTAAATAGCCGGGGGGGATGGCCATGTCTAACAAGGGCTGGCTGAAAATAGAATATAAATTTGCCCAATGACTGAAAATTTTTTAGTGAAAAATTGATAAGATTCATTGTTGGGTTTAGAAGGTTTTCCCAGTGTTGAAATATGTTGGAAACAAGGGAGGGAAAAAAAGAGGAAAGGGGGACGGGAATTTCGATGGGAGGGGATTAATGGAAGAAAAAACAAAAAAAAAAAATTTTAAAAAAAAAAAAAACGTGAAAAAACAAAAAAGGTTGGTAGGCATAAGGGACTCTCATGAACATGAATTGAGGGTTAATGTGCAAAAACAAAAGTTTAAGAAAAATTTTGGTAAAAGGAATGGGTGATTTTCCACTGAAAAGGTTGCCAAAAAATGGGGGGGGGCAAATTTCTTGATAAAAGAAAATAAAAATGGTCGGGGTGATAGGAGGGTTGAGGAAGAAAAAGGTTATGGGAAAAAATGGAATAATGACCCCTAAGGGAAAAAAAATGTTTGAAGAATTAAATTGGAAAAGGGGGCCAATGTAGAAAAATGTGGGAATAAAAGGGGAGATAGGGGAAAGTCCATAGCTTTTTGAGGGGCATTAAAGGAAAAAAAGAAATCCAAATAATAAACTTTAGCTTTTAATGATTTTAAAAGGGGGGGGGGGGGGGGGGGGGGTGGGGGGGGGGGGAAAAAAAGGGGGGGGGGGGGGGGAAAGGGGGGGTGGGGAAAGGGGGGTGGGGGGAGGGGGGGGGGAAAAGGGGGGGGGGGGGTTTTGGGGGAATGGAGTTTGGGGTTTGGGGGGGTTGGGTTGTGATTAATTAACTTTAAATTTCATGCGGGAAAAATGGGGGAAATGGAGTTGGGGTCAATAGTCACATTTTCAGCTTGAAATTATTTCTAATAAAGTATTATTTGTGTGGTCTATGACTTGCAGTTGCACTGATGGATATTCAAATAACTTTGCAGAAACATTCACTCTTCCCTTAGAGCATGTGCGTGAAGGTCAAGATCACACTTAGTTTGGTCCAGTCTTAATGTTCTACAATACTTGTTAGAAACGCATCTCTGTTTCCTAATATTACCTACTGGGGGACTCTATCTTACAAACACGTTCCTAGTATATATTTGTTGAATGACTTGCTGGTCAATGGTAAAATTTTATAGTTTTTATTTAAGCTCACCTGAGCAATAAGTGCTTGAGGTGAGCTGTTTTGGTATGTGTCTGTGATCAATAATTTGACAGTTGACACTCCAGAGGTCACAATTTAGGACAATCTTATGGAAACTTGGTCAAAATATTACCCTCAAAATCTCAGTTTAGTAGGTTGGATCAAAAACTGGATCTTTGAGTGCGGGAGGTCGTGGGTTCGATCCCCGGCCGTCGTACCAAAGACATAAATAAAAATGGTATATGTAGCATTCTCGCTTTGCACTCAGTATTAAGAGGGTAGTGCTAGGACTGGTCAGCCCAGTGTTGGTATAATATGACTGGATGGTGTTTAATGTCACATTTCTACGGGGTGATATTCCAGTGAGGCAGCTCTATAAAGGTGGGCATTATGCTCACTGCTACAACCCGAACACACACACAAACTGGATCACAAGGTCAGTTATTAGGAAAACCTTGAAACACTAGACCACATTTTCTACAAAAGGCCAGTTTCTACCTGATTTCATAAGACTCAGTCAAAATGTTTGTCTGTTAAAAATCTATGATCAGTTTGTAACTGGGTCACTTTGGGGAAAAACTAAATCATTAGGTCATAGAAAAACTTAACACTTCACAGGCAACTTTTTCAGCTTGTTCATCATAACACAAACTATGGACCAATGGTTTCCATAGGGAGTTGTGTAATAATTCATAATATCAGTCCTTGTATCTGTGATAAATTTTAATTCTTTTGAAAAGTCAAGCATGATATCTTATGCACACTCCTGCCATTACATAAATGCCTAGAAAAGATTACAGTAAAGGTAGTTACTTTTTTTTGTATCTATTTAGTATAGTTTTACCTGTGCATAGCATTGAATTTTAATCAACTTTAAAATGACCTATATTTATCTAGTGTTAATGTATAGCTAGTGAAAGTTATCCACTTCATTCAGTACCATCTTATCTCTCCACTTAACAACTACACTAAAATAGAGATGTCAGGGGATAATTTAGCAGCTGTGTTACATGGGCCATTGGATGTTAGGTTTGAAAAAATACCTATACCAGAGCCTAGCCACAATGGTAAGTGGACTTTTTTTTGAAGTATTACAAATAAGCTGTTAAACGATGTTTTGAAAATTAAATGTTTGAAATAAAACATCAAATTGCAATTATTCTGGACTTAAAAATGTATTTGCATTTTATATAAATAATTCTAAAGTAAATATTGAAAAAATCTCTAGTTGTGAAAAATTACAGTTAATTTGAGATGAAATGTGCAAAGAAACCATTTCAACAAACTTCCTGAATGTTTGACTATGTACCAGTATTCTTCACTAGGAATAAAACTTGTCTCCCCCAACATATTGTTTTGCCCTGTCCGTCCGTCTGTTTGTCACACTTCATTTCCGATCAATAATAGGAGAACCATTTGACCTAGATCTTCCGACTTCATAGGATGGCACTGGCTTGTAGATTAGACAAACCCTATCTGTTTTTTTGGGGTCAATCAAAGGTCAATGTCACAAGGGTCTGAACATGGAAAACCATTTCCGATCAATAACTTGAGAACCACTTGACCCAGAATGTTGACACTTAATACTACGATGACTGGACATGCAGAGTAGATGACCCCTAATGATTTTGGGGTCACTCTAGTAAAGGTCAAGGTCACAGTAGACAGAACATGGATATCCATTTCTGGTCAATTACTTGAGAAGCATAAGACCTAGAACCTTCAAACTTCATAGAATGATAGGACTAACAGAGTAGATGACCCCTATTGTTTTTGGGGTCACATTGTCAAAGGTCAAGGTCACACAGGGCTGAATATAGAAAACTCTTTCCTATCAATAACTTGAGAACCACCTGACCGAGAATGTTGAAACTTAGTTGGATGATTGGGCATGCCAAGTAAATGATCCCTATTGCAGCCAACCATCAGTGTCTCTTTGACTTTCCCCCATTTACTTCTTGTTTATGACTATGCATGGAGACATGGGCTTTTCTACAAAAGTACCTTCTAGTTCTGACTAGGATTTATTTTAAATATCCCAGCACGGAGACATTAGTGTTGTAGCAGAAAAATAAGTTCAAATTGGTACGGCACACCAATAATGATGCCTATGAAGGTTCTGCCTGTGTGTGTGTGTGTGTGTGTGTTGTTTTTTTTTTTGTCTAAGTCACAGAACTTTTATGGAAAGACTACATCAAGTGCTTTTTTTTGCTAGAGGTGATGCTGTGTATGGGGTCAGTGGGTATCTGCGGGTCTGACATAAAGTACTGGCAAACGGGCAAGTGTGGAAGATTTACCGTGGAAGCTCCAATGGTGATGGGTCATGAGGCTGCAGGCACTGTCGTAAAGGTTGGACCTGGTGTACATGATCTCAAAGCTGGTACGAATATTGAACTTAAATTTTTGCATCAGAGGTATTTTATGCTCAACAAAATTGCACCTTTAACAAAGTTCTCTTCAAACTGAAACTTAGAGACATTTCAGTTTGTTTATAGATTGCATAAACCTATCCTTTACTGTCTCATCTGTACAATGATTGTGAAACTGAATATCAGAAGTTCTATCTAACTCTATATCACCATTTGTATTTCTTTTTGAAGAGAAAAATGTTAAATAAACAGTTTTGTTATGAATAGATACTAAAGGTAAAGGCAGAGTTTCTTGTTTGATTGGGTAGTTGATAAAAGTCCTGGGTAGTTGATGAAAGTCCCCATCTGGCAAGGATGGAACATATTATTTCCAGCAGAATCCACAGCAGGTGTCATATTTACCTCCCCAGCAAGTAAATCAATCAGCACTGAACACCAGTCGGGATATCAACTGCGACCAGGAATTGAAGTCCAGCTTGCTAGCCACTGTGCGTACTGACTACTATGAATAAAAGAACATGTTCATTTTATATTAAGGACTGTTGTAAAATCCACTGTATATATATCATATCAGTTACATGTACATTTTTCTTTACATTGACAAACCCAGAATTATCTTGAAACTAACGCCACATCAGCATTGCACAGAGCTAACAAAACTAACTATAACAAATAAGCTTACCCTTACATGCTGCACAAATAAACCAAATTTTACATTGTATTTGATCTTCATTGAATCACAATGACTTTGATAACAACCTGACTGAACTCCAGTACTATATACAATGCTGTCACAGTTACAAATTATGTACAGGGAGGGGGACATAAATGAATTGCCTAATCATGGCAAAATTTGCTAATACACCAACTTGGTCTCAGTGCACCTGTGCCATGAAATTTTGTTCAGTTAATAATGTTGAAACAGTGCTTTCTTGCAGGTGACCGAGTGGCTGTAGAGCCCGGTGTTCCATGTCGTACATGTCACCTGTGTAAGACCGGTAAATACAATCTGTGTAAAGATGTTTCCTTCTGTGCCACACCTCCTGATGATGGTAACATGTGTAAGTTCTACAAACATCCAGCAGATTTCTGTTTCAAGTATGTTATAATTTATTTCTCTATTGGTAACCAGTAAATAAAGTAAGAGAAAGACAAAATATCAGTCTCATTAATTCATTTTTTGATTATTTTAAGGAAGTTTCTGTGCATTTTTGGAAGTTTGTTATCGTTTTCACAAAAAATCAAGTTTTAAATTAGTTGTTCCAGCTGCCTAAGTTTTAACAACAGCTAAAATGCTGCCCTCTGCTTTGGATGTATGCATGTATTGAGTGTACATATACTGACTAATGGTTAAGGTTAGGTTAAACATAGGTTTAATAGTGTACATGCATACGTACACTAAATGCAGGAGAAATAATACTGACCCCAAAATGCTGTTAGTCCATTTCATTTGCAAGCTGTTTTTATACTCCACTGCAGCTGAAGTCAAATCATTCAATTTCTTGGGCACAAAATTTTGTATCTTTGGGTTATGAATTCTTGGATTTCATCTTTTTGGGATTTTATTTGTTTATTTCGATTTAATTTCATTTATTGAAATCTACGAAAATTAGTCCCCCAATGAATATTAATTATTTCACAGAATGTATTTTAATAAGGTCCAGTAAGAAAACTTACCTCAACATTTTATACTTCATAACAGAGATTACACTATTTTTATCAGTGTTGCTCAGCAATAAGACACAAATAGAATAAAGAGAATACAGCCTGTTTTTAATGCCATCACCGTCTTATGATGACTTATTTTCTTGCAGACTACCTGATAAAGTTAGTCTTGATGAAGGGGCCATGTTGGAGCCCCTTGCAGTTGCAGTGTACAGCTGTAAAAGGGGAGAGGTGGGACCAGGAAGCCATGTGCTGATTTGTGGAGCAGGTGAGACCTAAATCATATAACAACATATTCAATATACTCAATAGAACAGATCAGTAAAGTGAAACCTATCGTACAGATGAAGACACTACTGTCATGTGGAGATAAAGCTAAAACAAGAAAAAAGTTAAGAACAGAATCAGATGTGATTTTATTTTACCTCATTTCTGTTGCCAGTTCAAAGCTCCCTTATAACATCATGTTAGATATTCCTACTTTTCCTATATTAAGTCAACCCACAAAACAAAAAACATCACCTTGCATGGGAATGTAATATTACCAACATTTGGAAAAATTCTGTCAGTTTCAGGTCTGCCTCGGACAGCATTATTCTGCTCATACTGCAGATCTGTCTCGAACAGCATTTTTCTCCTCATGCTGATATTTACTCATATACTGATATTTATACATTGTGACACTTTTTATTTTTTTTATCATTTTACACCCAGGACCTGTAGGAATCTTGGCAATGATGGTAGCCAAACAGATGGGAGCAACGTCCGTACTTCTTACAGGTAAAATACAGAAATTTTAATTCATTTTGAAATATTTAAACTAAATATGTATGTAAGAAACTAAAATTTTAATATCTGAAACAAGGTTCAGCTGAAGTTTTGACTAATATTCAGGAAGTGGAACTCTGTATTTTGATTGGAAGCATAGACAAATTTGTGTATAATAGGCATTTTTCAGCATACAATATGTTTTCTACCTTAAAATTTTTAATTTATAGACATATCTGAAAACAGACTAGCTGTTGCAAAGTCACTGGGAGCAAGTCATGTGATCAAGGTCAGCACAGATGACCCTAAAGAATTAGCCAATCAGATAGAGGCAACTATGGGATGCCAGCCTAATGTCAGTATTGAGTGCAGTGCTGTGGATTTCAGTTTCAGAACAGCTATTTATGTGAGAAAAATGTTGTATTTCTTTAATTTAATTGTGGCATATGAAATATTCATATTTTCTTCGAATGTCACCCAAGTAAAGTTTAAAGAATTTTCTGATTAGAATCAAGCAAAAAATAGTACATCCGTATCTTGCACTTCCATACAAAAATACAAAACAAATGTATGTTTCTTTTCGAACATACTGATTTTAGATAAAAGTTCTTAAGATATTAAAAAAAGATCAAGCTACAGTGATCACGACTGTGTTTACAGGCAACATATCCTGGTGGCAGCATTGTAATGGTTGGCAGGGGATCGTTTGATGTAACTATACCTTATACCATTGCAGCCACTAAAGAAGTGGACATCAAGGGCATTTTCAGATATGCGAACTGGTAATTACAATTGTATATATACAGAATTAGACTGAAATAAGAACGTACTGCAGGAATATGATGTTAAAATGAGCTCTTGATAATTTTATCTAAATTCAAGAAAGACAGTTCTTTTGATTTTCGGTTTACTGCCAAGAAGTACAAAAGGGCTCTTTCTCATTAACCAGGGCAAATTTAAGGTAAATGTGTCCTTCAATTTCTCTCGATAACATGGGGGTATAAAATTTAGTATGATATAAAATGTTTGTGTGAAATTTCAATGAAATGCATGAAAAGTATTTAGAAATATTGAAAGAAATGTCAATTTACAGAGATTTTCATAGTGAAAATGGCAGACAGTTTTGTCTGAATACAAGCAGCTAATGCCTGACGGCATTTTGGCCGGGTTTTCCAAATTAGGTGATAATGAGTTAAAGATCTAGTAAAGGCATATAATAAATAACCCCCAAATCAATTAGTACTATTAAAAGGAAAAGGGAAAAAGTGAAATGGATAGGTAGACAAGAGCTGTCAGTGGACAGCGCGCTCGACTATTCTCAGTGCTTGATAGTATAATTTTAAGTCGAAAGCATATTTTAAGTCGAAAAGGGGCCATAATTCAGTCAAAATGCTTGATTAGTTGCCTCCTCCTTTTTACAGACTGGGGTCATGATGGTAAACAAGTATGCAAAATATGAAAGCAATATCTCAATTGACTTTGAAAATATTAGGGGTGGTACGCAAACTTTAACATTTATTCTAAGTCGAAAAGGGGCTATAATTCAGTCAAAATGCTTGATAGAGTTGCCTCCTCCTTTTTACAGACTGGGGTCATGATGGTAAACAAGAATGCAAAATATGAAAGCAATTTCTCGATGGACTTTGAAAATATTTGGGGGGTACCAAATTTAACATTTATTCTAAGTCGAAAAGGGGCCTAATCAGTCAAAATGCTTTTATTAGAGTTTGCCTCCTCCTTTTTACAGACTGGGGTCATGATGGTTAACAAATATGCAAAATATGAAAGCAATATCTCAATGGACTTTGAAAATATTTGGGGTGGTACGCAAACTTTAACATTTATTCTAAGTCGAAAAAGGGGGCCCTAATTCAGTCAAAATGCTTGATAGAGTTGCCTCCTCCTTTTTTCAGTCTGGGGGCATGATGGTAAACAAGTATGCGAAATATGAAAGCAATATCTCAATGGACTTTGAAAATATTTGGGATGGTACGCAAACTTTAACATTTGTGTGACGCTCACGTCCAAGGTGAAATACTTGTCCAGATATTGAGCGGAAACCATTTTCAATGTTCAGGCCCCTGTGACCTTGACCTTTGACCCGGTGACCCCATTCTAACTTTGGACCAACTACGGTAATAGTGGATCATTGTGACCAAGTTTCTTGAAGTTTGGATTAGTAGTTGTTGTGAAAAGTGAATGAACAGAAAGGTTAACAGGAGATTCATTGTGACCTTGACCTTTGACACAGTGACCACAAAATCAGTAGGGGTCATGTACACATCAAGACTAGCATACCTATGAAGTTTCAAGGTCCTAGGTAAATACTTCTATAGAAATTGAGCAGAAACCATTTTCAATGTTCAGGTACCTCTGACTGTGACCTTTGACCCGGTGACCCCATTCTCACTTAAGACCAACTAGGGTAATAGGGGAACATTGTGACCAAGTTTCTTGAAGTTTGGATAAGTAGTTGTTGAGAAAAATAAATGAACAAAAAGGTTAACATGAGACTCATTATTCCATCCATCCGCCCTCCCGCCCGGCCAGTCAGAGCTATGGGACCTGGTATGTGAACTTGTCTGGTGATCCTAAGAATATTTTTACGTTTCAATTGATATCTCTACTGGTTCCCTAGAAGGGATGGGGCAGGATACAAGATAAAGTGATTCCTATTTAGCCCCCCTCCCTCCAAAGTTTGGTTGGATTATAATAATAGTTCAGCCAAAGTTTACATAATTCTTTTTCTGTATTCCAGTATCACTGCATTTTATAAATTACTACATATATTTGTGTATTTCAGTTACCCCGCTGCCCTGGAGTTTGTATCGTCTGGAGCTGTTGATGTTAAATCTCTGATCACACATCACTTTCCATTACTGGATACAGTGGAAGCCTTCAAAACGGCCAAGTCTCCAGATAGTAATGCCATGAAAGTTATCATTCATTGTGATCAATAATGTAGTATTATTGTCTGTTGTGATATTTGTACAAGTGAAGATTAAAATGTGTAAGTTTAAATGGGAGGGTGAAGTGATATATCGTTTCTGGCTGTGGTATACAGGTATGTTGTAAGATGGACAAAATAACGATGAGCCATAACAAAATAATCTCATCTTGATTTAGGATTTAACCTTGACCTTAAACAGACATGACTGAAGGCAGTCTGAAAGACAGCTATATCCCCTGCCACTGTTATGGATAGTGCAAGGGTTGATGGTATTGGGTGGAAGCATTGATGTTAAGTGTATTTTATAGTTCATGTACGACAACACCAATGAATTTGAAAATCCTTCAAGGAGTTTAGGAGATACAAAGCCCACACAAAATGGAAGGCTCAAACCTTTGACCTTGAGTTGTGACCTTGACCTTGAGCCAACATGGCTGACTCAGTTCTTCAAATCGTCTTAATGAGGTGATCATTTGACCCAAGTTTTGTGAAAATCCTTCAAGGGGTTTAGGAAATACAGAACTCAAACCTCAGACCTCGAGTTATGACCTTGACCTTGAGCCGACATGGCTGACTCATGAGTTTTAAACAACGTCTTGATTAGGTGATCAATTGACCAAAGTTTCATGAAAATCCTTCAAGGGGTTTAGGAGATAAAGAGCGGGCACAAAATGGAAGGCCCAAACCTTTGAACTTGAGTTATGACCTTGACCTGGAGTCAACAGGGTTGATTCACGAGTTCTGCACATCGTCTTGATGAGGTGATCATTTGACCAGTTTCATGAAAATCATTCAAGGGTTTGAGGAAAATACAAAGAGGACACAATGTTACAGATGGACAGAGGGTCAGACAGTATCCCCCCACCCCAAACCACTCGTGGTGGGGGATTAAAAAGACCAAAAGACCCAGCAAATTATTCTGAAATAGTGCTGTTTTCTGAGAAGAATATTTTATAAGTTTCTGCTAAATACCTGGAGGCCATGTTTTTGATGAATTGGAATAAAGCAAACAAGCTTGGTAGAGAGTTACATATGGACCACTTGTGTTAAATTATTTTAAAATTGGACTTGCTCTTTCGGACAGATTTTTAAAAATTACTCTGTATAAATGTAGGAAAAAGTTACCACACCCCCAATGTTTTTTGATGAATAATAATAATTTAAATGCTTTTGGTAGACAGTCAAATAAGGTTCATTTGCGTTTTATCTTTTGGTCAGCAGTTTCATATAAGATTTTTCACTATATACATAAATCGAAAAGCGACCACACTCGCTAGCAGCCATGTCTTTTTGACTAATCTGAATAATCATGTCCCGACTTTAAAATCATTTCACACAATTGGTCCTTGTGTAACCCTCTAACAGGTTTGTTTGAATATTTCCGATACATCAAAAAACATGGCCTCCAGGGGGGCATGGTCACTTTTCCCTATATATCTATATTTGAAACTTTGATCTAAATTTCATAATGGCAAACAATTTATCCAGGTTTCAAGTAGAAAATATAACCTCGAAATAGCAAACAAGGTTTGAACTCTCAACAGTTTTGTTGAGGCAAACATTCCTGTCATGTTTCATCACAACTGTGCCAAAATAAAGACCTGTAGTGTGTTAACAGCAAAACAGAATGATGACTGCCAGGCGCTCCACCTATATTAATAGCTTTGGGTAACAGTACATGTCATTTAAACATAAAACACAACTGATGTTCATGATGAGATTTAATTCTCTAACATGATAATACAGCTACAATATAAATAAATAACTTATGGACGGAATGTTTGAATCATTTCTTCAACACTTAATTTGGATATCAGATCACTTAAAAATAGCTTCAGCTACTTACACGTGTACAGTCTTTTTGTACCCTTTTAAAGATACATGATTTCTGATTTGTTACAAATTTTAATTGTGCTTCTTGCACAACAATGTTAAATGCAATCAATGCTATGTCAAAAGATGAATAAACTTAATTACAACTGCTGACTGGCAAACTAATGTGTTTTCAGATTATCAATGTTATCACTTAAAGGGGAGATAACTAAGTCAGTCTTTATATCATTAAAAGTCATTATCACTATCGTTCAGATCTGTTGGTTTTGGTTGTCTCCTGCTGACATTTTTAGTCGGCATTTCAATATCATCACTGTCATCATCGTCGTCATCATCATCCTGGTCATCTTCATCCAGATCGATGTCCGAATCTCCGGAGTCGTCCGACTCCTGCACAAAGAAATAAACCTTTGTAGTATATGTCAATATTTTCTAACATAAACACAATTACTGTTGACAAGATACATGTACTATGTTCAAACAGGATATGATTCAAGTTGTAGTAATAATAGCAGAAGTTTTCAAATTCAATTTGCAGTTTTTATAAACCTGCTTAAGGTAGAGGGACCGGAATGACACACTTGTTTTGCAATTTGCCAATCTTCAGATGTAACGTAGCTGAACACTCGGATAACTTTCCGTAAAATCTAGAAAATACCAAAATCACATACGGAAAATATGTAATTTGTACACTGTCATTATTGGTCTACTACCTTAAAATTCCGCCAGAAAAAATGTATCATGTATCATAACATTTCAATATATAACAATTCTTTGGATGTTACAATCAGTATTTTTTCAAAGGTTAATCTGAATTATGTTTTGACAAAAGAGTTAATGAAGAATTAAAATGACTAAAAAACATGACATTCCTTTCTGCAAAGTTCAACAGTCAATAACTTGTGGTAACGCTTCATTCATGAAAAAGAAGAATAAATTGTTTTAAAAAAAGAGAAATAAAGAAGAGAAAAACTGTAAACAATCCATACCTCACTTATATCACCCATCATGTTACCCTTGACACGACCTCCAGCTCCTGCAGCTGTAATGACAAAAAATACACAATTAGCTTTTATTTACCACAACACACCCTTGGAAAACCTAACCACTCAAAGTGTTTTGTTTTTTTATTTAACCACTGATTTTATTAACTGCAGTAAGGAGTAATGATGGTATAAACTTTAATACTGCTGCCCATGTGGAATCAAATGGTCATAGAAAATGACAAAAAATCCCTTTTGACTTTAACCTAATATAGAAACTACAAACCTGAGTTTGGAAACCACTCTCAAAACCCTTTTATCTGATTGGTTATTTCTGAGCACGAAATTAGACCAAAAGCAAGACTGTATTCAGAGACATGCCTCCGAGTTTTGTTTTACAACAATGGAACCTAGTCAATGTTTTGGTGTTCAAGAGTGAAAGATATTTAATCTTGTAAAGTGAACAAATTCCCTCTTCAAGTTTGTCAATGTTTTAATTAAGTGCATATATTTCAATCCTTATTACTGGTTTTTCACCCAGAGAAAAATATATTTAATAGATTTTGTTGTGAAATTATCAGATATATTTCACTCTAGTATTCCAATAATTTGTTGAAAGAACGTAATAAAATAACTATGCTAGAAACTATATACAAGCGTGTAATCAATACCTAAAGAATTCCTCTGAAACATTTTTCACCATTCTTTGTAATGTTTCCAAGATTCAAAAGCACATTTATATGTAGTTTGGCTACCAACTAGATAATTTTTTTGAATTTTGATAATCATTTCCCTTATATATTCTGACCGTTCTTGCTCGGCTCAGATTATGTTTTGAGAAGAAAAGGGTCATAATCATACACAATTTGAATAGCCTCGGGAGTTATCTCCTGTGAACAAAACACTGTGTCTGAACACAGACTAATTTATATGCAAAATCTTTATGGAAAAATATTTTACCCCAACTACAATTCTACCTAGCAATATAAACTTACTGAATGGCTTACTGGTCAATAGTAAAAACTATTGTCTGATGGCCAATGGACCGAGAGACAATTGTTTTGACTATAAAGTGTTGTTTTATTATAATATGACATCAGAAATGTGTAGTTATCTTTTCTGGTCCAGTGGCACTAACGCTGGTGTTAGGGAGCATGAGAGGTGTTGCACATTTCATTACCTCTCATGAACAGACTCGTTCAAACTAAGTCCGCCATTATTTTACCTGGTTGTGTTCTATGTTTCCAAAGGATCTTATTATAGATTTAATTATGTAATATTTTTACATTGATTTAATAATGCTGTAACTATTATCAAGAAAGTACTGCTCACATTGTAAGAAAATATTCTATATTTACATTGTTTATATACATGTCTAAATACAGTTTACACACATGCAGAAAGTAATTTCCTACAAATACTACAACGGAATTTTTCTACTGTGCAAGCTTTTACTAAAGGATATATAATTATACAACCATGCTATAGCTCTCTCTATAAACCTTCCTGCCCAGTGCAATATATACAATATCCTTCTGCTGAAACTAATGTTGGGTGCATTCAGAGTTTTGTCACCTGTCAGTGACATCATTGAATTTAACTGGTTATATTAATGGTGACCAGTTTTGTCCTTTGATTCCGTTTGAGCAACTGGGTACCGCAGCATGACAATGTAAAAACTTGATGACAGCATTGTTTTGATGGTTTAAAAGAGATGAAAGCTTACATTGTTTTGATTGTTTTAAAACTGTTAATTTTTCATCAGTGGTACAATTATGTAAAGAAGTCAGACAACATTCTTGCCTTCCTGGCAAGACACAATAGTAGTATTCTGTCAAATTGATGCAAAGAGCATTCTTTTGATTTGGTGCTCCACTCTTTCCTTTTGTGACCTTTACATATTTTTGAAACTGAAGTGCTAAGGGTGTACTGGTACTAAGTCCGAACTAATGCTAGAGTATGACAGAAGCTGAAAATTTATAATGAAAATACATCATTCACAAACATAATACACTTGATAAAGTTTAAGTAGCTTTATTATACAATTCTTGCACTGACTGTAGGTGCAGATGGGAATATCTGGCATAAGGGTAACTATTTAAGTAGTTACCATGCTTTGATGGTGTACCAGAAAAAGTTGCCCAAGAGCCAGATATTTACATCCACAATTTCTTCTAGTGATAGTATACAATTCTTTCACTTGTTGTAGGTGCAGAACCGCCAAAACAGTTGAGTTTTCAGCACTTGAGAAAACACTGAAAACGCTTGTCTGGTATGCAAGAAATAGTATTATGGTACTTCAATAAACCTTATCAAATAAAATATGTTTGAAAATACTGTACTTTTCATTTCAACCTTCAGTGCAGTGTTTTACCTGTCTGCATTGATAAACCAGCTAAAAGTGTCAAAGTAAATTTACATCAGTATACATTTCTCACATTTTTCTTACTGTTCAGCTTAAAAATCAATTAGATGCTATTTTTTTTCAGCAGTATTTCCCACATGTTTACAGAAATAAGTGAACTGGAACAGTGTTTAACAATTTTGCAGCAGGACTTACTTTATATGTAAAGCAAATGCAAAGAGATATTATATTCACAACTGTCATGGAAAAAATAGCATAGCATGGGATTAAACTGTCAACCTCCAGACTGGTAATATTAAGCTGTGCCAAGAGAGCTAAGCCAGCAGGCCTTAAGTACGTAAGATGTTTGCTGATTTACATGTTTGCTTCTCGAGTAAAATTAGTATTAAATACAAATAAAACAAGAGCTATCAGAGGACATCAACCATGGACTACTCAACAGCCTTGTCAACTGAATGAATATAAAAGTGAAAAAAGGGACATTATTTTGTAAAGATTGCAAATTAAGAGTTATGGAACCTGTACACTGCATGTCAGATCATCTCAGTGGACAAGTGTGTGCAGTTTCAATACATTCCCATTAGAGGGTACTGAGATACCAGCTTACATACGAAAACCTTAACCAAAAATTGTTAAGTTGAAAAAGGGGCATAATTTTGTAACAAGAGGGCCATGAAGGCCCTGTATCGCTCACCTGACCTACTGACTTAAAGATCATCAAGATTAACATTCTGACCAAGTTTCATTAAGATATAGTCATAAATGTGGCCTCTAGAGTGTTAACTAGCTTTTCCTTTGATTTGACCCAGTGACCTAGTTTTTGACCCCACATGACCCAGATTCGAACTTGACCTAAAGATCATCAAGATTACCATTCTGACTAAGTTTCATGAAGATACAGTCATAAATGTGGCCTCTAGAGTGTTAACAAGCTTTTCCTTTGATCTGACCCAGTGACCTAGTTTTTGACCCGACATGACCCAGATTTGACCTCGACCTATAATTCATCAAGATTAACATTCTGACCAAGTTTCATTAAGATATGGTCATAAATGTGGCCTCTACAGTGTAAACTAGCTTTTCCTTTGATTTCACCTGGTGACCTAGTTTTTGATCCTACATGACCCAGATTCAAAATGGACCTTAAAATTATCAAGATTAACATTCTGACCATTTTTCGTGAAGATACAGTCATAAATGTGGTCTCTACAGTGTTAACAAGCTTTTCCTTTGATTTCACCTGGTGACCTAGTTTTTGACCCCAGATGACCCAATTTCAAACTTGTGCAAGATGTGACCTCTAGAGTGTTAACAAGCTTTTCCTTTGATTTCACCTGGTGACCTAGTTTTTGACCCCAGATGACCCAATATCAAACTCGTTCAAGATTTTATTGCGGGTAACATTCTGACCAAGTTTCATTAAGATTGGGCCAAAAATGTGACCTCTAGAGTGTTAACAATCTTTTCCTTTGATTTGACCTGGTGACCTAGTTTTTGACCCCAGATGACCAGTATCGAACTCGTCAAAGATTTTATTGAGGGTAACATTCTAACCAAGTTTCATTAAGATTGGGCATAAATTGTGACCTCTGGAGTGTTAACAGTCAAATTGTTGACGCCGACAGACGCCACCGGACACAGGGCGATCACAAAAGCTCACCTTGAGCACTTTGTGCTGAGGTAAGCTAAAAATGCAAAAGCAGAGCTATGGAACTTTTGCAGTGTAAGTCAGCTCTATTCTTCAAATAGTCGAGCTAAACAAACAAGCCTCTTTAAAGACCGAAGACAGTATATCTAATTCATGAAACATGGAAAACATGTAATTATATGTAAAATAGAAAGTTTACCATCTGGTCTGTTTCTCCTGGCAATGGGCCGACCTCCACCTCCAAGGTCATCATCATCATCATCGTCTTCACTGCCTGAACTCTCATCATCATCATCAGACCCTGTAATATAATAATTCTACCAATTATCGTCATCAGCAGCAGCCTTATAAATTACACCAGGATACATTCCCATGATTATGAATAGCTGTGCAGCAAAGCCAAATAATAAAGGCGAGTTTACCATTTCTGATCAAGAATTGATAATTTAATTTCCTCAGTTATGTTGGTGAAAGCAACAATTACAAGAAAGTCCTCTAGTCATGACAGTAATCTTTTTTACATTAAAATCTTCCACTTATGACTTTAAAACAAAAAATAATAGGATATTTTTAGAAGCAAAGGATGTAAATAGATGAATTTTAAGACTCCCTCCTTACCTTCTTCTCTATGGTCAAGGAAGAGATTCTCCTTCTCTTCACTCTTTAATCTGTTAGCCATTTGTTTTAAAGCTGTTTCTGTCTCCTGTTGTAAGAATAAACCAACACTTTAATACACTGCTTTCAGTATTTTTCATTTGCATGTTCAAATTAGAAAAATCAAGCCCTGACTGGTGATGTTTCTTTTTGTTTACAAGTGATTTGACCAGTCTGTTATCATAGCCTTGGATGTTGTAACATTATTTCACTATAAGCATTAATTTTCATTATTTCCAACAAAATGGCCATTTTACTTGGAACATGAATTTGTAGATTTCAAATTTAAGATGTAATATAAAATGGACTTTGATTTGTTTGTTGGCATTAAATTTCAGTCTGACACAACTAGGAAACTCATAACAAATTAAACCCAAAAGATTTATAATGAATTCACAGTAAGTCATAACAAAATACATGAAGTACATAATACGTCGGTGTCACAATGAATTTTCAAATTCAAAAACATTTTATTTTTGTATTTACAGCAGAAGGGCAGATTACCGTATGCAGAAATATCAATAGTATCATAATCATAGTTTTTTCTTATAAAGCATGATAAGCCTGTAATAGGCTTGATAATCGATTGTTAAAAATAAATCATTGCAGTTAGCACTTCACCAAATTGTTACTAAGTATAAGAATTAACGTTTTATTGAAAGCAAATAAACAAAGTCACAACAGCACAGTACAATTTTAAATGTGTCATGCCACAAAATTATATGACCAAATGCAGATTACCTCAAATTTATCTTGTTCCACCCTATTATAGTCCTCTAACTGGGATTCTAGGTAGGTGAGATTGCGGAATCTTATAAGATAGGCATCGTAAAGTTTCTGTAAATCTTCTTCTAATTTCTCGTATTCATCCATATATGCCGGTCTGAAACAATTATAAATCTTTATTAAGTAACATTATTTCCTTTCAAATACATCAGGCATTTTACTGCATATAGGAACTTACTTTGCTGGACTTTTTGTGTATAACAGACATCTGCCAATCTGTGTTTTTCTCATTTTAGGATATATTTGAACTAAACAGTATATTTTGGTTAGCTTTGATTTTATGCAGTAAAACTTACCCGAGCTTCCATCCTCATTTAGACATCAAATATTAAAGGCAATCCTATGCATTTCCCATATTTTTGTAAACACTACTTTAAACTCCATCTCTGATAAGCATTCATAAAAGTCACATATTAGAATGATAAAAAAATTTCCTATTTATGTAGAATAGTTAAAAAAAAAATATTTATGATGAATAAAAACATATCTGTAAGCCTGTAAGGACAAAACAAATCAGAAATTTTGAATGCTGATAAACTGAAAGAAAAAGGGATGATTTTTTAAAACTCAGTTTTTAAGTTTATTCAGCTTGAATGCAGCGATACAATTTCACATGTGAGATCTGTGGCACTATTAGATATCACCAATACATATTTAACAAAAATATATACAAGAGGACCATGATGGTCCTGAATCGCTCACCTATCCCCACATGACCCAGTGTTGAACTGAGTACGACGTCGTTATTTCTATTATTTGACATAATGACCTAGTTTTTGAGCACATGTGACCTAGATATCATCAAGATAAAAAATTCTGACCAATTTTCATGAAGATCCATTGAAAAATATGGCCTCTAGAGAGGTCACAAGGTTTTTCTATTATTTGACCTAATGACCTAGTTTTTGAAGGCACGTGACCCACTTTTAAACTTGACCTAGATATCATCAAGCTGAACATTCTCACCAATTTTCATGAAGATCCATTGAGAAATATGGCCTCTAGAGAGGTCACAAGGTTTTTCTATTTTTAGACCTACTGACCTAGTTTTTGACCCCACGTGACCCAGTTTCGAACTTGACCTAGATATCATCAAGGTGGACATTCCGACCAATATTCATGAAGATCTCGTGAAAAATATGGCCTCTAGAGAGGTCACAAGGTTTTTCTATTTTTAAATCTACTGACCTAGTTTTTAACCCCACGTGACCCAGTTTAGAACTTGACCTAGATATCATCAAGGTAAACATTCTGACCAATTTTCATGAAGATCCATTGAAAAAATGGCCTCTAGAGAGGTCACAAGGTTTTTCTATTTTTAGACCTTCTGACCTAGTTTTTGACCGCACGTGACCCAGTTTGGAACTTGACCTAGATATCATCAAGGTGAACATTCTGACCAATTTTCATGAAGGTCCATTGAGAAATATGGCCTCTAGAAAGGTCACAAGGTTTTTCTATTTTTAGACCTACTGACCTAGTTTTTGATCCCACATGACCCAGTTTCGAACTTGACCTAGATATCATCAAGGTGATCATTCTGACCAATATTCGTGAAGATCTCATGAAAAATATGGCCTCTCGAGAGGTCACAAGGTTTTTCTATTTTTAGATCTACTGACCTAGTTTTTAACCCCACGTAACCCAGTTTCGAACTTGACCTAGATATCATCAAGGTGAACATTCTGACCAATTTTCATGAAGATCCATTGAGAAATATGGCCTCTAGAGAGGTCACAAGGTTTTTCTATTTTTAGACCTACTGACCTAGTTTTTGACCGCACGTTACCCAGTTTCGAACTTGACCTAGATATCATCAAGGTGAATATTCTGACCAATATTCATGAAGATCTCATGAAAAATATGGCCTCTAGAGAGGTCACAAGGTTTTTCTATTTTTAGACCTACTGACCTAGTTTTTGACCCCATATGACCCAGTTTCGAACTTGACCTAGATAACATCAAGGTGAACATTCTGACCAATTTTCATGAAGATCTTGTGAAATATATGGCCTCTAGAGAGGTCACAAGGTTTTTCTATTTTTAGACCTACTGACCTAGTTTTTGATGGCACGTGACCCAGTTTCGAACTTGACCTAGATATCATCAAGATGAACATTCTGACCAACTTTCATAAAGATCCCACAAAAAATGTGACCTCTAGAGATGTCACAAGGAAAAGTTTACGCACGGACAACGGACGCTGCGTGATCACAAAAGCTCACCTTGTCACTATGTGACAGGTGAGCTTATAAAGATGAAGATAATCCTTCACTGTTTTGTAATTAGTGGATATGCATGTAAGTTTACGAGAAAATCTGTACAGAACTCAGTTTGGCATATACATGCACAGAAATCTGCATACAAAGTGATTAATTTTTCCCATTCATATTTTGCAATTTTTGAGTAGCTTTTAATAGCCTTTCAACCCCGTAGATTTAGGTGCTGCTCCTAACTAACACTCTGTGAAGTCTGTAACCTATCTGACATTGCTAAAGTCTGTACCCCACCCACCTGATATTCTGTAGCCTTCCCAACACTGTTATTCTATAATTATGCTTTTTGACGCTCTTTAGTCTTAATTCTAATCGATATGCTGTAAAGTCTGTAACCTACTTGATAGTCTGTAAATTTCATAACCTTCATGACACTAATAGTCTATGTAAAGTCTTCAACCTACCCTACAGTCTGTAAAGTCTATAACCTTCCACACACTATGTAAAGTCTTCAACCTACCTGAAATCTTCCTATCAGCCCATAGTCTATAACTTACCTAACACTCTGTAAAGTCCATAACCTACCTAACACTCTGTAAGGTCTGTAATCTTTTCTGGTTTCTCTCCAATTCATTTCTCTTCTTCTCAATCTTCGCTTCAAGATTTGCTTCATCTGATGCTACATTATCCAACATGTTTAATGTCTTTCGGATCTCATTCTGTATTAATATAATATCAGGTATGTTTTACAATGAAACAGAACATGGAAACTCCCATCTGCTTGTATATATATCCAGTGCAGTAGTATTGCATGAATGTATCTGTTACCATAATGTTACTACAAAATGTAATGACATTTAACAGGTTACTGTATATAATATTCTAAATAAACAAAGAAACAAACAATTTTTTTGCAGCAGCGATGAGAAAAACAAGAGCTGTCTCCATAGGATGACACATGCCCCCGATGGCACTTTGAATGAATAGTTATGGCCGATGTTAGAGTTTAGGACCTTTGACCTACGGATCTGGGCTGCGCGCGACACATCGTCTTACTGTGCCACACATTCATGCGTAGTTATTTTAAGATCCATGCATGAATGACAAAGATATGGACCGGTCACGCCCATCAATACACTATCATGAAATAATACCTTTAACGTCTAAGTGTGACCTTGACCTTTGAGCTACAGACCTGGGTCTTGCACGCGACACGTCGTCTTACTGTGCCATATATTCATGTGTAGTTACTTGAAAATCCATCCATGGATGACAAAGATATGGACCGGACACGCCCAACTATCATGAAAAATGACCTTTAACATCTAAGTGTGACCTTGACCTTTAAGCTACGGACCTGGGTCTTGCGCGCGACACGTCGTCATACTGTGGTACACATTCATGCCAAGTAATTTGAAAATCCATCCATCGATGACAAAGATACGGACCGGACACGCCCAACTATCATGAAAAATGACCTTTAAAGTCTAAGTGTGACCTTGACCTTTGAGCTACGGACCTGGGTCTTGCGCGCGACACGTCGTCTTACTGTGGTACACATTCATGCCAAGTTATTTGAAAGTCCATCCATGGATGACAAAGATATGGACCGGACACGCCCAACTATCATGAAAAAGACCTTTAAAGTCTAAGTGTGACCTTGACCTTTGAGCTACGGACCTGGGTCTTGCGCGCAACACGTCGTCTTACTGTGGTACACATTCATGCCAAGTTATTTGAAAATCCATCCATCGATGACAAAGATATGGACCGGACACGAAAATGCGGACAGACCGACAGACAGACGGTTCAAAAACTATATGCCTCCCTTCGGGGGCATAAAAACACTTCAACTCTTTGAATGTTTTTGCCTGTTATCATTGTGTTACCCCCTACATTTAAAGTTCACTAACCTTTCACTTAATAATTAAAATACCAATTTGCATATTCTACACTTTCCTGAATAAATCAATTTTCACAAATCTAAGAAGATGAGCACATTCTTTTACAAACTCCAAAACATTCTGACATTTTTAAATGTCTTGTCTAAACACTTTGCTGTCAGACTGTAAAAAACGTTGAAATGAGTAGCAACTTCAGGCAGCTTAAACTCAAACTTTGTTGCGTCTGTACAAAAATCATCTCCAATTATTGGCCAGTACAGTACATGCTTAATGAACATTTTGATTGAAAGGTTTGTAACGCAAGAATCTATTTCTAACCTTCACTGGCGGTTTTAATGATTGATGATAGGATCATTTATTAATGAGGTTAAAGTTTTACTACAGAGGAAGTTCTAAATTGTGAACAAAACATTTGTAAGGTCCATTTCAAAATTTTAAAGAAAAACCTTCTTGAAAGTTTACCTCTACAGCCTTTATAGATGCTCCGAGACTGGTCTCTACTTCATTGATCTCCAGCTGCTTGGCTATCACTATTGTTCTTTGTTCCTGTAGAATAAATAGTTAATTCTAAGATTAAATATGACACTTATTAACTGAATTCAACGCCAGCCCAAGCCTCCATATGTTATTCTATGAATGAACCGCACGAAATAATTCATTTAATTCTTGCTGAAAAATTTGATAATATTATACACAATGCATCAGAACTATACAGGTAACACCCATTTTAACAAACCAACTTGAATTGATAAATAAAACACCAATTCATATCTTTTTTTCAGCATTAAATCAAATTAATTGTAAGCTTTAGAAAAGATTTCTGTATGATCAAATCTGTTTATGAAAATAAATATGTCAAAGTGTATGAAACCACATAATCTTACCCTCAGGTCTACTTCCTTGCCAAGTAGATCATAGAGACCAGCACCTTTAGATGTGATCTCTGATGCCAATCTACGAGCTTCTTTCAACTCACTTATCTGTAAACGAACACAGGAATTTTAGTCTTCTTATCAGTAAAGAAAGCAGAAACTTAAATCTGTTAGCTCATTATTCCTGTGTAACATAGGCCATAAAATGATCTCATAATATACTGTCGTACCTTCACATATTTTTACATGTTATGCCTCTTGTTTTAATGTATATTTCTTCTAATAATGCATAACTTTTAAAATGCAGCTTGTTAATGATTAATTACTTTTTTTCAAAGAAAATTAAACAAAGTTATAACGTTTTATTTTGAAATACAAATAACAATAAACTATGGCTTGTCCTAAGGCCCTAGAGGAATAAAAGCTATTGTTAAACAGAGTAATACGACTTTCTGAAAATCTCCAATTTAGTACTTTTACAGTATATTGTCTGAAACACAGACATGCAATTTAAAATTACGAAAACAGTGAACAATGATTACCCTGGAGGATATGTCGAACGACATGGGTGTGCTATCTTCCTCCTCGGCCAGGTCGGCTTGATCTGCTGTGTTAGTTTTCATGGCGTTGTAGAGAACTGAAGTGACCTTGATCAGTTCTTTAACAGCATAACCATCAGCTTGGTACAACTTCTTTGTATTCAGTTTAATATGAGCTTTTGTTGCCTACAAGACACAGATACCATACATGCAATAATTATCAACAGTGTTTTTTTCAGGCCAATTTGGAGCAGAAATTCAACCAAAATCCCAATGGCAAATAGTATGGGTTTTTTCTAATTTCAATGCTAAAATTCTCCCCCCCCCCAAAAAAAAAAAAAAAGACTATACCTATGAAACCACAAACATTTGAAACACATAACAGTATGCTAACTTAATGCATTGATGACCACCATTTTCTTAAATGTAAACATTTCAATAAAAGATTTCAGTTTTTAATGACGTTTTACGACAAATATTTCCCAAATGAAAATGCCCGTGCTCCATTACCAAATCAGTGGAAAAAAAACACTGATTAAGTAACAGAATAACAGATAGCAGAAATTCACAGACACAATATTTGCTTAGACCTAAAACACAAATCAGTACAATGTGAGATTATTTACCGGATACAAAACAGATACAGAGAAAATTTTCATTTCATTATTTCTGAAAATCGCATATTTTCTCCTACGTTATTTCCTTTGAATTTGATAAAATTCATCTTGAGCAAATATGCAAGGTCTTATATTCTCATTCAAAACAGGCTAAAAAAATAGCAATCTTTATTTAGATATTCACAAGTATATCATTTCTATATCAACAACTAGTTTACAGATACACATCACGTAACAATGTGAAAAGTATATGAACAATGTAATCAAACCATGAATTCTGCTACAGATTTGATAAAGATGATTCTGTCTTGTTCAGTGTCTGTGTCCCCATTTATATCTGCGCTCGGATCATATCTGAAATTCGCAAATAGTTTGTAATACTAAAATGATTAACCCTTACCCTGCTAAATTTCTATAATGAACTTGTCCATTATTCAATTTGGACAGTACCATTTACTGTTAAAAGGGGTGCTTACCAAAAAGATACTGACTGAATGGCGAACAGTGCAGATCATGATTCACACTGGTCGCAAAGGCAGATTAAATTGTGTCCAGCATGATAAGGGTTAAATTCAATTTCAAACAGACTTAAAAGTGATGAAAACTACTGCAGCAACCATTTCAATGACATGGTCTTTCATCAACCACCGCAACAAGACTTTAGAAAACCACTTCATTTAATGCCTGAAATACTAGTAACAGTTTAATTTCATTTTGACCAGACTAAAAAATAAAATTCTCAACACTTACAACAACTGGACTCACCAATCTGCCTTCTACAAATCTGACCCATGATTCCAAAACCTGGAGACAGATAGTAATCATACTTAAAAAGATAAATTCCAATTTTTATATATCTAAATATAATTGAAAGAAAAATGTTACCTCTTAACCAGCCATTTGAGAACTTCAGCAACTAAGGGAAAGTTTGGGTTTCTGAAATTTTCCATAGAAATCAGGCGCACATATCCTAGTGCCCTCATCATCTCAGTGAAGTCTACAAGTAGAAAGCACAACGTTTATGAAAGCAAAAGCTCTATGAAACTAATGGGCAGAATACAGTATATTAAATTTTGTTCAGAGACACTTAAAAAAATTATTGTCTGATCAACAGAATGTTAAAATGTGTAGTATTATAAAAAACAGATTGTGACTGGATGCTTATTTTACAATAACTGACAAATCAAAGCATTAAATTTTGGTTTTTTATTGCATTACCAAGCTTAAAGTGGAATTATGCCCATTTTTCAAGTAAAAATCCAGCTGAAATAGATATGAGTGTAAAAAGGATGGAGGAAATTATAGCTTTTAACCCGATATACCAAACTCTTCCTGTTACCAGTATGAAATAATAACTTTCCAAATATGACTTTTCTTATATTGACTCGGGCAGTTTTTTAGGACTGCACACAGGAGTTGCTTCCGTTCAACTTCAGAAATCTCTACCTATAGTTAAGGGAGATCACTGCATAGAAATGAAGTAAAGGACTACATGTATTATTTTATTAGTCTGATTTCTTCATTTCGTTAATTTAAAGCATTTAAATGCATAGCAACCGAAAATTGCTTTTATAAAACATTCACCAGAAAACACACTATATGCAGTAAGATGTACATAATGCCACTTTAATTTATGTAAATGTCTGACAACTCATTCACAACCTCAAAAAAGTTATCAGAGTCATCCCTGCTAAAAACTTGTGTAAATGCAGTGTGTTGAGTCGAGTGAAATTTACAAAAAAATATTGAAAATAGCTAACAATTCTTTAGTTATAAAAAAAGTAATAAGATAGTGACAATTTTTTTAAAAAATGTTATTCATGAAAAGTATTTAGATAGTGACTCTACTATCTTAAAAAAACAATTTTCACATGTTCATTCACTACATAATGACATGTTACACAAAATTCCGCACAATCAAAAATTATTATGCACAAAATTACAAGCAAATAACATTAGTAAAAGCTTTTAGTTTCCTTACACATAATAAAAGTTTTTATCAAATGTAACAATAAAATTTTATAGGTCATTTATTATTCATAAACATTCTATAATAGTTTAAAAAAATGTGCATCAACATATTGTAAATGGAACTGATTTGGAGAATGCGCTGAAAGATTTTCACAGCTGTTGATATATCAAAAGTTTAAAGGGCATTTTTGAAGGCTGACAAGTGAGGTATGAACTTCTGTTTGTTCATGCACAGTGCAAATTTTGTTAAATTCAAACTTAAATTTGTAGAAGACGTACAGTTCATCAATATATGACTTAAAAAATTAAGTACGAAAGGGGATAATTTGAAGGGCCAAATTGACCCTTTAGTGGGATTAATCTGACGTTAAAATTTAGTCTTTCCTGGTTCTAATTGGTACCTGAGATATCGCTACATATATGACATTAACAAAAACCGCAATAGATCAAAAACATAATTTTAACACAAAGTTTTAGACAATTATGGTACTTGCTTAGTTGTCAGATCATAAGGAACAAGTCATAAGCAAAGCTCCATTAGAGTCAGAACGTTGAGATATTCAGCTTACATACAGTCAAAATTTCAAAAATTTCTACATGGTCGCATGGCATAAACATTCTTAAATATTTTTAAAGTTATCGACGTGCAATGAGACAGTTCATCAAGTAAAGGTGTGAAAGTTTTAAACAGCACATAGTTATGAGTTTAGCTTAGTTACATTACATTACTTACCAAAATTTAAGATATAAATGCTTAATGTTGAAAAAGCAAGTAAGTTTATGCGCAATAGTTAATTCAGTTTGTCCATGGACACTGAAAAAGTTTGGGATTCATCCCACACTGCTACAGATACACTTACTAAAACCACAGATAGTTCGGACTTGACGTTTTAAAAATACATTACAACTATTTGAAAGAGCTAAAAAAATTCACAAATTATTATCTGGATACAGAATTTTACAGAATGCTGACTTGTAAAATGCTTTACTAGCTCTTAGGGTGTGTGCTTTTACTGAAATTACCAGGACTTTTTGACGGCGGACATAAGATTCCTTGTTTAGTACAACGGCACCAAATTTGCCAAATGTTTACAGGAACTTAGTGATAGAATATATAGAACTGCGGACGTCTGCAACCTTTTGAGTATTAAAGAATTTATCTTACAAGATGTTCACCCCGAGGGCATTCAATTCATTCCAGTTTAAGGAAAGGCATAGGGCATTTTAAGGCATTCTGCGGCATGATAGGTTCGTCACGGTCCGCGTGATTTTGAAAAATAAACATTAGGCAGAAAACCATAACATAAACGTATTTTCCTTAATTTTAGAAATTCGTCGTACAATCATCATGCCAAATAAATTTGGAAGTCACAGTCTAACAAAAGATCTGCAAGTAAAGTCAAGACGTTTAAAGTTTTCAAACATCGAATACATCTTATCCATGGCTTGAACGGCATGAGCAGTCTTTATATTTCTGTATAAATAACAGCCTCTTAACGGAAAAGGAATTTAATACCTGTTTCAAAATTATTTTTTGGAAAAGCTAATGGCTTTTTTTATTTTACATTTTAATAGATTTTGGTTTAATTAAGAATAGTTGCACTGATCTTAAAGGTAAAATCTTGCAAGTAAATTTATGCGCATTAAGTAATTTTTTATTTATTTGTACCATGACAACGCAGAAAATGGACCACAGCCTTGCTCAGTTTCACTAGGGTTAAATTTGATTTCTCACAATAGTTGTTGAATTTTAAACATTAATATAATGTGTTAATAAAAAGATTATTCTGTATATTCATAAGAAATTACAAAAAATATCAATAAATTACAATTTGCTAACAAGAAAGAATACATAAGGACTTTTTGAAAATGTCTAGGAAATTCTTCGAAGAACTGATTAAAGTTGGCATTCGTACCTGAACAGCCTGTTAGGGGTTCAGGGTTACGGACTCCCTTTTTTAGAATATAGTCTAACTCTAAATTTTGTGAAAAAAATTAACAATACTTTTCAGTCTTGATAAAACTTGGCTTTAATGGCCCTTTTACAGTACCCCAGGATCATCTTTTTATCAATTGTTTTAATCTTCTCTTCAAATCATTGATTAAGACAAAGGCAGTGGGATTTTAACGGTCACTCAATTGGCAGTGCAAATGAAGGGTGGGTAAAACTAGATTAAGAAATAACATTCCTTTAGAATAATCATTAAATAGTTTCCTTAATTCTATATTCACAAATGGACAGAAAATTTGTCTGATAGTCTGTTACCAATTTATGTTAAATTTTAACATACGAGTATAAGGGTCAAACGAACGACAATGAGTAGTCAATTAAGCGAAAAGCAGTGCTAAATTTCATTATATCGTATTGAAAACCAATCTTTACGTAAATAGAACTAAGTTAATTATTCATTAAATTTTCCCAACAATTTTTTTATTCCCAGTAATATTTAACCTTTCATAAACAGTTTTGGGTGTATTTTGTAGAAATTTGTTCTCAGATTGGAGTTAAATGATGAAATTACAAATCGATGAGTTTGTTATCTGTAACCACTAGCCAGATTTAAGTGAATTCGAAAAGTTTTATTCGGATTTAGTTTCGATTTTAACAAAATTAATTTAGAATTGACAATTTAAAAACTATGGTTACAAAATATATACGTGTAAATAGCCAGAGGTACGGACCTACTTCTAATCAATAAGTTATAGCAATTGCTCCGTCACCCAAAAAAATAAGGATTCTTTTGAAAATTGAGTAAAATGCCGATATTTCGTCATATGCATTCAAACACTTGAAATTTCAGTGTGTCAGTTTTGTACCATTCCTGTCTAGAAAATAACAAATATTAAATTATTTGACAACTTGAAGGCAAAAAATGAGAATATGAGAAACCCTGAGAATACCAGAAACAGGGATACCATTTATTTTCCAGCCTGATCAGCCTGGCTCAATCTCTACAAAATATTGACAGTTACCCCACCCACAAACATGCACTACATAGCATTTTATAGAATAGCACATCACTCTTACTAACAGGAACTTTTATACCATTTATTTTCCAGATGATCAGTCTGGCTCAGTCTACAAAATATTGACAGTTACCCCACCCACAAACATGCACTACGTAGCATTTTACTCTTCTGATTTTGTCTTTTCTCCTGGAGCCTGAAGCATTAAAGTACATTCAGATTCAGAATCTTTGTCAGATTAATGTAACCTTACTTCGCAAATCTCTGTAAGACATTCTGATGTTGATTTAAATACGATAAAACTCCGAATAAGTATTTTCGTTTGTTTTTGTTGGAAACTATTTGAGCATGCGCACACGCCAGACGATTGTATTTCCTGTGCCTGTCAGAACAAGACTTTGTAAATTTAAATATAATCGGCATAATAACACTAAATGTAGCATTAACGAAAAAACACAAAACGTTCTTTACATTTAGATTAATAATGGTCATGACCATTTACTTATATGTTTATAACCAAACCTAATCATAAGAGTCTGACTTGAATTTTCTTACATTCTTGGTCAATAGCTCTTCATAGCAAATATTGGAGTGTTGCTATATACCCGGCTATAGATGAAGAGTTTGTAAATTGTATTTGTCAGATTACTCCCGCTATAGATAAAGAGTTTGTATTCATATCTAGCGCTGACATATTCGAAATACTTTTAAAAATGCTATAATTAGTTATTATTATTAGGCCAAAGAGCTATAAAATAAATGTATTTTATACTTCTTTGATTAGGCCTAACAACACTAGAACCAATTCTCTTGCTTAAGCAAAAAAAATCTCCCTGTTTCAAACGCCGGTGTAATGAAGTATTTCGACCCCCATAGAATAATGACCCCCCGGTCATTATTCTATAGAAAAAGTGACCCACCGGTCATAGTATTATGACCTCCAGATCATAGTACTATGACTCCCCCACGTGAAGTAAACTGAACCTCACGAAGAATATTGACTCCCATAAAAAAACGACCCCCGGTCATTTGGTCAAATTTAGTGATAACTGATGTATCTAAGGCCTAATTGCTGCATTTTGCCCCCACTCGGGGGAGGGAGGCATATAGATCTGCCCTTGTCCGTCCGTCCGTCCTTCCGTTTGACCATTAGCCCCAGATACCATCACTTGACACAGAAATCAGAGCATTCCGCAACGGGAAAAGGGATTCTATTTCTAGACGCTGTATCTCGGTGTTTACATTTTTTTTTCAGGAAAATAACAATTCACAATACGTTCACAAAACACACCAGTGTCAATAATCCCTGCAAACTTCGGTATGAAGTAATTCTTCAGAAGAAAACTGCACAAGAAACTGCTAGCATAGAACTTAGTATTAATAGAAGTTACAATACTTAGCAGTGGCAGTAAAGTACGGTAGCGGCAACAATAGAAAGTAGTAGCAGTAGTAGTAGTAGTGGTAGTAGTAGTGGCAGTGGTAGTGGCAGTTGCAGTTGCAGTAGCAGCAGCAGCAGCAGCAGCAGCAGCAGCAGAGGAATAATTAAGTGACAGCAACAACAGCAGCAGGAGAAGAAGAGGTAGATGTACAAGACGTATTAGTGGAAGCCGGTATAGTAGTATCAGTAGTAGCAGTTGTAGTAGTAGAATTAGTAGTAGTAGTAGTAGTAGTAGCAGTAGTAGAAGAAGAAGAAGTACATGTAGTAATAGCAATAGAAGTAGCGGCACCAGTAGTAGTAGTACGATCAAAATGTTAACTATTGACAATGGAGGGTATTAGAGTTGTAGATCTAGTAAAATTGTCCGTTAGGTTTGGTGGGGATCACTTTTGAATAGATATTATCGTCGAGAGTCTTTTTAGGAGCCGGTGTTTTACACGGAAAGAGTAACTTTTTTAAATAGAATAATGTCCGGAAATCGATATTGTATGAGAGTCCGAATGTAGTAATTTCGGCAGTGAGTATTTTACATGGAAGGAGTCACTTTTTCTATAGAATAATAACCGGGGTCGTTATTCTATGAAATTCGAAGGGAGTCATCTTTAGGGAGTCAGTATTTTACTTGGAGGGGTCAGTTTTTCTATAGAATAATGACAGGGGGTCGTTATTCTATAGAGTTTTCAAAGGGAGTCAGTTTTTTGTAAGGGGAGTCAATATTTTACAGGAAAGGAGTCACATTTTCTATAGAATAATGACAGGGGGGGGGGGGGTCGTTATTCTATTGGGGTCGAAATACTTCATTAAACCGGTGCTCTTTAAACGATCTTATCAATTTATGACACAGAGGCGATCCAGAGACGGGCAGCATGTTGGTCTGACCCCAGCTGCACATCTTATGTCACAGAACTTAAATGTAGTCTCTTACCTGATTCACCTTCCTTACAAAAGTTTGAGCAGTTTCGTATGTCTCTTACAATTACGCAATTCAGTTAAGGTGCTCGTATATACTCAACTGTGATTTTTCATTTTTACTAATTTTCCAATCATTTTTGGTTTGTTGTTTTGTTCCTAGTAGAAACAAATGCAAAAAAGTAGGTACGTTAATTCGTTCTTTTATAGACATACACTTTCTTAGATTATAACCTGGGATTGAAATGGTTATACTACTTCCATAATACCGTGATGTTCGGAAACGTGATGCATCACATTAATACTTTCAATGAATGGACGTTCGTAAGGGTGGATAGTCGGACTAAGGCTCGCGGGTAAGAACCTCGATAGTAGTGGAGATTGACCATGCACAGTCTTCACAATTGCTAAGCAAACTGACTAGATCATATTAAAGATCTAATAAGGTTTAGTTATATAGCATAGAGCGGATATAATGATGAAGCAGACGGGATATAATGATGGAACAGACAGGTTATAATGATGGTACAGACAGGATATAATGATGGAACAGACAGGGTATAATGATGGAACAGACGGGATATAATAATGGAACAGACGGGATATAAAGATGGAACAGACGGGATATAATAATGGGACAGACGGGATATAATGATGGAACAGACAGGATATAATGATGGAACAGACGGGATATAATAATGGAACAGACAGGATATAATGATAATACAAACGGGATATAATATACAGAAAAAAAGATATAATAATGGAACAGACAGATATAATGATGGAACAGACGGGATATAATAATGGAACAGACGGGATATAATAATGGAACAGACGGGATATAATGATGGAACAGACAGGATATAATGATGGAACAGACGGGATATAATGATGGAACAGACGGGATATAATAATGGAACAGACGGGATATAATGATGGAACAGACAGGATATAATGATGGAACAGACGGGATATAATAATGGAACAGACGGGACATAATGGTGGATCGGGCGGAACATAGTGGCGGAGCATAAGCGATATAATGATAGAATTTGATAATGGCATAGACGGGACATCATAATGGAATAGATGGGATAAAATGACCTTACGAGCAATTAAGGTATTCTGACGGAACACATGGAACACATGTGATATTGTGAAGGAACACACGGAACACATGTGATATTGTGAAGGAACACACGGAATGTTGTGATGGAACGCACGACAGGCGGGATTTAATAATTGAACAGACGGGTTCTTATGAATCAGTAAAGATGGAACAGACGTGGTGTCTTATGCAGAAGAGAAATTCATTTCTGCGACTCAGGCAATTGCCTAATTTGAACAAAAAGAGAAATGACTGAAACATGAATTTGTTTTTCGATTTATACAACAACAGAATCCCTGGTAACTCAGGATCATTCCGGTGCACCAGACTCGCCTATAGGATCAAAGTCTTGTCTACAAATACAGACGTTGTTGGCTTTTACTCAGCACATACACAAGGAAACCATACACAGGCCAATGAAATACTGAAGCAGTTGACCGCTATAGCTAGTCCTATTGTTATACAACGGTTATGTTTTGTTGGATTTAAATCCACATCAGAGCTTAAATCTACACACGGCGACTCTCCATTTTATTTCTGGATGAAGACCCATGCACCTCTCCGAACATTATTTCAAGCATGAAGAAACAACTCCTGTCCGAAATTGTTCTCCTACCCATGCTTCAATTCGGTCAATAGCTATTCATAGCTGATATTCTAATGTTGTTATACCTGACTATAATATTTTCTATCTCGTGTCTTGCTTGAATGCTTATTATTTCAAGCAGACAGGGCCAAATTGCAGCAAGCTGTGTCTGATCTGTATCTTTTAAAACATTTATTTATTTTTCTGCCTGTCTCCCTCACTTTGACTCCTTTTTTTGTCAATTTATTTGTCGTGCACTGACTGTGTACTTGTTACGAATACATGACAGGAGAGGCAGGAGAGTAAGAACAGTTAAGGATTTCATCTCTCTTTCAGCTCTAAAGTTTTATCGAAAACATTATCAAATAACTATACTTTGACTATAGAATAACATTTCAATTAACCAGACGGGGTCGTATGACAGCAGTGCTGTTTTTTTTACAGGAAGCAGACTCGAGAGTGGTTCCAATAAGCTTGAAGCTTTCATCACAATCGGGCTAAAATAAATTGGTATAAACTCATTAACTTGACGAAAAATCAGCAGTATTGTTTTAAAATTGTAAGTATATGAGATATAATCGGTTCGACAAGTTTGGTGAATATATAATTTTAACAAATTTATTCATGTCTTTTCACTTCTTTTATCAAATAAAACTTTTAAAAATATTGTTATTTTCTATATTAAACTAAATGCTAAGCATGACGAATCATAATGTTCTTTCCATTGCAGACTGTGTTTATTTCACTTTTTTTCTATTAAACTGTTAAAACTAAAACTGCCAAACCTTAACGTTTACGTGCTCACCATTGTAGTAGTGTTTATAACAAAGTTTTACTTTGATTTAGTCATCTGGTCGTTCACAGCCATAGTTCGATAAATCAATTTTTATTTTTTCGAAATAATAATAATATCAAAGTGTTCCTTACATGTTTCATTGCCGCGGAGATAAAATCGACGTCATAATTTTGGCATTTACTGTTCTGGTTGTTCAACACTGATGGATTATACAAAAATAAATACATGGATAATAATTTCATCAATTTTCATCTTAACAACAACATTTCGGACAGGTAAATACTTTTTTTATCTAGACATACAAAACAATTTATATGAAACTGATTCTTATAATTTAAATACGTTTCTTTGGCAAACCAATCCGAATACTATTAAAATACTTGTGTGTATCTATACAGTGTATAACTCTAAAACAAAGAAGATAAAAATAATGTTGAAAATGGTTTATTGATATTCACTTTTGATAAAATCTATAACTATTAAACAAGAAATATCCATTTTTCGATGAGTATTTGCCGTTAAATAAAAAGGATATTATGCGATAGGTATCTTATTTATTACACCCGTAGAGTAATCTTTGTAATAATGGCATTTTATATAAGTTTGGTTTAATTTTATATACACTCATTTTACATTATTTTTCATAGCCTGTGTTCGAGCAGCTTCTGCTCGTCTATATTTAAAGAACTTTGTAACGAAAACTAAAAGGTACAATTAAAATTATAAAACTTTGAAATTTTAGTACCAGGGAAGATCCATTTCATTTTCCCCCTATAAATATAGCTTTTAAGCTGCCGAAAGAAATCATCGTAATTCCGCATCAACTCAATCACGAAAAAACTGTCACATTAAATTTTGGCGTTACAACACAAAATAGATTCATCTGCGGGCGAATTCTTCAAAAGACAATATGAAATAAGGGCGAAGAAATAAAATACGCACCCGTTTGACTTTAAAGTAGTTCCTTTGATAAACGTCAGAATAGCAATATTCATATTTTATATGTGTTCATCATTTTAAGTCCCTATCATATGTCTGTATTCAAGACCAAAACAGGGACGCATTTAAAGAACTTGACTGGGCATTTGTTGATCTTTTTGATGCCTACTGAACAGAAAACTACTGCTAACTCCTTAATTAAGGCTCTTTCTTTATACGCCATCTTTGCATTTCAAGGAAATTTTACTAGTTTGACTCGATTAAATTCACATCTTACATTTTATTTCAGCAGAAGGATGTGACTTTCCTGACTCATGGACCGGTACTTGGTTCAGCAGCCGCCGGGGCGACCTGGTTTTCAACTCGACCACGGTCGACAACATAAACACAACTTTGACCGGACCCTTGCAATATACATGCTTCATGAAATCTGGCAACACCTATGTTCTAAGGTAAAGTTTCTGTTGCAAAAGCAAGGTTCGCGAGCCATTCCAGCTAAAAGTAAATCAGTGTTTACGAAAAAAATCCTGTGTGATGTACACCAAACATGCAAATAAGCACAATCAAACGAACTATGAAGTGACATTATTTTTTTTTTCTAATCGCTAACAATAAACGTAAGTAAATATAAAAAATTGTTACCGTTTTTTTTTTTGTGAATATTTGGAAAACAAATCGAAACGTTCTGCTTTTCGCTTATAAAGTGCTGAGAAACACTGAGTTGCAGCTAATGACGAAACTATCTCCCTCAGTTGTCAATTATTCAAATATTGTCTAGCTTTGTGGGTTTAAAGCTCAGACAAAGTCAGTGAAAACAATGCTGTTTGGCTTAAAAGTGGTTAATCAGGTTTTGGTCAAGTATCGGACATGATTGGCCGCCCTTAATAAACCATAATGATAAGGCAGTAGGTCTATGTACAGTTAGTACACGTTGCAAGAATATTCATCTGCAACATGATATTTTCCTTTGCAGATCCGAACTGTTCACTCTTCACAATGCTCTTCACAGAGTGTACTTTTGTTTGGAATTCACGGAAGTGACATCATCTTCGTTGATGTACTACCATATGACAAGTAAGTTATTTGCACATAATTCGCCACGTTGCATCTTGCGTATGATGTTTTGTTGACCGCTGTTTGTGTAACCAATGGTCACATTTCGCACGACCGCAAGGCTGACTGTCAAATGAATGGTCAAGCTATAGATGGTTGTACTGTACACGTAAAGAGGAAATAACTAACGCTCAAATCACAATACCAGCTTTTGAGTGCAAATTGTATATTATCTGTCATATTTCTTATCAATATCTACCAAACATTGTCTGCATTCTTTATAATTTTTCAAGAATCAGTGTTATATATCAAATTTAAATTGCTTTACCTTTGGTATGATTTAAATTCACTGTGGTTTTCTGTATTATATGTACTGTAATCTGATTTATTGCAAATTGATTATTTTTACTTTTAAATAACACTGATTAATACTAGTCCAGTTCATATTGCTTCCTTTCGTACACGAGACAGCGTCCTTCGCAATATCAAAAAAAAAAAAAAAAAAAAAATGTCGTACCTTTAAGAAAAAACCGAGAGCAGTGGACCCGTACTGACAATCGGAAAATTATGTATAATATTCTCCGTATGCGATTTCGGCATTCTCCGGATTTTACGGAAAGTCATGTGCGCGCTGACCTCCATTTTCGTCCGAAGAATGCCGAATCGCCTAACGAGAATACGCAATCACACGGAAATTACCGAGTGCCATTACGGTCCACTTCCTTAAAGCTTTTCCATCTGTATAACATCTGTGATATTATTTTTGTGTTTATTTGTTAGAGGAGAACCCGCAAGCTTACAACGAGCGTCTGAAAGCGTACCCCTCCATATCGTCTGTGACTCTGCTGGACTTGTGTGACGATACTCCGGACACCACTTCTTGGGAGATGCTGGTCAAACAAGGTACCTGTACGCCTAACAAAAAGTATAGGGGAAACTACCCGTTCGGGAAGTCAACCTGTGGGCTAACAGAAAAGTTGTTACTAGTTATACATATGTAGTAACTTGCTCCCTGTTCGGGAGTAAAATCACTATTTTTACCTTTTTTCATTCAAAAGGCCCGATGCATAAAAATAAAATACACCAATAAATGGAGATAGTACTATGAAAATAATAAAAAAAAAACGTTGGTTGCTTATGTATAACATTTCAGACCAAGAATAATACTTAAGTCTTGATTTGATCATTTTGAAAAAGGTTGTTTAGGATTTTCTGAAACTTCCTATTTAATGTCCATGCAACCGCTCTTGCAGATATCCAACCTATACATTTAATTCCCATTTATAACTGGATTGTTTCAGCAGTGGAAAAAGTTGTCAAACACGTGCATATTATTTGAGATCAGAAAATGTTTTCAGTCTTATAAAATAAATTCAGACCCACTATTTCAACTGATATTTACATATGTTATTTGTACCATATCACACACCATATATAAAACAAGGAAATATTCCTCAGTATTCACCATGAAAATTGACATTACAATGAAATGAGTTTCATTAAGTTTTGAACCATACAGTTAGTCCATTATTTCTTTAAATTTGTGTCATACAGGTGTATAGATAAATGCATAGAAGGATTCTTGTTTGTGTTATTGCTTGATATATTGTTCCTTTCCACATTGATTTTATTAAATTCGTTGAATAAAATTGATAAAATGCTGACAGAGACTCTTAATTTACTTTACTTTTTACTCTTTAACGGAAATATTATTTAAATCTATTTGCAGCACCTGAAATGGTGATGGCTGCTTTAGGTCCCATACTATTTTTCTTTAACAAAAATAAGCTAGATCATTTGCAATGGAATGACTGTTCATTTTAATTGAAACAGTTTATGGTGGCCATTTTATAACAGCACTCAGTTAAGTATGATTTCAGGCTCCACCTTGGACGCTGCGACAGATTGTCCGAACGGTATACGTGGCGTGTATAACTACACGATGACCCTTGCGTCCACTACGACTTGTGGTCTTGGTAACAGCAGTCTGGACGTGTGCACGGACACGGTGGCCCCTACCGTCAATATGTCACTCTGCAATACACCAGTGGCATACTCGGGTAACACGCAATAAATATGTAGTATAAGAGAAAATTAATAAAAGACAAATAACAGATTTGTTTAAAGAAATATCTAATTATTGATTTGGTCTCACATTCTAGTCTGAGAAACTTTATGACGTATGTTCATGATATTGCACGAGACGTTTTAAGTCTCAGGCATGTGCATCTAAAAAAAACCCCCAAATCATTAAAAATTAAAAGCAAGTGTTAATAAGGCGACATTGTCCAGAGATCAAAAGAATACCAACAAACAACCTGCGGCATTCAAGAGTGTGCAGTTGTTTGATCTCCGCTCATGTAACAACTAAACGTTACCTCGACGAAATGTCGTTCGATCTTGCACTGAAACAAGCTTGTACCCGCTATTTGCTTTCAGCTGATGGTTTGTTGCAGTGTGTCTACAGTGAGGCAATTGACTCGTACACGTACACCCTGATTCTAAACCTCGACAACGCTACAGACGAGATGACTACATACAGGTTCACGTGCTTGGTAAGTCCGAAAAAAATCTCTTCTTTTTAGATAGTACCATGTTTAAAGACATCTACATGTACACTTTTTGCAGCACTTCAAAATAACGTACTCCGGATCAGAGTTTTTGTTTTTTTTTTTTTAAAGAAACTAATTGGTAAGATGTATATTTTTTTATACTTTTCCACAATTAATTTTTTAGCTCAATTCAATTTAAAACATCTGACTCTATTGTTAGAAATTTAAGTCTTTTTTTCGTGATATTAGAGTTATTATTTACATAGAAAAATATTCAAACTGCATTTATTTTGCTCTCGTTTTAGGTGTCTGGAATATTGGGAGATTACACGTACGTGTCTCAGTACCCGCAGATATGTCATTCCTCTCAGACGCCGACGTCTGTCCCCGCCGGCGGGGGAACTCTTGTCATGCTACCATCAAGTGAGTACATTAAACATATTCATATACTCCTAATAGTTTCTGTTCTCCGGATTTTTATGAAATAGTGTTACACTAGAACATATGATCTCTTATGATATGTGCCTAAAATAATAAAATAATAAAAAAATGTATGAAAACGGAAAACGACAAATCTTATGTAAGTACGACTCGTGTCAACAACCACAAACATGGTAGTAAAAGATGTTTGAATACACATCGTAAAATATTGTATATTTTCTGTTTTCGCTTAGAATTACCAAGCTGTTCTCTATTTTTCAGGAACTTGCCCGGTAAGTATCGTTTACTATTACACTTGTAACTTCGTCTTGATGCCATAAAACATCATATCACAAATATTATACTTTTATTTATTATTTTCCTTGTTAGGGAATTGCAAATATGCACGAGAACACTCGAAGCCCGTGCAGTTAGAATAGTATATAAACATCCAAGGTGGCTATGCCGTATTTTCATGGTCGCGTGGGTTTTAGTATCTGTGCACATGTTTCTAACTTTTCAAAGAATCGCAGAGCATCTTAATACCGTAAGTTAGATATTGATGAATAGTCTACTCATTTTTGCTTTTTTGTTTCGTCATTTCAGAGTAGTGCATCTGGACTATGGAACGACTACACCGCGATACCTCTGCTGTTGCTCGTCAAGTTTGTACTGTTCATGTTGTGATGTCACATTTGTTACGTGTTATTATCTGAGAGATTGGAGCATGCGCGGCCATAGTTATTTGCAATGTTAATGATAGTCACGTGCTATTTTTAAAACACCATTGAATTTCCTAGTGAAATATTTGCCACCGTGATGCAAAAATACGCAAAAAAAGCACGTGTAATTTTAGGCGCTTACTAAAATATAATGCAAAAATATTATAAATAGATCTACGCGTACATGTATTATATATACTAACGTGAATGCACATATGGGATTGTATATAGACTTTTATTTGTCATGTGATATGTAAACTAGAATTTATAAGCAAAAATGTGCTAGTGATTGTTGTTACTTTCTATTCTATTCTTTATCCAAAGTAAATGAAAATTTTATCACTTATTATACGTACAATATATGTAAGTTGTTTTCGGGTTTCAAAAATATAACTATGGAAAGAATAATTTTACAAAATGTTTCGTATTTCTTATCATATTTCCCGTAGTCTGAAATATTAAACTCGTTCAAAAAATCAGTAAATAAAATATTTAAAAAATGTATATGTCTCAGCATCCATTGTTGTTTTTCCTAAGCACAGTTTCTAATATTTTTTCTTACATCACAAGTTGAATATACAGAAATTATTGCCACGAAACTGGAAGACATAGGACTATTTTAAGTGTTCCCCATGTGCCCAGATTACGATTGTACCGATTATGACACGTCGCTGTTTGACACTTCGGAGGTCAGTTGCTCGTTTGTTTCCAAGCTTACAGCCGTCACTGGGAACTGTTATAAAGCAATTTAGTTGCATGATAGTTTACCCTTATCATGAACACGAATGATTCTGCCTATGCGACCAGAGCAGATCATGATCAGCCTGCACATCCGTGCAGTCTGATCATGAACTGCACTGTTCGCCATTCAGTCAGTATCTTTTTGGTATGCACCCCTTTTAACAGTTAATGGTACTGTCCAAACTGAAAGATAGACACGTTCATTATTATCAAAATTTAGCAGGATACGGGTTAAAGATGCTCCAGTTCCAGAAGATTCCCTTCGTTTTTAGTACAGGTACACGAGGCTTTTGTCCCAGAAACAATGATTTTAGCTGGAAGAACGGGAGCTCGAACTCACGATCCCTGGTTTCGTAGTCGGGCCGTCTAACCACAGCACGACTGCGTCAGGACATTTATAATGAATTGAAATCATAAACGTAGTATGGGTGTCAATAAACTATACAGTCTACATTGAAGCGTTGGATTTTTCCTTTTTAAGGGCATGTGTTTACTATACATTATTACTATGATTTTCTCCCTACCCTCTGACACTGAATAAAGCTTACAATACTTTTATCTCCATTTCTGAAATATATAGAGGCGGGGGAGAAGCTCACAGTCTGACACAGTTTTCTTACGTACAGTTCTATATTACACCAGGAGAAAGGGAGATGACCAGTTCCTCCATAAATAAAGTATAGACATACCTTTGCCACAGACACTTGGGGGTCAGCACCCATCCGCCCCTGCCAACCGTCAGCCAATATATTTTCGCCTTTTAAAACAAACTGAGCACATGTCCCGATCATACAACAACTTCTGTTACAATTTCAACATATTAAAAAAATATTCCATATACTATCAATGCTAAAAAAACTACTTTTTATTGCATTGATAGTAAATGGTAATTTTTACAACATGCTGAATTTGTAACAGAACATATTCTATGTTGGAGATATGTGCTCAGTGTGTTTTAAAATACTAAAAATATTGACTGATATCTGGCAGGATGGGAGGGGTGTGGGGTGGGGGGGGGGGGGGGGGGCGTTTGACCTCCTTTGCATGTGTCATATAGCTTAAATGTGTACCAACCTTGTATGAACCTATACAATCTCACAAACAATAACTCGCGTCTTTATTTTGCAATTCTATTTTAAAACAAAATGATCAAAATAGTAAATCATTAGCAAAATATCATACAAAATTATTGCACACATAGTATAGCACACAGAATTTTTCCTGAGCAATGTGTCCATGCGTCAGGTGACAATTTTATTTTTATCAAACGACCGATGGGTCATGGAAATTATCTACACGAGAGTTCCCCTGCATTGTTCACCGTGGCAGTCTGGGAACGGGTCTGTATTCGGGATGATCAGTGTCTGGGTTGTAAACTCTAGTACAGAATCTTCTAAACCTTGGAATGTTACCTACCGAATGCACAACACACATTTAAATACATGATATTACACCTTTTTAGAAATATAATACACGTAAAGATATTTGTATCTGAAACTGTTTTTTTTCTCAGATCATACCCTTAAATATAGGTAGGCTACTCATTTCTGTGCCATATTTCTATTTGAATATATAACATATATGCCTATTTGTAATATACACATCTGAACGGCTTACAAGCAGGATATATATATTTTGGAATTTGTAATCATACATACATGTTTCAGATAACCATATAGTTCCAGTAAAAAGGAATTGGCGTTTTCTTTCTGTCTAAGATATATGTTTCGGTGTATGGTATAGGTATTAGCGTTTTCTTTCTGTTTGAGTACTTACTTGGATAAAGAACGCTGTCCATCCCACCTCCGGATTTTTGAACTCAACTTCCCATGTCGTGGAACTCTAAAATAGTGATAAAATACATTTATTTGGTTAACCGCACGAAAAAAGGTGGCATTTAGTCGTAACACCGTTTAGAATTATAACAATGCGAGATGGATCTAAAATAACAACTAAAAGCATTCTAGATGAAGGGAAAAGATGATAAACTGCCTATGGTGTAATGACAATGTTGTTTATTTTTATTCTTCGTATTTAAGTTAAAAAAAAGACTATGATATACCGTTTGGGGAACGTACTGCTGACCCCATAGAACCGGATGTATTTGGGGTTTACCGGGATCGCCTGGCGTTCCTCTAAGCAGACGAAAATCTTTTCTGCAGTAACAAATTGTTGAAACATGAAGAGAAAAAAGAATTTGTAACACAAAGAAATCACAACGAAACTGGAAAAATACAATGAAATGACGAGCATCTAAGGCTTGGTTAACTGTAACCAAAATATACGTTCTTTTGAACGTTTATTTTATAGATGAAAAGAGTGCTATAAAATCTGGTAAATAATTATAAACGTTGATATATTTCAGTTATCATAGGACATCTTCTAATTTCTACTACGGCAGCCAAATATTTTTCATGTTATCTCCGTCTTATTTCTCCATGTATATACATGTATATATCTTATTGTTTGTTAGAAACTTTCCCGTCTCACCTTTTTCCATCGAGCGTAGTGGCATGGTAGCAGTGGACAGTCAGCGGAGTGGTCGCAGACATTAATGTTATCTTCCCGCCCGTTGACGTCTATAATGGAGTAAAATTCTACTTGACTGACAAGGATAAATTGCGCATTCTTTACAATTAATGTAAAAGGAACTTAAAACGGAAGAAAAACTGCTTTTCAGTAAAAATAAACAAAATGTCAAGGAATTATTTTTGTACAGATCAAATGCTACGGATGTCAATAGCCGTCTTTTGAAGACTTTTACAAAAGAAACCTTTTTAAAATATAGGTCATGTAAAACAATTTTTTTTTCGTTCTTCAGTTTTCTACTAAAATGCACACCTACAACCAGAAAGGTTGCGTATGGAGTTATAATGTTCCGTGACATAAATTTAACCATTACCCACAAAGCAATATCGTAACTTACAGTATTTAAATTCCAGCTGATTTCCGGTAGAGGTTTGTTCTGAAAGAAAAGAGCATTTTACTAGTTTACGCTATCATAGAAGAAAATGCTTTCTTAGAAGAATGTCTCATAAAATTAGCAGTAAAGGCTATTCTGACTGCTTGCTATATGTGACTTACGATATACTTGCTATATGGATACTTCTGATGATAATGATGTCCATTCTATAACCGCAGTTTCGAACAAACATATAATACAAGTGCGGAGCAGGCTCCGTGTTCATAAAACAATTTTAAGCCTCAGTTGAGTTTGAAATTTTGATATAAATTTTACTAAAACTTCATGGTTAAATTCCACCTGACACTGACCATCATTACTGGAGAGCCACTTGAAAATAGCTATTAACTTAATATTTAGTTTTGAACATGCTGTTTACTAATATTTAGATAAAAATGACAAATAATGTTTCATTATCAAACTCAGCTGAGACTGAAAATGTTTTGTGAACACGGGGCCAGGTTATTGGCGAAGACATTAATCAACGGACAATTCCTATTATGTATATGTACAAAATATTTTCAAAGTAATTACCCTCATGACAGACAGGTAAAACGCACGGATGCCAAATAACAGACCGATCTCATGGCCGGCAAGACTATGTTCGGCGTTTGGTACCATCCTGTAAGTAAATGAAGCAAACATGCATTATACCTAACATAAAGTGCACGGCACTTGTGCTAACGTATATGTCCCTTATATTTGAATATTTCATGATTATTTCAAATTGTAAATTATCGAAAAACTGTAAAACAAAGAAAGATTATAAGTTGCCTCTAAATCGATATAATGAACGTTTCATCCTCTTGCTGAGTGTAATATTCATACATTTTTACAGTGTTCATATTACCGTGAATATTGCTCACTGAATAGTGTTAACAGCACCGTGAATAATGCTCACTGAGTAGTGTTCACATTACCGTGAGCAAGGTTCACTGATAAGTGTTCACATTACAGTGAGTAATGAACACTGAGTAGTATTCACGGTACCTTGAATAATGAACACTGAGTAGTGTTCACATTACCGTGAGCAATGATCACAGAGTAGTGTTTACGGTCCCGTGAGTAATGAACACTGAGTAGCGTTCACGGCACAATGAGAAATGCAAACTGAGTAGTGTTCACATTACAGTGAGTAATGTACACTGAGTAGTGTTCACATTATCGTGAGTATTGTTCACCGAATAGTGTTCACGGCACCGTGAGTAATGCTCACTGAGTAGTGTTCACATTACCGTGAGTATTGCTCACTGAATAGTGTTCACGGCGCCGTGATTACTGCTCCCTAAGTAGTATTCACGGCGCCGTGAGTACTGCTCACTGAGTAGTGTTTACCGTTGGTATATTAAGTTGCCATATTGAAAATATGGTCCGGTTTCAATTTTTTTAATGGCCCAATAGTCGCCTTACCTTATGCAAGGTAAAGTTATACTAAAACACTGAACGTAATATGAGAATGGAAACCGTTCTTAAAATATTTTATTAATATTTTAAGTTCTTATGTCAGTTCATTTGATCAACATTATATCTCGCCTGTCTTGAAAAAAATATACAACTAAAAGCGTAACAGAGATAACGTATGACGTTACAAACACTAAGTAGCTATACCTAGCGCACGCCCATAGGGAGAGCATAGATCTACGGATTATGGGGTCTTGAGTTCGATCCCCGGGCTGGGCTATGTTTTTCCGTGACGATTTGATAGAAGACATTGTGTCTCACAGTTTGAAATCATTCGTCGTCCACCTCTGATCCATTTAGACCTTGAGCTGACAACTGACCCTGCCCCTGCCCCCCCCCCCGTCCCCCCCAGGGGGAATTTTCAACACTATGATTTTCTTAAACCTTATGGTAGTTGGCATTCACAGACAAAAGTTTGCAAGTTTCCGTTGGGGCTTTAACGAGTTACGGAGATTTAAAATACGTTACCATGCAAATTTTCATTTAATTCACCATTTATGTTAATTTAATATTATAAACATGCCTGTTGTACAATTAATCGTAAAACAACAAGACGCTTAGATATGTTTATGTATTTAAAATAGAAATTATCATATGTTCATATCATTTTAGATGAATAGATGTTATGTATTATCCGTAACTTACGTTACTTCATTTGAAATTACTAGAACATAGAAATATATCAACAATGATGATTTTTTAAGTTGTAAAATACTGATAATGGCCAATACACAGTTCAGTTATTAAATTTATATATAATAAAACTGTCCCAAGAGTTAACTTATTCAATACGTCACGTATGATACGTTACCTTTCCGAAATATGTATTAAAGAAAAAATATTTAAAATTTTGGTATTACCTATATGGTCAGGATTTTAAAAGAATTATACATTGGACTATAAATAAACATCACCAGACATGAACAACATTATCAAATAAATGTATTACAGATTTTATAATTCATATGAAATATTATTTAAATGTATATTAAAAATATATAGCTTTTTGAATGTACCAGTATGACTGCATATCATAATTATCATTAGTATAATTAAATAACATAGACTCCGCAATGTAAAGCAATGTTAGTCCTAAGGTATGACCTCTGACGACTAAGTGTGACATTGAGCTTGAAGTGAAAAATGGTATTCACTATACACTCTTATTAGGGGTGGAAGAGGTTTCTAACGCTAAAAGGCAGATGGCCTTAGATTTTGGTTGTTGATGATAAATACAACTGCATTTAATAGAGTCTGGTCTAGAGGAGATACTACTCGTAAACGATTGATCCTCCTAGCCATGTGATGTCGATCCTCCTCGCTGATTTGCTGTTTCTCCTGTGGCTTCTGACAGTGACCTTGGTAACCATTAACAGCATTCTCACTACACTCCACCAGCCCTGTTCTATAAAGTGGGTCATAAGGGCTTGGGGGCCACAAATTGATTCCTTGCAGAATCAGACATAACAGGGATACCCTGCAGGATAATTAACATGGAGATTTTGCCAATAACAATCATACATCTAATGCGAAGCAGACCAGAAGTACTTCCTTCTTAAAACAGACGAGATTCCCCAATAGATGGTTAATTGCTATACTGAAGCAGTTATTCCACACATATCTTATAATAACAAAACTTAAGGTCATGGGATACCCTGACCCAAGTTCATAAACTTCCGGGATGCCTGGAAAAAATACCAATTTATCAAGGCCCTGGGATACCCAGAGCAAGGACCATAATACTGACACTAATGTATGCCAGGTGATACACATACTGCATAAGTTCATAAACTCTTAGGTTGCACGAAGAAATATACCAAATTATTACCGTGCTGGAATACCCATACTAATGTGTACTATGGGATACTCATTCTGACCTATATTTCTAAAACACAGTCAAGATACCTAGCAAAACATACAAATCTGAGAAACTTGAGTTTTCTTGAAAGTTTGGCGGACGGATGGACATAGCTTCTGCATCTTTCACAAGGATAAACCTGGGATACCCAGGAAGCTGGGAAGACTTCAAACAGATGAACACAGTTTCTGCGTCTATTGCTGGACTGGGCTTTGCCTCTGCTGACACATATCTAAACGAGGGTCTCAAGTAAATGATCCATGACTCGAAGTCCTTTTCCTAGGCCTCCAGCCCAAGAATCTCTATTGCTTAAACCAGACAGATCCCTCAAAAGGTCCCGAAATACCAATACCATCTGGAAGGGACTCGTGTTTCAACCCAAGTACAAAGGATGTTGTGGTTAAATAAAGGCTGCACAGCCATATCTACCATCAGTTTTAGAGACTGCAGTCTCACACTGGAGATAAGTTGATCTTGCCACCACTTAACCAAATCCACACGTCCATTTACTGAGTAAGGGTAAGCAAGCCAAAACCAGACCAATAAGTGAGACTCTGGCACAACGTGCCCTTACTGGTCTATCCATCAGAACAGGAGACACGAACACATCCAACAGACCCAGCCCCTCCAAGTCGATGTTTCCATTATTGTGTAAAGCCATAGTTTCAGGAGCAAGGTCCATACAGTAATGGTTGTCATACCCAACCCTTTCCCCCGAAATGTGCACAGTAAGGGTAGTGTAATGGAATGAAGGAATTAGTAAAATAGACATGAAGGACACTGATCCCCAAACAACGACACTGCAGTTTGCGACGCAGGACAAGTATTGCTCAACATATATTTGTTCCATAGTTGCTGTCATGCAGATGGACTTGATGTACCTGCACTTAGTTTAAATGCAGGAAGATGGAACCCTGTTAGAGAAGGTGGTACCGAATACAATAAGGTTTCTAGTGGTGGCAACCACCAGGCCTGTATTTCCTCATGACCTAGACAAATGCCCTCATGACCTAGACAAAACAATGATAGATTGACTGTTGGTACCCAGCATTATTAAAAGGCAACTGCCCAGTATGATTGAAGGGCAGTACTCAAGCGGGCTTTTGATGTTCATGTTGAATAGGGTTGCTAGTATGAGGTACACAAACCTTTGGAAGAAAGTGGCCACCGAACTTCACACAAGTGGCTTGACTTTTAGTAACAATATTCCCCAATAGTGTTATTTGTCTCTGACCTTAGGTTCTCTAGAAACCAGTTGAGGTTCAAATGACTGGAAATCAAATAGGTCCTCTGTCTAGAATAAACTTGTCAATTGGTAACGGAATTCACCCGTAAAAGTTTAAAGTTCTATATTTGCCATCAAAAGAGTTAGTTTTGTAAGAACTTGCCCTCAGAGTGGGCAATCAAATGCACTTTACTTTACCTACTAGAGTTACATTAATTTCACTTGCAGAATATCCTATTTTAAGGCAGTTCCTATAATTGTCTTATTGAACTACCATCAATATATACATACGTATTAAAGAAAGTCACAGTATTCCAGTCATGACCATTACTGGATACCGGCTCCATAGAAGATACATGTACATAGTATATCTACTTAAGGATACAGTTGAGATTGACAACATGTTGGATGAAGTCTATGTTGATGAATGAATCTACTGTACATTCAATACAATCACAGTTACAACATACAGCAGTTAACAAAATGTAAAATGTGTGTGCATAAACATGCACAAGATTTCTAAATATCGTGATATGCCTGTTTTAAATTTAGCATCTTTATAGAGCACTGTGTTGGGCAATGTCTGTATATATTATAAGTATGTCACTTCAATGTGCTTAAATAGCTGAATATATATATCAATTGTTTAAAAAATGTTTGGCTGCATAGTGTTCTCGTGAAGGTGTAATCATGGACCATGTAAATTAGGTTCTAGAATGTGTTTAGAATTGAAAGCAAAATATTTAAAACAAAAAAAATCATTGTAAGTTTGCTATTTTTCCAAGATAAAGTACTAGTATATGTTCACAATACAGAATACATGAAAATGTATAGCTTATATGTTAGGTAACGTACAACGTAAATTGTAACGCAGACTGTTTTTTAAATACATGGGTTTAAAGTTAAAATGCAAAGCTATGTTAAAACGTATTTTGATTGAATTGTAGATATGTGCTACAGTATATTTAAGGTAACAGAACACAAGAGATATAGTTAGTTTGTTCGGTAACGTAAATTGTAACTCAATTTGATATATTTATACGTGCTTTAAGTTAAACCTTCAGTTTGAAATGCAAAACTATACTGTTGAGAACAGAATTATATTGTTGTTTTTTTTTTTCAACTGATAAAGTGTGTTTAAAAAAAAATGAAGACATACAATATAATTTTTATGTTTGGTAACGTAAAATGAAATGTAGAATTCAATGTAAGACATCTTACAAGTTAGAGGTTTGTTGATAAATAAGTATATGGTTGTATTACATGTAACTAAAGAATGTCAATATAAAATTGATAGAACATTTTTATGAAAAACATGTTTGAAGTAGGTATGATTGAAAATTAGCATATTTTGGAAGAATGACGTTACATTTTAAGAATCGCTTAAAGTATGCTTTCCCTTTACTTTTACTAGTCATCTATATATCATTTTTTTGCTGAACTTTGAACTTTTTAATAGTAACTTCAATTTCTAATTACCTGTTCATCTAAATGCAATAAAAACTTCGTGCCAAAAATGTTGCTTTTTTTTAGGGTAACGTATCTTTTTCCGATATTTTTCTTCTTTAACATCACATTTTAGATATTGAAATTTTATCAAATTGCAGCATCTAGTATACACCTTGTAATAAAATATGCAAACTTGAAATGATTTACTAACATAATGGTACCATTTGTCTGTAAAAATTGATGAAAAAATTATTGGTTTTGAGGGTAACGTATTTTAAGGTGTTGTTACGGAGAAAAGCCCCACTCGCCAGTTGCAAACTTTATGCCAAAATGTTCACCACACATTGGTTTCAAAATAATATGGTCCACAAAATTCCCCCTGGGGAAAACCCCTTCTGGCTCATAGTCTAATTAGGAGAAGTTGGCAGTCACTTGCGGAGAACAGGTTTGTACCGGTACAGAATCAAGGAACACTCGTAAGATTAACTGCCCGCCATAACATAGCTAAAATACTTTTGAAAAACGGCGTTAAACCCAAAACAAACAAACAAACAAATAAATACCTAGCGCAACGTATTGAGCAGCCGCTCTGCAGAAAAGCGCTCGAAAGGGCTTCTTGCTTCTTGCTGATTATAAAATCCGTAAATGTTTGTTCCTCTGCCGGTTTTGAGATCATGACGTGCCGGTTATAAGTACCATTTAATACCATTTTTAATGTTATACATTTGTAGGTATTTGAATATCTGATATCAAGTATTCAAATGTGGATATTTCTTATTCAAATGTTTAAGCCTAAAAAGTGTAATTAGATAATGAAATGGCATCCCAAAACTGCTATCATATTTGGGGTTAATAAATTCGAATTGGTGACCTTACATATGCATTAACATGGGATACCTTAGCCTTGGAAGCCGTTGATAATATCCGTGCTTTGCCTAAAGCAACCATACCTAACATCTATGCATTAAAGATTCCATTTATTTTGCGCTAATTAGTGTTAATTGGTATTCATCTAATTTCTGACAATTTGCTGGTAGAAGAAATAGAGTTAGAAAATTGTCGGCTAGGTAGACCTATCACCTGTTTGAAAAGCTGCATTTAACCGTAAAGTAGCGTTCCGTAACAATGAATGGTACAAAATTTATAATAAGATACAACACTATCTATCTATCCTCTGTCACCAAACGTATGCAAAGATGTTGTTTACCTGAGGTACTTTGGTCCTTTCAGATCATTGAAATAATATTTCGCGTCGTCTATCATGAAAAACTCGTCCCCTCCGGTACTTGTTATCAACTTAGGCTTGTTCGCGTACCGGTCATTGTAAGCTGTAAACATAAAACTGCATTTCCTTTGGCAACTTCAACGTAAAATACAAATAGTTGAATTTAGGGAGCATGGCCTATAAATAAAGCGTTGTTTTGTTGAAGTAAACTTTATTTTTAGCAAATGTGAGAAAGTCATGCACGCAAGACCAATGTATTGAGTCGCAAGTAAGTTACCTGTATGACAAGCCTTTTTCCTATTTATTCAGTGACTACAGCCAGAAAGGTTTGTTTTAAGGCAATGTCTCTTTAGTTAAAGAGTATCTGTTTTTTCTTATTAACCCTTATCATTCTGGACACGACTGAGTCTCCCTTTGCGATCAGCATATGTCATGAATGACATGCCAGTCCATTTTAGAAATTTAGTTGGGTAAAGATTAAAGAATATCTTTGTTTTGAGCATTTCCAGACAGATATATTACATTGTAAAGGAGATATCAGTACAGTATAGATCTACAAAATAAGAAATTATTCAGGCTTTGACTAGTTATAAAGATATATCTCTTTTAACTCACGCAGATAGTTCTTAAATTACGTTATCTTTCTCAGTAGAGATGTCCTCTGACTAACTTAAAGAGATATCCATTATAGTTTATGAGATATCTTGCTATATACGACAATGCTAGCTCTGAAAACCAAATTAACGCTATTATATAACATTTATCTAGGCAAGCTTGCTAACTCCTTTTAACAAAACAACGTTCTCTTTCTAAATCCTATATTTCGAACATTAAGATTTACCATTTTTACGCAAAGAGATATCTCCCAAACAGCCCTTCTAATATAGCTTATATAATTGTAATGCTATTTTTCAAATATATAATGCTATCTCTTGGAACTTACATGATGTTTCTGTCTTAAACGGGTAACTCTAGAACTTCAAGATGTATCTCTATTTCTTAAATATTTCACGTAGGTACAGAATATACCTTGCCATGCACATGCGATATCTAGACCACATAAACTTAAACACTGGGCTTTTAGTCTCAGTAAAATGTTACAACAACTTAAACTTAAATACATAGGCCTATTGGTAGGACTTCACGTATTAGTATAACAATTTTTCAAAGCGCTTTTAAGATAGACTGAAATGTTTCCTTGAAATCAATACGTACACAGAGGGTCAATGATGGATGCCATCTGTTTGATGTAAGGGCTGTCAAGGTCTTGTGTAAAATTCAGATTGTAGTAGTCATCGAAGGCAAAAGTCCAGCCACCAAGAGCTCGGTAATAATGGTGGAGATTCTGAAACAATAAAAAAAAACTACCGTTGCTAAGGATTACGCAATGTGTAAATCCCTCTATAGTAGAACGAAAAATTGAACGTTGAATGGCAGCTAAATTATATTTAGCTAATCAACGGTGCATGTAATCCGCAAGAAGACTGGCTTGCGCATAGACACTACCGTATCATATTTGCATAACGAGTCCATAGTTTATAGCACCTTAAGCTTCCATGATAAATACTAATAGGCGGATCAACATCATAAACTGCGGCTGATAGCCCTTCTACGTTTCGTTTTTATTTACAAATTCGTAAAAAACATATTTTGAACAAACAGTTTTTTTATACTGAAAGCATTCTTTCGTTTGCAATTATAATTTAAAAAATGGTCTGTTCTGTCTTTATTCATATTTTTGTTAAACGTATTCTGTTATGGCATAACGAACTTACGGTCTGCATGTTCAACAGGTCCATGACGATGGGTGCTATAGCGACCACTCTCTTGTCCACAGCACCGACAGTCCAAGTCGTCCAACCTCGCTGAAAAATAGTATATACATAAATTCCATTAAAGAGAAAGGCAATGTTGTTCTTATGTTAATGCCATCTTCTAGGATTTCTGAAATCATTTAACCTTTAGCCTGCTGGTGGCAATTGTATCTGCCTTTGCGACCAGTGCAGACCAAGATCAGCCTGCACATCCGTGCAGTCTGATCATGGTCTGCACTGTTCGCTATTCAGTCAGTAAATTTTCAATGAACACCCCTTTGAATAATAAATGGTATTGCCAAGATTGAATGATTGACCAGTCCATTTAAGAAATTTAGCAGGCTAAGGGTTAAAGAAGTGAAAGAATTTTCAAAATTGGAATAAAAATGAGAATGTAATGAGCATTTAAAGATTTGATCAAAATGGCGGCCATTTTCTTTCCATGGCAACAAAAAACAAAATTTATTAAATTTCTAGATACATATTTGAACTGTGTGTACTTATTTCTGTAAAATAATTTCTATACTTTTTCCAGCTATAATGAAAGAAAGTACCACGTTATACATGTTACACTCAAGAAACATATAAAATCATATGTTATCATCTATAAAGGTTATTTGCTAAATAAAGAATTCAGCAGTGTGTAAATGACGTCATAAACACACTAGCATGGCTGCCTCCATGATCAGCCATTTTCTCCAATTTCAAACTGCTATATCTTTTTCAACAGTGGTCCGGGCCGCATTCTTCAAAATTTTGCGTCTAAATGCTGAGAGCGTATTTTTATTTTAATCTGTCATAAGATTAGGTACTACATGTACTAGCCCGCCCGCTTAGCTCAGTAGGGAGAGCGTTGGTCTACGGATCGCGGGGTCGCGAGTTCGATCTCCGTGACAATTTGATAAAAGACATTGTGTCTGAAATCATTCATCATCCATCTCTGATAATTCATGTGGGGAAGTTGGCAGTTACTTGCGGAGAACAGGTGTGTACTAGTAGAGAATCCAGGAACACTGGTTAGGTTAACTGCCCGCTGTTACATAACTGAAATACTGTTGAAAACGGCGTTAAACCCAAAACAAACAAACATGTACTAACTTTAGTACTATTTTTTCTGTAGTATCTGTAGCCGTAGTTTAAACATTCATGAATGCATCGTTCCATTACAAGATGTACAACTCTAACGTCGATGAATACTGGAAAATCACTATATTAATTTGGATTTAAATAGTATTTCGAAATCTTAACAAAAGCCATTCTTACCTTAGATGCCCCTGCAACAAGGAACCTGTCTACAGTTGTTCCCTTTTTCTTTTGTGTTAAATCATTCATTGTGTCTAATGCACGTACACCAGCCTTGAAAATATGAAACGCACGTCAGCCACGACTTTTATTAAATGGGACCAGTTTACGGTAGATTTACTCAAAAAGTCTTCTGTCCAAGACCTTAAACAGGACTGAGAACAAAGTTTTAATTAAAGTTTCTTACTATGGTGATGATACTTTGGCAGAAGCATGCATAACGTAGCAAATGCAGTGTTTGAAACGCAAGCATATTATAGTCATTCAATTATGGACAATTATTTCGTTGCATTATGTAGAGAATGGTAATACATTAACTAAGGCAAGCACAGTCCAGTCTGAACATAATGTATACACTGGATTAATTTTATCATTGCATCAACACAGTCATATCTTAGGCATTGCATCATAGCCATTGCACCTGCACAAGCACATCTTAACCATTGCATCCGTATCAGCATAATTATCTTAGCCACAATATCTACACATGGGTAGTTATTGACATGTAATTTAATAATTCAACACAATCATACCTTAGTCATCGGCATTCGGAGGAGTATTTCCGGATCTGCCCCTTTCTGATCTACGAACGTTTTCCATGTCCAGGCAATTATGGCGTCCTCTGTTCTCCTCTTCTGAGTTGGGTCAGCCTGGAAATACAGAAATGTAAAGTTTGATATATGTGAGTAGAGTTGACACCATTTTCAACACATATTGGCTACTAACGTTGAGACAGTACAATAATAACCTCTACATAAAAAAAACCGCCTACTTAGTTGGATAACGAGAGTTTTCAACTTCTATTTCGAATTCAAATCCCGGGCAAGGCTAGGTCTTACTGTTACGATTTGGATCTAAAAAGTCGTGACGTTTTTCTCATGCGGGGAAAACATAACTTATGGATAATGATAGAAATTTAGCAAAATTTAGTAGTGCCAGTACTAATACTTTATCAAAACTGAAATAACTAATGTAACTGTCGTTATACCCAATATAACACTAAATCGAACGAAATGATAACTGATAAGTTGTTTCTAAAATATGAAAATGTCGATGAAAACATACCTTGAAAACAATTGGTTGATTCGGCACCATTTTGAGATTCGCACCAACAGAGTTGGTTGTCACAGCAACAATTGTTGTTAGTTCCACAAATGTGTCCGTCGGCTTCGGTGGACTAAAACAAGAGGATAAATTGTGTGTGTTTTTTTTTTTACATTTACCACAGAACAATCTTATTATACTAAAACTTAAAACAGACATGTTGATGACAGTTTAATCTGGTAGGGTTTCTAAATTCGGAAATCAGCCAAGATACTGCTGCTAATTGCTTAACTAGGTCACATACGGCCAGGTCCACTTCGAGGCAAAAGGTTGTTTTTTTTTGTCCTTCAGAACTGTATAAACCAATTACAATTCTGCCATTACCTCTTAAGCCAGTTCCTCCTTACTGAAACGGCCAACAAATTCTCTGACGCGGCAATTTCACACGTAAAACATTAAGCAAAGTGTTGCTGTACCTGTTCGTATTGGAGCCTCCATCAATGAAGAGAAACCCAGCGTTCTGTAAATCCAATTTGTCTGGGACAGTAACAGACAGATAGTGCCACCAAATCGGTTGGCTTTGTAAATCTGTAAATATATTAGCAAATTACATTATCAACATGGATCCGCTATCACAGAAATTTGACGTTTTAACGGAGAGAGAAATCGACGGCCATTGATGTCTGAACTGGCTAAATGATGGCCCAATATTATAAAGTATCACATCTATTTGCCGATATTGGTCCAATATACCGGGCCAGCGCTTGCTGGGAATCAGTTTAATGCTGAAGTAAATTATTTATTCTTGCAGTTTTTGGCTAGTAGGCTGAATAACATGAAACGTAATCAAAGCTTTCAGAAATCTGATGGGGGGGAGAAATTGTTTTGTTATGGTTATGCAGGGAAAACGGTATCTATAAACGTTATATTCTTGGGTTTTGTGTAAACTGACTTGAACACTGGCGAATGTCCATGCCCTTTTTAATTTACAAATATTTCTAATAATATCTATTTAATTATCCGTTTCCACTCAGGTTTTCGAGCCATTAGTCTCGACTGAACGCAAAATTTGCACTACTGTAATTCGGTCACAGTCTACAGTGTCAGTTATGGTATTTTAGCATACATATATTGCCTCTATTAAACGCATTGAATTTATATGATACACACCTTGTTATATATGTGTGCTCGGTTAAGTATGACATTTCAATTATGCAAAAAGATTGTTTGGTGAAGGAGGTGAAACTACTTTTAAGCAATTATTTTGTAAAGGAATGACTGATTTTTGAAAGTCGTACAAGACTCCTTTAGCACTGAGGCGGATACTTCGCCCTAAAATCTTCAATGTATCGCTACAAAAAATCTTTTCATGCTACATACGAATCTTATAATTGTAGGATTTTATAACGTTTTTTTTTTTATTATTATTTTTTTATCAAGTCAACGTGTAAATAACTGTATACATGTGTATTTTAAATTTCCCTGTTTTGATTATATTTTCATGTTTACACTTTTGTACATAGGCCTAAGTCTCACGTTTCTTATCTGATGTTGAATAAAAGAGTTTCTATCTACATGTATCTTGTCTTGTAATTTATTAGGTTATAAGAAAAGGAACACTGCATACCTGGTTTCCATGTTTGAGATGTCATGTTGATGGTGTATAATGTATACCCTGGTCCTTGAAAAGTGTCTATAATCTCATAGTTATATGTAGGATCCGGCTTGTTAACGTAGTCATCTAGGGGCGTGCCCGACCCCCGGGATATAAACAATTGTACCGCGAGCAACACCAGTACAACCGTCCTCATCTTTCCAGTGTACACTTGCTGTAAGAAATACGTTCAATCTGATAACGTTTTAATCTTTGTATATTAATCGTTACACAGTTCATGTGACTGAACCCGTACGATACAAACTTATCAATGTTCTTATTTTGTTTTGTGTGATATAATCCATGTTTATATTTTCATTTGCGTATTATATAAAGCCGACATGAGCGTGTTGAAATACCTGCGGAAAATTTATGTGATGTCGGGGAATTTTGATATAATACTTCCCTTTCAGGGTACAAGGAAGTCCTGGTTAAAATAGGACATACTTAACACCTGAAATACTATAGGTCAACTTTGTCTGCACTTTTAGCTCATAACAATACTGTGGTAAACGCCGAGGATAGCGATAATTCACACCTCGTTTGTTTTAATAAGTCGAATTATAAATATTCATATCAACATTTGTACCTAACAAACATGGCAGTTAAAGAAAGGTTTATTATCTATAATTGATATACATGAACAATAGCAAAGTTCATTCACCGTGTCCAATCGCTACACTGCTACATTAGCTTATTCACCGGGTTATTAATAATGATAAATGGAACGGATTCATAGCTTGTTCAATAAATATCATAAATGGGAAGACAATACTGCAACAGAAAAAACAAAACAAAGTAGGAGTGCCTCAGTTCGTTATTCTCAATTCTCATTCATATTTTTGTAAATAAAAAAAAAAAAATAAGAGGCACCGACCTCGCTGTGCCATAGTTTTTCAACTTAAATGTTTTCCCGTTTGCAAGGACTTGAAGGAGTGTTATCTCCCTTGATTCCCCACTTTGATGTTAGCATTATTTGGAAACAGACCTGAACATGACATCAAAATAGTCAAGGATTAAAAATATCCGATCGCTCCAGGAAAATAACCCGCCACTGAAAAGGTCAAAACTTAGATTTTCGCCCGCTCACTCCATCATCTTTTAAAAAAAAAATTCTAAAGAACGAAAGATCAATTTGGAGTGGCCTAAAGGCAGATTGTGCATATGGTTAAGCTAAAACCGCGTTAATTGTGACACTGTTCACTCAAATTATCTCGTGTATCTTGTTTAATCCGTGTTTTACAATAATCGAGCAGATCACGTGACAATATTGCAAGGTTGCCGCCATTTTACACTGCTTTACGTTCTGGACAAAGAAAGATGGCGTGTTTTGGGGGGGGCTTTGTTTCAAGTAGCAAATAGATGTCTACGTGAGGTGAGTTGATTGCCTTTCAGAGTTATGTCTTACTTACCATGTAACACTAAGTAATTTAGGACAAAGGTGAAGTTGAACTCTTTCAGTTTTGCTTTGAATCAAATATTATTAGGCAGGTAACAATGCCCGATCGGGCTTTCGACATAAAAACTAATATTTCACGAAAAATAATGAAGATATTTCTTTCAAACTTGCTCCATTTATTAAGCATAACATATGATGTATATTAAGGTGATGTCACGTTTTGAATTTCCAGTGAATAACAAAAAACAAAGAATATTCAGTTCTTTCCAAAAAGTGTTATAATAAGATTCAGCCAAAATGTTTCCTTTGTCTACCAGAAAGGAACAATTCTTACATCTTAATATTGAGGTTTGGTACCTTTATAACAGACAATAAACTAAAATAATAGACATTCATAAGTGACTTCAGTGAGCTCAACAAAGCAGTTTCAAGCACAAATATTAATGTGGAATGTAAAAATAAGTTACACACTACAATATCCCGACCAAGATAATTACAAAAACAATGCAGTTGCAGAATATAGAGATAAAAATAATTTTGACAGCTCGTGAAAACTAATGACAAATTTTGACAGGTTTATAATGACTCGTGACCTAATTAAATTTTTTCTGTTATTTCTAACTTCCAGTTTGATTTTCTTAAAAAAGGTATTCTATGTTATAGCTTACAACTCGTGAATAAAAACAATATAAGAATATATTGCTACCTCACTGTCGTTTTATCTATTCAAGTCTCCTACGAATTCCTATTGTTTCAGTCATTTGTCATTAATTAGAGCAACTCCAGTGTTGCAGTCATACAAAACACATCCCTTATTTTCACATAGATATTATGGATTTATCTAATGAGCATAATTATGTATTAGAAACACAATTTTAAAACTGATTGTGTATATTGCAATAATGCTAAACTATCTCAGTCGTGACGTGTCCTTAAGATATTAAAAATTATGTTTTAATGCAATGTTTAAAACAGAAAAGGGTTCAATAGCTTTCTGTTGCTCCAAACTTGTGTGCCAGTACCTTTATTCTATATATTTAGGGTTAATACTTTGTTTCTAGTGCAGATGTATGAACAATTTTTTACAACTAACATTTTTCTATAATGTTGTAAGTGAAAGCACAGTAAGATGTATACATTCATGTACTGGCGCAATAATTTAGGGCGTTAGAAAGCCTTTCAACCCTTTTTTGTTTTAAACTTAGCATTAGAACATTTTATTTTTTTTTGGACTTCAAAAATTATGCGTCATGAAAATCTGAAATGGGGAAATAATTCTACCAAAACTGAAGGCAACAAAGTTATTTTTATTTTAATTTGGATCATAAAAAATTATGTAATGCTTAATAAATGGACCAAGTTTGAAAGAAATATCTTCGATATTTTTCAAGAAATACTAGTTTTTCTGTTGAAAGCCTGATTGGGCAATTTTACCAGCCTGATTATGCTTGGGTGTTTCATGAGTCCTGGTATTGGAGTACAATGTTAAAAAGATTCAGAAATTATAGGAACATTAAGGTTTTGATTAAGATGTTGAGCATTTTCACATTTCCTGGAGGTTAGGATGAAGGGTGGGTAGGGGGCTTATATATTTGACGCGATCCTAAGAAATATATTGGCAATATCCCGCCACTCGATCATTGCATTGCCCTGTCACAAATATAAAACAATCTGAACATCAAATTATTTTGACTAGGTAGGGCTGGGGAAGGGGTATGCATACAGTTTGTTTTATATTGTAACTGCTGCAAATGTCAGAAATTAAAAAGCCGCCCCTCAGCGTCAGTAAGCTTGTCTACGGGAAGGGATTGCCTGGTATGATATTGTTTAGGATAAAACTTATTTCATATATTGTTTCATTTACCTGAATTTATGCAAATTGCTTTCATCAAAAATAAGAAAATATGAAAATATTGCAGAATAAATATAGCAGTGGCTGAGCCTCGTGGGTTTTTATTGGCATAGGAGAGGAATCTTAGGTTTCACAATGTTTAACTGTTAAACAGTTAAAGGCTTAGTATTCTGTGGCCTATCTTTATATTAATTTAAAGGCCCTTAGGAGTTTACAAGTCACTGTGAGCACAAAATTTACTAAACATCTGTGTAAAAATTTCTCAGAAAGCGCCTACCCATAGATAACATATTTTCTGACTGCTATTCACTCATTCCAAGCACTACTCAGGTGCTTCACTTTGATGGAATTGTGTCACGTCTTGGAGTATTTGTTCTTAAAAGAAACACAAATTTGCAGGATTGCTTTCTAGTGAAATTTAAGTGAAAAGCAATATTTTGTAAACAATTACATGTTTATTAATTATCCTATATCATCTATTTTTAGCTTGACTATTCAAAGAATAGGTAGAGCTATTGGACTCACTCATGCATCCGCATCTGCGTCCCGATTTGGTTAAGTTTTTGTGTGTAAGCTGGTATCTCAGTAACCACTTATGGGAATAGATTGAAACTTCAAACACTTATTCACTGTGATAAACTTACTTACATTGCACATGTTCTGTAATTCTATTTTGCTTTTTACAAAATTATGCCCCTTTTTCGACTTAGCAGTTTTGGGTTAAGTTTTTGTATGTAAGCACCCACTAATGGGAATAGATTGAAACTAAACATACTTGTTCACTGTCATGATCTGACATGTAATGTACAGGTTACATAACACTACTTTGCATTTTCACTAAATTATGCCCCTTTTTAGCTCACCTGAGCAATGCTCAGGTAAGTTTTTGTGATTGCTCGATGTCCGGCGTCTGTCTGTCCATTGTATGTCGTCTGTCTGTCGTCTAGCTGTCAACATTTAGCTTGTGTATGCCATAGAGGCTGTTTTTTCAACTGATCTTCATGAAATTTTGTCAGAATGATAACCTTCACTCGCGATGAAATCTAGGCGAAGTTTGAAAATGGGTTCAAAAACTAGGTCACTAGGTCAGATCATAGAAAAACCTTGTGTATGTAATAGAGGCTTTATTTTTCAACTGATCTTCATGAATTTGGTCAGAATGATAACTTTGATGAAATCTAGGCCAAATTCAAAAATGGGTCATCTGAGGTAAAAAACTAGGTCACTAGGTCAAATGAAAAAAAACCTTGTGTATGCGATAGAGGGTGTATTTTTCAATTGATCTTCATGAATTTTTGTCAGAATGATAACCTTGATCTAGGTCAAGTTTGAAAATGGGTCATCTGGGGTCAAAAATGTTGGTCACTAGGTCAAATTAAAGAAAAACCTTGTGTATGCGATAGAGGCTGTATTTTTCAATTAATCTTCATGAATTTTGGTCAGAATGATTACCTTGATGAAATCTAGGCCGAGTTTGAAAATATGTTATCTTGGGTGAAAAACTAGGTCACTAGGTCAAATCAAAGAAAAACCTTGTGTATGTGATAGAGGCTGTATTTTTCAATTAATCTTCATGAATTTTAGTCTGAATGATTACATTGATGAAATCTAGGCCAGGTCGAAAATGTGTCCTCTGGGGTCAAAAACTAGGTCACAAGGTCAAATCAAAGGAAAATCTTGTGTATGCGATAGAGGCTGTATTTTTCAAATGATCTTCCTGAAATTAAGTCAGAATGATAACCTAAATGAAATTTAGGCCGAGTTTGAAAATGGGTCATCTTGGGTAAAAAAATAGGTCACTAGGTCAAATCAAAGAAAAACCTTGTGTATGCGATAGAGGCTGTATTTTTCAATTGATCTTCATGAAATTTGGTCAGAATGATTGCTTTGATAAAATAAAGATCAAGTGCAAATATGGGTCATCTGGGGTCAAAAAGTAGGTCACTAGGTCAGATCAAAGGAAAACCTTGTGTATGCGATAGAGGCTGTATTTTTCAGTTGATCTTCCTGAAATGGGTTATCTGGGGTCAAAAACTAGGTCACTAGGTCAAATAAAAAAATACTTGTTTATACTTAAGATTTTTGCTCCAATTTTAATGATAATTGGTCAGAATATTTTTTCCATGAAATCACTAGGTCAAACATGTTTACACTGTTATGGTGTGTTTCTCAGGTGAGCGACCTAGGGCCATCTTGTTTTTTCAGATATGAAGTTGAAAAGTCGAAAGTTAGTGTGTACCGAGACAAGAAATGAATCTAAGATAGAGTCAGATATAGTACAGGTCATGTAACAGATGGTAAGTCACAGGGTTAGTAACCCTTATCATGCTGGACATGATTATCAAGATCTGCACTGTTCGCCACATAGTATATTTTTGGTAAGCACCCAATCTGACTAAAGTACATCTCCTATTACGCTACGCATAGGATCTGAAAACGACCTATTCATTGCCTCGTTCTGATGGCCCTTTCACTAGCCAATCAGAGCCTAGCTTACAACATCTTGCAAATCTACCTCTAGCATTGACTTTTGATATTTACAATTCTTATGTCGTAATGTATCAGATAGCCGGTTAGCTCAGTCGGTAGGCCACTTGCTTTGTAAGCGAGGGGTCCCGAGTTCGAGTCCTGGAATAACTGCATATTTTTCTTACTCTTTGACAATCGAACAAGTCGCCTGATTTGGTAACATAAAAATAGCAATGATGGAAATCCAAAATATACAGAAGACGAATGTGAATGGGTCGTTCTCAGATCTTCGTTTAGAAGATCAAGTACTTTAGTCAGATTGGATAAGCACCCCTTTTAACAGTTACTGGTACTGTCCAAATTGATAAGGGAGCAACTGAAAGACAGACAGATGTGAGTTTTCAGCTAGTTTTCTAAACAGTAATCAATATGTTTCCCAATGTTCTATAATGTCATAGAATTAAATGTTTCTGAAAAGATGGAAGTGCCTTTATTTATGATGTATAGCTGTTTAGCAGGAGTCCTCCCTTTTTGCATCATGACTTGGGAATTACATTTTCAGCTCCTCAGCATACAAAGAGCACATGTCAGCCAGCTGATGTTCAGTGCGGTTATTTGTACTTAATTTTTAGCTCACCTGAACTTTGTTTAAGGGTGAGTTATTAGTATATATATAGTTGGATGGTCTGTCGTCGGCCATCGTCCAGTGTCAATATTGTTTACTTAAACATCTCCTCAGAAACTGCAGGTCAGACTTACACCAAATTTGGTCAGTAGCATCCTGGCATGGATCTCTATCAAGTTTGTTCAGATGGTTCACCTTGGCCCTTTTTTAGGGGCTGCAAGAGCTAAAAATAGAAAAAAAAACCTTTAAAGAACTTTTTCTCATGAACCACTTGATAGATATTCATCGGACTTGGTCTGTAGCATCATTATAAGGCTCTCTCCCAATTTTGGTCAAATGGCTCTCCCAATTTTGGTCAAGTGGGAGCACTTTGCCCCTTTTAGGGGCCCCAAAGCTAAAATTTGAAATAACTTTGAATAACTTTTTCCCATGAACCACATGAATGATCTTCATTAAACTTGGTCTATGGCATCATTATAAGGTTCTGCCTCATATTTGTTCAATGGCAGCACATGGCCCCTTTTAGGGGCCACTAGAGCCAAAATTAGAAATACACTTATACAACTTCTTGTCATAAACCGTTAGAAAGATCTTCATCAAACTTGGTCTGTAGCATCATAATATAAGGTCTATTCCCAATTGCGCTCAAATTGGGGCACTTATTTGAGCTAGTGCTATGAAATCTCACAGGGTATTCATTCAGCATGTTAAGTTGTGCAGTTGCGGTTTAAATTGTGATATCAAACAGCTGCACCATTATATGCATAAAAGGGCATAAAATTTTGTGTTGCCTGCATCTCAAAAATGTTTTGACTTAGAGTGATAAAATAAATAATGGATTGTTACATGGCATGCGAAGGTCACCGTGCACCTGGGGTTCTGTTTTGGTTGTTACTCGGCCAGACCAGAGTTGTGGTCCTTGACTTAGAGAAAGATACACATCAAGTGCATAAAAGTTTGTTTCAACTAGATTAATGTGTTACATACAGCATGTGAAGGTGAGCACCTGGGGTTCTGTTTTGGATTTCACTTGGCCAGAAAAGAGAATATGGTCCTTGGCTAAGTTAGGAAGAGGGGGCACCAGTGTCTAATGGACACACATCTAGCTTTGAAATCTAATTTGAAAACTAACTGAAATCAGATATGCATTTCATGGATGATCATTGAATTTGTCTGGACATAATTTTCATGCAATACATGTATTACCTTCAGGAGTTATCCCCCATGAATAAAACACACTGGATGACCATACCCTCATATGAATGTTCTGTCAAATATTCGCAATGTCTGACTGAGCTTGTTAGATGTAACAAAATGAGCCAACATTATTACCTCTGTTTTTAGGCGTGGACAGAATGTTGTTATGGTGGCTTTGTTCAAGTTACATATTCTGACAAAGATGGTAAAGCAGTGGCAGACAGAGTTGTGTGACATTGTGTATGTTTCGTTTGTTAGAGCCCATGCACAGACAGAAGAAAAGCCAAGGTATGTAGATTGCTGTGAACTTGATATACACTGTCAGCCTTAAATAGTTAGTGGTAAAAACGTAGGAATCTATTAAAGACTTCTCCGTAACCACAAGATGGATCTTCATCAAACTTCATTTTGTAGCAGTGTATTAGGGTCTTCTCAAAGGTTTGTTCAAACTGAGGCACATGGAACCTTTAAGGAACTGTTAGAGCTAAAAATAGAAAAACTTTAAACAACTTAGCTAATGGACCGCTTGATGGATATTTCTGAAACTTGGTATGTAGTACCATAAGGTCCTTTAAAAAAATATTCAATGGGTGCATTCTGCCCTTTTTAGGGACCACTTCAGCTAAAATTAGAAATAACATGTAACAACTCTCATGAACTGCTTGATAGATTTTCATCAAACTTGGATAGATTTTCATCAAACTTTGTCTATCCCTATATCAGTACAGGTTGATAATTTGTGCTATCAATGGCTCTGTTGTGTAGGACTAATTTTGTTGAGCATAAGTTAGAGAAGAAGCTATGAAAGTTGCTGATGTCATGTAATAAAAGACTTACTAGGTCACTAGGTCAAATAAAAAAAATACTTTTTTATACTTAAGATTTTTGCTCCAATTTTAATGATAATTGGTCAGAATATTTTTCTCCATGAAATCACTAGGTCAAATAGTTTACACTGTCATGGTGTGTTTCTCAGTTGAGAGACCTAGGGCCATCTTGGCCCTCTTGTTTTTTCAGGTATGAAGTTAAAAAGTTAAAAGTTAGTGTACATCGAGACAAGAAATGAAGCTAAGATAGAGTCAGATATAGTACAGGTCGTGTAACAGATGGTAAGTCACAGGGTTACTAGTAACCCTTATCATGCTGGACATGATTATCAAGATCTGCACTGTTCGCCACATAGTCAGTATATTTTTGGTAAGCACACCTTTTAACAGTTACTGGTACTGTCCAAATTGATAAGGGAGCAACTGAAAGACAGACAGATGTGAGTTTTCAGCTAGTTTTCTAAACAATAATCAATATGTTTCCCAATGTTATATAATGTCATAGAATTAAATGTTTCTGAAAAGATGGAAGTGCCTTTATTTATGATGTATAGCTGTTTAGCAGGAGTCCTCCCTTTTTGCATCATGACTTGGGAATTACATTTTCAGCTTATCAGCATACAAAGAGCACATGTCAGCGAGCTGATATTCAGTGCGGTTATTTGCACTTAATTTTTAGCTCACCTGAACTTTGTTTAAGGGTGAATTATTAGTATATATATAGTTGGATGGTCTGTCGTCGGCCATCGGCCATCGTCCATTGTCAACATTGTTTACTTAAACATCTCCTCGGAAACTGCAGGTCAGACTTGCACCAAATTTGGTCAGTAGAATCCTGGCATGGATCTCTATCAAGTTTGTTCAAATGGTTCACCTTGGCCCTTTTTTAGGGGCCGCAAGAGCTAAAAATAGAAAAAAAACCTTTAAAGAACTTTTTCTCATGAACCACTTGATAGATATTCATCGGACTTGGTCTGTAGCAGCATTATAAGGCTCTCTCCCAATTTTGGTCAAATGGGAGCACTTTGCCTCTTTTAGGGGCCCCAAAGCTAAAATTTGAAATAACTTTGAATAACTTTTTCCCATGAACCACATGAAGGATCTTCATCAAACTTGGTCTATGGCATCATTATAAGGTTCTGCCTCACATTTGTTCAATGGCGGCCAAAATAAGAAATACTCTTATACGACTTCTTGTCATAAACTGTTAGAAGGATCTTCATCAAACTTGGTCTGTAGCATCATAATATAAGGTCCATTCCCAATTGCATTCAAATTGGGGCACTTATTTGAGCTAGTGTCATGAAATCTCACAGGGTATTCATTCAGCATGTTAAGTTGTGCAGTTGCGGTTTTAATTGTGATATCACACAGCCGCACCATTATATGCATAAAAGGGCATAAAATTTTGTGTTGCCTGCATCTCAAAAATGTTTTGACTTAGAGTGATAAAATAAAGTATGGATTGTTACATAGCATGCGAAGGTCACCGTGTGCCTGGGGTTCTGTTTTGGTTGTTACTCGGCCAGACCAGAGTTGTGGTCCTTGACTTAGAGAAAGATACACAACAAGTGCATAAAAGTTTGTTCTGTAGATATCTTATGAAATGTTTCAACTAGATTCATGTGTTACATACAGCATGTGAAGGTGAGCACCTGGGGTTCTGTTTTGGATTTCACTTGGCCAGAAAAGAGAATGATATGGTCCTTGGCTAAGTTAGGAAGAGGGGGCACCAGTGTTTTAAATGGACACACATCTAGCTTTAACTGATTAAAATCAGATATGCCTTTCATGGATGATCATTGAATTTGTCTGGACATAATTTTCATGCAATACATGTATTACCTTCAGGAGTTATCCCCCATGAATAAAACACACTGGATGACCATACCCTCATATGAATGTTCTGTCAAATATTTGCAATGTCTGAATGAGCTTGTTAGATGTAACAAAGAGAGCCAACATTATTACCTCTGTTTTTAGGTGTGGACAGAATGTTGTTATGGTGGCTTTGTTCAAGTAACATATTCTGACAAAGATGGTAAAGCAGTGGCAGACAGGGTTTAGGACATTGTGTATGTTTCGCTTGTTAGAGCCCATGCACAGACAGAAGAAAAGCCAAGGTATGTAGATTGCTGTGAACTTGATATACACTGTCAGCCTTAAATAGTTAGTGGTAAAAACGTAGGAATCTATTAAAGACTTCTCCGTAACCACAAGATGGATCTTCATCAAACTTCATTTTGTAGCAGTGTATTAGGGTCTTCTCAAAGGTTTGTTCAAACTGAGGCACATGGAACCTTTAAGGAACTGTTAGAGCTAAAAATAGAAAAACTTTAAACAACTTAGCTAATGGACCGCTTGATGGATATTTCTGAAACTTGGTATGTAGTACCATAAGGTCCTTTAAAAAAATATTCAGTGGGTGCACTCTGCCCTTTTTAGGGACCACTTCAGCTAAAATTAGAAATAACATGTAACAACTCTCATGAACTGCTTGATAGATTTTCATCAAACTTGGATAGATTTTCATCAAACTTAGTCTATCCCTATATCAGTACAGGTTGATAATTTGTGCTATCAACGGCTCTGTTGTGTGGGACTAATTTTGTTGAGCAAAAGTTAGAGAAGAAGCTATGAAAGTTGCTGATGTCATGTAATAAAAGACTCACTGAATGGCTTGCCAGACAAGAGTCAAAACTATGTGCCCTTGGCCCTTTCAGCCATGGGTTTGATAGTTTTGACTATTGACCAATAAGTTATCCAGTAAGGGTATGTTGTAATCTAGGTAGTAAGTTTGTGTAGGAATGATTTAAGCATGAAGTAATAGTACTGTGACACAGTAACGCAGTATCATAAAGAAGATAATGGAAATGCAGAAAAATATTTTGTGAAATACATTGGAATGAAGTAAGTAGTCTTTCAGTCATAACCTACCAGTTTTAATATATCCTTTCCGCTACCATAACTTAGTAAAACATATTAGCGTCTGATGGCCCTTTCACGTTACCCTGGAATCAACATTTATTACATGAAATTCTTTTTAAAAAATTTCTAAAATGTCTATGTCTGCAGCTCTCAAATGCGGAAATATCTTACATCCGACGCATATAATGACACTTTCAAACAACATCTAAAAGGACCTTTTTGAACGATTTGACGAAGTTCCAGAAATCTCCATATACCCTTGCTCCGTTACAGACTCCTGTGGGATTTGTCTTTATTCTGAGTTCAAATATTTTTTTGTGGACATGTCCTGCTAAAGCCCATGTATTTTCAAATTATTAGAATTTGCTGAAAATTGACTCTTCATGCATAATAGCAAAAAAATATATTTTTTTTTAAAATTAAAGAAGTCCATGCGCATACATTTACACGGGGTGACCCCTGACTATAAACCAATACAACTGCGACTATCGTTTCCAAGTTAAGCTTCATTTCCTTTGCTTCCAGAAAAAGTTGAAGGTCGTCTGACGTCATTTTCTTTATTGTCAAAAACATATTGTATGCCTGGCGAGATTGCATAAAAATGTGCTTGTAGTCCTAAGGATATGGTGTTCACAGTGATAAAGTGTCAGATTTAAGTACTCATTCTAAATGAATTTGTGCAAAATGTGGGAAAATTAAGATCTATTTACTTTGGACTTCTTTTGACTACACCACGGAAGTGCATTTTCAACCAAATTACTGACAAGTTACTCTTATAAAAATAAAAATAAACTAGATATATTTTAATAGAATAAAACAAGTAAGATCAGTTTAGTTCTGTAGGCTATACTGTAGGATATGTTAAATGGTGTGAAATAAAAACATGGTAAAACCTACATTTTTAGCTTGACTATTCGAGAATTGTCCAGCTATTCTACTCACCCTGGCGTAAAATGAAAAGATTGAAAACTTCTGGCAGTACTCTGCCACATTCTGGCCATAAGTTAACTAAACTATAGGTTAAATGAATACACATAGATATGGCAGTTGACTTTAAGATAAGATAGGATGAAATAAGATTTATTAAAATTGGCAAAATAGCAAACAAGTACAACATAAGCTCATGTCAGATTTTGAACTGCCATAAATAAGTTATCAAATCCTTATCACGCTGGACAAAGTTGATTCTGCCATTGTGACCTGTGTAGATCATGATCAGCCTGTACATCCATGCAGTCTGATCAAGAACTGCACTATTTGCCATTCACTCAGTATCTTTTTGGTGAGCACCCCTTTTAACAGCTATATAATAGTAATGTCCAAATTTAAAGAGGGACAAGTTCATTATTATAGAAATTTAGCAGGGTGAACTATTAATTTTGTATTACTCCTGTGTCAGAACCTGTTCTTAAAATAATGGTCACATGGGTATTGGAACAAAGAAAATATCACTTGTCTTTCAGATAGAGCCATGAGATGTTACAGAAATTATCCCATTTAATTATTTTGCCCTAAACCATAGAAATGTACCAAGAGTTTCTCATATTCCTGTGGATTTAGATTGACTCTTCATCACAAACAACTTGTAGAATTTAAAACATTAAAATAACCATGGTGTAATACCAAGTCGAAGATATATTCTGTAGTTAGGGAACATTAGTCAGTTACTTCCCCTGATTATGTCCAAAAAGTAGATTGGTTCTTCCTCTGTTTTTGTTGTTGACTTCTTTGTAATTTTCAAAAGCAATATCTTTACTAAATTTCATTGGATTGAAAAATGATTAAGGACAGGTGGCCTTCTGCTAAATATAGGTTTGAATAATCATTCTTATTTAGAAACATACACATAAAAAGCATATTTATTTTGACCAACCGCAACATCTTGGATAAAGGTTATAACAAAAAAGTCAGAGGAATCCAACTGAAAGGGACCAATGTAATATTTGGTTATTCTTGTGCTTTATCATATAACCTTTCAGGGGAAGTAACAAGCTAATGTTCCTCGTTGATTATAACTCGACTACATGTATGGTCTTCCATAACTTGAAACATGTATAATCCCATTTTCTTCAAAAACTGCCTTAGCTGCCTTAGTTCACCACAAAATGGCCAAAAAATAAATAATGATATTATACTTTATTTGAGAATTTTCCCATGGATGATATTTCCTCCTATGTTCACCATTGTCATGGCAGGAGAAAACTGTTCCATGAAACTTCTTACAGTACACATCAACTGTAGCAGATATGTGATAAAATACTGTAAATGCAAGGATTAAAAGGGTTTAGTTTTGGAAAAAAAATCTTATTTTTGTAGACATTACTGACCTGTCAGAAACAACTAAAACATTGCCATAATCCCTTTTAAACGCTTTACCTTATTTTTGGTAATTTGTACTTCCTGAATTAATGTTTTCTGATCAATAAAGTGTTTCTTACCTATCTCTTCATCTCTCCACTTGTACTTACAAAACACATAAGGAAGCTTCATGAGATTTACAAAGATGTGGTAAACTTCCTGTCAATTTACTTGGCTAGATTTAAATTTCATCATTTTATTGCAATTTTTTAAAATAAAAGTTTAAGTTATTTGCAAAATATTTTTGCTTGGACACTGAAATTGGATTCATTCTGTATGAAATTAAGACAAAGTGTATTAATTTTGAACATTTTTGGTCATGAGAGAGTTAAATTGAGCCTTTCTTATCCAAAAAAGGAAAGCTATGCACATATTGATGGCTTAGATAATTGGGTCAAAACAAGTCTATCTACATTTTCAGCTCTACTGTTCAAAGAACATGGAGAGCTATACTGCTCACCCCGCGGGCACTGGTTTAAGTTTTTATCCCCTGCCAAATGCGGAGGGATATAGTTTTGGCATCATTCATCCATCCATCTGGAGTCATATCTAGGAAGTGGTTTGGAATATTCAAATAAAACTGTATATGTACATGATCACCACTATACGGAAATGCGGCCTGTCAAGTTTCAGTCAAATTGCCCAAGTAACACCAGAGTTTTGGCCCTTTGTAGTTTGGGCGGGCGGGCGGCATCCACAGACTTTGTCCGAGCATATCTTCTTCATGCATGGAAGGATTTTGATGAATCTTGGCACAACCTTTCACCAGCATGAGATGGAGTGTCATGTGCAAGAACCAGGTCCCTAGGTCAAAGGTCAAGGTCACACTTAAAGGTCAAAGGTCAAATTCAAAAATTACTTTGTCCGGAGCATACGTTCTTCATGCATAGATGGGTTTTGATGAAACTTGGCACAGTGGTTCACCATCATGAGGCGGAGTGTCATGTGCAAAAACCAGGTCCCTAGGTCTAAGGTCAAGGTCACACTTAGAGGTCAAAGTCAAATTTAAGAATGACTTTGTCTGGAGCATATCTTCTTCATGCATGGTTTGATTTTGATGTAACTTGGCCAAATTGTTCACCATGATGTGACAGTGTATTATGCGCAAGAACGAGATCCCTGGGTCTAAGGTCAAGGTCACACTTAGAGGCCAAAGGTACAAGAATGAAAACTAGGTCTAAGGTCAAGGTCACACTTAGAGGTCAAAGGTCAAATACAAGAATGACTTTGTCCAGAGCATTTCTTTTTCATGCATGGAGGGATTTTGATAAAAATTGGCACAAATGTTCACCACCATGAGAAGGAGTGTCATGCACAAGAACCAGGTCCCTAGGTTTAAGGTCAGGGTCACACTTAGAAGCCGAAGTTTATATACAAGAATGACTTTGTCCAGAGCATTTCTTCTTCATGCATGAAGGGATTTTTATGAAACTTGGCACAATTGTACACAATCATGAGACGGAATGTTATGGGCAGGTCCCTTCTTTAGAATTATTTCCCTTTGTTGTTACTATAAATAGCTTATATTGTAACTTTTTCATTACTAGTTGTAGGGAAAAATCGAGACAACTTTTCTCTAGTACAACATGCATGTTACTTCCAATTTTGAGGTGCAATCTGACCTATCTCTACCTAATAAGGATTTTTATGTGGATTTACAATATCTTGTTTTTGTTTTGTTTTGTTTTGTTTTGTTTTTTAAAGATGAACTTCCCTTAGTTGTTATTATAAATAACTTAAATTGTAACTTTTTTAGCTCATCTGATTTATTGAAAAAAAATGATGAGTTATTGTCATCACTTGATCGACGTCGGCGTCTGCGTCGGCATCGGCGTCGGCGTTGCCTGGTTAAGTTTTATGTTTAGGTCAGCTTTTCTCCTAAACTATCAAAGCTGTTGCTTTGAAACTTGGAATACTTGTTCACCATCATAAGCTGACCCTGTACAGCAAGAAACATAACTCCATCCTGCTTTTTGCAAGATTTATGGCCCCTTTTGTACTTAGAAAATATCAGATTTCTTGGTTAAGTTTTATGTTTAGGTCAACTTTTCTCCTAAACTATCAAAGCTACTGCTTTGAAACTTGCAACACTTGTTCACCATCATAAGCTGACCCTGTACATCAAGAAACATAACTCCATCCTGCTTTTTGCAAGAACTATTGCCCCTTTTGGACTTAGAACATCAGTTTTCTTGGTTAAGTTTTATGTTTAGGTCAGCTTTTCTCCTAAACTATCAAAGCTACTGCTTTGAAACTTGCAATACTTGTTCACCATCATAAGCTGACCATGTACAGCAAGAAACATAACTCCATCCTGCAATTTGCAAGATTTATGGCCCCTTTTGGACTTAGAAAATATCAGATTTCTTGGTTAAGTTTTATGTGTAGGTCAACCTTTTCTCCTAAACTATCAAAGCTATTGCTTTGAAATTTGCAACACTTGTTCACCATCATAAGCTGACCCTGTACATCAAGAAACATAACTCCATCCTGCTTTTTGCAAGAATTATTGCCCCTTTTGGACTTAGAAAATCAGTTTTCTTGGTTGAGTAATATGTTTAAGTCAGCTTTTCTCCTAAACTATCAAAGCTATTGCTTTAAAACTTGCAACATTTGTTCACCATCATAAGCTGACCATGTACAGCAAGAAACATAACTCTGTCCTGCTTTTTGCAAGACTTATAGTCTCTTTTGGACTTAGAAAATATCAGATTTATTGGTTAAGTTTTATGTTTAGGTCAGCTTTTCTCCTAAACTATTCAAGCTATTGTTTTGAAACTTGCAACAGTTGTTCACCATCATAAGCTGACTATGTACATCAAGAAACATAACTCCATCCTGCTTTTTGCAAGAATTATGGCATTTTTTGGACTTAGAAAATCATGGGTAGGACAATTTTTTTATTATACAAAAAAAATCAGATGAGCGTCAGCACCCACAAGGCGGTGCTCTTGTTTATAACTGACTATAGGGAAAAACCAAGACCACTTTTCTGTGGTACAACATAGATGTTACTTTCAAATTTTAGATGTATTTTAAGGTATCCCTACCTGGTTTTTTTGTGGACTTAAAAAAACAAAAGAATTACAATAATTACTAAACAACCACAAAATTAAAATTCCATTTTGCAAATACAGGTGCTAGTGTAAAGAAATTTGCTTTGATGGGTGTATATTGTGACATTCTGGCACTCTTGTTTTATAAGTTAAAAGCTTATTTATTATCATTTAAACACATGGATACAGTATTATGAAGTGAATAGATAAGAATCAAAATGTGGGTTCCAATAAAGCATGTACAATTATTGGACATGGTGACTTTCCAGCTTTTGATGTTGGAGGAAGTGGGCACCTTAAGGTAGAACCACTAACCTGCCGTAAGCCAGCTGGATGGCTTCCTTACATGAAAGAGTTTAATACCCTGTTGAGGCTTGAACTATATCGCTGAGGGGCAAGTGATTTGATGTCGGCGACCTTAACCACCTGGCCAAGGAGGCCCCTATATGTTAGTTACGACACTATTATACCAGGCTATCCAATGAACAGCACACTGCAAAATTAATATACCAGTACATATAAACATTTCTGCATCAAGCTGAGCTAAGCTGTCTGTTTATAAAGGACCGAATCTTATTCATGGATGTACACAGGCTGTTAAAAGCTATAACTACCTGTTGCAGAAGGGAGGGGGGAGTGTGGGAGCTGGTATCCTCTAGCTGATGAAGATATTTTGTGCCAACCCCCCACCAAAAAAAAATAAAAATAAAAATTTAAAAAGATTGAACTATTGATTTCAAAATTCAAGTTGTGCACTCTGGCCCCTTAGAGGTCAGGAGATTACCCCTATTATTTTGGAAGTCAGTAGATCAGCGTATATAAAACAGTAATCTGATGACTTCAACAAAGCATCTTTATATGAAGGCTTTCAGGCCCTCTCTAATTTGTTGAAATAGGTCAGCTAATTTAAAGCCTTACACAAAACACTTGATGGATCTTCAAAAAACTTGGTCTGTAGCATTCTTGTATAGTCTCTCTCTCTCGATGGATCGTCTTACTTCAATTCATCTCGCATAACCCATTTTAGGGACTGCCAGAACAAAAAGGTAGTCAATTCAGTTTTGACCTTAATTATGAAACTTCAGTTTTCGTACATTCTATTAGTTAGAGATTAATTTAAGGAGCACACCACCTCGGTAGCCTAGTGGTAGAGCGTCCGCTTCGAGTGCGGGAGGTGGTGGGTTTGATCCCTGGCCGCGTCATACCAAAGACGTAAAAAATGGTACTAACAGCTTCCTAGGACTGGTCAGCCCGGTGTCAGTATAATGCCACGTGTCTACGGCGTGATATTCCAGTGAGGCAGCACTGTAAAGTTGGGCATTGTGCATTCTGTTACAAGTAGACACCGTCGTTCATATGACTGAAAAATTGTTGAAAAAGACGTTAAACCCGAACACACTCACACATAATGTAAGGAGCAAAAAGATCCATTACATAGAGTTAGATCACTATTGGAAATGTACATTTTATTACTTTTATTAAATTTTGTAATAACCTCCCTGTAATATAAACTATTTAAAAAATGGGCTATTTCTGTAGATTGCACCAACTTCTAGTTTTATATTTGCATTTGATAAATATTGGAATATTTCAACAACCTGAAACAAAATGCAATTTTTAAAACAGCATGTAGCTTAGGAATTCTTCTACTTTTCAATTTGTCTTGGCTGCTCAGCCAGGATAGGTAAAGGGACGTAATAATGATTTTATAAACTTGGATTTCTAATGAATTTTGGCAAAATGGATACTTTTTGATGCAGATCTTTGTCAATTCTAATACAAAAGTGCTTATTTTGATATCATTCCCTAGGCAAAATATATTTATTCAATTTTAACTTATGCTAAAATAATGCTATTTTGGTTGGGCAACCAGGATAGGAAAATCAAATTTTAAAAATACTTTCAAAGAAAATCTTATATGAAACAAGATCTCATTGAACACATATTATAAGTGTATATGATTAACTGTTAAAAGTTTTGAAGCAAATCCATATATGTGTAGACCAAAATCTGATTATACCACCTTTAAAAACAGAATTGAAATACCTTTAATGCTTGATGGATCTTCACCAAATTTTTAAATTTATTCTGTAGTATTCTTGGTTGGGCCCAATCTCAAGTACATTCAGATAGTTACCCATTACTGCCTTTTAGGACCAGGAAAAATGGAAGAAAAAAAAATCATTAAAGTCAAGATTGAAATTTTAAACTACCACTTCTTGCATTTTTACTTGAAATAATCATATGTTAGGGATATGGTAAGATACGAAAGAATACTGGCAGCTGGTTTCATTAAACTTCTGTTTTACTGCATTCTTATGGCAGTTTTGGCCAGGCCATGCTTTAATTAAACAGCTTTATGTTTTCTGTGCTTTGACCAGCCTATCAAAATTATCGGATTTCTTGAACATGGTTTATGTATGAAAAAGGAAATTAAATGACATTTTGTTTTTGTGCCAAAGTTAAAAATAACATTACCAGTTCTTTTAAGCATAATTACTGAAAGAAGAAAAAAACATTGAAGGAAAAATTACTGAAAAAAAACGGATACACTTGCATGCATTTCTGGATTAGATTTCCAGAAAAAGGATGAAATGGTAGATTAAAGGACAGCTATTGAATATATTTACTATAATGGAAACATGAATTTTGAGAATTATATCGAAAAGTTTTATTCTGATATAAATTTTAACTGATTATTCCTTTCAAATGAAAATCTCTCTTCAAATGAAAAATATTTCATAAGAATGTTTAAATCATGCTGTAAAACCCAAAGGTGTTCAGTAAAGTAGGGTGAATGAATGTAAAATGAATTATTCTGTAAACAATTAACATACTGGATGAAGGTTTAAACACAGTGAATTAATGTTGAATGAAGTACTTTGTAAAACACAGTGGATGGACTCTTTAACTCAGTTATATTGTAAAACAGTAGCATGGTTAAATTGTTTTGTTAAATGAATTACTTTTAAAACACCGATTTAGTGGCAAGGTTTTTAAGTGGACTCGATGGCATGGATTTAATTTGTAACACACTGGCAGGGTCTTTATGTGGATTTAATTTGTGACACACTGGCATGGTCAGTTTAAGCAGATTTAATTTGTAACACATTGGTAGGGTATTTAGTGGCAGGGGTACTTAAGTGGATTTGATTTGTAACACACTGGCTGGGTCTTTAAGTGGATTTGATTTGTGACACACTGGCATGGTCAGTTTAAGCAGATTTAATTTGTAACACATTGGTAGGGTATTTAGTGGCAGGGTCTTTAAGTAGATTTAATTTGTAACACACTGGCTGGGTCTTTTAACTTAAAAGTTTTAAGTGGATTTGATTTGTGACACACTGGCAGGGTCTTTAAGTAGATTTAATTTGTAACACACTAGCTGGCATGGTTTTTTAGTAAATTTAATTTGTGACACATAGTGTACTCTCTTTTTAAATGTTTGTATAGATTTGTTTTATCTGAAAATGTTACAAAAAGGTGTAAAAAGAAAAGTTATTATTTTCAAATATGTGTTGGAATGCTTTTTTTTTCAAATTCAAATAATTTGCAATACTATTTCCCCAATCTATGTATTTTTGTGACATTCCCAAAATGATTTTGATTGGTAATTTCATCATGCTTAAACCTTAATGCTGCATTTCTTGGGTGATCCTCTACTAAGAATGTTTGAATTGATTCTAACTTTCCATTTAATAAACATGGGCATGAAAGGAGTGAACTTAAAAATCATCTTGCTCTAATATGAAGTTATTTTACACAATGTTTTCATGGTTTCTGAAGCCAATATTGATTTGTCAAAAATTGAGATGTCTAAGGGATAGGGACAGATTTCATAAAAGACGTGTATGTGACGTTACATAGACTTACAATGTTTCATATCTGTGAAATAGTATATAATTATCCATTGTGACCATACATATTGACAGACCCACCAATACCTCACTTTTCAGAAGAATCAATTCTATAAATATTTAAGCAGGTTTTTTCCTTTATATTTTCTTTTCTCAAGCATTTATGCTTAAACATTTTATTTAATGATAAATTAAGTCTTTTTTATTGTATTCAACTATTTGTTGTTTCCAAAGATTATTCTTCACTAATTCCTGCTTTAACTAAAATTGCCAAACATATAGAATTGACATTTTGAATGGTGACCATGGTTATGTTTTTGATGCTAACTTCTTGTTCATACTGATACCTGTGCATTTTTTTCAGTATTTAAAATATAGTTCATAATCCACAGAAGATATGTTCCATTTTGATTTATAAAGCAAAGATGTCATTTTGTAGCTCAGATAAGAGGCAGGAGGCATAAACATGCACATTCCAATAGAAAGCAGTTAAAGTGGCGGGAAAAGGATAATTTTCATTGTGGTCACTGTCATGACTCAGTGTTGTAGAGCCTGTCTTGCTGAAGGGTTTGACAGCTTTCAATGTTGAGTTGTTCAAAAGCATGTCTTGCTGAAGAGTTTGATTGTGTTTTTGATGTTGTGTTGCTTGTATATGACCATTGATACGTACCTGGCAAACACAGATGCATTGGTCGAGAGAGTAGGTCGCTTTCCTTTCGAGTTAAGGCTCTAGGTGTGATTCCTTGCTACTCCCATTGCAGTGTAACCTCAGGCAAGGTACTTTATCCTGATTGCAGTCCACTTAACTGTAGATGGGTACCAGCAACTTGCTGGGGATAAATAAAAAATTACCTTTATCATAATGAATGGTGATGCTTCAGAAGCTATTTTGCTTGGTAAATCAAAAAGGAACATATTTTACTGTAGGAACAAAATTCTATCATGTCAGATAAATCACTTATTCATATTATCAAAGAGTAGTTAGCATTAACATATAAGACAAGACATTTTAGCTTACTGACAGTAGTTTTGACAATGTTTATAGAGTTACCTGACACATTGGAAAACTTTCTCCACACATTAAAGATATTGTACAAATGATTCAAGTCATATAAGTCAGTAAAAAAACAGACAGACAGACAGGTGGAATGACAGACAGTCAGGTAGAGTAATTGCTATTTTGACCGATAACTTGGCTTCTTAGAAACCTGAACATCATTTGGAGGGTAGGGGATAACCTTCCAGTGGGGTCAATATTTCCCAGGGGCTTGGGATGAGACTTTGAGGGGCTAATATTTAATCCCCCGCCTCAAGTGGTGGGTGATAATAGGAATGGTCTCCGTCTGTTCGTCCATCCATCCATCAATCCATCTGTAACACTTTGTGTCCTTTCTGTAACTCCTTGAAGGATTTTCATGAAACATGGGTTAAATAATCACCACATCAAGAAGATGTGCAGAACTTGTGTGTCAGCCATGTTGGCTCAAGGTTAAGGTCACAACTTTAGGTCAAATGTTTGAGCCTTCAATTTTGTGTCTGCTCTGACTGTCCTAAACCCCCTGAAGGATTTTCATGAAACTTTGGTCAATTTATTTATTATGATCACCTCATCAAGACGATGTGCAGAACTTATGAGTCAGCCATGTCAGCTCAAGGTCAAGGTCACAACTCAAGGTCAAAGGTTTTAGCCTTCCATTTTGTGTCTGCTCAGTATCTCCTAAACCCCTTTAAGGGTTTTCATGAAACAGTGGGCTCAAATGTTATGAGAAAGATAAGGTAACCTTCTTGCATGCCTAACTTATCAAGTGCTAGGAAAAACTTCTTACACCCCAAGATGTAAGTTGTCTTATGTGCTACAACTTATTAATGAATGCTACTTTAGCAAGATATTAGATGTAAAAGAAAAAACATTTTATTTGTTCTATTGATTGAAGAATATGGCATGCAAGAAAAAGAATCTATTACTAGTTGAAGGTGAAGATAGAAATATCTGGCTCTCAAGTAAGTGTTTCATGGTAACTCAGTTCTTTTCGAGGTAACTCGGCAGAACCTTGTTACTGCCTAAACAATTACCCTCAAGCCATATGTTTCCATCAGCACCTTTAGCCAGTGAAAGACTCTTATATTCTGTTACAGTGTAATCAATCTGACTAAAGTACTTGATCTTCTAAACGAAGATCTGAGAACGGCCTATTCACATTCGTCTTCTGTATATATTGGATTTCCATTATTGCTATTTTTATGTTATCCAATCAGACGACTTGTTCGATTGTCAAAGGATAAGAAAAATATGCGGTTATTCCAGGACTCGAACCCGGGACCCCTCGCTTACAAAGCAAGTGGCCTACCGACTGAGCTTCCGGCTATCTGATACATTACGACATAAGAATTGTAAATATCAAAAGTCAATGCTACATGCAGATTTGCAAGATGTTGTAAGCTAGGCTCTGATTGGCTAGCGAAAGAGCCGTCAGAACGAGGCAATGAATAGGTCGTTTTCAGATCCTATGCGTAGTGTAGTAGGATATGTACTTTAGTCAGATTGCAGTGTAATCAATGACTGAAATTCCATGCACAAAGTCATAAATAACATTTGAAAAGATCAGTCATCTTAAAGATTCTGCTAAGGTCCATTTTGTCAAGTTATTGTTATTCTGGTAATGGTATAATGGGGAAAATGATTTGTAAATTATTGATTTTGGAAAAGATATGAAATATTAAAAGGTACCCTTCAGGTTCAATTTCTGGGCATAAAACACACCTAAGCAACTTGTGTAGGATTAGCTTTTGAGATGACATTTAAATTTTACACATCTCAAAGTGGTTATGATGGGGACACCTCTTGATCAATTTCTAAAGTTCTGTTTCCACAAAGCAATGCTGACCTGTTCATTTTTTTTTTCACTAAGATGTTTTTGTACATTTTCACATTAGGCCTTTTATTTTTGATCTTTCGGTTTACGGACCGCCGCTTAAAAAAATGTGTTTTCAGAAAAAAAATAAAATTGGAAAAACGTGATTTTTTTATTTCCTCCGCTATGACAGGAAAGCTTGCAGAAGAAAAAATGCATCGCGTATTCCAAAAAGAAAAAAAAAGTCTCGTTCTTCGAATATCCGTCACGGCGAACAAGTCAAATCAACATTAGGAATTCCTATAATTCTATTTTTAAACTTCATATCTTATGCATGACGTAATTAAAATTTCCGATATATACTGCGCCCAATCAGCATGCTTGTTACGCAATTTACGAAACGTTTAAAAATGGCTGCGCCCCAGGCTGTATTATTTCCAAAGTTTTGAAGTAATTTTAATGAAAATGCAAGAACATTCAAAGTTGCGATGTAGTGCTTTCCTGAAAAAATGGCCAATTGTCGGGATATGCAGTCTGTATTTAGTATACAACTACGTTTATGGTAACTGTCGTTCCAATAGCGCAATGCTTATTACGGTGATTCTGTGCACCGCTTATTACGAGAACTTGAAAGCATTTTTTCCCGAAAAATATCATTTAAATACACAATGATGACAGAACTTTTGTTTGATGATATAAACTGGTACAGGGGACATTAAAACTGTGTAATTGTAAATTGTAAGGCCCGGTAAGCAAACGTTTAGCCTGTACAGCTTTTTGGCGTACGGTAACCTATTTGTTTATAAGTTATGAATAACGTATTTTAATGAAATACCAAAAAAACCATATGAGGAAAGGCAAGGCTTCCAGTTAACAGACATAGGCTAGGTGTCTGTTTTCCAGATGGCTAGGCACTTCCTATTCCTAACACTTAAAAAGATAATTGCTTATTAGGCACAGTGCAGTGTATGTTGTCATATAGCTGTACCCCTAAGTTTCAGACTGGGTCTATAAACAGCCAAGATGCTTGAAAGCTGCTGAGTGTAAAATCATATATCCATGGGTTTAAGATCTGACAGTGTTGTTCAAATGTGGGGAATATTAGATTCTTCCATCTGTTGTTTTAACAGAAGGTATTAATTTCAATTAGTGTTTAGCATATGACTTCTATGTCTCCAATCATTTAGTTTGTGAGAATATATGAAGTTTTTATGTATAGTACAGTCCTTTCAAGAAAAATGTTACAGCTACCTGCCCAGCTGTATATTAATGTAATTTCACAGAAATACCTAGACAAAATTTTTTCTCAAGCTGCTATGACAAGCCCCAAGGCTCATTTTTAATCAAATATAACCAAGGTCACAGGTATATTTGCAGAAAAAAGCATCAAAAGTGGGAAAGAAGATTATAACATGTAGAATTTACCCATAGTCCTCTCAAAGGTCCGTTTCCTACGGAGAAAAAAAATTCTGATTCTGTTTTTTAATTTTATTTTTTTTCCCTCCTCCTACGACCATGTGTCATCCTGGCGGTTCGTAAACCAAAAAATAAAAAATAATGGCCTTATAGCAAAACAGTGCATTACATATTATAGAGTATGAAGCCTTTTCAGTATATTCACTTTTTAGCTCTCCTGTCACATATATAGTGACAAGGTGGGCTTTTGTGATCACCCTTTGTCCGTCGTCAGTCTATCCATCCATCAACAATTTCTTGTCTGTACAATAGTGGTTTCATTTATGATTTTATTTTAACCAAACTTGCTCAAAACTTGTATCACCATAAGATCTCGGGTCCTTTCTTGAACTGGTCAGATCCTGTGATGAGTTCCGCAGTTATGGTCCCTGAAAGGGCCAAAATTAGCTATTTTTTGTGTATATTGCTCTGCATTTGCGTTGCATTGCAGTGCTCTTGTTTTTATTTGGCAGAATATTCCTTGTTTTGTTTGCTTACAGTATTTTTTTACTTCCCTTTTATGTTACTATAGATAGCTTATTTAGGAATTTTTTTATTATTGGCCGTAGGTAAAAACCGAGACCACTTTTCTGTGGTACACTATGGATGGTCACCTCCAATTTTTAGGTGTATTTTGACATATCTGTACCTTGTAACAATTTTTTCTTTTTGTTTTTTGTTAAAGCAAATTGGTACTCAGGTGAGCGATATAGGGCCATCATGGGCCTCTTGTTAAAACCTGCCAGTGATGAACTAATCACATTTTTGCTTTTCCACAGAGAGAGAAGTTACTGAAATAATGACAATAATGACATATTTCAGATGTGATTTTGGGGACAAGGTTTTCTTTCTGCTAAAACATTAAAATTTTGTTGCCAGTTTGGAAAACTCCAGTATGAACTCGGAAAGCGCAGATATATGGATCATACGGTAGTGAGTTTGATATTCTCCATGATGATTTGACAAAAGACATTCAATTTGTGTCTCCGAAAGCATTGGTCCTCTACTTATGTTATCATGATTTCTTTCATTACTGGGTCATACAGGACCATAAACAAGGTCACCAGCACAATCATATCAAAACTATTAATTACTTGACTCTTGCTTAAACTCCAGGTGGATTCTTGCCCATTTATAAAGAGTAATGAAACTTAGACAGTTTAAATGTAGTTAATCAGATTTTGGTCAACTGATGGATTTGTTCAAAAACTTAAGAACTAATCATTTACATTTATTTGTGTTCACTGAGTTCTTATACATGTTAGATTTTCACTGGAAGTTTTTTTTAAAATATGATTTTTCTATCCTAGTTGCCTAACCAAGATATCATTATTTTAGCACAAGTATAGATTGAATAAATATATTTTGTGTTTGGAATGAAATCAGTATCAGCACTTTCGTATTAGATTTGTCAAAGACTTGCATCAAAGAGTATAGGTTTTGCCAGATTCAATAGAAATCCAAGTTTATAAAATTATTATTACCTCCCTTTGTCTATCTCAGTTGCACAACCAAGATAAGATTGAATATAGATGAATTCCTAAGCTACATGCTGTTTTAAAACTTGCTTTTGTTTCATGTAATTGAAAAATATCCCAGTATTTATGAAATGCAAATGTAAAAGTAGAAATTATATTGAAATCTGAGGATATAGTCCACTTCTTAAATACTTCTATATTAAAGGGAGATAATTACAAAGTAATTAAATAAACATTTTGGGTAGGGATGTAACTCTATGTAATGGGTCTTTTTATTCATTGAATAAATCTCATCAGAATACACTTAAAATTAAAAAATGTCATAAAATGTTGCTTAAATGTGATTGATCACCTTAAAGCATTCGCTTTATCTATCCATTTTGATTTCCTAGAATTAATTTCTGCCAGTAGACTTAGACACACCTTTCATTCTGAAAATGTTTATAAGAACTAAACTGAATAGAATATATTCCTGAACATGATATTGTTTGTACAATTTTCAGAAAGCTGTCCAAAACTAGGAATCTCAGCTTACAGAATATATGAAAACTGAAAAATGTCCTAAAATGTTGTTCAACTGTGATTGACCATCTTTAAACGATAATCTTTTTAATTCCCCTCCACCACAAGTGGTGGGGGGTTATAGGAATGGTCTCCGGCCGTCCTTTTTCCGTCCGACCGTAACACTTTGTGTCCGCTCCATATCTCCTAAACCCCTTGAAGGAATTTTATAAAACTTGGGTCAAATGATCACCTCATCAAGACGATGTGCAGAACTTATGAGTCAGCCATGCTGGTTTAAGGTCAAGGTCACAACTTAGGGTCAAACGTTTGAGCCTTCCATTTTGTGTCTGCTCCATATCTCCTAAACCCCTTGAAGGATTTTTATTAAACTTGGGTCAAATGATCACCTCATCAAGGCAATATGCAGAAGTTATGAGTCAGCCATGCCAGCTCAAGGTCAAGGTCACAACTGAAGGTCAAAGGTTTGAGCCTTCCATTTTGTGTTCACTCTGTATCTCCTAAACCCCTTGAAGGAATTTTATAAAACTTGGGTCAAATGATCACCTCATCAAAAGAATGTGCAGAACTTATGAGTCAGCTATGCCGGCTCAAGGTCAAGGTCATAACTTAGGGTCAAAGGTTTGAGCCTTCCATTTTGTGTCCACTCTGTATCTCCTAAACCCTTGAAGGATTTTCACCAAACTTGGGTCAAATGATCACCTCATCAAGAACTCATGAGTCAGTCATGTCAACTCAAGGTCAAGGTCACAACTCAAGGTCAAAGGTTTGAGCTCTGTATCTCCTAAATTCCTTGAAGGATTTTCATGAAACTTGGGTCAAATGATCACCTCATCAAGACGTTGTGCAGAATTCATGAGTCAGCCATGTCAGTTCAAGGTCAAGGTCACAGCTAAAGATCGAAGGTTTACCCTTTCACTATCCATAGCAGTGGCGGGGGATTAAGCTGTCTTTCAGACTGCCTTGTTAGAATAATAATGGTAAGAAGTTGTCCAGGTATCCCTGAAGGTGACTGAGACAATAGCATCTGATTACAATATAGAATCCTCCCCTCTTTCGGCCATTTAAGGGGGCCTTGCAGTGAGAAAATTTTAAGAACTTGATGATTTGGGCTATAAATATACCTGGCACCCATTCGGAGGAATTTTGTTTTTTTACAAAATGAATAAAAAAAATCAGATTTAACCATCACAAAATGTCATCAGTTCATTATCTGGTGAGATAGTATCAGGAGATAATTATCATGAAAACCGTTCCAATCAAATAAATTAACAATTTGGTAAAATTTCAAATGATCAGTGTGAATATTTTTTATATGCCCAAAGGGATGTAAGGTTTTGTTTGATGGTTGTTTTCAATTAGTATCGGAATGATGTTTCAACCAGGAGATTTTTAAAATGGATGTCGGTGCAGTTTCTACACCGTATACAAAGATGTTTTGATGGTTAAATGGAACAATGTCCATTCGTACAATTTCCTGTAGTAAAGCTATAATTAGGGTCCGACCAAATTTTACTGCGAATTTTATCAGGAAATACATCATACCTTTAATGTAAACCTATACCATGTTTTATCTCAGAAATATACTTAGATGTAACAAAATTTTTGAATCTAGTTAAAAATTATTTACTTAGAATTTTGCCTCAAAGTACTCCAGAATGCACCTAATGGGATACAGAATACAAAAATTTTCAGGGGGAGCATGCCCCAGACCCCACCCCCCTAGAAATGTAATGAATTCACGTGTGCGTATGGTGATTTTCTGGCCAGCTACGCCTCTGCAAGGGATATAACTATTGTACCAATCTTTCATGAATTATCCCCACTTTTTTACTGCGAATTTTATGTTAAAGTTTTGATACACTTTCACTCTATCTTAGTTATTAATAGATGGATTTGATTCAAACTTTAAATTATTGTTCCACCTTATCACCCACATCATATGACACAAGAAGCATAACTCTGGCACCAATTTTCATGAATTATGCCCCCTTTTACTTAGAAATTAAGGTTAATTTTGATGCATTTTCATTCTATCTCAGATATTATGAAATGGATTTGATTCAAACTTGAAGTAGTTGTTCCACATCATCACCCACATCATATTACACAAGATGCATAACTCTTGCACCAATATTTTATGAATTATACCCCCTTTTTGCTTAGAATTATACTTATATAGTGCTTGAATACACTTTATTAGCTCACCTGTCACATAGTGACAAGGTGAGCTTTTGTGATTACCCTTCGTCTGTCGTCCGTCGTCAGACCGTCTGTCCGTCAACAATTTCTTGTCTGCACGATAATGGTTTCATTTATGATTTTATTTTAACCAAACTTGCACACAACTTGTATCACCATAAGATCTCGGTTCCTTTCTTGAACTGGCCAGATCCCATCATGGGTTCCAGAGTTATGGCCCCTGAAATGGCCAGAATTAGCTATTTTGACCTTGTCTGCACAATAGCAGCTTCATTTATGATTAGATTTTAACCAAATTTGCACACAACTTGTATCACCATAAGATCTTGGTTCCTTTTTTGAACTGGCCAGATTCCATTATGGGTTCCAAAGTGATGGCCCCTGAAAGGGCCAGAATTAGCTATTTTGACCTTGTCTGCACAATAGCAGCTTCATTTATGACTTGAATTTAATCAAACTTGCATAAAACTTGTGTCACCATAAGATCTTGATTCCTTAGTTGAACCAGCCAGATCCCATAATGGGTTCCAGAGTTATGGCCCCTGAAAGGGCCAAAATTAGCTATTTTGACCTTGTCTGAACAATAGCAGCTTCATTTATGATTCAATTTTAACCAGATTTGTACACAACTTGTATCACCACAAGATCTTGGTTCCTTTCTTGAACTGGCCAGATTTCTTCATGGGTTCCAGAGTTATGGCCCCTTAAAGGTCCAAAATTGGCTATTTTGACTTTTGCAGCCATATAGAGACTTCATTTATGGTTTTATTTGATACAAACTTCCAAAGTAAGAGCGTTGGTCTACGGATCTCGGGGTGGCGAGTTCGATCCTCGGGCGGGGCGTATGTTCTCCGTGACTATTTGATAAACGACATTGTGTCTGAAATCATTAGTCCTCCACCTCTGATTCATGTGAGGAAGTTGGCAGTTACTTGCGGAGAACAGGTTTGTACTGGTACAGAATCCAGGAATACTGGATAGATTAACTGCCCGCCGTTACATGACTAAAATACTGTTGAAAAACGGCGTTAAACCCAAAACAAACAAAACAAAAACAAACTTCCAAAATAACTTCAACAACAATAATTCTTGGATTCCATGACAAATCAGATCCAAGCGTAGGTTCAGAGTTATTTTATATCTGATTACCTCCCCTGATAATAATCAAAATGGATTTATATCAGTAAGTACTTATAGGACTTATTTGAAATTTCATTATTGTCATTAGTTGGACTGAGCCAATCAGGGTAGGTAACTATGGACTGATTTTATGTCAAATTACCTCCCTTTATTTCAAATTAAAATGGGTATATCTCCGTAACTAATGAAGATACTGATCTGAAATTTCATTTATGTCAACAGATTTATTTGGCAGATTCTTCTTTTGTTCACTTACAATAATTTTTTTTTAAATTACTTCCCTTTTACGTTACTATAAATAGCTTATTTTTAGTAACTTTTTTATTATTGGCCGTAGGGAAAAACCGAGACCACTTTTCTGTGGTACAACATGGATAGTGCTGCCAATTTTTAGGTGTATTTTGACATATCTGTACCTTGTAAGAATTTTTTTTTCTTTTTGGTTAAATTTCTTCCCTTTGTTGTTACTGTCCTTTGGACTTAGATATTTTTTCTAAGGACGTCCTTAAGTGCAATGATAACAGGTGAGCGATATAGGGCCATCATGGCCCTCTTGTCTTTACTTCTCTTATTGTACCCCCCGACAACAAAGTTGTAAGGGGGGGTATACTGGTTTCAGGTTGTCTGTCTGTCCGTCTGTCCGTCTGTCCGTAGACGCAATCTTGTGCGCACCATCTCTCCTTATCCCCTTGACAGAATTTAATGAAACTTCACACAAGTGATCAGTACCAACAGTAGTTGTGCATGTGGCATGTTAGGTTCTTTTAGAAAAAAAAATTGCAGAGTTATGGGACTTTGTTTTTTTTGTTACTATACTATATACATAGACACAATCTTGTGCGCACCATCTCTCCTCATTCCCTTGACACAATTTAATGAAACTTCACACAAGTGATCAGTACCAACAGTAGTTGTGCATGGGGCATGTTAGGTTCTTTTAGAAAAAAAATTTGCAGAGTTATGGGACTTTGTTTTTTTTTTTGTTACTATACTGTATATATAGACGCAATCTTGTGCGCACCATCTCTCCTCATCCCCTTGACACAATTTAATGAAACTTCACACAAGTGATCAGTAACAACAGTAGTTGTGCATGGGGCATGTTAGGTTCTTTCAGAAAAAAAAATTGCAGAGTTATGGGACTTTGTTTTTTTGTTACTATACTATATACATAGACACAATCTTGTGTGCACCATCTCTCCTCATCCCCTTGACACAATTTAATGAAACTTCACACAAGTGATCAGTAACAACAGTAGTTGTGCATGGGGCATGTTATGTTCTTTCAGCAACAAAAATTGCAGAGTTATGGGACTTTGTTTCTTGTTAACATACTATGTACATACAGTCTGCATATGCAATCTTGTGCGTGCCTAATCTACCAAACCCTTGCACACAATTTAATGAAACTTCACACAAGTGATCAGTACCAACCCTAGTTGTGCATGGTGCATGTTACATTCTTTTAGATAAATATTCTGCATTGTTATGGGACTTTGTTTTTTGTTACTATACTGTATACATACGGTCTATATACATACAGTCCACATAATTATGCAATCTTGTGTGCGTCAAATTGCAGTGTATTGTGTCAGTGCATGCGGGGGGTACATTCATCACCTTTAGTGATAGCTCTAGTTACTTAATATTTTTGACAGACTTAAGCTATTGTGCAATATCTTCACCCACCATTGGAGTGATTAAACACTCAAATGACAGCTCCAGTTTCCTCAGATGTGCCCAGTTTCACTATCCTGCATCGAAATAGTCCAGCGGGCTGTCTCCTGTGACAGTTCTTGTAAAGAAACTTGGCACAAATGTTCACCACATCAAGACAAGGTGCAGAGCACATGTTCTGGATGGCTGGCTTCATGGTCAGGGTCACACTTAGGGGTCAAAGGTCAAATGAGTTTGTTTATTGTCCACTCTGTAACTCTTTAACTGCTTGAAGGATGTTAAAGAAACTTAGCACAAATGTTCACCATATCAAGATGACATGAAAAGTGCATGTTTTGTATGGCTGGCTTCAATGTCAAGGTTACATTTAGGGGTCAAAGGTCATAGCTCTGTAACTCTTGAACCCCTTGAAAGATTTCAAAGAAACTTGACACAATGTTGTCAATGCACATGTTCTGGATGGCTGGCTTCAAGGTTAAGGTCACACTTAGGGGTCATAGATCATATGAGTTTGTTTGGTTCCTGCTTTGAAACTGTTGAACTGCTTGAAGGATTTTAAAGAAACTCGGCACAAATGTTCATCATATCAAGTCATGCAGATCGTATGTTTTCGGATGGCTGGCTTCAAGGTCAAGGTCACACTTAGATGTCAAAGGTCATACCATCAGGCATATGTTGCTCGGCATTTCAATGCTGTTGTTACATACATTATAACCTCTCCAGAGCGGCCATCTCTTAAATAAGCAAAAACCTCTCTATAGCAACATCATCAAAATTTCCCTAAGCTGAAATATACTATCAAATTTACCTCTCCAGAATAACAACCTCTACACAACAGTCAGTATTTGTATCTCCCAAAGGGTGTTGCTCTACAGAGGTTGCACTGTATATCAGCTTCAAAAATATGGCCTGTAGCTTGAAGTGTGCATTAAACAATCCATACATGAAGAACTAATTTAAAAGTGTTCATTTCTTAGTTAAATATTCTGGGTATTGTTTCATTATGTCTCCCCCAACTTGTTTTTTCCCTGTCCATCCGTTCTTCAGTCCACCCATACGTCACACTTCATTTTCTATAAAAACTGGAGAACCATTTGACCTAGAATCTTTAAACAGCATAGGGTAGCAGGGCTTATAGAGTAGACAACCCCTATTGCTTTTGTGGTTACTTTGTCTAAGGTCAAGGTCACAGGGGCCTGAACATGGAAACCATTTCCAATCAATAACTTGAGATCGCTTTGACCCAGAATGTTGAAACTTCAGAGGATGATTGGTCATGCAGAGTAAATGAATCCTATTGATTGTGGGGTCACTGCATTAAAGGTCAAGGTCACGGATCTGAACAAGGAAAACCATTTCCGGTCTGTAACTTGAGAATCACTTGACCCAGAATGTTGAAACTTAATAGGATGATTCAACATGCAGAGTAGATGACCCCTATTGATTTTTGGGTCACTCTATTATAGGTCAAGGTCACAGGGGCCTTTACATAAAAAGCCATTTCCGATCAATAACTTGAGAACCACTTGACCTAGAATGTTGAAATTTCATAGGATGATCAGACATGCAGAGTAGATTACCCCAACTGATTTTGGGGTTACTGTCAAGGGGCTGAACATGGAAAGTCATTTCCAATCAGTAACTTGAGAACCACTTGACCAGAATGTTGAAACTTCACAAAATGATTTGTCATGCAGAGTAGATGAACCATATTGACTTTGGGGTCACTCTGTCAAAGGTCAAGGTCACAGGGGCCTGAACATGAAAAGCCATTTCCGATAAACAACTTGAGAACCACTTGACCTAGAATGTTGAAATTTCATAGGATGAACAGACATGCAGAGTAGATTACCCCAATTGATTTTGGGGTTACTGTATTAAAGGTCAAGGTCGCAGTGGATAGAAAATGGAACCTTCAAACTTCATAGGGAGATAGGAATTACAGAGTAGGTGACCCCTTTTGTTTGACATTTGCTCTTGTCCCCTATTGACTTCTTGCATAATTATACAACTATGCATTGGGAGAGACATGCGCTTTTTAGCTCGCCTGAGCACGAAGTGCTCAAAGGTGAGCTTTTGTGATCGCCCTGTGTCCCTCATCCGTAGTCGTCGTCAACAATTTGACTGTTAACACTAGAGGTCACAAATTTAAGCCAATCTTAATGAAATTTGGTCAGAATGTTACCCTCAATGAAATCTTGGATGAGCTCAATATTGGGTCAGCTGGGGTCAAAAACTAGGTCACCAGGTCAAATCAAAGGAAAAGCTTGTTAACACTCTAGAGGTCACAATTTTGGCCCAATCTAAATGAAAATTGGTCAGAATGTTACCATGAATAAAATCTTGGACGAGTTCAGTATTGGGTCATCTTGGGTTAAAAACTAGGTCACCAGGTCAAATCAAAGGAAAAGCTTGTTAACATTCTAGAGGATACATTTTTAGTCCAATCTTAATGAAACTTGGTCAGAATGTAACCCTCAGTAAAATCTTGGACAAGTTTGATATTGGGTCATCTGGGGTCAAAAACTAGGTCACCAGGTCAAATCAAAGGAAAAGATTTTTAACACTATAGGATACAATTTTGACCCAATTTTAATGAAACTTAGTCAGAATGTTACCCTCAATAAAGTCTTAGATGAGTTTGATATCAGGTCATCTGGGGTCAAAAACTAGGTCACCAGGTCAGATCAAAGGAAAAGCTTGTTAACACTGTAGAAGCCACATTCATGACTGGATCTTCATGAAACTTGGTCAGAATGTTAATCTTGATGATCTCAAAGTTCAGTTTGAATCTGGGTCATGTAGAATCAAAAACTAGGTCACCAGGTCAAATCAAAAGGAAAAGCTAGTTTACACTGTAGAGGCCACATTTTTGACTATATCTTTATGAAACTTGGTCAGAATGTTAGTCTCGAGGCTCTATAGGTCAAGTTGGAATCTGGGTCAGGTGGGGTCAAAAACTAGGTCACTAGGTCAAATCAAAGGAAAAGCTTGTTAACACTGTAGAAGCCACATTCATGACTAGATCTTCATGAAACTTGGTCAGAATGTTAATCTTGATAATCTTTAGGTCAAGTTCGAACCTGGGTCATGTCGGGTCAAAAACTAGGTCACAGAGTCAAATCAAAGGTAAAGCTTGTTAACACTGTAAAGACCACATTTATGACTGTATCTTTATGAAACTTGGTCAAAATGGTAATCTTGATATTCTCAAGGTCTAATTTGAATCTGGGTCATGTAGGATCAAACATTAGGTCACCAGGTCAAATCAAAGGAAAGGCTAGTTTACACTGTAGAGGCCACATTTATGACAATATCTTAATGAAACAAGTTCAGAATGTTAATCTTGATGGTCTCTAGGTCAAATTCAAATCTGGGTCAGGTGGGTTCAAAAACTAGGTCACTAGGGCAAATCGAAGGAAAAGCTTGTTAACACTGTAGAGGCCACATTTATGACTGTATCTTCATGAAACTTGGTCAGAATGGTAATATTGATAATTTCAAGGTCCAGTTTGAATCTGGGTCATGTCGGGTCAAAAACTAGGTCACTAGGTCAAATTTAAAGGAAAGCTAGTTTACTCTTTAGAGGCCACATATATACCATATCTTGATGAAACTTGGTAAGAATGTTTATCTTGATGGTCTTTAGGTCAATAGGTCAGGTGAGGGATACAGGGCCTTCATGGCCCTCTTGTTTACAAAAGCATATTCTAGTTTAATCACATTTTTATTCAAAATCCATGATACTTGATATGACATGCTCTATTCAGGTCCCATAACTCTACTTTGCATTTTTTCAAAATTATGCCCCTTTTTCGTTTTTGGTTATGTTTTTGTATTTAAGCTGGTATCTCAGTATTTACTAATGGGAAAGGATTGAAACTTCACACACTTGTTCACTGTCATGATATGACATGCAGTGACAAGGTTCAGTAACTCTACTTAGCATCTTTTCAAAATTATTCCCCTTTTACAACTTTGCAGTTTTTTGTTAAATTCTTATATGTAATCTGGTATCTCAGTACCCAGTAAAGGGAATGGATTAAAACTTCTCACACTTGTCCACTGTCATGAGCTGATAAGCACTGTGAAGGTTCCATAAGCCTGTTTACCATTTTTAGCTCACCTGAGCACAAAGTACTCAAGGTGACCTTTTGTGATCACCCTGTGTCTGTTTGTTCGTTGTCAGTTGCCCATCATCAACAATTTGACTGTTAACACTCCAGAGGTCACAATTTTGGCCCAATCTTAATGAAATTTGGTCAGAATGTTACTCTTAATAAAATCTTGGACCAGTTTGATAATGGGTCATCTTCGGTCAAAAACTAAGTCACCAGGTCAAATCAAAGGAAAAGCTTGTTAACACTCTAGAGGCAGAATGTTAATCTTGATGATCTCAAGGTCCAGTCTGAATCTGGGTCATGTAGGATAAAAAACTAGGTCACCAGGTCATATCAAATGAAAAGCTAGTTAACACTGCAGAGGCTACATTTATGATAATATCTTAATGAATCTTGGTCAGAATGTAAATCTTGATGATTAATAGGTCATGTGTAAATTTGGGTCAGACAGGGTCAAAAACTAGGTCACTAGGTCAAATCAAAGGAAAAGCTTGTTAACACTCTAGAGGCCACATTTATGACCATATCTTAATGAAACTTGTTCAGAATGTTAATCTTGATGATCTTTAGGTCAGTAGGTCAGGTGAGCGATACAAGGCCTTCATGGCCCTCTTGTTACAAAATTATGCCCCTTTTTCGGCCTTTGTATTCATTCAGTTGACAAGGCTGTTGAATAGTCGAGCATTGCTGTCCTGCGACAGCTCTTATTTATCTCAGAGCAATGCATGACTGAGTAGCTCAAAAGCCTTCCTTTACCATTCAAAGCTGGATGTTGACTTTCAAATCACTTTGCCATCACCTTTGTTGGGCTGAAACCCAAGTGGCATAAAATTCTTTCAGGTGAGTAAGCAATACAAGTAGTTAACCAAAGATTATTATTTCTACCCAGGCATCTGCCCATGCCTATAATGGTGGGCGCCTGGGCCTTCCTTTACTACTCAGAGCTGAAAAATTGCCATATTCCTAAATTGTTTTGGTAGGACATAAACCCTAGAATGAAAACAAAACTTCATGACCCTGTTCTTGAAGACAATCTTACTTTGTACATACATGTTTGAAGTTTTATATCACATCAACATGGTGCAGAATATATGGCAGCTTTCTATCTGTAATTTTTAAGGAAGACTCGTGTGCACGTCTAGGCATTATTTCAGGCATAGGTGGGAACCTGGTTGAACCGCTGGTCTTCCGCAAGGAGGCTGGATGACTCACATAATGACAAAAGCACTTTGCTATGGAAGTACTTTGGTAACTGTACTAGATGACCAGTTAGAATGTCAAAAATAAAACATTACTGAATAGAACTTTTACATTTCTGGGGCCTCTGTGGCTGAGCGGTTAAGGTCGCTGACTTCAAATCACTTGCCCCTCATCGATGTGGGTTTGAGCCTCACTCGGGGCGTTGAATTCTTCATGTGAGGAAGCCATCCAGCTGGCTTACAGAAGGTCAGTGGTTCTACCCAGGTGCCCTGATGAAATAATGCACGGAGGGGCACCTGGGGTCTACCCTCCACCATTAAAGCTGGAACGTTGCCATATGACCTATCATGTGTCGGTGTGACATTAAATCCAACAAAATAAATCTACATTTCTGTGCAATATGTATAATGTGTTATTCAATAAGTTTGTTATGAAAAATTTTAGAAATATGGTTCTGCATAAGTAGAAAAATATTTCCCAGCATTACTATAATATGTTAAGGACGCTCGCTACAGTTTCGTAATTTTTTTCTCAGTAATAGATTTTGATGAAAGTTTTGCCCCTAGATATGGTGCTATTTTAAACATTTTTCAAAATTTCTGTAATAAAGTACAATAATCAGCATAAATTTGATTATCTAAGCATTTTTATAACGGAAAAAAATCTATCTATTTGAAACATGCTCAGAGAAATCAGAAAAACATGATTTTGTAAAGAAAGGAATACTTGTTCAGCAGACCCAAGGGCTATTTTTGCATATCTTTGTCAGTTTTAAGTTGGTATTTCTGCTATTTTATCGAGTTTCACATAATAGAATTTAATCAAAATCTGCACATACCTTTGGTTATGTCTACCTAATATAAAACAAAAAGAAAATTGATAGGTCACCATATTAGATTTTACTTAAATCAAATTACAAGGAGGTGGGGTGTGGCGGGCATTTATACAACGCAGGTTGGTGCGAAATACTCTTTCAGTGTTTGAGCAAATGACTTAGAAATATATATATATAGTTATCAAATGGCAGATGTCTTAATAAGCGGATTTTAAGGCGTTTCTGAAGCATTTTGATGGCATAGAACGATGAAAGTTTTCGCCCCTTTTTTTTAACAAAACCTATAGTTTACGAATGTACGGTACGGGATTAGAAACAGCTGTGACTCAATGCAGAATTTGAGCGCTGGTATAAATAACAGACTCCAGTGTATGTCAGATTGAAGCAGTTTGAACTAAAAGTACTTTAAATGTATATATTTTGTAACCATGGTGATACTTACCCTAACCTTTAGTCAGTATATTATACATTTTCTACATTAAATGAATGCGAACATACAATAATTTGCGCAGAAGACCGCACCAAGTCTGCAGTGAGCTACATCGAAACCAAATTGGCACGGTGTTGGGGTAAATATCGTCCCGTCCGGAAAAACTGTAGCGAGTGCCTTTAAAACATTGATGTAAAATAGGTCCAAGTGCAGATAGACATATTCATTATGTACTTAACTATTAACTAATGAAATTTTAATCAAAATTTATTTTTGTATGAAAATGTCTCTTTTTAAAAAAGGTCAAGGTCACAGGGGCCTGAACATGGAAAACCATTTCCGATCAATAACTCGAGAACTACTTGACCCAGAATGGTGAAACTTCATAGGATGATTGGTCGTGCAAAGTAGATGACCCCTATTGATTTTGGGGTCACTCCATCGAAGGTCAAGGTCACAGGGGCCTGAACATGGAAAACCATTTCCGATCAATAACTTGAGAACGGCTTGACCCAGAATGTTGAAACTTCATAGGATGATTGGTCATGCAGAATAGATGACCCCTTTTGATTTTAGGGTCATTCTGTTGAAGGTCAAGGTCACAGGGGCCTGAACATTGAAAACCATTTCCGGTCAGTAACTTGAGAACCACTTGACCCAGAATGTTGAAACTTAATAGGATGATTGGTCATGCAGAGTAGATGACCCCTATAGATTTTGGGGTCATTCTGTTAAAGGTCAAGGTCACAGGGGCCTGAACATTGAAAACCGTTTCCGATCAATAATTTGAGAACCTCTCGACCCAGAATGTTGAAACTTCATAGGATGATTGTTCCTGCAAAGTACATGACCCCTATTTGTTTTTGGGGTCATCCGTTAAAGGTCAAGGTCACAGGGACCTGAACAATGATAACCGTTTCTGATCAATAACTTGAGAACCTCTTGACCCAGAATGTTGAAACTTCATAGGATGATTGAACACGCAGAGTAGATGACTCCTAATGATTTTGGGGTCACTCTGTTAAAGGTCAAGGTCACAGGAGCCTGAACATGGAAAACAATTTTCAATCAATAACTTGAGAACCGCTTGACCCCGAATGTTGAAACTTAATAGGATGATTCAACATGCAGAGTAGATGACCCCTATTGATTTTTGGGTCAGTCTATTGAAGGTCAAGGTCACAGGGGCCTGGTCATGTAAAATCATTTCCGGAAAATAACTTGAGAACCACTTGACCTAAAATGTTGAAACTTAATAGGAGGATTGGACATGCAGAGTAAATGACCCCTATTAATTTTGGGGTCACTTGATCAATGGTCAAGGCCACAGGAGCCTGAACAGTTAAGTGACTTGAGAACCACTAGGCCAAGAGTGTTGAAACTTAGCGGGATGACTGGACAAAGTAGATGATCCCTATTGTAGCCAACTATCAGTGTCTCTTTGACTTTCGCTCCTGACCCCTATTGACTTCTTGCCTATAGGACTTTGCATTGGGGGGAGACATGCGCTTTTTTACAAAAGCAATTTCTAGTTCTTAGAAAGCTTCTCCTTAGTCACCTGGTCAGGTGATATTAAAAAGTATTATCACACCTTGATATTGTTGTAAATGTAGTATTAAAAATAAATTCCTGTTGGTCTATAGAATTTTCATTTTCTTCTTCTGACATAATCATCATTTCTGATTCACATAATATGATGTGTACAACAGTTTTACTGTTCTTGGTATGCTTTTTGTGCCCCCCCCCCCATGAGTGGTGGGGGCATATAGATTTGGTCTTGTCCACGCATTCGTCCGTCTGTCCGGAGTTCGTGAAGCGCCTAGCTCGAAAAGTATTTGATACAAATTGATGAAACCTTGCATGAGTGTTTATCATGATATAAACTTGCGCACCTCCTATTTTTCGTCTGGCTCCGCCCCCTATTTTCAGAGTTATGGCCCCTGTAATAGTCAAAAATGCACATTTTCACCTTGTGACATGCCTAGCTCAAAAAGTATTCGATATAAATTGATGAAACCTTGCATGAGTCTTAATCATGATATGAACTTGTGCACCTCCTATTTTTCATCTGGATCCACCCCCTATTTTTAGAGTTATGGCCCCTGAAATAGTCAAAAATGCACATTTTCATCTTGTGGCATGCCTAGCTCAAAAAGTATTTGATATAGATACATGAAACCTTGCATGAGTCTTAATCATGATATGAACTTGTGCACCTCCTATTTTTCATCTGGCTCCGCCCCCCTATTTTTAGAGTTATGGCCCCTGAAATAGTCAAAAATGCACATTTTCACCTTGTGACATGCCTAGCTCAAAAAGTATTTGATATAGATACATGAAACCTTGCATGAGTCTTGATTATGATATGAAATTGTGCACCTCCTATATTTCATCTGGCTTTGCCCTCTATTTTCAGAGTTATGGCCCCTGAAATAGTCAAAAATGAGCATTTTCACCTTGTGACACGCCTAGCTCAAAAGTGTTTGATATAGATTCATGAAACCTTGCACGAGTCTTAATCATGATATGAACTTGCGCACCTTCTATTTTTAGCTCAACTATTCAAAGAATAGTCTAGCTATTCTACTCACCCTGGTGTCGGCACCGGAGTCGGTGTCGGCGTCACACCTTGGTTAAGTTTTTGCATGCAAGTACATACAGCCATCAATTAAAGGCATATAGCTTTGAAACTTATTTTTTCTTTTTCTAGGTCAATTACCAACCTCTCTGGGTCAAGTCCCATAACTCTGACATGTATTTTGAGCAAATTATACCCCCTTTTGGACTTAGAAAATTTTGGTTAAAGTTTTACATGCAAGTTAGTATCTCCAAAACTAATGCAGATATTGATTTGAAACTTCACATGTGTCTTTGGGGTTATAAAACTAGTTGATAGCAGCAAGTCCCATAACTCTGACTTTCATTTTGGCCAAATTATGCCCCCTTTTGGACTTAGAAAATTCTGGTTAAAGTTTTGTGTGCAAGTACATACAGCTATTTCTAAAAGGCATATAGATTTAGAACTTTTTTTTTCTTTTTCTAGATCAATTACCAACTTCACTGGGTCAAGACCCATAACTCTGACATGTATTTTGAGCAAATTATGCCCCCTTTTAGACTTAGAAAGTTTTGGTTAAGTTTTACATGCGAGTTACTATCTCCAAAACTAATGCAGATATTGATTTGAAACTTCACATGTGTCTTCGGGGTTATAAATCTAGTTGATAGCAGCAAGTCCCATAACTCTGACCTTCATTTTGGCCACATTATGCCCCCTTTTGGACTTAGAAAATTCTAGTTAAAGTTTTGCGTGCAAGTACATACAGCTATTTCTAAAAGGCATATAGATTTGAAACTTATTTTTTCTTTTTCTAGATCAATTACCAACCTCACTGGGTCAAGTGCCATAACTCTGACATGTTTTTTGAGCAAAGTATGCCCCCTTTCAGACTTAGAAAATGTTGGTTAAAGTTTTACATGCAAGTTATTATCTCCAAAACTAATGCAGATATTGATTTGAAACTTCACATGTGTCTTCGGGGTTATAAAACTAGTTGATAGCAGCAAGTCCCATAACTCTGACCTTCATTTTGGCCAAATTATGTCCCCTTTTGGACTTAGCAAATTCTGGTTAAAGTTTTGCGTGCAAGTACATACAGCTATTACTAAAAGGCATATAGATTTGAAACTTATTTTTTCTTTTTCTAGATCAATTACTAACCTCACTGGATCAAGTCCCATAACTCTGGCATGTATTTTGGGGAAATTATGCCCCCTTTTGGACATTGAAAATTTTGGTTTAAGTTTTACATGCAAGTTTCTATCTCCAAAACTAATGCAGATATTGAATTGAAACTTCACATGTGCCTTCGGGGTTATAAAACTAGTTGATAGCAGCAAGTCCCATAACTGATATGCATTTTGGTCAAATTATTCCCCCTTTTGAACTTAAAACTCTTTTGATATTTAACCTTTTTGGGTAACATTTTCCTGCTTCTGGGACAATATTTCGAATAGTCGAGCTTGGCTGTCTTACGGACAGCTCTTGTTCATTTAGGTCGGCCCCCTATTTTCAGAGTTATGGCCCCTGTAATAGTCAAAAATGCACATTTTCACCTTGTGACATGCCTAGCTCAAAAAGTATTCGATATAAATTGATGAAACCTTGCATGAATCTTAATCATGATATGAACTTGTGCACCTCCTATTTTTCATCTGGATCCACCCCCTATTTTTAGAGTTATGGCCCCTGAAATAGTCAAAAATGCACATTTTCATCTTGTGGCATGCCTAGCTCAAAAAGTATTTGATATAGATACATGAAACCTTGCATGAGTCTTAATCATGATATGAACTTGTGCACCTCCTATTTTTCATCTGGCTCCGCCCCCCTATTTTTAGAGTTATGGCCCCTGAAATAGTCAAAAATGCACATTTTCACCTTGTGACATGCCTAGCTCAAAAAGTATTTGATATAGATACATGAAACCTTGCATGAGTCTTGATTATGATATGAAATTGTGCACCTCCTATATTTCATCAGGCTTTGCCCTCTATTTTCAGAGTTACGGCCCCTGAAATAGTCAAAAATGAGCATTTTCACCTTGTGACACGCCTAGCTCAAAAGTGTTTGATATAGATTCATGAAACCTTGCACGAGTCTTAATCATGATATGAACTTGCGCACCTTCTATTTTTAGCTCGACTATTCAAAGAATAGTCTAGCTATTCTACTCACCCTGGCGTCGGCACCGGAGTCGGTGTCGGCGTCACACCTTGGTTAAGTTTTTGCATGCAAGTACATACAGCCATCAATTAAAGGCATATAGCTTTGAAACTTATTTTTTCTTTTTCTAGGTCAATTACCAACCTCTCTGGGTCAAGTCCCATAACTCTGACATGTATTTTGAGCAAATTATACCCCCTTTTGGACTTAGAAAATTTTGGTTAAAGTTTTACATGCAAGTTAGTATCTCCAAAACTAATGCAGATATTGATTTGAAACTTCACATGTGTCTTTGGGGTTATAAAACTAGTTGATAGCTGCAAGTCCCATAACTCTGACTTTCATTTTGGCCAAATTATGCCCCCTTTTGGACTTAGAAAATTCTGGTTAAAGTTTTGTGTGCAAGTACATACAGCTATTTCTAAAAGGCATATAGATTTAGAACTTTTTTTTTCTTTTTCTAGATCAATTACCAACTTCACTGGGTCAAGACCCATAACTCTGACATGTATTTTGAGCAAATTATGCCCCCTTTTAGACTTAGAAAGTTTTGGTTAAGTTTTACATGCAAGTTGCTATCTCCAAAACTAATGCAGATATTGATTTGAAACTTCACATGTGTCATTGGGGTTATAAATCTAGTTGATAGCAGCAAGTCCCATAACTCTGACCTTCATTTTGGCCACATTATGCCCCCTTTTGGACTTAGAAAATTCTAGTTAAAGTTTTGCTTGCAAGTACATACAGCTATTTCTAAAAGGCATATAGATTTGAAACTTATTTTTTCTTTTTCTAGATCAATTACCAACCTCACTGGGTCAAGTGCCATAACTCTGACATGTTTTTTGAGCAAAGTATGCCCCCTTTCAGACTTAGAAAATGTTGGTTAAAGTTTTACATGCAAGTAATTATCTCCAAAACTAATGCAGATATTGATTTGAAACTTCACATGTGTCTTCGGGGTTATAAAACTAGTTGATAGCAACAAGTCCCATAACTCTGACCTTCATTTTGGCCAAATTATGTCCCCTTTTGGACTTAGCAAATTCTGGTTAAAGTTTTGCGTGCAAGTACATACAGCTATTACTAAAAGGCATATAGATTTGAAACTTATTTTTTCTTTTTCTAGATCAATTACTAACCTCACTGGATCAAGTCCCATAACTCTGGCATGTATTTTGGGGAAATTATGCCCCCTTTTGGACATTGAAAATTTTGGTTTAAGTTTTACATGCAAGTTAGTATCTCCAAAACTAATGCAGATATTGATTTGAAACTTCACATGTGCCTTCGGGGTTATAAAACTAGTTGATAGCAGCAAGTCCCATAACTGATATGCATTTTGGTCAAATTATTCCCCCTTTTGAACTTAAAACTCTTTTGATATTTAACCTTTTTGGGTAACATTTTCCTGCTTCTGGGACAATATTTCGAATAGTCGAGCTTGGCTGTCTTACGGACAGCTCTTGTTCATTTGGGTCGGCCCCCTATTTTCAGAGTTATGGCCCCTGTAATAGTCAAAAATGCACATTTTCACCTTGTGACATGCCTAGCTCAAAAAGTATTTGCTATAGATTCATGAAAAATTTGCATGAGTCTTAATCATGATATGAACTTGCGCACCTCCTATTTTTCATTGGGTCCGGCCCCTATTTTTAGAGTTATGGCCCCTCAATTAGTCAAAAATACACATTTTCACCTTGTGATGCACCTAGCTCAAAAAGTATTTAATATAAATGGTTGAAAACTTGCATAATTCTTTATCATGATATAAACTTGCACACCTCTAATTGTTTGGCTGGCTCCACCCCCTATTTTTAAAGTTATGGCCCCTGAAATAGTAAAAAAATGCACTTTTTCACCTAATTATGTGCCTAGCTCAAAAAGTATCAGATGTAAATTCAGGAAACCTTGCTGGAGTCTTTATCGTGATGTGACCTTGCACACTTGGCATTCCTCTTGAGAATCTTAGCTCTTATTACAGAGTTATGGCCCGTGAAATAACCAAAATAGTGGATTTTTTGTTTGTGATGCTCATAGCTCAAAAAGTAAAGGGCCTAGAATAATGAATCATTTTCATAAAATGATTGTTGAGGCTATACCCTATTAAGACTGCAAACATTTGAATTATTGGCCCTCATTTATGACAAATGTACCAGTGGGGGGCACACCCTGTGTCCTACAGACACATTTTCAGTACCGACTCTGATACAGCTGATTGAGTATAGTAATGACATGGGTTTGGTTGTTTGTTGCCAAACTATCATAATCTACCTACCTCCACAGGTCAATGAACCTGTCTCCATCACTTCCATTCATGGAATCAAGAACCGTAATCATTCTGTCTCTCACACTTACTAAATGTACCCAATGGTTGTTGTTGGCATTGACAGGCATGGCAACTCATATGTACTTTTTCCATGGTTTACCAGCATTAAAAAAAAAACACACGGAGTATTCGGACTCTTTATTTTAAAAGATTTAGACCAAAGAAAAAAACGGAATAAAACCATGGAAACCTTGGCGAAATAACCTTTTAAAATAACATGTACATTTGGACAACTTAATGGTACTTAACGTCAGATATTAACCACGGCAAGAAACCTTGGATATTTTCCATGATAAGAAACCTTGGAAACCTTGGAGTATTCAGACAACTTCCATGGTTTTAAACCTTGGATATTTTCATGGTTATAAACCTTGGAAACCTTGGAGTATTTGGACAACTTCCGTGGTATAAAACCTCAAATATTTTCTGTGGTGAAAAGGCCCGGAACCATTGCAGTATTCCATGTTTTTTTCAGTGGTCCTTTATTAAATGAAACCACGGAAACCCTTGTAAAATATCCGAGGTTCTTAAAACTGTAAAGCATATAATAATGTACTCAGTTTAAAAAAAAAGACATAAAAACCTCGCAAAAATTCCAATGTTGAAATTTTTGTTGAATTTTTGGGTAGAGAAGTCTAATAATTAATTTGATTTTAAACTCACATGCCAGCCTGTTCTTACCGTGAAAAAGGAATGCACATTCTTTTCCTTTTTTGTGCCCCCCCATGAGTGGTGGGTGCATATAGATTTGGTCTTGTCCGTGCGTCCATCCGTCTGTGCGTCCGTCCGTCCGTCCGAAGTTCGTGACATGCCTAACTCGAAAAGTATTTGATATAAATTGATGAAACCTTGCATGAGTCTTTATCATGATATGAACTTGCGCACCTCCTATTTTTCGTCTGGCTCCGCCCCCTATTTTCAGAGTTATGGCCCCTGAAATAGTCAAAAATGCACATTTTTACCTTGTGACACACCTAGCTCAAAAAGTATTTGATATAGATTCATGAAACCTTGCATGAGTCTTAACCATGATATGAACTTGCGCACCTCCTATTTTTCATTTGGCTCCGCCGCCTATTTTCAGAGTTATGGCCCCTGAAATAGTCAAAAATGCACATTTTTACCTTGTGACATGCCTAGCTCAAAAAGTATTTGATATAGATTCATGAAACCTTGCATGAGTCTTAATCATGATATGAACTTGCATGCCTCCTATTTTTCATCTGGCTCCGCCCCCTATTTTCAGAGTTATGGCCCCTGAAATAGTCAAAAATGCACATTTTCACCTTGTGACATGCCTAGCTCAAAAGTGTTTGATACAGATTCATGAAATCTTGCACGAGTCTTAATCATAATATGAACTTGGGCACCTCATATTTTTCGTCTGGCTCCGCCCCCTATTTTCAGAGTTATGGCCCCTGAAATAGTCAAAAATGCACATTTTCACCTTGTGACATGCCTAGCTCAAAAAATATTTGATATAAATTCATCAAACCTTGCATGAGTCTTAATCATGATATGAATTTGCGCACCTCCTATTTTTCATTTGGGTCCGCCCCCTATTTTTAAAGTTATGGCCCCTGAAATAGTAAAAAATGTACATTTTCACTTTGTGACGCGCCTAGCTCAAAAAGTATTTAATATAAATGGTTGAAAACTTGCATAAGTCTTAATCATGATATAAACTTGCACACCTCTAATTTTTTGGCTGGCTCCACCCCCTATTTTTAAAGTTATGGCCCCTGAAATAGCAAAAAAATGCACTTTTTCACCTAATTATGTGCCTAGCTCGAAAAGTATTTGATGTAAATTCAGAAAACCTTGCATGAGTCTTTATCGTGATGTGACCTTGCACACTTGACATTCTTCTTAAGAATCTTAGCTCTTATTACAGAGTTATGGCCCTTGAAATAGCCAAAATAGTGGATTATTTAAATTTGTTTGTGATGCACATAGCTCAAAAAGTATATGGCCTAGAATAAGGAATCCTTTTCATAAAATGTTTGTTGAGGCTATACCCTCAAACTGAGACTACAAACATTTGAATTATTGCCCCTTATTTGTGACACATGTACCAGTGGGGGGGGGGGGGGGGCACACCCTGTGTCCTACAGACACATTCTAGTTAATATGAATATTTACACACAAAAAAAACAACATGATAAAATGATATATTCGTAACGCAGCAGTAATTTTCACACTAACCAACAATCTATCAAATATGACTTATATGACTAATAAAAACTGAGAAGTTGACATTAATCTTGGTTTTTTAAAGACCTGAAAATTGCCATGAAGAAAAAACAATGATCTTAAACAAGAGATCACAGAGTGATCTTGGTGCCTACCATTGAGCCATTTTTGAATGTTCAAATTTCAAGACTAGCTAAAGGTCAAAATCAAGGTCAAAGTTCATTTTGGTACACAAAACTGTGCGTGTGGTTCATGCATGTGGTCCAAATTTAAAAGCTGTAGCTTGATAAATGTGAAAGTAGGTCACAAGATCAATTTCAAGGTCAAAAATAATTTTGGTACACAAAACTATGCATGTGCTTCAAATTTGAAGGCTGTAGCTTGAGAAATGTAAAAGTAGGTCACTAGGTCAAAATCAAGGTCAGATTCCATTTCAGAACACAAAACTAGGCATGTAGTCCAAATCTGAAGCCTGTACCTTCAAAAATGTGAAAGTAGTCACTAGGTCAATGTCAAGTCAAATTTCAATTCAGAACTCGCAAAACTATGCAAGTGGTCCAAATTTGAAGCATGTAGCTTCAGACATGTGAAAGTAGGTCACTAGGTCAATCTCAAGGTCAAAGTTCATTTCAGTACACAGAACTGAGCATGTGGTCCAGATTTGATGGCTGTAGCTAGAGAAATGTTTAAGTTGGTCACTAGGTCAAAATCAAGGTCAAATTCGTTTTTGGAACACAAAACTATGCATGTGGTCCAAATTTGAAGCCTGTACCTTCAAAAATGTGAAAGTAGGTCACTAGGTCAATGTCAAGGTCAAACTTTGTTCCAGTACGCAAACCTATGCATGTGGTCCAAATTTGAAGGCTGTAGCTACAGAAACGTGAAAGTAGGTCTCGGCAATTTCTGTGAAAGTACTACATGCCACTAACTATGAAGCTGTGTTTCAGCTGTAGCTGAAACTTCCATCATTCTCATCAAACATACATACATTTCCCAAGTAAGATAACTCCTTGTTGAATTAAATTCAAATTATAGCTTCTTTGACTTAGACAATTTTGTTGAAGTTTTGCACCCAATTTGCCATCACTGCCATAGTGACATTTAAATTTGAAATAAATAGTAATAGAATAACTCAAAACACCTAAGTATTTCAATGTTTAGGCTGTTTTGCAGTATCTTACAGACAGGTCTTACTTTGGACAAAATATCATTTAAAAAAATGCATAATCAAGAGTTCTCAAGTCAATCAAACATATATTACAGTTATAATTGTCACTTCTGAATTACATAGCTCCACTGCAATGGTTAATGTACAAATGTGTAAGAAATATTCAAGCTAGTAATCTAACAACCTCAAAATATATTCTTATATATAATAACATAGGCTCATTAAAACTGAATGGTTAGGCGCAAGACCCAAAACTCATGTATGCCATATTTGACTTTATGAAATTAATTTGTCATTTAGATAACCAGAGCACAAAATGCTCATGGTGAGATTTTGTGATTACCCGTTTCCTTCAACCATTGATCTGTCCATCAACAATTGAGTTTAAAAGATTTAGTGGACTAAACTGATTTTGATGAAACTTGGCATAGTTGTTCCTGGGATGGATATCTACCAATACTGTTTAAATGGTCCAAATTAGTTGCACAAAGGGGCCACAAGAGCTAAAACAGAACAAGATAAAAATGCTGACCAATTTTCATGAAGATCCATTGAAAAATATGGTCTCTAGAGAGGTCACAAGGTTTTTCTATTATTTGACCTATTGACATAGTTTTCGAAGGTACGTGACCCTGTTTTGAACTTTACCTAGATATCATCAAGGTGAACATTTTCACTAATATTCATAAAGATCTCATGAAAAATATGGCCTCTAGAGAGGTCAAAAGATTTTTCTAATTTTAGACCTACTGACCTAGTTTTTGACCGCAGTTGACCCAATTTCAAACTTGACCTAGATATCATCAAGATGAACATTCAGACCAACTTTCATACAGATCCCGTGAAAAGTATGGCCTCTAGAGAGGTCACAAGGTTTTTTTATTATTTGACCTACTGACCTAGTTTTTAAGGCACGTGACCCATTTCAAACTTGACCTAGATATCATCAAGGTGAACATTCTGACTAATTTTCATGAAGATCCATTCAAGGGTATGGCCTCTAGAGAGGTCACAAGGTTTTTCTATTTCAAGACCTGCTGACCTAGTTTTTGATCGCGGTTGACCCAGTTTCAAACTTGACCTATGTATCATCAAGATCAACATTCACACCTACTTTCATACAGATCCCATGAAAAATATGGCCTCTAGAGAGGTCACAACGTTTTTTCATTATTTGACCTACTGACCCACTTTTTGACGGCACGTGACCTACTTTCAAACTTGACCTAGATATCATCAAGATGAACATTCTGACCAATTTTTATGGAGATCCATTCACAAGTATGGCCTCTAAAGAGGTCACAAGGTTTTTGAGTCGGCTAAACGATGTAATCGTTTTGACGAGTCCTTGCTATCCAGCGATTCTCTAAGTCTAAATGGACCAAATAACACAGTGAAGGGATGTAGTTCCATTAGATTTCTCAAACTTCAAACAGTTCACTGCATGAATGAAGTTAAGTTGTGTGAATTCCCTTTGCTATGAGCAATATACGATGTAATCTGTCATATTTATGACTTGTAATTGTGCAATACTCAAATGTAACTCATTAAGCATAAATGTGCATTTTATGAATTGCGCAGGCTTACAAAGCTTGCGTAACATCCAGCGAAAGACAAAAAATAGTTCCACAGGGCTCCAGATAAGATGCGTATTAGCGTAAATTATGTATAGAAATAATGCAAATACGCATGTCTAATAATTTCTAAACGTATATAAAATTACAGAAATGCACACAATGCTTTTTTAAAAACAAAATCTGAATCATCTGGATGCGTTAGGTAACAAAGCCGATCCCGATCAGCCTTAATTCTCCCACATTGAACGTATACACGCATCGTATGATTTCTATAAACTTTGCGTGGGTTTCTACACACACACATGAATTTTGCAGTCAGTAAACGGATAAATTATCGGAAGAAGAAGCTCTTACTGGTTTGTTTAGTTACTACAGATATTAAAAATGACTTTAATTCTTATTTTTCGAGAAATAAACAAATCGGCGAAACATTAAATTGTATTTTCTTGTAGTTTTTGAAATCGAAAGTAGATCGTCTATGTTTGGCGAAATGAAACAACTTTTTTATGAAAAGATTTAAATAAGAGGTAATTTAACCGTAAACTTCAATGTCAGATACTGCCAATTGCTGCTAAATGTCTTCGTATCATCACAATTTGTAAAATATATTGTTCAAACTGGAGAAAAGTGTAATCGTATCCGGATATAATATTTTGGGTAAATATCGAGCTGTGTTATGAAATTTTAAGAAAAAAAAACTAAAAATAAACTGAAACTGGTAGACTATACTGTCAGTACATCAATCATTAGCCGACTCAGGCCATTCAGGCCTTTGATTCTATTTTTAGACCTACTGACCTAGTTTTTGACCGCACATGACCCTGTTTCGAACTTGACCTAGATATCATCAAGATGAACACTCAGACCAACTTTCATACAGATCCCATGAAAAATATGGCCTCTAGAGAGGTCACAAGGTTTTTCTATTATTTGACCTACTGACCTAGTTTTTGAAGCCAGGTGACCCACTTTCTAACCTGACCTAGATATCATCAAGATGAACATTCTGACCAATTTTCATGAAGATCTCATGAAATATATGGCCTCTAGAGAGGTCACAAGGTTTTTCTATTTTTAGACCTACTGACCTAGTTTTTTAAGGCACATGACCCAGTTTTGAACTTGACCTAGATATCATCAAGATGAACATTCAAACAAACTTTCATACAGATCCCATGAAAAATATGGCCTTTAGAGAGGTCACAAGGTTTTTCTATTATTTGACCTACTGACCTAGTTTTTGATGGCAAGTGACCTAGATATCATCAAGGTAAACGTTCTGACCAATTTTCATGAAGATCTTGTGAAATATATGGCCTTTAGAGAGGTCACAAGGTTTTTCTATTTTTAGACCTACTGACCTAGTTTTTGATGGCACGTGACCCAGTTTCGAACTTGACCTAGATATCATCAAGATGAACATTCTGACCAATTTTCATAAAGATCTCACAAAAAATGTGACCTCTAGAGTGGTCACAAGCAAAAGTTTATGGACGGACGGACGCACCGACGTACGGACGGACGACGGACGACGGACACCGCGCGATCACAAAAGCTCACCTTGTCACTTTGTGACAGGTGAGCTAAAAATCATCAAACAACATAAGCTTAAATATGAATCAATAATAATTTTAAAAATATTATTTTACAGATAAAACAACATTTAATTGCAAGTGATAAAACAAAATCTGAAGTATTATGTTGTTTTCATTTTTATAACGTCATGATGTACTTCCGGAGTATGGACGTAAAGTTCCTGCACTTTTTAGCTCACCTGTCACAGAGTGACAAGGTGAGCTTTTTGTGACCGCTTGATGTCCGTCGTCCGTCAACAATTTCTAAAAAAATCTTCTTCTTGAAAACCACTGGACAGAATTACACTAAACTTCACTGGAATGATCCTTGGGTGGCCCCCTTTCAAAACTGTTCAAAGAATTGAATTCCATGCAGAACTGTGGTTGCCATGGCAACCAAAAGGAAAAACTTTAAAAAATCTTCTTGTCCAAAACCACAGGGCCTAGGGCTTTGATATCTGGTGTGTAGCATCATCTAGTGGTCCTCTATCAAAATTGTTCAAATTATCCCTCCAGGGTCAAATATGGCCCCGCCCCGGGGGTCACATGGTTTATATAGACCTATATAGGGAAAACTTTGAAAATCTTCTTGTACAAAACCACATGGACTAGGGCTTTGATATTTGGTATGTAGCATCATCTAGTGGGCCTCTACCAATATTGTTCAAATTATTCCCCTTGGGTCAAATATGGCCCCACCCCTGGGGTCACATGGTTTATATAGACTTATATAAAGAAAACTTTGAAAATCTTCTTGTACAAAACCACATGGCCTAGGGCTTTGGTATTTGGGATGTAGCATCATCTAGGGGTCCTCTACCAAGATTGTTCAAATTATCCCCCTAGGATCAAATATGGCCCCGCCCCTGGGGTCCCAAGTTTTACATAGACTTACATAGGAAAAAAAGTTTAAAAATCTTCATGTCTGAAACCACAACACTTAGACCTTTGATATTTGGTTTGTAGTATTGTCTTATGGTCCTCAACCAAAGTTGTTCAAATTGTACCCATTGGGTGAAAAGAGGCCCTACCCTGGGGGTCCCAAGTTTTATATAGATTTATATAGGAAAAAGCTTTAAAAATCTCCTTGTCTGAAACCATATGACCTAGGCTTTTGATATTTGGTATAATGCATTGTCTAGTAGTCCTCTACCAATATTGTTCAAATTATGCCCCTGGGGTTAAAAGTGGCCCCGCCCTGGGGTCGCTTAGTTATTATGTGAGTTATATAGGAAAAATACTTAAAAAATCATCTGATCCTATTTCCAAGACTGTTTAATTATAATTACCTGATGACCCCAAGTAATATGATGTTACTTGACTGTGACCTTGACCTACTGACCTACTTTCTTGCTTTTTAAGATACAGCCTTGAAATTTTGATGACATACAGTTTTGCTCACAAATCGTAAAACTGAATTTCATTGACCACGAATGTGACCTACTGACTTCCTTAATATTTTATCATCAAACTAGACTTATATAGGAAAAAACTTTAAAAATCTTCTTGTCTGAAATCACAAGACCTAGGCCTTTGATATTTGGTACGTAGCATTGCCTTGTGGTCCTCTACAAAGATTGTTCAAATTATGCCCCTGGGGTGAAAAGAGGCCCTGCCCTTGGGGTCCCAAGTTTTACATAGACTTATATAGGAATTTTAAAAAAAAATCTTCCTGTCTGAAAGTTCAAGGCCTAGGCCTTTGATATTTGGTATGTAGCATTGCCTAGTGGATCTCTAACAAGATTGTTCAAATTATGTCCCTGGGGTGAAAAGAGGCCCTGCCCCAGGGGTCACTTGTTATATGAGTTATATAGGAAAAAATACTTCAAAAATTATCAGATCATATTTCCTAGACTGTTTAATTATAATTACCTGATGACCCCAAGTAATTAGGGGTCACCTGACTGTGACCTTGACCTACTGACCTACTTTCTTTTTTTTAGCTCACCTGAGCACAAAGTGCTCAGGGTGAGCTATTGTGATCGCTCACCATCCGGTGGCTGGCCACACTTTCCTTTAAACAACATCTCCTCCTAAACCACCAGGCCAATTTTGATGAAACTTCACAGGGATGTTCCTTGGATAGTTTTCTTTAAATATTGTTCAAGGAATTGAATCCCATACAGAATCCTAGTTGCCATGGCAATCAGAAGGAAAAACATTGAAAATCTTCTTGACCAAAACCACAGGTCCAAGGGCTTTGATATTTGGTATGTAGCATCATCTAGTGGTCCTCTACCAAGATTGTTCAAATTATCCCCCTAGGGTCAAACATGGCCCCGCCCTTGGGGTCACATGGTTTATATAGACTTGTATAAGGAAAACTTTGAAAATCTTCTACAAAACCACATGGCTTGGAGCTTTAATATTTGGTATGTAGCATTGTGTAGTAGTCATTTACCAAGAATGCACACAATATCGTCTGGGGTTAAAACTGGCCCCACCCTGGGGAGTGCACATGGTTTAAATAGACTTGTATAGGGAAAAACCTTTAAAAAAAATGTTGTCTCATTGTCTCAAACCATAAGGCCCAGAGCTTAGATATTTAATATATGGCATGCTCTAGTGGTTCTCTTCCAAGATTTTTCAAATCATGGCCCTTGGGTCAATATATGCCACGCCCAATGGGTCTCTTGTTTAAGATACAGCCTTGAAATATTGATGACTTACACAGTTTTGCACACAAATCGTAAAACTGAATTTCATTGACCATGAATGTGACCCACTGACTTTCTTAATATTTTATCATCAGTTTGACATTTGAAACATGTAGCTCATATTACTCAGGTGAGCGATCCAGGGTTATCATGACCCTCTTGTTCTACTGATAATGTCTCATGACCTTGCATGAGGTCAAATAACATCAAGCTTGAGAAAGGTCTGAGGCATAATTCAACAGAACATATTTCATTGAATAATGTATCAAAGCGAAATTGAAGCAGAGATAATCCAGACCATCAACTTTCACTCACAGCACTCCCTGAACCATCCAACAAGTTCCCTTCCAGTAGGGGACTAATGATCTCAACTACAGCTTCACCCTAACCTTGCAAAATTTCTGTAATGAACTTGTTTGTCTTTCAATGTGGACAGTAATATAAACTGTTAAAAGGGTTGCTTACAAAAAAGATACCGACTACATGGCAAACAGTGTAGATCTTGATCAGACTGCACAGCTGTGCAGGCTGATTATGATCTGCACTGGAGGCAAATGCAGAATCAATTCAAGGATATAAATTAGGAGGGGCCAAGTAGACCATGGCCCAGATTTTGGGCTGGGCCGCTAAATTGTTGGAGAAAATGCCCATATATAGTGTTTTGATATTCGCTATATCAGTGATGTAAATAGTAACATGCTTTATCTTATCTAGGACTGGGACGGTAACTTGGTTCTTCAGGTCCGATTCAATTACTGGGTGAAATCGGTTGCAATTTTGCAAAACCGTAAGTGCTCTCAAACAATAAACATCACAAGTCGTACTTTATCATTATACATTTCTTTGACCAGCACATAGATCTACAGTATATTTCCGCTAAAACACACCAACTGAACTTAATCAATAGTCTCGAATTTGAATGTCCACTTATATTTAAAATAAGACACCAACTGGCTTCTGGATGATAACTCAAGAATGCTTGAGCCTAGGATCATGGAAGTTGATATGGAAGTTGGTCATGACCAGCAAATGACCCCTATTGATTTTTAGGTCAGTCGGTCAGTCACATTGACCCAGAATAGTAGAACTTTTGTGTACAGTTTAAACCAAATAATTTCTGTTCCTTGTGCAATTACAGAATGGGGCAAGGGGCATTTCGTGTTCTGCGAGCTCTTGTTTCAGTGTAGTCATAAAATAAAATATGTACTGTATGATCATAGCAGTGAATATCACATAGTTTAAGTCAACAAAGTTGAATATTCACCACATCATACAATAACTGTTTACTATTCAATGTCATAATGAAAATGTCTGGGTTTCAATGGGAACACTTAATTTTGCACCAAGACATATAAAGGACTGGGAGAGAGTTTACAAACAAGCAACAAATAATTACCTCCAAGAAATCTTGCTTTGTATGCCACAGTTCAGTTATGAAGGGCTGGAGGTCTTGAAATGTTTTTTTGGGAGTTGTTGCTAAAACTCTCAGATGCTTATAGCTTCTTCTAAGCGAACTCTGGTAAGTTGGTCCCCACCAACGATGACTTTGAACTTTTCAAGCAGCTCATCTGACCCTAAATCATATTTTTAGGTATCAAAATTTGATAAAATACAAATTTCTTAACTTTTCTTTATTGATGAATTAATACTGTGTTACTGATTTCACAGAGTGAAATATACTTTAAAATCATAACATCATACTCAATCTTAACATTTATATAACCAAAGAATGAAAAACTTTCATATACTAAATATAGAAATTTTACATGACAGTCCTAATGATTTTTCAGCAACAATACTTTTTATAACAAATGTTTGTAATAAAATTAATTCTGAAAATAAAAAAAATAATAACATTAGCCTTTTCAGAAATATCATTCACATTTACTAAATTTACTAAATAACTGTGAAAAAAAAAAACACTTTAATTTCTTCTACTATAAATGTTCAAACAGTTTCCAAGAAACTAAAGGTATGTCTTTATTTAGCACTTACCATTACAATATTGTTTCTTAATTGAAATTACCTGTTTAATTCTGCTAGCAGCACAATAGTTATTTTCCATTTTGTACAAGCTTGTAACCATGTTGAGATAACAATAACATTCAAACAATAAAACTGAAAGTTGAAACCAACAAGTTGAAATTCTGAACAGTGTCATGCACAACCTAATAAACAGAAAGAAGTTGTCGCACTTTAGTGGCACTTTTATAAACGTTGGCACAGTTCATTTATCGTGAAATCATTTTATTTCAAATTCCATGCTTTGGTCAAAGGGTATTTCATGGATTTCAATTTTTAGCTCATCTGAGCACAAAGTGCTCAAAGGTGAGCTTTTGTGATCGCCCTGTGTCCGTCGTCAGTCCGTCGTCAACAATTTGACAGTTAACACTCTAGAGGTCACAATTTTGGCCCAATCTTAATGAAACTTGGTCAGAATGTTACCCTCAATAACATATTGGAAGAGTTTGATATTGGGTCATCTGGGTTCAAAAACTAGGTCACAGGTCAAATCAAATAAAAAGCTTGTTAACACTCTAGAGGTCACAATTTTGGACCAATCTTAATGAAACTTGGTCAGAATGTTACCCTTAATAAAATCTTGGGCAAGTTTGATATTGGGTCATCTGGGGTCAAAAACTAGGCCACCAGGTCAAATCAAAGGAAAATTTGTTAACACTCTAGAGGTCACAATTTTGGCCCAATCTTAATTAAACATGTTCAGAATGTTACCCTCAATAAAATCTTGGACAAGTTTGATATTAGGTCATCTGGAGTCAAAAACTAGGTCACCAGGTCAGATCAAAGGAAAAGCTTGTTAACACTCTAGAGATCACAATTTTAGCCCAATCTTAATGAAACTTGGTCAGAATGTTATCCTAAGTAAAATCTTGGACGAGTTTGATATTTGTCATCTGGGGTCAAAAACTAGGTCACCAGGTCAAATCAAAGGAAAAGCTTGTTAACGCTGTAGAGGTAACATTTATGGTTGTTCCTAATCTCCGTACCGTACATCTATATTAGGCAACTTTCGGTTTTCACGGAGTGTGGCGGAACAGTCGAAGCTATATATAGATTTATTGGCTAATATATTTACAACTATTTTGGATTCTGGCTAATACATTTACGATTATAGAAGCATAGCATCGTGAGACAAGGGGAAGGTGTGAATATTTACTTTAAATGATATATGTTTTTATGCCCCCGAAGGGAGGCATATTAGTTTTCAACTGTCCGTCCGTTCGTTCGTTAGATCGTCACAACGTTAACTTTTTGCATGAAGGCACTTTACTCACGAACCACTGCACCCAGGACCTTCAAACTTCACATGCTGATAGTACTTATTGAGTATACTATCCCTAATGACTTTGGGGTCACCAGGTCAAAGATCAAGGTCACAGGGGCCAACGTTAACTTTTTGCATGAAGGCACTTTACTCGCGAACCACTGCACCCAGGACCTTCAAACTTCACATGCTGATAGTACTTATTGAGTATACTACCCCTAATGACTTTGGGGTCACCAGGCCAAAGGTCAAGGTCACAGGGGCCAACGTTAACTTTTTGCATGAAGGTACTTTACTCACGAACCACTGCACCCAGGACCTTCAAACTTCACATGCTGATAGTACTTTATGAGTACACCAACCCTACTGACTTTGGGGTCACCAGGCAAAGGTCAAGGTCACAGGGGCCAGTGTTAACTTTTTGCATGAAGGCACTTTACTGGCAAACCACTTCACCCAGGACCTTCAAACTTCACATGCTGATAGTACTTATTGAGTACAACACCCCTACTGACTTTGGGGTCACCAGGTCAAAGGTCAAGGTCACCAGGCCAAAGGTCAAGGTGCTGCGGAGGCGTGTGTCAACATTAGTGACAGCTCTTGTTTAATGAATGAGTGATATTTCCAAATAGATGTACTGGCTTATAAAATTTGTGGTATATTTAAGACTCTTTCGGATTCTGGCTAATACATTAAGTATAGTGGCATGAAAATAGAATTTTGGTGGTATATATATAGTTGGCATCACTATACCACAGTAACTCAGAAAATCAGAACTACACTCCAAAGTTTGTTTTTTGTTGTTGGAATAGTGGCTGGGCCCATCAAGGGATGAAATTATGCCAAAATGACTAAAAAGGGGGGACGCTTGAGTCGAAAGGCCTATTGTACATATCTTTTGTAGATATACTGCACACTTTAAGATGACAATGGCTTAAAATAAAGTGATCATTAATATGTGTTTTCAATTTCAGCTCTAATGAGCTGATTCAGAACATTCCTGTTTTTCTGACAGGACCTTATATCATACTTTTTGTTTAAAGATATGCTAATACAAGAATCCAATACATGAATGAAATATTGAATGAGAATTTAATAACATTATCAGTTAAATTACAAACATTTCTGTGAAATCTCGTACAACTAAACGTATTATCACGTAACAAAAGAATTTAAACAGACAAATAGAAATGGAAATAGTTTATAAATAGCAACACATCTTGGAAATTAAATAAAACAAAACTGAAATGACCACTGCTGGAACAACCAGTCACATTTCTTTTAATTAAGAATTTCCGGCTAGTAAAATAAATTGGTCCAAATCAATTTAGTTTTGGTAGTATTTAAAAAAAAATATTGCACATATCGATTTATACAATGTTGAAAAGAAATACTTGAAATTCGGTGCATATCGGCAAAAAAACAAAAAACAACAAAAAACAACAACACAGAATTGTCAGTTGCATATAATATGTGCATTCCCATGTATGCTCATATGTCAGTGTATTGATGTTAAAGTCTCTAGTACATAGACGTCTGCGCAGGTTATGAATTTTGACGTGAATTTGGATTTACTAACTAAAGATACATTAGATGTTATTCTAGACAATGGTGTTAGAAGTGACCTATTCGAATAACTGGATTATATTATTGGATTATTTAACCGGAGGGCTTAGAATTGGTATTGATAAACTTTATATCTATTGTTGGAAATAATAACATTAAATAACAATATAATGGGAGTGCTACTTCCATTTGCCGGTCTGAATGGTTAAAACATAGCCACAATCTTGAAAACCATTTATATCATTGAAGCGTTCTTGAAGAAGTTGTTGCCCAAAGTTAATTACTCTGTCATTTAGTTTTTTGTCATAATTAATGTCAAATTTATCTGAGATTTTTAGCTGGAATCCAAGTTCTGGATTCCTTCTGTATTATTTTTCTTGAATGAATGGTCATATATAACGATGATGTTCATGGCATTGTTTCCTGTCATAGTCTCAAAGACGGAATTCCTTAAACGATACTGAACTGTAGATTCCTCCTTTCCTGCCATTTAATCATTTATCGCGGAAGTACAAATATCATTGTCTATTGGGCCGTTTTCATTTAAAGAATTGTCAGAAATGTCATTTCTCATTTCATGTTCAGAAATTTTCATTTTCTTGCAGCTGGATGGAGACATGTTTTTACACAGTTCCCTTAAAATAGACTTAGGTTGTTTCACATCATTTGGAGAAGTTGTATACTGCTGAGTATCTAATATATTTGGCGCGATATTGTTTTTCAATGCAACGTTTTCTTTGTTGGCATCACTATTTGGGACTGCATTTATAATACAGTCCATTTCATCATACCTATCGATTGGTCTTGGTTTTTTCTTTCCAGCCACCTTGTTTTGCTGCTTTTTACTGTTCACGTGGATTTGTGTCAAGTTTATTGTTCTTTAACTTTTCTTTCTTTCAATCCAACACTCATTTTGATGGCCATTATGTGATAATAAAGATTTATAGACGGACATTTACATGAAGGTTTTGGGAAGAGGGTCACAGTATATTTATCACCAGCGGGAGCCTTCAACTATCCAAGCTCCAGCCTCTGGAACATGAATGAGTCTTTTTTCCTTGATTACACAAAGTGCCAATGCGCGCTAAGAAACATTTGCTTGTCCAAGAGATTCAGTACCACTTTTCAATAAATTGTCAACCTCCTACACTATTTCTGGTGCCACAAGTATACACTTAAGATCAGGAAACACTGATAATTCGTGAATGAAATTTTCTATGTGGTATATTGGTCGGCTTTCCAAGCGTCCTTTTTAGCTCACCTGTCACGAAGTGACAAGGTGAGCTTTTGTGATCGCGCAGCGTCCGTCGTCCATGCATGTGTCCGTGCGTAAACTTTTCCTTGTGACATCTCTAGAGGTCACAGTTTTCATGGGATCTTTATGAAAATGGGTCAGAATGTTCATCTTGGTTAATTCTAGGTTAAGTTCGAAACTGGGACATGTGCGGCCAAAAAGTAGGTCAGTAGGTCTAAAAAAAGAAAAACCTTGTGACCACTCAAGAGGCCATAATTTTCAATGGATCTTCATGAAAATTGGTCAGAATGTTCACCTTGATGATTTCTAGGTCAAGTTTGAAACTGGGTCATGTGTGGCCAATAACTAGGTCAGTAGGTCTAAAAATAGAAAAACCTTGTGACCACTCTAGAGGCCATAATTTTCAATGGATCTTCATGAAAGTTAGTCAGAATGTTCATCTTGATGATATCTAGGTTAAGTTCAAATCTGGGTCACGTGCGGCCAATAACTAGGTCAGTAGGTCTAAAAATAGAAAAACCTTGTGACCTCTCTAGAGGCCATATTTTTCATGAGATCTTCATGAATATTGGTCAGAATGTTTACCTTGATGATATCTAGGTCAAGTTCAAAACTGGGTCACGTGAGGTCAAAAACTAGGTCAGAAGGTCTAAAAATAGAAAAACCTTGTGACCTCTCTAGAGGCCATATTTCTCAATGGATCTTCATGAAAATTGGTCAGAAAATTCACCTTGATGATATCTAGGTCAAGTTTGAAACTGGGTCACATGCAATCAAAAACTAGGTCAGTAGGTCTGAAAATAGAAAAACTTTGTGACCTTTCTAGAGGCCATATTTTTCATGGGATCTTTATGAAAATTGGTCAGAATGTTCACCTTGATGATATCTAGGTCAAGTTCGAAACTGGGTCATGTGTGGTCAATAACTAGGTCAGTAGATCTAAAAATAGAAAAACCTTGTGACCTCTTTAGAGGTCATATTTTCAAGAGATCTTCATGAAAATTGGTCAGAATGTTCAACTTGATGATAACTAGGTCAAGTTCGAAACTTGGTCACGTGCGGTCAAAAACTAGGTCAGTAGGTCTAAAAATAGAAAAACCTTGTGATGTCTCTAGAGGCCATATTTCTCAATGGATCTTCATGAAAATTGGTGAGAATGTTCAGCTTGATGATATCTAGGTCAAGTTCGTAACTGGGTCATGTGCGGTCAAAAACTAGTTCAGTAGGTCGAAAAATAGAAAAACCTTGTGACCTCTCTAGAGGCCATATTTTTCACGAGGTCTTCATGAAAATTGGTGAGAATGTTCACCTTGATGATATCTAGGTCAAGTTTAAAAGTGGGTCACGTGCCTTCAAAAACTAGGTCATTAGGTCAAATAATAGAAAAACCTTGTGACCTCTCTAGAGGTCATATTTTTCAATGGATCTTCATGAAAATTGGTCAGAATTTTTTATCTTGATGATATTTAGGTCAAGTGCTCAAAAACTAGGTCACTATGTCAAATAACAGAAATAACAAAGTCATACTCAGTTCAACACTGGGTCATGTGGGGATAGGTGAGCGATTCAGGACCATCATGGTTCTCTTGTTATTTGAGTCACCATTTGATGAATAAACATACACTTCACCGGCCTTTGGTTTGTATGGTGGATTAGGAGTGACCATCTCAATGTCAGGATCGTCAAGAATGGCTTTTGCCGTTTTCCAGTCAAGAATATTGTTCTCTTGCATATACACTTTATTTTCATAGCCACCTCCAACCAAAGTTGGATGTTTTACTTCCACATCACACGATAAGACAAATTTGTCTGGGAGTTCGATTACCCAAACATCACATTTAGTACGAGGACGTACTTGCACTGGAGAGGTGGATGATTCAGTACTAGAAGTTTTGACACTGTCGTTCTTGCATTGTACTGAAGATTACCTGGGAACAAATGTTTCAAATTGAGCCGATGTTTTCTCTGGTACTGATACAATTACAGCGGAAGTCTGTGATGAATGTGTTGGAATCACTACTGGTTCGTTTGGAGAAATCACACCTGCTTCAGTTTCAGCATGTTGACACTTCAATATTGTGTCCTCTATGTATCTGCCGACAAATTCTGCACCTTTGTAGATCATATGACGGCCGTCGAGGATAAGTAGTTCTCTATTGACGCCTGAAAATAGAATCAAAGATGAGAAATTTTAGGACTGAAATAAAGGGATTTGCTTAACTTATTCCTGAAAACAACGATATTCTTACAACAAAAACATTAAAAAAAGAGGTTATAGGTCATTAGATTTGTATAGAGAATTTGCAAGAGTCCTGCAGCGGAAATATTGCGCGAGTTCGAGTGCTATGTTATTCCGCCAAAGAAGGATACTTAGCGCATATTTCTTGATTAAAAACTTATATTTTTATTACATAATTATGTAAATTATATGAACGATATAAATTTGGTGTAAAGGGCTGAGACAATTTCAGTGCGATGCATACGTGAAATTGACATCACAAATGACGATATGAAATCTAAACGTCAATATAAATGATACATATTTATTATTAGCCCGAGTAAAGTTGCAAAAAATATTGTCGTCAAAGAACTTTTAAACTACAAACATAAAAATCACGTTACAAATGAGTTCACACACAGACATGAAATTTAACGTCACTATAGAAAAATGTTGGTGTTTCAGGTTCCATTGAAACTTAACGTAATTTTTAAATGAGTATGTAATTATTAGTTATTATCTAATAATGCTAAACATATTTGGCGTATGAAAACAGTCCATGCAAGTGATAAAAAACCAGACTGTTCTCCGACACTAAATATATTTAGACAGCGTGCCTTATATGAGAACAGCAAAAGACAGAGATAGAATAAAAATAAACAAACAGAAAAAAGGAAGAGAATCTGGAAACGTACAGCCAGAGAGAGTAAGGCTGCTTTTATTTGTTTCCGTCTCACGCATGGTCTGTAATAATTATTGATATTTCAAGGAACTTTAGATGTTATAATATCATACATCAGCTGCAGAAAGATTGTAACAGTGCCATTGAAATAAATTCACTCACGGGTTGCCATTAATTTATAAAAATGATTTTAATTTTCGTATGCTGAATCCAGCCTTTATTCAACGTTTTCCAGAAAATTGGCGTTACGCTATCACATTTGGTACATCTAAACTTGCAGAACTGCATTAATATTTATTTTTGGAAAGATAGCAGCATTACCGTTTTGATAAATTCATGGGTAGCCTTTTATTCATATACTGACCGAGTCCTTATCAATTCTGTGTTATCTTAGTTTTATTTAATTCAATCAAATAACATAGTCATTGTGCAAAAGGTACCGTAACACTATTATTTGTTGAAGACGTGTTATTATTGGCTTTAGTACCTGCGAGACTAGTAAATCCTGGAAACTGTAGAAAATGTAGCCATGTGACAACAGACGCTATCTGTCTCAGAGAAGAGTTCACTGCTGAGGCTATGCTATTGAAGTGTTGAACAAAACCACTGGCAATCAAGTCTGTCCTATACAACGTGGTAACACACTACAAACTATCACCTTTGCGCTGAAAAAAAAAATGAAGATGAATAATAACTTTACTAGATGAAATTCATATGATGTCCAGAACTAAATGCATATAGAAAGGAGCAAGGGTATAAAGTTAGATTTGGAGACTATTCTCAAAAGGCCACAGTGCCATTGGTCAGCTTAAAGTTTGAGGTAAAAATCGAATAATCAAATGCTTTTGAAATGAGATGGATGTACAAATCATTGTTTCTTGTCTACTGGAAACGAAAAAATTGCGTGCTTAAGAACACATGTTAAGAACATAAGGTGACAAGACATAGATCTGAATAATTCAACATTAAGCACCGATTCAGTTACATCATTCAAACACGTATATTTTATTTACATTTTCCGGCTACCCAAAACATATTCCACATAAAAACCTACTGCTTATTTTCACTTAAGAAAATATTTAGTACATGTGAGGACGTCTTCATTATAATCGTGTTTATTTCTCTGTGTCTATCTAACCATTTAGCACAATCGTGAAAAAATAATGAAACTGACCTTATTTCACTTCATTTTTCAAATAATTACCGTGGATTGACAGAGTGGATCTTTTCACACAATAGTTGGAAGTCGGTGATGATTTGTTTGACACTGCACAACCAAGTGATATCGTTCTCACCAGCTACTACAGCCACGACCTGGGTTAAATAGATATTAATAATATATAAATAATACTTCTTTTCAAAAATCTTCACGTATTTTGAAGGCCGTTGGTTTATATCGTGTGAGCACAGTAAGAACATGAATAACATCATGTGTGAGAATGATGCCGGGAACTTTGTAGTTGTTCAGGTTAGCTTAATCTGAACAAAAGTAATGTATATCTTAACAGTTAATACTCCTAAAAAGTACAAAAAATGTATCTTTAGGAATTTTTTGGCGATGTGTCTAAATTTTCCCCCAAAAATTTCAACTAGTTCTTTGACCTAGGTGGTTATTCAGATTATGGTCAACTAATGGAACAAACTTATAAACTTATACCATTATATAAAATTTTACTGTAAAATAAACGAGAAAAAAATCCCGCTTCTATTTTGCTGTACTGTCATAAATTTTCCTCTTTTTAGCTCACCTGAGCAATGCTCAGGTGAGTTTTTCTGATCGCTCGATGTCCGGCGTCTGTCGTCTGTCGTCTGTCTGTCGTCTGTCTGTCAACATTTAGCTTGTGTATGCGATAGAGGCTGTATTTTTCAACTGATCTTCATGAAACTTGGTCAGAATGATTACCTTGATGAAATCTAGGCCGAGTTCGAAAATGAGTCATCTGGGGTCAAAAACTAGGTCACTAGGTCAAATCAAAGAAAAACCTTGTGTATGCGATAGAGGCTGTATTTTTCAATTGATCTTCATGAATTTTGGTCAGAATAATAACCTTGATGAAATCTAGGCCGAGTTCGAAAATGGGTCATCTTGGGTCAAAAACTAGGTCACTAGGTCAAATCAAAGAAAAACCTTGTGTATGCGATAGAGGCTGTATTTTTCAACTGATCTTCATGAATATTGGTCAGAATGATTGCCTTGATGAAATCTAGGCCGAGTTTGAAAATGGGTCATCTCGGGTCAAAAACTAGGTCACTAGGTCAAATCAAAGAAAAACCTTGTGTATGCGATAGAGGCTGTATTTTTCAATTATTCTTCATGAATATTGGTCAGAATGATAATCTTGATGAAATCTAGGCCGAGTTTGAAAATGAGTCATCTCGGTTTAAAAACTAGGTCACTAGGTCAAATCAAAGAAAAACCTTGTGTATGCGATAGAGGCTGTACTTTTCAATTGATCTTCATGAATATTGGTCAGAATGATTGCCTTGATGAAATCTAGGCGAGTTCGAAAATGGGTCATCTCGGGTCAAAAACTAGGTCACTAGGTCAAATCAAAGAAAAACCTTGTGTATGCGATAGAGGCGGTATTTTTCAATTGATCTTCATGAATTTTGGTCAGAATGATTACCTTGATGAAATCTAGGCCGAGTTCGAAAATGGGTCATCTCAGGTCAAAAACTAGGTCACTAGGTCAAATCAAAGAAAAACCTTGTGTATGCGATAGAGGCTGTATTTTTCAACTGATCTTCATGAAATTTAGCCAGAATGATAACCTTGATAAAATCTAGGCCGAGTTCGAAAATGGGTCATCTTGGGTCAAAAACTAGGTCACTAGGTCAAATCGAAGAAAAACATTGTGTATGCAATAGAGGATGTAGTTTTCAATTGATCTTCATGAAATTTGGTCAGAGTGATTGCCTTGATGAAATCTAGGTCGAATTTGAATATGGGTTATCTGAGGTCAAAAACTAGGTCACTAGGTCAAATTAAAGAAAAATCTTGTGTATGCGATAGAGACTGTTTTTTTTTCAATTGATTTTTATGAAATTTGGTCAGGATGATTGCCTTGATAAAATCTAGGTCGAGTTTGAACATGGGTCATCTAGGGTCAAAAACTAGGTCATATCTAAGAAAATGCTTGTTTTTTATCGCAAGAGACCAATTTTTTGGTCCAATCTTAATGAAAATTGGTCAGAATATTTGTTTCCATGAAATCACTAGGTCAAACATGTTTTACACTGTTATGGTGTGTTTCTTAGGTGAGCGACCTAGGGCCATCTTGGCCCTCTTGTCGTTTGAGAAGAATATTTTATATAAAAAAAATACATGTACAAAGATTCATTTAAAACTTATAATTTATTAAAAACCACAACAACATCATTTTGTTTTATTTTAAAACCACATTTCTATTTACGTCCACGAGGTCACGTACCCTATTCCGCCGCACTAACATAAACCTTTTTACAAAGAAAACAAAACGTTTTACTCAATGTATTTAAATTACTGCCGCTTTTTCATTATTTAAGATTTTTTAATTCTGTTTTCTGTTCTTTCTGGTCAAAAGTCCGAATTTTATGCCCATAGTATGTATCACTTATTTTCTCTTAGAAAGAAATCAGTAATTAACTTTATTAAGATCGCGCTGTTTGAAATTTAACAGATGATTATATGAAAACTCGACCGTTTTCATACAAATATGCTTACATTTCCGTCGATATTTTATTGAAATCTTTGTAGAATTCAAATTGTATTACTTCTCAAGCAATGTTGAAAAACTGAAGCGATAATTTAAAAAAATGAATGCACTACGCGCGTTTTTTTGTGTACGTGTCGATAAAAAAAAGTAACGGAGATGTAAATTTGAAATTACGATAGGTCGCACGTGCTCTCAGAATGGAAAATTACTGGCATGGAGTTTTTATATCTTTATGATTCGCGGGTAAATTCCAGTCAATCAAAGTAGCAACTGAACTATCTCAAAGTTTGTTAACGTTTTTCAAGATTCATTAAAGCTACGACGTAAAAACCACTCGCCCGATCGGTCGAGTATACAGCGAGATCCACTCGTCCTATCCAGACTTAAACTCGCCAATGCGAGCGGGCGAGTGGAATTTTACACCCCTGCCTTTGCCAAGTGCAAAGCCTTAATTCTAATCACATTTCTCGTCACAATATAAGCACTTTCCCGTAATTCTAAAATCCAATTTAACAAGTCTGTCTCTAGCCCCTCGTATGGGCTCAAACGCACAACACGACGTTTCTGTCCTTTAGGACCTTCGATAATTCTGTCCTTGGATTTACGCCAGTCTCGTACAAGTTTTTCGCTGACCCCAAACTCGAGTTCAGCGGCACAATTGTTAGAAGATTCTGCGAATTCTATTACACGAATTTTGAATGCATTATCATATGCAACACGCTTCCGTTTAGGCATTTTGTCACAGTTCTATCAAAATAATAACGGATAATCCGATGCGTGCGTGAAATTTAACAGTTTTATGACAGTTTATATCTCAAACAGAAATCAATACAAGAATGAATTCATCATAAAGGTATCTAGCATATTTACGAAACTGTTACAACAATTGATGTGCATAATTACTGAAGACACGCCTTCGACCTATGAAAAAAATGCTTGACATTGAGTAATAAATTTTGATTGGTTATGGGAGTGCCAAATGACTGAGTAAATATTTCTGATTGGTGGTGGTTCACGGGGTGCAGTGTTTTTGTGCATATCATTATTCGCAGGCTTTGTCGGTGTGAATGTCGCTTTGACAAAAGATAAAATAGCCGCCAATTCTTTTGATATCGAGGTGATTCGGCACCTGCTAGCTGTCATGTTATTAACACGGATTAACTTGAGAGGACAGTACGACTCGGTTCGTTTTTGTTCTACTGTTACAAACAAAGTATCTTTAATTATGTTTGCCGATACTTGCTAAAAATTTCTTTTTTGCCGAACGCGGATAAAAAGGGATATATTATATTTAATAATTAAAGATTGACTTTATTGTTTTACAAATGAGTGCCATTCCTACTTTATTTTTAATTATAATGTTTGCCGATACTTGCAAAAAATTTCTTTTTGCCGAACGCGGATTAAAATAACGAATACCCGGTAAAAGCTTTACGAAAGATTGACTTTATTGTTTTACAAATGAGTGTCATTCCTACTTATTTTTTAATTACGTTTGCCGAAACTTGCAAAAGAAAAATTCTACAAATGCCTGGTAAAAGCTTTTCGATACTGTATTTGAAAATAATTAAAAAGATTTAATTTATTGTTTTACGAACGAGTGCCATTGCAGCTTTTTCACTATACTTTATATAACTTGCATAAGAAAACATTGTCACTATTTTACGAACCGTCTTGCCGATACCGGTAACGGGTGGATACGGCGTCCGATATTTATACAAGACAAACATGGCGCTCGGTTGGGAAATGACAAAAACATTATTTTCATTTGATATTGCAACCATAAGTCGACCCAAGAATGTAAACTGTATATTTGATCCTTGAAAACTCGACTAATGGCCGCTAATATATGGTACATATTTAACTGTTTCATTAAGCTTTTGCTAAATATTGTCAGTTATATCTTTATACAATAAATTGTCAATAGATATATCTTTAGTCATTAATTAATGATTTAAGCAATGGGGAGGACCTAGATAATGTTGGAATAACTTTTGGCCAAACCCAATTGTATGTATATGATTAAATGCGTGTATAAATGTGATGTACACATGTGTGAATATATATATATATATAGCTAATTCAAATTGTTAATACTTAACACGATTTTTAAATGAAAGGTTTTTATTACTTTCTATAAATACTTGCTTGATGTTATGTAGGAGCATGAAATGGGAGAGCATAATTTATAATATTAAATGCCTTCCAGTCTAAAAAAAATGGCAAAAGAAGTACTGATTAGTTCAAATACAAGAAATAGCCTGCTTGAAAGAGACTTTTAATGCATTGGTAAGTTTGGTCTTATATCATATTTATTGACAAGAATGTCTATATTGTTATCAACTGATCAACCTTTTTTGCCCCCACCCCCACAACCGCACCTCCATCAACAGTACTTGAAGATAGATAGATAGATAGATATCAGCGATTTTTAGTCCTTTTGGGGCCCGAATTTTGCCCCATTCACATATTTCTGAAAGAAATTCTCCTGAAAAAATTACATATCCCAACCAACAAAACCCTCTCCGCCTTTCTAGATCTACATGATGATGTAAACTGTACCATTTTAAACTTGAGGCAATGTACTTTTAAATAATTCACTTTTTTATTATAGCATATTTATGAAAAAATTGCTTTATTACGACGTTTTCCCCTATTTTAATGGTTACGGGGCAATTTTCACATCCTTATGGGCCCCGCCACCATTCCCCCAAAACTTAAAAAATAAACACAGGATAATTCTACATTGGAACTATAATATGTAAAATGTATACATCAAATAAATGATATATTTCATACTGTAAAGGTACTACTAATGCATGCTCCTTTTTGTACACCATACTTTTACTTGCAACAGCATCCAAAAATAACTCTTTATATAAAATGCATTGTGTGAATGTGCTCAGGGTCACTGCAAAAAATGGATCAACAACATGGAAATAATGTAGGTGTTTTAAATGCAAATTCAAGCATTATAAAATGGTTTCAATTGATTTTAATGGCTGCATTTGTGTTAAATTTGAATTAAGATGTTTGAAAAATGCAAAAAACGGAAGAAACTATTCCTCAGAACTGTTTCAAAATAACTTTGTTTCGATAGTGGAAGTTGATACAATTTATTGCAAGCGTTCCTCAACACCCGGATTTTCTTGTTTACAAAATTAAAAGGGTATTTTATTTTTTATCCGTATTTATCTACAGATCGGTAGTTACTAAAAACTATTGATTGGTGTGTTATAAACTATAGATTTGTAGATAACACACCGATTTGTGATGATCTCCGACCTGTACACTGCCGCTTCCGTGGCTCAATACCGAAGGTGTGAAATTATCCGCATTTTTTCAAGGTAAACAGATTATTTTTGCCAAAAAATGTTGCAGAGATCATAGAATAGTAGTTCCATTGTGAGAAAGTAAGAACTTTCCTAAATCCTTACCTTCTGGCAAAAATAATCGCTAATATTGTACACCGTCTTTATATCGGTTAATCTCACCAGCCCCCCTGATCCTATTTACGGAAATACCGGAAAACGGGATTTATCCTTAATGTCTATATGGTCAATAACAAGACATGCACACATGGGTCTAATGAACCATATTTGTCATAAATACCAAATTGTTATGAATAACTTGTAATAATGTGCACTTAGAAACACATTTGCAACCTTGTTTTGGCGTGTACGTTTACTTCTGTAGGGATAACAAACAATAAATGGCTAAACTATACTGATAGAAAGGTTTATTTTTAAGAGAAACAATGGTGAAAACCATTTTTAATAGCTTTATCTGTTAAAAAGTTATAAGGAGTTAAACCTGGTGACTGCAGTGACTGGGAAAGAAATTTTGTCCATGGGACAATGGCTCGTCATACACAATAAATTACCGTATTTTCCCGAATTAAGGCCCCCCCTCTAATTAACGCCCCCCACCCATTTTGGAGGGAAAAAAATCAGCAAGAACGGGAAAAAATCACCTACCTCATTTTTATAAGTCCACATAATAAGTAATTTACAGTACTAAAGTCCAATGTATTAAAAATTAAACACACTTAAACAATCCATGTACCGTAAGTCCAAAACATTTGTACTAAGTACGGTATGTAACAGAAAATTAAACGGTAAATACATTTTTGATTTGTTTTTACACCACTCGCGCACACGCTTCCTGCCGACTTTAAACAAACTTGCAGCAATGTGTTTACGATATACCCTTTTCTTCGGCAGTTTTAAGAACTTTTAATTTAAAAGCAGGCACAGCAGCGTGTCAAACCATTGACATTTTGTATTGCGCAATTAGCTACCCGCATGTACTAAGGAAAATGTTATCGGAGTACACAGCTGTTTGGGTCATGACGTAATGTGTAGTGTCGCGAGCGTGTCAAAAAGCCAGACATGGAATACACGAGGTACCGTATTTAAATGCATAAAAGACACACTGCATTAAATTGGATGCCAAATAATTACGTTTTGGGGGGATTAAACAACACAGAAACACTTTACAGCTAGTTTGAACGATGTTTTTAAGTTTTGTAAAAATTTTCATTTTTTATTTTTTTACCTCAAATAAACGCCCCCTCTTTGGAAAATGTAACGCCCCCGGGGGCGTTAATACGGGAAAATACGGTATGTGAGATTTAAAAATTTTATGTGACATTCAGAAATTTCTATGGGACAATTGCGACTTGTAAACTAGGAACTGGCATTGTAGTATGTACACATTTCAGACTAAAGAAGCTCTCAGTAAAGAACAAATATAGTAACTAAAACTGTAACAGCTTCACAACTTGTCAATAAAGAAAATTATTGAAAACTGACAAAAAATGAAAGTCTAGAATAAAATACGATGTTAAAACATGTTTTTAAACACTGGAAGCACTTCGAATCTGCACGCTGAATACATTCCTTTGTGTAAGATTTGCACTATTAAATAGTTTCAATTTTTGCATTCAATACAATTTAGCCATGTGACACAGGGCTCATCAGCACTTAAAACTTATGAGACATTTTTCATTTTTATGTGACTATGGCTCATGTCTCATGGGTTTCCCAGTCACTGTGACTGTCAGCAATTCATATGTCAAAACTAGGGCAAATCTTATTGGAAAATTGAAGAGTTTATGTCAAGGGAAGTAATTTGTTTAGAAGTTTATAACTAGAGGCTTCTTTTGATTGATCTTGATTATGATTTTTAGCTCACCTGATTTTTTGAAAAAAAATGATGAGTTATTGTCATCACTTGAGCGGTGTCGGTGTCTGCGTCGGCGTTGCCTGGTTAAGTTTTATGTTTAGGTCAGCTTTTCTCCTAAACTATCAAAGCTATTGCTGTGAAACTTGGAACACTTGTTCACCATCATAAGCTGACCCTGTATAGCAAGAAACATAACTCCATCCTGCTTTTTGCAAGATTTATGGCCCCTTTTGTACTTAGAAAATATCAGATTTCTCGGTTGAATTTTATGTTAAGGTCGACTTTTCTCCTAAATTATCAAAGCTATTGCTTTGAAACTTGCAACACTTGTTCACCATCAAAAGCTGACCCTGTACATCAAGAAACATAACTCCATCCTGCTTTTTGCAAGATTTATGGCTCCTTTTGGACTTGGAAAATATCAGATTTTTTGGTTAAGTTTTATGTTTAGGTCAGCTTTTTCTCTTAAACTATCAAAGCTATTGCTTTGAAACTTGCAACACTTGTTCACCATCATAAGCTGACCCTGTACAGCAAGCAACATAACTCCATCCTGCATTTTGCAATAATTATTGCCCCTTTTGGACTTAGAAAATCATTTTCTTGGTTGAGTATTATGTTTAAGTCAACTTTTCTCATAAACTATCAAAGCTATTGCTTTAAAACTTGCAACAGTTTATCACCATCATAAGCGGACTCTGTACATCAAGAAACATAACTCTGTCCTGCTTTTTGCAAGAATGATGGCCCTTTTTAGACTTAGAAAATCATGGGTAGGACAATATTTCTATTGTACAAAAAAAAATCAGATGAGCGTCAGCACCCGCAAGGTGGTGCACTTGTTTGACCTTCTTGTCCTTAAGTGCAATGATAACAGGTGAGCGATATAGGGCCATTATGGCCCTCTTGTTTGTAAAAATGCAGAACAGGGTTATGAAACCTGCACAGTGCTTATCAGTTTATGACAGTTGACATGTGTGTGAAGTTTCAGTCCATTCCCATTAGCGGGTATTGAGATATCAGCTTACATATAAGAATTTAATCAAAAACTACTAAGTGGAAAAGGGGGCATAATTTTGTAAAAATGCAAAGTAGAGTTATTGTACCTTTGCATGGCATATCATTTCATGACATGAACAAGTGTGTGAAGTTTCAATCCTTTCCCATTAGTGGAATTTGCGATTCCAGCTTAAATACAAAAACTTGACCGAAAACTGCATAGTCGAAAAAGGGGCATAATTTTGAAAAATGCAAAGTAGAGTTATGGGACCTGCACAGTGCATGTCAGTGATCAAGTATATGAAGTTTCAATACATACATGTGAGTACTGAGAGACCAGCTTACATACAAAACCTTAACCAGAAATTTCTACGGTGCTATGAAAATTGGGAATTTTAAACACAGTTACAATTTTATGTCTTTTCCCGCATAATCTCATCCAAGTTATTTATTTATTTAATTTAACTTTAATTCTAGTTTTGATGGAAAGAATTATATCTGAAAACATGTTATATCCACTCCCTTTGTGAACTACATGTTTAAATATAACGAAACACTAGGTGCGAAATGAAATCTTTAGCAAACAGTCTGTTTACCGTCGACGGGTAGAACGCAGACTTGGCGTCATCAAGCATACTGTTTGACGTTCCGCCATATGGTATTCTTTTACGCCTTCCTGGCCTTGAGTAGCCACTATTTAGGACATGCATCAGTGAATTTCGTGGAAAGTTTTAGGTTTAATCTCTTTTGACATCACTTATGACATCACTTATGAATGTTAACGAAACGAGATATTCCCAAAAACAAACTTACATGAGAACAATGTTACGTAAAATATGTGACTAGTTTTACCTATATACATGGCGCAAACATACTTGAAATGCATGTGAATAAACGTCGGTTCAGCCCATACACTTAACTAGGTCTAATTTGAATTTCGTATTTTTGTTTCTTTTGTGCGATTAAAGATTTTCTCTCATTTGCGGAATAAAAAATATAGAATCTACTGAACACAAAAGCTAGCTCACCATTCGGCATTTTGGCAGTATCTTAAGAAATTGCACTGTTGTGATTTAGCGTACGCTCATAGGAAAATACTGTAACTAAACCACCATCATTTTACCACTTCAGCTTATTTATTGGTACAAAATTCCGTAGATATAATGGTGCTCCGAGACTAAGACTGAAACCCGGGGCATATAAATGCCATTCCCATGCTCTGTACAGGACCGCTTCAATAATATTTGCTACATTATGGGGCAGGCAAGATGATAGTTGTTTTTTATTCTGCCACCGAAGGGCCTCTAGTCATGATTTTGTGCCAATAATTATGAAATAAGCAGCAAATATTCATGATGTGTGCGTCAAAGTTGCTAACGAAAATAACTTTTTATATGTGAAAATAAGCTATTAAGTATGTATTTTATTCTTTAAATTTTTTAAAACTGTACTTTCTGTTACTTTAATGAACATGTTTGATCATACTTGTATACAATAAATAATTCATTTTGTACCAATAATAACGAAACGAACAGCAAATATTAATGATGTGTGCATCAAAATCGCTAACGAAACTAACTTTTTATATGCGAAAATAAGCTATGTTTTATATATATATATACATATATTTTTTTTACAAATGTATTTTCTGTTACTTTAAAGAACATGTTAAACATACTTATATACAATAAATAATTGATTTTGTACCAATAATAACGACATGAGCAGCAAATATTTATGATGTGTGCGTCATAATCGCTAACGAAAATAATTATAGTAAGCTTTAAATTATATTTCCATTTTTACATTTTTAGCTCGTCTATACGAAGTATAAGGAGAGCTATCCTACTCGACCCGGCGTCGGCATCTTTCCGCATCCCCACCTTGGTTAAAGTTTTTTTTACACTTTCTCTTTTTTTCAACTTCTCTCTGTAATTACTTGATGGATTTGATTCAAACTTGAAATAGTTATTCCTCATCATCACCCACATCATCTGACATAAGGGCCATAACTCTGGCACCAATATTTCATGATTTATCTCCCCTTTTCACTTAGTTTTTAAGGTTAAAGTTTTGATGCACTTTCACTCTATCTCTGTTATTACTGAATGGATTTGATTCAAACTTAAAATACTTGTTTAACATCATCACCCACATCATATGACACAAGATGCATAACTCTGGCACAAATTTTTTATTAATTATTCCCCCTTTTTACTTAGAATTTCAGGTTAAAGTTTTGATGCACTATTACTCTATCTCTGTTATTACTGAATGAATTTGATTCAAACTTAAAATCGTTGTTCAACATCATCACCCACGCCATATGACACAAGGTGCATAACTCTGGCACCAATTTTTCATGAATTATTCCCCCTTTTTACTTAGAATTTCAGGTGAAAGTTTTGATGCACTTTCACTCTATCACTGTTATTACTGAATGAATTTGATTCAAACTTAAAATAGTTGTTCAACATCATCACCCACGCCATATGACACAAGGTGCATAACTCTGGCACCAATTTTTCATGAATTATTCCCCCTTTTTACTAAGAATTTCAGGTTAAAGTTTTGATGCACTTTCACTTTATTTCTGTTATTACTTAATGGATTTGATTCATAGTTGTTCAACAGCATCACCCACACCATTTAACACAAGGTGCATAACTCTGGCACCAATTTTTCATGAATTTTGCTCCCTTTTACTTAGAATTAAAAGTTAATTTTGATGCATTTTCACTATATCTCAGTTATCATGAAATGCATTTGATTCAAACTTGAAGTAGTTGTTCCACATCATCACCCACATCATATGATACAAGATGCATAACTCTTGCACCAATATTTAATTAATTATGCCCCCTTTTGGCTTAGGCTGTACTTGTATAGTGTTCTGATAAACTTTATCTGTACTTCTCTTATTACTTAATATTTTTTGACACAGACTCAGGCTATTGTGCAATATCTTCACCCACCATTGGAATTAATAAACACTCCAGTGACAGCTCCAGTTTTCTCAGATGTACCCAGTTTCACTATCCAGCATCGAAATAGTCGAGCACGCTGTCTCCTGTGACAGCTCTTGTTTAAAACTGTTTTTGTTTGTCACTTTAAAGAACATGTTTGAAAATACTTGTATACGATTAGAAATTGATTTTGAACCAACATGTACGAAATGAACAGCAAATATTTATGATGTGAGCGTGAAAATCAAACAAAAATAACTTTTCTATGCGAAAATAAGCTATGTATTTTATTCATTACATTTTTTAAAAATGGATTTTTTGTTGCTTTAAAGAACATATTTGAACATACTTGTATATGATAAGTAATTGATTTTGTACCAATAATAACGCAAGTCAAAATCGCTAAAGGAAATAACTTTTATGTGCGAAAATAAGTTTTGTATTTCAATTTTTACATTTTTTTCTGTCGCTTTAAAGAACATGTTTGTACAAACATATACAACAAGAGGGACATGATGGCCCTATATCGCTCACCTGTTATCATTGCACTTGAGGACAAGAAGGTCCTCAGAAAAAATATCTAAGTCCAAAGGACAGGAACAACAAAGGGAAGAAATTTAGCCAAAAAGAAAAAAAAATTCTTACAAGGTACAGATATGTCAAAATACACCTAAAAATTGGAGGTACCATCCATGTTGTACCACAGAAAAGTGGTATAATTAATCCATGTTGGAAAGATTAGCCAGATGTATAGAGTCCATGCTCAACCTTTATTTCACAAGTGCTGATCTCTGATCTCATATCCCTGATGCTTGATACTGATTGGTCATGCATAATCCTAAGGCACCAAAATCTTGATAATATTTATGAACTGTACAAATGAAAATCCTGTGTAAATATCTAAAGATGTTCTTTTATCTGACTGTTCAGCACATGCTTGGCTAACTGCTGCTGTAGAATTTTTTTTTCTGCCACTAAGGCCAGCGCATCCAGTGATGACAGCTCTGAAATGCAGAACAGTCTTGTTTAATCATTCATTGCGGATAACTGCAAAACCAGAAAAAGTCATTTAATCTTTACGAATTTTTATGCCCCCGAAGGGAGGCATATAGTTTTTGAACCGTCTGTCGGTCTGTCCGCATTTTTCGTGTCCGGTCCATATCTTTCTCATTGATGGATGGATTTTCAAAAAACTTGGCATGAATGTGTATCACAGTAAGACGATGTGTCGCGCGCAAGACCTAGGTCCGTAGCTCAAAGGTCAAGGTCACACTTAGACATTAAAGGATAGTGCATTGATGGGCGTGTCCGGTCCATATCTTTGTCATCGATGGATAGATTTTCAAATAACTTGGCATGAATGTGTACCACAGTAAGACGACGTGTCGTGCGCAAGACCCAGGTCCGTAGCTCAAAGGTCAAGGTCACACTTAGACATTAAAGGATAGTGCGTTGATGGGCGTGTCCGGTCCATATCTTTGTCATTGATGGATGGATTTTCAAATAACTTGGCATGAATGTGTACCACAGTAAGAAGACATGTCGTGCGCAAGACCCAGGTCCGTAGCTCAAAGGTCAAGGTCATACTTAGACATTAAAGGATAGTGCATTGATGGGCGTGTCCGGTCCATATCTTTGTCATCGATGGATGGATTTTCAAATAACTTGGCATAAATGTGTACCACAGTAAGACGACGTGTCGCGCGCAAGACCCAGGTCCGTAGCTCAAAGGTCAAGGTCACACTTAGACGTTAAAGGTCATTTTTCATGATAGTGCATTGATGGGCGTGTCTGGTCCATATTTTTGTCATTCATGCATGGATTTTAAAATAACTACGCATGAATGTGTGACACAGTAAGACGACGTGTCGCGCGCAAGACCCAGCTCCGTAGGTCAAAGGTCCTAAACTCTAACATCGGCCATAACTATTCATTTAAAGTGCCATCGGGGGCATGTGTCATCCTATGGAGACAGCTCTTGTTTCTTATATTTTCAGTCGCCACTCTTGCAGCCAGTTGAACACAAGAATCCACTTCATGTGCAGATCTACATATTCCACATCATCCAAGAGTAGACAACATTCCATGTATTCCAGTTAAGCATGTGAAAGTCTCTCTGGCTGATGCAGTTAAACTTGAACAGAACACCAAAGACTAGGGTAACATAATCTAATATGGCACCAGGAAAGAGCCAAGAGGATAACTGCATCACTTCTTGGATGCTTTATAATAAAACAGGCTCCTATAACAAAGAAATTGGTCAATAGTGTTCTTACGCCCAAACTATTTACAAGTGCCAAAATAAGTTATTGAAATTACAGTGAAAGGGTGGATGCAATATGTATAGAAAAAAAGACAATCACATCAATGTACATGGTTTTGTTGTAAACCAAGACTCCATATATTGTGGCATCACCAGACGGTAAAACTTGTGACAATTCCTTCATTTGAATTCTTGAAATTTAGTGTCCATTCTAAGAGACTAACAGACTCAACATTAGAAGGCGTAAGTAAATCCCAAAAGCTATGCTTAGAAAAAGTTGGGGAAAATGTAAGGATAGAAGTCACACATCTGTACTGGTATCAAATCCCGGGACAGCTTAGTAATTAATAACAGCAGCAGATTTCTGTGAATTTGTTCTGTATACTAGACAAGCCAGATTTATTCAAAGAGTGATGCCAGACAAAGTTACAATGGATGGAATACTATTAACACTTACCCTGCTAAATTTCTATAATGGACTTGTCCATCTTTCAATTTGGACAACCATTAACTGTTAAAAGGGGTGCTGACTAAAGAGATACTGACAGAATGGCGAACAATGCAAATCTTGATCAAACTGCATGGATGTGCAGGCTGATCATGACCTAAACCGGTCACAAAGGCAGAATTAATCAAGTCCAGCATAATAAGGGTTAAAATAAGTGGTCTACAGTAATTTTGTTTTTAAGTAATATGGTATAGCTACCTTTTGATGTATCTATACTGCTTGAAGCTGGCTCCGATGTTGGTATTTCTGCAGATCCATTCGATGTTTGATAAATTTGGTTCTGTTGATTACAGTAAATAAATTATTCAGTAGATAAAATAACAAAGAATACTAATTTATAAAATGCATTTATAATATAACTGTTAAAACTGTTCAATTTTTAAATTGTTTTGCATAGATATTTATTTGTGGTTACATTACATGATTATAAAACCAAATAAAAATAAATTTTGAGAAATTCTTCTGATTTTAGTTACTAACCTAACAACAATTTCAGATAAAAGTCTTCTTCTTTTCTTCAGTGGGTCTGTAGCCATATGATGTTTTGGCCATTGCCTGGCAGGTGTGTATTTGTTAAAATTGACTGTGTCTGCTGGAACAGGATCGGGATACTTCTCAGTCCAACAACCCTCAGGGAAAATGCTGCAAAAAATGTTTAAGTTTAATTTCCAAAATTATCACGTTAAATAATATCTGATCTGATATTTCTTTGACACTGCTTTAACCCCATTTCTCAACAGAGGTCTACCTGAATTCTATAATGGTTCTAACTTGTTCTTGGCAAACTGACAACTTCCAAAATGTGTCACAGCCACAGAAGCTTTACAAATGAATTCACTCTTCAGACTAAATATCTTCCAAAAGCAACTACCTTGCTCAGTGTGCCAATTTGCAACTGTTCATTTCTGAAACTTTTACAAAAAGTATAGTCTCAATCAGTGGAAATGAAAAATGAACATATTTTATGTAGAAACAAAGAAAGGCCATATCAACTGCAATCTGACTAAAGTACTTGATCTTCTAAACGAAGATCTGAGAACGACCTATTCACATTCGTCTTCTGTATATTTTGGATTTCCATTATTGCTATTTTTATGTTATCCAATCAGACGACTTGTTCGATTGTCAAAGGATAAGAAAAATATGCGGTTATTCCAGGACTCGAACCCGGGACCCCTCGCTTACAAAGCAAGTGGCCTACCAACTGAGCTAACCGGCTATCTGATACATTACGACATAAGAATTGTAAATATCAAAAGTCAATGCTACATGTAGATTTGCAAGATGTTGTAAGCTAGGCTCTGATTGGCTAGCGAAAGAGCCGTCAGAACGAGGCAATGAATAGGTCGTTTTCAGATCCTATGCGTAGCGTAATAGGAGATGTACTTTAGTCAGATTGTATCAACTGTCACTTGCATTGAATATCAGTTACACAAAAAATGTACAGAACCAGATTCCTGAACCAAAACTAAACAGGGTTTCTGAAAATGCATGCATATTTACCTTTTAAACCAATCTTCTATGAAGTTCATCAGCTGCCACCCTGAAGAAGTTCATATCTGTTAGGATAAAATAAAATGTCAGTTTGTCTGCAAATTAGATCCGTGTTAAAACACAGCTTATACTCCCATATTTGGTGAAGGAAGCGCATGAATTTGACGTAATCTGCCAAGTCAGATATTTGATTGGTCTGATGTGTTTGTAGGTTTAGAACATTTAAAGTTAAACATATTGCATTAGTCTAAGGAAACTGATTATAAATATGAAATACACTGTCGTCACCTTTAAACAAACATACATGTGGTAATTTCCAATGACGTTGCTAATGTTCAGCTGTGAGGACAGCAGCATGCTTTTGCATTTTCCAAGGTTTCTTTTCGGCTCCATAAACTGTATATCTCCCATTAAACGATCTTGATACTGACTGTCTAATATAACACAATCCCCATTGACATCTTTTAATCGAGATTTGACAGATTTATGTTACATAATATAGCTTTTTTTTCAAGGTAAACTGCTTTGTATCTAAGAACATCGACAATTCAGCTTGTTGAAGGAAAATGGTGGCAATAAGCGGTGCATGGAGGTGTGTCAAAAATCAGTATCAGATTGGGTTATCAATTTGTTTGATTGACTGGATGCAACTGGTCAATTGTGTCCATAGGACAAAGATGCCCATACATACTGTGCAATCGTTTATGGTCATATTCAGATAAGGTTGTGCATCTGAGTAATTTTGAATTCATTCCTTCAAAAAGTGTATATGGAGTTGAAACCACCAAACTTCTTCACCTGGGCCTATTTTGTGACCTTAAGAAAGGGCCATAATTCTAGAAAAAAATAGCAATAGAGAAAGGTCCATTATTTATGGTCATCTTCATATCAAGGTCCTTTATCTCTGAAACCTCCAAACATGTCCTTCAATATTGTAGGAGGAGTTGGACACACAAAGATTTTTTTCTAAAGTCTATACACTGTCAGCTAAACTATCAAAGGGTCATAACTGCAGTAAAAAATAGTCTCAACAAAAGTTCCTCCCTTTATGGTCATTTGCATATCAAGTTTGTTCATCAGTCTGTGAAAGTTATGATTTTTGACATAGCATAAACATCTGACAGACTTTGGCAACAGTTCCCCAAAGAACATTTGTGTGACCTTATAATGATGCTACAAAGTAAGTTTGATGAGTTCCATCAAGCAGTTCATGAGAAAATGTCATTTAAAAGTATTTCTGTTTTTAGCTATTGTGGCTCCTTAGAATCTTAGGGTCAACCAGTCCCATTTGAACAAAACTGGGAGAGACTCTCATTATAATGCTAAAGACCAAGTTTGATGAAGATCCATTAAGCGGTTTATGAGATATTCTTTAAAAACTTTCAATTTTAAGCTCTGGTGGCTCCTTAAAAGGGCCAAGGTGAACCATTTGAACAAACTTGATAGAAGTCTGTGCCAGGATGCTACTGACCAAGTTTGGTATAATTCTGACGAATAGTTTCAGAGGAGATGTTTCAGTAAAAATGTTGATGAAGTGTGAAGGACGAAGACAATGAACAACAGATGCCGAACCATCCACCTATACTAATAGATCACCCTGAATAAAGTTCAGTGGAGCTAAAACAGCCCTAAGTCCAAAACTTCCAACAGTACATTGATCCTAGCTGGTCCTGCCTGCAACAAATTATCTTGTTAAGGTAGTTCAGCATGTTTGGATCAAATTTTTTTCTACAATGTAGAATTTGATTAAACCCTGATTTTTCAAAACTTCAGAATATATTTAGAAAATTCAGCAAATAAAAAAGACACGGTTGTGTGCTTGGTTTTTTGCTAGACTGATCTGTAAAGGTTGTACCTTACGAAAATTTCATAATGGGAGGCTATGGAAAAATCACAATTTTCATAACATGTTCGCAAATAGAAAAAGTTGCTACAATGTAGGACTACCTTAAATCCTAATAATCATTTGAAAGTCAAACTATGCATGCATAAAAGAGCTTAAGACTGAAAAGAAAAAATACCTGAAACTTGTCCCTCTGTAATGGTAAAAATTTGTCCCAAGTTACTTGAGAATCCATGCATGATCCGCAAACTTGCTGACTCAGCAATAATGAGACTGACTGACAGACTTGCAGATGCAACACAAACCTATAGACCTGTAGAAATATAATGTATGGATACCAGTCTCATTGGTATGAAATAAACTGTTGTATTTATGGTAAGCATTGAGCTGTTCAGCCTGTACCAATAACAAATATGTGGATGTTATGTTCATACTCGTATATAGTGGACGCAACTTGACCTTTGTATTATAATACATAATGAGGCACAACCTGTTATTGAAAAGGAGTGTACGTAAAACGCTTCATCTCTTTGCATTCATAAATTTAAATATACAAATATACAGTATAAACCCTAAGCACCCCTTATTTCTACAATGAAATAATCAATATGAATAATCAGCCTAAGGTCAACCATCACGGTCAAGTTGCAACTACTATACAAACTATAAAACTGTGATTTGTAAATATTCAGTGAACATTTCTGCATTAGTGAACATTTCAGCATACACAAGGGCACTTTCGTGTTCTTTTTTTAAACTGAGTTAGCTCCCTTGAATTAAAGACGAGCTGTCACAGAGGACAGCACGCTGGACTGTTCCGACACTGAATATACAAATAGGAGGAAGCTGGAGCTGCCATAGGAGTGATTATTAACACCAATGTGGATGGCGACCTTGGGCAACAGTTTAAGTCTGATTCAAATTAATTTAGAAATAACATGAATAGAGGGAATGTGTATCAAGATTAACTGAATTCTAATGGGACATAATTCATGAATGTGTGTCAAGATTGAGTTTAAAAAGGACATATTTATTTATTCATGGACTATTTCTGTAAGAGTTATGCTTCCCAACTTTTTTTGACCCTCAAGAGGGGTTTTCATGATTTCCAAATGAGAGATTTGGACTCTCATTGGGAGTTTTTTCGCAGCACAGTTTTTGACGGTGCACACTATAAAACTGATGGTTTTTTACCTTACTTTGATGGTTTGTGACCTTAGTTTACAGATAAATAGTGTTTATAACCAAATACAACAGTTTTATATTTATTGTATTTATTAAAATAATCAAATCATAACAGGATATATATCATTTATACATACAAAATATCACAACCACAACATCAATGACTTTATCTTTTTTTTGTGCAACCATGAAAGATTTTATTCTGTTATAGTTTCCTTTCACCAAAAGAAGAATGTGTCCACAAGGAAGTTTACAAGTCATGTTTGTAAGCATCAATAATAAGACCAGGCAGTACTGAAAAATCTTCTATTCATATCTATGTAGTGTCATTACATTTTTATACGCCCAAAGGGACGTATTATGTTATGACGCTGGTGTCCGTCTGTCCGTCCGTCCGTCTGTCCGTTAGCAATCGTGTCCGCTCTGTAACTCTTGAACCCCTTGAAGGATTTCAAGGAAACTTTACACAAATGTTCACCACACCGAGACGATGTGCAGAGCGCATGTTTGGATGTCTCGCTTCAAGGTCAAGGTCACACTTAGGAGTCAAAGGTCATATCAGTTTGTTTCGTGTCCGCTCTGTAACTCTTGAACCCCTTGAAGGATTTCAAAGAAACTTGACACAAATGTTCAACACACCAAGACGACGTGCAGAGCGCATGTTCCAGATCACTTGCTTCAAGGTCAAGGTCACACTTAGGGGTCAAAAGTTATATCAGTTTGTTTCGTGTCCGCTCTGTAACTCTTGAACCCCTTGAAGGATTTCAAAGAAACTTGACACAAATGTTCACCACACCAAGACGACGTGCAGAGCGCATGTTCCGGATCACTTGCTTCAAGGTCAAGGTCACACTTAGGGGTCAAATGTTATATCAGTTTGTTTCGTGTCCGCTCTGTAATTCTTGAACTGCTGCAAGGATTTCAAAGAAACCTGTCAGAAATGTTCACCACATTGTAACGATGTGCAGAGCACATGTTCCGGATGACTCGCTTCAAGGTCAAGGTCACACTTAAGGGTCAAAGGTCATATATGACTGCTTTGTGTATATTGCTCTGCATTGCAGTGCTCTTGTTTTTATTTGGCAGATCTCTTTTTTGTACTTACAATAATTTTGTTTTGAATTACTTCCCTTTCATGTTACTATAAATAGCTTATTTTGAAACTTTTTTATTATTGGCCGTAGGGAAAAACCGAGACCACTTTTCTGTGGTACAACATAGATGGTTCCTCCAATTTTAAGGTGTATTTTTACATACCTATACCTGATAAGGTTTTTTTTGTAGACTTTGAATATTTTTTTGTGGACTTAGATTTGTTTTTTGATGTTTTCCTTTTGTTGTTCCAGTCCTTTGGGGCTACAACAGTCAAGTTCTTAAAATTTTGCTCCCACCCTATGATGTAAGCCTTCGGGCGTATATTGCCCCGCTTGGCGGGGCTCTTGTTTTAATTAAGCAACCATATCTTTAACAGTAGTAAATAGGGTATTTGAACAGCTCTGAAAATGCATCAAAATAGTTTAGAAACAAAGAAAGGTTTAAGGAGCTTTTTGAAAAATGAAACATTGGGAATTTTAATATTAGGAATTCATCATGTTAACCAAAACATTATACATATAGCTATCACTTCTTAACAAGAACATCATTTATTTTATGCTAACTAATGAAATACTGTATTCTATCAGTTAAATATTTCCATATCTCATCACTCACACTGTGAAAATATGAAATCTATATTTTCACACTGTGAGAGATATAGCTCCGCCCCCTCATACATTGTGTATGAATTTTAAATTATTTGCTTAAAACTGGATGAAAATTGTAGTCGCACTTTGTTCTTTATAGTATATTTCTCGATTCAAATCATTTTACTTAATGAGAATTTCATAACATTATGCAGCAAAAAATAAAATAAAATGGAACTTTATGTTGTGTGCGTCTTTACAACGTCACAACTAGGGCTGTCATTGATTGGGTCTTTGGCATATTGACAATACCGATATATCGGAAGACAAATATCGACGATACATCGATATATCGATTATTAAGTTAGATTAACAACCTATTTGTTCATGGGCATGCTATATACCTTCTTGTCAATGTTATGTTTAGTTTTATTGCCTACGTTTTATATTACTGTTTCATTGTGTTGTATTTGTATCTATGAAATAAATAATGAAAATTAATGAAATCTTTTATAGATCTTCATTGTGCCTTCACTCCTCTTTTGCATTTATCCTATCTACTTTACAACCTAGTAAACTATAATACCAGGCACTGGATTTGGGTTTCAAACGGCTAAAATTCTGCATTTCTCTTCCACAGATATCTATTCATTTATTAAATTAATTAATTTATTTATTTACAATGTTTTTATTTATTTTTAGCCTGTCTAATTTTCACCTTGCACTTACATTCAGTACTGGCACCGCGTGTTTTTTGTTGTTTTTTTTTTTTTTTTAACTTCTGCCCAAGTTTTCGATGGGCCTCAAATTTGTAGTGTTTGACTGTTTGTTTGTTGTACTGAAAGGCATGTTTAAGCAACACCCTGTGTTTCTACGAACCCAAACAAAGCTTTTCTTTCCGTCTTTTGACTCTTTTTCCACTATTAAGCCGGCGACGGCTTCCTTTTCGGCCATCTTTGATTGTTATTGTTACGGGCACTAGCTAAATTCTGTACCTTTTACTGAGTGATCAGTATACGCGAACAAGTAAAAAGCCGAGATTGACGTAGAAACAGTATATATACACTATGTTTTCACATGCACAAACAACAGGACAAAGTAACTTTTTGCAAATAGATTCTTAAGTTGAGCCCTTTTTACTTCTACCCATATAGGTAGTGCCGGCTAGTGGGAAAAGACTGCTACGGTATAAGTTTAGACATGACCTTTTTTGACAACTTCCGTTACTTACGGCACATTTTTGCAGGCAGAAAAAGTTGTTTTAAAGGGGCTGAGTGTTTATCTAGACAGTTGTTTTTTCTCTCTGTAAAATATCGATTTTTGAAAATGGGAATCGATAATCGATCGACCAAAAAATATCGTTGATACATCGATATCGTTTCTATCGATGACAGCCCTAGTCACAACACGTCTGACGTCATGTCTATTTACGCGCGTCTGTTTCCCACGCCAAGATTAAAAATTGTTGCAAAATGCACATCTCAACATGACTGAGCATAAAATAAAAAGAAAATTTGTTTGTTTTTCGTGAATATGGAATATATCTCACCTCGAAGTGAGAAAATGTTCACATTTTCACTCGCGCTACGCGCTTGTGAAAATATTTGAAATTTTCTCACTTTTCAGTGAAATATATTCCATATTCACTCAAAACAAACAAATATCCTCTATAGTATACTATATTATAGCAATAACTTTCTAATCACAACATACCTACATATATGACAACCATAAATAACATCATTTAATGATACATATCAATAATATCACTGAAACCCTTTCACAATCTGTCCATTTCACATCCATTACACTACAGCCTCATCTCACCTGCACTGTTTATCGTATGTAACACATGCTCTCTTAGCACTCTTAAACATATTCTCTGTTGGCACAATAGACCTTCTTACACAGAGCTATTTGCTTAGCAACAGGAAACAATTTTCACGCATGCGCACTTTACGTAGGGCAAAAAGACATAATCCCCTGCAGACCAAACCCCCTTCTCTCATTTCCTTCAGTGTGTAGTTATAGTCCCTTGAAAAAGGCTTTGATAGTAAAAATGTAAAATGTCAGAATACTGAAAGTTGAATGTCAAATGACAACTTTTTCACGTCAAATTATTTGGACTAAAGTATTGAAATACTTGCGATATTCTGTATATCATATACATACCTGCGTACATGTGATAAAGCTTTACGAAAAGCAGTGTAAATTTAGTTATATTTGTAGACAGAATGTTTGTGGTGTGTGTTGGATCTAGGTGTAAGTAGTACGTCACCATGCTTAAGTATATAATGTATATACAGTGAAAAGTATACAGAAAAACTACAAAAAAATACACACACGAAAATAGATAGGGAAACAATTAAGTGCTAGTTTCCAAGGTAAAGATTAGCCATGGTCAGGTGGTGCACACTACCTCTCTAACCGTTGGTAACGCCTCGTGCTGGCCACCATCAAATCCTGACACAGTACTGAAGATAATATATACTCAGCGTCATTGAAAAGTTACCACCTAATATATACCTCTATTTCATACAATATCGACGTCACTTTTTCATGGCCTGTGCACGCTCTATTACTCATAGACCCTGTCTGATCATGTCTCCTAGCCTATTTCATGTCTGTCAGGTGAGAACAGCACATACGACATGCAATTTCCCGACATGAAAGTTTGGCGTCAACCATGCCAATGGCCTGATGGCGTTGACCGTGCCTTAAACATGGCATTCTTAGCAAGAATATTCTAGTTTTTTAACGTATTCCTTTTAGTCTATCGACTAACTTTCAAGTGCGATGGATGATTTGCGATAGAAAAGTCGTACATGTCGACATTGCTGGAAAAGTCATTTTGCATGTGCTGCCCGTGCCTAAAATGGAGTTAATTGAATTTGACAAATCTTTACACCAGTGACGTCTCAGCTGCGTCAAAGATGTAGTCGTGTTATGCATTTAACACAGTTCAATGCGATTTTTAAAATATAAGGGCTATTAGGGTGGTAACTTTTCAGTGACGCTGAGTATATTTCAATTGCATATTTGTCAGCATCAAATATTACCAAAGACGTTAAAAAAATACAATTATGCAAATGTAAAAATAATGTATCAATAATTATACTTCACATAATGTCATTCCTGAAAATGTGCAATCAGTGCTGAAGTTGTATTTCATTTGGATATTTATCTCCATCAATTATTACCAAAGAAGTAAAAATATAATAATATTGCTTCATTTATCCTTTGTTTTAATCACTTACTTAAAGAAGGTTTCAACAGCTTTGGAGTCAATGTCAGCGTTGGAGCTAAGGTACTCTCTAACACTCATACCAACAGCCAGGTTGTCAGGATTCTTGAAGTCCACCTTAGTAACATTGGTAGCACTGGTAATGACCCTTATCTTGACAAACCTGCTGAGCATGGTTTTGAAGAAACGCTTCATCTCTGGATGCAGATAGCCCGCCATTGCATCATTTGCCTACAATAACAAAAAGCACTAAACAAAACAGTCAGCATTATGCAGAATAATCTAGATCTTATTATAGTGAACTTCTGTTTGTTAATAAAGTTATGATGGAAATAAAGCAACATTTTAGGCTTCATGTTTCAGCAAGCCATTTAGTAAGTTGTATTAACCCACTTGGACTAAAATTAATACATATCAAATGCTATGTTTTAAGCTTTTGTTCGAAAAAATTATTTATTGTTTACTTTGTAACTGCTTACCTGGAAGGTCATGTTGAAGCCAATAATTGGTTCTAGGATGTAATCTAGGAAGAGGTAGGTCATGTAGAGGACTTCATCATGAAGTTTGGAGGCACATCGTTGTACACGAGACCCTTTTTTCTCAACTTCTGGCTGGCTGTCAAAGTAAGATTTCAGTGCTGGCCAGTGCACCAGTGATCGTTTTACACACTTGTGAAGGGATAACCATCTAGTTGGACAGTGTTTCAGGAGCTTTCCAGGATCTTCCAGCTCTACAAAATCAACAAACCCCTGGCACTCTTCCTTTCTTCCTTTGTCTTGAAACTGAAACAGTATAGAGGAAATACATCCGATTTAACAAAAAAAAAAAAAAAAGGCCTATGACGCCAAGTGTAACAGTCCACTTAAGACTCAATGATAACAATTCATGCATTTATCATCTCTAAAAGCTCTTTCTACTTTTTATTTTGCTTATGTTTACCTTTGTTATTCATAGTCAGTTGTAAAAGCTCATAAGAGCTTATGTTTATATGTTGCCATCTTGCCAACTCAAAATAAATCTCATCTTATCTTATCTTGATCAGGGACAGTAATGTAAAGTTACAGTAATGTAAAGTTGTGTTTTTTAAAAACATTATGTTACTCCTTTTTTATACCTGTGAAGGAAGTAGTAAAAGTTGTCGATGAGTAGGTCTTCAACCCCAGTTGTCAGCTTCCTCAGAGCATGTTGAACACATGTATTTGCTATGTGACAGACACAGCCCAGATCGTACACGTTTAGTTGCTGTTCACGAACCCTTGACCGGACAGAGTTATGCTGCTCAACCATAACATTGGCGTTGTGCTCATATATCCTTTTAGATTCTCCCATGGAATGTCCCGGTCTCTGAAAATAGACAAGCAAAACATACAGATACATTTACATTATTACCAGTTTACATTATTACGAGAAATGCATTAATAAAATTATATAGTTAATAAACATTCTTAAAAATAAAACAAACAAAGATGTTTAAAAATTTCTGTCTCCATCAAAACAATTGCATGCTTGTAGTATACTTACACTAGCACAGTCTGCAGACAGCCAACGACGTTAGATCCCGTGACATCACGGTTCTGGTGACAACACACCTCACTACCGAATCATGAACTCTAACCAGAATTGCGACACATTTATCTGATCCCTCGTCATAACTCTCATCAATGAGAACACTGAACTATTCACATTTACACAAATCAATCACATTCAATTTCTGGAGCAACACAGTGGTTGATAATATTGGCAGTTTTCTGTCTTCCACAAGCGAATTTCTTGGCAATGCTTGAATCGGGGAACATCAGCGGTACTAAGCGAGTGAAATGGTCCACAGTATTAAATGACAGCTCATGCTCGGCCACAAATGTAGTGAACAAAACCTCTGCATTAGTCACTTTCTTTGATGGTCACTGTAATGTAAATCAGTTTTAAGATCAGTGTGCAAAACTGTACATGTCATCCAAATTTCAATGTTGTATCTTAAAAAACAAGAAAGTAGGTCAGCAGGTCACATTTATGGTCACTTAAAGTCAGTTTTAAGATCGGTGTGCAAAACTGTACATGTCGTCTAAATTTCAAGGCTGTATCTTAAACAAGAGGGCCATGATGGCCCTATATCGCTCACCTGAGTAGAGTTGCTTGCTTGAACAAATTTCTTAGCTAAAGCTTTAAGATCTAGGCCTGGTTTATTTTTAGCAAATTTATGAAGATTTCCCTATGCACAATCAAGTAACACTGGGGCTGGGTCAATTTGACTCTGGGGGGTCAAGATTTGAACAAATTTTGTAGAGGTCCACTACGCAATGCTACATGTCAAATATCTAGGCTCTAGGGCTTCTGCTTTTTGAGAAGATGTTTTAAGATTTTCCTATGTGAAATCAAATGACCCCTGGGGCGGGGTAAATTTTGACCCAGGGGTCATGATTTGAACAAATTTGGTAGAGGTCCACTAGGCAATGCTTCACACCAAATATCTAAGCTCTAGGGCTTCTGGTTTTTGAGAAGAAGATTTTTAAAGTTTTTCCTTTCAGTTGCCATGGCAACCAGAGTTCTCCATGGAATTCAATTCTTTGAAAAATTTTGAAAGGGGGCCACCCAAGGATCATTCCTGTGAAGTTTGGTGTAATTCTGCCCAGTGGTTTTCAAGAAGAAGATTTTTTTACAAATTGTTGACGGACGACGGACATCAAGCGGTCACAATAGCTCACCTTGTCACTTTGTGACAGGTGAGCTAAAAACAAGAAAATAGGTCAGTAGGTCAAGGTCACAGTCAAGTGACCCCTAATCACTTGGGATCATCAGGCAATTATAATTAAACAGTCTAGGAAATATGATCTGATAATTTTCGAAGTATTTTTTCCTATATAACTCATATAACAAGTGACCCCCGGGGCAGGGCCTCTTTTCACCCCAGGGGCAAATCTTATTAGAAATCAACTAGACAATGATACATACCAGATATCAAGACAAGAAGATTTTTTTTCCCTAAATAAGTCTATGTAAAACTTGGGACACTCTGGGTGGGGTCTCTTTTCAACCCAGGGATATGATTTGAAAAATCTTGGTAGAGGACCATAAAGCAATGCTACATAAAAAATATCAAAGGCTTAGGTCTTGTAGTTTCAGACAAGAAGATTTTTCAAGTTTTTTCCTATGCAAGTCTATATAAACCATGTGACCTGGGCCTGGGCGGACCAACATTTGACCCTAGGGGAATAATTTGAACAAACTTTGTAGAGGACTATTTTATAATGCTACATACCAAATATCAAAGCCCTAGGCCCTGTGGTTTTGGACAAGAAGATTTTCAAAGTTTTTTCCTATATAAGTCTATATAAACCATGTGACCCCCAGGGCGGGGCCATATTAAACCCTAGGGGGATAATTTGAATAATGTAAGTAGAGGACCACTAGATGAAGTTACATATAAAACATCAAAGCCCTAAGCACTGTGGTTTTTGACAAGAAGATTTTCAAAGTTTTTCCTATATAAGTCTATGCAAACCATATGACCCCAGGGCGGGGCCATATTTGACCCTATGGGGATAATTTGAATTAATTTATTAGAGGACCATTAGATAATGCCACATACCAAATATTGAAGCCCTAGCTACTGTGGTTTTGGACAAGAAGATTTTTAAAGTTTTTCCTTTCAGTTGCCATTGCAACCAGAGTTCTGCATGGATTTCAATTATTTGGGCAATTTTGATAGAGGCCACCCAAGGATCATTTCTGTGAAGTTTAGTGTAAATCTGCCCAGTGAAGAATGATTTTGAAATTTATAATATAGCCATATAGGGAAAGTAAGCCCCGCCCCTTGGTGGCCATGTTTTTTACCCAAACAGAATGGCTTAGGCAATTTTGGTAGAGGGTCACCTAGAGATCATTTCTACAAAATATTTTTGAAATCCACTAACAGTTTCTGACAAGAAGATTTTTAAAGAGTTTCCTTTCAGTTGCCATGGCAACCAAAATTCTGCATGGATTTCAATTCTTTGGGCAATTTGAAAGGGGGCTACCCAAGGAATATTCCTGTGCAGTTTGGTGTAAATCTGCCTGGTGGTTTTGAAGAAGAAGATTTTTTTAGAAACTGTTGACACACGACGGACAAACGGTGATCACAAAAGCTCACCTTGTCACTACATTACAGGTGAGCTAAAAAAGACTCTAAATACAAAATTTTATGATCTACTTACTTATTAAATGTTTCCAAAACACCCATAAACACACCATGACTGTAGAACAAAGAACTGCATGTCATTAAATCTGAACATGGTCTGCAGCCTTTCTGTTTTCTTCACACATTAATTTCCCTACAAAACAAAAAGAGACATTTTTCACAGTATTTTGTAAAGCCAGAGAAGTTTCAGATCCGCATTAAGAAGTTAAATATCAAACTCAAAACTTTTATGGTAACATGAGCACATGTACCAGTGTTCTACTTGGCATACTTCCTTTGGGTTATGGAGTCCATTCATTGTGAATAATAGAAGGAAAAGTTTTCTTATTTAGCATGGGTATAAAGAAAACATGTAGCAACCCAAGCACATCTCCGGATTGCGAGTCCTGCTAATAGCAAGATAAACTGCAGTGTCGCTTACAAAGAAACAAACCACTGGGATTTGAACTGTTTCTGGGAGGTCATTTATATATCAATAAAAATAGAAAGGCCTAAGAACAGACCTCTGTGGCACTCATGATGTATCTGCTACTTGAGATGATAGTTACCTAGAATAACTGACTGTGTATGACCTATCAGAAAAGATACAATCCACAATAAAGAAGTATTTCTGATGCCATATCCTTGCAAGTTATACAATATTTCTAGGTGAAAAACTATCAAATACCTTGCTAAAATCTGTGAGAATTAAGTAAGTTTGTGGCTATCTCTGAGGTTTCTTTCCATGTCATCAACAAGTTGTAGTAGCCCAGGATCTTACAAGAGTAATGTTCCCTGAAGCCATGCTGTCATAAAGAATATCATATTTAGAGAATTGAGTTTTTCAATGCTACAATGTGTTCTGAAAATTTTCACGAAATAAAAGCAAGGAAAACAGGATGGTAATTTGCAGGATTTCCTCAATTCCTATTTTTAAAAGGGGATCAATATTTGCTTAATGTCCACGCTTTGAGTAATATGTTTCAAATTAAGGATTTTTGAAAAATAATTTCTGTAACTGGATCCAACTGATTTCGAAGTTCTTTAAGAACAAGTGGTTTGTTATTTGTCAGTTTTCAAGTTGGCTTAAGAAATAGTATACCTCATCCAGTGATTTATCGTTGAATAAATTCACTGTTTGGAGTTCAGATGCAAAGGAATTATATCACAAGGGCACAGCCCGAGTGATATAATAATATGCATCTGAACGACAATGATTTATTCAAGAGAAAATCACTAAATGAGATATATTATTTCGATTCTAACACCTTACCAAGGATTTTAAGTACATCCTTGATGACATTCATTAAATATTTGCCCCTTTTCAATTGGTTTCTTTTCCAGCACGCCGCTATGCCATTTGACGCCATGACGTAATAATTATGACATCAGAACATGTTGTATAATAATTCACCATTTTCTGCCTTCTTTGTTTAACAGGAAAATGAATCAGATCCTGTTAGAATAACAGTTTTAATATCCTCACGTGGTGAATGGTTATGTCAAGCAAAGATTTCTGGATGTGTCTGGTGCAGTTACAGTACCTAGATAATCAGGATTGTTCGTACGTATGGTATCCAGTCCACAAAAAAGCAAGTTCAATACTAGAGTTGTCACAGGAGTGACAAATTATACCCCCACAATATGGCCGTGTTACAGAACTAAGCCAACGTCAAAGCTGAACTTGCTTGACCTTTGACCTCAAAATTAATAGAGGTCATCTGCTGGTCATGACCAAACTCCCAATAAAGTTTCATGATCCTCGGCCCAAGTATTCTCAAGTTATTGTCTGGAAAAGATTTAAATGACCTTTGAAACCTAAAATAATTATGGGCCCACTGCTGGTCATGACCAACCTTCCTACTAAATTTCGTGATCCTAGTCCAAAGCGTTGTGAAGTTGTTGTCCGAAAACCGTTTAAGTGTTCCGGGTCACTGTGACCTTGACCTGTGACCTGCTGACCTCAAAATCATTAGGGATCATCTGCAGGTCATAACCAACCTCGCTATCAATTTTCATGATCCTAGGCCCAAACATTCTCAAGTTATCATCCGGAAACCGTGTAACTGTTTCGTGTTATTGTGACCTTTGACCTACTAACCTCAAAGTCGAACTTGACCTGTATTTAATAATGTTACCCCTGTGTACAAAAATTTAAGATCCTAGACCCAAGCGTTCTCAAGTTATCATCTTGAAACTGTTTAACTGTTCCGAGTCACTGTGACCTTGACCTTTACAGACCTCAGAGTCAAATTTGACCTGTATTTCATGACGTTACATCTATGTACCAAAAATTATGATCCTAGGCCCAAGTGTTCTCAAGTTATCATCCGGAAACCATTTAACTGTTTCGAGTCACTGTGACCTTGACCTTTTGCCTACAGACCCCAAAGTCGAACTTGACCTTTATTTCATGATGTTACACCTGTGTACCAAAATATATGATCATAGGCCCAAGCATTCTCAAGTTATCATCCGAAACCGTTTAACTGTTCAGGGTCACTGTGACTTGGACCTTTGACCTATTGACCCCAATTTGGAACTTGACCTGTATTTTCTGTTGTTACACCTGTGTACCAAAAATTATTCAAATCAGTCAAGGCTTTCATGAGTTATCATCCAGAAACCACAAAAACCAACAGACTGACCAACTGACCGACCGCCAAGCTCACTCCTATATACCCCTCCCAAAACTTCGTTTTGTGGGGGTATAATGAAGACATTGGACAATAGTTTAGGTCGGTGTCAAATGTATTTAGTAATAACAGAGATAGAGAAATGTATCAAAACATTAAATAAGTGTAAAAGGGACATAATTCATGGAAAATTTCTGCAAATTAAAGTAATGCACCATGACATTGTGTCATATCATGTGGCTAATAATGTGGAGCAACTATTTGAAGTTTGAATAAAACAAGAGGGCCATGAAGGCCCTGTATCGCTCAACTGACCTACTGACCTAAAGATCATCAAGATTAACATTCTGACCAAGTTTCATTAAGATTGGGCCAAAATTGTGACCTCTAGTGTTAACAGTCAAATTGTTGACGACGGACGGACGACGGACAAAGGAGGATCACAAAAGCTCACCTTGAGCACTTTGTGCTCAGGTGAGCTAAAAAGTGAAAAACAGATTGAGGTGTAGACATGGAAGGATGCCGATGCCAATGCCGGGCGAGTAGGATAGCTTTCCATATACTTCGTATAGTCAAGCTAAAAATAAGAGAACTGTCTCTAAAATCAATGTAGAATAATAGATTTGAAAAATTTAACTTACTTTGGAAGTTTTAACATGTTAATGAGTTCCTGAGCTCTAGTAAGAAGTATTTCCTGTTCCTTTTTGTCCAAAACGTCAGATTTATGTTGCTTAGCAACATTTGTCAAACACGGAATGGCTCGAGGTATCAAATCCTGGCATCTGCTTGCTAACTGAAAATGAGATAAAAAGAACCCATATCATTTCCAACAGAAAAAGATCATTTCTGTTAATTTATTATTACCACAAGTCTATCAAATGATTACTTTGTATGTACAACTATCAGTTTATATTAAATCAAAAGATCATAAACTGTAGTTCATCTATTTGATGAGAATGACTTCTTATTGTAAAAAAAATATATATCAATTATTATAATTCAGTATTATTTGTAAGGAACTATTTAATCACTGTGCTGGCCCACAACTATATTGAATCTCAGAAACCAACTAGAGCTATCACTGAAGGTGATGAATATCCCCATGCACAACTACTGTTGTTACTGATCACTTGTGTGAAGTTTCATTAAATTGTGTCAAGGGGATGAGGAAAGATGGTGCGCACAAGATTGTGCCTATGTATATAGTAAAGTAACAAAAAACAAAGTCCTATAACTCTGCAAAAAATTTTCTGAAAGAACCTAACATGCCCCATGCACAACTACTGTTGTTACTGATCACTTGTGTGAAGTTTCATTAAATTGTGTCAAGGTGATGAGGAGAGATGGTGCACACAAGATGGTGTCTATATATATAGTAAAGTAACAAAAAACAAAGTCCCATAACTCTGCATTTTTTTCTTCTGAAAGAACCTAACATGCCCCATGCACAACTAAACTGTTGTTACTGATCACTTGTGTGAAGTTTCATTAAGGATAACATGGTGTAATAGGCCTCAATTTCACCAAAAGCGTACATACAACTTGATAATGTAAGCTTTAAAAATGTCAAACGATAGAAGTAAGGTGCATATTGACAAGTTATATAGTGACAGAAGTTCTCAAAAATTTCCTTTACATTACCTCCCCTGATAATTTTGGGTTTTCATGAATTATCTCCCCTGAAAACTAGGAAAACTAGAAAATGCTTTTGTAAAAAAGCGCATGTCTCCCCCAATGCAAAGTCCTATAGGCAAGAAGTCAATAGGGGTCAGGAGCGAAAGTCAAAGAGACACTGATCGTTGGCTGCAATAGGGATCATCTATTTGGCATGTCCAATCATCCCACTAAATTTCAACACTCTTGGCCTAGTGGTTCTCAAGTCACTGTTGAGGCTTCTGTGACCTTGACCTTTGATCAAGTGACTTCTAAATAAATAGGGGTCATCTACTCTGCATGTCCAATCATCCTATGAAGTTTCAACATTCTGGGTCAAGTGGTTCTCTAGTTATTGATAGGAAATGGTTTTCCATGTTCAGGTCCCTGTGACCTTGACCTTTGATGGAGTGACCCCAAAATCAATAGGGGTCATCTACTCTTTATGACCAATCATCCTATGAAGTTTCAACATTCTGGGTCAAGTGGTTCTCTAGTTATTGATCGGAAATGGTTTTCAATGTTCAGGCCCCTGTGACCTTGACCTTTGACGGAGCGACCCCAAAATCAATAGGGGTCATCTACTCTTCATGATCAATCATCCTATGAAGTTTCAACATTCTGGGTCAAGTGGTTCTCTAGTTATTGATCGGAAATGGTTTTCCATGTTCAGGCCCCTGTGACCTTGACCTTTGACAGAGTGACCCCAAAATCAATACGGGTCATCTACTCTTCATGACCAATCATCCTATGAAGTTTCAACATTCTGGGTCAAGTGGTTCTCAAGTTACTGACCGGAAATGGTTTTCAATGTTCAGGCCCCTGTGACCTTGACCTTTAATGGAGTGACCCCAAAATCGATCGGGGTCATCTACTTTGCATGTACAATTGTCCTATGAAGTTTCAACATTCTGGGTCAAGTGGTTCTCTAGTTATTGATCGGAAATGGTTTTCCATGTTCAGGCCCCTGTGACCTTGACCTTTGACAGAATGACCCCAAAATCAATAGGGGTCATCTACTCTTCATGACCAGTCATCCTATGAAGTTTCAACATTCTGGGTCAAGTGGTTCTCAAGTTACTGACCGGAAATGGTTTTCAATGTTCGGGCCCCTGTGACCTTGACCTTTGATGGAGTGACCCCAAAATCGATAGGGGTCATCTACTTTGCATGTACAATCACCCTATGAAGTTTCAACATTCTGGGTCAAGTGGTTCTCTAGTTATTGATCGGAAATGGTTTTCCATGTTCAGGCCCCTGTGACCTTGACCTTTGACAGAGTGATCCCAAAATCAATAGGGGTCATCTACTCTTTATGACCAATCATCCTATGAAGTTTCAACATTCTGGGTCAAGTGGTTCTCTAGTTATTGATCAGAAATGGTTTTCCATGTTCAGGCCCCTGTGACCTTGACCTTTGATGGAGTGACCCCAAAATCAATAGGGGTCATCTACTCTTTATGACCAATCATCCTATGAAGTTTCAACATTCTGGGTCAAGTGGTTCTCTAGTTATTGATCGGAAATGGTTTTCCATGTTCAGGCCCCTGTGACCTTGACCTTTGATGGAGTGACCCCAAAATCAATGGGGTTCATCTACTCTTTATGACCAATCACCATGAAGTTTAAACATTCGGGGTAAAGGGGTTTCTATTTTTGATGGGAAAAATTTTTTTAAATTTTGGGGCCCCTGTGACCTGCCCTTTTGACGAGTGACCCCAAAAACAATGGGGGTCGCTACTCCACCCCTACAACCCTAAAAGTTTGAAGGTTCTAGTCAAATGGTTCCCAGTTATTGCTGGGAAAGATGTGACGTACACGGAGGGAAAGGACGGAGGGACAGGGCAAAAACAATATTCCCCGGGGGGAGACATAAAAAATTTTTCTCTTTTTTTACTGAAATTTTTGGGGTTTTTCATTTTTAATCCCCCTGAAAACTAAAAAAAAATGATTTTCCCCCCCTTTTTTTCCCTAGGGGAATTTTTTAGATTTTTTTTGATTTTTTTAAATCAGAATCGTACAATATCCTATGAGTTTAAACATTCTGGGTCAATTGTTCTCTATTATTGATCGGAAAGGTTTCCTGTTCGGGCCCCGTGCCCTTTGCCCTTTTTGATGGAGTGCCCCAAAATAAATAGGGTCTTTTACTCTTTATCCAATCACCCTTTGAAGTTTCAACTTCTGGGTCAGTGTTCTCTATTTAAAGATCGGAATGGTTTTCCTGTTCGGCCCCTGTCCTTACCTTTGAGGGAGTGGCCCCAAAAAAATAGGGACTACTCTTTATGATCAATCATCCTTAATTTAAACTTTCTGGTCAAGGGGGTTTTCTAGTTATTGACGGAAATGGTTTTCCATTTCGGGCCCCCCCCTTGACCTTGACCTTTGAGGGAGGACCCCAAAATCAATGGGGTTCATCTAGTCTTTATGCCCAAATCATCCTAAATTTTCAACATTCGGGGGTAAGTGGTTCTCTAGTTTTGATGAAATGGTTTTCAAGTTCGGGCCCCGGCCCTTTTGACCTTTTGAGGGATGCCCCCCAAAAAAACAATGGGGGTCGTTACCCCAGCACCCTACAACCCTATGAAGTTTGAAGGCTCTAGGTCAAATGGTTCTCCATTATTGCTGGGAAATGAAGTGTGATTACGACGGATGGACAAGGACGGAGGGATGGACGGACAGGGAAAAAAACAATATGCCCGGGGGGAGACATAAAAATGTTTTCTCATTTTTCCCCTACTGATAATTTTGGGTTTTCATGATTTATCTCCCCTGAAAACTAGAAAAAAAATGATTTTCTCCTTTTTCCCTAGGGGGAATTTTAGATTTCTTTTTGATGTTTTTATCAGAATCAAAAATGCACGCCCTACTGCAAAATTTTTCTTAAATTCAAGTTCAAATCCTATAATCAAAAAAATTTAATTTTTTCCCAAAGGGTCAATTTTAACTTCAATACCGTTACCCCCCAAAAAATGATAAAATTTTAAAAAATTCTCGGCGAAACTTTTAATTTTTGAATGTCTTTAAAGTGACCAAATTTGTTTTAAATAAAACCACCCTTACAAATATGAAATAGGGCTTTTACACCATTTATCCTTAAATTGTGTCAAGGGGATAGGAAGATGGTGCGCACAAGTTTGTTCACGGACAGACAGAGGGGACGGACAACAGCAATGAAACCATTATACCCCCCCTTAAACTTTGTTGCTGGGGGTAAAATAATTAAAAGCTAAATTTGATTTCCCCTCTGAATGGAAAAATCTTCAAATCATGAAAGTTCACAATCAAAATTTTTGGGAAAAATGAAATCAATTTAAAAGATTTTGAAGAATTGATATAAAAAAACCCTTTTAACAAAAATTTGTTTTTTGGGCCCTTAGTGTGTAAACATGTTTTATCTATTACCTACCTTGCCATAAGACAGATGTAAAGACATTTGACAGTGTAGGAATCTGGGGGGCCCGCACAGACCCCTTAAAACTAATCACTTCTATGTGAGTAATGCAAACCCAAACCCGTACATCTTCCTACATCCCCAGAACATTAACTGATGTACTATGTTTTTCCCCAAACCCCGCCAACCTAAAATAAACACATTATTTATAAAATTAAAAAAATTAAATTTGGGTTTGCGCCAGGGAATAACCAACTAGGGGGTTTTAATGACCACAGGGATGCAGACCAAAACGCCATCCACAGTCGGCGGGATCCATGCTGTTTGCCAACGTTTTCTAACTGCAATGACTTAAAAGTGAACAATGGTCCTGCCCACTGCATGGATCGGGGCTTTTTCTGGTTCAGCTGCTATTTTGGTTTTTAAAGGGCACGCTCAATTTCTTAAAAAATTTTCAATTCAGTAGTTTATCTAAAATTTCTAGTATGTAAACTGCTTTGTTTTGTTTTTTCAGATTACATATAATGTCAGATGTCTGCTTAATTCTATATTTTCACCTCTAAAACACAGTTACAACATGGACATCTTAAGGTGACACAAAAACAAGGATATTATAAAAAAATTAAAAAGATTACAGGCTTTAAATTTCCATTTTTCATGTATTTCAACCTAGAATATAACCCACAAAACTTAAGACCACCTTAAATTTTTGGTCATTCATGTTTCTTTATACACAGGTTTGATCACTGGGGGAATTCCTATCTCCTTCTTTTTTTAGCTCACCAGAGCACAAAGTGCTCAAGGTGAGCTATTGTGACCGGTCATTGTCCCGCGTCCATCGTGTGTCTTCTGTCGTCAGTTGTCCGTAAAAATTTTCCCTTTGTGAACACTCAAAAGACACATTTTTGACCCATCTTTATGAAATTTGGGTCAGAATGTTTGTCTTGAGTCTTAGTAATTTGGGGAACTGGGTCATTAGGGTCAAAACTAGGTATAGGAAAAATCATGGGGAAAATTGTGAATTTTCTAGAGACCACTTTGTGCCCCAAATTTTTTGAAATTTGGGTCAAATTTTCTTGATGTCTCGGGTCAATTTAGAAACGGGGTCTGGGGGGTCAAAAACTGGTCATAGGTTAGATTCAAAGGAAACCCTTGTAAAACACTCAAGACCACATTTTTGACCCAAACTTTATGAAATTTGGGTCAAAATTTTGTTTTGAGATCTCTGGGTCAAGTTTGAAACTGTGTCATGTGGGGTAAAAAAAAAACTGGGTCAGTCTTGATCAAGGAAAATTTGTAAACACCGAGCCCACATTTTCACCCAATCTTTATGAAACTTGGCCCAAAAAACTTAGTTTGATTCTCTGTCAGGTTTGAAACTGGTCATAGGTCAAAACTAGGTCCCCGGGGTAAAATAAAAGGAAAAGTTTGGGGAACACTTTAGGGCCTACTTTTTGTAAGTTTTTTTAAAAACGGGGTCAGAAGTTTGTCTTAATCATTCTATCAATTGAATCTGGGGCCCTTGGGGGGACAAAAATAGGTCCTGGGCCAGATCAAAGGAAATCTTTTCAACCCCCTAAAACCAAAATTTTTTAAGTTTGAAACTCATGGAATTAGTCAGAAGTTGTTTTATAATCTATGGGCAGTTTGAATCTGGGTCATATGGGGTCAAAACCGGGGCCCCGGGTCAATCAAAGGAAAAAAGTTTGTGAACACTAGGCCCATTTTTAACCAAATCTTTACGAATTTTCAGAATTTTTCCCGGGATATTTTTTGGGTCAATTCAACTCTTGTCAGGGGGGTCAAAAACTGGGGGGTGGGCCAATCAACTCTGAGAGCGATGAAAGGGGGGCCCCCATGGCCCCTTTTTTTTTTTTTGAAGTTTTTCGGGGTCAGGAGGAGGCCTTTCAGTACATTTTGCTCGACATCTGAACATCTTTTCCCCTGTCAACTTCAACCTAAAAAAAAGGTAACAAATAATGAAAAAGGGGGCCCAGAGGCCTATATATTGCTCACGTGAGAGATTCCCTACTGACCATTTTTTTACCCCACAGCCCCATTTTCAAAAAAACCTAGATAGAGAAAAACAAGACAAACATCCCCCAAGTTTATAAGACTGGTCACAACTGGGGCCTATAGAGTTTTTTTACAAGCTTCTCCTCCTATTGACCTAATTTCTGCCCGAAACCCCCTTTTCGAACTTACCTAACTAAATGTGTCAAAAGGGACAAGGGTGTCCCCCCCTTGGGGTAAATTTGTCAAAATAAGGGGCAATAACCCAAATGTTTGCATGTAAAGGGGGTTTAGCCTAAACAACTTTCATAAAAAGGGTTTTCATTATCAAAACCTAATTTTTGAGCTTTTGGGCACACAAAAAAAAAAACAACTATTTTGGCAATTTAAAGGGGCCAACTCTGAAAAATAAAAAAAGTTTCCAAGAAAAGCCAAGTGTGAAAGGTCACATAAAGATTAAACCTGCAAGGTTTCGTTTTAAAATTAAATATTTTTGAGCGGGCACAAAATTTAGGTAAAATGTCTTTTTTTTCTTTTTCAGGGCCATAACTTTAAAATAGGGGGGGGAGCCGACCAACAATAAGTGTGCAAGTTTATACATATAAAGACTTATGCAAGTTTTCACCATTTAATTAAATACATTTTGAGCTGGTGCGTCAAAGGGGGGAAAATTTGGGCATTTGATTTTTTTCAGGACCACAAAAAATGGGAGTGTGCAGGTCCAACCATGACAAAGAATCATACAAGGTTTAGTCAATTTATATAAAATTCTTTTTGAGCTAGGTACATCACAAGGTGAAAATTGGCATTTTTGCATATTTCAGACCAAAATGAAAAATAGGGGGGTGCGAAATTTAAATTTCATTTTAAAGACTCTCAAGGTTTCTGAATCTGTATCAAAAATTTTTGACTAGGGCCTGAACAAGGCGAAAATGTCTTTTTTGACTATTTCAGGGGCCTAACCTAAAAATGGGGGGCGAGCAAAACAAAAAATGGGAGGGCACAATTCAAATCATGATAAAGCTCATGCAAGGTTTCATCATTCATATCAAATACTTTTGAGCTGGGCGCGTCCGAATTTTGGACAAGGGACGGCAGCGGAGCACGGACAAGCCAAATCTATATGCCCCCCACCAACACTCATGGGGGGCACAAAAATCATTAAGGCAAACATTCTGACCAAATTTCATTAAGACTGGTCAAAAAAGGGGCTTCTTGATGTTCCAACTTTTCCTTTGGCCTACTTTTGAACCATATCCCGTTCCAACCTTGCCCCTAAATCATCAAGCAAACATTCGACCAATTTTTCATAAAGTTTGGGGTAACAAATGTGGACTCTGGCGTGTTCACAAGCTTCTCCTTTGATTTGGCCTACTGACATAGTTTTTGACCAACTACCCATTCAACTGCCCTAAAATCACAAGACTACTTTCTGACCAAATTTTAAAGAGGGGCCACAAATTGGCCTCTAAGTGTTCACAACTTTTCTTTGATCGGGCCTACTGACATATTTTTTTGCCCAACAGACCCTCTAAAACTGACCTAGAGACAAAAGGGACAAACATTCTGGTAATTTCAAAAGATTGGGCAAAAAATTGGCCTCGATTTTCACAAGGCAAATTTTTAGGCCCCAACTCCAACAGGGGCTGGTCAAAATAGCACTTGGGCCCCTTTTGTGCACTGTGACTAAAAAAAAAAAAAAACAGAATGTTACAGTAATTTTGGGAAAAAACAGCTCAATCTGCAGTTAAAAATTTGGCTTGCTTAACTATAGTTCTAAAAATGATATTGAAAATGGGTTCCAATATTTTACAAATAGAGGTAAACTATACCAGTTGTGAGAAGAATTTTCCCTCCCACATATTCCTTGTACTGGAAGATACTCCAAACCTCTACTTAGAAAAACACAATTTAGGATACTTCTTCAACAGTATTAACATTCTCTGTAAAATCCTACAACATATATTATCAACAAGAAAGAATTTTTAAGGTTTGTAAAATAATATAGGGATAACGCACCTTTTTCTGTTTTAACCCCTCCCTGCAAATTATAAAAAACTGTTCTGTCATTCAATTTTGGGCAGAAAACACTATTTTAAAAGGGGGTGTTCATGAAAATTCCAGACGGGAATTGCAATAGCGGACCAGACGCCTAAAACGGATGTGCAAGCTGATTTTGGTCTGCATGTCGAAAAGGGCAAATCACTTGCACCGCAAGCTGGGGTTAAAGCATCTGTAGAACCCTGAAGATTGGCTGGGGCCTAAGCCTGTGAGGGCAGGAGCTCTAACATATCCCAAGAGATTCTCAGATACTATAACAGGAAACAAACATATGATAATACTACTCTAGCATTCTAAAATAATGTAAGTTTTCATTTTTTTTTTACAGTTTTTTTCTGTAGACCACACACTAAATGTTCCCTTAACTAAAAAATAAACAAAGCCTTCGGGTGGTTTTTATCGGGTTTCAACATACGGGAAAAATCATTTTTTTGCTACGACGAATTTTCCCGGTATTTGCACTAGGACCGATGCGCGAATTAAACCGACTATTACACATTTTATTATATTTTTTCATTGCAAAAATTAAAAATGCGCAATTAAACCCCCGAAACAGTCCTTCTTCACTTTGTGCAAAATTTCATCCAGCGAATTTAAATATTTCACATTTTTTAAATCAAAAACTTAAAGCTATTAAATTTGGAAATTCCTGACTCTGAACTAAAAAACCAGGAAAATTTAGACATAAAAACTATGAAATTCACTTGATTATTTTATAAAAAAACCCCGGGCCTAAAAAAATGATCTCCAATCGGATATTTGGTCCCTGCTTTGCAGAATCGGCCAGCAAAACTGAAACAGTGTATTTTTTACAGAAGTAGTTTAAATTTACCTTTAAATTCCTCTGTACTCAGGGATCCCATAAATAACCCATCCTCTCAAACAACACTGGAAAACTCCTGTACAAATTCCGGTCACTTTCTTCACATATCATTTCAACAACCCCTTCAAAAAAACCAAAGCATAAAAAATAATCAGTCTTTTTTGTTGGTTGAGGGGATAATTTTAAAAGTCCACAGACACTTTTAACCTCTCAACAGGTTTTACTTAAAAACTCGAACAATCTGAGGGCAATAAGGGGAAAAAAAACTGTTTTGGGGTTTTGTGACCAATTTTAAGGTCAAATGGCACTTTCAGCATTTCGGGTGGGGGGAAGACCCCAGAGGTCAGGGCAAATTTCAGAAGCAAGTGGGCACCTGGGGTAAACAATCAACCTTCCATAAAAAAGCTAGATGTCTTACTCGCATGAAGAATTCTAAATTCAGAGCAAGGTTTTGAACCCCATGGAGTTGAGGGGCAAGTGGCTCAAGTCAGTGACTGTAACCACTTGGCCATGGAGCCACAAAAAACAATCACAAAAACCTATACAAAACCCATAATACCAAAGAAAAAACAAACCTCTAATCAACTTAGTTATGTACAGACTGCCTGTTTTTTTTTTTTTTTTTTTCAGCCAATTTTGAATTTTAAATTAAAAGGTAACCTTGTTTGCAATTTTAGCTGTTTGATTTCTACAGATTTGATGTAATCATATAAATCACAAAATTAGTTCCCCTACAAAGAAAAATGATTTCCAGCATACTATGAAATGTACTACAAATTTTTAGTAACTAAGAACTGTGGATGTTTTGGTTACAGTAGAGTTCATGTAAAAATAAAAAATAAAACCTTTTTTTAAAAAAATCAAAAAAAAAATAATAAAAAATTTCCCTGCATGTCAAAGATTTTGTCCTGGCCACTGCGATGGATCACATTAAATCTGTGTCTTGTGTTTGGGGTTTTAATCTTTTTTCAACAATTTTCAGTATATAAATGACGGTTATTTGACGTGAGCCAATGCAAAAAGTACTTAAAGTCATTTAAGAGTTCACAAGCACCTATCTGAGAAGAACAGGAAAAACCTGGTACACACCAACTCTGGGGTGTTCCATCATATCCTGATAGCAGTGTAAACTTATCCTCTAAAAAAATAAGTTTGGTCTAAACCTTTATACAAAGTTTTGGTCAAGAAAAAAATTTTCTGTTACAATAATGAAACACCCCTGCTCGGGGAAAATAAAAAAATATTCATGAAATCCCCACAGCCCCATCAATTAAGGAATTTATAATTGTTTTTTAAAATTTTAAAATTTTTGGTCAGTAAATTTATCTAATATTACAGTACCTTTTTAGGCCAAAAAAAAAATTTTTTTGTTTCCGGAACACCAAAAAAAAATTGGGGTAAGTGGGTTGGGAAAATTTTTTTTTTTTGGGAAATTTTTTTTTTAAAGGGGAGATTTTTCGAAAATTATTTTTGTGTAAAAAAAATTAATACAAAAAGGGGGGAAAGCCTTTAAAAAGCATCGGGGAATTTGTTTTTTAAAAATGACCATGTTTAAAGCATAAAAAGTGCGTTGGCAACTTTTTGTCAAAAGTTAAAAAAATATTTCCAAGGCCATAAAAACATTTAGGTGGGCCCAAAAAATTAGGAGGTCGGGAAAACCCGAAAAAAAACTTTTTTTTTTTTTACCCCTTTAAAATTGTATCACCATCCCCTCCTTCACCCGAGTAAAAAAAGTTTAACATTGGGGGGAACATTGCATTCTTAAATGCTCCAGGGCCCTTGTGGGTTCAAACCGTCACAACAGGAAACGCAGAAAATCCATGTGCTTTGTTTTCTTCATTATCCCCAAGGCAATACTACATGGAAGGTAATGAGTGCATGAAAGACCTTAGGATTCCCTGTGACACATAGCGGGTACAATGTCCTCAAAGCCCCGACACAAATGTGTAGGATGCCAGGCGCAACTGAAAAAGTCAATAGCAATTACTGATAAAAATAATAACCCCAAAGCCCAAAGAAACTAAACTTCAAAAAGGCAGTCTGAAAACCGCAAATCCCCAACACGAAACAAAAGGGATATGAAAGGGTAAACCTTCCCCGACTTGTACCCGACTTGTGCCCCTAAACCTTTAAAACTGACAGGGTGATCAAAAACCTGCACACCCTTTGATGAGGTGATCTTTGACCAAAGTTTCATAACAAGAGCACCACTGCCTTGGGGGTGCTGCGCTCATTTTTTTTGTATAAAAGAAAAATTTTCCTACCCCTGATTTTCTAAGTCCAAAAGGGGGCCCAAAACTTTTAAAAAGCAGGGCGGGGTTTGTTTCTTCTGTACAGGGTCAGCTTATAAAGGGGAACGTTTTCTGTTAAGTTTCAAAGCAAAACTTTGAAGTTTAGGAGAAAATTTTACCTAAAAATAAAAAGTAAAACCCAAAAATCGGATATTTTCAAGTCCAAAGGGCGAAAAATTCTTGCAAAAAGAGGGGGAGTTATGTTCTTGCTGTTTCTGGGCGCTTTGATGGAAACAAGTGTTTCAAATTTTTAAAGCAATGTTTTGAATTTAGGAGAAAAGCTGACCTAAACATAAAACTTAATAAGCCAACACCGACACCGATGAAGTGATGACAATAACTCATCATTTTTTTTGCCAAAAATCAGATGAGTTAAAAATCCTTCTAGTGGTTTAGGAGATACAGAGCTCAAACCTTTGACCCTGAGTTTTGACATTCACCTTGATTACATGGCTGACTCATGAGTTTTTGATAAGGGGATCATTTTACCCAAGTTTGATGAAAATCCTTTAAGGGTTTGGAGATACAGAGAAAAACAAAAAGGAAAGGGCCCAAAACTTTGACCCTTTAATTGTGACTTTGACCTTGAGCGGCTGGCTCTAGAGTTCGCCATCATCTCGGATAGGGTATTTGACCCAGGTTTCATACGCTCCTTCAAAGGGGACAAGGGAAAACCGAACGGGCCCCAAAAAAGGGCGGCTCAAACTTTTTACCCCTGACTTGTGACCTTGATCATGACCAAAATGGGACTCATAATTTTGCACATCACCTTGATGAGGTGATCATTTGACCAAAAATTTTTATGAAAAACCTTCAAAAGGTTTACGAGTACAGAGGGAACAAAATGGAAAGGGAAAACCTTGACTCTAAGTTGTGATCAGACCTTGAGCGGCATGGGTACTCATGGGTTTTTGCACATTGTCTTAAAAGGATAATTTTACCAAAGTTTTATAAAATTCCTTTAAGGGGTTTAGGGGGAAACACAGACATGAAATGGAAGGGGAACCTTTTACCAGAGTTGTGACCTTTACATTGGCCCAAAATGCCATTTCTGGGTGGGGGTGTCATTTGACCCCAATTTCCCTGAATATCCCAAGGGTTTAGGAATATGAAGCAAACACAAAGTGTTAGACAATGGAAGGCAATGACCCTTCCTTTGCCACCACCCCATCTAAGACTCTGTCTGCTTTGTTTTTTTTTGTGTTTTTTTCTTACATTTTATTAAAACCAAACATGCTCAGTACCCTCATTAAAATTTAAATTGATTTCTTTTTGTGTGAGTAACTAAAATTTTACCCAAAGAAAAGAAAATTTATTTAAAGTTTTGGTTAATCTAAAAGAACATTTGACTTCTTTCCAAGGGGGGATTTGTGGGCCTCCAAACTTCTAGTATAGCTGATAAGTTAAAGGTTACTCTAAAGAAAAGAAATTTACGGGTGGGAAAACTCACATCAAAAATATTAGGAAATAAAATGTACAAGAATAAGTATAAAACTTAAATCACCTTAATTCTGTTAGGGAAAATTTTTAGACAGTTTTCTCTGCAAACTCGCGAAAAAAATTTTGGAAATGTATGTGAGACAAAAATTCTGAAATTGTAGGGATTTTAAATAAATATGATTTTGCTTTGTAAATCACTTTAAATATTTAGAGAAGTCAGTAGACAAAAAATTGTGCTCAAGCAAACTCACCTTAAAATGTTAGAGAAGTAATGGACTAAAGTTGTGCTCACAAACTAACCTTAAATTGTTAGGGAAATAGGTAGACATGTGTTCTCATGCAAAAACCCCCTTAAAAAATTTTAGGGGAAATAGGGGAAAATATGTTTGTCATGCAAACTCACCTTGAATATGTTAGGAAGTAGGGGACAATTTTGCTCTGAAAACCCCCTTAAAAGAGCTGGGAACTGAAATGCCCCCCCCTTTAGCATTCATAATTTCACAAACAGAAATTAATGCTCACTGTAAACAAAAGTTCTACCATTCTGGTTTAATATGACTTTGACCTTAACCTATTAATAACCAAAAAAGTCAAAGTGTCTTGGTGCCATCCACTGAGCCATTTTTGAAAGTTCCAAATTCAGACTAGCTCAAAAGGCCCCAAAACAAGGGCAAATTTCTGTTGGGAAAAAACAAGTATATTTTGGGCCAAATTTGAAACTGTGGCAGAGAAATTGAAAACAGTCACTAATCAATTTTAAGGTCAAAGTTATTTTGGTAGAAGAAAATTGCATGTCTTCAAATTTTGGGGGGCTGTATTTAGAAATGTGGGAAATAGGTAATAAATAAAAACAATGTCAAATTTTTAATTCGAACAAAAAATATGCAACGGTCCAAATTTTTAAGCCTCTTTCTTCAGGGAAGTGAAAGAGGTCCAGGTCAATCTAAGATCAAATCATTTTGGACCAAAACTATCATTGGTCAAATTTTAAGGCTGTAGCTGAGAAAGGAAAGTAGGTCACTAGGCAAAACGGGCAAAAATTTTATTTCGGAAACAAAACTGCAAATTCCAAAATTTTAACCTTACCTTTAGATGTGAAAAAGGTCACTTTAAAAAAAAGGGCAAAGTTTTTTTTTTGGTACACAAACCTATGCATGTGGTCCAAAACTGAAGGCTGTAGCAAGAAATGTGAAAGAGGTCACTAGGTAAAAATCAAGGTCAACCATGTCAGGTTCATTTTGCCACTCAAAAATATACGTGGTCCAAAATTTTAAAGATTAAGTTAGGACATAAAGATTCTAAAGTTTTTCCCCATAAGTTATTAACAATTGACCCCTGGGGCGGGGGGCCCTATTTTTCCCAAGGGATAATTGAAAAAACTTGGTAGAGAAACCCCTAAATGAGCTACATTACAAAAACAAAGCGTAGCTTTGTGGTTTTGGACAAGAAGATTTTCAAAGTTTTTCCCTAATAAATCTATGTAAAACCCTGTGACCCCCAGGGGGGCCAATTTTTATCCCAGGGGAATAAAATTTAACAATCTTGAGAGGGCCCCCCAATGTGCATTACAAAATACAAAACCCCAGGCCCTGTGGTTTTGGGCAAAATTTTCAAATTTTTTTCCTATTAAAATCTATAAAACCTTTTTGGGCCCCCGGGTGGGGGCCAATTTGCCCAGGGAAAAAAAAAATGAACAATCTTTTAAGGACCATAGATTTTTCACATACCAAAACAAAAACCCCAGCCCTTGGTTTTGGATAAGAAGATCGAAAAAGTTTAACGTTCCTTGCCAATTTCCTTGCCTTTGACCTAATACCCAAAAAAAAATAGGGTCACTGCCGGGCAGGGGAACTAACTATCAATTTTCCCCAAACTAACCCAAGTTTCTCGAGTATTTCCTGTAAACCATTTTACTGTTCCTCAAATCAAAAGGGGGGCACTGCTGGTCATGACCAACCTCCCTTTTCAACTTTCGGACCCCAGGCCTAAGTGTTCTTGAGTTTTTCTCGGAAACCGTTTTTGTGTGGGGCACTGTGACCTTACCTTTAACTACGACCTCATAATCAATAGGGGCATTGCTGGATTACCCAACCCCCCATGAACTTTCAGATCCTAGGGGCCCAATGTTCTAGAGTTATCATCCCGAAACCGTTTTTTTCAGGTTCACTGTGACCTTTACCTTTGAAATACAGACCCAAAACAATAGGGGTCATCTGTGGTGATACCAACCTTCTACAACTTTTAGATCCCAGGCCCAAGGTTCTTGATTAACAACCGGGAAAAGGGTTGGTCTACTTCCAACCGATGACCAAATCTGCAAAACAATAACCCCTTTTTTCTTCAAAGGGGGCCAAAAAATGTTTGGGAAGTAGGGAGACATGATTTCCACACAGAAAACTCACCCTTTAAAATGTTAGGGAAGTAATAAAAACCCAATGTTGTGCCATGAAAATCACCTTAAATATTTTGGGAATAAGTAACATAATGTTTTCACATAAAACTCACCTTAAAAATGTTTGGGAAATAAGTAGACTAAATTTGTCTCATGAAAAATCTCCTTAAATATGTTAGGGGAAAAGTAACATAAAATTATCTCAGAAAACTCACCTTAAATTTAGGGAAAATAAGTAACCCAATGTTGTGCCATGAAAACTCACCTTTTAAAAAATTTTTGGGGGTAAGTAGACATAAGTTCGCTCATGTAAACTTCCCTTTAAAAAAGTTTGGGAAGTAATAGACTAATGTTTTTCTCATGAAAACTCACCTTTAAATAGTTAGGGGAAATAAGTAGACATAATGTTGTGCCAGAAACTCACCTTAAAAAATGTTTGGGAAATAAGTAACATAATTTTGCCATGAAAATCACCTTAAAGTTGGGGAATAAGTAACATAATTTGTGCTCATGAAAACTCACCTTAAATATGTTTGGGGAAAAGCAGACTAAATTTGTGCCTGTGTCGTGTCTCCAGGGTTTTCCAGAAAAAAAACTGATAAGTTGAAGACACCCTGGCATGTTAAAGGGTTTGTGCTAGAACCAATGAAACAGCACCTTCATTTTTTTTTACTGGGATATAAAGCACTGCTCAACCCGACAGCAAAGCACAAAAAAAATCAAGTTACTTGTTTTTTTTGTTTTGTTAGGTTTCTAAAGATGCATTTTTTAAACACATGAAAATTTTAAAACTATTAAATGGGGAAAAAAACCCCCTTGGCCCCAGACAGTTTTTCCCCATGAGCAGACACTGGTAAATAACCAAACCCTTTTACAACACTGAATGGCATCCCCATATGACAAACCAAGGGAGAGGGCCAATCAACGAGGTGTATTCAAGTAATTAAAAGAAGATAGCACCCTTAACTGCCTGGCAACAGAAGCCCCTAAAACCAACTGAAGTTGGGAAATAGATAACAAGTCAGTGACCCTAACTGCTTAGTCATAGAGGCTCTACGAAAGTGGTAAGTAATCTGCCTCTTCAAAGCAGTATAAAAACTGATATCTAGCTACCACCAACTCTGCTGACATGGTTATTTTTGCAGTTCCAACTCCTGATATATTTTAGTAAAAGTTCATGTCTGACAAGCAGTGTATGAAAATAGACTAGTTCTTTTAAATGAAACGTATCAGAAACTCTAATACTTCCAATAATCATTCAAGGGGTAAATCCTGATGAAATATAAGACTAATTTCATACGTAGTCAAGAAACAAAATTTAATTTGACGCAAATATATTAAAAAATTTTATTCAAATTCAATTACCTTTTCTGCAAATCATTTTAATTCTTGGCAAGAAAATTTTTGTGGTTTTTTCCCAAAACTCCTATTTTTTGAGAAAAAATTTAAACATTTCATTTTTCAATACAAAAATTGGCAAATTTTTCTTTTTGTGGGATTTTATTTTTTTGGGGCTTTCACAACCTGAAAACCACAAAAAATTTGTCCCCCCCAAAATTTTAAGGAATTTTCGTAATACATTAACCCTTTTTAAGCTGGGAAAAATGTTCGCCTTGCACCGGGTAGACATGACAGCCGAACATTATGCAGTCTGACAAGTCTGCACTGTTTGCCATCGTTAGATTTTTGGTAAGCACCCCTTTTTAAAATTAAAATACGTCCCCAAATTAAAAAAAGGACAAATTCATTACAGTTATTCCAAATTAGATTCACATTTTACAATGAAATAGACAACCCCCATAACTTACTATGATCCCGGGGGAAAACTGTAGGCCACAATGGGCAATCGGAATTATTGTTTTCTGTGTTTTCATGGGAACAAGCCGCTTCAGTTTTCCCGGAAAGCTTTGGAAACTGTCCCCGTGTATTTTTCATAAAGGTCACACTTGACTTCCTTTGCAAACTTAAACACTATAATCTATCTAAGTCAACAGGGGCTCAGTCGGAAGGACAAATGTTGCAAAAGGGGAAAAAGTGACCCTTTAAAAAATCCCTTCAACTTTAACTCAATTTAAGGGAAAACTATTCAGGGATACTGTCTCCAAAGCAACTGAATTACACACTTTGGACAAATAAATATTTATAAATGTAATGTTTAGTATAACAGAACAGCTCGTTTCTAAAATAAAACAATTACTTGAGAAAGAGATGCAAAGTTCTGAGAGATTTTCATTTTTTCCGTTTTGAATATGAATGTTAACCTAGAAGTATACTTATATTGACAAACAACTAAAACCCGATTTTTAAAATTTTTCACTATTTTTGAAAAAAAAAAAACTTTTAATTTTATATATTCTTTTTAGCAAAGGTTATTCCTTTTTGAAATAGGGAAACTGAAGTAATGAATTAGGTGAAAAATCAACATTTTAAAAAGATTTTTTGTCTTTTGTTTAGATAATAAACCAGAAACATTTCCCTTTCCTGAATGAAACTCTTATTTTCACAACTTGAACTTTAAAATGTTAAATTTAGCCGTGCCATGAAAAACCAAAATGGGGTTTCGACCCATGGATCCAACCATGAGCAAACCGCGCAGTCGGTCAGGGTCTATGCTGTTCGCTTCAAAGCCTAAATTCAATTAGAGAAACTGTTTGCAACACATGGATCCTGACCCCTGCGCGGGTGCATGCGGGGGATACCCACTATGTTGGTTTTTTCATGGGGTGACCAATTTCTTTAGGCTCTAAAATTTTTTAAATTAGACAGATTTTAAAAACTTTTCAGGGGAAAGTTATTCTACCCCCTTTTATATTCATCAGTATAAAAACTGTCAAACAACATAAAAACAAACTGAAAAACTCATTTTTAAGTCTTGGATTTGGGGCTTTAAATATTTACGACTTCAAAAAACTTCATCCACCACTACTTTGGGATATCAAGTCAGTTTTTTTCCTTTTTAAATTAAGAACCCCCTTTTTTACATTTACTAAATTACTTTTGTTTACAAACCCCCAAAAATTGCTTAAGGGGTTGAAAAACCCCCCCATTGTTGCCCCAGAGATAGGATGTTTTTGTGTTGGGGTGCTTGACCTTGAACTTGTTCTGACCTTGCATCAAATTTACCTTGGCTGAACAACTTAAAACCTCTGCTAACTTTAAGTTCCGACTGGATACCTTCCCCCAACATTTCTGGTTCTTGCATGGGCAGGAATCATAGCTTGCTGTACCCTAAAGCTGGAGAAAAAAAAATAGTTGGGCCAGCGTTCATCTGTGTAGTACTGGCCTGAATAGAAAAAACAGGGTTTATATACAAAGTAAACCCCAAAATTGTTAAAGTCAAGTTATCCAAAACCTTTTAAGATAAAATTATAATTTTAGACCAAGGTAATGAGCCCCCCCGTGAGAAAAAAAACATGGGCTTTGCGACCAGCATGGGTCCAGACCCCTGTGCATCCCCCCAGTCTGTCAAATCCATTTTCGCTTTTAAAGCCTACTAAAATTTAAAAACCGTTAGCGAACAGCATGGATCCGACCAGACGCGCAGTTGGTCGGATCCATGCTGGTTTTCAAACCCAGTTGTTTTTAATGGACGCTCACATAACAAGTGGGGTTTTTTTATTCTGGAAATCATGAATATTCATGGGGGGCTAATTTTTTTGGGGGTTTGCATTAAGTCAGTCTCAAAATTAAATCCAACAAGTAAAATTTCTTTTTTATGTTTAAAAATTAAAAACCCCTAATTTATAATATACCCACAAAACACCTGTCTTGACCTAAACAAAAAAAATCTCATCCCAAAGAAATTAAAAAGATTTCCCCAAAAGACTGCTCTCTTTTTTCCATCAAAACCATCATTTTCTACTTAATAAGGCGCTTTTTAAAAAACGTATGTCTCCCCAATGCCCAACATCGAATAGTTATGTTCTGAGAAACCCTGCCCTATATTAAAAGGGCAATACTGCACAACCAAACACCTAGACTTAGTGGGTACTGGCATAACCTGCACCATGCCTGTGATCTGATTTGGCCAACCAGCCCATGACTTACAGTGCAAAAAGGATCAACCCTCCCAATGACTTAAATGCAACTGGCAGCGTTTCTAGCGATTTTTGTAAACAAGGGCCATAATTTCCAAAGTACCTGAGCCTATTTGGGTATTACGAAATTGGGCGGGACTTTTGGCAAACACATTTTGTTCAAAAATATGACGAAGATCGCATGGGAAAAGTTAATTAAAAGTGCACAAGATTACCAAGGGCTTAATGCAGATAAGGGGTAAGGTTTTAGCGATTTTAGGGAATTCAAGGGCCATAATTCCAAAATGCCTGGTGTTTTTTTTTATCAAAATTGGGCCCAGGGTTTTTTTACAAACACTTTTTTTTCAAGTTTGGTGAAGATCACATAGAAAGTTCGACTTTGAAAGCAACAAGATTTGTGACAGATGGAAAGGTAGACAGGAGTAAACCAATATGTCTCCCACCATAGAGGTGTGGGAGACATAATTATTTTAAGAACATGATTTTCATCGACTTGGGTGTTTGATGTAATATGATTTATAAAAGATCTCCACTTACCAATGCTGAGAACTGTAAAGAAGTTGTTGCTAGGCGCCCCATCAACCTCAGTCACCATATTGTTTTGGTCCTTCCTGAATGGGTTTGAGGAGTATGGGTTTGGGGCTTGAAACAGACTGGCATCCATCAACCAACTACCCAGTCTGTCATTCACACTCTTAACTTTTTCTACAATATTTGATATTAAGATTACATATATTACTAAAGAAAGTGTTCACCCATACTGGAATGTAAATAATTATAAGTTCAGGATTAATGCATGTCACTTAAAAGTTGCCACATTTTGGCTTGATTTGAAGACCAAGAAAAGCTTAAAGGACCTTAAGACTTTAGAAATACATACAAGTAAGTCTTGCAGGTAATGAAACTAGCTATGTTTATTAAGATAAAATTTCAGGTTTTAAAGGCAATTTAAAGCAATCATTCACAAGAAAAGGGGAAAACCCAATAAGGTATTACCTGAAACAACCTGTTCCAAATGTAGAATGGATACACCAATAAGGAACTAGAGCTGGTTTTGAGAAAAGCGCATGTCTCCCACAACTGCCTAATCATCTGAATAGTTGTGTATCTGAGTCAACCATACACCAATACCTGTATCACTGGCATCTGTGTACAAAGCAATTTTTGGTAATTCAAGGACCATAATTCTGAAGTGCCTGGTCTGATTTGGCTAGTTATTGAACTTCACCGAGGATTTATTGGCAAACACATTTTATTCAAGTTTGGTGAAGATCGGATGAGAATGTTCAGCATAGAGCACGGACAAGATTTGTGACACACACACACACACACACATACTCATATTGCCTACCATGTGGACACTGCAGTTTTAACCTTTACTGTGGACACTTTACTTTCTAATGGTATTATTCAAACAGAATTGATAATTTTCTTACTCTATCTTATTACTGAGGCTACTCATTCGATGATTTACTGAAAATAGCCAATAGAAATGAAGAAGGGGTAACCCACAATATGGACACCAATTAGTTGTTGTGGACACCAGCCTTATATGGTAGGTGTCCACATGGTCACATGTGCGAGTGTGCATACTTTTTTATACAGGTAAAGGATAAGGACTAAGGGATCATTCAACACAATAGTATTTAAAGGCCTAGATCCACTACTATATAAGTGTCCCCCACAATCCAATGAACAACTCCCATCTTATTTGCTGCTTGTCAGCGATTATGTAACAGTAGCTGATTAAAGGACAATTAGCTCAGCATGGTACCAACTAGACCATGAAGATGTTGCAGTGGAGTTGAAAGAAATTATTTTCCTTCAATATGGAATACCGGTAATAATAATAATTACTATTATTTTTGATATTATATAGATAACAATAATAATATAACATTATAAATAAAATAATAAAAGATATAGTAATATTATTACAAATAATAATGATAATAAAACACAGTTATAGTGAAAACTCAATGATTTCTTTGTGCTGACAAACAATATTTTCCAATATCATAATTATTATGAAATTCATATTGATGAAGGTGATCCTTATATTTATTTAGAATATTTACAAAAAGAATTGCAAAATGGTTTTCTCATATTTTTTTTTTTTCAATCTTAGACAAATGATGCATACAGTATTCTGCAAGCATTAAACAAAACTTTTAGATGAGTGAAAGTCACATTTTTCTGCAAGATCACACGTCTCCAGACAGAATTTGAAAAAATAAAAACCGGCTTTTTCCTAAAATAAAGTTTCTTATTATTTAATTAATGTGTTTGACCAATAGATATTTTTCTTTACACAAAAAATGCCAACAAATAGGTATAACTTTAAAAGTTATCAATATTTATGTTTTCCCTTCTCACTAATTGATACATTTGTAAGGTAGACTGACCTCCAATAAACAATGATCCTTGTTTATTGGAACCATACTGTGATAGTCATTAGCCCCAAACTGTGCTGGTGAAGATAGAAATCCCTTGGCCCACTGCCAAGATCTAGGCCTTTAATTTAAAATTTCTATCACAATTTCTGAAAATAAACACAGTGCAAAGGATGAATAGATGTATTCGGACCGCGAACACGTATTTATCGTAAATAAATGTAAATGAATGATAATGGACTAATACTTAAACAAAAGTTCTGTACAAATTCTGCAAGAATGAATTGTTTGGGAGGTATAGCTTTCATTAAGAACGACAACCTCAGTAGAAGAACTACAATACTTTATTTTAGTCAATTTATTATTTTTTTCATGAACGAACCCGTGTAGTAATTTGTCGATATTTCATGACCTCTTAACATGGACATCCAGCAAAAACAATACTTTACATCAACGAGTGTCTGGGACTTTATGTAAAAGAAAACACACTAAAACATTTTTACATTTTGAAAATGTATGTCTGTAAGATTTCATTGCAAGTTTAACGTATGTTTCTTTTTCTATTAATTTTTTTCTCAGACTGACTTCATTTTTTTCTTTAATCTGTATTTCATGATGGACACGGAATTTGATGATCTTCCAGTCACGAGAAAGCAACAGGCTCTCATTTTTCCTTGCTTGTTCGCATTCCTCCTTGTTAGGAACTCTTAAGCAGCGGAGAATTTTGGCGAATGACCTTTGCATGACCTCTAACTGCTCCTCTGTCCAAGAAACGACATTGATCTTTTTGCCTGTTTGTACTGGAAATTCTAATATATACAAGAAAATTGTTTCAGTTACTTTGTAAAAAGACACATAAAATCATAGTACAAAGAATCATGAAGGATAAAAAGAAAGAAAAAAGAATAAAGAAACAATAAATAAACAAAGCTTTGAAATTAAAATGAATTAAATTTATCATATTCAACAAAGGGTTCTACTTACATTTAAGGTTTAGAAAGTACAAGTGGTAAAGAAGAAATATAAAGTTGTTAAGCCTTTACATTAATGTCTAATTTATTTGAATGACAACTATTATTGACTGCAAAAAAATCATGCAGTGATTGTGTTAACACAATACCTGCTTTGCGTTTGGAAGCCGATGTTACACCACTGTTGTTGTTCTCATGACCAATCGAACTACAGACCTTCCTTTGGTATTCACACGTTCTGCGTTCTACAGGAGACTGAACTGACCCATCGTCGCAGTTTTCATTACAAGTCAAATCTGAATGTAGACCAAAACAAAGTGAAATACCCGGTAATGATTGAAAAAAGAAACATGTTTATTTTGAGTTTTTTTTAATTGTCCTACAAATGTTATTTAAAAGAAATTACTTCTGGAACAGTGAAGATTGAAATGGAAGTTCTTTTAGATAGAGTTGAACGCTCACTGACTTGGTGTCCACAGTGCGACTTAATGAAAACAGTGAGAGGAATTGTTCACATTTTTTATCATGTTATTTATGATATTTTATTCTTTGATATTGTTCAAATTATGTTTATTTTACATATCTGTTGAAATTTATGTTTGTTTTCTCTTTCTGCAATGACTGTTGGTCATTCGTTTAAACAGTCTCTAAACATTACATTGATGCGCTATTTGACAGTAACTATACTTTTAATGGAAATTACAATTATACATTTACTTATAATTGTAACTGTTGTATCTGTAAATATGGTAGGTCGTACTTATGTAATATCAAGAATCTGAATAAACATGTTAATGTTTTATTAACCCCCCCGACTGTATTTAGTGTGGAGAATCTTAATTACATAATGACTACAAGATCAACTGCTTAGATTATTCCTGTTTCATAATCAAAACAAGTTAGAAATAACATGTGTAACCAGTTACACATCAGTTAGATTCCGATTGTTAAAAAAAATCGATATTAACATTATATAATCTACAATTACATTTTAAATTTGGTGTCCACAAGGCTGATAGAATGATTAAATGAGCTGTAACTTGGTGTCCACAGTGCAGATTGATAATAGTTGAACGCTCACTGACTTGGTGTCCACAGTGCGACTTAATGAAAACAGTGAGGAGTAAATGTTCTCTATTTTTATCATGTGTTTTATCAAATATGATGTTTTATTGTTTTATATTGTTCAAATTACAACTTTACAGTTCTGTTGACATTTATGTTTGAATCCTCTCTATGCAATGTATGTTAGTCATTCGTTTAAACTGTCTCTAAACAGTTCATTGATACGATGTTTGGCAATAACTATACTTTTAATGGGAATTACACAATGCATTTACTAAAAATTGTAACAGTCGCAGTTTGTGAATACGTCAGGCTGTACTTACGTAATATGAAGAATCTGAATAAACATGTAAATGTTTAATTTAAACCCCGACTGCATTAAGTGTGGAGAGTCTTAATTACACAATGACTAAAGATCAACTGCTTAAATTATTAATGTTTTCATATTCAAAACATGTCCGAAGTAACACGCGTAATAAATCACACGTCATTTAAATTCCATTTGGTAAAAAATAATCGATATTAACATTAAATTATCTACAATCACATAATTATGTAATTTGGTGTCCACAAGGCAGATAGAATGATTTTGTGAGTTGTAACTTGGTGTCCACAATGCAGATTGATTGAGTTGAACGCTCACTGACTTGGTGTCCACAGTGTGACAAGAAAACACTGATGAGTAATGTTCAATTTTTTTATCATAAATTTTATTTATGATATGTAATTGCTTGATATTGTTCAGATTAGAATTTAACATATCTGTTGAAATTTATGTTGTTTGTTTTTTTCGCTTCTGGCATTTACTGTTAGTAACTCGGTTAAGCAGTCTCATAACTATATTTAATAATTGCTTTACATTGACTATACTTTTGATTGGAATTACACAAATGCATTTACTGACAATTTGTAACTGTTGTATTTGTAAATATGGCATGTTGCATTTACGTAATAATTATTAATTACGAAGAATCTGAATAAACATGTTAATGTTTAATTTAAATCCCCTACTGTATTTCAAAACATGTCAGAAGTAACACGCGTAATAAATAACACATCATTCAAATTTCATTTGTTAAAAACTAATATTTATCAACATTAAATCATCTATAATTACATATATGTTATTTGGTGTCCAACAAGGCAGATATAATGATTTAGTGAGCAGTATCTTGGTGTCCACAATGCAGACTGATAGATTTGAACGCTCACTGACTTGGTGTCCACAGTGCGACAATAAAACAGTGAGGAGTAAATGTCCACAATTTTTATCATGTATGTTATTTATGATGTTTTATTGTTAAATATTATTCAAATTAGAAATATTTTACATATCTATTGATATGAATGTTTTTTCTCTTTCTGAAATAACCGTTAGTTATTCGTTTAAACTGTCTCTTAGCCAGATATTGAATCGCTGCTTGACAGTAACTATACATTTGATGGAGAATCTTAATTATATAAAGAACGCAAAATCAACTGATTAGGTCATTCCTGTTTTCATATTCATAACATGTTTAATAAATTACAGCAACAACTAACCTAGTCGCAAACAGTACAAGATGAGGAACCCCATTCGCACCAATGACTGTTATTTTTGAATTTCTCTGTTGTTTTTTTTTTTTTGTCTGCATGATTTACTAGCCGTCCTAACGATGGTTGATACAGTTTTGGTTCCTCTGAGGCATCAAAGCTACAAAAAATATGATAATAGCAAAAATTAAAACGCACTGAACAGACAAATGTGTCAAACTAGTGCGATAAAGTCTTAAAGTTAATTTATTTATCTTAGATATACATTTATGAGACCAAATATAAACATGCAGATTTCAAATGAATGTTTTTAATTTTGAAAATGCATTTTTATTCACACGAGTATTTTCATGGATTAAATGTTGCATTATACAAATAAAAGAAAGCATAAACATTAGTTTTCTTGAAGGAATCCGATTCACATTTATGTAAATGTTACACAGTACTGCCTTGCCTTTGATTACCTTATTCTAAAAAGACACAGAACCGCCTTTGCGTTTGATATCCAATTTTGTAGCTTGAATTTAAAGGCTTGTATCATTTAAAGGTTGAATATTTTACATACCAGTACTTGACACCATTAAAGTCAAATAAATATGTTTAGTTTGTATCTTTGTCCTTCACGTCGTCAGCTTTGGATAAAACGCCATGGTATTCCGCAAGGAATTTTACATTTCTGATATTTTTTTTCGCAAAAACACCTCGACCTGAGACATAAAAAGTGAACATAGTGTATTTCATATACGTAAAAATAAATTGTTTTACTTAGGCAGGTAATGAAGAAATACTCTATTCCTGTTTTATTTACTGCAATTTATAGCAGCGAAAGATGTAATCAATGATTCTTATATTATTTAAAACTATAAAATGTTTTCAGTGTAGATTGTTTTGTTTTTTTAATTAGTAGTTTTGATAAGCTGGATATTGTTATACATAATGATGCATTTGATTTACTGGCCAGAGACCGATAAAATGGTCATTAAGCACAGCAGCTATCTAATTATCTCTGACAGATGCTTGCTGCCGTCTACTTCATCTGTAGCAGTAGAATGGTTACTGCTAAACAGTAGTATCACCTTTCAAAAAAACAAAAATGTAGATTTGCACTGCATTCATTATCAAATAAATGTCATATTAAAAGACATCTTAAAGACCATTTTCCTTGTAAATTATAAAGGATGTTCAGAAAGAAAAATAGAATACACTAAAATGTGTTTTTAGATTAAATGCTATGTTAATGAAATTTTAGCCTTAGCTTATCAGCAGTTACATGTGATTTATTGCTTTTTATTGATTACATGCTGATAAACTGGCTATCACCTCGAAGGCTGCGAGTAGTATCTGCTTTCTGGGTCTGAGACAATCGAAATAAGGACATACTAAATCTTCGATCTAGCTCGTGCAGCATGAAAGAAAATGATGCTACAGAAAAAAAGGTGTTTTCGAAGCTATCGATGTTTTACTATTTACTACTGTATCGTTATCAAGTAAACTACTATAGAATGAAAGAGCTCTTCATAAAGGTTTTCATTAACAAGTTTACCTATAAAGTCGTTGATATATTTTTCGCATATATCTTCAGGATCATGTTGTCCTAAAACGAACCTCAGAGCTTCCTCGACCGGTTTTATTCTTTTCTCTGTTCGCAGAACCTTTGACATCAACAAATAACTCGTAATACATCTTAAGACATTCGTATTGCGTTTAATAATAAAGAATTAATAATTTGTAACTGAATGCACGATTTATCAATTTATCCTTATTCAAAACATATTTCTTATAAAATAATGAACTCATTTACTACCACTGTCTGGAGTTGGCAGTCTCGTGTTTTATGTCATACAAGCAATGTACAAAACAAGATCTGAATGCGTGTAAGGTGTACATAATTTCTGTAGAATCGAATGGTTAAAGCCCAGTTCCGTTCCTTGACACTGCGACATACCTTCACTCCCATAAATATGATTGTTCAAATATTTATATTACTTTCAACTGTGTTTACTCTTAGTATTTTCTTCAATCTTGAATGCAAAATTAGAAATTCATTTTACATTTGCTTGCTAAAGATGCATCATATTTATTGTCAAAATACCTGTTTTAGAAATTGGAATTCTTTTCCATTTATTAATATGACCGCAACATCGGGAAGAAGGGCCACACCGCTGACGACTTGTCCATGGAGAGTAACTGGTTTGAAACATCTTAGGAATGCCTGAAAATTATATCGCATGAACAAGATAAGGAACACATTCCTCATGCATTTTTTGTCATTCTTTTTTTTTTTCTCTTCTTTAATTTACTAGTTTTTACTCTCCTCGTATTTTTACCATATTTTCCAATAATACTTACATTTATAATAAAAAAAAGAATACTGCAGATTAATTAAGAATGTACTTCCTTTTCAATATTAGAAAGAAATAACCTGTTACTGATGTATTTGTTGTAGATGTACTGTATTTATTGGAAAATAAAAATATCTTACAAAAAAAGAGAAAAATATCTAAATTGATGTTACATTAAAATACAACAACCACTGTTCTGCATCCGACAAATTGATGATTTATTTTCACCAAGATACCCTTACAGGTAAAATCTTACCTCTAAGCTGTGACCTTATAGAAAAATGTGTATTTCTGCATGAAATGTATTTTATTGAAAAATGTTAGATCAAAAATTATAAGGAGAAAACTGCAATGTTAAATCTGGGGAATGATCATGTGTTATAAGTAAAGAATATAGGATCTTTCGATTCTTTTCTTCAGGGGTTGTAGCTCATGGGTCAAATTCTCACTATATGTGAAATATGAACTTTTTTAAAATAAAATCATATCAGCAGAATGTAAATACATCAATAAAAGAGGAATGTGTTTTTTCCCCGATCAGGGTAATTTCATCTAGTGTTTCTAACTTTGAAATGTTTATTATCATGATTGAAACAAAGTACCACTTTCTATTAATTCATAATCAATTACAAAAATAAAAAAGTATCAAAAAATGGGAAAAATGTTCCCAGTGGGGATTCTAACCTATGACCCTTTCGAATATTGCTTCACTACCTCCGTCAAGCTAGCTTACGTAGGCTTAAGAGAATAAAGATGAAAACAAAATCGTGTGATAAATAAATTTAAAAAAAAGATCCTTTATCATGAAATTACTCACTCACGAATAATACCAACAGTCATTACAAACAATTAATTTGATAAGCAATTTTTTCTTTTAAGGTATTATAAACCTTATAGTTTCGTTGAAAATGGTATACTAGTATTCTTAAAGTTAACCTTATTTCGCACTGTTTCATTACTTTAGGCAATTTTTTATCGTGGCTATTTTCATAAATTTTGTGTATAAATATTTCTTCCTCAAACTTTATAGACACATTTTCAAGCGACGGTATAAGGGACCGTCTTATCAATATCGTAACTTTACGAGAAAATTGCGAAGTCTATTTCTCGTAAGTATGTTGTTGAGACGGGTCCAATGTACATAATGTATTCAGAAAATTCATTACTTCAATGTAATGGTAAATAATTGCAAAAACACATTACAAAACTTAATCAAACTTTTTTTCTAGCGCGTCTACAGTAATAAGGATCTAATCAGACAGAAATCTGATTCCGGCGTTAAAAAATTAAGGACCAGTCTTTTGAGACTGTTAAAAATGTTGCTTTCTACATTAGAAAATTAACCATGGGACTGCGCAATTTCTAATTTCTATTCCTGAAAATTGTTATTTTTTCCAGCTAAATATTGCAAAGATTGCAATGCTCGATCTGGCATTTTATGTAAGTTAAATGTTTATGACAATACGATTTTGCACCTATTTTGTTTTTAAAAAGTAAGATAAAATAGGCCTTCAATAGTCAGTTTTGCTTAACGCAGGTAATGTGGAATGCCGCAATGATAACTTTAATAAAAATATCAATCATCTGTTAATAGCAGGCAGTGTGTCATCAAGAAAATGGTAATTAAAGCGCGCGCCTGTTATAGTCACAACTTGGTACTAGTATAGTAAAACAAAATTAACACTAGATCTGCATATTGTTGAAAGCTGAGCAAATATATACCTGCTTTTCAGAATTAAACTCTATTTGAAAATGCGTCGGAATCGTGTCTTTAACTATTACATCACAGCCGTCAGCACTGAAGAATAAATCATAACATATTGATTCATTGACCGGTAAAGAAAAAATGCACATCAAATAACATCAAAACTTGATGACATTGTTTTGCCATATAACTATTTGCCATGCTTTAATTAATGATACTTAACTCGATTATATGGATAGAAATAATAATGTTCAAACTACACGTGTAAAATAAATGATCTTCATTCGATATGTAAAATTCTAATATGCTTAATATGAATAGAAATAATAATGTTCAAATTCACATGTATAATACATTTTATAGATTGAATTATCTACTACCTTCCAAGCAGACAGTATGGATTCATTATCGGATACAACATGTCCTTAAACAACCACTATTCCAAGTGAAGCCTAGAAGTGAGTTTAAAACTATTTGACATTATTTTTCCTTATCGCGTAAGACCGCAATATTAAAAATCTAACGATCAATAGCATAAAAATCTTTCTCCATGATGATCAGTTATGTTATTAAAACACTTTGAAGTCAGAGATTGGTAGCATTGTATTGTTTAACAAAGTTCTTTAAACACATATCAAATACATATTTCTCAAATTAATTAAAGTAAGAAAAACTAAAAAACTATAAGTAACAAGCTATGAAGTAATAAAAAAAAATACCTTTGCCATTGTTGAAATATTCAGCATTGAATTAACTTTCTCTGTTGACATAAATCAGGGACAGATGGGGTTCATAAAACATATTATCGCTGGTTTTATCAGAAATTACTGCAAATTGCCCTTCAGACTGCCTCGGTAGATATAATTGCTACACTGCGGTGTCAGGTTACCACACTGATCACATAAAATCTACAAGTTTAATGCATCAGTCAATGTGTGCGTTTCACTGGTCCATAACGTTGGTTGACAGTTCCTGATTTAAAGGGATGATAACCCCTCTCTGACTTGTCTGGAGGTGTGATCTTTGTGGACACCATGTTCCGGTGTCCACAACGAAAAATGTGTCCACAACGAAGGTCAAAATCATACAAATGTGTCCACAACGGTAGGAATATGAGGGCACACACACACACACACACACACACACACACACACAGACTGGAGTAAATCAATATGTCTCCCACCACAATGGTGTGGGAGACATAATTACCAGAAACAAGCTGTTCGGAATGTAGAATGAACAAACCAATGAGGAACTAGAAATTGCTTTTGTAAAAAAAGCGCATGTCTCCCCCAATGCAAAGTCCTATAGGCAAAAAGTCAATAGGGGTCAGGAGCGAAAGTCAAAGAGACACTGATGGTTTGCTGCAATAGGGATCATCTACTTAGCATGTCCAGTCATCCCGCTAAGTTTCAACACTCTTGGCCTAGTGGTTCTCAAGTCACTGTTCAGGCTCCTGTGACCTTGACTTTTGGTCAAGTGACCCCAAAATAAATAGGGGTCATCTATTCTGCATGTCCAATCATCCTGTTAAGTTTCAACATTCTAGGTCAAGTGGTTCTCAAGTTATTTTCCGGAAATGATTTTACATGACCAGGCCCCTGTGACCTTGACCTTTAATAGAAACACCTAAAAATCAATAGGGGTCATCTACTCTGCATGTTCAATCATCCTATGAAGTTTCAACATTCTGGGTCAAGTGGTTCTCAAGTTATTGATTGGAAATTGTTTTCCATGTTCAGGCTCCTGTGACCTTGGCCTTTAACAGAGTGACTCCAAAATCGATAGGGGTCATCTACTCTGCATGTTCAATCATCCTATGAAGTTTCAACATTCTTGGTCAAGAGGTTCTCAAGGTATTGATCGGAAATGGTTATCAATGTTCAGGCCCCTGTGACCTTGACCTTTAACAGAGTGACCCCAAAAACAAATAGGGGTCATTTACTCTGCAGGAATAATCATCCTATGAAGTTTCAACATTCTGGGTCAAGTGGTTCTCAAGTTACTGACCGGAAATGGTTTTCAATGTTCAGGCCCCTGTGACCTTGACCTTCAACAGAGTTACCCCAAAATCAATAGGGGTCATCTACTCTGCTTGATCAATCATCCAATGAAGTTTCAACATTCTGGGTCAGGTCATTCTCAAGTTATTGATCAGAAATGGTTTTCCATGTTCAGGCCCCTGTGACATTGACCTTCGACAGAGTGACCCCAAAATCAATAGGGGTCAACTACTTTGCATGACCAATCATCCTATGAAGTTTCAACATTCTGGGTCAAGTCGTTCTTGAATTATTGATCGGAAATGGTTTTCCATGTTCAGGCCCCTGTGACCTTGACCTTTGAAGGAGTGACCCCAAAAACAATAGGGGTTGTCTCCTCAATAAGCCCTACCAACCTATGAAGTTTGAAGGTTCTAGGTCAAATGGTTCTTCAGTTATTGCTCGGAAATGAAGTGACGTACGGACGGACGGAAGGATGGTTGGACAGGGCAAAAACAATATGTCTCAGAGGGGGGGAGACATAATTACCTGAAACAAGCTGTTCCGAATGTAGAATGGATAAACCAATGAGGAATTAACTGAAACAAGCTGTTCCGAATGTAGAATGGACAAACCAATGAGGAATTACCTGAAACAAGCTGTTCCAAATGTAGAATGGACAAACCAATGAGGAATTACCTGAAACAAGCTGTTCCGAATGTAGAATGGATACACCAATGAGGAATGTAAAAGCTTTACGCTGCACTTCAAATTCCAAGTCTTGTGTCTGACACCATCTGGAAAACAAACAGATAATCCAAGCCAGGTGAAAATATTTCACTCCATCGGTACTGTTTAAATATATAGGACCAATACAGTAATATGAAAGATACCTTACTCTGACAATTGAGCTATTTCAAATAAAACTCACAGAAATTAAACATTCTCAATTAACAACTTATTAAAAGAATTTGTTTATACCAAACAAAAAGCTCTAGACACTGGACCATTAATCCAGTATGATTACATACTCCTGTTTTGCAATTTTTTTGGACATTCATGTAAATGTAGCTGATTGAGCACATTAATTTTATACAAAAACAAGGCCACAGCCTGAACTTCATCTTCCAAACTTCCAAAGCTACACCTGTTACATTTTTTTCAAAAACTGTCATTTTTGTGAAATTTCCAAAGGCATAAAAAAATCTAAAAAATCCTGATTTTCTTCAAAGTCAAGATCACCAGGTGGCCAACACTCACCACGGTGATATAAAATGAGTTTTTGGACCATCCTTCAAGGTTTCAAAGCGATATATGTAACAGTTTTTGAGAAATTGTTATTTTTGTGAATTTTCAAAGGCGTAAAAAAAAATCTAAAAAATCCTAATTTTTTCAAAGTCAAGGTCACTAGGGGGCCAGGACTCACCACGGTGGTGTAAAATAAATTTTGGACCATCCTACAAGGTTTCAAAGCAATATATGTAACGGTTTTTGAGAAATTGTCATTTTTTGTGATTTATCAAAGGTGTCAAAAAAATGTTAATTTCTTCAAGGTCAAGGTCACTAGGGGGCCAGGACTCACCATGGGGGTGTAAAATTAGCTTTAAATCATCCTACAAGGTTTAAAAGAAATATATGTAACGTTTTCTCGTTATTTGTAATTTTTGCTGCTGCCGCAGGAATTTGAATCGCATAGTCTCGCTTCCACTAGAAGCGTGCAAGACAAAAAGGGAGAATGTCAAAATTTCATCCTAAGAGTACATAATCCACAGTGTATAGACTCTCTGTATGCCCAAACGGAAGTCGCCAATAACTAGGCGTTCACTTTCGTTTTTCAAATGTTTGGAAGCTGTTGGTAGTGAGTATTTTTATGTTTTTCTTTGGCTATTTGAAATAAATATTCTTGTTGTATATTTTTTTCAATGTATGATAAATGTCTCTGCAACAAATTGCCGTTAAATAGACATTAACACATGAAATTAAAACGTATTTTCAATCAAAACCCAGCAGGTCAAAGCAAAAGACGATGCATTCAGGCTAAAAATGCCCATTATTTAGGAACTGCGAGTGAAATACGTGTCAGAACCGCTTCTGAATGTTAAATTATAAATCCATGCAAATGAGTTTATACCTACAAATATGAATTAACAATCATGAATAGTTTAAATATTGTTTAATTCAACATGCATCTGAATTATGCACTGACTGCCTAGTCGCAAAACTTTATATAAAACTGTTCCACTATTCGCCTATTCGATAAAGAAATGACTACGTGTTTGGGCTTGTAGGCTCTATACACTGTACTTATTGAATTTATAAATATAAGTTTTGTATTGTATTTTACTTGCGACAGTGAAACAGTATTTATTGGTCTGTTTCACCAATGATGTCCTTGTCTTGGACAAGAAATAGAATCTGTGTACGTGTTTCCGTTAACATACGAGAAAAATATATATTTATTCCGCTCAGCTTGACAGGACACTTTTTTTTTTTTTTTCTTTGTATTTTCAGCTCGACTATTCGGGGGATAGCGGTGCTATTCTACTCACCCCGGTTTCGGTTAAAGTTAAGTTTTTCGGCAACCTTTTTTTCTGTCACATCTTTTTGTTTTTGTTTTTTTTTACTTTTGCTTATACCTTACTGTAACTTCACATAAACATTGTGCAAACAAAGCATTTTATGCAGGGACTGCCCATTATACCCAAGGTGAAGGTCACTCAAAGTGTTGTACTTGAAATTATTTTTTGAGTTTAAGCTCCGCCAACAGACAAACGCGCTGTCTACATGAAAACTTTGTACAATCAAAGTGTCCAAAACGAGTCCGCTCATCTATCTTCCAAGACGGTGGTTAGTTTAATACATCTAGAACAACTGATGTTAACATTAGGAGCCAGGTCATTTTCAGTTTGATTTGTAGCGATTACTGCAATATTTATTAATGCAAAAGAAAAATAACTAGATATTAGCTTCAATCTGCTTGATTTTGACTGATATCAGCGGTGATTTGGAGCCAGATATTAAAATAAACAGAAATTACCAATAACCACGCCGATGGCATGCAGCTGTTTCTTCTGTGAATTATGATAAAGTTCCCGAGGTAAAGTCCGAACAAGTCTCCGAGATGCTGGAAATGGATCAAACACTGAGTTGTGCCACGTAACGATTATATGAATGATGCGTTAGTGATTTATGTGAAAAGAATCTAGTCATTATTACAAAAAATAATTTCAAACACTATGCAGGTTAGAGTTTATTAGTATGCATTTACCAAATTGAATTAGTCGCGCGGCTGTGCCGCGCTAGACTAAATTAATTTGATAATTACTTACTAATAAACACTAATCTTTACGAAAAGTGGATTCGAAACTGCAGTAATAACATAAACTGGTTCATGACTGTTATGAAAACGAAAGAAATTGTAACTATTACTTTTTAACTGTTGGTTATCCATAAAACAAAGTCAAATTATTGAAATATATGAATGAAAAGAAGTTTTGAATAGGCGTACAGTTTTTCGACTAAGCGTTCAGTCCGGATTTTAGAAATTGCGATTAGTGGGCCAGTAATGTATCGACTAGTGGGACAGTGTAATCGGCATATATGCCTCAGAAAAACACATTTTCCTAAAAACGCATTCGTTACCATAAAGCCATGCTAGTATTTATCGATGTGTAAAATATTTACCTACGAAGTAGCAAAGGTTTCAATTCTTTGCAAAAGCTCAAGATACATGTATTTCAAAGAATTGACAAAATCGAACAAATATCCACACGTGATTTGACTTAAATGAAGTATATTAAGAGTTTGAATAGGAGTGTTTGGTATCTACGTAAACAGTAGCTCTTAAACAATACAAAGATTAAAACTACACTTACTTTATGCGTTATTAACGAAATAAACAATGAAAATCCAAGCCATCCGCGACAGCAAAAATTTGTGTTTTGATTTCTGAACGCCTAGTTTTTGGCGACTTCCGGTTAAGCGTACAGAGAGTCTATACACTGTGTAATCTGCCAATTACTATTACCGGTCCACTATATTAAATATAACAATAATGCTATTACAATACATAATGGCATTGTTGATCAGCTTTGAAATACACCCAACATCCTGAAAAGAAACGGATTTTATTTTAAGGAGCTGCATTCAATAAACGCTTGATGCCCCCGGTGGCATCCTTGTCGATGCAAAGCAACCTAAGTCTAAAACGAGGTCAAGTTCAAGGTCAGGTGAGGTCAGGTGATGTCTGAAGATGAGGAATGGTCACAGGTTACATCTGCATTAGTATTAAGTCATTCTAGTAAGGGGTATTGATGCTTAACGAAACGGTCCCATTTGGTTAACCTCGTACGGACAGACAGACAGGACAATCACTATAATGCCTCCCGCATCAGTAGATGTCAGGGGCATAAAAATATACAAAAGTAGTTCATCCTGCCATATATCTAGGGATACCAGTATTACAGTTACTTTAAACTACAAATTTCCATTTTCTTCGACAGTTACTGAGACCTCATGTTAATAAATTAACATTAAACAGTTAACCATACAAATATGTATTACACATTGCATTACACAAACATGACATTTTGAAGTTTTTCCTTTTGGATGCCATACAAACCAGAATTTTTCATGGATGGTCTAGAATTTAATGTATTTGAAACAGGACAACCCAAGGAACATTCCTGTCAAATCTGGTTACAATTTGCTTTGTGGTTTAGAAGAAAATGTTGCTTTTTTAAAGAAATTGTGGACGATCGACAGACAGAGGACAGTCACTCATTGATCCTAAAAGTCACCACAAGCACTTCATGCTCATGTGCTCAAATGGACAGAAACATAAATTATCTATATACTCTTTCTTTTGCATCAAGTGACCCTATACACAAGTATTTCTCTGTCTGATCTTACTGTAAGATTTATCATCTCAAACTTTTAATATGTTTATAATTTAAAAGATTCTGTGGTATCAAAATTCTGCAAATTTTAGTCTTGCGAGTGCTAAAATTACCTTATATATCTGTAAATGTAAAACGCTTGGAATTTTCTCCATCATCTTTGCTGTATGTGAGTCATAGTCACTGCTGAGGAGAAGTAATTCTTGTAGAATCCTCTGACACAGTAAGCATTCTTTGATTTTCCCTTTCTCTGTACCAACCACAGACTCAATCATTATAATTATCAGCTGTTTTGGCATGCTAAAACAAAAAAGACAAGTCATATCAATTAGCTACTAGCAAGGTAAAGATACACCGTAATTAGCAAATTATTTCACTCCATATTTAGGATGTAACAGGTAGTTCATTCCAACAGATATAATGACACTGTAATATGCACTGGTAAACCCTAGAACTATCACAGGAGTGACTCATACCCCCACCATATGGTCTTGTAACAGAAGAATGGTAACCATAACAAATCTTAAAAATACTTTGAATAATATAAAAATGTCAAAAAAAGCTTAATACTTAAAAAGAATTTTACTCGTCTTTGGAGTACTTCATCCTGGGCTTCCACATATAAGTAATACTAGTATAATACTAGTATAGTAATACTAGTAAATATAAAAAATCTCTAATATTAGAGATACACTAAAAGTGAATACAAAAAAGTGTACAAACAAGAAGATTGTTGTGAGCGCGTGCTGTTAGAGAACGTTTTGGATATGCTGTTGCGGGTCCAACATAAGCAATTTATAGATCCCAAATTAATTTTGGATTAAGTCGAAAAGGTCAAGATTGATGAAATCTTTTAATCTGTCTTTTTATAAAAAATATCATTTGTCGACTGAACTTTACGTTTACTTTGTAATATGTGCTACCTTTCTTGATATGCGACTGCATCGATGTCCTGTATTATTATTATTACTCATGATGTGAGTGATGATCACGAAGGAAACTATTTCAGGTTTGAAGCAAATCAATTAAGTTACAACAAAGATATAGTGAAAGTTGAATTCTAAGTAAAGCGGGGGCATAATTCATGAAAAATGGTGCCAGTCTTATGGACCTTGAGTCACATGATGTGGGTGATGATGAGGAATGCCTATTCTTAGTTCGAAGTAAATCAATCTAGCAGTAACAGAAATAAGGTAATATAGCATCTTAACTTTAACCAAGGTGTGGACACAGAACCTGTGACAGTAGGACAGCTCTCTATACACATTATATATTTATGCTTAAAAGTTACTGAGAAAGATATAGAACTGTGTTTTGAATGAGGAATTAAATGTTTAATTCAACTTTTCTGTAAGAAAACTGTACATTTACCGAAGTACAAATGACCAAGGGCATTTGGGTGTTGTTTTTTTTTTTATTGAGTTACCTCCCTTGGATTGTAAAATTTGTAACTCTTGTATGCAGCTTGATTAGTGGTATGTTTCTAGATACAAATGACCTGTTTACCTCATAAATGTTTTGTATGACTGCCATGAAACCCAAAATTCACTAATAGCTTTCCTCACATACCTTGTAGCATAAAGACCTGTATCTCTTTATTTCTGAAGTCTATAATTTGTAGCCATTTTGCTTCACAGTTACTTCACACTACAAAAGAAAAGGTTGTTTTCATTCTGTTCAGAAAATATATAGAAATAATGCTCATATGAGAAGTTACCAAACAATTTCATTAGAATCACCTAAAATCTTTTACCTGTATCCTAACCTCCACCTTACTATATTTCTAAAATGGACTGGTCCATCATTCAATTTGAGCGGTACCACTTATTATCCAAAGGTGTGTTCTTAACTTTTACTGACAGAATAGCAAACAGTGCAGACCATAATCAGCCTGCACGGACGCAAAGGCAGAATCATTTGACACCAGCAGGATAAGGGCTAGAATTAGATTCAACAATTTTTCTTACTATGACGAAATATTTAGAAGCCAATAATGCAAAAATTTATTAGACCAAACATGGAAAATTACTTGAGGCCTCTGACGTTCAAATCTGACTTGATGTTTCTTGCAACTGAAAATATATTGGTAATTTGAAATTCCACACATGTACTGCAAATTTGTTCACCAGAAGAAAACTGTGAAAGTCTATAAAAGACTAATAATTAATAGAGAAGATCAAAGCCTATAACTATATGTTATGAATAATTAGTTTGACTGTTTACTGGGTAACTATAATTTGTTATTGAAATTAATGTTCAAGTGAACATTTCTCTAAGTAGCAGTAATTCGGTCTAAAAGATGCTTCCATGGTGTAGTCGAAAAAAGTTCCTTATAAACAGATCCTAATTGTTCCATTTTTAGCCCATTTGTGCATAAACGGGGGCCAAATGGACAATATTTAACTCATGGAATGTATTTTACTTTTCATGTTGATATTCTCATGTTTGTAGTTTACATGAAAACAGAAGTAGGGTGTTTATTCTGCAGAGCACTTACCTGAATAGTGATTTCAGATGACTTGCATTTCACTGCATACTATTCAACATCCCTATCTGATTTCATTTTCTTGAAGCAAATGGATGAATGTCATCTGAAAAATAGGTCTTTAATGGAGTAAAAATCCAGAAAGTGTCAAAATGGATCTGAAGTGGCTGAATTTTATATAAAGAAAAGAACAATTTCTTTTATTGGTATACAACCTTAAAACTCAAAACAGAGTTACTTAACTGGAGTAGTGCATGTCAGATTACCTCAATTAAGTATTATGAAGTTTAATCCTTTCCCGTAAGTGACACAAGCTTACATATAACAAGTAGGCACAAATGCTGACATGGACACTAATAAAAAAGCTACAAACTGGTTTAAAAAAAAACAACAAAAAAACAACAACAACAGAGTAAGGCAATTTTAGTGCTCTTTTTTTAAATTGAGTTACCTCCCTTCAACTGTAAAATTTATTTCATATAAAACTTTGATTTTTTTAAAATCTTTTTTCTTCAAGTGCAGCTGGATCAGTGAAAAATGATTCTAAATACAAAACTTTAAAATATACTTACTTATGAAACATTTTCCAAGACTCCCTTATGCAATGTTTCCCTCATACACCAAACCCAGCATCTCTTTACATCTAAACTTCATTGTCTGCAGCTATTCTGCTCTACAGTAAGTTCACACATTTCACTACAAAAGAGACATTTTTCACAGTATTTGAAAAGCCAGAGAAGGTTTAGATGCACATTAAGCAGTTATTGCACAAATTAATGAAAATCACCTTTCAGCTTGACAGACTGCCAGTCATAATATTTTTATGGTAAGAGACTGATAATAAGCACTTTTGACATAAAATTATATACTTAGATCCAGTAAGTTACCTTCAATAAATCTAGGATTATATGACAATGGTCAAATCACTCAAATAGCTCTTAACAGACTTCTTGCATTTTAGTTTGTGGAAAGGCATCTGAAAACCAAGTGAGGGGCTCCAAAAGGAAGTGTTCTGTGTTCAATGCTGTTTAGATTTAATTATGCTGCTTTCCACTGGATTCAAACCTATTATGGTAAAATTGATTCAAACCTATTCTGGTAACATGGATTCAAACCTCTTATATTACAAAGGCCACATGTAGCAATGTTCTACTGTACATACATTTTTGTACTTTGAATTAAGACTATATTTTCTGGTTCTTTGAGATCATGGGGTCAATTCATGATTCAATGTAAAATATAGAAGGTAAAGTTTTCTTATTTAGCATCCATGGATAGGTGACAAACATCATTTGAAACAGGGTCAGTTTAGGCCAATACATGTTGCCAATTTGTGTGATAAATCATTACTAAGTCAGGCCAAACCAAATTGATAAGTTGTTCATCGGATTTTTTTCTGAAAAAATTGAGGCAGCGAGCGAAAAAATAATTTAAATATTTTTTTTTTGGTTTTTGAGAAAATCAGGAGTGAGCAAAGAGCAAAGAAATATATTTGTCTTCATTTGGCTCTTGACTGACTAATAAAAACCTTAAAATAGAATGTATAGCCCTTTAAGTAAGTCCCCAGGGATTGAGAAAATCTGACCTGCAGATGCACAACAAAGCGAACTCGTGAAAAAAGGTAATAACATTGTCATACAGTACACTGTAATCAAATAATGCATGCTTTTGAAAATGCTGTTAGAAAATATGTAATAAACAACAATGCATAACCTTACACCATACTTATCACATACATATGGGACATGAATATTTACTGCTATGAAAATATAGCATTCTTAGCTGACTTTACAAAGTTTTTGATACATCAAATATCTATGTTAGTGTTACTAGATCTATTAAAGCTTCTGATCTGAAACATAGAACAGTTATTTACTGTCAAAGTCTACACCAGGAGAAACAATACTCTTTAAGTCTGAATCTAGACAGAGTTATGCCCCTTTTTAACATAGAATATTTTTAATGAAGTTTTATATAATGACCAATAGCTCTGTACTTTCAAAGCTTCTGACTATTATGCCTCTTTTACTGGCAAAGCTCTGATTCAGAAAAGTCGAGCATGATGTCTAATGTACAGCTCTTTTTCTAACTTTAAACAAAGAGTTATAAAAAATAAATAGATCGGCAACTTGAAAGGCAGACAGAGCAAATCTCGCCAACATCCCGCGGCTGCAAACAAGATCTCGTTACCGGAAGTTCTCCATGCGCCATTTTGTATGCGAAAGATATGACACTGTCAATTATTAATTATCACCGTATGACCACGCTTTTTTGAATGTAAGAAATGTGTATTTTCTGCTTAAGACTATTTCATATTAAATAAATGTTGTTTTAGAAGCTAACATGTATTTTACATGTAGTTTTAAAGGTACAAATTGCGACTCAATGCTCGCTTCACTAAGATAACGCCGAATCACGCTCGGACGCGAGATCATGAGTGATTACAGCCAGTTGCCATTCTGTGTATTTTATACATCTTTGCTTTAAACTTTCATAACATATTAAATATGTTGAAACTAAGTCTCAATTAAGGTCTGAAATGGAGATTAACGTGCATTAACATTAGTCTACCAAATGATTGGAAAGTTTGAAAATCGAAACTGTTCTGAAAACAACTCATAATGTAAATTCCTTACCCCACCAACTTTCGTATGGAAATGCTGATCATTTGGACAGGAAAAAACAGAAAACAGATAAGAGACATGCATCAATAAGTATTTACCCTTACCAAAATAATGTAGATTGATGCTATCAAATAAATTAGTATCGTTGGAGTCCATAAAATCGCGGAGACCATTAATTCGCGGCCATTTTGTTTTTCTCCCCGGTCATGTGATTTTTAAGCTTCACGCGCCGGAAATCACGTCAGCGTTTACTACAGTGTTTACTCTAGCGTATCCAGCTGTCAGACAGTAAAAAATGCGTTTTAAGCAGGTGAGTGCACTAAATATTATTCAGTTATATAAATTTTACCTTTAAACACTATTCCCTTATTAAAGCCATTAAAAACACACACATTTTTTTTATCACAAAATGAATGTTTGGAGTCAAAAACTCCTCCGTCTGCTTTGTTGACATTTTATCAATGGGGGTCACGTGACAATAATTGTAACAAATTTAGGCCAATTATAAAAAAATAAGTTTCATGTAACTATATCCCTTAGCTATAATATTTTTTTCTTTACTTTTCAGACCAATCCTCAGCCTATCAGAAGCAATCCTCAGCCTGTCAGAAGCAAGTACAGACTGTATTCACCAAGTGCATTAACAAGTGCATACAGATGTGTTAAAGAAGATGGTTTGTCAGTGCTGAAGGCGTCTAGAATGTACAGTGTACCTGAAAATACACTGAGAGACAGGGTTCTAGGAAAAATTGACCCAGAAACTGTTGTTATGGGAAAAGTGCCCCTATTTGATCAGTATGAAGAGTCAAAAATAGCAAATCATTTTAAAGAAATGGCTAGCTACGGATACGGTTACACAAGACAAGAATGTGTTGATATAGCTTCAGATTATGCTGTCCAGTTGGGAAAAAGGGATAAGGACAAACGTCTGTCAATAAATTGGTTGAAAGGATTTTTACATAGATGGCCAGAAATGAAGGTTGTGAAACCACGTGGATTAGAGTTTATTCGGGCTAAAATGACAAAGGAAAGCACAGTCATGGAGTACTTGAACATTTAGAGAGGTGCATTAGCAGACATGACCTAGCAGATAAACCACATCTCATCTTTAACATTGATGAAAAGGGACTAACTATAGACCACAAACCCCCCTATGTGGTAGGAAGCTCAACATCAACTGTGCAAGCTGTTACTTCTGGTAAAGGTCAAACAGTTACAATGATAGGCTGCGGAAGTGCTAGTGGTGTCTCAATTCCACCTTTTTTCGTATTCCCAGGGAAAAGAATGAATTCTGATCTTTTGAATGGGGCCTCACCTGGAGCTTCAGGGACTATGTCGGAAAGTGGCTGGTCAAATACTGATGTGTTCAGGAAGTACTTGAAAGATCACTTTATGAAGTTTGCACCTGGTCGCCAAGGAGAGAAGATCATACTTTTACTAGATGGTCATCGTTCCCATGTTGCAGTTGACCTTGCTGAGTGGGCTAAACAGATGAATATCATTATCTTTGTGTTACCAGCCCATACAAGTCACATATTGCAACCCCTTGATGTGGCTTGCTATGGGCCCTTTCAAAGGATATATAATAACCTTTGTCACAAGGTTATGAGACAGACCTCAGCTGCTATAACAAGGTACAATATTTGTGAAATAGCCTGCAAAGCATACTCCAAGGCCTTGTGTGCAGAGAACTTGCATGCAGCTTTTCAGAGGACAGGTATTTATCCCATAAATAAGGAGGCCATCCCAAAGGAGCATATGATCCCATCAGAGGTGTTTTGCAGTCAGACAGTGGCTAATGAGGATGGGAATGACAGTGACGCCACAGTAGAAGGGGGTATTACTACAAATGCAGCAACACCTGAAGATCTTTTTGAAAAGCAAACCTCAAGCTCAAAAATGTGAAGTCGAAATTAATTAATAAACCACGAAAAACCATGAGCAAGCTTGTTTCAGGAAAAGAGCTGACAAGTGATGAAGTATGTGAGGCCATACAACAGCACATAAAAGATCAACAGAAACCTACCAAAAAACCTGCTAAAAAAACTGCCAAAATGTCAAAATTAGTGAAAAAGTCCCCAATGAAGAAATCAGTATCACCCAAACCAGGTCCGTCACACATTAACTTGCTTGCTAGTTCTGAGTCTAGTTGTGATGAGGATATTGAAGATGAAGAAAAATGTTGTGTTTGTGGACTTTTTACACCAACAGCACTAGCTAATGCAGTCTCCATCACATTCGCAAAGTGGGCTCAATGTGATGCCATGGTGAATGGATATCCATGTAATCACTGGACCCATCTTATTCACTGCACAAATGTCAGAGTAATAAGAAGAGGGGACACATTCCTATGCCCTCACTGTGAAGTCATGGAAGAGTAAAACTATGTTGTAGGCCATAGTAACTGTTAATAGTTATTTGTTTGTTACTGTTGTGAAATACTTTCTTAAAAAAAAAAAAAACACTAAATACACGTTAACCTACTAAATGAATAAGTTTGGCCTTTTAAGTCACGTGATTCAAGTACCAGGATGCTACAGCCTCGTTTCCGCGAATTTATGGTTTGCAAGCGGCTGACATTGTTTATTTGACAGGACTGTTTTGAATTAACTTTACTTCTTAATTAAATGGAACAGAATTTATTGGAATGGTGTTTGTACAGTATAATAGACATATTTGATAAGGTATGTAAATATTTTCTTATGACAACCTTTATTTATTGAGTTTACGCTAAATATAAATAAACACCGCGAATCAATAGTCTCCGAGGATATGTTTTTCTTCATCCAGTTTTCAATGAAATAAATCGATTTTAGCATGTAATTTGGTAAATATTTTAAGAAAATGGCGTAACTGCATAAAGGGGAAATAACTTTAATGCAATTAAATATAAGTGATATGATTTATTATAGACGATGTATGCATTTATTTTGATTAAAATCCATTTGAGAATAATCTGGGACTGGAATTATAAGCATTTATACACTTTTACGTCCGTAAAAAGTAGCGCACCAAAAAATTTTGGATTGATTTTTAGCTCGACTATTCATAGAATAGTACTGGTTGGGAACCATTTTCCGGACACATTTTCATATTTCGGCTCCATTATTCCCTTAAAAAAAATTCTACATAAATGAAGTCCACACTACACAAACTTCAGCTCTTTCCACATCTGATGTTGTAATCAGCATCGCGTTGTGACGTAAAATATGGTTTCTATGGGGCCTCAAATGGGGTCACTAAAATAAGTTATTTTTCCCGTCAGGTAAACCAGTATCCGGACAAATATTTTGACGGTGTTTTGTTGTTAATACGATATCAAAATAAGTAATTAAACTATTTCTACACATTTCTTAATCATTCATCTCTTCAAAATTGCACATGAAACATAACCCGACATTCAGTACCAGCTACGAAAGCAAACCGAGGTTGACTATAAAAAACTCGAATTTCGTCTTATACGAATTCTTGATCATTCCAATAGATATAGAATAAAATTAGTGCAAAATTCAACAACCCTGCATCGTATGTAACTTTTAGCGTGAAATTAAAAGTAGAACATGTTATCAGCGGACAATCATTATGTAGTTTGATTATTTCTTCCCCACTTGATACCTCGGCATGTGTGAACAACTGCGCATGCGCAATGCTATCTACATGCCCCGTTAAGTCAGAAAGTTGTTTTATGAACGCAGGTGAATTATCATAAAAAACCCAAACATTTTACAGCCTTATAAAATAGTGATTTTTTGTAGACATGAAGAACAAATATCTAAATGATCTAGATGAAACAATTACATGAATAACAACGAAATAAAGCGAATATTACATGTGTCCGAAAACTGGTCCTGTCCGGAAAACAGGTCCCAACCAGTAGAGCTATTGGACTCGCCCATGCGTCGGCGTCCGCGTCCCGATTTGGTTAAGTTTTTGTATGTAAGCTGGTATCTCAGCAACCGCTTGTGGGAATGGATTGAAACTTCATACACTTATTCACTGTGATAAACTGACTTACATTGCACAGGTTCCATAACTCTATTTTTGCTTTTTTACAAAATTATGCCCCTTTTTCGACTTAGAATTTTTTGGTTAACGTTTTGTATGTAAGCTGGTATCGCAGTACTCATTAATTGGAATGGATTGAAACTTCACACACTTGTTCACTGACATGATCTGACATGCACAAAGCAGGTCCCATAACTTTATTTTGCTTTTTTACAAAATTATGCCCCTTTTTCAACAAAGAAATTTTTGGTTAAGTTTTTGTATGTAGGGCCTAAGCTGGTATCTCAGTATCCACTAATGGGAAAGGATTCAAACTTCACACACTTGTTCACTGACATGATATGACATGCAGTGCAAAGGGTCAATAACTCAACTTTGCATTTTACAAAATTATGCCCCTTTTTCAACTTAGGAGTTTTGGGTTAAATTCTTATATGTAAACAAAGAGCTATAAATTTATACTTCTTTGATGTAAGCTGGTATCTCAGTACCCACTAATGGGAATGGATTGAAACTTCACACACTTGTCCACTGTCATGAACTGATAAGCACTATGCAGGTTCCATAACCCTATTTTGCTTTTTTACTAAATTATGCCCCTTTTTCGACTTTCGTATTCATTCAATCGACAAGGCTGTTGAATAGTCGAGCGTTGCTGTCCTCCGACAGCTCGTTTTCAATGGGACGAGCGCAATCCAAAAACAAAAAACAAAAAACAAAAAAAAAAAAACAATTTGTGTGTTTCTGAAAATATACGAGCTGCTACAGCACATAACATAGTAACCACTTTCTTAAAGGACAGTCTATAGAAAGAGGTAGCTACATCTCAGACCACCCTAAACCCTTTATGTGATGTACCAGTTCCGTGAGGACTACCTTGTCTTTTTTTCATTTATTGAATATTTAAATGAATCATTTAATTGAAAGCTGACCGTATCATTAAGAATTTCAAATAGGAGAAATAGATCTACTGATCAAATCATGGCAGGTAGTCAACATGTTGGCTAGAATTGTCCAGTTGCAGACTAGATCTACCTGTGGTTTGTTTTTAAAAAGATGCAATCTTCCTTTATGCAAACTAATGTGCCTTACAACTTAGAGGTGTACACTTTTCAAGATGTACGTACAGCACAATATAAACACATTTTTTGCTCCATAAATATCATTTTCTCACATTTGCAACTCTAGATTATAGACGCATCAAATGAATATTTTGAAATACTAGATTGGAATAAAACCTTGTTCTTTTGCCTTTAAAGTTTGCAAGTACAAAAGTGAAGGACACTTTCTGGTATTTTCCAGAGCCCTGATTTTATAGATTTAGAAATTCACATTTTCAGGGTTACTATAAACCAGGACATAAATAAAAAACTAGAATGTGTCTGTAGAACACAGGGTGTGCCCCCCACTGGTATATTTGTCACAAAGAAGGGGAATCATTCAAATGTTTGCAGTCTTAATGGGGTATAGCCTCAAAAAAAAATTATGAAATGGATTCATTATTCTATACCATATACTTTTTGAGCTATGAGTATCACAAACAAAAAATCCACTATTTTGGCTATTTAAAGGGCCATAACTCTGTAATAAATGCTAAAATTCTTAGAAGAATGCCAAGTGTGCAAGGTCACATTATGATAAAGACTCAAGCAAGGTTTCATGAATTTACATTAAATACTTTTTGAGTGAGGCATATAATTAGGTGAAAATATGCATTTTTTGACTATTTCAGGGGCCATAACTCTAAAAATAGGGGGTGAAGCCAGATGAAAAATAGGAGGTGCGCAAGTTCATATCATGATAAAGATTCATGCCAGATTTCATCAATTTATATCAAATACTTTTTGAGCTAGGCGTGTCGCAAGGTGAAAATGTGCATTTTTGACTATTTCAGGGGCCATAACTCTAGAAATAGAGGGCGAACACAGATGAAAAATAGGTGGTGCACAAGTTCATATCACGATAAAGATTCATGCAAGGTTTTATGAATCTATATCAGATACTTTTTGAGCTTGGTGTGTCACAAGGTGAAAATGTGCATTTTTGACTATTTCAGGGGCCATAACTCTAAAAATAGTGGGCAGACCGAGATGAAAATAGGAGGTACGCAAGTTCATATCACGATTAAGACTCATGCAAGGTTTCATGAATCTATATCAAATACTTTTTGAGCTAGGTGTCACAAGGTGAAAATGTGCATTTTTGACTATTTCAGGGGCCATAACTCTAAAAATAGGGGGCAAAGCTAGACGATAAATAGGAGGTGTGCAAGTTCATACCATGACAAAGATTCGTGCAAGGTTTCATCAATTTATATCAAACACTTTCTGAGCTAGGCATGTCACAAGGTGAAAATGTGCATTTTTGACTATTTCAGGGGCCATAACTCTAGAAATAGGGGGCGGACCCAGATGAAAAATAGGACATGCACAAGTCCGTATCATGATTAAGACTCACGCAAGGTTTCATGAATCTATATCAAATACTTTCTGAGCTAGGTGTGTCACAAGGTGAAAATATTTCAGGAGCCATAACTCTAAAAATTGTGGGCTGACCGAGATGAAAAATAGGAGGTGCGCAAGTTCATATCACGACTAAGGCATCGCCTACTGTGGCAGCCATTTGACTCAAAATTTTACATGCAAATTTTCATAAAAATGAAAGATGACTACGTGGTAACTATAAAGTCAATAAATTTGTCATAATTGTTTTAAATATCTATGTGAACATATGCAAGTAGAAGGATGTGCATTTCACTACCTGTATTATGCCTTTATTCGATATTTTTTATGACAAAATTTTGCAATTTTATCTGCAGTCAAACTCAATATATATTCAATACATTTCAAAGATAATTACAGCCAATTGTAAAGCAGACGTGAAAAATAAAGTCTTCAGAAATTATTTTGAAATTTTACCTGATTACTGAATTATACACAAAAATCCCAACACCATCAATTTATCCAATTTGTGTTATCTGTTCACACATAATTTACATGTATATAAACAGGTGATATTATAGGATTATGTGTAAGGTTTACCTGGCTACCTGTGGTCAGTAATGCATGTACAAACAACATTTTAAATTAAATTTACATGGGGTTGTCTTTTTGTGTCTAATGCAATAACCAGGAACAATTTCTACAAAAATCCGTAGGAGTTTGCAGTATACATATTGTACTATGAAATTAACTAAATTTTGTCTTTGTAATATTTTTTATATTGGAGTTCTACTGCACATAAAATTTCAATATTTTGGGGTAAATTTTCGGTCTAAACGAGACTCAAATATTTTACAAGCGGCATATCGTGGGTTTAGCGCAAAACGGTTGTAACTCCTTCTTTATTTCATATAAGTTACAATCGTTTTGCACTAAGCCCACGATATGTACTATAAATCATCATATGCTTCTTATGTTGATGATAATTTGACCAGCTGTTAAGGCTTTAGTACAATTTTCAAGAGCAAAATACTCGGCCTGAAAATATGAACTGATACTGAGTTGTGACTGTGGCGATGCCTTAAGACTCATGCAAGGTTTCATTAATTTATATCAAATACTTTTTGAGCTAGGCGTGTCACGAACTTCGGATGGACTGAAGGACAGATGAACGCATGGACAAGAGCAAATCTATATGCCCCCACCACTCATGAGGGGGAGCACAAAAATAACCTAAGTCAGGGCTGGATCCAGAAATTTTTGACTGTGGGGGGTCACCAGTCTTGAATGAAGACATCAACGCCGAGGCTCAAGGTTTTGGAGGGGGCGCCTTTGCCCGTATGTTAGGTAGGGGGTCAGTGGTGGATCAGGTTGACTGCCCCCTGGAAATTTTTCAAATACATGCATAAAATGGTGGCCTCTGGTGCATTTTAGGTCTAAATTTTGAGGTATTGGAGGGGTACGATACTCCCCTCTTGATTCGGGGGTCAGGGGATCTCCCCCAGGAAAATTTTGAAATACAGGTATGAAATGGTGGCCTCTGGTGCATTTCTGGGTCTAAATTTTGCGGGGCATCTTTCAGGAGTACAAGTCACTTCTCGGCCAACTGGGGGGGGGGGGCCATGGGCCCCTTCGGCCAGGCCCTGGATCCAGGCCTGTAAGTATAACATCTTGATGACCTTGACCTTCGGTATAATGGGCCCAGGCCCTGCACATACTTTATTTGTATGCTGGACAATGTTTATGTGAACTTGCAGTAAGATATAAACAATAGTAACAAAGATATGACACAAGAACAAAGGTTGCCGAAAAACTAACCTTAAAAATAACCTACATATAACACCTTGGTGACCTTGACCTTGGGTATAATGGGCCAAGCCTCTGCACATTCTTTGTGTGCTGGAAAATGTTTATATGAAGTTACAGTAAGAAATAAGCAACAGATATCACAGAAAACAAAGGTTGATAAACTTTAACCAAGAAATGCCGATGCCAGGGTAAGTAGAATAGCCTCCCTATTTTATGAATAGTGGAGTAAGTGAGAACATTAGGAATACTGGGAGTAAATGAATTTAATACTTCAGTCAACAGGTCAAGTATATTTTGATATTACAATTATTTAAAAGCAAATTTGATTAATTGGTATCCCATTCCGAAAGGGTTTGTGGTGAGGAATGGCAAAAAAATATATCCAGAAAAAAGTTAAGGATGTTACTAAGCAAATAATTTCATCAGTCATATATATATGTGTATTTTTTTTTGGTGCGAGAGGGTGTGTGACCAAGGCAAGGGGGTGATCAGGTGTGGGTACACAACTTCAAGTTTATAATAAATGTTCATGGAAAAGAATGAACAAAATTTAATGAAATCAGTCTACCAAATGGTAAGTTTGTTATGTACAAATACGTGGAGTTTTATAAAATTAAAGGGCAATAACTCACAAAAGAAATCCGAATGAAATTGTGTGTGCACAACCACATTATGGTGATCTAAATTCTGTTCAAGTTTCATAGTTCTAGGTTAAATATATCAAAAGTTAGGATACAGAAATTGCCATATTTATAGTACCCTTTATAGTTAACACTGGAAACTTCTATGGGCCGCAACTGATGTTTCTTGGGCAATCTGTCTGAAACTTGATGGGCTGCATGACCTCATAGTGGTGAACATGTATATGAAGTTTTATATAAATATTCACAACTAATTCCTAGATATGGCTCTGGGCGGGCGGAGGAATGCTAGAACTATCTCTCCGACTTTTGTCGGGGGATAAAAAGTAGCAAAGGACCAATGTTAAGGCTAGTTTTCAAGTTTTGATTTGGGGAAAACAATGCTGATACTGTGTTGGACAGCTAGGGGTTTGACTGGATTCAAAGTTGTTAACACAGATGGACTGGTATGCATGAAGCTCACATCTGAAGACTTTGTTACTTAAATATGATATACAAATACAGTAATTAATACAGTAATAAATAAGACAAACATGGTTCTACCCAGGTGCCCGCTCGTGATGAAATAATGCACGGAGGGGCACCTGGGGTCTTCCTCCACCATTAAAGCTGGAATGTCGCCATATGACCTAAATTGTGTCGGTGCGACGTTAAACCCAACCAACAAAAAAAAAAAAAAAAAAAAAAAAATAAGACAAACTATCAAATAATGTTTAAAGTTTACTTACTGCAATCATAATAGACAAAACACACAAGAACAATGCAATATTTTCATCACAACGCATAAGTATTTATATAACCAGGATATACTTTATAATATTTATTATATTAATTATTCAAAGTCAACTTTATTCAGTTTTCTATATATTTTTATTCATCATCTAAAATATTAAGTCCACATTGCTATATTAATAATTCCAAGATATATTTTCTAAGTCTGCCACTGAACTTTTATTAACATGATTAACTAACAATTTGTTTCTCTCAGCTCCCTTTCTCTTAAATCAAGACACACCCTTTATTCCTCTCTTGCAATCAACATTCACTTCCTGCCCTAACTCCCTAATTACATTAATTAACAATTATCATTCATTGGTCACTTTACCTAACACACAAACTCACACTTGTCAATCACATACATATACATCTCATTTACCCCCTATCAGGTTCCCATATTGATAAGTCTTTGACTACTAATTTGGCATCACTATACAAGCTAGGGGTCCCTCTGCATCCCTTTTGATATATCAAACTGAAACTGATATAATTATACATCAATGTACTTAAATAATACTTATTTACAAACACATGGTGAGGAGACCTGTACATAACTAATTTGCAGACTTTATATGATTATGAAATATTTCTATATGATATGAAATATGAATTACTATGAAATATAATTTCATAATTTTCTCTCTGTTATATATATAACAAGTATGAAGTACATCTGATTTGACATGTTAGAAGTTTCAACCTGCAAAACAACAAAGTAGTGGCATTTCAAATTTACATGGGTGCACAAAGAAACCCTGGGTACAACCATCAAACTTTTGTCTTCCGCACAAAACACATAAAACATACACTCTCAGAAATAAAACTATGAACAGAGATATATTTACACTCTCTGAAATGTAACTGAACAGAGCTATATTTACACACTTAGAAATAAAACTGAACAGAGCTATATTTACACACTCAAAAATAAAACTGAACAGAGCTATATTTACACACTCAAAAATAAAACTGAACAGAGCTATATTTACACACTCAAAAATAAAACTGAACAGAGCTATATTTACACACTCAAAAATAAAACTGAACAGAGCTATATGTATATTCTCGAAAATAAAACTGAACAGAGCTATATGTATATTCTCAAAAATAAAACTGAACAGAGCTGTATGTTTACTCTTGGAAATGTAACTGAACAGAGCTTAATTTACACACTTAAAAATAAAACTGAACAGAGCTTTATTTACACTTTTGGAAAAAAAAATTGAACAGAGCTAAGCTATATTTACACACTCAAAAATTAAACTGAACAGAGCTATATGTTCCAAAAAGTGCATATATGACTTAATTTTGTATACAAGACATTTCAATCCATAGAACCAATCTTAAATCATTTAACACTATACTTCAGATAAGTGCTGTGAATTTGGGCATTAATTTCTTCCTGAATCTTTTACTTATACTCTTATCTCTACATGACACTACTTAATATGTGTTGCTATTAGTAAGTGCTAATTAATCTCCTGTATTTTGCAGATCAATATGTATTGCTAACAACTGATTCTAATTACATACTACTGTATCCAAAGTCATATGACTTTGTGTACTGACTGAATCGTATCTATTTACATTTGCGGGCATTTATGAGCTTTGCCAGAAAAATAATACTTATTTACAAACACATGGTGAGGAGATCTGTACATAACTAATTTGCAGACTTTATATGATTATGAAATATTTCTATATGATATGAAATATGAATTACTATGAAATATAATTTCATAATTTTCTCTCTGTTATATATTTAACAAGTATGAAGTACATCTGATTTGACATGTTAGAAGTTTCAACCTGCAAAACAACAAAGTAGTGGCATTTCAAATTTACATGGGTGCATAAAGAAACCCTGGGTACAACCATCAAACTTTTGTCTTCCTCACATGAAAGAATTCTGCATCCATCTGAAGGAAAGGGTACTCGAGTGTTCCAATGTCATGGACCATTACAACTCGGCCACACATGACCAATAGTAAATGCTGAACATTTTCTTTCTTGCAACTGAACACACATAAAACATACACTCTCAGAAATAAAACTATGAACAGAGATATATTTACACTCTCTGAAATGTAACTGAACAGAGCTACATTTACACACTCAGAAATAAAACTGAACAGAGCTTTATTTACACTTTTGGAAAAAAAATTGAACAGAGCTATATTTACACACTCAAAAATAAAACTGAACAGAGCTATATTTACACACTCAAAAATAAAACTGAACAGAGCTATATTTACACACTCAAAAATAAAACTGAACAGAGCTATATGTATACTCTCGGAAATAAAACTGAACAGAGCTATATGTATATTCTCGAAAATAAAACTGAACAGAGCTATATGTATATTATCAAAAATAAAACTGAACAGAGCTATATGTTTACTCTTGGAAATGTAACTGAACAGAGCTAAATTTACACACTTAAAAATAAAACTGAACAGAGCTTTATTTACACTTTTGGAAAAAAAATTGAACAGAGCCAAGCTATATTTACACACTCAAAAATAAAACTGAACAGAGCTATATGTTCCAGAAAGTGCATATATGACTTAATTTTGCATACAAGACATTTCAATCCATAGAACCAAACTTAAATCATTTAACACTATACTTCAGATAAGTGCTGTGAATTTGGGCATTAATTTCTTCCTGAATCTTTTACTTATACTCTTATCTCTACATGACACTACTTAATATGTGTTGCTAATAGTAAGTGCTAATTAATCTCCTGTATTTTACAGATCAATATGTACTGCTAACAACTGAATCTAATTACATACTACTGTATCCAAAGTCATATGACTTTGTGTACTGACTGAATCGTATCTATTTACATTTGCGGGCATTTATGAGCTTTGCCAGAAAAATAATACTTATTTACAAACACATGGTGAGGAGATCTGTACATAACTAATTTGCAGACTTTATATGATTATGAAATATTTCTATATGATATGAAATATGAATTACTATGAAATATAATTTCATAATTTTCTCTCTGTTATATATTTAACAAGTATGAAGTACATCTGATTTGACATGTTAGAAGTTTCAACCTGCAAAACAACAAAGTAGTGGCATTTCAAATTTACATGGGTGCATAAAGAAACCCTGGGTACAACCATCAAACTTTTGTCTTCCTCACATGAAAGAATTCTGCATCCATCTGAAGGAAAGGGTACTCGAGTGTTCCAATGTCATGGACCATTACAACTTGGCCACACATGACCAATAGTAAATGCTGAACATTTTCTTTCTTGCAACTGAACACACATAAAACATACACTCTCAGAAATAAAACTATGAACAGAGATATATTTACACTCTCTGAAATGTAACTGAACAGAGCTACATTTACACACTCAGAAATAAAACTGAACAGAGCTTTATTTACACTTTTGGAAAAAAAATTGAACAGAGCTATATTAACACACTCAAAAATAAAACTGAACAGAGCTATATTTACACACTCAAAAATAAAACTGAACAGAGCTATATGTATACTCTCGGAAATAAAACTGAACAGAGCTATATGTATATTCTCGAAAATAAAACTGAACAGAGCTATATGTATATTCTCAAAAATAAAACTGAACAGAGCTATATGTTTACTCTTGGAAATAAAACTGAACAGAGCTATATGTATACTCTCAAAAATAAAACTGAACAGAGCTATATGTATATTCTCAAAAATAAAACTGAACAGAGCTATATGTTTACTCTTGGAAATGTAACTGAACAGAGCTAAATTTACACACTCAAAAATAAAACTGAACAGAGCTATATTTACACACTTAAAAATAAAACTGAACAGAGCTATATGTATACTCTCGGAAATAAAACTGAACAGAGCTATATGTATATTCTCGAAAATAAAACTGAACAGAGCTATATGTATATTCTCAAAAATAAAACTGAACAGAGCTATATGTTTACTCTTGGAAATAAAACTGAACAGAGCTATATGTATACTCTCAAAAATAGAACTGAACAGAGCTATATGTATATTCTCAAAAATAAAACTGAACAGAGCTATATGTATACTCTCAAAAATAAAACAGAACAGAGTTATATGTACACTCTCAAAAATAAAACTGAACAGAGCTATATGTTTACTCTTGGAAATAAAACTGAACAGTTTTCTATTCTCTACATGTAGTAGCATAAAATGATTTCCTCATTTTTTTAAATATTCTTTTGTCATTTTCATTTCAATATTGAACCACTAAAGTCCTGTCACAACATGTTTTTTTTCTGTGACACTTACTGGAAAGATAGCAAAAATTTCTGGTTCTACAATATATTTTCCTCAGGCACAGCATCTATGAATGACTGGTATGACTTCATTGCTTTGTTTAGTGTTGTCATGGATAAGTTCTTGCAACTTCTGTTCAACAGCAAGGATCGATTCAGGTTACATGTACTTAGATATGCCTCATCCACCAAACAGTACGACTCCATGACAGTATGACCTCAGCCCGGCCAGCTGGGGAGCACTTCAGCAACACTTTGTCCTTGATGAATGAAAGGAATGCCATTTTGTCTCTTATTTTCCTAGTCATTGTCCAGAATGTCCTGTCTACTAGGCCTTTATGCTCCTGAGCTACATTCCGCCCAGTGTCATCAATCTGTAACAAGAGTGGCAAACTATCACAAAAAATACAAATCTTGCAGTAATAATCACAGATTTAATTTATTCAGAGGCATGTAATTCTCACATCATAATTCTGGAGATACTGCTCTCAAAGGGCTGGATACTGAACTAGTCTTGGCTTTTATAGATATGCAATTTTTTCTTTTATTAAGTAAAAGAACAAGAGCACCATCTGCATATGCCATCGTTCGTCTGCAGATGCTTGACAATATGTTAGTAAAAATTCATGGTCCTTGGTCTTAACTGATATGTATGATGTTTCAAATGAACTTAATTAAACAAAAAACAACCAATACCGATTTTCTAAATTAACAGGAGCTGGCTGTAAGACAGCCAGTGCTCAACTATTCGAATCATTGTCACAGAAGCAAGAATATTAATCTGATGTTAAAGTATCAATAGAGTTTTAACCAGAATTATGTAAAACTTTAACCAGAATTTTATAAGTCCATAAGGGGGCATAATTTGTCCAAAACACATGTCAGAGTTATAGGACTTGACCCAATGAGGTTGGTTATTGACCTAGAAAAAGAAACAAGAGCTTTCACAGGAGACAGCACACGCTGGATAGTGAAACTTGGCACATTTGATGAAGCTGGAGCTGTCACTGAAGAGTTAAATGACTCCAATGTGGATGAAGATATTGCATAATAGCTTGAATCTGAGTCAAAAGTATTAAGTAATAAGAGGGATAAAGATCAAGTGTATCAAATTATTAAATAAGTGTAATTCTAAGCAAAAAGGGGGCATAATTCATGAAATATTGGTGCAAGAGTGATGCACCTTGTGTTATGTGATAAGGTTGATGATGTGGAACAACTGCTCCAAGTTTTAATCAAATCCATTTTGTAATAACTTAGATATAGTAACAAGAGCTGTCACAGGAGACAGCGTGCTCGACTATTTCGATGCTGGATAGTGAAACTGGGCACATCTGAGGAAACTAGAGCTGTAAATGGAGTGTTTAATGACTCCAATTGTGGATGAAGATATTGCACTATAGCCTGAGTCTATGTCAAAAATATCAATTTAAAACAAGCAAATTCGATGAATTGGTATCCCCCGCCGAACGGGTTTGTGGTGAGGAATGGCAAAAAGATATATCTGGCAAAAAGTTAAGGATGTTAATAAGAAGCAAATAATTTCATTAGTCAAAATCAAGTTAACAGAAAACAAATGTTTAATTAAAGAGTACATAATAAATGTATGATACTTTGAACCTGACTAAAGAATTTATTTTGAATGGGATATGCTTACTGTAATAAGCTTAGCTTTTAAAATTAAATGCAGTTAATTGAAATGTGAGCTTGAAGTTTAACTGGAACGAAATCTTGTCTTTGAGTGGTTTGGCACCAGGTTTGCTGTTTAACATGTACATTTGAACTTAAAAGAACAGATGTCCTTAAGAGAACACAGGTAAGATATCTTGAACATGGCTGGGGGCAAGGTTTGACAACTTAACATGTTGAAGGTTTGAACATTTAAAAAAAAAAAAAAAGGAAAAATCGGAAATATTAAGTATAAATGATATTCATTATCATATGTATAATTTATAGATATAGTATATATTTATTTTTTTATGGGGTGGGGGTGCAGGGGAACGGGAGAGGAAACAAAATTTCACATGTTGATTATAAATATTGATTGAAAATGAAAAATGAAAAAAAAAAAAAAAAAGAAAAAAGGGTAAAAGGGTGAAGTTGGGGAGGGGGGGGCAGAGGATGCTTGATCAGTGGTGGGCATGACTGGGTGGAGAAGTGAGGTGGGGGAATGGTACAACTTGGAAGGTTTGAAAAAAAATCTAAAATAGGAAATGAAAAAAAAAATTTTTGGTGTGGGGGGGGGGGGGAATGGGGGGGGGGGGGGGGGGTGACCAAGGCAAGTGGGTGACCAGGTGTGGGTGCGCAACTTCACATGTTTATAATGAATGTTCACAGAAAAGAATGAAAGAAATTTAATGAAATTTTGCCAAATGGTAAGTTTGTTATGTACAAATATGTGGATTTTTAGACAATTAAGGGCAATAACTCTGAAGTTACAAAAGAAATCCGTACAAAATTGTCTGTGCACAACCACATTATAGCGCTCTAAATTCTGTAAAAGTTTCATAGTTCTAGGTCAAATATATCAGAAGTTATGATGCAGAAATTGCCATATCTATAGATCTATAGGATCCTATATAGTTAACACTAGAAACTTCTAAGGGCCACAACTCTGGTGTTACTAGGGCAATCTGTCTGAAACTTGATGGGCCCCATAACCTCATAGTGGTGAACATGTATATGAAGTTTGTTTGAAAAAAATCTAAAAAAAAATAATTTTTTTTTTTGGTGGGGAGGGGGGTCGGTGTGTGATCAAGGTAAGGGGGTGACCAGGTGTGGGTACACAACTTCACATGTTTACAATAAATGTTCATGGAAAAGAATGAAAGAAATTTAATGAAATTCTACCAAATGGTAATTTAATATGTACAAATATGTGGATTTTTATACAATTAAAGGGCAATAACTCTTAATTTACAAATAAATCCAAATAAAATTGTGTGTACACAACCACATTATGGTGATCTAAATTCTGATTAAGTTTCATAGTTGTAGGTCAAATATATCAAAAAAATATGATGCAGAAATTGCCATATTTATAGTACCCTATATAGTCAACACTAGAAACTTCTAAGGGCCATAACTCTGGTGTTACTTGGGCAATCTGACTGAAACTCGACGGGCGGCAAGAACTCATAGTGGTGAACATGTATATGAAATTTTAAATAAATATTCCCTACCATTTCCTAGATATGGCTCCGGACGGACGGACGGAAAGACGGACGGAAGGACGGACGGACAATGCCAAAACTATATCCCTCCAACTTTCGTCAGGGGAAAATAATAAGAGAGGTAAAGATAAAATGTATCAAAACCCTATATAAGTATATCCTAAGCAAAAAGGGGCATAATTCATTAAATATTGGTGCAAGAGTTATGCACCTTGTGTCATATGGTGTGGGTGATGATGTTGAACAACTATTTTTAGTTTGATTAAAATCCATTCAGTAATAACAGAGACAGAGTGAAAGTGCATCAAAACTTTAACCTAAAATTCTAAGTAGATAGGGGGAATAATTAATAAAAAAAACTGGTGCCAGAGTTATGCACCTTGCGTCATATGGTGTGGGTGATGATGTTGAACAACTATTTTAAGTTTGAATCAAATCAATTCAGTAATAACAGAGACAAAGCGAAAGTGCATCAAAACTTAAACCTAAAATTCTAAGTAAAAAGGGGAAATAATTCATGAAAAATTGGTCCGAGAGTTATGCACCTTGTGTAATATGATAAGGGTAATGATGTTGAACAATTGTTTAAGTTTGAATCAGATCCATTCAGTAATAACAGAGATAGAGTGAAAGTGCATAAAACTTTAACCTGAAATTCTAAGTAAAAAGGGGAATAATTCATGAAAAATTGTGCCAGAGGTAAAGATAAAATGTATCAAAACACTATATAAGTATATCCTAAGCAAAAAGGGGCATAATTCATTAAATATTGGTGCCAGAGTTATGCATCTTGTGTCATATGATGTGGGTGATGATGCTAAACAACTATTTTAAGTTTGAATCAAATCCATTCAGTAATAACAGAGGTAGAGTGAAAGTGCACCAAAAATTTAACCTGAAATTCTAAGTAAAAAGGGGGAATAATTCATGGAAAAATGGTGCCAGAGTTATGCACCTTGTGTCATGATGTGGGTGATGATGTTGAACAACAATTTTAAATTTGAATCAAATCCATTCAGTAATAACAGAGATAGAGAGAAAATGCATCAAAACTTCAACCTGAAAATCTAAGTGAAAAGAGGGGATAATTCATGAAATATTGGTGCCAGAGTTATGGCCCTTATGTCAGATGATGTGGATGATGATGAGGAATAAGTATTTCAAGTTTGAATCAAATCCATCAAGTAATTACAGAGATAAGTTGAAAAATGAGAAAGTGTAAAAAAACTTTAACCAAGGTAGGGACGCGGAAAGACGCCGATCCCGACGCCGACGCCGGGTCGAGTAGGATAGCTCTCCTTATACTTCCTATAGTCGAGCTAAAAATGCATCAAAATTAACTTTTAATTCTAAGTAAAAGGGGGTTTAATTCATTAAATATTGGTACCAGAGTTATGGACCTTGTGTCATATGATGTGGGTGATAAGGTGGAACAACTATTTTTTAAGTTTGAATCAGATCTATTCAGTAACAACCAAGATAGAGCGAAATTGCATCAAATTAACCTGAAATTGTAAGTAAAAGAGGGGATAATTCATGAAATACTGGTACAAGAGATATAGCCCATGTGTCATGATGTGAGTGATGATGTTGAACAACTATTTTAAGTCTGAATCAAATCCATTTAATAATAACTGAGATAAAGTGAAAGTGCAGCCAAACATTAACCTGAAATTCTAAGTAAAAAGGGGGATAATTCATGAAATATTGATGCAAGAGTTATGACCCTTGAGCCAAATAATGTGGGTGATGATGAAGAACAACTATTTTAAGTTTGAAGTAAATCCATCAAGTAATAACAAACATAAAGAGAAGGTGCATCAAAACATTAACCAAAGTCCGGACGCGGAAGGACGCCGACGCTGGGTCGAGTAGGATAGCTCTCTATACTTTGTATAGTCAAGCTAAAAATAAGTTTTAAAGCTATATGCCTTTAAATGATAGCCATATGTACTGGCATGCAAAAACTTTAACCAAGGTGTGACACCGATGCCAGGGTGAGCAGAATAGCTAGACTATTTTTTGAATAGTCAAACTAATAAAATGAAAAATTAATGTATGTCCACAGACAGAATGTCAAGCTCGCCAGCTGTCTTAAGGTTTAGCAGTATATCACAAAACAACAGATTTTTTTAGTAAATGAACTTTTCGTCTTGACACACAACTTATCTGTCCAATACATGTTTTACTGTTCTGTCCCACAGAGTTGGATACTTAAAATATTCTACGATGTTGCAAATGCATCAAAACGAAGACATGTAACAGCTTTTAAAAAATAGTGTTTTTAAAGGCGCTGAACTGTCAAGAAGTGTGGCCCCTTCATGCAGTCCTTTTCTGGAATTCAACACATATATGAGTAAATTGACAATGGTTTTGTAGAATAATATAAATGTTTTATACGCTGTTAAATTTTCATGTAAAACAATGCTTTCTTTCTATGATTTGATGACGTTCGAACTTATTTCTCCGAAACATGGACCTATACCTTAAGTGTGACCTTGACCTTATACCTAGGGAGCTGGTCCTTGTGCATTACACTGTCTCATAATGGTGAACATTCATGCCAAGTTACATCAAAATCCCACTGTGCATGAAGAAAAAATGCTTCAGACAAACTTCAATTTGACCTTTCACCTCCAACTGTGACCTTGACCTTTAAGATAGGACCATGGGGTTTCGCATGACATACCTTCTCATTGAGGTAAACATTCATGCCAAATATAAACAAGACTGGTCCATGCATGTCAAAGTTATGGTCCGAACAAAATCGGACGCACGGACACACGCACAAGTCTAGCTCACCGCAATTAGGTTCGACAATAAAACTAGATGTTCATGGGCAACAAGTTGAGCCCGCCAGCTGTCAAGATCTGATATGACCTTTGACCCTGCCAACTGTGACCTTGAATTTTGAGATAGGAATTAACCTGGGGTTTGTGCACGACTCCCCGTCTCACTGTTAACATTCATGCCAAATTTGATTCAGATTGCTCGATGTATGTCAAAGTTTAATTCTGGACAAGGCGTCAAGATCAGACATGACTTTTGACCTCCAACTGTGACCTTTACCTTTGAGATAGGAACCAGGGGTTTATGCATAACACTCTGGCTCACTGAGGTTAACATTCATGCCAAATATAAACAAATTGCTCCATGCATGTCAAGGTTATGGTCCCAACAAATGAATCAGGACGGACACACACACAGATGGATGCACGCAACCTGCAAATACTCCAGACTATGTCTTCACTTCCGCAAGCTGGCTCGACAAAATTCACTATGGATTAACTAAAATGAATAATTAAGGTACTCACAAATTCTGGTTTTATGAATAATGGGTACATCTTCTGCAGCTTCTGAGATCTGCTATTCTCTGACATATCTGGTAAGTTCAGGACTCATTCCTCCAAGGTGAGCCTCAGCAACTGCCTAACAGAAATAATTTCAATAATTATTGATACATGGTTTTAGGCCTGTGTTTTAAGTACACTTCAAAAATATTGTAAAATGTAATAAATAAATATTCGAAATTGGTAAACTTAAATCATTAATAAAGTTTGTTTGTTTTCAGTTTAACACCGTTTTTCAACAGTATTTCAGTCATGTAACGACGGGCAGTTAACGTAACCAGTGTTCCTGGATTCTGTACCAGTGCAAACCTGTTCTCCACAAGTAACTGCCAACTTCCCCACATGAATCAGAGGTGGAGGACTAATGATTTCAGACACAATGTCGTTTATCAAATAGTCATGGAGAACATAAGCCCCGCCCAAGGATCGAACATGCGACCCCGTCTATATACCTATAAAAATTCAGTAAAAAATTTGGCTTGTATCTGATAAGTGAATATGAATGAGCAGAAAAAAAACAACATATTAATGTACTTTTTGTAATGTATGTTGCCAGACTACTTCCATTAACCCTTACCCTGCTAGATTTCTATAATGAACAGATCTTTCTTTCAATTTGGACAGTACCATTTAATGTTAAAAGGGGTGCTTACCAAAAAGTTACTCAATGGTGAACAGTGCAGACCAGATGTGCAGGCACTAGTCGCAAAGGCAGAATCACTTCAAAGACACCAGCAGGCTAAGCGTTAATATATATAACCTGACACAGTTCTATAAATAGCACATATATCAAGAGTTGTTCGTAAGACAGCCAGTGCTCTACTATTCAAATTGTTGTCACAGACGCAGGAATATTAATCTAATGTTAAAAAATTAACAGAGTTTCAACCAAAACTTTAACCAGAAGTTTTCCAAGTCCAAAAGGGGGCATAATTTGCCCAAAATACATGTCAGAGTTAGGGGACTTGATGCAATCAACTAGATCTAGTTTTATAAACCCGAAGACACGTGAAGTTTCAATTTAATATCTGCATTTGTTTTGCGGATGGTAACTTGCATGCAAAACTTTAACCAGAATTTTCTTAGTCCAACAGGGGGCATAATTTGCCAAAAATATATGTCAGAGTTATGGGACTTGACCCAGTGAGGTTGGTTATTGATCTAGAAATAGAAAAAGTAGGTTTCAAATCTATATGCCTTGAGACAGAATAGCTATATGTAACTGAATTCAAAACTTTATTTAATGGCAACTTCAAATGTCCAAAGGGGGCATATAATTTGGCCAAAATTCATGTCGGAGTTATGGGACTTGATGCTATCAACTAGTTTTATAACCCCGAAGACACATGTGAAGTTTAACCAGAATTTACTAAGTCCAAAAGGGGGCACAATTTGCCCAAAAATACATGTCAGATTTATGGGACTTGACCTAGTGAGGTTGGTAATTGACCCAGAAAAAGAAAAAATAAGTTTCAAGCTATATGCTTTTAAATGATAGTAATAATTATGTACTTGCACACAAAACTTTAACCAGGATTTTCTAAGTCCAAAAGGGGGCATAATTTGGCCAAAATACATGACAGGGTTATGGGACTTGACCCAGTGAGGTTGGTAATTGACCTAGAAAAAGATAAATAAGTTACAAAGTTACATGCCTTTAAATGATAGCCATATGTACTTGCATGCAAAACTTTAACCAAGGTGTGATGCCGATCCCAAGGCCGAAGCCAGGGTGAGAGCTAAAAACTGCACAAAGTTCCATTTTATCATCAATAAACATTGAAGATTTTGTTCAATAACAATTTAACAAAGATCAAAAAGGTTTAGGTATATAATAAAAGCGTCATTTATAACTGCAGCTAGACCTGGGATTTTGTATTCAGGTATCATGGATTTTGCAAGGTCGGATCACACTGACAAGGGGAAGTGCACTCACGACCCATAGCGCAGAATTCTATCACAAAGATATAAATGGACTCCGTGATCCCAAAGGACCAGAAAATATAACAATACTGAATCAAACTATGCGGAAACGTTTTACTACCGCCACTTGCTGTTGTGATAGTTAATAATTAAAATCTGTAAAAAAATCCTTTGGAAGCTTGGAATGCAACCAAGCAAAATAATAGACTCAGTTTGAGTCTGTTCACGGGAAGTAATGGATAGTGCAACACCACTTATGCCCCCTAGCACCAACTTAAGCAGAATTCTATTACAAAGATACTGAATGGACTCCATGATCTCAATGGACCTGAAAATATAACAACACTTAATCCAAGTACACAGTCATCATTTAATAAACCACCACTGAAAATAGTGCACATATTTCAATCACACTTTCAAGTAAATACCATACAGTTGCACTTGTTCACGGGAAGTAATGGATAGTGCAACACCACTTATGCCCCCTAGCACCAACTTAAGTAGAATTCTATTACAAAGATACTGAATGGACTCCATGATCTCAATGGACCAGAAAATATAACAACACTTAATCCAAGTACACAGTCATCATTTAATAAACCACCACTGAAAATAGTGCACATATTTCAATCACACTTTCAAGTAAATACCATACAGTTGCAGTTATACTTTAAATAACCAAATCCTTGTTAAATGATACTGAACTTACCTGCGTTACCTATATTTGTATTGTCTTCAAGTTCACTACCTTTTCCTTTTTTCGGCCTCTGTTTGGTGCCACAGGTGTTATACCAGGATACGTTCTTCTTCCATGAAATCCAACAACTGATCTCTGAAATAAAGAACTTTTGATTCATACCAGTGATTTTTGTCAATTCATGTTAACCTATATCTTTAGAAAAAATGTTAAATTGATCAAGACCCCGGCCTACAAATCATTTTCCCTTGCCAGAAAGAGTACTGTGACATCATTAATATTCGTGGGACTGAAATTTCGTGGTTTTGGTTATAAAATGGCAATTTCCTGGGGATATAAATTTGTGGATTTCAACTTTTGAACATAAAATTAATGAGAATTTTACTTCTGTTCGTTTGGATTTTTTTTTTTTTTCGCCGGGATTATTATTTTTTTTATTTATTTAACGTCGCACCAACACATGATAGTTCATATGGCGACTTTCCAGCTTTAATGGTGGAGGAAGACCCCAGGGGGCCCTCCGTGCATTATTTCATCACGAGCGGGCACCTGGGTAGAACCACCGACCTTCCGTAAGCCAGCTGGATGGCTTCCTCACATGAAGACTTCAATGCCTCAAGTGAGGCTCGAACTCGCATCGATGAGGGGCAAGTGACTTGAAGTCAGCGACCTTAACCACTTGGCCACGGAGGCCCCCCTCGTTGGGATTAATTTTCATGGATTGACTCAACCACAAAATCCATGAAAATTTAGTCCCCCACAAATATTAATGATTTCACAGTATAACAACAGTGCCGTAGCCAGACACAAATTTTAACCGAGGCAATCTAGGGGGTCTGGCGGAATTTTTTTCAGGAAGTCTCTGGTGCGTTCTGGAGCACTCTCATACTGTGTTATATCACAGTATAAATCGTCCTTTTAGCCCTATTTATAACAGTTACTTTCATATCTTAAGAAAAAAATATATTGATAAGGATAATTGAGGATTTATCCTAGTGTAATATGGTCGTATACATGCTCTATTCCTGGGAAATTTTGAAATACAAATGCGAAATGATGGCCTATGGTGCATTTTTTGTCTAAATTTTGTGATAGTGCAGGTGGAAACCCCTCACTTTAGTGGGGTTAGTGGGCACTCTTCCCGGAAAATACGAAATCATGGCCTATGGTACATTTTTCAGTCGAAATTTTGAGGTACTGTAAGAAGAACCCCTTCATTTTTGGGAGTTTAAGGGGCTCTCTGCATGTAAAAATTTGAAATACAGGTATGGAATGGAGGCCTCTGGTGCATTTTTGGTCTTGATTTTAAGGTATGGGAGGGGGTTCCCCCTCACCCCTCATTTTAGTGGGGTCAGGAGGCTCTCTTCCTGGAAATGTGTGATATGAAATGGTAGCCTATGGTGCACAGTTTAGCCTAAATTTTGAGGTACTGTAGGGGGGACCCCTCATGTTAGGGGGGGTCAAAGGGCTCTCTGCCTGGAAAAAAAATACAGGTATGAAATGGTGGCCTCAGTTGCATTGTTTTGTCTGAATATTGTGAGGTATGAGAGGGGCTTCCCCCTCATTTTAGTGGGGTCAGGGAAAATTTTAAAATATTGGTATAAAATAGTGGCCTCTTGTGCATTTTGGGGTTAAAATTTTATAGTAAGAATAAATAGTTGGGTGCCACATTGATGAGTATAGGTCACTTTTCAGCCAACATGGGTGGGAAGGGGGGCGAGGGCACAAGCCCTTAATCTGGGCCTGGCAAAGCTATCAGTATGACTGCTAGGATTTCTGCTTCACTTTGCCTTAGTGATGTCATGAGGCAAGTGATATTCTGATATATTCTAATGATATTAATATACTTTTTTTTGACTTTTATTACTGAATTTTTCATCAGTGTGATAGGCCTACTTTTTACGATTTTTTTTTGGCTCCTTAAATTTTAGCCGAGGCAATTGCCTCGGTTTGCCTCAGTGTGGCTGTTGGATGACAGCACATTCAATTATTAGAGGAATTGATGAAAGAATGGGGTCAAAATATTACCATAAATTTTCAGACAAAAGAAAAAAAAATAGATAAGACAATGTTGTTCCTGTATTTGTGGATTTGGGTATATAAGTCTTGCACTAAATGGAAATGTGTGACCATAATGGTAATGAAGTGTTCAAAGTTTCAAAGTTTCAAAGTCATATATCAAACAGTTTAAACAAATATGGACTGGTATGAAAACTTTAACTGATTTCCAAGTCCAAAATAGGCCATAATTCTGCCAAAATAGTTGACAGAGTTATGTACTCTTGCCTACAAATGGAAATCATATTGATAAAAGGGTGTTCAAAGTTTCATAGCCATATGTCAAGTAGTTTTGACAAAATGCCGACTTGAAAAACTGAACCAATTTTAAAGTCCAAAAAGGGCCATAATTCAGCCAAAATAGTGTTGTCTTAGTTATGTACTTTTGCCTACAAATGGAAATCATGATGATAAGCATGTGTCTGAAGTTTAAAAACCATAATTATGTCTAATAGCTTTGATGAAATTGGACTTATACAAAAACAGAACCAATTTCCAAGTCAAAAAGGGCGATCATTCAGCCAAAATAGTTGACAGATATAGACTATTTAGTCCCAAGCAATGACTATTTAAAATTGGCGTATTCCAGATACTTCAATGAGGAATATACGATTTCTCCATGTGTGAAATTTTGCTATATACTGAAATATGTTTTATTTCTTCTTGAAAATAAGCATTTTTCAAGTTATTTTAATAATATGATTGTCCTGTTAAATATGGCGATTCACTTAAGATTTTCAAACCTAGGTATTATTTTTATTTGTCTCGATTCACAGGCACTCGGCGTGTTGCCTGGACCCCATCCACCCCCATCCCTCTAAGCCCCCTCTGCTACAACTCTGGAAAAAACCTGCACAAGCTTGAACCACATAGTTACATCAATAATAAAATTCTGTGACATAAAAATCATATCCTATATACCCAGAATACTAAAATGTAATTTTCATGTCACAGAATTTTATTATTTATGTAACTATTTGGTACACGCGTGTGCAGTTTTTTTTTCCAGGGTCGTAGCAGAGGGGGCCTAATAGGGTGAGGGTTGGGTGGGGTCCATGCCACATGCTGAGTGCCTGTGTCTTGATTTACCTGGTAACTGAGAAAAGATCCTAAAGGAACAGGGCCAAAGACTGCGTTACTACTAACACCCAAACTCTGTTCAAACAGCAGCCCGTTGCCAAATTGTCTAAATCTAATGTTGTTCATCTGGGAATTCTGAAATGTTAAATAAATCTATTTTGTAAAACAATGTACACTGCATAAAAAATTTAGATCTCAAATATTAGATATTTTCTCAGCTGCTTTTAGAATCAACAGGTGATAAGTTATATCGCACAGCTAATTTGCATTTCTGTGTTAATTATTTTTAAATGTCAGCATATCATCAGTAAAGCTTGTTGCAGAAAATACACAAGAATATATCAATTTATATGATGATAAATGTACCATGTACATAATAAAACATTAACACCTGCTGATTTGTTTGTCTGTTTACTTGGTAAAATATTTTTAACAATTATAGTACCACTTACTTGAAATTAACATATGCGGCACTCTAAAGGCTTCAGTTTTCTATCCTAAGTGGTTCACATAACAACCAGGTAGCACTGGTTACTTCATCAGTCTGAGGATGTCATTCCATTGCTATGGGATACTGGTGTAGCTTTGTTCTGCAGGACACACAAAGTTGTGGAAATTTTAGCCCAGGTAATGATTTGATTAAACCGGTAACGTGAGAACAATGTCCGTTTAATCTGAAAATGAAATAAGAAATACTGTATGGAAAATTTAATGCTTTTTCTAAGGCACTGGCCTAGTGTTACGACAATAAAACAGAATTATTTTAGATATAAGAATTTTTTTTGCTATTTTTCTTATGAAGGCAATGAAACTTAGTTAATGTCAGAATATGTTATGAAACATATAAGAATTATGTTCTTACAACTCTTTTCCATTCAAAACTGAGAAGCGTCTGTAACAGAGGGTACCAGAGGTAAACTGCCTTAATTATAAAGCTTTACATTTAACAGTCGTTACATGTATTCCTCCGTGAAGTAATCACCAGGTCAAGACTGCATGAAAATATAACGGCAGCTCCCAACTTGAGCGTAAGTTTTTTCTTTTCTTGATTTGGCATTTTTAGCTTACCTGCCACGTAGTAAAAGGGTGAGCTTTTGTGATCGCCCATCATCCATCGTCTGTCTGTCCATTCACAATTTCTTATGAACACAGAAACGAAACCATAGTTTGCAACCAATTTTTATTAAACTTGAAAAAACTTAAATTGGCATAATATCTCAGTTCCTTTTGAAAACTGGCCAGATCTCGTTACAGGTTCCAGAGTTATGGCTCCTTAAATGGCCAAAATTTGCTATTTTTGGCTTGTGAACATTATAAAGACCACATTTTGCAATTGATGTTAATAAAACTTGCAAAGAAGTTGTATTGGCATAATTTTCTGTTCCTTTGAAAACTGGCCAGTTCCCATCATGGGTTTTAGAGTTTTGGCCATTTTTGGCTTGTGAACATCAGATAGAGAATATATTTTGCAATTGATTTTAATACAACTTGCCTACAACTTGTATTGGCATAATATCTTGGTTCTTTTCACAAACTTGCAAACTATCCTTAATAACAATAGATCTTGGATTCCATGATGAATCCGACTGATCCAATCATAGGGTCTGGAGTTAAGGCCCCTGATTGACCCCTGAAAGAGCCAAAATATGTTAAGTTTACCTTGTGAACATGATATAAGTGACATTTTACATTTGATTTTAACCAGACTTACATACAACTTCAGTCACAATGTTATCTTGGTTACTTTTGAAAACCGGCCAAATTCCATCATTGGTTCTAGTACTTCCCCTGAAAGGAGCAAACTTTTCTATATTGGCCCTTTCAGCCGTATAAAGTTTTCATTTATGCTTCGATTTGACACAAACTTCCATAGAATGTTTATCTTGATGATTCCTATGCCAAGTTCAAAACTGGGTCATATGGGGTCAAAACTAGGTCACTAGGTCAAAAACTAGGTCACCAGGTCAAATGAAAGTAAAAGCTTGTTAACACACTAAGAGGCCACATTTAAGACCCTATCATCATGAAACTTGATCAGTATGAAAACTGGGTCATATGGGGTCAAAAACCAGGTCACCTGGTCAAATGGAAGAAAAAGCTTGTAAACACTAGACGCCATATTTATGACCCCGTCTTCATAAAACTTGGTCAGAGTGTCAGACCCTGGATCCGGGCCTGGCCGAGGGGGCCCGTGCCCCCCAGTTAGCCGAGAAGTGACTTATACTCATCAAAGATTCACCTCAAAATTTAGACCCAGAAATGCACCAGAGGCCACCATTTCATACCTGTATTTCAAAATTTTCCAGGGGAGTTAACCGTAGCCACCCCTGACCCCTGAACCCCTACCTAACATGGGCAAAACCTTGTGTCTCGGCTTTGATGTCTTTGTTCAAGACTGGTGACCCCCAGACAAAAATTTCTTGATCCAGCCATGGGGCCATATTCATAAAGCATCTTAAGTATAAGTGTAAGAAATTGATTATTTACTTAAGTATTACTTAGATAAGAAATTTATTTTACTTAAGTATATTTGTTATTCATAAAACAACTTAATAAGTAATTCTTTGCTTTTATTGTGGACGAAAACATTAAAAAAAAAACAAACATTAATTTCAGACAGATAAAACATGCACAATTATGTTTAAAGTGCGTTTATCTGAAAAACAACACTTTAATCGTACTCACGACTCTATTTTGTTTTCTGACTTAAGAAATTTCTTACGTATCTTAAGTTTAAGCTGTTTTATGAATAGGACTTAAGTTTTTTACTTAGACTTAAGCTGAAATCACCACAAACTTAAGTAAAATCTTCAACTTAAGTCAAAACTTAAACTTAAGATGCTTTATGAATATGGCCCCTGGTGTTCATCTTGATGATTTCTAGGCCAAGTTTGAAACTGAGTCATGTGGATTCAAAAACTAGGTCACCTGGTCAAATGAAAGGAAAAGCTTGTAATGTTAACACTCTTAAGCTGCCACATTTAAGACCCTATCTTTATGAAACTTGTATATCTTGATGATTCCTATGCTAAGTTCAACACTGGGTCATATGGGGTGAAAAAATATGGCACCTGGTCAAATGAAAGGAAAAGCTAGTAAACACTCTAGACGCAATATTCATGACCCTATCTTCATGAAACTTGGTCAGAATGTTCATCTTGATGATTTCTATGCTGTTCAAAACCGGGTCATGTGGGATCAAAAACTATGTCACCCACTTTAATTAAAAGAAATGCTTGTCAATAGGCCATATTTATGACCCTATCTTCATAAAACTTGGTAAGAATATTTATCTTGATTCCAAGGCTAAGTTTTAACAGGTGAGCGATATAGGATATATGACCCTCTTGATAAGACAGCTAAGAAATAAAAACTTATAAAATTATGATTTTGCACCTTTTAACGAACATGAATTTTTATTGCGCATCTATTAAAAAGTGTAAGATGCAAACGTGTATTAATTGCAATCATCTGAGATGCTGACTGTTGAAAAATGATTTAGATATAGATTCATTTTATAAATGCAAGTTTTATCCCATTTTGCAGGAACACATCGCTTTGTGATTTTTTCAGATGATGTGCATATATCTATCTGCACTTCAGGTTGATCCTGTGACTTTCACATTGTTGTTCAGCACTGACATTTTACAGACCCCAAAACTGCTTCCTCATAAATCTTAATATTGTGAATATAACCTTGTGTGAAATAGTTTAAACCTTTATAAAGAACACGACCTGACATGTTTTTTGAACTTAATTTTGGCAAAAATGTGTAAGAGATATTTTCTGACACTTTCTCAAGTGAATCAGTTATAGAAGTAATATGTATATCCACCATTTTGGAGAGAATTTGTGAGGCTATTATATATATATATATATATATATAGCAACAATATCAAAGGGGGGTGGGGCGTTCCTTACGAAAAATTATGCATTATGACTTGCGGTGACAATGTACTTAAAATCTTATCTGAAGTGAGAATATTACGACATTAAAATATTTTTATTTCTTGAGAAAAACCTTTGCTACCAGAAATAATGTAATTATACAATGAAAGATACATTTCAATCAAATATTTCAGAATTCTGAAGGAAGTTGATGAGATCTGACTGCATAATAAAGCCATGGCCAATTTCTACATTTCCGATACAGCATCAAACAAAGGCAATTATTATACTCAAAATTACTCTTTTGTTTTCTTTGTTCTAAATTTCATGAACAAGAGCGCCACCAAGCAGGGTAATATACGCCCGAAGGGTTATATAATGGGATGGGTGCAAAACTTAAACAAGAGGGCCATGAAGGCCCTGTATCGCTAACCTGACCTACTGATCTAAAGATCATCAAGATAGTTTCATTATGATATGGTCATAAATGCGGCCTCTGAAGTGTTAACTAGCTTTTCCCTTGATCTGACCCGGTGACCTAGTTTTTGATCCCACATGACCAAGATTCAAACTGGACCTGAAGATCATCAAGATTAACATTCTGACTAAGTTTCATGAAGATACAGTTATAAATGAGGCCTCAAGAGTGTTAACTAGCTTTTCCTTTGATTTGACCCAATGACCTAGTTTTTGACCCCACCTGATCCATATTTCAACTTGAGCTATAACCCATCAAGATAAATATTCTGACCAAGCTTCATTAAGATATGGTCATAAATGTGGCCTCTAGAGTGTTAATGAGGTAGGTTACCTTGTTACAAGGGTAAATTCAAATTAGTTGAACCGCAGCACATTTTTGTATTTCGTGTAATATGAAGTTTTAACTGCTATAATCTCAATTTCGTTTGTCTCTGTCCCTTCAAGTTCAATTTTTATCCAGGTTTGAAGAGCATGACCCTCCAAAGGTATTTCATATTGAAAGAAGAAGGAAAATACGGATATTTAACACTTTTCAGTGTAATTTAGTTTCATTGATATCCGTAGAAGTCTGCATAATTGATAATTTTACTAGTATGCACGTTATCTTTCTAATAAAAGCTTAAAATGTATATGTCGCGGGGCTCGTGTTTCCATGGTAACGCATTTTCTCTCATTTTTAAACAACTATGTATAAAAATAGGGGTTTTCGACGGCTTCAGTGCCATTCTGTTAATGACCAACATGGAATATTTGGGTAATATTATTAGCAAAATACCAAGCACTTTATATGGTACCCTATTTTTCATAAAGTTTAAAGTAACCATGGCAACAGAGATGTTTAAAATAGCTTATATCTTGCTTTTTGTCGTAGTTTCATATAAAAAATATTGAATAAGATTATCTTTCTAGTTAATGTAGCTATAAAACATATTATTTCTAACGTAAGTTATATTTTCGTGTTATTTGCATTTATTCAAACAAATTTCACAGCTTAGAATACTTACAGCAGTACCCCTCGTCTGGCATTTTTCATGGAAAAATCGTTCAGCATGCTGCTATTATTCTCATGGATATTGTTGAAATGAAAATAAAAAGCCGAAGCTGTGTTTCTTAAATAGACCAGTGTCAAAGCTTTTGAATTTTACATTTAGATACATAGGTCACGGGCTTCGTTTCCATGGTAACATCAATTCAATTCAAGAAACCACATTTTTCTACCGAAATTTGAACAATTTTAGATCTTAGTTTTAGTATATAAGTAACAAATTATCAACGGAACCTGAAAAATAGGTATTACAAATCAAACTGTTAGATTTTTATTTGAAAATGGCCGTAACAAGTAAACTTTCAGCCAACTATATACCAAATAACATTGGTTATCATCATCCATTTTCTTACATTCCGCATAACATTTCAATATAACTACATAAAAGAAGCAAAATATTGATTTTTATTCAGCGCAAAAGACTCATAAAAATATTTCAGCAAATAATGGTTATTTGAAAATAGTTAAAATAAAAAAAATGCACAGAATTACGTACTTTCAAGACAAAAACTATTAATTTTGCGCGGTAACTGACACGTAACGTCATGACGTCAGTGACGTCATTTTAAGGCAACATTGTTTTGAAGCGTTTCTGCGGCAATTTATTCATTATTTCTGAATTATTAAACCATAAAGCATCATATCGAAGACAGGTTCATGATTTGTTTTCAGAAGAATGAATATACAAACACATTTAGTTTGTCGTAAACGTCGTCGTAAATCGTCACGTTAGCTTCCGGTTGGACATGCGCACATACAAATATGAAGGTAACCTACCTCCTTAACTAGCTTTTCCTTTGATTTGATCTGGTGACCTAGTTTTTGAACCTATATGATCCAAATTCAAACCGGACATCATTTTGATTAACATTCTGACCAAGTTTCATGAAGATACAATCCTAAATATTGCCTCTACAATTTTAACAAGCTTTTCCTTTGGTTTGACCTGGTGACCTAGTTTTTGATACCAGATGACCCAGTATCAAGCTTGTCTAAGATTTTATTGAGGGTAACATTCTGACCAAGTTTCATTAAGATTGGGCCAAAATTCTGACCCCTACAGTGTTAACAAGCTTTTCCTTTGATTTGACCTGGTGACCTAGTTTTTGACCCCAAATGACCCATAAAGTTGTTCAAGATTTTATTAAGGGTAACATTCTGACAAAGTTTCATTAAGATTGGGTCACAATTGTGACCTCTGGAGTGTTAACAGGATGGACGACTGACGACTGACAGACGACGGACACAAGGCGATGACTAAAGCTCACCTTGAGCACTTATTGTTCAGGTGAGCTAAAACTCTACTGCTGAAGCCCAGACAGGAACAACAAAAAAGAAATTCTCCACCCCCACCCACAATTTCGATCCAGACCTAGAGATCATCAAGATAATCATTCTGTGCAAGTTTCAAATCAAAGCATAAACAAAACCTCTGTACCGCTGAAAGTGCCAAAAATGATAATTGTGCCTCTTTCAAGGGCAGTAACTCTAGAACCCATGTTGGAATATAGCTGGTTTTCAAAAGGAACTGAGATCTTATCGTGACTTAACTTGCCTTAAGTGTGGTTAAAATCAAATATAAAATGTAACTTCTATCATGTTCACAAGGTAAAAATTAACAAATACTGGCTCTTTCAGCGGTCAATCAGGGACCGTAACTCTGGAACCTATAACTGGATCAAACAGATTTATCATGAAATCCAATATTTATTGTTATTCAAAATATTTTACGAGTTTGTATCAAATCAAACCATAAATGAAGTCTCTATATGTATGCAAAAGCCATAAATAGAAAATTTTGGCCCTTTAAGGGGCCATAACTATGGAACTCATGATGCGACATGGCCAGTTTTCGAAAGGAACTGAGATATTATGCCAATACAAGTTGTGTGCAAGTTTTATTTAAGTTGATTGCAAATGTGGTCTCTCTACTGTGGTTCATAAGTCAGAAATAGCAAATTTTGGCCCTTTAGGAGCCATAACTCTGGACCCATGATGGGATCTGGCCAGTTTCAAAAGGAACCGAGATATTATGCCAGTACAAGTTGTGTGCCAGTTTGATCAAAGTAGATAGCAAAATGTAGTCTCTATCGTCGTTCACACAACAAAAAATATCAAATTTTGGCCTTTTGAGGGGCCATAACTCAGGACCCATGATAGAATCTGGGCCAGTTTTCGAAAAGAACTGAGATATATGCCCCCAATCACCCCCCCCCGTTATGTTCACGTTTGATTAAAGTTGATTGCATTATGTGGTCTCTGAACATGTTCAAAGAAATTGTGGACAGATGATGATGGACGAATGGCGGACAAAGGGCAATCACAAAAGCTCACCCTGTCACTATGTGACAGATCAGCTAAAAATACCTTGTCTGATATTTGCTTGATTGCATCCTCTGCTTTAAAAAAGTTCTTACAGATTTGATTTGCTGTGAACAACTGACGGTACTATGACTATCATTTGCCTCAGACAGATGTTAAAATGACAACGAATGTTCATGCATTTACTATCGAATCTAAGTTGCTGAATTACATAATTTCGCCCAGATTCCATTGTTTGTATTATCCCTCAATATCGGATACAATGCCATTAGTGTCCCAGTCAGTTGCAGAGTTTCTGTGTCGGTTGGCTTGCCTCCATAGGTATCTATCATGGAGTCCATAGATAGTCATATAATCCTTTTTCTCTTCATGTCTACTTCTTTGACATGCAGTTCTGGGAGGTTTTCAATAACATGAGGATGGAATAGATAAACAGATGACTTGCTGAATTGCTTGAAGGTCCAACTTCTGCAGGAGGATGGCACTGGATCATTGCTTGCTGCTGATTATCTACTTTTCCGTGGAAATAACTTCTAATCAATCTGTGTCTCTTGCTGTAAAAAGGAGATATTTCTAACGGTATAATATGTTCAGGTTCAGATATCTGTTATTTAAGTGCTTACATTCAGTTTGTTCTAATGTATCACATTTTGAAAATTCAGCAAAAAACGGACCAGAAAAAGAGTTTAGTTCTTTTCAGGGTAATTTAAACACCTCACGTACATATATAAATATACAAACAATTATATGTGCAAATATGCATAACTACCTTAAATAGGATATTTGTGGACAAATATGCATAACCACCTTAAAGTATATAGTGTATGAAAATACTTACTAAATGAAGATGACATGTGAACAGACAGGCAGATTACATATACATGGGTTGGAGACATTCATATGCCGTAGGAGAGTTTTTGCTCTCAAGACTAAATTAGAAAATAAGCCAAAACAGGAATAAAAAAAAAAAAAAAACTGCACAAAAATGGTTTATACTAAGAAAGGCTTGCTTTAATAGAATAAGTGCTGAAGTGAAGACTAAGCAATATATACAAGGACAATAGAAAGTCTGATTGTTTGTTAACGTCTGAAAACTGAGAAAAAATCCTGCACGCTCCTGACAGGTCTCGAGTCTGAAATAAATAGAATTCCGGCCAATGTTTATAGTCCGTCCAAGTTTAACACCACATATAGGTTGACTAGGCAGGGACATGTACCTGAAAAGAAGAAATAAATCATCACAATCCTGTTCCCAATCTCACTCGAACAAAGAACAACTCTCATCTAGCAACCGCCGGCGCAGAATTGTGAAAAAGTCACCCCCACACGCTCCCCACCTTGCGGATATATTGGCACCGGAAATTTCCCCCTCGATGGTTACGTTAGCAGTCTTGGTCAACAGTTTTAAGGGATCTGTTGGCCTTGGAATCTGCATGAATTTTCTGCCCTTCGTTATGTTTCAGTGAACATACAGTTGCTGTCTTAGGCAGACCTTGAAACGGGAAAAAGAAAAAAATCCTGCCTATCTAGGCAGGTCTTGTCGCTTTGAAAAAGAAAGTCCGCCGACTGTTAAGTAGGGACGGAAAAAACAGTCAGTTGTCATAGGCAGGTGAATGGACTGAAAGAAATAAAATCCTACACTCCCCGATTCCATTCTCACTAAACCAGAGAAACAAACCTTCATCCGCCGGATTCCTCAATGGTACCGTTTGCAGGTTCGATCAATAGTTTAGGGATCTGTTAGGCCTTGGGAGCTGTAACAAAATGCAACTCCGCCAATCTTTTGAAGCAACATCTCAACAGTCTGGAAGATTGGCAGAAAAAAAGAAACAAGTGCACTGTAATGCGGAACAATATACGCCCAAAAGTATGACCTTTGACCCCTAAGTGTGACCTTTACTTTGAAGTGAGCCATCCTAAACATGCGCTCTGCACATAATCTTGATGTCGTGAACATATGTGCCAAGTTTCCTTAAAATCTCTCAAGCAGTTCAAGACTTTACCCGCGCCCCCCCCCCCAAACAAAGTAATGTGACCTTTGAACTTTAAATGTGACTTTTACCTTCCTTCAAAAATTTTTTTTCAAAATTTTTCCCAAATTTTTTTTTTACAGAACAACAAAATTTCTAAATACGAGGACAGACAGAAACACCCATCATAACAATGCCCTTAGCCACTTACCAATTTGTAGAAGGGGAGCTACCTTTTTTTTAAACCTTAAATCAAAATTTCTTAAAAAACAAAAATTTTTGTTTAAAAACATCAAGAAACTTTAGGGAAAAATTTCTTAAACCAAATCTACAAACCCCCTTACTAAAACCCAAAACCACAGTTTTTATATTAAATTTGTAGACTGTCCACGACTTGATATAAGTTTTTTTATCTTAAATTGGCTTTTGGGGAGTTTTAGCTGCCTGGGACCCAACTGCCAAGGAATTTAATAATAAATTTCTAAAAAGAAATTTCTACAGCTTCAAGGTTAGGGGAGAAAATGCCTTCTCTACAGTGTAACAGGGGTTTTCTATAAAATTTTACCCTTTGACCCAAATTTTTATTAAAATGACCCAATTTCTTCTGACTTAATTTCCTGAAACAAACTTCACGGCCCCCCCCGGGAGGTTAAGGAAGAAGCCTAAGTTAATAGTAGTTTGGAGAGTGACCTACCTTAATCCCCCCTTCCCCCCCTTTCCCCCTTTACAAAAACCATCATTACAATCGACGGTTACTCAACACAACTTATATTGCAATATAATATAATACAGAAATTCTGATGGGCCCGATTGCAGGCTAGATAAAAGTAAGGGTTGTTTGAACCCCGAACCCAAATTTCCCATTTGGGCGAGTGTTTTTTTTACGTCCTTACTTTACCAAAATTCAGAAATTACATCTACAAAACGTCAACAAACTTTGAGATGGTTCAGTCGCTACCCGGATTGACTGGAATTTACCCGCGAATCGTAAAGATATCAAAACGTCATGCCGGTAATTTTCCATTCCACAAGCACGTGTGACCTTAGTATCGTAACATCTAATTTACATCGACACGTACACAAAAACCGTGCGTAGTGCATTCATTATTTAATATTTTCGCTTCAAGTTTTCACACCCCTTGAGAAATAATACTTTTTGATTTCTATAATGATTTTAATAAGATATCGACAGAAATGTAGGCAAAATTCTATAAAAAACGGTCGAATTTTCATATAATCATTTGTAAAAATTCAAACAGCGCGATCTTAGTTACTTATTTCTTTCTAAAAGTAAATAAATGATGAATACTATGGGCTTAAAATTCAGACTTTTGACCAGAAAGTACAAAAAACAGAATAAAAAAATCTTAAATAATGAAAAAGCGGCTGCGATTACAATACATGGAGTAAGACGATTTTTGGCAAACAGATTTCTGTTAGTGCGGGAGAATAGGTTACGTGACCTCGTGAACGTAAGTAGAAATGCGATTTTAAAATAAAGCAATGTGATGTCACTGCGGGTTTTAATAAGTTTTAAATGAATCTTTGTACATGTATTTTTTGACCAACAATTTAAAAGGTTTTCTTGTCAAACAATAATGTAAATTCCTCGAGGGCAAATAGGTCACAGAGGTAGGATATCCACTATAGTAACTATCGTTTGAGACATTTACCTTTTATACGGGATATAGCACATTCGCTTTTGATAACAAATTAAAGAAGAAATTTTTTATTGATTTCTATTTCTCAGCAATTTTAAGAACCGATGTGGTACGATCAGACAGTGATACATGCACATGGCGCGAAAACATGACGTAATGCCATGACAATCTCGAGCAAAAATACCGCTTTGATCTCCGCTTCAGATGTCAAGATACTGACACACTTCTTTTAGCTCTTAGAGGGGGTGTAAATTGATCATGAAAACAAGGTCAACATTACTTAGTTTATCACTGAATAATTACCGATAATCTTTAACGTTTTTTTCTCTCTCTTTCTACACAGGTGGATGGACGATGATTGTGTCCAAAATTTTTTAGACACTTTTCAAAATATATATTTTTCGGGAAATAATACTATTGTACATAATACTCATTTCATAAAAGTGACAATATTAAAAGTATTAAATTGTCTAAAGATTGTCTTACTCACATTTTGTTTTCAATAGATTCAACTTACAAGTTTGCCATAGAAAGGTAATACAATATCAAAGGTGCTTTGACATTAAATTTTATTCAACACATTAATTAGTTGTTTGCAGAACAAATAAATGTTTGTAACAGCAGATTTTTTTTACATTTTTATTTCAATGGTGACCCCTCACACTTTACACAGGCTTGGGACTGTCTGGGATAAAGCAGCTAGTAGTGTTGGCAAAATCTCAGACAGATGGTCCATTTCTTTTGTAACTTCAATAGAATTCATAAGTGTATAAAGAATAATAAAGAATACTTTTTATTGGAGACAATATTTTGACAAAAAGTGATGCAACTTCAGTACTTGAACTTAGTGTAGTATAAAAAGGTGCAAATTACAGAAGCGACTTCAGTACTTGAACTAAGTGTATTATAAAAAGGTGCAAATGAGTTAAATGAGGTAAATTTTCAGATTATTTTTTGAATCTTGCCCTCTGCACTGTGACTGTTATTCAAAGTTATTAAATACTTTATTTTGCTTATAAAATCCAGTATATTATGAGCTGGCATAAACTGTAAAGTTAGCTTGTTAAAGATGATATTGGTGAAAGATACAATAAGTAAATATTATGTATAAAAAGCAGAGGTTACACAGCAGAAGATGCAAGCAAACCAAACCACCAAAACTACTATACTACTAAGCCACTTTATACCAGACCTGTTTAGTCTCTACTTGCTGTCACTGAAATTTACTGTGGCTGTTGTAACAGATAAAATAATTTTTGTCTTCCACTTAAATTAAGTAAAACAAGCTTTCTGAATTTTAAAGACTTGCCAGTGTGAGTTACAGTGCCTGAAGCAGTTTATTCACAAGTATGCATGAAACTTTTATTCAATGTTCATCCTGTATAAATGGCTTTTATAGTCTTAAAACATAACAATACATCACAATATTAAATACTGGATACAAACACAAGTAAACAAAACTTGAAACGAAAGTTCATCAAAATAAAAAAAATCTTAAAAAATTCTATTTTATTTTTATTTTTTTCCGAGATGCTGACTTTCAAGCTTTTTATTTTTATTCCCTCCTCCCCCTGCTCATTTTTCAAAAATCTCCCGTAAAACGAAAGATAAAAAAACTGGCCTTATGGAAAAGTGTTGAATATACCAGTATTGACCAACCAGTAAGGGTTAACTTTAATCATTTTGTGTGTCTGATCAGTATGATTTTATTTACAAACGTGACAAGTGTGTGTATTGTCCGTAAGTATTGACCTGGCACTCATAAATATTCCGTATGTTTCCGTAAATTAATTTTCGGTGTCCAAATCTAAATAACGATATAACTATTGAAAAGCCAATCATATACAATCATGTTTCATGTGCAGATATAGCCGTGCCAACTAAGCGTTTTGCCACTAACCTCAGGGTTTAGCGTTCGAGTCCTCTATCTGACCAAATTGTTTTTGTTTTTAGCTCACCTGAGCAATGCTCAGGTGAGTTTTTCTGATCACTTGATGTCCGGCGTCTGTCGTCTGTCAACATTTAGCTTGTGTATGCGATAGAGGCTGTATTTTTTAAGTGATCTTCATGAATTTTGGTCAGAATGATTACCTTGATGAAATCTAGGCCGAGTTCGAAAATGGGTCATCTGGGGTCAAAAACTAGGTCACTAAGTCAAATCAAGGAAAAACCTTGTGTATGTGATAGAGGCTGTATTTTTCAATTGATCTTCATGAAATTTTGTCAGAATGATTACCTTGATGAAATCTAGGCCAAGTTCGAAAATGGGTCACCTGGGGTTAAAAACTAGGTCACTAGGTCAAATCAAGGAAAAACCTTATGTATGCGATAGAGGCTGTATTTTTAGCTCACCTGTCACAAAGTGACAAGGTGAGCTTTTGTGATCGCGTCCGTTCGTGCGTGCGTCCGTAAACTTTTGCTTGTGACCACTCTAGAGGTCACATTTTTCATGGGATCTTTATGAAAGTTGGTCAGAATGTTCACCTTGATGATATCTAGGTCAAGTTCGAAACTGGGTCACGTGCCGTCAAAAACTAGGTCAGTAGGTCTAAAAATAGAAAAACCTTGTGACCTCTCTAGAGGCCATATATTTCACAAGATCTTCATGAAAATTGGTCAGAATGTTTACCTTGATGATATGTAGGTCAAGTTCGAAACTGGGTCACGTGCTGTCAAAAACTAGGTCAGTAGGTCTAAAAATAGAAAAACCTTGTGACCTCTCTAGAGGCCATATATTTCACAAGATCTTCATGAAAATTGGTCAGAATGTTTACCTTGATGATATGTAGGTCAAGTTCGAAACTGGGTCACGTGCTGTCAAAAACTAGGTCAGTAGGTCTAAAAATAGAAAAACCTTGTGACCTCTCTAGAGGCCATATATTTCACAAGATCTTCATGAAAATTGGTCAGAATGTTCACTTGATGATATCTAGGTCAAGTTCAAAACTGGGTCACGTGCTGTCAAAAACTAGGTCAGTAGGTCTAAAAATAGAAAAACCTTGTGACCTCTCTAGAGGCCATATAATTCATAAATCTTCATGAAAATTGGTCAGAACGTTTACCTTCATGATATCTAGGTCAAGTTCGAAAGTGGGTCACGTGCTGTCAAAAACTAGGTCAGTAGGTCTAAAAATAGAAAAACCTTGTGACCTCTCTAGAGGCCGTACTTTTCAATGGATCTTCATAAAAGTTGGTCAGAATGTTCACCTTGATGATATCTAGGTCAAGTTTGAAACTGGGTCATGTGCCATCAAAAACTAGGTCAGTAGGTCAAATAATAGAAAAACCTTGTGACCTCTCTAGAGGCCATATTTTTCATGGGATCTGTATGAAAGTTGGTCTGAATGTTCATCTTGATGATATCTAGGTCAAGTTCGAAACTGGGTCAACTGCGGTCAAAAACTAGGTCAGAAGGTCTAAAAAAAGAAAAACCTTGTGACCTCTCTAGAGGCTATACTTTTCAATGAATGCTCATGAAAATTTGTCAGAATGTTCACCTTGATGATATCTAGGTCAAGTTCTAAACTGGGTCACATGCCCTCAAAAACTAGGTCAGTAGGTCAAATAATAGAAAAACCTTGTGACCTCTCTAGAGGCCATATTTTTCATGGGATCTGTATGAAAGTTGGTTTGAATGTTCATCTTGATGATATCTAGGTCAAGTTCGAAACTTGGTCAATTGCGATCAAAAACTAGGTCAGTAGGTCTAAAAATAGAAAAACCTTGTGACCTCTCTAGAGGCCGTACTTTTCAATGGATCTTCATGAAAATTGGTCAGAATATTCAACTTGATGATATCTAGGTCAGCTTCGAAACTGGGTCACGTGCCATCAAAAACTAGGTCTGTAGGTCAAATAATAGAAAAACCTTGTGACCTCTCTAGAGGCCATATTTTTCATGGGATCTGTATGAAAGTTGGTCTGAATGTTCATCTTGATGATATCTAGGTCAAATTCGAAACTGGGTCAACTGCAATCAAAAACTAGGTCAGTAGGTCTAAAAATAGAAAAACCTTGTGACCTCTCTAGAGGCCATATTTTTCAATGGATCTTCATAAAAATTGGTCAGAATGGTTACCTTGATGATATCTAGGTCAGGTTCGAAACTGGGTCACGTGCCGTCAAAAACTAGGTCAGTAGGTCAGATAATAAAAAAACCTTGTGACCTCTCTAGAGGCCATATTTTTCATGGGATCTGTATGAAAGTTGGTCTGATTATTCATCTTGATGATATCTAGGTCAAGTTCGAAACTGGGTCAACTGCGGTCAAAAACTAGGTCAGTAGGTATAAAAATAGAAAAACCTTTTGACCACTTTAGAGGCCATATTTTTCAATGGATCTTCATGAAAATTTGTCTGAATGTTCACCTTGATGATATCTAGATAAAATTTGAAACTGGTTCACGTGAGGTCAAAACTAGGTCAGTAGGTATAAAAATAGAAAAACCTTGTGACCTCTCTAGAGGCCATACTCTTCATGAGATCTTCATGAAAATTGGTGAGAATGTTCACCTTGATAATATCTAGGTCAAGTTCAAAACTGGGTCATGTGCCTTCAAAAACTAGGTCATTAGGTCAATAATAGAAAAACCTTGTGACCTCTCTAGAAGCCATATTTTTCAATGGATCTTCATGAAAATTGGGTCATGTGGAGAAGGTGAGCGATTCAGGACCATCATGGTCCTCTTGTTTATTTTATCTTCATGAATTTTGGTCAGAATGATTACCTTGATGAAATCTAGGCTGAGTTCGAAAATGGGTTATCTGGGTTTAAAAAGTAGGTCACTAGGTCAAATCAAAAAAAAACCCTTGTGTATGCGATAGAGGCTGTATTTTCAACTGATCTTCATGAAATTTTGTCTGAATGATAACCTTGATGAAAATCTAGGCCAGTTTTAAATTGGGTCATCTTGGATCAAAAACTAGGTCACTAGGTCAAATCAAAGAAAAACCTTGTGTATACGATAGAGGCTGTATTTTTTAATTGATCTTCATGAATTTTGGTCAGTATGATTGCCTTGATAAAATCTAGGTCAAGTTTGAATATGGGTCATCAGGGATCAAAAACAAGGTCACTAGGTCAAATCAAAGAAAAAAGTTTTGTATGCGATAGAGGCTGTATTTTTAGCTCACCTGTCACAAAGTGACAAGGTGAGCTTTTGTGATCGCGCGGTGTCCGTCGTCCGTGCGTGCGTGCGTCTGTCCGTAAACTTTTGCTTGTGACCACTCTAGAGGTCACATTTTTTATGGGATCTTTATGAAAGTTGATCAGAATGTTCATCTTGATGATATCTAGATCAAGTTTGAAACTGGTCACATGCATCAAAAACTAGGTCAGTAGGTCCAAAAATAGAGAAAACTTGTGACCTCTCTAGAGGCCATATTTTTTCACAAGATCTTCATGAAACTTGGTCAGAATGTTCACCTTGATGATATATAGGTGAAGTTCGAAAGTGGGTCACGTGCCGTCAAAAACTAGGTCAGTAGGTCTAAAAATAGAAAAACCTTGTGACCTCTCTAGAGGCCATATATTTCAAAAGATCTTCATGAAAATTGGTCAGAATGTTCACCTTGATAATATCTAGGTCAAGTTCAAAACTGGGTCACGTGCCTTCAAAAACTAGGTCAGTAGGTCAAATAATAGAAAAACCATGTGACCTCTCTAGAGGCCATATTTTTCATGGGATCTGTATGAAAGTTGGTCTGAATGTTCATCTTGATAATATCTAGGTCAAGTTCGAAACTGGATCATGTGCGGTCAAAAACTAGGTCAGTAGGTCTAAAAATAGAAAAACCTTGTGACCTCTCTAGAGGCCATATATTTCATGAGATCTTCATGAAAATTGGTCAAAATGTTCAACTTGATGATATCTAAGCTCGAAGCTTCATGAAAATTGGTCAGAACGTTTACCTTCATGATATCTAGGTCAAGTTCGAAACTGGGTCACGTGCGGTCAAAAACTAGGTCAGTAGGTCAAATAATAGAAAAACCTTGTGACCTGTCAAGAGGCCATATTTTTCATGGGATCTTTATGAAAATTGGTCTGAATGTTCATCTTGATGATATCTAGGTCAAATTTGAAAGTGGGTCACGTGCCATCAAAAACTAGGTCAGTAGGTCAAATAATAGAAAAACCTTGTGACCTCTCTAAAGGCCATATTTTTCATGGGATCTGTATGAAAATTGGTCTGAATGTTCATCTTGATGATATCTAGGTCAAGTTCGAAACAGGGTCATGTGCGGTCAAAAACTAGGTCATTAGGTCTAAAAATAGAAAAACCTTGTGACCTCTCTAGAGACCATACTTGTGAATGGATCTCCATAAAAATTGGTCAGAATGTTCACCTTGATGATATCTAGGTCATGTTTGAAACTGGGTCACGTGCCTTAAAAAACTAGGTCAGTAGGTCAAATAATAAAAAAACCTTGTGACCTCTCTAGAGGCCATACTTTTCATGGGAACTGTATGAAAGTTGGTCTGAATGTTCATCTTGATGATATCTAGGTCAAGTTTGAAACTGGGTCAACTGCGTTCAAAGACTCGGTCAGTAGGTCTAAAATTATTAAAATCTTTTGACCTCTCTAGAGACCATATTTTTCAAGGATCTTCATGAAAATTGGTCAGAATTTTTATCTTGATAATATCTAGGTCAAGTTCAAAACTGGGTCACATGAGCTCAAAAACTAGGTCACTATGTCAAATAATAGAAAAAACAACGTCATACTCAAAACTGGGTCATGTGGGAAGAGGTGAGCGATTCAGGACCATCATGGTCCTCTTGTTTAATTGAGGTTGATGAAATTTAGTCAAAATGATTGCCTTCATCAAATCTAGGTCAAATTCGAATATAGGTCATCTTAGCTTAAAAACTAGGTCAGTAGGTCAAATTGAAGAAAATGCTTGTTTACACTTAAAAGACCACATTTTTGATCCAATCTTAATGAAAATTGGTCAGAATATTTGTTTCCATGAAATCACTATGTCAAACATGTTGACACTGTTATGGTATGTTTATCAGGTGAGCGACCTAGGGCCATCTTGGCCCTCTTGTTTATTTTATCTGTAATAATTAGCAGACGGAAAAATTGTCACTCTTATCATGATTTATCAAGGAAATACTCTACTATCCATCAAATTTCTTCTACGTACATTAAACAGTTTTACAAAATGTAGTTTAAAATCTTCAGGATTGGACAGATATTCATTCATTCAAAGGACAATTCAAAGAACTGTTGTTAACGACACAAAATGAATCGTTTCATGAAATAATGTAAAACAGATACAAATACAAACACAAGGAATTATATAAAAAGAATGGTTGTAACGTCATTACAAGTCAGAGAGCTTGCCACTACACCACTGCGCCGTTGTTTATCTAAGTTGATTATTTTGATAAATTTAGGAATTTTTAGGACACAAATATCGCGTAATACAACGAAAATGCCCGAAAATATTGGCGAAGATTAATGAGTGCCAGGTCAGTACTTACAGACAATATTCTTGTCACCAAGATGAAGTGCTGTCATCAAACAAATAATTTTTAGCACATTGCCATGTACTAGCATGTCAAGTTGCATTCCGTCTTAATCCAAGAGGTAGAAATGCAAGAATGTTCTTACATACTTACACGACTGTATATTGACCTGTGTAACTTCTTCAGATGTTACACATTTTGAATCTCCTCTTACTTGTAGTTTCATATCCAGTATCTCAGTATCCTAGAAGATTAAATTTATTATTTTTACAGGTCACCTAAAAGGAAAAAGAGGAGCCCAACCCCTCGCCCCACAAAGGTACATGTAGGGAAGTTGACACGGAACGTGACCAAAGACCATGTTCAGGAGATATTCTCTGTGTATGGGTCAATCAAGCATTTGGAGATGCCCCCTGACCGGGCACATCCAAACTTCGCTAAGGGATTTGCATATGTTGATTTTGCAACACCAGAAGAGGCAGAAAAAGCTGTAAAACATATGGATGGAGGTAAGGAAATGGAAATAGGTGATCAAAATATTTCTTCCGTCAAAATGATTTGGGTTTCTCTGTTTATAAGATCGCAGGTTGGACTTAAATATGATAAGGTCTAATATTGTGGTCAGTTTCAAATGACTCTTTGATATTAATATACAATTTCCAGTCAGTTGTTGAAATAGTAATCTTTCTGAGTGGTTTTGGGGTGCTGCATTTTGTGCCATGGTTCATTATACCCCCACCAAGTATGTTTGGGGAGGCTATATAGGAGTCAGTTTTGTCAGGTCGCGTCCCGAAATCTATATGCCTGGAAGGATTTTAATTTAACTTCACATTATTATTCCTCAAGACCAGCTGACATGTTGAACACATCACCTATGCCTGGTGGTCAAAGGTCAAGGTCACAGTTCAAGGTCAAAGGTTAGATATTTGGTTTTTGCTTCATAACTTCTATGTGCCTGGAAGGGTTTTATTACTAAATAGATTTGATTCAAACTTAAAATAGTTGTTCAACATAATCACCCATATCATGTGACACATGGGCCATAACTCTTGCACCAGTATTTCTTAAATTATGCCACCCTTTTTACTTAGAATTTCAGGTTAAAGTTTTGATACACTTTCACTCTATCTCAGTTATTACTATTAAATGGATTTGATTCAAACTTAAAATGGATGTTCCACCTTATCACCCACATCATGTGACATAAGGTGCATAACTCTGACACCAATTTTTCATGAATTATGCCCCCTTTTGCTTAGAATTTAAGGTTAATTTTGATGCATTTTCACTATATCTCAGTTATTACGAAATGCATTTGTTTCAAACTTGAAGTAGTTGTTCCACATCATCACCCGCATTATATGACACAAGGTGCATAACAAATATTTCCTGAATTATGCCCTCTTTTTGCTTAGAATTATACTTATATAATTATAGTGTTTTGATACACTTTATCTGTACCTCTCTTATTATTTGATACTTTTAACACAGACTCAAGCTATTGTGCAATATTCAGCCACCATTGGAGTCATTAAACACTCCAGTGACAGATCTTTACAGATTTAAATGTTTTTGGTACACATGTTGTAACATCATAAAATACAGGTAAAGTTTGATTTTGGCTACAAACCCACCAATTTTATATGTAGTTATGGCCCCTTTCCAACTTAAAATTTGTCAAACTCATGGTTGCCAGACAATAACTCAGAAAGGCTTGACAGATTTAGATAAATTTTGGTACACAGGTGGAACATCATAAAATACAGGTCAAAGTTGATTTAAATTGCACCTTCTTGTGGCCGTGTCTTTCTTATAGTTGCCATTCTTCTGTGACAAGACCGTATTATGGAGGTATTTGTCACTCCTCCTGTGACAGTTCTAGTTATCATTGTGGGTTAAAAACCCTGATTGCAAAGTTGTATTGTTCCATGTGAGCTGATATGTGGAATGTCATTGGTTCAACCTGGATGCCTGCACATGCTTAAAATAAATGTTTATAAGGACATTTGGGTTTTTGTTCACCTTTAAAAGCTTGAAAATCACCATTTGTATAAAATACTGTCAGTGTGGCCTATAACTCAACTAGAACATACAAATAAGGTTTGAATTAAATTCTATCAGGATGCAGTCTTTATAGCCTTATTGTCAAAGACTACTTCTGTAGAGCCAATACTGTTTACCATATCTTTGAACTACTACTGATCAGACAAAGTTGATATGATGACTGTCAGGTCAAAATCCTGAATTCTGCTTTATGATTGTCGTGTAGGAAATTCCTGTCTAACATTCAAATGATGAAATACTTAATGAAAGAAAACTCTGAGTGACATGCTTATCAATAAATGATTTGGCTTTATAGCTTTTCAGTTATGAACATTTAATGTATAAAATGATCTTAACTGTATATACAGGTCAGATAGATGGACAGGAAGTTACCGCTCAGACTGTGCTGCCACCTAGGCCAGCTCCCAGACCAGCACGGCGCAGTCCACCACCTGGCAGGAGAGGTGGTCCTCCAGGGAGGTGGCGACCTTCACCTCCGAGGTACAGAGACAGAAGGTATGTTCAGTTGTATTATTGTAGTTAAGTTAATGCTATGTTAATATATACCACCAAGTGTTAAACCAACAAACTTTCAGTAAGGAGCTTTCTGGTAATGATTTGATTATGATTCTAAAATGAAACCAGCGTACAGAAACTTAAAACATGCCATAGAGTAAAGGGCAACTGTTGAGTTAACTGATTAAAATAGCAAAATATTAAGCACACAACAATAACATCTTTTTGCTTAAGTTTGGCAGTGTTTCATTATGCTTTGAAAATATTGATATTAAATTGTACATTGTCAAAAATATTTTGGTCTGATTGTGCAGAGCCACTTTAACAAGATAATTCATGTTCTATTTTGATCTTTTTTTGAAAATTTCATTTTATCATTCTGCAACAGTAGGTTATACTAATAAGTATATGCAACAATTATTATACGCCCGAAGGGATAATTCTACCCCCGACAACAAAGTTGTAAGGGCGGGTATACTGGTTTCAGATTGTCTGTCTGTCTGTCCGTCTGTCCGTAGACGCAATCTTGTGCGCACCATCTCTCCTTATCCCCTTGACAGAATTTAATGAAACTTCACACAAGTGATCAGTACCACTAGTAGTTGTGCATGGGGCATGTTAGGTTCTTTTAGAAAAAAAATTTGCAGAGTTATGGGACTTTGGTTTTTTGTTACTATACTATATACATAGACACAATCTTGTGCGCACCATCTCTCCTCATCCCCTTGACACAGTTTAATGAAACTTCACACAAGTGATCAGTACCACTAGTAGTTGTGCATGGGGCATGTTAGGTTCTTTTAGAAAAAAAATTTGCAGAGTTATGGGACTTTGTTTTTTTGTTACTATACTATATACATAGACACAATCTTTTGCGCACCATCTCTCCTCATCCCCTTGACACAATTTAATGAAACTTCACACAAGTGATCAGTAACAACAGTAGTTGTGCATGGGGCATGTTAGGTTCTTTCAGCAACAGAAATTGCAGAGTTATGGGACTTTGTTTCTTGTTAACATACTATGTACATACAGTCTGCGCGTACCTAATCTACCAAACCCTTGCACACAATTTAATGAAACTTCACACAAGTGATCAGTACCAACCCTAGTTGTGCATGGTGCATGTTACATTCTTTTAGATAAGTATTCTGCATAGTTATGGGACTTTGTTTTTAGCTCACCTGAGCACAAAGTGCTCAGGGTGAGGTATTGTGATCGCTCACCGTCCGGTGTCCGTCCGGCGTCCGTCCGTCCACGCTTTCCTTTAAACAACATCTCCTCCTAAACCAACAGGCCAATTTTGATGAAACTTCACAGGGTTGTTCCTTGGATGGTCTTCTTTAAAAATTGTTCAAAGAATTGAATTCCATACAGAATTCTGGTTGCCATGGCAACCAAAAGGAAAAACTTTAAAAATCTTCTTCTCAAAAACCAGAAGCCCTAGAGCTTAGATATTTGGTGTGAAGCATTGCCTAGTGGACCTCTACCAAATTTGTTCAAATCATGACCCCAGGGTCAAAATTGACCCCGCCCAAGGGGTCACTTGATTTTACATAGGAAAATCTTAAAAAATCTTCTTCTCAAAAACCAGAAGCCCTAGAGCTTAGATATTTGACATGTAGCATTGCCTAATGGACCTCTACTAAAATTATTCAAATCATGACCCCGGGCTCAAAATTGACCTCGCCCCAGGGATCACTTGATTTTACATAGGAAAATCTTCAAAAAATTTCTAAAAATAAACCAGAAGGCCTAGAGCTTAGATATTTGACTTGTAGCATTGCCTAGTGGACCTCCACAAAATTTGTTCAAATCATGACCCCTGGTCAAAATTGACCCCGCCCCTGGGGTCACTTGATTTTACATAGGAAAATCTTAAAAAATCTTTTTCTCAAAAACCAGAAGCCCTAGAGCTTAGATGTTTGACATGTAGCATTGCCTAGTGGACCTCTACTAAAATTGTTCAAATCATGACCCCGGGGTCAAAATTGACCTCGCCCCAGGGGTCACTTGATTTTACATAGGAAAATCTTCAAAAAATTTCTAAAAATAAACCAGAAGGCCTAGAGCTTAGATATTTGACATGTAGCATTGCCTAGTGGACTTCTACAAAATTTGTTCAAATCATGATCCCCGGGGTCAAAATTGACCCCACCCCAGGGGTCACTTGATTTTACATAGGAAAATCTTCAAAATTTTTCTAAAAATAAACCAGAAGGCCTAGATCTTAGATATACGACATGTAGCATTGCCTAGTAGACTTCTACAAAATTTGTTCAAATCATGACCCCAGGGTCAAAATTGACCCCGCCCCAGGGGTCACTTGATTTTACATAGGAAAATTTTAAAAAAACTTTTTCTCAAAAACCAAAACCCCTAGGGGCTTAGATTTTTGGACAGTAGCATTCCCTAGTGGCCCTCTACTAAAATTGTTCAAATCAGGGGCCCCCCGGGGGCAAAATGACCCCCCCCCGGGGGGTTCACTTTTTTTTACTTAGGAAAATCTTCAAAATTTTTTCTAAAATCCAAAAGGGGCCTAGGGCTTGATATTTGACTTTTTAGCTTTTGCCTAGTGGACCTCCACAAAATTTTTTTAAATCGGGCCCCCCGGGTAAAAAATTGACCCCCCCCCAGGGGTCACTTGATTTTAATGGGAAAAATTTCTTCTTCTAAAAAAACCAGAACCCCTAAAAGCTTAGATATTTGAATGTAGCATTCCCGAGTGGCCCCCCCCTTTATTTAAAAGGGTTAAAATCATGCCCCCGGGGCAAAAATTGCCCTGGGCCCCGGGGGTTTCACTTGTTTTTAAACATGGGAAAAAATCTTAAAAATTTTTCTCAAAAAATAAACCGGGAAGGCCCTTGGTTTTAGATATTTGCATTTTGCATTGCCTAGGGGAACTTACAAAATTTGTTAAAAATCATGCCCCCCGGGGGTCAAAATTGCCCACCCCAGGGGTCACTTGATTTTACATGGGAAAATCTTCAAAATTTTTCAAAAAATTAAACCCAAAAGGCCCTAGATCTTAGATATACAATTGTGTTTCCCCTTTTGGATTCTACAAAATTTGTTCAAATTTGCCCAAACCGGGGTCAAATTGACCCCCCCCCCATGGTTTAAATTGTTTGTACATAAAAAATCTTCAAAATAAACCAAAAGGGCCTAGAGCTTAGAAAATTTCATATGTAGCATTCCCTAGTGGACCTTAAAAAAATTTGTTCAATCAGGCCCCCGGGGGTTTAAAAATTTTGGACCCCCCCCCAAAGGGGTCATTGATTTTACTTTGGAAAATCTTAAAAAAATCTCTAAAATAAACCAAAAGGGCCCTTAGTTCTTAGATTTTTTGACATTTTGCTTTTGCCTAGTGGGAATTCAACAAAAATTTGTTAAAAATCATGACCCCCGGGGTTTAAAATTGGGACCCCACCCCATGGGTTTAAATTGTTTAGCTTTAGCAAAGAATTTTTTTTAAAGGGAAAGAAATTTTGACTCAGGGGAGCGATAAAGGGCCTTCATGGCCCTTTTTTTGGTTACTTTAACTGTTTACATACGGTCTATAAAAATTTACAGTCCACATAATTATGCAATCTTGTGTGCGTAAAATTGCAATGTACTGTGTCATTTGCATGCGGGTTTTCATTCATCACTTTTAGTGATAGCTCTAGTTTTTTAAAGACGCCTGTGTCCCCTGTTGTCCGTTAGCATTATTGTATTGCTCTGTAATTTGCCCCCTTAAAGGTTTGGGGGAAAAATTTTGACACGGGTTTTTTCGCCACACAGAGCGCATGTTTTGGATGACTCGCTTAAAGGTTTCAAGGTCAAAATTTGGGGGAAAAAGGTCATATCTTAGGGTTTTATTGCTCCCACTGTGGGGCTTTTACCGTGAATACCCATGTAAAAGGGCGCCCCCATTTTTATAAGGGCGCCCCCCGATCTTAGCCCAAATTTTCCGGGGGGGGGGGGAAATTGTCAATTTTGGGGGGATGGAAAACCCGTTTGTAGAGTTTAAAAACCCGCCACGGGAAAATTTTTTAAAATTTTTTATCCCCGGGGCGGAGGGAAAGCATGGGTCTCACGGTCTATCGTTTTTTGGGTTTTCTCGAAAAAAAAAACCGGGTAAATTATTTTTTTTGTTTGTTTTTTTTCCTTTTTTTTTTTCACTATTTTAAATTAAATAAATGCGTGTTCAATATTTCGGAATGGTATTTTTTCAAATGACATGAGCTTTTCAATTCAAATGAAACAAAAGGTGTGATTTGTCTTTTTGTCAGATTTATAAAGCCAGTAATTCCGGCAATTAACGTGTCACCTCGTGTCCAAATTTTGTTGTTTACGTTTTGTCTCGGTTAAAAAATAAATTTCGATCTTTTAATTAGTATCATAATTTTTGTGATTGTAAACATTTTTTCGTCAAAATTTCTTTTAAATTTATATGAAATTTTAAATTTTTTTTGAAAGAAAAATAAACAATTCGATCTTTTACGGAACGTAACGACAATCTTAGAAATTTTTTTGGGGGGCAGTAAGTGCGGGGAGTAGTTTCCCCTTTTCCAAAATGGCAAACACGGTTTCAAAATTGTTTTTAAGTTTGGAAAATTGTCTTTACCTGTTTTATTATGCGCACCCACGATTCGGGGGTGGGTTCCCGGGGGGGCAAAAAAAAAAGCGCATTATTAAAATGGGTATCTATGGTATTTACTTTGATGCTTTCAACAACAATTTTCTTTTTTGGAAATTTTTCATGTGTGGGTGATGGGAAAAGGTAAATTTTAAAAAAAACTAATTTTCCCAACATTTTTTGAAACACCAAACCCGAAGAAGGGTCTCCCCCCAGAAGGGCGTTCGCGCAGTTAAAATCACCTGTCAGACGAAAACGGTACAGTAGATCCAGCTTTAGCTCTTCAAGATGAGACAATTTAAAAATAGAAAAACATTAAAGTCTAATTAGGAGATGGTCAGAGGGGTATTTGGCAGCTTAAAGGACATAAAGTAATACAATTTCTGGGATTGTGTGCTGTACTGATTTTGGTACACGTCAAGAACCAGTGAAAGTGATTGCAAAGACAGGAATGTTGAATGTTGCAAAGAAATTTGACCACTATTTTATTGTTGTTTACAAAAGTTTTTCAGAAGTGTCAGTGTTTCTTTCATTTTTAAAATTTTCAATTTAGGTATAATGAGTGGGCATTTTCTATGTATTTGTTTATTTTTAATATTCAGTGTTTTTCATGTTTTTTCCCCCCGAAAAATAAAAATCAGGACTTTGTATCTAAATTTTGTTATGTACCCATGAAAATTGAATTCTTTTTGAAAGTTAAAAAAGGTACTATTTCATCATAAAAGCGGTTTTGAAAGCAACTGATTTAAGCTTAAAGCTTTCTTTACAGTCTAGCTCAGATGAATTCGTAAATTAGGATAAATTAAACTAGCATCTTGTTTTAAATATAATTGAAGTTTGATTATGCCCAAATTAAATTTAAATTAAACTGTAGTAGTTTTTGGATACGCCTGTAAAAATTTCCCATGTAGCCGACTGAAACCCGGGCAAAACTTTTTTGTTTTATATACAGTCAAGAAAGGAGCCCAAGGTTATGCAATGTTCGGGTTCCTCGGGCCTGTATTCATTGAGGTTTTAAAATCTAAGAACGGGGAAAATATTCAAATTGCCGAAAATTTGTTTGTAGCATGTCTTTCCTAATGAAACTTTGCAGAGCTGTCTGCAGCTAAAGAATGAATATTTTTGCAGTATTTCATTACAAATTTTAGCGTTTTTAAAGTCTTATTAAGTTTTAAACTTAAAATGTTGATGAATACAGGCCCAGGTCTGGGTTCCCAAGCCTGAAGAAGGTATCCACAACTTGAAATTTTAAACCTAAAAATCTCTTCCCCGCCACACAAAAAAAAATTACTTTTTTTTTAGCTCACCCGAGCACAAAGTGCCAAAGGTGGCTTTTGTGACACCCCGTGTCGGGGTCCGCGTCTCCGTCGTCCCTCCCCTCCGTCCGTCCGTCGTCAACAATTTGACTGTTAACTCTTTAAGTCAATTTTTGGCCCCTCTTAATGAAATTGTCAAATGTTACCCTCGAAAAAACTTTAAAATTTGATATTGGGGCTCTGGGGTCAATACTAGGTCACAGGTCAAACAAAGGAAAAGTTGTTAAAAACTCTAGAGGTCCATTTTTGGCCCCCAAATTTAATGAAAATGGCGAATGTCCATCAAAAAAATCTTTGGGCGAGTTCGATATTGGGGCATCTGGGGTCAAAAACTAGGTCACAGTTTTAAATCAAAGGAAAAACTTGTTAACACTCTAGGTCACATTTTTGGCCCAATCTTAATGAACTGGTCAGAATGTTCCCTAAAAAAATTTGGACGAGTTTTTATATTGGGTCATCTGGGTCAAAACTAGTATCAGGGAAATCAAAAGGAAAAGCTTGTTAACCTCAGAGGGCACATTTTTGGGCCCCAAATTTTAAAGAAACTTTTGGGCAGAATGTTACCCTCAATAAATCTTGGAGGTTTGATATTGGGCATCTGGGGTCCAAAAATAGGTCACCAGGTCAAATCAAAAGGAAAAACTTTTTAAACTCTAGAGGTCACAATTTTGGCCCCAAACTTTGAAAATTTACCAAATGTTTAAACTGTGATCTTAAATCCCGTTTGAATCTGGGTCATTAGGGTAAAAAACTAGGCCCAGGGCAAATCAAAGGAAAAACTGTTTACCACTGTAGAGGCCCCATTTATGCCCTATCATATGAAACTTGGCAGGGAAAGTTTAAACTTTAGGATTTAAGGCAAGTGTAAACTGGGGGAGGTGGGGGCAAAAACGGTCCTAGGGCAGATCAAAGGAAAAGCTTGTTAACACTGTAGAGGCCATATTTATGACTGTATCTTCTAAACTTATCGAAATTTTCTTGTGATCTTTTGGCAATTTTTCTGGGTCAGTGGATCAAAAATAGGGCACCCGGGGGCAAATCAAAGGAAAAACTAGTTAAACTTTTGGGGCCACTTTTTTACCTTCTTAAGAAATTTGTCGAAGTTAACTTTATGATCTTTTTGGTCAATTTAAAATTTGGGTCATTAGGGTCAAAAAACAGGTCACTAGGTCATAAAGGAAAACCTTTTTAACACTTAGAGGCCCCATTTATGACTGTATTTCATGAAACTTTGTCAGAATGTTAAATTGGATCTTTAGGGCAAGTTCAAATCTGGGCGTCGGGGCAAAAAATGGTCTGGGGTCAAAACAAAGAAAGGCTTTTAACACTTTTGGGCCCCATTTTGACCCTTTTTAATGAAACTTTGGGCAGAAAATTTAAATTTTTGATCTTTTGGGCTTGTAGGCAATGCCTGAATACATCAATTTATTGAGCTGCTGCACCAATGCCTGAATACAGCAATTTATTCAGCATCTGCACCAATGCCTGAATATATCAATTTATTGAGCTGCTGCACCAATGCCTGAATACAGCAATTTATTCAGCATCTGCACCAATGCCTGAATACATCAATTTATTCAGCAGCTGCACCAATGCCTAAATACAACAATTTATTCAGCATCTGCACCAATGCCTGAATACATCAATTTATTGAGCTGCTGCACCAATGCCTGAATACAGAAATTTATTCAGTACCTGCACCAATGCCTGAATACAGAAATTTATTCAGTACCTGAACCAATGCCTGAATACAGAAATTTATTCAGTAGCTGCAACATTTACTGAACACAGTAGCTACAACAGCGATTGTCGGGAAGGTTCATCAAACTTGGCCCGTGACTAGAGCTGTCACTAACTGTGATTGATACCCCTAGACGCAAATTTGATACACGGAAAGTAGAATGTTGTGATCGTGACCTTTGACCTCTAAGTGTAACCTTGACCCTTGTACCTAGTGACCTGGTTTAATGCCCTATACTGTCTGGATGGGGTTAACAGTTGCTTATATGTCTCTTATTTATTTCAAATTATCGTTGATTAAACACAACTGTCGTAGTATATGATATATAAATCAATGCTACCTAAGGCTCTTTTGTTACATGCATTATCGATTTTTAGGAATGTCGAGGAAGGACACGAGAGGGTAGGGTACAGAAATGACATGTAACTTAATTGTATTTAACATGTTGATAATAAACATTTGAAATTCCTTGAGATAAACTGTTGCTACAGATTTTTCTATTCTTTTTCTTCTTATTATTATAACTATTTTATAAAACATCGGTGACATTAACAGATTATTAAGATATTTGGAATTTATTAAGGGATTAAATAAAAATATATAATTTCATTACGTTTTGCATTTCATCTTCAAGCCGTAATGATAACATCAGCATAATGTTAAGTATATCTAATTCTGTTTGAAAACGACCCATTAAGTTTATATGCTGAAAGGAATGAAGGAGCCTTTCTCTAGTATTTTTTACTAATACCTCAAGGGCGTAACCAGAAGATGGGGTACGGACGCTGAGCGGAGATTATACGGAAACAGTGCCATTTCTGTGCAGTTGCCGTGCAGACTCCACAAGCTTTCCATGGAAATCGTCTGGACGGCAGTCTAGGTGAATAAAAAATTCTGGGGTCAGTCTCCCACAATCTCCCGAAACATGGTTGGCTCGATTCTGAGGTAAGCTTTGAAGTCCCCGTCTGATTCCTGCATCAACTCCTGCATCAGTATGTCATGGTGTCCCAGGGTGACCCGTCTCAGCAGCAAGGGCTTCACACAAACCTTCCTCTTCTTGCGCCTTTGTCGGACCTGCTGCTCATCAAGGACGACAGGGCTTGTAAGTATCTGAGTCTTAGTGGTACTATCATTTTGCCTAAGAGACAAATAATGAAAAGATGTTGGAGATGGCCAATATATATAACCATCTGAAAAATGTGTGCGGCAATGATGCGGCCGTTATAAGGTTGCCGCGCGATGATTGTTTAGTATCCGTGCGTTTTCACGGGTACCGCACGGGCAGCAAGTGCAAGGCCCGTGCGAAGGTCCTACGAGCCTACAATCTCCGTACCATTTCTTTTGGGCAACATGTCAACGAAAAATCATGCGTTGGCTGCACGATCAGCGCAATGCCTCCTAAAGATGCCCGTGTGGAGATTGTGCAATGCCATCTGCGACACGTGTACGAGCTACGGGATTTCGATTTTCTAATTTGTAGAATTTTTCACTAAGCAATTCGTCGAGACTGCGGATTTCGTGAAATAACCTGCAATTTTGTCTGTTTGTCCAAAGTAAATGAGAAAAGAGCTTAGAACTGCATGGAAATCAGTAGCAACAAGAATTTTGTATCGAGGGAAAACACATCATGCGCTGTTTGTCATCCTTAAATAATAGATTCTTGTATCTTGCATAATTTCTAAATAACAAAGAGCATTTCTTACCGAAAACGATCTGGTCCAAGATCTTACGTTATTATTCCACTATTTTACAGTCATACGGGTGACTCATCCCAGAAAGGTCTAATCAGTTGTTCCAGCTCATCCGCAAGAATGTTTGTAGTTTTAGTGGAAATACAGCGCGAGAAGGCGCTCTAATTCCATGGTTCTTTAGCGTGCCAGATGGTAAGCACAGGACTCTTAGCCTAATATTACTTAGTAAGTTAGATTGGTAGGGGGCTGGGGGTCGAACTCATGCCCTGGTTTCGGAGTCCGGCAGAGTTGAATTACTACCGTACTATTGCACCGGCTATTTCCTACCTGAATTATACATTACATACTTTTTAATGTAGACATCTAATGTATCGAGCAATATCAAAACCTGAATGGTCGGCGATAATCGTTAATTAAAAGTACTACGTACATAATTAAATATTTTATATGTTTTCTCTATTTTTTATATTTGCATGATGAGTACAGTACACATGGTTAGTAACGTACACATACGAGTTGGTCAGTAGGGTACATGTAAATATGTGTGGTCAAGTGTCGTTAGGGTGGACCCCCGCCCCATCACATCAAAAGTCGTTATGGCGTCCAGCTAAACATCCGATCGGAACTGCCGGATGTCTGCCCGCCAAACATTGTCTTTTTGCTTCTAGAATTACATTTTTGTATTACTTACATTAGAGATAAAAGGTGGTAACAACTAGTTATGAACATTTATGAAAATATCATTTAATCCTAAAGGAAATGTTAGAGAAAATTGCTCACTCTTACCCCTTACACCCTCCCCAAGTCTTCAATATGTGTTGTTTTATTTTTTTGACAATTCCTGCACGTAATTTCATAGATTCACAAAAAAAGTAATGTTTTGAGAAACTCAGAAAAACAAGAAATATAAAAAGTATTTATCTTTATTTTTTTTTTACAAATGATAATTCTATCACTAGATGTACACAAAGAAAAACAACATAACATATGAACAATGTACAAAACCATAAAATATAACCCAACTGATATTTCAAATGTTATGTTTAGAATTAGCAACATCTAAAAATAAAACAACCCTTTCTAACTCTTAGCCTGCTGGCGGCAAGTGATTCTGCCTTTGCGACCAGTGCAGACCAAGATCAGCCTGCACATCCATGCAGTCTGATCATGGTCTGCACTGTTCGCTATTCAGTCAGTAAATTTTTAGTAAACACCCCTTCAAATGATAAATGGTACTGCCTAAATTGGAAGATGGACCAGTCCATTATAGAAATATAGCAGGGTAAGGGCTAAATATGGATTAAGGATAGGTTTGCTTTGTTTTCAAAAGAACTTTGTTTAGAAAAAATGTTTAAAATTGTATATTTTGAAACAGACACATGTGCACCTATCAATAAAGAAATCAACCAAATCATCTGGCAAAGAAGCAAATAAATCAACTATCTTCCAAAAAGAACAAGTGCTATCCAAAATCTGATTGGCCATTGATCACACAATTCTGTAATTATAAATCTTTATATTTAACAATCGTTAAGTATGTATTCCTCTGTGGTGCATTAGTCAAGCATTATGCAGGAAATTTCTTTATTACTGCTGTGACCCCGGTTTCAATTCCCAATGTGGGCATGTTTTTTTTTCTTTCTTGAACTGGCATTTTTAAGACAGTTTATAAACAAAAACTAATGTTCTAATGTTCATATTAAAGATCAAAGTTCAATTTTAAAGAAAGTCCACTTTTAGCCAGAATATGGAGGCCAGTGCCTTTAACAATGTCAAATCATATACATTTCTTTTTTATTACCAACAAAAATGACGTAAACTTCTTTTCTTTTCTAACAAGGTTTGTGAAAAGGAGAAAGAATTGGGCAAAATGCAGATTTTCATTTGTTACACAAAAACATACAATTCAAAAGTCTGACATCATATAACAAGAGGACCATGATGGTCCTGAATCGCTCACCTGTCCCCACATGACCAAGTTTTGAACTGAGTATGACGTCGTTTTTTTCTATTATTTGACATAGTGACCTAGTATTTGAGCTCATGTGACCCAGTTTTGAACTTGACCTAGATATCGAGATAAAAATTCTGACCAAGTTTCATGAAGATCCATTGAAAAATATGGCCTCTAGAGAGGTCACAAGGTTTTTCTATTATCTGACCTAATGACCTAGTTTTTGATGGCACTTGACCAAGTTTCGAACTTGACCTAGATACCATCAAGGTGAACATTCTCACCAATTTTCATGAAGATCTCATGAAAAGTACGGCCTCCAGAGAGGTCACAAGGTTTTTCTATTAATTGACCTAAGGACCTAGTTTTTAAAGGCACGTGACCCAGTTTCGAACTTGACCTAGATGTCATCAAGGTGAACATTCTGACCAATTTTCATGAAGATCTCATGAAAAGTGTGGCCACTAGAGAGGTCACAACGTTTTTCTATTTTTAGACCTAATGACCTAGTTTTTGACCACACGTCATCCACTTTCAAACTTGACCAAGATATCATCAAGGTGAACATTCTGACTAATTTTCATGAAGATCCATTGAAAAATAAGGCCTCTAGAGAGTTCACAAGGTTTTTTCTATTTTTAGACCTAATGACCTAGTTTTTGACCGCATGTGACCCATTTTCGAACTTGACCTAGATATCATCAAAGCGAAGTTTTTCTATTTTTAGACCTAATGACCTAGTTTTTGACCGCATGTGACCCACTTTCGAACTTGACCTAGATATCATCAAAGCGAACATTCAGACCAACTTTCATGAAGATCCATGGAAAAATATGGCCTCTAGACGGTCACAAGTTTTTTCTATTTTTAGACCTAATGACCTAGTTTTGGACCGCACGTGACCCAGTTTCGAACTTGACCTAGATATTATCAAGATGAACATTCTGACTAATTTTCATGAATATCCATTTAAAAATATGGCCTCTAGGGAGGTCACAAGGTTTTTCTATTTTTAGACCTACTGACCTAGTTTTTGACCGCACCTGACCCACTTTCGATCATGGCCTAGATATCATCAAGATGAATATTCTGAACAATTTTCATGAAGATCCATTGAAAAATATGGCCTCTAGGGAGGTCACAAGGTTTTTCTATTTTTAGACCTACTGACCTAGTTTTTGACCGCACATGACCCACTTTCGAACACGGCCTAGATATCATCAAGATGAACATTCTGACCAATTTTCATGAAGATCCATTGAAAAATATGGCCTCTAGGGAGGTCACAAGGTTTTTCTATTTTTAGACCTCATGACCTAGTTTTGGATGGCACGTGACCCAGTTTCGAACTTGACCAAGATATCATCAAGATGATCATTCTGACCAATTTTCATGAAGATCCATTGAAAAATATGGCCTTTAGAGAGGTCACAAGGTTTTTCTATTTTTAGACCTACTGACCTAGTTTTGGATAGCACGTGACCCAGTTTCAAACTTGACCTAGATATCATCAAGATGAACATTCAGACCAACTTTCATACAGATCCCATGAAAAATACGGCCTCTAGAGAGGTCACAAGGTTTTTCTATTATTTGACCTACTGACCTAGTTTTTGATGGCACGTGACCCAGTTTCAAACTTGACCTAGATATCATCAAGTTGAACATTCTGACTAATTTTCATGAAGATCCATTGAAAAATATGGCCTCTAGAGAGGTCACAAGGTTTTTCTATTTTTAAACCTACTGACCTAGTTTTTGACAGCACATGACCTAGTTTCGAACTTGACCTAGATATCATTAAGATGAACATTCTGACCAATTTTCATAAAGATCCCATGAAAAATGTGACCTCTAGAGTGGTCACAAGCAAAAGTTTACGCACGGACGGACGACGGACGCTGCGCGATCACAAAAGCTCACACTGTCACTTTGTGACATGTGAGCTAAAAATAGTTAAACTTCCTAAACCTTGAGCCTGCCGGTGGCAAGAGATTCTGCCTTTGTGATCATGGTCCCCACAGTTTGCAATTCAGTCTGTTAAATTTCAGTGAACATCCCTTTAAATAATATGTGGTACTACCCAAACTGAATGATGGTCCAGTCCATCTTAAGAGATTTAGCAGGGTAAAGGTTAAATGGGGGCAAGACAAACCGGGTTGACTAGAACCAATGATAATGGTCATGAATGATATGTCTGCAATATGAGTAAACAAATGAAACATTGTTGAACACATGTGTTCAGATTGAAAACTATAGTCTTTTTCAAATAATACTATAAATTAACTAATACAAACTAATCACATTAAACAAATGATGTATGATAATCTTGCAGACTAAAATTTGAGGCAATTCTGTGTGACAAAATGTAAAATAGTATAAAAAGCTAGCAGATACTTGAAAATGAACAAAGATGAAGAAAGATTACAAAAAAAGACGATTTGTCAAAAAGTCACTTAAATACATAGATACAGGAATAGGTAAATTCGAAACAATTTCTTAATAATAAAACACACAATTACTGTAACTTGTATAAAGAAAGTCTGGTGGAATTCTAGCAAGCGTATAAACAAAGAGCTACATTTAATATGTATTTATCTAATCATGTAGATAGTAATACAGAATACAATGCAATTTGCATAGTTTTTAGTTAGCAATTTGTGAAACCTGTGTTTGATTTTCAGGACATGATTCATGAATATTCTGAATTCACAAGTGGCAGTTATTTGAGCTGTGCCATGAGAAAACCAACATAGTGCGTTTGTGACCAGCATGGATCCAGACCAGCCTGCGCATCCACGCAGTTTGGTCAGGATCCATGCTGTCCGCTAATGGTTCTTTAATTGCAATAGGCCTTGAAAAGCCAACAGCATGGATCCTGACCAGACTACATGGATGCGCAGGCTGGTCTGGATCCATGCTGGTGACAAACACATTATGTTGATTTTTCTAAGTGGCATTATTTGTAAATATCAATGAAAATAAATCCGTCAAGAACAATGCCCATGCTACAGCATAAGCTGCAACCAACTCCTGTAGTAATTTTGGTAACAAATCATGGCCAATGGACTTACATTTTGTATTACATCTTTATATTTTTGACTTTTCCTTGGAGCTTATATTGCATAATATCCCTTGAATACTCAGGACCGAAAATCTGTAACTCATTACCTCTTGAAGTAAAAAATTCTAACAGTCTTGAGCAGTTCAAAAGATCCTATTTGACAAACTGGAAAATGTATAACTTAACATATGCTTATATTGTCTTGTCATCATTCTATTGTCAATTTTGTATTTGTAAACTATTTGTAAATATTGTACATACTTTTGAGGCTCACTTGGAAGATTGGGCATGCCTAATTGTGTTGCCTCAATAAATAAAGTCATTATTATTATTATTATTATTATAGCAAAATAATATTTAATTGTTCAATCAAGAAATATAGGGTAACCAAAAACTGTAAAGCGATGCACATGTAAACAAATTCAGACTCAACTGAAATGAAATTATTCCAAATAATAACATAATAATCCATACAAAATTTTGTCCAGTACACATAATGTTTTCAGACAAATGCTGACTACAAGTGCTTTATAAACCTTTGGTTTAAACAAGCTTAATATATCACTGTCTTTGTAATATCATAACATCACATCTTCTAACATTTCATTATACATGTATGTTCAATTATAGAAACATAACACACTGCACTAGTTTCTACTTCATATGAAATCTTAATTCATAGTCAATAACATAACAGTTCTCTATGTGAAGTGAAAACATATCAAAAACACCATAGTACACGTTATTGGCGAGATTCGATCACAGAACATTAATTTTTAATTTGACTTTCTGACACCTACTTAGGCATGCAGGTATGGCAAATACGTCGTCACATTAAAAAGAACAACAAACCCTGGTTGGAAAACTTTAAAATTGTAATTCCTTTAATTATTTTTCTCAATCATTCTTTAGTTTTGCCTACAAATTTATTCCTAAATTATGCAAAGATCTAAATCTTTTTTGTAACAAAACGTTCACATTCCTGAATAAAATGGTACATTGTATTTCAAGAATATTGCCCAAATGATTCTACTTAAGGTGAAAACCCACAAATTTTGTATTTTTTTCCCATTATTCTATTGAATATTCAACAATATTATATATCTATACTTTGTCCTCTGCATTACAACATAGTCTGTGGTCACAGGAGGTAGGTGAATATTGAGAACAACAATTTTGTCTCTGCTTTGTAATATGTGCAGAAGACATTTCCTAGCAGCAACAATTAAGTTGCCAGCAATTATGCAACATTTAAATGCTATTTGGACAGGTAGAAACTCAGAAAGACATAATGTTTTTATGATTCTTAACAGTCAAAAACAATAAATAAGTCATATTTACATTTAATGATACAAATATATATATAACAAGGTGTGAGTCGATGAGCAAAAATGCATTGTTTTAATTAAGGCATCTTTTGATTCATTCCCCTCTGGCATATGAACCTCATCATGACAAAAAGGTACCTTGCAACAACACTTTCAAGATATTTGAATTAATATTTACCTGTATTTGACAAATTTATATAATTTTTATCTTTGTGTCAGTAACTCGATTTCATTTCACCCGTGTCCACTTCAAGGAAAAACCTGTATTGGACTTGTGATAAGAAATGGTCTTGACCCAAGCAAGTTCAAACCCATTCCCTCCATGGTTGTGCAATAAACTCTATCCAATAGAAAATTGGTATTAAGGTAATGGACCTGCTGAATAACATTACGCATCCACCACATCAAGGGAATCATGTTACTGCACAAAAATTTAATAATAATATGGACAAGAAAATTTTTAAGACACCATTTGATAATTATGAAGTAACATCACTGAGACATAGAGTACATTTTGTCATGATGTAGCCCATTTACATCACATACAATCATACATATAAGATTCCCTGGACAATCTATAACATTGTAAACACTCATTATAATAATAAAAAAAATTGTGATCTTCACTTTGCAGTTTTCTTCCGCACTGTGTCAATGTTATTTCATTAAATAGGAAATACAAAAAAAAAAAAACCAAACATATTATGGGTATTAAGTTAACATTACTCAGACTTCTGATTTCAATCAACCATAACAGACTGGACACTAAAGGTCACTTTAAAAAACTTTAACTCAAAAATAACCTTGTAAATGTTAAATAATTCAAACTGGTATGTCACAGTAGAGCTATGGAAACAATTTCTATCCCCTAAGTTTTTTTTTCTAGTCGTAGTTATGTACAAAGTAATAAAATCCCTATATAAAGGACTAAAATCTAGCACTAGAATGTACGGCAAAGTTTAACAAACATAGCACCTTCTGAAATCAATTGTTAACCTAATGAACAAAAACTTGTATTTTGTTGTCGACACCAGCAACAATCTTATGTAAATCACACAAAATATCACAACCTAGCTTTGATCTAGAGATATTTAGAACTTTGCAGGTTAAATTTCTGTAGTTGGCAAGCCTGCAAAGTTGTCCTCTTTGTTTTCTACTTGACCATTTTGAACAGCATCACCATTTTTCATTTTACGATTTTGATGGTTCTGTAGCACTGCGTTTAAAATGGCATCTCCATTACCAAGTTTAGATTGTGGCACTTTGTTAAGATTGTTGTCCTCGGTGTAAAAGTTCATTGACATCTGTTGTTCACTGAACTGTGAAGGTTGGGTCGGGTCTACTGCATTATCATCCAGGGAATCATCATCATCATCACTGAAAGGGACATAACTATATTTTTAAAGTGCTTACTACAGAAATACTTATGAAATAATAAAGGGAAGATATCACATTAACTTAAAATGCTACAAAAAGTTCTAAAATATAAGTATTAAAAGTAGTCAAAACTACAAAAACTTTTTAAAAACAAGTCACTTTATTTTTAACCAACGTTTCGGCTACATCAGCCTTCTTCAGGGTTCAAAATAAACATAACAAAGGAAGTGACGTCAACGTCAAACGACGTCGATGACGACAACGTCAAAATTGAACAAAGAGTTTGGCGTAAAAATCATAAACAGGATCATAGTATGATACATAAAAACTGGTGAAAAAATGCAGTATAAGTGCAATGATTAAGGAAAGGCACCAGTAAAAACTGATTATGGAATACATACAAGTAATAAAATATACATATATAACAAGTATTTCAGAAAGGCATTAATACAGAATTTTTGAATTCATTCCTTGTGGAGACACAGTGCCCAAACGGTACATCCAGGAAGTGTCTTTTAAAAGCCTTTTCCAAGGATTAGTTACTTTATCAATGGGCATAAAAGAGAATTCCTGGATAGTATGTCCTTGAGAATTAAAATGTTCAGAAACATTAGTAGTAGTTTCTGGATAATGATTGATATCAAATCTATGACTATTCATTCTTTGTGAAGTTCTAGAAATAAGTTGAACAAGAGTCAATGGCCAAAGTTAAATTTTGTGCCCCATTTAAATTAGAAACTTTGTTCAAAATAGTGGACATATAGGAAAAAATATCTATCCTTTTGCAAATACTTATTTTGGAATTTGCTTCTGAAAGGCAGATAAGTGTTTGAAAGTACATTTTGTCTCTAAAAATATGAAAAACAAAACTTAGTGTGGAATTTTTCCTCATATTATGGTACGTGAGCAATGCCTCCATTTACGTGTACATTTTGTGATAGAATTAATACAAATAAATGTATCAACTATCTTGATCAGTGAGTGTCATGGTGAGTGTCTCAAAACAGTCAAAACATGTGTAAGGTTATTTTAGTGACTTTAAAATTCAACAACAAAACATGGTTTACTGTTTGCCTTACACTATAAATCTGTACTTCTTGGGAGACTTGTAAAAAAGTTTTTAAAAATATATTTACATCAAAATCAAATAAACATTCAAAATATTTGGAATCTTTCTTTTCAGCTAGCATGGGACTGAAATATGCATCTATTTCGAGCAAAACATAGCAAGGTGTCCCTGTATTTTCAAAGTAACAAAATTACTTCCTTGAAGCAAGTAACAGCAAAGGTAACATCTTTGGAAAAGATAATAGCCCTAACAAAATTTGGAAAAGACTATAACGCTAACAATATTTGGGACAGACTATAATGCAAGAAAACTTGTACTTTGGTTTTCATTTTTGATCAATTTGCATACAAACACCAATAGCAAACTCAGTTTGATGAACTTTGTTAACAAGAGATTATTATGCAATATTCCAGCTGCGCACCAGTCTGGATTTTTTTGGGGCTGAAGGACAAGTTATGGGTGAAGGCATCATGGGCGGAGCACAAAGCACCCAGCAGTAAGGGAAGTGGTACCCCATCTGGTGCAGCATAGGTATGAAGAGTGATACCCTGTCTCATAAAAATGTCAGCAGAGCCAGGGTCTCCATCAGCAAAATGGTAGCCTCTAGTGCATTTTTATGCTATAAATTCCTAGTACAAAAGTATCATTAATCTAAACACAGGAAGCGACTGCTGCATGTAACAACCTTAATACAGACGTTTATTTTGGTGGAACTCGAATGCTATTATTATTAAACTTCAAAGGGTATGCATGAATGTCATTATTTGATATATGTATGAAACTGTCACCCAGGTTTCCAAGGTACGGTACTTTTGATGAGTGTCAAAGATCACTTTTCGGCCAACTGGGTTGGGAGTAGGGGTCCGGGCCTGGTTAAACCCTATGGACTTCGTGAAGGACCAGAAATAAAATCCACCATACAAACTTGTGAAATCTAAGAATTCTCATTCACTGTTCTTGTTGTATTCATACAATGCAGAATGATATGTTTTTAGAAATTAGGGCATATAAATGGGTGAAATGAACGGAACTCTTTTCTTCTTAATGAGATAAAAAGAAACTTACTCTCTTTCACCTGCTTCTTCTAATAGCACTTTTTCTAAATAGATTGGGTTGGTACTGAAAATATAATGCATAATACAATGATATTTTCTACTACACAAAGAACTTGCATTTGAAATAACTTTTGAGAAGCAAGCTGATATCAAACACAGAGGCAATCAGATGATGATCTATGTATGTCTTTGTCAGCTAAATTTCTGATGAACTGTTTTGTTTTTGATTTAAGTAACAATACATATTATGGCAACATAAAGTGTTTTTTTTTTCAAAGTGTTCAAATATAAGATATATACAGATCTATATCTTATGTTACATATACAAAGCTGGCAAGCTGAATTTGATTCTGATAAATGACAGAAATGTAATAGAGTCTTCTATATGTCAAATTAAAATGGCAATTCATACAAATACAATAAAAAACATGCTAAAAACAAAAACTTTTTTTTCTCCTGGAAAAATGAAAAAAAAACTAGAAAATGCTTTTGTAAAAAAGCGCATGTCTCCCCCAATGCAAAGTCCTATAGGCAAGAAGTCAATAGGGGTCAGGAGCGAAAGTCAAAGAGACACTGATGGTTGGCTGCCATAGGGATCATCTACTTGGCATGTCCAGTCATCCCGCTAAATTTTAACACTCGTGCCCTAGTGGTTCTCAAGTCACTGTTCAGGCTCCTGTGACCTTGACCTTGATCAAGTGACCTCAAAATAAATAGGGGTCATCTACTCTGCATGTCCAATCATCCTATTAAGTTTCAACATTGTAGGTCAAGTGGTTCTCAAGTTATTTCCAAAAAATGATTTTACATGAACAGACCACTGTGACCTTGAACTTTAATAGACTGACCCCAAAATCAAAAGGGGTCATCTACTCTGCATGTTCAATCATCCTATGAAGTTTCAACATTCTGGGTCAAGTAGTTCTCAAGTTATTGATCGGAACTGGTTATCAATGTTCAGGCCCCTGTGACCTTGACCTTTAACAGAGTGACCCCAAAAACAATAAGGGTCATTTACTCTGCATGAACAATCATCCTATGAAGTTTCAACATTCTGGGTCGAGAGGTTCTCAAGTTATTGATTGGAAATGGTTTTCCATGTTCAGGCCCCTGTGGCCTTGACCATTAACAGAGTGACCCTAAAATCGTTAGGATTCATCTACTCTGCATGACCAATCATCCTACGAAGTTTCATCATTCTGGGTCAAGTGGTTCTCAAGTTACTGACCGGAAATGGTTTTCAATGTTCGGGCCCCTGTGACCTTGACCTTTCACAGAGTGACCCCAAAATCGTTAGGGGTCATCTACTCTTTATGACCAATCATCCTATTAAGTTTCAACATTCTGGGTCAAGTGGTTCTCAAGTTACTGACCGGAAATGGTTTTCAATGTTCAGGCCCCTGTGACCTTGACCTTTAATGGAGTGACCCCAAACTCGATAGGGGTCATCTACTTTGCATGTACAATCATCCTATGAAGTTTCAACACTCTGGGTCAAGTGGTTCTCTAGTTATTGATCAGAAATGGTTTTCAATGTTCAGGCCCCTGTGACCTTGACCTTTGACGGAGTGATCCCATAATCAATAAGGGTCATCTACTCTTTATGACCAATCATCCTATCAAGTTTCAACATTCTGGGTCAGGTGGTTCTCTAGTTATTGATTGGAAATGGTTTTCAATGTTCAGGCCCCTGTGACCTTGACCTTTGACGGAGTGACCCCAAAATCAATAGGGGTCATCTACTCTTCATGACCAATGATCCTATGAAGTTTCAACATTCTGGGTCAAGTGGTTCTCAAGTTATTGATCGGAAATGGTTTTCAATGTTCAGGCCCCTGTGACCTTGACCTTTGACGGAGTGACCCCAAAATCAATAGGGGTCATCTACTCTTCATGACCAATCATCCTATGAAGTTTCAACATTCTGGGTCAAGTGGTTCTCTAGTTATTGATCAGAAATGGTTTTCAATGTTCAGGCCCCTGTGACCTTGACCTTTGACGGAGTGACCCCAAAAACAATAGGGGTCGTCTACTCCAGCAGCCCTACAACCTTATGAAGTTTGAAGGTTCTAGGTCAAATGGTTCTCCAGTTATTGCTCGGAAATGAAGTGTGACGTACGGATGGACGGACGGACGGACGGATGGACAGACGGACGGACGGACAGGGCAAAAACAATATGTCCCCTGGGGGAGACATAAATATACAAGCAGTATTTCATGCTTTTTCATAGTTACAACATACCATTCCTACATATTTCATTTGTATGAATTAAAAAACATTCAAAACTACATGCATTGTCTGACAGCTTTCCAAGACATTTCAAATTACAATTTTGCAATACAAACCAAACACTTAACAAAAACAATACAAACAGATTAGGATGGGAAAACATTTTTATAAAATATATAGCTAGAAGTGTTTTACACGAAGGGGTTTCATATTATTTTGTTAGTTCTGAGGAAATGTTTTACAAAGATCTGTAATTACATTCTACTTTCACAACAAAAGGATATAAAGCCATCCAATGATATGCCAACTGCATTCAGAGATTCTGCACTCAAATTTGAGAGAAAGTTTCAGTTAGATCCGATAACATTAATTTCAGAAAGATAAAAATTTCTAGCTCACTTCAGTTTTAAGACATGTAAATTGAATTGCTATCATTAATTAATGCATTAATCAACCTTTAGCCTACTGACAGCAAAGTAAATAATTCTGCCTTTGCATCCATGCAGTCAAATCTTGATCTGTACTGTTTGCTATTCAGTCAGTAAATTTTCAGCAAACCCCTCTTTGAATAGTCAGTGGTACTGACCAAATTGAACGATGCACCAGTCCATTTTAGAAATTCAGCAGGCTAAAGGTTAAGGTAGTGATCTGAATGACAAATGGCCATTTCTATGTGTTCCATATTCTTGTATGCTGTCTAAAATGTCCCGCTGGACGGTAATATACCTTACAGGAGCACATGGCTGTCTGTTTTAGCTTTATAAAGTTGAAATTTCTGATTGTCATTATGAGCTACTTTAACCGAGTCTGATGTCACCAAATTGTCATGGATTTCAATTCATTCACATCCCCCACCCCATCCCCGCCTCCAACCCAACCCAGTCTATACACTTGCTACCATCATTATTAAACTCCTCTTTACAAAAAAGAATGCTAAATAATAGTATCATACTTTAGTATATTCAGAGTATCTTTGAAACTTTCTCAACTTTAACCTTACCTGTTTCATCTTCGTTGTGGTGTGCTCCATAAGTTATTTCAGTAACAAAGCTTTGATGGCAAAAATAATAGCTTATTTTAAATCTTAAGTGAACATTTTAAAGACAAATTAAGAAATGGTTGAAAGGTAAAGAGCAAGAAACTAAATGCAATTTAACAGCCTTGTTGTAAAAGTCACAAACAGTACTTTCTAGTGTATAGGCATGAAGGGGGCAATTAGCCGGATATGCCTCCGTGGTCCACTCGAATGTAGTCCATATCAATATATAGTGCAATTTTCCCGCCTAGTAAAGGCCATTTTCATGCCAGATATAAGCTTTATTGATGCTTGATTGTAAAAAGGAATGTCCGCAGATGATTTTAAGCTACGTTATATGCTTCAAAAGTTGATCTGAAGCTGCCTTGTAAAATGAAAGTGAAAGTAGGTATTTCCTGATGTCTACCTACGCAATATTAGCGTTTTCATCACGTGTCTCAGTCACGTGACCATGGTTTCACTGCATTATGGTTAACCCCATATTTTTTGGGTATATTTTGATTGCCTAAAGACAGACCTTCAAGACAAGGGTAGTCTCGCAGGAAGTGAAAGGCTAGAAATCTTGATAAAAATATGTTATAAGTTGTTAATTTTATATAGAAAATAGTAGCGGAGGCATTTAATACCTTCATACCTAAAATGAAAAATTCGCATTTCGTGAAAATTGCTTCAACCGATGTAAAACTGGTACTTTCTGATCAGAATTGAGCAATAAGCACCATTTTAAGATAAACGTGGCATATCATTTGCATATTTTGGGCAAATTTGAGATTTTTTCGGAAAGTAGGCAAAATTCTGATTTTTAAGGTGATTCCCCACATCTCAGTTTTGCATCAGCGACACCATTTTAGGTAAGAATGACAGAAATCGATTATTTTTCGTGTAGTTCTAGCTGTTTCTTGCAAATGAATTATAGAAATAAGAAAAGTAAGGCCGCATGATACTATATTTAATGAAAAATTGGCATTATCTATGCCCCTGACACGTTTTTTGCAGGTGTGGACTGTCTGTCTGAATGGGGCATAATTCCGACAGTAGCCATTCTTTCAAACTGAAAGTTGGCAAAATTGTTGACAATTGACTAACGTACAATAATTGACTGCAACAGAACGATTTTGAAAACTTTGGTATTTCTTATAGGCATGAAGGGGGCAATTAGCCGGATATGCCTCCGTGGTCCACTCGAATGTAGTCCATATCAATATATAGTGCAATTTTCCCGCCTAGTAAAGGCCATTTTCATGCCAGATATAAGCTTTATTGATGCTTGATTGTAAAAAGGAATGTCCGCAGATGATTTTAAGCTATGTTATATGCTTCAAAAGTTGATCTGAAGCTGCCTTGTAAAATGAAAGTGAAAGTAGGTAATATTAGCGTTTTCATCACGTGTCTCAGTCACGTGACCATGGTTTCACTGCATTATGGTCAACCCCATATTTTTTGGGTATATTTTGATTGCCTAAAGACAGACCTTCAAGACAAGGGTAGTCTCGCAGGAAGTGCAAGGCTAGAAATCTTGATAAAAATATGTTATAAGTTGTTAATTTTATATAGAAAATAGTAGCGGAGGCATTTAATACCTTCATACCTATACTTACCTTCAGAGCTAGCAGATTCGAAACTAACTTTTAAAGTAATACTACATGTATGTAAACAGTGTTAACACTTCTGTTGTACACTGTGTCACATGTATATTTTGATATTACACTTTTCACACATAACACATACATATTGTGAGTTCATGAATGTTTACTCCAACTTATAAATGTTGCCAGGATTAGAAAGGTTTTAAACACCATTCAAAACAGTATCATATTGTCTCACTCCTTCCCTGACTAAGAGTTGACTTACAGTATAATATTTTAATATTGCAAAATGACCCCTTTCAAAACACTTCCAGCTATAACAAGAAAATACCCTAAAATCTTGTCTGTCCCTCGTTAGTGTAAACTCTGTTAAACAACAAACATGTGAAATGTGACATACAGTCTATAAACACAGGATATAGGAGGTCCTCTCAAAATATGACACCAACATCTATTATCATGTCATAAGGTCTTTGAAATGACACTTCAGAATGGGTAGTTCTCTTATTCATAAGCTATATTCCTTTATAAGAATTCCTAAAATCAAAGTCGTTTAAAATTTATCAATTTCACTGTATAAAAGACTATAAGAGAAAATAGAAAAAAGCAATCCAGAGTTCATACATTCAGTTGTTGAGAAGACAGCAAATGCTTTTGCACTGAAAAATTGTCACTGCTTTTATTTTTTAATTTTCTTCAGTTCCCTAAAATTTCGTCAGTAATTTATTGGAAAGGATAGAAAACTGTCTATTGGCAATTTGTTTTTAAGTATTATCAGGTATAAAGTTTCAAATTTAGCTTGTTTTACATAAAATCTTGACAAAGTTTACCACCATTACACTACCCACAATATCTGGGGCCTCCATTGCCATTAGCCAAGGTAGCTAAACGCTACGAATTCAAAGAACTGGCTACAGATTTTTTAAAGTGGCTACAATAATTTTATCAAAATACTGCCAATTTCAGCAATTCAACTTCAATTTGGCAATTTCTCTCAAAATTGGCTACAACTTTCTGAGGCCCAGAGGAGGTCCTGATATCTTAGTGGCAATGTCAAGAAATAATTTCTGAGAGAACCCGACAGGTATAAGGCTGTGATATGATTCCCAGTGAGTAACCATTGTGCAAGTCCATGATAAATTACACACCTTCATTTATTATTTCATAACAATGCTAGGAATAATCATATACAGGTAATTAAAACTTGCAACTAAGAACCAGACAAAACTTCCCAGTCCTGCTGATTTTTGATGAAGCAGACAAACAACATCTGTTTTGAAAAATAGGACTAAACATCTCCAGCTAAGAATTTCAAAATATACAATAAACATCCCATAAAAAAAGCCTGTCAAATTCTGCAAATTATTATTTGTCTGATGTGTTATGTTCCATCTACTCAATATCATGGGAGGGAGTCTGGCTGCTTGTCAGATTTGAATTTTTTAATGGCGAGTGTTTTTGTATGTCTTGAATTTCAAGCGGAGGGTGTTGTGCCTGATCTTGAATTTCGGAGGTTTTTAGTCTTGATTAGGCAGGGGTGTTGTGCCTGTCTTGAATTTTAAGCAGGAGGGGTTTGTACCTGTCTTGAATTTTAAGCAGGAGGGGTTTGTACCTGTCTTGAATTTTAAGCAGGAGGGGTGTTGTGCCTGTCTTGAATTTTAAGCAGGAGGGGTGTTGTGCCTGTCTTGAATTTCAAGCAGGAGGGGTGTTGTGCCTGTCTTGAATTTTAAGCAGGAGGGGTTTGTGCCTGTCTTGAATTTTAAGCAGGAGGGGTGTTGTGCCTGTCTTGAATTTCAAGCAGGAGGGGTGTTGTGCCTGTCTTGAATTTCAAGCAGGAGGGGTGTTGTGCCTGTCTTGAATTTCAAGCAGGAGGGGTGTTGTGCCTGTCTTGAATTTCAAGCAGGAGGGGTGTTGTGCCTGTCTTGAATTTCAAGCAGGAGGGGTGTTGTGCCTGTCTTGAATTTCAAGCAGGAGGGGTGTTGTGCCTGTCTTGAATTTCAAGCAGGAGGGGTGTTGTGCCTGTCTTGAATTTTAAGCAGGAGGGGTGTTGTGCCTGTCTTGAATTTTAAGCAGGAGGGGTTTGTGCCTGTCTTGAATTTTAAGCAGGAGGGGTTTGTGCCTGTCTTGAATTTTAAGCAGGAGGGGTTTGTGCCTGTCTTGAATTTTAAGCAGAGTGATTTGTGCCTGTCTTGAATTTCAAGCAGGAGGGGTTTATGCCTATCTTGTGTTTTAATTGGGAGGGGTTCTGTTCTTTCTGTAATAACAGCCAAGTTGGTTTTGTCCACTTCATTTTAAATCAGTAGCAAGGGTTTTGTCCAAAGTGTTTTTTTTTCTTTCTACTTTTCATCTATATTTAACTATTATGGGTTTTAATTTCTAAAAATAACTGTTCTGTCACTACTGAAAAACCATGAAAATGGAAAGAAAACAAAAACCCTTACTTTTCATAAGCATGTACATTGGTGCCTGGCAATTCAGACTTGTGTAGATCTGAGCTAGAACCTGAAAATAAACAAACTAAAATTAAATATGCATTACATAATTACTGTGAAAGCAGTAAATTTGAGGTGGACTAGTTTAATGAATTTCGCAGTTGAGTCAATCTTGGAGCAGCAGAAATAACATCCCAAACAAGGACCTGCATTTTCAAAATGCAAAATCATGCCCCCAAGTGTACAACCAAAGATAATGCTTTTTGAAATTTAATGTTTGAAGGCAAAGGTCATATGAGGGTCAAGGTAATTTATATATAGGTTAGTTTCTTGATTGTTAAGTGCTCATGTCATTAATGTAGGCTGTAGGCAAAACATTAAAATGTGGTTCGTCTGAACACATGTCCGTACAGTTCAATCGCTACATGCTTGGAGGCATAAAAAACAAATAATAATATCTTTGAAATTAGAAATCCCTGAATTCATGTTCTTTTTTGATAAAATCAAACAAAATTCGATACCAACAAAATGAAACTAGAAAATGCTTTTGTAAAAAAGCGCATGTCTCCCCAAATGCAAAGTCCTATAGGCAAGAAGTCAATAGGGGTCAGGAGTGAAAGTTAAAGAGACACTGATGGTTGGCTGCAATAGGGATCATCTACTTGGCATGTCCAGTCATCCTGCTAAATTTCAACACTCTTGGCCTAGTGGTTCTCAAGTTACTGTTCAGGCTCCTGATTTTACACGAACAGGCCACTGTGACCTTGACCTTTAATTGACTGACCCCAAAATCAATAGGGGTCATCTACTCTGCATGTTCAATCATCCTATGAAGTTTCAACATTCTGGGTCAAGTGGTTCTCAAGTTATTGATTGGAACTGGTTATCAATGTTCAGGCCCCTGTGACCTTGACCTTCAACGGAGTGACCCCAAAAACAATTGGGGTCATTTACTCTGCATGAACAATCATCCTATGAAGTTTCAACATTCTGGGTCGAGAGGTTCTCAAGTTATTGATCGGAAATGGTTTTCCATGTTCAGGCCCCTGTGGCCTTGACCTTTAACAGAGTGATCCCAAAATCGTTAGGGGTCATCTACTCTGCATGACCAATCATCCTACGAAGTTTCAACATTCTGGGTCAAGTGGTTCTTTAGTTATTGATCGGAAATGGTTTTCAATGTTCAGGCCCCTGTGACCTTGACCTTTGACGGAGTGACCCCAAAATCAATAGAGGTCATCTACTCTTCATGACCAATCATCTAATGAAGTTTCAACATTCTGGGTCAAGTGGTTCTCTAGTTATTGATCGGAAATGTTTTTCAATGTTCAGGCCCCTGTGACCTTGACCTTTGACGGAGTGACCCTAAAATCAATAGAGGTCATCTACTCTTCATGACCAATCATCGTATGAAGTTTCAACATTCTGGGTCAAGTGGTTCTCTAGTTATTGATCGGAAATGGTTTTCAATGTTCAGGCCCCTGTGACCTTGACCTTTGACAGAGTGACCCCAGAAACAATAGGGGTCGTCTACTCCAGCAGCCCTACAACCCTATAAAGTTTGAAGGTTCTAGGTCAAATGGTTCTCCAGTTATTGCTTGGAAATGAAGTGTGACGTACGTACGGACGGACAGACAGAAGGACGGACAGGGCAAAAACAATATGTCTCCTGGGGGAGACACAATGATTTCACAGTATCAACAAGTCATAATAAATATAATTCATTCATTGATCAAGGTTAGTCTACCTAGTTTAATAATTACCTTACTGTATTAAATTACATCACTATCTAAAATTGGCACAATCTGTTCACAGTTATGGCACTCTTTTATTTCAAAGTATTTTGATTTCTACAAGTGTCAGTGTGTATCAATGTACAGACATGAACATTTTTGCATATACCCCAATGTAACCTCAGCATAAAAAGCTAATTAAATAACTGCATTGACATAAAACAGCACTTATCCACTTTTTGTTCTAAGGTGACAAAAATAATATTTAAAAGACAGTAAAACCTCAGAGACACTTTTGAAATGAAAGGAAATACTTATTCTTTACAGAATTTGCAAACGTTCACTTTTCTGTTGTTTTAGATATAAATTCAATTATAACCAAACTGTGCTGAGTGTCAAATTTTTCTCCTTTCTCCCGTAACTGTGAACAAGCTGCTTCAAACAGATCCAAACAACTCCCTGATAGCCTTGAAACAATTTAAAATAATAAAGTAAAAAAAAATAGAAATGTAAACAAGAGGGTCATGATGACCCTGGATTGCTCACCAGAGTAATATGAGCTACATGTTTCAAATGTCAAACTGATGATTTTTAGAAATTTTTTGGAAGATTTCCGATGTACAATCAAGTAACCCCTGGGGCGGGGCCAGTTTTATCCCGGGGGTCATGATTTGAACAAAGTTTGTAGAAGTCTACTAGGAAATGTTACATATCAAATATCTAAGATCTAGGCCTTCTGGTTTATTTTTAGCAAATTTATGAAGATTTCCCTATGTACAATCAAGTAACCCCTGGGGCTGGGTCAATTTGACCCTGGGGGGGGGGGGGGGGGTCAAGATTTGAACAACTTTTGTAGAGGTCCACTAGGCAATGCTACATGTCAAGTATCTAAGCTCTAGGCCTTCTGGTTTATTTTTAGAAAATTTTGAAGATTTTTCTATGTACAATCAAGTAACCCCATGGGGCGGGGTCAAAATTGACCCCGGGGGTCATCATTTGCACAAATTTTGTAGAAGTCTACTAGGCAATGCTACATGTCAAATATCTAAGATCTAGGCCTTCTGGTTTATTTTTAGAAAATTTTTGAAGATTTTCCTATGTAAAATCAAGTGACCCCTGGGGCGGGGTCAATTTTGACCCCGGGGGTCATGATTTGAACAAATTTTGTAGAGATCCACTAGGCAATGCTACATGTGAAATATCTAAGTTCTAGGCCTTCTGGTTTTTTTTAGAAAATTTTTGAAGATTTTCCTATGTAAAATCAAGTGACCCCTGGGGCAGGGTCAATTTTGACCCCGGGGGTCATGATTTGAACAAATTTTGTAGAGGTCCACTAGGCAATGCTACATGTCAAGTATCTAAGATCTAGGCCTTCTGATTTATTTTTAGAAAATTTTAAAGATTTTTCTATGTACAATCAAGTAACCCCATGGGGCGGGGTCAATTTGACCCCGGGGGTCATGATTTGAACAAGTTTTGTAGAAGTCTACTAGGCAATGCTACATGTCAAATATCTAAGATCTAGGCCTTCTGGTTTATTTTTAGAAAATTTTTGAAGATTTTCCTATGTAAAATCAAGTGACCCCTGGGGCGGGGTCAATTTTGACCCCGGGGGTCATGATTTTAACAAATTTTGTAGAGGTCCACTAGGCAATGCTACATGTGAAATATCTAAGCTCTAGGCCTTCTGGTTTATTTTTAATTTTTTTTTGAAGATTTTCCTATGTAAAATCAAGTGGTCAATTTTGACCCCAGGGGTCACAATTTGAACAAATTTTGTAGAGGTCCACTAGGCAATGCTACACGTGAAATATCTAAGCTCTAGGCCTTCTGGTTTATTTTTAGAAAATTTCTGAAGATTTTCCTATGTAAAATCAAGTGACCCCTGGGGCGGGGTCAATTTTGACCCCTGGGTCATGATTTGAACAACTTTTGTAGAGGTCCACTAGGCAATGCTACATGTCAAATATCTAAGCTCTAGGGCTTCTGGTTTTTGAGAAGAAGATTTTTTAAGATTTTCCTATGTAAAATCAAGTGACCCCTGGGGTGGGGTCAATTTTGACCCCGGGGTCATGATTTGAACAAAATTGGTAGAGGTTCACTAGGCAATGCTTCACACCAAATATCTAAGCTCTAGGGCTTCTGGGTTTTGAGAAGAAGATTTTTAAAGTTTTTGCTTTCTGTTGCCATCGCAACCAGAGTTCTGCATGGAATTCAATTCTTTGAACAATTTTTGTAGAGCTTCACCCAAGGAACATTCCTGTGAAGTTTGGATGAAATCGGCCTAGCGGTTTATGAGGAGATGTCATTTAAAGTAAAAGTTTACGGACGCCGGACGGTGACTGATCAGAATAGCTCACCCTGAGCCTTTGGCTCTGGTGAGCTAATAATAAAATATGAAAGATATAATTAAAAAATCTAGGAAAAAAGTGATCTTGTCCATGGATTCTTATTTCATCTTCTGGAAAGTGCTTAATAAACTGTAAGAATAGTAAGTTGACAAACTCCCTGTATCTGTGAAACACTATGACAACAACTGTATTTTCCCTTGTTTGAAACTAAAACCTTTTATTTTGACTCAAAGATAATTTGAAAGCATTATACTAACATAAAATGGAATAGGTTTTAAACAGACATTCAAAACTTTGCTGAAACAAATGACGAGGGGGACACTACAAAAGGGTGAGATTATAACAACATGCATGCCATATACCATTAGTTTTTAATCAGGTTGAACTAAATTTAGATCATCTTTAACTACACTGAGCAGTTTTCAGTTAACTATACGCCAAAACCATATGAGCCGTGCCATGGGAAAACCAACAGAGTGGCTTTGCGACCAGCATGGATCCAGACCAGCCTGCGCATCTGCACAGTCTGGTCAGGATCCATGCTGTTCACTAATGGTTTCTCTAATTGCAGTAGGCTTTAAAAGTGAACAGCATGGATCCTGACCAGACTGCGCGGATGCGAAGGCTGGTCTGGATCCATGCTGGTCACAAAGCCACTATGTTGGTTTTTTCATGGCGCGGCTCATATGGATAATTTCCTCCAAAATACAGCTGAAACTATTAAATTTCTTCCAGTAGCAGTTACAGTAACTCAATGTCAAGTTTGATAGCTCAAAGTCTTGATTTTAATTGAAAATAAAATTCAGACACTATGAATTTTGATAAGTTGCACATTCTTTCTATTTTCTTTTTTTTGTGTTAAAAGTCACAAGTTAAATTGAATTACTAAGTTTCAACTGCACAACAATTGCCTTGGCAACAACATTTTGTTAGTGAACCCTGTAACAGAGGTAAGCAATAGTATCCAACCCGCAACATACAGCACACCGAGAGACAACAGACAAAGATACCTACACTGTGAAACAATTGTACCAGTGCCATTATGAGCGGTAGCTGACAAAAAATACAAAAACAAACACCATATTATACAAGAACATTAACATATTAAAGCTTTACTCTTAATAAATAAGAATAAACACCAAAACATTTTTTTAGATAACTGATAACAACGCCTACCTCTTTCAGTGTATTTAGACAGCACCATTAACTGTTAAAAGGGGTGCTTACCAAAAAGATACTGACTGAATAGCGAACAGTGCAGATTATGATCTACACTGGTTGCAAAGGCAGAACCAATTGTGTCCAGCATGACGAGGGTTAATGCTTCTACCACTGGCAATATGTAGCTACCAGCAATGACAATGAGAGGGTGAGGGATGTGGTCATGAAAAGGGAATCATTAGTCAGCAGTGTCCATGAAAAAAACTGCAGATGAATGGGGTGAAGGGGATCATAGAAAGGGAACTACGTCATAAGCAGCAATAACATACTACAAATTTAAAGTTCCAAATAAAATAAGGGGTATAGAGGATACTGCATACCAAAATAACCCTACCCCAACAACCCAATCCCATTTACAATAAAAGTTTATACTTTCTTAGCTAGTACCATCAGTAGATTTTTGTGTTATTAGAATGCATTCATCAGAAGACAAAAAGTTAATGATTTATTTCAACTGGGCCACTGAATATAATGCTACCATACTCCCTCCATTACCATGGGCATTTATTTGAAGGTATACAGTATATGGCAAAATCGATAACTAAGATGTGTCAGCAGCTAATCTAAAGGAAAGCAGTTTACTATTCCCTGTCAAGTATACAGCAAGAGCACTGCAATGCCGAGCAATATACACCTAAAGGTATGACCTTTGACCCCTAAGTGTGACCTCTGCATGTCGTCTGGATGTAATGAACATTTGTGCCAAGTTTCTTTAAAATCCTCAAGCAGTTCAAGAGTTACAGAGCAGACACGAAACAAAGTCATATGACCTTTGACCCCTAAGTGTGACCTTGACCTTGAAGTGAGCAAGCCAAAACCTGCACTCTGCAGGTTGTCTTGATGTGGTGAACATTTGTGTCAAGTTTCTTCGAAATCCTTCAAGGGGTTAAGGAGTTACAGAGCAGACACGAAATTGCTAATGGATGGGCAGGACGGACACAGGCATCATAACATAATACGTCCCTTCGGGCGTATAATAAAGTTTAAGACTGATGTTCATTCCATTCAAAGTAAATGTTAATATAAGGCTCTGATATCTTCATGCAACATTTAGCCAAGACCATCACAAGACAGCTGTTAATAATCTGTATGTTTTCATCTGCATCCAAACGGGTAGGCAATTAGAAATAAAGTCCCCTAGTCTTAGATATAGTGTGCAATTAAACATATATAAATATTTATTCAAATTATAATGCAAAATATCAGTTACAAATCTACAAACTATTCTACCATAAAGAAATATACAAATAAAATGTTCAAAATATAATGTAAAAATTGAAAATTATTTACAATTTTTATCTAATCTAAATGCATTCTGGAAGTCATGTAAAATGAAAAGAGCAATATTGTGGAATATGAAGACAACAGAAAGATGAAGCATTTCTACTAAAGGACAGAACAATGATTCTTTCTGTCTCTCAAGCAGATCTGGGTGCTCTTGATTTACCTTCGGTAACAACCTGATCAGCATAGGTTTTTCTCCAGACCTTGCCCTGAACTCGTGTTAGGGTACGAGTCCAGTTATCACCCAGGGAATCCAAACTTGCTACTGTAGGTATATATATATATCAACCAATTTCTAACCTACTTTCCAATACCTTTTAAGGTAGTGAAGCCATCATGACATTTGCCTGAATATGTATTCTCTATATGAAATTTAGGCAGAAAGTTGTTTGTAACCACTGAAGAATGCCAAAGCAGGATATAGGTAACATATGAGTAACACATAAAACTGAAATTGCCAAATGTCAATACTGGTCCACTGCCTTAACAGAACAATCTACCATATCTGAGTTTTCTAACAAAATTTAGGTACAAAGTTGTGATTTATGATTCAATCTTCTTTTGGATATATTTTATTTTAACTGCTATAAGGTGTAATTATAAGCCAACTTTATGTATAACAATTCAAATAAAAATAAACAGAAGCCAAATACCCAACAAAAAAATAAAACCATGGTTTTTGATGAGTGGTGTTTGTACCTACTGGAATACTCAAATGAAGAAATTACAATCATATGAAATCTATTGAATAAACATGAAATGATTCATATTGTAATACTACCACAACTGAGACCCTCCTCCAATCTTTCTATATTGATTACTTTGGTAGTTTTATCATTATTCTCAACAAAAATTCATAAACATTTAGATATAAAACTAAAAATCTATCAAAAGCTCATTTCTCAAAAAAGAAATTACAATAACTCTACTAGACTGAAAGAATAATTGCCAGGAAACAATAGAGACTGCAAACATGTAATCATGCTGTCAAAAGTCTACCTACTCATAGTATGGTAACTCAAGTCGGTCATATATTTTTCTTTCATCTACCGTCATCCAGATCATCAGATGCAAATTATTTGATGAATTTAAACTGTTTGACAAGAATGTCCTGAACAGCTAAATTTAATGTCTCAAAACTTACTTAGCAACAGCCCACTGCTGGGTAAAAACAACAGATCAGTATAAATTCATAGCAACTGAAGATTATTGCTGGGTCACAGCAACAGCTAACTGACTTGTCATAGCAACAACTCCCTGCAGGGTCACAACAGGAGTTCTCTGCTAAGTCATAGCAATATCTCATTGCTGGGTCACAGCAACAGCTCAATGCTGGACCATAGCAACAGCTCAATGATGGATCATAGCAACAGTTCAATGGAAAATCATAGCAACAGCTCAAAGCTGGGTTATAGTAACAGTGCAATGCATAATCAGAGCAACTGTTCATTGCTGGTTCATAGCAACAGCTCAATGTTGGATCAAGGCAACAATAGATAATTGTCAGGTTCAGGCAACAGTTCATAGCTAGGTCATAGAAACCTCTCATTGTCAGGTCACAGCAATAGTTCACTGTTGGATCATAGCAACAGCTCATTGTCAGGTTACAACAACTGTTGGATAAAGGGTCACAGCAACAGCTCAATGTTGGATCATAGCAACAGCTATCGTCAGGTCATAAAACAGTTCACCGTCAGGTCACAGCAACAGGTCACTGATGGATCACAGCAACAGCTCATTGTCAGATCACTGCAATAGGTCACTGATGGATCATAGCTACAGCTCATTGTCGGGTCTGAGAATAGCTCACTGTTGGATCATAGCAACAGCTCATCATCAGGTCATAGCAATAACTCATTGTTGGGTCATAAAAACAGCTCATTGTCAGGTCACAGCAAAAGGTCACTGATTGATTATAGTAACAGCTCATTGTGAGGTCATAGCAATAACTCATCGTAGGATCACAGCAACAGCTCATTGTCAGATCTCAGCAACAGGTCACTGATGGATCACAGGTGGACGGATACCTCAGTGGTTTGCACACTGGCCTTCCAATCCTGAGGTCAGGGGTTCGATCCCCGGCAGCTACTCGGGAATTTTCAGAAACACTTTTCAGTGTTCCCACCCAACTAGAGGTGTACTGGTCAGGAACCCAGGCAATCCTTGTGTGTATCAGTGCTATACGCTTGGCACGTTAAAGAACCAGGCTGTCTATTCGCAACGAGCTAGGCTAAGTTAGCTGGACAAGCCTGTATCTGATTTCTGATCTCTCTGTGGGGGCTTTGTCTCACTCTGTCCCTCTGGTCAGATCGCTCTGTGTCTGTACTAGTAGAGGATGAATTAAGCGCCCTATGTGGCTGCATTTGAACTATGTAAAGCGTCTTTGAACGTGAAATTGATCATGAAAAGGGTGCTATATAAATCTGGTATAATAATAATAATAGCAACAGCTCATTGTTGGGTTATAGCAATAACTCATTGTTGGGTCATAGAAACAGCTCATTGTCAGGTCACAGCAATAGGCCACTGATGGATCATAGCAACAGCTCATTGTTGGGTCATAGCAATAACTCATTGTTGGGTCATAGAAACAGCTCATTGTCGGGTCACAGCAATAGGCCACTGATGGATCATAGAAACAGCTCACTGTCAGGTCACAGCAATAGGTCACTGATGATCATAGGAACAGCTCATTGTCAGGTCACAGCAATAGGTCACTGATGGATCATAGAAACAGCTCATTGTCAGGTCATAGCAATAGGTCACTGTTGGATCACAGAAACAGCTCATTGTCAGGTCATAGCAATAGCTCACTGTTGGATCATAGCAACAGCTCATTAGGTCAAAATGATAGCTCACTGTTCAGTCATAGAAACAGCTCATTGTCAGGTCACAGCAATAGGCCACTGATGGATCATAGAAACAGCTCATTGTCAGGTCACAGCAATAGGTCACTGATGGATCATAGAAACAGCTCATTGTCAGGTCATAGCAATAGTTCACTGTTGGATCATAGCAACAGCTCACTGCTAGGTCACAGAAACATGTCATTGTAAGATTATAGCAACAGCTCACTTCTGGGTCATAGAAATAGCTCAAACAAATTGAACATCACTGCAAGCTGATTAAAACCTGACTATTTCAGCAACAAAACCATTTTAGAGTTATCAACTTACCATAAGCCATCGCTGTGGCAGCTTTTAATTTTCTCTTATACCTGCAAACACAACATAACACAGGAGTTAAATTACTGTTATTTCAACAATTCTTTTTTTCTTTTCTTAAGTCATTATGAAGACATAAAACAGATTGTGAGGCAAAAGAATTGTGAATAGTGTTTTGATAAAAAATATTAAAGGCAAGGTTTACAAAGGACAAATTACATTTCTTCTTTTTGTCTAGACTGTGAATGAAAGTGAAAATAACAAAAATAATTTCATTACTTTTTTTCTCACTATTTCAACTACACGGCTGTACCCTAGTGGCCTCCTAGTTCCAGTGACTCCCTGGGTTACGTGGCCTCAACATTTCCAACCAAAGCGTATTTCTATAATATAGTTACATGTAACTTTGTGATTTGTACCCACAATAACCCCACTGACAAAAACCTTAATTAACCAACTCTACATGGTCTGTAAATAGCAACTTTTCACAACCTAGAATCAGAAGTTACAAGACTTACTGTTGTCTGGATATGTAGAATACAATGCATAATCCAACACAGAGTAGTGTCAGTCCGATTGTCACAAGTATTAAAGCCATCTTGAACGTATCTTCTAAACTCTGCTCCTCCTTGGCTGTAGTTGTTGGCTAAAAAAGAAGTATGGAAATTAAAAACTGGGATAAAAATTTTCTAGAAATTCTTTATATAAAGTTACTTTAAAATCAGAAAACCAGTTAATGCGTGGAGGTAATTTTCACAAACTTTGCTTGTTTTTATTGGGTTTATCAAAGCAGCGACACAATTATAAGTCAAATGATGACTTTCCGGCTTTGATGATGGAGGAAGACCCCAGGTGCCTGGGCCAGCATCAGGGTAGAACCACCGATCTTCTGTAAGCTTGCTGGATGGCTTCCTCACATGAAGAATTCAACGCCCATGAGTGACGCTCAAAAACCCATCAGTGAGGGGCAAGTGATTTGTAGTCTGAGACATTAACCCTTACCCTGCTGAATTTCTATAATGAACTGTTCCATCATTCAATTTGGACAGTACCATTAACTGTTAAAAGGGGTGCTTACCAAAAAGATACAGACTGAATGGGGAACAGTGCAGATCATGATCAGACTGCACGGATGTGCAGGCTGATCATGATCTACACTGGTCGCAAAAGCAGAGTCATTCGTGTCCAGCATGATAAGGGTTAACACTCCACCACAGAAGCCCCTTCACCAATTTTGAGTAACACTAATGTCATAATGTTGTTGTGCTGATGGTGTACAAATATGATGATGATACACTTGCAAAGCACAGACCTTTCCTTGATTTCATGGTTATATAAATGAATAAAATCAAATGCATGTAAATGAATTCTTAAAATTCCCATTCATTTCAAAAGTTGAAATCCAAGAAGTCATATCCTCAAGAAATAGCTGTTTTGGGCAAAACCGTGAATTTTTCTGCCCATAAATTAAAGAATTTAACAGTATTGACAGAAACCCAGAGGTTGCCAAGCAGCATATAAACAAACATTAATTATGCAGGCTATAAACAAAGTGCCATATGTCAAGTATGTGGAATTATTCACTCAATTATTCATGGTATAACTTTTGCAATAATTCATATGCAAGGTAGGTCTAATTTTCATCTTGATCTTCAATTATATCCCAATGGGCATTAGAAATATTTTAAATTAAGATCCAATAATCATTTTGATGGAAGCCATGAAATTTTATGTCTGCACTGTTAACTGATTTTGCAGCAATAATCTTACACCGACTTACCACAATTTCGAGCACCTTGTAATCATATCTCAACCCCAACAATGCTTCAGCAAAAGAGTCTATCACCCTGAAAGAACAAGAATTTGAGACGTAAGTAAAATTTAAAATACATTCTCTAGCTTTGGAGTGAATGTCAAGATTGCAAAATTCGTATAATTTGTATTTCCATCTTATTTTGGTATGCACGCTCTGAGTGTGATAAATAAGCAAATACACCTATCTATTTAAATGGTTATTCTTTTATCTTGAATATAAAGCTGAAGTTTTCATTCAATTATTTCACATAAAGGAGGACTGTGTCACTTTTATTATCTTTTTTAATATGGACGGTACATGTGGTTTTATTTTCATTATGTACAAAAGTAAATTAATAAAAGTTGTGTTACCTTAGAAGCTCTTGTGCCGATATTGTCTCATTGGTCTTCATATTTTCCCCATGAATAAACATGTCAGTTCTGAAAATTACCAGTTTTTACAGTTTACCGTATATACTGTATTAAAAACATGTCAGTATTCAGAGTTACTATATATACTGTAATAGTAACGTGTCAACACGAGTTACCATTTATACCATACTAGCAGAAACATTTATGAGATCAAACAGGAAATAACTATATTATAAGTGAATTTTAATCTGATCTCATTCTGGCAAACCAGAGGTCTACCATGGTTTCCTAGGTTAACTTCTGGCAAATTTCGCTGACAGCTTTAGTTTGATTACAAATCAGGTAAAAAAATTCAGCCAATCAGTTACATTTCGTGACAAATCTTCACGAACCAATCAAAACCAGCCATAAAAAGCATGACCGTGTCCTTATCGACACAGAATTACGAGGAACTTTAAATGCTTATTTCGTGTTAACTTAAACTATATGGGCTTCTTAGATACATACATGTACTAACTGAAACACAATTAAAAACCCACTCACTTTACAATAAAATGACAAATAAGGAAAATATTGCAGATAGAAAAACAATTTTTTAGAAACATACTGTGCAATAACTTACTTATTAATTTCAGGAAGACCGTATCTATTTTCATGTGTCTGAATTTTATCAACAACAATTCTATAGCCTGTTGTTTGTTGAAGTTTTCTGAAAATAATAAATTCCATGGTAAGTATTTACCGTATTTTCCCGAAATAAGGCCCCCCCTCTAATTAACGCCCCCCACCCATTTTGGAGGGAAAAAAATCAACAAGAACGGGAAAAAATCACCTACCTCATTTTTATAAGTCCACATAATAAGTAATTTACAGTACTAAAGTCCAATGTATTAAAAATTAAACACACTTTTAAACAATCCATGTACCGTAAGTCCAAAACATTTGTACTAAGTACGGTATGTAACAGAAAATTAAACGGTAAATACATTTTTGATTTGTTTTTACACCACTCGCGCACACGCTTCCTGCCGACTTTAAACAAACTTGCAGCAATGTGTTTACGATATACCCTTTTCTTCGGCAGTTTTAAGAACTTTTAATTTAAAAGCAGGCACAGCAGCGTGTCAAACCATTGACATTGTGTATTGCGCAATTAGGTACCCGCATGTACTAAGGAAAATGTTATCGGAGTACACAGCTGTTTGGGTCATGACGTACTGTGTAGTATCGCGAGCGTGTCAAAAAGCCAGACATGGAATACACGAGGTACCGTATTTAAATGCATAAAAGACACACTGCATTAAATTGGATGCCAAATAATTACGTTTTGGGGGGATTAAACAACACAGAAACACTTTACAGCTAGTTTGAACGATGTTTTTAAGTTTTGTAAAAATTTTCATTTTTTATTTTTTTACCTCAAATAAACGCCCCCTCTTTGGAAAATGTAACGCCCCCGGGGGCGTTAATACGGGAAAATACGGTAGTCTCTTAGACAATAACGGAGGTCTAGCAGAGAAAACAAGAGGGCCATGATGGCCCTATATCGATGGCCCTATATCGCTCACAAGAGTTGGTCTGGCCTACTGACCTAGTTTTTGACCCCACAAGAGCTGGTTTCGAACTTAACCTAGAGATCATCAAGACAAACATTCTGACCAAGTTTCATAAAGATTGAGTCACAACTGTTGCCTTTAGTGTTCACAAACTTTTCCTTTGATTTGACCATGTGACCTAGTTTTTGACCCCAAATGACCCAGATTAAAACTTGACCTAGAGATCATCATGACAAACATTCTGACCAAGTTTCATAAAGACTGAGTCACAACTGTGGCCTATAAAGTGTCCACAAGCTTTACCTTAATCTGGCCTACTGACCTAGTTTTTGACCCCAAATGACCGTGTTTCAAAACTGACCTAGAGATCATCAAGGCAAACATTCTGACAAAGTTTCATAAAAATATTGGGTCACAACTGTGATCTCTAGAGTGTTCACAAGCTTTTCCTTTGATCTGGCCTACTGACCTACTTTTTGACCATACATGACCCAGATTACAACTTGACCTAGAAATCATCATGACAAACATTCTGACCACAAGCTTTTCCTTTGATTTGATCAGGTGATCTAGTTTTTGACCCCACATGACCCAGATTCGAACTTGACCTATAGATTATCAAAACGAACATTCTGACTAATTCTCATGCGTTTCAAATTTAAATTGTGGTCTCTAGAGTGTTGACAAGATTTTCCTTTGATCTGGCCTAGTGACCTACTTTCTGATCCAACATAACCCAGTTTCGAACTTGACCTAGAGATCATCAAGACTAACATTCTGACCAAGTTTCATAAAGATTGGGTCACAAATGTGGCCTCAGGAGTGTTCACAAGCTTTTCCTTTGATCTGGCCTACTGACCTAGTTTTTGACCCTACATGACTCAGTTTCGAACTTGACCTAGAGATCATCAAGACTAACATTCTGACCAAGTTTCATAAAGATTGGGTCACAACTGTGGCCTCTAGAGTGTTCACAAAGCAAATGTTGACAGACGACGCCGGACAATGACTGGTCACAACAGCTCACCTTGAACACTTCGTGCTCTGGTGAGCTAAAAATCTTCAAATCAGTAGATCTTTCATAACATCATTCTCAAATCTTATCTCAATTGCATTAAACATAATTCATGCTGCTTTTCCCAACCAGTTTTACCATTTGTCTCGATATAAAGGATTTATACGATATCATTACCATAGATACCCATGTATAATGCGCACCCCGATTTTAGCCCAAAATCCTGGGAAAAAAAACATTTTTGATCAATTTTGAGGTGGATGGAAAACGAAAGTAGAGTTTACATCGACACCAGTAATAAATTTTATCTCCGCGGCAGAGAGCAGCATCGGTCTAGCGGTACTATCGATTTTTGTTTTCTCGAAATTAAAACCAGTAAAATATTGTTATATTTGTTGTTTTACCTTTTTTAATTAACTATTCTGAATAAATAAATAGCAGCTGATTCAATATTTCGGAAAGAAATCTTTCAAAATGACATGAGCTTCTCAATTCAAACCGATAACAAAAGGTGCGATAGTCTTTTTGTCACGATCAAATAGCCAGTAATTACTGGCAATTAACGGTCACCTCGTGTCAATTATGTTGTTCACAGTTTGACCTCGGTCAAAGATAATTCTCGATCTTTAATAAGTATCATAATTTTTGTGATTTATTAACATTTCTTTCATCAAAATACTTTTAAATTTATATGAAATTAATTTTGTTTGAAAGAAAAATAAACCATTCGATCTTTTACGGAACGTAACGGCAATCTTAGATTTTAGCGGTGATAGTAAGCGCAGGGAGTAGTTTCCCTTAACCAAAATGGCAAATATCGGTAACAAACTTGTTTTGAAGTTGGAAAATTGTCTATATGCCCTTTTCTTGTATCTTCGTGCCCCCTACTTATTCCCCCACTTAAATCCCAAAATTAGGCAAAATACATTCAAAACTGTATATATGATATTGAAGATAAACCTTTTATCTTTATTATGCAAACTTTTTTGTTTGGATATCCTAAACAGTCTTTGTGGAATCTCAAGATGTTTCCACCATGTGTGTAACCTAAGTCATGGCCGCCATTTTCCTATATCATCCTGCCACTTGTGTTATTTGGGTCGCTTATGTCATTCAAGCATGGAAATTTTCCCCTTTGATGAAATTAGGTTAGGAGAATTGGCAATGACCTTGGAATGAAACTGTCAGAAGTTTTGGAAATGAAAATTTGGATATTTTTAAAATATTGCATTGTACTTGGTTTCTTTGTTAGCAGCTACAAATTGTCAATGATAGATATTTAATTAATGTGGATTAAAGGCAAACTACATGTTTTTTTTATGCATTTTGCCTTCTTTGTTTATGAAATACCATGTGCTTATTATGTTTACACAATTTAATGACGTCATAACTTTTGCATCAACTAGCAGCGCGTGTAAATGACAGAGGCACGAAGATATAGGAAGGCACGAAGATACAGGAATTGGGGATGCCTGTGTATTATGTGCACCCACGATTCGGGGGTGGTCCCGGGGGTCAAAAAACTGCGCATTATACATGGGTATCTACGGTATACACTTATTGAATGGCTTGCCAGTCAATAGTCAAAATGCTGGTCAATAGTCAAAACTATTGCCCAATGTCAAGAGGAAAAAGAGCCAATAGATCTGACTCTTGTCCTGCAAACCATTCAATAGACATTTCATTACATAACATTAAAGAAAATTTTCAGTTTTATTTTTCAATTTTTGACTGATTAGCCAAGTAGATGTTGATTATAGACTGGATATATAGCACAAACAATAGACTGGTAACTTTTGTAAAAAGTCAATGTTTATTGACATAATTATCATATCATTTAATAGATATAAGAAAATTAAAAAAAAAGTATCTTGAAAATAAGTAAGTTTACATACTGTGTAAATGCCACCTGGAAACTTCGGACAATATCTGGCGTGTTTCTGAAGACAACCTTCACACGCTGGTCATCATTGATCAGCGATATCTATTAATAAATTACAAGAAAAAATAAATGTTATATTGGTAACAATAACTTGTTCGGATACACGAGAATAATTACTGTTTTTTTTCTGCATGCTGTGCTTGTTAACAATTTGTTGGCGCAAATATGTGTAACTGTAAAGAACTAATTTACCCCGTACTTATTATAGGAGGATAGGGAGTCACCTATGATTTTGTGATTTTGCAAACCACAGATAAGATGTGTATATCATTAGTGCTAGTACCAGTTACAGCTTTATGACTACAAGAAACAGATGCATGAAAATGAATGAATATGTACAAGAGCAACATACAAAGAATGAAATTTTACCAAGGTTATATAGCAAAGTAAAAAACTGAAAAATAAAACGGAAATTACCCGAAGTGTTGCATTAGCTATGAATGGCTCTCCACCGGTGACGTTCTCCTTGGCCTGGATATGTATGAGGTAGTAGCCGTACATGTTAGCTTGGAAGTACGTGTTTGTTGCTACGGTACCATTCTTAAACACAAGGAATGGTTGAGATTTCGGGTTCTGTCCCGATGTACACTCAAGCTTCTTGTTCTGTAGATGGTGCTCGGTACAAACGGCAGCAAAGTCTACCTTCATTGTAGCATCTTCGTCTGTCACCAGATCCTGAGGCACCATGGGAAATATTATCATGTGTTCATATTTGATACAGTGTTACAATTTTCTCCAAACCAAGGTAACCATGGCACAATTCAAAAAGTCACACTATGTAAACATTACACATTATCCATGAAATAAACTTTGTATATTTTTTAAATCAAACGCTGGGTCTGTAGTCCACTGAAATCATTTACTGATATGAAAATAGGTCAAGGCCATTGCCAATGACAACAAATGATCTTGCTGAAAAAGTTCTCAGTAACTTAAACAATGATATAAACCACAAAGATGGTGTGCACATTGTAAAATTCTATCTACAATCAAAGCGGTATTAATCCGCCTGTCAGACGAGTTAAAAAATATGGCTGCTTAGAGCAGATGGCCACTTAAGGCAGGTCAAAAAGAAACAAGTGAATGAAGTATTGCCATGCAATACAAAGTCCCCTACTAGAAGGCACCTAATTTTCTCTACTGCAGTATAACATAATGAACTGATATCTGTCAATGATGTATAAACAATATTGTACTACATATACAATATATTATAACAACACACTTGGATTAAAATGTGCATATATAAAAACCCACAGTTGTTTTCATATTGAATTTTTTTGGCTGATTATAAAAATGTTATCATGTAAGTTATTTATAGTAACAACAAAGGGAAATTAATCGTTAAAAAAAAAAAAAAAAAAAAAAAAAAAAAAAAAAATCTATATAATATAAGTCCACAAGAAACTCTTTACCAGGTAGAGATAGGTCAAAATACACCTAAAAATTGGATGTAACATGCATGCTGTACCACAGAAAAGTGGTCTCGATTTTTCTCTACCGCCAGTAATAAAAAAGTTACAATAAAATCTATTTATAGTAAAACAAAGGGACGTAATTCTAAAAACAAGGGTGCCTCATGGTGGTGAACATTTGGTCCAAGTTACATCAAAATCCCTCCATGCATGAAGAAGAAATGTTCCGTACAAAGTCATTCTTGAATTTGACCTTTCACCTCTAAATATGACCTTGACCTTAGACCTAGGGACCTGGTTCTTGCGCATGACATGTTGTCTCATCCAGGGGAATATTTGTGCCAACGGATATCTAAATCCTGCTTTGCATGACAAAGTTATAGACCGGACAGGAAAAAAATCCTCTTGACCTTTGATCTCAAAGTGTGACCTTGACCTTTAAGCTAGGGTACTGGGTGTTGCGCATGACACGTCGTCTCATCATCGGAAACATTTATGCCAAGTAATATTGTAATCCCTTGATGGATGACAGAGTTCTGGATCGGACAGGGAAAAAACCTTATTGACCTTTGACCTCCAATTGTGACCTTGACCTTTGAGCTAAGGGTCTGGGCTTTGCGCATGACATGTTGTCTCATCATGGGGAACATTTGTGCCAAGTAATATTAAAATCCCTTCATGGATGGCAGAGTTATGGAAGGGACAGGAAAAAAACCTTGTTGACCTTTGACCCCCAATTGTGACCTTGACCTTTGAGCTAGGGGTCCGGGATTTGCGCATGACATGTCGTCTCATCATGGGGAACATTTGTGCTAAGTGATATTAAAATCCCTTAATGAATGTCAGAGTTATGGACCAGACACGAAACAGACCCTGTTCATGCTATGTTAACATTTGACTGCTAAGTGTGACCTTGACCTTTGAGCTAGGGGTCTGAAAGTTGTGCATGACACATCGTCTTATTATGAGGTACATTTGTGCCAAGTAATATTAAAATCCCTTCATAGATGGGAGAGTTATGGACCAGACAGGAAAAAAGCCTTGTTGACATTTGACCTCCAATTGTGACCTTGACCTTTAAGCTAGGGGTCCAGGTTTTGCGCATGACACGTCGTCTCCTCATGGGGAACATTTGTGCCAAGTAATATTAAAATCTCTTCATGGATGACAGAGTTATGGACCGGACAGGAAAAAAGCCCTGTTGACCTTTGACCTCCAATTGTGACCTTGACCTTTGAGCTAGGGGTCCGGGATTTGCGCATGACACATCATCTCATCATGGGGAACATTTGTGCCAAGTAATACTAAAATCCCTTCAACGATGGGAGAGTTGTGGACTGGACAGGAAAAAAGTCCTGTTGACCTTTGACCTCCAATTGTAACCTTGAACTTTGAGCTAGGGGTCCGGGTTTTGCGCATGACACGTCGTCTCATCATGGGGAACATTTGTGCCAAGTAATATAAAAATCCCTTCATGGATGACAGAGTTATGGACCGGACACGAAATTGCGGACGGACGGAATGACGGAAAAGTGCATTCCTAAAGTCCCCGAAACTGGTTTTCAACCAGTAGGGGACTAATAAAATGTCAGTTTACGATGAAAGCAACTTGATGCTTGAGGCAAATGGTTGCTTAATATAGGTGACCTCTAAGGGTAGGTTCAACTGTATCTTTTCATACAGCCTCACACCTCTCACTGCTTAATACAGGTGGCCTCTAAGGGCAGGTTCAACTGTATCTTTTCATAATGCCTCACATCTCTCACAAGTATTACTGGCAGTATTCCATGATGCAAATTTACCTGAAGATTGGTAATGGACATGCCAAAGCCAGTATCCCTGGTGACACCTAGTGTGAGCACTGACTGCTTGAACTTTGGTGGATTGTCATTGATGTCTTGTATCTCAACCTATCGAAATATAAACAAATAGTTACTGCACCTGCATGACTTGAAATGACGTAATTTGCTAAACATTATTTGAGCATGCATCCTAATTAAAAACTTAGCAATTTATAACATCCTTGTGTATTTCAGTCAGTTTCTGTGAGAAAAGTAAAAAAAAAAAAAGAAAGAGATAAACAGAGTTCATTAAACTGACTCCATATATTACTAGACATATCTTAAGAAGACACTACTTCAGAAGAAATGTGCAGGGCATTGCCTTGTTGCCATAGACGGTAACAATTTGAAGACGTACCTGCACCCAAAGGAGTGAGAGATTGCCAGCATAGCCACTTGGTGGAAAAGAGGTTAGGCTAGTATCTATAGCAATGTCAGCATAACACGAAGGTGTTGCCATGACGATCATATTGATGTAAGGTACTGTCAAGTTTTCACGGTCAAACGACTTTGTCAAGGTTAAGTTGCCCTTCTGATCTAGCTGGAAATGACTGCTAACTTCTTTGTTGCCACCTATACAAAAGAAAATCATCTGTAACCACTTAACATCTTTGAACAAAAAGCAGTCAGATTTTAGTACATTTTCATATTATTCTTAATATTTTGGGCGTAATGAACTTCAAGCTGGTTATGTTAGTGAGTGCTTGAAAAAATCTGTAAGAAAAACTTAAGCCAACCTTCAAATTTTTTCACACAAGCCTACTAACTAATGCCAGATACTGGTCATGTCATTTATCATAGTAGAACAACTAATATTATTTTACTTTTATCCTGTTTTTGGTAAATAATGAAAACATATCACTACATGTACTAGCCTTATATTGGTTTTAATTTTTTATGCACATAGATTGATGAGGTATTAATCTAGCTGCCATAGAAAATGCATACCAGTATTTATTGAAAATAAAAGAACAATTATTGAACTGATGAGACTATTTTTACAAGCTAGTGAAATGACGATACATGGAATTTATACTAATAACTTATTTTTCAGCATTAAATTTTGAAATGTGCTTTGCACAATTTTGCAGTATGCTTTAAAATTATAATTAGAAGTGCACAACATAAAAGTACATACCAATGATATAGTAACAGATGATGGCATTGTCCCCAGAATCTTTATCAACTGCAATGTTTAGTCCAGTCGTGGTCTGATCGTGCACACGTTCCTCCTCGATCTGTATCTTGTATGGTTTATTCCGTGGAACAGTGAATTCTGGGACATTGTCATCTATGTCAAGCACCATGATGATCAACGTTAGTGTACTGTGAAGTGGGTTCGGAACTCCATTATCTTCTGCCTTGATCTTAATCTGTGAAGAAAATAAAAAGAATGTTAATTTCAGTAAACTTTGTTATGTCTACAGACATACAGATTCCTGTATGAAAATGGAATGATTATGAACTTCTTAGATTGGATGCAGCAGCACTTTGGAATACATTTAAATCTTCAAGGCCCTGAATTAGTGATAAAACAGTAGTTACATAAAATACTGACAAAAAACATACAAAATAACACATGATGATTTGAAACACTTGCTGGAAACTGTCATACCTAACTTAACTGGAAAATAACCACATTTAAGAGAATATTTTCCTCACTAGGCTCTTGAAAAGTAACCATCTATTGTATGTTTTCCCTACTGATTTACACAATCTGGCTTTTCTAACTTTCATACCCATCCAACAAAAGTGTCTGTATATAAAACAAACAAAATAAAATGAAATTCTCCTATCCAACTGCATACCTCGTATCTTTCTTTGGTCTCTCTATCCAATATGACTTTATTAGTGAGTAAGCCGGTTTCCGGGTGTATACTAAACACTTCCCAGTCATTCTCCTCTTGTATTTCGTATGTTATCTTACTGTTGCGACCATGGTCCTCATCCGTAGCCTCAATCTGGAACACTATAGATCCCACTGGATTTTTCTAAAAAGAACAAAATTAACCCCGAGATAAGTTCATGTCATATCAGTGCCATGTTACAGTACTTTCAGTAGGAAAATATATGTATATAAATAGATTTCTATTCTACACGTAAATCAGCAAATTAATGTTTACCAGTTTGTCATCAGAATGGATTTCTGTATTTCATTTGAGACATTTTAATACTGACAAGATTTTTTCAAGAAACAAATGTAATTTATTTTTTTTTACAACAGTGGTAGCAGTAATTTGTAGGTTACCAAGCAGTGGGTGGTGTAATTTGTAGGTTAACAAACGCATCAAAAATCATTCTCACCTCGTTAGTATTGATTTCTGCCCTCGGCCCTGTGGGACTTGTGAAGACAGGCTGATGTAGATTCACGTCTTCAACAACAATAATCAATCCAGTCTGTGCTGACCTTGGTGGCACTCCTTGATCAGTAACTGTAACATTCAAGTGTAAGTCACCAACATTTCCTAAAAGGTTGCTCGCCACTCGGATATCTCCGAAATATTTTGGCACTCCTCCAATAGTCCGTGACACAGTTTCAATAGTGAAGAGAGAAGATACAGTCTCATTGGCAGAAATTGTGTAAACCAGCCTAGCATTTTCTCCGACATCCTTGTCTTCTGCTGACACCGAGAAGACAGCCGGCCCTTCTTTGTTTGGGTCCCAGGCATTCTCCAGAACTGAAGCACGTGTGTTTTCATCAATGTTTGTAAATTCAGGATCATTATCATTAACATCTTCCACCTCTATAGTGATTGCTTTTGTCTGATTGGTTCTCTGGTTGTTCGGATTATCTGGGTTATCTACTGCTGTCACATATAAAGTATATGAACTACGGGTTTCTCTGTCTAGTTTCTTAGCCACTGATATTATTCCCTGTAAAATAAGCAAAGAAAAGTGACTACTGTCACAGAAACAATATAGGCCTACATTAAACTTTTCAGAAAATGTACTGTTTCAGGCAAAGTTTAAAACAATTTAAACATATGTGCAAGAAATGCAGCAATGCAACTAAACAAGGTTTACATTGTTTGTGGAAACTGTTTTTCTATTTTACTAGATCTTGACCTGAGTAACCGAAATACAACCCAAAGTTTTGTATCGATAAAAGCTATCTATGAAGCAAGTCCTGAGACAACAGGTCATTCCAAACTAAAGGCATGTGGAAACATTTTTTCTGTTTATGTCTATTTATACAAAAAGTGACCCAAAATAAAATCTAAAGCCAATTCTTTCTATATGCTTGCTATATATACCAAGTTTTGTGACAGAAAGTCAATCCTAACTAAACTTATAAACTGGAAAAGACCTTTTTGACGGCAATAATTTTCTTTTTCTTTTTTTCGTAAATGTGACCCGACACTTTTGCATCTAAATGACATTTTATTTGAAAAAGAGGTATAGTCAGGACCAAAATTTGAACCACTACAAATCTGGCCAAAACCATAAAAGTTACAACTGACCTAAACTCTAAAGTACACAGATAAATATAAAGTTATTCTAACTTTCGACTTGACCACACTGACTTTGTATGAAATCCAAATTACAATACATCAACCCAAACCAAAGTTACTAAGTGGAAATATTTTTTTCCATTTTAAATGACAGTGACCTTGACTCCACTGAACCTAAGTGCAAACTTAATCTTGGTCTCACTATAAATAACCTACATGCCAAGTTTCATTTCAATATGTCAACCAAAAACAAAGTTATTGATAGGAAACCTAAGTTTAATACTAAAATGGTTTTAACTTAGTAATATATAACCTTTAATGATGAATTCTCCTCTAACTCAACCAATCCTTATTATTTACCGTATTTTGGTGTGTATAGGTCGCGGTAATGTATAGTCCGCATCTAATTTTTGCTCTGGAAATGGTCGGAAAATTTAACTTCCAGCATATTAGTCGCAGTTAAATTTCGGATTTTTTCCCCAGCAATATTTAATATTTACCGGCAAAAAAGTTATGGCGGCGGCAATATTGATGCCGCGGACTGAATTATTATCAGAACCTGATTGGTGGAAATCGGATAGTGTTATTTTCGTTCCCAACCGTTTCGTACCAACAGTAGTATCGGTAACAGACTACATCAAAGAAAAGCGGCTTTTTGACACTAATTGGCAGCAGACGGTTTGCGTTTACATTCTGTTATCATGCAAGTTTAAGTGTGAATTGTTTGCACAGCAATTATAACACCTTTCCGTGTCATGTAATTAACCACGTTCTTTTGATTCTGAGTAAAAAGATTAACAAAATATCTCTGTTTGGATTTTTTTCTTTTATTTAAAAATCAAAAGTAAAAAATTATCTTTCAAATTTTTTATTACGCTAAGAATTAGTATAAACAATGTTTGGAATGGAGGACGGATCTGTCCGGATTTTATCCAACCCGGAGTACATGTCAATGGCGTCCAGTAAAACGAAAGTAGAAACAAACGTAATTCAGACTGCAAAAACATCTTTGAATTAAAGTCATTCGTAATTTTAATAGTCTGTATGGGTTATTTACGATATATTTTATTGAAAGTAACCGCTATTGGCTGAAAAGCCGCCGATATTGATATTTTTTATCCATTTTGTTCGTTCGTAACAGATGCACGTAATTTTGCGAGAGCTATGGTCAGAAAATTGGCCCGAAAAAAAAACTGCTGGCAATGTTCTGTCGTATAGGTCGCAGGAACTTTTTCAGGCAGCAAAATGGGTAGAAAAAGTGCGACCTATACACACCAAAATACGGTAAAACAAAATTTTCATGCTATCAAACTCCTGCATACAATAATTTTTGGAATGTCCTCATTAAACTTCATTGAAACACATAAGGTGATGCATACAACAAATCTTGAATGGCTTCATGAAATTTTATAGAAAATTGAACAATACGATATATAAAAAACTTACAGTTAGTCTATTGATTTTCAGTTTATCATCATCATTGCTGACATCAAAACTATAGACAACTTTTCCATACTCTCCTAAATCTTTGTCGGAAGCAGAGATTGTAACAATGGGTTGACCAACTTCAGCATCCTCTTTCACTTTGTAACTGAGATTGTATGGGGTAAATTCTGGCGTGTTATCATTGATGTCTTGTACGTGGATAAGGACAGTGGCTGTAGATGTTCGTTTGGGATCAACATCGTCCATAGCTAGCACTGTAACCTCCAAGATGTCAGTTTCCTCTCTGTCTAGAGCCTTGTTCAGTCTTAAAATACCTGAAAAAAAAACAGTAATATTTACAGCCTGTTTTTTAAGAAAGACTAATAATTGCCCATTAGTTTTGTTTAAGACAAAAATAAAGATACATTAGGCAGGCTTCCACTATGTAATCTTAAAAAGGAAAACATTACATCTCATGGTGGAAACTGTTAAGGGCTAAGGATTTGTCGTTATTTCTGATATTTCTCTTTCCAAGGCAACCATGTTCAAACTAAATACATGTAAGATGGATTTGTTGACAATTTCAAGATACCAAGGGAAGAAAAATTCAAACTTTCAATTCAATCTGAAATACAAAGTACTTTCGCTGTTAAAAGTAACATGTGCTCTTGTTGATACAAAACTATATGCAAAACAAGGTAAAAAAATATAGCTAAGGATCTGCAAGACAAACAAGGTGCAATGAGTATACCTTTAAATCAGTAATTTACAGTATTTTTTACTAATGAAAAAAAAAAAGGTTCAAAACATAACATATTCAAGAAATCAATCATTACCAGAGTTTTCTGTTACTATAAAGTTGTTGTTTGGGTCTTTGTCCATCTGGTACGAGATCTGCTGGTTCTTGTCTTTGTCCCGAGTCTCAAATCTGAGAACCTCAGACTGTGGCTCTAGACCCTCGGAGATCTTCAAATTGTATGAGGCATTTGGTAAGAACTCTGGTGAGTTGTCATTGTAGTCTAACAATGTCATCGTAATACTTGCTGGAAAAGTAAACACAATATGTTAACTCAATAATAAATGTACTCATTTTTATACTCTGCATACTAAGATTTGCAAAGCTGACCCTAGTGACCTCATATGCATTTCAAAACGCCACTTCTATGCAAGGTACCTATACACTAAGTTTCACTGCAAAAAGTCAATCCCAACACAAGTTACTGAGAGGAAACCAAAAGTTGACACTGCCTGCCCGCCCACCCACGGACATTCATTAATCTAATAACCAGTGTTATTTTGAAAACCTAGTTAAAAACCGTATCTTAACTTCTCTATACATATTGCAAAAAACTGACGACAGGTATTTCCTTAATTCTTTTTTCTTTAAACATAAAATGGAAGACTACCTATAGCAGTTTGTTCTTTGGTTCCCGGCCCTGTTAAAGCCAGAATATCTCTAACCATTGCATTAAACACAACTGTTTCTGCTGTTTCCCTGTCAGGCTGATTTTGCACAGTAATACATCCGGTGTCTTTGTTGATTGTGAAATAATTCTGTAACGTGAGAAAATAATAAAATATTATGAAAGGAATTTTGTATACTTGTTCTGTGTACCACTTTCCAACAAAAGTCCAATTTCCATTTTGTTTTTGTTTTACACAGTTTCATTTTAGCTTGTATGTCCTTAAATGTTGACTGAATCACTCTGAACTTTCCTCCTCACGAAAAATGAGTCCTATTTTTTTTAAATTCTGAGATATGGCAAGAATAAAAGCCAGGCTTGAACGTAGGATTTCCATTTTGAGTTTTCAAGTAACAAGCATTACTATCTCAAGGAGTGATTCCAGCCTTGTTTTCACAAAACATTTTTTCCAGTCCCAGTTGTGACTGATAATTTTACTAGAACTATAAGACTGATTTCCAGTTGAAACTACTTATCATCACCAAATTAGCCATTAACTTATAGATTATTACAATGCAAGTCTATAGACTGTAAATCTCTTTAAAATGTCTCTGACAGGGTGTTCAACTAGAGACTGTAAAAAAGAAATTTGAAGAATGAAACTTTTAGTTCAGGATGACCTACTAACTCTGTCTTACCTGTACTCCTGTAGTGGTAACATTGACCGCTTTACCATTCTCATCTGATCCTTGTATTGAGCTAGGTACAATACTGTACTGTAGTGTGTGGGTGCTGTCTGGATCAGTCGCTGTTGTACAAACAACTTGGTCACCTGGAACAGACAGACATGCTCTTTATCATTTTTATCAAATAACAGCCTTGATTCTTAGTACAAAGTTAGCAACATTTCTGTACATTCTTCTACCATATTTCTCATCAGATAACCTTAGATAATGGAATATGAGACATCATTAGATTGAAGGTAACAAATTAAATATTACAGCCTTACCTGGAGAAGAATTTTCATTGATAGATGTGGATATAGTTGATGGAGTAAACACTGGAGGCTCATCGTTCACATCTAGAACTGTGATATTTACAATACAGAGGCCCGTCATTGGTACCGCACCACGATCTGTCGCCGACACATTTAAGATGTAATTGTCCTTCGTCTCTCGATCAAGTTTTGCTCCAACCTCTATAACTATATCACCTGTCTGGAAGTCAATGCGGAACTTGTCGCCTGCTCCGCTGTCGATTCTATACAGGAACTGGTTATTTGGTTTGCTGCTGTCAGCATCAGTGGCAGACACCTTTACCACACTTACGCCTGCAGTAGCACTCTCTGGAACGCTGGCAGTGTATGTTTTTGGACTGAAAACTGGTGCATTGTCATTCACATCCTAAAATTATTACAAATAAACTGAAAACAAAAGTTTTAGTCACTATGAAATAGAAATGTATTATTTGAACAGTAAATCGTTAACATATGAGCCGTGCCATGGGAAAACCAACATAGTGGCTTTGCGACCAGCATGGATCTAGACCAGCCTGCGCATCCGCGCAGTCTGGTCAGGCTCCATGCTGTTCGCTATCAATACATATTGCAATTATAGAAACTGTTAGCGAACAGCATGGATCCTGACCAGACTGCATGGATGCAAAGGCTGGTCTAGATCCATGCTGGTCGCAAAGCCACTATGTTGGTTTTCCCATGGCACGGCCCATATGTTTTCTTTCCTGCAAGTATCTGGCGAAAGCACTAGACATAACTGAGAGCTTTTCAGACCATAATCTCATCTAAATTTGAGTTATAAGGAATATGAATGTGTTAATGATTCCCAAATTTATTCTTTCATGCTTAAAAACTCTCAGAAAGTATCAAGAAACACTAAAATATTTAGTTTAAAGACCAGTTGTTTTCGGTTTGTTTTCAATGAAATAATGTGTTTTGGTGCTCTCTTCTAAAGTTATTTTCCTGTTTCAGTGCATTGTAAAATAATTTTTTTAGTTAAAATCAGTCACATTCTCAAACCATGTTAACATGTAAGAAGATTAATTCAAGGCATGTACCTCTATTTCCACAGTGACATTGACGGTGGTAGAAAGACTTGGAATCCCGAGGTCATACGCCTCCACCTCAAGAAGGACTCTACCATTGAGGCTAGCTGGTAGGGCCTCATAGTCTATCTTTTCCACCATAGTGATTAACCCTGAGGTCTGGTTCACAAAGAACTTGTTTTTTAAACCAGCTGAAGCCTTGGTTATTCTATACATTATCTCACTGTTGGGTGTGTTTGGTTCATCATCATCTGTTGCCTGGCGACAGAAAAATGTTTCTTGAATTCTTTAAGATCATATAATTTATTTATTTTGTTGGGTTTAACGTCGCACTGACATAAATATAGGTCATATGGGACTTTCCAGCTTTGACAGTGGAGGAAGACCCCAGGTGCCCCTCTGTGCATAATTTCATCACGAGCAGGCTCCTTGGTAGAACCACCGACGTTCTGTAAGCTAGCTGGATGGCTTCCTCACACGAAGAATTCAACGCCCCAAAAGAGGCTCACATCTACATCGGTGAAGGGCAAGTGATTTGAAGTCAGCACCTTAACAACTCGGCCACGGGGGCCCCTTTCTTGTATTAGAAGTGAAATTACTGCTTGACATATTATGAAATCATTCAATTTTAATAGCATGAAAGTTTGTTGTTTTGGCCAAAATGGCTATTGTGTGGGTATATAAATCTGTGGATTTCAAAATGAGAACAAACTGAATGGGATTTTTACAGCTTTGAAGGGGACTGACCAACCAAATTACATAGTATTTTATGTTCCTCTGCTAAAATGTACTATTATCTTTTGACACTCTTACTTAAGTTCACCCAAAATACTCAAGGCTTAAGGCCACAGCTTAATTAAGGTAATTTACAATTTCCAAAGAAAGTTGTTAGTGATGATGTACCTTTAAACTTTAGATATTTTTCATGCTAGTGAGGAGGAAGAAGTATGAGAACTAGAGCGATTTATCTGGTATTTGAAACAGATACATTTCTGACACTGACATGCCAATAACTTACATATGATTATTTGCATTTCCATTACTGTGTCACTAATACTGAACAATATATCTTCATCATGGTAATGTAACACCTGGGAAAAAGGTTATAAAACTGTGTTTGAAGACCAGTCTAAGAATGCTGCATTGTGATTGGTCAATTTCAAATCTGAATTCAAAATCAACCAATCACATGCTGGAGATTTCAGACTGGAGTCCAAATGAAATTTTACTATTTAAGATGACACAGGGAGTACAGATGAGCAAACTATATGAAGACAAATGAAGCTATCATTTATGTTACCTCAACAACAAGATTGCCTCTAAGGAACTGTAGGCTATCCTCTCTAACAGTAACAAACTGTTCTTCTCGTCTGAACACAGGGTTTTTATCGTTCACATCAAGCACCTTTATATCCAGGTTGATAAATGTTGTAAGTCCACCCCCGTCTCTCGCCTCAGCTGTCAGGAAGTAATTGTCAACTTTTTCACGATCTAAACTTGCTGCAAGTGTTATCCTTCCTGTTGTCTCATCAATCTGAAATCTGTAAAATGACAAAAGAGAAATAAACACTTGTTTCCTTGTTAAAAGAATAAGATTTCCAGGCAAGAAGTTCCTATTGCCGTAACCTTAAGATGCAGTTTAGTTCAATAACATGAGCAATACTCACTAAAAGTTTCACTGAAATGAATATTAAAGCAGATAGGCAAGACAAACCAGAAATTTTGTTTTTCAAATTTTGAATTTTAGACTGAGAAAAAATAATGGAAAAGAATTAAGCCCATATTGCACTTTCAAAATACAGTTAAACTTTGACAATGTCACTTCTGACGAGTGAATACCTCCCTTAAAAACAGATTTTTTTTTTTCAAATTCTTTAAGAATCAACCTTTCTGAATCAACAAATTCTCTGTACAACATACACATTTCAGTATTAAAAAATTTACTTACATTTGGTTACTGCCTCTTATATGGTATGTAATTTTACCAAAATTTCCCCTATCTGCATCAGTAGCCTGAAAAACAGAACAAAATGAGCCGTGTCATGAGAAAACCAACATAGTGGCTTTGCGGTCAGCATGGATCTAGACCAGCCTGCACATCTGCGCATTTTTTGTAATACATGTATATGTATTGGAAAATCTGAAATTTGCTTTTTCAATTACCTACTGAGAAATTATCGATATTCATGGAGGGCTAACTTTGATGGATTTCATGAAAATATAAAATAAAATTGCCAAAAAATCACTGAAAGATTACAGTGTTATTACTATCTAGATATAGACACAGAAACAGTAACTTACTGTGAGGATTGTAAGCTCTGTTCCGACTGTAGCATTTTCCAGCATGGTGAGCGTCGGGAGCGTCTCTGGTTGAAATACTGGTGAGTTATCATTCATGTCCTGAATATTTACTGTTATATCTGCTGTACTTGACCATAATTCTTTTGTTCCAATCTCTCTGGCAACAATCTAGGTACGTAAATAAAAAGATTCTGAGTGTTGTATATTCAACACTATTTCAAAACCATCTTCCAACAGACTCTGTCAAGAGGTATTTGGTGAATCTTTTGGCAACAACCCAGTTCAGCTAAAGATCTTGTAATTTCAACAATTTTTGGTTTGTTTGTTTTGGGTTTAACACTGTTTTTCAACAGTATTTCAGTTATGCAACAATGGGCAGATAACCTAACCAGTGTTACTGGATTCTGTACCAATACAAACCTGCAAGTAACTGCCAATTTCCCCACATAAATAAGAGGCGCAGGACCCAATGATTTCCAACACAATGTCTTTTATCAAATCATCATGGAGAACATACGGCCCACCCAAGGATTTACTCACGACCCAACAGTCTGTAGACCGGCGCTCTCTCTATTGGGCTAAATGGACTGGTTACCAAAGATGACTGATGCCAAATACATCTGAATTTAGCATTTACAGCTTGCAAGTTTCATTTCTGAATGAAATTCCTTTAACCAGGGGATTGTGTCATTGTGCAGGATCAAAGAACTTGAATAACAGAACCTGCTAATGAATTACTGTCATCTGATAATTCCACAGTGGAAATATTCCTTCATAAGGGCATTGTATTGATTAAATTAAGCATTCTAAAATGCAAGTAAGTATTATTATACTTGCACCAAAAAGACTACATGTAATATTGAAGTATAAAAACTACTCCTCTGTGTCACAACCCTTATTCTAACATTGTATGATTTGATTGCCATTTAACACAGAAGAACGTCAAGCTATGTATTTTCTGTTATAAACAACTGTTGACTGAAAAGAGAACATTATGACGTCAATTACCACATGGTTCATTACTTCTCTAGTAAATGAAACCCAACTTAAAAATTTTGTCATATTTCAATGAACATGTAAAAATGAAAAATTAAGAGTGTCCTTGCAGCTTATTGTCTAATATACCATGGTTTGTCATTCAGATGCTTAGATATTTAACCAATGGGGCTAACGCTATCTTCCCACCTGCATCATGATAAATATGACAACAAACCACTAAAAGACCTTCATTATTTGTTAAATGATGAATCTTACCTGGAAAGTAACATCTGTGATTTTTTCATAATCGAGGGCTGTGCTGTTCTGTACACGTATAAGGACAGAGGATTCAACAAACACCTCACTAGGTAAGGGTGCAAAGTCGTTATAAGGCTGACCGTTCTTCTCTAAAGACAACTGGAAATGGCTGAATAGACCCTGAAATAAATATCTCACATTTTTGAATTGGAATTACTTTGTAACTGTGGTAAACTTTTTGAGACTGTCATGACAAAAACGTTTTTTTGCAAGTGTTTCACAAAAAGTTACCTGAGTAAATTAAGCGAAAATTCAACACAAGTCCAGTTCCAAATATGCCAATTTTGCACTTAGACAAATTCATATGACTCTGCATAGCAAAATGGAAGGTAAAACATCAGACAGTTTTTTTCCAAAAACACAAAAGGATCTGAAATACCAAAATTTACCTGATCAATGTCACTGACATTCATGAAACTAATAGAATCTGGCCCACTGAAGGTAATTGGTACACCCTCCTGCATATTTTCTAGGATAAATGCCTCATATTTCTGTGAGTTGAACTTTGGCTTGTTGTCATTCACGTCCTTTACCGTTATTGTCACTAGAGTGGTTGCTGTGATCTGATCCTCAGCTTGTGTGTTATCATTTTCCCGAGCCTACAACAAAATAGTTGATCAATACTGCAAAATCATTTATCTTCATTCTATGAATTTCATGTAAATCAATGTAATAATCAGACAGTTTCATGTAAAATTAATGTAACAATCAGGCAAGGGTAAGAGATGCTCACATGACACTTACTCTGCAAAATGAACAAGGTCAACGATTTCTGATTCTTTTAAAAATCAGGTTACCATTAAATTAAGCTATAAAATACTGTCATTACAAGTGCATAGAATATTCTGTTTATCAAACACCACTTTGATGTTGTTGTGCATGGCCTGCTATACATTTAAACTGGAGTCAAGTTTATTCACAATTTTAAAAATCTGTACTCCATAGTTTTTAGCTCAACACGATAAGAGACCACATTTTGCAAGCAATTTTGATCAAACTTGTACAAAACTTGTATTGGCATGATATCTTGGTTCCTTTTGGAAACCGGCCAGATCCAATCATGGGTTCTAGAGTTATTGCCCCTTAAAGGGCCAGAATTTGCTATTTTTGGCATCTGTGCCTGCGTCAACAATTTCTTGTCTGCATGATACTGGTTTCATTTAAGATTTTATTTTAACCAAACTTGCACACAACTTATATCACCATAAGATCTTGGTTCCTTTCTTGAACTGGCCAGATATCATAATGGGTTCCAGAGTTATGGCCCCTGAAAGGGCCAGAATTAGCTATTTTGACCTTGTCTGCACAATAGCAACTTTATTTATGATTTGATTTTTACTAGGACTGGGACGATTACTCAGTTAATCGGATCGATTCGATTACTAAGTGGAACCGGTTTCAATTTTGCAAAACCGCTAATCGCTCTCAAACAACAAACATCACGAATGGTACCTTATCTTTATACATTTCTTTGACCAGCACACAGACCCGCAGTATATTTCTGCTAAACTACATCAACTTGAACATAATCAATACAGAAGTCTCAGATTTGCCTGTCATGATATATCTAAAGTGAAATACACCAAAATGCACACTGCTTGCAAACGATAAAGTCCGTAAGTTCCTACTGAAGTCAGCCGCTGGAAGTACCCTCATATGGTCGTCAGGAAAGAAAATAGCTTTTTAAATATGGCGGCCGATTAACCGGTTCGATTCGATTTCATACAAAAGATTAACCGGTTTCAAAATTTTGAAATTGTCCCAGCCCTAATTTTTACCAGACTTGCACACAACTTGTATCACCACAAGATCTTGGTTCCTTTTGTGAACTGGCCAGATTCCATTATGGGTTCCAGAGTTATGGCCCCTGAAAGGGCCAGAATTAGCTATTTTGACCCTGTCTGCAAAATAGCAGCTTCATTTATGATTTGAATTTAGTCAAACTTGCACATAACGTGTGTCACCATAAGATCTCAGTTCCTTTCTTGAACCGGCCAGATCCCATAATGGGTTCCAGAGTTATGGCCCCTGAAAGGGCCAAAATTAGCTATTTTGACCTTGTCTGCACAATAGCAGCTTCATTTATGATTTGATTTTAATCAAACTTGCACAAAACTTGTATCACCACAAGATCTTTGTTCCTTATTTGAACTGGCCAGATTCCATTATGGGTTCCAGAGTTATGGCCCCTGATAGGGCCAGAATTAGCTATTTTGACCTTGTCTGCACAATAGCAGCTTCTTTTATGATTTGAATTTAATCAAACTTGCACAAAACTTGTGTCACCATAAGATCTCGGTTCCTTTCTTGAACCGGATTTTAACCAAACTTGCATCGTTTTCAAAATAATTTTACACAAATGTTTCTTGGGCGACCCCCTACACAATTCCTTCAAATAATTTTGATTCATTGAAAAAGTGGCCGCCTGGGGGAGAGGCTCATTTTCCCATATGGCTATACAAAAAACTTCTTGTATGAAACTACTGGCCTGATTTGAAAATAATTTTATTTGAAGTAACTTTAAGAAAATTTCAACTATATTTTCTCATAATTCTTTTAAATGATCTTGATTATGATTTTTTGACCTTCTTGTCCGTGCAATGATAACAGGTGAGCAATATAGGGCCATTATGGCCCTCTTGTTTTTTATACTACTGAAGATAATGCTTCTAAGGCAATGGACATGTAATAACAATTGAATGCGGTTTCAGAATTTTCCAGTTTTCATGGAAAGTAACAGGCACATTAAGTTACTTTACATCTAAAGAGTATCGAATTGCCTAAAAAAAATAAGTAATCACATGAAAATTGCCCTAACATCATTACGGGTCCACTACCTATAGATATTCATCCATTTTAAATTTGTGGGTTCCTGTGATCGCAAAATTAGCAAAATTATAAAATCCTCAAGAATATTTCCCAATCTATAGTACTTATACAGTCTGCAAATGAACACAATGTCTCCCTGTTTTCTGTAGTGACATGAGGTGTAGGCTTGGGGGTTGGGGTGTGAAAGCGGTCTGGATTTGGGTGAACACATAAAAATATGGTGATGATACCTTTACATAGATGGCATAAACCCCTCCACTTTGTCTGACATCAGGAGCATCACGATCTAAAGATGACTTCACAGTTATCCAACCAGAGGTACTGTCTATATCAAAGTTTGTAGTCTGGCCTGTAACAAAAGTCAACTCATTCTTTAACTGTTAAAACTACTAATAAGCTAATGAATGCAGATTACATTATTTAATACAACCATTTATGTAGAGAACATTAAAAATATATGGCAATACAGTGGAAACTCTCCAAACTGGAACCTCTGAAAACTGGAAATCCCTCTAAAACAAACAATGCCCTTGGTGCCGACTTTCTTCTTTTTCTCTATTATAAAATCTCTATATTAATATATGTATTGCAATGAAGTAACAAGAGTATGACAAGTTTGACAACTTACCACCTACAAAGCTGTACGAGACTGTGTTTGAAGCTCCCTTGTCCCCGTCCAGAGCTGTTACCTGGACAACTTGGGTACTCTGTAATATATCATGGAATCAACTGATATTTGGCATCTCATATTGTATTATGGCATATTGTAACATATCATAACAGGAATAATACATCAAGCCATCTAGTAATATATCATAACATTATAACACACCATGTCATCAAGTGATATATGGCATCAAGTTATATACCATGGCATCAAGCAATATATCATGGCATTAAGTAAAATATATTGTTATCAAGACTGAAATACTGGTCAGGAAAGCATATCAATGTTAAATTCATTTTAAATAAATTTGACCTCCATTCAAGTTAAGCACAGATTCCCTATAAGGAACATGAAAAGTTCCCAACTCATCTGTTCCAATTCGAACTTCTTTGTAAATTTTCAAAATACAAGTAGCTCTATTGTTTACCAATCATATCATCTGTTAATGAAGTGAGCAAAATGTTCCTCTAGAATCACTTAGATCCAAAAAGTGTATGCTTCAAATAATATCCATGCTTAGTACACAAATACAACTGTATTTTTACATATACTGAATGGTATGTTATGGTGGCTTACAATGGACATCCTTAACTACATGATAGCAAGCCCATGATAAAGGTAGTTACCTCTTAACGTTTTCAAATATAGAGATTATGGACAAGGTGTAGTATAGTATTTAACCAGGGACATCTTGAAATATAAACAATAAGATTGCTACCAAATGCTGCTTACCGCTGTGGCATTTTCAAATATGGAGGTACTGTACGGCAAGTTGGTAAAGTATGGTGGCTTATCCTGGACATCTACAACTTTGATTAGCAATACAGACTGGCCAGTTTTATTACCAACATCCTGTAGCCAGAGAAAACAAGAGGGCCATGATGGCCCTATATCGCTCACCTGAGTTTAATTGCTTTCTTGAAAAAAATTCTTTGCTAAAGCTAAACAAATAACCCCATGGGGTGGGGTCAATTTGACCCCGGAGGTAATGATTTGAACAACTTTTGTAGAAGTCTACTAGGCAATGCTACATGTCAAATATCTAAGATCTAAGCCTTCTGGTTTATTTTTAGAAATTTTTTGAAGATTTTCCTATGTAAAATCAAGTGACCCCTGGGGTGGGGTCAATTTTAACACCGGGGGTCATGATTTGAACAAATTTTGTAGAGGTCCACTAGGCAATGCTACATATGAAATATCTAAGCTCTAGGCCTTCTGGTTTATTTTGAAGATTTTTCTATGTACAATCAAGTAATCCCATGGGGCGGGGTCAATTTGACCCCGGGGGTCATGATTTGAATAAATTTTGTAGAAGTCTACTAGGCAATGCTCCATGTCAAATATCTAAGACCTAGGCCTTTTGGTTTATTTTTAGAAAATTTTTGAAGATTTTCCTATGTAAAATCAAGTGACCCCTGGGGTGGGTCAACTTTGACCCGGGGGTCATGATTTGAACAAATTTTGTAGAGGTCCACTAGGCAATGCTACATGTCAAATATCTAAGCTCTAAGCCTTCTGGTTTATTTTTAGAAATTTTTTGAAGATTTTCCTATGTAAAATCAAGTGACCCCTGGGGCGAGGTCAATTTTGACCCCGGGGTCATGATTTGAACAATTTTAGTAGAGGTCCACTAGGCAATGCTACAAGTCAAATATCTAAGCTCTAGGGCTTCTGGTTTTTGAGAAGAAGATTTTTTAAGATTTTCCTATGTAAAATCAAGTGACCCCCGGGGCGGGGTCAATTTTGACCCTGGGGTCATGATTTGAACAAACTTGGTAGAGGTCCACTAGGCAATGCTTCACACCAAATATCTAAGCTCTAGGGCTTCTGGTTTTTGAGAAGAAGATTTTTAAAGTTTTTACTTTTGGTTGCCATGGCAACCAGAATTCTGTATGGAATTCAATTCTTTGAACAATTTTTAAAGAAGACCATCCAAGGAACAACCCTGTGAAGTTTCATCAAAATTGGCTTGTTGGTTTAGTAGGAGATATTGTTTAAAGGAAAGTGTGGACGGACGGACGGACGACGGACGGACGGAAGGACGGACGGACGACGGACGGACGGACGCCGGACGGTGAGTGATCACAATACCTCACCCTGAGCACTTTGTGCTCAGGTGAGCTAAAAATTCAGAGAAATTTACAACTCATCAAGATAGACATCATAAAAATATGTCACTCAATTGCAATACATGGAATATCAACTACCGTGAGAGTAACTTTCCTTAAGTTTGATAAAAATATTATCACTCAGACATTTTCTACCTGAAATTAAGTTATTATATCTAAAACTTATGGTTCACACATATATATAGGTCTTTATGATGGTCCAAATAGAGTTTCTTTAAAGTTTTTGTCTGATAAGAAAGAGGAGCATTATTAAGAGACTTGCCATCAATTAAGTATGTGTTCTATTGTTCAGATAATGTTTACAATAATGGAGATAAAACAAAACATCATTTAGGTATCTGGTAAATACCAGCAACAGAATACATTACAATTATCCCACTTTCATGTTTCTTTATATACTCAAAACCCTTTATAATGCTATTCAATATACCGGGGTATTCGGTATAACACTGTATGCTCTTGGCTCTCCAATTTTCCAAGACCAGAAAAAACAAATCCGCGCTCAAGAACATAATTTATTTTGATCATAAACAGAGTTAAAACTACCTGTGTACCTAACACCTTTGCCATGACAACTGTGACATAAATCTATAATCATCTGCCAGCTTACTTGTTTGCGTAACGCCCTTGTTAAACTTAATACATGTAGGCATGTGTCAATTAGGTAACCAGAACCATGTCAAAATTAGATTGTTGGCATAGCAAGCACGTAACATTGAACAGTCAACTATCAAAACGTTTAAGTTTGCACCAATTATGCAGATGACATGAAAATTGGAGTGAATAAAAAATCTTTTTTTTTTATAACTGTCTGTGTTTTTTCTCTTCTAATATTTTTATTTATCAATGTGTGTGAAAACCTCTTCCACTATGTTATTGCAATTGCAATTTGTAATTTTCATGACCGCACGCTTCTCACATAGTTTACATGTTTATTTCCGGGATACACTATTTCAACTTTCTTTTAGAATTACGACAAAATGGGAAGCTGACACAGTGTTATAATTTTTTTTTTTCATATTCTCCAGTAGCATATTACAGTAAATAAATGTTCCATTTATATGCATAGAATTTCTCATAAAACATGCAGCATTCAAATACATCTAATGTCATTATGGGTAGGTTGGGTATTGCATATATGGCAGACCCGGGTTTATAAATTTAACCCCGTTAGATCCGTGGTCTTGAACTTGGACCCCATCAACAGCGTTATAAAGAGGTCCCAGTGTAGTCAACTCCACAATCGAGGTTGAAAATGGCGACTCTCCACCTTTGGTGGTAATAACTGCTTGGTGCCTCTCCACCCTTTTTTCCAAGTATGGTGGGGATTACTGAGAAACCAAGAAAATCCAGATGGATGTCGTACACACAAAAGTGGTAAAAGCATACATCCCTTTACAAGGTTTGATTTAATTGAACCATATGAAACATGGACTGAAATTTGGTGTATGGGCTGAGATATTTTCCGAATGTATTGTGTATACTTACACTTGCAATTAAAGTGTACTCATAGTAATTGTGTATGTTAGCATCCAGTTTACGATTGACAGTAACTTCTCCGGAAGTCTGATCTATTTTAAATGCATTTTTATAATCATCAGATATGGCTTGACCAACAGGCTGAAATGAAGAAACAGTGCATGGTAAATACAGTTTGTATCTTGTATTCTAGGTTCCGGATAAAATGTCTGTCAGATGGGTTATTATAAGACTATCTCCTTGACAATGATAATATGAGCCATGCCATGAGAAAACCGACATAGTGGATATGCATCTGTGCAGTCTGGTCAGGATCCATGCTGTTCACTTTCAAAACCTATTGCAATTAGAGAAACCATTAGCAAACAGCATGGATCCTGACCAGACTGCGCGGATACGCAGGCTGGTCTGGATCCATGCTGGTCGCAAAGCCACTATGTTGGTTTTCTCATGGCATGACTCAATTATATTTTTTAACATTGCTACAAATCAATGTGCTGAACTGAGCCAGACTATTGTCCTATGTCCACTTTATTATCAGTCTAGTGGCTAGTCTAGGCTATAATTAAAGAAAAAAAAAACACCACTGTTGAGGTAATGGTTAAGTTAAGCTATTGTGTCATTGCTGAAATGTCAAAAATCATTAAGACATCTAGATTTTCATTAGAAATCACATCATTACTCGAGATGTGATGTCAGAAATTTGTGTACAGTTACAAGGCAGTCGCGTCTTTCCTTCAACATTCCATTACTATAAACCTACCTCCATAGAGTATTTAATAACTTCCCCAGTGTCAGGGTCATCTGCCTTTACAGTTACCACTAAGAAGTCACTGGCAGCATTCTGAAATGAAAAAGTACAAAATACAGTTTAACCTCCACATCTCTAACTTGCTTAACTAAAAATCTGGGTATCTCGAAGACACTTTCAAGTCCTGTCCCCAAAACACATGCACAAAATATCATTTGAGCCGTGCCATGAGAAAACCAACATAGTGGCTTTGCGACCAGCATGGATCCAGACCAGCCTGCACACCCGCGCAGTCTGGTCAGGATCCATGCTGTTCGCTTTCAAAGCCTATAAGATACTGTTAGTGAACAGCAAGGATCCTGACCAGACTGCGCGGATGCGCAGGCTGGTCTGGATCCATGCTGGTCACAAAGCCACTATGTTGGTTTTCTCATGGCACGGCTCATTTCGGTTATCTAAGTGAAATGCTCAATCTCTTGGAATTCGAGATACCAAGTTTTGACACTACGTATGCAATTAAATTCTACTGTGTAGTTACTGCCACATGTTCACTACATACTGAATGTTAAAACTGGTATCTTGGTTACTTTTATGCATCTATTGCTGTAACCTTGACCTTAAAATCATACAATTTCATGTCTTGCTACCTACTGCCTTCAAAGAAATGGCAATTAAAATAGTTTCTATCACAGCTCAACTGTTCAACAGAGAAAATAAATATACAGTAGTAAGTTTCCATTATTGCCGATTATATTGAGACATCAAATATTTCTCAAAATTAATCATACATAATATTATCTATATACAACCATATCTGTGACTACTTGATGCTTTCGAAAATTTAACTAATAATTCTAAAACATGAGCTCGTAAAGCACAAAATGCCCCCCTTGATGCATTCAGTAACAAAACAAGGAACAGAAATTATTTGGTTACTGTGCACTGGACATTTGATGTACGAGACCTCAAATCAATAATTATGGGTCATTTACCACTCGTACGAGAACTCCATATTAAATGTTATCTTAACCCAAAGAATTCTCTAGTTATATCATATGGCAAAAAAAGTTCTACTGTTCTGGGTCAGTGTGACCTCAACATTTGACGTACTGACCTCAAAATCAACAAAGGTCATCTGCTGGTCAAGATCAACCTTCCTATTAAGTTGCGTGATCCTAGACCCAAGCATTCTCAAGTTATCGTCCAGGAATGGCTTGAATGTTCCGGGTTACTGTGACTTGACATTTGACTACTTACCTCGAAATCAATAAGGGTCATCTGCTGTCAATGTCCAACCTCTCTCTCAACTTTCATGACCCTAGGCCCAAGCATTCTCAAGCAATCATCCGTAAACCGTTTAACTGTTGCGGGTCACTTTGACCTTGACCTTTGACCTACTGATCTAAAAATCAATAGGTGTCATCTGCTGGTCATGAACAACCTCCCTATCAACTTTCATGATCCTAGGCCCAAGCGTTCTTCTGGAAACCTTTTAACTGTTCAGGGTCACTGTGACCTTGATCTTTGACCTACTCACCACAAAATCAATAGGGTCATTGAACTATTTAACTATTCTTGGTCACTGTGACCTTGACCTTTGAACTACTGACCTCAAAATCAATAGGGGTCATCTACTGGTCATGACAAACCTCTTTATCAACTTTCATGACCCTAGGCCATAGCATTCTTGAATTATCATCTGGAAACTGATTGGTCTACATGCCGACCAACATATAGACTGACCGACCAACCAACCGACATTTGCAAAACAATATACCCCTCCTTCTTTGAAGGGGGTCATAATAATTTGACACGTATTGGCGTAACCACCCTATTTGGAAACTGAAGATTTTTATGGGGTTCTCGTCAATATTCGAAACATGAACTAGAGCTATCACTACAGGTGATGCTGCTTTTATACAGGGAAAGTAAAAGGATGTGATCATAAGCTTTGAACTTGACATTGAACCTAGTAACCTGTGTTGTGCACTCAGCATGTAATCTTGATGTTATTGGATATACCTGATGCTAGTTTTATGATAATCCTTCCAGTGGTGAAGAAGATATGGAACAGACATAAATTTGGATTGTTTGATCTTTGACTGTAACCTTGACCTTGCATCACGGTTGTGCACTCTGCATCTTGTCTTAATGAAACAATTAATGCTAATTTTATGAAAATCTTCCTACTGATTTAGAAATATGGAGCAGACACGAAGTCAAGCTATTTGACTGTTGACCTCAAAGTCTGACCTTGACTTTGGAACTAGTGACCTGGGATGTGCTTTGCATATTGTCTTGATGGTACTTTAATGAAAATTTTCCAAGCGTTTAGACAATGAATGGACATGAAATTAACTTATTTGACCATTGACCTCCAAGTGTGACCTTGACCTTGGACCTAGTGGCATAGGTTTTGTACTCTGCTTTTTGCCTCTATGAGGATAATAACTGATGCAAGTTTTATAAAGATCTTCCGAGCAAACAAGAATTGTAGATGGACGGACCAAGGGACATACATGACTCCAATATAGCATCCATGTATTGTGTATCTGGAGGTATGATAATAAAACTGTTATTAATCAAGCGCTTTCAAATTGGCCTAATTATTTGTTCTTGGGCTGTCATATTGGTCTGTGAGCCTGCAGCCAATAAAACAACCCTTGGACAAATAACAAAGCTAATATGAAATTACTTGATTAATAAAAAGACCTTTGGATTATAAGACAAACAAGAATTCAACCAACTTACTTCTAAAACATCTTTCTCATATCTGGTCTCACGAAAGATTGGCTTCTCATCATTCACATCCCTTATATACAGAGTGATTTCTTGTACAATCTGAAAAAATATATACAATCACTTTTTATTTTTAAGAGTACAATGCTTGGCTACACTGTATTATGTGTTGTCATCGTATAAACTAAGAAACCGGCAAAATAATATCTTAAATGGTTAATTAATAAGTTAAGCTCCGAACACTAAAGATGATGGACAGATCTGACCTTTGAGTTCAATTTGTGACCTTGACCTTAAGCCTACAGACCAGGGTCATGTTCTCTGCACATTATCTTATCACTACCTAGCTACATGCCAAATTTGAAGTCAATACTTTGCATAGTATTTAGTCATGCTCTGGGACACAAAATAGGATGAATAGTTTTCACCTTTCAGCTCAATTTGTGACCTTGACCTTTAACCTAAAAAGCCGGTGGCTCTGCAAATGGTCTCATTCCAATCTACCTATATGCCAAGTTTAAAGTCAATATCTTTATTGGTTATAAAGTTATGCTCTGGACACTATTTCTCATGGGCAGACAGACGCACATGCCATCACATAATACCTCCCGTTTTTCCAAAATGGGCATATAAAAAGGTTCTTAAATAGGTAAATAAAGTACTTTGTATGTAACAGTAAATAAAAAGTAGCAAGAATTGTGTTCGACAAATACCTAAAGACATGTTAATCACCTAAACACCAAAGCAGTTTTTTACAAAAAAATACTGATAAAGTACACGAAATAAAGTGTTTGTCACACAGCTATATTTACAGACTTAAATGATACTGATTCAGAAGTTTTGATATTTTCAGATATTACTGTTTTGAAAAAAAAAAATTTCACACTGCAATGGACATATAGTAGCATGTCCCTTTGAGAGACAAGCTGATCAGTAAACAGAAACACCTTAACCCTTAGCCTGCTGGTGGCAAGTGGTTTTGCCTTTGCGACCAGTGCAGACCAAGATCAGCCTGCACATCTGTGCAGGCTGATCAGGATCTACACTGTTCGCTAGTCAGTCGATAAATTTTCAGTGAACACCCTTTTGACTAAGAAGTGGTACTGCCCAATTTGAATGATGGACCAGTCCATTTTAGAAATTTAGCAGGGTAATCGCTAAATGGCTATATTTGGAATAATGTATATGATTCTACTTACAATGTTGCCTTCTGCTCCTGGGTTATCTTCCACTACAAATCTCAACTTTATAAACGTATTTTGCTGTAAACATAATATAAGCAACTAAATGGATATGCTCGTCTCATAAACGGTTTAAAACATTTCCTGTAGAAAATCACAAGGCATAAGCTGTAAGAGACATACTTTGTTTCAGTTTTACTTTTTTCATTTAATTTATTCTTTACGACTGAAATCTTAATTTTTAAAAAATTGTGAAACATTATATAAACAGCAGAATAGACTGTAAGTCTTATTTTCTTGTTTGGCCAGTGAAAAAGCCATATATTGCAGAGGAAGACACAGTGTGCCCCTTTGGCCATTATTTCTGGCAGTATCATGAATTTTCTACAAGCCAGTTATGTTGTTGGAAACGTTCTTTTCTTTCCAAATGCAGAACTTAACTGATACTCTCCCATCATTGTTTGAAAATCTGGAATAAACCCTCTAACTGTACTCATATATATTGTACAGAGAAAATGGGAATCATATATACTTACAGTGAAGTCCCTGTCTAGTTTTTTAATGAGTACAATGTCCGCCTTTCTTCCTTCTGTACTGACGCCTCGAACATTATCTAGTCTTACATACTGTTCAGTCACATGACCTGCTGGTATCGAAAATTTAAGTTCCTGGGGCCCGTCGTCATCAGTAGCCATCAAGGTGCCGATTGTTGAGTCTAAATATATACAGTAATGTTAGTATCATGTGCCACTAAGAAACTATCGCGAGAGGCAAGAGGCGACTGAATTAAAAGAGTGGATGAAAAAATAACTTCAAGATACTTAAAATTAAAATTATGTCTTCCCCTGTGGATACCTTTAGCTCTGGTGGCCATTTTGTGCAGCAAAGTGGAACGTGCTGGCAATATGCACAACAAGGCTTGGTACTGATCACTCTTGTGAAGTTTCATAGAAATCCAGCCAGCAGTTTGACGTGTGAAAGCCGGACAGGATTTTTCTATTTTTAGCTCTGGCGGCCAACTAGGCTTGGTACTGATAACTCCTGTGATGTTTTGTCGAAATCTAGCCAGCAGTTTGATCTGTGTAAGCGGGACTGGATTTTTCTATTTTAAGCTCTGGTGGCCATTTTGTGCAGCGAAGCGGAACATGCCAGCGATATGCATAACTAGGCTTGGTACTCATCACTCCTATAAAGTTTCGTCGAAATCTGGCCAGCAGTTTGACCTGTGTAAGCCGGACAAGATTTTTAGCTCTGGTGGCCATTTTGTGCAGGCGACATGCACAACTAGGCTCGGTACTGACCATTCCTGCAAAGTTTTGTCAAAATCCTGCCAGCAGTTTGACCTTTGAAAGCTGGACAAGATTTTTCCATTTTTAGATCTGGCGGCCATTTTGTGCAGCGAAGCCAAACAAGCTGGCGATATGCACAACTAGGCTTGGTACTGACCACTCCTATGAAGTTTCGTCGAAATCCGGCCAACAGTTTGACCTGTGAAAGCCGGACAAGCTTAATGCAGACAGACGGACGAACTGATGGACAGACAGATGACAAAGGCAAAAACAATATGTCTCCCCCATACATGGAGACATAATTTCATAATAACAAGGATGTAAACAAAACATTTTTTCCTATCTCAATGAATAACAAGTGCCCTGTTAAAATACAAATGAAACGTAGATGTATATCCATAGGACACAGGTGCCTCCCACTCCCGTCAATGTACTTGGTCTCATAACTGTAGCTGAAATATTTTTCAAGATATATGCAATACAAACTTGTAAGCACTTTATGTGTATCTTTTCACTAAGTGAAGGACCATAGCTCTGGCCTAGCTAAGTGAAATCCCCCAAAGAACCTCAGCTGTACAACTCGACATGCTATATAACAATCCTCTAATACTTCATGACTTGCGGTCAAGTACATTTTGAGATGGGACACTTCTAATTTCTGACTAAGTCAAGGGCCTTCTTGCAAAGTGAAATAAAAAGAGACTCATATACACAAATTCACATGATGGATAATATTCCTAAATAGTTTCATGACTCTAGGTGAAATATTTTTTTAGATATAGGCAACAAAAACTTTTAAGTACTTCATGTGTAGTTTTCATCAAGTCAAGGACCATAACTCTGGTCTGATTGAGTGAAATATCTAACAAAACACCAGGTGCCCAACTTCACACGCTATACAACAATCCCCTAATGTTTTATGACTCTAAGTAAATTACTTTTTGAGATACATGCAACACAAACATTGTATGCCCTTTATGCATATTTATGACAATCAAGGACCATAACTCTGGTCTGACAGATAGAAATCCAAAACAAAATCCAAAGTGCAAAACTTCACATGCTAAATAATATTTCTATTATGTTTCAGGACCCTAGGTTAATTTTTTTTTTAAAATATGTGTGAAAAAACTTACGCCCTTTTATGCATCTTTTTGACCTAGTCAAGGGCCATTACTCTGGTCTGGTTAAGTGATATCTCCAACAAAACTTAAAGTGCACATATTCACATGCTTAATAATACCCCTGTAACATTTTATAATCCTAGGTCAAATATTTTTTGAGATACATGCCACACAAACTAAATAGGTCCTTTTTATGCATATTTTGGCCATAATTCTGGTATGGCTGCTTGAGATCCCAGTACAACTTCCTATGCTAAATAACAATCCTGTGAGGTTTGATGACTCTGGGTCAAATACTTTTAAAGATATGTGTGACACAAAAATTCAGACAGATGGATGGATGGACGAACAGACAAAGGTAATTCTAAGTGCCCTCCCAAAATTTTTGGAGGCACAAAAAAATCGTATATATATCTATTATTACCTATATGATATGGACCAAACAAGGAAAAACCCTATTGACCTTTGAGTGTGATCTTCATCTTTGCGCTAGAGGTCTGGGGGTTGTGCATGACAAGTTGTCTCATTCTGGGAAAGATTTGTGCCAAAAAATACTAAAATCCCTTGATGGAGTTGTAGACCACAGGAAAAAAACCTACTGAAATTGACTGGAATTGACCTCCAAGTGTGACCTTGACCTCTGGGTTAGGAATATGGGTGTTGCTTATGACACATGGTCTCATTATGAGGAACATTAGGTCAAGTAATATCAAAATCTTTTGATGGATGACAAAGTTGTTGGCCAGACAGGTAAGTGAACTATTGACCTTTGACCTCCGAGTGTGACATCTGGGCTATGGGTATATTATATATTATATTATACCAGATTTATATAGCGCCCTTTTCATGATCAATTTCACGTTCAAAGGCGCTTTACATAGTTCAAATGCTGCCACACAGGGCGCATAATTCATCCTCTACTAGTACAGACACAGAGCGATCTGACCAGAGGGACAGAGTGAGACAAAGCCCCCACGACAGAGAGATCAGAAATCAGATACAGGCTTGTCCGGCTAACTTAGCCTAGCTCGTTGCGAATAGACAGCCTGGTTCTTTAACGTGCCCAGTGTATAGCACTGATACACGCAAGGATTGCCTGGGTTCCTGACCAGTACACCTCTAGTTAGGTGGGAAACACTGAAAAGCGTTTCTGAAAATTCCCGAGTAGCTGCCGGGGATTGACCCCCGACCTCAGGATTGGAAGGCCAGTGTGCAAACCACTGAGCTATCCGTCCACCTATAGTGTAGGGGTGTTGTATGAGTCATGTCATCTCATATTGGGATAAATTTGTGCCATGTAATATCAGAATCTCTTCCAGGATGATAGTCATGGACCTGGTATTAAAAAAACACTAACAAATTCAAATTGTTAAAATATTGGATGAGGGTTACTTGCTTGAAATACAATTGTAGTAGGTGTAAAAAAGGAAGATCGTACTTACTTATTGGGGTGTCCTCTGGTTTTATGATTGGGGGTTGTGATGAGAACATAGGCCCATTGTTGCATAAAACTGAAATGAAAAACATACTTTCTCCTGAGAATATTATGAGGTCAATTGATGCATAAAACTGAAATAAAAACACACTTTCTCCTGAGAATATTATAAGGCCAATTGTTGCATAAAACTGAATCTCTGAGGTAGAAGTTGCACAAATATTTTGATTAAGGATTGTTGACAACTTTCTCACATGATAAAAGGTGGATGACATTTAACATAACATATGTAATTGAAAAGTTCAACATACAGGGCACATGCCTTGCCGAAGACTGAGCATATAAGCCCTGGACCCTAACATATCTTAAAATGCTTAATGTCCATCATTCTTTAATTTAATAGCATTAATGGTAAAAGAAATGTGCATGAATGTGATTTCCAAAATCAACAAATTCTCAGCAATACAAATTAATTCTTAAAGGTCCATTACGGCATAAGCTTGAACCTTTGGTAAACATTGAAGGAAGTAATACTGAGCTTAGTTTTAATTACCTCCCTTTTTGGCTCTCCCTATATAAGTTCATGTTTCATACATTTATGGTTAAATTTTTAAGCAGTGATTTTCTAACCATGTAATAATGCCTATTCTCTGTTTGCTTTATCTGTTATTACATAAAACTAAAAGCATTATGGGACTTTAAGAAATTTATTTTAAGTTTGAAGTCTACGTGAGTGACTAACCATAATAGGCTGGAAGTGTTCATAACAATGACAATGCAGCATAACCATCTATAATTAATTAATCTATTACCTCTGTTTTATGAGTATTAATTTCAGTAAGTGATATCAACTGAAAACTAATTCATTTAAGTGTGGGAGTGGGTCCCTGACCAGGAATTAAATGATATGAAACATGTTAAATATTCAATAGATATTACAGTAGTAATGTAACCCTGTGTAATGTAATTACAGTACATGTACAAATTACAGGCTGTCAGAATATTCAATTGTAGGATAGGAGAGAATTAATTAACATCAACATTTCAGCTGACACATTTATATCAAAGTTAAAACATGCATTTAAATGATTTGCACAATTGGTAATGTTACATATCAAATAGTGTATAGATGAAATTTTTTCCTTAATAGTGTTTGCATGATTATAATAAAACCATTTTTATGATTTTACCATTTTTTTGTAAGAATTATATAAAATGGTAAGATCACTTTCCCTGGTATGACCTTACCATGCTAGACACGATTGATTCTGCCATTGCAACCAGCGTAGATCATGATCAGCCTGCACACTGTGCAGTCTGATCATGATCTGCTATGTTTGCCATTCAGTCAGTATCTTTTCGGTGCGCACCCCTTTTAAAGGTTATGGTGCTGCCTTAACTGAAAGACGGACACGTTCATTATAGAAATTTAGCAGGGGTTAATCATTATAATGAATTATTGACAGTACTGTTTGTCAGTAAAGCCAGTTTTCATTATGTTATGTAATTTACTCATTTACAATGCAGCTTTTGCACAAGAAAATTTCATCTAAAAATATGCTACAGAAGGTAAACAAATTACAAATAGAATACTAAATACAAAAGCAACTTTGTATTTGTAATATTTTTGGTACTCAGTAGGATCATTTTGAATCATTAAACAAGATTTCAAAATTTGTAAACTATTGTTTCACTCAATTACATGATATATGTAAATGATGTAAAGGAACATAATATGAATAAATATTCAGAATTTCGAACCTTATAAATATTTTGCACTTGTCATCTACAAAATGAAATATTCGTTGTTTACTTTGCTATTTGATGAAAATCATATGTTTCTATAAACACCTTGTTCCCTTAGGTCAGAGTTAAAGATCTAGATATGTACCCATGATGACTTCGAAAAATTTACATAAAAGGACATTAATTTATATTTCACCTCACTGAAACAGTCAAACAAGATATCAGTCATTGATAAATGTAAATATTGGGGAAGGACAAAGTAGTGAATTCTCACAGTTTTTGCCTTTGTTTTGTGTGCTTTGCCCACAGGTAATGTAAATAATTAATTATCACCAGCCATTTTCCGTACTGCACTGAACCATTTACTCTGTATCTGATGGTAACAGCTAGTAAAAATCAACTGCAGAATGATCACACAGATCTAGAACAACTTATATTTTTATTTTCTTGCAATCAGTGCAGCCTTACTTAGACAGAAGTCTGCCACTGGTGAATTGCTATGGTGCTCCCTTTCTACAGTGAACACCACCATGAAGACTGAAATACATTTCTTGTACAAATCAAATTCTACAGTGGAAGAAAATAATTGTCTTTATATGGCGGTATCAGGTCCTCTCAAGTGTCACTAACAGAATTTATACTGTATATTAATAATAAAGCTACTGGTAGATGGATATACTGGGGTTGGACAAGAACTCTGCAAAAAATAACCAAAGTAGGCTGTGCCGATGATACATATAACTAGGATTAACACCAATCACTCCATTGAAATCTGACCAGGTTTTTTTTTTAGAACAAGTGCATATGGATGCAAAGACGGCAAATTAAAAGCTAAACTAAGATTATATCAACCAAATGACTGTAATAAATATATTTCTTTTCACTGAAATATTCTGATCAATTAAGTCGGCAGAAAATGTTATGAAATTTTATACAATTTTAAAATGTCCTTGGAAAACACAGCCAAGTGCTCAGATATGAATGATTACACCGACTGAATTCTGAAAGGTAAGGAAAAAATGACAGTTTCATATTTCTTTAATTATCTGTGACTGAATCGATTGGCTAGATGAAGCTTCCTGTTGAAATGAGAATATCATAGAAAACAGCTTGATGTATGTCATAGTTTGCAGGATTTATGGTGAAGTAGTGCCTGAAAAATATCTATCAATCATCCACACCTAATCCGGCAATAAATAATTGTGTGTATACTGAAAAATCACTTTGAACTATACTGATGTTACTGATATCTTAAAAATTACTAAAAACTAAAGTTTTGAAATTCGGCATATCTTTAGAACAAATAGTTGTTAATGGCATAATAAAAAAAAAAAAAAAAAGATTCATGCCAAATATAAACAAGATTCCTCTATGCATGTCAAAGTTATGGCCCAGACAAGATCTGACATGACCTTTGACCTCCAAGTATTACCTTGACCTTTGAGACCGGAACCTGGGGTTTGCACATGACACTCCGTCTCATTAAGGTTAACATTAATGCCAAATATTAACAAGATTGATCCATGCATGTCAAAGTTTAATATGGTCCAGACGAACAAATCTGGACAGACGCACACACAAACGCACTAACGCACATACACCAAACAACCATTTGGAAACTATGTCTTTGCTTCTGCAAGGGGGCTCGACAAAAAACTATTAATCTTGACGAAGTATTATATACACTTTTATAACTCTTCTTATCACAAACCTTTACACTTTTGATCATCAAAACAAAAACAGTAGCAGATTTAAACAAGAGGACCATGATGGTCCTGAATCGCTCACCTATCCCCAAATGACCCAGTGTTCAACTGAGTATGACGTCGTTATTTCTATTATTTGACATAGTGACCTAGTTTTTGAGTACATGTGACCTAGATATCATCAAGATAAAAAATTCTTACCAATTTTCATGAATTTCCACTGAAAAATATGGCCTCTAGAGAGGGTCACAAGGTTTTTCTATTATTTGACCTAATGACCTAGTTTTTGAAGGCACGTGACCCACTTTTAAACTTGACCTAGATATCATCAAGGTGAACATTCTCACCAATTTTCATGAAGATCTCGTGAAAAATATGGCTCTAGAGAGGTCACAAGGTTTTTCTATTTTTTCGACCTACTGACCAAGTTTTTGACCGCACATGACCAGTTACGAACCTGACCTAGATATCATCAAGCTGAACATTCTCACCAATTTTCATGAAGATCCATTGAGAAATATGGCCTCTAGAGAGGTCACAAGGTTTTTTCTATTTTTAGACCTACTGACCTAGTTTTTGACCCCACGTGACCCAGTTTCGAATTTGACTTAGATATCATCAAGATGAACATTCTGACCAATATTCATGAAGATCTCATGAAAAATATGGCCTCTAGAGAGGTCACAAGTTTTTTTCTATTTTTAGATCTACTGACCTAGTTTTTAACCCCACGTGACCCAGTTTCAAACTTGACCTAGATATCTTCAAGGTAAACATTCTGACCAATTTTCATGAAGATCCACTGAAAAAAAATCGCCTCTAGAGAGGTCACAAGGTTTTCCTATTTTTAGACCTACTGACTTAGTTTTGACTGAACGTGACCCAGTTTCGAACTTGACCTAGATATCATCAAGGTGAACATTCTGACCAATTTTCATGAAAATCCATTGAGAAATATGGCCTCTAGAGTGGTCACAAGGTTTTTTCTATTTCAAGATCTACTGACCTAGTTTTTGACCCACACATGACCCAGTTTCGAACTTGACCTAGATATCATCAAGGTGAACATTCTGACCAATATTCATGAAGATCTCATGAAAATATGGCCTCTAGAGAGGTCACAAGGTTTTTCTATTTTTAGATCTACTGACCTAGTTTTTAACCCCACGTGACCCAGTTTCGAACTTCACCTAGATATCATCAAGATGAACATTCTGACCAATTTTCATGAAGATCCATTGAGAAATATGGTCTCTAGAGAGGTCACAAGGTTTTTCTATTTTTAGACCTAATGACCTAGTTTTTGACCCTACGTGACCCAGTTTCGAACTTGACCTAGATATCATCAAGATAAACATTCTGACCAATATTCATGAAGATCTCATGAAAAATATGGCCTCTAGAGAGGTCACAAGGTTTTTCTATTTTTAGACCTACTGACCTAGTTTTTGACCCCATGTGACCCAGTTTCGAACTTGACCTAGATATCATCAAGGTGAACATTCTGACCAATTTTCATGAGATCTTTTGAAATATATGGCCTCTAGAGAGGTCACAAGGTTTTTCTATTTTAGACCTACTGACCAGTTTTGATGGCACGTGACCCAGTTTCGAACTTGACCTAGATATCATCAAGATGAACATTCTGACCAACTTTCATAAAGATCCCATGAAAAATGTGACCTCTAGAGTGGTCACAAGTAAAAGTTTACGGACGCACGGACGCACGTACGCACGGACGCACGGACGGACGACGGACGACGGACACCGCGCGATCACAAAAGCTCACCTTGTCACTTTGTGACAGGTGAGCTAAAAAGATCAGAGATCGATCAATTTTTTTTTTTTTTTTTTTTTTTATGTATTATACAGATATGAAACCATAGATGCAGAATAGGTAAAATGCCCTGTGAACAATTCTAAAAATTTATAGTTTTTTCAAAGCACCACTTTTCGATAATGTTACAGTTCGATTTACGAGCAATTCATTTAACTAGTCTTCCACAACTTCTCACCGGTATTAAAATGTTCTTATCAAGTAAATATCAACTTCCTCACATCAATCAGTGGTGGGGAATAGACGATATACACCGTTTCGCTTTTTTAGCAAATCATTTCCCTGAAGCATACTACCTTAATTGCTTGGTTATAATAATTCAATTAATACATATTGAGTATTTTTTTGCAACTGCCAGTATACCAGGTATGCCATCTCGTTATAACTTTTGTGAGACCTATCTTAAAATTATTGTTTTATCTCTGGCAATGAAAGATTTATGGCTTATGTAATATCGTGACAACATGATTGTTCTCCCGTATAAATCAATGGATCAAAGTGCTCCCATTCACTTTAAATAAATATGTAAGCATGTAGATTTGTAGCCATAAATCTCCTATGATTTGTCAAAAAGACAGCAAGAATCTACAATACAATGTTAAAATTTCAATAACACATGCTATGTGGACATTTCTCATAACGTTTCGTTGAAGACAAAACATTGATTCTTTGTTTACTTCTCCTGTTATTCACAAAGGTTTGTATTAAAAACTCCATTTAATCAGATTAATTGACGGTTTAATAGGAAAGACGTGTAGCAATCCTTATATTCGCTGTTTCACCTGGGGTCCAATATTCCGGGGAAACAATGGGAACATCAAACCATACGTGACATTTCATTGACATTATGACATTTCCAGAACAGGGAGGATTCATTGAATCCTTGTAGAATTAACGCAGCCAGTTATATTATCTCTATTGTATATAATTGCTTTGTATATTAAATACAGTAATGTAATTAACAGCTGAAACAGTAAATCACTGATTATAATTTCTTCCCCCCCCCCTTTTTTCAGCAGTATTTTTTAAAATAAAGTAGTCAAGTGGTCAGTTGGTGTAAGCAGCATTCATGAATTCCTTTATAGATATCATGAATTCTGAGTTTTGTTAGTGATCCACTACGGAAATATGTGGGGGTCAGTATGATAAATGATGGGTGAGGCATTAGCCAAGTCCCTATATTTACCATACTGACCCCACATATTTCCGTAGAGTGTCGCTAACAAACCCTACAATTGATTTGTTTTATCAACCGCTTATTTTTAGCCTTTCTCGATATAAAAATCTACTGACCCTCCACAGAAATATAGAGGGTCATCACATGACCACCTTTTAACCAATGAAAATGCTAAAATTTTATGGGAGGGAAAACAAAACCTATTCTCTGCAGGTACAGTAGAACACTGTTCGCTTGATGTCACAAGAGGATAAGAAAAACTCTTGAACAATCCAGGGTTTGAGCAATCCAAACATAGTAAATTTGAGGAAAACGACTGGGTCAGTATCTATGGAAATCTGTGGGGTCAGTGTGATAAATATCATACTGACCCCACATAATGTCCATGGACTGTCACTAACAAACCCAGTAATTAATGGAACTGCAATATACTTAGTATTTGTAACTGCACACATAGTGCATGCCATCCGAATTACATAAAAAAATCTTTATACAGAAATAACAGATCACTAAGTAATCAATTCGTCATTGTGAAATGTGAAGATATTGCATTGTCTTTTTGTTATTCATTAAATGGAAATTGGGAAGAAATCAACAGATAGGCAGCGCATTCATTAGTTGGTTATAAAATTCACTGTCAGATTGTTGTAAAATGTCACCCGGTGGGTGGAATAGACTTCTTGCTTGTTCACTGCTTTTTAAGAAACTTGATGAGACTGACCATTACAACATCTCAAATTTCAGTTACTTGTCTGTTACTATCTAGTTTTCATGCATCAAATTGATTTTTGTCTGGCCTGGAGTAGCAAGTTCTGCCAAAGAAATTCAATCTTTATATCAAATACTAAGCAAAAAAACTGACTTTGATGTTCAATTTCTATGCTTAAAGATCTGACAACAGCTTGTACGGCTTTTGTCCTTTGATTATATACCATATTATATACTGTATTGAGTAGAACTTTCAATAAGACACTGTCAAGCTTTTTGAATCCCTGCCTAACAAACAATTCTTCAATGTTTATCCTGCTCACGCCCGACATTTTCAAAATTTCCCCCCAAAAAACAAACAGCATGTACATATCAGCCTAATTTTGCCATGAAGAGGTTAAAGGGGCTGACCTATTTAGAGTGACAAAAAAAAAACAAAAAAAAAACTTGTATTTGGACAGAGGCTATGATTTGGTATCTTCTGGATTAAGAAATGGTGGTTGGTGCCGATGGTTGGTCACTACACATCTTCACGTTCCTCTTTAAAAAGCTGAAAATTTCAGTTCATAAGCCTTTACCTTAACTAAGTGCTTTCTTGTTACTTTATAACACATTTTCACAAAAGAAACTCATAATGGTATACCTTGTGTCAAAAATGAAAGTAGAAGGACACATCTGTGTAATACTTGGCACATCTTTACCAGTCCAGGTGTAGTTACTGGACGCCTCCGGAAATGTCAAGTTCTGTCAGTCTGAAAATAGAACAAACTGGATACATACCACATGGTGATAGAGCAAACGTGACATAAGTTACATAAAATAACTAGAAACAGGATAAAATTATGTCAAATAGCAATATAAGAAATAAAACATAAGTCACATTATGAAATAACAATGTCAAATGGCAATAATTATTATGAATATATTATACAGGATATATCAGTAGTATTAGGGGCCTCCATGACTGATTGGTTAAGGCCAACAATTTCAAATCTCTTGCCCCGCGAATTCTACATGTGAGAAGCCATCCAGCTGGCTTACCGTAAATGGGTGGTTCTTCCCAGGTGCCCGCCCATGACGAAATAATGCATGGAGGGGCACCTGGGGTCTTCCTCCACCATCTAAAAGTTGTCATCTTAATCTATAATTGTGTTGCTGTGTCATTAAACCTAACAAAAACAAAAACATCAGTAGTACTACTATTCCCTGAAATTTCTATTTATCACTGCAGTTCAACAAAAAACACAAGTTTCAAATTCCTACAGTCTACAGAAGTTGGTTGTGCATATCTTTGCAACTGATCATAAATATACAAAGTATCACAGCAGCAAAATTTAGATCAAAACACATGACAGACCACCTTTAAAAGCCCAATTATTGCTTTTCCACTCAATTATTCCACCAATTTTCTGATCCAATGAGCTTTATGCCAGCTTTACCTTAATCTGCATCCTTCTGCACAAAAAAGGATCAATTTATTCTCTTTAATAAGGTCTTAAGCCTAGATAGTTCATAATCCATTTCTTAGACTTAATGTAAATGACATATAAAAGCATTAATATTTCCCATGAAAATCAATTTAATTCTTTCACATGAAAGGAAAAAGTACAGACTAAAACAAGAAATACATCAAAAATAGCTTCTGTGGAACTGTTTCAGTTTGTGGGTATGAAATTTGGTGGTTTTAACCAAAATGGCAGTTTTATGGAAAACACAAACTCATCAATTTTACGGAGTTTTAAAGATAGCATAGATAGAAAAATTTGTTCTTTATTTTGTACATCAATACTACCATAATAAGTCCGTCATAAATAACAATGATTTCGCACTAGTAAGCAAAAAAGAAGTCGTTAAACACGATAATAATAAAATATATGTCAATAAGTGAAAATTTTATTGCGATTTACTTCTGTGAAAACTGCTCAAAAAGATAGGATGACGAAACTGTTTCTATTTTCACTTCAGTTTTAACTGGAGATATTTCAAGAATCTATACACTTATATAATTTAATAATATATATATATAATATATATAAAAATGCAAAAGTATATATAAACATTTCTTTATAACACTTTAACAGAACAACTAACTTCTTTAATAAAATGTTTGTGTTCAGTACAGCGTTTTTATTTTGTATGTTATTTTCCTCATCGATGGATGTGGGTTTCAAACTCTTAAATACACTGGGACCCCGTTATAACGCTGTCATCGGGGTCCAAGGTTCGAGACCCGCGGATCTAGCGGGGTTAAATTTATAACGCGGGTTGATCGTATCAGCGGTAAATGCAATACCCCACCCATCGGTAATGTATTAGACGTATTTTGGACGCTGTTTTATGTTAATAAGAAATAAGAATCGTATAAACGGGACATTTATTTACCTTAAATGCTACTGAAAAATACATTAAAAGAATTATAACGCTGTGTCATCTTCTCATTTTGTCGTGATTCTAAAAGAAAGTTGAAACTGTTTATCCCGGAAGTAAACATGTATAACGCTGTGTGAGGAATGCGCTGTCATGAGAATTACATACGCACTGCAATTGCAGTGGGGGTTTATGTAACTAAAAGAGAAAAAACGCGGACAGTCTGAAAAAAAAATAATTTTGAATACATGAAGAAAATCAATAAATAAGATAGAAAATTGTTAAATCGCCGTCGTTAACATACGATATTAAAAAGGGAGAACATTCTCAATATGGCTTTCAGTGCGTCGAATCTTCGCAAATTCCAACGAACCGAGACATGATCATTATGAAAAACGGCTGCATTTTATTACAAAAACTGGGCCTGTTGTTCGGTTTTTATTCACTCGAGTGTTATGTCATCCACTAATTGGTGCAAACTTAAACGGTTTGATAGTTGACTGACCGATCTTCCACGCTTGTTAATGCAAACAATCTAATTTTGACACGGTACTGATTGCCTAATTGTCACAGGTCTACATGTATTGAAACTTTAACAAAGGCGATACGCAAACAAGTAAGCTAGCAGCGATTATTGATAAAAATCAATAATCGTCACAGTTGTCATGGAAAGGTGTTAATGTACACGTACATGTAGTTTTAACGCTGGTTATGATCAAATTAAATAACATCCGCGAATTTTTTTTTTTCTTTTTGATTTTTGATTTTTTTTACCCTCTTAAATTTGGGAGCCAAGACGATACAGCGTTATAACGAATACCGCGGTATATCGAGAAGCGTTATAACGGGTTTCGAGTGTATCTCTGGTAGTGGTGTAAATATTTCTTAACTTCAGACATCCATTCCCAGTGAGTCTGACCCAGTTAATCACTTACCAAAAATAGAAAAAAGAAACATCGAACAGGCAATCCTGAGGTTAGAAAGGAAAGAAACTGGCAGAATTATTAGAGTGGTATGAAGTCATCATCTTTGGCCGTGAAACATGTCTGCTCCAGGTTATAAAGTGTGTCTGGAAAAGCCAGCATATGTTAACCAAAGGGCTATGCATTATTTATTTGGGCAGTAAAACACCTTGGGCACGAAACAATCCAAAAATGATGCCTTGTTCTGGCATCTTACCGAATATTCTCAATCAACTGACACGTAATATTACACAGACATAAAAACAGTCATTTCTCTATGAAATAAGGAGGAAAAATTGTTGCTCTTTGTTTTCATGAAAACATATCATTTACCCTAAATCAGTTTTATTTTTTAAAAATAACTAAGAAAACTTATAAACAAACATTTTAGTGAACTAAATGCTTCTGACAAAAGACTACAGCAACATATAAATAAATCTTTCCTTGTTATATATGAATGTTGAGTAAACTAAACCTTGGACCTTGACACTGCTTTTAAAAGACTTGTGTAATATTTATTACTAAGTTTGTTTTAAAATGCTAAAGACTTGTGTGACATTCAAGTAATTCTTTTGTTTTAAAATGCTAAAGACTTGTGTGACATTCAAGTAAACCTTTTGTTTTAAAATGGCAAAGACTTGTGTGACATTTAACTAAACCTTTTATTACAAAATTCTAGATACTTGTGTGACCTTTATTTTTTTATTTAAGCTGTGAATATTAAAAATAATGATAAGAGACATAATATAAACCTTTTTTAAATGCAGAAGACTTGTGTGACATTTAAGTATTTTTTATGTAAAAGATGCTGATGAGTTGTGTGACATTTACTCCATTCCTGTGTGAAGATTTGGATGGTATTACAGCCTATTATTTGCTTTAGATGATGCAAATTTTTTATATAAAATTCTATAGTCATTAAACAAGTAGTCAAAACACTTTTCTGGAGAATGAGATATTTAATAAGGTCTTCTGTCTTTTATGTGAGGGAACATTCAAGTCAACTTTATTTAAAGATGAACAATGTGTCAATTAAGAAATAATATATCTCATTTTGTGATTCGTCGCTGAATAAAATCATTGTTAGGAGTTTTGAGGTGAAGGAATTATATCACGAGCCCATGTGATATAATAATACACATCTACATGACTAACAATTATTTTATTTAAGAGCAAATCACTAAATGAGATATCTTATTTCAATTCTAACACATTACCAAGGATTTTAAAGCACATACTTGACGACATCTGTTAGGTATTTTCCTGTTTTCTTTTGGTTTCTTTTCCAGTGTGCCGCTATGCCATTTGACGCTATGATGAAATAACTGTGACGTCTGAAAAATGAACTGTTATCTAATAACACACAATTTTCAACCGTCTTTGTTTAATAGGAAAATGGATCGGGTCGTATTAGAACTACTTGTAAAGCATTTAGAGCAACAAATTTAACAAGAAAGTCAACTTGGCCCTAAATTGTTCACCTATGTAAGAACACATAGGTGAGGCAAAATGTGAAGATGTTAAACAGCCAGAATGGTGAAGATCCATTAAGAAACTTATGACAAGAGAACTGGTTGTTTAACCTTTAGCTCACTAAATTTCTAAAACAGACTAGTCCATCATTCAATTTGGGCAATACCATTTATCATTCGAAAGGTTGTTCACTGAAAATTTACTGACTGAATAGAGAACAGTGCAGACTTTGATGTGCAGGCTGGTCTTGGTCTGCAATGGTCGCAAAGGCAGAATAACTTGCCATCAGTAGGCTAAAGGTTAAAGAAAAAAAAAAACTGCTGAGATTAGATGATGGATGAGCCTGGATAATGGATATGAAATACCAACCAACATTTAACAGCTCGCTTAAACTAGAAACTGAATTCTCCCCTAAAAAAAATGAGCGCAACTTAACTGTACACTGCAATTCCATATAATAAAGGAAAAAAAATTAACAATATATCTAAATGTGGGTTCAGTGGTCAACTAGAGCCTCATCTATTATTTGTAATCTTGATTAAAATCTCGACACTGCTGACAATGACATGTATTTTTCCATAATAATCACACATTCATTCTTCTTTCAATCCATGCTTTTATGAAAAATATGACTTTCAATTTCCGTAAATAATTAATAATACAATAGCAATTAAATCAGATAAGCTTTCACACAATAAACCATTATTCAAAATTTTAATTATTTACAAGGCTTTCTGAAATGGAATAACAGATATAAGGCAGTCCGAAACTGCTTGTTAACAGTCTCCTTTAGAACTGCTGTAGAGGTATCTAGAAAGCAGGAAATGGGAAAGCCATTGGAAAGAGACAGTGTCACATTATACTGTTTGATGTTCAAATTTGCATTCATTTGCATGCCATGTAACATACAAACTTTACATGCATTAGTGCATTTGCATGCACAAACATATCAAAAGTTCTACTGCAAAAGACAACCGTAGAATGTACATATTGGAATGCATGGGTCCGCATATCACAGACCTGCTATGCTACTCAGTGTCTCCACACTGTCTTGTCTAATCTTTTTACTTCTGCATTAAGATGACTTTAAAGTGGCACAATTATCTATTATATGGGCGAGAGCATTCAGACAAAATAAGAATGTCTTTTATATAAAAGTCTCGCTTTTCTCAAGAAAAATCATTTTCAATGGACTTTCAAAAAGGCCTTTTATTTGCTTTCTGTGTTTATCTGTCATTTTACACAAGACAATTTCAACAAAAAGGAACAATTTAAGGTCAACTAAATGTTTATCTTGTTTTGAAACTCTGTATCTGGAATTCCAAGGGAACAAGCGTTTTACTTCGAGATAAACAAAATTCGACTTAAAATGATATTTTTTGCATGTATTTTCAGGACTGGACTTGAAAATGTCTTTAAAATAGCTGAAATTTTGAGACAAGCTAATTTGAGCTATCCAGTTTCAACTGTGTGTAAAAACACACAAATTGTATTGCATGATACCCCAATAATAATATTTTAAGGAATCCAAAAAAAGCATATTTCTATATGAAAGCATGTTAAGAGAAAACATCTACCATTAAAACCTAAAAAAAAATTTAGAACAGAACTATTTCAAATGTTTAAAAATTTAGAGTTTTGCAGGCTGGGTATATAGTTTGACTTCAGATTTTTCTACTGGACCATAATTATGTAAGCTTATAATCATTGAGATGATTCATTCAAACTTCTTTCTATATATATGTTCTATATATTATACATGCTGGTTCTAGTTTCTCTGCAGTTTAGATTTTAATGCCATTGCAAGAAAATATTTTTATAGATGCAAATGGAAAAATGAGACAAAACAAAAATGAAGTTGAATCATAAACTTAGCAATAATGGAATAATTTTAATAAATTATTGTTGTTTTGGTAATCTTTGATTCAAATCCTCATGTTCTAAGACAGTCTGACTTAAGCATTTAGTACATTATTAAAGGTTGCAGCCATTGGGAAAATGTTCCATGAAATTATAATACTTTTTCTTTTGAAGTCCGTAAATGCAATTTAACCTCTTTTTATTGTATCAATGAAATCAACTACAAAATGATGCAGAAACAATAAATTCTGCAAATTTATGTCTTCAAATATCATTTAAGAGGAACATTTTTATGAACAAATCTATAGAATCAATGAAGTTATTATCATTTTTCTCTGTACTAAGAGAATAATTACTTGTGTAATAAATCGTGACAAAGTCCACACTTTGATAATATTGATTATTCATTTTACACTTACTTTTCATTAATGTTGGGGAATACACTTTATACATTATTCATACATGTATAACTGTGGCAGTTTTACCTTCATATGGAGTGGAATTATGGCCACTTAGGGTATTGTGAGATCAATACCTGCAGCCTTATTTCTCAGCAAGCTCTCAGGTTTCCAACACAATGGAAACACCTGTGACTATTTCTCACAATGGTGGATCTTTGTTATTATGAAGAAATATATTTTTATTCTGTCAAGGTGTGGCTTAATAATTATATTTTTCTGGAATTTATTCAGTTAAATTTATATGACATATTACTAAATTCTAGTTCACTCCCTGAAGATTCTTGTACAAGGTTGGGCACTATTTTGAAATCCCAACACCAGATTATACCGGTAGTCTCCCTTATTTTTTCAAATATCTTAATATGATGTCCAATTTTTAACAGTTTTGTCCACAAATGTTAACTTTATTTATTGACATATTAATTTGATATTGCGTATGTTTTAATGTTTTACCACAATTTTTATATCAAAATTAAAGTTGAGTGACATAGGGATCTTTTATGCATTTGCTATTCAAACTGACCATCCAACTCCACCATACTCTGAAGTGTATCTAATTCAATATAAATACCGAATTGTTTGAACTGGACAAATACAAACAAACAGTAATATCAGGTATTAATGCATGAAGAGATCCCACCAGTGTAATAAATCACCTGTCCATAGTTTGAGCTATATAACCAGTCTATATTCAACACAGGTTTACTGGGCTAATAAGCCCAAAAAAAAATCAAAGTAAAACTAAAGATTATTTTCTGCTGTCACATAATAAAACACTTATTGAATGGCTTACAAGTCAATAAGTGTAAAATATTTTTTTAAAACTACACTGCAGTATATATATTTCTTAAAATATTTAAATAAAATAAGTAATTGATTGATTTTAAGAAATGAGAGAAACAACATTTTTAATCTCCAAGATATAAAAGAAATAACCATACTTATATCAGTAAACAGCTATATACCACTAAAAAACGAAAGTATCAAAAGTAGCAGCTTACCGCAAAATTTTCACCAATAATCCGACACTTTAATTATGACAAATCCTCTTATTGTTGTTCATAATCAGAAGACATATCACTGAATTGCCCGATTACAATTAAAACAATAATTTAAATCTAACATCTGCTGTTGTCAATTTTTAAAGAACGTAATTTCCACGAGATCGGAAAACCAACGCCCATTTCAGTATGATAGACTGGTTAAGCAATATGTAATTGTCAATATTGGATACGGAAGCTGAAAGACTATAATGAATGTGAAAGTCAGTCTATATGATACACGCGAGTATTGATTAAATAGTGTACAGGTAACACAGGTGTGTCATCACCTATTGTAGCAGACGACACTGTCAATAGCAGACGACACTGTCACATCCCTTCCTTTTGTTAAATGGCAGCTGGTGTTATAGAATCAAGAGGCATTATGTCCTCTTCAGTTTCTGTGTGAAATAATCTGTTATTTAAAGTAAATATGATTTATCGTTATTGCAAGTATTTTAGTGAACACGCTTTTGAAAAATAAAAATTTTAAGGTGTAACACAGAGTAATACATCTTGATAAGTTGTGTTATTAAACAATTGTAATTATTTTCCATGAGGGTAGGTTTATATTATGTTTTATATTAAACACTAAATATTGAATGGCTTGCTGGTCAATACTCATAACTATTGCCCAAGGTCCAGAGGATGGTCCAAAGGACCATGTGTCAATAGTTCCTGTCATAGAATGATACTTCTAGTGTAATACTTCATTTCAAAAGCTCCTTATTTCCTAAAGATTGAACTGAACAAGTCTGTTATGACAGTTTGATGGACACTGATGAAACATTTAACAAAATTTTGATTCTTCATTTGAGGGTGATCATATGCAAAAGAATTCATTTCCATAAACTGCTGAGATATTTTCTGATGAAGATATTAACTAAACAGTGGATGATATGTGTATAACACTATATATGTGTCAAATTTCTATTCCATTATATTACCATTCTATGTGAATCGCAAAATATATAATTATTTATGTATACAATTCATTTATTCATGTCTCACAATTATTTTTCTTTACATATATTTTTCTATGTAGCAGATGGCAATGATCAAAGTTATACGATGAAAATGGATAGAAAGATGAAAACAGACAGCAAATCTTAATTTACAGCAAACGTATAATATTCTATTCATTATTTTAACCAGGTAAAAGTAATATATATCTAATTTCTAATAATTATTTTTGATCTGGCTAAAGAAATTTATACACCTAACAACCCTATTTAAGTCCATGTTTTTCAGCAGTAACTGTGATCCCTAGCATTTTATGTAAAAAAAATGCTTGACATTTTTAGCATGAGACTGCATTAAGAATTTGAATAAAATACTTGGCATTTTTAGCATGAAAGTGCATTAAGAATTTGAATAAAATGCTTGGCATTTTTAGCATGAGAGTGCATTAAGAATTTGAATAAAATGCTTGGCATTTTTAGCATGAAAGTGCATTAAGTATTTGAATAAAATGCTAAAATCAATCCCACTTAAAATTCATTTAAATCCAAAATTACAGCACATAAAATAAAGAATTAAGACTGCAATAGAAATCTCTTGTTAAAAACAATTGTATCGGAATTATGATTCAACTGTAGATAGTAATTAATATTGAAGAAATAGACATTTCTCTGTATCCAAGTAATGACCAAAAATTGATGAAAGATACACACTTATATCATTGAATAATGCATTTACTTTCGAAAGCAGTAAACTTGTCATTGTATTTGTTAAGCCCTTCTCCGGACAAACAAATGAATGTGCAGAAATCAATCAATTTTCATACACCAAAGTCTGGTTATCAGAACTGAATAAATATCTCTGATCAAACATTTCAAGGGAAAAAGAAAGTTGAAATGTCCAAGTCGTATCTCTATGTACTCAGGCATTACATTGTCAAACAAAATTCAGATTATTTCTGCACGAAAAAAATGTTCTGTTAAACATTCATACAGAAACTACAGAAAACTAGAAAACTATCAGGGGAACAATTTTTTTGAGACAAACAAATAGAAGGAATATTATCTCCTACTGTGAATTCAGAACAAAACATAAATGAAAGTACGAAGAAACAATATACAAACAAAGACTTACTTAAAAACGGTTTTAACTGCCACCAATATTAGAAAAACCACTAAAATTGATTAATAATAGCATACATAATTCTAAATAATGTACATATTTATTTATCCTACTGACACACAGACATAGATTTTGTTGTGTGTTTTTTTTGCGCCAAAACATCTGAATTAAAATACAAAGCTTGTTTTGATGTTTCAAAACAATTAAAATAAATAGACGTCGACTGACTGTCCATGTGTGAAAATACACAAATTAAGCCGTTTAACAATTTTATCGGCAGGTATGACTGACAATCGAGATACAAAGGAGCAATAAACAATACGCCTTTTCACAAAAGTACCTCATCCGCAGGTAAGTTTGCCAGTATGACAGTTTGTAAATTATTAAATATTCAAAGGTTCCTGATTAAAGCAGATAATCTCGTCAAGAGTCGAGTGATGATAGATTGTCGAACCCTTGACACAGGAGTATCATATCGCAAACAGATCGGAACGTTGCATGCAATGTGTCGTGGGCAACGGTAAAGTACAGGCTTATCTCTTATCATTACAACTATATATAATTAAACAGATTAATTAATTATGGGAATGCTAAGTTATTGGTCATCATAATATACAGTCAAACCTGTACTATTCAGTCAGTCAAGGTGGATGTTCATTAACCTTTAGCATGCTAGGTAAATTGTCGTCTGCTGGAAATGTCGTCTGCTAGAATTGTAAAGTTCATTCAATTTGCTCCAAAATTGGAAGAAATATTATCAGAGTAGCAAACAGCTTGGAACCTGATCAGACGCCGATTTAATCGGCGTCTGATCTGGTTCCAAGCTGTTTACAAAGGCTGTTAAATTCGCCTGCAGCAGGCTAAGGGTTAAAGGTGATTATTATCATAAAATGTAAGTTTGCTGACAGGCAATTTAGGCAAGTACCAGGCTTGATACAGAAGACCACTAAAACTTATTTACCCGAAATATAAAAAATTCAGAAGAAATATAATACTGTGTTTGCCTAGTATGGCATACTGCGTTTGCATAGCATGGCACTCAGAGTATGTCATATCAGTGTGCACTTATACTTCCTTGCTGTTATTTGCTAGCTTTTATAGCAGCAATGTGGCAGTGTCCGCCTAGCTTAGCTGTGTGAGGTCCTGGGGTCTACGTTTTATTTCAAGAAGTCTACCCACTGTCAATTTTATTGACCTCTATTGTAAAACCAAAAACCAGAGACAAGATAGTTGAGAAAATATCTCACTTTTTAAGTAATAGCCTGTATCATATAATTAAGCTGACAAAAGCTCACCTTGTCACTTTGTGACAGGTGAGCTAAAAATACTGGTAAGAAGAAAATACTCACTAAATATGGTACAACTCAATAAAATGAAACAATTTCAAGTCTGTGATTTCTTCTTTAATACTTTATTATTGCCTATATGACCAACACAATATGAAGAAGTTAGTTATTTTAGATTTCAGGAAGTAGTGAAATATACAGTTGTAATGCCAGTTCCAGAGACACCTGTTTCTATTACATGCAGGGTGTATAGCAGGGGTATATGGATACATGGTATCTTGGTTAAGAGTCTCACCTGAAAGATGATTAGCTATGTCAGTGGAAGAGCAGCAGATGGAACCTGTGACCCCTGGATTACAAGTCTAGCACATACCTACTAGATCAAGAAACTGCTCCATTAGGTTTGATCCAACAGTAACCAACTTTTTCCAGCTTGAATCTGGTCTATTCTATAAGACAAATAATAAAAGCCATTAACAAAAGACATTAATTTAAAAGTTTTAAAATCTTGCATGAAAATGGCTGTAGTTTATTACACAGAAAAGATTGTCACCAGAAACCCTACTTAAAATTGATTGTGCCTCAAAACTACACCTGTTGATGTAACATGCACTTGAACAATGTAAATCTATAAAATTTAGTATTTTAAGGGGATTTTTATTGAACTGATTACAAAATTTATCATTTCTTTTTAGACAAACCAATATACCTGCTAAATATATTGATCAACACATACCGGTAAAAGTGTAAACAGTGTCATTCAGGATGAAGACTTTGTCATTTCTTTCAGCGTTGCACACAACACCAAGTAAAACACTGGCCATGGATGCCCCCACACACTGTGCCATCCTCTAAATAGCAAAGCTTTTACTAAAGACCATATTCACATGAAGGATGCTTGACTGAAAGTTTGAAGCCAATTGTATTTCAGCTGAGCAATTTTGAATCCATTCCTTTAAAAATTGTATGAGGAGTTGAACAAGTTTTTTTTTCTATATTCTATATACATGTAGTAAAACTATCAAAGAGCCATAACTCTGGTAAAAGATGATCACATTAAAAACTCCTTCCTTTATGGTCATCTGCACATCAAGCTTGTCCATCTGTGAAACTTTGAAGCAAATCAGCCTCATAGTGTGTGAGGAGTTGGAAACCCAAGATATTTTACTTTAAATAGCAAAACTGTCAAAGGGCCATAACTGTGGTAAAAAGTCACAGAAAAATATCCTTCCTTTATGGTCATTTGCACATCTAGCTTGTTTATCTGTGGAAATTTGAAAAAACTCTGATAGTGTGGGAGGAGTTGGACACACAATACTTCAGGACATATGGATGTACAAACATATGGACAGCAGCAACGCATATAGAACAAATGTGTGGGGGCATAAAAATTGAACAGTTTCATCCAGCAAGCATTACTGTTGCATAAATCTTTGGTAGAACTAAAAATACCTTTGAAGCAATCTGATTTGCCAACTTAGTCACATGGCTAGGTCTTGAAAATGAGCTTAATACAGCTGCACCAAAAAATATTGTGGAGACATTAGAAGTTTAGATTAGTATATAAGTTATAGATCTTGCTTCACAATCAACATTAATCAAGTTATACATATATGTACAATAATGGTCTTTGAACAACTTGAGGGAGGTATATACATGGATGCTTCAGACAAAGTTTGGTATTAATCAAAATATCAAGAAGTTATCTATTATAATAGGTTTTTCCATTTTCAGCTCTGGTGACCCCAAAAAAGCTTCACACACAACCATTTGATCAATCTTGGTAGAGGTCTATGTCATGCTTGTACAGATTATGTTTGGTGTAGTTCTGACATGTAATTACAGAGGAAATATTTAAGTTCAAATCTTGACACCTGACATTAGACTGTCCAGCTACACTTATAGCTCATCAAAACCCTTTGGTTCAGGTGAGCTGAACAGGAAAAACTGTAATAAATTTACCTCTTCAGTTAAAGTTAAAGTACAAATTATTTATTAAATTTACCATCTAAATGATTGATGAAGGTTTTTTTTTTCAAACTGCAAATCTGCAGAAGGGGCACAGTCTGGACAGAGATCCAAACCTCTAACATTGTATCTTTCTTTGGGTCTGCCAGTGCACAGAAGTCATGGTCCTTGGCTGATGTCAATGTCAAACTCTTTTTGGCCCTTTCCTGCATCATATTTTGTGTCCTATAGTTTCACACTGACAATTATGCGTCATATGGCGACTTTCAAGCTTTTGATGGTGGAGGACCCCACGTTCCCTCCATGCCATATTTCAGTACAACCATAGACCCTCTGTACGCCTGCTGGATGCTACCTTAAACCACTCGACCACAGAGACACCTATACAGAAAAGTAAACGAGAATTTAACAAGAGTTACATTGTAGGATCATTAATTATGTTTATGATATATCATACAGTACTTTAAATGATATACATATATTATACTGTTAAAACATGATATCTCGAACTAGCTTATCTGAAAGTTCCTGATATCTTAACACATTTTCAAGTCCTGTCCCAAAAAAGTGTGCACAAAATATCATGTCATGTTGAATTTTATTAAAAAAATATCTCTAAGTAAAACGCTGGATCTCTTGGAATTCGAGATACATGTACCAAGTTTCATTTGTGTATAACACATGCCAACCCTGTAGGTTGCCATCCAGTACAGAGATCTGCTGTGATCTTCCAGCAAAGACCAAGGGGTCCCTGACAAAGTATGACCTCACCTACTATGTAAATGAAACAGCCAAGATAGATGACGTTTGTTATACAGTAATCATTAATGATTAAATTACATTATCACATGTCTGATGTCGCGGGAGTGTAATAAAGCCATTAAATAAAAATGATAATACACTAGTGTAATAAAACTTTGACGTCGACGTCGTTTACAGTATAGGAGACGTTGGTCAAATTGACTTGTTTCTATAGTAAAAGAAAGTAGAATTTTTGATGTTTCGACAGGAAAGGCTAACATGTGATAAAAAGAATACTACATTTGTGACTTTCCACATTGAATTTATTAAACTCGTTGAATAAAATTAATAAAATGCTCGGCAGAGCTTCGCATTTTATTATTTTATTTAACTCGTTTAATAAATTCAATATGAAAAGACACTCATGTAATATCCTCTATTTATTACATGACTGTATTCTATTGTTTCTCTGATTGGCTGAAAACAGTTCAAAAAGTAATGAGTACATATCATATCAACTTATCTTGGGTTATAAATAGTACGATAATAAAAATAGATCAAAGCAGGTGCTTGGATAACCAATATCAACCTGATTTGGTCTAAAAATAGATGTAATAAAACAATTATCGACTTTTTCATAGGCTGATATCGAGATTTACTGATAACGAGAAACTAATTTTGCTGATCATGGTGAGTTCGAGAGAACAAAGTGTGACTGTATTTGCATGAACAAGCACTGTCAAATTGTGCTCAATTTTACTGCCAAAGTTTATCTGGAATGTTCATAAAAGACAAATGAAAATTACCAAAAATAGTGCTTGATCTCTCCGAAAAAATGTTTTGTGCATTCAAATGCTGTTAGAAAATAGCTGTTCCTTATATAAGTTCAAATACAAGTGTCCTAATGCATTTAGAATTTGCATGAGATCTTGTGCTTTCCAATCACAGCTAAACGGCACTGACAATGATGTGACCCTTTATGACATGCACCTACAATGACATGATAAAGATGTGATGCCATCAAAAGTGAAAAACAGGTCAATGATATATGTCATTGGGTGACTTCTTTTGACAACTGCAAAATGCTAATGACCTGACATATCATGTGTTGCACAAAACTATACATAAGTGTAAATTTGTTGTTCAGAAATGCTTTTCTTTTCTCCATTAAAGGCACTGACCTCCAATTAAAACAACTAAATTTCATACATATTTTATCTTTAAAATTCAAAGTATACCATATACTATGACATGAAAAAGTTCAGACATTGGCAATTTGAATATGTAACAGACACACTGCTTGAGCTTATAGAATAAAGTTATGTTCCTTATTCCAGGACCTATCAATTTATTTGTTTTTGCACTATTTCTGCAAAAGTTATTTTGTTGGCAATTTCTGGCTGGGTTTCAACAGGTAGTCATGATTCTTGGCTTGTTCATGGTATGTTTGTGGGATGTTCACAGCAACTTGTTCACCAGAATTCACGGCTACGTGTTCACGCCAAGTTCATCGGAGCTTGTTCACCGGAAATTCACGGCTACTTGTTCACGCCAAGTTCACAGCAACTTGTTCACCAGAAATTCATGACTACTTGTTCACGTCCAAGTTCACAGCAAACTTGTTCACTGGAAGTTCAAGGCTACTTGTTTACGCCAAGTTCACAGCAACTTGTTCACCAGAAATTCACGACTACTTGTTCACGCCAAGTTCACAGCAGCTTGTTCACCGGAACTTCACGGCTACTTGTTCATGCCAAGTTCACAGCATCTTGTTTGCACAATTTGTAAGTGGAAAGTGAACACCAAATGAACATTCTGCCATCATTGTACCTATTTTATCAAAAGTGTTTGTGGCATGTTCACCTGATAGTCATGGCATGACCTCAACAAGTGTAAACAAGTGGCAAACTATAATATTTCCGAAAGGGATGTATGTAATCTGTCAGTAACTAAGTTTCAAAACCTTTTTAAGAAGTATAGCAATAATTTTCTGATACCTAAACATTTTCTCTTTATTTCTTGTTGTACCATCTGGAGGTCAGTGCCTTTAAATCATTGTTGTTATTATTATTATATACCACATTTATATAGCACTCTTTTCATACAAAAATACTTCCAAAAGTACTTCACATAAAAGCATCGAAATAATGTTCAATAAAAATTGGTAACTGCACTATTATAGAAAGAATTTAAAATTATGTTCTAATATGCTTGTCTCTGTTAAAACACTCTTACACTAGAATGATATCACGTTAACTTGCAGTGACGTCAAAGTTTTTGCTGCGACCAAGAAAGAGCGCTTCTATATTTTATCTATTGCTCTAGATTAAGGGCATATTAGAATCGAAATTATTTATAGCAAAGCCGTATTTTAACACTATTTATACACTCAGGCGGTAATACGTCATACAAATAATTTCACTCAGGCTGCACTCTCGTGAAATTGTTACACCCGACGTATAACTGCCCATCATACATAAATAGTGTTAAAACACTCTTTTGCTATAAATTATTTCTTAATTACTGTAATAAGATACATAGCGTTTTAAATTAAAGGTGGGCAGATCAAAACATGAAACAAAAGGCCAGAGATGCCAAACTTTACACTTAACTAAAATACAGGACATTACTGTTTCTGCTGACAAATCTAGCATTACTATCTTACCTAGTCAACTTCTTAAACAATCTAGGCCGGGAAAACACCTTAAGCCAATTATACTTAATAAATATACAGGAAAACAAAAAATTTGTATAGTGGACACATTAACAGACTACATGCAAAGGACTAAGGATTTAAGGATGAGTGAATTTTTGATTATCACAACATGAAGCCCTTACAACAAAACATCATCTGCTACAATAAGCAGATGGATCAAGAAAGTCTTAGCTGCATCAGGTATTGATACTGTCTTTAAACCACACAGTACAAGGGCAGCATCTACTTCAAAAGCACACAATCAAGGGGTAGCTTTACATAACATTTTAGATGCAGCAGGGTGGTCTAATGCAAAGACATTTGCAAAATTCTACTTAAAAGATGTAAAAAACTTACAGTCAGGACAATTTCAAACTGCTATTCTACAAGACACATAATATGATGTATGTAAATAGATTTATAACAAGTTATCATGTTTTGAGTTGTCTTTATTTTATGCAAATTTGCAGAAATTTCTCTAAAATCTCGTGTGGGGCTCATTAGGGGGTTATGCAGGAGATGAAATTGAATAATTAACCGAGACTTACCTTCGTAGATGGGAAGTTGAAGGTTGATTGGAATTTCATCTACTGCAAACCCCCTAAGAGCTCAACACGCCCACCCAACCCACCCGTATATATATTACCTTTCTACAAATTTGTACAGCAAAGGTTTCTTCAGAACCCTTTGCTTTCTCTAAAACCTGAAAATCTCGGCTGCGGTAGCTGCGTCATCTCTCGTGTTGAGCTCTTAGGGGGTTTGCAGTAGATGAAATTCCAATCAACCTTCAACTTCCCATCTACGAACGTGAATGTAAGTCTCCGTTAATTATTCAATTAACTGACAGGTTAGGCCAAAATAAAAAAATATGTGTGGTTCAGGTAACCCTACCGACCCTATGTTTTTACCGCCGACCCTAAGACTTTTTATTGATTTTTGGAACGAAAATTGTTTGTGGTTACGAATTAGCCTGGGATGAAAAATACCGAGTACGAACTGAAACGGTTTGAAGAAAGCTTCTATTGATAGATAATCCGATATTTAGAAATACACGAAGACAATATGCCAAGACAATATGCCAACGTGTCAATATCGAATTACATCCCGGGGCATAATTTAAACTTCGCCAGGGCAGCATAATTTAAAACTTCGCCGAGAGTTGCTAGAGTGTTCCTTCATGCAAGAACGATTATAAGTCAATCTGGTTCTCCAAACTTTGCCCCACCTACTTCTACGAAAGCAAATGAAACGAAATATTAGCTGCGCACTTTGTCTTAAGCTCCGCCCATTTTCTTGATGTGTTTTGCGCTTTGTCTAAAGCTCCGCCCATTTTCTTGATGCTTAAAACGCGAGATTAATTTACAAGTTATTTTTAACATCGAGCAAGATAAATTTACAAGTAATTTTCAATAACAAGCCGATTCGCGGAAGAGATATATTTACAAGTAATTTTTAATAACAAGCCGATTCGCGGAAGTAATGGCAATGTAAAGCATTGATGTGCCCAATGTAAAGCATTGATACACGATGAATTTTAAAAGCCCCACCCAAGAGCTTCAAAACAACTTTAGGTGGTATTTTCGCTATACATTAATATGTATGCAATCGGAACAAAAAAAAGAAAAATATATATTTAATGAAATTTTAAGCATTTAAAAAGCTTTTTAAAAATCATAAAACAAAATAAAACATCTCTGTTTTTGATAAATGACCTTATAATAATTTTGAAATACAAAGGTCAAAAATAAAGAGCTAAATATTAATGTTTTAAAAACATCTAAGTAGTGAAAATGCCCATTAAAGGGAGATAATTTCATACATTGAGCAATTACTTTTGCTTTGAAATTGTTCTTGAAAAATGGATAAAACATTTTTAAGAGAAGATTAAAAACTATTTTTGATTCAATGTGATATTAGGATGTACGTGTTCAAGAGTAAATTGGATGGTTAAAGTATCAAATGAAAAAGAGTTTAAAAAAATAATGGCTACTAATTCTGGCACTTTTGGCTATAAAATGTTTTTGCAATTGGCTAAAGTCATGGCTACCAGGGAGGCTTTAAATGACATCTCTTAAACTAGCCTTACTCATTTGGCTTATTGGGATGACTTCTTTTATGTTATGATATTTTATAGTTGTCATCCTTGTGAGTCAAAGGTTATCATGCTGTCCCGAAATGTCCTATTATTTTGACTACTCTTAAACCACTTGGCCAATTTGATCAAACTTTACAGGAGTGTTTCTAGAATAGTCCCCTTTCAGTATTGCTCAAAAAGCCTGCCTACGTACCCTATTTTTTGACCAATGTTTACCTGAACCACACATAAGTTTTAGCCTCATACATTTGGTTTTCTAAAAAAAAAAAAAAAAACCCTACCTACCTACCCTATTTTTTTTTGGCAATGTTACCTGAACCTAGGGCTGTCACTGATTGGGTCTTAGGCGTATCGGCGATACCGATATATCAGAAGACAAATATCGACGATACATCGATATATTGATTATTAAGTTAGATTAACGACCTATTTGTTCATATGCATACTATATACCTTCCTGTAAATACTATTTGTAGTTTTATTGCCTACTTTCCATATTTCTGTTTGATTGTATTGTGTTTGTATTTATGAAATAAAAGAAATACATAAAAATTAATAACATCTTTCATTTTTATTTTGCCTTCACTCCTTTTTTTGCATTTATCCAAATTTACAACTTTGTGAACTTTAGTTGTTTTTTAGGATCTGAGTGTTTATTTGGGTAGTTTTTTCTCTCTGTAAAGTATCGATTTTTGAAAATGGGAATCGATAATCGATCGACAAAATAATATCGTTGATACATCGATATCGTTTCTATCGATGACAGCCCTACCTGAACCACATATATAATTTTTTTTGGCCTTAGAGCACAACAGAAGATATCTTACATTTTGAACAGATAGAATTAATCGGTATGATGCCTGTGAAATGCATAACAGCATGCAAACCATCCAGGATCCCCACCTAAACGGTCTGGAAAACATCCATCATATATATGCCCCCACCACTCATGAGGGTGTGTGTGTGTGGGTGGGTGTGGGGTGGGGGGGGGGGAGAGAACAAAAAATACACAGAGTATGGTAAAAGCTGAATGCTTTGTAGTTGTGGCTACCATAAATTAACTGACACTGTTTTATTTTTGATGATCGCATCAAGAGATACTGTAAACATGTTTTAGCTAAATGCTTTAAGAATAGACACATTATGACATTTCTTCAGAAGAGGAAAAAACTACTTTAACATTTTCTTAAAATTTAAATGAATTGAAAGTTTGTTAGCTCTACCCTAAACACTGTACGAACAACAACATTGATTTCTACACCAAATAAAGAAAAAAATAGCTTTTAGTTATACCACGGTGTTGACCATCGGAAAAAAAGCGCTTTCCAGCAAATGGTGGATACACGAAAAAGGGAAATAACTTTAGCAAAACTAATGTTTATTGCATAGCCTCTTGCTACTGAATTTATTTGCAATAAAATGTTGAAATTTATAATTTACCAACGAAATTCCAGAGCAAATAGCATAAAACTCAGTGGTTAAGTTCTTTTGTTTATTTGTCGAGCACCTGAAGGACATATTCAAATATATGAGGATATACAGTAAATTATTTTCAGTTTGGATACATAATTTTTTCGCAAAATCTACACAAAATTGACTAGTTTTCATGGTGAGTTTCAAAACATTTGATTTTATAATGTTATAAATTAAATGCATTTTTACAATTGTATATGTGTGTATTAAATGATTAAAATGCATCTTTAGACCTCAGTAGCAGCATATCGTCTATAAGAGTAAGTAATGTGACCAACCCCAATTTCGTGACGCCATCTTGGTTTTCCAGGTCAAGTTACCTTAATTACATTTTAAAATTATGATATTCATATAGATTCAATCCGAGTGTTGCTACTGCTAACTTCACTCGAAATAGCACATTCTAGTTAGAAGAGCCACGAATCCATACAGCAGATAGACAGTTTTTCTGCTGGATAAGATCTGAGTAAGTCAGGTAGGTAGGAGGGAGGTGGGAAGAAGCTTTGGATGGAAAAAATGTGTCGGTTAGAGTGACCTCCACTTTATTTTGCATATGGCGCCGAGGGAGCTGGGGAAAGTAACTTTGGATGAAAAAAATGGGTCGGTTGGAGTGACCTCCCCTTTATTTGCAAATAGCATGAGGCAGGTAGGGTAAGTAACTTTGGATAGAAAAATGGGTCAGTTAGTGACCTCCCCTTTATTTTGCAAATGACAACGAGAGATCTAGGGGAAAACACTTTGGATGAGTCGGTTAGAGTGACCTCCCTTTATTTTACAAATGGCATTGAGGGAGATAGGAGAAGTAACTTTTGATGGAAAATGGGTTGGTTAGAGTGACCTCACCTTCATTTTGCAAATGGCGTTGAGGGAGCTAGGGGAAGTAACTTTTGATGGAAAAAATGGGTCAGCAAGAGTGACCTTTTATTTTGCAAATGGCATCGAAGGAGCTAGGGGAAGTTATTTTGGATGGAAAGAAATGGGTTGGTTGGAGTGACCTCCACTTTATTTTGCAAATAGTCGAGGGAACTAGGGGAAGATACTTTGGATGGAAAACATGGGTTGGTCAAAGTGAACTTTATTCGAAAAAATGAGTCAGTTAGAGTGAGCTCCCCTTTATTTTGCAAACGACGTTGAGGGAGGTAGGGTAAGTAAGTTCAGATGAAAACTAGAATGTGTCTGTAGGACACAGGGTGTGCCCCCACTGGTCCATTTGTCACAAATAAGGGGCAATAATTCAAATGTTTGCAGTCTTAATGGGGTATAGCCTCAATAAACATTTTATGAAAAGGATTCATTATTCTAGGCCCTATACTTTTTGAGCTATGAGCATCACAAACAAACAATCCACTATTTTGGCTATTTCAAGGGCCATAACTCTGTAATAAGAGCTAAGATTCTCAAGAAGAATGCCAAGTGTGCAAGGTCACATCACGATAAAGACTCCAGCAAGGTTTCCTGAATTTACATCAAATACTTTTTGAGCTAGGTATATAATTAGATGAAAAAGTGCATTTTTTTACTATTTCAGGGGCCATAACTTTAAAAATAAGGGGTGGAGGCAGCCGAAAAATTAGAGGTGTGCAAGTTTATATCATGATAAAGACTTATGCGAGTTTTCAACCATTTATATTAAATACTTATTGAGCTAGGTGTGTCACAAGGGGAAAATGTACATTTTTGACTATTTCAGGGGCCATAACTCTAAAAATAGGGGGCGGACCCAAATGAAAAATAGGAGGTGCCCAAGTTCATATCATGATTAAGACTCATGCAAGGTTTCATGAATCTATATCAAATACTTTTTGAGCTAGGCATGTCACAAGGTGAAAATGTGCATTTTTGACTATTTCAGGGGCCATAACTCTGAAAATAGAGGGCGGAGTCAGATGAAATATAGGAGGTGCGCAAGTTCATATCATGATTAAGACTCATGCAAGGTTTCATGAATCTATATCAAATACTTTTTGAGCTAGGCGTGCCACAAGGTCAAAATGCACATTTTTGACTATTTCAGGGGCCATAACTCTGAAAATAGGGGGTGGAGCCAGACGAAAAATAGGAGGTGCGCAAGTTCATATCATTGTAAAGACTCATGCAAGGTTTCATCAATTTATATCAAATACTTTTCGAGCTAGGCGCGTCACGAACTTCGGACGGACGGACGGACGGACTTTCTAACGAAACGGTATTTATGTGACACCCCCATTGTTCTCTCTATTGTTCTATCAGTCACATAAAAAGAAAAAGGTCACATAAACAGAACGGAAAGAATGACATCAAAGAGAAAGTACCGTTATGAAGTCACTTAACCATCATTTCGCGGGCACGGACGGACGCACGGACGGACGGACAAGACCAAATCTATATGCCCCCACCACTCATGGGGGGTGGGGGCACAAAAAATAGTTCGGTTAGAAAGACTTTCCTTTGCAAATGGCATCAAGGGAGGTAGGAGAAGTAACTTCGGATAGAAGATATGGGTCGGTAAGAGTCACTTTCCTTTGCAAATGGTGTGGAGGGAAGTAGGGGAAGTAGATTTGGATGGAAAAAAATGGGTAAGTTAGAGTGACCTCCCCTTTATTTTGCAAAAGGCGTTGTGGGAGCTAGGGAAAGTAACTTTGAATAAAAAAAATGGGTCGGTAAGAGAGATCTTTCAAGTAGTGTCAAAGGAGCTAGGAGAAGTACTGGGTAAAGGAAAGTAGGGGAGTAACTGGATAGAAAAAAACAGATCGGTTAGAGTGACCTCCCTTAGCAAACGGCGTCGAAGGAGCTAGGGGAAGTAACTTAGGATGGATAAAAGTGGGTCGGTTAAAATGACCTCCCTTTGCAAATGGCGCAGAGGGAGCAAGGGAAAGTATCTTTGGATGGAAAAAATGGTCAGTTCAAGTGCCCCCCCCCCCCTCCCCCATTATTTTGCAGATGACATCGTGGGAGGTAGGGAAAGTAACTTTGAATGAAAGAAAATGGATCGGTTAAAGTGACTTCACTCTGCAAATGGCGTCAAATGAGCTAGGGGAAGAAACTTTGGATGGAAAAAATGGGTCGCTTAGAGTGACCTCCCTTCACAAATGGTGTGGAGGGAGCTAGGGGAAGTAACTTTGGATGCAAAAAATGGATCGGGTGTTGACCTCCCCTTTATTTTGCAAATGACGTCGAGGGAGCTAGAGGAACTTTTGATAGGAAAAATGGGCCGGTTAGTGTGACCTCTCCTAGCAAAAGGCGTCGAGGTAGCTAAGGGAAGTAACTTTGGATGGAAAAAATTTGTTGGTTAGAGTGACCTCCCATTTATTTTGCAAATGAAGTCGAGGGAGCTAGGGGAAGTAACTCTAGATGGAAAAATGGATCGGTTAGAGTGATCTCCCTTTGGAAACCGCATCGAGACGCCTAAGGGATCTTACTTTGGATGGAAAAAAATTGTTAGAGTAACCTCCCTTTATTTTGCAAATGGCGTCGAGGGAGATGGGGAAGTAATTTTGAATGGAAAACATTGGTCGGTTGGAGTGACCTCCACTTTATTTTGCATATGGTGTCGAAGGACCTAGGGGAAATAAGTTTGGATGGAAAAATTGGTCGGTTAGTGACATCCCTTTGCAAATGGAATCAGGGAGGTAGGGGAAGTAACTTTGGATAGAAAAAATTGGCCGATTAGTGACATCCCTTTGCAAATAACATCGATAGAGGTAGTGGAAGTTACTTTGGATGAAAAAAAGGGTCGGTTAGAGTGATCTCCCTTTGCAAATGGCATCAAGGTAGGTAGAGGATGCAACTGGATGGAAAAATTGCTCAGTTAGAGTGACCTACCATTTATTTTGCAAATGGCGTCGAGGGAGCTAGGGGAAGTAACTTTAGATGGAAAACATTGGTCGGTTGGAGTGACCTCCACTTTATTTTGCAAATGGTGTCGAAGGACCTCGGGGAAGTAACTTTAGATGGAAAAAATGGGTCGGTTAAAGTTACTTCCCCTTTAATTTGCAAATAGCATTGCGGTTAAGGGAAATAACTTCGGATGGAAAAAATGGGTTGGTAAGAGTGACATCCCTTTATATTGCAAATGGCGTCGAGGGAGGTAGGGGAAGTAACTTTGGATGGAAAGAAATGGGTCGTTGAGAGTGACCTCCCTAGTTTTACAAATGGCTTCAAGCAAGATAGGAGAAGTAACTTTGGCTGGAAAAATGGGTCATTTAGAGTGACCTCCCCTTTATTTTGCAGATGGTGTCATGGGAGGTAGGGAGTAACTTTGGATCGAAAGGAAATTAGTCGGTTAGTGACCGCCCCTTTATTTTGCAAACAACGTCAAGGGAGTTAGAGGAAGTAACACTTCGGATGGAAAAACTGGGTCAGTTAGTGAACTCCCTTTGCAAATGGCATCAAGGGAGCTAGGGAAGGTTACTTTGGAAAGAAGAAAATTTTGCAAATAACGTCGAAGAAGGTAGGGGAAGTAACTGTGGATGAAAACAAAACAGGTCGGTTAGAGTGACCCCCTTTTAAATGGCGTTTAGGTGGAAGGGAAATTGACTTTGGATGGAAGGAAGAAATCTCGCTTAGAATGACCTCCCCATTATTTTGCAAATTTTGCAAATGGCGTTAAGGGGATTGGAAGAAAGAGACCGGTTATGGTAACATTCCTTTTATCAATTGGGATGTGGCTGGAGGAAGAAAACTAGAAGGGAAAGAGGACACTTATAGTATCATCCCTTTACTTTGCAAATGGAGTCTAGGAGGGAAGGAGAAATAACTTTGGATGGATGAAGCAGTCGGTTTTGGTAACGAGGGAAAGGTAGCTTTGGAAGATAGCAAATCTAATTCCCCCTTTATTTTGACAAGAGTTTGTGTGTGTGTGTGTGGGGGGGGGGGGGTAACTTTTAATGAAAAAGTACGAGTTGGTTACAGGACAATATTCTGTGTTTTACAAATATCGTCATAGAATGGGAACTACATGTTGACCAAATAGAAGATAGCTATGGCTATCCCTTTTATTTGCAAATGACACCAAACCTCATCATATTTTGTAGAAGAAACATCGTATGGGCAGGGATAAACTGCCCTCCGTTTTGTGAATGGGAGTAACTATTGATGACAAAGTGAAAATCAGTAAGGACTTCATTGTATTTTGCATATTAGAAGAAAGAATGACCAACTGAACACATAGGCATTTTGCAAATGCTATGAAGGAAGTAAACTTAGTAAAGGAAGGTCACATTTTCTTAAACATCAGTTAATGCAACTGTTTTCAAAAAAGTTAACAACACAACTGTATGGGGCTTAATTCAGACATTTTAGACATTGTAATGCATAACTATAGTGTTAAAGTTCTGAAATTAAATACATGAACAAAAAATCATTGAATTGTACTATGCTCTCACCTCAAACAGTTAAACTCCTTGCGAAAAAAGGTAAGCTTACGAATATATTTAATGTTCTGATATTTAGAAGGAAAAACATACATTCTTATAATACAAAGCATAAAATGTATATATTTGTAGATCTGGAAGACAGACATGGCTGATAGGTAAGAGAGGAAAACAGTTAGTTTTCAAATGTGAAAACGCACTCTTCTTAGGATTATAAACCAAAAACAAAATCTAACAACAGTTATACAGATACTAAAATTTTGACTGTCATTTTATAATTTTTAAATGTGAAAATGCATTTTTCTTGGGATTATAACACAAAACATATCTATAATAACAATTATATAAAGGATATTACTCTGTCGAGCATTCGACGAGTTCAATAAATTCAATAATGTAATATTTTTTATCATCTGTTAGCCTTTCCTGCTGAAACATAAAAAAATCTAGTTTCTTTGTATTGACCACTGTCTTCTATCATTTGAAACGACGTCGACGTCAAAGCTTCATTACAGCAGTTTGTTACATGAGTACCTATAAATAGAAACAAATTTGTGCTGAAAATTCTCCCAATATCGCATTGCGTCATGCATTATCACATTATCATAATAAGCCCCGGGGCCATTATCGATAATGGCCCTGGCGTTAGCGCGGGAAATTAACGTCCGTAAACAGAAATGACGTCATGGCGTTTCATGGAGGTAAAACAGCAAATATTTCCGTTTAATTATATCATCTTGAGCGTAACATCGTGTATTCTTCGTGAAATAACGTATTTTTATCCTTAAATTATGCAATAAGCAAGAAAGTACAACTATCCAGGTATTTGATTTTATACAGTAAATAGACTCTTATACAAATAATATAGAAACTGAAAAGCTGAAATTTATTGTGCAAGAAGATGCAAGTACCCATAAAAATGACACAAAAACCCATTTCTTACTATATTATAGGTAAACATGTAATAAACAGGTAAATACATGGGAGAGCGGTGCCTTTGAGTGATAATGGCCCTGGAAGAAGATAATAGCCCTCGGGCTATTATCACCTTGCCAGGGCCATTATCACTCAAAGGCATCGCTCTCCCATTTATTAACCTATACTTATTACATGAGTACCTATAAATAGTAACAAATTTGTGCTGAAAATTCTTCCATTATCGCATTGCGTCATGCATTATCACATTATCATAATAAGCCCCGGGGCCATTATCGATAATGGCCCTGGCGTTAGCGCGGGAAATTAACGTCCGTAAACAGAAATGACGTCATGGCGTTTCATGGAGGTAAAACAGCGAATATTTCTATTTTATTTTATCATCTTGGGCGTAACATCGTGTATTCTTCGTGAAATAACGTATTTTAAAGTACAACTATCCAGGTATTTGATTTTATACAGTAAATAGACTCTTATACAAATAATATAGAAACTGAAAAGCTGAAATTTATTGTGCCAGAAGATGCAAGTACCCATACAAATGACACAAAAAAACAACATTTCTTACTATATTATAGGTAAACATGTAATAAACAGGTAAATACATGGGAGAGCGGTGCCGTTGAGTGATAATGGCCCTGGAAGAAGATAATAGCCCTCGGGCTAAAGCCCTCGGGCTATTATCACCTTGCCAGGGCCATTACCACTCAAAGGCACCGCTCTCCCATTTATTAACCTATACGTATTATCAATTTTATGAAATGGCTTTATTTCATTTCCGCGACGTCAGATACCGGTATGTGATAAACAGATTTCTGTCCTAGCTTGATTCACCTTATTTTTGAGCCGTTTTTCCTCAAAATATTGATGTTTGTTATCTACTTCTGCTGTAAAATGATATAGAAATGGAATATTTCTTTGTTTCGGTATAAGATCGAAATATCTTTCACCGAGTAGGCCTAAACTTAAATCTGGTGTTCCAGAGTAAAAATATTTCATTATTAGTTATTTTACACTGTTTTTCTTAATTCTGACAATGATCGCTCTACAGCTTATGTTGTATTGTTTTATATCTTGTCGAGTTAAATTTAATAAATTAATCCAATCTTATCTTATCTTATTCAACCGCATAGACAAGCATCACACCGTATTTCATGACGTCAAGTGCTTTTGTTGAAAAAAAGTAAAATAGGTCTACGAGACGCGTATTTTTCTTTTACATTTTAATCGTTTGGCGTGTGTTTTAGTGATTTTGTTAGCATTACTATACGTCTTTGTCTTTTTTGAAGCACATTTCCAGTCTTTACAATTCACATCCTTTCGCGTTCAAGTGTAGTTCCGTACTAGATCTACATGGCATGTAGTGAAAATCATATTTGGATTTCTCTCCGTTTGAAACAATGTGTTTATCATGTTATAATCTAAAGCTACATTCCAGTTATCCCGCGGACTAAAATTCTTAAAGTTTGTCCACAGTTCTACTAAACATTAGATCAGAGCATCTTTTTACCAATCATTCCTATCAAAGAGAGAATTGCTTTAAAAGTCATTTCAGTCCCAAAGGGTTAACATTACTAATTTAGTGTTCAAAGTAAGGTGTCGGTTAACAATTACGTCAAACAGTGTAAATAAATGACTTTAAAAAGCTACATTTGGGCAACCCAGACAAAAAAATGTATGGGTGTTTGAATAAAAGACCTATGATTTCATCTGTACATTTTGCAGTTACTAAAGTGTTGAATTGCATGTCAAGATTTCAGAGTATTACTGAAACATAACGATGCATTATACCCTGATAAACTCACTGTTTTAGATGTGGGAAATCCAAATACAATTTTCACTTGCAGCAACATTTATTTAACGCGAACGAATTACACATAATTTAGACAGTTTTTAACAAAATAAAACGGTAGAAAATGACTGTATTAAAATGAAAAAGAAATCAATCTCGTAGAACTATATTTCTTTTTCCAACATAAAATAAGCGTAACGTTATGCATTGCATGTGATGTTATAGCCTACTAAAAATGTACATAAATTGATTTATAAGTAAAACCGAATTATTTCCAAGTTTATACTTTCACGAGTTGCATCTAGGATGATTCGATATTTCGATTTAACACTGAAACAAATGCCACAGTTCCAGTCCTAAAATTTATTATTTGTGAAAGTGTTTTTGTTTTTTTTTTACAGTAAGTAATCTACGCATAATTATTTTTGAAAACTATATCTGTACAGTTTAAAAATAATTGATATAAAGGAGTGTAATTTTGAGACGCTTTTGAAATAATTATCCAAATCAGTATTCTATCTGGCTTCTTACAAATATTGACTGTCCCGTATATTTTATTTATCAAAGTCTTTTTTTTTTCGGGGTTTATCGCCGTTTAACAACAGTATTTCAAAAAATGTTAATGAACGGCGTTAACCCCCCCCCCCCCCCCCCCCCCACCACCACCAACCCTCCAAAAAAATGTGCATTTTGTGCTCATAAAAATATTGATATAAATAAAGATGCATAATTCCATGAAGCTAGAAATATTTGTTTTGTCTAAATAGTTCGACCGTATCAGTGATCCGAAAATTAAAACAATTTCCTCATTTTTACTGAAAATATTTATCCTAAAATTTAGCAAACAGTTGTAAGCCGCTTACACATGACCAGCTAGAGCTCTCAGGGAAAGTAAAATGTTATCATTATGACTTTTGACCTTCAAGTGTGATCTTGACCTTGGACCTAGTTATCTGAGTTGTTCCCAGTTTACTATTCGAAAAAGTTTATAAAAATACTATTGTTATTACATAATATTTGTAAGCGAGAGAGATGAAAACAGATTTTTATGCCCCCGAAGGGAGGCATATAGTTTTTGAACGGTCTGTCGGTCTGTCCGCAATTTTCGTGTCCGGTCCATATCTTTGTCATCGATGGATGGATTTTCAAATAACTTGGCATGAATGTGTACCACAGTAAGACGACGTGCAGTGCGCAAGACCCAGGTCCGTAGCTCAAAGGTCAAGGTCACACTTAGACGTTAAAGGATAGTGCATTGATGGGCGTGTCCGGTCCATATCTTTGTCATCGATGGATGGATTTTCAAATAACTTGGCATGAATGTGTACCACAGTAAGACGACGTTCAGTGCGCAAGACCCAGGTCCGTAGCTCAAAGGTCAAGGTCACACTTAGACGTTAAAGGATAGTGCATTGATGGGCGTGTCCGGTCCATATCTTTGTCATCGATGATGGATTTTCAAATAACTTGGCATGAATGTGTACCACAGTAAGACGACGTGCAGTGCGCAAGACCCAGGTCCGTAGCTCAAAGGTCAAGGTCACACTTAGACGTTAAAGGATAGTGCATTGATGGGCGTGTCCGGTCCATATCTTTGTCATCGATGGATGGATTTTCAAATAACATGGCATAAATGTGTACCACAGTAAGACGACGTGTCACACGCAAGACCCAGGTCCGTAGCTCAAAGGTCAAGGTCACACTTAGACATTAAAGATCATTTTTCACGATAGTGCATTGATGGGCATGTCCGGTCCATATCTTTGTCATTCATGCATGGATTTTAAAATAACTATGCATGAATGTGTGACACAGTAAGACGATGTGTCGCGCGCAAGACCCAGCTCCGTAGGTCAAAGGTCCTAAACTCTAACATCGGCCATAACTATTCATTCAAAGTGCCATCGGGGGCATGTGTCATTCTACGGAGACAACTCTTGTTTTTTTATTGTTTTTTTTTTATTCAGGGGCGGAGATGTATGTGCGGGGGATGAGGGAATCTAAAAATCTAAGAAACAATATGAGATATAAGCTAGTATGAGAAATGTAAGAAGAAGATTTTTCTGGAAGTGGCTAAGGGTAGCAGTGTGTGTGTGTGTAGGGGGGGGGGGATTATGAGGAATACTAAGATTCAAGATTCCATCTGAAATACAAGGGTGTAAGAAGAAAGCGAGGGTGTATCTGCAGAAAAGGGAAAAGGGGATGTGATCTGATATTTGAGAGTTGTAAACGAATATACATTTAGTAGAAAAAGACATTTGACATTATGCTAGGGATTTTGCCCAAATTTCAGTGCCATCTCATGACTTAATAGCTGATGATTTTATATAATGGCTTCAAATACTCAAAAAATAAGTTATATTCCTATCAAACTGTCACAAAAATAATTTTATTTTATATTTGTTTTGTTGAAATTCTACAATTTTGCGGCTAAGGGTAATATTTTCTGTAAAATGTGCAATGTGTATTTTCAGTGAAATAAGCATATGCATTTAAGGTATGTCTATTATAAAATGTTTTAAAACAATAAATACACTTTTACCATGCAGATTATCAGTTTTATTAACATTTTAAAAAAATATCTGAAAAGCAAAAATAAAAGTGGAACAAAACTTTTGGTCACACAACCGTACTTCAGTTCTTTCCACCCGGGTGCTCCTGATAAATGATGCATTGAGTTTGTTTTTTATACATCTGTACTGTACACATGTACAATAGTGACCAGGTATTATAGTGATATCTATATACTATAAACATGCACTTTCATAATGGCTAGCAAAACAGATAGATGTGCTTCTTGTTACTCCAATACAAAAAAGAATAAAATAACATATAATGGTAGGAGAACACTGAGTGGCCCAGCATATCAATGGCACAGAACCTATCTAGGTAGTATCGGCATTAATGTGGATGATACTTCCATACTATGCAACTCTTGCATTTGAAAATTATACAGAAAAAGAAAAAGGCTTGATAATTCTGCCAGTTGCATCGGGGTTGGGATAAGTGTTGGCGACATCGGCGTTAATTACGGTGATGTCAGGGTTACTTCTATGGGTATCGGTGTTAGTGTTTGTGACATCCAAAAGTAAAACATCTGTAGGGTCAGTGTGTGTGTAATTGATCAGCGAATACCAAACCAAGATCCACGTCGGAGGGCAATCCTTCATAGGAAGGGGAGGTGTGTAGTAGCTGTCGTTCACTGACCCGTGACTGATGTTCAGTGACCTACAAAACCCGCCAAAATAGCCGATGTACATGTGGATAGCTGGGTGAAGGGTGTTCTGGTATACCGCACAATGGAGTGAGGACGCCATCTCAACTCGGGAACAATTACAAAATTAAAGTAGGAATTTTATCCTATTAATAATATTCTTTCAAGTTAGTACATCTGCTAGTGTAATACTGTGCTACATGCTTCCTCAGGACTATGTAGAAGTGTGAAATGGAGGTGCTACATAACTACACCTGAACACAATGGCACTAGACTCATATATTTTACATCAAGAGTAAAAGAAGCTCTTACAAGGAAAGCTGAAGGTGGGCTTTTAGGATCCATCTATGTCTGGCTTCCATCTGTCCACATTTAGTTCCTTAACTCTCATGGATGAACATTTCTAAAGCTATCTTAATCAAACTTGGAACCCAATGTATATGGCCATGAGATCTCTGAAAGTCTGATTATGTGTGTCATAGGGTAACATCATAATATAAATAAATAAAATGAATATAATGGTTGTTATTTTTCATTGTACACTTTACATTATGAAATGGTAGCTTTAAGATATATAGTCCATCATACAGTATTTTCCTTACTTCTTATTTAGCCTTTATAATTATTAAACTTAAACGGTCCCGTTATTCCTATTATATTCCCCTATACTAATCCATGTCCTTATGAATCAATAATGAGGTCAGGCGGCTGGAGAGGATTTGGACGGTCACTCGAGACAACACAACAGTTACTGCCAAAAAGACACTTTTATGTTACAAGATATGGCAGAATAAGCAGACCACCGATTTGGTATGGAATCGATGAATATGTAGTCTCCTTTTGAACTGTGGAGTCGCCGACAACAGTTGGGGATTGAACTCAGAAACTGTTGCATATATTTATCATCAATTAAAGAACAGTGGCTGAGTGAGACGCCTTTGGCTATGGCCTTTGTTAATGACACAAAGTGTTCCTGCTGTAGAACATCTTAAAGTCCACCCACTTAGCTCAGTATGGAGAGCGTTGGTCTACGGATCGCGGGGTCGCGAGTTCGATTCCCGGGCTGGGCGTATGTTCTCCGTGACGATTTGATAAAAGACATTCTGTCTGAAATCATTCGTCCTCCACCTCTGATAATTAATGTGGAGAAGATGGCAGTTACTTGCAGAGAACAAGTTTGTACTGGTACAGAATCCAGGAACACTGGTTAGGTTAACTGCCCGCCGTTACATTACTGAAATACTGTTGAAAAACGGCATTAAACCCAAAACAAAACAGAACATCTTAATGCTGGCTATAATATAGCGGATACCCCCTCTGATGGTGATGCCATGGTAGAAATTGATCGGTGGCAGCAGGGCTTGTGTCCAATTTCTTGGCTCGTACGTCCTATTGATAGTATTCTTTGGAGTAAGTACATCTGCTAGTGTATGATGTGCTACATGTTTCCTTAGGAAGATGTTGAACTGTGAAATGAAGGTGCTACTACATACTACATCTGAACACAATTGCATGAGAATCAGTTGTTTTACGATTGTTGAATTTTTTAGAGGTCTATTTGTGAAATCTGCTGATAGGAAATAGTTAGACTGTGTTGTTTTAGTGGCTGCCTGTTACATGATGAAGTTCGTTGTCATTGCATGTTTCTTAAAGATAGAAGAAATGCCTTAGATGGCACAGGTCAAACAACTCACCAGTCTTTAGGATTGACAGTGAACTTTTTATTTACTTTCCAGTACCAGCAGCTAATGACATTGATCTTGTTTGCTCAAAAGAAAGTGACTGCAGTGAGCGGATTCCATATTCTAGGTTTGAACATCATTGGATCATTGTCAAGACGTTTTCTTTGTATTAAATCTTTTTCACTGTTAAAACTATTGTTATTCCTTGAACTTTTATTTTATAGTGAATCATACTGATTGTAAATAGAAATTATATCACACAAAATTAAATAAAATTCTTCCTTTTGTTCACAACATAATGATAGATTTACAAAGTATGTTTAAACAGGTGGTTCAAAAGGTCAATCACCACCCGCCCCCTCCGCCAAACACACAGTATACCTGCAAGAACAGGCACATAGAGCACTTCTTTATTATCTCAACATTAAAACGTAGCACAATGCATGCATGGATGTTTGTAAAAAGCCATAGAAATTTTTAGTGCGGGGATTAATTTTAGATAATGTGCGTACCGTGACCTTTACTCTGAATACAAGAAAACTATGAAAAGTAGAAGTTTGCAATATGCTACATAACACACAATCTATATGTACATGCATGTGTATTGAAACACACACGCCTAAGTAACACTGGTAGACAATTTAAATATATAACAAGTTTGTTGCTTAATCAAAGAGCATGTTCCGCAAAAGTTTAAGGTAAAAATAAGAACTGCATGTGTAGCACTTTGAAACTATTCAATGTTTTAAAAGGGTGGAAATGCTTGTAGCACGCAGTTTGGGTGCTACAAAAATATGGTGTTACATATCACAGGTGGCAGTAACGTACCTAGGATACAGTATGGGTCCATGGGCCATATGCACTTACATTTATTACAATTATAATGTTTTCTTAGGAAAAAAATGACAAAAAGCCATTTTGAAAAAAGTTTTGCTCCTGTGACAATGAGCCATCTACAAGGTAGATATGAACAGTTTCACACGTGCATTGCTACCAGGTCCGTATTTTTTTTTCAAAACAATATTTCCTTATCAATGATTGGCCGCCTTTTCGGCAAGAGATTAATCTTTCAGAAAAACCTTACTTCAAAACCCAGTTCCAAACCGTTTACGCATCACGAGCGAGCAACGGCGTACAAAACGATAGTGATTTCTCCACCCGAAAAAATCCGACACATTTTTCGCACCGAAGTCTCCCCCCTAAAACACATCAAGTACACCTTGTCAGTTAAAAATAACGCTACAACCGGTCAGAACTGGCCAAATGCAAACTAACAAGACCGAACATCAGGTTTAACTCTTCGTAATTACTTACAAATTTGCAATTGAACTGTTTCGCTTTCGAAAATTACCTTCGCCTGCCATGATTACCGTTGACAAAACGGTGGTTGTAAAGAACGTTTTCATTGGCGGAGACAGTTTACGTATTTCAAACGTAGCGATAAAATCCAAAGAGTAGCCGAATATAAACAAGCAGCGATGGCTCACGAAGATTGTTTAGGTTAAAGGTCAGTAATTCAAATCCTTCTTTGTTTCATATAAAAAACGACAACTTCAGGTCGTCTTTACGTATCTTTAGAGAACATCACTTTTACCTACACACGATTGTCACACACGACACAACATTAAAATGACCAATTTTTAAGTCAGGGGCCATAACGCCTACATGACAGGATGAATCCGGACGCGAAACCTCAGGTACACAACTACACATGCTGACCAACTTTCCTATAAAGTTTTGTGACTCTATGTCAAATACTTTTGGAGCTAAGCGCGACACATCACTAAAATGACCGATTTTTAAAAAGTCAGGGGTCATAACTCCTATATGACAGAATGAATCCGGACACGAAACTGCAGGTGCACAACTACACATGCTGGTCAACATTCCTGTAAAGTTTTAGGACTCTACGTCAAATACTTTTGGAGCCAGGCGCAACACAACATTCTCGGTTGGACGGTCAAAGGGAAAATCTATATGCACACCCCCCCCCCCCCCCAAAAAAAAAGAAAAATATTGTGAACAATTTCTTGTTGATAACGAAACAACACATTTGGCTACTTCAGACATTATTATTACTAAAATTGTGAAGAAATAAAAACGTGTTTGCGCATGCGCAGAGAAATGAAACAAGTTTACCGCGTTTCGTCGCACGATATTACGTGCATCCGAATAAAATTATAACGTTGCCGTTGTTGTCATTATTACTATTATAATTATCATCATCATCATCCTTTTCATCATCATCATCATCATCATCATCATCATCATCATTATCATCATCGTTGTTGTTGTTAATGACGCATTTCTTTCTTTCTTTCATAATAATAAAAGGATTACTTACCAGAGAGATCGCATTCTGTGTTTCTTTAAAGACGCCAACGTCTAGGAGACCAGCGTCACAGTTCTGACGTAACAGACAGACGCTGAGCGTTTATAGCTGTACGTTACTAACGTCCAGTTAGCTCATTTTTACTGCCTGAAAATAAGAAAAAAAGTTCATCATCAGTTCAAAGTGTTTTATAAGATACATTTTGTATAGGTATGAATGCTGTCGCTGCTGTTGCTGATATCCTCCTCCGCATCATCATCATCATCATCATCATCTTCATCATCTTCATCATCAGCAGCAGCATCAGACCTGTGTGTGCGGCTGTTGTTATTAATATAATCATTACTAGTATTACAATCACTTTCCGCACCTGCAATTGCATCAATGTGCTAGAAGTCAGCTCCGAGACGTGTTGCTACCGGTAAGTCAGCGTCATAGAAACAGACGTTGCGTTTGTGACGTAACAATCGGACGTTTGATAGACGTAACGTAACGTACGTCATTTACGGTACAATACAGCCATTTCCCGTCCTGTAGAGGCTGGATATTGCGATACGTTAACACTAAAATTATGATTCGATTTTATGCAACTTACTGCAATACTGATATGTCTCTATTGTATTTCACGAGCAGCGCAGCAGCTCTCCTTGGACGTAATTGCGCAAATGGTCTTGAGCTTGTTAAAGAGCCTATTATTTCTGTAAAAGTTCCTGAGACAGACAGAATGCCCTGGCGCTGACTACTTTTTCTTATTATTTGATTTCTTGTTTTTCCCCGTTAAGGGGAGTGGGCCGATCCCGGAGGTACTGCAATACCGGGCCAACCCGTGGCGAGAGCGGAGCAAGCCCCTAACATCTCACCTGTGTCCAAAAATCAGTTTAATATCGAAGTCCCCATTGGGGGACGTATCAGATATTAAGCTGATAAGAACAGATACTACACTTTGATCTTAGCCAAAAGCGAGAAGCGATAGTGCTAAAAGGAGAAACAAACTTTCAAATATAAAATTTGTAGGTTTTTTTTGTCAAAAACTGAAAAAATTTTCTTTTAAGGTTAGGCTTTCACTTGCTAAAATAATCTACTATACATGAAATTTGTTGTTACAACGGAGTACAACACTCTTTATGCTTGCAACAAAAATAGTGTGTACATTAACCAAACTTCAATATCTATAGGATAAAGTAAAAGTTATTATGTTGTTATAGACAAATTTAATTCAATTGATAAATACTGATAAAATATGCAAAATTATAAATGTGTATGAAATAAATATAGAAAATAAGTAGTTGTCTTCTTGTAAGTAAGAATTGCTTTCTTTCATCTTAATGACAAAGCATGCAGCATTTTTCAGTCTATGGTGCAAATTTAAATCATTTTTTGAATTCACTGAATTTTAGAATCCTTATATTAACCCTTACCCTGCCAAATTTCTATTATGAACTTGTCCATCTTTCAATTTGGACAGTACCATTAACTGTTAAAAGGGGTGCATACCAAAAAGTTACCGATTGAATGGCGAACAGTGCAGATCATGATCTTCGCTGGCCGCAAAGGCAGAATCAATCATTTTCAGCATGATAAGGGTTAAGTGGAAGTAAAAGCACACAAATAGAAACCATTATACAGTATTAAGATCATTTTATACTTATCTGTGTTTTCTCATTTCACCTTTCTATACAAAACAATAATCAATAGTTCAACTAGACAGCAAAAACTGTGCTGAAGATATTACTGCTTCAGGCAAGTTTGAACTGAAATATTGCTTCATTTTCTTGAAATACTATCAAATAATTTTTCAAGAATCAATAAATACCATTATGAGGTACATTCATTCATAAATTACAACATCCTGGGGTGTAAGATGAGTTTTTCTAGTGCCGAAAAAGCATGGTAAAATCCTGTCCAGCAGGCAAGAAAAAAACATTGTAAGGAAACGCAAGTCTTACTTCCTGTCTTTTTGAGGTTTCTGTGGTTCTACTTCCTGTTTCTCTTCCTCGTCTGGTTCCTGGCCCAGGGCTTTCTTACGTCGGGCCTCAAGCCATGTATCCATGAAACTAAATGGTTTTTCTTCCTCTTTCTGAAATTAGAAAATTTGAATAAATCAGTTCAAATTTATATTTTCTAACACATTTCCACTAGTGACATAATTCTAAGAACATATCACAAGGCACAGCAGCAATTGCAATAAAAAGCCTGTATTCCCTTTTCTCATAAATCTAGCCCCTTAACTGGTATTTCAGCTCTTGTCAATAATAGGTATTAGTTGCAAAAGATTATGCAAAAGATTTTTTTTTGCTACATTTTGATACTCCATTTAAACTTAGAAAATCCACAAGAAGAAAATGTCTAAGAATTGTTGTAAATGAACAATCAAAGCTTTCACATGGTGGGCCATGCTATGAATTAGCCTTAACAGCGCTATAATTATTACTGTTTAGTTATAACAATGCTTACAGTAGTTAAATTCATTTTACAGAAATTTCCAAAATCTAAGATGAAAATATGATTTTTTTATCTTTGAGGCAACATTTAATATGAAATACAGAACATGATATTGCGTATCATGTTTCTTTATTCTTTCAGTATAACATGAAAATGATTTCTCAATTATAACAAGACTAAGCTTCTGTAATGTATCATTGTTTAGAAACTTACATTTTCCTGTTCTTGTTCTTCATCTTCATCAATCTCATACACAATCATCTCTTCTACTTTCTTCATTACATCTGAAAGCTCTTGCCCACTGAAATACATCATAAACTCTTACCAGAAACTATAAGAACAATTTGCAAGAAGTTAAAGGGCTGTTAAGGAAAGCAATACTATAGTACATGATTCCTTAATACAATCTTTTTTTCTTCTTTAGTCTGCTCACAATAGTTTTGCATTGACAAGGAGCAGTGGTAAAGTGGTTAAAGTGTCAGCCACTCAACCCCGAGGTCTTGGGTTCAATCCCAACTTCAACCTTTCATCACAATCAAACTAAAATAAATCAGCATAAACAAAAAATTAGTAATTGTGCATTCTACCAAATCACCACTCAGGGTTATAACACAGAATATATTAACATGTTTTTGGACAAAAAGCTGCAATGGAGGTAACTACTATGACAATGCTATGTTTCAATTTTGTTGCTGTAAAAATAGACTTTCAACCATAAATCAACTGTGTTTTGCCAGTTTCAATCTTTAAATCTTTTTTGTCTTGGACAAATTTTATGGATACTGTGAAACCATTTATATTTGTATGGGACTAATTTTTGTGGATTTTGTAGCTGAGTCAATATACAAAATTCAACCCTAATGAAAAAGTAAAATTCCCATTCACTTTACGTTCAATTCAAAATTCATCAATTATATACTCAAGAATTTGCTGTTTTTACCAAAACCGTGAAATCTCATACCCCTGCATGTATATGTTTTCACAGTAGTACAAAATTATAATACACTGCCATTCTACAAGAATTATTAGAGACATGGTGCACTGTTAAAAATCCATATACATATACTTGCCTCCCTTTCAATGGTCCAGGCAGATGAGCCTGTTCTTTTGCCTTTCTCTCCATTTCTTGTTCTCTCTTCATATCTCTGAAATGGACAGGTAAAAGTAGGGTGTAAATTCTACAATTAAAACAACAATAAACAGTTTTCGCAAAGTTTATAACACAATAATTATCTATAACTATCATGCTAATAGCCTTCCGAGGATTGTTAAATCTGGCTAGTAGTATTGTTTACTGAACAGAGTAGATACTAGTCAAATTTAAAGGACTAACAATAATTATCTTGATGGAATAGTAATTGACTGAAATTTAAAGAAAAACAAAATTTTGCATAGTGAGCTATGCCATATGATGCTTTAGATCAGCACTGGCAAATTTATGGAACCTGGACACATTGTCAAATTATCCCAGGAATGAAAACATGAGAAATTTTAATTAAAACCACCTCCAATTTAAAGTGGCTTTAACAGGACACCATATGCAATTGCTTTTAAAGTACATGTAATGATTTTCCGAAACCATATCAGTATGATTTTATCACACATATATTTATACATAACAATGTAACAGTGTAACAGATGGCTTTATATAAGTATTTTATGGACTATATGTTGAGATATATCTTGTTACAACATCAAACACAGCATAAAAGCAATTGTGAGTTTTGTTGGTGTTGGTGATAAAAAATGAAAACTTCCATTAAATATGCACGAAATACTTTTCTTGCTTTGTTTCGTAAACATATATTTTACTACAACTACAAATGACAAAATTCCTTAAGCACCAATCAAGTGAAACAACACATCTAATATTGACAGACAGAAGCTGTTTAATGAGAAATGTGGACGCTGGACAAAATTCTGATAATGAAAGAGGGCTTTTGAAAAACATCAGTACTCCGAGGAAATTGTTGAATCAAAACATTTATCAATGTACGACTGTTGTTAAAAAATGCCTGCTGGGATTGAAGACATTGTGTAAAAGGTATGGCTTGCATCAGAAACTTTAGTATCATAATCCCATTTGACCAACAATGACCTTGGCCTTGCAAATGAAGGCTAGGCTCCACATATTAAAGGTTGTGATGAATACTTCTCCTAAATCAAAATGAAATCAGAAACTGATCTTTCCTGCATTGTGTGACCCTGACTTAAAAGATAGATAAATTAATTTGAAGACTGAACACCACAAAAGTTTCAGTATTTGTACTAAGTTAAAAATCTGAATAATTTTTAGGTAACAAAGTTATGGCCGAAACAAGAAAGTGCAGTATCTATGATCCTTCTGATCCCTCACGACCTTGACCTTAAAGATAAAATAAGATTTCGGTGCAGTGGGTACCTCAATATTTTAATATTTCTACCAAATTAAATGAATCCCATTAAGGGTAACAAAGTTATGCCCCAAATAAGAAAATATGACATTTAATGATCCTTTTGAGCCCTCCTGACCTTGAACTTACGATAAATCAACAGATTCTATTCACTGTACACTACAATGTTGGGATATATACTCAAACAAATTCACATTAAGGGTAACAAAGTTATGGCCTTGGCAAGAAATCAAAGTAAGAGCTATCTCTCTGACTGCTCTTGACTTAATACCTTGAAAGCAACTCCACAGATTGTAAGCAGAGCATATCACAATGTTGTGACAATACTTGTGTCTTAGTAAAAACAAGGCAGTCTGAAAGACAGCTAAATCCCCCGCCACTGCTATGGATAGTGAAAGGGTAAAACCTTTGATTTTAGCTGTGACCTTGACCTTGAACTGACACGGCTGACTCATGAATTCTGCACAACGTCTTGATGAGGTGATCATTTGACCAAATTTTCATGAAAATCCTTCAAGGGGTTTAGGAGATACAGAGCTGAAACCTTTGACCTTCAGTTGTGACTTTGACCTAATTGAGTTGACATGGCTGACTCATGAGTTCTTGATGAGGTGATCATTTGACCAAAGTTTGATGAAAATCCTGGCATGGTTGACTCATAATTTCTGCACATCGTCTTGATGAGGTAATCATTTGACCCAGGTTTTATAAAATTCCTTCAAGGGGTTTAGGTGATATAGAGCGGACACGAAATGGAAGGCTCAAACCTTTGACCTTCAGTTGTGACCTTGACCTTGAGCTGACATGGCTGACTCATAAGTTCTGCACATCGCCTTGATGAGGTGATCGTTTGACCCAAGTTTGATGAAAATCCTTCAAGGGGTTTAGGAGATATAGAGCGGACACAAAATGGAAGGTTCAAACCTTTGACCCTAAGTTGTGACCTTGACCTTGAGCCAGCATGACTGACTCATGGGTTCTGCACATCGTCTTGATGAGGTGATCATTTGACCCAAGTTTTATAAAATTCCTTCAAGGTGTTTAAGAGATATAGAGCAGACACAAAATGGAAGGCTCAAACCTTTGACCTTGAGTTGTGACTTTGACCTTGAGCCGGCATGGCTGACTCATGGGTTCTGCACATCGTCTTGATGAGGTGATCATTTGACCCAAGTTTTATAAAATTCCTTCAAGGGGTTTAGGAGATATAGAGCGGACACAAAATGGCAGGCTCAAACCTTTGACCTTGAGTTGTGACCTTGACCTTGAACCGACAAGGCTGACCCATGGGTTCTGCACATCGTCTTGATGAGGTGATCATTTGACCCAAGTTTCATGAAAATCCTTCAAGGGGTTTAGGAGATATGGACCGGACACGAATTTGTTACGGACGGAAGGACGGACGCAGACCATTCCTATAATCCCTCCGCCACGGCGGGGGATTAATAAAAATCACAACTGGGTTTATAACAGTATGGTTTGGACAAGAAAGAGTTTCTAAAAAGTCTCTAAGATAAAATCTTAAGACTTTTTGTGACCTCTTCTGACAATGACCTGACCTTGTAGATAGGAAATAAAATCTATAAAAATATTTTTTGAAAGCACAGAATGCAACCAAGCAAAATCATAGCAGACTAGGTTTGATTATGTTCATGAGAGGTTATGAAATGTGAAACACCCATCACGCCCCCTAGCACCGGCTTTAAGTGGAATTTTATTACACAGATATTGAATGGATTCCATGATCTCAAAGGACCAAAAAATATATCGGTAACAAAACTGAATTCAAGTATGGGGAGACTTCTTAAAGCCGCCACTTGGCACTTAAAGACTGCTGTTGTGATAGTTAATAAAGTCTATAAAAAGATCCTTTGGAAGCATAGAATGCAACCAAGCAAATTTTTGCAAAATAATAGCAGACTCGGTTTAACATTGTAGTTTAACATGTTCTGTACAATGTAAACTACAACCCTATGATATATATAGTTATACTTACTTTCAATAAAATCAGATTACAAATAATTAATAACAAAGTAATGGCCTTTTAAAGCCTCCTGACCTTGACCGTAGTTGGTTTATGTAACAGCCTGGACACAGACAGACAGAAGGGCAGTGCAATTACTACAGAGTTAGGAGACCTAATAATATCAGAACTCCGATGTCCAATGCTTACACATATCAAATATGTCTGTGATCGAATATATAAAATGGTCTCACTGAAGTCATTTCTTTACTTACATTATACAAAAATCCTACAGCAGGCACTTCAAAGAAAAGATCCTATTACATAACCACGTAAGACTCCAAAAGAATCAAAACACTTTCATTAAAAATAAACTGTGACCTTACTCATTTATTTTGTCCAGAATTTTCTCATGTTCTTTAACTCTTGATTCAAGCTCAGCAAACATTGGATTCATAAACATCTGTAACGAGAAAAACATTTTGTCTGAAATATGCACTCCTGTATGATATCTATATCAATTTTTGCAACGTCAACTTCTTTTCAACACAAATCTATATAAGTTAACGAGACAAGTACATGTATTTGAAGCTTTATATACCACTATGCATATGGTCCATTATTCCACTGTCACTCAGCTAGAAACATATGGCTAATGAAAGTTTCACGTCAGCTGTTCTTTTTTTAGTCAGTATTAACACAGGTAACACTCCTAAAGATTTCTAAGAAAAATTTCAAAACAACTCTTCTAAAATGATACTATTGAAATATCAGTGTATCATGGTGGAGTTCAACTAAAAGACATAAGTATGATAAACAGCAATGTCATGAAATGCAATAATGTATTTTGTTATTTGTTCAAGTATCAACATAAGAAGTATAACTCAAGAGAAGAATAGCTCGTTAAACAAATATTGATCACGTTACATGTACATTAGAAACCAAATCAAGCTGTTACACTGACATCAATACGGCAACAAACTTTCTTAATCTGACATACCGGCAAATTGAATGCATCGGTATTCATCTGCAACTGTAAGAACATAGCAAGGCCGCACCACATACATAATGTGTGTTTGCTTTTCGTCCTTTCAACAGCCAATGCAGAGAAAAACACACACAAAATCCTTAATGTTGTTGCATAAATAATTGAAACTTAAAACAAAAAAGTGCTGATAGAAAACTGATGTATGTTCCATAAACATTCCAAACACAACAATTGTGCCAATACTTGTACATGCATAATTGCATATAACAAACAAGAGTTGTTGGGCAGCAATAGCATTGAAAAATATTTGCCATATAAAAACAAGAGCTGTCAGAGGAAAGCAACACTTGACTATTTAATAACAGCCTTGTCAGTTGAATGAATATAAAGTCAAACAAGAGGGCCAAGATGGCACTAGGTCGCTCACCTGAGAAACACACCATAACAGTGTAAACATATTTAACCTAGGGATTTCATGGAAAAAAATATTCTGGCCAATTTTCATTAGAACTGGACCAAAAATGTGGTCTCTTGAGTTTAAACAAGTATTTTATTTGATATGACCTAGTGACCTCGTTTTTTATGTCAGATGACTCATGTTCAAATTTGACTTAGATTTCATCAAGGCAATCATTCTGACCAAATTTTATGAAGATCAATTGAAAAATACAGCTTCTAACGCATACACATGTTTTTTCTTTGAGTTGACCTAGTGACCTACTCTTTGACCACAGATGACCCATATTCAAACTTGACCTAGATTTCATCAAGGCAATCATACTGACCAAATTTCATGAAGATCAATTGAAAAATACAGCCTCTATCGCATACACAAGGTTTTTCTTTGAATTGACCTAGTGACCTAGTTTTTGACCCCAGATGACCCATCATCTAACTTGACCTAGATTTCATCAATGCAATCATTCTGACCAAATTTCATGAAGATCAATTGAAAAAATACAGCCTCTATCACATACACAAGGTTTTTCTTTGATTTGACCTAGTGACCTAGTTTTTGATCCCATATGACCCATATTCCAATCTGCCCTAGATTTTATCAAGGCAATCATTCTGACCAAAATTCATGAAGATCAATTGAAAAATACAGCCTCTATCACATACACAAGGTTTTTCTTTGATTTGACCTAGTGACCTAGTTTTTGACCCCAGATGACCCATTTTCTAACTTTTGCCTAGAGTTTATTAAGGTAATCATTCAAAGATCAGTTGAAAAATACAGTCTCTATCGCATACACAAGGTTTTTCTTTGATTTGACCTATATAGTGACCTAGTTTTTGACCCCAGATGACCCATTTTTGAACTCGGCCTAGATTTCATCAAGGTATTCATTCTGACAAAAATTCATGAAGATAAGTTTTGAAAAATACAGCCTCTATCGCATACATAAGGTTTTTCCTTGATTTGACCTAGTGACCTAGTTTTTGATCCAGATTACCCATTTTCAAACTCGGCCTAGATTTCATCAAGGTAATCATTCCGACAAAAATTCATAAGATCAATTGAAAAATACAGCCTCTGTCACATACACAAGGTTTTTCTTTGATTTGATCTAGTGACCTAGTTTTTGACCCCAGATGACCCATTTTCGAACTTGGCCTAGATTTCATCAAGGTAATCATTCTGACCAAATTTCATGAAGATCATTTGAAAAATACAGCCTCTATCGTATACACAAGCTAAATGTTGACAGATGACAAGACGACAGTCACACTGACGACGGACGCCAGACATAATGTGTGATCAGAAAAACTCACCTGAGCATTGCTCAGGTGAGTAAAAAGGGGCATAATTTTGTAAAAATGCAAAACAATTATGGTTATGAAATCTTTTATGGATTTTTGAGAGAAATTATTTTTCGCATAAAATGTGTGGGTTAGAACTTAACAGGAAAAAGGATGAAACCCCAAAGTTTGCTAAAATTTTGCATGTATCACTTTGTGACCACCTATCATTGTTGTCTTAGTAATTAATGATTTATTCAGCAAATACTGAATTACAAAGTAGTCAGCAAGATAACTGAATTTTGTTTTAAACTGCATTTACTTTAGTAATGTCAGAATTCAGAAAATAAGTAAAGTGTAGTCGTTAAGTTAAAATCATTACATGGCTCGCTGGTGATCAGGCCCTGTGTTCACGAAACATTTTTCAGTCTCAGGTGAGTTTGAAATTTTAATATCAATTTTACTAAAACTTCAAGGTTAAATTCCAACTGAGACTGACCATCATTACTGAATAGTCACTTGAAAATAGTTATTATTAAACTTAGTTTTAATCATGATATTTAGATGTAAATGACAACTAAAGTTTCTTTATCAAACTCACCTGAAACTGAAAATGTTTTGTGAACACAAGGCCAGATTTAGGATATACACTGTCTTTGGATTTCCTGGACAGCATATGAGCCGCGCCATGAGAAAACCAACATAGTGGGTTTGCGACCAGCATGGATCCAGACCAGCCTGCGCATTCGCGCAGTCTGGTCAGGATCCATGCTGTTCACTATCAATACCTATTGGAATTAGAGAAACCGTTAGCGAACAGCATGGATCCTGTCCAGACTGTGCGGATGCGCAGGCTGGTCTGGATCAATGCTGGTCGCAAAGCCACTATGTTGGTTTTCTCATGGCGCAGCTCATATATCCTGTATTCAGTCACAATAAGCCATGTAACTAATAATACCAGAGATACCGCAATAGCTCTTGACATTTTGCCACAGCAACCTAAAAAAGGGGCATAATTTCATCAAAATGACAACATTATCAACATGTCATTCAGTTGGTATTATCATGGCAAAGATGTGTAACTTGATTCCTTAGGTTGTGATGTACACTGAAGTTAATGACTACTGAGATAATAACTCCTGAGATACTAACTAACAAAATTTTGTTGAAATATCTTTTTAAAAATGCCTAAGTACAAAAAGAAGCATAATTTCAACATAGTGATAGCAAGAGACTTGAAGAGTTATGGACACACAGTGAGTGAGTATGTCATTTACTTGGTGATATCAGTGAAAAGAAGTGTGTGAAGTTTCATTCAGTAACTGTTGCGATTTGTAGTTACTGAGATACCAACTTGATGACGGTCACAAACAGAATTTGGTTCAAATGAAATTTTTATTAATAAGAATATTTCATCAAAATGATAGCTAGAGTAACAGAATCTATATCATTCAGCTGGTATTATCACGGCAAACGATGCATGTGACATTTCATTCAGTTGTCATGAGTAATAACTGAGATATGACCTTGCTGGGAATCATTATCAAGGTGTTTACACACGATGCTGAGTGATGCCAGGTGTATCACAATAGCTCTTGCAGCATTCATTGTGGTGAGCTAAAAATACATATGTTGAAATTTTGGAGTTTATCTCTGATGGACTAATCAATATATATATATATTTACATTCGCCCTATTTTTTTCATTGAAAATTATGACGTTCATTTGTATGAACAGCAAAAGGCAATGCGCGAATGTAACGTCAACACTGCTTTAAGTGGTAACGGGTTGCTGTTTTGACGACTTCCGCGTATAGTCAGGGAGAACGTTCCTTAGATGATGTCGCGGTTGTTCTGTCTGGTGAACAGAATGGCCGGGAAGCTCATTTAAATGTTAAATGCAACAAAATGTGTGCAGTTTATGGTATTTAGATTTATTATAATCTTGTTTACTAATGGAAACGAAATACAAATGTAAATATAAGAAATGACAACTTTTTTTGGTGTTCATGCGAAATGAACGACAGAATAGGATCGGCAAATGAATATGAAAGTTTGGAGTTTATCTCTGATGGACTTATCAATATATCAAGTGACTTTTGTCTCTTTTCACAGAATCTGCTACTATCATTACCTAGTACAAAAAGCAAGTATTCTTGAGTCAAAACATTATAATATTTCAATTCACCAGAAACACTCTCTGAAGATGCTGACATTGGGATTCACTGAAATTGACCTATTTTCGCATAATTACAATACTGGAAATTTTACACAAGTAAAATGCAACTGAATTACTAGGTACCTCGAATTCCAAGGGACTGAGTGTTTTACTTCGCAATAACTGAAATTCAACTTAATTATAATATTTTGTGCATGTGTTTTTGGAATGAAGCTTGAAAATGTTTTCGATTTTGAGGTAAGAGAGTTCGAGAAATCAAGATTCTTGAAACTATATAAATCAACAAAACTGCATGTAATTTTCTAGTATTCATTATTGTACAAAATTATAATGAACAAAATTTATCACTAGGTGCACAAAAAAGGCTGACAGCATTGTTACATAATTATGTAACAGCTATAACATACCCAGAAATGACTTAAAATAGTCACATTCATTGATATAAGGAAAAGTAAGCGATATTTCATTTATCAGAATGATGTCTTTTATTGGCAATTTAATGGCCTACTGTCTACTCATAAACATAAAAGAAATTGTAAATGTTGAAACATTAGTCCATTTATATTTGGAAGTGTCTATTGCATGACGGTCCAGCTGATTATTTTTCTTATTCCCAGGATCTACCAAAATGTCAATTTCCTATCGTCGTGGCCCCAAAACGAAACACAATGTTTTGAGTAAGGACTCAGACTATGTTAGGAGGTCAAGAACCCAATATTATTTGGTAATATATTATTTTATCTATTTTACAATGATAATAATCACACAGCAGCTTGGCAGAGTCTGTAACACATTTATTTCCATGGTGTTTATTCCTCACCAGCCAGGCAGATTCTGATCACTTCCTGGTGCTGCCCTCATATCTATACGCTTAGAAATATCCTACTGTAATTAATGCGGGGCCAATGATTATGACAAAATTAAGCTTCTAAGTACAATGGTAATTGAAGTGTGTAATTTGTCCTTAATTTGTGTATTTTCCATAGTTAGAGTCTTAAAATATCAAAATTAACATACCAGTAGATGTATAGAACTTTATTTTCTTGCAATTTATGAAAGATACATGTTTAATTATTTCTTTAAGTCTGTCATCTAAAATGTTAGAATTATAAGGTATGCAGCAACTAAATGAAATCAACACATGGCATCTCACCACAAATTAGAACACTGGAGACTAGCCTTACTCATTTGGCTTATCATGATGACTTAATTTATGATCTGATATTTTATAGCTGTCATCTCTCTAAGCCTTACCCATATCTGCATTTTACTGTTAGGAAAATGAAGACTTTAAAAAAATCCAAAAAAGTCATAATATACTGTTCAGACTTACTTGCTTTAATAAATTAAACATTAATACATCTACATCTACGGGGATACTCCCAACAATCAATTTCTGATCATGACTGCGAGGTCGGGGCAGTTGTTAAAAACATGTTGCTATGTTACATGATACATGATATGCATGTGTTAAGAGAGTAAGAGCAGTAATATGTACAGCTTTGTTAAAAATAAAAACAGGATGATGACATTAGTACATATGCGAGTCTAGGTCAGATGTGAAGCACTGAAGGTTCACACTGTCCTTGATGTTATAAGGCAAGGCGTTCCAGTATCTGATCGTGCGGGGGAAAAAGGAGTTCATATGATATTGTGTTCTTGAAGATGGAATGATAAAGTTTAAATTTCTAGAGGCTGTCAGGTGGTTATGATCTACAGAGACGAGGTTGTGTGATATTTTATACAACATAATTAAAGATGCATGTAATCTTCTCTGTTCTAATGTCTGCCATTTAAGAATTTCAAGCACTGATGTTACGCTGCTTTGGTATGAGTAATCATTCATAACATATCTGGCTGCAGCTCTATCTCATATGCTAAGTTTTTCTGCCATGGATGCCATATGGTGTTACAGTATTCTAATTGTGGGCGGACGTATGTTTTAAAGGCAGTTTCTTTGATATTACGGTTATAACATTGTACATTTCTTTTTACGAATCTGAGAGTGTTATTAGCTTTTGAAGATCATGTAGTTTCAATATGTTTTTTCCAACTAAAGTCATCACTAATAGTAATCCCAAGATATTTAGCATTTTCTGTGGTTTTTAGTTCTTGATTATGTAGTTTATATGGAAAAATGATATTTTTTCTTTTTTTGGAGATTCTTATGATTTCGCATTTATCAGGATTGAATTCCATAGACCATTTACGTTCCCATTCTTCTAATTTTGTCAAATCATCTTGAAGTTTGTTAGAGTCTACTAATGAGTCGATGGTGAGATATATGATGGTGTCATCAGCAAATAAGCGTATTCTACTTTTAACAGAGTCGGGAAGGTCATTGATGAAACAAAGGAAGAGACAAGGACCCAACACTGAACCTTGGGGAACCCCTGATAGAACTGGTAGAGAATCAGAGTGTGAGCCTTCAACTACTACAGATTGAGAGCTATTACTAAGAAAAGATTGAATCCAAGATAGAGATGTTTTGTTGACCTCCAAGTTTCATGAGTTTATAGAGAAGAAGTTGATGATCGACCTTGTCGAAAGCTTTCGAGAAATCCATTATAATGAGATCTGTTTGTTTTCCAGATTGGAGACTGTCAAAAATTTCTTGTGTAAAGGATAACAGTTGAGTCTCACAGCTATGTTTGGAACGGAAGCCATGTTGGAAAGGTGTGAGAAGATTGTTGCTGTCGAGATGGCGCATGATGTTAGAGACCATGATATGCTCCATTAGTTTGGAGGCTATGCATGTCAAGGAGATTGGCCGATAGTTGCTAGCTTTATATTTAGGACCCTTTTTATATACAGGTGCAACGATAGCAGTTTTCCAGTCCTCTGGAACTATACCAGGTCTCAGTGAGTTCTGGAAGACTTAAGTGAGAAAAGGAGCTGTTTCGAGAGAAAGTTCTTTAAGTAATCTTGGTGACAGCTGATCCGGACCAGACGCCTTGTTAGGATTCAGATCCTTGAGCATTTTCAAAACACCTTCTACAGTTATATCTATATCTGTCATTTTATTTACTTGCTGAATTTTGTCACTTTCAAAAAGATTTAATTCACAAAGTTGTTTAAGACTGACTGGTTTAGGTTTTGAGAAAACAGATTCAAATTGTTTGTTTAGAATTGTTGCTTTATCATATGGTTTGGTATAAGTTTTACCTTCAGATTTTAAGGGTGCTACACCATGATTGTCTGGGTTTTTTTATGTTTCACAAAAGTATAGAACTTTTTGTTTTTACCAGTCTCTGAGTCATTAGAAAAGATTACCGATTCTAAATATTCATGTAGAAACTTCATATGGGTTGAATCTAATCCATAATTTTAAATAAGAGTAAGTCTCTTATATCTTCGAAAATCATGATACAGGTGCGAGGAGATATCTACCCTGACAACGGTTTCAATAACAGCAGGCTGCCTATATGACACTAAATTACAGAAATAAAACACAAAATATACATGTATTCATAAAATGTCAGCGAGGCAAGTTTATGCTTTAATCAGTGAGTTTAATTTCAACATAAATTCATTATCAGAGATGTAATCATTACAAATACTTTGTACATGTACCAGAAAACGTTCCCAACGGATTTTAATTAGGGATTTCCTAACAGAAATATGCAGAATAAGTTTGGACGTGACAGAGACAGCAACAGTCGGAAGTTATCACACTGTCCCGAAATATCCTATTATTTGGACTAACTGGAGACCTGATAAGTAGGATAACTAATTAAATATATACAACTTATATTTAGCAATATGGAAAATAAGTGATTGGCACAACTTCCCATGCATGACTGTTCTTCGAGTAACAAAAATAATCAGCACAAGTCTTGCACAAATAAGAAAAATAATTGGCATGATGGTCATGCAGATAAAGAAAATTATCAGCATTGCCTGGGCCTTTTTATTTTCTGAAAATTGGTTTGGAATATAACTGATTTTAACGAACCATTGCCTATATTGCTATTCATTTAGTTTTTTTTGATATTCAGAATAACAAATGTATATTGAACGTTTCCAAAGTTACTGTCAAAACATGAAAAAAATCACCTGAAACTGTGCATCTGGTCCTGTCTGCGCAGGTGGATTATAGGGAGGGGGAGCGTCAGTTTCCATTGCTTGTTTAGGTGGAAGGTCAACCTCTGCACCATGTGATTCTGCTTCTGTTGCTTTTTCTGACATATTATTTTCTAAATTTGTACTTGACGCAGCAATTTTTTTCCACGCTGGCAGTCCCCGGAAATGGTTTGTTTGTCGTAAAAGAACTGTCAACGAAATTAAAATATTTAATCAGCATTTAATCAAAACATTACTTAAAAGTGATATAACGCTTGAAGTGATAGCTATGAAATTTTACTTATTTTATACAACAGGAGAGTAGTAAGTGTGATACTCGCTTCCGTTCATTTACGACAACAAGGCAGTTGTTGCCGAAACGTGGCAAACAGGATCCAACAGACTTAACAGGTTTGGTCATGAATTTCATAGAGTTTAAAACAATTATTAAAGAAATGAATTGCATCATTTGTATCAAGTCATCTAATTTTACAGTTCTCTTAGGTATTTTTTGAGCTTCAGCCAGAAATTTCTGCAAAAATCGATGTTGAATGTTGTTACCGGTGTCATGTTTCATACTTCTCGATCAGTTTATCCGCAACCAATCAGTAAATTAACTGTAATATAGTAATATGAATTAAGGCACTGCCTAGAATGGGGATTTATCCACACCAGGATGAAAATTCCCAAGATGGTAACGTCTGTACATAGTTATTCCAGAGCTCTCAAGAAGCATCGGCGGTCGACGAAATCGCCGACTACTCGCATGCCTGCCGCCGACTACTTTTGCTAGAGCCTTATATTTTTTATTTTTCGGTTTACGGAACCGCCTCTCAAAAAAAACAACTGAGTTTTCATCATGTATTCCAAAAAGAAGCAAAAGGTCCCGGCAAACCTGGAACAAGTTTCAACACTGATACGGGGACTGGAATGCGGCATTTATCTTAGTTTATCCTGTCATCCAATCAAAGCATATGCCGTAGGTTAATATACCATTAGCTATGTTTTGGGGATCATTTTTGTTCGTTTAAAGAATGCATAGAGTGTTTGTTCACTTTTACATTCTTAGAAAGAGACATTTTTGTTGTTTACTCCGCAACGGAAGTTGATATTTTAAATCCACACCGCTTTAAAATACAATACCGTAGCATCAATATTAATTCCCAACTATTTGATATACGCAGGCATTAAGTGTAAAAAATAATTTAACCTAGGTTTATAGAGTACCATTCAATGCGTATGTACGTTCAATGTGGGAGAATTAATGCCGACCGTGCTCTGTTACATAAAGCATCCAGACGATTCAGATTTTGTTTACGCTAGTAAAGAGTCATTGCGTGCGTTTCTGTAATTTCATATACGTTTTTATACGGAAAACATCCAAAAAATTGCCTTAGTGATATGCAGACAATAAAGACGAATAACTATATACAGACGTTACCGTCATGGGGATTTTCATCTGCGGCGCTTTGCACCATGGATAAATCCCCTTTAATCATGACTGATGAAAAACAATGTACTTACCAAGTCCATACCGGTATGTCTGCGTGTAAATACAAATAGCATTTGGTTCTGGTGAAGCAACATCTAAGAATACAGAATAGAGCTCCTGGACTTTCGGAGTTAGCTGCAGTCCTTTGGGCTAAATCGATGACCCAGAATAATGTTAGTTACGCCCTTTTATGAATTATACATTTTTTGAAACTATATACAGGGGTTTTTTTTACGTCTGGGGGAAGAGGCCCCAGCCTGTCATTGGGGGAAGAAAATAGCGCGCGACAAGCAGTTCTGGGGGATTTTTTCAGTCAGGGGGGAATTTACAATTATGCATAATAAACACTTTAAACTATGTTTTTATTACATATTCTTGCAACTTTTAGCAACTATACACACTGTCACTTAGCAGTAGTTGGACTTGCACTAATGTTCACTTATCATTGTAACAAGGTGGGTGGGGAGAGTTGAAATGCTCAAATCATTGAATATTTAAAGATCACATGCTTTTATTCACAAAAAATGCTTTAAAATAAGAGTTGCTTTTGCAAGAGTCATCATATTATTATTAAATGCAAACTTTTGTTGGCTTTTTATTTCAACTGTACTAGAAGATCTTGTAAGAAAGGATAAAAAAGTCCGAAAATCACGATCGCGAAAACGTGTGACAAATATGAAAAAACGAAAGCAAACATTAAAAATTCTTGATAAAATTTCATCTTTTCACCAGAACTATTCCATACTTATAATATCTGATTACTTAAAACATTTATATTTTATTTTGCTCTAGCAAAATACCTCGGCAAAGATAATAAATTTGCGTAACGGCCGACCGGCTTATTTAATCGAATCAAGCACATAAAATAATTACTTTAAATTAACAACACATATTACACAATACAGCATAAGCTGTTACCGCTAATTAACAAGAGGTACAAACACGATAATCTGATGCTGCATTGCTTATCAATCATCTATATTACATACTGATGATAACCACGTGTCAGTCCGCGTGTGGCGTGATTGACATCTGTCAGTAGCTAATTAACATACGACGCTCCGCCTACTGTCATACTTACGCTGGTGTCGACAAACAGTATGAAGTTCACTGGGATTTTGATTGACAAGGGGCAGAGCTTTCGAACTCGTTACGCATCAAAGAGTATTACCGCGAGACAAGCAGACGCCCACGGCATATTATGTGCGGGTCAGATACGAGTTTTTTATCGATTTTCGCTGGTCAAAACCGGAACCTCGGGTCCATTGAACGCTCTTCTAACATTTTTCTACTATTTCTAAAGGTTTTCACACCCATTGGAAATTGTGAAAGACCGTCTGCAATTGTGAACGGGTCCGATATTCGGTCGGGAAAATCGCTGGGAGTAATCTCCATTGCTTTGTTTACGATTTTGGAGAGGGGAATTTCGGACGTAGGGGAATTTCGACTGCGGTAGGGGAAATCCTTGGCTGTGGGGGAAATCCTCGGCTGGGGGACGAGGCCGATATTCGGCCTCTGCTATAGAATAAAAAAAAACCCTGATATACCAAGGAGCATAATCCTGTTAAAAGAAAAAGTTTGTTACTAACTTCTGTGTTGACCAAATTCAGTTCACTAATAATAAAAGGGCTTTTAAAAGTAAAATCTTTTTTTAGAATCATAGTAATAGAAGGGCGTATCTGCACTTACATTTTGTAACAGAAGTGCCCACTTACGCCCTATAGAACTAGAAGGGCGTATCTTTCATAGACATTTTTTTTCCATTTTGCCGAAAACTATGATTTTCCACTTGGCAGTGGCTACTATTACAGTACCGTAATCCTAGCCTCCAATTCTAGGATTACGGAAGTTCCGTATTCCTAGACAACCCTATGAGGATAGGCTAGGATTACAAAAGTATTTAAGAGGCATCAAATATTATGTTATGACATGCATAAATGATGTTGATCATGGTCTGCACAGTTCCCTATTCAGTCAGTAAATTTTCAGTGAACACCCCTTTGAATAATAATGGTACTGCTCAAATTGAATGATGGACCAGTCCATTTTAGAAATTTAGGGTAAAGGTTAAATCTATATTTAAATAGGGAGGATAAATCATTTCATTATCTAAACAAAATACACAGAAAAATTTTGCACGACAGAGTTTAGCATGATAACCAGATTAGTTGAAAAATCTGCTATTAAATGGTTGTTTATGTTCAGTTTTGAAATATTTGCATATTTTGACTGTTTCACACAGGTTTCAAGTGCAATGAAATGCTCTGATTTTCTTTTAGTAGTTTCTCCTGCTTTTGAGCTATTAACATGATTAATTGCAAAACTGTTTTCATTCTCAGGGAGGAAGACTAACATTTTCAGCTTGGTGGCCACCTGGACCAGTAACTACTTAATCATGGTGGCCCAGAGAAAAATTTGGTGGTCCAATCATTTCAGTCACATAATTATGCCACGAATCTATTTGTATGTAATACAAGCATTATATGTAATTCATGTATATCATACTATGTATGCCAATGTCAAATTGAAGGATGTACACTTTAATAGATTTGATAAACTGTTCAGAATAATTTCATACTTTGCAGATTTAAAGATTATTATGAAGGCATTTCAAAGCAAGAAAACCATAGTCATCACGCTTCTTTTCTTTTTACAGGACAGTGTTCATGCATTTCAAAGTTACATGTAGTAAAATTCATAAAATGGGATTACATTACAAAACACAAACTCCCTGTTAGTTTTACAGAGATTTCAATTTGTACAAGTTACCATGAATACATGATGATAACAGTGTTAAATACTAGTAATCATAACTTTTAAAATATTTTGCAAGTATATCATTGGTTTAAGAAACGTTAACTTTTTGCATGAAGGCACTTTACTTGCGAACCACTGCACCCAGGACCTTTAAACTTCACATGCTGATAGTACTAATTGAGTACACAACCCCTACTGACTTTGGGGTCACCAGGTCAAGGTCACAGGGGCCAATGTTAACTTTTTGCATGAAGGCATTTTACCTGCGAACCACTGCACCCAGGACCTTTAAACTTCACATGCTGATAGTACTTATTGAGTACACGACCCCTACTGACTTTGGGGTCACCAGGTGAAAGATCAAGGTCACAGGGGCCAATGTTAACTTATTGCATGAAGGCATTTTACTTGCGAACCACTGCACCCAGGACCTTCAGACTTGACGTGCTGATAGTACTTATTGAGTACACGACCCCTACTGACTTTGGGGTCACCAGGTCAAAGGTCAAGGTCACAGGGGCCAATGTTAACTTTTTGCATGAAGGCACTTTACTCGCGAACCACTGCACCCAGGACCTTCAAACTTCACATGCTAATAGTACTTATTGAGTACACGACCCCTATTGACTTTGGGGTCACCAGGTCAAAGGTCAAGGCGCTGCGGGGGCATTTGTCACCATTAGTGACAGCTCTTGTTTACCTTTGTGGTATTTATATAAGGTTATTTATCACAAAACAGAGTTATTTTATTCTATGACTTTTCAAAAGCTTTTTAAAATGCTTAAAAGTTTCATTATATATATATATTTCAATTTCTGTTCCATTCCACACATATTAATGTATAGCGAAAGTACCACCTAACTCTTGGATGGGGCTTTTAAAAATTCTTCCGGTGTATCAATGCTATACATTGGGCATGTGAAAGAACCAAAAGAACTGCTTTAGTTTATTTGTATCTCAAAGATTCTTCAACTCAAATTTTTCGAACGGACTGAAAGCTGAAATTTTTTGTTAAAAAAATCGATAAAAGGTCTTAGGGTCGGCGGTAAAAAGTAAGGTCAGGTTACCTGAACCACACATATTTTTTTTTTAGCTTTAGCTCTAAAACCCGTTCGGACCAAACCAGACCGCGAGACGTTTACACTATGGATATAAAAACCTGACGTAAGATATATCTACGGCCCCGTTTTAGGTCGCCGGCTGGTCGACGATTTCAGAAATGTAGGTGGTCCATACAAAAATCTGGTCGCTCTGGGCAACCGTTAATTTCCCTCCCTGATTCTTGATACAAAAAATGTAGCCTACCAGTCAGCTGATCAGAATGACAGTTTATATTGTCACCTCAGCACTAAAACTGGATAAGTGCTTCTTTATTTCAGTATGCTTAGCACTAAAAATAACTGTTGGTATTTTTTTTAAACAAATGAGTGTTATACAAGCCATTTAATTGTGAATACAAACACAGATAGTTTATATATAATTAGTAAAGATAAATTCCTTTGATGAGGATCTTCAAAAAATGTATAAATATATAAAAAAACACCATTTTAGTGAAGAAAAAAGTTGCGCATTGTATATCTCTAAAGAAAATATTTCTATTTTCAGGCTGAAACTAATTGGAGTTACTGTAAGAACCAGAATGCATCATTCCAGCTGAAATATTCAGATGAAGAAGTAAACAAAATTTTCTATTGAATATACATTCAAACCTGAGAAAAAGCATTTCACATGAAGATGGCTACATTAGATGCTCCCGAACCAGTGAATTTAGTCCGCTCCATTTTTCTATGCAATTTGTTTAATTTCTTCTTGGCTGCAAGTAAAGCTTGTTTGATTCCATTTCTCACCATCTATCTGAAGAGACTGGGACTATCTGCAACTCAGACTGGGCTTATCATTGGAGCAAAGACTCTTATAGGACTTGTGTTTGCACCACTCTGGTCAAAATGTGCTGTACGTTGTGGCAGGAGACGCTGTGTGCTGATGTTTTCAATATTTATAATGGCAGTGACATACCTGTCTCTTACTGCAGTTCCAAGTATTGATGAAGAGGCATTCGCTGCCCAGTGCGCAAATACAAAAAATAACTTTAATGTATCCCAGATAGCAGACAATTTCAGTAAACAGACAACAGCAAAACCGGCATTGACAACATCAGTTAAACCAGCACTGACACTTCTTCCAAATGCCAGCACTGAAAATACTGGTGGTATCACTCAACCTGCAGGTAGTAATGTAACAGGTACAAGTTCGAAAAATGTCACCGACCTTGTTGTAATAGGTACGAGCAGTCCTAGTGAAAACGTGGAAGGCAAAACAACAAAAACTGAAGTAAATGTCATGACAACAGTTTCAACTTCAAAAAGTACAACAGTAGCGCCAACTACAACTGCACAAATTCCTCAAGACCAAAGGACTGAACAGTTGCTGAGAAATATTTTAGTAGGCGTTGGGATGCCAGAAAAGAAAATACGAAAGCTCAATTCAGATGAATTAATGGAACTCATTAATGACTTAATTGATACTAAAGCTGGTGAAAAGCTGTTTAATGAAGCTATAGATAAATTATCTCCTGAAGACAAAGCAATTTTAGCTGGTTTGTCAAGACGTAGAAAGAGGGCTGTTGATGCAGATAAAGATTCCGGTAGCGATTCTGATACAGAAAAAGACGAGGGTTCAGAATCGGCATGGAGATCTTTCAGGAAGAAATTGGTGCAGCAGTATGGTGAATTCCGTGATCATATACGAGCTACGGAGAATGAAATGTTCGTTGTGGTACTTGTAATTTTGATGGTGGGAGAATCGATATGTTGTCCGATAGAAAAGTTAGCAGATGATGGTTGGTTCGAGTTTCTTGAGAGCATTGATGATATGGAGAAATACGGCATGCAGAGAATATGGTCTACATTGGCCTATATTTTGGTTCCAGTAATTGTAACACTGATTGTCGATAACACTAACTGTCTGTTCGGTCTGTCGATTCACCCCTTTATGCTACATTTTTACCTGTTTGCGGGGTTCCTTGGGTTAACGTTCCTGCTTGCATTTTTTTACCCGATGGTTACATCAGAAAAGTACAAGTATGCCAGTAAAGTGATGAAGGGAATGAGAGTTGTCTGCTGTAACATGAGAAGCCTTATGTTCACAGTAACTTTGTTGATTATGGGCGTGATATATTCCAGTTACTACAATTTCTTGTTTTGGTTACTGTTTGATATGGGAAGTAAGGAGGTCACATTTGGTGTCTGTATTATGATCGCCGCCTTGTCTGAGATTCCCATGTTGCTGTTCAATGATAGGTTAATTAAGAAGGTTGGGAATGGAGGAGTTATTGCCATTTCCCTCCTGATTTTGTCAGCTAGGTGTCTCTATTATTCGTTCTTACCTACACCATGGGCGGTCATTCCTGCTGAAGTAACTCACGCATTCACTCACACTGCCATGTGGTGGGCAGTTCTGAGCAGTCCTTCCTTCAATACTTCACCAGCTTTAAGTAGAAGCATCAGGTCAATCTTGTCTTCCATTTACTTTGGCCTTGGCTTTGCATTTGGCAGTATCATTTCTGGAGTTATTTACGAGAATTATGGGCCAGCAATTTTGTTCCAAGCTGGTGCAGTGCTGTCTGTAGGCTGGTTCCCAGTTCTGTGTTTAGGTGTGCGATGTTGTAAGGAGAAAGATAGAAGCCATGTTAAATATACACGTCTCCTAAACTCCGACGATGCAAGTGATGATTCTGACTCAATGGAAGATGATTGGTTGGAACAGGCGCTGAAAGATCGGTAGAGACTGTCACTTAGGAAATTTGACAAATGTACAGTACACATTAATCATTATGGTGGATCTGTTTCAGAGATTTAATATCTGAATACTTCTATGGATGTAATTGTGGTGATACTCTGCATTCCAAATGGTGTTTACATTCCATTTAGAGTTTTAGGTTGTGTTAGTTACTGATTTCCGAATTGTGTAATATATGTAATGATATGAGCTTGATTGCTGTTTTGTCATTGCTTGCTCTTGCTTTGCTACATTCCAGAGTGACATTCTTGCATACCAAATTGGGAGTTTCCTCCGTGCTAGAAAACTTGCATCTTACACTGGGAGGGAAGGGGATGGGGATGGGGGATGACTCTTCTGCTATAAATAACATCATAAACTACATTTATTAAATAGATTTGTGCATTAATTTTTACTTTTTGTGTAAGAACTAAGATAGAAAAACAATCAAATACTTTTTTGTTTCTTATAGTTAAATTCCTGATTTGAAATTAAAGTGTTATTGAGAAATACATAATGTTATGTCAAAGTAAAATAACTGAACTGGAATTCTTACATTTTTGTTCACATTTGAAACGTCATGATGACACTCTTGTTTATGGACATACGTCTCCTGTGGTTTGTTCAAATATATATGCCTCTATTACAAAATAGTGCCTTACATAAAGTTGTTCATTTTAATTTATTTCTTCTGTTATTTAGTATAAATCAGCACGCAAGAAAAAGAATCTTATCACTGGAAGTAGGTGCAGATGGAAATATCTAATTCATCGGTAACTTGATTTATGGTAACTAGGCAGAGCCTTATTATCACCTTAACAGTTACCCTGAAGAAGGATGTTTCCATCTGCATGTACAACCAGTGGAAGTAGCATAGTTTCTTTAAAACATTCCAAGATGTGACTGTATAGTGTTATATACTCTTACATAAATAATCTTACACTGAGTTACTGTACCAAAAGTATGTACATCTTTTTCTTGGGTTTTGCAGATTCTGTCAGTATTGTTATCATTTGCATTAACCAAATTTACATTAAAGTAGTATCACATCACTACTCAGTTTTACTTTTCGAAAGTTTTCAGTAAGATATTCATCAGAATAAAAAAAATTTGAGGTCCCTTTATAGGGAAAGAGAAATTGAAGTGTGGGATAATTTTATTGAAATTATTGTACATTTTTCATAATAGGCCATAATAGATTTTAATGATTCTCAGAAAAATCGTAAAATGTCTTCCAGCTGAAATTACAAAACATTATACAATATTTATGTCGAACTTACATGCTTACTGGAGTATTTCTGGTCTATATTTATTATTACATATTTATATATCTAAATATAGCTTGCCTTCCAAATCTATTTATTCAAGTTGATGAAAATGTATAATTTTTTATGAAAGTTTGTACATACAGTGTTAATAGTTTATGATGAAATCCACAGCATTTATGCATGTATACAAAAACATTTAATTTTCGTAATTTTCTTTTTGTTATGTATTTTATTTGTTGCAATGTATTTTTACCTTTTGATTTGCTTTAAGTAAAACGTAACTTTAAGGGCATGTGCGACTGAATTTTATGTTAGATGTCCCGATTGTATTATTTGAAATATTTCATTTTCTTTTTTCAGCATACATTTGTGTATATTTCAGGACAAAAAATGTATAAATTTAAAGAAAAACAATCGATGTAGACAAGCACCATTTAACTTACAGTAATTTTATACTAGGTACCCGGGTTACTTGCCATTGTTTAGTTTCATCTTTTTATGCCCCCGAAGGGAGGCATATTAGTTTTCAACTGTCTGTCCATTCGTTAGTTCGTTCAATCGTTCGTCACAACGTTAACTTTTTGCATGAAGGCACTTTACTCGTGAACCACTGCACCCAGGACCTTCAAACTTCACATGCTGATAGTACTTATTGAGTACACGACCCCTACTGACTTTGGGGTCACCAGATCAAAGGTCAAGGTCAAAGGTCAAGGCGCTGCGGGGGCATTTGTCACCATTAGTGACAGCTCTTATTTCCTTTGTAGTTTTAAATAAAATTTGCATAATTGTTTTGTTGCCAAAAATAGAATCTCTTTTGCCAAATTTCTTTCAGATTTAACATGTTTTTCTTTTGTTAAGCATCTCTGTAAAGTTTGTTTAGAATCTGTACAAAATTGTTTGTATTGCTCAGCAATTTTATTAATTTTATGGACATCTTAACATTTTTGCCATGAAATAATAAATCAAGGTTTTATTCATACCGCCTCTTTAAATTCTTGTCTGTAATTACAAAGCTGTTAATGGCTGAACAAGTTTTATTATATATATGCTAGAGTTACTGGCTGATTAATATCACACATTATATTATAAACATATTATGTAAAGTGGAAATGTATTGAAAAAGTATAGTTTTAGTAGAGAAATTTTCCAGCCTTTTAATGATGTTGGCCTCGGGAGAGTAAATGAAGATACTAGTATTTTTTAAGGTTGGCCTTTTGACTTTGTTTATGAGTCAAAAGGCACTGCAAATGTTTAAATCAGAATCAAAAACACTGGTCTTTATAGACAGGTACAGGTAGTCCCTTTCTAAAAGTAGAAATCCAAAGAAACTTAAATACTTTACATGCCCTTTTGTCGGAAGAATGAACCTTGAGAATGGTTTCTGCTCGGTAACTCGAGAAACACTTGACCCAGAACCTTCAGATTCTTCAAACTTGATAGCATGATTGGGCTTAGGAAGTAGATGACCCCTATTGTTTTGGTTTTTAGTTGGTCGAACTTATCATGGGGACATACATGTTTTACAAATACCTTTTGGTTAAGGTAGTTTCAGTAACTGTGATCTAGCAAGTAGCACTTAGAGATTCTTTTTTTTTTCCAAAAGGATTTGGGACTTGAACAATTAAGGTGTTTGAATTTTGTTACTAAACAGAATTTTAAGACTGTACTGCATTTTTATATGATAAAGACTTTTTATATTTGCTAACTTAATGTAATTATATTTGTGCTTTATGTGAATAGCTTTATTCTTGTGGGTGGAAAGGGATGTACAGTATTAATACTCAATAATGAGTGCCTTACAATATATTGTCTCGTTGTGGGACTATCTTCTTTATACCAAGTTATCTAGTTGTGCCCTTTTCATAGTTAATGACATCTGAGTTTGAATGACAATAACATAAATAAGTGTATTTGGTTTTAGAAGTTATAATTTGTTTTTTCTCTGAAACTGGTTTTATATACATGTATGATACACAGACCAATTGCAGTGTTCTATGATCTGTTTTATTACTTACACACAAAGCACACTATGCTAGCTTCCATTTATTTTACATGTACATTCAATATGTACACAAAACACAATGTGTTCCCAGTTATTCTGCATGTTAACAAACAAATGTTTTTAAAAGTTGTGTTCTTAATGATTTTGTCTGTTTTACCAGTAGCTATTAAAGTACAGAAAAAAACATGATCTATGTCCTCAGTCATTTTATGAACTGAAAACATGCCCTTTATAACCAGAAGATTTATATTTATGCAGATGATGTGTGTAAGCACAGTGTAATGTTTTGTATGCACAAAAACTAGAACTTTGACTAGTTTCTTACATGCATAAGAACATTATGCAGTTCCCAGATGTTCCATTAGGATCTTTCGATTGTTGGCATGGAATGAGTAAAATGAGTGTTCAACTTGTGTAATATTTTTTAAGTGAAGAATGTTTATTTGTTCATAAATGTTTTATTATATACTGTATCTAATATTGCTAAAGGTTGATTTGATACACAAGTTATCAATATATGTCCACCTGCATATATGTGCTGGGAACTTACCTTGACCAGCAAAGTAATTGATTGGAGGTCATATTTACAATTTGTTGATATAAATTTAACACAAACAAAAACAAGAACAAGTACATATATAAGAACACATTGAAGTTTAGGAACTGTTCTCAAACATAAAAATATAACCTTCAGTTTTTGGTTTGTTTGAATTTGTACTGCATAGTATTTAGTGAACAAAGTTTTGTCAAATTATTTATCAAGGGAGATAAATATACTACACCCTTATATTTTGATTAACATTTTGGTTGTTTTCAGTATTGAAAAGTCAATGCATTTAGAACATTAATGTAAAATCATTTAATTTCGTGGGCATGAAATTTCGTGGTTTTGGTCAAAACAGCAATTTCGTGGGGATATGAATTCGTGGATTTCAACTTTAGAACATTACATGAATTGGAATTTTACTTGTTCTTTGGGATTAAATTTCGTGGATTGACTCAACCACGAAAATAAGTCCCCCACGAATATTAATGATTTCACAGTACATATACATTACATATTATAAAACTGGAGCTTACATTTAGATCTTACTGCATAATACCATTTAAGTACTCATATTTATTCTTGACTTGCATATTACTTTCTGTGTATCTTTCAATTGTGTAAATGTGATTAAGATAGATTATGTAAGGTTTATTTTTAATTTTGATAGTATTTGTAGCAACAGTCTTATTATTTATACTTGGCAATATATATTAAAGGCTTTATAAATGCCTTGTACATTAATGGCAAATATTTCATTCTTGCAAGATGTATGCAAATATTTTAGTCATCACATTTGAATATTAACTAAATTTGTTTTTACATGGTTACTCTTATGTTACTTGAAGCATGATCGTACTTACAGTTCACTTGGAGCTCTAACTGTTGGTGTCATAGGCAGCATGTTATGTACTTGAACCAGATTTTCCTTTACAAAATAAAGTTGTTATTGCCAACTGATATATCACAGAGCACTGTGTGGTGAAAATGTACAATATCTGTTGCTGATGACAGGCCTCCTAGTGAAACCTTTAAAACCTTTAAAAACCTTTAATTTCAGAGCAAACCTTTAAAACCTTTAAATCTTCTGAAAAAACCTTTAAAACGGCCAAATAGCCTGTAATTTTCATTCAAAACCTGTATTTTTGTTCAGACTGCTTGCCGTGCCAGTTTAAAGCAAGTAATGGTTATACTACTGTATTTCTTCCCCACTTTTAAGTGTTGTTATTAGGATACTGCTTGTGTATCTTTCATCTAGAGTTTTTCAGAATGCTGTTGTGTTCACCAGACCACATACATGTAGTAAATGCCTATATATATTATGTGTTTTCAACGAGAATTCCGACAAAAATAGCCTTTATTTACTCTTAATTTTTTAATATTTTACACTAAAAGGCCTTTATTTCCATAGATTGGAGCCTTTATAAAAACCTTTATTTTTGTTCAGGCCTGCTAGGAGGCCTGTGATGACAATATTCCTGAATATCCATACACAATAAACCAGTGCATGTAGTCAGGTGTAAGACAAATTACTATATAGATAATATTATATATTATGCAAATAGAAGAAATTTATTTATTTACATGCACAGTTCATTATTTAAGTTGACATTTTTCTATTTTCCCAACTTGTTTACATTCCAGAAAACTGGGTGCCATAAAAAGCTTTTTTACTGCAGTCATTCTGAAATCTGTAATTTGTGATCCTAGATACTTTGTATTGTTGAAAATGTGTATAACGATAAATCGAGCTGTCCTTTCTGTGTTTTAATACTTCATTTATTATATTCTACTTATTACAGTTTTTCAGTTGTCAGCTTGTTATTAATTTAAGGATATTGTCAGAAATGGATTGGAAATCAAGATGAAAATTATATCAATTTTACAGGAAAAACAGTGAAAGATGTATAAAAAACATATTTAAGTAGTCTGATTGGAAAAAGGACCGTTATATTAATTTCCTGTAAATATAATATTTTCTCGAGTCTTGAATTATGTAGCTAAATTAATCTTTACAAATATTTAGAATGGCCTAACAATTAAATCACAAGATAGCCTTAAATGATTAAAGCAACAATCCAAATATAGTATACACTTGCGGACTGGTAAGCTGTTCAATAAGACCGTTACATGACATCAGAAATCAGTTTTCATACCCTTTCATCAAATTTTGACTAGAACAGCAAAATTTAGTGTTGAATGATAGTCTGATCAATAGCACTAACTATTGACTAGTGATTTGTTCAACAAGTTTTGTAACAATATCCATTAAAGCATTAGAGCTATCAATATTGGTTTGATAAACATTCAGTTTGCTTAAATTTTGGAAAATTTTACAATTATATTAAAGTAATTTTAGTGTAGTGACAGATGAAAATTTTATCACTCCTACTTCTTGAATAGTTGTGTTTGACTTTGTTTGAAAGTTTGTTAAGTCTTCCTCCATTCTTCTTCACAATTTGAAGGGGCAGGCCTCCAGATGAGCTAGAAAAATTGACATTTTTGTTCCCCGTTTTTTTGAAGAGAAAATATTTATTTATTAAAATATTAATCATTGCTATCTAAGTGGATTAAAGACAGCTTAATTCCTTACATCAAATCTTTTTTGCAGGACTGAGTAATTTAAAAGTAAATAATTTTTCTACACATTTACCCGACTGCAGGGTGTTCAAAAAAGAAATTATGTCTAGAATCAGTCTTTTTGTTTTTTTTTTTTATAACACTTGCCAGTAAATGAAAATACTTTTTAAGTTTGAAAAAAAGACGTAAATTTGAAGACATGCCCCTTTAAAATTACATTCATTTTACAAATGTACTACCGCATAAATTCGTATTATTAGTCATTTTTGCTTTTTTTTGGTTATTTTATTTTAAAATTTTTTTTGTAATTTGTTTTCCTTCTTTTTTGAATTTTTTATTTTAAAGACTTTTGTTAAATTTTTCGTTAATTTTCGGGTTACTTTTTCCCCCAGAAATCCTCTTAAAATTTTATACGAGAGTTGTTTTGTTCCAGTGCCACTGTGGCCTTTCAAGGTTGTTATATTACAAAGGTTCTATGATACAAATTTTATAGTTTCTGATCATTTTTTGATCTACTGGTGTTGGTTACAATAAAACACTAACGTTTTACAGCTTGTCTTTCAGTTGTTAATTTTCCCTCCTGAAATATTTTTCAGATAAATTTCTTTTTCTCAGTGTTTTAAAAGTTTGCCGTTCGGTTTCAGCACGATGTCTCAAGCACAAACCTGCTTAAAATTTTTCTATGTTTAAATTGAAAGACTGAAAACTTTACAGTTTGCCATCTCACCCGCGCACATTTAGCCCAACAGGTGGGTGCAGATCTGCGGATTGCCGGGTCACGAGTTCAATTCTCAGGCAAGGTGTATGTTTCCGAACAATTTGATAAAAGACAGGTGTCTAAATCAATTTCCTCCACCTTTGTTTAAAAAATTGGGGCCCCAATTTGGCAGTTCTTGCGGGAACGGGTTTTAAGGGTGCAGGATCCTGGAAAACATTTTGTTTTTACTACCCGCCCTAACATAACTAAAATACTGTTAAAAAGTGTTTTTTTGTGCGATGTTTTTTAATGTTAAAAAAGTCCCCGCATTTTTTTGGACATTCGTTTAAAAATATTTAAAGTAAAAGGAAAAGAACTAGAAAATGAGACGTAACGGGTTTTTTTACTGCATACCTCTGAAATCAGAACAAATCGTTTATTTAGTCTAAACCAAAAATACCGGCCCAACACGTTCAGTCAGGCACAAGATAATCAAAAGCCCCCACCCCCCCAACCCCCATACCCATTGCTGATCCTTTCTGTTTAAGAGAATAAGAGAAGTCTAGATTGTTCAAACCATAACTATTTCAGGAGAAGATAAGAACCATACTGTCAAAATTTGTATACAATTAGGCTTGGAACCGACTCGTTACTTTAATCCAACAAACAATCCAAGCCTTTTAATTAATTACACCTTTTAAAGGGAGAAAACACATGTCAGCTGAGTTTTGTAGAAGCTGGTAAACCAAATAAACTTCCATGGTAAACAAACAGAATAATATCTGTCATGTTTTTTACGATTGAAAAAAAATATCGCCCCGAGGGCCCTGCGCATTGGGCGGAATGAGGCTTCCCGAATTACCCCCCAGCGAGGGGGAAAGACGGATTTTTTCTTCCATTAAAAAACACATATGATATTTTTTCTGCATATCGTAACAGTTTCCCATTTCATTCGGCAGATTATTTTTCTTGAAAACCGATTTTACAAATAATATAGATTATTTAGTAGCCCTTTTCTTATGGAAGAATGAACAAAAAGCGCGGGAAATTAACGTCCGCAAGCAGAAGTGACGTCAGTTTTGCTTTTCCCCAAAATAACAATTTTCCACTTTAGTTTTCATTTGTAGCAACTTATTTCTTACAGTAAAAAACGATTTTGAATGGGAAAAAATATAAAATAAGGAAGGAGAGAAACTACAAGGTACCTGCTTTTTTGTTTTTTAAAAAACAAAAATTTTATCAGTGCATGAACCACTTATTTGTCTTTAACAGCAGGGGAAGCATCGGCAGGGGGGGTCCAGAGGGGTTTTGGCCGGGGCATGGGAAAAAATCACCGGAAACCCAGTCCGGTGTGCAAGAAATGATGAAACATTTAAAAAAATGGGACCCCTTTATGGGGGGGGGGGGGAAAAAAATTGGCATTCAAACAATTACTGGTCAGTAAAGAAATTTTTTAATACATTTAATTACTGCGGTTTATTGTAAAAGCACTTTGTAGGAAACAATATTATATTTACTAAGGGTTTTTTAAGTTTTTGATGTGGTGCATTTAAAAAATCTCAAACTTCACCAGAGATGAAACGAGCGTTTTTTGACAGGCCCTCGACATTCAAAAATTTTGATGGAGGTAGGGGGTAAAAGTATTCCCGACTATTTTAAAAAAAAATAGATGAAAAATGCCTGTTTTTGTGGTTTTTAGATATCTTGCATATAGGCCGTGTGCCATGAAGTAAGCAAATTTTAAAAATTTTAAAACCCATATATCAAAAAATTTTTAGACAAAATATGGAATGGTATGCAAAACTTAATTTCATGTAAAAAAGGGGGGCATAACTGGGTGAAGCCCTTTGTCCTAGTTATGTGCCCCTTGCATGATGTAGACTGTGAGGTAAAAAAGTGGTCAAACCCAATGACAAACGGGTTAGGAAAAATTGGAGGAAAAGAAAAATTTAACTGATTTCCAATTCCAAAAAGGGCCATAATTCACCCAAAAAGTTTCGAGTTAGTAATCTTGTTTACAGAGGGAAATCATACGAAAAAAAGTGTTAAAAATTTAAAAGCCATATGTCAAATAGTTTTGACAAAACGTTACTTGTACAAAACTAACAATTTTTTCCCCAAAGTCCAAAAAAGGGCCTAATTCGGGGCCAAAATTTTTTGCGAGTTACATATTACTCTTCCCCTACAGAGGGAAAAATCATGATAAAGCAAGTTTTAAAAATTTTTAAAGCCACATGTCAAATAGTTTTGCAAAAAATTGACTTGTACAAAAACTGAACCAAATAAAAGCCCAAAAAAGGGCCTTCGCCAAAATACTTGACAGAGTTATTTATTCTTGCCTACAGTAGAGACAATTAAAAAAACAAGTGTTCAAAGCTCTGTCGATAGTTTTGCAAAAGTATTTGGGAAACGAAACTAAACCCAAAATTCCAATCTAAAAAGAGCCAAATTTTCGCCATAATCTTGACAGAGTTATGTACTTTTTGTACAGGTAGAGACTTTATAAAAAAATAATGTTCAAAGTTTCAAATCACAGTCAAATTTTTTCAAATAAACGACTTTACAAAACAAACCCAATTTCCAAGCCAAAAAGGGCCAAATTCAGCCAAAATATTGAGGAAAACGACTTTTACAATAAATATGTTTTAAGAAAATTTCTTTGTTTTGGTATACAAGATATTCCCTTTCCCCATAAAAAACTTTAACCAACGCCAACACGGGATGGTTAGATAGCCTCCATATTTTTCGATATCCGAGCTAAAAATGATGGGAATAAATTTAAACTGAAACACTGTATCGACCCAGAGCTGCTATTGGAATTTACATCATTCAGTGGAACATTTGACTATTTTTAAGAAATCTGTCGATATGCGCCAAAAACCAAGACTCGATTTTTTACTTAAAATTTAGACCTTGACCTCGAACGGGGTTTTTTAATAACATTCGACATCCCGGGTTTCAAAAAAACCTACAAGGGAAAACACGGGGACTGGTGTTTTTTTGCGGGACAGGGCCCTTTTCTGAATCTAAAATTGTGCTTGGTGATCTCTTTTCAAGAAAATTTTCTTTTGAAATGTTACACATAGACCATTAAAAGAAGCAATGTTTTTTTTTTTTTTTTTTTTTTTAATTTCATATTACTATTCCCTTAGATGCTTGATTTACACTTAGTGCAAAATCAGAATCTATTATTTCCACTACCAGTGAATTCATTCATGTTTAAACTGCATTATGATTTTACAAAAAATTAAAACTAATCCATCTCCGGTTTGTAACATCATTAAAGAATATAAAAAAAAACAACAAGAAACTAGAATTGCTCAGCAACAACTTTTATTAACTAATATCAAAGAATATTGTACCAAAAAATTACAACATACAATGAACAAAAAATAAATAACATTTCATGTAAATTTTGTATAGCACTTATTGTATAGCACTTAGTATTTCGAAAAAAATCATTAACATAATATTAGGAGAAATAGAAAGGGAGCAAAAGGATAAAAAATTTTCAAAAAAACCCATCTCCATTTTTAACATCATTAAAAATATAAAAACAAAAGAAACAAATTCCTTAACAACATTTATAAACAATAGAAAAGGGAGTCACAAAATGAATCATTAATTGCTCTGTAACAATAATAAACTGCACCAAATATATTTAGAACAACAAAAACAAGTCCTATGGATTTCAGTTTAGAACAGCAACATTTAATGTCAGATTACATTCAATTAATGTCAGATTATCTTAGCAGGCGAGTAAAATAAAGATATGTGGAAAATAACTCCCTTTTTTTGGTATAAAAAATTATGCCCAAGTCACATACACATGTAAAAATATTTCAAAGCTGCCCTTTACACAGTATTGTAGATTAAGTTTAAAATCTTTTTAGCTGTGAGTTTTTTGTACCATAAAAAAGTAAATGAAAACCCCCTGTTTTTTTACAGACATGTTAAAAAAGAAAATAATCCACACAAGTCATTAACTTAAAAAAAATGAGATGAGATCAACTTTTGTTATTTCCAACAAATTTCCACCATTCATCATGTACGGAATGTTTTTGATTCAATGTGTTTGCCAAAATTTTTTCCCAGAACCCCCGCGGAAGGCACATGATCCCCAAACTTTTTATATCCTACATTGCGTGCAAACCTGAAAATCGAAAAAACCCAAATCACACAAAATTTGAAAAAGGATGAGAAAATATCTGCGGTACCAGCGTTTGAGTGATCTAAAAAAAAAAAAAATTAAAAACTGAGGGTACCCATTATTATTTTAGTGAGTCCAAGTGCGGGGGCCGATCAAGCAAATTAAAGCATCCGTTTAAGGGAAAAATGGAGAAATAATTGTTAAAAAAACCCTAAAATGATTACATATTGAGTTAAAACTTGTGAAATCTCAATTCAAAGACAGTTTCCCTAAAATACATTACTAACACAGAAACAATAAACCCTTGTTTAACAGCATTTATTTTTTTCAATTTCACTGAAAGTTCCCACAGCACTTTGTCTTCCGTAAAAATTTTCCAATTTTGAAAATAAAAACATATGATAATTTGGGGGAATAGTTGATGAAAAAATTTTACATATGACTGGAAAACACAATTAAAATCCTTTGTATTCCCCGGGTTTATCAATAGGTATGAATGCAGTTTCTGGGAAATTCACCTTTTTTGTAGATATCTTGACAAAACCAAATTTTTATAAAAAGGAAGAAAAACCCTCTTTCAAGCCAAGTCATGCTCTAAGGACCTTCTGCTGAAAGCTTTTTCTGCAGAACCGGCTGAAAATTTTTTTGGGAAACCGTCCTCTGAGGAAAGATTCACCAAAAAAACAAGTTTCTGGTAAATCTCGCCCCCTCAGTACATCCCCTGAGAAAACTGGGGTCGAACGGAGCGATTCCTGATGCCCTATTTGTGTCTTCTTCTAATGATGAGCAGACTTGACTCTCGCTAAAAACCTAAGGGTTTTTTAAAACAAATTGCATTTTAGAAAAAATTGCATAATATTATAAAGGGGTTTAAAATATTTCAGTGGGGTTTAAATTTCTAGCAACTAAATTTTTTTCGTAACTGTAATCACCAAGTTTCATTTTTAGTATTCTTTGCTTTTAAATTGGAAGTATATATTATCAAATTTTTTTAGAGCGCTGTACATTCTTTACAACCGTTATTTACCTGAATTTCAAAAAATGATTCAAAAAGAGAAGAAGGCACCACCCTTCCCCAATAATTTATAAATTTTACTAAATTTTTTCTTAAAACATACTGTGAAACCATTCTTTTTTCGGGGGCACGAAACTTTTTTGTTTCCCAATTACTCGTTTAAAGATAAAATGTCATTTTTTGAATAAAACAGGGAGATTTTTTTGTTCACGGGAATTTTAATTTGTGGTTTTGAAGACCTAAAAAAAATAATCCCCCATGAATAATATTAATTCTGTTTCCTTTTTTGCCAAGCAGACTTTTACAATGCACAAACAACTAAAAAACAAACAACATCAGTTAAATGTGTTTATTACAATCCTAATCTCACTTTTAACATCGCTGGCAAAAATTTCCCCATAAAGTTACAAAAAGGGCGCGTCTCTGCATGGCTTCCCTCTTTTATTTCATGTGTTCCCTGTATGATCCTGTAGCTGCCAAAAAACTTGTAGAACCCCCCAATAGAACAAGTTTTTGCAAGGTTGGACAGTCCCGGGGTACTTTCTGTAGAGGTTCTGATTGGCTTATCGAAGTACATCCTATGGCAAACATGCACCAAAAGATAGCCAGCAAGAGGGAATGGTTGTTTGGTTGGGTCAAAGATCCCTAAAAACAACATTTGAATGTTAAACATTTATTTACTTGCAAATTACAGATTGAAATACAGGAACGAAAGTTTTAATGACAAATGCAAAATGCAAAAATCCGGCTTACGCAAAACGGTTGTAACGCATTTTTTAAAAAAGTCACTTTTTGCACTTTTAATTTTTTTGCATGTCACATAATCCTTAAAATTTGGGGTTTTGAATACTAAAATTTTATGTTTTAATTTATTTTTTTGCCAAAAGGTTGAATCTGCAAGTCTTGTTATGTTTTTGTGCAAAACGGTTGTAACGCCATTTTTTTTTATTCTTTTTTTATTAATGACTCACAGTGACATCATTTGTTTTGTTTTTGTTGACACGGTTTTGGAAGGAACTTTTTTTAGTTGAATATATAAAAACCCAGAGCTGCCCCTCCTGGGATACACATGCCCGGGGCACTTTGAATGAATAGTTAGGGCCGATTTTTAGAGTTTAGGCCTTTGCCCCAGGAGCTAGGTCTTGCGCGCGACACGTTTCTTACTGTGTACACATTCATGCATAGTTATTTTAAAATCCATGCTGAATGACAAAGATATGGACCCGGACTGCCCACAATGCACTAACATGAAAAATGACCTTTTAAGTCAAGTGTGACCCTTTCCTTTTAGCTACGGACCTGGGTCTTGCGTGGACCTTGTCTTACTGTGGGACACATTCTTCCAAGTTTTTTGAAAAACCATCCATCGATGACAAAAATAGGACCGGACACGCCCTCAAGCCTATCCTTAACGTCAATGTACCTTGCCTTTGAGCTAGAACCCGGGTCTTGCGCACAAAATTGGCTTTCTGTGGTACACATTTTCCAGTATTTGAAAAAAATATCCCTTGTGACCAAAAAAAAATGGGCCAACACGCCCTTTAAAGCACTATTTTAACGTCTAAGTGGACCTTTACCTTTGACTACGGACCGGTCTTTCGCGTGCACGCGTCTTCTGGGTACACATTTTATCCAAGTTATTGAAAATCCCTCCTCAATGACAAAGATTGGCCGGGGCACGCCCTTTAATGCACTTCCTTTAACGTCAAGTGTGCCTTGACCTTTTAGCTACGGACCTGGGTCTTGCGCGCGACACGTCGTCTTATTGTGGTACACATTCCGCCAAATTATTTGGAAATCCATCCATCGATTAAAAAATAGGCCAGACACGAAAAATTTCGGACGACCGACAGCTGACGGGCTGAAGCTGTTCAAAAAAATATATCCTCCCTTTGGGGGGATAAAAAGTGACCTTTTAAGGTAAAAAAATATAATTTTATTAGAAAATTAATCAAAAACTGAACCCCCAAATTTTACCAAAAAAAATCAAAAGTTTTAAAATTTAATGTTGGCCAAATTTTTTCACGAGAAACCCAACTTGTATTTTTTTTCCGCAAAATATATAACAAAACCCGAAAGTAAGTCGCCTATCCCGTATGCAGAGGAGGCCTCCATCGTACACGTACTCCAAAAAAGGCTATCAAGGTGGCGACATATACTGTAACAAAACATACCCGCCAAAAACAACAAAAAAATAAACCCCCCATAAAAAACCAGAAAAAAGACAAAATAAAAATGGGATGGAAAAGATCTGCGGTCATTTGAGTAAAAATTTCTCCCAAAAAAAAAATTGGCAAAAACCCCGTAACAAGGTGAATTTACAAAATGAAATTAAAAAGTAACGGTTTCTTTTTTAATTTTTCTACTGTCTTACACAAAAAGGACTAGAACACTACAACCGTATTTAACATAATTAAGTCTTTTAAAAACAAAGATCTTGTCTTCATAGAAAATTTTCATTTTAAAAAGGGGAAGACAAAGTTTTTGACCTTTCAGGTATTCCGGACAGAAAACCCTTTGGTGGTCCCCCGCCTTTCCCCACATGGGAAAAATTCTACTCCCCTACCGTTTCCAACACAACGTGGGGATGGGCATGCGAATCGGGCTGACTTTGTCATTTAACCAAGAGGCCCAAAATGCCTCCCAAGTGGCGCTCTTTTTAAAAACAAAAGCATCTTGGGCGCAAAAAGAAACAAACATGGAAAACATTTACAAACCTTCTTAGGGTTTTTAGTCAAAGGGGCTGAACTGGGTGCCTTTCATTTAAACTTTACAATGATTTCTTTTGGCATCAAATACTACACCTCTTTCACCTTACAGTTTTCTCTTCCCGATTTCTCCGCTCAATAGGGCTATGATCATTGTTTGCTATACTTCTCAGTTTATTCACAGTCAACTGTCTTATCTCCCTTGTTCCCATGACAATATCAAATCCTCTTTCAAGTGTCTGTTTGACCTCCACACTCATCATGGAATCTAGGCCAAGGTCACCTAAACTAGCATAGGGTTAGGGCTTGGGGTCCTGATTCCGCAGGAAAAAAGGAAAAATAACTTTGATTAATATCAAAAGCATACAATTACAGGTCCGTTTTTTCATTTTTCATATGATTAAAATTTGGGAATTTAACCTTTGCTTTTTTTCACATTTGATTAAAATAAAACACATTTTTAAAAACGGGCTTTACAAAACCCCTATTAATGTATATTTTTCAATGGTTTTTTAACAACCGATAACCCAAAATTTTGCGGGTTTTGTCCAGTTTAAAAGAAAGAAGTAACGATTGACATGTCCCCTATCCAACACGTATCAAATTTAACCAAAGAATTCAAATATTGAAAAAACAAGATTTCATAAATTTAGACAAGAATTTCAAGTTAACCCCAAAAACTGACAGCCACATGATTTTTAGTTCCCTAAAAAAAAACATTAATGAAAATTTACCTGGGGGTTTAAAGGGATTTAAAGTTAAAATTTTTCCCAAAGGGAATGGATAGGCAAGCCAAATTTTCCAAAAAATACTGAACCCTAGTTCACGGGCGAAAAACTAGGGTTAACGATCGATAAACAGGTTTTTCGAAGAAAAATGGTTTTTTTTTTGAATACTAACCTATAATTTCGAGCGAAAACATAGGGTTAAAAAGCCGTTAACCATAGTTCACCTCGTAAAGTGTTCACGATTGTAAACCCCTTCACGGTCGTAAACATAGGGTTTACTTCGAAGCTTTGGTTCGAGGGTAAACTAGGGAAAAACACCAAACCTTTCAATCGAGTAACCATTTTTCAAACAAAACCATGGTTTAAAGGGATATATTTGCATTTGAATCAACTGAATTTCGGGGGTGAACATGGGTTTTTGGGGCCCTGAACCTATGTTAACGACCGTGAACCATAGTTTACGGACCCGAACCCATATTTTCAGCGTGAAACCCTTTTTACGAACTGAACTTGTGTTTCGAGCGTGAACTTAGGGTTTACGTTCGATAAACCATTTTTAAACTAAAAACCCGGTTTTTCAAAATAACCTATTTTTTTTGAGCGAAAACATAGGATAACACGGAACCATGTCACGCTCGTAAACGTGATTCACTTCCAAAAAACCCAAATTTTTCGGTCGTAAAAAAGGTAACGACCAAAAATTTATATTTTAAAACGAGAATATTTACGAATGTAAACCCCTGTTTTCGATTGAATATAGGGTAGAAACAAAAATAAATTTTGGCCCTAAACCTTTTTTACGGTCGTGAACCTATATTTACAAAAAGTGAACCTATTTACGGCCATAAACTACAGTTTTTTCCTTCGTAAAAACCCTGTTTTTCGATTTTGTAATATATGGCAAACCAAAGTCCAATAATAACGTGAACCCCAGTTCACGGCCAAAACTATATTAAAAATCGATAACAGGTTTTTCGAACGAAAAAATAGGATAACACCAAAACTTTAGTTCAATCGAGTAAAACCTGTTTTTAAAAGTAAACCATGGTACGGTCATACATTAGGATTAAAAAACAAAATGAAAATTTCGGGGCGTGAACAGGGTTTCGGCCAGAACCTAGTTTAGACCCGGAACCTAGTTTTTTCCCCATCTGATCTTTTTTTTCGAGCGAAAATATGTTTAAAAGAAAAGGAACTTGGGTTTACGAGCGTGAAATTGGTTAACGTTGGTAAAACCCGGTTTTTTTAAAAACAAACCCATTTTTTCGAGGAAAACAAGGAAACCCCCGTAAACCTGTTCACACCGAAACTAGATTCACTTCGTAAAAACCCCAATTTTTCGGCAAAAAAAAAGTAACGACCGAAATTTTTAGTTCATCGAGAAACCTAGTTTTTTCGAACGTAACCGGGTTCACGAGCGTGAACTATGGTTTACGCCCGATTCGATGTTTATTTGAAAATATAGGTTAGTATTGAAAAACCTAGTTTTTACTTCGATAAAACCAGTTTATCGATGTTAATCCCGTTTTTCGACCGTGCTGGATTACGTAATTATTGGGCAATTGGCTTCCATTTGGCCTTTTCGACAAAACTGCAATTTCTTTGTTTACGTAATGTCGCTGGGGCCCTTTGCATTTTCGTTGATTAAAAATAAATTTTGTTTTGAATGCCGAAAAACTTATTTCGGAAATAGCGGGTTGTAATTACAGCCCCCTTTTTCCCAATTACAAACAAAAAGACTTTTAGAATAACCGGAACAGGGGAAAAAAATGATGTTTAAGGTTTCCCAGAAAAGGGAAAAAAGCAAGAAAAAGACAAGTTTTTTTTTCACTGGACTGCTTTTTGTCTGCTTGTCCGGCCAAAACCGACACAACAGGGCTGACTGGTTAAGGAAGAGGTCAAAGGGGCATTGACAGGAAGTGATGCGCGTGGAAGAATTCCCCCCCAAAAAATGTATTGTTCCCTTGATTCAAGAACAATTCCGACACACCAATAGCACCCCCCCCTGAATGGCAAATCCGAAAAACCAAAGCAGCAGACTATAAACAAAGTTAAAATCCACTTTTTTAATACGGAAGTGAATTTTTGAAGCAAAAGGTTCTCTAAACAATACGCATGTTTAAAATAAGAAATCCATGAAATTCAATTCATGTCCACACAAAACAAGCATTTTGTCCAAAACCATGAAAATTCATGCCTACAAAATTAAAAACTTCAAACTTTTGTGTATTTTTAAAAAATTTAGCCTTCTAAATTTCTAAAATGTACCGGGCCCCATTTTAATTTGGGCACCTTTTTTTTATCTGAAGGGGGGGTTTTAAAGAAGATTTAGCCCAAACAAACAGTGCAGCGCGACATATCCGTGCAGGCTGACCTTGGTCTGCACTGGTTGCAAAGGAAGAATCACTTGCCGGCAGCAGGCTTAAGTTACATTCAAACTGAATAAAGATTTCACTGCAAAATTAGATGCATTTAGTTTTCATTCCTTCTCTTTTAAGGGAAACGTGATTATATTGTTTTAAGCATATTTATAGTGTTTTCACTGACTAAATTTTGTGTAAAAAGAGTATGGAAAATGTGGTTTGAGCAAAGTCTATTCATATTGTATAAAAAAATCCTGTTTTAACAGATCACCACAGGATGTATCAACAATATCTTGCAGTTTATACCTTGAATTTGATCCTTTCTCCTGTCTTCCCAAAACCTTTCCACACAGAATTAGCAAAAACCATAATTTGATTTACAGCTTGCCCCCCACAACTGACAGATGAAAAACAACAAACATCACAAATTCCTTACAAAACCTCTGGGACCCTGATCCAAGTTTAAAGTTCCTGCCTTTTGGTCACAAAATTTTTTGGAAAAAATCTTGATCCAAGTTTTCCAGGTATCCATCTTTTAGCACCTGAAATTAACAATATAATGCATTTGTTTCTCATCTACTTTTGTAGTACTGGGATTGCAGGTTTTTAATATGCAAATACTTTTTCCACTGAATACCATTACTTTTTCTTTACAAGATCGACTGAATTTTCCCTCAAAAAAAAAAGTATTTTGAATCTGTAACAAGTTCTCACATTTCTATGAGGAAACCCCGGGTTTGAATTACTTTTTTCAGGTGTTTTAAAGAAGTTAGCAAAGATTTCAAAACAGAGATACAAAAAATATTTAATTATTTGGCAATAATCTACCCCTGCAAGATGAAAGACTCCCCCACCCGGTTTTCAATGGTGTCATAGCAGATACTCACATACTTACTGGTAAAAAATTTCTTTTTTGAACTAAAACTTCACTCCAAAAAAGAAAAAAAACATTCAATACTGCTTTTACAACTATGCCTTACTTAAAAACACAGAATCAAATATTTGTTTCAAATAATCATAAATATTAAAAGAAAATGTTCACATTAAAAGTCATGTCTTGAGTGAATACATACAAATGGACTACAATACTCGCATTTTGCAAATTATCAAGAATTTATACAATTACGTTTAAAAATACAGCATACACCTACTGTTCAGTGATCTATATCAGCTTAAAATATTTACCTGTAAATACTGAATTTTCCTTTTCTGATACCCTGTCCTAACTCCTGACCTTGATGTCAGTATGAGACTTGTGGCTCCTCTGTCTACCAGCCACTGCGCCAGTTCTAGACCAAAGCCCCCAAGACCACCCGTGATAATGTAACATTTCCCAGGGTCACATGCAGCACGAGGAAGAGCTGGTATACATACTGGTGTGGGTAAATCACTGTCTTGAACCTGTAACCAGTTTAACCATCCTTTCATCAACAATAAAAATCCTTTACATATATTAATAACAGTAATTATAACAAGGTAAGCATCACAAATGCCTGACTTAACCAAAAACTTTCCTTTTTGTTTAAAACTTTCCGTAATAATTTTAAATTTTCTAAGAAAATTTCCGTGAAGCAAAAAAGATTAAATTTTGGTTTTCTTTACAGAAAAGACCTAACTGAAAAAACCCCAGGCAGGAAGTTTTAGCTTTAACGCATAGAAAAAACAATGATTGACGATTTTTAGGGGGCATAGTAATTACATAATTGCGCTATGTCAGGGCGGAAATTCTTACTTTAAAGAAGATTTATTTCTAGCACTTTGTAACTAAAATTAGTAAAACCCTTACAACCTTTAAATGATTCAAAGTTTTGACTGTAACCATGGGCCCAAAAACAATTGAAACCAAATTATTGGCCCCACCAATCAACAACAATGTCAGTTAAATTTTTTAAAATTATTAACCAAGACCTTTCCAATATGTTTGCCCTGAGCCATGAATCTAAATGCTGCCTCTACATTATTTCTATCAAACACTGTGGCTTTCAGTGGTTGGACAGCGCCCGATCCCCCCGTAAACACCGAATACAGTAGACCCGTCTCGGGGTTCCTTTTTCAAACAAAGCACCATAAAAACCTGGAAACGATGTTCGAAAATATTGACATTCCCGAAAAAAATGGGTATAAATTTTACATGAAAACAATGATGAAGTTCTCAAAAAGAAACTTTTTTCTGAATTTCTTTTTCTTTTCTTTTTTTTTTTGGTTGGGTTTAAAGTCACACCTACACAGTTATAGGTCATATGGCAACTTTCCACTTTGATGGTGGAGGAAGACCCCAGGTGCCCCTCCATGTATTATTTCATTAAGGGTGGGACATGCAATACATACTCAAGTGCAGTTTTAAAATCAGTTTGTGACCAATCAATTTAAAAGCTTTTTCTTTGCTTTAAACAATTAATGAGGTGAATTCACTGTAAACTGTTGTAAGTGTAGTTTTTTTTATCAATTAATGCACCTTTATCATGAAAACATTATCAAAAATACTTCCTTCATCTCCTTTCTGACTTACCTAGGGAAGTGTTATTTGAGAGATCAAACTTTCCAATTTCCAAGAACCGTCCATGTTGAGCCAGGACTCTAAGACTGGCCTGTAATTTTTCTTCAGCGAGCGAGTTCAACACAATATCAACTCCTGAAACAAATATACAACCATGTTTTAACTAAAACATCTGACACTTGAAAATACCATACTGATGTTACTAATGTATAGCTTCAGTCAATATATTCTCTGCTCCAGATCACATCCTATTACATAGCTGTAAAATTCATAATTTTACAATATTCAGCAACAGTCAAACACAAAAATTTCATTTAGAAAATCTTACTAAAATCTTAACCATTTTTCTCTATAAACCCAGATTTAAGTTTACATATTCATTTTATGAAATTTACCTTTCCCCTTTGTAGCATTCAGTATGCCATTTTCAAATGTGGTGTCTCTAGAATTGAAGAAATGTCTGTCAGTAAGTTGAGGGAACCTCGACTTAAGGTAATTTCTCTTCTCCTGAGAGCCTACAGTTGTAAACACCACACAACCATAGCTGAGAGCAATAGCTATAGCGGCCTGACCAACTCCTCCACTACCAGAATGTATGAGGACCTTGTCGCCATGGTGAATGTTGCCCCTGACAACCAGAGCATAGTAAGCTGTTGTGTAGACCACAGGGATGGTTGCTGCATCTTCAAGTGACCAGGAATCGGGTACCGACCATATAAAATGTCTGTTTACATCCACCACTGTGGCAAGACCCTGAAGGAGGTGTATGGTAAGTTTAGAGTTTAACAAGAGCACCGCCTTGCGGGTGCTGACGCTCATCTGATTTTTTTTTTGTGTAATAGAAATATTGTCCTACCCATGATTTTCTAAGTCTAAAAAGGGCCATCATTCTTGCAAAAAGCAGGATAGAGTTATGTTTCTTGATGTTCAGTGTCCACTTATGATGGTGAAAAACTGTTGCAAGTTTTAAAGCAATAGCTTTGATAGTTTATGAGAAAAGTTGACTTAAACATAATACTCAACCAAGAAAATGATTTTCTAAGTCCAAAAGGGGCAATAATTATTGCAAAAAGCAGGATGGAGTTATGTTGCTTGCTGTACAGGGTCAGCTTATGATGGTGAACAAGTGTTGCAAGTTTCAAAGCAATAGCTTTGATAGTTTAAGAGAAAAAGTTGACCTAAACATAAAACTTAACCAAGAAATCTGATATTTTCTAAGTCCAAAAGGGGCCATAAATCTTGCAAAAATCAGGATGGAGTCATGTTTCTTGCTGTACAGGGTCAACTTATGATGGTGAACAAGTGTTGCAAGTTTTAAAGCAATAGCTTTGACAGTTTAGGAGAAAAGCTGACCTAAACATAAAACTTAACCAAGAAAACTGATTTTCTAAGTCCAAAAGGGGCAATAATTCTTGCAAAAAGCAAGATGGAGTTATGTTTCTTGATGTACAGGGTCTGCTTATGATGGTGAACAAGTATTCCAAGTTTCAAAGCAATAGCTTTGATAGTTTAGGAGAAAAGTTGACCTAAACATAAAACTTAACCAAGAAATCTGATATTTTCTAAGTACAAAAGGGGCCATAAATCTTGCAAAAATCAAGATGGAGTTATGTTTCTTGTTATACAGGGTCAGCTTATGATGGTGAACAAGTATTCCAAGTTTCAAAGCAATAGCTTTGATAGTTTAGGAGAAAAGCTGACCTAAACATAAAACTTAACCAGGCAACGCCGACGCAGACGCCGACGCCGACAACCGCTCAAGTGATGACAATAACTCATCATTTTTTTTCAAAAAATCAGATGAGCTAAAAATGCTGCCAATGGTATCTGTATTACAGTGAAATAATTTATTTTCGTGGGTATGAAATTTCGTGGTTTTGGCCAAAACAACCATTTTGTGGGGAATATGAATTCTAAAGGGAATTTTGCTTGTTTGTTGTGATTTCAGTTTGTTGTTTGACTCAACCATGAAATTCATAAAAATTAGTCCCCCTATCAAAATTAATGATTTTGCAGTAGGCTGTAATATTTGTGGAACAGATTCAAGCTAACTTTTGCACTTTAAGTTAGTACTGTGAACAACAACCATTAACCCGTGTACTCAATGTACTCAAACTGTTTTGTAAATTTCTTTAAATGTACAAAGTTATAACAAATACCAACAAGAAAGAAATAAATTTCACAAATTTTAAAGTTATAAGTCTAAGTAAAGGGTCATGCTTTTATTCTTCATTGTCAAAGGTTTTCTGTAAAATTTTCACAATACCTTTGCTGGCACTAAGCCCATGACACGTCTGCCATTTGAATCTGTGCCTGAAAATTCCATTCCCAGCATGCACTCCTGGTTAGCAATGCCTCCTGGGATAGCATCAGGTGGAAGTTTCCCTGTAGCAAGCATAACATCTCTGAAGTTGAGGGAGGCATAATGAACTCTACACAACTCTGTCTGTGGATGGAGGGCTGGGTAGTAGTAACGCAGAGGGGACTCGATCCAATGTAAACTCGAGAGATCCCCTTTTGTCAAAACATTCACAAATGCATGCTCTGTCTGTAGTAGTGTAGCTGTAAACAAATCAAACCCAGTCATCACTTTATATCAATAACATATGTATATAAGAACAGTTATGAACAGATGATTACATGACAAATCTTTGTTTCTTTACTTTAGTTGAAGCCTGTTTTTCTTGACATTTCTCTAAACTTTCATAATTATATACAAATACATAATTAAATTTTAAAATCTTAAAAAGACTGACACAAGCAGGTAAAGACATGTGTATAGCAATATTTTCTTGATATAATTTTTTTTATTCTACAGATTATGAAAAAAAAGCAGTACTAACATCACACATATCTAGACTTACCTGAAGATAAAGGCAGATGCCTAAAAGATCCCCATACACCATTGTCATAGATATTCACAACCAGATCTTTCTCTGACAAGTCTTTCACAACACTCTCAATGTCTGGTAGTGGTTCATGGCTCTTATTAAACACACATCTGTATGGTGAGATTCACAAGCATTCAATAATGCAAGAATAACATGGTGATTATTTTTTTCTTGGAAAATCTTCCCCATTTAATATGAAACTTTCAGAATATTGTGATTCATTACCCTTATTTACTATGCATCTGGTTATTGTCATTATAACACAAACTTTTTTAATCTGTAATGAGTAAAAAGTGCTCGGTACATTTTACCTATCAAGTACAAGATGAATATTGTGAGTACTTAGAACGCTCTAAACTAAAGATCTAATCTGATTATTACTCCGTATGTTAAACTTTAACAGTAAACCAGAATAATAATAAACTGATCATTTAGTACTGTGTTTTCTTTTATCACTAGAATTCCCTATAGAATGGTAAGTAACTAACCTAATTCTATCACCACCAGGTTCTTGTCGCAGGCAATTCACCATACCCATAATTCCATTGATGTTCTCATCTGCAACCAACCATAAGTTCTCTCCCTTTGCTTTAGACTGCATTGACAACATTTCATCTTTCAAGTTGTCCACCCATGCGCAACCAAGATCTGTGACATTTACAATTTTTTGCGGAACAGAATCTTTTCTAACTTTTCTCAATAAAAACACAGTATTTAGGCAAGAGTCAGACTTTTCATAAATAATCTCTAAACTAGATTGTGAGAATATTTCCCTCCATTTTTCAGCTGTACAATAAATACTGCAGCTTCTGCTGCTGAGATCAGTATAAATATCATCCTTGTTAAAGCCATCCAATAACAAGGCAAGATGGAAGTTTTGAGTGACCTCCTGTATGAGAATAAACCCTCCAACCTCCAGACATTCGGATATATTATACAACCCTGATCTGATATTTGACTGTTTATGAAGAATGTTATTGGCAACCACTAAATGTATCTTCTTCTGAAGTGACTGAAGAGGTTCAACACTTGGCAACCATTTGACAACCTCTACTCCATCAATACTTTCATTTCCTTTTGCTGTGGCGACTGTGAATGATGCATGTAACAATGGATGACTGGCAGCAAATGGCATTAGATGACTGCTCATCCCAGCATCAGACACTTCCAAAATCTTCAAGCGTTGATTCAAAGAATTTTCGACAACCAGGTCAAAACATGGTTTCAGTGTTTCAGGTGTGGTGAGCAAATTCAGCAGCGGATCAGAAATTAGTGATTTATGACTGTTGGTAACTAACTTATCAACATTTTCAGCAAAATTATCATCATAGTCAATGCTGAAGATTTTCTGTAAAACAGAAAGAAAACCATGACTGTCTAGTTCTGAGGAAATCTCTGCTGAATCAACTTGTTCCGCAGATAGCTCAACAACAGCTCTGATATGTTGTTTGCTCTTTAATCCATTGTTCCCATGGCATGTTAGAAGATTAGTAAGCCCTTTGTGAGCACAATGTTTACAGTGACTGGCATACTGCTCCATGGGTTGTGACATTTTTACAGGAATGTGTGAGTGATATGGCACAAAGCTATACTTTTCTGTGATTGGATGATGGTAGTCATGACGACGTGGAGCTGAGGTTGCATGTAGACCAAGGATCTTTACTCCTCCTGATTTACATGTGTCACAATACTTGTCAACTATAGCGAAGAATCCTGAAAGTTCAGAAATTTAATATTCACCATGTATGTAATGTTTATAAGTACAAAAGACTAAAAATTACTGAATTTCCATATAAATATGTTTTAAATTTATTTATGTCCCAACATCCCTATTTGTAGGCAACCAGCTACATGCTCCCAAGGACTAAGCTAAGCATTTTCAAGTTCTAGCCAGTCTGTACATCATTTGGCATTTGCACAAATCAAAAAGAAATTCCAGTTGTTGACATAACCTTCATGTCTTATTTATTATATATTTACTCATTTTTTTTGACAAAGTAACACTGACACAGTCCAGGTCATATAACTACAGGCTAGCATTAATAAGCAGGTACCCTCAGGTCATTATTGCATTCACAAACAAGCACATGAGTAGTACTGCCGGATTCTGCAAGTCAGCCAGATGGCTTTTTCATATGACAAACTCACGCAAAGTTGGGCAAGCAATTCATAGTCAAGTGATCTTAATCATTGAGTCATGAAGGATCTTTTGCCTCCATTTCTATCCATGCTAGTAGTGCGAACTTGACTCTCTTTCTAAGAACAACTAGAACTGTCACAGGAGTGACTCATACCCCACCATAACAGTCTTGTCACAGAAGAATGGCAACATAAGAAATCTTAAAAATACTTGTCTTTGAGTACTTCATCCTGGCTTCACATGTAAGTAATACTAGTATAATATAGTATAGTAGTACTAGTAAATATATTAAATCTCTAATATTAGAGATACACTAAATGAATACAAGAAAGTGTCCTTACCGACCATGTTACCACAGAAAAATTTATTTACTTTTACATAGACTTATATAAAAAGTTAAAAAATACCTAAATTTGAAATCTAAAATAGGATTTCTAAAATAGACCAATTCCTGAATTTAAGGTGAAGAAACTCCATACAAAAGTTAAAAAAAGTTACTTCCTTAGCTCTAAGCCAATCAGAATGAGATATAGTGAAAATACATCAAAATTAACCTTAAATTCTAAGTAAAAGGGACACAATTCAAGAAAAATTAGTGTCAGAGTTATGCACCTTGTGTCACATGATGTGGTGATGAGTGGAACATCTATTAAGTCTGAATCAAATCCATTCAGTATAACTGAGATATAGTGAAAATACATAAAAATTAACCTAAATTCTAAGTAAAAGGGCATAATTCATGAAAAATTGGTGTCAGAGTTATGCACCTTGTGTCACATGATTGGGTGATGAGTGGATACTATTTTAAGTTTGAATCAAATCCATTTGTAATAACGAGATATAAAGAAATACATCAAAATCAACCTTAAATTAAAGTAAAAGGGACATAATTCATAACAAAATTTATGTCAGAGTTAAGCACCTTATGTCACATGATGTAGGTGTGAGGTGGAACAACTATTTAAGTTTGAATCAAATCCATTTAGAATACTGAGACTATAGTGAAAATACAACAAATTAACCTTAAATTCTAAGTAAAGGGGACATAATTCATGAAAACTTGTGTCAGAGTTATGCACCTTGTGTCACATGATGTGGGCACATGATGTGGGTGATGAGTGGAACATATTTTAAGTTTGAATCAAATCCATTCAGTAGTAACTGAGATATAGTGAAAATACATCAAAATCAACCTTAATATAAGTAAAAAGGGGCATAATTCATAAAAAAAATGGTGTCAGTTATGCACCTGTGTCACATGATGTGGGTGATGAGGTGGAACATCTATTTTAAGTTTGAATTAAATCCATTTAGTAATAACTGAGATAGATGAAAATATGCAAAATTAACCCTAAATTCTAAGTAAAAGGGACATATTTCATGAAAACTTGGTGTCAAGAGTTATGCACCTTGTGTCACATGATGTGGTTATAAGGTGGAACATGTATTTTAAGTTTGAATCAAATCCATTGGGTAATAACTGAGATAATAGATTTCGGACGCGACGGACGGGACGCGACGGAACGCGACAAAACTGACTCCTATATACCCCCCTCAAACATGTTTGGTGGGGGTATAATTATTAAACACATGATGTCACTATTAATTGATATAAATCCTATACCTTTCTGATCATCCCCAAGATCTATGACTCTCCCATGATGCACCAGTGGGTCTATGGTTAGAGCTTTGATCCTTGTTGGCAAGCAGAGACCATGGCCTGGCTGTGATAGAATTGTCATCTGTAACATTGTATCCAAGAAAGACACCCACTCTCCTGTCCATAACAGTTTACCATGCACTCCTAAAAATTAAACAGTATTAAAATAATTCCAAGGTACCTATATAGTATCAATAAAAAGCATTTTTCTCTAAAAGGTATCAACACAGAATACAGTATTGGGTGGTTATGTTTATCTGTACAAATTACTGTTATTAAAATTTATTGGACATGACTTCCTAATACACTGAACCAGTCTTTACAACATTTAGTATGACATCAGGCCTCATGTTCACAAAACATATTCAGTGTCAGCTGAGTTTGAAAAAGAAACTTATTATTTTTATGTCAATTGCTTGTTTAAAATCAAACTCGTGACTATTTAAATGGATGTTCGGTCTCAAACTGGAATTCAATATTGAAGTTCTAGTAAAATTTGCTATTAAAATTTTAATCTCAAACGCTACAGAGACTGAAAAACGTTTTTTGAACAACGGGCCATTTTTGAACATTGGGCAAGACCTAAATAATGTTCATTTGTAACCAAAATGTAGCCCCTTATCCTCATTAAAAAAAAAAACCTTGAAACCTTCTGCCTTCCTATGAACTACTATTTGGACTAACTTTTCCACTGTCAAACGTATACATATTTTTCCTACCTGAAATATCAGCCTCCTTTATGCCTTGAAATGTTGGCCCATAATCATAGCCTCTCAGTCTCAACTCTTTATACACATCTGAGGATTTCAGCGGATACTCTTCAGTACTGAGGTCAAAATCAGCATCATTTCTGGCAAGATCAGTGCTTTCAGGGCAAGTAACTTTTCCACTGGCAACCAATGTTCCACCTTCTTGTATTTCAAAGTTTCCAGTACCAGGCATATATCTCACATCAAAATGGATTTTACCTGAAACACAGAAGCAAGATTCTGGTTTATAAATAAGGAGAGTTAGTAAAATAGGGAAACTTTTTAACATCTTAACTATAGTTATCACTGATAAATACTCCCACATGCCACTTTGATACAGGGAAGTTAAGCACTCTGTACATTGTGCTGATGAGGTAAACAATTATTTTTACTTTTGTCAGAACCCTTCCATCTGTTGAGAAGATAGATGACATGAAATAAAGCTATCTGACTCTGAACTCCAAAAATGACCTTGATCTTAGACCCAAGTGTACCTCATATCAGGGGCATCAGTCATGTGTAGTCATTTGAAAATCCATTAGATGGGTTTGGAGATATACCACCGGAAACAAATGACGAATAGATTTACCAACAATTCTAATTCCAATATAACTTCCATGTAGTAACTTGACTCTAGGGGTATAACCACAAGCATAGTAGTAGACAAAGAGGTGCTCTATTATCAAGGGTTTGTGACTATAGTGTTGTTTAGGTTAATAAAATCTGTAAGAAGATCCTTTGGAAGCACAGAACTTAACTCTGGTTTAATTTTGTGTCTGTTCATGATGGGTAATGAAATGTGCAACACTATTCAAGTCTCCAAACATTGGGTAAAGCAGGATTCTATTATGCAGGTAATGGAATGGACACTATGAATTCCAAGGACCAGAAAATATACAAAAATATATGGACAGTTACTGTCTTCAGAGAATTTTTAGCTTTTATGTTCAAACAAGATGCAAATTTCCACTCAATGTGTTTTTTCAGGCACAGGTATGCTCACTGATCAGAGCCACCAATCACCTGCAAGCAAGCTGGACAGCTTTTTTACATGAAAAAGATCAAGTATGTTGTTCAACAGGTGTGACAGATTGTCTTATAGAACTTTTAATCAAGCACTTAATACTAACAACAGGTGGGGTGTCAACTTTCTGAAATACAGTCAAACTTTGTTTGCTCGAACTTGGATTATTCGAACACCATTCATCACTCAATCAGGTCACAGCAAAATCACTGTATAATCTAAGTTGTTCAAGGGCTTGAACAACTGATAACTGGAACAAATTTTGCAAGTTCCATTGAGTTCCGGTGAATAAGTTCGACTGTATTGAAATGTAGGAAGACAATGATTACAGAAGGTCATTCTTACCGCTCTCTGGCAAGATTGTAGCTCTGTGAATGTCAACGTCTTCAAATAATACTGTTAATTCATCATACTGTGTCCCTTCCAGTTTAGCTAAGGTCTTCCAAGCCAACAACATATACCCTGCAGCTGGGAAAAGGACACGCCCATCTATCTTGTGTCCAATCAAGTACCTATCTTCCGAGTCATGTGACATATCAATATCAAAGCCACACCCACTTGCAGAGTTTGCTCCACCTCCAATAAACATGTCAGCAGTAGGAACATTCCAGTGCTGTGAGTGATCCCACGTCACCAATGGTGACACCATTGGGGTACCTCTGGGGACAGGGAAGGAAACAGCAGGTATAAGTTTCAAAGGATTCAGTTTCAATCCTTGCTGATAGCATCTGAAAATTGATAAAACCTTTACCATTAACCAAGTTGAAAATTAACAAATCCATCCCACGCCAGTTTCTTATATACTGCAAAAATTATAATATTTTGTTCCATGATGTTTTTTTTAAGTAGAAATGTTTGCTAACAGTTTAATAAGTGTGATAAATCAAATTATCACAAAGGTAACTGAATAATTCAATAAATAAATGATTGAATGCCTCCATCAGGTTCTTATTTTTTGTAACATATCATTATTATAAATTCATAAAATGTTTAATCTATTTTACTTAAATGTAAGAAATTGATTATCATATATTGTATTTTATGGTATTGCCTGGCATCAGCTTATGCATGTCCATGTTTTTATGCAGTATTTCCCATTCGCAATAACAGCAAACATTTATACGTCACTAAATTAACCATTTGTTACAAAACAGTTTACTGTAAACAGTTCTTGCATTAGTTGCTTTTTATCCATTTAGTGTTTGATATATCGTTATTAAGACAAACATGTATCATTTAAATCAGATAGGATATAATTTATATTTTTATTTAAAACAATCATTTATGTTTTAGTTTTATAAACAATCATTTATTTTTTGGTTAAAACATACTTTCCAAGATTTGAGAGACAAAATCCAACATTATCCTCATGTGATCTCTTCATCAATCCCACAATGCAACAGTCCTTTGACAATGACCTTTTCAATATGGCTTGCAGAAGACAATGAGGGGCTATCTCCATGACAACGGCATTAGCTGGCACATGTTTCAAGGCTTCCTGAAACAGCACCGGACTGACAAGATTGTTCACATGGTAGTCTGCTGAGGAGAACCTGGCAAGGTCAGAGGACCAGTTGGTTTCTCGGATAGAAGAGCTGATCCACCTTGCAGATCTTTCCTTGGGACTTCTGATGACCTACAATGTAGAGTAAAGAATGTTATAGAAGTCTTTAAAATGGTCATTTTTCTTCTTCTTTCCCCATCTGAAAAAAGAGGTCTTAGCCAAATATTCCATTAAATGGCTAGAACTGATCTAAATATCTAAAAACAATGATGTATTCAAAAGAAAAAGTCTCTGTGAAATCACCGATATTTGGGTGAGGGGGTTTTGGGTGGTTGGGGGTTGAGGATTTTTCGTAGATTTCATGGCACAGTTAAAGCATGAAATTAAATCCAAACCAACCAAACAAGAACCCCCAAAAATATCCAATTCATTCTATCTTCAAAAGTTCAAATCTGCTCATTCAGGTTCACATTTAGCTATCTGGACAAAACCAACAAAATTTCATACCCACAAAATCAAACGATTCACAGTATCAAGTTTAAATACATTTCTAATATGACTAGCAATGCTTAAATCATAACATTATTATGTTGACGTCACGTTAACATGATATTTAGTGCCATGTATGCATCTAAAAATGGCGCTTTCGAATTTGTTCAAATATCTTACTAAATAGCATGTTTAAAATGAAATGTCACATTGCACAACTGTCTTGATTAATTTATACACATATTGAGTTGGTTATTCCCTTTGCAGAATAATTTGCCATTATTTTTGCCCAAACTGAACTCTTCCGCAAAACGTATTACCATTTCCAGTCCTGGAGTTTATAAACAAAGAAGCGTAACAACCTACCATTTGGGGCCGTCGCTTGCATGCGCAAAGAAACAGTTCTATCAATTTGATCTACCGGTAAATTTTACAGTAAGACATATAAGAATCAAAATAATTTATAGCAAACCCATGTTTGAATGCTATTTATACACTCTGGTGGTTATACATTGTTCTAAATAATTTCAGTCGGGCTGCTCCCTCGTGAAATTACTACAACTGATGTATAACTGCCTATCATGTATAAATAGTGTGTTAAAACACTGGTTTGCTATAAATTATTTCTTAAATAATTCTTCATTCCTGCCTTGAAAATAAGTAACTCCTCATTCCTGCCTTGAAAATAAGTAACTCCTCATTCCTGCCTTGAAAATAAGTAACTCCTCATTCCTACCTTGAAAAATAAGAATAAGATCACAACAAACCTTATTTAGTGCTGTTTTAAGTGATGCTGCTATCTCCTTCATATAATAGGAATGGAAAGCCACGCCAGCAGTGTTCACCTCCTTTGCAAATACTTGTCTCTCTTTCAGTTCTGAGACAAACTTTCTAACAGCATCAATAGGACCGGAGATAGTCACCGTGTCTTCAGCATTGTGACAAGCTGGTACCACACCCGGGGGACATTGTTCAAGGGCCTCTTGCCATGTCAAACCTGAATTATATGTAAAATTTACATTAAAATCTATATTCACAATTTCAGTGCATTGAAGCCAGTACCTTTCAAAATGTAACACAACCTACTGTTTCTAAGTCAATTTCATACAACTAAAATGCAATATATATAACTGCCCAATTGCAAAACTGTTGTATCTTTCTTGTGTATCTGCACTGAGGTAATGTCTGCTTATTGTGTTTTCATTCTGCACAGAAGTATTGAGACAGTATTCATTAACATTTGACATGCTGAATTCAAATCTGAACTTAAACACAAACCATTCAATTTGCTAAAACTGTATTATGCACTTTTATTAAATGAATTTGTATTGCTTTTGCTGTTATACAAGAAGATAAATCCCAGTAAAATTTCATAAATGTATACTTCCTTAAAACTTCAGAAAACAGAAAATTTAACATATTCAAATACATTAATAAAAATGGACTGTTTGTTATACTAACCGACAGCAGCCATCCCACCTGGTGGAAGTTTGGCATTCTGTATGCAGTGACCCCTCCAGTATGCTGCTAAAACTGTTTCCTGTGCCGTCAGACTTCCATCAGCATATGCACAGCCAAGCTCTCCAACAGAGTGTCCGACAATACCATCTGGTGAGATACCCAAGATTGTGAGAACATCTACTAAAGCAACCTGAAAGAAATTTATTCTATATTTCAAATAACCATTTCTTGGTTCATGAACTGTGTTAAAACAGCACATACTCTGTCAGAAAATTTAAGTAATACATGGAACTAGAATTCTAGAATGTGTTCTTTATATGCAGTAGCTCATTACTGTTTCTAATGAAAAACAGCTTAAAAGTTTTTACAGTAAATTGAATGCATGAATTTTAAACTGAAAGATGGTTCAAAAAACACAACCTTATCTGTATGTTCTTTTGCTGCTGCTCAAGATAATTCAAGGCTTTGAGATATTTAAGGTTTTAATATTGTCCTGTGACAGGATTTCAAAGACACTGACAATAAGACAATTTTTCTGGGTGTCATACCATTAAAGCGCTTCATCCAAAGTGTGACATAAAAAAAACTACCATAACGTATTTTGGGGATTAGTTAGCATCTTCTTAACACAGCTAGTATATAAAAGGCAGGCAGGCCTTTTTTACCTGAATTGCTGCTATTCCAACAAATGAGTTGATGGTATTTTCAAAGGTAGTTTCCTCTCCATTCATCAACATATCATACAGATTCACACCATATGGTTGCAGCAATGCATCTGATTGCAATATTGAAGTTCTAAATGCGTCTATTTCCATCATTTTCCGGCCCATACCGTGCCACTGTGTTCCCATTCCGGCAAAAACATACCACACTGGCCGCTTTTCTGAACTTACTTTCTGAAAAATTAAAGTAAAATGTTTGCTAAAACAGGTTTGATGCTTAAAAATAAAACTTCCATGTCTGAAATCACTGTATTTATTTTCTGAGAAACTTTCCACTTAATTATGCAACTGGCAATAAAGAATCATAAAATGAACACTTAAAGCAAATTTCATGTACTTTGTAAAAATTCAGCACAAAAATACATGATGTGCTAATCCAATTTAGCTTATAAATCTTTAAAGCAAAACAAAATTACCTGTACATGTATCTCTTCTGAACCATTCAGTAATGTATAACCCCTGTAAGGATGTGTAGCAGACGACAAATGAGCAGTCTCATTCATTAATGAATGTAAATGCAAATCATGTGGATGCCTTCTGACTTTTCTCAAAGTTTCTTTCAAACCCTCCTTTGACCTTGAGCTATATAAGAACAGTCTCTTCTTCTCACAACCTTCACACACAGATTTTTCATTAAATTTGTTTGACCGGAGAATTGTGTGGACATTTGATCCTCCGAAGCCAAACGAGTTCACTCCAACCAGTCCAACGTCACATTTCTTGTTTTGATCAACTACTTCAAGTTTCCCATTGGTCAAACCAGAAATATCTTGGTTTGGAGAAGTGTAATGCAAGTTGCTAGGGATGGTACCATCCTCCATAGCAACAATCACCTTAGCAACTGCTGCTAGACCTGTAAACATTCATTAAATGGACAATGAATAATAGGTGGACAGATTGAAAATTGTTTAAATCACAAGGTCATCCTAAAACCAACAATGTTAAGAACCAAGCACCTGAAAGTGTACCAGTAAATAAAACACATCTTTTCCTGTTTAACATAAAATACTTCTATTTTATGAGTAAAGATAACAATAAAAATAATATAATGTCATACAGATTCAAACAGTGTTCACTTTTAAGCAAATATATTCATTAAACATTTCAAGGGCATAAGTACCAAGTTTTTATCATTAGACCCACAAACCATGTCTATGTTTGTTTCTGAATGACAGACTGATGTACTGAATGTATAAAGGAAAACTGATAAATGAAGAATTTGTGAATACAAGAATGACATGGATCCATCTTAAAATATACAAAATTCAAATACCAAAAAATTACAAAGAATAGAATACCTGATGCTGGCTCTGAATGTCCCATGTTTGACTTCACTGACCCGATAGGCAGTGGCCCCTTCCTGTCCTTACAGAATACATCACATATAGTATTGACTTCCTGTGGGTCTCCAGCCTTCGTGCCTGTTCCATGGGCCTCAACGTAAGACACCTGGGTTGGATCAATGCATGCCTCACTATATACTTCATTCAGTAACCTCTTCTGAACATCTCCCGAGGGAAACGTTATTCCTGGAATAAAGCACAAATTAATAGGGGCTGTCCTTGTTGGAAATAGTCTCCAATAATAATGAAAGGAAATTAAAACAGTAAAAAATCCTTAAATACCAGCTATTTCTCTAAATGCGTTTATTACAATTTTAACCTTCATTTAGTTCAGATTCTGTCATGTCAATATCTTTTCTTTCTTTCTCCATGGAAAATCAATACAAACAGAACTGGAAAATGATAATCAAAAATTATATTTATTAATCTGGTTGGGTTTATCGCACCGACAATTATAGGTCATATGGCGACTGTGGAAAACCCCAGGTTCCCCTCCGTGCATTATTTCATCACGTAGAACCACCGACCTTCCGTAAGCTAGATGGATGGCTTCTTCATATGAATTCAACGCCCCGAATGAGGCTCCAACCAACATTGATGAAGGGCACGTGATTTGAAGTCAGTGACCTTAATGACTCGACCACAGAGGCCTCTTCAAAAATCATACAGGATTGGTGACAAACAATCATGGTATGAATGGTTGACATAAAGTAATAGATAGCTTTGAGTTAAGCCAACATATATAAACCTACCTTGCTGTTTATTCCCATCACTGTTTGTTTTTGAGTGAACTAGTGTGCAGTACACTCGTTTAGCACCAACTTCTTTCTGCAGATACACTGCAATTATACCCTCACTCCTACAGTAACCATTGCCTACAAGCAACAGAAGATTATGGAGCATGATTTATCTTCATGCAATCATTTGAAACAAATAATACAAATCCATTATTCCAATTTTAAAATAATGCTGAACAATTTGAAGAATTGATTTTGTTTTGTACTAGCTTACCAGTTTTTTTTTATTAATACTGTCACAAGGAACAAATACTAGATTATATTGAGATGTTCTTTCTTCAACACTGATTTAGCACAAAAGACCTTGCTTTAAATTTCTTCAATAAACAAGTTTACATAGGAACATATCTGCATGAAAAACTAATAAACCAGGAATTCTATTCCCACAGAAAGGCCAGTGTTTTGAAATGAAGCCCAAGACTTCCTTTCTGTGACTTATTCATAACATTTTTATGTGAAACTTTGTTTCAAGGGTAACTCCAGGGCTTTTCATCAGGAAATTGGGAAGAGGCCTTGGCCTTCCAAATTGGGAAATTTAGGCGCGATAATTGTCCATTTTGGGAAAAAATATCAACCAAAAGTAAACATCGAAAGACGAAGCAAATTTATCTCCCCTGAAACATGGACTAAAATCCAGGCCATGGAACATAATATATTAGACTGGCAATGTGTCACAACTGGTTCTGTGGGCTGTTAGGCTATTGTGCTACAAGAGACAAACGCTTCCTCTGGAAATACTAAAATGTAAACAAAATCTTAACCATCTGTTGCATGATTTTGGGAAATTTTACCTTGCATTTTGGGAAATATCTCTGCCACAGTTGGGAAAAAATAGTATATTTTTGGATTGGGAAGAGGCCTTTTATAGGCCTCTGTTATATAAGGATGAAAAGCCCTGAACTCCAAATCACCCAGACAAACTGTAAGACAACTGGTATTCCCTTTGAAATGGAAGAAATCTACCCGGAAACTGTTTTTTTTTTCTAAAATATTTATTTCCTGACACTGCAACAAAAGTACATTCAAAGAACCCGACAGTAAAATGTCCAACTAGGTCACCATTTTCCCTCGCATTAAATGTGCTGGGCAATAATGTTTTAACTTAAACCAATAATGTGAAATAAGGCAATGCCTCAATCGGGAATCATTACAGTCCATCAGCTTGCCCAGAAATATTCGTTTGTATCAATTTAAAGAAAAAACAATACTGCCCATATTTGTACTGATGTGCAAGACGTTGCAGTTCAGACAAGTTATGTGGACGCTTATTACGCACAAGAAAAAAGCATATTTTTCCAAAAAATCTGAAGTCAGACGCTCTGTACATGTGCTGGAAGGCCACATTATTTAATATGATAGTATATCTCATTCGGTATATATCGCATGTTACCATAGAGGGATTGATCCCAATTTTCATCACAAAGCGAATAAAATCGGTTGGATCAATTCCCTATAAGCACTGTAATTTACCTTCAGCATCAAATGATTTACACATTCCTTCAGGTGACAGCATACCAAGTCTCATGAACTGTACAGCAACAGCTGGTCTCAAACAAAGATTAGCTCCACCCACAATGGCTGCATCACATTGTCCACTACGGATACTGTGTAATGCTTGATCCAGGGCCAATAAACTTGATGAGCATGCTGTATCAATGGCATAACTGGGCCCTGTAATTGCATAATTCTAATTTAAGTAACATTTAAAATTATGAAGTAGGATGACTTTAAGTAAAAGCATAATGTTCGTGAAATGCTATTTTTGTACTTTTAAACCAACTGAAAATGTTCTAAGGAAACTTGACATAATAACTTTAATATAACTGAGAGGTCACTGAAAATAAAATTTGGCCACATACCTTTAAAGTCAAAGAAATATGAAAGTCTGTTAGCAAACATGGATCTTGTGCATCCTGTCATGGCATATCCAACTGTATTCTCTACCTCCATGGACCAGGCATCATGACTCTCAGAGGCACTTGCACCAATAAATACACCTGTCTTTGATCCCCTAATATCCTCTGGATTTATACCTGACAAGAATGTTACAAAACGTGAGTACATAAAATCTTCAGTTACAAATAGCCCAAAGGTCTTCTTAAGTCCAAACCTTCAAGAGATAGGCCAAACATAAAAATATCAAAGTCATATAAATCCAACAATTTTGACAACAAATTAACAACAAATACGCCCAGAACCTGGGGTTCAACATCACTTCTAGAATTTTTTTTTTAAATGATATGATTTAATATTTTCTCTAACTTTTGACTAAAATACACTTGAGAAAATTGTGTATCAAGCACATCAGGTTTAGTTTCAGGTAAGCTATTCAATAAGTGTTTATTAATTCAAACAAGGAGCTGTGTTCAATTAACGCTTGATGCCCCCAGTTGCATCCTTGTCGATAGATTTTGCACCTAAGTCCAAAACGAGGTCAACGTCAAGGTCAAACTGAGGTCAGGTGATGTCTGAAGATGAGGAATGGTCACAGGTTACATCTGCATTAGGATCAAGTCATTCTAGTAAGGGGTATTGATGCTAGACGAAACAGTTCCATTTGGTTAACCTCAAACGGATGGACGAACGAACGAACGAATGGACGGACAGGACAATCACTATATGCCTCCCGCATCAGTAGATGCCGGGGGCATAACAAATAAACACTCAAATTTCCAACACTTACCTGCATCAACAATAGCTTCATATGTGACTTCCAGTAGTATGCGTAACTGCGGATCCATACTGTTGGCTTGCTTTGGATGTACACCAAAGAACGAGGCATCAAATTTTGAAAGATCCTTCAACTTTCCGCTCCTTTTTGGCAGGCCATACAGACCTAAAAAGCATATCTATATTAAAATGTCGGAAAATGTCTAGAAATATATAGATACATTAAAATGTCTAGAAATATATAGATACATTAAAATGTCTATAAATACAGTCAAACATGTCTATAAAGACCATTTCTGTGAAATGAAAATGTCATTTTGTAAACAGGTGGCCTTTCAAAATAAATTTTACTATAGGTAAAATGAAGAGAAAATAGTATCTTTTCAATGCAGGTAAATAAATGCAGTCAGTCTTTATTCCAAAGGTGGTCTTCAGTACAAGTTTGAATACAGTAACTTCACTATAATATTAACATTTCTATGACTAAATAAATATGCCATTTTCATTTATATTTGAACAACTGTGGTCAGTGACTTCTTTTAAACAATTGATCTTCAACAAGTTTAGCAATTAATAATGTGACCAAAAACACATTTTCTTTCTTTTCTTAGCCATTTTTCCCTGACATTTTTTTTGGACAGGGATTTAAAACTCATGGTCAAGTTTACAAGGTGACCAGAACTTTAGATATACTGGCGCTAATGAACATTATCCCTCTGAGCACTCTTAGTCAGCAGCATTTCACCCAGGTAAGATTTTAACAAACTCACAGTGTCAACAGTATAGTGACCTGAGGCCAGAAACCAAGAGGTTTAAAATGGCTGTTTTTTAACAATCAACTGATACTGCATGACATCTAATTGGGTATCTTTAACTTCATATGAAGTAAGGCCATACCAGGTTTCCATCTAGAATCATCCTCTGTAACCATATCAACTCCTCCCATAAGATTCTCCTTGAACTCTTCCATGTTGTCAGACTGTGGCAGTCTACAAGACACACCACTGATCACAACTTCCCCACTTGCAGCATGTATCAGTGATTCATTTGGCCCAGGACCTGCTGCTGTCATGTCACTACCAGCATCCCCAGAACCTTGTACCACCTCCTCCAATACAGGAGCTTCATCAAAACTCCTTGCCGGCATCTTCTTACTCTTCAATCAGTGCTTATTGTCAATAACTTCTTGATTCTGTAGACCTGAATAATGCAAATGTGGAATCAGAACACCAGTGCGTTCAAAAAAAACCCATTGAGAAGCTTTCAAATGTGAAAGTGAATGTTATAACAGTTCTAATTATGTCCTCTGCGTAAAAATAAGCGGATGGAATAGGTTGTTCATATTCTACCAGGTGTGGTCTAACTGTAGCAAGAGTGCTAAACTATCACAACATGCACCTGTCTTTCAGTAATAATCACAGATTAAATTTGTTTGTGTGTAATACTAACCAATTATATCATTTGGATTCTGAAATGTCTGTAAGATTAATTATAGTATGCATACATGAAGGTATGGTGATATTATTTTTTGACACCTATATTGACACCAGATAATATGCTGATGCTGTGTTTTAACTAAAAAACAAGACAAAACATAAATTTTCATACCAGAATGTAAAATGTAATCAGGTTTATGCAGGGCTGAAGACTGTTGTCTGAAAAATCTGCTTCCATGCAAAATGTTTGTAAAGCCGACACTAATGCCAATGAATGGGTATATATCAACAACAGGACTGATGTACTAATAAACTTTGATAATGTGGCAGTTGACCTCAATACAATCGACACTGTTTATTTTCCAATACAGGTAAATCCAATATTTGCTTTACAATAGATCTATGATGGATTATCTTTGAACACCCCTGCACTTATTGGACTCAACTGCCACATTATCAATGTTTATTAGTACTGTCTGAATTTTGTTTTCAAAATAATACATTCTAAACTTGGTAGGGCCATTATTCACAAAACACCTAGCCTTGAAGAGCTACGTTTGTTTGGAGAAACGATGAAACACTGTCAATATCCTCACTTTTGGACTGCAAAGACTGGTCATGTGTAAAAATGATACTGCAGGATACAATTTCTTAGAATTCATCAGAAAAGATGTATGCCAGACTAACACTATTGTCCTCATTCCATTAATGTTTCTCTCAAGGGTGGTGTTCTATCTTTTAAGGTAACTATGCAATGACTGAAATTGTGTTTTAGCTGTTTGGTAATGTTTATAATAATTTTCATGCTAAAGAAATAAGTAATTAGTTTTCTAAAGCATCCAAGATGGCTACATTGTTTCATCATTTCTGTCCTTTTATCTTTTCTTTTATGTGTCTAACTTGCATGCACACTAATAATCCATTATCGTTCACAGCAGTCACAGTTGCGAGTTTAGGAGTGAGACCAGTGTACAGTACAGTCCAGTTCCAGTGTTTGTTTAACAGTATTTGGGCTGAAGATCTGTAAAATTTTTATTGTATATTTTCGATATTTCAGTGCCTAGATATACTGGATATACCGTAATAGATCTTACAGCGGCCAAACGTCTTGGTTAATTCACGCTGAAACCAAATACCCGCTAATCTACATTTATAAGTTACGTACAATTTGACAATGTAAGTTGGGCTTCATCAGTAGGGTTGGGATATGGGCATTGTGGGGATATGAATACTACAAAACATCATCAAGAAACACAAGAAAAAAGAAACTGCAGAGAAAGTTTTGTTATTGTGTGTGAGGGAGGAGGTAGGATGGAGAATGTGGTGTCACCCGGGGCAAATCCAGATTAAACCTTAGTTGCACAACTTCACATACTAAATAACAATGAAGTTTCATAACTCCAGGTCAAATCCTCTTCGAAACGCCTCTTACACAAACTTCTTAGTATATTTGTTGACAAGTCAAGGGCCACAACTCTGGTCAAGATGAATGAAAGCCTTCATCCACCCGAAAATAAGTGCACACTGCGTGCTAAATAATACACCTATATTGTTTCACAGCTCTTTGTCAAATATTTTTTGAGATGTATGCAAAAAACTTTTAAGCCATTTCACATTTTTACCAAATCAAGGGCCATAACTCTGCTCTGGTTGAGTGAAATCCAAGACAAAACCCTGTGCGCACCACTTAACATGCTGAAAAAAATCTATAATGTGTAATGACTTAAGGTCAAATACTTTTTGAGATATGCACAATAGAGATCTGGGTGGAAGGGCAGACGTAAAGACAAGTGTAAATCTAAGCTCCCATGCCCCCCCCCCCCCCCCCCCCCCCCCCCCCCCCCCCAAAAAATGAATAAAAAAAATGGAGGGCACAATGAACATCTTCAAAAAAAGTTGTTGAAACAGTTGTTTGATTTTGACAGTATTCCTAAAATGGACTGTTCCATCATTCAGTCTGGGCAATACCATTTATTATTCGAAGGGGTGTTCACTAACTGAATAGCAAACAGTGTAGACCATGATCAGCCTGCACAGGTGTGCAGGCTGATCTTGGTCTGCACTGGTCGCAAAGGCAAAACCAATCGCCGCCAGCAGGTTAAGGGTTGATGTAAGAAATATTAATATCTAGTTTGTCAGTTCTACTTTCACTTTCGATTTGGCTAGTATAGAATTATTTTAAATTGCATGTTTTTGCAACATTTTCACCTCTGGAAGTAAATATGTTTGAAAACGCCATATTACGGACATGCGATTGATTTTTAAAGGAATTTCATGGACTGATTGACAGGACCGGCCAACATGTACCGCGATACATAACGGTAATTATACGTTTCAAGCCATGCAGAATCATTGTTCTTACATGTTTTCAGCAATTATACAATTCTTTCAATGTAAATAATCAGTGTTCATAAACAAAAGTTACATATTCTGTCTTCTTATTAACACGAACTGCCAGAACGTTTATTCTCCCAACCTACAATCAGCAGCCGCTCCTTTACAGTTTACTTTCGTTTTCTATAAATAGAAAGAAGAAGCTTGCTGTAGAAAAAAACCTTAAAATTACAGCTACATATTGCCTAAGATTAATATAAGCTAGCACTTTACCTGTCAGATACGTGCAGTCTTATCCGTAGCAGTTTTATAAATGAAGTAAATGATGAAATTTTCATGTGGCATGTTTTTGTTTACGTGAGCTGACCTCTCCCCGAACCCGTATGGCGCGATGTTGGACGATTTCCAATAGCCAATCAAAATGAAGTTTGATTTTTATGACATTGTGGCGGGAAAACGCGTGGTCTAACAACATATTGAATGAATACCTGGCATTTCATTGTAACAATTCATATTTAATCAATACGACATCAGGCAACTTAACATAAACACTAGAAATAATATCGCCTGCCTATTACCAGACTGATCTTTTTTTAAAGGAATTAAATTTTGTATATAGAATCTAGATCTAGATATATAGAATCTATATCTACTTATTTTTCATCTTTTGTCTATTTGGGTGAATCGCCCATTCAAAGTGTATATTTCACAATGGTTTTCGTATTTTACAAGCACGTCTGAGTCATTCTATCGTTTTGAACGAAAGATGTTGACATAAAGAGATTCTCCCCATCCAGGCGAATGCCTACTCTAAAATCATGAAACACCAACTTAACTACTCCGTAATGTTTACGGTATAAGTATCCACGAGTGACCTAGAGCTTCCAGTTAATTTGAATATCGCCTTTTGGGAAATAAAATATACATATGTGTATATAATTAAGTTCAGGATGTTAAACTCGCGTGATTTTTCGGTATCGTACACACGGTAAAAATAACTTCATCCTGGTGACATTTTTTGTCTATATTTTTTTTTTAATTGGCGGATTTTCGCCGAAGACAGGAACATGAGGGTCAAGTGTTTGTCACATATTCTCAATGCTTTCTTCGAACACTTCGCCCAAATGCCAGTGTGCATCATTGCCTTTGCATTTGGTCTGTGATCAAGAACATATAGTGTCTAGGAAAAGTATTAGTTTTTACGGTGGCATAGAGGGGACAAAGGAAATATTTTATTTATCACGTGCGCACGTGTTAAATAAAATATTTTCTATGTCCCCTCTACGCCACCGTAAGTTTCCCTGTCTTCGACGCTTTTTTAGAAGTATAATCAAGTAAAAAGAAAACTTTTCAAGCAAAATGTTACTTGAATCGATCGATTTTCCCTGGACTAGCCACTAGACTGATAAATATATTTCTGCCTTTTCCCCCTTTTTGTCGAATTCAATTTCATAGAGACAAAAGCGAGTCTATAATAGAGATTTTCACGGAGGAATGTTGTCAAAATTATCATAATATGATATTGGATATAGGATATAGGCTGGCTCAGCTCACTACATTCAGTTATAAAAAATGAAAAAAAAAAAAGATACATCATAGTCTAGGAGCTTGTCTAGATTTTCTCGTGTGAGTACGGAAATGAAATGCCACGCGTGTTGTTCACACTGAGTTTAATGTTGCCCTAAAATATACCCATACGGACGCAACGTGACCATGCCATGAATATACTACCACTTTAGATTTCATACAGTTTGCCGGGTTGTAGTGCACGGCTACTAAACGCTAGCGCCACCACCAAATTGTGGTGATAAGGAAAAGAGCTATTGACATTTCCGTGGTGCAGCTACCGCCCGTTTCTACTTGAAAACATGTAAGTAAAATTTATATTTTATCTTATATTTTTATTGATTAAAGTTTTTTCGAAAATCGAAGAATGTAGTTCCGTGTAACAACACTTTAACTAGAGGTTGGCTGTAATTTCATTAAAATATTATGCAAATTGTGGTGCCGGGAGCTTTTCTCCCGAATTTTACAGTGGCATATTTTCATATCGGCTAGTAATCGAACACCATTCCGATGATAAGACACACTGTAAAAACATACCTGCGCATGCAAATCGTGTAAAACTGAATTACACGTATTCCCATACACCAAAGAATTACGAAAAACACAGTAAAAAGTTAAAACACAGACTATTTTTGAAAATGGTGGCGCTATTACTCAAGTGGTGGCGCTATACAGTAGTGGTGGCGCTGTTGTATATGATTAGTGGCTGATATATTCAATTTTAAAATATGAAAATGTCTGACTGCAAGCCACGGAAATTTCTACAATAATTGATGTTATCAACCTATCCCACACTACACCCAAATTACGTTACTCAACAAAATACATGTAGTAACCTCTACATGATCGCAAAATAATCTACATGTATATGGATTCAGATTATACATCTAAACTGTATTGATTAATCATATTAATCGATTGGAATTGAAAATGTACTGCACTTTTCAGAAAGAATTGTGAAAGTAGGGTCTTTTGTTTACAAAACATGCAAACGACGTAAAAAACAAAGGCAAGTAACTTTCAGAATCTTAATATAACAAATAAATTCTACACAAATCTTTGTTTGAAATAAAAGTATTGCTACTATTTTTCATGACCTGAATTTAAATTACACTTACGTTAGTATTTAGGTAGAATATTTAAAGGTTAGAAATAATTCTACATTAACATTTTAAACAAAGGAAAATATTTACTTTGACTACAAGAGTCCCAAGGGCCTGTGAGTATTTTGTTCATTTTTTCTTGTATAGAGAATGTTTCATAAAGGTAAATAAACTATGATCGTGTTTTTTCTTTCTTTAATAACACAATTCCTTGCAGGAATATTATCAGTTAGAGAATGTTGGTGTTTTTTTTGTTTCGGATGCGTCAGCAGTTCGTATTACTGAATGCCGTAACAGCGCCACCACTACTGTATAGCGCCATCACTAGAGTTATAGCGCCATCACTTTTAAAAATCCTGGAATATTTCTTCTAGCCCGAGATTCTATTATTCATGGGTGTGCGTATATAGTTATTTATCATTTCTACACCATTTGCATGCGCAGGTATATTCTTACAGTGAGTCCAATTATCGAAATGGTGTTCGAATACTGGCCGATATGAAAATGTGCCACTGTCAGATTCGGGAGAAAAGCTCCTGACACCACAATGTGCATATTATTTTAATGAAATCACAGCCAGTCGCTAGTTAAAGAGTTGTTACACGGAACTACATTCTCCGATTTTTGAAAAAAGTTCTTTTAATAAAAATATAAGATAAAATATAATTTTTACTCACGTGCTTACATTTTCAAACGGGTGATAGCTGCACCACGGAAATATCGATAGCTCTTTTCCTTATCACCACAATTTGGTGGTGGCGCTAGCGTTTAGTAGCCGTGTAGTGGTGAATATAGCTAGTCTACCCCTCTGATCTGTGACATTTCGTGCAAAGCATGGTTGCAAGTTATCTAGATACATGTACACTGCTGACTAGTGTACAAAATAAATACGCTACAGCTAATGCGGTCTCAATCAAATCGAGTCTGCAATATTCACTATTAGCCTTGTCATCAGTGCTTCCGAGGGATCTACTTTTCAGATTTTGTTAACATATTATGTTATTATTATATATCTATTTCAAGGATTTTACAAAAGCAGTTGATAATTCTAGATTTTATTTACGAAAAACATCTTTACATCTTTTAATGATGTTTCAGCAAATAACATCTTATTTATACTACTGGTTGGGAACTTTTTCCGGACAGGACCAGTTTCCGGACACATGTAATATCCGCTTAATTTCGTTGTTATTCATGTAATTGCTTCATCTAGATCATTAAGATGTTTGTTCTTCATGTCTACAACAAACCACTATATTATTATTCCTTCTCTTGAGAAGGAATATTATAGTTCAATAAGTCACACTTGACTGAGCTACTGATACCGAAAGCTGTTGTCATTACAACCTGGCCAATAAAATTCCGTGACCTTAGAAATAACTTCTGACGTTAGACTATTCTTTCCTCATTGAGGCGACTCTCTGACTGAACGCGTTCCGTGGATTACATATTACTAAACCCGATGATGTTATTTCCTCCATTCTTGAAGAATATAACATACATTCAGTCGACCAGATAGACCTATATCAGCAAATTTAAATGTAAACAACTAAATATTATCGTTACCTTGAAATGCATAGTTAATATATGAAAACAAACCCCATTGCGACCCTCTAATTATGCGCAACAAATTCACGCATCGAATCGTAATTGATTAACCGGGTCAATGTCTTATTGCCGTATTTACTCTACTGAAAGTGGTAACAGATTTAATTTGTTGCTGAATTTAACAATTTATGTTAAATAACTAGCGTAAATACTTACTTGAAATTTTTTTGGCAGTATAAAACAGACATTGCAACCAAAATTTTACAAGATGATCATTTTATATTTATATAGATATGCCCTAGAAGGAACTTTTGCTATGCTTTAACTTGTAAGGCTGTATAATGTTTGGGTTTTGATGATAACTCACCTGCGTTTACAAAACAACTTTCTGTCTTAACGGGGCATGAAAATAGCATTGCGCATGTGCAGTAGTTCACACTAGCCGAGGTATCAAGTGGGGAAGAAATAATTAAACTACCTAATGATTGTCTGATGATAACATGTTCTACTTTAAATTTCACGGTAAAAGTTACGTAAGATGCAGGGCTTTCGATTTTTGCACTAATTTAATTCTATATTTATTGGAATTATCAAGAATTCGTGTTAGACGAAATTCGAGCTTTACAGTCAACCTCGGTTTGCTTTCGTAGCTGCTATTGAAAGTCTGGATATGTTTCAAGTGCAATTTTGAAGAGATGAATGATAAAGAAATGTGTAGAAATAGTTTAATTACTTATTTTGATATCAAATTGACTGCAAAACACCGTCAGAATCTTTGTCCGGAAACTGGTTTACCTGACGGGCAAAATAACTTCTTTTAGTGTCCTCATTTGAGACCCCATGGAACCCATATTTTACATCACAACGCGATGCTGATTACAACATTGGATGCGTCAGGAACTGAAATTTTTGCAGTGTGGGCTTCATTTTTGTCAAATATTTTTTTTCAGGGAATAATAGAGCTGAAATATTAAAATGTGTCCGGAAAATGGTTCCCAAACAGTACAGTATGTTCTTTGATTTTTATGTACCGAAGGTGGTCATATCAAAATCGCTTTGTCCGCCCACCCGTCCGTCCGTCCGACCGTAATTTTGTAAATTCCTGTCCGGGCTGTAACTCTGCCATCCATAAAGGATTTTTGAAATAATTTGGCATAAACATTAACCTTAATGAGACGACGTTTATCTTAATGAGACAACATGTCATGGGCAAGACCCAGACACTCTAGCTCCAAGGTTAAGGTCAGACTTAGAGTTCAAATGTTAACAGGATCTGTTTTTGTGTCTGGTCCATATTTCTGCCATCGATGAAGGGATTTTGGAATACCTTAGCATAAATGGTAACCATAATCAGACAATGTGTAATCGCAAGACACAGATCTCTTGCTCCAAGGTCAAGGTCATACTTAGAAGTCATAGGTTAAAAGAACATTTTTCGTGTCCGGTATATAATTCTGTTATCCATGAAGGGATTTTGAAACAACTTGGCATAAATGTTTAACATAATGAGGCAATGTGTTACGCTCAAGACCCAGACCCCCTAGCTCCAAGATCAAGTTTACACTTAGAAGTCAAGTCAAAGTTTAATAGGGTTTGTTTTATGTCCGGTTCGTAACTCTGTCATTCATCAAGGAATTTCGAAATTACTTGGCATAAATATTCCCCATAACGAAGAGACCACTACCTCTAAGGTCAAGATCCCAATTAGAGGTTGACAGCTTACATGGTGTGTTTCTTGTCCGTTCCATAACTCTTCCACCGATTAGGAGATTTCAAAATTACATGGCATAAACGTTCCCTATATTAAAATGACACAAGCCCAAGACCCCTAGCTTCGAGGTAAAAGTCACACTTAGGCTTAACATTGTATCTTTCTTGTGCGGTCAATAGCTCTGCCATTCATCAGAAATTACTTGTCACAATTCTTCCCTATGATGAGCTGGTGTGTCATGCTCAAAACCCAGACCCTAGATCCAAGGTCAAGGTTACCTTCGGAGAACTTGTTTAATCTGGTCGCAAAATGAGTCATACCTAAACTATTCTGGCATATTTTGCGCAGACAACTGTAGCATTTTTGGGCACACTTCGGGGGCGTTTGTGACTAATAGTGCCAGCTCTTATCTGAGCTCCAATTCTAAATGCTTAGTGTATTTTGAGAGTTATATATACTTGTATTTTTACCTATAAAATGTCAAGGTCAGTAGTGGCTATTTGTCAAGTTACCTTAAATACCCACCACAAAGTAACTGTAATCTTTTGTATTTCCATGATGGTAATTATACATTCTTTTATATGAAGAAATGAGAAATAACAAGTATCTATTTACAGTTTTACAGTAACAGATATAGGGCTAAGACAATGTATTTAATGTCTAAATATATTATTCAACTATTATTTGCACCAAGTCCATGTGAGAGGAAAAAGTAGACCACTAGGTATTGGTGGGTCTTTAACACTTCTATTTTTTTTTGAAAACCGATGGATAAAAATAAATGCTGTAGTCTATAATTAACGGTTAATGCAAACACGATTATGTTACACACCGATAGCCACACGAGAACTACATGCAGATATAGAAGATATAGACATGCAACAGTTCGCTACTGCGAAAATATAAAGTGGTAGGCTAATATTGGACTGGGAATTCATGGCATGCACAATATTTGTTTGTTTTGGGTTTAACGCCGTTTTTCAACAGTATTTCAGTCATATAACGGCGGGCAGTTAACCTAACCAGTGTTCCTGGGTTCTGTACCAGTACAAACCTGTTCTCCGCAAGTAACTGCCAACTTCCCCACATGAATCAGAGGTGGAGGACGAATGATTTCAGACACAATGTCGTTTATCAAATAGTCACGGAGAACATACGCCCCGCCCGAGGATGGAACTCACGACCCCGCGATCCGTAGACCGACGCTCTACCTACTGAGCTAAGCGGGCGGGCTGCACAATATTTAATGTAAAATATTATATTACAAATAATAACTAAGAATAATTAGATAATTTTTTTTGTTTATTGTGTTACCCGTATAAGCGACTTGGATGTCGACGTTAACATGTTTCACAACATATGTGTATTTAAGAAACAATTTATAGCAAAAGAGTGCTTTAACACTATTTATGCACGATGGGTGGTTATACGTCGGGCGTAATAATGCGCGAGGGCCGCACCTGCAATATTTACAGAACCTTGAACAGTACTCACAGTACACAGTACTCGCGGTAATGTGAATACTAATCAGTCAGCAGTACAGCAGTACTAACAGTGCCGTGAACTCTACTCAGTGAGCAATACTCACAGTACCGTGAAATACTACTCAGTGAACACTATTCAGTTAGTGAGCAGTACTCACGGTTATTTGAACACTACTAAGCAGTGAGCAGTACTCACGCTGTCGTGAACACTACCCAAACTTCCCAGTAAGTAGTACTCATAGTGCCGTGAACACTACTAGATGATCAATGTTCTGTGGAAAGTACTCAGAGCTGTGATCACAACACAACCCCAGCACACTTAGAGCCCTTCCCACTCAACATTTCTCACCACATTAAAACGGGACACCATTGTATAAAAAATGTGACCGTGCGACCACATACACGCATCACAGGACGGATGCCCCTTTCTCTAACGAAAGAGGGGCAAAATTTTGTGTCAACCTACCATATCCACTTTTGGGATAGGTCGTCAGTCAACTTTTGGACAAGCGGTTTGAAGAAATAGTTTATATATGGCATCTGTCTTATGTTTAAACAGGATAAAAGTGTCAATTTGTTTTCAGTTTTGATATTTCAAACCGAATATGATTATATAATTCTTTGGAAAATATGACGATGTTTATTTTTTTTTCAACTCTGTAAAACTGATTTATTCGACTTTTAGTTATTTCATTGACATCGTCGGAACGTTTCAGAAACGTTTTATAATGTTCTATCAAGGTGCATATATAGTTCAAGTTATGCAAAAATATACACTATTTTTGTATGAAAATCTTTGCTTGAGGCAATAACCACACAATAATCGAATAGCATTGAAAACCTGTCTATGGATAATATGACATTATCCGTGTCCGTACTAATATACAGAAGTTAGAACAATTACTGTAAGTTAGTAAGTAAGTAAGTAAATATTTTATTATAGTGACATGTACATAAAACAGCAAATATTAGTTCATAACATGACAAAACAAAGTTACAGTACCCGGCCCAGTGGACCTGTATGTCACCTGACTGAAATAACTTTAAATATATCACATTTAAATCACGTAAGTTACAGTTATATTGGTATCAATGGTATGGCAGTTAGATAGATAATGTTAAGTAATATAATTTGAACATTAAATCAACAATGTCATAAAATATCAAATTACAACAATACTGTATATGAACCAAATATATAGCTAATCTGATGTTCTGACCTCATAATGGATAAAAAATCCATATCCTTGGGGGAATACAAAACATAAGATAGAACTAAAAACTGACCACAACATCATTCTGTTTTTCATACCTGCATAACTCGAGGTAGAAAAATAGACACATGTATCAATATGTATCAACTTCTTAAGTACTTTTCTGTTTACCTGCTTATAATGCGCATATAAAGTCACATTAGTATGAGAACCTTTAAAACAGTTTTACAGAAAAACATCAATAATTGTCATTCTTTTTATCAGATAATCCTTTGTGCCATTCTTTGCATTCTTTCAAAAGTATTTTTTAATTCTAATTTTCAAAACAACAAATTTGTATTTTTAGCAGGAATTTGACCTATTTTACATATTTTATTTTTACTTTAAATGTAACAGTTTAAATGTTTTACAATTCATGAAAGGTGTGTTGCAATAATTCGACAAAACATTGCATGTCAGCAGTTTATTTCATCGAAAGTGAATGAAGAAAACCTTATTTTTTACAAAAAGCACCTTCTTCGATTTTATGGCGGCCATCTTGGACGCCACCTTGGATTTCTCAGCTCGCCACCATTTATGCCAATTTATGCCGACACTTTCTGAATCTACAAACTTTTACGAACATTTCGGTATATAACATGCACTTTTAAAAACTGGGACCAAGTTACCCCTAGAAATAGTGGAGTTTCTTGGCCGAAGTCACACTACCACACAGTGTTGTTACCTCGCCAACACAACATGACAGAAATCAGCCACCGTATTAACCTCCTTTGAGAAACGGGGATGAAACGACCATATAATTTTAAGAAACAAAATGAAGAAGGGCATAATTGTAAAGTTGTAATGCTGAAAATATCATGCTGCCTAAATAAATAATGTGGCATAGCAGATCAGTGGCGATGCCACGAAAGCACGATGACTAAACGATGGTGAAGGAGGGATTACTAAATATAGCTGTAGAAAGTCTAACATGCAAAGAAAGCAAAGCATATTAGAACACGCGACATCACGATTGCATTGTGATGATGAAGGATGTCAAGAAATCGAGACGGCTAAGAACATGACATCACGATGACCTTGTAATGATGAAGGATGTCAAGAAAGCGAGAGAGCTTTAAGAGCTAGATTGACATCACGATGGCCCTGTGATGATAAAGGATGTCAAGAAAGCGAGGCGGCTAAGAACTTACCATCACGATGGCAGTGGCCTTGTAATGATGATGGATGTCAAGAAACCCAGACGGCTAAGAACTTGACATGACGATGGCCTTGTGATAATGATGGATGTAAAGAAAGCGAGACGATTGAGAACTTGATGCCACGCCGGCATTGTGGTGACGAAGGTGGTCAAGAAAGCGAGTCGAGTGAGAACTTGACACCACGCTGGCATTGTGATGATGAAGGATGTCAAGACAAAACGGCTAAGGACTTGACATCACGATAACATTGTGATGATTAATGATGTTAAGAAATTGAGATGGCTAAGAACTTGACATCACGATGGCCTTGTCATTATGAAGGATGTCAAGAAAGCGAGACGGCTAAGAAGTTGACATCACGATGGCATTGTGATGATCAAGGATGTCAAGAAACTAAGACGGCTAAAAACTTGACATCCGGATAACCTTTCGGTGATGAAAGATGTAAAAAAGGGAGATGACTAAGAACTTGACATCACGCTGGTATCGTGGTGACAAAGGATGTCAAGAAAGCGAGACGACTAAAAACTTGACATCACGCTGGTATCGTGGTGACAAGGGATGTCAAAAAAGCGAGACGACTTCAGAACTTGACTTCACAATGGCATAATGTCGAAGAAGGAATGACAAGACAACAAGACGATCATAATCAGGCGTGATCAAGATGGCATAGCGATGATGACTGATGCCAAGAAAGACTTTGAAAACGAAAAATCACGACTGTACTGCATATTATTACGATAGATGGAAAGATTGCTTATAAACGAAGGAAGTGATGCTACCGAAAGCACGGTGATATGATCATTTCTCAAGAGCGATTTTGCAATAGCACGCTGTCAAAGACTACGCTCTATTGTTTATTAAAATGCAATACAATGCAATGCAATGCGAATGTAATTTACAATACAGTTATTACAAACGAAGGGAAGGTAATCCGCTCATATTAATGATAAAAATGTATCACAATAGCCGCGCTTCAACAATTAAAGAAAGGTATCATTTACAATACAATAGTCTTTGCCGATTGCAGACTGAATGCAATTCTCAATCCATGCTGTAATGAATATGACTTCCCTTACATCATTTTATGAAGGACATTTTGAAAGTATAAATGCGATTCATGTGCAACATATTCGGTACAGTGGAAACGGTTTTTCTTTTCTTCGGCATAAGCACTATAGTGATGTCATTGTACTGTTTCTCATCAGACGACGATCTATCTACCGTCTATAAATATATGTTTTCGACAAGACAGGCATGGTAATGGGTAGGGATATCATCTCGCATAGACCAAGTATAAGCGAGCCAGCAAAACGATACTCCACAAATGTTCATATATAGGCGTTATGTACATAGGCTTGGTGTGTGAAGTTGGTAATGAGAGAAACAGAATTTCACAAAATTCTGGTTAAGGAAAATGTGTTAATGTACTAAATTAATTTATACTAGTTACAGTTACAGACTATGTAGAACTGTGCCCATCATATGCTCTGTAATCTGGATTGCAAGTGATCTGCTAACTATTCTTTATGATGGAGACACGAGTATAATGCTTCTGAGTGTTGTGTTTTAAGTTTGAACACTATCTAATGAAGGAAACAACAGTGTACTGGTTCGTTTGATGTCGACTTACATCACAGTAGTAGACAGCCGCCCGCTGCAGGCACTCTCCCCAACGGGCGGCTATCTACTACTCATCGCGGTGTTAATGGTAATGCAAAGCTCTAAACAATAATACAGTGCAATCAATATAGTGTGGGGAAATATTGTTTTTATAAAAGTGTTGAAACTTGTAAGAAATATTTACATTTGACTGATGATCCATCAACTAATACTGAATTTCACGATGTTATTTTGAAAAATCATGAAGCTCCGCATAAAATTATCATATTCAAATGTTTGATCTTGCCGAGATTTAAATTATGATAACATTTAAAACATTTTGACTTAGTATTAAATGCGTGTTTCATCATTCAGTTATGTTCAATCAGCTTTCTAGACAGAAAATTGAAAACATTAAAGTCTGTTCTCCGAAAACGAACCTCTGACATGTTAGAACACTGTAGTATTGAAGAGACGTGTAGGTTTTAGGAAAATGAATTTCTAACGTGGATTACAACGGTCGGAACATTCATGTCCGATGACTCCTTTTTTGGAATCGACAGATACAACAGTCATCTGAACTCCTAAGGTTTCCATTCAGTTCAAATGAAACTTGGTAGATATCATCAGAATGAAGTTTAAATTCACATATGCTTAATACTTCCATATCTGCTTATGATTTTTCAAGGTATGCCCCTGTCTTCGACACTACATCGATACCTTCTTTACCCAGCTCCGCAGCTTTCGTCGAATTAAAATGAAACTTTTATACATCATGAATATGAAGTACACATGTGCATACTGTTAGACTCACATGTCTCAATAAGTAGACTTTTTGCCGCGGTTTTTAACTTTACAAATTGCAACTAGCTGTGTACCTTATGTACTAAACTCCTACAGTTTCAATCCAATTCAAATGAAAGTTGGTACAACGCCAACATCAAGTGGACATGGACATATTCTTGGGGAGTTTTATGTCAGATTATCTTTTCGTGATTTAGTCCCTTTTTAACTTAACATATTATTCTAAGGTCTACAACGAATTGTATATGTTTTTATGAAGTTTTATTTATGTCTGGGCGAGCTATTTCGATCACTTACCGTCCGTCGTCGTCAACACTTTTCTTCAAAGGACATCTGCCCTGAAACCATTCAGTGGAAACTTGGCCTGGATATTTCTTGCATAGTCATTTCCTAAATTAGTTCAAAGAATTCCATTCCATACATAATTCTCGTTGCCATGGCAACCAAAAGGGAAAAAATCTTTAACAATCTTGCTCTGCAAAACCACAAGGCCCGGAGTTTAGATATTTGGCATATAGCATTATATAGTGGTTCTTTACTAAAACAAATTTTTCAAATCAAATCAAACTGGTCTCGCCCCGGGGTTCACTTTTTACGTAGACTTATTATGAGATGGTGTAGGTCATCATTCTATCCGTCCGTCCATTATATGATCCCTCAAATTTAATATACACACTACCCACTAGTCTGGCTACCGACTAGATCATCTTTCTTTTTTTTTTTAGAAAGAATAATTCTGTTATATATTCTGACTTCAGTTTTGAGAAGACAAGGGAAATAATTATACAAAATTTGAATAGCCTAAGGAGTTATCTCCTGTGAACAAAATACAGGGTCTGAACACAGACCAACTACCCATGGGCAATGCATGATCCCTTTTGATTTTACACGTCACATGTATTTTTCTACACTCCAATTAATGGCTCACAGTCCCGCACCGTATCTTATATTATAGTTAATATAACACCTTTTCCCTAGAACAACAAAAGATGTGAGTTGAATCTCAATAGTTGAATACCAGTTATTTCTTATTAGACCTTTATCACGGACACGGACATGGAAATGTAAATGTAAACTTACTCTGTACAGCGGTCAAATTTGAGGGGTTTTCTCAAACATGTTATTGGAAAATGGTAACTTATTGTACTTAGTGTGTATCGAGAATATGTATAACAAGATTTAGCTTACCAAAAGGTTCCTTCTAGCGCATATAAAATACTGGTATTCTTTTTAAGGGATATTGTTTTAGCATAATGTTACAAATGTATGTTTAATAATGCAATGAGAAAAAATATGTTCTGTGAGCTAATCTTAAGTATTAACAGTTTTCACACCCTATAAACGACTGTATTTCCCCTCTTCCTCTTGCGAGTGATCAAAACAATAAACTGACAGCTAAACGTTGAAAGACAGCATTTTATGATTGGATGATTTGCTTTCAAGGTATATATATTTTCATTTTATTAGAACCTGAACATGACTTGTTTCTGTATATAATGTGCTAGTCTGATGACAGGTAGAATTATAGCAAAAACTCGATTGATCACTGATTTTGTCCAGAAATTATACATTGTCGGCATCACAAGTACTTATTTTCTTGCTGGAAGAATGACCTATATGTAAATTCCACTGTTTCATGGATAAAGAAACAATACTAGTTTGGTAAAATGAAATAAAATCATTGATAAATTCTCGAATTTGTTTATAACCGTAAAGGAAAGAAGATTCAGTACTATTTCCTGACTGTATGCATGCTTGCTTAATTTCTGTACAAGTGCTTGCGAGTTTGGTAGAAAGACTGTATGCCTGTTTGTGAGTGACTTCTTTACAAAATGTCGGCGTTTCCTATGCTCCTGTAGTATTTCTTCATATTTAGAACCCGCAAACAATGTTTGAAGGAGGGTGGTATAAAGCAGTCACCATGCGGTCTGTCTGTTCGATCTGTTTGTATATGTGTCCTCATATATTTGGTCGTGCAATTACTTCAGTGATATTGCACCTACCTCTCTCAAAGTTCTCATACAAACATCGGCCATATGTAGTTAATGCCCATCTTATTACTTTCCTTTTTCTTTTTAAAGTTACATTTAAAGGAGAAACATGGTCTGTGTTTCGTGTCAGTGCCATAACTTCTTTATGCATTTAGGGATTTTGAAATAACTTGGCACAAATGTTCACCATCATGAGACCGTAATGCGACGATGTGTCTCATACAAGACTATATTTTCTAGAATTTCAAACCAACTAATATATAATCGCAACTGCAATAAATAACATGTGAGAATATGAACAGTAAATGGGGTGAAGCGGCGCCAGATTGAATTCACTAATCCTTTGTGGATCGCTTTCTTGACAGCGTCGCACAGTAATCAGCTTTATTTTAGGTTTGTCTTTGTATTTGCCATAAACACATGCACTTTAACATGAACCTTATCTTATTTTACTGAAAATACATTCTGAGAATGAAATAAGGCCCCATTTTACAAGCAAAAGTGCCATTAGAGGAAAAAAATGAGGGTCTATTACCTCACCTGAGCAAGAAGTGCTCTAGAAGAGCTTTTGTGATTAACCTGTGTCCGTCGTCTGTTGTTGTCAGGTATTTTTCCCGATATCTGGAGTAATGGTGTTATTTACCTTTGTACAAGAACAAGGGTAGCATTAATAACCCTGACAATTACAGGGGCATAACTATATTAAGCTGGTTTGGAAAGTTGTTCACGTCTTTATAAAACACTAGGTTAAACACTTTTAAGGTCAGTAACATATTGTGTGAAGAACAGGCTGGATTTAGAAAACATTATAGCCCTTTTGATCATATATTTTCTTTAAAATTGTTAATAGATATGTATTTTGTCAATAATAAAAAACTGTACTGTGCTTTTTTTGGATTAACCAAATTTCTCTCAACTCAGTCAATCGTATTGCTCTGCGGCGAAAGATTCTAAGTTACAATATTGATGGTAAATGTTTTAAAATTATTCTCAACATGTATGATAACTTGAGCGAAGTCTTGTGTAAAATCAAACAATACTCTATCTGATTTTTTTTGTGATACAGGAGTTAGACAAGGTGAAAATCTCTTTCCTATTCTACTTTTTTTTTTATTCTGGAATGATTAATAGCTTTTTGTCTAGTAAATTTCATGGTCTTCAGTTATTTTCTGATAATGCTAGTAATATGTTAAGTGATAACGATTTTGAAGTTTTCTTCTTCGAGTTATATTTGCTATTGTATGCTGATGACACAGTCATCTTAGCAGAGACCCCTAATGACCTCGAGTCAGCTCTTAATGCTATGTCAGAGTATTGCACCTCATAGGGGCTAAAGTTGTCATATTTTTGAAAAATAAGAGAGGTATACGTAATGCTTCAGTATTTCAATTTGAGAGTGGTAATATTTTAGAAATTGCTGACTACTTCTCATACCTAGGTATTCAATTTTCATTCAATGGCAAGTTCGGTAGAACTGAGGCTCATTTAGTTGATCAAGCACGCAAAGCTATGTTTGCAGTTATTAGTAAATTCAGGAAGTTGTTTTTACCTATTTATTTGCAGTTGCACCTTTTCGATACCATGGTTACTCCTATTGTCTTGTACGGCTCAGAGGTATGGGGGAGGGGTTGAAAATTTAGATATTGTTGATAAATTTCAGTTGAAATATATAAAACTTATTTTAAATTTGAAGCAGAGTACCCCTAATAACATGTTGTATGGTGATCTTGGTATTTTACCACTTTCGAGTCGTAGAGTGTTAAGTTTTTGAAGTAAGTTAATAAGCTACAAGGAAAATAAAATTTGTAATATTTTGTACAGAACTTCTCTCACTGTCTCAGAGGCAAAACAAGAAATTTAACTGGTTATGTTATTTTAAAGAAAGTCTTGATTCTCTTGGTATATCTAATTAGTCGTTAGATCAGAAGATTCGCTCTTGTAACTCCTTCTAAAATGTTGTTAACACTTGAATTAAAGATCAGTTTATACAAAACTGGAACTATTCAGTTAATAACCCAAGCAAATGTTTAAATTATAGAATGTATAAACAGGAATTTGTATTTGAAAAATATTTCAAGCTTTTACCTTTTGACCTTAGCATTTCACTTTGTAAATTCAGATGCATGAATCATGTTGCCAATAGAAAAAGGTAGATTTGAAAACAATGCAGGAGAACAAAGTACTTGTCATTTGTGTAACAGTAACATATTTAGGAGATGAATTTCCTTTTTATTACAAATATATTTCAATGTTGATAAAAAATGTAATATATTTTTTTCTATCAACATAATATTCATCTATATATCTAATATATAGATGAATATTATTTTAAATATCCAGATACTCTCAAATTGTCTGACCTTATGAACAATTACAATAAGAATACTTTGTTAAAACTGGTTGTTTTCTGTAAGAAAATTATGTCTGCTTTTAGATAAATAGTTAGTTCTCATCCTCCACATCATCAGTTACTTCTGCAACGATTTGTCAGATTTTACATGCCAATCTGATTTTGTTACTATGACTTGTTATTGTTACAATTGTTGTCAGAGGCCCTTATGGGCCTTGACTTGATTAATAAACTGTAAACTGTAAAAAGCAATGAAAATGACCAAATCCGCAAGGACATATTCCTGGCGTGTGTGCGTTATCACTATCAAATGCAAACTATTTCTAACATGAGAAATAGCGGTAAATCTTGACAGTCAGTAAACATGACGGCTGTATTTGTAATGATAACATGTTTATTTTATTATTGAGAAACGGGGTTAAACCATTAGGCCATTCAGCTATTTTGTGCTGCTTTTGAATCTTGTTGACTGATTCACCATGAAGTTAACTCTGAATTACTAATAAGGACTTAATCGACTTTTTCGATAATATATTCGTTATCCTTTTCTATTTATACGTTCATCCGCAGGATACTTGCGGGTGAAATAGTTTTGTTTGTTGTTTTTAAATCAGAGGATCATTTTCTTGCAGACGGACAGACAGACGGGGGTCAACCTATAGTCCTCTCACTGATATGTTGAAATCGTAAGGTAACATTACTTCGTGCGATTTCCATAGGGAATCGACGATTAATTTCTTGCAAGACATGGTAGGGACCTTGTGTATACATTCAGTTTCTAATTCGTATTTAATGATAGTATATTTGTGTAAAGCCAACTCTGAACACTTGCTTGTAAACGATGCTGAAGCATTTAATTAATTATTTAATTAAGTAGGATAGCGTGTCACAGACACTCAAATCCAACCACCCCCAATGGATTAGTATAAGCATCGCATGGGGGGGGGGGGTGGTGTTGGGTTCGACATTTAATAGCAGTATAAACATGACGACTGATTAAAAGAAACAATTTTATATGCATATTTTTTATTTCATTTACGCATTTCAAGGACGTAAATCGCCTTTTGTAATCGCAAGATGGAATACAGTATCATTCGCAAATACGAATTCAGATCAAATATCAAAATTGGCAAGCCGGCATACAGTAAATGTTTTTTTACCGACTAGAGAAAAAATAATTTCATTCAAAAACGCAGCAGAAACAAAACATTTTATTTACATACATTTATGGAGTATGCATACTTATTACAGAAAACAAAATGGATAATTGGATTACAAATCAATTTGGCGTGATATTCATCAATTTCGTGACATCGTCGAGGGAATTTTCATGCAATGAGTGTGATCAGTCAACATTTTTTAAACATTACCTGTCAGTTGCATCTATTATATCATCATATACACATATTTATGTTAGACTTATCGTTTAACTTAAATACACATAGAGTGTAAAGCCAAATAATGAATTTAATGACGATTCGTACCTTTTCCGTGTCATTTTATTGTTTTGATCACTCGCAAGAGGAAGCGAGGGATACAGTCGTTTATAGGGTGTGGTTTTATCATAAACCAAAGTTATTTTTCTTTTAAATATAATATTTCACTTCCGGATATTTTCATCACGCGACTACACCAGCGAGTACCTGCACACTTAACACAAAGAAACTTCATGCATGCATTTACGATTCGAAAAACAAATCAGGAAGAGTAAAAAGTGCGCAAAAGAAAGCAACGTTAGAAGCTAAAAAAATCACGTAACCAGGGACAATTTCATTACGTAATTTTTTTTTGGCGGGAGTCTATTTTTATATGATGCATATTCATTTCATTAATCTCGATTCTTTACTATGATATATTCAATCGAGGAGTTACATGACTTAAACTTTATTATTGTGTCTTGTTGTTCTGTTATTTTACGTAGTTGTATTGCCCTAAAGACTGAAATAAAGATTGATTATGCGTAAACACATATTGGGCTAGAGGCTATTTAATGAATATGCATGAGTCCAAGATGGCGGCACCCTACGGGAAATCGGATTCCTTTGACGATACCCTTGTATCCATTACATGCTCAGTCAAGTGTGACATGTTCACCATAAGTGTTCCTTCCCTTGAGAAGGAACAATTTTAATTACAGCGCATTGTCTTTTAAATTGTGTAGAGGTAGTTTAGTCCTGTAAAGTTGCATGCTGTACATGCTTACAAAACACTGATCTTTGACGTAATTGAAATTGTTTGGGAAAGGAACGGATGTTCTTAAACAATTAAAAGATACACATGGAATTTTAAAAACAAAGGAATATGAATTGAAATTACAAAGATAACTGACAGTCGATGTAGGAGTGTAACTGGGTGGTTTAAGGATCTGGGTGTTTGGGAGATACTTAAAAATTAGAAGAACATAAAACTTATTTATTTGTTGCCTCATGTTTTGGTAGTCAGGGTTTAAGAGTCAGAGGGATGGAGGAAAAATAATACTTAGAAACAATATCAGCTATACGGCCTGTGAACACTGGATTCACATACTTCTGTTGGCTAGTAAAGTAAGTGGAGGAAATCTCTAATGATACTTCCGAGGAGGCTCTAAGTAGCAAAAAGACTTCTTTCTTTAACAATTTGGAACCTTATTTCAGTTAAACGCGCAATATAGTTCTAATCACAAATGACTATAACTTACATATATGAAGATCGATTTTCAAAGATTACCTGTTTTACGTTAGCACTATCGAGGGTAGTGATATACAGCCTATTAAAAACGAAAATTAGGTTTTGCAATATATTCCGCTCCGTTTAGTAAAACATTAGTATTTCACAGAAATAGTACCTATTTATTTGAGAGGCTTACTTTATTACAAAATAAAGAATATGCTTAATTTCACGAAATGAAGCCATTGTCAGTTGTACATGCGTAAAGAGTTGGAGCATATGAGATATCTACCCTTTAACAAGATCAGTCTTTAAGAAATGTTGCTTTTTTATTATAGTGATTGTTGTAAGAAGGCATTGAGAAGGTTTACTTAAACATTAAACCAACACTATTACAAAATATGAGGTTTAATGATTATAGGGGAAGTTACTAGAAAAATTTAGAAGGTGGCCAACTTTGACCCGAGAGCAAAGAGCAAAACGGACACAGTCGGTGTGAGTACATATTATAGAGATCCTTATTCGCTTAAATTGATTGAGCTCAATTACAGTAAGTAACAATGAGATGTTACGACAAAACGTTGTTTATAGGTAGCTTTCCAATATAGAACGGCTTGGATATATATGGGGTAGCTGTTTGTTTGTTACTGAAAATAGAAACACAGGTTTTCGGTCAAGAGTTTGGAATGACATATTATCACCAAACATGAGAAATAACATAGTTATAAAAACATCAGCTTGCAATTGCATTACAGCTGTTTGGATCAAAGTCGCTGTATCTAAATTAATAGATAATATTCTGCCATAAACTATACTTATTTGAGTGAAAAGACCTAGCAATGGTCTATTTGAGTTGAGTTCAGAATTGTTTCACCTATACAAAAACAGTTACCGTCCAATGAATTTAGTTCAAAATGTATACTCTGAAATTTGCTGTATAAATTGCGTTGCTTGCCGATAGACTGTCAAAATAACTCTCAAAAGTAAAAAATGGTATTTTATCAAATGGCAGACAATAAATAAAATTACAGGTATGTGACGTTTAATTAAACTGAACATGGTATGTTTTCATCTTATGTATATGCAGATATAAAGTGTTCGTCTGTGTTCTCCTTGAGGGCAAGATTCATTCGCAGCAAAGGACAGCACTGCCAAGAATTATAAAGATATGTTGTGCCTTGATAATTATAATTACGCGAAAACCTTTGTTATATTAATATCTTAAAAAAAAACCGAATCCCTGTGGTTACAAGTTTTGTGTTTTGAGAAATTCCCCAGATATTGACCATAGTACATAGTACGATTACATTGTCCGTGTCCGTTATAAAGGTCTATTAGACCTTTACAACGGACACGGACAATGTAGATGTACTATGTACTATGGTCAAAATCTGGGGGATTTCTCAAAACATAAAAAAGTGAAAGATGCTTTTTTTTTAGACAAATTCAAATGTTTTTGGGTTTTTTGCCTAATTATCAAGACACAGCATATTTTTATAATTCTTGGCAGTGTTATCCTCTGCTGGGAATAAAATTTGTCTGTGCAAGGAGAACACAGACGGACATATATATCTACATCTTACGAACAATTACCAGGTTCAGCTTAATAAAACGTCGCATTCCTTTAATTTTACTTGTCTGCCATTTGATAAAATATTCTTTTAGTTTTGTACGACATTTAATTTTTTCAGTCTGATAACAATCAACCGAATCAGTAAAACAAATTTTGAACAGCTGATCTTTTTTCATCTTAGAAAATACATTCTTAAGGTGGGTCCTGATAAACATTATCAATACACCAAGTTTGGTGACAATGTGTCTCAATTAGAACTAAATTCATTTGCCGGTAGCTGTTTCTTTATTTAGGTACAATAAAATTGACCTCAATTCAAACAGCCCACAGCTATGTCTCTACATAATAAATAAGTTTGGTCGAACTAGGTCACTCAAATAAGTATAGTAATTCGGAGAACAAGATTTATCGTTTTAGATACAGCAACCTTGACCCAAGCAACCTGAAATGAATCTTAAGCTGGAGTTTTTATAAGCATGTTATACAGAAGTTTAACCGCAAACTTTTGTCTCTATTCTAAGTAACAAATACGTTTTAATTAGCTGCAGCTTCCAATATATCCAAGCCTTTCTATCTTGTATACTTCCTATTAACAAAGTTTTATCGTAATATCTCATTCTTATTTACAGTTATTTGGCTCAATCAATTTAAGCGAATAAGGAGAGTTATATTGTTATCACACCGACGTCGGTGCCGATGTGGGTAAAAGTTGGTCACCTTCTAAATTCCACTATCAACTGCCCCTGTGATCATCAAACCTCATATTTTGCAACAATGTTAGTTAGATATCTATATCATGCTTCTCGATACCTTCTAAATCAAAAAGCGTTACTTAAGGATTGACTTTGTTTAGAGGGTAAATAGTTCATATGTCCCAATTCTTAACTCCTATACGAGTGGCAATGGCTTCCTCTTGCCTCTCAAAAATGTATATAGACAAGTCAAAACAATACAATCAGTAAACTATATAATTTATTTTGTAATGAAGTATCCTTCCTCCTTCCCAGACTATTTCGGTACTAATTCAACTTCCGTTTTGAACAGGCTCTATTTCACTATTCTCAAAAGTGCTGACTTAAGACAGTAACTGTAAATCGCTCTACATATAATGTAAGTGACAATCATTTATGACTGGAACAAACTGTCCGTCTAACTGAAATACTGCTCCAAATTGTTACAAAAAGTAGTCTTTCTTTACAACTTAGCGCCACCTCGGAAGTATCATTAGCTCTTTCTTCGACTCATCTCATTTGCCACCAAAAGCAGGTGGAGCCAGTGTATAAGGCCGTGTTACAGCTCGTTTTGTTTCTAAGAATTAATTTTCCTCCAACCCACTGACACTTACACCCTGATCACCAAAACATGAGACAACAAAATAATAAAATTTTATTTTTTATCCCCCCGCCAAAGGCGAAGGGGATATTAGAAATGCTCTCCGTCCGTGCGTGCGTGCGTCCGTCCGTGTGTCCGCAACGATATTTGTCCGGAGCATAACTCCAAAAGTACTGGAGGGATTTTCTTCAAACTTCATACACTGATAGAACACATTGGGAGGAAGTACAATGTGCAAGAACAATAACTCTACATTGCCTATTTTTTGAGTTATTCCCCTTTATCTTATTTTCTTAAAAAAATTGTCCGGAGCATAACTCCAAAAGTACTGGAGGGATTTTCTTCTAACTTCATACACTGATAGAACACATTGGGAGGAAGTACAGTGTGCAAGAACAATAACTCTACCTTGCCTATTTTTTGAGTTATTCCCCTTTATCATATTTTCTTAAAAAAATTTGTCCGGAGCATATCTTTTTCATGCATGGATGGATTTTGATATATCTTGGCACAAATGTTTACCACCACGAGGCGGAGTGTCATGCATAAGAACCAGGTCCCTAGGTCTAAAGTCAAGGTCACACTTAGAGGCCAAAGGTCAGATACAAGAATGACTTTGTTCGAAGCATTTCTTCTTTATGCATGGAGGGATTTTTATGTAACTTGGCACAATTATACACCATCATGAGACGAAGTGTCATGCGCAGTTCTCTTCTTTAGAATTACTTCCCTTTGTTGTTACTTTAAATAGCTTTTATTGTAACTTTTTCATTACTAGTCGTAGGGAAAAATCGAGACCACTTTTCTGTAGTACAACATGCATGCTAAATCCAATTTTGAGGTGTATTTTGACCAATCTCTACCTGTTAAGGATTTTTGTGTGGACTTACAATTTTTTTTTTTTTTAAGATTAACTTCCCTTAGTTGTTACTATAAATAACTTATATTGTAACATTTTTATAATTGACCATAGGGAAAAAACAAGACCACTTTTCTGTGATACAACATGGATGTTACTTTCTAATTTTAGGTGTATTTTAAGATATTTCTACCTGGTAAGGAGTTTTTTGTGGACTTGGAAAAACAAAAGACTTACAATGATTACTAAACAACCACAAAATTAAAACTCCATTTGCAAATACAGCTGCTAGAGTAAAGAAATTTGCTGTGACGGGCGTATATTGTGACATTCAGGCACTCTTGTTCCCTGTTAGCTTTCCATTCTTTCTTTTTACAGTAGCTATATAGAAAAACATCATAGCTATACTGTTCATAAAAATTAATGAAATTTAGCAGTAAACCACCTCACCACTGACTTATTCTTTCTTCCACATCTTTAAAAACCCTGATGTGGACCACAACTAAACGGTTCTTCAAAGCTTTCCCCAAAATTAATATTTTCAGACACTAACTTGCCAGGAACTTTAGCCTTCAATTATAATATGCCCGGCGGGGGGATTGACCATGTCTAACATGGCTCTTGTTCAAAACACCTAGACCCTTTATCTCAATATGCGCTTTTATTTATATTCATATATATTCTTAGTACAAGTTCCTAAAACATGTTTGAGAAAACCCCGCAAATTTGAATGAAGTACAGAGTACGTTTACATTTACATTTCCATGTCCGTGTCCGTGATAAAGGTCTATTTAAAACGTCAGTTTATATTTAGTGAAATTCTGACATTTCGGATATGAACACGCTACATTTTACTGTCGGTCACATTCACTGTGGAATTCTATCACGTAATTTCGTCCTCATAGTCATAATAAATACAAGATTACACGTGATGTCTTATATTGCCAAAAAATGTTTCCAAAAATAGTTTGCATTTCCCCTTTGGGCATTAAATTTCTCTTCTTAATTCAGTCTGGAACTTATTTGATTCGGTTTGTTCCCAAGCAAATAAGATGACATTTACAATTTTGCCATGTATTGACATATCTTTATATTTTATAAAGTCTACATATATATCCATATGCGTTTTTTTATGATTAATACAAACTGTATACAGAAAAATAGATGAAATACACTTGTCTCGGAGGCTTTGACTATCTCGGGACCCAGACAAAGTAATTCACATCCAAATGAAAATAATTTACTTGTAAATGATTGCGGTTCAGTCCTTCAATTTTTCTATAAAATATTCAGCAACCAGCGAGATTGTCTGAGTAAATAAAAGATACTGAAATGCACCAAAAGCAGTCGAAGAAGTGTTTGGAATTAAACAAATCTCGTAGGCATATCTGACAGTGAGCTCGGAATTATAGAACGGTCAATGGCAAAACACTTAAAGTGGACGATGGTCGATAGCAGCACACTCGGACTGTCAATCCAGCGGATACGGGTTCGATTCCTCGCTAGGACACTGAATTTTCCAAAATGTTATGTACAATTTTCTCACTTATACAATAAGAGTGCTAGGACGTCGTGTGTATGTGTTCTACACCGGGGACATTAGAGGAACCAGGCTAGCTAGTTAATTGGTGTTTAGGAAAGAAAAATCCTTCCATAAATAGTGCGGTCACTGACCAGGAAACAAGAATAAGGGATCCGTCTTAAAGGAAAGCGATTCGCCAAAATTGGAAGAGGGCGCTAACTGATGTAGATAACTCATGGTACAATTAATATTTTTACCGTATTATTACTTGCAGTTTGTTTATGTATTTATCAATGAAATAAAATTAAACTAAAGTAAGGATAGCGACGGTTAAATTTGCTCCCATCAAGATACTACCATTATAGTAGTTCTACCTGTCACCTTGACACTACCATTAACGTTTACCATAACAATTGGATTATAGAATTCCGTCCAATTTCTATTTAATATCTCCATTATTTCTCGACATCGTCAATCAAATCAATAATGCTCTAAAGGTTTATAAATCTGCATTGTATCTCATTATTTGGAATTTATTAGACTGCCGATGGAACTCTCTTAATTGATTTTACGCGATGAAAGAACATTTAAGCCTTGAATTATTCAAATGTCAATTCTTAGGGGAACATTTATTCCAACATATAAAAGAGGAACCCTGGTGTGGACAAAAATGATAATGTGCGTAATATAGTAAAGTAATAGCTTATAAAAATATGATAAGCGTGCATAAGACAGCTTGAACTGACTAGTATTATCTTTAACTCGAAAAAACAAATGGTCTGAATAAGTTTTTTCCATTAACATTTCTTGTCATAATTTCATGACCTAACTGCATTTATGTATTTATATATCCTTGCTACATGTGACATACTGACATGCCTAACTGCATTTATATATCCTTGCGACATGTGACATTTGGACATGCCTATCTGCATTTATATATCCTTGCAACATATGACATACAGACGGGCCTAACTGCATTATATATATCCTTGCGACATATAACATACAGACGGGCCCAATTGCATTGAATATATCCTTGCTACATGTGACATACGGACGGGCCTAACTGCATTTATATATCCTTGCTACATGTGACATACGGACGGGCCTAACTGCATTTATATATCCTTGCGACATGTGACATACGGGCGGGCCTAATTGCATTTACAAATCCTTGCGACATGTGACATACGGACGGGCATAACTGCATTTATATATCCTTGCGACATGTGACATTCAGACGGGCTTAACTGCATTTATATATCCTTGCTACATGTGACATACGGACGGGCCTAAGTACATTTATATAGCCTTGCTACTTGTGACATATGGACGGGCCTAACTGCATTCATATATTCTTACGACATGTGACAGGGATTACAAGCAAACTGAAATTACGCCACAAAATAAATATGATATCTGAAAATATGGAATGAATCAATACCTCATTACTGTTAGCAATTGATTTCAGCTTTGGATAAGCTGCTAAATGACTCAACAGATGATGATTTTTACTTAATCATTAAATAAACATACAATGAAAATTTAGATTTCGTTTACTCTTATTCAGTTCTAAGAGCGGACATACGCTTTTATTTTAGTCATATTGGATAAATGAAATCTGCAATATTAACCTTTCTCTTATCATGAAGACAAATCAGACACAAGTGCAAGCATTTACCAGGAACAATCGGAAAGTATTTTGTTAATTGTTTATCATAATTAAACAACCAAGTACAGGCACTAGAAAGGGATTCATATATTCATTCATTTATTATACGAGATGACTCACACATTTGGTCCAAATCTTTTTAAAACCAGAAATTCAGAAAAAGTAAGACATTGCAAAGACCGTGGTACAGAGAATATAGCAGTGTGGTAAATGCAAGCTTCTTTGATTTCAAGTCATTGTAACAACTTCAGAGGAACACACCGGTGAATTATTTCAGCTGACGGATAAGTTGCACATTTCTCTGGAAGTTTTTCTGATATGCTTCTTGTATATTCTTCTAAGTACAAATTTGTTGTTATATTAACATTTGCCTATGGGTACGTACAAATATGTAGAAAAAACTATCTATAAGGAAATACATATTTTCCCTCGGCAGAATGTATTTCTAGTGTACATGGTATTTTTTGTAAGAGAGTGAGAACATCAATCTACCTTTCATATGATTAAAAAAGCGGTTAGGTACTACAACTGGAAACAATCAGCACTTAAGCTCCATGTTCCATTTTATAGATGGAGATAAACAGCAAGGATATATCAAAGCTTCATTTTCCATTCTACAGCTGGAGACAAACAGCAAGAATATATCAAAGCTTCATTTTCCATTCTACAGCTGGAGACAAACAGCAAGGATATATCAAAGCTTCATTTTCCATTCTACAGCTGGAGACAAAAGCAAGGATGGATATATCAAAGCTTCATTTTCCATTCTACAGCTGGAGGCAAACAGCAAGGATATATAAAAGCTTCATTTTCCATTCTACAGCTGGAGACAAACATCAAACATATATCAAAGCTCCGTGTTCCATTCTACAGTTGGAGACAAACAGCAAAGATATATCAAAGCTTCATTTTCCATTATACAGCAGGAGATTTGCTGGAGACAAACATCAAAAATATATCAAAGCTCCGTGTTCCATTCTACATCTGGAGACAAAGAGCAAAGATATATCAAAGCTCCGTATTCCATTCTACATCTGGAGACAAACAGCAAAGATATATCAAAGCTCCGTGTTCCATACTACATCTGGAGACAAACATATCAAAGCTCTGTGTTCCATTCTACAACTGGAGACAAACAGCAAAAATATATCAAAGCTCCGTCTTCCATTCTACATCTGGAGACAAACAGCACAGATATATCAAAGCTCCGTGTTCCATTTTACACTGGAGACAAACAGCAAAGAGACGCTAAAGCTCCATTTTCCATTCTACAATTGGAGTCAGACAGCATAGAGACACCAAAGTACACTGTTCAATTCTGTAGCTGGAGACAAACAGCAAAGAGACACCAAAGTACCATGTTCGATTCTATAGCTGGAGACAAACAGCAAAGATACACCAAGGCAGTATGTTACGCGGCTATTAAACATTATTTCGCATCCACCGGAATTGATCTAACAACAGTCATTAATGCAAATGCAGTACCAGAAGAGCTTTGTGACTATAATGCCGAACATATTGTATCGTTGGCAAAACATTGCAGAGTCACATAAAACGATAAAAAAGAGACATACGTGTGATGTTTTGTGTGATCCTCGGTGCATTACTGTAAACATGAGAAGTCTGTGCTTATTTTAAGACAGAAGACATTGGATAAAATATTCTTTATTCAGTAATTACCGCTTATCCTATGTTATTAAGAAAGGTTGGTTTGGGTATTTGACATAATCTAAACAGATGTAATAGAAACAATTAAATGCAGTTCAGAAACATCAACATGCGCCGAGAAGACACTCACACAATCTCTGTTCAATGGCGGAGTATAAAAGTCTGTTTGTGCTTATGCGCGAGGACTAAGATCACAGATAATCCTGTTCAGTGATGATGTCAAACAAAAATATATATTCTTTTAGTTCATTGAGGTTCATTGAGTCCATTCAATATCTGTTAATAGAGCTCCACTTAAGCCGGTGATGTGTTGCACATTTCATAACCTATTATGAACAGACTGAATCAAACTGCTATTATTTTGCTTGGTTGCTTTCTGTTTCCAAAGGATTTCATATAGATTTTAATAAAGACACAATGGTTCTTAATGTAAAAGTTTAGCATTATAGTTGGTGATAAACACGCCGTGCTTTCACAATCCTGTTTAATGTAAGTTTGTTATCATAGTTAGTTCTCGACATTTAGTATAATGAAATAGAAAAAAACAAGTGGAAAACCATAGGTCGTCCATCACGACATAAACGAACATGTTTCAGGCGCGGTTTAATTAAGCCTGTTCATGGAAGGTAGTGGAAATGCAAGCTACCGTCTACGCCCTCTGGCCCTGGGTTGAGCAGAACTCAACATTTAAGCATGTTATAAGTACCAGAATATAATTTAGGGTCATCCGCAGATATATTCATACGCCGTGAACCTTCAATGATGCACAGAGTGTAATTCCATGAAAAGCGGCGTATGGTCGCCAGCTGAAAAATTGGCTTGCCATAAACGAGAAAACAACAGGCAGAACTAAACAAACTGTAATTTAAGAGAGGGTATCTGAGGTTATAGAAACTTGTGAAGTTACGTTTAATACTATAATCAAATGAATCGCGTTGCTGTGTATGACAACAGCACTAAGCTTATGTTCCGTTTGATCCTGTGTTATGATACAGAAGAATCATGAGATCTAATGGCACGACTTTTAATTGTTTTATCAAAAGAGGTGTTTTAGTTACCATGCTTTTATGTTTTATAATTGTTTTTGATCGACACCTCTTGTTCGATATATTGTCAGGCAACCAAAAGTTGACTTAGTTTTTTTTATTTCTAATTTATTATTACATTTTACTATTGTTTTTGTAACACAGGCAGAAAAAACATATCAAAGCGCAATGCAAGTATTGAAAATCGTTCAGTTATTAAATTTCTGCCTCAAACTGCTAAAACATTAATTTAGGATTGCAAAAAAGTAAGTGATGATAGTGCTCATTTCAAAGATGATTTAATTACGTTGTTGAAAGAATATTAACTGCCGCTTAACTTGATTTAGAACATTGCTATTAGATTGTGAAAAGAATAATAACTGAGATTTCATATTTGCAATCTTGCTTCGCCATGGATGGTATAATTATTATTTTGTATAAATTGTTTAAGATATGCTGATGGATCACTTCTGTTTTATTGCATGATTAGACAGTTAAAGAGTTCAATGGAACTTTGTAAACAAACAGATCCTTACCCTGGTACCAGCTCTTAAGTGTTCTGCCAGAAAATGTGAAAGCTCGTGTCAGTCAAAATTGACGTTAATTATATTTTTATATCATTTTGCTCTGTTGTTAATTCACTAAAACACTAGAAAATAACGGCAAACGTTTAAGTTGCTCAGCGTGAGTTTGTAGATTAAGATATCTAGAGCATTGTTTATGATTCTGTAACAAGAAAGTCTTTATTTACAGCTAGCATACATATAGTTTAACTTTTATACTACTTTTAAGTATGTACAAGAGCTAACATTATTTCAAACATTGTTTACTGGTTTTTTCTTCTTCTACGTTAAATAAAAGTAGCAAATATATGTCCAGAAAATATCGCTATTGGGTATTATACATATGCAACATAAGAGCTGGTTGAATGGAATTATTACTTCACTTTTTGCAGATAATGTAAGACTATATTTTATACAGTATGGGAATTGAATACAGAAGTTCTTGTTACATGCGTTGCTAAAAGAGAGGGTTGTATTTAAGATCTGTCACATCTTTAAAATTGCTTACTATTTCATTGTTGTTATGATTAATCATATCTAATTAAATTCTTTTACAAGAGTTTTTTTTATACATAAAATAACTTTCGATTTATCCATTTACATATAAATTTATCCATTTAAATACACTTGAAAGCACAAAAATAACGTTTCATAGGAGCGTGAATGCATAGTACTTTGTAAAGGCTATATACCAATAAAAGAAATTGTTCTTTGTTTCATATAAAATTCAGCTACTTCAGAACAATTTTGTTAGTTTCTAGATTTTCACTCCGTCGTAGACCTATTTTCCACAAGATATCCATACATTTGCTTCAAGGAAACGAAAAGAAAAAGGGGTGTTGAATAGTATGCAGTGAAATGCAAGTCAACCGAAGTCAGGTACCCTCATATTGCCGCATTTCAGAAAGCGGTCCGCAGAATAAACACCCTACATTCGTTTTCAGGTAAACAACTCGAAAACATGCGAATATTAGCATGAAAAGTGTCCTATTTTATGTAAAATTCATTCCACGAGTGAAATAATGCCCATTTGGCCCCCGATTTACGCGCAAATGCGCGAAAACTGGAAAAATTAGGATTTATTTATCAAGGACTTCTTTCGACTACACCACGGAAGCACATTTTTGACCGAATTACTGCATTATAACCTATAAGTAGAACGGATACTAAAGTTAAATTTACGTCCGATGCTTTACAGTTACCTGAAAATGATTTAAGGAAAACAAGGAGAAAAAAAGAGAAATACATGTCGATACATTAAAATAAACTTAAAATTATAACTTTTCTATAATTTATACATACATAATTTTTTAATTAGAATTAAGACAAAATTTTAGGGTAGATATGTTACAAGATGGATAGCATATATGACGCTCAGTATGCAATGAAAACAAACTGAAAGAAACTATGAGCTGGAACGATAACATGTTTACCTTTGTGTGTGTATGTAAGCTTATTTATAGTCGCAACCGGTAACCCATATGGGCAACTCCTCTAGAAGACTGTAAGTACTGTTAGTAGGAGGATAGTGAAGATACAGAAGACGCTCCAGTTCCAGAAGCTTCCCTGGTTCTATAGCGTGTCAGGTGTAAAGCACACATACACGAGACTCTTATCCTTTGGAGGAGCGGGGGCTCGAACTCACGACCCCTGGTTTCGTAGTCAAACAGTGTTACCACTGGACCACTGCGTCCGCTCTAGAGACGTTTACCATGGTTTCCTGGTTCGTATCATGACGAATTGAGATATTGAGTTATTTCCCTTTGTTATGAAACCAGAGGTGTTATTTCCCATTTTTGTGACTTAAGACGCAGACATTGTTCACACGATGTTCTCTCAGAGGAAGATAAGGTTGTGAAAGTTCTCCCTTTATCGGAGAAACAGTGTACCATCAGCAGCTTAAGAATTCAGTAAGTGTGTAACCTTCGTCTATGTCTATCACATTATAGTAAATTCTTATTTCAGACTTCAGTTTATTCGGAAAATTAACGACTTTTTTAGCAACACGTCTGTGACAACTCATCAATGTAAGTGCATTTACGGCTTCAATGTTGTATCATCACCGGGTCGTATCAAAATACATGCCAGATTACTAGCGTGAAACGACAAAAATCATTTAACATAATTATCTTATCCCCCATCTCGTATTACCAAAATAGTATCTATAAATAGTTTACATTGTACGCTCCTGTGTAACTTAATGATACTACTTTTTCGCTTTGTTTTATGTAAATAAGATGACATTTATAACATTGCTATGGACATTTGTAAAACAGAACAATTTCTTTTAATTCTACTATAAGTTGGCTAACTTCTGTGCAGTAAATCTATTTTGCAAGAAGCAATGTACAATAAATGTGTCACAATTTCTAATGAGATACACTGATCTCGGAGATGCTGCCAGTCTAAGGGTCCTGATTGTCATTTAACAAACTAATATTTACATTTCTTCAGCAATCGAGATGATGAATCTATATGATCTGTGCATCATGTAAAGGCGGAACATTCCAGACGTTACACCGTTACCTAACAAGTACGAAAGTTGCAAAAGGAAACCGCACCAAACAAAGCGTGTACGTAGTACTTATAGAATAGGAGATTATATATATATATTGTAGACCCTAGGCAAACAGACTGTCTGAGGGGGTTTCATGAATGTTGGAGAAAAACATTATGTTTGTAGTGTGAGCAGGATTTTTATTGTTGTATTTCATGACCTTATTATTGACTGATCATGACCCATATGCAAAACTGACCTCTAAGTTTCGGTATATGGAATGAAATGTATTGTATACACAAAGTTGTGCTTAAATTCAGACTTACGTAGTTGTTCAACCGAGTTTCAAATTGGGTCATATCTTATCAAGACCATTATTCTGATCTAAGTCTGATCAGGATTGTGGGCTCTATATGATACTTTCAATGTAAATGATGAGGAAGGACTAAAATGTACAATGAATGAAACACAACAAAAAACATCATTTTATCCCGCCTAGGGGCGTGAAACACAGTTTAAAGCGAACAAGAAAATTATAAAATAGAGAAAAGTGGAAACTTCACAGGTCGCTCAACACGACAAAAACGAAAATGCTGCAGGCTCGGTTTGATTGAGTCTGTTCATGGACGGTAGTGGAAACGCATGCCCCGGGTTGAGCAGAACTCAACATTTACACATGCTAAAAGTACAAAAAGCAATTTAGAGACATCCGCAGATGTATTCAAACGGCGGTGAACCCAAGTGTTATATGTTGATGATTACGTTGGTGTTTTTACTTAGAGTGTATTGTTTGTTGTTTTCTTCACCTCCTCCTTAGGAGAACAGCTTCTGAATACGCAGCAATGAATATTGACTAAACAGTTCACTACTATAAACACCTTTACCACTATATACAGTCATATACTGATCAACTGGTATTTCTGAAGGACAAACAGTCAATGTTGTGCAATCAGCCACCTCTCAAGAAAGACCATTGTTCTGATATCGCTAAAGATCAGCCTGTAAGAAACATACCTCGAGATAACAGAGCAAGGATACATTAAAATGCAAGCCATTCCAAAAGAATGACAGTACAATCCGGTGTCCCGCAAAGATCCATACTAGGACCCCTTCCTTTTCTGATATATATCAATGCCATGGCGTTAATTTCAAATACTACCAACATTGATCTATATGCCGATGTCTCCACCTTATATAAATCCGCCAACAGTATTACAGAAATTCAGTCTGAACTTCAGTATAGCCTAATTAGTGTCTATAATTGGTGTAAAATAAATAACATGTCACTTCATCCTTCAAAAACAAAATGTATGGTACTGAGCACTAGAGTCAAAATAAAACATACTAAAAAGCTTGAGTTAATTTTAGACGGTTCGGTCATTGAAAACGTGAAGTGTCAGAAAGTTCTAGGTGTATATATCGATGAATCTCTGTCTTGGCAATCCCACGTTAGTACCGTGGCCAATAAACTAAACTAAAACATTGCTCTACTTAGAAGAATTGCATTTTTCTTAACAGATGAGATGAAACTATTGTATTACAATGCATATATTATGTCAACCATGGAATATTGTTGCAATGTCTGGGGACTTTGTCACAAATCGGACACTGTTAAAATTACATCTTTGCAGACACGCACTATAAAAATAATTACAAAATCAAAGTGTAGCAACTTTGGTGAAGTATTAAGAAATTCAAAACTTCTTTCTTTTGAGAACAGGTGCAAATACCATATTTCATTATTAGTGTACAAAAATAAAACAGGAAATTGTCCTATATACATTTCAGATTTACTACATTTTGTTCATAATGATCATTACAGTCTGCGCTCAACCGGAAACATGGTTCATTCCATTGTTAAACCTAAAACGAACTACCTGAAACAAACATTTAGCTACAAAGCTGCACACATGGAATTCACTTCCTTCTTACATTAAACTTCATAATAACAATATAAATACTTTCAAGCATGATTTAAAGAATTTTCTCTTGTTACAATAGCTTTTTGCAATTAATTACTTATTTACAAGAATTTTATTGAATTGATGTTACTGAATTTGTTTCCAATACTAATAATATTCAGATTATCTTATTATTCAATTCTGGAACTATTTATTATTTTATGGGACAGACTTCCTTTTTTGTACATCTTAATTGTCATGTATAATCTTTGTGACGCATGGTAATTCTTTTAAAACATAGTTATTGTTACATTACGTTTATTTAAGACTTCTTTAATTTGAGATGTGTTTGTCGAGAAAATTTAAGTAATTCTGATATGTGTATTTTTGTATAAATGTTTAATTATAAATTGACTGTATCAGTTGAAGGCCATACTTGAAATAAATTGTATAATATCTGTATTTGTACACTTAGTATGTAACCTTCAGAAAATAAAGTTATCATTATTATTATTATTGTTCAAAGGCCAGTTTTTGCCTTATTGTTAGGTGACTTTTGTAAAAAGTTTGACTATAATTATAACTGATAAGTGAAAACTGATTCTTCCCGTTTTTTTTTAAAATCTGATGCCATTATTATGGGCCAGATCAGACATTAAAAATAAAAATTTGAAATTTTGCAAATCGAAAGGAAAAAATCGTCATTTACGACATAAACACACAAAGCCATCACATGATATTGAATACATGCGTATATTGTGCATTAGGTTATCTTTTTTGATAAATTACACGACTATTTTTTTTTTGCGTTTTGCATACCGCAACTTTTTGTTAATAAGTGTATAGGGATTTGCCATGCGGCGATATTTTTATTTGCACAGGTCTGCCCTTGTAACATTGTGGCGATGAAAAGTGAGTTTGGTGCACCATAAACCTGTTTAAAATCTCCCTGTGATGTTTGCCACTGACCATACTAAGACAATGTCCAACTATGCCCCTTTGTTTGTTTTGTGTTCGTTGTCTATATGCTTTACATGTTTTTGTTTTGTTTTTTTTTTCTGTATATAATCTGTAAAAAGATCCTTTGGAAGCAAAGAATGCAACCAAGAAAAATAATAGCAGACTCGGTTTGACTGAGTCTGTTCATGAGAGGTAATGAAATGTGCAACACCTTTCACATCCAGTCAAACTCTACAATGTGAGCGGGTGGGGTTGTTAATGTGGTTGTTTCTGAGTGATCTTGTTCTAGTTTCTTTTTACTTTGTCTATTTTGTATAAGGGTAATGATACACAAGATATGTCATTTAAAATGTACTTTAAACCGCGCGGGAATAAAGTCATACGTAAATGTAGACACGTACACACTGGCGGAGAACATGCATACAAAAATTATCGTCATCTTTTAGACTTGACTTGTCACCTCGCTTGAGTGTAGAATTCTTCATGTGAAGAGGCTATTTAGCAGGCTAAAGGATTGTCGGTGGTTTTAACTAGAGGTGCTAACAATGCCCTGTTGTCTTATTTCCTCATTAAAAGCTGGAAAACTCGCCATATGATCTAAATTGTTTCGGTGTAACTCGAAATCCAACAAAACAAACACAAGAATTTTTTTTTCCGATTTAGTATAAACAATCTAAGGTTACCATACCTTTTTACATGACAGTAATGGGATCACAGCTAACCAATAACAAGATAATGTTAACCATATTATGCATGAAACATTCATACTTGCAAGTGGACTGGACAATTTAGCAAAAATGATAAAAAATGTCTTCTCTTACAACTATCGACTAAAAAAAACAACACATTTCATTTGTTTGAATGGAACCGTTCTAAAACTTAAAGTGTCACGAGAGGTACACCATAAGAAATTTCGAACTGCTTCAGTCGGCAAATATGATTTTGTATTTAACTTGTTCTCAAAAGTTTTATGACTTCAAACACAAGTCTTATCAACACCTATGTTTTAGACTAACCAGAGTCATGTTAGATGTTATTTTTAAAGTGTTTCAGTATACTGTATAAGCGATTCGCCACATATAATTTCCAAAAAAGAGATAAGAAAACTGGTAGGTAATATCTTGCAGATGCTGTTAAACAGCAAAGAGACAACAAAGGATTTGTTCTATATAAAATTGTGTTTCAGCATGCCTCAAACGCTTCTGTCTTAACAATGATTATTGATAACAGTTCATAAAGCAATAAAACTATTTTACAAAGCATGCTATTTCTTTGGCAAATACCATTGCAGATATACCCAAGGGATGACAAAGAATACATACAAGTGATGTTTAGTTTGATTATCAATGCATCTTGTACTTTTTTCTGGAGTTATATGATCATGTAAAGACAAATGACTGTAATAGTGCCAACGACTGCACATTTATTGTAACTGTTAAATCGATTAATTTACCTTTCGCATATTATATATAATATATATAATGGACAATTAAGATAAAACACTAAATGGTCGTGTTGCAAGAATTAATTATTATATTGTACGATTCCTTTGAGATCTTTATTAGACATGCAAAATATTCACTATAAAAACATATTCTAGTGGTTACCAAGTTAATTGCGGGGAATGAGACCACATGCTTCTGCTTGTTAATAGATAAGTCTTATCATGGATGATATGAAACGGGAATAATTATGTTTTAGAAAAACGAGATGTTTTCGACATTTAAACACAGATTAGATATATTCAAGGATCTGTAGTTTACAACGCATGTTCGGATTGAGGTCCGTTATAATAATAAATCACCTGTTTCTGCGGGTACAATATAGAATATTTTTGTAATCAAAGTACATGAATCTGCAAGATATTGTAATGATATAAACACTTAAGTTCGAAATCCCTCAGAAAGCTAAATTTCGAAGTGTTCACTTATGAAGTAAATATAACAGTAGTAAAAACAATAACCTGGAAGTTGGTACTACCCTAACACTACCCTAACAATTCTTTAAAAGTCATTTATATGTGAGAGACTGACAAACCAATTCAGTGAGCCAAGTATTAGATATAAAGACCTCACAATGGTATAATACCTGTCATGAGATAGTTTTTATCCGAATAAATTTGTGTTCTTTTCCACTGAGGTGGCTTTTTATATGACTTTGTCATAATACAACAGCCAAATAAATAGTACATTGTCTTGTTTTTCAATAAATTTAAGCCAATGCACTGTTTGATCATGTGGCTTAATGCAAGAAGCAACAACGTAGACGTTAACTATTAACATAACTTATTGATTTGAGCCGTGCCATGGGAAAACCAACATAGTGGGTTTGCGACCAGCATGGATCCAGACCAGCCTGCGCATCCGCGCAGTCTGGTCAGGCTCCATGCTGTTCGCTAACAGTTTCTCCAATTCCAATAGGCTTTAAAAGCGAACAGTATGGAGCCTGACCAGACTGCGCGGATGCGCAGGCTGGTCTGGATCCATGCTGGTCGCAAACCCACTATGTTGGTTTTCTCATGGCACGGCTCATTTTATTACCTATGTGATAAGTGGCGGTTGTAAAAAGGTCTCCCTGCACTTTGATTCAGTGTTGCTACATTTCACTGGTTCTTTTGGATCAAGGTGTCCATTCAATGTTTACGGATGGGGCGGCGTGACGGGTTGCACATTTCAATATTTCTCATAAACAGACTCAGTCAAACCCAGTCTGCTATTATTTTCTCATGGTAGCGTTCTGTGTTTCCAAAGAATATTCTTATAGGTTCTTACAAATTTTTGACGTTAGTGATGTTTTTCTTTAAATAACATCTTTAATTACATAAACAGTGTTTATACACTATCCGCACCATATATTTTGTTCTGTTGATGGCATTATTGAATTGACTCTGTTTTATCTGTCTAATTTGCTTTTACATTTTGCTACTACAAATTAACTGTTGTAAAAACAGAAAAAAATAAACACATTACATTGCAATGCAAGTATTGGCACTCGATTAATTAACCACATTAATTACATATTAAACTTCTCAAATTGCTTTATGACATTCATCTCCAAAGATGTAACACCGCCGCCTATCTAATTACCCCTTTGAAAGTAAACTCATGTTTCTTTGACTCGATTAAGGATGATGTTATTACATTGTGAACAAAAAATAAGAACTGAGTACGTGTTGCATTGAATGGAGAAATGTAATTATTAACAACAACCACATCGATTTTCATTCTGAATAAAATACTACAATGTATATATTCTTGTTACATTTGCTGAACGAAGTCGGAACTAACTGCCCTGAGGACTCTTTGCAATGTCAATATGAATGATCAAGACAAACTCAAGTATGAAGTGTCCTGGGACATATGACATAAATATAATAACAATGGAAGCAAATTTGACAAATTCATTTCCTGTGCAAGCTTGATGTTTGCCTGTAAACTCTGGTAAACAATAAATAATGATGGAAATTATCCCTTTTTACATTTACAGGAGTGACCTTATATCATTTGATCTAATAACTGGCTAGATGTTATTTACGGATGATTTCATGGATACGACTGCGTTTCTGCCATTTGAATCTTTTATCAAATGAATAATTCAATGAATGTTTTGATGAAGATGGTTAATGACCAAGTTTTTACCACAGTAGTTGATATACTAATAGCAAATTAATGGCATCAATTTATGCTACATATCTATTTTTGACGGGACTTCATTTTTCAACAATAAGTTTATGTGTGCAAAGTTCCCTCCAATTAAATTACATTTGTAACCATGTTTTTATCCACAGTTAGGTAAAAATTAAGATAACACATCACATTTACTGACCTTATCGACATTGGGAAATATTAAATCAGCTTTATTAGTCTTTACTGAAATATTTCAGAATATAAATTCATTTCCACCATTATGAAGACACAACTTTGAAGCAACGCAACCATTGCTTTTTGATATAATTGCTGTCATAAAACTTAAGAATTAAATTTGAACGTTTAGTGCCAGCAAACAGAACTGCATTATTATGCAATTAGTGCTGTTATATAGATTAGATAATAGATTTATTTTGCTTATAAACTAACTTGTTATGTATGAAGACTATAATGTTGATAGTTCCATTACACTATCTGCTTTATTCCAACCAACTAGTTAACCAGTTATCCTAAATCATTTATTAATGTATGTTAGTGCAGCCTCTTCATAATAAAAGACGAATTATGATAGACTGCAAGGTTCTCCTATAATTGGATAAATAGTCTCTTTTCTAAAATGTTTGGCTAAGTGCAGTGTAATTTTGTTGGTAGCGTTTCTTGGAATGTTAATATATGAGCCGCACCATGAGAAAACCAACATAATGGCTTTGCGACCAGCATGGATCAAGACCAGCCTGCGCATCCGCGCAATCTGGTCAGGATCCATGCTGTTCGCTTTCGAAGCCTATTGCAATTAGAGAAACTATTAGCGAACAGCATGGATCCTGACCAGACTGCGCGGATGCGCAGGCTGGTCAGGATCCATGCTGGTCGCAAAGCCACTATGTTGATTTTCTCATGGCGCGGCTCATATGTAATCTAAATAAATTTCCTTTTTTTCACAGGTAAAATAAATGAGAAGTTTAACCAGTATTCAGGTAAATTATTACATAAAATTACATAAAAGACAATTGAAATGTTGTTGTTTTCTTCTGAATATTGCAAGCAAATGAAGTTTTATCTGTTGTTTGTCCAAATAGAATTTAAGGGAAATTTGAATAAGATGTAATATTGGGAAGGCTCACACAATCCTTTGATCTGTTCTAAGATTGCATAATGTTTATGATAAAGATAATAGCATCTGGTGGTTGTTAACTCTGCTCAGCTATCAAATCTATCATAATGATATAAATAATGGAGGTTATTACATTTTATGGAGAAATATACGTGGGTTCTGAAGTAGGTGTATTACGTAATTATTTGAGGAAATTTTCTGAAAATGATAATTTCAAATAACTCCCCGAGAAAAGTGGCATGCATGAAAGCCTGATATATTTGTTATAAACGTAACCTTAGCTTAAAACTAAAAAAATATTGTTATGTTTTGAAAAAGCTAGAAGTAAATTTAACTTGTCTGAAAAAAAACTCCAACTCACAAAAAAACCAATTAGTTATTCAGATACGATAATTTTATTAAGAGAATTATGCGCTTTTAAATTAATTAATCGTTCTCAACAGTGTAAATAATTGATAATTCTAAAGTAATTGCAGTCTTTTTGACACGCCCTTATTGTTATTGTTTGATAACACATTCGTCATTGAATTATTATTTTATTGTTGTGATATTTATTTGTTTTCAACCATATTGCATTAGCGGTTTTAAGATAATGTATTGTTTCGTACAGATAAATGTCACTGTGAATTTTTAGTCGCTGTATGAGAAATTGTTTACATTTATTTATTACGCAGGAATATATAGAGTACGTTTAATAAGGAAAGTGGTTAAGATAAAGGCAGGGTCTATCTGGCCTTAAAGCAGCTTTTGACGAAGTCAAATTATGATTAAGATGAAGATTAAGATTATTCAGTAAATCCTGACACAATACTATACACTCTAATCCCATGTACAAATGTATATGATAATTTTGGAGCATATTAAGCCAACTAACAGCAGCATTAGTTTTACTGAGTTTGTTTGTGCAATATTATGAAAAGTGCAACACCCCTCATGCTCCCTAACACCAGCTTAAACTGGACTCTGTCATAAAGTAAATATAATTAGTCCCATTGTTGCAAACAATCCGTGAAATTTATTACCAAGACGGCGTGATTTGGAGGTCGAAACACGGTATGTGAAACTGTTGTTTTGAAAAGTTTAAAAGCATTTGCTGATGATAATATTATAATAATTTATGCAGTGGAATGGAAGATAATAATATGAATGGAAAAAAAGCAGTCTGTAACTGTAAAAATGCGAAAGTTTACATCTTTGGAGAAATAGAAATTTAGATACATTCAACACATAATTTAGAAATAAAAAAGACCGACAGGAAAAATTCCCATACCAGTATATGTTAATGGAAATATTTTAGCAATGTGTGGGCAGGGATAGGCTCAGCTCTAGGAGTAAGGTACGAAAGAAGGGGAAAGACTAATCCGAGAATGGCTGAAAGGATGTTGTTGTCCTGATAAAAGTACTAACTATTTGAAGAGAACAAAAACAGGAACGGGACGAAATTAATCTTGGGTTTAGACGATACCCTATTCTCTGCCAGTGGGAACATTGTATAGAACTGAACAGATACACTAGACTGTACAGGTAGGGGTGCGAAGAAACATACCAGGCCATATGAGGATTTTCTGTCCATGCTGATGAAATTCATTGTAAAACTATGATACAAATGTATGCCATTTCATAGGACGACTGTGCGTCTATGTATTGCATATATTTTAACGAGATAATGGTCTTTAATGTAACACAGAGAAGGTAAACCTACCTGTACAATGCAACTTTTAACAATACCAATGATTGTGATCCATCTTTCTGTAAATACTCATACTTGCGTGTTCTCTACCTTTAAATACATGTATAGTTAAAATTGCTTGCCAGTTATTTGATAAGCAAACTTTCTATTACTTTAAATTTTAACAGAGAAATGTAAAATGGCTGTCCTGGCATAAAGGGCTATATCGGCACTAATTCTTTCTTATATCTACCGCTTTAATCTTCGATAAAGAAACATAAAAGAGCCAGATGAAAGGTTTAGTTAAAAAGAAATAATAATATTTATTTGATAACTGGTTGTTTTGGTGTGGGTGTAACCAAGAGTTTGTATACAAGAGTGTATGAACACCTAGTAAGTCATGATTGTGTGCTTCATTGAAATTATCTTAAGGTACATAATACAGACACAAAACGCTTCCCTGATCTGACACATTTTTCTTATGTTATTATGAAATAAGAAATAGTTCAGAATGAAAAATTCAGAGAAGAAATATACAGGTGTAAACAGTGCAACAGGTGATAGTTCCCGTTTATTCTCTCAAAGCAGATGGAGGTAATTACGATAGTAATACTTAATTGCATTCAGGGTCAATAAACTAGGCCATTTTTTATTAAAACCTCTGATCTCTTCATATAAAATTGGCGCCTTTTCAATAAAGTTATAGAAATATCGCTATAATACAAAATGTATTAGCACAGAAGAAAACTATGATACATGCATTTGTAAATACTGTTTGTCCCATTAAGGGCATATATAGAAATATGACGGTGACTAGGAACTGCCTAAGTGTAAAGCAATTCTACCAGTATACACAAATAGAATCTTATTAACTTGATTGTGTCCATAACCTTTGTTTTGTAGAATTTGATAACTTGTACCTTAGAATATGAATCTAACAATACCCGTCACAGTGAAGAAACAGCCATAGTTTCATTTTAGTTCAATAACTTTACATACAACAAAATGATTAGACAGATACGGAATCCTGTTCGTGCCACTTAAATTGTCGCCTCGCCAACACGCGACAACCCTATCCAAAAACGTATGTACATGCGACATTTAACAATCCTTGCGAGGTTAAGAGGGCGATAATTATCGTCTTAATTGTCGCATGTCTTTCTTAATTCTCGCGTCGTGAAATTGAAATCCAATAGACATAGTTGCGAGAATTAGTAAAACCTCGCATTATCGCCCGGTGTAGGGGATAATTTCTTACTACATCACCGTGGTATTGATAATAGTACTTATTACATCGATCAATTTGTCCGGAAATTTAATCCCAAGCGACAGTGCGACAATGCGAGGTTTTACTAATTCTCGCAACTATGTCTATTGAATTTCAATTTCACGACGCGAGAATTAAGAAAGACATGCGACAATTAAGTTGATAATTGTCGCCCTCTTAACCTCGCGAGGATTGTTAAATGTCGCATGTATATATGTTTTCGGACAAGGCGACAACGCGATAATTATCGCGTTGTCGCGTGTTGGCGAGGCGACAATTTAAGTGGCACGAACAGGATTCCGCACGAACAGGATTCCGTAGACAGAGAGAAATATTAAGCATCAGTCTTAAGATATTCACAGACATGCTGATGTACACTTTGAACTGTTTCTACTTGAAGAACTAACAGTTTACTTAAACTCTCCTTGTAAAAAGGCAGTCATGAAATCAAATGCCATTTTTCAATTTAACATATATTATATTATTGTCTGCACATAACGAATAACTTGACGTCAATATGAAGTACTTTTTAAGGGTACTATTTTTCGGCGACGCCGTCTAAATTCGTTTTCGTTACCTATGTCACGTGACTTCAGTTTGCAAATCAAACTACTTGATAACGCATTATAGATAATTTATCAAAATGGAAGATTTATGCAACACTCTGCCTGATTGGACGAGAGTGTTAATTTCTTTCACTCTGTTGATTGTGCTACGCTGAGTGAAATGTAGACAAAGCGTTTATCCTAAACGACGCTGTTCACAGTTTTAAAGCTAACTTTGGCTCAGTATATTTAGCAAGAATATTGATATATCTCAAAATGATAAGTAAGTTTAATAAATATGATAAAAACCTGTTCAAATACCAACATATATCAAATTAAAGAAAGAGCTGAATACGGTCTGCGTATCACATGAATAAGGGTGTGATAAGAGTCTTTTATGTATAGAAGTGCTTTTTGAAAGATTTTCCTTGTTACAATTGTCGTCTGTATATGAAAAGGTTTCTTGCTTTTGTGACTTATTCAGATTGCATATTAAAATGAGTACTTGTTTGCTTTGATATATTTGTTATAACTTATTTAACTGATTTATTATATATGAATATTTTTCGTTAGTATGATATGCAAATATTGAACTCAGTTGAAAACTGTTTTATTATATATATGCTATATAATGACTGAATCTCATTACACTGAAATGAAGGTACGCTGCATGCAGTTTATCTATGATATGACTACGGTCAGACTTTGCTTATGAAACAGAAATATTGAAATAATTACAATTGTATGTTTTGCTTGACATTCACTTTTTTATAGGTGTGACGTCATTGTCCAAAGATTCATGAATAGCGAATATGCTATTTGTTAAAGCGGGATGAGTTGGCCTATTTTAGAAATAAATAAAAATAATAAATAAAAAAATCCTTTAATTGATTTTTTCTCATGTATTCTAATCAAACTTGATTTGTATCATCTTTATTAGGCCCGAAGCCAACTTTGTTCAGCTGGGACATTTGACCCCTTTTAGGGGCTGCTAGAGCTAAAACTAGAAATGCTTTTATGCAGCGTCTCATGAACAGCTTGGTGGATCTTTGCCATACTTGGTCTGGAGCATCATTATAAGGTCCTCTTCCAAATTTATTTATATAGGAACTTGGGCCCTATTAGGGACCACTATAGCTAAAAGTAGATATGCCTTTCTTCGCATTAACCACTAAAATGTAATGGATTTTTATCAATCTCGATGTGTAACAATATCGTAAGGTCTCCTGCTATTTTGTTACAAATGGGGATAGGGACCAATTTAGCTAAAAATATAAACACGTTTAATGACCTCTTCTCATGAACCGCTTTGTGAATCTTCATCAAACTACTGCTGTAATTATTTGTCTAAGGATAAACGAAACAAAATTGCAACCCTACGAAACCTTTGCGAAAAATTAAAAGAGAACCATTTAAATTGTTAAAGTGCGGTGTTTAGTTTTGCAATTTGAAAAATGTTCTATGAAAGATGAATGTTAAATGAAAAATTCATAAACTTCTCTCCTTATAACAATTCGCCGACCATCATTTTTAAAGATATTTCTTGTTGTATTTGTTGCTTACGCAACTGACCCACTTTTCAAGCCAAATCACATTTTAGCTGGAATTAGAATTTACCGGGATGCATTAAATCAGGCAGATATACGTTGATCGTGAAGCGTAAAATGACCTCATCTAGTTCAGTGAACTCAGTAAATTGCAATTTCTTCATTAATACTCTTTGGCGGGTTTGTGGTTGATTTAGTCTCTATTATGATCAAAACTATAAACTATCAATATCGTGCGGTAATTACGAAGTACAAGATGACATATGCCTCAGCAACATTTTATAAGGAGTATAGATGTTGTAATTGCAATGACATAATGAGTAAAACAAATAGTTATAGTACTGCTTTGAATATATAAAATTGATGAGTAAAACAAAATAGTTATAGTACTGATTTGAATATATAAAACTGATATAAAATATTCTATCAGATAATACTCTAACGATTAAAGAGTGTATGCACTAGGTATTGACCGCCTTAGGACGTTGCAACATCATATAAAACCCTTACGTAAAATTTCTTTCAATTTGATCGGTATTAAGGGCAAGTAGGACAAAATAGTCAATTATATCTTTCTTTACATGGTTTATGTAAGTAGTTTTTAAACTAAGGACAAATATGAAACAGGAATAAACACAAGAAAGCATCCTCCAAGAAACGAAACGCTACACCAGGGAAACAAAATGAATAACATAGTGCGGCACCAGTTTGGAAGCACCACTGGGCATTTTACACCTCTAAAAACCAGAGTGCGAGCACAATATGTAAAACACAAAAAATGCTCGTGTAAACAATTGTAAGAAGAAAATTTAACAAACATGTGCACATGAACTCAATGCCTTTGCAGAGGCACAGCAACAAAAGAAACACCATTAGTGGTTCTACCATTAAAAAGCAAAATTTTAAATAAGAATTTAATTGCGAGCTAAAATATTCTGAATTTCACATTTGAACCTTTTATATGTGTGACGCATCACTCTGCAAGGAATAACAATTCATAACTCGCACGGATATCTAAGCTTTAATATACACACACTGACATTTGCCAGTTTTGCTGTTATCGCAACAATATCTTTAATGGTGTGATTTTAAGCTTTAAATTATTCAAATCTAAATGCTGGCATTTCCATTTGCGAGATGAAATTACGTGAACATGTTTTATATTGTCATGTTAATACCAATATCATAACAATATCAACTGCGAAAGCATTCGCTGTTTCTCAGTGATACTAAAAACAAGGGCATTGCTTGTGCTTTCATAAAAAAAAAATGTCTCCCAGGTACGAAGAATGCATTATATCTTGGACCAGCTGCTCTAGTCTGCCGTGTAAAGCAAGTAGTTTTAGACATTTGTCTTTCGTCTTGTAGGTAGCTTACATTGCATGATAATGAATTAAAACCTCAGATTTGTGTGCAGGTAAAATTCTGAATGGCGACATACACACTATGTCTTTAACGTAATAATATAATAACAATTAGATATGAAGGAATCGTGTTGGAAATGAAAAGGTATATCTATAGGCTATATGAGTGTTTCTACGCAAAGTGTACTTGTAAATAATATAATTGCGTCGCAATGGATTCTTTCTATTTCTGAGGAAACTAAACTTAACGTGTCATGAATCAGTTTTTATACACATTTATGATTATTTAAACTGATTTGTAAGAACTGAGATAAAAAAAAAATATCTGCTGTTGGAAATACCCTTTCATTGGTTACTATATAATTTACATTCTATCACTCTGTTCTGCTACATAATCATTATGAGATTTCAGAAATAAAAAACAGGAATCCAAGATGAGAACATATAATGTATTAGGCCAATCATAAGGGGAAGAGACCTTTTTATAATCATATATATTATATTGTATATTATAGATATTGTATAACTATATATGCTGGGTCTAACCTGATATGTAATATGTATAATTTTTCTCATATAACTGAAACGATTATTGTACTTATGATTTTTGTACTTATATTCAAAAGTATAACGACATTTCTTATGTCCCACCTTTTGAAATTTGCAGCACTTCAACTCAGAAAACGTATTCAATCGACGCATGAAACTGCTTATGCCTGAAAAACCAAATTGCACACCGCTTCCCAAACAAGTAAACGGTAACAGGTGTTTTGCCTTGGTGATCAATGGCAAATGGTTTTTATTATGTCTGCCAGATGTTGTGTTACGATATGATGCTCTGTGCCAGAAAGAGATTTCGATTCCAAAACATTGTTTTCTAATAGATATATCTACTTTGCCGTTTATATAACCTTTCATTAAAATAATGCAACAACTAGGCAGATTTCAAGAAGTGTGGTAATTTTGATATTACCAAGTTACTGTCACAACAACAGATGGCATGGGTGGCTTTAGTCTGCCCACAAACTTTCAATATCAGTTCTAAAACTGAAAGGAAATATGAACATTTTTAGCCTTTCAAGTAAGAATTCTCCAAACGGTCATAAAATAGTCCACAGTACAGAATTACTTAATAAAGACCAATTTACTAGGAGAAATATGTGTACTTCAATTAATTAATCGTAGTGTCATTTTTGTAGAAACTCATTTACTTTACAAAATTTGCCAAACGCCTACGCACGGAATCTGGTGTCATGCCATTCTCAATTGTCTTCATAAAGCTTTTCATAAGATTGGAAATAATTAGGGAAATAACTTTTATAAAAATGACACAAATAAAAAAACTGAAAACTTCAAACGTCAAACAAACTTGAACTCATCCATTTTGATGATCATTTGATCAGGCTTACAATCAGAAAGTCTTTTGATTTCCCCGGGTGCATACATGGGCTGGAATAATACACAATAATTATATTCATAATGAGTTATGCCGACAGGTCGTTATATGACCGTATGCGTTGGTGCAGGAATAAACCGAACAAACCCGTATTCCAAGCACGTCTTTGAATTAATACTTTCAGATTTTCTGAAGCTAACAGCATAAAATATGAATCTAAAGACATTAGGTTCACGCTAAGTCACACCCAGTTTTGCAATCATGTTGTCTGTCTGTTTGTCTATCTGTGTCCAGGCCTTCCTGTCAGGGCCATATGTTTGCAACTCGGATTTAATAAGAACAGGCCTACAGATCAGCTCACGCGGAAAACCCACTTTCCGTTTTTCCTCGAAGGAAAAATCTTGCTTAGCGAGGAATTTCTCCGAGTACTGCCTTATTCTGACTCGGAGTATCAACTTTTATAGTTTTATTACTTTAGCGGAATTTTGTCGAGTCACTCCGAGAAATTACTTGACGGAACTCCGAGTCGAAGTTATACAGGTAACACTATATTATGTACCGGTATTTTATGGCTTCTCCGCGCGACTCCGAGTCTAAAACAAACAATCAGCCTGTCATTTCGAGTGCCGCGAGATGATTTCACGAAACTCCGAGGCAGTATTTCCTTACCTGGATTGATTTTTTAATATAGTTATCTTGTTCATTTTACTGTTTAAAATTTGTGAATTTTGATATTGAAATACATCCGCTTAAAAGTAAATTGTTAAGAATGAGATTGAAATGCTCTCTGTCTATGCTCTTTAAATTAGAAATGAATTTATGTAAAGTGGACTTAATTTTAGGAATATATAAAACTAACCAAACGTTCAAATACCTGCCTGCCGTTAAAGCACAGTGATGTGTTCAATATTATTTTGAAATACTTTCTGAAATTGTAAATTTAATTTAATTAGATTGATGCAGAATTGACTAATACAAAACTTTTTAACACTAGACATGAGGAAGAATTGACCTCATAACCAATATGGCAGAAAAGACAATAGCTTGATATCATTTCCTTACATTTCATTAGCATCACAAATAGAAATGACCAGTGTGCGTTATTAATCAAATGTGACATATATATTTAAGACATATGATCTGATTTTTACATTTGTTTTAGATAACGCTGTCTTTAAGAAAGATATGTAAAAAAGACTTAAGTATCCAAATTAATACAAAAAATCGAACAATGTGACTTTCGTCATACGATTTTATCAATTTTACGGCCATTTTCCGTTTTTAAGACATAAAATGAAACGAAAATTATGGTATGTTTGTAAAATAAATTAAAGGGAAAATTGTGTCGCCCTTGATCATTTTCTCTTTCTTTTAAGAAAAAAATATTGGCAACAGCGGTACAGGCATTTAAGCAGACTTTATACAACGAATATAATTAGACATTTTTTACCAATATATTCAAACATTTTGCAAATTAAAAAATGATGCAAAAAAATTAAAACGGCATTATAATTATATCTTAAAAATACCAACAACTTCCCGTAATTTCAACGCATTTATAGCCTTATCAGTGTAGTACATGCTGTGTTGTTTTTGCAAGTATTATTAAGTATTATTTTCAATATTGCTCAATCCTTTATTACAGACGGTCAAGGTCGAGAAGGTCAAAAGGTTAATAAAATACTGCCATTTCGTTTCTTATCCTTAATCCGGTTTTATTTAAACTTGGTATAAGTACAAATATCACAATGCTGGTGTGCTTGTGCATAATCTTAAGCCCGTTCTTCAAGGTCAGGGTCATGAGAAGTCAAGAGTCCTGAAATGTTGCATTTTTTTTCGCACACCTTGTCCTGGCCAAAACATTGTTATAAAGAATAATATTACTGCAATATATTTTCTTCTATTCCAATAATGTATTTTCCTTATTCCAATTTTAAAATTACTACAAATCTTTATGACAATATTTGGTGTGAGATGTTTAAAGTCCATCTATCCTTGTTTGAAGTCAAGATTATATTGGGTTGGAAAGATCAAAGAAATTGCACTTTCTTATTTAATTCATATTTGTGTTGCTCATTTTTTTTACTTTATTTGAATTTTGGAGATTATTTATAACAACAGAGGGTATATGGAGTTGGGATCAACCTGAAAGGTCACTGTCTATAGAGTCAAATAGGACATTATTATTTGTATATGGTACATTTTTGTTCAGAAAAGGTGATTATGTCCTTATGGATAGTTGCCAATGATCTGACACATTTTTCTTATGTTATTATGAAATAAGAAATAGTTCAGAATGAAAAATTCAGAGAAGAAATATACAGGTGTAAACAGTGCAACAGGTGATAGTTCCCGTTTATTCTCTCAAAGCAGATGGAGGTAATTACGATAGTAATACTTAATTGCATTCAGGGTCAATAAACTAGGCCATTTTTTATTAAAACCTCTGATCCCTTCATATAAAATTGGCGCCTTTTCAATAAAGTTATAGAAATATCGCTATAATACAAAATGTATTAGCACAGAAGAAAACTATGATACATGCATTTGTAAATACTGTTTGTCCCATTAAGGGCATATATAGAAATATGACGGTGACTAGGAACTGCCTAAGTGTAAAGCAATTCTACCAGTATACACAAATAGAATCTTATTAACTTGATTGTGTCTATAACCTTTGTTTTGTAGAATTTGATAACTTGTACCTTAGAATATGAATCTAACAATACCCGTCACAGTGAAGAAACAGCCATAGTTTCATTTTAGTTCAATAACTTTACATACAACAAAAATATTAGACAGATACGGAATCCTGTTCGTGCCACTTAAATTGTCGCCTTCTCAACACGCGACAACCCTATCCAAAAACATATGTACATGCGACATTTAACAATCCTTGCGAGGTTAAGAGGGCGATAATTATCGTCTTAATTGTCGCATGTCTTTCTTAATTCTCGCGTCGTGAAATTGAAATTCAATAGACATAGTTGCGAGAATTAGTAAAACCTCGCATTGTCGCCCGGTGTAGGGGATGATTTCTAAATACATCACCGTGGTATTGATAATAGTACCCAGGAAGAATTACATCGATCAATTTGTCCGGAAATTTAATCCCAAGCGACAGTGCGACAATGCGACAATGCGAGGTTTTACTAATTCTTGCAACTGTGTCTATTGAATTTCAATTTCACGACGCGAGAATTAAGAAAGACATGCGACAATTAAGACAATAATTATCGCCCTCTTAACCTCGCGAGGATTGTTAAATGTCGCATGTATATATGTTTTCGGACAAGGCGACAACGCGATAATTATCGCGTTGTCGCGTGTTGGCGAGGCGACAATTTAAGTGGCACGAACAGGATTCCGCACGAACAGGATTCCGTAGACAGAGAGAAATATTAAGCATCAGTCTTAAGATATTCACAGACATGCTGATGTACACTTTGAACTGTTTCTACTTGAAGAACTAACAGTTTACTTAAACTCCTTGTAAAAAGGCAGTCATGAAATCAAATGCCATTTTTCAATTTAACAAATTGAATATGAAAGCATATATTATTGTCTGCACATAACGAATAACTTGATTTAGTCCATAATTCTATGTGTCAATATGAAGTACTTTTTATGGGTACTATTTTTGTATTTGTTGCTTACGCAACTGACCCAATTTTCAAGCCAAATCACATTTTAGCTGGAATTAGAATTTACCGGGATGCATTAAATCAGGCAGATATACGTTGATCGTGAAGCGTAAAATGACCTCATCTAGTTCAGTGAACTCAGTAAATTGCAATTTCTTCATTAATACTCTTTGGCGGGTTTGTGGTTGATTTAGTCTTTATTATGATCAAAACTATAAACTATCAATATCGTGCGGTAATTACGAAGTACAAGATGACATATGCCTCAGCAACATTTTATAAGGAGTATAGATGTTGTAATTGCAATGACATAATGAGTAAAACAAATAGTTATAGTACTGATTTGAATATATAAAATTGATGAGTAAAACAAAATAGTTATAGTACTGATTTGAATATATAAAATTGATATAAAATATTCTATCAGATAATACTCTAACGATTAAAGAGTGTATGCACTAGGTATTGACCGCCTTAGGACGTTGCAACATCATATAAAACCCTAACGTAAAATTTCTTTCAATTTGATCGGTATTAAGGGCAAGTAGGACAAAATAGTCAATTATATCTTTCTTTACATGGTTTATGTAAGTAGTTTTTAAACTAAGGACAAATATGAAATAGGAATAAACACAAGAAAGCATCCTCCAAGAAACGAAACGCTACACCAGGGAAACAAAATGAATAACATAGTGCGGCACCAGTTTGGAAGCACCACTGGGCATTTTACACCTCTAAAAACCAGAGTGCGAGCACAATTTGTAAAACACAAAAAATGCTCGTGTAAACAATTGTAAGAAGAAAATTTAACAAACATGTGCACATGAACTCAATGCTTTTGCAGAGGCACAGCAACAAAAGAAACACCATTAGTGGTTCTACCATTAAAAAGCAAAATTTTAAATAAGAATTTAATTGCGAGCTATAATATTCTGAATCTCACATTTGATCCTTTTATATATGTGACGCATCACTCTGCAAGGAATAACAATTCATAACTCGCACGGATATCTAAGCTTTAATTTACACACACTGACATTTGCCAGTTTTGCTGTTATCGCAACAATATCTATAATGGTGTGATTTTAAGCTTTAAATTATTCAAATCTAAATGCTGGCATTTCCATTTGCGAGATGAAATTACGTGAACATATTTTATATTGTCATGTTAAAACCAATATCATAACAATATTAACGGCGGAAGCATTCGTTTTTTTCACAATGATACTAAAAACAAGGGCATTGCTTGTGCTTTCATAAGAAAATGGTCTCCCTGGTACGAAGAATGCATAATATCTTGGACCATAATTTACATTCTATCACTCTGTTCTGCCGTGTAAAGCAAGTAGTTTTAGACATCTGTCTTTCGTCTTGTAGGTAGCTTACATTGCATGATAATGAATTAAAACCTCAGATTTGTGTGCAGGTAAAATTCTGAATGGCGACATACACACTTTGTCTTTAACGTAATAATATAATAACAATTAAATATGAAGGAATCGTGTTGGAAATGAAAAGGTACATCTATAGGCTATATGAGTGTTTCTACACAAAGTGTACTTGTAAATAATATAATTGCGTCGCAATGGATTCTTTCTATTTCTGAGGAAACTAGACTTAACGTGTCATGAATCAGTTTTTATACACATTTACGATTATTTAAACTGATTTGTAAGAACCGAGATAAAAAAAAATATCTGCTGTTGGAAATACCCTTTCATTGGTTACTATATAATTTACATTCTATCACTCTGTTCTGCTACATAATCATTATGAGATTTCAGAAATAAAAAACAGGAATCCAAGATGAGAACATATAATGTATTAGGCCAATCATAAGGGGAAGAGACCTTATTATAATTATATATATTATATTGTATATTATAGATATTGTATAACTATATATGCTGGGTCTAACCTGATATGTAATGTGTATAATTTTTCTCATATAACTGAAACGATTATTGTACTTATGATTTTTGTACTTATATTCATAAGTATAACGACATTTCTTATGTCCCACCTTTTGAAATTTGCAGCACTTCAACTCAGAAAACGTATTCAATCGACGCATGAAACTGCTTATGCCTGAAAAACCGAATTGCACACCGCTTCCCAAACAAGTAAACGGTAACAGGTGTTTTGCCTTGGTGATCAATGGCAAATGGTTTTTATTATGTCTGCCAGATGTTGTGTTACGATATGATGCTCTGTGCCAGAAAGAGATTTCGATTCCAAAACATTATTTTCTAATAGATATATCTACTTTGCCGTTTATATAACCTTTCATTAAAATAATGCAATAACTAGGCAGATTTCAAGAAGGGTGGTAATTTTGATATTACCAAGTTACTGTCACAACAACAAATGGCATGGGTGGCTTTAGTCTGCCCACAAACTTTCAATATCAGTTATAAAACTGAAAGGAAATATGAACATTTTTAGCCTTTCAAGTAAGAATTCTCCAAACGGTCATAAAATAGTCCACAGTACAGAATTACTTAATAAAGACCAATTTACTAGGAGAAATATGTGTACTTCAATTAATTAATCGTTTAATATTTAATGAAGATAAAGTAATGAAGTGTCATTTTTGTAGAAACTCATTTACTTTACAAAAATTGCCAAACGCCTACGCACGGAATCTGGTGTCATGCCATTCTCAATTGTCTTCATAAAGCTTTTAAAAAGATTGGAAATAATTAGGGAAATAACTTTTATAAAAATGACACAAATAAAAAGAACTGAAAACATCAAACATCAAACAAACTTGGACTCATCCATTTTGATGATCATTTGATCAGGCTTACAATCAGAAAGTCTTTTGATTTCCCCGGGTGCATACATGGGCTGGAATAATACACAATAATTATATTCATAATGAGTAATGCCGACAGGTCGTTGTATGACCGAATGCGTTGGTGCGGGAATAAACCAAACAAACCCGTATTCCAAGCACGTCTTTGAATTAATACTTTCAGATTTCCTGAAGCTAACAGCATAAAATATGAATCTAAAGACATTAGGTTCACGCTAAGTCACACCCAGTTTTGCAATCATGTTGTATGTCTGTTTGTCTATCTGTGTCCAGGCCTTCCTGTCAGGGCCATATGTTTGCAACTCGGATTTAATAAGAACAGGCCTAAGTATTACTAAGTATTATTTTCAATATTGCTCAATCCTTTATTACAGACGGTCAAGGTCGAGAAGGTCAAAAGGTTAATAAAATACTGCCATTTCGTTTCTTATCCTTAATCCGGTTTTATTTAAACTTGGTATAAGTACAAATATCACAATGCTGGTGTGCTTGTGCATAATCTGAAGCCCGTTCTTCAAGGTCAGGGTCATGAGAAGTCAAGAGTCCTGAAATGTTGCATTTTTTTCGCACACCTTGTCCTGGCCAAAAAATGGTTATAAAGAATAATATTACTGCAATATATTTTCTTCTATTCCAATAATGTATTTTCCTTATTCCAATTTTAAAATTACTACAAATCTTTATGACAATATTTGGTGTGAGATGTTTAAAGTCCATCTATCCTTGTTTGAAGTCAAGATTATATTGGGTTGGAAAGATCAAAGATATTGCACTTTCTTATTTAATTCATATTTGTGTTGCTCATTTTTTTACTTTATTTGAATTTTGGAGATTATTTATAACAACAGAGGGTATATGGAGTTGGGATCAATCTGAAAGGTCACTGTCTATAGAGTCAAATAGGACATTATTATTTGTATATGGTACATTTTTGTTCAGAAAAGGTGATTATGTCCTTATGGATAGTTGCCAATGTCTGTTCTTTACATATACATACATTGAAAAAATTTGTGATACCTTTGACACCAGGTCGTACTTCTCTTTCTAAGAAAAGAACGAAAGCCTTTTTTTTTATAAAAAATACAATTTGTATGTTCGGTGTAGAGAACAAAATTTAAGTGAAAAGATTTAAGACATTAAACCTAAAAGTATTAATTATCAAAATGTATAGTGCTAATATTTATTAAAGCTATAACTTCATCAAATACAAATTTATTATATTTTCTGTCGCCGAATGCCTGCGATATCCTTTGAAAATTGTCACAAGCAAATATTTTACTTTATTATTTACCCATTTATAACATCCGTTAAGTTAAAATGGAACCTGGACCGTCATTCAAATTTCATGTGTCATTTGTGACGTCAGTTTCATATGTGCCGTCGCGTTTAAAAGTTCTTTAAAGTTTTGGTTGTGGAGGAAGACCCAGGATGTTACACCGAACATCATTTAACCACTATGCAGCCTCCTGAGATGAACGAACTCGACACCCCGAGCGACGTTTCGAACCCACGCCAATGAGTGGCAACTTATTCGAAGTCAGCGAACTTAACAACTCGGCCAAGAAAGCTTCCTTATTATTACAATGTATATAGATTTAATATCACGTATTTGATTGCATTTCGTATGTAATCTTGACGAATATGTAGCATTTCCCGATGTATTTGCAGCTAGGTATGGGTTGCTTAATTGAAGAGATTCATATAATTTCGCCTACCAGCTTACAAAACACGTTACAAAATAATACTTAAATAATATTCCTAGAAGGTAAATGTACATGTATGACTTTTATGTTAACATGTTCAAAGATAATGGCTTTGAATAGCTTGTATATGTATTTCCAAAACAGCATACCGTATTCACCATGTCTTAATTTATTGCGGTATTACTGTTTATTATATCAACAATGAACTATATCATCAATAAGATGTTTAGTTGCATAAAAGTATGTTCTGCTTGTACGTACGTTTTGAAACAGAGCATCAGTATATCATTGCGCAAAAACGACAAAATGTGGGATTTATTAATGCCCTTTAACTCCAGTAAGTAACTATTTCCCTTATTACCGACTGGTTGACTTGGAATATAAATACTCTATGTTTCTAATCTGGAGTTTGTTTCTTAGTTTCCTTTGTGATACCATCAATATAGTGAAGTACCACTTCCAGTAATAAGAAGATAGAATGCAATTACACCATGTATCAAATATGATATTTCAATAGAGGAGATAAACAGGAATCGATAGCTCATTACTGCAGCTAATTGTTTTCAGCTGCTAACTGGTAGAAATGACACAAAAAGTAGGATGTTCCAATAACGTATAATTACTGATATCATAACTTGGTCATTTCTTAATCATATCAATAGAGAATAAATCGCTTTTTGCACGTTCGCATTAATACGAAAACTGATAATAAAATCAATGAAAAGATCCTTTAGAAGCACGGAATGTAGCCACAAAACACATCAGCAGGCGCGGATTAACTGAGTCTGTTCGTGAAAGGTAATAGAATGTGCAAAACCATTGTCAAAACTATGATGCTTTTAATATGACAAATTCGGCACATAATCAAAAATAGCTTTCCAATAGCTTTCCAAAATATATTTTTGTAGATTTGTTTAACTCTTACAACACCAGTTTGTCTTCCTTTCGTGTTTTCGTGCCTTTGTCTCAAGCGTACCTTGTTAGATGTGATCTTTCCGTGCATGTACCGGAAGGTAAAAAGACATGAAACGGCTACAAGTCAGCAGTTTTGTTTTCTTTCGCGTCCTTGTATCCTCATGTGCTCGCTTCGTTAATAATAAGACACGAAATGGCAGAATTCTGTCACCACACCTTATAGAGACTGGAATCTGTTAACTGTATATGTGTCAGGAGCTCCACCTAATTTTTTCAAGTAAAATCCAGCTGAAATAGTTATAGCTTTTAACCTTATATAGCAAACTCTTCCTGTAACCAGTACGAAATAATAAGTTTCCAAGTATGACTTTTCTTATTTTGACTGGGGCAGTCTTTTTAAGAAATGTCAAACTGCACGCAGGAGTTGCTTCCCTTCAACTTCAGAAATTTCTACCTATATGTAAAGGAGATCACTGCGTAGAATATTGAAGAAACGAACTATTATTTTATTAGTCTGATTTCTTTATTTCTAAAGCATCAACTCCAAAGACTTATATGGCATTATCGTTAATTTAACACATTTAAATGCAAACAACCGAAGATAACTTTTATAATACATTCACCAAAACATACTAAGTGCAGTAAAATGCGCATAATGCCACTTTAAGCTGATACTAGTGGGCTTTAAGGTATCTCGCATTTCGTAATATCTGATGAACAAACACAAATACCGTTTGCCCACTTCCAAAGTACCGTTTGCTCACTTCCAAAGATGCATTATATTCAATATAGTCTGGTTTTTGCTAAATGTTAAAAAGACCTCACATGAGTCTGTAGTCTACAAATAAATGAAATTACAACCATACTATAGGGATAATACACGTTTGTTTGTGTTTTAAGGTTTGCAAAAGCCCGCGTGATTGTTGGTGACAGAGACCTAAGGTCGGTGTCACCAACATATCTAAAGGGTTTCTGCAGACGTTAATACAGAAAATGAATGTGTATTGTCACTATTCTTGCACGAAAACTAAATGTATTGTTTTGATAGGCGTTGACATTATGGTTTTGGTACAATTTTAATTACCGTTCTGTTTTTCTTGGAAACGGCCAAAATGTTTTAAATATCCGTAGCTGGCGTGCTCAAGTTAGCAACACTATTAAAATCACGTACTCAAAGTTTAAAAAATTATTTATATTTCTCAATATTGCAGACATGACACTTATCGTACTTTTGAATATCAATTAAACTACGGTAAACAAAAATAATATTTTTCATACGAGTTATTTTGAGTACGAACGTGTTGACCTGTTTACAAGATTTATATAACTTCTGTTTTGTCTGTGAAATATTAAACAAAAACATACAGACTGTACTTCCCAAAGACGTTAACATGATTCCTAATAAAGTTTCCCTTTAAAAAGGAATGACTTGGCTAGTTGATGTGTAGTAACATGCTGACATACCCACTTATACCGCCGAAGAGAAACAAGCTTTGGTACATGCTTAATGATATAAAGACATGGTATTGTTAAACATTTAAAAAATGCACGTCATATATATGATATGGTACATATACGCAAACTACACTGTGCATGGTACCAAAATATGAAACATTTTATTGACCTTTACGTGTTGTATTATTTGTCAAATAGGCTGGGTTTTTTTCATAATTGTACTTATCTAAAAGCTCAGGGGTTGACATAAAAAGTACAAATTAATGGTTCCTTTTTGCTGGCAATGAATTAGATGTTTTGCAAGGCTTGAAACGATTGTCGGTTTGCCACCAGAAACGTGTGAAACTATTTGCAATGATGTGAGCAATGGCACGCCGATACATTTACGTTACTTACCGTTGTGAAATAGTTGAAAGTATGTTCAACCTTTGAAACATTCATAGCGTACGCGGACATCACGATTACAGCTGATGTGATCCAGAAACTTACAGTACAATCAAACGTACCCCTACTATACTAATTTCCTTAAGTGTCCCATCAGGAAACAGGAAAGCTAAAGTCAATAAGATTTGATTTAAAGGCTGTCATTCACAATAGCAATTTCCCTGTAAACATGAAGTCATTGGGCCAACGACGGAAAACCGTCAAAGGATAATCGTTGTTGGGCCACTGTTGGCCCAACAATGATTAATAAGTATTGTAAATACAGCTGTTGGGCCAACGTTGAACCAACTTTAAATTTCAGTCACAGATATCTCTGCATTGGCCCGATATTGATTTTCAGGGAAAGACTTATACAGAGAAAACATCGTTGGCCCAACGTTGGGCCAACGTTGGTCCTTTAGAAGTAATAATATAATAATTGTATATTTTACAGGTCACTGTTTTATCACAAGCCCCCACAGGTATACACATGTTGTGTAGCTGTAACATGCAATATTTAATTAATTATTAAACACTTTTCTGCACCAATTCGTAATCAGTTAAATTTGGGCTAATTAAACTAAAAACGTATCTGCAGCCGTAATGATATTTTGAACTATTTCAAATCTACTACCTTGAAAAAAATTGTGAAAAAAGTATTGAAAAAAACCCTTACTAACTCTATAACAAATACCTAATTTTATACAATCATAAAATGTTTACAATAAATCTGTTGAATATTCCAGAGCATGAACTCTCGTTAACCCGAGTTATGTAAGAAATCCCAGAAAATGTGGTTAATTTTACTCTCTAGGTCAGATTTCTAGCTTTTTAGACATGTGAAGTAAAGGAAACTATTATACATGTGATAGGTCTAGGTTTAACAAAAACCCGGTCTTCCAGCTATAAACTGTAAGTAGAAGTTTTTTTAAAAATATTTTTTGATAAAGTTATGGAATCTTATACAGAATTTCTTTTTATGTCCTGTATGCATGTTATATCCATATGACTTGAACATATGTTAAATACTAATATCTAAAGCTGGCGGATGGTATTTGTGTTGAGTATTAAATTCTGTAAATAAAATAACTCATTTTCTTGTTAATTCTAACATACTTTTCTCGGTTAAATACAGACAAAAATTAATTTCATACATTAGTTATTGTTATCAATTTGACGTAGATGGTTTAATCAACATTATGATTTTTGTTTTTTACAGGGTGCTGTTCAAGGGAGTAATAATGGAGTGCCTAGCACTGTGGTGCACAGGAAAAAATAAAAATATAAAAAGCTGCGACTTCAGTGAGAAAAGAAAACAAACAAACAGAACTTGGATATATAATGAGTTAATATACAGACAGTAATTCATTTTAGTAGGATTTAATTAGTGACTGCAATAAGAAAAACATTTAGATTTATAAAAGACTGGAAACAATATTTTACATGTTGTAGTGTTGAAATATTCTGTTATATTTCTTCAGAAAAATTGCAAACAAACTTTAAATAAATGTTAGATTTCTTTTTGTTAAATGTTAACAAAATCACAACTATTTGAAAATAAAACATGTATTAAACAATGCTAGTTTTAGTCTTTTTTTAATTTCGTAATCGTTGGGATAGCGTTGGCATCCATCTTTGGCCAACAAAGAAACAGAGTTGGCCCAACGTTGGACCAACCGTGATAGACGAAAAAATGCAGTTGGCCCAATGGAGGGCCAACGATGAGTGTAGGATATCAGTTGTTGGCCCAATGGAGGGCCAACGATGAGTGTAGGATATCAGTTGTTGGCCCAATGGAGGGCCAACGATGAGTGTAGGATATCAGTTGTTGGCCCAATGGAGGGCCAACGATGAGTGTAGGATACCAGTCGTTGGGCCAACGGTGTACCAACCGTTGGGCCAACGTTGCGCCAATTAGCAAAATGGCGTTGGGCCAACGTCGGAAATCTTCGTTGGGCCAACGAAGAGTCTGCCGTTGGCCCAACGTTGGGCCAACGCATGTCTGCTATCTGGGTTACCCTATCGAGTTAAATTTATGCGATAACAAGAGTGCCAGAATGTCACAATATACGCCCGTCATAGCAAATCTCTTTACACTAGCACCTGTATTTGCAAATGGAATTTTAATTCTGTGGTTGTGTAGTAATTATTGTAATTCTTTTGTTTTTCTAAATCCACAAAAAATCCCCTCTTTAACAGGTCGAGATACCATAAAATACACCTAAAATTTGAAAGTAACATCTATGTTGTACCACAGAAAAGTAGTCTTGGTTTTTCCCTACTGTCAATTATAAAAAAGTTACAATATAAGTTAATTATAGTAAAAACTAAGGGGAGTTAATCTTAATTTTTTTTTTAAAAAAAATAAAAAAATCTATGTCCACACATAAATCCTTACCAGGTAGAGATAGGTCAAAATACACCTCAAATTTGGATGTTACATGCATGTTGTACTACAGATAAGTGGTCTCGATTTTTCACTAGGACTAATAATGAAAAAGTTACAAATAAGCTATTTATAGTAACAACAAAGGGAAATAATTCTAAAGAAGGGACCTTCGCATGACAATGCGTCTCATGATGGTGTACAATTGTGCCAAATTACATCAAATTCCCTCCATGCATGAAGAAGAATGCTCAAGACAAAGTCATTCTTGTATCTGACCTTTGGCCTCTAAATGGGACCTTGACCTTAGACCTAGGGACCTGGTTCTTATGCAGGACACTTTGTCTCATTTTGGTGAACATTTGTGCTAAGTTATATCGAAATCCCTCTATGCATGAAGAAGACATGCTCCGGACAAAGTTTTCATTCTTGTATCCTTTGACCTCTAAGTGTGACCTTGACCTGGTTCTTGCGCATGACACTCCACCTCATGATGGTGAACTATTGTGCCAAGTTACATCAAAATCATTCCATGCATGAAGAAGATATGTTCCAGACAAAGCCATTCTTGAATTTGACCTTTGACCTCTAAATGTGACCTTAACCTTAGACCTAGGGACCTGGTTTTTGTACATGACACTCCGTCTTTTGATGGTGAACAATTGTGCCAAGTTTCATCAAAATCCCTCCATGCAAGAAGAAGATATGCACCGGACAAAGTCTGTGGACGCCGCCCGCCCAGTTGCCCGGCCGCCCGCCCGCCAGGGGCGTTTCCATAATTTTCAAACGGGCGTATAAAAAGGGTAATAAATCCATATGATTATATTACCTTTGCTGTCTTCATCGTGTAAGAAGAATATGAAACAATGATCTTACTCGAAAGAGAATTTATATCATAACAGTAGCTTTTATAATTATATATCACTCCGACGAAGTACTGTACAATTATAACATCCGATAAGCACTGAATATATTGACCTTCAAATGGAGCTTTCCCGAGGTTAAACATCACGTCGTCCATTTTACCGGACTTTCCACCGTTGGATGTATGTTTTGTTACGCGACCTTAGGGTGTGTCCTATTCCAATACCCATGTCATTAGACTATTTCTTCGTTTCAAAATGTTATCAGTTTAAAATCATATATGCACCGCAAGATCACTCAAAATACAATGAATAAAAGAAAAAGCAAATCTTTATGATATGCAGTTTGCAATTTATTCACAGAATATATAGTTTACATGCATAAAATATATGTTAACATGTAATATTTTGCTCCAGACAATTACCTAAACCGGACGTTTTAGTTGTCATAAGCCAGTTAAACGTCGTGACCTCATTCTGTTTAAGGTGCTGAAATCAGTACGAGTTTCCATCCCATTATTAAAATACAAAATAGAAGAAATAGAAGAAATTGCATAATTGGTATCTGGCAATATAAGATGAATAGGATCTCAACCAAAAGAAAGAAATAAAAACCAAAGAAACTAAACAACATAACAACAACAAAAACAAAACCAAACAAAAAGCAACTTTCAAATTTTGTAAAGCAAACTATCTAATATATCTAGCATCTTATAATGTAATTCTTGTAAGACGAACTAGTAAAAAATTGATCTTTGAACAATACAACGTATATCAAATTAATTGTTAATTACGTGTATACATATCATATAATAAATTGCAGGTTTTGTATTGCCATGCCAAAGAAATCACAATACTGCTTTGTAGATATACTTCATTCAATCCTTTCAAAATTGGAAATCGTATTTTATTACTTCCTTTTGACCTACATCAAAGTATTCAATAATTTTGAAAGTACACAAAAAGAGATTTTTCCTCCGTGATATAATCATTAATCTTTGAAAATCAAACATTCAACACTAAACTTGAAGCTTTACAACCTATATTCTTGGATACTATTTCAGATGTTTGGTGGATCTTCAAACGTTTGAATGTGTTTGAGTGTATTTACAATACGTGTGGGCAACTAACCAATCTAGCATTGCAATTAGATGTGTTAATTCAGAGAACAACGCCTAAGAATTGTGCCAATCAATGAGTTTCTAATTCATAACAAGAGTAAATAAAAGAAGCTTCGGACAGCATCTCAGTTATATTCGACGTACTGTTGTTTTACCAACTGACTCGCAACATGTGCTTTGGTTCTTATGCCGGTAAAATTAGATATTTTCTGAAGTATAGTAGAGAACCTTTCTTGAAAAACAAACACACTTAACTTACAAGTCTAAAAATGGGAATATGGAACTGAGAACATTATTTATCATCACAAAAATTGTTTTGAAAACAAAATGTTAATGGAAAACAGAGATCGCAAGACGAGTACGCCTTAAGGTTAACATGGAGTTCAACGTAACGAAAACAATCCTGCGGTAATAAAGTAGAAAAGTTGTCTTTTATTGTTTTATGCCTAAACACTGCGATAAATATTATCCATGAAATGATTTTAGTCATACATCCTATACATATTATGTCTTAATGATGTTTTCAGCAATATTAATTTAAAGTACTTTATCAAAGATTGGATAGACATGGAATATTGAATAAATAATGTGCAATTTCGGCTTTATCATTACAATCATTGGAAAAATTCCATAGTTGATACTTTCTCTTCATTTCAGATAATCGAATTTTTATAAGTCTTATTAATATTTATAAACTGATTTATATTCCAAAGAATGTTTGTCAAAGTCTCTTAATTGTTCCATGAACTGTTTAGGTAGTCTACCGTTGTTGTTTATCAGAAACAGCTGGTGTATCTTGCTTTATTCTATTTATTGAGCATAATCTGGTGAAAATAATGAATAGTTCAAAAATCATAAATTGTCATCAACACCATTTTTTCAAAATTTTAAAGTGCTTTTGTTCGCTTAAAAGTTCATTCATATGGCAGGAAAGTTGAATACATCGCGATAGACTGTCAAGAATGAATTTGTATGTTTATACTAGTATAAAAAAGTCTCGTCTATTTGTTGGAGAAAGGTCGTAAGATACAGTACCAGGTTATTATGATATGAAAATTGTATCGAAGTTTGCTTTAGTATGAGAACGCTGGTTAGATGTCATGTTCAAAGATGAAAGCTACACTACAAACGAATTAAATGTTTTGTCATGCATAACTGAATAATTCTGCTTCGTTAGATTTAAATGCAGCTTTATGTTGGCAAACTCATGCCAGTATTAATCAAAGCCTTGAAATGTCTGATGGTTGCGGGTTTTTGTAAACTTATTTTCTGTTTAAATGCCAGTCTATGAATATACATGAATGAAAAACAAATACAAATTTAATGTGCCTCATATCTAAGATGAACTCTGCCTGACCCAGCTTGTGATGTAACCATGGGTTGGATTACCTTATCATTGATAGATCTTATATAATCTAAATGATCAGTGCGAGCAGATACAGGTTGAATAAGAACTGCTTTTTCATTGATAATTCATCCGCATTGTTCATGAATGGGACTATTTTGTGTAGCACATTCATGAACATCCTTTGGATGTGATTTGGAATCAAATAAAGAGGCTATGATTGTCAGAAATACACTTTAACTTTGGTAGCGGGATAAACCCGCAACCAAAAAACCTAGTGAATTTACATAAACAAATCTTGAAAAGATGTGCCTTAATTATTTTTATACAGGAGTATTTTTCTTCTAATGAATTAATGTTCAAATATCACATAAGTTTGTGTTTTAATTTCAGTCACCTTTATTTTTGATTTCCTCTGAGTGAATAGACTAAAGCTCACCGCCAGAAAGATAAATATTTTGAGGCGGCATTAAAACGATATCTAAAACAGATGCCATACTCGAAGTTATTAAAGTACCATGTAGAAAATGATAAGTAACTTAAGCTTCCAATCCGTGTTTTAACTAGAGTTCAGGGTAAAGAATTTTCGTACTTGCAACAATGAACCAACGAAAATAAAAGTCTTCCTAATTCGTCGTCAAGTTAAAAGTTAGTTCATGTATCTTGACTCCACTTTTAAATACGAGTCACTCAATTTGAAAATGATTAAATTTCTTCCAGCTGTATCAAATTTTCTCATTTTTGTGTTCTACATTAGTGTCGAATGTTGAACGTGAAAAAAATAAGAATTTTGATTTATTGAAATTCTATTTTTTTAAAAACATATGTTCTTTCATTAACCAAAACTTCAAGCTAAGTATGATTGATAATAGTAAAAACTCATCCCGTATGTCGCTAAATCACCTGACACAGTGTTTTAAAGCCATTGTTTTTAGTGAGGTCAATATGAGGATTATTCGACCTGGTAAAAGTGATATTGACCGATGGCGTAGCACAACCCTAAAGACAAAGTGATATTGACCGAGGGTGTAGCACGACCCTCAGGCAACCTCCAGCAACTCGAAGTTTAGTTGTAGAAAAAGGTTGCAAACAGACAGGTGTAGCAGTTAGTATTTTGTGTTAATTATTTTGTGTTATGGTATTTGCTTGCATATGACTTCAATATTTTATAATGTCGTGACGTCACTGCTGTTGTTCAGTAAATAAGATAAACAAGAGGTTTTTTACACCGTTCTCCAGTCAATATAACGTTTTTCACTAATGTTGCTGTGTTTAGATCAACGCCAGTGACTGTAAATGTAGATTTAATGATAATAAATAATTAAATCAGCTCGGCATCTTACGTAAGTTTTTTTTCTAAAACAATATACAATTCAGTGTTTAAAGCATATCACACTCATTTTCAGACTGCATATTTTCAAAAAAAATTTGAAAACTCAACATACCTGTACTTTCGGTCAGCTAAAATCTTGAATAAACCCTGCTTAAAAAATAGACAAGAACAGGTGACTTTGCTGAGGAGGTTTATTTTTAGTACATATATTTACAAAGAAATTTTAGGGGTTGCTTATGAGTGGGTTGGAATATTTCTATATATCATCAATCAACTTTAGATCGCATGAAAGCATTATATCCAGATAATTAAGAATATAAAACCTGAAATAACATAATCACTTATTTACCTTGTTGCGTAGCCAAAGAAAATGAGGCTGCCCAGTCAAAAATCTACTTTCCTGATTATTCAGACTTCAATTTTCTAACACATATGCTCGCCATCTGTTGAACTTGTTGAGATTTCAGCAAGTGAGACTGGTATTGATAAAATTAAATTTTATTTAGTCGGATGATTCTTGTGGAAAGTGCCTAATACTAGATGTATTTAATTGCAATATGAGATATTCAGATTGTTCTAGATAGAAGAAAATATCACTGATGTTAGTTTGTGATAAGGTGAATGATATTAACAACAAATTTAAACGTTAATATGCCAACCAATCTGATGACAGTTCTTTTTTTAACTGTGTCATCTGAAGTAAAACGTTGAAGAAAGCAGAGATCTCCGTCATACAATTATAGACTGTTTTCAAAATATTTTTTGATATCTTTATATAACTGAAACAAACTTTATTACTTAAAAATGCTTCACGCTATACATACATGTAAACTCCAATAATTTCTATGACGTTTTATAGCAAGTCTTGTACAATGTTGTGTTCTATCTTACATGTAAATAAATACATTTTCCTTTTACTTCTTGTTACTTACATAAATCTTTCATAGAATATACAAAAAGACTAATTTTGTGAAAAACGGCATAAAATGTTGCTTGAATGTGATTGAACCCCTTTAATTTCAAACTTTATTGGTGGTGTTGCATTGTTCATTAACTTTCATTGAAATACTAAGCTATGCACAGTCTGCTGGGTGTATTCTAACAGAAATATTATCGAAAAGTGAAATACCCCCAGAATTAGGGGCATGTCAACTTAATTTCAATGATGTATACCAAGTTTCATTTGAAACAGATGGAATCTGTAGGAGAATTGAGTACACATATACAAAATACAGTTATAATTTTGTAAAGTCCTAAAAGGGGCATAACTAAAGAAGTAACTGAACATGAAAGTCCCGAAAATAGTCACATGATCATTTCATGTTGTTGATTTGTACCAAGTTTAGTTTGAATTGGGTGTAAACTGTTACAGGAGTTGAGTATACAGGTCAGTTGTATTTGTAATATTATAAAGTCCAAAAAAAGGAGGATAACCAAAATTTTTAGCCATGAAAGTCCCGACAATATGCGCGTGTCCACTTAATATGCCTATGATATATTCTAAGGTTCAGTTCACAAGAACACTTGTATAAATCAGTCCTATATGAAAGAACGGAACGATACACGATCTGATACATTCTCGCTGATGTTAAAATAAAAAAAAAAACGAGGTCAGCATCAATAAATATAAAAGTGGGGTACAGCTGTATGACGAAACAGATGGTTCGTCTCCTCTTTATACTCTGCAAACAGGTGGAGATAATTTCTGACTTTACTTAAGAAAAGATAATAATTAATTCAGTTAATTCATACTTACTCATTATATGATATTTATTACAATCATTTAATGAAGGGAATCACATAAAGATGTTAATGCTAATAAAACGTAACAAATCCTCTTAATATAAAACGTAAACCTTTGTTTAAAGAAGACATTGAGTCTACTCTCGTTATTTATTATTATCTGAATAACAAGATACGACGTACTTAGTATAGTTTAATGACCCCAGACACAAAGTTCTTGATCTTCATCATTTAAGTAGAAGAGGTTAATAAATCTTCTGTTATAGAGCTACTTGTATGTATCCGTTCCCTGTCGAAACCATGTAAGTTAATATGGTTCCAAAAGTACCAATACTGTGATCTAGAAGCATTAAAAACGTACAATGTGGCATTGGTAGTTTCCTTTATCCAATAAAGGTGCATCAATTAATATATACTTGCAGGTTACAGACAGTCGGTCAGTGTCTTATATTAAATAGAATACTTCATAGTTAATCCTCTTTTACATGCGTGCATCATGACTTGATCATTTTACAGATATAAGCAAGTTGATCGTGCATTAAGTCAGGGAATAAATAAGAATATTTATTTCAAAAAGGTATACCACGTACATAAAACGTCAATAAAAACCTTTCATTTTGGAGATAATTCAGAGAAACTATGCAAAAAAGGAAAGTTCTCGTTAGCTCAATACTCCTGGTTCGTTCGGTAAAAACATTGGAATTTATTTATTTATCTATTTAATTTATTTTGTCTGGTTTAACGTCGCACCGGCAAAATTATAGGTCATATGGACATTTTCCAGCTTTGATGGTAGAGGAAGACCCCAGGTGCCCCTCCGTGCATTATTTCATCACGAGAGGGCACCTGAGTAGAATCACCGACCTTCAGTAAGCCAGTGGATGGCTTCCTCACATGAAGTGTTCAACGCCCGGAGCGAAGCTCGGAAGTGTGGCTCGAACCCACATCAATGAGGGACAAGTGATTTGAAGTCAGCGACGTTAACCACTCGGCCGCAGAGGCCTCTGGGATTTAGTCTTATTTATTCCATACTCATGGTCCTTTCGGTTAATACATTGGAAGGTAGTCATCTGTTGCATACTCATGATCCGTTCTGTAAATGAGTTGGAAAGTAGTTTTAATCGTTCCATACTCACGGTCCGTTCGGTAAATGAACTCATGAGTAATTTTTATTCGCTTCATACTCGCGCCCCGTTACTTAGTCTCAGAATTGTTATATTTTCTTTTTCTTTGGGATTAGTGTCCAGTAAGCATTGGTTTAACAATGTTCTGCTTAAGACGGTGGTTTGTTTGGTGCGAGAGGTGTTGCTCTTTCAAGTTCGTTTGTTATTAAATTCGTAACGTTCTATGCATCTAAAACATCTTGCTTTATATCGTATTTCTTAATGATAGAAATAGTTCAGTATTCGTTGTAAAGGATGTTAATATTTTCTGTTAATGAAAGCACATTCGTTTTGATCTACTTCAAATATTTGCATTACGTTTGTGTAGAATATGACTTCATAGAAAATAGAGAAAACCAATTACGTTCATAATTGCAGTGCCGCTAAGATAACGATGAAACCGGTTGAAGTGAAAGGATTCCATGATCCCAAAAGCCTAGCAAATATAACAACACCGAGTCCAAAGCTCACGTGCTCTATGTGATATTTTATTTTGAACAGCATAATAATTACTTTGGCAACGTAACATCATTTAAAATTTCTCACAAGTCACATTCAGAAATAAAGATAATATGTGTGTGGTATTGGAGTTATTTTATTACCCGTACATTTTAAAGTTCAAGGTCTTAGAAAGGATGAAAATGCTATTATCGATGGCAAGAGTATGCCTAAAGTTTACGTTTACTGATGTATGTAAATACAGAGAACAAGTACTGGGAAATTTGTAAATCACTAGTAATCTAATTTTTAAAATGACGACAGTCTCTGAAGAAAAAAAAAAACAATAATGGCAGTGTGAAGTGGATTTTACATCTGACATTCGCAAGCGGTACAACTGGTAAAATTAGATATAATGTGGCAAGCCGCCGACAAGAAGGCACTTGTAACTTACTTGTAGTGTCTTACACAATCATCATCTGTTACGGCATTTATTTACGGCGTTACTGGTTATAATGATGCACAATTTCATTAATTCTTGAAACAATCGGTTATGTGCAGGGGACTTACGGAGTAGTCGGTCAAGCAGATAATGATACATGCTAGTTTGTTTATCTTTACAAAATTTGTTGAACCTGTTTCTTCAAGTTCATTAAAAGAATTGAAAATTAACGAAATAAGTTCCAGTCATGGTCCCAGAAATATTTATATTTCCGTCCGAAATTTTGACTGGTCCGTTGTAGCATTAGAACGTGCGTGAACTGTTGGAAAGAAACGGTATGAAAGTATGGATTTGACTATACACAAATGTGTGATTGTTTAGCATTAAAGTAACATCGCTATGATAAAGCCAATCCATTTGTGCAACGAGCATTGCGTTAAAAGTGTTTTATAACGTAGGTCTATGAAAACTCAATAGATATACAGGTTTTTCGTTTCTGTTTTCATTACTAGTACAGGCACAGGTTAATAGATAATAGGACAAATCATCATAACAATGTCCATACCAGATAACAATATAGTGGAGAGTCAATACATCAGTAGCATCATGTAAAATATTCTAAATTATTGGTGATACAATAAAACCAATTAAATCAGAAATCACAGTATAAACAGATTAACAGGATAAATTTCATAAAACACGGTAATCAAAACTCCTTACACTTTACATTGTATTTAAGAAAATTCAATAGAAAGAGGACGTACCAATAAGGAGATTTACCAGAAAGGGGGCGTACTCTCACGATTATTGCGCGTGATGGTGCATGAAGATCCCATGTATTGTTTCAGGCATGGGCGGGCTCCTGGGTAGAACCGGCGACCAATAGTAAGCCAGCTGGATGGCTTCCTCACATGAAAATGCTACACCCTTAGCGATGTTTGGAACCTACATCGACGGGAGGCAAATGAATCAAACTCACTGACGTTAAATACTCGGCCACGAAGGACCTACCCCAACTGCAGTCATGATAAGAAAAAACGTTATCGCCTTTATTGTTCGTCAGAAATTTGGGGAGTTCAACCCTTTACCACAATCTCAGTATCATCCTGGAATAATGAGAACAATAATCTGAACTTCATCTAGTGATAAACAATATTATTCTGTTATCAAAAACTCATTTTTGCACTTTGTTTATACATTTAAAAGATATTTATGCAAATGAATGAGTCAGTTTGGTACTTTATTGGGTAAAAGATGGAGCAAGCCAACAATTGCTCTTTTTAACTACTTTTCTTGGTACACCCACTCATTTTTTCCCCCAGTTTTTCTGACTTCATACAAGATATTTACTATATTGATGTTCTAAAACCTCACCCCATTTATAGCTTTTCTTTATACAGTCTAGTATTTTGTAACAAATGTTAGTGTTTATTTCGGTAGGGATTTAATTATTTTACACCGTCTTGTCTAACTAGTTGAGAATATGGAATGTGAAAGGTTTGCATGCCCCAAATTCGTTTAAACTCTAGTGTCCTTTATATACGTTACTGATCGTTCAAGACAATACTTTATGTCCATTTCATTTTATACGTTATGTAGATTGTCTTTAATACCTTCTTTCACTTCTCACACAGCTTTTAATGCTTTCTCCCCTTTTGTAAATGCCCTTTTTACACCCCTTTTCCCCTTTTCCAACTTTTTGACACATTGAACACATTTCTATTTACCAAATAATTAAAATGTAACTGTTGATGGGTATTTAAAGCAACCCATCTGCTTTATTTTTTCTTTACATTTCTAGTTTCGGGCGAACTACTTAGTGTTGTGTGGCTATGATTGTGTTTGTTGTTTTCTGTGCTTCCAGTGAGGTTAATCTTTCTAATTAATATGTCAAACCAGTTTCGAGAAGCAAGTAAACACCAGATGCTATATTTTCACGAATGGCATAGCCACGACTGAAATTGTACGATATGGTATTCATGAGTAAAAGAAACAAATGGTTTTTTTAAAAACAATTGCATGACTTTTTTTCCTCCTATCGAAACATTGTTATATAACATTTCCACATTACAATCCTTTGGTATGTCACAAGATTTTTCAATGATTACGGATTAAGAGAAACTAAATATTTGTATCTCTGCTGCATTTCCCAAAAATAATAGCAATATATACTCAAACGCAAAAGAAAGTGTGTACTCAGGTTTTCGTCAACTGAAGTAGATTATGTTGTCCGAAGTAGATTATTTTGTCTAAAAGTATGTCATGTTTGGTACCAAAATTTAGTGCAGTTTATGGCCAATTTGATGTGTTTCCATTATTTTCAAAATTTTAACATTTATGGGGGTTCTTGGCTATTCAAAGCCAACAGGGTTCAAAAACGGAAATTGTAAATTTCTTTCTTGTCAGATGATGAAAAAGCTGCCTGTCCCTCAAACATTATTTGTTTAAATATCGTGTGTGACCACCTCTACTTTTTATTCAAGCATTGATATGGCAACGCTTAGGCCTAACGTAAAAGTAGAATGACGTCACGAGAAATTTTATTCCATTCTTGAGTAGCGGTTGTCACCCGAGGTCTGCTGGATCTATGGCGTACAGCAACTCGACCAGTTTGCTGAAATTGCTGGTGCAAACGAATTATGACATTACCTTGGCACTCAAACGTTCTGCTGACGTAAATAACGATGTCATCCCGTTGAAGCATTGCTAATGCTTCAATTCGCTGAGTTTCACTAAGTCGTGGCATTTTATTACAGCACAGATTTGAAATCTAATGTGTTTTTCCTTTCACCAAAGGTATAAGAAAACTGGCAAAACACGGTTTTGTAGACGTAGACATGTACATTTCCTATGGGCAGCACATGCAAATCGTGCAAAAGTCCACTATCGCTAGTTAGCTTGACTTCACCCAGTTTTTATCGTAAAACTGAAGGAAGATCAATAGTACATGCTTCAAGCAAAGTATGTTGCAAATTGTAGACGGATACCTCTTTTAGAACTGAGAATATTCAAATTTAAAAAGTGCACACTTTCTTTTGCGTTTGAGTATATTATGGTGCATGTTGTAACACTTTTTTAATTAATTCTTTTCATGCTATATATGAAACATTGCACTTTTTGGAGGGTTCTTATATAGAAAATTGTAACTAAATATTTCTCAATAATTGCACTCTTACTAAAAGGCATTTGAAATTTCCATCAGTGAAATCTTGGTAAACAATTTCTATTAAAAGGCTTGTTTGTTGAATCTAGTTTGATGCTATGATGTTACACATCTAAATGCTGATATTTTTCTGGCCAAGCTTATATTATGAAGGTTATTACAATAATGTTTTCAAGACCGTCACAACATTGTGTTCTTTTTAGTCATTTCTGGAGGAAAACCGCGTCATTTGTACGATCATCTTAAGATGAAAACAGCTTATTGACCATTCCTGCATAAAACCTATGCTGATATTGGGATAAAGCATGTATAAACATGGACATTCTGATGGCGGAAGTTTCTGGTATGCTAAACAATCAATGGACCCGAACCAGTTTTAAAAGGTCCGTGACTAATGAAACCTTTCCATTTGCCTTTTCATTTAAAAAATCATTTTATTTCAAATTTCTTATCCACTCTCTGGATAAGCGCTCGCATTGATTTTCAATATTGTTACGCATTTTGTTCACACGTGTTGATTTAATCCCTGAAGACAACAGACAAACTAACTTTAAGAAATATGCAATGTCGTTTTAAATGGAATTGAACTGAGAAAGTTTACATGTTAAACGTTTTTACTTAATAGAAGAATGTTTCTGTCTAAACATATGTGCAGCCTAATATTTACAGTCAAACATGATCATGACGCTGGAAGGAAATAGTTGCTATCAAACATTTGATAAGCAGGAGGTACTTATCTCATTTTTTCGATTTATTTGTAGATCTCAACAACAATAGTTTTAGTTTATAAATTGTAATATGAATTGAATTATATCGCTGTTTGAAAAAAAAAGATTGTTCGCGTTTACAAAACTGTGTTCCAACGGGGCGGGGTGCAAATCATAATTTCTTAGTCGGGTTACAAAATAAAGATTTCATTTTTTGTTATACTGATGACATTTATCAATTAAACGATAATTTCATATTAAAATATAAAATGAAATCTATAGCTCATTATTGTATGTAATCGTTTTCAGCTGTTTAACTAGACACATAGAGCTCGGTATGTGTTTGTTCAGCTGCATTTGTCTATTGTTGCCGACATTATACTAGTTATCTGGCAAATAAAATTCAACCTACCGACATATATAAGAGATGACACATTTTTGCTTGTTTTGATATGGCATATTTGCAACCCTGTGAATCTCGTTCAACATGCATCTTAATTAATGGCGTGAATATCTTAATTTGTCGTTTGGTTAAACGTCACATCGCCACAATCATAGGCTTTCCAGCTTTTGGTGGTAGAGGAAGACCCTATGTGCCTTCTCCGTGCATTATTTCGCTTGCATGTTGGTAAACCCACCGACTTTCAGTAAACCAGCTAGATGGCTTCCTGACATGAAGAATTTAACACCCCGAGCGCCGTGCATATCTGATTTAGTACATATGCCCTCTGTAAGTGTTTGTATTTTATGCCAGACATACATATGACACGATCTATATAGTTAATGCGCCATGTTGACGATGTAAGAGAAATATTTAATCTGATTCTAGCCAGGACAAATACACAGTTCGTTGAGGTTATGTTTGTATAGTTAATGGATAAGGTACTGTCGATAAGTAATGCTGCTCTCAAATGTCTGTAACGAAGTAAGATATTCAGCAGTTTTACATAATAGCCATGCAGTAAAAACTGTCCATTCCAAAAAGACACATGATTATATCAAGAAATATTAGTCATTAATATATTGCTGTTATACCTTGGCAGTTTTAAGTAATACTGAATTTCGAAAACAATAAATCATTTATATTACACGCTATATAATATTCAGACATATCAAGTAACTGAAAAATAAAAAAAGATCATTTAAATATTATATAATACAATGACAGGATCTCCGTGAAAAATGGAAATGAAAATCTTGTTTATTGTTTCTTTCAATATGTCAAGCTTTGATAATAAAAACTTATTTAAATTTATAGAAGGTAGCACATGAAGATATAGATCAGTACAAAGTACAAATAATACATCTTAATTTTAAATGTGGCCTTCTGATGTATGTCAAAAGGCAAGTAATGTAATCATTAAACTAGAAAATGCTTTTGTAAAAAAGCGCATGTCTCCCCCAATGCAAAGTCCTATAGGCAAGAAGTCAATAGGGGTCAGGAGCAAAAATCAAAGAGACACTGATGGTTGGCTGCAATAGGGATCATCTACTTGGCATGTCCAGTCATCCCGCTAAATTTATTACTAGTTATTGATCAGAAATGGTTTTCAATGTTCAGGCCCCTGTGACCTTGACCTTTGACGGAGTGACCCCAAAATCAATAGGGGTCATCTACTCTTCATGACCAATTATCCTATGAAGTTTCAACATTCTGGGTCAAGTGGTTCTCTAGTTATTGATCGGAATTGTTTTCAATGTTCAGGCCCCTGTGACCTTGACCTTTGACGGAGTGACCCCAAAAACAATAGGGGTCGTCTACTCCAGCAGCCCTACAACCCTATGAAGTTTGAAGGTTCTAGGTCAAATGGTTCTCCAGTTATTGCTCGGAAATGAAGTGTGACGTACGGACGGACGGACGGACGGACTGGGCAAAAACAATATGTCTCCTGGGGGAGACATAATAACACGTGTTTGCATGATATATTTTATACATTGTAGATCTGGTATATATAGATATATTGTAAAGTTTTACATCATTTAATTTTGTTTATTACAGCAAAATTAACATTGAATACAGAAGACATAGCGCGTAGTCCTAAGACAGGCCTTGATTCAAAAATAAACTTCAATTTAGGATTAATTATCAAGCATGTGACTAGAAAAGTAAATTTTGGGAGAACATGACCTCTACATTCTTCTTCTTTTTATGTCAGTGTTAGTAGAATTCCTTTAAATTGAAATAATTATAACCTAAAATTGGTTTGTACATTTTACACAGAAAATGTGTAGGGAATTGTAATTAGAACATTACTACTTAATAATCGGAAACAACATTTACAGAATTCAAGATTTGATTCATAAAAAGTAACCTGTCAATAACCAACGATCCTTTCAACGCGTTACAAAACAGAATTGTTTAGCTTTACAATTATAGTAAACAGCGTACATATGATATTGCAAAAGAAGTTAAACTCGTAAGTCTGTTTGAAGGTGCGAACAATCGGTTCCTTCTTAAATTTTCTCTAATAATGCTATAAAACAGATTGTCTGCAAACTTTCAAAATGTGGAACAATCGAAAATTATCTTCAGATTAATCCACGAATAATGGGAACAATAGCTGATTTTTGCATTTCTCTTGGATGCATATTAGCTATAAAAGACAAAAAACGTACGTAGCGAGGGATTATTAGTGGTCTGAATCGTTAAAGAATTTTATACAATGCATATTGACCCTCAAGTAACAAAACTAAACATAAGTATACTGTTAAGGTAGTTCTGCACGTTTGAGTAACCGGAAGTAACGGTGTAACGTCACTTATCCGGATAACGTAGAATAAAGCCGGGATTCGGCGTATGAAGTAAAAAGTTAAAATATGATATTTAAATATGTGACACATTAAATAGTTCAAAATAATGGCTTAAAACCAGATGTGTGGATCACTTTAATCATGGGCAAATTTCTCAAAAAGAAGCACGCAAACCTATACATTTTATTTCACCATGTTAATTATAGGCCATACGTTTATTTACTAATGTGAGAAGTTGCATTAAAATCTATATTGAAGAAAAAATTCTATCCGCGAAAATATTACGAAACATGTGATTTTCCCATAGACTCCTATGATGAAAATGTGCTTGAGACTTTAATTTTTCAAATCAGTTTAGCAAAAAAATCAAGCACACGACCCATCTTTTTTATTCGCTGAATTTTCTTAGTATATTCTGTAGGGATAACGCATGTTTTTTCGTGTTATAACGTCTGCAGAATCTCGAGGGATTGGTTGGTGCCCGTGCCCGAGGGCGAGGGTACCAACGTATCCCGAGGGATTCTGAAGATGTTAATTATAACACGAAAATAACATGCGCTAACGCTATTCTAGCATAAAACGCGAAAAAACGAGTAAATGAATACATTATCCCTCAACGTCATTAAATTTCCATGAAATGCGCGGGAATATCAGAGTTGTTTTTTCACGTTGACGTCATTTCCATTTGAATGATCCGTTTTGGGGCCGTAATACGTTTACGCACTGCCGCGGAACGCGCATATATAAAAAGGTGTTATAACAGCACGTGAGCGCGAGAATCTCTCTGTTAACACACGTTTTCTCTCCTGTTAAAACACCCCCCAAAAGTGACAAGAACAGCAGTTTTATGCTAGAATAAAGTTTTGAAAAGTCGGGGTATAATCAAATTCTACATTGTAGAATCTTTTTTAACCGAATGAATCAGGACAACCTTAATAGGAAAATTACTTGCAACTAAATAAGATTTATGAATTTATTATTAGATTATACCGTAACTAATAACATATTGCTGTGACCTGAACCGGATTGATATCTGAAATTTTTAAATAAGCCGTATTAGAAAAAAGTATATGAGACGTTTCAGTCACAATGTATGCGTAGCATACATGTAGCATATTACCGTATAACATTGCAACCTAATATGAGCCGTGCCATGTGAAAACCAACATAGTGGCTTTGCGACCAGCATGGATCCAGACCAGCCTGCGCATCCGCGCAGTCTGGTCAGGATCCATGCTGTTCGCTAACAGTTTCTCCAATTCAGATAGGTTTTAAAAGCGAACAGCATGGAGCCTGACCAGACTGCGCGGATGCGCAGGCTGGTCTGGATCCATGCTGGTCGCACACCCACTATGTTGGTTTTCTCATGGCACGGCTCAATTATAATATACTGACGTTTAGAATAATGTCTGGAAATTACTATGTTTAATGTGAATTGTATTAATTGATGATGAGAGGAGAATATTATTTAGGCTACCACTTGATGATCTACATGGCCGTCATTGAGTCAAATATCTTAACAAATCATATTGCTAGACATACAAAAGTCATAATATTTCTATTGAGAATAATACATTCAAATACTTCAAACATTTAAGTCATAATATTTCTATTGAGAATAATTACATTCAAATACTTTAAACATTTGATATTTAGACAGGCAATTGGATCAAATGTAAACCTTTTATCCTGTCGTTTTGAAAAATATCAAATAAGACGTTACATAAAAACATAGCTCTTTTCTGTTTTATAGTTATGAACCTTTGTAACTTTAACATTAAAAATAACAAACTCTCTTATCTTATAAACTTATTGCTTTATGTTCTCTGTACCTTTACGCTTCAGACGTAAGACAGGTGGTCTAACGTCTACATTTAGTGGTCTGAGTTTGTGTAAAGTATCAATCAGACAGTACATTGTGCCACTCCAAGGAAATTCAATTTATTTGAAGAGTATTGTAGAGAAGCTTCTGACAAAACAACAGTAATTGGATAACAGATGTCGTCAGTGGCAAACGTTACAATAGGTAGAATAGATATTGTCACTATACGAGTAGCTGATATTTGATGAAATTACATTCAGATGTACATTGTTCATTAGTTACTGCTCATCTATTGCTTTCACTGTCATTAAAGAAAAACAAATTCAGTCATCACTAGAACCACTTTTTCCAAACATCAAATTAAACAAAACGCAATGTACTGCTTTCAAAACAGAAAAACGTTCACGCAAATATTAAATAGTTTTATATAGTAATCCAAAAGTAAATGGCCAACAGGTTCCAGCTTAGGTTGATGACCGACTTATTTCGTGCCTTTTGACATAAGACAGTCTGTTATTGTGATGTCATTAGTGATAACCTAAAGGATATTTCTAATACTCAGTATAAATATAATATGTACAGTTGGAGCTCGATATCTCGAAACGTCCGGGTATTTCAATAACATTTTCAAGTCCGTCGCGAAAACACCTGCACAAAATATCATTTGAATTAAGTTTAATTTAAGTTTAATTTGGGTTATCATGCTCGATCCATTGGAATTCGAGATACCGAGATTCACTTTTATTGATTTCAGCTTCAGTTTGAAAAGTTGATATATTAAGTTGAAATCATGAAATAGTGTTACAGCTCTTTACTAGCTAAGTTCGTCTGTAGATTATTGATGTAACTGAAAGCATATTTGAAAATAAGACAATTATTGTAACAATCCTTATGATCAAGTGTCATATTTTAGTAACACTGAATTGCAATTTTACTCCACTGTGCGTTAGGTCACTTCTATAAATTAATCAGTTGGTCAATTTAAGATGCTCAGCATATAGTTGTATTGAAGAACAGTTTTAAATGATACATTTTTAATTTTGTATGACCTTTGCTAGGAAGTCCTTAATTTCTGTTAAACGTGAATGCTAACTGTTCCCTATCATAACATGTATTGTAATTATATTTGCCAGCAACTAGCATAATTGTGTTATCGGCTATGACTGCAATATTTCTCATTCTGTCTAAGCTGTAGCGAACAGCAGGCGATATAGACGTGCACATACCCTCGACTAGGCCAAAGACAACAAACTTAACTGTGATCAATTACCGATGCCAGGTGAATAATAATCATCATTTCGCAGAAAATATTCATTGGACTTCTTATCTACTAATGTCAGCCACATTGAATTTTTTCAGTTGAATTTAGTTTTTACACTTCTCTCAACAGATCATTTGGCAGTCTTCTGCTGATTTTAATAGTACACAGCTGCAGTGTCTTTCCTTAATGTATTGTAAAGTGTCATGTAAGAGGAACGGTATGTAGAAAAATTATATCCCTTTTGTCAAGCTTATAGTGATAGTCTGTAATAAATAATTATCTGTTTATGCGCGAGTCAATTAAAGTTGATATATTTTGATCTTTTAGATCGTTCAGTACGACAGTGCTATGTTGTGTTAGAGATACTGTTTAGATTAACGCGTACTCCCACTTCAATGCTTTGGGTATTGTATAATCACCCCTTAGTCTTAGATATTGTGCCTGCTTTTAATGTTTCTTTGACGAGCAGGTTCCATAACCTGAGATGCCTTCTCTAAAGTGTGCCCATTTTTTTTCGTTTAGGGTAAGTTATTTTACGTTGGGACCATACGTCGTTTTTCATGGAATTGCTTGTGTACCATTGAGGGTTCCATGTACGTCGCCTTACGGACACATCTGCGGATGTCTCTAAATAATTTTTGGTATCTGTACATGTGCAAATGTTGAGTTCTGCTCAACTCAGGTCTAGAGGAATCGTATATTCATTAATGTTAAGCAAATTTATGTCTCCTGAATATGACCCATTGAATAAAAACTTGTCGAAAGTTTTTTTACCATCTTCTGGGATTGAATTTTCTTTTATCTTCCGCATGAGTTCTCGAAAAAGTTATTGTTTTCTCAGAAGTTGAATGTCTCTTTCAGGTATATGAGATGTCTTATGTTTGTATTATTCACCAGTGTCAAAAATCAAGTTCTAAACGCGGAGTATAAATTCAGAACATGGATTTATTAAAATTTCATCAATCAGTACTACGTTTAATGGCAAACTTAGCGGGGATCTAGGCGCATTGTACTCGTATTCAGCTACAGAAATTTACCATTATGCCACAAAGACTTTTGGCGTAATATAAAATTTTATTTCAATTAATTCAGTAGTTTATGTTAAAATATAAAAATGTTTGCTAATGATATGCAATTATGTTATGTTATAAGTACATCACATTTTCATGTTCGGTTCGCCTGTGATCCAAATCTTTCAATACTTGCATGTTTCTTAAGTTAAAGTTCGCCATTAACACTGCTTAAAGAACAGACAGGAACAGATGGCTTCGCTAAGGAGAAACTGTTTTAGTAAGTGTATTTAAAGCACTTAGTTTTACTATTTTTACATATTATAAGCTATACATAATTTTGAGAGGATTGAAATAACTTCACGAATACCATCAATCAAATCTCTCCCGGTTCATAACCTTAGAGCACTTATAAACATAACAGCCTGATAATTCAGAGTGCTAAACCTGAAATAACATAACGATCTATTTTCCTTGTTGCCTGGCCAATCCAAATGCCTATGTTCTGTCAATAACTACTTTCCTAGGCTTTCCGGATTCACTTTTCTTTCACATAAATGCTTACCATACTTCTTACTTGGGAAAATTTCAGTTGATATTTCGGCAACAAGGAACCATTACGAAATATTTAGCACAGCTACTTGTAATAGAATAAATGGTACCAAGGTTTAAATTTCTTATGTAGTTGAAAGAAAATGATAATAAATTGTGATGAGAAGGTTTAAATGATGTTATACCTCCTAAACTAGACGAATACCGTCATTATGTAAAGGAGAAAAACCGAAAACTGTCCATTCTTTCACATAATGGACAGTTTGAGGCTTTTCTCAGACTTAAAACAATGTCCTCACGTAAAAAACCCACAAAACTGTCGTGATATTATATAATGCCTCTAATATTGTCCTCTTTGAGGCAAAGATAATTCACTTATTTGTGTCTCTGTGCTAAATAAAAATACCAATTCGAATGGAGTTTAAATTAGATTGCATATAAATATCTATTGCAATTAAAAGTTTTATAAACACTAATGATATTCAGTGCTGATTCTAAGGAAAGTTTCGAACATATCTCGTTTTGTCATATTTATGAATGATCTGAAGTACCTTTACAAAAAGTAAAATTTAACTTGGCCTTATGATGTAACATTAATAGTTGTCCATGTTTTGTTCGTGCTGATTTGCAGTTTTATATAAATGAAGTAATTTAATAAATGACGGGTCCAGGTGAAAACATTCTAAAATGTATGTATAATGTATTTCATATCGTTATTAGAAAACAATCGTTTTTATCTCGTAATTACGAGATATTCTATCAATTTTATTAGAAGAAAATTACCCGTATTACATGAGATCTTTACTCGTTATGACACATATCTCGTTTTTACGAGAAAATATTTCGTTATTACAATAAATAACATCGTTGTTGCAAGAAAATTGTATTCAAGTTCAATTAAGATCATTACGGCCAAATTTTCTGGTAATACCGAAACGTGCAGTAAAACTTTAGGGAACTTGACGTTGTTTTTTGTCTTTATAGTAGAAAGGTAAAATTGCACATTTCTTGGTAGGACTGCAACTGTCAGTTCTGGCAAAAATTTAACCAATTTTACACGAACACTGCACGAATAAGATAGGTCTGCAGCATTTGAAAAAGAAAGGAAAATCATGTGTTTTAGCTCGACTATTCAAAGAATAGGTGGAGCTATTGGACCCCAGTTTGTTTAATTCTGCCCATTGTTTTCTCCTTTAGGGCACAGTCATTATTTTATCCGGGGACCATATGTCGCTTTTCATGGAATTGCACTCTGTGCATCATTGAAGGTTCCATGTGCACCGTCGTGTGAATACATCTGTGGATGTCTCTAAATTACATTCTGGTACTTATAACATGAATAAATGTTGAGTTCCGCTCAACCCGGGCCTCGACGGCGTGGACAGTAGCTTACACTTCCACTACCGTCCATGAACAGGCTTAATCAAACAAAGCCTGCCACATTTTCGTTTTTGTCGTGTTGGACGACCTTTTTTATTTCATCCATGCGTCGGCGCCAGCGTCGACGTCCCGTTTTTGTATGAAAGCTGGTATCTCAGTTACCAGTTGTGAGAATGGATTGAAGCTTCACACACGTATTCACTGTGATAAATTGACTTACATTGCACAGGTTCCATAACTCTATTTTGTATAATTCTTTTTATTATGGTTTTATATGTAAGCTGGTATTTCAGTACCCACTAATGGAAATGGATTGAAACGCCACACACTTGATCAATGTGATACTCTAACATGCAGTGCTCAGGTTACATAACTCTACTACATTTTTTTCCACTAAGCAGTTGTTGGTTAAATTTTTGTATGTAAGCTGGTATCTCAGTACCCACTAATGAAAATGGATTGAAACTTGCACAGTTGTCCATTGTCATGGATATGCATTGTACAGGTTCCATAACCCTTTTTGCAATTTTACAAAATTATGTCCCCTTTTCGACTTTAATATTCATTTAATTGACAAGGTTGTTGAATAGTCGAGCGTTGCTATCCTCCGACAGCTCTTGTTTTTACATTACGTTGCCTATTTTCATCTATTTTTGACTAAAAATGCCATACCAGGTGTATATCTGCGATACTTTTTTATTGCGATTAAGGAGTACACAAAGAGGACTTTACTACTTCTAACTGTTGAAGATCAAAACTAACATTCTGTAATTACTTTTTGCGCATTGTTTGATTTTCACATGACTGATAATTGGTAGGGCGAATTGGGTTAAAGTCATACGTTCCTCTTCAGGTTTTTTTTATTGCAGTTACAAGTTCTGTAAAACGTTGCAGTTTATATTTCGAAACTTTCGAATTTCATAGGTTGATGTACTCACATCTCTCAACGTACAAGGTTGTTACTATACCTGTCCATTATTAACTTGTATCTGTCCATTCTTAAAGTATCCATTATTTTAAGAATGGACAGTTACAGGTTAATAATGGACTGGTATAGTAAATAATCGTGTGTATAGAACGGTATCGGTACAATAACCTATATAATGGACAAAACTATCAAAGGATTACATCACAACCGTGACACTGTTTTAACTCAGGATATATCCAAAATATATGGTACGTTGGGACTGTTTCACAAAATATTTATCCTACATTCTGTCGTCCTTGTCTGGACTTCCAATATAATTTTTATCAATGTTCTTAATTCAACAAAATGATATTACCATTATATCTTTACACTGCTGAGCTTCTAGGAAGAGCCGAATACTTAAAATGAATCCACTTAAAATTGTTTTCGTGAAACCCTTTACACCCAAGTTCGCTTCGTGTTTACCGACAACTTTTAAAAGCTTGAGTAAAATAATTTCATTACATAAAATGATTATTTCCATCTTACGCAAATAAAGGTTCACAGCATCTCTTTCGAATTTCCCAGCCAGACATAGATAGATAAGTTCGAATACTAAGTATGCTATAACCAGGAATGGAACGTACATTTGGTAAACGTTTTTTTCACTGTTATTTCCTATGATTTTAACGAAAAGAAAAGGCATGGAACTGCATTCTGCTACATACATGTATTTTTCATTTTAGCCAAAATATTGATTATTAATATTTATTCTATACCTATTTTATCTATCCAATCGCGAACGTTCATTTGCAACACGTGACCGTACAATATATTACGGCATTTGGATGCACGTGCGTACAAAAATCCTGTATTTTCTGTATTTGGACGCACACGCGTACAAAAAAAATCCTGTATTTTCTGTATTTGGACGGTTCAACAGTCCCATGTTAAACATACGATAAAGCCCGAAACGCGTGAAAATGTTCCGAATGTAAATCGGATGAAGTAGGCGCTCTATGTACAAAATATGATTATGCGTCTTGAAATCTGGATTTAATTTGAGTTTTTTTTTGTTTACAACACACAAAAACGATTCCAGGGACTTAAAAATACAGTAAAAAGGATCATCAGATGTTGGAATATTTGAAAAGCCCTAAAAGAAGCCGTTCCGAACGAAACCTAGAAATTGGTATCAGCCCTGACTGTCTGAATAGCTAACTCAGCAGTTTTATTTAACGGTTAAGAAACAAAGTGGAGAAGATTATGAATGGCAGCGGACGGGCGGTCAGCATCCAAAACATGTCTGCTCTATAATTCAGTTTTCGTCGGATCTTCACCAAACTTGCTGACAATGTTTGTGGGCATTACATCTCGGCCAATTTCGATAACCAGCCAAATTGTACCAGGCACTCTTTGATTATAGTCCTTGAATTACTCGAAAAACCGGGAATTTAGCCTTGCCCGCTCTTTTAAGTCGAACAGTTTTCATCCGATCTTCACCAAACTTGCTGACAATGTTTGTGGGCATAATATCTCAGCCAAGTATTATTACCACCCAAATCGCCAAATGGCTGGTGTAGGGAGGTTGCACCATATGCTTTTTTTAATGACGATACGCAGAAAAAACAACATTCAAAGAATTTCGTATATTATGTATGAAGTGAAATAAATATAGAATAAAAAGATTATTTAAGGTCTAACATTGTTCTGTATAATATATATTTGCACTCATACCAAGCTGGGAAAAACTAGAAAAGGCAGGAATACAATATTCAGTGAAATATTCTTAATTTAAACTATTATTATAGTAAGAAAAAATAGATATAGAATAAAAAGGTTATTTAACATTGTACTGTACAATACGAGATATATTTGGACGAGTACCCAGCTGAGAAAACCATATTGAACTCGCCTAGCGGCTCGTCCAATATGGTTTTCTCAGCTGGGTACTCGTCCAAATATATCTCCCTATTGTACAGAACAATGTTAAATAACCTAATAATAATGACGACATATTCTGCTTTTTTTCGGAGATATTCAGTGCAAATTTTTATTTTGATAAGCATTTTCATTTAACTGTAACATCTTATTTAACTGTATCTTATCAAAATATTCAGTTAGATATTTGAGAAGCACATGCTTATGACATGCATATGGTGATTAATTATCTTAACGTTATGAATTATATAGTCATAATAAATATAAGTTAAAAATCCCTTCACATTAGAAATTTCTTACTTGTGCTGTGTCATTACTGTTCGGAACTCATAAAATGATTCACATACTTTCGAAAGTGTAAATAATCAGATGTCGGTACTATTTATACGTCTATTTTTTGTCTTCGATCAAGCTGTATTCTGAAATTATATTAGTCTTCTAATTTATATTCGGCTCGAGATGATTTTGCAAGACCTGGAACACCAGTTACGCGAATGGTGGAAGCAACTGCAATATTTACCGTAATAATTTCATTTATTAATAATCTTCTCCAGAGTATTCACAGAAATATCTTCATGAGAATATAAAGATGTTACGGTAATGTAAAATTAACAAATCAGCTTAATCTTTCTTAATCTTAACCAGAAACCATTATAAGACAAGACGACATTTAGTCTATACTCATTATTAATAATTATTTCTAAAATAAACTCACGAAATTAGTGTAATTTATTTGTCCTTTGATTAATCAAAAGGTTAGATAATTATTCTTTTACAGAAATATGTATTTGTGTACATCCACCCAATATGAAATATTTTTGTTTATCCTGACGGTATCAAGGTTAATATGTTAATGTTAATATGTCTCAGTACTGTTACATATGCCCTTATATTACAGAAGTACTATAAAACATACATGTAACATTACTTATCTTCTAACGGTGTTGCGTATTATACAGTTATTGACTTATGTTGAGGTCAATATGTATTTTTACGGACCTGTAAAATGATATTTTATCTTTACAGGTCCATAAAAATACATATTGACCGAAACATAAGTCTATAATTGTTATATTATATGCCCTTCTCAAATGCATTCATCTGACTGGCCCATATTTCAAAAATAGTGGTATCACAAGAGTCATTATCACTTTTGCAGGTCAATATCGCTTTTTGCGGACCCGCGCGTGCACTCATTTCGACCAATCAAATTAGCGCATTTGAGAAGGGTATATAATATTATAATATATTTACTAGCTGCAAAGACAGCCAGTCAGTGTTTTTTTATCAAATATAATTATTCCTAGCTAATCGCCTTAATATTTCTTTCTTGTACGCGTCAAGACAAGATATTTCACATTGATTGTGAAATTAAGAATTGACACATTTTACTAGATAATCCTAGATTATATTCAGTTGACCTTACGCCAGATAGCCTGTAGCCACGCCTACCAGTTTTCAGGGGGAACAATTCATGCTAGGCCCGACAAACAAAGGAATCAAATGGCGACGGCAGAAATATTTTGCCGGACATTCTAGTTGATTTCGGCGTACGCTACCTCAATTCACACGTATTTCTAAAGTGAAAAGACAAAACACAATCGTTAATAAGTGGATGTTCTGTAGCGAAACATAAATTCTACAAAAAAACAACGATACGTTGTTGTTAAAAGCCGGGAACTGCACCCGAGTATGAGGAAAACTAAACAAGGCAGGGGGCCGAGCGGAAAACACGTAAAAAAGACGGAAATCTCTGAAACCATTATAGCTGATTTTGTGTTTTTTTTTTAATTGTCCGTTTCTTTTTCATTATAGAAACGTCAAATTTCGATCTCCCGGAAATCATGTAGGGTATGACTATATTAAGCAGACTAGAACATTGATTTTTATTAATTAAGGTTGAAATCAGACTGTGGATTCTAATTCCTATTTCCAAATAATTAGATAAATTAAATAAGGTAATTTACATGTAAAAATTGTCACTTGTGTCATTTAAGAAACGTCGGATTTCGAAATACCCGAACTCATTTAAGATGCTCATATCATTGTTCAACATTATTCAGATACATAGCATTTAATGTCTAATACTTAGACATGATGTGTTTTAAGTATAAGTAAAGAAAGTTCTCTTATTAGAATTAAAACGTGTAAATGATAAATAAATAAGATATAGTCCAAGGCGATGATATAGTCCATACTCATATTTCAAGACATATACCGGCGCATCGCAGCTTAAAATAATGTTTGAGCCTACCAAATTTCTTTATAAAGTATACAGAATGAATGTATAATTTTTTGTTTAAGAACATATCTTCTTTATACGAAATATGCTATTTTTTCTGGAATTTTAGACGAAGTTTACGCTGTCTATTAAAATGAAATTTAGAACGAAAGCACACACCGAGTGCTAAGTCAAAACTTTGAGCGCCTGGAAAATTGTTGATTAGACTCATTAAAAATAATCTTATATTAATCATAGTTTTTTATCATGTTTATTATTTGTTGTATGATCACCCAGGTATGACTTAATATACACCAGTGGGAGATTGATGTAAACCTTAAAAAAATGCATAAATCATGTTTCCGGTACATTAAGGCATAATATTTACACGTTACCATTCAAATAATATAGAACATCAAATACTTGTGTTTTATCAGTACATACCAGTTACTCTGGTAACTGATGGAATATTTTTACTATTAAATAAAGAATACTAGGCACTTTTGTTAAATAAGAAAGTTAATTTTCATAGAATTTTACACTGATGTAAATTAAATAATTAAAACGTTATAACACAATGAGTGCTAAGTCGAATTGTTTTGCTACTAAACACTCTTATAAGATTTTTAAGATCAACTATTCTTGAGGACGTCCACAGAGCCTGATACATCGTTGACAATATTCGAGGTCTGAGAGTGGATTTGGAAAAGGGAAGCGCTCTAGTATTACACTCTCTTCCCTGTGTCTGATGTAAAGGTGTCATAACGTCACCTTTTTACCATTTTGGACGATTTTTCGGTGGTATTTATATTCTTTGACTGGCGAGTCCGGCACTAAGTTTGACGGACAAAATGGCGGCTAACAACAAGCCTTATCAGTTCTGTTATCTGACTGGTCAGTTGGAACCTGTCAATCAACACTGGCGTAATGTCAATTATTACTTCTTAAAAAGTATATCGCAGATGCTAACGTCAGTAAAATACACACCAGTTTGAAGACAGCTTCGGGTAGCTATGCAAAGAGAGGAACTTCTTCCTTTGTTCCAATGTACGGTCTGTCCGGAAAATGCGTTTGTATTGAGTGCGATTACCTAACCTAGGAATTCATTTTGATAAATGTTGGATTTCTTTTTGAAAACCCAAGGAACGTATTTAGCACTGATTAGTGCCACAAAGCAGATGTGTCATGCAGAAAGCACAAATTATTCTAGATATTCCAGGCTAACGACAAATTCAGTTGAGAAATTCAAGATCATTGTACACAGAGAAAACAAAAACCTTATTACAATTGACTCGAAAAAATTTTATAGGTAGAATTCAAATGTTATATATTGTATCGAAGTATAAACTCAATAGAGAGCTTTTTTTTTTCAAATTGCTTAAAAACGATATTGTGAAAATAAAACTTTTATCAAGTATTTGTACAAACATGTTAATAAATATTTCGAGTTTGTCTTTTCCAAGTATGAATTTTCTAAACAAATATGCAGATATTAAAAGCCGACGAAGCAATCAGGAAGCTTGTGAGTGCTTCACGTTAAATTTTCATTCCCGGAAATATTGTTTTCGCAAATATATAATAATGATATAACGGTTACATAATGGTCTACTCCAAGCATAATTGTTGCATTTGGGCCAATTCGCTTAATATCTTTCTCAGATAAAATAACCTTATAGTAACTTTCATCGTACTTCAGATTCTCTGAAATTTAAAACGTATTAGGATTGTTTTCTATGAAGTCTTATTCTGCACTGGAATAATGCATATATTGAAAAGTAAATGAACAGAAAACTGTAAAAATCTATACAATGAATATCAGAATATTTTCAAAATTGACCAAGCCTCACGTACTTTACATGTTCATGGTAGGCTGCATAGAATATGATTAGTTTGTTAACATTTACCATCATCCCGAATCATATGGCTGTGAGTTTCATACTACAGTCATTCATCGCTATAGAGAACAAGCTCTGAAAAGTGTTCAGCTCTGTTGTAATCTTTGTTATAAACGCCTCTGATAGCAAAACAATACTCAGGACGCCACTGAAGTTCGAAGCAATATATCATTAAATATAATGTTCACGCCATCTGACATCAAGTCAGCGACAGGAAGGCATTGTCGTGGGGGTTGTTATCACATTTTTGTAGAGATGAACACGCTTGTCATCGAATACGGCTTTTATTTACGACATTACTGGGATTTTTTAACTAATACTGATATTGAGTGTTAAACGATCGAACAGAGAATAAAAAAAATTATGCAATATCGTCTATGCGATGCAAATTGCTAAATGCTAAATAAAAATTATAAATGCTTATTACTTAATGTTAGATACTAAATACGTGATGGTAAGTGTCACATACTAAATGTTAATGCCATATACTTAATGTAAAATGCCAATGTTACATGTAAATGTCAAAAAACTGATACTTAGTGCCAAATGATGAATGCGAATCGTCAATTTCTTTAGCTTTATAAAGAACTGATTTGCATCTTTTAATGTAATGACTTAACCTTACACGTACTGAATCATTTTTGCATACAAGTTCATCCTCCGCCCAATTAGCTCAGTAGAAAAGGCACACATCTACTGATAGTTGGGACATGAGTTCGATCCCCTGGAGAGACGTATGTACTCGACCATTAATAAAAATGTGTCTGAAATCATTCGTCCTCTATTTCTTACACAAGTTGGGATGTTGCCAGTTACTTGCGGAGAACATGTTAATACTAGTTTAAACTGGATAGCCTAACTGTCACTCGTTACATAACAGTAAAACTATTTGAAAACAGCGCTAACCACCCGTACAACCAACCACCACTCAAACAAAAAACAACACAAAATTAATTAAATTTGCCATCCTCTTCTACCGGAAATTACAATATTGTGACTCACCGAAATTTTCTGGCCCTATGGGATCGTGAAGATCATTTAGTTTTACTGTAAAAGAATTCCTCTTATGTCGCTGCTAGGTGTTGTGAGAGGTGTTGCACATTTCATTACCTCTCATGAACATACTAAATCAAACCGAGTCTGCTATTATGTTGTTTGGTTGCGTTCTATTCTTCACAGATAGATTTAGTTATTGTATATGTATGTCAAGGTGTTACTAAGATCAAATTTTAGTGAGTTAAATTTCAAATACTTGAATATATTTTAAACAACGTTGTCCTTTTTCTACTATAATTATACATGCGTTTGTTAAACGTTCAGTCTTAAGATGTTCCGGTGAAAAAGAAAAAAAAATCATTTTTAGTTGTTCTATGTTCCCCTAAATGATCAATGGGGTTAAATGGCGCATACATTAACAATAAGTTTGCAGCGATTAACCATTTTGATTAATTCTTTCATCTTTCGAACCGGAAATATTTCACTTCTGTAATGACATTTTTTTCAAACCATAAATGGTATTGAGTTTTCACCTCTTATCTTAATTCCGTATCTTGAAAATTATTAAATGGATCACTTATAATTGATTTTACGTCGACTGATATTTCAAATTCGCAAGACCATTAGAAAATGCGATTTTATCCTAGTTTTTCATGTTTAAATCAATTTAACACTGAGGGAAATAAACTCATCGCATGGCATTATTATGATGTTTATCATAAAACAGAATACACACTTTATCATTTCAATATTGTAGCTGCATTATGTAAACAATATGCTCAATTTGTTCCCCGTTGTTTTAATTATCTCATTTTGTATCAAGATATATCAAATATATGAACTTGTCCGACCCGAAAAATGATGTTTTACGGATTTTGCCTTTCCACAAGATTTTCTTGGAGATTGTTTTCTTTAAAAGGATATCTGCAATTTAGTTCAGTTGCTAGATATTGATTGTATATACTGCCTCTTCCTGGCTAGGATTAGAATTGTCTCACGTATCTAATTTCTCTCATGGATTAATATTTCAGTGGTTATAAGACAAAATGAAATTAAGTCCTCAGACAATTATGATAAAATCAATAACTCATTATTGTAGGAAATTGCTTTCTGCTGCATACAAGCGGCAATATGACATCAAAAACTTGGAAGGTTTCATTATAATAAAACTTAACACCATAATGTAATGATTAAGTTTAACTTAATCACACCAAGAGGATTTCAGTTGTAATTTGCCGACTTTCAGTAGTACAGATCATTTAAAACTGTCCATATTATACTGGTCATTATGCAAATAGTAGTCGACCAACTAGCGAATCGAACAAATCGGATGTCTGTTTTGGTATGTTCGGTTTGTGCAGAGTAGCATAACATACACGTTTACAATTTTCCCGAAACCGAAATTCTTTTATTTCATTAAACGCATATTTCATACAAGTATATATTCAATGGCGTTGTCCAATAAGTTTAAAACATACAAAATGTCATTGTCATACATCTGGATCGGATAATCACAAAATACAATGGTGTCCGTGGTACGTAACAATAGTACATGTACAAAATAATTAGTAAAGAAAAGCATACAATATAGTAGACATAGCTCCGCAAACAAAGCATAAGAATCTCTAAAATAAAATATTTTCAGATGATTCTTGAAAACGTCAAAGGATCTAGATTGCATTAGAGTCGTAAAAAAAGTAAGTTAAACATCCCTCACGCCCCCTCTCCCGGCTTAAGCGGAACTCTATAACATATATAGTAATGGAACTCCATGATCGCAAGGGACCAGAAAATATAACAACATTTAATCCAAGTACGGGGAGACTTACGGCACTTAAAGATTGCTGTTGTAATAAAGTCTATAAGAAGATCATTTGGACGAACAGAATACATTCAAGTAAAACTATAGCAGACTCGGTGTAATTAAGTCTGTTCATGAGAAGTAATTGGAAATTTCAACACCTCTTGGTTCCTCTTTCACCTGCGGTTTAAAATTTTGATTTCAAAGATTTTTTAACAATAGAAATTACCTGTAATTATTGTAACCAAAGCTATGAAGAGAGGTGTCCTGAGTCAGGGCAATAAACGTATCCAGAAGTTTGTATACAAAGTCAAAAGACGACAGGGGACAAAGAAACACTCTAGAAAGCTGTGTTATTTCCAAAAACTGTCAAATTTTAAGTCTGTTTTAGATGAGAAGAAATTCTGAAAAAGTCTGACAATTTGGAGATGCTGAACATGTTGAATATGAACACGAAAGTAAATACATGCACACGCAAATGCGCATGTCCCCTATATCAAAGAATATTTCACTGTCTGTTTGATTATTTGTAATTTAAGGCTACTCGATGACTTTAATACCTTGTGTCATATGATCCTATGCTATGAATGACATATAAAAGCTGTAGGGTGCTGTGCAATTACGGAGAAAGAAACAGGACAAAAATAGCAAAATTAATAATATTAAAATATACATTTCAGTAAAGTAAATGTCGTAGGGTAAAGAGTAAACAGAAATAAAACGTGACTTAAAAATGGTTGATTCGTTTTCTGTTTCAGTGCTATCTGACAGCTTTCAGATAATTATTACTGTTCAATGATCCCCTACGCCCTTATCCTGTTATACTAATCCCTTCACTAACAAACGTTAACCTTTTTCACCCAGGACTTTTTATATCGATGTTCATGAATACTGAAATGCTTCATTGCACTTAGTGTTCATGTATCGTTATATATTGACATGACATATATGCAATAAATTATCTTTGGTAATAACATCTATTGTTTCAGCAAGTTGCAGCTGAGCTATTCCCAAACAGAATCCATAATCTACCACAACAAATATTTTAATGCAAAGGCATGAGCTAGTCCTAGGCCAAACTAAGCCCTTCGTCATAAAGACATTTGAAATTGTATACGTTTATAGGGATCCTCAAGTTCACTAATATTAGTGATTGAAGATATAGAGAAAACTATATAAACCCACTCAATACTGAATTAAATCTTGTGGAAAATTAAGTTGTTTAAATAAAACTATTAACATTTTCCCCTCTTAATCTCATCTTAATGAAACAATCTTGCCTATTCTTTAAAGTTTAAGTACTTTTAATCCAGTTTACTGAAATATATGCATATGTTCAGGTTCCAAAATTAGAACTTGCGATATATTTCGAACACTGCATCATTGTAAGTAATAATGGAAACTTTCAGTTTATATCATAAAATGCTGAGCTCGTTATAACAATGCAAGAAGTTTAAGTTAAATACGAATAAATTCCTTTGTCAGATAGCGGATTGGAGTTTATTTTGTTTACGCAATGGGGGAGATTATAACAGTCATTAAGCAGAGTATATATTTATTAAATAGATCTCAATTGAACTAACTAAACGAATGTTCATTTAAGCGTTTTTGATATTTACTTTTGGTGAAAAATACTCATATCAGGACAATAAGTTTCATCATATTTTGGTAATAATCAGTGGGGCATATTTGTGTACAGTCTGCTTTAGGAATATGATGTTTGTTAACTCGACGACGAATTAGAAATGCTTTCGTTTTTAAACAGTTTTTTCTTCTAGAATGGCATATTTACGAGTTGCGACGATAAACATAAAAAACTAGCTATAACGACGTCATTTAGAATTATTGTTGTGTCGATTAGTTTAGGTCTGTATACTCTTTGGATAAAATTAAATTTATACTTGTAAACTGAAAGAATAAATGAGCCGTGCCATGAGAAAACCAACATAATGGGTTTGCGACCAGCATGGATCCAGACCAGCCTGCGCATCCGCGCAGTCTGGTCAGGATCCATGCTGTTCGCTAATAGTTTCTCCAATTCCAATAGGCTTTAAAAGCGAACAGCATGGAGCCTGACCAGACTGCGCGGATGCGCAGGCTGGTCTGGATCCATGCTGGTCGCATACCCACTATGTTGGTTTTCTCATGGCACGGCTCAAATGTTTATTTTTCAAGTAGTCTGATACGAATTATAATACAACACTCACTTTTAGTGGCAAAAATACTTGTGTCACTACTATTTATGACACTTTGTACAAAGACAACGCTCAGAAACAACCAGTTTAAATTATCAAATGTTGAATATATTGTTATGTACCTTATACGACCACAATTAGTCTCATAAGTGATTATGTTTCAACAAATTGCAAAGGACCATCTATAGCAATTGTACTTTTTGTCTAAAAAATATTATTCAGTAAGTAAACTTAACATGTAAAATATTAGTAGATGACGAATAAACACAATAAGATAGTATTATACGCATGTTCTTAATGATTAAGATCAAAGAAAATATTTTTCCAACACCTAATTTTTAACAATGAGTTGATTTACATTTTTAGAAAAGAAAATGTGTTAAACTGTTTAAAGTTCTGCCATCGCCTGACATAATCTGGCAAACCATATTACTGCCTTAATGACTTTTTATGAAAAATATACCTACAATGCCATGTAGCAAAGGCGTCTATGCCTCGGCACATTAAATATCAAAATAACTCTCCCGTCTGGTAAAACATGAAAGAAACAGAACATAGTAATGAGATGAAAGGTCGCTTTGTCGCATTTTTAAATTGGCACGATATATAAAGACACAATAAGACTCAAACGTCATGCCTTCATTTCTAGCATTATTGTCATCAAGTGTTAATCTGTATTTAATGCAGCACATTTCTATTTGTGTCGCCGTTACACTGATTTTTGTTTACTTAGCACGTGCTTTTAAAAAATAGTGGAAATAGACACATTTTATTATTTTAGTTTCAGCAGGAGCCAAAAAATATGTTTTTGCTCACCCAAAACAAATTTTTCTTCCGTTTTCTTATTTCTGCCAAACTTTAGAAGTGTTATTACGATACACACTCTTCTGTTTATAAATGCAGCATACACACGGGCCAAAATATGTATAATACTTAACCTAAATACACTTTTCATGCTACATTTGTAGTGACACTATCATAAGTCCGTTGTTTTCTTTCTCGGTCAGTGACATTGACTACCGTGAAGACACATTTACTATCACTGTTATTTCTGCGTATATTTATACTGTAATCTCAATTTAGAGTTAGAATGGTTCTTCATATATCACAGCCACATGTCATCAAATCCTGATTATCTCTACTATCTATAAATAGATTCATAAATCTTGTAAAGGAGCAAAGAATTTCTCTTCTAAGAGTGTAATTATGTAGGTTGCAGATCAGTAGGTGTTGAACAAAATTAATGACTGTGACTTTTATCGCTTATATGCACACGGAGAAGTACAAAGTAAGTCATGGTTCCATTCAATATTTTCAAGATTTTTTTCATGTTTTGAATGTTTCTGGGCAAAAGCTAGTGTTTTATTGCGTTTTTCTATAGACCTTTTAGAAAGAAACGATTGTTTGACATGTTTTACCTATTTTTATAACATAATTTGTTTCTGAAACAGAAGGTTATGTAGGTCTAGCTAAATATTACTAAATATATATATCACGAAACCTAGCTAGTCCACTGGATATTCAGTACTCAAAAATAGGATTGCGTGAATTATTTAGATATTAAGTAAGGAAGGTAGTTATGGAAAAATACAAGTTTGATGAAAGCGGAATGTCGGAGACGAAAACATTGCTAAACGAGTATATATTTATGCAAATAAATCGAAGAGTATCACCTTCCAGAGCCATATCACTCAAAGTATAACTCTCCCATATATTCACTTCTTTATTACATGTTTACCTACAGTACAAGATTAATTTAGTATGCCATATTTATGGGAAAATAGCAAATTCGGGCATCGTTCTGCTGACAGATTAATTTTTAGCATTTAAAAGCTTGTAGATACGATCTTGTCAGTATTTTATGGACAACAGGATAAAAATCAAATGCCCTGACAGATATACTTTGTTGGTAACCCAGAAATTATTACAGTGTATATACTGTACGGTGATATGGAGCTCGGATGTGTAATACTCACGAAATCCATCAAAATATCTGCCAGTTTGGTTTCGTATTCATTTTCAACACGCTGCTCTCGCGTCTGTCGCTATTACTTATTAGCACTTACTATGACGTACAAACAATGATTTTATCGCACAATAATGCCCAGTTTTCAGTCTTTTTGTGGTGAGAAAAGCAAATCGATTCATGTTAAAATATAAAGCATAGTAAAGCTCTTGACTGAAATAAAGTTATTTTTAAAAAAAAAAAAAATAATACATAACGTCACACTTCAGAGAATGAATGAAAATATTCATTTGTATGGAACTGTAACGTGTAAACTATAAGATAAAACTAAAAAGAACACGCAGTCAAAATACTATTTCTCTCGTCAACTTCAGACTATAACGCCTATTCCATATTGTGATTACTCGTGATTACACTGAAACAAACGGATATCGTCTATGTAGTGGACTTCTTTTATGAGAATTTGTACCTTTAAGTAGATCTTAGTAGTGCCATTTTGCTTAGATTCATTAATGGTAGATTAAGTTTTGAGCGTTTCGGACCTGTACTATGCAATAGTCTTTTCACGTGATGTAATATATGCGTTTACTGATTTTACAGCAAAGGCGTATAAACGTTAGCGGTCAAGCATCTGATAAGCACAAAATGTACATATAGTCTTAGTAAAAACTGTGTCATAAATGTTTGAACTGGAGATGAAATAAAGTCCTACAACGTGACATGTCCTTAATGTGTTCCGTTTTGCTGGTTGGAGACACTGGTATACTGTATTTTTATATTGTAAAGAATAATATCACTTTCATGCAGTCATCAAGACATGCCCGCTTATTTAGTCAATAGCAATTGAGATTTATACTGGTACTGATGATAAACCCGAACAGAAAATGAGGATTTTTACCTGTAACTTTTTTATTTCTGTAATCTGTAATCAATGGTCGGTATCAAAATAAAGCTTAACATTTGCTGAAAACGTTACATAATTCAAATTTATATTTTGTTAGCAAACACTCACGAAGTGAGGCCCTGAAAGGGGTTTGTAAAATGGGAACTGTAAGCAGGCTGACTGATGATAAATTCGAACAATTTGTCGTTTACAAAATTTTCTTCGTAGTATTATATTGAAATATCCCCAAAAAGCTGCAACAATTTTATAAATAACCGATTGCAATCAGATATTTCCAAGGTGGTCGACTTTATCATCTGTCCGGGTTTATCATCAGTACCAGTATGTGTCATTAAATAAAACATTTGATCGAATATTATGGTTATCAATTTTTCTTTGTAAAATCTTGCTGATGATATGTTTTAGGTAATTTCAAATCTTTTTACTTTAGGCCACACCAAATTGAAACGTTGTTCATCGTATTCTTTTTCTGAAAAAATTGTGGCGGCGAGCGAAAAAATAATTTAAATATTTTTTTTTTTGGTTTTTGAGAAAATCAGGAGCGAGCGAAGAGCGAAGAAATATATTTGTCTTGATTTGGCTCTCGATTGACTAATAAACGCCTTAAAATAGATTGTACAGCCCTTTTGCATTAAAAATAATTCACTTGGGATTGAGAAAATTTGACCTGCAGATGCACATCAAAGCAAACTCAAAAGGTAATAACATTGGCATACAGTACAGTGTAATCAAATAATGCATGCTTTTGAAAATGCTGTTAGAAAATACGTAATATACAACAATGCATAACCTTAAACCATAATCATGACATAGATTTGTGACTTGAATATTTACTGCTATGAAAATATAGCATTTAAGCTAGACTTTTTGATCAAATATCTCTGTTACTATTAAAGCTTTTGACTTGAAAGTTAAAATCGTTATTTACTGTCAAAGTCTATACCAGGAGAAACAATCCCCATAACTCTGAATTTTGACAGAGTTGTGTCCCTTTTTACCTTAGAATAGTTTGTTTAAGTTTTATATAATATCCAATAGCTCTGTTACTTTCAAAGCTTTTGACTATTATGCCGCTTTTACTGGCAAAACTCTAATTCAGAGTCAAACACTTAGAAAAGTTGAGTGTGCTGTCTTACGGACAGCTCTTGTTCTAACTTTAAACTCTCTTAACAGATTTATAATTAAATGTGTTGACAATTTGTTTGGTGTGGCCTTTTTGTCTTTTTCTAGAGATATGCTGAAAGTACGCTTGAGCTGTTTTTTCTCTCTGAAGTATGAGAGTAGTAGTAAAAATATGAAATAGAAACATTCGAGGAAGCAAGAAAGAGAAAATTTGTTAGTCCTTCGTAAAAATACATAAAAAGTTAGCAGTCTCTCTGTCAGAATTCGTGTTTTTGTCATATTGATGCAATGCTTTTGTGAGAACCTTATCGATTAGGCAAATTTTAAAAGATTCAACTCTAATGACAGGAATGCACCGCGGACATTATTGTTGCAGTTGTTACCCCGAGGGAAACATTCTGTTAGATGAAATAACCTTACATGCTTCCATTGTGACTTGAATTTCACAGCAGTTATAAGCGTAATTAGTTTCTCTGAAGTCCTTTTCTACACAGTAGTAGTACAGATCTGGGCAATACAGTAGTTACTAAATATTCAATAATAAAAGAGTTCTAACAGTATTGCGTTTAAACCTCAAAATGTGTGGTAGATGAGATGTAATGTGTTAGCAATCGCGAAAAAAGTAAATATCTTTACAACGGACATCAAAGTATATATACAATGGATAGAGCCTAGCATTTCATTTTGACTTGCGTCATAGAATATGATAACTTTATTAATGTAACGTCATACCACAAAGTTTATTACAACCATTGATCGTTCAAAACAACATGATTTTGAGCTATTAATGATAATTCGATGGGTGAATGCGAAAGAAGACTGGGTGCTTCTTTATCTTTATGCACTTAGACCTCTTTCGCATTCATCCCTCGAATTGCTCTTGAGCAATAACAAGAAAGAACAAAGTCCATTTTCCCTTATTATATTCTGTGTTTATGATAGGACCTTGCACCAATGTATTTAAATGCAGAGAACATGTTCTAAAATAAGCAACTCATTAGTAATCTGATTAATATAGCCAACCTTTACTTTATCAATACGTGTTCGATATTCTAGTATCAATGATACGTTTATAGTAATGGTAATGATAATAACAATAACAATAATGATTTGATAATGATAATTTTATTATTAAGTGAGTTTTGCCTTTGGTTTTTATTATTTTTTTCTAATGCAGAGGAACTGTTTCTATTAGCTAATCTAAACTTCCTGATGTTACTGAAAACAAGAGAGCAGTTCTAGAATGTTAAATTTAAAACGTCATCTCTGAATATAATTTACCTGAACAACATAGTGTGGCTGTCAAAGTATTGATTGAGTATCTCTGTCTGCGAATTGCTTCATTTTGAATAAAACATGGAGAATGATCTTTAAATGCTGAATGCGAAACATTTTCGAATTCAATCTGAAATGTTAAAGTAACTTGATAACAAAATTGTGACACACCTTTACTTGTAGATTGTTTGTCTCATAGTTAGAATGACGTTGTCTGGAGTAATAGAGTAATTTTCTTCACTAGATATTTAAGTGCAAAAACGTACTTGCTATATTTGATAAAGTCTTTCATTTATTTATTTGTTAATAGTTATATGTATCTTTACCTTAGTCGTACTGAATATTTCCGTGCCGTAAAATCGTATCTTCGCGTTAAGCGTTAATCTGCTTTGAACACAATAGCCAAATCAAATATCACGTGCAAATTACAATAAAATCTATTAAAAGATCCTTTGGAAGCAAGAAAATGCAACCAACCAGAATGATAGAAGACTCGGTTTGACTGAGTCTGTTCATGAGAGGTAATGAAAAATGCAACACCTCTCACGCCCCAACACACCCCCAACCGCACCAGCTTTAGCGGATCTTTATTACACATCAACTGAATGGACTCCATGATCCCAAAGGACCAGAAAGTATAACAACACTGAATCCAAATACGGGGAGACTTTTTAAAGCCGCCACACGGCACATAAAGATTGTTGTTGTGATAGTTAATAAAATCTGTAAAAAAAATATTTGCAACCAAGCAGACTATTAGCAGACTCGGTTTGACTGAGTCTGTTCATGAGAGGTAATGAAAAAAGCAACACCTCTCACGTCTCCTAGCACCGGCGTAAGCGAAACTTTATTTCACATCAACTGAATGGACTCCATGATCCCAAAGGACCAAAACATATAACAAAACTGAAGTCATATCATGACAGTATAGCGAATATATGATGATACCAAGATAAATGTAGCAAGGTCTTTAATCAGGCTGTTCAGTAGATATTTTATGCACTGTTTTTCTTCTTGACTCGATGCAAAATGTTTACTTATATTTTTTCTTTATGGGATATTATGTACATCTGTTGCAGCAGTGTTAACACGATTAAGGCAGTATTGCACAAGTTTGATATTTCAAAAGAGAAAATAAAATAAAATCAACAGCTCATTACTGTTGGCAATTGTTTTCAGCTGCAAACTAGCAGCAACATGACACCAGACGCCCTCCGTTCCGTTACTAGCAAATAGTACATCATAATGTATTCGTAATTTTTATCAGAACAATTGAGAATTTGTTCAGCTGTATTTACCTATTCTCAATAGTACACATAACTGCTGAAATTATAAACAGTATTCAACAGTGCTGTCAGTCAAATGATAGGTTTAATTTATACATCAAAGAATATTTTACTGTTTGCGAATTTTTATTCTGTCAAGAGAAACTGAAGGTTCTTTGCAATTTTGATCCTACATTTTTAATGACATTCAAAGTGATTTTAGAGATTGAAATGTGACAGGGTTATTCAATAAAAACACATGTCCATGGATTGTAAAGCACCTTTAAACCTGTATATGAATCTGATTTTACATCACGTTTCAAAATGGCTCGTATGTTTTCGGAGGTAGAATGAATTATCAGTTCTAATCAGTAACAGAAGTATTGAATAGCAGTAAGCAAACTTTAAGCGTGTTTGCTTGTAGCTGATACAGATTCAACATGAATACATGGGTCTGTTTTTTTTTGATGTCATATCAAGGAGATAAAACATCTATTGTCGAGACAGTCATGAAAGTAAAACTGTTTTATATCTCAGTAATGCTAAAGGTTATAACACACTAAATAGCCACCACTATATATTCTATATAAAATGACAAGTTTTCACAATGCTGCAATACACACCTAGACCCATTTTAAATTTCTTTAACTTACATTTTCTTGTAGAGCAACATTTATAATGTAAAAATATCTAAAGAAAAGTAGGGGTCATGTTTGATGCAAGAAAAATATTTCTGGTCAAACGGACACACCGTAATTTTTACACTGAAATGACAATCACAATTTAGGGTAGGGGTGTATGAATAAATTTCACATGTTAAATCTGTTTGGAGTCTTTTTTCAACATGCAAATGCTACCAGTATGTCAAGTATAGGCATGCAATATGATTTCAACCAATATATAGCAATGATTTCAAGGAAAAATCCTTCTTACAGCAAAAAAAAACTGAGAACTATTTGAATCCGCCATTATGCGACTACCATTTTTTCATAGGTGCTCAGGCTATTTAGTGTCTGTATGCCTAAAAGCACTCGCTACAGTTTTTCCGGACGGGCTGATATTAACCCCAACACCGTGCCAATTTGGTTTCGATGTAGCTCACTGCAGACTTGATGCGGTCTTCTGCGCATGCCCGGAAGTGATTATGTAATGACGCGTACGGCAAAAATTCGCAAATTATTGTATTTTCGCATGCATTTAATGTACAAAATGTATAATATACTGACTAAAGGTAAGGGTAAGTATCACCATAGTTACAAAATATATACATTTAAACTACTTTTAGTTCAAATTGCTTCAGTCCGACATATACTGGAGTCTGTTATTTATACCAGCGCTCAAACTCTGCATTGAGTCACAGTGTTTCTAATCCCGTACCGTACTCGTACCGTACATTCGTAAACTATAGGTTTTGTTAAAAAAAGGCGTAGACTGTCATCGTTCTATGCCATCAAAATGCTTCAGAAACACCTTAAAATCCGCTTATTAAGAAATCTGCCATTTGATAATTTTATATGTATATTTCTAAGTCATTTGCTCAAACACTGAATGAGTATTTCGTACCAACCCGTGTTGTATAAATGTCCGCCACACCCAACCTCGTTGTAATTTGATTTAAGCGAAATCTAATATGGTGACCTATCAATTTTCTTTTTGTTTTAAATTAGGTAGACATAACCAAAGGTATGTGCAGGGTTTGATTAAATTCTATTATGTGAAACTCGATAAAATAGCAGAAGTACCAACTTAAAATTGACAAAAATATAAAAAAATAGCCCTTGGGTCTGCTGAACAAGTATTCCTTTCTTTACAAAATCATGTTCTTTTGATTTTTCTGAGCATGTTTCAAATAGATATATTGTTTTCCGTTATAAAAATGCTTAGATAATCAAATTTATGCTGATTATTGTACTTTACTGAAATATATTTTAGGATTACAGAAATTTTGAAAATGTTTAAAATAGCACCATATCTAGAGGCAAATTAAATTGAAACAAAGCCGGTGACCTAGTATTTTTATTTCATTTTTCAATACATCATAACATGATCTTTTAATACAAAACATTTCATCAAAATCTATTATTGAGAAAAAAATTACGAAACTGTAGCGAGCGTCCTTAAACGAGTTAAACTGCGTCAAAAGTTGCAACAAATACTGTTGTTGACTAACAAGTACACGAAGAGAACGCATCAAAATGTTAACATAATTAAAGAAATGATGATATAATCATGACACGTTCAGGATTAATTACTGAATACCCAGTAAAAGAAACCTCAGAATACATAACAAGACTACATTGTTTTACTAAATATTTTTAGGTTACAGAGATATTTAAAAAAATGATGTTACAGAACAATTTAACATGCCAATTTGTTCGAAATTTTAAACAATTGTTTCTGTATGAAATTTCTGTGGAAATGCAATTAAATGCTATGTCTGGAAAATTCCAAAAATATAAAACAACCGAACCATAATCTTCATGCTGATCAAACAATGCTTAGATTACTGACTGAAATTCTAGTTTTTTTTATTTCTCTGTGTGCATCTTGGAGATAAAAGACAAATCACGCATATTTGGGAATGCTCGTGCTTTGCATTTTACATATTTTTGTACAATGCATACTGACTTGCAAATAGCTCATCAAGATACCTATGCCTTCTAAATGTGAAAGTATTTACCACTTAACTAGATTTATCAATCTTATATTAGATTGAGAAATAAAGACTAATTGTTAACATGTAGCCGTGATGGCTGACATCAATAATAATAGACAAGAAAAGAATCAATCAATTTGTCAGCATACTTGAATCATTGCGTTTTATATATGAAATAAGTATTCAACATTTGGAGACCCATGCTAACTCCAAATTGAGACAATTGTTTCAAATACATGAAGTAAGTGCAACAAAAATTTCAAAGTCATAATCTAGAGTTGTTCCTAAACAGAAACAGATGATTAGCTAATAAGACATTGACCCTGGTAAAAGGCAAGCGAATATTACAATGTCCCTATAATTCTAGTTTAAAGGTTACATGTAGATTACGTATAAACAATTTTGTATACTTTGTGTACGCTACAATGTAGACAGAAGAGTGAATAGTGCATAGAGATGGTAACCAAAAACTTTTAGACTTTTCAAGTTGTTTTTAAGATGAAAAACTACTTCAATGCATTTATTTACTATCATTTTTCTTCAACAGACATAACTGATAATAAAAATCGAAGAAAAATGGACAACTCCTGTATTGAGATATTGTTCCTGAATTTGAGATTTCATCAATTACAGTCTATATCAAAAATACTTCAGAGGTAAATAGGTTGAATAGAGTAAATGTGAAATAATTTTATTTCGCGGGCATACAATTTCATGGTTTCGGCAAAATCAGCTGTTTCGTTGGGTAATGGATTAGCAGATGTCAATTTTCAAAGGCAAAATAAATAGGAATTTTGTTTGTTCACTATGCAACTAAATTTTCTTGCACGTCCTCAATACGACTTATAAAATAACTGTTAATTTTGTTTTCCTCTCACTTTTGGTCACTGCTTTTATGTTGGCTTCAGTTTGTTGGTCAGTTAAGAGTTGTTCACCTTAAATCTGTTTGAGTAGGTACCATCTATATATTGCACATTTTACCTGTATTAAATATCTCCTTTCGAGTGTGACAGAAATGAGAAAACTAAAAAAAAAAGCTTGATTAAGTGTGAAATAAAAAACTTCGGACATTCTTACTAAAACTAATGGCAACTGAATACTTAGTGATTTCATAGATACGAGATCTAAAATCAGAAAGACGACGGTGAAAGAATAATATGGCAGAAATGCGTTATAGTAAATAGAGAATAAGCGAGTGATGTTATAAACAGATGCATAACGTTTGAGCCTTATTGTGCCAACTTTCAAAGTGAATGAACGACCTATCATCTCATTAGTATTTTCTGTTTCACTGTTTCTTTCATGTTTAACATAAGAAAGAGAGAGAGAGATATTTTAATTGAAGGTGATATTTTTGAAAGAAATGGAGTCTTCCTCCAGGGCTGTAGAATGATATTTTTCACAAAAAGGTATTTAAGATTGTAATGCGGCATTCAATTTAATGTCTGAGAATAACAATGCCTTGGACGTTTTAAAGGTTTAAAATTTGCGCATTTTTCACTAAAATAGTTTATTTTTAGATACTAACTTTAAATGTAAAAAGTCTTCAATAAATTAATTTAAATTGACTAAATATATGAACTAGCTGTGTTTCAAGTAGAGCTACATTCACATCTGATTTCACGTATAATAGCCATCTAATTGGTAGTCCACATTTATTTTGTGCTTAGTATACCAGTCCTGTATAAAGCGTATATCACTATTTTAAACCTCAAGCCGGCACAATCACATAGATACTATTACGTAATTGTATGAATTTGGGTCTGGTACATCTTTAACATTTTCCTAGCGAAAATAAAGCTTCGCATATTGTTCAGACAGAGGTTAAATGTTTTGTTGGATGTAAATGTTTAAAAGCTTACACCTGCATATAACCTATCATGTTTATTCATCATCTACAAACTGTTTCTATGTTTATTCAAAACTATATTCAATTGCGCGCGGAACCTAATAAAAATAAGAGTTTTGATTTTTGTTCTAACTTGAGCATGTCTTTTTCTTCAAAATATAATGTACAAATAACAATTAAGTATTATGAGCTTGCACAGACCTACTCTGTTCAAAATAAGATAGATCAAATAATGAATTTCTCATTTGGGCACACTACCGCCGTACATATAGCTAATGATATAAATGAAACCCCGTTTGAACTGCTGACCAGAGAAGAAAATAGCTTGAGGAATGATTTCGAATGGACTAAGTAGGTTCTAGATAGAAACGACCAGTACACTGAAAACAAAGATGTGAAAAATTCGTGGGCTGACCGTGTGCTTGAAGGTAAAGTCGCTTTCTAAAATTAAATAAAGTACAACAAGTTCCATTCATGTAATAACCGTACTCTAAAATCGTTCTTATTTCAATGTAAGAGGAAATAACATACCAATATATTTTTCTAGACGGAATGCAAGTTATTAATCAGTGACGTCATGTAATAATTGAAAAAAAAGAAAGGTCCGACACAATAAATTGTTATAAGATGTTAAGCTCTCTGGATTTAATTTAGGAAAACAAATGACGAATGTTGCATACTTTGTTGGACTGAGGTGTTTTAAAATTTTGTATCTGCGATCTTAAACTATCTGTGTATCTAGTCTACGCAGGAAATATCACCAACTGCTTTTTTTTTTTTACGCTACTAAGGAATCTATATTTTTCCAACTAACACACGAACAATGTTGTTACTATGATCGAAACGGAACCTTTGGTATAAAATACTTCTAAATGACGGTTTTGTTTGGCCCAGTCCAAATACGCGAATAGTTGAAAAAAGAAGCAAACAAAACCCTTACACATCGTGTATAAGTGATATGCATGTACAATGTGTGAAACAGAATGTATGATGTTTCAATCACAACCTATGTGTAGCATATCACCCTATTGCATATCAAACTGATATCCTATAATTTCTAAGAGTAATGTCTAGCAAATACTTTATTTTATGCAAATTGTATTAAAGAATGCTTTGAGGGTTTCTTGATCGTCTTTTACATACTGATGTACAGGTATCTGACCAGTTGCAAGAAAAAGGCATCACATTTGCGTTATGTATATTTTCGTTCAGTTACAGACATTCTATATGTTTAACAGGTAACTTATCATTTTATTTTGACCTTATATCAAAGCTTACAATCACTTTAAAACCATACCTTAAAAAACTTAGATATCTATGTGCTGTAATTATGAATATTTGAATATAAGAAAGAACAAAGATTTCCTGTCTTTTAGATATACATCTTTCTGACCTCTGTACCAATATGGTTCAGTCGTAAGACAGGTGATCACAAGTCTATCTTAAATTGTCTGAGTTCATATTAAGTATTTTCATCTATCAGACAGAAGATTGAACTGTGTAAAGACAGAGAGCAACTCACGGGAATTGTGCTTCTCAAAGGTAATTGGATTTATCAGAAGAGCATTATAGAAGCTTCTGACAGGACGGTAGTAATTACATTGTGACTAGATTGTAACAGCAAGCGGACCTGCGTCAGCATCATTTTGCAGATGGTCGATATTGCCACTAAACAAGCAGCTGGACTCCGGTGAGATGTACAGTCATCATTGGACATTGCTCCCCTGAGAATGGAGAAATAGAAAATACTCCAAATGCGTGTATGCATATGAAAGCATTACAGATGCTATTTTCAGATATCAAATCATCTATTTGTAATTTTGCAGAGTACAAAATTCATACGTAATCTTGCGAGTAAATAGTATAATAATCACTCTACACTCTAAACACTCAATCATACCAATCGCTGTCATTTATCTTGGTTTTGTTCCGTAAATCCCTAAATATATACCCATCTAGATAGTTACATCAGACGAAAGTAGAAAAATTGTACTTGCTAGCCTGACCATGTTCGTAAAATCAATGGATTCATACGTCATTCAGCGTTTGCCCAATTCACTCTCAAGCGAGGTACATATTCTTTTTGATGGTTGACTCAGGCATCTACATTATTAATTATTGGGTCTGTCAGCGACACTCAACGGAAATATGTGGGGTCAGAATGATCAATGGGGGGCGGGGGGGGGGGGGGGAGGAGACAGAGAGAGATAGAGGGCGGGGGACAAGGCGTTAGCGAAGAAAATTCGAAATTAACTTATCTTCTCAACATTTATTACAATGAAGTAAACACCCAATGTAGTTGCTGCGGTCATTGGATTTAATACTTCCCGGCTCTGCAGTTCAGCTTATGATTTTTCATTTGATGATTTTGCAAATAAACTTAACAAAAAAAGCAAGAAGAAGAACTTGAAGAACAAAATGCCAAAGAGCAATGTTCACTGATGGCTAACAGCTGGCTGATTAAGGGGGGCAAGGGCCAGTAAATTTGAAAATTCCACAAAGTGTTGATACCAGTTCGAAAAAATTATAAGAAGTCCAATTTTGAGAAATGTGGGATGTAATACACACACTTAGTACTTCATCATGTGACATTTTCAGCCTGCCGATTTCGTTGTTTCTATGATAAAAACAAGTAAAACTCCGGTTTCAGGACACAAAATTCTGAGGCACAAATGGCCAAAAATGCACACCTTGCGTATTATCTGCAAATGACTGACCTAAAACATATGTATAATTTTAAAGCATGTGACCAGACGAAAATAATGGTGGAAAGAAAACTGTCTCGTAACCACTTACTTTTTCCGCAAATCTGAGCTGAATCTAGAATGGATGGATGACCTTTTCTATTTCGTCCGACTTCCGTTACCTCAGGAAATATTATAGACACGCCCGTGTGCACGGAGCAAGGAAAATCGATTTAAGGATTTATCCATTTTACACTATTACTCGCCCACAGGAATCCTTAGTTCTATACACATCATTAATAACCAGTTGAATATAAATGCCTTTAAAATGCATTTTTAATTCCTGTTTTATTAAAAAAGATATCCTAGCCACAATACGAGATTGGTCCCTGCAACTTAAGCTTACGTCAGAAGGGCTTGCGATATCTTAGGTAAAAACGTGTTAGACGTGCCCGCCTCTAAGGAGCTAGGTGAAGACTTGATTCAATCATTCACTTATTTAATGATAACTCGTTAGTGGAAATCCTTCCCTCAATTAATGTTATAAATTACAAATTGATTACAAATTGAAACGCCTACATTTACCAGATGTCTCTTTAATTCAAGAAACGTATCATGAACAGTTAAATGATTATTGTAATCGTCTTGAAAATATGTAATTCGGCCTCACAGAAAACAAGCAATAATAAGGCCTAATTCACACAGAAAGGTCAAAGACAAACCAAAGCTATAAACAGAATGTTCGAATGTAAGGCGGCCAACACTATTAAAACATGTAGGAAATTTAAGATTGAAAATTATTGGGGCATGAGCTTGTTAATTTGAAAAATGCCGACAAAATGCATTGACACCACTGCGGGAAAAATCATAAAATGAAAACTACTGTGAACAATATAACAGGAGTGCAATTAAATGATATTACATATGTTTTAGCTGTTCATTTAACGGTGTTGCTACAATAAAACAAGCAAAATATTGGTTTCAGGACACAACATTTTGATACAAAATTGCACAAATTGCACACTAAGTGAGGCCTGTCCCGTATTATCAGCAAATGACTGACCTAGTGTATGTGTAATATGATACGTAAACAATTGGGCTAAGATAAGTGTATCCGATCCATTTGCTATTCATGGCTACATGACCGTTTCGGTTTAGACTTGCTTCCGATATCTCACGTAAGGTTTTACACACGCCCACCTCTAAGGAGCTAGGGATAGACTCGATTCAAGTTTTCATTTATTTAACTCATTAGTGTAAATCATTACTTCAATTAATGTAATGAATTTCAAATTGTATATAAATACCTATATGTACCTAGGCCATATTATATGCTATCTTTAACGTTATGCTGTTCACTAGTGCAAATGTGGATTTTAAAGGAGTCCTTGGGAAGTAAATAGAATAAGCTAGAGATGGCATTTGGCTCCAAATGATTTGAAACTCTTATAGAAACTCGCAGGACAATCTTATAAGTATAACGCTCTTATAATCATGCGCCTTCAGTTGATGATTGTAATGTTCATATAATGATGCAATTTGACATTTCGGAAAAATAGAATTGTAATAAAACCTAACTCACACACACCCACAAAAACTGTAAACGGTATGTAAGAATACACGAGAGAACCTTTTCTACAGTGAAAATTTAAGGCCGTAATTTTCTAGCAAACAGTATAGTTACTATGTTAAGTCGAAATCTATATGGAAATGGTCGTTTTAAATGTTAGATCAACGTGATGCTGCTCACCAGTGCAAATGTTCATTTCAATGTGTAAGGTATCATTGGAAAGAGCGTAGAATCAGCTACATACTTAGATCTTTGATTTGGATCTAAGCGAATGGAAACACTCAGGACAGCATTATGAGTATATCTCGTTCATAACCATGCACCATTTAATGTTTATTGTAACCGTCTTGTAAATGATGTAATTCGGCCTTACAGAAACAAGCATTAATAAGGCTTAATTCACACAGACAGGCCACAGACAAGCCAAAGCTATTAACAGAATGTTAGAATGTACGGAGGATTGCACTTATAAAACATGTAGGCAATTTGAAAAGGACACGGGCTTGTTAATTTGAAAATTGCGACAAAATACATTGACACCATTGCAGGGAAAGTCATAAAATGAAAACAATTATGCAAAAAGAGCAATTCCGTGATAATACATATCTTTTAGCTCTTCATCTTATGGTATTTTTATGTTTTTTCTACAATAAAGCAAGCAAAATATTGGTTTCAGGACACAAGAATTTGATGCAAAGATTTAACGGAACGAATTGCACACTTAGTAAGACCTGTCCCATATTATCAGCAAATGACTGACCTATATGTATGTATGACATAATAGCATGAAGAGTTTACGTAAACAAGTGTGCTAAGAAAAGTGTCTCCGATCCATTTACTATTTTTGCAACTTAAAGTGACTGCATGACCGTTTCTGTCTAAACTGGCTTCCGATATCTCACGTAAGGTTTTACACACGCCCACCTCTAAGGAGCTAGGGATAGACTCGATTCAAGTATTCATTTATTTAACTCATTAGTGTAAATCATTACTTCAATTAATGTAATGAATTCCAAATTGTATATAAATACCTATATGTACCTAGGCCATATAATATGCTATCTTTAACGATGTGCTGTTCACTAGTGCAAATGTGGATTATAAAGCTGTCGTTGAAAAGTACATAGAATAAGCTAGAGATGGCATTTGGCTCCAAATGATTTGAAACTCTTATACAAACTCGCAGGACAATCTTATAAGTAAAACGCTCTTATAATCATGCGCCTTCAGTTGATGATTGTAATGTTCATATAATGATGCAATTTGACATTTCGGAAAAATAGAATTGTAATAAAGCCTAACTCACACACACCCATAAAAACTGTAAACAGTATGTAAGAATACACGAGAGAATCTTTTCTACAATGAAAATTTAAGGCCGTAATTTTCTGGCAAACAGTATAGTTACTATGTTAAGTCGAAATCTGTATGGAAATGGTCGTTTTAAATGTTAGATGAACGTGATGCTGCTCATCAGTGCAAATGTTCATTTCAATGTGTAAGGTATCATTGGAAAGAGCGTAGAATCAGCTACATACTTAGATATTTGATTTGGATCTAAACAAACGGAAATGCTCAGAACAGCCTTATGAGTATATCTCGTTCATAACCATGCACCGTTAAATGATTATTGTAACCGTCTTGTAAATGATGTAATTCGGCCTTACAGAAACAAGCATTAATAAGGCTTAATTCACACAGACAGGCCATAGACAAGCCAAAGCTATTAACAGAATGTTAGAATGTACGGAGGATTGCACTTATAAAACGTGTAGGCAATTTGAAATGGGCACGGGGTTGTTAATTTGAAAATTGCGACAAAATATATTGACACCATTGCAGGGAAAGTCATAAAATGAAAACAATTATGCAAAAACGAGCTAATTCCGTTATAATACATATCTTTTAGCTCTTCATTTATGGTATTTTTATGTTTTTTCTACATTAAATAGACGGGTTTTAAGAAAATTGGATAAAATATTGACATTGCAGGAAAGTCATAAAATGAACAATTATGCAAAACGAGCTATTCGTATAATACATATCTTTTGCTTCATGTTATGGTTATTTTTTGTTTTCTAATAAGCAAGAAATATTGGTTCAGGACAAACAATACTACGTAAACCCTACAGAGTTTAGATACTAAGATTATATTGTAATTTTTAAATAATTATATATTTAATATCTATTTAGCCACAACAAACAAGATTAAACTCCAAAAAAATAAGTAAAGAATCTTTAGAATTTAGAATTTAAATTATCATCGATGTAAAATTTAAAGAAAAGTTAAGAAATCTTTAAAATAAGTAACAAATTTGTTATACAAAGTAAGTTAATTATCGTCACAAATTAAGGATGCCTTACGAAAAGTTAGAAAAAACGAGCTAGATCGATAATGATATATAATTGTTGAAAGAAAATTAAAACAGAATTAGTTTTATAAATTACAGATGATAAAGTTTAAAAGAATAATTTCAGAAAATTAAAAACAAATAACTATAATTAATTCAAGATATTTAAAACAAAGTTTAGATGGATCACGTTAAACCCAACATACTATAGTTTAACCGGAAATATAACTTTTCCATATATTACAAATTCTTGTTATTAATTGAATTTTAAGGTCAGGCAATTGTTAAATAAATAAATAACATTAATCAAATATCCATTATGAATTATAATCTTTAATGATATGAAATATAATTAACAAATATGGATCAATTAAATAAAGATTAATAAAATCCTATGGCGTTTTAAGAACAAGTGTCTGAAGTCAAATGTATCATTAAATTGAAAGAGTGATCACGTAATTTATCTTGATTGATAAAAGGAAATCTCAACATCTTATATTACCGAATCCATGCACTGTTAAATGATTTTTAATCTTTAATGTAAAGGCTAAAACAGCATTATACCTAAACCACAGACAGGCACAACAAGCAAGTATTACAGATTATGAGAATTCACTTATAACATGGCAATTTGAAATGGGACGGTTGTAATTTATGCCAAAAATTGAACATTGCAGAAAGTCAAAAATGAAAACTATTGTTCATTAATGATATTTGACATGAAAAAATGAATTGTAAAAGGCTAACTAACGATGAATGACTGTAGAGAAAGAGGAACCTTGAGGAAAATTTAAGGGTTTTGGCAAAGTATAGTTTTAAAGAAATGTGATGTATTAATTAATGAACTTATGCTGAAACCGGAATTATTTCATGTAATTAAGGAAATTAGAATCATAATATAATTTTTCTATGAAGGAAATGTTCAGGACTTAAGTAATCTCTCAACGCACGTAATTGTTCTTGTCAGTTGTAAATGAGTAATCGCTTACAAAGATTAATTGTTACAACAAGCTCAGACGCTTATATTCAATTGTTAAACTGATTAATAAACTGTACATTGAAATGGGCACGGGTTTACGAATGCAAATACATTAACTTGAGGAATATAAAATGAAAATTTAAAGGTTTATATAATCATATTTAGTAACGTAGTATTTATAATTTTTTTACATAAAGCAAGCAAATTTGTTAGACAAAATTTGATTTTAAAATCATTTTAGTTGTCTTTTAAGATTGTTACTAATATGAGAATAATGCATGAAGATTTAGAAAAAATTGCTAGAAATGTCCAATCATTACTAATTTTTGAACTAAATGCATGACGTTTAGAAAAGGTTAAAATTGTCAGTTTTTCCACCCATTAAAAATAGAATAGACAATAAGTCTATTAAAATTTGATTTACTTCAAGTGAAATATTCCAAGATTAAACTAATTAACTAGAATAGTAACAATCTTCAATCATGTATGCACTATCAAAGGAAAATTTTCCTAAAAGCAGAAAAGCTTAAAGGGTTTTGGAAATGATTGAAAATTTAAAACCCCAAAGAATCTTATAGAAAAGCTTATAATCATCCCTTATTGATATTTAATTCTTTAAATGCATTGTAATTTCAATAAATAGATTGAATTAGGCCAAAAAAAAAAACCGTAAAACAAAAAAAAATGAAATTTAAAAAAATAAGCCTATTTTTAAAATTTAGTTATTGTTAGGAAAATTAAAATTATTTAAAACTTAGAGAAACGTATTAATCAATGAAATGTCTTCAAGGGAAAGTTTTTTAAATTAGGAATCAGACAGCTTAGATATATTTGATCTTATGGAAAAGGAAAGCTCTATGAGTATATCTCGTTCATAACCATGCACCGTTAAATGATTATTGTAACCGTCTTGTAAATGATGTAATTCGGCCTTACAGAAACAAGCATTAATAAGGCTTAATTCACACAGACAGGCCACAGACAAGCCAAAGCTATTAACAGAATGTTAGAATGTACGGAGGATTGCACTTATAAAACGTGTAGGCAATTTGAAATGGGCACGGGGTTGTTAATTTGAAAATTGCGACAAAATATATTGACACCATTGCAGGGAAAGTCATAAAATGAAAACAATTATGCAAAACGAGCTATTCCGTTATAATACATATCTTTTAGCTCTTCATGTTATGGTATTTTTATGTTTTTTCTACAATAAAGCAAGCAAAATATTGGTTTCAGGACACAAGAATTTGATGCAAAGATTTAACGAATTGCACACTTAGTAAGACCTGTCCCATATTATCAGCAAATGACTGACCTATATGTATGTATGACATAATAGCATGAAGAGTTTACGTAAACAAGTGTGCTAAGAAAAGTGTCTCCGATCCATTTACTATTTTTGCAACTTAAAGTGACTGCATGACCGTTTCTGTCTAAACTGGCTTCCGATATCTCACGTAAGGTTTTAGACACGCCCACCTCTAAGGAGCTAGGGATAGACTCGATTCAAGTATTCATTTATTTAACTCATTAGTGTAAATCATTACTTCAATTAATGTAATGAATTCCAAATTGTATATAAATACCTATATGTACCTAGGCCATATTATATGCTATCTTTAACGTTATGCTATTCACTAGTGCAGAACTGTAATAAAGCCGAACTCACACAGACCCACAAAAAATCTAAACAGTATGTAAGAATACCGAGAGTACCTTTTCTACAGTGAAAATTTAAGGCCGTAATTTCCTGGGAAACAGTATAGTTACTATGTTAAGTCGAAATCTGTATGGAAATGGTCGTTTTAAATGTTAGATCAACGTGATGCTGCTCATCAGTGCAAATGTTCATTTCAATGTGTAAGGTATCATCGGAAAGAGCGTAGAATCAGCTACATACTTAGATCTTTGATTTGGATCTAAGCGAATGGAAACGCTCAGGACAGCCTTATGAGTATATCTCGTTCATAACCATGCACCGTTAAATGATTATTGTAACCGTCTTGTAAATGATGTAATTCGGCCTTACAGAAACAAGCATTAATAAGGCTTAAAACACACAGACAGGCCACAGACAAGCCATAGCTATTAACAGAATGTTAGAATGTATGGAGGATTGCACTTATAAAACATGTAGGCAATTTAAAATTGGCACGGGCTTGTAAATTTGAAAATTGCGACAAAATACATGACACCATTGCAGGGAAAGTCATAAAATGAAAACAATTATACAAAAAGAGCTTTTCCGTTATAAAACATATCTTTTAGCTCTTCATCTTATGGTATTTTTATGTTTTTTCTACAATAAAGCAAGCAAAATATTGGTTTCAGGACACAAGAATTTGATGCAAAGATTTAACGAATTGCACACTTACTAAGACCTGTCCCATATTATCAGCAAATGACTGACCTATATGTATGTATGACATAATAGCATGAAGAGTTTACGTAAACAAGTGTGCTAAGAAAAGTGTCTCCGATCCATTTACTATTTTTGCAACTTAAAGCTGACTGCATGACCGTTTCTGTCTAAACTGGCTTCCGATATCTCACGTAAGGTTTTAGACACGCCCAACTCTAAGGAGCTAGGGATAGACTCGACTCAAGTATTTATTTATTTAACTCATTAGTGTAAATCATTACTACAATTAATGTAATGAATTCCAAATTGTATATAAATACCTATATGAACCTAGGCCATATTATATGCTATCTTTAACGTTATGCTGCTCACTAGTGCAAATGTGGATTTTAAAGGTGTCGTTGAAAAGTACATAGAATAAGCTAGAGATGGCATTTGGCTCCAAATGATTTGAAACTCTTATACAAACTCGCAGGACAATCTTATAAGTATAACGCTCTTATAATCATGCGCCTTCAGTTGATGACTGTAATGTTCATATAATGATGCAATTTGACATTTCGGAAAAATAGAATTGTAATAAAGCCTAACTCACACAGACCCACAAAAACTGTAAACAGTATGTAAGAATACCGAGAGAACCTTTTCTACAGTGAAAATTTAAGGCCGTAATTTTCTGGCAAACAGTATAGTTACTATGTTAAGTCGAAATCTGTATGGAAATGGTCGTTTTAAATGTTAGATGAACGTGATGCTGCTCATCAGTGCAAATGTTCATTTCAATGTGTAAGGTATCATTGGAAAGAGCGTAGAATCAGCTACATACTTAGATCTTTGATTTGCTTCTAAGCGAATGGAAACGCTCAGGACAGCCTTATGAGTATATCTCGTTCATAACCATGCACCGTTAAATGATTATTGTAACCGTCTTGTAAATGATGTAATTCGGCCTTACAGAAACAAGCATTAATACGGCTTAATTCACACAGACAGGCCACAGACAAGCCATAGCTATTAACAGAATGTTAGAATGTATGGAGGATTGCACTTATAAAACATGTAGGCAATTTAAAATTGGCACGGGCTTGTAAATTTGAAAATTGCGACAAAATACATGACACCATTGCAGGGAAAGTCATAAAATGAAAACAATTATACAAAAAGAGCTTTTCCGTTATAAAACATATCTTTTAGCTCTTCATCTTATGGTATTTTTATGTTTTTTCTACAATAAAGCAAGCAAAATATTGGTTTCAGGACACAAGAATTTGATGCAAAGATTTAACGAATTGCACACTTAGTAAGACCTGTCCCATATTATCAGCAAATGACTGACCTATATGTATGTATGACATAATAGCATGAAGAGTTTACGTTAAGAAGTGTGCTAAGAAAAGTGTCTCCGATCCATTTACTATTTTTGCAACTTAAAGTGACTGCATGACCGTTTCTGTCTAAACTGGCTTCCGATATCTCACGTAAGGTTTTACACACGCCCACCTCTAAGGAGCTAGGGATAGACTCGATTCAAGTATTCATTTATTTAACTCATTAGTGTAAATCATTACTTCAATTAATGTAATGAATTCCAAATTGTATATAAATACCTATATGTACCTAGGCCATATTATATGCTATCTTTAACGTTATGCTATTCACTAGTGCAGAACTGTAATAAAGCCGAACTCACACAGACCCACAAAAACTGTAAACAGTATGTAAGAATACGGAGAGAACCGTTTGTACAGTGAAAATTTAAGGCCGTAATTTTCTGGCAAACAGTATAGTTACTATGTTAAGTCAAAATCTGTATGGAAATGGTCGTTTTAAATGTTAGATCAACGTGATGCTGCTCATCAGTGCAAATGTTCGTTTCAATGTGTAAGGTATCATTGGAACGGGTGTAGACTCAGCTATACACTGAGATCTTTGATTTGGATATAAGCGTTTTGTAAATGATGAAATTCGGCCTTACAGAAAACAAGCATTAATAACGCCTGATTCACACAGACAGGCCACAGACAAGCCAAGTCTATGAACAGAATGTAAGAATGTGTGGAGGGCGGCTTTTTTGAAACATCATTGACGCCATTGCGGAAAAAATCATAATATGGCAATAATTGAAAAGAATATCAGAGGAGAGCAATGCCATTGTATTACATATCTTTTAGCTCTTCATCGTATTACACATTCATTTGCGCCAGGAATTATCAGTCAAATTATAGAAATGCCTCAATAGCTGTTGCTAGATTTAGGGAGACAAATAGCTGTATTTGCTGAAAAAGAAAGAAAAAACTATAGATAAAAATCTCGTTCACATTTTTTTTTCAGATACTATTTTATTTGTTACAGTTGAGTTCATACGTAGTGTTGAATATTCTTCTACAGTTATTTATAAACAAGAGTAAGTTTCATAATAGCTGATAAAATAGGACATAATCCTATTTAGAGTAATACTATCATACATAAGTGATATTCCTTGATCTTGTCAAGACGTACGTAGTACTGTGCACAATTGCTGTTTCCCCCACAGATCCATTTTATTCTTTATATGACATTCTCGGGATTATTTTTATGAATATATAAACGTTGATGACAATAAATAACTTACAGATTTGCTTAATGTTAAGCAGAAATTGTATTCTGTATGCATGGGTTATTCTTAGCAGAATAAGATATTAGTATAACTTACTGGAATAATGGAATGCTCATAATGTCATGAATTAATTTGTTTAGGAGCTATTTGTATATATGCTCCACATCTGAAAATCATATATACTCCACACAGAAAACTATTAACCTTACTTACGATGTTGTCAAGATACGCAAATTACATTGAATGCAGTATTGAGTTAAACATGTCATTGAATATAGTACAAGAGAAATACAGAGGCATACATTGAGAGCATATATAACATATTTCATATCAAACCAAGAAGCAATATAGTTAAAGAGATTGATAATGTAAATACAGCTAATCAGTATTTAATGGGAAATCAAACTATTTATAAATGATAAAACAAATTTTGTTATCCGTTTCACGTTAGTACCACGATGTCAGAATCATTTTCCTGGGATAGATTCGTTGATCTTTAATGGAAGAATATTTTCGCTGACCATTTCATGAGATAAACAAACCACTACATAATTGAGCCGTGCCATGAGAAAGCCAACATAGTGCATTTGCGACACAGGATCCAACAGCATGCGCATCGCGCATGTCAAATCCATGCTGTCGCTAACGATTTCCTAATTGCAAAGCATGAACGACGATGGATCCTGACCACACTGCGCGGATGCTGGTCGCAAACGCACTACGTTGGTTTTCTCATGGTGCGGCTCATATGTTAAGTACAAAATTGGGCAATTCAGTCTCAAGACAAATTAAAGCAATAATGAAAATAGATAAACTCTCCGTCGGTTCTTTGTGAAGGGACCGTCTGGTGAATCCAGTAACCATATACCAGCCAAATTATGTTAATCTTACTTTTATTATTATTACTTGACTCCTTATATAAATCGCCAGTCAATGATTTGTCCTATTGACCGGTCTATACAGTAGTTCAACAAAATCTTACATGGCTAATGTCAAATAACGAAGAGAAAATACGAAAATTAATTTCTGATTTAACTTGATAAAACATTTATTTTCAGACCTCAGACAATAGTTTTGACTATTGACCGACAAGTCATTTAAAAGGTGTATACTTTTGTTCAGTTAGTCATACCATATTTGCAATCGTCGAATGTTATGTAGTGATACAAAATACAGGTATCAAATCTACTTGCTCAAGAATTGTCTATTTTACTTTGCAAATATGTTTTGTACTTTTAGCATGTGTAAATGTTGAGTTCTGCTTAACCCGGGGCTAGAGGGCGTGGACGGTAGCATGCATTTCCACTACCGTCCATGAACAGGCTCAATCAAACCGAGCCTGCAACATTTTCGTTTTTTGTCGTGTTGAGCGACCTGTGAAGTTTCCACTCTTCTCTATTTTCTTTTCTTACTTTGTATATATCTAAATTTTAATTAATACGTTTTACAAATCACGAAAAGCTATTTTTTTCAGCAATGAACTAACTACTACCTAACTAACTTCTCCCTGTTTTCAAGAATACGTTAACAGATACAACGCTACAGTTGCTTAATCAGTTACTGAAATTTAAAAATAGCATTATTTTCTGAAACGGACACACTTTCTTTTCGAGGAATCAATAGTATTGTTAAAATAAACCTATCAAGGTCATAACTTCTCTGTATTTAAATATGTATTTAGAGTTTTTTATAATAAATTAAAAGATATTTTAGGAGCTAGCGTATTTCAAATGATATTAGTGTCATACTTTTTTTCCTTACCATGAACATAATAATATTTCCATAATTGATATGATCTCAAATATACCATATGTAAGAGTTTGATTTGGCTTACGTCACTGCATATAACAATTACTAGAATATATAATATCTTTGAATATAAAATATTAAAACAAGCATTATGTTGAATATAAATATTTTACCTTGACATTCCAAATCTGGAGCAGTTAAGAAGATAACATTGGCCTGTTTAAGGTTTCTATGGAATGGTCAACCTGAGACCAATCTTTGTAATAGCAAGTAATTTCACAGAAAAGTCCTGGAAAATTTGCCATTCAGAGGTAATACAATTTACAAGAGGAGAATTATAAAAACCTCTGACGTTACAGTGCAGTAGTAATTACAGAAGCACTTGATAATGCTTGTTGTGCGTTTTTCCCCATTTAGCAAGTAGTACATCTGACAGAGTTTGATGGACGCTATATAACAGCAAGTCAGACAATGTCAGGTGGTTCATAATTACATTCTTTTAATATTTGCCAACTATTTGAGTATTCGTGTTACTATTTCTTGCGAACAGGATTCATAATGCGAATGTGCACACTACATTAACATAGAGCCTTGCCATATTTGATAAATATATACTGAATAAACAGTTTTACGTATGAAAGACCGGCATTTACACTTCACTACTATTAAAAATAGCGAAGTATGAACTGTGAACTGTATCATTCTGTCATTATGCATATGATCATTACCGGTTATTCTATTTATTTTCAATAACGACCATTTTGCATTGATATAAAGGTTTATATCATGCAAATGATTCGAAACCTATTTGAAAGTGTTACCTCGGTTCTACGATTTCCGCACCACAACCTTCTCGTTTAAACGCTATTCCTGTTCAACCATTTTCGACATTGTGCGCTTTGAGGTGTTCTCACTGCAAGTAAGTTGAACAGGAATAGCGTTAAAACGAGAAGGTTTTGGTGGGGGAAATCATAGTACCGAGGGTAGCACTTTCAGATAGGTTTCGAATCATGCGCATGATATTAACACAATATATTGAATAAAAAACTTCCGCCCTGATTTATAATTTTTGTTTACCTTTCCACTTTCACTTTCGAGCTCAAAATGACGTAGCGCGATCACGTGATTGGGCACACTGTGTATGGGAAGAAATTCGATACTTGAAGTATAATATCAATTTGTAAAAAGTATACCAGTGGTGTTGGGTACGAAGACAAAGCAAAAAACTTGGTATAAAAATATGAATGTAGGGGTTACGCATGTTTTTTCGTGTTATAACACGAAATGAACATGCGCTAACGCTATTCTAGCATAAAACGCGGAAAAAATACTAATAAATGAATACATCCTACCTCAACATTATTAAATTTCCATGAAATGCGCGGGAATGTCTGAGCTGTTTTTTACGTTGACGTCATTTCGTTTTGAATTATCCGTTTAGGGGCCGAATGACGTTTACGCTTTGCCACGGAACTCGCATATATAAAAAAGGTGTTATAACAGCACGTGAGCGCGAGAATCTCTCCGTTAACACACGTTTTTTCTCCTGTTAAAACACCCCCGAAATGTTACAATAACAGCAGTTTTATGCTAGAAAGATCTGTAAACACGCCTGGATCATTTCTGTAACATCATCGGCTTCATTTGTTTTGTTTTTCCACAGTATTGGTTGAGTTCCACGGGGAATACTGAATTCTTTGGAAGCATCGAATATCCTAATTAATGTTTTTGTACCGGCTACATCTATAATAGCGCGGATAATTTCATGTTTCTATTCTTTCTGTCTGATTTCATCCAGTTTTATTCAGCAGTGTATGTGTGACGGTTTGCAGCACGATAAGATGACTGGCATCACAACAAGAAATTTCACTGTAGAAATCAAACTTTTGTTTCAATACAACTCTACTTGCCACAAAATGTACTTAATTTATTCTTCATTCTATAAAGTGTTCTCATTTTCTATCAAGAAGACTCAAAATTTGTATTGACACTTCAGACTGATTTCTTTTGGTTGTTTAAAAAAGTTTGTCATTCTTTTTAAATCTAGCAGGGGATGTGTGATTATTGTTAGTTTGTGGACATTGATTCTATATTTCAAGGTAAAATATTCTGACGCGACGTAGTTCTATCTGAGGGCACTCAATTCGGTGTGTTATGGATATCAGTAATAAATTACGCTATGTGATAACTGAAATATAATCAAAAAACTCATTTTATTGGTAGAACCGATGTTCCAATATAACATTTAAATCAACACATTACTGGTGTATTAACAACTTAATCCTAACAATCATTAATTTGTTCTGTGATAACTGCCATTTTACATTACTACCTGCTGTCGAAATCGCGTTGTTTCCATTTTTTTATTTTTTGGCAAATAACATTTGGACATTAGCACAGTAATAGAAAGTGGACAAACTAATTAATAAATGGATGCTGAGCGTGTATATCCATAGATTAAATCCATTTTAACCTATCTGACTGACTACAGATATCCTTTCCGCAGCCTTAACGTACTAAAACGTATTAGCGTCTGATAGCCCTTTCACGCTTCCGTAGAAACAACATTTATTACACGAAACTTATTTTGAAAATATTTCTGAAATGTCTAGGTCTGCAGCACTCAAATACGGTTATATCTTACATCTGAGGCATATACTGACACTCTCAGACAACATCAAAAATGACATTTTGAGCGATTTGATGAAGTTCCAAAATTATCAATGTACCCTTGGTCCGTTACGGACCCCTGTGGGATTTCTGTTTATCCAGAGCTCAAATCTTTTTTCATAGACTAAAAGCTGACATGCTGTACTAAAGCCCAGGTAATTTCAATTCGCAATAAAGTGCTGAAAATTGGCTCCCCAATAGCAAAAAAAAAAAAAAAAAAAAAGAAAAGAAGTCCACGCGCATACATTTAGACGGGGTGACCCCTGCGCGTGACCCCTGACTATCTACGAATCAAAATGCGGCTTTCGTTTTCAAGTTTTGCATTTCTATTTCATTTTATTTACTTCCGGAAATAGCTGAAGGTCGAGTGACGTCATTTTCTGTGTTGTCAAAAACATACATATGCCTGGCGAGATTGCATAAATATGTGCTGGCCGTCCTAAGGTTATAAAGGAAGGACGATTTAACCAGGTCACAATAACCATCAGCTTTTTATGAAGAACTATATTTCTTTTACGAAAATCATTGATCATTTATTGCTTTAGTGTGTGTACCGGTTAATACTGTTAAATTTGTGTGCAATGTGACTTTCAGGCCAATGTTGTATATGTATATAGAAGTTGTGTACATGTCACTATAATTAAAGATTTATCTTAATCTATTACATTTTTTCGCTCGTTTTTTTTTCTTTTCTTTTTTTAATCTGAAACATTTCTTTATACTTCTACTCTCCATAAAGATATATACCACACCTACTAGCGGCTGAATCTGTTTTCTACAGATAAGCGATATGTCTACTGTTATTAAGCATAAACATAATTTAAATTCTAGATATTCAGAGTATATGATGTAGAAGGAAAACAAGCTGTCTCGCGTTACACTAGCAAAGAAATCATTAAAATATATGTGAAACTCTCAAATGTTGTGCGTCAAATATTAACATTTAAAAATACCAATCACTCCGAATCGGAATATTTATACTCAACATAAATTAAATGCTAAACAGCGTTAAATTATGTACTGCAGACCTGATAAATGAAAAACAAAACGGTCTGAAATAAGTCAAACATCAATCAGACATCAGTTGCCTGTATTACACGAGTACATACACAGTTACAACAAATGCTAAACGGAATATTGCTGCCATTTACACTGTTAAGTGTTCAATAACTATGCCTTTGGTACAGTAAATACTTAAGATATCCAAAAGCCGTACGTTTGGGACAGTATATACTGTAAGATGTCCTAAAGCCGTGACTTTGGTACAGTAAATACTGTAACATGTCAAAAATCCATACCTTTTGGACAGTAAATATTGTAAGATGTCCAAAAGCCGTGTCTGTATGAAGTAAGAAGTCTAACTTTCTTGTTACGGAGATTGTACAACCAGAAATAATTTGCCTGAAATATCTGCACCTCTTTTATATATCATTGTTACATTTTGATTTTTCTTCCATTCCTCTCCATAATACAATATAGAATAGACGCTTTTACACTCAAAAAGTTTATACTGTCAGTTCTACAAGTAGCATTACCATTGTAGTGATTTTTATCTCTCTACATGTAAAAAGTTACTCAACCGGCAATTTGAAAGCACAAAAACGTGTCAACTGTTTTAGATATGTATGTAATGTGTTATAACATTATGTCTTGAATATAGCTGTTTTGATAATTCTAAGTAATTCGAAGCAAATGAAAAATCAAAATTGTGGATGATCATTACCACAGCAGTGATTCAAAAGTGGAGGTTTGAGAAAAAAGTTTAAACAAGGGAAAGTCAAACAGCGACACCTGTCAGGCTGACCAACTAGCACAAAATTACTTTTCCTACTGACATTTGAACTGGAAGGTGAATGTAAAAATGAATCTTTGTACACTTTGTGAAACAGTTTTTAGATACCATTAGTATTTTAGTAAATTATATTGGATCAAATGGCTCAAAACTCAAACATTTTTTTTTTTTTGTAAATACGAACATAGCTTTTTTAAAAGCATCGCTGCGAGATGATATATCGTCGTTTCTTATTACTATGATCAAATATTGGCAGCTTAGAGATATTGCGAGGATACGCACGAAATGGTTACATGTATGGTTTGATTTAGCACATAATACTTGGTTGAGTTCCGTGGAATACTGAATTCTCCGGAAACAAATATTATCCTTATTAATGTTTTTGTACCGGTTGCATTTAAAATTTAAAATTGCGCATAGATGTTCATGTTTCTATTCTTCCTGTCTGGTTCCGTCCAGTTTTATTCAGCAATGTATGTGTGATGGTTTGCAACACGATAATACTGACATCACAACAGGAAACCCCACTGTACAAATCCAACTTTTGTTTCAATACAACTCTATACTTAATTCAAAATGTACTTAATTAATTCTTCATTCTATCAAGTGTTTTCATTTTTGTATCAAGAAGACACAAAATTGTTCTCATAATACTTCAAACTGATTTCAACCTGTTGTAGAAAAGATTCCTGTGAATTTGCATTTTGATAGTTTGTCATTCTTTTAAATTCTAGTAGGGATGTGTGATTTCTTTTAGTTTGTGGACATTGATTCTATATTTCAAGACGCGTCATAAATCTGGTTTCATCATAGAACTTACCAAAGAATCATTGTTCCAATATAAATCAATTAACACATTACAACAGCTTTATCCCAACAATCAAGAATTTGTTCTGTTCTAACAACCTCTTTAATTACCTGGAATACGTTTTGCTTGCGCGTGCTTGCAATAATATGCAAACATGCGTGTAAAAAAGTATGTAGCGATAGAATACAACCAAAGAAACAACTAGAATATTGCCTTTTGAAAAGTCCACTGTGGCGCATTTATCTGGAGCGTTGATCTAATATACCTACGGATGGGTCGCGGTTCAAATCCCGGTCCAGGTTTTATTTTTTCTCTTTCTTTTGTTTATAATAAAAATCATTTGATGCCTAATTTCTAAAACGTTTATTTATTGTTTTCGCTGTAATCATGAAAAGGGTTTATAACATTAGTAAGGATTGACTTACTGTCACTAAATATGGTGTAAAGCAAGCTAATATGAAGAACTGGCTTTGGAATGTATTAGGGGTCACTATCTCTAGAAACATGTAAAACATGTTTCCACACAAAATCTTTAGTTTGGGTATATCTATTTTCTTCAAAATTGGTATGTAGATAGCTTTTATCAAAGACAGAATTTGAATATATTTGGGGGTCATTCGGTTTAACGTCAAGGTAACTATGGCTGTGACTAAATACAGAGTTGGTGCGCCTGTGATATATTACAAACTCCGGTATATACCGGATTAACTAAATTTGAAAGAAAATATCTTAAATGTATATATTTTGTAACCATAGTGATACTAACCCTAACCTCTAGTCAGTTTATTATGCATTTTATACACTAAATGCGTGCGGACATGCAAAAGAAATGAGTAATTTTGCCGTGCGCTCCAATTGATAATAATTCCGCGCATGCCCAGAACGGCTGCACCAACTCTGCAATGAGAAACATTCGGTAACTATTACTAAAAAGGGAGTAAAATGGTTTCCGCTCAATAACTAAATAATCTGCATACTCTACATACTTTGAAAGTTCCAACGTGGTGAATTGGGCTATGGCGTTGACCTATTGTACCTTTTGGAATGTTGAACGGACGGGTCGCAGATCAAATCCTGGTCTAGGCCTTACTTTCTTAACTAAAAAAGAGTCATTTAAATGCCACAGGGTCACGGTCAAACTAATAACCTGAGTTAGGAATGACATATGGCAATGACATGTGTATGCTTATTGTATCTGTACTTCTGAATATTTGCATGATTGAATGCAGTGTAGTCACTTATGTACAACAGAACATGACCTTTTCAAACAGTAATTGATGGTGTGATGAAAGTTTGAAAACCTGGTTTTCGCGAAATGTCCACAGTCCAGGTTTCTTGTTTACATGTAGAATGCTGTATGCCCCTCACATAGAGTAGTAGAGTGACTAATTGTCCGGTGTAAAATTTCAATTCAATGTCAGAATATAGTTGTTAAGCTTTTGTTACACGCAGCATATCTAGTTGTAAAAACTCCTCTCCTGGCGGTTTGGCACCTCTGCAAACAGTTCTTTAAAAGTCAGTGACACAATTAGTTGCTCAATTAACCTACGAAATGTCAAATAATGATCACTACATGTAATAAATAGAATAAGACAGTAATTGTAGATTAAGTGCTGCGGTATCATTTTTTCGAGTTGGCTATCTTTTGGGCATTGTATGCACATACCCATTGCATTACCGCACGAGAGAAGTTGGGATCGTCGCGGGCTAAATGATACCACAGTAATTCATTTGTAATTCTTATGTTTAATCTGATAAGAAATGTTATATAAAAAAGTTACCATATATGTACTGATAGGAATTAGGTCCATCCAAGAGACTCACGCCCTTTCTTATGGGCATATCTGTACTCTTATTTGTCAAAAGTTATTTATATGTATATTATATGCTTGTCACAACAACTATATAGTTTATATAAAAATAAATTTGTTCGTTCGTTGTAAAAAGAAAGTTATAGCATATTGCCGCATATCCTTGGTAGTTTTTAACAATTGCAGCAGAAATCGTATGGCGTACTGCAAATCTTGACATAAGTGCGGCGGTAAGCCTTTTGCATAGCTTACTGGCGCATATGGCTCAGTGCGTTGTCACAAACCCGACATCGTTCATAACGCTGTCTAATTGTTACGAGTATATGTCTAGAATTAGTGTGCTCTTGGGTTCATAAACCGCTCCGTTTATTTACCGGTATTTTATATGTCTTTCAGACACTGTATATGTACAATGTACAATGTACAATGTTTGCATTTTCCATTAGTTACAAAGATCAATTGCTGAATTTTAAATTGTGGATATCTGAGCGAAAGAAATTCAATTCATTCCATAATAATGTACAACACACACTTCGTTTACTGGCTGTTTTCTGTATTTGTATGGGATCATCAAAAGTGTAATAAAATTGTACCCATCTGAAAGGTCGAATGACGACGAAAGCAAGGTAGAAAGATATTCCAAATAAGTAATATTTATAATTTCGTTTTAGGTATCATAAAAAAGAACATTCTTTAGTTGAAGAGCATGGCACATTTTTACAGTTTAAGAGTGTCTAAATGTCATAGAAACCTACAAATACATATATTGTTGATCAATTTAAGCATCCAACAACAGGCAGGAACAAATGGTTTTGTTAACGAGAGAACGTTTAAATACGTTCATTTAACGTAATTATTTTTACACAGAAAATATGCTTGTTTATAAGCAGATTGAAATTACTTTTAGACATACCATCAGTCAATGAACCTCAACTTGTTTAAAGGTGGTTAATCAGATTTGGATCAAGTAATGCATTTTCCAGAAAGTTTAACAATTGATCACTTAAACTTATCTGTGTTTAATACACATTTGATGTTCACTGGAGGTACTCTTAAAACTTAATTTTCCTATCTTAGTTGCCCAACAAATATAGAATTATTTCAGTATAATCTATAGTAATTTAATAAACATACTTTGCCTAAAGAATGGTATGATTTATAAGAACTTTTGTATTGTATATGTCAAAGATTTACATATACAAGTATATATTTAGGCGGAATTCATTGGAAATGTAAGTTTGTAAAATTAATATTGCCTCCTTTTACCTATCTTTAGATAGATTAGAAATAAATGAATTCGGTAGCTACACACTGTTTTAAAATTTGCCTTTGATTTAGAATGTTAAGATATCACAATATCTGTCAAATAGTAATTATATTGAAATTAAACGAAGTAGTCCACTTTTTGAATACTTTCGTATTATAGGGGAGTAATTAAAAAATTTGATAAAAATTATCAAAAAAAAAAAACGAAAATCAAACTGTATGTAATGGGGATTTTTATTCATTAAATACATCTCTATTAGAATATATTATTATGTGAAAAATGTCATAAAATGTTGCCTAAATGTGATTGACCACCTTTAACTTGAGATAACTGCAAGGAATTTCATCATTACAGTTAAATATGCAAAATCTAAAATAACAAAACAGTCTTATTTGCTTGTTGCCTAGCCAAAATAAAATGGCTTGTCCTAGTTACTATAATCATCTGTAGTGTATCTTATCTTATCCTCACAAAACATCAAAACCTATCAGTTCATATTTTGGAAACAAGAGCTCTTAATCAAGTATGACGGTGTTTTGTCTTACACAGTTGTTTCTGCATTTTTACTTATTATTACGTGTTCGTTCTCATATAATTGATCTATCTCACCATTTTCTAAGGTAGGTGTAGCCAGCCACTGGGTTGCTTAGTTCAGATACAATTAACCAATCATGTCAAGCTGTGTTCTAACACTAGGAATAAAAAGCGCCTGCAGATAATGATTATTCCTCTTTCCATGGTTACATAACAGGTTATACAATAATAAAGAAAATATATACCCAGCAGGTATTTATTAACATTTGATGTATGAAATTATGTAAGGAATCGCTTTTGCAATACATTGGTACCGCGTTTATTATTAAATTATTACAAGAAAGTAAAATTGATTATGTTAGCTACTTCTATAATTAGTATTTTTGGTTATAACGTTTTAATTTATTATTATGTAATAATTCAATGACTGTGTCTGTGTTTCTCAATAATAACGACACAGCTTAATTTTATCATTATTTGTTTGTATTATTATGATGAGCAATGCGATCATAAGTAGGATTTGTCTAATTTTCTATCTATCATTGGTAGAAACAAAATGAGATAAAATTTAGGTTTTATGAACGGAGTGATTTAGCTAGTATAATTTAAAACATTTACTTTTCTTTTCTTCATGACTGTTTGTGTCTGTCTTTTACTTTTGTATTTTTATAATTGCATTAGTTTTCGTTGATGTATACATATTCTAATCAGATGTTATGAAAGTAAAATGTTTCACTTTTTGAACGTCAAGAAGACTTCTTGTGTGGAGTAGCTATGTGTAGCTATGTGTGACATTTCTTGAAATGAAAATAATAACTACATTCATGATAATAACAGTTCTGTTATTATATACCAAAATAGTTGAAAGAACACATTTGTTCGCATCTGGGACCACAGAAATACATTTTCCACAAAACCAAATTTCAGTTTTCTTTGATTTTCTAAATGAATTAAAAGCCAAGCATCAACAAAGATACTGCACTTTACGCTAACTGCATTTCATTTGTTTGTCTGGCAAATAGAAAGAAAACATATCTTTGAATAGTGTACCTTTGTTGAAGTTTTATACCATATACTGGTATACATACAAAATGAAATATACCCATAGTCAGCTTGCAGTCATGCGATATTTTACATTTTGATTTTTTCACGTTGGGGAAATATTTTTTTCTCTTCAATTTATTAAATAGTTCCGTAAAATCAGTGAAAACACAGAATAAGGTTCTACTGTAAGACAAAATATATGTAACGTTGCACTGTAAATACAGAAAATATATGCTCCACTACAGTTAATAATAAATAATGGAAACATGCTAAAATAGCATTTTTTCTGATTATCAATTTTTGCAGCATTTATGAAATGTAACAACATACAGAAGGCAATTATATTATATGCATCTTAAAAAAATGCGACACAGCCGCCTCCTTTGTAATACCGCTGGGAGATAATTTGATTGTCGCTTAACGGAGATTCAGGAAGATTTGAGAATGAACTGACACCATCATGGAACAGAATTACTGTATCTATGAAAGAAAGTAATTTTTGTATGACTAGTATATCAAGGTACGTAAAATGTTCGTTTGCTGAAATTCTTGAGTGAATGAGAGAACAATCTTTCATGACTACAATATGACACATGTTTAATGAAGGTCAATAAATGAATGTCAATCGGTTAATGAAGTCAGTGTATTGATGTTGCAATATTGCGCAGGGCTTTGTCATCTCTGTTTTTTTTTTTTTTTTTTGTTGTTGTTTTTTTGCAGTTTCTTTAAAATTCGCTGGTACAAGGTTTGTTAAATTCGCGAAAGTTTATTTTCCAGTGGTTGAACTTGATTGAGAATTGAGATTTAGTTTTTATGTACATGTTCTGTAATTGTGCCTACAAAATCACTTATGTAAAAATTTATTTCTTAATTATAAATTACTATCAACATGAAAATAATACTAGGTACATATTTATATCGCGCTTTTTGATTTCATTGAAATTTAAAAATAATATTGTCCGATTTATTGTGGGATAAAAATCTACATATTCGTTTAAGGAGAAATATTTCATCCGACACGATATCGGAACCAAATATCTTAATTTGGCGCCCTGGAGTTATTTTTGTATAAGGAAGATTTCAAGGGAGATAATTTATTAACTATATAAGTAATTTCTTGAACTGTCCTATGTCTCGTCCCCGTACCATTGCATTGTAAACATCAAGATGTTGCATAATATTTGTGTTTATTGTCAACTGGGGAAAAAATAACGACCACGACGAGACTCGAACTCGCAATCTTCTTATCCATTAGGCCACGCGGCCACCCTCAGAATGAAGTGATATTAACACGGGCAAGATATACAACATCAATGTTTTGACTGTTCCAAAATACGGACAAATCATAGATCTATTTCAGCGGCATTTGCAGGAGCTGATGCCTATTTGGATACTTATTAATATCAGTTTCCTAATTTCAACATAATATGACACTGATACACAGTGCTCACTCGGTGAAAGATATTTCTATCATACAATGTTCTCTGTTTCATCGGAAATTCCACACCTAAATACTATGTTTTTTTTATTATTTCCGATAACTGTATATATGAGCTTATAAACAGTCATGTTGTCATGGCTACAAACTATTGAGCAATGCAATGCTGAGAGTGTATTGTTCTGTGCATGATATGCAACTGCGTTAACTGCAAAATGACATGCACACCACAACCATTTATTTTCTTTGCCACGAGAAAATGTAGTTATTTTACAAGTTTCTGACTGTTAATTCACTCTGTTTATAGAATTTGTGATTACAGAGAATATACACTTGATCGTTTATTTGTATCAACTGCTTAAAACAAATTGTATTTATTTGCTTTCGTTATTTGTCCTTATTTTTGTGTCGATATACATTAAATCTATCTTTATAATACTTCAGATAGAGTTTCTTATTCCATATAGAGCTTGTTGAAGATCTCTTGTAAATGTGCATTTTCATGCCAAATATTGCACGGGAGGTACGATAAATGAATATTTCATATTTACAGGCAAAATGTTTGACGCATTACAATTCGTTTCAAGGTCGATCTACTACATATTTCAATATTAAGTAGATAAAAATGGATTTACCATATGTAAAAACTGAGACAGCATCAGTAACTCATTAATATCGGTAACAATTTTCAACTGAGAACTCATCAAACGATCATAACACACTGAAATCGTAACGTAAAATCATCGTAATTCCATCAGGCAAAATACTGTATGTGCTAACTGCCTCTCTTCGAGATTTTGTAAGAATTGCTAAAATGTGTTAAAATCATCCTGTAAAATAACATTCAAAAAGGTGAAAAGTAATAGAAAAACACACAATCACATACAATCATTTGCCTTTGAACGTACATAATACATAAATAATAGATCAAATATAGGAATAATACTGAAATACAAAACTCATGGAACACAATTTATTTTAAAGACAAAGAAGAAAAAAACCAGCAGTAATAATGCTTGAGATATTTAACTGTTAAGCAGACAGTTTTAAAATAAAAAAAGTAATAAGACGATACAATAATTTACACGCAGATAGGACACAACTTATAAGCTGGCCTAAAACAAAGTTTCAAATGCCAATTTAATTTTAGATAAAATTTAAGTAGAATCTATTTACCAATTTTCTTCCGAGATAACAATATATGTAAAACTCTATTGAATCTTGGAATAAATTCAACTCTCTCACCAGTACTTCAACTGACCAAAGTATTTGTGCCCATAAACTACCGAAGAGTATCACTATTGCAGACTAAATTAACAGAGTAAATAGACACAGACAAATCAATTCGTTCCAGAAATCAATTTCGGTCATTCTACTGAATTAAAAGCTTTACAGTTTAAGAACACGGTAATTGTTAGAAAACTGTGACACAGACAACCTATCAAGGAAACAGGCTGCCAATTTGGATGCAATTTCTTCATACATAAAGGCAATGAATCACTTCAAATACTTTCTTAAAGTTGCAAACAAAAAATAAGAAGAAACTAAAGAAAATAAAAACAAGTAAAATGTATTTTTAACTAAACCCTCTTCCCATTCCTTCATTAGAGACTTTAATAATGGGAAGAATAATAATCAAATTGTACCGGTATCAAATACCTAGATCTTAACAAAGATATAAACTTGACGTATTTTCAATTTGTAATTGGAAGACCAGCAAGAAAGTTAAATTAACTTTCAAATTTAAGCTAATATGACTGTTGAGTGGGGTTTGTTCAGATACGTCAGAGACGTAGCAACATGTCAGAAACAGTACCGTTCAACAACCAATAAAATCGGTTGTTTTAATTTGTCTAAATCCATGATAATTTTTCTTTAAACAATATCAATATTAATGCATTGAAAAATAATTTGACAGATTTCTATATAGCGTTTATTCCTTCACTCATACTTGCCGAAAGAAACTTGTTCCCATGGTGAACCTTATTGCAGTTGTGTATAAATGTGACCAAGAAACGCAAGGTGAGTCAAGGCTGGACTGACTATATCTTTCAACTTACTCCAGACGAAATTCTGTAAGTGCTTGTTTCTTCAGCTATATTTACAAGTCAAGTCAGTCAGGTCAAATATTGTATTGGCATAAACATATATATGTCCATTGCCAACACAAGAAGACGCTTACTTTCTTCAAACGACTTTGTCAGCATGAATCTATGCGAGCTTGCGTCTATTTAATGATTCCTTTGACTTGGATCGTCAATGAGTATTGTACAGTGAATAATGAAGCAAACAACGCTTAATGAAAATCGTCCCTCAGATGTTATATTGCCGCCTACTTTACTGCAACCTTGAAAGTGAGTAGTTATACTTAGTTAATTAATAATTACAATGTGGAGACAAAAACTGTTTACTGTAAATTGTAGTTACAGTTGGAGGTACAACATACAAACAAAGATCTATAGGTATTACTGCGTTTCAAGAACAGTCCCTGCGAAATAAAGCCAGTAAGTGTATTAATGTGCAGCCGATTGACATACATACAAAATACATAACATAACACAGTAAACAAGATCAAAACAAATAAATGCAGGAACACACTTACACATCGCCAATTACATCCGCCTCTGGGGAATTTAAATTTAAAACATTTAATGGTGTACATCAACCCTCACTCGTTATCCATTATCCTACCATATTTTCAATGTTACATGCGAGAGTAACACAGAATATTTTAGTCAGTTCTATAAAAAATGTCCAAACTATTTGACCTCTTACGTTTTTTCATGTGAACCAAAACTGAAAATGTACTTTCTCGTGCAAAGTGGTTGAAACTTTAAAGGGAATCGATCCTACTTCGCGACGAAAATCGGGATCAATCCCTCTATGGTATCATGCGATTTACCGAATGAGATATACTATCGAATTAAAAAATGTGTACTTCCGGCACGAGCACAGAGCGTCTGACTTCGGATTTTTGGAAGAATAGACATGTTTTTCTTGTGCCTAATAAGCGTTCACATAACTTGTCCGAATCGCAACGTCTTGCACATCAATACAAATATGGGCAGTGTTGTCTTTTATTCCAAGATCTACTTTTAAATTGATACAAACGCATACTTGTGGGCAAGCTGATGAACTGTAATGACTGAAAAGAGCGACTAAAGCGGTAAACACGAGTTATGTCCCGTCAAGACTGAAAATAGCACAGTTTTCGACAATACTCAACATAAGGGATGAAGTTACAAGGGCGCTACCGCGTGTTGTGTTGTTGCCTTATGGGATGAGAAGTCGGACCGATTCCCGATTGAGACAGTGCCTTATTTCATATTAATGTGATTGATTTTATTGCATTGGAAAATAAAAATGTTAAGGATTCGATGAATATTTGACCATCTGAAATTGGAACATCATAAAATCATAGAAAGAAATATTGTTTTTCATGAAAATTGCACAGCTTATTAAATAAGTACATTATTCTACAATTCCAGTGTCAATTTAATGATAGATGCTTGAATTCCTGAAAATGGACCACGAAAAGGGGCCTCACTTCTTGACAGCTCAGAGCCTTTAAAATCTAACCATTTTCAAAGAAATGTTGCACATCTTCGTTTTGATGCATTTGGAACAATGTATGAGTACTGAAACTTTGAAAAATAAGATCGATCATCTTTTCTAGAAATTTTGAAAATTGATTGTTTTTATTTCTTTACAAATGGAATTCTATTTTAAAGGGGAATAACTTCTTGTGAATATTTGATGTTTAGGAGCAGTACGGGACAATGCGTTTAAACATGTATTTGGCCGAGTTCATTGGTAAAGATGTTGTCCATTTAAATACAATTGTGAGACGTTCAATTTACGGTTCATAATATCTATTTTATGGGATAATCATGTCTGTTTCATGAAAGTCATTATATGTTCAAAGTTTGTAAATGACAAACTGAAATATTGCATATCATTTGCTTATCTTTTTTTTTCTATTTGTCCACCACACACATTTTTGACAGATTGTCGTTTGCAATCAAATCAAAGGGGAACAACTATTGTAAGCAAATGTGCATAATCACTTTCATGAAACGAAAATGATTAATCAATAAAAAGAGAATTATTAACAGTGAAAAATGGTTCTTACAGTGTTTTGCAAACGAACAACGTCTGTACCGACATTCTAGTCAGTCAATACATGTTTTTCCGTTTTGTTCCGTACAGTCTCGTATTTATTTTCAAAAAGTTGTCCCCCTTCGAAAAACATATCCATTTGTAAAGAAATGAAATAAACAATTTTCAAACTTCCTGAAAACAATGTTTAACCTTGTCATTCAAAATTTCAGCACTCGTACAGTGCTGCAATGCGAGCAACATTTCTTTGACAATGGTGAGATTTTAAAGGCGCTACACTGTCCAGAAGTGAGGCCCTTTAATTGGGACCCTATTCGGGAATTCAAGCATTTATCAATAAATTGAAAATCGGTTTTTAGAATAATATATCTATCTTTTAAGCTGTTCAATTTTCGTGTCATACAACTTTTTCTTTCTATGATTTGATGATGTTCAAGTTTCAATATATCAAATATCCATCGAACCCTTAAACACTTAACAACCAAAATACGTTGAAATTTCATTGTTATAATTTCAACGGTTTTAGTTTCCGCTAATGATAATAGTCATAGTTATTACGTAAAAGTCTGGCTTTACATGTAAGAAATATTACTGTACCGGCGGTTAATGTTGCGAGGTGGAAATATTTGCGAATATGAATTATTCGCAAAATAAGTAGCCCGCGCAAAAGCGAACACGAGTTTTACCATTAAAGTCGTTGTCGTTCAGACAATTTTAATGAGTAAAATATATCATGCCACCGGTATGGTAACAGTTACAGATGAAACATACGCATAGATTAATTTTATGAGTGACATTATTTGGTTTATTTATTTCATATCAAAATATCAAAACTGAATATTCATATTTCTTTAGTGAGATTACAGCAATATAATTGAAAATTTTACCATTTTGAAAATGAAAGTATTAGAAGAAATTCGATACTTGAAGTAGACTATCAATTTGTAAATATCATACCAGTAGTGTTGGATACGAAGAATAATAAAAAGAAATGGTATACAAATATGTAAGATTTGTAAACATGCCTGTATAATTTCTGTAACATCATCAGCTTCATTTGTTTTGTTTTCCCACAGTATCGGTCGAGATTCATGGAATACTGAATTCTTTGGAAGCAAAGAATATCCTAATTAATGTTTTTGTACCGGTTGCATTTATAATGTTTGTTTTACATCCAGTTTTATTCCGCTATGTATGTGTGACGGTCTGCAGCACGATAAGACTGACAACACAACCTAAAATCTTACTGTAGAAATCAAACTTTTGTTTCAATACACCTCTACTTACCGCAAAATGTGCTTACTTTATTCTTCATTCTATAAAGTGTTTTCATTTCTGTATCAAAAAAGACACAAATGTGTTCTCATAATACTTCAAACTGATTTCAACCTGTTGTAAAAAAAGCTTTCTGTGAATTTGCATTTTGATAGTTTGTCAATCTTTTAAATTCTAGTAGGGATGTGTGATTTCTGTTAGTTTGTGGACATTGATTCTATATTTCAAGACAAAAAACACTGACGCGTCTGGTATTTCTATTTGAGGGTATCATATGACACTCAATTCGGTGTGTTACCAATATCAGACAAAATGCTATGTGATAACTGTTATATAATCAAAAACTCATTTTATTGGTAATTGTTTCCATCTATGAACTCACCAAAGGATCAATGATCCAATATAATATTTAAATCAACACATTATAACAACTTAATCGCAACAATCAATAATTTGTTTTGTGCTAACTACCTCTTTACATTACTACCTGCTGTCGAAATCGCGTTGTTTCCTTCTTTTTTTTGCTAATTACATTTGGACATTATTAGGAAGCGGAATATTCACGTAGTGATTCGCATCCATGTGACCACAAGGTGAGCGTGCATATCTATAGACTAAATTCAATTTAACCTATCTCACTGACTGAATTGTACACATTACAAATATAAAGGAAAGACGATTCATTCTGGTCATTAGATTCATCAGATTTTTATGAACAACTATATTTCTTTTACGAAAACAATTTCACATGTATTTTTATGGAACGCCACAGCTGTCTTATGTCGGGACATTTGCTGTTATCATGTCATAGCGTGATGTTAACTTGTCAAAACAGTGTCTTATTATGTTTAAAAGCTATGTTATTATGTCAAGATGTGGTGTTAACTTGTCAAAACAGTGTCTTATTATGTTAAAACGCCATGTTATCTTGTTAAAGTGTCATGTGATTTTGTCTACTGAGCTTGCTATTATGTTAAAGTGCTATGTTATCTTGTCAAATTGTGGTGTTAACTTGTCAAAACAGTGTCTTATTATGTTAAAACGCTATGTTATCTTGTTATAGTGTCGTGTTATCGTGTCTACTGAACGTGCTATTATGTTTAAAAGCTATGTTATTATGTCAAAGTGTGGTGTTAACTTGTCAAAACAGTGTCTTATTATGTCAAAAAGCTATGTTAATATGTCAAAGTGTGGTGTTAACTTGTGAAAACAGTGGCTTATTATGTCAAAAAGCTATGTTATTATTCAAAGTGTGGTGTTAACTTGTCGAAAAGTGTCTTTTTTATATGTTCAAAAAAGTTGCTAATGTATTCTTATATGTCAAAATGTATAGTCGAGTGTTAACTTGTCGAAACAGTGTCTTATTATGTTGAAAAGCTATGTTATCATGTCAAAGTATGATCTTGTTTGCAGAGTGTGTTACTATGTTAAAAAGCTATGATATCTTGTAAAAGTATCGTGTGATTATGTAAAAAAGCTATGCTTTCTTGTCACAGTGTTGTGTTAACTTGTCAAAACAATGTCTTATTATGTTAAAATGTTATGTTATCATGTCAAAGTGCGATGTTATCATGTCAAAATGTAGTGTTAACTTGTCGAAATGGTGTCTTATTATGTTAAGTGCTATGTTATTATGTCAAAGTACCATGTGATCTTGTCTACAGAGCGTGTTATTATGTTAAAAGGTTATGTTATCATGTCAAAGTACCATGTGATCTTGTCTACCGAGCGTGCTATTATGTTAAAAAGCTATGTTATCTTGTCCAAGTGTGGTGTTAACTTGTCAAAACAGTATTTTATTATGTTAATACGTTATATATTATTATGTCAAAGTGTGATGTTAACTTGTCCAGATAGTGTCTTATTATGTTAACTAGGCATGTTATCTTGTGTTGTGTTAACTTGTCAAAACAGTGTCTTACTATGTTGAATGCTATGTTATTATGTCAAAATTCCATGTGATCTTGTCTAACCAGCGTGCTATTATGTTAAAAAATTATGTTATCTTGTCAAAGTGTTGTGTTAACTTGTCAAAACCGTGTCTTATTATGTTAATATGCTATGTGATCATGTCAAAGAGTGATGTTAACTTGTCCAAATAGTATCTTATTATGTTAACTAGTCATGTTATTATGTCAAAATATGGTGTTAACTTGTCAAAACAGTGTCGTAATATGTCACAAAGCTATGTTATCTTCTTAAAGTATCATTTAATCTTGTCTAGCTTTTTTAACATAATAATACGTTCTATAGACAAGATCGCACTGTACTTTGACATACTAACATAGCTGTTTGACAAAATAAGACACTATGTGGACAAGTTAACACCACGCTTTGACATAATAACATAGCTTTTTGACATAATAAGACACTGTTTTGACAAGTTAACACAATACTTTGACATGATAACATAGTTTTTTAACATAATAAGACATTGTTTTGACAAGTTAAGACCACACTTTGACATGATAACATGAAATGTCCCGACATAAGACAGCTGCGGCGTTCCATATATTTTAGTCTTTTAAATGTAAATGACTTTGTTAATTACCCTGTTGCCTTAAAGTTCCATGAGGATCTTAATTTTATGTTTAAAACTGCTGCTGTCCAGATAGAGACTACAGAATTGAATAGCTAAAAAAGCTACTTTCAATATTGCACATAAAATTATGACGTCAAGGTCATAAAGGGAGATAATCAAAACAGTGCATTTTATAGTACTTTCTTTTATCATAATCATTTTATCATAGTCAAACCTATGATAAATACATGAGAAAACAATTATCAAACCTTGTATTTAACACAGAAAAAATATATTTTATGTTCATAACAAAAATGTGGCAGCCACATTTAATCAAATGCAGTATGACCCTTTAACGCGAGTATCCGTTAGATAGTGTTAAAAATTTTAGGCCCATGTGATATATGTATTGAAGATTGCTCTTAATCTTTTCATCATATTCGCTCGTTTCTAAACTCACAAACATTCGTTTATACTTCTACTCTTTGAACATTTATAAAATAAGGATAAATATCACACCTACAAAGGCTGAGAACTGTGGCGAATCTGTTTTCTACAGATAAGAGAGATGTCTATGTCTGTGGCGAATCTGTTTTCTACAGATAAGAGAGATGTCTACTATTATCAAGTATAACATAATTTAAAACCCAGAAATTCAGAATATATGACGTAGAAGGAAAACAAGCTGTCTCGTGTTACACTAACAGTTTATAAAGGCCTAGCAATGAAAACATTAAAATATATGTGAAACCGACAAATGTTGTGCGTCAGAAATTAACATTTGATAATATATATATATAACACATGTCAGTGAGGGTGTTATTGATACTGTCAACCCGAAAAACACATTTACACATTTTTGGGTAGACAATATCGATAACACCCTCACTGATTTTATTAAGCATTACATACAACTGTTTGCATATCAACGAATTTAAATAAGCATGGTGGAAAGTACTGAAACTTGTTGAATGAGTGCGGTGCGCAAAGGACATCACCTCTGTGCAGGTGTTAAGTGGATTATTTGAAAACGCTGATCGGCGTGACAGACATTAAAATGAGTACATTTTGAAAGATAGGGACTTTGCATTAGGTGTTTTATAGGAGGTATAATAATACCAATTACTCCGAATCGGAATATTTATACTTATTATACGGTATTACAGGCCTGATAAATGAATTATGTACTGTAGGCCTGATATAAGTCAAACAAGCCAAACTGCAATCAATCAGACATCAGTTGCCTGTATTACATGAGTACATACACAGTTACAACAGATACTAAACGGAAAATTGCTGCACATTACGCTGTTAAGTGTTCATTAGCCATGCCGTTGGTACAGTAAATACTTAAGATGTCCAAAAACCGTACCTTTGGGATAGTAAATATTGTAAGATGTCCAAAAAGCCGTGTCTTTTGTGCATAAACAGTGCTTTCATAAAACTAAATTGTTCGGATGTAAAAAGTCTAACTTTCATGTTACGGATATTGTGCAACCAGAAATAATTTGACTGAAATATCTGTTCCTTTTTATATCATTGTAACATGTTGATTTTTTTCCATTCCTTTCCATAATACAATATAGAATAGACGCTTTTTCACAAAAAGCTTATACTGTCAGTTCTACTTAAGTATTGTCCTAATACAGAGCTAAAAATATTCATTATATACTTAAAGGGTATTGTAGAAAGCAGGATACATTATTAAGTATTCCAAGAAAAGATACACAAATCAACAAAACCAAGTTTTAATGGTATCCTTAAAGAATTCCACTAGTAAAGTCTATTAGAATTGACGTGAACAATATTTTTACCATTGTCATTTCTGTCTACTTACACGAAAAAAAGATTGTTTTGTTTGTTTGATCGTAACAAAGTGCCAAGCTTTGTGTACTATATTATTACGTAATTGACAAAAAATACAAAAATCAAACAAACAAATCAAGTTTCAATATCGCAGTGATTCAAAAGTGGAGGTTTGGAAAGGGGTTGAAACAAGGGAAAGTCAAACAGCTACACCTGGCACAAATTTTCTTAGACTGGTGTGGCATACTATTATAGAGAAAGAAATTCCTGAAATACGTTTAGCTTGCGCGTGCTTGCAATAATATGCAAACATGCGTGTGTAAGTATGAAGCGATGGATTGCAATCAAAGAAATAAATAGAAAATTGCCTTTTGACTGTGGCGTATTTGTCTAGAGCGTTGGTCTAATGTACTTACGGATGGGTCGCGGTTTAAATCTCGGTCCAGGCCTTACGTTTTTCTCTCTCTTTTGTTTATAATAAAAAGTCATTTGCTGCCATAGTGTCATGGTCAAGGTCACAATTTCTAAAAAAATATGTTTTTCACTGTAATCATAAAAAGGTACTTTCCGGTTTAAAACTCTAGTAAGGACTGACTTACGGTCACTAAACGTGGTGTAAAGCAATCTACGTTTTGTAATATGAAGAACTGAATTGTATTAGGGTCACTGTTACTAGAAACAGAAAAATGGATTCCACTCAATATTTTTAGTTTAGTTACATCTATTTTCATCAAACTTGATATATAGATAACTTTTATCTAAGACAAACGTTTTGAATATATTTGGGGGTCACTCGGGTCAAGGTCAAGATAACTGCTACTAAAAAGGGGAAAAATGGTTTACTAAACGATCAACAAATTAAACTACCAACCATGTACTGGATTCCTAAATTGCATAAACAACCATATAAAGCTCGCTTCATCGCTAATTCAAGCTCTTGTACAACTACAAATATTTCAAAACTATAAACATCATGTCTAACTGCTGTGAAAGCCCACGTGGAAAGATACTGCGATAAAGTATACGAAAACTCTTATTTTGGTCGATTAAAAATTCTGGCGAAATCCTGGATAAGTTTAAAATTAATAATAACAAGGTATCTACAGTCAGTACATACGATTTTTCTACTTTGTATACCACTTTACCACATAACTTAATAAATGACAAACTAACTGCACTAATCCAAAAGACTTTTGCCAGAGAGAATGCTACATTTTTCGCTTGCAATTTTGATAAAGCTTTTTTTACTAGCAATATTATTAAACATTATACAATGTGGACCTGTGACGAAGTTTGTAAAGCCCTTTCCTTTTTATTGAACAACATTTACATCAGGTTTGGTTTTTATACACGAGCATTTTTGTGTTTTACATGCCATGCCTTTTTGTTTCCATTACGTATGTTGGAGATTCACCTGGAGGGGATTACTTTTATTTACACTGTCCCGTGTCTTTGGAACATAGTGGGGGGGGGGGGGTAAGAGTGAGGTTGGGTGCGCACCATGGACCGGTCTAAGCTCCTCAGTGGTGCTTTTGCAACTGACCATTCCAAGGCGGTGCCCCACTGTGTTCCTTTGTTTGTTCGTTTTGTCCTGATGTGTTGGCTTTGTGTGTGCGCGTGTATGTGTGTGTGTGTGTTTGTGGTGTATTGGCTTTGTGTGTGTGCGCGTGTGTGCGCGTGTATGTGTGTGTGTGCGGGTGGTGTGCACGTCTGCGTGCTGTAGGTTTCGTTTTGGGGAGGCTGCGTTTTTGGTGCGTGGCATTCCCTGTTTGATATTTGTCTTTGCTTTTTACTAAAATAACCTGCATACTTTGAAAGTTCTGACGTTGTGAGTTGGGCTATGACGTTGTCCAATTGTTCCTTTTGGAATGTTGAACGGACGGGTCGCAGTTAAAATCCTGGTCTTGGCCTTACTTTTCTTTTGAACTGAAAACGACTCATTTAAATGTCAAACGGTCACGGTCAAACTAATAGCCTGAGTTAGGAATGACATATGGCAATGACACAACTCTGCTTATTTTATCTGTACTTCTGAATGTTTGCATGATTGGATGCAGTCACTTATGTATAACCGAACATGGATGAAAGTTTGAAAACCTGGTTTTTGCGGAATGTCCACAGTCCAGGTTTTGTTGTTTATATGTAGAATGCAGTATGTTCCTCGCATAGAGAAGTAGAGTGACTAATTATCCGGTGTAAAATTTTAATTCAATCTAAGATTATAGTTGTTAAGCTTTTGTTACACACAGCATACTGCCACATATCCTTGACAGTTGTTGCGGGCAGCGAAGTGTGCCCACAGATTTACCATACCACAAATTTACGGACGATATGTCTTATACGAAACCGGAGAACAAATAGTTCCATGTCCTCCATAAATTTTACGTAATTCAAGTCTGTTTAACTTTCAGAAAGCTTCTGAGATTCAACTTTATCAAAAAATACATTGCTTAAGTACATATTTATCGTAATCTATATTTTATAACAAAAAACTAAGCGTATGAAAATGAGCATGCTGGCTTTGATCACATGTCCAAAACAATTCTTTATCACGTGACCAAAATAATATAATAAACTGCGTTCTATTTCGATACGATACTGAATGATAAAATTGCATCCGTGTATCCGTCGAAGTTTGTAGCGTAGACATGGGTTTATGGAAACATATATTGCATGAAATCAACAGAAGAAATGTTATCTTATTTATTTTTCATAGAGAAAGATACGATCCTTTCATAATATTTACGTAAATAATTTTTATTTCCACGACTTAGGAAAATAATTGCAGCCGTAACGGAGGGTGCGAAAAATTCGTACCTGTTTCCCGAAAATACGAATAAATGCACTTCATTTTGATTTATTTTTACATTCTAGCTGGAATTGTGACTGACATATCATTAAAGGGTATAAGTAATTCGAAAGAAACATTATTTTAAACAATCGCCGGTAGATTCGCGGTGTTTTCGTCCCCAAATATTCACATACTGGCGTACGTTTTCTTCTTAGATAATTATACAATAGCGGGCTTCGGATGACTACAATCATTTGAGACAATTCAAACTAAGTTTGAAAAATTTCAATTTTCAATATTTGCATTTTTAACAATAAAATTCGTAAAAAGATCCTTTGGAAGCATAGAAAGCAACCAAGAACAATAATAGCAGACTCGGTTTGATTGCGTCTGTTCATGAGAGGTAATGAAATGTGCAACACCACTTATGCCCCCTAGCACTTGCTTAAGCGGAACTCTATTACACATAATGTTGAATGAACTCCATGATCTCAAAGGACCAGAAAATATAACAACACTAAAACATGCATGTTGTATTATGGGGCTGAAAAATGGCTGAATGCATCCTGAAGATAATGACGTGCGCTGATATTGGAAACAGTAGTAGTTGTTTTGGTTGTTTTAAAATTGAATTAAAACACTTTAATTTCATAGTAAATATTCTTTTATGGTTGCTTTTAGTTTAAGAACTATTCTGAAGTGTCTTTTATCTATGTAATTTATGTATAATATATTCATAGCCTGCTTTTACCAAGATAAGATCTCATTTGAAAAAAAAATCACCTGTCAAGGTCACAGGGGCCTGAACATGGAAACCCGTTTCTGATCAATAACTTGAGAACCACTTGACCCAGAATGTTGAAACTTCATAGGATGATTAGACATGTAGAGTAGATGATTCCTATTGATTTTTGATTCACTTGATCAAAAGTTAAGGTCACAGGAACCAGAACATAGTAAATAGTTTCGAACCAATAACTTTAGAATCATTTGACCCAGAACCTTCAATCGCGATGATAGGAATTAAAGAGTAGATGACCCTTAATGTTTCTGCAGTCTTTTGACTTAAGGAAAAGGTCACAGAGAACTAGGAATGGGAAAACACTTTCTGATCAGTAACTTGAGAATCACTTGACCCAGAATGTTGAAACTTCATAGGATGATTGGACATGCAGAGTAGATGACCCCTGTTGATTTTGGGCTCACTCGATTACAGATCAAGGTCACAGGGGCCTGAACATCGAAAACGGTTTAAGAACCACTTGACCCAGAATATTGAAACTTCATAGGGTGATTGGATATGCCAAGTAGATGATCCCTATTGCAGCCAACCATTAGTGTCTCTCTGTCTTTCGCTCCTATCTTCTATTGACTTCTTGCCTATTACGACTATGCATTGGGGTAGACATGGGCATCTTCTAGTGTAAAAATTAATTGCTCTCCTTCGAAGGAGGAGGGGTATATTGTAAATATTATTGTTTGATGATGGATGTCTGTCAGTCTGTAGATCAATCGGATTCCGGATGATAACTGGAGAACGCTTGGGCCTAGGATCATGAATGTTGATCGGGAGATTTGTCATGACCAGCAGATGATCCCTATTGATTTTGAGTTCAGTAGGTCAACGGTCAAGATCACATTCACAATAGAACTCTTTCGCCAGAAAACTAGATAATGCTTTGGTCTAAGATCACATTTAATACGGAAGTCATTTAAGACTGGTAAATGACCCATAATTATTGATTTAAGGTCAATACGTCAAATGTCCAGTGCGCAGTGAACAAATAATTTCTGTTCCTTGTTAGTTACATCATGCAAGTGTTTTACAAGCTCTTGTTATAACTAGAATCTCCAAACATCACATAATTATCAATTAGTCCATGACTTTTGCTCACATTTACTGTAATTCCCCTTGTTCCAGTAAAAGCAGAGTGTTTTCCCATTGATTTGTTAAAAAATGCTTATAATTCAAAAAAGATTTTGAGCAAGATTAACCAAACCTCACAAAATCACCAAAAGTGTAGTAAAACTGTGCTCATCTGAAAGGGCGAATGACGACAAAAGCAAGGTTAAAAAGATTATTTCAAATATGTAAGATTTATAATTTCGTTTTAGTAATTATAAAAAAGAACATTCTTTAACTAAAAAGCATGGCACCTTTTTACAGTTTAAAAGTGTCTAATGTCATAGAAACCTAAATGCATACATTGTTGATAAATTTAAGCATCCAACAACAGGCAGAAACAGGTGGTTTTATTAACGAGAGAACGTTTAAATACGTTCATTTAACGTAATTATTTTTACATAGAAAATATGTTATTGAAATTACTTTTAGACAAACCATCAGTCAATGAACATCAACTTGTTTAAAGGTGGTTAATCAGATTTGGATCAAGTAATGCATTTTTTCGAAAGTTTAACAATTGATCACTTAAACTTATCTGTGTTTAATACACATTTGATGTTCACTGGAGGTACTCCTAAAACTTGATTTTCCTATCTTGGCTGCCCAACAAAGATAGAGTTATTTCAGCATAATCTTTAGAAATTTAATAAACATGCTTTGCCTAAAGAATGATATGATATGTAAGAACTTTTGTATTGTATATGTCAAAAATTTACATTTACAAATATATATTTAGGCGGAATTAATTAGAAATGCAATTTTGTAAAATTAATATTAGACAGATTAGAAATAAATGATTTCGGTAGCTACACACTGTTTTAAAACTTGCCTTTAATTCAGATTGTTAAGATATCCCAATATCTATCAACTAGAAATTATATTGAAATTAAACGAAGTAGTCCACTTTCTGAATAATTTAATATCAAAGGGAAGTTATTAAAAGATAAAAATTATTTAAGAAATCAAACTTTATGTAATTGGTATTTTTGTTCATTAAATACATCTCTAACAGAATATATTATTATGTGAAAAATGTCATAAAATATTGCTTAGATGTGATTGACCACCTTTAACTTGAGAAACTCGACGGAATGTCATCATTACAGATATATATGTAAAATCTAAAATAACAAAAGAGTCTTTTATTGTTGTTGCCTAGCCAAAATAAAATGGCTTGCCCCAGTTACTATAATCATTCCGTAGTGTATCTTATTTTAAGCTGACAAAACATCAAAACCTATCAATTCATATTTTGGAAACAAGAGCTCTTAATCAACTATGACGGTGTTTTGTCGTACACAGTTGTTTCTTCTTTTTTACTTATTATTACGTGTTCGTTCTCATATAATTGATCTATCTCACCATTTTCTAAGGTAAATGTAGTCAGCCACTGGGTTGCTTAGTTCAGATACAATTAACCAATCACGTCAAGCTGTGTTCTAACACTAGGAATTACAAGCGCCTGCAGATAATGATTATTCCTCTTTCCATGGTTACATAACAGGTTACAGAATAATAAAGAAAATATATACACAGCAGGTATTTATTAACAACTGATCTATAAAATTACGTAAGAAATCGCATTTGCAATACATTGGTACCGCGCTTATTATCAAATTATTATAAGGAAGTAAAATTGATGATTTTAGCTACTTCTACAATTAGTATAATTGGTTATGTAATAATCCAATGACTGTGTTTCTCAATAATAACGACACAGCTTAATTTTATCATTATTTGTTTGTATTATTATGATGAGCAATGCGATCGTAAGTAGGATTTAACTAATTTTCCATCTATCGTTGGTAGAAACAAAATTAGATAAAATTTAGGTTTTACGAACGGAGTGATTTAGCTAGTATAACTTAAAACATTTACTTTTCCTCATGAAAGTTTGTGTCTGTCTTTTACTTTAGTTTTCGTCGATGTATACATATTCTTATCAAATGTTATGAAATGTTTCACCTCTTGGGTGGAGTGGCCTTGTGTGACATTTCTTGAAATGCAAATAATAACTACATTCATGATAATAACATTTCTGTTATTATATACCAAAATAGTTGAAAGAACACCATTTGCTCGCATCTTGAACGACAGATATTCCTTTTTCACAAAACCAAATTTCAGTTTTCTTTGATTTTCTAAAGAAATGAAAAAATCAAGCACCAACGAAGATATTGCACTTTCCGTTAGTTCCAAAAAGCCAACTGCATTTCATTTGTTTGTCTGTCAAATAGAAAGAAAACTTATTTTTGAATAGTGTACCTTTGTTGAAGTTTTATGCCGTATACTGCTATACATACAAGATGAAATATACCCATAGTCAGATTGCAGTCATGCGATACTTTACGTTTTGACCTTTTCACGATGGGGAAATATTTTCTTCTCTTCAATTTATTAAATAGTTCCGTAAAATCAGTGAAAACACATAATAAGATTTTACTGTAGTGAAAAGACAGAATATATGTAACGTTGCGCTGTAAATACAGAAAATATGCTCCACTACAGTTAATAATAAATAATAGAAATACGCTAAAATGCGAAAATAGCATTTTTTTCTGAGAATCATTTGTTGCAGCACTTATGAAATGTAACAACATACAGAAGGCAATTATATGCATCTATAAAATGCGACACAGCCGCTTTCTTTGTATACCGCTGGGAGATAATTTAATTGTCGCTTAACGGAGATTCAGGAAGATTTGAGAATTGCAAAGATAGTTGAACTGACGCCATCATGGAACAGAATTACTGTATCTATGAAAGAAAGTAATTTTATATGAATAGTGTATCAAGGTACGTAAAATGTTCGTTTGCTTAAATTCTTGAGTGAATGAGAGATCAATCTTTCATGACTACAATTTGACACGTGTTTAATGAAGGTCATTAAATGTATGACAATCGGTAAAGAAGTCGCAATACTGCGCAGGGCTTTGTCATCCCTGTTTTTTCTAGTTTTTTTTTTTTGTTCTTTTTTTTTGCAATTTCTTTAAAATTCGCTGGTAAAATGTTTGTTAAATTTGCGAAAATGCATATTCGCGGAAGTTTATTTTCCAATAGTTGCACTTGATTGAGATTAAGTTTTTCTGTACATGTTCTGTTATTGTGCCTACATGTATGCAAAAATTTATTTCTTAATTATAAATTAGATCTACTATAAACATGAAAAATACCTGGTACAAATTTATATCGCGCTTTTTGATTTCGTTGAAATTTAAAATTATGTTGTCCGATTTATTGTTGAATAAAAATCTACATTTTCGTTTAAGGAGAAATATTTCATCCGACACGATATCTGAACCAAATATCTTAATTTTGCGCCCATGGAGTTTTTTTTGTATAGGAAAGATTTCAAGGGAGATAATTTATTAACTATATAAGTAATTTCTTGAACTGTCCTATGTCTCGTCCCCGTACCATTGCATTGTAAACATCAAGATGTTGCATAATATTTGTGTTTATTGTCAACTGGGGAAAAAATAACGACCACGACGAGACTCGAACTCGCAATCTTCTGATTCGAAGTCAGACGCCTTATCCATTAGGCGACGCGGCCACTGTCACAAAGAAGTGAAATTAACAGATTATATAGGGATTTTTTGTAAAAGCTTAGTGTGATATTTCATGTTCATTTATTATAATCTTTTCTGAAAATTTTTAAATGATAATTTTTCCTTAAGAACTTCTCAGATGTTGTTTCTACTTCCAGTGCTACTTATTTTACAAGTTTCTGTCTGTTAATTCACTCTGTTTATAGAATTTGTGATTACAGAGAATATACTCTTGATCGTTTATTTGTATCAGTTGCTTAAAACAAAATGTATTTCTTTGTTTTCGTTATCTGTCTTAATTTTTGTATAGATATACATTAAATCTATCTTTATAATACTTCAGATAGAGTTTCTTATTCCATATACAGCTTGTTGAAGATCTCTTGTAAATGTGCATTTCCATGCCAAATATTGCACGGCAGGTACGATAAATGTATATTTCATATTTACAGGCAAAATGTCTGAGGCATTACAGTTCTTTTTGACGTCGATCTATACAGTGTATTACATATTTCAATATTAAGGAGAAAAATGGAATAATACGATATGTAAAACCTGAGACATAATCAATTGCTCATTATTATCGGCAACAATTTTCATCTGAGAACCCATCAAATGATCATAACACACTGAAATCGTAACGTAAGAGTATCGTAATTCCATCAGGCAAAATATTGTATGTGCTAACTTCCTCTCTTCGAGATTTTATAAGAATTGCTAAAATGTGTAAAAATCATCCTTTTTCTATGGAAAATAACAATCAGAAAGGTGAAAACCCATAGAAAAACACACAATTATATACAATCATTCGCCTTTGTTCGTATAATAGATCAAAGTACACATGCGTACTGTGATACAAAACTTATGGAACACAATTCATTTTAAAGACAAAGAAAAAAAAGCCAAAATCTAATCCCAGCAGTAAGAATGCTGGAAATATTTACCTGTTAAGCAGTTTTAAAATAAAAAAGTAATAAGACGATACTGTAATTCGCACACAGAAAGGACACATCTTGTAAGCCGACCTTAAACAAAGTTTGAAATGTTAGTTCAGACTCTACATTTCTGAAGGATAATCAACCATTTGAGGTTGCACAGCAGAATAAAGAATGACATTAATATGATACAATTTTATGAAAATCTATTTACCTATTTTCTTCCGAGATAACAATATATGTAAAACTCTAATGATGTCTTAGAATAATTTCATCTCTCCCACCAGTACTTCAATTGACCGAAGTATTTGTGCCCATAAACTACCGAAGAGTATCGCCAACGAAGACTAAATTAACAGACAAATAGACACAGACTATTCAATTCGTTCCAGGAATCAATTTCCGTCACACTACTGAATTAAAGCTTTACAGTTTAAGAACACGGTAATTGTTAGAAAACTGTGACACAAACAACCTTTCAAGGAAACAAGGCTGCCAATTTGGATGCAATTTCTTCATACATATAGGCAATGAATCACTTCACATACTTTCTTAAAGTTACAAAATAAGCCCGTCCGCTTAGCTTAATAGGGAGAGCTCAGATCTACGGATCTTGGGGTCTTGAGTCCGAGCCCTTGGCGGGGCGTATGTTCTCTGTGACGATTTGATAAAAGACATTGTGTCTGAAATCATTCGTCCTCCACCTCTGATTCATGTGGGGAAGTGTGCAGTTACTTGCGGAGAACAGGTTTGTACTTGTACAAATTCTAGAAACACTGGCTAGGTTAATTGCCTACCGTTACATAACTGATATACTGTTGAAAAACGGCGTTAAACCCAAAACAAACAAACAAAAAATAATAAGAAGAAATTAAAGTAAATCAAATCAAGTAAAATGAATTTTTAACTAAACCTTCTGGCTATTACTTCATTGTCAGACTGCAATGCACTTACTAACGAAAAACCAGGCAACTTCATTTTACAAATATATACTAACTTAATTTCATTACTCAGACTCGTCAAAGGAGCCCTTAATAATTCCATTCAATTTATTCAGTGAAAACGCTCATATAATTTAGGCTACATTTAGACAATAAAACCCATTTACACTCCCTCCCAGACCTTACCATTTTCAATATTAATTCAATCTAGTATTTAGCTGATGGTGACAGAAATGCTTTGATTAAATTTATATCCTGACTGTTCCTATAGAAACATATTGTACTAAACAAAAGTCAAATTCTGACCGTATCTCATGCATGTTCACCAAATATATGTGAAGTGTTCTAACTTGTAAGTGCATTTTTGTTTTGGCTTCTGACAGAGGAAGGTGTGAGGAATATATGTAACAACAAAAATATGTGCAAAAAAAAGCTAAATGCAACAATTAAGAGTGTCTTTAAACAGCAAACATACACATAAGTGTTCCAGAAATGTTTCAACACTAGTTCATAGTTCTGCTTATCACAAAATACGATAATATTTCTTAGGAGTTCCTCAAGTAAACAGGAAAGAAGACTCGAGCCAATTAGTTTGACATTAATTACGTTTTCGTATAATTGCTCTGCAGGCATTCGGTCAAAGCACACCTGTTTACCTAGACGTTAGCTTTCATTCATATGATCATAATGATAATCCTGGTTTTTGTACCAAGATCTTAACAAAGGTATAAACTTGACGTATTTTCAATTTGTAATTGGAAGACCAGCAAGAATGTTAAATTAACTTTCAAATATAAGCTAATATATGACTGTTAAGTGGGCTTTGGGGGTTTGTTCAGATACTTTAGAGGCGTAGCAACATGTTAGAAATACTACCGTTCAACAACCAATAAAATCGGTTGTTTCAATTTTTCTAAATCCATGATAATTTTTCTTTAAACAGTATCAATATGAATGCATTGTAAAATAATTTGACAGATACCTATATAGCGTTTATTCCTTTACTCATACTTGCCGAAAGAAACTTATTCCCAAGGTGAATGTGGATAAATTTAACCAAGAAACGCAAGGTGAGTCAATGTTTATTTTAATAAATCTGTATTTGAAATTGAACTGCTTATATCTTTCAACTTTCAATATCTTTCAGACGAAATTCTAGGTCAGTGCTTGTTTCTTCAGCTATATCTACAAGAAGACGCTAATCTTCTTCAAACGACTTTGTCAGTGTGAATCTATGCGAGCTTGCGTCTAGGTAATGATACCTTTGACTTGGATCGTTAGTGAGTATTGTGCAGTGAATAATTAAGCAAACAACGCTTAATGAAAATCGTCTCTCAGATGTTATAGTGCCGCCTACTTTACTGCAACGTTGAAAGTGAGTAGTTATACTTAGTTAATTGATTATTACATTGTGGAGACAAAAACTGTTTACTGTAAATTGTAGCTACAGTTGGAGGTACAACATACAAACAAAGATCTATAGGTATAATTGCGTTCCAAGAACAGTCCGTGCGAAATAAAGCCAGTACGTGTATACATATGCAGTCGATTGACATTCATACCAAATACATAAAATACAACAGTAAACAAGATCGAAACAAATAAATAAAGGAGCACAATTAAAACCACCGCTTGGGAGTTTATATTTAAATCATTTAATGGTGTACATCAACCCTCACTCGTTATCCATTATCCTACCGTTTTTCAAAGTAAGTACATGCAAGAGTAAAAGAATATTTCAGTCAATTCTATAATCATGAATACCAAATATCCAAACTGTTTGACAACTTCAATCTTTCGTTCTGTATGCAAAGTTTACGTCTACGCAAAATTTGCGCCGGCTGAAACGTTTTGTCATGTGAACCAAAACTGAAAAAGCTGATCATACTGGTAAAGATATGTAGATAAGATATTGATCAATACAACGTGTAAACAGCACATTTATATCACAACAATGTAGTTATTCTCACAATGACAGTACAGCGTGTGATCTGATCAGATAAACACTTTCGCAAGGGAAATACAATAAACATGCAAAACCGTATTGGACACCGAAAGTAAAGGAAGCACACGAAAACCAGAGACATGCACGGATAAAATGGCTACAAGATGGGCGACCTAGGGAAGACCATAATGATTCATACAGGAGGTATAAACAATTAAAACGTGTATTCACCAATACCCAGAAGGAGGCCATACAAGACATAGAACGCACATACTACACAGAACTCAACAATACAGCAAACTGTGACAGCAAAACATTCTGGAATCTTGTAAATAAAAATCAAAAATACAAGAAAAGGAAATACAGTGTCCTTAATACAGATGATATCAAATAAGAAACATGTGATGAAATCGCTGGAGGCCTTAGAACATACTTCGAACAATTTAACTCGCCTCTTACCTCGCCCACTTACGATAATCAGTCTAAATGTGATATTGAAAAGAACTATGATACAATATTAGAAAGCTAAGAATGTGAACTTGATCCGAAAAATACGAATACAAAATGATTAACGAAAGCGAACTAGAGCTAATCATAAAATATCTGAAACTGAGAAGAATACCAGGTCATGACAAAATAACTAACGAACACCTCATACATTAGACGAAGTTCCTTGTTACGCACCTATGTGTACTTTTTAACAAAATCGCAGCAAAATGCTATTCACCAATTGACAGTAAAAAGGGCATAATTATTCCTATATACAAGTTAAATGGAAAACCAAGAGATGACCCAACTAATTATCGTCCGATAACTTTACTTCCGGTCATCTACAAACTATTTGAAGACACACTGCATAAGAGATTGAAAACGTTTGTAAATACAAATAATATAAGATTTCCATCTACTGAACAAAATGCATTTAAAAAACAAATAGGACCTGTTACTGCCTCATTCAACCTGCAAGAAAGCGTTCGTCATCAACTTGAGAACGGCAGCAAAACTTATATTGCCCTCCTTGATACACAAAAAGCATTCGATACCGTTAGGTTAAAAGGTCTACTCATAAAAATATACAACATGGGCGTAAAAGGTCAGTTATGGAAAATCTTAATGAATCTACATTCCGACATGGTTAGTAAAATAGTCATTGATGGAGCAGATTCAGATGGCCTACAAATTCAACAAGGAGTTCGACAAGGAGTGGTAGTCTCGACTTTGTCTGTTCTGTTTTTATTGACCAATTACTCGTTGAACTTCAGAATAGCAAATTAGGAATCGTTATAAATCATATACAATGTGGAAATATAACACTGGCAGATGATCTGACCCTAGCAGCGATATCACCAAATAATGTACAAAGCATGCTTAATATCGTCGAAACGTACCGACTCAAATGGCGATACAACATTAACTCTGATAAAAGTGCGATCTTGATCTATGTCTCTAAGAAAAACATTCTACTAATTCGATGTCCTGGAAACTCGGTGAAAATTAACTACCTATAGTTAAATGTGCTACACACCTTGGAATGAATCTAAATAAAAGTTTAAGTAACAGTGACAATATCCATAAATCAGTCATTAAGGCACAATCAGCTTTATTTTCACTGTTGTCTGTTGGAATTACACCAAAAGTGCTTAATCCACACATATCCGCAGGCTTAGTGCAAAAAAACTGTTATACCTACCCTCCTATACGGATGTGAATTATGGAGTGATATCACATACGCTGAAATTATAAAACTAAGAACCGTACAAAACCGTTGGTCGAAAATCATCCAAGGTATGAGCACCCGAACAAGAACAGACATGTGCGTAAGTATGCTATGCTGGCTCAATATTGAACTAGAAATTGAAAAACGAAAATTAATGTTTTTACAAAGGCTATGTAGTCTATCGAGTGAAAATATTTGACTTCCGACTCTGTCATTACATATCAAGAAATATGTGTAACCAAACTGGAGTTATTCCCGATTTGTATCATATCTTGTGTAAATATGATCTTGCAAATTATTTAAATGACTATTACCATGGCATGTCTTTCCCGTCAAAGGGTAAATGGAAGTCAATAGTTAATAAACGCATCGAAGATAGTCATTTAGCACTATGGACAGCAAGAATGAACTTATCACCAGATTTCGATAGGTTTAAGCATATCCATGCAAAGGTTGACACTGCTGTTTTTTACAAGTGTATTTGCAATAAATTTATACCGGCAATGGCCCAGTGTATTGCAAGTGCTTGGGTACAAGTTCCGAATTTTGGCGAAAAACTAAATAACATTTATATGCATAAGGTAACAGAATGTTCAAATTTAATTACACTAAGATATGAATTATGTAGACTGCTGATAGAAACTTTTGATATATTGATTATCCAAGAACTTCGACATATGAATGAAGAGACTTTGTATCAAACTCTACCTGGAAAACTCATAATGTGTGCACATAACTTGGATATGTAAAAGAAGTTCCTTATTATGTCTTACAAGTATACTGTTAAATGTTTGTATACCTAAGCATTTGGATATCAATACTTAGTATGCTGAAATTCTATCCGCAGACTGTAAGCTGCTCAATCAAGAGGTCGAGTTGCTTATATTTCGCTTTCGCGTAAACATACCGAACTCCAGCCTAAACGAATTATTAAAACACACGTTCCTTGGTAGTCATTCGAAAGAAGAAATTACACTTGGGAACCTGTATACCATAATCTCACTCGAAACCCAATACCTTCTTTAGCATATCAATTACTTTCTATATTTCACAATCTACATATATATGTATATATTATGTTTGTACTGAAAATGTAGGCTGTAAAATTGCGACAATTTGTAACAAAGTGTACATATCCTATAATCATTTATAATTTGTAAATTATCTGTTTATATAATGTATGTCGAGGAAATAAAGAGAATATAACAATCAATGAGTGCTGAATCCAAACAAATAAAACCTGTAATTTGAATATCTTCTCAGTACGGATAAATTCATTCAGTAATATTGCATGAATTATATATTTATTTGCTTCTGTCACAGTATGCTAATATAACAGCACTTCCGGAAAACATTATCATATTTTCGCAATTAATTCCGTACGCAAAAGGTTTTCCTTTTGGCTTCAACATTTTTTTAAATGCTTTACCGAGCAATCCCATACGAATTTCCATAGACAAATGTAAATCTATTCGCACGCAGAACATTTTATGCACAAAATCATGGTCTTTATTTGTGACTATGCAAATATTACGCGGCGCAATTTCACACCTGGATGTTAATAGTTCATGATGCGAACAGGAATATTCTGTAAATAATTAAACGTAATTTATGGTCCAATACAGCACACGATTATATATAAATTGGCATAAAGTTATTTCATTTCTCAATCTACGAGGTCAAAATCACCAAAACGGTCATTTAAAGTGCCGAAAACAAAAAGTTTACTACCATTCGCATGTGCAAAAATATCCTGTGCTACTCTAGTGCATCTGAGGTGCATGAGGTCAGTTTCATTTCATTAGTGTTTATGTCAACATTCTTATACTTCAAAGAACGTTTGTGCATAAAATGTCTGTTGTGTGACAAAATTAAGATCAAGGAAAGAAATATTGAAAGAAGCCAAGGGACTTCGATCCATTGTAGTCTCCTACCATTAAGATATGCAAACAATCCTGTGATAATCGTGTACATCTGTAATATGTGAGGTCAAGTTTCATTTCCTGAAGTGCATATGTCAACACTCTTATACATTACGGAACGTTTGTGCAAAAATGCCTGATGTGTGACAAAATTCATATTAAGGAAAGAAATATACTGAAAGATGCCAAGGGACTCTGATACATTATAGTCTCACAAAATATCATCTATATTGTTTTTGTAGAAATAGAGAAACTGCAAAGTGATATCAAATGCCTGATAACGATTCTACAGGGAATAGTCGAATATCTTATAACGCCTTGCAGAATATACTGGCTTTATAAATTCCTCACCGCGGCAACAATTTCAGTTTGATCTTTTCTAAGTCGTGTCAACACTCAATACAATCAACATTTTAAACTTTCTTTGCTCATTTTCATTGTGTGAATCAAAGACACAATTAAAGCTTTTAAATCAAGTGTTTTGTATATACATTTTTTATTTTTTACAATTTATGACCAATTACGTATTTAAAAATGACTGAGTACTAGCGAGACTTAAATTTTTTAGATCAATGCAAAGTACTCATTGGGATATTGTCTTCACATTCGCTGTTCAACTAATAAAAATAAGTTTTTGTTACATCTTTCAGTATTTTAAAAAGGTCTCGAATAATTGCGCTGCTCTGTGATTCATATTTCAAGGCAAGAGGCAGTCTCCCTTTTTACCGTATCACTGAAAAACCCTCGGCTATGTCCATGCAGACTTCATTTAATTAATATTTCCTGGTTGGTTTATAAACGAATTGAAAGAGCTTTTCTTCGTTCATCAATGTTTTTACTGTTGATGACTTAAATCCGCAGAAGAGACTCCCTGTGCCCGTAAAATATGAAGTCGCGATAAACACAGAGATATAAACGTACAATTTTTATTGTCATTAAAGACTTGGTGTATATTAGTGATCTTTCATTAGAAATCAATAATTCTATTTGCCAACGATGTTCCACTTTGCTCTGCTTTATAATATATTACTATTACTGATACTCATACTGCTGAATAGTGGTAGGTTCGGAAAAGCAGCGAGACGCAAGTTTGTATCAAATATTACGAAAAGTAAACAGGCGGGCAAATACTTTTAAAACCGTATAAACTGTTGTCACAAAACTCTATTTCACAATGTTCGTACGGATAATGTATTTAAAATGACACATTCAAGCAAACAAAACCTGAAATGTTTAGGGAATTTAATCTTAGAATTTGTGTGATATTGTGACAGATAAATTGTTGCTCATTCGCGCTTAACTCCTCTGTTTAAACACCCCATGAAAACGGCAATAACAACAGTTTCGTAATAAAACATTTGAAGACGTCAATGTGTATACTATTTTCTATTTCAATGGTGTAGTTATGAACTGAATGCTGATGGTAATTAGTTTTAGAATGTCGAAAAATTAAATGCTTATAGATGTATATTTATTAGCAATACCTTTGCAAAGAACCTCGGGTAAATACAGACAGCAGTATGGAAAAAGTACGTCAGTTCTAATTCGCTGCATTTATGTAAATATTTAGAAAGCCATTCTGCTAGCCCAAAAATTCACCATTTATATAATTTCTCTACAATTACTTGACTGTGTGTTGCATTAGACCAGAAAAAAACTGTTCATATTGAGTTCTTTGGTTTCGTACGACCTCCATCGATGGTCCAAACGGCTTGAATATCGTTGGAGCTATCTCACATTTCTTGTCGGCCATTTTATAAAGCACTGACTTTTAAAATTGGTACAAATTTTTAATTTCATCTAATGCATGATGTGCTGTCGTTGTAAATTACTTACATTATGCTACATAAGAAAGAGTACAGTTTCAAACCAAATATGCAATCGATTCGTTAATATGTGCTTTTATTATAAGGGATTTTATTACAGATTGTATATGTCAAAACAGCAGTCTATAAATGCAAAAAAAAAAAAAAAAGAAAAAAGAATCTTTATTTGAATTCTATGTTATTATATTTTCTAGTCCTTCGGGATTATGGAGTCCAAATGAATTTTACTATAATAAATTTTTCGTTTAAGCCAGTGCTAGAGGATGTGAGACGTGTTGTACATTTCATTACTCCTCTTAAACAGGCCCTTTCAAACCGAGTCTGTTAAAGATTTGCTTTCCTGCGTTAAATGCTTAAAAACAATGATCATTTTATAAATTTGATATACATATTTCTTAGCTAATTTCATTTACGCTTCACCAACAATTTGTGGTCTGCTTTTCTTTTCATTTGTATATACATATCGATAAAAATATAATAGAATATTTATCAAATACATTTGTATTGCAGTCCAGAGTTTGTCTGAATTACCTGTACAAAAAGTAATGTTTTCATCGAGTATGTTTCAGTAATACTACCAAAAATAAAGAAAATTGTTTGACGTCAAGTGAAAACATTTCCTGCTGCAGACACCAGATCGGTAGACGTCGAACCTTTCGGATGAAGAAAATGGTGAGTCTGTGGAGGATATTCATTCTCAAAAATTACAAAAGGGTCACTTGCTCACAATTTAAGCAAGAATAAGATGGATTTGCATAAACTCTTAGCTGTCTGGAAATTAACATGCTTTAAAGAAGTTTACACACACCTTTAAAATCCCACTTTCATTTATGTTTGATGACATTACTTATCTATATTAAAGAAGTTAAGTGTGATGTGCTAGAACATGCATCAACCTCAGTATAACCTCCCACTGAATAATTTATGAATCCATGATACAATTTATCTATATGCAATTAGCGTTTTTTTAGTAAAACATCATAAACAAGATAATGGATAGATCTCTCATATGTTAGGCGAACGCCCACTTAATCATACCGTTGAAAGATAATTCTATGGTCGCTTAACCGAGATTTGGGATGATAATGTTAGCTTGCAGAAATAATCGATAACTAATGACATATTGCTTGGACAGATGCATGAATATTGTAATTAAGAAGTAAAATATGATATATGATATGAATATGAGTTGTATAATATTATGTTGACTGTACAGATTTTGTCTCGTAACAGTCTTGAATTGATTGAAGTCCTATAACTAACTAGAACAACTAGAACAAAATAACCATTTGAGAGTCTCAAGCTTATACTGTCCTTTACATAATTGCATCAAGAACATTCAGTACAATAAAATTAGTGTTACAATGTAATTACCAAACCAATGATTATTATATGATATGAATATGAGTTGTATAATATTATGTTGACTGTACAGATTTTGTCTCGTAACAGTCTTGAATTGATTGAAGTCCTATAACTAACTAGAACAACTAGAACAAAATAACCATTTGAGAGTCTCAAGCTTATACTGTCCTTTACATAATTGCATCAAGAACATTCAGTACAATAAAATTAGTGTTACAATGTAATTACCAAACCAATGATTATTATATTGATATGAAATATGAGGTTTATAAATTCTGTTGACTGTACAGATTTTGTCTCGTAACATTTGATTGATTGATAGTCCTATAACTAACTAGTAACAACTAGAACAAAATAACCATTTGAGAGCTCAAGCTTATACTGTCCTTTACATAATTGCATCAAGAACATTCAGTACAATAAAATTAGTGTTACAATGTAATTACCAAACCAATGATTATTATGACATTTTCCTTTGGTAGTGAAAGCACTGCGCCAAATTTCCAATGGAAATGAGGTTTAAATTCGTAGACAAGGTCGTAACCTGTTGGTCGTAACCTGTTGATTTAGATTGTATTAGGTCTCTGTTAAGCACTGCACAGTGTACTAGCAATAATTATATAAAGTAAATGTTGATGCTGGCGGGAAAAGGGACAAACAACGGACAACAGACAGAGAGTGATCACAACAGCCCGCCTTGAGCACGACGTTTTCTGGTGAGAGAAGCCACATCTGTATTGAGCTCATTTGTGAATACAAATTAGAATGTTCTAATTGTGTTTATATGAGACCCTTATTCTTAACGACAATACAGACCGCTTATAAGTTAACATCATTTTATATTACATCCAAAACTATTTTGTCTTTAAAATATTTGCTGTTCCGTCGCTTTTCAAGAGATAAGTATTATAGAAATTTTTTGCTGAGGTCGAAAAAGTTTCAATATTTTCTTATTTACACGTCATAGTGCAATTTAAGGCTAATAGTATATTTGCATATACCGCAAACAGGTTGACCAGAACATTAAAATTATCGTTGTCCTGTTCGAATTAAATCTGAAAAACAAAATTACTTGAATAACATAACATTTTTGTCGCATATCATTGCTGACAGAGATTTTCATTCATGCAATAATCAATTGTCTTAAAATATTAATTTTCAATCTTAAATTCATTCTAAAACTTTACTGTTCTACCATAGATAAATGATGTTACTTTCATTCCATGAGTAGTTAAGTTTAATAATATTTTATTGCATATACAAAAAATATATATACATATTCTATACACACACATACAACAAGCATACACAATGCATCATTGTAAATATACAAAAGAGTTGGAGCAGAAGTTGTAACAGCATTATCGGGGGGTCCTCCCCTGAAAAAACAGACTATATGTTATTTGAAAATACTGTCGTTATGTGATATATGTGAACAATCGCTTATCGTATCAAGAAAAGAAAAAATGGACATAAAAAATCGTACAAAAAAGATATGTAAATAATAAGAGAAAAATAGACACACTTGCCGCTGATCCGTTTCTGACGCCAACCCTCATCCCCCCCCCACCCCCACCCCCAATGTAACGCCAATAAATACGTCACCAACAGAACAGTATCAATTCATGGTATAACAAATGTTCTTTTACTCATTCTTCTTTCTTTCACGCATGTGTTACCTTTCATGTTGCAGAGTTTACTGGCGACAATGCATGAAGTTGGCTGTTGTCTAAGGTTATGTTTCCTTTCTCCTTTCTTTCACTCGCACTTCCAAACAATGAAATAATATATTCTTCGTCGGATAACAAATAAACCTTTAACAAGCTATAGATAAAAATAATTCCCATTCTAATTTTTAAAAAAATCTTCATTTCAATTCTTAAAAGTGATAAAAGACAGGACCTGATATCTTTTACCTGAAATAACTTTAACAGGAAAGTTATATGTTCACAGAGAGTTAAAACATTAATCATTCACATATTCCTGGCTTAATATTAAGGGAAATCATTGATGAAGATAGTTAACCTACGCGACACAAACACTATTTTCACTCATTAGAGACAGAACACCAGAACATATACATTCAGGAAGATTGAGAAATGAAAACATATATATAATATAGTTTGTTTCTAAAAAAAGAAGCTGACTTTCTTAAAATTGCTTTGTCAGCGTGAATCTTCGCGATAAAATACAAACAAAAAAAAAAACGCACATTGCTAGGCAATGCTGCACTTGGTTTAGATCGTTCGTGAATATTGTGCAGTGGATACTTAAAATAAATTTCATCAAGCATATAACGAGTAGTGCATAATGGAAATATCTCTCATATGTTATCTCTTCTTCTACTTTACCGAAGCCTTGAACGAGAATTATTTGTCTCTTTATTGGGTTATGGGACAGTTTAATTGAAAAATGAGGATACCAGTGCAAGAAAGAATATAAAAATACAATTTTGAGAAATTTTAGGAGAGAGTAGCACGAATGTATTACATGAGAATAGCCCTCGTCGTTCGCCATTTTCAGCGAACCTATTTTGTCGCGTATAGTTGCAACACACTAAATAGCTGTTCGTCTTTATTCTATATACAATTGACATATATGCAATGGCTGCAACACACATCAGGACCCACTTTAAATGTCTGTCACTTACATTTTCTTGAAGAATATTGTCAGTGGTGAATAAAAATCAAATGAAAAGTTAGGAGTCATGTTTGATGCAAGAAAAATATTTTCAGTCAAACATACAAACTGCAAAATCAGCTAAAAAATGAAACTCCAAATTGTAGTGGTGGTGTATGATCTAAGTTTCCATGACAGATACTGTTACGATATTATTTCATTTTGAAAATGCTACCTACATGTTAAGCATAGATCTGTCATGTGATTTCAGCAAAAAATGCAAAGAAAATAAGGAAAATAGCTCTACAGAGCAAAACAAAAACAAAGAAAACTGAGGACTATTTGAATCGGCCATTATGCGATACCATTTGTTTTCGCCCCATTTTCCAATTTAGTGTCTGTATGCCTATAAGAAAAACTTTGTTCTCTAAGACTGTGACAGTTTCATTTAAAATGTACAAGCAACCTAAATGCATGAAACATACAAGGTTTAGCTTGATACCACCAGTTTCTAAGGTTTTATAGCATTTTCAGTAACGTAAGACAATGCGTCAAATTCTGCCAAAAATAGCTGTCGCGACATAATTTTCTATCAGTTTTCCAAACTTTAACCTAGGTTTGCCCTGTTTGGTCATTTTCACCTCTGATATGCATACAAATTACGAATTTCACTGTTAAATATGTTCAATTCTACCTTTGACTGCTAGAAATTAGCAATCTTTAGGCTACAAATATGCAGTGTTTTCTTTTCTTTACTTTTTTTAAAAAAATTAACAACACCCAAAACAGTGAAAATGTGATATTTTTGGGTTTTGTCCATATTTACAGCAAAATTGCAATAAATTTGTCATTTTCTATCAAATTCTAATCAAATGAGCCCATATCCACCCTCATACAACATGGTTATTATTCAACAAAGATCCATATGAATTACAGCGTACCGAGAGAGCAGTCTCAAAGAAACTAACCCTTACATGTGTATATAGTAGGTATGAATGCGTACATAAATTTCAATAAACAATAAGGTAAAATTCCACAAATGAACCTAGTCGGGAACCGCATTAAGACGGTCAGAGGCAAAAATATATCGGTTAGGAGTTACAACTGGGTGATGATGATATGCCCTAAACCTAACTCTCATCTCCGTCATATTCAAAAGACAAAAAGTAATTTAGTGAATCTACGAGGGGCGTTCAATATGTAATGTTATTCCGTATGTAGTTTCGTAACCGCTGGTTATTTTTAGATGCGGTTTTCGGCATTATAGAGCAATTTATTGGGAACACAATGCTATATCAATTATAAAAATCGGCAGGTTCGAAGTAAAAATATAATCATTTTAGTGAGGTGTACTCAGGTATACTGGACCATAATTTATAATTTAGGTTTGTCATGGGCATCCAGTCTCAGAAAAATAGAATAACCTGTAAAATCACAAAATTCTATCATTTTTCTACGAGGTACATCAATTTGTGATGAGTTTGCGTTTGTTTTAAACTGCTCATAGCATTTTTAATTTTACATCACAACTAAAAAGTCTAAACTCGAGGTTGATTCCATCTGGAATGGGTGTTGAGAGCGATTAATCAAAATTGTAAGAACTAGTTTTGCAATCGAGAATTAAGATACTAGTATCAACTTAAAATACAAGAATTTTTAAACGATGATTATCGCGCCTGACAAAATTGCAGAGGCTTATTGTACTCACCTTATCATTTTTCGAGTAAAAATATACGCACTCAATTTAAAACTGTTATAAACTTTATTATTTTAGTTTTCATATGTTTTTGTGAAGATCATTATTTGTTTTATCTGTTTAAACTGAAAATTGAACTATAGTTCTAGTTGTTGAATAGTAGAATCAAGGAATTGCATATTACTATCTCAATATTTTGGACATAAAATTGTCCAGTATACCCGAGTACACCTCACTCAAATGATTATATTTTTACTTTGAATCTACCGATTTTTATAATTTATATAGCATTGTGTTGCCAATAAATTGCACTATAGTGTGCCGAAAACCGCATCTAAAAATAACCAGCGGTTACGGAACTACATACGGAATAACATTACATATTGAACGCCCCTCGTATTATCATGAAACTGTTTTTCTAAGTTGTACGCAACTACGAGGGTAAGTCATTAAGTTCCCGGACTGTGCGAACTAATTTGTAACAGTTTAAGAAAATAACTATACTGTGTTTAAGATCTGGTTACCTCTGTACGATATGTACGTTTGGTGACTATAAAAGGCGCTGAGCAATGGCTTGGTGCATTATCTTGATGGAAGGAGACATTTTTTTTTGTATGGAGATATCTGTATCACTTCCCCCCCCCCCCCCCCCTCTCCCCCGCTCCCCTCCACAACCCACCGTACACACACACATCTCCCAGAACACAGAACTCAATTACAACAATCTGCTCCGTACATGCAGACGTTGGCAAATTTTGAATAAATTCTTGCTTCGGGGTGTTTTTGCTACTTAATACTTACTTGTTTTTCTGTGCATGACGTCAAACTTTTGGTTGAACATAGAGCGCATATTAACTTTCATCAGGAGAGATATTTTGACGTCTTCATGCCAAGTAAAATTAATAACTACGAAACTACAAAGCAGCGAACTATCCAAAGTGAGCCGTAAAGCTCTATACGCGTTACCAAAGTAACTAACTATAACTTACTTCTTCGATGACAAATACTCAGATGATTTTAACTTTTCCAGTATACATGCCAAGTTTAATTAATGTACACTTTATAGTTCTGTTGAACAGTCAATAGTCCGGGAACTTAATAACTGTCCCTTGTGTTTCTCACCCAACTAATCTTTCCAGGAAATACGGTTTTGCATGTATCAATGCTATACGCCAAGCATGTTAAAGAACCATGCTGTATTTTCGAAAAGAGCTAGACTAAGTTATCCGGACATGTAATCTATGTATCTAAAAATGTTTCTTTCTGTCTTGGAGATTTATCTCGCTCCAAGCCCCTGCTCGTATTACACTTTGTCTGCACCAGTAGAGGGAGCACCGATAACGTGCTATATAAAAATGTATATTACTAATAATTAGTACAGTCATACGTGTGGATTGTATGATGCAGACGTGTATGTTATAATGTTGTAAAATAAATAAAGAATTTGATAAAAAAATTTCTTTGGATATGAAAAAGGCATTTAGTTTTTTCCAACTTTCTAAAAAAAGACAAAAAGAACCCCCCAAAAAACACACAGTCATACATTTTTAACTCGACATCGAAAATTCAAAATTTGTTTCAATATTTGCATATTTGAAACCTAAATAAAAAACAGATAAAGTTTAATGAAAAGCCAAAATCGTTGTTAATATTTATCTGTGTAAAACATCTTCTCTTATATTTGGTTACCGATTGATTGACGTTGCTATGGGGATAACGCTATTTTATTAGTTGAACAGATAAATGATCAGCATCCTCAAATCGATATGAAAGGGTCACAAATCAATACTTATCGTGTTAACAGAAGGTGCGAAAAGTTTGTAAAAAATATTCGACATATACTTCAGCGAAATGAGTCAACAGCTTAAATCAAAGTACACTGTAATATCCGCTTGAAATTGTATCAACCAATGAACAAACAGACCAGAATAGAACAAAACTATTTCACCCACGTATAAGAAATACACACGCACGCACGTACTTAATAGGTCTATTCGGCGGCGAAAGTCTGCGTAGCGCACGCTCTCGTGCACTTTTTTGGTAAACGATAGCGGCAACGCCTCGCGTATGGTGCGATGAAATGGGTTGGTAGAATGTTGAAATTTACCCTGCTACGCCATGTACGATGATTAACAAAGAAAGTTCCATTATCAGATTCACGTGTTGTTAGTTGACTCCAGCTCGTTGGCACTCTGTATGACGAGACTTCAGCTGAAGAACTCTACAATCCTTCAGAAGTGTTGCAGGATTAACAGTTCGCATTCCACCGTCTGTATAATCATTCATGAACAGTTTATATTCAGACCAAAATAATTCTCCTGGTATCATCAATTTCTTTGGGGAAATCTCTATATTAAATTTCTATATTAAATGAAACTATTTTTCTATTTGTAACTCGAGTTAATGAAATGGACTAAAATTAGTCTATTTTATCCCATTTCGAAGCGCCAGAATGTGTGTGCTGTCGGGATGGATGAGCATGGTATTTCACAAAGTTTGACATTGTAACGAAACAGTTTTCATTTTGGGCTAAAAAGCAGCATGTAGCGCAAACTGCGGGTTTCCAAGTGAACAAAATTATATTCTAATATGTTTTTCTCTTTTAAAACACTCTTACGCTAAAATGACGTCACGTTAACGTGCGGTGACGTCAATGTTTTTGTTGAAACCAAGAAAGAGCGCTACTATATTTTATTTACTATTTTAGATTAAGGGCATATAAGAAATAATTTATAGCAAAAGAGTGTTTTAACACTATTTATGCACGTTGGGCGGTTATACGTCGGGCGTAATAATTTCACGAGGGCGCAGCCCGAGTGAAATTATTTGTACGACGTCTTACCGCCCGAGTGCATAAAACACTCTTTTGCTATAAATTATTTCTTAATTATAATTAAATCAGCCTTTACATATTTTTATTCACCAGCTTTTTGAGGATGTAAACCTCCTTGCATATACCTTAGCACTGGTCAACATTCTCAACCGCCATACCTTACTGAAGGTTTTTCAAAAACGGAAAAGTTCTGATATTCACGATTATCAATTTACATGTCATTATCCTCTTTATTGCTTGATGTTCTAGTACGTAGTCGCTTTCTATCATGAAACACGATTATCAATGGACATGTCATTATCTTCCTTATTGCTTGCGGTTCTGGTCGTTGTCGATTTCTATTTTGAACCACGATTATCAATGGTCATGTCATTATCTTTTTACTGGTCGCGGTTGTGGTATGTTGTCGCTTTCTATCATGAAACACGATTATCAATGGACATGCCATTATCCTCTTTATTACTTGATGTTCTGGAAGATTGTTGCTTTTTATCATGAACCACGATTATCAATGGACATGCCATCATCCTCATTATCACTTGCGGTTCTAGTACGTTTTCGCATTCTATCATGAACCACGATTATCAATGGACATGTCATTATCCTCTTTATTACTTGCGGCTCCGGTACATTGTCGCTTTCTATCATGAACAACGATTATCAATGGATATGTCATTATCCTCTTTATCATTTGCGGTTCTGGTAGGTTGTCGCTTTCTATCATGAACCACGAGTCATTTTTGATGCGCCAGTTTCTTCTATTGTTAGTAGTACAAACGGGGTTTCAGTCATAGTTCCAGGTTCTTCCGATCAATTATCTCTCTCTGTGGACTTACTGCACACGTCAAAGTCAATTGCTGTGATCCTCCCACATCAAGAATGACTCTTGATGCCTTTGAAACTGTATATTTCTTTCAACTGGTGGCTAATCTTGTATTTCATGACTATTGAAGTTATTGGTTCGTATTGTAATGTAGTAATCAGTATTCAGCATTTAAGACTGTCTTAATACTGGCATTTTTGTTTTTATTTTGATACCTTCCCCTGCCAGAAGACAAATATTTGCATCTAAAATATCAAATAAGAACCCTTAATGTGAGGTATTTTCAGGATAAACGCTAAACATTTGCGATACTGTTAATTCACGGTGTGTATGCATATCGGACCCCTCTCTGTGGTAAATGAGAAAACGGATCTCTCTCTGTTCGAGCACAGGACCTTCTATGTTGTAAACAATGAACTCCAATGTCGCCGCTTTGTCATGGAGCTCAGAAAATCGAACTTTTCGTCCTGAAGACAGGTTTGTGCATAAAAAAAAATTTGAAACACGGGAAGACGTAGCTATATACCCTTGCTTTTTTATCGTTACATTTGTTTTATCAGTTGACACAAGTCCAAACGAAGATGACATGTAGACGGAGGATACCAGCTCGGATGAACATTAAGCCATGTTTATGAAACTTAATACCTCTTGACTTCTGCACCCGGCACTAAATTAAACAACTTAGTAGAATAAAGCGTGTGTATGTGATATATTGAATAAACACTTAGGAAAATTACTTTATAAAGTTAAATGTTTTATTCATCGACTGTAATGCGTTTGAAATGTGCCCACCTATGATTGATATTTAGTGCTTCGAACAATACCGCTTTCATGTGATTAAAATCACATCATATCCAGTGGCTCCTAGTGAATAATTGTATAATATCCTGCAAATAACAAATAACGCTTTCCTCAGATGTAATATCCGCCTACTTCACTGAAGCTTCGAAAGAAAATTATTTGCCGCTGAATCAGATTCATTGGGTGGAGATAATGAAAGTCTGCTTACATGTAGCTATGGTTGAGTTACAACATGGGTGTTATAAAAAAGCAAAGGTGCATAGAAATTTTCATGTTCCGAAAAAAAAACTTCATCGAAACGAAACCCTAGAGAAGAGTTTATATGATTATGCAAATAATGACATTTGCACAATATTCATGTGCAAAGTAAAGCAATTAAGCAAAAACAGGGTAAGAAAGGGTAAGAAATCCAAACAAGGAACAAAAGTTTGGGATGACCTTGAGATGGTCAGAAGCAAAAACTCCATAAGAGTGTTACAACTAGGTAATCTTTGGCACCACAACTCACCCTTAACGCCACTGTATTTAAAATATATAGGGCTGTGTACATATACACATAATAATTTAGGCAAATCTATTTTATTGATTAATTTATTGGTGGATGCTAGGGTATTTATATATATATATATATACAGTCAAACCCGGCTGCAGAACCTCCCTTGGGGACTGAAAAATGCCGGTATTTGTGATAACATATATTTTCGCAAGACAGGTGACGTGTGACCATAGTAAGCAGGTTATATTTTTTGGAGGCTGTCTACAGTACGGGTCTGACTGCATAAGGGAGTTCATCGGTTCTATGACAAAGGTAAATGTACCAACTAATATAGCAAAAACAAAACAAAATTATGTGGGATAAGGCCGTGACTTTATTGTAAATTTTCAAATGAAAATTATGGCATATTGTAAATATATAGCATGGTATATATGAAAATGATGAGAAAATATGAAAGACAAAGCTCCAGCTAAAATGCCTGGAAGCAACATAGCAGCGCGAAGGTGCAGAAAACTATGAAAATAAGAGCAGAACATACCAGACCTAATAGGAAATTGTAGGTTCTAGTACTTCGCACTAATGAGAAACGTGACAAAGATGCTCTCACAGATCTCTATGACATGAGATGATATATCAACAAAAATATTCTTCCTAGATTAAGTAAATGCAAAATGAAACATAACACCAAGATCAAAATAAAATCTGATGTAAGTCAAGAAAGTCTTCAGCAAACAAACGCACAAAAATATTAAAATATTGAAAAAATTGTTTCAATGTAATATATGAACAAACGGACCGGTGCGAGGGAATGGTTATAGCAAACTATGCTACAATAATAATATAATCCATCCAAGCGATTGACTGAGCTAACCAGCAGACTGGAAACGTAAGAAAACAGGGGGGATTTACATGTCTGTTTCAACATAACCCATGTGTTAGAGGTTTGTAGCAAAGTGATCCACAAATTATAAAAATATGTACGGACCTACACGTACATATAACAAATGCAACTTTCGACTGATCACTAATAATCGTATGGCCGATACGTTGAACAACCCTGTTTATATAAGACACAGTCAATCCATGGACCAGGTGAATGGCCGACCACATGGTACAAGGCCCCCTCTAACGGTTAAAGAGCGCCCGCCCAATAACACCAATAATAAGAGATGACCAACCGAGCGCGAGGTTGCAGATACGAGAAGGTCAACCTAGACAAGTGAGCTTTTATTTTGATACTGCCGTAGTATACAAGAATAAAATATTTTGTGGATCACTAAATATTGCTCACAACACGGACAAAAATTAAAATGAAATTAGAATTGACTTGAGCCAAACATTTTAATACAGAAGACTTTCTTTACTGTACCCCGAATAAAGATTACAATTTGTAAGCGCCATTTAAGTCACGACAATAAAAATTCTAAATTGATGAAATCAGATCAATTTAAATAATGTATGTTTACTAATAAAATCAAGTTTATATACGCATACACGCCTTATTTCTTTCCTTTACTATATAACTAATACCAAACAAACAACTTAAAGTGGTTTCAATGATGGTGGTTAACTACTGTTCATATAACAATCAATATCCCAATAACACAATGCATCAATAGAACGCCTTCGAAATATATATAGACAGAAATATCATAATTCTTTCCAAGTATGCATGTACTTAAGCAATCAATATGCCGAAAGAAACATAAAATATACCGGACTATTTATGAACATATGCAGTAAGACAGAATACAGAATGGACAATTCATATGTAATATGACAAATACTTGTCATGTTATCTTAATCTTTGCGCATTATTATTATTATAATTATTATTTTTTGTTTTAATTTCATCTAAAAAACTACCCAGAAAGACAGGTTAATCGTATGCTGCGAGCCGGCTGCCCCAACCCTAACTCTTTTCTATTTTTTATGATATTTTTATATAAGAGGGGGGAGGTAGGGAGAATCCGAGGCTCTGACCAGCGAAAAGGCTCTCTCCACCCCCTGTTTTCCGAGTATTTACTATCATCAAACCCGCACTAATTCATGTTATCTTCGTGCTTAACTTCAAACCAAATTTAACAAAAAACAACAAACAAAGTACCAAAAAGAAAAAGATAGTAACATTCGAAATGTTTATAAATGAATACATGCAGTTAAAAATCAAGCCGGTTTCATTCAACCGTATTGTTCCATGATGATTAAATGTACCAACAGAAGCATACTAGCAAAATTGAGTTTATACACACACACTGTAAAGAGTTTATTCTCTAATATACCATAGATTACAGAAGCGGCGTGACATGTTTGGTGCAGCAGTACATTTTGTGGCAGGGTTCAGCAGTATGATTCACCATTGTGACCCTGAAACAGATTAAACTTGACGGCAGAAATATGTTAAAAAACAACAAAGTTACTGTAATGGGAAGGGTGGGAGGGAATTTTTGTAAACGATCTGTCCTCTACGGATTTCCGATAAAGAATGTACTTGTCACTGCACTAAATTTGCCCATGAAAATCCCGTGGGATTAAAACTTGTCAGACTAGTATTTGAACTGACACGACAATAAATACAAATACAGGGGCGGATTAGCAGTGATGCGTTATGTTAGACAAGACGATACCCACCAAAATTAAAACAATTTATTTCATAAGAGAACATAAATTTACTTAATTTATTGGTGGATGCTAGGGTATTTATATATATATATATACAGTCAAACCCGGCTGCAGAACCTCCCTTGGGGACTGAAAAATGCCGGTATTTGTGATAACATATATTTTCGCAAGACAGGTGACGTGTGACCATAGTAAGCAGGTTATATTTTTTGGAGGCTGTCTACAGTACGGGTCTGACTGCATAAGGGAGTTCATCGGTTCTATGACAAAGGTAAATGTACCAACTAATATAGCAAAAACAAAACAAAATTATGTGGGATAAGGCCGTGACTTTATTGTAAATTTTCAAATGAAAATTATGGCATATTGTAAATATATAGCATGGTATATATGAAAATGATGAGAAAATATGAAAGACAAAGCTCCAGCTAAAATGCCTGGAAGCAACATAGCAGCGCGAAGGTGCAGAAAACTATGAAAATAAGAGCAGAACATACCAGACCTAATAGGAAATGGTAGGTTCTAGTACTTCGCACTAATGAGAAACGTGACAAAGATGCTCTCACCGATCTCTATGATATAAGATGATAACTATAGATTTCAACAAATGTAATGCATTTTAGATTTTAGTACTAATAAGATTTACAATATGTCATACCGAAATGCACATTACGTGTATTGAGGGCCACTCAACATTTTATGAAAATAAAATTCGCCAAAACGAGGTATGCAGTGAATACACGTTTACTCAATAGGTACAGCAGGTCATTGACAAACAGTTAAAAGTCTAGAGCTAGAAATTACTTTTTGCTATGTACCTTAATTTTTTAAGATGTATCAAAATCTATGAAACTCGCTGCATATTTTACATATTGTATATCTTTAAATGTTACAATGTCATTCAGGTACATGTACATATTATCCAATAGTTCGATTACTATAAGCTAGGGTCATCATGAAACCTTTTGCTGAGGTTTCAGTCGAAATGTATTATCTATTTATTTTGAACGAACATCAGACGAACGGACGGACAGGCGGACGAATAGGAAACCAATAGCCATAAGACTTTCAATTAGAAGAGTCTTTCTGCCACTGACTTGTTACGTCATAAACAGAATATGCTTAGACAGTTTCATGTGACGTCTTCTTTGCATTCATATTATTGAAATTATTATTCATATCATTATTGTTATTATGATTATTATTATTATTATTAACATTATTCTCATAATTGATTCAATTCTGTTTTACACCTATTTTCGATATTTCTTGATTATTTCGTTTTCCATATCAATGCATTTTTATAACTCATTCTTTTACATGCAGGCAGCTAAGTAATGCATGCAACGGACCTAGATAAATCGGATCTAATAAAATTAACCAGGTACAGCAGTTACCTTTCAACATAAGGTGCCCCAATAGCTGCCGATCCCGACCATGCCACGCCGCTCCTATAGCTAAACTGTTTAAAGACATTAGGAGAATAGCCGGTTGACGACATTAGTTTTCTGCAGTCCCTTATACCAGAGATTGACCGTGTTAATGCTGGTGTTACAGTTGCTGACGTAATGGATAATCCGCATCAAATCGTATAGGCTAGAACTGCGTCTAAAATTAATGTGTATGCATTTCATTAGCGTGTAACAAAATTGATAACCCAAATCCATATTTTAGTCATTAAGAAATACATTTAAAGCTGAATATTGTTCAAAATATAACAATAATCTGTATTAATTTATATTAGTCCTTGTATATGATAATCTTTTGCAGAACGGAACCATGCAAAGTATTAGCAGATTCGGTTCGATTAACTTGGTTCATGGGAAATCACTCGTGGCACTCCCAAGTATAGTGTGGCTTATTCCATTTAGCTCAGAATGTTTGTGTTTTTATTTCTATAGCACCGTTCTCCATAAGTTTCGTTGTTTTGCTGGATTTTATTCTTATGTAAAATACTCTCAGAAACAATAACCAGACTTAAGTATGAAAAGCACATCTTACCTTACTTCGAACATGTCCGGATTATATTGTTTAACAGTTCTGAAAGAGCTTTGTAATTTCATTACAATGAATAAATAATATATCTATAAATCCGTGAATTATTTGATTTAAACATGACGCTTTCGTGCTTTAAGAAATATTTCTACGACTTAGAATTGTGACAGTATGTTATTAATTTTCATAAGCATCACTTACCATTTACTGTTATACATTACAACAGTTGAGATCTAGGTTACCCTAGTGATGTATAATGAAAATATATCTTACATTTCTTTCGATATCTAACAAACAGCAGCTAACCAATATGTTACATTATGAAAACATCCAATATACACGTATCTTTCTTGTCAGCTGTTAATGTTTCATGCCATGGTACGAACCCAACTGGAACGCTCTCTTGCCAGTTAGCTAATCAAGTTAATATAGCCAGTTTCGTTCCTGGACACGTAAAAAGCGTAAGCTTACATTACCTTATTACATACCAATTTTCCCATGTGCAGTCTCTACGAACACTTTAACCATCTGACTGAAATACTGTTGAAAACGGCATGGAACCAATTAATTGTATGTCGCTCCTTTCTCATCGGATCTGTTAAGCTGTAACTAGACTATGCAGCATGTTTTTTATCATTTGAAGCAAGATATTTAACGTATAATTTTGACAATTGGTAAGAAACAACCAAATGTATATTTCTATTTGATTTAATGACTTAAAAGTTTGTGATTTTTTTTTTAATTATATTAGACTACAAAGCAAAATTCTTTGATTAATCCTAGCGATACTAAATCATGTTACAAAATATTTCCGCAACAATGTACGTTAGAAATGCATAATCCTCAATACACCTCGGGTGAAACCAGTACATGCATATTGTACATATGATTAAAGTCCATAAATAATAATGACCGAGAATAATGTACAGGAACTAACGTACTGCATTTTTGCGTATGTACATGCAAACAAAAGAACGCTCGACCACACCCATGTTTTACCTGTGAGTGTTTGTCAGCTCACTATGTCTGTTAATTTTATTTATTTATTTTTTTATTTATTTTTTTTTTTTTTAACTAAAATTCACTTCAGACTGATTCAGTCAGTGATTGAATAAAACCAAATAGCCAATATCTTGCTGATTGTACGATGAACACGTGTCTCCATTACTTTCCAGAGGACATATTCAAATGCCGTATAAACAGAAAGTTCAGCAATCAAAATTATAAGCGCAGACATCTAAAGAAAATATATAATGTATACTCATCTCAATTGTGAATTCTCGAAACAGTAGCGCTGCAGTTTTCCGTCGTAATCTTCTTTAAATTTTTGTAAACGATCTGTCCTCTACGGATTTCCGATAAAGAATGTACTTGTCACTGCACTAAATTTGCCCATGAAAATCCCGTGGGATTAAAACTTGTCAGACTAGTATTTGAACTGACACGACAATAAATACAAATACAGGGGCGGATTAGCAGTGATGCGTTATGTTAGACAAGACGATACCCACCAAAATTAAAACAATTTATTTCATAAGAGAACATAAATTTACATAATTCGTGACCAATTTGTAAGCTGCTCACATCTATATAATACTTGCGATCATTGTTTACGTTTTCCAAATGTATTCTTTAAATCAACAGAGTAAAAGTAATGATATCCATATTTGTACTACAGCACTACACCGAAATGCTTAACTGCATTCTAGACACTATTCCTGCTTCAAGAAACTCTGTCACAAAAAATTGATACATGTCTTCAAATTGATATTGTGATCTTGCATGTTCATTAACAAGGAGTAATACATCCTCTTTACCATTAAAATGGCTATAGAATTAATTGGAAGACAAATATCAAACACTTGTGAAACAAGGAAGAGTGTACAAAAGGCAATATAACATGTTGGTGTAGGTGTCGCCCCGACTTCTGTACATCTTGTTCAAAACGGGCAAGATGTGTTATTCCTTTAAATGGCTTATGTGTTTTTGATTGTTTTGTTTGGTTTAACGGTACACCGACACTTTTATAGGTCATATAGCAAATTTTCAGGGCTTTTTTATGGTGGAGGAAGCATTATTCTAACACGGGCGGGCACCTGGGTAGAACCATCGACCTTCCGTAAGCCAGCTGGACGGCTTTCTCGCATGAAGAATTCATCGCCCCAGTTACACTGCCATACGAAGGACAGGCAGTACCCCCGCTTTTTTAAAGAACGAATGAGTACTTTCACCAACGACTCATTGATAAATAACGTTAATAATTTTTCTTTGTTTGGCAGTGTTTCTATCAGACACAACAAACCAAATTTCAAGGCATATCAGAGACAAATTTCAACTCAGAAATTGATGGTGTTCAATTGTGTGTGCAACTAAGAAATGTCGGTACTCACCTTGAATGTATTATGAAAGTATATGAGATATGTCAGCAATTATCAGGCTTGAATATACAAACTAATCTGCTTACATGAATATTGTATTATGCATTTCCAAAATAACTGTACTAAGCATCCGTCCATTATACATGGACAATTCAGTAAAATTTATATTTTCTTTACAAAATAATTTGTTCAAATCATAGGGACGACATGCATTTCAGAGGAAGGTATTTATCTGTCAGTAAAATATAGGTAATTGGCAAAGCATTTGTGAGATAATATACATTTTTACATCATAAACTTAGATAATGAAATAAAATGCATCGCAAAGAATCGCATGTTGATAGTTTTGACGGTAGATTGTTCTGAAAACAAACTAGTTGTTTATCAGATTTTGCTAAAATCCTTGCCACCCTAGGTACAATACATCGTTTTTCTACTTCCGGGATGAAAATTCGAAATTAAATCTTTATCAGGAAAACACCGCGCCGCACCGCAAGACATTTTTCCGTCTTTGAAGTAAGACACTGAATGAAACAAAGAATTTATCACTAATGAATTTATATGACCTTTCAACTAGATGACTTTGTTGATGACTAAACTTTTTTCAACATAAAATTTTAACGAACAAAAATGATCACGATGCAGTTCCATCGACACTGACCGCAAAAGTCGAAATAGAGTTGTCATCGAAACCAGTTTTCTGGTAAATGGAAAACGAAATGAATGGTGTAAAAATCATACCAATACAATGATTCTATAAACAATGCAGTTAATCACATTGTTCTAGATATAGAATAGAATATTCTGTTTGTTCAAACTAAATGCATTCGTTTATCTTTTCCTAGCCAACAGACAAATTTCCGCCGCTTCATCTTTATCCTAGCGTGTTCTAAGAAGTATTATATTTCCACTTGACAAAGAATGATAAACATGCTTACTTATCTTCTAACTCGCGTAGCAAGTACATAATAAAATAAATATTACAGAAGTGCATTGATTTTCCGTTCAGTCAAAGATAAACTTGTTTATGTCGGTACTGATACACTAGAACTTAAGAGCGACTCCACCCATTTTCGAAGCGCCATAGTTATTTGTTAGGCCAGTAGAAAGGTTGTACGTACTGGTGTTGCGCCGTTTTCGAATCACTAAAATCTAACGAATGCAAATACATGTTTAGACCAAGTACTCATGAACAACCAGTCGGACTATAATCCTTAATCATACCTTCATGTGGAATTATTAAAGAATATTCACTCATTTTGGTCAATAATGGAACATAATTCATTGTATGTTGTATTACATAATTATATGTTAATCAACATAAGTCCTTTCCCCTTTACATATACGAGGGAGAAGAATTCATTTTCAATATCTTAAACTGTCTTATTTAAATTCTGATATGCAAAGAACACTGCGCTAATCAAGTTCATTTTCTATACCTCATTCACGGAACGTTTGCAGATTTATCATGATCAATAAAATGCATATTTTTAAGATGTTACTCTGTTATATATATGTAGGGAATTCTAGAAACAGCACATGAACTTCCATACTAAGACTTATTTTATCACTAAACATCTTCTTATCTGTTTATCTGTAAAACTGAATTTGCTACGAAACGATACCAAATACCTGTTAAGAAATTGTATAGAATATAGTTGAATATCTGTTATAACATTTTATTGAACCGACTTGTGTTTCTGATTGCAGTTAAGTCTTGTCTTCATTTATGAGAGTAACACATCTTAAAGTATTCAATACATTCATTGTTCTTGTTGTTTTTTTTTATAATACTGGATTATTTGAAATTTTTAATTTCAAAATTCCAATATAATTATTAAAACTTTGTTTACTATTATCGTGTCCTATTTCCTTACAAAAATTTAAAAACTTACCTTTGTTCATTTGCTGAATTATTTTATTGCATTGTGTATTTTCTCCAACCTGTTTCAAACGTTTCATCGACTATTTTATACAATAGCATGCTCTATGTTGGGCTTAGCTCATTTAATAGTAAAAAGTAGACATACCTCAATATCAGGTCAGAACACGGTCATATAATATGACTGGTCGAAGAGGAGATATATCATTGCAACAGTAAGCACATTTGGAGATAGATGACGCGGCTTACAACCGGAATATCAAATATCCCAGGGGCTGGCTTAACTTTTTATAAGACAAATCAAATGACGGATAGATTAAGATACCAATATCTTGAAAATGGCACTTTGACCACTTTAAGAGTTAGACATTGATTTTCTATTCGGACTAAGTACATAGATTTTAATTACCACTCTCTGTACTTATAATTAATATTCGTGTCTTTATATAGAATTGTCAAAACAGAAGACAGATATCGACAAGGACGAAGGTCTTAAAATATTGTTCCAATCAAGTAATCAATTAAACATGCAATATTAACAAATAGTATTTTTCTGAAGGACTGACTCGGATCTTCTTAATACATGTTGAGCTTGCCCAAATCTCTTAGAACACTACAAACATCATTTTAGGTCAGACACTTTCCATGAGCGAACAACAGACAGAAACAGATAGCTTTGCTAAGGAGATAATTTCAAAATACAGTCGAATACCGTTACCTCGATATTTAAGGGACTGTAAAAAATGCATCGACGTATCCGAAGTTCGACGTAACGATATTGACTGTTTGGGACACTTTGTACTTGTGTTGGACGTCTTTATTGTCACTATATCCAATGCTTTTGTTTTTCAGAGGGTTTGAAAGGGGAAAGAAATAATATAACGTAAATACGATTTTAATTTTATTGACAAATAAACATCTTCATTAAATAGTATATACTTAATTTAAGTTTTAAATTTTTCAAAATATACGTGTAAACATTTGCATTTTATTCCTTCCATAAACAAGTCTGAATGCAGCTGTAATGTACGTTTATTTTAAGTAACTACGTTTACATAAAAACTTAGCTAGATTATAATTAGATGTAGATATTTTTTCTTCGAACGAACCGCCAGTGCTTACACTTCGGCTTACTTCAAAGCATAACAACCTCTTAATTCAGAGTGAAGAAAACCATGTATTTTCCGTGTTGCTTATATAAAGTAAATGAGCCTGGGCAACATAATTATAATAATCAGCTTCTTCACATCTGCCCACACTGTCTCGATGCATAACAGGTATTAAATCAAGAAGTGTATATTTTTTCATTTTCTAAATGTTTTATTTTTGCAAACGTAAATATCTAATAGTATATATACACTTAGGTTATTGTTCGTGTTTTGTAGAACACATGAGTTAAATCTAATTCTCGAAGAGAGACCTCTGAATTCCGGTGTTAAAGGTCATAGTCTTCGAATCACTAACCCCTCACCGCTGGGAGTTCAGACTCTATTACGTTTGAGGAAACTACACAGCATATTTTTACCACATCGAAGTCATTTCATTTTCCCATCGTGAGCTTTTGCTGACTAAACTAGAGTTTACCCGAAATAGATATAGATACAATAAACAGAGCAGAAGATATTCATCATCTTCTTACAGAGTAAATGCAATTGATTGTCGTCTGGTTGAAAAAGTCCTTCTCCGAAAGTTATTGAATATTTTGGAAGAATAATATACTTTGGAGAATATTCATTATGAGCAGTGTACACAAAATTGAAAGGTGTCTCTTGCAAACATTGTAAATCATTTTATTTGAGAATTAACTGAAGGTGTACATATTCCTAGTTTTTTTGGAAACACATGTGCTTTAAGCGCGTTCGTGCTGGAATCTTAGTTGGAAGTAAAGTCTACCTCTCATTCGTGTTCGATAATATACATGACATGCGTCAATCTAAATATCTAAAGAACCTATTTAATAGTCAGAAATGAAAATAAACATCCACCTTAAAATATGCAATATTTATGGAATAAATTGATTAGCGTTTTATAATAATAATTTATAACTGAGCCGCACAATGAGAAAATCAACATAGTGCATTTGCGACCAGCGTGGTTCCAGACCAGCCTGCGCATCCGCAGTCTGGTCAGGATCCATGCTGTTCGCTTTCAAAGCATATTGCAATTGAAGAAACCGTTAGCGAACAGCATGGATCCTGACCAGGCTGGTCTGGATCCATGCTGGTCGCAAATGCACTATGTTGGTTTTCTCACGGTGCGGCTCAATTGATAACAGCAGAAAGGAGGTAATGACACGCATCTCAAATGTGACACAACTGCCTTCTTAATTATATCGTTGAAAGATAACTTAAAACTGTCACTTAATCAAGATTTAGGAGGATACTATTAGATAGCAAAGATAATCAATAACTGATGGTATGTTGCTTGGAATGAAGCATAAGAACTGTAATAAGGTAAATGAATAATGAGACGTCGGTACGTAAGTGTTTGCTTGCAAAGATTCTTGGATTGAATAATGTCGTATAACTAGAACAAAATAACCTTTGGAGAGTTGAAAACTAATCAATATGTCATGTGTATAAATCTCTCATGAACAATTATAGCGGCAATGTAATTTTCAAGCCAATGACTAGTATGATGTTTTCCAGTGGAAGTATAGGCATCACATCTGATTTTCGGTGACGAAGAGGTTGAACTCAAAACGATGTTCTATCATCATGGTTTTTTCTTTTGTATTTTGTCTCTGTGTGCAGTTTTTGAGTTTCTGCCAAAACCTATTGGGAAAGTTTCATCGAAAAATTATCTCAAACACATTACGGCAATTTCTTACGTTTAATTTCACACCTGAAAATGAATCGGATGATTTAGCGAAAAAATAGCGGTGTTTGATCTGCGATGAATTCTATGTGATTTGAGAGGTAAAAATGATTAAAGTTCTTCCCTTTTAAAACACTGTAATGACGTCATTCCTTTGTACTCGCAGTACTGTAATTTTGATATTGAACTGCTTTCAATGGGACTCAGTACTTGTCCACTTGAAGTACAATATTTGTTTTATATTGGACAGTTTATTTGATACTGGACTGCACGAGGAAAACGAGTATACACAATCAATTTACTCGTGTAGTCCAATATTTAGCAATAATTTGATTCCATACAAATACATTACTGTAACACACTAAGAGGACTCAAATGTTAATATCAAAACAAATTTGTATGTATAGATGCCTTTTCTGAATATGTATGGAAGTAATCGCAAAATGTTTAAACTAACATTACCGGTATTCCATTTATTGCTGCGTCGATGTAGTCTTACTCCCTAAACGACACCTTCTTATGAAAAATATTATTAAGGTTTTCAGTTTTAAGAATTGTACAAGAATTTGATCCCTCTCTGCATAAAGATCAGTTTTAAAAGACAAATGATGATAGCTCTGAGAGGCTGTATTGTAGTAAATTCCTGGATTTCGCAAACAAGTCCTCTATATTAAACGAAGCGGTTATCTACTGACATAGTACTAGAGATCAACCAATTCCTTCCCTGCATTAACCTGTACACCTGTGTGACACAAGTTAATAGGAAGAATGAAGTAACTGTATGGTTAAAAAGTTAGTGATAAGTCATTTCATTGTAATTTCAAATTTCATGGTAAATGTTGAAGAGTTTTTTTTCTTGTTTTTATATATGATGTGTGATATGGTAGAAATAACATAATATCTAAATTTCATCTTAAATAGCGCATCTGAATTTATTTTATTAGACTTAAAACATTTTCCGATGTCATACAATAATCATGTATTTTACTCTTTTTTTTTGCATTGAGTTAAGTTCTTCCCGCAATAATCCAGGTATAACTAAATATTGATCAATGACTTGATAGGTAGGACTATCTGCAAGATGGGATACATGGAAATTAAATAAAACGTTTAAGAAAATCTAAAATAACTTGCTTTAAAATGATCAACTTTTGACTTACGTATTCTATTCCGCAATGGATGACAGTGCCTGAGACACCATAAGGGAAAATAAATTTAAAGTAGTCCCAACTGGAGTACAGTACTGTAAAATATATTTGATAGCATTCACTTTGAATTTATTAAATATATTTTTTACTTATATCTCAGTACTTCATTCGAAAGCATACAATAATATAATAATTTAAATAAGAGTAGTTTCGGTTGCATTTTCAAAATAAAAAAACAAAAAGCGGTGATTTGAAACACCATTAAACAGTTCGTAGTACATCAGCCAAAAGGATTGGTATTTTGTATACAATTTATATATGAAAAAGATACAAAGTATTTTTGAGGTAAAACGTTTTAGAATTCCTGTAATTCTAACCTTCTTCTGGAACGGATTACAAACTTTATTAAGCACTACTTTTTGATAAACGTCTAAACTGCACGGTTAATATGCACGAATAAAAGTTGCATTGACTTGAATCTGTATAATAGGCAGAAAGGGTATTCTGTTGAGCTGTTCCTCGTATCGGATGAAAATCAGTACCTTAATAACTTTTGTGTTATTTTTACCTTACTTTTCTCTAAGAATGTCACCTGACGAATACTCACACGTGATTATGCGTTTTTTCTTTATATATTTTTACGCAAGTTTGCGTGATTTATAGTGCCAGGTCCTCAAACTCAGTTCAACTAAAACCAGTACTTCAACTTGGAGATATTTACAGCTGGGTAAGGTGTGCGTCTTTAATACGCTTAAGAGTAGAACTGAACTAATACTGAACTTGTTACGAGTCTCGGTTTGTTTCCAGTCTACCACGGAACCAATTTTCTCAAGCACTGAACACCTTATTTAAATAGCCATTTGTCGTAAGAAAGCCGGAAACTTGGCTACCAAAAATTTATTGGTATCTGCAACATATGAAATCTACCGTTGGCTTTGTACGCGAAAAATAGTTAAGGAATATAACCAGTCACAAAAACCAATGGTCGTAAGTTTTCGGAAACTACCCCCAAATGGCCATAACATGGACTTAAAATCAATGTGTGACTCTCTTTACAGAGCAGAAATGACCAAAGGATTATAATCATAAATCGTTTCGGCTGTTGATATACCAGTGAGCAAATTAAGCCACAATGACTTATGACCTTATAAAGACTGCATGTACGTAGTGGCAGATGCGTCTTTTAATCTGAAGGCGTACGTACTGCGGCTAAGCAAACTTAAGCTGCCCGTTTGTTATGCTAATGTTCCAAATAACTGAGACTGAAAAGAGATGTTGTATACATATTCATGTACTGGTACAACACCATCTAGTTACGCAAAATGGAAACTACTTTAATCAAGAGAGTGTGTCTATGGGTTTATATTTTGCAATAGCTGTTTCATATCTTGCCAAGATATTTGCACCGCTTGCAGAGAAAGCAAGGTAAAGAAACCTCCATGGGATTCGAAAGCTTCGGTCTTTTTCGTTGTTTTTAATAAAAGCCCTATCGTAATACCATCCCGTCTAAACGTCCCGGAATAAACGATCGAGGTTCAGTACTATCAATATTCAAAGGCATTAGATGTGAGATTGCAATCTGGCTACTAGCAATTGATTTCTTCTAAACGTTTTGCATTTACAGCTTGCTGTTGGTTTTGTTGTCGTTAAATACACTTAAAAGTTCTAAATATCCAGTTATTTCACTTAAAAAACCAGTCATTTTGAATCGGTAAAATTTATTTTCAAGTTTAAAGAGACAAACTTTACACAATTAGTTAAGAGTGCATATATGATATAAAATAACATACATGATAGTATTAATAATGATAACAATTTTCTGTAGTGACATTTACACTGTAGGTTGTTAAAGGTGCAGAACTCCAGAGTTATGTCATTTTCTTTCCAGAGCTTCCTAAACTAGTTTTTGGACATGAAAAAAAAAACAATACGCTTCGGTGATTTTTGAAACACTTTTTTTAGTGTGTAAAGTATAAAGAAAATGTCTCCTCACTCTGGAAGTGTATGCTTGTGAGATTGTTTTTCGTTGAAGGTTAAGGTAGTGGTCACGTAATGGCAATCGGCAATTTCCGTGCGATTAACTACTCCCGATTGCTATTTCGGCATCCTTCGGCTGTTTAGGTAACTCAATGACCAAATGGCCTTCCGTTAAAGCCGGGGAAAGCCGAAATCGCGTATAGAGAATCCGTAATGCAGCGAATATTGCTGATTGTCATCTCGGACTCACTACCTTCAATGTCATTTATGTGCATGACACATACGGTATCACGAGGTCATAACAAGGGTAACATGTTAAACACCAACCTGCACACTTAGTGTGAAATAAAATCAAAATATTCCTTGTACATTTATAAAGAAAGTAATTCAAAAATACACTAATACAAATGTATGCATAAACATGATACAAAGATGACAAAAAATGACATTCTCTGCTTCTGGCTTTCTATATGTCTCACAAAACCGATGTAGTTGTTTTAACACAGGTTAATTTCAATCTTGAATAATACTCAAACGTTATCAATACTGCACTGCTGAAGTCGGTTTGTCTTAATTTGAATGATGAATACATTTCACAGAAAATAGTAACAGATTGAGCAAGTCGCCAAAGACAATATGAGTAAATATGTATTATGCATAATGACAAGGTAAGGGTAATGCAATACCTAAACATTAAAAGACACACGACCAAACAAAACGTTGCGACGTAGAAAAGAAATCAAAATCGGCAGAAAAAACTACTACCATGAAGCAAACTGATAACAAGTCAAAGTTTGATTTTATTAAGATGATACCTTGACTGTGACTGTCAGCCTAATCGGATAATGATCTTGTAGTTATTTGTATGAAATAAAATTTGTATCTCTCAATGGATAAATATGATATAAAATATAAACATATATAATAAATAATTTAAAGTTAGGAAATAGCTTCGTATGTACATGTATAATCAGATGCATAATGTGAAAAAAGGAACAATTCACACTTTAGAAATCCAGCGGGGATTGTAAGTGAAAAATAAGATATAAAACGTACATAAAAAAACATAAAATGTGCTTCCCAGGAAAAGGGGTCATATTAACATCAGTACAGTTACTTTGCAACGTTGGACCAGTTTAAGACCATTCTTCGATATCATTTTTTAAAAAAAAATTTAATCTACTTACTTAGCCCTATTTCCTAGCAAACGTTTAATAAACATCACATAAATCTGAAATTGGATTTACAAAGTATACAAATTATGACGAATCTGTGAAAATTTACGACAACACATTGCCATTTCCTAGTCAAGAATAAGGGTGTTTTATTTTTTGTGACAGGGCGTTTTGTTTACTTTGAGACTGAGAGCTCACATTTATGATGAACAGAATCAAACATGTTTCGCACATTAATTCTTTTTCATATCTGTACAAATATTCTGATGCCTACATTATCACGTAATTCAAAGTTCGTGCTGTATAAGCCGTGAAGCAGTTTCCCTACGACAGTGTGTGTCTTTGCTAACAATGTCGATGATCGTTTCGAGATTTTTTCGTGTAAATCTTATTCCCATTCCTTTCAAAAATGAAAATAGTAACCATCTTTCTGTCTTTTCAGTACGGCTGTATATTCTACGTCCATTCTTCTCAAATTCATACTTTATGACCGTCAACCATGACACAGAAATAAATCTAGCTCCACTTTCTGTATATATCTGTGCTCCATGTCCGTATCGGTCATATCCGACTACTTTTCTCTTGAAAATATACAGGAAGTAGTGGTAGCTGTATAAATGTTTAGATATTTTATGATATCAGATGATGTGAGCAATAATATAGAATAATGACTTGTGACTTATTCCCTGTCTGCCAACAGTACCCATTCTTACATATCCAAGTAGTGACCGAAATTATCTTAACAGATTACTTGTCCCCGGGAAGGTATTTTTGAACATCTCTAGCATATTTAAGTATGCCCCACGGTCCACACGGAATGAGCATAGTAGAACATTACTTCTATCAAGGAAGAGAGCATGGTAAATATTTCCGAGTCATTCACTTAACGCCAAAGTCAGGGATTGGGCAAACAACTGATTTGCACATATACCTTTGTTTCTTAAATAATATAAGCCAATAGTTACGGTAAATATAACAAAAGGTAACATATCCAATCATCGAACACTCTATCGTTTTAGCACGACTTTTATGGATGATGTTGAAAACATTGGTGAACAAACTCATTCTTGGTAAAGTCTAATCACTTGCTTCATTTTTGTTATTGCCGTATTCTCCCTTTCACTTTTCCGTCAACAATAAAAAACGTATGATTTTATCGCCTGATTTGCATTGGTTCATCTTCCTCTGCAAGTGCATCATCGGTATCCCCAAGTTTTGCTTTTCTCTTATGTGACACAAACAAAAATGTAATTCCTGCAGCAATATAGAAGACGAATACTATCCAAGACAACACAAAGGAGTAGCCATACTCGTACTCTGCTCCTTTAGGAAATCGGGCTGGAAGATTCTCAGCGCCATACTCCGTTGTTCGGATGAAAACCTCGTTCATTACGACAATACAGGCAGCTGAAAAAGTATTGTCCATTTGATTTTATTCCAAAAATATAAAACAGGAGATACCTACACGTCGCCCAACATGACAACAATGACAAGAGGGCCAAGATGGCCCTAGGTCGCTCACCTGAGAAACACACCATAACACACCATAACAGTGTAAACATGTTTGACCTAATGATTTCATGGAAAAAATATTCTGACCAATTATTATTAAAATTGGAGCAAAAAATCTTGAGTATAAACAAGTATTTTCTTTGATCTGATCTAGTGACCTAGTTTTTGACCCCAGATGACCCATATTCAAACTTAACCTAGAGTTTATCAAGGCTATCATTCTAACCAAATTTCAAGAAGATCAATTGAAAAATACAGCCTCTATCGCATACAGAAAGTTTTTCTTTGATTCGACTTAGTGACCTAGTTTTTGACCCCAGACTACCCATATTCAAACTTGACCTAGATTTCACCAAGGCAACCATTCTGAACAAATATTATGAAATCCAGTGTAAAATGCAGCCCCTATTGCATACACAAGGTTTTTCCATTATTTAACCTAGTGACCTAGTTTTTAAACCCAGCTTATCCATATTCAAACTTGACCCAAATTTTATCAAGGCTATCATTCTGACAAAATTTCATGAAGATCAGTTGAAAAATCGGCCTCTATCACATACACAAGGTGTTTCTTTGATTTGACCTAGTGACCTACTTTCTGACCCCAGCTGACCCATAATCGAACTCAACGTAGATTATATCAAGGCAATCATTTTGACCAAATTTCATGGAGATCAGTATAAAAATACAGCCTCTATAGCGTACACAGGCTTTTTCTTTGATTTGACCTAGTGACCTACTTTTTGATCCAAGATAACCCATATTCAAACTTGACCTAGATTTTATCAAGGCTATTATTCAGACATAATTTCATGAAGATTTATTGAAAAATACAGCTTCTATTGCATACACAAAGTTTTTCTTTGATTTGACCTAGTGACCTAATTTTTGACCCCAGATGACCCATATTCAAACTTGACTAAAATTTTATCAATGCAATCATTCTGACCAAATTTCATGAAGATCAATTGAAAAATACAGCATCTATCGCATACACAAGGTTTTTCTTTGATTTGACCTAGTGACCTACTTTTTGTTCCAAAATGACCCATTTTCAATCTCGACCTAGATTTCATTAAGATTATTATTTTGACTTAATTTCGGGAAGATCAATCGAAAAATACAGCCTCTATCGCATATACAAGCATTTTCTTTGATTTGACCTAGTGACCTAGTTTTTGATCCCAGATAACCCATTTTCGAACTCGACCTAGATTTTATCAACGTTATCATTCTGACCATAATTCACGAAGATTAATTGAAAAATACAGCCTCTATCGCATACACAAGGTTTTTCTTTGATTTGACCTAGTGACCTACTTTTTGATCCAAAATGACCCATTTTCAATCTCGACCTAGATTTCATTAAGATTATTATTTTGACTTAATTTCGGGAAGATCAATCGAAAAATACAGTCTCTATCGCATATACAAACATTTTCTTTGATTTGACCTAGTGACCTAGTTTTTGATCCCAGATAACCCATTTTCAAACTCGATCTAGATTTTATCAAGGTTATCATTCTGACCAAAATTCACGAAGATTAATTGAAAAATACAGCCTCTATCGCATACACAAGGTTTTTCTTTCATTTGACCTAGTGACCTAGTTTTTGAGCCCAGATGGCCCATTTTCAAACTCGGCCTAGATTTCATCAAGGTTATCATTCTGACCAAAATCTATGAAGATTAATTGAAAAATACAGCCTCTATTGCATACACAAGGTTTTTCTTTGATTTGACCTAGTGACCTAGTTTTTGATCCCAGATAACCCATTTTCAAACTCGACCTAGATTTCATCAAGGTAATCATTCTGGCCAAATATCATGAAGATCAGTTGAAAAATACAGCCTCTATCGCATACACAAGCCAAATGTAGACAAACGACGTACGACAGACAGACAGACAGACGACAGACGCCGGACATCGAGCGATCAGAAAAACTCACCTGAGCATTGCTCAGGTGAGCTAAAAATGTTGCAACCTCATCTTGATTGAGCTAGTGGAAATGCAAGCTACAGTGTACGTCCTCTGGTTATAAACATAATATCCATTTCCTTAACTCATATTTTTAAAATGTTGCATGAAATACTGAAATGAAATATGCTTAAACTAAACTAAGTACTAGTATTCGGAGTTGTATTAAATTTCTAGATTTTCTCCACTGAGACATGATTTTTTTTTATATAAAAAAATGCAAACGTCCAAGAAATATAGCAAATATTATCAGAAATAATTTACCTGTCATAATGTACAGTAGGGCTGTCAATCTTTTGATAGTGTATCTCGGTCTGCGAATTGTGTATACCGCGAACAGGTGGACCAAAAACATCAGGATTATCGTTATAATGCTGAAGGCGCATCCCGTTCGCATGTAATCTGAAAAGTTACATAATTATATATATATTACATAAATGTATTAGTCGAATATCTTTGGTTTGATTATTTTTATTAACAGATGCATAATTTGCTTTAGAAACTAATAATGTTCAAACTTTATTTTAATTCTTTCTTTTTTTGTCGACAACGAATCTTTATGATACTTTATTTCAGGAAACGGTAATTGTGCATAGCCCCTAATTCTAGTATAATGATCTAAAAAACTTACCCAAAGCTTGTCTGTCTATTGCCTCGTCAAATATAATTTCCTTTTTTGATGGAAAAAAGTTGTGGTATTCGCATCTCTCAGCTGTAAAGGGAAAAACGATGCATTTTTAATATTTACATAATAACATTGAGTCATATTGCCTTAATAATCATTCAAAAAATATAGAAAGGTTTAAAGAATTAATGACTTCAGGTAATGAAATTGCTATATATATCCTTTCGGTAATGAATACAGATTTGATGAGATTAACCACGTTCGGATTCGCAAAGCCTGTGAATAAGTATAATATCCCTTTAAAATGTATCAGTAAAATTCCTTCATCACAAATCCACACTTAACGATTTAACAATATTTTTTTTTTTCTTAATTCACATCGTAGTATATTCTATTATATTTCTTATTTTCTGGCAAACATGCATTCACTCTGCCCAGTTTGAGTTTACCTTAAAATTGCGTATTTTTCCATGCATATGATAAAATCAAATTACTTAAAATACTTTTAGATATATTATGCATGTAAGCATAAACGCTTATGTGCTTATAAAATATTTAAATTCACTTCAAAAAGAGAGGCCAAGATGCATTATCCTTCTATCGAAACACAGTTGGTAACAATTCATTATTACTTTCGTTCGACTTTTTCTTGAGGAACAAAGAATGCAATTAAATTCCTTAAGTCAACTTATAACAGCCGTGTTCCAGAAAACAAGGAACTATTCTTGTGGCTATTTAAAACCATTATCTTTCTAAATTGCCACATTGTATCATTGACAGAAATTTATAAACTGATCTTGTTAGGATTTATATTTGAAAGAAAAACAACATAAAAATTCAGGTTTCGTGCAATTCAAATGAAATGCTGATACTGTTTTATGACAAAACCTTAAGATCTAAGCGAAGAAAGGTTTTAAGTCAAAGAGATAAATTGAACAGTCGGTTTTATTTCTATTTTCTTGATTACGATTACATATATATAAATGTTTAATTGTTACAATGCTAGAAGCAGGACACCACACGGGGGATAATCATAGCAACAGTGATTGCGCAACACAATGAGAAACCATAAGCCTGGATTTTGTAATACTAATCATTTCTCCTGGTTGGTATATGCAAACTCAGCAGTCCTAATGTGTTTTTCTCACGATTTCACGATTAGCATTTCTTAGAATACCGGATTCTTTGGAGAGCAAAAACACCTAATTGTTTTGTTCTGGGTACATCAAGAATCACGAGTATTTTTTTTTTTTATTTATTTGGTATTCACCCAATCAAACATGATAGCTGGAATAAAACATTCTCAGAACAGACTCATTAAACACCTTGATTAATCATCATAACAGCAAACTTTCGGTGTTGAATGACGGTCCCTCTTACTGGGATTCAGTGTTGATTTATTTTATCATGGGAGTCCTTTACACGTAACTTCAGCTTCGGGGAGAGGTTAGGGGCTGAGGGATGTTCGTTACATCCCATGTATAGAAACGGTCAAACCCAGTCTGCTTTTATTTTGCTGTTTCCTTAGCTGCGTGTTTTGTTTTAATTATAAATTATAGTAACAGCTGCTTTATAATAATGTCATGAAATTCAATACAAACTGTTGTAATCAGAAAGGTCGTATATTGCTTTAAAAACGCTACAACAACGTATGTATGAAAGAGTAAATGATATGCATTAAATATTAGATAAAGGGTAATAGAAAAGGTAAAACAACCAGACAACAAAGAACAACTCAAAAAAGTAAAGGAACACAATGAGGCATCGTCTTTGTAACGTTCAGTAGCAGAAACAACGTTTTGGAGCTCAAGCCAGTTTACGGTGTGCACCAATCTCTCATCATGTTTAAAAATCTCAAAGCAGTGTAAATGAAAGTTATTCCCACCAGGTGACTCCCTCTTTAAACATTCTTTAAGGTAACAAAATGCACAATTAACTAAATGCCGTTAAAGGATCTCTAGACAAATATGCAGCACTACATTATTTGCAGGAACAGCCATGAAAAAAAAACCAGAAGAGAAAGCAAGAAGATGGCAGTCTCTAGGCTTAGAACGCATAATAAGTCGAGCATCTACAATTAACAATTGGCATAACTCTTTAAAAACGTTCATAGCACCAAATGATTTGAAAAATGCCGTAGCTAAGAATCATAAAGTTTGTAATCAATGTGCAGGCAGACTTGATAACTACGATAAGATATCTTAGGTCACATTTAATGAAAACTGTCTACGTACATAAATATATAAACATGATCAGTGTCCACTGGAGCCAATGGTTAATTTACAATTACTGTAGTATTCAACGCACACCATTAAATCTAAGAATGAGAGAAATTTACCAATCTTACACGCAAACTATCTGAATAGAATTCTACTTTCATAAAAATCATTCTAAACAAGTAAAGAAAATAATATTCAAAAAATTCAGATAGGGATGTAAGTTCGGAAAAATAGTATCCCAATTGTAATGCAGCTCACTGGGATAAATAATACCAACCATTTGAATAAAATACGGATAACGCATATACATAATATCTTCGATACAGTGTGATATATTATGTAATGCAGTTATGACATCTGCCTGTATATCTGAAGAAAGACTTTACATAATGTTACAAAAACAAATCTGAAACATGTGGTGCACATGTAATTCCAGTGGGACATCGATAAAATGTAATAATATACTGATTATTTATACATAATTTTAGTGGTTTTATAGAATATACTTGTTATCGTTCATTTACATCAGCTTCTTAGCACAGATTTACTCTGGCGTATCTCTTTAGAATTACTTAAAATGTTATACGCGGCTATAAACCAGTATGCATATAAACAACGGAGCTTCTAATAAATATGGAAAAATAGATTTAGGACAGTCGGAAGCCATTGTTTTTGTACTAGTATTCTACATTTTTTGGCTAGAGGCAAATCTGTCTGAAGATTCTGATACGATCAATAATGTGGTGCTATGCCAATGCTAGGAAGAAGATGAAAAATTGGAATAACACTATGTTACAGATGGAATATAATGAATATAATCAAAAGCACGCGGTTGTCGATAACTGTTTTCATTTAAACAATAAAATGTTGGTATTACAAGTCTGTAAAACAATTAATTTATAATGTTAGATCACATTAAGTTAAACAATCAAGACTTTGTTCTCAGCTATCTGCTTCATTGTATTTTCTAAAGAACTGATAAAGCTGCAAATTACTTAACATTATAACAGAAAGTACGTGTGCATATTTACAGATCAGCAGTTTTTGGAAACATTTATTTTAACTTAGTAAATATATAACTGTTTATCTAGATCAGAGATGTTTTGTCTAATATATGAACAACATGATGAAATAAATAGATGCAATAAAAATCGACGCGACAACGCTGATTTCGTCTCCATCAATAATTTCCTTTAGAGAGTTAATAGCCATTTTCCTTTGCTTAATACTTTTGACAATAGACCACTTTGTATACTAGTCACAAAGTAAGTAAACTTGTCTCTTTCATTTAAGGCGGTCTGTTTGAGTTATGGCAACCAAGAAGAATATATTGACAAGTACGCATGTATAAATCGATAAGACCATGGAAAAAGCAAAGATCAGAAGACAAGGTTTGAAAAGGAGTACTAAAAGGTTCGACACACCCACACACCCCTTATATCGGCTCGAGAAGAACTGTTGCACAAGAACATTAAAATGGCTCATTGAACCCATCTATCAGAAATAATAACAACACTGGGTGTACCTGACAATATTGCAGCCACATCACTTTAATTAAAATATAAATATGACTGGATTTGATAGGCAACGTTATGATGCAACGGCCAAATGAGTTTGAAAGGCAATGGTATAATGTAAAGGTCTGTTTAATAAAGGGTTTGATTGTTTGAATAAAATGGAAGATAATTTGCAGTTAGTTTTCTGCGTCGTAATATACGCATTTATAATAATCAATTAGACCGTTAGTCACATTACTTCTCGTTACATACATTATCATATACTTCATGAATACAAGCTGCGAAATGTCCGGTGTATTTAAACTTACACACTATCATATATACCATCTGGTTATTGCTAACTAAGGCGAATGAGCTAACATGCATCTGTCTTCTATAGATAAGCGGTATAACGACTGCTTTCCAACAATAATACTTCTGAATAATAAATCTATGTGATGATGAAATGGTGCACAAAAAGCAACATTACAGAAAAACAGACCTTACACAAACAAGCAAAAATATGTTACAGACGAAATGCTTTAAATACCCATCTACTTGATACATTTTAACAATATGAAACTGATATGAAAATGGGGCAGATGTCTGGAGATAAAGCAGAGAAGGTTAAATAGGAAGCATGGGAAGGAAAATAATATCGCAATATGAGGTTCTTTCAACAATAAAAGAAACCATTGCTGTATTTAGATAAATCCACGATTAATTGCATGTCTATTAGTTGTCCTCAATTCCAGTTGCATAAGCACTTCTAAATACCGTAAACGTGTTGCCTAGCAACGAAAGAATGTCTGCGAATCCTGTCTGGCCACATGGCAGTAAAAGTGCCACCATTGGAATCCAGTCATATTTTGATAGGTAATTTTCGTTTTAATTGAGATGGAAAATCATTTTACACGATAATATATGAGTGCTGACAAAAATGAATATTTAAGAAATGCCGGGAATATTTATATCCCGATATCATTGAAAGAAAAACTCTCGTTTTTTTTTTCCAATGAAAAATATCGATTTAAGAAAACAATACATTATTTCATTTGACAACTTATCCTTTGCCCTTTATCAAAGCTTGAAATATTTATTAAACATGCATAGAGTTGGTATCGAACAGAATGACTGATGATATGTTTCAAGACGTGTAACAAGAAATGATTCACAAACGTCTAACTCCAACTTAAAATTTCTTAAATGTTCCACAAGTAAGGTTTGAGCCACTTGGATTTGACGTTGATAATATTTAATGTCATTGCTCTCCAGGCAATCGGCCAAAGCTTACAATTTACCTACGCAATAAAAAAAACTACATTTTTATTTATTCATATCATCATAAAAACGATCCTGGCTTTTGTAGAATAGAATAATGATTATTTTGTTGAAGAAGTTATCATATTTTTGAAGTAGAGTTTTTGCTTACATAAAAACACTTGCTTTTAACTGTCATTAAAGTCAGAAGTTCTTATCTGAAATTATGTCTCTGTTTCTATTTCAACTTTTTATAATATACCAGAAAAAAGGTATCATAACAAACAGGACCGTTATTGATAACTTAGATTTTAACAAAATGTTTCTTTACTTGTTAGATAATCAAGAAAGTAAATTAGATTTCCAAACGTAATAAAATATAGCAGCCATGTTGTTTTTGTTCAAATACTCCAGGGGCGTAACAATATACAACTGTTTTTATGTTAGATAACACACCGTCCAACAGACAATACATTTATGTATGGTATAGGTTTTACATTTGTCATCTAATTCAGAATACATTATTCCATGTCATATCCTTATAAATTATCAACGATACATATTAAACACAAGAGCCGCTGGTCTTCCTATTAGTGCAATAAAATATATGTTAATTCAAAATTGACTTATTTTCACGCCGAACAACAAAAGCACAAAATGTAACAAAGAACCACAGGACTAATATAAGTTTTTCTCATATATATCTATTCGATGTTGAACGATATAATTTGCAGTTGGAAAGGTTATACAAGACGGAACCGTATATCCTAAATATTAAAGATCTTTACTATATCTTAGCTGAGAGTAGAATTAGCGTTATGAAAACTAAGCATTTCCGGCTGAAATTGTTACTAAAAATGACTCAGCGAATAAAATTCAGTCATACAAGCAATATCTTCCAACGCTTATTACAGAGTAAACATACGCCTTCAAACTGTTTGAGAAATGTTACCACATACTCATTGTAATAATTGCTTTATTTACAAAAAACTGAACTTCTTTAAGCCATTTTGTCAGTGTTCATTCATTTGAAATACCGAGAAAAAAGCCCGTCGCCAGGCAATGAACATAATTATGATATTAACGAATATTGAACAATGGAAAATTAAATATACTGCAAATAACAAAGAGCGCTTAAAGGAAATTATCTCTCAGATGTTATATCGCCGCCTACGTTACTTCTGCCTTGAAAGGGAATTATTTACCACTTATTCAGATTTATTAGATTGCGGAGACAATCAAAAAAATGCTAACATGAAGCTATTGTCAGAGCAGGAACATGATAATTATAAACACAGACTGTTTCCTTGAATTACTGAGGAAAAGATGTGTCTCACTCTGAATCAAAAGTAAGCCCGGTCAACTCAAAGTTGTGACAATTGCTTCTAGTGAATTGTGGTGTTGTAATAACCATCAATTTTAGGTCTAATTGAAACCCAAACAAATTATAAACACATTGCTTTTGATCAGGAAAGAAGATTTATATAATGCACAATTCGCCAAATAACCAAACATAAACGCTAAATGAGGACTTGAACTGTATAATCGGCGCAGCAGCAACTGAATGCGTGAAAATCAAACCTTACCAAATATTGTGAATCGCAGCAAGGACAAAAGACGCTTCTTCTACTGATTTCTACTTATCTGTAAACAGTCTTTAAAAGTACTTTATTTGCCCTTGTTGCAATGTCTAGAAGTTCAAAACGTTGCATCTGTTCATAGAAATTCCCTTACCTTCACATAATGTATAGTGTTTAGTCGGATGTTTAGTTGGAATTAGAACAGAGATAGACATTTCCTTTATACCAATATCATAGATTGTGTTACATGTTCAATTTTTAAATTCTTCAAATAGGCGTTCGCAGATAATATTTGCATGTAAATTAACGTATGCTTACTCAAATCATAGATATTCGATTGATAAATTAAGTTTTCAATAGTCATTTATTTGATAAATTAAGTTTTCAATAGGTGGCAACTTAACGAAACCGAGACAATAAAGTAGAGAATGATAGAATATTCGATTATGCATTTGTTTAGATTTATAAGTATGATTTAAGTCTGGCGTTATTATTTCTGAAATATTTGTTTCAAATTATATGCAATTAATGTTATGCAGAAAATAAATGTGACATGCATTGTAAATGTCACTGTCAGAGAAAACTGGGGTGTTAGCAATTGCTAAATTAAAAAGATGATTGGGTTTCAGAATTTGGCAAATTAAGAAGACGGTATTAGAATTTGACAAATTAAGAAGATAATGTGGTACTAGAATTCGACAATTCAAGAAGATAACAATCACTGGCTCACTGCTAGTGTTAATTCACGTTACTTTCTGGAAAAGATCAAAACACCTAACTGTGAAACGACGGAGCTTTGTAGAACCATTATATCCAGACACAGTCATCAGAAATATATCAGAATTACATTCAGGTAACGTTTTTTTGTTTGTTTTTTTGTTTGTTTTTTTTTTTAATTTTCTTGGCGAAGGACAAGCTGTAAATGATTTGCTGGCATTTATCTTTAAATTTCAGACTGAAATGAATGTACATATGAATGATATTTTTGTAAACGATGTAATTATGTAATATTTAGGTAAAAACAGATGCTAAACGGAGCTGCAATATAGAACGTAAAAGTTTGACTAGGCTTATCAGAACAAATTACTGTTCAGACAAAGTTGAATTCAGTTTTCTAGGCAGCTAATAGACAATCAGTGATATGTCAGCATTTATCTTGTATTATCAGAGCTTAAATATACAAATCAATCTGCTAACATGCATATTGCATTATGCATTTCTCACTGTGCTGCACTAAGCTTGTAAATGAACGATTGAGCACTAAGCTAATACAAACAAAATGTATTTTCATTGGCAACAAAACTATGCTGCAAGACAAGTGTCATGTATCTCAAAGGAATGTAATTGTAGTACTGTACCTGAATGCATTTTAGAAAGCCTCTATTAAGATAGACCTGATATACAATTCTCAACATTTATATATTTCATAAAATTGCTTTTTAAAGTAAAGTACAAAACAAAGAACAAATGAATTTTGTTAATAGTTTAGAATGCAGACTGTTCTGAAACAAAATAGAGATGAGATTGTTTAAACCTGGTGTTAAAAAACTTAAGTTATTGCAAATTTAAAAAAAACAGACCAACATGATTGAAATTTCAATTTTCCTTTTGCGTTATATTTCTAGAAAGTGTCGCATTACTTGTAGACGAAAGCTTGCATTATATTCGTTTATGGAAATCAAAGCCTTGAGCTGTCTGGTGGTTGCGGGTTTTGCTAGAGTTATTTTCATTTTAAATGCCAATCTATAAATATACAAGTATAAGAAACAAATACTAATGTGCCTCATATCTAACATAAACTCTGCCTGACCTTACATGAACAGCTGGAAGTCAGTGATGTAACCATGGGCTGGAATACCTAATCATTGACAGATCTTATATAATCTAAATGGCCAGCGTGAATGGAAAGAGGATGAATAAGAACTGTTTGATCATTGATAATTCATCCCATTGTTCATGAATGGGACTACTTTGTGTAGCACATGAACAAATTCCTTTGGGTGTGATTTGGAATCAAATAAAGATACTACATGATTGTCAGAAATACATTTAACTTTGGTAGCGGGATAAACCCGCAACCAAAAATATGTTTTTTCCTCATTTTATGAAGAATCAATTCTATTGGACCGGTCCTAGATACTATTCCTCTGAGAAAACGTTAAATGTTATTTCATTTTTATCAAGAAATTCTTTATCGGCTAAAACTTAATAATTATGATGTTTCTACATACTTATGTTTACACATATAACGATGAGTCATGTTTTGGATTCATCAGCCATTTTGCATTTCCCACTGTTCAATCTGCCACTTAGTATTTATCAGTCTAACATATTTGACCTTTTCCCCATTTTATAACTAACATGCAATCGATCATTTGTCATTTATTTTGTTGAGAAATACACATACTTCTGATAATTTTGTTTTCACTTTTGTTTTTCCCCAAACAGCGAATATTAAGAAGATACTTCAAATTTCCCTACATTCATATTAATTCTCAATGAGATTATTCAGCCTCATTTATATTTATTTATTGTTTTCATTTATGTCAGTTCCCATAATATATTGTTCAATTTATAAAATTTGTTCTAATCAGTTTCAAGTATACTAGTCAAAAGTTCCAACGCCCATATATACATAGGTATCGATATTTTATTTAATATTAAACCAAATACAATGAAATTTGACATGAGTAACACATAACTATCCTTTAACAGAATGAAAAACAAAAACTTTAACACAGTAGATAGCAATAAAATGCATTAATTGATTGAATGGTGCATTTTTAAAGTTCGCAGGATCAGTCAATAGCGGGTGTGGCCACCAACAGCATTCACCACAGCTAAACATCTTCTTCGCATTGATGCGATCAAACGACGCACAAAGTTAATTGGAATGTTACGCCACTCCTGGATAATCGCATTGGTTAGTTCTTGTGGGTTTCCAGGCTGTCTATGACGCTGGCGGATCGCCTTGTCGAGCGCGTCCCACAGGTGCTCAATTGGCGACATGTCGGAAGATAACGCAGGCCAATCAAGAATGTTGACGCCGTTCTGCTGCAGATATGCCATATTTATACAAGCCACGTGCGGACGTGCGTTGTCCTGTTGGAATATGAGATTGTCCGCCGGATGTGCGTTGATGTAAGGTACCATCACAGCACGCAAGATGTCATTTTGTAGTGAATACTGCTAGTGGTCACATCCGCGCTTCTGACTTATCCTGCAAACTTTAAAAATGCACCCTTCAATCAATTAATGCATTTTATCGCAGTCTACTGTGGTATATTGATAAATTTTTGTTTTTTATTCTGTTACAGGACAGTTATGTGATACTCATGTCAAATTTTAGTGTATTTGGTAAAATATTAAATGACATATTGATACTTATGTACATATGGGCGTTGGAACTTTTGACTAGTATATATGATGAATTCATTAATACACGTGTGTATCCCGGATGTCCACAAGCACTAAAACATTTTCATTTTAGGGATGGTGATTGAAATACTAAGGATTAGCTAACGAATTCCTTCATTTCTAATTGTTTTATAAACTCATTTGATATTCATTTGTTAATCTGAAATAGCTTTTTATACTTTGCGATAGGAACACACTACTAATTATGGCTTACCTAAATCTCAAACAGAATATGGAAATTAGGTTAGATAAATATCTAGAACATCTTGGCCAAAATAATGCTTAAGTGCCATCCACGTGGAGCTTGAGATGAAGCCCGTTTTAAAAACAGCTTTTCAATTTTGGAAGCCCCTTTCAGGCAGTCAAGTAGAACCATTGAAACTAACTTGAGGAAGGTCAGTACCAGGATGCTACAAACCAAGTTTAAAGTCGTTCTGGACAATGCACGTACGTAGTTTCAAAGAAAATGTTCAAGTAAACTGTTGATGCTGACGATGAACAACAGACACATGTTGATTACAAAATCTTATTTCAAATGGTACTTTGGATCGCAAAAAAATAAGTAACCAAGAATTGAGCATTATTCAGATTGTATATCCATGACCTTAGATATTCAAATGTTTGAGCTTTAGATTGATTACAGTGTGATAAAACAAGGGGGATAACCTTATACAACTTATGCGGTTACAAATTATGGCAACTTTTCTTGTTATTTACATGCAGGTTTTGTTACATATGTATTTTTAATGCAAAATCTTGTGAGCAATAAATACTCGTATGCAGGGCTTGTGACCACAAATTCTAGACTTCTTTTAAAACATAGTTATTACTGTTATGTTTATAATTTTTGTATAGTATGCTTTTAAGACTTCTACAATTTAAGACGTGTTTATATAAGAAATATTTAAGTTATTCTGAAATGTGTATTTTTGTATAAATATTTGGTTATAAATAGACTGTATGATTGTGTAAATGTTTGAATGTATGTGAAATTTATTTGAAGGCCATACTGGAAATAAGTTGTATGATATTTCTATTTGTACGCTTAGTATGTAACCTTCAGAAAATAAAGTTAATGTCTTATCTAATCTTATTATCAAACGCTTACCATTAATGAGCCTAGTTTTTTACACGGAACGATCGGCAGATCTCTGTGGTTTTTGTTTATGTAAATTCAGAGACAAGTTAATGTAAATTGTGCCACTCGCAGGTAATCTAATTTTTACAATATAGAATTAGCTGAGATGTTTGACCTTTTGAACTAAACAAACAAACTGATTGGATGTTTGGGGCATAATCATCTTGTGCACATCTACCACAGCTTTTACAAATAGGTTTACGCTACTGACTGATGCCAAAGCCAGGTGAAAATAAATCGTTACTAGACAAGCATTTATTGACGGTTTGCGACGGATGTTTGTTCTCGAAGACATTATGCTTGATATACAATTGCCACAGAAGTAATGGCCAAGATGGGACGCTGATCTTTGAAGGAAAAGAAATATACATTAAAGTCATCGAGCGTTGAAGCCTCATAAAATAAACCAACGTGTTTGTAAATATGGACGGTTACAAAGACTCAAAAAAAATGACAAATTCTAACACGATCCGCAGCAATTGCTATATAAACATATAGTGAAATCGCCTATACACGAATCTACGATAAAATATGATTGGCTGTTACATTTCACCCCAAACAATTGTGACATAAGAAATTCTACTTCCATTCCATTACATACGAATTATTTCAAGGCCAAACGTTTGAAAACAACATTTCAAAAACATAATTATGATACAAAGTCATACTGACTTATGTGTAGGAATGTAAAACACGTTTTGGTCCCTACGAGCGAATCCAATTAGCTCAATTATGATTCAGCGGTGACGTCATAAATGTATGACATAAAGTATGACGTCATAATGATGTGACGTCATATAAAAGTTATGTTTGTAACTCGTAACACAATTTCAACTTACCTAATTTGATTATTCTGTTGATAAATAATTTGCGAGGTGTTAGATAACTAGTTTATGAATACTTCTCAAAATTCTAATCAAAAAAGGAACAAATTTCTATACGTTCTATTGGCTATGCAACACTTTCTAACCATGGGGGTAAATTGTAACTGCATAAGATCCGAATGACGTATTACGCTGAAAACGTAGTACTGTAAAATACGAATTATTTGCGTTGTTAGAATCGAAATAATAAATATGTTCCAATAATTTTATCAGTTAATAAAATATGAGCTGTCGTTCAGATGCGAATAATTAAACCACTCGTGCTACGCACTCGTGATTCAATTATTACGCATCCAAACTTCTGCCCATATTTTATTAACTGATAAAATATAGTAACAGATTTATTATTTCTTAAATACAATACATATCGCATATCCGTAGCCCTGACCACCTATAAACCGGGCCAGTCTATTTTATAAGTACCACAACACTGTTGACCCATTTGAACGAGGATTAGCTTTTTGTAATAAACAATTATATAGTAAACAGAAAACAAACTAAATTGCAGGGATCAGTTCAAGACAATGATGCTTAAGAAAATTAAGAGAATCCCATATCTTGTGACAATATATACAATATGCTGTCTGTTCATGATATTTCTAGAAAATATCGCATTACCTGTAGACGAAAGCTTGATTATTTATACCTATCGAATCCGTATCAATAACATGTTCCGCGAATGTTTGAAACTTTGACATTTCATTACAGACAAAGGATGACAAGCAAAATTATTCTGCAAACTTTGTTTTATAGCTTCCTCTGACTAAAGTGAAGATATACATCTTAAAGATGCACTAAATATAGACATGTCTCAGACAATCGTAATAATAATGATATATATGACTGTATTTTTATAATAAAGATAACTATTAGTTTCGGACAACGTTTATTTTGTAATATACATTGGAAAACATTTTAGAGTAAGAGACAAAAATTTTATTTATTCGTAATGCCTGCATCAACGCCCCCTCCCCTTCCTAATAAAAACAAAACTCGTTAAAATAAACGCAAGGGAAAGTTGCTATGGTGTCTGCATGAACGGGATGGCATATATCGCAATAACAGAAACAGTTTAAACGACAACAAAGTAAATAAAAAGAGAACGGCTACTGATCAGACGCAAAGAGGAGAAATGTAGATAATTGAAATGCATGTAATGGAAATATATATTTCACTAAGTGAAACCGACAAGAATATCTACAAAAAGACAATAACAATATGTACAATAGTGATGTAGAAATCAAACATAATGTAGCTTATAACGAAAAACACTTTGAGCAAACAAAAACTTTGTAACTACTCATGGAACTCTCAATATCTGATAACTCCTAGGCAACAGACACAAAAAAGTATTACGGCAATGATGTGACAGGAAAATGTAATGCATAAAACACACACAGAAAATGATGTAAAATTGATTAACATAGATAATAAAATGTTTGTGTCATTGTATGACAAGGTTTTTCTTCTCGTTGGGTCTCTATTGTCTGATTAAATATCTAAGAGCAAATTGCCCTGAGAGTTAAGTCAGCAGCTATCAGTTTCCAGCCTTAGAAGCAAACTGGCGGGGTCAATATCTTAAAAGTAAGTCTCAAAACTGGAGGCCCTGTTTTCCTTCAAAATGATATTCAATGCGGAATTTATGCTTTTGTGCTCAGGTATGGACATTTTAAAACTTCTGACAAGTATTCAGCTACCCTTAACGGAATAAGTATCCAGAAGTCGTCACATGCAAAACTGCAAATGACGATTGGTAGCTCTGCGGTCAGATGTCAAAACAACAGAGGCATAATTTAGCAAGGAGTAATTGGTTGACAAGTAGTTTTATTATGCAGAATAGGCAGGGGAGAGGTTTGTGTGCAAGGCACTGTGCTTTGTCTGATCTAAGAAAGACGGTCTCCGACCGGCTTGCGAAATGTGCAAAACTGGCATCTACTACATGGTCCCATTGTATTGCAGACTAGGAGGCGGAGTGAAACATTCAAATTAGTGTATTTTAGCAAATTAGAAATAAAAATCAACACAATATTTAAAAATATTTGTTGAAAAATGATATTCATCATTCTGTGCAATATCCCGAGAGATGGCTATTTATCTGTATTCAAAGTTATACAATTTAAGATTTGGTTTTTCAAACGGATGAACAGTCAAAATTTCTGACATCACAAAGATGTGCACCAATCTAAAATGACCTAGCAACGAATGATGTCTCTGATTAAAGAATTGTAAGTCCTATGCTTTATATCTATTGTTAGAATATGATACAACTGGATCAATTTCAAATGTATTGCAGTTTTATCTTAAGGACTTTTTTATATGTTATTGTATACGTATGGCAGCTCACTCGTTTAGAGATTGATAGTTAACATGTTTGCCGAGGGTGTCAATGTATGTCCTTATTGTAGGCAGATAATGCACCCATACGACACAGCCATTACCAAGGAAGAATGTATGAATGTTAATACTTGGATCTTGTTTTGAGAGCAACTCGAACAGTGATATGTTACATAAATCATTTAAGGTGAACTTGACCTTTCCAGGTTTGAACCTGAAAATTACAACTTTCGTGCAAAAGCTGGTATTGCAAAAGGGTCACGCATTCTGGAATAGTTTAATATCTTTAATAACGTCTCATTGAACAAACGTGCGTGATAAGTCTGAGATGCAAAATAGTGTCAGTAATTTCAATTTTGTCTCTAAAATTAATAGACTGATGTTTTATAAAGCCAAAGCTTGAATACCTAATAATAGCATAAATAGTCCTAAAACAAGTTCTTTGTATATATATTTTTTATTTTTTCTATTTTTGTAAGATCTAAACTTCTTTTAGTGTTTTAAAAATATTATATCATCTGCAAGAAAACTTAGGGAATAATGACGTAACAATGTGAAAAATACTCAATCGTCGGATTTACATAGCAACAGAATTTGCCTTAAAATAATACACCAAAGGTTCCAAGTAATACATGCGATAATTTTCCGAAACAAAACTCTATTATTCCATTCAGAAATAAAACCTGACGGGATTTAAACTTAGCTATCTATACGTCAACATTTATTGTGCTTTGATATTTTATGTTGCTTCGTTTAATGCGTCTTCCAGGTACCGTTATTTTATAACTTTTGTATTTTCCATTACTTGAAAAAGATCAAAGACTGAATACTTAACCATAGTTATTGAACCTAAGGACATTAAAATGTTAATTTATTTCTTATGTAAAATATATAATGCATTTTAAAGGTATGCTAGAACCAAATTTCATTTTAAGAATGTAAAAATGTAAATAATTTCTACTTTTAATTTCTATAAAAACAAATTTAACATGTTTATGTGTATTAACAATACTATGCTTAAGGTCTGAAATAGTTCATATTTAATACTTTGACATATTAAGCTAAACACATTATAAATGTTATGTTTTTAACAATCGACTGTAATTGCATGACGTTTAATTATGACTAGATACACAATTTATTTTTTATACATTAATAAGAGGTTAATATACGACTTGGTTGTGCCTTCTTGCTATAATGGCACACCTAGTGTCATAATTACCCGAGGGCCATTATGAAACTCGGTGTGCCATTATGGCTAGAAGGCACAACCACCCGTTTGTTGACCTTTTTATTATATACCTTCGCTTCATATTCATTTTGGTATTTTCATTTTACATATATTTTTTCTGTAAACATATAGGACCTAAGCATCATTTGTATTGATTTTTTTCATCAACAGTGCCATCAATATTTGACAATCGATCTGAAAATGATTAAGCACCCTTTCACTCGCCATAATGACGTTGCTACATGACGTCGACGTCAGAATGCGCTGACGTTCCGGTTACCCGGGGCCATTATTATTATGGCGCGTGAGGCGCACTGCGCCATTATGGATTCGTCAATAGAGGCCGTTATGACGTTTTATAACGTTTTTTTTGTTACTATTTATAGTAACGTATATAATAAGAAAAGTTAAATAAATTTGATGACGATTCTGTAGATATGAGGTATATATCTAAAGATAAACAATTTTAGTGAAAGACATGCACTGGACAATTTTAATTATTTCTGTATATTAAAGTCGCGTCAACGTACGGAAATGTCGAGCCGAGAAATATTTTTACCTACGACATCGAATTCGAAAGTACTTTTTTTTTAACAGACTGAATGAATAGAGACGAGTGCAAGTTTAAAGTGATTACCAGTTTTCCAAACATGTCAACTTTTAAAGTTCCATAGTGCTTTCAATTGTATGATAAAACAGATACAGCAGTTGTCCAGGTACTGTTCAAACAAGTCTTAGAAGCCATCAGATGCATATTTTCCATGTTGGAACAGCTGCTAACGTGAGACCTTTAGAATATGTTCTTTTCAAGTAATAATGGTATACATAGAAACTAAGTTGGTTCATAAGCGGATTGAAATACCACCAATCAACGAACCTCTAGTTTTTGTACTTTAGCTGATTTGGAAGCATTACAACCTGTTCATTACGAATGTAAAACCTGAAAATACATTTGTAACATAATCGTCCCTTCCTTGTTGCATAGCCAAAGTAAATAGCATGGCCGGTCGAAAATTATTACCTGATCATATTAATCATTCAATAATCTTTTTCGCTGAACATATGCTTATAATCGTTCAATACGTATCTTGGAAACCAGAAGTCTATTTCAAATAAAACAATTTGTCTCACTAAGATTTTGCAAATTAAACATAAAATCTAATATTTAAAAGATTTTATCGCTAAAACTAGCACTTATTACTTTAGTATTAAAGTACGGAACCTCAGTCTTACCATGCATTTCTGATGTTGTTGTTGCCAGGTACTTGTTTTCTTGTTTCAGTTATAATCATATATATATCAAGCTGTGTTTTTTAATATAGTATGCAGATAATGCTTTTTTCCCGCTGCCACGGTTACATCAACGGATGCAGAATAATAAGAGGATAATGTACCCAGTAGGTATTTATATACAAATCATATCATAAATCACATAGAATTTCCCTATTCAGGCTATGCAATAAATCTGTATTGCGTTTATTATTCCATAACCATCAGTAATAAAGTAATATGGAAGTAAAGAACCTCAATTTGTACATTCAACCACATTGTGCGAGGATATTATTAGGTGATAATGTATTACGACAAATTCAGAGCTCAGTACATAACCAGCTACATTTATTATCACTACTAAAGAGTATTTTCTTGGGTAAGAAAATGTTATTGACGTTTAACATTGGCTATTAAACACTTTAGTACTGACAGAGATTTTTCATTCGATCAGTAGTCAGTAGAAAAAGTCCGATAACTCTATTAACCTGATCATTATTATTTTCTGTACATTAAAATTTACTTCAAAGGAAAATACAATTTATACATCTTGATAAGCAAGATCACGGATTACCTAACGGAACAGTCTGCTATTGAGTTGATAGTAAAGATAGTAAATTGACTGAAACTCTAAGATAGAATAAGCATGAGGTCATTGTCTATAAAGCTAAAACAAAATAAGCACGAGGTCATTGTCTAAAAATCTAAGACAGAATACGCATGTAGTCATTGTCTAAAAAGCTTGGACACAATAAGCACGATGTCACTGTCTAAAAAGCTAAGACATAATACGCATAGGGCCATTGTCTATAAAGCTAAGACTGAATAAGCATGAGGTCAGTGACCAAAAAGCTAAGACATAATACGCATAGGGCCATTGTCTATAAAGCTAAGACTGAATAAACATGAGGTCAGTGACCAAAAAGCTAAGACAGAATACACAAAGGGCAATTGTCTATAAAGCTACGACTGAATAAGCATGAGGTCACTGTCAAAAAAGCTAAGACAGAGTAAGTATGAGGTTATTGTCAACAAAGCTAAGACTAAATAAGCACGAGGGCGTTGTCTAAAAGGCCAATACAGAATAAGTACAAGGTTATTGTCTAAATGGCCAATACAGAATAAGCACAAGGTCATTGTCAAAAAGGCCACTACAGAATAAGCACGAGGTCATTAACTAAAAGGTTAATACAGAATAAGCACGAGGTCATTGTCAAAAAGGCCACTACAGAATAAGCACGAGGTCATTACCTAAAAGGCCAATACAGAATAAGCACGAGGGCATTGTTTAAAAGGCCACTACAGAATAAGCACCAGGCCATTGTCCAAAAGGCCTATAAAGAATAAGCACAAGGTCATTGTCTAAAAGCTAAAACTGAAAATTGTCTAAAACGTTAAGACAGTAAGCATGAGGTCATTATTCAAAAAGCTAAAACAAAGCTGCTGATGCTGAAATAGGTGACTCCCCTCTCATCTCTACAAAAATGTAGCAATTCTTGAGACATCTAAATGAAGTCATAAATGTGTCATGATAATAAAACATTTTCGCTTTGCAATATTGCACATATATTTATTATTACATGGAGACTTTTAATCTCGACTGGGTGTATATAATTTTCTGAAGTTTCATTGTTAGACATTATTTTGATTTTAATGACATATCAAACGATGCTTTAATGTTTGATTCAGGTTCGTTACCATTTGTCTGTTGTATCTTGCAACATATCACCAAAAGAAAATGCCTCTGCAGTTTTGAGATGTTTAACCTCTTTACAACTGGATGTTACACTTCCTATTTGATTGCGATCGACAGGTGGTAAAACTTCTTAAAGCTCCCTAGGACTTTGATATTTGTCTTTCGACCTGTGTCCGTTTGACCCTTGATGGTGTTTCTCTCTGCCAAAGTTGTTAAGTTAATGTTGTTTATGGTTCTTTCATGGTTCTTTATAATTTCTTGTTATAAATATTTACAAGAGTATTTCTGCGGTTTACATATAGAGCCTGTAGATTTGGAAATCGTCTGGATCCTGTAACTTAGGAACATGATGGGGGTAAAGAGTTTTATATTGTGTACAGTTAAACGGCTTAAACTCCCTTGTATTGTTTTTGCCGCTGACTTTCAAAGGCGGTGCCCTACTGTGTTACTTTTTCGGCGACGCCGTCTAAATTCGTTTTCGTTACCTATGCCACGTGACTTCAGTTTGCAAATCAAACTACTTGATAACGCATTATAGATAATTTATCAAAATGGAAGATTTATGTAACACTCTGCCTGATTGGACGAGAGTGTCAATTTCTTTCACTCTGTTGATTGTGCTACGCTGAGTGAAATGTAGACAAAGCGTTTATCCTAAACGACGCTGTTCACAGTTTTAAAGCTAACTTTGGCTCATTATATTTAGCAAGAATATTGATATATCTCAAAATGATAAGTAAGTTTAATAAATATGATAAAAACCTGTTCAAATACCAATATATATCAAATTAAAGAAAGAGCTGAATACGGTCTGCGTATCACATGAATAAGGGTGTGATAAGAGTCTTTTATGTAGAGAAGTGCTTTTTAAAAGATTTTCCTTGTTACAATTGTCGTCTGTATATGAAAAGGTTTCTTGCTTTTGTGACTTATTCAGATTGCATATTCAAATGAGTACTTGTTTGCTTTGATATATTTGTTATAAATTATTTAACTGATTTATTATATATGAATATTTTTCTTTAGTATGGTATGCAAATATTGAACTCAGTTGAAATCTGTTTTATAATATATATGCTATATAATGACTGAATCTCATTACACTGAAATGAAGGTACGCTGCATACAGTTTATCTATGTGATATGACTACGGTCAAACTTTGCTTATAAAACAGAAATATTGAAATAATTACAATTGTATGTTTTGCTTGACCTTCACGTTTTATAGGTGTGACGTCATTGTCCAAAGATTCATGAATAGCGAATATGCATTTGTTAAAGCGGGATCAGTTGGCCTATTTTAGAAATAAATAAAAACAATAAATAAAAAATCCTTTAATTGATTTTTTTCTCATGTATTCTAATCAAACTTGATTTGTAGCATCGTTATTAGGCCCGCAGCCAACTTTGTTCAGCTGGGACATTTAACCCCTTTTAGGGGCTGCTAGAGCTAAAACTAGAAATGCCTTTATACAGCGTCTCATGAACAGCTTGGTGGATCTTTGTCATACTTGGTCTGGAGTATCATTATAAGGTCCTCTTCAAAATTTATTTATATAGGAACTTGGGCCCTATTAGGGACCACTATAGCTAAAAGTAGATATGCCTTTCTTCGCATTAACCACTAAAATGTAATGGATTTTTATCAAACTGGATGTGTAACAATATCGTATGGTGTCCTGCTATTTTGTTACAAATGGGGATAGGGACCAATTTAGCTAAAAATATAAACACGTTTAATGACCTCTTCTCATGAACCGCTTCATGAATCTTCATCAAACTACTGCTGTAATTATTCGTCTCGTCTAAGGATAAACGAAACAAAATTGCAACCCTACGAAACCTTTGCGAAAACTTAAAAGAGAACCATTTAAATTGTTAAAGTGCGGTGTTTAGTTTTGCAATTTGAAAAATGTTAGATGAAAGATGAATGTTAGATGAAAAATTCATAAACTTCTTTCCTTATTACAATTCTCCGACCATCATTTTTAAAGATATTTCTTGTTTACTTGTAAGTTCATATTTTATGTATTTTTATTTTTCCCATCCAAACATAAATTGCAATTGGGGGTCTATGTTTTTTAATACCGGTATTGTCAATGTGGTGACAGACAAATATCAGTGTTTTGCATACTAGTGTGTACAACAAGAAAAGAAATTGCATTTTGACCTGTAAGTAATGTTACCTTCATCATCACGGTGATATTTTTATCTGTGATTATCTTATATCATATGAGATAGTTCAGTAAGACATTTTCAATTTTGCATAGTTAGTCTGGTTTAGAAGGCGGGTATAAATTGCACAACATAGAACAAATCTCTTAAATACTATTAATCCTATATAAGTTTGATGAATATTTTAAGAGATGAGTTTAATTTATCAAATATGTATATCAGGTCTAAACCTTTACAACTCAGGAAAACAATTCCTGCTCATATACTTTTTGGAACAAAAGTACAAAGTTACATTAAGCCTGTAACAACAAGAAATTGAGCGGCTTACGGAAGGTTGGTGGTCGCCTATAAAACAATGTCCTTAGATACCCATGGAGTTTTTTTCCGGACTCAAAAGCTGAAAAAAGGCCACTTAAGACCTTAATTGTGTCGGTGTGACGTTAAACCCAGTATAAGAAAACAAATTAGTAACACTAACAAGAGAAAACATGTCAGGAAATCTGCTGAAATGTAATTGCAGTTAGCTTATTGGCATCATTTGCTGTTAGCATATGGTTTGCAAATGTAAGTTGTCAACTGCTACCCACTCCACAGTATAGCATATCATTATTCTCAAGTTTTATAACTAAGAACTACAGAAAGGCTATGTATGATTAAAGAGTTATGGCCTTAATTGCCGATGTAGTTAAAACACATGTACACAGGTGAAATCTTTTCTGTTTGGTATATACTAGTATTAAATAAATTGCATTTCATTTATGTATGCTTAGGCGGTTACGTAAAATATCTTATTTCTATTTTCGAGATAATGAGTATAGAATCATATTTGCTGTATAATATTGGTAATTGTATGTATTTAGATATCAAAAACTAAAAGGATCAAAGGATAATGAAATGTTCTAAATAAATGATAAAGTACCAATCTAAAATGTCTGTGTGTATCTGAGAACAACTTGTTAAATAATATTTCAGGTTTTGACAGAGTAGTAGTTATCTGGCTACGACCTGACATTAATGACTGATGTAGGCGATTGTTCCTTGGCTCTGTCACCAAATTAAATAAGACTTTTTGGAGCCGACGTGAAGGCAAGCGATCACAAGAAAACAAAACACTCTAATAGTGGTTAACCAGACTCTGGTCAAGTGATGGATTTGTAATTGTTCGAAACTCTGACAACTGATCATTAATAATTATTTGGTGGAATACATGTGACATTTACACGGAGAATATTTGTTACAGCTGATTTTCCTATTCTTGTTGCACAATCAATTTATAGCTATTTTAATATAATTATGAGTTTAATAAGCATTCCTTGTTAAAGGAATGATATGAGCCGTGCCATGGGAAAATCAACATAGTGGCTTTGCGCAGTCTGGTCAGGATCCATGCTGTTCGCTTTCAAAGCGAATTAGAGAAACTGTTAGCGAACAGCATGGATCCTGACCAGACTGCGCGGGTGCGCAGGCTGGTCTGGATCCATGCTGGTCGCAAAGCCATTATGTTGGTTTTCTCATGGCGCGGCTCAATAAATATAAGAACTATAATATCATGCTTGTCAAAGATTTGTACTGACCATTATATTGATGCCGAAATTCATCAGAAATACACATTTGTCAAAATATTATTGAAGCTCTTTGCCTATAGTTCACAACTAAGAACGATTAAAACTAACGGAATTTTGCAGCTACTCCTCACTTTAAAATTTGCCTTAATTCTCTGCTCAATACCTCAATATGTATCAGTTGCAAATGTAAGACTAGAAAATGGTTTGAAGCTAAAAGAAACTCTCCTTTTAAATATTTTCACCTTAAAGCAGCGTAATTATAAAATTTCATTAATATAATAAAACATAAATAAATTTCTAACATGGATCTAACTATGTGTAATTTTGATTGACCATCTTTTCAAAAAATAGTAAGTTACAATGGCCCAACTACAGAGAACAAGGAGGAAAATGTGTTACGTGACAATATCAGTACTACAGACGGACAAGGAGGAACTGTGTTATATGATAATATCAATATTACGGACGAACATTGGGGTAAACGTGTTTTGTGACACTTTCAATATTAGGGACCGACTTTAAGAAAAAGGGGTTAATTGACAGTATTAATACTGTAGACGGACAAGGAGCAAAAAGGGTTTTGTGAAAATTAAAGACGGACATGAAAAAGACGGTGTTATGTTACAATATCAATATCACTGACGGACAAAGGGAAACAGGTTAGAAAATGATTTTGACCCCAACATTGTTTTCCACGAGTTTACCTTGCTGTTTTCTTTACATGCTGTCATGTAATTATGGTATGACATTTAAACAAGAGTTCAATTATTACAGGGAAAATTTGTAACGGTGTTACCAGTTCTTTAAATTATCGCATTTTAACCGAAATGGCTGATGGTTCTTTCTTAACATAAACCAACTGTACACTATGAAACTGAAAAGATATCTGTTTTGAAATCTGTCAAAATGTTTTGACAGTCTGTCAAAACAATATCTGTTTAAAGCAAAATGAGATATAGAAAAGTCTGCTAAATCAGTAAAAATGTCGGTTTAAATATGCAGACACAAAAGATATACGAATGCATGAATTTAGAGTAATGAACTGCTTGTAACAAAAGCATTTAAAGCTACTCGCCCACAGTTTGTGTATTTTTTTTTAACATGTTATATTCGACCAAGTTTGGAATAGAATATATGTGTGCAACTGAAAAATGATAAAGTGGGCGAAAATAAAAGTTAGATATTTGTAAACATGCAAGAAGAATGTAAATTTTCTGCATTATTTAACTTCTACACAATATTAATTTTTTTTTTGTTATCTACAAGAATATCTTGCAAAAGTCATATGTCAATAAGCTTGTACCACTGGTCATTTTTAGTGCGCTAACTTTTTCTGGATTTTGAGAGAAATTGCTTTTCGCCTAAAATGTGTGGGTTAGTCCCTTTAAAATCTTATTTCAAGTAACTCTTACTTCCGAGGCTGCTATTAAAAATCATACCGTACTCATGAAACGTGCTTGATTAGTTAAATGAGAAACGAAGTCAAAGCGAAGCACGTGCAGTTCAGTCTTTAGCAAATTCGTGTCTATAAAAAGTAAGATATTTACCAAGCTTTGTTCTTGAAAATATTGTCAAAAATACTATTTTGATATTAGTGGTTTTTCGTACAAGATAATTATTTTCGACATTTTCACATGCTTTACGCGTTTATTTAGGACGATGACTGGTAAGTATCAGCAAGAGCTAATGACTGAATTCAAGGATAATCTTACATTTGAGGAAACTATTTATTTAGTTGCAAGAACATCGATGGCTCCTATTGTGCTTTGAAAAGTTAGCCATTCAGTGATTTGGCACAAACTAAAACTAAACCAAAACTTCTACGTTTCAAATCTGCCGTTATTTATATGAGCCGTGCCATGGGAAAACCAACATAGTGGGTATGCGACCAGCATGGATCCAGACCAGCCTGCGCATCCGCGCAGTCTGGCCAGGATCCATGCTGTTCGCTAACAGTTTCTCCAATTCCAATAGGCTTTAAAAGCGAACAGCATGGAGCCTGACCAGACTGCGCGGATGCGCAGGCTGGTCTGGATCCATGCTGGTCGCAAAGCCACTATGTTGGTTTTCTCATGGCACGGCTCATATAGATTTGATTTGCGGTATATATTGATTTTATTAATTGAGACGCATTGCTGTTTCGTTACTTATTTAATATTAACGCTTTATAGAACTTGCCGAGGTAGTTGTAGCAAGAACTGTGGTGGTTATATTCCAGACTCAATGAATAAATTATATCAAGCTGTGTTCGTATAATGTGAATTGCACGCGCATGTGGATAAATGTACTTCTCTTACCACTATTATATGTTAATAAGAAATGTACCTAGTGGGTTATAATATATAATGTGTGCCTGCAATCCAGTATAGCATGTTCTAGGCTATTGCAAAATATAGTCTGGTTTATAGGGCGAACAAATGGATACTGTGTCGTTATAGGAACTTTAGTGTCGCTGTAACTTGAAAAAAAAAAACTATAAATGTCATTTTGTATATAGGTAATGGCAATGTGTAACAAATATTCTAGGTTTCTTTGTACGAATTAGTACACTGAGAAAAATAAAAAAAAATCATCAAGTACAACAAACAAACCAAAAAAAATGGACCACCATGGGTTATCGTATTAGAATGGTCAGTGGAATGTTTGAGCCTGTTACTGGTGATCTTCATACCTCACTCTGAATTAAGGTATAGAACAGTATAAAAAAAAATAACCCCTATCATACACACGTAACAAAAACAAAAGACACGATATACGAGGATTGTTCAAATATGAATGCATCTAAGCACATAAAAATGTATCCTTGATATATTTCAATGAAAAATTTATTTGGTCCCCTCGAAGTATTCACCTCCAACAGATATGCAAAGTTTCCGTTTTCTAATCCAATCCTTGAAGGCATTTTCATAGTCTTTTCTATGTATACTATGAAGACACTGGAATATTGCAGAACCGTGGTGTTTGCGCTGCACAAATGTTCGGCCAGAAAAGTATTTTTTGAGCCTTGGGAACAAAAAGAAGTCACACGGGGCAAGGTCAGGCGAATAAGGAGGGTGAGGGAGCACAACAACCTTTTCCTGCTTCAGAAAGTCTTGTCTTGTCGCCAGTGACGACATTTGCGAAAGACCGTGCATTGAAATTTGGAAACTGTTTAAGCAACAATTTTGCGCATTGCACGCGTGCCCTTTTCTGCTCATCTGTCAACAGGTGGGAATCCATCTAGCACAGATCTTTCTCATTTTCAAATTACGTTTCAGAATTGTATGAGCTGCTTCTAATGAGATGCCAATCATACTAGCTATTTGCCTAGCGCAGTATCTTGCATCAGTAGCAACTATTTCTTTCACTCTAACAACCATCTTGGCCGACGGCCATGTGGTGCATCTTTTGTTGAAACTAACCAACATTTGAATTTCTTAAACCAACGAATAACTGTCGAAAAAGACAGATGATGATGATCTGATAGTTTTTTCTCCAGTGTTAAAAAAAGAAATCATAGATCAACATCAACAAATATAGACAAAAGAAGTCACAGCTGTAGATTAAAACAGGTGGTTTGTTTGCTCTTTGTACTCTACAAACAGGTGGAGGTAATTTCAATATCTAGTTGTAAAATAGACCATAATTATTTCATTTTATCTCATCCGCCTCTTTACAATGAAATTCATCGGAACCTTTACATGAAGACATAAAAATTCTATGATGATAAAAAGTTAACAAATCCGGTTAATACAAAACAGAAATCTTTGATTATGGAAGAGCGTAAATCTACACTCATTTGTTATTGCAATTTGTTGAAGCTTCTAATAGAAAATCGGTATAATTAAAGGTCCATCAAATGGTTCTATTATGTCAAGATCAAAGATCTGCTTAACCTTTTGCAGTGCTTCGCAGTTAGTATAAAATCAGCTTATAGCCAACCGCCGCTGAGTCAATGTCAGCCAATAATTTGCTTCTTACATATATGTTGAAACAATTGATTAGTACAGGCTAGCTGGCTTGATTCAAAGAAATGATGTTTTATGCCTTGCATTTCAGTTGTATATTTATTATATATTGACAGTTTTATTGTTTCAAACAGTGACAGTATCATATAGTCTCAATGGTACTGAACTTTATACACCATAACGAATGTAAAAGATTTCTACATTACACTAAAACACATATCCTGTTTGTATTATGAAAATAGCAGATGAGTCAATTCGAGAAACAACTTTCATGCGTTTATCAAGATTTCCTGATCATTTCTATCTATGTTGAGATGCATTTAACCACCCGAAGCTTCGCTGATCGTAAATTGTTGAAATCTCTCATTAAATTCAATGAACCCTGTATAACCATCTTGGATATTTTATGAGAAGAGCGCTCATATCAAAAGTACAACATTAAATGTCTAAAACTTTGCGGGCGAAATTTTAGTGCTCATTTAATATTTTTATCAATAGTATAAACTATTAAAAATACGCTAATAAGACTTTAATTATTTGAAATATATAAGGAAAAAATCTTAATATAATTCCGGGTAGTTAATTGGCATCCTTTGTCTAGATAGCTGCTGACGTATTTTATAAAACATGTAGTTGATAAAAGACTTTGATAAAACTAATCAGGATTGGGAAAAGGAAAGTAAAAATATATAAAAACATACGGCTCGTTCCGTGACAAAACCTGTATTAGTGGCAAAAATGAAAAATAAGATAATAAAATATTCACGAAAAGCATTCTCTGAAAATCTGAAGAAATAAATCAAGAGTTACAATGGTTTGAAGTAATTCAAGGAATGTTATTAGAGACATGACGTCAAGAACGTTGTGAAAGCTGTATGACGTCGTTGTGCATACGTATATATTCTAGTTTCTAGTTTCTGCATGGACACAAGAAAAAGAATGATTTTCCAGTTTTTTCCAGTTTTCTCAAGGAATGGCTCATTTATATTTTGAACTTAACAAATTAGCAAGGTATTTCTTTTCAATTTTAAATTATCAAACAGACTTTCATAACTTTTTTCCAACCATTAAAAATTATAAAGACGACGATTAGTTAGAGTATAGGCGTTATGATGTGTATCATTTGGACACAATGTATCATATGAAGCAAACTGAGCCAGTATAAAACTGAACTGAGCGAATATTAGAAAATGAAGCACTTATGAAGATGTCAGGGCCAACACAAGAAAATGATACGGACCAATACGGGATTCAAGCATTCTGACTGGTTAGATTGAGTGGACCAAATAAAATCATATTAGATAAAATGAGTTCATACCGGCTTATTATTTGTCCTCTGACAAGCGAATTTTCCCTTGGACTTCAGCCTTATGCCAATACAACCAACCTCGGAGAAGAAACAAGGCCAATATGAACCATTTCATTTATAGTATTGAAATATCACTCATAGAAAATAATGCAATAACAGTAACACCAATCTATTCCGAAATCTATATGCTACTTCTGGAAAGCAATTCAAACTTTATTTGCATTGTATTTTGATCTGAAATTTCTTATAATCAGGTACTCCGAAAAAAAAAACCACAATCATTTACATTGAATTCTACTAACCCACGAACATATGAGAATTAGGAATGAGTTTTTTATCATGAGAATTGTATTCCTGACAGATGATATTTGCAATGTATTCAGTATATTGTATAACTGATATGTTCTGTCTAGTCTGGAATCATTTTCAGTTCATTTATTTCAATAAATGGATATAATACTTTATCCACTGATCAATACTAGTAGAGAGATAATGTCACTGTCTAGATGCAGTTGAAACTAGCTGTTGTTATGGTCTGAAAGTGATTCTAGCGAAAAGCATGTTAAATGCATCGATATAAATGTTTCAGTTTATGCAGAAGGGTGGTGTTTTGAATAAATTGATGGCAGGCATGATTATTTCTAAATGCATGTTGGAAGGTGAAGGCAGACAATTACATACTCTCGTACACTCAGTATAGTTATGTTTTCTGGCCCTTGGGGATCATGGAAAACATGAAATTTTACCGAATCCCGTAAGCAGGTGCCAAGGAGAGTGAGCGATGTTGCAATTTTTCTCTCACTTGGTTGCGTTCGATGCTTCACAGATAGGAAATATTAGGATTCTGTTATTTAGAAAAGCGCGTTAAATCTGATACCTTGAGAAGTTATAGTGTCCATGCCCGATTATTTCTACATGTATATTAATAAAAAAAACGTTGTAAATTTACTGTGCATGAAAAGCACACAATATCCTTATCATGTTTCAAATTAAGTGAGTACATATTCCTCTCGTACGCAAATGCCAGGCGTAGATGTGTTCTGAATGCTTATCATATTTTTATCTCGGTATGAACTACATGGCTTATCATACAAGTCTACCACAATATTAAGAAGCAGGCTTTCCATTTTCTCTCCCAAATATCTTGGATGACTAATGCAAGTAGCTATAGCAGATATTTGAGTGAGCTTGAGAGTAAGGTTTGTATTCATGTTTACTTGGATAAAATAGGTTATCACATCTTTGTTTACGTTCCGATTGTAATGTAGATAATTGTTGTGTACATTTGTAGGCAACATGCATACAAGTATTAACAACACAATTGCCACATACCAGTTAATATATACTTAACTTATTCCTTTGAATGCGACAGCAATTCTAGTATAGATGGAAATGTAAATACGTCTTTTCTTACAGTATTCACATGTACGTGTACTAAGTACACGGAATAACTTCTCACACATGTGATAATACTGCTAACGATAATTATAGACAAATGCCAGGATAAAACCTGTTCTTACATGAAACACATGTATATGAGATATCTACACTTTTAGCAGCGTTGTTTTATTTCTTTGACGATCTTTTGTATAAACTATAACGACACTATCCGCCCTTTTTATTTCTCCGCGTATCCGTAAGAAAAGTAGTACGAAACTGTTATAATTAATATCTTTAAATGTATTTGAATCTCTGCAGTCAAGTTCGAAAAGAAGTGCAAAACTGTTAAGAAAGATATCTGCAAAGCTATGTCGCAACAACACTGGAAAAAGAGTATTTCAAAATGTATTCCCGAAAACATTTCGAAATGAAAACTTTACAACCCTTTGAATTATGAATTCATAATAATAATGATTCTTAATCATGCCAGCTTCAGCTATAGTTTATTTCATCTTCCTATTAATTTTAGTGTGGGGGAATATTGTCTGTTCTTGTCTATTATGATTTAATCAGGCATCTCAATAAAGGCTTAATCAATATAGATATATCGATATCAGCATCTCGATATGTATTAAGATAATAATTCTTCCGTGAATTATTGTATTAACTGATCATATATAAACGTGACCTAAATCTGCTAAAGATTGATAAAATCATATCGATCATTTTTGAAGAGCCATTGTCATAAACAATGGGAATTTTGAAATGAGAAAAGTCGATATTTTGAAATAAAGAGCATCAATATTTATGGAACTTACTTGCCTCACAAAGGAAGGATTTGACAGCATTGTCATTCTGGAATTGATTAATCTGCGTCGGGTTAAAAGCGATCGAGTTACAGTTTCTATACGGCACTTCAAGGTAAAGTTACTAGTCTATGAATATTTCAGTAAGCTTGCACAAGAGCTATTACCAAGAGAATAATGTTTGCCAGAGAAAGGTTGTCATATACATGTACTAGTAGTTAAAAGGTACACAGTTTACCGTGGTATGTGCAATTTTATAGGCTTACGACTTACATGACACATATTTTGTTGACTGTATATAACTAAACAAGCAGGAAGCGATAAGATTTCTATAAGTTAGTGAAATGTACAAAAAAGTATAAGGAAATGCAACGTAATTTAGTTAGTTCGCAATGTAAAAATATTATAGTAATAGTTCCTCAAGACAAAAAAAGAACATGCCAAATAAGAAGAGACCTTGTAAATGCCAATGCTAGCTCTGAAAACGAATATACCTTCTGTTTCTGGATCATCCTGAACAGTTCTTTCAATCTTACAGATACGCCATAAACCGCTATAAACTCGCTGTAAATATTTTTCTGTCCCTTCTTGATATACTCCACCTTCAATATAAAACAACAACCAGGAATCTGTGCTTACAGCAATAATCTCCATCAAGTATCCAACTAATGTCAGGGCTGTAAAACCCAACAACAACTTCTTCTCAAATAGAAGCTGCTCTTCTTTCGTTTTCCCTGCTGAACATCCCATTTTTATCCCTTTAATCCCTTTAATCCTTTCCTTAGAAAAACTCAAAACAGATAAAATGATCTAATGCTGTACTGGAAAACAAACACAATAATATATTATAACATATCCTGCGCTGGTAGCGAGCTTCTTTACATGTTTTCTCCCTGAACAATCACACTGCACAGTATATAAAGAAATGTCTCCTATACCGCAACTGTATGGTTAAACCTGTATGTATGTGTTATGTGTGTATAGGTATTCCTGAGAGTGCAATCACTGTACTAAGAGATCATACATGTCTCTCATATATTGATGCTTACATTCCTGAATACTCACGAGAGTAGGTTATCTGTGAGCTGTAAAACTGTAGAAGTACTTATATACCTCCATGCCAGGGGTTCCGCTACAGTAAAATAAAACAGAAAAAAAGTATAAACAAATCGATCATAAACCAGATGGTTCCAATTATATAAAGACGTCGAACTGTCAGTTAATTTGTTTTCGCCGAAATTATGACTCCTCCTCCAGAACGTTTTGCTTATAAAAGCTGATTCCAAAATAATAATAGCAATTGATCCATATTTTAGCACTAACTAATACTGTTTGTAATAAATAGCGTGCGATAAAATATTCTTTTAATAATATAAGCAATGTTTCGTGTGAACAAGATATAGTTGCATTAGTTTTGTGTAATTTGCGTCTTGCACTTAAGTGAAATATGATATGATCAAGTTATCAGATGTGCAAACCGATTAATCCCATCAAAGTCCCCGTAACAAAAATATATGAAAAACACTTCGCTACAATTTTACATAAAACGACTGCAGCGCTAACAGATCGTCAATAAGTGTGATTGAAATTTAGTTAAAATCCGATCGGAAACTGTATATTTGCATGCCTCGTAAACAACAATAGAATGCAATTTAGTTTGGATTTCTGTTAATATTCACTCACGAGCCGCAGTTGCGTGAAAATCTTCCAAGTACAGTCAGATATTGGAAAGCGATAAGGAGAGCTGGCCCGGTATTAAGATACTGTAGTTTCATTTCACAAATTGATATTTCCGACCAGCATCCCTAGTGTGTAATCCTCGCCAGCTATAAAACAAACATTATGAGATCCATTGACTTAATGGATGCGTTGGAAATTTAATAAATCTGCGGGTTCTTTCTGTGCGGAACACAAGCGGTTTGTTTCCTCGTGGTACTGTTTTACAAACATTCAGACTGATGACAAATGTGACGCATCTGTCAATAGTTTCATGGGATTTCTCGCAGAGCACGGCATTTGCTTCTGCTTTTTTGTTTTAGGCATTTTGGTTTGAATACGGTTCTAAAGGAAAATGATATAGTAATGAAAGCATTTAGATATACGTGATTTTGCCATCTTTCTGTATTTCTAAATAGGACTCAGGCTGACTGCAGACCTGAATCATGAAGGGTTGTAAGATTCTAAAGCTAGCACTAGTATACATGTATGTTTTTTTTCTTCGGAAATGATAAGGTCTCTTCAGACAAATCTATACAGTTTAGAATATCGATGAAGACATGTCTTATATTCCAGATATGTTCGGTTTGTCATTCATTTCATTTTCGGCACAAAACCGAAAGTACGAGGGTGGGATCAAAAGTAATGCAACCAATGGTGTTAAATGACAACTAAAGGTTGGATTAAGAAAATCTTTATTTCAAACCTTCAAAGTAATCCCTTTTGAGAGATACGCAACGTCTCAATCTTTTAATTCAATCCTTAAAAGCTTTCTGATAGTCTTTTTCAGGTATATCACTAAGGAGGTTAAATATGACAGCCCCCAACTTTTGGCGGGATGTATATTTTCTGCCTGCAAGCTTTTTCTTGAGACGAGGGAAAAGGAAAAAGTCACAGGTGGCTAGGTCCGGAGAATAGGGTGGGTGTTCTAGAACATATATTCCCTGTTCATTCAAAAACGACGTCACAATCCCAGCCTTGTGACTCGAGGCGTTGTCATGTAACAAATGGATGCCTCGGATACCCGTCTTTGGTCGACGTTTCTTGAAATATTTGAGAAGCTTTTTAAGAACTTGATTTGCCTTTTTTAGGTACAGGAACCTGGATGGCGAGACCTTTAGTAGTGAAAAATATGGCATACATAACCTTTTTCACACTTGCAATCCTTTTGGCAATGCAAGGCCTTCTGGCATTTTTGTTGAGCCATACTTGGTTACAAGTTTTTCGATGCGGTTCGAAGAAATGTATCCAAGACTCATCACCTGTTACTACATTCATAAATGTTTTTGATCGTATCTTGGAAACCTTTTCAAAAGCTTGCGCGCCATCTTAACGCGCGTGCGTTTTTGCTCATCCGTGAGCAAATGCGGGACCCACCTAGCACTTTTCTTCTTCAATTTCAAAATATTTCGCAGAATGCGCAACACAAGTGCTTTTGAAAGGCCAACCATGTCCGCAATCTGCTGAGAAGTATATCTTGTGTCAGAAAATACTATTTGTTTGATTTTTTCAACAATCCTTGGACTACTTGCAGACTTAGGTCGACCAGTTTTAGGCATATTTTTTACAGACTCCACGCCTGCACAAAATTGGCTGACCCATCTGCAAACTGTGGAAAAGGACATTTCATTACTACCATAAACAGAACATATGTCAGCATAAATGTCCTTTGAACCTCTTCCAAGTGAAGCGTAAGTCTTAATGTAAGACCTAATTTCGTTCGCATTTTTTACACTTTTACCAACCATTTTGCCTAACCGCCTACGAGTAGGGTTTGTGCAAATGTGAATTGTGAGCGAGATATTGTGTCTACATGTATCGTTTATACGTCGATTGAAAGCTATTACAACGGGGAACACGTGCAAGGCGTGAATTTTGTACTCGCGCTAATAATAGCGTTTATCAATAGCCAGTGGCATTACTTTTGATCCCATCCTCGTAGGAAGTACACACACCTAAATCAGACGTCATTATTTGACAGCGACCCTAGTGCGAGTATGCAAGAAAGAATACCCGATTTCAACGCGACTTCAACTCTCCCCTTTGCACTATCTGTCGCGTGGTTGGGACTGACTGACAGTCATGTTTTTTTTTCTTAAACTACTTAAACTTTTCACTGTTCCTGAACTAGCGAAATGCCTCGTATGCAACCGGAAGAAATTTGTATACAAAGCTATTTTTTTCAGATCGGCCAGTTTTGTATTCATGGCAACGATACTGCGTGTTTTAGAAAAACTCTACAAGGCCTATACATACGGTGTCAACTCTGCTGACTGGGCAATATATGTTGTTTCTACGAAAGTCTGAAAGTTGCCAAAATCTAAATTACACATATATACGTTATTGGTGTTTAAAGGAAAAGTATTGAACCTTTAGACTCTTCATTAACTGCAATCAGTATATAATGATATACATACATGTAAGCTTGGTTAGTGGCTGAGCCCGTCGTGCTCTTGACAAATGTAACAGAGAAGACATGCCTTCATCTAAGACATCCAGAAAATACTATAGTCTGACAAATGTATTTCTGTAATAGAAAACAAGTAGCGAATGTCCAATCAATCACGGCATCTCTGCTGATTGTATCAACGGCATAATATGGAGATATTTCCATCAACTGATTGATTGCTACGGAGATTTACTTAAACCCAATTCTTCTACTTTCATCAGCAGTTTCATTTAGTTAGAGTCTCATTATTTTGTATCGACTGCAGGAAAAGTTCGATTATATCAAATTAATACACTTTTTACAAGAACAAATGAAATAGATTCTAGAAAGGGATGACTACTGGCCGATTGGTTAATGTAGCTGGCACAAATTTGGGAATAAAATCTCTATACATGTACACTTAGTCTATGATAATACTTGTAGATAGCGTTATACATCGCTTACAAAAGCTCTACCGAGGTCCTTGTCAGAATAATTTGTATATTTGATATACTGATAACGTGACACATAAGCACAGATAGTGCTTGACTCCCTTTTCATATAATCATTGCTATTATTATTGTTGAATTGCTCTAAATAATAGAACAAGGGTCATTTGTGGCTTATTTGGGTTCATTATGTGAATAGCTGGATCCCAGCATCACACATTATGTCATATACAAAAGTTAAAGGGAACCAGATATTGGATAGAGCAAGTACTCGTTGTAAACGTTTTGTTTAATTTTGGACCAATCAGAAACAAGTTCTAAAAATAGCACGTCTGCTGGGGTATAAATAGGTAGATGGATGACAGAGAAGTCATTCGGTATTCAGCGGTCGAAGAAGACACATCGAGGATTCAACTAATAATTTATCCCAGAACCTTGATAAGGAGACTATTGCAGTTACCCTGTCAGGGCGGATAAATTATTAAAAAGAAGACGTTTGAAGTTCATAGACTAAAGAAGAGTTGCAGAATTTCAACAAGGTTTCGAGCAATAAGGCCAGCGCATAGGAGTTTTACCTTAAGGGTAGTTGAATGCTATAGACGATAGCAGAAATAGGCTGAGCATCGGGAAGCTGAGACAGAGACCCAGAGTTTGTTAATCTACTGAGATAATAGGAGAGTTCCAGCTTATAGACGGTTCAGCATTATTGGCGAAGTACAGCCAAGGCATCTGGGATACCTATATGGTAGTTGAATGCTACATATGATAGCATATAGGCGCTGAGCATCCAGGAGTCAGGGCAATCTTATAAAGTTGAGAGGACAGAGGCCGAGCATCTATGCGATTAGACTCGTATGTTGTTGATTCAAAGACATTGTCTGACGGGAACTTCAACAAAATGACCAGTCATTTATAGAGTCTCCAGCCTATAGTAGTTTAAGCCAACCCTAATCATTTTTAATTGAAGATTGTTAGTTTGAAACATTTAGTGATTTGCCTGATCCCTGGAATTGTCTAGCTCATAATAGAAATCATTTACGAATCATTGGTACACGAATCATTTAGGCAAGGTAGCCAGAGGAAAATTCTATATATGAAATAGTTGGTCTCACCAGCTCTACGTTTTAACAAAGGACATTCTACATCGTTTGTCAGCTAGTCTAAGACATAGTCACCTTAGCGATTGGACCCAAACCATTGTTCAAGATAGTAAAGGCGTAGGCACTTCCCTGGGTCATATAACTCATATCCTGACAGTCCTGCCGTTGGCTTAAATGGTGTTTGGAAGGACTTTTCCCCGACAATTAAACTTTACACAGTTACTTTTTGTCTATATACAATCAAAATTATTCGTAGCAATCTTTTGAAATACTACAGAAAGGAGTGGACGGACAAATACACATACAAAACAATCACGCAACGCCAGATGTTCGGGTGTCAAATGATATAAAACGAAAACCAAATGAGCCGCTCCATGGGAAAACCAACATAGTGGCTTTGCGATCAGCATGGATCCAGACCAGCCTGCGCATCCGCGCAGTCTGGTCAGGATCCATGCTGTTCGCTAACAGTTTCTCTAATGGCAATAGGCTTTAAAAGCGAACAGCATGGATCCTGACCAGACTGCGCGGATGCGAAGGCTGGTCTGGATCCATGCTGGTCGCAAACCCACTATGTTGGTTTTCTCATGTCACGGCTCAAATATTTCCAGTCGCAACAGCTTTTACAAAGTGCAGGTCAATCGACGACACCTACGTTTCAGTCAGAAAAAAACAATAAAAATTGTAATCACTGCAACATCTGTGACAAATATGGGCACGTTATATGAATTTTATATATTTCATCATAAAGTTGCTTTCATAATTCAATATGTCATGTCACGAAATATGTGACAAATCACCCAGATGAGAATCATGTTGGATAGTATCTTACAAGTGAAACACATGCACTTACAACTAATCATATAAAATAAATGAAGGCATTAACCAATCACTATTTCATATTTTTATGGTTTCTTCAGAATCCCAAAGGCTGCTAGTGCTATGAAAAGAAATAAGCTTGCGTTAACAAAATTCTAGCCTTACACGATCAAAATGCTGAGATATGATGCTGATCAGATGCTAGAGGACATAAGATATGTTTCATTACCTTTCACAAACACATTCCGTCAATCCATATCTGCTGTATTTTCGCTCGGTTTCGTGCTATGCTTGAAAGGGACCTTCTTATTATTTTGTTCATTTGAATATTCATACAATGTCATTTTCCCTAACACTATTTAGAGTTATGCGCCCAATGCCCGTTATATATATTTTGTGTCATAGGAACGAAAGACGGGCAGCCAAAGCGTGTCATAGTGCCACTCTTCTGGGTGTAGACCCTATGTCCTGTTTTCTCTTCATCGATTTGTTTCTGTGTTAAATCCTTATTCATATGGAAGATTTTGAGTTTTAACGTAGGAAGACCTAAGATGCTTACACGGCATAGGCGAAAACTTAACTTATACTTTTACCTTCAACAGTCTCTTTCTTTAATGATATCATTTTTAAAATTATTTTGCGTCCATCTCTAGGAACTGCGGTTGTTGAAAACTATTACAAAACAAGAACGATAAAAAGTTAATAATATTTCATTATAGAAAGTACATAGATGGGTATATTATTCACACTGCTAACAGAGAAAACGATTTTTTATACAAGTAGTATCATATCTTCTTCAAAACAGAACGTAAATGGTTAGACAAGAGAAAATCTGTTGTAACAAACAGGCTTCACATTAATCAAATATTTTGTTTTCAATCTCTTCTTTTTCTTCTTCCGTTCTTGTACAGGTCCCACTCTGGGGCAACGTCGTACAATGGTGTATGTACAAGATGGTGTGTGCGGCGCTCAATTATTTACAGTGCAGAGTAAAAACAGATCAGAAGGTTATTATGTGTGCAATCTGAGCTGAGGATCATAATGAAAATCTTTATTCGTAATCTATATTTATAATACATCTTTGAAATTAAATGTTAAACCATTTATCTGGGTAAACAAAACGATAATATTAGTGGTATTAATATAAGCGACTGTCTGGACGTAAAAACGATAAGATACAACATGTGATTGTTGAATTGTATCTAAGTGGTCATCCACAATGATTTTCGGTTTTCGATAAACATCCAGTTTTTTTCGTGAAATGAGCCACGCTATGAGAAAACCAACATAGTGGGTTTGCGACCAGCATGGATCCAGACAAGCCTGCGCATCCGCGCAGCCTGGTCAGGATCCATGCTGTTCGCTAATGGTTTCTCTAATAACAATAGTCTTTGAAAGCGAACAGCATGGATCCTGACCAGACTGCGCGGATGCGCAGACTGGTCTGGATCCATGCTGGTCGCAAACCCACTATGCTGGTTTTCTCATGGCACGGCTCAAATTAATACGTGAATCCTTTAGACACTAACACCGTGGGTGACTATGGTACAAAAAATAGAATACATAACTGTAAGATTTTTGTCTATCAGGTTTATTATGTGTGCTATGTAGGTAAAACAACATTCTGGCGTACGTTTTAGTGGGAGTACTTGAAACAGCCCGAGATCCTTGTGATATCTTATCTTCTCCTACCATGTCAGAATTGTCAGTGATAATTGGAACATGTGTTTATAGACCTCAGAGCTTCAATGAACTCTGTAACGTATTGGTACCGAGTCAAGGCCACAGAAAATCATTAACAAACGATGTGGTGTGTAAATATGATATGAATGCTTACATTCTTACATTATTTATCTAGTACAATAAGCAGAACATCGACCCATTATTTCTAAAACATCAAGGTCTTTTAGATTGCGTACTATGGACCCACATGATTTCTAATGAATAGAATAGCCACTTGAATGGTCATAAAGAATTTGCCATAAAATTTCAGATTTTTGTACTTTTTCTTTTGTTTTAAGAAATGATGATAAATGCTGGTCTATTTGCTCAGAAAACTAGTTGTAATATCATCATGGCATAAACTCCAACATTCACAACTTTAAAACATTGATATTCAACATGTATAGAAAAAATATATTACAATGCAAAATGTAGTAATGTTAGAACCCCTAAAAAACTTTAAAATCCTTTCTTTATGAGAAAACATTTTGTGTACAAGCACGTTCAACATGACGACGACTGGAAATCTACATGCAGTCGTTTGAAAATGGGAGATAATAAGCAATCACTTTCAGGATGAGTTGAATTACATAGTTACGTATTCTTAGTCATAGCTGATGAAAAATTATTATACATTGTACTTACAAAGTCTGTTAAGATCAAGTTATCTGTAATAACGATTATTTCTTTCTCAATACTAACTGACTGACTACTTTCTCATAAAACCATTTTCTCTCTTGGCTCAGCTTAGAATCAGAGATAAGAGTTACTATTTTTTTCTTCAGAAAGGGTTATTAATAAAGGACTCTTGCGACCGATGCCAGTTTTTTTAATGATTCGTAGTCAAATTTAAAACAGTGAATTATTATTTTTCGTGCGGGACTATTTCTCATTGATTTCGTGTTTCAGCTAATCGACGAAATTAAACCGCAACGAACAAGTAAAATTTCCACTTATTTTATGTTTAAAATTTGAAATCAATGAGTCCTACACCCCCCACGCCCCAACACAAAAGTTTTGACCAAACCACATATACAGATACAAGTTTTATTTAAAGTCGGTAGTATATAAATAGACAACACTAGGTATATATAGCTATTGACTGACACGAAATTTCATACCCACGAAATAAAATGATTTCACAGTATATTTGAACAGTTCTGTATTTCTGTAAATACAAGGTTTACTTTGATTAAATATGGTGTCAGTCTTATATGTCTTATATAACCGAAAACTTTCAGAAGGATGTCCTGTGATGTCAAGCACCAAGCAATATTGGTTAAATTACAACAGTAACAACACTTCCGCAAACTTCAAATGAAATATGAAAGACCGATGTGCACTTTATTTGCATCGTTATTTAATAGAACCTTCTCTTAACCTAAGCCTTGTGATTCTATTTCAGTTTACAACTATTTGAATTTGAATACAAATGAACAAGCATCTGTCCCTACGAGTTCAGGTCAATATCCGTTTTAGTCAATGAATAGATATATACTGAACAAATACTATTTATTAAACAGTTGAATGATTATTGATCCACTGTTCACAAAACTAATTTCAGTTCATTCTCAACGTAATTATGACCTTTTTACAACGAATTGTGTTACTTTATTTTACAAAAAGTATTATATGTTTATGTCAAAGCTTTCTACATTAGAGAGCTAGATCAAGGACCAGTATTGCGAGTTTATGATGGGACTTTCCCGCAATGTAAACGGTCCACTTACTTGCATCTCAGTCAAGACTTCAGCAGCTGACATTTCATTTTCACAGTCTTCCATTTTCAGCTTTTCTCATACTAATTTATTCATTTTAACGCAACATCCGTCTAAGTTATCATGGAGTATGTTTATACAGTTCTATTCCAGCTTGTGCAAAGGGGCACGAGGAGCGTTATATGTTTCATTTCCATTATCATCCGTTTCCTTGACTGGGTTTTAAGCTTCAATGAGATATTCTTTTTGCGCGATACTGCCTCTTTTCAGAATATAATCGTTCATGAAGTTCAACCGTGGGCCTGACATATGATAGTCTACCAATGGTATCCATTCTTGGGTATACATATTTTAGGTATATTATCATTTCTCCACCCCAGCAGTGAAAGGCCAGCTACTGAAAGTTTGGTAAATCTTTTCTGTGAAATGTCCAACAACATTTACAAGATAAACACTCGTCTTGTCTCTCTTTAGCTTTAACAATATTTTAGGTAAATACAAAATGCGCGAAAATACGTGTATCTTGTATTCGTAATTTCAATAATATTTCAGGTATGACAAAATATGCAAAACACGTGTATCTCGGATCCATTAACCTTTAGCCTGCTGGCGGCAAGTGATTCTGCCTTTGCGACCAGTGCAGACCAAGATCAGCCTGCACATCCGTGCAGTCTGATCATGGTCTGCACTGTTCGCTATTCAGTCAGTAAATTTTCAGTAAACACCCCTTCAAATGATAAATGGTACTGCCAAAATTGAATGATGGACCAGTCCATTATAAAAATTTAGCAGGCTAAAGGTTAATAAAATTGTTGTGTCTGTGTACAAACAAACGGTTACACAGAATTTGATAAAAATGTAGTTTACTTCCAGTGTGTTATAACAGATGAAGCTTTGCATGACGGATCGCCATTGCATATAATAATCTTCAGTTTGCTTTCTTCTTTTGCAGATCAATAATCAGGTTTTCGGATATGTTCATACTCGTGCCGGTGTTCCTCTTATGTACCACTACCACTCGTCTAACCAAAGTAACACCCGCTTTACATTTTTTTACAAACTTTCTGTGCTCCATTTCAACTATTTTCACTTTGTTTTGTTTATTTTTGGTGTGGTCACGCCTACACAATTTACCATTATGACGAGTTCTCCAGTTATTGATTGTTGAAGAAGACCCAAACTGTGAATGCACAGGCATAGGCGGACACCAGGTAGCATCACCAATCTTCCGTAAGTCACTTTGAAGGCTGTCTCTCAAGAAGAATTCTAAACCCCAAACAAAGTTTTCAACCTACATCTGTGAGGGGCTAGTGATTCGAAGTCAGCGACCTTAACCGCTCGGCCATAGAGGTTCGAAATTTGATGGCGTAAAACTGAAGTAATCAAACCTATATACATGCATACGGATTCCTTCCAAAGTAATCCATCTTGTTCAACAGACTAGAAAGAGGTTCGTCAGAATCCAACTTGGGAACTACAGTAAACCCCTGGTATGCGAGAATATCCACAAGAAAGCTAATTGGACTTCCTCATACGAAGATTTTTTTCACACCAAGCGAGATTTCGAACCCACGTTGGTAAGGCGCAAGAGTATCCTGGTCTATAAAATAAGTGCATTCCTTTATTAAACACTAAACGGTTTTTCTTCTGGTGCATTTAAATATCAGCTAAGTCTGCTGAGTTGAATAACTTCTTCTTCTCTTAACCCTTATCATGCTGGACATGATTGATTTGTCTTTGCGGCCATTGTAGATCATGATCAGCTTCCACATCCATGCAGTTTGATCATGATCTGTCTGTTCGCCATTCAGTCAAGCACCCATTTTAGCAGTCAATGGTACTGTCCAAATTGGAAGATAGATAAGTTCATTATAGAAATATAGCAGGGTAAGGATTAAGAGAAGCTTTTCATTAACTGTCTAAATGCGATGCACTATTGCCATTTAGCCTTTTCATTATGATTATCTTGCCCCGTGCTCACAAAACATTTTCAGTCTTATCTAAATAGAATGTTTTAAAACTAAGTTTTAAGTTAATAACTATTTTAAAGTGGCTATTCAGTACTGAAGGGCAGTCTCAGTTGAAATTTAACCTTCAAGTTTTAGTAAAATTGATATTTAAAGTTCACACTCAAACTCGGCTGAGAACGAAAAATGTTTTATGAACACGAGGCCTGATGATCTGAATTGTATGGTGGCATATTTCTGCCAACCATATATCTGCTTATTTTCATGAAATATTTCGTAAAAATGTCACTTATTCAGTTATCATTTGGCAAGTGACAAAACTGCTCGTTATCCACTTAAGTAACTAGGTATCTTGATTTTTGTCAGTTAGTCAGTTATGACTGGTAATATCACGTAATCGTCCCCTATCATTACGGAATGAATGTAATACATAAATGGGCATAATAAATATACAAATTTATCATTCCTTCTGAATGTTATAGGGGCCTCCGTGGCCGAGTGGTTAAGCTCGCTGACTACAAAATCACTTGCCCCTCATCGATGTGGGTTCGAGCCTCACATGGGGCTTGAGGAAGCCATCCAGCTGGCTTACGGAAGGTCAGTGGTTCTACCCAGGTGCCCGCTCGTGACGAAATAACGCCCGGAAGGGCACCTGGGGTCTTTCTCGACCATCAAAGCTTGAAAGTCGCCATATGACCTATGTATGTTTCGGTGCGACAAAAAGATCGATAGGATAACGCAATGTACTGAAACTGATTCAAGTTGGGTTTTTTTTTACATTTTTTGTACCAGTAGTTAAAATATGCAACAAAATGATTGTTCATACTGATATAACAAAAAAGGGGCTAATATTGAATATCAAAAATATTTCAAACATTATATACTCAACCGTCAGATGTATTAGTAATTTGACCTCTTTAAGCTAGGCTTTCGGTCGTATCCCTTCGTTTAAATTTATTGAAAAATTGTTAATGTAAATTTCTCTGTTGTAACCATGTCAATTTGTACGTTTAAACTAAAACAAGGCGGAAGTAAATTCAAAGTTTCATAAAGATATGTACATGTACTAACAAAAGAGCAATTTTATGTAAATGTTAACTTCCAATGTATAGCGCTTCTGGTAGCTGGCCAAATTTAATAAAATTAGAATGGCATATAACGCCTTACTAAAACTTTAAAATGTTAGTATCTTTCATACTTTTTGGAAAGGTATGATAAAAAGCAAAAAAATAAATAAAGGTCGCGCCATGAAAAAACCAACATAGTGGCGTTGCGATCAGCATGGATCCAGACCAGACGCTGAGCTTCGGATTCCATTGCGATAGGCTTTGCGAAAGCAACAGACAGGCAGCTTGTCAGGATCCATACTGGCCCAAAGCCACTATTTAGTTTTTTCATGGCATGGACTCATAAAATGTTTTGTTTTTTTTTTTTGTTTTTTTTTTTTTTTTTTGTTGTTGTTGTTGTTGTTGGATTTTTTAACGTCGCACCGACACATGATAGGTCATATGGCGACTTTCCAGCTTTAAGGTGGAGAAAGACCCCAGGTGCCCCTCCGTGCATTATTTCTAACTAATTAAGTTTTAATGAGGTGAGACTTCCTACAACTAGCTAGATTCCCTACTTAAAGGGAACCATGGAATACATTTTTTGAAAACATGTTGAATATTAATTTTGTGACCATCTTTGTATGATTAAAGGGAGGTTAACACCGTGTCGCTGCAAATATATGGACATACAACATTATGACATGAGAAGAAAAATATAAAAAAAAATTGTACGCAGAGAACACTGTATAAATCGCGGTAAAGCTTTTTGTTAGCGGCGGTCATCCCTGTTAGCTGCAAGCCTTGCATAAAAATGATGAATGGTAAGGTATTAACGTACATCTTTTTCATTAAAATACGCGTACGCATATTATACTTTTATGAATAAACCTTGTCATTTTCCACTAACATTATATCATGTTTCTATACGCGCTTCCTAATACCGAGAACCTGTAATGATGAGAAATGTCATTGTAGCTGCGAAAAGAAACACATAAGCAATTACCTTACAGTTCCTTACACAGGGACCGGTGTAAACCTCTTTTGGGGTAAATTGCCTATATTAAGAGCACATTTCGAAAGTCTGCATCCACCTTAAAATACAAAATTTTATGAAAGTTCTATTCGAAATGAATTATTTTTTAGTATTGTTTTTCGCTACTTATTCCTCCGATAAAACTGTTTTGCATCCCTGTTCAGCTGGACAGTGCTCTAAGCCGATGAATGTACAAAAAAAAAAAACATTAAAAGCCAAGTCTGTCTTTCAATGCTTTATTACTTAAAAACATTTACACAATTACATGTATCTGTCAATCTTCGTATAACCTAAATCGAAGTTAATGTAAACCGCGCGGTACAGTCGAAAACAAATCTTGCGTGTCATGGTATTACGTTATGGTCTAGTTTACGTGAATTTTATTTCTTACCTAAACTTGCGCAGGTTTTAAAATGTTAATGTTGGTTCAATACCCGGATGTTTTCTTTTTGTATATCAATGGGCATTAAATAGAAAATAACGCAGACGATGGGTAGACATGCAAACGCTACGAAACTTTTTGCGGCAGTCGCGTTAGTTTTCGATATTACCGGCTTTTGTTTCAATCTGGTTGGAATATTCGGTCCAGCGTGGCTTGTGATCGAAGACGATCAAGAACAGTGGAGTCTACATGAAGGAATTTGGCTAGCAAAATATTGTACAAATGCAACTTGCAAAATATCTACAAGAGAACACGCATTACAAGGAATTGGAACGGAACAATATATGTCCGGTTGGTATATTTTCATGACTTTTTTCAACATCAGTATGTGGTCACCTTACATATGCTGTGATTTTTGCTGTAAACATGGACATGTAAATAGATGAATTTCGTGGATTCGTGTTCATTTTCATTCATACTAAAGTCACTAAAGCCATCTTCTTGAACGCGATTTAGTAGCCACCGTGGCAGAGTGGTTAAGGTGTGGGTTCGAACCTCACATTTGGTGTAGAATATTTCAAAGAATGAAGCAATCCAGCTGGCATTCAGAAGGTCGGTGGTTCCTGTCCGTGATGAAATAATTGCTGGAGATGCACTTGGGTTCTTCCTTCACCATCAAAACCTCGAAAGTCACCATATGGTCTATAATTGTGTTGGTGGGATGTTAAACCCAACAAAAAAAATGAATGCGAATTTCAGCACAAAAGTAAAAAGTATATAGGAGCTTGAAGTTGTTTTGAAGTATTTAAAATACCGAAATCTGATCACTTCTCTATTAAAGAATGAAATATGATCTACGTTCAGTGACAGCACACCATACATTAATCTAACGCTTCAGCGCATTGACACAGATTTGCATATTTACAAAAAAGTATCGCCTGGTCAATGAATTATAACCATGGCCTAATCAAAATACGTGTTCGGTTAAGATATTTGACATTGAAAAATTCACCCTAATACATCGTTTAAATGCAAATTATGGTTATAAAGTTGTTTGCGATAATAGATAAGATTCGATATCAACTTTAATAAAGTATTAACACAGAAATGTGTCTGTAATTTTCTTGCCGCTACTGCTAATTCATTGGAAGATGGCAATGCATCTTATTGGTTGTTTTTTTTCAGTTGCATTTATTTGTTTGATAACAAGAAAAATAGCCATTCACTGTCCCGCTACAACCTTGTGTATACGGTGTTATCATTAAGGCTGGTGGTTGCTGAAATACGCGAAAATGGGCACCAGTGGAGTAAAACTTGTCAAAAACCGACGTTTTTAAAAAGTCGTGAAATTTACAGAAATTATAAGAATGTCATTACCCGATCGCGGGCATTGTTCAGTTGTAAGTATCAGGTTTTCAAACATGCGCCATTCTGTATTTTATGGTAACTGTAGAAACAACACGTCTCCTTTATGGAACAAAATAAAATGAAATACATTGATATTATATATGTATTTATTGTATACCTATATAAATTCTGTAAAAAAACGGCTGGTATTTCACAATTAAATATGAACAGGCAGAAAAAATCCGTATTGTACCTTTTAAAATTCCGTATTGTACCTTCCGTATTGTATGCTGCTGGACTACTTTCATTAATATGCATAACCTGACACAGTTCTATAAATAACGCACATAAACAGTTCACTCAGTTCCATTTAATATCGATAAACATTGAAGATTTCGTTCAATAACTAAACAACAAACAAAAAAGTAGAGGTATATGATAAAAGGGTCATTATAACAGTAGCTACATCTGGGATTTTATATTGCAAGGTCGGATCACACTCGGCGCTTGCGCGCTTCGTGAGATCCGATCTGGCAAAAATCCATTCGAGCCGAATACAGCATTCCAGATCGAGCTACTGTTATAATAACCCTATTATATATACACATTGTATTATTTTTACCACGTGCTTCTCTTGTGTCGTTTTGTATCCAATAGCATTAGAGGGATCCCACTGGACAGAATTCAAGGTGCTGTCAATCATAGCTATTGTCGGAAGTTTACTAGCCATCGTCCTGACAACGATTGTTCTGGTAAAGAGGTCAATGGATTACTATACACCATTACTAATCGTTGGTGGAGTTAGTGCCCTTTCCTCAAGTAAGTCATTACCACAATTCATGAGAATATTAAAACCAAATACAGTGACAACACGATCGGTTCTGTAAGGTAAATGTGCAACAGTTGAAAATTTCATGCTACTTTTTGACCGATGGAATAAGTGAGCTCAGACAGATCTTTATACTGCGCAAACACGACAAAAAAGTCATGTGCCCGTATTCGTCACTCACCGTATCAAGTCTGTAAGTTTCTATAGTGTAGAAGTGCGAAAAAGATATGGAACATTGAATATAAGCCATTCATAATGTTTCGTAAGACTTAGCTTGCTGAATATGGGCCCATTCTTGGCGTTAGTGCCAGAACATAAAGCTTGCATTTGTTATTCGATTTTATTCTGTATTTAAAAATGGCTTTTAGAGATGTGCGACATATCACAAAAAGAAAATGCCATACTGCACGGTAAAATGCGACATGTGTTGGTCTGAAAGCACGAGTCATAGTTAAAAAAAAATAGTGGTTCGTCGAACCCTCTGCTGGAGTTGTATCTATAGTTTAAGCCGTCAATTAACAATGTTGGCAAATGACATTCCCCGCAAAAGGTGACAAAATAACATGTAAATTGCGTGGGAGTTTCTGTACGTAAGATATTAATATTATTATTCATTGTGAAAAATAGCACACAGACTTTCTAACATTTTATCTTCGTTTTCAGGATGGTTTATGAGTTCTGTCTAAACTTTCTCGATGATTAAACATATTTCACGCCGCTGGGCAAGAATTGTGCTGGTAGATTTCTGTACTTTGGTACCATTGTAAGTCTTGTGTTTATCAAAACTACAGTGTTATTGGCAAAAAACAGTATGAAAATCTCGGCAAAGGCGTTTAGAGGTGTCCATATTTGACACAAAGTGATATATAGAAAATGTGTCTGTAAGTTCACCTATACAGCATCATGCTTTACGGTGAACTGAGAACCTACTCCGACATGATGGGCGAAGTACACTCGTGGTGCGCCGCCATAAACTGTAGTTACCGATTACCAATAAGTGAAAAACTATGCTAGCCAACTTACGGTAGCCAGAATACGACGACAAAAATCGTTAACGATTCATGGTGAGATTTGATGGTTTGAAAGTACAGATTGGTGAAATCACAGAGTGTCGGTTTCGATTTGCAGTTTAAAGTATCGCCGATCCGTACTGTTGGTCATCGGCTTCTGCAAATTAAAACTAAAAATGTAAACTGTAATATACATCATTTGCATGATGATTATTTAATAATCAATGAGCGCACATGGAAACCACATAGTGGCTTTGCGACAGATGGATCCAGACCAGCTGCGCATCCGCGCATCTGGCAGTCCATGCTGTTCCTTTCAAAGTCTATTGCAATTAGAGAAACTGTTAGCGAACAGCAGGGTCTGACCAACTGCGCGATGCGCAGGCTAGTCTGGATCCATGTATCGCAAAGTCACTGTTGGTTTTCTCATGGCGCGGCTACAGTCTTTTCTGTATAAACCAATTGACTCTTGCAAAACCATTGATCGCGCTAGTGATGTTGCTATATTTGCAGTTAAGTCCAAATACAGAATAACCGCCTAGATGTGGAAAAACAGTTTAATTGATTTATTTACTTTTACAGTAGCTTGCTAAAATAGTGGATACATTTATCTATCAGAAGATCAAAATAAATACAGAATATTGATCTTTTAAACACTTAATAGATCTGCCAAAAAAGACCTGCCCACGTTAAACTGAAATTCGCTTCAAATAAAATGCGTGCCTAAATGTTATTAAAAATAATCCTAAATCCAGATAATGATTCATTAATCTTACGTCAGAAAAAAATCAGAATGTCATAACTTAATATTCTTGTGAATTTTAAGGTCAAGTTGAAGCTTTTTCGAAGGATGTTTTGATTATTTTCATATTTATCGCGCATGCAGCCTTGACTTTACCGCACCGCGGGTGTTTATACAAAAATATAGGGTGATTTTTTTTCTATACAAACCCTAGCAAATGTTATTATTTTGATATATCTTACAATTTAGTGTTTATACTTTTAACAGCGACCTGCGCATAAACTCACATTATTCTCGTCTGTATTATAATCTATATCATCACTTAAGAATAAAGTTTCATATTACTTAATGTGACAAACCTTTGTAAACAAGACTCGTATACAATTTATTTTACATAAAATTGCATATAGTTATATAGTATTAAGTATTTTACAAACATATGCGTTGGGATAAATTCCAAATGTCTCGGTATATACATTAAGTCAGATAAGAGAACAATAAAAGACCCATACAAATAATTGTTATGTATCTTGAAGGATTTAAATATAATTCTATTTTAAAATTAGTAAAAAAGAAAAACGCACTGAATGCGAGCAAGAATATAAAATATGCAGAAATCAATTTTGAGCAGCAATTTATATAGGGCCATAGGTTTTTAGGCTGGCATTATATTGGTAAACTTCAATTTATGAATCAACCAGTCGTATGCCAGATATTTGAGATTGGCCTCGAAACTCGATCATGATGTGCGCTAGAGTTATTGGATGAAGAACCTGATATTTAATTGGTGTTATTATATTGGTATTATTATTCCTTATCATAAATTAAAAATTCAGATTTTATCTTATTTGAAAGTACAAATGAAATCTTAAACAATAGTAGTTTACGTTTATAAGAAAGGGCAGCTAATATGGGTTGATATCGTGTTGTTAAAAGATAAAGCTCAGTTTCAAGGTCAGCGATTTTATCGTATCTATTATCTCGTAATTGCGAATGAATTTTCTCGTAATTACAAAATCGTTTCTCGTTAATACGAAAAAAACAAATCATAAAAACCCGAAATACTATAATAACGAAAACAAAAATCGCGTAATTGCGAGAAAAGGTCTCACAACCAAAACAATATTATTTGACCATTGAAAACAGTTTCCAATCAATGAACTTACAAAATGATTTTCCATCAATAACTGAAGAACCATAAGACATAAATCCTTAGAACTTGATGGAAATATTGTTCTTTGTTTGTCCTTTTGATTTTTGGGTCAGTAAGCGAAAGGTCAAGGACACTAAAAATAGGCCCCAAACAGTAACTTCGGAACCAGATAACCTGGAACTGTCCTAGACATTTACGGACTAGATTGAGATCGTTCACACTTGCGCGAAAATATGACATATAATTAGGAAATTGTGTAGAAATAATCGCAGTGCTATGATATTCGCTGATGCCGACTCACGCGAATTATCGCGAAATTTTGAAGCCGCGATATTCTCACTTACGTAATTCACGGAGAAGATAGGCCCCAAACAGTAACTTCGGAACCAGATGACCTGTAACCTGTGAAATACTAGTACATGGGCACTCTGGTATTAGTCAGTAAATGACCATATTGAATTTGGGATCGATAGACCAAATATCAAGGTCACGAACCTTAACTTAATATAAACAAGAGGGTCATGATGACCCTGGATCGCTCACCTGAGTAATATGAGCTACATGTTTTAAATGTCAAAATGATGATAAAATATTAAGAAAGTCAGTAGGTCACATTCATGGTCAATGAAATTCGGTTTTACGATTTGTGTGCAAAACTGTGTACGTCATCAAAATTTCAAGGCTGTATCTTAAAAAACAAGAAAGTAGGTCAGCAGGTGAAGGTCACAGTCAAGTGACATCATATTACTTGGGGTCATCAGGTAATTATAATTAAACAGTCTTGGAAATAGGATCAGATGATTTTTTAAGTATTTTTCCTATATAACTCACATAATAACTAAGTGACCCCAGGGCGGGGCCTCTTTTAACCCCAGGGGCATAATTTGAACAATTTTGGTAAAGGACTACTAGACAATGCAACATACCAAATATCAAACGCCTAGGTCGTATGACTTCAGACAAGAAGATTTTTAAAGCTTTTTCTTATATAAGTCTATATAAAACTTGGGACCCCCAGGGCAGGGCCTCTTTTCACCCAAGGGGTACAATTTGGACAATTTTGGTTGAGGACCATAAGACAATGCTACAAACCAAATATCAAAGGTCTAAGTATTGTGGTTTTAGACAAGAAGTTTTTTAAACTTTTTTTTCTATATAAGTCTATGTAAAACTTGGGACCCCCAGGGCGGGGTCATATTTGACCCTAGGGGGATAATTTGAACAATCTTGGTAGAGGACCACTAGATGATGCTACATACCAAATATCAAAGCCCTAGGCCATGTGGTTTTGTACAAGAAGATTTTCAAAGTTTTCCCTACATAAGTCTATATAAACCATGTGACCCCTGGGGCGGAGCCATATTTGACCCTAGGGGGATAGTTTGAACAATTTTGGTAGAGGACTACTAGATGATGCTACACACCAGATATCAAAGCCCTAGGCCCTGTGGTTTTGGACAAGAAGATTTTTAAAGTTTTTCCTTTCGGTTGCCATGGCAACCAGAGTTCTGCATGGAATTCAATTCTTTGAACAATTTTGAAAGGGGGGCACCCAAGGATCATTTCTGTGAAGTTTGGTGTAATTCTGCCCAGTGGTTTTCAAGAAGAATATTCTTTTTTTAAAAATTGCTGACGGACAACGGACGACGCACGACGGACATCAAACGGTCACAATAGCTCACCTTGTCACTTCGTGACAGGTGAGCTAAAAAAGGGAAACATTTGACCTACAACGTTCAAATATCAGAAGGTAACCTTTGGACACTAACTCAAACGTAGTGATCTCCCTTGCCACTTCGCTCATAGAAGCGGCAAGGGAAATCACTGCGTTGGAGTTTGCTCGGGACCTACTTGTCCCAAAAAAGAGGAGATTATCCTATGACAAAGGCCGATGTGCCTATGAAGTTTGAAAGGTTCTTAACCGTTTTCTAAGTCCCCTATGTCCTTGACTTTTGACATATTGGCCATGAGGTCGATAGGGGTCAAGACCAATATGCCAATGAAGTTTGAAGGTTTTATTTCAAATGGTTCTTAAGTTATTGATCGGAATCCGTTTCCATCGTTTTCAAACCCCTCTTCTCTCGTAATACCGAGATTTTACTCATTACTATGGGACTTTTCTCTTAATTACGGATCGTTTTTTTTTATTATTACGAGTAATTACGAGATCTGTTCTCATAATTACAATATATTTTCCATTAACGTAATTTTTAGATTAAGTGTCAATCATTGTAATATCTGTATTTTGTGGATGTTGGTTTAATATCTGACAGTGTTGCTAGTTGCTAATATTTTTCGTATATTTTCATCTTTGACATAGCGCTATGTTAAGTGATATATTCTTCTAATACAGAATAGATAAAATGAAATAATATGGAAGCATGTAGTGTATTCTAAAATATTTTTAAAATGACATAGATTTAAGTGTTATTTATTAGGGGAAGCATGAAATCATACAAATATGTTTGCTAAATATCGTCATGCGCAGCCATAGCCTGAAAAAACCGACTGCCAGAATTGATATCTAATGTTTTTTTGGCTTGAAATAAAATAATGTTGCTTGTCATTGCTTCTTCAGATGCGTATATTATACACCCTAGCTCGTGATATATTCTCCATTGAATAAAGATTACCCAATCCGTAATATATATTTCTAAATAAAATGTTAACATGTACACATAATAAACAATGAATCATTGTTGAAAACTCTGTCATTTAAAGTCTCGTCAACTAAGTGTAAGACCTATTTCGCATTGAAATAAAATTTAAATGTTCTTGATTGACAATTATAACGAAAAAGCAACAACAAAAACAAACACTAAAAGCATGGAATGATTATAATTTCATCTCGAAATGGTTCTATGAAAATATATAGTAGGAGTATTGAACCCCAGCAGCCTGAGTGATTAGCCAGTGCCATAACCACTGATTAGTAATAATACCTTAGGTGCCAATAATGCTGACTTCCATAATCGACAAACTGAACTCTGAAGCGTCAAAATCAAACTGTAGACTCAAACAATTACTCCATAGTCACCTTGTAAACTTTACCTTAACATGTTTGTATATTTATATAAGTATTCTGTGTTTGCTTTAAGTTAGGATAGTATAGTTATTTTTAAAATCGCATTTATATAGTTGTATTGATATTTGTTGATTGCTGCTTCAATGACATATTCATCGAATGCAGACTACTTGTACGATTGTTGTTGCACATTGGTCAGTACGTGCAAAACGTGCTAATTTGCCTTTGGTCTATGAAAGAGACAGAAAACTGTGACGTCTAGGATGAACTTCAATCGGAGAATATTAATGCGTCTTTAAAGAACACTTTGCTTTTGTGCAGTTCTCGGTCAAATTCTAAAATCTCCTTATACAACAGTGTTATAGAGGAAACACAAAAACTTGACCTCTAAGAGGAAATGACCTTCGACTAGATGTGAGTGATGAGAGATACGTTGTCTTCTGTATATAATCAATCATTGTATGCATAGATAAAAGGACCTATGACCAATGTCTCTTAGTCTGGCCTTGACTTTTCAACAACGGGCTTTGGTCTTGCATCATGTGAAGTTTGACACAAGTTTAAGCAGAAACATTCATTTTTCGTTTTTGAAAAGGATATATATTATCCTAAATGTAAACCTGTACAGTTTTAGAAAGAGTTATGTTTCTAAACAGGCAGCTATAAAAAGAAACAGTCCACTAAAGGGAATATAATTTTTACTCACAAGCTATGTTTAAACAAGGCTTTGATAATACCACCCCCCTCCCTACACCCAAAATTTTGCAGCAACTTATACAACTGTCACTGCTTGAGGGGATTGGTTAAAATCGCTGAGTATTAATCACTTGCTGCGGGTTCAATAGCTCATCCGGGATGTAGAATTCTTTCCTGTGAAGAAGCAATACTGCTGGCTTACCGAAGATCAGTGGTTGTACCCAGATGACCAACTGTGACTGCAAAAATTATAATGCCCAGAGGGGGGCCTACTGTCTCCCACCACCATAAAAAGCTGAAAAGCCACAATATGACCTACAAAAATGTCAATGCAATGTTAAACCCAGAAAGCAGGGAGTACTGTATAAAATGTGGTATAATTTTTGTACAGAGTGTACCCTTATCTGAGAGCCTTGAAAATATTTTAGTACCTTTAGTGTCTAGTTTCTGTTTAGTCATCCAACATTACGATCAGTTTTGTTTGATCTGTTTAGAAAAAAAAAACTTTCAAAAACTGAAAACATTTATATGCTATCTAAACATGATGAAATAAGATACAAACATTAATACATTATGAAGCGACATATGCCACCTTAAATGCCACCTCATATAACACAATTATAACGAAATTGTGTCACTAAAAGATTATAAGTCCTGTGTTAATGAAAATATTGATAATCAAGAGCAGTATGTCTTTAATTATAATAAGATACTTTAAATTAAGAAGTGTTACGATCAGTTAAAAGCTTTAAAAAGATTTGTGTTTGTTGGGTTTAACATCACATTGACAGAATTCTAGGTCATATGGTAACTTTCCAGCTTTTGGTGGCGAAGGAAGACCTAATTAAGGTGCCTCTCCGTGCATCATTTCATCACGAGCGGGAGCCTGGGGAGAACCACTGATCTTCCGCAAGCTATTTGGATGCATGGCTTTCTCACATGATGAATTCAACCCTCATTGTGAGGGGCAAGTGATTTAAAGTCACCAACCATTACAACTCAGCCATGGAGGCCCCTGAAGAAGAACACAAGTAGATGGAAAAACAAGTCAATCGAGGAAATTTTCATTCGAGGTTTTGAAGAAATCCTGTTATTATTAATATGATTTTTTGAAACCTCAGAATTTTAAAATTTTAAAATGTTGTTGTTTTACACATGTACAGTAAGAATGATGTTCCAAACAATTATTGTAAAATTTCATAACCAGCCATACTTAGAAAACTATGAATCAGTGTAACAGTCAGCTTTTTTTTTATCTGGGGTCTTCCTCCACCACCAAACAACTGGAAAGTTACCATATGGCCAATAATTTTGCAGCTGTGATGCAGCAAAACAAACCAATCAAAACTATGTACTGTATACAGCTTATTTTACAGTAACTGTGCGAAATAAAGGTATATTTGCAGGTAAAGGCTAATAAATGAAAACAGGAGATTTCACTTTCCAGCTTTCATTTAATTTGTACCATTTAGCAACATTACCATATGCTTCATGTCCGGCTACCACACTTTATATCTGCTGGTCATGGATTTGGCTTACAGAAGAGCATGTTTTCTTTTAGTATTCAGTATAAAATGGTCCAAGAGAAAAGATATTTTTTCATTTAGTATTGTATTTGTAAGCTTAAAATACCACAGATGGTAAAATATAGTTTGACAAGTATAGTAAAAGATACAGTAACAAATATTATTGGCGTAGAGGCCTAGAGGCCGGCGTCTCTAATTGAGTTGGGAATTGTTTTGCTAAAGGGAGTGAGTGGTCATTTTACATATTTTACATTACATACTAATAAAAGCTCATTCGAAAGGCTCTTTAAGAAATGATCATTTACGTATTTATTATAGATGCTAAAATATAGTTCCGGTGTCGCAGTTTTGAGAAGGAACGGTCTATTTCTCAGGAGAAGGTAGTAACTTGGATGAATGTTTAAACTAGACTGTCAGCATAAATATTTTCATTTCCACCATATTGAACGATTATAATGTAGCATCCATTACTTCGCAAAAAGTAAGTAAAACGGCTAAACTGTTCGGTTTTGCGTTGTAAAACAGAGTATTATCTGTTCTCGTAAAATGGACTAATCTATAGTCGCTAAAAATAACTGCGTACACTTCACTGATCTATTTTTTGTGGGCAGCGAAGCGTGCCCACAGATTTACCATACCACAAATTTACGGACGATACGCTTATCTGAAACCGAACAACAAGTAGTTCCATATCCTCCATAAATTTTACGTCATTCAAGTGTGGTTAGTCTGTTTAACTTTCAGAAAGCTTCTGAGATTCAACTTTATCAAAAAATGCATTGCTTAAGTACATATTTGTCGTAATCTATATTTTATAACAAAAACAAAGCGTATGAATTGAGCATGCTTGCTTTGATCACATGACCAAAACATTTCTTCAGCACGTGACCAAAATAAACTATAAATAACCTACAAAAATAGTACAGTACTTCAGCACCATCCGCGTAGATCTATAATCGGTATTAAATCCAAGTTGCGTCTTTTGTAAACATTTTTAATTAAAACTCAGTTCTTGCTAGAAAAGTTAATCGAAATTTTATTATTATAACAACACCAAAGAGCTTGTTTTGGTCACATGACCAGAAAACATTTAACTATCTACACGGCGTGCGTTCTATTTCGATACGATACTGAATGATAAAATTGCACCCGTGTATCCGTCGAAGCTTGTAGCATAGAAAACGGTTTATGAAAAGATATATTGCATGAAATCAACAGAAGAGGTGTTATTTTATTTATTTTTCATAGAGAAAGATACGATCCTTTCATAATATTTACGTAAATAATTTTTATTTGCACGACTTAAGAAAATAATTGCAGGCGTAACGGAGGGAGCGAAAAATTCGGACCTGTTTCCCGAAAATACGTAAATGTGCACTTCAATTTGATTTAATTTTACATTCTAGCTGGTGTTTGTGATTGACATATCATTAAAGGGTATAATTAATTCGAAAGAAACATTATTTTTAACAAGTTCGCCTTTTAATCGCCGGTAGATTCGCGGTGTTTTCGTCCCCAAATAGTCACGTACTGGCGTACGATTTCTTCTCGGATAATTATACAATAGCGGGATTCGGAAGACTGCAATGAAATCATTTGAGACAATTCCAACGAAGTTTGAAAAATATCAATTTTCAATATTTGCATTTTTAACAATAAAATTCGTAAAAAGATCCTTTGGAAGCATAGAATGCAACCAAGAAGAATAATAGCAGACTCGGTTTGATTGAGTCTGTTCATGTGAGGTAATGAAATGTGCAACATCTCTTGCGCCTCCTAGTACCGGCTTTAGCGGAACTCTATTACACATATGTTGAATGGACTCCATGATCCCAAAGGACCAGAAAATATAACAACACAAAACATGCATGTTGTCATGATTATGAGGCATATTACATTAATCTACAGCTGAAAAATGACTGAATGCAACCTGAAGATCATGATGTGTGCTTATATTAGAGACAGTAATAGTTGTTTTGGTTGTTTTAAAACTGAATGAAACATTTAATTTCATTGTAAATATTCTTTTATGGTTGCTTTTATTCTGAATTGTCTTTTATCTATGTAATTTATGTATAATATATTCATAGCCTGCTTTTACCAAGATGAGATCTCATTAATTTTGAAAAAAAATCACCTGTCAAGGTCACAGGGGCCTGAACATGGAAACCCGTTTCTGATCAATAACTTGAGAACCACTTGACCCAGAATGTTGAAACTTCATAGGATGATTGGACATGTAGAGATGACCCCTATTGATTTTTGAATCACTTGATCAAAAGTTAAGGTCACAGGAACCAGAACTTTGAAAACAGTTTCCAACCAATAACTTTAGAATCATTTGACCCAGAACCTTCAATCACGATGATAGGAATTACAGAGTAGATGACCCTTAATGTTTCTGGGGTCACTTAACTTAACGGAAAGGTCACAGAGGCCTAAGATGGAAAAACAACTCTTTCCGGATTAATAACTTGAGAATCACTTCCAGAATGTTGAAACTTCATAGGATGAGTGAACATGCAGAGTAGATGACCCCTGTTGATTTTGGGCTCACTCGATCAAAGATCAAGGTCACAGGAGCCTGAACATGGGAAAACGGTTTACTTGAGAACCACTTGACCCAGAATTTTGAAACTTCATAGGATGATTGGACATGGCAAGTAGATGATCTCTATTGCAGCCAACCATTAGTGTCTCTTTGTCTGTCACTCCTATCTTCTATTGACTTCTTGCCTATTACGACTATGCATTGGGGGACACATGGGCATCTTTTAATTTGAAAATTAATTGCTCTCCTTCGAAGGAGGAGGGGTATATTGTAAATATTATTGTTCCTCCTCTTGAGAAGGAATATTTTAATTCGGTAAGTCACACTTGACTGAGCTACTGATATCGAAAGCTGTTGTAATTACAAGCTGGCCAATTAAACTCCGTGACCTTAGAAATAACCTCTAACGTTAAACTATTCTTTTCTAATTGAGGCGACTCTCTGACTGAACGCGTTCCATGGATTACATATTACTAAACCCGAGGATGTTTGATTGATTCTTTTATTTCCTCCATTCTGGAAGAACATAACATATGTACATTCAGTCGACCAGATAGACATATATCAGCAAATTTAAATGTAAACAACTAAATATTATCGTTACGTTCAAATGCATGGTTAATATGTGAAAACAAACCCCATTGCGACCCTCTAATTATGCGCAACAAATTCACGCATCAAATCGTAATGGATCGACCGGGTCAATGTTTTATTGCCGTATTTTCTCTACTGAAAGTGGTAACATATTTAATTTGTTGTTGGATTTAACAATATATGAACTGAACAGAACAGAACAGATATTTATGTTAAATAACTAGCGTAAATACTTACCTGACATTTTTTGGCAGTATAAAACAGACATTGTAGCCAAAATTTTACAAGATGATCATTTTATATTTATATAGATGTGCCCTAGAAGGAATTTTTGCTATGCTTTAACTTGTAATTATTATTGTTTGATGAAGGATGTTGGTCGGTCTGTAGACCAATCGGTTTCCGGATGATAACGCGTAGGATCATGATATCGGGAGATTTGTCATGACCAGCAGATGACCCCTATTGATTTTTAGTTCAGTATGTCAAAGGTCAAGATCACATTGACAGTAGAATTTTTTGCCAGAAAACTAGATTATGCTTCTGTCTAAGATCACATTTGATACGGAGGTCATTTAAGACAATTATTGATTTAAGGTCAATACGTTAAATGTTTAAGTACAAATGGAATTCATTTTCAAAGGAAGACAACTTTTTCCGAATATTTTAAGTATCCGTCGAGAAAAAGTTGTCTCCTTTTGAAAATGAATACCATTTGTAAAGAAATAAAGATAAACAATTGCTGAAAACTGTGTTCCACCTTGTTATGTGAAATTTCACCACTCGCACGCTATTGCAAATGCATCAAAACGAACATGTGTAACAGTTCTTTGAAAATGGTGAGTTTTTAAAGGCGTTTGACTGTCCGGAAGTGGGGTCCCCTTTAGGCAGTCCTTTTCCGGAATTCAATGTTTATATCAGTATACTGACACTTGTTTCGTAAAGTAATATACATGTTTTACATGCTGTTCAATTTTCATGTTAAACAACTCTTTCTTTCTATGATTTGGTGTTGTTTGATTTTTGTTTCCCAAAGCGTAATTCTAAACCTTAACACAGATTTTATCCATTTTGCTATAAAGTACAACTAGATACTGGTTTGAAAGTTTGTTGAGAACTTATGAAAAGTTTTGTTGTGTCTCCGCGTTTTTGCTCAGTTGGTTGAACATATTCTTTCAAAGTTTTAACAACACAGAGTTTTTCATCTGGGTATGCTTCAATATATATTTCTCCCAGATGACAGTTTACTTTTGATTGTTTAAGTGGATCTCCTATACATATTTTATGTCAGTGTCTGTTAAAACAATATTTTTAAGATCCATGAAGAAAAGCGTTTGAGTTCTTTAGCCTGTCGTTAATGCAAGAAGTGTCGATAACTTTGTTCATAACGCGTGTACTGATTAACAGGTTTTTGTTAACTGAATAACTAAAGCACAAGAACAACGTCCGAAGTACAGTTGTACTTCGAAAGAGCAGGTCTAATCTCTGACACTCCCCTCATGTTTAACATGTATATGATTTCCAAGTTGTTTTTGCACAAAAAATTTATTACACTAGATATTGCTGACTTTGCAGTGTTAATTGCACTTTACTGAAAACCCCGGTCATACAATGTTGTCAAGAACTGTATTAGCATATTTACAGATGGTGAAAATGGAGGGATCTGTTGTTCACTACAAAATGACAGCCATTGGGAGAGATGCGTCCCATACTGTTTTTAGTGGTCGAGCTCCATGATGCAAGGATAATGTCGGCAGCTGCCTCTGGAATGCCTCGAATGCACAATTCTGCCCTGATATCTTGAAAACACACAGTTGTAGTATTTTCATCAGATGGTGTTTCCTGTTTAAAGGGTTTTGGAGAATGTGATTTCCTTTTGTAACAGAAATGAATGTGCTGTTACCATTTTCAGTAGCCGTGGGAACCATGGCTGTGTCGTAAACAAAGGTGTCAGTCTGTCAGTATTGTGTAGAAAACATTCATATAAATGTTGTAGAATGTGAATTTCATGTATTTTTCCAATGTCCAAGATTCGATGCAATTCGTAATCTATATCCATACAACTGGTATATATTAGGTACTACTGTAAACGACTTTTATGAATTGTTAAAAACTGATAATCCTGAAAAAATTAAGAGAATAGCAATGTTTGTTCAACATTTACTGAATACATAGATTACAAAATGTGAATGTTAAAGGGAGAATACTCACTTTGTTTAATATGCAATACCTAAAAGAGTTGTCTACAGGCAGGCATTAAAATACCTCCTTATACAAATATCTGTCAGCACTTTATAGAAAACATTGAAACATTTAATTTTATATTGATGCTGTAAAATGTGAATTTCATGCTATTTTTTTTCAAAAGTCCAAGATCTGATGCAATAAGTAATCAATTCTTATACACCTGATACACATTGGTTCTACAGTTTTTTTTTTTCTAGAATAGCAGTGATTGTTAACATTTACTGAATATATAGATTATTGATGTGAATGTTAAAGGGAGAATACTCACTTGATTCAAACATGCATTATTAAAAAGAGTTGTCTATCTCTTAAATGCTGGGTGCACAAACCACATGTCTTATTACTTGTATGTTTATTGTTTAGTGTATTGTGGGCTGGTGGACTTTAATTACAAAATAAAATTGTTGACTTGATGCCTGTAGAAACAAAGTGACCACCTTAATACATCTAGTACTGTGTATACTACTACTTTGATGATTCAATAATATATTTCGACATTAAAACACATTGTCTTGGCCTTAAATAATTTTGTCACTGTCAGTTTGTAACTAGATACTTGCTATTTCTCAAGTTTTGCATGCAAAGCAAGTAAAATTACCATCATGGAAATACAAAAGAATATAGTTATTTTGAGGCGGTCTTTACAGCGCTTAGATATTGATCAACAATGTGTCCTTGGACTTTGTACCTGTAAGCATAACATACCAATCATTTTAATTTCGCAAGATACACTTAATGCAAACAGGAGGGTGGTATGTGTTGGATTTCATTTTAGCTCAATATTTGTCTATAATCAATTAGAATTAAACAATGTCAAAACTTAGAACACAGTTGTAAGGACATAAGTCATTATACAATATTTATACCGCTTAATTTGGAAGTTAAAAACACTTTTATTTATTATTTGCATCATTTACTGTGGTAGTTAAATGTTGAATTACTTTTCGGAAAATTACTGTTTACCTAGCAACCTTAAAACTTTAGCAACATTATTGAACTTTTTGTCAAAAAGAAATTTGGCTTCTAAATTGCATTCATAATGCACAAATGATTTAATATCATGGCAATTTTATGTTAACTTTGCATCTTCACAGTATTCAACTGGTAAGACCCAATTTTCTTCTATTTCAACAATTCTTCCCTAAAAGTTATATATTAAAACAAAAAACTCTGTGCATACTGAATTCAAGAACACGTAATTCAAGAGCACCACTAACATGTGGCAGCACTCGTCTGTAAGTGCTTGACATCAGGCAACATGTTAAAAAAGAGTTATGGTTCCTGACCTTCTTACTCGCCTATTAATGACAAAAACTGTATAAAGTTTCAAAGCTTTAGTATTGAAAAAAAAAATCTAGATGTGTGTCCATAGTTCACTAGTGTCCCAACTTTCTGGCAGTGAACAGTCATGGTTTCATGATTCTTAGGGTGAAATATATTTTTAAGATATATATATTTTTTATTTGCAACACAAACTTTTAAGCACTCTATGTGTATTTTTCTCTAAGTTAAGGACTGTAACTCTGGTTTGGCTTAGTGAAATCTCAAACAGAACACCAGGTGCACAACTTCACATCGAGGGGTGAATGCGACACAGTGCTAAGTGTGAAAAAAAAAATACTTTTTTCATATATCAACTGTTTATGACCTTGCCCATGTCCCGTAAAAATATCAAGATTATAGCAAGTCATTAAATGAATCTATAACAAAATGGTCAAAAAGTGCTAAGTGAAAATGATATACCATTTGAATGCGACACAATGCTAAATGCCTTACGTCACTTTTTTCGCCGCGAACTGTATCAAGTTTGCACTCAATATATGTAACAGGTGACAAATATTATTAGTTACACTGCTTGTTGGAGACAGGATACGGGATATACGTATACGCTGTCGAGGAAATCCATATCAGGCGAGAGCGAAGCTCGAGCCTGATATGGATTTTCGAGACAGCGTATATCCTGTATCCTGTCACCAACAAGCAGTGTAAGGATTTTATCTTGCCGACTACCCTTTACTTACATGCTATAATCAACACATTTTGTAACTTAACAAAGCTACTTACAGTGCAGACTGGAATCCCACAAATCATTTGTTTGGTCATCACTAGTTGATTTACACCAGCCATAAAATGCACAGTGACCTGTGTTTTGGTTAAATCACAAAACACAAAAGCTCATTTACATAGGTTATGAACTGGTTTAAATTAGAAACACTAAAAAATCTTCTTGTTCCATCCCTTCGAAAGTTACCGGATATCACGATGTCATAAATGTCTTGATATTTCGGCTTTCATCCCGTTTCTTGTTAAATCATTAATCTTGCACGTAGATTAATTGATCCTACAACAAACTGCTGAGTAACAAATATGCCAATTCCTTTATTTCACAATGATTTAACTATTTAACTTCCAAAACAAGATTTCAACGTCCGTTATCCCATACAGAGTTATTCCGCTTTTACGGCTAATTATGTCAAACGTCATGAGCCTCAACTTAGATATAGAATGAAATCGGCAAGAAAACACTAAATTTACTCTCGGAAACGATACTATCGTTGGAGCTAATAAATAATCTGACTTGATTCAATTACGTCAGCAGTGTGGCAGCCATTTTGTTTTGATCTAAATTCATATCTGAAATATACTAGCAGGATATGGAATATATCCTGTCTCCACGTGACGTCTATTGACCAATAGAAATGCAAGAAACTTGTAGGAGGCGAGATAATTTTCAATAACTGTGCCATTTAGTTGGTTTCTTTTAAGTATGATATCATTATCAGTATCTGGTATAATTTCCTGCATGGTTGCCGAATTTCAATCTCTTATAAAATCGTTTTGAGTGAACGTATTTTATTTTACTTTCATATGTTAATTATTTATGATATATATGATTTAATTATATCAAAAAACCTTCAAAAATGCCTCTAATTAAAAAGATACAGGTGTATTCCGGTTATGGAAAGTGTATTCCGGTTTTTAGGTGGATTCGGGTTTAATGTGTGACCGATCGGCAAGTTATGACTGTTTGTACAGTTGTACAGTTCTTGTTTAATGTAAATCACAGTTGTACTGTAGCATTTTCATAGTATATGATTGAATCACAAGAATATACAAATAAGTTCATCTTGGCCTGGAATTTAGATTCATTGCTCATCTTTTTGTCATTTCACAGTTAACTTAAACCTTGTCAGGTGTCTTTTGAAATTTCTGTATGTCTCCAGTAACAGTGAATGAATGCATATATCGGAGCTTCTGGTGATTACTGCTCTGGATAAGAAAAACAGGTTTTTTTAGGAAAATCTGTACTTTTTAAGTATTCATAAATTTACTCATATACTGTTATGAGTTTTTAGATTACAAACAGTACATTCTAACATGACTCGGTTTGATTTCCAGTTAAACAAAGAAGGAAATCAAGCTCTGTATATTCTGCGATAAACAACGGTTGACGCGCGGACAGGTAAGAGAGCATTATGACGTCAATTATGACGTCAAATTGCCACATGACGTCCGGTACATTACTCCTCGGGTAAATGAGAACCAGCATAATATTTATTAAAATATACCAATGAGCATGTCAGAATGAAAACAATCAAGGCCTTCTTGTAATTTATCGTCTAATTTACCATGGTACATCGTTCAGATGCTTCAGTATTTAACCACGAGGTCAATTCCCACGCATCTGAACTCTGAACCGTGGTAAATCAGATGATAGACCACTCGAATGCCTTGATTATTTGTTAATTCTAATATGACTAACAATGCTTTAATCATCTAACGATGTATTGTTGACACGTCAACGTGATATTTAGCGCCATGTACGCATCAAGAAATTGCGTTAATAACATGTTTTAAACGAAATGTCACATTGCACAAATGTTTTGATTAATTTATACACATACTGACTTAGTCATTCGCTTTGCTAAATAATTTGCAATAATTTTCGCTCGAACTGAATTCTACCGCAAGACGTATTACCGTTTCCGGTCCTGGCGTGTTTTAACAAATACCTACTATTGGCACCATGCTTGCGCGAAGAAACAGTTCCATCAATTTGATATCAATTTTATAATAAAGAACATACTAGAATCGCTGCGCTCTCGTGAAATTATTACGCCCGACGTATAGCCGCCCATCGTGTATAAATAGTGATAAAGCACTGTTTTGCTATAAATTATTTCTTAAGTATAATACAACTTTTACATCAGTAGTGTTCAATGACATTTAAACAGTCATTACAGTAACTGCTATAATGATGAAACTGAAATGACTGCATGACCATGGCTTTCAGCAAATTATTAGGAACACAAGATTTACGCACAATGACCGCAAGATTTATGCATATATACAGGACGAACAACGTTCAATTAACGGATATCACAATACTAGTGACTGACTTGTACCGTGTAAAACAAAAGCGCAGCACAAGAGAAACTGACAAAACGTTCTTGTCAGTTATCGTCCGTTGAACATACGTTACATCCATTGCATTATCCGGTAGTAGTCCGGCCATGAATCAGGTCCACCGGACAAGAACGAATGCGAACCTGACAAGGACGGATGCAAACCGGTCAAGTTCAGAATAGGGAACGCACGAGTAACGAACAAAACGCATATCAGCGCACTGCTACCGTACATCTAACGGACAAATTAGTCCGCTGGTGTACGTTCTAAATTTTGAACATGCTCAAAACCTTCTACCGGATGGAACGAATTTCGCCGAACAAGGAGCGCAGCCGCATGAGAAACGGAAAAGAAACGCACGCAAACGGACACGAACGGAATGAAAATTTTGTTATCCGTTAATCGTCCGTTAACGCTATACGGTGTAGTGTAACTGAGACTTTAACTCTTATAGGTATGACGGTATTAAAACATTTCTTCTTTGAGTCATATTAAATTGTCAAAGTCTACAGTGTTTTATTTTACTTTTCCATTCTTTCACTTCTTGCCAGACCATGTTCCTTTTACAAAATAATCCAAATGCTATTGAAAACACAGAAAAAAAACAATATGTCGACCATAATGCAAGAGCACCAGCTGACTTTGAATCACATCACTATTGTAAACAATGTATTCTTCCGCAAACTTTCTCAGCATCCGCAGCTGTCACTTAGCAACATCCTTAAACTACATATTACCAATTTCCATATATCTGACCTCTTCTAAAATACTCTATAAGGATATAATTACTGATCAAATTAAAAATAAAAGCAATATCTAGCATGAAAATGCCTTTTTTACCCCCAAAAAATTTTGAACTATATAGTGTCAGGGACTACATTCGAGTGGACCACGGAGGAATACCGGTGCATTACTCCCGTCATACCTATAACAAAAAATTATTATCCAAGATTTCCTAAATATGCCCATTTTTTGGTATTATAATGTATAATGAATAAATCTGAGAAGTTTCAACCTAATCTGCTCAATGGAGACTTCACAAATGCAATTTCTGTACGACTACCAAAACCGGTTTCAAACATCATCATTTCGGCTGTTTTTCCATAACACAGTATTCATAGATTTTTAGCACTATTTCAAAAAACACGTCAAAGTTTGAACTAAATCTGGTCTTGAGGAATGCGAAATAGTACAATAAGTACCATAAGGAGTAATTTTTATACTCTTTTTCCAGAACAGCCAATATTAGGCCAGCTACACCTAAAAAAATCATGAAAAAAAAATATAAAAAAAAGTCTTTTCTTTCAAAATTGTCATATTTTTTTTCACTTTTTGAGTAACAAATGTCTTTAGAAGTAATTTATTCAAACAAGTTGACATATTAACACTATGTAATGAAAAGCTGCTATAGCTGCAGCCTTGTTTTCTTCATACAATGTCACCAATTAAGTTAATGGGCTTAAAAACAAAAAAAAATGTGAAAGCCAGCAAACAGTTCACCTCTCACATGTTTGCAAACTGTAATCAATTATTCTTGCACAGTATATAAAGCAATGGTAATAACATCAAGTAAGTTGTGTGCCACTCACCAGTGAGTGTTTCAAAAAAGTGTAAGTTGGTGTAACATCTGGTGTAACTTACAGTGTAACTTCATATTGAAAAATGCCGGCTCTGTCTGCACGCCAGAAAGTTGCCAAGAATTATGGCTTTAAAAAAAACACAAGGTAAATTCAGGCAGAAAACATGGTTATATTGCCAGTTCCAATTCAATGAAAAGCTATGTCCGTTTACCGAAGGCGACATTTGATGACCGTGTTTCTCAGAAAAGTAACATACTCACATTTAAAGATGTTGACAACACTGAAACCGATGTTACTCCTCTTCGCACTCTGACTAGTAGTGAAACACTGACTGAGGAGTACACACAACCTGACCCAGGAACTGCACACCCAGATATGTTTGTAAATAAACTGTACAGGCCACTTGAAGTCAGTTTAATGTTTAACACTGAAATAAGAAGTCATATGTTAGAAAATGAGTCATGCACAGGAACGTTAATGATCGATACTGCTGTATCTCAGCGGTGGGGTCTGTGCTGGCGTGAACGTCTGAAATGTACAAACTGCTGTTTTGTTAGCCAATTTTATAAACTCTATGAGGAAGTTAATACTGGAAAAAGAGGCAGGAAGCCAGCAAAACCTAACATAGGTGTGCAGTCTGGGTTAATGACTACCCCCATTTCTAACACAGCAGTGTGCAGAATTTTGGCTAGTGCTGATATAATCCCTCCTAACATAAAATCTATGCAGCAGCACAGTAACAGAGTTGGAGCAGCCATCACTAAACTGAACAAAACAAGTATGCATGAAATCAGAAAAAGCATTAAATCTGACAATAAGCTTTGTGGCTATAAAAATCCTGATTTGGTTAATGTGGAAGCAGATTCATGCTACAACAATCCCTTGTTTAACAGTGAGAGCACCCCTTTTCAGGCTGGTACCATTGTTGCAACAACAATGTGTGAAAACAACACTAAATCAAAAAGAATAATAGGTGTCCATATTGGTAACAAGCTATGTACAAAAGCATCTCTCCTGAGAAACAAAGGCATTGATGTAACATGTCCGGATCACCCTGGTCACTGTACTGCCACCATTTCTGAGTCTGCATCTATTGGCAATGAAGAAAAATGGTGTAAGTCTGTGAGTGAGGAAGTGAATCAGGATCTTACTATTGCTTCCTTTACAAGTGATGGTGATTCTAAAGCTGTTAAAGGTGCTCAGAAAGGGCAGACACAGTCTATAACTGCATTAAAAGACATCAGACACATCGGAAATTCATTAAAGCGGGCAATAAATAAGGCCCCATTTAGCAAATCTATGTTTGTCTGTGCCACCGGTCAGAAATCAAATTTCCGCAATAGGTTTTGCTCTTTCTGTTAAAGCCAGATGCATTGCAGAACTAACAAAAGCTCACAGAAAATTCAACAATGACATTACTCTAATAAAACAGAAAGTGCCCAGTATCATAGCTAGCATTGTTATGTGTTACAAGGGGTATTGTGGGACAAACTGTTTGAAAAATAGTCTGGTGTGTAATGGCAGCTTCCATAAAAGTAAAGCCTTTATGCCTGCAAGATATAAGCTCAGAATGACTGAAACTGATGAATCACTTCTAGTTTCTTGCATTAATGTGCTGCTAGGTCCTGACACCCTTGAAAATACTAGGCTATTGACTTTAACACAGAAATGTGAAGCAGTAAACAGAGCCTACCAATTCTGTGTGTCAAAGACTGTTACATACCCAAGGAATTCCTTCGGTCGGATACATGGCACAATACTGAAACTTAACCATGGACTGACAAACTCAATCTTAAAAAAATCTGTGTACTTGGGTGCAAATCTGGCAAAAGATTCTTCGGTTATCCATTATTTACTTAGGACCGAGAAGCACAATCGGCTACGTAAAGCAAGTCAATTAATGCTACGGTCAAAGGCTGCTAGGTATGCCGCCAGACAGCGTCGGTATTGCTTACACTCAGACTCACACTATTCAAAGGGGCTAACTGATCCAAAACCAAACTTTTCTGGTATTTCAGAGCTTCAGGACCATTGCTACATATAGAAATGTGCTAAAATGTATAAAGATTTAGTGTTTACATGTACTAGTGCTAGCGGATACATTCATGAATATGATTGGCCGTCAGATTATTTACATGGTGTTAGTAGTGTAAATAGTGTACAAAGATGTTCTTTTATAAACACATTTTATGATAAAATACATACATTAAGCAATATGGCTGTCTTTCACCATTAATAAAATGACCAAAACAGACTTCTGTACATCTTTGTCTCTCATTGTTAGTAATCTGTGGCTCTAAAACTAGGTGATCTGGGTTACAGCACAATGAAAAATGACACAAATGAGAAACATGCATGTTTCCAGGTAAAGATTCTAAGTGCCTGTCAATCTGATACATAAGTCTGTGTACATAATAATACTTTGAAACAGGTGATCCTGGAAATTTTACCCTCAGCCTCCCGTATCTTACAGATTTTTGATCTCTGAGGGTCCAACCCCACCTCAGGCATCCAATTTCACCAAAATTTTCACATTTTTCCAATATTCTTTCTCCAGTTTGCTCATAAAACACATTTAACTCCATTATTTTTACAGACGACAAAAATAATAGTGAACTAGATACTGACCCGGAAGTACTTTTAGGTATGACGGTATTAAAAACATTTCTTCTTTGAGTCATATTAAATTGTCAAAGTCTACAGTGTTTTATTTTACTTTTCCATTCTTTCACTTCTTGCCAGACCATGTTCCTTTTACAAAATAATCCAAATGCTATTGAAAACACAGAAAAAAACAATATGTCGACCATAATGCAAGAGCACCAGCTGACTTTGAATCACATCACTATTGTAAACACTGTATTCTTCCGCAAACTTTCCCAGCATCCGCAGCTGTCACTTAGCAACATCCTTAAACTACATATTACCAATTTCCATATATCTGACCTCTTCTAAAATACTCTATAAGGATATAATTACTGATCAAATTAAAAATAAAAGCAATATCTAGCATGAAAATGCCTTTTTTACCCCCAAAAAATTTTGAACTATATAGTGTCAGGGACTACATTCGAGTGGACCACGGAGGAATACCGGCGCATTACTCCCGTCATACCTTATAATAGATTATTTAGTCAGGTTAAGTTATTCAATTATACTGTTTTGAGAGACTTGATCTTGAAACAAGCTTTCCAACTTATATGTATATTTCTCAATAATTAAAGTATTGAAGCTTCATTGGGCAAAAATAAATTGAAACACTGTTTTCTGTACTCAACATTAATCTAAGTACAGAATAGGAAAATGCATAATGATTTAAACTTTATTTATTGTAAGCAGTTTTTTTAACAAGAAAAATAATTTTGCTATTGAAAGAGAACTGTTTTACTGAATCAAAGCATTATACTGAACAATACCAGCTGTCCAACATCTGTAAATTTTTCTAGAAATATTTAATTCTAGTGATACAGTAATTTAGAAATAATTTACACCAAAGCAGAGTTTTAACATTATTTATGCATGGTAGTCGGTTATACATCAGGTGTAATAATTTCACGAGGGCGCAGCTGGAGTGAAATTATTTCGAATAATCATAACTGCCAGATTGTATAAATAATTTTGCTATAGAAAATTTCCTTTCTATTGTGTTTTTGTTGTAAAATCTAGATCAATATTATGGAACTGTTTCCTCGTGTATGCATGACGTGTCATCACGCTCCTTTGTTTATACACACCAGGACTGGAAATGATTATACGTCTTGCGGAAGAGTTCAGTTTGGGCGAAAATGATGGCAAATTATTCTTTAAAGCGAATTTACCAGATTAGTAATGTGCGTAAATTAATCTAGACAGTTGTGCAGTGTTACATTTCGTTTTAAAAATGCTATTTATAAGTAAAATACTGAATCAAATTTGAAAGCACTATCATGGTGCTAAATATCATGTTGACATGACGTTAACATAATAACGTTGTGATGATTAATGCATTGCTAGTCATAACAGAATGAACTTTTTACACTGAGGAAAATATCATGTCTGAAATACAGTTTTTATAATTCTCTTAAAACTGATACACTAACTAAGCCAAAGAATATAATTTATAAAGATACATTGTGATTGGCTAGCCATTTTTGTTCAGTGTAATTGTGAGTCTGAGAAATTACTGAAGTTTGAAAGCTTTAAATCAATAAAATGGAAAACAATTATGTGTTGTTTCTTAGTGTGATAAATATTTTCATGTTTATTGAAAAGATAATCAGCAGATAACGCAGTTTCATTCGTTATGCTATGCTCTGTACAGTGAACACTACTTTTGATTACTGTGAAAGAAATTAAAGGGCGCACTTCTTGTGTCCAGCCATCAAATACCATGTTGTTTTACTAGATACATGAAAAATATTTCCTTCTAAAGAAAAATAATAAACTCAAAAACAAAAACTTTGGATGACCTATACAATTTTAGGGATTACTTATAATGTCACTTAGACTCTTTTCGAAGTCACAAAGTTTTATAATAGTAAACAAAAATGACTGCGAAAAAGTTTTAAGTGACATGCTTTTAGTAAGGTTCATTTTATTCAATGATTTCAAACACTACAAAAAACTGGGTACAAAATGATGAATTTATGTCCCTTTAATAATAAAATATAAAATCACTTAGAATTTTGTCGCGCTTTTCTTTTTGCAAAATTGTATCTATTTGGAGTGCGAAAAAGTTCTAAGTGACATTTTGATTAAAATTTCTTTTCTGTCAGACATTTCTTTAAAAATTCTACCAGATTTAAAAAAAATTAAAATTGTTTTCAATCAGATTTAAAAATATTACAACAGCTGCCAGAATTATAAAGCAACAGGAATGTTTTTTTCCTTCTCCTGTAAAATTTCATGAAATGCACTTAGCACTTTGTCGCATTCACCCCTCGACATGCTATATAACAATCTTCTAATGTTCTAATGTTTTATGACTCTAGGTCAAATCATTTTCAGATACATTGGACACAAACATGTATGCCTTTAATGCATATATTAGGCACAAATGTATAAACAACAATTTTTATATTCTCCCCTCAACTTCATAGCACTGGTAATAATAATATATATTTAAGAAAGACTAAACAAGGAATATTTTTAAACTAGAATGTGTCTGTAGGACACAGGGTGTGACCCCCCCCCCCCCCCCCACACACACACACCGCCCCCCCCCCCCCATTGAACTGGTACATTTGTCACAAATAAGGAGAAATAATTCAAATGTTTGCAGTCTTATGGGGTATAGCCTGAACAAACATTTTATGAAAAGGATTCATGATTCTAGGCCATATACTTTTTGAGCTATGAGCATTACAAACAAAAAATCCACTATTTTGGCTATTTCTAGAACCATAACTTTGTAATAAATGCTAAGATTCTCAGGAAGAATGCCAAGTGTGCAATGACACATCAAGATAAAGATCCAAGCAAGGTTTCATAAATTTACATCAAATACTTTTTGAGCTAGACACATAATTAGGTGAAAATGTGCATTTTTTACTATTTCAGGGGCCATAACTTTAAAAATAGGGGGTGGAGCCAGCCAAAAAATAAGAGGTGTGCAAGTTTATATCATGATAAAGACTTATGCAAGTTTTCAATCATTTATATTAAATACTTTTGAACTAGGTGCATCACAAGGTGAAAATGTGCATTTTTGACTATTTCAGGGGCCATAACTCTGAAAATAGGGTGCGGACCAAAATGAAAAATAGAAGGTGCGTAAGTTCATATCATGATTAAGACTCATGCAAGGCTTCATGAATCTATATCAAATACTTTTTGAGCTAGGCGCGTCACAAGGTGAAAATGTGCATTTTTGACTAGTTCAGGGGCCAAAACTCAGAAAATAGGGAGAGGAGCCGGACGAAAAATAGGAGGTGCACAAGTTCTTATCATGATAAAGACTCATGCAAGGTTTCATCAATTTATGTCAAATACTTTTTGAGCTAGGCGCGTCACAAGGTGAAAATGTGCATTTTTGACTATTTCAGGGGCCATTACTCAGAAAACAGGGGACGGGAGATAAAAAATAGGAGGTGCGCAAGTTCATATCATGATAAAGATTCATGCAAGGTTTCATCAATTTATATCAATTACTTTTTGAGTTAGGCGTGTCACAAGGTGAAAACGAGCATTTTTGACTATTTCAGGGGCCAAAACTCAGAAAATAGGGGGCGGAGCCAGACAAAAAATAGGAGGTGCGCAAGTTCATATCATGATAAAGACTCATGCAAGGTTTCATCAATTTATATCAAATACTTTTTAAGCTAGGCGCGTCACGAACTTCGGACGGATGGACGGATGCACGCACGCACGCACGCACGGACGGACGGACGGACGCGACCAAATCTATATGCCCCCACCACTCATGGGGGCACAAAAAAGATGATCGGCGAATTGTAATAAGACAAGTTTATGAGGTTTTCATATCATTTGTGTTATTCTATCATCTATCTAACATTTTTAAAATAGGAAAACTAAACACCACACTTTAACAATTTAAATGGTTCCCCTTTAATTTTTCACAAAGGTTTCGTAGCGGTGCAATTTTGTTTCGTTTATCCTACGACGAATAATTACAGCAGTGGTCTGGAAGACACTTCTCTACCTGGAAGACCTTATTCGATCGGCTAATCACACCCTTATTAATGTGATACGCAGACCGTATTAAGCTTTTTCTGTAAATTGATATATGTTGGTATTTGAACAGGTTTTATTATATTTATTAAACTGACTTTTTTTAGATATAACAATATTCTACTAAATATACTGAACAAAACTTAGCTTTAAAACTATAAACAGCGTCACTAAGGGCAAACGCTTCGTTTGCCATTTCACTCAGCTCTGCACAATCAGCAGAGTGAGAAAAAGACACATTCGTCCAATCAGGTAGAGTGTTGCATAAATCTTTCATTTTGAAAAAATATCTATAATGCGTTATCAACTAGCTGGGTCAGTCCAGGTCACGAATTCGTTCTTAGACGGCATTCGCCGAAAAATGAGCGAGGTCTAAACAAGGATGTTGGACCTTTGCCAACAATCTGGTTTTGTAATCTTCATTGAATTGCAGTCAAGCATTTATTCCATAAAGGAAGTATTAATATATCATACACCTACAAACTGGTTTAAACTTGTTAAAATTTTGGCAGTGTTTGGATATTCATACAGAGTAACACAGGTGAGTTTATAAATAATACCTGTTATATTAATACACTTTGATAATGTAGCAGTTTACCACAATACAATCGATACTGTTTATTTTCCAATTCAGGTAACTAATAATTACTTTAAAAATTGGCATACACACGTAGAATTATATGCTTAATAAAAGTTTAAAAGGATTTTAAAACATATTCTGTCACTTGAGATTTCCGCGCATATAGAATCGGGCGAAATCAACACCCGTATATATCTTTTTATATATATGTTTTTGCTTTCATAACCATACTAAATATGAATATTTTTTCCTTAAAAATTGACATAGATTCTACACATGCAAAATTATATTCTTAATAAAAGCTCAAAAGGATTTTTAAAAATATTTATTACTTTAAATTTTATGATTTGATTTCGCTTATTTGATTTGATTTCGCGAAACTGAAACTAGGTAAAGAGATACAAGATATCGCAAGAATACTCAACTTGAGGGATGTTATAAGAAATTACTGAAGATGGTGCTGTTAGTTTGCATGCGACAACCATTAATCGCACTGAGCTTCAGAGGACACCTCAGTCGATTGCCTGTGTTAAGAAAGACACAAGCAGATATTTTCAATAATATGTTTGAATACAGTTGATATATAAACAAGGCAGTCTGAAAGACAGCTAAATCCCCCTCCACTACTACGGATAGTGAAAGGGTAAACCTTTGACCTTTAGCTGTGACCTTGACCTTGAACTGACAAGGCTGACTCATAAACTCTGCACAACGTCTTGATGAGGTGATAATTTGATCCAAGTTTCATGAAAATCCTTCAAGGGGTTTAGGAGATACAGAGCTCAAACCTTTGACCTAGAATTGTGACCTTGACCTTGAGTTGACATGGCTGACTCATGAGTTCTTGATGAGAGGATCATTTGACCCAAGTTTGATGAAAATCCTTCAACGGGTTTACGAGATACAGAGTGGATACAAAATCGAAGGCTCAAACCTTTGACCTTGAGTTGTGACCTTGACCTTGAGCCGTCATGGCTGACTCATGTGTTCTGCACATCGTCTTGATGAGGTGATCATTTGACCCAAGTTTCATGATCATCCTTCAAGGGGCGTAGGAGATACAGAGCGGACACAAAATGGAAGGCTCAAACCTTTGATCTTCAGTTGTGACCTTGACCATGAACCGACATAGCTGACTCATAGGTTTTGCACATCGTCTTGGTAAGGTGATCATTTGACCCAAGTTTCATGATCATCCTTCAAGGGGTTTAGGAGATATAGAGCGGACACAAAATAGAAGGCTCAAACCTTTCACCCTAAGCTGTGACCTTGACCTTAAGCTGGCATAGCTGATCCATGGGTTCTGCACATCGTCTTGGTAAGGTGATTATTTGACCCAAGTTTTATGAAATTCCTTCCAGGGGTTTAGGAGATACAGAGCGAACACAAATTGGAAGGCTCAAACCTTTGACCTTGAGTTGTGACCTTGACCTTGAGCCGACAAAGCTGACTCATAGGTTCTGCACATCGTCTTGATAAGGTGATCATTGACCCAAGTTTCATGAAAATCCTTCAAGGGGTTTAGGAGATACGGAGCGGACACGAAAGTGTTACGAACAGACGGAAAGACGGACGAAAGGACGGACGGAGACCATTCCTATAACCCCCACCATTTATGGCGGGGGATTAATCGGCATAATTTGAGAGAAATACAATAAAATGCAATGGTACATCATCACACAAATACACACAGAATGCCTCCAAATCGCGCGAAATGGCTTGCTCGATTTCAAAATTTTACGGGGGAGCATACCCCCAGAACCCGTAGACCCATGCCATTTTTTTGAATGCCCTATGCCTTTTTTCCATCCTGGATACAACACTATATAAGACACTTACCAGTGCCAGGACTTCTGAATTTTTCGCGACTGTTCCTTTTTTTTTCACTATTTTATGTATTTCAAGAGACTTTTTGTCTTTTTGACTTTTTTCAAAGCCTTTTGAACCTGTTCGCCTCTTTAAACTCATTCTCTGTAAATATCTCTTAAGTTGTCAATACAAAATGAATAGTTAATTATGTTGTTTTTGGCTAACTGGCACCTGTAGCTAGAGGAGATCATCAATAAAAATCATGATTTTCATACATGATGACCCGGGTTCGAATCTGCGTATCGCCTATCTTGAGAGCGGGAGCTGTAGTTCAAACTTCTAATCTTAAAATTTTGAGCATGCACATGCGCACCGGAAGGTGATGATGCCATAATAATTATGCGACAGTATGATAGTGTTAACGCAACAGTACGAAGGTGATAACGCGACAGTACGATGATGAAAACGCGATAGTACGACGATGATAACGCGATAGTACGATGATGATTACGCGAAAGCACGATACTGCGATAACGAAAACACGACAGTGCAATGGGTAAAACCGACAGTATATCGCATTATCATCATCGTACTATCGTATTATCGCGTTTTCGTTATCGTAGTATCGCGTATTTAACATCGTGTTGTCGCGCTTTCGTTATCGTAGTTTCATTATTTCGCGTTTTCATCATCGTACTATAGAGTATCGCGTTTCAGATGAACACATTCAAAGGCGATGACCCTCACGGAATTCCGTATAAATGCGATCTACTGATTAATGTGTGCTTTGAATCTTCGTAGATGTAGCTGCACACCCCTCTCATATTTAGCCGCTCCAATAAGGCAGGTGTGGATTTTGAGTCATGAATACGATCAATGGGCTAGCCGTTTGCATCCTGATGTGATAAAAAGGATGCCCTAAATGTGTTGCACCATCTCTGATGAGCACTGACCTATTGACAATATTATGCCTGTCGTTACTTATATGAAATAATGTTGAAAAACGGGATTAAACTGAAAATAATACAAAGAAAACTAGCAATCAGTTTAATTGCGACATATACCTCTCACAGACTGAGAAACGAAAACGGACAAATAAATTTTGAAAAACAGACATTTATATTTATTTTTTTGTTTTTTTATCTAACAGTTTGTAAGGTCACCGAAGTAAAAGAATATGAAAGAAAAAACTATTTTTCGAAAACACTGATAGGATATATTCACAGTTACAGTATTGTGTTCACTGGCTGATTTTTACATTGATTAAAATTCAAGGATGTGTCAAGGACATTGCCTGTTTTTCGGCGAACGCCGTCTAAGAACGAATTCGTTACCTATGCCACGTGACTTCAGTTTGCAAATCAAACTACTTGATAACGCATTATAGATAATTTATCAAAATGGAAGATTTATGCAACACTCTGCCTGATTGGACGAGTGTCAATTTCTTTCACTCTGTTGATTGTGCTACGTTGAGTGAAATGTAGACAAAGCGTTTATCCTAAACTACGCTGTTCACAGTTTTAAAGCTAACTTTGGCTCAGTATATTTAGCAAGAATATTGATATATCTCAAAATGATAAGTAAGTTTAATAAATATGATAAAAACCTGTTCAAATACCAACATATATCAAATTAAAGAGAGAGCTGAATACGGTCTGCGTATCACATGAATAAGGGTGTGATAAGAGGCTTTTATGTAGAGAAGTGTTTTTTAAAAGATTTTCCTTGTTACAATTGTCGTCTGTATATGAAAAGGTTTCTTGCTTTTGTGACTTATTCAGATTGCATATTAAAATGAGTACTTGTTTGCTTTGATATATTTGTTATAAATTATTTAACTGATTTATTATATATGAATATTTTTCTTTAGTATGGTATGCAAATATTGAACTCAGTTGAAATCTGTTTTATTATGTATATGCTATATAATGACTGAATCTCATTACACGGAAATGAAGCTACGCTGCATACAGTTTATCTATGTGATATGACTACGGTCAAACTTTGCTTATGAAATAGAAATATTGAAATAATTACAATTGTATGTTTTGCTTGACCTTCACTTTTTTATAGGTGTGACGTCATTGTCCAAAGATTCATGAATAACGAATATGCATTTGTTAAATCGGGATCAGTTGGCCTATTTTAGAAATAAATAAAAATAATAAATAAAAAAATCCTTTAACTCCCTGGGGCCGAAATGCGACTATAGGCGTTATATTTTCTACCCCTGTAGCGTCGATATGCGACTATACGCGCGTTATCAGGACTCCCCAGGATGGCGATTGACGAGTATAGTCGCGGCACCGAGATCATGATGATTGCGATAAGTACTTGTTGATTTTTGATAATCTTGACAAAAGCAAAATTTCTTTGCATACTGGCTATTATTTCTTTGATGTAATAATTACTAGTTGTGCTAATAATTAGTTCCCTTGTTAAAATAAATGTCTGTAACTATGCGGTAATGTAAATGAAATAAAAAGACGATCTCCGCTGTGTTTCGTTCATACTGTATTTCAAAAGAGTAAAATAACGTCGTCGGCCAGAGATCTTTCTTAAAATGATGAAAATATTTATTTATTATCATGCTGATTCTGAAATATCAGTTCCGTCGGATGATGATTCGGACGATGCGATTCCATTATCAGATAATATATGGTCGGAAAATGTTAAGTTTTAGAAGGCTGAAATATTGGTACACTTACATTACATACGATACAAATGGATAAAAAATAACACAACAAAGCATGTTTCATAAAATACAAAAAAGTATATGTAAATAAACGCATGTTTGTAACTTTAATATTTATTCAAAGATGGATGTAAATATTACAACTTAACTGTCTCAGCGCGTGACACACAACATTTGTGTACATGTTTAGAAATAGATTATACATCAAAATAAACCACTGATATTAACACAAAAACAGGTGTAAATTTATGTAATGCTGATGTAAATATTCAGTGTTAATGATGCATTTCTATTTATGGGAATTTAATGTTCAAATATCTATTAAACGCAGTAGGTGTGTTAAAATTATGAATATTTCGAAGTGAAAATTTCAATGTATATTTCAGTTTACACCCAAGTTAATCATGATTTCAGTTTACACCCAAGTTAATCCCTGCATGATTTCAACTGACTGAGTCTGTATGCGAGTGTGATTATGATAAGGTTAGATAATGTTCTTCGACGTCAGGTGGTAATTCTTATCCCGCCGCAGCAGGTATGTTACGATATCGGCCTCAGGGAGTTAATTGATTTTTTCTCATGTATTCTAATCAAACTTGATTTGTAGCATCTTTATTAGGCCCGCAGCCAACTTTGTTCAGCTGGGACATTTGACCCCTTTTAGGGGCTGCTAGAGCTAAAACTAGAAATGCCTTTATACAGCGTCTCATGAACAGCTTGGTGGATCTTTGTCATACTTGGTCTGGAGCATCATTATAAGGTCCTCTTCCAAATTTATTTATATAGGAACTTGGGCCTTATTAGGGACCACTATAGCTAAAAGTAGATATGCCTTTCTTCGCATTAACCACTAAAATGTAATGGATTTTTATCAAACTCGATGTGTAACAATATCGTAAGGTCTCCTGCTATTTTGTTACAAATGGGGATAGGGACCAATTTAGCTAAAATATAAACACGTTTAAACACCTCTTCTCATGAACCGCTTCATGAATCTTCATCAAACTACTGCTGTAATTATTCGTCTAAGGATAAACGAAACAAAATTGCAACCCTACGAAACCTTTGCGAAAAATTAAAAGAGAACCATTTAAATTGTTAAAGTGCGATGTTTAGTTTTGCAATTTGAAAAATGTTAGATGAAAGATGAATGTTAGATGAAAAATTCATAAATTTTTTCCTTACTACAATTCGCCGACCATCATTTTTAAAGATATTTCTTGTTAATTTTGTTATCGTTTAAAAGTGCAATATCATGTAATTGCGAATATTTATACCATGACGATAAATTGCGCAAAAAGCTAATTTATTAGCTGCACATTTGTATGAAATCAAAATTATGTCAGCAAAGAATAATAATACCGTAAACGTAACTTATTTGCTCATCGAAAATCATTTAATGATTAATGTTTGTGGTACAATATTAGTTTTACACAATTGTTAATGTTAGTTCTGTTTACTTAAGGTTTCTTTGGAAATGAACATGTAAAGTTAACTAAACAAACTACAAAAGTATTTTCATTAACAGTAAAATATTCTGATGTAAAAATGAAATATTAAAATATCAAAATAGAAATCAAGGCTAAGCTATTTTAGAAAAAGAAAAGCAAAGAAAAATAAAACAGCAGGCCTGAATGAAACAAAATTCAAACTTGAAAAGCAGACTGAAAATTAAGAGTTGACTGCCAAAAAGCCCCGCTAAATTCAGTTTGATAAAACGATGCGGCTGCACAAAGTTTTCAGTAAAAGCGTAGAAACAATCTGACATAAAGAATTGAGGCTTAGCAAACACTAATGAAAATCTTAATTTTGAACATACAGGTAACAAGAGAAAAACGTCACGGGTGAATTCCTGCAGAAGCTGTAAAACCGCCCTCTGGCTATTTCAGTGTGTGTTAACATTTTATTAGCTTTAATAGAGATTTTCAGCTTACTTCGACGCGGACTGCGGACCACGGACTACGGACTTACTATAGGGGTTTTCTCAAACTGTATATGAGGAAGTTATGCATAACTGAACAGTTGCATATTTAGCATCCGGTTCTAATGCCGTAATACTGTTTTCATTTAAAATATCTGAGAAAAGACAGCTATAAGATTTATCAATATCCGTTTTATTGTATATGAATTACCAATATATTTTCTTAACAGTGTGGGGGCATTTTTAAAATTGTTCACCCTTATACTTTTTTATATCGCTTTTTGGTTAATGTATATATTCAAATCTTTCGACTACCGTATTTATGAACAAGATCTGTATCGCAAACTTCTTTTTTATTTGAAGTGCTGCAACTTACTTATATGCTTGCTGTCAATTTTGTGAGGTTCTAGCTAGTATTCTCTTGAAGTGAAACGGCTGTTGATTCAACGATCAACATACCCTATAAACCAGAATTTGAACCAATGACCTTCTGGTGAGGAGAAAGACACTCTTCCCCTGCGCCGCAAGAGGTTCACTGACCCTTACAGTAGGGGATCACACAACATTTTTGGTATCAAAAATGTATATAGTGTATATGGAGCATGAGCTTTCGTATTATAGCACGCGCGACGCTGAAATGCTATTGTACGACGCATAGTTTTGAATATGCACGGTACGATGCGTGACATTGTAATGCATCGCGGTAAAAATATGCCGCGCGTGGTATTATATATTCTTAACCATTTAAAACCCTACAAATTCAAATTTATACGATACTGAATTCATTCAGTATTCCCGGTCACCCTACACTGATATTCATGATGGCTACATAATGAATTTTTAAACCAATATAGACCTTGAGTTTTCATGAGTTTAAATCTTTGTTAAAGTTCCCTGAAGACAAGTATCTACACATACCCCTTTTTTGCATGTGTTCGACTAAAAAGGCTTTGTAAATAATGATAAAAGGCTAGTCTCGACTTCAAAGCTTGTTGTATCAAATGACCACACAGAATTGCTCAAATGGCGTCATAGGAGTTGACTTATTCAAAAATATAATCTCGTTGACAATTCTATGTATTTACTGGCCATAAAACATTTGGAATATGATCGGAATTTTGACCCTTGACGCTTCACAGGCCCTTTCTTCACAAAACAATTTTCGGTCTCAGCTGGGTTTTATATTGAAATGATGGCAGCTAGTTTTAAAAATTAAATTCCAGTTGAGACTGACAATCCATACTGAATAGTCACTTGAAAATAGTCATGAATTTAAATCTTAAATTTTAACATGCAATATTGATATCAATAACAATGTTTCATTATCAAACTCAACTGAGACCCGAAATGTTTTGAAAACAGAAGCCCGGGAATTCAGTCTTGGCGTGATCTCAGTAATCAAGATCGAGCCTGTCTTGATCATTTTTCAAAATCTGATATCAGATTATGTTAATATGAAGTGGATATTCTTTTCTTTAATTTTCAAACATGCTGATACATAACTAATTCAGGATGTTGCCGCTAAATTATGGTAATATATCGGATCTCGTTTCGACAGGGATCAAAGATGCATGTATGAGAACTTCCCGTATGTTTTGACAAAGTGTGACACTAAATCATTTAAGATATTTCATTAAACTTCTCATGATTTTATGTAACATTCTACAGTTATCAAAATAAATGAAAAACAATGACTTTTTCAGTACAGAAGTCTACGAGAACACAGTATTTATACTATGCAACACAAATTAAACGGACGTTTGTTTTATTCAAAATGTATCAATTTTTTTCGCAATAATATTTTGTACTGCCGTTTTTCTTATGTTGTTGCTAGGAAATACAAGTCAAGGAACCGTATGGACGAACACAAATTAAACCCAAACTGTTGTTTTTTATAGGAATCGCCGTTATCTTCAAATCCATGTTTCAAGTTGACTTTTTTAATGCATGAACATATTAAGGTGAAGTATTATCGTTGCACTGGGGATTCGAAGTCGTTAGCGTCGCGCAGAAAAATGTCTCAATATCAAAACAAAATGTTAAAGCATACGGATATTTGAAGAACATGCTAAAGGCAAGTAAAATGCGACAGAGTACCGGTATTAAGCTGAATCTAGAGGCATCCTACATGTAGACATTTATGTGCCGACTCGTTTAAATGTGACATGAACTAAAAATAATAGAGTATGACATCTGAAAATTGCGATTACATGTGTTAGATGTAGCCTGTTCACTATCCATATATTTTCAAACGTATGTATTGTATTAGCAGATAATTATATTACAATACACTAATTTCTACAATGAAGGCAAAAGTAACTACACATATAGGTAAAAGAAACATATATACCATAAGTATCTTTTTTCTTGCGAACCTTTAAATATTTTGAGAAAACCCCTACTGTAAGTACGCATCCGCTGTCCGCAGTCCGCGTCGAAGTAAGTTGAAAATCTCTAATAGAAGATAACTAGCATACAGTAAATTGAGGTGATATCTCTTATAAGCATAAATAACTTTACAGGAAAATAAGCATTTAGAGGTCTTGTTATTATTATCATCATTGTTATTGTTATTATTATCATTATTATTAATGTTGTTGTTGTTGTTGTTTTTGAACAGATTCTATATACGAAAGTAAGAATAAATGGGGGAATAACCCCATTTTCAAAACAAAAGAATAACCCCATTTTCATAACAGGAGAAATTCTCCCGCAGGTGAACTCTCCCGCTGGAGTTCGCCAGTATCACATGTGGGAGGAAACCTCCAGTGGGAGATTTTCAAAACGCTTATTTTCAGGTTTAATATAAAAACAACACGACAGTAAAGACTAAGAAATACGTACCAGCGATAAATAATAAATTTCAAAATGTTTGTTAAAACCCAGTGGGGAATTTCTCCCGCAATTCTTGAAGTGGGAGAAAACCTCCGGTTGGACCTCCCATGGGATAGCGAAAACCCCGCCTGAGAAAAAAATACTCCCATGGGAGGACCAACTTTGAAGCCGTCCCAAGAGTTCGTTGTTTGAGATATGTGAAAGGAAATGGCCAATTATTTCTCTATGAGACACGAACTATTGTTAGCTGTCAAAAGATCACATAAAAGTCAAAGATAAAAGGTAGCTGAGTTTGCGAAAATTCCGGATTTGCAAACTAAATCCGGAGACTGTTCTATCAAGTTTCCCGTTTGGAAGTAGGGAAAAACCCATAGATTGTTTCCCGAAAAGGAAGTTTCCCCTACTTTCAAACGGGAAACTTGATACTAATTATAGTAACTTGCCTACCGTTCGGGAATCAAAATCACCCGTTTTTTTTTAATTCTTCATTTCAAAAGGTTTTGTGTAAAAGACTATACATGATATCATAAAATAAATTACACCATTGTGAACCTGACGTATTTTTTTAAGTTTCTACCATTCATTTCTTTTAACTGTACTAATAAAATTTTATTCAACTTTTTGGATTTCCGTGGCAATTTAAATGTACATTTTTCATTTTTTTTTCTCTTCTGTGTTGCTTTCCTACCTCCTTTAAGGGACTTTGTTCAGTTTTGTTTACATCAGCTCTTAATGTAATATGAGAACACTTCAGTAAATGTACTTGCCCGCAAATTTACATGCGATTTGATGCAAAATATTTATCTCAGTTTCTCGATCGGGAAGTAGAATTTTCATTAGTCCATTTCACGAAATACATGCGCACGCGCTAACTGATTACTGTTAATCAGGAAATTAACGTACTTGATTAAACGATAACTTAAAGACAAAAACTGGGGGCTTGAAGATAGGTAGATATATTACAGCGTGTTGAGTTTGTGACAGTTTTCTTCATTTTTTGATCGAACTACGTTGAGTATAACATTGAAATAGTCTGTATAGCTGAACGCTTTACTTAAACGTCATACGATAAGTAATTGTAAAAGTAAAAACTGTTGACAGCTGACCAACCGCTGTGTCTGTAGTTTATTGACAATTTTAAGGTAAAGAAGGCATAATTACGGTAATGAGTGGGAATTTCAAAAACAAGTTGCATCCTTGATAACTTGTTAAATTAATAGCAAAAACTGATCTTCACCCGATGTACAATTATTGAAAAGGTCTAATGCACATTTTTTACGCAAATGGCATCGAAAAATCACGTTTTAACCTAAATAGTTGAGACGTTGCTGTTTTTACGGCGATTAATTTAGTTTCGGGCTCCCATTTCATTCAAAAAATTTTTGGTTTTTTTCATTTAATATAACAGATGTAATTTTCAAACATGTACTCCGACTATTCGCCGAAGGAATTCTTACTTTATGCAAAATTCATGCCAAAGTCTTTCTACGAAATTATTATTTTCGTGCGGAATGACTAAGTAATGTGTAAAAAACCATTCCATAGATTAAATAAAACAAGAGGGCCAAGATGGCCCTAGGTCGCTCACCTGAGAAACACATCATAATACACCATAACAGTGTAAACATAGACCTAGTGATTGCATGGAAAAAAATATTCTGACTAAGTATCATTAAAATTGGAGCAAACACAAGTATTTTTTTATTTGACCTAGTGACCTAGTTTTTAACCCCAGACGACCCATATTCTAACTTGACCTAGATTTTATCAAGGCAATCATTTTGACCAAATGTCATGAGGATCAATTGAAAAATACAGCCTCTATCACATACACAAGGTTTTCCTTTGATTTGACCTAGTGACCTAGTTTTTGAAACAGATGACCCATATTCAAACTTGACCTAGATTTCATCAAGGCAATCATTCTGACCAAATTTCATGAAGATGAATTGAAAAATACAGCCTCTATTGCATACACAAGGTTTTTCTTTGATTTGACCTAGGGACCTAGTTTTTGACCTAGTTTTTGACCACAGATGACCAATAACCAAACTCAATCTAGATTTTATCAAGGCAACATTTCTGACCAAATTTCATAAAGATCAATTGAAAAATACAGCCTCTATCGCATACACAAGGTTTTTCTTTGATTTGACCTAGTGACCTGATTTTTCACCAAGATGACCTATATTCAAATTTGACCAAGACTTTATCAAGGCAATCATTCTGACTGAATTTCATGAAGATCAATTGAAAAATATAGCCTCTATCGCATACACAAGGTTTTTCTTTGATTTGACCTAGTGACCTAGTTTTTGACCCCAGATGACCCATTTTTGAACTCGGCCTAGATTTCATCAAGGTTATCATTCTAACCAAAGTTCATGAAGATTAATTGAAGAATACAGCCTCTATCGCATACACAAGGTTTTTCTTTGATTTGACCTAGTGACCTAGTTTTTGACCCCAGATGACCCATTTTCAAACTCGGCCTAGATTTGATCAAGGTAATTATTCTGACCAAATTTCATGAAGATCAGTTGAAAAATACAGCCTCTATCGCATACACAAGCTAAATGTTGTCGGACAGACATACGACAGACAAACGCCGGACATCGAGTGATCAGAAAAACTCACCTGAGCATTGCTCAGGTGAGCTAACAACTAAAATTATAATACAAATTTATTTTACTGTAAATTGTGAGAGAAAAGTACTGGGGTTTCCAACTTTGTTTTCGCTGTATTGTCTTCAATTTCCCCCTACCCTCCTTTTCACGCGCAGATTTTGTGCATCAAAATTTCACAAAGAACTGTTTGTATTTTAGGGGAAAATACAAAAAGTTTACATCAACATAAATTTCATTTTGAGCTTACTTTAATGTTTTAAGCAATTTTCCGATTTCTTTCCGATTTGTATTGTCACACTTGTATGCCTGAATGCATATTACACAAACACACACACAAAAAGCGTAATGAAAAAATGATACTTTGTATTACTCATTTTACTGCTCGATCTCTCCACAGATTTTAGAAATTTTATGAAAATGATTCTGAAATGTTTTTGAATGAAATAGGATCACCAAAACTCCTTGAATTCCGGGTTCATTTTCACGCTACGGTGCTAAGAAAATTGGGAAGTTTAAGGACACTTAAAACGTTACGTCTTTTCCCCCGCGTTTTCCAACCAAGTTCACATTTTCTGTTTGTAGAATTTACTTGCAGCCTTTATTTTACGGCTTGTAGCAGGAAACTTTGAAATTAAAATTTTTTTTTAGTTGAATAAAAATTTCATTGGGACATTTAAAAATATTTGAACAGTAGAAATTAAACATATCTTGGGTTCACAGTGGTGTGTTTTACTCAATAAAACTTTCAACTATATGTATCTTTATGTACAGGGCCTTCTGAAAGAAACAAAGAAAAAATAGTGATTTTGCTCAAACGAAAGCAAGTTACTATATTAAGTATCAAGTTTCCTGTTCGGGAAGGAGGGAAACACCCATAGACTGTTTCCTGAACGGGAAGTTTCCCCTACTCTTTCCTACAAGCTGGGGTATAAATACAATGTTAAAGGACATTTTGAACATACAGGAAACTATTGGTTTTCTTACCTTGTTATCAACTGGCCTAAAAATGGCCGACAGTTGTCTACTTTGGATCATACTTCCAAGGCCTCTCTATAAATAATTAGCTGCTAATTTTTACATATTATGTGTCAAAAGGAACCTTTTAATGTTTTCTCATCTAGTACCTTTGTAACTTTTTCACTTTTCAGCTATTCTTGCAGTATTTTGTAATAATGATGTGTCCGGCAATTACCTCAACATTTAGCAGGCGGGAATATTAAAATTCCTAGCAGCTAGGAATTTCTTTTTTTTTGTTGGATTTAACGTCGCACCGACACATGATAGGTCATATGGCGACTTTCCAGCTTTAGTGGTGGCTCTAGGAAGACCCCAGGTGCCCCTCCGTGCATTATTTCATCATGAGCGGGCACATGGGTAGAACCACCGACCTTCCGTAAGCCAGCTTGATGGCAGCTAGGAATTTCGATTTCTCAATAATTCCTTCCATTTATGAACTTTCATATACACTTCAAATACCTAGTAAGGCTTGTTCTTCAAGTGTTTTAGCATATCGTCATTCATATCATTTATGTAAATTCACTTTTTCTAAAACATTCCTTGCAACATGGTCTGCCATTTTAATAAAATCCTGTCAACAAGCCAGACTTCATTTATCATTTGAAACACTTTCAACTAAGCTGACATAAAACAAGTTCGTGAAAACTTGTCATGAAACTCTGGTAAATGAGTTTAGACTCTATTGACTATTCTTATTTCTACTGGTGCTCTGCTGAAATAAACAACCAAAACTTTTGAATGTCTTTAGCCAATATTAAAACCTTCTCTTGTTTACGATATCCAATGAACAACACTACAAGAATAGATATAATACATTGGATCAAATGAGATGCGCGCCGAACCGTGTCAATATCATCAGAATTTAAAGCCAGAAAATGGCCTTAACAAAAACAGTATTCCTAAATTGTAGGAAATTTTTACAAAATATACATTTACAATGCATATAACAACTAGAAATTAGAATGTGTCTGTAGGACACAGGGTGTATCCCCCACTGGTACATTTGTCACAAATAAGGGGAAATAATTCAAATGTCTGCAGTCTTAATGGGGTATAGCCTCAAAAAAAATATGAGAAGGATTCATTATTCTATACCATATACTTTTTGAGCTATGAGCATCAGAAACAAAAAATCCTCTATTTTGGCTATTTCATGGGCCATAACTCTGTAATAAATGCTAAAATTCTCAAGAAGAATGCCAAGTGTGCAAGGTCACATTATGATAAAGACTCAAGCAAGGTTTCATGAATTTACATTAAATATTTTCTGAGCGAGGCACATAATTAAGTGAAAATGTGCATTTTTTTACTATATCAGGGGCCGTAACTCTAAAAATAGGGGATGGCCTCAGATGAAAAATAGTAGGTGCGCAAGTTCATATCATGATAAAGACTCGTGCAAGGTTTCATCAATTTATATCAAATGCTTTCTTAGCTAGGGGTGTCACAAGGTGAAAATGTGCATTTTTGACTATTTCAGGGGTCATAACTCTAGAAATAGGGCGCGGACCCATATCAAAAAAATGAGATGCGCAAGTTCATATCATGATTAAGACTCGTGCAAGGTTTCATTAATCTATATCAAATACTTTTTGAGCTAGGCGTGTCAGAAGGTGAAAATGTGCATTTTTGACTATTTCAGGGGCCATAACTCTAAAATTAGGGGGCGGACCAGACGAAAAATAGAAGGTGCGCAAGTTCATATCATGATAAAGACCCATGCAAGGTTTCATCAATTTATATCAAATACTTTTTGAGCTAGGCGCGTCACGAACCCCGGACGGACGGACGCACGGACAAGAGCAAATCTATATGCCCCCACCACTCATGGGGGGCACAAAAAGAGATTTCTACAATAAATGCCAAACTACTGAGCAAATATGGGAGGGAGGGTGGGCATTTGATCCCTCCAGTTATATGACTACATAAAATCCAAACCAAACTTCAACTTTTACCAAGGTAAGTCTCGTTTACTTTTTGGATTTTATTACGTCATAATAACTTCCGTGCTCAAATGAGAAATTCAAAGCTTTTGTTAAGGACATCACGCAGTTAAACAATAAATTAAAATCATTTACCTTACAGCTGTAAAACTGCTGTTGGGAAGCTATCCTTCTCTGTATTTATTGGTTATTTTGTAGAATTTGGCGAATGTTACAGAATTACTCCAACCGGCTGTGTCCAGTATATGTTGTGTTGGACATACTTTTATGTCGTGTTATTGGTACTATTTAGTTTCTCAACTTGACCATTTCAGTCTGGGTGGTTCCAATACTCCCGCTTTCATAGCATTGGGTATTGTATAATCACCCCTTGGATATGGTGCCTGCTTTTTAATTTTGTCTTTTGACAGTTCCTGTGATACGCAGGCTCCATAACCTCAGATCCCCTTCCTAAATTCTAGTTTGTGTATTTCTGCCCATAGTTTTCTCGTTTGGGGCAAACCTATTATTTTATCTGAGGACCAAACGCCGCTCTTCATGGAATTACACGCCTCAACACGTGTATCATTGAAGGTTCCATGTTCACCGCCGTTTGAATACATCTGCGGATGTCTCTAAATTGCTTTTTGTACTTTTAGCATGTTTAAATGTTGAGTTCTGCTCAACCCGGGACTAGAGGGCGTGGACGGTAGCATGCATTTCCACTACCGTCCGTGAACAGGCTCAATCAAACCGAGCCTGCAACATTTTCGTTTTTGTCGTGTGGAGCGACCTGTGAAGTTTCCACTTTTTTCTATTTTTGTACATTATTAACTTTTGCTTTGGAAGTTGCTGCACCTCTTATACTATGATTTTTGAAAAGCTGACAATCAATACCAGCAGCAGCCATAACTGCCCTTAACCAACGACTAATGGTATCTTTAGAAATACGTCTATAAGGTTTTGAACAACTTATGAATAAACTTGTAACATGTCCACGCAAATTCTCTGTCCTTTTCAAATATTCTTTCAAAACAAAAACCACACAAAGTCTCCTATCTGGAGGGTATGACCAAAGAACAGCTTCTGCAATGTCCTTTCCTGGTCTAGACTGTTTCAAAATACTATACAACAAAATATAAGCATATCCTTTTGCTTTTTTATATATCTTATGTCCAAAAGATATAAAGACTGCACCCTGAGGGCTACAATTAACGTAATTAACATGACTAATTTAAGAGTTAGTTACTTGAGACATAATTTATTTACAGGAGATAAAGTCTGCAAATACCGTAAAACAACTGAAACATTCCATGTTTCTTTATATCTTGGCATAGAAGGTCTCAAATTGAAGACATCCTTGACAAATCTAATAACTTATGAATGAGTATTGCCGCAAAACTATCCAACACAATTCCTATGGAAGATAATGCACTTCTTGCTGTGTTAATTGCACTGTAACCAAGACCCAAGGAATATAACTCTGTCAGAAATTCCAAAACACAATTTACAGATGTTTGAAAACTATCAACCTGTCTTTGATTACAGAATAAAATCCATTTTCTGATGACTGTATTATACTGTCTTTGTGTGGACTTTCTCCATGAACACATGATAATATCGGCAGCTTTGGCTGAAATTCTTCTGTTAATGAACGAATTCTTGATACTTTGCATACTATTAAATTCAGTTTGTTGTGTAAAGGATGTACCTTGTCTGTTCCTGGCAGGATCAGCAAATGTTTCCTTCGAGGTAAAACTCTTGGAAAGTCAACTAATAGATTCATCAATGGTGTCCACCAAATTTGAGTCTTCCACAACGGGCAAACCAAAATGCAACTGGCCATATCTTGGCGAATCTTCTGTACACATTTCATCACCAAACTGAAAGGTGGAAAGGCATACAACAGATTATTTGACCATTCATAACAGAAAGCATTAACAAAAATTGCATCTGGATCTGGGTGCCATGAGATAAGTGAGTCCACTTGTCCGTTAAGTCTGGATACAAACAAATCGATAGAAGGTCTAGTACAAACATTAACTATTTGATCAAAAACATTTCTATCAAGCATCCATTCAACATTTTCATTGCATTTTCGACTACCAAGATCAGCAATATTGGATCTACCAGGTATAAAACTGGCTGAAATCTAAATATTTCTTTATATGCACCACAGCCATAGGTTTCTTGCCAAATGTTAAAGATTTTATACCACCCATGGCATTGATATACGAAATAGCACATGTATTATCAGAATGGACCTGAACATGTAAATCATGCAAGTCTTTGCAAATGGCACGGATACCATAAAAGATAGCCAACAATTCAAGACAGTTAATATGATTATTAACTTCTGCTGCATTCCATTTCCCATTTAATAAAATTATAATCCACCCAGCTATAGCTTGTTTTCATCAATCAGTATTAGGATATAGGTCAAAATCTCCGGGTTCTTTTATTTGTTCACAAGTGAGCCTTTAATTGATTTAGAACAGTTACATAAGCAAAACGCTAATATCTGAAAGACAGTAATGGAACAATCTACTGAAAAGTCGTGTTTAGCAAAAAGTACTTTCAAAGAGAGAGAATTCCGCATTTTTCATACACAAGGTTTATTCAAATAAGTCTAGTTTTTGTTTGACATATGGTAGAAAGTGAAATCCGGTCTTAAACAATCCCGGAATGAATGTATTTATGGCTGAAGTGGATGAAACATTACCTAATTCCTGGGTAACGAAATCGAAAATCTAGAGATCTTACAGAAACTGGCCCACAGATCATTATGTCTCTTACCGGTCCGTGCGTCAACCCTTGTCCAGAGCTTGAAATTCTTCTTTGTTCAATTGGCAATGAAATCGAGCCATGTTAGAATCTTTATTTCAAACTCCTGAGACATAAAATTCAGACAACTGCAATTTATTCACACAGTAATGCTGTATGTGTCAAAATGTAATTCTGAAGTTTTGAAGGATGTAAATTTTTCTTGTGTAACCAACAACATAATAAAATTGATAAGAAAATTTTATCAGACACTATTATGTAATGGCACTTGCCTCACCTTGGTCTCCACAACAGCCTCTATTACAATTGTAATATGACAAATCCAGAAATTTGAAAATACTTCAAAACTTCTTTGTCAAAGCCTTATAATCCGACAGATATCAAGACATTTTACTTCGATGCATGCAAACTTGCTGGTATTTATTACCGGCTTGTGGTAGTAAATCAACTGGTAACACTAGGTTTGTGGTAGAAATTACCTAGTAACACTGGTTTTGTTGTAGAAAATGAACTGGTATAAAACACCGGTTTGTGGTAGTAAATCAACTGGTAATGCTGATTAGTGATAGTTAATTAACTGGTAACATCAGTTTGTGGTAGAAATGTACTGGTCACACTGGTATTGTAAGTGTGGTAGTAAATAACTTCTAACATTTTTTTTATAATAGTAAATCAACCGGTAGCATTGGCTTATGTAAACAAGAGCTGTCCGTAAGACAGCCAGAGCTCGACTATTCGAACTGCTGTCCCAGAAGCAGGAATATTACAGTAAGTCATAAAACATCTGTAGTTTCAATGCAATATGCACATTAGTTCTGGAGACTTTTCACTTCTAAACCAATAGTTCAATATAAATTTATCATTGTGTATTAAGATAACTTTTACAGGTATTTCATTATCATAGTGGTTAAAGTTGAGACCTGATACAATAAAAGGAGTTATAAAGGACAGATCATTTGGTAGTTGTGGAAACAGTTTATTTACTACAAAAATGCCACTATCAAACTATAGAAACAAAATAAAGTAGAATGCTTTTGTCATAGAAAACTGTAAAAAAATTAGTAAAACATACCATTTTATTAAAGTAAAAGTCTGCACTCCTTTGCCATAATGTATTGACACATCAGGAAATGGATTTCTTGAATAGACCGCAAAAGATCTGTGTAGTGTTTTGATATATTGACATAATCAGGTGTAAAATGTATCTGATATTGCAAAGGTAGTGTAGTTCTGACATTTTCATAATGTCACACGCTTGCATCATAAGTTAGTAAGTTACTTGACATGAAGCCCATTCCTTTATTCGATATAGTCACTTTCTTCAGAATTGAGATGTATCAAAATGCACGAAGTCTGTTCACTAGGAAGTAGTATAAATGATTAAAGAGCACAGAGAAACAAATGTAACAGTGAGCAGTATATGCTGATTATAAAATATTAAAACAGATCTTAGGCTACTGGTACTCCTTTGGTGTGGAATGTCACACACTAATAAATATATATACACATGATACTTATATATGTATGTATATATTATACTGTCACAGATATTAGTTAATTTTGTCTCTTCTTTTTGTTTAAAAGAAATATATATTGCCTTGTGGTCTGAGAAGTGGCTTTCTATCACACTACATTCATATGGTATTGTCATGTGTAAACTGACATATATGTGATCCAGAACTGATCCAAAATATGTAGTAGGAACTTTGATACACTGAGTGCAGTGGAGTATTTCCTCAATGAAATTGGTTTCTTGGCTTAAGATATTTAAATTCATATCACCAAGGACAATGAATGGTTGATCCTTTTGGCATAAAGTGTGGTAAAGCTAGTAGTTGTTTATGGCGACACATACATAGCAACTATGGTTAGCAGTGGCATCTGTTGTATATCACAATTTACCTTAATGTTAACCATTTCCACATTATTGTTCTGTGAACATCCATGTCCATTTTGCATAGAAATATCCAGAGAATCTTCTGAATAAACAGCTAATCCATAGCTTCTGTTGACAGGACTGTCAAACCTTTGTAGTTTGAAGTTTGAAATGGAGTAAGTTTGTGCTTCATCTTGAGTGCAAAGTTTAGTTTCAGCAAAAATAGTAATATTAGCTGAATTGTAGCATTCACCAACTAGAATGTCTTGGAAATGTTTCCTGAGGGATCTCACATTTTGGTATACAATACTGAAGTAATCAACTGTCTGAATAGGACAAGTAAGTGAAAGTGAGGACAATCTTAAACGTTCCATTTCTTTGACTACATCATTATCAACTTTGAATGCTTTCATATTTAGATCTCTGATTTTAAGCTTTTCTAGTTTTGTAACTCTCGATAAGCCTACATAATGGGAATGTGGGAAATGTTTTCCTGAAAAATCCATAGTGTCTCCAAGACATCTATGGCTAGTTTCTGCAGCCGCACAACGTAGAGGAAACTGCTCTCTCAAAACCTTAGCAGACTTATACTTTCCTACAGAAAATTGCCTTTTGATCCGATGTAATAATGTCCAAGTCAGACTGATGCCTTTAGTGTACAGATTCTTGTACTGAAGTCAACACTGTTTACCCATTTCAGTATTTTCTAACTGCACCCATAAATACTTGTAACGTCCCGATTTATCCACTGGCCCACATGCAGTTAGAATACAGTGCCCATTGCGGCGTCTCACATCTTGTGCCACAGTACAGTACCGTCGTTATATACGAAATGTGAAAGACGTTAAACGACACACTCCACCATAATGTTGAAAGTTCATTTCTAAGACCTATAGCAGTGTTGAGATTTTCTTCCAGGTTCATGGTTTTAGAAGGGTCTTTTGGGATTTTCAGAAGTATTCTTTGTTTTACTTCAGGTGTAACATCTCCAAGAAACACATCTATTTACTTGTTTCTTATCTTCTGTGTTTGATGGGTTTCACATACCACTTTATTGTGTCTCTGGACATTTGCCTTTGTTAGATATATATGTGGAATATGGATAAGATAATCTGGATGATGTAGATCTGTCTGGATGCTATGTTTCTGAAGAACTGTAATATCAGATTTAGTCTGCTTGTTTTCTCTAAGTCTATTCAGAAGTTCAGCAAATTGTTTACTGTCTTTTTGACGCATTATCTGTAGCAGTTCAAACATACGAAAATTTTCATTCCAAAAATTTACTGCAAGAGGACCATATTCATCTTTTAGGTTTGAAAATATCCAACCATCGGAGACTGATTTCAGCTGGAAGAGGTCTCCCACTGCAAGAATGTTTCACCAAATATTTTTGTGGATCCCATTATCTGTTAGAGACGCTATTGATAAATGAAAACATTCTGTTTCCAACTATTGAGATTCCATCAATTATGAGAGCCTGGTAGATCAATTTTACCACTACTGTTTTCCAACACCAGCTCCTCTGAGGAACACATACAATGGTTCCTCAGTTGTTTTGAAGTGATGAAGTAAGTACAGAAAAAAATCTGCGTTGGTCTGTGTTTAGGGATGCCACTTGTTTGTAATATTCTTCATCTGGAATTGCATTCTGTATGATTTCAAGTTTCTGGGAAGTGCTGTCACAGATGAATTCAGAATATACTTCTAATTCTTCTGAAGTTGCTGCTAATGGTCCATACTAAACACTTTCTCTGTGACCTTTTTGCTCGTCCATCTCTTCATCAGCTTGAGTTTGAGGAGCAATCTTACACCAACCTGATAGAATTTGTTCTTTGAGTAATGTACTGGCAGTTTCCACTGCTTGCTCAATTTCAACATAATTGTGGTTGTATTGTTTTATCTTCTCCTCAATGGCACTTTTATCTTTTATTGCAAAAAAGTATTCAGTAAATGTTAGACAGTCACCAATGATTGATTTTTCTGATCTCCATGGATGAAACAGTAATAAAATTTCCTGGGTCCACAGACTGTTGGTATCGAACATACCTGATGATGACAGGTCTTTGTTTTCTTTTCTTCAGAATGTTCTTATCGGGTAGATTAAATGTATCATGGTTTTCTTCATCAGTGTCATCAGCATCTTCATCACTTTCTGTTTCATTTCTGTCAATTTTCTTTTTGTAAACAATTTTGTATTTTCTAACAAAGTCAGCCAGGCAAAGATTTTGAAGTTTCTTTGGTCTTTCTGCATATCTGTCAATAATACTTTTAGCATTTACAACATGTGAATCATGAGGTAAGCTTTGTATTATAGACAAAATTTTCAACATCATAACACGTTCTTGTGGTGGTGAAGTGTTGATGAAGGCAACGTCTCTTGAAGACTGTTTTAACGGCATTTGAAGAATAAATTATACTGCCTCCTGTGCTGAAACTTCAACATGATTTAAAAATGTGTGTCCTATCAAGCGGACCTGATTAACTCCCTGTCTAAGACCAGTGTTCCCTTCTTTGGCTTCATTGACTGCATGGTAAAGCAAGTTGGACATGCCACGCTGAGACTTTGCAATGTATGTAACAACATATACTGCACAGGCATAAGCATCCAACACATACTGGATATCTAAATTGGCTCTCCAGCACTGCAGCAAGGTATCATTGTAAGAATTAAGTCGTGTTTCTTGAACACTTCTTTTTAAAAAGATTTTCTTTGTAGTGACTGAAGACCTAATGGCATTTATGTAATCTTCTTTTGTCATTTCCATGGTTTTAAGGAAGTCTGTAAAATTGTTAATTTCTGTAGTTTGTTTTCTCATATCATCCATCTTTTTTTGGTATCTTTTCCAGTTCTCTAAATGTTTCTGTTTATCTTCCTAAGTTGTGCATTCTTCTAAAGGGTCAAGAATACAGGTTTCCTCCACTGGTGGTAATCGATAATTAAACATGCAGATGCACTCGTCCTTCTTCTTGCAATATCTACTATGGTTGTGCTCTTAAGATTATAAAATTGTCCAAGTGTGTGTCTCTCTTACATGTCACATATGTGTCCACAAAGTGAAGAACAGCCTTTTTACTTTCTTCATCTTCCTGTAGCTTTGGGGCTCCATCTACCCATACCAACATAAGTGGCTAGCCTCTCATCTGGAATTCCACCTTATAAAAGACGTCAACAATTTTTCCAACTGAATTAAAAGAGCTTAGTAAGAGAATATTGGTAAGTTTCTTTACCTGGTGGTCAAAGTGTCTTGCACAAGTCACTGGATCTTTTCTTATAAGTAGAGATTTTTGGAAGAAAGTCAGATTAGCAATTTCTTCTGATGAAAGTATTTTCCCATTGACTGTTTGTAAAAGAATTTGTAGCAAATATGACCACTTTGTCTTACCTGAGGAAAATGACATGAACCATGTCGGAATTCTAAGTACTCTAAGCATAGCGAAAAGATCCTTTTTTGTCTTTTCCCAATATGGTGGAAGACTTAAGATCTTATAAAATTTGTAACTATTAGTCTTGCTACTGTGGCTCAAATTCTTGCTGATCCAAGTCACATGCATTTTTATTTAAATTGCTTGTTTTTCTAAGCACTAAGTTGGATTTTTGCATATATGTGTTTAGCTTGTATTTTTTTCAATTTGAAAACTATATTTGGGATGTTTTCAGCAACTCTCCTGTCTAATCTTCTTAATTCAGATTTACATATGTCATTATATGAAAGACTGCTGCTATTTTGTCTTTTTTTGACCACAAAAAATTGTTGGAAATGCTAATTCTTCAGCATATTTATCTAACAAAAAAACACTTCAGAAAATAAATCCGCTGGCTGCAACATTGTATCACGACTGCCAGCAGGTTGCTGTTCTAATGTTGTTTCTTCCCACCCGTCATCTTCTTGTTGCACTTCTGTAAAATGATCTTCAGGGTCCTCAGTTGGAACATCCCAATCCTCATCTATAGTAATTCCTTCTTCCTTGTATAATTCACTTGTTTTCACAAGGTAAGACAAGGCTTGACGAACATTGCTTGGCCGCATGCTCTGAAATTGAATGTGATGTTTGTTGGAAATTTTCCTTTTAAGCTTTAGAGCTATGCAGGCGTTTCCATCAGTCTTTCGTGGCGGGTGTGTCACTGTTGTATTAATGTTGGCTGGTATGTTTACAACATTACGAGTCAAACTTACCTGACCCCCTATCGACAATTCATGTAGCTGCATAAAAACAATTCTTGGTGCTATAAGCCTCTCTTCAAGATGGGTAATATTCAAAAATTCAGGTTTAACAGGAAAGCTAACATTGATCGCTGACAATGGAGGCAATTTGTTCTTCTTGGCATATGAATAACATGTAGAATAGATCCATTGCTTTCCATCTACACTTTGTCTACCAACAAATATGTTCTCTTTTAGTTCTGAGTTCAAGCTTACATATTCTTTTTGTTTTGGTTTCATGGTACGACAACTGGTCACAACATGCACAGATATAAGATGGGCCGGACTTCACTAAATCATGGAATGTGTGAATGAGAGATTCCACTGTTTCAGAGGTTGCTGACTTATGTTTTCTTTGCTTTTCAATTTTCCTGTATGTGTTGTCTGCCCTTTTCATTTGTTTGTGTTTTTTCTCTTTGTATCTATTAGACATATCTTTTGTCTTCTTCTCATGTTCCAAAGCTCTAAATTCCTCCGAGCATCTTCTTTGACATTGTATTTCCTTTTCCACAAACCTGCTTCTGGGATTTTCTCTCTTCCTTTTGTTCTCCTGAAATCTGATTTCTTCTGAAGCTCTGTTTTTTCTTTTTATTTTCATTTCTACATCTCTGCTTCTGATATTACATCTTTTCTTATCATTTTCTTCATCTCTCATTTCTTGAGATGCTCTTTTTCTCTTTTTATGTCCTTTTCCATGTCTGTACTTTTTGGATTTTTTTCTTTTCCTCATATTTTCTTCATTTCTGACTACTTCAGATTCTCTTTTTTTCTTTTTACGTTTTTCTCCGTGTCTAGTTTTTATACTGTTTCTACTTGTTCTTCTTCATCTTCTGATTCTACTTTTTTATTTCTTCTCGACAGTTCTGCTGTTGATACTTGCTCTTTTTTCCCGCTTTCCTCATTCCGTATTTCTTTTAAGGATCTCACTTCTCTCTTATGAAGCATTTCCTTTGTTCTGTTTGTAAGACTTTGTCTCTTGTAAGCATTTTCTGAATGTCGATTATTTGACACGCTTCTCCTTCTCATTTTCTCAGCTTTTTTCCCCTTTGGACAGGTTACTGTTGTTATCATTGTTTTGAATGCATTCATTAAATTTATTTGGCTGTTCATCCACTACAGTATGAATATCTTTTTACTTTTGAGACATTTGAAACTGATTTTGAATTTCTTTGTATATTTGACTTTCATGTCTGAAATGTTCCGGAATATCCAATGTTGTTGCTTGTACATCTAGTACAACTTCATAATGATTTCTGTTTTTATGACTGAGGTAAATACTGTGATTGTGTGGTTCAAACTTTTTGTATACAAAACTTGCAGAGTGGAGCAACCAGTTGTATGAATTACTTCTTTCTGGTTGTGAATACACAAAGATATTCGTTTTCAGTAAACGGGCCATGGCAAAGATTTCAACTTGTGTTGCCCAAGTTTTATCACAGTCCATTTTGGTAGTTCTTAAATATTCTTGTGTTGTTTGATTCCTATCAAATAAAGATTTGCCTAATTTTGGATTTTTTTTCAGATGTTTCACCACTGCTGATCGAAAAAATGTGTAATTTTCTTCAGTTCCAGTCACAACATAGGATAAGCTTCTGAAAAAGCAATTTCCATCACCTTTTATAGTTTCAATATTTGATGGGATGCCAATGACTTTCCTTACATGATCAGATTCAAATGTAGTATGTCCTGACAGATTTAAGATTTTACACTGTTGCCTCTGCCATGAAGATCTGACAGGTTCAAAGTACCGAGCAGTTCTTTCTTCATCAAGACTATTTATTTCTACCAAATCCTCTGTAAATATGTCTTTTCTTTTAAAATTGAATGTGATGATATAAATGAAGGCTCATCACTTAATTGATGGCTGGCAGGAATTTCATTATGAGTAGCAGGGACTAATTTCTCCTGTTTATGTGAAGAATCCAGGCTCAAGTGATTGTGATTTTTTAAACTTGGACTGTAGATGTCTATGATTTGCTTTATGAGAATTTTTATTTGAAATGATGAAAAAATCCTTTCACATAGTAAACAATATATATGTACATTTATGCTTCACTAAATTACTTTTGGACTTGTACTGTTTTTTACACTGTTGGCAGGTGAATGTGGTAGCTTTGGACCAGTGGTGATTGACAAAGTTAAACTTCCGTGTGAACGTTTTTTCTACATGCAGAACAAATATAGCATTCATGCTCAATGAATTTCTGATTTGCTTTAAATGTTCTATGACACTGTGGTCAATTTTTATTTCCAAATTAAGCTTGTGCTCCTCTGTTTGATAGGAGGAAGTGTCTGTGAGCTGAAAAAGAAATAAGCAATTATAAATAAAGTTTTAATATCGGTGTATATGTATAATGTATCAAATAAGGAGATCCTTCGGACACACTTGAGTCAAAAGAAACTGTGAAAATAGCAGACTTACTAAAGACAAGTTAGGTAAAGTAGTTTTATATAAATCAGACAGCTTAACACTAAATCTGTAAATCAGAAAATAATTACTTTTAAATATGTGTAAAAACTGATGATTATTATTTATAAGATATTAATTGTCCATAAATATTTGATGTTCTTGCCATCCAGCGTCCAAGACATTTATTTGAAGTATATCAAATATAAGAATATCAGTACCTGAACATCTGACATGTATAAGGTAATCAGTCAAATTTTTTTCTACCCTGCTACCTGGAATTAGGGTAAGTAAATGAATTATCATGACCAAAGTGATTTAATTGTTACAGTGCATCATAGTTTGTTATAACAATAAGTTCCACTCTTTAGTAAAATAAGAAGTAGCAGTATTAATATTTGGTTTTAACTGGAGTAAAAGAATGGAATCTGTCTGCTCTGGTCATCTGACAGTCAGTTGAAGATGAAGTAAACATAATTTTCACCAGAACCTCTAAAAGTGATTATTAGACTGCGAACTATTTCTTCTGAAAAAAGCTATTAGAATAAGTAAGTCATTTAGATGTGTCAAGTTTAAAACAAGTAAGCTAGAAAACTATCAACTATGTGTATCATCTACATTTCTGATAGTGTACAAGCAAACAAGTTAAATATGTAAGAACGTACCGGTAAACAAAACAATTGTCCAAAACACATTTTGGCTTTAATTTCATTTAAATGTAAGCATATGTTAAGTATATAAAAGAAATTAATTTATTTGCAAACAGTAGATAAATGTATGTTTATTTAAAAATAAGAATGTTTATGCTTTTTGCCAAAATGTATTTTGGTAATGACAATCCATCACCTCTAAAATGTTGACTTACTTACGTACTTCCATGACAAAACTTCTGAAATTTATTTTATTCATTTAGTGATAATTTATGTCACAAATACAACAGACGTTTAGAACTAGTAGGAATGTGTCCATTGGACACAGGTTACCATGCCAAGTTTTATCAATCTAGCAACTGTGTATTACAAATGTATATACATGTATAGAGTAAGAAAATCAAACCAGGTATTGTCTACAGATAATTTGTAACTATAATTCAAAGTGAAGTTTTGTCCAAAAAAAGACACGATTACACAATTCACATGAAATGTCTCATCAGATGTGTGCAATTAGAGCTTTTTAAAGTTTTCTGGGGTTTTTTTTTCTGAGGTGGTTCATTCCTGTTTTCATCCTCCCCACAATTCACATGAAAGGTCTCATCAGATGTGTGCACTTAGAGCTTTTTAAAGTTTTCTGGTTTTTTTTTCTGAGGTGGTTCATTCCTGTTTTCATCCTCCCCATTTTTTCACATGAACATTGTTTCTATCAACACTGCTCACATCACTATTGTTATTTTGGTTATTATTGTTGATTTCATCCTCAGTTTTGTTTACATCTCCATTATTTACATCAGCAATGTTCATTTTATTTTTCTTGCTACCTTCATCATCACTACTGTTATCACTATTACTCATGTCGTCATCCTCCTGATCTTGATCCATTTCTCCAAACAAGTCCTGAGATGCCTGGCTTTCAATTTGTGTTTGGAGATTGGTAGTCTTTTCCAGTAATTTTTTAGTTTCTTCTTCCAAGTTGGCTATTTCTATAGCTTTTTTTTCTTGTAACTGCTTGTGTTCCCTGTCTATGTTTGCTAACTTGAATAACAGCTTTCCATTTTCAGCCACTGATTTAGATTTTTCACGGGCAGTGTTATTAAGTTTTTTCTTCAAGGTTTGTACTTCACTCCTAAGGGCATGTAGTTCTTCTACTGCCTTTTGATTTCTAATGTTCAGAGACATCGAATTACATCTGACTCTTCTGGCTAGAGTTTCTAGAGTATGTGTTGCTTCTGGAACACTTTTATTCTGCTTCAATTTATAAGCAATCCCAAGAATTTGAAGCTCTAGATCCGTTATACTGTCTAATATTTTTTGTCTTCCATTGTGCATTTAATCTGAAAATAGAAATAGACAGTTTTAAGAAAATATCAACAGTTACTTTGTCACCCTGAAGGCAAGAGGTGTGACATGTCTCTTTCAGCATGTAACATATTTCCACACAGAATTAAAGGAATGGTTATAACAGAAATGAGTGTAGTGGAAATTTGCTGCAAGCTGCCATAGCCAGAAAATTGTGTTTAATAGACAAAGAGGAAAAATATTTATTTTGTTGCCATTAACATGCACTGTGTTTGAAATTCTAAAAGCACTAATATTTCTTAGACTGCAGAATGCAATTACAAGTGTACTACTTAGCTTAATTCAGTTTTTGTTCAATAATTATAGATGTTCACTGAAGCTGTTTATCAATGAATGAGTCCCATATGAAATCTCGTAAATGATTCAACCAAATTATTCCAACAGACTTTTTGCTAAATGCATCATATGACTTATCTCTGCTCTAGTAATCTGAACATATGTGATGTTTCAATTCAATATCTGCGTTAGTTTTGGAGATAGTAACTTGCATGTAAAACTTTAACTAGAATTTTCTAAGTCCAAAAGGGGGCATAATTTGCTCAAAATACATGTCAGAGTTATGGGACTTGATCCAGTGAGGTTGGTAATTCACTTGAAAAAGAAAAAACAAGTTTCAAAACTATATGCCTTTAAATGATAGCTGTATGTACTGCATGCAAAAACTTAACCAAGGTGTGACGCCGACGCCAGGGTGAGTAGAATAGCTGGACTATTCTTCGAATAGTCGAGCTAATAAATGTCAAACATAGTAGGTATGTGAAACATAAAATAAAATAAACTACTTCATTATGAAAGGTGAAGTTTTAGCACATGGAATCTGTATGTCTTAAAACACAATAATGTTTTAAGCTTGTTTGTTTTGTTAATTTCAGATCAATCATGGCTGTCCCTGGTAAAAAAGTACTACTGAACTCAAGCCTGTCTCAAGGTTCTGGAGAAGATTTTGAAGTTTTCTGTCAGCCATGCGACAGAGATGACCTCAGGCTCCCTGTCGCTGGGTACTGTGTAGATTGTGAAGAGCACCTGTGTGACTCGTGCTTTAACACCCACAGAAGACCAAAACCACTTCAACATCATAAACTTCTAGATAAAGACAACATGCCACACACTCAGAATCTGTCTACAATGTCTAGTTCTACTAATGTTGGACAGACAGGTGATCTTACATCTCCTTGCTCTAAACACACGAAAGAAGTGATCAAGTTCTACTGTCATGACCATAAAGCACTTCTATGCAGTGTATGTGTGACCCTTGACCATACCCGTACATCCTGTCAGGTTGACAACATACCTGATATATCTGGATACACTATCGACAGCATCCAGTTCAAAGACACTCTTAAAGAGCTTGACAAAATGACCGAGAAATGTCATGAGATTACAGTAGATTTGAGACAAATGGTTGCAAAATCAAACACTTCTTTGACAAATGTTCTTGCAGAAATCAAACAGTTCAGGGACGAGATTAACCACAGGTTAGATGAACTTGAAAAGGAAACTTCAGATGCAGCAAATGCCCTAAAACAAGAGAATGACACAAGGTTGAAGACTACAGAAGAAACATGTGATAATGTCAGTAAAGCTCTAAAAGCATCATCTGATATGATAGAAGAAGTCAACACAACCAAGAAAGCAGACAGACTTTTCACTGAGCTTAAAAATGCGGAGCAACTGATCAGAGACAGTGAAAAAAGAATGCTGCAAGTAAAATCCACTGGAGCTACAAAAGAATATACATTTGATCCAAGTCAAGCCATTCAATCACTTCTTCAAAATGAGAAGTCACTAGGTACATTAACAGCTAAAATACAAAAACAGCCAAGTCCTCCTTCAGTCAAAGCTTTAAAATCTAGGATAATTTCACATCATAAAAACTTATGTGTCAAGACATTATCAGATAAAACAGATTGTTTCATAACCGGAATTGCAGCCTCTTTTCCAAACCAAGTATTTCTAGCAGATTATAACAATTACTCAATTAAAATGGTAGATATAAATAGTGAAGCTATTCAACAACTGAACCTAGATTCATATCCCTGGGATATCACCACAACCACCAGAGATGAACTTGCTGTAACAATGCCAGGTAACCATACAATACAGCTGATATCCTACTCCTCAAACAGACTCTCTAAGAAAAACACACTTAAAGTAGATGGATTGTGTTATGGTATTAGTAACTGCCAGGGGAAATTTGCAGTAACATTTCAGAGACCGGCAAAACTGCAAATCATCGGCTTGAAAGGCACTGTACTAACAACAGTCATAACAAACTCAAATGGTGAAAACATGTTCAGTAACCCAGAATATGTGACTACCAACAGCAATGCTATCTATGTATCTGACTATGCAATGCAGACAGTTATCTGGTTAAATTGGCAAGGAGAAGTAATGGGTAGTTATGGAGGGATGGGAGCTCCACAAGGTATTGCCATGTTAGATGATGGATCATTCTGTGTGAGTGACATGCAAACAGGCAAATGTAACATACTCAATGTAACTGGTGACTGTAAAGAGAGTACAACTGTACTCAAGGATTTAGATAGTCCAATGGCTATTTGCAGGTGTGATGCTACCAAAACGTTTCAAGTCAGTAACCACAGTGATGACAAAAAAGAAATGAACATCATTCAAATCTACGAGATGTCATAACACAGAGAAACGATTTTCTTCAGATATAACATCAAAGTGTAAATTATATCAAAATAATGTAAAAGTTATTTTAGGTAATTGCCATATTCTTATAGTCATACATGGAAAAAAAGCTTGAACTCAGCTACCGAAATAATTTGCTGACCAGTGGATTATATCCATTTGGCTTCAGTATACACAATTTTATGAAGGTGCACATACCGAGTCAGTTAGTTTAAACAATATTTTATTTTTGAAGCAACATACACATAACATGTACAACAAATTTTCACATATCAAATACATGGATTGGAAAACAAGCTGATAGCTTATTACCGAGTCAGTTGATATTCATTTATTTTTCCCCATTTGTTTACATGTTTAAAAAATATCCAAACAGTTTTAACCCTTATCATGCATGACACAATTGATTCTGCCTTTGCGACCACTGCACTTGTCGCCATTTAATCTGTTTCATTTTAGTAAGAACCCCTTTTAACAGTTGATGGTACTGTTCAGCTTGAAAGATGGCCAAGTTCATTATAGAAGTTTAGTAGGATAATGGTTAAAGATACATATCATGCAGTAATCACAATAGCTACTGACTATACTGTTTATTGACAGAACAAAATTAATCACTACTAAAGAAGACTTTAACATTTATAAACAAGGATCTTGTCAAACTATTAATTTTTTTAACATCTCTATAAACATGTATATTTTTGTATATTTTGTGTGACAATATGGAAAGGAATCATTAGAACTAAATATTTTTGACTTCTCTTAATGTATTCCTTCACCATGATCACATTACATTTCTTAGAAGAAACATGGGCACTGCGAACAAGTTGATAAAAACAGAAAACTCCCATTATAATATTCCTTCCTTTTCGTATCACAATCTGACATGTGACTTGTCAAACTTTCTGCAAAATTAAGTTTGATAAAGCGGTTATTTGTGGCATTGGGAGTTCTTTCAGTGTAAAAATAATAATTAGATAGTCAATATGGCAGTGACTCAATAATTATGAACCAATAATTATCTTCTTATTTACCATAAACTTCATTGCAAAGTTTTTATTAATGTCACACAGTATATGGGTGCCTCTTGATAATTTATACTGTTCCCAATGGCTCAAATATTTTAGATTCCACTACAAAACAAGAGCTGTTGGAGAACAACATTTTATGACTATTAAAAATTCAAAAGCCTTGTCACTCAAGAAAGTTAAAATGATGTAACATGAGGGCCAAAATGGCCCTATATCGCTCACTGTTATCACTGCACTTAAGGACAAGAAGGTTAAAAAATCATAATCAAGATCAATCAAAAGAATTATGAGAAAATATAGTTGAAATTTTCTTAAAGTTACTTCCAATAAAATTATTTTCAAATCAGGCCAGTAGTTTCATGCCTGAAGGATTACATCAGAGGAGGTTAGGAGCAAAATTTTGACTGATGAAGCCCAAAGGACAGGAACAACAAAGAGAAGAAATTAAAAATAAATCTAAGTCCTCAGAAAAAAATCTAAGTCCAAAGGACAGGAACAACAAAGGAAAGAATTTAACCAAAATTTAAAAAAAATTCTTACAAGGTACAGATATGTCAAAATACACCTACAAATTGGAGGTACCATCCATGTTGTACCACAGAAAAGTGGTCTCTGTTTTTCCCTACAGCCAATAATAAAAAAGTTACTAAATAAGCTATTTATAGTAACATAAGGATCTGCCAAATAAAAATAAGAGCACTGCAATCGACGCAAATGCAGAGCAATATACACACAAAACAAAGTCATACGACCTTTGAACCCTACGTGTGACCTTGACCTTGAAGTGAGCCATCCGAAACATGTGCTCTGCATATTGTTTTGATGAGGTGAACATTTGTGTCAGGTTTCTTTGAAATCCTTCAAGGGGTTCAAGAGTTACAGAGCGGAAGGGAAATTGCTAACCAACAGACATACAGACAGACGGACACCGAGGCGATAACATAATATGTCCCTTCAGGCGAATAAAAAGGAATCGAGATCTTATGGTGATACAAGTTGTGTGCAAGTTTGGTTAAAATCAAATCATAAATGAAGCTGCTATTGTGCAGACAAGGTCAAAATAGCTAATCTTGGCCCTTTCAGGGGCCATAACTCTGGAACCCATAATGGAATCTGGCCAGTTGAAGAAAGGAACCAAGATCTTGTGGTGATACAAGTTATGTGCAAGTTTGGTTAAAATCAAATCATAAATGAAGCTGCTATTGTGCAGACAAGGTCAACAAGAGGGCCATGATTGCCCTATATCGCTCACCTGTTATCACTGCACTTGAGGACAAGAAGGTCCTCAGAAAAAAATATCTAAGTCCAAAGGACAGGAACAACAGAGGGAAGAAATTTAACCAAAAAGAAAGAAAAAATCTTACAAGGTACAGATATGTCAAAATACATCTAAAAATTGGAGGTACCATCCATGTTGTACCACAGAAAAGTGGTCTCGGTTTTTCCCTACGGCCAATAATAAAAAAGTTACTAAAAATAAGCTATTTATAGTAACGTAAAAGGGAAGTAATTAAAAAAAAAAATTATTGTAAGTGAACAAAAGAAGGATCTGCCAATTAAATCTGTTGACATAAATGAAATTTCAGATCAGTATCTTTATTAGTTACGGAGATATACCCATTTTAATTTGAAATAAAGGTAATTTGACATAAAATCAGTCCATAGTTATCTACCATGATTGGCTCAGTCCAACAAATGACAATAATGAAATTTCAAATAAGTCCTATAAGTACTTACTGATATAAATCCATTTTGATTACAATCAGGGGAGGTAATCAGATATAAAATAACTCTGGAACCTACGATTGGATCTGATTTGTCATGGAATCCAAGATTTATTGTTGCTGAAGATATTTTGGAAGTTTGTATCAAATAAAACCATAAACAAGAGCTTGTCGGACACGAAATGCCCCCCTTGATGCATTCAGTAATCGCACAAGGAACAGAAATTATATGCTCACTGTAAACAAAAGTTCTACCATTCTGGTTTAATCCCACCTTGACCTTTAACCTATTAACCTAACAAGAGATTACAGAGTGATCTTGGCACCATCCACTGAGCCATTTTTGAATGTTCCAAATTTCAAGACTAGCTCAAGGTCAAAATCAAGGTCAAATTTCATTTCGGTACAAAACAATGTTTATGTGCTCCAAATTTGAAAGCTGTGGCTTGAGAAATGTGAAAGCAGGTCACTAGATCAATTTCAAGGTCAAAGTTCATTTCGATAGACAGAACTATGCATGTGCTTCAAATTTGGAGGCTGTAGCTTGAGAAATGTAAAAGTAGGTAATAGGTAAAAATCAATGTCAAATCAATGTCAAATTTCAATTCAGAACACAAAAATATGCATGCGGTCCAAATTTGAAGCCTGTAGCTTCAGAAATGTGAAAGTAGGTCACTAGGTCAATCTCAAGATCAAAGTTCATTCCGGTACACAAAAATATGCACGTGGTTCAAATTTGAAGGCTGTAGCTTGAGAAATGTGAAAGTAGGCCACTAGGTCAAAATCAAGGTCAAATTTTATTTCAGAACATAAAACTACGCAAGTGGTCCAAATCTGAAGCCTGTACCTTCAGAAATGATAAAGAAGGTCACTAGGTCAATCTCAAGATCAAAGTTCATTTCAGTACACAAAACTATGCTTGTGGTTCAAATTTGAAGGCTGTAGCTTGAGAAATGTGAAAGTAGGTCACTAAGTCAAAATCAAGGTCAAATTTTATTTTGGAACAAAAAACTATGCATGTTGTCCAAATTTAAAGCCTGTACCTTCAAAAATGTGAAAGTAGGTCACTAGGTCAATAACAAGGTCAAAGTTTGTTTCGGTACACAAACCTATGCATGTGGTCCAAATTTGAAGGCTGTAGCTACAGAAATGTGAAAGCTAAGGTCACTAGGTCAAGATCAAGGTCAACTCATGTCAAGGTTTATCTTGCCAGTCAAAGCTACACATGTGGTCTAAATTTGAATGATGTAAGTTATGGACATGAAGATTCTAAGTTTTTCCCTATATAAGTCTATATGAACCATATGACCCCTGGGGCGGGGCCATATTTGACCCTAGAGGGATAATTTGAACAAACCTGGTAGAGAACCACTAAATGATGCTACATTACAAAATATCAAAGCCATAGTCTTTGTGGTTTGGACAAGAAGATTTTCAAAGTTTTTCCCTATATAAGTCTATGTAAACCATGTAACCCCCAGGGCGGAGCCGTATTTGACCCTAGGGGAATAATTTGAACAATCTTAGTAGAGGACCACTAGATGATGTCATATACAAAATATCAAAGTCCTAGGCCCTGTGGTTTTGGACAAGAGGTTTTTCAAAGTTTTTTCCTATATAAGTCTATATAAACTACGTGACCCCCGGGGTGGGGCCATATTTGACCCCAGGGAAATAATCTAATAAATCTTGGTAGAGGACCACTAGATTTTGCTACATACCAAATATCAAAGCTCTAGGCCCTATGGTTTTGGACAAGAAAATCAGAAACCTTTTAACTGTTCCTGGTCAATGTGACCTTGACCTTTGATCTAATGACCTCAAAATCAACAGGGGTCATCTGCTGGTCATGGCCAACCTAGCTATCAATTTTCCTGACACTAGGCCCAAGCATTCTGGAGTTATTGCCCGGAAACCATTTTACTGTTCCTGGTCACTGTGACCTTGACCTTTGACATACTGACCTCAAAATCAATAGGGGTCATCTGCTGGTCATGGCCAACCTAACTATCAATTTTCCTGACACTAGGCCCAAGCATTCTGGAGTTATTGCCCGGAAACCATTTTACTGTTCCTGGTCACTGTGACCTTGACCTTGGACATACTGACCTCAAAATCAATAGGGGTCATCTGCTGGTCATGACCAACCTCCCTATCAACTTTCGTGACCCTAGGCTTAAGCGTTCTTTAGCTATCATCCGGAAACTGTTTTACTGTTCAGGATCACTGTGACCTTGACCTTTAACATACTGACCTCAAAATCAATAGAGGTCATCTGCTGGTCATGACCAACCTTCCTTTCAACTTTCATGATCCTAGGCCCAAGCGTTCTTGAGTTATCATCCGGAAACCGTTTTACTATTCAGGGTCACTGTGACCTTGACCTTTGACATACAGACCTCAAAATCAATAGGGGTCATCTGCTTGTGTTGACCAACCTCCCTATCAGCTTTCATGATCCTAGGCCCAAGCGTTCTTGAGTTATCATCCGGAAACGGATTGGTCTACATACCGACCGACCGACCGACATCTGCAAAACAATATACCCCTCCTTCTTCGAAGGGGGGCATAATGAAGTATCTATATGGCTGCAAAAGCCAAAATAGCCAATTTTGGACCTTTAAGGGGCCATAACTCTGGAACCCATGATGGAATCTGACCAGTTCAAGAAAGGAAACAAGATCTTGTGGTAATACAAATTGTGTGCAAGTTTGGTTAAAATCAAATCATAAATGAAGCTGCTATTGTGCAGATAAGGTCAAAATAGCTAATTTTGGCCCTTTCAGGGGCCATAACTCTGGAACCCATAAAGGGATCTGGCATTTAAAAAAGGAACCGAGATCTTATGGTGACACAAGTTTTGTGCAAGTTTGATTAAATTCAAATCTTAAATGAAGCTGCTATTGTGCAGACAAGGTCAAAATAGCTAATTCTGGTGGATCTTATGGTGATACAAGTTGTGTGCCAGTTTGGTAAAACTCAAGTTATAAACAAGCAAATTCGATGAATTGGTATCCCCCGCCGAAAGGGTTTGTGGTGAGGAATGGCAAAAAAATATATCCGGCAAAACGTTAAGGATGTTAATAAGAAGCAAATAATTTCATTAGTCAAAATCAATTTAACAGAAAACAAATGTTTAATTAAAGAGTACATAATAAATGTATGATACTTTGATCCTGACTAAAGAATTTATTTTGAATGGGATATGCTTACTGTAAAAAGCTTAGCTTTTAAAATTAAATGCAGTTAATTGAAATGTGAGTTTGAAGTTTAACTGGAACAAAATATTGTCTTTGAGTGGTTTGGCACCAGGTGTTGCTGTTTAACATGTACATTTGAACTTAAAAGAACAGAATGTCCTTAAGAGAACACAGGTAAGATATCTTGAACATGGCTGAGGGCAAGGTTTGTGCGGTCACAACTTAACATGTTGAAGGTTTGAACATTTAAAAAAAAAAAGGAATGGAAATATATATATATATGTATATATTTACTTTTTTAGGGGGTGGGGGTGCCGGGGAACGGGAGAGGAAACAAAATTTCACATGTTGATTATAAATATTGATGGAAAATTAAAAATGAAAAAAGGGGCAAAGGATGCATGATCAGTGGTGGGCATGACTGGGTGGAGGAGTGAGGTGGGGGAATGGTACAACTTGCATGTTGATAAATAATCATGGAAGGTTTGAAAAAAATCTAAAATAAGAAATGAAAAAAAAAAATTGGGGGGGGGGGGGGGGGGGGGGGGGGGGTGTTGGGAGGGGGACCAAGGCAAGTGGGTGTCCAGGTGTGGGTGCGCAACTTCACATGTTTATAAAAAATGTTCACAGAAAAGAATGAATGAAATTTAATGAAATTCTGCCAAATGGTAAGTTTGTTATGTACAAATATGTAGATTTTTAGAAAATTAAAGGGCAATAACTCTGAAGTTACAAAAGAAATCCGTACGAAATTGTGTGTGCACAACCACATTATAGTGTTCTAAATTCTGTTAAAGTTTCATAGTTCAAGGTCAAATATATCAAAAGTTATGATGCAGAAATTGCCATATCTATAGATCTATAGTACACTATATAGTTAACACTAGAAACTTCTAAGGTCCATAACTCTGGTGTTACTTGGGCAATCTGTCTGAAAATTGATGGGCCCCATAACCTCATAGTGGTGAACAGGTATATGAAGTTTGTTTGAAAAAAATCTAAAATAATGATTCTTTTTTTCTTTTTTTTGGGGGGGGGGGGGGGGTAGGGGGGATGGGGGGGGGTAGGGGTGTGATCAAGGTATCGGGTTGACGAGGTGTGGGTACACAACTTCACATGTTTACAATAAATGTTCATGGAAAAGAATGAAAGAAATTTAATGAAATTTTACCAAATGGTAAGTTTGTTATGTACAAATATGTGGATTTTTATACAATTAAAGGGCAATAACTCTTAATTTACAAATAAATCCGAACGAAATTGTGTGTACACAACCACATTATGGTGATCTAAATTCTGTTTAAGTTTCATAGTTCTAGGTCAAATATATCAAAAGTTATGATGCCGAAATTGCCATATTTATAGTACCCTATATAGTTAACACTAGAAACTTCTAAGGGCCATAACTCTGTTGTTACTTGGGCAATCTGACTGAAACTTGACAAGCCGCAAGAACTCATAGTGGTGAACAGGTATATGAAGTTTTAAATAAATATTCCCAACCATTTCCTAGATATGGCTCCGGACGGACGGACGGACGGACGGAAAGACGGACGGACGGACAACGCCAAAACTATATCCCTCCGACTTTTGTCGGGGGATAATAAAGCTGTTATTGTGCAGACAAGGTCAAAATAGTTAATTTTGGCCCTTTCAGGGGCCATAACTCTGGGACCCATAATGGAATCTGGCTAGTTTAAGAAAGGAACCGAGATCTTATGGTGATACAAGTTGTGTGCAAGGTTGGTAAAAATAAAATCTTAAATGAAACCACTATCGTGCAGACAAGAAATTGTTGACGCACGGACGGACGGACGGACGACGGACGACGTACGAAGGGTGATCACAAAAGCTCACTTTGTCATTATGTGACAGGTGAGCTAAAAAAGCTAATTTTGGCCCTTTCAGGGGCCATAACTCTGGAACCCATTAAGGGATCTGGTTGGTTCAATAAAGGAACCGAGATCTTAAGGTGACACAAGTTTTGTGCAAGTTTGATTAAATTCAAATCATAAATGAAGCTGCTATTGTACAGACAAGGTCAAAATAGCTAATTCTGGCCCTTTCAGGGGCCATAACTCTGGAACCCTTAATGGAATCTGGCCAGTTCAAGAAAGGAACCAAGATCTTATGGTGATACAAGTTGTGTGCAAGTTTGGTTAAATTCAAATCATAAATAAAGCTGCTATTGTGCAGACAAGGTCAAAATAGCTAATTCTGGCCCTTTAAGGGGCCATAACTCTAGAACCCATAATGGAATCTGGCCAGTTCAAGAAAGGAACCAAGATCTTATGGTGATACAAGTTGTGTGCAAGTTTGGTAAAAATCAAATCATAAATAAAGCTGTTTTTGTGCAGACAAGGTCAAAATAGCTCATTTTGGCCCTTTAGGGGCCGTAACTCTGGAACCCATAACAGGATCTGGCCAGTTCAAGAAAGGAACCAAGACCTTATGGTGATACAAGTTGTGTGCAAGTTTGGTTAAAAAAAATCATAAATGAAACCACTATCGTGCAGACAAGAAATTGTTGACGCACAAAAATAGCAAATTCTGGCCCTTTAAGGGGCAATAGAAACGATGATGGGATCTGGCCAGTTTTCAAAAGGAACTAAGATACTATGCCAATACAAGTTTTGTACAAGTTTGATAAAAACTGCTTGCAAAATGTGGTCTCTATCTTGTTCACATGAAATTGTGGATGGACGGACGGACGGACGACGGACGACAGACAAAGGGCGATCACAAAAGCTCACCCTGTCACTATGTGACAGGTGAGCTAAAAAGACATGCAGAAAAGGAGAAACAATTTTGGATTTTGAAATGTTCACTTATGATGTTCTTGCTTTAATTTTTAGTGAAGTAAACAAGAGCTGTCTACTGACTGTGCGCTTGACTTAGAAGCACAGCTTTTATATAAAAACTTTAGCATAATTATCTTAGCTGAAAAGGGGGCATACTTTGCTAAACCAGAGTTATGAAATATGCCTTGTGAGGTTATACAATGATTTATAGTTCAAACATCGTTTTTATCAAACGACAAGCGAGGGATTTTCAAAAAAGTAACCAACTTATTTTCATATTATTTCATAACTGAAGAATTTGATCCACTTAATCATGAATGAGTATTCATTGTTCCACCTACTATAGATTTCCCGCATTAAAGGAGGTGGAGGAATTACCAAAACAGGGACTGTATACAAGAAATATATAAATATCGAATTGTGTTTTTTAGCTTCTTTTTAATGCAAGCTTTACTTTCATAGTTCAAGTTTGACTCTTCTGCACCTTTCACTCTCAATCAATTACCTCTAATGGTCTAAAACTAATCCTGGGTGCACTTACTTTGTCTAGTTTTATTTATAAATGTAGTTGATTAAATTGTACTGTTAGATCATTACGAGTTAAACCTACATATTACATTTTTATTGAATAAGAGAATAAGAATATAATATTGTGTTCTACAAACTACTCGGTAAGTGAGTTGTCTACTATGCATTTATAATAACTAAATTAAAATCTTCCAGAACTGGATCAACCGCCAGTTTGCTAAAGGTTGGCACTAAAATGAACTTGTATAAAGTTGTAACAAACATGTACTTCTAGATCATGAGTGAAGATAAGACTAGCCAATGAATTCCATTAGAGACTGAAGAAGGCGTGGTTTAGTTATCTTCAATGAGAGCTTTTTGTTGCTTTAACCTGTAAGTAAAATAAAATGGTGTGTCTTAACTATAAGTCAGTTATAGATACAATTATTGTACTTCTAATGCATTAAGTTGTGCCTTCACTATGCTCTGTTTCGGAAAACGTAATTGCATTAAAATTTCAATAAATGGTCTATAAACTATACGTAAAAGTTTTATGGACAATCTGAGAACATACTTAATTACATGTAAATATGACAGACAGATTATGTGACCTTGACCTAAGACTACAGATCTGAGGTTCATGTTCTTTCAACATCGTCTCACAACTACCTACCTATATGTCAAGTTTGAATTCCTTACCTTAAATGGTTAATAAATTATGCTCCTGACATGAAATATGAAGGACAGATGTCACTTTGAGCTCAGTTTGTGACCTTGACCTCTGACCTACATACCCAAGTTCGAAGTCAATATCTTGAATGGATATTTAGTATTGCTCCGGACACATAATATGAAGAACTGTTTGACCTTTCAGCACAATTTGTGACCTTGGCCTTTGACCTGCACAGCCGATTTTAGCGCTCTGCGCATTGTCTCACCACTATGTACATATATGCCAAGTGTAAAGACAATACTTTTGTTGTTTAAAAAGTTACGCTCCAGACACTTATTATGATGGGTATAGGGATGCAGAGAGTGCCATCACGTAATATGTCCCAATTTTCCAAAAAGGGAGCATAAAAAGAATCATACTTTTGACAAAAAAAAAACACTCACACACTCACTAGAGTTATGTTACTTACCACATGAGGCCATCTTACAATGCCATAGACTTGTATGAGGTTTGAAAGTTTTTGGTCTAGTGATTTTTGAGAAATCTGTTGTCATTCCAAAATTTCCATGTTGAAAAGGGGCACCTGAAGACAGGTGTGAAGTTTGATAGCATTTGGCATAGTATATTTTGAGAAACCTGCTTACATGCAAAACCTTTACCAGAAATTCTGATTAAATAAGGTCGTAATTCTGACAAAATGAAAACTAAAGTTATGTAACTTTCTAATAAGGCTCTGAATATATGTGTAAAATTTGAAAGCATTAGACACAGATACTGACAAAAGCATGACTATTTGAATATCCAAATATTCAAGCTAAACAAACAGTAAAACAATGTTTTATGTGGTGACAGTGTAAAGTGGGGGCGGAGTGGGGGAGTAATGTGAATATGAGTGGATGGAAGATGCTAACAGACAATTTAAAGAACACTAGAAATAAGAAATAGAAATTATAGCTGAATTGGGGTTGGGGGTTTGCGAGCTGTTGACGGACACACCAGTGTATAAACAACATGTCTATATTCTGGCCTAGTTTTTGACCCCTAATGACCCAATTTCGAACTAGAAATCATCAAGACAAACATTCTAACCAAAAGATGATAGGTAAGGGTAAAGCACAAAGCACTATAAACATATAGCTAGGAGCCACACATTTGCAAAATAGGGCAACAACAAAAAGAAGCTGTAACGAAAAATATATTACAGTCCGATTGCTTAAAAAATCAAACAAGTACATATAAATTTATGCCAAATATAGACAGAGGAGGAGAAAGTGGTAAGGAGTAGAATGAGGTGGGAGAGGAGGTTGAAGGGGACAGTAGAACAAGGATGAATATACAAAGGGAATGCTACGTTCCTCAATCACAGTTACACTACAACGTAAACCACAATAGGACAGACATTCATGTACCAAAGATAAACACAAAACACAAAAGAACACTCAACAAACTAACAAAGAAAAACAGACAAGATACAAGAACACTAGTTGTAGGGCACCGCTTTAGACACACAAGCACACAAACACACACCTATGAGCAGGAAATAAAACAATCGTGTACTGCCTTAAGATTCCGGCAGCCAAAATAACCGGGGCACGAAAACACGAGCTGTCACAGGAGACAGCGCGCTCGACTATTTCGAAGCTGGATAGTGAAAATGGGCACATCTGAGGAAACTGGAGCTGTCACTGAAGTATTTAATGACTCCTGGTGGATGAAAATATTGCACAATAGCTTGAGTCTGTGTCAAAAGTGTTAAGTAAAGATAAAGTATATCAAAATACTATATAAGTATAATTTCAAGCAAAAAGGGGGCATAATTAATAAAATATTGGTGCAAGAGTTATGCACCTTGTGTCATATTACATGTATGTTGGTGATAAACAACTACTTCAAGTTTGAATTTAAAACCATTTCCATATAACTGAAATATATTGAAAATGCATCAAAATTAACATAAATTTCTAAGTAAACTAGAAATGTGTCCATGGGACACAGATGCCCCAACTACATGTCAAAGGAGAATATTTTTCCTAGGTCAGGCGCCATAACTTTTACAATTCTGAATGAATCTGGACGCGAAACCCCAGGTGCACAACCACAAATGCTGACCAACATTCCTTCAAACTTTGGTGACTCTAGGTAAAATACTTTTGAAGCTACACGCGACACAACATTAAAATGACCAATTTTTATCTAGGTCAGGGGCAATGACTCCTACACGACTGAATGTATCCGGACGCAAAACCCTAGGTGCACAACTGCACATGCTGACCAACATTCCTGTAAACTTTGGTGACTCTAGGTCAAATACTTTTAGAGCTACGCGAGACACAACATTAAAATGATCAATTTTTAACTAAGTCAGGGGCCATAACTCCTACATGACTGAGTGAATCCGGACGCGAAACCCCAGGTGCACAACTGCACATGCTGAACAACATTCCTGTAAACTTTGGTGACTCTAGGTCAAATACTTTTGGAGCTAGGCGCGACACAACATTAAAATGACCAATTTTTACAAAGTCAGGGGTCATTACTCCTACAAGACTGAATGAATCCGGACGCGAAACCCCAGGTGCACAACTACACATGCTGACCAACATTCCTGTAAAGTTTTGTGACTCTACGTCAAATACTTTTGGAGCTATGCGCGACACAACATTCTCGGAAGGACGGACGGACGGAGGACAGACAGAAAGACAGAATGACGGACGGACAAGGGCAAATCTATATGCCCCCCCCCCCCCCAACAAAAAAAAAAGTGGGGGCATAAAATGGAGCATAATTTATGAAAAATTGGTGCAAGAGGTAAGAACCTTGTGTCATATAATGTGGGTGGTAAGGTGAAACAACTATTTTAAGTTTGAATCAAATCCATTTAGTAATAACTGAGATAAATTGAAAGTGCACTAAAACTTTAACGTGACATTCTAAGTAAAAAGGGGGATCATTCATGAAATATTGGTGCCAGAGTCATGACCTTTGAGCTATATGATGTGGGTGATGATGAGGAACAACTATTTTAAGTTTGAATCAATTCCATTAAGTTATAACTGAGATAAAGTGAAAGTGCACCAAAACTTTAACCTGAAATTCTAAGTAAAAAGGAGATAATGCATGAAATATTGGTGCAAGAGCTATGACCCTTCTGTCATATGATGTGGGTGATGATGAGGAACAGTCATTTTAAGTTTGAAGCAAATCCATTAAGTAATAACAAAGATAAAGAGAAAGTGCATCATAACTTTAACCAAAGTGCGGACGTGATAGAATGCCGACGCCGACGCCGGGTCAAGTAGGATAGCTCTCCATACTTCTTATAGTCCAGCTAAAAATTGCATAAAGATTGGGTCACAACTTTGGCCTCTAGCGCGTTCACAAGCTTTTCCTATGATCAGCCTACTGACCTAGTTTTTAGCCCCACATGACCAAGTTTCAACCTTGACCTAGAGATTATCAAGAAAAACATTCTCACCAAGCTTTATAAATATTGGGTCACAACTGTGGCTTCTAGTGTGTTCACAAGGCAAAATGTTGACAGACGCCGGACAATGACCAGTCACAATACCTCACCTATAATAACAGCTTACTTTAAACGAAGTTCAAGTGAGCTACTAAACGTATATCTCTTTGAGAGGGGAAAGCATATCAAGATATCAAGAAATATAAGAAATTAAAGGAAAAAATAGGGAAGAGGGATGGTTGTGTATGGAGTAGTAGGTGAGGATAGAATAATAAGAGTGGCAGTGACAGGATAACAAGAGACAATATCAATAAGCACAAGAAACTAAAAGCAAAACAAGCTTCCCAAAGAATAGGTGTCATCGAATCTGTAATTTCTATCACCCTAAGAAGTTTGAAGATTCTGGGTCAAATTGTTGTCAAGCTATTGGTTGGAAACAGTTTTCAATGTTCTGGCCCTGTTGACCCAAACTTAATGAAAGGACCCAAAAAGCATGGGTCATTTATTCTGCATGTCCAATCATCCTATGAAGTTTAAACATTCTGGGTCAGGTGGTTCTCAAGTTATTGACTGAAAACTGTTTTTCATGTTCAGGCCCCTGTGACCTTGAACTTTGATGGAGTGACCTCAAAATCAATAAGGATCATCTGTTCTGTAGGTCCAATCATCTTATAAAGTTTCAGTATTGCAGGTCAAGTGGTTTGAAAGTTATTGATTGGAAACAGTTTTCCATGTTCAGGCCCCTGTGACCTTGACCTTTAATGGAGTGACCCAAAAATCAATAGTGGTCATTTGCTCTGCACGTCCAATCATCTTATGAAGTTTAACCCTTAGCCTGCTAAATTTCTAAAATGGACTTGTCCGTCATTCAATTTGGGCAATACCATTTTTTATTCGAAGGGGTGTTCACTGAAAATTTACTAACTGAATAGCGAACAGTGCAGACCATGATCACCCTGCACAGATGTGCAGGCTGACCTTGGTCTGCACTGGTCGCAAAGGCAGAGTCACTTGCCACCAGCAGGCTAAAGGTTAAGTAGTCTAGAAATAGTGGTTCAAGAGTTATTGAAAAACTGCTTTTCATGTTCAGGTCCCTGTGATCTTTACCCACACCATAAGCCCTATCACCCTATGAAGTTTGAAGGCTCTAGGTCAAATGCTTATACAGTTATTGATCGGAATCGAAAAATGATGGATTTACAGACAAGGCAAAAGCAATATGTCTCCCCAAATAGGATGAGGAGGAGGCGTGGTGGGGCGGGGGGTTGTTAACTTTAATCAACAAATTTCTAAGCAGTAATTGTTTTTTTTTTACGAAGAAAAGATATATCCAGGTCTACAAACTTACTGAACCATTTTTTTTATATTTATGTAGGCTACTTTTAAACTCTGACAGTGTTCGAAAGGTTTATACATGGCCAATCTATAGTAATATGCTGTATCAATCTTAAATAAGCACTTCTGTAGGTCATTTAAAGACCGGTCACCACACCTAGTGAGCTACTTTATCCTCTAACATGAACTTCTGCAAATTATTCTGATACTACTGGTATAATACATTCTACAAGATGACAGGTGGACAATTTATGTCCTCCCTGAATTAATGTGTCTGCAAAGTTATTCAGTCAATCTCTTTTCTGTATACTTTTAACAAGAGTTCCACCAAGCGGGGCAATATACGCCCAAAGGGTTATATCAGAGGATGGGAGCAAAATTTAAAGAACTTGTCTGTTGAAGCCTAAAGGTCTGGAACAACAAAAGAAATTCCAAAAAGGAAATTGTAAGTCTACAATAAATCCTTAACAGGTATAGATATGTCAGAATACACCTAAAATTGAGGGTACCATCCATGCTGTACCACAGAGAAGTAATTTCGACTTTTTGCCCTATGGCCCATAATAAAAAAGTTACAAGATAAACTATTTATAGTAACATAAAAGTGAAATTCATAAAAAAATTATTGTACGTGAACAATCTGCCAGATAAAAACAAGAACACCGCAATGCGGAGTAATATACACACGAAACAAAGTCATATGACCTTTGATCCCCAAGTGTGACCTTGACCTTGAAGCAAGCCATATGGAACATGCGCTCTGCACGTCGTCTTAATGTGGTGAATATTTGTGTCAAGGTTCTTCGAAATCCTTCAAGGGGTTCAAGAGTTACAGAGCGGACACGAAATTGCTAACAGACGGACGAACAGGCGGGCACCGGGGGTATAACATAATACGTCCCTTCGGGCGTATGAAACATAAAATAATAACTATCTTACACTGTAGAAATAAAGTGTGGTCTAAACTTCACCTAATACATTTAGTATTGTGCATACTACTACATTGATAATTCAATATATATTTACACATTAAATCACGTTGTCTTGGCCTTATATAATTATACCACTGTCAATTTGTAACTAGATACTTGTTATTTCTAAACTTTTTCATGATTACCGTTATAGAAATACAATAGAATAGTTATTTTGAGGTAGTCTTTACAGCACATAGATACTGATCAAGACTTTGTACCTGTAAGCAGAACAAACCGTTCATTTTAATTTCGCAAGTTATATTTAATGCAAACTCAAGGGAGGTATGTGTTGGATTTCTCTTTAGCTCAATATTTGTCTATAATCAATTACAATTTTAAAATTTAGATCACAGTTGTAAGGACATAAATCATTATATATATTGATACTACTTAGTTAAGAAGTTACAAACACTTTTATCATTTATTGCAATATTTAAATGTTGAATTACATGTAAGTAAATTACTTTGTTTACCTAGCATTAGCAACTATAAAACTTTAGCAACATTATTTAACTTTTTGTCAAAGTAGAAATTTGGCTTCTAATTGCATTCATAATGCACAAATGATTTAATATCATGGCAATTTTATGGTTTGCAGCTTCACAGTATTCAACTGGTAGCAACGGCACTCACTGTAAGACCCAATTGTCTTCCATTTCAGCAACAGCATCAAGACAACTCTCACCAGGTAAGTCTTCTTCCAATATTCCCTAAAAGTTATATAACTGAAACAAAAACATCTGTGCATACTGAAAGACTTTAAAAGAACATGTAAGTCAAGAGCACCACTTGCATGTGCCAGAAAAGTGTTATGGTCCCTCTAATTGAAGAAACCTTATAAACCAATACAAATTTTAAGCCATATTTAACCCAATTTTAGACCATGATTTTAAAAATTAGGAGACAAAAGCTCGCACCCACTTTACATTTCGGCAAAGATGGTCATCGGTTTTTACTAAATTATTTTTAACTTTAATTTTAGAACAGAATTTTAAAGATATTTTGGTACAAATAAAAGTCAGAAATCCGAGTCTTTGTGTTTTCATTTTTCGGCAAAGGCCGACTCTGATTTTATCAAAACTTACCAATGTTATCGAATTTTACTAAATTTTAGCAAATTTTAAACAGTATAATCTTTAATCTAAATAGAACTAATATAAATGGCTTCAAAATAACTTTTTGAAGGACACAATTAAGAACATTACAAAATAAACATTAAAAGTTAGGTCAGCATTCTTTTGTGTATGTGTTAGGGACCTATGGTGGCATACAAGCGCACGGTCCGGGACACCGGCAACCATAGGAAAGTCTAGTAGTGATGATGTACACACCGCAAAATTTAGGCGTTACTTACACAGCGATAATGTATTTATTATTTAATATAATCACTAGAAACTTTCAGTACCGCTAGAAAATTTAAGGCAATTTTGATAAGATAATAGCAGAATGTTTTAAGCAAAATTGAATAGAAACAACCGATTTTGTTTTTTAAATTACCTGCACAATTTCATACAGCGCAAAAAGCTATTTCGTTTTTATAGTAAATAAATGCAATACATTACGGCCAGAAGTTATCAAAAACAGAATTGAAAAATCTTTAAAAACTAAAAAATGGCAGCATTTTAAAAACATAGAGTGAACAGTGTTGTCAAACAAATTTCTGTTAAATTACCTATAGCTGCATCGTGCGTGTAAAGTTTATAGCGGATTTTAATAAGTTTTAAATAAATCTTTGTTCTTAATTTTATTATGTTGTTTTTAATGATAAAAAGTAGAGTATAGACAGTTCATGGCCGTGACAGTTGTCCCCTTGGATGTACTGTGTGTAAGTCAGGAAGGGAAACCGCGGGAATCCTTGTGGATGAATTCGTAAATTAATAACTTGCAGTATTAAACAGTCAGGCACGTAGCTGGGGCATTTTTCATAGTACACAGAGGTAATGTGAGGGTCGGGGTATCCTCCTGATATTTTTTGAAGCAAAAATATTGCATAAATAACTTATTTTTCTCATTTATTTTATATGAAATGTATGGTTTATTTTGTATCCGTGTAATATTACACGTGTACATACATGTGTGCAAGTTTTTATTCAAAACAGATGTTTCGTAGTAACAAACTTTCGAAATATCATTATAATTGGATATATCATTCAAGGGATATGTCTATAAGTAAATATACGATAGTAAATGAATTTTACCGTAACTCTAGTTTTGCCTTCGTGATCCCGCGCTTCATGTTTTGCCTGCCCAGTGAAATGACGATGGTGGAGAGCTAGATCACGATGGCAAAGTTTTAGCTCTTATTTGATCTATGTAAACAAACATGGTTTGTAAGGAACATATTTCCATGCCCCAATGTTAAAATATATATACATTGAAATAACACATATTAAGATATAGCGAACCAAAAAAGTCTTTTTCAGAAGTTTTATACGAGGCTTTAACATTAGCTTTGGGCAGACATTGTAATAACATATTGATTCGTAAAACAAATATTGAAATCATAGCGTGATAGTTGATATCTGAACAACATCTAAAACCAATTAAGTATTACACTGAAATCTTGATCTGAATGTAGTTTAATGTCTTCTGAAATATAATATATATAATTCAGTTAGTAATAGGCCAATAAAAATATATAATCACCAATTATAAAAGAAACAAGATATTTTTCTCACTGTGAACTGGATGTCACAGTAGTATCCTACGACTTGTGGGGCAATAGCGTAATATTTAATCGGGCGTAATTATTTGATTTCTATAGGATTTTATTTTCTACAACAATGTGACCATGGACTTATTGATAATTGTATACATTTAAGTACAATTATTAGACATAGCAGATATTCTTTGACGTCTGAAAACAACTTGATAATTATTATGTGCGAAAATTATGTCTGTACTATTTCAAAAAATATTCTATTCGAAATTCGTTTTAGACTTGAAGGCCAAAATTTGTTTCATTTTTTTTTAACATTGTGTTAAAATTTTATTATAGAAGTTCGCCTCTTTAAACCGTTAGAATAGACATCGTATGATTGTAATATTTCACATGTTCAGGATTATTACAAAATAAGTAATCAAATAGAATGATAATGAAATAAATTTCAAACCTATACAAAAATTGTTTTAAAACTATAAAGACAATTGGTGAATTTAAATGCATGTTGAATCAACTTATTATAAATCAGTTCGCTATACAAATAATTCCTATTGGTAAGGAACATGTAATATATGTTTAACAATCACATTTTGCATGTCCCATTGAGTTCGCTATTCTACTTATTAAAAACAGAATATGAAGTAAGCAATGATTGTATATGCAGCAATCTCTGTTGCATGATTTAGACTTCGTATTGAAACGACATAGAATAGCAATTTGAATTGTGTATGTTTGCCAGATTTTCACTACGCAGCTGCGTATCTGCGTAAAGGCAGCTACGCGCCTGACAGTATTAAAACATTTTTGTAACATCTATTTGAAATTTGGAACTCTGGAAAGTTAACACCTAAAACATTAAAAGAACAAAACAATCATACCACCACCAATACCCAGATATGTTCTAAAGCTAACACCCGGGCTTTGAATTAAGGCCCCTTTAATCATATAAAGTACACTAATTACGATTTGGAACACATCCAGTCTAGATTTAGGATAAAGATGTAGTAACAGAAATAAAAATTTATGGCAGAATTATGTGGATTCACGGGCGTACTGGTGTATAGGTAGCTAGGCGCCTGTTTGCATGCATTTCTTTTCCGTTTCTCATGCGGCGCCTGCGCTCCTTGTACGGCGATGGTCGTTCCATCCAGTGGACGGTTTTGAGCATGTTCAAAATTTGGAACGTACAGTCCATAGGACAAAGTTGACTGTTAGATGTACGGTAGCCATGCGCTGGTATGCGTTTTGTTCGTTACTCGTGCGTTCCTTATTCTGTACTTGTCCGGTTCGCATCCGTTCTTGTCCGGTGGATCTGATTCACGGCCGGACTACTACCGGACATGCAATGTATGTAACGTATGTTCAATGGACGATAACTGACAATACATTCGTCAAACCTTCGAAGAATGTTTTATCAATTTCTCACGTGTTGCGCTTATGTTTTACATGGTACAGGCCCGTTACTAGTAAGGTGATGTCCGTTAATTGAACGTTAATCGTCCTGTATATGTGGGTTGATCTTGCGATCATAATGCGTTTTATGCGCCATACGATGAGCGTTCGTTAACGCTATACGGTGTAGTGTGACTGACACATAAAGAATACCTTTCATGAAATTGGATACTTTGATTTTACAAGTGATTATTCAAAGTTTAGAACACAGTATTGGCATAAACATTGAAGATTGTATAATATGTATAACCATTAACTTGAAATCTAAGAATAAAAACTTAAATGTATTGCAAAATTTCAAAACTAAGAAAATACAGATTAGTATTTCATACTTGAATGAGTTTCAGTCCTTTTTTCTCAAGCTCAAGAAAGATTTAATTCAGACAAATGCAACCGATTTACAAAGGAAATATGTTTGTGTCAAAATTTAATTTTGGAGGTTTGAAAGGTGTTGATTTACCTGTAGCCAACAACACAATATAATTCACAGAAGATTTTAGCAGGCACTATTGTGTAATTAAAAGTGATTTAATGTGCTATGGCCACCACATCTACCCCTCTAGCAATTCTATTTTGATGACTGCAGTAAATTAAAAATAAATCAAAACTTCTTGTCAATTTGGCCTCCTATCCTACAGATGCATTAAACTGGTATTAACGTTATGGTAACAAATCAACTGGTAAGTTTGCGGTTTGTAAATCAAATGGTATAAATCAACTCTTACCACTTGTTAAGTTTGTTACAGTAAATTAACTGGTTTAACACTGGTTTGTGGTAGTAACCAACTGGTAACACTAGTTTGCAACAGTAATTAAACCAGTAACACTAGTTTATGATAAAGTAAATCAAGTCTGGTTTATGGAAATAAATGCAAAAAAATCATAAAATGAAATAAATTACTTCATTATGAAAGGTCAAGATATTTTGCTCACATAATTTGTAGGTCTAAAATATAATAATGTTTTTAACATTGTTTATTTCAGAGAAAACATGGCTGTCCCTGGTAAAAAGGCACCACAGAAATTATCTTCAACCCTGTCTCAAGGTTCTGGAGAAGATTTTGAAGTTTTCTGTCAGCCATGCGACAGAGATGACCTCAGACTACCTGCCGTCGGGTACTGTGAAGATTGTGAAGAGCATTTGTGTGACTCGTGCTTTAACACCCACAGGAAACCAAAACCAATTCGACATCATAAACTTCTAGGTAAAGACAACATTCCACGCACTCAAAATCTGTCTACAATGTCTAGTTCTACTAATGTTGGACAGCCAGATGATCTTTCAACTCCTTGCTCTAAACACACAAAAGAAATGATCAAGTTCTACTGCCGTGACCATAAAGCACTTCTATGCAGTGTATGTGTGAGCCTTCACCATACCCGCACATCTTGCCTGGTCGACTACATACCTGATATATCTGGACACACCATTGACGGCACTGAGTTCAAAGACACTCTTACATGTCTTAACAAAATAACTGAGGAATGTCATACTATTACAGCAGATCTGAGGCGAATGATTGCAAAATCAAACACTTCCTTGACAGATGTTCTTGCAGAAATAAAGGAGTTCAGGGACGACATTAACTATAGGTTTGATGCACTTGAAGAGGAAGCTTCAGATGCAGCAAATGCCCTAAAACAAGAGAATGACACCAAGTTGAAGACCATAGATAAAACATGTGATAATGTCAGTAAAGATCTGAAAGCATCATCTGATATAATAAAACAACTCAACACAACCAAGAAAGCAGACAGACTTTTCACTGAGCTAAAAAATGCTGACCAACTAATCCGAGATAATGAAAAAAGAATGTTGCAAGTAAAATCCACTGGAGTTACAAAAGAATATATATTTATTCCAAGTAATGCCATTCAATCACTTCTTCAAAACGAGAAGTCACTTGGCACATTAACAGCTAAAACACTATCAAGGATAATTTCTCATACAAACATCTGTGCCAAGACATCATCAGATGGAGGAGATTGTTGCATTACAGGAATTGCAGCTTCTTTTCAAAACCAAATATTTCTTGCAGACTACAACAATCATTCAATTAAAATGGTAGACATCAATACTCAATCTATTCAACAACTGAGTCTAGTTTCACAGCCATGGGACATCACCACAACCACCAGAGATGAACTTGCTGTCACAATGCCAAGTAACAAAACAATACAGTTGATATCCTATTCCTCAATCAGACTCTCTAAGAAAAACACACTTAAAGCAGATGGATTGTGTTATGGTATTAGTAACTGCCAGGGGAAATTTGCAGTAACATTTCAGAGACCTGCAAAACTGCAAATCATCGACTTGAAAGGCACTGTACAATCAACAGTCATAACAAACACAAATGGTGAAAATATTTTCAAACATCCAGAATATGTCACTAGCAACAGTAATGCTATCTATGTATCTGACTGTGAAATGAAAGCGGTTATATGGTTGAACTGGCAAGGAAGACTTATGGGTAGTTATGGAGGGATAGAATCTCCACGAGGTCTTGCCATGTTAGATGATGGATCATTCTATGTGAGTGATATGGGAAAATGTAACATACTCAATGTAACTGGTGACTGTAAAGAGAGTACAACCGTACTGAAGGATTTAGATCATCCAGTGGCTATTTGCTGGTGTGATGCAACCAAAACATTTTATATCTGTAGTATCAGTAATGACGAAAGAAAAATGAACATTATTCAAATCTACAAGAGGTCATAATACAGAGAACTGATTTTCGTCTGATATAACATCAGAGTGCAAAAAAACATCAACTTTTAGATAATGTTACATTTACCCAAGAAATAACAACAAGTTTGGATAGAACTCCAGACTCAACTATTGAATTAGTGTGCTGACCACAGTTATATACATTTGACTTCATTGTACATAATTTCATGAAAGTGTACATATAAAAAGAAGCAGTCGATTCATTTAGTTTTTTACCTCCATTGTTTACATGTTTAAAATATATCCAAACAGTTATAAACTAGTGTATCATGCAGTGTTCACAATAGCTACTGATAATATTGTTTATTTACATATGTTGGAGAACAAAATATCCCTAAAAGACAGAAATGTTTATGACTAGGAACTCCTATTTTAAATTATTGAATATTTTAACTGCTCTACAGTGTACTTTGTGTGACAATATGGAAAGGAACATTAGCATTTTCTAAATATTTCTGACTTTTTCTCATATTTTCATTATCTATGACCACATTACATATCTTAAAAGTAGCATGGGAAATACAGACAAGTTGACAAGAACAGAAAACTCCCATTATAATATTTCTTCTTTTTAGCATCACAGTCTGTCATATGACTGGTCAAACTTTCTGCAAAAACAAGTTCATCAAGAAGCTAGGAGGATCTTTGAACGTTGACAGTGACCTTGATCCAAGAAACCATAAAACAGTCCCGACCTTTGTCTTAATAAAATCTATATATGCACCAAATATTTATGAGTTGGAACAATTTTCTATTTTTAGAGACAATGACCTTGACCCAACAGACCCAAAATACAATGTCAACCTATGTCTCGATAATTTTAAGCCCTCTACAAACCAAGTTACCACCTAAACAGAAGATATTGAGCGGAAGCTATTTTTTCTATTTTTAGTAAAAGTTAAAAAGGGGCATAACTCTGAAAATATTGCCAAAAGAGTAATGTCCCTTGTCACACATGTGCACACTGTCACTATATGCAAGTATTCCAAGTCTCAGTTGAATATCTTCAATATTGTTCAAGATATTTGACATTATAAAAAAACTTTGACCCATGCCCACGCAAACACCAGGGCGGGTAGTATAGCTCTCCATTTTCTTTGTATAGTCAAGCTAAAAACAAGTTAATCAAGGAAATCTTCATTCAAGGTATTAATAAAATCCTGTGCAATCTTTAGAATTTTAAAATAAAGAAAAACAAACATCGCTTTTTTTTACACATAGTAACAATAACGTTCCAAACAATCATTGTTGTTGAATTTCGTAAAAGTCAGTGTTTTTACCTGAGGTCTTCTTCTTCACAAAAAACTGGAAAGTTGGCAAATTGCCTATAATTGTGCCACTATGGTGCAAATTACCCACCTACTTAACTCAGTAGGGAGAGCGCAGATCAACAGATTGCAGGATCGATTACTGGCAATCATTCATCCTCCGCCTCGGATTGTCTGTACTGGTACATATCCCGGAACACTGGTAAGGTTGGCATAACTGAAATACTGTAAATAAACTGAAAAAGGTGTTAAATCAAAACAAACAAAGCAACATAACAAACCAATCAAAACTTTGCACTGTATACATTCTTTTACAGTAATGGATGAAATAAAATAGGGTCATTATAATAGTAGCTTGAACAGAAATGCTATATTTGGCTCTAGTGAAAGTTGCCGAATATGAATGTACGATACTGGTAGTTTTTATGCGTGCTATTTATACAAGTTTATCGGGTTCTGCATATTAAAGTAGTCCGGTAATATGCAATACAAAAGACACAATACAGAATTTTTCTGCCAGATGGTACTAACTTGTAAAATACAAGCCATATTTTTGACAGAATTTACATACAGCACTGTAACAGTCAAACCTTTATCATGAGACCACCGAGGAGTCCCCCAAAAAGAGGTCTCTTAACAGATTTTTTTAGTAACACTAGTATTATTGTACTGTTAAAAAACTATGTATACTATAACTATACATTAATTTTACATTCTATTACAATGTTTGTCAATTAACCAATTATGTAATTTTAATGTTTTTTTTGTTGTTTTTTTTTGCATGAATTGATATGACCAGTCACCATCAATCATTATTATTAATCATCATCATTTTTTCTTGAAAAAGTTGCACGTTCCCCAAGTCCCATGCAATAGCCATGGTTCGCTCAATAGTCAGTGGCCCTAAAAAGCCAACAGATTCAATTTAAGTATGACTTGGCCTTAATTTTTTTAAAAAGAAAAACATCCTTAACCTAGACCTGGAAGTAAACCGGAAATGATAATATTATTTGGTTGAAAGTAAGTGACTGAAGTCTAACCTTATTTGTCAAATCATCAGAACATGTTTTCTTGTGGTGAAAAGCTATTTCATAGTTAAATGACCGCCAAATGAGTTTGAAATCTTGATTTAATTGCCATAATTATACCATGTACAATCGCAAAAGTACCAGCCGACTTTAGACAGGTTCAAAATGCCTTAAGGGAAGATTGGCCGTTAAATCTAATAGTCTCTTAACAGATATATCTTTACAGATTGGAACATATTTTCTGTGGCCGCTGGTCGCATAAGAAACAAGAGCACCGCCTTGCGGGTGCTGCCGCTCATCTGATTTTTTTTGTATAATAGAAAAATTGTCCTACCCATAATTTTCTAAGTCCAAAAAGGGCCATAATTCTTGCAAAAAGCAGGATGGAGTTATGTCTCTTGATGTACAGAGTCAGCTTATGATGGTAAACAACTGTTGCAAGTTTCAAAGCAATAGCTTGAATAGTTTAGGAGAAAAGCTGACCTAAACATAAAACTTAAACAATAAATCTGATATTTTCTAAGTCCAAAAGGGGCCATTATTCTTGCAAAAAGCAGAACAGAGTTATGTTTCTTGCTGTACATGGTCAGCTTATGATGGTGAACAAGTGTTGCAAGTTTTAAAGAAATAGCTTTGATAGTTTAGGAGAAAAGTTGACCTTAACATAAAACTTAACCAGGAAATCTGATATTTTCTAAGTCCAAAAGGGGCCATAATTCTTACAAAAAGCAGGATGGAGTTATGTTTCTTGTTGTACAAGGTCAGCTATTGATGGTGAACAAGTGTTCCAAGTTTCAAAGCAATACCTTTGATAGTTTAGGAGAAAAGCTGACCTAAACATAAAACTTAACCAGGCAACGCCGACGCCGACACCGATCAAGTGATGACAATAACTCATCTTTTTTTTCCAAAAAATCAGATGAGCTAAAAATCACTTAGTAGAATTAATTTATATAGAGAAAATGTTCGAGATGAATTTTTAATGGTCGTTTAATTTAAAAGTCGCTTATTACATATGGTCTTGTAGGATTTTGACTGTATATAATGAAGGTGCTTATTTGTATGTAAAGGCTAAATATATGCAAACATTCACTCTGTGGAAATTTCACTTTCCAACTATCCATTTACTTTTCAACCTGCCACTTAGCATATATACATGGGGCTACCACAGTTTACAACTGCTTGTCATAGGTTTGCTTAACAGCAGAGCAAATACATACATATTTTGTAAGTAAATTGTTAAAGAGAAAAGTATTTTTTATTAAATATTTTATTTGCAAGCATAAAATACCACAGATGGAAAAATATAGTTTGACAAGTACAGTTAAAGACACAGTAACAATTATTATGCTTATATAATGACAACATCCGCAAAGTCTGGCCATGATCTTTTTCCCCTAAAGTAACTTTTTCTTTTTTATTTCAGTTGTAGTGAAAGCATTTCCTATTTCTGCCAAAATCTAACAATACAACAACAATGGCAGACATTCTAAAACAACGGATAAAGTTATTAATCCCACTGTATTCATACGCAGGTTAAAATTTTGACAATCTCAACATATTTTATTGCTTTTCACTTAAGCACTTAAGCAGGTTAAAGGATGAGTACTGATAAAAAAATAAACCATGTGCAAATATATCTGAATTGCACTTAAATTGACTTGGGTAACCTTGCATTTAATACAACAGTATATATTTTTGACTGACCACTTATACACTCTATTAATTCAGTTTATACTGTGAAATCATTAATATTCATGAGGGACTAACTTTAATGGATTTCATGGTTGGGGAATACATGATATTAAATCCTAATTTTCATTTTATGTTCAACATTTGAAATCCATGAATTTATATTCCATATATAACAGTTTTGGCCCAAACCATGAAATTTAATGATTATATATTATATAGACAAGAGGACCATGATGGTCCTGAATCGCTCACCTCTTCCCACATGACCCAGTTTTGAGTATGACGTCCTTTTTTCTATTATTTGACATAGTGACCTAGTTTTTGAGCTCATGTGACCCAGTTTTGAACTTGACCTAGATATTATCAAGATAAAAATTCTGACCAATTTTCATGAAGATCCATTGAAAAATATGGTCTCTAGAGAGGTCACAAGGTTTTTCTATTATTTGACCTATTGACCTAGTTTTTGAAGGTACGTGACCCTGTTTTGAACTTTATATAGATATCATCAAGGTGAACATTCTCACTAATTTTCATGAAGATCTCATGAAAAATATGGCCTCTAGAGAGGTCACAAGGTTTTTCTATTTTTATACCTACTGGCCTAGTTTTTGACCGCACGTGACCCAGTTTTGAAACTGACCTAGATATCATCAAGGTGAATATTCAGATCAATTTTCATGACGATCCATTGAAAAATATGGCCTCTAGAGAGGTCAAAAGATTTTAATAATTTTAGACCTACTGACCTAGTTTTTGATAGCAGTTGACCAAGTTTCAAATTTGACCTACATATCATAAAGATGAACATTCAGACCAACTTTCATACAGATCCCATGAAAAGTATGGCCTCTAGAGAGGTCACAAGGTTTTTCTATTATTTGACCTACTGACCTAGTTTTTTAAGGCACATGACCCAGTTTCAAACTTGACCTAGATATCATCAAGATGAACATTCTGACCAATTTTTAGGGAGATCCATTCACAAGTATTGCCTCTAGAGAGGTCACAATGTTTTTCTATTTTTAGACCTACTGACCTAGTTTTTGACCGCACATGACCCTGTTTCGAACTTGACCTAGATATCATCAAGATGAACATTCAGACCAATTTTCATAAAGATCCCAAGAAAAATATGGCCTTTAGAGAGGTCATAAGGTCTTTCTATTATTTGACCTACTGACCTAGTTTTTGACGGCACGTGACCCACTTTCGAACTTGACCTAGATATCATCAAGGTGAACATTCTGACCAACTTTCATACAGATCCCATGAAAAATATGGCCTCTAGAGAGGTCACAAGGTTTTTCTATTATTTGACCTACTGACCTAGTTTTTGATGGCACGTGACCCAGTTTCAAACTTGACCTAGATATCATCAAGATGAACATTCTGACCAATTTTTAGGGAGATCCATTCACAAGTATGGCCTCTAGAGAGGTCACAAGGTTTTTCTATTTTTAGACCTACTGACCTAGTTTTTGAAGGCACGTGACCCACTTTCGAACTTGACCTTGATATCATCAAGATGAACATTCTGACCAATTTTCATGAAGATCTCATGAAATATATGGCCTCTAGAGAGGTCACAAGGTTTTTCTATTTTTAGCCCTACTGACCTAGTTTTTGACCGCAGGTGACCCAGTTTCGAACTTGACCTAGATATCATCAAGATGAACATTCAGACCAACGTTCATACAGATCCAATGAAAAATATGGCCTTTAGAGAGGTCACAAGGTTTTTCTAATATTTGACCTACTGACCTAGTTTTTGACGGCACGTGACCCACTTTCGAACTTGACCTAGATATCATCAAGGTGAACATTCTGACCAATTTTCATGAAGATCTTGTGAAATATATGGCCTCTAGAGAGGTCACAAGGTTTTTCTATTTTTAGACCTACTGACCTAGTTTTTGATGGAACGTGACCCAGTTTCAAACTTGACCTAGATATCATCAAGGTGAACATTCTGACCAATTTTCATGAAGATCTTGTGAAATATATGGCCTCTAGAGAGGTCACAAGGATTTTCTATTTTTAGACCTACTGACCTAGTTTTTGATGGCACGTGACCCAGTTTCGAACTTGACCTAGATATCATCAAGATGAACATTCTGACCAACTTTCATAAAGATCCCATGAAAAATGTGACCTCTAGAGTGGTCACAAGCAAAAGTTTACGGACGGACGCACGGACGGACGACGGACACCGCACGATCACAAAAGCTCACCTTGTCACTTTGTGACAGGTGAGCTAATAAAACTGATTGCATACCACTGGGTTTAACAATTACATAAGCTTAATTTGGACAAGACACTATACAACATATCACAGAAGAAAGAAATAATGCCAAATACACCTCTTCTTAACATCAGTTTTCAAAATTTTCTTCTTTAATCCTCCAGTTATGAATGCAAGATATACAGGGCATTATATAAAGCACATGTAATGTAGGAGCATCTTAAATTTCTCAAATACTTTAGCCATAAGTCTATACCAAAGTTCAAAGCTGACCAGTGTACAGTTTGTATAGTATTTAATTTTAAAGTGTGTTTAATCCAAATATGTATATACTGATATATAAATAAAGTCAGAAGAATTAGAAACATTTAGGCCTTCTTCAGGACTCTAGAAATACATGATAAAATCTATAAGAAGATTCTTTGGAAGCAAAGAACATAAATTTTTCAGGCATGAAAAAAAGGAAATTACAAAAACTGTGTTACAAACAGAAAGTAACATTTCAGCATGTTACAATACATAACAATCCGATAGTAGATCCATACCCTTACAACATGGCTTGCCAATCAATAGTCAAAACTATTTATCCTAGGTCCTTTAGACTTCAGGCAATAGTTCTGACTATTGACTGGTAAGCAATTCAATAAGAGTTTTATTACATTACATCCTAAATACATTTTCATGGGTTTCATTTCTCCAAGTTTTGACTTAAGGCAAACGTACTGTCACTTGTACAAACAACGGACCAACAACTTATATTTATAAGAAGTAATATAATAATAATACTTTTGGCGTCAAAAAGATTATCATATAAACATACAGTATAATTACTAAAAGCTACATAACAATAAAGTCAGATGTCTTGTTAGTAATTTTAACTATCAGTGACTTTGCAGAAAAATGCACTTTAAGTCAGTATACTTAAAGTTAATATAGCAGTCCCTAGACACACTGATAAAAATTTCACAGTGTTTGATCAACCTTTTCTAGAACAAGTTTACCCATTAATACACCTTAAAGATAAGGCAATATCATTTCTTGCTTTGTATCATCAATTTAAAACAAGAGCTGTCTCCATAGGATGACATATGCCCCCGATGGCACTTTGAATGAGTAGTTATGGCCGATGTTAGAGTTTAGGACCTTTGACCTACGGAGCTGGGTCTTGCGCGACACGTCGTCTTACTGTGCCACACATTCATGCGTAGTTATTTTAAAATCCATGCATGAATGACAAAGATATGGACCGGACACGCCCATCAATGCACTATCATGAAAAATGACCTTTAACGTCTAAGTGTGACCTTGACCTTTGAGCTACAGACCTGGGTCTTGCGCGCGACACGTCGTCTTAATGTGGTACACATTCCTGCCAAGTTATTTGAAAATCCATCCATGGTTGACAAAGATATGGACCGGACACGCCCATCAATGCACTATCCTTTAATGTCTAAGTGTGACCTTGACCTTTGAGTTACGGACCTGGGTCTTGCGCGCAACACGTTGTCTCACTGTGGTACACATTCATGCCAAGTTATTTGAAAATCCATCCATCAATGACAAAGATATGGACCGGACACGCCCATCAATGCACTATCCTTTAATGTCTAAGTGTGACTTTGAGCTACGGACCTGGGTCTTGCGCGCGACACGTCGTCTTACTGTGGTACACATTCATGCCAAGTTATTTGAAAATCCATCCATCGATGACAAAGATATGGACCGGACACGAAAATTGCGGACAGACTGACAGACCGACAGACTGACAGACTGACAGACGGTTCAAAAACTATATGCCTCCCTTCGGGGGCATAAAAAATATGAGAATGGTATAGACAGTGTTAAAATTTTCAAAAATAACTTTATTTAGAATAAATCCTAAAAAAAAATTGACAATAAAAGACAAGAAGTTGTAAATTTACAAATTAATATTTTGACTTTATTTTGTTCACAGACTGACACAGAACTTTCTGGATATCTTACTTAGCACAAAAGTATGTAAAATGAAAAGATTTGAAGAAAAAAATCAAGCTTTAAATAGACCTGTTTTTTTTTTTATTATTATATCTGACTATATCAGCTCGACAGTAAATCTAGGACAACTGAAAGTCTAAAATTTGTATTTACTTACAGTTGTATAGTTCAGCACTATTGAATTTAAAATATAAATATATAGCAAAAATTTTATAAAGTAACAGTAAAGTATAGAGTACACTATACAATAGCACCAGACAATTACTTTAATCTGTTACATCACCATCACTGAAGCACAAATATAAATCTAAAATATCAGACTGTTGTAGTACAAAATACAATAACATCCATTTTCATCATGAAAAATATTAACTCTTAGTTCACACAGCTTAACAGTGTAAATAACTTCAAGATTTTATCAAGAAAATGTTATCTTGCAGTTTAACTTAAAAAAAGGTTTAACATCAGCTAACAATGTCTATTTGTAGCTTCAATGGAGAGCACCAATCATACCAAACTTCAGTTTTAAAGAAAAGTCATTTTTAGCCAAATTCTGGAGGTCATTGCCTTGAATCAATTAATGAATTAACTAAATACCACCTGAATGTTCCTATATTTTGTATGACTTAAAAAGCTGCTGTACTAATATTGGATAAATTATAACCATAATGTACTCAATTTGTAGCTCACCTATTATCAGCTTACATTGAGGAAGTACTGGTGAGCATTTTAACATAAAATGTGCACCAATACATTAGATTGCATCAACAAAATGCAAACATGCTGACTGACTTCTGACTGTTTAAAACTGGAAATGCTGTCTTGGAAGTTTCACATTTCAATGTAAACTAGAATCAGAATATATCTTGTAGTTTTGCTTCAGAAGACATGCTACAATTGGCTGCTATCATGGAAATACTGTCTTGTAGTTTTGCTTTAAAGGACATGCTACATTCAGCCGATATCATGGAAATACTGTCTTGTAGTTTTGCTTTAAAAGACATGCTACGTTCAGCTGATATCATGGAAATACTGTCTTGTAGTTTTGCTTTAAAAGACATGCTACATTCAGCTGATATCATGGAAATACTGTCTTGTAGTTTTGCTTTAAAAGACATGCTACGTTCAGCTGATATCATGGAAATACTGTCTTGTAGTTTTGCTTTTAAAGATGTCCTAAGATCAGTTGACATCATGAAAATTGCACTGAGCCCTCAGGTAAACTACTGTTCATTAGTCTATAGTATCGCAGATCATTCACAAATCTTTGTAAGTTCTGTGTAAAAGTAGGCAGATCCTGAAAATATACAACAATATATTTTGTTTATTTGATTGGGGTTTAATGCTGTTTTTCAACAGTATTTCAGCTATGTAATGGTGGGCAGTTAACCTATCCAGTGTTCCTGGATTCTGTGCCAGTACAAACCTCTTCTCCACAAGTAACTGCCAACTTGCCCACATGAGTCAGAAGTGGTGGTAGAAGGATGTCTGACACAATATCTTTCTCATCAAATCACCATGAAGAACATACGCCTAGCCCAAAGATAGAACTCATGTCCCCACAATCCGTAGATTTGTGCTCACCTTACTAAGCCAAGCCAGCGGGCTACCAAAAAGAAACTGAGGTATTTCCAAAAGAGACTAATATGCTTTAGAGTGAATGGAATTGTTTATAAGATATATAAAGAATGGAATTTTGTCCTCATTAGAACTGCTATAATTTAAAACATATTAACAGAAATGTGAAAAATCAGTTACTGGTAACTAATTCATGATTTTTGGAAAGAAAAATATAAAAGACAGATAAAAACAAAGCTATAAAAATATAACTTTTAAAACCAAAAACCTGAGTTAAATGTGTTGTCACAATTCCTTAGTCAAGTGTCTTTTCACAAATACTTAGTCAAGTGTCTTTTTACAAATCCTTAGTCAAGTGTCTTTTTACAAATCCTTAATCAAGTGTCTTTTTACAAATCCTTAATCAAGTGTCTTTTTTACAAATCCTTAGTCAAGTGTCTTTTCACAAATCCTTAGTCAAGTGTCTTTTCACAAATCCTTAGTCAAGTGTCTTTTCACAAATCCTTAGTCAAGTGTCTTTTTACAAATCCTTAGTCAAGTGTCTTTTTACAAATCCTTAGTCAAGTGTCTTTTTTACAAATCCTTAGTCAAGTGTCTTTTTACAAATCCTTAATCAAGTGTCTTTTTTACAAATCCTTAGTCAAGTGTCTTTTCACAAATCCTTAATCAAGTGTCTTTTCACAAATCCTTAGTCAAGTGTCTTTTTACAAATCCTTAGTCAAGTGTCTTTTCACAAATCCTAAGTCAAGTGTATTTTTACAAATCCTTAATCAAGTGTCTTTTTACAAATCTTTAGTCAAGTGTCTTTTCACAAACTTTAGTCAAGTGTCTTTTTACAAATCCTTAGTCAAGTGTCTTTTTACAAATCACAAGTCACATGTCTTATCCCAAATCTTGATTCTAATGTCATTTCATAAACCAAATGCATTGCAAAAAAGTCTTGATTTCAATGTACTGTTCCAAATCCTGTGTCAAATTCTGAATCAAATGCCTTGTCTAAAATCCTGAATCATATGTCCTGTCACAAATCCTGAGTCAAGTGTCTTGTCACAAATCCTTAATTGACTGTCCAACAACCAATCCCAAATTAAAAGTCCTTTCACAAATCTTGAGTCAAATGTCCTGTTACAAACCAAGAGTCAAATGATCTGCCACAAATTCAAAGTATAATTTCCAGTCATAAATGCCAAGCTGAATTTCCAGTCACAAATTCCAAGTCAAATTTCCTGTCACAAATTGTGAGTAAAATGTTCAGTCACAAATCCTGAGTAAAATGTCTTGTTAAAAATCCTGAGCTGACTGTCCTATCACATGTTAAACTTGAACAAACTTGTCTGTTACATGGCATCTTTTACCTTAATAATACATGCATGTGATTCTTAAGAACTGATTGATGCATATAAACTAGTACCTGCATTTAGAACAAAATATCAACATTTGAATATTTATGTAATAATGACTTTTGCAATGCTGAACAAAAGTGTACATACCTTCTCCAGTTTGAAATTTTGACCCAGCATATGTTTCTGTCCGTTATCTAAACCTTCACATCCAGACAGGAACTGTGGCAAGAATTCTGCATAGAATCTATCAAAGTCTACAGAGGCCATGTCATATACAACCACAACCACCTCTTCTTGAAGCAGGTCATGTGACTTGTGAACTAATACTTGTAGGAGTACATTCATAAACTGTGACTGCATTCCGTTATAAAATATTGGCTGAAATATTTTATGATATATTAAATGGCAAAATATCAATGACCTTAACAGTTAATCACTAATTCATCATAAAACCTTGTATGTTTTTTTCTGTATTTGTTTTAACATCATTTTTATCAATCTGATTGCAGTAAGTAGATCTATTTTAAGTAAGAAAAAGTATGCCAATGTAGTGCAGGTATAGAACTGTTGGAGTAAACATGATAAAAGATTTAAACAACAGCTGTTAGAACAGAAATGTCTCCCATGATGGCCTGTCAGAGACAGAAAGGTATGTAATCTTCAGTCTCTAGTATGCTGTGACCTTGACCTTTGACCTACCCACCCCCATTCAACTATAGATTCAATCCAATATCCAAAGGCAATCATCCTATTATGTTATATAGTCCTGAACCCAAATGTTCTACAGTTAATGATAAGAAAGCTTTTCAGTGGACATTGTTCATTTACTGAAATGGTAACACATTATATAAAGTTTGTTGCCATAGACCCAAGCATTTCAAAGTTATTGACCTTAACTATTGACCTACTGACCCCAAAATAAAAGTGGTCATCTACTGACCACAGGTTATAATCCTATGAAGACAGCTTTAAGTTTTGTTGATAAGAAACCATTTTCAATTTAAAGACTGTGACCTTGACCTTTGGTCTACTGACCAGCAAAATGCTAGGATAAATCTACTGACTACAGTATATCATCTTATGACTTTAACCGTTTTAAAGTTGCTGATCAAAACCAATATTATTCTACACACTTAACAGACCCAATCAACATTACTTAAAAATATTTCTGCCTTCTAAGATGATGCACAAAATAAAACTATTATACATAATATAACTGATAAAACTAAGTTTGGGACTATAAAACAGTTTACCTTTTTAAAAAGTTTCCATTTTGAATGAAGCTTCTCTAGTGACTCTAGATTCTGTTTAAAAACCGCTATATCTGTTTGTAAGAAAGACTGGCCATATGCCTGAAATACAAAAGTTTTTTTTTCAACCAACACAGCTGCAACCTTAATGTAGAGAAGTACAGGAAAACACCCAGACATGAAAAAAATTATTTCTACTTTTTTATTCTTGTCAAAATCTTAGGACGATATGCGTAACGAGTGACAAAACTGTTACTTGCAAATATTATTCTACATTCTAGTGTTAATATACAATGTATGTAGGGGGAAGTCTATTTGCTGAGTCTAGCTCTTGCAAAGGCAAAAACAAAAGTATAACCAGTAACTTTAGGATCTGAAGGCAGTCATTCCAGTATTGACCTATAACTTCCTAAATAAAAATCTCATAACAAAATTCTCAAAACAGAGGCACAAATGCAAAGTAGTCACACAGTGGATTCCTGATTCAGAGGTCAAAAGGTAAAATTTTGCTAAAATCTGCCTCCATAATCCTCTCCCAAGATGCAAGTCCAGGTAAGAAACTTGGGATACTGTCACTTTGCACAATTAACCTAAGTTATGCATTCATGTATAAATAAATACAGATTTAATCTGAGGACTTTTTCCTGACCTGCATGATAGCTGAGAATTGAGCTTCATTTTCAATAGTTTCCTCCTTGTTGTTCAATTTTGTCAATACAGAACCCTTGAAGAAATATCTCCAATTGTTGATTAGGAACTCGTGCAGTAATTCATACAACACTTGCTTCATGTCTGGCGAGGGACGCTGAAAGATATATTACAATTTTATTGCAGCTTTATATACAGAAGAGATAAAAAGGTTTAGTGTGTCCATTTCTAAGCACAATTATAGAGATATATAAAAATAACATCATTAAACAAGTTCTGTTTTTTGTTGGGTTTACCGATAACATCATTAAACAAGTTTGTTTTTTTGATCTTGATGGGTTTACCAATAACATCATTAAACAAGTTTGTTTTTTGATCTTGTTAGGTTTACTGTCTTTTGTTGACAAGAACTTATCATTCTAACACTTAATTATATTTAAGGATTTAAAAAACAAAAACCAGACTAAATGGCCTGTACATACCTGTGCTATAACATGGTAGATTATATTTAAGGATATAAAACTGAAGAACCAGACTAAATGGCCTGTACATACCTGTGCTATGACATGGTAGATTATATTTAAGGATATAAAACTGAAGAACCAGACTTAAATGGCCTGTACATACCTGTGCTATGACATGGTAGATTATATTTAAGGATATAAAACTGAAGAACCAGACTTAAATGGCCTGTACATACCTGTGCTATGACATGGTAGATTATATTTAAGGATATAAAACTGAAGAACCAGACTTAAATGGCCTGTACATACCTGTGCTATGACATGGTAGATTATATTTAAGGATATAAAACTGAAGAACCAGACTTAAATGGCCTGTACATACCTGTGCTATGACATGGTAGATTATATTTAAGGATATAAAACTGAAGAACCAGACTTAAATGGCCTATACATACCTGTGCTATGACATGGTAGATTATATTTAAGGATATAAAACTGAAGAACCAGACTTAAATGGCCTGTACATACCTGTGCTATAACAGGGTAGATTATATTTAAGGATATAAAACTGAAGAACCAGACTTAAATGGCCTGTACATACCTGTGCTATAACTGGGTAGATTATATTTAAGGATATAAAACTGAAGAACCAGACTTAAATGGCCTGTACATACCTGTGCTATAACAGGGTAGATATGCTCCATACATATATCAATTATACTGGGTAGGAATCTCTTGAACGCTGAACCGGGCTCCTGTATAATTATCTGTAAAATCTTCAAAAACCTGTAAAAATATGTCAAAGAAAGTGTGGAAAATTATAGCCTTGACATTCAGGAATACTGTACTTATCAACAGAACTGTTTCCACAGAAAACTTATTCAAATCACCATTACACTAGAGTGCTGTAGTAAGGTTGTACCAAGGAACAATGTGGAAAGAGGACACAACTGAGTCAGATGTAATATCATTACGTGGGATTCTAAGAAACAATATAAAAGCTTTTAGTTTAAACGATACAGTGACAATGAGGAGCTTGCCATAAAACTTTAACTAATATCATCACAAAGTCTCACCCCAATGTCTTTGACTTTTGGGGAATTCTACCTTAAATCAAAGGATGTCTGCCACTTTTAAAGACCAAGCCGTATGTAAGGCTTAGCCATTTTGGCACAGAAGTTATGAAAAAATATTGAAACCAATAAGCTTGCCATAAAACTTTAACCAACACTTTTACAACTTCTATCACACTGTTTCAGTTTCTTTGTCATGGTTTATGTATGCTATATCAGAATTCACCAAGTAAACTAAAGATTTTAAAGAACAACTTACTTTTCTATAACCCTGTGTGCAGCAGTGCTCTCATGCCTAATTGTTTCAGCTAACTGCTCTCTGAAAACAATAAAATCATTTGACAATGTGTAAAATGTGATTTGTACATTAGTGAGTACTCGAGGTATAAATGCGTTTGTCTACAGTTAGATTTAAAGCAGTTACTCTCAATCTTTTTCAAAATTACTGAGAAATCATTTAATATTGTGGGAATAAAATTTTGTGGTTTTGGCAGAAATTGCTATTTTTCAGGGTTAAGAATTTATGGGTTTTCTCTACTGAATATAAAATAAATAGGAATTTAACCTGTTCAATGGAATTGAAATTTGTGGACTGACACAAAATCCTCAAATTTTAATCCCCAAAATATATTTATAATCTTATTCCAAAAGCAATGCTCAATGCTTTTTCAGTAAACATGTTAAATATCTGAAGGCGGCCTTCACACAACCCAAAGGACTTGACTTATATCTCACAGATGCTAAAAATTACCGCTAGATTTCTCAATAATGCAGACTCAAAAGAAAGAAAAAACACATTCAAGCTTGAACAAATATGTAACTATAATGCGAAGAAAACAAAAGGGTCATGTTGACCCTAAATCGCTCTTCTGAGTATTACGATACCCAAGTTTAAAATGGCAAACTGATATTAGAAAGGAGGTCAGTATATTTGAAATTTTCTCACTTCTCAGTGAGATATATTCCATATTCACTCAAAACAAAGAAATATCCTCTATAAAGTTTTTCCTTTCGGTCGCAGTGGCAACCAGAATTCTGCTTCGAATTAAATTCTTTCAACAATTTAGAAAGGAGGCCACCCAAGGATCATTCCTGTGAAGTTTGGTGTAATTCTGCCCAGTCAAGAAGATTTTTTTTTAGAAATTGTGGACGGACACACGACAGACATCAAATGGTCACAAAAGCTCAACATAAGCCTTTGGCTTAGGTGAGCTAAAAGGTTTCTTCTTACAAGGCAAAGATAATCTTGCTGCCTCTGCAACCTAACAAATGGGAAGTGTAGACTTGGTTCTAAACATAACAATGGCAACAACAGACAAGACAGACACATCTCCAATTTCAAGTATTATCAAAAAAATATTTCAAGTTCATACTTGCTGAACAGTCCCATGAATGTTTGTATGGCATGTTCTGTAAATGGGACACCCATCTGTACCCTACACGACTGGAACAAGGCCAGGAAAAATGTCATCAGGTCCTCTACAACATCTAAAAACATAATACTGAAACAGTCATCCTGGAAACAACCATATGTTATACAAACCATACGCCATTATAAAAGCAAGGAACACTTCTTGAAATCTTTTATGCAACACTGACAGTTAAGGTCATATGACAAATTTTCATCTTTAAATGTTGCAGAAAATGCATTATAATAATATAAGTGCCCTTCCAGACATTATATTCAGGTGTCTGCTTGCATCTGACTAGACTAACTAACCAGAGTAAATTTGTACTAGGGTACAGACAATTTTCTTACCTGGTTGGTGAATAAAGACAGGAAAAACAGCCAGGCTGATACTGACAATCTCTGACATAGACTGGTAACAGATCTGTTTTGTTTTCACCACCTCTCCTGACACACACTCGATCCAGTCTACCATCAGCTTCAAACTGTTACTGATCACCAATTTGGCTGGAATGTAAACATATATGTAAACTATTGAGCTAATGTATTATGAAGGAAAACGCTTTTTTTCACTGACACTGCTTCAGGTCTAACTTGATACATTTAGAACATTTGGACAATCATGTACATCACTACATAATACAGATAATTGAAAAATCATGTTAATTCAAGAGTGCCAGACTGTCTCAAAATACGCCCATCATCGAACCTGGTCTAATTTAAGGGCCATAATCCAAGAGTGCCTGGGGTGATTTGAATGGGTGGTTATCAAACTTGGCCAAGATATTATGCCCACAAACATTGTCAGAAAGTTTGGTGAAGATCAGATGAAAACTGTTCAACTTAGAGAGTGGACAAGACTAAATTAGCAGTTCTTAGAGTTATTCAAGGGCCATAATCCAATATTACCTGGAGCAATTTGACTGGTTATCAAACTTAGCCGAGATATTATGCCCACAAACATTTGTCAGCAAATTTAGTAAAAATTGGATGAAAACTGTTTGACTTGGAAAGCGGACAAGGCTATATTCGCAGTTTTTCTGGTAATTCAAGGGCCATAGTCCAAGAGTGCCTGAGGAGGTTTGGGTGGTTATCGAACTTGGCCGAGATATTATGCCAACAAACATTGTCAGCAAGTTTGGTGAAGATCAAATGAAAACTGATTTAGTAAGCGGACATGCTTTGGAACTGACTGCCTGCCCATCCATCGCCATGGGTGTTTAATAGCTAGTGTTTAATAATAATAAAAAAATCATATCTAACTGAAGATTTTTATTTTATATCTCTTTCTTATGATATTTATCTTATAATTGTGGAGCACCACTGTAGACATAATCTTCCAAGTATGGCATAAATGCTGACGTCATAATGCAAGTACAAACAAGTCACCACTATTGTGAGATTATGAGTTAATCTCATTATGTGAAGATTCTAAACAGTCAGACAGTCTCAACATGACATACATCACTATAGTACAATGTTATATACCTGCATCTTGTGCAGTCTTGTTGTTTATCAAAGAAGATGTATCTTTCAACTGGAAATATGGTGCTGCCATCTGGTGGCAGAAACTCTGGTGTGTGCTTGCTCGATTACTCCAGTCTTGTTCTGAATCAGGAACATTGTTCCAGGGTAACAGTAAGTGTAGACTAAGAGATCTGTACAGCAATACCTGTACCTAAATGCAGAAAGCAATGACAAAACATTCTTTGTTATAAATAATTAAAATTCAAGGCAAAATTACAAGACATACTACTTAGTGGTAGGAGGAGGGAGGGTGCAATCTGACTAAAGTACTTGATCTTCTAAACGAAGATCTGAGAATGACATATTCACATTCATCTTTCTGTATATTTAGATTTTCCACTCTTGCTATTTCGCAAATCTATTTTTATTTGAACAAATCAGATGACTCGTTTCAACAAGCATTTGGCTGAATCATCAAAATAGTTTCGAATGTCAGTCCAGAGCTAGAGCCCAGGACCTCTTGCTTACAGGGTGACTGCCCTAGGGACTGAGCTAACCAGCTGCCTGACACATATTCTCCCCTTAGGTGACCAAGTCCATACCGTGACAATCATAATACCTCTCAAAACATGATGGGGCAGTCATGAAGTGGTCATCAAAATAAACATGAAAAACACAGTCTTAATATAGATTTTTTAAAACTTCTACTTTCACTTTCAAAAGTTGTAAGTAAGGCTTTGACTGGCTAGTGGAAGGGTCGTCAGAACAAGTCTATCAATTGCACATCTTAGATCCAAAGCGTAGCGTTAAATGTACTTTAGTCAGATTGAGGGAGGGTGTAAATCCCACTTTTTTGACACATGTGTAACACAAACCGTAAACAATAATTCTATGTTTAGCTCAAGTGGCTCTCAATAGAGGCCAAGTGCCCCCATCTGAACAATCTTTGAAGAGGACTTTAAATTAAAATGTCATGCTACAGACCAAGTCTGATGAAGATGCATGAAGCATTCATAAAAGAAAGTCATTTAAAGTTATTTTCTACTTTTAACTCTCGCAGAACAAACTCGATAGAGGTCCATGCCAGGATGTAAGATTGCAAGACGTGACTAAGATTGGTGTAATTCTGACCAGTAGTTTAAGATGAGAAGCCGTGTAAGACAAAGTGATAAAGCAGAACAAGGAACAAACAGACCATCCACCTATCATACCAAGCTGCTTACTCTGAACTAAGTCCAGGTGAGCTTATAGAAAGTGCATCAAAGTGGCCCAACTGATGCACAATGATCACAAAAAGAAAATCAATCCAGGTCTACAAATTGACTGAAACATTTTTTTTTATATTTATGTTGGCTAAATTTAAATCTGACAGTGTTCAAAAGTTTATATATGGGCAGTTTATAATAATTTACAGTAATCTGAAACCAGCACTAAGTAACTGATAGCAACTTAAATATTGATCAAGAATTCTACCTGTAAGATAAAACTGCACGTAAAACAGACTAAAATATCTCATTCTAAATTTTAATTTTCGCAAGATCGAGACACTTAATGCAGATGAAATGAGGTATATTGTGTTGGATTTTTAGCTCATTCTGTTTAATCATTTGTCACTTGCAATTACTGCAATTTTTAATTGTTGAATTACTTGTAGGAAAATTACTTTGTTTACCTGCCAACCATAAAAAGTTGGTAACATTATATTGAATTTTGTGTCTATGTAGGATTTGTCTTCTTAACTGCATTCATAAGGCACAAAGATCATGACAATTTTATGTTTGCAGCTTCACAGTATTCAACTGGTAGCAACGGCGCGCTTAAGACCCAATTTTATTCAGTTTCAACAACAGCATCAAGACAAATCTCACCAGGTAAGTCATCTTTCTAATATTCCCTAAAAGTTAATTATAACTGAAACAAAAACCATTGAGCATACTGAATAAGGCTTGAGCACCACTTGCGTGTGCCAGCACTCATCTTGCAAATGCTTGACATAAACATAGAGTTGCAAGTTTCAAAGCAATAGCTTTGATAGTTTAGGAGAAAATCTGACCTAAACATAAAACTTAACCAGCCAACACCGACACAGATGCCAACGATGATCAAATTATGACAATGACTAATCTTTTCAAAAAATCAGATGAGCTTAATATCTAGATGTGAGTCTATAGTTCACTGGTGCCCCAACTTTCTGTCAGCTAGTGTACATGGTTTCATAACTCTAAGTGAAATACTTTTTAAGATATATATACAACACAATCTTTTAAGCACTCTATGTGTATAATGTAACACTGGTCTGGCTGACTGAAATCTCAAACAGAACACCAGGGGCCGTATTCATAAAGCATCTTAAGTATAAGAAATTAATTATTTACTTAAGTATTACTTAGGTGAGAAATTTATTTTACTTAAGTATATTTGTTATTCATAAAACAACTTAATAAGTAATTCTTGTTTTTTATTGTGGACGAAAGCATTAAAACAAGAACATTAATTTCAGACAGATACAACATACACAATTATGTTTAAAGTGCTTTTATCTGAAAACAACACTTTAATCGTACTCGCAACACTACTGTAAGTGTATTAATATTAGCGGAGTACTAATTTTCGCGTTATTAGCGGGATCGGGCATGCGCTAATTCATATCTAGCGCTAATATTAGACTGAAATGAAAGACTTTTCTTAAAAAAGTGATATTTATAATATTGAAAATACTGTAATCACAATGCAACAGAACACAGAGAAATATATACTAATTGTGTAAATACGGCAATAACTGCATTCCTAACTATTATTCTGCAGATTTTTTTAATAGAATAATTTAACCTGTTTGAATATTAGTACAAAAGTCATCTATTTTTGTAAATTAAGCTGCTTTTTTTTCTTCGCCACTGTCCATAAACACGGTATATAACACCTTCGGAGTAGATCGCCAGTTTGTCCGGTCGCGCTAATAACAAGTGTCACCATAACATTATACTGCTTTGAAAACCAAGCGCAAATTTGAAAACAAACAAGAAACGCGGCAATGCCACGAAACCAGGTTTTCAACACTTTTCATAAGAATAAACAAGTGTGCCAGAATGTCACAATATACGCCCGTCACAGCAAATTTCTTTACTCTAGCACCTGTATTTGCAGATGTAATTTTAATTTTGTGGTTGTTTAGTAATCATTGTAATTCTTTTGTTTTTCTAAGTCCACAAAAAAACTCCTTACCAGGTAGAGATACCTTAAAATACACCTAAACTTAGAAAGTAACAACTATGTTGTACCACAGAAAAGTGGTCTTGGTTTTTCCCTATGGTCAATTATAAAAAAGTTACAATATAAGTTATTTATAGTAACAACTAAGGGAAGTTAATCTTAAAAAAAAAAAAAAAAAAAAAATACAAAAAAAATACAAAAAAAAAAAATTGCAAGTCCACACAGAAATCCTTACCAGGTAGAGATTGGTCAAAATACACCTCAAAACTGGATGTAACATGCATGTTGTACTACAGAAAAGTGGTCTCGATTTTTCCCTACGTCTAGTAATGAAAAAGTTACAATATAAGCTATTTATAGTAACAACAAAGGGAAGTAATTCTAAAGAAGGGAACTGCGCAAGACACTTCGTCTCATGATGGTGTATAATTGTGCCAACTTACATCAAAATCCCTCTATGCATGTAGAAGATATGCTAACCCTAACCCTAACCTAACCCTAACCCTATTTTTAGTAACAATGACCTTGACCTTGATCCCAGAAACCCCAAAATCAATCCAAAGCTACAACTTTATATAAGTTTCCTATACACCAAGTTTCATCATGATAGCTCATTCCTAAGTTAAGTTATTGACCGGAAACCCTTTTTCTATTTTAAGTAACAGTGACCTTGACCTTGACCCCAGAAACCCCAAAATCAATCCCAGCCTTTGTCTTGATATAAGCTACATACATACCAAGTTTTATTCAAATATCTTTACCGAAACAAAAGTTATTGACCGGAAACCCTTTTTCTATTTTAAGTAACAGTGACCTTGACCTTGACCCCAGAAACCCCAAAATCAATCCCAGCCTTTGTCTTGATATAAGCTACATACATACCAAGTTTTATTCAAATATCTTTACCGAAACAAAAGTTATTGACCGGAAACACCAGTTTGACGCCGCCGCCACCGCCACCACCGCCCGCCCGCCTGACCGACATCTACCCCAATCTAATAACTCAGGTTTTCGTTGAAAACCTGGTTAACAATATTCACCATTCTGCACTGTGTACATGTACAAATTTACAGTATACAGATTAACACTAATCTAAACGAATGTAGATTTTATGTCATACTGTAGACCTATGCATTTTTATGTGCGTGCCTGGTCGATTTCATTATGAATACCATTCAGCCACCAACTGGTCATTTTAGCGCTGGTGATACTGTGCTAATACAAGTACGTGCTAATAAGTCGAAACTACTCAATTCAAGGCATTTGCGCTAAAATTTAGCTGCGCTAATATACAGTGTGTACATACCACGTGGTTTGTGACGTCATTTTCGGGTATTACGGCAAGAAAATTTATAAACAAATCCGTCGATTCAGAACTTAAAAACACCGTAAGTATTTCATTTTTTCACCGATTTGAATAATTCTTTTACGAGGCTCAAGCCAAGATAGTGGGCTATAAACATAAGTTTTCCTGAAATTCCAAGCAGTTTTTGCAAAAGTCAGTTCCAACCCTGAAGTTCGGCAAATTCTTGGATGGTAATACGGCAAGAAAAACCTGTGTTTTACAAAATAATGCAGGATTGCTTTCCTTTACATTGTTGTGCCTTTCACCGCTGTTGATTTCGGTTCCAAGAAGGCCAGTGAATCACTTGACTGAAAATGAAATGGTAGGTTTCTCTGTGAAAACATGTGTCTTCGGAAAATGCTAATACGGCAAGAATGATATGACGGCAAGCAGATTCACGAATACTCCTATTGTCCCTAACAGCGGTTGAGACTTACTTACTTCTGTCTGCAGGTTAGTAAATAGGGCATACCTACATTATTATAAGTGCATGGTATGCTAAACTAGAGGGAACCGTTTATAAACAGTAAAGCCCTATTTCATTTTTGAAGTTTTGACAAAACATTTTTCCGTATGCCTGAAATTTATTAAAACGAATAATTCAGTGGTCTGTTTTCAAAACTATTGTTACGTTTTCATGCACTTTCAGTCCATAGGAAACAAGAGGGCCAAGATGGCCCTAGGTCGCTCACCTAAGAAACACACCATAACAGTGTAAAATATGTTTGACCTAGTGATTTCATGGAAACAAATATTCTGACCAATTTTCATTAAGATTGGACCAAAAAATTGGTCTCTTGAGATTAAACAAGCATTTTCTTAGATATGACCTAGTGATCTAGTTTTTGACCCTAGATGACCCATGTTCAAACTTGGCCTAGATTTTATCAAGGCAATCATTCTGACCAAAATTCATGAAGATCAATGGAAAAATACAGCCTCTTTCACATACACAAGTTTTTTCTTTGATTTGACCAAGTGACCTAATTTTTGACCTCAGATGACCCATATTCAAACTCGACCTAGATTTCATTAAGGCAATCATCCTGACCAAATTTCATAAAAATCAATTGAAAAATGCAGTCTCTATCGCATACACAAGATTTTTCTTTAATTTGACCTAGTGACCTAGTTTTTGACCCTAGATAACCCATGTTCAAACTCGACCTAGATTTTATCAAGGATATCATTCTGACCAAATTTAATAAAAATCAATTGAAAAATACAGTCTCTATGGCATACACAAGTTTTTTTCTTTAATTTGACCTAGTGACATAGTTTCTGACCTCAGATAACCCATATTCAAACTCGACATAGATTTCATCAAGGCAATCACTCTCACCAAATTTCATGAAGATCAATTGAAAAATACAGCCTCTATTGCATACACAATGTTTTTCTTTGATTTGACCTAGTGACCTAGTTTTTGACCCCAGATGACCCATTTTCAAACTCGGCCTAGATTTTATCAAGGTAATCATTCTGGCTAAATTTCATGAAGTTCAGTTGAAAAATACAGCCTCTATTGCATACACAAGGTTTTTCTTTGATTTGACCTAGTGACCTAGTTTTTGACCCCAGGTGACCCATTTTTAAAATCGGCCTAGATTTTATCAAGGTTATCATTCTGACCAAATTTCATGAAGATCAATTGAAAAATACAGCCACTATCGCATACACAAGGTTTTTCTTTGATTTGACCTAGTGACCTAGTTTTTGACCCCAGATGACCCATTTTCGAACTCAGCCTAGATTTCATCAAGGTTATCATTCTGACCAAATTTCATGAAGATCAGTTAAAAAATACAGCCTACACAAGCTAAATGTTGACGGACGACAGATGACAGACAGACGCCGGACAGAAAAGATCAGAAAAACTCACCTGAGCATTGCTCAGGTGAGCTAAAAATGGGAGCTTTGCTGTACAAGCAGTTGTACTATGAGAGCGATAATTTGAGGACGGTCATAGCCGTCTCAAGATTATTTTTTAAAGTCTGTCTGTTTAACACAACTTGAAAATACGTTTTGGCAAGTAAAGTGATTGCATAGGCATAGTTTTACATTCTATTTTACGAACATGATTCTGAAACGATATTTTGAACGATTGTAATTTTGTTCTAAAAGATATTTATCATTTGTCAAAAATAATTTGATACTATGACAACTTACATATAGGAGTCTGAAGAAAGCATGTAATACTGTACAATTTTGATATTAGATTATGCAAAATCTTAAGTAAATTCAAATTTATGAATTTTATAGGTAGATAAAATGATTTATGTCATTGTTGTACATTTGGGGCGAATCGGTCCTATTCTGAATTATGTTAATTTATATACTACGGTAAAAGCCAATCAATGAATTCCTTTTATCACGTGATACCGTTGAACCAATCGAGAAACGGCATCTTCCTTCTTCGTCAGCATTCAAGAGTGAATAGCACGCTTCTTTCTTTAATTTTATTTTGGCTAATTTCTGGTTTTATCTTAAGTGATTTGGTTGAATATCTACGGTAATCTAATACACAACATATTTGTTAACAGTTACACTCTGGTTTACTGCAGTACGGATGGGATATACTTGTAAATTTCAATGTTTTCCTGTACACGGTGTTGGACTGTAAACTTTGTTAAATAATTCAGAATGGCTGTTTACATCCAGATTTTGGGTCATTCTTTTGTGACATTTCCATTTAAAACTATCGTCGTCGTCATTGGTCAAATATTCTTGTTATCCTGGAGCTAACGTCGAAACACTACGGAATAATTTGTCGGACATTGATAATTTTTCTACGGACGTTATGGTTCTCATGATTAGAACAAACGATTTCTCTTGAACAGAGGCGGACCTCAACACTGTTACTTCATGAATTTGGATCTTGCGGACAGGTTAATATTTATTAAATACGTCAAAAGAGTGCTAATCTGCTTTATTTGCCAATGACAACCTTCTGAAACAGGCCGCTACACTTCTCGGTGTAATCACCGGGTTGATGACTCAAATTATCTGTCATCAGCACGGATTCATTTGGGACGAATCGGTCCTATTCTGAATTATGTTAATTTATATACTACGGTAAAAGCCAATCAATGAATTCCTTTTATCACGTGATACCGTTGAACCAATCGAGAAACGGCATCTTCCTTCTTCGTCAGCATTCAAGAGTGAATAGCACGCTTCTTTCTTTAATTTTATTTTGGCTAATTTCTGGTTTTATCTTACCACCACCTCCCATTCCACCTCCTCTTTCAAGTGACAATTTTCTAATTTTGAAAGATTTCTCTTAATATGCAAATTCATCTACATTTCTTGATATGCTTTTGGCGGTTTTATCCGCCCTAATATGTGAATATATATATTTGTTATGGTATTGGGCTGTAACTTCATTCAGTTATGAGGACATATCTATTTGTTAAGGGCGGTATGTTTCGCCCAGATATGTGAAAATATAAATTTGTTAAGGTATTTTTCGCCCAGATATGTGAAAATGTATATTTGTTAATGTATTGTTTAGCATATGTGAAAATATATATTTGTTAAGTATTTTGGTACGGGGCGGTATTTTTCGCCCAGATATGTGAAAATATATATTTGTTAAGGTATTGTTCGGCAAAATAAATATTGCCCTTTTTCAGTCAACACTTAGTTCACTCTTATATTTTCCCATACATAGTCCCCAGGGTCAGTGCTTCGTTGTGAACAGATGCACATAAATAATGTTACGTTTACCGAACAGGATAAACCTTCTTTTCTTTTCTTTTCATACTTTTACTTTTATGTCCCCTTTTAGGACGTAAAGTTTTCTGGATTCATCATTATATGATTCTTAAGTTTTATGTTAAGCCCAAGTTATCTTCAGTAATGATTCTGCGATCCTTACCATAACTAGGGTCATAACTTAGTAAACAACTGTTTCATGACATGACCTGTATTAAGAAGATGTTACACCGACCCCTGATTCCGTCTGTGACAACTATGTTTTATTTTCCAACAGATTGGTATGCCTCAGGAGCAGATCTATATCGCACTGATGTGTGCTCTTTGACTAATTACTAACGCTTTATTCAAAGGTCATGCAATAATTTTTTCTCTCACGTTCGGTGTGGTCTTTATGAGATACAAAGAATCGTTGGTTTACGCGTTGAAAGTGTCCAAATATTTAAGAAAATATTTTAACACATTACGTTTTGTATATTGTTTTTATTTTTTAAAGGTGCATCTGCATTTTACACTCTAGTATGACATACTAGAAGTACACATGCATATTTTTGTTACTAATGATTATATGGTTTACACTGATTAAACTGTGATTAATGGACGATACGACAAATGCAGAGTTGAGATGGAAATCCTTTGCACTTACAATAATTTTATATCATATTTATGTGCTAGTTTGCCCATCGTCAGTGAAATTTTTGTTTGAATAAAAGATAATTTTGAAATACAAATTTATCACAAAAGGATGCTGCCCAGTATTCATTTATGAACGTTGATTACTAAGTTTCAATGTGTATAATATGTCGTTGTGTTACTTGCGTATATGGAAACTTCAAAGCTGGCTTGGTGACCTTTGTTGATTTTGCATTTGTTGTGTTACCGTTGCTTTATTGGGTCTGATAAAATGAGTTGTTCAATTTTACTTAAAATTTACTGCTGTGTTTTCAAAACGTTTCATTTTCTAAAATTTGTAACTATCTGCTTATACTGTCACAATTTAATGTTTAACACGTTTATTTTATTAAAATAAGTAACTTTATTGAAAATTTCAATTTCTGTGTGTATCCATAATGTAACAAACTTTACACTTGAACTCGCTTGTTGGTTTCTGTGTCTTAACACTGACGTCTTAGATTGTTTCCCAAGTTTAAGTTTAGTCTTTGTTCGCGTCATTACGCTAAAATGTAACAAGAGATCACAGAGTGATCTTGGCGCCCACCAATGTGCCATTTTTGAGTGTTCCAAATTTCAAGACTTACTGACTAGCTCAAGGTCAAATTTCATTTTCGTACACAACACTGTGCATGTGGTCCAAATTCGAAAGCTGTAGCTTGAGAAATGTGAAAGTAGGTCACTAGATCAATCTTAAGGTCAAAGTTTAATTCGGTACACAAAACTATGCAAGTGGTCCAAATTTGAAGGCTTAGCTTGAGAAATGTGTAAGTAGGTCACTAGGTCAAAAATCAAGGGTCAAATTTCACTTCAGAACACAAATCTATGCATGTGGTCCAAATCTGAAGCCTGTACCTTCAAAAATGTGAAAGTAGGTCACTAGGTCAATGTCAAGGTCAAAGTTTGTTTCGGTACACAATCCTATGCATGTGGTCTAAATTTGAAGCCTGTAGCTACAGAAATGTGAAAGTAGGTCACTAGGTCAATCTTAAGGTCAAAGTTCATTTCGGTACACAAAACTATGCATGTGGTCCAAATTTGAAGGCTGTAGCTTGAGAAATGTGAAAGTAGGTCACTAGGTCAAGATCAAGGTCAAATTTTATTTCAAAATACAGAACTATGCATGTGGTCCAAATTTGAAGCTTGTACCTTCAAAAATGTGAAAGTAGGTCACTAGGTCAATGTAAAGGTCAAAGTTTGTTTCGGTACATAAAACCATGCATGTGGTCCAAATTTGAAGGCTGTAGCTTGAGAAATGAGAAAGTAGGTCACTGGGTCAAAATCAAGGTCAAATTTCATTTCGGAACACAAAACTATGCATGTAGTCCAAATTTGAAGAATGTACCTTCAAAAATGTGAAAGTAGGTCACTAGGTCAAAATCAATGTCAAATTTCATTTTGAAACACGGAACTATGCATATGGTCCAAATTTGATACCTGTACCTTCAAAAATGTGAAAGTAGGTCACTAGGTCAAAATCAAGGTCAAAGTTTTTTCAAGTGCACAAAACTATGCATGTGGTCCAAATTTGAAGGCTGTAGCTACAGAAATGTGAAAGTAGGTCACTAGGTCAAAATCAAGGTCAACTCATGTCAAGGTTCATCTTGCCACTCAAAAATATACATGTGGTCCAAATTTGAATGTTGTAGTTATTGACAAGAAAATTTTAAAAGCTTTTCCCTATATAAATCTATATGAACCATGTGACCCCCGGGGCGGGGCCATATTTGACCCTAGGGGGATAATTTGAACCAACTTGGTAGAGAACCACTAGATGATGCTACATTACAAGTATCAAAGCCCTAGGCTTTGTGGTTTGGACAAGAAGATTTTCAAAGTTTTTCCCTATATAAGTCTATGTAAACCATATGACCCCCAGGGCGGGGCCATATTTGACCCTAGGGGTATAATTTGAACAATCTTAGTTGAAGACCACTAGATGATGTCACATACAAAATATCAAAGCCCTAGGCCCTGTGGTTTTGGACAAGAGGTTTTTCAAAGTTTTTCCCTATATAAGTCTATATAAACCATGTGACCCCCAGGGCGGGGCCATATTTGACCCTAGGGGTATAATTTGAACAATCTTAGTTGAAGACCACTAGATGATGTCACATACAAAATATCAAAGCCCTAGGCCCTGTGGTTTTGGACAAGAGGTTTTTCAAAGTTTTTCCCTATATAAGTCTATATAAGCCATGTGACCCCCAGGGCGGGGCCATATTTGACCCCAGAGAAATAATTTGAATCATCTTGGTAGAGGACCACTAGATAATGCTTCATACCAAATATCAAAGCCCTAGGCTCTGTGGTTCTGGACAAGAAGGTTTTCAAAGTTTTTCCCTATATAAATCTATGTAAATTATAGAAATAAACAAAGGGCCATAACTCACTCAGAATTGTTGAATCAGTCTGATTTTCAGGGGGACACAACTAGGGTACCAATACATCATTCTGACAAAGTTTGGTCAAAATCCCCCCAGTAGTTTCTGAGGAGATGCGATAACGAGAAATTGTTAACGGACGGACGGAATGACGGACGGACGGACCACGGACGCAGAGTGATTTTAATAGCCCACCATCTGATGATGGTGGGCTAAAAATACGTCGTCCGAGTATTTGTCTTTGCTAACATCAAGTTGTTGTTTCTTTTTGCTTTTTTTGTATCAAAGTTTAGTAGATATGTCACTATAATCTCGAAATCTCAAAGACTTATTTCGAAATACAGTTTCGATACATTATCAATTACTATTATAGACAGGCATTGTTCAGAGGCCCAGCTATCACTAATGATTGATAAGTAAACACATAATGTGAATACATGTATGTAGGATATATTTTCAATTTTAAACCTTTTTTGTAGACTTTTTAGCAGTTTGACTCTTTTAAGATGGTTGTTAGCATTCGCGGATGCAACAGTATAGACACATAGGAACTCATTTATAAGATACCTCTTGAGACTATAAATAAAGTAGAAATTAGGAAACTTCTCTTGAAAGCTCTAATTAGATAACAAGTAATGAAACAGAAAAAAGTAGATCTACTAAACAGTCTTTAAGAAGCATTGAAAAAAGCCGTTCCTTCATATCACATCATACCTAAATTTATCTGAATAGAATCTAAAGAAATCTGCAAACAGGTATTATACATGAGGAAAAGAGTCTCAAACTCAATAATTCGTGAAACTGTTCGTAAAGGAACAATATGCATATTCATGAATCTGCTTGCCGTCACATCATTCTTGCTGTATTAGAATTTTCCGAAGACATATGTTTTCACAGAGAAACATACCATTTTATGTCAAGTAAAGTGGTCCACAGGCCTTCTTGGAACCGAAATCAACAGCGGTGTAAGGCACAACAATGTAAAGAAAAGCAATCCTGCATTATTTTGTAAAATACGGGTTTTTCTTGCCGTATTACCATCCAAGAATTTGCCGAATTTCAGGGTTGGAACCGACCTTTGCAAAAACTGCTTAAAATTTCAGGAAAACTTGGTCTTGTGTTTATAGCCCACTATCTTGGCTTGAGCCTCGTAAAAGAATTATTCAAATCGGTGAAAAAATGAAAAACTTACGGTGCTTTTAAGTTCTGAATCGACGGATTTGTTTATAAATTTTCTTGCCGTAATACCCGAAAATGACGTCACAAACCACGTGGTATGTACACACTGATATAAGTACACTTACAGTATTTTATTTTCTGACTTAAGTCATTTCTTACGTATTTTAAGTTTTAGCTGTTTTATGACTAGAACTTAAGTTTTTACTTAGACTTAAGTTGAAATCACCACAAACTTAAGTAAAATCTTAAACTTAAGTCAAAACTTATACTTAAGATGCTTTATGAATACGGCCCCAGGTGTGCAACTTCACATGCTCTTTATCAATCCTGTAATGTTGGTCAGATACATGGGACAAAAACTTTTATACCTTTAATGCATATTTTATGCACAAATGTATAAACAACATTTCTATATTCCCCCTATAACTTCATAGCAAGTAGTAACAAAATATATTTAAGAAAGACAAACGTTTTTGAGAGAGGTCTAATCAAAGATCATTAATTTTGGTTCATGAAAAATTATGTTTAAACACCTTTCTGCCGGCCTCAAAAAGTGGCCAAGTGGAACCATTTGAACAGGGATAATACAAGGATGATACAGAACAAGTTTGGTAAAGATTCATCATATGGTGCCTGAGCTTAAGTCTGCTAAATTTCTAAAATGGACTGGTCCATCATTCAATTTGGGCAATACCATGTATAACTGGAAGGGGTGTTCACTGAAAAGTTACTGACTGAATAGCAAACAATGCAGACCATGGTCAGCCCGCAACAGATTTGCAGCAGCTGATCTTGGTTTGCACTGGTCACAAAGGCAGAATTACTTCCTGCCAGCACATTTATAAAGGTTTTTCTATTTTTTACCTCTAGGAGAACCTAATTTCAGACAAATCGAACCGTTTGAACAAATCTAAGAGATAATACTGCCAAAATGCTACAGACCAAGCTTAGTGTAGTTCTGACAAGTGGTTTCTAAGCAACATGTTTACCCTGACTGAAGGACTGATGACGGACACAGGGTGATCTTAAAAACTCATCTGAGCATCTTGTTATAAATATCATTTTGTTATTGTATAACTTCAAAGAGCTTTTAATCCTAAGCCAGGTATAATAGTACACTATTTCAATACATTAAGTGCAAGTTTACTTCACAATGATATGTTTTTGTACTTTGGACCCTTAGACAGTACAAGAGGGCCACGCCATGATGGCCCTATATATGTAATAGTTATAGTATGTGTGAGAGTGTGTTACCAGGATATATCAGAGCTAGGGGTACATCGAGGGTATTTTTCTCTGCACATATCGTCGAGGCCGGTAGGCCGAGACAGATATGTGAAGAGAAAAATAACGAGATGTACCCCTAGCTCTGATATATCCTCGTAACACACGAGCATTACATATTATAACTGTTTTATCGCATAGTTTATCATTAAAATTTATATATTATTTTCATTTAAATTTGTTTATTATTATTTTTACTATTTTGATTCCCTTTCTGCGCCTCGCTGACTGAAACACTAAAACTTCTGTTTTAGAAAATGTATTCCCCAGATAAAAGTACCCAACAAATTTCTGCATTGGTTTTAAATCTTTGCATTTCATTGGCCAGACATATTGTAAAACTTGTTGTTTTGTTTGTAAAAAAAATCAAAGAAAAAGAAACATTTGAGAAATCTCAGAATTTCATATATTTCATGTATTTCTGAATTTGGCAATAACTATCAAGCTTTTGAAATATTCTAGTTTATTTATTCTTTTACTTTGTAAATGTAGGTGTTTGTGACAATTCTTTCTCTGTGAACTGTAAATAGGATCTAAAATCATCTTTTCTTTGAAAGGAAAAAATTATACTCCCTTGATAGGACCTCAATAGAGAAAAAGTGTTCCGATATATATCGGAACAGTTTTACTGTGCTGATATATATCGGAACACTTTTTTTCTTATGAAACTCCATAGAGATTTCCGTGTTGATATATATCGCAACAGTTTTGTAAGATATCAGCACAGTTTTGTAGTAATAATGTGTGTTACTATGTATAACATGCTGCAAAGATCAAAGGAAAATTGCCGCACTATGCGATAACACTCATTAGAGTTGATCTGACCTACTGACCTAGTTTTTGACCCCACATGACCATGAGTCGAACTTAAAGATCATCAAGATAAACATTCTGACTAAATTTCATAGAGATTTGGTTACAACTATTTATTTATTTGGGTTTAACAGCGCACCAACACAGTATAGATAATATGGCGCCAAACAGGACTACAAATTTTGGTTCCATATCTCATTTACATCGAAATAAAAACATGAGGTATGGAATCAAAATTTGCACACCTGCTGGAATCACAGAGTTACAGCGAAACCAAGTGTTAAGACCCTATAAGTCGCCTCTTACGATCATGCAAGGGTAAGGCAGTGGTTCCAATTCTTTTCATACATAGATCGTCCCAGAACCGTGGCCTCTAGAGTGTTCACACGATTTCCCTTTGATTTGACTGGGTGACCTAGTTTTTGACCACACATGACCCAGATTTGAACCTGACCTATAGATTATCAAAACAAACATTCTGACTTATTCTCATGAGTTTCAAACTTAAATTGTGGTATCTAGAGTGTTGAAAAGGTTTTCCTTTGATCTGGCCTAATGTCCTAGTTTTTGGCCCCACATGATCCAGATTCAAACCTGACCTAGAAATGATTGAGACAAACATTCTGATCCAGTTTCATAAAGACTGAGTTACAACTGTGGCCTCTAAAGTGTTCACAAGCTTTTCCTTTCATCTGACCAGGTGACCTAGATTTTGACCCCACATGACCCAGATTCAAGCCTGACCTAGAAATCATCAAGACAAACTTTCTGACTAAGTTTCATAAATATTTGATCACAACTGTGGCCTCTAGAGTGATCACAAGCCTTTCCTTTGATTTGACCAGGTGACCTAGTTTTCGACCAAACATGAACCAGTTTCAAAATTGTCCTAGAGATTATCAAGACTGACATTCTGACCAAGTTTCATAAAGATTGGGTCAAAAATGTGGTCTGTATAGTGTTCACAAAATTTTCCTTTGATCTGACCTACTGACCTAGTTTTGACCCTACATGACCAAGTTTCTAACTTGACCTAGAGATCATCAACACTAACATTCTGATCAAGTTTATTAAAGATTGGGTCAAAAATGTGGTCTCTAGAGTGTTCACAAACTATTCCTTTGATCTGACCTACTGACCTAGTTTATGATCCTACATGACACAGTTTCAAACTTGACCTAGAAATCATCAAGACAAACATTCTGACCAAGTTTCATAAAGATTGGGTCACAAATGTGACCTATAGAGTGTTCACAAGGCAAATGTTGACGCACGAGGCACGACGGACGCCGGACAATGACCGGTCACAATAGCTCACCTTGACCACTTTGTGCTCTGGTGAGCAAAAAAATCTCTGCCTACCTTAAAATGTTCTCTTTTTGTTTGGGGAAGGGGGATATGATCATTACCTAAACCATACAATTTTTATTTTTCACCTAAGTATCATATATCAATAACAATCAGGTTTGTAATCGCCAACGAACTGCAGTCAAGCATTTATTCCATGAAAGGAAGTATATTATACCCCTAAACTTGTGTAAACTTGTTAAATCTAGTTTTGTCGCTAAAAATATTGACAGTGTAATAGTAAAACAGGTGAGTTTATATTAATTTATCTGTTATCATAATTCACTATCTCAAGTTAAAACTTAAATCCATATAAATTTTCATCTGCGCAATTGTGTCCTTGTAAATGATATATTTGCGCTAAAGAATATCATTTAAGAAATTTGACCCTCTAATCTTAAAGTGATTATTCAGAATTTAGAACACAGTATTATCATAAACAAGATTGTATAATATGTATACGGCGTAAAAAAAAAAGTTGTTTGTTTCCAGTGGCCCGACCTACCCTATTTTTTTACCGCTGACCCTAAACTTTTTTAGGGGTAAAATCTGGCCACATATTTTTGCAAATAAGTATATTATTATTTTTATAGCTCTTTGCACGAATGGACTACTCCACCGATCGGGCGAGTGTTTTTTACGTGGTAACTTTACCAAATTAGGAAATTAATCAGGCAAAATTACCTGGATTGACTGGAATTTACCCACGAATCGTACAAATATCAAAACGTCATGCTGGTAATTTTCCATTCCACAAGCACGTGCGCCCTATCGTAATATCTAATTTACATCGCGGTTACTTTTGACACAAAAAAAACGCGCGTAGTGCATTCATTTTTTAATATAATCGCTTCAAATTTTCAACACTGCTTGAGAACTAATACAGTTTGAGTTCTATAACAATTTTAATAAGATATCGACAGGAATGTGGGCAAAATTCTTTAAAAACGATCGAATTTTCATATAATGTTTTGTAAAATTTCAAACAGCGCGATCTTGATTATTTACTTCTTTCTTAAAGTAAATAAACGGTACTTACTATGGTAATAAAATTCAGACTTTTGACCAGAATGTACAAAAAACACAATTAAAAAATCTTAAATAATGAAAAAGCGGCAGCAATTTAAATACATGGAGTAAAACGATTTTTGGCAAACAGATTTCTGTTAGCACGGCAGAATAGGTTACGTGACCTCGTGAACGTAAATAGAAATGTGGTTTTAAAATAAAGCAGTATTACGTTGTTGCGGATTTTAATAAGTTTTAAATGATTCTTTGTACATGTATTTTTTGACACAACACTTTGTTAGATATTCTTTTCAAACAATAATGTAAATTCCTTGAGGGCAAATAGGTCAGAGAGATAGGCTATCCACTATCATCTTTCACGGTTTGACACATTTACATGTCAGTTTATTCCGGATATTGCACATTCGCTTTTAAAAAAAGATAAAGAAAAACCTTTTTATTGATTTCTTCTCAACAATTTAAGGAATCGAGAAAGTACGACCAGACAGTGATGTCTCACATGGCGCGAAAACATGACGTAATGCCATGACAATCTCGGGCAACTATACCGCTTTGATCTCCACTTCAGATGCCATAATAACCGACACACTTCTTTTAGCTCTTTGCGGGGGTGTTAACTGATGACGAAAACAAGGCTAATTACCTAGTTTATCATCAGAATAATTACTGATAATTGTTAATGTTTTTTTTTTTTCACTTTCAACACGGGTCGGGTGGATGATGATTATTGTGTCCGTAGTTTGGGGCACTTCAAAATAATTATTTTTCGGGATAACAGATTGCTACAGTCCTCCATTTTTAATTATTTTAGAAATAAGTCCCGTTTCTTTGAGTCATATGAAGTTATCACGTCTACAATATGTAATAGTTATAGTATGTGTGAGAGTGTGTTACCAGGATATATCAGAGCTAGGGGTACATCGAGGGTATTTTTCTCTGCACATATCGTCGAGGCCGGTAGGCCGAGACAGATATGTGAAGAGAAAAATAACGAGATGTACCCCTAGCTCTGATATATCCTGGTAACACACGAGCACTACATATTATAACTGTTTTATCGCATAGTTTATCATTAAAATTTATATATCATTTTCATTTAAATTTGTTTATTATTATTTTTACTATTTTGATTCCCTTTCTGCGCCTCGCTGACTGAAACACTAAAACTTCTGTTTTAGAAAATGTGTTCCCCAGATAAAAGTACCCAACAAATTTCTGCATTGGTTTTAAATCTTTGCATTTCATTGGCCAGACATATTGTAAAACTTGTTGTTTTGTTTGTAAAAAAAAATCAAAGAAAAAGAAACATTTGAGAAATCTCAGAATTTCATATATTTCATGTATTTCTGAATTTGGCAATAACTATCAAGTTTTTGAAATATTCTAGTTTATTTATTCTTTTACTTTATAAATGTAGGTGTTTGTGACAATTCTTGCTCGTTGAACTGTAAATTGGAGCTAAAATCATCTTTTCTTTGAAAGGAAAAAATTATACTCCCTTGATAGGGCCTCAATAGAGAAAAAGTGTTCCGATATATATCGGAACAGTTTTACTGTGCTGATATATATCGGAACACTTTTTTTCTTATGAAACTCCATAGAGATTTCCGTGTTGATATATATCGCAACAGTTTTGTAAGATATCAGCACAGTTTTGTAGTAATAATGTGTGTTACTATGTATAACATGCTGCAAAGATCAAAGGAAAATTGCCGCACTATGCGATAACACAATTTATGTGATAGAATTGGAGGTCCACTAAAGTCTGAGCAGGTCTACTAGATTTCAGCAGTTGTTGGACCTGCTGAAAAAAGTTAAGGTCGAGGCCTGTAGAGTCTTGAAAAGTCAGGTTTAAGATGGGATTTATAGTAGTAAGACATTGAACAACCATTTGAAGCTTTATTAATTCACAATTTGGGCATACCAGTCAAAAATCCATTGTCTGGCATTTCCAGTTAATCCAGAATTTTAGATTGGGGTAGGGGGTGATGGTATTAATCTCAATGCAGCTAAAAGATGCAAATAATATTCATGGCCAGTGGGCTTTAATTTGGTTTTAGTTTGAAATATAAATGTTGGTTGTTGAATAATATTCAACATTAAATGTATTATTTAAAGAGAGAATCCACAGCAAGATTTTATTCAAGTTTCATGTTTAATCAAATATAAACCATGTTCTCCGCAAGAAATTGCCAACTTCTCCACATGAATTAGCGGCGGAGAATGAATGATATAGGTCACAACGATCCTATGACCACTTGATCCGTAGATCGACTGCTCTACCTATTGAGCTAATCAGATGGGCTAATCTGGAAATGAAAAAACAACAACAACAAAACGCAAACATGTAAAGCAAATATTTATTTCATAATATTTAAATACACAATCAAATGGCACTTTATATTGCTAAAACATCATATTAACATCATCAAAGTCATTGTACATTCAGGTGTAAATCAAACATAACAATAGGATGCATGTTTATAAGGTTTATAATCTCCCTGTTTGAAACTACGATGATGTTGGGTTAAAAAAAAAAAAAAAAAAAAAAAAAAAAAAAAAATCCCTACCTACCTACCCTATTTTTTTGGGCCATGTCACTGGAAACAAGCAATTTTTTTTTTTAGGCCTAACCCTTAAAGGTGCAAAATAAAGACAAATGAATAGACATAAATCTTAAAAAAAGACTAAACATTTTGAAATATAGTACTAAACAATTGATAGCCGTGCAATATTCCCTTGAAATCAACACAAGAACAGAGAAACAAATGATTGTTTCTGTATTTTCTTAGACTGACATGGGGGGTCATTTTGTCCTACTTTCATGTTTATCGTTTTTCCGTAATCGGTCGGAAATTCTTCGGGATCACGTGATTTTAAAATTGTTTCGAACGAATATCTGTTTAAAGATGCAGACAAAATAACTGTATTTCCATGATGGTAATTATACACGACTTGCACGAAAAATATGAAATGTATAAAATTTATGTTTAAAATTGACAGTGACATATATTAGGTCAAGACAATGTGTTTAATGTCTAAAATCTTATTAAATTAATGTAGCCATATGTACATAAAGCAGTGTATTTAGGTAAATTTCAATCACATTTTGTTTCTGCAGTGTAAGACAGTTATTCATTTATATTCTTAAAACTTTACTGAAAAGAGATTAACTGAAAAAATTTGCAGACGAAGTTGTAAAAACACTTTTATTCGGGAAGGGCCTGAATTGTCCTCCCGCAAACTTGTAGTATAGCTGTTTATTAACTGTATTATAAGAATGATTTTCATGAAGTTTTTGTGAGTTATAAAATTGTTGAATTCCATGTGCTAAGTCTGTAAAAATCGCGTTATCGTTTGGGCATATAATATATTTTGCATCTATTTATAACTTATAGCCTCGTTTCGAAGGATTCTTCCGAAAAAATCCGAAGATGCTCGACGGGTTCGTAAGCAGTCGGAAAACATACTTTCGGTTTGACATAGGCAACATTTTTTGTTTATTTGTTAGTTATTCTTGAACATATTCATGACTATTTGGTCAGATCCGATGCAGTGGGCCATATTTTCAGTAAATAGGAAGTCTCAGCTACAAACTCTGGTTTTCATATAATACTCGTTCGGGTTTTAGTAATGGACCTTTAACACAAAATCTAAACAAAATAAATCCTTAATGTAGGCATTGTAACTAAAAATACAAACTTCAAGTAGGAGCTATCTATATAAGATATATGTGTAGTTAACTGCATCAGCATACAAGGACTGAAAAAAATTATTAAAATATCATTTCCTGAAAAAGAGTTATTTGAGCTGAAAAAAATGATCCCAGATAAAATATTTGGAAAAAAATGGAGACAACTCTCCTAAGACTTTATGATACTGGCTTAGGAGGCTACTGACCTAGAACCTCATGCAAACTATGCACTTTTACCTGCAAGCATGGAAAAAGTGTGCATAATTGCCACACTGATTAGCAACCTGAATAGAAAAATAGGTAAAGATCAAATAAATGATTACCCTACCCACTGACACCAGAACAGAAAGAAAATGCCTCTGTACATGTTATACCTTACCCCTAGGTATGCTATAAGACCCATGACCCAAATGCGTTGACGCCGGACGGACGACGAACACAGGGTGATCACAAAAGCTCACCTTTGAGCACGCACTTCGTCAAAACCCACAGAATTTCACAAGGTGAAATATGTTGAAAAGGTTGTACAGCTGGATAGAGAACAATCTCAACTACCCATACATATGCGTCAAAGTATGGGAAAAATATCTAGAAATATATGAAAATCAAAGAAATCAATTTCAGGACTGTTAGATGCATACCTGTGTTATCAAGCATGGTATTTAACATAGATATGTTACTTTTCCTTTGCACTGATCTAATAGGTACAGGATTAGGATTAACAAACGGTGTTCACTCAACAATTTCACTATATAAACAGATTGTTTCCTCTCTGTAACAGAAGGCTAGGGTAAGTCTCTATTTAATGTTAAATGTACTGCAATATTTCAATACTAAGAAAATACACATTCAATCTGGTATTTCATACTTAAATGAGTTGTCTTTATTTCAAGCTTCTGGGACAAAAAGTTCAGACAACTGAAAAGCTGTTTGTGTCAAAATTTAATTCAAAAGTTTTAAAGGTGTTGATTTACCTGTAGCCAACAACACAATAAAACTAGAAGGTGTTTTTGTCACAAAAACATATGTCTCCCCCCTATGTATACCTTTAGCTCTGGCAACCATTTTGTGCAGAACTTGTGTGTTTTATGTTTATACATAATTTATTTTAGGCCGATTGTGAAGGAAGTTCTACAACTTACATTTATCACTCTCGACACCTCATTCCTGATGGAATCCATCGCCACGAGGGTATGAGAGAAGAAGCTAGTTTCCCTTTTAATGCTGAGCTCCAAGCATATTTCATATTTCACATTTTATACCATATTTCACGTCTTTGGTATGACGCAGCCGGGGATCGAACCCACGATCTCCTGCACTCGAAGCAGATGCTCTACCACTTGACTATCAAGGTGTTAGAAGGTGTTTTTGTCATAAAAACATATGTCTCCCCCCTATGTATACCTTAAGCTCTGGCGACCATTTTGTGCAGCAAAGCAGAATGTGTCGGCAATATGGAAAACTAGGCTTGGTACTGATAACTCATGTGAAGTTTTATCGAAATCTGTCCTGCAGTTTGACCTGTGAAAGCCGGACAAAATTTTTCTAGCTCTGGTGGCCATTTTGTGCAGTGAAGCAGAACATGCCAACGATATGCACAACTAGGCTTGGTACAGATCACTCCTGTAAAGTTTCATCGAAATCCAGCAAGCAGTTTGACCTATGAAAGCCAGACAGGATTTTTCTATTTTTAGCTCTGGTGGCCATTTTGTGCAGCAAAGACGAACGTGTCGGCAATATGCACAACTAGGGTTGGTACTGATCACTCCTATGAAGTTTCGATGAAATCCTGGTGAGCCAGCAGTTTGAGCTGTAAAAGCCGGACAAGATTTTTCTATTTTTAGCTCTGGTGGTCATTTTGTACAACAAAGCAGAACGTGACAGTGATAAGCACAACTAGGGTCTCTACTGATCACTCCTCTGAAGTATTGTTGAACTTCAGCAAGCAGTTTGACCTGTGAAAGCTGAACAAGAATTTTTATGGGGGGAGACATAATTCATCAGAAGATTTTAGCAGACATTATTATATAATCAAAAGTAATTTGCTGCGTTATGACCTCCACAACTATCTCTCTAATAATTTTATTTGATGACTGCAGAAATTTGAAAATATATCAAAACTTCTTGTCAAGGCCTCCTATCCTACAGATATCAAGATAAATTTCAATGCATTCAGTTGGTATTAACCTTGTGGTTTTAAATCAACTGGTAACAAGAGCTCGTCTAACACAAAATGCCCCCCTTGATGTATTCAGTAATTGCACAAGGAACAGACATTATTTCCTCGCTGTAAACAAAAGTTCTACTGTTCTGGTTCAATGTGACACTAACCTTTGACCTACTGTGAAATCATTTAATTTTGTGGGCATGAAATTTCGTGGTTTTGATCAGAGCGGCAATTTCGTGGTGATATGAATTCGTGGATTTCAACTTTTGAACATGAAATGAATGGGAATTTTACTTATTCGTTGGGATTAAATTTCGTGGATTGACTCAACCACGAAATCCACGAAAATTAGTCCCCCACGAATATTAATGATTCCACAGTATTGACCTCAAAATCAACAGGGGTCATCTGCTGGTCATGATCAATCTCCCTATCAATTTTCCTGATCCTAGGCCCAAGCGTTCTTGAGTTATCGCCCAGAAATTGTTTTACTGTTCCTGGTCACTATGACCTTGACCTTTGACCTACTCACCTCAAAATCAATAGGGGTCATATGCTGGTCATGAACAGCCTCCCTATCAACTTTCACGATCATAGGTCCAAGCAATCTTGAGTTATCATCCAGAAACCATTTAACTGTTCTGGGTCACTGTGACCTTGAACTTTAACATACTGACCTCAAAATCAATAGGGGTCATCTGCTGGTCATGACCAACCTCCCTATCAACTTTCATGATCCTAGGCCCAAGCAGTCTTGAGTTATCATCCGGAACCATTTAACTGTTCAGGGTCACTGTGACCTTGACCTTTGACATACAGATCTCAAAATCAATAGGGGTCATCTGCAGGTGATGACCAACCTTCCTATCAACTTTCATGATCCTAGGCCCAAGCGTTCTTGAGTTATCATCCAGAAATGGATTGGTCTACATACAGACCGACCGACAGACAGACAGACCAACCAACCAACAGACAGACAGACCGACAGACAGACCGACATCTGCAAAACAATATACCCCTCCTTCTTCGAAGTGGGGCATAAAAATCAACTTTTAACACTTGTAAGTGGTAGTATATCAATTGGTAACACTAGTTTGTGGTTAAGTAAATAAACTGGTATTAAACACTGGTTCTTGGTAGTAAATCAACAGGTAACACTAGTTTACACCAGTAACTCAACTAGTTACACTAGCTTATGACATAATATTTAAATTCACCCTAGTCTTTTCCATTGAAAAAAATTATGACCTTCATTTTGTATGAACAGCAGAAGGAAAGGCGCAGTAGTTACATCATCGTTGCTTAGTGATATTATAACAGACTGCTATTTTGATGACGTCCAGGGAGAACGTTCCTTAGATGACGTCATAATTGTTCCATCGGTGAATAGAATGGCTGGGAAGCTGATTTTAATGTTAAATGCAACAAAATGTGCACACTTTATAACAGTATCTTATTTAAAAATGGAAAGGTATTTTAATGTAAATATAAGAAATAAAACTTTTTTGGTATTCATGCGAAATGAACGACAAAATAGGATTGGCAAATTAAACATGAATTGCTAGCATAATTCATGGATTTTCAGATCCTATTCTGTAGTTCATTTCGCATGAACACCAAAAAAGTTTCATTTCTTAAGTAAATCAACTGGGAACTGATTTATGGAAATAAATGCCAAAACTCATAAAACAAGGCAGTCTGAAAGACAGCTAAATCCCCCGCCACTGCTATGGATAGTGAAAGGGTAAACCTTTGACCTTTAGCTGTGACCTTGACCTTGAACTGACATGGATGACTCAAAAATTCTGCACATCGTCTTGATGAGGTGATCATTTGACCCAAGTTTCATGAAAATCCTTCAAGGGGTTTAGGAGATAAACAGCTCAAACCTTTGACCTTCAGTTGTGACCTTGACCTTCCGTTGACATGGCTGACTCATGAGTTCTTGATGAGGTGATCATTTGACCCAAGTTTGATAAAAATCCTTCAAGGGGTTTAGGAGATACAGAGTAGACACAAAATGAAAGGCTCAAACCTTTGACCCTTAGTTGTGACCTTGACCTTGAGCCAGCATGGCTGACTCATAATTTCTGCACATTGTTTTGATGAGGTGATCATTTGACCCAAGTTTTATAAAATTCCTTCGAGGGGTTTAGGAGATATAGAGCAGATATGAAATGGAAGGCTCAAACCTTTGACCTTCAGTTGTGACCTTGACCTTGAGCCACCATGGCTGACGCATAAGTTCTGCACATTGCCTTGATGAGGTGATCATTTGGCCCAAGTTTGATGAAAATCCTTCAAGGGGTTTAGGAGATATAGAGCAGACACAAAATGGAAGGCTCAAACCTTTGACCCCAAGTTGTGACCTTGACCTTGAGCCGGCATGGCTGACTCATGGGTTCTGCACATCATCTTGATGAGGTGATCATTTGACCCAAGTTCTATAAAATTCCTTCAAGGGGTTTAGGAGATATAGAGCAGTCACAAAATGGAATGCTCAAACCCAAGTTTCATGAAAATCCTTCAATCAAGGGGTTTAGGAGATATGGAGCGGACACAAAAGTGTTACGGAGAGACGGACGGAAGGACGGATGGACGGATAGAAGGACGGACGGAGACCATTCCTATAACCGCCCACCACTTGTGGCGGGGGATTAATAAAATAAATTATTTCATTTCAAAAGGTCAAGTTTTCACACAAAGACTGTGTATGTATAAACACGTAAATTATGATTTTCACAATGTTTATTTTGTTAATTTCAGAGAAACATGGCTGTCCCTGGTAAAAAAGTATCAAAGAAATTATCTTCAACTCTGTCTCCAGGTTCTGAAGAAGATTTCGAAGTTTTCTGTCAGCCATGTGACAGAGATGACCTCAGACTACCTGCTGCTGGTTACTGTGTAGATTGTCAAGAGCACCTGTGTGACTCGTGCTTTAACACCCACAGAAGACCAAAACTACTTCGACATCATAAACTCCTAGATAAAGACAACATGCCACACACACAAAATCTTTCTACAATGTATAGTTCTACTACTGTTGAACAGCCAGATGATCTTACATCTCCTTGCTCTAAACACACAAAGGAAATGATCAAGTTCTACTGCCATGACCATAAAGCACTTCTATGCAGTGTATGTGTGACCCTTGACCATACCCGTACATCCTGCCAAGTTGATTATATACCTGATATATCTGGGCACACCATCGACAGCACTGAGTTCAAAGATACTCTTAAAGAGCTTGACAAAATAACTGAAAAATGTCAGAAGATTACAGCAGGTCTAAAGCAAATGGTTGCAAAATCAAACACTTCTTTGAGAGATGTTCTCGCAGAAATAACAAAGTTTCGAGAAGAGATCAACCGAAAATTAGATGAACTTGAAAAGGAAGCCTCAGATGCAGCAAATGCTCTAAAACGAGAGAATGAAACAAGATTGAAGACTACAGAAGAAACCTGTGACAGTATGATAAAATCTCTTAAAGCATCATCTGATATGATAAAACACCTCAACAAAACCAAGAAAGCAGACAGACTTTTCACTGAGCTTAAAAATGCTGAGCAACTGCTCCAAGATAATGAAGAAAGAATATCCCAACTGAAAACTACTGGAGTTACAAAAGAATATACATTTGATCCAAATCAAGCCATTCAAACACTTCTTCAAAACGAGAAGTCACTTGGTACATTAACAGCAAAAATACTAAAACAGCCAAGTCCTCCTTCAACCCCAGCTTTAAAATCAAGAACAATTTCACATCATAAAAACATCTGTGTCAAGACATCATCAGATAAATATAATTGTTATATAACAGGAATTGCAGCTTCTTTTCCAAACCAAATATTTCTAGCAGATTATAACAATCACTCAATTAAAATGGTAGACATCAATAGTAAAGCTGTTCAACAACTGAACCTAGATTCATGGCCATGGGATATTATCACAACCACCAGAGATGAACTTGCTGTTACAATGCCAGATTACCATACAATACAGTTGATATCCTACTCCTCAAACAGACTCTCTAAGAAAAACACACTTAAAGTAGATGGAAAGTGTTATGGTATCAGTTATTGTCAGGGAAAACTTGCAGTAACATTTCAGATTCCTGCAAAACTGCAAATCATGGACTTGAAAGGCACTGTACTAACAACAGTCATAACAAACTCAAATGGTGAAAATATTTTCAGTGCACCAGAGTATGTGACCACCAACAGCAATGCTATCTATGTATCTGACTATGGAATGAAAGCAGTTATCTGGTTAAACTGGCAAGGAGAAATAATGGGTAGTTATGAAGGAATGGGATTTCCAAAAGGTCTTGCCATGTTAGACGAAGGATCCTTCTTTGTGACTGATAAGGAAAAAAACAAAAGGAACATACTCAATGTAAATGGTGACTGTAAAAAGAGTACAACTGTACTGAAGGATTTAGATCGTCCAGCGGCTATTTGCTGGTGTAATGCAACCAAAACAATTTATGTCAGTAACTGGAGTGATGACAAAAAAGAAATGAACTTCATTCAAATCTACAAAATGTCATAACTTAGAGAACTGACTTTATACTGATACAGAATCAAAGTGCAAACAACATCAAAATAATGTAAAAGTCATTTTTAGTTAATCTTCATATATTTGTATTCTCATTTAAATTGCACATAAAACAACAAGCTTGGATATACACCAGACTCAACTACTGAAATAATTTGCAAGCCAGAGTTTTATCCATCTGACTTCACAATGTTATGAAGGTGCATATATAGGCTGGAAATAAACAGAAGCAGTCAATTCATGTTTTTTACCTCCATTTTTTACACATTTAAAAAAATATCCAAACAGTTTTAAACTAGTGTATCATGCAGTGTTCAAAATAGCTACTGATAATATTGTTTATTTGCATATTATGTTGCAGAACAATGACTAGGAACTCTTATTTCAAATTATTGATCATTTTAACAGCTTTACTATCCATTTTGTAGAAACATTAGCATTTTCTAAATATTTCTGACTTTTTCTCAAGTATTCTTTAACCATTACCACATTCAGGGTTGCCACTTAGTTGAGAAAATGAAATTCCCTGACCTTTTCCTGACTAAACCATACTTTTCACTGATCAATACTACCACATTCTTCGGCCTCCTCATTTCCCACAGCCCATGATCCACCTTTTTATATTTATTTTGTTTCAGATATTACAAACTTTCATCAACATAAAAACATAATTGATTCAACACATTTAATTTATGTTAATACAAAATATGTTTGGAAATACTTATAAATACTGCTTGAAGACTGCCATCGCCAATGAGCATTTTAAAACGTAAACCCAGAATTTCATTTTTCTCTGACTTTTCTGAAATGACAATCATCAAGATTTCCCTGACAATTCAATGACCTTGAAAAAAAATCATTTTCCCTGACTTTTCAACATTAAGTGGCAACCCTGACATTACATTGGGCAATGCAAACAAGTTGATACAAACAGAAAACTCCCATTATAATAGTTCTTCTTTTTAGCATCACAGTCTGTCATAATTGGTGAAACTTTCTGCAAAAACAAGTTTAATTAGAAACACTGCAGTGCCATGAAGCAAGGAAGTTTGAAGAAAACATTTTTCTACTTTAGTAATTATAATTCAGAGTTATTAAACTTGGCTTAGTGACCATATGCAAAGACCCCAAGACATGTGTGAAATTACAACACAATAGCCCCCAAGTGTTATAAAGGCAGAAAATTGTCCTATGTTTTAACACAATTTTCTGAGTTAAACAAGAGCTGTCCGTAAGACAGCCAAGCTCGACTATTCGAAATATTGTCCCAGAAGCAGGAAAATATTACCCAAAATGTTAAATATCAAAACAGTTTTTAAGTTCAAAAGGGGACATAATTTGACCAAAGTGCATATCAGAGTTAAGGGACTTGACGCTAACAACTAGTTTTATAATCCCGAAGAAACATGTTAAGTTTCAATTCCATATCTGCATTAGTTTTGGAGATAGTAACTTGCATTTAAAACTTTAACCAGAATTTTTTAAGTCCAAAAGGGAGGATAATTTGCCAAAATACATGTTACACTTATCGGACTTGATCCAGTAAGCTTGGTAATTGATCTAGAAAATGAAAAAAATAAGTTTTAAATCTATATGCCTTTAAGTAATAGCTGTATGTACTTGCATGCAAACTTTAACCAGAATTATCTAAGTCCAAAAGGGGGCATAATTTGGCCAAAATGAAGGTCAGAGTTATGGGACTTGATACTACCAACTAGTTTTATAACCCCGAGGACACATGTGAAGTTTCAATTCAATATCTGCATTAGTTTTGGAGATAGTAACTTGCATGTAAAACTTTAACCAGGATTTTCTAAGTCCAAAAGGGGCATAATTTGCCCAAAATACATGTCAGAGTTATGGAACTTGACCCAGTGAGGTTGGTAATTGATCTAGAAAAAGAATAAATAAGTTTCAAAGCTATACGCCTTTAAATGATAGCTGTATATACCTGCATGCAGATAGGTGTATATACCTACATGCAAAAACTTGACCAAGGTGTGACACCAACGCCAACGCGAGGGTGAGTAGAACAGCTAGACTATTCGAATAGTCAAGCTTAAAATGCACACTTTTGTTAAAATATGAGTTAGACTTCTAGGACCTGAACCTGTGACTATGTTAACTGACCCTTAAGACATGTGTGAAGTTTGAACCCATTGAGATAGTTATCATTATGAGTAATTTTAATCAAATTTATGAGTTAAAAAGGGGCATAACTTTGAAAATATTGCTGACAGAGTAATCTCCCTTGTCATATGTCTACACATTGTCACTCTAAGCAAGTATTCCATTTAAGTTTAATATCTTTGATCTAGTATTCAAGATATTTGACTTTATCAAAAACTTTAACCAAAATTTTTAAGTTAAAAAGGGTACAACTCTAAAAACTAGAGATGCTTTTGAGAAAAGCACATGTCTCCCACAACTACCTAATCATCTAAATAGTAAGTCAGTCTTTATATACTGTTTACTTAGAGCACATGTGCATGTGCTTTTTTGACACCAAAAGGATCCCTAAACTACTTTTAAAAGTAGTATATGGGTCCTTTTGAGGTCAAAAATGCGCAAGAAATCTGAGCGTTTTTTTGGTAATTCAAGGACCATAATTCTGAAGTGTCTGGGCAGATTTGGCTAGTTATCGAACTTGGCCGAGCACTTATTGGCAAACACATTTTGTTCAAGTTTGGTGAAGATCAGATGAGAAATGTGCGACTTAGAGTGCAGACAACCTTTGTGACAGACAAACACACAAAGACAGACAGACAGACAGGAGTAAATCAATACGTCTCCCACACCATTGTGGGAGACATATAATATTGCTGACAGAGTAATACCCCTTGTAATACATGTGCACACTGACACTATATACAAGTATTGTAAGTCTCAGTTGGATATCTTTGATAGTGTTTAAGATATTTGACATTATAATAAACTTTAACCAATGCCGTCGCCATAGCATGGGAAGCCATTGATAATATTTGTGCTTTGTCAGAAGAAATTATACCTAATATCTATGCATTAAAGATCCCACTTGATTTGCACTAATAAGTTTAAATTGTCATTCATCAAGTTTCTGATACTATCAATGCCTGGGGAAATCTGAAGGAGTTTCCATGTCACCACTGATTATCGATTTTCTATAATTAGCCTAATATACATGTGATCATATTTTGCGCTTGTTTGAAATGAAAATGAGGCAATACTGCCAAAAATTCTGCAATTTTCATAGATCACTAGGTCTGCATTTATGTAACATCCTGATAGCTATGATGCAAATTTAAGTTTATACTAACATATTTAAAAGTTGTAACAATTTGCTGAAAAAGCTATGGGAATTACAAACTGGTGTTTGTCTATGGCCTGGAAATGTTTGGAAGCCTTTGGAAATACATGATTCCGATCTCGTCTTTTCTGTGAGAATTCCGTTTCTATTTTTAGCCATGGATTATTGCTTTCAGAGTTAATGTTCTTTATCAAACATCTGCTTATTTCCGGTGGCGCTGCAATCAGAAAACAGGTTTCCCCAGGCTGACAATTTGCAGGTAGAAAAAGTTAGAAATTGTCAGACTGGATTCCTAGGCTACTGCCGCCAGAGTGAGTAGATATAGTTCTCAATATTTTTCGAATAGTCAAGCTAAAAACTGTACCAATTTTACCTGTCTAAATGTGTATTTGAAGAGTAAAGCCAGGAATTCTATTACAGGAAATTGTGTGCTTGACTCGAATCTCCACAGATGTATAGCTAACAAACAACCTCAAAAAGTCTGTGAACTTCTCTACATAACTGAAAAAAAAAGTTAAATAGCACTTCACTAAGACTGCACAAATAAATAATAAGAGGGCCATGATGGTCCTGTATCGCTCACCTGGTTGAATGGTTACTATGAAGATTTGCATTTAAGGTCATGATTTGAACAAACTTGGTAGAGATCCACTAGGCAATGCTAAACACCAAATATCTAAGCTCTTAAAGTAAAGACTTAAGTATTATGGTAAGGTAAGGTAAGATGAAGGTGTAAATGTAGGCGTAATGTAAGGGTAAGGGTAAGGCAAATATTCTATTGCGACTTGTGTCTAACAATATATATAGTCATATTTCGAACATGTCGAAAAGCAGCATTCCAGACAGCCTTTAATTCACCAATGAATGTAACTCGTATAATACACATATGAAATTAATGGTATACAATAATGTGTATACTAGCTGATTACAAAGTTCAAAAGTTAAATTTCTTGCGAGGAATGTCTTAAGCAAAAGTTTATAGATTCTTATGTAAAAGTACTAAAACAGTTCTATCAAAAGACTGTTTTCAATGATCAAAAATTATTGATATCAGCTGTACTTTAAAGTGACAAAATCATATAAATATATATGTATAGTTGTGTATATATACACAAAAACGACAAGGAATATAATGTCCAGTATAAATACTAGACTAGCTCCTAGACTATACAATATTTTTTTATTTATATTTGTAAAATTTGTCTATACATCTAGTCTATATCATATGTCCATTATCATAATATTATTTTATGTTTTCTGCAAAATTCCCTGAAAAAGACTGGCATTTGTACAACATATTAATCAAAAAATAAAAAAGTTGAAATTTTGTAAAAGTCTTTAATGCCTAGTCTATACAAATACAAGTAAGTTGGAGTATCTGAATCTAACATGTTGATGGTCAATTTAACACTGTCATGGGTCCTAAAATACACAAAGAAGTGGAATATGGACCAAAAACGTACCTCTAATACATCATCAAACATCCATTCTGTGAGTTTGACATGCAAAACCTCAATATGGACTAAGTAGACAAAGGGGTAAAGATCTGTTAAAATATATTTCATTATTGGACTTTGACCAGTGACTATCTGCTATAACTTCAAGACATAAGTGAAGTTTCAATACAATACCCCCCCCCCCCTCACCCCCCACCCCCAAGTACTTACAAAGGCAGAAAAATGTACTCTGTATTAACACATGAATTTTCTGAGTATTAAATGGCACATAATTTTGTTAAAAAACGTTAGAATTCTAGGACCTGGACCTGTGACTATATTTACTGACCATGAGTGAAGTCTGAATCCAATATATCAGTGCATTGCAGAGACAGCTATCATTATAAATAATTTAAATCAAATTTCTAAGTTAAAAGAGGCATAACTCTGAAAATATTGCTAACAGAGTAATATCCCTTGTCATAAATTTGCACACTATCACTGTATGAAAGTACTCCAAGTCTCAGTTGAATATCTTTGATAGTGTTTTAAAATATTTGACTTTATCAAATTTTTACCAAAATGTTTTCAGTTAAAAAGGGACATAACTCTGAAAATATTGCTGACAGAGTAATGTCCCTTGTCATTCATGTACACACTGTCACTATATGCAAGTACTCCAAGTCTCAGTTGAATATCTTTTATATTGTTCAAGATATCTGACATTATAAAAAAACTTTAACCCATGCCAGCGTGTAGTATAGCTCTCTATTTTCTTCGTATAGTCAAGCTAAAAACAAGTTAATCAAGAAAATCTTCATTCAAGATATTGATAAAATATTGTGCAATATGACCGTTTAAAACTTTAGAATTTTAAAATAAAGGAAAACAAACGTTGCTTTTCTTTACTGTAACACATAGTAACAATAACGTTCCAAACAATCATTGTTGAATTTCGTAAAAGTCAGTTTTTTTACCTGAGAACGTCTTCTTCACAACAAGAGGACCATGATGGTCCTGAATCGCTCACCTGCCCCCACATGAACTGAGTATGACGTCGTTTTTTTCTATTATTTGACATAGTGACCTAGTTTTTGAGCTCATGTGACCTACTTCTGAACTTGACCTAGATATCATCAAGATAAAAATTCTGACCAATTTTCATGAAGATCCATTGAAAAATATGGCCTCTAGAGAGGTCAAAAGGTCTTTCTATGTTGAGACCTAGTGACCTAGTTTTTGACCGCAGTTGACCCGGTTTCAAACTTGACCTAGATATCATCAAGATGAACATTCAGACCAACTTTCATGCAGATCCCATGAAAACTATGGCCTCTAGGGTGGTCACAATGTTTTTCTATTATCTGACCTACTGACCTAGTTTTTTAACGCATGTGACCCAGTTTAAAACTTGACCTAGATATTATCAAGATGAACATTCTGACCAATTTTCATGCAGATCCCATGAAAAATATGGCCTCTACAGAGGTCACAAGGTTTTTCTATTATTTGACTTACTGACCTAGTTTTTGACCACACGTGACCCAGTTTATAATTTGACCTACATATCATCAAGATGAACATTCTGACCAATTTTCATACAGATCCCATGAAAAATATGACCTCCAGGGAGGTCACAAGAATTTTCTATTTTTAGACCTACTGACCTAGTTTTGGACTGCAGTTGACCCAGTTTCGAACTTGACCTAGATATCATCAAGATGAACATTCAGACCAACTTTCATGAAGATCTTGTGAAAATTATGGCCTCTAGAGTGGTCACAAGGTTTTTCTATTATTGGACTTACTGACCTAGTTTTTGACCACACGTGACCCAGTTTCGAACTTGACCTATATATCATCAAGATGAACATTCTGACCAATTTTCATACAGATCCCATGAAAAATATGACCTCCAGGGAGGTCACAAGAATTTTCTATTTTTAGACCTACTGACCTAGTTTTGGACCGCAGTTGACCCAGTTTCGAACTTGACCTAGATATTATCAAGATGAACATTCAGACCAACTTTCATGCAGATCCCATGAAAAATATGACCTCTAGAGAGGTCACAAGGATTTTCTATCATTTGACCTACTGACCTAGTTTTTGACCGCAGCTGACCCGGTTTCAAATTTGACCTAGATATCATCAAGATGAACATTCTGATCAATTTTCATGCAGATCCAATGAAAAATACGGCCTCTACAGAGGTCACAAGGTTTTTCTATTATTTGACCTACTGACCTAGTTTTGGACCGGATGTGACCCAGTTTCGAACTTGACCTAGATATCATCAAGATGAACATTCTGACCAATTTTCATGCAGATCCCATGAAAAATATGACCTCCAGAGAGGTCACAAGGATTTTCTTTTATTTGACCTACTGACCTAGTTTTTGACGGCACGTGACCCAGTTTCAAACTTGACCTAGATATCATCAAAGTGAACATTCAGACCAACTTTCATGAAGATCTTTTGAAAAATATGGCCTCTAGAGAGGTCACAAGGTTTTTCTATTTTTAGACCTACTGACCTAGTTTTTGACCGCACATGACCCAGTTTCGAACTTGACCTAGATATCATCCAGATGAACATTCTGACCAACTTTAATAAAGATCCCATGAAAAATGTGACCTCTAGAGTGGTCACAAGCAAAAGTTTACGCACGCACGCACGGACGCACGGACGACGGACGCTGCGCGATCACAAAAGCTCACCTTGTCACTATGTGACAGGTGAGCTAAAAAACTGGAAAGTTGCTATAATGCCTATAATTGTGCCACTGTGGTGCAAATTACCAATCCACTTAGTAGGGAGAGTGCAGATCAACAGATTGCAGGATCGATCACTGGCGATCATTCGTCCTCCGCCTCTGATTGTCTGTACTGGTACATATCCTGGAACACTGGTAAGGTTGGCATAACTGAAATACTGTAAATAAACTGAAAAAGGTGTTAAATCAAAACAAACAAAGCAACATAACAAACCAATCAAAACTTTGCACTGTATACATTCTTTACAGTAACTGGATGAAATAAAATTGGGTCATTATAATAGTAGCTTGAACAGAAATGCTGTATTTGACTCCAGTGAAAGTTGCCGAATATGAATGTACGATACTGGTAGTTTTTATGCGTGCTATCTATAGAAGTTTATCGGGTTCTGCATATTAAAGTAGTCCGGTAACATGCAATACAAAAGACACAATACAAAATTTTTCTGCCAGATGGTACTAACTTGTAAAATGCAAGCCATATTTTTGACAGAATAATTATACAGCACTGTAACAGAGACCACCGAGGAGTCCCTCAAAAAGGTCTCTTAACAGATTTTTTTAGTAACACTAGTATTATTGTACTGTTAAAAAACTATGTATACTATAATTATACATTAATTTTACATTCTATTACAATGTTTGTCAATTAACCAATTATGTAAAATAAATGTTTTTTTTTTTTTGTTTTTTTTTTTTTGCATGAATCGATATATTAGATATATTAACCAGTCACCATCAGTCATTATTATTAATCATCATCATTTTTTCTTGAAAAAGTTGCATGTTCCCCAAGTCCCATGCAATAGCCATGGCTCGCTCAATAGTCAGTGGCCCTAAAAAGCCAACAGATTCAATTTAAGTATGACTTGGCCTTAATTTTTTTAAAATGAAAAACATCCTTAACCTAGACCTGGAAGTAAACCGGAAATGATAATATTATTTGGTTGAAAGTAAGTGACTGAAGTCTAACCTTATTTGTCAAATCATCAAAACATGTTTTCTTGTGGTGAACAGCTATTTCATAGTTAAATGACCGCCAAATGAGTTTGAAATCTTGATTTAATTGCCATAATTATACCATGTACAATCGCAAAAGTACCAGCCGACTTTAGACAGGTTCAAAATGCCTTAAGGGAAGATTGGCCGTTAAATCTAATAGTCTCTTAACAGATATATCTTTACAGATTGGAACATATTTTCTGTGGCTGCTGGTCGCATAAGAAACAAGAGCACCGCCTTGCAGGTGCTGCCGCTCATCTGATTTTTTTTTGTATAATAGAAAAATTGTCCTACCCATAATTTTCTAAGTCCAAAAAGGGCCATAATTCTTGCAAAAAGCAGGATGGAGTTATGTCTCTTGATGTACAGAGTCAGCTTATGATGGTGAACAACTGTTGCAAGTTTCAAAGCAATAGCTTGAATAGTTTAGGAGAAAAGCTGACCTAAACATAAAACTTAACCTCTGATATTTTCTAAGTCCAAAAGGGGCCATAATTCTTGCAAAAAGCAGGACAGAGTTATGTTTCTTGCTGTACAAGGTCAGATATTGATGGTGAACAAGTGTTCCAAGTTTCAAAGCAATACCTTTGATAGTTTAGGAGAAAAGCTGACCTAAACATAAAACTTAACCAGGCAACGCCAACGCTGACACCGATCAAGTGATGACAATAACTCATCATTTTTTTTCAAAAAATCAGATGAGCTAAAAATCACTTAGTAGAATTAATTTATATAGTGAAAATGTTCGGGATGAATTTTTAATGGTGGTTTAATTTAAAAGTCGCTTATTACATATGGTCTTGTAGGATTTTGACTGTATATAATAAAGGTTTGTATGTAAAGGCTAAATATATGCAAACATTCACTCTGTGGAAATTTTGCTTTCCAACTATCCATTTACTTTTCAACCTGCCACTTAGCATATACACATGGGGCTACCACAGTTTACAACTGCTTGTCATAGGTTTGCTTAACAGCAGAGCAAACACATACATATTTTGTAAGTAAATTGTTAAAGAGAAAAGTATTTTTTTATTAAATATTTTATTTGCAAGCATAAAATACCACAGATGGAAAAATATAGTTTGACAAGTACAGTTAAAGACACAGTAACAATTATTATGCTTATATAATGACAACATCCGCAAAGTCTGGCCATGATCTTTTTCCCCTAAAGTAACTTTTTCTTTTTCGTTTCAGTTGTAATGAAAGCATTTCCTATTTCTGCCAAAATCTAACAATACAATAACAATGGCAGATATTCTAAAACAACCGATAAAGTTATTAATCCCACTGTATTCATACGCAGGTTAAATTTTGACAATCTCAACATATTTTATTGCTTTTCACTTAAGCACTTAAGCAGGTTAAAGGATGGGTACTGATAAAAAAATAAACCATGTGCAAATATATCTGAATTGCATTTAAATTGGGTAACCTTGTATTTAATACAACAGTACCGTAGATACCCATGTATAATGCGCACCCGTGTATAATGCGCACCCCCGATTTTAGCCCAAAATCCTGGGAAAAAAACATTTTTAGTCAATTTTGAGATGGATGGAAAACGAAAGTAGAGTTTACATCGACACCGGTAATAAATTTTATCTCCACGGCGGAGAGCCGCATCGGTCTCGCGGTACTATCGATTTTTGTTTTCTCGAAAATAAAACCAGTAAAATATTGTTGTATTTGTTGTTTTACCTTTTTTAATTAACTATTTTGAATAAATAAATAGCAGCTGATTCAATATTTCAGAATGGTATCTTTCAAAATGACATGAGCTTCTCAATTCAAACCGATAACAAAAGGTGTGATAGTCTTTTTGTCACGATCAAATAGCCAGTAATTATCGGCAATTAACGTGTCACCTCGTGTCAATTATGTTGTTCACAGTTTGATCTCGGTTGACGATAATTCTCGATCTTTAATTAGTATCATATTTTTTGTGATTTATTAACATTTCCTTCATCAAAATACTTTTAAATTTATATGAAATTATTTTTGTTTGAAAGAAAAGTAAACCATTCGATCTTTTACGGAACGTAACGGCAATCTTAGATTTTAGCGATGACAGTAAGCGCGGGGAGTAGTTTCCCTTTACCAAAATGGCGAACATCGGTAACAAACTTGTTTTGAAGTTGGAAAATTGTCTATACCTGTGTATTATGCGCACCCACGATTCGGGGGTGGTCCCAGGGGTAAAAAAACAGCGCATTATACATGGGTATCTACGGTATATATTTTTGACTGACCACTTATACACTCTATTAATTAAGTTTATACTGTGAATTCATTAATATTCATGAGGGACTAACTTTAATGGATTTCATGGTTGGTGAATACATGATATTAAATCCTAATTTTCATTTTATGTTCAACATTTGAAATCCATGAATTTATATTCCATTAGAACATTTTTGGCCCAAACCATGAAATCTCATGCCCATGAAATTTAATGATTATATATTATATAGATAAAACTGATTGCATACCACTGGGTTTAACAATCACATAAGCTTAATTTGGACAAGACACTATACAACATATCACAGAAGAAAGAAATAATGCCAAATACACCTCTTCTTAACATCAGTTTTCAAAATTTTCTTCTTTAATCCTCCAGTTATGAATGCAAGATATACAGGGCATTATATAAAGCATATATAATGTAGGAGCATCTTAAATTTCTCAAATACGTTAGCCATAAGTCTATACCAAAGTTCAATGCTGACCAGTGTACAGTTTGTATAGTATTTAATTTTAAAGTGTGTTTAATCCAAATATGTATATACTGATATATAAATAAAGTCAGAAGAATTAGAAACATTTAGGCCTTCTTCAGATCTCTAGAAATACATGATAAAATCTATAAGAAGATCCTTTGGAAGCAAAGAACGTAAATTTTTCAGGTATGAAAAAAAGGAAATTAGAAAAACTGTGTTACAAACAGAAAGTAACATTTCAGCATGTTACAATACATAACAATCCAATAGTAGATCTATACCCTTACAAGATGGCTTGCCAATCAATAGTCAAAACTATTTGTCCTAGGTCCTTTAGACTTCAGGCAATAGTTCTGACTATAGACTGGTAAGCAATTCAATAAGAGTTTTATTACATTACATCATAAATACATTTTCATGGGTTTCATTTCTCCAAGTTTTGACTTAAGGCAAACGTACTGTCACTTGTACAAACAACGGACCAACAATTTATATTTATAAGAAGTAATATAATAATAATACTTCTGGCGTCAAAAAGATTATCATATAAACATACAGTATAATTACTAAAAGCTACATAACAATAAAGTCAGATGTCTTGTTAGTAATTTTAACTATCAGTGACTTTGCAGAAAAATGCACTTTAAGTCAGTATACTTAAAGTTAATATAGCAGTCCCTAGACATGCTGATAAAAATTTCACAGTGTTTGATCAATGTTTTCTAGAACAAGTTTACCCATTATTACTCCTTAAAGATAAGGCAATATCATTTCTTGCTTTGTATCATCAATTTAAAAAAAATATGAGAATGGTATAGGCAGTGTTAAAATTTTCAAAAATAACTTTATTTAGAATAAATCCTAAAAAAAAATTGACAATAAAAGACAAGAAGTTGTAAATTTACAAATTAATATTTTGACTTTATTTTGTTCACAGACTGACACAGAACTTTTTGGATATCTTACTTAGCACAAAAGTATGTAAAATGAAAAGATTTGAAGAAAAAAATCAAGCTTTAAATAGACCTGTTTTTTTTTTCTTATTATATCTGACTATATCAGCTTGACAGTAAATCTAGGACGACTGAAAGTCTAAAATTTGTATTTCCTTACAGTGGTATAGTTCAGCACTATTATATTTAAAATATAAATATATAGCAAAAATTTTATAAAGTAACAGTAAAGTATAGAGTACACTATACAATAGCACCAGACAATTACTTTAAACTGTTACATCACCATCACTGAAGCACAAATATAAAATATCAGACTGTTGTAGTACAAGATACAATAACATCCATTTTCATCATGAAAAATGTTAACTCTTAGTTCACACAGCTTAACAGTGTAAATAACTTCAAGATTTTATCAAGAAAATGTTATCTTGCAGTTTAACTTAAAAAAAGGTTTAACATCAGCTAACAATGTCTATTTGTAGCTTCAATGGAGAGCACCAATCTTACCAATCTTCAGTTTTAAAGAAAAGTCATTTTTAGCCAAATTCTGGAGGATATTGCCTTGAATCAATTAATTAATTAACTAAATACCACCTGAATGTTCCTATTTTTTGTATAACTTAAAAAGCTGCTGTACTAATATTGGATAAACAAGAGCTCGTCGAACACGAAATGCCCCCCTTGATGCATTCAGTAATTGCACAAGCGACAGAAATTATATGCTCACTGTAAACAAAAGTTCTACCATTCTGGTTTAATCTGACCTTGACCTTTAACCTATTAACCTAACAAGAGATTACAGAGTGATTGATCTTGGCACCATCCACTGAGCCATTTTTGAATGTTCCAAATTTCAAGACTAGCTCAAGGTCAAAATCAATGTCAAACTTCATTTCGGTACAAAACAATGTGTATGTGGTCCAAATTTGAAAGCTGTGGCTTGAGAAATGTGAAAGCAGGTCACTAGATCAATTTCAAGGTCAAAGTTCATTTCCGTAGACAGAACTATGCATGTGCTTCAAATTTGAAGGCTGTAGCTTGAGAAATGTGAAAGTAGGTCACTAGGTCAAAATCAATGTCAAATTTTATTTCAGAACACAAAAATATCCCCGCTATCCAAATCTGAAGCCTGTACCTTCAGAAATGTGAAAGTAGGTCACTAGGTCAATCTCAAGATCAAAGTTCATTTCGGTACACAAAACTATGCATGTGGTTCAAACTTGAAGGCTGTAGCTTGAGAAATGTGAAAGTAGGTCACTAGGTCGAAATCAAGGTCAAATTTTATTTTGGAACAAAAAACTATGCATGTGGTCCAAATTTGAAGCCTGTACCTTCAGAAATGTGAAAGTAGGTCACTAGGTCAATAACAAGGTCAAAGTTTTTTTCGGTACACAAACGTATGCATGTGGTCCAAGTTTGAAGGCTGTAGCTACAGAAATGTGAAAGTAGGTCACTAGGTCAAGATCAAGGTCAACTCATGTCAAGGTTCATCTTGCCACTCAAAACTATACATGTGGTCCAAACTTGAATGGTGTAAGTTATGGACATGAAGGTTCTAAGTTTTTCCCTATATAAGTCTATATGAACCATATGACCCCTGGGGCGGGGCCATATTTGACCCTAGAGGGATAATTTGAACAAACTTGGTAGAGAACCACTAAATGAAGCTACAATATAAAATATCAAAGCCATAGTCTTTGTGGTTTGGACAAGAAGATTTTCAAAGTTTTTCCCTATATAAGTCTATGTAAACCATGTGACCCCCAGGGCGGAGTCATATTTGACCCTAGGAGAATAATTTGAACAATCATAGTAGAGGACCAGTAGATGATATCATATACAAAATATCAAAGCCCTAGGCCCTGTGGTTTTGGACTAGAGGTTTTTCAAAGTTTTTTCCTATATAAGTCTATATAAACCACTTGACCCCCAGGATGGGGCCATATTTGACCCCAGGGAAATAATCTGAACAATCTTGGTAGAGGACCACTAGATTTTGCTACATACCAAATATCAAAGCCCTAGGCCCTATGGTTTTGGACAAGAACAGAAACCGTTTTAACTGTTCCTGGCCTATGTGACCTTGACCTTTGACCTAATGACCTCAAAATCAATAGGGGTCATCTGCTGGTCATGGCCAACCTAACTATCAATTTTCCTGACACTAGACCCAAGCGTTCTACAGTTATTGCATGGAAACCATTTTACTGCTCCTGGTCACTGTGACCTTGGCCTTTGACATACTGACCTCAAAATCAATAGGGGTCATCTGCTGGACATGACCAACCTCCTTATAAACTTTCGTGACCCTAGGCCTAAGCGTTCTGGAGATATCATCCGGAAACCGTTTTACTGTTCAGGGTCACTGTGACCTTGACCTTTAACATACTGACTACAAGATCAATAGGGGTCATCTGCTGGTCATTACCAACCTCCCTATCAAATTTCATGATCCTAGGCCCAAGTGTTCTTGAGTTATCATCCGGAAACCGTTTTACTATTCAGGGTCACTGTGACCTTGACCTTTGACATACAGACCTCAAAATCAATAGGGGTCATCTGCTGGTGATGACCAACCTCCCTATCAACTTTCATGATCCTAGGCCCAAGCGTTCTTGAGTTATCATCCGGAAACAGATTGGTCTACATTCCGACCGACCGACCGACAGACCGACAGACCTACCGACCGACATCTGCAAAACAATATACCCTCCTTCTTCGAAGGGGGGCATAATTATAACCATAATGTACTCAATTTGTAGCTCACCTATTATCAGCTTACATTGAGGAAATACTGGTGAGCATTTTAACATAAAATGTGCACCAATACATTATATTGCATCAACAAAATGCAAACATGCTGACTGACTTCTGACTGTTTAAAACTGGAAATGCTGTCTTGGAAGTTTCACATTTCAATGTAAACTAGAATCAGAATATATCTTGTAGTTTTGCTTCAAAAGACACGCTACATTTGGCTGATATCATGGAAATACTGTCTTGTAGTTTTGCTTTAAAAGACATGCTACGTTCAGCTGATATCATGGAAATACTGTCTTGTAGTTTTGCTTTAAAAGACATGCTACGTTCAGCTGATATCACGGAAATACTGTCTTGTAGTTTTGCTTTAAAAGACATGCTACGTTCAGCTGATATCATGGAAATACTGTCTTGTAGTTTTGCTTTAAAAGACATGCTACGTTCAGCTGATATCACGGAAATACTGTCTTGTAGTTTTGCTTTTAAAGATGTCCTAAGATCAGTTGACATCATGAAAATTGCACTGAGCCCTCAGGTAAACTACTGTTCATTAGTCTATAGTATCGCAGATCATTCACAAATCTTTGTAAGTTCTGTGTAAAAGTAGGCAGATCCTGAAAATATACAACAAGATATTTTGTTTATTTGATTGGGGTTTAATGCTGTTTTTCAACAGTATTTCAGCTATGTAATGGTGGGCAGTTAACCTATCCAGTGTCCCTGGATTCTGTGCCAGTACAAACCTCTTCTCCACAAGTAACTGCCAACTTCCCCACATGAGTCAAAAGTGGTGGTAGAAGGATGTCTGACACAATATCTTTCAACAAATCACCATGAAGAGCATACGCCTAGCCCAAAGATTGACCTCACAACCCCACAATCCGTAGATTTGTGCCTGCCTTACTAAGCTAAGCCGACGGGCTACCAAAAAGAAACTGAGGTATTTCCAAAAGAGGCTAATATGCTTTAGAGTGAATAGAATTGTTTATAAGATATATAAAGAATGGAATTTCATCCTCATTAGAACCGCTATAATTTAAAACCTATTTACAGAAATGTGAAAAATCAGTTACTGGTAACTAATTCATGATTTTTGGAAAGAAAAATACAAAAGATAGAGAAAACAAAGCTATAAAAATATAACTTTTAAAATCAAAAACCTGAGTTAAATGTATTGTCACAATTCCTTAGTCAAGTGTCTTTTTACAAATACTTAGTCAAGTGTCTTTTCACAAATCCTTAGTCAAGTGTCTTTTTACAAATCCTTAGTCAAGTGTCTTTTTACAAATCCTTAGTCAAGTATCTTTTCTCAAATCCTTAGTCAAGTGTCTTTTTACAAATCCTTAGTCAAGTGTCTTTTTACAAATCACAAGTCACATGTCTTATCCCAAATCCTGATTCTAATCCAAATGCATTGCAAAAGGTCCTGATTTCAATGTACTGTCCCAAATCATGTGTCAAATTCTGAATCAAATGCCTTGTCCAAAATCCTGAATCATATGTCCTGTCACAAATCCTGAGTCAAGTGTCTTGTCACAAATCCTGAGTCAAATGTCTTGTCACAAATCCTTAATTGACTGTCCAACAACCAATCCCAAATCAAAAGTCCTTTCACAAATCTTGAGTCAAATGTCCTGTTACAAACCAGGAGTTAAATGATCCTTTGGAAGCAAAGAACATAAATTTTTCAGGCATGAAAAAAAGGAAATTACAAAAACTGTGTTACAAACAGAAAGTAACATTTCAGCATGTTACAATACATAACAATCCGATAGTAGATCCATACCCTTACAAGATGGCTTGCCAATCAATAGTCAAAACTATTTATCCTAGGTCCTTTAGCCTTCAGGCAATAGTTCTGACTATTGACTGGTAAGCAATTCAATAAGAGTTTTATTAAATTACATCCTAAATACATTTTTATGGGTTTCATTTCTCCAAGTTTTGACTTAAGGCAAACGTACTGTCACTTGTACAAACAACGGACCAACAATTTATATTTATAAGAAGTAATATAATAATAATAATACTTTTGGCGTCAAAAAGATTATCATATAAACATACAGTATAATTACTAAAAGCTACATAACAATAAAGTCAGATGTCTTGTTAGTAATTTTAACTATCAGTGACTTTGCAGAAAAATGCACTTTAAGTCAGTATACTTAAAGTTAATATAGCAGTCCCTAGACACACTGATAAAAATTTCACAGTGTTTGATCAACCTTTTCTAGAACAAGTTTACCCATTAATACACCTTAAAGATAAGGCAATATCATTTCTTGCTTTGTATCATCAATTTAAAAACAAGAGGACCATGATGGTCCTGAATCGCTCACCTCTTCCCACATGACCCAGTTTTGAGTATGACGTCGTTTTTTCTATTATTTGACATAGTGACCTAGTTTTTGAGCTCATGTGACCCAGTTTTGAACTTGACCTAGATATTATCAAGACAAAAATTCTGACCAATTTTCAAGAAGATCCATTGAAAAATATGGTCTCTAGAGAGGTCACAAGGTTTTTCTATTATTTGACCTATTGACCTAGTTTTCGAAGGTACGTGACCCTGTTTTGAATTTTACCTAGATATCATCAAGGTAAACATTCTCACTAATTTTCATGAAGATCATTTTCATGAAAATCCATTGAAAAATATGGCCTCTAGAGAGGTCAAAAGATTTTAATAATTTTAGACCTACTGACCTAGTTTTTGACTGCAGTTGACCCAGTTTCAAACTTGACCTAGGTATCATCAAGATGAACATTCAGACCAACTTTCATACAGATCCCATGAAAAGTATGGCCTCTAGAGAGGTCACAAGTTTTTTTATTATTTGACCTACTGACCTAGTTTTTTTAAAGCACATGACCCAGTTTCAAACTTGACCTAGATATCATCAAGGTGAACATTCTGACAAATTTTTATGGAGATCCATTCACAAGTATGGCCTCTAGAAAGTTCACAAGGTTTTTTTATTTTTAGACCTACTAACCTTGTTTTTAACCGCACATGACCCTGTTTCGAACTTGACCTAGATATCATCAAGATGAACATTCAGACCAACTTTCATACAGATTCCATGAAAAATATGGCCTTTAGAGAGGTCACAAGGTTTTTCTATTATTTAACCTACTGACCTAGTTTTTGATGGCACATGACCCTCTTTCGAAATTGACCTAGATATCATCAAGATGAACATTCAGACCAACTTCCATACAGATTCCATGAAAAATATGGCCTTTAGAGAGGTCACAAGGTTTTTCTATTATTTGACCTACTGACCTAGTTTTTGATGGCACATGACCCTCTTTCGAAATTGACCTAGATATCATCAAGATGAACATTCAGACCAACTTTCATACAGATCCCATGAAAAATATGGCCTCTAGAGAGGTCACAAGGTGTTTCTATTATTTGACCTACTGACCTAGTTTTTGATGGCACGTGACCCACTTTCGAACTTAACCTAGATATCATCAAGGTGAACATTCTGACCAATTTTCATGAAGATCTCATGAAATATATGGCCTCTAGAGAAGTCACAAGGTTTTTCTATTTTTAGACCTACTGACCTAGTTTTTGACCGCAGGTGACCCAGTTTCGAACTTGACCTAGATATCATCAAGATGAACATTCAGACCAACTTTCATACATATCCCATGAAAAATGTGGCCTCTAGAGAGGTCACAAGGTTTTTCCATTATTTGACCTACTGACCTAGTTTTTGATGGCACGTGACCCAGTTTCGAACTTGACCTAGATATCATCAAGGTGAACGTTCTGACCAATTTTCATGAAGATCTTGTGAAATATATGGCTTCTAGAGAGGTCACAAGGTTTTTCCATTTTTAGACCTACTGACCTAGTTTTTGATGGCACGTGACCCAGTTTCGAACTTGACCTAGATATCATCAAGGTGAACATTCTGACCAATTTTCATGAAGATCTTGTGAAATATATGACCTCTAGAGTGGTCACAAGCAAAAGTTTACGGACGCACGCACGGACGGATGGACGGACGATGGATGACGGACACCGCACGATCACAAAAGCTCACCTTGTCACTTTGTGACAGGTGAGCTAAAAATATGAGAATGGTATAGACAGTGTTAAAATTTTCAAAAATAACTTTATTTAGAATAAATCCTAAAAAAAATTGACAATAAAAGACAAGAAGTTGTAAATTTACAAATTAATATTTTGACTTTATTTTGTTCACAGACTGACACAGAACTTTCTGGATATCTTACTTAGCACAAAAGTATGTAAAATGAAAAGATTTGTAGAAAAAAATCAAGCTTTAAATAGACCTGTTTTTTTTTTCTTATTATATCTGACTATATCAGCTTGACAGTAAATCTAGGACTACTGAAAGTCTAAAATTTGTATTTACTTACAGTTGTATAGTTCAGCACTATTGAATTTAAAATATAAATATATAGCAAAATTTTTATAAAGTAACAGTAAAGTATAGAGTACACTATACAAAAGCACCAGACAATTACTTTAATTTGTTACATCACCATCACTGAAGCGCAAATATAAATCTAAAATATCAGACTGTTGTAGTACAAAATACAATAACATCCATTTCATCATGAAAAAATATTAACTCTTAGTTCACACAGCTTAACAGTGTAAATAACTTCAAGATTTTATCAAGAAAATGTTATTCTTGCAGTTTAACTTAAAAAAAGGTTAACATCAGCTAACAATGTCTATTTGTAGCTTCAATGGAGAGCACCAATCATACCAAACTTCAGTTTTAAAGAAAAGTCATTTTTAGCCAAATTCTGGAGGTCATTGCCTTGAATCAATTAATTAATTAACTAAATACTACCTGAATGTTCCTATATTTTGTATGACTTAAAAAGCTGCTGTACTAATATTGGATAAATTATAACCATAATGTACTCAATTTGTAGCTCACCTATTATCAGCTTACATTGAGGAAATACTGGTGAGCATTTTAACATAAAATGTGCACCAATACATTAGATTGCATCAACAAAATGCAAACATGCTGACTGACTTCTGACTGTTTAAAACTGGAAATGCTGTCTTGGAAGTTTCACATTTCAATGTAAACTAGAATCAGAATATATCTTGTAGTTTTGCTTCAGAAGACATGCTACATTTGGCTGCTATCATGGAAATACTGTCTTGTAGTTTTGCTTTAAAAGACATGCTACGTTCAGCCGATATCATGGAAATACTGTCTTGTAGTTTTGCTTTAAAAGACATGCTACGTTCAGCTGACATCATGGATATACTGTCTTGTAGTTTTGCTTTAAAAGACATGCTACATTCAGCTGATATCATGGAAATACTGTCTTGTAGTTTTGCTTTAAAAGACATGCTACGTTCAGCTGATATCATGGAAATACTGTCTTGTAGTTTTGCTTTTAAAGATGTCCTAAGATCAGTTGACATCATGAAAATTGCACTGAGCCTTCAGGTAAACTACTGTTCATTAGTCTATAGTATCGCAGATCATTCACAAATCTTTGTAAGTTCTGTGTAAAAGTAGGCAGATCCTGAAAATATACAACAAGATATTTTGTTTATTTGATTGGGGTTTAATGCTGTTTTTCAACAGTATTTCAGCTATGTAATGGTGGGCAGTTAACCTATCCAGTGTTCCTGGATTCTGTGCCAGTACAAACCTCTTCTCCACAAGTAACTGCCAACTTGCCCACATGAGTCAGAAGTGGTGGTAGAAGGATGTCTGACACAATATCTTTCTCATCAAATCACCATGAGGAACATACGCCTAGCCCAAAGATAGAACTCATGTCCCCAAAATCCGTAGATTTGTGCTCACCTTACTAAGCCAAGCCAGCGGGCTACCAAAAAGAAACTGAGGTATTTCCAAAAGAGGCTTATATGCTTTAGAGAGAATGGAATTGTTTATAAGATATATAAAGAATGGAATTTTGTCCTCATTAGAACCGCTATAATTTAAAACATATTTACAGAAATGTGAAAAATCAGTTACTGGTAACTAATTCATGATTTTTGGAAAGAAAAATTTAAAAGACAGATAAAAACAAAGCTATAAAAATATAACTTTTAAAACCAAAAACCTGAGTTAAATGTGTTGTCACAATTCCTTAGTCAAGTGTCTTTTCACAAATACTTAGTCAAGTGTCTTTTTACAAATCCTTAGTCAAGTGTCTTTTTACAAATCCTTAGTCAAGTGTCTTTTTACAAATCCTTAGTCAAGTGTCTTTTTACAAATCCTTAATCAAGTGTCTTTTTACAAATCCTTAGTCAAGTGTCTTTTCACAAATCCTTAATCAAGTGTCTTTTCACAAATCCTTAGTCAAGTGTCTTTTCACAAATCCTTAGTCAAGTGTCTTTTCACAAATCCTTAGTCAAGTGTCTTTTCACAAATCCTTAGTCAAGTGTCTTTTTACAAATCCTTAATCAAGTGTCTTTTTACAAATCCTTAATCAAGTGTCTTTTCACAAATCCTTAATCAAGTGTCTTTTCACAAATCCTTAATCAAGTGTCTTTTCACAAATCCTTAGTCAAGTGTCTTTTTACAAATCCTTAGTCAAGTGTCTTTTCACAAACTTTAGTCAAGTGTCTTTTTACAAATCCTTAGTCAAGTGTCTTTTCACAAATCCTTAGTCAAGTGTCTTTTTACAAATCCTTAGTCAAGTGTCTTTTCACAAATCCTTAGTCAAGTGTCTTTTTACAAATCCTTAGTCAAGTGTCTTTTCACATATCTTTAGTCAAGTGTCTTTTCACAAACTTTAGTCAAGTGTCTTTTTACAAATCCTTAGTCAAGTGTCTTTTTACAAATCACAAGTCACATGTCTTATCCCAAATCCTGATTCTAATGTCATTTCATAAACCAAATGCATTGCAAAAAAGTCCTGATTTCAATGTACTGTCCCAAACCCTGTGTCAAATTCTGAATCAAATGCCTTGTCTAAAATCCTGAATCATATGTCCTGTCACAAATCCTGAGTCAAATGTCTTGTCACAAATCCTTAATTGACTGTCCAACAACCAATCCCAAACCAAAAGTCCTTTCACAAATCTTGAGTCAAATGTCCTGTTCCAAACCAAGAGTCAAATGATCTGTCACAAATTCAAAGTATAATTTCCAGTCACAAATGCCAAGCTGAATTTCCAGTCACAAATTCCAAGTCAAATTTCCTGTCACAAATCGTGAGTAAAATGTTCAGTCACAAATCCTGAGTAAAATGTCTTGTTAAAAATCCTGAGCTGACTGTCCTATCACATGTTAAACTTGAACAAACTTGTCTGTTACATGGCATCTCTTACCTGAATTAAGCATGCATGTGATTCTTAAGAACTGATTGATGCATATAAACTAGTACCTGCAGTTAGAACAAAATATCAACATTTGAATATTTATGTAATAATGACTTTTGCAATGCTGAACAAAAGTGTACATACCTTCTCCAGTTTGAAATTTTGACCCAGCATATGTTTCTGTCCGTTATCTAAACCTTCACATCCAGACAGGAACTGTGGCAAGAATTCTGCATAGAATCTATCAAAGTCTACAGAGGCCATGTTATATACAACCACAACCACCTCTTCTTGTAGCAGGTCATGTGACTTGTGAACTAATACTTGTAGGAGTACATTCATAAACTGTGACTGCATTCCGTTGTAAAATATTGACTGAAATATTTTATGATACATTAAATGGCAAAATATCAATCATCTTAACAGTTAATCACTAATTCATCATAAAACCTTGTATGTTTTTTCTGTGCTTGTTTCAACATCATTTTTATCAAACTGATTGCACTAAGTAGATCTATTTCAAGTAAAAAAATGTATGTCAATGTAGTGCAGGTATAGAACTGTTGGAGTAAACATGATAAAAGATTTAAACAAGAGCTGTTAGAACAGAAATGTCTTCCATGATGGCCTGTCAGAGACAGAAAAGGTATGTAATCTTCAGTTTCTAATATGCTGTGACCTTGACCTTTGACCTACCCACCCCCATTCAACTATAGTTTATTTATTTATTTTGTTGGGTTTAACGTCGCACCGACACAATTTTAGGTCATATGGCGACTTTCCAGCTTTAATGGTGGAGGAAGACCCCAGGTGCCCTCCGTGCACTATTTCATCACGAGCGGGCACCTGGGTAGAACCACCGACCTTCCGTAAGCAGCTGGATGGCTTCCTCCCGTGAAGAATTCTACGCCCCAAATGAGGTTTCGAACCCACATCGATGAGGGGCAAATGGTTTGAAGTCAACGACTCTAACCACTCGGCCACGGAGGCCCCCATTCAACTATAGATTCAATCCAATATCCAAAGGCAATCATCTTATTATGTTATATAGTCCTGAACCCAAATGTTCTACAGTTAATGATAAGAAAGCTTTTCAGTGGACATTGTTCATTTACTGAAATGGTAACACATTTTATATAAAGTTTGTTGCCATAGACCCAAGCATTACAAAGTTACTGACCTTGACTATTGACCTACTGACCCCAAAATAATAGTGGTCATCTAATGACCACAGGCTATAATCCTATGAAGACAGCTGTAAGCTCTGTTGATCAGAAACCATTTTCAGTCTTAAAGACTATGTGACCTTGACCTTTGGTCTACTGACCAGCAAAATTTTAGGATAAATCTATACTGACTACAGCATATCATCTGACGACTTTGACCACTTTAAAGTTACTGATCAAAACCAATATTATTCTACACACTAACAGACTAATCAACATTATTTAAAAATATTTCTGTCTTCTAAGATGATGCACAATAAAACTATTATACATATTATATAACTGATAAAACTAAGTTTAGGACTATAAAACAGTTTACCTTTTTAAAAAAGTTTCCATTTTGAATGAAGCTTCTCTAGTGACTCTAGATTCTGTTTAAAAACAGCTATATCTGTTTATAAGAAAGACTGGCCATATGCCTGAAATACGAAAGATTTTTTTTTTCAACCAACACAGCTGCAACCTTAATGTAGAGAAGTACAGAAAAACACCCAGACATGAAAAAATTTATTTCTACTTTTTTATTCTTGTCAAAATCTTAGGACGATATACATAACGAGTGACAAAACTGTTACTTGCAAATATTATTCTACATTCTAGTGTTAAATATACAATGTATGTGGGGGAAGTCTATTTGCTGAGTCTAGCTCTTACAAAGGCAAAAATAAAAGTATAACCAGTAACTGTAGGATCTGAAGGCAGTCTTTCCAGTTGACCTATAACTTCCTAAATAAAAATCTCATAACAAAATTCTCAAAACAGAGGCACAAATGCAAAGTAGTCACACAGTGGATTCCTGATTCAGAGGTCAAAAGGTAAAATTTTGCTAAAATCTGCCTCCATAATCCTCTCCCAAGATGCAAGTCCAGGTAAGAAACTTGGGATACTGTCACTTTGCACAATTAACCTAAGTTATGCATTCATGTATAAATAAATACAGATTTAATCTGAGGACTTTTTCCTGACCTGCATGATAGCTGAGAATTGAGCTTCATTTTCAACAGTTTCCTCCTTGTTGTTCAATTTTGTCAATACAGAACCCTTGAAGAAATATCTCCAATTGTTGATTAGGAACTCATGCAGTAATTCATACAACACTTGCTTCATGTCTGGCGAGGGACGCTGAAAGATATATTACAATTTTATTGCAGCTTTATATACAGAAGAGATAAAAAGGTTTAGTGTGTCAAAGCACAATTATAGAGATATATAAAAATAACATCATTAAACAAGTTTTGTTTTTTGTTGGGTTTACTGATAACATCATTAAACAAGTTTTTTTTTATCTTGTTGGGTTTACCGATAACATCATTAAACAAGTTTGTTTTTTTATCTTGTTGGGTTTACTGTCTTTTGTTGACAAGAACTTATCATTCTAACACTTATATTTAAGGATTTAAAAAATAAGAACCAGACTAAATGTCCTGTACATACCTGTGCTATAACAGGGTAGATTATATTTAAGGATTTAAAAAATAAGAACCAGACTAAATGTCCTGTACATACCTGTGCTATAACAGGGTAGATTATATTTAAGGATTTAAAAAATAAGAACCAGACTAAATGTCCTGTACATACCTGTGCTATAACAGGGTAGATTATATTTAAGGATTTAAAAAAATAAGAACCAGACTAAATGTCCTGTACATACCTGTGCTATAACAGGGTAGATTATATTTAAGGATTTAAAAAATAAGAACCAGACTAAATGTCCTGTACATACCTGTGCTATAACAGGGTAGATTATATTTAAGGATTTAAAAAATAAGAACCAGACTAAATGGCCTGTACATACCTGTGCTATAACAGGGTAGATTATATTTAAGGATTTAAAAAATAAGAACCAGACTAAATGGCCTGTACATACCTGTGCTATAACAGGGTAGATTATATTTAAGGATATAAAACTGAAGAACCAGACTTAAATGGCCTGTACATACCTGTGCTATAACAGGGTAGATTATATTTAAGGATATGAAACTGAAGAACCAGACTTAAATGGCCTGTACCAGACTTTAATGGCCTGTACATACCTGTGCTATAACAGGGTAGATATGCTCCATACATATATCAATTATACTGGGTAGGAATCTCTTGAACGCTGAACCTGGCTCCTGTATAATTATCTGTAAAATCTTCAAAAACCTGTAAAAGATATGTCAAAGAAAGTGTGGAAAATTATAGCCTTGACATTTAGGAATACTGTACTTTTCAACAGAACTGTTTCCACAGAAAACTTATTCAAATCACCATTACACTAGAGTGCTGTTGTGAAGTTGTACCAAGGAACAATGTGGAAAGAGGACACAACTGAGTCAGATGTAATAAATTAACGTGGGACTCAAGAAACAATATAAAAGCTTTTAGTTAAATGATACAGTGACACTGAGGAGCTTGCCATAAACTTTAACTAATATCATTACAAAATCTGACCCCAGTGTCTTTGACCTTTGAGGAATTTTACCTTAAATCAAAGGATGCCTGCCCCTTTTAAAGAACAAGCAGTATGTAAGGTTTAGCCATTTTCGCGCAGAAGTTATGAAGAAATATTGAAACCAATAAGCTTGCCATAAAACTTTAACCAACACTTTTACAACTTCTATCCCACTGTTTCAGTTTCTTTGTCATGGTTTATGTATGTTATATCAGAATTCACCAAGTAAACTAAAGATTTTAAAGAACAACTTACTTTTCTATCACCCTGTGTGCAGCAGTGCTCTCATGCCTAATCGTTTCAGCTAACTGCTCTCTGAAAACAATAAAATCATTTGACAACGTGTAAAATGTGATTTGTACATTAGTGAGTACTCAAGGTATAAATGCGTTTGTCTACAGTTAGGCTTAAAGCAGTTACTCTCAATCTTTTTCAAAATTACTGAGAAATCATTTAATATTGTGGGAATAAAATTTTGTGGTTTGGGCAGAAATTGCTATTTTTCAGGGTTAAGAATTTATGGGTTTTCTCTACTGAATATAAAATAAATAGGAATTTAACCTGTTCAATGGAATTGAAATTTGTTGACTGACACAAAATCCTCAAATTTTAATCCCCAAAATATATTTATAATCTTATTCCAAAAGCTATGCTCAATGCTTTTTCAGTAAACATGTTAAATATCTGAAGGCGGCCTTCGCACAACCCAAAGGACTTGAGTTATATTTCACAGATGCTAAAAATTACTGCTAGATTTCTCAATAACGCAGACTCAAAAGAAAGAAAAAACACATGATCAAGCTAAAACAAATATGTAACTATAATGCAAAGAAAACAAGAGGATCATGATGACCCTAAATCGCTCATCTGAGTATTACAAGTCCCAAGTTTAAAATGGCAAACTGATATTAGAAAGGAGGTCAGTATATTTGAAATTTTCTCACTTCTCAGTGAGATATATTCCATATTCACTCAACCCAAAGAAATATCCTCTATAAAGTTTTTCCTTTCGGTTGCAGTGGCAACCAAAATTCTGCTTGGAATTAAATTCTTTCAACAATTTAGAAAGGAGGCCACCCAAGGATCATTCCTGTGAAGTTTGGTGTAATTCTGCCCAGTGATTTTCAAGAAGATTTTTTTTAGAAATTGTGGACGGACACACAACAGATGTCAAATGGTCACAAAAGCTCAACATGAGCCATTGGCTTAGGTGAGCTAAAAGGTTTCTTCTTACAAGGCAAAGATAATCTTGCTGCCTCTGCAACCTAACAAATGGGAAGTGTAGACTTGGTTCTAAACATAACAATGGCAACTACAGACAAGACAGACACATCTCCAATTTTAAGTATTATCAAACAAATATTTCAAGTACATACTTGCTGAACAGCCCCATGAATGTTTGTATGGCATGTTCTGTAAATGGGACACCCATCTGTACCCTACACGACTGGAACAAGGCCAGGAAAAATGTCATCAGATCCTCTACAACATCTAAAAACATAATACTGAAACAGTCATCCTGGAAACAACCATATGTTATACAAACCATACACCATTATAAAAGCAAGGAACACTTCTTGAAATCTTTTATGCAACACTGACAGTTAAGGTCATATGACAAATTTTCATCTTTAAATGTTGCAGAAAATGCATTATAATAATATAAGTGCCCTTCCAGACATTATATTCAGGTGTCTGCTTGCATCTGACTAGACTAACTAACCAGAGTAAATTTGTACTAGGGTACAGACAATTTTCTTACCTGGTTGGTGAATAAAAACAGGAAAAACAGCCAGGCTGATACTGACAATCTCTGACATAGACTGGTAACAGATCTGTTTTGTTTTCACCACCTCTCCTGACACACACTCGATCCAGTCTACCATCAGCTTCAAACTGTTACTGATCACCAATTTGGCTGAAATGTAAACATATATGTAAACTACTGAGCTAATGTATTATGAAGGAAAACGCTTTTTTTCACTGACACTGCTTCAGGTCTAACTTGATACATTTAGAATCTTTGGACAATCATGTACATCACTACATAATACAAATAATTGAAAAATTAAGTTAAGCAAGAGTGCCAGACTGTCTCAAAATATGCCCATCATCGAACCTTGTCTAATTTAAGGGTCATAATCCAAGAGTGCCTGGGGTGATTTGAATGGGTGGTTATCAAACTTGGCTGAGATATTATGCCCACAAACATTGTCAGAAAGTTTGGTGAAGATCAGATGAAAATTTTTCAACTTTTCTAAGTGGACAAGGCTAAATTCGCAGTTCTTAGAGTTATTCAAGGGTCATAATCCAATATTACCTAAAGTGATTTGACTGGTTATCAAACTTAGCTGAGATATTATGCCAACAAACATTGTCAGCAAATCTGGTAAAAATTGGATGAAAACTGTTCGACTTGGAAAGCCGACAAGGCTATATTCGCAGTTTTTACGGTAATTCAAGGGCCATAATACGAGAGTGCCCGAGGTGTTTGGGTGGTTATCGAACTTGGCTGAGATATTATGCCAACAAACATGGTCAGCAAGTTTGGTGAAGATCAAATAAAAACTGTTTTATTTAGTAAGCCGACATGCTTTGGAAACTGCCCGTCCATCGCCATGGGTGTTTAGTAGGTAATGTTTAATAATAATAATAAACAAGAGGGTCATGATGACCCTGGATCGCTCACCTGAGTAATATGAGCTACATGTTTCAAATGTCAAACTGATGATAAAATATTAAGAAAGTCAGTAGGTCACATTCATGGTCGATGAAATTCAGTTTTACGATTTGTGTGCAAAACTGTGTAAGTCATCAATATTTCAAGGCTGTATCTTAAAAAAACAAGAAAGTAGGTCAGTAGGTCAAGGTCACAATCAAGTGACATCATATTACTTGGGGTCATCAGGTAATAACTAAGTGACCCCAGGGCAGGGCCTCTTTTAACCCCAGGGGCATAATTTGAACAATTCTGGTAGAGGACTACTAGACAATGCATCATACCAAATATCAAAAACCTAGGTCGTATGGTTTCTGACAAGAAGATTTTTAGAGCTTTTTCCTATATAAGTCTATATAAAACTTGGGACCCCCAGTGCAGGGCCTCTTTTCACCCCAGGGGTACAATTTGAACAATTTTGGTTGAGGACCATAAGACAATGCTACAAACCAAATATCAAAGGTCTAAGAGTTGTGGTTTCAGACAAGAAGATTTTTAAACTTTTTTCCCTATATAACTCTATATAAACCATGTGACCCCCGGGGCGGGGGCCATATTTGACCCTAGGGGAATAATTTAAACAATCTTGGTAGAGGACCACTAGATGATGCTACATACCAAATATCAAAGCCCTAGGCTATGTGGTTTTGTACAAGAAGATTTTCAAAGTTTTCCCTATATAACTCTATATAAACCATGTGACCCCCGGGGCCAGGCCATATTTGACCCTAGGGGGATAATTTGAACAATCTTGGTAGAGGACCACTAGATGATGCTACATACTAAATATCAAAGCCCTAGGCCATGTGGTTTTGTACAAGAAGATTTTCAAAGGTTTCCCTATATAAGTCTATATAAACAATGTGACCCCTGGGGCGGGGCCATATTTGACCCTAGGGGGATAATTTGAATAATTTTGGTAGAGGACCACTAGATGATGCTACACACCAGATATCAAAGCCCTAGGCCCTGTGGTTTTGGACAAGAAGATTTTTAAAGTTTTTCCTTTCGGTTGCAATGGCAACCAGAGTTCTGCATGGAATTCAATTCTTTGAACAATTTTGAAAGGGGGCCACCCAAGGATCATTTCTGTGAAGTTAAGTGTAATTCTGCCCAGTGGTTTTCAAGAAGAAGATTCTTTTAGGAAATGTTGACGGACGGACGACGCACGACGCACGCCGGACATTGAGCGGTCACAATAGCTCACCATGATCCTTTGACTCAGGTGAGCTAAAAAATCATATCTACCTGAAGATTTTCATTTTATATCTCTTTCTTATGATATTTATCTTATAACTGTGGAGCAACACTGCAGACATAATCTTCCAAGTAAATGCTGGCGTCATAATGCAAGTACATACATGTCACCACTATTGTGAGATTATCAGTTAATCTGATTATGTCAAGATTCTAAACAGTCATCACTAAAGTACAATGTTATATACCTGCATCTTGTGCAGTCTTGTTGTTTATCAAAGAAGATGTATCTTTCAACTGGAAATATGATGCTGCCATCTGGTGGCAGAAACTCTGGTGTGTGCTTGCTCGATTACTCCAGTCTTGTTCTGAATCAGGAACATTGTTCCAGGGTAACAGTAAGTGTAGACTAAGAGATCTGTACAGCAATACCTGTACCTAAATGCAGAAAGCAATGACAAAACATTCTTTGTTATAAATAATTAAAATTCAAGGCAAAATTACAAGACATACCACGTAGTGGTAGGAGGATGGAGGGTGCAATCTGACTAAAATACTTGATCTTCTAAACGATGATCTGAGAATGACATATTCACATTCATCTTTCTATATATTTGGGATTTTCCACTCTTGCTAATTTTATTTCGCAAATCTATTTTTATTTGAACCAATCAGACGACTTGTTTCAACAAGCATTTGGCTGAATCATCAAAATAGTTTCGAATGTCAGTCCAGAGCTAGAGCCCAGGACCTCTTGCTTACAGGGTGACTGCTCTAGGGACTGAGCTAACCAGCTGCCTGACACATTTTCTCCCCTTATGTGACCAAGTCCATACCGTGACAATCATGATACCTCTCAAAACATGATGGGGCAGTCATGAAGTGGTCGTCATAATAAACATGAAAAACCCAGGCTTAATATAGATTTTTTAAAACATCTACTTTCACTTTCAAAAGTTGTAAGCAAGGCTCTGATTGACTAGTGGAAGGGTCGTCAGAACAAGTCTATCAATAGCACGTCTTCAGATCCAATGCGTAGCGTTAAATGTACTTTAGTCAGATTGAGGGAGGGTGTAAATCCCACTTTTTTGACACATGTGTAACACAAACCGTAAAGGCACCCTTTAACTTAATCACTGGCTCACCATGTGAAATCCAGAGCACATCTTCACATGTAGAATAACAATCCTACAATTTTTGATGGTTACTTTTTGAGATATGCACAACATAAATTCAGATGAATGGACAGACAGATGGAATGACATTAGGATGAACCCCAGAAATACAATGGAAAATTTGTGGGGGTGGGGGCATAACATGATGTAAACAGAAGACTTATTGCCCAAACATATGGATTTACTTTCTTTTTGTGTATTTGTATATTTAGGATTGTATTTCGTACACACTAAACTGACTTGCATATTTCTGTAGTTTAAACATATATTTCTACAGATATGTATCATAATTATGATCTTAGCTGTACCTCCAAGTTGACTTTCCTAAATGCACCCTGGCTTGCAGAGTTGTAGAGTTTTTGCACACATGGTATCTGAAGTAGGAATTTAGGTCTAACAGTGGTCACTAACGACAGTAGCAAATGAGCAGCAGAGTGTGCTATCTTATCTGGAATCTGAAATATAGTTATACAATAAATTGGAACATCCTGATAAGGGTCAAGTAATCTTTCATGTTTTTTTTTTACTTTCTGTAGACAATTTCATAGCAAGAGGGCCATGAAGGCCCTGTATCGCTCACCTGACCTATTGACCTAAAGATCATCAAGATTAACATTCTGACCAAGTTTCATAAAGATATGGTCATAAATGTGATCTCTAAAGTTTAACTAGCTTTTCCTTTGATTTGACCCGATGCCCTAGTTTTTGATCCCACCTGACCCAGATTTGAACTTGACCTATAGATCATCAAGATCAACATTCTGACCAAATTTCATTAAGATATGGTCATAAATGTGGCCTCTACAGTATTAACCAGCTTTTCCTTTGATTTGACCTGGTGACCTAGTTTTTGACCCCAGATGACCCTATATTGAACTTGTCCAAGATTTTATTGAGGATAATATTCTGACCAAGTTTCATTAAGATTGGGCCAAAATTGTGACCTCTAAGAGTGTTAACAAATTTTTCCATTAATTTGACCCGGTGACCTAGTTTTTGACCCCAGGTGACCCAATATCAAATTTGTCCAAGATTTTATTGAGAGTAACATTCTGACCAAGTTTCATTAAGATTAAGCTGAAATTATGACCTCTAGAGTGTTAACAAGCTTTACCTTTCATTTGACCAGGTGACCTAGTTTTTGACCCCAGATGACCCATATCGAACTCGTCCAAGATTTTATTAAGAGTAATATTCTGACAAAGTTTCATTAAGATTGGGTTAAAATTGTGACCTCTAGAGTGTTAACAAGCTTTTTCTTTGATTTGACCTGGTGACCTAGTTTTTGATCCCAGATATCAAGCTTGTCCAAGATTTTATTGAGAGTAACATTCTGACCAAGTTTCATTAAGATTGGGCCAAAATTGTGGCCTTTAGAGTGTAAACAAGCTTTCCATTTGATTTTACCTGGTGACCTAGTTTTTAACCCCAGATGACCCAATATCAAACTCATCCAGGATTTTATTGAGAGTAATATTCTGACCAAGTTTCATTAAGATTGGGCCAAAATCGTGACTTCTAGAGTGTTAACAAGCTTTTCTTTTGATCTGACCTGGTGACCTAGTTTTTGATCCCAGATGACCCTATACCAAACTTGTCCAGGATTTTATTGAGAGTAACATTCTGACCAAGTTTCATTAAGTTTGGGTTAAAATTGTGACCTCTAGAGTGTTAACAAGCTTTTCCTTTGATTTGACCTGGTGACCTAGTTTTTGACCCCAGATGACCCAATATCAAATTTGTCCAAGATTTTATTGAAAGTAATATTGTGACCAAATTTCATTAAGATTTGGGCCAAAATTGTGACCACTAAAGTGTAAGCAAGCTTTTCCTTTGATTTGACCTGGTGACCTAATTTTTGACCCCAGATGACCCAATATCGAACTCGTCCAAGATTTTATTGAGTGTAACATTCTGACCAAGTTTCATTAAGATTTGGGCCAAAATTGTGACCTCTAGAGTGTTAACAAAATTTTCCTTTGATTTGACTTGGTGACCTAGTTTTTGACCCCAGATGACCCAATATCAAACTTGTCCAAGATTTTATTGAGAGTAACATTCTGACCAAGTTTCATTAAGATTGGGCCAAAATTGTGACCTCTAGAGTTTAACAGTCAAATTGTTGACGACGGACGGACGACGGACACAGGGCGATCACAAAAGAAAAAAATAGTCTGTTTTGCCAACAAGATGTTGCCACACATTATTCTGAAAAACTTAAATCCTTTATAGTACTAATAAATGTCTATCAGTATATTTTCTCATTAATTTTAAATTGTAAGAAAGAATACAATTTATCCCTTTTCAACTGTAACAAGAAGCTGCTTTCAACAAATGCTTGATGGCCACGGTGGCATCCTTGTCAATACAAAGCAACCCCAATCCAAACCGTGGTCAAGTTCAAGGTCAAGGTCAAACTGAGGTCAGGTGATGTCTGAAGATGAGGAATGGTCACAGGTTACATCTGCATTAGTATCAAGTCATTCTAGTAAGGGGTATTGATGCTAGATGAAACGGTTACATTTGGTTAACCAAGAGATGGCCCATATAAAGCAACCTAAGTCCAAAATGAGGTCAAGGTCAAACTGAGGTCAGTTGATGTCTGAAGATGAGGAATGGTCACAGGTTACATCTGCATTAGTATCAAGCCATTCTAGTAAGGGGTATTGATGCTAGACGAAACGGTTCTATTTGGTTAACTTCATACGGACAGACAAAGGAACAAATGAACGGACGGACAGGACAATCACTATATGCCTCCCGCATCAGTAGATGCCGTGGGCATAAGAAATTATCTTAATTCCTGGTAAAACACAACATTCTTGCCTTGAACTATTCTAAAAGGTACAAGAGATCACAGAGAGATCTTGGCGCCCACCAATGTGCCATTTTTGAGTGTTCCAAATTTCAAGACTTACTGACTAGCTCAAGGTCAAATTTCATTTCCGTACACAACACAAATCTATGCAAGTGGTCCAAATTTGAAGGCTGTAGCTTGAGAAATGTAAAAGTAGGTCACTAGGTCAAAATCAAGGTCAAATTTTACTTTGGAATACAAACTATGCATGTGGTCCAAATTTGAAGCCTGTACCTTCAAAAATGTGAAAGTAGGTTACTAGGTCAATGTAAAGGTCAAAGTTTGTTTCGGTACACAAAACTATGCATGTGGTCCAAATCTGAAGGCTGTAGCTTGAGAAATGTAAAAGTAGGTCACTAGGTCAAAATCAAGGTCAAATTTTATTTCGGAATACAAAACTATGCATGTGGTCCAAATTTGAAGCCTGTACCTTAAAAATGTGAAAGTAGGTCACTAGGTCAATGTAAAGGTCAAAGGTCATTTCAGTACACAAAACTATGCAAGTGGTCCAAATTTGAAGGCTGTAGCTTGAGAAATGTAAAAGTAGGTCACTAGGTCAAAATCAAGGTCAAATTTTATTTCAGAATACAGAACTATGCATGTGGTCCAAATTTGAAGCCTGTACCTTCAAAAATGTGAAAGTAGGTCACTAGGTCAATGTCAAGGTCAAAGTTTTTTTCGGTACACAAAACTATGCATGTAGTCCAAATTTGAAGGCTGTAGCTTGAGAAATGTGAAAGTAGGTCACTAGGTCAAAATCAATGTCAAATTTCATTTTGAAACAGGAAACTATGCATATGGTCCAAATTTGATGCCTGTACCTTCAAAAATGTGAAAGTAGGTCACTAGGTCAAAATAAAGGTCAAAGTTTTTTCCAGTGCACAAAATTATGCATGTGGTCCAAATTTGAAGGCTGTAGCTACAGAAATGTGAAAGTAGGTCACTAGGTCAAAATCAAGGTCAACTCATGTTCAAGGTTCATCTTGCCACTCAAAAATATACATGTGGTCCAAGTTTGAATGTTGTAGTTACTGACAAGAACATTTTAAAAGCTTTTCCCTATATAAGTCTATATGAACCATGTGACCCCCGGGGCGGGGCCATATTTAACCCTAGGAGGATAATTTGAACAAACTTGGTAGAGAACCACTAGATGATGCTACATTACAAGTATCAAAGCCCTAGGCTTTGTGGTTTGGACAAGAAGATTTTCAAAGTTTTTCCCTATATAAGTCTATGTAAACCATATGACCCCCAGGGCGGGGCCATATTTGACCCTTGGGGTATAATTTGAACAATCTTAGTTGAAGACCACTAGATGATGTCACATACAAAATATCAAAGCCCTAGGCCCTGTGGTTTTGGACAAGAGGTTATTCAAAGTTTTTCCCTATATAAGTCTATATAAACCATGTGACCCCAGGGCGGGGCCATATTTGACCCCAGAAAAATAATTTGAATCATCTTGGTAGAGGACCACTAGATGATGCTTCATACCAAATATCAAAGCCCTACGCTCTGTGGTTTTGGACAAGAAGGTTTTCAAAGTTTTTTCCCTATATAAATCTATATAAATTATAGAAATAAACAAAGGGCCATAACTCACTCATAAATTGTTGAACCAGTCTGTTTTTCAGGGGGACACAACTAGGGTACCAATACATCATTCTGACAAAGTTTGGTCAAAATCCCCCCAGTAGTTTCTGAGGAGATGCGATAACGAGAAATTGTTAACGGACGGACGGACGGACGGACGGACGGAATGACGGACGGACGGACCACGGACGCAGAGTGATTTTAATAGCCCACCATCATCATGATGGTGGGCTAATAATTAGTTAAACAATAGTGCTCCAATTATTGCAGCTTCAGTTATATACCATCAATTATAATAGTACGTACCTGTTCCTCAAACAGACAGGTGATAGCATCTAGCAATGTTGTTATTAGGTCAGTAAATTTCTGTCTCTGATCCGGATAGTTTAGCGACTCAGCGTAGAACTGTGACAGCCAGTGAGCAAATGGTTTGATTGCTGCTAATGCTTGGGCATGCCTATAATATACAAACATAAACACATACATCTTCATTAATTGTAATTTACCTTTAACCTTTACCCTGCTTAATTTCTAAAATGGACTGGTCTGTCATTCAATCTGGGCTGTAACATTTATTATTCAAAGTGGTGTTCACTGAAAATTTACTAATTGAATAGTGAACAGTGCAAACCATGATGAGTCAGGCTAATCTTGGAAAAAAGTCACACAAGGACATTTGAGTGAAATTATTTCAAAATTGGGCCAAGAGTTCAATACAAGAAGATTCTTAAAGTTTCAATTATAAACATACAGGTGAAAGTGACTCTGCTCTCTGGCTGGCATGTTTTTTCACAAACTGAAATAAAGTCTTTGTAAAGGTTCATAAAACAAGAGCACCGCCTTGCGGGTGCTGACGCTCATCTGATTTTTTTTGTATAATAGAAATATTGTCCTACCCATGATTTTCTAAGTCTAAAAAGGGCCATCATTCTTGCAAAAAGCAGAATAGAGTTATGTTTCTTGATGTACAGTGTCCACTTATGATGGTGAAAAACTGTTGCAAGTTTTAAAGCAATAGCTTTGATAGTTTATGAGAAAAGTTGACTTAAACATAATATTCAACCAAGAAAATGATTTTTCTAATTCCAAAAGGGGCAATAATTATTGCATAAAGCAGGATGGAGTTATGTTGCTTGCTGTACAGGGTCAGCTAATGATGGTGAACAAGAGTTGCAAGTTTTAAAGCAATAGCTTTGATAGTTTAAGAGAAAAAGTTGACCTAAACATAAAACTTAACCAAGAAATCTGATATTTTCTAAGTCCAAAAGGGGCCATAAATCTTGCAAAAAGCAGGATGGAGTTATGTTTCTTGCTGTACAGGGTCAGCTTATGATGGTGAACAAGTGTTGCAAGTTTTAAAACAATAGCTTTGATAGTTTAGGATAAAAGCTGACCTAAACATAAAACTTAACCAAGAAAACTGATTTTCAAAGTCCAAAAGGGGCCATAAATCTTGCAAAAAGCAAGATGGAGTTATGTTTCTTGCTATACAGGATCAGCTTATGATGGTGAACAAGTATTCCAAGTTTCAAAGCAATAGCTTTGATAGTTTAGGAGAAAAGCTGACCTAAACATAAAACTTAACCAGGCAACGCCGACGCAGACGCCGATGCTGACAACCGCTCAAGTGATGACAAGAACTCATCATTTTTTTCCAAAAATCAGATGAGCTAAAAACGAACTGTATGAAATTAATTTAGATTTGTGCCAGAACTTTCATACAAGAAGATTCTTAAAGTTTCAATTATAAACTTATAGGTGAAAGTGACCCTGCCTTCTAGCTGGCACATTTTTTCACAAACTGGAATAAAGTCTTTGTAAAGGTTTAAACAAACAAGAGGGCCATGATGGCCCTATATCGCTCACCTGTTATCATTGCACTTGAGGACAAGAAGGTCCTCAGAAAAAATATCTAAGTCCAAAGGACAGGAACAACAAAGGAAAGAAATTTAACCAAAAAGAAAAACAAAATTCTTACAAGGTACAGATATGTCAAAATACACCCTAAAAATTGGAGGTACCATCCATGTTGTACCACTGAAAAGTGGTCTCTGTTTTTCCCTACGGCCAATAATAAAAAAGTTACTAAAAATAGGCTATTTATAGTAACGTAAAAGGGAAGTAATTCAAAAGAAAATTATTGTAAGTTAACAAAAGAAGGATCTGCCAAATAAATCTGTTAACATAAATGAAATTTCAGATCAGTATCTTCATTAGTTACGGAGACATACCCATGTTAATTTCAAAAATAAAGGGAGGTAATTTGACATAAAATCAGTCCATAGTTATCTATCCTGATTGGCTCGGTCCAACTAATGACAATAATGAAATTCAAATAAGTCCTGAAAGTACTTACTGATATAAATCCATTTTGACTACAATCAGGGGAGGTAATCAGATATAAAATAACTCTGGAAACTATGAATGGATCTGATTTGTCATGGAATCCAAGATTTATTGTTGTTGAAGATATTTTGGAAGTTTGTATCAAATAAAACCATAAATGAAGTCTCTATATGGCTGCAAAAGCCAAAATAGCCAATTTTGGACATTTAAGGGGCCATAACTCTGGAACCCATGACAGAATCTGTCCAGTTTAAGAAAGGAACCAAGATCTTGTGGTGATACAAGTTGTGTGCAAGTTTGGTTAAAATCAAATCATAAATGAAGTTGCTATTGTGCAGACAAGGTCAAAATAGCTAATTTTGGCCCTTTCAGGGGCCATCACTCTGGAACCCATTAGGGGATCTGGCCGGTTCAACAAAGGAACTGAGATCTTATGGCAACACAAGTTTTGTGCAAGTTTGATTAAATTCAAATCATAAATGAAGCTGCTATTGTGCAGACAAGGGCAAAATAGCTAATTCTGGTCCTTTCAGGGGCCATAACTCTGGAACCCATAAAGGAATCTGGCCAGTTCAAGAAAGGAACCAAGATCTTATGGTGATACAAGTTGTGTGCCAGTTTGGTAAAAATCAAATCATAAATAAAGCTGCTATTGTGCAGACAAGGTCAAAATAGCTGATTTTGGCCCTTTCAGGGGCCATAACTCTGGAACCCATAATAGGATCTGGCCAGTTCAAAAAAGGAACCGAGATCTTATGGTGATACAAGTTGTGTGTAAGTTTGGTTAAAATAAAATCATAAATGAAACCACTATCGTGCAGACAAGAAATTGTTGACGGACGGACGCATGGACGCACACACGACGGACGACGGACGAAGGGTGATAACAAAAGCTCACCTTGTCACTATGTGACAGGTGAGCTAAAAACTGTATGAAATCATTTCAAATTTGTGCCAGAACTTTCATACAAGAAGATTCTTAAAAGTTTCTATCGTATACAGAAAGAGGAAAGTGACCATGCCTTCTTGTGGCCAGGTCTTTTAAAGAATCAGAATAACATGAACACTCTTGAGAAGAGGGTTAGGTGGAGATGTTGAAGATTTTTCAAGTTTTAGCTCTGGCTGCCTCCTTGCGCCCTAAAGTACAACAATTTGAACAACCTTTAAAGAAGATCACGCAAGGCACATCCAGGCCAAGTTTCATAAAATTCCACTACACTGTTTCAGAAGAGATATTATTTGAAGAAAGTGTGGAAGGCAGGCTGCGGACAATGAGGGATCACTAAAGCTCATCCTGAGGTTTTGCTACTACTGCTATATGTTCATTCCCTGCAAGTGGGATTTGTATACTAAAAAGGTTTTTTGGTCATGATGAATGCCTTCCCTTTTGCATAACTTAACACACAGGATGGACATTAATATGGCAAAATATGATATACAAAATATCCTACACTTCAATCAGATCAGTCTGTAGAACACTCTGCTCTGTAGAGGTCAGTTCAAACAGCTTCACTCTACTGCCATATACAACCATATGTATCAGTCTGAAAAAAAAGAGCAAGCCCATATATCCAGTATAACAGTTTAAAAGGAACTACCCAACGCATTTTAGGTGAAAAATATTTTTTCTAAAAAATCGATAAGAAGTGAGTACTCTGAAGTGACCTTACTGACATAATATTTTGCATGATAGTCTTATAAACAACAAAAATAGTGTGCTGAAGGTAGTAAACTATTACAACACTTCTTCTTGCATTTTTACCAATATCTAACTTTTTTATTTTCACAGATTTATCATTTTTCAGTGTCATATATACATTCCATGGCAAACTCTGTGCAAATGAACATGATGAAAATTTTCACCCAAACCGTGGGCAAGTAGCTTTAAAAGTTTTGGCATAAAATATATATATGACACTGAACAATGGTAAGTGAGTGAAATTAAGTGTTAGGTTTGGGCAACACAACAGAAAGAATGTTGACTTTACCAAAATTTTCTAAAGTGTTAATCTTCTATTAATCCCCTCTTACCTCTCTAAAAGCACCTGGCCATCAGCAAATCTCTCGGCAAATTTATCAGCTATAAAATGATCAGCTAGTCTCCCCAACCCTTGTAACAGGGAGGACAGATCTCGTAGAGAACAATGAAGCCGTCTACAATCATTCTCTCCTCGGATGTTCAAACTACGTTTGGAATCTGCCGACTGAATATGTCTCTCTAAACCAAAATATATCTCCATCACTTCTTGAAATGGCTCATACTAAAAATATGTAACAAATGATACCTTGAAGACCAGTACAGATGAATGTCAAACACTGAAACTTAGTAATCAGCAGTAAATAGACTATAGTACACATGAGGAAGAGGCTCGATTCAGTATAACCTGCTGGTGTAGCTATACAGGTTTGAGTCACTGAATTAATGCTGATTTTAGATGAGGATATAAATTCATTTATATTATATGAAGTCATCTAGCTGCAGAAGGATGCTTGATCTACCCAGATGCATGTCTGAACAATCAAGAAGAATCAGGGTCTCAAACTAAAACATTTGCCATCTAAAGATATTGAAACAATTAATATACTAATAAATTCCACATTTGTTATTGCAAAAAAGGTGTACATTTACCAGTATCTGAAAGGTTTCTGCAGTAAGTATCTCTGCCACTCTGGCAATCAGTTCCAGACATTGTCGTAGAAAATGTTGCCATTCTGTCTCCTCCTGAAGGCACAAATATTGTAAATTTTTCAGTAAAAGTTGAGCTTTCTAAAACAATAGGAAATGATTGAAAGTTTTGTGATATCAATTTACATGTTCAGGAAATGGTTAACTTTTTCCTTATTTGCAAATACATGTGATCTTTTTTTGCACAAAATGTTTTCTTTTTTTTATTCTATAAAATCACAACTTACATCATAATCCAATGTTTCATCATCAAGTTCCTCCAGCTGTGTTTGATTGTATTTGAACTGTAGTTTCTGCAGGATATGTCGTACCAGGGACGTCAATGCTTCTTTATACCTGAACATTTCAATACACATTACACTTGATGTTAATTTACACTATAGCAATGGAAAGGTTATGTATATTACTTTAAAAAATTAAATAAACATTTAAATCTGTCAAAACTAAGTTCTAGCTGTAAAATTTGATTATAAAAATATAATAAAGACTTGGAAACCTGTTTTATCTTCTCACTATGGGCTTTTAAACAGAAACAGGGTTCTTACAGTACATCATAGACAAAGTTCAAGTACTTTTAGCTCTGTAACTGCGATAAAATGTCTGAGACTGCTATAATGACTGCTACCAGAGCGTACCAGCCTACCAGAATCTATAAGTGACCAAATAATTTAACAAGAGGGCCATGATGGCCCTATATCGCTCCCCTGAGTACCATTGCTTTAACAAAAAACAAAAGGAAAAAGTTCTTACAAGGTACAGATATGTCAAAATACACCAAAAAAATGGAGGTACCATCCATGTTGTACCACAGAAAAGTGGTCTCAGTTTTTCCCTACGGCCAATAATAAAAAAGTTACTAAATAAGCTATTTATAGTAACATAAAAGGGTAGTAATAAAAAAATATTGTAAGTGAACAAAAGAAGGATCTGCCAAATAAAAACAAGAGCACTGCAATGCAACGCAAATGCAGAGCAATATTCACATAAAACAAAGACAGACAGACGGACACCGAGGCGATAACATAATACGTCCCTGCGGGCGTATAAAAAAGAATCGAGATCTTATGGTGATACAAGTTGTGTGCAAGTTTGGTTAAAATAAAATCATAAATGAAGCTGCTATTGTGCAGACAAGGTCAAAATAGCCAATTTTTAGCCTTTTCAGGGGCCATAACTCTGGAACCCATTATGGGATCTGGCCGGTTCAAGAATTGAACCAAGATCTTTTGGTGACACAAGTTTTGTGCAAGTTTGATTAAATTCAAATCATAAATGAAGCTGCTATTGTGCAGACAAGGTCAAAAAACGTAATTCTGGCCCTATCAGGGGCCATAACTCTGGAACCCATTTTAGGATCTGGCCGGTTCAAGAAAGGAACCAAGATCTTATGGTGACACAAGTTTTGTGCAAGTTTGGTTAAAATCAAATCATAAATGAAGCTGCTATTGTGCAAACAATGTCAAAATAGCTAATTTTGACCTCTTCAGGGGCCGTAACTCTGGAACCCATATTGGAATCTTGCCAGTTCCAGAGAGAAACCAAGATCTTATGGTGATACAAGTTGTGTGCAAGTTTGGTAAAAATCAAATCATAAATAAAGCTGCTATTGTGCAGACAAGCTCAAAATAGCTAATTTTGGGCCTTTCAGGGGCCATAACTCTAGAACCCATAATGGAATCTAGCCAGTTCCAGAAAGGAACCAAGATCTTATGGTGATACAAGTTGTGTGCCAGTTTAGTAAAAATCAAATCATAAATAAAGCTGCTATTGTGCAGACAAGCTCAAAATAGCTAATTTTGGCCTTTTCAGGAGCCATAACTCTAGAACCCATAATGGGATCTGGCCAGTTCAAGAAAGGAACCGAGATCTAATGGTGATACAAGTTGTGTGCAAGTTTGGTTAAAATAGGAGAAATCAGATTAAATTTCAGAATGTTTTAGAGTAAACAAATCCTTCAAATCGGGAATAGGTATATAATTAGTTAAATTTATAATAAGCACGCTGTTACTCGGCTGTGTTGATCTAAACACGGACTAGAAACAAAGAACTGTGTTTCAGCGGCTGACGCATGCTTCGGCGCGGTTTTGAACAAAGAGCTCATGTTTCAGTGGCTCGATTTGATCACGTGATGCATTTATTATAATGAGCGTCGAAATTTTGTGTATTCGTCACGTGATGCATTTCTCATTTCTCAAGACGAGGCTCCGGAAGTTGATGTTTTTCAACGTTAAACGAAAGTAGAATTGTGTATTCGTTAAAGTATTTATCGTCACATGATACATTAATGAGAACGAGGCTCCGAAGGTTACACTGATGTAAACGGAAGTACATGTATGTATTTGTTACGTGCTAGCTTTAAAATGAGATTATGAAACGAAAGTAGATTCGTCACGTCTATACATACATTTCTTATAAACCACGTTTATTACATAAACTTCCACTATTTAAAAGATTTCACAAATACTGTTAGGCCAATGAAGTGAAAAAAAAAGAGTCAAGTTTTGAAATGTTTGGAATCTGCATGTCAGTATTTTATTTGTGACAATGGAAAAAACAGTCTTGTTTCTAATCTATTATAATGGATGAGCTCAATGGAGCTGGGTACCACAGCAGAACTGTGTACTATGGATGATCTCAATGGAGCTGGGTACCACAGCAGAACTGTGTACTATGGATCTCAATGGAGCTGAGTACCACAGCAGAACTGTGTACTATGGATGATCTCAATGGAGCTGGGAAATTGAACTATTTCATTCCCTTGAGAACAATTCAGAAAATTACTCTACAATTTTTGAACACTGTTCCAAGAAGTCAAAACAATATGGCCTATATGTGCAAAATGGAAATACAGCTTGTTTATTACAAGAGAAAGTACCTTAAAACTATAGCTTGTATCTCTCCCTGTCTCCCCTTGGATTTTGTTAGTAAGTAGTCCAGAAATGTTGTCCAGATATCTAAACAGTTGTAAAAACCTTCATTGGATGGCTGAAATGAAAACATAATTCTATTAATCCAATTAATTGTTGAAATGAAATAAACTGATTTTCAGACATGAACTATACACACCTAAAACTGTGAATATCAAGTTTAACAAGAGCACCGCCTTGCGGTTGCTGACGCTCATCTGATTTTTTTTGTGTAATAGAAATATTGTCCTACCCATGATTATCTAAGTCTAAAAAGGGCCATAATTCTTGCAAAAAGCAGGATAGAGTTATGTTTCTTGATGTACAGTGTCCACTTATGATGGTGAAAAACTGTTGCAAGTTTTAAAGCAATAGCTTCAATAGTTTATGAGAAAAGTTGACTTAAACATAATACTCAACCAAGAAAATGATTTTCTAAGTCCAAAAGGGGCAATAATTATTGCAAAAAGCAGGATGGAGTTATGTTGCTTGCTGTACAGGGTCAGCTTATGATGGTGAACAAGTGTTGCAAGTTTCAAAGCAATAGCTTTGATAGTTTAAGAGAAAAAGTTGACCTAAACATAAAACTTAACCAAGAAATCTGATATTTTCTAAGTCAAAAAGGGGCCATAAATCTTGCAAAAAGCAGGACGGAGTTATGTTTCTTGCTATACAGGGTCAACTTATGATGGTAAACAAGTGTTGCAAGTTTTAAAGCAATAGCTTTGATAGTTTAGGATAAAAGCTGACCTAAACATAAAACTTAACCAAGAAAACTGATTTTCTAAGTCCAAAAGGGGCAATAAATCTTGCAAAAAGCAAGATGGAGTTATGATTCTTGACGTACAGGGTCTGCTTATGATGGTGAACAAGTATTCCAAGTTTCAAAGCAATAGCTTTGATAGTTTAGGAGAAAAGTTGACCTAAACATAAAACTTAACCAAGAAATCTGATATTTTCTAAGTACAAAAGGGGCCATAAATCTTGCAAAAAGCAAGATGGAGTTATGTTTCTTGCTATACAGGGTCAACTTATGATGGTAAACAAGTGTTGCAAGTTTTAAAGCAATAGCTTTGATAGTTTAGGAGAAAAGTTGACCTAAACATAAAACTTAACCAAGAAATCTGATATTTTCTAAGTACAAAAGGGGCCATAAATCTTGCAAAAAGCAAGATGGAGTTATGTTTCTTGCTATACAGGGTCAGCTTATGATGGTGAACAAGTATTCCAAGTTTCAAAGCAATAGCTTTGATAGTTTAGGAGAAAAGCTGACCTAAACATAAAACTTAACCAGGCAACGCCGACGCAGACGCCGACGCCGACGCCGACGCCGACAACCGCTCAAGTGATGACAATAACTCATCATTTTTTTTCAAAAAATCAGATGAGCTAACAAGAGCTCGTCGAACATGAAATGCCCCCCTTGATGCATTCAGTAATTGCACAAGGAACAGAAATTATATGCTCACTGTAAACAAAAGTTCTACCATTCTGGTTTAATCTGACCTTGATCTTTAACCTATTAACCTAACAAGAGATTACAGAGTGATGTTGGCGCCATTCACTGAGCCATTTTTGAATGTTCCAAATTTCAAGACTAGCTCAAGGTCAAAATCAAGGTCAAACTTCATTTTGGTATAAAACAATGTGTATGTGGTCCAAATTTGAAAGCTGTGGCTTGAGAAATGTGAAAGCAGGTCACTAGATCAATTTCAAGGTCAAAGTTCATTTCGGTAGACAGAACTGTGCATGTGCTTCAAATTTGGAGGCTGTAGCTTAAAAAATGTGAAAGTAGGTAATAGGTAAAAATCAATTCTGAACACAAAAAATATGCATGCTGTCCAAATTTGAAGCCTGTAGCTTGAGAAATGTGGAAGTAGGTCACTAGGTCAATCTCAAGATCAAAGTTCATTTCAGTACACAAAACTATGCTTGTGGTTCAAATTTGAAGGCTGTAGCTTGAGAAATGTGAAAGTAGGTCACTAGGTCAAAATCAAGGTCAAATATTATTTTTGAACAAAAAACTATTCATGTGGTCCAAATTTGAAGCCTGTACCTTCAAAAATGTGAAAGTAGGTCACTAGGTCAATAACAAGGTCAAAGTTTTTTCGGTACACAAAACTATGCATGTGGTCCAAATTTGAAGGCTGTAGCTACAGAAATGTGAAAGTAGGTCACTAGGTCAAGATCAAGGTCAACTCATGTCAAGGTTCATCTTGCCACTCAAAACCATACATGTGGTCAAAATTTAAATGTTGTAGGTTATTGACAAGAAGATTTTAAAAGCTTTTCCCTAGATAAGTCTATATGAACCATGTGACCCCCCCCAGAGCGGGGCCATATTTGACCCTAGGGGGATAATTTGAACAAACATGGTAGAGAATCACTAGATGATGCTACATTACAAATATCAAAGCCCTAGTTTTTGTGGTTTGAACAAGAAGATTTTCAAAGTTTTTCCCTATATAAGTCTATGTAAACCATGTGACCCCCAGAGCGGGGCCATATTTGACCCTAGGGGGATAACTTTAACAATCTTAGTAGAAACCCACTAGATGATGTCACATACAAAATATCAAAACCCTAGGCCCTGTGGTTTTGGACAAGAGGTTTTTCAAAGTTTTTCCCTATATAAGTCTATATAAACTATGTGACCCCCAGGGCGGGGCTATATTAGACCCCAGGGCAATAATTTGAATCATCTTGGTAGAGGACCACTAGATGAAGCTTCATACTAAATATCAAAGCCCTAGGCTCTGTGGTTTTAGACAAGAAGATCAGAAACCGTTTTAACTGTTCTTGGCCAATGTGACCTTGACCTTTGACCTAATGACCTCAAAATCAATAGGGGTCATCTGCTGATCATGATCAACCTAACTATCAATTTTCCTGACACTAGGCCCAAGCGTTCTTGAGTTACTGCCCGGAAACCATTTTACTGTTCCTGGTCAATGTGACCTTGACCATTGACATACTGACCTCAAAATCAATAGGGGTCATCTGCTGGTGATGACCAACCTCCCTATCAACTTTCATGATCCTAGGCCCAAGCGTTCTTGAGTTATCATCCGGAAACCGTTTTACTATTCAGGGTCACTGTGACCTTGACCTTTGACATACAGACCTCAAAATCAATAGGGGTCATCTGCTGGTGATGACCAACCTCCCTATCAACTTTTGTGACCCTAGGCCTATGCATTCTTGAGTTATCATCCGGAAACCGTTTAACTGTTCAGGGTCACTTTGACCTTGACCTTTAACATATTGACCTCAAAATCAATAGGGGTCATCTGCTGGTGATGACCAACCTCCCTATCAACTTTCATGATCCTAGGCCCAAGCGTTCTTGAGTTATCATCCGGAAACCGTTTTACTATTCAGGGTCACTGTAACCTTGACCTTTGACATATAGACCTCAAAATCAATAGGGGTCATCTGCTGGTGATGACCAACCTCCCTATCAACTTTCATGATCCTAGGCCCAAGCGTTCTTGAGTTATCATCCGGAAACGGATTGGTCTACATTCCGACCGACCGACCGACCGACAGACCGACCGACCGACATCTGCAAAACAATATACCCCACCTTCTTCGAAGGGGGGCATAATAAAGATCCATTAAGCAGTTCATGAAAATATCTCATTTAAAGATATTTCTATTTTTAGCTCTATTGACCCCAAAAAGGGGACATTTGAATACATTTGGGACAGGGCCTTATAATGATGGACCAGACCAAATTTTTAATGAAGGTCCATCAAACAGCTCATGGAAAGAATTCATTTAAAGGTATTCTATCTTAAGCTCTAGTGGCCCCTAGAAATGGCCAAGCTCCCTCATTCCTAAATATGATGATGCTAATGGCTGTATTTGATGAAGTTCAATTGAGTCTTTCATGACAAGATGTTGTTTAACAGTAATTCTATTTTTAGCTCAAGTGGCTCCAAATAAAGGCCAAGTGCCCCCATCTTAACAATCTTTGAAGAGGACCTTAAAATGATGCTACAGACCAAGTCTGATGAAGATCCATGAAGCATTCATAAATTTAAAGAAGTTATTTTCTATTTTTAGCTCTCGCGGGGCAGCTAAATCATTTGAACAAACTTGATAGAGGTCCATGCCAGGATGCAAGATGTGACCAAGATTGGTGTAATTCTGACCAGTAGTTTAAGATGAGAAGCTGTGAAAGACAAAATGATAAAGCAGAACAAGGAACAAACAGACCATCCACCTATTATACCAAGCTGCTTACTCTGAACTAAGTCCAGGTGAGCTTATAGAAAGTGCATCAATGGCAGGGGATAAAGCATACAAACAGACAATAAAACAAACTGCAGTAAAAAAGTTTGTAAAATTGTCGGGGGTGTGGGGGGAGTGGAAGAGAGGACTGTGAGTGGGTTGAGTGGGACGGGGTATTAAATGTGGCTGTGACAGGATACCTGAAGACTGAAGAGACAGTATCAGTAAACAAAAGATACTAAAAGTAAAACAAGTGGCCCAACTGATGCAAAATGATCACAAAAAGAAAATCTATCAAGGTCTACAAATTGACTGAAACATTTTATTTTTTTTATATTTATGTTGGCTAAATTTAAATCTGAAAGTGTTTAAAAGTTCATATATGGGCAAATTATAATAATTTACAGTAATCTGAAACAAACAATAAATCACTGATAGCAGCTTAAATATTGATCAACAATGTATCCCTGGACTCTGTACCTGTAAGATAAAATTTGCAAGAAGAATAGACACAAATAACATTATCTCAATTCAAAGTACACGTTCTAAATTTTTAATTTCGCAAGCAACACTTCATGCAAACACAAAGAGGTATGTGTTGGATTTCTATTTTGCTTAACATTTTTCAATAATTAATTAGAATTTCAAAATTTAGAACACAGTCATAAGAACATAAAACATTCTATAATAAAATTATAGAAACCAATAATTATTAATTTAGAAATTAAAAACACTTTTATATGTCATGTGCAACATTAACTGCAATGCTGAATTACTTGTAAAAAATTACTTTGTTTACCTGGCAACCATAAAAATTTGGTAACATAACTAAATTTTGTGTCAATGTAGGAATTCATCTTCTTAACTGCATTCATAATGCACAAATATCATGGCAATTTTATGTTTGCAGCTTCACAGTATTCAACTGGTAGCAATGGCGCAGTAAACCCATTTCAACAACAGCATCAAAACAACTCTGAGACCAGGTAATTAAAAATTCCCTCTAACGTATATAATTTATCTGAGCATGTCGCTGTAAATATGGCAGGTACAATAATACACCATTTCCTAAATTAAATGCAAGTGCACTTCACAATGATATGTTTTTGTACTTTGAAGCCAAGTCCCTTAGAAACAGTAAAAATACATTAATATTTTGTTTGGTTTAACGTCAAACTGACACAATTATAGGCCATATGGCGACTTTCCAGCTTTAATGGGGAGGAAGACCCCAGGTGTCCCTCCATGCATTATTTCATCACAAGCGGGCACCTTGGTAGAACCACCACCCTTCCGTAAGCCAGCTGGATGGCTTCCTCACATGAAGAATTCAATGCCTATAGTAAGGCACGAACCCACATCGGTAAGGGGCAAGTGATTTGAAGTCAACGACCTTTAAACCACTCGGCCATGGAGGCCCTTTGCATACATTAATCTTTTTTGCGAAGTGATATTAAAATTATGATCATAACCTAACCTATACAATTTTTCTACTTCGCCTATTAGTAAGTTATAAGTACCGCACAGTATTATGGCATTTCTATTTTTAGCAACAAGTAAATAAACAGTCAGTACTTAGCACTCTGTTTTAAAACAAAAGATATAGGAAGGAAATTCAACATTTTGCTTGATGGCGCAGTAGGTTGAGTGGATAGACATGTACTGTACTGTAATCGTTTTGTAGTGTTAGTTTTGATGGTTCGAACCTCGCACCCGTCCAATAGTTTTTTATTATGCATAATTTATATACTTTGTATAAGTTTGATTTTCTCTGGTTTCTAAGCTGCAAAAACATTAGATCATATTAAAGACGATGTGTTTTTAAACAAAATTACGTGTTAACAGCTGCGTCATATATAAGTTAGTGAACAAATCAATACTAGATTAACCAAGTTATGTTGTTTTCTTTGAATCATATTGAAAACAAGAGGGCCATAATGGCCCTATATCGCTCACCTGTCATCATTGCACTTAAGGACAAGAAGGTCAAAAAATCATAATCAAGATCAATCCAAAAGAATCATGAGAAAATATAGTTGAAATTTTCTTAAAGGTACAGAATGTCAAAATACACCTAAAAATTGGAGGTACCATCCATGTTGTACCACAGGATCATGGTCTCGGTTTTTCCCTAAGGCCAATAATAAAAAAGTTACTAAATAAGCTATTTATAGTAACACAAAAGGGAAGTAATTAAAAAAAATTATTGTAAGTGAACAAAAGAAGGATCTGCCAAATAAAAACAAGAGCACTGCAATGCAAGGCAAATGCAGAGCAATATAAACACAAAACAAAGTCATATGACCTTTGACCCCTAACTGTGACCTTGACCTTGAAGTGAGCCATCCGAAACATGCGCTCTGCACATCGTTTCGATGAGGTGAACATTTGTGCCAGGTTTCTTTGAAATCCTTCAAGGGGTTCAAGAGTTACATAGGAAGGGAAATTGCTAACCAACAGACAGACAGATGGACACCGAGGCGATAACATAACACGTCTCTTAGGGCGTATAAAAAGGAATCGAGATCTTATGGTGATACAAGTTGTGTGCAAGTTTGGTTAAAATCAAATCATAAATGAAGCTGCTATTGTGCAGACAAAGTCAAAATAGCTAATTTTGGCCCTTTCAGGGGCCATAACTCTGGAACCCATAAAGGAATCTGGCCAGTTCAAGAAAGGAATCGAGATATTGTGGCGATACAAGTTTTGTGCAATTGTTTAAAATCAAATCATAAATGAAGCTGCTATTGCGCAGACAAGGTCAGAATAGCTAATTTTGGCCCTTTCAGGGGCCATAACTCTGAAACCCATTACGGGATCTGGTCAGTTCAAGGAAGGAACCAAGATCTTATGGTGACACAAGTTTTTGTGTAAGTTTGATTAAATTCAAATCATAAATGAAGCTGCTACTGTGCAGACAATGTCAAAATAGCTAATTCTGACCCTATCAGGGGCCATAACTCTGGAACCCATAAAGGAATCTGGCCAGGTCAAGAAAGGAATCAAGATATTGTGGTGATACAAGTTGTGTGCAAGTTTGGTTAAAATCAAATCACAAATGAAGTTGCTATTGCACAGACAAGGTCAAAATAGCTAATTTTTGTTTAATTCAGGAGCCATAACTCTGAAACCCATTATGGGATCTGGCCGGTGCAAGAAAGGAATCGAGATCTTATGGTGACACAAGTTTTGTGCAAGTTTGATTAAATTCAAATCATAATGAAGCTGCTATTGTGCAGACAAGGTCAAAATAGCTAATTTTGGTCCTTTCAGGGGCCATAACTCTGGAACCCATAATGGGATCTGGTCAGTTGAAGAAAGGAACCAAGATCTTATGGTGATACAAGTTGCGTGCAAGTTTGGTAAAAATTAAATCATAAATAAAGCTGCTATTGTGCAGACAAGGTCAAAATAGCTAATTTTGGCCCTTTCAGGAGCCATAACTCTGGAACTAATAAAGGAATCTGGCCAGTTCAAGAAAGGAACCGATATCTTATGGTGATACAAGTTGTGTGCAAGTTTGGTTAAAATAAAATCATAAATGAAACCACTATCATGCAGACAAAAAATTGTGGACAGACGACGGATGAAGGGCGATCACAAAAGCTCACCCTGTCACTAAGTGACAGGTGAGCTAAAACAAGAGGGCCATGAAGGCCCTGTATCGCTCACCTGACCTACTGATGTAAAGATCATAAAGATTAACATTCTGACCAGGTTTCATTAAGATATGGTCATAAATGTGGTCTCTAAAGTGTTAACTAGCTTTTCCTTTGATTTGACCTGGTGACCTAGTTTTTGACCCCACATGACCCACATTCGAATATGACCTAAAGATCATCAAGATTAACATTCTGAATAGGTTTCATGAAAATACAGTCATAAATGTGGCCTCTGGAGTGTTAACAAACTTTTCCTTTGATTTGACCTAGTGACTTAGTTTTTGATCCCACCTGACCCAGATATGTACTTGACCTACAGATCATCAAGATCAACATTCTGACCAAGTTTCATTAAGATATGGTCATAAATGTGGCCTCTACAGTGGTAACTAGCTTTTCCTTTGGTTTGACCTGGTGACCTAGTTTTTTTTAACCAACATCAGCCATATTCAAACTGGATCTTGAGACCATCAAGATTAACATTCAGACCAAAATTCATGAAGATACAGTCATAAATGTGGCCTCTACAGTGTTAACAAGCTTTTCCTTTGATTTGACGTGGTGACCTAGTGTTTGACCCCAGATGACCCAATATCAATCTCGTCCAAGATTTTATTAAAATTAACATCCTGACTAAGTTTCATTAAGACTGTGCCAAAATTGTGACCTCTACAGTGTTAACAAGCTTTTCCTTTGATTTGACCTGGTGACCTAGTTTTTGACCCCAGATGACCCAATATCAATCTCATCCAAGATTTTATTAAAAGTAATATTCTGACCAAGTTTCATTAAGATTGGGCCAAAATTGTGACCTCTAGAGTGTTAACAAGCTTTTCCTTTGATTTGACCTGGTGACCTAGTGTTTGACCCCAGATGACCCAATATCAATCTCATCCAAGATTTTATTAAAAGTAACATTCTGACCAAGTTTCATTAAGACTTGGCCAAAATTGTGACCTCGAGTGTTAACAAGCTTTTCCTTTGATTTGACCTGGTGACCTAGTTTTTGACCCCAGATGACCCAATATCAATCTCATTCAAGATGTTATTGAGAGTAACATTCTGACCAAGTTTCATTAAGATTGGGCCAAAATTGTGACCTCTAGAGTGTTAACAAGCTTTTCCTTTGATTTGACCTGGTGACCTAGTTTTTGAACCCAGATCACCCAATATTGAATTCGTCCAAGATTTTATTGAGAGTAACACTCTGACCAAGTTTCATTAAGATTGGGCCAAAAGTGTGACCTCTAGAGTGTTAACAAGCTTTTCCTTTGATTTGACCTGGTGACCTAGTTTTTGATCCCAAATGACCCAATATTGAACTCGTCCAAGATTTTAGTAAGGGTAACATTCTGACCAAGTTTCATTAAGATTGGGCCAAAATTGTGACCTCTAGAGTGTTAACAGTCAAATTGTTGACGACGGACGACTGACGACGGACGGACGACGGACGAAGGACACAGGGCGATCACAAAAGCTCACCTTTGAGCACTTTGCTCAGGTGAGCTAAAAATAAAAACAGTTTTAAAAATATTCTGTAATGGCCTTGGAATCGAACTCCCGACGAAAAAGCATAACACGAATACGCTACTACTCTGCCAACGAGGAATTACTGTTTGCATTGTAAACGTAGTGTACTGACTTAAATTTATGCTATTGTTTTGTTTATTTACACTTCAAAGTGTGCGATATTGTACTATTTAGTTGACCAGTCAAAACATGTTTCTGACTTTCATGTTAATCTTATATAGGTGTGAACAGAATATAATGAAAGCTGGAAACAAGTTTTGACAGGTCAAATAAATTGTACAATACCTATAATTGTATATCAATAACAATCACATCTGTTATCTTCAACCAGCTGCAATCAAGCATTTATTCCATGAAAGGAAGTATATTTTACCCTTAAACTTGTTAAATCTAGTTCAGTCACTTGATAATTTTGACACTCGAAATTTTTACATAATAACACAGGAGGGTTCACATATTCCGTCTTAAATGTTATATCTAAACAACCAAAGTTAATTTTTTAATTGCTTTACATAGTAATATCTCTACATTAAAGTTTGTATAGTATGTGTAACACTTAAAGGCGCTCGCAATAGTTTTTTCGGACGATTCGATATTTACCCCAACTCCGTGCCAATTTGGTTGTGTTTCTAATCGATGTAGCTCATTGCAAAGTTGGAGCCGTCTTCTGTGCATGCCCGGAAGTGATTATCTAATGTCGCGTACGGCAAAAATGCGCAAATTATTGTATATTCGTATGCATTTAGTGTATAATATTTATAATATATTGACTAGAGGTTAGGGTGAGTATCACCATGGTTACAAAATATATACATTTAAAGTACTTTTAGTTCAAATTGCTTCAATCCGGCATATACTGGAGTCTGTAATTTATACCAGCGCTCCAACTCTGTATTGTCAGTCACAGTTCTTTCTAATCCCGTACCGTACCCATACCGTATATCCGTATTCGTAAACTATAGGTTTTGTAGGAGAAAGGCCGAAACTTCCATCGTTCTATGACATCAAAATACTTCAGAAACACCTAAAAATCCGCTTATTAAGAAATCTGCCGTTTGATAATTTGATATATTTCTAAGTCATTTGCTGAAACACTGAAATAGTATTTCGTACCAACCTGCGTTGTATAAATGCCCGCCACACCCCACCTCATTGTAATTTGATTTAAGCGAAATCTAATTTGGTGACCTATCAATTTTCTTTTTGTTTTAGATTAGGTAGACATAACCAAAGGTCATAATGTGCAGAGTTTGATTAAATTCTATTATGTGAAACTTGATAAAACAGCAGAAGTACCAACTTAAAATTGACAAAGTATGGAAAAATAGCCCTTGGGTCTGCTGAACAAGTATCTTTTCTTTACAAAATCATTTTCTTTTGATTTCTCTGAGCATGTTTCAAATAGATATATTGTTTTCCGTTATAAAAATGCTTAGATATTAAATTTATGCTGGTTATTGTACTTTACTGAAATATATTTTAGGAGTAAAGAAATTTTGAAAAATGTTGACAATAACACCATATCTAGGGGAAAATTAAATTGAAACAAAGCTGGTGACCTAGTATTTTTATTTCATTTTTCAATACATTATAACATGATCTTTTAATACAAAACATTTCATCAAAATCTATCATTGATAAAAAAATTATGAAACTGTAGCGAGCGTCTTTAATCTGGAATCTAAAAACTTTAAATGCAAAGCAAATACAGACTGGTACTTCTTACCTGAATGGGTTTTATTCTTTATTTCAAGCTACTGAGACATAATATTCAGACAAATTCAAGGTATTCACAGACTCACTGTAAAGCTTAAGTGTCAAAACTTAAATCTGAAGTTTTGAAGGGTATAGATTTACATGTAGCCAACAACACAATAAAATTCATCAGAAAATTTTAGCAGACACGTCTACTGGTTGGGAACCAGTTTCCGGACACATGTAATATCCGCTTTATTTCATTGTTATTCATGTTACTGTTTCATCTAGATCATTTAAATGTTTGTTCTTCATGTCTAAAACAAACCACTGTATTATAAGGCTGTATAATGTTTGTGTTTTTCGATGATAACTCACCTGCGTTTACAAAACAACTTTCTGTCTTAACAGGGCATGAAGATAGCATTGCGCATGCGCAGTAGTTTACACTTGCCGAGGTATCAAGTTGGGAAGAAATAATCAAACTACATAATGATTGTCTGCTGATAATATGTTCTACTTTTAATTTCACGGTAAAAGTTACGTAAGATGCAGGGCTGTCGATTTTTGCACTAATTTTATTCTATATCTATTGGAATTATCAAGAATTTGTGTAAGACGAAATTCGAGTTTTTTATAGTCAACCTCGGTTTGCTTTCGTAGCTGCTATGGAACGTCGGGTTATGTTTCATGTGCAATTTTGAAGAGATGAATGATAAAGAAATGTGCAGAAATAGTTTAATTACTTATTTTGATATCAAATTAACAACAAAACACCGTCAAAATATTTGTCCAGATACTGGTTTACTTGACGGGGAAAATAACTTCTTTTAGTGACCCCATTTGAGGCCCCATGAAACCCATATTTTACGTCACAATGCGATGCTGATTACAACATCAGATGTGGAAGGAGCTGAAGTTTGGGCAGTGTGGTCTTCCTTTATGTCAAATATTTTTTTTAGGGAATAATGGAGACGAAATATGAAAATGTGTCCGGAAAATGGTTCCCAACCAGTATGTAAAGGGACTTGCTTGAACACTATGGCCTCCACAAGAGCCCTTTTTACAATTGTTATATGACAAAATTAATGCAGAAACATAAAATATTTTAAAACGTCTTGTCAAGGCCTGTACTAAGACACATTTCAATGCATTGAACTGGCATTAGTCAGTGGCTTGTGGTAGTAAATCAACTGGTAACATTTAATTGTGGCAGTAAAGAAACTGGTGTAAAACATTGATTTATGGTAGTAATTCAACTGGTAATACTAGTTTTTGGTATAAATTTACTGGTAACACTGGTACTGTGGTAGTTAATAAACTGCTAACGCTATTTCATAATAGTATATCAACTGGCTACACTGTTCTATGGATATAAATGCCAAAAGTAGTTGGTATGAGAAACATAAAACAAGAGGGCCATGACGACCCGGCTGGATTGCTCACCTGAGTAATATGAGCTACATGTTTCAAATGTCAAAAATATTAAGAATGTCAGAAGGCTTGTGCCTAATTATAATTTAATTAATTATAGCAAACATAATAATTACTGCTTGGTTGAAAATTTGCAAGTTTGCACTGGTCGAATTAATACATAGAACATAAAGAAAGCAAGAAGCTGTAAAATACTTTTTATCAGCATGATAATGGCTAACTGAGAAGTGACCCTTCCCCCCAAATAAAGACCACCTGTGAACAAAGACCACTTTTGCTTGTTCCGAAGAGTGGTCTTTGTTCACAGGTTTGACTGTAGATTTAATTAACAGTTATTGGTCAATTTGAGTCAGTAATTAATTCATTACAATTACTTTAATTGTCTTTTGTCTCAATTATTTATTACTTTCAGTTATTTCATATTTCTTAATTAATTATAATGCGTAAGTCATGAAAATTCGGTGGATTTCAAATATTTTCATGCCGGAACGGTCCAGCTTGGTCAAGCTTGGTCGTTATTTGGGGGCAAATATGACCCTTTGGAATGAATTAGCTCAGTCGCTGGTCGCAGTCGCCAAGTGGTCGCTATTCCAGACTTTTTATTAGCATTTTTCTACGGGGTAGGGGGAGGGGATCAGTTCGTTGTTGACAGGTGGTTGCTATTCACAGGTGGTCGCTATCACAAGTTTGACTAATTTTTTTAATTATTGTGCTTTAACTGTTAGTGCTCAGGTGAAATTTCACACTGTAAAGCAGTCATAGTTTATAGAATTGTTCTAAATATAACAAAGTGTCAACACCTTTTGTATTCTTTCATCACTTATAGCTTTGACTTTGACTTTGATTAATTGTGGTTGCTACACAAAATCTGCCATTTACATTATTTTTCTTTAGAAAATAATTATTGTATTGATAAAATAATGTAACAGTATCTGATAGTAATTTGCTCTTGCCTTTTTTCAATCTATTGAAAAAATAACAGGGAAACAAGTTTTTGTTTTTGTCTAGTACTGCTTACAAATATAAAATGACTTTATACATTTTTCATTAACTGAAAAGAGATTTCTGAGTGAATACAGTAGTGTCACCTCATATAGTACAGAGGCCAACTTGTAGGAAACGCATTATTAGTCTTGTTTGCTTAGGCACACCATGGACTTGGCTACATTGAAACGTTTTATTTTGCCGAAAGATACCAGTAGAAATTTAAAGGCACGATTTTGATGAAAATTAATTATAATTAATTACTTGTCCTGAATAATTGTAATTAATTAATTATCTGTCCCAAAAACCAAGCAATTAATTGTAATTTAATTGATAAGATTGTCAAAATAATTGTAATTAATTAATTAATTATTTTATAAGATAACTTGGCACAACTCTGAATGTCAGTACGTCACATTCATGGTCAGTGAAGTTCAGTTTTACGATCAGTGTACAAAACTGTGTATGTCATCCAAATTTCAAGGCTGTATCTTAAAAAAACAAGAAAGAAGGTCAGCAGGTCAAGATCACAGTCAAATGACATCATATTACTTGGGGTCATCAGGTAATTATAATTAAACAGTCTTGGAAAAAGGTTCAGAAATTTTTTTAAGTATTTTTCCTATATAACTCATATAATAACTATGTGACCCCAGGGCGGGGCCTCTTTTAACCCCAGAGGCATAATTTGAACAATTTTGGTAGAGGAATACTAGGCAATGCATCATACCAAATATCAAAGGCCTAGGTCTTGTGGTTTCAGACAAGAAGATTTTTTAAAATTTTTCTCCTATATAAGTCTATAAAAAACTTGGGACCCACAGCGTAGGGCCTCTTTTCACCCCTGGGGTAAAATTTGAAAAATTTTGGTTGAGGACCATAAGACAATGCTACAAAGCAAATATCAAAGGCTTATGTCTTATGGTTTCAGACAGTCAAGAAGATTTTTAAACCTTTTTTCCTATAAAAGTCTATGTAAAACTTAGGACCCCCGGGGTGGGGCCGTATTTGATCCTAGGGGAATAATTTGAACAATCTTGGTAGAGGACCACTAGATGATACTATATATCAAATATCAAAGCCCTAGGCCGTATGCTTTTGTACAAGAAGATTTTTGAAGTTTTCCCTATATAAGTCTTTATAAAACATGTGACCCCTGGGGCGGGGCCATATTTGACCCTAGGGGGATAATTTGAAAAATCTTGGTAGAGGACTACTACACACTAATGCTTAGTGACACACCAGATATCAAAGCTCTAAACCCTGTGGTTTTGGACAAATAGATTTTAAAAGTTTTTCCTTTCGGTTACCATGGCAACTAGAGTTCTGCATGGAATTCAATTCTTTGAACAATTTTGAAAGGGGGCCACCCAAGGATCATTCCTGTGAAGGTTGGTATAATTCTGCCCAGTAGTTCTTTTAAGAAGAAGATTTTTTTTAGAAAATGTTGACGGACACATGATACATGATACACGACGAACATTGAGCGGTCACAAAAGCTCACCATGAGCCTTTGGCTCAGGTGAGCTAATAACATGAATACGTCATGAAACAGTCAAGTTTGTAGAAACAAGCAATAATGTTTTTAACATAACACTGTTGTTTTTGTTAATTTCAGATAAATCATGGCTGTCCCTGGTAAAAAAGCACCACAGAAATTATCTATAACCCTGTCTAAAGGTTCTGGAGAAGATTTCGAAGTTTTCTGTCAGCCATGTGACAGAGACGACCTCAGACTACCTGCCGCTGGGTACTGTGTAGATTGTGAAGAGCACATGTGTGACTCGTGCTTTAACTTCCACAGAAGACCAAAACCACTTCAACATCATAAACTCCTAGATAAAAACAACATGCCACACACTCAAAATCCACACACTCAAAATCTTTCTACAATGTCTAGTTCTACTCATGTTGGTCAACTTACAAGTCCTTGCTCTAAACACACAAAAGAAATTATCAAGTTCTACTGCCATGATCATAAAGCACTTCTATGCAGTGTATGTGTGACCCTTGACCATACCCGTACATCCTGCCAGGTTGACTACATACTTGATACATCAGGACACATCATTGACAGCACTGAGTTCAAAGACACTCTTAAAGGGCTTGACAAAATAACTGAGGAATGTCATAAGATTATAACAGATCTGAGGCAAATGGTTGCAAAATCAAACACTTCTTTGGCAGATGTCCTTGCAGAAATAAAAAAGTTCAGGAAAAAGATTAACCACAGGATAGATGAACTTGAGAAGGAAGCTTCACATGCAACAAATGCCCTAGAACAAGTGAATGACACAAGGTTGAAGACTATAGAAGAAACATGTTGTCGCTTGATTTCCACAACGCCATATGTCAATTTTGGTCAATTTGGAGTGTTTGGTAGCATTTTTTTCATCTCGCCGAACTCTATCATAATATCCTGATTGTTTCCTTGTGGAAAGTATATAACTAGAGTAAATCGTATTTCCACAAAGCCCTAAATTGTTGAAAACACTATAGGTAATTTCCACAAAGCCACATATTGAAACGCCAATGATACTCTCATATCACATCACGTGACAGCAATATGAGGAACATGGCGAAGTTTCAACTAAAAAGGTACATACAGATATTGCAGAGTATTTATTGCAAATAGAGAATATTTACTTGCTATTTATTGCTTTTTACAATTTCATAAATTAGTGGTGTATATAATTTGTGCCAAAAGAGCCCTACCTTTGATGCAAACTCAATGTTAAGGTGATGTCACTTTTTGAATTTCCGGTGAATAACAAAAAAACAAAGAATATTCAGTTCTTTCCAAAAAACGTTATATTATGATTCAACCAAGTAGTTTCCTTTGTCTACCAGAAAGGAACAATTCTCATATCTTAATATTGAGAGTTGGTACCTTTATAACAGACAATAAACTAAAACAATAAACATGCAATTTCAAGCACAAGTATTAATGTTGAATGTAAAGTAAGTTACACACTACAATATCCGACCAAGATACTTCCAAAAACAATGTATTTGCAGAATAGAGAGATAAAAATTATTTTGACAGCTTGTGAAAACTAATGACAAATTTTGACAGGTATATGATGACTCATGACCTAACCATTTTTATTTTCATAAAATGGGTATTCTATATTGTAGCTTACAACTCATACATTAAAACAATAAAAGAATATATTGTTACCTCACTGTCGTTTTGTCTATCCATGTCTCGTATGAATTCCTATTGTTTCAGTCATTTGTCAGTAATTAGAACAACTCAGTGTTGCAATCATACAAAACACATCCCTTATTTTCACATAGATATTGAGGATTTATCTAATGAGCACATGTATTGGAAACACAATTTCAATACTGACTGTGTATTGTAATAATGCTAAACTATCTCAGCCGTGACGTGTCCTTAATGTGTATTACCTTTTCGGATAGTTTTTGTTTCGGATACTTGATTGTACTTTCAGTGTAAGACTAGTGTTTTACTGTTTTTATTAGTGGTATATATAGTGTATAAATAGAGAATCAATAGTGTCCAATAAACGGTCAGTTCTCACTTTTGATCAATAACTTTTATGGGGTTAATGACCAAAGAATTTCAGAATTCATACCGAACCACTATATTTACCAAAGGGAATACCTAGAATGTTTGTCAGTGGCTGAGATGTATGACATGATTATGTAGTTCAATGCCAATAGAATGGATTAAATCTATTGAAAAATGACATTCCAAAACATATAAAATAGAATTCAATATACCTATGAAAGACAAATCGACGGCTTAGCGCAATACTGGTCCAAGTGACATTTTTTCACAAAATCACTTTTTTACATATTTTTATAAACTAAGGTCAAATACACAGTCTGTGAAAAATTTAGGGTAATTTACCCTTTTTTACCCACTTTTACCCTCAAGAAACATATAGGTCTATCTCAGAATGTTGGTTTTCATCACTGCAATAAAAGTCTAACTTGAGTTGGACTTATATTTCACTGAAAAGTTTGTTTTATGACAAGTCTAACTTGAGTTGGACTTATATTGCACTGATAAAAAATTGTTTGATTTTACCAATATGCTTTAGTTAAACCTATCAATGAACAAAAATGTTGTGATTTCTTTCAAGTTAAGTATTGCATAGGTAAGTAATGTAATAAGAGCAAGAAGTGCTCGATCATCTTGATCAAGAATTACAGCCAAAACTTCTAATACTTGTACCAGGCAAATGGTCTGGCAAGTCCATCTAAAAATTCTTTTTAACTCTCTTATAAAATTGTACAGAATCTGAAGTGAGTCCACCGCCAATTTATCGATTCCCTGAGGCCTGAAAATGGCAGTTTACTTGTGTACTTAGATTTTTAACCTACCAAAGCTAGAAATTCAAACTCACACTGTTTTCCCTTGTTATGCTTTTGTTATTCCAATTAAAACATCACAATCAATTTGTTGGTGCTATAGAAAAACTTGTGTTTGTAGTAAATAACTGGGTATCATTTACTTTTAAACATGTATTTTCAATAAATGGATTTAATGGAGAATGTAGTGTTGTATAAATATTTTTGTTCCATTGTTGAAATATTTAAATAATAGTGCTAAGAATATTTTTCCTGGCATGGACATTTGACTGTCTCAATTAATTCAAATATATTTTGATTGGTTGCATTATATGCAATCAAAGTATCTTCTAATAGATTTGATTTATTACATAAGATTAAGATTGTGATGCATAAACATTAAGCTACACAAGATTTTCTTGCTAGCAAAAAAGATTGGTCCTATATTGTATGTATAAACTGTCACTAAAAACAAATATGCAAAACACAATGTAACATGAGGCATAGCATTATCAAGCACTACTGCTATGACCGAGCGCAATTTTTAGCTCATCTGATTTTTGATAAAAATCTATGAGGTTTTGTCGTCACATGATCATCGGCGTTGACGTTGGTTAAAATTTCTGTTTAGGTCCACCTTTTCTCAAAAAACATAAGAGCTATGGCTTTAAAATTTGCACACTTGTTTGTCATCATAAGATGATTTAGTAGGCCAAAAACCATAACTCTGTTATGTATCTGTCAACATTATGGCCCTTTTTGTACTTAGAAAATTTGAGTTTCTTGGTTTTAACTTTTGTTTAGGTCCACCTTTTCTCAAAATCTATAAGAGCTACAGCTTTGAATCTTGGCACACATGTTTATCATCACTGGTGACTGTAGGCCAAGAACCATAATTTTGATATGCATTTTGTCAGAATTACCAGTATCTACCAATTTTCCTAAATAATTTCTGCTAAGACTCATTTTTTTTTTTTTAATGTGACACTTGAGACAATCGATGGTTGATGACTTTGAGCATATAGATGAAAGCATTAGACATAGATACAAACAATATATATGTTTTTTATCTAGATAATGTCCTTTCTGTTACTAAGGGCAAATTTTTAAGACTTTTTCAGCAAAAGAAAATGAACATGTACAATCTAACAGGCTTATTTTTCTATTGATAAAACTGCATATCATGCTGACGGCTGGCCAAAGAAACAATGAGATAGCAAGTGTTTTAGTATTAGTATTACAATTAGTTAACAGGTCCTGGAGCATTCAACCATTATGTCAAACTCACCTTGGTCCCAAAACAGGAATCACATAATTACATTTGCACTGAAAAGATTCATAACTGATTACGATAATGACGAGGTATTATAGAAGTTTTGATGTCCAGGCCATCTTTTATAACACAAGAGCTGTCTCCGTAGGATGACACATGCCCCCGATGGCACTTTGAATGAATAGTTATGGCCGATGTTAGAGTTTAGGACCTTTGACCTACGGAGCTGGGTCTTGCTTGCGACACATCATCTTACTGTGTCACACATTCATGCATAGTTATTTTAAAATCCATGCATGATTGACAAAGATATGGACCGGACATGCCCATCAATGCACTATCATGAAAAATGATCTTTAACGTCTAAGTGTGACCTGGACCTTTGAGCTACGGACCTGGGTCTTGCGTGTGACACGTCGTCTTACTGTGGTACACATTCATGCCAAGTTATTTGAAAATCCATCCATCGATGACAAAGATATGAACCGGACACGCCCATCAATGCACTATCCTTTAACATCTAAGTGTGACCTTGACCTTTGAGCTACGAATCTGGGTCTTGTGCATGACACGTCGTCTTACTGTGGTACACATTCATGCCAAGTTATTTGAAAATCCATCCATCGATGACAAAGATATGGACCGGACACGCCCATCAATGCACTATCCTTTAACGTCTAAGTGTGACCTTGACCTTTGAGCTACGGACCTGGGTCTTGCGCACTGCACATCGTCTTACTGTGGTACACATTCATGCCAAGTTATTTGAAAATCCATCCATCGATGACAAAGATATGGACCGGACACGCCCATCAATGCACTATCCTTTAACGTCTAAGTGTGACCTTGACCTTTGAGCTACGGACCTGGGTCTTGCGCACTGCACGTCGTCTTACTGTGGTACACATTCATGCCAAGTTATTTGAAAATCCATTCATCGATGACAAAGATATGGAACGGACACGAAAATTGCGGACAGACCGACAGACTGACAGACAGACAGACTGTTCAAAAACTATATGCCTCCCTTCGGGGGCATAAAAAAAAAATTGACAGTGTCCATAGTAACATTTAAAGTACTTTACTGTTTCAAGAAGCATACAGTCTAGTGTTTCTTATAAATATCTAAAACATTTATGACACTGGCAACAGTTGTCATCAAAATGTCCTGGAGTAGCTACAGTTGACTGTTTAAACAAGAGGGTCATGATGGCCCTATATCGCTCACCTGTTATCATTGCACTTGAGGACAAGAAGGTCCTCAGAAAAAATATCTAAGTCCAAAGGACAGGAACAACAAAGAGAAGAAATTTAACCAAAAAGAAAAAAAAATTCTTAAAAGGTACAGATATGTCAAAATACACCTAAAAATTGGAGGTACCATTCATGTTATACCACAGAAAAGTGGTCTCGATTTTTCCCTATGGCCAATAATAAAAAAGTTACTAAAAATAAGCTATTTATAGTAACGTAAAAGGGAAGTAATTAAAAAGAAAATTATTGCAAATGAACAAAAGAAAGATCTGCCAAATAAATCTGTTGACATAAATGAAGTTTCAGATCAGTATCTTCATTAGTTATGGAGAAATACCCATTTTAATTTGAAATAAAGGGAGGTAATTTGACATAAAATCAGTCCATAGTTATCTACCCTGATTGGCTCAGACCAACTAATGACAATACAGTGAAACACCGCTCGCTCGAGCATCGATGACTCGAGCACCCTCTCAAGCAATTCATGTGGTCACGACCGATTTCCTTCTATTTTCTATGTGAAAGTACCATGGCTGGGTCGAGCATCGATAACTCGATTGCTCGAGCATGACACCTGGTCCCTGTGTATTAATTTACTCTTTGTTGCTTCTGGCTAACCCGAGCAGAGGTGTGAAAAATTTTCGCAGCTTCAGCGATCAGAATGTATCAGTTAATTGAAAATTTTCGCACGCTGTGAAAATTGCGTTGTCTATTCCCCGACTATCTTAAATGTTTGTTTGCCGGTATATTTGATCTGATAATGAGATTATTGATGAAAGGTTAAAGAAAAGTTTTATTGATCAATTACTGTTTGCTTTAGATTAAAGCAAGTATGTTATTACTTATTACATCATAGATAACGCTTGTCATACGTTTTTTTAAATGTCACGGGTTTGTTATTATTACGCATCACCGTTTCCTCTGCAAATGGTCTCGATGAGAATTGATACAATAGAACTTCAATTTTTCTTCGTATGTTGGTCAATGTTTGGGTCGCTCGAAACCATGGATAACTCGAGCATTTTACTCATCCCCTTGCGACCTCGAGCGAGCGGTGTTTCACTGTAATGAAATTTCAAATAAGTCCTATAAGTACTTACTGATATAAATCCATTTTGATTATAATCAGGGGAGGTAATCAGATATAAAATAACTCTGGAACCTACGATTGGATCTGATTTGTCATGGAATCCAAGATTTATTGTTTTGAAGATATTTTAGAAGTTTGTATCAAATAAAAGCATAAATGAAGTCTATATATGGCTGCAAATGCCAAAATAGCCAATTTTGGAACTTTAAGGGGCCATAACTCTGGAACCCATGATGGAATCTGGCCAGTTGAAGAAAGGAAGCAAGATCTCGTGGTGATACAAGTTATGTGCAAGTTTGGTTAAAATCAAATCATAAGCAACTATTGTGCAGACAAGGTCAAAATAGCTACTTTTGGCCCTTTCAGGGGCCATAACTCTGAAACCCATTATGGGATCTGGCCGGTTCAATAAAGGAACTGAGATCTTATGACGACACTAGTTTTGTGCAAGTTTGATTAAATTCAAATCATAAATGAAGCTGCTATTGTGCAGACAAGGTCAAAATAGCTAATTCTGACCCTTTCAGGGGCCATAACTCTGGAACCCATAATGGAATCTCACCAGTTCAAAAAAGAAACCAAGATCTTATAGTGATACAAGTTGTGTGCAAGTTTGGTTAAAATAAAATCATAAATGAAGCTGCTATTGTGCAGACAAGGTCAAAATAGCTAATTCTGGCCCTTTCAGGGGCCATAACTCTGGAACCCATAACGAATCTGGCCAGTTCAAGAAAGCAACCAAGATCTTATGGTGATACAAGTTGTGTGCAAGTTTGGTAAAAATCAAATCATAAATAAAGCTGCTATTGCCCAGACAAGGTCAAAATAGCTAATTTTGGCCCTTTCAGGGGCCATAACTCCGGAACCCATAATGGGATCTGGACAGTTCAAGAAAGGAACCGAGATCTTATGGTGATACAAGTTGTGTGCAAGTTTGGTTAAAATAAAATCATAAATGAAACCACTATCGTGCAGACAAGAAATTGTTGACAGACGCACGGACGGACACACGGACGGACGCACGCACGCACCGACTGACAACGGACGAAGGGTGATCAAAAAAGCTCACCTTGTCACAATGTGACAGGTGAGCTAAAAAGCATTCTGTGTTTTTATTGGACATGCACATTTATACTGTGTTCAGCTTTACATGTATACAGGGTGTATTATTTTTATCCAAATGCATAGTACTGTTCATACACATAAACTTGTTGATTTTATGTTTACATAAATAGTATGCAGTATTTGCATGAAATTTGGGTAGGTAAAGTATACCTTAACATTTCTATTTAATTTAAAGTATCATACGTTGAAATTATGCAGTATTCATACTGCTATTGCGAAGTTGTGTTGAGGAGTCATTTTAAATATCTGCACTATCTATAAAGTTTCATACTATCAATGTTTTATTCTAAAATTGATCAAAAGATACATAATTATGTTTTTAAAAGCTGATTCTGGTAATGGTGAAACTATAGGCCTAAAGTCTATAGACTGGTATACTGTGTCTTTTTGGTTTTGTTACAATTTTAATTATAAGTATGAGTTATTTCTTGAATGTTAGTTTTGAAGGTAACAGTGGTTACATTGAACACTGAAAGTCATTAAATAGTTTTGCTTCGGTATCGGTTGTTGAATTTTTGTAAGGAGATCATTTCGGAGTATTGCATTATATAAAGTTGTTCAATAGTTCTTAGTAAGAAGAAGTAATGCTTGAAATTTACTGAGTAGGGCTTTTCCAGTTTTCATTAAGAATTTAGTATGACTCTGTTTGAATATTCATCGCAATAATGTTTTTATCCTTTCATCCTTTTTAGTTAGTGTTAAACATCGAAAAAGACAGTTTGCAAGGCAATTTTACCTATTTTTGAAAGTTCTTTTCATTCCACAACGGCCTAACTCAAAGTTGTATTTTGGAATTAACTTTCAATACTATAATATTCATGCTTTTGAGAAAAGCGCATGTCTCCCACAACTGCCCCTATGAAAAAAATCTAGTTTCTCTAGATGGTTTAGACAAGTGGATCCAATTAGATGGTCTGGATGAGTGGATCCAATCAGTAATTCAAGGGCCATAAATCAAAAGTGCCTGGGCAGATTTGGCTAGTTACCGAACCTGGCTAAGGTCTTGTGGCCAAACACATTCTTTTCAAGTTTGGTGAAGATCAGATGAGAAATGTTCGACTTTGAGAGCGGACAAGAGTAAAAAGGCAGATTTTTCGGTAATTCAAGGGTCGTAACTCCAAAATGCCTGTACCGATTTGGCTAGTTATCAAACTTGGCCGAGGTCTCATGGTCAAACACATTTTGTTCAAGTTTGGTGAAGATCGGATGAGAAATGTTCGACTTAGAGTTGGGACAAGAGTAAAAAGACCGATTTTTCGAAAATTCAAGGGCGGTAACTCCACAATGCCTGGACCGATTTGGCTAGTTATCTAACTTGGCTGAGGTCTCATGGTCAAATACATTTTGCTCAAGTTTGGGGAAGATTAGATGAGAAATGTTTGAATTAGAGTGCAGACAAGAGTAAAATGGCCGATTTTTGGTAATTCAAGGGCCATAACTCCAAGACGCCTGGACTGATTTGGCCAGTTATCAAACTTGGCCGAGGTCTTATGGTCAAACACATTTTCTTTAAGTTTGGTGAAAATCAGACGAGAAATGTTCGACTTAGAGTGCGGACAAGCTTTGTGACAGACACACAGACTGGAGTAAATCAATATGTCTCCCATACCACTGTGTGATGGGAGACAAATTTCCTAAAATTCTATTTTATTAATTCTTTTGAATTTTTTACATAAGTCTGAAGAATACAAACTAAAGAAATTCCGAAATTTTCAATGTTTTTGACCAAATAGTTGCCAAGTTTTTGATACCTAAACTTTCGATTCGCATTTCCCAAAATTGCAAAAATGGCACTTGGTGCATTGTGGAAATAAGGTGACGATGTGATAATGCCAGTAAAGCTCTGAAAGCATCGTCTTATTTTATAAAGCAGCTCAACACAACCAAGAAAGCAGACAGACTTTTCATTGAGCTTAAAAATGCTGACCACCCAATCCGAGATAATCAAACAAGAGGGCCAAGATGCCCCTAGGTCGCTCACCTGAGAAACACACTATAACAAACCATAACAGTGTAAACATGTTTGACCTAGTGATTTCATGGAAAAAAATATTCTGACCAATTATCATTAAAATTGGAGCAAAAATCTTGAGTATAAATAAGTATTTTCTTTGATTTGACCTAGTGACCTAGTTTTTGACCCCAGATTACCCATATTCGAACTTGACCTAGATTTCATCAAGGCAACTATCCTGACAAAATTTCATGAAGATCAGTTGAAAAAAAATTTAGCCTCTATCGCATACACAAGGTTTTTCTTTGATTTGACCTAGTGACCTACTTTTTGATCCAAGATGACCCATAATCAAACTTAATATAGGTTTTATCAAGATAATCATTCTGACCAAAATTCATGAAGATCAATTGAAAAATACAGCCTCTATCGCATACACAAGGTTTTTCTTTGATTTGACCTAGTGACCTACTTTTTGACCCCAGATCACCCATATTCCAATCTGACCTAGATTTCATCAAGGCAATAATTCTGACTTAATTTCAGGAGGATCAATTGGAAAATATAGCCTCTACTGCATACACAATGTTTTTCTTTGATTTGACCTAGTGACCTAATTTTTGACCCCAGATGACCCATTTTCAAATTCGGCCTTGATTTCATTAAGGTTATCATTTTGACTTAATTTCAGGAAGATCAAATGTAAAAAACAGCCTCTATCACATAATAACACGCTTTTTCCTTTGATTTGAGCTAGTGACCTACTTTGTGATCCTAAATGACCCATATTCAAACCTGACCTAGATTTCATCAATGCAATCAGTCTGACCAGAATTCATGAAGATTAATTGAAAAATACAGCCTCTATTGCATACACAAGGTTTTCTTAGATTTGACCTAGTGGCCTAGTTTCTGAACTCGGCCTAGATTTTATCAAGGTAATCATTCTGACCAAAATGCATGAAGATTAATTGAAAAATACCGCTTCTATCGCTTACACAAGGTTTTTCTTTGATTTGACCTAGTGACCTAGTTTTTGACCCCAGATGACCCATTTTCGAAAACGGCCTAGATTTTATCAAGATAATCATTCTGACCAAAATTCATGAAGAATAATTAAAAATACAGCCTCTATCACATACACAAGATTTTTCTTTGATTTGACCTAGTGACCTAGTTTTGACCCAAGATGACCCATTTTCGAACTCGGCCTAGATTTATCAAGGTTATCATTCTGCAAAATTTCATGAAGATCAGCTGAAAAATACAGCCTCTATCGCATACACAAGCTAAATGTTGAAAGACGACAGACAGACAGACAGACAACGGACGCCGAACATCGAGTGATCCGAAAAACTCACCTGAGCATTGCTCAGGTGAGCTAAAAAGACTGCTTCAAATAATATCTACCGGAGTTACAAAAGAATATACATTCATCCAAGTCAAGCCATTCAAAAATTGCTTCAAAATGAGAAGTCACTTGGAACATTAACAGCTAAAATACTAAAACAGCCAAGTCCTGCTTCAACCCCAGCTTTAAAATCAAGGACAAATTCTAATACAAACATCCTAGCGAAGACATCATCAGATGAAGGATATTGTTGCATTTCAGGAACTGCAGCTTCATTTCCATACCAAATATTTTTTGCAGATTGTAACAATGAATCAATTAAAATGGTAGACATCAACAGTCAAGCTATTCAACAACTGAGCCTAGATTCAACTCCCTGGGATATAACCACAACCACCAGAGATGAACTTGCTGTCACATTACCAGGTAAAAGCACAATACAGTTGATACCCTACTCCTCAAACAGACTCTCTAAGAAAAAAAAACTTAAAGTAGATTGACAGTGTTATTGTATCAATTACTGTCAGGGAAAATTTGCAGTAACATCTATATTTCCTGCAAAACTGCAATTCTTGGACTTGAAAGGTACTGTACTAACAACAGTCATAACAAACTCAAATGGTGAAAATATTTTCAGCGTCCCACAATATGTGACCACCAACAGCAATGCTATCTATGTATCTGACTGTGTAATGCATGCAGTTATATGGTTAAACTGGCAAGGAGAAGTAATGGGCAGTTATGGAGGAGTGGGAGCTCCAAAAGGTCTTGCCATGTTAGATGATGGATCATTCTATGTGAGTGATGTACGAAAAGACAAATGTAACATACTCAAAGTAACTGGTGACTGTAAAAAGAGTACAACTGTACTGAAGGATTTAGATTATCCAAGGGCTATTTGCTCGTGTAATGCAACCAAAACAATTTATGTCAGTAACCACAGTGATGACAAAAAAGAAAGAAACTTCATTCAAATCTACAAGATGTTATAACTTAGAGAATTGATTTTATACTAAATTAAATACAGAATCAAAGTGCAAACAACATCAAAATAATGTAAAAGTTATTTTCAGATAGTCTTCATATATTTGTATTCTCATTTAAATTGCACATAAAACAACAAGCTTGAATATGCACCAGACTCAACTACTGAAATAATTTGCAAGCCAGAGTTTTATCCATCTGACTTCACAATGTTATGAAGGTGCACATATAGGCTGGAAATAAATAGAAGCAGTCAATTCATGTTTTTTACCTCCATTTTTTACACATTTAAAAAAATATCCAAACAGTTTTAAACTAGTGTATCATGCAGTGTTCAAAATAGCTACTGATAATATTATTTGCATATTATGTTGCAGAACAATGACTAGGAACTCTTATTTCAAATTATTGATCAGTTTAACAGCTTTACTATCCATTTTGTAGAAACATCAGCATTTTTTAAATATTTCTGACTTTTTCTCAAGTATTCTTTAACTATTACCACATTCAGGGTTGCCACTTAGTTGAGAAAATGAAATTCCCTGACCTTTTCCTGACTAAACCATATTTTTTTTACTGACAAATACTACCACATTCTTTGGCCTCTTCATTTCCCACAGCCCATCCAATCCACCCTTCTATATTTATTTTGTTTCAGATATTACAAACTTTCATCAAAATTCCAAAGTTAACATAAAAACATAATTGATTCAACACATTTAATTTATGTTAATACAAAAATATGTTTAGAAATACTTATAAATACTGCTTGAAGACTGCCATCACCACTGGACATTTTAAAACATCGGCCCAGAATTTCATTTTTCTCTGACTTTTCTAAAATGACAGTCATCAAGATTTCCCTGACAATTCAATGACCTTAAATAAAAATCATTTTCCCTGACTTTTCAAGGTAAGTGACAACCCTGACATTACATTTCTTAAAAGCAGCATGGGCAATGCAAACAAGCTGATACAAACAGAAAACTCCCATTATAATATTTCTTCTTTTTAGCATCACAGTCTGTAACAAGAGCTCGCCAAACACGAAATGCCCCCCCCCCCCCACCCCCCTTGATGCATTCAGTAATTGCACAAGGAACAGAAATTATATGCTCACTGTAACAAAAGTTCTACCATTCTGGTTTAATCTGACCTTGACCTTTAACCTATTAACCTAACAAGAGATTACAGTGATCTTGGCGCCATCCACTGAGCAATTTTTGAATGTTCCAAATTTCAAGACTAGCTCAAGGTCAAAATCAAGGTCAAATTTCATTTGGTCCAAATTTGAAAGCTGTGGCTTGAGAAATGTGAAAACAGGTCACTAGATCAATTTCAAGGTCAAAATTCATTTCGGTAGACAGAACTATGCATGTGCTTCAAACTTGGAGGCTGTAGCTTGAGAATTGTGAAAGTAGGTAATAGGTAAAAATCAATGTCAAATTTCAATTCAGAACACAAAAATATGCATGCTTGTCAAATTTTATTTCAGAACACAAAACTATGCAAGTGGTCCAAATTTGAAGCATGTACCTTCAGAAATGTGAAAGTAGGTCACTAGGTCAATCTCAAGATCAAAGTTCATTTCAGTACACAAAACTATGCTTGTGGTTCAAATATGAAGGCTGTAGCTTGAGAAATGTGAAAGTAGGTCACTAGGTCAAAATCAAGGTCAAATTTTATTTTTGAACAAAAAAACTATGCATGTGGTCCAAATTTGAAGCCTCTATCTTCAAAGATGTGAAAGTAGGTCACTAGGTCAATAACAAGGTCAAAGTTTTTTTTGGTACACAAACCTATGCATGTGGTCCAAACTTGAAGGCTGTAGCTACAGAAATGTGAAAGTAGGTCACTAGGTCAAGATCAAGGTCAACTCATGTCAAGGTTCATCTTGCCATTCAAAACTATACATGTGGTCCAACTTTGAATGATGTAAGTTATGAACATGAAGATTCTAAGATTTTCTCTATATAAGTCTATATGAACCATATGACCCCTGGGGCGGAGCCATATTTGACCCTAAAGGGATAATTTGAACAAACTTGGTAGAGAACCACTAAATGATGCTAAATTACAAAATATCAAAGCCATAGTCTTTGTGGTTTGGACAAGAAGATTTTCAAAGTTTTTCCCTATATAAGTCTATGTAAACCATGTGACCCCCAGGGCGGAGCCATATTTGACCCTTGGGGAATAATTTGAACAATCTTATTAGATGACCACTAGATGATGTCATATACATAATATCAAAGCCCTAGGCCCTGTGGTTTTGGACAAGAGGTTTTTCAAAGTGTTTTCCTATGTAAGTCTATATAAACCATGTGACCCCCAAGGTGGGGCGATATTTGACCCCAGGGGAATAATCTGAACAATCTTAGTAGAGGACCACTAGATTTTGCTACAAACCAAATATCAAAGCCCTAGGCCCTAAGGTTTTGGACAAGAAGATCAGAAACCGTTTTAACTGTTCCTGGCCAATGTGACCTTGACCTTTGATCTAATAACCTCAAAATCAATAGGGGTCATCTGCTGGTCATGGCTAACCTAACTATCTACTTTCCTGACATTAGACCCAAGCGTTCTTGAGTTACTGCCTGGAAACCATTTTACTGTTCCTGGTCAATGTGACCTTGACCTTTGACATACTGACCTCAAAATCAATAGAGGTCATCTGCTGGTCATGACCAACCTCCCTATCAACTTCCATGACCCTAGGCCTAAGCATTCTTGAGTTATCATCCAGAAACCGTTTTAATGTTCAGGGTCACTGTGACCTTGACCTTTGACATACTGACCTCAAAATCAATAGGGTCATCTGCTGGTCATTACCAACCTCCCTATCAACTTTCATGATCCTAGGCCCAAGTGTGTTCTTGAGTTATCATCAGGAAACCGTTTAACTGTTCAGGGTCACTGTGACCTTGACCTTTGACATACAGACCTCAAAATCAATAGGAGTCATCTGCTGGTGATGACCAACCCCCCTATCAACTTTAATGATCCTAGGCCCAAGCATTCTTGAGTTATCATCCGGAAACGGATTGGTCTACATTTCGACCGACCGACCGACAGACATCTGCAAAACAATATATCCCTCCATCTTCGAAGGGGGGCATAATAATTATGACTGGTCAAACTTTCTGCAAAAACAAGTTTAACAAGAAACACTGCAGTGCCATGAAGCAAGGACGTTTGAAGAAAACATTTTTCTATTTTAGTAACAGCGACCTTGATCCAAGTAACTATAAAACAATCCCAACCTTTGTCTTAATAAAATCTATTGATGTGCCAAGATTGATGAAAATAGGTCTATCAAAACTAAGTTGGAACCATTTTCTATTTTTAGAGACAATGACCTTGACCCAAGAGACCAAAAATACAATCCAAATTCATGTCTTGATAAAAGCTCTCTAAACACAAAATGTACCTAAACTAAAGATATTGAGTGGAAACCATTTTTCTATTTTTAGTAAAAGTGATCCCAAATACAAAACAGTCAGTACTTCACACAAGCTAGCTATGCACCAAGTTTGGTGACAGTAAGTCAATCCTTACTTAACTTATAAACCAGCAAGAGCTGTCTGATGACAGCGCACTTGACTATTCAAAGGCTTGTCAATAAATGGGTTTTATAATAGTACTGTTACAACCGTGTCACAATAAGGGTCCAAATTATAAAACCTGCTGTAATTTACAAGTACTTACCATGGCAGAATTTTGTATGCAGTATTTACACATTAAGTACAAAAGTGGGCCGGTGGTCTAGTGGTAACAGGCACTGGAAATTTCTGAGATGCTCTTGAGAGTCTCCCACCTGACTAAAAGGCCTGTACATTGGGCACGTTAATGAATCAGACTGCCTATTCGCAAAGAGCTAGGCTAAGTTAGCTGTACAAGTCTGTATCTAAAAAGGATTTCTCTCTATCTGTTCTGAGGGCTTTATTTCTCTCTGTCCCTCTGGTCAGATCGCTCTGTGTCTGTACTAGTAGAGGTTGAATTTCGCGCCCTGTGTGGCTGTGTTTGCTATGTTAAGCGCCTTTGAAAAGGGCACTATATAAATCTGGTATAATAATAATACTGGTAGTTCTGTTAAAATACAATTCCTAGATAGGCAACCTTATACACTGACCCTTAACATCTCAATCCAATAGTCCTAGTACTTAGAAAGATTTTAAGTTTCATGGAAAACTTCAGTATGAACTAAATAGACAAAAAGGGTATAATTCTGTTAAATTATAATTCAGAGTTATTAGACTTGGCTCAGTGACCATATGCAAAGACCCCAAGACAAGTGTGAAGTTACAATACAAAAGCCCCTAAGTGTTTATAACAGCAGAAAATTGTACAATGCATTAACACAATTTTCTAAGTTAAAGACTTCTAGGACCTGAACCTGTGACTATTTTAACTGACTCTTAAGACATGTGTGAAGTTTGAATCCAATGTGAGATAGTTATCATTATGAATAATTTTAATCAAATTTATAAGTTATAAAGGGGCATAACTCTGAAAATATTGCTGACAGAGTAATATCCCTTGTCATATGTCCGCACATTGTCACTATAAGCAAGTATTTAATTTCAGTTGTATATCTTTGATAGTGTTCAAGATATTTTACTTCATCTAAAAGTTTAACCAAAAATTTTTAGGTTAAAAAGGGCATAACTCTGAAAATATTGCTGACAGAGTAATGCCCCTTGTCATACATGCGCACACTGTCATTATATGCAAGTATTCTAAGTGTCAGTTGGATATCTTTGATAGTGTTCAAGATATTTGACATTATAATAAACTTTAACCAATGCCGTGTCCATTATAGCCTGTGAAGCTGTCAATATTTGTGCTTTGTCAGAAAAAATCATACCTAATATCTATGCATTAGAGATCCCACTTAATTTGCCCTAATTAGTGCTAATTGGCATTCACTGAGTTTCTGATGGGGAGTTTCCATGTCACCATTGATTTTCCATTTTCTATAATTTGCCTAATTAACATGTGACCATATCTTACACTTGTTTGAAATGAAAACGCGGCATTATATATTATACCAGATTTATATAGCGCCCTTTTCATGATCAATTTCACGTTCAAAGGCGCTTTACATAGTTCAAATGCAACCACACAGGGCGCATAATTCATCCTCTACTAGTACAGACACAAAGTGATCTGACCAGAGGGAAGAGTGAGACAAAGCCCCCACGACAGAGAGATCAGAAATCAGATACAGGCTTGTCCGGCTAACTTAGCCTAGCTCGTTTCGAATAGACAGCCTGGTTCTTTAACGTGCCCAGTGTATAGCACTGATACATGCAAGGATTGCATGGGTTCCTTACCAGTACACCTCTAGTTGGGTGGGAAACACTGAAAAGCGTTTCTGAAAATTCCCGAGTAGCTGCCGGGGATCGAACCCCCGACCTCAGGATTGGAAGGCCAGTGTGCAAACCACTGAGCTACCCGTCCACCCATTATGCTGCCGAAAATTCAGCAATTTTCTTAGATCACTTGGTCTGCATTTATGTAACATCTTATTAAAATAGCTATGACGCAAATTTATGTTTATACTAACATATTTAAAAGTGGATACAATCTGCTGAAAAAGCTATGGGAGTTACAAACCAGTGTTTGTCTATGGCCTGGAAATGTTTTGAAACCTTCGGAAGTACATGATTCCAACCTGTCTTTTCTGTGAGAATTCCGTTTCTATTTTTAGCCATGGATTACTGCTTTCAGAAGTTATTGTTCTTTTTCAAACATCCACATATTTTGGGTGAAATAAAGGTGGCACTGCAATCGGAAAACGGGTTTCCCCAGGCTGTCAATTTGCAGGTAGAAAAAGTCAGAAATTGTCAGACTGGATTTCCAGGCTACCGTCGCCAGAGTGAGTAGATATAGTTCTCAATATTCAATAGTCAAGCTAAAAACTGTTCTAATATTACCTGTCTAAAAGTGTATTTGAAGAGTAAAGCCAGGAATTCTATGACAGGAAATTGTGTGCTCGACTCAAATCTCCGTAGATGTATACTAACAAACAACCTCAAAAAGTCAGTGAACTTCTCTACATAACTGAAAAAATTGTTTAATAGCATTTCACTAAGACTGCACAAATGAATAAAAATAAATCATTGCAAAATTCTCTACAGTTGTTTTTACCTAAACTTGTTTTTACTAATAAACAAGAGCACCGCCTTGCGGGTGCTGACGCTCATCTGATTTTTTTTGTATAATAGAAATATTGTCCTACCCATGATTTTCTAAGTCTAAAAAGGGCCATCATTCTTGCAAAAAGCAGGATAGAGTTATGTTTCTTGATGTACAGTGTCCACTTATGATTGTGAAAAACTGTTGCAAGTTTTAAAGCAATAGCTTTGATAGTTTATGAGAAAAGTTGCCTTAAACATAATACTCAACCAAGAAAATGATTTTCTAAGTCCAAAAGGGACAATAATTATTGCAAAAAGCAGGATGGAGTTATGTTGCTTGCTGTACAGGGTCAGCTTATGATGGTGAACAAGTGTTACAAGTTTCAAAGCAATAGCTTTGATAGTTTAAGAGAAAAAGTTGACCTAAACATAAAACTTAACCAAGAATTCTGATATTTTCTAAGTCCAAAAGGGGCCATAAATCTTGCAAAAAGCAGGATGGAGTTATGTTTCTTGCTGTACAGGGTCAGCTTATGATGGTGAACAAGTGTTGCAAGTTTTAAAGCAATAGCTTTGATAGTTTAGGATAAAAGCTGACATAAACATAAAACTTAACCAAGAAAACTGATTTTCTAAGTCCAAAAGGGGCAATTATTCTTGCAAAAAGCAAGATGGAGTTATGTTTCTTGATGTACAGGGTCTGCTAATGATGGTGAACAAGTGTTCCAAGTTTCAAAGCAATAGCTTTGATAGTTTAGGAGAAAAGTTGACCTAAACATAAAACTTAACCAAGAAATCTGATATTTTCTAAGTACAAAAGGGGCCATAAATCTTGCAAAAAGCAAGATGGAGTTATGTTTCTTGCTATACAGGGTCAGCTTATGATGGTGAACAAGTCTTCCAAGTTTCAAAGCAATAGCTTTGATAGTTTAGGAGAAAAGCTGACCTAAACATAAAACTTAACCAGGCAACGCCGACGCCGACGCCGACAACCGCTCAAGTGATGACAATAACTCATCATTTTTTTTTCAAAAAATCAGATGAGCTAAAAATATCTGATACTATTTTGATAACATCAGATGACTATATTATGTTACCAAATACCTGCAGAACAACTCATAACTCTATAAAATTAACTTGGTTTCTTACTTGCTCCCATCATCTGGAAACAGAGTTTTACTTATGACAGAAGATGAAGAATTTATTTCAAGGTTCATTAAATGTACATGTTGCTAAAAATAAGTTGTATACATACTTTTCATCAAGTTCTGTCAGTCTATTTCCACTAGAACATGTACTACTATCCTTGGTCAGTTTCTGTAACAGGTAAAATGTTTGTTGGAACATCTGTAATAAGTAGTCCTCAAACTCTGCTGGTACACAGTTCTTAGATAACAGTTCATTGATACAGTTCATTGCAAGTATACCAAGATGACACGATGTGGAGCTGAAACTGGCACCGGAATTCATGGTACGTCCTCCCTGGGTTTCACACCCAAAACCAGCAAAGTGGAAGATGGTGCTAAGAAGAGAAGGGGTGATGAAGGATGACAGAGGGATCCAACTGAAGTAGTGAGAAAGGCAGTTCAGAGTGAGGGCACACAGTTCCTGGGTTCCAAAGTCCAATGGTGGCAGGGCTTCCATCTGTACATGGCTTCCAGGTGACTTGAACATGTCATTCATAAAAGAATCTGAAATACATTTATAAACCGGTTACTGTGTGAATAAATGGCTATACTCCATTGTTAATTCTGGTGAAGTTAAATGAAGTTTATTTTGATCAGATAGTAAAACGAAACACACTTACCAGACTTGAGTGGTGAATCAGTGAACAGTAGAACTGACTGTTGTTTCCTGCCCCCTGATTCCCCATGGGTAGGGGATGGAGGTGGTGTGGCCATCACAAGGTGACGATGCCTTTCCAGGGCCATATCCAATACATCTATTAAAATATACACATAAAAAGTCAAAGTGCTTTGTTGGTACATTTATTTCTACAGACTGAAGAAGTAAAATTACAGTTATATTACCTCCCTATCAAGTAAAAGATTGTGGAGATCTTGGTCAAACTTCCATATCAGGTGAGAGACTGTCAAGTTCTTGGTCAAACTTCAATATCAGGTAAAGGATTGAAGAGATCTTTGTCAAATTTCAATATTAGGTAACAAATTGTAGAGTTTCTGGCCAAATTCCCAATTAATTAAGAGATTGTGGAGATATTGGTCAAACTTCCTTATCAAGTAAAAACTGTCAAGTTCTTGGTCAAACTTCCCAAATCAGGTAAAAGATTGTGGAGATCTTGGTCAAACTTTCCTAACAAGTAAAAGACTTTGGAGATCCTGCACAAGCTTTTCTATCAGGTAAGAGATTGTGGTGACCTTGGTCAAACTTACCTACAGATCAGATTTTGGTCAAACTTCCCTATCAGGTAAATGATTGTGGAGGCCTTAGTCAAACTTCTTTATCTGGTGAATGATAGTGGAGATTTTTGTCAAATTTCAAAACCAAGTAAACGTTTGTGGAGCTCTTGGTCAAACGTTGCTATGACCAGGATTTATAAGTACAATATGTAGCTTCTGGTTAAATGTACTGATTTGCCCAAACAGCAAATTTAAGCAATATTTTGTATCCCTGAACATGCCAGCTTATTAACCATGATTAGCATTATGCATCAAATAAAGTATAATTACATCATATCAACATGTATCACAACTGTTATCACTAGTAAGAAAGTTCAGTCAATTTTAATCATCATCAGGAATTTGAAAGTATAAATCAATTGACAATAGTACTGTATGAAAACGAGGGTCATGATGACCCTGATCGCTCACCTGAGTAATATGAGCTACATGTTTCAAATGTCAAACTGATGCTATAATACAGTACAATCGCGATCATACGAAAAGTCAAGGGACCGGCCTTCTTTCCGTAATATCACATTTTCGTTCAAGCGTAGCATAGGAAATTTCGCTATACAGCACCTTAATATCTACACGTCGTAACCCGTGATATTTAAACATGTGGTTTTCATATCGGAGTACATGTATACCAATTTTATATGTACATCTGTGTTTACTACAAATCTTATTCGAATCTGAACTCAGATGGTATCTAGAATGTAAAACGGGTTCTTGTTTTTTTGTGTTTTTTTTGCACTTTTTATTCACTGTACATAAAACATATACATGGTACATTGTTGCACGAGAACAAAAATCACAGTTGCATATTCCGATAACCTCAGCTACCCTTTACTGTTTCAGAATAATAAAACGACAATATACAGATGATCAGAACTTAAAATATTTTTTTTATTTTCTTTATGCAGTGATTGTTTGAGACGTATAGATATCGAAACAAGTGTGACTGGTATACCATCCGATCTGATAGTTATAGGAGAAAAAATTAACCACTAAGGCCAAAAAAAAAAATATGTATGTTTCCTGTGACATGCCAGAAAAAAATAGGGTAGGTAGGTCGATCTTTTCTTTTTTCTTTTTTTTTTTTTTTTAGGATAGAGCAGAATACGCATCTTCACAGTAGTAAAATTCCCTTATCTTTGTTTTTGCCTATTGTCTTATCAATACATATATGTCTGTACTAGATGGTAGATGCTATACACTTTAAATACACCACTTTTTATGTACCCTTTGGCTTTTAGTCAGATTATTAAATATATGCCGTCAGAATATTTTGACAGATGCACCTTTGGTTTAAGCCTAGCTAAGAATCATGATTTTTTATGTCAAGTTTAAGGCAGGGGTGTAAATTTTTTTCCACACCACTCGCCCTGCAAGACTAGTAGCCACTAAAATCTACTCGCCCTTAGTGAACAGTCACTTGCCCTTATAATTGACATGTTTAATATTGTCACTTTTATGAAAGGAGTATTATACATACCCCAAAGGCAGATCCATATTTGACCCTAGGGGGATAATTTGTACAATCTTGGTAGAGGACCACTAGATGAATGCTACATACCAAATATCAAAGCCCTAGGCCATGTGGTTTTGGACAAGTTTTTCCTTTCTGTTGTACAATAAGTAAATTTCAAATGTAACACTCAGTAGACAAATACTATTCTCTTGTACACTACATTTCCTTTTTAAGGAGGCATATTTGTTCTTCTTAAATTTCCTTTTTACAGCAGACATTTTTATTTTTCTTTCCTCTATTTTTGTCAGCAGCACCAGCCAGTTGCTCTCCAAAATAACTGCAGCGATAGTAATAATAATTAAAGTCTATCCCCTACCGTATTTTCCTAAAGTGTTAGGACAGCATAAAATATTTAGTTATTTTCATTTTCTCAAGACTTATTTCCTGAAAAATAATTATTTTGAAACGTGTCCCAATAATATGGACATAATAAACATCATCCACACACCCGTTGTGAAAGCGAAAAAACAAGAGCTGTCGGAGGACAGCAACCCTCGACTATTCAACAGCCTTGTCTACTGAATGAATACGAAAGTCGAAAAAGGGGCATAATTTAAAAAAAGCAAAATAAGGTTATGGAACCTGCATAGTGCTTATCACCTCATGACAGTGGACAAGTGTGTGAAGTTTCAATCCATTCCCATTAGTGGGTAGTGAGATACCAGCTTACATATAAGAATTTAACCCAAAACTCCTAAGTTTAAAAAGGGGCATAATTTTGTAAAATGCAAAGTTGAGTTATTGACCCTTTGAACTGCATGTCATATCATGACAGTGAACAAGTGTGTGAAGTTTCAATCCTTTCCCATTAGTGGATAAAGAGATACCAGCTTACATACAAAACCTTAACCAAAAAATTCTAAGTCGAAAAAATGGCATAATTTTGTAAAAAAGCAAAATAGAGATATGGAACCTGCTTTGTGTAAGTCAGATCATGACAGTGAACAAGTGTGTGAAGTTTCAATCCATTCCAATTAGTGAGTACTGAGATACCAGCTTACATACAAAACCTTAACCAAAAAATTCTAAGTCGAAAAAATGGCATAATTTTGTAAAAAAGCAAAATAGAGTTATGGAACCTGTGCAATGTAAGTCAGTTTATCACAGTGAATAAGTGTGTGAAGTTTCAATCCATTCCCACAAGTGGTTACTGAGATACCAGCTTACATACAAAACCTTAACATAAAATTTCTAAGTCAAAAAAGGGGCATAATTTTGTAAAAAAGCAAAATAGAGTTATGGAACCTGTGCAATGTAAGTCAGTTTATCACAGTGAATAAGTGAGTGAAGTTTCAATCCATTCCCACAAGTGGTTGCTGAGATACCAGCTTACATACAAAAACTTAACCAAATCGGGACGCGGACGCCGACGCATGGGCGAGTCCAATAGCTCTACTATTCTATGAATAGTCGAGCTAAAAATGGAAAAAAAAAAACAATTATTGGAAATTATTCTGTTTATAAGCTAAGTAATTGGCCTTGTTTTCATCATTAATTAACACCCTCTAAAGAGCTAAAAGTGTGTCGGTATCATGGCATCTGAAGTGGAGATCAAAGCGGTATAATTGCCCGAGATTGTCATGGCATTACGTCATGTTTTCACGCCATGTGAAACATCACTGTTTGATCGTACCGCCTCGCTTCTTTAAATTGTTGAGAAGAAATCAATAAAAAAGTTTCTTCTTTATTTTTATAAAAGCGAATGTGCAATATCACGAATGAACTGACAGGTAAATGTGTCAAACGATTATACTGGATATCCTACCCCTGTGAACTATTTGCCCTCAAGGAATTTACATTATTGTTAGAGAAGAATATACATGTACAAAGATTCATTTAAAACTTAATTAAAAACCGCAACAACATCATACTGCTTTATTTTAAAGCCACAGCCACATTTCTATTTACGTTCACGAGGTCACATAACCTATTCTGCAGCGCTAAAAAATCGTTTTACTCCATGTATTTAAATTGCTGCCGCCTTTTCATTATTTAAGATTTTTTAATTCTGTTTTTTATACTTTCTGGTCAAAAGTCTGAATTTTATGACCATATTATGTATCATTTATTTACTTTTAGAAAGAAATAAGTAATTAAGACCGCGCTGTTCGAAATTTAACGTGATTATATGAAAAATCGACAGTTTTTATAGAATTTTGCCTACATTTTTGTCGATGTCTTATTAAAAATATTATAGAATTCAAACTGTATTACTTCTCAAGCGGTGTTGAAAATTTGAAGCGATTATAATAAAAAATTATTGCACTACGCGCGTTTTTTGTGTATGTGTCGATTAACAAAAGTAACGGCGATGTAAATTAGATATTACGATAGGTCGCACGTGCTCGTGGAATGGAAAATTACCGGCATGATGTTTTGATATCTTTACGATTCGCGGGTAAATTCAAGTCAATCCAGGTATTTTTTCGTGATATTATTTCTGAATTTGGTAAAGCTACGACGTAAAATTCAAAAACCACTCGCCCGATCAGTCAAGTATACAGCGAAGTCCACTCGTCCTATCCAGACTTTAACTCGCCATTGTACGATGGAATATAGAATTTGTCAGATCCTTCCCAAGAAACTGCCTGTCGGCTAGTGGACTTGTTCAAAGAGCTCGGTGAATGTCCATCAATCCGGGAATGCGCCCATTTTTTTTTACAGATGTTCCTAAATGAGAGCATATATATTTTTTTTTCATACCCGCAAATTTCCGTTCGAAAAAAAGTTTAGGGTCGGGGGGGGGGTAAAATTAGGGTCGGTCGGGTCACCGGAAACATACGTATTTTTTCTTTTGGCCTAACTTGTGTCATAGTGTACAGGGTATGTGTTTCGAATTTAATTACTAGGTTTTCACACTTTAATTACTGTTTACGCCAAGCCAAAGAGCTATAAAAATAAATAGTGTGTATATTATACTTCTTTGGCCAAGCTAAATGATAGTGACACTTTGCACTCTAAAGCATTTTCACGCCGTAATGGAAGGTGTCAAAACTTAAGACGATACAGGTATTCGTAAAATCGCAACTAAAACAAGCTGAAAACAGGCTTTAAGGGCATAACAATACATTGTAGGAGCGCATTTTTCATACAATTGCATTTTCGTAAAACCGCAACTTTGTTACATAGAAATAAGAAGGAAAGCAGCCGGGGCCACAACACCTTTTTGGTAGTATACCGGTATTTCGTTAAATTGCGATTCGTAGCATAGCGAATGCACTGTATTATTAAAGTGGGTCAGTAGGTCACATTCATGGTCACTGAAAGTCAGTTTTAAGATCTGTAAGCAAAACTGTATATGTCATCCAAATTTCAAGGCTGTATCTTAAACAACAAGAAAATAGGTCAGTAGGTCAACATATCAAATATCAAAAGCCTAGACCTTGCAGTTTCAGACAAGAAGATTTTCAAGTTTATTACTATATAAGTCTATGTAAAACTTGGGACCCTTGGGGCCATGGCCTTTTTTCACCCCAGGGTAATAATTTGAACAATCTTGTTAGAGGATCACTATATGATGCTATATACCAATTATCAACGCCCTAGGCCCTGTGCTTTCGGACTAGACGATTTTCAAAGTTTTCCCTATATAAGTCTATGTAAACCATATGACCCCAAAGGCAGATCCATATTTGACCCTAGGGGGATAATTTGTACAATCTTGGTAGAGGACCACTAGATGAATGCTACATACCAAATATCAAAGCCCTAGGCCATGTGGTTTTGGACAAGTTTTTCCTTTCTGTTGCCATGACATGAACAAATTTTAAAGAAGACCATCTAAGGAATATCTCCATGAAGTTTCATCAAAATGGCCTGGTGGTTTAGGAGATGTTGTTTAGAGGAAAGTGTGGACAGACGACGGATGCCAGACGGATGCCGGATGGTGAGCGATCATAAAACATGTAGCTCACACTGAGCACTTTGTGCTCAGGTGAGCTAAAAATGCAGCTTCAAGGAGGCCTCTAAAAATATCATGAATACTGTTTAGTAAGATCAGAATGGTAGGTTAAACATTCTATATAAATATCACACATACTGTTGAGTAAGGTAAGAATTGTGGGAACTTGTTGTAGAAGCAGTTTATGCAGTTCCTCCTTCCTGGACATAGAGAGGTCCTCCCTGGGTACCGCCAGTTCCTCCGACGCTGTATGCAGAAGTATGATCCCCAAAGAAGTTGTCTCAGACTGTTGTACAAGCTGGAAATGACAAAGTCATTGAATATGTTTGTGTTTTGTTGTGTCTATAGTTACATTAACACAATTTGTGTCATATGGCAACTTTTCCAGCTTTGATGGTGGATGAAAAGCTCAGGTGCTCCTCCACGCATTTAATGAATATAAGTTACTTTCACAGTTATATTTTAGTTGAATATCAAAGTGTTTTTCCTTAGATACCCCATTTTATAACAATGTAACAATTAATTTCTTCAGTTAAATAACTTTAACTGAAACTAACAATTTTTATTTGACAGGTATTATAGCAATTAAAATGTAATTTATGAAATAATATTGCACAAATTGTTTTCCATGTAAAATGCACATTTTTCATATGATAAAACACAAGTATTCTCTCTTCTCTCCTTCAGTGTGGCAATTACTGAAGAAGATGATGATGATGACAAGTCAGATATGAGACAAACATAAGCAATCAAAGCCAATCTAGAATTGAATGCTTTGCCTTTTGGGTCACCCAAAAGAATTATGGAAATAGTTGGCATTTGCTTGGTTAAGCTTCATCTAAGGAAATGCATATGGATTGTAAATTAACAGGCCCAGATCCAGAAATTTTTGACTGGGGGAGCACCAGTTTAGAACAAAGACGTCACCGCCAAGGCGCACAGCGAGGTATAGGAAGGGGTGCCTTTGTCAATGTTAGGGGGTCTGGAGGATCTTCCTCTGGAAATCTTTTTTTTTAAATACAGGTATGATATTGTGTCCTCTGGTGCATTTTTTAGGTCTAAATTTTGAGGTTATGGAGGGGTTAGTCCCCTCTTGATTGGAGGGGGGTGGGGAATCAGGGGACTCTCCCCATGAAAAGTTTTGAAATACAGCTATGAAATGGTGGCCTCTGGTGCGCTTCTTGGTCTAAATTTTGAGAAAAAATTATTCTTTTGCCAAAATAGCAGGGTGCATCTTTGATGAGTATAGGTCACTTCTCTGCCACTTTGGCCCGGCCTGGATCTGGGCTTGATTAACGTATCTGATCTACAACAAAAGCGACATAAATTTTCCTCAAAAATATTGTCAGTTTAAGATTTTATAATTAATTAACTTTAACAAATATATACCTGTAAAATACTAGAGAAGAAATCTGGATAGAAGTGAGGCCAGTCAATCTTGCCAACATCCACCACAAGTTTGACTAGTTTATTCCTGATGAATGATGGTACCTTGGTATGGTGTTCCAGCAGGTACTGATTCAACAACATACGAATCTCCCGCTTATCTTCTGCAGAGAAACCTACCCACTGCTTTGTTATCAGATTCTGTGGCAAATACAATATGAATATTTATGAAAAAAAAAATATTTAGGAAATGGAATATTTTTTCGGTGTTTATGTGAAATGAAAGACAAATTCAATTTGTGGTTAATTTCGCATGAACACTGAAAAAAAATATTCTTATATTTACATTATATTTCCTTTCCTTTTATAAACAAGATCATATAACAAGAGCTTGTAGAAAACGAAATGCCCCCCTTGATGCATTCAGTAATTGCACAAGAAACAATAATTATTTGGTCACTGTACACAAAAGTTCTACTGCTTTGGGTCAATGTGACCTTGACCTTTAGCCTACTAACCTCAAAATTAATAGGGGTCATCTGCTGGTCATGATCAACCTCCCTATCAACTTCTATGATCCTAGGACCAAGCATTCTTGAGTTATCATCCAGAAACCATTTAACTGTTCTGGGTCACTGTGACCTTGAACTTTGACCTACTGATCTCAAAATCAATAGAGGTCATCTGCTGGTCATGACCAACCTCCCTATCAACTTTCATGATCCTAGGCAAAAGCATTCTTGAGTTATCATCCAGAAATTATTTAACTGTTCTGGGTCACTGTGACCTTGACCTTTGACCTACTGAACTCAAAATGAATAGAGGTTATCTCTTGGTTATGACCAACCTCTCTATCAACTTTCATGATCCTAGGCCCAAGCATTCTTGAGTTATCATCTGGAAAAGGATTGGTCTGCATACCGACAGACCGACCAACATCATTCTGCAAAACTATATACCCCACCTTCTTCGAAGACCAGCCCACGGCTATTCTGTTCACCAGACAACAACCGCAACGTTATGTAAGGAACATTGTCCCTGACATTACGCAGACGTCATCAAAACAGCGGCCTGTTATCACTAAGCAGCACTGATGTAACTTTTGCTGTTCATACGCAGTCGAAATAAACATCGTATTTTTCAACAAGAAAAAAAAGGGCGAATGTAAATATTCATATGTGAAAAATGTATTCTAGTTTATATTATTTTGAATTTTTATAATGGGGTGTCATCTTTAATGTCTCACCATAGAGAATTTCATGTTACATTCATCATTCCAAACAAACAAAGTATGTAATTATAATGTACTGAAACTGAATTATTACTTTAAGGTAGTTTGATAAACCAGAAGTGATGGTGTAACGTCATTTTCCCGGAAAACATAGAATAAAGACTGGATTCAGCGTACAAAAATGAAAATCATTTTATGAATTAATGGCAATCTGTGAGTAAATTTATTACAATGGCACTGTTGCTATATTTCTAAAATCAAAATACGATATTAAAATACATCACACGTTAAATAATTCAAAATATTGTCTTAAAATTAGCGAGAAATGACCCGTTTACTTTAATCATAGTCAAATATCAATATTTCAGCAAATTATAGGCCATGTCTTTGTTTACAACTGTGAGAAGTTTCATCAAAATCTACATTGTAGAAAAATTTCTATACGCGAAAAATGTTATGAAAGTTATGATTTTCCAAAGAAAATATTTGAAATTTTCTCACTTTTCAGTGAGATATATTCCATATTCACTCAAAACAAACAAATATCCACTATATATAACAGTGATAAAATGGTATACAATATGTGTGTATAGTTATGTATATATACACAGTTGACTAGGAATGTAATGTACTGTATAAATACAAGTATGTTGAAGTATCTAATTTGAAGAAGCTGATGGTTAATCTAAGGTTATGAAAGTTACTAAAATACACTCAGCAGTAGAATATGTACACAGATTGACAAGAACAGCTATAAATTGAACCAAAAACTCACCTCTAATACAGTAAGGCAATACATCATCACATACTCATTCTGTGAGTTTGACAGGAAGAACAAACATTGTTTCCAGCAATCCCTTGTCTGACTAAACTGGTTCAAGATCTCCTCTAGAAAAATGTATAAAGCATTTTCTCATAATATCTCCAGAAAGATCTTCTCTAATAAACAGTTCTCGTGTGTATCGAATTGCTTTAAATCATGTTATATCAATGTGGTCATTTTATTCAAGTTATTGCAGGTGGCCGGATGGTGTAGTAACATGCTTAACCGTTAATCAAGAGATTCCGGTTCGAACCCAGTCTAGACAGTGATAATTTCTGAGATGCCTTTGACTGTTTCCAACTAAACTAACAGGCTGTACTGGTTCTTCCCAGGAAAGCTGGTTTTGACTGTACAGGTGCTATACAAAAGGCATGTTAAAGAACTAGGCTGTCCCTTCAAAAAACAAGAGGACCATGATGGTCCTGAATCGCTCACCTGTCCCTACATCATCATCGGCACATGACCCAGTTTTGAACTGAGTATGACATCGTTTTTTCTATTATTTGACATAGTGACCCAGTTTTTGAGCTCATGTGACCCAAATTTGAACTTGACCTGGATATCATCAAGATAAAAATTCTGACCAATTTTCATGAAGATCCTTTGAAAAATATGGCCTCTAGAGAGGTCACAAGGTTTTTCTATTTTTAGACCTACTGACCTAGTTTTTGACTGCACGTGACCCAGTTTCGAACTTTACCTAGATATCATCAAGGTGAACATTCAGACCAATTTTCATGAAGATCTCATGAAAAATATGGCCTCCTGAGAGGTCACAAGGTTTTTCTATTTTTATACCTACTGACCTAGTTTTTGACCGCACGTGACCCAGTTCGAATTTTATCTAGATATCATCAAGGTGAACATTCAGACCAATTTTCATGAAGATCTATTGAAAAATATGGCCTCTAGAGAGGTCACAAGGTTTTTCTTTTTTATACCTACATTTTGTACTGACCTCGATTTTGACCGCAGTTGACCCAGTTTCATTCTTGACCTAGATATCATCAAGATGAACATTCAGACCAACTTTCATACAGATCCCATGAAAAATATGGCCTCTAGAGAGGTCAGAAGGTTTTTTTTATTATTTGTCCTACTGACCTAGTTCTTGATGGCACGTGACCCAGTTTCAAACTTGACCTAGATATCCTCAAGGTGAACATTCTGACTAATTTTCATGAAGATCCATTGAAAAGTATGGCCTCTAGAGAGGTCACAAGGTTTTTCTATTTTTAGACCTACTGACCTAGTTTTTGATCGCAGTTGACCCAGTTTCGAACTTGACCTAGAGTATCATCACGATGAATATTCTGACCAACTTTCATAAAGATCCCATGAAAAATGTGACTTCTAGCGTGGTCACAAGCAAAAGTTTATGGACGCACGGACGGACGACGCATGATCACAAAAGCTCACCTTGTCACTTTGTGATATGTGAGCTAAAAAGCTATTCTAAGTTAGCCATACATGCTAGTACCCAGTCACTCTGGTCAGATAGCTCTGTGTCTGTAAAGGGGTAAGATGAATTTGGCAACCTGAGTGGCTGATTTGTCTGTATACAATAATCATTGAACATGGATACCAAGAAAAGGGAGCTCTTATAAATATGGTGTAAAATAATTAGTATACCTGTAATATACAGTAACTTAAGACTGTCAGTTCAGTAATCTAGACAATATGGATCAACTACTGAAAAGATATAATTAATCATATGGTCACATTACCCACATCAATACAATTGCAAGGCTGCTTGTCATCTCCTCATTAGACTATTTGTCTATAAATAGCCACTTAGTGCTATAGACTAAAAGACAATTGGCAGAAAGCCAACTACTCACCAATCTGTCTCTTTCTGTCATTACTGGTTACAGCATTGAAGAATTCTGACATTAAATGCTCTAGCGACTGAAGGCTTGCTGCATCCCCGGCCTACAAAAATATTACTAATTATTTATATATCAATAAAATTTGTTTGTTTTTCTATCAACACATTTTTAATAAAATTAATGTGAGATCAGGTATTTTTTTCCTTATATGAGCGGTACCGGAAAACGGTACCATTCCCAATGCAAAATAGTGTATTTTTTTCCCAATTTGAATGTAAAAATTCCCAATTTACATTATGAAAAAAGCTATATCAAAATCGGACAAGAATTGTCAAAAAAATGGACAATTATGTAATACCAGACTCATTGTCAGTGTGATACAGATAAAATATTATGAGCAAAGGTATGAACAATTGTGTATTAAAGTCATGCGATATGATTTGTGATTAACGTTTAACCCAAATTTTATCAAAGAAATTCCCAATTCTATGGGTACCGGCAGTGTTCCCAAAATGGTGAGAAAAAACCCTAGAGATGAACCACACCCTGGTTTCAATGAAGATAAATGACTGTTGTCCAAGGAAAGCTTGGGAAAATAAAATTGCAAGGGAAGTCATTTCATGCCTTTCTTTAGATGAAATAGATTCAGAGAGTTCTCAAACTCATGTATGCTTAGAATCAAGGTCTGTTTATTGTGATTGATGGCAGAATGCTTAGATCCTATTAATTCTAAGTTATAGACAGAGTTTATGAAGTGAATTCTTCGTGAAAAAGAAACTGATAGGGAGTGACCGACCGAGGTTTCTTTTTCTCAAAGAATTCTCTTCATGGGCTCTATCTGATATAGTGTGAAAACTACATTTGACCAATCAGAATTGCAGAGTCAGTCATGTCGGATTATCCGCCTACCTTTGACTAACAAAAATGTGTCGGCTTCCTTTGGAATACGATGAAGGGGCGGTTATTGGTATGCATGCGCATTCAGTCAACACTCTTCAGTGTGTAGACTGTTCTTCGAAAATTATTGCTACAGTCACATTGGTCTTAAGGAATAAGATGCCACCTTTTTTTAAAAATAACTTGCTCTGATTGGTCAAAAAAGTAGGTTGCACACTATACATACATGTATCTTGAAAAACAATATTTCACAATTACATATAGTGATCTGGTCTCTGTTCAGTAAGATTAATGTTTCTTTAACAGGTATGAAAACACTGTCACCTTTATCTTTATATCTGTCTTTAGGTAAATGGTATAACCAAATGAATTCAGACATATTTCCCTACTGAAATGATCTATAAATAGTCAACCAAGATTCAGTAGCAACAAAATGTGGCTTTCTAGAGTAATATTAATAATTTGAATTCTTGTGTTTTGTTTACAACAGATTTGGCAGTTAAAACGTAAGACTAAGTTTTGAAACAAACGAGAATTGGAATGAAATGGTGTCAAGCCAGTTGTATGACAATTTGATTTACATTTACAGGAATGAAGATTGGGACAAAATGCTGTGCTTCCAGCAGTCATTAAGATTTATGTTAAAAGACTGCTTTACACTGGTATCTGACAAGGCGGAAAAAAAATATTATCTGTTGGGACCGATAATTAATATTATCAGTTAGAGCATGACCAGGACAATGAAACCTCATCCTCAACAAGACTTCTATACCCGTTTGCATAAATTTAACCCTTCACACTTGAAGTACCATTAATTGTAGTAAGCACACAACAAGAGCTGTCGGATGACAGCGCGCTCGACTATTCGAAGAATTGATTGAAGAATGGGGTCAAAATATTTCCGTAGATTTTCAGACAAAAGAAAAAAAGGGATTAAACAAAACATGTTCCTGTATTTGTGGATTTCAATTAGTCTTGCACTAAATGGCAATGTGTGACCATGATGGCAAATATGTTAAGTTATATGTTAGGCAAAATATGGACTTGTATGAAAAATTTAACTAATTTTCAAGTCCAAAAAGGGTCATAATTTAGTCAAAATAGTTGACAGAGTTATGTACACTTGCCTATAGATGGAAATCATGTTGATATACTAGTGTTAAAAGTTTCAAAGCCACAGTTCAAACAGTTTTGACAAAAATTTCAAAGTCCAAAAAGAGCCATAATTCAGCCAAAATAGTTGTCAGAGTTATGTACTCTTGCCTACAGATGGAAATCATAATGATAAACAAGTGTCTAAAGTTTCAAAGCCATATGTCAAATAGTCTTGACAAAACATGGATATATACGAAAACAGAACCAATTTCCAAGTTCAAAAAGGGCCATAATTCAGCCAAAAAAAATGACAGAGTTATGTACTCTTGCCTATTGATAGAGACTATAATACTGAACAAGATATAAAAGTTTCAAAGCCATATGTCAAACACTTTACACAAAATATAAACTGGTATGAAAAAATTAACCAAGATTTCCAAGTCAGAAGGGGCCATACTTCAGCCAAAATGCTTGATGGAGTTATGTACTCTTGCCTACAACTGGACATGGTGATGGTAAACAAGTGTTGAAAGTTTCAAAGCTTTATCTCAAAAGACTTTGTCAAAATGTAGACTGGTACAAAAAACTTAACCAAGATTTCTAAGTCAAAAAGGGGCAATAATTCAACCAAAATGCTTGATGGAGTTATGTACTCTTGCCTACAACTGGACATGGTGATGGTAAACAAGTGTTGAAAGTTTCAAAGCTTTATCTCAGAAGACTTTGTCAAAATATGAACTGGTACGAAAAACTTAACCAAGATTTCTAAGTCAAAAGGGGCCATAATTCAGTCAAAATGCTTGACAGAGTTATGTACTCTTGCCTATAACTGGACATGGTGATGGTAAACAAGTGTTGAAAGTTTCAAAGCTTTATCTCAAAAGACTTTGTCAAAATGTGGACTGGTACGAAAAACTTAACCAGGGTGTGACGCCGACGCCGACGCCGTGGTGAGTAGGATAGCTCTACTTATTCTTTGAATAGTCGAGCTAAAAAGGGCAGATGATTTTCCAGAACTTCTGAGAAGCAAGGTCCACTGTACACCTGGGCCAAGGTTCTTTTCAACATTGCTAGGAAGGGACAAAAACAGTATACATATAAATGTTTTGAGTCTCACTGGTTTCAGAAGGAATTCACTGTCACTGTGACTACCAGTAATTTCTAAAGAATCTTTTGATGGGCAATAAAATAAGGCACATCTATGTTTTAACAAATATCGTTTTAAAATGATAATATTCATATAACGATTTTCTGATGCCCCTTTCTGATATGACATTACCTTTCATTTATTTTTTTATCAACTGAATCTAGGGAACTTAGCTGCCACCTCAGAAAACAAGAGCTGTCACAGGAGACAGCACGCTTGACAATTTCAGTGCTTGATAGTGAAACTGGCCACATCTGTGGAAACTGGAGCTGTCACTGGAGTGTTTAATGACTCAAAAGTGATGAAGATATTGCGCAATAGCTTGAGTCTGTGTCAAAAATATTAAGTTACAAGAGAGATAAAGATAAAGTGTATCAAAACACTAAATACGTATAATTCTAAGCCAAAAGGAGGCATAATTCATAAAATATTGGTGCAAGAGTTATGCACCTTATGTCATATGATGTGGGCGATGATGTGGAACAACTACTTCAAGTTTGAATCAAATCCATTTAGTAATAACTAAGATACAGTTAAAATGCATCAAATTAACCTTAAATTCTAAGTAAAGGGGACATAATTATTGAAAAATTTATGCCAGAGTTATGCACCTTGTGTCATATGATGTTGGTGATAAAAGTGGAACAACATCAAAGCGAACATGTGTAACAGTTCTTTGAAAATGGTGAGTTTTTAAAGGCGCTTGACTGTCCGGAAGTGGGGCCCCTTTAGGCAGTCCTTTTCTGGAATTCAATGTTTATATCAGTATACTGACACTTGTTTCGTTAAGTAATATACATGTTTTACATGCTGTTCAATTTTCATATTAAACAACACTTTCTTTCTATGATTTGGTGTTGTTTGATTTTTGTTTCTCAAAGCCTAATTCTAAACCTTAAGTCTGAATCAAATCTATTCAGTAACAAGAGCTCTTCGAACACAAAATGCCACCCTTGATGCATTCAGTAATTGCACAAGGAACAAAAATTATTTGCTCATTGTAAACAAAAGTTCTACTGATCTAGTTCAATAAGACATTGACCTTTGACCTACTGACCTCAAAATCAACAGGAGTCATCTGCTGGTCATGATCAACCTTCCTATTAAATTTAGTGATCCTAGGCCCAAGTGTTCCCAAGGTATCGTCCAGAAAGGGTTTAACTGTTCTGGGTCAATGTGACCTTGATTTAAGCTTACTGACCTCAAAATCTAGGGGTCATCTACAGGTCATGACCAACCTCAAGTTTCATGATCCTAGGCCAAAGCTTTCTCAAGTTATTGTCTGGAAAAGGTTTAAATGTTCCGGGTCACTGTAACTTTGACCTTTGACCTATTGACCTCAAAATCAATAGGGGTCATTTGCTGGTCATGTTGAACTTCTCTATCATCTTTCATGACCCTTGGTCCAAGCGTTCTCAAGTTATCCTCCAGAAACTGTTCAACTGTTCCTGGCCAATGTGACCTTGAACTTTGACATAATGACCTCAAAATCAAAATGGGTCATCTGCTGGTCATGATCAATCTCTCTACCAATTTTCCTGATTCTAGGCCCAAGCATCCTTGAGTTATCGCTCGGAAACCAAATTACTATCCCTGGTCACCCTGACCTTGACCTGTGACCTACTGACCTCAAAATCAATAGGGGTCATCTACTGGTCATGATCAACCTCCCTATCAACTTTCACGATCCTAGGCCCAAGCAATCTTGAGAAATCATCCGGAAACCATAACTGTTCTGGGTCACTGTGACCTTGATCTTTGAAGTATTGACCTCAAAATCACTAGGGGTCATGACCAACCTCTCTATCAACTTTCATAATCCTAGGCCCAAGCGTTCTTGAGTTATCATCCAGAAACCATTTAACTGTTCAGGGTCACTGTGACCTTGACCTTTGACATACAGATCTCAAAATCAATAGGGGGCATCTGCAGGTGATGACCAACCTTCCTATCAACTTTAATGATCCTAGGCCCAAGCGTTCTTGAGTTATCATCCGGAAACGGATTGGTCTACATACAGACCGACCGACCGACTGACATCTGCAAAACAATATACCCCTCCTTCTTCGAAGGGGGGCATAATAACTGAGATAGAGGGGCATAATAACTGAGATAGAGTGAAAGTGTATCAGTGAAAGTGTATCAAAACTTTAACCCGACATTCTAAGTAAAAGTGGCAGATAATTCATTAAATACTGGTACCGGAGTTATGGACCATATGTCATTTGATGTGGGAGATGATGTGGAACAACTACTTTCAGTTTGAATAAAATCCATGTAGTAATAATTAAGATAGAGTGAAAGTGCATCAAAACTTTAACCTGTAATTCTAAGTAATAAGGGGAGATAATTCATGAAATAATGATGTGAGAGTTATGGCCCTTGTGCCATATGATGTGGTTGATGATGAGGAATAACTACTTTAAGTTTGAAACAAATCCATCAAGTAATTACAGAGACAAGGAGGAAAAAGATAAAGTGTAAAAAAACTTAAACCAAGGTGGGGACGCGGAAGGACGCCGACGCCAGGTTGAGCAGGATAGCTCTCCATATACTTTGTATAATTGAGCTAAAAAGTACTTATAATGTATGCGATGTTCGTCTTAACTATTCTCATCAGTTCTAAATTACGCTGTTTGTTCATAGAGTGCATAAACTTGCGGAGTCAGAGTACCTTAATTTGCAGCCATTTCTTGTTTGCTTACTGGTCACATGAGATTTTGTATTCATGATCGAAGCAGAAATCATGTCTGCATTTACTACAAAGTATTACTCAACCTTGCTGATCTGTCCAACTATAACAAGAGCTGTCTAATGACAGCGCGCTCGACTATTCGAAGAATTGATTGAAGAATGTACTCTTGCCTATAACTGGACATGGTGATGGTAAACAGGAGTTGAAAGTTTCAAAGCTTTATCTCAAAAGACTTTGTCAAAATATGAACTGGTACGAAATATTAACCGATTTCTAAGTCAAAAAGGGCCATAATTCAGCCAAAATCCTTGATGGAGTTATGTGCTCTTGCGTATAACCGGACATGGTGATGGTAAACAAGTGTTGAAAGTTTCAAAGCTTTATCTCAAAAGACTTTGTCTAAATATGAACTGGTACGAAAAACTTAACCAAGATTTCTAAGTCAAAAGGAGCCATAATTCAGCCAAAATCCCTGATGGAGTTATGTACTCTTGCCTATAACTGGCCATGGTGATGGTAAACAAGTGTTGAAAGTTTCAAAGCTTTATCTTAAAAGACTTTGTCTAAATATGAACTGGTACGAAAAACTTAACCAAGATTTCTAAGTCGAAAGAGGCCATAATTCAGCCGAAATCCCTGATGGAGTTATGTACTCTTGCCTATAACTGGCCATGGTGATGGTAAACAAGTGTTGAAAGTTTCAAAGCTTTATCTTAAAAGACTTTGTCAAAATATGAACTGGTACGAAAAACTTAACCAAGATTTCTAAGTCAAACGGGGCCATAATTCAGCCAAAATCATTGATGGAGTTATGTGCTCTTGCCTATAACTGGCCATGATGATGGTAAACAAGTGTTGAAAGTTTCAAAGCTTTATCTCAAAAGACTTTGTCAAAATGTGGACTGGTACGAAAAACTTAACCAAGGTGTGACGCCGACGCCGACACCGACGCCGTGGTGAGTAGGATAGCTCTACTTATTCTTCGAATAGTCGAGCTAAAAATGCGTTTTAAGCAGATAATTTAATAAACTAAATACTAAACAGTCACATACTTTTTTCCTTTGACAGTTAAACAAGAATGAAAAAAAAATAGTATTACTCACATTAAAATAGAAATATACACAACAGAAAATTTTGGCACAAAATTTGCTTATCTGAAATCACTGGGGTAATATTATATTTTATATAAGTTATAACCTTCTTATAGAAAACAGAAACCACTTAAAAAACTCTTTCGTCTGAAAAAACAATTATATATACCTGTTCTTAATTCTAAAAAAGACATTTTTCATGAAAGCGTTAGTTTTTGAGAACTATTACAAATGATCAAAAGTCTCGGATCAACGAGAAAGCACCTGGCTGTTTCAGAGGGTGAGGGTCATCATGTGAAAGCCAGGATTATTATTCATTGACAACGATCCGTAGAATTTTTCTTTATGGGGATTTTTTAAGATAAGATGTTGGAGTATCAAACTATAGCAAAATCTCTTGTGAAAATTAAATCTGTTACTGACAGAACTGAAATACCAGTTAAGGGAGAATAATGAGAAAAGGGCATATTTAGTATTGATCGAAGGTTATCTTGCTAACCAGTACAAAACTAATTTTGTTTATAATTATGTCCTAGTATAACTATATCTTTGTATCTTGTCATCTTGTATACATACTCACTGAGTATAACGTCGATATAGACTTGACCCACAATGCTGGCATGAAGTAAATACAATCATATCCGAAATTATGTGTTATCCAAACTACTATGCATTCAAGCAACGTAAAAAAGAAAAACTGCAGCTGCTGTAAATTAAATACAAACACATAACAAACAAAATAACAAGGAATATATTGTTATACCATATCTCCCTTTCTTTTATAAGGAAATTCTACTGCTGAAGTTAATTAATTCATCACTTCATCTTCTTGTGCTCGGTTCCTGATAATATTGATTGAAATTAACAAAAAAGCACCAGGTCGCCTAACTCGGTTAAATTTTATGATTCTTTATAAAATGGTAGAAAATACATACATCCTGTATTTAAAAAAGAAAACCTTCTGAGAGCTATCACACATAGCCAAGTCCAAAAAAGGTATCTGCCAGTTCTGTAAGATCTTCCTTTACAGGCCAAACAAACTATCCATAGATGACGTACAATGCCAGCATCCAGTGTAAAATAAAATGCATTTAGTGCATTTGACTTACGTTGGTATACTGCTGTAGGCGTAACGTCAGATTGTATCTTTATGCTATTTTAGCTCACCAGAGCACGAAGTGCTCAAGATGAGCTATTGTGATCCGTCATTGTGAGACGTCCGTTGTCCGTCAACATTTGCCGTGTGAACACTCTAGAGGCCAAGATTGTGACCCAATATTTATGAAACTTGGTCAGAATGTTTGTCTTGACGATCTCTAGGTCAATTTTGAAACTGGTAATGTGGGGTCAAAACCTAGGTCAGTAGGCCAGATCAAAGGAAAAGCTTGTGAACACTCTAGAGGCTATAGTTGTGACTTAATCTTTACGAAACTTGGCCAAAATATTTGTCTTTATAATCTCTAAGTCAAGTTTGAATCTGGATTATGTTAAATCAAAAACTAGACCAGATCAAAGGAAAAGCTTGTTAACACTCTAGACACCACAATTTAAGTTGAAACTCGTGAGAGTTTGTCAAAAAATTTGCCTTGATGATCTATAGGTAAAGTTTGAGTTATGTGGGGTTATGTGGAATAAAAATCTAGGTCACTCACCCAGGAAAAATCAAAGGAAAAGCTTGTGGACACTGTAGAGACCACATTTGTGACTCAACCTTTATGAAACTTAATCGGATTGTTTCTCTCCGTTTGTTGATCTCTAGGTCAAGTTTGAAACTAGGTCGGGTGAGGTTAAAAACTAGGTCACTAGGCCAGATCAAAGGAAAATCTTGTTAACACTCTAGAGACATCAATTTAAGATTGAAACGCATGAGAATTAGTCAGATTGTTTGTCTCGATGAACTCTATGTCAAATTCAAAACTGGGTCATGTGGGGTTAAAAACTAGGTCACTAGGCAAGATCAAAGGAAAATCTTGTTAACACTCTAGAGTTCACGGTTTAAATTTGAAACTCATGAGAATTAGTCAGAATGTTTGTCTTGATGACCTTTAGGTCAAGTTTGAATCTGGGTTATGTTGGATTATGTGGGGTCAAGAACTAGTTCACCTGTTCAATTTGTTCCAATTTACCCCTGTCCGTGTTCCAACTTATCCCGACAACGGGGCAAGTTGGAACATCACACCTTGAATACTTTGGACTAGTATATTTTGATAAATACTCATTCCAAATACAAAGTGAGCAAATATTCTTGAAGAAATTACAATGCATTTGTAAAATATTTATAACTGATTTGCCGGATGTGTTAGAAATACACAGAACTGTTCAATGAGTATTTTTTGTTCAGACATGCCCCGGTCTCCCCTACTGTAATAAAATGTGAAAATGAGTAGTTATTAGAAGTAGACATTGACTTTAATTCAAAGTTTGATAACAATATAAAATCATTTGAGCTAAGGCAACAAAACAAATCAGTGTGTTAAAAAGGATAGGAAAAAATTTAGTTAAGTTTGATAGACTTAATTTTTTTTCATACTTTTATATAATTACCAAATTTTAGTTTCTGTCCATAATGGTCTTGGCATTTTTGTTCTGCGAAGAATACTGGGAAAATAGAAAAGACCAAGGAAATAGCTCTTTGATGTGTTTATAATGACTACTCTTTGATGTGTTTATAATTACTACAGTATACGTAGCTCCTATGATGAAATAGTAAACTTGGCTAATTAAATAGATATGGCCAGAAATATTCACTTCTGCGCAAAGGCATTCATTTACAAGTAACTCTTTCAATCCCTTTGGTTACTCAGGTTACATCCTCTATGTCTTTGGTAACTTATTAAATTACTATCATTATATGTAAGACGTATAGGGAAAATAGCAGTTGAAACATGCAATATATAAATAATTTAGCACATCGAGTATTGTTCAACCTTAACTGTAACTAAAAAGATTCAAGCTATAATTTCAGGTATTCCAATATTCTTCAGGTACCGCATGTCAGAACTACAAATTTTGATAAAAAAACTCCTTCAGCCATGCTGCACCTATTCTGTCGTATTCCTTTCCTGAAAGTTACAGAAATGCTGTCAGTTTCAGCCAGTTTAAAAACCAGATCTCTTTTTGGAATGAAGATCATTATAAATGGTCAATGTGTAAAATCATAATTTCACTGTTAATTTCACTTTAGTTTTACAGTCACGCATTTTTCCTCATCCATATGACTGGTTGACAGCATACCTGTTGACGTACATGTTTTGAGTTTCCCTGAATGATATAATATATTTTCATTGTCTTGCAGTCTTTCAGTTTATGCTTGCATGCAGTTTCTTCCATTTTTTTGTACCTTTTATTTATACTTAATGCGCATGTGCCACTGAGTTGCTGTATTGTTTTTTTCCCTTGAATTTTGCTGTCATGTAGTAGGTTCTGTTCAGTTCACCTCAGGTCTGACGCAGAGATGATCATGCGCGGATCCAGAAACATTTGATGGGGGGGGGGGGGGACACCAGTTTAGACCGGCGAGGTGCATAGCGCCGAGAGGAGGTGGTCTCTGTCCGTATCGGGAGGAAAAGTGGGGGTCTCCTCTCTGAAAGTTTTTGATATACATTACAGGTATAAAATGGGTGGCCTCTGGTGCATTTTTGGTCTAAATGAGGTACTTTAGTGGAACTCCCCTCATTTTAGGGGGGTCAGGGGTTCTCCCCATGGAAAAATTTAAAATACAGGTATGAAATGATGGGCTCTAGTGTTGTTCTTTTTAGGGGGTGGGGGCTAATTTTGATGTATGGGAGGGGATATTCCTGTCATTTTAGGGGGGTAAGGGGGCTCTCACCTTGGAAATTTTGGAATACAGGTATGAAATGGTTGCCTCTGGTGCATTGTTTGGTCTAAATTTTGAGGTTTAGGATGGGTACTCACCTCATTTTAGGGGAAATGAAATGGTTACCTCTGGTGCGTTTTGGGTCTAAATTTTGAGAAAATATTATTCTTTAGCCAAAATAGTTTGGTGCAACTTTGATTAGCATAGGTCACTTCTCAGTCGACTGGGGCAGAGCGGGGGGGGGGGGGGGGGCGCCTGGAACCGGGCCTGGATGATAACTTCCTTTAGTTTTGTTTTAAATATATATTTCTTGTGGGTTGTTTTGTTTTTTTGCTGTTTCAGTTTTTCATATTTCCCTTTATGACAGTTTTTAGGTCTTGACCTAGAACAGCAGCTACCACATGGTTTTTGATTTATCATTATTACATTTAGAATTGTTGTTGCCATGTCATTATGTTCTGCTATGTGCTAAAAATGTTTTTTAGGTTCGTCTTACAAACTAGATCTTTTAAAGTTTGTAGTTCTTGTAATTCTTTTACACCTTTGTTTTACTTTTGTTTCTTGTAAATTTGTTAATACATAGTCGGTTCAAAAGCACATGGAGTGTTTATTTTTGTATTTTTACTTGTCTTAGAAATTAGAAATCCATAGAACTATCCTGAATCAAGGACCCGTCTATTTATATGACCTAGTTAATGTTAAAACACACTCTTAATTTTGGGTACAAAAATATCAGTTAAAATGTAGTTAAGAACTTAAGGTATTAGATGCCTAATAGTAATGTTTACAAAATGGCATTTGTTTTGTATATTCTTAAAGGTGACCGTGCTTCGCACTGTTTTGCATTTTTTAACAACTTTTACCGTGCCGTTTTGTTTTTTTGTTTTATATAAATTTTGTATAACTTATGGTATCTCCTCAAGCTCAAGTAGAGACAAATTTCAAAGTGATGGCCACTATCCAGAACGTTTGCAGAGAACTCATTTTACCATTAATTTTAATAAAAGAAACATGAAACTATTGATTTTTAAATTTTAAAACACAAAATTAAAATGTCAATATCATTTTTTCTAGGATGCCTTAAGTAAACGGATTTAATGAGACAGAATTCTAACTTCAACAAAAAATAAGGTCGAATCCTGTGTTTCTGTTTTGAATTTTGCTTACTTCATTCCAAAGTAACCTTTGGGCAGACATAAAACCTACCTAATTTTCTTCCATGATATGTAATCTAAAGAGTGATAGCAAAACAGAGAACTTTTACCGCATGTAACTCAATATTTTTAAACATGTGTACCTCTACCCCTTCTGTTTAAGTAGTATAAATTCACTTTGAACAGCAAAGAAATCGCTTATCAAACTTTTTTTCCATTTTTGTACAATAAATCAATTATAAGTCTTGAAAGAGGGTGGGGGAGGGTTAACGTCGCACCGACACAATTTTAGGTCATATGGCGACTTTCCAGCTTTGATGGTGGAGGAAGACCCCAGGTGCCCCTCCGTGCATTCTTTCATCACGAGCGGGCACCTAGGTAGAACCAACGACCTTCCGTAAGCCAGCTGGATGGCTTCCTCACATGAAGAACTCAACGCCCGAGTGAGGCTCGAACCTACATCGATGAAGGGCAAGTAATTTGAAGTCAGCGACCTTAACCACTCGGCCACGGAGACCCCTCTTGAAAGAAGTAAAGACTTACTAGTAAAAAAAGGAAAATAAGGAAAAAAAATTTGGTCCCAGTAGGGCTTGAACCTATCCCCACCCCCACCCCCACCCCTTGCAGTAAAAGTATGTTTATGGTAGGAATTGAATACTCTTCAAAAAGGAGGTACTTTATTACGCTTCTAATACCTGAATTAGAGGTGAACCAAATCAAATCAATATTAATTAACAGTCAGTAATCATACCACATTACAAACGCATATAAGCTATGTTATAAGTATACAGGTTAGATTACACAATATACATCAAATATCACCAACATTTTAAAAGCTTAATTGATGCATGGAAGGGAGAGAGCAGCTCATTTTCATTCTGAAAGAGAACCTGAGTTGTATGGGTGTGTTCCCGAGTTTAAGTTGCTTTCTTTATTTTCTTTTATTCCTTTGCCTGAGTTTAAGCTTAAAGTTTTAGATTTTTGTTTATTTCAGAAAATTGAATAGGATTTTTAATAAATTTAGTGAAAAGATCATTTGGAATAATAGAATGCAATCAAATAACATAATGGCAGACTCGCTTTGATCGAGTCTGTTCATGAGAAGCAATGAAATGTGTAACACTCCTCGCGCCCACAGCACCGGCTTAAGCGGAATTATATTACATAGTAAAACTGCATGCACTCCATGATCCCAAAGGACCTGTTCAAATTAATACCAACAGATATCTACTGCTACTACTTTGTCATCTGTTTGTAATATAAAATTTGAAGTCTAACTGAACTTTAGATAATGCAAACAACCAACACGTCTGCAATGTTACTGAGTTTTTATTTGGTGATCTAATTAATCATTTATCTTTTCTGAGTTTGATTTAACGTTAGACAATTATTATGCAGTGCATGTATCAAATTATATCATAAACATTTTAATGCCAGTTTCAGTTTCATTAAGTCCTTTGCCTGTCAATACTACGGAAAATTATGTAAAAGTTCCTCGATGAAAACAATATTTGGTGCCCATACTTCGTAACTATTTCTTTCATCATGACTGTTTCTATTTAAAAAGGAATATACATCATCCTATGACATCTCTTTTGCAGCGATTTTTTTCCTTATATAAGTAGTACCGAATATCGGACCTGTTCACAATTGCAGACGGTCTTTCACAATTTTCAAATTGGGTCCGTTGGACCCATTCACAATGGGTGTGAAAACCTTTAGAAATAGTAGAAAAACGTTAGAAGAGCGTTCAGTGGACCTGAGGTTCCAGTTTTGACCCGCGAAAATCGAGAAAAACTCGTATTTGACCCGCACATAATATCCCCTGTGCGTCTGCTTGACTCGCGGTAATTCTCTTTGATGTGTCAGGAGTTGGAAAGTTCTGCCCCTTGTCAGTCAAAATCCCAGTGAACTTCAATATTGTTTGTCGACACAAGCGGAAGTATGGCAGTAGGCGGAGCGTCGTATATTAATTAGCTACTGACAGATGTCAATCATGTCACGCGCCGACTGACACGTGGTCATCATCAATGTGTAGTAGTTGATTGATAAACAAAGCGACATTAGATTATCGTGTGTGTACCTCTTTTTAATAAGCGGTATTAGCTTATGCTGTATTGTTTTATATGTGTTGCCAATTTAAAATAATTATTATGTGTGCTTGATTCGATTTAAATTATAATAAGCCGGTCGGCCGTTAAGCAAATTTATTATCTTTGTCGAGGTATTTTGCTAGGGCAAAATAAAATATAAATGTTTTAAATAAGCAAATATTATAAGTATTGAATAGGTCTGATGAAAAGATGAAATTTAAAACGGGTATTTTATCAAGAATTTTAAATGTTTGCTTTCGTTTTTTCATATTTGTCACCCGTTTTCGCGACCGTGATTTTCGGACATTTTTATCATCTCTTACAAGATTTTCTAGTACAGTCAAAATAAAAAGCCAATAAAAAAATCTGTATTTAATAATAATATGATAACTCCTGCAAACGCAGCTCTTATTTTGAAGCAATTTTGTTAATAAAAACATGAAAATGCCCCAAACCCCAACCACTTTCATGCAATGTACAATAAGACAACTAAAATTAGATTGGCTTTAAAAATTCTGCTATGTCTAATGGACTTGTTTTAGGTTAAGTCTGTGGATATTACATTTATAACAGTATATCATTATCAATTTGTTGATGTTGGCCATAAAATGGTAGAAGCAGAAGTGTAGCTTGATCCCCTGAGAAGCTGACCTTGCCTCTTGAAAATCTGATTTTGACCCTTGAAAATCTATTTTGTTTTGGAATAAATATATGAATGTAAGTTTTAAATACCCATATTTTACACCCATATATTCACATCCAATCAGTGAACATTTTGATTCACAAAGTATTAATAAATTCACAATTTAGGGGGGAAAAATCACAATTTTGAGAAAAACAACGCTAATTTTCACAATTTTTCTGGTACCGGACCCATTCACAATTTTGAGAATAAAATAACTGCTTTTGTTATAGTAGAAATGCCGTATGACTGAATACTCCGAAGGTGCACTTGAGTAGTTGTCAAAAAATAGTGAGCTTCCCAGCCAGCATGAGGCCTAAAAAATTCTTTGTTTCCGGTAACATGCTAAAAAAAAATAGGGTAGATAGGTCGGAATTTTTTTTTTTTTTTTTGAATTTTTTTTTTATTAAGGGAGACTTTTCGGAAATTATTTTTGTGTCAAAAATGAATACAAATAAGGGGGTTATGCCTTTAGAGCATCAGTAAGTTGATTTTTAACATCACTGGCCATGTTTAAAGCATAAAAAGTGCAGTTTTGCAACTTTTTGTTAAAAAGTTGAAAAAATATTCTCCAAGGGCATAAAACATTTACGGTCGGGCTAAAAATTTAGGGTAGGTCGGGGTACCGGAAACAAACAATTTTTTACGCCTGACTTTATCGGCCCGATATAGGTATAATGTCGGAATGTCGGCAAAATGTGCCGCTGTAGGGCCAACGTCGGGCCGTTGTAGTGCCGCAAAATATTGAAATCGGTAGATCGAAATCAATCAGTGTAACTATTTCGTACGTCGGATTGACATCGGGCCGATATTGGATTCTCTAATATAACTATATTTTTCAAAATATTATTGATAAACATAAAAAAGTAATCTAATTGTTTATATGTGCTAGTTTATAAAGCAAATATGATGTATGCCAGAATTAATCAAACTAGGTTCCAAACAAAATATGTAGACGGTATTTATCGAAATTTTATATGTAATAAAGGAGGTAATAATTAGGATGCAGTTTTATTTTTAGGTAAGATGCCGCCATAAAAATATTTATATTTACAAAAAATTGAAAATATAAATATGTTTAAAATTCTAATTGAACAATTTCATTAATGTTAAGAATATACACAAAGCTTACGTAATTGTATAAAACATGCAGTATACAGATGTGAAAAAAATTATTTTATATATCAATAAAATCAAATAAGCATCATACACATGATGCGAGTCGCATCAGTTCTCAAGAAAAATGCTCTGAGAATTTATAAAGTGAAAAAATAAAGAAACCTTTGTCTTTAGGCACTAAATAATTTGATGTGTATTTTTGTGGATGTTAACCGTTTACAAGTACAGGGTTGTCAGTAAGTTCTTGTTGAACTGGCTAAAATAGAAAAGTAGCTCTGGATCCGCGCATTATCCTATATAATGCATAAAATACAAACTGTTTTAAAAATTTGAATTATATTTAAAAAATGTGACCTATTTTTATTTTATTTAGGGGAACACAGGTGCACGAAGGGTAATTTATAAAGTCAATATATTTGTTTTTGTAATAAAAACTGAAAAGAAAGTATTTATGCTTTTAACAGAAATGTGATACTTAGGAAATTTTATTTAAATTCCCCTCTCGTAAAAGGGCATTTGAAACGTATTCGTACCTACGTGAAAACTAAAGTTTTCACTAGATATGTTGAATAAGAATAAATTACTCCCATACCTTGTAAACAAAACGAAGCCCTCATTTAATAACATTATAGCAATGAAGATGTCAAACTGATATGTCGAGCATTATTGAATTCTTTCTCTACAACAGTAATCAGTTATTCAAGTATGATGAAGAAAGGGATAATTGTTAACTGTATTTCGCTGAATTACAAGTTTGTTTAATTTTGCAGTGAATATGTACGTCACATTATATTTTGTTTAATAAAATGTTTTTCTTTATTACGCTTTATATTTTATATGGTATGTAATGTTTTTTTTCATTCATGTGACTGCAAAACTAATAATATAAATCAATTATTGCATTATATCTGTCAGATTTTAACTTTCTACTTTATTTGAGTTTTGAATCAGATTACTATACATGTTCTGTTATTTTGAATTTAATGCAAAAACTCCGCAGCCAAGTGATTAAGGTCGCTGATTAGAAATCACTTGCCCCTCATCGAAGTGGGTTCCAAAGTTGAATTCATCTTGTTAGGAAGCTGTCCAGCTGGCTTACGGAAGGTCGGTGGTCCTACCCCACATCTTCATAGCCATGTTTTACCATACATGGCGTACAAAGGAACATTAATGAATGTCTTTTTAGAAATCATGCATATACACAATAGAACTTGTATAGCGATAGATAACGTTGAATGGCGATCGATAGTGGCGTTATATAGACGATTTACACGTAATGCAGGCAAACAATTGACTAAGTATTTCACTTAAAATGAGACACAGGATACCTCGATACAACCGTGTCTACAACAAACATGGGATATTATAAATAAATCTGATAACAATATGCAGACATAGAAGTCAGAAGTCTACAAACTTACAGTTTTGTATAAGTTGATTATATACGGTACCTGGGTTTAAAATAACGGGAAAACTAAGATACTTAGCCTTTAATAATAATAGTGTTAAAATTTTGTTCGCTAGGTCAGGAATGTGTTACAGCGGACAACTCAAATGTAAAATGGTTCCAATTGGCTCATGAAACGCTCGGCCCCTTTTAGGAGCCACCAGAGCTAAAATTGAAAAAAAAAACTTGCAAGGAATTATCTTCATAAAGTACTTGGTTTATAACATCCTTGTCTTATCCTCTCATAGATTTGTGCCAATGGTTCTGCTTGCCCCCTTTTAGGGGCCATCAGAGCTAGAAATAGAAAAAAAACACTTTGAAACAACTTCTCATGAACCAGTTGATGGATCTTCACAAAACGTGGTCTGTAGCATCACTCAAGCTTTTCCAAAATGATTTAGCAGAGCTAAACTAGACAAATATTTAAAGGGACTCACCCACACATTTAAGTGTTGAAAATATTTTTCTCTCAAACATCCATAAAAAGTAAGTATTGTGATAGTAGCAAAAAAGCTTTAAACGATCTCATCTTTAACAGATCTTCACCAAACTTGGTCTATATAGCATCCTTGTTTAGTCTTCACTCAAGTTTGAAACGATGGCTTTGCTTGGCTTATTTTGGTTGGAGCCAGGGTTAGAAATAGACAAAAAAAAACTATAAACGACTTCCTCTCATGAACTGCTTGATCATTACAAAACTTGACCTGTAGCATATGTGTATGATCTTTTCACAGTTTTGTTCAGGCAGCTCCGCTCTGTCGCTTTAATGGCCTGACAGACCAAAAACAGGAAAAAAACATTTAAAACGACTTCTTCCACTGGATGGATCTTAACCAAAATTAGTATGTAACATTCTTGTATGGACCTCTCTCACATTCATTCGAATTGTTTCGCTTTGCAGCTTTTAGAGGCTGTCAAAGTAAAAATAGAAAAGTTCTTTAAATGTCTTTAACGGCCTGCTTAATGTATGTTCACCAAACTCGGTCAAAATCAAAGTCTAAAGATCACGGTCCTCATCAGGTGCGTGACCTAGGCTCATTTGGCCTCCTATTTATTTTTGAAAAAGTATCTGAACACAATGGAGACAGGTACACGCAATGAAGCTTTGGAACCAGTTTTCTACATATATTTTTAGCTCTGATGGCCCCTAAAAGCGGTCAAACGGTACTACTTTAATAAAATGGAGAGATGACATACAGGGGTGCCAAATACAAAATTTGGCGAAGAACCTTCAAGTGGTTCATGAGAAATAGCAGAACCATTTAAACAAATTTGAGATTGGACTGTACGAGGATACTATAGACTAAGTTTCGTGAAGATCCACCATCTACTTATTGAGAAGAAGTTGTAAAAAAGTTTCTCTTTTATTTTCAACTCTGTAAATCATGATCTTATGGCGTCTAAATAGCTCTTTTTATTACCCAAACAAAACAAAAAGGCAAAAAAGTAAATTTGAAACCGGACCGGATAAGAAACACTACCTGTCTGTTGCCCTCAAAAATGTACAATGGACCAATGCCTAAGCCTGATGCACAACGGTGGAAATTTCAAACTTATACAACCATCAAAAAGTGTCGTGTAAAGTTTTTTCTCTCTTTTTTTTTTTTTTTTTTTTTTTGCTGTGGTGGGCCCTATATCAGTCAAACGGAACTATTTGAATAACCTTACAAGGATGTTATAAACTCAGTTTCAGTTTAATGCCGATCCGTTTTTAGCTCAGGCGCCCCGTAAAATCAGTCAAGCGGAACCACTTGAACAGGCTTGAGGAAGGATCTTACTTGGATGTTACAGACTAAGTTGGTGATGATCTGTGGGATGGTTCATGAGAAGCGTTTAAAGATTTTTCTATTTTTAGCTTTGGTGACTCCTTACGTCTGTCGAGCGGAACCATTTAAAGAAATTTAAAAGATGATCATACAAGGATGCTATAGATCAAGTTTGGTGACGATGCATCAAGTGGATTATCAGAAAAGCTTGTAAAATGGGTCTTTTTCTATTTCTAGCTCTGGCGGACCCTACATCAGTCAAGTGGAACCATCTGAATAAACTTCGAGAGGACCTTACAAGGATGCTACATACTTCCAGACTGGAGTACGTTTAGGTCTCTTTGGCCGCTGTACTTACAGTCTCAGATTGGCTACTAAATAAAACTTTGAACGAAACTCTCTGGAAATTGCAGAGAGGTAATCAATACCCCTACATTAGAACCAAAACACACTTTAAGAACATGATAAGGGGCATGTTCGCGGTCTATACTCTACGTGGCATTTATATGCTTCATTGTGTCTGAAAGGGCGGATGGACCGTAAATAAACTTAAATATAGATAGACAAGGATGCTACAGACTAAGTTTGAGTTTGGTGATGATCGATCAAGCCTAAGAAGGATTTTAAACATTTTTCTATCTTTAGCTCTGGTGCCCCATAAAATCCGTCAAGCGGAACCACTATAATATACTTGAGGGCTTGAGGGAGGAACATTTATAGAAATGTTACTGACTAAGATTAGTGATACTAGTAATGTATAATATGATTCGAGAGAAGAAGTAGTTTAAAGATTTGGTTTTATTTTTAGCTTGGTGTTTCATTAGAAGATAAGTTATTAATGTTTTCTTTTCTATTTTCAGCTCAGACGGCCCCTAATATCAGTAAAGTGGAACCATTTGAAAAGCTAAATAACGAACCTTGCAAGGATACTGTAGACCAGCTTTGGTGGCGGTGCCTCAGTAGTTCATGAGAAGAAGTTGTTTTTTTTTCTATTTTTAGCTCCGACGGTCCCTAAAATCAATTAAGCGGAACCAAGAGAGGACCTTGCCAGAATACTACAGACCAAGTTTGGCGTAATTCTGACCATTACCGTCAGACGTTGACGCAGGACGATGGACGACGGACGATAGACGCCGGAACATTAACCTATACTACAATGTAATAGCTCACTCTTCACACAGTTAAAAAGGCTTTAGCTTTGAAACAAACACTCGCCGCCGAGAATAAGATTATGTAAAATACTGTAATCATTATACTTTTTAAAATTAGCCAGAGGTGCTCATCTAACCAACTATAATTTAAGTATCTAATACACATCTGCAGTTGACTGATTTCATAAATAGTAACTGCAATAACAAGGAAGCAATGCTAGGTAAACAGTTATTGTAAGTTTTAAGTTTACCACACACGGACTATAACAGCATGATTATCCCTCTATCATATATCGTATAATTAAACGTTTGCGATAGATCGCGGTAAATATCTTTAAAGGTAGTTTTTGTCAGATTTTGGTCAACTCATGGATTTGTTCGAAACTCAACCAACTGATCATTCACACTTACGTGTGTTCACCAAGTTCTTTAGTACACGTCAGATTTTCACTAAAATTTGATTTTTATATCCTGGTTGTCCAACCAAGATTTTGTTATTTTAGCTTCAAAGTGAGTATAAATTTAATAAACACATTTTACAAGATTAGTTTTAACAAGTACATATTATGTCAAACTTCATTAGAAATGCAGGTTTACAAAGTCATTATTATCTCCCTTTGTCTACCTTAGTTGCGAGACCAAGATAAATTGAAAATAGATTAATTCCGAAGCTATACGCTGTTTTAAAACTTGCATTTTGTGTCAGGTAATTAAAATACCCCAATATTCATTAAATGCAAATGTTTGAATAGAGATTATATTGAAATCAAAAGAAATAGTCCACTATTTAAAACTTTTATATCGAAGGGAGGTAATTACAAAATTTCGTAAATAGTAATAAAATATACATTTCTTATAGGGATCTAACTCTATAATGGGTCCTTTATCCCTTAAATAAATATCTAGCAGAATATACATATATATGAAAACTGAAAAATGTCATGAAATGTTGCTCAAATGTGATTGTCCACCTTTAACAACAGGATATGCATATCAAGTACCAAAATATTTACCAAAATATTTATATGCCTTTTTATCCATAGCAACACCATCCAAAATAAATACTTAAGAATTATTTAAACTGAATTTCATTTTAATGTCTACAGACGCTTAATGCAAGAAGTTTTAGTATTTGCTTGTGATTTAATAATTGATGGAGATTTCGTACAGTTGTTTTGGTATCGCACATAAATACATTACTAATGCAATTGCGTTAATTTAAGATTCACAGTTGCGACCGGAACATATCTAAGGTACTGTATAAATGTTAATTACACGAACATTTTCATGGCAATTTAAATTAAAAATATATATGAAAGTGTTTAAATCATAATTTGTATAGTCCTGTTCAATAAAGGTTGTTATCTCCCCTGATTTATTACTCCCCTTGTGATTCTCTTCAGTGCCAAAAGATAAGATCAGCATACATCCAAAATATTGGGGAGCAAACATGATTAACTGAATTTGCATATGTTACAAATTGCTGATTACAATCTGTTGACAGAAATTGAATATTTATCATGTTTATATAATAACTGATAAAAATGTAAACAGCATGTCATCTGGTCTGATCTTGCATTATCAATTATGTGAGAAATTCTTTTACTTTGATTACATAATTAAATAATTGAAATCACGAATGTCCTGATATCCTAGTTTATGCAGGATCTGTAACGAAATTCTAAGCCTTACTGATTTTATTCTTTTTGAACTTTTTTTAAATATACAGACACTGCATGCTGCTTGATCTAAAAGAACAATTTAATACAAATAGTAAAGTTACAAATCAAAGAATGACAACAAAATTTCATTAAATACATGTATAGCTGATACTGAGAAAGGCCATTTTTAAAGAAGTTGAAACAAATGCCAAACATTGTTAAAAAGTGAAGCGAGTGTTGATTTCCCCTTAAGTATTTTATTTTAAAACTATTACAGACTTACAGAGAGGATACTTGATTGTTTCAGTTTAAGATTGAAATATATTTCACAGACTGGACCACCCTATGTAATATTTCTACGAGTGGGCAGCCACAAGAAAGCATGTAAGTTATGGTGTTCACAAATGTAGTATTTACATATATCATACTGAAATAAACAAATTTTCTTTTTATTGTATATAATGGCAATGGTCTTAATTGAATTATATATCTATTTACCCGTGCAATGTTATGTGCATTGTGTCATAGAATTTCCTATCGCTTATAATTCGTATTCTTTAGTGTACCATTGAAAAATTAAAATATTTTCAGTACTTTGTAACAGTGAAAATATTGATTTTATTTCATTGATGTACTCCATTGAAAAGCATTAAATAACAACTGTTTACTCCCTTCAGCAAAGAAATTGTTGAAAATGATTAAAAAGTACTAATATGCAGGAAGACCTTTGTTTCCTAAAGTGAACCTGGTTAAAGCAGTCAGTTACCAGTGTTCAGTTTCATGATAGCTTGAACCTCATTTAAACTGCCACATTTATCACTTTGACCTAAGTTACTTATCCGAGTGTAGTTATATATCAAACCAGTCAAAACCTTTGAACATTGAACTTCTATTAAACATTTAACTTGCCGTTTAGAACCTGTAGGATTTAGTCCTGCTGACCAGAACAGTTTAGACTGTATCATTTTAACTGGTAGGTAGCAGGACAGGAAACAAAGTTTTATTTCATAGTGAAACATTAATTTCAGCAGGGTCACTCAAAATGAATTCATTTTTGAAAGACCCTGATTTCAGCGATTGTTTTCCTTCTTTATATGCCGCGATCAATTCAGTCGGTACCGGACCTTTTCCCAAAGTGACAAAAAAGTCGCTGAATTTAAGGCCATTATTTGACAGTTGAAGCGGGAAAGCTTATATACTGTTCATGAGCTTATTCCCTCCAGTCATTATGCCATCTCAATGATACTGAAATTACTCCCATCTGACAATTGTTGGGTTTTGTTTTAAAAAGTTAAAAATTATTTCAAGTATTCTCTCAAATTCACGAAAAAAGCCAGCTAGTTGTAAAAAGATATACGGAAAATAATATGTCATATTTTGTTCGGCGAAATATTTTAACTATTTTGTTTTTGCTCACCGGAAGTAGTTCTTATCAATAACGACAACTCACGCAAGGGAAGTAACAACCTTATTGAACAGGACTTATATAGGTTATAATGCAGTAATTCGGTCCAAAATGTGCTTCGAAAGAAGTCCCTAATAAATAGATCCTAATTTTTCCATTTTTCGCGCATTTGCGCGTAAATCGGGGGCCAAATGGGCATTATTTCACTCGTGGAATGAATTTTACATAAAACAGGACACGTTTCATGCTAATACTCGCATGTTTTCGAGTTGTTTACTTGAACACGAAAGTAGGGTGTTTATTCTGCGGACCGCTTTCTGAAATGCGGCAATATGAGGGTACCTGACTTCAGTTGACTTGCATTTCACTGCATACTATTCAGCACCCCTTTTTCTTTTCGTTTTCTTGAAGCAAATGTATGGATATCTTGTGGAAAATAGGTCTACGACGGAGTGAAAATCTAGAAACTGTAACAAAATTGTTTTGAAGTAGCTGAATTTAATATGAAACAAAGAACAATTTCTTTTATTGGTATATAGCCTATAACTATAAGTCCTGTTCAATAAGGGTTGTTATCTCCCCTGATTTATTACTCCCCTTGTGAACTCTTCAGTGCCAAAAGATAAGATCAGCATACATCCAAAATATTGGGGAGCAAACATGATTAACTGAATCACAGGCACGGGTCCAGTATATATATATTTTTTTTTAATATAATTTTTTTCACACAAATATACTTTATATATGTTAGTCAAAAGAAAAAATTCGATGACAAAAATTCCGGTCATAGTATCATTTACATTGAAAAGGTGAACTATGCGAGCGTAACGCTATGGGAAGCTACTCGGCAAACTTGTGGAACATTTCAAAATCGGAGTTTATACACTTGCAGCCACTACCTGCATGATCGCACCTTTGAAACATTTAAAGCCTTCCATAAATGCTAAACTGACCCCATAAATTGCTTTGAAAAACACAGTGCAAGTCTCTACGAGCGAAATATTTCAGTTATCCCCGGTGATTTCATTCCGGATAGCGGACGTGTTCCTGGTTTTTATCACTTCGTTTGGCAGCTGAAATCGCCGGGGATATTTGAAATATTTCGCTCCTAGAGACTTGTTCTGTGTATTTCAAAGCAATTTATGGGGTCAGTTTAGTATTTATGGGTAGCTTAAAATGTGTCGAAGGTGCAATCATGCAGGTAGCGACTGCAAGTGTATAAACTCCGATTTTGAAATGTTCCACAAGTTTGCCGAGTAGCTTCCCATAGCGTTACGCTCGCATAGTTCACCTTTTCAATGTATATGACACTATGACCGGATTTTTTGCCATCGACTTTTTTTTTTCATTTGACTAACATATATAAAGTTTATTTGTTTGAAAAAAAATTATATTAAACAAAAAAATGTAGTGCCTGTGAACTGAATTTGCATATGTTACAAATTGCTGACTACAATCTGTTGACAGAAATTGAATATTTATCATGTTTATATAATAACTGATAAAAATGTAAACAGCATGTCATCTGGTCTGATCTTGCATTATCAATTATGTGAGAAATTCTTTTACTTTGATTACATAATTAAATAATTGAAATCGCGAATGTCCTGATATCCTAGTTTATGCAGGATCTGTAACGAAATTCTAAGCCTTACTGATTTTATTCTTTTTGAACTATTTTTTTAAATATACAGACACTGCATGCTGCTTGATCTAAAAGAACAATTTATAAGAATACATTTTAATCCATATACATGTGTTGTTTGTCTGCTGTTTTCTTTTATATTTCGTGATGTAATTATGCACGGGATCTTCCTTCACCATCAAAACTGGAAAGTCGCTTTATGACCTATAGTTGTGTCGATGTGACGTTAAACCAAACATAAAACATTCTTTTAATAATAATTAAATCCTGTACGAAATTTCACAGCTGTAAAAGACTTTTATTTCTTTCAAAATTACAGTCACGATCATTTCAAATTTACACCTGTAGATTTCATATAACAACATTAATCTCACGGCTGTAGATTTCAATTTACAGCTGTAAAACGACTGTAAAACAGTTCGAATTATGCAAATGGGATACAGCTGTAAAAATGAAAAAAGTTGTCTCAAAGTTACAGCTGTAGAAATATTATAGGTGTTGAAAAAAGGGCATCATTTTGAGGGACGAAAACAGTGGTTTTAGGAAGAATTGTAGTTCTCTAGAAAGGGTAGCAATTATATAAAAATGGAAAATAAGGTAAAGAACAATATATAATACGTTTACAGTATAGCAATTGCAAAATTCAAGTGTAGGATGCAAAGCAGAAACCATCCATCTGATCTTGTTTATAAAGCTTTCCGTTTGTGAAAGCACTTGACAATCTTGTAATTATTTCTTTTAAACTTATCGGATATATATATTGTATATAGTTAATGTATGCACTTATACATGTCCTTACAAATATATTTGATAATTAAACATTTGCACTTACTCCATACTGCTTTAAATTTCAATATTTCAGAAGAGGACTTCATCATTATCGCCAAAATGCATAAAAGATGGCTGACAGTACTTATGTTTCCCTCCAAAAAAGTTACTGCCGTAATTTTAAGACATAAACATTTTACAGATGTAACTTTCAACAGTGATATTTTACAGCTGTAGTTTTGAGACTGCATGTTTTACACTTGTAAATTTCAAGTGTATTTATGGTCGTATCACATTTACAGGTCTTTTACAGCTGTAATTTCAAAATACAGGCCTTTCACAGACGTTTACAGATGTAAAACAGGTCCTATTTTCGTACATATGCTACAGATATAAAAAAAATCCAAATGGGTTTTTGGCATTTTTGTCTCAGAAAACAGTATTTTTGTAATAAATATAAGTGTATATGGCTCATGGACTATAAGATATATACGTTACTTCCCACTGTGGTAAGGAGATGATTAACATAAATACATGTAGTTTATCAGCTGTATGCTGGATAATCAGCTTTTACCCTATATCTAGGTATCATTAATATGATCTGTTCAAATGAATAAAATCTATTATATAAGATCATTTGGAAGTATAGAACAATCCAGGCAACAAAATACTAGCAGGCTCGATTTGATCGAGTCTGATTTTGAGAGGTAATGAAATACACAACACACTATACAATTAGGGAAATTTTCAAAACTAAAGACTGACAGAATTCCGCCAGTAAAGCTGGGGGCGTGCGGGATGTACGGCTCTCATGAACAGACTTAATTAATCTGAGTACGCTTTTATTTTGCTGTTGGTTTTTGCTTCCAAAATATCTTCTTCCAAGTTTATTACAAAAATTAAACCTTTTTAGGTAAATATTTCAAGAAAATTATTTTTGTAGGTCATGAACTTACAGCGCAAATGCTATTATGTCTTGAAGCTGAAATTACAACTAAAAAATACGCATGTAAATGAAATTATTTGTACCATAAGGAAAATAGTTGTTTGTATATAATCCTGAAAAAGTACTCCTATTTTTATAACCATCGTCAACCAAAGGATAGTTAAATGCAGTTCAATAGCGCAAGTGCCCTACATGGTAAATAGGATTATTTATAAGGTAGTATCATACGTGGTTATACTAGAATGTAAAATGATAAAATGCAAAATATACCATACAAAGACTGAACAAATCAAAATACTTTGAAAATTTTTAAGTTCATTCATTCTAGATTTTCTTTGGCGTAATTTACGATTTTCTTCAAATCAAAAACAACAATGCGAGGTTTTACTAATCCTCGTAACTATGTATCATTGTCTAAGCGGAATTTCAATTTCCCGATGCGAGAATTAAGAAAGACATACGAAAAGTAAAACGATAATTATCGACTAAAAAGAAACTCGCGAGGACTGTTAAATCTCCACGCATATATGTTTTCGGACAAGATGAGGCGAGAATTAAAGTGGCAAGAACAGGGTTCCGTACCTTACCTTTAATTTTCTATCCAGTCAGAAGTAAAGTAAGGCTCTTTTTTTCTAATTAGGTTATAATACACTAAATAGTTGTTGTTCTTTATTCTATATAAAACTGACCTATTTCCAATGACCGCAGCACACATCAGGACCCATTTTAAATTTCTATAACTTACATTTTCTTGAAGAATATTGTCAGTGCTAACTAAAAATCAAAAGAAAAGTGGGGATCATGTTTGATGCAAGAAAAATAATTTCAGTCAAACACACAAATTATACTGGTGGTGTATGATCTAAGTTTCCATGAAAAATTTTGTCATGTTGTTATTTCATTATGAAAATGCTACCTACATGTCAAGAATAGATCTGTCATGTGATTTTAGCAAAAAAATTGCAAAGAAAATAAGGAAAATAGCTCTACAGAGCAAAAAAACTGAGGACTATTTGTATCCGCCATTATGCGATTACCATTTTTTTTCGCGCCATTTTTCTATTTAGTGTCTGTATGCCATTAACGAACAAATTAACGAACGATCCACCAGACCAGAAAATGAGAAAGCGATAAATAAGCAACTAAAAGTTGGGCAATTTTCGAGTTTAGTTTATTTTATTTGGCGATTTAGTAAACAGCTGCCATATTTTTGGTGTTAAGAATTCGTGGTTTTTAACCCGCCCGCTTAGCTCAGTAGGCAGAGCGTCGGTCTACGGATCACGGGGTCGCGAGTTCGATCCTCGGGCGGGGCGTGTGTTCTCCGTGACTATTTGGTAAACGACATTGTGTCTGAAATCATTAGTCCTCCACCTCTGATTCATGTGGGGAAGTTGGCAGTTACTTGCGGAGAACAGGTTTGTACTGGTACAGAATCCAGGAACACTGGTTAGGTTAACTGCCCGCCGTTACATAACTGAAATACTGTTCAAAAACGGCGTTCAACCCAAAACAAACAAAACAAAGAATTCGTGGTTTAATGAAATTAATGCTGTTTAATAATAGTACTGAATTTATCAGCCTCTTTTCGCGAATTATAGAAGGAACACATCATCCCTTTTCTATGCATTTTGCTCTGTTTTACTTTAGCTTAGAGTAGAGCAGGCGATGTCATGTACACCACGATATTTTGACTTGATCTGGCGCCAGCGACTGACCCATTTAAAAGTTTTTATAGCATTTATAGTTAGCCGGTGACATCTGCACAATGACATTTGGCGCCAGTGCCTAACTTATTCAAAAGTATAATCTTTCTCTTTGCAGAAATGATGATAACAGAAAGACAACGACTTTGTTCCATGGTGATTGTAATGCTGTTATATATAATGTATGTATTTGGGCAAGACAAAACCTGCGTTATTGAAGAGTCTTTAATTGTGTGCGAGACCAGACTGCCACAGGTTGTACCAGATAATGTCACCAAAGTTATAATAAATGATTTCGTTCACGGGAAGATCGACAATGAAACATTTCGTCATAGCAGTTGGAGGTCTGTAAGTTTCCTGGATATAACAGTAAACCTCTACAAGAACTTTCTTCTATATGATTTTAACTTCTTTCTCCTGGGGAATTTAAAGGCACTAGGAATACATTCACCTGGCTTAACACTGGGTGTAGATAAACAGATTTTATACGGGCTACCAAAGCTAGAGCTTCTGAATTTATCATCATGCTATCAACTTCAGACACACGATCTAATCAACCTTTTGAATAACAACATAGGTTTAGATACTTTAATTCTCGACCAGACCTCTATTTTTGAAAATCGCCGATTACTTATGGACAATGCGTTCTTTGTATTGATATGTAAAACCAAAATAAAAAAGTTAAGCTTAAGTGGATGCAATTTATTAATTCAAGGACCCTTAAATTTCAGTAATATATCGTTTACTTGGAATAATGTAAACGTTTCAAATACTACTATAGCTCTGAAAAATCTCAATATTTTAGACCTTATACAACTTACGAAGCTTTTTGCAAATGTTCAAACATTAGATATGTCGTATATCAGTGATAGATTTTGGGATGTAAATTATACCAATGGGATAGGGTTAGGCTTAGGGTGCAACAATTTGTTTTATAACCTGGAATATCTTACCCTTAATCACATATCTTCGAGAAATATCATTATTAACAATTCCTTTGTTGACCTTTCAAAATGTAAAATGCGTCTAAAAATATTCCATTTGAAGTCGAATAATATTCACTTTTTCAATAGAACAACAATATGGCAAAACAACACTCGTTTATTTGAACTCGATCTATCTTTTAATAACATGGAGTATTTGTCACCTAGTGTTTTTGGAACTGTTTTCACTTTGAAAACCTTTCTTTTGGCTCATAATAATCTCTACCGTATGGCACCATACAAAGAATTCAAAAAACTCTTTGTAACTTTCGAAAACTTACAATATTTAGATTTATCATATAACAACCTGGACTGGCTGCCATATGAAATGTTTCTTAGTAACAATGATCTCACAATTCTACATCTATCACATAATAAATTTTCGTCAGTAAATTTCAAAATCGAGCATCTAATAAAGTTGCAATTTCTAAATTTAGACAGTAATAGGATACTCTATATTGACAGCGTTGCACTTGACAAACTGGTCAAGTTGTCAATGAAACTTTCAAAATCTGCAAGAATAAGTTTCTATGACAACCCTTTGCTATGTTGTTGCAAATCAGAAGAATTCATTACATGGCTCGTATCATCAGTTAACTCGAAATTATTAAGACAATATGAATGTTCACTTGATGGTAATCATGTTTCCATCGACACACACGCTCTCAGTAGAATACAATTTTTGTGTATTCGTTCCAAAATAATCATAGGGTCAGTGATATCAGGCATTGGAATTGTCAGTATTGCATCTCTGGTAACTTCCGGTCTTGTGTATAGAAAGCGACAGAGAAGGCGGAAACGAATGCAATATAATTTCATCGAGGAATTCATAGATGGAAATCTCCATGAAAAGTTTCTGTGCTTTTTGTCATTCTCGAGCGAGGACGAAGGACACTGTATAAATGAAATTTTCAGAAATCTTGGAGGAAGATTAAAGGAATTAATTATGACAGAGAAAGAAGTTATGTGTATAGGTGACAAAAATTTTAATCCTGGGTTTCCGATCGTCGATGAAATACTACGGTGCATATCAGAGAGTTGCGTCGTCGCCTTCATTGTTTCAAACAGTTTCTGTGAAAGCCATTGGTGCCAAATGGAACTTCGAGAAGCGTATGAGCTTAACAAACCAATAATATTTATTTGCAAAGATGATATAGACTTGACGAAAATGGCACCGTTGATGTTGACTATATTCAGAAATTTTACCAGAGCGAAAATTGTCGTTAAGGCTGATGGACAAATTGACATTATACCAAGCTATGAACAAATTTCGTACTCCATTTTGCAGATTGCCGTGTCACGGTACGAAAACCAGCTTCACATACAGAATTAGCACTTTAGGTGGTGTGACGTTAAATCCAACAAAAGGCACCAAAAACGTACATAACAGAAAACCTTCTTTTCAATTGCCCATAATTATAATCTACATGGTAAACTTCAGATTACTTTACTTCAATGTATTGTATATAGCATTTACATGTTTTGTTATATAATTTCTATTTGAAATTGTCAAAAACTTGTGTGCGTGATTGTATTTTTGTTAGATCTTTCTTTCATTTTTAAAACACGAACTCGAGACACTTTTGATTTAAATGCAATTAGGTTAAATTACAGCAAACACGGCGCGTTAGTTATACTTCATAAATGCATCATGTAAAGTATGTTTATATAATATTCAAATCAACACTATACTATTACAACACTAAATAAAGTGAAACATAATTATGCTTTTGGGGTAGAGTGTTTGATATTGGATTGTTCTGTGGTCCACCAGCTTTAGATATCTCCGTCCTGTTAAAATATTTGCCAATAGCAGTGTATGACAATTTCAGTCCTTTGATCAAATTCTGAATTTTTCATATAGTACTTCAGATGCATTCAGTTCAGAAATATACTGATTATATTTTCGTATCACTAACACGGGCAAGTTGTCTTGCAAACTATTTTAATTTGAACATGCAGGGAGGCAATCGATACTTTTCGCAGAAAGATGTTGAAGCACAGTTATGTTTGTAAACAATTGGTAAAGTGAATACAGTGAAAATACATTCAGATCTAAAACAGTTTCTTTTCAAACATAGAACGCAACCAAACAAAATAATCGATGACTCATTTTGATTTAGTTTGTTCGTGGGGTGTAGTCGTAATGAACTTCCTACACGTACCCTCACGCGCCCAGCACAGACTCGCCCAAAATGTCAAATATATAAAGTCTTTTGTGTTTGAAAATTATATTCATATACTACCTAAGAATCTTTCATTGTATTTCCTTAAATTTAGAATAATAAATCACAAATGCCATATTAAAGTAGGCCGTAGTCAAAATATTGAATTTTAACCTAGCAATCAAGAAAAACTCTTTAGTCAGCAGTGATGTTATAGCAATCTGGTGCAATGCTCAACGTTTACAGTTTCTAGTTAAATGTTGGATATGTCTCCAAATACTGTTCAGAATACTCATACAAGCAATCAAAGCGCTCAATGCACTGATAGTGGCGGAAATAGTATGGCTAATCATTTCTAAGGACTGTCGTTGAGGTAGGAGAATCTGTTGCAAACAAAACTATAAACTAAACACATTCTGTGTTTAAACACAGAGGATATCCTTCCACAAAGGTAAGAGGTAAAGTGGTGAGGGCATTGTTTATTAAATATATAAGAGTAGATTCAATTCATAAAAAGCAGGAAATGTTACTGAAGGTGCTTCCACAAAATAACCTGGGTTTTGCACTCTTTACGTCGTCTGACGAGAGAACAATTGATGTTGGTCTTATAAAACATCCTATCATTGGCTTATAATGTATGGATTAGCTATGAAATAAAGGTATTTGACATTTGACCTCAAAACATGACCTTGACCGCGTACGTAGTGACCTTGTCTCATGCACTCTACACGTCATCTTGATGAAGTAAATAACTGACACTAGTTTAATGAAAATGCTTCAAGAAGTTTAGATTCAGACTGGTAATTAATCTTTTTGTCCATTGGCCTCCAAATGTGACCTTGAGCCAGGACCTAGTAGCATGGGATGTGCAAACTGAACGTCGTCTTCCTATCCTAGTGGATATGTTATAGAAATGAAATGTAGCCAATTACTTTTCAACCTGGAAGTGTGACCTTGACTTTGAGCTTATTAACCTTGGTCGTGCGTGTATCTTGTAGTATTATGGTGGTGATCATTTATGTGTAATTAGTTGAAAATCCAGCGAAAATGTATAGAGATACAAAATGTATACTATTGACTGACGTGTGTGACTATAATATAGCTCCCATATACTTCCTATCCGGTGGTATAAGAGTAGACTGAGATAATAAAACAATGTTTGATCCATTATAAAACAAGAGCTGCTTGTTAAACATATAATGCTTCTACGGTGGCCTTATAAGAGACTGCAATAGATAATATCAAAAGCCATACATAATGTTAAAACATACTCATATTTACTATTACCGGTATTATAACTAATTAAAATCTTACCATTATTATCTAAAGTCTTTGTACTAAAGCAGTGGCATTAATTTTTTAAACAGTTTTATTTAGAGTGAACAAGAAATGAAACAATTATTTACTGACTATCCTAAACATAATGCCAGTGGTACTGATACAGCTACACTGTTTGTAGTTTCATTAACGTTTAATAATTATTATTATTTCTGTTGTTAGAATGTGTGGTGCTTTTTTGCTAAATGTATTTTAAAAAGGAATGGTAAATACAGCTGCAAAAAAAGCTGTCGGAGGACAGAAATTTCTACAGTATTGTCGGAAATCCTCAAAATTTTACGACCGTCCGTGACTACAAAGTAATTCTAATTGTAAAATCGCTTTTCAATTACAGGTAATCATCCAATTATTCAGATGCTGAAATGCACAGCTTCCCTTATAACTAATTACTTATCAAGTAGTGTTTATTATCCAATTGATTTACCACTATTTGTCCTACAACATAATATCTTGTTGTCAGAGAGCAATAAAATACAGAAAAGTGGAAACTTCACAGGTCGCTCAACACGACAAATACAAAAATGTTGCAGGCTCGGTTTGATTGAGCCTGTTCATGGACGGTAGTGGAAATGCATGTCGTGTTTCTTTTTATAAATACCTCATTAATTAAAATGTGTTACCAAAACCTGCTTCAAAATTGTTAACAGACGTAAATCTTACTCGTATAATTAATTACAGTTTTCTGTTTTATAGTAAGCAATAGCTGCTAATAAGTTCGCCTACGATGTGATCGGGTGATAATCGTTTCTCTGCTTCCATTTTATATTCAGTGCACTTGTGTCCACATTTCTGTTTCGGTTTCTTATTATATGTGACAGAGCATGAGATTTTGGGTCCAAATGCCGATTATCATTATATCTTGTTAAATAACAAAATAAATAGGTGCATATCATTATTCCTAAATTGTTCTTTTTTTCCCTCTGAATTTCAAATAGAATTCATTCAAGGGTAATATGCGCTCATTTATCTGTTATAATCGGCACGGAACTGATTGTTTAATAATCAATTAACCGGCATTAAGTAAAAGAGACAGTTTATGAAAACGTCTCTTGTATGAAACCCCTTGTATCTCGTAACGGTTAACAAATGTGTGGAAAACATAAACACCCTTAGGTTTAATTATAATTAAAATAGTTTTTTCCCTAACATATTTAACATTTCTTTGTTTGATCTTTATATCTTTTTTCTGCCAGTTCGAATCCTCGTGATTTATTTGGTAATCCTCGGTTATTTAGGTTTTGAAAGAGAAGGTTAACAATCGGGTGAACGCTGGTATCTGTAAACAATTTAGATCCAAGTTTAAGGTCATTTCTGATGAAGACTTATTTGTTATTTCCTTTTAAACACAATTTGAAATGTAAATGACCCTTAATCTCTAGAAAAACGGAGGTCCGTACCCCTAGAAACCCCGTAATTAACAGGCTTGTTTAGAGGTACGGATCCGTACCCCTAGACACTTCCTTTTAGGAAATTTTCCACACATTCCACAACTTGATTATAATTTAGATTGAGTCATTGGAACTTTAATTAGAGGATCTATCAGAAAAAGCTGATTGGAACTGCTTATTCAGAAGCACTTGCCTGCACTGCCTCGTGTGATCCGATCTAGCAAAACTCCACGAGAGCCGAATACAGCATCCTAGATCGATACATAGAGCTCCAAATTCGGCTTCCCCGTTTCAGGCCTCAGTCAAACATGCGATCAGCTGTTTAGACGGTGAAAAAACTATGACTAACAGCATTCCAGATCGAGCTACTATTATGATAACCGTATTGTAGTGTATTCGACCTTACCGAGCCTCAGTGTCGGTATGCACTACAATACTAACCTGAGTCGGCTCGGTATTCTTGCATTGCACGGGCTCAGGTTAGTATAGCGATACATACCTTCACTCAGGTCGGTATAGATTCGGATCCCGGTCACGGATTTTAGTTTTCACCCTATGCAAAAAAATTCGCCATATCTCATTGGTCAGTGCATAATTTTGGGAAAGAAGCGGCATGTTCGAATGTTTTATTGCAATTTTATAATACGTATAGATCTAGATCCGTAGGTATTTTCGTCTTTGCTGTTACATTACAGTATGCATATTCATCATCAACTGTTATTTTATTCAATAATAATGATTATACGAAAGAAATAATGATTTTGTCGTTGAACGACCAGCCGGACAAAATTTAGCACCCCACCCATAATATGTCACTATCTGGGTGGTGAGGGTTAGGGGCATGTTCTAATCTCTGGCCTGGCCTGGCCCGGCCTGGCCTGGCCCGATGAGCCAAATTTTTGACTGGGCCGGGCCAGGCCAGGCTAGATTTTATTGTATATATAGAAATGAATGGCATAAAATCTAAATATACAATTACAGTAGCAGGCAGTATTAACCTGTATTGTTTACTTGCTGCAGGTCAAACAGAATGAGAAACCAGTCCTCTGGAGAATCATTAATTAGCTATCATTCATCTTATTTGAAATAGGGATTTGCATTGAAGAAAATGGTGTAACTAAATGATAACTACCGGATTTTTTCTGTAATCTAAAGTCAACTAGCCTCCTTGTACCAATTATCGAACGCTACCATCTCTCGATTGATTTCAATACATCATCGAATTACCGCTCTTTGCAAAGGTACTTTATTAATCGATTGGCATTTTCATTGTTTTTTGCCAGTTTTGAGCAAAGTATTGGTAAGTGTTTTATAGCATATCCTTTTCTAACTGACAAAGTACACTGACCTCATAAAATTTACAAGAAAATCTAATTATTTATGTTTTGATATGTTTCCCGTCTGTCAGATCTAACACATACATGTGTACAAATTTTCTCATTTTGATGAGGAGGATTTCTTTCTTTCGAGTAGTGAGTTTCGAGTTAAAAAAGTGAGTTTCGAGTTAAAAAAAGTGAGTTTCGAGTTAAAAAAGTGAGTTTCGAGTTAAAGAAAGTGAGTTTCGAGTTAAATTTTAAAAAGTGAGTTTCGAGTTAAAAAAGTGAGTTTCGAGTTAAATTTTAAAAAGTGAGTTTCGAGTTAAAAAAGTGAGTTTCGAGTTAAATTTTAAAAAGTGAGTTTCGAGTTAAAAAAGTGAGTTTCGAGTTAAATTTTAAAAAGTGAGTTTCGAGTTAAAAAAGCGAGTTTCGAGTTAAAAAAAGTGAGTTTCGAGTTAAAAAAAGTGGGTTTCGAGTTATATTTAAAAACGTGAATTTCAGGTTAAATTTTTACAACGAATTATAAAATACTTAATGAGTTTAAATAAACAGTCTGCAGTATAAAACAAAATAAATATTTAACGGGAAATACATTTCTGCTGGTTCGTGATGCATACTCTTGAGACAGAAGTGCAGTACATTCCGTCAAATTATACGCGCAGGCTAATACATTGTATACAACTATTTTATACTCTCTAATAAGACACTATTACATCGTCTATCAAAGCAAATCTTTTAAGAGACGACTATTTAAAGTGTCCAAACAGTTACATAATTTTCACCCGCTTATGATTTTAATAATATTTATTCTGTCATTTATTTGCATTGTATCTATCTGCTGATTTGTATAAGACGATCAATCTTAAATCTAAATAAATTCTTCGTTCTTTTCTGTTCTATTCTACTAATATCCATGCCAAAACTGAACTGCCACTACTAGCACATTTGACATCTCCCAATGATCAGACTAATGTTCGATTCTGACGATAAATGGTGTTTAAAATAACGGTTGTTTGGCCATTAGTTAATGAACGAAATGGGTGAATCATCTGATAATTAAATTTAGTAGACAAGATGTTTTGGTTCCTCGCACCATTTTGGTCTCGAAGGTCAAATAACTGTTATTTATGAATTGATATTTATTAATGAAGCGGCTATTAAGTAACAATAAAATGGTCCTTAATGAACCATGCATCTAATAAAATGAAAACAAAACATTCAACACCATTTCCTGTGACCAGTTTGTGTCAGGCAAGTGTGCTGGAAGGATCGTGTTATATTGTACAAAACAAGAAGTGAATATACCTAAGGAACCGTCCATTTAAGGTAAGTAATACTTACAGCTATTTTTATACTATGAATTAGACTAGCTACTAGACTTTGACATATTATTCTTGTATTTCAATTCTACTGAATGGAGCCATTTTTATATCTTCTTTCCAATCATTTTTCGAGGATTATCTTCAGAATAGACTGGCTTTCATTTCATATGAAATAATATGAAAATATTTTTTTCTCAAAATTGTACCAATCTCATTAATTACAGTCTGCGCTCAATCGAAAACATGGATCTTTCTATTGTTAAACCTAAAACGAACTACCTGAAACAAACATTTAGCTACAAAGCTGCACACATATGGAATTCACTTCCTTCTTACATTAAACTTCATAATAATAATATAACTGCTTTCAAACATGATTTAAAGAATTTTCTCTTGTTACAATAGTTTTTTAGCAATTAACTTCTTGTAATAACAAGAATTTTGTTGAATTGATGTTACTATATTCGTTTCCAATAATAATAATATTCACATTATCTTATTATTCACATCTGGAACTATTTATTATCTTATGGGACAGACTTTCTTTTTTGTATGTATAATCTTTGTGACGCATGGTAATTCTTTTAAAACATAGTTATTGTTATATTACGTTTATTTAAGACTTCTTTAATTTGAGACGTGTTTGTCGAGAAAATTTAAGTAATTCTGATATGTGTATTTTTATATAAATGTTAAGTTATAAATTGACTGTATGATTGTATGTGTGAATGTATATCAGTTGAAGGCCATACTGGAAATAAATTGTAAAATATCTGTATTTGTACACTTAGTATGTCACCTTCAGAAAATAGTTATTATTATTATTATTATTATTATAGAATGGCAAGTTATAAGTGTTATTTTGTAGACCGTCGCAAACATGCTCATGTACGTTTGTATTTTGCACCCCGTTAAAAGCAATGAGATAGCTTTATTTTCTATCATATTTTTGTTTTTAAGATAAAGTAATGAATAAACTTAAATTAATATTATAACGATATTTTCAAACTTTCGGATTTGTGAAAAAAAATAGCTCATCTTACAAATAAATGTTATATGTGTGGTCATGGCAACCGAAGTTAAAAAAAAAACAACAAAAAACAAACAGGCATCTTGAAAATATAGAGGTTTGTAGATAAAAGGCCTGTGATGAAACCAAACATAATTTATGGTTAAGTTATCTTTCAGTACAGTCTCTCTAAACTATTCCTAAATATTCAAGTAAATACTGTACAGATCATACTGGAAAGATCTCGAAATGATTATAATTGTTACACGTTATAATGTAATAAATATGTGGCCACATGCCTATCAATTAACGTGTCCATTTTGCTCACACTAAATACGTAATGTAATACTGTGTTTATTAAAATTCATTGAGCTAAACAGAGAATAATTTCAATGCTGATATCAAGAATACAGTGTTTCCGCCACTAAACTGGATTATTATAAACAATTTAAGTTAAATTTTGTTCAAGAAAATTATTTAGGGATAATTAATAATGATGCTCATAGAAACGCTTTAGCTTTAAGATGTTCGTCTCATAATCTAGAGATAGAAGAAGGTCGTTATAGAAATGTTGTTCGATCTGAAAGAGTATGTAGTCAAGCTGAATCAGAGTTTCATTTTCTGCTTCTAGTAAGTTTGTCCTTTGTACAGAGATCTGAGCTCACGTCTTTTGAATAGGTATTATTATACATGGCCAAATATGACGAAATTTAGAAAACTGATGTCTACATAAAAAAGTCTGTTTAATATACTTAAATTATATATATACTGTAAAGTTATTATACTGTTTGACTTAGTAACGATATATGATGCAATTTAATTGATATTTAATTTTAATGAATTTAAGCTAATGTGTTTAAGACGGTACATACATTTGTATGTTTCTTAGTTTCAAGCTATGACTAGTATTGTCACGTTTGTAAAAAGTTGTCATGCTTTTCAATTCACTTCTGTTAAGCAAACCGCCAAATGATAGTTTTTGGCGAAAAAAAATGTATCAATAAATATTTTGACTTGAATTCAACGTTGGTATGACTTCTTTGAGCATAATTAGAAAGATATCAACATTACTCTATAATGTACTTTTTATATATTTTACAGATCAGCTATTGTGTAGGCGAACACACATAAAATTCTTCACCACACTTTGAATGTAACCAACACAATATTATATAAACTTTGACAAATGTGAATTTGTCCTTTGGTACTGCCCGTGCAGTATTAATGCCAAACCTTTAGATTATGATTAAAAAAAAACCCACGTGTTTGCAGTGCGTTTTATTTGACCTGGCAGGGCGGAGCTAACCTCTTGCTTATGCGAATAATGGTAATCACAAAAAAACGAGCAAAATAGGTAGAGCTACAGTGGTTACAGTGTAAGGTAGATGGTCAGTGAATAAGAAATCAGGTTGCCGAATATACTACATTATCTTTCACAATAATGCAGTGGACTGTCGCGGAACCCCGCCCCGTCAGGTCGATTAAATTTGAGTACACAAAGAGTTAATTTCAAAAATCAACATGGCCCATGTCAAACAATCTTTTATATTTTGAATACTGTAAACTTTGTTAAAAATGCCAAATATTGACATTGCGACGTAAAGTTTTACCAAACTATCAATAGCTTTAGAAGATATAATTATTCAGGTAAAGTCTTGTTATGATCTGTGCTTATTTCACTATGGCAGAGCAAACGAAATAATAACATGTATTGTTATTCTAAAATTTAAACTTAAAAGAGTAAACGAATAAAAGCCCTGGTGCGAAACCTTGGAAAGCATTAACTGTACTTTTTAGGGTGAAACAGTAAAATAAATGTGTCATAGGCATAGGCGTGTTGGGGAAGGAAGGGGAAAGCATATGCTATGTTCCTCAGCCCCGCAACGCTTGAGCAAAAATCCAGATTTTTTTTTTCACAAAAGCAGCAGTAAATATAGGGGAAAGCCTGTTTTAGATAACATTGAATAATTGTTCCGAATGTTCGTTTCCAAAACCTTAGTTTATACTAATTTGTTTTAGCTCGATTGTGATGAAAGTTTCAAGCTTATTGGAACCACTCTCGAGTCTGCTTCCTGAGGGAAAAAAACAGTACAGGTGTCATATGAGAAGTCATGGTAGTGACCCCAGTGGGGCTCAAACCCACGACACCTGGACTGAGCTGCCGACACCTTATCCACAGACCACCCTCTAAAACATTCTACCGACAAACACTTTAATCTAATGAGTCATTTCTGTTAAAAACAAAACAAAATTGGTATGAGTGTAAATTCTGAATGCTAACATTTTTGTCTGGTAAATATACTGAACAGCAAAAGAAACTATCCAAGTTTATAACTGGGATATTTTTTTATGAACGTTAATATATAAATCACTTGTGTTTTTCATATCACATTACACTTGAAGAACTTCACGTGTAAAAATTTAAAAAAAACAATCAACCGTGAAGTCAGTAGTCGCACAATAGCCCTTTTGCACGAAATTCACGTGCGCCTGTAATTAACAACGTTCTTTGTGAAAGTTTATTGTCATTGAAAATATTGATAATTGGCTAACTCGAAAAACAGAATAAATTTTAAAAAATATTGTTGGTTGCACCGCACGACAGAATCAAATTTAGCGCGAGCGCCCAATTGCGATATTACAATGCAACTTAGGACAAGGGGTAGCTAGAGAATCAATTTTGATTTGGAAATTTCAGGCTTGTTGTCTTGTCAGCATGATGTCCCATTAAGAATCAGATAATGTGAATAAATGGCATTGACCAATTTGATATGCTTGGAATTTGTTCTAACTGTGGTTTGAGAATTTTAGAACATGTTCAATGATTGTAAAACTTTAGTCAATGTTAAATTTTGTGTCTCACAACAAGAATGAATGTGATAATCCAAAAGTTGTTTTATTTTGAGATGTGTTTTATTAAAAAAACTTACTGAAACTGTTTTACATAATGAAATTATGAATAAACAATATAATCATTTTTTACTGTAACTTTATATGGCAATATTATATAATACTAAATAATATGAATGCAACTTTGAATCATAAGACCTAAAGCTTGAAATTTGTAACTAAGGGGCGTAGTTAGGCTAAAATGGAAGTTTAGGCCACTGACCAAGGCGGATATGGCATGCTTCCACAGAAAAATTTCATATTATAGATGAAAAATTGTGTTTTTTTGGTATATATCTGGACTTTTATGTTTTTCATTTCTCAAAATGAAGTTACAGTTTAGAAAGTACACCAGTGTCAAAGGCATAGCTGACCATAATTAAGGTATGAGTCACTGTTCTAAAGGGAATGGGGGATGTTTTTCCCCTGAAAAAAATACATTCTAGATAAAACATGATGTGTTTTGGTGAAGTTCATAATTCAGGGACATTGCTATGCTAAAATGGAAGTGTATGCCACTGCACTGGGGGTTCTGGGGCATGCTCCCGTGTAAAAATTGCATAAAATAGATGCAAAATGGTGTATTTTTGCAAAATTCATAATTCTGGGGTTTAGTTAGGCCAAAATGGAAGTGTAGGCCACTAGCTGTCCTCGAGGATTCGACAAAAATTGGACATTATAAAGGCAAAGTGGTGCGGTTTTCTTTCGGTATAACTGGACCTTTAAACTTTTTCATAAAGTGTTGACCCAGGGGAACTACTTACCTTATAGAAAGTACGGCAGTGTCAAGTGCGTAGCAGGGCCAAAATGGAAGTGTTAGCCACGGTTCTAGGGTAGGGGATGGGGGCAGTCATGCTCCTCCCTGTGAATTTTTACATTCTAAATGCAAAATATGGTGCTATCTGGCGAAATGTATGATTCAGGGACGTAGATAGGCCAAAATGGAAGAGTAAGCCATTGTTCTACGGATTACGGGGCATGCTCCCCTGGAAAAATTTTACATACTTAGTTAATTTCTAAAATACCTGTGTATTTGTATTCGTTTGTCTTGTTATGGTGCTTGTCTATAGATGCATTTTAAACTTACACAATATGGAAATTAAATATTTTGCGCAAGTTGTATGGGTCACATGATGCATTATAACGCCGACATCAGCAGTTGTGTGAATCCCGTAATGCATTTTATCGCTGATATCAGCGGTATAATGACCAGAGTTGTTTAAATGTATTTTATCGCCAATATTCATGTATAAAGCGATGAAGCGACCAGAGTTGTGTGAATTCCATTATGCGTTTAATCATTGATATCAGCGGTATACATTTAAACAACTCATACCATTCCATATTTTGTCTAAACTGTTTGATATATAGCTTTGAAAGTTTGAACACTTGCTTAGCATCATGGTCAGGCACTGTCCCAAAATCCACAAATACATGAACATTGTTTGTCTTATCTAATTTTTTCTTCTGTCTAAAATCTGTGGTAATAGTTTGACCCCATTCTTTCATCAATTCTTCGAATAGTCTATTTGTTATTTCATTTTCAACAAAATCTAAGATATAAGTAACCCTGAATCTCAAAAGAAATGGCGGTCCGTACCCCTAGAAAACCCAAAACAGGCTTGTCTAGAGGTACGGATCCGTACACTTAGACACTGTGCACACTTATAGCAAAAAATGACTTGTTTAAGTACATGTAATTACAGTTGCATGTTTCCTTTTTTCTTAATTTCAGAGCTCAAAAATAATTGATTTAGTCACATCTGAGTTACACTTGAATCTATATGAAAAGTTTTAAGCTACAAGTACTTTTCTGTATGTCTACTTCATTTTTTTAGTTTACATGTTAAATGTATTTTAATTCACAAGTTTTTGTTTCATGTGTATCATAAAACTTTGATTTTTGAAATCACTTCACGGATGCTTGAACAGAGTTGTTTCAAAGTCATGAGCTATGACATTTTATCACAATGTTTCTGTTTTACACATTCCTTCTTATCATTTCACACATTGTCCAGATTCGACCACTGTTGTAATTTATAGCCCCACTGCTGAGTTTAAATGTCCATTTTATTAACTTGGGGGCTAATATTAATTACATGCATCATTTTAGCAATCTAGGAGAAATTCCCTCTCTACCCTTGTCCTATAACTGTGACGCGCAGAAGATATAGCCTTTCAAACGGTTATTGTGGGACTACTGACTTCACGGTTAAATGATTTTTTAAAAAAAAATTTACACGTGAAGTTCTGTAATGATTAATGCACCGATTATTTCGCATTTATTGCGAAAACATGTGTTCACATAACGTCACTTTCTTATAAGTACATAATATAATCATAACAACTATTTTAACTAATAATTTCAAAATGAGTTTAATTGAAAAATACGTATATTATTCGAGCGTGTCGACGCGTGCGTAAATGGAAGTAACATTTTTATGGTAAGTATGGTGACAAATAAAACATAAGAAAACTACTCGAAAGGCCGAAAACTCACAACATTTTCATATTTTTTAGAATTATCATTTCCTGATTATAAAAAAACTTGGCAAAATTATTTCGACTCGTTTTTCTGTTACTTTGACAAATATCCCACTGTTTTCATAAAACCTCAAAATTTGCAAATGGCGTTATCTTTTTTTCTACACGGCAGTTGACTATTAAAACAAACAAAAACAATTAAGCATCATATGAATTCATGTTACCCTTAGGGGTGAGTTTCAAAATTTTGGGCTAAAAATATGTGAGAGAAAATAACTTTTATCGGGGCGAAAACTACAGACGTACCTGGTCATGTTTGAGACGTCACAAGTGACAGGTCTCGCTCATAAGCAAGAAAATAATTTCAAATTCATATCGGACATAACGTCAGCCTAACACGATATCCCGATTATATGTGACTACTTAAAAATGCCATTCCTCCATAATTAATATCGAGATTCTATAAGGCACATGTGACGGCACAATACTATGTTAGACTGGCTGTAAGATACATGTGACAACAGAGAAATACAAATTGTCACTACTTTTCCGACCCGGGTGGCTGACAAATACTTAAAAGTGTTTTAAACTTCAACAATAAAGAACAGTACCGAAATAATTAGTCAAAGCATAAAATCTTTTATGAAACGATTTCTTACTAAAATTGGGAATGGAACGAACGTTTTACAATTATTTAAAACATTTAAACGGTATTTTGACATCCAGTATGGTAAGTGTCTTATCGATATTTTATTCTATTTCAGTAATGGCATTCAAAATTCCTGCAATACCTCAATTGTCAAAAAAACATGTCCGTAAAGAGGTTGGCACAGAGGATTATGGAGGGATTCCTTTGACAGACAAAGCATCACTGGTCATGCAAGGAACGATTGGTAGAGGGAGTTACGGCAAAGTAACTTTGTGTAAGAAAGAAGGCCAGCCAGTTATAATGAAGGAGCTTTTAGATGATGATGATGACCACAGACGTCTGTTTAGGAAAGAAGCAACGCTCCTGCATTCGCTGAGTCATGTCAACATAGTTGGGTTTGATAGCATCGTGACAAATCCTGTAGATAATCGACTGGCATTCTTGATGGAGTATGTGTCCTTTGATTTAAGTCCCTTTGGAATGGAGTCTAAAGTTTCATCCTTAAAGGAACTGCTTCAATCTTTAGACTCGGGTGACTTTGTTGGGTTTGAACACCTTCCGGAGATAATTGCAAAGGATATTTGCAATGGTCTATCTTATCTACACGGTAAAGATGTTGTTCATAGAGACTTGAAACCTGAAAACATACTTGTTTCAAACACACATTACATGACGGAATGTAAAGAAGATTTGATTAAATACTGGTTAACAAAACCAGTCGTTGCCAAACTAACGGACTTTGGTGAAAGTAGATCTAGTTTGATACAAACGGCTTCCCTCATACATACGAGAACAGACAATGTCAACAGAGGTTCACCTGTTTATATGGCACCAGAAATCCACAGGTACGATGGAAATAGAAAGACTTTAGAACAAATAAAGAGCATGGATGTTTGGTCATTGGCAATGACATTCTTTATGCTTTTGAATCCTAATAACAAATACCCTTATGAAAGTGAGATCAACGAAGCTACAAAGGCAGGAATCCGAGGGCTAAATCTGATGCCTTGCATATTCCAAAAACAGATACTTCCGTCTCATAGTAAAAAGTACGCGAAACTAAGAGGGTCTGTGTGGCGGAACGTGGAAGAAGTTTATAATTTTGCGGCTAGGTTTGACAATCGTCCAAGTGTTCATGATATCCAGGAGGTTTTCCAGTCCATCAGTGAACGTAACACACTACAATCAACTAGGTATGTTAATTTTGTTATCATTGATGCAGAACCCATAAGATTAACTATGTAAATAGTGCTTGAATCCTGCATTCAGTCTAACGTCTCTAGCTCTATCTCATGTTGGAAAGCTATTAGTAACTTGCGGAGAAACGGTTAATAATTTAGAAACACTGGTTTAATTATTTGACCCAATTGTAAAATGAGTAACGCATATCTTGTGAAAATTCATTCTACAGAGGGAGTTTCGGATGTTTTCATTTGTGCTGGAAAACTCGATCTTAGATTACTCTCGTGCTGCAAATGACATCTTTGAAGTAGATCTAAATTCGTGCAATAATCATTCCTTTATTACGCAAAACCTGATAACGATCAAATACATAATCAGTAATAGGACATGGGGTAAAATCTCCGTAGAATCTAACATGTAATTGATAACAGGGCTTTAGCGGTAAACTGACAATTAATCCTCAACAAAAGTACAGTTTTGAAAACTTCCAGGAAAATTTTGAGCGGATATATTGCACATACATAGCACTTTATTATGAGACATTCGTAGCCTGTCGATTCTGTTTTTTTTTTTCTAACATAAAAACGGGTTAAACTCCGGTTTCAGAACTCTAAATTTTGAGGCAAACAATGGCCCAGATTTCACACCTTACGTGACCTGTACCGTATTATCTGCAAATGACTGACCTTAAACACATGTATATTTTAAAGCATGTGATTAGACGAAAATAATGGTGGGAAGAAAAATGGCTCATAACCGTTTACTTTTTCCGCAAATTTGAGCTGAATCTGGATGGATTGATGACCGTTTCCATTTCTTCTGACTTCCGTTACCGCAGCTAAGGTTTTAGACTCAGCCGTATTATACACAATAATTTCTCGTACGCACGAATCCTCAGTTCTATAAATATCATAAATAGCCAGTTGAATATAAAACCTTTAAAGTGCACCCGTCTAAATTATTTTTGTTTTGTTTTGTTTTTTTTAAAAAAAAAAACAACAAAAAACATAACCGGGTCAGTTTATTTTAAAAAAAAAATAGTTCATTTATGTGAAATTATTTCAAGAAAGAAACGCTTAAAAATTTCCTATAATTTCAATACAGTATTAAAATTAATAAAGTTAGAAATGTTTTGATATTAAGTCGTGTTTCTGTTACTATACTATATTACTTTTACCTGGTTTCATCAGGAAATTATAATAAGATAGTCTAGGAAATATGATCAGAAATTGTTTAAAGAATTTTTCCTATATAACTCATACAACAAGTGACCCCCAAGCGGCATCTTTCGACCCAGAGACGTTATCTTTGCAAATTCTTTGTAGAAGACCACTAGATGTAGACTAGCTCCTAGACTATAATATATCTTTTTTACATTTTTATGATTAAATGTAGTGAACTGAGCCAGTCTATATTCTATGTCCAATATCATTCCTCTGTGAAAATCTCTAGAATAGACTGGCTTTTGTCTCTATGAAATTGAATTCGTCAAAAAAAGGAAAAATGTAGAAATATATTATTATCAGTCTAGTGGCTAGTCTACACTAGATGATACCTAAGTTTAGCGAATAATTTGTACACAGACTATTTAACACAGGTCACGATAAAAATAACAAGTTTACAACAGAATAAATGGCAGATAAAATGATTTATCTGGTTATTTTTATTTATTTCTCACATGAAATAGCTGTGATGTAAATTTTTTGATTTGTTGCAGATTTTTTTTTATCAATTAGCACCTTGTACAAATAATTTGATTAACATTATGTCCATTTTAATGATTATAAGATAATATACAAAGCTATCAATTAATGCTGCCACTGAACTGTGATGAATTTGTCAAGGGTCATTCAAATAATTATTGAGAGGATGCCTGGTTGGATAAAAAATGTACGACCCGGAACTGTCTAGCTGGACATTTTCGCACATTATGATGCACGTAATCTACTGACCACAGGCCAATAAAATGGTCATTATGCACAGCAGGCATCTAATTATCTCTCACTGATGTTTGCGTCCTTGTACCTTACTCTAAACAAATGAATGTAGATTTGTACTGCATTTCCGAGGTGAAATGAATCATGGTTTTTCATGAAACTGTAGTTTCCAGGCCACGGTTAGCGTATGTTCTCCGTCACAATTTCATAAAAGACATTGTGTCTGAAATCCATGTCATCCATCTCTGAAAATTAATGTGAGGAAATTGAAAGTTAAATTTTCAAAATTCTGAGAGACCGTTTCCTCTGTGTAGTAACTTATGTAAATATACTGAAAGTGAGGATTATATTATGTTAAAATTAATTTGTTTGTTTGTTATTGGTTTAGTGCCTTTTTTTTCAACAGTATTTCAGTCATGTAACAGCGAGCAGTTAAACTAACCAGTGTTCCTGGATTCTGTACCTGTTCGCCGCAAGTAACTGCCAACTTCCCCACATGAATCAGAGGTGAAGAACTAATGATTTCAGACATAATGCCGTTTATCAAATAGTCACGGAGAACATACGCCCCGCCCGAGGATCGAACTCACGTCCCCGCGATCCATAGACCGAAGCTCTACCTACTGAGCTAAGCGGGCGGTAACGAGAAGTCAAAATACACTATTTTGATTTATTTTTTAAATCAGTGTATTTGAAACAATGTTCTGCATTTAACAAATTAAAAACATTCATGTTGAAGGGTCGTGAAAGTACATGACAACTGCAGTCTATAAATATTTTTGCGAATCTGAGTCATTTATTTATAATAAAATTGCTAGATGGCTACAAATTGTAGTCAGACTATGAAAGTTTTCATTTGAATCTGTCTATATATGCAGGACAGGTGTCTTTGGTGGATTGAAAAACTTGAAAAGTGTGAAAATTACTAACATGATCATGAACATGATCATGGTAGTTTATGGTCAACCGTGGTTAAAAATAGCTGACCATGGTAGACCTTTGTCAAACAGTTGATCGCCGTTTCTGACTATGGTCGACTATGTCTGTACCATAGTATTTGATGACTGACCACGTTAAAACCTGGTCAACCATGGTAATCATTTCGCCTGGGTATTCCCTAATAATTAAAGATCATTATAAAAATGCTTAAACTGAAAACATATTAAAAACACACATGCATTCCATGTAGATCGAATTTATAAAGAATGTTGAAAAAAATACAGTCAAAACCTGCAATACTATATTCTTAAAACATGTAATAAGAATTATGGAACGAACATAGTAAGGTCTGTGTAAATTGCTAAATTATCACTAGTGGCATGAATTTGCATTATTTTGATGTCAAATTAAATGATATAACCAATGCATGTTTTCGCGCATTTAAATTACGTTACTTCTGCACATGAAAGACATTGAAGAATTTGATTCAATCTCTGCGTTCATACTAAGAAAAGCCCGAAAATTATATATAGTCGCGCGCTTGCATTTGTACTAAACTGGTTAAAAGCCTGAACCTCAAGCATGTTCTTGTAATTCTGTTTTATGGGAAAATCACAGTTCTGATCACATTTTATTCTGCAAACAGAAAACTTTTTCTGTTGCAGATTCTATCAAAACTTCTAATAGGTTTGAATTAATTAAAATGTTAACTTTTATATGTCATACCAGGAAGGTCTAATACGTATCAGTTGTTCCAGGTCATACCAAAATGTCAGAGAAGGTTACTAAAATCTTGCAGGGGCTTATCAGCTAGGCAAATAATCTGTAACTGTTAATATCCCATAAATCTCCATGGCCTGCTGTGCTGACCGACATTCTCTCATTAATTGACTGCTCACGGTTTGACCTTATCTTGACCACCAATGTTTTATACGTTACTAATCATAGCAGAAACAGGTCCAGTATTTTATAGTCATCTTATATTGAGAATGTTTTTTAACATTATTTCCAAAGAGCTATAAAATAAATTTTATACTTCTTCATTATTGCTAACAGATGAGTAATTATTTATTTTTTTGTATTTATCAATTATATTCTTGAAACAAACTTATGAAATTGTGTTAAAGGATAATGCAATAATTTTAAAAGTATTTTGGTTGTATTCAGATAGGGGGTATTGAGAAGATTAGAAGAAGTGACTAGAAGGATCTTACTATTTGTGTAAGACCAGTTTTCCTTACCCTAGGGACAGTGTGAAATGAAAACCCGAGCGCTAGCGAGTTTTTTAATCCGGTATCGAAACAGTTGGGTTGGGAAAACAGCTGTCTCACACAGAGGCAGCATGTAAGATCATTTTTCTTGCCTATTATATTCAAAACATATCGTTGTGACAAGTAGGTTTTGGTAATTACTTGCATTGTTTTTATAGTTTTTGACGTCATAACAGTGCCAGTACTATGTGGCGTCACCAAAGTTCACGCTATTTTAGACAACGTTTTCCCAAGGGATATACAGGAATATCTATCCCTGGCGCGTGCTCAGTATACTTTCCCCGCTGAATTGGCAAGAAATTTTAAGCTCCACTTTTCGAAGAAAAGAAAAAGAAAAAGAGCTTTTTCTAGGCCTACTCATCCGAGCGTCGGCATCGCGTCACTGTAATGTTTTGGTTAACGTTTTGTGTGTAAGTTCAGGTATTTGGTCGAAACTTCACACATGCATTCAATGTCATTATGTAAGGTCATTGGCTATGTCCCATAATTCTGACCTATATTTTAGCAGAATTTTGCCCTTTTTTTGTACTTAGAAAATTCTGGTTAAAGTTTTGCATGCAAGTGCATATCTCTGTAACTACTAAAAATACTTTTAGTACCACGATATTTACATACTGATGAGATTATGTGCCAGGTTCCACCAGTTTTATGACATGACTAGTTTTTTTTTAATGCATCTTCAAAGAAAATACTAGAAAAGCAATTATAGTATCATATCGAAGTTTTTAACTTCTAGTCTAATCAAATTATATTGGTATTGAACGCATGTAAGAACTTATAGTCTAATGCTGTAATTTGTCTATAAATGTTTCTTCTCCACTTCCTTACAACATGCTTTTTGGTTGATCACTACTACAAAATAATAGGGAATCGATCTTACCGATCCCTTTACGGTAACATGCGATGTACAGAATAAGATATACTATCGAATTAAACAAATGTGTACTTCCGTCACGCGCACAGAGCGTCTGACTTAGGATTTTTTGGAAGAATACACATTTTTCTTGTGCCTGTTAAGTGTCCACATTACTTGTCTGAACCGCAACGTCTTGCATTTTAGTACAAATATTGGTAGTGTTGTTTTTATTCCAAAAATCTACCTTTAAACTGATAGGGAACCGATCCTGGGCGAAACGGCGAAAATCAGGACCGATCACTTTACGGTAACATACGATATACCGAATGAGAAATTTACTATTGACTTGAAAATTGTGTCCTACGGTCCGTGTCATCATTAGACAGTTCTTTTCAAATGTTATGGGATGGGTTGAAGTAGGGTCGATTTCCGATTGAGGCAGTGTTTTTTATGCTCCCACTTTGGGGGGTGGGGGCATATAAATTTGCCCTTGTTAGTCCGTCCGTCCTTGCGAGAATGTTGTGTCGTGCCTAGCTCCAAAAATATTTGACGTAGTGTCACAAAACTTTACAGAATGTTGGTCAGCATGTGCAGTTGTACACCTGGGGTTTCGCGTCCGGATTCTTTCAGTCGTGTTGGAGTTATGGCCTCTAACATCGTAAAAATTGGTCATTTTAGTGTTGTGTCGCGCCTGGCTCCAAAAGTATTTGACGTAGAGTCACAAAACCTTACAGGAATGTTGGTCAGCATGTGCAGTTGTGCACCTGGGGTTTCGCGTCCGGATTTATTCAGTGGTGTAGGAGTTATGGCCCCTAACTTAGTTAAAAATTGGTCATTTTAATGTTGTGTCACGCGTAGCTCCAAAAGTATTTGACCTAGAGTCACCAAAGTTTAGAGGAATGTTGGTCAGCATGTACAGTTGTGCACCTGGGGTTTCACGTCCGGATTTCTTTCAGTCGTGTAGGAGTTATGGTCCCTGACTTAGTTAAAAACTGGTCATTTTAATGTTGTGTCGCGCGTAGCTCCAAAAGTATTTGACGGGCATCTGTGTCCCATGGACACATTTCTAGTTTTCATATTATCTTGAAATGATTGTTTTCTCTTTTAAAAGTCCAGTTACACTTAGAATTAACTAACAGAACATTACTTGTTGTTGATAGTTCAAAGATAAAAGTATGTTTTATTTTACTCTAAAACTTGTTACCATATTTTTGTGTGTGTGACATTCTAGTTGTTTCTTCACGGAAAACAGTTAAGTGAAGTCATGGTTGTGAACTTGTGACCCTAGTGGGGCTCGAACCCACGGCCTCTGGATTGAGCGGCCGACACCTCAGCCACTAGACAGCCGCTCCCCTTTAAACTGGGCCTTTAAACTATTTCTTACTGTAACTCCAATATATGAACTGCTTACTGTTTCTTTTCAAAGTGATAAAGATTAATTAACTTTCATAGGTTCATATGCTATACTCGAATTCCAAGTGCGTTAAATTTCCTTAGCATTTCGTTCGAAATAGATTTTAGTAATACATCAATTGCATCTTTTTCCTGAAGCAGTCTGTTATTCCTCAATGCAATGAAACCTATAAAACTGACATAATGTTCATTTCAATGTCAAAAGCTGACCACGGAGAAGGGTGCTAGCAATTTGATAGAGCTATTACAAGCCAATCTAAAGATGCTATCTATAGCCAATTGGCATTCCATGTTATTATAATTTCACGCCAATCATTAACCCTATGTACAGAAATTCTGGGTGACATTTTAGTAGGAGTGTGTAATATTGACCAGTCGCCAAACGTCCAATCGCACTACCTCTTAGATCACGTGGTCTGGAAATGTAAAACCTTCAACAAACAAGCTGACGGATACGATAATGCTGAAATGATTTCCTTTACGATGTTGGCTAATATTTTTTTCTTACAAAACGTGATTGTGAATGTTAAGTTTGCTAACTGGTCGTAGGCCTATATTGAGTTTAGAGTTGTAGTTGTCTTCTCTCTGATACAATGTATATTTGTATGTTTTTCAATTCTGTGCTTTATTTTTTGTGTTCTCAATTCAACTATATTTCAAAGTCTGTAGTTGTTAAAAAGAACGTTTTCAAATTTGGCCCGCTGGAAGAAAATGATAGAAAAACGTTGCAAATATAACACCGTATTGAGCACGATTACATTTGGATTAATAGACTTTTTCAATGGTATTTACATTTCGTTTATACTTCAAAATTCTTAATATCACTTATGTTTTCATTTTAAAGTTACATATGTTAAATTATTCATTTTTGTGGCTATTAAACTGAAATTTACGACTTCCATCGTAAATCCGACATAACTATTTTTAGTGAACTTGCTAAGTTGTATTTATAGGGGGAAGGTATGGGCACCCTTACAGCCACTAGTTTGTACGCGGGATTCACACGGGTCCTGTTCCCAGTTTTGGGATTATGTGCGATTTTATTATGACGATTCTCTTTAAATTATTCAGCATTTAAATCATTCATCTTTATTTGAAAATCTGATTGGTATTTATGATATCAATAAACTTTTTTTTACTGCTTTAGAAGCTTCGTAAAGGTTCATTATTTTTTGTAGAAGTACTTAAATAAAAAGAAATTGAGAGAAAAAAAACCAACTAAAAACAATGTATTTCTGGGGAAAAGACGTCCGTCAGCCAAATCAGTGCTTTGAAAGAGCTGTATAATTCTTCTTTGGTTCTTTTTATTTGACCATATATAACGCGAATGACTGAACAATTCTTCTTTATTCACACAAATCAGTACCTTAATTTATTTAGAAGTTTCATGTATGTTTATTTATTACATATATTATTTTTGTAAATGTTCGCATGGAATTATTTTTTTCTTCGCCAAATGGTGGCTACGTGTTATTCGAGTGCAAAGTTGACTTTTTATATTATAACATGGTATAAGTACATTGAATAAAGTGAAATATTTTTAACAACTTTTAAATTGATCTCGATTATATACATCTTCAGGGTGCTAATTATTGTAATGAGCATATCTCACAAGGCTTACATAAGGGAAAGAAATAGTTTGCACAATTTCAACCTTACAATTAAACGTTTAGCAATAAATTAATTTTCAGCACAGATGCTTACCTATCTGCTAACCTCGACAATCAACTTGTCAAACCAAATGGTACACACGTGAGTCTTGAAAATTGACATCTGATTGGATCATAGATAAGTTTGACTGGCAGGCGGCGACTGGTCAAATTGGAGCCACATAGGGTCTAGTCTGTAAACTGTGTAAGGTGTCCAGAGTTCTCTGGGCTTGCGGATGATCATCGTCTTCATTGTTATCATTATCATAATTACCATTGAATTCTTTTAAAATTATCAGAATTTTATAATTTATTATTATTTTTATAATTTATTATTATTATTAAATCAATATTTATAGTCCTTTCCATTGATATAGATGTAGTCACATGATCGATGATAAAAAGTCGTACTGACTCGTATGTGTGTGTGCGCGTGTGTGTTCGGGTTTAACGTCTTTTTCAACAATTTTTCGGTCATATAAACGACGGTGTCTACTTGTAGCAGTGAGCAAAATGTCCAAGTGCTGCCTCACTGGAATATCACGCTGTAGACACGTGGCATGATACCCCACCCTGTCACAGTATACTGACACCGGGCTGAATCCAGACAATTTCTAACTTTTTTCTACCTGCAAATTGACAGTTGATAATACAGAAACTCGATGAATGCCAGTTAACACTAATTAGCGCGAATGAAGTGGGATCTTTAATGCATAGATATTCCAGGTATTAAATATGATTTCTTCTGATAAAGTACAAATATTATCAACGGTAACCGAATAAGAAGGATTGTATTAATTGTAGCACCGTTATGTCATGTCATGTTGATTATGAAATGAATTGATCACTTTTAGACGAGTAAAGCTCAAACATAAATGCAATACTATTTTTTTCAGTACTATCTAGTCTGTGTTTTGTACACAGGAGACAACTCCTGAGACTATTCAAATTCTATATAATTACGTCCCTTTTCTTCTCAAAACCAGCCAAGACCGATGAAGTCAGAATATATAAAAGACTGATTATTTTTTCTAAAACAAAAAGATTATCTAGTCGGTAGCCAGACTAAGTATTACCATAAAAGTTATAGAAACACATATTTCCGAAAAAGCATCACAGTCAATCATTTTTTATCTATTTGCCACAGTGACACAATGAATAAACACCGATTACGCTCCGTGTAAACAAAGTTTCGGAGAAACCTTGCGGGTTCTTGTGCGAGTCCGTCCGTGCACTTGTGATTACTCTTAAAATAAATAAATAAATACATATAAAAAAATGGATTTCGTTCGTTTTGGGTTGGCTACTAATGTGTATGCGATTTAGTTTAAACATATTTTTTGCTAAATAAAGGTTGGGCCACAAGTTTTTCCAACATTAGCGACGGCCCTTCCCAAAGAGTAAGTTAAGGTAACAGAACGATCTGGAATCTAGTATAAACATACATTGTTATACAGAGAATGATTATACAATTTTTTTTTATAAAAGTCTAATTCAATAAAGAAAGACAAAAAGCTCAAGAAAGAAAGACAAAAAACTAATGACGGTTTAAAATTTGACCACCCCCGATTCTCGTGCCTCGTGTGCCCCCGGAGTTTACTGTTAAGTTTGAGATCAGCGACTAAGTTCTTGCAATTATGGTAAGGAACATAAACAACCTTAGTTATTGGACGTATACGATTAATAAATACATTCCGAAATTGATTTTGATTTTGATTTTTCGACAAATTCAGTAAAATGTCAATGTCCGTTCGATAACTCTTCAACAGATGTCCAATCTGGGTTACAATCCACCAATACTTGGCAGAGCTTTCCACCTTTTAGTTGTACGATACCTCTGGAACAGATAAAAGGGCTGAATTTATTTGTGGCAGACAGATATATGATTATTAAATATAGGCTAAATTCATATTGAGTGAAAATTCACTAATTCTTGGCAGAGTTATGGTCCCCTTTTACTTGAATTTAGTATAATGACGTATTTCGTTCGATAACTCTTAAACGGACGGATGAATTAGATTCGTTTTTGATACATGTGTATAACAACATAGAATACAGGCGTTATAATCCCTCATTTCTGGTATAGTTATTGCCCATGTATGACTTTAAATTTGAGTCTTGAACGTTTGATTTGGTTAGCCTCATTTATGATACTGGCTATAGGTATGTGATCATGAAATACTGATTCAGTCCAATTTTGGTTATAATACATAGCAATCTAATTACTATTCTAACATGACCCAATTTGTTTCCCTATCAAACAAAGTAGGCTAAAAACTATGTATCATAATTCAACAATTAATTTATCTAATGTCGCAATTATTACGTCATAGAGCTAGACAGCATAACGGCACGCTGGAAAAGAAATCAACAGAAATCAGGCAAATATTTGATGGATATTGTCAAGGACGTGTATAATAATCCTTGATAACGTGTTAGAATCGAAATAATATCTCAGACAGTGATTTGCTGGCGAATGACACGATTGTTTGTTGTTTAGATGCGCCCTCGCGATAAAACTCTTTCGCAGCTAAACTCAAAATCAATGATTTTATTCAACAACAAATCATTGTTGGGGATAAATTATTTCTTAAATGATAATAAAATTGCATTCAAGAGGATGAATACTTACAACGCTGTCTCGTGTTTTCAGGGAGCGGTTGTCGCCAACTTCGGCAGAGCTCGGTGGGATGGAAGAAGAAGCCGGTAATAAGGAAGACAACGCTAGGAATGTCAGAGAGAAAGCCGGTACCATTGAAGAACAAGCTGGTAATAAGAAAGACAACGCTAGTTATGTCGAAGAGAAAGCCGGTACCATTGAAGAACAAGCTGGTAAAAACGAAGGAAACGCTAGTAATGTCAGAGAGAAAGCCGGTACCATTGAAGGACAAGCTGGTTACAAGGAAGGAAACGCTAGTAATGTCAGAGAGAAAACCGGTACCATTGAAGAAGAAGCTGGTTACAAGAAAGGAAACGCTAGTAATGTCAGAGAGAAAGCCGGTACCATTGAAGGACAAGCTGGTTACAAGGAAGGAAACTCTAGTAATGTCAGAGAGAAAACCGGTACCATTGAAGAAGAAGCTAGTAACAAGGAAGGAAACGCTAGTAGTGTCAGAGAGAAAACAGGTACCATTGAAGACCAAGATGGTAATAAGGAAGATAACGCTAGTAATTTCAGAGAGAAAACCGGTACAATTGAAGAACGATCTTGTACCATAAAAGAACAAGCTGATTTAATTGACGGACTAACGAAGGTTGCAACAGTTTTTGGGGATTTTCACCAAGCTTCGCCACATGCATTTTCACATCAGGCAGCAGGCACTCAGTGTACAATGAATTGTCTTATGGCAATTTTAAAAGGTATTTATAAAGACCCAAATCAATGGACAAAAAACGACATCAACGAAGTGCTTATTCAAGGTGATAAAGCCCATTTCAGTGCCTTGAGGGACAATGGGTGGCCGGAGAAACGCACAGAACTTAGACTTGGTGTAGATGAACTACCAGACATAGTGCAGTGTGAAATAGATTACTTACCAGTGCAAGCAGAAGTATGTGTTTCTAAAGAATGCAAATATGGTTTGGCTAGCAATATCGCAACGCTCATTAAGTCTGCCGTAAAGAAAAATCCTTGTCATATTATACGAATGTATGGGAAATGCAGGGCAATTATAAAATCGCCTACGCATAATTACATGTATTTCGTGTTTGATCCTCATTCGTGTGGAGGCAATGGTGAGGTTGATCCCGAAGGTGCAGCTTGTCTTCTGAAGTTTAAGTCACTCGATGCCTTAGTACAACACTTTAAAACAGGAGAAAACTATTCGATTGACGAACAGATCGATATATCACCAATCAACGTAAAACTAATGCCCATCTGCATTGAAGAAGATGAAAACCATGATCCAGATATTGTATATGCAGGTTAGAAATCTTTATTTGATTTTTATTAGCTAGATATGCTACTAATATATGAAATTATGGAATTTGTAGGCTGTTAGTCTATGATTCATGAAGTGTTCGAAAATATTCCATAAGAGGTTCTACAAAGTTTTGATAATCGTTTACTTTTACAACAATTCGATCTATTCAAGATAAAAAAGAATCTAGACATGTTAGTTCATTTGAAAGTTATGGCTATGGCTATTTACATGATTGCATATAAGGTTTAAGACAGTCTTGTATTTTAACATAAGGAGCATCAGTACAGCTTCTACCATGATTCTATAACTTGAAAGGAGAAGTTATATGTAATAAAGAAATCAATGTTAACTGTTTATACAAAAATGTCACGGCTCTTACAGTACATCAAAATAAAAGGATGAAAAAAAAGCTCAAGGTAACGGATTGACGGATTTGAGTACTATTTCGAATTAAGAGACAATGCAAATTGAGTATAAACTAATTCTGTAATTGTCAAATTGTAAAAAGGTCTTGCACTCCTTATCTCTTAGTCTTACGAATTTGATTTATATAGAAAGAAACTCAGATAAATTAGATAAAACTTGAAATTCACGAACTCTTAAAATTATTTATTTCATTACCTTTTAGATGTTGCAACATTTCTATAATGTTGATTAAAATAAATGAATATAATTTATAGACACCTTTCTACAAATTGCACATGCCCGAGGATTATGATTAATGGCTTTGAAATTGAAGCAGTGGTTATGGTATCATTCACTACTGATTATGACTATATCAACAATACTAAAGGTTCATTGTCAGATTTTGTGCTTTCATTAATAGACTAGCTACTAGACTAAAAATAATTAGAGGATTTTACATGAGTGTCTTTACATGTAGGATTAATTTGACGAGTCTAATAAATTCTATGTGGAAAGAAACAAAATCAAAAGTGAGCTTTCCCTGTTGAAACATCATTTCTTTTTATTTATTTATTTATTATCATTTTTTTATTTTTGCCTATTATCGGCAAAGTTAATTCCACCAACGTCTCTTATAAATAAACTACGTTTATATCAAACATCAAACGCACGCTGTTCTGCACATTTATGTAACGTCATTTAAACAATATTTTGGAGCTAAAATATGATTTTGGACGTCACAAGATCGTATAGATTATACATATAACACACCCCTCCCCGAAAAAAAGAAAGGAAACTGGTTGGAACATACTATTTAAGTGTTTTTGCCTTTCGATGCATCATTTGTACGTCCGTTATATATTTCAAATCGCAAAAATTGAAACAAACCGTAAAATATTATTAGTATAGCAGTCCTGACGTACGAGAATTCAATTCATAGACGAGTCTTCGGCATAATTTACTTTACCTTATTTTGACAAACAACACTATGTCTTATTGAATAACATTAATATAATAACCTAAATAATTTTTAAAGCACAATCAACATTACATGTACTCTTGATTCCATTATCGGGTACGCATTACACAGCTATGTTGAACAGGAACGGGAACCAATTACATCTAATTATAGATCCAGCCAGGGGTAAATACCGACACGAGCAGATTTGACAGATGGCGGGAGTTACAGGGAGGTAACTACTGATGCAAAATAAAATGCAGACTGATGCATTCAATTTATTTTTCGCAAATCGAAAATTGAAGTAGTTATAACGTCGTTTTCACACGCCGAGGCCGGGACATGTTGTTGCAAAAATTGTTAAAATCGGATAAGAATTGCCACTTCTATAAACAGATCAAGTATGTTGTTTGTTACGCGTTACACTTAAAAATAAGGAAACACCTTTTTTATATTCTATTGTCAATAACAATAATTTTTTCATGCATCGTTTTACATTACATACTGCAGATCTAAACTCTATCATGATGTATTTTACATGTTTCTGTCGCCTAAATTCAAACTTAGTCAGTTTCAAACAACTTAATGGACAAAACTACATGTGCAGAATCGCGTGCAAAGCTTTTTTACTCAAGCTTACTGTAGCTTATTATTTAACTATATGTTACGGAAACACATGACGAACTTGCGGTTTTTTACTACTTTTTACGATGAAAATCGAAATTGTTGTAACGCTTTACTCCAGGTAAACTGTCTGGATTCAGCTATTGGTTACGACGACTACCCGGGGTTCAATTCCCAGTGCCGTCATCTTCTTTTCTCGATTTGGAATTTAAAAAAAAATAGAAAAAATCGTATTCTAATGTTCATGCTTTGACCAAACTTTAATTTGAAAGAAAAATTATTCTTAGCCAAATCCGGAGGTTAGTACCTTTAACGGAGTTTTTGTAACGGCTTTATATAACGCTCCCAAGATGTAAAACTTGTGATAATAATAGTTCAAAACATTTATTGAAGGTAAATTTATATAGCAGTCAAACGAAGGTCTATTCATGAGATTTTCTGGTTGTAAGATCATATGATATCGAACGTGGGATGTAGACTTGCTTCGTTTACTACATATAAAATGTAAAAAGAACAAAAAAAAAAAACAGTATATAAAAACAGAAAAAGTCTAGTAGCTAGTTTATGTAAGCTAGATTCTTAGTCAGTTGCTTGTCATGGCCTTAACGACATGCGATATTTATCTCTCTGATTTTGAAAGCCATTATAAAGCTTGTCGTAAATGGTGTCATATTGTGACGTTTGTAAATTTAGCTTACTTCTTCTGACGCAAGTATGAAAGTAGACTATGCTAACAAAAATTCCTAGCATTTTACATATATTTTTGTCCTTTACCCAGATATTGCCGATTTACATATATGTATAAATAGCAAATTGCTTTCTTGATACGGAGATAATGTACAACTCATCTGACAAAGATATTTGGTATTTGAAAATGCAAAATGGTATAGTTAAAAAATCTGAAGTAGGATTGTCACAGGTGCCCGTCCAGTCTTGGTGCCAATATGGGTGTCGCCCCCTATAAAAAGTAAAAAACCACTGTTTTAGTCTAAAAAAGCAATCTATATACTCTTATAGAGAAAAAGTGCTTATGTTGCCGTAACACTATGGAGTTTTACTATGACACGCTGTGGAACAACCAGAATTTCAGTTCAGTACCAATGCAAGCTACCCTGCTGCCGTTAACACATCGGTCATTTAGAATACAGTAAACAATCCTATTCTGCCTAGTGTACACCCTTAAATAACTTACATATAAATTCGTTAAGACGCCAAGAACGGCATAGGTTTTCTACTTTCGTTTTGCAACAAATATATTGGCCGATCGTCACTGTTATTCTGCAAATGTCTGGACAAGTTGGCTTGTTTGAATTTAAATGTAAGTATGTAAGGCGTCTGACTAGGTAGGATAAGAGTGTTAATTTACTATTTTATAAATGAATGATGTGTACATAGCAGCAAGGTAGCCTGTACTGTTACCGAACTGGGCATTTTGGTTGTTCCACAGCGTGTCCTAGTAAACCTCCATAGCACTACGGCAACACAAGCACCTTTTCCATGAAAGAGTATATATATTAAAAAATCGTTTTAGGATTAAAAAAAAAGTGTTTTTTTAACTTTTTTGAGGGGCGACACGCATATGGGCAACAAGACGGACAGGCACATGTGGAAAAAATGTTGAAGCTTAGTTTACTTTTCAAGGTAAAGTATAAAATAGAAAATATAATGGATATTTTGCAGGAACAAGTTCAGACTGCTACAAAAGAGGGGGAAAATATCGCAACACAGAGCTTGATCCAGTGTATTGGTCGGAGTGCGAAACATACGAAGTTGAATCTCTGCCATACGAGATTGACAGAACAGTAAAATTTGTTTTGAAGTGTGATGAAAAGGATATGATGAAAATATCCAGAGATGGACGACCCTGGGGAAAGTGGTTTAATAGCTCAAGAAAAAATTTATTTGGAATTCGACGTGTTGCTAGATGTCAAGGCAGTTTTAAATGTTTTAATCCGAAGTGTCCATTCTTAGAAAGTTACGGATATGAAAACAAGGTTCAGTTTCAACGAGTAAGTAATATGACACTTTGCTTTACATGTGGTGTTCCAGCAGACCGAATTCAATGCACTGCCGTGAAGGTATGGGAGTATTCAAGAAAAGATAGGGAACTCGTAGTTATGCACCGGGGAGACCACACATGTGCCCCCAAAAAACGAAAAATGACACCGAAACTCGACATATTAAAGGCGATTGAAGGAAATCTCAATACTAAACCTAACAAACTCGTTAATGACAATCTAACCAACATGATGATAGGGGATTTCTCATGGAATGAAATTGAGAATGCTGCCGAGGAACTGGTAGATATGAAAAACTTATACAATGCCAGAGAAAAATTAAAGAAAGACATGAACCCTTTCGGTGAAAACTTTGATGCCCTTGGAATATACAAAAGAAAGTGTGATGAGAAAGATCCATATTATATCTATAAAATGAACAACAGGTCTATAAATGGCCAACCTTCATTCGTATTTAAAGCAAGTCAAGATATGGCGAAATTATCAATTGAACTCGATCAAAATGGAGATGGAATATTGAAAAATGAATACGTCTATATTGATGGAAAACATGATAGAACCAGAGGTTTCAAGACAATAACTTTGTGGACGTATCACCCAATATCAAGGAAACTAATCTGGCTGGCAATGATGGATGCTGAAAGTGAAAGCACTGAAAGTCACATCTTATTCTGGAAAACTTTCAACGAAATGCTGCAAGACTATAAAAAGGACTCCAATTACAAATTTAATCCAACTGGGTTTGTTTGCGATGAAAACCATGCAAACTGGAAAAGCATTGAACAAGTATTTGGGAGAAATTCTACGGAGAAAATAGTATCTTGTGAATTTCACTTCAAACAAAGTGTTCAGAGACATAGTAAAAAATTAGACCATGATGCTGAAACCTTTATAACTCTTGCAAATAAAATTCTGGAATCATTAACTGTCGTGGAATTTGATAAGAATTCAAATAAGCTGAAGGACTTTGTTTCTGAGCATCCCATTCTTGAACATTGGTATAGTTGGTGGTATCAGCGCAAAACCCATATTTTCAAAGCATTTAAACCGGAAAATGCACCTTCTTCCAATCTTGCAGAAGTCGGTCATGCCAAACTGCAAACAGTAGGGAGGCAAAACATGTCGTTGTTAGAAGCTGCCAGAGAAGATGTTGTGCTTGCTATTAGACAAAAAGCCGAGTTAAAACTATTTGAGGCAGGAATTGCTAAAGGAGGAAATGGACCTAGCCAAATAAACAGATGGGGGAAAAGACACCGTTCAGGGATAAAAAGGGCTGTGTCTTTCGCTAAAGAATTAGACAGCGGAGTGCCTGTATTGCCTCCAAAGAAGAAATACATTCCAAACACTGGCAAACACAAACCCCTTGAACAAAAAGCTACTAACTCTGACATATTGCGTACATTTCATTTAGTATTTTTCCACCAAGTCTTCCTCTTAAAAGTATGTTACGGCTGTGGTAAATCTTTTAAAGACAGATATAAAACCCCACCAAACGATCTAATTCTCAAGCACTTTTGCTATCGTTCATATAGAAATAAACGGGGAATAATCACTAAAACTAAAGAGCCAACAGCAGCTTACTTCCATCTGAAGCTAGATTGTACCAGGAAGGTTGTTCCTTTCATGGAACTAGACGACATTTTAATTCATGATGAAATAAAGACGCATCTCACGGCGGAGCACAAACGTGTGTTGGAAAAATTTGGAATAAACTGTTTGTAAACAAAGAGGGTCTGCCCTACAAATTGTGCATAGGTCTTGTAATGGTTGGAAGGTAGGCAGATCATTATTGAGTGCCAAATGGTCTGTCAGGTGGGAAATAGATCTACATATGTATTAAAGCTAACTAACACTAATTAACATCATAATTCTTAAAATTAGGTTATGTAGAACGCTTCACAAGAACCTTAAACTAGCTGCTATACTATAATAAATCTTTTTTACATTTTTTATGATTGAATGTACTAAACAGAGCCAGTCTATATCCTATGTACATATGTTAACCTTAACATCATTCCTCTTTGAAAATCTCTAAAATAGACTAGTTTTTGTCTCTATAAAATGAATTAGACAAAAAGGCGGGAAACGTAAAAATTTATTAATCATCAATGCTGTGGCTAGTCTATGCCTGAATAGACTACATTTTTACATTTTATGATTGAATGTAGTGAACTTAGCCAGTCTTTATTCTATTTCCAGTACCATATTCTGTAGACTGGCTCCCGTCCCTATGTTTGTTCTTATTTACATATATATGTTTATTCATTAAGAGGGAAGTAACTCCAGCAGGTTGTTTCTATATTGACATTTTTATTGCCCCTGGCTCCGAACATAGGTATGGTTCAGCCATCAGATAAAATGTGCTATTTTAGAGGCTTAAGATTTTCTTATTTTGCTTGCAGTATTTATATAAAAAATAACCATGCAGCCAGGGAGCCAGGCTACATATTCTAGTACAAGTTGTTATCGATCAGTGTAGCCTAACTGATAGAGATCAGTGCTTTACTGAATTTATTCAGACCATCTGGAAGCTGGGATTTACGACTGCAGGAGTCATTTGAGTTGAAATTACTTGAAGTTAAAATGGTAAATCCGAAAAATACACACTTCCTATGGCTTGTCATAAAATGGTACCTTATGCGTAAAAAGACAGAATGCACACATAATATGATAAGATCATCTCTTGTTGCATTTATTAATGTCTAGGTTCAGGGGTTGAAGAAGTTGTATTTGAATGAGCGGGAGACGCAAGAACATGCACATGAATCTGCAATTTTGCTTTGGGATTAATGTGTCATTTTACTTTGGACAATATGCCCTCACTTCTTCCTATTCTGTATTGCCTGGTTTTTCTGGATCTAATGCAGATGTCGCATTCATTGGAGGAATTTTCAACTGTAAAAGTCTGTATGTAAATATATGAAGGCACATTAAATTTACAGCAAAACTGATACTTTGCAGAGAGATAGAAAAGTCTTATGATTAGAAATACATTTAAGCTTATAATTCTTATAAGTTTGATATGTGCAAATTTCGCATGTTGGGTACTATGTTATTCAATTGACTTCAATTACTTATCTTTTACTTTACAAATCAGGATCTACCATACCTGTATAATCTTTAGTATATATTACCAGAGCCAAATGTTTCAAAATAAAAATGAATTTTTGATTTGTGAAAATATAATGTTAAATAAATAGAGACATTTGGTTTAAAAATATTATAGATATTTATGATATTGTAAGAGCATTTGGTAAAAAAAACTATAGGCATTTAGCATAAAGTTATTGGCATTTAACATTAAATTTGGCAGTTAGCATGGCGCACCGGCCAGCCATACACAGTTCAATTGTTACATGTATTGTCCCATGTTGGCATGACCGGTAGAATATGCAAGTGCTTCAGATCAGACTTATAAGACATGACACCGATTTTTAATTCATAAAATCAATTAACATTTATCTTTCGACAATATGCAGTAGATATTTGACATTTTAGCATTATGAAAACAAGGATATGGAAGATTCTATTTTGCTATTACCACTAGATATTTTGAAATTAGAATGGTGCACCAGCCTTCCATATATCCATCAACCTTCAACACTGTTTCCATTTATCAATCTTTGTACATATTTTTTTTTTCTGTTTGGTGCTGTGGTGGAGATTATTTTTGCTGACACTCCTGGGCGTTTATTTCCATTTTGATACAGCTTTCTCGTAAATTTTGTCTATATGCATGAAGTTTAGACTGCTCAATACATAAATGTCTATGACAATTCCTACATAAACAGTAAGCTTACTTTCCGTCTGGACAACCAGCCTCAGTTTTATTTACATATTTGAAAAATTTTATAACCTTTTTTTCCGCACCTGATGGCCTTTCACGCTTCCGTAGAATCAACATTTATTCAATGTACACAATACACAATGTACTGTCTACACTGTGATTTATGCCTTGTGCAAGTTTTCTTGAATAATGTAGAAGAGCCTTAACAAGAAATCCACTTTGAAAATATTTCTGAAATGTCTACGTACGGAAATATCTTACTCCCGAGGCTTATGCTGACACTTTCAGACAACATCAAATATGACATTTTGAGCGACTTGACCAAGTTCCAAAAATCTCTATGTACTCTTGCTCCGTTACGGGCCCCTGTGGGATTTGTGTTTATTCCGAGTTCATTTTTTTTTCGTAGATGAAAAGCTAAAAAACATGTCCTGCTGAAGCCCAGGTATTTTCAAATTATCCGCAGTAGGTGCCAACCATCTCTCTGAGAGCATTTTGAATAGTACTAGATTTATCACTGAAATAGACTGGCTTTGGTCTCTATGAAATTTAATTAATCAAAACGAGAAAAAAATGTAGAAAAATATATATATTATCAGTCTAGTGGCTAGTTTATGTCTGAACATATGTCTAAACGCTGTTGTCTAGTTACAGTCTTTCGTAATTCATTAAGTTTCATGTGAAATAAATATTTGAATTGATTCTATCTTTCAAAGTTGTGTATATAAACAGTCATATGCAAAAACATTGCATATTTTTCCAGACTCGGAAATACATTTGCTGTAAAAATAAACCAAATACATTCTCCTAAATGCATATTTTTTATTTTACCAATTTAATTCTATCTTCAGTGGCATTATGTGTTGTAAATAGATTTTTCAACATTTTTGTAAAGTTTGAGGACATGACATTTTGTAGTTTTAGAGAAATCCTGAAAATGTTCGTTTGTCAGCATTTTGCTGGTAAGTTTATTATGTGGCTAGAGCGGGCCAATGAAAATGATTTGTTAAAAAATGTTAAGAGATATATTTTTAGAATGGAAGTTTAAGGTGATAATTTTAAGTTTATTGAATTTTGTTGATTATTTGAAAGTCTTGTTCTCATTAAATCCTGTAGAAATGGTCCTTAGATGTGAAGAACTGATTTGGCAGCCAAGTTGGATAATTTTCGAAGAATTTGTGTGTCAGTTCTTTGACACTTAATTTAAGTACTTTCAAATCGTTATTTGTTTTGAAATCTACAGATAAGTTATAGTTTTCCCCTCTAGTGTATGTTTAGGTAATTAATTTTTAATGACATTTATCCCTTTCCTTGCATTTGATCGAAAAAAAAAATGTTCATATTAGGGAAAATGTCATTGACCAAGCAGATTACAGCCTTTCTGGCGCTTCTCTTTAAATATGGGATTGTCAGTTTTACTTTGACTTGAAACTGTGGAAATTTAGGAAATTAAGGAACTTTGGGCGTTATTTTTACTGGAAAATAAATTTGAATTTTGAAGTTTTATTTTCAATGTATTTGCTTAAAATTACTGAAATTTTTGGGCATTTTATTGGTAGAATTTTTTTGATAATACTGACACATATATTCAATGGAAGTAAATTTCATAATTGACGTATATATTGTTTATAGAAGTTTATCTAGTTGATATAATTTAGATATTTGTTGTTATAAGAGGACTGCAGATTTCAAATATATTTATTATAAAACTGGACTCTTGTGTCTTCATTTAATTTTACACATGTGTTGACTTTTCATGTTTATAATCTAAGTGGTGTGATGATAACTTAACTTATTATTACAGCACTAGGCATTATAATAACTTTGAAATGACCCAGGAAGTGGTTTTATCAGGTATTCCGGCTTTTCTATTCCTTGTTGGTTATTGAATCATATCAATGAGAGATTTTAACTGGTATTATACTTGTATGTTTTTGTGCGCATATATGATATACCGCAGCACTTTACCCTTCGCAAGTTTTGCCTTACGTACCACCCACGTTGACAAGCAACAAATTGGTAAATAATTTGTTGATAAGAGGCAAGTTAATGAAATTACAGAAACAATTGCCCAAAAAATAAACACAAATCTGAATATAAAATGGCTTCTAATGCATAATGGAAAAAGGATGACACTGAAAAGTTGAATGATTTGAGCCACCCACGAGAAAACCAACATATAGCTTTTCCGGCCAGCATCCTCACAGTCTGGTCCATGTTGTTCGCTAACGGTTTCTCTAACTACAATAGACTTTGAAATCAAACATCATTGATCCTGACCGGACTGCGCGGATGCACAGGCTTGGTTTTTAGCTCACCTGAGCTCAAAGTGCTCAGGGTGAGGTATTGTGATCGCTCACCGTCCGGCGTCCGTCCGTCCACACTTTCCTTTAAACAACATCTCCTCCTAAACCAACAGGCCAATTTTGATGAAACTTCACAGGATTGTTCCTTGGATGGTCTTCTTTAAAAATTGTTCAAAGAATTGAATTCCATACAGAATTCTGGTTGCCATGGCAACCAAAAGGAAAATTTTTAAAAATCTTCTTCTCAAAAATCAGAAGCCTTAGAGCTTAGATATTTGGTGTGAAGCATTGCCTAGTAAACCTCTACCAAGTTTGTTCTAATCATGACCCCAGGGTCAAAATTGAGACCGCCCCAGGGGTCACTTGATTTTACATAGGAAAATCTTAAAAAATCTTCTTCTCAAAAACCAGAAGCCCTAGAGCTTAGATATTTGACATGTAGCATTGCCTAGTGGACCTCTACTAAAATTGTTCAAATCATGACCCCGGAGTCAAAATTGACCTTCGCCCCAGGGGTCACTTGATTTTACATAGGAAATCTTCAAAAAAATTCTAAAAATAAACCAGAAGGCCTAGAGCTTAGATATTTGACATGCAGCATTGCCTAGTGGACCTCTACAAAATTTGTTCAAATCATGACCCTCGGGGTTAAAATTGACCCCACCCCAGGGGTCACTTGATTTTACATAGGAAAATCTTCAAAAATTTTCTAAAAATAAACCAGAAGGCCTAGATCTTAAATATTTGACATGTAGCATTGCCTATATAGCTAGTAGACTTCTACAAAATTTGTTCAAATCATGACCCCCGGGGTCAAAATGACCCCGCCCCATGGGATTACTTGACTGTACATAGAAAAATCTTCAAAATAAACCAGAAGGCCTAGAGCTTAGATATTTCATATGTAGCATTGCCTAGTGGACCTCTACAAAATTTGTTCAAATCATGACCCCCGGGGTTAAAATTGACCCCACCCCAGAGGTCACTTGATTTTACATAGGACAATCTTCAAAAATTTTCTAAAAATAAACCAGAAGGCTTAGGTCTTAGATATTTGACATGTAGCATTGCCTAGTAGACTTCTACAAAATTTGTTCTAATCATGACCTCCGGGGTCAAACTGACCCCACCTCATGGGGTTATTTGTTTAGCTTTAGCAAAGAATTTTTTTCAAGAAAGCAATTAAACTCAGGTGAGCGATATAGGGCCATCATGGCCCTCTTGTCTCATGGCGTGGCTTATTTGTGTCATGCGTAATCAAATTCATGGGACATGAAAAGGTGAATATCATTTTTTATTATTAATGGTTACATTCTTTTCAGTACCTGATGCACTATGTTTACTAGGTAAATCTCTGTGATTTATATTGGAATGGAATACTGTCTGTATGTGAAAATTGTACAATTTCAAAATTGTACATCTTTGAAATAATTAATGTTGTACAACAAAAACCTACCGTCTGTAGAGGGCTTAATGCAATTTCAAAAAAGTACCTTAGGTATTTATAGTATAATGCCTTTTCCCGACTCTTTTTCCTAAGTTTGCATAGTGTGTTTATTTTTGTTTGTATGCATATGTGTTCGGAGAAATGCTTGAGTTATTGTTAGATTTCGAAACGCCTAAGCATAACTGGCAAACACAACAAGACAATGCGTCATGTGTAAGACACTGTACCTAAGCTCACAGACCATTGTCAAACTAGGAGGACGAACATTTATTGTAATTCATTTCCCATAACTATTATGAAGTATGAAAGAGAAGTCCACAATACTATGTGCCAAATTTCATATAACAGATGCCTAATTCCAACATACAGTTAAAACCTATGACAGATATAACTTATTAAAACTGAAACTATTTACTTCCTATTTCCGTTATGTTTTATTTATAACTGATTTCACAAATTTGTCATTATTGTAATTCATTCAACAAACACGAAAAATATTAGTAAGTTCACTGCTAAATACAAATAACAAACACATTTGTATTCGTGCAGGTATATTAAAAAAAAATCTCATTCTGAATAAGTTTTAATGCTTCAAAGAATCTTTTGTTGTTGTAGATTTTGGGAAACAAAAAAAAAAACATTTTGAAAATATTTTGTAAATATGATGGAAATATTTAAGCAAAAACATCTGACGTAACCATTTATTTATCTAGTTCCATATCTTACGAACCTGACTTCGATATTCAATTGAAACTGTGGAATATCAAACGAAATGTTTTGCTTGGCAAGTATTACAAATACAAACCGTGCTTTGCCATCACACCAGCTGATAAGTGAAAATAAGTGACGCATCAAATAATAGTTTTAACTGATGTTATTTCAATATATACTCGACAGAACTATAGAGCTTAAATTAAATATTTGTCATATTATTTGAGTAGATTTCAAAATGTAGACGGCAGCCAGTGCCAGTCGGCGCACGCTCAGTTTTCCTTCTACAAAAATAAGCGACTTCCTTTTAAATTCATGTTACTTACCTGATATACATCTCTAGGATTAAAATTCATATCGTCGTTAACGGCAAAGTGTGGTGCTTAATTATGTTGCGTGTCAAGTCTTTGACTTCACTTACGTTAAAATAGTGACGAAACTTTGAAGGTAACGGTCGTATGCACTTTTAGAAATGCATCTTTAGAAAAAAAAAAGGAGCGCGCGCCGGCAAGCACTGTCTGCGGTCCATTATTTGAAAAAATACTCAAATAATATGACAGATTATTAATTTTAAACTCTACATTCCTGTCGAGTATACATTGAAATAACATCAGTAATAATAACTATTTGATGCGTCGCTTTTTTTCATGGAAATAATATAAAATAAAGGTTCGCGATTTTCCGGGACAACCCTCGTTACATCTATAGAAAGAGATTAATACCAGTTCCACAAATATTTGCGTTGTTTTAAGAAAATAGAAGTGAAAGCATATAATAAATCATTAAAGTATGTTGCCATTTAGCACATACCGGTATTTTAATTTAATTGTTTTAAAATACGAAAGTTAAAAAGAGGATTTGGCAGGATGTAAGTTGATATCCTCCTTAATGTGATGTCTCTAATTATTCCCCTAAGCCATTATGGCCTCTGTGAACTAATAAATAATACATGGCCGTTGAAGTCAGCCAGAGGTCACAATACCTGATGATCACATTTGCAAATCAGGGGTTACAGTTAGAGAGTTTTGCAATTTTAAGAAAGTGGTATTTAAGAGGATTTTTGCGGTAGACAGATTTTTCACAATTTACTCAGTAATCACCTCTGTGTTTTAGCGGTATCAGTTAGTAAATCCATGCTAAATAAGATACAAATATTATTAAGTCCTATACAGAGAAGTAGATTCTGGAAATACCAGTCCCAGCACAGACCCTTGATAGATAAACTTGAAACATATCTATATTGAAACACTCCATTTTTTGTCCAGAAACTCGCATTTTCTTACTCGTAGATCACTTCTTTAACTCGAAACTCACTTTTTTAGATTTAACTCGAAACTCACTTTTTTAGGTTTAACTCGAAACTCACTTTTTTAAACTCGAAACTCACTTTTTTAAAGGTTCAACTCGAAACTCACTTTTTTAACTCGAAACTCACTTTTTTTAACTCGAAACTCACTTTTTTAGGTTTAACTCGAAACTCACTTTTTTAAACTCGAAACTCACTTTTTTAAAGGTTCAACTCGAAACTCACTTTTTTAACTCGAAACTCACTTTTTTTACTCGAAACTCACTTTTTTAACTCGAAACTCACCACTCACCAAAAATTAAATCTCAAAACAAAGACACCAGTCAAGAGCGAATTGAGGTGGAGATCCCCTGATAATAGTCATAACATTTAATCCAGGCATCACCTTTAAATTAGACTTAATAGTTTTGTTAGCTACAGGCTTATTCCCAGGTGTATAATTTTGCTGAGTAGGAATTCAAAATGTATTTATACAATGTCTAAAATATCCAAACATATTCTTCAATTAACAAATTCAAAAGTCAGATTTTAAAGATGGTGTAGAAATCACTTTCACCTTTAACAAAATTGAAATCTATGGCCTGGCCTGGCCTGGCCTGGCCCGGCCCAGTCGAAAATTGGGCTCATCGGGCCAGGCCAGGCCAGGCCGGGCCGGGCCGGGCCAGGCCAGGCCAGGCCAGGCCAGAGATTAGAACATGCCAGGATTAGGTACACTTTTAGCATGTGGTGAAGAAATTATGTTTAGACAAATACAATGCAATAGGAGATCACTTTTGCCAATAGAGGATCACCTAGTTTAAGGTATAGGTCCATGTTTCGGAGAAAAAAAAGTTCGAACGTCATCAAATCATAGAAAGAAAGCATTGTTTTACATGAAAATATAACAGCATATAAAACATTTATTTTATTTTACAAAACCATTGTCAATTTATTCATATATTTATTGAATTCTGGTAAGGGGCTACATGAAGGGGCCACACTTCTGGACAGTCCAACGCCTTTAAAAACTCACCATTTTTAAAAAGCTGTTACATACATGTCTTCGTTTTGATGCATTTGCAACATCGTGCGAGTGTTTAAACTTTACATAACTAGGTAAAACATCGTTTTTACAATTGTTTACATTTATTTCTTTACAAATGGCATTCTTATTTAAAGACTGACAACTCATTTAGAATATTTTAAGTATCCAACTCCGTGGGACAGAATGTATTGGACAGATAAGTTGTGTGTCAAGATGCTTTTCATTCGCTAAAAAATCTGTTGTTTTGTGATATACTGCTAAACCTTAAAGGTAAATCAGTGTTCAGAATGGATTCTTTGCCAGACCAGAGGCATCGCGGCAGAGTGCAGCCCCAATAATTTTGACCAGTAACAGAAATTCAGTTATTTTGAAAATGTCAAGACTTTTCCATCAACTTAAATTTCTACACTCATGCAAAATTAGAGAGATGTCTTGTGAAATGACGGAAATCGATAGAGCATTACCATGGACAGGTCTAGGAAAGTGGTATATTTACAGATTATCTGTAAATTTCTATAATTTTACAGATTTTTCGATCAATAAATTTACAGATAAAATGTTTGAAACTGCTAAAATCATACTTTGACTCATAATCACAGTGTGAAATTAATTAATTTACTTACCGCACAAGAGCTTTGTAGCTTGTGTTATATGTTGGATTACATGCAACGTTAAATAAAGCTTTCCTTTACTTTTACCTTTACCGTTACCTTTATGGTAAGCATAAATAAAGGTCAGTTGTAACTTTCAGCCATTTCTGTTGTCTAAAATTGATTTTTTTTTTAAAATGCCAAAAATTCAAAGTCAATAAAAATGGCTGAAACTCACAAATGATATTAATTTGTGCATACTGTAAATAAACCAATTAATTTAAAGCTGCAGTTTTGGGAATAAATGTAATTTCATTAGTTTTCATACCAGGGCTTTTTTCCCCTATAAATCTACCTCCGGTAAAAGGAGGTAATCCCAATTCAAAAAAGTATGTTTTTTTCCCAAAGTTGAATTTAAAATTCCCAAATGATTATACCTTTTAGGGTTTTTGCTGTTTTAAGATAGTTTTGCTAATTTGTATGTATATTTAGGTAAATTATAATACTGCTGAACAATTACGAAAATGCAATTCATTAATATTTCACACAAAAACACATTTATGTAGATTTTTGGTAATTTGCAAATTGTCCCAATTAAGACAATTTCCGAGAGCATTTTCCCAATTCCACCGGTGTCGGTGGCATTCCTAAATTGATGAAAAAAAGGCCTGCATACACACAATCTGTAAATTTACAGATCGAAAATTCTGTAAGTTTATAGATTATCTGTAAATTTATAGATAATCTGTAAATATACCACTTTCCAAGACCTGATGGACACGTGTATTGTCAATTAGCGGAATCGGCAAGTGTCAAAATAAATAACTTGAATAAGTTAATTGGTGGATTATCTTTTTGGTGGTGGGTCGACCGCTTGTCGTTTATTAGAGCAAAAGTGTAAACTCTTTGATCTAATTGTCTGCTTAAATTTTTCTTTAATGTAATATTTAATGAAGTAATTACAGTCTATTTGATAAAATTAATGATTTCCAAACTTTGAGATAGGATAAAAACTAAAAACAATCATCAGATTATCTGTCATAAGTTAGAAATGGCTCGTTATGATCAGCCACAAAATTTTAACTTTCCAAAGTGGTCTTTTGGTCAAAAGTCTCTTGAGCTGCGTCCATTTCAAGCTAAATGGTTTGATGATGTCACTCTTTCTAGTTTTTTACTCTTTTTATGAATGGTTAGTTGGCTCAATATTTTCTGATGATGATTGAAGAGTAAAGCTCACTAAATATGTTATAAGCTTCCAACACATTGATACAGTGGCTCCGTTTTACAAATGATACTGATAGCAGGGTTCCCATGCTTCCTGGAAAACTGGGAAAATCCTTGAATTTTTCATTTCATTTTCAAGGCCTTGAAAGTACTTGAATTTTATAGAAAGAGCAAAAAACCTGGAAAAAGTCCGGAATTTTGTTCTTTCTGTATGCTCACAATATTGCCAGTGTACATAAAAAGCAAACATATTTAAAAGAGAAACACCGGCATTTATATCCCTGTTCTTGAAAAATTCGCGTCTTTAAGATTGTAAGGAACGACAACTCTTCACATCAGTTGACATTTTAGTGGTGTTACACCTACTTAGTCTGTACAGAGTTATCTTTTTTTGTAAAGTGTCTGGTGGTTAAGATGAAAGAAAAAACGTGGCACACTTTAAAAAATGATTTCTTTCCTTCAAAGAAGACAAATTGGCAAAGCTAGTGTAAACTACTTAACTTAAATGTTCTGGGAATAAGCTAGTTGAATTAATAAAATGGTAATATGAGTCATGTTTTTTAGTTTGATTAAATTTACATGTATTATACCCCCACCGATGAAGTTCAAAGGGGGTATATTGGAGTCTGTCCATCTGTCCATTTATGTCTGTCCATGATTCTTGTGAACCTAACTCTAAACTATTTGAAGGGTTTTGTTGAAACTTTACAGACTGGTAGTATATGACATGAGGATGTTCATATTATAGTCGTCCGCGGTATTCTCGCGTCATTGGTAATTTCGCGTTATTTCCGTTTTGCACTGCAGCGCCATCTTAACATTGTTTACAAACAACCTACTTTCATTTTCAATTCAAATTTTAATCAGTTTATCCAGAATGCATAGAATTTTGGTGAGTTAACTTTCAAAATAGTTGAAATACTTAAATTTCTATCCAATTAAACCGAAATCCTGTATTTTTCACTTGTTAACATCGTTTTCGCCAATGTTTTGTTTATGTCGTCTGTTATAAATAGGCCTGATTCGGATGAACGACGATCCCACAATGCCCCGCTTCCCTTTAATTCCCGCCTTGGTACCATAATTTCCGAAATGGACTAATTTTAGTGGTCACATACAAAGGTTCAAAGGTCAGGGTTCCGAGAAGGAACAGCTCTTTCAGGTGTACACGCTGTCAAAATGAATAAATTGTTAAGTACTGGGTGTGGAACATTTCACATAATTTTACCAATATTGTTGTAATTAAACTGTTATTTTTACAAACGGACACAGACTTCCTTAGTGTACCGGAAATAAACAAATATTGTGGTATGTAACCTAACAATAATTCTACAACTACAACAACAACATCTTTAACGCGAAAATACCAAGGACATAAACAATCAAATGATAGAAAGTGTACATGTTGACACGTGATTGTCGGGAGTATTTTAATTATATTTTGTGTCAAAACTTGCATGTTTTGATAGATAATGAATTATTTCAAATTAGTTTAAAAACAAAATAACTGTTATATTTTCATTTGCTTGGTTACTGTATTTAGTGTCACTAGAACCGCGAGAATATAGGGGAACAGGCTACAAGATAATCTAGCAAAGGGGAGATAACTCGGACCTAGATATTTTCCATTATGTCTCTTAAACAGTACTACTTTAACCAAGTGACAGTGAGTGAGGCAGAAGTATTCATCGCCTTTAGGGATAGCTCTAGCTTATTTTCTTAAAGTTCTAGCACCTATTAAAGAACTTAGCCCTTACAGAAGAAAAAGGCCTGCTGCGTACTCTTGCTGTGTACATACAGCGTATATGATGCGTACATGATGTGTACTGAAATCAAGGGCTTTAAATAGTACGCAGGATATACACCGCACATACACCGATAGTACGTTTGTAGTACACTTTTGACATGCAAATGAGCTCTGCCGCGTACTACTTGCTGCGTACATGCTGTGGACTACATAGTACACAGGATGTACGCTGGAGGAATTTAATATGCGGGAAATAGTACGCAGCATGTACGCGGCACATACACTTTTCACATGCAAATGAGCCTGCGGTGTACTACCCCTGCGGCGTACATGCTGTGTACTCCTGCGGCGTACATGCTGTGTACTCCTGCGGCGTACATTCTGTGTACTCCTGGCCCGAGTCCTGCGGCGTACATGCTGTGTACTCCTGCTGCATACATGCTGTGTACTCTTGTGGCGAAACTGCTGTGATAATGTAAATTCCTTACCCCACCAACTTTCTTATGCAAATGCTGATCATTTGGACAGAAAAAAACAGAAAAAAGATAAGTGACATGCATCAATAAGTATTTACCCTTACCAAAATAATGTAGATTGATGTTATCAAATAAATTAGTATGCTTTTCTTCATCCATTTTTCAATGAAATAAATCAATTTTTGTAGCATGTAATTTGGTAAACATCTGAAGAAAATGGCGTAACTGCATCAAGGGGAAACAACTTTAATGCAACTAAATATAAGTGTTATAAATTTCGAAGTATCTGCGGTGTACATGCAGTGTACTATTTTCTTGTACAAGTCCCTCCTGCGTACATGCAGTGTACTCCTTAAATTTTCAGAGTCTGTGCTGCGTACTTGAAGTGTACTAGTGACCTCCTGCGTACATGCTGTGTACTCGTCGAAATAGTACGCGGCATGTACGCGGCATGCGGTGTATGTAAAATGTACTCCTCTGGCGTACTACTGTGTTCGCGGCATATACACAGCAAATACGCAGCATGTACGCCACAGAGGCTTGCTTCTGTAAGGGAGAGGCAGTGAAAGAAATTCACTTCTGACGGGACTTGAACCTACAATGTCTGGATCAGGTTTGGGCGCTCTACCTTTGAACCACGAGGCGCTCTATTAGTCCTTGAATTTTGTGAAAATGTCCTGGAAAAGTCCTTGAATTATTTCCACAGAAAAGAGTGGGAACCCTGTGATAGGAATGTCTACAGTTTGCAAGACAATGACTGAGATGTTTTGATATTTCAGTGACTTTCAGAATTATTTCAAGCAATGCTAAAATAGAACTACTTGGTAAAATTGGCACACTTGATATAATTGGTTATATGGTATCTAAATGCAAGAAAATTGTGTTGCAAAAAAAAATTCCCACAACCTGGGAAGGGACACCCCTCCCATACCCACCCTGTTAATGTCTCGCGCCGCCGGAATACCAAATGCCTTGTGAAGCCCCTGAAGGAAAAGCTTGCCCTAGAGGCAACATTTATGACCCTGTCTTCAAGAAACTTGGTCAGAATGTTTATCTTGATAATTTCTGCTGACATTTATATATCTCAACAAAAGCAACATGAATATGCCACATGTGATATTATTATTATTATTACAGCATTCTGCATCTACAAGGGTGTACCATACAGTCAAGGTCAGATCTTGGATGGTGGATGCCAGAATATTATGTTGCTGTGGCAATGCTGATAGAACATGGCTGGCAGATAACCCCTATTGATTTTGAGGTTTGTTGTTCAAAAGTCATGAGAAAGGTCATGTTGACCTTGACCTACGTTTGGATCATTTTTTCATCATTTGTAAAGCAAACATTAAGGCTCGAATTGTAGAAAAGTTTTTAAGTGACCTGTGTAAGTTGACTGTATGATCTGTGCAGTTACATGGTGCACAATCACTTGACTTGTGACGTTTCAACTGGGGTATCATGCCAAGCAGAATTTGTAAACAAAACAATGTTTTTGAAGGTAAAATTTTTAATGATATATTTTTAGCTCACCTGTCACAAAGTGACAAGGTGAGCTTTTGTGATCGCGCGGTGTCCGTCGTACGTGCGTCCGTGCGTCCGTCCGTGCGTCCGTGTGTCCGTAAACTTTTCCTTGTGACATCTCTAGAGGTCACATTTTTCATGGGATCTTTATGAAAATGGGTCAGAATGTTCATCTTGGTAAATTCTAGGTCAAGTTCGAAACTGGGTTACGTGCCGTCAAAAACTAGGTCAGTAGGTCTAAAAATAGAAAAACCTTGTGACCTCTCTAGAGGCCATAATTTTCAATGGATCTTCATGAAAATTGGTCAGAATGTTCACCTTGATGATATCTAGGTCGAGTTCGAAACTGGGTCACGTGCCATCAAAAACTAGGTCAGTAGGTCAAATAATAGAAAAACCTTGTGACCTCTCTAAAGGCCAAATTTTTCATGGGATCTGTATGAAAGTTGGTCTGAATGTTCATCTTGATGATATCTAGGTCAAGTTCGAAACTGGGTCACGTGCGGTCAAAAACTAGGTCAGTAGGTCTAAAAATAGAAAAACCTTGTGACCTCTCTAGAGGCCATATATTTCATGAAATCTTCATGAAAATTGGTCAGAATGTTCACCTTGATGATATCTAAGTCAAGTTCGAAAGTGGGTCACGTGCCTTCAAAAACTAGGTCAGTAGGTCAAATAATAGAAAAATCCTTGTGACCTCTCTAGAGGCCATATTTTCCAAGGGATCTGTATGAAAGTTGGTCTGAATGTTCATCTTGATGATATCTAGGTCAGGTTCGAAAGTGGGTCACGTGCCTTCATAAACTAGGTCAGTAGGTCAAATAATAGAAAAACCTTGTGACCTCTCTAAAGGCCATATTTTTCAATGGATCTTCATGAAAGTTGGTCTGAATGTTCATCTTGATGATATCTAGATCAAGTTCGAAACAGGGTCATGTGCGGTCAAAAACTAGGTCAGTAGGTCTAAAAATAGAAAAACCTTGTGACCTCTCTAGAGGCCATACTTGTGAATGGATCTCCATAAAAATTGGTCAGAATGTTCATCTTGATGATATCTAAGTCAAGATCGAAAGTGGGTCACGTGCCGTCAAAAAGTAGGTCAGTAGGTCAAATAATGAAAAAACGTTGTGATCTCTCTAGAGGCCATATTTTTCATGGGATCTGTATGAAAGTTGGTCTGAATGTTTATCTTGATGATATCTAGGTCAAGTTTGAAACTGGGTCAACTGCGATCAAAAACTAGGTCAGTAGGTCTTGAAATAGAAAAACGTTGTGACCTCTCTAGAGGCCATACCCTTGAATGGATCTTCATGAAAATTGGTCAGAATGTTCACCTTGATGATATCTAGGTCAAGTTTGAAACTGGGTCACGTGCCTTAAAGAACTAGGTCAATAGGTCAAATAATAGAAAAACCTTGTGACCTCTCTAGAGACCATATTTTTCAATGGATCTTCATGAAAATTGGTCAGAATTTTTATCTTGATAATATCTAGGTCAAGTTCAAAACTGGGTCACATGAGCTCAGAAACTAGGTCACTATGTCAAATAATAGAAAAAACGACGTCATACTCAAAACTGGATCATGTGGGAAGAGGTGAGCGATTCAGGACCATCATGGTCCTCTTGTTGTAAAATGACACCTAGCTGGTGCAAGTCCTTATATCAGTGCATACCTCCGGTGATATAACATATGTCCGTGTCTGCTTTAGATTTATGGCCCCTTTTGTACTTAGAAAATATCAGATTTCTTGGTTAAGTTTTATGTTTAGGTCAGCTTTTCTCCTAAAGTATTCAAGCTATTGCTTTGAAACTTGCAACAGTTGTTCACCATCATAAGCTGACTATGTACATCAAGAAAGATAACTCCATCCTGGTTTTTGCAAGAATTATGGCTCTTTTTGGACTTAGAAAATCATGGGTAGGACAATTTTTCTATTACCGGTATACAATAAAAACCAGATGAGCATCAGCACCCGCAAAGCGGTGCTCTTGTTCCTAAAACTAGTCGAATTTTTCTTTGCTCATACAAACACAATGTAAAACAATTGCACAGAATCCTCCTGATTCGCATGTTTATAAATCACATGTACCCATTTTATTATCCGGCAGCGACGTAGTGCCTTTGTGTGATTGAATACCATAGCAGTAACATAAATATCATCGCGATCCATAGACAGGAATTTCTATATATTTGTGAAAGCACTAGCCTCTTCCGAAACGTTTTATATAGAAGATATTACATAAGTGTCTTTTCATATTGAATTTATTAAACGAGTTGAATAAAATAATAAGATGCGGGGCTCTGCCGAGCATTTTATCAATTTTATTCAACGAGTTTAATAAATTCAATGTGGAAAGTCACAAATGTAATTCGACGCCGCCCTGAAGGCGGTGTCGAGTATATGGGATACACTTTTATTTTGGACCCTGTAAAGGTGGTAATGAATAGTTTCGGAGTGATAAACTGAACACAGTGAATAGTTTGTAAAAGGATCAACGATATTGCACAATACATTTTAGTGAATAAACAAAAAATGGCAAAAAGAAAACATAAAAAATGTATGTAATGCAACTTATTATGTGATTTAAAACAATGCTATCTGTCTTTCCTCTCCTTATTTGTAGAGCAGAACATATTTTTTTATTTACAATTTCGTCAAAAATGTTGATCCGATTTATTGATAAGGGAGGTTACCCTGTAAGTCAAGTTTTCTATTTCTATTCTTAGCATGACCTACTTACCTATCTCATTTTCTATAAATAGAACACACCGCAGATACTGCAACGCGTGAATCGCCTGGACAAGGGAGTGTTCGTGTATTTTACAATAATATTGCAGTAAACTTCGGAGAGAATATTAAAAAAAAATTATGGAAAATTACAATTTACCTGCATAAAAATTCCCTGGAAAGAAAAACGTTTTTACAGTGTAAATAAAGGAATCAATAAGCATAGATATGTTGAAATGAACGAAGGAAGTGCCTCTGTTAACTTATTTTTAACCTTTTTGTCTTATTTTCTTTGTTGATAGGTACAGTGATGTAATTTCAGAATGCGCACACTTTTGCAAATTCCTATTTCCATTTGGTTTTTTTTGTATGTTTGTTTGTTTTTTTATTTTTTCTTTCTTTTTTTTTTTTTTTTTTTTTGCTTATGTGTCATATAGATCTACTCATTGTTTACAGATATACACTGTCAACTAAGGTGTGCAATAGGCTAAAGAGCATTTGGCTGACTTTGTCAGTGACATGTTAATACTTCTTTAAATGTGGTTAGATCGAAATATCAAAAGCCATGGGACCATAACTTATCAAAGCATCAGTGACTTTAAAATAGAATTCCTTGTTGAATTTATATGTTCATTATTGATCTTATATGACTAGTCAGTTGCTCTGGTTTTATTATATCTTGTTACTTGCTCCTTTTTTTAAATTTAATAGATAGTTTTTGTATTTGTCCATTCCTGACAAAAAAAGAAAAAAAAAGAAAAAAAACATTTTCATTGAAATATTTTCTACACTTTGGCAGCGGGTTATTATGCTTGCTAAATTTCTTGTAATATTAGATTTGAATCTAGACACTGACATACTCCTAGTAACCTTACAGTTCAACCAGGACTTCAAGTTTATCGTTTGTCCAAAAAAAAAAAAGAATTCTATGATATTCAAAAGTATATAAGAAAGATTCATGCTTTGTGAATAGGGGGCAATATAGAGATTATTTATGTTATATCATTCTTTTCTTGGATAAAATTTTTGGTTGTTTTTGGCAATGGAAACAGTAAATTGCTCTGTATAATCTGCATTCTGAAATCTATAATGTAGGTGACTAAGATCCATAAAACTTCATCAGTAAATAGAAAACTCTCATTACATTACATGATAATAAAAATAATGGTTTCTGTGAACCACAACTTTTCACAGGAGGTGACCTTAGTTAGTGAAATAATTACTTTAATTTTGTATGTATAGGGACCACCTACTCGCAATGTTATATTCTTCATGTTTATAACATATATTGTTTTATGTGCTAGTCAGACTAATAGAGTAATGATTAGGTGATTTCTCATATAGCAATAAATGTACTTCAGACACAACACTTGGCGGCGTCTTTGATGCTTGCATCAATGAATTTCCTTGTATTCATTTTATCACATGTTAGCTTTTCTTGTGGAAACATCAAAAATTCTACTTTCTTTTACTACAAGTCAATTTAACCAACGTTTCCTACACTATAAACAACGTTGACGTCAAAGCTTTATTACACTAGAGTATTATCATTTTTATACGCCCGTTTGAAAAACGGGACGTATTATGGGAACGCCACTAGCGGGCGGCGTCCACAGACTTTGTCCGGAGCATATCTTCTACATGCATGGAGGGATTTTGATGAAACTTGGCACAGTTGTTCACCATCATGAGACGAAGTGTCATGCGCAAGAACCAGGTCCCTAGGTCTAAGGTCAAGGTCACACTTAGAGGTCAAATTCAAGAATGACTTTGTCCGGAGCATATCTTCTTCATGCATGGAGGGATTTTGATGAAAGTTGGCACAATTGTTCCTCATCTGACATCATGAGACGGAGTGTCATGCGCAAGAACCAGGTCCCTGGTCTAAGGTCAAGGTCACCCTTAGAGGTCAAAGGATACAAGAATGAAAACTTTGTCCGGAACATTTCTTCTTCATGCATGGAGGGATTTTGATATAACTTGGCACAAATGTTCACCACCATGAGGCGGAGTGTCATGCCCAAGAACCAGATCCCTAGGTCTAAGGTCAAGGTCACACTTAGAGGTCAAAGGATACAAGAATAAAAACTATGTCCAGAGCATTTCTTCTTCATGCATAGAGGGATTTTGATATAACTTGGCACAAGTGTTCACCACCACAAGATGGAGTGTCATGCGCAAGAACCAGGTCCCTAGGTCTAAGGTCAATGTCACACTTAGAGGCCAAAGGTCAGATACAAGAATGACTTTGTCCGAAGCATTTCTTCTTCATGCATGGAGGGATTTTGATGTAACTTGGCACAATTATACACCATCATGAGACGAAGTGTCATGCGCAGTTCCTTCTTTAGAATTACTTCCCTTTGTTGTTACTATAAATAGCTTATATTGTAACTTTTTCATTACTAGTCGTAGGGAAAAATCAAGACCACTTTACTGTAGTACAACATGCATGTTACATCCGATTTTGAGGTGTATTTTGACCAGTCTCTACCTGGTAAGGATTTTTATGTGGACTTACAATTTGTTTTTTGGATTTTTTTTTTTTTAAAGATTAACTTCCCTTAGTTGTTACTATAAATTTTCTGTGGTACAACATAGATGTTACTTTCCAATTTTAGGTGTATTTTAAGGTACATGTATCTCTACCTGGTAAGGAGTTTTTTTTGTGGACTTAGAAAAACAAAAGAATTACAATGATTACTAAACAATCACAAAATTAAAATTCCATCTGCAAATACAGGTGCTAGAGTAAAGAAATTTGCTGTGATCGTCGTATATTGTGACACACTTGTTTCATTACTGGTCATAGGGAAAAATCAAGACCACTTTTCTGTAGTACAACATGCATGTTACATCCAATTTTGAGATGTATTTTGACCTATCTCTACTGGTAAGAATTTTTGTGTGGACTTAGATTTTTTTTTTTAATGTTTACTTCCCTTTGTTGTTACTACAAATAACTTATAAATATTGTAACTTTTTGTAATCTTTCTTTTATTTGGCATAAATGTTTGCTTCATTGAGACAGAGTGTCGTGTGCAACTCCCAGTCCTTTTGACAGCTGACGGGCTCGACATGTTGCCCGTGGGCATCTTTTTTTTTCTTTTTTTTCTGTCAAACTGTTTGGTTAGATTGCCAAAATCATAAAGATTAATAAGGATATGTATCAGTGCAATGTTAATCTCTAAAATTCTAGAATATCCTTTTCTCTCAAATATTTATGTGAAGAAAACATTATATTTCCATGATTGATTGATTTGCGAGGTGAATTTACCTTCTGTTAGTTTCAAATAACATTTCATTGCTTGATTAAAGCTAATGATAGGTAGCCCTGCAACTTTTTTCGCTTTAAACTATTATTGACAAAACTAGCTGTCTTACGATGTAGTAAAAAATTTGTGACTTGCGAAATATTTGATATCGTTTCCAAAGCATTATCCATCTTATTAATTTCTGTTATTCGGTAAGTAGTATGTGGCCAAATGATCACAATGTGTTAATTTCGCATTTTAGCCATTTAATAAAAATGTTTTAGAAAACATGTACCTCGTGATATCATTATTGTAAAATCTCGTGTCAAATTTTAGATAAGTCATGTCCAGTGACAAGCCTTGTCGACGTCGGGACATGATACATGTATGCTTTAAAATGATGCCGTTGGCTCAACATGACTTTTCGAAAACCGTATTTCTGTAGAAATTGTACTAGATCAATACTAGTACTTCGTCAACTGACCGGCAGATTTTCCAAATATTTGGTTGAACATGGGCTTAAGTTGTAAAGAGCCAGCCTAAACAAATGAAAACACGACTTAAATATGCGTAAATATCGGGCAATCTGATACGCCATAAAGGATTTCCAAATGGAACGGGAAGCAGCCACTCATTTTGTCGTGAAAATAGCATGTGCGTTCCATGATGCTCCTTTTCTATGGACCGCATGTTAACAGCAAATTTAGTATCATTTGATTATTCAAGTGTTGTCTCGATACAACTAAATTCATGTGAAATCCAATTGGGAAAGGACTATACGTCAAGTAAGAATCATTTTGCTTTATCTTCCTGGCAAAATTAACAGTAGAAAGTGGTTAAACTGTCAGCCAAAGATTTTTGCTTGATGTGACAGCATTGGTATAAAGTAACTGGCTTTGAGAGCATGTTTTTGTGTTACCCACATTTTCTTGAAAATACCACTATCCACGTGCAGTAAACTTTACAGAGTATTGCGTTTTTAGGGGAAAATGTTACCTGCGTTAATTGCGGCATTGCATTCAACAAAAGGAACGAGAAAATCGCGATTTAAAATAGTGCTTTCTGTGAGAGCTTTTGGACTTTAGAACGGACACTTTTCGAGTTCGGCGATCTGTCCAGAAATATGCCATTTGTTTAGCAAAGATTCCACCAAAATGATCTTACATATCAAAGAGAACGCAGGGGTGATAACTAGTTGGTCGTTTATCAAGGAACAGTCGCTTTGGTTTGGTTTACAAACCATTTGAAAATATGCTTGCTGTGGGAGCATTGCGGTTTGTCCGGGTTACCAGCAAAACTAAAGCAGACACGGCCATATGTTATATCACCGAAGGTACACATTGATATAAGGACTTGCACCAGCTAGGTATCATTTTACAAAAAAATATATCTTTAAAAACTTTACCTTCAAAAACACTGTTTTATTTACAAATTCTGCTTGGCGTGATACCCCAGTTGAAACGTCACAAGTCATGTGATTGTTCACCGTGAGTTATTCCTGACAGTAACAAACCTTAACTTTTAGCTTTAAGGTACAATGCAATCTGTAATAAAGACAGTTTTCACACATTTTTGTCAATTTTAGGGCTTTCAAATTCATTTTATTAGTATTTGTGTCAAAGCCTGTCTATCTGTCTGTTGATCATGGGGTTTCTATTGATAACTGAAGAATGCTTTGGCCTACATATAGAGTCAAGTTGATCATTGTGTTCCTATTGATAACTGAAGAATGCTTTGGCCTACATATAGAGTCAAGTTGATCATGGGGTTCCTATTGATAACTGAAGAATGCTTTGGCCTACATATAGAGTCAAGTTGATCATTGTGTTCCTATTGATAACTGAAGAATGCTTTGGCCTACATATAGAGTCAAGTTGATCATGGGGTTCCTATTGATAACTGAAGAATGCTTTGGCCTACATATAGAGTCAAGTTGATCATGGGGTTCCTATTGATAACTGAAGAATGCTTTGGCCTACATATAGAGTCAAGTTGATCATGGGGTTTCTATTGATAACTGAAGAATGCTTTGGCCTACATAGATGATAGAGTCAAACTTCTTAGGATGATTGCCTGTGGTCAGTAGGTATTGTTTTTGTGGTTTTGAAACAAAAGAAGTGGCAAAACCATCTAAAAATTTGATGAATCAAGGGCCATTCATTTAATATGTATTTTGTAACTTTACGTTCCTTTTTGTTTCTTACAGTACGACGACTTTGTAACAGTTTGAGGTGTTACAGCAGAAAACAGAAATGTTGGCTTGTTTACAGGGGAATCAACATACCATACAGAGTTACAGTATTCCTCAGTCTGCATCCAGAATCTGTCTACATATAGTGGGGAAGTTAAACTAAGTTTTCTTATTGGTTTATAATTACAATAAGATCAGTGTTCCCTCTCACTCCTGTAACGCTGCCGCAGTAAAAGGATTTTGTAAGTGTTTACATGATCTTTCAATCACAAGACGATACTGTTGGCTTTTTCCCTTCAATAATGAGGGCAAACAGTCGTAAATGCATTTTATTTTCAAACTGAAATGTATAAAAAAAAAACAAATTGGAGGTAATGTTTGGTAAAATTTTTGTGAAGTTCATGCTGTGCTTATAATATTATGCTATCCACCTTGCCTTTGGCACTGTTCAGGCTTTCTTCTGGGCCCTACTTTTCCTACCTTTCAGCTTTCGATTTGAACCCTTTTTTGCCCTACTTTTTCATTGTTAACTTAAAAATGTTATTACTACAAATTACAAAAAATTACTAAATTTTTCTAAAAGACCTCTTTTCCAACCAACATTTTCAGTTGCATGTAAATGACAGATGTGTAGGTTTGCATTTTGAAGTCCATTCTTGAAAGATGTATGGTGCCTTTGCCAAGTGTTCAGCATAATCATGGCAGAACGGTTGTTTTACATTATTAGTCACATGAATGGTGCAGAAATATTCCAATAATTATGTCCTTTTATACTAAAGTTAACATTTTGATACACTTTCATTCTATTCTGTTATTAAGAAACATATTAAATTATTGTCAAATATTGTCAACGACATTGAAGTCGTTAAACACTTCAGTGATAGGTACAGCTTCCTCAGATACGCCCTATTTCACTGTCCAGCATCGGAATAGTAGAGCGCACTGTCTTCTGTGCCAGCTCTTGTTTAAACTGACCAAGCATCAAACATGTTCATAGTTTCATAGGTACAGTCTTGGCCGAAAAAAGTAAAAAATATGTAAACTTGCTAAATTTTAGCTTTGAATTTTGAAAAAAAAAGACGAGCTGTGTCATGAGAAAAACAACATAGTGGGTTTGCAACCGGCATGGATCCAGACCAGTCTGTGCATCCACGCAGTCTTGTCAGGATCCATGCTGTTCGCTTTCAAGCCTATTGCTATTAGAGAAACCGTTAGCGACGAGCATGGATCTTGACCAGATTGCTCGGATGCTCAGGCTGGTCTCGATCCATGCTGGTCGCAAAGCCACTATGTTGGTTTTCCCATGGCATGGCTCAGATACTATTTCACCATAAGGATTTGGGTTTTGGTGAAAGTTTTGAATGTACGCAGGTTTCTCGGGAACTATAGCTCTGAATGCTTTCACACTTCATAATTCTTCTTCATTATGAAGTTACTTTCTGAACCAGTTTCCATATCTATGACTTACTGTTTATAAAATTAGTTGCTTTTGTATGTAAGTTGATGTTATGTGATAATAATATGTTGTTGTGAAATGACTTCAAGCAGTCAATGTGCAGCTCCTATGTACTTTTAACTGTAGCCAATACTTAAAAAAAAATTACAGACTTATGGACACACCTATTGATACAGTCTACATATTTTGTGGTGTTTTGTACATTTGACATTGTTGCAGGTACAAATCACATTGTGCACATGTATAAACCTACATTGATGGAAACTTAAAAGAGATCAGATACTAAGAAAAAGTATACTTTTCATCTACCATCTGGTAAAGGAGCTTTAGATTCTTCTCGGAAAATACTGGCATAATTTCAAAATAATTTCACAGACATTTTCCTTGCATAATCATCTATTAAAGTTGTTCAAGCAAGCCTTGTAACTCATCTAACAGATCTAGGGCCCATCATGGCCCTCTTGTTTACCAATGGTTTTGCTTGGCCCCTACTTGGTGCTGCCAGAGCCAAAACTTGAACATGTTTGAAACAACCACTTCTCATGAACCACACAGTGGATCAGCACCACATTTGCATTCTTGTATGAAGTTTGTTCAAATTGTTCCACTTGGCCCCTTTTAGCTAAAAATTGAAATACCTTTAATCAACTTCAGTTCATTAACCATGTGATTATCTTTACTAACCTCTGATTTATGTTCAAATGGCTCTGCTTGGCCCCTTTCAATGTCCGCCAGATCTTAAAAAAGCTTTAGAAGCACTTTATTGATTTTCATCAAGCTTGGTCTGTAGCATCATTTTTATTTGCCTGAAAATTCTGTTTTATACATGCATCTGTTTTCTCTTGCATACTTGTTATATTGTAGGCAGCTTATATCTATAGTATCTTAGTATATGCTGGAAGCCCAAGGTGATACAAAATTACATACTGTTGCCTTAATGAATTTATACTGTTGCCTTAATGAATTTATTCTGTTACTTTATTTATGCCTTTGTCACCTATATTTCACAGTATTTAACATACTTCACTTGGCCTCTTCCCTAATTTTCTACACATGAGAATGGACCATTATCAGCTCTTGCATAGATCCATCTAAAACACTGCCATTTTTATGCGCCCATCTTGACAGATAAACAGTTTTCTATTCTCTTAACTTGAGCAGTTCTCATCCAGTGTTCACCAAATTTGGTCAGAATGTGATACAAACATACTGTTGCCTTAATGAATTTATTCTGTTACTTTATTTATGCCTTTTTCACCCAGATTTCACAGTATTTAACATATTTTCTATGCTCTTAACTTGAGCAGTTCTCATCCAGTGTTCACCAAATTTGGTCAGAATGTTTATGGGCAAGTTTGATAAGCTGTTGGGTCCTGTAAAGTTACCTGTAGAGTTATGAGCCTTGTGTGGCTAAATTTTTTTAAAGTAGATCGTGTCTCCTCAGTTATTAGAATAATTTTCAGGGTTAGATGCTTACTTTTTTTCTAACAATCCTGGCGGGATTCCTCCTTACAAATTCAGCTGTCCCTCCCTGATTTCAGGAATCCCTCCCATTTTCAATGATTTTATCGATTGTTAACACTATTTAAAAAGATTCAATAAACATACATAACCAAAGCAAATACATCTTTCTTTTATTTATATTTATTGAACATAAAGAATCGATACATTAACAGTCAAGTGACAATAAAAGTCTGTAAGACTTCTGCTGCAGGGTGATCAGATCACGCCTGCTCCAGTCATCTTCATCATCTCTGTCATCATCATCGCTGGAGATCTCCCCGCACTCCTCCGTCAGATCCTCATAGTTAGGGATGTTGTCACTCACAGACACTATTCCAATATCCTCATTGTCAACAGATACCTAAACAGGCCTCGATCTTAACCTACTTTTGCTGGTAGCCAGCAGGGCTACCAACTTGTGAAATCAAGTAGCCCGACCAGGTTTCTGGTAGTCCCGTTTTGGAAAAGAGAAAAATATATTACAGTCTTCGCCTTAATTTTTTTTAGGACTTGTAATTTCAGGCGTTAAGAAAACCACTTGCCCGAAAACATTTTTAATTGCCCGAAATCATTCTGTTTATAAATATGATGTATTTTAGTTTATGCTTGATTCAACATTCAGTTATTTAAAGTGTAGGCAACTAATCTACCCACACTATCCATGTGCAGGCTAAGCAAACGTAAGTGGATAACATGTTGCAATATTCAAGTAACTAGCTGACAGAAATTATGGGAGAAAACTGTAGAAAAAGAGCAAGACATATACCAGTATCTAGTTATATGTCAGGCATGGGGTTCAAATTTGCACTACCCTTCTAAAACTTACTTTTTTAGCCAGGGCCTTTAAAATATAGTGTAGCTGTTCAAATTTAACTGCAATAATGGACCAGGCTGGTTAGCCCCCCACCCCCACCCCACCCAGCCCCAACCCCCAAAAATGTGTTTCTGGTGGCATGGCCAAAAAAAGTAGGGTTGGTAGGTCGGTATTTTCTTTTTTTTAAGCACTATTATCAAGTAAATGTAACCTATTATCACAGTCCGGGGCAACGTGGACGCATTAATATGTCAATAATCATCATCAACCCACCCGTGTTTAAAGCGGAAAAAAAACCCCATCAGTTATCGGTAATTATTCTGTTGTTAAAGAAGTAATTGGCCTTGTTTCCATTATCAATTAAAACCCTCTCAAAGAGCTAAAAGAAGTGTGTCGGCATCATGGCATCTGAAGTGGAGATCAAAGCGGTATAATTGCCCGAGATTGTCATGGCATTACGTCATGTTTTCGCGCCATGTGACACATCACTGTCTGATCGTACGGCCTCGGTTCTTTAAACTGCTGACAAGAAATCAGTAAAAAAGGTTTCTTCTTTATTTTTTTTCAAGCGAATGTGCAATATCCCGTATAAACTGACAGGTAAATGTGACAAACAATATTATTTACGTTCACGAGGTCCCTTAACCTATTCATCCGCACTTGCAGAAATCTGTTTGCCAAAAATCGTTTTACTCGATGCATTAAAATTGCTGCCGCTTTTTCTTTATTTAAGATTTTTTAATTATGTTTTTAGTACTTTCTTGTCAAAAGTCTGAATTTTATGGCCATAGTATGTATTATTTATTTACTTTTAGAAATAAATAAATAATTAAGATCGCGCTGCTTGAAATTTTACGAATAATTGTATGAAACTTCGATCGTTTTTATAAAATTCTGCGTACATTTCTGTCGACATCTTATTAAGATCGTTATAGAATTCAACCTGTATTACTTCTAAAGTGGGGCTGAAAATTTGAAGCGATTATATTAAAAAATGAATGCACTACAAGCGTTTTTTGTGTACGTGTCGATAAACATTTAAGTAACAGCGATACCATAGGTCGCACGTGCTCGTGGAAAGGAAAATTTAACTGGCATGACGTTTTGATATCTTTACGATTCGTGGGTAAATTCCAGTTAATCCAGGTAATTTTCGTGTTATGTGGACCGAAAATATCGTTGTCATTTAAAAGGAAACATCAGATAAATCGGTGAAATTTCATGCTTTTATTATTAACAAGTTTGAAAACTTAGTAGCCCGACGGACTACCCAGCTTGGGAAATTCGGTAGTCCGTCTGGAAAACTGGTAGCCTCGGGCTACCGGGCTACCGTCAAGATCGAGGCCTGCTAAATATGGCATTATATTATTAATAAAATCGTCGACTGTCCCTTAGTATTTTAAAAGTAAAATTTTCATTTTTGTAAGCATTTTAACAGAACAAAAACCTTCTCTAAAATTAAACTCTGGCACACAGTATTTTGTTTGGCTAATTTTTCTAATGAAGTGGTATTACTATAAATGTAATAAAAAGAATGCTGAAATCTTAATTATAATAACAAAATACCTTCGGCTTAACTGAGTCATGACTTTTTGACAGGTAAACAAATAATCGCGAAAATATAGGACAACCGAAAGCGAGGCTACATGGTAAAACCCCGTACCCGGACCGTACCGTACATGTTAGACTGGTACCCGCTGTCTCTTCTGTGATTTCACACTATATATTTTATAGGACGCGGAACCAGTCTATGTACATGTATGTATTCGAGAGTAAATATCCGGACTGTGGTTAGAACAGATGTCGACTTCGAAAATCGTTTCAAAGCAAGGTTTTTCTGTCATTTTGGTATTTTTGATAAGTCTTTTAGCTAGACCACATTTATACAGATTAAATCTAGGTAAATTTGATAACCAGGCAGATCAGATGATTTTTTTTTTCTTAGATCAGAACTGTGCTTATACAGAATGTGTATTTCTATGAAATCTAGGAGATTGGTAACCAGTTGGTTTGGATAAGCATCTCCAGAGCTATGGCCCTAAAGTTTGTCAAAATTATGAAAATTATTTATATATAGAGTATTTTAAAAGTTAGAAATAAGTTAGTTATTGCCAGCATACAGCTGTTTTGGTATTTTTTCAACTTCAGTATGTATTTATTTTTTGGATTTCAGAAGAAAAGATAGATTTAAGCAATTATTGAAGTCACATCAAACTGTCACTGATACCAAAACATCAGACAAATTATTTTTAGATGTCTGCATTGATTTCATTTTTGCATTTCAAATTTTACAGCAGATATAAAAAGTGTTTTTTATTTCTTTAGACAATTATACTGCTAAAATCCTTTTTTCCATTTCAAAAAATTAACAATGCTGTTTTCCCCCAAATCCACCAGTTTTGGTGGCATTCCCAGTCATGAAGAAATTACTGCTGGGGAATTTAATGATAGTTAAATCTGGTTATTTTGCTATTGCTGGCTAGAATATTAAGTTATTCTTCATGAATGGTTATGGTCAGTTTTTATTATAGATATATAGGCCACAGGGGGTCAGTGTTTTTACATAGAATTATATATATGAATTTGTTTTTCATCTTCGAAATACTGACATACTATATGATTTTCAATGGTCACCTTCAAGATTAATGAACCTGCTAAAATTTAAGTCGAGGAGGGAAGCAAAGTAAAATTAGATCAAAATGACAACAAAGAAAAAGATTACAGAAGTTACAAAAAATGTGGAAACTTCAGTTTGGTCTCCTAGCTTATATCAGAAATGCTGAATTTGCATTGTTTTGGCAGTTTCCCTTTTAACATTTTATTTAATGATTAAACTGGGCTTTTTTCTGTTTGGATATGCAATTTATCATTTTCAAAAAATGATATGAAATCCTTTTTTAAATGATGAAAAGAGTGGGTTTTACATGTTTAATGGTGACCATTGTTAGTTCTGATGCAAACTATCCTTTGCTGATACTGATAAACTTGCAATTTTTCATAGATTATACAATTACTAATCCACAGTAGGAATGTTCCTTTATGGTTTATAAAGCAGAGTTGTCATGGCGTAGCTTACAGATGGAGTTGGGAGGCATGTACATGCAGATCCCAATGGTGGTGAAGACGTGATTTTTGTTGTGGTCAACGTCTTGTGTTTTAATATTGTAAAGCTTGTCTTGCTGAAGAGTTTGACTGTGCTTTCAATGTTTAGTTGTTCATTTATGACCACAGAGACTGCTGTATCTTGATAAAGTACAGTGCGTGCTTGTCAAAGTTAGTTCGAGGCATTGGTTGAGAGGGTAGGACGTTTACCTGGAGTGAAGGCCCTGGGTTCGTTACCTTGTCACTCCCATTGTAGTGTATCTTTGGACAATGCACTTTATATGATGAGAGACAACCTAGCTGGGTACCAGTAGATTGCTGGATGTGAAGGGTACCAGTATATTGCTGGGTGAGAAGTAAATGTTTACCTTTATTTATACTGGAATGAATGATTGTGCTACAGAGTCAACATTGTTTTGTTAGCCCTAATGTAACATATTCTACTGTAGGAACAAAATTCTATTTATGTCAGATGAACAACTTGCAGAATCATCAAAGGGTGGTTAGTGTCAATAGACAAGACAGAAGTGACTGGAACATTTTTCTAGGATAGCACCTACAAACAATTGCCATTCTATTGACAATTTGGAGTTGGGGGGAGTCATAAAATATAATTGGTTACAATAGCCGGCTTGACAGACAGACGGACAAACAGACAGGCAGACAAAGCAGTCTTGGAATGTGTGATTGTTAGCTAGTAATTACAGGGTTGGGGGTTAACATGTTAGGGTGGTTGTGTGGGGGTTGGGAAGAATGGATTTTCAGGGATATTTTTCAGAACACTATTTATAGTCAAATGATGGATTAGGGGATGCATTGTTAATATATTTTGGGAAAAAAGAGGATCAAAAATGCATAGGCTGAAAAACCTGATGATGATAGAGTCGACATATCTTGATACTTAATTTTTGTCGCTCAGTCAAATGTTCACTTCTTTTTTTTTTTTACTGGTATGCATTTTTGTATTTTTGCCAGTTGTTTGACATGTCTGTTTGTTTTTGTTGTTGTTTATTTTGCAACTGAAGTTTTAAAATTAAGAATATGGGACACATAAAGAGTACAAATTTTAAGGCATATCAAGTACAACCCTTTCCACTTTTTGGGAATTGGGATCAGAGGCATAGGATAGTAAGATTTCTTACTATTTTAAAGAATAAGGATATAAAGGGAAGTTTTGAAAAGTGGTGTTTTGATAAATTTTACATAGAACATTGAATTGAGGTTTGAATATGAAAGTGTACACATCTGCTAATTATTTTAGCTGGTAATTAAACTGAATAATATTTTTCATTTATTTTTACAGGGTTTTTTTTTTCCAAACTGATAGAAAAGAGATGTATTTAGAAGTGGGAAATTTGGTCAAAATACTGAGTCTCGAAATGTGTTAAAATGAAGGCTCTGCTTAATTAAATCTGTTCACTTTTTGAAATGTTATTAACAATGATTTCATAACATTTCTGCAGTGCTACATAGGAAAAAAAGATTTTTTTCAATTTTTTGATTTGTTTTAGCATTGAAAATAGTAGTTTTTAACTTTCTTATATGGGGGACCCATATGGGCACCAAGACTGGATGAGCACCTGGGCTATAAGAGACGGAAAATATATATGTAATGATAACAATGGAAGTTTTTTGATACAATTTTCATATATTATATCCTTCTTACATGCCAGTAATGTGGTTAGATACCCACAAAAGTGTGGTTAGATATCCACTAAAGTTGTTCAGCAGTTCTTATCCAAAGTTCACTAAAATATGTCTGAATGTTTATGGTTTAATACTTTTCTCGAGTTCATTAATCAGCCATATCCTGTGCAGTCTGACCATCTTTTTTTACAGTCCAAATTGAAAGATGGACAAGTTCATTACAGAAATTTAGCAGGGTAAGGGTTAGATATATATCAGACCTTTTTATACCCATGCATTAAATAGTGCTTATTTCGGAATATACTTCACTCCCTTGTATACCCAATGCATTAAATAGTGCATATTTCGGAATATACTATTTCTACTTCCAACCCAGACTTACCCCAATAACCGGCAACTGATATGCCTATATCACTTTGCATTCTTCCTGCATTTAAACAAAGTTTGAATAAATAAAATTGGTCAATATTTATGAAATAGGTACACTTGTAAAGTTATTTTCTCTTCTTGTGTCAAAGCTGGCTACAGTGGACATATCATACCAGGTTATCAAATGTGTGTAGTTTTGGTATTGAATTTTCTGAATGAGTGTCATAAAGTTATATTATACCAGCCTCTGGCAAACATAATATTTTTTATTCAGCAAATTCAGTACTGAAACTACACAGATTTCATATTTATCACATGCAGACATCAAACATCCTATTTTGACTCCGATACTGTAAAAATGCAAGGCATTATGAGTATAGTAAGGCTACCCAGTCTTGAACTGAGAATTAAAGAGTTCCATTCTCAACTTGTGAATAATACATTTATATATTATAAAAATCAGCATCTGTGTTGATGACAGTGCATGAATATACTTTCATACAGAATTCATTAACATGCAATATGTACAGGTATTTCATGTCAGTTTTATGGAGTTGGATTAAAGACACGTGCATGTGATAAATTGTGCTATTTCATTTTCTCTCCCCTGTATTTATCTGCACCTTTTCTTGCCTTCGTAGCCGGAAAGTATTGAATTGTCTAACGGATATTACTGTCTACCATGTCAAAAATAGTACGCTTAAGTGATGTCATAATAGTACTAGTACTATAATGACGTCACAAACTATATATATAATACCAGAAAATACCGAAATCTACAATCTTTGAATGTGAAAGGCAAGAAAATATTTTACATGCCTGCTTGTGAATGACAGTTGTTTTCGCAACTCTCGGGAAAGGGTGGATAAGAAACTGTGCTGATGCTCGATTTCTCATTTCTCGCTGTCCCTTCAGTAGGGAAAACCCAGTCTTTGACAGGCAAGCATGTAAGATCCTCATTTCCCGCTGTCTCTCCAGTAGGAAAAACCCATTTTTTGACAGGCAAGCATGTAAGATCTCATTCCCCAATGTCCCTCAAGTAGGGAAAACCCTGTCTTTGACGGGCAAACATGTAAGATCCTCATAACATACACTACTACCAGAGATCCAAAGGATTGATCCAAATAGATTGACAAGCCCTTTTTTTCCACAACATAGGAAATTAATTTTCACAGTTTTATTTAGAAATTTTAACTTATTGAATGATTTCCCTTTATAGACTGTTGAAAAATGACATGAATTCCCAAACAAACAAACTTCCACATATAGAATACCTCAGAGCCAAATGCTTGAAGTCTTCCAGATGTAAAATACCCCAAACCAAAATGCTTGAAGTCTTGCACATGTAAAATACCTCAGAGTCAAATGCCTAAGTCTTCCACATATATAATACCTCAAACCAAAATGCTTGAAGTCTTGCACATGTAAAATACCCCAAACCAAAATGCTTGAAGTCTTGCACATGTAAAATACCCCAAAGTCAAATGCCTAAGTCTTCCACATATATAATACCTCAAACCAGAATGCTTGAAGTCTTGCACATGTAAAATACCTCAGAGTCAAATGCCTAAGTCTTCCACATATATAATACCCCAAACCAAAATGCTTGAAGTCTTGCACATGTAAAATACCTCAGAGTCAAATGCCTAAGTCTTCCACATATATAATACCTCAAACCAAAATGCTTGAAGTCTTGCACATGTAAAATACCCCAAAGTCAAATGCCTAAGTCTTCCACATATATAATACCTCAAACCAGAATGCTTGAAGTCTTGCACATGTAAAATACCTCAGAGTCAAATGCCTAAGTCATCCACATATATAATACCCCAAACCAAAATGCTTGAAGTCTTGCACATGTAAAATACCCCAAAGTCAAATGCCTAAGTCTTCCACATATATAATACCTCAAACCAGAATGCTTGAAGTCTTGCACATGTAAAATACCTCAGAGTCAAATGCCTAAGTCTTCCACATATATAATACCCCAAACCAAAATGCTTGAAGTCTTGCACATGTAAAATACCTCAGAGTCAAATGCCTAAGTCTTCCACATATATAATACCCCAAACCAAAATGCTTGAAGTCTTGCACATGTAAAATACCTCAGAGTCAAATGCCTAAGTCTTCCACATATATAATACCTCAAACCAGAATGCTTGAAGTCTTGCACATATAAAATACCCCAAACCAAAATGCTTGAAGTCTTGCACATGTAAAATACCCCAAAGTCAAATGCATAAAGACTTCCATGTTTAAAATAAAGTCTTCCACATCCAGAGATCTTCATAATGCCCTTCATGCATTTAGAACTTCCCTAGCTGAAAGCAAATGAACACTGTCTTTTTACATGCGTAGAAAAGCTCTAATAACAATATGTGTTGAAAGAAGCAGAAAACACTTTTTCCAATTCCAATGGCAATGAATATGTTTTTTCAGAGGTGAAATTCTCAGTTAAAGATTTTTTGGATACTTATTCATCCAAGACTGTACCTATGAAACCAAGTGATATGAGTGAACACTCTCCTGGTCCCCAATTTTTAGTTTGTTGAGTCGGTGTCAGTGTATTTGGTTTTAGCTCACCTGTCACATAGTGAGCTTTTGTGATTGCCCTTCATCTGTCATCCGTTTGCCATCCCTTCGTTCAAAATGTCTTAATATACAGTTACAAAAAGCAATAATGAATCGCACCCCCCCCCCCACCCCAAAAAAAAAACAATTATGCAAAATATAGAAACAGTGAGTTTAACATTAATGTAAAGGCACAAATCTAAAACCATTAGTAGTAAATTTAAGGAAGTAATAAAGTTTTGTATTTCAACAGAAGCGACACTGTATTTGTGGTTAAAAATCATGCAGCTGTAATCTTAATGTTGTTGCACATCCAGATACATTGTGTTTCCTTTTGAGATTTTGAAAAACATGTGATATTTATTTTTGCAAAATGCTATCAAAATTGTGCTTTGTCTGTGTTTCTTCTTAAAGTTAACGCAAATGAGGAATATTTGACATTTCTGCAGAATGATTTATTAATACAGGTATGAAGATACAGATTGTGTAACATGGAGATTGCTACAGCCAAGAACTGTACATTGCGAGACTCTCCTGAAGTCCTGGTACGCTCTGGCAGGATGGTGTAACCCTCCTGAAGTCCTGGTACGCTCTGGCAGGATGGTGTAACCCTCCTGAAGTCCTGGTACGCTCTGGCAGGATGGTGGTACAAGTGGGGACATAAGGCAGTAGACAATGCCAGCCATGGTACAGTCCAGCTCTTTGCTGATGAAAAACCTCAGTTTCGCTTCTTCCACAGGTATGTTGTTACACACACATTTATGTATGGAGCATATACTGTTACTGCTGTCTGCATATCTGTCCATACATTCGTTCGTACATCTTGAAATCTTGTGTGTCCAACTTTTCCCACACTATAAGGCTGATGAACAGAATAGACGAACAAGCTTGAGAGGCAGGTGCCCACAGAGTAAGGATTTTTTTGTTTTTCTGTGGCTATTTTTACTGCAGTTATGGCCCTTTGATGGTTATTGCTTTATAGAGAATAGCACTGTATCTGGGGGCATTGCATCCTATGGACATAATTCTAGTTTATAAGATAGACTTTCTTTCCAAATGTAGATTGGCTTTTTAAGTTTTTAGCTCACTCGAGTGTTAAAGACCAGCTATTGTGACCATGCTGTGGCCATTGTGTGTGCATGTTTGCATCTATCCATCCTTTGTCAACAATTTCTTTAAACAGAATCTTCTCATAAACCACTGAATGGATTTTTTAGCTCACCAGAGCCAAAGGCTCAGGGTGAGCTATTCTGATCACTTCCCGTCTGTCGTCCATAAACTTTTACTTTAAACGGCATCTCCTCATAAACCGCTAGGCCAATTTCATCCAAACTTCACAGGAATGTTCCTTGGGTGAAAGTCTACAAATTTTTTTCAAAGAATTGAATTCCATGCAGAACTCTGGTTGCCATGACATCAGAAAGGAAAAACTTGAAAAATCTTCTTCTCAAAAACCAGAAGCCCTAGAGCTTAGTAATTTGACACGTAGCATGGACCTCTACTAAAGTTGTTCAAATCATGACCTCAGGGTCAGTTTTGATTTTACATAGATTTCTGTAGGAAAATCTTCAAAATTTTTAAAAAAATAAACCAGAAGGCCTAGAGCTTAGATATTTAACATGTAGCATTGCCTAATAGACCTCTACAAAATGTTTTCAAATCTTGACCCCCGGGGTCAAATTGACCCCGCCCCATGGGGTTACTTGATTGTATATAAAAATATCTTCAGAATTTTCTAAAAATAAACCAGAAGGCCTAGAGCTTAGATATTTGACTTGTAGCATTGCCTAGTGGACCTCTACAAAATTTGTTCAAATCATGACCCCCCGGTATCAAAATTGACCACGCCCTAGGGGTCACTTGATTTTACATAGGAAAATCTTCAAAAAATTTCTAAAAATAAACCAGAAGGCCTAGATCTTAGATATTGACATGCAGCATTGCCTAGTAGACTTCTACAAAATTTATTCAAATCATGACCCCCAGGGTCAAATTGACCCTGCCCTATGGAGTTACTTGATCGTACATAAAAAAATCTTCAAAATTTTCTAAAAATAAATCAGAAGGCCTAGATCTTAGATATTTGATATGTAACATTTCCTAGTAGACTTCTACAAACATTGTTCAAGTCATGACCCCCGGAGTAAAATTGGCCCTAACCCAGGGGTCACTTGATTTTACATAAGAAAATTTTCAAAAAAATTCTAAAAATAAACCAGAAGGCCTAGAGCTTTGATATTTGACATGTAGCATTGCCTAGTGGACCTCTACAAACTTTGTTCAAATGATGACCCCAGGGTCAAAATTGACCCCGCCCAGGGGGTCACTTGATTTTATATAGGAAAATCTTCAAAAAATTCCTAAAAATAAACCAGAAGGCCTAGGTCTTAGATATTTGACCTGCAGCATTGCCTAGTAGACTTCTACAAAATTTATTTAAATCATGACGCCCAGGGTCAAATTGACCCTGCCCCATGTAGTTACTTAATCGTACATAGAAAAATCTTCAAAATTTTCTAAAAATAAACCTGAAGGCTTAGATATTTGATATATAACATTTCCTAGTAGACTTCTACAAACTTTGTTCAAATCATGACCCCCAGAGTAAAATTGGCCCCGCCACAGGGGTCACTTGATTTTACATAAGAAAATCTTCAAAAATCTTCAAAAAAAATTTCTAAAAATAAACCAGAAGGCCTAGAGCTTTGATATTTGACATGTAGCATTGCCTAGTGGACCTCTACAAAATTTGTTCAAATCATGACCCCGCCCCATGGGGTGACTTGATTTTACATAGGAAAATCTCCAAAATAGGTTACTTGATTTTACCAAGGAAAATCTCCAAAAAATTTCTAAATATAAGTTTGTGGGGTATATATTATAGGAGTGAGCTTCGCGGTTGGTCCGTTGGTTTTCATGGTTTCCGGATAATAACTCATGAAAGGCATGATCGATTTGAATAATTTTTGGTACATAGGTGTAAAATCAGAAAATACAGGTCAAGTTTGAATTTGGGGTCAAAGGTCAAGGTCACAGTGACCCTGAACAGTTAAACGGTTTTCTGATGATAACTTGAGAACGCTTGGGCCTAGGATCACAAATTTTGGTACACAGATGTAACATCATGAAATGCAGGTCAAGTTCGACTTTGAGGTCTGTAGGTCAAAGGTCAAGGTCACAGTGACTCGGAACAGTTAAATGGTTTCCGGATGATAACTTGAGAATGCTTGGGCCTAGGATCATACATTTTCCCTAATGATTTTGAGGTCAGTAAGTCACAGGTCAAAGTAACAGTGACCCGGAACATTTAAACAGTTTTCGGACAATAACTTTAGAACGTTTGGGACTAGGATCAGGAAATTTAATCTTGAGGTTGGTCATGTCAAGCAGACACGTATCGATTTTGAGTTCCAAAGGTCAAAGGTCATTTAAACCTTTTACGGACAATAACTTGAGAAGGCTTGGGCGGAGGATCATGAAACATCATAGCGAGGTTGATCATGATTAGCAGATGGCCTCTATTGATTTTGTGATCAGTAGGTCAAAGGTCAAGGAAGTTTGGCTTTGACATTGGCTTAGTTCTGTGACGAGGCCGTATTGTGGGGGTATAATTCATCACTCCTGTGACAACTGTAGTTTCCCTAGGTTCAAAAATGAGTGTGACATGTGCTAACATAGAAGAAACCTAACTCAGTACTTAAACAAAAATGCTTAAAGCCTTGTACACAGGGTCAGTGACCCTCTTGTTATATTTTTCAACCATTCCATGCATATATATCAACATGTGAAGTTGTAACTCCCCCCTTAACAGCCTTAACTTTTGCTGGATATATTTCTTTGCTATTCCTCACCACAAACCCATTTTATGAAGGATACCAATTCATCAGATTTGTTTGTTTGTACATGTGTGGACAAATAGCAATGTTTTTGGTCCTATTCTTGTCAGAGATCTAGAGAAAAATTGCTGTTAAATCTTCTACTGCATCTCCATTAACTGTATCTAGCAGTCCAAGACTTTCCTTTGAATGTATCTTGTCTTGAGTTAACAGTTTGGGAATACCATGATCACAATTTTAGCTCACAGGGTGAGCTTTTGTGATCCCCCTTCGTCTGTACGTCCACAATTTCCTTGTGAAGTCGATAGAGACCACATTTTGTATTTGATTTTAATAAAACTTGCACACAACTTGTATGGGCATAATATCTTGGTTCCTGTCGAAAACTGGCCAGATCCAATCGTGGGTTCTAGAGTTATGGCCCCATAAAGGGCCAAAATTTGCCATTTTTGGCTTTTGAACATGATAGAGACCACATTTTGCAATTGACTTTAATCAAACTTGCACACAACTTGTACTGGCATAATAGCTCGGTTCCTTTTAAAAACTGGCCAGGTCCCATCATGGGTTCCAGAGTTATGGCCCCTTAAAGGACCAAAAATTACTATTTTTGGCTTTTGAACAGGATAGAGACCACAGTTTACAATCAACTTTAATAAAACTTGCACACAACTTGTATTTGCATAATGTCTCGGTTCCTTTTAAAAACCAGCCAGATCCCATCTTCTAGTGTTATGGCCCCTTAAAGGGCCAAAATTTGCTATTTTGGCTTTTGCAGCCATATAGAGAATTCATTTATGGTTTGATTTGATACAAACTTGCAAAATATCTTCAACAACAATAAATCTTGGATTCCAGGATGAATTTGTCTTATCCTGTCTTAGGTTCCGGAGTTACGGACCCTTATTGACTCCTGAAAGAGCCAAAATTTGGTCATTTTAACCTTGTGAACATGATAGAAGTGACATTTTATATTTGATTTTAAACACACCTTCATACAACTTAAGTCACAATAAGATCTTGGTTCCATTCGAAAACCGGCTAGATTTCTTCATGAGTTCTAGAGTTACTGCCCCTGAAGTAGGCAAAATTTTCTATTTCGGCCCTTTCAGCTATATAGAGGTTTCATTTATGCTTTGATTTGATACAAACTTACACAGAATGATTATCTTGATGATCTCTAGGCCTGGATCGAAACTGCCATGTTGGGTCAAAAACTAGGTTATCATGTCAAATCAAAGGAAAAGCTTGTTAACAACCTAGAGGCCACATTTATGACCCAATCTGCATGAAACTTGTTCAGAATGTTTATCTTGATGATTTCTACTAGGACAAGTTTGAAACTAGGTCATATGGGGTGAGAAATTAGGTCGTGAGGTCAAATTAAAGGAAAAGCTTTTTAACACTCTCCAGGCCACATTTATGATCCTATCTTCATGAAACTTGGTCAGAATGTTTATCTTGATGATCCCTAGGCCAACTATGAAACTGGGTCATATGGGGTCAAAAACTAGGTCACCCATTCAAATCAAAGGAAAAGCTTGTTAACACTCTTGTTCATTTGATATGCATGAAACTTGGTCAGAATGTTTGTCTGCATGAAATATGGTATGTTTTTTTTATCTGGGTCATGTAGAGTCAAAAACTAGGTCACCAGGTCAAATCAAAGAAAAAGCTTGTTTACACCCTAGGGGACACATTTTTTATGCCCCCGAAGGGAGGCATATTAGTTATGCCCCCCTTCGAAGAAGTAGGGGTATATTGTTTTGCAGATGTCGGTTGGTTGGTTGGAATGTAGACCAATCCGTTTCTGGGTGATAACTCAAGAAGGCTTAGGCCTAGGATCATGAAAGTTGATATGGAGGTTGGTCATCACCAGCAGATGACCCCTATTGATTTTGAGATCTGTATGTCAAAGGTCAAGGTCACAGTGACCCTGAATAGTAAAACGGTTTCCGGATCAAAACTCTAGAACACTTGGGCCTAGGATCATGAAAGTTGATAGGGAGGTTGGTAATGACCAGCAGATGACCCCTATTGATTTTGAGATCAGTTTGTTAAAGGTTAAGGTCACAGTGACCCTGAACAGTAAAATGGTTTCCGTATGATAACTAAAGACGCTTAGGCCTAGGGTCACGAAATTTGATAGAGAGGTTGGTCATGACCAGCAGATGACCCTATTGATTTTGAGGTCAGTATATCAAAGGTCAAGGTCACAGTGACCAGGAACAGTAAAATGGTTTCCAAGCAATAACTCAAGAACGCTTGGGTCTAGTGTCAGGAAAATTGATAGTTAGGTTGGCCATGACCAGCAGATGACCCCTATTGATTTTGAGGTCATTAGGTCAAAGGTCAAGGTCACATTGGCCAGGAACAGTTAAACGGTTTCTGATCTTGTCCAAAACCATAGAGCCTAGGGCTTTGATATTTGGTATGTAGCAAAATCTAGTAAATCTACTAAGATTGTTCAGATTATTTCCCTGGGGTCAAATATGGCCCCACCCCGGGGTCACATAGTTTATATAGACTTATATAGGAAAAAACTTTGAAAAACCTCTTGTCCAAAACCACAGGGCCTAGGGCTTTGATATTTTGTATATGACATCATCTAGTGGTCCTCTACTAAGATTGTTCAAATTATTCCCCAAGGGTCAAATATGCCTCCGCCCTGGGGGTCACATGGTTTACATAGACTTATATAGGGAAAAACTTTGAAAATCTTCTTGTCCAAACTACAAAGACTATGGCTTTGATATTTTGTAATGTAGCATCATTTAGTGGTTCTCTACCAAGTTTGTTCAAATTATCCCTCTAGGGTCAGATATGGCTCCGCCATATAGTTCATATAGACTTATATAGGGAAAAACTTAGAATCATCATGTCCATAACTTACATCATTCAAATTTGGACCACATGCAAGATGAACCTTGACATGAGTTGACCTTGATCTTGACCTAGTGACCTACTTTTACATTTCTGTAGCTACAGCCTTCAAATTTGGACTACATGCATAGGTTTGTGTACCGAAAAAAAATCATTGACTTTCAGGGTTCTCGCCAGGCTATTATCGCCTGTCGCGTGCGACATGCCTTCAGACTTTGAGTTGTATATTCGACATCTCTTACTTCCCCCGTCATCCCTTAATTGCCGAAGCGACATGTCATAACATCATCCCAATAAACACCCCGATTAATCCGATAGTGTATTCGAAAAGCTTCCACGTGCTTAGCCGATAGTTTAGGTAAAGCGATGCCAGTTAAGATAACCAATAAACCAATGACAGCTTCCTATATGTGGAACGTGTGACGTAAATTTCATCGTAGCTCCGCCTTTAAATCCTTTGACAGGCGGTATCTTGTGATGTGTACATGAAAGTGACTGTTTTCGCAAGTTTTAAGATTATACATGTCATTAGATATAATGACAGATGATTCAACAATTATTGTCCGAATGTTTTTCGCAATCAAGGAAGGACAATGTAAGGAATTAAGTCAAAAATTGTGCAACACGGTAAAATGCTTTTGAACAATTATCGCCGTAATATTAATGTTTTTCACATGTATGAAATGTGTTTCCTCGGGCGGAATATCGAAAAGACAATGCAAGAATTAATGTTTTCTGTCGTCACTTTCAAAACAGAACTTGTAGAGAAAAGTTTGAAATACCCTCCATGCATTATATCATCACGAACGGACACTTTGGTAGAACCACCGACCTTCCGTAAGCCAGCTGGATAGCTTCCCCGGGATCCAGACATTTGCCCCCCAGGACATTTGCCCCCCAATAAAAAAGTGGACTGCTGGACATTTGCCCCCCAATTGAAATGGTAGATAGGACATTTGCCCCCCAGTACTTATTTCTGAAACGGACATTTGCCCCCCAAAATGTTTGTCCCCTAGTGATTCTTTAGGAACTTAGTAGAAGATAATTATCATATTGCAGATAACAATGTCTTTGTTTCTTACATCTTTCTAGTAGATAATTGCCAAATTAACAAGTTTGAGTGTTAAAAACATTGCACAAATTAAAAAATTATAACATTGTTATGAGCACTTTTATAACTCAATAATAGGCTATTATTTACCCTAACACCTGAATGTAATTAACATATTCATCAAACTTTTATCAATAAAATAGTTTTTTTAATGAAAAATGAGTAATTTTGATAATAAAACAACATAACACCCAGTATATCTACTAGCACATAGGACAAAAATATTGGGGGGCAAACGTCCTGCAATCAGCTTCCTCACATGAAGAACCTCACATGAAGAATTCAACACCCCGAGTGAGGCTCGAACCCACATCGATGAGGGGCAAGTGATTTGAAGCCAGCGACCTTAACCACTCGGCCATGGTGACCCCCATACCCCCCATGCAGGAGGGGACACCCCTCCCGCACCCACCCCTTTGCTCGTCAAAATATATCCTGCAACATGCCTTCAGAAAATCCTGGCTAGAACCCTGACTTTGTTATTGACCTAGTGACCTACTTTCACATTTTTGAAGGTACAAGCTTCAAATTTGAACCACATGCATAGCTTTTTGTTCCAAAATAAAATTTGACCTTGATTTTGACCTAGTGACCTACTTTCACATTTCTCAAGCTACAGCCTTTAAATTTGAACCACAAGCATAGTTTTGTGTACCGAAATGAAATTTGATCTTGAGATTGACTTAGTGACCTACCTACATTTCAGAAGCTACAGGCTTCAAATTTGGACCACTTGCATAGTTTTGTGTTCCGAAATAAAATTTGACGTTGATTTTGACCTACTTTCACATTTCTCAAGCTACAGCTTCCAAATTTGAAGCACATGCATAGTTCTGTCTACCGAAATGAAGTTTGACCTTGAAATTGATCTAGTGACCTGCTTTCATATTTCTCAAGCCACAGCTTTCAAATTTGGACCACATACACATTGTTTTGTACCAAAATGAAATTATGTCTCCCCCAGGAGACATATTGTTTTTGCCCTGTCCGTCCGTCTGCCCGTCCGTCCGTCCGTCACACTTCATTTCTGAGCAATAACTGCATTTGACCTAGAACCTTCAAACTTTATAGGGTTGTAGGGCTGCTGGAGTAGACGACCCCTATTGTTTTTGGGGTCACTCTGTCAAAGGTCAAGGTCACAGGGGCCTGAACATTGAAAACCATTTCCGATTAATAACTACAGAACCACTTGACCCAGAATGTTGAAACTTCATAGGATGATTGGTCATGAAGAGTAGATGACCCCTATTGATTTTGGGGTCACTCCGTCAAAGGTCAAGGTCACAGGGGCCTGAACATTGAAAACCATTTCCGATCAATAACTGGAGAACCACTTGACCCAGAATGTTGAAACTTCATAGGATGATTGGTCATGAAGATTAGATGACCCCTATTGATTTTGGGGTCACTCCGTCAAAGATCAAGGTCACAGGGGCCTGAACATTGAAAACCATTTCCGATCAATAACTGGAGAACCACTTGACCCAGAATGTTGAAACTTCATAGGATGATTGGTCATGAAGAGTAGATGACCCCTATTGATTTTGGGGTCACTCCGTCAAAGGTCAAGGTCACAGGGGCCTGAACATTGAAAACCATTTCCGATCAATAACTGGAGAACCACTTCACCCAGAATGTTGAAACTTCATAGGATGATTGATCATGAAGAGTAGATAACCCCTATCGATTTTGGGGTCACTCCAACAAAGGTCAAGGTCACAGGGGCCTGAACATGGAAAACCATTTCCGATCAATAACTGGAGAACCACTTCACCCAGGATGTTGAAACTTCATAGGATGATTGTACATGCAAAGTAGATGACCCCTATCGATTTTGGGGTCACTCCATTAAAGGTCAAGGTCACAGGGGCCTGAACATTGAAAACCATTTCCGGTCAGTAACTTGAGAACCACTTGACCCAGAATGTTGAAACTTAATAGGATGATTGGTCATGCAGAGTAGATGACCCCTAACAATTTTGGGGTCACTTTGTGAAAGGTCAAGGCCACAGGGGCCTGAACATTGAAAACCATTTCCGGTCAGTAACTTGAGAACCACTTGACCCAGAATGATGAAACTTCATAAGGATGATTGGTCATGCAGAGTAGATGACCCCTAACGATTTTGGGGTCAGTCAATTAAAGGTCAAGGTCACAGTTGCCTGTTCATGTAAAATCATTTTTTGGAAATAACTTGAGAACCACTTGACCTACAATGTTGAAACTTAATAGGATGATTGGACATGCAGAGTAGATGACCCCTATTTATTTTGAGGTCACTTGATCAAAGGTCAAGGTCACAGGAGCCTGAACAGTGACTTGAGAACCACTAGGCCAAGAGTGTTGAAATTTAGCGGGATGACTGGACATGCCAAGTTGATGATCCCTATTGCAGCCAACCATCAGTGTCTCTTTGACTTTCGCTCCTGACCCCTATTGACTTCTTGCCTATAGGACTTTGCATTTGGGGAGACATGCGCTTTTTAACAAAAGCATTTTCTAGTTTGACCTTGATTTTGACCTTTAGCTAGTCTTGAAATTTGGAACATTCAAAAATGGCTCAATGGATGGCGCCAAGATTACTCTGTAATCTCTTGTTAGGTTAAAGGTCAAGGTCAGATTAAACCAGAATGGTAGAACTTTTGTTTACAGTGAGCATATAATTTCTGTTCCTTGTGCAATTACTGAATGCATCAAGGGGGGCATTTCGTGTTCGACAAGCTCTTGTTAGCTCACCTGTCACCTGTCACTTTGTGACATGGTGAGCTTTTGTGATCACGCAGCGTCCGTCGTCCGTCCGTGGGTAAACTTTTGCTTGTGACCACTCTAGAAGTCACATTTTTCACGGGATCTTTATGAAATTTGGTCTGAATGTTCACCTTGATAATATCAAGGTCAAGTTCGAAACTGGGTCATGTGCGGTCCAAAACTAGGTTAGTAGGTCTTAAAATAGAAAAACTTTGTGACCTCTCTAGAGGCCATACTTTTCAATGGATCTTCATGAAAATTGGTCAGACTGTTCACCTTGATGATATCTAGATCAAGTTTGAAACTGGGTCACGTGCCCTCAAATACTAGGTCAGTAGGTCAAATAATAGAAAAACCTTGTGACCTCTCTAGAGGCCATATTTTTCATGGGATCTGTATGAAAGTTGGTCTGAATGTTCATCTTGATGATATCTAGGTCATGTTCGAAACTAGGTCAACTGTGATCAAAAACTAGGTCAGTAGGTCTAAAAATAGAAAAACCTTGTGACCTCTCTAGAGGCCATATTTTTCATGGGATCTGTATGAAAGTTGGTTTGAAAGTTCATCTTGATGATATCTAGGTCATATTTGAAACTGGGTCAACTTCGGTCAAAAACTAGGACAGTAGGTCTAAAAATATAAAAACCTTGTGACCTCTCTAGAGGCCATACTTTTGAATGGATCTTCATGAAAATTGGTCAGAATGTTCAACATGATGATATCTAGGTCAAGTTCGAAACTGGGTCACATGCCATCAAAAACTAGGTCAGTAGGTCAAATAATAGAAAAACCTTGTGACCTCTCTAGAGGCCATATTTTTCATGGGATCTGTATGAAAGTTGGTCTGAATGTTCATCTTGATGATATCTAGGTCATGTTCGAAACTAGGTCAACTGTGGTCAAAAACTAGGTCAGTAGGTCTAAAAATAGAAAAACCTTGTGACCTCTCTAGAGGCCATACTTTTCAATGAATCTTCATGAAAATTGGTCAGAATGTTCAACTTGATGATATCTAGTACAAGTTCGAAACTGGGTCACTGCCATCAAAAAATAGGTCAGTAAGTCTTAGTTACTGAGTACACCACCCCTACTGACTTTGGTCAAAGGTCAAGGTCGCCAGGTCAAAGGTCAAGGTGCTGTGTGGGCATTTGACACCATTAGTGATAGCTCTTGTTGGTTCTATCTTTGTAAATTTTGGTCAGAATGTTTGTTATCATGAAGTCTTGGATGATTTCAAATCTGGGTCATGTGGGATCAGAAACTAGGCCACTAGGTCAAATCATATGAAAATCTTGTATACTCTCGAGGCCACTTTTTTGCTCCAGTTTTCCCGAAACTTTATTAGAATGTTTTGTTTTTTTTTTTCATGAAATTTTTGACAAGTTGAATAGGGGTCATGTGAGGGAAAAAACTAGGCCACAAGGTCAAATCAAAGAAAATGCTTGTTTACACTTAAGAGGCTGTTTTTTTTTTGTCCAATCTTAATGTAAATTGGTCAGAATATTTGTCTCCATGAAATCACTAGGTAAAACATGTTTACACTGTTATGGTATGTTACACAGGTGAGCGACTTAGGCCCATCTTAATCCCAATTTTGATCCCAATTGTTTTTGATGTTTTTATTTGAAAGTAACCTAGGAGTTTCCAAAGGGATTCACAGTTTCTTTGTTTGTTTCAGACAAGAAAGATGGGGAACATTTGTTGAAGATGCTACATGTGAGTATACATGTGTAACAGAATGCTGATGCTGAGGTTGCGGAAGCAGTGAGGGCTAATGAGACTTTAAGATATGGTAAATAGACTAGACAACAGGTCTTTTGCTATTCACAGGGCAAAATGTTTAAGGGAATTCCGCATTAGAGTATACGGATTACTGATTTAAGGCATGTTTTGAACATTACTTCGTATTTCAAATAATTCTTTCAAGAGTATTTTTATGAAGAGAAAAGTGTAATTGACCTACATGGCTGAGGGGTTAATGTTGCTGAATGGAATTCCTTTCCTTTGCATCTTCATTGCTTCCCAATGGTCGAGTTTTTAGCTCACCTGTCACAAAGTGACAAGGTGAGCTTATGTGATCGCGCAGTGTCCGTCGTCCGTGTGTGCGTCCGTGCGTGCGTAAACTAGATTTCACATTTTTTATGGGATCTTTATGATAGTTGGTCAGAATGTTTATCTTAATGATATCTAGGTCAAGATTGAAACTGGGTCATGTGCAGTCCAAAACTAGGTCAGTAGGTCTAAAAATGGAAAATCCTTGTAACCTCCCTAGAGGCCAAAGTTTTCAATGGATCTTCATGAAAATTGGTCAGAATGTTCACCTTGATAAAATCTAGATCAAGTTTGAAACTGGGTCATGTGTGGTCCAAAAGTAGATCAGTAGGTTTAAAAATAGAGAAACTTTGTGACCTCTCTAGAGACCATACTTTTCAATGGATCTTCATTAAAATTAATCAGAATGTTCACCTTGATGATATCTAGTACAAGTTTGAAACTGGGTCACTGCCATCAAAAACTAGGTCATTAGGTCAGATAATAGAAAAACCTTTTGACCTCTCTAGAGGCGATATTTATCATGGGATCTGTATGAAAATTGGTCTGAATATTCATCTTGATGATATCTAGGTCATGTTCGAAACTGGGTCACGTGCGGTCTAAAAGTAGGTCAGTAGTTTTAAAAATAGAGAAACTTTGTGACCTCTCTAGAGATTATACTTTTCAATGGATCTTCATGAAAATTGGGTAGAATGTTCACCTTGATGATATCTAGTACAAGTTCGAAACTGGGTCACTGCCATCAAAAAGTAGGTCAGTAGGTCTAAAAATAGAAAAACCTTGTGACCTCCCTAGAGTTCATACTTTTCAATGGATCTTCATGAAAATTGGTCAGAATGTTTACTTTGATGATATCTAGTTATGTCTCCCGCCACACAGTGGTGTGGGAGACATATTGATTTACTCCAGTCTGCGTGTGTGTCTGTCACAAAGCTTGTCCGCACTCTAAGTCGACATTTCTCATCCGATTTTCACCAAACTTGAACAAAATGTGTTTGACTATAAGACCTCGGCCAAGTTCGATAACTAGCCAAATCGGTCCGGGCGTCTTGGAGTTATGGCCCTTGAATTACCAAAAATCGGTCATTTTACTCTTGTCCGCACTCTAATTCGAATATTTCTCATCCAATCTTCACCAAACTTAAGCAAAACGTGTTTGACCATGAGACCTCGGCCAAGTTCGATAACTAGCCAAATCGGTCCAGGCATTTTGCAGTTACGGCCCTTGAATTATCGAAAAATCGGCCTTTTTACTCTTGTCCGCACTCTAAGTCGAACATTTCTCATCCGATCTTCACCAAACTTGAACAAAATGTGTTTGACCATGAGACCTTGGCCAATTTCGATAACTAGCCAAATCAGTCCAGGCATTTTAGAGTTACGGCCCTTGAATTACCGAAAAAATCGGTCTGTTTACTCTTGTCCGCTCTCTAAGTCGAACATTTCTCATCCGATCTTCACCAAACTTGAACAAAATGTGTTAGGCCATAAGAACTTACCCAAGTTCGATAAGTAGCCAAATCTGCCCAGGCACTTTTGATTTATGGCCCTTGAATTACTGATTGGATCCACTCATCCAGACCATATAATTGGATCCACTCGTCTAAAACATCTAGAGAAACTAACATTTTTCATCATCTAAGGGGCAGTTGTGGGAGACATGCGCTTTTCTCAAAAGCATCTCTAGTTCAAGTTTGAAACTGGGTCACATGTCGTCAAAAACTAGGTCAGTAGGTCAAATAAAAGAAAAACCTTTTGACCTCTCTAGAGGCGATATTTTTCATGGGATCTGTATGAAAGTTGGTCTGAATATTCATCTTGATGATATCTAGGTCAAATTCGAAACTGGGTCAACTGTGGTCAAAAACTAGGTCAGTAGGTCTGCGTCGTCTGTGTGTCCGTGCGTAAACTTGCTTTTTGCTTGTGACCAATTTGGATGACATATACAGTTTTGCACACCCATCTTGAAACTGTCTTTCAGTGACCATAAATGTGACCTACTGATCTACATTCTAATATTTTAGCATCAGTTTGCCATTTGAAACATGTGGTTCAATATACTCAGGTGAGCGATTCAGGGTCATCATGACCCTCTTGTTGTGTTATACAATGTTGACATCTTTTTTGTTTTTGAAATGTTTTTATGTGTTGCAATTATTGTTATAAGGAATTAGAGTATTAACTGAAGTATTTTACACTTTCCATAGAAATCAGATAACCTTACTAACAATCGAGTTTTGCTTCACAAGGGGATGGTCGTCTAGAAGAATGCACAAGGCAAGTTGGAGAAGGTTCTTGTAGTTGTTTAGAAAGACATGCTGTCAGTTCTGCAAGAATTCATTCCTTCTTGATAATAAGGTAATGGTATTTTTCAAGTGAAGCAGAAGCAGAAATTACTGTTGTGCAATGTATAAGTTTGAAAATACTGTAAAATCAGATTTTTGACATACTTTAATTTTGGCTAAATTTGTATTAAATTTTGTGTTTATTTTGTGCAAGTTAGTCCTAGGGTAAACCTGGACATTTTAAATTAACATTAAGAGCTTCAGAATAAAAACTCATGGGTCCAAAACAAAATCACATCCTGCTACACAGGGCTACTCGTCCCACTCATTTATACACATTACTATATTCTTCTAAAAGAAAGTGTGTCGTAAAAAAGGACTAATACATCAGCTTGAGTAATCTTGCAATGAGAAAAGTCTTTTCAGTGTTATATCTTGATTGTTACTTTGATGTTTTTCCGAGAATTAATTTTGAATTTTGCAAGGATAAACTTGCCGATGTATTTTTACCTAAGAAATCAACAAGTCAGTGTACATATCTTTGGTGCCAGACACATATTACTTGACAGATTTAAATAAAAAAAACCTGGTACAAAGTGTCTACCGGACATCTCAGTATTTTTTTTCAAACACTTTGCCAAGGACCAAATGTGTAGGTTATGTGCACACTGGGATATGAGCAAAGGGTTCGAAGGAAATATTGAGGATGTCTCACAGATGCTTTGTGCCAAGGAAAGCACTTTTATTTTTAGCTCACCTGTCACATAGTGACAGGGTGAGCTTTTGTGATCGCCCTTCGTCCGTCTGTCAGCAAGATAGAGACCACATTTTGCAAGCAATTTTGATCAAACTTGTACAAAACTTGTATTGGCATTATATCTCAGTTCCTTTCGAAAACTGGCCAGATCCCATTATGGGTTCTAGAGTTATGGACCCTGAAGAGCCAAAATGAGCTATTTTGACCTTTTCTGCACAATAGCAGTTTTATTTATGCTTTGATTTTTACCAAACTTGCACACAACTAGTATCACCATAAGATCTTAGTTCCTTTCTTGAACTGGCCAGATTCCAGTACGGGTTCTAGAGTTATGGCCCCTGAAAGGGCCAGAATTAGCTATTTTGACCTTGTCTGCACAATAGCAGCTTCATTTATGATTTGAATTTAACCAAACTTGCACAAAATTTGTGTCACCATAAGATCTTGGTTCCTTTGTTGAACCAACCAGATCCTGTAATGGATTCCAGAGTTATGGCCCCTGAAAGGGCCAAAATTAGCTTTTTGACCTTGTCTGCACAATAGCAGCTTCATTTATGATTTGATTTTAACCAAACTTGCACACAACTTGTATCACCACAAGATCTTGGTTTCTTTCTTCAACTGGCCAGATTCCATTATAGGTTCCAGAGTTATGGCCCCTGATAGGACCAGAATTAGCTATTTTGACCTTGTCTGCACAATAGCAGCTTCATTTATGATTTGAATTTAATCAAACTTGCACAAAACTTATGTCACCATAAGGTCTTGGTTCCTTTCTTGAACCAGATTCCATTATGGGATCCAGAGTTATGGCTCCTGAAAGGGCCAGAATTAGCTATTTTGACCTTGTCTGCACAATAGCAGCTTCATTTATGATTTCATTTTAACCAAACTTGCACAGAACTTGTATCACCATAAGATCTCGATTCCTTTTTATTCGCCCAAAGGGACATATTATGTTATCGCCTCGGTGTCAGTCTGTCTGTATGTTTGTTGGTTAGCAATTTTATTTCCGCTCTGTAACTCTTGAACCCCTTGACGGATTTCAAAGAAACCTGACACATATGTTCACCGCATCGAAACAATGTACAGAGCGCATGTTTCAGATGGCTCACTTCAAGGTCAAGGTCACACTTTGGGGTCGAAGGTCATGACTTTGTTTTGTGTGTATATTGCTCTGCATTTGCGTCGATTGCAGTGCTCTTGTTTTTATTTGGCAGATCCTTTTGTTCACTTACAATACTTTTTTTAATTACTTCCCTTTTATGTTACTATAAATAGCTTATTTAAGAAACTTTTTTATTATTGGCCGTAGGGAAAAACCGAGACCACTTTTCTGTGGTACAACATGGATGGTACCTCCAATTTTTAGGTGTATTTTGACATTTCTGTACCTTGTAAGAATTTTTTTTAATTTTGGTTAAATTCTTCCCTTTGTTGTTCCTGTCCTTTGGACATAGATTTATTTTTAATTTCTTCCCTTTGTTGTTCCTGTCCTTTGGGCTTCATCAGTCAAAATTTTGCTCCTAACCTCCGCTGATGTAATCCTTCAGGCATAAAACTACTGGCCTAATTTGAAAATAATTTTATTTGAAGTAACTTTAAGAAAATTTCAACTATATTTTCTCATAATTCTTTTGATTTATCTTGATTATGATTTTTAGTTCACCTGAGCCAAAGGCTCATGGTGAGCTGTTGTGACCGCTCAATGTCCGTCGTCAGTTGTGCGGTGTGCGTCGTCCGTCGTGTGTCCGTCAACATTTTCTAAAAAAATCTTCTTCTTTAAAACCACTGGGCAGAATTACAGCAAACTTCACAGGAATGATCCTCAGGTGGCCCCCTTTCAAAATTGTTCAAGGAATTGAATTCCATGCAGATCTCTGGTTGCCATGGCAACTGAAAGGGAAAACTTAAAAAATCTTCTTGTCCAAAACTAAAGGGCCTAGGGCTTTGATATTTGGTGTGTAGCATCATCTAGTGGTCCTCTACCAAAATTGTTCAAATTATCCCCCAAGGGTCAAATATGGCCCTGCCCCGGGGGTCACATGGTTTATATAGACTTATATAGGGAAAACTTTGAAAATCTTCTTGTACTAAACCACACGGCCTAGGGCTTTGATATTTGGTATGTAGTATCATCTAGTAGTCCTCTACCAAAATTATTCAAATTATCCCCCTAGGGTCAAATGTGGCCCCACCCCGGGGGTCACATGGTTTATATAGACTTATATAGGGAAAACTTTGAAAATCTTCTTGTACAAACCACATGGCCTAGAGCTTTGATATTTGGTATGTAGCATCATCTAGTGGTCCTCTACCAAAATTGTTCAGATTATCCACCTAGGGTCAAATATGGCGCCGCTCAGGGGGTCACATGGTTTATATAGACTTATATAGGGAAAACTTTGAAAATCTTCTTGTACTAAACCACACAGCCTAGGACTTCGTTATTTGGTATGTAGCATCATCTAGTGGTCCTCTACCAAAATTGTTCAAATTATCCCCCTAGGGTCAAATATGGCCTCGCCCTGGAGGTCACATGGTTTATATAGACTTATGTAGGGAAAACTTTGAAAATCTTCTTGTACTTAACCACACGGCCTAGGGCTTTGATATTTGGTATGTAGTATCATCTAGTGGTCCTCTACCAAAATTGTTCAAATTATCCCCTTAGGATCAAATATGGCCCCGCCCTGGGGGTCACATGGTTTATAAAGACTTATATAGGGAAAACATTGAAAATCTTCTTGTACTTAACCACACGGCCTAGGGCTTTGATATTTGGTATGTAGCATCATCTAGTGGTCCTCTACCAAAATTGTTCAAATTATCCACCTAGGGTCAAATGTGGCCCCGCCCCGGGGGTCCCAAGTTTTACATAGACTTTTATATGAAAAAAAGTTTAAAAATCTTTTTGTCTGAAACCACAACACTTAGACTTTTGATATTTGGTTTGTAGCATTGTCTTATGGTCCTCAACCAGGGGTCACACTGTCGATCGCCACTTGAGCCATTTGTGACAAAAAATTAAATGTGGCTCCGAAATTTTCTAATTGGCGAAAATGGCCCGAAGCTATGTCTGTCTGTAAAACTACGAATATTGCCAGTTTTACGAACCAAAAGGTGTGAAAAATCGATAATCTGTGTAGACACAACATCCGTTATAGAAAAGGAGGGAGCCAATTTGCAAATTTTTTATTTGATCAGGCAGTTAATTGGCGATAATTAGATTATTGAATAACAAACTGGATAATTATAATCAACATTTTGTGCACTTGATACGATTTTATGAGCAGTCGGCCTTCAGACAAATTTTCTATGATTGCCGAGGGTTAGTTTGGGCAAAAACAAATAAAAATGCTTTAGACAAGCAGAAATTGTAAGTATTGAATAGCTATGATGATAGAAAAGCAATAAAACATAGGTATTTGATCAAATATTTAATTCTAACTTACGTTTTCTGAATTTGTCACCCGTTTTCGCGACCATGATTTTCGGATATTTCTGTCATTTCTGACGAGATTTTTTAGTGCAGTCTTAATAAAAAGCCAATAAAAAGTCTACATTTAAGAAAAATATGACAACTGTTGCAAAAGGAGCTCTTATTTTGAAGTATTTTTCCAGAAAACAACATGCGAAGGCATCGAACCCCACCCACTTATAGGCAATGTGCAAAATAAGACACTGGTTTTTTTTAAACAATTTTTTTCTTTTTTGACATCTTTATTTTCAATGTGATTTTCAGATTTTTTTTATCAAATGGCAGAATGATGTTTATAAAAATGATAATTTTAGAAATTAACACAACTTTATTTTCTAAATAGCTTTTTAAAGGGTTACTAAGAAATATGTAATAACTACATTAATTTCTTGAGTAGTATGAGTACTTTGGTACATATAATGTAGTCCTACAAGAACGTCAATGTTATGCTTTTGCCGTTGTCGGCCTCATAATTTTATCTTCGGAAAAAGCAGTGGCTCAGAGAAAAAAATTCCCAGTGTGACCCCTGCTCAACCAAAATTGTTCAAACTGACCTTACGCCAGATAGCCTGTAGCCACGCCTACCAGTTTTCAGGGGGAACAATTCATGCAAGGCCCGACAAACAAAGGAATCAAATGGCGACGGCAGAAATATTTTGCCGGACATTCTAGTTGATTTCGGCGTACGCTACCTCAATTCACACGTATTTCTAAAGTGAAAAGACAAAACACAATCGTTAATAAGTGGATGTTCTGTAGCGAAACATAAATTCTACAAAAAACAACGATACGTTGTTGTTAAAAGCCGGGAACTGCACCCGAGTATGAGGAAAACTAAACAAGGCAGGGGGCCGAGCGGAAAACACGTAAAAAAGACGGAAATCTCTGAAACCATTATAGCTGATTTTGTGGGTTTTTTTTAATTGTCCGTTTCTTTTTCATTATAGAAACGTCAAATTTCGATCTCCCGGAAATCATGTAGGGTATGACTGTATTAAGCAGACTAGAACATTGATTTTTATTAATTAAGGTTGAAATCAGACTGTGGATTCTGAATCCTATTTCAAAATAATTAGATAAATTAAATAAGGTAATTGTTTTAAGTATAAGTAAAGAAAGTTCTCTTATTAGAATTAAAACGTGTAAATGATAAATAAATAAGATATAGCCCAAGGCGATGATATAGTCCATACTCATATTTCAAGACATATACCGGCGCATTGCAGCTTAAAACAATGTTTGAGCCTACCAAATTTCTTTATAAAGTATACAGAATGAATGTATAATTTTTTGTTTAAGAACATATCTTCTTTATACGAAACATGCTATTTTTTCTGGAATTTTAGACGAAGTTTACGCTGTCTATTAAAATGAAATTTAGAACGAAAGCACACACCGAGTGCTAAGTCAAAACTTTGAGCGCCTGGAAAATTGTTGATTAGACTCATAAAAAATAATCTTATATTAATCATAGTTTTTTATCATGTTTATTATTTGTTGTATTATCACCCAGGTATGACTTAACATACACCAGTGGGAGATTGATGTAAACCTTAAAAAATGCATAAATCATGTTTCCGGTACATTAAGGCATAATATTTACACGCTACCATTCAAATAATATAGAACATCAAATACATGTGTTTTATCAGTACATACCAGTTACTCTGGTAACTGATGGAATATTTTTACTATTGAATAAAGAATACTAGGCACTTTTGTTAAATAAGAAAGTTAATTTTCATAGAATTTTACACCGATTTAAATGAAATAATTAAAACGTTATAAAACCAATGAGTGCTAAGTCGAATTGCTTTGCTTTTAAATACTCTTATAAGATTTTTAAGATCAACTATTCTTGAGGACGTCCACAGAGCCTGATACATCGTTGACAATATTCGAGGTCTGAGAGTGGATTTGGAAAAGGGAAGCGCTCTAGTATTACACTCTCTTCCCTCTGTCTTATGTAAAGGTGTTGTAACGTCACCTTTTTACCATTTTGGACGATTTTTCGATGGTATTTATATTCTTTGACTGGCTAGTCCGGCACTAAGTTTGACGGACAAAATGGCTGCTAACAACAAGGCTTATCAGTTCTGTTATCTGATTGGTCAGTTGGAACCTGTCAATCAACACTGGCGTAAGGTCAATTGTACCCCTGGGATGAAAAGAGGCCCTGCTGTGGGGGTCCTAAGTTTTATATAGACTTATATAGGAAAAATTTTTAAAAACATTCTTGTCTGAAACCATATGACCTATGCTTTTGATATTTGGCATGATGCATTGTCTAGTAGTCCTCTACCAAAATCGTTCAAATTATGCCCCTGGGGTTAAAAGAGGCCCCGCCCTGGGGTCACTTATTTACTACGTGAGTTATATAGGAAAAAATACTTAAAATATCATTTGATCCTATTTCCAAGACTGTTTAATTATAATTACCTGATGACTCCAAGTAATATGATGTCACTTGACTGTGAACTTGATGTACTGACCTACTTTCTTGTTTTTTAAGATACAGCCTTGAAATTTTGATGACATACACAGTTTTGCACACCAATCGTAAAACTGAATTTCATTGACCATGAATGTGACCTACTGACTTTCTTAATATTTTATCATCAGTTTGATCTTTGAAACATGTAGCTCATATTACTCAGGTGAGCGATCCAGGGTGATCATGACCCTCTTGTTTGACCTTCTTGTCCTTAAGTGCAATGATAACAGGTGACAATATAGGGCCATTTTGGCCCTCTTGTTGCTTTTTTGGCTTCAAGCTTTACAAGGATATTAAAAGAAAACATTTATATGTATCAACCAAACATCACGTGTAATGTACCAAAAGGTCCTGCGGATTGGCAAGCCTGATGAAACAATCTATATAGCGTAAACAAAATCATTGTACCTGAATAGAAGGCAAATGTATTGATAAACTGACCATGTTCCACTCTGATTTCCTTTATCTGTCTGGTTTTTTGTACAGTCCGGTTGCCAAGCAGATTTCCTGTACCAGTTTCAGCCAGTTTGCCAGGTTGGATGTTTAGGTTATTAGCTTAGAGCTATCCTACTCACCACAGTGTCAGAGTTGGCATCACACCTTGGTTAAGTTTTTCGTACCAGTTCACATTTTGACAAAAAAATAGCTTTTGAGGTAGAATGTTGAAACTTTCAATATTTGTGTACCATCACCATGTGCAGTTTTAGGCAAGAGTACATAATTCCATCAAGGATTTTGTCTGAATTATGGCCACTTTAACTTGGATATCTTGGTTAAGTTTTTCATACCAGTTCAAGTTTGGTGGACACTGTTTGACATATGGCTTTGAAACTTTTATCATTTGTTAATTATAACAGTCTCTATCTTTAGGCAAGAGTACGTAACTCTGTCAACTATTTTGGATCTCCATTCTGTAGACAAGAAAAATACTTGTGTATGTAAATTATTGGATATTCTGTTTTCTCTGTTACATTAACTGTTAACAGGGTTCCCACGGTCAGGGAAAAACATATTCTTTTCAAGGTCAGGGAAAAGTCGGGGAATTTTGTAATTGGTCAGGGAAATTGGGAAATTGGGCAAAAGTCAAGGTAAAGTCCGGGAAATTTGGAATTAGAGGTCGGGGTTTAGGAATCATTTGTAAAAACGCAGAAATAATGTAATACAAGGCTATATTTTCTTAGATTTTGGTCTAAACCTAGCACTTTACAAATATTTCAATTAGCACTATGAAATTGTTCTGTATTTCATATCCAAAAATTATAATCTATCTATGATTAAGTCTGTTTAACTAAACTAGTGTAAAATTTTAACAGAAAAATTAAGACTGTAGAACCTAATTTTGAGGCTTATATCCCTTCTATTAGCTTAGAATAGTGTCATGTTTTACAAATGCTATGAAATGTGTAGTACTGCATAGTTCAAAAGTTATTTCATCGTAAAATGTACTGACAAAAGCCATAACAGTTACTGTTCTTTTCTGTCACTTATGCTTGCATGGAAATTTTGCTGAGGAATGCTGAGGAAAGTTCTGTACTCAGCATTACAATTTTTAGCTCATCTGATTTTTTGAAGAAAAAAAAATTAGTAATTGTCATCTCTTGATCGGCACTTGTGTCAAGGTCAAATGTTTAAGTCTTCCATTTTGTGTCCGCTCTCTATCTCCAAAACCCCTTGAAGGAATTTTATAAAACTTGAGTCAAATGATCACCTCATCAAAACGATGTGCAGAACTTATGAGTCAGCCATGCCGGCTGAAGGTCAAGGTCCCAGCTTAGGGTCAAAGGTTTGAGCCTTCCATTTTGTGTCTTTCATTGTGATTTTCATCAAACTTGGGTCAAATGATCACCTCATCAAGAACACACGAGTCAGCCATGACGACTCAAGGTCAGAGGTTTGAGCTCTGTATCTCCTAAACTCCTTGAAGGATTTTCATGAAACTTGGGTCTAATGACCACCTCATCAAGACATTGTGCAGAATTCGTTAGTCAGCCATGTTAGTTCAAGGTCAAGGTCACAGCTAAAGGTCAAGGGTTTACCCTTTCACTATCCATAGCAGTGGCGGGGGATTTAGCTGTCTTTCAGACTGCCTTGTTTACAAAATTATGCCCCTTTTTAGCTCGACTGTTTGAAGAATAAGTAGAGCTATCCTACTCACCATGGTGTCGGTGTTGGCGTCACACCTTGGTTAAGTTTTTCGTACCAGTCCATTTTCTGACAAAGTCTTTTGAGATAAAGCTTTGAAACTTTCAACACTTGTTTATCATCACCATGGTCAGTTATAGACAAGAGCACATAACTCCATCAAAGAGTTTGGCTGAATTATGGCCCCTTTTGACTTAGAAATCATGGTTAAGTTTTTCGAACCAGTTCATACTTTGCCAAAGTCTTTTGAGATAAAGCTTTCAAACTTTCAACACTTGTTTACCATCATCATGTCCAGTTATAGTCAAGAGTACATAACTCCATCAAGGATTTTGGGTGAATTATGGCCCCTTTCCACTTAGAAATCTTGGTTAAGTTTTTCGTACTAGTTCATGTTTTGACAAAGTCTTTTAAGATAAAGCTTTGAAATTGTTTGCACTTGTTTACCATCACCATGTCCAGCTATAGGAAAGAGCACATAACTCTATCAAGGGTTTTGGCTGAATTATGGCCCTTTTTGACTTAGAAATCTTGGTTAAGTTTTTCGTACCAGTTCATATTTTGACAAAGTCTCCTGAGATAAAGCTTTGAAACTTTCAACACCTGTTTACCATCACCATGTCCAGTTATAGGCAAATGTACATAACTCCATCAAGTATTTTCGCTGAATTATGGCCCCTTTCTACTTAGAAATCTTGGTTAATTTTTTCGTACCAGTTCATATTTTGTGTAAAGTGTTTAACATATGGCTTTGAAACTTTTATCGCTTGTTCATTACAATAGTCTCTATCTGTAGGCAAGAGCACATAACTCTGTCATCTATTTTGGCTGAATTTTGGCCCTTTTTGGACTTAGCAGGGCACTCGTTTGGCCATTTTTGGGGCCGAATATAGGTACCATTCCTCTCCTAAAATAATATGTTTTTTTTTCCCCTTTCTCAGAAGAAAATTCCCCTGATGATAGATTGTTTGACACAAATAGGTATGGTTCTTTCTTTTAATATTATATAGTGCCTCTAAGGAAGATTACTGTTGCAATATAGTCACATCAGTTAGGATTGATTGAAAACAGTATTAATAAGTGTGAAAAGTAGTTACATATACATAGCTTAAACTTCCCCTTTTCGTCTTAAAATGTCGAAAAATTCCCCTTCCTGAGGGTATGGGTACCTGTCCCCAAAAGTTGTCTAGTGCCCTGCTTAGAAATTTGTTCTGTTTTCATATAAGTCCACGTTATGTCAAAACTATAAATAACTTACATTGTAACTTTTTAGCTCACCTGAGCATGAAGTGCTCAAAGGTGAGCTTTAGTGATCACCCTGTGTCCGGCGTCCGTCCGTCCGTCGTCAACAATTTGACTGTTAACACTCTAGAGGTCACATTTTTGGCCCAATCTTAATGAAACTTAGTCAGAATGTTACCCTCGATAAAATCTTGGACGAGTTCGATATTGGGTCATCTGGGGTCAAAAACTAGGTCACCAGGTCAAATCAAAGGAAAAGCTTGTTAACACTCTAGAGGTCACAATTTTGGCCCAATCTTAATGAAACTTGGTCAGAATGTTACCCTCAATAAAATCTTGGACGAGTTTGATATTGGGTCATCTGGGGTCAAAATCTAGGTCACCAGGTCAAATCAAAGGAAAAGCTTGTTAACACTCTAGAGGTCACAATTTTGACCCAATCTTAATGAAACTTGGTCAGAGTGTTATCCTTAATATAGTCTTGGACGAGTTTGATATTGGGTCATCTGGGGTCAAAAACTAGGTCACCAGGTCAAATCAAAGGAAAAGCTTTTTAACACTGTAGAGGCCATAGTTATGACTATATCTTCATGAAACTTGGTCAGAATGTTAAACTTGATGATCTTAAGGTCAGTTTCGAATTTGGGTCATGTAGGATCAAAAACTAGGTCACCCGGTCAAATCAAAGGAAAAGCTAATTAACACTGTAGAGGCCACATTTATGACCGTATCTTAATGAAACTTGGTCAGAATGTTTATCTTGGTGATCTTTAGATCAAGTTTAAATCTGGGTCAGCTGGGATCAAAAACTAGGTCACTAGGTCAAATCAAAGGAGAAGCTTGTTAACACTCTAGAGGCCACATTTATGACTGTATCTTCATGAAACTTAGTCAGAATGTTAAACTTGATGATCTTTAGGTCAAGTTCGAATCTGGGTCATGTTGGGTCAAAAACTAGGTCACGGGATCAAATCAAAGGAAAAGCTTGTTAACACTCTAGAGGCCACATTTATGACTGTATCTTCATGAAACTTAGTCAGAATGTTAAACTTGATGATCTTTAGGTCAAGTTCGAATCTGGTTGATGTTGGGTCAAAAACTAGGTCACGGGGTCAGATCAAAGGAAAAGCTTGTTAACACTCTAGAGGCCACATTTATGACTGTATCTTCATGAAACTTAGTCAGAATGTTAATCTTGATGATCTTTAGGTCAAGTTCGAATCTGGGTCATGTCGGGTCAAAAACTAGGTCACGGGGTCAAATCAAAGGAATAGCTAGTTAACACTTTAGAGGCCACATTTATGACCATATCTTAATGAAACTTGGTCAGAATGTTAATCTTGTTGATCTTTAGGTCAATAGGTCAGGTGAGCGATACAGGGCCTTCATGGCCCTCTTGTTTATAATTTACCGTAGGGAAAAACCAAGACCACTTTTCTGTGGTACAACATTGATGTTACTTTTAAATTTTTGGTGTATTTTAAGGTATCTCTACCTGGTAAGGATTTTTTTGTGGACTTAGAAAAATAAAAAAAATTACAATAATTTCTAAAAATAAAAAACGTATACAACCACAAAATTAAAATTGCCTTTGCAAATACAGGTGCTAGTGTAAAGAAATTTGCTGTGACGGGCGTATATTGTGACATTCTGGCACTCTTGTTCACCATCATAAGCGGACATTGTACATCAAGAAACATAACTCTATCCTGCTTTTTTCAAGAATGATGGCCCTTTTTAGACTTAGAAAATCATGGGTATTTTTTCTATTATACAAAAAAAATCAGATGAACATCAGCACCTGCATGGTGGTGCTATTGTTTTTATGTTTATCATACATTCAGAGGAATCTTTTAGAATTCCTCAAAACTTTGACATTTAACACATGTTACTAGAGATAATACATATGGTCAGATTGCTGGGTCAGTGAGCCATTAGTTAATCATCCGAAAGTTCCCATGGACTACCAAAGCCTGTAAGCTTTGAAACTCGGATGAGTGATCTTGTTAGTGGACATGGTCTGTCAAAAGCTTACCTTTAGATTATACTTGTTGTATATATTTATAGTATATCTTTCTATATGTTTAATAAAATCTGTAAGAAGATCCTTTGGAAGCGTAGAATGCAACCATGCAAAATAATAGCACACTCGGTTTGATCGAGTCTTTTCTGTTAAGTCATAATAAATCAAGAAACATCATTGTAAGTGAAATAACAATTTTGTTTTCAGTAGAAGTAAAGGACGATGATGCACGGGACTTTTCCTTGGAGAACGAGCAAGGTGGCTTGTACAAAGAGCATGATCCTGACCTCAAAATATTCAGATTTACCTGCCTCCGAGATGGGTAACAAGGTATAATGTCTACAATAATTGTGTAAAAAATCAGTTTTATTGGTAACAAAACAACTGAACCAGAAGTTGAGACAATGCATTTAGGGAGCTTGATGTCTTACAGGAGCCCAGTAGGGAGAGCGCAAATTTACAGATGACGGGGTCGTGAGTTTGATCCTAGGGCGAGGCGCATATTCTCCGTGACTGTTTGTCCATCTTTCAGCTCTGGCAGTACCATTGACTGTTAAAAGGGGTGCTTACCAAAAAGATACTAGCAGAATAGCAAACAGTTCTGATCATGATCAGACTGCACAGATGTGCAGGCTGATCATGATCTACACTGGTTGCAAAGGCAGAATCAATCTTGTCCAGCATGGTAAAGGTTAAAAGATTTCACACTATACATTATTATGTTTCCCCCCACTGGGGGAGACATAATTATTGTTTTTGCCTCGTCCATCTTTCTGTTCGTCCGTCACACTTCATTTCCGATCAATAACTGGAGAACCAATTGATCTAGAACCTTCAAACCTCTTATGATGGCAAGGCTTATGGAGTAGACAACCCCTATTGTTTTTGGGGTCACTCAATCAAAGGTCAAGGTCACAGGGGCTTGAACATGAAAAACCATTCCTGATCAATAAATGGAGAACCGCTTGACCCAGAGTGTTGAAACTTCATAGGATGATTGGTCATGCTGAGTAGATGACCCCTATTGATATTGGGGTCACTCTGTTAAATATCAAGGTTGCAGCAGACAGAAAATGGAAATCCATTTCTGGTCAGTAACTTGAGAACCAGTTGACCTAGAACCTTCAAATTTCATAGAGTGATAGAATGCTGAGTAGATGACCCCTATTGTTTTTGGGGTCACTCCATCAAAGGTCAAGGTCATATGGGGCTGAACATAGAAAACTCTTTCTGATCAATAACTAGAGAATAGGATTAAGGTCACTGTTGTTAAAAATAGCTTTTTCAACTCTTGTTGAAAACTCACTTACTCTGACCTCACTCCGTGAGAACTACGTTCCAACGCAAGTCATGTCTCAACGATATCATGTGACATATCTCAACGACTTCTGGCTACGGTATCGCTCAATATGACACGGCTTATATTATTTTCATATGTATCAATTACTTTTATTATATTTACTTATGTCTTGACTTGAACATTTATTCAGATTCTAAAAGTAATCGCATACATTTATTAAAACATTTAAATGTTAAAAGCAGTTGTCTGTTATTTAGAAAATAGAAGCATTTTGCTATTTTACAGAATAAAACAAATATTACAACACTTTTTCAACAGCAATACTTACTGTCAGTCAATGATCGATTAAAGGCAATGCCAGTTTTAATCTTAGAAATATATCTCTGCAACGGCTTTATCATAAACGAACAATATTTATTAAATATCATGTCCCTCACTCTAACCGATGATGTTACTAACTCTATACGCGACAAAGTCAAGCGTTACTGACACTCATCGAAGTATTGCTGCTTAACACATTAATTATATTCGAGTAAAATATTACATGTCTGTGACTGAAAAATCAGATTTTGTTCAAAGTATGTACTAGTATTTTTATCCGTTTCTTTTATTATCATTTGACGGTTTCTCCAAGATATCTTACTAGCAATATATATGAGGTGGCGCGGAGTTGACTTATACTATTGCATGCGCACACCTTAATTATTATTAAGTATGTAAAAAGATTCTTTTGAAGCACAGGGCGCAACTACGAAACCTGAAGTAAGCATGTAATCGTAGGTTATTAGATTTGTATCTAGGTATATGCACGCGTTATGCAGCGGAAATATAGAAATATTGCGCGACTTCAATCAAACCGAGTCTGCAATTTTCACTGTTTGCCTTGTTCTCGGTGCTTCCGAGGGATCTACTTTCCAGATTTTATTTATGAAGAATGAATGCTTATTTATCGATGCAAATCTAAAAATCTTTTTATAATTACTACATGTGTATAATTCATTATATCAATGAAAAAAATGTTCTTTAGCCCAAGTGGAACTGAAAATGTCCTAGTTAAAGAACTTAAAAACGTGACGACATCCATGAAACTGACGTCACAATTGACGACACGCACTCGAAATGAAACTTGAAACGTCAATATTTATAAGTTGTTGACATTGTTTTTAGATATAATGCACTTGTGCTGCAGCAGTAATATTGCGCGACTTTAGGAGCGCAATATTATCCGCGAAAGAACGAGTGCATATATCCACATACCAGGTTGATAACGTTTTTATTACATACCTACTATCAAGTAATTGCTTTATGTCTAAATTTTCTTTCTGCTACGAAAAACAGGAAAAAGTACGAAAAGAATTTCTCCAAAATTCTAATAAACAAATCAAGCTGACGCGCATTCATATTTTCTGCAAGTTGAACCGTCAAATAGATGCCGCAACGTGCGCGTGGACGTCATGGACATCACGCGATTATTTCCACTTAATTCTCTCTGATATGAAAGCGTTGTCCGCAATTTGTACAGTTTCATAAATTGGAGAGCGGTGCATTTAAGTAATAATGGCCCTGCCAAGGTGATAATAGCCCGAGGGCTATTATTTTCTTTTAGGGCCATTTTCATTCAAAGACACCTTTATCCCATTTATTTACCTGTTTATTACACGTGTACCTATAATCTTGTAAGAAAAATTTAAAGTGTATTATTCATTTGTTCAAGCATTTAATGGAGTTTTTCAGTTTCTATACTATTTGGATAAGAGGCTATATGTTGTATAAAATCAAATGCCTTGATAGTTGTACTTTCTTTACATAAAGCATAATTTAGGGTTGAAAAAAAAATCATTTCATGAAGAATTACTTCGAAGTTAATATACGACTGGGTTGTGCTTTCTTGCCATTCTTATAATCGCCCGAGGGCTTTATTCCGAGGACCATTATGAAACTTGGCGTGCCATTGCGGCTAGAAGGCTTATTGACTTTTGACTTATTGGCCAGCCGTTTATTGACTTTTTTATCATATACGTTCACTTCATATTTATCTTGGTATTTTCATTTTATATATTTTCCAAACACGTAAAAGAATTATTTGTATTGCTTTTTATCAACAATGCCATCAATATTTGACAATCGATCTGATTCAGCACTCTTTCAATCGCCATAATAATGTTGCTTCATGACGTCAACATCAGAACGCGCTGACGTTCTGGTTACCCGGGGCCGTTATGGTTATGGCGCCAGAGGCGCACTGCGCCATTATGGATACATAAACAGAATCCGTAATGACCGTTTTAAATGGCTTTTTGTTACTATTTATAGTAACGTATATAATCAGGGAAAATATTGCACGATCACAGTCCATTGAAACTCAATCGAAATGATTGTAGATATGTAATAAGGAAAATTCTAACACGATCTGCAGCAATTGCTATATAAACATATAGCGAAATCGCCTATTATATAGGCATAGGAAATAGAGATCAATATAATTGCACCTTTACTAATCCTATCAGGTGTTCTGTATTACAAAAGTGGATCTATTGTGACATTTTGATACAAGCAAAACTGTATTATCTGCACTATTATTTACCTACTGGTACTTCGTTTTATTATTGGCTTGTTAAAAGTTAATTTTTTACCATATTTAAGTTGACAGAATCATAGGAACCATGTCTTGAGGGGTAAATCAAACACAAATGAATAAATCCTTAATGATTTTGTTGTGCAAAAAAGTATGACGTTGTGTCTTAAACAGTTTTCATTTTCCACTCAATTGTGTAATTGCAAGGGAAGTAAACTAATAGATCTCTACTTATAAGTACTAGCCCAAGGCAAGAGTTGTCATTCTTTGTGGATCACAACTTTAAATTAAAAATTAAAACTTCTGTTATTGATATTAACAAAACTATCATAAACTTCACATTTGTAAAATCATTTTTGGTTATTTCAAGGACTTGGAAATTAATTTCTAGACTTTATTTAATGTAATTCTATCATTGAAAATTTTAGGGCCTATCTCTAGCCTATACATGAATCTACGATAAAATATGGTTGGCTGTTACATTTCACCCCCTATGATTGTGGCATAAGAGATTCTACTTCAGTTCCATTACATACAAATTATTTCAGGGCCAAACGGTTGAAAACAGGATTTCAAAAACATAAATATGATAAAAAGTCATACTGACCTGTGTGTAGGACCGTAAAACACGTTTCGATCTCTACGAGCGAATTCAATTAGCTTAATTAAGATTCAGCGGTGACGTCATAAATGTATGACATAAAGTATGACGTCATAATGATGTGACGTCATATAAAGTTAAGCTCGTAACTTGTAACACAGGGTCAAATCGCTTAATTTGATGATTCTCTTCATAATTAGTTTGCGAGCTGTTAGATTACTAAATTATAAATACTTCTCAAAATTCTGATAAAAAGAAACAAATATCTATACGTTCCATTGGCTATGCAACTCTTTCTAACCACAGGGGGTAAATTGTAACAGCATATGACCCGAATGACGTATTACGCTGAAAATGTAGTAATGTAAAATGTGAATTATTTGCGTTGTTAGAATCGAAATAATAAATATGTTCCAATAATTTAATCATTTAATAAAACATGGGCAGTCGTTTGGATGCGAATGATTAAATCACTCGTGCTACGCACTCGTGATTTAATTATTACGCATCCAAACTCTGCCCATATTTTATTAATGATAAAATATAGGAACAGATTTATTATTTCTTAAATATTTCTTGTACAACGGACTGGCGTTTCCGTCGACTTTAGTTACCCATGCCTGCAAAACCCATCTGGCATCCCCATGCGATGGCTCTCGTTCTGGTTATGATAACTTGCGCTGCTTTGTTATTATATGGTATTGTATATGTGAACTTAGACAATATCAGGTACTTTGAGACCTACTCTTCGTCCTATTTATATGTAGTATTTTGTCGGTCTGAAATACGTTATTTTACGGAAAGGACATTACCGTTACGCTTTAAACGATAAAACTAAAGTGGAACTTTGTTATTGTGCTTCACTTGAATGTAATGACGTCACTTCGGCTTACGGACGTTCATTTCCCGCGCTGTGGGTGCATGCTCTGCCATAAGAATGAGTACTGCAAATGAAGTACATTGTATTTCTAATTGCTTTTATATTTCTGTTGTTATTTGTGAAATACGGTATGTAACAAAATGATCTGTCAGAATGAAACGCTTATTTTTATACGATGTGCAAGAAAAAAATCAGTTATGTGTTAACGAACTCGACAGAAATATCCGTCCTGAGGGCACTTGCGCCTTGTATTGTTACGAGTTATGACGTCTCAGGTTCCTAATACATTTGCACGACGTAATAATAATTATTATATGCGGACAAAATGAGCAATACGCCTGCACATGGTGCCGAAAACATTTGTTACGAAATAGCTAATTTATGTGGAAAGTTCTTGAAGTAATGCTTTACGATCCTGATTATCTATACAGAATTGATTACCGGCGTACACATGTACGTACTATCTAATAAGTGTGAATGTAATAAGCTATTTTGTAACATTAATGAAGCGTTCTACGTCTCTCCGAGATAATTGAGCCGTGCCATGAGAAAATCAACATAGTGGGTTTGCGACCAGCATGGATCCAGACCAGCCTGCGCATCCGCGCAGTCTGGTCAGGATCCATGCTGTTCGCTTTCAAAGCCTATTACAATTAGAGAAACCATTAGTGAACAGCATGGATCCTGACCAGACTGCGCGGATGCGCAGGCTGGTCAAGATCTATGCTGGTCGCAAATGCAGTATGTTTGTTTTCTCATGGCGCGGCTCAATTAAAGATTTTAAGGTTCGTGGTGACGGAATGCGCAATGTGCCCCTCCGAACATTATTTCATATACGGACGGGCATCTTGGTTAGAGCAAACGACCTTTTGCAAGCGTACTGGATGGATTTCTTACACTAAAATCCCACATCAAAAGCTAAAGTTCAAGCACATAGATGGAAAGGCAAAATAAAGGAAAAAGGCATTTCAGTAAAACGACAAAGTAAAGGAGATTCGAGTCACTGCACGACTTTTATGAATTATGTTTGAAAAAGAAAAGTAAAAGGGTGATGCAATATGCTGCGTAAGTTTGGATTATCTTAGTAAATGCACAAGTTTCGAGAACTTAATAAGGAAATTGGGAGATGAAAACAACGCAAAATACTAGCAATGAAATTTTCAGGAAATGCGCGTGTTTAAAAAGGACGAGAAAGAAAGACATGCTGTAAAGTTTAGAAAATATAATTGTTATTTTCTTCCAATTATTAAAACCTTACAGGTTCTCTATCCGCTTTTACGTAAAATGTAAACATTGCAATGCATAACATGTATACACTTTTTCAAAACTGACTGTAAGAGTAAAGGTTCAGCTGAGCACCACTTTTGTGTAGGAGCCATCAACAATGCTTACAAGATTCCATGGAATTTGATATAAATGAAAGATACTTATTTCTATTTGAAGAGCATTAACCTTACATTTTAATTTTCATGCTGAAATTGTACATGATTTTATTAATCCATTTCAAAGAATTTTACTCCACCCTGCGTAATATTATAATGTGTATTATTATAACGACAAATACATTTGTCATATGATTAAATTGTTGTATCTTGCCCAGACGTCATCCAGTCATTTATGAAAATGTCAAAGAAATGTTCTCGACGTAAAGATAAGATGTACATAAGAATTTTCTACAAGTTCAAATGGTAATTATGTTAGTGAGACTTTGCAACACTGTATGTGAGACGTTGTCACATAATCTCTGTTATCGTTGCGGCCTTGCAACATTTATGTAGCTTACATATGTGTATTTGTAACTAGTTAATTTTATCTTGCAAAATGCTGCAAATAGCTAATATATCTTCCACACATCAAACTCATCTTTTCAGTTATGAAACGTAGAATATATACGCTTAATTACACATAATATATGAATCAACAAGGTCATTCGAAGCGACACCGTAGCTTCATCGTTGAGGTATGTCACATGATATCGATGAGACTTGACTTACGTTGGAACGTAGTTCTCCTGGAGTGGACCTAGGAACTTGAGATTTGATGTGTGTGTAATTGGCATAGAGACATACTAGCTGCTTGGGTTTGGGGTCACCTAGGTGAAGATAAAGGTCATTATTATTTAAAAAAAAAATTCAGCTTTTCCTTATATCTCACCTGTGCTTTGACCTACGATCTCAAGACTTGTTGTGTTGGTACCTGGACTAGGGACCTACTAAGACTAAAATTCTTAGCTATACATCCACTGACAAATATGCAATTCTGGCAGCATCCATCATTTTTAATGATGGACCTTGTTTTCATATTTTTGAAGCTACTGTCATGATATTTGAATGACATGTGCAGTTCTGTAACAAAAACTTTTCTTCTAACAAGCTCTTGATGGGCATATTTTGTGACTATGTCACCCTTGTTAATTGAAATACATACCAATAAATGTAATGAAAGTATCAAAATATTAGCCTTGAAAATGCATTTTAGGCCTTGAAAAATCTTTGAATTTTATAACAAAAAGTCTGTATGAACCATGTGGGGGTAGAAATAAAAAATACTTTTTAAAACTACTTCTCCTGGACCACTCAGTGACTCCTGTCTGTAGCATCAGTATAAGGGTGTCTCCAAAATTTGTTCATTTTTGGAGCACTTGGCTCCTTTAAGGTACCACTAGAGTTAAAACTTGAAATGCCTTTAAATGACTTCTCCTCATAAATTGCTTGATAGATCTTCATCAGATTGGTAACATCATTATAAGGTCCTTCATGCAGTCAACAACTGTAGATTTTTGTATAGGCAAATTTTAATCCAGATGTTGGTTTCATTGTAACATACCGGTATTGCATGTATAGTACCATATTGTTAGATCATTATGTTAGGGGACGCTGTGGCCGAGTGGTTAAGGTCGCTGACTTCAGATCACTTGCCCCTCGTCAATGTGGGTTCGAGCCTCACTTGGAGCATTGAATTCTTCATGTGAAGAAGACATCCAATTGGCTTATGGAAGGTTGATGGTTCTACCTAGGTGCCCGCTCGAGATTAAATAATGCACGGAGGGGCACCTGGGGTCTTCCTCCACCATCAAAGCTGGAAAGTCGCCATATGACCTATAATTGTGTTGCTGTGATGCTGAACATAAAATAAATAAATAGATCATTATGTTTTACTGCAGTAGTGAAAATTAGTTGCCTTCCTGTAGGATACTTTGTATTGCATGACAATAATTCATTCACTTGTTTCCACTGTTTTTCAAGATACACATTGGGATTTTTAGCACGACTGGTAGAGGAGCAAATTTTCAAAAAGGTCAAATTGAGTTTCCTGTTAGTGGGACATACACATGAGGACGTGGACCAAGTTTTTCCCCAGGTAAAAATTACACTGTGTCACTTTATATGCATTACCATCAGAAATAAGTGTAACTCGAAAAAAATTCTATTTGCTGGCATGTCTTATATGACGCATTACATATTGGAAATTTTCAACATCACTGCTTCTCGGTAATTCAAATCCTTTGCAACATTTTGGGATAGTAAAAGTGTCTAATTAAGAGTCAGTTTCGTAATTATGAAACTTAAACTTCATGATAAAGAAGTAATGGTATTCATTACAAGTGCAACATACAGTATTTTAAAAAAACAAAGTATTTGATACTGGTATATCTATAGTGGTTTAACAAAAAATTTCAGATTGTGTGTATTGACCAGAGAACCCGATACTTACACTGGATAACTAATGAGTGGTTTTGAGAGATGTTACACACCAAAGTCAACAGGTAATTCCATAGTTGAAAAAAATATGCATGTAGAATATTGACATTCAAATATACTCCAGTTAAGTTGGGACTGATCATGACTTGTGTATCTTTGAAGACAAAATTTAATTATATCTAAGTTAATGAAAAGGTACCAGTTGTATTTTATCTTGGTTTTGTGTTACATAAAAAGTCCAAATATACCATTCGAAGTGCATTAAAAATCAGGGATGCATCAACTTATATCAGACTTATTAATAATTTTCGAGGCTCATTCTCGTTAAATCTGCTTAGATAAACAATGCATTAAATTATCATGTTGAAAAACAGAACTTCAGGTCCTGTGTAAATCCAAACAGTCAATCATAGGTGGAGACATTGGATTTAGACGATATGACAACAATATTTAGCCATTTAGTAAATATAACGTCTTCCTGTGGAAAAAAAAGGAATATATTGCAATTATTTTGAGGATTAGTAATTGCACATATTTTACAAAATGAATAAAACCCTTGCTATTTAAAATTAAAGTGGTGTGAAAATCTTTTCCTCAATACAAAAAAAAGGTAGCAATAAGACAAAGACATATTTTGGCACAATCTGGGTGTATCTTGACAGGAATAGTTATTATTATGTTTACATTTGATAAATTTTTGAACAAGTTCATGTCTGGGTAATCTGGATTTAACATATCTGTCCTGACAGAGGCACCGTGTAAAATATGGAGTGGAGTGGTGGAGTGGAGTCTGGAGTCAATTTTGGAGTCAAATTTGGAGTGGAGTCTTTTTTGGAGTCGCTCTTGGAGTCATTTTTGGAGTCAAATTTCGAGTGTAGTCTTTTTGGAGTCAATTTTGGAGTCTAATTTGGAGTCCGCTTTGGAGTCAAAATTTAGTAAAACCTGGAACAACTGATACAGGGACTGGAAACCGGCATTTATCTTATCTTATGCTGTCATCCAATCGAAGCGTATGCCGTAGGTTATTCTGCTATTACTGAAACACTTACGCCTTACAGTTTAACTCGTCCTTTCAGTGAAAATCTGGGAAAGCATTTGTTGAATTTTTTGTTGAAAACAAAAGTTCTGCCATGAAATTATTGCCTGCATCTGTTTTTAAATGGAAAATATCTACATTAATGTTACTTTTCGCCCTGTGAAAATGGCTAAATTTAGACTTGTCTTACCCAGAGAGAAAGATGTCTTTTTTACATGATATTTGCCTGGTTGATTCAGAGTATTTAGAACAAAAAAATTAGGACATATTTTAATGAAAATAGCAAGTTAAAACTGTAAACTGTTGCCTGGAAATATTTGTTTATGATATTGCTCTGTTCTTCACCATTTAAATGCATGTTAAACCTAGATGATTTTCTGCAGTTTTATCTAAAAGTTCGGAATACTAAATGTAACTTCGTTGTCGGCCTTTTTAAAAAAAGTATTGTTATTTTAATTTAAATACATTGTATTTTTCACACATCAGTTTTAAGATTAAATTTATTAAACTAATTTTTGGAGTTTAAACAACAATATCGTTTGAAACATTCCCTACGTTCAAGAAGAATGTTTGTTTCTGTATGTAGAAATCTGACATTATAAACAATAATTATAATTATGGCTCTACAAGATTAAGAAAAGTGTCAGCTTTCTGTTATTTTCCATTTTATTTATTCAAATCCAACAAAAATCGGTCCTTTGATAAAGGTTTGAAGTTACGTGGTAAAATATTTCTTCAGGGAAGTGAGTTCGAGTTAATTCATAATAATTAAGCATATCACCACATGCAGTCGCATGCTGTTTTTTGCTTCAGAATCCCTTAGATCAATCAGAATCCCTTTAGATCAATCTCTGATCATCTTATTATCGCCACTTAACATGTGACTGGTAAACCCTTTGAACAATAAGTGTTATAGCTCCATGATTAACATGAGGTAATATGCTAATTACACGCTAATCGATAGTGGCGAAAACAAAATATCGATCGCTAACGACTGGTCGATATTTACAGGTATGGACGACAGCATAATACAGATAAATGTATTGATTTATACGGAGTTTCTACTCCCCGTATTAGACCTTCCTGGGTATACCTAGTCCTTATAATGGTCAAAGTGGCCAAAGTAACAGTATCAGCTTTAATAAGATTTAATAAAACCTAAAAATTCATTAAAAGATCCTACGTTTATATGTCACCTCCAAATAATTATCCACATACAATATTTCACACTTACATTTACTAGTGATTAAACTGTTGAATCATGAATGGGCTCAATATCATACTCCTCTAGAAATAACAAAAACAGTTACTGATGTTTTCTCAAATGACCCTTATCAGATTGGTAAGAATAACTTGCCATTACATTGGATAGTTAATTACAACAAATCACTCTCTACTTTATGACAGATTTCTACAATTCTGTTGGAGAAGGTACCGGTAGTACTGTCAGCACCTCAGCATGATATCTCATTCTTATCAGGACTTGACCCCTAGTTCCTTCATGGTTTGTTATTTATGATGTTGGGCCAGATGTTGCCTGAAGATTACTCGGAGAGAATTGATAAACATTTCTAACTTGAAATATGAAATAATGAGAAAGTATTGTTTAAAGATTTTAAAATGAATCAGGAAAATGAAAACAAGAAAAAAACATAGGTAATTAAATATTTACTATCTACTACAGACGGCATAATACTAGTATAATAAGACACATAATAAGACATGATAATACTTGATGAAATTAATGAAGGATAGAATACTGTGTGTTATGCATATGTTTATAGTAGACAATAGTACAATTCACACAAAAAATACATTAGCTCTATGATTAACATGAGGTAATATGCTAATTACACGCTAATCGATAGTGGCGAAAACAAAATATCGATCGCTAATGACTGGTCGATATTTACAGGTATGGACGACAGCATAATACAGATAAATGTATTGATTTATACAGAGTTTCTACTCCCCATATTAGACCTTCCTGGGTATACCTAGTCCTTATAATGGTCAAAGTGGCCAAAGTAACAGTATCAGCTATATAACTGGAGTATTTCTGATTTGCTGTCAAAGATACAGAAAATGTATGCCTGTTTCTCGTGGAATCCAGCTTTCTCATCGATTTGAGCCCTAGTGTTTTAGTAAAACTTATGCTCATGTAGAGTGTTCTTCTATCAGAAACTTGTGTCATTTACATTTTAAAATGCCTCAGAAAATATTAGCCATGAAACCACTGAAATTATTGAGGAAATACCTGTTTTAATACTTTGCATCAAAAATTGCTTGTTTCAAAAGGAAATTACACAGTGGGTAATATTGTGAGCCCAAATTTCAAATTGAAAACATCCTGAACATATATCGACTGTTGTAACGAGTGAACAAGAATAATTAAATCGCCTTGATAGAAACTTGCTTTATGGAAATAGACTGTGCAAACATTAACACTTATTGACCTACCAAACAAAGGGCTCAAATCAATGAGAAAGTTTTAAAATGATGTGGAGTTTGGCCTCCTTCAGTCTCGTGCAAAAAATACATATAAAAGATGATAACATTGTAATTCTTAATGTCCATTGTTAAATGCAAATATTTTTGTAACGACAAACAAAAACTATTTAATTGAACAGATTTGCAAAAATATGCCTACCCCTGAAAGATTTAAGAGGTCTCGAATCAAGTAGAAAGCATATACTGTAGAATCTATGCATTTACATTAACATGTCATTCATATTGACAATCTAACAAACTGCTGTTCTTGACTCACTTTTCGGGGGTGCTTTAACAGGAGAGAAAACTTACGTAACAGGGAGATTCTGACGCTTACATGCTGTTAAAACAGCTTTCTGTATATGCGCATTCTGTGGCAAAGCGTAAACACCAAAACCAGACAGTTCAAATGTAAATGACATCGACAGATAAATAAAAAGATATATGTTATCAAACTGGCTCCAGCCCCTATTTTTAAAGTTATGGCCCATGAAATATTAACAAAAAATGCACTTTTTCACCTAATTAAATGCCTAGCTCAAAAAGAATTAGATGTAAATTCAGGAAACCTTGCTGGAGTCTTTAATGTAATGTGACCTTGCACACTTGGCATTCTTCCTGAAACTCTTAGCTCTTATTACAGAGTTATGGCCCTTGAAATAGCCAAAATAGTGGATTTTTTGTTTGTGATGCTCATAGCTCAAAAAGTATATGGCCTAGAAAAATGAATCCTTTTCATAAAATGTTTGTTGAGGCTATACCCCATTAAGACTGCAAACATTTGAATTTAATTGCCCCTTATTTGTGACAAATGTTCCAGTGGGGGGCACACCCTATGTCCTACAGACACATTCTAGTTATGCTTAAATTTACTTTTTTGAATTGTGCTAAAACGAAAGTAGGTGTTTATTCCGCTGACCGCTTTCTGAATTGCGGCATTATGAGGTCTACTTCAGTTGTCTTGCATTTCACTGCACACTGCATACACCCATATAAGTGTTCACATTTTATATTACTTACTGCGGTAATAATAATAGCTATAAATAAATATACATTAATAAAATAAAGAAATGCCAAAAGTGGAACAATGTCTCAAACTTTATTATTTGATAATGCCTGTTAGACAGACTATACTTCAGCAGTAAAATTATTGAAAGATCAGCATAGGTAAAAATAAACAGCACTTATTCGGAATTCTATGTCCTCAAATTACAGTGTTTTATTAGAGCCATCACCTTCTCTCTAAAAGATATTTGGTGATTATAAGTACTAGGTAACTATGGCGATTCACAAATTAATGAAGGCATATGACGATATGGTGATACGCAAATTATGAATGCGGCATGCGCAGTTACAACGAAGATACGCGACGTTACGATGGAAAAACATCGTGTTCCCATTGTTACTTCATGTATCGCCGCTATTGCCAAATATCTTGTTATAGAGAAGGCGATCACCCTAATGGAACACCGTACTGAAACAAAACATATTCATAGTATTTCACATAAAAAATTTTGATTCCACCTTAGTTCTGTTAAAGGTGGTCAATCACATTTCAACAACATTTTATGACATTTTTTACTTTTTGTATATTCTGGTAGAGAATTATTTAAGGAACAAAAAGACCGATTACATAGAGTTAGATTCCTGTTTGAAATGTATATTTTATTATTTTTATAAAATTTTGTAATTACTCCCCTTTAATATGAAAGTATATAAAAAGCTGGGTATTTCTTTTTATTTCGATACAGTTTTACATTTGCGTTTGATAGACATATCAACTATTGAACAATCTGAACCAAAATGCAAGTTTAAAAGCTGTGTGTAGCTTCTGAATTCATTTATTTCCAATCTATCTTGGTTGCACAACCAAGATAGGCAAAGGGAGGTAATAATCATTTTTCAAACTTGCGTTTCTAATGAATTCCATCTAAATACATAATTTTTAATGCAAATATTTTACAAATATATTACAATATGTCTAATATTTATACATTTCCTTAGGCAAAGTATGTTTATCAAATTTATACTTATGATAAAATAACTCTATCTTGGTTGGGCAACCAGGATAGGAAAATGAAATTTTAAAAATACCTCCAGTGAAAATCTAATTTGTATTCAGTGTTAAGTGAACATAAATGAGTGTAAATAATCAGATGCTAAAGTTTCGAACAAATCCGTTACATGGCCAAAATCTGATTATCCACCTTTAAATAAATAATAGAAAGTCATGTCTTTCATATAAAGAATGTTGTGGTCATCGGAGCTATGGGAGATGTATTTTTACCGGTAATATATCTTAATATTTGCATGTTCTCTCACTGTTGCAGAGTTCCAGTTTTCAAGTTTTGTTATTGTTGTTGTTGTTGTTGTTACTTCTACTACTGTTTTTTTTAAAGTTTAGATTGCAAGTCCATAGTTATGTTCATCAGATACACCAGATGTAGATGGGCCAGATCTGTACAGGGAATTTTGGTATTGTAGGCGGCTCGCTGTTCTTTTTCTAAGGAAGTATCGCGAATTTTTGTACTTTGGCAAGGACTTTCTAGCTGCGTGATCCCTTACAGAAGCAAGCCTCTGTGGCGTACATGCTGCGTATTTGCTGTGTATATGCCGCGAACACAGTAGTACGCCAGAGGAGTACATTTTACATACACCGCATGCCGCGTACATGCCGCGTACTATTTCGACGAGTACACAGCATGTACGCAGGAGGTCACTAGTACACTTCAAGTACGCAGCACAGACTCTGAAAATTTAAGGAGTACACTGCATGTACGCAGGAGGGACTTGTACAAGAAAATAGTACACTGCATGTACACCGCAGATACTTCGAAATTTATAACACTTATATTTAGTTGCATTAAAGTTGTTTCCCCTTGATGCAGTTACGCCATTTTCTTCAGATGTTTACCAAATTACATGCTACAAAAATTGATTTATTTCATTGAAAAGTGGATGAAGAAAAGCATACTAATTTATTTGATAACATCAATCTACATTATTTTAGTAAGGGTAAATACTTATTGATGCATGTCACTTATCTTTTTTCTGTTTTTTTCTGTCCAAATGATCAGCATTTGCATAAGAAAGTTGGTGGGGTAAGGAATTTACATTATCACAGCAGTTTCGCCACAAGAGTACACAGCATGTATGCAGCAGGAGTACACAGCATGTACGCCGCAGGACTCGGGCCAGGAGTACACAGAATGTACGCCGCAGGAGTACACAGCATGTACACCGCAGGAGTACACAGCATGTACGCCGCAGGGGTAGTACACCGCAGGCTCATTTGCATGTGAAAAGTGTATGTGCCGCGTACATGCTGCGTACTATTTCCCACATACTAAATTCCTCCAGCATACATCCTGTGTACTATGTAGTCCACAGCATGTACGCAGCAAGTAGTACACGGCAGAGCTCATTTGCATGTCAAAAGTGTACTACAAACGTACTATCGGTGTATGTGCGGTGTATATCCTGCGTACTATTTAAAGCCCTTGATTTCAGTACACATCATGTACGCATCATATACGCTGTATGTACACAGCAAGAGTACGCAGCAGGCCTTTTTCTTCTGTAAGGGATAATTTTTAACTTTGTCCCTTTGTCTCAGCTGAAGAAATATTTGACTGCTGCTTTTGATTTTCACTCCAGCAGCCCTTGCCAGTCGAAGTGTTGCAACGCCATGGCCCAGTGTTCTTGAATGGGTTGCCGAATGGCAGAGACCGGAAAAGTTTCGACTCCAGCATGTAGATTTTGGTGCCAAGTTATAGACACTTGAATGCATGCTCTCACACATGTTAGTGTTGTATAGTTTGCATATGCTCTTGAGCCCTTCAATACTGGAAATCCTGTTGATCTCTGCCTGTATGGTGTTTAGGTCTGTGTTTTTCAGTTCCAGGTGGATGCCATAGGGTAGTGATTTAGTTGTGTAGTGTTGTAGGTGGTGATTGCACACTGTTGACTTTTCTCGACAGAATCTGTGGTTACCACTTCGACATCATGTAATGTATTTAATGGCTAAACAACCTCTGTGTACAAAGTGTTGCTCATGATATTTTAGAGCTCTGAGATGCTGTAACTCTAGTCGTACCCTGGCACGAATGCAAGCAGCAAGTTTCTGCATGTAGATGGATTTAGTGTCTCGGAATACTTTGCAGTTTCAGTGAACGTATGTTTTTTTCAAGTGTTCGTAGCTGATGGACCAGGCACTTAAATTGTAGTGTTCGAAATATATTTTTTTCTATCACTTGTAATCATTGATAACCTTTGCTTCTTGTGTGCTTGCATCTGTAGTTATGGATTGTATTTTTACTAGTCCAGATTGTGTTATTTTGTCGAGGCTTTTGTGTAGGAGTGATCGCTCACTGGAAGAAATTGAGGCCTCTGATTGGTAGTTTTTTGTGCAGTTACTTGTATGATTGCAATTCTTTTTTCTGCAGTGCTTGTTAGCAATGGCAGTAGCTATAGGTAGAGATCTAGATGTTGAGTGATCAATTGCGACTCCGAAGCTTTGTTGTGCAGCCTCAAAGCCTCCACTAGGTCTTCGTGAAAATGAGACGTCGAATTGAATGTTGACGCCATTGCTTGTTCTGGCAGTTTCAGACACACGCTTTATGTACCTTTGATTTTCTAACATTGCTTGTTCATTCAGTTCAGTCACTTTCTCACTTAATTTGTTCTTTTTTTTTGAAGGCACGGCTTACTTGGTGGTTTTATATTTAGACAAGACATAACTAGTGACACATCCTCAATGCCAACTTTTGATTTCATCACAGGCAAAAGTAACATGTCATTCAGTTGAAGTTGGACCTCTTGAATTTGTTATTGTATCTGACATTTCAAGTGTTGGTGTTTTCAACTTGCAGGTACTACATACAGCTGACAGCATTACTGTTAATCCTTTTCTTTCATTAATTTTTACGGAAATAGAAGGACAGCTACACTTATGGACCAGCTGAATAAGCTGCCGTAACTTTTCAATGTTAACAGTAATGTTTTCATCTATGTCACCATTTAGAATTTTGTTCTGCTTTGTTTCAGATCGAGGTCTTAGCCTATACGGACGTGTATTTACAGTTGTAGTATCCGGGTTTGCATTTTCAGAAACATAAAGAACATCCCTTGCTTCAGTAGTGTTCAGTTGCTGCAGTCGAAGGTCTGGTGTGTCAGTCATTTCAACATTCATAAAAGGTAAATTTTGCTTCTGCTTTCCTACATTGCCACTTTTAAACTGAGTCCTACGTTTTCCATGAGAACGCTTGTAGCTGTGTTTCCTTTTCAATGTATTTCCTTTAAACATTTTTATAGATTAATCCAGATTTTTACAATAATTTCACTATTTCACAGTGGAGTCTAAATCCTAAGTGATTCTACCAACATTTGGAGTGGCTTATCACTGGGTTATTGTTACAAAAAATGAAAGCTGAGTTGGCTTATCAGGGTCTTTGGTATTGGATTACATTATTAATGAGGTTCTTGACTCCCTCTGGACTGTTTGTGCTGATTTTCAGACAAGACCAGATGGATTACTTCCCTTTAAATACAAGGTAATTTTTTCAGTCTCTCTTACAGCAGCTTTAGGTTATCTTCACTCTCTTATTTTTGACAGAATTTTTCTCACTGGTGAGGAAGGTTTAACAGTTATAAACAGGGCAATAATACTCTTATCAGTTACATGCTAACTTTTTGTGGTCAGCCTCACACAGCAGGGGAGCAATAAATCTCCCATTAGTGTTTCATCCGAGATCCTTATCAGCCAACATGTATGCAGTATGTTTGTATTAATCTACAAGAAATATTCAAATTGTGCAGATCTTACAGATCAGTACTAGTTAGACTAGCCACTAGACTGATAATAATGTATTTCTGCATTTTTCATTTTTTGATGAATTTAATTTCATAGAAACAAAAGCTAGTCTATTTTAGAGATTTTCACAGAGGACTGATGTTGAAATTATGATATTGGACATAGAATATAGACTGGCTCAGTTCACTACATTTAATAATAAAAATGTAAAAAAAGATATATCATAGTCTAGGAGCTAGTCTAAGTACTAGTTGAATAATACTTCAAAAAATGGAAAATGTGAACTATGTAAAAATGTGTAGCAATTTTATTTTACATGTTTTAAATGATACAATTTTTATGACTTACTCCAAAGTAAAATGGATATTTATAAATTCTGACCTTGTTATTTTCTCAATACACCCTTTGTTATTTATAGGTATCATTGATAAATTTTGAATTTTGACCAGCGAAGACCATGGCTGATCTTGGTCTGAATTGTTTGCAAAAGGCAGAACTATTTACCTGCTATAACAGTCTCAACTTAAAATTTACAAAATGCAAATCTTACAAAGTGCAGATATTTTGTCTTTATTCATAGTTGAGCCACACCTTGAGAAAACCTACATAGTTTACTGCATTTGCATGGAACTAGATCAGCCTGCACATGCATGCAGTTAATCAGATCCTTATAGTTTGCTAGCAGTTTGTCTTACTTGAATATGGTTTGAAAACAAATTGTATGGAATGAGCAGACTGATCAAGATCCAGACTAGGTAGTCGCAAATACAGTATGCTGGTTTTCTCATGGTGCGGCTCAATTATTAGTTCAATTATTTTGCTGAATTAAGTGGCACATTAAAATGTTGCAAACTATAATTTTGCAAATTTCTACTACATGTTTGTTTTCCTCCACTCTGTTTTAAGCTCACCTGTCACAAAGTGACAAGGTGAGCTTTTGTGATCGCGCGGTGACCGTCGTCCGTCCGTCCGTCCGTGCGTGCGTCCGTAAACTTTTGCTTGTGACCACTCTAGAGGTCACATTTTTCATGGGATCTTTATGAAAGTTGGTCAGAATGTTCATCTTGATGATATCTAGGTCAAGTTCGAAACTGGGTCACGTGCCTTCAAAAACTAGGTCAGTAGGTCTAAAAATAGAAAAACCTTGTGACCTCTCTAGAGGCCATATATTTCAAAAGATCTTCATGAAAATTGGTCAGAATGTTCACCTTAATGATATCTAGATCAAGTTCGAAACTGGGTCAACTGCGGTCAAAAACTAGGTCAGTAGGTCTAAAAATAGAAAAACCGTGTGACCTCTCTAGAGGCCATATATTTCACAAGATCTTCATGAAAATTGGTCAGAATGTTCACCTTGATGATATCTAGGTCAAGTTCGAAACTGGGTCACGTGCCATCAAAAACTAGGTCAGTAGGTATAAAAATAGAAAAACATTGTGACCTCTCTAGAGGCCATATATTTCACAAGATCTTCATGAAAGTTGGTCAGAACGTTCACCTTGATGATATCTAGGTCAAGTTCGAAACTGGGTCACGTGCCATCAAAAACTAGGTCAGTAGGTCAAATAATAGAAAAACCTTGTGACCTCTCTAAAGGCCATATTTTTCATGGGATCTTTATGAAAGTTCGTCAGAATGTTCATCTTGATGATATCTAGGTCAAGTTCGAAACTGGGTCACGTGCGGTCAAAAACTAGGTCAGTAGGTCTAAAAATAGAAAAACCTTGTGACCTCTCTTAGAGGCCATATATTTCACAAGATCTTCATGAAAATTGGTCAGAATGTTCACCTTGATGATATCTAGGTCAAGTTCGAAACTGGGTCACGTGCCATCAAAAACTAGGTCAGTAGGTCTAAAAATAGAAAAACCGTGTGACCTCTCTAGAGGCCATATATTTCACAAGATCTTCATGAAAATTGGTCAGAATGTTCACCTTGATGATATCTAGGTCAAGTTCGAAACTGGGTCACATGCCATCAAAAACTAGGTCAGTAGGTATAAAAATAGAAAAACCTTGTGACCTCTCTAGAGGCCATATATTTCATAAGATCTTCATGAAAGTTGGTCAGAACGTTCACCTTGATGATATCTAGGTCAAGTTCGAAACTGGGTCACATGCCATCAAAAACTAGGTCAGTAGGTCAAATAATAGAAAAACCTTGTGACCTCTCTAAAGGCCACATTTTTCATGGGATCTCTATGAAAGTTGGTCTGAATGTTCATCTTGATGATATCTAGGTCAAGTTCGAAACTGGGTCACATGCAGTCAAAAACTAGGTCAGTAGGTCTAAAAATAGAAAAACTTTGTGACCTCTCTAGAGGCCATATATTTCATGAGATCTTCATGAAAATTGGTCAGAATGTTCACCTTGATGATATCTAGGTCAAGTTCGAAAGTGGGTCATGTGCCGTCAAAAACTAGGTCAGTAGGTCAAATAATAGAAAAACCTTGTGACCTCTCTAGAGGCCATATTTTTCATGGGATCTGTATGAAAGTTGGTCTGAATGTTCATCTTGATAATATCTAGGTCAAGTTCGAAAGTGGGTCACGTGCCATCAAAAATTAGGTCAGTAGGTCAAATAATAGAAAAACCTTGTGACCTCTCTAAAGGCCATATTTTTCATTGAATCTGTATGAAAATTGGTCTGAATGTTCATCTTGATGATATCTAGGTCAAGTTCGAAACAAGGTCATGTGCGGTCAAAAACTAGGTCAGTAGGTCTAAAAATAGAAAAACCTTGTGACCTCTCTAGAGGCCATACTTGTGAATGGATCTCCATAAAAATTGGTCAGAATGTTCACCTTGATGATATCTAGGTCAAGTTTGAAACTGGGTCATGTGCTTTAAAAAAACTAGGTCAGTAGGTCAAATAATAAAAAACCTTGTGACCTCTCTAGAGGCCATACTTTTTATGGGATCTGTATGAAAGTTGGTCTGAATGTTCAGCTTGATGATATCTAGGTCAGGTTTGAAACTGGGTCAACTGCGGTCAAAAACTAGGTCAGTAGGTCTAAAATTGTTAAAATCTTTTGACCTCTGTAGAGGCCATATTTTTCAATGGATCTTCATGAAAATTGATCTGAATGTTCACCTTGATGATATCTAGGTCAGTTTCGAAACTGGGTCACGTGCGGTCAAAAACTAAGCCAGTAGGTATAAAAATAGAAAAACCTTGTGACCTCTCTAGAGGCCATATTTTTCAAGAGATCTTCATGAAAATTAGTGAGAATGTTCACCTTGATGATATCTAGGTAAAGTTTAAAACAGGGTCACGTACTTTTGAAAACTAGGTCAATAGGTCAAATAATAGAAAAAACGACGTTATACACATAACTGGTTCATGTGGGAAGAGGTGACCGATTCAGGACCATCATGGTCCTCTTGTTGCTTAAAGCAATTGCTTTGTTTTCCTTCACCAGATGCTTCGTCGATTATAAAATTATAAAAAACTAGAAGCAGAATGCTATATTATACACTTAATGACCAACAAGCCATTCAAATGATATTTTATTGCACATCAGAAACAAATTTTCATAGTTTTTTGCCTCCCAAATTTTTTTTGTGGGGGAGAGGGGGCACATAAGTACGTCTCTGTTCCATCTGTCCAAGTTTGTGATGTACATATCTCGAGAAGTATTTGACCCAGGGTCATGCAACTTCTTTTGATTGCTATTTAGCATATGAAGCTATGCATTTTGTGTTTTGGGGGAGATTTTACTCGTCCATTTGATGGTTATGGCCCTTGACTTCATCAAAAATATGCATTAAGGGCCAAAATATTGTAATGCAGTATCTCAGAAAGTGTTAGACCTAGAATTATGAACCATTAGTGGATTGTTATGCAGCATGTGTAGTTGTGCACTTGGGGTTATGTTAGGATTTCACACCACCAAAACAGTTATGGCCTTGGGCTACATAAAGGGCCTAAAAGTTTGTGTTGCATATTATCTCGAGAGGTATATGAGTTTTGAAACCATATACTGGTAAGAATTTTATCTGGCACATGAAGTTTTGTTTGAGATTTAACCCTGCAAGACTGGAGTTATGGCCTTTCACTTAGTCAAAAATATGCATTAAGGCATAAAAGTTTGTGCTGCATTTTTCTTGAAAATTACCTGACCTAAAAACAAGAAACTTTACAGGTTCAGCCTGTGAAGTTATGCACCTGTGGTTTTATTCGGATTTTAAGCTCCATCCCCTCCCCAGCGTTATGGACTCTGGACCAGTGATTAATGGAAGGAGTCAAACAATAAATAGTACTGTTTTCATCTGATATAAAAAAACAATTATTTTAAACCATGTGTGTCTGGTTTCTTAATAATATTCTTCTTTATTTATCCCCCCGCCCGCCAAAGGCGGAGGGGATATTAGAAATGCTCTCCTATGCGTGCGTCCGTGTGCAACGATCTTTGTCCGGAGCATAACTCCAAAAGTACTGGAGGGATTTTCTTCAAACTTCATACACTGATAGAACACATTGGGAGGAAGTGCAGTGTGCAAGAACAATAACTCTACCTTGCCTATTTTTTGAGTTATTCCCCTTTATCATATTTTCTTAAAAAATTTTGTCCGGAGCATAGCTCCAAAAGTACTGGAGGGATTTTCTTCAAACTTCATACACTGATAGAACACATTGGGAGGAAGTGCAGTGTGCAAGAACAATAACTCTACCTTGCCTATTTTTTTAGTTATTCCCCTTTATCATATTTTCTTAAAACATTTTGTCCGGAGCATAACTCCAAAAGTACTGGAGGGATTTTCTTCAAACTTCATACACTGATAGAACACATTGGGAGGAAGTGCAGTGTGCAAGAACAATAACTCTACCTTGCCTATTTTTTGAGTTATTCCCCTTTATCATATTTTCTTAAAAAAATTTGTCCGGAGCATATCTTCTTCATGCATGGAGGGAGTTTGATATATCTTGGCACAAATGTTTACCACCACGAGGCTGAGTGTCATGCGCAAGAACTAGGTCCCTAGGTCTAAGGTCAAGGTCACACTTAGAGGTCAAAGGATACAAGAATAAAAACCTTGTCCGGAGCATTTCTTCTTCATGCATAGAGGGATTTTGATATAATTTGGCACAAACGTTCACCACCACGAGACAGAGTGTCGTGCGCAAGATCCAGGTCACTAGGCCTAAGGTCAAGGTCACACTTAGAGGCCAAAGGTCAGATACAAGAATGACTTTGTCCGAAGCATTTCTTCTTCATGCATGGAGGGATTTTGATGTAACTTGGCACAATTATACACCATCATGAGACGAAGTGTCATGCGCAGTTCCCTTCTTTAGAATTACTTCCCTTTGTTGTTACTTTAAATAGCTTTTATTGTAACTTTTTCATTACTAGTCCTAGGGAAAATTGAGACCACTTTTCTGTAGTACAACAAGCATGCTAAATCCAATTTTGAGGTGTATTTTGACCATCTCTACCTGATAAAGATTTTTGTGTGGACTTGCAATTTTTTTTTTTTTTTTTTTTCAAAGATTAACTTCCCTAAGTTGTTACTATAAATAACTTATATTGTAATATTTTTAGCTCACCTGTCACAAAGTGACAAGGTGAGCTTTTGTGATTGCGCAGTGTCCGTCGTCCGTCCATGCTTGCATAAACTTTTTGCTTGTGACCACTCTAGAGGTCACATTTTTCATGGGATCTTTATGAAAGTTGGTCAGAATGTTCACCTTGATGATATCTAGGTCAGGTTCGAAACTGGGTTGTGTGCGGTCTAAAACTAGGTCAGTAGGTCTAAAAATAGAAAAACCTTGTGACCTCTCTAGAGGCCATATTTTTCAATGGATCTTCATGAAAATTGGTCAGAATGTTCATCTTGATGATATCTAGGTCAAGTTCGAAACTGGGTCAACTGCGGTCAAAAACTAGGTCAGTAGGTCAAATAATAGAAAATCCTTGTGACCTCTCTAGAGGCCATGTTTTTCATGGGATCTGCATGACAATTAGAATGTTCATCTTGATGATATCTAGGTCAGGTTCGAAACTGGGTCACGTCCGATTCAAAACTAGGTCAGTAGGTCAAATAATAGAAAAAAACTTGTGATCTCTGTAGAGGCCCTATTTTTCATGGGATCTGCATGAAAATTGGTCAGAATTTTTATCTTCATGATATCTAGTTCAAGTTTGAAACTGGGTCGACTGCGGTCAAAAACTAGGTCAGTAGGTCAAATAATATAAATCCTTGTGACCTCTCTAGAGGCCATATATTTCATGGGATCTGCATGAAATTTGGTCAGAATGTTCACCTTGATGATATATAGGTCAAGTTCGAAACTGGGTCACGTGCGGTCAAAAACTAGGTCAGTAGGTCTAAAAATAGAAAATCCTTGTGACCTCCCTAGAGGCCATATTTTTCAATGGATCTTCATGAAAATTGGTGAGAATGTTCACCTTGATGATATTTAGATCAGTTTTTAAACTGGGTCACGTGCGGTCAAAAACTAGGTCAGTAGGTCAAATAATAGAAAAACCTTGTGACCTCTCTAGAGGTCATATTTTTCATGGGATCTGCATGAAAATTGGTCAGAATGTTCATCTTGATGATATCTAAGTCAGATTTGAAACTGGGTTAAGTGCAGTCAAAAACTAGGTCAGTAGGTCAGATAATAGAAAAACCTTGTGACCTCTGTAGAGGCCAGATTTTTCATGGGATCTGCATGAAAATTGGTCATAATGTTCATCTTTATTATATCTAGGTCAAGATTGGATCTGGGTCACATGTGGTCAAAAACTAGGTCAGTACGTCAGATAATAGAAAAAACTTGTGACCTCTCTAGAGGCCATATTTTTCATAGGATCTTTATGAAAGTTGGTCTGAATGTTCATCTTGATGATATCTAGATCAAGTTTGAAACTGGGTCAACTGTGATCAAAAACTAGGTCTCTAGGTCTAAACATGGAAAAACTTTGTGACCTCTATAGAGGCCATATTTTTCAATGGATCTTCATGAAAATTGGTCAGAATTTTTATCTTGATGATACCTAGGTCAAGTTCAGAACTAGGTCACATGAGCTCTAAAACTAGGTCACTATGTCAAATAATAGAAAAAACGACGTCATACTCAGTTCATGTGGGAACAGGTGAGCTATTCAGGACCATCATGGTCCTCTTGTTATAGAAATCATAAATGGCATTGACAGAATTTTCCCGTCCTTTTCCGGGGCATGTTCTAATCTCTGGCCTGGCCTGGCCCGGCCTGGCCTGACCTGGCCTGGCCCGATGAGCTCTATTTTCGACTGGGCCGGGCCAGGCCAGGCCAGGCCAGGCCAGATTTTATTATACATAGAGAAATGAATGGCATAAAATCTAAATATACAATTACAATAGCAGGCAGTATTAACCTGCATTGTTTACTTGCTGCATGTCAACCAGTCCTCTGGAGAATCATTAATTAGCCGTCATTCATCTTATTTGAAATACAGATTTGCACTGAAGAAAATGGTGTAACTAAATGATAACTACCCATTTTTTCTGTAATCAAATTATCTAAAGTCAACTTTAACACTTAGTTTTAAAACTAATGGCTAATTTCATTGATAAGTTTACCTGCTGCAATATAACTGAATATTTACATGCAATTACAGGTTGTGTCCCTACTATCCTTAGCTGACCTTTTAACTGTTCAGTTGAACTTTTAATGTGTTTGGATTAGTTAAGCTGATGTTCAATTTATGGAAGAGTAATGAAAATAATATTCATTAATTGTGGGACCTCTAACTCATTGTCAGGGTGTTGGCATTTTAGATTATTGATATTTTTCTTGCACAAAAAATAATGGTGCGTTGTGTTAATGTTATTTTTAAGTGATATATTTCATGCTAAAAGATGCTCTTGAGCCAGTTTCACAAGACTTTGTATGATTTTTTTTCCACATACTTAGATCAATATAAAAACAATCTTACAAAAATATTCAGTATGTGTATAACCTAAACTACAAAATTTATATATCGCTTCCCCGCACCATACTATCCCAGGTTCTAGAACAGAGGTAGCATTATTTTAGAAATTGAAAGTTGTTGACCGTTAGTATTGACAGGTGCCACTCTTTATTTTACATCATATTTGTAACCTGAAAATATCTAAATTGACCAAAATAACATGCAAAGTTTACCAATGGCACAGTGGCGTAGTGATAAGTTCTCCGACTTTCACACATGTTACCGTGGGTTCGATTTCAATTCAGATTGTTTTCATTAAATCAATATAATGTCATTTTATTGATACTGGTTTTATTCTTACAACATTTTATGGTAATAATCTACTATGTAGAAGAATGTCAAATACTTGTGTATTTCTTTCAATAAATGAACAATAAATCACGATAAGTGATAATTTTTCTGCATTCTAAGTTTACAGAGGAAATTAAAAAAAAAAATGATAATGAAAATGGTCAAACAGGTGTTTCGAACTTACAGTCCCGAGATTGGTAGCTGAACGTTTTGTCAGCACAACTTTATCTGCATGTACGACCTGGCAGTAAAGAAATGTTTATATTTTATTTGGGATTCAATATTTATATTTTTATTTATGTTTGGGCACAATTTTTTTTTTACGGAAGCATACAAAATATATTCTTGAGTGCTAGTTCAATAATTTCGGACAATACTAAATAATCCTCAATAGACAAAATAATAAAATTAGTTAGGTTATTCAATTTGGGGAAAACCAAACCACCAGTCAAGGGTCAATTGAGGTGGAGATCCCCTGATAATAGTCATAACAATTAATCAGGCATCACCTTTAAATTAGACATAATAGTTATGTTAGCTACAGGCTTATTCCCAGGTGTAAAATTTTACAGAGTGGGAGTTCAAAATGTATTTATATAATGTCTGAAATATCCAAACTTATTCCAAAAGTCAGATTTAAAGATGCTATAGAAATCACTTTCACGAAATTGAAATCTATGGCCTGGCCTGGCCTGGCCCGGCTCAGTCGGAAATTGGGCTCATCGGGCCAGGCCAGGCCAGAGATTAGAACATGCCCTTTTCCGGTGCTAGAAAAACTAGATTTTTTTTTTCATTGAAATTATAGTGAATTTACAGTCAAACATGTCTGAAAAGACCACCCATGGAAACAGCTTGAACAACAACTTGGGCTGAGAAAACCTACATAGTTTACTGCATTTGCATCGAACTAGATCAGCCTGCACTATTCTCATTCATCTGACGTTTGGCAATATTGGTACCCGAGAACCGTGGTAGAGCTCTTGTATGCGAGAATGGCCTGCACAGGCATGAAGCTGGTCAGAATTCATATAGTTCTTTAACAATTTGTCTTACTCGAATATGGTTTGAAAGCAAATTTTGTATGGAATGAGCAGACCAATCAAGAACCAGACTAGTGCAAATGTATTTTTTTTTGTGTGTGAATTGTACTATTGTCTATTATAAACATATGCATAACACACAGTATTCTATCCATTATCATGTCTTATTATGTGTCTTATTATATTGTGCCGTTTGTAGTGGCATACACTTATTTGTGGAATGGAATGAGATACTTATTTCATTTCATTCCATTCCATTCCAGTATCTCATTCCATTCCATTCCAAAACTTACTGATTTGTTTACATCTTTAGGTCATATCTCATTGCCCTTTGTAACAGATTGTCAAACCAAAGTTCAACTTCAGGTAGACTGAGTTGGTTCGTTGAACTGTTAGACAATCTCCAGGGATATGACTTGCAGAAATTTATCTCAAGGTTATGTTATTGTTATATTTGGAATTATTCAGATGGCTATGTTATTGTTGTTTTGTCAAGAATAACAAGGTCATTATTTGATTAAGGAGAACCGGGGAGGGGATGGGGGGTGAGGATAGGGAGTGATATCAGAATGGATTATTTGTTTTGCTTTGAAACATTGAAACATAGGTTATTTATTCTGATATTCATTTGGAGCGCTGGTCCCTCCTGTGGGGGACCTGGGTTCGATCCCGAATCCGGGTCGGAGCATTTCCCATGGCGTTTAGTCAGGGAGTTTCTTCTGTGGCTATCACACCCTACCTCTGTTCCAGTAAGGAAAATTGTTACGTATGGGAAATTGTGTACCAAGTACTGGTAAACTGCGGTAGCTTGCCCAGAAACGGTATGTCACTTTACTAACCACCTTGATATGACTGAAAAAAGTTAAATCAGGGCGTTAAACTCCAAAACACAAACCACAACACACTCATTTGGATCCAAAGCCAGACATTTTTATTCCATTTGAACTGATACAGAGTACTGTGTAGGTGAGGGCAAGCATCTGTGGCATGAGAAATGGCATGACAAGATTAGATCCCACAGCTTCAGACTACAGTGCATCATACTCGAAGTAGGCTGGTTTGCCCTTGATATGTATTATTCAGATAATTTAATACTTGTATAGGATTTAAGAACTAATTATTCTGCTTATTTGATTGGTACCTTTAGCTTAAACGTTGTCAAAAGTAAGTTTAAATTATGTCTTTCTAGGGAAATGCTTTCTCTTGGGACAGGTCAGTCAAATCACGGAACTTGAAATTCTTGGAATTCCTGACTAAATGTGCACATGTGGATCCATTTTGGGGACCAAGGGTCCTGAAACCCCCTCCCCAGAGTAAAAAATAAATTCCTCTGTTATCTGACCTGGTGTCCTTGTCTTTGATCCCAAATGAGATCACCCAGGTCCCGTTTCCACAATGAAAAATACGAATCAAGATAAACTGATCCCAAAAATTATTTCTTACCTTTTTGTAATGGGATGCGACATGCATGATTCCAATTAAATATTCTGGGGCATTACCAGCATGTTTCACTTATGTTATAATTCCATATTACTCCAAAATGAATGGAAGTTTGGAATGGAATGAGATACTGGAATGGAATGGAATATGTATCTCATTCCATTCCACAAATAAGTGTGTGCCATTTGTAGTAGATAGTAAATATTTAATTACCTAAGTTTTTAGCTCGACTATTCGAAGAATAAGTAGAGCTATCCTACTCACCACGGCGTCGGCGTCGGCGTCACACCTTGGGTTAAGTTTTTCGTACCAGTCCACATTTTGACAAAGTCTTTTGAGATAAAGCTTTGAAACTTTCAACACTTGTTTACCATCATCATGGCCAGTTATAGGCAAGAGCACATAATTCCATCAAGGATTTTGGCTGAATTATGGCCCCTTTTGACTTAGAAATCATGGTTAAGTTTTTCGTACCAGTTCATATTTTGACAAAGTCTTTTGAGGTAAAGCTTTGAAACTTTCAACACTTGTTTACCATCACCATGTCCAGTTATAGGCAAGAGCACATAACTCCATCAAGGATTTTGACTGAATTATGGCCCCTTTTGACTTAGAAATCATGGTTAAGTTTTTCGTACCAGTTCATATTTTGACAAAGTCTTTTGAGATAAAGCTTTGAAACTTTCAACACTTGGTTACCATCACCATGTCCAGTTATAGGCAAGAGTACATAACTCCATCAAGGATTTTGGCTGAATTATGGCCCTTTTTGACTTAGAAATCTGGGTTAATATTTCGTACCAGTTCATATTTTGACAAAGTCTTTTGAGATAAAGCTTTGAAACTTTCAACATCTGTTTACCATCCCCATGTCCAGTTATAGGCAAGAGTACATAACTCTATCAAGGATTTTGGCTGAATTATGGCCCTTTTTGACTAAGAAATCTTGGTTAAGTTTTTCGTACCAGTTCATATTTTTTGTAAAGTGTTTGACATATGGCTTTGAAACTTTTATCACTTGTTTAGTATAATAGTCTCTATCTGTAGGAAAGAGAACATAACTCTGTCATCTATTTTGGCTGAATTATGGCCCATTTTGGACTTTGAAATTGGTTCTGTTTCCATACAAGTCCATGTTTTGTCAAAACTATTTGACATATGGCTTTTAAACTTTGAACACTAGTTTATCATTATGATTTCCATCTGTAGGCAAGAGTACATAACTATTTTGACTGAATTATGGCCCTTTTTGGACTTTGAAATTGGCTCATATATTGCCATTTAGTGCAAGACTTATCGAAATCAAAGTAATACAGGAACATTGTTTGTCTAATCTATTTATTTCTTTTGTCTGAATATCCGTGGAAATATTTTGACACCATTCTTCAATCAATTCTTCGAATAGTCGAGCGCGCTGTCATCAGACAGCTCTTGTTTTTCTTGTTTTCATTTTCCTGATTCATTTTAAAATCTTAAAACAATACTTTCTCATTATTTCACATTTCAAGTTAGAAATGTTTATCAGTTCTCTCTGAGTAATCTTCAGGCAATATCTGGCCCAACATCATAAATAACAAACCATGAAGGAACTAGGGGTCAAGTCCTGATAAGAATGAGATAACATGCCGAGGTGCTGTATCAGTACCTTCTCCAGCAGAATTGTAGAAATCTGTCATAAAGTAGAGAGTGATTTGTTGTCCAATGTAGTGACAAGTTATTCTTACCAATCTGATAAGGGTCATTTGAGAAAACATCAGTAACTGTAATTGGTATTTCTAGAGGAGTATGATAGTGAGCCCATTCATGATTCAACAGTTTAATTACTAGTAAATGTAAGTGTGAAATATTGTATGTAGATAATTATTTGGAGGTGACATATAAACGTAGGATCTTTTAATGAATTTTTAGGTTTTATTAAATCTTGACTCCAAATTTGAGTCCAAAAAAGACCACTCTAAATTTGACTCCAAAAATGACTCCAAAAGCGACTTCAAAAAAGACTTCACTCCAAAATCGACTCCAGACTCCACTCCACCACTCTACTCCACGACTCCACTCCATATTTTACACGGTGCCATTTTATAATACGAAAATTAGTCTGTCCTTCATTAATTTTATCAAGTATAATCAAGTATTATCATGTGTCTATATTATACTATGCCGTTTGTAGTTGATCGTAAATATCTAATTACCTAAAAACCTTTTTTCTTGTTTTCTTTTTCCTGATTCATTTTAAAATCTTAAAACAATAGTTTGTCATTATTTTTTATGCCCCCGAAGGGAGGCATATAGTTTTTGAACCGTCTGTCGGTCTGTCAGTCAGTCTGTCCGCAATTTTCGTGTCCGGTCTATATCTTTGTCATCGATGGATGGATTTTCAAATAACTTGGCATGAATGTGTACCACAGTAAGACGACATGTCACGCGCAAGACCTAGGTCCGTAGCTCAAAGGTCAAGGTCACACTTAGACATTTAAGGATAGTGCATTGATGGGCGTGTCCGGTCCATATCTGTCATCGATGGATGGATTTTCAAATAACTTGGCATGAATGTGTACCACAGTAAGACGACGTGTCACGCACAAGACCCAGGTCCGTAGCTCAAAGGTCAAGGTCACACTTAGACATTAAAGGATAGTGCATTGATGGGCGTGTCCGGTCCATATCTTTGTCATCGATGGATAGATTTTCAAATAACTTGGCATGAATGTGTACCACAGTTATAAAGACGACGTGTCGCGCGCAAGACCCAGGTCCGTAGCTCAAAGGTCAAGGTCACACTTAGACGTTAAAGGTCATTTTTCATGATAGTGCATTGATGGGCGTGTCCGGTCCATATCTTTGTCATTCATGCATGGATTTTAAAATAACTACGCATGAATGTGTGACACAGTAAGACGACGTGTCACGCGCAAGACCCAGCTTCGTAGGTCAAAGGTCCTAAACTCTAACGTCGGCCATAACTACTCATTCAAAGTGCCATCGGGGGGGGGGGGGGGGCATATGTCATCCTATGGAGACAGCTCTTGTTATTTCAAGTTACAAATGTTTACTAATTCTCCCTAAGTAATCTTCAGGCAACATCTGGCCTAATGTAATGTCATAAATAACAAACCATGAAGGAATTAGGGGTCAAGTCCTGATAAAAAGGAGATATCATGCTGAGGTGCTAATAGGCTGTACCTGTACCTTCTCCAGCAGAATTTTGGAGAAATCTGTCATAAAAGCAGAGAGTGCACAGACTCATGCTATTGTGCAATATTCATCCACCATTGGAGTCATTAAACACTCCAGTGACAGTTCTTGACAGATTTAAATGTTTTTGGTACACATGTGTAACATCATAAAATAGAGGTTAAGTTCGACTTTGGCTACAAACCACCAATTTTATATGTAGTTATGGCCCCTTTCCAACTTAAAATTTGTCAAACTATGGTTGCTGGACAATAACTCACGAAAGGCTTGACAGATTTAGATAAATATTGGTACACAGGACTGGTGTAACGTCATAAAATACAGGTCAAGTTCGATTTGAATTGCACCTTCTTGTGACCATGTCTTTCTTATGGTTGCCATTCTTCTGTGACAAGACCATATTGTAGGAGTATTTGTCACTCCTGTGACAGTTCTAGTTAGTTTTGTTTTCAAGCCAGTGTCAATGGCTTCACTGTACCTACGAGCTTTAGCACTAAGTGTTGATGTGGTCTGGTGAGGCTTTGGTCTATGAGGAGTTAAGGATGTTGTGGGTAGGTTTACTGTTGGTACATAGTCCACATGTAATGGGTCTTTGCTCTAGCACTCAAACACAAAATGTGCACTACAAGCACAAGTATAATCCATAACAGTAAATTTATCCTTACCATGAAAACGTCAACCTGCTGCAAAAACCCATGCTTTCCTTCAATGTTAGGTTTCTTAGGGATTTTGTGAAATGGTATTTTCACATGAGATCTCCTATTACTGCAGCCAACAATACAACAATAGTCCCTACCTCCCATTTGGCATTTCCTCGATAATATTTCCAGTTTTTAACTTACATCAAGAATAATGTACTGAAATTCAGATAGTTACAATTGTCAGACAGTTTTGCTCTTGGTCATTTTGTGGTTGTTATTTACATGTTTTACTTCATGTGTAATTCCAGGTCTCTGATAGGCAAGTTAAAAATACTTTAACGGCACTGTGTAAAATATGGTGTGGAGTCATGGAGTGGAGTGGTGGAGTGGAGTCTGGAGTCGATTTTGGAGTCAAATTTGGAGTCGCTTTTGGAATCATTTTTGGAGTCAAATTTGGAGTGGAGTCAAAGTTGGTGTCTAATTTGGAGTCATGAGTTTTAGAGTCAAAATTTAATAAAACCTAAACATTCATTAAAAGATCCTACGTTTATAGGTCACCTCCAAATAATTATCCACATACAATATTTCACACTTACATTTACTAGTAAACTGTTGAAATCATACTTCTCTAGAAATAACAATAACAGTTACTGATGTTTTCTCAAATGACCTTTATCAGATTGATTTATCAGACTGATAAGAATAACTTGTCATTACATTGGATGGTTAATTACAACAATTCACTCTACTTTATGACAGATTTCTACAATGCTGCTGGAGAAGGTACCAGTACAGCACCTCAGCATGATATCTCATTCTTATCAGGACTTGACCCCTAGTTCCTTCATGGTTTGTTATTTATGATGTTGGGCCAGATGTTGCCTGAAGATTACTCAGAGAGAATTGATAAAGATTTCAAACTTGAAATGTTAAATAATGAGAAAATATTGTTTTAAAATTTTAAAATGAATCAGAAAAATGAAAACAAGAAAAAAAACTTAGGTAATTAAATACTGACTATCTACTACAAACGGCATAATATAATAAGACACATAATAAGACATGATAATACTTGATGAAATTAATGAAGGATAGAATACTGTGTGTTATGCATTTGTTTATAATAGACAATTGTACAATTCACAAAAAAGTACATTTGCACTAGTCTGGTTCTTGATTCGTCTTTACATTCCATACAAAATTTGCTTTCAAACCATATTCGAGTAAGACAAATTGTTAAAGAACTATATGAATTCTGATCGACTTGATGCCTGTGCAGGCCATTCTCGCATACAAGAGCTCTACCACGGTTCTAGGGTACCATGTCGAACATCAGATGAATGAGAATAGTGCAGGCTGATTAAGTTCTATGCAAATGCAGTAAACTATGTAGGTTTACTCATGGTGTGGCTCAACTATGAATAAAGACAAAACATCTGCATTTTTTAAGATTTGCATTTTGTAAATTTTAAGTTCAGACTGTTAAATAGTAAACAGGTAAATAGGTCTGCCTTCTGCGATTCTGCGAACAACGCAAACCCATGACCAGCCATGGTCTTTGCTGGTCAATATTCAAAATTTGTAAATGAAACCTATATTAAACAGGACCTTATTCATATTACGCAGGGGTGGTGTTGGGGGTACGGGAATATCCTCCCCAAGATTTTTTTTAAAATGAGAACAGCAAATGGTGCATTTTGGGTATATTTGAAGTAAGTACAGTGAACGTAAACCTTGTTCTCTTTTTGTTTTGCTTTTAATATATTTCATACAAAATGTATTATTTTAGTAGACCTACATGCAGGTGAAAAAATATGCAGCAGTCTGCAAGTAGACTAAAGAGACATTTTTATTACAGATATTTTTCAGTACATACAATAGGATCGAGCCAATATGCACCCTAAAACAGAGCAAATCACATATCCCTTTTCTATACAAACTTGAGCAAAGTAAATGGTCAAATCTCTAAAAACATTGGTTTAAAAAAAATGCAGGCTTTTGTTGTAACTTTAAAATAAATCAACAAAGACATATTAAGGGGCGATATCGAAAAATGTTCTAAGTGTTTATTTAGAATTATTGCTATTACGTTCCCTTTCACGTTAGGCCTGCAATAACCCTCGGATGTTTTCAGTAGTTTGGAAACTTCTATGCATTATTTAATGGTTTGATCAGATTTCTACAGACATTCTTATGAAAACAATGCTAAAGACCGAACAAGATTTGTAGAGAGGCTGATATTTTTTAATTCTTTCTTCGTGAAATAAATGCTACTTGAAATTATAATATCCAAAGTGTTTCTGTGACTTTAATACCCTTGGTAAACCGTAATATTACATGACTATTGTCTTAAAACACAGACTCTAACAGAAATTTTATAACTAGGAAAACCGTGATGAAAACAGTTATAACCAGTGTTGTTGTGTTTTTCTTCGACCATAAAATTAAGGAATTCCATTCCTAAATTCACCACAAAAATGACAATAATAATTAATATAGACCAAACACTTCAGTAACATTAAGCATCAATGAGACTCCACTCACAAAATCCTTTAACATTTAAAAAACAATCCTGCTTGAGAGGCCGCATAAAATTAGAGACCATTTGTCTTAAGGCCCATTTTATCAATTAAGACTGTTTCATTAAGAGATAATTTCATATATTTAGTGACTACAGGCCTGAGAGAAATTACCCCATGCCTCCAATCCAAAAATAGCTCCAAAAAAGACTCTACTCCAAATTGACTCCAAAATCTACTCCACATTTGACTCCAAAAAAAAGACTCCACTCCAAATTTGACTCCAAAATCGACTCCAAAACTGACTCCAAATCTGACTCCAAAAAAGACTCCACTCCAAATTTGACTCCAAAATAGACTCCAAAAAAGACTCCAAAAAAGACTCCACTCCAAAATCGACTCCAAATTTGACTCCAGAATTGACTCCAAAATTGACTCCAAAATCGACTCCAGACTCCACTCCACCACTCCACTCCACCACTCCACTCCATATTTTACACGGTGCCTACTTTAACATTGTCAATAAACTACAGACACAGCAGTTGGTCAGCTTTCATATGACCTTTTCAAGTAAAGTGTTCAGTTACACAGATTATTTCAGTGTTCCATCTCAACGTAGTTTGCTCCAAAAATGAAAATTAGTGGGTAAACAAGAAAACTGTCACAAACTTAAGATGCTGTAATCTATCTATTGATCTCTTAGCCCCCAGTTTTTGTCTTATCATTTAATCACGTTAATTCCTGGACTAATGGTAATTAGTTTGCGCATGCGCATGTAGTTCATGAAATGGACTATTGCATCTTGGCATGGACCTCTATCAAGTTTGTTCAAATGGTTTAGCTACCACACCAGAGCTTAAAATAGAAAGTAACTTTAAATGACTGTCTTTCTGAATGATTCATGGATCTTCGTCAGACTCAGTCTGTAGCATCATTATAAGGTCCTCTCCAAAGATCGTTTGGATGGGGGTACTTGGCCTCATTTAGGAGCCACTTGAGCTAAAAATAAAATTACCTTTAAACGACATCTCATGAACAGCTTGATTGAACTTCATCAAATACAGCTATTAGCTTTATCTTAATGTCTTCTCTAATGAATTTGTTCAATGGGAGAGGTTGGCCCTTTTAATGGGCCACTAAGAGCTTAAAATAGAATACCTTTAAACAAATTCTTCTCATGAACTGTTTGGTGAACTGTAATAAAACTTGGACTGGACCATCATTATCAGGATCTCCCAGATGTATTCAAATGGCCCTTTTTGGTTTCAATAGAGCTAAAAATAAAAGTTAGTTTATAGAGAACAGGAATCCTGTGCAATTGGTAAAACAATTAATGGTAATGTATACCAAACTGTTAGACATATCTGAAGGTCACAAAAAGACATGTCTGCAGTCCAAGTTCCCTGACTGTACTGGTCTATGGCATCATCAAAATGGTGGCCAACTTTGAAAATATAATTTTGTGTATCTTAAAATTTACATAAGTTAAACCACAATATTTAATATTATTATCTTTGATTTTTCATTCTGGAATATTTATTGTCAATGTAATAACAATATTGAAGTATATAAATGATTAAATGATGTGAAATAATCAAACTGTATGTTACCCCACCCACTTTATATGAACAGATTATTTTCTTATTGAATGTATTTATTTTATGTAAGCTATACCTTTGAAATATACAAATATCATCATATTCCAACAGTGTTGTGGCTTTATTTGTGCTTTAATTAAACTATTTCAAAGTGATATATACATGTCAATATTGATACTTATATAGCCTGTAATTGAACAAAGCTTATTCTCTGCTACACATGAACATTATTCTTTACAACTTTTCTAGCCAAGCATTCGTATCACGTTAAACTGCACAAATATTTTTAAAATCTGCACTTAATTAAATGTAATCACTAGCATTTGTGCCTAGACACTTAGGAATTATGGCCCTTGAAACTTGTTTTTTGATAATCAAAGCACTAAAAGTCTGATAAAGCAGTTGAGGTCATGGTGTGTGTGTTCGGGTTTAATGTCTTTTTGAACAATTTATCAGTCATATAAACGACCGTGTCTACTTGTAGCAGTGAGCACAATGCCCAACTTTAGGTCATGGTGCATGGTTGACTCATATACTACTATTCAGATGATTAGGCAGTTTTGGGAGACATTTTCTCAAAAGCAGCTCTAGCTTTCTATTGTCTTGGAATGCTCGACCTTTGCTAAAAATTTTACAATTTTTGTTTCTGCAGGAGGAGACAGAATGGCAACATTTTCTGCGACAATGTCTGGAACTGACTGCCAAGAGTGGCTGAGATACTTACTGCAGAAACCTTTCAGATACTGGTAAATATTCACTGCATTTACAATAACAGATGTGGAATTTACTAACATAATAATTGTTTCAATATCTTTAACCATGCAACTGTTTTATTAGCTCACCTGTCACGAAGTGACAAGGTGAGCTTTTGTGATCGCATGGCGTCCGTCGTCCGTCCGTCCGTAAACTTTTGCTTGTGACCACTCTAGAGGTCACATTTTTCATGGGATCTTTATGAAAGTTGGTCAGAATGTTCATCTTGATGATATCTAGGTCAAGTTCGAAACTGGGTCAGGTGCGGTCAAAAACTAGGTCAGTAGATCTAAAAATAGAAAAACCTTGTGACCTCTCTAGAGGCCATATTTTTCATGAGATCTTCATGAAAATTCATCAGAATGTTCACCTTGATGATATCTAGGTCAAGTTCGAAACTGGGTCACGTGGGGTCAAAAACTAGGTCAGTAGGTCTAAAAATAGAAAAACCTTGTGACCTCTCTAGAGGCCATATTTTTCATGAGGTCTTCATGAATTTTGGTCAGAATGTTCACCTTGATGATACCTAGGTCAAGTTAGAAACTGGGTCACGTGGGGTCAAAAACTAGGTCACTAGGTCTAAAAATAGAAAAACCTTGTGACCTCTCTAGAGACCATATTTTTCATGAGATCTTCATGAATATTGGTCAGAATGTTCACCTTGATGATACCTAGGTCAAGTTCGAAACTGGGTCACGTGGGGTCAAAAACTAGGTCAGTAGGTCTAAAAATAGAAAAACCTTGTGACCTCTCTAGAGGCCATATTTCTCAATGGATCTTCATGAAAAATGGTCAGAATGTTCACCTTGATGATATCTAGGTCAAGTTTGAAACTTGGTCACGTACGGTCAAAAACTAGGTCAGTAGGTCTGAAAATAGAAAAACTTTGTGACCTCTCTAGAGGCCATATTTTTCATGGGATCTTTATGAAAATTGGTCAGAATGTTCACCTTGATGATATCTAGGTCAAGTTCGAAACTGGGTCACGTGCGGTCAATAACTAGGTCAGTAGATCTAAAAATAGAAAAACCTTGTGACCTCTTTAGAGGCCATATTTTTCAAGAGATCTTAATGAAAATTGGTCAGAATGTTGACCTTGATGATATCTAGGTCATGTTCGAAACTGGGTTACGTGCGGTCAAAAACTAGGTCAGTAGGTCTAAAAATAAAAAAATCTTGTGATGTCTCTAGAGGCCATATTTCTCAATGAATCTTCATGAAAATTGGTGAGAATGTTCAGCTTGATGATATCTAGGACAAGTTCGTAACTGGGTCATGTGCGGTCAAAAACTAGGTCAGTAGGTCGAAAAATACAAAAACCTTGTGACCTCTCTAGAGGCCATATTTTTCACGAGATCTTCATGAAAATTAGAGAGAATGTTCACCTTGATGATATCTAGGTCAAGTTTAAAGGTGGGTCACATGCCTTCAAAAACTAGGTCAGTAGGTCAAATAATAGAAAAACCGTGTGACCTCTCTAGAGGTCATATTTTTCAATGGATCTTCATGAAAATTGGTCAGATTTTTTTATCTTGATGATATCTAGGTCACATGTGCTCAAAAACTATGTCACTATGTCAAATAATAGAAATAACTAGGTCATACTCAGTTCAACACTGGGTCATGTGGGGATAGGTGAGCGATTCAGGACCATCATGGTCCTCTTGTTTTGAGAACCTGATTCTTTGTTTTTATTCAGACATGCACCTGGGTAGAACAAGCATGCTTCTGGAGCTAGGTGGCATCTTAGAACATAAAAGAATTTTGATCCTTTTCTTAAATCCACCACATTGGTGAAGTAATTTAAACCTGTATTAGCCACACCAACAGGTTATACCAGAAGACATGCATCTGTTAGTATTGATGAGTAGAAACAGCCTAAGGAAGAGTGAAATTTTGTGTTAGGTAATCCTGGTGCTGGACGATTGTTTTTCTTTTGGTAGAAATCAGTAATGTGACAGATGTACCAATTAATCAAACCATCCTGGCTGAAATAATGATGCAATGTTATAGTGTTTTGGCTGTTTATCATTGATTCCACGTGTATCACACATCCAAAATGAAACGGGAAGCTAATGAGTACTTGCTGGTGCCTGTATGCTTGTACGGTTTCATTATGGTTATTTGCAGTATTCTATACACTGTACATATATATGTGTCATGTGCAAAAAATGTGGGACATTCAAAAATTGCAGGACTAATGAACTTTGTTGCAACACGAGTAGCAGTTGTGACTAGTTTTGCAGGCTGAATTGTTTCCAAAAATAAATTGTCCCATGTAATATACTGAATCAGATCTCTTCTTGTGTACTATACTGGTAATCTAATTACTGTAACTTTCTTATTGATTGCCGAGTTTTAGTAATTTTCGACAACTACTGTCTCAGTGTTCTTTAAAATTAAAGTGATTAATAATTTCAGTATGAACCATTTCTAGAAGTGATCATCATATTTTAGGTTAAAGAGACATATACAGTCGGCAGATTCCAAAAAGTAGTTTGAACATCTGAGGAGAGATCTGTCCTCCCTATTACAAGGGTTGGGGAGACTAGCTGATCATTTCATAGCTGATAAATTGCCCAGAGATTTCCTGATGGCCAGGTGCTTTTGGAGAGGTAAGAGGTGATTGATAGCAGGTGAAGAACTAAAATTACTTTGTCATTATAGAGAGAGAGATTTGCTGATGGTTAGGTACTTTTGGAGAGGTAAGAGGTGATTGATAGCAGGTGAAGAACTAAAATTACTTTGTCATTATAGAGAGAGAGATTTGCTGATGGTTACATACTTTTGGAGAGGTAAGAGGTGATTGATAGCAGGTGAAGAACTAAAATTACTTTGTCATTATAGAGAGAGAGATTTGCTGATGGTTACATACTTTTGGAGAGGTAAGAGGTGATTGATAGCAGGTGAAGAACTAAAATTACTTTGTCATTATAGAGAGAGAGATTTGCTGATGGTTACATACTTTTGGAGAGGTAAGAGGTGATTGATAGCAGGTGAAGAACTAAAATTACTTTGTCATTATAGAGAGAGAGATTTGCTGATGGTTACATACTTTTGGAGAGGTAAGAGGTGATTGATAGCAGGTGAAGAACTAAAATTACTTTGTCATTATAGAGAGAGAGATTTGCTGATGGTTACATACTTTTGGAGAGGTAAGAGGTGATTGATAGCAGGTGAAGAACTAAAATTACTTTGTCATTATAGAGAGAGAGATTTGCTGATGGTTAGGTACTTTTGGAGAGGTAAGAGGTGATTAATAGCAGATGAAAAACAAAAATTACTTTGTCATATATATAGAGAGAAAATTCTTAGTGATAAATTTGAAATTTACAGGGATTTAACCCTTACAATGCTGCACACTTGATTCTGCCTTTGTGACAAGTGTAGTTCAGCCTGCACGTCAAGATCTGCACTGTTTGCCATTCAGTCAGTATCCTTTTGGTAAGCACCCTTTAGACAATTAATGGCAGTCCAAATTGAAAAGTTCATTATACATGTAGAACTTTAGCAGGGTAAGGGTTAATGGGCCATTTTAAATGCTTGAATTGTGTCAAATAATTTGAAAAAAATATATTAAAGGGACTGGCCTTCAAATCGTTCGACAACAAAAAAAAGGTTTTATTTTTAGATATCTGGTAAAAATGCTATATTTCTTGAAGGTAAATGCCACAGTTGCCTATATGTATGTAGGGATAAATTTTCCTACAGGAAGAATTTTTTTTAAACTTATTGTACTGACTGAGAATCAAGTTTAAACAGGCTTGATCTTGAATTATCTGCCCTTGAACATCACAAAATACTAAAAAAATCCAATTTTCAAGGGCAGATAATTGAAGATCAAAGCAAGAGAACTGTGCATTTTAATTTAAATTTCGTTTCAGACTTCATTTGCAGTCAGTGTACAAAGTTTAAAGAAATTTGGTCCATGGGAAAGACCAGGACTTTGCAGTATCATTTTGTCATATTCATAGTGAAGGACATTTGCAACAGTCTCTATATTGACATGGGGAAAACAATTTCTTACAGAAAGAATTTCTTCTTTAAACTTTTTTACTGATAGAGTTTGTTTTTTTGTTTTGTTTTTCAACAGTATTTCAGTCATGTAACGGCGGGCAGTTAACCTAACCAGTGTTCCTGGATTCTGTACCAGTACAAACCTGTTCTCCGCAAGTAACTGCCAACTTCCACACATGAATTATCAGAGGTGGAGGATGAGTGATTTCAGACACAATGTTTTTTATCAAAGCATCATACGCCCCTCCCGGAGATCAAACTCGTGACCCTGCGATCTGTAGACCAATGCTCTCCCTACTGAGCTAAGTGGGCGGGCTTTTACTGGTAGAGAATCAAATCAAAAACAGAAATATGAAATAAAACAAACCATAGGTACCCAGCCTTGGTCATGAATTATCTGCCCCTGAAAGCCGGAAAATACTGAAAAAATCAACAGTACAGCCTCTCCAGAACGGACCTCTATTAAGCAAAAACCTCTCTATAACAACATCATTCAGATTTCCCTATGCTGAAATGTACTATCAAATTTACCTCTCCAGAGCAACAACCTCTACATAACAGTCAATATTTGTTTTTACCAAATGGTGTTGCTCTACAGAGGTTGCACTGTACTTTCAAGGGCACAGTCAGTACACAAAGTTTAAAGAAATTCTGCCCATAGGAAAATTTATATTTAGAAACAAAAACTCATTCTAATGTTCATAATATGACCAAACTACAATTTGAAAGAAAGGTTATTTTTAGCCAGATCTGGAGGTCAGTGCCTTTAACAACAACCTTAGAAGTTTTTGTATGAGTTTAGAGCTTACTGGTATATGAATTCTAATGCAGATTACCCGATAGTGCAAATTTTGTCACAGAACTTTCTATTAGTATCAAATGTGACGTGATGCTGACTTGCAAAATCCATTTGTTGCCCGAGTTTCCAACTTCTTTCTAGAGAAATTTATTGTCTTGATTATAAGATGAGCCACGCCGTGAGAAAACCAACATAGTGCTTTTGCGACTAGGAAGGATCCAGACCAGCCTGCACATCCACACAGTCTGGTCAGGATCCATGCTGTTCGCTAACGGTTTCTGTAATCTCAGTAGGCTTTAAAAGTGAACAGCATGGATCCTGATCAGACTGCGCAGATGCGCAGGCTGGTCTGGATCCATGCTGGTCGCAAACACACTGTTGGTTTTCTCATGGCGCGGCTCATATATGCTATGTTTGTCATAACTGTGCACATTAATTGTTAATTATGCTAAACTGTCATACTATGTTGTTTTGTTTCTTGTACAAGTCGGATAATACCTAAACATAGGTATTGCAGCTTGTATTCATGCCTGACTATTTTAAAAAAAAGAAAGGTTTGGGTCTTGTCTCAAAGAATTCAATCTCCATGCAGGAATATTGTCAATCGCTCATCCCAGCCTCCAAGCAAATCATGTGACAGTGGTAAAACCACGTGATCTTATAGTACTACATGCTTGGCAACGCTTGGTAAATCAAATGTATGCCATAATTGACAAAAGAAGTAATTTTAGTATTACTGCATTATTATGCCCCCCTTTGAAAAAGGAGGGGTATATTGTTTTGCAGATGTCGGTCGGTAGGTCGGTCGGTCGGTCGGTCGGAATGTAGACCTATCCGTTTCCGGATGATAACTCAAGAACGCTTGGGCCTAGGATAATGAAAGTTGATAGGGAGGTTGGTCATCACCAGTAGATGACCCCTATTGATTTTGAGGTCTGTATGTCAAAGGTCAAGGTCACAGTGACTCTGAATAGTAAAACAGTTTCCGGATGATAACTCAAGAATGCTTGGGCCTAGGATCATGAAAGTTGATAGGGAGGTTGCTCATCACCAGTAGATGACCCCTATTGATTTTGAGGTCTGTATGTCAAAGGTCAAGGTCACAGTGACCCTGAATAGTAAAACGGTTTCCGGATGATAACTCAAGAACACTTTGGCCTAGGATCATGAAAGTTGATAGGGAGGTTGGTAATGACCAGCAGATGACCCCTATTGATTTTGAGGTCAGTATGTTAAAGGTCAAGGTCACAGTGACCCTGAACAGTAAAACAGTTTCCGGATGATAACTCAAAAACGCTTAGGCCTAGGGTCACGAAAGTTGATAGGGAGGTTGGTCATGACCAGCAGGTGACCCCTATTGATTTTGAGGTCAGTATATCAAAGGTCAAGGTCACAGTGACCAGGAACAGTAAAATGGTTTCCAGGCAATAACTCAAGAACGCTTGGGCCTAGTGTCAGGAAAATTGATAGTTAGGTTGGCCATGACCAGCAGATGACCCCTATTGATTTTGAGGTCAGTATGTTAAAGGTCAAGGTCACAGTGACCCTGAACAGTAAAAGTTTCCGGATGATAACTGAAGAACGCTTGGGCCTAGGGTCACGAAAGTTGATAGAGAGGTTGGTCATGACCAGCAGGTGACCCCTATTGATTTTGAGGTCATTAGGTCAAAGGTCAAGGTCACATTGGCCAGGAATAGTTAAATGGTTTCTGATCTTCTTGTCCAAAACCATAGGGCCTAGGGCTTTGATATTTGGTATGTAGCAAAATCTAGTGGTCCTCTACCAAGATTGTTCAGATTATTTCCCTGGGGTCAAATATGGCCCCGTCCCTAGGGTCACATGGTTTATATAGACTTATATAGGAAAAAACTTTGAAAAACCTCTTGTCCAAAACCACAGGGCCTAGGGCTTTGATATTTTGTATATGACATCATCTAGTGATCCTCTACTAAGGTAATTCAAATTATTCCCCTAGGGTCAAATATGGCTCCGCCCTGTGGGCCACATGGTTTACATATACTTATTTACAGTGTGCATATAAGTTCTGTTCCTAGTGCAATTACTAAATGCATCAAGGGGGGCATTTCGTGTTCGACGAGCTCTTGTTCTTTTAGTTTTTTGCCTGTTTTAGAAGCAAAATATATGATATTGAACTTGGTATAACAAAATTTAAAAAATAAAAAAAAAATAACTCAGCTGAAAGTCAGCCCAATTTATATGTGACGAGGGGAAGTAACACTGTGTTGGAGTTTGCCAAGAATTGTCTGAACTATGTAAAGTTAATGTATTTTAACTGTGTGATAAGGACTGTGTTACCTCACTAGCAGACAATAAGCATATTGCTGTCAGCCTGTATTTTACCCACTTAACCATCAGTTTTATGCCTAATTTAGTAACATTTGATATATAATGAGCAGATTTAACAATATTGTTACAACTGTATATTAAGTGATGAGTAACATAAAAGGAAGTTGTTCACATATTTTTTTCTCAAGAAAATCCATGAAATATGGGTGTTGTGAAAATTACCAGTGATCAAAACATATACTATTGGACATAAATGTTAATATTGTGCAGATAGGAGTGAACTGTTGCAACACTTCTGAAATTTTTTGGAAGGTGGGTATTCTTCCTGCTCTTTTACCAAAACCTAACACTTATTTTCGATCACTTTAACATTGTTCAATGTCATACATATTCATCTTGTGCCAAAAATTTTAACTGTGTGATAAGGACTGTGTTACCTCACTAGCAGACAATAAGCATATTGCTGTCAGCCTGTATTTTACCCACTTAACCATCAGTTTTATGCCTAATTTAGTAACATTTGATATATAATGAGCAGATTTAACAATATTGTTACAACTGTATATTAAGTGATGAGTAACATAAAAGGAAGTTGTTCACATATATTTTTCTCAAGAAAATCCATGAAATATGGGTGTTGTGAAAATTACCAGTGATCCAAACATATACTATTGGACATAAATGTTAATATTGTGCAGATAGGAGTGAACTGTTGCAACACTTCTGAAATTTTTTGGAAGGTGGGTATTCTTCCTGCTCTTTTACCAAAACCTAACACTTATTTTCGATCACTTTAACATTGTTCAATGTCATACATATTCATCTTGTGCCAAAAATTTCATCCAATCTGCAGATGAGTAGTTTGAGTTACTCGCCCATGGTTTTGGTGAAGATTTTCAGCATGTTCGTTTCCACCAAGTTTGACATAGAATGTATATACGTATCAACATGTTCATTTCCACCAAGTTTGACATGGAATGTATATACGTATCAACATTTATTTCCACCAAGTTTGACATGGAATGTATATACGTATCAACATGTTCATTTCCACCAAGTTTGACATGGAATGTATATACGTATCAACATTTATTTCCACCAAGTTTGACATGGAATGTATATATATATCAACATGTTCATTTCCACCAAGTTTGACATGGAATGTATATACGTATCAACATGTTCATTTCCACCAAGTTTGACATGGAATGTATATACGTATCAACATTTATTTCCACCAAGTTTGACATAGAATGTATATACGTATCAACATGCTCATTTCCACCAAGTTTGACATGGAATGTATATATGTATCAACATGTTCATTTCCACCAAGTTTGACATGGAATGTATATACGTATCAACATTTATTTCCACCAAGTTTGACATGGAATGTATATATATATCAACATGTTCATTTCCACCAAGTTTGACATGGAATGTATATACATATCAACATGTTCATTTCCACCAAGTTTGACACAGAATGTATATACATATGACACTGAAAAATGATAAGCTGGGTAAAAATAAAAGTTACATATTGGTAAAAATGCAAGAAGAATGTAAATTTTCTGCACTATTTTAAAAGCCTTGCAATGGTTTACTGCCTTTTGCACAATATTTTTGGTTATTTTTAAGAATATGTTGCAAAAAAACTTGTGTCACTAAGTTTATATAACTAGTCACTATCAGAGTATTATCGATAGTTGAAAAAAAATATTTTTCACCTAAAATGCGTTTGGTAGTCCCTTTAAACCTGTTATACTGGATATATGGGCTTGCTCTTTTTTTTTCAGACTGATACATATGGTTGTATATGGCAGTAGAGTGAAGCTGTTTGAACTTACATCTACAGAGCAGAGTGTTCTACAGACTGATCTGATTGAAGTGTAGGATATTTTGTATATCCTATTTTCCCTTAATAACTTTAATATCTTGTGTGCTATGTTTTGCAAAATGGAGCATTTATTATGATCCTAAAAGAAAGGTAAATATAAATTACAAATTCTACTTTAAACAGGGAATGAACATTAGCAGTTATAGCACAACCAAAGTGCTGGTATTCACCTTAACCTAAATCAACTTTTTTTAGCTAACCAGAGATGAGCAGTTGTGATCACTCAGTGTCTGTCTGTCCACACTTTTCTCCGATCAACATCTCCTCTGAAACAATGTGGTAGAAGTTGACGAAACATGGCCTGTATGTTCTTCTTACAAAATTCTTCAAATTGTTTTGCTTGGGCGCACAAAGGGGTAGCCAGAGTTGAAAATAGAAATATCTTTGAACAACATCAGTCCTCCTTAACCACTTGTGAAATAATTTCACACAAATGATCCTTCTGTGACTCTCCACCAAGGTTATAATATTCAAATTGTATTAATTTGTCAAAAAAGCGACATTCCCACCAAAGGGCATGGTCACTTTCCCCTTTATGTATATTGTGAAAACTTTGAAATCTTCTTGTGTGAATCTGAAGGCCAAATTTCAATATAATTTCACTAAACTTGAACAAAAATGTGTTTGACCATAAGTCCTCGGCAAAGTTTGATAACTAGCCAAATCGGACCAGGCACTTAAGAGTTATGGCCCTTGAATTACCAAATATTGGCCTTTTTACTCTTGTCCGCACTCTTAAGTCAATCATTTCTCATCAGATCTTCACCAGACTTGAACAAAATATGTTTGACCATAAGTCCTCTGCCATGTTTGATAACTAGACAAGTTGGCCTTGGCACTTCGGAATTCTGGTGTAACAGGCTGTTACACCGTAAACAAAGATTTTTTAGGCCCGAGTACAAATATCAGGGAGCATCCATTGGTTTTACCAATATTCTTGTTTTTTAGCTCACCTGTCACAAAGTGACAAGGTGAGCTTTTGTGATCGCACGTCGTCCGTCCGTGCGTCCGTAAACTTTTGCTTGTGACCACTCTAGAGGTCACATTTTTTGTGGGATCTTTATGAAAGTTGGTCAGAATGTTCATCTTGATGATATCTAGGTCAAGTTCGAAACTGGGTCACGTGCCATTAAAAACTAGGTCAGTAGGTCTAAAAATAGAAAAACCTTGTGACCTCTCTAGAGGCCATATTTTTCACAAGATCTTCATGAAAATTGGTCAGAATGTTCATCTTGATGATATCTAGATCAAGTTCGAAAGTGGGTCACATGCCATGAAAAACTAGGTCAGTAGGTCTAAAAATAGAAAAACCTTGTGACCTCTCTAGAGGCCATATATTTCACAAGATCTTCATGAAAATTGGTCAGAATGTTGACCTTGATGATATCTAGGTCAAGTTCAAAACTGGGTCAGGTGCCTTCAAAAACTAGGTCAGTAGGTTAAATAATAGAAAAACCTTGTGACCTCTATAAAGGCCATATTTTTCATGGGATCTGTATGAAAGTTTGTCTGAATGTTCATCTAGATGATATCTAGGTCAAGTTTGAAACTGGGTCACGTGCGGTCAAAAACTAGGTCAGTAGGTCTAAAAATAGAAAAACCTTGTGACCTCTCTAGAGGCCATATATTTCATGAGATCTTCATGAAAATTGGTCAGAATGTTCACCTTGATGATATCTAGGTCAAGTTCAAAAGTGGGTCATGTGCCATCGAAAACTAGGTCAGTAGGTCAAATAATAGAAAAACCTTGTGACCTCTCTAGAGGCCATATTTTTCATGGGATCTGTATGAAAGTTGGCCTGAATGTTCATCTTGATGTTATCTAGGTCAAGTTCGAAAGTGGGTCACATGCCATCAAAAACTAGGTCAGTAGGTCAAATAATAGAAAAACCTTGGGACCTCTGTAAAGGCCATATTTTTCATGGGATCTGTATGAAAGTTGATCTGCTTGTTCATCTTGATGATATCTAGGTCAAGTTCGAAACAGGGTCATGTGCGGTCAAAAACTAGGTCAGTAGGTCTAAAAATAGAAAAACCTTGTGACCTCTTTAGAGGCCATGCTTGTGAATAGATCTCCATAAAAATTGGTCAGAATGTTTATCTTGATGGTATCTAGGTCAAGTCGAAAGTGGGTCACGTGCCCTCAAAAAGTTGGTCAGTAGGTCAAATAATGAAAAAACGTTGTGACCTCTCTAGAGGCCATATTTTTCATGGGATCTGTATGAAAGTTGGTCTGAATGTTTATCTTGATGATATATAGGTCAAGTTTGAAACTGGGTCAACTGCGATAAAAAACTAGGTCAGTAGGTCTTGAAATAGAAAAACCTTGTGACCTCTCTAGAGGCCATACCCTTAAATGGATCTTCATGAAAATTGGTCAGAATGTTCACCTTGATGATATCTAGGTCAAGTTCAAAACTGGGTCAGGTGCCTTCAAAACTAGGTCAGTAGGTTAAATAATAGAAAAACCTTGTGACCTCTCTAGAGGCCATACTTTTCATGGAATCTGTATGAAAGTTGGTCTGAATGTTCATCTTGATGATATCTAGATCAAATTTGAAACTGGGTCAACTGCGGTCAAAAACTAGGTCAGTAGGTCTAAAAATAGATAAACCTTGTGACCTCTCTAGAGGCCATATATTTCATGAGATCTTCATGAAAATTGGTCAGAATGTTCACCTTGATGATATCTAGGTCAAGTTCGAAAGTGGGTCATGTGCCATCGAAAACTAGGTCAGTAGATCAAATAATAGAAAAACTTTGTGGCCTCTCTAGAGGCCATATTTTTTATGGGATCTGTATGAAAGTTGGTCTGAATGTTCATCTTGATGTTATCTAGGTCAAGTTCGAAAGTGGGTCACATGCCATCAAAAACTAGGTCAGTAGGTCAAATAATAGAAAAACCTTGGGACCTCTCTAAAGGCCATATTTTTCATGGGATCTGTATGAAAGTTGATCTGATTGTTCATCTTGATGATATCTAGGTCAAGTTCGAAACAGGGTCATGTGCGGTCAAAACTAGGTCAGTAGGTCTAAAAATAGAAAAACCTTGTGACCTCTTTAGAGGCCATGCTTGTGAATTGATCTCCATAAAAATTGGTCAGAATGTTCATCTTGATGATATCTAGATCAAGTTCGAAAGTGGGTCACGTGCCCTCAAAAAGTTGGTCAGTAGGTCAAATAATGAAAAAACGTTGTGACCTCTCTAGAGGCCATATTTTTCATGGGATCTGTATGAAAGTTGGTCTGAATGTTTATCTTGGTGATATATAGGTCAAGTTTGAAACTGGGTCAACTGTGATAAAAAACTAGGTCAGTAGGTCTTGAAATAGAAAAACCTTGTGACCTCTCTAGAGGCCATACCCTTAAATGGATCTTCATGAAAATTGGTCAGAATGTTCACCTTGATGATATCTAGGTCAAGTTCGAAACTGGGTCACGTGCCTTACAAAACTAGGTCAGTAGGTCAAATAATAAAAAAAACTTGTGACCTCTCTAGAGGCCATATTTTTCATGGAATCTGTATGAAAGTTGGTCTGAATGTTCATCTTGATGATATCTAGGTCAAATTTGAAACTGGGTCAACTGCGGTCAAAAACTAGGTCAGTAGGTCTAAAATTAGAAAAATATTTTGACCTCTCTAGAGGCCATATTTTTCAATGGATCTTCATGAAAATTGATCTGAATGTTCACCTTGATGATATGTAGGTAACTTTCGAAACTGGGTCACGTGCGTTCAAAAACTAGGCCAGTAGGTATAAAAATAGAAAAACCTTGTGACCTCTCTAGAGGCCATATTTTTCATGAGATCATGAAAATTAGTGAGAATGTTCACCTTGATGATATCAAGGTAAAGTTCAAAACAGGGTCACGTATCTTCGAAAACTAGGCCAGTAGGTCAAATAATAGAAAAAACATTGTGACCTCTCTAGAGACCATATTTTTCAATGGACTTCATGAAAATTGGTCAGAATTTTTATCTTGATAATATCTAGGTCAAGTTCAAAACTGGGTCACATGAACTCAAAAACTAGGTCACTATGTCAAATAATAGAAAAAACGACATCATACTCAAAACTGGGTCATGTGTGAAGAGGTGAGTGATTCAGGACCATCATGGTCCTCTTGTTTAGTTTGCCACCTTTCTAATATGAAATATGATATAATTATGTCTTTTTGTTGTTCAACTTTTTTGTTAGGGTCTCTGTTATCAATTGACAATGTTTGATTTGTGTTTTACAGGCTTACTTTGTGAGAGCATGCAGGCAGCTAAAGACAGAAGGTCAACAAAATCAGGGGGTTTTTTTTAAAGCAAGAAGACAACAACAGAAAATGTGAAAATAGAAAGAAGATCAAGGGAACAAAGGAACCTGAATAGAATAAACTTTTATAGATTCAGGATTTACGCTAAAACTAAATTTATGATAAGAACAGTAGTGATGGATTAACCTCCCATATATTTTAGCCTGCTGGTGGCAAATGATTTTGCCTTTGCGACCAAGATCAGCCTGCACGTTCTTCCCAAACCAAGAAGCTTCAATATTTTATCTACTGTTAAAGATTGAGGGCGTATTAGAATCAAAATAACTTATAGCAAAAGCATGTTTTAACACTATTTATACACTCGGGCGTTAATACGTCATACTAATTATGCTCAGCGTGTAACCACCCATCGTGTATAAATAGTGTTAAAACACTCTTTGCATAAACTATTTCTTAAATAATGTTTTCCATGAAGAGAATATATATTCTATCTGTTTTTGTTGAAAAATGAGACATTGTATAATACAGATTAAGCAGGTCACTGTTTTGTTACAAGCTTATTTCAAACCTGAAAGTTCTGTCCAAAATCATGCAATACTGTTACTTAAATTTATATATATAGATAGATAAAACTTAAAATCAAAGGAGTGGACAGATTATTCAGTGAATAAAGTTTTTATGCAAGTCATTCCTAGTTTTTGTATAAAAGCAGAATAGTATTAAGTATTTTAGACTACCAAGCATTGTACGAAAGAGTTCAAAATTACAATCTAGAATGATAAAAAAATCTATGCTATGAACCAGCAAGGATGCAGTTAGATTTGCATCTGTTCCTCCATCTGTTCCAATCTTGTTTGCAGGGAGTTGCCATTTAATATTATTATAGTATGTCTGATTTTTATGCCCCCGAAGGTTGTTTTATTAAAATCTCACTGTTCCTCTGTGAGTTTGTGCGTCCGTGTAAATTTTTGTCCAGGCTGTAACTGCCATCCATAAAGGGATTTTGAAATAACTTGGCATAAATGTTCACCATAATAAGACAACGTGTCGTGCACAAGACCCAGACCCCTTGGTCCAAGGTCAAGGTCACACTTACAGGTCAAAAGTTAACATGGTCTATTTCTTGTACGGTCCATAACTCTGCCATCAATGAAGGGATTTTAAAATCACTTTGCAAACATGTTCCATATAATGAGATGATGTGTTTTGCACTAGACCCAAAGCCCTTAAGCTCCTAGGTCAAGGTCACACTTAGAAGTCAAAGGTTAACATGGTCCATTACTAACCATATTGAGAAGTTGTGTCGGGCTTATGACCAGGGTCCCTCAGGTCAAGGTAACAAAATGATTCATACCTAAACAACTAGTATTTTGCACAGACAGCTGTAGCATGCTTTGGAGGTATTTGTCACTGATATTGACAACTCTTGTTCAAAAATGTATTTGTGTTACTTGGCTGTCAGTGGTTGCTTTGGTTAAGATGTTTCTTCAAGTCAACTGAAGTTCAGGTGAGCTATAAGTATATCTGGATAGTCCACCTTCTGTCGTCTACAATTTACATAAACATCTCTGAAACTAATGGTCAAACATCAGACTTAGCTTGTAGCGTCCTGGCAAGGTCCTTTTTCAATGTTGTTATAGTGAGGGCACTTGACCTCTTTTAGGGGCTTCTAGAGCTAAACATAGAAAATCTCTAAATGACTTCTTCTCATCAACCAATTGATAGATCTTCATCAAACTTTATCTGTGGCATAATTATAAGGTCCTCAAGTCATTTTGTTAAAAGGAGGGCACTTGGCCACTTTCAAGGGCTCTAGAGCTAAAAAACAAACAACTTCTCATGAATGGCTTAATGGATCTAGCATCATGAGGTCCTCTACCAAGTTTGTTCAAATGAGGGTGCTAAGAGGACCGTTTCAAGACATCTTGTGCTAAAAATAGTAAACTCTTTAAATGACTTTTCATGATCCAATTGATAGATCTTCATTTAACTTAGTTTGTAGCATCATTGTATGATCCTATCCCAGATTTGTTCATATGGGGCACTTGGCACCTTTTACAGGCCGTAAGATCTTAATACAGAAAAAAATTAAACAACTTCCTATGAACCCCTTGATTGATCTTCATGAAACTTTGTCTGTAGCATCATTATAAGGTGTCCTCCCTAATTTATGTAATAGATGCACTTTTCAGATGGGGCCACTTGACCCCTTTAAGGGGATACTTCAGCAAAAAAAAGGAAGTAATTTTAAATGACTTTTTCCAGTGGATCTTCAGTAAATTTGTTCCTTAGCATCCTTATAAGGACCTCTCAGATTTGTTCAAATGAGAGCACATAATTTTATGCTTCTTATTCTAGACATAGTTGTTACCATTCCTGATTCAGTGTGTCATATAATTATACAAGGTCAAATAGTCGATTTCAGGTTGAGTGACTTAGGGCCACAATGGTCCCCTTGTGTTCGTAGCTCACCTGAGCAATGCTCAGGGTGAGCTATTGTGATCATGCTGTGTCCGTCAGTCGTCAACAATTGTGTTGAAGACATCTCCTCCAAAACCTCTGAATGGATTTTGATGAAACTTGGCATGGATGTTTCTTGGATGGTCCTCTACCAAAGTTGTTCAAACGGTTCCGCTTGGTTGCACACAGGGGCTGCCAGAGCTAAAAATAGAAAAATCTTAAAACGACATCTCCTAAAATAATGGTCCGATTTTGTAATAATTTCATGCAAATGGTCCTTATGTCACCTTCTACCAAAATTGTACAAATCATACCGATTCGTCAAAAAACATGGCTACCAGGGTGTGTGGTCACTTTTCCCTATGTGTATATAGTGGAAATTTAAAAAATCTTCTTGTGTTAAACTGCTGGGCTGATTTTAAAATAATTTTACACAAATGTTCTTTGTGTGACCCTTTACCAAGAGTGTTCAAATTATTTTGATTCGTCAAAAAACATGGCCGCCAGAGGGCGTGGTCACTTTTTATTATAAGTATATAGTGGAAATAAAAAAAAAATTGAAACTGCTAGCCAGATTTTAGAATAATTTTACACAAATGGTTCATGTATGACCTTCTACAAATATTGTTCAAATTTTTTTGATTCCTCGAGAAACATGGTCACTTTTCATCAACAATTTTTTTAAACAATATCTCCTCCCACACCACAGAATGGATTTTGATGAAACTTTACACAAATGATCTCTTGGTAGCCCTTTTTCAAAGTTGTTTGAATGGTTCCGGTTCATTGAACTTATATGCCTTGATATTTGGCATTTGATATTAGATTTGTAATTTCTACCGTAATTATTCAAATTATTGCCCTAGGTTCAAAAATGTGTGTGAAATGTATATAATATAAGCTAACATAAAAGAAACCTAACTCTGTACTAATACAAACACACATGAAGCCTTGTACACAAGTGAGCGCTTTAGGGTCAATGACCCTCTTGATTGTTTGAATTACAAGAGCTATAATTTCAAAACTTCATAATTATACTTGTTTGTAATCATATGATGATTAAGTGGACCAAAAATCATGACTCTCACATGCATTTTGTCATAATAATGGTCTTTTTTTGTACTAAGAAAAATTAAGTCCACTTTCTTGATACTGTAAGAGCTATAACCTCTCAAAACACTACTTGGCCAAATCTTTCAAACTTCATGTACGTCTTTGGCATCATAAGATCACTTTACACAATAAGTTATGTCACTCTAGCTTTCAGTTTCTTAAAATTAAGCCCCATTATAACTTAGAAAGTTATGCATGTTCCTCTGAAACTACTAGGCTTAGTTCTTTGAAGCTCAACAAGTCTTTAACATCATAAGACAGGACAAGGTACATAGCTCTGACTAATATTTTTGTTCAAATTATGTCCCTTTTTAACTGGAGAAAGTCGGATTAATTTCTCTGACTCTACCAAGCCAAATGCTTTCAAACACCACATGAATAAAAATGCCATACAATGAAGAGCAAAAAGATATATAATACATTAGCTTTGCTCTCCTCTAACATTTATAGAATTGTTTTCATTTTATGGTATTTCCTGCTATGCTGTCATTGCATTTTGGCACAATTTTCAAATAGCAAGCCCATGCCTCCATAATTTTCAATCTTAAATTTCCTACATGTTTTAATGTTTAATACAACAGCATACATGATATTGACATCACAAATGATTTCACACACCCAATAAGAATTATCGTCAATATTGAAAATACTTACATACTCATTTAAAAACTCTGTTAAGTTTCATTGGAACTAATGAAACGTCAATATTTTTTATCCATACTGACCTTCAAATTTCATATTAGGGTGTGTGACGTCACTTGTGAGGTCAGTTTCATGTATGCCATCCTGTTTAAAAGTTCTTTTACTACATCATTTTCAATTTCACATGGGCATAATAACAAATATGCGGTATTTATGTAATATTTTTAAGTGTATATGTGTATATTAGATTTGCATTGAGAAATACGCACTCATTCTTTCACAGAATAATATTGTGCTCCTAAAGTCGTGCAGTATTTCTGCTCCAGAACTCGTGCATATTTCTCGATATAAATCTATTAACCTATAATTCTAATATAACTAGCAGTGCGTAATTAAATCATCACACTGATATTATGTGGATGTCACGTTGACGTGATATTTAGTGCCACGTATATAGAGATAGTACCTAAGTTTTTCAAATCGTAGGTATTAAGTTAAAAATCTTTGAAATGAAGACATATGTACATATATTTCTCAAAAATAGATACATTTACAATATTTTAACCAGAAGCGTAGAGTCATGAGCATTTAATATTTTCATGTAAAAGAAAATTTTGTGATCAAGGAAATGTAACTCTTCTGGAGAGCAGAAACACCAAAGAGACATAATAAAGCGAATATTTTCTACTTGGGTACATTTGATTTAACATTCAACTGTGATCTGGATTTCTAAATAATGATCCATGATACTGTGTCCTAAAAATATAGAACAACTGGAACAATCCTTTAACAGCAAAAAGATGCTGTAGCAGAATGAAAATTGTTAAGCTTTAACTGGGACTCGAACCCAGGACCTCTCACACCCAAGGCAGACACTCTACCACTTCCCTATAACAGCAGTAGCTATAGCTAAGCAGTTTAAGTGCACGAATTACATTATGTGAACTGGAACAGTTTTGTGACAATAACATAATCAGCGTACTCCGGATTATCAGCGTATTCGCTTTGTTACCTAACGGCAATTTTCGTGTAAAGAAAAAGTATAATCTAATGCTGCAAATGTTTTAATCGGTCAAAACTGCCTAAATTTCTCTGACATGTTTTTTAAGAGTATGAACTTACTAACTGGTAGTACCAGTGAAATATAACTTACACTTAATCTTATATATTTGCCTTTTTAGCAGCTGGCGAACGGCAAAGACTGTGGGCTTTGTCCAAATATAAGCAATTACTTTACCAGTTTCGACAGGATATCAACTGATAGGAAATTACAGTTACAAACTAAATACCTTTCTGCAACACATGGAGTCATTAACATTCAATGTAAATCAGTATTATGACTAAGATCGACGATCATTTATTCATTCAAATAATTTATAGACAGAGTCCATTGTTTACATTTTTAATCGTAACTGGTGCTCTTGTACAAACCACTTCTTTTGAAAAATCGAAGAATGCGAAGAGCTATGGTACGGTCTCTAACATATACATTAAGAAACAGCGCTTTCAAATTTGATAAAATATTTGACTTACTAGCATGTTTAAAACAAAATGTCATATTGCACAACTGTCTTGATTAATTTGCACACATACTGAGTTGGTTATTAGCTCTGCAGAATAAATAACCATCATGTTTGCCCAAATTGAAACTTTCTGCAAAATGTATTACCATTTCCGGTCTTGGCGGATATAAACAAAGGCTTATGACGACATACCATTTGGCACCATGCATGATCTAAATTCTACAATAAATAATATAATAGCAAAACTGTTTGAACACTACTTATACCCTCGGGTGTTTATGCACCTTTGTGAAATTATTATTTCATCCAACACATAACTGCCCATTGTGTATATATATCTAAGTGTTAAAACATGGTTTTGCTATAAATTATTTCTTAAATATTGACTTTTCAGGTTCCAATGAAACTGAATGGGGTTTTAAATGAGTAAGTAATAAAGTAACTCAATTGTTTGCCAGAAAATTACAAGCTTTAATTTTCATTGCAGAAAATGTGCACCTTGTGTATTCTTACATTCTTTTTATAATTTTTGGGGGTCTGTGAGTTAAGTTTTATTAGCTCACCTGTAGTGAAAAGGTGAGATTTTGTGATCGCCCTTCGTCCGTTCACAGTTTGCAATCAATTTTAATCAAACTTGCACATAACTTGTATTTTGCATAATATCTCAGTTCCTTTTGAACACTGGCCAGATCCCAGCCAGAGTTATGGCCCCTTAAAGGGCCAAAATTTACTATTTTGGCTTGTGAACACGGTAGAGACCACATTTGCAACCTTAATCAAACTTGCACACAACTTGTATTGGCATAATATCTTGGTTCCTTTCAAAAACTGGCCAGACCCCACCATGGGTTCAAGAGTTATGGCCCCTTAAGGTAGTTCTGCACGTTTGGATCGAAATTTTTTATACAACGTAGAATTTGATTAAACTCCGTTTTATTTTTAAATTTCAGAATATAAGTAGAAAACTTACCAAAGAAAAAGGATAGGGTCATGTGCTTGATTTTTTGCTAGACCGATTTAAAAAATGTGGACTTTTATTTTATATCTGATTACCTCCCGATTTTAATCAAAATGGATTTATACGATTAAGAACTTACAGGACTAATTTGAAATTTTATTATTGTTATTAGTTGGACTGAAACAATCAGGGTAGATAACTATGGACTGATTTTATGTAAATTACCTCCCTTTATTTCCGATTAAAATTGGTATATCTTCGTAACTAATGAAGATACTGATCTGATATTTCATTTATGTCATCAGATGGACTTGGACAATCAGTGAAGATACATATTTACTGAATTTATGACCTTTATTTTTAATGAGAACGAATATACCTCAGCAGATTCTAATGAGATTGGTTTGAAACGTTATTTGTGTCTTCCATGGTAAGAAATTTCTACTTTTTCTTTTCTAATGTCGTAAAGGCTTGTACTCTGCATATAACAGTGCAATGATTACCTCCCCTGATTTTAATAAAAATGGATTTATCTCAGTAAGTATTTATAGGTATCATTTGAAATTTATTATTGACAATCAGGGTAGATGACTATGGACTGATTTTATGTCAAATTATCTCCCTTTGTTTCAAATTAAAATTGGTATATCTCTGTAACTAATGAAGATACTGATATCTGAAATTTCATTATGCTATCACATGGACATGGACAATCAGTTTAGATACATATTGACTGAATTTATGCCAAATTACCTCCCTTTATTTTATGTAAATGAATATACCTCAACAGCTTCTATTGAGATTGGTTTCAAATGTTATTTAAGTCTTCCAGGGTAAGGAATAGTCATGCTAGTACAAAAATGCAGCATTTGAGCCTAGGACCCTCAAACTTGGTATGGAGACTGGCCCTGACTAGTATGTGACCCATAGGTCAAAAGGGACGGTTACACAAAAATGTTTATCCTGATGATATTTAATGTGTATGCCTATGTAATCTATGTCAAAACTTGATCTTATCATTAAGAGCAATGGTACTCAGGTGAGCGATATAGGGCCATCATTTCCAAAAGGCAAAATTCCATAATTAAAGTAACATTAAAATCGTCAATTGAAGGTGCACAATTATAAGAGTATTTTATTTAAAAGGCTGTCCTATGAGATTCAATTCGTTTAGAGCCAAAATAAAATGTGTCATCATCTAGCTTATTCTACGTTCTTTCAAACCACACATTTAATATAAGGATGAACATTTGCACAGGTGAGCTGCATAACATTAAATACAGTACATAAACATTGCATTCCTGAGAGGGTGATATGAAAAATGTTCACAGAAAGATGTAATTGAGATTGAATATAGACCGAGGTACCAGCCGATGTCTGTACTCGTATTTCCAGGGTTGAACATTTTTCATATCACCCTCCCGGGAATGCAATTTTTATTTTATTATACCTGAAATATAGAATGGTCAAAACATTTACTGGAAAATCAAAATAATGATTTAAATGATTTATTTAACATTAAAAAGTAATTATTAACCAAATAATGAACACAGAGTTTAAAAGTCTTTACTTGTTAGCACTGAGATATTGTGGCTATTTTGCTGTGTAATAAGACCTTTTTAATAAATTAATTTAGCCAAGACGTTTACATATTGCTGAACCGTTTGATTTTTGGACAAGTACATAACAATATATTATTATTGCAGTTGTATACGCTGCTACTTCTAAACCATTCCACTACAGTTCCTATTTTTGGTGGACTATCTTTGCGATGTGTTGCCCTGGCTGTTTGCTGTGTTCTGTGCGTCAGGAAAATCTAGTTTTGCATTTTAGTTATGATACTTGACTTGCAGCAAGTATCTGGAAAGGGAGTAAAAAGATACAAGCAAATTTAATGAATTGGTATCCCCCGCCGAAAGGGCTTGAGGTGAGGAATGGTAAAAAAATATTTCTGGCAAAAAATTAAGATGTTACTAATAAGCAAATAATATCATAAGTCGAAATCATTTTAACAGAAAGTGAATGCTTTTTAGCTCACCTGTCACAAAGTGACAAGGTGAGCTTTTGTGATCGCGCGGTGTCCGTCGTCCGTCCGTCCGTGCGTCCGTCCGTAAACTTTTGCTTGTGACCACTCTAGAGGTCACATTTTTCATGGGATCTTTATGAAAGTTGGTCAGAATGTTCACCTTGATGATATCTAGGTCAAGTTCGAAACTGGGTCACGTGCCGTCAAAAACTAGGTCAGTAGGTCTAAAAATAGAAAAACCTTGTGACCTCTCTAGAGGCCATAATTTTCAATGGATCTTCATGAAAATTGGTCAGAATGTTCATCTTGATGATATCTAGGTCAAATTCGAAACTCGGTCACGTGCGGTCAAAATCTAGGTCAGTAGGTCTAAAAATAGAAAAACCTTGTGACCTCTCTAGAGGCCATATATTTCAAAAGATCTTCATGAAAGTTGGTCAGAACGTTCACCTTGATGATATCTAGGTCAAGTTCGAAACTGGGTCACGTGCCTTCAAAAACTAGGTCAGTAGGTCAAATAATAGAAAAACCTTGTGACCTCTCTAAAGGCCATATTTTTCATGGGATCTGTGTGAAAGTTGGTCTGAATGTTCATCTTGATGATATCTAGGTCAAGTTCGAAACTGGGTCACGTGCGGTCAAAAACTAGGTCAGTAGGTCTAAAATAGAAAAACCTTGTGACCTCTCTAGAGGCCATATATTTCATGAAATCTTCATGAAAATTTGTCAGAATGTTTACCTTGATGATATCTAAGTCAAGTTCGAAAATGGGTCACATGCCATCAAAAACTAGGTCAGTAGGTCAAATAATAGAAAACCTTGTGACCTAACTAGAGGCCATATTTTCCATGGGATCTGTATGAAAGTTGGTCTGAATGTTCATCTTGATAATATCTAGGTCAAGTTTGAAACTGGGTCACGTGCCGTCAAAAACTAGGTCAGTAGGTCAAATAATAGAAAAACCTTGTGACCTCTCTAAAGGCCATATTTTTCAAAGGATCTTCATGAAAGTATGGTCTGAATGTTCATCTTGATGATATCTAGGTCAAATTCGAAACAGGATCATGTGCGGTCAAAAACTAGGTCAGTAGGTCTAAAAATAGAAAAACCTTGTGACCTCTCTAGAGGCCATACTTGTGAATGGATCTCCATAAAAATTGGTCAGAATGTTCACCTTGATGATATCTAAGTCAAATTCGAAAGTGGGTCACGTGCCATCAAAAAGTAGGTCAGTAGGTCAAATAATGAAAAAACGCTGTGACCTCTCTAGAGGCCATATTTTTCATGGGATCTGTATGAAAGTTGGTCTGAATGTTTATCTTGATGATATCTAGGTCAAGTTCAAAACTGGGTCACATGAGCTCAAAAACTAGGTCACTATGTCAAATAATAGAAAAAACGATGTCATACTCAAAACTGGATCATGTGGGAAGAGGTGAGCGATTCAGGACCATCATGGTCCTCTTGTTTTTTTTTGTGGGGGTGGGGCGGGGGCAGCGGGGCTGACTGAGGGTACAAAATTTCACCTGCTGATATAAATATTGATGGAAAATTAAAAATAAGAAAAATAAAAAAGGGATGGGGACGCATGATCGGGGTGGTGGGCAAGACCGAGTAGAGAGTGAGGTTGGGGAATGGTACAACTCTGCATGCCAATAAATATTCATGGAAGGTTTGAACAAAAAATAAAAAGGAATGATTTTTTTTTGGGGGGAGGGTGGGGACCAGGTGTGGGTACAAAACTTCACATGAATATACTAAATGTTCATGGAAAAGAATGAAAGAAGTTTAATGAAATTCTACCAATGGGTTGGCTTGTTTATGTACAAATCTGTAGATTTTTAAACAATTAAAGGGCAATAAAAAGGAAAAATTGACCAATTTAAAAAAAAAAAAATGACCGGCATCATCGAAGTATGTTGGTTCATATTTATTTCAAGTTTCATGAAATTCTACCAGCTTGTTACTGAGAAATGGCTGCAGATGTAGATTTTTCATTAAATCGATGTGTGCATATTATATGAAATGAATAAAACCCTTGCTATTTAAAATTAAAGTGGTGTAAAAATCTTCTACTCAATACAAAAAAAATAACAATAAGACAAAGACATATTTTGGCACAATCTTGGTGTATCTTGACCAGAATAATTATGTTTACATTTAATAAATTTTTGATCAAGTTCATGTCTTGGTAATCTGGTTTCAACATATCTGTCCTGACAGATAGCTAAATGTACTGGATATACAGATAAAGTCAGGTCTGGATTTGGGACATTGCATACAAGTCTTTGCTTCATTTCAGCCATGAAGACCCACCAGGTTTATGATTTCCAAAGATGGTTGGGGGTAACAAATGTTAAGAACCATTCCAAACCACACGTCAAGATTACAAGTAATGAGGAAAATGGAAAAGCTAAGATATCGTACAATGGATTGTCAGCTGACTAGGTAAACATGAACATAATGTATAATATTCAATGACCGGCCAGTTCAGTCTTGTAACTCCAGAGGTATACCTAGTCCTTATTTTGATCAAAGTAGCCAAAGTAACAGTATCAGCTATATAACTGGAGTATTTCTGATTTGCTGTCAAAGATACAGAAAATGTATGCCCCTTTTATCGTTGATTCAAGCTTTCTCATCGATTTGTGCCCTGTGTTTCAGTAAACTCATGCTCATGTAGAATGTTCTTCCATCAGAAACTTGTGTCATTTACATTTTAAAATGCCTCGGAAAATATTAGTCATGAAACCACTGAAATTATTGTGAAAATACCTGTTTTAATATTTTGCATCAAAAATTGCTTGTTTCAAAAGGAAATTACACAGTGGGTAATATTGTGAGCCCAGATTTCAAATTGAAAGCATCCTGAACATATTTCGACTGTTGTAACAAGTGAACAAGAATTCAGTCTTGATAGAAACTTGCTTTATGAAAATAGACTGTGCAAACATTAACACTTATTGACCTACCAAACAAAGGGCTCAAATCAACGAGAAAGTTTTAAAATGATGTGGAGTTTGACCTCTTTCAGTCTCGTGCAAAAAAGTACATATAAAAGATGATAACATTGTAATTCTTAATGTCCATTGTTAAATGCAAATATTTTTGTAACAACAAACAAAAACTATTTAATTGAACAGATTTGCAAAAATATGCCTACCCCTAAAAGATTTAAGAGGTCTCAAATCAAGGAGAAAGCAGCATATACTGTAGAATTTATGCATTTACATTAACATGCCGTTCATATTGACAATCTAACAAACTGCTGTTCTTGACTCACTTTTCCGGGGTGCTTTAACAGGAGAGAAAACGTATGTTAACAGGGTGATTCTGACTCTTACATGCTGTTAAAACAGCTTTCTGTATATGCGCATTCCGTGGCAAAGCGTAAACACCCAAACCAGACAATTCAAATGTAAATGACATCGACATAAAAAGATATGCGTTATCCCTACATAAACAGAATTTTTGGTCCTACAGCCAACATTCAAGATCGAATTTAGTCCATACTTAAACTCAAGAATTCTTGTGGCAAGACCTGCAAACTCATTCATATAAAAATGACCTTGACCCTCATACCACCTTCACATTCAACCTCAAAACCTTAATATACAACATTTTTGGTTTTACAGGTCAGATAAATGACCCAATTTAGTTCATACTCACACTTGAAAGCCTTTAATAAGTCAACTTGACCTGCAAATGATCTTCACCTTTACACTTGCAACCTCAAAAAACAACATCTTTGGTCATACACGCGGGGACATGATTTTGCGTTTGCAGCTCATTTTCAAAATTGAGAAAAGAGAGCAAAAAAAAGAAAAAGCTTCTTCGAAGTTTTCATGAAACACACCTTAGACTTTCATCAAACATAGTCTTTAGCATGAATATGATGTCCTGTCACATATTTGTTCAAGTTTGGAAACTAGATGGGTGACTAGAACTAAAAAAAAAAAGAAAAACAAATTGAAGTAATTTTTCTAAGGGGCTACAATGTGTAAATCCATGTTGTAGAATTATTTTTGTCGAGCCCGCTTGCGGAAGCGAAGACATAGTTGTCCAAATGGCTGTTCGGTGTATGTGCGTGCGTCCGTCCATGCATGCGTGTGTCCCTCCGATGTTCGTGATGCGCCTAGCTTGAAAAGTATTTGATATAAATTGATGAAACCTTGCATGAGTCTTTATCATGATATGAACTTGTGTAGCTCTTATTTTTCGTCTGGCTCCCTCCCCTATTTTCAGAGTTATGGCCTCTGAAATAGTCAAAAATGCACATTTTTACCTTGTGACACGCCTAGCTCAAAAAGTATTTGAAATAGATTCATGAAACCTTGCATGAGTCTTAATCATGATATGAACTTGGGCACCTCCTATTTTTCATCTGGCTTCGCCCCCAATTTTCAGAGTTATGCCCCCTGAAATAGTCAAAAATGCACATTTTCACCTTGTGACATTCCTAGCTCAAAAAGTATTTGATATAGATTCATGAAACCTTGCAACAGTTGTGATATGATTGCGCACCTCCTATTTTTCATCTGGCACTGCCCCCTATTTTCAGAGTTATGGCCCCTGAAATAATCAAAATTGCACATTTTCACCTTGTGACACACCTAGATCAAAAAGTATTTGATATAGATTCATGAAACCTTTCATGAGTCTTAATCATGATATGAACTTGCGCACCTCCTATTTTTCATTTGGGTCCGCCCCCTATTTTTAAAATTATGGCCCCTGAAATAGTCAAAATGTACATTTTCACCTTGTGATGCACCTAGTCCAAAAAGTATTTAATATAAATGGTTGAAAACTTGCATAAGCCTTTATCATGATATAAACTTGCACACCTCTAATTTTTTGGCTGGCTCCAGCCCCTATTTTTAAAGTTATGGCCCATGAAATATTAACAAACAAGAGGGCCATGATGGCCCTATATCGCTCACCTGTTATCATTGCACTTGAGGACAAGAAGGTCCTCAGTAAAATATCAAAGTCCAAAGGACAGGAACAACAAAGGGAAGAAATTTAACCAAAGAGAAAAAAAATTCTTACAAGGTATAGATATGTCAAAATACACCTAAAAATTGGAGGTACCATCCATGTTGTACCACAGAAAAGTGGTCTCGATTTTTCCCTACAGCCAATAATAAAAAAGTTACTAAAAATAGGCTATTTATAGTAACGTAAAAGGGAAGTAATTAAAAAAATAAATATTGTAAGTGAACAAAAGAAGGATCTGCCAAATAAATCTGTTGACATAAATGAAATTTCAGATCAATATCTTCATTAGTTATGGAGATATACCCATTTTAATTTGAAATAAAGGGAGGTAATTTGACATAAAACCAGTCCATAGTTATCTACCCTGATTGTCTCTGTCCAACTAATAACAATAATGAAATTTCAAATAAGTCCTATAAGTACTTACTGATATAAATCCATTTTGATTACAATCAGGGGAGGTAATTAGATACAAAATAACTCTGGAACCTACAATTGGATCTGATTTGTCATGGAATCCAAGATTTATTGTTGTTGAAGATATTTTGGAAGTTTGTATCAAATAAAACCATAAATGAAGTCTCTATATGGCTGCAAAAGCCAAAATAGCCAATTTTGGACCTTTAAGGGGCCATAACTCTGGAACCCATGATGGAATCTGGCCAGTTGAAGAAAGGAAGCAAGATCTCGTGGTGATACAAGTTGTGTGCAAGTTTGGTTAAAATCAAATCATAAATGAAGCTGCTATTGTGCAGACAAGGTCGAAATAGCTAATTCTGGCCCTTTAAGGGGCCATAACTCTGGAACCCATAAAGGAATCTGGCCAGTTCAAGAAAGGAACCAAGATCTCGTGGTGATACAAGTTGTGTGCCAGTTTGGTAAAAATCAAATCATAAATAAAGCTGCTATTGTGCAGACAAGGTCAAAATAGCTAATTTTGGCCCTTTCAGGGGCCATTAAATATATAACTCTGGAACCCATAATGGGATCTGGCCAGTTCAAGAAAGGAACCATGACCTTATGGTGATACAAGTTGTGTGCAAGTTTGGTTAAAATAAAATCATAAATGAAACCACTATCGTGCAGACAAGGATTTGTTGACGCATGGATGGACTGACGACAGACGAAGGGTGATCACAAAAGCTCACCTTGTCACTATGTGACAGGTGAGCTAAAAATGCACTTTTTCACCTAATTAAATGCCTAGCTCAAAAAGTATTAGATGTAAATTCAGGAAACCTTGCTGGAGTCTTTAACATAATGTGACCTTGCACACTTGGCATTCTTCTTGAGAATCTTAGCTCTTATTACAGAGTTATGGCCCTTGAAATAGCCAAAATAGTGGATTTTTTGTTTGTGATGCTCATAGCTCAGAAAGTATTGGGCCTAAAATAATGAATCCTTTTCATAAAATGTTTGTTGAGGCTATACCCCATTAAGACTGCAAACATTTGAATTATTGCCCCTTATTTGTGACAAATGTACCAGTGGGGGGGGGGGGGGGCACACCCTATGTCCTACAGACACATTCTAGTTATGCTTAAATTTACTTTTTTGAATTGTTTACACTAAAACAAAAGTAGGTGTTTATTCCGCTGACCGCTTTCTAAATTGCGGCAGTATGAGGTCTACTTCAGTTGTCTTGCATTTCACTGCATACTTATCAAAACAATTTTTATGCCCCCGAAGGGAGGCATATAGTTTTTGAACCGTCTGTCAGTCTGTCAGTCTGTCCGTCGGTGTCCGCAATTTTCGTGTCCGGTCCATATCTTTGTCATCGATGGATGGATTTTCAAATAACTTGGCGTGAATGTGTACCACAGTAAGACGACGTGTTGCGCGCAAGACCCAGGCCCGTAGCTCAAAGGTCAAGGTCACACTTAGACATAAAAGGATAGTGCATTGATGGGCATGTCCGGTCCATATCTTTGTCACCGATGGATGGATTTTCAAATAACTTGGCATGAATGTGTACCACAGTAAGACGACGTGTCACGCGCAAGACCCAGGTTCGTAGCTCAAAGGTCAAGGTCACACTTAGACGTTAAAGGATAGTGCATTGATGGGCGTGTCCAGTCCATATCTTTGTCATCGATGGATGGATTTTCAAATAACTTGGCATGAATGTGTACCACAGTAAGACGACGTGTCGCACGCAAGACCCAGGTCCGTAGCTCAAAGTTCAAGGTCACACTTAGACATTAAAGGTCATTTTTCATGATAGTGCATTGATGGGTGCATTGATGGGCGTGTCCGGTCCATATCATTGTCATTCATGCATGGATTTTAAAATAACTACGCATGAATGTGTGACACAGTAAGGCGACATGTCGCGCGCAAGACCCAGCTCCGTAGTCAAAGGTCCTAAACTCTAACATCGGCCATAACTATTCATTCAAAGTGCCATCGGGGGCATGTGTCATCCTATGGAGACAGCTCTTGTTTCTTTTTTGTTTCCAGTCTTGTTTAAAATACGTCTATGGCGGAGTGAAAAACTAGAAACTGTTTCATAATGGAATTGAAATAGCTAAATTTTATATGAAACAAGGAACAGTTTCTTTTATTGGTATATTACCTAGATTAATGTATGTTTTGACAGGTGTTTCCATAGCATATTTTGTTTGCTATTATAAATTTCGAACAGTTAGCTTGACTTTTATTTTTACCGTAGTATTCCAATATTGCAAAAGTTCTTACACGGCTTAGTGCCCGAAATCTGACTATAGTATAGCCGTCCAATTTTCGTTCTGTTTTTCCCATATAAGTGTTCACATTTTATATTATTTACTGCGGTAATAATAATAGCTGTAAATAAATATGCATAAATAAAATAAAGAAATGCAACATCCAATCTGCCAGAAGTGGAACAATGTCTCAAACTTAATTATTTGATAATGCCTGTTAGACAGACTATACTTCAGCAGTAAAATTATTGATAGATCAGCATAGGTAAAAATAAACACAGTCTTACGAATTTGCCCGAAATATCGAAATATCGCTCTTTTTGATAATTATAATAACATGCAGCTCGCTCTGTGGCAGAGAAAAATCAGCATGATAGTAAGCATGGTTAGATAATGATCTTTAGATTGCTTATGATAAGGAGAACACATTTCTCTTAGACTTTGCAATAGAAAATTATTTGTTTTATATACATAAGTAAAAAGAGATAAACATTTTTCTTTTTAAAAACAGTTTTATTTTCCATTTTAGTATGATAATAAAATGTTATTAACAGCAGTAATAAATTGAAACAAAGTTTTATATATAGAAATGATTTATAAAGATATTTTTTACTATAAAACAATTGGTTAATGCATACATAAAAAGACTTATTCTTAAGCATGAAATGCATGAATAGTTAATATATGGTGACACATTTCTTTTAAAAATGAAAGTGAAAAATGAGATGTGAACTGTGTATGACATCGATATATACATATAAAATATTACAAATTCTAAACACCCCGACCTATATGTTGTCTTTCATAAATATTGAACATTATTTCATGGATAAACACACTAACAGAATACAAAAGTGAACAAGGGCATTTCAAATTTAAAGTGCGTAAATAATTGTTAAGTCATTCTATGTAAAAATGATAATTGTGTGGGATGAAAAATCAAGATGACTGTGATAAAAAATGTATGAGCCGTGCCATGAGAAAATCAACGCATCCGCGCAGTCTGGTCAGGATCCATGCTGTTCGCTAATGGTTTCTCTACTTGCAATAGGCTTTGAAAGCGAACAGCATGGATTCTGACCAGACTGCGCGGATGTACATGCTGGTCTGGATCCATGCTGGTCGCAAACCCACTATGTTAGTTTTCTCATGACGCGGCTCATATCTTGTCACTTTGCAATAATTTTTAAATTATCTTTCAATCTCAAAATTATCTATATATAAAAAAGTTTTGACAGTGTTTTTTTTATATATATATATATAAAATATAATCTTTTTCATTTCGCTGATTGTAGTCATACACAGAATGAAAGACAGCCTGTACAAATAATGTGGTAACATAAGATAAGAATAATTAGTATAGTTGCAGTGTTGCTGACTATATAATCAAGCTAATTGCTAGCAATCATATGCCCTCAGTAAGAACCTAATTAACACCTTGGTGTGTGAAGGAAAGAAATTTTGTAGTATTTTTGCTTTTCCCGGGCTTGTTCCATAGACTGAACAGCACTTATTCGGAATTCTATGTCCTCAAACTACGGTGTTTTATTAGAGCCATCACCTTCTCTCTAAAAGATATTTGGCGATAGCACTAGGTAACTATGGCGATTCACAAATTAACAAATGCATATGACGATATGGTGATGCGCAAATTATGAATGCGGCATGCGCAGATACAACGAAGATACGCAAAGTTACGTTGGAAAAACATCGTGTTCCCATCGTTACTTCATGTGTCGCCGCTATTGCCAAATATCTTGTTATAGAGAAGGCGATGACCCTAATGGAACAAAACATATTCATAGTATTTCACATAAAATTTTTTGATTGCACCTTAGTTCTGTTAACTATAGTGTAATTGTTTGTCGTAGAAAAAGTTCTTATCATCTCCTATGGATTTTCAGATGCCGGATAAACGTTCCCCATATTTGTGTGGAAAGGCGAGAGTGGTACCGCCAAAAGAAAAAAAAAACAAGTTAATAGGGACAGAGTTCAAAAACTCAGAAACAAGCTGCTTGAGCAGAAACGTGAGCGCCAGCACTTAGGAGGCAGTAAACAGTTTCTAGCCCTGCAGTCGAATTGGCCAGGGTCAAAATCAGAAATATAGGGTAAGTTAGAAAATTGGGTAGATTACTGGTCATGTAAATAATAAAGAATGAAAGTTATCTGTAAATCATTAGAATCAGAGGACATTGAAAATTAATTGTTCAGCCAGTCAATGCTGTATAGTGAGTACCTGTTGAGAAATGGCGGTGAATGAGAAACTATGTCTTTTTTCAGCTAGTCAGGAAAACAGACGCTCATTTGACAGGGGCCTCAGTAGATTGTAAATAGCTCAAAAACGGTACAGATGGCACATACTTTTGAATACATTTTCAGATTCTGGTGTGTCTTGGAATTCTAGAGCAGTAAACTAAATTATTCTATCATTTCCAGGGAAGTTCCTATGGATTTTTGAAGTTTGGCAGTTTTGTGTGTTTTTGTCACCAGATTTCGCGACCATTTTCAACAGAGGTCCAGCCTTAGTAATACCCAAGATGACAGATGCAAATTTGTTTGACTATGTTTTCAATGAAGTCAGTCATTGTGAATCCAAAAATGTATGTTTTCTTTTTCAGGTGTGCTTCATTACAGTTACAGACTGGTTGGGTTATTTGGGGCGCCACAACTTGTTTTGGGACTGCGAAAAAACTGTTTATTGCCACCTTAAGGTAAGTTATCAGATTTTCAACATCACAATATGGGAATAGGTAGTCATATTTCAGACTTTCACATGCATGTAGTGTCAGGAAAAGGAAAGCTTTCATAAATTTAATGCATATCTTGTATGTGAGAGCTGATTGAAAAAGGGAGGTAATAAAAACTTTGAAAATAGGCACTTTTTACAAAATTTTTAATGTTTGATTTTTTTTGTACGGAAATGAATTTAAGATACTTTATAATTCGTTTTCTGATAATAAATGTCAAGAATAAAATAGTTTTAAGTATAATTTGTAGAAAATTTAGTGATTTTTTTTTTTTTTTCAGAACAATTATGGCCTCGTCATTTTTTACAAAAAGTCATAACAAAGAGTGTTTACAAAAACTTAGAAACAGTTTATTCAGTAAGTTTGAGGAAGTCGGCCAATGTCTTATATGGTCAAGACCGTGTGAGCGATATGGCTATGGCTATGTCAGAACCATGTTAGATGGCAAACGGGTCAAACTTTTATGTCACCGACTAGTGTTTTACCTTTGCAGCTTGACAGTCAAATTCATGTGTCACATCGATGCCATAACTGACTCTGCATTAAAGTATCACACCTTTCATATGAACCACAATTAGTTAACAATAATAGAAAGTCATGTCTTTCATGTAAAGAATGTTGTGGTCATCGGAGCTATGGGAGATGTATTTTTACGGTAATATATCTTAATATTTGCATGTTCTCTCACTGTTGCAGAGTTCCAGTTTTCAAGTTTTGTTATTGTTGTTGTTGTTGTTGTTGTTGTTATTTCTACTACTGTTTTTTTAAAAGTTTAGATTGCAAGTCCATAGTTATGTTCATCAGATACACCAGATGTAGATGGGCCAGATCTGTACAGGGAATTTTGGTATTGTAGGCGGCTCGCTGTTCTTTTTCTAAGGAAGTATCGCGAATTTTTGTACTTTGGCAAGGACTTTCTAGCTGCATGATAATTTCTAACTTTGTCCCTTTGTCTCAGCTGAAGAAATATTTCACTGCTGCTTTTGATTTTCACTCCAGCAGCCCTTGCCAGTCAAAGTGTTGCAACGCCATGGCCCAGTGTTCTTGAATGGGTTGCCGAATGGCAGAGACCGGAAAAGTTTCGACTCCAGCATGTAGATTTTGGTGCCAAGTTATAGACACTTGAATGCATGCTCTCACACATGTTAGTGTTGTATAGTTTGTATATGCTCTTGAGCCTTTCAATGCTGGAAATCCTGTTGATCTCTGCCTGTATGGTGTTTAGGTCTGTGTTTTTCAGTTCCAGGTGGATGCCATAGGGTAGTGATTTAGTTGTGTAGTGTTGTAGGTGGTGAATGCACACTGTTGAGTTTTCTCGACAGAATCTATGGTTACCACTTAGACATCGTGTAATGTATTTAATGGCTAAACAGCCTATGTGTACTAAGTGTTGCCCATGATATTTTAGAGCTCTGAGATGCTGTAACTCTAGTTGTACCCTGGCACGGATGCAAGCAGCAAGTTTCTGCATGTAGATGGATTTAGCGTCTCGGAATACTTTGCAGTTTCAGTGAACGTATGTTTTTTTCAAGTGTTCGTAGCCGATGGACCAGGCACTTAAATTGTAGTGTTCGAAATATATTTTTTTCTATCACTTGTAATCATTGATAGCCTTTGCTACTTGTGTGCTTGCATCTGTAGTTATGGATTGTATTTTTACTAGTCCAGATTGTGTTATTTTGTCGAGGCTTTTGTGTAGGAGTGATCGCTCACTGGAAGAAATTGAGGCCTCTGATTGGTAGTTTTTTGTGCAGTTACTTGTATGATTGCAATTCTTTTTTCTGCAGTTCTTGTTAGCAATGGCAGTAGCTATAGGTAGAGATCTAGATGTTGAGTGATCAATTGCGACTCCGAAGCTTTGTTGTGCAGCCTGAAAGCCTCCACTAGGTCTTCGTGAAAATGAGGCGTCGAATTGAATGTTGACGCCATTGCTTGTTCCGGCAGTTTCAGACACACGCTTTATGTACCTTTCATTTTCTAACATTGCTTGTTCATTCAGTTCAGTCACTTTCTCACTTAATTTGTTCATTTTTTTTTGAAGGCATGGCTTACTTGGTGGTTTTATATTTAGACAAGACATAACTAGTGACACATCCTCAATGTCAGCTTTTGATTTCATCACAGACAAAAGTAACATGTCATTCAGTTGAAGTTGGACCTCTTGAATTTATTATTGTATCTGACATTTCAAGTGTTGGTGTTTTAAACTTGCAGGTACTGCATACAGCTGACAGCATTACTGTTAATCCTTTTCTTTCATTAATTTTTACAGAAATAGAAGGACAGCTACACTTATGGACCAGCTGAATAAGCTGCCGTAACTTTTCAATGTTAACAATAATGTTTTCATCTATGTCACCATTTAGAATTTTGTTCTGCTTTGTTTCAGATTGAGATCTTAGCTTATACGGACGTGTATTTACAGTTGTAGTATCCGGGTTTGCTTTTTCGGAAACATAAAGAACATCCCTTGCTTCAGTAGTGTTCAGTTGCTGCAGTCGAAGGTCTGGTGTGTCAGTCATTTCAACATTCATAACAGGTAAATTTTGCTTCTGCTTCCCTACATTGCCACTTTTAAACTGAGTCCTACGTTTTCCATGAGAACGCTTGTAGCTGTGTTTCCTTTTCAATGTATTTCCTTTAAACATTTTTATAGATTAATCCAGATTTTTACAATAATTTCACTATTTCACAGTGGAGTCTAAATCCTAAGTGATTCTACCAACATTTGGAGTGGCTTATCACTGTGTTATTGTTACAAAAAATGAAAGCTGAGTTGGCTTATCAGGGTCTTTGGTATTGGATTACATTATTAATGAGGTTCTTGACTCCCTCTGGACTGTTTGTGCTGATTTTCAGACAAGACCAGATGGATTACTTCCCTTTAAATACAAGGTAATTTTTTCAGTCTCTCTTACAGCAGCTTTAGGTTATCTTCACTCTCTTATTTTTGACAGAATTTTTCTCACTGGTGAGGAAGGTTTAACAGTTATAAACAGGGCAATAATACTCTTATCAGTTACATGCTAACTTTTTGTGGTCAGCCTCACACAGCAGGGGAACAATAAATCTCCCATTAGTGTTTCATCCAAGATCCTTATCAGCCAACATGTATGCAGTATGTTTGTATTACAAGAAATATTCGAATTGTGCAGATCTTACAGATCAGTACTAGTTAGACTAGCCACTAGACTGATAATAATGTATTTCTACATTTTTCATTTTTTGATGAATTTAATTTCATAGAAACAAAAGCCAGTCTATTTTAGAGCTGATGTTGAAATTATGATATTGGACATAGAATATAGACTGGCTCAGTTCACTACATTTAATAATAAAAATGTAAAAAAAGATATATCATAGTCTAGGAGCTAGTCTAAGTACTAGTTGAATAATACTTCAAAAAATGGAAAATGTGAACTATGTAAAAATGTGTAGCAATTTTATTTTACTTGTTTTAAATGATACAATTTTTATGACTTACTCCAAAGTAAAATGGATATTTATAAATTCTGACCTTGTTATTTTCTTAATACGCCCTTTGTTATTTATAGGTATCATTGATAAATTCTGAATTTTGACCAGCGAAGACCATGGCTGATCTTGGTCTGAATTGTTTGCAAAAGGCAGAACTATTTACCTGCTATAACAGTCTCAACTTAAAATTTACAAAATGCAAATCTTACAAAGTGCAGATATTTTGTCTTTATTCATAGTTGAGCCACACCTTGAGAAAACCTACATAGATTACTGCATTTGCATGGAACTAGATCAGCCTGCACATGCATGCAGTTGATCAGGATCCATATAGTTTGCTAGCAGTTTGTCTTACTCGAATATAGTTTGAAAACAAATTGTATGGAATGAGCAGACTGATCAAGATCCAGACTAGGTAGTCACAAATACAATATGCTGGTTTTCTCATGGTGCGGCTCAATTATTAATTCAATTATTTTGCTGAATTAAGTGGCACATTAAAATGTTGCATACTATAATTTTGCAAATTTCTACTACATGTTTGTTTTTATAGAAATCATAAATGGCATTGACAGAATTTTCCCGTGCTTTTCCGGTGCTTAGTAGAAAAACTAGATTTTCTTTTTTATTGAAATTATAGTGAATTTACAGTCAAACATGTCTGAAAAGACCACCCATGGAAACAGGCTGACAGATAGTCTCACTTTACATGTATAATATCTTTGAAAATGGTCAAATTGGAGATAAAAAATCCTGGTCTTTGTAGACAAGTTTTGAAATAGTGTTTTTTTTTTTGTTAGCGGGTGGTTTTTACCACAGATTGACTGTACATCAAATTCCTAGTCTTTTTATAATTCGTATGTCCATAGACATTTTATAATATGAAAATTAGTTTGTCCTTCATTAATTGTACCCCCCGACAACAAAGTTGTAAGTGGGGGTATACTGGTTTCAGGTTGTCTGTCTGTCTGTCCGTCCGTAGACACAATCTTGTGCACACCATCTCTCCTCATCCACTTGACACAATTTAATGAAACTTCACAGAAGTGATCAGTAACAACAGTAGTTGTGCATGGGGCATGTTAGGTTCTTTCAGAAAAAAAACGTGCAGAGTTATGGGACTTTGTTTTTTGTTTCTATACTATATACATAGACACAATCTTGTGCGCACTATCTCTCCTCATCCACTTGACACAATTTAATGAAACTTCACACAAGTGATCAGTAACAACAGTAGTTGTGCATGGGGCATGTTAGGTTCTTTCAGAAAAAAAAATTTGCAGAGTTATGGGACTTTGTTTTTTGTTACTGTACTATATACTTAGACACAATCTTGTGCGTACCATCTCTCCTCATCCACTTGGCACATTTTAATGAAACTTCACACAAGTGATCAGTAACAACAGTAGTTGTGCATGGGGCATGTTAGGTTCTTTCAGAAAATAAATTTGCAGAGTTACGGGATTTTTGTTTTTTGTTACTAAACTATATACATAGACACATCTTGTGCGCACCATCTCTCCTCATCCCCTTGGCACAATTTAATGAAACTTCACACCAGTGATCAGTAACATGTGGGGCATGTTAGGTTCTTTCAACGACAAAAATTGCAGAGTTATGGGACTTTGTTTCTTGTTAACATACTATGTACATACAGTCTGCATATGCAGTCTTGTGCGCGCCTAATCTTCCGAACCCTTGCACACAATTTAATGAAACTTCACACAAGTGATCAGTACCAACCCTAGTTGTGCATGGTGCATGTTACGTTCTTTTAGATAAATATTCTGCATAGTTATGGGACTTTGTTTTTTGTTACTATACTGTATACATACAGTCCATATAATTATGCAATCTTGTGTGCGTCAAATTGCAATGTACTGTGTCAGTGCATGCGGGGGTGTGGTGGGGGGTGGGGCGTACATTCATCACTGTTAGTGATAGCTCTAGTTTTATCAAGTATAATCAAGTATTATCATGTGTCTATATTATACTATGCCGTCTGTAGTTGATAATAAATATTTAATTACCTAAAAACCTTTTTTCTTGTTTTCTTTTTCCTGATTCATTTTAAAATCTTAAAACAATACTTTGTCATTACTTTTTATTTCAAGTTACAAATGTTTATTAATTCTCTCTAAGTAATCTTCAGGCAACATGTGGCCTAACCTCATAAATAACAAACCATGAAGGAATTAGGGGTCAATGAGATATCATGCTGAAGTGCTAATAGGCTGTACCTGTACCTTCTCCAGCAGAATTTTGGAGAAATCTGTCATAAAAGCAGAGAGTGTCTTTACATTTATAAGGTACTAGTTAAAGAGTTGCTACTTCATTTAGGCATGTGTAGGCATATATCTAAAGGGAACCAGCCAGTTGGCATAACCAGAAGTGACAAAAAACACTCAAAAAGCTGAAAATTTTAGCCGAGTCACATACATATTTCATTGTTTTTGCAGAAAGGTAAGTGTCCTGTACACTTAAATGCCATTTTCAGACTTTCTAGTCATACAGAAGGAAGAATCGAGGGGTCACAAATATCCTGGATAGGATATAGAAGAAAGGGAAGCTTTCAAACAGGTATACTGTTAGTAGACATTTATGGCTAAATCTTGCTTGGAATTTCACAAGAGTATCATGTTGGTAAAATGCATAATGCACAGAGAAGACTCAACACCAGGTTTGTATTTATAGTTATCTTTATTACATGATAGTAGTAATGCTTGAATATGGTAGAATGATGGTTATCAGGCAAGATTTATTGTCTCTTTAAGGAGGCAGTAAACAGTTTCTAGTGTCAAAATCAGAAATGTAAGGTAAGTTAGAAAATTGGGTATATTATTGGTCATGTAAATAATAATGCATGAAAATTACCTGTAAATCATTAGAATCAGAGGACATTGAAAATTAATTGTTCAGCCAGTCAATGCTGTATAGCGAGTACCTGCTGAGAAATGGCGGTGAATGCGAAACTATCCCAAACGAAAAAAAAGGGGAAACAAAACACTTAAACAAAACACTAATACTATACTGTGTTTTGATGATGTTTTATTAGTATAGCAAATGACATGCAAATGATTTATTTATTTATTTTTATTTTGTTGGGTTTAACGTCGCACCGACACAATTTTAGGTCATATGGCGACTTTCCAGCTTTAATGGTGGAGGAAGACCCCAGGTGCCCCTCCGTGTACAACTTCATCACGAGCGGGCACCTGGGTAGAACCACCGACCTTCCGTAAGCCAGCTGGATGGCTTCCTCACATGAAGAATTCTACGCCCCAAATGAGGTTACGAACCCACATCGATGAGGGGCAAATGGTTTGAAGTCAACGACTCTAACCACTCGGCCACGGAGGCCCCCGACATGCAAATGAGGTAACAAAACACTAACAAAACATGATATGCAAATTATGTTACAGGTTTATACAAAACACTAACAGAATACTTGATGTTTTGTTAGTGTTTCATTATATGTGCTAAAGAAAACACTAACAAAACACTGCTAACAAAATACCAACAAAACATATGATATGCAAAAGAGCTAGGTTACAAATTTAAACAAAACACTAACAAAATATTTTATGTTTTTTTAGTGTTTCATTACCTGTGCTGAAAAAATACCATAAACAAAACATTATTTACATGCATGAAACAAATTTATATATGAGCCGCGCCAGGAGAAAACCAAGATAGTGGCTTTGCGACCAGCATGGATCCAGACCAGTCTGCGCATCTGCTCGATCTGGTCAGGATCCATGCTGTTCGCTTTCAAATGCTATTGCAACCAGAGAAACCATGGATCCTGACCGGACTGCGCGGATGCCAGAAAAAGTATACACACAATATGGTGCTAAAATGTCACCATTTTCTACTCAGTTCCAAAGTCATTGAAGTATATCAGTATTTTCCACTTTTTGCCATGGGTTTTTCAACAATCTTCTGATGTATAGTCAGTGTAAGATATGCTACTACTTTCAACTGAATGTCACTGTTGGTTGAGAAATTTTCTGTAAATGTTAGCCACCATCAGTGTAAAATGCCACAGTTTTTCACTAACTGCCACAAAGCCATCATTTGCCACCATTCGTCTCACTGCAAAACCTGTAGATGTAATAAACCAAGAGATATTAAACCATACAAGCAGTTTCTTCGTTAGTTTTTTTCCTTTGTTTATAGTTTCAAAATTAAATTAATATCATACATGGTAATTTTTGGTATTCAAAATAGTGCATCTTTATGATACAGGCAGCACTGCAGATTTAAGCAAGTAATAATTATAACATTACTTGTTATGTTTTCAAGAAACTGTATTTTTTAATTTGATTTCAAATGTTGATATAGAATAAGGTTCCAAAGATGGCAGACAGATATTCAATGTTTTGGGGAAATGATTAATAGATTGGACTTATGCATTGCTATTACCATTACCATATTGTTATAATAAATAGTAACATAGTTTAATTTCTGCCAGTTACCTGCACTTACACCTCAAGTTATGTTGACTGTCATGTGATTACTTAATTGGGTATTTTTAATTATTATATATACTGATTTGGACTTGATATAAAGGAGATAATTATAAAACCTGCCATGAGTTTGCTGGAAATAAGTTTTAAAATTGTTCCATTAAGTCATGTTCGGGGAAAATTTTTCAATTGCCCACAATCAAACATACAACTATGGTAGTGTGTACATGTATATAGTAATACATAATGCCAGTATACTTACATGTTTTTGAACTGCTGGATTCATTAAGTCTTCTTTGAACACAATGCGTTGATAACGAAGGTCCCAATTCATTCATGTGTGCCATACTTAATATACACATATGGTGCTATACGGGAATACCTGAAAAATAAATTTAGTTTAAAACTTACATTCATAAAAACATTTGGTTTATTATTGGGTATGTCAACGAACTAAAATTTAAACTGTATACATTGTGATGATGGGGCCAAAAAATGTCACTAGTTCTTCCAAATGTATAGCAAATAGAGGGTTACATTAGTCTTTATTCTTATTACATTATACTCTTTAATAGCAGAGCTACCAGCGCCGCAAAGCGGCGCCGACAGCGTCACATTACGGTTAGACGTATGAAAAAGAAAATGAACAGAGAGATCTAACTGTGTATACTATCGAGTTGAAAATTCGTGGTACTTTTTGGAATCGGTGTTGTTCGGATTTTTTCAAGTACACTATGCACATAGTAATTAATCAGTAAACACGTCAGTAGACGCTTACTGTTTACGGTTGACAAAAGCGTCTCGCTTACTGCTTTGAATATTGATTAAAAATGCAAATGAGCATTTGATAATAAGAAATAAGTGCTAAATACATTTTCTACGAAGAAAAAAAGAAATAAAACACAATATTTTCATTTTGAAACGACTTTCGTAACGCTGCCGTTACTGAACTTTATTATATATACTTATGTTTGTCTTATGACGTCATAACTCCACAATGGTGTAGTGGTTAGCGAGTTTGCGTTGTAATCCAGAGGTCATGAGTTCGAATCTCACCCGGACCAGATTTTTTTTTTAATTTTTTTTTTTTTATTTCATTTTTTTTGTATTATTATGAGTTTTGAGAATATTGTATAACTAAAGTCATTCATGTGAAATTCAACATGTGTTTAGTTTTGATGTCAGGTTCCACTGTAGTGCCTGTGTAGTAGTCAGTAGACATAACTTAAAAAAAGAAAAGCTTTAGGATCAAAATATACAGGCATTAAACTGTGAAAAGCAAATAATGCTCTTCTCCCCGTTCGCATATATTTCATCCATTAGCTTTAAAATCACTGACAAGAGTTTATCTGGAAAAAAAATTGGCGATGAATTATCAACAAACATCAAAAAGGTTCTTACTACCATCCCTATTTTATAGTGCTAAAAGATTAACCACTTTTGGGTTTAAAACAAGCTTTGTACAGTCATGTAAATGATTGTAATTTTCTCATACCAGGCGTCTGTTATAGCAGTATTTTTGACTGAAAGTTGGACACATTCTTCCTTCCAAAAAGAACCAAAATTTGACAATAATTACATTTAAAAGAATTACAATAGTCATTTCCAGGATTACGTAAATTCTAATTTCTATTAACTTTGGAACTGGAACATTAACTTTTTACATTAAGTCCTCATTGCCCAACATTCACACGCAAAGACACAGAATTCCTTTGGCTATTGGCCTAATGAGATTCTGTTAGGTTTGAAATTTTCAAAGTTCAAGCTTTTCAGTTTGAAGCAGTTATCATTTTGTGACTGGTTTCCAGTATGATAATAAGTTATGTAAAATTGTTGATGCAGTACGTTGTAATAAGAATAACAGAAATTATTCAAATACGTTTTTTTTTCTTTATCTTTGTGCAGATGTTAATCTATACCGGACTTTCTTTTGATTATATACATAATATTTGTGGAGTTTTCACATGTCGAGAATTAATCTTGATGCAGTCTAAAACATGCATTCAGAAATCATGAATTATCATTAATAATTTTAATAGCTCTAAAGAACATAAACTTCCTAAACGAATCCATAATTCCAGATAATTCCAGCACCACTCCTTTAATTTTTAACGGGCACTGGTGATTTTTCATGGGAGCTCTGCTTTTTAGGTAGCACCTAATTTCATATTAGATTAAAAGAATTATCTGGATGAACATGATTAAATTAATAAATTTGAGTATTTTGGAGAAGTTACTCATTTGTTATGTTTTAAATTAATTACCCCAATCTTATAAAATAAATAATATGAGCCGTGCCATGAGAAAACCAACATAGTGGCTTTACAATCAGGATCCGTGCTGTTCGCTAACAGTTTCTCTAATTACTATAGGCTTTGAAAGCGAACAGCATGGATCCTGACCAGACTGTGCGGATGCGCAGACTGGTCTGGATCCATGCTGGTCGCAAACCCGCAATGTTGGTTTTCTCATGGCGTGGCTCATATAATCATTTTGAACAACAAGTAAATAATCCATAAACAATTCTTTTTGTTAAAAATAATTTTCATTTACCTTAACATAAATGTGTGCAACACCAATAGACTAATTAATAACTAAAAAACAGGTTAAAACACTAATTTTAAAGCAAAATATTATTCTCTAAATTTACAGACTCCCTTACAGAAGCAAGCCTCTGTGGCATACATGCTGCGTATTTGCTGTGTATATGCCGCGAACACAGTAGTACGCCAGAGGAGTACATTTTACATACACCGCATGCCGCGTACTATTTCGACGAGTACACAGCATGTACGCAGGAGGTCACTAGTACACTTCAAGTACGCAGCACAGACTCTGAAAATTTAAGGAGTACACTGCATGTACGCAGGAGGGACTTGTACAAGAAAATAGTACACTGCATGTACACCGCAGATACTTCGAAATTTATAACACTTATATTTAGTTGCATTAAAGTTGTTTCCCCTTGATGCAGTTACGCCATTTTCTTCAGATGTTTACCAAATTACATGCTACAAAAATTGATTTATTTCATTGAAAAGTGGATGAAGAAAAGCATACTAATTTATTTGATAACATCAATCTACATTATTTTGGTAAGGGTAAATACTTATTGATGCATGTCACTTATCTTTTTTCTGTTTTTTTCTGTCCAAATGATCAGCATTTGCATAAGAAAGTTGGTGGGGTAAGGAATTTACATTATCACAGCAGTTTCGCCACAAGAGTACACAGCATGTATGCAGCAGGAGTACACAGCATGTACGCCGCAGGACTCGGGCCAGGAGTACACAGAATGTACGCCGCAGGAGTACACAGCATGTACGCCGCAGGAGTACACAGCATGTACGCCGCAGGGGTAGTACACCGCAGGCTCATTTGCATGTGAAAAGTGTATGTGCCGCGTACATGCTGCGTACTATTTCCCGCATATTAAATTCCTCCAGCGTACATCCTGTGTACTATGTAGTCCACAGCATGTACGCAGCAAGTAGTACGCGGCAGAGCTCATTTGCATGTCAAAAGTGTACTACAAACGTACTATCGGTGTATGTGCGGTGTATATCCTGCGTACTATTTAAAGCCCTTGATTTCAGTACACATCATGTACGCATCATATACGCTGTATGTACACAGCAAGAGTACGCAGCAGGCCTTTTTCTTCTGTAAGGGCTGAAGTAAACAGTGCCATGGTAAGCAGACTGGTAGCATTGTTTACCCTGTAATTGGGGAGATAACTCTACTGGTTTAAAGTTTTTGTCTCCGTTGAATAATTTCATTTAAAAATATCCACTTTTCCTTTTAGTAAATTAAAAGCATGATAAACTAAAAAATACAGCTGCTTAATAGTTGCAAAACAAAAGCATATGAACAAAAATATATGTGAAGCAAAAGTCATTTGTGAAAGCTACCCAAACAAAAAGTAAACAACCTGCTTCCAGTTTGAATCCATGATTTACTAGTTACAGGTAATCTAGATTACTGTTGGAAAATGAATAAATTATATTGACTCACCATTTGTATTCTTTTCATTACTCTTAAACTTCCATGTTAAATATAAACTGCACATAGTAAACAAAGAGCTATATCAATAAACTTCTTTGTAGTGAAATAACTCCATCCTGCTCTCAAAGAACTTCCTGTTTAGATTTGAAATTTTGATATTCTTGGGCAAATGTGTCATTTACAGTCAGCTAATGAAGGATACATCTAGGATGTTGAAACTATTTCTGTACTAGAGTAAGATTTTATTCCATTTAGATACACATAAATTTTAAAGGTTACTCTGATAAAAAAAACCCAAAAGTTAAGGATTACTTTTTGTGGTACATGCACAGCCCCCAGAAGTAGTTCACTGACTTTATTTTCATTGGCTGACCTCTTGGTAGAGATTCTAAATATAAAGCAGACAAGATCTTATCAGTCTGTGGTAATCTCCTGTTGTGAGACAAGCAACATGTACACTGCAGTAGATTAATTTAGGCTAGAACTTCGTGTAAGACTACACCAAATTTAAGCTTACCCTATATATGTTTCATCCCCATCCCAACCACTATGTAGATATTTAAATTATCTGGACTTAAATAATATATTTATATATTCCTTTCACTATGAATTATTTCAATGTTTAACATTGTAATATTGTTTAGATTATATGGTGTATTATACATACATATTTTACATGAATACTGCCAGTATCTTTGTATCTCCTGGATTGAGGTCCCCAGGTCCCCAGTCCCCAGATCTTCAATTTAGGCTAAACATGAGTGAACTTTATATTTGATTTTATTTTTAGTAACAGTTCCTGTGTTTCTGTATTTGAGGTCCCCAGGTCCCCATGTCCCCATCAAAGTAAAATGTTTCTGTCTGTTTTCTCAGCTGCTCTACACACCACTCTGATACTTTGACATTATGACTGTCTTTGTTGTTACATGTTGTTGTATGTAAATTAATGTATTATTTAAGAATGTATATATATACTATATATATATAGTCATGTACTTGAATATCAGCAACATTTACTACAAAGGTTATTATAAGGAAAAATAGTTAGATAAGCAAAATCAAAATTTATATCAACAAAAATATTAATATAATGAAAATTTATAAATCATAATATAAGTAACATAATTATATTTGTTTTACTTCACTGCAAAGGAAAAACATTGCATTATTACCAGTTTTTAGCTCGACTATTCATAGAATAGTGAGCTATTGCACTCGCCCATGCGTCGGCGTCCGCGTCCCGATTTTGGTTAAGGTTTTGTATGTAAGCTGGTATCTCAGTAACCACTTGTGACAAACTGACTTACATTGCACAGGTTCCATAACTCTATTTTGCTTTTTTACAAAATTATGCCCCTTTTTCGACTTAGAAATTTTTGGTTAAGGTTTTGTATGTAAGCTGGTAACTCAGTAACCACTTGTGGGAATGGATTGAAACTTCACACACTTCTTCACTGTGATGAACTGATCTACATTGCACAGGTTCCATAACTCTATTTTGCTTTTTTTACAAAATTATGCCCCTTTTCCGACTTAGAAATTTTTGGTTAAGGTTTTGTATGTAAGCTGGTATCTCAGTACTTACTAATGGGAATGGATTGAAACTTCACATACTTGTTCACTATCATGATCTGACATGCACTAAGCAAGTCCCATAACTCTACTCTCTTTTTTTTCAAAATTATGCCCCTTTTTCGACTTAGCAGTTTTTGGTTAAATTTTTGTATGTAATCTGATATCTCAGTATCCACTAATTGGAATGGATTGAAACTTCACACACTTGTTCACTGTCATGATCTAACATGCACTGTGAAGGTCCCATAACTCTACTTGGCATTTTTACAAAATTATGCCCCTTTGACTTAGCAGTTTTTTGTTAAGTTTTTGTATGTAAGCTGGTATCTCAGTATCCACAAATTGGAAAGGATTGAAACTTCACACACTTGTTCACTGTCATGATATGACATGCAGTACAGAGGTTCAATACCTCTACTTTGCATTTTACAAAATTATGCCCCTTTTTCAACTTTTGTATTCATTCAATTGACAAGGCTGTTGAATAGTCGAGCGTTGCTGTCCTCCGACAGCTCTTGTTTTTTATCAAATTGTTCTAGAAATAGAATAGTAATAACTGTTCTGGATTTTACTGAAACATATTAAAAGCAACACACACACACACACAAAAAGTTTTGTTTGTAAAAACTTTCACATTAAAAATGATATACAATGTAAATTCAGTAGTAATGTTTTAACGCATATATATAACATGATGACTTGACATAAAATATTTTCTTAAAGTTATTTTTTGATTGTATAGGTACTATTAGGTAGATGTATGAGATACAGAAGATTGTGGTAAGGTTGATTGATCTATAAAGATATAAATAAAATGATGCCCTAAAACTCTAAAAATAATTATAGAACAGCCAGCAAAGTCCATTTAACTAGAATTGTTTTGACATTCTGATTTATTACTAAGCCAATAGTCTCTATGCGGTTGTACATTACAATTACTTGCTAATTTCATTTCAAGATGGAGGACTCATGGGATTAGATTGCAGGATATCTTTCTTTCATATGTAGGGTTTTGTAAAATGGTCATCAGTTCTAGCCCACTTAAAAAACGAAAATTTAAAGAAAACATTCAAAAGAAGTAAAAAAAACATTCATTTAAATAAATATTGTACATTTGTGTAGAAAAGTATAAATTCACCTTTTTCATAACAGAATTTTAGTGTACAATTTGCTTTGTGTGTTTGATGACTAAGCTTTTGTTGTCTTATGATTATCATTTTATCAGTGACCAGTGTTCCTGGAATGTGTATGACTGCTTATTAATTTTTGCTGCCCACAAGTAACTGACAACTTCCCAAAATCAGTCAACAGTGTAGAATGAAGTCAAACCAAAAATGCATCCCCTTGAACCATAGCTCTGCTCTCTACCTACTGGTAGTGCAAGATTGAAGATTATATGACTAGAGGATTTCTTTTTTTCGAGTAGTGAGTTTCGAGTTAAAAAAGTGAGTTTCGAGTTAGAAAAGTGAGTTTCGAGTTAAAAAAGTGAGTTTCGAGTTGGAAAAGTGAGTTTCGAGTTAAATTTTAAAAAGTGAGTTTCGAGTTAAAAAAGTGAGTTTCGAGTTAAAAAAAGTGAGTTTCTAGTTAAATTTTAAAAAGTGAGTTTCGAGTCAAAAAAGTGAGTTTCGAGTTAAAAAAGTGAGTTTCGAGTCAAAAAAGTGAGTTTCGAGTTAAATTCTAAAAAGTGAGTTTCGAGTTAAAAAAGTGAGTTTCGAGTTAAATTTGAAAAAAGTGAGTTTCGAGAAGCGGAAATTTTAACAATGAATTGAGAAATACCTTACAAGTTTAAATAAAACAGTCTGCAATATATATAAAAAAAAGATAACTATTTAACGGGAATATATTTCTACTGGTTTGTGACACATACTCTCGAGACAGAAGTGCAGTATATTCCGTTTTATTATATGCGGGGGCCAAGTATATTCAAGCTAATATAGAACTGTTTTATATCTCTAATAAGACATTATTACATCGTCTATCAAAGCAGATCTTATAAGAGAAGACTGTTTAAAGTGTTAAACAGTTGTAGAATTTGTACCCTCTCATGATTTTGATGATATTCATTCTGTCATTTATTGGCATTGTATCTGTCTGCTGATTTGTATAGATGATAAATCTTAAATCTAAATAAATCCTTCGTACTCTTCTGTTCTGTTCTGCAAATATCCATGCCAAAACTGAACTGCCACTACTAGCACATTTGACATCTCCCAATGATCAGATTAATGTTCGATTTTGATGATAACGGCTACTTGAAATAATTGTTATTTGGCCATTAGTTAATGAACGAAATGTGAATCATCAGATAATTAAATTTCGTGGACAAGATTTTTTTGGTTCTCACACCATTTTGGTCTCGAAGGTCAAATAACTGTTATTTATGAATTGATATTTATTAATTGTTGTTTGTTTGTTATAGTCAACTCTGCATACTTACATAATTATATACAATGTATTCATATACAAAGACAACTAAAAACTATTGTACGCAGCCAGTCTTTTCAGACTTATAAATGACTATCATAGAGAAGTATTAAAATTATCTATTAAATATTATAAAAGCATTTATATAAACTGTACTCTACCAGTGATACGTATTATTATCACAGTTGGTACTAAGAACCATACTTATAGACACAAGATAAATTTGTGAAGCTGGCATTATCCTGAATGGTTCATGTTTAAAAAAGATGTACTAAGAAAGTTTACATAGACTATGGAAATTAGAAATAAAAGAATGGCACACAAGTGCATTAAAACATATTTAAGATAATGGATAATACTTCAGATCAGTTCTAGAGCAACCGGGTTTAAATACCAGCTTCCCCCAAAAAATTTACCATCATAGCATTTCAGAAGTGATTAAAACTAATCAAATGTTGTAAAAAAAGTCCCAAAATTCTATGTAAGATTATTTACGCAAATACAATTGCAACTGTCTAAAATTTTGCAACAGGTTTTGGCAACATATCTTATTAACATTGGGTTTGTAAATAGGTTTTCAGTTGTTCATGTTCTGACAATTTCTTGAAATTTTATTGCCTTTAACTACATAACTGAAAAGAGACACCCTTAAATCATATACATGGAACATTCCAGAAGCGGCTATTAAGTAACAATAAAATGGTCATTAATGAACCACGCCTTTGAAATGACATTCTGGTGTTATATACGAGGGTTGTTCCAGAAAATCGCAAACATTTTTTATTATTTTGAAAATAAGTGACGCAACAAATAATTGTTTTAACTGATGTTATTTCAATGTATACTCGACAGGACTATAGAGCTTAAAATTAAATATCTGAGCCGCGCCATGAGAAAACCACCATGGTGCGTTTGCGACCTGGTCTGGATCCATGCTGGTCGCAAAGCCACTATGTTGATTTTCTCATGGTGCGACTGATGTTATTTTAATGTATACTCGACAGGACTATAGAGCTTAATCTAAATATCTGTCATATTATTTGAGCATTTTTTAAATAATAGACGGCAGTCAGTGCTAGTCAGCGCACGCTCAGTTTTCCTCCTACAAAAAGAAGCGACTTCCTTTTAACTTCATGTAACTTACCTGATATACATCTCACAAGAGTAAAAATTCATATCATCGTTAACGGCAAAGAGTGGCGCTTAATTAGGTTGCGTGTCAAGTCTAATTTTTAGAAATGCATCTTTAGAATTAAAAACTGAGCGTGCGCCGACTACCACTGACTGCAATATGACAGATATTTAATTTTAAACTCTACATTCCTGTCGAGTATACATTGAAATAACATCTGTAATAATAACTCTTTGACGAGTCGCTTTTTTTTTCGAAATATTAAAAAAAAGTTCGCGATTTTCTGGGACAACCCTCGTAACATCTATAGAAAGACATTAATACCAGTTCCACTAATATTTGCGTTGTTTTTAGAAAATGGAAGTAAAAACATATAATAAATCCAGCAAGTATGTTGCCACTTAGCACATATTTTAAATCACTTGTTTTAATAACGAAAGTTAAAAAGAGGATTTGGCATGATGTAAATTGATTGTACGTTATATCTATCTGTTAATTTATCTATTGAGTCTGCTTAACTCCCTATTCAGGTATTAGTAATAACTATATAATTATACAGCTTATACCGCTGTTACATGCATGATATAACTTTAACCCATTTCTAAGATACATTGTTATACATATGGTTATAGGTTTACTTAAAAAAACAATAATGCATGCATTCATATCCTCCTTTAAAATTTAAGTGATGTATCTAATTATTCCCCTAAGCCGTTATGGCCTCTGTGAACTAATAAATATTACGTACATGGCCGTTGAAGTCAGCCAAAGGTCACAATACCTGATGAGCACATTTGTAAATCAGGGGTTAGAGTTAGAGAGTTGTGCAATTTTAAGAAAGTGGTATTTACGAGGATTTTTTGTGGTGGACAGATTTTTCACAATTTACTCAGTAATCACCTCTGTGCTTTAAGCGCTATCAATTAGTAAATCCATGCTATAAGATACAAATATTATTAAGTCCTATACAGAGAAGTAGCAGATTCTGGAAATACCGGTCCCAGCACAGACCCTTGATAGATAAACTTGAAACATACCTATATTGGAACACTCCTTTTCTGTCTAGAAACTCACATTTTCTTACTCGTCGATCACTCACTTTTTTAACTTGAAACTAACTTTTTTCAACTTGAAATTCATTTTTTTTAGATTTAACTCGAAACTCACTTTTTTAAAATTCAACTCGAAACTCACCTTATTAACTCGAAACTCGCTCTTTTAAATTTAACTAGAAACTCACTTTTTAACTCGAAACTCACTTTTTTTTCAAGATTCAACTCGAAACTCACTTTTTTAACTCGAAACTCACTCTTTTAAATTTAACTCGAAACTCACTTTTTGAACTCGAAACTCACTTTATATACTCGAAACTCACTTTTTTAACTCGAAACTCGCCACTCACCAAAAATTAAATCTCCATCTCATATGACTAACTTGATTTAATATACATTTGTGTTACGTATGAAGGGTTTCTACCATATTTTAGAGCTAGTTTTAAAGATACCCTTTACTTATGAAATAGCTGACTTTACTCACTGAAATAGTTCAAACGAATTTAACTTGGCTAAATATATAAACTAAGAGTGTTTGTAGAGCTACATTTCGTGGGCTGAGCGCGAAACTATTGTAACTGTATATAAATAAAGAACAAGATACAATAGTTTCGCGCTCAGCCCTCGATTTACATTTAAATGTCATGTTTAGCAGTCATTTCTTATATGCTTTTGTTATTTCATAGAAAGAAACTGCAACACCTTCTTTCAACGTGTCTTTACGGTCTGTTTTAACATGACAGATACAGTATTAGTGATATGCAAACATTGTGGTACTGTAATATACAGAAATGTTTTTATATTCTGGCTATTCTATATTTTTCAAAAAGCAGAATACATGCAATAATTATCTATCCATCTTCTTTATAGAAAGTATCAAAAAAAGAAAATTTATCAAATCTGAAAATTCATCTTGCAATTTGTTATAAGGAATAGTGTAGAAAAACACTAACTGAACAGAACTGCATGGTTCTAATAATATTATTGTAAAAACTGAGATGATTTTAAACTGAAGTGTATGTATAATGCAAAAAAGTGTGACAGATAGCCATCAGATAAAACTTTAAATGTACAAATTCAGGTATAAAACACAGACATTTTTAGTTACTAAGCTCTGTACCTTCACCTACACCCCTGCGGGCCCCATGCCATTATTGGACGATCTGTGTATGAAAAGAATTACTTTGATCGAGAGAGGTGACTAATAGGTTCAGAACACTTGATTTTGCTTTAACTCTGTGATTCCATATCTTTTGATTTTATTTTGGTGTAAATAGATGTGAAGCAAAAATTTTCATTCAGTCCTCTATGACGCGATGTGTTGGTGTGCAGTAAAACCCAAATCAGATCATATCAAAATTCGCCTCGATAGCCTTAAGTGGTAGAGCGTCCACTTAGAGTGCGGGAGGTTGTAGGTTCGATCCCTGGCTGCGTAATACCACAGACGTGAAAAATGGTACCAGTAGCTCCCTTCCTTCAGGCGCTCAGCATTAAAAGGGAAAAGGCCTCTTCTCTCATACCCTTGTGGCGATGGATTCCATCAGGAATGAGGTGTTGAGAGTGATTAATATAAGTTGTAGAACTTCCTTTGCAATCAACCTAAAATAATGTATTAACTAAAATTCACCCATGCTCATTGTGAATTGGATAGGGTAGACGGATAGGGTGGACGGATAGCTCAGTGGTTTGCAAACTGGCCTTCCAATCCTGAGGTTGGGGTTCGATCCCCGGCAGCTACTCTGGAATTTTCAGAAACGCTTTTCAGTGTTTCCCACTCAACTATAGGTGTACTGGTCAGGAACCCAGGCAATCCTTGCGTGTATCAGTGCTATACACTGGGCACGTTAAAGAACCAGGCTGTCTATTCGCAACGAGCTAGGCTAAGTTAGCCGGATAAGCCTGTATCTGATTTCTGATCTCTCTGTCGTGGGGGCTTTGTCTCACTCTGTCCCTCTGGTTAGATCGCTCTGTGTCTGTACTAGTAGAGGATGAATTATGCGCCCTGCATATGTGGCTGCATTTGAATTATGTAAAGCGCCTTTGAACGTGTAATTGATCATGAAAAGGGCGCTATATAAATCTGGTATAATAATAATAATAATAGTCTTATAGTAGAAAGTACAATTTTTAAAATATGCTGAAGTTGTGACAAGTAAATTATGCTTATTTCGTTTTAAGATGCTCACAGTTAGCCGGGCAGAGGAGAGGGTTGAGGTCAGGACACTGTGAGCATTATCCTCAAGTATTTTTCATCCATTTTTCTATATTACGTAACACTTCAAATGCATCTCTGCAGATAACGTGAAATTTTGGTTTAGTGCCTTTTAGCACAGGTGGTAGTAGCTTACCTAGGATACATACAGTATGGGTCCATGAGCCATATACACTTACATATTTACCAATTGTTACGTTTTTCTAAGGAAAGAAATGCCAAAAAGTCATTTTGAAATTTCCCCCCTGTGACAATGAGCAATGAGAAAGGTAGATATGAACATTTTGACATGTGCATTGCTTCCAGGTCTGTATTTTTTTTTTCAAAGACTTATTTTTTACAAATGGTGGCGTCTTTTGGGCAAGTGAATACTCTTTCAGAAAAGTCTTACTTCAAAGCCAAGTTTCAAACTGTTTACGCACAGTGAGCGAGCAACGGCATAAAAACGGTAGTGTTTTCTCTATCCGAATAAATCCCACATATTTCTAGTACCGAAGTCTTCCCCCTAAAACACACCAAGAACACCTTGCCAGTTTAAAATAATGTTTTAACTCTTCAGAATAGGCTAAATGCAAATTAACACATGACCAAAAATCAAACTGTTTCTCAAAATGACTTTTTGTCATTTTTTTTCTTAGACTAGAATGTGTCTGTAGGACACAGGGTGTGTCCCCCACTTGTACATTTGTCACAAAACAGGGGCAATAATTCAAGTGTTTGCAGTCTTAATGGGTATAGCCTCAAACAAAACATTTTATGAAAAGGATTCATTATTCTAGGCCCTATACTTTTTGAGCTATGAGCATCACAAACAAAAATCCACTATTTTGGCTATTTCAAGGGCCATAACTCTGTAATAAGAGCTAAGATTCTCAAGAATGCCAAGTGTACAAGGTCACATCACGTTAAAAACTCCAGCAAAGTTTCCTGAATTTACATATAATACTTTTTGAGCTAGGCACATAATTAGGTGAAAAAATGCATTTTTTTACTATTTCAGGGCCATAACTTTAAAAACGGGATGGAGCCAGCCAAAAAATTGGAGGTGTGCAAATCTATATCAAGATAAAGACTTATGCAAGTTTTCAACCATTTATATTAAATACTTTTTGAGCTAGGTGCATCACAAGGTGAAAATGTACATTTTTGACTATTTCAGGGGCCATAACTCTAAAAATTGGGGCCTACCCAACTGAAAAATAAGAGGTGCGCAAGTTCATATCATGATTAAGACTCCTGCAAGGTTTCATGAATCTATATCAAATACTTTTTGAGCTGTCACAAGGTGAAAATGTGCATTTTTGACTATTTCAGGGGCCAGTACTGTGAAAATAGGGGGCGGACCCAAATGAAAAATAGAAGATGCGCAAGTTCATATCATGATTAAGACTCATGCTAGGCGCGTCACAAGGTGGAAAATTTTCATGTTTTACTATTTTAGGGGCCATAACTCTGGAAATAGGGGTCGGAGCCAGACATACAGTAGGAGATGAGCAAATTCATATCATGATAAAGACTCATGCAATCTTTCATTAATTTATATCAAATACTTTTCGAGCTAGGCGCGTCACAAACTTCGGACGGACGGACAAACGCACAGATAAGACCAAATCTATATGCCCCCATCACTCATTGGGGGAGTGGAGGCAGAAAAACAGGGTAACAAACTGACAATACCTTGGTTACTTCCATTGTATTGTCAGTGTATTAACCTATGACATTTAGATTAGTACCAGAATTTTTCAATTATTGCCAGATATATCTGACATCACTCTGGAAATACAATGACAAAATTTACTGTATTGGTCGTTTATTATCAGCTGTTCCGTGTTGTCAGTGTATTACCATACTATCCTTAGTTAAATGCCAGTTTTGCAGTCTGTCTATTGGCATATGTGTCTTAAATTGTTAATATATTCTAGTAGACAAGTTTTGCGTATATTCCTAGCAGACAAGGTTTGAGGTCGTCTGAAAATTCTGAATGTCATTATGTTTTTCCATACAAGTGCAAAACATTTAATGACAGAAGTTTCTGTACTTTTGGTCCAAACTTTGGAATGAAATGCCCTTAGAACTACGCAAATATAAATCACTTGACACATTAAAAAAATCTTAAGACCCTGTATTTCAGAGATTCCGCGGCATTGTTTTAAATTTTTGATAACTGTTTATTATGCGAGGTGATTATAAGTCCTTAGATTTTTGTAAAAGGTTTTACATTTCGACATTTATATTTCCAAGGTTTGTTCAATTAAACGCACGTTGGTAAGGCTCTATGGGTAGTGTAGAATTTCTTAAGTATATGATGGCACCATTAACCTGGGGGTGTGATCCTCTATATGCAGCTCGTCTGGGCGTAGCATGTGATGATATTCGCAATAGGGGTAAAATGACCTCAAGGGAAGGGGTGCGGTCATGACTGTTTGTTACAATAAGGCTGTTATTGTTATTATTGTCATTATTAATATTGTTATAATAATAATTATTATTATTATGTACAACGCCATTGAATATATCAGTGTATAAAAATAGGCGTTTAATCAAATTATTCAGTTTCAGTTTTAATAATTAAAGTGTACTTAAATTCAAAATATTTCCTTCATTCGTGATTTAATTAACAAATAATCGAGGCCTTTGAGTGATTTATCATGTAATTTATTACGGCTCAGAGTTCAGATGTGTAGGAATTGAACCATGAGGGCGTTAGCCCGAGTGGTTAGATACCGAAGCATCTGAATGACGACCAGTGGTTAATTAGATGATAAATCACAACGAGGCCTTGACTGTTTTCATTCTGACATGCTCAGTGAAATATTTTAATAAACATTATGCTAGACTTCATTTACCCGAGGAGTAATGAACCGTACGTCATGCATCAATATGACGTCATAATTGACTTCATAATGCTTTTGCTCTTACCGGTCCGCGTGCCAACCGTTGTTTATCCCAGAATATACAGAGCTTTCCAGACGAAATGTTGACCATGGCTGACCATGGTCACCACGTTTCTTGATGGTTGACCATGAACTAACGTGGTCAACTATCAAATACCATGGTTAAACATGGTCAACCATGGTGAGATAAGATTGGCCATGGTTGACCATGGTCAGAAAAGTCGATCAGTAGTTTGACCATGGTCTACCATGGTCATATTTTTCATTTTTTTTTTCAACCATGGTTGACCATTGACTACCATGGTCATGTTAGTGATTTTCACACTTGGCAAGTTTTACAATACACCAAAGACGCCTGACTGCATTTTGGCTCCAAAGGTTTTCCTAACTATAGAATAGTTTTTTCCTGCATTTATAGACAGATTCAAAGGTAAACTTTCATTATCTGATTATAATTTGTTGTCAGCTCTTTCATAACATATAAATGACTGACTTGCAAAAATAGATATAGAATAGACTGCAATTGTCATGTATTTTCATAACCCTTTCAAATTCATATTTATACAACTTTTGATAGTCAATAATCACCACGGTGGACCTTGGTCAACAATGGTTGTCTGTGGTCCATAACCATGGTCGACCATGGTCTGATACCATGTTCTATAACCGTGGTGCCAATTACCACAGCCATGGTCCCATGACCATGAACTACCATGGCACACAAACCTTCGATTACCATGGTCGACCACGGTTTGTGACCATGGTCTGATACCATGTTCTATTACTGCGGTGCCAATTACCGCACATGGTCAATCAGGGCTAACCACTACCCCATTACCATGAACTACCATGGTAAACCATGAACTACCATGGTAATAAACTATCAATTTCGTATTGGACCCGTAATAGAGTACCTCCTTTTTGAAGAGTATTCATTTCCTACCATAAACCTACTTTGACTGCAATTTTCAGGTGGGTGTAGGTTCAAGCCCCACTCAGAGACTATTTTTTTTCTCTCCATATTTTCCTTTTTTCTAGTAAGGTATTACTTCTTTCAAGACTTATTATTGTTGTATTGTACAAAAGTGGAAAATTTTCATTTTATAAGCGATTTCTTGCTGTTCAAAGTGAATTTACCTCTGAATCAGGAGGCCTCCAGGGTAGAGTTAGACACCATTAAAATTACTGAGTTACATGCGGTAAATGTTCTCTATTTTGCCTTCATTCTTTAGAATACAAATTGTGGAAGAAATGCAGGTAGGTTTTACTTCTGCCCCAGAGTTAGTTTTGAATGAAGGGAGCAAAATTCAAAACAGACCCACAGGATTCGACCTTAATTTTTCAATGGTGGAGTTAGAATTCTGTGTCATTAAATCTGTTTACTTGAGGCACCCTAGAAAAAAAATGATATTTACAGTTTTATTTTGTGTTTTATAATTGTTTAACAATAGTTTGATGTTTCTTTTAGCAAGATTAATGCTGTAATGAATTATCTGCAAACGTTTTAGATAGTGGCCATCACATTGAAAATTGTCTCTATTTGAGCTTGAGGAAATACCATAAATTATACAAAATTTCCAAAACTGACACAGTAAAAGTTGTTTAAAATTTGCACCACAATGCGAAACATGGGCAACTTTAAGAATATACCAAACAATTGCCATTTTTTAAACATTACTATTAGGGGTCCAATAATCAAATCGACTCATGTTAGAATTAAAAAAAATTAATTTAATAGTCAAGGCATTCGAGTGGTTTATCGTTTAGTTCAAAGTTCAGATGCGTAGAGATTGAACGAGGGCGTTAGCATGAGTGGTTACATACTGAAGCGTCTGAACGATGAACCGTGATAAATTAGATGATAAATCACAAGAAGGCATTGATTGTTTTCATTCCGACATGCTCATTGTCATAATTTAATAAATGTAATGCTGGACTTCATTTACTTTAGGAGTAATATAACAGACGTCATGTGGCAATATCACGTCATAATTGACGTCATAATGCTCTCTTACCAGTCCGCGCGTCAACCGTTGTTTATCACAGAATATACCGAGCTTGATTTCCGTCTTTGTTTAACTGGAAATCAAATCGAGCCATGTTAGAAAAGTGTTTTGGGTATTAGTGTGTTTTTAGTTAGTTGTCGTTTAATGCCAGATTATTGTATGTATTACCAGATCTGTTTCACTGATAATAAACTCAATACACACTGTGATAACTGGTTATAACAGAATAACAAGCTGGCAGTCAGCTGGAAAAAAAACATGAAAATACACTGGGAATACAATATTAAAACACTGACAAAAAACTGGATTTACACTGTCAATGTACACAATTTTAGTCATGGTGTTCTTTGTTGTGTGTGTTTGTATGTATGTATGTATGTATGTATCTCGTATGCATGTATGTGTGTAGCTACATATGTATGTATGTATAGTTATGTTCAATTCCCTGAATGAACTGTTATTTTTTTACATATTTTTCGTAATTGTACGTAACTGTACTCGATTCTGTGTGGAGCGGACTGTTTACTGATGTTGGTTACAATAATCCTGGCCTAATCCAATTATCAATATAGGCTATATACCTATAAAAGAAGTTGTTCTTTGTTTCATATAAAATTCAGCTACTTCAGAACAATATTGTTACAGTTTCTAGATTTTCACTCCGTCGTAGACCTAATTTCCATAAGATATCCATACATTTGCTTCATGAAAACGAAAAGAAAAAGGGGTGTTGAATAGAATGCAGTGAAATGCAAGTAAACTGAAGTCAGGTACCCTCATTTCAGAAAGCGGTCTGCAGAATAAACACCCTACTTTCTTTTTCAAGTAAACAACTCAAAAACATGCAAATATTAGCATGAAAAGTGTCCTATTTTATGTACAGTTCATTCAACGAGTGAAATAGATATCCCCATTTAGCCCCCGATTTACGCACAAATGCGCAAAAAATAGAAAAAAAAATAGAATCTACTTCTTTCAATACAACACGGAAGCACATTTTTGACCGAATTACTGCATAACCTATAAATAAAATATTATTAAATCAAAATTGCATTTTTAAATACATGATATACATATTAGTGTTTTTACAGTATAAATTAATATAGAAGTTAAACTGATGTTGCAGCAATAAAATTTGAAAATCTGATTCAATCCAGGTCTTGGAAAATTGAAAGTTGTAATGTCATCCTAGTATGAAATTGCCAGGAATCCGTTAAGAATTCTTGTATAAACATTTAGCGATCTCATTTGATAAATGGCCATTTAGAACTATGGTTAACTGCCCATTAGAGATCACACCTAACTGATGTGATATAAACCTTTAATCACCCATGTCCCAAAGGGACAATCTATTTACCCAAATTACTTCTTGTACACTGCCATTTCCTTCTAAGCAAGTTTGGTTGTTTTTCTTTTTTTTCATTTTCATCAAAACAGCTTTTGTTCTGGACTGCAGTTTTAATGAGTGTGTTAAAGCAAAATCTAAAACACCGATCAACACTTAGACCAATCAATAATCAAAATGACATTACAAATGTAAATGCTATTTTTTTTATACTGTTCATTTTTATTCACGCATTTGTAAGAAACAGGTGAAAGATGCAAGAACTTTATCATCGATAGTCTTGTACTTTCTGAATTAAAAATTTACATTATTTCAAAGAACCTGTGAACAGGCAACAGGGTCTGGGTCTTAATTGCGGTATGATACCAGGAATAAGAAACTAAACAGCACTTTTTTGTAAGATTAATGTCATTTATTCTCTCTCTTTTAGAAATAACGGTTACAAAAAGGCACATAGCTGGGCCTACGCACTAACGCACGCTTATGTTTCATTTTCAGAAGTGAAAAAAAGTTTTCTTTTTTAAAAAATGCAATGAAAAGTCTAAGCGGGGTTAGGACTTATTAAGATTATTGTGCAAAAATATCAAATCAGTAGCAAGCCTAATAGAGTTTGAGGTATACAAATTTTAGTGTTATAATTGTAATATGAAATTATGTCTAAATATGTACAATATTTGTATCAGATCTGTAAGACTGTAATCAACAATCAATGTTTTATATTTTTCACTTATAAATATCTATAAACATGATAGTGTAGGCAAAATGATTTTTTCGTAAGTTGATCTTTTGATCATTAATTCATTTTGATGATTTATAGAAATTTTATGGAAGATATATTAAGTTATATTTTTTAAAGCTGTGGTAAACAGATATTTCCTAACAGGAATCAACTTCCACTATATAGCCGGAACTAAATAAAGATAAACAACAAGCTTTGCTTATTACAAGTGGAAACTCCACAGGTCCCTCAACACAACAAAAACGAAAATGTTGCAGGCCTTGGTTTGATTGAGCCTGTTCATGGACGGTAGAGAAAATGCATGCTAACATCTATGTGCTCTAAAACAATACAAAAATGTATGTTCAAGGGTACTTTTGTTACAAATAAATCTAGAATACGTATAGTCAATAAAAGAACAACAACAGTTTTATGTCATATATTATACAATTATTGACTCTTGAGCCATTGGATATGATGTGATATTCACCGGAAGATGGCAATATTGACCGAGGTGATAGCCAAGTAACACTTGTAGCTTGATTTCCCATTGTTCATATTGTAACTAGAGCTACATGTCAGTTCAACTTCCATTCTATTTTTAAAAAGTAATGTTTAATTGGGAAAATCCACTAACCAGTAAACATGAAATATATTTTGAAAGATGATGACCGGTTTCGGCCAATGAAATTCAGGTTATTTTTAGAACATATAATAAACATTATGTCAGTATAGACTAGCTCCTAGTCTATGATATATCCTTTTACATTTTTATGAATGAATATAGTGAACTGAGCCAGTCTAGATCCAGCGTCTAATATCATTGTCTGCATGATTATATTACAATCAGTTCTCTGTGAAAATATCTAAAATAGACTGGTTTTTGTCTCTGTGAAATTGAATTCGACAAAAAATATGTTTATTTTCAGTCTGTAGTGACTGGTCTAGTATCAGTTCTATAAGAAAACAAGAGCTGTCCGTAAGACAGCAAAGCACGACTATTCGAAATATTGTCACAGAAGCAGGAAATTATTACCCAAAATGTTAAATATCAAAAGAGTTTTAAGTTCGAAAGGGGACATAATTTGACCAAAATACGTATCAGAGTTATGGGACTTGATGCTATCAACTAGTTTTATAACCCCGAAGAAACATGTTAAGTTTCAATTCAATATCTGCATTAGTTTTGGGGATACTAGTAACTTGCATGTAAAACTTTAACCAGAATTTTCTAAGTCCAAAAGGGGGCATAATTTTTTCAAAATACATGTTAGAGTTATGGAACTTGACCCAGTGAGGTTGGTAATTGACCTAGAAAAAGAATAAATAAGTTTCAAAGCTATATGCCTTTTGGTAATAGCTGTATGTATTTGCACACAAAACTTCAACCAGGATTTTCTAAGTCCAAAAGGGGGCATAATTTGCCCAAAATACATGTCAGAGTTATGGGACTTGGTGCTATCAACTAGTTTTATAACCCCGAAGACACGTGAAGTTTCAATTTAATATCTGTAGTAGTTTTGGAGATAGTTACTTGCATGTAAAACTTTAACTAGAATTTTCTAAGTCCAAAAGGGGGCATAATTTGCTCAAAATACATGTTAAAGTTATGGAACTTGACCCAGTGAGGTTGGTAATTGACCTAGAAAAAGAATAAATAAGTTTCAAAGCTAAATGCCTTTTAGTAATAGCTGTATGTATTTGCACACAAAACTTTAACCAGGATTTTCTAAGGCCAAAAGGGGGCATAATTTGCCCAAAATACATGTCAAGAGTTATGGGACTTGGTGCTATCAACTAGTTTTATAACCCCGAAGACACATGCGAAGTTTCAATTTAATATCTGTAGTAGTTTTTGAGATAGTTACTTGCATGTAAAACTTTAACCAGGATTTTCTAAGTCCAAAAGGGGGCATAATTTGGCCAAAATACATGTCAGAGTTATGGGACTTGACCCAGTGAGGTAGGTAATTGATCTAGAAAAAGAAAAAATAAGTTTCAAATCTATATGCCTTTTAGTAATAGCTGTATGTACTTGCACACAAAACTTTAACCAGAATTTTCTAAGTCCAAAAGGGGGCATAATTTGGCCAAAATAAAGGTTAGAGTTATGGGACTTGGTGCTATCAACTAGTTTTATAACCCCGAAGACACATGTGAAGTTTCAATTCAGTATCTGCATTAGTTTTGGAGATAGTAACTTGCATGTAAAACTTTAACCAGAATTTTCCAAGTCCAAAAGGGGGCATAATTTGCCCAAAATACATGTCAGAGTTATGGGACTTGGTGCTATCAACTAGTTTTATAACCCCGAAGACACATGTGAAGTTTCAATTTAATATCTGTAGTAGTTTTGGAGATAGTTACTTGCATGTAAAACTTTAACTAGAATTTTCTAAGTCCAAAAGGGGGCATAATTTGCTCAAAATACATGTTAGAGTTATGGAACTTGACCCAGTGAGGTTGGTAATTGACCTAGAAAAAGAATAAATAAGTTTCAAAGCTATATGCCTTTAAATGATAGCTGTATGTACTTGCATGCAAAAACTTAACTAAGGTGTGACGCCGACGCCGACGCCAGGGTGAGTAGAATAGCTAGACTATTCTTCGAATAGTCGAGCTAATAACGCAAGAGTAAAAATGAGACTCGTCTTATTTTAATAAACTTTAACTAAAAATTAATGGACCGTACTGTAGCTTCTAAATGATATTCATATCATATCACTCCTTGATTAATTAGTTTAAAAAAAAAAACAAAAAAAACCAAAAAACTTTGTTATCACTAAAACGGAAAAGAATATATATACATTTACTAGAAAACAGAACGGTTCCGTTTTTGAAAGATTGACAGTATTTATGAGAAAAACTTGAGCGACCTGTGTTTTCGAAAAAGAAGCTGGAAAGCCAGATGCCTGACCAAGATAATAATAATTATGCAATTTTCAATACAGTGCTATCCCATTGAGACGTTGTTGTTTTGGATTTTAACACTGTTTTTTTTTAACAGTATTTCAGATTTGTAACGATGGACAGTTAACCTAACCAGTATTTTTAGATTATGTATCAGTACAAATCTGTTCTCCGTAAGTATTAAACTGTCAACTTCCCCACATGAATTAGAGGTGGAGGATGAATGAGACACAATGTTTTTGTTGTTGTTTTTTTTCATCACGGAGAACATATGTCGCGCCTGAGGATTGAACTTATGACCCTGCAACTCGTGTTTTCCCTATTGAGCTAAGAATGCAGGTGATCCATTGAGACGAGAGTCGGAAATATATCCTAAGTAGTTTCATTTTCCCCGTTTTTGAAACATTACCCTGATCTATCACTCGAAAATTATTACCCGTGTTTTGAAAACAATGGCAATTAAACTGTTGCCACCATCAACATGTTACATGTTTTTACATACAATTTTTTTAAATATATATCTTAATATATAGTAATAATAAGTTAATAGTGTGTGGTATATATTGTAGCTGTTTCAGTCTCCTATAATTTTCTAATAGAATGGTTTTGCATATGATTTTATGTTCCTATAAATTGTAAGTGTGAATTGTATTTTAAAATGAGAGGTAAACAGAGTATATATATGAGCCGTGTCATGAGAAAACCAACATAGTGGGTTTGCGACCAGCATGGATCCAGACCAGCCTGCGCATCCCCGCAGTCTGGTCAGGATCCATGTTGTTCGCTAACAGTTACTCTAATTCCAATAGGCTTTGAAAGCAAACAGCGTGGAACCTGACCAGACTGCGGGGATGCGCATGCTGGTCTGGATCCATGCTAGTTGCAAAGCCACTCTGTTGGATTTCTCATGGCACGGCTCATATGTACTTACTCGGTAACTTACTTAACATACGTACATTCATGTAATCACACAGTCTCTTACTTAACACCCATACATGTATTATGTACTCACTTCGTCACTTACTCAGCATCTGTATACTCATAAACTCACTCATTCACTTACTCAACATACATAGGTACTTTCAAGCACTCACTTGGTCAGTTACTCAACATTTGTACACTCATGTACTCACTCAGTTAGTTACTCAACATTCGTACATTCATGCACTCACTCAACATCTGTACATGTGTTATGCACTTACAAGGTCACTTACTCAACACCATACATTCATGCATTCATTTGGTCACTTACTCAGCAGCCGTACATTCACGTACTCACTTAGCCAGTTACTCAGCATTTATACATTCATGAACTCACTCAACATCTGTACATTTACTATGTACTTACTCGGTCACTAACTCAACAGCCGCACACTCATGCACTCACTCGGCCACTTCTCAACATCCATACATGCACGTAGTCACTCGGTCAGTTACCCAACATTCATGTACTCACGCAACCCCTGTACATGTATCCATGTACTCACTCGCTCAGTTACTCAACATTCGTGCATTCATCTACTCACTCAACACCCGTACATATATTATGTACTTACTCGGTCACTTACTCATTACTCAACATCTGTAGACTCCTGTTCCCACTCGGTCACTTACTCAATTTTCGTACATTCATGTACTTAATCGGTCAGTTACTCAACTTCGTGCATTCATGTACTCACTTAACATTTATACATGTATTCATGTACTCACTTGGTCAGTTAATATAGCAGTACATGTGTTATATATAGTACATGTGTTATATATGTACTTGCTCAGTCAGTTGCACCACATTCATACATTCATGTACTCTCTTAACTTACTCATTTGATTTGCAACTCTCAGCTTTTAGCTAGTTTCACCTTGAACAGAGATTTTATTCATACTGGTTTTATAAAAGCACATTTGAATATGTATATTGTCTCTTGTAGTTCTAGTAAGAACGGTCATTTACAAAACAATTGTTTTATGCTGTATGTAAATTTATATGTTTGTAAATGAATGAGACTTAAATAAACTATAAAACTGTTAGCAGTCAAAGTAATCTGACGCATACAGTTTGTTTTACATTGTGACTGTCAAACTGTAATATAAAAAAAATTTGACCAGTGATTTATATAAGGAGTCGTGTTGTAATGAAAGTTATAAACATTTTACATACATGTATTACACAATCATATTAACCATAATTTTATCATTTGATAAGAGTCAAATTTTCAGTTATTTGCTGCTTTGAAATTGTTATCCGTTGGCAATTTTATTTGTACAAATCAAGAACTTGAAAGCTTAAAAATATACGTTATGTTCTGTTCTGTCCTCTGTTCTGTCATTTTCTTTTGACATTTATAATAACACATTTTGACCTAATACTCTCCACTGTTTCTATTTTTTCCGTGTTTTGTCAGAGTTGTACTGGAGAAAGGAAATATGATGGTTTCTAGACGAATCAAACTCTATGATTGCATACTTGCATTAAATCCCCTTAATTGTCATATTAAATACTGAGACTGTATTCTAGAGATAAAAGAAGTATACAATTCATGATTCAGAACATATAAGATGAGGTTTGAGTACACTGTCAGATAAAGGTCTCAAACCCACAACCCAGAAATAGGTAGATGAATGTTTTTGCCTATGCACATACGACTTGGTGATGATTGATTTATTTATTTTGCTTATGCACATGCGACTTGGTGATGATTTATTTATTTATTTACATTTAGGTCACATCATAATTAACAAATGTATATCTTGCATTGTTTTTCGATAGATATATCCCTATTTAATAGGTTCAGGCACCGAAAATTAACTTACCGAAATATACAGAGTATTCATGAGTGCTAGGTCAATACTTGTGGAGAATATATTGGTGCATTATATTTGTATTATTGCATATATAGACAAAACATTCAAAGATTCTAAATTAAATAATTGTTGATAAAATAATGACAGGACATTAATATGCAAGTCAGTATAGTTTATTATTGAACTTATACGCTTTCAATGAAATTTAATACTGGTACACTTTATTGAATATATATATATACATCTGACAAAATCTAAACTGTAAAAATCAGGAGATAAAATTGTATGCTACTTCACAGAGAACTAAAGGAAAATTGAAAGTCTTGCAGTTCTTCATAGTTTTCTGCTGCTGGGGATCTGGGGACATGGGGACCCCATTTACATGAAATACAGGAAAAACTGTCAGAAAGAGTCAGACAGAGTTATAAATAGCATGCTTCTGGGGACCTGGGGACCTGGGGACCTGGGGACCCTGATTTGCAAGGTATACAGAAAATTTGTTCTAGAAATATTTGTAATAGAGTGAATTAAAAGATACCTAATATATCAAAAAGTAAATTATATACTAACTATAGATACTAAATAAATAGAAATTAAAAGTGAACTTAGATGATCAGATCTGGGGACCTGGGGACATGGGGACCCTATATTGCAAGGTATATAGAAATACTCCGTAAGTGGATCTATTTATAAGTGATTAGGATATCTACTGTAAAATACCTCATGTACTAACTATAGATATTTACATAAATTGAAATGTATAGTTGGGGATGGGGATGAAACATATATAGGGCAAGCTTAAATTTGGTGTGGTCTTACACCAAGTTCTAGCCTTAATTTATCACCCCTTAATAGCCAGGTGGAAAAAATTGCAATATTATCTATGCAACTACTGATAGTGATGTTCTTTTTGGTGTTACTCTAGGAAAAAAAGTAATGATAATTATTTCAATAAATTTTTAATTAGTTCAAAATGAACTTTTCTGCAAGGTGCATGAATACATTATATATACAAGTTGCATTACAATACATGTTTTAATCCCATTTGTTTTGTTACCTATCTAAGTTTATTGTAGTTATTGGTCATAAAAATACTTATCCATTAAAATATTCTTTTTTTTTTCTTTTTTTCTTTTTTGGATTTAATGTTGCACCGACTCATGATAGGTCATATGGCGACTTTCCAGCTTTAATGGTGGAGGAAGACCCCAGGTGCCCCTCCGTGCATTATTTCATCACAAGCAGGCACCTGGGTAGAACCACCGACTTTCCGTAAGCCAGCTGGATGGCTTCCTCACATGAAGAATTCAACGCTCCGAGTGAGGCTCGAACCCACATCGATGAGGGGCAAGTGATTTGAAGTCATTGACCTTAACCACTCGGCCACGGAGGCCGCTAAAATATTCTATGTTCACAAGAAATACCTCCCAAAAATTCTGTGACTATAGTTTCCATCACAAAAGCTTTCTAAGTTATTATTTTTCATGCTATTTTCCATTCCAAAATTTTACTAATTAAGTCCAACTTTCCAAGACAAAAGCTCCTGTTTCTATAAGTCAAATGAGATACCAACAAAATATAGCATGTACAAATTCAAGTGTAATGAAACACTAAGAAAACATGGTTTTCATTCTCCAAAGTGTAATAAAACATCAATAAAACATTACTGATATAACAAAACATTAACAAAATACTAACCATCTAAAATCCTGGAAGTACAGTATTGGTGTTTTGTTAAATGCTGTAGTAACAAAACATCCTAACAAAATATCAAAATATGTTTTGTTGATGTTTTGCTAGTGTTTTGTTAGTGTTTTGTTAATAATTTTTTTCGTTTGGGATGTCTTTTTTCAGCTAGTCAGGAAAACAGACGCTCATTTGACAGGGGCCTCAGTAGATTGTAAATAGCTCAAAAACGGTACATATGGCACATACTTTTGAATACATTTTCAGATTCTGCTGGGTCTTGGAATTCTAGAGCAATAAACTAAATGAATTTCTATCATTTGCAGGGAAGTTCCTATGGATTTTTGAAGTTTGGCAGTTTCGTGTGTTTTTGTCACCAGATTTCGCGGCCATTTTCAACAGAGGTCCAGCCTTAGTTATACCCAAGATGACAGATGGAAATTTGTTTGACTATGTTTTCAATGAAGTCAGTCATTGTGAATCCAAAAATGTATGTTTTCTTTTTCAGGTGTGCTTCATTACAGTTACAGACCAGTTGGGTTATTTGGGGTGCCACGACTTGTTTTGGGACTGCGAAAAAACTGTTTATTGCCACCTTAATGGTTAACAAGAGGATGAAGGTTTATAGACAAAGAAAGAGGGAGAAAGCAGCTTTACATTCTAATGGAAATATACGACAAATAAACCAAACCCCATTCCAAAACAGAATGCAGAAATGCAGAGCATTGAAAGCTGTTAAAGGGGCAATAACTCCGTTCTCACCACAAAGAAGGGCGGCAATTTTGCAGTCGATAATTGATTCATAAAGCCCAGCGTCTAAAACAACCAAAAGATGTCTTGAATTTAAAGAGGTCGTGAATTCTAAGGAAAACAAAATAAGGAATAAAGTAGCATGCGCTCTTCTGACAGATATATCTTCATCAATATCGTCTGCCATGGCGAAAACATCACCCACCGAAAAAAAGATCAGGGCTAAACAAGCTGCGAGTTTCATGGCAGGAGATAGAATTGAAACACAAAAATGAAAATCTGCATTATTGCAACACACTGGACTGAATAGGCGTGTCATAAAAAAGTGTTTAAATAGAAACAAAACAATCGTCAATGAATCTGACATGAATTCAAGATGGATAACAAGAAAACGACGAAATGATAAGCTTCCTGAAGATTAAAAGAGAAAATCAGACTTTTCTGGATTGAAAACAGCCAACCAGTAAATGATAAGAAAAAAGTTTTCGGACAGCGAATATCGAAAAACACATATGTGGAGAATGTTAAACATGTTCTAACCATGACACAATACAATGTCTATAAAAAAAAAAATGAAAGAAAACCTAACTGTCAAAATAGGTCAGAAGAGTTTCGAATCGTGTAAGCCATATTTCATCAAACCAACGACAAAAAAGGATCGCGTAACATGCTTATGTTGCCAACATGAAGAAATGAACAGTTTGCTTAAATGTGCTAGATTATTGTGGAAAAAGATCAATGAAGAATACAATTTGATAGATGTGTACGAACTATGGAATACAGTAGATGACATAGTACAAGAGACACTATATTCAACCATTGGTGTGCTTGATAATGATGAACATGTAGTTACACAAAATTGAATGCCTAAACAGAACCTGTAGTGAATGTGGAGTTCACACACTGGAATTATCAGCTTTAGAATTAAGCGATAACAACACTTTCATGAGGAAAAAAATAGGAGAATATTGACTCTGGAATAAAAGACAGACGTGGAAAAGAAATTAAGAATGGTTTGTACTAACACTACATACTCTGAATTTTGGTCTTACTTTAAAGATATATTGCACAAGTTTCCTTTACACCAATTCCAGGCAATCTGGCAAAAAGAGCAGTTAAAACAAATTACATCTAACCTCCCAAATAATGAAATAGTAATGATACATGACTATGCGGAAGATTTTACCTTTGAGCTGCAAGATGAAATCCAGTCGGAATATTTCGGGAGAAATGAATCGCCTTACACGTTATGATTTTATATAGACATAAAACCTGTCATGGCTGTTAAAGTGACAATGACATAATTAAAAAATATATGTTCTGTATTTTTGATAGAGATTCAGTACATCACATTCGTAAAACAACAATAAATTATTTAAGAAATGATCTAGATTATAACATAGGGTTCATTCATGAGTTTAATGACGGCTGTAGCGCACAATATAAATCAAGATTTTGCATGAATGACATCAGTAAGAGTTATGAAGATTTTGGTTGTCATTGTTAGAGAAACTATTTCGAGACAAGCCATGGAAAGGGAAAGCAAGATGCAGCTTGATCTCGTGTAAAAACAAAAGCCCATACGCCAATATTATTAGACGTGAGTGTGCAATCCACACTGCCAAGGACTTGCATCAATTTTTAAGTACATCGTTTAAATTTCCTGAGTCGTCCTCTTATAAATCTAGGCAAGAGAAAGTCACACTAAAACAGACTTTTCTTTTACATTTTGGAAAACGATATTGAACAAAATTGTCATACTGGTACAGTTTGAGCGGTCAAGGACAATAGAAAAATTCATAGCATTAGGTCGGTGTAAGACAAATCATACGAACTAATGATCCGACGACAGTCCTGCTATTGTGACGTTTTCAAATAAAGTGTTCAGTTACACAGATTATTTCAGTGTTCCATCTCAACGTAGTTTGCTCCAAAAATGAAAATTAGTGGGTAAACAAGAAAACGTCACAAACTTGTTACACTGTAATCTATCTATTGATCTCTTAGCCCCCAGTTTTTGTCTTATCTTTTAATCATGTTAATTCCTGGACTAATGGTAATTAGTTTGCGCATGCGCATTTAGTTCATGAAATGGACTATTGCATCTTGACATGGACCTCTGTCAAGTTTGTTCAAATGGTTTAGCTACCCCTCCAGAGCTTAAAATAGAAAGTAACTTTAAATGACTGTCTTTATGAATGCTTCATGGATCTTCATCAGACTTAGTCTATAGCATCATTGTAAGGTCCTCTCCAAAGATCTTTCGGATGGAGGTGCTTGGCCTCTTTTAGGAGCCACTTGAGCTAAAAGTGAAATTACCTTTAAACGACATCTTCTCATGAACCGGTTGATTGAACTTCATCAAATACAGCTATTAGCTTTATCTTAATGTCTTCTGTTGAATTTGTTCAATGGGAGAGCTTGGCCCTTTTAAGGGGCCACTAAGAGCTTAAAATAGAATACCTTTAAACAAATTCTTCTCATGAACTGTTTGGTGAACTGTAATAAAACTTGGACTGGACCATCATTATCAGGATCTCCCAGATGTATTCAAATGGCCCTTTTTGGTTTCAATAGAGCTAAAAATAAAAATTAGTTTATACAGAACAGGAATCCTGTGTAATTGGAAAAACAATTAATGGTAATGTATACCAAACTGTTAGACATATCTGAAGGTCACAAAAAAGACATGTCTGCAGTCCAAGTTCCCTGACTGTACTGGTCTATGACATCATCAAAATGGTGGCCAACTTTGAAAATATAATTTTGTGTATCTTAAAATTTGCATAAATTAAACCACAATATTTGATATTATTATCTTTGATTTTTCATCCAGGAATACTTGTTGTCAATGTAATTACAATATTGAAGTATATAAATAATTAAATAATGTGAAGTGATCAACTATATGTTACCCCACCAACTTTATTTGAACAAATTATTTTCTTATTGAATGTGTTTCATGTAAGCTATACCATTGAAATATACAAATATCATCATATTCCAGCAGTGTTGTGGCTTTATTTGTGCTTTAATTAAACTATTTCAAAGTGTTGTATACATGTCAATATCGATACTTATATAGCCTGTAATTGAACAAAGCTCATTCTCTGCTACACATGAACATTATTCTATACAATGTTGCTAGCCAAGCATTTGTATCAGGTTAAACTGCACAAAGATTTTAAACATCTGCACCTACCGGTAATAAAATGTAATCACTAGCATTTGAGGTCATGGTGTGTGTGTGTGTGTGTTGGGGTTTAACATCTTTTTCAACAATTTATCAGTCATATAAAGGACTGTGTCTACTTGTAGCAGTGAGCACAGTGCCCAGCTTTAGGTCATGGTGCATGGTTGACTCATATACTACTATTCAGATGATTAGGCAGTTTTGGGAGACATTTTCTCAAAAGCAGCTCTAGTTTTCTATTGCCTTAGAATGCTCAACCTTTGCTGAAAATTTTACAATTTTTGTTACTGCAGGAGGAGACAGAATGGCAACATTTTCAACTACAGTGTCTGGAACTGATTGCAAGAGTGGCTGAGATACTTACTGCAGAAACCTTTCAGATACTGGTAAATACACACTGCATTTACATTAACAGATGTGGAATTTATTAGCATATTAATTGTGCAAATATCTTTTAACTTGTAAATGTTTTAGTTTGAGACCCTGGTCTTCGTTTTTGTTCAGCTTTGCACCTGGTGGAGTGAGTAGAACAGGCATTCTTTAAACCTCTACCTTAGATGTACTTTAGTCTATTTAAGCTAACTTTCTTGTTTATTGCCAAGTTTCAGTATTTTTTGGCAGTCACTATCACAGCCCTTCAAATACTCATTTTTTACATAATTTCTTTTTCAGTATGAGCCATTTCAAGAAGTGATGGAGATATATTTTGGTTTAGAGAGACATATACAGTCGGCAGATTCCAAATGTAGTTTGAACATCCGAGGAGAGAATGATTGTAGACGGCTTCATTTTTCTTTGCGAGATCTGTCCTCCCAGTTACAAGGGTTAGGGAGACTAGTTGATCATTTTATAGCTGATAAATTTGCCGAGAGATTTGCTGATGGTCAGGTGCTTTTAGCAAGGTAAGAGGGGATTAATAGAAGATTAAAACTTTTAAAAACTTTGGGAAAGTCAACATTCATTCTGTTATGTAACCCAAACCTAACACTTAATTTAACTCACTTTACCATTGTTCAGTGTCATATATATATATATATATATATATATTATGCCAAAAGTTTTAAAGCTACTTGCCCACGGTTTGGGTGAACATTTTCATCATGTTCATTTCCACCAAGTTTGGCATAGAATATACATATGCCACTGAAAAATGATAAATCTGGTGAAAAGAAAAAAGTTAGATATTGGTAAAAATGCAAGAAGTATGTAAAGTGTTGTAATAGTTTACTACCTTCAGCACAATATTTTGGTTGTTTATAAGACTATTTTGCAAAGTATTTTGTCAGTAAGGACACTTTCAGAGTACTCACTTTTTATCGATTCTTTAGAAAAAAATATTTTTCACCTAAAATGAGTGGGGTAGTTCCTTTTAAACTGTTACACTGGATATATGGGCTTGCTCCTTTTTTCAGACTGATACATAATGGTTGTATATGGCAGTAGAGTGAAGCTGTTTGAACTGACCTCTACAGAGCAGAGTGTTCTACAGACTGATCTGATTGAAGTGTAGGATGTTTTGTATATCATATTTTGCCTTATTAATGCCCATCCTCTGTGTTAGGTTTTGCAAAAGGGGAGGCATTTATTATGACCAAAAAACCTTTTTAGCAAACAAATCCCACTTGCAGAGAATGAACATATAGCAGTTATAGCAAAACCTCAGTATGAGCTATAGTGATCCCTCATTGTCCTCAGCCTACCGTCAACACTTTCTTCAAACAATATCTCTTCTGAAACAGTGTACAGTAGTGGAATTTTATGAAACTTGGCCTTGGTGGTCCTTGGATGATCTTCAAAGGTTGTACAAATTGTTCTGCTTGGGGCGCAAGGAGGCAGCCAGATCGAGCGAAAATTTGAAAAATCTTCGACATCTCTTCCTAACCCTCTACTCAAGAGTATTCAAATTATTCTGATTCTTTAAAAGACCTGGCCACCAGAGGGCATGGTCACTTTCCTCTTTCTGTATATGATAGAAACTTCTTGTATGGAAGTTCCGGCACAAATTTAAAATAATTTCATACAGTTTGTTTTTGTTTGAAGATTTACAAAGACTTTATTCCAGTTTGTGAAAAAACATGCCAGCAATAAGGCAAGGTCACTTTCACCTATATGTTTATAATTGAAACTTTAAGAATCTTCTTGTATTGAACTCTTGGCCCAATTTTGAAATAATTTCACTCAAATGTCCTTGTGTGACTCTCTTCCAAGATTGTGCAGATTATTCTGATTTGTCAAAAACATGGCAACAAGGGGTGTGTGGTCACTTTTCCCTACATGTATATTTTGATAACTTTGAAAATCGCCTTGTCAGAAAGGGCCCGATTTTGAAGTTATTTTAAACAAATGTTTCCTGAGTGACCCTTAATGAAAATAATATATTTGTTTCTAGCTTCTGCATGAACATTTGAAAAACAAAGATTTTCCAGTATTTATCAACAAAGATTATATCTTGTCACTAGCATGAATTTCTCATGGAACGGCCCAAATATATTTCATTTAGTACGGCAAAAGCCATTTAAATTAAGACACTGGAAATACTTTATCAACTTTAAACTAAGGTTATGTGTGAATTAATAAAATTGACCCAAGAACAAATTTAGGTAATTCATACTGAAAGACGTGTTAATTAATTTAAGGAATGACTTTGGTATTAAGAATTTTAAAAAGAAATATGACTAAAATGTCTCCCTTATAAAAATAAGTAAGAAATTTTCACCTGTTCATGGAACAAAACTACCTTTTTCAGCTTTTCAGCCTTGTGTATCTGTAATAGTTCTTAAGTTCAGTATTGTACTGCCCTTTCATTAGTTTAACGTTTAACCTGCTGGCGGCCAGTGATTCTGCCTTTGTGACCAGTACAGACCAAGATGAGCCTGACTCATCATGGTCTGCACTGTTCGCTATTCAGTTAGTAAATTTTCAGTGAACACCCCTTCGAATAATAAGTGTTACTGCCAAGATTGAATGACAGACCAGTCCATTTTAAAAATTTAGCAGGTAAAGGATTAAAGATAAATTGCAGATGAAGATGTGTGTGTTTATGTTTGTATATTATAGGCATGCACAAGCATTAGCAGCAATCAAACCATTTGCCCACTGGCTGTCACAGTTCTACGCTGAGTCGCAGAACTATCCAGATCAGAGACAGAAATTTACCGACCTAATTACAACATTGCTGGATGCTATCACCTGTCTGTTTGAGGAACAGGTACAAACAATTGATGGTTTATAACTGAAGCTCCAATTATTGGAATACTAAAGTGCAATTTCCTGTACTTTTAGAATAGTTTAACCCTGAAAGAAAATTTTGTTTAACATTACAAGGAATAAGATAAATTGTTAAGACTTACTGTTGGTTGAAAAGAAGTAAATTGTATTCTTTCTTTGCAATTTAAAACTGATGTGAAGATATGCTAATAGATATTTGTACTATAATAAAGGATTTATGTTTTTCAGAATAAAATGTGGCAACCAGTATAATGTATAACTATATTTCAGATTCCAGATAAGATAGCACACTCTGCTGCACACTTGCTACTGTCGTTAGAGACCACTGTTGGACCTAAATTCCTACTTCAGATACGATGTGCAAAAACTCTACAACTCCGGAAGCCAGGGTGCATTTAGGAAAGTCAGCTTAGAGGTACTGTGAAGTACTGATCATAAGATACATGTCTGTAGAAATAAATATAGAAATACAAAAGCCAGATCAGCTAAGAACATACAAAATATAATTCAAAATGTACAGTTACACAAAAGTTAGGAAATCCAACTGTTAGGGCAGTAAACCTGTTCACTTTATTTTTTGCCATCCCCACCTCAGTTTTTAGCTCACCTGAGCACCAAGCGCTCAAGGTGAGTTATTGTGACCTGTCATTGTCTGTGTCCGTCGGCATCCGGCATCCATCAATATTTGCCATGTGAACACTCTAGAGGCCACAGTTGGTATCCAATCTTTATGAAACTTGGTCAAAATGTTTGTCTTGATGATCTTTAGGGTCAGGTTTGAAACTGGTTTATGTGGGGTTAAAAACTAGGTCTGTAGGCCAGATCAAAGGAAAAGCTTGCGAACACTCTAAAGGCCATAGTTGTCACTCAATCTTTATGAAACTTGGTCAGAATGTTTGTCTTGGTGATCTCTAGTTTTGTTGAGAGTTTGGGCTCTTTAATTTGCCTTTGTATGTCTGTCCATCTAAATTTGTGTTGTGCATAAAAAAATTATATCAAAAAGTATCACATCACATTTTAGTGTGAAGTTGTGCTCTTGGGGTATTATTTGGGATATAAGTCGGCCAGACCAGAGTTATGGCCCTTGACTTAGTCAAAGTTATAAATTAAAGGCCTAAAAGTTTGTGTCACTAGAAGTATTTGAAGTGGAGTCCTGAAACATAGGAATATTATTTAGCCAGTATTGTTGTGCATGTGGAATTTTATTTGGGATTTACACCAACCCTTCATCCCACCTCCATTGTATGTGAATGTTTTGTAAATTTGCTTAGAATTTGCATTGTTTATAATAAAAAAGCCAGTTATGTCATTGCTTTCTGTATCAGGTACAGGTATTGTTGTACAGATTTCTTAGTCTGCACTTGCTGTTACCATGGAACAATGTTCCTGATTCAGAACAAGACTGGAGTAATCTAGCAAGCACACACCAGAGTTTCTGCCACCAGATGGCAGCACCATATTTCCATTTGAAAGATATATCTTCTTTGATAAACAACAAGACTGCACAAGATGCAGGTATGTAACATTGTACTTTAGTGATGTATGTCATGTTGAGACTGCCTGACTCTTTAGAATCTTCACATAATGAGATTAACTCATAATCTCACAATAGTGGTGACTTGTATGTACTTGCATTATGACGTCAGCATTTACTTGGAAGATTATGTCTGCAGTGTTGCTCCACCATTATAAGATAAATATTATGAGAAAAAGACATATAAAAAAGAAATCTTCAGTTATATGTAATTTTTTATTTTTATTGAGCCCGCTTGCGGTGAGCTCGATATAGTCGTCACTTTCAGTGTGTGTGCGTCTGTCCGTCCGATTTTGTCCGGACCATAACTTTGACATGCATGGACCAATTTTGTTTATATTTGGCATGAATGTTTACCTCAATGAGGTGTGTCTTGCGCAAACCCCATGTTCCTATCTCAAAGGCCAAGGTCACAGTTGGAGGTCAAAGGTCAAATTGAAGCTTGTTATATATTTAGCTCACCTGAGCCAAAGGCTCAGAGTGAGCTATTGTGATCACTCACCGTCCGTCCCTCTGCCCGTCCGTCCACACTTTCCTTTAAATAACATATCCTCCTAAACCACCAAGCTGATTTTGATGAAACTTCACAGGGATGTCTTTGGATGGTATTCTTTAAAAATTGTTCAAAGAATTGAATTCCGTACAGAACTCTGGTTGCCATGGGAACCAAAAGAAAAACTTTAAAAATCTTCTTGTCCAAAACCAAAAAGCCTAGGGCTTTTATATTTGGTATGTAGCATCATCTAGTGGGTCTCTACCAAGATTGTTCAAATTATCCCCCTAGGGTCAAATATGGCCCCACCCCAGGAGTCACATGGTTTATATAGACTTATATAGGGAAAAACTTTGAAAATCTTCTTGTCCAAAACCATAAGGCTTAGGGCTTTGATATTTAGTATGTAGCATCATCTAGTGGGCCTCTTCAAAGATTGTTCAAATTACCCCCCTAGGATATAATACGGCCCTGCCCTGGGGGGGGGGGTCACATTGTTTCTATAGACTTATATAGGGAAAAACTTCGAAAATCTTCTTGTCAAAAACAGAAGGCCTAGGGCTTTGATATTTGGTATATAGCATCATATAGTCGGCCTCTACATAGATTTGTTCAAATGATCCCCCTAGGCCCTGCCCAGAGGGGTCACGTGGTTTATATAGACTTGTATAGGAAAGAAACTTTAAAAATCTTCTTGTCTAAAAACACAAGACCTAGGCTTTTGATATTTAGTTTGTAGCATTGCCTTGTGGTCCTCTACCAAGAGTGTTCAAATTATTCCCCTGGGGTGAAAAGAGGCGGCAGGCCCTGCCCTGGGGTCCCAAGTTTTTTATAGACTATATGGGAAATTTTTTAAAAATCTTCTTGTCTGAAAGTTCAAAGCCTATGCCTTTGATATTTTGTTGGTATCATTGCCAAGTTGATCTCTAACAAGATTGTTCGAAATATGCCCCTGGGGCGAAAAGAGGCCCCGTCCCAGGGGTCACTTGATATATCAGTTATAAAGGAAAAAATCCTTCAAATATTATCAGATCATATTTCCTAGACTGTTTAATTATATTTACCTGATGACCCCAAGTGATCAGGGGTCAGTGTGACCTTGACCTACTGACCTATTTTCTTCTTTTTTAAGATACAGCCTTGAAATTTGGATGACATGTACAGTTTTGCACATCGATCTTATAACTGACTTTCAGTGACCATGAATGTGACCTACTGACCTACTTTCTTGTTTTTTAAGATACAGCCTTGAAATTTGGATGACTTGTACAGTTTTGCACACCAATCTTAAAACTGACTTTTAGTGACCATGAATATGACCTACTGACCTTCTTTCTCGTTTTCGAAGCTTTAGCAAAGAAATTTGTTCAAGCAAGTAACTTAACTCAGGTGAGCGATATAGGGCCATCATGGCCCTTTTGTTTTTTTATCATTTGTCAAAAATATTATATATGCAAATGCAGGTGCTAGAGTAAGTCAGTTCTGACACCGCCAAATAGTATAATAAATGTTACTTTTTTAGACAGCTTGCGGGCTCGACATTATGCCCTTGGGCGTGCAGAATGTATTTCTAATTATTAAACACCCATGGCGGCGGGTGGACAGGCGGTCTGCATCCATAGCATGTCCGCTCATGAAAGCGAACAGTTTTCATCCAATCTTCACCAAACATGCTGACAGTGTTTGTGGGCATAATATCTTGGCCAAGTTCGATAACCACCCAAATCTCCCGAGGCACTCTTGGATAACCACCCAAATCTCCCGAGGCACTCTTTGATTATGGCCCTTGAAATACCCGAAAAACTGCAAATATAGCCTTGGCCACACTCTTAAGTCGAACAGTTTTCATCCAGTTTTTACCAAATTTACTGACAATGTTTGTGGGCATAATATGTCATCCAAGTTTGATAATCAGCCTGATCGCTCAAGGCACTCTTGGATTATGGCACTTGAGTTATTCTAAAAACTGTGAATTCAGCCTTGTCCACTCTCTAAGTTGAACAGTTTTCATCCTCTCTTCACTAAACTAGCTGACAATTTTTGTTGGCATAATATCTTAGCCAAGTTTGTTAACCACCCAAATCACCCCAGGCACCCATAGATTATGGCCCTTGAATTAGACCAAGTTCGATGACAGGCGTATTTTATGACAGTCTGGCACTCTTGTTTAACTTAATTTTTCAATTATCTGTATTATATAGTGATGTACATGATTGTCCAAATGTTCTAAATGTATCAAGTTAGATTTGAAGCAGTGTCAGTGAAAAATAGCGTTTCTTCAGAATACATTAGCTCAATAGTTTACATACATGTTTACATTCCAGCCAAATTGGTGATCAGTAACAGTTTGAAGCTGATGATAGACTGGATCGAGTGTGTGTCAGGAGAGGTGGTGAAAACAAAACAGATCTGTTACCAGTCTATGTCAGAGATTGTCAGTATCAGCCTGGCTGTTTTTCCTGTCTTTATTCACCAACCAGGTAAGAAAATTGTCTGTACCCTAGTACAAATTTACTCTGGTTAGTTAGTCTAGTCAGATGCAAGCCGACACCTGAATATAATGTCTGGAAGGGCACTTATATTATTATAATGCATCTTCTGGGTGTCCCATTTACAGAACATGCCATACAAACATTCATGGGACTGTTCAGCAAGTATGTGTTTGATAGATTTAAGGTTAATTAATCCCCTGCCACAAGTGGTGGGGGTTATGGGAATGGTCTCCATCCGTCTGTCTGTAACACTTTCGTGTCCACTCCATATCTCCTAAACCCCTTGAAGGATTTTCATCAAACTAAGGTCAAATGATCACCTCATCAAGACGATGTGCAGAACCCATGAGTCAGCCATGCCGGCTCAAGGTCAAGGTCACAACTCAAGGTCAAAGGTTTGAGCCTTCCATTTGGTGTCCACTCTATATCTCCTAAACCCCTTGAAGGAATTTTATAAAACTTGGGTCAAATAATCACCTCATCAAGACAATGTGCAGAACCCATGAGTCAGCCATGCCGGCTCAAGGTCAAGGTCAAAACTGAAGGTCAAAGGTTTGAGCCTTCCATTTTGTGTCCGCTCTATATCTCCTAAACCTCTAGAAGGATTTTCATCAAACTTAGGTCAAATGATCACCTCATCAAGACGATGTGCAAAACCCATGAGTCAGCCATGCCGGCTCAAGGTCAAGGTCACAACTCAAGGTCAAAGGTTTGAGCCTTCCATTTTGTGTCCGCTCTATATCTCCTAAACCCCTTGAAGGAATTTTATAAAACTTGGGTCAAACAATCACCTCATCAAGACGATGTGCAGAACCCATGAATCAGCCATGCCTGCTCAAGGTCAAGGTCACAACTGAAGGTCAAAGGTTTGAGCCTTCCATTTTGTGTCTGCTCTATATCTCCTAAACCCCTTGAAGGATTTTCATCAAACTTGGGTCAAATGATCACCTCATCAAGACGATGTGCAGAACCCATGAGTCAGCCATGCTGGCTCAAGGTCAAGGTCACAACTCAAGGTCAAAGGTTTGAGCATTATTTTTGTGTCCGCTCTATATCTCCTAAACCCCTTGAAGGAATTTTATAAAACTTGGGTCAAATGATCACCTCATCAAGATGATGTGCAGAACTTATGAGACAGCCATGCCGGCTCAAGGTCAAGGTCACAACTGAAGGTCTAAGGTTTTAGCCTTCCATTTTGTGTCCGCTCTGTTTCTCCTAAACCCCTTGAAGGATATTCATCAAACTTGGGTCAAATGATCACCTCATCAAGGCGATGTGCAAAACTCATAAGTCAGCCATACCGGCTGAAGGTCAAGGTCAGAACTCAAGGGTCAAAGGTTTTAGTCTTCCATTTCATGTCTGCTCTATATCTCCTAAACCCCCTTCAAGGAATTTTATAAAACTTGGGTCAAATGATCACCTTATCAAATTGATGTGCAGAACATACGAGTCAGCCATGCTGGCTCAAGGTCAAGGTCACAGCTTAGGGTCAAAGGTTTGAGCCTTCCATTTTGTGTCCACTCTGTATCTCCTAAACCCCTGGAAGGATTTTCATCAAACTTGGGTTGAATGATCATCTCATCAAGAGCTCATGAGTTAACCATGTCAACTCAAGGTCAAGGTCATAGCTAAAGGTCAAAGATTTACCCTTTCACTATCCATAATAGTAGCGGGGGATTTAGCTGCCTTTCAGACTGCCTTGTTAAGATGTTTAAAGTAATATACATAACCTTTCCATTGCTATAGTTTAAATTAACATCAAGTGTAATGTGTATTAAAATGTTCAGGTATAAGGAAGCACTGACGTCCCTGGTACGACATATCCTACAGAAACTCCAATTTAAATACAATCAAACACAGCTGGAGGAACTTGATGATGAAACATTGGATTATGATGTAAGTTGTAATTTTATAGAATAAAAAAAAGAAAACATTTTGTGCAAAAAATCACATGACTTTACTGTATGTGCAAATAAGAAGAAAGTTAACCATTTCCTGAACATGTAAATTGATATCACAAAACTTCTAATCATTTTCTATTGTTTTAGAATCTCAACATTTACTGAAAAATTTACAATATTTGTGCCTTCAGGAGGAGACAGAATGGCAACATTTTCTACGACAATGTCTGGAACTGATTGCCAGAATGGCTGAGATACTTACTGCAGAAACCTTTCAGATACTGGTAAATATACACTGCATTTACATTAATAGATTTGGAATTTACAAACAATAATTGTTTCAATATCTTTAACCATGCAACTGTTTCATTTTGAGAACCTGATCCTTCGTTTTAGTTCAGACATGCACCTAGGTACAACAAGCATGCTTCTGCAGCTAGGTGGCATCTTAGAACATAAAAGAATTTTGATCCTCTTCTTAACTTCATAACATTGTTGAAGTAATTCTAACCTGTATTAGCAACACCAACAGGTTATACCAGGAGACATGCGTCTGTTAGTATTGATGAGTAGAAACAGCCTGAGGAAGAGTGGAATTTTGTGTTAGGTCATCTTGCTCGACGATTGTTTTTCTTTTGGTAGAGATCAGTAACGTGACGGATGTACCAATTAATCAGACCATCCTGGCTGAAATAATCATGCAATGTTATAGTTTTTTGGCTGTTTATCATTGATTCCACATGTATCACACATCCAAAATGAAACAGGAAGCTAATGAGTACTTGCTGGTACCTGTATGCTGCTATGTCTTTAATCAGACTGTGCATTGGTTTCGTTACCCTTACAGAAGAAAAAGGCCTGCTGCGTACTCTTGCTGTGTACATACAGCGTATATGATGCGTACATGATGTGTACTGAAATCAAGGGCTTTAAATAGTACGCAGGATATACACCGCACATACACCGATAGTACGTTTGTAGTACACTTTTGACATGCAAATGAGCTCTGCCGCGTACTACTTGCTGCGTACATGCTGTGGACTACATAGTACACAGGATGTACGCTGGAGGAATTTAGTATGCGGGAAATAGTACGCACCATTTCACATGCAAATGAGCCTGCGGTGTACTACCCCTGCGGCGTACATGCTGTGTACTCCTGGCCAGAGTCCTGTGGCGTACATGCTGTGTACTCCTGCTGCATACATGCTGTGTACTCCTGGCCAGAGTCCTGCGGCGTACATGCTGTGTACTCTTGTGGCGAAACTGCTGTGATAATGTCTATGTCTATGTTTATGTTATACTGCTTAACAATCGTTATCGATTATAACTAGCAGGCGCTTTGTCAGGGATAGCTGTTAAAAATAATAAGAATACAGAGATTATGTGCATCTCAAAGATAAAGTAAAAGAACTATTTTACAGGTCAGGTTAAAAAGTAAAAGCAGGAAGTTGCATTAGAACTGATAGAAGGGTGGTAGCTGCCCAACAAATACTTCTAAGTTGGGACTAGCTTGTAAAGACACGGGGAGACTGTTCCACAGATGTATTCTTCTGGGAAAAAAGGAGTTTGCATGATAATGTGTCTTTGAATACGGTATCAAGTAGTTCAAGTTTCTGGTAGGTCTAAGGTGACTGTGGTCAACAAAAACAAGGTGTTGTTGGATCTTGTATAACACAGTAACTGAGCTGATCTTACGGCGTTGTTCTAGGGTTTGCCAGTTCAGTTCATTTATCATTTGGGAGACACTACTGGTGTAATTGTAGTCGTTATAAACATATCTTGCTGCAGATCTTTGAACTTGCTCAGTTTTATGGGTTAGGTATTTTTGCTATGGATGCCATATGGTGGAACAGTACTCTAACTGGGGTCTAACATAGGTTTTATATGCAACCTCTTTGACTCTTTTATTTGGGGTTTTGACATTACGTTTGAGGAATCTTAGGGAATTTTTTGCTTTTGATGTTATATTATTGATATGATTGGTCCATGATAGGTCTTTACTAATGGTTACGCCTAAATATTTGGCAGAATCAGCCGATTTTAACTCGATGTCATGCAGCTTATAAGGGAATATTACAGGGTTTCTTTTGCGACTGATTCTTAGGACTTCACACTGTATGTAATGCAACGAAGTTCAAATAAGGCTTTTCAGTTATCCAAGTTAGAAAGCTCCAGGATTAATTCAGAATGAAAAAGAATATATTTTTACACTGCATGCAAGGTGCAGCTCAGAAATCACTAAGATGTAAGCTTCACAAATGAACATTGCAAATAGTTTGGCAAATTTTCATTGTTCAGAATACCGGTAATCTGAACTGTTCTATGCTATTAAGATAAAAGTTACTCGGAAATCAAGTTCTTGCTTCCAAAAAAAAAAAAAAATATGTACAGATCCTTCCTGCATGAAGTGTACTTCAGACTTTTACCTAAAAAAAATTCAAAGTGTAAACACCAAAAGAAAAAGAAAACAAGTCCCTCCTGCGTATATGAAGTTTACTTCAGACTTTAACTTATAAAAAAAAAACTAAGTATAAATGCCAAAAGAAATTGTACAAGTCTTTCCCGCATATATGAAGTGTACTGCACAAGTATCTGCGGTGTACATGCAGTGTACTATTTTCTTGTACAAGTCCCTCCTGCGTACATGCAGTGTACTCCTTAAATTTTCAGAGTCTGTGCTGCGTACTTGAAGTGTACTATAGTGACCTCCTGCGTACATGCTGTGTACTCGTCGAAATAGTACGCGGCATGTACGCGGCATGTGGTGTATGTAAAATGTACTCCTCTGGCGTACTACTGTGTTCGCGGCATATACAAAGCAAATACGCAGCATGTATGCCACAGAGGCTTGCTTCTGTAAGGGTATGGTTATTTGCAGTATTCTATACACTATATATATATATATATATATATATATATATATATATATATATATATATATGCAAAAAAATGTGGGACATTCAAAAATTGCAGGACTAATGAACTTTGCTGCAACACAAGTAACAGTTGTGACTAGTTTTGCAGGCTGAATTGTTTCTGAAAAAAAAAATGTCCCATGTAATATACTGAATCAGGTCTCTTCTTGTGTACTATACTGGTAATCTAATTACTGTAACTTTCCTATTGATTGCCGAGTTTTAGTAATTTCGACAACCACTGTCTCAGTGTTCTAAAATTAAAGTAATTAATAATTTCAGTATGAACCATTTCAAGAAGTGATCATCATATTTTGGGTTAAAGAGACATATACAGTCGGCAGATTCAAAAAGTAGTTTGAACATCCGAGGAGAGATCTGTCCTCCCTGTTACAAGGGTTGGGGAGACTAGCTGATCATTTCATAGCTGATAAATTGCTGAGAGATTTCCTGATGGCCAGGTGCTTTTGGAGAGGTAAGAGGTGATTAAGGTAGAATGCGACACTTTGCGAACTTTCGAGTAGCGTCTTGAAATTTTGCATGTGTAAAATTGACCATATTTCAAACAAGATGCAGTTTATTTTATGCCAATAGAGCCAACCAGTTTTTGTACACGAGATGTCAAAGTTGACCACCAAAACCCGTTTTTGAAACTGACGTTGCCGCGTATCCTTGGCAACTGTAACGGGTACTGCAACGGCACCAGCCAACAAATTTTCTATAATTATACATTATTCGACGAGAATTAATTTTTCCTGTATGGTGATGTAAAAATAATTGTTTTACACCAACAAATATTTGAGAAAATGGAAAGAAAATCGCCGTTTTTGACTAAAAATTGACGTTCAGTTTCGCAGCATTTTTCCCTGAATTAAATTTTTGAATTTTTTCAATAAACGGTGTTTGAAATGTATACCAAGTCCAAATGACAAATAAAATTGGGGGGTCACCGACTTAGATTTTTTGGTGCATGTGATTTTATTTCCCCCACCCCCGTGCGTAAATTTTGTACCATAATTCGACGTCTGCAGATACGTTCAAGACATCATAATTCAGTCATTTTGAAAATTGCTTTTAATATATTTTCTATATAATAATGATTTTTTAAAAATCTTTTTCTTATTCAAAGTACCAAATTAACAAGTTTTCCATTGTAATACACTGCTAAAATGAAGAATTCATACATATGCAGTTGTGTAGATAGTTCGGAGATTTCACATTTGAAACAAAAGTTAAAGCATAATTATTGTAAAATATCATAGATCAGTATTATACAGCAGTTTCATATAGTTTGCCCTCCACGAGAGTAAAGTTTTTCTTGATATTATCCCTTTTCCTCCATAAGCACACACACACGCAGGCCCGCACATCCCAATGTCATATATGCTGGTCGTAAATGCACTATGTTGGTTTTCCCGTGGCACGGCTCAATAAGAGGTATCGCTTTGAATACTATCCTAAAGTTACATTAACGCATAAGCGTAGCTTTATAAAATTCTGATGAGTGAACTGCAAAATTGTTTGAAAATTGTTACATTCTGAATGTTGAAATCTCAGACGCTTATTAAAATAAAAATAAATAAAATATAAAATCTTACACATATACATACATGTATACTAGTACAAATCCTAGTATCTCGTAAATACAAAACCAAGACCAGCAAGTTTGAGCCGTCGGTCCTATGTACAATGTTACGATTCTTGAGTCGCTCATATAGATAATTACAACATAGAATTAATTATACATGTTTAACCGCTGATGAGTTGCAGCGAGTTTCCATCACAACCACTGTTTTCTGTGTTTCTTTCTTTTACCCCATCGGCTTAGCTCAGTTCTATGAATCGCTTTTCCGATCCCTGGGTAGCGCGTGACAATTTGGTAGAAGGTATTTGTCCGAAATCATTCATCCTCCACCTCCGATTTTATGTGGTGAAGTTGAAAGTTACTTGTTGAGGAACACTGGTTAGGTTAACCGCCTATCGTAACAGAAAACAGCGCTAAACCTAAAACAAACAGTTTTCTTTCTTTTTTATTTTATGGAATATTTATCATTTTTAGCAGAGTATGTACTCGTACTTGTTATGTCTGATAGGTCTCTAATATTTGGAAAAATATTATATATGGAATATGTTTCTATTATGTGTCTATGAATACAAGGATAACCTTTCTTTAAACACATCTCTGGAGAGCTAAAACCTCATTGTAAAGGATGGTGTTTCTATCTAGCGTTGTTAATAAATTAACCTTTTCAGAGCAACAGTCTCCGTACAATGAATATAAATTCTGTTTCCCCGTGGCTGCACTTTATTTGAAATCGGGGTGTCTAACTACTCTCAAAACAATCGAAATATTTTCAAAACGTAAAATTTATAATAAAGTTAAATAAATTTGTGATGTTTATTCCAACGATATTAGGGCTTTTATTTTTTCTTATTATTTTTGTAAATGTTTGCAGTGTCGTGTGTATCAATTATGTATAATCATGAACTTTAGAGGAAATTCAAGAAATCCTTGCAAAGTTGTAAAGGACTCTGTTGACTAAATTCTTCTTAAAATAGGTTAAAATTGATCACAAGACATACGAGAACCCGTTTAATTACGTATTTGTATCTGGGGTAGGGGTAGAGTAATATAATTCAGCGTAATAATTTCGCCCACAGTAACCGAGTTTTAAAGGCTATTTTGATCTAAAAGTAGAGTTTATCTTAAAATGAAGATTTACAGAAACAAATACTCATTGCAATTAAATAAAGTTTTCGTCATCATATTACTTTTTAGTCAAATTATATTGTTTGGGTTTTACATTAGACAAGATTAAAGCATATTTTTTATTCAAAACTCAATGTCATATTTGTCGCTCTGACGTAACTTTAACGTAAATATCGGGTCTAAGGTTAAGTGATCACCACAAATTATATACCATTTTAAATGCAGATATTTGTTGACTGAACAGAACGATTTACGAAAACAGTCCGACGGACGAGAAATCACGGTTCATCAAAAATGGACGTCTAAGGTTTGCGGAGAAAAATGTTACAGAAATATCAAAAAATGTAAAATACGCATTATATGAGGAATATGCTGGATTTTAAATTAAACAAAATGTCGAAACGGAACCCAATAACTTCTGAATTTAGACGCATTCCTCCTTACTTATAGCAAATTTTTTTTGTGTCCACTTGACGCATTTAAAGATATTTTTTTTTTTTTTTTTTTTTTTTTGCACCAGTGACACCTTATATAATATATTGAAATGTACTAAGATTTCACTTTTTAATACGTTTTCATCATTGTTTATATATAAACGTCTTGCCATGGAACAAAATGTTTGTTTTTGTTTTGTATAAAGTTCTTTAAGAACCAGTAAAACACTAAATGGTGCAGCTGATAAGCTAAACACAATGGCCAAATCATGATGTCTCAAACGTATCTGCAGACGTCGAATTATGGTACAAAATACGCATGGGGGTGGGGGAAATAAAATCACATGCACCGAAAAAACTCAGTCGGTGACCCCCCCAGTTTTATTTGTCATTTGGATTCGGTATACATTTTAAACACCGTTTATTGAAGAAATTCAAAAATTTAATTCAGGGATTTCGTAATATGCTGATTTAACGCCGAATTATGCTGCGAAACTGAACGTCAATTTTTAGTCAAAAACGGCGATTTTCTTTCCATTTTTCAAATATTTGTCGGTGTAAAACAATGATTTTTACATCACCATAAAGGAAATACTAATTGTCATCGAATAATGTATAGTTTAAGAAACTTCGTTTGCTGGTGTCGTCACAGTACCCGTAACAGTGTTGACAAGGATACGCGGCGACGTCATTTTACGCATGGGGGTGGGGGAAATAAAATCACATGTACAAAAAAAACTAAGTCGGTGACCACCCAGTTTTATTTGTCTATTGGACTCGGTATACATTTTAAACACCGTTTATTGAAAAAAATCAAAAATTTAATTCAGGGATTTTGTAATATGCTGATTTAAAGCCGAAAAATGCTGCGAAACTGAACGTCAATTTTTAGTCAAAAACGGCGATTTTCTTTCCATTTCTCAAATATTTGTCGGTGTAAAACAATGATTTTTACATCACCATACAGGAAAAATTAATTCTCGTTGAATAATGTATAATTTAAGAAAATTTGTTGGCTGGTGCCATTGCAGTACCTGTAACAGTTGCCAAGGATACGCGGCAACGTCAGTTTCAAAAATGGGTTTTGGTGGTCAACTTTGACGTCTCATGTACAAAAACTGGTTGGCTCTATTGGTGTAAAATAAACTGCGTCTTGTTTGAAATATGGTCAACTTTACACATGCAAAATTTCAAGACGCTACTCGAAAGTTCGCAAAGTGTCGCGTTCTACCTTAATAGCAGGTGAAGAACTAAAATTACTTTGTCATTATAGAGAGAAAGATTTACTGATGGTTACATACTTTTGGAGAGGTAAGAGGTGATTTATAGCAGATGAAGAACTAAAATTACTTTGTCATATATATAGAGAGAAAATTCTTAGTGATAAATTTGAAATGTACACGGATTTAATACTTATAATGCTGCACACTTGATTCTGCCTTTGTAACAAGTGTAGTTCAGCCTGCAAATATGGCAGTCTGATCAAGATCTGCACTGTTCACCATTCAGTCAGTATCCTTTTGGTAAGCACCCAGTAGACAGTTAGTGGCACTGTCCGAATTGAAAAATTCATTATACATGTAGAGCTTGAGCAGGGTAAGGCAATGGGCTATCTTAAATGCTTGTTTTATGTCAGATGATTTGAAAAAATTATATTAAAGGGACTGGCCTCCAAATCGTTCGACAACAATAAAAATAGTTGTTTTTTTTGATATCTGGAAATAAATGCTATATTTTTTAAGGAGTATTTAAAACTTAATTACTAACTATATGTTATGGAAACACACGAGAATTTGCTGTTTTTATGAAGAAAATTGATAATATAGCGCTATTGGTTACGAAGACGGGAAAATGTCTTTATTGCCGTGGCAGTCCAGGGTTCGATACCCGATGCGGTCATCTTTTTTTCTTGATTTAGAATTATATTTAGAAACAAGATCTGGATGTCAGTGCCTTCAACAACAAACTTAAAAGTTCTATAAGAGTTTAGAGCTTATATGAATACTAATGCAGATTATCTGATAGTGTATATTTTGTCACAAAACTTTTCTTTTAGTGTCAAATGTGGCATGGTGCTGACTTGCAATAATCCATTAGTTGCCCGAGTTTCCAAATTCTTTCTCAAGAAATTTGTGGTCTTAAATTATGATATATGCTATGTCTGTCATACCTGTACTCACTAATTGTTGACTATGCAAACTATCATACCGTGTTGTTTTGTTTCTTGTTGAAGTCTGATAATAGCTAAACATAGGCATTGCAGCTTGTATTCATGCTTGACTATAAAAATGGTTTTGGGTCTTGTCTCAAAGAATTCAGCCTCCATACAGGAAATATTGTTAATTGATCATCCCAGCCTCCAAGCAAATCATGTGACAGTGGTAAAACCATCTGATCCTATAATGCTACATGCTTGGCAACGCTTGGTAAATCAGATGGTTGCCATAATTGACAAAAGAAGTAATATTAGTATTACTGCATTATTCTTTTAGTTTTTTGCTTGTTTAACAAACAAAATATATGATATTGAACTCTTGAGATACAAACTTGGTATAGCAAAATTAAAATTTTTTTAAAAAAATAACTGGTTAACTCTAAATTCAGACCAATTTACATGTGATGACAGTGTCTGCTGTCAAATATGGGGAAGTAACACTGTGTTGGAGTTTGCCAAGAATTATCTGAACTATGTAAAGTTAAGGTATTGTTACTGTGTGATAAGGACTTTAAGCTGTTGTACCACACTAGCTGACAATTAGCATATATTGCTGTCAGCCTGTATTTTTCTCACTTAACCTTCAGTTTTATGCCTACTTTAGTAACATTTTATTGATTGACATTTAGAGCAAATACATGAAATATGAAGGTGTGTGATATCTGCAGGAAAATAAGCTACTTTGAACTTACAAAATATAGAATATGCAGACTTAACAATATTGTTACAACTGTATATTAATGGAGGAGTAACATAAAAGGAACATGCGTTCACATATTTTTTTTACAAGAAAATCCATGAAATATGGGTGCTGTGAAAATTACCAGTTATGCAAACTAACTGTCAAACATAAATGTTAATATTGTGCAGATAGGAGTGAACTGCAACACTTCTGAAATTTTTTGGAAAGCTAATATTTGTCATGCTCTTTTACCTAAAACCTAATACTTATTTTCACTCACTTTACCATTGTTCAGTGTCATACATATTCATTTTGTGCCAAAAATTTCATCCAATCTGCAGATGAGTAGTTTTAGTTACTTGCCCACGTTTTGGGTGAAGATTTTCAACATGTTCATTTCCACCAAGTTTGACATAGAATGTATATATGTATCAACATGTTCATTTCCACCAAGTTTGACATAGAATGTATATATGTATCAACATGTTCATTTCCACCAAGTTTGACATAGAATGTATATATGTATCAACATGTTCGTTTCCACCAAGTTTGACATAGAATGTATATATGTATCAACATGTTCATTTCCACCAAGTTTGACATAGAATGTATATATGTATCAACATGTTCATTTCCACCAAGTTTGACATAGAATGTATATATGTATCAACATGTTCCTTTCCACCAAGTTTGACATAGAATGTATATATGTATCAACATGTTCCTTTCCACCAAGTTTGACATAGATAGTATATATGTATCAACATGTTCATTTCCACGAAGTTTGACATAGAATATATATACGTATCAACATGTTCATTTCCACCAAGTTTGACTGGGTAAAAATAAAAGTTACCTATTAGTAAAAATGCAAGAAGAATGTAAATTTTCTGCTCTATTTCAAAAGCCTTGCATTACCTATTGGTAAAAATGCAAGAAGAATGTAAATTTTCTACTCTATTCCAAAAGCCTTGCAATGGTTTACTGCCTTCTGCACAATATTTTTGGTTATTTTGTAAAAATCTTATTTCAATAAGTTTATACCACTAGTCACTTTCAGAGTATTATCGATATTTGAGAAAAATATTTTTCACCTAAAATGCTTTGGGTAGTTCCTTTAAACTGTTATACTGGATATATGGGCTTGCTCTTGTTTCAGACTGATACATATGGTTGTATATGGCGGTAGAGTGAAGCTGTTTGAGCTGACGTCTGCAGAGCAGTGTGTTCTACAGACTGATCTGATTGAAGTGTAAGATATTTTGTATATCCTATTTTCCCTTAATAACTGTAATATCCTGTGTGCTATGTTTTGCAAAATGAAGCATTTATTATGATCCTAAAAAATGGTTTTAGTAAATGTAAATTACAAATTCTACTTTAAACAGGGAATGAACATTAGCAGTTATAGCACAACCAAAGTGCTGGTATTCACCTTAACCTAAATCAACTTTTCTTTTTTAGCTAACCAGAGATGAGGAGTTGTGATCACTCATTGTCTGTCCTTCCACACTTTTCTCCGATCAACATCTCCTCTGAAACAATGTGGTGGAAGTTGACGAAACTTGGCCTGTATGTTCTTCTTCCAAGATTGTTCAAATTGTTTTGCTTGGGTGCACAAAGGGGTAGCCAGAGTTGAAAATAGAAAAATCTTTGAACTACATCAGTCCTCCTTAACAACTTGTGAAATAATTTCACACAAAATTTAATGATCCTTCTGTGACTCTCCACCAAAGTTATAATATTCAAATTGTATTAATTTGTCAAAAAAAGCAACATTCCCACCAAAGGGCATGGTCACTTTCCCCTTTATGTATATTGTGAAAACTTTGAAAATCTTCTTGTGTGAATCTGAAGGCCAAATTTTAATATAATTTCACCAAACTTGAACAAAATGTGTTTGACTACAAGTCCTCGGCAAAGTTTGATAACTAGCCAAATCGGCCAAGGTACTTAAGAGTTATGGCCCTTGAATTACCGAAAATCGGCCTTTTTACTCTTGTCCGCACTCTTGAGTCAATCATTTCTCATCAGATCTTCACCAAACTTGAACAAAATATGTTTGACCATAAGTCCTCAGCCATGTTTGATAACTAGCCAAATTGGCCTTGGCACTTCGGAATTCCGGTGTAACAGGCTGTTACACCAGAAACAAAGATATTTTAGGCCTGAGTACAAATATCGGGGAGCATCCATCGGTTTTTGTCGAGCCCGATTGCGGAAGCGAAGACATAGTTGTCCAAATGGCTGTTCAGTGTATGTGCGTCCGTCCGGATTTGTTTGTCTGGACCATAACTTTGACATGCATGGAGCAATCTCATTTATATTTGGCATGAATGTTAACCTCAGAGACGGAGTGTCATGTGCAAACCCCAGGTTCCTAACTCAAAGGTTAAGGTCACACTTAGAGGCCAAAGGTCAAATTCAATAATGACTTTGTCCGGAGCATTGCTTCTTCATGCATGGAGGGATTTTAATGTAACATGGCACAATTGTTCACCATTATGAGACGGAGTGTCTTGCGCAAGAATCAGGTCCCTAGGTCTAAGGTCACACTTAGAGGTCAAAGGATACAAGAATGAAAACTTTGGAGCATTTCTTCTTCATGTATGGAGGGATTTTGATGTGGCTTGGCACAAATGTTCACCACCATGAGACGGAGTGTCATGTGCAAGAACCAGGTCCTTAGGTCTAAGGTCAAGGTCACACTTAGAGGTCAAAGGTCAGATACAAGAATGACTTTGTCCGGAGCATTTCTTTTTCATGCATAGAGGGATTTTGATGTAACTTGGCACAATAGTTCACAATCATGAGATGGAGTGTCATGCACAAGAACCTAGAATTACTTCCCTTTGTTGTTACTATAAATAGCTTATATTGTAACTTTTTTATTACTGGTTGTAGGGAAAAATCAAGACCACTTTTCTGTAGTACAACATGCATGTTACATCCAGTTTTGAGGTGTTTTTTTACCTATCTCTACTAGTAACGATTTTTGTGTGGACTTATAATTTTTTTTTTTCTTAAGATTTACTTCCCTTTGTTGTTACTACAAGTAACTTATATTGCAACTTTTTGCAATTTTTTTTTATTTGGCATAAATGTTTGCCTCAATGCGACAGAGTGTCGTGTGCAACTCCCAGTCCTTTTGACAGCTGACGGGCTCGACATGTTGCCCGTGGGCATCTAGTACCAATATTCTTGTTATTTTAGTTTGCCTCCTTTCTAATATAAAATATGATGTAATTATGTCTTTTAGTTGTTCAACATTTTTTTAAGGGTCTCTGTTATCAATTGACAATGTTTGATTTGTGTTTTACAGGCTTACTTTGTGAGAGCATGCAGGCAGCTAAAGACAGAAGGTCAACAAAATCAGGGGTTTTTTAAAGCAAGAAGGAAACAACAGAAAATGTGAAAATAGAAAGAAGATCAAGGGAACAAAGGAACCTGAATAGAATAAACTTTTAAAGACTTTACGCTAAAACTAAATTTATGATAAGAACAGTAGTGATGGATTAACCTCCCATATATTTTAGCCTGCTGGTGGCAAATGATTTTGCCTTTGCGACCAAGATCAGCCTGCACGTTCTTCCCAAACCAAGAAGCTTCAATATTTTATCTACTGTTATAGATTAAGGGTGTATTAGAATCAAAATAACTTATAGCAAAAGCATGTTTTAACACTATTTATACACTCGGGCGTTAATACGTCATACAAACTATGCTCGACGTATAACCACCCATCGTGTGTAAATAGTGTTAAAACACTCTTTTGCTATAAATTATTTCTTAAATAATGTTTTCCATGAAGAGAATATATTTTCTATCTTGTTTTGTTGAAAAATGAGACATTGTAAAATACAGATGAAAGCAAGTCACTGTTTTGTTACATGCTTATTTCAAGCCTGAAAATTCTGTCCAAAAGCATGCAGTATTGTTACTTAAAGTTATATATATAGATAGATAAAACTTAAAATCAAAGGAGTGGACAGATTATTTAGTGAATAAAGTTTTTATGCAAGGCATTACTAGTTTCTATGTAAAAGCAGAATTAGTATTAAGTATTTTAGATTACCAAGCACGGTACCAAAGACTGTGTAAGTCCAAATTACAATCACGAATAACAAAAAAATCAAGCCTGTACAAGGCTAATATACTAGTCTATGCTCTGAACCTGCAAGGATGCAGATAGATTTGCATCTGTTCCTCTGTCTGTTTCAACCTTGTTTGCAGAGAATTGCCATTTAATATCATTTTAGTATGTCTGATTTTTATGCCCCCGAAGGTGGTTTTATTAAAATCTCGCTGTCCGTCTATGTGTGTGTTAGTTTGTGCGTTAATGTAAATTTTTGCCCAGGCTATAACTGCCATCCATAAAAGGATTTTGAAATAACTTGCCATAAATGTTCACCATAATAAGGCAACTTGTCATGCACAAGACATAGACCCCAAGCTTCAAGGTCAAGGTCACAGAGGTCAAAGGTTAACATGGTCTGTTTCTTGTATGGTCCATAACTATGCCATTGATGAAGGGATTCTAAAATTACTTTGCATCAATATTTCGTATAATGAGATGATGTGTCATGCGCTAGACCCAAACCCCTAGCTCCAAGATCAAGGTCACACTTAGAAATCAAAGGTTAACATAGTCTGTTACTAACCATAATTATTGAGAAGTTGTGTCAGACTTATGACCAGGGTTGCTCAGGTCAAGGTCACAAAATGATTCATACCTAAACAACTCTGGCATATTTTTCACAGACAGCTGTAGCGTTCTTGGACATTTGTCACTGTTATTGACAACTCTTGTTCAAAAATGTATTTGTATTACTTGACTGTCAGTCATTGCACTGGTTAAGATGTTTATTCAGGCCAACTGAAGTTCAGGTGAGCTATTAGTATATCTGGATAGTCCATCTTCTGTCATCCACAATTTACATAAGCATCTCTGGAACTGACGGTTGGACATCAAACATTGCTGTAGCATCCTGGTAAGGTCCTTTCTCAATTTTGTTATAGAGGGCTCTTAAGCTAAAAAAAGAAACAAAGAAAACTTTAAAACAACTTTTCATGAATGGCTTAATGGATCTGGCATCATTATGAGGTTCTCTCCAAAGTTTGTTCTAGTGAGGGTGCTTAGTTCCTTTTCAGGACAGCTTGTGCTAACAATAGTAAAATCTTTAATGAACTTTCATGAACCAATTGATAGATATTCATTTAACTTAGTTTGTAGCATCACTGTAACATCCTATCCCAGATTTGTTCATATGGGGCACTTGGGACCTTTTACAGGCTGTTAGATCTTAATACAGAAAAAATAAAACCAACTTCCTATGAACCCCTTGATTGATCTTCATGAAACTTTGTCTGTAGCATCATTATAAGGTGTCCTCCCTAATTTATGTAATGGATGCACTTTTCCAATAGGGCCACTTGACCCCTTTAAGGGGATACTTCAACAAAAAAAAAAAAAAAGTAAATTTAAATGACTTTTTCTGTGGATCTTCAATAAATTTTTTCCTGAGCATCCTTCTCAGATTTGTTCAAATGAGAGCACATAATTTTATGCTTCTAATACTGAACATAGTTGTTACCATTCATGATTCAGCATGTCATACATATATACATTCGTCAAGGTCAATAGTCGATTTCAGGTCGAGTGACTTAGGGCCACTATGGTCGCCTTGCGCTTTTAGTTCACCTGAGCAATGCTCAGGTAGAGCTATTGTGATCACGCTGTGTCCATTTTGAGTCTGTCCATTATCAACAGTTGTGTTTAAGACATCTCTTCCAAAACCTCTGAATGGATTTTGATGAAACTTGGCATGGATGTTCCTTGGGTGGTCCTATACCAAAGTTGTTCAAACGATTCCTCTTGGCTGCACACAGGGGCTGCCAGAGCTAAAAATAGAAAAATATTTAAACAACATCTCCTAAACCAATAGTCTGATTTTGAAATAATTTCAGCAATTTGTCCTTATATCACCTTCTGCCAAATTTGTACAAATTATATCGATTCATCTTAAAACATGGCCGCCAGGAAGCGTGGTCACTTTCCCCTATATGAATGTAGTGGAAATTTAAAATAAATTTCTAGTGTGTGACACTGTTGTGCTGATTTTAAGATTATTTACAAAAATCGTCTTTGTGTGACCCTTTACCAAGATTGTTTAAATTATTTTGATTAAAAAAACTAAGCCGCCAGAGGGTATGGTCACTTTTAACTGTTCACAGAAGAGCGCTTTAGAGTCAATGACCCTCTTGATTGTTTGAATTACAAGAGCTATAATGTCAAAACTTCATGAAATATACTTGTTTGTAATTATATGATGATTAAGTGGACCAAAAATCATGACTCTCACATGCATTTTGTCATAATAATGGTCTTTTTTGTACTTAGAAAAATTAAGTCCACTTACTTAATACTATAATAGCTGTAACCTCCCAAAAAAACTACTTGGCCAAACCTTTCAAACTTCATGTACGTCTTTGGCATCATAAGATCACTTTACACGATAAGTTATGTCACTCTAGCTTTCAGTTTCTTAAAATTAAGCCCCATTATAACTTAGAAAGTTAAGCAGGTGCCTCAGAAACTACTAGGCTAAGTTCTTTGAAGCTCAACAAGTCTTTAACATCATAAGATAAAGTTACAGGACAAGGTACATAGCTCTGACTAACATTTTTGTTCAAATTATGTCCCTTTTTAACTGGAGAATGTCTGATTAATTTCTCTGAATCTACCAAGCCAAATGCTTTCAAACACCACACACAGCACACAAGAAAAATGTCATACAATGAAGAGCAAAAAGATATGTAATACATTGGCTTTGCTCTCCTCTAACATTTATAGAATTGTTTTCATTTTATGGTATTTCCTGGCATGCTGTCATTGCATTTTGGCACAATTTTCAAATTAGCAAGCCCATGCCTCCATAATTTTTGATCTTAAATTTCCTACATGTTTTAATCATGCTGACATTCTGTTAATAGCTTTGACCTGTCTGTGTGAATTATGCCTTAATAAAGCATGTTTTCTTTTAGGCCGAATTACACCATTTACAAGATGATTACAATAATTACTTAATTGTTCATGATAATGAGCAAGATATACTCATAAGGTTGTCCAAGGCCTAGGTCCAGAATCATTTGACTTCTCCCCCTGGAAATTTGAAATACAGGTACAAAATAGTGGCCTCTGATACATTTACTAGTGGGGGTACTTTCTGCATTTAAGGGGGGTCAGGGGGCTGTTACCCTGGTAATGTTTGAAATACATGTATGAATTGTGGCCTTTGGTGCATTTACTGGTGGAAATACTGTCATTTTAGGAGGGTCAAGCATCTCTCCCCCTGGAAATTTTTGAAATACAGGCATGAAATGGTAACAAGAACACCTTTTCCACTGCAATGTTATATACAATATACCCCTTATTTTCACATGTTTATGAGCTCACTTGTTAAATTTTGGAAAAATAATAAAATTAAGTTTTCTTAAAGGTAAAATTCTTTGTTTCTTTGAGATAACATAAATATGAATTACGTCAGGGTCATATGTAGCAGAAGCCACAAACTCTTTGAATGCGGTCCTAATGTTGCCTTTTCGAAAAACTATTTTCTTTCCTTCTTCTCGTCTTTCAGCCCAGCCCTGGATCCGGGTCTACTGTCCTGGGAGTTCCCATTTGCTTAGATCCAAATGTCTCTTTGTCTGGCAGATTCCCTGCGCTTTCAAACAATACCAGACATTGATATGCATACTTCCACTATTATTAATGAGTAGGCCTACAAGCATTTAAAGTGACTATTTTCCATACAGTTTTTGAAGTAATATTTATAGGTTATTAGACTTGTAACATGAAATATGCACGAGTTCTGCAGTGGAAATACTGTGCGACTTTAGAAACGCAATGTCATTTCGTGAAATAACATTAGTGCATATTTGTACACTTAACATTACTATATATATAAATGATTCAAAGTTGTTATTAAGCCCGAGTGAAATCGAAAATACATGTATCGTTGTTTTAAAGAACTTTTAAATGTAACAGCATACATGAAACTGACGTCAGAAATGATTTCACACACCCAATAAGAAGTGTTGTCAATATTGAAAATTCTTACATACTCATTTAAAAGCTCCGTTAAATTTCATTGGAACTTGAAAAATCAATATTTTTTTATCCATACTGACCTTCAAATTTCATATTAGGGTGTGTGACGTCACTTGAGAGGTCAGTTTCAGGTACGCCATCATATTTAAAAGTTCTTTTACTACATCATTTTCAATTTCACACAGGCATAATAACAAATAATAGGTATTTATGTAACATTTAAGTGTACATGTGTATATTGCATTTGCATTAAGAAATATGCACTCATTCTTTCACAGAATAATATTGGGCTCCTAAAGTTGTGCAATATTTCCGGTACAGAACTCGTGCATATTTCTCGATAAAAATCTATTAACCTATAATTCTAATGTAACTAGCAGTGCGTAATTAAATCATCACACTGATATTATGTGGATGTCACATTGACGTGATATTTAGTGCCACGTATATAGAGACAGTACCTAAGTTTTTCAAATCATAGGTATGAAGTTAAAAACCTTTGAAATGAAGACATATGTACATATATTTCTCAAAAATAGATACATTAACAATATTTTAACCAGAAGCGTAGAGTCATGAGCATTTAATATTTTCATGTAAAGAAAATTTTGTGATCAAGGAAATATAACTCTTCTTGGACCTAGGGAGCAGAAACATCAAAGGGACATAATAAAGCGAATATTTTCTACTTTGGTGCATTTGATTTAACATTCAACTGTGATCTGGATTTCTAAATAATGATCCATGATACTGTGTCCTAAAAATATAGAACAACTGGAACAGTCCTTTAACAGCAAAAAGATGCTGTAGCAGAATGAAAATTGTTAAGCTTTAACTGGGACTCGAACCCAGGACCTCTCACACCTAAGGCAGACACTCTACCACTTCCCTATAACAGCAGTAGCTATAGCTAAGCAGTTTAAGTGCACCGATTACATTACGTGAACTGGAACAGTTTTGTGACAATAACACATAATCAGCGTACTCCGGATTATCGGCGTATTCGCTTTGTTACCTAACGGCAATTTTCGTGTAAAGAAAAAATATAATCTAATGCTGCAAATGTTTTAATTGGTCAAAACTGCCCAAATTTCTCTGACGTGTTTTTTAGAGTATGAACTTACTAACTGGTAGTACCAGTGAAATATAACTTACACTTAATCTTATATATTTGCCTTTTTAGCAGCTGGTGAACGGCAAAGACAGCGGGCTTTGTCCAAATATAAGCAATTACTTTACCAGTTTCGACAGGATATCAATTGATAGGAAATTACAGTTACAAACTGCAACACATGGAATCATTAACATTCAATGTAAATCAGTATTATGACTAAGATCGACGATCATTTATTCATTCAAATAATTTATAGACAGAGTCCGTTGTTTACATTTTTAATCGTAACCGGTGCTCTTGTACAAACCACTTCTTTTGAAAAATTGAAGAATGCGAAGAGCTATGGTATGGTCTCTAACGTATACATTAAGAAACAGCGCTTTCAGATTTGATCAAATATTTGACTTACTAGCATGTTTAAAACAAAATGTCATATTGCACAACTGTCTTGATTAATTTGCACACATACTGAGTTGGTTATTAGCTCTGCAGAATAAATAACCATCATGTTTGCCCAAATTGAAACTTTCTGCAAAACATATTACCATTTCCGGTCTTGGCGGATATAAACAAAGGCTTGTGATGACATACCATTTGGCGCCATGCATGATCTAAATTCTACAATAGATAATATAATAGCAAAACTGTTTGAACACTATTTATACCCTTGGGTGTTTATGCACCTTTGTGAAATTATTATTTCATCCAACACATAACTGCCCATTGTGTATATATATCTTAAGTGTTAAAACACGGTTTTGCTATAAATTATTTCTTAAATATTGACTTTTCAGGTTCCAGTGAAACTTAATGGAGTTTTAAATGAGTAAGTAATAAAGTAACTCTATTGTTTGCCAGAAAATTACAAGCTTTAATTTTCATTGCAGAAAATGTGCACCTTGTGTATTCTTACATTCTTTTTATAATTTTTGTGGGTCTGTGAGTTAAGTTTTATTAGCTCACCTGTAGTGAAAAGGTGAGATTTTGTGATCGCCCTTTGTCCGTTTACAGTTTGCAATCAATTTTAATCAAACTTGCACATAACTTGTATTTTGCATAATATCTCGGTTCCTTTTAAACACTAGCCAGATCCCATCATGTGTTCCAGAGTTATGGCCCTTTAAAGGGCCAAAATTTACTATTTTGGCTTGTGAACACGATAGAGACCACATTTTGTAACCTTAATCAAACTTGCACACAACTTGTATTGGCATAATATCTTGGTTCCTTTCAAGAACTGGCCAGACCCCACCATGGGTTCAAGAGTTATGGCCCCTTAAGGTAGTTCTGCACGTTTGGATTGAAAATTTTTTACAATGTAGAATTTGATTAAACTCCGATTTTTTAAAATTTCAGAATATAAGTAAAAAACTTACCAAAGAAAAAGGATAGGGTCGTGTGCTTGATTTTTTGCTAGACTGATTTGAAAAATGTGGACTTTTATTTTATATCTGATTACCTCCCCTGATTTTAATCAAAATGGATTTATACGATTAAGAACTTACAGGACTAATTTGAAATTTTATTATTGTTATTAGTTTGACTGAAACAATCAGGGTAGATAACTATGGACTGATTTTATGTAAATTACCTCCCTTTATTTCAGATTAAAATTGGTATATCTTCGTAACTAATGAAGATACTGATCTGATTTTTCATTTATGCCATCAGATGGACTTGGACAACCAGTGAAGATACATATTTACTGAATTTATGACAAATTACCTCCCTTTATTTTTCATGAAAACGAATATACCTCAGCAGATTCTAATGAGATTGGTTTGAAATGTTATTTATGTCTTCCATGGTAAGAAATTTCTACTTTTTCTTTTCTAATGTTGTTGTAAAGGCTTGTACTCTGCATATAACAGCGCATGATTACCTCCCCTGATTTTAATAAAAATGGATTTATCTCAGTATTTATAGGTATCATTTGAAATTTATTATTGACAATCAGGGTAGATGACTATGGACTGATTTTATGTCAAATTACCTCCCTTTGTTTCAAATTAAAATTGGTATATCTGTAACTAATGAAGATACTGATATCTGAAATTTCATTATGCCATCACATGGACATAGACAATCAGTTTAGATACATATTGACTGAATTATGCCAAATTACCTCCCTTTATTTTATGTAAATGAATATACCTCAGCAGCTTCTATTGAGATTGGTTTCAAATGTTATTTAAGTCTTCCAGGGTAAGGAATAGTCATGCTAGTACAAAAATGCAGCATTTGAGCCTAGGACCCTCAAACTTGGTATGGAGACTGGCCCCGACTAGTATGTGACCCATAGGTCAAAAGGGACTGTTACACAAAAATGTTTATCTTGATGATATTTAATGTGTATGCCTATGTAATCTATGTCAAAACTTGATCTTATCGAGCAATGGTACTCAGGTGAGCGATATAGAGCCATCATTTCCAAAAGGCAAAATTCCATAATTAAAGTAACATTAAAATCATCAATTGAAGGTGCACAATTATAAGAGTATTTTATTTAAAAGGCTGTCCTATGAGATTCAATTCGTTTAGAGCCGAAATAAAATGTATCATCTTCTAGTTCTTTCAAACCACACCTTTAATATAAGGATGAACATTTGCACAGGTGAGCTGCATAACATTAAATACAGTACATAAATAATGCATTCCTGAGAGGGTGATATGAAAAATGTTCACAGAAAGATGTAATTGAGATTGAATATAGACCGAGGTACCAGCCGATGTCTATACTCATATTTTCAGGGTTGAACATTTTTCATATCACCCTCCCGGGAATGCAATTTTTATTTTATTATACCTGAAACATAGAATGGTCAAAATATTTACTGGAAAATCAAAATAATGATTTAAATGATTTATTTAGCATTAATAAGTAATTATTAACCAAATAATGAACACAGAGTTTAAAAGTCTTTACTTGTTAGATCTCAGATATTGTGGCTACTTTAATGTGTAATAAGACCTTTTCTATAGATTAGTTTAGCCAAGACGTTTACATATTGCTGAACCGTTTGATTTTTGGACAAGTACATAACAATATATTATTATTGCAGTTGTATACGCTGCTACTTCTAAACCATTCCACTACAGTTCCTATTTTTGGTGGACTATCTTTGCGCTGTGTTGCCCTGGCTATGTTTGCTGTGCTCTGTGCATCAGGAAAATCTAGTTTTGCATTTTAGTTATGATACTTGACTTGTGGCAAGTATCTGGAAAGGGAGTAAAAAGATACAAGCAAATTCGATGAATTGGTATCCCCCGCCGAAAGGGCTTAAGATGAGGAATGGTAAAAAAATATTTCTGGCAAAAAATTAAGGATGTTACTAATAAGCAAATAATTTTATAAGTCAAAATGATTTTAACAGAAAGTGAATGCTTTTTTTTGGTGGGGTTGGGGGTGGGGGGCAGTGGGGCTGACTAGGTGAGGGTACAAAATTTCACCTGCTGATATAAATATTGATGGAAAATTAAAAATGAAAAAAAAAACAAAAAAAACTGGTTGAGGGGTAGGGACGCATGATCGGGGTGGCGGGCAAGACTGAGTAGAGAGTGAGGTGGGGGAATGGTACAACTCTGCATGCCAATAAATATTCATGGAAGGTTTGAACAAAAAATAAAAAGGAATGATATTTTTTTGGGGTGGGGGGGCAGTGACGGGGAGGGTGCGTGACCAAGGCAAGGTGCCCTTAGCCCAGATTTCCGCAAATAATGTGGAATTAAGCATTTTTTGCGGAAAAAAATGTCCGCAAATATGCGGAGTATTCGCACTGACTTCCGCATGATTTTCCACATGCGGAAATATTTGATTTTGGACAATTTGCGGAATTCGGAGTATTCGACCATTTCCGCATGAAAGTCGGAAAGTATTTCCGTATTTGATGTGGACATTTTGTCTGCAATGATATGGACATAATGTCCGCATTTATGCGGAATTCGGAGTATTCGACCATTTCCGCATGAAATTCGGAAAGTATTTCCGCATTTAATGTGGACATTTTGTCCGCAATAATACGGACATTCTGTCCTCATTTTGGAGGATGTGCTAATCTCTGAAAAATAATGCCTATCTTGAATACACATGGATTTTCTATGATTGGACCTACTTCTTGACCCAGATGGCCCATTTTTAATCCCATCCAGATTTCCTCAAGACATTCTGACAAATTTTTATTAAATTCTGATGAAAACTACAATCTAGTATCATCTACCTCAGTCTTCGGACTACCAACATGGCAGAACTTACTAGCCCGAAAGGAATTTTGGTAATCCGAACATTAAATTTAAAGGTGTATGTTTTATAATTTTGTTAAAATGTGTTAATTCTATACCTAGATTTTTTTACTAACTAGGACTAGTCACCTGGAGACAATTACTAGTGAGATCTAGGTTTTTACTAGCCTCAGGCTAAATTGGGCTAGTGGCTAAATTCGAAGACTGCTACAGTTTTTTCTTTACAAAATGTCCTAGATTTTACCCCAGATGAACTATTTACAATCCCAACCCAGAACTAGATCTGATGCACACTATGGCCTCTATCTTCTACACAAGCTAAATGTAGCTGTAAATGTTTCAATGTTTTTGAATATAAAAGTTAAATTTTATTAAAAACAATTCTTTTTTTGCTGGGTACCTGTACGAAATTTTACGCACGTCAATGGCACGGATTAGAGACGGAAAATGCTCAATTTTTCCAGGCGGAATCCAGTTTTTAAGATATCTAAATAAAACAGAGATTCCGCACATCATCGGTCAGGAAAATTGACACTGAATATTTAAATTAGCAGGAAAAAATTCCGTATGGATTCCGTGTGGAGCAGCTTTACGCACGTCACTGGGCAGGAAAATAGGCATGGAATATGTAAATGAGACAGGATTCAGAACAAAATTCTGTTTAGATTCCGTGCGGAAGTATTTTACGCACGTCATTTTTCTAGACAATTGGCATATGGCCCATATTTATGCTTATTGGGCTGACAGTAGGGCCTGACCATGGCCAAGTAGTTAAGTTGCTGGCTTCAAATCACTTGCCTCTCATCAATGTAGGTTCCAGCCTCACTCAGGGCGTATAATTCTTTTTTAAAATATATTCTAACACGGCCAGCGAATAACCTAAATAAAGGTAGAGCAAAATCTATCTCGAGTTATTTAAGAAATAATTTATAGCAAAGCAGTGCTTTATCACTATTTGTACATGATAGGTGGTTATATGTCGGGCGCAATAATTTCAAGAGGGCGTAGCTATAAATTATTTCGATTCTTAGATATGTTCTTTATTGTAAAATTTATATCAAATATGATGGAACTGTTTCATTGCACAAGCATGGCGCCAATAGTAGGTATTTGTTAAAACTTGCCAGGACCGGAAACGGTAATACTTTTTGTGGCAGAATTCAGTTCGAGCAAAAATTATTGTGAATTATTCAGCAAAGCGAATAACTATATTATTATAATTCAGTATGTGTACAAATTAAAACATTAGTGCAATATGACATTTCGTTTAAAACATGTTATTAAGTAAAATATTTCATGAAATTTGAAAGCGCTATTTCTTGATGCGTACATGGCGCTAAATATCACACAGACGTGAAGTCAACATAACATCCTTGTGATGATTAAAGCATTGTTAGCCATATTAGAATCTGCAATAAACCACTCGCGTACAATGACGTCTTTCGATCCAGGTGTAGCACGGTCGAAAAAAATAGTTACCTTTTTTTTCTAGAATGTGTTAGAATTGAAATAACAAGTTCCCAAGTGTGATTTATCTTAGAATAACCCTAGTTTTTTGTCCTTATGCGAAACAATATATCACTCAGGCCTACGGCCTTCCTTATATATTTTTATGCATTAAGAACTCAAAACACTGTTATTCTACGATAAACCACACTTGGGAACTTGTAAGTTCTGCAATCAATGCGGAATGCTGAGTATTCAGAGCCGAGGAAATCTGCAGCAATTAATCAGAATGTGAAGAAGCTGCGGAAAATTAAGAGAATTTTCATTTCTAAATACGACAAGCTTTAATTAGAATGAAAGTTTGATGACGGACATGGGGTGGTCACAATATGAGCTTGCCAAAAACATTTCGCTCTAATATGAGCTTATACAATCATATTCAAAATCTTTAAAATTATGTTTTTTATTCAATTTTAGTTAATATATTTTCACACACAAGCTCATACAGTGACGCATATTAATGCCTGAAATTTAATTAATTAAAACATTAAATGAATTAAAAATAGGCACAATTATGCAAGTGGACATTAATCTGATGATAAATACAGTAGTCTAAATTTGATTTATCTGAAACACAATCTTATTCACAAAAGTTCCAGCTGTATACACTATCAAACTCGGCAAATGCATTCATGCTGCTTTGTAGAACACAATTCACATCCTTTTAATGTCAGAACAATACGAATGCCTCCAATAATTAAGTTGTTGTTATTCGTAAAAATGGTTGCATCACTGTTAACATAATTAATAGATGATCGACAAATTGAACTGAAGTACTAAAAGGGTCAAGTTATTTTCACTTTTTAATTATGATGAAGCTGATACCGGTAGGCCTACTTCCGATGATTCACAGTGACTGTTAATTGTCAGATTTATCCTCTTGCATGGCAATAGGTTGCATTTCCACTACTGTCATGAACACTGGCTCAATCAAACCGTACAATTTCGTTTGAGCTTCCTGTGGATTTTCCATTTTTCTATTTAAAATGTCATTGACAACAAGTTTTCTATTGATCTTTGCTGGATTTATGTCGACATGTGGGAATATATCCAGCACTGTGAGTTATCTGAAAAACAAATAAAATTTACATAATCAAAAGTGTTAAATATTCCTTAGAAAGCATTTTAACAAACAGAATAAGCCTGAAATTGCAGTTACAGATAAGATCATGTTCAGGGTAAATTTAAACTAAATTTGTAAATTTCAATCAAGCTTAAAATTTTGAGAAGAGTTCAAGACTGGGGAAAATACTCAAAGTTTTGTAGGGGCTACAGCCTGTATTCAGAGTAAATTCATTAGTAAACAAAATCAATGTGTACTTTAAACAGAAATTAACAAATATACTGGGTATACCAATTATCGGGATATACATATTACCGTGAATAACCGGTTTTGACACTTAACATGAAAATTAATTGCTTTACAAATTTTCTCTCATTATTCATGCTCTGAATGTGCTTAGAATTTTAGCAAAACTGTTTTTGAAAATTGGAGTATCTTTCCTTTTATTTCATACTGATCCCAGAAATTAAGTAATTTAGCTAAGTGACTGGTCATTCTGGTTAATCTTTGCAATTTTTCTCAGCAAATTTTTAATGAAGCTGCTTCAAGATTTCTGCCATATCTGTTCCATATTTAGACAAATTTAGTTTGGCCTATTGTAAAATAGAAATGCTTTTTTTGTCTTAGATCAACTTCTTTATATTGAAAGATAAAATTCGCGGTAATAGGTAATTGCCAGAAAATGCTAAAATTCTCCACCTCTGTTCTTTGAATAACAATAGTGGAACTTTTGCCTGGTGTTTTGATGATTTTTTGCCAAAAGTCTAAAACTAAAATATATATAATTAATTGTACAGAACAAAATTTATCCTTTCATACAATCATTTTGTTATAAATAGAGTCCACTGAATATAAGACTCACAGTAATTGGTAAAAAATGAACCCACCAAATGAAATGACCAAATCGGGGACGAGTTGACTAGTGGACGAGTTGACTGCAAATGCGTGGCTCTGGGGCTTTGTTTTTTCCAAGAAGTCTACACTTACTTATATTCTTTTGCTTCCGGAATTAAGTCGCAGGATTTCTCAACGGTTGAATTGTTTGGTCAGCGTGGTATGCTACTACAGAACCACAATTTGGCACAACATAGTCACGGAAAAACATCTCACAAATTTTAAAGATGGCGCAAAAACTGCAACAGCTTTGGAAACCAATAGAAATACTCGAATCATTTGACCCTCGGTCTTACAATAACCAATCAAATATGCCAATACAAAAATGGTCTCCTGCGATGGCCGACTTTTGAATAATGCGACAGGTAACCAGCAACTTCCCGTAAAATCTGATTGGCTGAGGTATCTTCGGTAAACAAACATGGCGGCGCATGAGCTCTAAAGCAATCGGGAGACTGTACTTTCTCAATATTTAGGCGTTTCAATTAAAACATGGCCATTATAGTCCAACAGGACTGCTTGCCATTATCAAAGATGATGATGATGAAAACTGGCAGTAACATGTATGAAGTTTCATTTTAAATGGTATAGTTTTACTGGTCTTGATTGTATTTATATGTAAAGTTGACGCAAGTCGGGAAAAAAATACACGTAAATGTTGTCTTACGGTTCATTCGTCCCCATTCAGCTCGTTCCCATTTTACAATTGGTCCGACTCTCCATGTAGAAATTTACACATACTGTCTTTTAAACATTGTATTTTATACAATGTGTACAAATTAGTTAAAACAAATACATTGACAATTTTTATTGACTATCTTAGCTTTTCTACATGATCATTATTTGTACATTATTTAATGTTCATTTATTTTATATTTCATTTTCAGCAGACTATGAATTTGAAGAATAATTAAAGCTAAGTCATACTCACTAAAGCATTGGCATATCACACATAAGTCTGCTTTTTAAAAAAGAACTTATGAGATTTGTAAATAGATGTGCCCCAACATTTACTCAAAATGTTTTTAATATATCTTGTAATATCCAAAGAACTAAAAATACACAGAATGGCAACTGGGGATAATCCCGTGTCATCTCGTGTTAGAGCGTTATCTTATTTCAAAGCATTTGCCGACTTGATCAATCGTGATCAAATCAACAGACGCTTACTGAAGTATAAAATTGGCGGTACGCCCGGCGCGTAATAAACCGAATCGAGTCCTTTTTTCAAACGAACTGTTGATTTCTTAGACTTCCAATCATAAATTCATTCCTTCCCCGTGTAGAAAATACTAATAACATTTAAAAAGCACCATTATCATTATAAACAATCGATCCGAAAGTAACCTTATTTAAAAGTGTTTGCCGACTTGATCAATCGTGATCAACAGACGCTTACAACGAGATCTCATTCAGTTGTCACGGGATGTTGGCGAGATTTGCTCTATATGCCTTTCAAGTTGTCGATCTATTTTTATTAGCTCACCTGAGCAATGCTCAGGTGAGTTTTTCTGATCGCTCGATGTCCGGCGTCCGGCGTCCGTCGTCTGTCGTCCGTCGTCTGTCGTCTGTCAACATTTAGCTTGTGTATGCGATAGAGGCTGTATTTTTCAATTAATCTTCATGAATATTGGTCAGAATGATAACCTTGATGAAATCTAGGCCGAGTTCGAAAATGGGTCATCTCGGGTCAAAAACTAGGTCACTAGGTCAAATCAAAGAAAAACCTTGTGTATGCGATAGAGGCTGTATTTTTCATTTAATCTTCATGAATATTGGTCAGAATGATAACTTTGATGAAATCTAGGCCGAGTTCGAAAATGGGTCATCTCGGATCAAAAACTAGGTCACTAGATCAAATCAAAGAAAAACCTTGTGTATGCAATAGAGGCGGTATTTTTCAATTAATCTTCATGAATATTGGTCAGAATGATAACCTTGATGAAATCTAGGCCGAGTTCGAAAATGGGTCATCTCGGGTCAAAAACTAGGTCACTAGGTCAAATCAAAGAAAAACCTTGTGTATGCGATAGAGGCTGTATTTTTCAATTATTCTTCATGAGTATTGGTCAGAATGATAACCTTGATGAAATCTAGGCCGAGTTCGAAAATGGGTCATCTTGGGTCAAAAACTAGGTCACTAGGTCAAATCAAAGAAAAACCTTGTGTATGCGATAGAGGCTGTATTTTTCAATTGATCTTCATGAATTTTGGTCAGAATGATTGCCTTGATGAAATCTAGGCAGAGTTCGAAAATGGGTCATCTCGGGTCAAAAACTAGGTCACTAGGTCAAATCAAAGAAAAACCTTGTGTATGCGATAGAGGCGGTATTTTTCAATTGATCTTCATGAATTTTGGTCAGAATGATTACCTTGATGAAATCTAGGCCGAGGTCGAAAATGGGTCATCTGGGGTCAAAAACTAGGTCACTAGGTCATATCACATAAAAACCTTGTGTATGCGATAGAGGCTGTATTTTTCAATTGATCTTCATGAGTTTTGGTCAGAATGATTGCCTTGATGAAATTTAGACCAAGTTCGAAAATGGGTCATCTGGGATCAAAAACCAGGTCACTAGGTCAAATCAAAGAAAAACCTTGTGTATGCAATAGAGGCTGTATTTTTCAACTGATCTTCATGAAATTTAGCCAGAATGATTACCTTGATAAAATCTAGGCCGAGTTCGAAAATGGGTCATCTGGGTTCAAAAACTAGGTCACTAGGTCAAATCAAAGAAAAACATTGTGTATGCAATAGAGGATGTATTTTTCAATTGATCTTCATGAAATTTGGTCAGAGTGATTGCCTTGATGAAATCTAGGTCGATATTGAATATGGGTTATCTGAGGTCAAAAACTAGGTCACTAGGTCAAATTAAAGAAAAATCTTGTGTATGCGATAGAGACTGTTTTTTTCAGTTGATTTTTATGAAATTTGGTCAGGTTGATTGCCTTAATGAAATCTATGTCAAATTTGAATATGGGTCATCTGAGGTCAAAAACTAGGTCACTTGGTCAAATCAAAGAAAAAACTTCTGTATGTGATAGAGGCTGTATTTTTCAGTTGATCTTCATGAATTTTGGTCAGAATGATTGCCTTGATAAAATCTAAGTCGAGTTTGAACATGGGTCATCTAGGGTCAAAAACTAGGTCATATCTAAGAAAATGCTTGTTTTATTGCAAGAGACCAATTTTTTGGTCCAGTCTTAATGAAAATTGGTCAGAATATTTGTTTCCATGAAATCACTAGGTCAAACGTGTTTTACACTGTTATGGAGTGTTTCTTAGGTGAGTGACCTAGGGCCATCTTGGCCCTCTTGTTTTTATAGCTCTTTGTAATATCTAATTGATTTACAAAAAATGATATACTGAAGAAATGCCAGATTGTATGCTTTATTAGATTTTTTTTAAGCGAAAACAAATCCTAAGTCAGACTTTTTTCTTGGGGCCTCCGTGGCCGAGTGGTTAAGGTCGCTGACTTCAAATCATTTGCCCCTCATCGATGTGGGTTCGAGCCTCACTCCCGGCGTTGAATTATTCATATGAGGAAGCCTTAGCTGGCTTACGGAAGGTCGGTGGTTCTACCCAGGTGCCCGCTCGTGATGAAATAATGCATGGAAGGGCAGCTGGGGTCTTTCTCCGCCATTAAAGCTGGAAGGTCACCATATAACTTATCATGATGTGTCAGTGCGACGTTAAATCCAATTAACTTTTTTCTGAAAATTTCAAAGTCAAACTTACGCCTCTCACAGCTCTGTTTGTCTTACATGAATTGGTTGTGCCTGGTATTTTAAAGATTATGCCTTGTTTTCTTGCGATTTACGCCCATAAGTAAAGTAGAATTACCAGTCCTGCACCTTTACGCCTGGTTCTTGTCAAATAACAATCCATTACCGTCACGGCCTGGTTTATGCTTCAAAACCAAGAGTAGTATGTCTCATTATTCATAAAGGCTGGTTTAAAACATGATTAGTTGGAGAAAAAATTGGATCTTGGAGTAAAATCAATTGAAATATGCCTCTTCTTTGGAGCCTTTCACGACAGCACCATTGCAACAACATCTACACCACACATCAAAAGGAAGCATACGTATTAGAAAAAAACTAGCCTTAAATTACAAGGTATATCTAAATTTTTAGAGATATCAGTGATATCTAAACAAAGAAAAATATTCAAGTGACAATTTTTTAAATCTTGCTAGCCAGATTTTACAATAATTTTACACAAATGCTCCTTGTGTGACCCTCTACGAAGATTGTTCAAAACATTTTCATTAGTTAGCAAACCAGTCAAATTTATGTCACATTTTTTTTTAATTTCTGAAAGAAAATTAATGAACCTCTTCATTCCTAATTAAAGTGGTCCACCAACATTTACTGCAAAAATATCTTGTAATATTTAATTTATTTAAAAGAAAAACCAGAAAAAGTCAAATTTACCACTAAGTTTTTTTTTCAAAGTATAATGTCCCTATCTTACGAAATAGTCAAGGGTCAAAATTTTCACAACTAAAAAATGTCTAAGTAGAACTTCTCTGCATTATGAAATTGTTAGAGTCAGAATTTCCGCAACTGAGAAATGTAGTGTCATTTATTCTGCATTATTTCAGTAAAAACAAATATAATTTTCTGCAGAAACTGAAGGTGTGCAGAAATCTGAGCAAAGTGTGATCAAATATAGACTAAAACTTTACTAGATTTCAAAGTAGGGTAATGTTTTTCATCATTCCTTTGTATCCATACTTCGTTTTACTCTTGTTTTGGGGCTTGTAGGAGTGTAAAAATTTCTAAGTGGAATAAGTCCGTGTTGTAAAAATTACTAAGTGCCAAAATTCCGTCTACAAAATTTGACTAAGTCGAAAAAGTCCGTGTCTACCAAAATGACGTGTGGGTTGCAGCAGGAAAATAATGAGAGTTCACACAGAAAACTAAATTTATCCGCACGGAAAAATGAAAGTCTCCGTACAGACTCCAGAAAAAATCCGTGTCCGTGTCAATTTCACACGGAATATTGCAATTCCTGCTCAATTCCGGCCCAATGACGTGCCTTTTCCAGGCGGATTCCGTCTGGAATTTTCGTACAGGTAATATTATCACAACAATGGTCCTTGTGTATTTCAAGTGATATTATTCTTAGAAAATTTAATGAATTTTTCTGCAATGAAATATAATATGTGTAAAGGTTCTCTAAGGATGAATTTTTTTTTTTTGCATAAAGATTCATATTCAAAGTAGTTCTGCAGTAAAAATATTTAAGTCTGAAGTTCCGCAAATGATCAGGTTCTAAGTGTCATAATTCCGCATTCTGTCCACAGCGAAAAAGAACAAAGTATGAAATTCCGCATATTCTAAGTTTCTAAGAGTCATTATTCCGCATTCTGTCCGCAGCGAAAAAGTACAAAGTATGAAATTCCGCATATTCTAAGTTTCTAAGTGTCATTATTCCATGTTTTGTCCGCATGTGAAGAGTGTTTCCACATATGTTCCGTGTTTTGTCCGCATGCGGAAATTACTTTTCTGAAGTTTTTTGGAAATAATGCGGACTTCCGCATTATTTCCAAGAATTTTCCGCAACTTCAAGCGGAATGCGGAAATCTGGGCTAAGGGTGGTGACCAGGTGTGGGTACAAAACTTCACATGAATGTACTTAATGTTCATGGAAAAGAATGAAAGAAGTTTAATGAAATTCTACCAATTGGTTGGTTTGTTATGTAGATTTTTAAACAATTAAAGGGCAGTAACTCTAAGGAAAAATTGACCAATTTAAAAAAAAAAATGACCGGCATCATCGAAGTATGTTGGTTCATATTTATTTCAAGTTTCATGAAATTCTACCAGCTCGTTACTGAGAAATGGCTGCAGATGTAGATTTTTCAATAAACCAAGGGCAATTGACCAATCCGATAAAAAATTTGACGGGCATCATCGCAGTATGCTTGTGCATGTTTATGTCAAGTTTTATGAAATTCTACCTGATAGTTACTGAGAAACGGCTGCGGACGGACATTTTTGGGCATTTTTCATTAAATCAAGGGCAATAACTCTAAGGGAAATTGACCAATCCAAAAAAAAACGGGCATCATCACAGTATGTTGGTTCATGTTTATTTCAAGTTTCATGAAATTCTACCTGCTAGTTACTGAGAAATGGCTGCGAACGAACTGACAGACAGACAGACAATGCCATTTCAATATCCCCTCCCGATTTCATCGGCGGGGGATATTAGTAAAGCAGACTTGATATTTCGATGGCCTGATAAACAGACAACAAAACCAAAACAATAATTACGTCTCCAGATAATCACAGGGGTTGTATTAGGTAATAGGTAGTATGGTCTGTACAGGTACAGTTCCATGACAATAGATCCTTCATGGAATTTAAAAGATATGCTTCAGACAGGAGCTCAAGCCTTCAGTAATTGTGGAGGCACATTTAAAGAATGTTAAATTATGTTCTGCATGTCATCTTTATGGATGGAATATTAAGTATCCTTCAAGAGGTTAAGAAAATATAAATCTTGAATCCAGTCAAAATCTTAAGTTCAGACATCTAACTTTTATTTGTGATCTTGTCTTTGGACAAATATAAATCTTGAATCCAGTCAAAATCTTAAGTTCAGACATCTAACTTTTATTTGTGATCTTGTCTTTGGACAAATATATATCTTGAATCCAGTCAAAATCTTAAGTTCAGACATCTAACTTTTATTTGTGATCTTGTCTTTGGACAAATATATTCTGGTTGTTGTCTAAATGAATTAAACAGTCAATCCCCAAAACAATAGGGTCATTTGCATATCACAGGCAATTATCATTATGAGCCGCACCATGAGAAAACCGCAGTCTGGTCAGGATCCATGCTGTTCGCTTTCAAAGTCTATTGCAGTTAGAGAAACTGTTAGCGAAACAGCATGGATCCTGACCAGACTGCGCGGATGGGGCAAAAGCACTATGTTGGTTTTCTTATGGCGCGGCTCATATGAAGTTTGGAGACTATAGACCCAAGCGTTCTTCTGTTAACAAACTGATATTGATTTTCAGCTCAAGGTCACCATGACCTTAACCTTTGACCTACTGATCCCTAAAGTTTTCAAACACAGTCAATCATCCTATGAAATTTGACGGCTGTAGACCACAGCATTCATTAGTTATTGATCTGAGCTCAAGGTCTGCTGCCATCTTGACCTTTGATCAACTGACCCCTAAAACAGTAGAGGTAATCTTCTGACCACAGCATTCATTAGTTAAAGGGAGTTATGCCACTAGAGCATCAATAAGTTGATTTCTAACATCACTGCATGACCATGTTTAAAGCATAAAAAGTGCAGTTTTACAATTTTTGTTGAAAAGATGAAAAAAATAATTCTCCAAGGCCATAAAAACATTTAGGGTTGGGCCAAAAATTTGAGGTAGGTCGGGATACCGGACACAATTTTTATTTATGCCTTACCGATTGGAAACCAATTTTCAGCTAAAGGTTTCAGTGAAATTGATCTTTGACTTTATGACTTAGTGTCATCTTCTGAAACAGTCAAACATCCTATGAAATTTGACTATTGTTACTGTTAAAGTCAAAGAATTCCACAGTTACCGGTATCAATTAGAAACTGATTTTAGCTCAAGGGTACAGCCTCTTTGACATTTGAGCAACCTGAATCTCTAAATCGATAGAGCTCATCTGCACTTCATGTCCTGCTGTTTACCAAGTTTGTGGTTCCTGCATCAAAGTGCTCTTCAATTATCATTTGGAAAGCAATTGCACAGACAGTCTGATAACTCATATATTGTCTCATTCTGTGGCTGGGGGTGGACATGGGCACAGGGGGAGTGCTGGAGCATAAAAACATACTATAATTTATGTAATTTGTGTTTTCTATGAAAGAAATGTTCCTTTTTAGCCCACCAGAGCAGAAAGTGCTCAAGGTGAGCTATTGTGACCGGTCATTGTCTGGCATGCGTCAACATTTGCATGCCTTGTGAACAATTGTGACCCAATCTTTATGAAACTTGGTCAGAATGTTAGTCTTGATGATTTCTAGGTCAAATTCGAAACTGGGTCATGTGGGGTCAAAAACTAGGTCAGTAGGTCAGATCAAAGGAAAAGCTTGTGAACACTCTAGAGACCATATTTTTGACCCAATCTTTATGAAACTTGATTAGAATGTTAGACTTGATGGGATCTCTACTGGTACTGATGATAAACCCAGACAGAAAATGAGGTTTTTTACATGTAACTTTTTTATTTCTGCAAATTATAATCAATGGTCGGTATCAAAATAAAGCTTAACATTTGCTAAAAACTTTATATAATTCAAATTTATATTTAGTAAGCAAACTCACAAGAGGCCCTGAAAGGGGTTTGTAAAATGGGGACTAAATGAATGTTGACTGATGATAAATTCGACCACTTTGTCATTTACAAAATTTTCTTCCTATTATTATATTGAAACTTTCTCAAAAAGCTGCAACAGTCATTCCAGATCAAGTAATGAAAAGCGACCCAGTGTCAGGCCTTCATGTTTCGGCAGTGAGCATGCGCAAAAACACCCTCTTCCCCAGTAATTTTGGATAAATATTTCTTATACAAATAAATGTAAGTCATTTATTTATACAGAATATTTACCAATTTTGTTTTTGTTTACACCAGTTGGTGTTGTAAGTGGAAACTATTAGACTGTGTGTTCAATTTTATAAATAACTAATTGCAATCGAATATTTCCACGGTGGTCGACTTTATCATCTGTGCGGGTTTATCATCAGTACCAGTAGGTCAGGTTTGAATCTGGGTCATGCAGGGTCAAAAACTATGAATGTTACTCTCAATAAAATCTTGGACAAGTTCGATATTGGGTCATCTGGGGTCAAAAACTAGGTCACCAGGTCAAATCAAAGGAAAAGCTTGTTATGACTCTAGAGGTCAAAATTTTAGTCCAATCTTAATGAAATTTGGTCAGAATGTTCCTCTCAATAAAATCTTGGACAAGTTTAATATTGGGTCATTTGGGATTAAAAACTAGGTCACAAGGTCAAATCTAAGGAAAAGCTTGTTTACATTCTAGAGGCCACATTTATGACTGCATCTTCATGAAAATTGGTCAGAATGTTTGTCTTGTTGACCTTTAGGTCAAGTTCAGATCTGGGTCATGTGGAATCAAAAACTGGGTCACCAGGTCAAATCAAAGGAAAAGCTTGTTAACACTCTAGATGCCACATTTGTGTCTGTATCATCATGAAACTCAGTCAGAATGTTAATCTTGATGATCATTAGGTCAAGTTCGAATCTGGGTCATGTAGGGTCAATAACAAGGTGACAAGTTCAAATCAAACGAAAAGCTAGTTAGTACTCTAAAGGCCATTTATGACCATATCTTGATGAAACGTGGTCAGAATATTAATATTGATGATCTTTAGGTCAAGTTTTAATCTGGGTCAGGTGGGGTAAAAAGCTAGGTCATTGGGTCAAATCAAATACAGTGCTTGTTAATGCTAGACTATTTCGATGCTGGATAGTGAAGCTGGGCACATCTGAGGAAGCTGAGGCTGTCACTGGAGTGTGTAATGACTCCAATGGTGGATGAAAATCTTGCACAACAGCTTGAGTCTGTTAAAAAATATTAAGTAATAAGAGAGATAAAGATAGTGTATCAAAACACTAAGTAAGTAGAATTCTGAGCATAAGGGGGCATAATTCATTAAATTTTGGTGCAAGGGTTAAGAACCTTGTGTCACATGATGTGGTTGATGATGTGGAAGAACTACTTCAAGTTTGAATCAAATTCATTTAGTAATAACTGAGATATAGTGAAAATTCATCAAAATTTTAACCTGAAGTTCTAAGTAAAAGGGGGCATAATTCATGAAAAATTGGTGCCAGAGTTATGCACCTTTTGTCATATGATGTGGAGCAACTATTTTAAGTTTGAATTTAAATCCATTCAGTAAATAACTGAGATAGAGTGAAAGTGCATCAAAACTTTAACCTGAAAGTGTAAGTCATTGCAAGAGTTATGGCCCTTGTGCCATAAGATGTGAGTGATGATGATGAACATTGGTTTTAAGTTTGAATCAAATCCATTTTGAAATAACAGAGATAGAGAGAAAGCACAACTGAAATTCAGTATAAAAATGGGGAATTAATCATGAAAATTTTGTGCCAGAGCCATGAACTCTGTGTCATATGATGTGGGTGATGATGATGTGGAGCAACTATTTTAAGTTTGAATCAAATCCATTTAGTCATAACTGAGATAAGAGTGGAAGTGCACCAAAACATTCACCTGAAATTTCAATTAAAAATGGGGCATAATGAACAAGAACTGTCCCTAAGACAGGCAGCACTTAAATATTCAAAACATTGTCCTAGAAGCGGGAGTATTAACTTAAATGTTAAAATATCTATAGAGTTTCAATCCAGTATCTGCATTAGGTTTGGAGATGGTGACTTCTATGCAAAACTTTAACCAGAAGTTTTAAGTTCAAAAGGGGACATGATTTGGCCAAAATGCATGTCAGCATTATGAGACTTGTTGCAAACAACTAGTTTTACAACCCCAAAGACAAGTGTAGTTTTGATTTAACATCTGCATTTGTTTTGCAGATAGTAACTTGAACACAAAACTTTCTATGTCCAAAATGGGGCATTGCTTGCCCAAAATACATGTCAAAGTAATGGGACTTTATCCAGTGTGGTTGGTAATTGATCTAGCAAAAGAAACAAGAGGGTCATGATGACCCTGGATCACTCACCTGAGTAATATGAGCTACATGTTTCAAATGTCAAACTGATGATAAAATATTAAGAAAGTCAGTAGGTCACATTCATTGTCAATGAAATTCAGTTTTACAATTTGTGTGCAAAACTGTGTATGTCATCAAAATTTCAAGGCTGTATCTTAAAAAACAAGAAAGTAGGTCAGTAGGTCCAGGTCACAGTCAAGTGACATCATATTACTTGGGGTCATCAGGTTATTATAATTAAACAGTCTTGGAAATAGGATCAGATGATTTTGTATTTTTCCTACATAACTCACATAATAACTAAGTGACCCCAGGGCAGGGCCTCTTTTAACCCCAGCGGCGTAATTTGAACAATTTTGGTAGAGGACTACTAGACAATGCATCATACCAAATATCAAAAGCCTAGGTCATATGGTTTCAGACATGAAGATTTTTAAAGCTTTTTCCTATACAAGTCTATATAAAACTTGGGACCCCCAGGGCAGGGCCACTTTTCACCCAAGGGGTACAATTTCAACAATTTTGGTTGAGGACCATAAGACAATGCTACAAACCAAATATCAAAGGTCTAAGTGTTGTGGTTTCAGACAAGAAGATTTTTAAACTTTTCTTCCTATATAAGTCTATGTAAAACTTCGGACCCCCGGGGTGGGGCCATATTTGACCCTAAGGGGATATTTTGAACAATCTTTGTAGAGGACCAGTAGATCATGCTACATACCAAATATCAAAGCACTAGGCCATGTGGCTTTGTACAAGAAGATTTTCAAAGTTTTCCCTATATAAGTCTATATAAACCATGTGACCCCCCAGGGCGGGGCCAAATTTGACCCTAGGGGGATAATTTGGACAATCTTGGTAGAGGACCACTATATGATGCTACATGCCAAATATCAAAGCCCTAGGCCATGTGGTTTAGTACAAGAAGATTTTCAAAGTTTTCCCTATATAAGTCTATATAAACCATGTTACCCCCGGGGCGGGGCCATATTTGACCCTAGGGGGATAATTTTGGTAGAGGACCACTAGATGATGCTACATGCCAAATATCAAAGCCCTAGGCCATGTGGTTTTGTACAAGAAGATTTTCAAAGTTTCCCTATATAAGTCTATATAAACCATGTGACCCCCGGGGCGGGGCCATATTTGACCCTAGGGGGATAATTTGAACAATTTTGGTAGAGGATCACTAGATGATGCTACACACCACATATCAAAGTCCTATGCCCTGTGGTTTTGGACAAGAAGATTTTTAAAAATTTTTCCTTTCGGTTGCCATGGCAACCAGAGTTCTGCATGGAATTCAATTCTTTGAACAATTTTGAAAGGGGGCCACCCAAGGATCATTCCTGGGAAGTTTGGTGTAATTCTGCCCAGTGCTTTTCAAGAAGATGATTTTTTTAGAAATTGTTGACGGACGACGGACATCAAGCGGTCACAATAGCTCACCTTGTCACTTCGTGACAGGTGAGCTAAAAATAAGTTTCAAATGTATATGCCTTTAACTAACAGCTATATGTACTTGCAAGCAAAACTTTTACCAGGATTTACTAAGTCCAAAAGGGAGCATAATTTAGCCAAAATTGATGTCTGAGTTATGGGACTTGATGCTATCACCTAGTTTCATTACCATGAAGACAACCAAGTTTCAATTCAATATCTGTATTAGTTTTGGAGATAGTAACTTGCATGTAAAACTTTAACCAGGATTTTCAAAGTCAAAACGGGGGCATAATTTGCCCAAAATACATTGACTTAGAAAAAGAAACAATAAGCTAAATGCCTTTAAATGATTGCCATATGTACTTGCATGCAAAACTTTAACCAAGGTGTGACACCGACACCAGGGTGAGTAGAATAGCTCGACTATTCTTTGAATAGTGGAGCTAAAAATTAGTGCTAGAGTTATGACCTTGTGTCATATGTTGTGGGTGATGACATGGAAAAACTATTTTAAATTTGAATCAATGTAGTAATAACAGATAGAGTGAAAGTGCACCAAAACTTTAACCTGAACTTTTAAGTAAAAAGGGGAGATAATTCATGAAATATTGATGCGAGAATTATGGCCCTTATGCCAGGTGTTGAGGAATAACTATTTTAAGGTTAAAGCAAATCCATCAGGTAATTACAGAGATAAGGAGAAAAAAGAGAAAGTGTAAAAAACCTTGAAGCAAGCAGGGGATGCCAATGCCAATGCCAGGGTGAGTAGGATAGCTCTCCATATACTTTGTATACATTTAGCCAACACAATTTAAAATCCCTTCATAGATGGCAGCATTATGGACTGGATGCAAAATTGACCCTATTAACCTTTGACCTCAGTATGACCTTGACCTTGGAGCTAGGGTTCTGAGTCTTGCGCATGACACATCATATTATGGTGAACATCTTTGCAAAGTTATTTCAAAATTTATGGATGGCAAAGTTATGGACTGGACATGAAATAGATCCTGTTAACATTTAACCTTTGTGACCTTCACCTTGGAGCTAGGGCTCTGGGTCTGACATGTCGTCTCATTATAGTCAAAATGTATGCCAAGTTATTTCAAAATCCCTTCATGGATGGCAGAGTTATGGACTGGTCACAAAACAGACCCTGTTAACCTTTGACCTCTAAGTGTGACCTTGACCTTGGAGTTATGTGTGACAGATGGACAGAAGGAAGGAAGGATGGATGCAGCCTATTTCTATGTACCCCTTTTTTTCTTCGAAAAAAAAAGGCTGGGGACAATAATTTCATGCTAGAACTTTAGACAGCATAGAACAGAGCTGAGCTACAGTGTATTATACACCTTTTATTCTTTGTACTAGAGGATGCATACAAATCAAATACAAATATCAACTTATTTTTTTATTAATCTGCACACAATTATAAAAGATATTGTAAAGGAAATACAAATGCAACAAAACATAATACAGTGGTGATATTTACAAGATTATTTACAATTATTTTCAGAAAATCTGATAAACATTAACAATTCATATACATGTATAATTTTTTTTTCAACAAGAAAATGTCAGTATCTTTGTTTTTTCATTCACATTCACTTGGTATATTCATTCATGCATATACATTTATTCAATACGTACTATCTTTTCTTTCATTTTATCATGTATGTTCTTTAATTTCATTCAATTGGTATATTCATTCATGCATATAAATTCATTCAATACATACTATCTTTTCTTTCATTTTATCATGTATTTCATTTATTCATTAATTTCATTCATCCATTTTCATTCATTCACATTTATTTGTTCATTCACTCCTTCATTCATGCATATATTAATTCATATTCATTCACTCCTTCATTCATGCATATATTAATTCATATTCATTCACTCCTTCATTCATGCATACTCATATATTAATTCATATTCATTTATTCCTTCACTAATGCATATTCATTCATTCCTTCATTCATGCATATTAATTAGCCCTTATCATGCTAAATTTCTATAATGGACTTGTTCATCTTCCAATTTGGACAGTACCGCTGACTGTTAAAAGGGGTGCTTACCAAAATACACCAACTGAATAGCAAACAGTGCAGATCATGATTAGACTGCATAAATCCATTCATGTGTCCAGCATGGTAAGGGTTAATTTTTTTTTCTTCTACAATATTTCAATTTATATCAATATATTTTTCATTCTTCCCTGTCCTTTCTCACATTTTACATTATTTGTGATTATTTTTCATTCTTCCCTGTCCGTTCTCTCATTTTACATTATTTGTGAGGTTAAGGGTGTGCAATTTTTGACACAAACACTGCTAACACTAGAGATCTCAAACACATGGATCTAAATAACCATTTATAGACCACATACATGTATAAAACAATTTTAAAAAAAATCATAAACCTATAGTAAAAATCTTTAATTCTCTTTACCTATCTAAATCCCTTATTTGTAAAGGTAAGATATCTCCAAAAGAAAACAGAAAAGCTAGTATTACTACTTTAGTAATTGCTTTGTAATAAACAATAATTTAAAATTAGTTTACTGAAGTAACTGAAGTGGTACACTATAACATTACTGGATCTTTGCACAAAACGACATCAACTCATTATGAAACAATTCTAATTGCTCATAGACAAAAGCTGTTCTAGGTTTTTCTAATTTTGGCTCAAAGCTGAAGCTATAAGGGCTCGATGCCCAATTAAACAAAATTGGGGGACTTATAATGAAGCCAAGACCAAGTTGTGAGATCTTCACTCAGTAAAGAAGTCATTTATGGTATATCTAAATTGGCTCAAGCAACAAGTGCCCAATTGAAAAAATTGGGGAGCACTTAAATGATGCTACAGATAAAAGCTGTCTTTTAAAGGCATTTTATTTTTGTCTCAATTCTATATTCAGTTCCAGTGACCAAAAGGTCAAGTGCCTATTGGAACAAATTGTTCAGACTTACAATGGTGCTGCAGACCAAGTTTTGTACATCCTTACATGGTTCTTAAGAAGAGGTTGTTTATGTTTTTTTTTTTAATTTGTCTCAAACCTAAAGAGGCCAGTTCCTTATTTAAAGCCACATACAGTTTGATGATATCTCAAGTGGTTCATCAGAAGAGTTGTTAAAAGGGTATTTTAATTTAAGCTCTGGGGAGCCCTTAACTAAGAGCCAAGTGCCATTCTTTGTACCTTTTGGAGAAGACCTTTATAATGATGCTGTGACCAAGTTGATGATATCCATTAAGTGTTCCCTTTAGAATTTCTCTTTTAAAGTGTTCTATTTTAAGCTTGGAGCCCCAAAAATGGTAAGCCATTTGAACAAATCTGATAGAGGCTTGAAAAAATCATTCGCCCAAAAATTTGGGTGTCTTTTGCCCTGTAGAAGTTCAATTTTGAAATGTAATTCATTTGTTTCAGATTCTTAACAAATCTAGTAAAACAAAGTCCCCCCCCTTAGGATTCTAACAGCAAAGGAACAAAAATTATTGGTCACTGTGCACGGGACATTACATACTCACCTAAATCAATAACGTGTTGTAGAACACAAAAGCCCCCCTTTATGCATCGTAACTGCACAAACTCAAAAACTTTTTGGACACTGTGCAGGATGTTGACGAAGACCCAATCAAAATTTTCGAGTCATTTCCAGTCAAAGTGCCCTTTCAAAATCAAATATGTTTTTAAAACCTAGCTTTACTTAAAATTGGCAAAAACAATTCTACTGATCGGGCCCAATTAAATGTACCTTTACCTTTGACCTACAGACTAAAAACAGTAGGGGTCATCGCGGGTCTGATCAATTAATTTCATACCCTTTAAACCCCAGTTTTTTTTAAAACCCGCCAAATTTTTTAACTGTTCCGGTTAATGTCCCTGATTTTGGATACTGATCTCAGAATCAATAGTGTCTATTAGGCCAAGTTATAGTCGAAAACGGTTTACTGTTTTGGGGTCCCGGGTCCTAACCTTTGACCTACTACCTCAAAATCAGGGCCTGGGGGTCTCAAAAAACCATCTATAAAGTTATGGATCCTAGGCCAAACAGCCCAAAGTTATTATCCCAAACTTTTTTAAATTTTCGGGGTCACTGTGACCTTACTTTGACCTACTGACAAAAATCAAAATGTTTTCCCCACATAAGTGACTTCCGTATAAAATGGATCTTAAACCTAAGCTTTCCCCCTGTTGTTTTTTTTTTTTTTCAAAAAAAAAAAAAAAAAAGGGTTTCAATGTTCGGGTCAATGGACCTTAATTTTTGAGTTCCCCTAAAAATCTAAGGGGTCTTTTGTGATCATAATCAACCTCCCATTAATTTTATTATTTTAAAACCCAAGCATTCTCAAGTTTGTCCAAATGAGCGACCCTTTCCAAAGCATCTCAAGTTATCATTTTGAAATATTTAATTTTCCGATCCGGCCCTTTGCCCCTTTGACAACTGGTTCAAAAATCAAAAGGGTATCTGGGCATGACCAACTTCTTATCAAATTTTGTGATCCTAGGCCCAAGGGGTCTCAAGTTATCATTTCAATGGTAACCCCGGGGTCACTTTACTTTGCCCAAAGGCCTACCCCTCAATTATAAGGGGGTAAAGAAGGTCATTATCAACCCCCTTTATTAAATTTAGGGTCCTGGGTCCAACGTTATTGTTACGTCCAAATGACGTTCCGGGTCACGTACCTTGACCGGGCTTATTAATTTCAAACCCACGGGTTTTTGCTTTCATGACAAAACCCTCCCTTTAACGTCAATTTTGGGCTAAAGCATTCTTCATTTGTCACCCAGAAGCTATTTACCTTTTTCCGGGTCACTTTGACTTTGCCCTTGGACCACTGATTTCAAAGCGGGTCATGCCCAAACTCCGCGACTTCATGCCCTTGGGGCCCAGCTTTCCGAGTTACCCCCCAAAACTGATTTTCTTCAGAAAACCAATGGTCAGACATCTGACACTGCCCCAGTTACTTTTTGACAAATTATCTGTGATAAAAACGACTAAATAAGAAAATTTGGGTTAGGAAGAAATATGTCTTCCCCATAACTTTACTCGCAAAAAACCCATTGCCGATAACATAAACAGTACCCCCCCATTTCAACTCGATACACAAAGGTGAGATAGAATGACTTTAATTTCACTCTTTAAAACCATAACCCCGATCTACGGTAATGATGCCTATGGAGGTGAAAGAGCGAAATAGCAAGAATTAAAGGGCCAAATCCACATGGAACAAAAATAAGGTAAAAAATTTCCCTTTTTCCTACGGGGTTAAAAATCACGGGGGTTGACAAAAAAACCCCGAGTGATTGGGAAAAAGGGAAAAAAATACCAACTGAACAGGTCGTGGATGGGGAAAGGCTGTTTCCGCAAACATTTGGGGGAACCCCCTGACAGTGGTCACGTGCGTTTTCATTTTCATTGATGTTTTATAAAGCAAAAAGCAAACAAAATGAGCCGGCCGGGAAAAAACCCAAACATAGGGGGTTTGCACAAGGGATCCGACCAGCCGGGCCATCCGTGCAGTCTGGACGGATCATGTTTTCCTTTTAAAGCCTTTGAAAGGGAAACTTTTGCGAACAGCAGGGGTCCTCCCAACGCGCGGATGCGCGCTGGTCTGGATCCATGCGGGTCGAAAACCCTTTATTTTGGGTTTTTCAGGGCGGGCTCAAATGTCTGTTAACCCTTTTTTGCGTTGATCACAAAAAACTCAGTTATCAGTAAAAGCTATTCTACCCAAGACAATGTTTTGATACGGGGAATTAAAATGTTTGTGAGGATTTTTGTATTTTAAAGTTAGCCATGCCTTGAACAGTGCGTAAGCTGCCCACATGCATGTCAACAAAGATCAGTTTCATGAAAAACCTTCAATGCCCAGGAGGGGGAAAATAGTTTAAATTTAAGTTTTTTAATCTAGACCTCTAAGTGTGACCTTGCCTTTCCTGGACCTTAAATTCAACTTGTTTGTCCCCTTTGTTGAAGTAAATATTTGTGTTATTTATAAAAGTATCTCAATGATCTAAAAGTTATGAAACGAAAAAAAATTATTTGACCCTGATACATTTAGACCTTGACCTTGAAAAGGTGACCTGGTGGTGAACTCTGCCCTAGATGGGGTTCCCAAAATTTTTTGCTAATTCAATGATAAAAAGATAATTATGACTCTTGGATGCTAATCAAAATTTTTTTAATCTTTGAACTCTGTGCGACATTGACCTTGGTTTTACGCCCCTGCCATAAGCTTTTCATGCTTGGAATAAACAACTGATGCAAATTTATGGATTTTACAAGTGGCTTAGAAAAATGTAATAATACTTAAAGTTAGCATTAACCCTTGACTTCGCTCAAAGTGATTTTGGCCCTAGAACCGGGGTTATGCAGCTGCACTTATGAAAATCTTAAAAGCAATTTAGACAATATAAGCAGACTTTAAGTTAAAAATTTTTGATCATCGATGGACCCTGACCCTAGTGCCAAAGTTGTGCAGCTTCACATCAACTTGATGAGTAAATAATTGATGTAAGTTTTATGAACATCCCTAAGGGGTTAAAAAAAGTTTTGGGTCAGATAAAAAATTACGATGAATGGACAGCCCAAACAGATGACAATTGATTTTAAATATCACCCCCCATACTTTGTTTTTGGGGGGTAAAACAATAAGAAGTTTGCATGCAATACAAAGTCCCCTACTAAAGGGACTGATGTGTAAGGAAGAAAACAAATGACCTAAAATATTTCCCAAAAACCCAAACAAAAAAAGAGCTTTTTTATTTTTCCCAAAATGTACCTTTGCTAGTGATCTGAATTTTTTGGGGGAAACATTTCAGCCAAGAAAACAAAAAGCCTTTTGAGGGTGCAATAGGGACCTATGAAAAAAAGAGCCTTTTTGACCTCTACATCTGATGTTCCCATGACCTTCAGATAGGAATCACATCCATTTTTATCTCAATGAGGAAAAATTGTGAAAATAATTTTAAATCTCTTGATTGGGGCACAGATTTAAAAGACAGGCAGTGAAAACAATTTTTTGACTTTTGCCCTTTACATGTGACCTTGCCCTTTGATCTAGGTTCTGCTGTTGCACATTACAGGGGGAAAATGTGCACCCCTAAATTTGGATGATAAGTTATAGACGGACGGGGAAAAAACCCTAAGGGCCCCTAATTTCCAATTTTGACTTTAACCTTGCCCTTGGGGTCGCGGGTTTTGAAAAGTAATATTGAAACCCCAACAGATGCCCGGGTTTCTGACTGGCAAGAATCATGGGGAACATTTGTCCCAAGTTATAGAAAAAATTCCCGTTGAGGGAGGGTTGAATTCACATGGACAGGAAAAAAAAACCTTGTTTATTGTTAACACAAAGATGACCTTTGACTTGGACTTGGTGCAAAGTTTTGCCAGAAATTTTTTATTATGTGAAAAATTTTGGGCCAAAAATATTTAACCCCTTGATGTAATCCAGGTACAGCCCAGTCAAAAAATGCAGCAAGACAGCCCGGAAAAAATGAAATCCTAAGCCCCAAACTTTTTTCCAAACCAGTAGGGGCAAATAAACAAAAAAAAACATCATAATAGAAAAATTGAAAAATTTTGAATTTTAAAAAAAAACAAAAAGGGTAGCCCAAATAATGGTAACAATAATGCGTTCAAAGTCCTCCCGACCCTGACTATTTGCCCTTTGAAATTGATGTTTTACACAATGTTTCATAATAAAAATTTTCCATTGAACCCCATTCAACAACTGACAGTTCATACAAAAACATCTAAAAATAAATAAAAGCAGCAGTTTTTTAATTTTGACATTTCATAAACAAAACAAGTTAAAATTTTGGGAAAAAAAAAAGGGTCGGGTAAGGATGCTTCTGCCCAAAGTTTATAAAAAATCAAAGAATCATTTTAAGGATTTTCTTTTTTTTCCCTTTATGGACTTGGAATCAAGTGCAACCAAAAGAGGCCAAGAACAACTAGTGAGAACACCCCAAAGGATTACAAAAACCAAGTTTGGGGGAAACCATTACATAGGGGTTAAAAAATTCTTTTTAAAAAGAGAGCCAGACTATCATTAAAGCAGCTCGAGGTTCAACGCAATATGGTGTAATCATTTTTTCCCAAAAAGACCTTTTTGTTTTTTTCATTTTAAAGTTTTTGAAATACTTATCATGTGAATTTACGGAAAAAATTACTTAAATTTAAAATACAAAAAATTTTCACTGCAAAAAAGTTAACTCAAGAAGCTAATTTTAGCCGCAATAGAAAGTAAATTGCTTATTATAATTTAGGCTAAATCCAATCAGTTGTCAACATTTGTCCGCAAAACGTAGAAGTACATATTACCTTGTTATAAATGTAAATCTATGGGGAGAAATAAAATTTTTTTCCCAACATTTTCATTTAAATTTAAAGGGGGGCAGTGGGGTAGAGGGGGGGGGTCATGCCTTTTTTTTAACGTTTTCAGTAACTAATGGGTTGCAGAGGTTTTAGGGTAGTGGGTATTTCCCCCCTTTTTCAACTATTTATTTGAAAGGGGGCAGTGGGGTTTTATAGGGGGGAGGTGGGGGGGGGGGTTCCTTTTTTTTTTTTAACTATTTATTAATGTATGGTGGCCTTTTTCAGTAAAGTAACGGTTGGCAGGGGTTTGGGGGAGGGTTTCATGCCATTTTTTGCCGCAAATTTCAGAATATAATGGGTTTGGCATGGTTTTGAGGGAGGGGGGGAGATTAGTGCCCTTTTTTTTAACAGTATTCGTAATGAAGGGGTTTCAGTGGTTTGAGGGTAAGGGTTTGTGCCTTTTTTTTTTTTATCGATATCAGTAATGTAATCGTGGGCCCTGGATAGAGGGGGTTGGGTTTTAAGGGCCCTTTTTTAAAAGATTTTAGTAAAAAAATGTTGGGATGGGTTATAGGGGAGAGGTTAGTCCATTTTTTATAGTATTTTTGATTTTCCGGGGGTTTTGGGGGCTTCCCCCACCTGCCCTTGTCAGGGTCGCTTGTTCTTATATAGAGGATGAATTACCCCTGTGGGCTGAAATTTGAACATGTAAAGCGTCTGAACATAAAATTTATCTGAAAAGGCGCTTTTTAAATCTGTATAATTACATGTAATTAATTATATTTTTAGTAATGTAATGGGTTTGGCATGGGTTTTAGGGGAAGGTTAGTGCCATTTTACAACATATTTAAAATTTTAGTAATGTAATGGGTTTGCAACGGGTTTTTGGGGGGAGGTCAGTGCCTTTTTCTAAAAATATTTAAGTAATGTAATGGTTGGGCCCGGGGTTTTAGGGGAGTGGGAAAGGGCCTTTTTCCAACAGTATTTCAGTTTAAATGGTTTGCACTGGGTTTGTATATTCAGTAAAGTAATGGGGGGCCGTTTGGGCAGGGGGGGGTCGCTGCTTTTTTTTAACGATTTCATTAAGTAAGGCATGGTTTTGGGAGGTGAGTGCCCTTTTTTTTAACAGTATTCAGTAATGTAGAGGTGCCATGGGATAAGGGGGGGACCGTGCCTTTTTTTTTCAACGTATTTAGTAATGTAATGGTTGGGCCTAGGTTGGGGGGGAGAGGCGGTGCTTTACAACATTTTTTCAGTAAGTAACGGGTTGGAGTGGGATAGAGGGAGAGGTCATGCCTTTTTTTCCCAAAAGTATTTCAGTAATATAATGGTTAGTAGGTTTGGGGGAAGGTCAGTGCCTTTTTCCAGTTTTCAGAATGTAAGGGTTTGGGATGGGTTTTTGGGAGGGTTTGTCCATTTTACAAAAGTATTTCGAATTAAGGGGGCAATGGGTTTGAGGAGAGGCAGTGCCTTTTTCACAGTATTTCAGTAAATTAAAGGTTGGGATGGGGGAGGGGGGGAGAATCTGCCCCTTTTTTAAACAGTAATTTTCGTAATAATGGTGGCCAAGGTAATTTAAGGTAGGGGTTAGAGCCTTTTTTTTTAAAAGTATTTTATTTTTGTAACGGATGGCCGTTTGGGGAGTGGGGGGGGGGAAAAGGGCGTGCCTTTTTCCAACAGGGTTTTTAGTAAAATAATGGTTTAAAAGTGGGTTTAAAAAGGGGGAGGTAGTGCCTTTTTTTAACAGTATTTCAGTAATATAATTTTGCCAAAGGTGAGTGAGGACAGGTCAGTGCCTTTTTTTCAGCAGTATTTTACGATGTAAGGTTTGCCCTGGTAAGAAGGTATGGGTTATTCCCCTTTTTCCCTTAATATTTTTTTAAAGTAATCATTGGGAGTGGTTTAAAAGTAGGGGTTTTAAAGTGCCTTTTTTTTTTAAAATATTTTTATTTAGGAATGATGGATTAGGTTTTTAAAAGGGGGGGGGGGGGGTTATGCCTTTTTTCAAAAATATTCAGTATGTAAAGGTTGGGCCCTGGTTTTTGAGGCAAAAAAGGCAGTGCCTTTTTCAAAAGTATTTTGTTATGTAAGTTGGGCCTGGGCCAGTGTGGGGAGGTCATGCATTTTATAACATATTTCAGTAATTAATGGTTGGCTGTGGGTAAAGGTGGGGAATCCTTATTTAACGTACTTCAGTTTTGAATGGGCGATGGGTGAGGTGGGGAAAAACGTGCCTTTTCAACATATTTTTTGAAAAGTAATGGTTGCCATGGTTTTGAGGGCAGAAGGCAAAATCCTTTTCAAAATTTCTACTGTAAGGTTGGGGCCCTGGTTTTGAGGGGGGAAGGGAGTGCCTTTTCAACAGTATTTCAGTTTTAATGGTTGGCCGGGGGATGAGGGCAGGTCATGCCTTTTTCAACATATAGGTAATATAAGGTTACAAGGTTTGGGAGGTAATGGATGGCTGTGGGGGGATTTTGGGGAAGGGCATGCCTTTTAAAGTTTTTCAACAGTATTTCAGAATGTTATGGGTGGCTGGATAAAGGGGAGAGGGCATGCCTTTTTTTTAACAGTATTTTAGTAAAGTTTGCTTTGGGTGTGGGGTAAGGGGAGGGCGTGCTTTTTTTTAACATATTTCATAATGTAATGGTTGCATGGATAGAGGAGAAGGTCAGTGCCTTTTTTTTCAACATATTTTTGCAAAGTTATGCTTGGCTGTGGGATATTTGGGAGAGGGCAGTGCCCTTTTTTTTCCCCAAAAGTATTTAGTATGTAATGTTGCAGGGGTTTTGAAGATAGAGGTCAGTCCCGTTTTTTTAAAAAGTATTTCCGTTGTAATGGTTGGGAGTGGATAGAGGGGGGAAAGGTCGTGCGTTTTCAACAGTATTTCAGTAAATTTAATGGTTGGCGTGAGATAAAGGAAGGGGAGTGCCCTTTTTTTTCAACAGTATTTCAGTTATTAATGTAATGGGTGGGCCCTGGGCGAGTGGGGGAGAGGCAGTGCCTTTATAACAATTCGTAATGTAATGGGTTTCTTGGGTTAGTGAGGGGGAGTCATGCCTTTTTTCAAAATATTTCAGTAAAGAATGGGGGCAGTGGGGGAGAGGAGAGGTCGGTCCCCTTTTTTTTCAACATATTTCAGTGATGTAAAGGGTTGGCGTTTTTGGGTAAGGGGAGAGGGCATGCCCGTTTTTTAAAAGTATTTCAGTAATAAAATGGTTTGGGAGTGGGGGTAGAGGGGGGAAAGGGCGGCCTTTTTTTTAAAGTATTTCATAAGTAAAGGCGGCTGGGTGAGGGGAGGTCATGCTTTTTTTCACATTTTAGAACGAAAGGTTGGTGGGTGAGTGGGGAGAGGTCGGGGGCCCTTTTTTAACATATTTTTATAAATTAATGGTTTGCAGGGGTTTGGGGGGGGTTTGCCCCTTTTTTTCAGTATTTTCTAATGTAATGGTTGGCCATGGGGGAGGGGGTAAAGTCGTGCCCTTTTTTCAACGTATTTAGTAAGTAATAGTTGCAGGGGTTTGAGGGGGGAGGTCATGCCTTTTTCAACGTATTTCTAATGAATAGTTGGGCCCTGGGGGCCCTTAGAGATTTAGTGCTTGTTTAAAAAGTATTTCGGGAATGTAATGGTTTGCTGTGGGGATAAAGGTAGGGGCAGTTCCTTATTTCAACGTATTTCAGTAATGTAATGTTTGGCCCTGGGTTTGGGGGGAGGGGGGCCTTTTTTTCAAAAGGATTTTAGAAATCTAATTGTTGGGGTGGGATAGAAGGGAGAACAGTGCCTTTTTTCTCAGTACGTAATGTAATGGTTGCCATGAGGAGTAAGGAAAGTCAGTGCCTTTTTTCAACATATTTCAGTAATGTAATTTTGGGAGTGGGGTTTTAGGGGGGGGGGTGCCTTTTTTCAAAAATATTCAGAAATCTAATGGTTGGGAGGGTAGAGGGGAAGGGCATGCCTTTATCAACAGTATTGTTTGGTTGGGCCCGGGGGGGGGGTGGGGGGGGGGGTCATGCCTTTTATAACAATATTTCAGTAAGTAAGGTGGGGAGTGGGTTATAGGGAAAATCAATGCCTTTTCAACTGTATTTTTTAAATTAAAGGTTGGCAGTGGGGATAAGGAGGGGGTTTGTGCCTTTTTTCAACAATTTCATAATGTAAGGTGGGGTGGGTTTGCGGGGTAGGGGTTGTGCCATTTTTTGCCGCATATTTTAGTAATATAAAGGTGCAGTGGTTTTGGGGGAGGGGAGAGATTAGTGCCTGACAGTATTTCAGTAAAGTAATGGTTGGGAGTGGTTTTAGGGGAAGGGGTTTGTGCCTTTTTTTTTTTATCAATATTTCATAATGTAATTTTGGGTGGGCTAAGGGGATTGGTTTTTAAGGGCCCTTTTCAACGTATTTCATAATGTAATTGTTGGGAGTGGGTTTGAGGGAGAGGTTTGTGCCATTTTTTTAATAATTTCGATTTTTCTGTTTTTGGGGGCTTCGTCTCACTCGTCCCCCTTGGGGCCGATCGCTCTGTTCTGCCTAGAAAAGGGGTGAATTATGCGCCCCGTGTGGCTGCATTTGAATTAGTAAAGTGCCTTTGAACATGAAAAATTTTCATGAAAAGGGCGCTTTAAAATATCGGGATAAATAATATAATATATATTTCAGTAAAGTAAGGTTGGCAGTGGTCTGAGGGGGAGGTTATGCCCTTTTAACAGTATTTTAGTAATGTAATTGGCAGTAGTTTTAGGGGAGAGGGTTTGGCCATTTTTACAACAGTATTAAATCAGTAAGTAAGGGTTGCAACGGGCTGAGGGGAGAGGTCGTGCCTTTTTCTCACAGTATTTTAAATAATGTAAAGGTTGGCCAGGTTTTAGGGGGGTATGTGCCTTTTTTCCAACAGTATTTCAGCTAAATTAAAATGGTTTTCACTGGTTTGTGCATATTTTCGACGTATTTCGTAAGGAACAGTTGGCAGCTAGATTTATTGGGGTTAATGGGGAGGAATTAGTGCTGTTTTTCATCAGTATTTCTAAAGTAAAGTTCCACCCAACACTACTTTTTTCAACATTTTATTTACTAAATAGTTATATTTATACCATGTTTTTAAAAAAGTCCATATGTTTTAAAATTTGAGATAATTTCCCTTTACGAAAACTGTTTGTTTGCCTGTAAGAAAACATTTTTTGAATAAAAAAACTTTAAAAACTGGAAACGGCTTTTTATTTTAAAATTTTATTTTAGGAATACCCTACCACACAGAATTACAAATGTGGTTGTTCTGTTGTGAAAGGGTTAAAAATCTGAAATTTAAAATTTTTTTTCAAAAAACTGAAACAAGCAAATTGGTCATAAATAAACTTTACAAAACAAAAATGTTTTCTGAAAAATAGCCATTTTTAAAAGTATTTTGCAAAATAAACATTTTCTTTACAAACTTTTGGGGATTTTTTAATTATTTATTCCCACAGTAAAAAAGTTTACATTACGCTTACAAAACAATGTTCTCTGTACACAAACATTCCTTTTCCCTATAAATAAAGGTAAACATTTATTCTCCCCCAATTTACTGGTACCCTTTCCTCCAGCAATCGTGGTACCCAGCTAGGTTTTCTTCATCATATAAAGTCATTGTTCAAAGTACACTACAAGGGGGTGACAAAGGGAAAAGAACCCAGGGCCTCACTCCAGGGAAACGCCTACCCTTCCCAAACCCTGCCCAACAAATGGGAGTGACAAGGAAAAGAAACCCCGGGCCTTCAATCCAGGGAAACGCCAAACCCCCTCAACCCAAAGCCTCGAACTAACTTTGACAAGCACACCGTACTTTATAAAGATACAGCAGCCCTGTGGTCATAAAAGAACAATCAAATTGAAAGCCGTCAAACCTTCACAAAAAGCCCTTTACAATATTAAAAAACACGACATTGACCCCAACAAAAATCATGTCTTCACCCCCATTGGGATTCCATGAAAAGCCTCCCAAACCCCTTGACTACCCATACAACTATGCTTTATAAACCCAAAAGGAACAAAACCTACTTGGATTATAATTTATAATCTATGAAAAAAAGCAAGTTATCATATCACCCAAAAGGTAGTTTGCATCAGAACAACAATGGTCACCACAAAAAATGTAAAACCCACTCTTTTCATATTTAAAAAGATTTTATATATTTTTGGGGAAAAAGAAAATTGCATATCCAAACAGAAAAAAAGCCCAGTTTAATCATTAAATAAAATGTTAAGAAAATAAGGCAGTTTGTTGTTGTTGTTGTTTTGTAAATTTTTAAAAAAAGAGTTACTACCACTTGGTTGAACCCCGAGCTGTTTTTAAGCAATTCCCATTTTTATTCTTCTGGGCCCCTACAAAAATAAAAAGTCCAATCTAAACAAGAGAAATGATTATCTCTGGCAACCCAAATATAAGACAAACAGAATTTTTTCCCAAAAATTTTTGGTCTCCCAAAACCCAGCATCACTAAAAGTGGCCAAATACATTCATTTTTAAAAAAACTGGAGCTGGCTATAGCTCACTCAAAACCTCACTGTCCTGTTACTATTTTTTGGCAGAAGCCCCACCCCTTTTTTATGAAATCTTTCCCAAAAGTTGGCAATAACAGATGGCCAACAGACAAAATGCTCCTCCAATACAGCAATGATGTTTTTTTCTTTCTTATTGTTTTATGTGATAAAACCCCAATACATCAACACAGACATTTTGTATTATCTTTGTTTTCATTTTCAAATCACAACAAAACCCAAAAACACAAAGGGAAACTTGTCAACCCTGTTTCACAAAGTTTTTCCGGGAAAAGGCTGTTTTTCCCCATCAAATGTTTGAACAGTATGGTTTGAAACTTTTTTTCCCCGTACACACTAATTTTTCCCGTAACCCTTGAAAACTCAGATATTTAAAAGGTTTCTTACCTTACGCTTTTAATGTGGGTTAGCCATTCAATTCACCGATTTAGCGCTACTTTACCCACACTTGGGAAACAGTACCGTAAATCCGGGGATTTTTCCCGTTAACTCCTGAAATCAAAGCCAATTCTACATTCAGCAAATCTGTATAAAGAGCTTTCCAACGAAGTTTCCCGAGTCATGAAACCAGAGTCACCAGTATTTTTGTTAAGTAATGTTGTAGTTATGACGGATGTTTTTTTTCCCTACTGAAAGTTCTCATATTTCAATTGATCAGAGATAAATTTATTTTAATGTAAGTGGAAAAGAGTCACTAATTTTGATCTTACTCCATTGGGAGAGGTAAGAGAGGCAAATCCCTTTTGTTTTGGTTGATCAAAAAGAACAAAAAGCCCAATAAAGAAATTATTTAAAGGTATTTCTAATTTGGGTTCAACCCAAAAGGGGCCCCAAATGCCCCAATTTGAATAACTTTGAAGAGGACTTATCTGATCATAGTCACATTGATAAGATCCATCAAGCGTTATGAAAGTCATTCATAACAAGTCTTTTAATGGGATTCTTTTTTTTTTTATTTTCCCAAAAAGTGGTTTAATGCCCTCATTTGAATATACTTGAAAAGGGCCTATAATAATGCCCGAAAAAAAATTTATTAAGTCCTTTTACAGTTCAAGAGAAGAAAATTTTTTAAACGTATTTTTAATTTTCACTCAAACAGACCCTAAAAGGGGCCCCCGTTCCCCCCAAACCCCCCCCCATTTGAAAATACCTTTTGAGAGGACCCCTTTTATAACTGTAATCACATTGATGAATATCTATCAAGCATTCATGACAAGAAATCTTTTGAAGACTTTTTATTTTTAATGTACTGCTCCCAATTTGGAGGATGGTCCCCCCTTGTATCAGTTTTGGAAGAACCCTTTAGTGAGGCCAAGTGCCCTGATTTTAACAAAACTGATGACCCCTTAGACAATGCCACAGAACAAATTTGATGAAGGTTCATGAAGAGTCATTAAAGCTTTCTACTCAAAACTGTGGCACCAGTATGTGTACAATCAGAATAACCCCCCCCTTAAAACAATGGGTAAGGACCCTTTTTACAAACAAAGTTTACAAAATTCTCTAGGGTTATAGAAGAATTTGTTTAAAAGTATTGCAAATTTTGGTTAAGCAACCCTAAAAAAGGGGCCAAATGCCCTCCCCCCCCCTCCCCCTTCTAATTTTAAAAATATTTTGGAGAGGACCTTAAAAAGATACTATATACACATTTGAGAAGTCCATCAAGCATTTTACAAGAAATTATTGAAGACATTTTTATTTTTAAAATTTGTGGTCTTTAAAAGGGAGGATGCACACATTTGCATCATTTGGGAGAAACCCGATAATGATGGAAACCAATATTTATGAACTATGAAATCTTTTAAGTCTTTATAACAAGTTGTCTTTTGGGGATTTCCATTTTTTTGTTTAGTTTCCCTGAAGGGGAGAAGTCCGCATTTGAAAACCTTTAAATAGGGCCTTATAACAAAGCCACACACCAAGTTTGACTAAGATCCTTCTTGTGGTTCATGAGATGAAGTTGTTTAAATGCATTTCTTACTTTGACTCAAACAGACCCTAAAAGGGGCTAACTGCACCCCTCTCCCCCACTCAAACCTCCCATTTGAACAAACTTTGGAGAGGATAGTATACTGATACTGTTTATCATATTTGATGAAGATCCATCAGCCGTTCATGATAAGAAATCTTTCTAAGGCATTTCTATTTCTAAATCTAGTAGCTCCTAAAAGGGAGTGACTACCCCCATTTGTATCAGTTTTGGGGAATACCATATATGCTACAGACCAACTTTGATGAAGAGTCTTCAAGCCATTTATAAGGAGTCTTTCAATGGTATCTCTTTTTTTAGTTTTTGTTGCCCATAAAAGGGGTTAAGTATCGTCATGTGAATAGACTTTGAAACAGGACCTAATAACAATGCCAGAAATCAAGTTTGATGTATATCCTTCTATTGGTTCAAGAGAAATTCTTTAAATGTATTTCTAATTTTGGCTCAAGCAGACCCTAAAATGGGCCAAGTTCCCCGCCCCACAGACCAAATTTGATGAAGGTCCATGAGGCAATTTGTTAAAGGCATTTCTAATTTTAGCTATAGCAGCATGTATGCCTAAGAGTAAGAATACCCCCATTTAAAACAAGGCAGTCTGAAAGACAGCTAAATCCCCCGCCACTGCTATGGATAGTGAAAGGGTAAACCTTTGATTTTAGCTGTGACCTTGACCTTGAACTGACATGGTGACTCATGAATTCTGCACATCGTCTTGATGAGGTGATCATATGACCCAAGTTTCATGAAAATCCTTCATGGAGTTTAGAAGATATAGAGCGGACACAAAATGGAAGGCTCAAAACCTTTGACCCTAAGTTGTGACTTTGACCTTGAGCCGGCATGGCTGACTCATGGGTTCTGCAAATCATCTTGATGAGGTGATCATTTGACCCAAGTTTTATAAAATTCCTTCAAGGGGTTTATGAGATATAGAGCGGACACAAAATGGCAGGCTCAAACCTTTGACCTTGAGTTGTGACCTTGACCTTGAACCAACAAGGCTGACTCATGGGTTCTGCACATCGTCTTGATGAGGTGATCATTTGACCCAAGTTTCATGAAAATCCTTCAAGGGGTTTAGGAGATATGGACCTGACACGATTTTGTTACGGTAGGAAGGACGGACGGACGGACGCAGACCATTCCTATAATCCCTCCGCCACGGTGGGGGATTAAAAACATGGGATAGGACCTTTTAACAATGCTACAAACAAAGTGGTTCATGAGAAGAACTTGTTTAAAGGTATTTCTAATTTTGGCTCAAGCAGACCCTAAAAGGGGCCAAATGGTGCTGCCCAACCCCCTTCCCAAAATCCATCTAGAAGTTCATGTAAAGTATTCAACGTAATTTTAATTTCAGCTCTAGCAACCACTATAAGGACAAAACACCCTTATCTGAAGAACTTTTATAGAGGACCTACTAATGATACTACTAAGTTTGATGAAGATCTATCAAGTGGTTTATGAGAAGTAAATTCAAATTTCTTTTTTTAAGCAGCCTCTGAAAGAGGCAGCACCTATTTGAACAACTTTGGACAGACAGTGTGGCCATTTTTGAAACCAAAAGCCAGCAGCTTTCCAAACAAAGCTTATATTTATACTTAGAAATTTAAATTACTGGTTAAAATATTAATTTTTACATTTAAATTAGGCACAGGCTATCCACTTCAGTGAAATATCTATAAATGAAGCATTATCTTTTTCATCTTCTGAAACCAGTATTTATCTATGGATAAGTCAGTCAGCTTAGCCGAATAAGGACCATGCAAATCTATGGATCATGGACTATTTCTAAATAACAAGTTTCATCCCAGAGAGAGATTTGTATTCTCCATGCTTATCTGATAGACAATCTTCTGTCTGTAATCATTTGCCCTCCAATTCTCATTCATGTAGGGCAGTTGGCAGTTACTTAAGGATAACATGTTAATTCTTGTAAAGAATCCAACAACTGTTATAACTGGCACTATTTAACAAAACAAAAAACCATAAAAATATACTTTTATCTCACCTTGCAATGAAAAATTCTGAAAGCAGTATAGAACTTATTTGACACAATCTTACAAATGTTCTTATCTATTAAACTTCTGAGTCCGTTGGATTTTAAGTTGACCTGACATGATAAGGTATATGTTGCCAAAAGCTAACATGACCTTTGATCTCCAGCTGTGAACCTGACCTTTGAGATAGGAACTTGTAGTTTATGCATGACACTCCATCTTACAGCTGGTTCAAATGGGTCAACCGTGTTGTTGTACTTATATAAAAGACTGACTCGGTTTATAGGCTGGTCAGGACTGTGATATGTATTGTATTTTGCCATCGGAATATTTCGATAAAATGCTTCTTCCCCTTCCGTTTGGATCCGTCCATGTTTACAAATACGTTCGTTTATTTTATAGACTGTACTAAGGTCAACAAGATTGCTCCATGCATGTCAAAGTTATGGTCTCGACAAAATCGGATGGATGCACGCACATGCACTAAATAGCAATTTGGATGACTATGTCTCCGCTTCTGTAAGCGGGCTCGACAATAACTATTTGCATGAGTAGTGTGGAGTGTAACTTTATAATAAAGAATATAGGCATCTATCTTATAAATTTGGATATAGAATCAACTGCCGGCCAAACATGTTCTACAGTGATTACAGGCCAATCAAATAGGGTTATTTTAATAGTAGCTTTATCTGGGATGCTGTATTCAGCTAGAGTGGAGTTTTGCTAGATCGGATCTCACGAGGCCTCGAGTGTGATCCAACTTTGCAAAATACACGAGAGCCCAATACAAAATCCAAGATTTAGATACTGTTATAATGACCCTTTTATTATATACCTCCATCTTTTTGTTTGTTGTTTTGTTATTGAATGACCCTTTTATTATATACCTCCATCTTTTTATTTGTTGATTCATTATTGAATGAAATCTTCAATTGTTTATCAATTTTAAAATGGCGCCTATAGCAATATTAAACTTTGGAGTTAAAGGCCGTATCCTCTCAAAGTATGCGGACAGATGAATTAAATCTAACAAACCCAATCTGGAAACATATTTATAAATTGCCTTTTAAGTGCACAAATGTCTCAAAATTGAAATAGTTTCAGTTTAAGATAAATCATAGAATTTTTGGTACAAATTATTTATTACAAAAAATGGGTGTGGTTAATAGCAATTTATGTTCTTTCTGTGCTCAAGAAGTAGAAACATCAGTACACTTATTTTGGGGTTGTGACATGACATGTTTTTGGTTGAATGTGCAGTTGTGGATAAATGTGGGGAAAATATGGTTGTGTTTACCAAAAGTGATGAATGTTAGGTTACCTAATTTTATCGACTGTTTTAGATAATGTAATCATAGCAAGCAAATTGAATATTTATCATTGCAAGTTGATCGCTTATGTTCCTGAATTAAAAGTCCTTAAAAAAATTAAATTACTGTTTCAAACTGAAATTCAACACAGTAAAATCATTTAGAATGGATAGATTTAACCAGATATACATTCTGCATACCCAATGGCAGAATGTCGAGCCTGCCAGCTGTCTAAAAAAGTAACATTTATAATACAATTTGCCGGTGTCAGAACTGATTTACACTAGAACCTGTATTTGCATATTGAATATTTTTGACCAATTATAACAAGAGGACCATGATGGTCCTGAATCGCTCACCTGTCCCCACATGACCCAGTTTTGAACTGAGTATGACGTCGTCTTTTCTATTATTTGACATAGTGACCTAGTTTTTGAGCTCATGTGACCAAGTTTTGAAACTGACCTAGATATCATCAAGATAAAAATTCTGACCAATTTTCATGAAGATCCATTGAAAAATATGGCCTCTAGATAGGTCACAAGGTTTTTCTATTATCTGACCTAATGACCTAGTTTTTGAAGACACGTGACCCAGTTTTGAATTTGAACTAGATATCATCAAGGTGAACATTCTAACCAATTTCCATGAAGATCTCATGTAAAATATGGCCTCTAGAGAGGTCACAAGGTTTTTCTATTTTTATACCTACTGACCTATTTTTGACCACATGTGACCCAGTTTCGAACTTTACCTAGATATCATCAAGGTTAACATTCAGACCAATTTTCATGAAGATCCATTGAAAAATATGGCCTCTAGGGAGTTCACAAGGTTTTTCTACTTTTAGACCTAATGACCTAGTTTTTGACCGCAGCTGACCTAGTTTCAAACCTGACCTAGATATCATCAAGATGAACATTCAGACCAACTTTCATACAGATCCCATGAAAAATATGGCCTATAGAGAGGTCAAAACATTTTTTTCTTATCATTTGACCTACTGACCTAGTTTTTGAAGCATGTGACCATGTTTCGAACTTGACCTAGATATCATCAAGATGAACATTCAGACCCATTTTCATAAAGATCCCAAGCAAAATGTGACCTCTAGAGTGGTCACAAGGTTTTCTTATTATTTGACCTACTGACCTAGTTTTTGAAGCCACATGACCCAGCTTCAAACTTGACCTTGATATCATCAAGGTGAACATTCTAATATTCATGAAGATCCATTTAAAAGTATGGCCTCTAGAGAGGTCACAAGTTTTTTCTATTTTTAGACCTACTGACCTAATTTTTTACCGCAGTTGACCCAGTTTCGAACTTGACCTAGATATCATCAAGATGATCATTCAGACCAACTTTCATACAGATCCCTTGAAAAAATGGCCTATAGAGAGGTCACAAGGTTTTTTTATTATTTGACCTACTGACCTAGTTTTTGAAGCATGTGACCCAGTTTCGAACTAAATCTAGATATCATCAAGGTGAACATTCTGACTTATTTTCATGAAGATCCATTGAAAAGTATGGCCTCTAGAGAGGACACAAGGTTTTTCTATTTTTAGACCTACTGACCTAGTTTTGGACCGCATGTGACCCAGTTTCAAACTTGACCTAGATATCATCAAGATGATCATTCAGACCAACTTTCATAAAGATCCCATGAAAAATGTGACCTCTAGAGTGGTCACAAGCAAAAGTTTACGGACGGACACTGCGTGATCACAAAAGCTCACCTTGTCACTTTGTGACATGTGAGCTAAAAAAAAATACCTAATATAAGTTCATTAATCATGTAATTAGTGTTTCATATAAATGGACATGCTCTTTTTCTGTTCTTCATAAAATTAAAAGCCTTGTGGAACTTTTCAAATTAAATAATATTTGGTCTGCCCGGGGATCAAACTCGCAACCTCTTGATTAGTTCTGACCTCTCCCTACTAAGCTAGTGTTATGCAGTTTCAATAAATTAGATCCAGTGTTATGGCTTAATCATGGGCCTTACTGCAAATTATCCTGGACCATATCCCTCAGAAAACCTTTGGGGCACCTTTGTTTATAAATTGACTACCACAGTTTTCATCATCAGGACATAAATTATGTCTTTTCCTTTTTCAGTTCTATTTTCGATAATTGTTTTCTCAAATAACAGGCAAATGTTTGAAAATTATGTTATCATATATTAATCAATAAGTAAACAGTTGTAATGAATATCAAAATTCTGAGGACTAACTTAAGTTTACAACTCTACTAAGCCTTTTTCTAAATAAAAGCTATATATACATATAGTTTTGTGACAATAGGTCTACCCACACTTAAGATTTTAAGTGGAAAACATTTTCTATTTAAATAACAAGTACCTTTACCAAAGTGATAAAATACTAACCTATGTCTAATTAAAGCAACCTACACACAAAAACATTTGTGACAATATGCATAACCAAACTAAAGATACTTGAAGTTGAAAGCATTTTTCTGTTTCATAACAGTTCCTTCACCCTAGGCGCCTTAACCACAAGGGGGTTAATCAATCTACTCCTTACCATGGAAAAAAAATGGCGGCCAAAACTGAAAATGTGAGTTTTTCTTACTTTTTTTTCTTTTTCAAGGATATCTAGACAATAACACATGTCTATCAACCTGCTCCGCTGTTTTCTCTATCTACCGGCACCTTTCACTTTGGAAACAGTACTGTAATTTGTCTGGAATGCTGGTCATGAGATTCAAAGCCATGGAAAATCCTCCAGTAAACAGGGATAAGGAATAGTGCGACTTGCAAAAATGGTCTTTTTACCTAATATACCGCAGGTTGTAAGCTATTTTTCTGATTTGAAGGAAATTATTTCCACATACTTATGTAATAGTGTTGGTTTTGAGCAGATCACAGTTAGTATTTTCAAAACAACACAATTTTTGTCTGATGGTGAGGAACAGTGTGCGAAAATTAGAGGATAAGGTGCAATGCAATTTTTTTCAAATGGATTTTACAGTTTTCACTCATCGTTTCTGAGATAACCAATTGACATTTCTCTACCACGTAATAATTAAAGAGGTCTGAATCGCGACCTTGGCTGTTAAACTACACTAATACTGTAGGTGAACCATAGTGTAAACCCTCGTATCGTTAAAAGTCGTTAATGACGAACAATCAAGTGTTCCTTACCATGGTCGTTTAAAAATAGTCTCCAGGCGCAAATTAAACATACTGTAATTTCAATGAATACATGTTTATACTTGTTACCTAATGTCAATTGGATTTATCAGATAAAATCAAAAAAATGTACTAAAGACAATTTAAAATGATACATACGTTACTGACGCCATGCGCAAGTTTTATACAACAAGAGGGGCATGATGACCCTGGATTGCTCACCAGAGTAATATGAGCTACATGTTTCAAATGTCAAACTGATGATTTTTAGAAATTTTTTGGAAGATTTTCCGATTTTGAATCAAGTAACCAAGCCAATTTTACCCCTGATGGTCATGATTTGAACAAAGTTTGTAGAAGTCTACTAGGCAATGTTACATATCAAATATCTAAGATCTAGGCCTTCTGGTTTATTTTTAGCAAATTTATGAAGATTTCCCTATGTACAATCAAGTAACCCCTGGGGCTGGGTAAATTTGACCTGCGGGGTCATGAATTGAACAACTTTTGTAGAGGTCCACTAGGCAATGCTACATGTCAAATATCTAAGCTCTAGGCCTTCTGGGGTTTTTTTTAGAAAATTTTGAAGATTTTCTTATGTACAATCAAGTAACCCCATGAGGCGGGGGTCAATTTGACCCTGGGGGTTATGACTTGAACAAATTTTGTAGAAGTCTACTAGGCAATGATCTAGGCCTTCTGGTTTATTTTGAAGATTTTCCTATGTAAAATCAAGTAACCCCTGGGGCGGGGTCAATTTTGACCCCAGGGGTCATGTTTGAACAAATTTTGCAGAGTTCCACTAGGCAATGCCACATGTCAAATATCTAAGCTCTAGGCCTTCTGGTTTATTTTTAGAAAATTTTGAAGATTTTTCTATGTACAATCAAGAAACCCCATGGGGCGGGGTCATGATTTGAACAAATTTTGTAGAGGTCCACTAGGCAATGCTACATATCAAATATCTATAAGCTCTAGGCCTTCTGGTTTATTTTTAGAAAATTTTTGAAGATTTTCCTATGTAAAATCAAGTGACCCCTGGGGCGGGGTCAATTTTGACCCCAGGGGTCATGATTTGAAATTTTTTTGTAGAGGTCCACTAGGCAATGCTACATGTCAAATATCTAAGATCTAGGCCTTCTGGTTTATTTCTAGAAAATTTTTGAAGATTTTCCTATGTAAAATCAAGTGACCCCAGGGGTGGGGTCAATTTTGACCCCGGGGGTCATGATTTGAAAAACTTTAGTAGAGGTCCATTAGGCAATGCTACATGTCAAATATCTAAGCTCTAGGGCTTCTGGTTTTTGAGAAGAAGATTTTTTAAGATTTTCCTATGTAAAATCAAGTGACCCCTGGGGCGGGGTCAATTTTGACCCCGGGGTCATGATTTGAACAAACTTGGTAGAGGTCCACTAGGCAATGCTTCACACCAAATATCTAAGCTCTAGGACTTCTGGTTTTTGAGAAGATTTTTTAAAGTTTTTCCTTTCGGTTGCCATGGCAATCAGAGTTCTGCATGGAATTCAATTCTTTGAACAATAGCTTCACCCAAGGAACATTCCTGTGAAGTTTAGATGAAATTGGCCTAGCGGTTTATGAGGAGATGTCATTTAAAGTAAAAGCTCTGGTGAGCTAAAAATTCACAACACTCGATCGCTTTTATAGTTAATGACGGATTTTTTAGTAAATGCAAAGAATACATATTCCCTAATTACTAATAACTGCATCATAATATGTACATGTATGTCTGTGTAGAACAGATATGACGCCGATGAAGGGATACTTATGTTATGGATCTATCCTACAATGAATATATGAGGTTGACATACAAAGAATAGCGTTTTTATGTCTTTAAAGGTTATTTCTAGTTTTGTTTCAACTACATGTTATAACATTTGATACAAGATATACTTAGTAGTGATATATTTTTCACTTAAACTTTATAATATGTAAAGATTCAACTTTCTATGATACAAACGTCATCTTTATTCTAAGACATTGAAAAAATCACGGCAATTCATGCTGAACTAAGAGTAGTTTTTTCATGCAAAAACAGTGCATGCATTTTCAATAAATCTATTATGAAGCAGGGGTCCTTCTTAATTTAAATGGCATAAGAAATGGCAAAATGATACGTGATCGATACAAGCGTTACCAGTCTCATTTAAAATAACAAACAAGAAAGTGTCACTCGGTTTTAATTGACAGTGTTATCAGTTTGTATCGTCTACTTCATAAGATGCAGATTTCACATAATGTAAAGTCGCACATTTGTCCTTGAAGACGTGTTTTCTTTTTCTGAAAATGTTCAACGGGCTCTGCTGGTAATGTTTGGTTTAGATAGGAAGCTAATTTGATGTATCTTATAGTAAAACCTATTTGTGATTATATGACAAATATATGTTTTGTTTCAATTAAATACATGTTGTTATACATATTGAGTACGCCATAAACACAGCGCAAACTATTGATAATATGTTACATATGGTAACATATGTATCCTTTCATACTTGATATCTTACTGACAGTCCATTTTATACAACATAAGGCTTCATTTTTTTTTACAAGTGAAATTTCTTTTGACAGTGTGCCTATATATGTATTGCAATATTAGTGTTCCATTTAGCAAAACAGTACTTGTAGATCACTCTCATAGCTTGTACATGTAAACTTAAGAATGCCATCAAATATGTTTGTACATAATACGATAATAACATTGCAATACATGTGTTTATTTACATCATTTAGCCTTTTAATGGTGTAGCAAGAACACATTTTCATGGAGATAAATGAACTTTTTGTTCCTCTTCCATCAAAATTCAGTAGCCCTCAGTTTGCTCAAGAATAATTCTATAAATATCTATAAATATCTCTTCTGAACATAGATTATATAATATACCCATTTAAAATGCAAGGGTTAAACATCTAATGCTCCCTTTTCTCCTGGACATACCCATTGCCCAAAGATCAAAACTTTTAAAATACTGTGAAGTACTTCCCATTTTGAAACTTATTTCCAAGTTTCCTTATTTGTAGACATAAATTATCCCTTGAGTATCACTTAATGCACATAGCCATGTAAGCATTGTTGAAAATGACAAGTAAGGCAATAGTAAAGATTAACAATGTATGTACTTCCCAACCCCCTTTTAATAGTTCCAAAAGTACCTGCAGGATTTAATTTTGAATTTTATATACAAGACATTTCAATCCATAGAACCAAACTTAAATCATTTAACACTATACTTCAGATTAGTGCTGTGAATTCGGGCATTTCTACTTGAATCTTTAACTTACTCTTATCTCAACATGACACCATTTATATGTGTTGCTAATTGTAAATGCCAATCAATCTACTGCATTTTACTAATCACTTTGTACTGCTAACAACTGATTCTAACTATTGTGTATCCAAAGTCACATGACTTGGTTTACTGATTATATCATATCTATTTACATTTGTGGGTGTTTATGAGCTTTGCCAGAAAAAGTGTATTTTATGTGATATTCTTTCCTGACATCCTCTGGCAAGTCATCCTCGTACTTCCATAATGTTTTACTTTTTCCATTCTCATTTCTGTATCTGACCTTATACACTAGGCGTCCTTTGTAGTTTGAAGCTTGTATGAGTTTGTCAAAGTCCCAAATCTCCTCCCTTGTATTTATATCTTCAGATTTAGCTTCATCTACTTTCTGTTTCACCTCATCTTGCTCAAAATCTACCTCTTCAACATAATCGTCAACACTACTTTCATTTTGACGCAAGGTTATGTATTTCTCATAGGCAATGGCCCTGTTCTCTGGCACACCAAATCAATTTAAAAAAGATTCTTTTAAAAGTTCAAAATTGTTCTTCTGTTCATCATTAAGGTTCAAATACCAATTTTCAGCAATTTTTGGCATAGCCAAACACATTTGCAGGCACTTATGCTCATCGTTCCATTGGTTTGTTTTGGCTATTAGTTCAAATTTCTCTATAAAGAACTTTGCATTTTCCCCTTCTTCAAACTTGGGAATGCTTAACCTTTAGCCTGCTGGCGGCAAGTGTTTTAGCCTTTGCGACCAGTGCAAACCAAGATCAACCTGCACATCCGTGCAGGCTAATCATGGTCTACACTGTTCGCTATTCAGTCGGTAAATTTTCAGTGAACACCCCTTCAGATAATAATGGTACTGTCCAAATTGAATGATGGATTAGTCCATTGTAGAAAATTAGCAGGGAGAAGGTTAAGATATCTATTTTGGTTCTAGGCATAATTGCTTTGTATTATGCTTTACTTAGATATGTTTTATTTCCATTTTAGTTTCTCTACTTTTATGCCACCTTTCGTTTAATCTGAACTACTTTTAGAATTAAATGCTTCAGTTTTAGTTAAGTTTAATTTCCACTGTCCTGAATCTTCACTTTGAATCCATTTCCACTACCTCGAATTCTCCACCATTATATAACCAGGATACTACTTTTATTAATGGATTTATTATTACTTATAATTATTCAAAGTCGAATATGACATTATACATTCCCTGTGAAAATGTACCATGTTTCTTTCGGAGTCTCATGAGTCTGGTTCTTAGTTTGTTGAATAGGCTTTGGTTGTTCGAGCGCAGATAAGATAGTGTTTGTAGTTTTTACTAAGAACGTATGCCACCTTATATTACTTTATTTTCGTTTCTATTAAAATCGATACCTTAAAACGAATCGCTGCCTTAGAACTGGTAGCTAATAGGTAAAAGAGCTACCTTTAATTACTGTTAAGGTAAGAATCTGCCAGTAAAAGGGCATAAAATTTTGTTCAAACAGTGATATATCTTGAAATATTTTTACAAGACTGTTAATATATTTGAAAAAGTCTTTACAGTAAAGACAGACTTACTAGAACTGTTAATTCTGAATGAAATTTTATATGTAGATTATTGTCGTTTTGTGTTGCTGCTTGGTTCATGAATGTGGTTGTACGCAAATTAAATTATCTTTTCTTCATTTTTTGGAAAAGTTCTGACATAGTGGCTTGTGGTTACATTTAATTTTTAATATTTGAATACGCACTTTTTCTTCGTGCATTTCATTATATACAATTTAATGTTGTGTGATTCATGGATTCAATGACAAAAGCACTTGTTATAAGGGCTGCCACCTTACAAATATACAAGAGAACGAGATTATCAACGCCACCTTTGAAAATACGAATAACTAATTTGACAGTCGTAAGAAATAATTAGTTTGAATAAATAAGTATTTGTGCTTTTGATTTACAATGGTCGGCTTCAATTTGATGGCAATCCTGAACACGAATTTTGGTGCCTGAAAATGAATTTATTCGTTATTTTTAATTTGGGATACATACGTTACCATCAGCATATTTCTGATCAGATGGTAACCAACATTGTAAAGTCATACTGTGCATAAGATTATGCTGATTATATGTCAACGGTTTTACTACAAAGGTATAACCACAATATTTGTTGTTAAAAAGTATTATTGTAAAGTTGCATGTTTTATGTTTTGACAAGTTTATAACTAGTGTTATAGTTGATTGACATAAATGTTTCCAAGAAAAGCTTGATCATTAAATGAACTTAAATTTGTGGTATAAGATACATGTTGGTAAATAACAATCATATTTGCCACACATAAATATGGCATGTCAAACGTTGCTAAATTATATATGTATGTTATTATTAATGTATGTTTGTTATTGTTATTCAATGTCTGGTCATCATTGTTGTATGATTTGTATAGCATCGCTGTGCTATTTATATCTCATGTGCTATTTATATCATGGGAAATCCCACATACAATAAGAATATCAAGCTTACAAAACAATAATGAATAAACAACAACAACAATAACGAACAACAACAACAATAACGTCTTTTACAACAAGAATATCGAACATACAATAAGAATAACAACATATAGAATAACAATGGTAACACTTAAAATATGAATGACACGACATTGAATAACAGTAACAAACATACAATAATAATAACATACATATATAATTTAGCAACGTTTGACATGCCATACATAAAGACTTACTTTAATGTATTTTTCTCATACCCATGTAATTCAGTGTAATGATACTTGCATTACTTTTGTACTGCAGCTTTAGATACAAGCAGGATGCATAAAATATTGAAATTGCTTCTCCAAATGTATATGTTAATGGCATCGTAAGGGTATATCTGTGATTTTATGAGCTAACTATGTTTGTGATTTGCCTTTTGTCAATGTTTTTAAATATGTTTTTTAACAGTTTAAAGTTCGTTCAATGATCTACTAGCAAACTTGCGAGGTAATATTCCTTAATAACTCTAAGCCAGTGTTAACTAATATAGTTAAAGCTTCAACCACGAATAATTTCTTGTCTGTATGTATCCATAAAATCTAGAATTAGTGCGCCTAAATGTCGCATAACGTATGTATCTTAACAAAAAATTACAAAGAACTGTATATTTCAACAATGCATAACGCTTAAACAAGTTAAGTGGTGTTGCTGATTTTTCACTATCTTTAGTAGAACACATTGTATTTTAAGTTGGTTTAACATTTAATGCTTTCTTAAGACAAAAAATAATATTTCAACATTTTTGTAAGGCAATTGCTTGTTATTAACGACTTTGGGCGCTATAGCAATAGAAATTTATAGATACTTAAATGTTGGCGAGGGATAGTATTGAATACTTGCTAAACCTTTGACTTTCAGTACATCAGGTGTCTGATAGACAGGCGGATACCTTTTAAATCTTACTACAGTGAGCAAGAGATAGTTATAAATGATCACCAAAATATTATTGTAACAGAATTTTACTTGATTGTCTTTGAAAAGAACGAAGAAAAACAGTCGCTTGAAGAAGTGAACTGCACTTTATCCTCTTATTTTCGTACACTGTTCCTTACCATCAGACAAAAAACTGTGTAATTTGAAATTATGACTTTTAATTGGCTCCAGACTAACCATGATGGAAATGTATATTGAAATTTTACTTCTAATCAGAAAAATAGCTCACAACTATTTGAATAATTCGGCAAAAAGACCGTTTTTGCTAATCGCACTATTCCTTATCTCGTGTTTACCGGAGGATTTTCCATCAATTCAAATCCCATGACCAGCATTCCAGACAAAGTACAGCACTGTTTCCAAAGTTAAATGTACCGATAGATAGAAAAAACAGTGGAGCAGGTTGATAACTATGTGTCATGGTCTAGAAATCCTTGAAAAAGATAAAAAGTAAGAAAAACTCACATTTTTACTTTTGGCCGCCATTTTGTTTCGGTGGTTTAAAGGAGTAGATCAAATACCCCCCTTGATACAAGCCAAGTTTCACAAATCATTTTTTTTTTTAATTTGTCTTTTTTTTAGTAACACTGAACTTGAGCCTGACCTGTGTTACCACAATCATAATCCTATCCTTTGTCTAAATAAGAGCTTCCTACTCCCATTTCTAACTAATGCTACTGTACAGAAACAACTTTTCTCTTTTCAATACCACAGACCAAGTGAATCCAAATATATTCTAAATATTGTGTCCTAAAAACCATCTACAAACAAAATTTGGTGAGAAATATATACCAAACTATAGTTATGAGCAGAAAGCCTGAACCTGGTGACCCCTAAACAGAATCTTAATATTTTCCTCAATAAGAGCTACCTGTATTCAAAATTTGGTGACAAAAGGTCCACCCATTAATGACGATGTGGGCAGTTAACCTAACCAGTGTTCCTGGATTCTGTACCAGTATAAACCTGTTTTCCTCAAGTATCTGCCAACTTCCCCACATGAATCAAATGTGGAGGATGAATGATTTCAGTCATAATGTCTTTCATAAAATTGTCACCAAGACTAATTATGCTATGCCTGGGGATCAAACTCACAACACCCTTGATTAGTTTTGACCTCTCCCTGGTACTAAGCTAGTGGTATATAGTTTCAATAAATTAGATCCAGTGTTACGGCTTAATCATGGGAGTGCAAATTATCCTGGACCATTGTCCCTCAAACATTTTTGTGTGCCTTTGTTTATAATTTGACCACATTATGTACCACAGTTTTCATCATCAGGATCTTATTTATGTCTCTTCCTTTTCAAATTCTATTTTCAGTAACTGTTTTCTCAAATAATTGCCAAATACTTGAAAATTATGAAACAAGAAGGTCATGATGACCCTGGATCGCTCACCAGAGTAATATGAGCTACATGTTTCAAATGTCAAACTGATGAGTTTTAGAAAACAAATTTAAGATTTTCCTATGTACAATCAAGTAACCCCTGGGGCGGGGCCAATTTTACCCCGAGGGTCATGATTTGAACAAAGTTTGTAGCAGTCTACTAGGCAATGTTACATATCAAATATCTAAGATCTAGGCCTTCTGGTTTATTTTTAGCAAATTTATGAAGATTTCCCTATGTACAATCAAGTAACCCCTGGGCTGGGTCAATTTGACCCTGGGGGGTAAGATTTGAACAACTTTTGTAGAGGTCCCCTAGACAATGCTTCATGTCAAATATCTAAGCTCTAGGACTTCTGTTTTTTTTTAAAGAAAATTTTGAAGATTTTTCTATGTACAATCAAGTAACACCATGGGGCGGGGTCAATTTGACCCTGGGGTCATGATTTGAACAAATTTTGTAGAAGTCTACTAGGAAATGCCACACGTCAAATATCTAAGATCTAACCCTTCTGGTTTATTTTTAGAAAATTTTTGAAGATTTTCCTATGTAAAATCAAGTGACCCCTGGGGCGGGGTCAATTTTGACCCCGGGGTTCATGATTTGAACAAATTCTGTAGAGGTCCACTAGGCAATGCTAAATGTGAAATATCTAAGCTCTAGGCCTTCTGGTTTATTTTTAGAAAATTTTTGAAGATTTTCCTATGTAAAATCAAGTGACACCTGGGGCGGGGTCATGATTTGAACAAATTTTGTAGAGGTCCATGCACTAGGCAATGCTACATGTCAAATATCTAAGCTCTAGGCCTTCTGGTTTATTTTTAGAAATTTTTTGAAGATTTTCCAATGTAAAATCAAGTGACCCCTGGGGCGGGGTCAATTTTGACCCCGGGGGTCATGATTTGAACAAATTTTGTAGAGGTCCACTAGGCAATGCTACATGTCAAATATCTAAGCTCTAGGCCTTCTGGTTTATTTTTAGAAATTTTTTGAAGATTTTCCTATGTAGAATCAAGTGACCCCTGGGGCAGGGTCAATTTTGACCCCGGGGTCATGATTTGAACAACTTTAGTCATCCATTAGGCAATGCTACATGTCAAATATCTAAGCTCTAGAGCTTCTGGTTTTTGAGAAGAAGATTTTTTAAGATTTTCCTATGTAAAATCAAGTGACCCCTGGGGCGGGGTCAATTTTGCCCCGGGGTCACGCTTTGAACAAATTTAGTAGAGGTCCACTAAGGCAATGCTTCACACCAAATATCTAAGCTCTAGGGCTTCTGGTTTTTTAGAAGAAGATTTTTAAAGTTTTTCCTTTCGGTTGCCATGGCAACCAGAGTTCTGAATGGAATTCAATTCTTTGAATAAATTTTGTAGAGCTTCACCCAAGGAACATTCCTGTGAAGTTTGGATGAAATTGGCCTTGCGGTTTATGAGAAGATGTCATTTAAAGTAAAAAGTTTACGGACGGACGCTGGACGGTGACCCATCCTAATAGCTCACCCTGAGCCTTTGGCTCTGGTGAGCTAAAAATTATTGTTTCCTTGTTTATGTTGACCTCTCTATATTGCTTTAACTGAATAAACCCAAGTGTAATACTGAAAGTAGTGATTTTTCAATCATGTAATCAGCATTTCATCTAAATGGACATGCACTTTTTTTGTTCTTAACATAAAATTAAAAGCCTTGTGGAACTTTTCAATTTAAATAATATATGGTCCTTCTAATTCATAAACTCTAACGACCACCGGCTTAAGGATGTGTTACATAAAAGCTCTGCTTACCAGTATCAATCTGTAGAAATACAGATTCTAAAATTGAGCTGAAGTTTTAAATTTCACTTGATATTTTTCTCAAAGAAACCACAACAGTACTTTATATGTACAATATTTTTGTATTTCAATCTAAGGCTACTTTTTCCTCTCCCTGACCTCTTTGATCTTCTAAATTTCTCCTTCCCCCCCCCCCCCCCCCCCCCACACACACACACACATGTTTCTTTTCAATATTATCTGTTGTCAATACAGATACATATTCTTTGTAATTCTAGAAAGTTGGACAGTTGTAATGAATATCAAAATTCTGAGGGCTAACTTAAGTTTACAACTCTACTAAGCCTTTGTCTAAATAAAAGCTATAGCTCTATATAGTTTTGTGACAACACATCTACCCAAACTTAAGATATCAAGTGGAAAACATTTTCTATTAAAATAACAAATACCTTTTCTGAAGGGATCAAAATACAATATTAACCTATGTCTAATTAAAGCAACCTACACACAAAAAGTCTGGTGACAATATGCATAGCAAAACTAAAGATATTTAAAGTTAAAATATTTTACTATTTCATAAACAGTACCTTCACCCTAGGCACCTTAACCTTATCTACTTACTATCCAAGTTTCACAACTATAACTCATTTTCAGCCAAAGTCATCTTTTAAAATTTTTTTAGTAACACTGAAGCTGACCTTAAACTCTGTTACTGTAGGGCTTCCTACTCTCCAAGATTCACCAACATCTTTGTTTGTTTTGTTTGTTTTAGGTTTAACGCCATTTTTCAACAGTACTTGTCATGTAAAAACGGTCAGTCAACCTAACCAGTGTTCCTGGATTCTGTACCAGTACAAACCTAATTGCCAACTTCCCCACATGAATCAGAGGTGGAGGACTAATGATTGCAGACACAATGTCATTTATCAAATAGTCACAGAGAACAAACGCCCCGCCCGAGGATCGAACTCAAGACCCCGCAATCCGTAGACCAACGCTCTACCCAATGAGCTAAGCAGATGGGCTTCACCAACATCTCATTTCTTACTAATGCTCCTGTACAGAAACAATTTTTCTGTTTTCAATACCACAGACTTTAACCTTGAAATGACTGAATCCAAATATATTCTAAACATTGTTCCCTAATAAGCTATCTACAAACCAAATTTGGCGAGAAATATGTACCAAAACTATAGTTATGAGCAGAAGTACTCTTTTTGCTTTTAGTAAAAAGAAGCTTGGCATTGAACTTGGTGACCCCTAAACACAATCCTAATCTTTTCCTCAATAAGAGTGTTACCTGTATTCAAAGTTTGGTGACAAAATGTCTACCCATTCTCCATTCTACTAGCCATGCTTTTTATTTGAAAATAGTAATGATGATGTGGGCAGTTAACCTAACCAGTGTTCCTGGATTCTGTATCAGTATAAACCTGTTTTCCACAAGTAACTGCCAACTTCCCCACATAGATCAAAGGTGGAGGATGAATGATTTCAGTCATAATGTATTTCATCAAATTGTCACCAAGAATATATGCTATCCCTGGGGCATATGGCCTGGGGATCAAACTCACAACCCCTTGATTAGTTTTGACCTCTCCCTATTAAGCTAGTGGTATGCAGTTTCAATAAACTGGCTTAATCATGGGACTGCAAATTATCCTGGACCATGTCCCTCAGCAAACTTTTGGGGTGCCTTCGTTTATAATTTGACTACCAGTTTTCATCATCAGGACCTTATTTATGTCTCTTCCTTTTCAAATTCTATTTTCAGTAACTGTTTTCTCAAATAATTGCCAAATATTTGAAAATTATGAAAAAAATATTGTTTCCTTGTTAATGTTGACCTCTCTTTATTGCTTTAACTGAATAAATCCAAGTGTAATACTGAAATTAGTGATTTTTCAATCATGTAATTAGCATTTCATCTAAATGGACATGCACTTTTTCTGTTCTTAACATAAAATTAAAAGCCTTGTGGACCTTTTCAATTTAAATAATATATGGTCCTTCTAATTCATAAACTCTTAACTACCACCGACTTAAGAATTTGTTACATAAAATCTCTGCTTGCCAGTATCAATCTGTAGAAATACAGATTCTAAAATAGAGTTAAAGTTTTAAATTTCACTTGATATTTTTCTCAAAGAAACCACAACGGTACCTTATAAAGGTAAAGGTCTTGTTTATTATAGTGTCACCCCTACTGAAAGGGCCAGCCAATTTGGCTTATGAGACACCTTTATTGTGCGTAGCAATTACCTCCCAACTCCTACCACTATGCCAGGTGCCAGGCGGATAGAAGTCGGTAACCATTCATTTAGCTAGCTCGCGGCTCACGAACCAGCCATTTCAGAACTAGTCCCATGACAAACACCCCCCGGACGAATGATCCCCATGGGGCTCGAACCTTCAACCTCCCAATCCTGAGGCGGACGCCTTAACAACTTGGCCATTGTGACCGGTTACCTTATATGTACAATATTTTTGTATTTCAATCTAAGACTATTTTTTCCTCTCCCTGACCACTTTGATCTTCTAATTTTTTCCTTTTTCCCAACATAATTTTTATGTTTCTTTTCAATGTTATCTATATTTTAATAGAAGGCAACTGGATCAACGGAAGTACAAGTAACTCAAACTTGTTTGTTATATATATTTCAGGCAGAATTATCTTTCAGTGGCCAATATGCATTGGCACAGCTGAATCAATGCTCATTCTCATTTAGTTCATAACTTAATCTATCTTGATGTGAGCCAGTATTTAGAATTCAGATTCAGTAACAAAATTCTCAATGTTCTTTTCTTGCTGAGTTCGACCACAGGTTCTAAATGACTTAAAAATGTTCTGATTAACATTGTACTGGCAAATATTCCTTCTTTTTGTAAACATATTGAAAAAATTTGCTATCAAAATGAGAATGTTTAACAGTATAACAGACTGCAATATAAGGACGGGGTCCAACTGCAATGATGGAAAAATTATTGACAACTAGAAAATGCTTTTGTAAAAAAGCGAATGTCTCTCCCAATGAAAAGTCCTATAGGCAAGAAGTCAATAGGGGTCAGGAGCGAAAGTCAAAGAGACACTGATGGTTGGCTGCAATAGGGATCATCTACTTGACATATCCAGTCATCCCGCTAAATTTCAACACTCGTGGCCTAGTGGTTCTCAAGTCACTGTTCAGGCTCCTGTGACCTTGACCTTTGATCAAGTGACCTCAAAATAAATAGGGGTCATCTACTCTGCATGTCCAATCATCCTATTAAGTTTCAACATTGTAGGTCAAGTGGTTCTCAAGTTATTTCCAAAAAATGATTTTACATGAACAGGCCACTGTGACCTTGACCTTTAATAGATTGACCCCAAAATCAATAGGGGTCATCTACTCTGCATGTTCAATCATCCTATGAAGTTTCAACATTCTGGGTCAAGTGGTTCTCAAGTTATTGATCGGAACTGGTTATCAATGTTCAGGCCCCTGTGACCTTGACCTTTAACGGAGTGACCCCAAAAACAATAACGGTCATTTACTCTGCATGAACAATCATCCTATGAAGTTTCAACATTCTGGGTCGAGAGGTTCTCAAGTTATTGATTGGAAATGGTTTTCCATGTACAAGCCCCTGTGGCCTTGACCTTTAACAGAGTGACCCTAAAATCGTTAGGTTCATCTACTCTGCATGACCAATCATCCTACGAAGTTTCATCATTCTGGGTCAAGTGGTTCTCAAGTTACTGACCGGAAATGGTTTTCAATGTTCGAGCCCCTGTGACCTTGACCTTTCACAGAGTGACCCCAAAATTGTTAGGGGTCATCTACTCTTTATGACCAATCATCCTATTAAGTTTCAACATTCTGGGTCGAGTGGTTCTCAAGTTACTGACCGAAAATGGTTTTCAATGTTCAGGCCCCTGTGACCTTGACCTTTAATGGTGTGACCCCAAAATCGATAGGGGTCATCTACTTTGCATGTACAATCATCCTATGAAGTTTCAACATTCTGGGTCAAGTGGTTCTCTAGTTATTGATCAGAAATGGTTTTCAATGTTCAGGCCCCTGTGACCTTGACCTTTGACAGAGTGATCCCATAATCAATAAGGGTCATCTACTCTTTATGACCAATCATCCTATCAAGTTTCAACATTCTAGGTCAGGTGGTTCTCTAGTTATTGATTGTAAATGGTTTTCAATGTTCAGGCCCCTGTGACCTTGACCTTTGACGGAGTGACCCCAAAATCAATAGGGGTCATCTACTCTTCATGACCAATCATCCTATGAAGTTTCAACATTCTGGGTCAAGTGGTTCTCTAGTTATTGATCGGAAATGGTTTTCAATGTTCAGGCCCCTGTGACCTTGACCTTTGACGGAGTGACCCCAAAATCAATAGGGATCATCTACTCTTCATGACCAATCATCCTATGAAGTTTCAACATTCTGGGTCAAGTGGTTCTCTAGTTATTGATCGGAAATGGTTTTCAATGTTCAGGCCCCTGTGACCTTGACCTTTGACGGAGTGACCCCAAAAACAATAGGGGTCGTCTACTCCAGCAGCCCTACAACCCTATGAAGTTTGAAGGTTCTAGGTCAAATGGTTCTCCAGTTATTGTTCGGAAATGAAGTGTAAGTACGGACGGACGGACAGGGCAAAAACAATATGTCTCCTCGGGGAGACATAATTCATTGTCTGTGCTTAGTTAATGAATTTATTTTTTTTTGTATTTTTTTCTTTTTCTGTATATTATAGTTAATAAGTTCTCACGGAGATAGTAATCATATATTAATCAAATTGTAAAATACAACATACATTGCAATGGCATGAAACCATGTCTACAATGCCTGACATATGACATTCTGTTGTCCATACAGATACATATTCTTTGTAATTCTAGAAAGTTGGACAGTTGTAATGAATATATAGTTTTGTGACAACACATCTACCCAAACTTAAGATATCAAGTGGAAAACATTTTCTACTAAAATAACAAATACCTTTACCGAAGGGATCAAAAATACAATATTAACCTATGTCTAATTAAAGCAACCTACACACAAGTTTGGTGACAATAAGCATAGCCAAACTAAAGATACTTAAAGTTAAAATATTTTACTATTTCATAAACAGTACCTTCACCCTAGGCACCTTAACCTTATCTACTTACAAGCCAAGTTTCACAACTATAACTCATTTTCAGCCAAAGTCATCTTTTAAAAAGATTTTAGTAACACTGAAGCTGACCTTGACCTATGTTACCATAATCATAATCCTATCCTTTGTTTTAATAAGAGCTTCCTACTCTCCAAGATTCACCAACATCTTTGTTTGTTTTGTTTGTTTTAGGTTTAACGCCATTTTTCAACAGTATTTGTCATGTAAAAACGGACAGTTAACCTAACCAGTGTTCCTGGATTCTGTACCAGTACAAACCTAACTGCCAACTTCCCCACATGAATCAGAGGTGGAGGACTAATGATTGCAGACACAATGTCATTTATCAAATAGTCACAGAGAACAAACACCCCGCCCGAGGATCGAACTCAAGACCCCGCGATCCGTAGAACAACGCTCTACCTACTGAGCTAAGCAGGTGGGTTTCACCAACATCTCATTTCTACTAATGCTCCTGTACAGAAACAATTTTTCTATTTTCAATACCACAGACTTTAACCTTGAAACGAGTGAATCCAAATATATTCTAAACATTGTTCCCTAACAAGCTATCTACAAACCAAATTTGGCGAGAAATATGTACCAAAACTATAGTTATGAGCAGAAACACACTTTGTGCTTTTAGTAAAAAGAAGCTTGACACTGAACATGGTGACCCCTAAACATAATCCTAATCTTTTCCTCAATAACAGCTACCTGTATTCAAAGTTTTGGTGACAAAATGTCTACCCATTTTACTAGCCATCCTTTTTTTTCTTTTTTGAAAATAGTAATGACGATGTGGGCAGTTAACCTAACCAGTGTTCCTGGATTCTGTACCAGTATAAACCTGTTTTCCACAAGTAACTGCCTACTTCCCCACATGAATCAGAGGTGGAGGACTAATGACTTCAGACACAGTCATAATGTCTTTCATCAAATTGTCTCCAAGATTATATGATATGCCTGAGGATTAAACTCACAACTTCTTGATTAGTTTTGGCATCTCCCTACTAAACTAAGCAAGCAGCATAAATGGTATGCAGTTTCAGTAAATTAGTTCCAGTGTTATGGCTTAATCATGCAACTTCACTTCAAATTATCCTGGACCGTGTCCCTCAGAAAACCTTTTGGGCAACTTTGTTTATAATTTGACAACCACAGTTTTCATCATCAGGACCCAATTTATGTCTCCTCTTTTTCAAATTCTATCTTCAATAATTGTTTTCTCAAATAATTGCCAAATGTTTGAAAGTCACGAAAAAATTATTGTTTCCTTGTTTATGTTGACAACTCTTTAAAACAAGATTTAGCTTACCAAAAGGTTCCTTCTAGCGCATATTAAATATTCTTTTTAAGGGATCTGCTTTTAGCATCCTGTTACAGATGTTTAATAAAACAATAATGAAAAATATGTTTTGTTAGTTTACGTGCATCCTTATCTAGATCTATTTAAAAACATTTAAAGTTATTTCGCACAAACATATATTTTAACTTATAATAATAATCAAACACCTTCTACTTAAATATTATATCAGCGGACAATAAATAATAAAGACCATCATTCTATCAAAATTTCGGGAATCTTCCCTAGTGGAGTGGCACAGATTGGAATTTGGCCGCATGTTAGCCTCTTTGTAAATTTAAAATTTCACATAGCAATACATGGACAGAAAAGTGCTGCCAAACGCCTTGCTTATATAATTGCATCGCATGATTGATACTTCCAGCTCCAGAACGAAATAAGGCCATCTGGGACCGTAGAAGTTAAGCTAGAAGAAAATGAAACCAAGCAGAATAATAGCAGACGATATTTTTGACGGGAGTCTATTTTTAGATGATGCTTTCTCCAATTCTTCATTATGACAAGTTAGATTTAGGAGTTATATGATTTTAACTATATTATTGTTTCTTGAAGGCCTGTTATTACGTAGTTGTATTTCACTAAACTTTAGTCTAAAGATTGGCTTAAAGATGTGTAAATACACCCTGGCAAAGAGGCTATTTGTAATGAATATGCATGAGTCCAAGATGGCGGTGCCCTACTGGAATTCGGATGCCTTTGATGATACCCTTGTATCCATTACCTGCTCAGTCAAGTGTGACATGTTCACCATAAGTGTTCCTTCCCTTGAGAAGGAACAATCAAGGTTTCCTCATGGTGTTGAACATTTATGCCAAGTTACATCAAAGTCTCCTTATGCATGACGAATATGCTCCAGACATTGTCATTCTTGTATCTGACATTGGGCCTCTTAAGTGTGACCTTGACCTTTGACCTAGGAACCTGGTTCTTGCCGCATGACACACCGTCTCTTAACAGTGAACATTCATACCAAGTTACATAACAAGAGGGCCATGAAGGCCCTGTATCACTCACCTGACCTATTGACCTAAAGAACATCAAGATAGTTTCATTAAGATAGGGATATAAATGTGGCCTCTAAAGTGCTTACTAACTTTTCCATTAATTTGACTCGGTGACCTAGTTTTTGACCCCACAAGACCCAGATTCAAACTTGGTCTAAAGATCATGAAGATTAACATTCTGACTAAATTTCATGAAATAAAGTCATAAATGTGGCCTCTAGAGTGTTAACAAGCTTTTTCTTTGATTTGACCAAGTGACCTAGTTTTTAACCCCACCTGTCCCAGATTTTAACTTGACCTATAGATCATCAATATTAACATTCTGACAAAGTTTCATTAAGATATGGGCATAAATGTGACCTCTTGAGTGTTAACTAGCTTTTCCTTTGATATGACCAGGTGACCTAGTTTTTTACCCTACATGACCCAGATTAAAACTGGATCTAACGATCATAAAGATTAACATTCTGACCAAGTTTCATGAAGACACAGTTATAAAAATGGCGTCTACAGTGTTAACAAGCTTTTCCTTTGATTTGACCTGGTGACCTAGTTTTTGACCCAAGATGACCCAATATCAAACTCGTCCAAGATTTTACTAGGAGTAACACTCTGATCAAGTTTCATAAAGATTGGGCCAAAACTGAGACCTCTGGAGTGTTAACAAGATTTTCCTTGGTTTGACCTACTGACGTAGTTTTTAAACCCAGATTACCCAATATCAAACTTGTCCAAGATTTTATTGAGGTAACATTCTGACCAAGTTTCATTAAGATTGGGCCAAAATTGTGACCTCTAGAGTGTTAACAAGCTTTTCCTTTGAATTGACCTGGTGACCTAATTTTTGACCCCAGATGACCCAATATCAAACTCGTCCAAGATTTTATTAAGGGTAACATTCTGACCATGTTTCATTAAGATTAGGCCAAAATTGTGACCTCTAGAGTGTTAACAAGCTTTTCTTCTGATTTGACCTGGTGACCTCGTCACTCGGTGGAATCTACATTTGGATGTCAACAGTGTTCAGTGAATCTTTGTAAAGATGGATGTTACCAGAATTTCATGCAATAAGTGATCAGTGTGCCTGCAAAATTTGTGTTGGATCTACTTCTCAGTGGATTTATTCATTTATTTATTTATCAACTTATTTATTTTTTTTTGTTTTAATTTTATTTTATTTATTTTTTTTATTTTGGGTTTTGGCAATATCTTAATAGCTTTTCCGCAAAGCATATAGAAAAAATTTATTGATTTAATTTTGTGGGAATTTGTTGATTTTTTTAAAAAAAAAAAAGACAGCGCGTTCAAAAACGCCGATGCCCCAAGGGAAAACCTTGTCGAAACAAAGCAATTTAAATCCCAACGGCAATGATTTTTGGAATAGAATGGTCCAGGTTCTCCAAATTTCAAGCATTCAGAAAGGGGTACTGATGCTAATGAAACAGTCCCATTTTTAACCTCGAGGACGACGGAAAAAGAGCTTCACAATGGAAAAATACCCCCACTGTGCCTTGACCTTTGACCTATGCCCTTTACCTTCACCTGGTGACCCCAAATGTAGGGTCTGTACTCAAAAAGTAACACAGTGAATAAAGTCCTGGGCAGTGGTTCGCGATAAATGCCTTCTACAAAAATTTAAACGTATGAACTAACAAAGGGACGGACAGTTGAAAACTAATATCCCCCCTTGGGGGAGCATAAAAAGAAGTTTAAAAACCCCAAACAAGTTAAATATAATGAGATATTTTTCATCATGTAGAAAAAACAAAACTGCTTAAATAAACGCTGTCCCCCCCGGGGCATCCTGTCGAACAAAGCACCAAGCCCAAAACTGGGTCAAGGAAAGGGTCAAACGGGAGGTCGGGGGATTTTGAAGATGGGGAAGGGTCACAGGTTACATCTGCATTAACAAGTCTTCTAGAAAGGGAAGATGCAAAAGAAACGCCCTTTTTGTTAATCAAGAGATGGCCGAACAAGCAACCAAAGTTAAAAACAAGGTCAAGGTAAAACGAGTCAATGATGTTTGAAGATGGGGAGGGGGCACAGGTTACATCTGCTTTAGTATCAAGTCATTCTGGGAAGGGGGGATTAAAGCGATGAAACGTCCCTTTGGGGAAAAACCCGTAGGGACGAAACGGACGACAAGGGACAGGACAATCACTTATGCCTCCCGCATCAGTAGATCCCGGGCATAAAACATTTCAACTATTTAAACCTAGAAGGGGTTTTTGCGCTATTTAATTACTTTTGGGGAAATGTTACCGAAAAGCTTACCGAAAACCCCAGCACCATGAAAGCGCGAAATTTTTTAGTTTTAAATGGAGTCACGCCAAATTTCTACTTTTATCCCACAAATACTGTATGCATCGCAGCTGGTGTAAATTTGGGAAAAAAAAAGGAGGGTTGTTCATATTGATAATTTCCTTAACTAAAAACATAATTTTTTTACCCTTTACATAAACCCCCATAAGTTTTATATATACGTATATTACATATAATTTCTTTCAGTAATAGTATATTTTTTTTTATTATTAATATAATTAGAATGTATTGCAAGTGTTTACATAATCAAATTTTAAATTTTTGCATAGATAATATCGGAAAATATATTCAATGGAAAAATAAAGCATAAAAACAAAGGCGCTTTTAATAAACACTTATCCCCCACAGGCATCCTTGTCAATACAAAGAAAAACCCAACCCAAAAACAAGGTCAAGGTAAAAACTGAGGTCGTATGTTGAAAGATGAGGAATGCGCATTAAAACAAGTCATTCAGAAAGGGGGTACTGATGCAAAGGTAAAGCCCCATTTGGTTAACCCGATGGGGGAGGGACATACGAACAAAGGAGGGATAGGACAATCACTATATCCTCCTGCACGTAATGCCGGGGGCAAAAAAAATAAAACAAGAGCTGTCACAATGTAAACAAATCCCCCCGCTGCCTTGACCTTGACCTATGCCCTTTGCCTTTTTCATCTATACTTTGCGTTTTTTTGTATTGGAATTTTTGTCTCGCTACTAACATCAAACACACCCTTTTAACCAATTAATTGTGGGACCGGATTTTCTTAAGAATCATCATCGTAATTACTGATATTTTTTTTTTCAGAATCGATCAACGCATCGTTTGGGGCCATTTCGCTTACTAATGCCTACGATAATTCAGAGTCTGAAGACAACACAGAATAATTTCTGTTAAATTAAATTTGACAGAACGGCTTTATTGATCTAAATTTGGTTTTTATTTTTAAAAGGCTTTAGCTAAGAATTCGACAACCTTTTTTTTTTGACAGAAGCGGCTTCAATCGAAGTCATTGGTCAGAAAGTTTGCTTTTTAAATATCGCTGATTAATGTTTTTGTTTTGTGGTTTATCATATATCTTTAGATCACAATTTGTCACTCCGGGACCTTTGTCCACTTTAATTTCATTTTGGGTCACAAAGTGGTGTTTTAATAATTTGGGGAAAACAAAAAAGCCGAGGGGCTCCAGGGGGGGAAAATATTTTCCGGAGGCACCCTTGTGCAAGGGGGTAAACAAACTTAAAAGTTTAAAAAAAGAGCAAATGATTCGGGAACATTTAGAGCTTCAATTTGTGTTTTTGAGAAAAATCATTGGGATCAAATTTAAACACAGCATTAGTCACTTGCAAGAACAAAGGGCGGGCAGAAGCTTTCTGCAAGGTTTGGGGGGGTCAGATAAACTGCCAACAAACTGGGGAAACGAAGGGAAGTCCGGGGGTCTGCAAGGGAAAAAAAAATTTGGATATAGACATTTTTTCGGGGAACTGTTTGTACAAATCCAAAATTGGGAACATCAGACAATAAATTTATGATGATTTTGATGACTTTTTACTCGGGAAAACCGGGTTGGTGCACCCTACGGGAGAAAAGGCAAAAACAAGGAGCTGTGTTAAAATAAACGCTTGATGCCCCCGGTGGCACCCTTTGTGAACAAAGCACCTTAGCCAAAAAAAGGGTCAAGTTAAAGGGTCAAGGTCAAACGAGATCATGAGTCTAAGATAGGAATGGTCAAGGTACTCTGCATTATATCAAGTCTTTTCTATAAGGGTTTTGAGCTAGACAAAACGTGCCAAATTTTGGGTTAACCTCGTACAAGGGACGAACAGAGACGGGACGGACGGGACAACACTATATGCCCCCTCATAATGCCGGGGCATAAAATTACCAAACCAGTTGCCGCACAAACAAGTGCTTAGTTAAAGACGTCAGAGACATAAAAAAACCCGGGAGGCACTGCGCCCCAAAGACAGATGGGTTCTTTTGAAACCACTAAAACCCTGTAAGGCACAGATGTTTAAGGCCTAATCCATTTCCACTAAACCAAACTGCCAAAATTTATGCAAGCAAAGAACCATTGGGGGGTAGGGCGTTTGTTTTTAGGACTTAAACCCTGAGCCCCAAAGAGCGGCGCCAGAAAAACAAACATTTCATTTTAATGACCCTGTCCGTTAGTTTTTTTTGACTTTATGCATGTAAACAATACCACATCCGTATTTACACTTATAACTTTATATCGGAGACAAATTCTTTTAACGCTCCCCCCATATTACTGCCCAACTGCGGGAGTGGGTATGTTGAGAAACGCTTATCTTTATTTAAAAATACCGGGAATTTTCCTAAACTCATTTTTTTCATAAATAATGTTCAAAACGGCCCCTAAATGGTTTTTTATTTGCACTAGACTCAATTTAAACGTTTAATATCCAAAGACTACCTAACCCATATGGGGTTGCAGTTGATATTTTTCCAAAAAACGGGGTCCAAGCTTATTATTGTTTCCGCATTTAAATTTTACTACCACGCATTCTACAGAAGATTTGCAGACAAAGCAGAAGCGATACTGGGGGGCCCCCCGTTAACTACACAAAGGGGTGGCCCATTTTGCTTCATTTAATGATCAACCGGGTATACCTTTCTCCCCCCAAACAATACTGAACTGAGAAAGGTCTGGTTTTTTTCGGGATATCGGGAAAACATTCCTCAAAAGGGAATTCGAAAAAGTCTCCGATTTTTATCACTGAGGGATGGAGACATCCCCGGACACAAACCTTTTGGTTATCAAACGGGGGAATCTTTTTGTTATAGGAAATCAGTTGATTCATTAGACCGACTGTAAAAATAACTTTAAAAATTTTTGACCATCTGTATCTTGGGTTTAAGATACAGTGCTTTAGAACTGCACTCAGCGGTAATGTTTATACCTCAATATTGGGAAAAGACTGTAGCAATAATATACTATTAATAAATATAAAAACAAATTCTGAGGGGAATTTTTTTAATTAATCTTTGAAAAAGCAGCCAAAAGACTTTTTTCAGGCCATAACCCTGAATTCTGACTTTTGCCTTGAAAAAATTAAGAAAGAAGATAGGACTTATATTTAAAACAAAAAATTATTTGAAAATAAACCTTTCCAGGATAAATACCACTAATAATTTACCAGGCAGAATATAAAAAAGAATTTTATTATGATGAAGGGAATGATTTTATTATTATTTTTTATAAAGGGTTTTTTAACATTTATTTCCTTTCACAAACAAAACACCCTTTAATTCCTTTAAACCTGAAACTTTTAAAATCATTAAAAAGACCTTTGCCAGTATTTTTCATATTAATTCCTTTAAAAAGACCTTGCCACTGTTTTTTAAAAAAATTTAAAAGCCCAAACATTGCCATTGAATTTTACAAAACTAAACACACAGGGTTAAAAAATTAAATAAATTTTCAGAAGTAACCCCCCTTTAAAAACAAAATCAATCCTCCACTGTTTACAATATCACTGATTTAATTTTCATCTGTAAATTTTTTTTAAAAAATTTAGTTTTGGGTATAAACCACGTTTTTTACAAAGTAATTCATTCAACATTCACTCACTTTTTTTTTACAAAAAAATTTCTTTCAACTTCCCATCTTTTTGCTCAAAATTTAATCATCTTTCTTCATGAAGGGTCTTTTATTTATAATGTTTAACGGGGGTTTTTTTTTTTTATTTTTTTTTTAAATCATTTTCCATTTTATTCTGTGATCCACTTTTAACCTAAAATGTCAAAAAACCCCTTAAAAATTGCCATTTTAATAAAAATCAATTGCTGAACATTTACCTGTTTTTTACCCTGTCACCCTATTTTTTGAAATTTAGTTAAAAAACTTCAAAAATCCAGGCACGTGCACTGTTTTAAGGCTCTTTGGAGACGGTTAAAGCAAAGGGGTGGCCAAAAAGCCCAAAAAAAATTGTGATACGAGTTTTCTGAAAACCCTTTTCCAGTATTTCTTTTTTATCGACCATATCACTAACATAAGATTATTAAATGCAAGAAATGGTATTTTACTTCTAACCAACCCATTAAACTCGTTATGACATTTAATTAACGCCCACTCCAAATCCTATAAAATGAATTAATGACAAAATAAACAACACAATAATAAAAAACAATGGGTTTAAACGTAAAACCAGAAAAATGACTTTATAGCTAAACTCCCTGTTTTTTATAACTTCTAGTAAACTTACAAGTTGAGGTTTTTTTTCCAACTTTGATGGGTTAACTTTCACATCATCTGTGCAAATAAAGACATGGGAGTTTTTGCATCCATAAACTGTCAAGTTGACAGTGGGTAAAATAAAAAAAAATATACTACACTCCCAAATTTCCCCCCAGTCAATAAAACCAAAAAAACCAAATTTCTGCGTCTTTTGCTTCGTCCCATCACAGTCAGGAAACACGCACACGCCAGCACACCCTTTTTGTTTATATACACCTATACAACTTACAAAAAAAATTTAAAGAAGATTTCCTATTTCCACTATATCTTTCCTATATCTAAATTTATCCAAAAATGAATGAAGTTCCCAAAAATTTCCCTAGATTGGTGATTGGGAGTTTTCATAAAACCTTTAGCCATTTTTGAACCTTTGTATTTTCTAACCATATCCCAACAACTAAATTATCAAGAAATTAAAGATGCAAAAAAATAAAGAAATGTTATTTCATTTTTAAAAATACCAATTAAAAATTTTTCATATTTGGCTTTCAGTTACCATCCCGTCCAAAAATTCAGATAAAATTCATGTTCTCCCCTGCCCCAAATTTTGGAAAAAAAAATTCTTTTGGGAAAACAAAAATTATTTTTTAAACAGTGTCTAAAATAATACCTATAAAAAAAAAAAATATACCCGGATGAGCCCTTCCCTTTGTGATTTTTTCCAACTTAGTGAAAAAACCGCTACAAATTTTGCACACATACAATGATATGCAAACCCTTTTCCCCTGTTATGGACAGGGCTGACTTAAACACAATCATCAATGCCTTTCACCAAACAGTGCAGTTCTAAAAACAATACTACCTTTCACCCTACTACTGAAATTTAGTCCCAAAAAAAACATGGCCAAAACCATCCTTTAAAAAGTGGTGATATGGTAGTTTTCTGAAACCAACCCATTTTTTTTTTTGTTTTCCTTTAACCCACCTATCTCTAACGTGGAATATTTACTAAATCAAAAGTAATAGCTTTATATCTTAAACCGTATCTGTTGCTCTTGGGGTTTTGCTTTAAAACCCCCTGGGTACAAGCATTGACAAAAAAATGATAAGGAGTATCTTTCCAGAATTGTAATTGTGGGAAAAAAACATTGGGAACAGCTTTCTTTAATCTGGGTATTTAAATATTCATACCCTTACAAAAATTCAATCGGGACATGGAGGGAAAAAGCTATGAGGATTCATCCTATTATATAAGCTAGTTTTATGAAATGATTGTTTGTAAAACATAAGACATGGTGTAGCAACAATGGGTGTTATCCCCTTTCAGTCCAGATTTCATGGCTGAAAACTAACACTGACACCTTATCATGGGAATCTCAAATTTTAACGACTTTTTAATGCACTTCTATTAACCAAATTTACTGAAGCATTCTGTCTTGTAATGAAAACTAAAAAGGGTTTTGGAGTTTGAAAAATTATTATAAAGCATAAATTTTTTCCTATATTAACACTTTTAAACACAACAACAAACACATCTGCCATCAAATAATAAATTTCCATACTCCATCTGAATCTATCTTATATCTTGGAATTTCCCTACTGCCAGCTGAATCTATTTTAAAGCTTTTGGGTTTTTTATTTAAAAATTTTAAACAAAATAATTTTGTACCATTTCATTTTCTGCCATGTGGCTGTAGTTTTAAGCTAAATAAAAATTTCTTTCCAAAAAATAAAACTTGCAATTCGAAGTTTGACAAACTTTATGACTGATTTCTTTTTTACCTCTTACTGACTGATAAAATTTAAATGTGTACCAAAAATGATACAAAATCATTAGTTTTTAGTTTCATCGGGCGGACCCCCCCCCCCCCCCCCCACAACAAAACAACAAATATCCAAACTGGGAAAAGGTGCAATGGAGAACGGGTAATATACCTCAACCCAAAAGGAATACCACAGCGTGACAGATTGACCCCCCAAAACAAAGATCGGTACTCAAAAAATACACCTGTGAAGTTTTAAAGGGCCGCATCAAGTTTCGGAAAAAGTGCCTTCATGCAAAAAGTTAACATTTTCCACTGTGACCTGACCTTTTCCCGGTGACCCCCCCAGTAGGGGTTGTGACTTAATAAGTACTACAATGTGAAATTTTAAGGCCTTGGGGCATGGACGGAAAGTGCCCTTCATGCAAAAAATTTAAAATTGGCCCCCGGACCTTTCCTTTGACCTGGTGACCCCAAATCAGTAGGGTTGTGTACCAGTAAGAAATCAGCAGTGAATTTTAAAGGGGCTGGGTGGTGGTTCACAGGTAAAGTGCCTTCATGCAAAAAGTTAACATTGGCCCTGTGACCTTGCCTTTTTTCTGGGCCCCCCAAAATCATAGGGACTGTATCAAAAAGTACTATCACATGTGAAGTTTTAAAGTCCTGGGGGCAGTGGTTCCCAAGTAAAATGCCTTCATGCAAAAAAATTTAAACCTTTTTTTTTTAGATATAACTCTTTGGGGTAGATTTGCACGGGATTTTCTTTTTTTGAGCAGAGAAATCAGTTTCGAGGAAAGCTTATAACCCAAAAAGGGTTTTTGTTTGGTGTGGCAAATTTTTTTCCTTTAAAGAATTTTGGCAAACAATTTTTGGTTGATAACCAAAAAAACGCACGCAAATAAGTCAAAGATCAAACTCACGATAATTTTCTCGCTAGCTTGAGGAACTTTGACTCTCAAAAAAACATTTTTTCTTGTGAATTGGGAAACGATTTGGGGCGTTAGGCAAAAAACCTTTGAAGGTAAATTTTAAATTTTAAAAAAAGACTGCACTAATGGTGACAAATGCCCCCGCAGCGCCTTGACCCTTTTACCTTGACCTATGACCCCAAAGTCAGTTGGGGTCGTGACTCTAATACTATCAGCATGTGAACTAAGGTCCTGGGTGAGGGTTTGCAATAAAATGCCTTTATGCAAAAAGTTAAGTTTTGACAAAAAACGAACTAACGAATGGACACATTAAAACCCAAAAGCCTCCATTTGGGGGGAAAAAAAAATGGGGATGAAGAAACAATTTTTTTTCAATAAGACCCGCAGAAGCATTGATAAAAAGGCTGCACAATGGTGATAAAAGCCCCCCGAAGTGCCTTGAAATTTGACCGGGGACCTTTACCTTTGACCTGGCGACCCCCAAATTTTAATGGGGTCGTGTACTTAAAATGTACTATTTCATGTGAAGTTTGAAGGGCCTGGGGGCAGTGTTTCAAGTAAAGTGCCTTCATGAAAAGTTTAAAATTGTGACAACTAACAAAAGGACATTTTAAAAAATAAATCACCCTTTAGGGGCATAAAAAAAAAACTTTGTTCCTGAACAACCCAAAACGCATAAAATCTATTGGGGAGCAGTAAAAAAGGAAAAACAAAATAGGAATAAATCTGAAGACGAGACCACATGGTTTAAAACGTATGTGTGTTTCAGAGATCCCTTTGGGTGACAAAAACGAGAATCAATTTCATGTTGCAGGGGACTAAAAACAAGAAACAACATCACAAGACAATATATTCAATAATCAAACCCAAAACGGGTACAGTCTTTCAAGGGCTTTCGGAACCATTGCCCTTTGGGGGGTTTCTTTTTCAGAAATAGCCTCCCGGGGATGGACAATTTGCTTTTGGGAAAAAAGTGTCCATTAAGCCTGCTTTCCTGTAAGTTTTCCTGGCACTTTCAACTTTTGCACAAAATGCCCCCTCAAAAAAATACAGCGTATGCTGGGGGGGCTAAAAACTTCACATTTGTGTAAAAATTTCTAGTGTTGTTTTATTTTTTTTAATTCCTGGTTTTGGTATAGCCCCTGTATGGTTCAGAGGGGATGGGCTTTTTACCACCCAAGTTTCTGTATCAATTAAATTTCATTGGTATTTTTTTTACCTCTGGTATGGTTCAGAGGTGAGTGGTGTTTCGCCCCCAAGATTAAGCGATCTTTAAACAAAATATAAATAATAAAAAAAATAAGAATGACAAAGTTTTGGGGTTTTAATTTGAATCGCAGTTTGAACAAAAATTGACCAGACATTGAAAACAAAACAAAACAATAATAATAAAATACATATAAATTTGCAACGTTTTTACAGCCAAATTTTTTTTTGCGGGGAAATATGAATTTTTATTTACCACAGTATACGTCAAATTATTGCTTTTTATTTTTAAGCCTCTGGGATGGTTCAGAGGGGAGGGTGTTTTCACCACTGAGGATACTGTTTATACACTGCTTTTTATTGAAAAGCCTCGGTATGGGTTTAATGTGAATGGGCTACCACAACGGGATTGCCGAATTATATTTTGGCATAAATATTTGGTTAGCCTCGGGAGGTTCAGATAAGGTGCTATCCAACTGGGGGCTGCCATAAAAATTAGACAAAGATTTGCAACCTCTAAAATGGTTTAAGGAAAATGGGCTACACCGCTCGGGGTTTTTTAAAATAAAATTTTTTTTTTTTTTTATGGGAAAGCCTTTTGGGATGGGTTTAGAGGGGAAAGGTGCAATTTCCAAAATAGTACTTTATCATATTATGAATTGATATTGATATAGCCTTGGTATGGTTCAGATATGAGGTGCATCGCCCTCTGGGCGCCGAAAATTTTATATGGATTTTATATACATTTTTATTATTATTTTAACATTTTTATCTACCTTGGGGCAAAAAAATTTTGAAAATAACTTTCCCTGAAATTTTTAACCCAAACCATGAAAGCGTTCTAACTAAGAAATTGAATGCTTACACTAACATATTTCATTCAAAAAATAAAGTTATCGCATTTTTTTTTTCAAAAAAATTTACTGCTGCCACTATATACAAGGGAAGTAATTCCAGATCTCCTTATAAGGAATCAGAAGAGTTGTCCTGTCCAATATTATATGAAAAAGATATGGATTTTTGGGACTGGAGTCCAATATGAAACAAGGAGCTGCGTTCAATAAACGCTTCATGCCCCCGGTGGCATCCTTGTCGATACAAAGCAACCTAAGTCCAAAATGAGGTCAAGGTCAAACTGAGGTCAGGTGATGTTTGAAGGTGAGGAATGGTCACAGGTTACATCTGTATTAGCATTAATTCATTCTTGTGAGCGGTATTGATGCTAGACAAAACGGTCCAATTTGGTTAACCAAGAGATGGCCCATACAAAGCAATCTAAGTCCAAAATGAGGTCAAGGTCAAGGTCAAACTGAGGTCAGGTGATGTTTGAAGATGAGGAATGGTCACAGATTACATCTGCATCAGTATCAATTCATTCTTGTAAGCGGTATTGATGCTAGACGAAACGGTCCAATTTGGTTAACCAAGAGATGGCCCATATAAAGCAATCTAAGTCCAAAATGAGGTCAAGGTCAAACTGAGGTCAGGTGATGTCTGAAGATGAGGAATGCTCACAGGTTACATCTGCATTAGTATCAATTCATTCTAGTAAGGGGTATTGATGCTAGACAAAGCGGTCCAATTTGGTTAACCTCGTACGGACGGACAGGACAATCACTATATGCCTCCCGCATCAGTAAATGCCAGGGGCATAATAAATAATGGAAAATGTGGATTGTAAATTTCGGATGTTACTATATATGCTTAAGAAAACGTGACACACTGTGACACAGTACAATACTGGTTTCTATAATGTATTGTCACATGATAGAAAGAAACGCTTCCAATTGGTTAAAATTATATAGGTGTGAAATAAATTATGTTAATGGTATTGGTACAGCATCTAATATGGGCCAGAGTAGAGTGGTGTTATCACCACTGGGGATAACTCTATACCACTGATATTTCGTTATTGGCATTGGTATAGTTTCTCAAGTGGGTCAGGGGAGAGTGCTGGTATCACCATTGGGGATTATTACATTACACTGTCTACGTTGTCCTGTAACTGTTTAGAGCTTTTGACCTATTATCAAACTTGATGATTCTGACGGAAAGTTGAAAACTAATATGCATCCCTTCAGGGGCATAAAAAATGAAATTCTTTGTTCACTGAACAACACAGATGCTATAAAATCTATTGTGAGCAGTAAAAAGGAAACTGTCAACAAACGTAATAAGATACTGAAGATTGCAGACCATCATGGTTGGAATACTGTATGTGAGTATTCAGATGATCCTTTGGCTGACAAACTACGAGAAGCAATTTCACGAGCTAGCAGGGCACATAAAAACAAGCTATACAACATCAGTCAAGACAATATATATCATATAATCAACCAAGACTGGTACAGTCATTTCAAGGGTCTTTTCGGAACCAGTTGCCCTTTGGGGGATTTCTTCTCAGAAATGAGCAAACTTCCCAGAATGGTTATGGACAATTTGCTTTAGGGAAAAAAGTGTCCATTACAGCCTGCTTTGCCTGTAAGTTGCCTGGGCACTTTGCAACTTTGCACAAGAGTGCCCTCACGTTCAAACATACAAGCGGTGATGACTGGGTGAGCTTAAAAAACTTCACATGTTTGTGTAATTTGCTAGTGTTGTTTTATTTTTTTTACATGTCATTGGTATTGGTATAGCCTCTGGTATGGTTCAGAGGTGAGTGGTGCTATCACCACCAAGGATTACTGTATTATATTATTGCATTGGTATTTTTATAGCCTCTGGTATGGTTCAGAGGTGAGTGGTGTTATCACCACCAAGGATTATGCAGCGATGCTATACATATTATACAATCACATAACATAGAATAAGAATGACACGTTTTGTAAATAGAATCGTCAGATATTGAACAACAATGATGACCAGACATTGAATAACAATAACAAACATACAATAATAATAACATACATATATAATTTAGCAACGTTTGACATGCCATATTTATGTGCGGCAAATATGATTGTTAATTACCAACATGTATACTGTATTAAATTATGGCATTGGTATTGGTATAGCCTTTGGTATGGTTCAGAGGTGAGTGGTATTATCACCACTGAGGATTACTGTATTATATTATTGCATTGGTATTGGTATAGCCTCTGGTATGGTTCAGATGTGAATGGTGCTACCACAACTGGGGATTGCCGAATTATATTATGGCATAAATATTGGTATAGCCTCTGGTATGGTTCAGATGTGAATGGTGTTATCACCACTGAGGATTACTGTATTATATTATTGCATTGGTACTGGTATAGCCTCTGGTATGGTTCAGATGTGAATGGTGCTTCAAAAAAATTTACTGCTGCCACTATATACAAGGGAAGTAATTCCAGATCTCCTTATAAGGAAACAGAAGAGTTGTCCCATCCAATATTATATGAAAAAGATATGGATTTTTGGGACTGGAGTCCAATATGAAACAAGGAGCTGCGTTCAATAAACGCTTGATGCCCCCGGTGCCATCGTTGTCGATACAAAGCAACCAAACAAAGTCCAAAATGAGGTCAAGGTCAAACTGAGGTCAGGTGATGTTTGAAGATGAGGAATGGTCACAGGTTACATCTGTATTAGTATTAATTCATTCTTGTTATTTACCAACATGTATACTGTATTAAATTATGGCATTGGTATTGGTATAGCCTCTGGTATGGTTCAGAGGTGAGTGATGTTATCACCACTGAGGATTACTGTATTATATTATTGCATTGGTATTGGTATAGCCTCTGGTATGGTTCAGATGTGAATGGTGCTACCACAACTGGGGATTGCCGAATTATATTATGGCATAAATATTGGTATAGCCTCTGGTATGGTTTTAGATGTGAATGGTGCTATCACAACTGGGGACTGCCATATATATTATGGCATAAGTATTAGCATAGCCTCTAGTTTTGGTTCAGAGGAAAGTGGTGCTATCACCGCTCGGGATTATTGTAATATATGTTATTTTTATTGGTAAAGCCTTTGGTATGGTTCAGAGGAGAATGGTGCTATTACCAACATAGTTACTTTATTATATTATGATATTGATATTGATATAGCCTCTGGTAAAAGTTCAGATATGAGTGGTGCTATCGCCACTCTGGATTGCCGTATTATATTATGCGATTGTATAATACATTTTTATTATTATATTATACATTTTGATCTACTCTTGGTGCAAAAAAAATTTCGAAAATAACTTTCCCTCAAATTTTGAACCGAAACCATGAAAGCGTTCTAACTAAGAAATTGAATGCTTACACTAACATATTTCAAATCAAAAAATAAGAAAGTTAAACGCATTTTTTTTTCCAAAAAAATTTACTGCTGCCACTATATACAAGGGAAGTAATTCCAGATCTCCTTATAAGGAATCAGAAGAGTTGTCCCATCCAATATTATGAAAAAGATATGGATTTTTGGACTGGAGTCCAATATGAAACAAGGAGCTGTGTTCAATAAACGCTTGATGCCCCGTGGCATCCTTGTCGATACAAAGCAACCAACAAGTCCAAAATGAGGTCAAGGTCAAACTGAGGTCAGGTGATGTTTGAAGATGAGGAATGGTCACAGGTTACATCTGTATTAGTATTAATTCATTCTTGTTATTTACCAACATGTATACTGTATTAAATTATGGCATTGGTATTGGTATAGCCTCTGGTATGGTTCAGAGGTGAGTGGTGTTATCACCACTGAGGATTACTGTATTATATTATTGCATTGGTATTGGTATAGCCTCTGGTATGGTTCAGATGTGAATGGTGCTACCACAACTGGGGATTGCCGAATTATATTATGGCATAAATATTGGTATAGCCTCTGGTATGGTTCAGATGTGAATGGTGCTATCACAACTGGGGACTGCCATATTATATTATGGCATAAGTATTAGCATAGCCTCTAGTATGGTTCAGAGGAAAGTGGTGCTATCACCGCTCGGGATTATTGTAATATATATTATGTTATTTTTATTGGTAAAGCCTTTGGTATGGTTCAGAGGAGAATGGTGCTATTACCAACATAGTTACTTTATTATATTATGATATTGATATTGATATAGCCTCTGGTATGGTTCAGATATGAGTGGTGCTATCGCCACTCTGGATTGCCGTATTATATTATGCGATTGTATAATACATTTTTATTATTATATTATACATTTTGATCTACTCTTGGTGCAAAAAAAAATTCGAAAATAACTTTCCCTCAAATTTTGAACCGAAACCATGAAAGCGTTCTAACTAAGAAATTGAATGCTTACACTAACATATTTCATTCAAAAAATAAGAAAGTTATCGCATTTTTTTTTTCAAAAAATTTACTGCTGCCACTATATACAAGGGAAGTTATTCCAGATCTCCTTATAAGGAATCAGAAGAGTTGTCCCATCCAATATTATATGAAAAAGATATGGATTTTTGGGACTGGAGTCCAATATGAAACAAGGAGCTGCGTTCAATAAACGCTTGATGCCCATGGTGGCATCCTTGTCGATACAAAGCAACCAAACAAAGTCCAAAATGAGGTCAAGGTCAAACTGAGGTCAGGTGATGTTTAAAGATGAGGAATGGTCACAGGTTACATCTGTATTAGTATTAATTCATTCTTGTTATTTACCAACATGTATACTGTATTAAATTATGGCATTGGTATTGGTATAGCCTCTGGTATGGTTCAGAGGTGAGTGGTGTTATCACCACTGAGGATTACTGTATTATATTATTGCACTGGTATTGGTATAGCCTCTGGTATGGTTCAGATGTGAATGGTGCTACCACAACTGGGGATTGCCGAATTATATTATGGCATAAATATTGGTATAGCCTCTGGTATGGTTCAGATGTGAATGGTGCTATCACAACTGGGGACTGCCATATTATATTATGGCATAAGTATTAGCATAGCCTCTAGTATGGTTCAGAGGAAAGTGGTGCTATCACCGCTCGGGATTATTGTAATATATATTATGTTATTTTTATTGGTAAAGCCTTTGGTATGGTTCAGAGGAGAATGGTGCTATTACCAACATAGTTACTTTATTATATTATGATATTGATATAGCCTCTGGTATGGTTCAGATATGAGTGGTGCTATCGCCACTCTGGAATGCCGTATTATATTATGCGATTGTATAATATATTTTTATTATTATATTATACATTTTGATCTACTCTTGGTGCAAAAAAATTTCGAAAATAACTTTCCCTGAAATTTTGAACCGAAACCATGAAAGCGTTCTAACTAAGAAACTGAATGCTTACACTAACATATTTCATTCAAAAAATAAGAAAGTTATCGCATTTCTTTTTTCAAAAAAATTTACTGCTGCCACTATTATACAAGGGAAGTAATTCCAGATCTCCCTTATAAGGAATCAGAAGAGTTGTCCCATCCAATATTATATGAAAAAGATATGGATTTTTTGGGACTGGAGTCCAATATGAAACAAGGAGCTGCGTTCAATAAACGCTTGATGCCCCCGTGGCATCCTTGTCGATACAAAGCAACCAAACAAAGTCCAAAATGAGGTCAAGGTCAAACTGAGGTCAGGTGATGTTTAAAGATGAGGAATGGTCACAGGTTACATCTGTATTAGTAATTAATTCATTCTTGTTATTTACCAACATGTATACTGTATAAAATTATGGCAAATTGTATTTGGTATAGCCTCTGGTATGGTTCAGAGGTGAGGGGGTGTTATCACCACTGAGGATTACTGTATTATATTATTGCACTGGTATTGGTATAGCCTCTGGTATGGTTCAGATGTGAATGGTGCTACCACAACTGGGGATTGCCGAATTATATTATGGCATAAATATTGGTATAGCCTCTGGTATGGTTCAGATGTGAATGGTGCTATCACAACTGGGGACTGCCATATTATATTATGGCATAAGTATTAGCATAGCCTCTAGTATGGTTCAAGAGAAAGTGGTGCTATCACCGCTCGGGATTATTGTAATATATATTATGTTAATTTTTATTGGTAAAGCCTTTGGTATGGTTCAGAGGAGAATGGTGCTATTACCAACATAGTTACTTTATTATATTATGATACTGATATAGCCTCTGGTATGGTTCAGATATGATGGTGCTATCGCCACTCTGGAATGCCGTATTATATTATGCGATTGTATAATAATTTTTATTTATATTATACATTTTGATCTACTCTTGGTGCAAAAAAATTTCGAAAATAACTTTCCTGAAATTTTGAACCGAAACCATGAAAGCGTTCTAACTAAGAAACTGAATGCTTTACACTAACATATTCATTCAAAAAATAAGAAAGTTATCGCATTTCTTTTTTCAAAAAAAATTTACTGCTGCCACTAATACAAGGGAAGTAATTCCAGATCTCCTTATAAGGAATCAGAAGAGTTGTCCCATCCAATAATTATATGAAAAAAGATATGGATATTTTTGGGACTGGAGTCCAATATGAAACAAGTAGCTGCGTTCAATAAACGCTTGATGCCCCCGGTGGCATCCTTGTCGAAACAAAGCAACCAAACAAAGTCCAAAATGAGGTCAAGGTCAAACTGAGGTCAGGTGACGTTTTAAAGATGAGGAATGGTCACAGGTTACATCTGTATTAGTATTAATTCATTCTTGTTATTTACCAACATGTATACTGTATAAAATTATGGCATTGGTATTGGTATAGCCTCTGGTATGGTTCAGAGGTGAGTGGTGTTATCACCACTGAGGATTACTGTATTATATTATTGCACTGGTATTGGTATAGCCTCTGGTATGGTTCAGATGTGAATGGTGCTACCACAACTGGGGATTGCCGAATTATATTATGGCATAAATATTGGTATAGCCTCTGGTATGGTTCAGATGTGAATGGTGCTATCACAACTGGGGACTGCCATATTATATTATGGCATAAGTATTAGCATAGCCTCTAGTATGGTTCAGAGGAAAGTGGTGCTATCACCGCTCGGGATTATTGTAATATATATTATGTTATTTTTATTGGTAAAGCCTTTGGTATGGTTCAGAGGAGAATGGTGCTATTACCAACATAGTTACTTTATTATATTATGATACTGATATAGCCTCTGGTATGGTTCAGATATGAGTGGTGCTATCGCCACTCTGGATTGCCGTATTATATTATGCGATTGTATAATACATTTTTATTATTATATTATACATTTTGATCTACTCTTGGTGCAAAAAAATTTCGAAAATAACTTTCCCTGAAATTTTGAACCGAAACCATGAAAGCGTTCTAACTAAGAAACTGAATGCTTACACTAACATATTTCATTCAAAAAATAAGAAAGTTATCGCATTTTTTTTTTCAAAAAAATTTACTGCTGCCACTATATACAAGGGAAGTAATTCCAGATCTCCTTATAAGGAATCAGAAGAGTTGTCCCATCCAATATTATATGAAAAAGATATGGATTTTTGGGACTGGAGTCCAATATGAAACAAGGAGCTGCGTTCAATAAACGCTTGATGCCCCTGGTGGCATCCTTGTCGATACAAAGCAACCAAACAAAGTCCAAAATGAGGTCAAGGTCAAACTGAGGTCAGGTGATGTTTGAAGATGAGGAATGGTCACAGGTTACATCTGTATTAGTATTAATTCATTCTTGTTATTTACCAACATGTATACTGTATTAAATTATGGCATTGGTATTGGTATAGCCTCTGGTATGGTTCAGAGGTGAGTGGTGTTATCACCATTGAGGATTACTGTATTATATTATTGCATTGGTATTGGTATAGCCTCTGGTATGGTTCAGAGGTGAGTGGTGTTATCACCACTGAGGATTACTGTATTATATTATTGCATTGGTATTGGTATAGCCTCTGGTATGGTTCAGATGTGAATGGTGCTACCACAACTGGGGATTGCCGAATTATATTATGGCATAAATATTGGTATAGCCTCTGGTATGGTTCAGATGTGAATGGTGCTATCACAACTGGGGACTGCCATATTATATTATGGCATAAGTATTAGCATAGCCTCTAGTATGGTTCAGAGGAAAGTGGTGCTATCACCGCTCGGGATTATTGTAAATATATATTAGTTATTCTTATTGGTAAAGCCTTTGGTATGGTTCAAGGAGAATGGTGCTATTACCAACATAGTACTTTATTATATTATGATATTGATATTGATATAGCCTCTGGTATTGGTTCAGATATGAGTGGTGCTAATCGCCACTCTGGATTGCCGTATTATATTATGCGATTGTATAATACATTTTATTATTATATTATACATTTTGATCTACTCTTTTGGGGCAAAAAAATTTTGAAAATAACTTTCCCTGAAATTTTGAACCAAAACCATGAAAGCGTTCTAACTAAGAAATTGAATGCTTACACTAACATATTTCATTCAAAAAATAAGAAGTTATCGCATTTTTTTTTTCAAAAAAATTTACTGCTGCCACTATATACAAGGGAAGTAATTCCAGATCTCCTTATAAGGAATCAGAAGAGTTGTCCCATCCAATATTATATGAAAAAGATATGGATTTTTGGGACTGGAGTCCAATATGAAACAAGGAGCTGCGTTCAATAAACGCTTGATGCCCCCGGTGGCATCCTTGTCGATACAAAGCAACCAAACAAAGTCCAAAATGAGGTCAAGGTCAAACTGAGGTCAGGTGATGTTTGAAGATGAGGAATGGTCACAGGTTACATCTGTATTAGTATTAATTCATTCTTGTTATTTACCAACATGTATACTGTATTAAATTATGGCATTGGTATTGGTATAGCCTCTGGTATGGTTCAGAGGTGAGTGGTGTTATCACCACTGAGGATTACTGTATTATATTATTGCATTGGTATTGGTATAGCCTCTGGTATGGTTCAGATGTGAATGGTGCTACCACAACTGGGGATTGCCGAATTATATTATGGCATAAATATTGGTATAGCCTCTGGTATGGTTCAGATGTGAATGGTGCTATCACAACTGGGGACTGCCATAATATATTATGGCATAAGTATTAGCATAGCCTCTAGTATGTTTCAGAGGAAAGTGGTGCTATCACCGCTCGGGATTATTGTAATATATATTATGTTATTTTTATTGGTAAAGACTTTGGTATGGTTCAGAGGAGAATGGTGCTATTACCAACATAGTTACTTTATTATATTATGATATTGATATTGATATAGCCTCTGGTATGGTTCAGATATGAGTGGTGCTATCGCCACTCTGGACTGCCGTTTTATAATATGCGATTGTATAATACATTTTTATTATTATATTATACATTTTGATCTACTCTTGGTGCAAAAATTTTCAAAAATAACTTTCCCTGAAATTTTGAACCGAAACCATGAAAGCGTTCTAACTAAGAAATTGAATGCTTACACTAACATATTTCATTCAAAAAATAAGAAAGTTATCGCATTTTTTTTTTCAAAAAAATTTACTGCTGCCACTATATACAAGGGAAGTAATTCCAGATCTCCTTATAAGGAATCAGAAGAGTTGTCCCATCCAATATTATATGAAAAAGATATGGATTTTTGGGACTGGAGTCCAATATGAAACAAGGAGCTGCGTTCAATAAACGCTTGATGCCCCCGGTGGCATCCTTGTCGATACAAAGCAACCAAACAAAGTCCAAAATGAGGTCAAGGTCAAACTGAGGTCAGGTGATGTTTGAAGATGAGGAATGGTCACAGGTTACATCTGTATTAGTATTAATTCATTCTTGTTATTTACCAACATGTATTCTGTATTAAATTATGGCATTGGTATTGGTATAGCCTCTGGTATGGTTCAGATGTGAATGGTGCTACCACAACTGGGGATTGCCGAATTATATTATGGCATAAATATTGGTATAGCCTCTGGTATGGTTCAGATGTGAATGGTGCTATCACAACTGGGGACTGCCATATTATATTATGGCATAAGTATTAGCATAGCCTCTAGTATGGTTCAGAGGAAAGTGGTGCTATCACCGCTCGGGATTATTGTAATATATATTATGTTATTTTTATTGGTAAAGCCTTTGGTATGGTTCAGAGGAGAATGGTGCTATTACCATTGGAGTCCAATATGAAACAAGGAGCTACGTTCAATAAACACTTGATGCCCCCGGTGGCATCCTTGTCGATACAAAGCAACCTAAGTCCAAAATGAGGTCAAGGTCAAACTGAGGTCAGGTGATGTTTGAAGATGAGGAATGGTCACAGGTTACATCTGTATTAGTATTAATTCATTCTTGTGAGCGGTATTGATGCTAGACGAAACGGTCCAATTTGGTTAACCAAGAGATGGCCCATACAAAGCAATCTAAGTCCAAAATGAGGTCAAGGTCAAACTGAGGTCAGGTGATGTTTGAAGATGAGGAATGGTCACAGATTACATCTGCATTAGTATCAATTCATTCTTGTAAGCGGTATTGATGCTAGACGAAACGGTCCAATTTGGTTAACCAAGAGATGGCCCATATAAAGCAATCCAAGTCCAAAATGAGGTCAAGGTCAAACTGAGGTCAGGTGATGTCTGAAGATGAGGAATGCTCACAGGTTACATCTGCATTAGTATCAAGTCATTCTAGTAAGGGGTATTGATGCTAGACGAAACGGTCCAATTTGGTTAACCTCGTACGAACGGACAGGACAATCACTATATGCCTCCCGCATCAGTAGATGCCAGGGGCATAATAAATAATGGAAAATGTGGATTGTAAATTTCGGATGTTACTATATATGCTTAAGAAAACGTGACACACTGTGACACAGTACAATACTGGTTTATATTATAATGCATTGTCACATGATAGAAAGAAACGCTTCCAATTGGTTAAAATTATATAGCTGTGAAATAAATTATGTTAATGGTATTGGTACAGCATCTAATATGGGCCAGAGTAGAGTGGTGTTATCACCACTGGGGATAACTCTATACCACTGATATTTCGTTATTGGCATTGGCATAGTTTCTCAAGTGGGTCAGGGGAGAGTGCTGGTATCACCATTGGGGATTATTACATTACACTGTCTACGTTGTCCTGTAACTGTTTAGAGCTTTTGACCTATTATCAAACTTGATGATTCTGTTTACTGAGCTCTGCTCAATAGGGATTGTCCTCTGAGTTTTGCTTACTGGGTATTGTTCACTGAGCTCTGCTCAATAGGGATTGTCCTCTGAGTTTTACTTCAAAGCTTCAAAAGGAAATGTAATTAAACTTGATAAAATCATAACCATGAACAATTCACTATGCTCTGTTCAATGGGCCCTGCTCTCCAGGTATTTTTCACTAAGCCCTACTTTCTGGGTATTATTCACTGAGTTCTGCTTACTGGATATTGTTCACTTGTGCTCTGCACACTAGTATGGTCCCCTGAACTCAAGGTGAGCTGTTAGTGTACCAGGTAGATGATCTGTAGCCTGATCTGTAGCCTGACATCCCCATTTGGTTTGTTTACACTTAAGAAGAATATAAGATTCTTTCACTGGTTGTTGGTGCAGATGGGAATTTCCGGCTTGGGGGGTAACTGTTTAGGCAGTAACGAGGCTCCAGCCGAGTTACTATGTAAACAGTTACCTGAGAGCCAGATATTCACATCTGAACCTACAACCAGTGACAGAATCTTTTTCTTGCATACCGATTTCAAGAAATAATAATGAAAATTAATAAAAAAAAAAAAACTGCTTTCTTTTTTTGGAACTATTTCTTATAGTAGTGCATTTATACAAAGCATTGGAAACCACTGTCCATAAACAAGAAAGAGGTCATGACGTTTCAGAGACAAATAACAATGTTTAGTTCTGGTTTTGTTTTATCAGTTGCAGCATAATGTTATGGTTTTTTGATAAAATAACCTGTTTTGATCTTTGAAATAAAATATAAATTACTACATAAATCTTCAACATATAATGTAGTTTGTATTATGTCATTTACAGCACAAGAGCCATCTTACATCCCGGGGTGTAAGATGGATTTTTCCAGCACCGGCAAAAATACCGGAAATCCCTGTCTGGTAATAAATTGCAAGAAATATTGTTTGCTCAATCTTAATGAATCTTTGTCAGAATGAATGTCTGAATAAAGTTTTTGGATAATTTTGAATTTTGTACATCTCTGACATGTCAAAAAAAAGTTGATAGGTCAAATCAGAGAAAAGCCTTGTAAATATTTTAAAGGTTGTATTTCCTACCTGATCTTATCTGACCATATCATAATGTTTGTCTTTAAGAGATTTACAGTCAACAATAAAACTGGGTTAAAAGGTTGTTAGTTAACTAGGTCAAACAAACTTTTTTATACTCTAGGAGTCCTATTTTCTACTTCATCTGAATAACACCTAATCAATCTTTTGTGAAATCTAGGGCATGATGGCAACTTGGACATCATGACATATTCAAGATCAGACAGTGCAAATCAGGTGGAGGTGGGGGTAGGGGCACTGTCCCATCATAGCCCTCTTGTCTTCAATAAGTTTTTGAATGACTGCCCTTTTTGGTACATAAGTTTTCTAATTTTTGTCCATTTGAAAACTTTGCAAGTACTGAATGGAAATTAAGAGTTGTCAACATAACTGGAGGAAGCACAGAGCTCATTAAATATAACTGTCTGATAATTTTGAATTATCTCCCTTATAACAATTTAGTTTTGACCTGACAGTAAATTTGCAGCAACTGGAGAAAATTTAAAGAAACTAATGTTACAGGTGGCACTAACAAATGCACTGAAACTGAACTTCTTGAACTGCCTACCTTACTGCATTTTTTCAAATAACGTTTGCAGTTACTTTTTTAAATATTAAAGACTTTACATATTAAGTCCACTGGAGATCAGTCATTACATATTAAATCCACTCAAGATAAGCCCTCATATATTTAGTCCAAGTAAGATCAGCCATAACATATCAAATCCACTCATTCATCCCTTAATATGTCCACAAAAGATCAGCCATAACATATAAGTCCACTCAAGATAAGCCCTCACATATTTAGTCTACACAAGATCAGCCATAACATATGAAGTCCACTCAAGATCAGGCCTTAAATATCAAATCTACTTAAGATCAGTCATTACATATTAAGGATACTCAAGATCAGCCCTCACATGTAAAACCTACTACAAATCATTCATTACATAGTAAGTCCACTCAAGATAAGCCCTCACATATTTAGTCCACACAAGATCAGCCATAACATAATTATGAAGTCCTCTCAAGATCAGGCCTTAAATATTAAATCTACTCAAGATCAGTCATTACATATTAAGGATACTCAAGATCAGCCCTCACATGTTTTTGTTTGTTTGTTTTGGGTTTAACGCCGTTTTTCAACAGTATTTCAGTCATGTAATGGCGGGCAGTTAACCTAACCAGTGTTCCTGGATTCTGTACCAGTACAAACCTGTTTTCCGAGCCCTCACATGTAAAACCTACTACAAATCATTCATTACATAGTAAGTCCACTCAAGATAAGCCATAACATAATTATGAAGTCCACTCAAGATCAGGCCTTAAATATTAAATCTACTCAAGATCAGTCATTACATATTACGGATACTCAAGATCAGCCCTCACATGTAAAACCTACTACAAATCATTCATTACATAATAAGTTCACTCAAGATAAGCCCTCACATATTTAGTCCACACAAGATCAGCCATAACATAATTATGAAGTCTGCTCAAGATCAGGCCTTAAATATTAAATCTACTCAAGATCAGCCCTCACATGTAAAACCTAGATCTACTACAAATCATTCATTGCATAGTAAGTCTACTCAAGATAAGCCCTCACATATTAAATCCACTCAACATCAGCCTTCATATATCAAAAACTTAAGTTGTTTTAAACGAAAATACCTGGCATACTGGAAAGGGTCACAGGTCTAAAATGGTTTTCAAGGGCAAATTCCACATTTTATTAATTATAGAAATATCTGTGTCATTTTCTACTGTTATAATTGTGCATTTTGTACATGTGTGTGATCATGTGTGAGATCATGTGTGAGTGTATGTGTGTGAGTGCCTGTGTGCATATATTTCAAATTATTTATTGCATTATATAACTTTTTGTCATAACTGTAATTATGTATTTCATTGCTATGTTAATTTGAAAGTCTACGCTGTTGTAAATATTGTATATATGATGAGGCTCACAGGGAAGATCGGGTTACCTGACTGTGTTGCCTCTTTAACCTTTAGCATGCTAGATAAATTGTCATCTGCTGGAAATGTTGTCTGCTAAAATTGTAAAGTTCATTCAATTTGCTCCAAAATTGGAAGAAATATTGTCAGAGTAGCAAACAGGTTGGAACCTGATCAGACGCCGATTTAATCTGATCTGGTTCCAAGCTGTTTGCAAAGGCTGTTAAATTCGCCTGCAAGGGTTAAATAAAGTCTTATTATTATTATTATTATTATTATATATCAAATCTTCTCAAGAGCAGTCCTTAAATATAAAGTCTACTCCAGATCAGCCCTCACATAGTGAGTCCACTCCAGATCAGCCCTCATATATTAAATCTGCTTAAAATCAGTCTTTTATATTAAGTCTATACTCAAGATCGGCCTTCACATGTCCAGTCAACTAAATGATCAAAGTTATGAACTAAATGAGAATGAGCATTGATTCAGCTGTGCCAATGCATATTGGCCACTGAAAGATAATTCTGCCTGAAATGTATATAACAAACAAGTTTGAGTTACTTCCCTTGATCCAGTTGCCCTCTATATAGATAACATTGAAAAGAAACATATGCAGAGCTCCAGATAAGCTGCGTATTTGCGTATTTACGCAATTAAAATTGCAGAAAACCCAATTGAATTCATACAGTGTGCGTACTGAAACGCAATTAAAATTCTTAATACCCAATTCGTAAAAAATAGCTTGCGTATCGCATTTTCCTTATAACTAGAACGGGTACGAGACTTTAACGCTAGATTTGACTGACTGGTTATACGTTACTGCAGAACAGGTTGCAATTTATCGGAAAAATAACAGGACCATTCAGTCGGCTGATCAGTGTTGGTTGCAGGAAAAAACATTGTTGCAGCACAAACAAACAAATTAGTGGGATATTTTGCTGTTCAACAATGACAGTTATCTGTTTGTGACGATGTAGTGTCACCAATACTGGATGACATCTTTTGGGAGAATGCATATTGCGGTGACCACATCGTTCGGGATATTGTGGATGAACTGATCTCAGACTGCATTAAAAGTGAAAAAGAAAACAACAGTATGAAACATTCATTACAATTTTAAATACATTTTTGTATTAAACATTGAAGGGCGCCATTAAAATACTTAGTCAGTCCTGTTTAATGATATATACCATGTATACTGTAAGCAAAAAAATACTCAATTGTTAGTGCGAGATTGGTAAAATACCCAATTGGTTTTAGCAAATACCCAATTACTTCTGAAAAGGCTGGGTAATGATATTATTTTTACCCAATTCAAATTTCCAATACCCAATTCAGACAAAAAGTGATGGGTAGATACCCAATTGCACCAAAAGCTTATCTGGAGCTCTGCATATGTGAGGGAAAAAAGGAGAAATTTAGAAGATCAAAGTGGTCAGGGAGAGAAAAAAGTAGCCTTAGATTGAAATACAAAAATACTGTACATATAAAGTACTATTGTGGTTTCTTTGAGAAAAATATCAAGTGAAATTTAAAACTTTAGCTCAATTTTAGAAATTAATCTGTATTCTACAATAGATACTAGCAAGCAGAGCTTTTATGTAACAAATCCTTAAGTCGGTGGTCGTTAGAGTTTATGAATTAGAAGGACCATAAAGACCAGCCTTCACATTTCAAGTCAACTGAAGATCAGCCCTCACATGTTAAATCCGTACAAAATCAGTCTTGTACATATTAAGTCACAGGTGACAATAACAAGCGAACTGAAAACTGAACTCATTCAACTGTCTACCTTACTGCTTTTTTCAAATAATGCTTGCAGTAACTTTTTCAACTACTGAAGCCATTACATATTAAGTCAACTCAATATCAGTCATTACATATATAGTCTACATAAGATCAGCCCTCACAAAGTCATGTAAGATCTACTAATAAGATCATTCCTTGTATTTTAAGCTGATTTAAAATCTGCCCTCACATACTGAATTTACTAAAAATCAGTCCTTATATGTTAAATCTACTCAAGATCAGCCCTCGTTTATTAAATCTACTTATTAATAAGATCATTCCTTACTTATTAAACCCGCTCAAGATCAGCCCTCGCATATTAAATTTACTCAAGATCAGTCCTGTCATATTAAGTCTACTAAAGATCAACCCTCACATTATTATTATTATGCAAAGTATTTGAAAATCCCTCATTGGATGGCTGAATCATAGACAGAATCAAGATAAGCCCTTGCATATTAAGTCCACTCAATATTTGCCCTCTCAATCTACTTAAGATCAATCCTTACTTATTATGTCTAATCAAGATCAGTCTTAACATATTAAGTCGGCTCAAGATAAGCCCTCACATATTAAGTCCCTCGCATATTAAATCTACTCGAGATAGCCCTCACATAAAATTATTAAGTCTATGCAAGATCAGCCATAACATATCAAGTCCACTCAAGATCAGCCTTCACATATTATATTAAGTCCACCCAAGATAAGCCCTAACATGTTAAGTCCACTCAAGATTAGTGCTCATATATTAAATCTACTAAGGATCAGCCCTCACATATTAAGTCTATGCAAGATCAGCCATAACATATCAAGTCCACTCAAGATCAGCCTTCACATATTATATTAAGTCCACCCAAAATAAGCCCTAACATGTTAAGTTCACTCAAGATTAGTCCTCATATATTAAATCTACTAAGGATCAGCCCTCACATATTAAGTCTATGCAAGATCAATGATAACATATCAAGTCTACTCAAGTATTAAATCTACTCAAGATCAGCCCTCACATATTAAGTCTATGCAAAGATCAGCCCTAACATATTAAGTCTACTCAAGATCAGCCCTCAAATATTAAATCTACTCAAGATCAGCCCTCACATATCAAGTCCACTGAAAATCAGTCCTCACATATTAATTTCACTCAAGATCTGCCATAACATATTAAGTCTACTGAAGATCTGCCTTAACATATAAAGTCCACTCGAGGTCAGCCCTCACATGTTAAACTTACTTAATCAGTCCTTACATACTAAATCTACTCAATATCAGCCCTGAAATTTGAAGTCCACTCAAGTTCGGCCATATCATATCAAGTCCACACAAGATCAGCCCTCAAATATTAATTCTGCTCACAATTAGTCGTTTATACATATTAAATTTACTCAAGAACAGTCCTCACATATTAAATTTACTCAAGAACAGTCCTCATATATTAAGTCTACTTAAGATCAGCCCTCACATATTAAGTCTACTCAAGATCAGCCCTCACTTATTAACTCTGTACAAGATCAGCCCTCACTTATTAACTCTGTACAAGATCAGCCCTCACATATTAAGTCTACTCAAGATCATCCCTAACATATTAAGTCCACATGAGATCGGCCCTAAAATGTTAAATCTACTCAATATAAGTCATTACATATTAATTCTACTCGAGATCAGCGCTAACATATTAAGTCTACTCAAGATAAGCCCTTATATATTATATCTGCTCAAGATAGTCCTTTCATATTAAGTCTACTCGAGATCAGCTCCCATATATTATATCTGCTCAAGATCATTCCTTACATATAGTAAGTTCACTCAAGATTAGCCCTCATATATTATATCTGCTTAGATTTATTTATTTATTTGGGTTTTACGGTGCACCAACACATTTGTTTTTAGCAAATTTATGAAGTTTTCCCTTTGTTGTACAATCAAGTAATCCCTGGGGCGCCTCAATTTGACTGGGGGGGGGGGGGGGGTGTCAAGATTTGAACAAATTTTGTAGAGGTCCACTAGGCAATGATACATGTCAAATATCTAAGCTGTAGGCCTTCTGGTTTATTTTTAGAAAATTTTGAAGATTTTTCTATGTACAATCAAGTTACACCATGGGGCGGGGTCAATCTGACCCCGGGGGTCATGATTTGAATAAATTTTGTAGAGGTCCACTAGGCAATGCTACAAGTCAAATATCTAAGCTTAAGGCATTCTGGTTTATTTTTAAAAAATTTTGAAGATTTTCCCATCTAGATCAGTCCTCACATATTAAGTCTACTCAAGATCAGCCCTCACTTATTAAGTCTACTCAAGATCAGCCCTCACATATTAAGTCTACTCAAGATAAGCCCTCACATATTCAGTCCACGAGATCGGCCCTAAAATGTTAAATCTACTCAATATAAGTCATTACATATTAAGTCTACCCGAGATCAGCGCTAACATATTAAGTCTACTCAAGATAAGCCTTTATATATTATATCTGCTCAAGATAGTCCTTTCATACTCAGTCTACTCAAGATCAGCTCTCATATATCATATCTACTTAAGATCATTCCTTACATATAGTGAGTTCACTCAAGATTAGCCCTCATATATTATATCTGCTTAGATTTATTTATTTATTTGGGTTTTACGGTGCACCAACACAGTATAGGTTATACGGTGCCAAACAGGACTACAAATTTTGGTTCCACATCTCATTTACATTGAAATAACAAGATGGTCATGATGACCTTGGATCGCTCACCTGAGAAATATGAGCTACATGCTTCAAATGTCAAACTGATGATTTTTAGAAATTTTTTGGAAGATTTTCTGATGTACAATCAAGTAACCCCTGGGGCAGGGCCAATTTTACCCCAGGGGTCATGATTTCAACAAAGTTTGTAGAAGTCTACTAGGCAATGTTATATATCAAATATCTAAGATCTAGGCCTTCTGGTTTATTTTTAGCAAATTTATAAGTTTTCCCTATGTACAATCAAGTAACCCCTGGGGCGGGGCCAATTTGAATGTAGGGGGGTCAAGATTTGAACAAATTTTGTAGAGGTCCACTAGGCAATGCTACATGTCAAATATCTAAGCTCTAGGCCTTCTGGTTTATTTTTTGAAAATTTTGAAGATTTTTCTACGTACAATTAAATAACCCCATGGGGCAGGGTCAATCTGACTGCAGCGGGTCATGATTCGAACAAATTTTGTAGAGCTCTAGGCCTTCTGGTTTATTTTTAGAAAATTTTGAAGTTTTTTCTTTGTAACAATCAAGTAACCCGTGGCGGGCCAATTTTACCCCGGGGGTCAAGATTTGAACAAAGTTGTAGAAGCTACTAGGAATTGTCTTATTCAAATATCTAAGATCTAGCCTTCTAGATTAGCCAATTTAAGTCACTATTCACCCTCATATTACTACACAAGATCAGCCCTCACATTAAGTCTACTCAAATAAGCCCTCACATATTCAGTCCGAGATCGGCCTAAATGTTAAATCTACTCATATAAGTCATTACTATTAAGTCTACCTGAGATCAGCGCTAATCATATTTAAGTCTACTCAAGATAAGCCTTATTATATATCTGCCTCAAGATAGTCCTTTCATATCGTCTACTCAAGATCAGCTCTATTATAATCTACTTAAGATCATTCCTTACATATAGTGAGTTCACTCAAGATTAGCCTCATATATTATATCTGCTTAATTTATTTATTTATTGGGTTTTACGTGCACCAACACAGTTAGGTTATACGGTGCAACAGGACTACAATTTTGGTTCCACATCTATTTACAAAATAACAAGAGGTCATGATGACCTTGGATCGCTCACTGAGAAAATATGAGCTACAGCTTCAAATGTCAAATGATGATTTTTAGAAATTTTTGGAAGATTTTCTGATGTACAATCAAGGGAACCCCTGGGGCAGGGCAATTTTACCCAGGGGTCATGATTTAACAAAGTTTGTAGAGTCACTAGGCAATGTTATATATCAAATATCTAAGATCTAGGCCTTCTGGTTTATTTTTAGCAAATTTATGAAGCTTTCCCTATGTACAATCAAGTAACCCCTGGGGCGGGGTCAATTTGAATGTAGGGGTCAGATTTGAACAAATTTTGTAGAGGTCCACTAGGCAATGCTACATGTCAAATATCTAAGCTCTAGGCCTTCTGGTTTATTTTTTGAAAATTTTGAAGATTTTTCTACGTACAATTAAATAACCCCATGGGGCAGGGTCAATCTGACCGCGGGGGGTCATGATTCGAACAAATTTTGTAGAGCTCTAGGCCTTCTGGTTTATTTTTAGAAAATTTTGAAGTTTTTTCTTTGTAACAATCAAGTAACCCCGTGGGCGGGGCCAATTTTACCCCGGGGGTCAAGATTTGAACAAAGTTTGTAGAAGACTACTAGGCAATGTTACATTATCAAATATCTAAGATCTAGGCCTTCTGGTTTATTTTTAGCAAATTTATGAAGATTTCCCTATGTACAATCAAGTAACCCCTGGGGCTGAGTCATCTAAGCTCTAGGCCTTCTGGTTTATTTTTAGAAATTTTTTGAAGATTTTTCTATGTACAATCAAGTAACCCCATGGGGTGGGTCAATTTGACCCCGGGGGTCATGATTTGAACAAATTTTGTAGAGGTCTACTAGGCAATGCTACATGTCAAATATCTAAGCTCTAGGCCTTCTGGTTTATTTCTAGAAAATATTTGAAGATTTTCCTATGTAAAATCAAGTGACCCCTGGGGCAGGGTCAATTTTGACCCCGGGGGTCATGTTTTCAACAAATTTTGTAGAGGTCCACTAGGCAATGCTACATGTCAAATATCTAAGCTCTAGGCCTTCTCGTTTATTTTTAGAAAATTTTGAAGATTTTCCTATGTAAAATCAAGTGACCCCTGGGGCAGGGTCAATTTTGAACCCGGGGGTCATGATTTGAATACAGTTTGTGGAGGTCCACTAAGCAATGCTACATGTCAAATATCTAAGCTCTAGGCATTCTGGTTTATTTTTAGAAATTTTTTGAAGATTTTCCCATCTAAAATCAAGTGACCCCTGGGGCAGGGTCAATTTTGACCCCTGGGATCATGACTTGAACAAATTTTGTAGAGGTCTACTAGGCAATGCTACATGTCAAATATCTAAGCTCTAGGCCTTCTGGTTTATTTTTTAAAAAATTTTGAAGATTTTCCTATAGAAATCTATGTAAAATCAAGTGACCCTGGGGTCATGATTTGAAGAACTTTAGTAGAGGTCTACTAGGCAATGTTACATGTCAAATATCTAAGCTCTAGCGCTACTGGTTTCTGAGAAGATTTTTTAAGTTTTTTTTCTATGTAAAATCAAGAGACCCCTGGGGCGGGGTCAGTTTTGACCCCGGGGGTCATGATTTGAACAAACATGGTAGAGGTCCACTAGGCAATGCTTCACACTAAATATCTAAGCTCTAGGGCTGCTGGTTTTTGAAAAGAAGATTTTTAAAAAATTTCCTTTCGGTTGCCATGGCAACCAGAGTTCTGCATGGAATACAATTCTTTGAATAAATTTTGTAGAGCTTCACCCAAGGAACATTCCTGTGAAGTTTGGATGAAATTGGCCTTGCGGTTTATGAGGAGATATCATTTAAAGTAATAGTTTACGGACAACATACGCCGGACAGTGAGTGATCCTAATAGCTCACCCTGAGCCTTTGGCTCTGGTGAGCTAAAAACATGAGGTATGGAATCAAAATATGCATACCTGCTGGAATCACAGAGTTACTGCAAAACCAAGTGTTAAGACCCTATCAGTCGCCTCTTACGATCATGCAAGGGTAAGGCAGTGGTTCCAATTCTTTTCATACATAGATGTCCCAGAACCACATGGGGCATATCTGCTTAGATAAGTCCTTACATATTTACTCTACTCATGATCAACTCTTATACATTAAATATACTCAAGTCTTTACTCATAATCAGTCCTTAAAGTTAACTATGCTCAAAATCTGTATATGAATCTTATATTATCAAAATAAAAGTATTTCTAGCATTTCTAAGTTCCATGTTTTTTCCTGATTGTACGTCTTTTTCCTGAAGAAATAGTGATGTTTGTATGTCTTTTTCCTGAAGAAATAGTGATGTTTTTATGTCTTTTTCCTGAAGAAATAGTGCTGTTTGTATGTCTTTTTCCTGATTTGTTTGTTTGTTTGTATTGGGTTTAATGGTATTTTTCAACAGTATTTCAGTCATGTTACGGCGGGCATTTAACCTAAGCAGTGTTCCTGGATTCCATCCAGTACAAACCTGTTCTCCGCAAGTAACTGCCGACTTCCCCACATGAATTATCAGAGGTGGAGGACGAATGATATCAGACATAATGTCATTTATCAAATTGCCACCGAGAACATACGCCCCGCACTGTGATAAACTTCGCGACCCTGTGATCTGTAGACCGACGCTTTTTTTTTCCTGAAGGAAAAGTGTTGTTTGTGTGTCTTTTTTTGTTGTAAATTAAACACCAACACTAAATAAAGTGTGTTCACCTTATGCCATTTTCTGATTTTCAGGTATGCAAAGATTGCAGTTAAGAAAATGACTGTTTATACCATTTGCATCAATACTGACTTTTTCTGGAGAAACAACAGACAAATTTTACTTCTCTACAAGACTGATCCAGTTAGGACAAATGACTTCTGAGATACACTGTATGGTGGACAATACACCATGTGGAGGGATTGATCCCAACCTCTTGTCCTCTATGTTCTCTGTGCATTTTAAAGTGTTTTACTATTGTCTCAAACTTAATTGTAGTATATAGTATGAAACATTTCTTTACTTCAGTTTTTTAAAACTGTTTTAAGGCAATTTATAAACCAGCCAATATATAGTCACTAAATGTATGAAATTTTGGCTTTATGGCTCTGCAAAATCTACAAATAATACATTATAATTTAAATTACATCTGATTCTTATCAATATTTCACATCGTAGGATGGAACCTCCTTCATAAAAAAGTGCTAAAGATACTAAGTGACACTAGACTAACCTTCTCAATACATGTAAACCTAAATAAATGCAGTACATAAGTACTGTTTTGATGAAATACTTTTTATGTTTTTACTAATTCAATAATTATGATGCCATTTCTGTCATTAGAGTTCTACCATTATTGGAAAAACTAAAGTTTTTTTTAACTCAGACAGGTATCGAAGTTTCATACACTGCATTTCAGTCCATTTATGGAAATAGTTATTTTTCTGTTTGTTTTTGGTTTAGTGCCATTTTACATTTCAACAGTACATTTGTATATCATTTACATAACTGCAAACATTTAACCTAACTAGTATTCTGGATTCTGTACAAGTGATAATCTGTTCTCCACAAGTAACTACCAACTTCCCCACAAGAATCAAAGGTGGAGGACAAAATTACTTCAGGCACAATGTTTTTCATCGATGAGAACTTATGCCTAGCCCACAGGTAATATTCTTTACCAGCTGATCCATAGATCTGAGCTTTTCCTATTGGCCTAAGGAACTCAAAGTTAAAGACAGTGGTTGCAGAGCCGACTTTCATTATGGGCCAGTAGGCGAGTTACTTTCCCCAAGCTATAGTGGTCTACTTTTTCTGCTGCAAATAAAGTTCTAACTTTGAGAATGCACACATCCCCTCTACTTTGAAATTTCACCTTCTACTAAAATAATTACTTCATACAGGTGATGGTTTTCACTAAATTACATATTCATAAAAGTTTGGTCTCAGATGTCAAAATTTAATTGGGATTTTAGAACTATTTGTAATAACTACGTAAAAGTCAATTGTAAACTGGACAGACACTTCAGACTATTAAAGATCTCTAATTAGTTGCACAGTAGGCTTTCAGTACAGGCCAGTAGGCGGCTATTTCCCCATCGCTATAGTGGTCTGAAACCTCACCTACTTTTCCTGTTGCAAATAAAGTTCTATATGTGAGGATGCACACATCCTCTCTACTTCGCCATTTACACCTTCTACTTCAATAATATGCTGAAATCCCCATACAGGTGATTGTTTACATTATATATCCGGAACATTTTGAATGGAGATGTGAAATTAAATTGGGACTTTGGAATAATTTGTACTAACTATGTAAAAGTCAATTGCAAAGTGAACAGACTCTTCAGACTAATAAAGATCTCTTAAGTAGTTGCACAGCAGGCTTTCATTATGGGCCAGTGGTTGGGTATTTCCCCTTGCTATAGTGGTCTGAAACCTCATCTACTATCCCTGTTGCAAATGAAAGTTCTAAATGTGAGTATGGGCCAGTGGTTGGGTATTTCCCCTTGCTATAGTGGTCTGAAACCTCATTTACTATCCCTGTTGCAAATGAAAGTTCTATATGTGAGAATCAATGCAAACATCCCCTCTATTTTGAACTTCAGTAATCAATGAAACCACCATACAGATCATTGTTTACATTACATATTCAGAAAATTTTGAATGGAGATGTCAAAATTAAATTGGGACTTTGGAATAATTTGTACTAACTAGGTAAAAGTCAATTGTAAAGTGAACAGACTCTTCAGACTAATAAAGATCTCTTAAGTAGTTGCACAGTAGGCTTTCATTATGGGCCAGTGGTTGGGTATTTCCCCTTTACTATAGTGGTTTGAAACCTCATCTACTATCCCTGTTGCAAATGAAAGTTCTAAATGTGAGAATGCAAACATCCCCTCTTTATATTTAGCACTTCAGTAATCGATGAAACTACCATACAGGTCATTGTTTACATTACATATTCAGAAAATTTTGATTGAAGATGTCAAAATTAAATTGGGATTTTGGAATGTTTTGCAATCAACTGTAAAGTCAGCAGACACTACTTCAGATTGATAAAGCTCTCTTTATAATATAAAAAAGTTTCAAGAACTTCATACTTGAGGACTTAAAATAAAACATCTTCTTAGCTGTATTTGCAAGACATTCTCACCTCTCATTCCATCATTTTTGTCAAAAAATATCTGCATGATAGTGCCAGTACTCTATCAAAAATACTAACAAAGTAAGCCATTAGCAGTGTTCCCATTTTTAAAATTTGCTTGATAAACATTAACATGATGTCTACATACATTTTCTTGAGAAAAAAGCTTAATCTTTCAAGACTTATGAAACAAGTTGCATTTAAAAACTGTCAAATGTTCATTCATTTCTTTTCACCATTAGGTTATTATCTTATCACATTTTTGTTTTTAACTAGATGTAGATACCTTGTTTGTCAGACAACGGCTCTGTGTTGCTTGATTCTAACTTTTGGCATGTTCCCGCGAAGTTCTGATGTAACCGGTCATCTTGTTTAGTATCTTGGAATGTAAATTTGGTGATGTAGATTCTGAGCTGTGCCCTGTTTGTAGGAAGTTCCACTTGTTTGGTGGTAGCATTTTCTTGAAATGTACTGTACACAATACATAATCACTGTACATCAGCACTGTCCTGAAGCAAAAAAAAACATAGTGATCAGTGAGCTTATAATGTTATTTAATAAAAATTTAACTTTTCTCATAACAAATCATAGAAGGAATTACTATGCCCCTATCATAACGTGATGTTTACAAACATGACTATAAATACATTTAAAGATGTTTTTCACAATTATTTCTAGCGGACAGAATTTTTTGTAACTTTGCATATTTATAGATTGATGTAAGAAAAGTTAAAATAAAAAATAAAAATAATAGGTACCCGTGCTTCTTTTTTCAATATTCAAAGTTTATTAAGAACACCAAATCGGTATTTTTGTCTGAAGAAACAGTACATACATGTCATAATAAAACTACTGCAAACAATTATTTATTCGAAGTTTCACTCTGATGTTACTGTTTATGCATCCGAATTAATAACACCACTTTAACTATGCATAAAATGTCAACATATAGATATATTAACTCAGAAAAATTACTCTTGACAGATGTCGAATGTATCTGAAACTGAGAAAAACACGAAGTATTTCTTAATGATATGAAAAATCTAGCGGACAGAATTTTTCCAAATTTTATATTATGTAAGCTAGAACTAAGACAAAAAAATCTAAACCAAAAAAATAATATCAACCCGTGCTTGTTTTCAAGAAAAATTAAAAAATATTCACTCCACCCACAAAAGTATTTTTTCATTACCCCACCCACCTAAAAATTATGAACATTTTTTTTCTTACAAAACAAATTGCACAATGTTATTATCAGTTCCTTAACCAATATGCTTACTCACATGCAGAATAATGCTCCTTTAAGGTTGCATGCCTCTAGGTCAAATACTTTTTGAGATACGTGCTACGCAAGCTTTCACATCCCATTTACGTCTATATTTGACCACGTCAAGGGACATAAATCTGTTTTTATTAAGTGAAACTTTAAATAAAAGCACTGGTGCACAACGCCGCATGCTGAATTTAATTCTTGTGTGGTTTCATGACTCTTGGCGCATATAATTTTGAGGTACATGAGAAACAAATGTCTAGATCCTTTATGTACAGTTTGACTATCAAGGGCCATAACTCTGGTCTTACTACGTGAAATGCGGGATGGGGCACAAAAAGTATAACAACATTTTTAGGAAGTTACATTTGAACTTGAAGGAGATCTATATCTACGTTAAGATTTTCTGGAATTTTATTTGACTTGAAGCCGGCTGCATCATTACGAATTGGACGAAATAGTTTACTTTCAAATTGTCTGTCCACAATGTATTCGATTCGAGTACTTCCTACAACCACTCCTCCAATAAACACCATCACTTTTAAAGGTAAAATATGGATGCACGACCTACTTTGTCAGTACATACCATATATTGTGCGCGAGTGGGCTGCATATCCGACAATTATGCACTTTCTGCGGCGAATTCTGAACTTTACAGTAGATATCGCTTGCTGCGCGATTGAGCTGCGCACAAAATATTGTGATGAACTCCTTTAAATGAAGCACTGGGAATTCAACATTTTTGTAATTTGTCATAATTTATGTATTTCTAGTTTTCATACTAGTTACAAATTGCCTACTGCACAGGTTAATATGATTTTTTTGCCATGTGGGTTCAAAACTCAGTGATGACAGTTAATTTTCTTTTCATTTTTGCATCAGAAGTATACATACCTCCATTTTCTCTGACACAATGACAGAGAAATATCTGAAGCCCAAATGGCAGAAAGAAAGGTTTGATATCACATAAAAGATGATATTAGTAAAATGCACATACTAAAGCAAATAATGAACATATTATGAATACATAATGTTATATGCAAATAAGTCAAAAAAGAAATACAGGAACAGTGTTCCCAGAAACCCCCAACTTGGGGTTTTTCACCCCCAGAATGGTGTCCCCCACCCCCCATTTTAAGAGACAGCTGTTACATATCTCTTAGTGAGGGGGTACAAAAGTGCAAGAAAAACTCAGTTTTCACCCCCAGCTTTAAATGCCAGTGGGAACACTGAGGAACATAGACAAAAATGAATAACAAGAAGGCCATAAATACCCTGTATCACTCACCTGTTATCATTGCACTTCAGGACAAGGTAAAAAAATCATAATCAAGATCAATCAAAAGATTTATGAGAAAATAGCTGAAATTTGGCTGCCAAAACACTTGACAGAGTTATGTAAGCATGCCTACAGGTAGAGACTGTTATAATTAATAAGTGTTCCAAGTTTGAAGTAAATATCTTTGATGGTATAAAAGATATTACCATTTCATAAAATCTTCAACCATTGCTTATGCCAGGGTGAGTATTATAGCTCTCCATATTCGTCAAATAGTCGAGCTAAAAATGGTGCACTAGTTATAGACCTTGTATGGTATGATGAAGATGATGATGTGGAATAACTATTTTTAAGTTTGAATCAAATCCATTTAGTAATAACCGAGATAGAGTGAAAAAGCACTGAAACAGTTTCAGTTTTATTTTTAATCCGAGGCATATAATATGCATGTGAGGTCAAATAATAGAATAGTCATATAATCAGTATAATTGTACAAAATGCAGTACAAAACTAAACATGGCTGATTACAATAAACATGTCTGACTAAGAGAAATGAATTGGACCACCCACATTAGAGGAAGGGTGACAACTCAAAACTACAAATATAATGACAGAGTACTGTGTCATATGATGATGTGTAAAAAATATTTTAAGTTTGAATCAAATCCTTTCTGTAATTACAGAATTATATAGAGAAAATGCATTAAAATAAACCTAAAATTTTAAATGAAAAGGGGGCATAATTCATGAAAAAATGATGCGAGAGTTATAGACCACATGTCATATTATGTTGATAATGATGTTCAAATCCATTTCGTAATAATTATAACTGAGATAGAATGAAAGTGCACCAAAACTTTAACCTGAAATTCTAGGAAGGGGAATAATTCATAAAATATTGGTGCAACAGTTACGCCCCTTGTGCCATATGATGTGGGTGAAGACGAGCAATAACTATCTTATTGTGGCATAATTGCAAGATCATGCCAGGGGTTTCAGCGTGCTGGACTATTTTGATGCTGGATAGTGAAACTGGGCACATCTGAGGAAACTGGAGCTGTCACTGGAGCTGTCACTGGAGTGTTTATCAACTCCATTGGTGAATGAAGATATTGCACAATTGCCTGAGTCTGTGTCAAAAATATTAAGTAATAAGAGGTACAGATAAAGTGTATCAAAACACTATATAAGTATAGCCTAAGCAAAAAGGGGGCATAATGATTTTTGATTCAAATCCATTCAGTAAAAACAGTGCATCCAAACTTTAACCTGAAATTCTAAGCAAAAAGGGGGAATAATTCATGAAAAATTTGTGCCAGTGTTATGTATCTTGTGTCATATGATGTGGGATGTTGAACAATTATTTTAAGTCTGAATCAAATCCATTCAGTAATAACAGAGATAGGGTGAAAGTGCATCAAAACTTTAACCTTAACAAGAGCTGTCGAAGGACAGCAACGCTCGACTATTCAACAGCCTTGTCGATTGAATTAATACGAAAGTCTAAAAAGGGGCATCATTTTGTAACAAGAGCTTTGGAGGACAGCAACGCTCGACTATTCAACAGCCTTGTCAATTGAATGAATACAAAAGTTGAAAAAGGGGCATAATTTTGTAAAATGCAAAGTAGAGGTATTGAACCTCTGTACTGCATGTCATATCATGACAGTGAACAAGTGTGTGAAGTTTCAATCCTTTCCAATTTGTGGATACTGAGATACCAGCTTACATACAAAAACTTAACAAAAAACTGCTAAGTCAAAGGGGCATAATTTTGTAAAAATGCCAAGTAGAGTTATGGGACCTTCACAGTGCATGTTAGATCATGACAGTGAACAAGTGTGTGAAGTTTCAATCCATTCCAATTAGTGGATACTGAGATATCAGATTACATACATACAAAATTTAACCAAAAACTGCTAAGTCGAAAAAGGGCATAATTTTGAAAAAAAAGAGAGTAGAGTTATGGGACTTGCTTAGTGCATGTCAGATCATGATAGTGAACAAGTATGTGAAGTTTCAATCCATTCCCATTAGTAAATACTGAGATACCAGCTTACATACAAAACCTTAACCAAAAATTTCTAAGTCGAAAAAGGGGCATAATTTTGTAAAAAAGCAAATTAGAGTTATGGAACCTGTGCAATGTAGATCAGTTCATCACAGTGAATAAGTGTGTGAAGTTTCAATCCATTCCCACAAGTGGTTACTGAGTTACCAGCTTACATACAAAACCATAACCAAAAATTTCTAAGTCGAAAAAGGGGCATAATTTTGTAAAAAAACAAAATAGAGTTATGGAACCTGTGCCATGTAGATCAGTTCATCACAGTGAATAAGTGTGTGAAGTTTCAATCCATTCCCACAAGTGGTTACTGAGATACCAGCTTACATACAAAACCTTAACCAAAATCGGGACGCGGACGCGGACGCAGACGCCGACGCATGGGCGAGTGCAATAGCTCACTATTCTATGAATAGTCGAGCTAAAAATGGGAAAAAGGGTTATGGAACCTTCACAGTGCTTATCAGCTCATAAAGTGAACAAGTGCGTGAAGTTTCAATCCTTTCCCATAGGTGGATACTAAATACCAACTTACATACAAAAACTTAACCCAAAACTGCTGAGTCGAAAAAGGGGCATAATTTTGAAAAAAATGCAAAGTAGAGTTATGTGACCTACACAGTGCATGTCAGATCATGACAGTGAACAAGTGTGTGAAGTTTCAATCCATTCCCATTAGTGGGTACTGTGATACCAGCTTACATACAAAACCTTAACCAAGAATTTCTAAGTCGAAAAAGGGGCATAATTTTGTAAAAAAGCAAAATAGAGTTATGGAACCTGTGCAATGTAGGTCAGTTTATCACAGTGAATAAGTGTGTGAAGTTTCAATCCATTCCCACAAGTGGTTACTGACATACCAGCTTACATACAAAACCTTAACCAACAATTTCCAAGTCGAAAAGGGGCATAATTTTGTAAAAAAGCAAATTAGAGTTATGAAACCTGTGCAATGTAGGTCAATTTATCACAGTGAATAAGTGTGTGAAGTTTCAATCCATTCCCACAAGTGGTTACTGAGATACCAGCTTTAATACATACAAAACCTTAACCAAGAATTTCTAAGTCGAAAAAGGGGCATAATTTTGTAAAAAAGCAAAATAGAGTTATGGAACCTTTGCAGTGTAGGTCAGTCTATCACAGTAAATAAGTGTGTGAAGTTTCAATCCATTCCCACAAGTGGTTACTGAGATATCAGCTTACATACAAAACCTTAACCAAATCGGGACGCAGACGCCGACGCGGACGCATGCGTGAGTCCAATAGCTCTACTATTCTTTGAATAGTCGAGCTAAAAACTAAGTAGAAAGGAGAGATAAATCATGAAATATTGGTGCCAGAGTTATGGCCCTTATGCCAGATGATGTGGAATAACTATTTCAAGTTTGAATTAAATCCATCAAGTAATTACAGAGATAAGTTGAAAAAAGCAAAAGTGTAAAAAAAAACTTTAACCAAGATGGGGACGCCTGAAAGACGCTGATGCCGGGTCGAGTAGGATAGCTCTCCTTATACTTCGTATAGTCGAGCTAAAAACAATCACGGACATCAGATGGAAAGATAGACTGGTAGACAACAGACATCCAAAAATACTAAAACTCACCATGAGTATGGCATGCTCAGATGAACTTAAAAAGTAATGCCGGACATCGGACACAGTGCCATCACAACAGCTCATCCTGAACCTTTGGTTCAGTCGAGCTAAAAGAGAGAATAATCAATAATTACAGAAATGGATCTTGTCAATACTTTCACATACTTTAAATGGAAATGATCATTATGGAAATTTGTATCTTGTCTTTTTTTCAGCATATTTACACAGCTTATATGTTACACATGGATGAAAAAAATGTGTACCTGATGTGGCATCATCACTACTATGGTCACTACACAACAATCTACCAGGCAACCATCTTCTCTGCCTCTGCCACAATAATACACAAAACTGTCAAGGCAACGATCTCCACTGCTTCAGCTACATTAAAACATAGGATTGTCTACAAGGCAACCATCTCCACTGCTTCAGTTACATTTAAACATAGGACTGTCTAAAAGGCGGCCATCTCCACTGCTTCGGCTACATTAAAACATAGGACTGTCTAAAAGGCGGCCATCTCCACTGCTTCGGCTACATTAAAACATAGGACTGTCTAAAAGGCGGCCATCTCCACTGCTTCGGCTACATTAAAACATAGGACTGTCTAAAAGGCGGCCATCCCCACTGCTTCTGCTACATTAAAACATAGGACTGTCTAAAAGGCGGCCATCTCCACTGCTTCTGCTACATTAAAACATAGGACTGTCTTAAAGGCGGCCATCTCCACTGCTTCGGTTACATTAAAACACAGGACTGTCTAAAAGGCGGCCATCTCCACTGCTTCGGCTACATTAAAACACAGGACTGTCTAAAAGGCGGCCATCTCCACTGCTTCGGCTACATTAAAACACAGGACTGTCTAAAAGGCGGCCATCTCCACTGCTTCGGCTACATTAAAACACAGGACTGTCTAAAAGGCGGCCATCTGCACTGCTTCCGCTACATTAAAACACAGGACTGTCTAAAAGGCGGCCATCTCCACTGCTTCGGCTACATTAAAACAGCGGACTGTCTAAAAGGCGGCCATCTCCACTGCTTCGGCTACATTAAAACATAGGACTGTCTAAAAGGCGGCCATCTCCACTGCTTCGGCTACATTAAAACATAGGACTGTCTACAAGGCGGCCAGCTTCACTGCTATGATACCTGAAAAGAGACAAAGTGAAAATGTTTTCCATGTTTGAAATATTAATGAGTTAAAATTCTATAGTATTCTACTGTATAGTATAATCTGTTTATGACTGAATGCTATGAAAGCTGGTCACCATGCTAAATGCTAAAATACTGACTGTCAAATGGTTACTTGTTAAAAGATGAATGTTCAGTTGTTAATTGCAAGATGTGAGTCAATTATCTCAATAAATGCCAAATGCTTATTGCTAAGAGCTTATTCCAATTATGAGTTGAACATAACAAAGGGGAGAATGCATCTTTTAAATAGTCATTTGCCATTGTTTCCTCATTTTGACTTTAACACTTTTTTTCTAAATATTTTAAACAGTTTAGGTGCATGCACCAAAGGCTGGCTGAACACCATCAGGTATTGGTTTAAGTCAGACAGAGTACAACATTATATCTTTTGAAATAATTAAAGGTTTAAGATCATTTCCTCATAAAGTTGAAGACTTTCACAACTGGCATTTATTTGGGATTTAGCATTTTGTATGTTAATTAAGCATTATGTATTTGACATCAGCATTAAATAACAGGCATTAAACATGATTTGTCTTTTAACATTAATGATACATTTTTGTAATTAGCATGTATTGAAAGCAAACCTGCCATGATACTAGCCAAATTCTAAATGACAATTATTTTATGCTAAATGCAAGTTATCATAGCAAATACTTATTAGATATGCTCAACAACTTTTCTAACTCCACACCTGTTTTTTTGTTTTTTATTTATCTCAGCTAAATTTTGACAGATTTGAATGAAATTTTTACAAAACATTTAATGATAATTTTAATATAACAAGCAAATTCAATGAATTGGTATCCCCCGCGGTGAGGAATGGCAAAAAAATATACCTGGCAAAAAGTTAAGGATGTTACTTAGAAGCAAATAATTTCATTAATCAATATCATTTTAACAGAAAATGAAAGTGTTTTTTTTGGGGGGGGGGGGGGGGGGGGGGGAGGTGGGCCAGTGGGGGTGACCGGGTGAGGGTACAAAACTTCACATGTTGATATGGTGATTATAAATACTGATGTAAAATTAAAAATGAAAAAAAAAATTGTAATGGGGGGTGGGGGATGGGCTGCTGGGGCATGATCAGGGTGGTGGGCATGACTGAGTGGAGAGTGAGGTGAGGTGAAGGAACAGTACAACTTTGCATGTTGATAAAATGTTCATGGAAGATTTGAAAAAAAAAAATAATTAAAAGGAATTTTGGGTGGGTGGGGGGTGTGGAGGGTGTGTGACCAAGGCAACAACTTCATATGTTTATAATAAATGTTCTTGGAAAAGAATGAAAGAACTTTAATAAAATTCTACCAATTGGTTGGTTTGTTATGTACAAATCTGTGGATTTTTAACAATTAAAGGGCAATAACTCTAAGGGAAACTGAATCAAAAAAAAAAAAAAATTGACCGGCATCATCGTGGTATGCTGGTTCATGTTTATTTCAAGTTTTATGAAATTCTATCCCATAGTTACTGAGAAATTGCTGCAGATGGACATTTTTGGGCATTTTTCATTAAATCAAGGGCAATAACTCTAAAGGAAATTGACCAATCCAAAAAAAAACTTGACGGGCATCATCACAGTATGTTGGTTTATCTTTATTTCAAATTTCATGAAATTCTACCTGCCTGTTACTGGGAAATGACTGCGGACGGACATTTTTGGGCATTTTTCAGTAAATAAAGGGCAATAACTCTAAGGAAAATTGACCAATCGAAAAAAAACTTGACGGGCATCATCGCAGTATGTTAGTTCATGTTTATTCCAAGTTTCATGAAATTCTACCTGCTAGTTACTGAGAAATGGCTGCGGACGGACAGACGTTCTAACGAAACAGTTTTTATGTGACACCCCCATTGTTCTCTCTATTGTTCTAACAGTCACATAAAAAGAAAAAGGTCACATAAACAGAACGGAATGAATGACATCAAAGAGAAAGTACCGTTATGCAGTCACTTAACCATCATTTCGCGGGCACGGACGGACACAAACATGCACGGACGGACAACGCCATTTCAATACCCCCCTCCCGATTTCATCGGCGGGGGATAATAAAGCATAACAAGTTTGAAGTAAACTCATTTAACCATAAAGGTAAGAATTTTTATAAGGTAAATTAGTAAATTCTAAATCACAGCAATACACACTGAACCTATGAATTTGATGAAATTCAATTTATTACATACTGAATGTTCAACTCTGTTCAAGTAATACTAATTGTCAAAGTCTTTAACTGTATGGCTTGTTTGCGATCCATACATATATCTCTTAAACTAATAAATGTAACTTAAAAATTTAATCATTTATTAAAGGAAATACTCAACTGTTCTACCTGTCTGATCTGAAGCAATTACAGGTTCAGTTCTACTATCTTGAGACCATAGGACTGGAACTTGTTAATCTAAGATGTTTAGAAAAAAATGTTTTTAACAGAGAAAAGGTTTTTTATGAAAGTAAATATGACTATTGAACGGTATACTGTGAAATTATTTTATTTCGTGGGCATGAATTTTCCTGATTTTGACCAAAACTGCTATTTCCTGGGGACATGAATTTGTGGATTGAGACAACAACCAAATCAACGAAATTGGTCCCCTGCTAAAAATTAATGATTTCACAATATTGGATCAAAGTTTTGCATTTGAAAACCTGAACAATTACTAAATATACTTTATGTTAACAGCCAAATATGACTTGTTTTCCCCAAGCCAAAAATAGACATATATTTTCTCCTAAAATTTTCATATTTTCCCCTTAGATTAAAAGAAAATATTCCGTAATATTCTTTATAGCTTTACCAAAGTCAGAGCTTATGTATTTTCAACCCCAATTACCACCCCCACCCCCCCATGCTGCTTCAAATTTACAACTTGTGCAACTGTTATGGACTGATAATTTTGTCACACTATGTTAATTTCTCATCAGGTGCCAAATTCAAACGACATTGGAATCAGTTCTTGAAAATCAAATATCTGGATTTACCCTTTTGGGCTTTATCAGGCTATATTTTCCCTTCAGAAAGCCAGTTGGTAAAGAAAAATTGAAAAATCAAAAAAAAGTCAGTTAGGGTAACACAGAATAAATTAGTACAACTGCTAAAAACGGAAGTTTTTTAACAATGGGCTACATGTAATTAGGCCTACTGCATAACATTTTTTTTTAATTATGTAGACCTAGCTTTGCATACAAATTTATAGCTAAAAAAATTCAGCTCAGAGATGTTTATATGCTGTTACGGATGGACGCGACCATCGGAAAATAAAAACAGCGTCAGTTAAGTTATGGCAGTCAGAACTAACAAATTTATTAATATATTTAGTAAAGTAAAATCTAAATCTACATATGATGAGAATTTTCTTCCTTTGAATTATATACCTAAATATATAATATTTTAGAGACAGACTGAAAAATCAAATTTCAACTTCTTGCGGTCGTTTCGCGCGCATTTTTTTTATTTGGTTGCATTTTGGAATTGGGTGCGTTTTGACGTGCAGTTGACCAACTGCTTCCATACCTTTGCTGAGAAAAACAAAACAAAATTTTAGATGCCTGTTTACTTACCTAACGTTTCCAGTCAGCACCGATTTTTCCTATTTTTATATTTCTTCTCTTTTCCCCCCAACAATCATGGCGTCGACAGGTAAACTGGGTGAACACATCTCGGAAGTACGTAATGTCACATGGTCAAGCACGAACTTCATGCGTGAACGAATTCACAGGTGTACAGATCATGGGTGACTGCCTCGGACATTAATGATACAATGGTATTTGCGAGACAGCTAATTAGGTAACCATGGTCACATTACTAGCTCTATATGGCTGATCACACTTGAAATAGTGAATAGAATACTATATATATGAGCCGCGCCATGAGAAAACCAACATAGTGGGTTTGCGACCAGAATGGATCCAGACCAGCCTGCGGATCTGCGCAGTCTGGTCAGGATCCATGCTGTTCGCTATCGGCTTCTCTAATTGCTTTAGGCTTTGAGAGCGAACAGCATGGATCCTGCCTAGACTGCGCGGATGCGCAGGCTGGTCTGGATCCATGCTGGTCGCAAACCCACTATGTTGGTTTTCTCATGACGCGGCTCATATTCAGCCATCAGATAAAATTGTGCTATTTTAGCGGCTTAAAATTTTCTAATAAAATGTTTCTTGTATTTATATAAAAAATAACCATGCAGCCAGGGAGCCAGGCTAGAAAATATCTAAAAAATACTAATTCTACGGTAATTCTATTCCAGTGAAATACTAATTAATGTAGATTTATAGTGTTTAATTAATGCAACATTTTATGTTTTTATGCAAAAGAGAATCAGTATCGAATTGGTATTTCATTCCGCTGTGCACAACTGTTGTTTTTTTTTTTCGTTTTTTTTTTTTGAAATTCAAGTTGTTTGAGTGTCTGCCCTACCGTGAGGCCATCATAACTGGCGTGACCCCAGCTGCAACTGTTGGTACCAGATGAAAAGCACAAAATTAGACAGATAGATAGATAGATAGATCAAGCGTAAAACATGGTAATAAAACAGAACTATGATAGTATATAACAATATAGTAGCAAGCAGACTAATTACAATTATACATATATTCTAAATCATGAAATGCACACCGATACCAGAGATAACACAACAAGAGAAACAAAGGCTTATTTCCATTGTGGTCCCTGTTATTGGCGGCATGACACAGAATTTATTTATTTATTTTGTTGGGTTTAACGTCGCACCGACACAATTATAGGTCATATGGTGACTTTCCTGCTTTGATGGTGGAGGAAGACCCCAGGAGCCCCTCCGTGCATTATTTCATCACGAGCGGGTAGAACCACCGACCTTCCATAAGCCAGCTTGATGGCTTCCTCACATGAGGAATTCAACGCCCCGAGTGAGGGCGGAAGGCATTACACAGAAAGTCATGTATACATTTGTTTTAACTATAAAATTGCACATTAAATCTTGAAAACAAGTTTAAGTTTTCCACTTCCAATGCTATCACCATCGAGGGTTGATTAGATCCTGGTGCCAGATAAACCTGATAGCATATATTATGATATTGGCCTGAAAGACACTAATATTGTTTATACGGACTTCTCTTCTTTCCGATCTCTTCTCTATTCTATTCTTCATTTCTAGCTGTGTTTCACCGAGAAACCTTCTCAAAATCATTGCAATACTGAACCATTGCTAATCAGTTGAAACAAAATCTTTTAATCCTTTATAATTGAATGATATATGTAATGAATCTATAGAATGGACTACAAACACCACCAGGGCACAATAGGGTAGCTTACTGTCGTGCAACTCAGCATAGGGTTCAGTGACAACCTTAACACTTGTATGAAGCTTTGATTCGCCCCTTTAATGGTTAAAGAGTCGTACCCAAACAGACGGTGTTCCATCTCAGGAAGCCGAGCCAAGAAGAACAGTGCTTAAGGAATAACATCATCAAACCAAGTCGTATCCCATACAGCAAAATGTTAAAATATATATTGAAAGTGGTAAAATGATAGTCCCTCGGCCTTCAAATTAAAATAGTACATGCTTTGTATTGACATACCAAATTTGTATCTATCATTGTAAGGTTGAGTATTTGTGCTTTTGTTTGTGTTCTAGTTCAAACATTTGATAATGTCGAAAAGAGTTAAATAATAGACCTCCTAAATCATGGAATAGCTTTCTTAGATGGGATGAAAACAAAACTGAACTATTTAGTTTTCTTGCGGATAATACTAGACCTATCACTAATGGCAAAGAATACCCCCAGGCAGCAGCGTATTATCAGAGGAACAGGGGTATTGAAAATATGATCCATTTGTATATTGTAAAGGGGAAAAATATACTAAGATGCACAAAAAATGTTGTGCAAAACTGTATAAGATCTCAAAATTTCATTGCTGTACCTTAAAAAGAAGGTAGGTCAAAATCAAGGTCACGTAAAGTCAGTTTTGAGATATGTGTTCAGAACTGTACAAGTGGTCCAAATTTTATGGCAATATCTTAAAAAAGACGAAAGTAAATCAGTAGGTCAAGGTCATGGTCAAAGGACCATGTAACCTTCCATTTAAAGCTTGTTTTGGCAGTTTCTGTGATATGAAGGCTCCATAACCACAGACCCCCTCTCTAAATTCGGGTTTGTTTAGTTCTGCCCATTGTTTTCTCGTTTAGCGCACAGCCATAATTTTATCTCGAGACCATACGCCGCTTTTCATGGAATTGCAGTCTGTGAATCATTGAAGGTTCCATGTACATCTGCGGATGTATCTAAATAACACTCTTTGTCTCTTATTTATATGTGTAAATGTTGAGATCTGCTCAACCCTGGACTAGAGGCATGGACCGTAGATTGCACTTCCACTACCGTCCATGAACAGACTCAATCAAACCGAGCCTGCAACATTTTCGTTTATGACGTGTTGGGCAACCTGTGGTTTTCCGCGTTTGTATTTGATCATATCAAGGGTGATCAACAAAAAGTATTTAACAGCATATGAAATATCTCAGAAAAATATCGAAGTTTTTTCCAGTGTACAGAGTAGCTCTATTCATATTTGAAACAAATATAGGGCCGTGACGTGAATCATTCAAATGGAAAGTGCTTTGCACATGCATAACTAAAGTACTGATGATAATAATTCTTCCTTCTTCTAACTTCTGCACTTCTTACTGCCAACGTTTTGATTTCTTACTTCCCTCTTCTATCTTCCGCACTTCTGACTTCTAACTTCTGCACTTCTGACTTCTAACTTCCTGACTTTCGACTTCTGATTTCCAACTTCCACACTTCTTACTTCCTGCTTCCCCTCTTTGGAAGTCGGTAGTAAGAAGTGCGGAAGTAAGAAGTGTGGAAGTTGGAAGTCAGGAAGTTGGAAGTCAGAAGTGTGAAAGTTAGAAGAAGGAATCAAGAAGTCGGAAGTATGAAGTGTTGATGTTGGAAATCAGAAGTCGAATGTCAGGGAGTTGGGAAGTTAGAAGTAGGAAGTCAAGAAGTTGGAAGTGAGAAAAGCAAAGGTTAGAAGTCAGAAGTTGGAAGTACGGAAATCAATTGTCCCTCCAGGGCTTCCATATGAAACCTCACTCACTCAGTATAATTGGTCCCAAAAAATTGTCAAGAAATCTCAGTTTCACAGTATGACGGTATGCGAACACGTTGACATGAAATCACACTGTTACAGTATAACTGGTGTAACTTAAAGGTGCAAAATAAAGACAAATGAATAGACATAAATCTTTAAAAAAAGACTACACAATTTGAAATATAGTACTAAACATTACGATAGCCGTGCAATATTCCATGTACAGAGAAACAAATAATTGTTTCTGTATTTTCTTAGACTGACATGGGGGTCATTTTGTCCTACTTTCGTGTTTATCGCTTTTCCGTAATCGGTCGGAAATTCTTCGGGATCACGTGATTTTAAAATTGTTTAAACGAAAAATATGAGATGTACAAAATTTAAAATTGACAGTGACATATATTAGGCCAAGACAATGTGTTTAATGTCTAAAATCTTATTAAATTAATGTAGCCATGTGTACATAAATAAGTGTATTTAGGTAAATTTCAATCATACTTTGTTTCTGCAGTGTAAGACAGATACTCATTTATATTCTTAAAATTATACTGAAAAGAGATTAACTGAAAAAGTTTACAGACGAAGTTGTAAAAACACTTTTATTCGGGAAGGGCCTGAATTGTCCTTATGAAAACTTGTAGTATAGCTGTATATTACCTGTACTATAATAATGATTTTCATGAAGTTTTTGTGAGTTACAAAATTGTTGAATTCCATGTGCTAAGTTTGTAAAAATCACGTTATCGTTTGGGCATATGATATATTTTGCATCTATTTATAAATTATAGCCTCGTTTCGGAGGATTCTTCCGAAAAAGTCCGAAGATGCTCGACGGGTTCGTAAGCAGCCGGAAAGCATACTTTCGGTTTGACATAGGCAACATTTTTTGTTTATTTGTTAGTTATTCTTGAACATAATCATGACTATTTGGTCAGAACCGATGCAGTGGGCCATTTTTCATATAATACTCGTTCGGGTTTAAGTAATGGACCTTTAAGGACGAATTAAAACAATTTCTAAATTGCAGACCTTTATTTAATAAATATAGCAGTATGCACAGTGTTTGATATAGTTGATTGTTTCTACAGAGTAAGATAGCAGCTGTCACATTAATTCAATGAAATATTTAAACACTGAACACATTGTCTTGGCCTAACATATTATGTCACTGTCAATTTGTAACGAGATACATTTATTTCTCAATCTTTTCACGCAAATCATGTATAATTACCATCATGTAAATACGGTCCTCGTGAAAAAGTCAACATTTCCAGGATATTATAAAATGGCAGCGTTTTTGTTCTAAATAAGGCAAAAGCAATTCAATTGTTTGATATCTCTGCCATGACTAAACTATAAAAACAAGTCTGATAGATCTCAAATGAATTGTATAAAATTTATGTAAAGGAGAAAAGCTTCAAATGTCCATTATGTGAAACAAAGGACAAACTGAGGCGCAACGCTTCGAGATTGTCCATTCATTCACATAGTGGATAGTTTGAGGCTTTTCTCTGATTTAAAACATGCTCGTCACGAAAAAGTCAAGATTGTTGTGATATTATATATTTTCTCTAATATTGGCCTCTTTAAGGCAAAGACAATTCCTTGATTTGTGTCTCTGAATTAGACTAAAAACAAATGAAACAGAGTTAAAATCAAATTACATATAAAGATTTGTTTTGCAATTAGAAGTTTTTTTTAATCATTAAATTTTGTGATATTCGGTGCTTTTTTGTTTATTTTAAAAAAAAAATAGATCACATTTTGTTATATTTGAATGTTTTGAAGAACCTTTACAAAAACTAAACTTTAACTTATGATATGTGCTTCCGTAATTTTCCATGCTTTGTTCGTGCTGAGCTTGCAGTTTTAAATAGATCAAGTAATTTAATACAATGATGGGTCCAAGTGAAGACATTCTAAAATGAGCGTATATACTTTTTAAATATAATTCAGCATTTTTAATCAAACAATGAAATAGACATGTCGAGAAAATGCTATTTAACATTAAGATCGTTTCTTATTCTCTATAAGTATTAAGTTATGAAAATGAAATGTAATTTGAATTTATTTCTGCCTTCGAAATCCTGTTTTAATAAGTTGGGGAGGAAAGTATTACTGCTTGATTTAAAAATTATACAACAGCATGTATGCATTTTTCTTCTCTTCTTTCAGAACCAAGTAAAACTATGTCATAATTACGAGATATCATTATTATAAGAAAATTCACCATATCACATTACGTCGAGATTTATACACGTAATGACGGTTTCATTGACGGTTTCATAACTTGTTTTTACGAGAAACAGTTTGTAATTACAATAAATTATATCGTTATTACAAAAAAAAATCTTTCTTACCGCGTAATTACGAAATATTGTATAATTATTACAAAAAATAAAGAAGAGAAAAGGCACTGATCCAAGAACTACGCCTTGGGGAACACCAGATACTACTGGGGCTGGGTCAGACCCTGCACTATCGGGAATTACCACCTGAGACCTGTTGTTTAACCAAGATTCAGTCCATTTAAGGGTGGTTCCCATATACCATAAACATTTAACTTGTGCACAAAGCTCTTATTGAGGAGTCTGGTGAAGATATGTATGTATTTTTTCCCAACTGATATTCTTCTGTAAATAGTAGAACTAGTGTTGTCACTCGGGTTCAGCGTTCGCGTCACAGCAGTTTTGCATAGTAGGTTTGTCAGAAATTAGAAAACCAAATTTTAAATAATTCTTTTGCATTATATAAGATTACCTCACATTGTCAACTACACAACTCTAGTACTTGTTGTATTAAAAGTATGTTCTATTTAACTTAGAAAAACTGTAAAATGTTTTTGATGTACATGTATGTAGGTTTCTCAGATAGTGTTTTGCCTTCACACAAATCTTGAACACCATGAGATGACATCACAAGGCGAGTTACAAACATGTACTAATAAAATCTGTAAAAGGATCCTTTGGAAACATAGAATGCAACCAACAAAAGTGATAGCACACTCGGTTTGACTGAGTCTGTTCTCAAGAGATAACGGGATGTGAACCGCTCCCCCCCCCCCCCCCCAACACACACACCCGAGCCCAATTCTATTACATAGGTATTGAGCGCACTACAGCTCATGGTTTGTGTCAAAATGAAATGCCTCTTTTCAGCATAGAAAGTCCTTTTTGTAAAAAGGAATACTAACGTTGATTCAGCAATTCTTTTTTGGGTTTTTCGAAACTATCTTTTTCTTCAAGAACCAAATAGAAATAATACCTTACTGTTAAGGTCTTAGTAGGTAAAGGTGAAAAGTTTTCTAAAATTGAAGTGTTAAGATAGCTATCATTTTTCTGGATATAGCCGAAATGTCATTTTTTAACGAAAAAAAAAAAATAACCGTTAAGTCCTGGCATATAATTTTAAGTGTTGCCTTACATTTTTCTTGAAAATTTTACAAACGTTTAACATGAACATTTTGCTTTTATATTAACTATATGGTGGCGGATGTTTTTTTACCAATCCTATAAAATGCATAAAATACAAACTGTTTTAAAAATTTGAATTATATTCTATAAATGTGACCTATTTTTATTTTATTTAGGGGAACACACAGGTGCATGAAGGGTAATTTATGAAGTCGATATATTTCTTTTTGTAATAAAAACTGAAAAGGAAGTATTTATGCTTTTAACAGAAATGTGATACTTAAGGAAAATTTATTTAAATTCCCCTGTCGTAAAAGGGAATTTGAAACGTATTCGTACATACGTTGAATAAGAATAAATTACTCCCATACCTTGTAAACAAAGCGAAACCCTCATTTAATAACATTATAGCATTGAAGATGTCAAACCTATATGTTGAGCATTATTGAATTCTTTCTCTACGACAGAAAGCAATGGAGAAAGGGATATTTGTTAACTTCATTTTGTTGAGTAACAAGTTTGTTTAAAGTTATTGCGCACTGAATGTGCACGTCATTATACGTGTTTATTTTAAAAAATATTTTGCTTTATTACGCATTATCTTTTATATAGTATGTAATGTGTGTGTGTGTGTGGTTTTTTTTCATTCATGTGACTGTAAAACTAATAATATATAAATCAATCATTGTATTACATCTATCAAGTTTTAACTTTCTACTTTATTGGAGTTTTGAATCAGGTTACTACATGTTCTATTATTTTGAATTTAATGCAAAAACTGTGGTCTCCGTGGCCAAGTGATTAAGGTCGCTGAGTAGGAATCACTTGCCCCTCACCCACGTGGGTTCCAAAGTTGAATTCATCATGTGAGGAAGCTGTCCAACTGGCTTACGGAAGGTCGGTGGTCCTACCCCACCCTCTTCATAGCCATGTTTTATCATACTTGGCGTACAAAGGAATATTAATGAATGTCTTCATGCATTAACACAATAGAACTTGTATAGATAACGTTGAATGGCGATCGATAGTGGCGTTATATAGACGATTAACACGTAATGCAGGCAAACAATTAACGAAGTATTTCATTAAAAATGAGACACAGGATACCTCGATACAATCGTGTCTACAACAAACATGGAATATTATAAATAAATCTGATAACAATATGCAGACATAGAAGTCAGAAGTCTTCAAACTCACAGTTTTGTATAATTTGATTATATACGGCACTTTGGTTTAAAAATAACGAGAAAACTAAGATACTTAGCCTTAGTGTTAAAATTTTGTCCGCTAGGTCAGGAATGTGTTACAGCGGACAACTCAAATGTTAAATGGTTCCGCGTGGCTCATGAAACGCTCGGCCCCTTTTAGGAGCCACCAGAGCTAAAAATTGAAAAAAAAAAAAAAAAACCTTTCAAGGACTTATCCTCATAAAGTACTTGGTTTGTAGAATGCTTGTCTTGTTCTCTTATAGATTTGTGCAAATGGTTCTGCTTTGCCCCCTTTTAGGGGCCATCAGAGCTAAGAATAGAAAAAAAACACTTTGAAACAACTTCTCATGAACCAGTTGATGGATCTTCACAAAAACGTGGTCTGTAGCATCACTCAAGCTTTTCCAAAATGATTTAGCAGAGCTAAACTCGACAAATATTTAAAGGGACTCACCACACATTTTAATGTTGAAAATATTTTTCTCTCAAACATCCATAAAAAGTAAGTATTGTGATAGTAACATGTGGTACAAACTTATTGCTACATGATTTTTGCATGATATCCTTATAAATAAGCAAACTACTGTGTAGAATGTGGTAAACGATTACAAAACTTTTGAAATAATGCAGAAAATCAATATTCTGCTTGCATTTATTTCAATATCTTACTCTTATTTTCACCGACATTATCATTGTTTTCAGTGTCACATGCATTCTATGCTAAACTTGGTGGAAATGAACATGTTGAAAATTTTCACCCAAACTCTGTGGGTGAGTAGCTTTAAACGACTTCTCAAGAACCAATCGATGGATCCTCATTTACTTGGTCTGTACTTTCTTGTATAGTCCTCACTCAGTTCTGCTGAAATGATTCCACCAGGACACTAGAGTTAAAATTAGAAAAAAAAGCTTTAAACGATCTCATCTTTAATAAATCTTCACCAAACTTGGTCTATAGCATCCTTGTTTAGTCCTCACTCAAGTTTGAAACAATGGTTTTGCTTGGCTTATTTTGGGTGGCGCTAGGGCTAGAAATAGACAAAAAAAAACTATAAACAACTGCTTGATCATTACAAAACTTGACCTGTAGCATACAGACCAAGTTTGGCGTAATTTTGACTATTACCGTCAGACGTTGACGCAGGACGATGGACGACGGACGATAGACGCCGGACCACTCACCTATACTACAATGTAACAGCTCACCGTTCACACAGTTCATGTGAGCTAAAAAGGGCTTTAGCTTTGAAACAAACACCCGCCGTCAAGAATAAGATTATGTTAAATGCTGTAATCATTATAGTTTTTAAAATAAGCCAGAGGTGCTCATCTAACCAATTATAATTTAAGTATCTAATACACATCTGCAGTTGACTGATTTCATAAATAGTAACTGCAATAACAAGGAAGCAATGTTAGGTTAACAGTTTAGTTATTGTAAGTTTTAAGTTTACCACACACGGACTATAACAGCATGATTATCCCTTTATCATATATCGTATAATTAAACGTTTGCAATAGATCACGGTAAATATCTGTAAAGGTGGTTAATCAGATTTTGGTCAACTCATGGATTTGTTCGAAACTCAACCAACTGATCATTCACACTTACGTGTGTTCACCAAGCTCTTTAATACACGTCAGATTTTCACTGGAAGTATTTCTAAAATTTGATTTTTCTATCCTGGTTGTCCAACCAAGATTTTGGTATTTTAGCTTCAAAGTGAGTATAAATTTAATAAATACATTTTACAAGATTGGTATTAACAAGTACATACTATGCCAAACTTCATTAGAAATGCAGGTTTAGCAAAGTTATTATTATCTCCCTTTGTCTACCTTAGTTGCGAGACCAAGATAAATTGAAAATAGATTAATTCCGAAGCTATACGCTGTTTTAAAACTTGCATTTTGTGTCAGGTAATTAAAATACCCCAATATTCATTAAATGCAAATGTTAGAATAGAGATTATATTGAAATAAAAAAAAAAATAGTCCACTTTTTAAAACTTATATCGAAGGGAGGCAATTACAAAATTTCGTAAAAAGTAATAAAATATACATTTCTTTTAGGGATCTAACTCTGTAATGGGTCCATTGTTCCTTAAATAAATATCTAGCAGAATATACATATATATGAAAACTGAAAAATGTCATAAAATGTTGCTCAAATGCGATTGTCCACCTTTAACAACAGGATATGCATATCAAGTACCAAAATATTTATATGCCTTTTCATCCATAGCAACACCATCAAAAATAAATACTTTAGAATTATTTAAACTGAATTTCATTTTAATGTCTTCAGACACTTAATGCAAGAAGTTTTAATATTTGCTTGTGATTTAATAATTGTTTGATGGAGATTTCGTACAAGTGTTTTGGTATCGCACATAAATACATTACTAATGCAATTGCGTTAATTTAAGATTCATAGCTGCGACCGGAACATATCTAAGGTACTGTATAAATGTTAATTACACGAACATTGTCAGGGCAATTTAAATATAAAATATATGTGTTCAAATCATAATTTTGGTATAAGCATACATTTTAATTCATATACATGTGTTGTTTGTCTGCTGTTTTCTTTTATATTTCGTGATGTAATAATGCGCGGGATCTTCCTCCACCATCACAACTGGAAAGTCGCTTTATGACCTATAACTGAGTCGATGTGACGTTAAACCAAACATAAAACATTCTTTTAACAATAATTAAATCCTGTACGAAATTTCACCGCTGTAAAAGACTTTTATTTCTTTCAAAATTACAGTCACGATCATTTCAAATTTACACCTGTAGATTTCATATAACAACATTAATTTCACGGCTGTAGATTTCAATTTACAGCTGTAAAACGACTGTAAAACAGTTCGAATTATGCAAATGGGATACAGCTGTAAAAATGAAAAAAGTTGTCTCAAAGTTACAGCTGTAGAAATATTATAGGTGTTGAAAAAAGGGCATCATTTTGAGGGACGAAAGCAGTGGTTTTAGGAAGAATCGTAGTTCTCTAGAAAGGGTAGCAATTATTATAAAAATGGAAAATAAATGATCTCGTAGGGAAAGAACAATATGTATAATACGTTTACAGTATAGCAATTGCAAAATTCAAGTGTAGGATGCAAAGCAGAAACTATCTATCTGATCTTGTTTATAAAGCTTTCTTTGTGAAAAAGCACTCTTTTAAACTTATCGGATACATATATTGTATATAGTTAAAGTATGCACTTATACATGTCCCTATATTTGATAATTAAACATTTACACTTACTCCATACTGCTTTAAATTTCAATATTTCAGAAGAGAACTTCAGTTATATCCCGCCAAAATGCATTAAAGATGGCTGACAGTACTTATGTTTCCCTCCAAAAAAAAGTTACTGCCGTAATATTAAGACATAAACATTTTACAGATGTAACTTTCAACAGTGATATTTTACAGCTGTAGTTTTGAGACTGCATGTTTTACACTTGTATATTTCAAGTGTATTTCTGATCATATCACATTTACAGGTCTTTTACAGCTGTAATTTCAAAATACAGGCCTTTCACAGACGTTTACAGATGTAAAACAGGTCCTATTTTCGTACATATGTTACAGAGATAAAAAAAAATCAAAATGGGTTTTTGGCATTTTTGTCTCAGAAAACAGTATTTTTGTAATAAATATAAGTGTATATGGCTCGTGGACTATAAGATATGTACGTTACTTACCACTGTGGTAAGGAGATGATTAACATAAATACATGTACTTTATCAGCTGTATGCTGGATAATCACCTTTTATCCTATATCTAGGTATCATTACCGTGATCTGTTCAAATGAATAAAATCTATTATATAAGATCATTTGGAAGTATAGAACAATCCAGGCAATAAAATACTAGCAGGCTCGATTTGATCGATTCTGATTATGAGAGGTAATGAAATACACAACACACTATACAATTAGGGAAAGGGGCAGTCTCCATAAGGCTGTTTTCCTGGTACAAACAGATTTTGATATAGTTTTGCTAACAGTTAACCTTATGAATGGTCCTTGCATCCCGGAAATAGTTTGCCAATCGGAGCTTTAGTTTTGAGAGAATTATGTCTTAAGTGTGGGTGGGGTAATTCGATACTTGTCCTGCCTTACGTAACAAATAGGTGGATTTCAATGTTTTTATATCAGCTGAACTAAAAGTAATGGGGTATAATGTGTACACTATAAACACATACTGACATCATGTAGGACATTTGATTCTGCAGCATACCTTTACAAAAATATGCCACTTCATATGCACTTTGTAGAATCTTATACATTTTGCATCTACCATCTTTGCGGAAAACCACAACATTTCTTGACACAAGAAGAGAGACAAATCCCATTTATTGAGAATACTTGTTAATGACTAGACATTGCAGAATTATGGGGATTTTTCTGTGCTTTGCCTATGAAGTGACTTATTTGCCCTTGACTGCAGAAAAAAGACATGAGAAAAATGCAGAAAATACCAAATTTTCTTATTTCAGAATTTCAATCCATTCATGTGTAAAAATAATTCTGGCTGAACGAATCATACCGTATCTAACTAAATATCATTTTTAGCTCCACTATACGAAGTATAAGGAGAGCTATCCTACTCGACCTGGTGTCAGCGTCGGCGTCTTTCCGCGTCCTCACCTTGGTTAAAGTTATTTTTAAACTCTCTCTTTTTTCTACTTATCTCTGTAATTACTTGATGGATTTGATTCAAACTTAAAATAGTTATTCCTCATCATCACCCGCATCATCTGACCTAATGGCCATAACTCTGGTACAAATTTTTCATTATTTATCCCCCCCTCCTTTTCATTTAGATTTTCACGTTAAAGTTTTGATGCACTTCCACTCTATCTCTGTAATTACTGAATCGATTCGATTCAAACTTTAAACAGTTGTTCAACATCATCACCCTCATCATATGAAGCAAGATGCATAACTCTGGCACAATTTTTTTTTCATGAATTATTCCCCATTTTTACTTAGAATGTCAGGTTAAAGTTTTGATGAACTTTCACTCTAACTCTATTATTACTCAATTGATTTGATTCAAACTTAAAGTAGTTGTTCAACATCATCATCCACATCATATGACACAAGGTGCATAACTCTGGCACAATTTTTTCATAAATTGTTCCCCCTTTTTACTTAGAATTCCAGGTTAAAGTTTTGATGCACTTTCACTCTATCTCTGTTATTACTGCATGGATCTGATTTAAACTTAAAATAATTGTTCCACATCATTACCCACATCATATGACACAAGGTGCGTAACTCTGGCACAATATTTTTATGAATTAAGCCCCCTGTTACTTAGAATTTAAGGTTAATTTTGATGCATTTTCACTATAGCTGAGTTATTATGAAATGCATATTTAATTCAAACTTTAAGTAGTTGTTCCACATCGTCACCCACATCATATGACAAAAGGTGCACAACTTTTGCACCAATATTTAATGAATTATGCAAGCTTTTTTTTATATTTTGCATAACACATGCTATGTTAATCATTACCGTATATGTTCTGGTAGATTATATATTGTAGTTATGCACTGTTAATACTTTAATTCAAAGAATTGAATATAAAACCTAGCAGGTTATTGTTCTGCATATATAATAACAAGTTTATATTTGTATACATTTTGTTTTCAATATGATGTGGCAAAGTCAAGAGGCAAAATCTGCAGAGGCTGTAAAGTCAGATATGGGCGTTTGTCCCGACTAAGAAGATTGAATGAACAAGATATTTGTGTTTTACCTTCAATTTCAAAATCAAAAGTTAGTGAGAGTAATTTCCTTTGTGATAAATGTTACGGGATTCAAGCTTCCTCCTTGCCTAACTCCATCTTAAGGGAACGGCAATCAAATAATAATGTCAGCACTTCAGAACTAGATCCACCATCATCCCCTTCTTCTGTGAAGTGCCTTGTGTGTCAAAAAGACAGACATAGATATAAATCTGCCAATATGACAAAGCTTTCGCCAAAACAGAGAACTAACATATTTATAAAAACAGGCATTATTATTACTTATTATTTAAGTTTTAAATGCCACCAGCAAAATTAAAGCCATCCCAATACACATGACAAACTCATGATAGCTTTGACAGATGCTGCATCTGAGGTATGGGGCACCGAAAGTGCATAAATCCTCACGTGATGGTTATGCAGAATAACTTAAAGACGATGAAATATCAGAAAGTTGAAACAGAACACATAACACAAGGAGTAAATATACACCAGGCTCTTATATTTAATTGCAAAGTATGTATCTTTTCCCCATTGCTTTCACCAGTACAGCAACGCTAAGAGAGTGTAAAGGCTGTATGACAATATCAAATTAATAGCAACTGAGAATTAAAAGAATTAAAATATGATTTTAAGAGTCAAGTACAGTACATTTCATTAAGCAGTGGTTACTTTTACACATAAAAATAATTGAAATTGTGAAATAAGAAAGTTTGGCATTTTCTGCATTTTTTTCATGTCTTTTTCTGCAGTCAAGGGCAAATAAGTCACTTCACAGGCAAAGCACAGAAAAATCCCCATAATTCTGCAATGTCTAGTCATTAACAAGTATTCTCAATAAATGGGATTTGTCTCTCTTCTTGTATCAAGAAATGTTGTGGTTTTCCGCAAAGATGGTAGATGCAAAATGTATAAGATTCTACAAAGTGCGTATGAAGTGGCATATTTTTGTAAAGGTATGCTGCAGAATCAAATGTCCTACATGATGTCAGTATGTGTTTATAATGTACACATTATACCCCTTTACGTTTAGTTCAGCTGATATAAAAACATTGAAATTCACCTATTTGTTATGTAAGGCAGGACAAGTATGGAATTACCCCACCCACTCTTAAGACATAATTCTCTCAAAACTAAAGCTCCGATTGGCTAACTACTTATGGGATGTAAGGCCCATTCATAAGGCTAACTGTTAGCAAAAATATATCAAAATCTGTTTGTACCAGGAAAACAGCCTTATGGAGACTGCCCCTTTACAAAACTAAAGACTGACAGAATTCCGCCAGTAAAGCTGGTGCTAGGGGGCGTGAGGGATGTACGGCTCTCATGAACAGACTTAATCAAACTGAGTATGCTTTTATTTTGCTGTTGGTTTTTGCTTCCAAAATATCTTCTTAAAAATTTTATTACGAAAATAAAACCTTTTTAGGTAAATATTTCCTGAAAATTAATTTTTTAGGTCATGAACTTACAGCTCAAATGCTATTATGTCTTGAAGCTAAAATTACAACTGAAATTAATACGCGTGTAAAGGGAATTAATTGTACCATAAGGAAATAGTTGTTTGTACTCCTATTTCATAACCATCGTCAACCAAAGGATAGTTAAATGCAGTTTAATAGCACAAGTGCCCTACATGGTAAATAGGATTATTTATAAGGTAATATCATACGTGGTTATACTAGAATGTAAAATGATAAAATGCAAAATATACTATACAAAGACTGAACATATCAAAATACTTTGAAAAGTTTTAAGTTCATTCATTCTAGATTTCCTTTTTCGTAATTCACAATTTTCTTCAAATCAAAAACAACAAGGCGAGGATTTACTAATCCTCGTAACTATGCATCATTGTTTAAGCGGAATTTCAATTTCCCGATGCGAGAATTAAGAAAGACATACGAATATTAAAACATCGATTATCGACTAAAAAACTCGCGAGGATTGTAAAATCTCCATGCATATATGTTTTCGGACAATGTAAGGCGATAATTAAAGTGGCACGAACAGGGTTCCGTACCTTACGTTTAATTTTATATACACTCAGAAGTAAAGTAAGGCTCCTTTTTCTAACTAACGAATAAATAACGAACGAACGATCCACCAGACCAGAAAATGACTAAGCTATAAATAAGCAACTAAACGTTGGGCAATTTTCGAGTTTGTTTTATTTGGCGATTTAGTAATCAGCTGCCATATTTTTGGTGTTAAGAATTCGTGTTTTAATGAAACTAATGCTGTTTAAAACTAGTACTGAATTTATCAGTCTTTGTTCGCGAATTCTAGAAGGAACACATCATCCCTTTTCTATGCATTTTGCTCCGTTTTACTTTAGCACATGTTGTAGACGATACCATGTACACAACGATATTTCGACTTTCTGATCTGGCGTCAGCGAAGCAAGATTCAAAAGTTTTTATAACATTTTTAGTTAGCTTGACATCTGCACAATGACATTTCGACATTCTGGTCTGGCGCCAGCGACTTATCCGTTCAAAAGCTTTTATAGCATTTATATATAGTTAGCCGGTGATATCTGCACAATGACATTTCGACATTCTGGTCTGGCGCCAGTGACTAACCTATTCAAAAGCTTTTTCATAGCATTTATAGTTAGCCGCCGGTGACATCTGCACAATGAGATTCTGGTCTAACGCCAGCGACTAACCCGTTCAATTTTTTTTATAGCTTTCATAGTTAGCCGATGACATCTGCACAATGACATTTCAACATTCTGGTCTGACGCCAGCGACTAACCTATTCAAAAATATTTTATAGCATTCATAGTAAGCCAATGACATCTGCACAATGACATTTCGACATTCTGTTCTTGTGCCAGCGACAAAACCATTCAAAAGTTGTTTTATAGCATTTATAGTTAGCCGATGGCATTTGCACAATGACTTTTTGACCATTCAAATATTTTATAGCATTTATATTTAGCTGCCGGTGACATCTGTACAATGACATTTCGACATTCTGGTCTGTCGCCAGTGCTTAACCTATTCAAAAGTATAATCTTTCTCTTTTCAGAAATGATGATAACAGAAAGACAACGACTCAGTTCCATGGTGATTGTAATGCTGTTATATATAATGTATGTATTTGGGCAAGACAAAAACTGCGTTATTGAAGAGTCTTTAATTGTGTGCGAGACCAGACTGCCACAGGTTGTACCAGATAATGTCACCAAAGTTATAATAAATGATTTCGTTCACGGGAAGATCGACAATGAAACATTTCGCCATAGCAGCTGGGGGTCTGTAAGTTTCCTGGATATAACAGTAAACCTCTACAAGAACTTTCTTCTGTATGATTTTAACTTCTTTCTCCTGGGGAATTTAAAGGCACTAGGAATACATTCACCTGGCTTAACACTAGGTGTAGATAAACAGATTTTATACGGGCTACCAAAGCTGGAGCTTCTGAATCTATCATCATGCTATCAACTTCAGACACACGATCTAATCAACCTTTTGAATAAGAACATAGGTTTAGATACATTAATTCTCGACCAGACCTCCATGTTTGATAATCGCCGATTACTTATGGACAATGCGTTCTTTGTATTGATATGTGAAACCAAAATAAGAAAGTTAAGCTTAAGTGGATGCAATTTATTAATTCAAGGACCCTTAAATTTCAGTAATATATCGTTTACTTGGAATAATGTAAACGTTTCAAATACCACTATAACTCGGAAAAATCTTGATCTTTCAGATCTTATACAACTTACGAAGCTTTTTGCAAATGTAAAAACATTAGATATGTCGTATATTAGTGATAGATTTTGGAATGTAAATTATACCAATGGGATAGGGTTCTTAGGGTGCAGCGATCTGTTTTATAACCTGGAATATCTTACCCTTAATCACATATCTTCGAGAAATATAATTATTAGCAATTCCTTTGTCGACCTTTCAAAATGTAAAATGCGTCTAAAAAGTTTCCATATGAAGTCGAATAATATTCACATTTTAAATAGAACAACAATATGGCAAAACAACACTCGTTTATTTGAACTCGATCTATCTTTTAATAACATGGAGTATTTGTCACCAAGTACTTTTGGAACAGTTTTCACTTTGAAAACCCTTCTTTTGGCTCATAATCATCTCTACCGCATGGCGCCCTATAAAGAATTCAAAGAACTCTTTGTTACATTCGAAATTTTACAATATCTAGATTTATCATATAACAACCTGGACTGGCTGCCATATGAAATGTTTGTTAGTAACAATGATCTCACAATTCTACATCTATCACATAACAAATTGTCTTCAGTAAATTTCAAAATTGAGCATCTAGTAAAGTTGCAATTTCTAAATTTAGACAGTAATAGGATACTCTATATTGACAGCGTTGCACTTGCCAAACTGATCAGGTTGTCAATGAAACTTTCAAAATCTGCAAGAATAAGTTTCTATGACAACCCTTTGCTATGTTGCTGCAAATCAGAAGAATTCATTACATGGCTCGTATCATCAGTTAACTCGAAATTATTAAAACAATATGAATGTTCACTTGATGGTAATCATGTTTCCATCAACATACATGCTCTCAGTAGAATACAATTTTTGTGTATTCGTTCCAAAATAATCATAGGGTCAGTTATATCAGGTATTGGAATTGTCAGTATTGCATCTCTGGTAACTTCCGGTCTTGTGTATAGAAAGCGACAGAGAAGGCGGAAACGAATGCAATATAATTTCATCGAGGAATTCAAAGATGGAAATCTGCATGAAAAGTTTCTGTGTTTTTTGTCATTCTCGAGCGAGGACGAAGGGAACAGTATAAATGAAATTCGCAGAAATCTTGGAGGAAGATTAAAGGAATTAATTATGACAGAGAAAGAAGTTATGTGTATAGGTGACAGTAATTTTAACCCTGGGTTTCCGATCGTCGATGAAATACTACGGTGCATATCAGAGAGTTGCGTCGTCGCCTTCATTGTTTCAAACAGTTTCTGTGAAAGCCATTGGTGCCAAATGGAACTTCGAGAAGCGTATGAGCTTAACAAACCAATTATATTTATTTGCAAAGATGATATAGACTTGACGAAAATGGCACCGTTGATGTTGACTATATTCAGAAATTTTGCCAGAGCGAAAATTGTTGTTAAGGCTGATGGGCAAATTGACATTATACCAAGTTATGAACACATTTCGGAATCCATTATGCAGATGGCCGTGGCTCGGTACGAAAACCAGCTTCACATACACAGTTAGCACTTTTGGTAGTGTGACGTTAAATTCAACAAAAACACAAAAACGTGAATGACAGAAAACATTCTTTTTAATATACATAGTAAACTTCAGATAACTTTACTTCCATGTGTTGTATATATGTTTTGTTATATATTGTCTATTTGAAACTCTTAAAAACTTGCGTGCGTTATAGTATTTCTGTTAGATATTTGTTTCATTTTGACGGCAAATTTCATTTTTAAAACATTAACTCGGGACATTTTGATTTAAATGCAATTAGGTTAAATTGAGCGCGTTAGTTATACCTCATAAATGCGTCACACACAGTGTCACTAGGGTACTTTTATAATAAATTCAACTCAATATACTGTTACAACACTAAATAAAGTGAAACATAATTATTGTGCCGATGAGGTATAGTAATTGATATTTTATTGTTCTTTGGTCCATCAACTTTAGATACTTCCGTCCTGTTAGAAATTTTGCCGATAGCTGTGTATGACAACTGTCAGTCCTTTGGTCAAATTCTGACAATTTGATATAGTACTTCAGATAAAATGCATTCAGTTCAGAACTTTACTGATTATTTTCGTAGTACTAGCATTACAAACTATTTTAACGTTTATTTCAACGAGCGTTTGAATATGCAGGGAGACAATTGATACTTCTCCCAGAAAGATGTTGAAGCAGAGTTGTGTTTGTAAAACAATTGGTAAAACGAATACAGTGAAAATACATTCTAAGGTAAAACTTTTTTTTTTTCAAAAAAAGAATGCAGCCTAACAAAAAGTATAAGTCTCAGTTTGATTTAGTTCGTTCTTGAGGTGTAATTTTAATAAACTGTGCTACACGTAACCGCACGCTCCCGCTTGACTCAAGAAGGGCTCTATACAATATAACATCGTTGAATATCATAAAATACCCGAAAGATTAACGACAACAAGTCAAAGGTCTTTTTACGGCCGCCATACGGTACTTAAGCACACGCTCGTAAAACAATGTTTGCACTTGTTGAACTTTAAAACCATTTATTTACAAGCTAAAACTAGGCTTTTGACCTTTTGGAGTAAAATAGTAAATTGTGCTGATGTTAATAGCAGCAAATTTAGTCACTGATTGTACAATGCTGCTTATTCTTTGCACAATGATGCTATCTCTGGCTGGCTTGAAGTTCCCACGGATTTCCTTTGTTGAGAATACTTTAAATGGTCTACGACTAAGTATGTACTTTGATTTTCAACTTGTCATTAGTGTAAATGATTTTAAAAATACAGTTAAAACAGAACATCTGACCAATTTATTCAAAATTGGTATACTATTGTTTCATATTCACCAAAATGTCAAATATATTAAGTCTACAAAACGATTTTGTGTTTGAAAATTATATTGATATACTACCTAAGAATCTTTCATTGTATTTCCTTAAATTTAGAATAATGAATCACAAATGTCCTATTGAAGTATGTCGTAGTCAAACTATTGAGTTTTAACCTAGCAATCAAGAAAAACGTTTTAGTCAGCACTGGTGTTACAGCAATCTGGTGCAATGCTCAACGTTTACAGTGTCTAGTTAAATGTTGGATATGTCTCCAAATACTCTTCAGAATACTCCTACTAGTAATCAAAGCGCTCAAGGCACTGATAATGGCGGACATATTATGGCTAATCATTTCTAAGGACTGTCGTTGAGGTAGGAGAATCAGTTAGGATACCCTTCCACAAAGGTAAGGGGTAAAGTGGCCAGAACATTGTTTGTTAAATATATGAGTGGATTCAATTCATAAAAGCAGGAAATGTTACTGAAGGTGCTTCCACCAAATAACCTGGGTTTTGCACTCTTCGCGTCTTTTGACGAGAGAACAATTGATGCTGATCTTATAAAACATCATATCAATGGCTTATAATGTATGGATTAGCTACGAAATAAAGCTACTAGTATTTGACATTTGACCTCAAAACATGAGTACGTAGTGACCTTATCTCATGCGCTCTACACGTCATATTGATGAAGTAAATAATTGACGCTAGTTTAATGGAAATGCTTCAAGAAGTTTAGATTCTGACTGGTAATTAAGCTTTTTGTCCATTGGCCTCCAAATGTGACCTTAAGCTTGGACCTAGTAGCACGGGATGTTCAAACTGAACATCGTCTTCCTATCCTAGAAGATATGTTATAGAAATGAAATGAAGCCAATTACTATTTCAACCAGAAAGTGTGACATTGACCTTGAGCTTATTAATCTTGGTCGTGCGTGTATCTTGTAGTATTATGGTGGTGATCATTAATGTGTAATTAGTTGAAAATCCAGCGAAAATGTATAGAGATACAAAATATATGTATCTCTATTGACTGACGTGTGTGACTCTAATATAGCCCCCATATACTTCCTACCTGGTGGTATAAGAGTAGACTGAGATAATAAAACAATGTTTCATTCATTATAAAGCAAGTGCTGCTTGTTAAACATACAATGCTTCTACGGTGGCCTTATAAGAGACTGCAATAGATAATATCAAAAGCCAGACCTGGAACACCTGATACGTATTAGAGCTTCCTGGCCAGACATAATGTTAAAACATACTCATATTTACTATTACCGGTATTATCATTGATTAAAATCTTACCATTATTATCTAAAATCTTTGTACTAAAGCAGTGGCATTAATTTTTCAAACAGTTTTAATTAGAGTGAACAAGAGATGAAACAATTGTTCCCTGACTGTCCTAAACATAATGCCAGTGGTACTGATACAGCTACACTGTTTGTAGTTTCATTAACGTTTAATAACTATTATTATTTCTGTTGTTAGAATGTGTGGTGCTTTTTTGCTAAATGTATTTTAAAAAGGAATGGTAAATACAACTGCAAAAAAAAGAGCTGTCTGAGGACAGCAATTTCTACAATATCGTCGGAAATCCTCAAAATTTTATGACCGTCCGCGGTTATTTTTTTCACTACAAAGTAATTCTAATTGTAAAATCGCTGATCAATTACGGGTAATCATAGCCTGGGAAGCCGTTGCTAATATTTGTTCTTTGTCAGAAGAAATCATACCTGATACATATGCATTAAATATCACTTAATTTGCGCTAATTAGCGTTAATTGGCATTCATCGAGTTTCTGATATTATCAACGCCTGGGGAAATCTGAAGGAGTTTCCATGTTACTACTGATTATCGATTTTCTATAATTAGCCTAATTAACATGTGATCAGATTTGCGCTTGTTTGAAACGGAAACGAGGCAATGATGACGGAAATACGGCAATTTCCGTAGATCACTAGGTCTGTATTTATATAACTTCTTGATAGCTATGACGCAAATTTAAGTTTATACTGATATTATATTTAAAAGTTGTTACAACTTGCTGGAAAATCTATGGGAGGTACAAACTGGTATTTGTCTATCGCCCGGAAATGTTTGGAAACCTTCGGAAGTACAAGATTCCAATCTGTCTTTTCCGTGAGAATTCCGTTTCTATTTTTAGCCATGGTATATTGCTTTCAGAAGATGTCGTTCTTTATCAAACATCCGCACATTTCGGGTGTAATAAAGGTGGCGCTGCGGTCCGAAAACAGGTTTCCCCAGACTGTCAATTTGCAGGTATTAAAAAGGTTAGAAATTGTCAGACTGGATTCCTAGGCTATGGTAATCATCCAATTATTCAGATGCTGAAATACACAGCTTCTCACTTATAACTAATTACTTATCAAGTAGTGTTTATTATCCAATTAACTTACCACTATTGGTCATACAACATTATATCTTGTTGTCAGAGAGCAATAAAGTCGTGTTTAACAATATTAAAATTATAATCAGATATGCCATTTCAATGCTATGCTCTATTTTTCATACAGGCAAGCATACTGTTTCGTTCAGTTATGTTTTTTTTTCTTTTAAAGTGCAGGTTATTGCGTCCTTAATGCAGACAGTGTTCAAATAGACACAGTCACCTTGTATCGTTGAAGTCTGTGCTTCAAATAAAAAACAGGTTAAATGCATAATGTAAACCTTTCGAAATGTGCATAAAGTCCTGGATGTTATCAGTTATGTTCATAATTTTTTTTTTCAAAACTTGTCTAAGCAGTCTTACAGAATTTATAAAGGTTCTCTACGTAGTTTGTTATACAGTGTAAGGAACAAAACTGGAACGAAAGAAATGAAACGCATTGCAGTCATTGGTGCTGGTGCTAGTGGTCTAACGGCTATGAAATGCTGCCTTGACGAGGAACTTGAACCCGTGTGTTTTGAGAGGACAAACTATATTAGCGGATTATGGCATTATACAGAAGAGGTGGAGGAGGGTCAGGCATGTGTTATGAAATCCACGGTGATCAACACATCGAAGGAGATGATGTGCTACAGTGATTTTCCTACACCGGTATTTACATATGTATGCTGACAGATTTGGATTACGGAAATACATACGTTTCAATACGGAGGTAAGTAACACGGAATAATTCATAGTACTGCGCTTAGAACGGGGTTCCTTGAGCATTAAATGACATGACATTCTTCTTTAGTCATTAAAGTTAGGAAAATAAAAAAAGAACTTATTTTTAGTGCACTATCACAAAAGCAAACTGATAAATAAGTCAAAATACAAGTAAGTTTTGCATTGTCCTATATAGGCCTACTACCCTCAGGAGAAAACATCCGAACTAAACGAAAATTGATGAGTTAAAATAAGGAACCTTATGGCAGTCAACTATTCCTTAAAGTTAATTATATTCAAAGGCAGTTCTGCAAAAAAAAAAATAAAATAATAATAATAATAATAAAAATATATATAGAAAAAAAAACCACTTAAAAAGAAGAAATTTAATTGAAAGAAGGAAGAGTTTTCTTAAGCAGTAACTAAGTAAAATACTTTACGTATGGGGTTGTAGTATGTTATTTGTTTTACTTTCTTCTTTTGCCTTAGTTGTAAAACACTGCAGTAAAATAATAGCAGAAAAAGGTTACTTGAGTGAGTTATTGTCCCCCAGTCTGTATAATCACTCAGGCTGTATTTTTCTGTTATTTTTCTTAGCAGTGTGAATTCATGAAGATTCAACTAAAAATAAACAAGGTTGATATACTACTTAATACAAATGAATATGGGAATTAAAAGAAAAGAACATACCTAAAGAAATCATGTAAGTGTCCATTGAATATTTTATTTTGTCAGAGCATGTGTTTGTCTGAATTTTATATTGTATTGCCATTCTCTGAGATTATCAAATAAAATATTGATATTACTCGTAAATTATATTGAACCAAAGATTATGGGATTAGATGTTTTTTTAGAATCAGTTTCCTAAAGATAAACCAATGGAAGATGTCCATTGAATATTTTATTTTGTCAGAGCATGTGTTTGTCTGAATTTTATATTGCCATTCTCTGTGCTATCAAATAGATATATATTCCTCGCATATTTCTGCGGTAAATATATGCATTGAATACGCCGTTGAAAGATTATGTTCGTTTGTTTGCTTGTCTTTTTTTGTTAAGGAGGCAGGTTACCTTAATATTTGTATGTGCGCATGCCCAACTGGAAGCTAATGTGAGCATTTACGAGAACGTTTACGACAAATTAAACGTGTTTGTAAATTCATTTTTCTGAACATCAAAAAAAAAAAACCCACTGAGTGACCTGTGTCTGATTTGATGCTTAATGGTTTAATAATGCGGAAATAATAAATAAATTACCAAAACATTGTTGCCTTAAAATGACGTCATCGTTTGTTTGTTTTGGGTTTAACGCCGTTTTTCAACAGTATTTCAGTCATGTAACGGCGGGCAGTTAACCTTACCAGTGTTCCTGGATTCTGTACCAGTACAAACCTGTTCTCTGCAAGTAACTGCCAACTTCCCCACATGAATCAGAGGTGGAGGATTTCAGACACAATGTGGTTTATCAAATAGTCACAGAAAACATACGCCCAGCCCGAGGATCGAACTCGCGACCCCGCGATCCGTAGACCGATGCTCTACCTACTGAGCTAAGCGGGCGGGCTATGACGTGATCGATGTCATGATGTTACATGTCAGTTACCGCGCAAAATTGATAGCTTTTATTTTGAAAGTACGTAATTATGAGCATTTTTTTATTTGATCTATTCTAAACAGCCATTATTTGCCAAAATATTTTTATGAGTCTTTCGCTCTGTATAGTGATCAATATTTTGCGGCTTTTGTGTAATTATACTGAAAGGTTATGAGGGATTTAAGAAAATGGATGTTGGTAACTGATGTTGCTGAGAATATAGCTGGGTTCATTATCAACAGAATGGCACTCAAGCCGTCGAAAAATCCGTTTTCATACGTTTTCATACATAGCTGTTTAAAATAAGAGAAAATGCGTTACCATGGAAACACGAGCCCGGCGACATATACATTTTAAGTTTGTTTTAGAAAAAGAACGTGCATACAAATAAATTTGTCAACTACCCAGACTTCTACAGATAACAGTGAAATCAAAATACACTGAAGAGTGTAAATGTCCGTTTTTTTCCTTCTTCTTTCGATATAAAATACCTTTGGAGGGTCATGCACTTCAAACTTGGATAAAACTTGTTCTCAAAGGACAGAGATAAACAAACTTGAGATTATAGCAGCCAACACATTAACGTACACGAAATACAATAAATTGTTACGGTTTAACTACATTTGTAATTTGAATTTACCCTGCTAACAAGGTAACTTACCACCTTAAGCATCGTTTTTCAACAGAATTCAGTTACGTAACGGCGGACAGTTAAGCTAACCAGTGCTCCTGGATTCTGCACCAGTACAAATGTATTCTCCGCAAGTAACTGCCAATTTTTCCTCATGAATCAGAGTACGAGGACGAAAGATTTCAGACACAATCCCTTTTATCATATCGTCATGGAGAAAATACGCTTCGCCCCGGACTCGATCGCACGATCCTGCAATCCGAAGATCTGCGCTCTATCTATTGAACTAAGTTGGCGGGTCCCGTTTTAAGATCAAGGATTATTCTACAGAAAGGTTATCATTACACTAAAATTGTCTATACGAAGTGATAAGGGGACAAGTAGATAACCGAGAATATTTCATTTATATCTTTGTCATTAACTATCAGTGGCATGTCATGCAACTCGTCCGTGACTACGCTTGTTACACTTCGTATCTTGTTAAGCTATGTTATGGAAACTCATTAAGACCAGAACTTTACCTTATCTATCGAAATGAATAAAAAACATAATAATCAGGATTAGCATAGACTATTGGAAAGGTTCAGATCTCTGAGCTGTACAATCACAACTAATCTAAAAGCCTTAAAAGGTTGCATTTTAACACAAGACAAAACCAGTTTCTTTGTTGTACAAACATGTATATTAATTGTTTGAATGAATTTATACTCTTTTTTTTCTGTGAAATACTTTGACTTATCAGTGAAAAGTACTATACTGTGTGTACTATAGCTTTGCCGATTTGCAAGTATATTGTATATTTATACCAAATTTTCGGCGTAAAAAGTGAATAAAACTGTAGTCGCACTTTGTTCTTTACACTATAATTCCCAGTTCTGTTAACGTTACTTAATGATAATTCTAACGCGATCCGATTTCTTTCGTAATAAACAAAGGAGACTGAAATTATGTTTTATGCATCAAAATCACAGTTTGTACCTCACAAATTTTAGTATCTTATTAATATATCTCAAAGAATGATATGTTTCATTCACACCTGAACTGCAAACAATAATTTCATTCAACGACAAATCACTTTTTGGGATATTAACAACTTTGTATGTTCACAACACGTCTGACGACATTGTCGTTTCCCCGCCTGAGTTTCCCGCGCTGAGATTAAAATGTTGTAAATTGCCTATTTCGATGTAAATAAGTATATACAAAAAGAAAACATGCAAGGAATATATCTCACCGTTGAGTGAGATGAAGTTTACATCCACTCCCTCTGGTTCAGCCAATGTACGTGCCGTTTAGATCCGTTAATACAAGTTACGGCTAGTGTAGCATTAAATTATGACCTCGTTGAAGATAGACCACATGGGTCCTTTTTCAACGTTGAGAACTGGCATCGTCAACATTTCAACATTAAATTTTGATCAAAAGGTCCTTTTTCAACGTTGAGAATTGATTCTGCCAATTCAACATTAAATTTTGATCAATGTGGTCTATTTTCAACGGGGTCAATATTTAATGTTACACCGGCTCCAGTTAGCGTCGTAAGTTTCATGTCAATGTCGATTGCTGTGATATTTGTTATGCCTATTAAATGATTGCAGGTGTTGTCTGTGAAACAAGCAGGAACTTTCAACACTGACGGCAAATGGGAAATTAAAATAAAGAACTCTGAGGGGAAAGAAGAACAACAAATATTTGATGGTGTTCTTATCTGTACCGGACATCATGCCGAAAAGAATATTCCAAACTTCCCTGGATTGGAAAAGTTCAAGGGCAAGGTTAAGCATACCCAAGATTACAAGGATTACCATGGTTACGAGGACAAAAATGTTTTAATCATCGGTATTGGAAATTCTGGTGCTGATGTAGCAGTAGACTTAAGTCGCATAACATCGCAGGTATTTTCAACTTTTTCATAAATTCTATTCAAACATATTACTATTCTGTTTACTATGATGGCATATTTCTGCATACGATAACCAGATAAGTTTTCGCAAAAATGGACCAAACTTTCATGAAAAACGGTAAGGTTTTCGTAAAATGTTTTCGCAAAAATAACATTTTATTTTCACAAATACTTTACCGTTGTTAATGAAAGTCTGGTCCATTTCATCGAAACTTATTTGGTTTTCCTATGCAGAAGTGGGCACTTACACATTTTTTTCCACTTAATATTTGCAGTTCTTTTCGTTAAAAGCTTTTATGTTTTCGCGAAAAGCTTGTATGACATTGTTTTCGCAATAACTTTTCTGTTTTTCGTGAAAACTCGATACATTTTCGAGAAACTTATCTGGTTATCGTATTCAGAAATATGCCACCAGAGTTTGCAGTTAAGTTTCTTAAGACCATAAAGGTCGTACAAAATTATACCAAGAAAAGATAATGACCCAATAGGAGTAGTCGCTTTTAGAGAACAATGCCAGCCCGAAACAAAACCATACAGTAGTTTATGTTTGCAAAGTTAAATGAACTATATTCACACAAATATACATAGACAGTTTAAGCAAAACAGTGAAAAAGAACGACAAAACGCACAAATAGAATCATATAGTAATGTATTCAATGTCTTTGCTGAAGGCAGAGCAAGAAGAAAAACACGAAGAAACAAGGGATGGGACATGTTTTAAATCGAGTCAGTCTCAGTTGTAAATGCTGTTCTCTCAATGTGTCATTGTGTTAGGGTGTGAACTAGATAAGCTATTTGAATCACTCATCGTCCATCCGTCCGTCCGTGTCTGTCTGTCGTCTGCTTCATTGCTGGTCTGATCTAAAAATAGTTCATAGAAATGTTTACTGAGCACCCACTACTAAGGTATGCAAATCATTCAGATTTGTCAAAACAGAGTACCTGTCAGGTGTTTTGGTCATTTTCTCCAATATGTAGAAAGTTGAAATATTTAATAATATTTTTGTCAGAAACTGTTGGCCCGACTTTTAAATCTTTCACACATATACCTCTTGTGTGACTTCCTTCCAATATTGTTCAAATTCTTTTTATCATTTAAAATGCAGGGCTACTAGATGGCGTGTTTTCTAAATTTAGATAGAGGAAACTTTTAAAATCTTGCCAAAAACTGACTGCCTTCATACAGAAAAACATCTTGAAACTAAATCTTTATCTAAACCACCAGTTACAGACATGTTTCTTAGGTAACCCCTTGCTGCAATAATAAAAGTCAGCTGAATTTGTCGGGAAAAAAAAAAAGAAAAAAAGAAAAAAAACATGGATACGGGGGCAGGTCTCATTTACTATTATTACATACTTGGCTCTATGGAAAACTTTAAAAAATAACCTCCTCTGAATCTGCTGGCCAGGTTTTCCAAATAATTTCGTAAAAATGTTCCTTTATATGATATTGTTGTAATCGTTGTTTTTTTTTTTAAATCCATTTTTCAGGTATATTTGAGCACCCGTTCGGGATCATGGATACATTATCGTATAGCTGACAATGGGATTCCTTGGGACATGGTCCTCGCATCGCGATTCGACGAAGAACTAATGAAAATATTTCCTGGACTATTTGCATACTCGGCAACGAAAAAAGCCAACCAAAGATTCGATCATGAAAAATACTGCCTTCGGCCGAAACATGGAATATCTTCTGCTCATCCTACAGTAAATGATGAACTTCCGAACAGAATAATTGCCGGAGGTGTTATCGTAAAAGCCAATGTAGCGCAGTTCACGGAAACAGGAGCTGTATTTGAAGATGGTACTAAAGTCGAGAATTTGGACGCTGTAGTACTCGCTACAGGTTACATATTCGGCTTCCCGTTTCTCGATAAGAATGTTTTAGAAGTAAAAGAGAACAAGGTAAACATGTACAAATACATGTTCCCACCAGATCTGCGAAAAAATACACTGGCAATTATTGGATGTTTACAACCTTGTGGATCGTTAATGCCTATTTGTGAAATGCAGTGTCGTCTTGCTACACGGGTATTTAAGGTCGGTAAAATCTTAAACAACTTTATGTTTTGTTTGTCACTTTCCACTTGTTACACTTGCCTTTTGTTGAGGTCAACTTTTGCTTTAGTGGTGTATAATAAATTTATGTTAGAACGCCATCCAGGCAGTAGACATATGTTTGTTGAAACTTTGTAAACATTAAGATCAAACTGAATTTCACAAGGAAGCTTCAAATGTTACGTTTGCACTCTTGACTGCACCCATGAACTTAATTCATCTTGTACACACCTGATGAAAAATAGATCTTGCACCGATGCAAACTATTATCTTCTATATCCCCAGGGGTTAAAGGCTTTACCAAATAGCAACGAGATGTGGAGAGACATCAAAGCCAAACAACGAGCCATGGCTTCAAGATATATAGAATCAATGCGTCATACCACTGAAGTAGATTGGCTTCCATTTATGGATGAGTTAGCAGAGTTAGTTGGCTGTAAACCAAACTTTTGTAAGTATTTAATTATATATGACTAAGTTGTGTGACAAAACACGAAGCAAGACTAAGAACGTCATTCTGATGTTCAGTTTTAGCAGTGGTTAAACTGTAAAAACGTATCTTAAGTCTCAGTCACACTACACCGTATAGCGTTAACGGACGTCCAACGTATAACAAAATTTTCAGTCCGTTCGTGTCCGTTCGCATGCGTTTCTTTTCCGTTTCTCATGCGGCGTCTGTGCTCCTTTTCCGACGATGTTCGTTCCATCAGGTTGAAGGTTTTGAGCGTGTTAAAAATTTGGAACGTACATTACCGTACAAAATTGTCCGTTAGATGTACGTTAGCAATGCGCTGATATGCGTTTTGTTCATTACTCGTGCGTTCCCTATTCTGTACTTGTTCGGTTCGCATCAGTTCTTGTCCGGCTCGCATCCGTTCTTGTCAGGTGGTCCTGATTCACGGCCGGACTACTATCGGACATGCAACGGATGTAACGTATGTTAAACGGACGATAACTGACAAGAACGTTGTGTCAGTTTTTCATGCGTTGCGCTTACGTTTTACGCGGTATATTATTTGAACGTTGTTCGTCCTATATATGTATGTTAATCTTGCGGTACATTTCGTCAACGGATAACTTTCTGCCGCAATTATTCGTTTGGCGTCCACTATACGGTGCAGTGTGACTAACACATTAATAGGAAACTACAGTTTCGTTCGGTCGGTAAGTAATCTAACCGCACACAGTGCACTAGATAATCAAAATCCAAACAACTGATGTACCTGATATCAGTTCAAGCATAACCCTTCAACCTGAAAGCTGTATTATAACTAGGTTAAGATTCAAAATTTTTGATAATGTCGGGATATTCACACCAATACATAATAAATGAATGACATATTTCGAATGAAACCTGAAACCTAGAACACAAGAATGTTGTATGACAAGAAACGGCGTATGTTTTTCAAAATCTATTGCCGTTGGTTTGAACACGATCACGTAATTCCGTATAAAAAGATTCTACTTTCCGCAAATCATATCCTCATTATATGAAGATTGAAAAAAATATTCGCTCATACCATTTTTTTCTACAACCGTCACAAAGCATGTATTTTACCGTGTTTTTTTAATCTTATGCAAATTAATTTGCGTTCAATCAAAAATATGATTTCCTTTGAAATATAGGGAAACTCTGTACAGACCCAAAACTGGCGATTGAAGTTTACTTTGGACCTTGTACACCCTACCAGTATCGCTTAATGGGACCGGGACACTGGAAAGGTGCTAGACAGGCCATCATGACACAGTGGGAACGCAACTATAAACCACTGCAGACCAGACCCTGTGAAAAGGGCACAAACAGTGGGTTTGAGACAATATACGTGTGGATAGTGCTTGCCTTAGCTGTACTGATCTACTTTATCTTGTAGCAAACTACACAATTCATTCGCTAATTGATTTTAGAAATATTTGAAAATGGTTTTCCTAGTATTTTTGGTTTCTCAAACCAAAATTTTGAGGTTTTTAAGAGGACTTGAAGAAAAAGAAAAATTAAAGAAAAGAAAAAATCTAACGTCTTAAAATGACCAAAACATAAAGAAAATATAAAAATTCCCGTAAAAGTATATGTGTATTTTTCATGTAAGCCAAAATCTGATTTTGTGGGCTATTGTGATCACTTGATGTCCGTCGTGCGTCTGTCAACATTTATTTTTGGTCTGCACAATAGTGGTTTCATTTATGATTTGATTTAAACTATACTGGCATACAACTTGTATCACCATAAGATCTCGGTTCCTTTCTTGAACCAGCCATATCCCACAATGGGTTCTAGAGTTACGCCCCCTGAAAGGGCACAAACTGGCTATTTTGGTTTTGTCTGCACGATAGTGGTTTCATTCATTATTTGATTTTAACCAAACTTGCATACAAAACTTGTATCACCATAAGATCTCGGTTCCTTTCTTGAACCAGCCATAATCCCTATGGCTTCCAGAGTTTGGGCTCCTGAAAGGACCGGAAATTGGCTAATTTTTTTCTTCCCTGCACAATAGCAGTTTCAATATGATTTGATTTAAATATGATTTGAACCAGCCATAATCCCTATGGCTTCCAGAGTTTGGGCTCCTGAAAGGACCGGAAATTGGCTAATTTTTTTCTTCCCTGCGCAATAGCAGTTTCAATATGATTTGATTTAAACTAAACATGCACACAAGTTGTATCACCATAAAATTTCGGTTCCTTTCTTGAACCAGCCATATTCAATCTACCATGGGTTCCAGCGTTAATGACTCCTGAAAGGATCAAAGTTTGGCTAGTTTGGTGATCTCTATATTCAAAGAAAACATAATCTTTTACAGAATGGAAACTTTTGAACATCAGACAAAATGCATTTCAATACTTGTAAATTAGCAATATTCAGTCTGAAGTATTTAAAGAGGGAATAAGAGACCACTTTGAAATACAGACCACATGACTGTAACAGGCATTAAAAAATGAAGAAAATACAGTCAAAAATTAAACCACTGGTCCAGTTTGACATTTGGACCATGTTCACAGATTTCAATACTTATGCTTTATTTTAGATTCTGACCTACTTTCTTGTTATTGATGACATGTGGGCAATATTACTCAGGAGAGCGATCCAGGGTCGTCATGACCCTCTTGTATGCTATTTATTCTGGATATATAAAAACTAGTGGAACATTGCCATTTGTCTAAATACTTGTGATCTGAGACATCGTAACAGAAGGGAAAAAATGAAACATTACATGAATCAAACTTCACAAGACATTTTTTAAAATACTAGGAGATTCCCTCTTGTAGTTACGAGTTTTCAAATAATGAAAACGCGTCTTAAGTATCTATAAGCATAAAACTTGAAAATTATATTTTCATAAAAACCTGTTTCAAAATTTTCCTCACCTGGATGAAACCGAAACAAATTGTTGATATTTCAATACTGTTCTATTAACCTACCGATCATGAATGATGAAGTCATATCTCAAGAGGAAATGAACACTAACGCGGGCAGTTCCGTTTTTTTGTTATAGAGATTAAGAAAGAAACAATCCAGCTGCCAGACTGTAAAGCCACTGGCACAGACAACATACCTGCTAATTGACACACAACATAAATGTCGCAACAGAAGCAAATTAGACATTCAGCCGGTGTGGAAGCAAACATTATTTGTTTCGACAGGAGCTGAACGATACCTCAGTTACCCAGTTAAACAAGGTCAATAATGGTACAACAACAGAGGGAATTTCTCCTCGTCATTTTCAAGCAAGGCACATTCTAGTGTCCTACTCAGTTGCTTTGGTACTTGTAACTACACACAACAAGACCTCTTGCCAGAGAGCCAGCAATCGACATGTTATTCCCTGTTTGATAGTTAAAAGAGAAATGTCAGTTAGAACACTGTGAACTGTTCACAACTTTACCTAAGAATTCAATACAGAAAGAAAACTCTTGAAGACAATGCCGTGATATGTCTGCAGAAGCTTTTTGATAGTTCCTTTCTAGCAGACGATCTTGAAGACGAAGAATCATCTGAACATAGAAGCGATGTTTGTATACTAAAAACACCAAACTCTAGGAACCCAGCCTTTTTCAGCATGATGTTTATAGCCGTGCTGGTACGTCGTTACGTTCGCAGTCCAAATATATTTGACTTTCATTCAAAAGAAATACAGAACATTAGGGTATCTAAGAATCAAATATACGTTACCTAGGTTTTAAAGGTCACCTATTCAATTTTATATTTCGTATATTATTATTCCAGGATAATGCATAAATTATACTTATTGGCATGGCAAAGCACATACTCAGTCAGTTTTTATAGCATTACAAAGATTAAATGAAACATACATTATGAAGCATATGTTGCCAAGATTATACATAACATTAAGTGTCATTAAAGCTAGGATAGATTTGGGTTTCGATGGACTGTGGTGGTTTAAAGACAGAGGTTTTTGTGTTTTCAATGCGTTGTTCTGATATTTGTGGAAAGTATGATTGTATTCATTACTGAAATTATTGATTTATATGCATTATGTTGTCATCAAATTGTTAAATAAACCAGGCACATTTTAAACTTATAGAACATCATACATTTACAGTACAACATGGGTAGTGAAACAAATGTCACTGTTGGTAAACATATTTGTTTAAATAGTTCTGTTTCTTTGACCATAGTGATTTTCAAATATCAGTTATACTATTGGGCGAAATTACTGAACTACACTGTTACATATGGATTACCTCGGTATGGAACTGTGTTTAAAACATTAAGTCTAGTAACTATACCTTTATCAAAATTCGGTAACGTTTGTTTCATAACTACACAATAGGACATATTATAACATGAATGTATACAATATGACAGAAATATACTCTAAAGTTTGATATGGGAGGTTGATAGAAGTCACTGTTTGGTATCAGTATCAGAATAAATTCGTCATACTTGCATAGATGCATGTACATACTTACAGAATCTGTATCATTTGTTTGGAACACGCCAGTAATGCATTGTTGTCTTTATGACATATTTGTAAAAAACTCGTTTTAGTTAAGTGTTTTATTCCGTAGTTATATCATTAAGCTACATGTACATCATAAAATGGAATAAAATAGACGTTACTTTAAATATTAATTGCATCAATACCAATTAGTATTACTTAAAACAAATACGATACACGTCTTCTTCATTCAAGGACTTGAAGCGCTGTAGTGCCTGTTCATAATGTCAAGCAAATGCATGACTATAGGTGTATTCCTAATAGTTTGGCACAAAAGTTTCTTCTTGAAAGATTTTTAAGTGATTTGGCATTATGGTATATCTGAAAATTTCTATTTCAAATAGAACAGATAAAACATTCAAGCACCACCAAAAGGTACATGAAAATAATATGTATCATAAATTGCTTTGATAGGTTTAGAACTGTATATGGTCATTTCCGTTTGTGTAATCAGATAGGGCTTTGTCCTGAATAGCCGAACTTCAATCCCTTGAAAACTATTTGATTTGTTTTGTTATACTGAATATTTTAACAGTAGTAGGTCATCAATATTTGTACGAGTAACCGATTATATGTGGTCATTTTGTGAGCGGTAAAATCCTCTGTATCATGTTTAAATCAATATCAGATGTTTTCTGTCATAGCTTTGACTTTTGAAGAGCTATCGTTTTTCATATGTACATGTTTGATCGAATTTAAGACAGTTATTTGGAAATTTGAAAATCGAAGACCATCTTAATTTGAACAGTCTTCTAACTAAGTAACCTATTTTGTTGATAGTTTAACAAACTTAGGTTTTAGATGATTTAATGACTACGTGCATAATGACTAGTAAAAAGACCTAAGCTATCATAGAAGATATTTAAAGTCATCAAAATATGAAAACTTTGGTGACATTAGCTCATAATAATTTCGGATTAATTTGAAATAGCTGTCATCTTGAATGACTTATGTTCCTGGAGTTGCTCCCCTTTTTATGTTCCAAATAGGGAACTTCCTTGAAAATTTTGCGGTCGTATCAGCTTTTGCAATACTTTCATCATTTCTACTCCACTAGCAAAGAATATGTCTGTCAATATGCAAATCGCCAAGAAATGAGACACGAACCATATATTTGACCAACTGACATTAAGATGCGAAAGTCTGATTTTTTAAAGTTAATTATTCGTACATTTTGTTTTCTTTATTGTAAACATGCGGGGTATGTTCCTTTATAAAGGATTACAAGTTCTTAAGGTTTCCCGCGTTAGTATATTTACTAATGTGGTGGGTGGGGTACATCATCCCCTGCTTTTTACATTTTGTGCGGTATATAATACATAGCTTAGCATTATTTGATAACCAAAGTAAATTATTGCTTTTTTTCAGGCATCAAAAGATAATATTTATTACAAGAAATGTCACGTAAATTTCTTTTTCACCATTTAAATCAGCGTTACCCCTATGCAATGCTTCATTGTATTCATTAGACACCAGCGTTTTTAAAATCGTCATTTAATTTACTGATATGTTGCTCAGAAGGACATCCACCCTTAAAAGTTTTCTAAATACTAGATACTATATACTATAACATCATGTCATAGTTCAATCTTTAATTTCTGGGTTACGTCTTTCCTTGGTCCTGGCCCACGAACCAATATCTAGGATAGTGATATCTGTTTTCGTGGAATAAACAATCGGCCCTGAGTGCACATATCTCACGGATTCGTTTTGTTTTATCATCAATACAGTTATCACAGTTATCTCAGTTTATCATTTACATGAATAGAGGTACTTGAAATATTATCTTTCATTGAAGATACCGCCAATACCGGTTGGGTTATATCAAATGCCTATGAAGAAAAGTAACTGACTATGTAAAACTTGCTCGGATATATAGATGTCCAACGATTTGTTCAGAATGTCCAAGACGTTTAAACTGCATCGGCTGTTTATTCTTCTAATCATATGTGGTACGTGTTTTTATTAAAATCTTGTTTCATCCAACGTTGTTTAGAATCGCTGGAATTCAAACGGTTTTATGCAGGATTTCAGTAAATATACCAGCGTTTGCATGCCATGATTGTATTATGATGTGTAATTGCAGCTCAGAGCTCAGTGTTTACTGTTCTATCAATAAAAGCTGGTTTTCTACACATTTTGTCTGCATGCAATGTTTTATTGTATATAAGTGTACGTACTAAACGATTAAACAAGGTGTGCCAATATTAAATTCGACTTAGTCGGCTGGTATGGGTATACTATATATGCTCTGAATCTTTTTGAAATATATATGCAAATATGTCTCTTAAAATCTTAAAGTTCAAATTAGTTCTTTTGGAGATCCGTGTAATTTTAAAAAATTGTGTTGTTCTTAAACATTTTTGATACATTGTGTATTGAATAAAGACAACAGGTAAGAGCGTTGGTCTACGGATCGCGGGGTCGCGAGTTCGATCCTCGGGCGGGGCGTATGTTCTCCGTGACTATTTGATAAACGACATTGTGCCTCTGATTCATGTGGGAAAGTTGGCACTTACTTGCGGAGAACAGGTTTGTACTGGTACAGAATCCAGGAACACTGGTTAGGTTAACTGCCCGCCGTTACATGACTGAAATACTGTCGAAAAACGGCGTTAAAACCCAAAACAAACAAACAAAACGTTTATTGTTGAAACGGTTTCATCATTTCGTGCCGAACTTGAATGATATACAAGTGCTATGTTTGGTGAAGCCATTTTGCGAAACTCGAAAACTTGAGGCTTCGCATATTAAATGGTGTATACCAATAAAGCATTGCAAAATGTAAACGAGGTATTATCTTACCTTATCTTTAACAGATATTAAAAATACATAAACGTCCGCAACCTTATCATATTTAATGTCCCATTTATTAATAACAACATTTTGTCTTTTTTAAATATATATTTCAACTATTTATATGCCTACATTACAAATGTCTTTGCATAGAATTGTTTTTCTCAGAACACGACTGTTTCCACTGGATTTGTACGCTTATCTTTCTTACTACTACATCACTCTTACCGCAAATTAAGCACTTTTTAAAAAAAAATTAAATTAATGAAGGTCTCCGTGTTCATTTGGCTGAAGTTTCTCTCTCACGTCCTTGTGTCTTTACTCTTTTTCATTTCTTGTGCGTGATAACATCCCCATTAAGATTCATGGCGCTTAACGTTGAACCCGTAGAATTCAGCGCAGATGATCTTTCTTTTGTCACAACAAATTCGACCTTCATACATCTTTAGTAAACACTCCTAGTATCTGCAAAGATTAGACTATTTTGAAAATGTTGTGGATTTCGAGAGCTCTCACTCACTCACTCACTTGACACGGGTTGTCATAACTTATGTAATTCATAGTTGCATTATTACAGTTGCAAAAAACCACTGTCAGATGCACCGCCTTGATAGAGCGTCCGCTTAGAGTGCGGGAGGTCGTGGGATTGATCCCCGGCCGCGTCATACCAAAGACGTGAAAAATCGTACCAGTAACTCCCTTGCTTGGCGCTCAGCATTAAAAGGAAAACTGGCCTCTTCTCTCATACCCTCGTGGCGATGGATTCCATCAGAAATGAGGTATCGAGAGTGATAAATATAAATTGTGGAACTTCCTTCACAATCGACCTAAAATAAATTATATATAAACTAAACCACAGTCCGCAAAAATATAAATTATCATCTCTTATTATTATTCATCTCTACCATTTGAAATTATTCATACGTATTGCCTAACTTTATTACATATTTTTTCCTCGTGTAAATGGAAGGAAACTGGTTTCTGAGCGACTACAGGACAGCATGCAAGTTAATTCCCCATCAGTGATGTGAAACCAAATAAAGTAAGATCTGACTAAAGTACTTGATCTTCTAAACAAAGGTCGGAGCATGACCTTTTCACATTCATCTTTCTGTATATTTGGATTTCCGATATTGCTATTTTCCACAATTACTTCCGCAACACTTTTTAGCTCACCTGTCATGAAGTGACAAGGTGAGCGATTGCGACCGCTTGATGTCCGTCGTGCGTCGTCCGTTGTGCGTCGTGCGTCGTACGTCGTGCCCTGGGGGTCACATGGTTTATATAGACTTTTATAGGGAAAACTTTGAAAAATTTCTTGTACAAAACCACATGGCCTAGGGCTTTGATATTTGGTATGTAGCATCATCTAATGGTCCTCTACCAAGATTGTTCAAATCATCCCCCAAGGGTCAAATATGGCCCCGCCCCGGGGGTCACATGGTTTATATAGACTTATATAGGAAAACTTTGAAAATCTTTTTGTACAAAACCACTGGGCAGAATTACACAAAACTTCACAGGAATTATCCTTGTGTGTCCCCCTTTCAAAATTATTCAAAGAATTGAATTCCATGCAGAACTCTGGTTGCCATGGCAACCGAAAGGAAAAACTTTAAAAATCTTCTTGTCCAAAACCACAGGGCCTAGGGCTTTGATATTTGGTATGTAGCATCATCTAGTGGTCCTCTACTGAGATTGTTCAAATTATCTCCCTAGGGTTAAATATGGCCCCGCCCCTGGGGTCCAAAGTTTTACATAGACTTATATAGGAAAAAAGTTTAAAAATCTTCTTGTCATAAACCACAACACTTAGACCTTTGATATTTGGTTTGTAGCATTGTCTTATGGTCCTCAACCAAAATTGTTCAAATTGTACCCCTTTGGTGAAAAGAGGCCGTGCCCTGGGGGTCCCAAGATTTATATAGACATATAGGAAAAAGCGGAAAAAGCTTTAAAAATCTTCTTGTCTGAAACCATACGACCTAGGCTTTTGATATTTGGTATGATGCATTGTCTAGTAGTCCTCTACCAAAATTATTCAAATTATGCCATTGGGGTTAAAAGAGGCCCCTGGGGTCACTTAGTTATTATGTGAGTTACATAGAAAAAATACTTAAAAAATCATTTGATCCTATTTCCAAGACTGTTTAATTATAATTACCCGATGACCCCAAGTAATATGATGTCACTTGACTGTGACCTTGACCTACTGACCTACTTTCTTGTTTTTTAAGATACAGCCTTGAAATTTTGATGACATACACAGTTTTTCACACAAAAAAAACCATGTAACTCATATTACTCAGGTGAGCGATCCAGGGTTATCATGACCCTCTTGTTATATATGAAAATATCATTCATACAAAATGCTAATCTACAACATAGTGCTTTAAGATACCCTTTATGAGTACATACATGTATGTTGCTACTTCAGGTGACATGGGCTTGTATTCCAATATATATAGATGCTGGTTGAACATGTAACGATATTAATTGAAGTTTACAAAATTTACCTCCATGAAAGGCTATAATAGTAGATGCTCCAATAAATGGAGCAAAGATATAGAACTTTTATAAATACTCTTGATCTCAACGATAATTATATGTCGTTGACTTAAAAATGGCCAGGTCAAGAATGAATGAATATTTCTTGGAGCAATAAATGTACTTTTAAGTTACGGACTAGCAAAACTGTTTAAAAATTTATTTGCTACTGAATTTTTTTTGTAAAAGCGAACGATCCATGATTGCACAGCTCAGAAGCGGAATACTCCCTCTTCGCCTTGACTCTGTAGAGACACTCAGAGTTAGACCTGTCGTTTCCGTGTGAACATCGGTATAAGGAAACAAATTACATTTTCTGGACAAGTGTCTTAAATATTAAGTTTTAATATTTAAATCGCCTGACATATGTTTAATACAACTCTATACAGAATTGATATCAACCTTAATAATCACACCAGAAAAACTTTAATACTTAGCCAAGACATATTCCCTACTTCTTAATTACTTAACAAATAACTGAATTAATTTTGCATCTGATTTGATAGTTTAATAGTGGGTTTCGGTATTGGACAGGTGTTTAACACACGTGTATGTTCACCAAATACTAATTAATTGTAAGAAATGTTTTATTTTGAGATCTGTTGCAATAAATAATTCTTGAACTCATTAACATTTATTGGTCCACTTTTTTGTCGAAAGGGATCCCCACGTACACCAGATTATTTTAGAATGCGTTCTGAGACTTCGGAATCCATTCTCCCGGAGTTATCAAATTGACTTTTCAAGTTATGGGATAGTCCAGTTCCTGATTAGATGCATGACAATATGCGCCGCCTTGATGGAACACATTTCTGGAAACGTACTATGCACATACCCTGAAATCCCGAAAATAAGCCGCGGCTTATTTTAAATTTTCGTAACGATTTGGCGGCTTATTATCGAGACCGGCTTATTTTTGAGTCCGGTGAACTTTTGAGTACATATATCCGGTAGCGGTTTAAAAACCGGCGTTTTTTCGAATACCAAAATACTGCAGATATTGATGTCACATTTTTTGCTGTTGAGTAAAAACATTGGCGTCGGTAAATATTTTTACTTCTGACATACCTGTTTTGTTACAATTTCTTAATGAAAATAATCCGATGCTAACATATAATTACCCATTAAAAGTTTTTCCTGGCCTAACAAACAAATACACCTATGATTTAATCTCCCAACGATTGCTATCTTATATGGTGTCCTAAAAAGGTCATTGATACTATGTCTAATACAAAAATGTAGACGGCTTTTTTTTGAGTGCGGCTAATTTATGAGTCCTTTTTGCCTGTAGTGAAATTGTGGCTAATTTTCCAGAGCGGCTTATTTTCAAACCTGGCTTATTTTCGGGATTTTAGGATATTTGTCCAAATATTGTCCAAACAGGATGTAAAACCTTTTCACTATACAATGTAAAATTAAAAAATTGTTGACAATTCGAATCTCAGTTTTGCCTTTTAACGGAACTCCAACCTTAAACGATTTATGAAGCAAAGGTTTCACGCTTAACATTGTTTTCAATATTTCAATATTGTTGTCACTTTTCCGTATATTGCACACCCGCCTATGCTCATATGCTCTACCTTGTTTAGACATAGCCTCATTGGGTATAAAAAGATTTTTTTTTTTCTAAATCAGATAGCACAATTTCTTTGATAACCTCCGGGAAATTGTTCAGTGTTGAGCTGATGAACCTTGCATCGTCCGTTACTTTGCTTCCTAAGAGAAGGAGAAAAGCACAATAAAACGTTTTGAGAGATGTGTGTGTTCGGGTTTAATGTATTTTGCAATAATTTTTTCAGTCATACAAATGAGCTGCTTCGCTGCAATATCACGCCGTGGACACATTATACTGACACCGGGCTGACCAGTCCTAGCACTATCCTCTTAACGCTTCAAGCGCCAAGCGAGGAAGCGACTAGTATTGTTTTTCTACATCTTTAGTATGACGCGGCCAGGAATCAAACCCACGGCCTCCCACACTCAAAGGGGGCGCTCTACTACAAGGCTACCTTATTTGGCTGACATATGTTTTTACGTATATTCGAGCTCATTTTTTTCATACTCCTACATGTAATACCAAGCTGTTTGTTATCCAGTGCTTCATTTATTTCGACGATTAAAACCTAGAATTTAATTTCCAAATCAAAGTACATTTACATAATTTTATAAGATACTGTAATGGAGAAACAGTGCAATGCACAAATTTTGATATTCCTGTGCACTCTTCTCAGAGATTTAGACTTCAAAGTTATAAGATGAACACCTCTCGTAGGTTTATTGGAAACTATATAATTATTTATGTAAGTTTAGTGTTATGTACCTATTTATTAAATTAATCAACTTACATTTATACTTACTGTTACTCTTTATTAAGTGACATAATTATGGTGCAGGTTTATTATAAATAATTGTATGTTAGGAGCTGTTTTCTCCATTACAATATCTTTTATCAATATCTTAGGGAGGTGTTTTTATTCTAGGTTAAGTCGTTTTGAAATGACCGATATTTGACCTCATTTTTCAATCCTTTATTCTTATATGAGAAACATAAAAAAATTATATAGCAGGCTGGATAAACTAACTCGTTTTGCTTGTGGCTGATGCAGTCATGATACAAACCAATTGTGTTTTGGTAAAGGAATTAGATCATATAAAAGTAGGGAGAACTTGTCATGACTGCCGAGAAATACGAGTATTTTCTATATTGCCAACGTTGATCAGAAAATTACATTTTCGCGAAGAATGGGAAACCAGAAACGTTTGATAAAATTTAAGTATTTTAACAGTTTTTTTTGCACTTTAAACATGTCAGATTATAGCTTAAACGACACTTACCTCCAAATTCTGGCATAAACGATCTTTCTTTAAAAAAAACCGAAGTTTGGTTATATTATGAACATCAGAATTTGAGTTTTTGTTTCTTAACTATCTTAAGAATGCCAGATCAAGAAAAGAAAAATGGATGCCTGCGTCGGGAACGCAATTGCAATAAAAACTTTTACCGCCATTGAGGATTACGTATTTAACATGTTAAATTACGTATTTAACATGTTAAATATAGATATTTATAATTAAGGTGAAGCGTTACACACGCTTTTCAATTTTTATTCAATTTGTAAACATTAGTAAAAACATCTATTTCTCATCTGTTTCCATAACATAGTCTGTCAGTAGTAAAGTTCCAAAGCTTTCTTAAGAAATATAATAGCGTTAATTTCCTTATACCTATTTTTCTATTTTTTGTCGCATGATCTGGAGGCCAATGCCTTTAGTCTGTTTCGGAATTTACTGCTGAGAAGCAATACGATTTTACGTTCACATCTTTCATAGTTTCAGGTAAGTTCAATTTGATTTATTTCTTCATGACGTCATGCATCTAAATCGGCATTTCTACTTAATATGATCTATCTCAATAATCATTGTACTTTGTTTTGACCGGACTGCAACAATCACAAACAAAAAGAATTATGTCATGCTTCCGGCTTAAAGGCGGCTTTGTCATGTTTTATATTTCAGATATAAAAAATAAGGATCCATAATTCGTGTCAAAATGTCGTGATTTACCACTTACTCATGTAATGAAATTTTTACAGCAGAAACATATTAAGGTATTAGGTCACTAATAGTAATGTTTACAAAATGGCCTTTGCTTGGTATATTCTGAAAGGTAACCGTGTTTTGCACTATTTTGCAAATTTTAAACAACTTTTACCGTGCCGTTTTTTATAAATTTTGAATAACTTATGGTATCTTCTCAAGCTCAAGTAGAGACAAATTTCAAAGTGATAGCCACTATCCAAAACGTTTGCAGAGAACTCATTTTACCATTAATTTCAATAAAAGAAACATCAAACTATTGGTAAACAATTATAAAACACAAAATAAAAATGTCAATATCAGTTTTTCTATGGTGTCTCAAGTAAACGGATTTAAAGGGACAGAATTCATACTTCAACATTGAAAAAATAAGGTCGAATGCTGTGTTTCTGTTTTGAATTTTGCTTTCTCCATTTAAAAATAACCTTAGGGCAGACGTAAAACCTACCTAAATTTCTTTCACAATATATAATCTAAGAGTGAAAGCAAAATAGAGAACTTTCACCGCGTGTAACTCAATATTTTTAAAGATGTGTAACTCTACCCCTTCTGTTTAAGTAGTAAATTCACTTTGAACACCAAGAAATCGCTTATAAGATTCATCTTTTTCCATTTTTGTACAAGAAATCAATAATAAGTCTTGAAAGAAGTAAAAACTTACTACAAAAAAAGGAAAATAATGAAAAAAAATTTGGTCCCAGTAGGGCTTGAACCTACGCCCCACTAAGAATTGCAGTAAAAGTAGGTTTATGGTAGGAATTGAATACTCTTCAAAAAGGAGGTTCTCTATTAGTGATCTAATACCTTAAATTTGCAAAAATAATGTATGCCTTTCAGAGCGATCATAATTTAGCTGACCTAAGAGTTTACGAAAAGTTATGACACATTAACCTATGTACATGTTCTAATGTACTTAAATTCTGAAAAGGACATGTCCATTTCTTATCATAGCATACAATATCCCTAGGCTTGCATATGAAATTAACGGGACAATAGCCGTAAACATAAATTCAAATACATTTTAAATTCTTTGTTTTAACAGGGAAAGGAATTTACACATACTACGTGTGTGGAGATTCTGGTTACCACACTCAAAATAATGGCGAGATCGTAAGCCATAGTGAATTTTACAACGGACAAAATTACAGCGATGATTGGTCTTGTATCTTCAAAATGGAAGCACCAATGGATATGAAAATAACTCTTGTTGCAAACACCTTCGACTTGGAGGCAGAAACCTCGTAAGAATGTTTATAAAAATAATGAAAATTTAGTTAAGACAGCACAGAAGTGCTTGTCGGCTTATAAAATATTTGACTGCATGGAATATCGAACAAAAAGGATTTGTTTCTTAACTTGCACATTTTTTTCAAGACGCCCTGTTTAGATGTTGTATATTTCGCATTGAAATTAAATTAAATTACAAGGCTTGTTCGGATACCTTTTCTAACAGGTATTAAGGAACCACGCTAACATTTACAGAAACGCAAGACTATAAAGTGAACTGGTATATATTGTGAGTTATAGAGAAAATATCTATTTCGCTCGACTTACGTGTTATGGCCCTTAGATTTACCGCCGATTTGGAAAGGTATGCCGAGCTAGGATGTCCTTACGTGCGTCTTCATGTAATTTCAGAGTTATATTACAATCGTCGTCAGATAACAACAATCATCTAAGGAAAAAATTGAAAACAATTCAAACTATACTGAACAATAATACATGCAAAACCAAAGGATTCTGCAGAGACCAATAACATCATCACCATTATTAAAATCGGCATGAATTTTGAAACAGTTCTAAATACGATCATTGTGTTTGGTAGCCTTTCCTTATGAATGACACTGGAAATCTTAAACATGCTTAAAAATAACACATTTGCAAACATTTTCTTTAACGTCTTGAAAAAGCTTTTGATACTGTGGATCATGGGATCCTATGTGATAAACTTAAACACATGGGAGTTCAATCTATTGAATGGTTTCAGTCGTATCTTACTGATAGGTCTCAGTTGGTCAACACCAATAAGGTTCAATCAGCTCCAGCAAAGGTTACTTGTGGTGTGCCTCAGGGGAGTATACTTGGCCCCCTGTTGTTTTTATGCTATGTCAACGATATGTCTTCTTGTGTTTAATCTGACTGCAAGCTCATCTTGTATGCAGATGACAGTATCATATTGTTTTCACATAAAGATCCAAGTGTTATATCGGATAAATTTGGTAAGGTCATGGAAAATTGTTCGACGTGGCTTGTTGACAATCAGCTATCTTTGCACTTGGGCAAAACAGAATGTATGTTATTTGGATCAGTTAAAAAACTTAAAAAGGTCAATTCGTTCAAGGTAGTCTGCAAAGGTCGTGTTATTCCTTCTCAAAAAAGTGTCAAATATCTGGGTGTGGTACTTGACCAGTCTCTCTCTGGTGATCAAATAGTTAGTTCAATCTTGAACAAGGTCAATGGTCGAGTGAAGTTCTTATGTCGTCATTGTAACAATTTCAGCATTCAAACTAAGAAAACACTGGCTAATGCTCTGATTCAATGTCATTTCGACTATTCATGTTCATCTTGGTATTCCGGACTTTCAAAGGCATTACAACATAGGTTGCAGGTTACTCAAAATAAGGTCGTTCGGTTTATTATCAATTTGCCACCAAGCTCATCGGTGACTTGTGATACTCTTGAGATGGTCAATATGTTAAGAGTTGAGGATAGGGTCCGACAACTCCGTCTAAATCATGTTTTCAATATATTCCATGGCAAATCCCCAGAATATCTCAATCATAACTTTCAGATGGTGTCATCTTTACATACCAAAACAAGATTCAGCCAAATAAATTTTATTATTCCAAAAAATCATACAGTACATTCTTTTTAATGCTATACATGACTGGAATAATCTGCCTGATTCTATAAAAAAGATAAAATCCAAAAACTGTTTCAAACAAGAAATAAAGAAACATCTGCATAAATGTGCGAAGCAGAGACAAAATGGTATTTTATAGTGTACATTTTTAGAGATATTTATATGTATAGGTCTATAGATACAGTTTCAGTTTTAGTTTGTAGATTCATCATTTATTTAGAATTTTTACTGATTGCTTTTTTCCCATTCATCGTACGAGAATATAAAAGACGATTTACTTACTTATTATATAATAACAATTCATTTTTAGCTTTTGTCTATTTTTACAGGATATATAATTTTAGGGACCCCATTGGAAATAAGTGATTAAGTTTACTTTAATGGGCCATCCCAGGCTATAAGATCAAATTTGCATATGATTAGTTATTAATATCATATTCTTAGAATAATTGTCTTTTATATTGAATACGTATATGTTTATGTGATGTATGATATTTTTAATATGATATTATATTCTTATGATCTTATAACCTGAATAAAATTGAATTGAAAAAAACATGTCTTCATTTTGTTGAGAGAATGATTTAAAACAAATAATCTTATTTACTTTCTAGCCAAGATGTCAGTGCGCATGCGCAATATATTATCCTGTCTTTTGCAGAATAAAATGTAATGTTTTAAACAATTGTTTCACAGGCTTTATTTCATAAAGTAATACTTTAATAGTTGGGATATATTATCTGAAAATTTTATTTCCTTCTTTTAAATGGTCGTTGATAAAAGAGGCATTTAGCAATTTTGTTAAGTATACTAGTATTCTTCAATTCGTCCAACTCGACAGACTGTTTTATTATTTGCTGAAAAATGCAGAAAATAAATACTGCTTAAATGCCCTATGACATCTTTTGTAGAAAATGTACATTTGTCCATGCCTAGTAAATGCAGTTGAGATATTCTGCATAGACTCCATTGTACAATGTTACTCAGCCTATGGCCTGATCACCATACTTTGTATCCTAAAATCGAAACATTATCAGTCGCTAGCGTTCTCTTGCTTAAACTAAGAAAATTATTTGAATCTGTATTATATGTTATAATATTTTATATGTGTTAATATATGTTTCTAATTTGTCTTTATTTAGATGCGGGCACGATTCCTTGGAAGTGTATGATGGGAATAGCGTACAGTCTCCAAGTCTTGGAAAATACTGCAATGGAAGTCCTCTATGTACAATATCATCTACTCATAGATTCCTTACAATTCGTTTTAAATCAGATTCCCAGGTTACTGGTCATGGATTTGATTTACATTACTACTTCATGGACACAGTGTCGCGTAAGATATATTCATACTATTTGTACATTATGCAGATTTGGGAGGAGTAGTTGGCATTAATTTAATTCTCCTGTATGTCAAGTTAAAAAGACATTTAATATATTAAATGTCACTAAACGTAGATACTATTTCCGTGGATTAGTCTTAATTCTTCTTAAGCCGGTGCTAGGGGGCATGAGGAATTTTGCAAATTTCATTACCTGTCATGAACAGACATAGTCAAACCGAGTCTGCTATTATGTTGCTTAGTTTCTTTCTATACTTCAAATGATATTTTCTCAATTTTATTAAAACCTTTCTCTCATGCAAGATGTATTGGCTTCTATCCACAGCCCCTAACTATATAACTCTCAAATCTCAAGTATAACAATAAAACCTCGTCTCCGAAAGATTTATCCCCCTCGGCAAGCCTCGGGTGGATAAACCTTTCTCCAACTCGGTGGATAAACTTAAGTTAAGAAAGACAGTAACCTAATATTCTATTTATCCTGCAGTCAATAAAATCTGTGTATAACATATATTTACTTTCAAAATGATTTTCTCTACAAAAATAATCCAGAATTTCACTCACTTGTGAATTCCTACGCCCTTCAACCTTGTCTGTTTGATCCAGTTACACACGATTCCTTACAATAAAACATTATTTCATGCCTCATACTTTGCCTTCTGAAGTTCTGTATATTATAAATCATCGGTGCTAACAGGGCATTCGCGTACAAAACAAGCAGAATGGTTTTGACTCGGATAAAATACAGCCGAAAACCACGCTTGAGATGAATTCAAATGCCCGCAGTCTTAAATTTACTCCATTTCCGTACAAGACAATGTGAGATAATGAAATTCCTTCCACCATGAATAGTTCAGATCCAATAATTACAATAAACGACTGTTCAAATCTGGTTATTTGTGTAAATTTCTAACTAAAAATGAGTGAACGCCAGATAAACAAAGTCAAGGTCGATTCACACAGACTTTAAAAACCGTCACCGTACCATTCCGTATGGAGGTTGACAAGGACAGAGTGAACCAATTTTCATATTTTTTTTCCCGTGGCTGTCCTCATAAAATGATGAAATGTTTGAGCTTCGAACTCTTGGCCCAGTTTACATTGCCTATAGCACATATACTTGAAAAAGTAGTCCGTCAGTTGCATTGACGGTATAAACCTGCATTGACTGAATAAACCTCAAGTTTACACGGCAGGCAGATATCGGCCTGATAAATGCATAGTGGTAGGATAAATACTAATAATCTCCAGGATTCATTACACATAACATAACCACCAAAAATGAAAAGTGTAAAGTCACTTTCATAAAGGCCTTGGTCCGGCTACAAATAGAAAAGTCTTTTACCATCTTGAGCATCAGCAAGGTAAATGCGATTCAGTGGCACACACTACTATAATAAAGCCCGACTAATATTCTCTTTTGTGTGAAACAGGCATACAGGAATATCTGTACTTGTAATATCTAGAACAACGGAATAATTTTTATTTTTAAAATCTACTCCAGCGTCGTAGCAATTAGTATGGTGATCGGCTAGATGTTTGTGTTTACCCTACCTTTTAGTCTCTTCACACATATCATCTAAACATTGAATGTAGGCTTTCATTCAAGTTTCATTGTAACTGACAAAATTAATCGTTGAATGCAATTTTAAACCGAATTCCGCTTTTAAAAGCCGATGTTAGGGTGCGTAAAATGGGCAGCATTTTATTCATATACTGCGTTTAATGCTTTCAATGTGTATTCTTTTGATTGTCATCAGTTTCCAATGAATCTAACCAAAACGACTTGCATATATCGCCAGAATACACGTGTATTATGCTATATCATAATACATTATATTATTAATATTTCGAAAGTTTACATCGTACGACCTTTCGAACTAATTCGAAATTATATTATGGGACTTTAGAGCAACAAGCCGCAAATGAATATACCCTAGAAGCAGCCTTTGTTTTCATAATCTTGGTAAACTATACTCGGTGTAGAATGCCATATATGCAATAGTTTAAAGCGAAAATGAAGGGTATATAATCTGCGAAACAGGACAGTTTAAAACAGTAACTTTTTAAAATTAATTCCAACATAGGGCTTGTGACTTTAAAGAAAAGTGATTTTAATCGTTTAAATACATAAACATGTGCAAAAAGGAAGAAAGAAATTATTTTCCACACATATGCGTAGGTTCTGTGGATAATGCAGGGCCTACTGCTCATTTTAAATTATCACAGTTTGAAATTCATGTTGCCCTCTTTTTCCACACAAATAATTTCAATTCTGATATGTCTGGAACATTAATGAAAATATTTCTTTTGTTTCTAACCTGACAGCGAATGGAATCATGTGCGTAAACTCTAGTAGCATCACAAAAAATAATGGTGAGATCATTAGTCACTATGGATTTCATAACGGACAAACTTACAGTAATTATATGAACTGTACCTCCAGAATTGAAGCACCATCGGACATGAAAATAACTCTCTTTGCTAGAACTTTCGATTTGGAAGCAGAGCCATCGTAAGTATTTTTCTGTACCATCTTCAAAATTCTAAATTATACAAAAATATACACTTTTCTAACCCCTTTTGTTACGGAAGCATAGGTGTGCAATGTGAATATTTTTATTTATCTCTTGGCCTCAAGATGATCCTATCGTTCACATGACATTATCTCGTAGCCACGACGTAATATGTGGCGGCTCGTGACAAACAGTAGCAGATCAGAATCAACAACTTACTTGAAAGCCGTGTCTATATAAATCCTAATTTAGCTCGCTAACATCTTTCGACGTAAGTCATTGAAAATGTTGTTTTATAGCTTACTCGATTTGAGATTTCATTGTCCGTTCTTATATTCGTTTATCGGTATCTCGCTTGTTAACAGGGTAGAAATTCTATTAAACAGTTTCTTAAAGAATAGATAGAAAGGCAAGTAGCCCGATATAATTATGAGAATTTATCTAACATTAAGTGTGGATTCAAGTTACATGTACATCAATTGCAGTAAAATATAATTGTTCAACCGAAATAAATTTAAATTATGCAATGTACCGACGTTTTATTTAAATAATTTTATTTGTAGTAAAGTGATAGCAAGTTTTATGACATCATATGTGAAAATAACTTGCTGGTTTAACGTATTGTAAATTAAGTTCTCTATCGTTTCTTGTCAACGCCTTGTAAATGATGTTTTGTCGTAACTCAGCACAGCCTAATGTTTATCAATGTGATTATCCTTAACACAGTTATTTGTACACTACTAAAATGAATCTTAAAATCTGTAAGGGGGCCTCCGTGGCCGAGTAGTTAAGGTCGCTGACTTCAAATCACTTGCCCCTCATCGATGTGGGTTCGAGCCTCACTCGGGGTGTCGAATTCTTCATGTGAGGAAGCCATCCAGCTGGCTTACGGAAGGTCGGTGGTTTCACCCAGGTGCCCGCTCGTGATGAAATAATGCACGGAGGGGCACCTGGGATCTCCCTCCACCATCAAAAGCTGGAAAGTCGCCATGTGAGCTATAATTGTGTCGGTGCGACGTTAACCCCTCCCCCACCCCCCACCCCACCCCCCAAAAATAAAAAAAAATAAAAAAAAAATAAAATCTATAAATAATGTGAGGGCATCATCGAGACACCATTAGTGGTTATTTCACATAGCAAACCACGAATAACTGCGGGTTTGCGAAAAAAAATGCATTATTGTTCTGGAGTCTGCAGTTACGAATTGTTACTCTAACTAAAACCATTTTGTTAATTCTGTTTAGTTTCATAGACAAAAGAATTTTAACAAAACAACAAAAGTACTAATGAAATGTTTGATATTGTAGTAGCCGATAGGGAGGTTGTCTCATACTAGTGACTACAACAAGGTTGTGGGTGGATCGAAACTTACATGCGGTGTACCTTCCTTCTTGCCGATGTTTTTGTTACAAATGTTCCCTGTATATTTCCTTATTTAATATTTTTCAGTTGTAATACATTTTGTTTTTGTTCAGTATGTCGTAAAGATATGCCAAGGAAAATTGTGAACACCAATATGCATTACTTCTATATGGGTGCAGTATATATGCCGCTGCTCTTTTATATACACCATAATACCTTAACTTAATTAAGAATATACGAAACGGAAGCAACAATTTCAAAATCCAGGAAAATAATAATAAAAGAAATAAATATTAGAACAGCGGATAAAATGCAAGAAGTAAGTTTTCCCGCGACATTTAATAACATTAGATGTCAGTTACATTATTAATTACTCTTTAAAGTCATTTTAACATTTCACTTTCTGTTATAAAAGGTAAGTAATTTGACTGTAATACGTGTATGTTCCAAGTTATCGAGTTGCATCTATATAACACATAAATTTATTTCATAATGATTATTTCTGTAATGAGTTCCAGTTAAGTAACACCCTGTCAGCGCGGAATGTTATGCTGGGGTTGCGAGTTCGATTCCCAGGCGAGGCGTATATGACAGTTTGACGACCCAGATCTTTGTAACTCAACTGCGGGTTCGTGAAAAAGAATCAGCGTTTATTACCATAGAATGACGTCAATAAATGGTTGAAGACAACATGAAGTGCGTTCTGTTACACTTGACTAAGAAAATTATTTTAATATACTTTTAAATAATTTTTATATCTATTATGTCTTCATTTTAGATGTGGGTTCGATTCCTTGGAAGTATATGACGGGAGTAGTGTTAAGTCTCCAAGTCTTGGAAAATATTGCAATGGAAGTCCTCTATGTACCATCTCATCTACTCAGCAATTCCTTACAATTCAGTTTATAACTGACCATAGTGTCCTTGGTAGAGGCTTTGACTTACATTACTACTTTACTAGCATCGTCTTACGTAAGACATATTATGATATTATTATACCACCACCAAACATGTTTTGGGGGTGGGGGTGGGGGTGGGGGTTATATAGGAGTCAGTTTTGTCGCGTCCCGTCCCGTCCCGTCGCGGAATCTATTATCTCAGTTATTACTAAATGGATTTGATTCAAACTTGAAATAAATGTTCCACCTCATCACCCACATCATGTGGCACAAGATGCATAACTCTGACACCAAGTTTTCATGAATTATGTCCACTTTTCTTAGAATTTAAGGTTAATTTTGTTGTATTTTCACTATATCTCAGTTATTACTAAATGGATTTGATTCAAACTTAAAATGGATATTCCACCTTATCACCTACATCATGTGACATAAGGTGCTTAACTCTGACATCATTTTTTTATGAATTATGTCCCCTTTTACTTTAAATTTAAGGTTGATTTTGATGTATTTTCACTGTATCTCAGTTACTTCTAAATGGATTTGATTCAAACTTAAAATAGATATTCCACCTCATCACCCACATCATGTGACACAAGGTGCATAACTCTGACACCAATTTTTTATCTATTATGAATTTAAGGTTTATTTTGATGCATTTTCACTATATATCATTCTGATCGGCTTAGAGCCAAAGGGAAGTAACCTTTTTTTTTAAACTTTTGTACTGAGTTTCTTCCCCTTAAATTTTTGGAATTAGTCTATTTTTAGAAATTCTATGTTTAGATTTTCAATATTTTAGGTATTTTTCTAACGTTTTTATTATTAGTCCTATGTAAAAAGTAAATACATTTTTCTGTGGTAGCATGTTTTGGTAAGACATTTTTTTATATTCACTTTTAGTGTATCTCTAATATTAGAGATTTTTTTATATTTACCTCATCCCTCATCCAGGGCACATAATTATACTAGTATTACTTATATGTAGAAGCCCAAGATGAAGTACTCCAAAGACGAGTAAAAGTTTTTTTAAGTATTAAGTTTTTTTGGACATTTTTTATATTATTCTAATTATTTTTAAGATTTCTTATGGTTGCCATTCTTCTGTGACAAGACCGTATGGTGGGGGCATGAGTCACTCCTGTGACAGTTCTAGTCTCAGACTGTTATTTGTAACTTTATGAAAAAAGAAAACAACGGCAAAAAGCAATTTAAGATAAATATCATTTAATACTTAAACGGAGGTTTCAAGGTAGGATTTCAAGTTGTTTAGCAAGCAAAGGTATGCTTGGTTATTGTAAAAAGACTTTTTTTATAGTCCTTTAGAGAATGATACCACAGCAAAGTTACGCAGCACGGTTTCCTCTCTATCAAAATATTTTCATCGGTTCCACATTAATATATCTTATTCAAAGATTCTTTAGTTTACACTGTATTTCGGACTTATGCTTTTTATCAAAACGACAAATTTCGAGTAATTCTCTACATCATTGCATTCTTTCAATACAACAGCAATTGAAATACTAAGCCTGAACTGACGTAACGTTGTTAAAGCTAATATTTTGAAAAAAGAAAACACGCACATGGACCATCACAATTTATTTCACATATTATAGGTCGTAGGTTTATTTATAACTGTGGGAAGTTTCATTAAAATCTACAATGTAGAAAAAATTCTATTCGCGAAAATGTTATCAAAATTGCGATTTTCCCATAGACTCTTATGAAACATTTGTTTGTTTTTTTCAAATCAGTCTAACAAACAAATAGAACACATGGCCCTACCTTTTTTATTTGTCGAATTTTCTAAGTGATTTCTAAAGTTTTGAAAATAAAGGTTTTATCAAATTTTACATTGTAAATTTTTTTATTCTAACGTGCAGAACTACCTAAACAACATTACGTCAGTTCCGGCTTTGTATTTTAAATGTTCTTGTACTGAAAATCGCCATGATTTTAAGAATAACTTGAAATTTGTCATTTTGATCACAGGCGCTTGAAGCTCTATCAATAAATATATGCATTACCATATCCCACCCACCTAATATACTAATATAAATGCAAGGGATAAACAGAGGCCCAAAACAGAGAATTATTGAACACTTTAAATATTTTGACTACCTAGACCAATTCTTGTGTATTTTAGTTATAATTGTACTTGCTGGAAAAGGTATTCCACCATATTTAAGTAATACTTTTCAAAATCTTTTCATGGCAATAGTGATTAAGAGATCTCAAATCTAAAAAGGAATTGAAAATTATTCATAGTGCAATGTCTGTGACCGTAGCTGCGATACATATCTCAGTATGTACAACTGTTTATCGTCTCCAATTAGATACAAACTACAAATTGGAATTATTTTCCCTTTGGGTTATTTTGACTTATGTTTTACATATAAATTTGTCTGTTATTTTATTTCGAACATGTCGTATATTCGACATTACAGCTTACATGTTTACGTTGCAGTCGAATAAATGACAGGGAAAAAGCAAAAGGAAGAGAATACTTATATACAAGGCATTTATAAAACAGTAAATGTTTGAATGATATCTTAATGATATAAAATAACGAAAGCTTTATTCTTTACAGATTGCAATTCATTACCGGACCCTATTAATGGCGGACTGGCATACGGTAACAGCACTGATATCAACTCAACTGCTACAATCTATTGTAATGAAGGATTCCGCTTGAACGGAAGTGATTATACCCGGTGTGAAAATGGATATTGGATCCCTGATCCAGACATAATGTGTACTTTAATTGGTAAAACAATTAATCTGAATTCATTCATTCCTTTATATAAATAAAATGAAAACGTACCAAAAGCTACACACACTTATTCTAACAATACTATGTAAATGATGCTTTCTTGTTTAAATTCCTTATGAATGAATTTCCTGTTACAACATATGATCATGGTAAAAAGTTTAACTAGTCATCCGCAAATATCACATTTAAATTTTCAGAATGCACTTACCCCGTGGCTCCTGAAAATGGCTATGTAATCAAGTCCGGAATTAGTGTCAATTCTACGGCACAGTTTATGTGTTACGATGGTTACGACATGAAAGGAGTTCAATTTAGCATATGTTTGTCGGATGGGAACTGGAGCTCACAGTCACCATTATGTTTGCCGAAAGGTTGTATACTATATTCTGTATACACGAGGTCTTATACTGTTGCAGGCACTTTTATATAAAATCATTTTTCAGTACATAGTGTATAATAAGAATACTAGGAGATAAAATGAAAAAAACTAAATGTGAAATATTTCTAAAGAGGTACATCTACTTTACCTTGTGATTTTCAGAGTGTCCAAGAATTACAGATCCGGATCATGGGAGCCTCAAGCTTTCAAACAACTTTTGGTATCAGTCGGTTGGCAGATTTACGTGTAACTCTGGGTATACCTTGGTTGGTTCAAATGTCACCAAATGTTTATCATCTGTCAACTGGACATACCCAGTACCGAAATGTAGTCCTGTTGGTATGGTGTATTTTTTCATTGAAAAATTATTTGCAGTGAACAACATGCAAAAGCGCTGAATTATCAATATTTGCTCATTAAGTGTTTGCAGGAAGCGAGATAAGCATAAAACTTGTAGATTTTATAAACCAATTATGCTGAATGAATAATACTTAATATTCATTAACTAAATAAAATTTCAGTAGGAACCAATTTGTAAGTAGAATTGAAGATTTAACATAACTTTAGTAGATGAGTTACTTTAATCGTGCATATTTATTTTAAATAAACAGTAACATGGCCGTCCGTTATTACCAAGTTGAATATACATGTTTAAATCGAAAACGATTTTTGTTACACCGTGTAAGTTTTGACTCGGACTAAATGTACCGGAAATGCATGTCAGTCACCGTGTATAAGCCATTATATAAAACAACATTAGATATTGAAATGTATATAATTTCTTCAAGCCATATGTGTTTTTGTGTACTCTCATTCTTTCAGACTGTGGAAATTGGACATATCTCAATAACACTTGGGAAAATTACAGTTACATAACATATATGACAAACACAACATATAGAGCAACTGCAATAAGCTTCTGCAAAGCTGGTTATCACATAGATGGAAACAAGAAAAGTCTTGCAGCCACTTGTTTGGCTAACGGGACATGGAGTATAGCATCGCCGCCACTATGTGTACAAGTTGGTAAGACTGCTCTATTGTAGTAATTTATGAATGGCGGTAAACAAGTTATAAATAACCTCAATATGTTGTTTCTAACAATAACAGAAATCGTATTAATAATATTAAGATTCTTAAGTAACAAGTGTAAACATATACATAGATTTATATCATTTATTACACATCTTTAAAATTTGCTGAATTCCTTTAAAGGTAACTACATTATATACAAACTTATTTAGAGGCATGTGCTTGTAATTGCATAACGAAATTTCAAAAGTCACTCAGGCTTTTCTACTTAAAATACCAGACCAGAGACACGATTTTTGCGGTCTTCTATGAAACGTTTTAGATATTTATTAAAACAATTCTAACAATTCTTGTTGATAACATTATTAATTCAAAGGTTGTCCAGTTTTCAATATCTCAAAAGGAGACATCAAAGTTGAATACAGCCACGGGTCAACACGGCCTGTGAACTCTACAGCAACATTTTCCTGCAAGAATGCTTCATACAGTATCAATGGGTTTGAAAAAGTAACTTGTCTCTCTACAGGGGAATGGACAGGTTTAAGTCCATCTTGCACAAAAGGTAACAAAAGATTCACTTCAAATAATTTTACGAGAAGCACCCACTTTTGGCAGCAGGCAATTAAGCAATATTTTATGTCAAACACATTATACCGCATAATGTAAGTATTGTACTATTTTACCAGCGAAAGCTCTTAGGAAACTGAATTAAATGGCTTAGCGACACTAACTGGAATATCTGTCATCGTCATAAGGCATAATGAAATATTCTTATCATATTCTTTTGTGCAAATCTAGAGGTTTTTACTTATAAACCTGTCTATGTTAATTATTTGCATACTACTCATAAACTGTAGAGGGTCACATTTTATTCCTTTCTACACAAACGTCGTAAGTTTTAAATCCGCTTTGATGTCAATTTTTCCATGTAGCTTCTTGCAGATGTCAAAACGTGTTTCGGAACTACATTTGTTTTTCGTTTTACAATTTGTAATGTGGTTATTTCTTCTTCAGTACAAAATCATATTTCACCCTGCCCAACAACAATTGATTTACATGGCACACAATGGGAGGAAACACAGCCTGGTAGAATTAAAACCAAGCATTGCCCAGTTACCGAAAGTAAAGTATCAAACAAATTATAGAAAATCGTTCGTTATATAAATAATACTATTATTACAAGTGAATTTTATTATACATGATTTTAAAAGTATAAGCTTCATTTTTGATTGTTAAATGGTTTGATTCCAAACGATATGGACACAATTCAAATGTATTTCATATCATACACAGACTATGTAGGAGAAATATTCCGAAAGTGTAAAGGAGAAGGAAAATGGATGTTACCTATTTACAACTGTGTGAGGCAGGACATCGCCATTGTTGACCAACAGGTAAGTGTTGACTTTAAATTAGTGAAATTGATTTGCTTTATGCAAATGAAAGATTTGCAGATTTAAACAGATTTATTGTTCAAAGGTGTTGTCCTGGTTTTACGTGCACTGTGTGTGATGTGTAATTTGCTTATATCGTTTGTATTCCCTATGTATTGTCCCTCCATACAAACAATTGTCATTTGGTCATGATGGATATATCATGGTATTCCTTTTTTAGTTTGATTTAGTTTAAACTTACTTATTTTAGTTCTATTGTGATGAAAGCTTCAGGCTTATTTGAACCACTCTCCTGTCCACTTCCTGGAAGAATTTTCTTGATATTTTAAGCATGCCCGTTTGGCTAAAGCAACGAAAAAGAACAAGTCCAATGTTTTGGATGATAAAATAGATAATAAATGTTTTTAGCCAGAAATGAAATATAGCGGCCTTAGACCTAGTGTACATGTTACCCCTGTCCATCCTAGTAAGCTGTGTCTAGACTTTTCTTAGAAATACGTTGCAACGCAATAGATTAGACATAAACTTTATTCAACAGGCTTTAAAAGATATTGATGAAGATGAATTATCTATTGAATGACCCTCGGAGAACTTGACCAACTTCAACAAGAATATGATAAGCCTAGTCAGCGTTTTAAACCATCCTGAAACACTTAAATAGTGTAAAGTTCAAAATCAAAACTCATTACCTAAAAGATATTACTTAAGATGTTATGATGTTGTCAATTTAAATTTAGTAATTTCTTTATGATAGCTCAAGGATAATTGTTTTGATCAATCACCGTCCGTCGTCCTTCTTTCGCCAAAATATTTATTTCTTCAAAAGACATTTCCACTGAAACCATCCGGTGGAAATTAATGAAGCTTAGCATGGATGTTTCTTTGATGGACTTCCAGCAAAAAATATTAGATGATTCTGCTTGATTACAAATAGGAGTTGCCGAATCAAAGAAAATCTTCAAATTTAACATTTGCTTTACTGCTGATTTGATTGGTGACCCTGTACCACGATTTTTCATATTATGCCAAGACTTCAAAAAATACTGTAACAGGATTTTTCCGTATATATATATATATATAATAGAAAATATTAAAAGTTACTCCTGGACAAGTATATAATAAATAAAAAAGAAAAACATCCAATGGGTTTCCTCTATCTGTATTTCTGTCTACCTACCGGTTTCATGTCATAATCATCAGGGCAGACATATAAAAAATGTTTTTATATGTCTGCCCTGATGATTATGACATGAAACCGGTAGGTAGACAGAAATACAGATAGAGGAAACCCATTGGATGTTTTTCTTTTTTATTTATATATATATATATATATAAATGCTGACTACAGTTTTGTAATACTTTCAATTAAATGTTTTTTTCCTTTGACCCCTTTTCAACAGTATTCAAACTACTTAAATTTGTCTCTAAACATGACCAACTGAGATAAAATTTCGCACAAAAAAAAATTCAATATGGGTGTTGTAAAATATAATCTGGGACGACTATATTTGATAAGTATAGGATATCAAAATTTTCAAAAATATTCCAAAGAACTGTATAGTCGCCAGAGTTAAGTAGAAAGATCAAAGATCTTCTTACACCATTACACATAAATATTAGTAGTGGTGTTACAGCCAATGTGATTGTAAACATGGATAGATGAGGTGCTAATATACCGCCTGAATCTGCAGGCCAGTTTTCAATGCACTGTAGCAAAATGTTTCTTGGATGACTCTACTTCTTCCAAAATTGTTACTTATTTGAATTTAAACAATGAAACTCAGGTAATCGATCATGCTTTTCCTTAGATGAAGTGTTAATCTTTTGTTAATTATCAACATTTACTTACAAGACTAAGCTACAAAAGTCCTGTTGTCGATATAGAATGGATTTCTGTCTTTGACAATCAGATTGAAGCAATTAAAGAAAATCCTTCAGAAGAAGTTGTAACAAACGCACTGGATAAACTAAACAGTATAACACAACCTTCTGAACAGAATACTATATTTGGCGGTGAGATTGACAAAGTTACATCAATCCTGGAAAGTATTGCAGACATAAGCGGCAAAATTGAAGTGACTGATGACCAGGCTGAGGTTTGTTTAATTAAACCTTTCATGACATTAGAAACACAGAGACATAACTATTCTTTTGATAAAGTTTCGGTGTAATTTATCAAAAATAACTGTTGATATTTGGTCCAGACCGATTTAGTAATTTTATGAAAATATAATTTATGTATATGAATCTGCAATATAATGAAAGGTGAAACCGCTTCCTTCTGATTCTATTAATTTCAGGCATTCTTAGACACAACTAGTAATCTTTTAGATACAAGTAATACAGAGACTTGGAAAGCAATGTCACAGGAACCAGAAGGTGGTGATACACGAAAGGTAATTAGTTATCTAACAGAGATCGTGTAAATAAGATAGATTCAGCTATCAGTTCATCTTTTTAACATTACTTTTTAAATCGAATACTTGCGAGTACCGTTATATTATTTTGAAATGAAAAATAGATTTTAAACAGACGCAGTGACATTTCCATTAGGTTGAAGTGAGAATTACTGCGTAAAATTTTGGAAAACTTAATTTTCCTCTAAACGATTTTGAGTTTATTTTTGCATACAATTTTCTGACAGACAGAAAGAGGGGCTTCAAAGGTATTAGATGTGGTCAGTCGGTACTCGGATTCTGTGACCGCCTCATTAAGCAAGTCCAACGCAACAAGCAAAACTGTGAACGCAAGTAATTTAGGTAATTTGTTTTTGCATTCTTAAAATACGTTTCTCACATCTAGAAAACAGGTCTCGTTTACATAAACTTTCTCGCATAACCGGAACACTAAATCTGGAAACATTTCCATAATACAGAAACGGAAAACTTTTGTAGTTATTACAATGAACTTTTATGGCTAATATTTAAACCAATTGAAATTACTGTAAATTTAATACTATATTAGATGAAAATACTACTAAATAGTAATTATTATTGTGCATCTAAATTATTAATGTGAATGTGTCTACTTAAGGTAGAACGCGACACTTTGCGAACTTTCGAGTAGCGTCTTGAAATTTTGCATGTGTAAAATTGACCATATTTCAAACAAGATGCAGTTTATTTTATACCAATAGAGCCAACCAGTTTTTGTACACGAGACGTCAAAGTTGACCACCAAAACCCGTTTTTGAAACTGACGTTGCCGCGTATCCTTGTCAACTGTTACGGGTACTGCAACGGCACCAGCCAACAATTTTTTTATAATTATACATCATTCGACGAGAATTAATTTTTCCTTTATGGTGATGTAAAAATCATTGTTTTACACCGACAAATATTTGAGAAAATGGAAAGAAAATCGCCGTTTTTGACTAAAAATTGACGTTCAGTTTCGCAGCATTTTTCGGCTTTAAATCAGCATATTACAAAATCCCTGAATTAAATTTTTGATTTTTTTCAATAAACGGTGTTTAAAATGTATACCGAATCCAACAGACAAATAAAACTGGGGGGTCACCGACTTAGTTTTTTTGGTACATGTGATTTTATTTCCCCCACCTCCATGCGTAAAATGACGTCGCCGCGTATCCTTGTCAACACTGTTACGGGTACTGTGACGACACCACCAAACACATTTTTCTTAAACTATACATTATTCGACGAGAATTAGTATTTCCTTTATGGTGATGTAAAAATCATTGTTTTACACCGACAAATATTTGAAAAATGGAAAGAAAATCGCCGTTTTTGACTAAAAATTGACGTTCAGTTTCGCAGCATAATTCGGCTTTAAATCAGCATATTACAAAATCCCTGAATTAAATTTTTGAATTTTTTCAATAAACAGTGTTTAAAATGTATGTCGAATCCAAATGACAAATAAAACTGGGGGGGGGGGGGGGGGGTCACCGACTTAGTTTTTTCGGTCATGTGATTTTATTTCTCCCACCCCCATGCGTAAATTTTGTACCATAATTCGACGTCTGCAGATACGTTTGAGACATCATGATTTGGCCATTGTGTTTAGCTTATCAGCTGCACCATTTAGTGTTTTACTGGTTCTTAAAGAACTTTATACAAAACAAAAACAAACATTTTGTTCCATTGCAAGACGTTTATATATAAACAATGATGAAAACGTATTAAAAAGTGAAATCTTAGTACATTTCAATATATTATATAACGTGTCACTGGTGCAAAAAAAATCCGAAGCGTTTGGTATCTTTAAATGCGTCAAGTGGACACAATTTGCTATAAGTAAGGAGGAATGCGTCTAAATTCAAAAGTTATTGGGTTCCGTTTCGACATTTTGTTTAATTTAAAATCCAGCATATTCCTCATATAATGCGTATTTTACATTTTTTGATATTTCTGTAACTTTTTTCTCCGCAAACCTTAGACGTCCATTTTTGATGAACCGTGATTTCTCGTCCGTCGGACTGTTTTCGTAAATCGTTCTGTTCAGTCAACAAATATCTGCATTTAAAATGGTATATAATTTGTGGTGATCACTTAACCTTTGACCCGATATTTACGTTAAAGTTACGTCAGAGCGACAAATATGACGTTGAGTTTTGAATAAAAAATATGCTTTAATCTTGTCTAATGTAAAACCCAAACAATATAATTTGACTAAAAAGTAATATGACGATGAAAACTTTATTTAATTGCAATGAGTATTTGTTTCTGTAAATCTTCATTTTAAGATAAACTCTACTTTTAGATCAAAATAGCCTTTAAAACCCGGTTACCGTGGGCGAAATTATTACGCTGAATTATATTACTCTACCCCTACCCCAGATACAAATACGTAATTAAACGGGTTCTCGTATGTCTTGTGATCAATTTTAAGTTTTTAACCTATTTTAAGAAGAATTTAGTCAACAGAGTCCTTTACAACTTTGCAAGGATTTCTTGAATTTCCTCTAAAGTTCATGATTATACATAATTGATACACACGACATTGCAAACATTTACAAAAATAATAAGAAAAAAAACCTAATATCGTTGGAATAAACATCACAAATTTATTTAACTTTATTATAAATTTTACGTTTTGAAAATATTTCGATTGTTTTGAGAGTAGTTAGACACCCCGATTTCAAATAAAGTGCAGCCACGGGGAAACAGAATTTATATTCATTGTACGGAGGCTGTTGCTCTGAAAAGGTTAATTTATTAACAACGCTAGATAGAAACACCATCCTTTACAAAGAGGTTTTAGCTCTCCAGAGATGTGTTTAAAGAAAGGTTATCCTTGTATTCATAGACACATAATAGAAACATATTCCATATATAATATTTTTCCTAATATTAGAGACCTATCAGACATAACAAGTACGAGTACATACTCTGCTAAAAATGATAAATATTCCATAAAATAAAAAAGAAAGAAAACTGTTTGTTTTAGGTTTAGCGCTGTTTTCTGTTACGACAGGCGGTTAACCTAACCAGTGTTCCTCAACAAGTAACTTTCAACTTCGCCACATAAAATCGGAGGTGGAGGACGAATGATTTCGGACAAATACCTTCTACCAAATTGTCACGCCCTACCTAGGGATCGGAAAAGCGATTAATAGAACTGAGCTAAGCGGATGGGGTAAAAGAAAGAAACACAGAAAACAGTGGTTGTGATGGAAACTCGCTGTAACTCATCAGCGGTTAAACATGTATAATTAATTCTATGTTGTAATTATCTATATGAGCGACTCAAGAATCGTAACATTGTACATAGGACCGACGGCTCAAACCTGCTAGTCCTGGTCTCGTATTTACGAGATACTAGGATTTGTACCAGTATATGTATATGTGTAAGATTTTATATTTTATTTATTTTTATTTTAATAAGCGTTTGAGATTTCAGCATTCAGAATGTAACAATTTTCAAACAATTTAGCAGTTAACTCATCAGAATTTTATAAAGCTACGCTTATGCGTTAACGTAACTTTAGGATAGTATTCAAAGCGATACCTCTTATTGAGCCGTGCCATGGGAAAACCAACATAGTGCATTTACGACCAGCATATATGACACTGGGATGTGCGGGCGGGCGTGCGTGTGTGCTTATGGAGGAAAAGGGATAATATCAAGAAAAACTTTACTCTCGTGGAGGGCAAACTTAAAACTATATGAAACTGCTGTATAATACTGATCTATGATATTTTACAATAATTATCCTTTAACTTTTTTTTCAAATGTGAAATCTCCGAACTATCTACACAATTGCATATGTATGAATTCTTCATTTTAGCAGTGTATTACAACGGAAAACTTGTTAACTTGGTACTTTGAATAAGAAAAAGATTTTAAAGAAATCATTATTATATAGAAAATATATTAAAAGCGATTTTCAAAGTGACTGAATTATGATGTCTCGAACGTATCTGCAGACGTCGAATTATGGTACAAAATATACGCACGGGGGTGGGGGAAATAAAATCACATGCACCGAAAAATCTAAGTCGGTGACCCCCAGTTTTATTTGTCATTTGGACTTGGTATACATTTCAAACACTGTTTATTGAAAAAATTCAAATATTTAATTCAGGTATTTTGTAATATGCTGATTTAAAGCCGAAAAATGCTGCGAAACTGAACGTCAATTTTTAGTCAAAAACGGCGATTTTCTTTCCATTTTTCAAATATTTGTCGGTGTAAAACAATGATTTTTACATCACCATAAAGGAAATACTAATTCTCGTCGAATAATGTATAGTTTAAGAGACTTTGTTTGCTGGTGTCGTCACAGTACCCGTAACAGAGTTGACAAGGATACGCGGCGACGTCATTTTACGCATGGGGGTGGGGGAAATAAAATCACAAGTACCAAAGAAACTAAGTCGGTGACCCCCCAGTTTTATTTGTCTGTTGGATTCGGTATACATTTTAAACACCGTTTATTGAAAAAAATCAAAAATTTAATTCAGGGATTTTGTAATATGCTGATTTAAAGCCGAAAAATGCTGCGAAACTGAACGTCAAATTTTAGTCAAAAACGGCGATTTTCTTTCCATTTTCTCAAATATTTGTCGGGGTAAAACAATGATTTTTACATCACCATAAAGGAAAAATTAATTCTCGTCGAATGATGTATAATTATAGAAAATTTGTTGGCTGGTGCCGTTGCAGTACCCGTAACAGTTGCCAAGGATACGTGGCAACGTCAGTTTCAAAAACGGGTTTTGGTGGTCAACTTTGACGTCTCGTGTACAAAAACTGGTTGGCTCTATTGGTATAAAATAAACTGCATCTTGTTTGAAATATGGTCAATTTTACACATGCAAAATTTCAAGACGCTACTCGAAAGTTCGCAAAGTGTCGCGTTCTACTTTAATCCATATTTACGATTGTTTACTTTTCTGGACAAGAGTGATGTCGGCGCATGAATACATGTCTTATTTGTTTATATACTTATCAGTTTTGCACGTGAGCAAGATAAACAATGAAACAGATGGGGTCACTTTCCCTGAAATGGGCAAGTCTCATGAATTCAACCTGTCAAGTTCTTTTCATTTACCAAAGGAATCGCTCCAAGGTATATAAGATATGTTTGTCGTTTTACATTGTCATCGCATAATCCAGTGATAAATTTCTGGACATATTAATGCATTTCATTAAAATTTGTCGGTGGTAAGTAGTACTACCACATTTGAAGTCATATCGCGACTTTTTAGTTTATTTATGGTAGATGAAGACCCCAGTTGCACCATAGAGCATTACTTTAGTCACAAGTACCCGGGTAGAGCAACAACACTTTCAGCAGATGTCTTCCTCATATGAAGTAAGACTTTAACAGAAATGATGGGTTAGCGATCTAAGTCAGCTCTCGGCCACAAAACCTCTACAGATTATATTTGAATACATCTTAGTGTATACAAACATGTCGCGCATGGTATTTGTATACTAAACATATTTACATATTCCATCTGAGATCATTCCATTACTGTTGACATGGAGTTTCGATTTATAATAGCCGTTTATTTAGTTTCACAAACATAAAATTTTGCTAGATGTACCAAATAATTATAGAAAAATTGTTGTCACGGGGATCACCAAAATTCAATTAAAAGAAATGATTGACAAGAAATTATATGGCTTAAAACCTTTAATAATGGATATGATTTATACCCTTTCATCTGCATTTATTGTAGGACTGAAACATGTGTCCAGCATACTGTACAAAAATCTATCCGAAATATTACATTCAAGAACAGTTTCTAACGGGTAGCGTATATTATTTCATGTTTTACGTCTTTTGTCTTTCAACTACCACGTAAATTACAATATCATCGCATCTTCTTTTATTACGTCTAAAAAAGAGGAAGGAAACACTTGCTATATATCTGTTATTTGGAAACATTTTACAAAATGTTTTTATTCTAGCATTAGTATAATGAAGAAAGTTAAGTTAGATTGAAAACGAAATGCTCACTTCATTTATATTTTAATTTTGTTCTACTGCATTTTGTTGTTCAGTTCCGAAGATGACAACACAGAAATAAACTCCGCCGTAGTCGCAGTGAAATTAGAGAACTGGAAGGAGAACGCAGGATTCCACATTTCTTTGACATTAGGACATTTTGAGGTATTCTGGGCAAAGGAATGATAGAGCGCCTCTGTGCGAAAAAAATAAAGAAATATAAATATATACTAATCGATTATCCCTACCTCGATACTTTTTATTCAAGAAATAGTAAATATGTCCATGTATGGTATCAGTAAATTAAATATTGAACAGGGATTCGGCTACGTACGCACTCGTGATTTAATATTCGCATATAAACGACTGCTCATAATTTATCAACTCATAAAATTATTGGAACATATTTATCATTTCGATTCTTACCGCGCGAATTCTTCGCATTTTACAGCACTACATTTTAGCTCGATACGTCCTTCGGCTGGCATATGCTGTTTTAAAAATCTCCCCACGAATGGAAAGCGTTGAATAAAACATAATTTACCGATATTCAGTAGATTTTAATTGAAGCAACGATTAGATACTGCTGTGAAAATGTTATTTTGCATAATGTCTAAGGTCGGATATAGAAATCAAAATGAATACTTCATTAAAAGTTAATCTATGCAGTTTCTAAAATAGTACACGTCACCAGCATGATGACACTGAAACATACACACCAGAACGTAGCGGCATATAAACACGTAAACACTTGAGTCTGAAAGATTAGAACAAAATTTATAATTTATTTACTGTCAAAATAGAATCTATTTGAAGTTTGTGGTGGCTACAACACAGATATTGCAAACTATGCACACATATAAACTATACTGTGTTGGTGCGGCGTAAAACCAAAATAAATAAATAAATAAATAAATAAATAAATTTAGCAGTCATAAATTGTTTGTTTCGGAAAAGTTAATTTTCTTTTTATTACTACTACTTTGTAACGAATAAACCGAGTATCTCGGCGGCATGTACCGGAAGCATAGTAGAATCTCACAATGTTACAATCGTATGGTGAATTGGAACAGCTATATATTTTGTCGTAGATTCATGTACAGGCGATTTCGCTATATGTTTTTATAGCAAATGCTGCGGATGCTGTGTTAGAAAAAACAATTTTAGCACTTGTATGTAAATGATAAGCGAGCAGTATTCAAGATCAGACAGCATGGACATGTAGATTTATCTGGATCCATACTTCTTGCAAAGGCTAACTTTGGTTTTCGCACAGCATCGCCCATATAGTAATTTGTAATTACTTTGTAAGAACATATCAATAACGATAACACGACTGAATAGTCGAACATGTTACATTGATGTATCTTTTACACCTAATAAATAAACAACTAGTGTGTAATGAACTGAAAATATTTACGAACTTTTCAATTATTTTGAATTTTAGCCAGATTTCATAAGTAAACTTCCATGAAATGAAATATTCTGGTGTGGTTTTGACATATTATTATGTTTAATTTTCAGGACAAATTCAGCAGTCGCCAGTGCAGTTTCTGGAACTTGTTAGTATAATAGAGTTCTACAAAGCAGATTGTATTCATTTTGTAATTGATTGTTTACTAAAAGAATAAGTCAGAAAAGTGTAACGTTTAGAATTTTGTTTACAGCTGCTTATGTTTAATTAGTACTAGATTTAATGTTATTGTAAAATGTGTGCTAATTGATTAAATTTCAGGACAGCTTGGAACAGTGAAGGTTGTGTCTTAAACACCAGTGCCTCATCTTCATCTACCTCTGTGTGCGAATGCAACCATTTGACCAATTTTGCAATTCTTATGAGTCCGTTGACACAGGTAATTTTGCCCTTGACGTTGTTCTAACATATCGTTTTGCAGTAAAGTCTAAGTCCCATTCTTGCTTTGTTCTTATTTCTGTTGTCATTGAAACCAAGACACACAATGTAATATTCATTCGATTTAATTAAAGCATAGTAACGACCACAGTTTGATGTAAATTTATTTAGTGATGGCAGTAACTATAACACTAATGTAAAAAGTAGCAACATGAGTGTAACTTGGTGTTTGTCACTATGTTGCAAGTAGTACCATATAGGGGATTAAACAATTTCTTGCAAAACTTTCACTCGTCAAGAGGTAGGAAACAACCTTGTCTGGGATACTATTTTCCAATGTGAATTAGTAGATTATCAGGTATATACTGAGGAATATAAATGAGTTTTAAAGGAGATATATTACCCATCTTTAAACCGCGTATTCATTTTAAGATACAAAATATGTAATGTGCTTTAGGCTGAAAAAGAAAGAAAATTATTGACATAAATGCACTTTTTAACGAGGAGGGTGTTATTAGTGACATTTCAAACCTAAGGTGCAACGTTCTCATTTATGTAGAATACTTTTAACGGGTATTTCATTGCAACCTGACTGATATTAAATAGGGTATGTTATAATACGATTTACATCCATTACATAGGTTCTAAGGCTACTTCTGTCATTTGTGATTGACTGAATATGTGACATTTACTTTAAGGAGTATCTTACTGTTATGGCAACATGAACTTATGCGTAATTATTATTATGTTCAAGTCATATTACTATTTGTAACATTCTTTTCTGTTCTGTTTTGTTGTTTTAGTTGTTATGCATTCTTATAATGGAATCATCATTTAACATCATGGGCAATTTTCAATGTCAATATTGGGCAGAGGTACGTACAACAACAAACAACATGTTTGCTGTTAGAAAACTTATTACAAATGCATCTACTTTGTTACAAAACAATAAGGTTTATATTGGCTGACTATACACAACTGCAATAACAAAACAAAAAAACAAAAAGATATCATTTAGATAGTTTCGTTTCATATATGATTCTGTCCAGATTGCTAATTTGTGTTTTATAACGACAAAATGAAAATCACGTAATGTACTATGTAAGAAAGTGTTTATCCTTTGAAAAGGAAGCTATTGGTATATACAGCTTTTAAATACCTTTTTAATGCTTCTTTCAATCTCAAAACTAATATTTAGATTCCCTCAAATTCAAATTTACTCCACTAAATGCATATACTAGTATTCGAAGATGGCGTTAGTATCAAGATTGAATTATTCTAATTGTAGCGAATAAAAATTGACCTTTCCCACAAGAGTAGTATACATGTCAGTCAGTTGTTGCTATGGTACCTGTTGTTTCTTCATGTATATCAATATATCAGCTAATCCTCTAAACATCTGCGTACTAACAGTTTCTCAGCATACTTCGTTTTCATCAAAAACCCTTGTCTAACAGTCGGTATAAACATAGGAGGCAGTAAACAGATTTCTGGGCTCCTCGGCCTAGAGTCGCCTACCCAACATTCAAAACTTTACACAAAAGTCTGTAACCACACACCTGAAATAATGATATTGCAACATTAACATCACTGTATGTCTATTGTTACAAACCATCTGCAATACATCTCTAATATCTAGTTTTCTGTTTACAAGACCTGAATTTTGTGCTCTCCCGGTCGCGGAAACTGATGACGAAAAAAGCTAAATTTGCTAATTTTCAAATCGCTGTAGAAAATTCCTTCCAAATGATAGCTACACTGTTACATACTCCGGTAACACTGTAAAATCTGAAAATAAGCTAAAATATATGTGCCATTCGTACCGTTTTTTCACTATTCCAGTTTTCCTGAGGCCCCTGCTAAAATAACAACCCCGCTTTAAGCTAGCTCAGAGGAAGCATGTATACGCTCCTGCAAGTCATTACGTCATACTAACAAGATCAAGGCTACTCTACTGATTTTCTTTAAATAAGTGAAACTCAATTCTAGCCGCTGAAACTTCTAACAATTATTATTATTCTAAACTTCAAATATCCACTTCATTCCGTAAATTGACTCTTATTAATAAATTTGACCCTGGCCAAATCGACACCAACAGCTGAAAACTGTTTACTGCCTCCGTAAGGAAACAAACACACTATTGCTTCAACACACTTACAGGTAATTGTTGGAGTGTGATGAATAGTCACCGATAATACACTGGCATACAAAATTGTCTGTAAATATTAAAAGTAGTACCGGGTCTTCAAAACTTACCTATTCACACTCTTTAATGTACCCTTCAATGCTGAAACTCACAAGGTAACGGTGAAACTTTGACATACAATATTTATATATATTCATCATAATAAAATATTTTCAGACAAATGTTGAGAGCAAAGCTATTGATATAATATCAACAGTTGGATGCAGTATCTCCATGTTGGCGCTGGTCATTACAGTTCTGGTTCATGTTGCTTTATGGGAGTAAGTTGTTCGTTTCTCTTTAGGTGTTTTCCAGACAAAGTTAGATAAATCTGAAAATATAATAGATTGCTACCCGTTAGCTCTCTGAGACATACAGTCCGTGTCTGATAACTTCGGAGTGACTATGAGGACGAGTCCAAATCAGAAGGGTAATCAATAATTATCATTATCTAAGTACACACTTTTATATTATACTACTAACTGGAACGCTTACTTTGAAGTAGATTAGTACTGGCCGTAGACTGGCCGTAGAGCGTTAGCCTTACATGTGCCATTCTTTTTATTTTCATTGTCGCGTTGGTTCGAATCCTACCGTGATTTACACTTTTTTTAAATCTTTGTTTTTTATTTATTTCTAATTACATGTTTTATCAAAGACAATTGAAAATATTCAAAATGCAGCAATACAGCACTACGGTATACAATAACGAACTGAAATATGGATGAAATAACCTTCAGAATATTTTGTAGCATGCATTTAGCATCATTCTTTTACTGAACAATGTTTCTCTTTGCAACAACAGACATGGACGCCTCGAACATGTTAGAGGAATTTAACCTGCACGAAATTTCCGAGTGTTTTCGTAACTATACATTCATAATACAATGTGTTTACACAAAGCTGATGGCTGGTCACCTTTAAACAGAAATTAATTTAATAATATTTCTTTCTAAATATATTAATATATTCCAGGAAAAATGAATGATTATAGGGTTACCCTGAAAGAGAAACTGGAAAAAAAGAAAGAAAAACACTTACCTGGATTCGAACCTACGGCCCGCAAAATTCGACATTTCAAACATCAATGCTTACCACTGAGCTACCGGGACTGACAGACGTGCTACAATAAAATATACCCAATATTATTATTGTTTATGTAAGGTGCTTTACCTATTTTGTAGAGATAGTACCTAAGTTTTTCAAATCATAGGTATGAAGTTAAAAAGCTTTGAAATGAAGACAAATATACATATATTTCTCAAAAATAGATATATTAACAATATTTTAATCAGAAGAATAGAGTTATGAGCATTTAATATTTTCATGTAAAAGAAAATTTTGTGATTAAGGAAATGTAACTCTTCTTGGACCTGGAGAGCAGAAACATCAAATGGACATAATATAGCGAATATTTCCTACTTGGGTGCATTTGATTTAACATTCAACTGTGATCTGGATTTCTAAATAATGATCCATGATACTCTGTGCTAAAAATATAGAACAACTGGAACAGTCCTTTAACAGCAAAAAGATGCTGTAGCAGAATAAAAATTGTTAAGTTCTAACTGGGGCTCGAACCCAGGACCTCTCACATCTAAGGCAGACACTCTACCACTTCCCTATAACAGCAGTAGCTATAGCTAGGCAGTTTATGTGCACCGATTACATTACGTGAACTGGAACAGTTTTGTGACAATAACACATAACCGGCCTACTCCGGATTATAGTTGTATTCGCTTTGTTACCTAACGGCAATTTTCGTGTAAAGAAAACATATAATCTAATTCTGCAAACGTTTTAATCGGTCAAAACTGCCCAAATTTCTCTGACAGGTCTTTTAGAGTATGAACTTACTAACTGGTAGTACCAGTGAAATATAACTTACACTGAATCTTATATACTTGCCTTTTTAGCAGCTGGTGAACGGCAAAGACAGTGGGCTTTGTTCAAATATAAGCAATTACTTTACCAGTTTCGACAGGATATCAATTGATAGGAAAGTACAGTTACAAACTAAATACCTTTCTGCAACACATGGAGTCTTTAGCGTTCACTGTCAAACAGTATTATGACTAAGATCGACGATCATTCATTCAGTCAAATGATTTATAGACAGAGTTTGTTCTTTACATTTTTAATCGTAACCGGTGCTCTTGTAAAAACCACTGTTTTTTAAAATCGAAGAATGTGAAGAGCTATGGTACGGTCTCTATATTTTGTTAGTTTTATAAGTCCAGAAAACATAAACAAACGTGACGTCACTCCGAAGTTATCAGACACGGACTGTAGTATCTAAGATAAATAAAACACCGCACAAATAATCAAACGATGTCGCAAAGTAATTGTATGCATAAGGTAACATACTTCAAACTGTCATAAATAATAAATTATAAAGTTTTTAAGGTATCAATGCGACTAAAATCCACGTGATTAGTCCCCTACTGGTTGAAAACCAGTTTCGGGACTATAGAAATGCGTTTTCAGTCATTCCGTCCGTCCGCAATTTCGTTTCCGGTCCATAACTCTGTAATCCATGAAGGGATTTTAATATTACTTGGCACAAATATTCCCCATGATGAGACGACGTGTCATGCGCAAAACCCGAACTTTAGCTCAAAGGTCATGTCACAATTGGAGGTCAAAGGTTAATAAGTTTATTTTCCTGTCAGATCCAGAACTCTGTCATCCATAAATGGATTACAATATTTCTTGGTATAAATGTTCCCCATGATGAGACGATGTGTCATGCGCAATACCCGGAACCCTAGCTTAAAGGTCAAGGTCGCACTTTGAGATCAAAGGTCAATAGGACTTTTTTCCTGTCCAGTCTATAACTTTGTCATGCAAAACAGGATTTAAATATCAGTTGGCACAAATATTTTCCTGGATGTGACAACATGTCTTGCGCAAAATCCGGGCCCAAAGTCTAACGTCAAGGTCACTCTTAGAGACCAAAGGTCAGACACAATAATTACTTTATCTTGAGCATTTCTTCTTCGTGCGTGGAGGGATTTTGATGTAACTTGGCCCAAATGTTCACCATCATACGACGGATTGCCATGCACAAGAACCAGGTCCCTAGGTCTAAGGTCAAGGTCATATTTAGAGGTAAAATGTCAAATTCAAGAATGACTTTGTCGGAGCATTTCTTTTTCATGCATGGAGGGATTTTGATATAACTTGGACCAAATGTTCACCACCATGAGGTATCCTTGTTTTTAGAATTACGTCCCTTTATTGGCACTATAAACAGATTATATTGTAACTTTATCATTACTGGTCGTAGAGAAAAATCGAGACCATTTTTCTGTGGAATAAGAGGTATGTTACATCCAATTCTTAGGTGTATTTTGACATATCTCTACCTTGTAAAGAGTTTCTTGTAGACTTATATTATATAGATTTTTTGTATTCATTTTATTTTTTTTAGGATTAATTTCCCTTTGTTGTTACTATAAATAACTTATATGATAACTTTTTTTATAATCGGCCAAAAAAATCAATATAAAAACAACTGTGGGTTTTTATATATGCACATTTTAATCCAAGTGTGTTGTTATTACATTGTGTATATTGTACAATATTTTAAAAATCATTGACAGATATCAGTTCATTATGCTATGTTGCAGTAGAGAAAATTAGGTGCCTTCCAGTATGGGACTTTGTATTGCATGGCGATACTTCATTCACTTGTTCTATGTATTAATAGAAAACGGTAACGAAAACAATATCGGAAAAGTCGATAATGCCTTTATTGGTAATTCAGGATTTACTTCATGGTAAATCATAGTCAATACGATTCAAAAGTATAAGTATCGCACAGTATTATGGCGTTTTTATTTTTAGCAACATGCAAATAAACAATCAGTACTTGCCAATCTCTTTTAAAACGAAATATATTGGAAGTAAGATCAAATGTTGGCTTGATGGCGTAGTAGGCTGAGTGGATAGACATGTAATAATTAGTGATAGTTTTAATTGTTCGAACCTTGCATCCGTCATTTTTTATTTTATTTTGTATTTAATTTCAATACTTTGTGGTAGTTCTTTTGTCTCTAGTTTCTAATTTATTCATGAAAGCCTCAAAAACATCAGATCGTATTAAAGACGAAGCGTATTTAAACATGATTACGTGATAGCAGTGACAAAATATATAAGTAAGTAAACAGTTAGTATAAGATTAACACATTTGTGTTGTTTTCATTGAATCGTACTGAAAAAGAAGAAATTAAGTACAGTTTTGAAAATACTTTTACGGGCCGGAATCGAACTCCCGACGAAAACGTATAATACGGATACCAATACCGCTCGGTCAACGGGGAATTACTATCTGCAGTGTAAACGTTGTGTATTGACTTAGATTTATGCTATTGTCTTGTATGTTTACATTTCAATCCGCCTTATTACTGTGCGATATAGTGCATTTTATTTGACCTGGCGGGGCGTGGTTTCGCAACGGTCCACTACATTTTTGTGCAGGGTATGTATTACATGTAATCAATGTAGCGTTGAATTTTAGTCGTTAGTTACCGAAAGTTACGGAATTAAACAGTTATATTGCTCAATATTTTGCTCGTTTTTTAGAGATTTCCGTTATTTGCATAAGTCAGAGTTTAACTCCGCCCCGCCAAGTCGAATAAAAAGGACTATACCTATACTTTCCATATATTTTCACCATAACACGACAATATTTAACACACACGCATAAAGAAAAACAACTATTTTTTCACGGATAATGGTTTCACTACCCGATTCCCCTTTTCTCATTAATAACATGAACATGTTATTGTTACAAATACCGTGTGCGAGTAGCATAGTGTATTAGCATAATATTTTTCAACCATGCAATGTCAATATTTATAAAGTTGATAGAGTATAATTCCACCACGTTTTTTGAACCGTGACTAATTTATGCAGGACAGTTGATTCGCCAAGAAAGGGTAGGAACGTATATGTAATACATACTAAAGCGGTATAAGTTACCGTTGAATGAAAGCAAATGCATGACCCAAAAGATATGGCGTTGGCTTACGAAACTTGCTTTTTGAGGTTCGAGACTTGGTAAGTTCACATTTTTTTTTATAATCGTTTGTTTCAATACACATTGCACGAGAAAATTGTGTAGTTCATTGATTCGATTTGTAAATGATGTGTTAGCTAGTCAAAAAATGCCTATTAGTTTTAGTTACAGTGAAATGGCTTCATTACATTACAAATATAGTGATTTCAGTTGAATAGAAATACCGGGAGTTAGGTATTTCTATAGACGATCTTCCAGCACCTGTGATTGTCGAGCAACACCAAATCATAGAAACAAAGAGTTGTTTAACACGAAAATTGAACAGCATGTAAAACATGCATATTACTTTACGAAACAAGTGTCAATATACTGATATAAACATTGAATTCCAGAAAATGACTGCCTAAAGGGGCCCCACTTCCGGACAGTCAAACGCCTTTAAAATCTCACCATTTTCAAAGAACTGTTACACATGTTCGTTTGGATGCATTTGCAATAGCGTGCAAGTGGTGAATTTTCACATAACAAGATGGAACACAGTTTTCAGCAATTGTTTGTTGGTGAGATTTTAAAGGCGTTTGACTGTCCAGATGTGGGGCCCCTTTAGGCAGTCCTTTTTCTGAATTCAATGTATATATCAGTATACTGACACTTGTTTCGTAAAGTAATATACATGTTTTACATGCTGTTCAATTTTCATGTCAAACAACGCTGTCTTTCTATGATTTGGTGTTGTTTCATTTTTATTTCTCAAGGCCTAATTCTCAACCTTAACTCGGATTCCAATACATCATCTGACTCGAAGACTAACACAGCTGAAGGGTCGTCAACATACACAGCAAGTGAAGTTGAAATTATGTGACATGGATTAAATTGAAATAAAACTAGCAACAAATATTAAAAATATAGAAGAATGAAAAAAAAAGTCAAACATTATTATTAAAATACATAAATTGTTTTTTGTAAAAGAGTCTTCAAAAATCCTTTACTAAAATAAAATTTAAATGATGTATACGATAATAAATAAGGCCTTATTCGGGCTTGAACTCACACCTCTGGATTTGCAATTTTAACGCTCTACCAGTTGCGCCAGCGATATAATCAAATTCACGGTAAACAAAACATACATATCAACTTACTCTATAAAGATTTTTCAGCCAGGTATGGACCGAATACAGATATAACCCAATTGAATAAGTGTATCATTCCGTCACGGCTCAAAACACGCGGTCGAACTATATAAGCTATCGTATTCAAACTTGTATTAAAGATGATCTGTTTTGTTTCAGTTATGTAAGAAGTGAAAAAGTAGTATTGCTAATCAATTTATCCATTGCCCTCGTCATATCGTATGCGGTATTCCTTGGTGGAGTAGACAGAACCGATAATAAGGTAAATGTCGAAAGATCACCAAATGTTATACTAAGTTCATGTGATTATTATTTCTGTCACTTATAATTTGTTTTTGGCAATTTAGTTGCATCCAATTTCAAAACGTTTTTCACATCCATCAAAATGTTAAATATTTCTTTTCTTCCAGATCGAATGTAGAGATTTTTTTTCTTTTTTTTTTGTTTAAAGCTTTTGTGCTATTGGTAATGTTACACTTTTTACTCAAAGGAAACTTGCACAGCTATAGCGGCGATACTGCAGTACATATATCTAGTCGTTTTCTTTCTGATGTTGGCAGAGGGTATCGAAATATCAGTTAAATTCTTGTATGTATTCACAACAGAGTCGAGATTAAAATGGATGTTACCGTGTGCCTGGCGTAAGTTGACTTAATTATTGCTCTAAATCATTGTACCCCCGACAACAAAGTTGTATGGGGGGGGGGTATATGGTTTCAGGTTGGCTTTTGTCGTCCGTCCGTCTCGTCGTCTGTCTGTGTAAAACCAATTTTGTGCGCACCATTTTCCCTCACCCCTTGAACATTTAAATAAAACTTCCACGGGATCAGTAAAACAGTAGTTGTGCATGGGTATTTTTGGGTTCTTCAGAAAAAAAATGCAGGTTACAGGACTTTGTTTTTTGTTACTTTTATATACATAGAACAATCTTGTGCACACCCCTTTCCCTCTTTCCCTTGCCCAATTTAATGAAACTTCACACAGGTGATCAGAAACGTGTTGTGCATGGGGATGTTAGGTTTTTCAACGACAAAATTGCGGTTATGGGGATTTGTTTCTTGTTAAATACTTGTACTTTTACAGTCTGCATATGCATTTGTGCGGAAATTTTCCGCCCCTGCAACAATTTTTGGAATTTACTAAATTGATCAGTCCCAAGTAGTTGGCTGGGCTGTTGTTTTTTTAGATAAATATTCTGCTATTATGGGATTTGTTTTTTGTACTATACTGTATAATACGTTATATACATCGTTCCACATAATTATGCATGTGTGTGGTCAATTGCAGTACTGGTCGGCTGCGGGGGGCATTATCCCTTTGTGATAGCTCTAGTTTTTTTGTTTATATATTAGCAAAAATAGAGGTATTCATGACGAACAATATATATCAAGGTTAAAATCACAGACCCCCCTCCCTCCCCTCCGAAAACGTTTTGAAATAGAAGTCCTACCCTTTTAAAGTTCCTTAAAAAAAACTGTGATCAAAACTTGTCTATCAAGAGCAATATTATAACCAGCAAACTTTCCCCTTTTCCCCACAAGATTTAAGAAGCAATCTGTCCCCTTTCAATTTCGAACATCAAATTACAAAAAAAAAAATAATAATAATTAATTTAAAACTATTTACCTGTTGGTAAAGTCAAAACTGAATCGACGCAACAATATGGTTTTTATGAATTTACAATATCTTAAAAAAAAACCAAAGAACTTATTTTGATGGTGGGGAAAATTTTAATTAAAAAGGGCATGCTTTTTGGGGGTTTTATCAAAAATGTTGAAAGTTCAGTACCCTTACATTTATTTTGTTTTCTTAAATCTGAAAAGCAAACCATTCTTTAGTACAAGCTACGTTAAAAAAGGGAAAATTAGGAGAAATCTATTTTTTTTTCTTTTTGCGGTATAAACAATTTCCCATAAGAAAATTTTGCAAATATCCATCATAAAATCACCCTAGCATGATTTTGTAAGCGAAAAAAAGTGGTTTTCCCCATTAAACGCAAAAGTCTTTTTTTTAAAATTTTAAAACTAAACGGCAAATTTTAATCAAATTCGGGAAGTTTTGTTTTTACCCCCTCGATGGGGCCCCCAAAAAAGTTCATTTTATAAAATCATTAAATTTGGGGTTTCATTTCTCTGGGGGTACTTCAGGCAAATATAAATTTGTAGACTTCAGAATCAAAGTTGAAAAAACTGAATTTTTTTTTTTTTTTGGATTTCAGTGGAGTTTTAAAAAACCTGTTCTACTAATTGTCCCCACCACTCTCTTCCCACAAAAAAATGTGGTAGTTATTTGTTTTTCAAATTTTTAGAACAGCAAAAAAACCTATCCGAAGTAAAAAGGGGGTATTTGAAAAAAATTTTTAAAAAATTTTAAAAATTTTTGATTGTTTTCTTCATACCCTTAAACCCTGAGAATTAAACGTATTGATTTCAAATCAGTAAACGTAAAGTCAATTAGTGCGTTGCGCTGAATTCGTGCCATGCAACCAAAAATTTTTTTAAAACCAAATGTGTTTTTCGAGTGAGAAATTTTTTAATTTTTTAAATTCAATAAAATTTCAAAAAGAATATTTTTAGTTAACGTGACGTGAATTTCATGCAAAACAGATATGGGATTTATGATTATGGTTGTTTGATTTTTTTAAAATTTCCCTGTGGGGTTCTTGGTGTAAGCGGTTTAAAGAAAATGTAAAAAAAAATTTTTTTATTAAAAAAACCCCCCGTATCAGTAGATGTTTTCTGTTTGTATGTTACTTTTAATTCTTTTTTTTTTTTTAATTTCAGGATACGGCCTTGGGATTTTTGGTTATCTCTCGGAGAACGAAAGAGGATACGGGAACGAACAATTTGTCGATTTTTTATTCCAATAATGCCCGAAACCCAAAAAATTTTAAATTCCTTTCAATCTTTATTTTATCTCCCACAAGAAACAAATTAATTGTAAAATTTCATTTTTTCTTTTTTCTTGTTTCTTAAAGAATCCACTTTTTGTGATGTCACTGGGGACCTAGGGATGTGCAAAAAATGTTAAATTTTTTTCCTTCAAAACTAAATGTTTCATTTGTTGGTCTCAGTGCAAGGGGGCGATTGGGCATTTGTGGTCCCTGCTTGATTATAATTTTGGTAAGGTTTGATTTTCTTTTTAAATTTTAGATGGTTGGTGCGGGAGTTTCGAAAATTTCACCTTTTCTCGTAAAGATTAGGTAAAAAAAACCTGGCTACTTTTCTTGATTTACCAAAATTTATTAAAAGATCATTGAGTTTATTCAAGTACTGTACTTAGGTTATTAAAGGACGGTTTTTTGGGGAGACCCGGGAGCCTTTTTGTCCCTTTCGACCTAAAAGGGGGGAAAACCCCCATATGCAAATGTTTTTTCGGTGGGACTGAAAACCCTTTAAAAAAAAAAAAAGAGGTTCAGTTGTCTGCAGGAATTTAAAAAAAAAAAACTATTTTTTTTTGCAAAAAAGTAGAGGGGGGGTTAAGTTTTGCTACTGTTAAAAAATTCTGTACCATTTTAAAAGAAAAACCCACGACCGAATTATCCAAATGATTCGTTTTTTTTTGTGTCAACAAATTTTCCCCAAAAAGAAAGCTTTGTTAAAGTATTTTTTTCCCAGTTTTCTTTGCTTTAAAATTACAGGTTTAGTGTCGGGGCCGTTTATTTGCAATGTTAAAACACAAGATTAAAGATATTAAAGTAATTTGCGGTAAAATGTTTGAGTAACTGCGCAAAAAAAAACCCCACTTTTCGCTTTGGACTTACAGTTGAATGACTTTTCGGCAGCCAATGTTTTGCAATTGTTCGCCAAAAAGCAAGGTAAAATAGCCCCCATGGATTTAAATGTATAAGTCTTTTTCGTTGCTTTTTAAACAAAAGGATTATCGCGAGACCAGAGTAATAAATACCGCATTATGTGAACAGACGGCTTTTTCGGGTACGTAATATTCAGACGGTTCTTGTGTCGTTTTTTTAAAAGTTTATGACTCCCCAAAACAATTCATGAATACAAAACTTGGTCTTTTAAAGTCAAAAATTTTGGTTTTAAATTGGTTGATATTAAAGGGGCAGGTTTGAACATTTTTTTGGGTTTAACTTTGGTTGTTTGTCCATTTTAGGGCAGCATTTGGATTAGTCTCAGCTGCAAAAATAAAAAATAGAGCAAAAAAAGTGATTTTTTCTGGATTTTTTCTTTTTCAGTTCTTTTTTTTAAAAAAATTTGATTTATATTTTGTCGTTTACATACAGTAGCTTAAAAGGGGCTTAAAAATGCAAAAAAGCATGTGTATTATGAAAAAGGGGATTTGATCGGTGTGTTAATGAAAAAATAATGAAGAAATCTAATGATCTCCCAAACACTGTTTTGTTATGGCCGTTTTGGCCAACTAATCAATCAAAAGGCCTTGAAAAAATTTGAATTTTGGACTTTTTATCAAATATTGGTCGTGCCGGGGGATGTGTTCCAAATCTTATATATTTATATATTTTGGGGCCTTAAATTTCCAACCCCTGGATGTTTTTTTTAGAACATGTTGGGTATCGGTGGATGTGTTATCATTTTTTTTGTTTTTTTTCCTAAGTTTTGGTTTTTATTTTCCCGATCAAATTTTTGAAAATTTTTCAAAAGTTTAAATAAATGTAAAAAAACTGTTGAAATGTTATATATTTAGATTTAACTACATTTACTTTATTTATATAAAAAATAATAAATTTCAAAATAGAATTTTTTTTTAAAACTTTTTAGCCCCGTGCGAATATCTGTCACATGACAAATAAATCTTTTATTATCATACGCCCGGGAAAATACATTCCCAGACATTTACCAAACAGGGAAAGTTTCGAAAAAAAAAACTTTTAAAAAAACCGTATCTTTCGTTAAATGTTTCTATGTACTCACCCAAATCTCTTTGTGATACGTAAAATTCTTTTATGAAAACGAATGGTTAATTAATCTTATTTACGCCCGGGTTTGAATTTTTGGCATTTTGTTTCCACTTATGGGCTTACGGGGGGTTTTTGGTATATTTATGTAAAAAAAAGGAATGGGGGGGGTTCGTTGTGTTTGCTGTAGCAATAGTCTCAAGTAAGTAGTCCGATTACATTCAAAATTGCATTTTCTCACTGGCACAGAAAAAAAAATACATATCGTGTAAAGGAGTCGTAATTTGTTTTAACAGAAAAATCTTTAATGTATTTAATTAACCCGCTAATTTGTTAAATCATCGAAAAACGATTTGCATTGTAATTTATAAAGTTTTAATGCGTTGTCATCGTAAATTTTAAAATACTTTCAAAATTACTAAAAGATTCTTATTTTTTTTTTTATTATCGGAATAATATTTGGCTTTTCTTTTGAACTTTAGGGTTTGGTGATCTTCATATTCCACTGCGCATTGAACAAGCAGGTAGTACACTCTCAGTCTTCGAACGTCCAGCATAAAAAAATCCAAGAAAATTCGTTTGCATATTTTTAAAAATATGAACATGCTGAGGGTTTTAAAGGGCATTTCTAATCTTTCCCGTTAAAATAGATTTTTTTTAATGATTAGAGGTTGAAAGCACTGACTCAGTTGAGAAAAAAAGGTTTTTCTTTTGTTTGAAGTTTGGTCAGATTTGAACGTAAAAGATGGAGTTTTTTTGTAAACTCCCTTTTAAAATGCTAGAAAAGACGAAAAAAACCCAAGGGCCCAAAGTCGGTAATGAAAAAGGTTCCCCGCAGTATACCTTTTCTGGGGTCTTGAGGAATACATATTTAAAAAATCATTAAATTAGCGCTTTATTTAAAAAACAGGTTACTCCAATCCCTGTTAGGCTTTTTCAACTTTGAATAGAAAAGTAATAAAAAAAATTTCTTTGTATTTCTTAGATTTATCGCCAAAAACTACGTGTCAACCCTTCTTAAGAAATATAGGAATAATTTTTGATATCTAAAGAAATTTTTTTTGGTGTTTTTCGTACGATCTGGGGCCCAGTGACTTTTTTTTATCAGTGAGACAACTTTTTCTCCCTTTGGCGATCGTTAATATTATGATAAGCCTGCACATCCGTTCAGTTGTCATGTAACATTTAAGTTTACCTTTACTAAAAGAGGGACAAGTTCGTTCGAAATTTTGCAGGGAAAGGGGGTTTTTTTTTTTTTTTTAAAATTGATTTTTACATTGCCAAACCCCAAGTAAGTGAATTTTGTAGGGTGGTTTAAAAACTTTTAAAACCCCCAAAACGTAGATTTCAGTGACGCTTCCTACCGAATATTTTATGGGTGTTTAAAAGTTTGCTTTAAATGGGTTTTTAAATAAAGTTTTGGGGGAAAAAGCCTATTTTTTTAGAAACGAAAAGTCAATTTTTTCCAGAAAGGTGGTGTAAGTTTTTCGTTAGCCCAAAGTTCCCAAAACAAAACTGAAATATTTTGGCCTTTTTGTACAAAATTATTAGGTTAAATTTAACCCATGGCGAAAAATTGAAATAAAAAATACTATGACACAAAGTCATTGATTTTATTAAAATGACAAAAAAGCTCCATTGCTTAGAAAATGTTAATGTACTCTTTCTAGATAATGGGGGCAAAAAAAAGGAGGAAAAAAGAAGACACGTTTCCCAGGATGTCGACAACACAGGAACGTTGATTTTAAAATGAAAATTATTTATTATCAAACAGTCTGTATTTTTCATTTTTCCATTGAACTTCTTGAAATTTTTGGAAATATTCAATCTAAAAAAGCATTTTTGTTGTTGTTTAGTGTGGAATTTTTTTATTTTAATTAAATAATGTAATCCTCAGTGAACATTTCTTTAAAACGAATTATTTATTGCATTTTTTGAAAGTCTCGACTCTCAACTCTGCCGTGTATTTGGTGTCTGAGACAATAGTTTCTTAGAGAGGGAGGTAGTTAAATGGTTTCACAGAAAGGATGAACTTGGTTTTTTTTTGTTTTAGAAACTGGTGTGGTAAGAACTGACAATTTACCGTTTTGGGAAATCCTTGCTATATAGCATTAAATTTGTTAAATCGTCGTTGTTTCTTAAAGTGCTCTTATGTCCTTAATGAATGTTTGTTTGGCGGTTATGGCTTTGCAGAAAGATATATGAACTGGGGCGCTAAAAGGGAAAGACCATTTTTTCCCCTTTTTTAAATATAATTGATGACAAAAAATTGTTTATTCCAGATTTGGAACATAAGAGGAAAAAAAAAAAAAACGTGAAAAAAGAAAAGGAAATAATCGACTACATTGCCCTTCCAAAACTCATAGATTGTTTTACTTTTGAAAAGAAGTGATGTATGTTGTGGGCTTTAAATGAAAAAAATTACCCCATAGGCTTTTAAAATTTGGGTTTTGCCTTTTATTTTTTATCTTCGAAGGCATTACAGTTTATAAATGTTATCCTTTCTTTCAAATTTGTTTAATCTAAAAAGAAAAATTAAAATTTAAGAGATTTTTAAAATTTTTGGGTAAAAACTTTTATAAAATAAACGATTTATTTATTGTTTAAACAAAAAAGAGGACAAACGCATATTTATGTGGGCGATTTCCTTTTCTTTAAAATTTTGAAAACGGTAGAAGGTGACGTTTTTTCCCTTTATGTGTCATTGAAAATGTTTTGAATTAAAAACGGTATTTTGAAAGTGCTTTTAGTAACGGGTATCTTTGTTTTTATTTTTTTGTATTTCATTATATTAATCAATGTAATATAACACAAAACGTTGAAAATGTAAATGGAAAGGATTTTTTTATCCCAACGTAAATATATAAACAGCCCTTTCATTGCATCCGTTTTAAAAATGTTTATTACTTAATGAAATAAAGCGGCCTAGGCCCAAAATGTTTAAAAGATGCGAAAAAAATGCGGGGGGAAAAAATACTATTCAAAGCAAGGGCATCTATTTTTAAAAGCCCCCCCCAAATGAAACATGTTCCCCCTTTTTAATTTTGGACAACAATATTTTAAAAATAAAAAATTCAACATGAAACCCAAAAATCGTTTAGCCATTTATCGGCTTTAATATAGATACCTATTTTTTTTCGTTTTTTAAATATACAAGCCTCCCTTGAGAGAAAAAAACTCTCTGGTGGAAAAAAAGAATAAAACGGTTAGTTAAATTGAGCGATTAAGGAAATTTAGTGTATTATTGTTTTTTAAATTAGTTACTTGTTTGAAAATTTATGATAGTGAATTTTCGGTGTTTCGTTAAAAGGGAAAAACGTATTATTTAAGGAAAATTGAGGTAAACGTTGATGAAGTTTGTTATGTTATTCGTTGCATTTTTTTAAAATTGCATCGGGATAGAAAACAAAACGCATCTGCTTTGTTGCATATCAAAAACGTTGAATTATTTTGACAATTTGTATGCTTTTTCAAAACATTGTTTTAAAAGTAAAATTTTCATTTTTCTTTCCCGTATGAAGTATGTGTTGGGAAAAATTTTGATTTCTTTAAAAGCATCTTGCATTCGATTGTATGCGCGGTTTTACAAAAATTGTTTTTATTAAAAAGTGCACTGAACCCGCCTCCTTTATTTATTAATTACATGAATATGTTGTTATAGGCGGTATTGCATTTATTTTTTGTTAGATTTTTTTAATTTTGTACATATGCGTGCCATTTGTCTTATAGTATTTTCAAAAAGAAAGCTGTTTGATAAAATCATCAACGTTATGGACTGAGTAAAATCCCCGACAGTACAATGAAATAATAATACAAAAAAAAAAAAAAAAATTCGTAAAGATTGTGTACCTCAGAATTCATTCGCATTGATTTTAAAGTTTTTGCATTGTTATCGTTTCTAGTTCCCATGGTTATTGATTTTGTTTCAGAAACAGATGCAGTTTAAGGTGTCAAATGAATCTTTGTGTAACAAAACAACTTTTGGAAAAAATTTTGGGGAAACATATAATAGACCCAAAAAAAAGAAAAGAAAGGGTTTTAAAAAAATTACAATGACATGTTTGTTTATGGCCCAAAATTGAGTTTTTTATCTTTAACAATTAAATGTCTCAATTACCAAACATTACAAAGCCATGGTTATTGATTTAGCAATTTGGTGGGTTCAAGAATCTGTTTTAATTGTGGCCCGTTAGTGTGAATGGTTTTTTGCGGTGTTGCATTCAGACTGCAAATGGACTTTGATTCTTTTGATAATGCCCCACAGATGACATTCTGCAAACGAAATTTTGGAATTTATTATGCAACGTCAACTTTTTTCTCTAGAGTGACTTGGTTTTCAAACTGTACTTTTTCCCGTTGCCCCTTCCTCTAGGATTCAAGTTATTTTCTAAAAAAATAAAAAATTTAAATTAAGGTTTCTAGGGTATTTCCCTCAAAAAACAAAAAATATTTGATAAAAGAACAAAAACTACCGACCATTACTTTTTTTGCCATCTGTCCCGTTCGATGGATACTTCAAATATTCTCAAAAAGTTGTCCCCCTTTAAAGATGAATGTCATTAATTTGTAAAGAAATAAAAAAGCAATTGCTGAAAACTACGTTCCACTTAGTTGTTTGAAATTTCAGCACTGGGACATTATTGCGAATGCATCATAACAAAGATATGTAACAGTTTGCTGAAAATGGTGAGTTTTTAAAGGCTTTGAACTGTACCAAAGTTTGGCCCATTTATGCAGTCTTTTTTCCCGAACAGTGTATTTCAGTACGTGAAAAAAAGTTTTGTAGGGGTAAAAAAAGTTTTAGTCTGTTCAAATTTCAAAGAAAACCCCTTTTTTCTATGAGTTGGTGTTTTTGAATTCTTTTGTTTTAAATTGTAATGTTTAGCGTTAAAATCCGTTTTTAACTGGCTTTAAAAGCCTCCTTAGGTCATTAAAAACATTTTGTTTCATAACTAGGATGAACGCGTAATAGCTGGTTTCTTTTTTTCTTTTTAAAAATGAGAAAACAAAATGGCTGCGCACCATAGGGCCCCTTTTTGATGTTTTTAACTTTTTCTTGAAAAGTATTGTCAGGCGGAAAGAAAATGAAAAGTGTGTGGGGGTATGTTTGATGCAAGAAAATATTTCAATCAAAAAAGCCCACTGTAAACAGCTAAAAATTTTGGAAGGTGTGTATAACCCGTTTAATGCCAATTTGTACTTTACAGCTGAAAACCCATTCCGAAAATCGCTTTCTCAAAAAATCGGCATCTCGAAAATTCCTGTTAAGTTTTTTGTCCGAAAACGCCCCGGGACAAGTATCTTTTAAGTCTTTTTTTTTGGTTTCTGGATTGTTTTCGGGGGCCATTCGTTTGGTGTGGCCGTTTGGCGGAGCGCCACTGAGTTTTTTTTTGGGGGTTTGCGCGGCAAAAACAAAAAAAACGAAAAGGTACAAAAATTTTACAGCCCATACCAAAAAAACCAGCTTCGGTTTCTAGTTGTGCAAAAGTTGCTAAGAGCAAATTTATCCCTCAAAAACTCTATAAGTCCTATCTAATTTTTAATTAAAATTAGACGTAATAGAGAACCCTTTTTGAGAGTATTTTATTCCTACCTAAAACTACATTTACTGCAATTTTCAGGGGGGCGTAGGTTAAAGCCCCCCCTGGGACCAAATTTTTTTTCTCCATTTCCTTTTTTTTAGTAAGTTTTTACTTCTTTAAGACTTATTATTGATTTATTGTACAAAAGCGGAACCTTTCATTTGATAAGGGGTTTTTGCCTTTCAAGGAAATTTTTTTGAATCAGAAGTGGGGAGAGTTAGACTCTTTTTAAAAAACGATTTCAGCGGTTTTAAAAATTCTTTTTTGCCTTACTCTTTAGATATATTGTGGAAAAAATGTAGGTAGGTTTTTCTTCTGCCCATAGTTTTTTGAAAGAAATGAGTAAAAAGAAACGCCCCCAGGATTCCCCTTAATTTTTCAGTTGGAGTCGAATTCTGTCTCATTTAAACCGTTTATTGGTTACCCCAGAAAAGTGAATTGAAAAATTTTATTTTTTTATTTTATATTGTTTACCCTAATTTGATGTTTCTTTTATCAAAATTAATGGTTAATTTTAAAAACTTGCAAGTTTTGGATAGTGGCCTCCCTTTTAAATTTTTCTCTACTTGGCTTGAGGAAAATTTTAAAATTATACAAAATTCAGTTTTTTAAAAAATTTTCAAACAGTGCGAAACCGGGCAACTTTAGAAAAAAGAAGCAAAAGCCATTTTTTAAAAATTACTATTGGGGTTTTACCCTTTAAAATTTTTTTGAAGTCATTTGTGTTTTATAAATAAAATTGGCTTTTGATATGATTTTTAGTATCAAGAATTGATTAAAAAGAAAAAGAACAAGAAAAACTATTCTGAGTTGGTAAATCGGTATGTTATGAAAGTAATATTACATGAGTTGTTCCCCTTTCTGTAAACGTGCATAATAGGAACGTTTTATTTCAGCATAAAACACCATTTTGTTATCGTTACCGAAACAACTCTTCAACAAAATATGATTAAGATATAAAATGTTTAAGATATTATTGTTAATAAAATTAACAACACAGACTGCGCAATTATATGCCACTACCCTTTAACAAAAAAACTTGATGGCTAAAATTTTTATTTTTAAAGTTAAAAATTAAGTGTTTATGCAGCATAAAAGACAATAAAATGATTCGTCATATTACAACGACGTCATAATGTTTTGTTCAACACGCTCAAGAATTCTGACAGAAAGATGTATTTTTCTAGCTTTCTGAATAAGATGATTTGTAAGTTTCTGTATAATCCAATCCTCAATTTATTAACAATTTGTTGTTCGAATATATGTATATTTTCAGTATTGCGTCAGTCTTTAACCAAATTTTGTCTTGGCTAAATTATTGTGCAATTTCTCCGATTTCTTGGACAGACGAATGCATGCATGGAATAACGTCATCCGTTTGCTTAAATGCCGGAGCAAAAAATTTAAAACTTAAAAAACAGGACTGAAAAAGGGTTTAAAATTTTTTTTGCGTACTTCAGTAAACCCACTCTGTACTTTTCATAGGTATAAATTTTAAAGTTATAAAATTTTAATTTTAAAATAATTATTAATTATTTATCCTAATTAGTCATTTATTTTGCGGAATTTTCCCCTAGTTGAGACAGGTAATATGTTGGTGAGCCCCCGAAGTTTTACTCTGCGAAATTTTTTGCACGACTTGGGAGAACGAAATACGCTTCAGTTTTAGCATGAACTCTAAAAAATATAAGAAGAGAAACATTTTTTTGATTTATTTAAACAAAAGGATTTCCTTTTGCTTTGATTGACAAAAAATCTTTGTGTTTAATTCTTCCCGAAACCCTAAATACTTTTAAGAAATTTTATAATGAAAAATCATTTTTTTATCATGAAGTAAGGGATTTTTATTAATGTATTTATACTGTAAATTTATTTTTGTTGTGTGTATTTAAAATGCATACCCTTTAACGTGTCTTCTTGGTATATTCAGTTGTTGATCAGTTAAAAATGTTTTTTCTACAGTTAACAAGAACCCTTTAGCTGTTGCTGAACATTAACTCTTGATTTGTTACCCGTAAAAGATTATTGCAAGCCATTAATTTACACGGCGTTATTACTTTCTTGGGCTTTTGGCCCGCTAGGCGGGGGGTTTTTTAATGTGTGTTAAAAATTATAGATACTGTTAGTAGCATTGTCCAATAATAAAAAATTAATTTCTTTTACATTATACCTTGCCCCCCCCCCCCCAGATAGGTAAATTTTTACATTAGTTTAACGATCAATTTGTTTTACATTTTCATTACTGGATAATCGTTTTATCGAAAAAACTTTTCCGACTATCGAGGGTTAAGCAATAAGGGCGTATTACATATAAAAATCATTGTGATACGCCCTTTATTGCGTTTGAACCTCGATTGGTATTCGGGTGCCAGGAGGACAATTAAGAAAATAAAGATTCATATCAAAAATAAAGTGTATTTACGAGTATGTTTTAACAATTACAATGAAATTAACACGCGTGTGTCAACAAGTGTCTAGAGCATGTCTTTCAATTTTCTGTCCTAATCAAATAAAGTTTATTACTGTACAATAAATATCAGAGTTCTGTCAAAACTTCAGATTACGCTTTTATCTTTGGTTTGCAGTTTTCATTGTGTCGTTTTATTTTCGAAATAATAAGGCAATCAAAAGGGAAATATTTAGTTGGTTAATCTTCCCCGGTTAGGTTCAATTTTTAAACAAATTTTTGTTCCTGTCAAGAATGTTATAACATTAGTTTTGTATCTAACTCAGTGTCAACGAGCATTAAAAATTATCGCCAAATTAACGTTTGTGGGTGAGTTAGCGAGCGTTTGACAAGATTTTTAAAACAGATTTTGAAAGTTTAAGAAAAAATTTTGGGTTTTTATGCAGACTGAATTTTTAAATTGCGAATTGTGTATTATTGACTATAAAAAAGGGGCAATGCACTTTTTTTGGATTTTTTCTGTACTAAATTTTATATGGTAAGACTATTTAGTTGTTTTTTTTCATCTTTTTTGTAATAAAATAACTCAGTATATTATTATAGTAAAAACAAGACTATAGGGCGTATCTGACATGTATTGCAAAATGTAATTACAGTACATGTTAATGTGATCATTGTAGGAAAAATAGCATCAAACGATTTGGTCCCGGGTTTAATGAACATGGGATTAAGATCAGATCTTGTCTTTGTGTACATTTGCCCCTTCTCAATAGATTGAAAGGGGTTTGAATAACGCTTCCCAAAGTTATTTTTTTCTTACATGTTTTGTAAACTTTATGTATGGGAAAACAAAAAATACGAAGTATACGCTATTTATTCAAATCTATCCATCAAAAGTATACATTACTTACATTATATTGTTACAGTAAGAGGGAAATCAAATTACGTTAAAAGTTAAAAAAAAACAAAAAACATGATTATGCCAAAATGGCATTTTACGGGTCGTTGCGGTATATTAACATTGATTTTAAGAAAAGAGTAATCCTTTTAAGGGCATTTACCAGCTAAAAACAAAAATTTAATGATTCCAGGGTTTTAAAATTTAATGAAATGAAAAACTGAGTATTACCTGTTATTTAGGTGGTAGAAACCTATGCCGGGTTTATGTCTAACAATATATAATGAAAAAGTTTTTAAAAGGGGACCCATCAATATGTAGCTAGACTGAACCAAACAAAATGATAGAGGGTTAGATCTGTTCATGAGAGATATGGCAAAAAATCCCAAGGGCCCAACAAAACTTACAATCGGTAAACATCTGATAAATTAGAGACGTTTGAAACTGGTTTTCATTTTCAAAAAATTTCGTAAACTGATTTCAAAGTTAGAAAAGTTGTACAAATCATTTCATCCCTTGGGCCAGCCCGTTACGTAGTTGTTCAGTTGTTTTTTAATTTTTTCCATAGTTTTCGTAAGAACGGAAAAGTTTTTCTTGATAGTGATCGACAATATATTCATCGCTTAAAAGGGAAGGTATGCTTAACCATGAATCGGTTTCAAGTGATCAGCTATTCATAAAGCTAAAACATCGGATCATTAAAAATGAGATGACCGTTTGAAAAGGCATTCATTTTAGTGAGTTTATGACGCAATGTAACACCGGTGAATTTTTTATTTCAATGCCCAAATTTCCAGTTGTAAAGCAGTTGTTCTTTTGCTTGGTTGGAAAAGGTGGATATACTATTTTACAGAATCAAGAAAAGCAGTTTAAATGAATATCTAAATATAAATATTTCCACCATTCTGTTTATATTGCCGTGGCAACAGAAAAGCTGTCATCTAGATCAAATATTGAAATGTTCCCTCATTGTTAAGCTTACTTTAATTTTCTCACTGCCTGAAATGATTTAACTAAGACTGTATTAATATCAGAACAACATTGCTATTCTTCCCTTTAAGCTATGTTTATTGTTCAGAATATGGTAGGTCATAACCGTTGTCAGTTTCCAAGATTTCCGGTATTGTCTTAGGTGGGAGGGGATGCAAAATTTTCGAATTCAAATTGACGTGTGGGTACCAGTGTTGAAATATCCATAGAAATCTCGTTTTGCTTATTTTTCTTTGAAAAAATACTATGGACATTGCGATATATAGATACATAAAGGCGCCTCTCCGGGCCCATCACCCGTCGCTTTTTACGCCCGATGTAGTGAAAACGGCCAAGCACCTAAATTTTTAGACCCCAAAAAAGCCCAACCCGGGCTCACTTTGAATATGCCATTCATCCCTTTTACTTTTAAATCCCAAATTTTGTAGATATATTTAGACGAACATAGATGCATACCCCCGGGGGTGTGGAATGTTTCCCAAACCCCCACTTTTTTCCCCAAAAATTTTTCACTTGAAAAAAAATGGTGGATGACACCGCGCGTTGGCCGACTTTTTGTTCTGATTTTATGTTTTAGCCCCAACCCGGGAAATACGGGTAGGAATTTTAAAACACCCGTATGCAGAATCATTAACCGTTTCACATTCCCCCGATTATTAAAGAATTAATAAGATAAATAACCCGTAAAATGATAGCCTTTATATCTACCCCGTCCTGTTTATACAGAAAATGAAGGGGGGCCAAAAGCCGCTCCCCCGCCACCTTACATGCAAGATACTTAGACGGGCTTATGTTGCTTTACTTTTTATTGTTTAATTGAGTAGGGGACCAAATGTGATCCCTTTAAATTTGAAAATAAGATTTTAGAAGGTGAATTCCAAAAACACTGTATTTTATTTTTCCGTTTCGATGTTTCAAATATAGATTTTGAAAGCTTGCTGTAAAAAGGACATGTACTTGTAACTCCACAAAAAAAACAGTTTTGCATCATGAACTGATACTGGGGCAAGGGTGGGTTTCTCTTTAACTGGCATGGGGGCACTTTTGTATGTGAACGGGGACATTTCAGAAAAAAATGTCTTGAATGGTTATTTGAAAAGGAAATTTATGTGATTATTCTCTATGAGTCCAAGGGGTAAATTTTGTGTAAATAAAAAAATGGGGATCAAATTTCCAAGCTATTTTTAAGCGACCCAGAGTAGATCGCATTTGGGGACGAAAGTCGCAAATGGGAATCGGTGTCCCTCCTGAATCAAAACCCCCCCCCTCCCCCATAAAATAAATAAATAAAAATACGTAAATATACGCCCAAAAGACACTGTTCTCACTACCACTATTAATGTCAAGCCTCATGCTTAGCATGATACATCCGCTTTATGTCAGATATTGTAGATAATACGGAACTGTTCTCACTAGGCTGGTTTTTTTGTCATTTATTTTTATCGCAAAATGTGATATCTGTCTAACTCGTTTGCATCATATAAATGACCGAAATACCATACGATAAAACAATTCGTTCGAGTGTTGATGCAGAAGAAATGTCAGTCTTTATGGGGGCTTAGAAAAAGATACAAGTTGAACGACATTCGTATGGTCACTTGTTAAATATTATTTTCCAGCATTGTTTCTAAAAGAAAATTAACTGTTAAGATTTCCCTCTTACGCATATTAGCCGTACGCTGAAATAATGTTTGTGACACAACAACACCAGCAAAAGAATCAAAGGGTGCTGATAGACATTGCTAAGATCATCGAGTACACTTGTATAAAAATTATTTTAAACATGTTTGTAAAGTAATTAAACTGGTTTTGATTTCCCTCCCAGTATTAGCCGTACGCTGAAAAAATGTTTTTGACACAAAACAAAGCAAAAAAATCAAAGGGGGCTGATAGACATGCTAAGTTCGAGTAAAAATCGCTTTTAAAGGGCCCAAACGAAGATTTTTGAGTCAAAAAATAAGTGACGTGTGGCGTTCCACCCTCAAGAAGTTTGCAATTAATTTACGTTTAAATTTTTAAAAATACTGAAAAGGATTAAGGATTTTCATGAGTTTCTGTTGTTTTTTTATATAAAACACGTTTAAGTGAACACTGAAAATTTCTTCTTTTTCAAAACCCCCCTTTTAAACCGGTTTAAGTTTCGGTTTTTTTTATTCTTATTTTAGTTTTCTTGCCCCGTTATCAAGGTTTGTGGATTTTTCAATTCAATCCTTTTACCTATTCATTGTATGCTTTGCTCCATCTTGAGTTGTTCCTGGAAAGTATGTTAATATGGGGGTAAAACATTAAAATTCAGCTAATTTTAACCTCTTAGGTATTTTTCGACAGTCTGAAATAAAAATTTACAAACAAACTGAAATTAACACATTTTAAGTAGCTGTGACATCCTTTTCAGTTTGAATAGTCCTGTCCCGTGACCTCCCCGTATTACTATGGTACGGGTAGCCATTTCCGTACAGCCGTCTATCAGATTTTTCAAATAAGCTGTACACAGGGCTTGGCTGGGTTACGGTTTGAATTGAATGAAATATAATCAAATACTGCATTAACGACATGAGACATTTCAGAAATAGATTAACATGTTTCGATTTAAATTAAATGAAACGCTTTTACCTTGCTAAAAGGTGCTAGTTTCGTATGCTGCTTATATCAGCGGTAACATTCTCTTTGCAAAGGAAAAAATACTCTGCAGAAGCGGAAATGTATTGGCGCTGGCTTAAATGTACAATATTTAGTCAATTGATCATATTAGGGTTTTTAAACAAGATCTATCACTGAAAATAATATTATGCAAAGTTTAGATCAGTCAGATGTACAACGTTTAGTAAATTGACCGATTTAGGTTGTTTTAATCAAGAACAGAACTATCACTGAAAATGATACTAGGCGAATCTTAGATCAATCCATAAAACACGAAGTTTCATGAAAATCATAATAAGCAAACAACTTTATTTACCTATAAAACTTAGGTAGAATGTAAGTTACGTTCTCAAAAGATGTATAACAACCCCTGATTGTTCTTATTGAGGCGTATCGGTACTTAATATGGAGCTTAAACCAATCAACCAAGCAAGTACCAAATAATTAAAATTGCATATTTGACACTTCTGGTAATGTTCAGTTATGTTTATTATTTCATTGACACAATGTATGTTTTAAAGTAAGTAGAATAAGTGTAATTGCTCTACACACCGAAAAAACCAACACTTTTCATGAAAGCCTGAAAACACAACACTATTTCATTGACACTTTTATGCAATATCATCGAATCAAAAGTGTCTCGTAAAAGTAATTTCACAATTTAAAAATAACTTTTCATCCAATTAACGTTTTCATTTGCTGTCGAGGGCTCGTGGACTTCCGAGGTAAAAGCGAGCTTAATACGGCTGCGCCGAAAAAGTTACATGTTTAAACTAGTTGTTGTACGTAATGCAAATTATAAATCTTGACTACTTCATGCATTGCAATGTATAGTTTGTATCAAAACACTCATTTTATCACATGTAAAAGACACATGATAAAATAATGAGTTATCTACTTTACCTACTTTATCATGTTTATCATGCAACATCAAAAATTGTTTGTGAACGCTTTATCTCTAACACTAGTTTCGACTGTAATTCGACTGATAAAAATGAGAATATTTTATGAGATGAAAACATCGACATACCGAATCTACACGAAAATAGATAAAATTTAAAACAAATAATCACATCTGACAGAAAATGATTAGCATACAACCTAATCATCAAAAAGTGGCATACATTTACTTATCACTTCTTCCTGCAGACCAGTTTTAGGTACCAAACAATACGCTTTTTCCATCCTTCTGTCCGCCCAGTTTTTGTATTCATTCCATAAGTTTATCATCTATAATGGAATCTTAATGTTGCTCTACATATTAAAACATTCAACGTAACGAGACACATTGTCATGTGCAAGATCTAGATCCCTGGCTTAAAGGTTAAGGTCACATTTTGAGGTCAAATGTCAACATGGATTTTCCTTTTGACTCTGTATCAAGGGGGTCTCCGTGGCCGAGTGATTAAGGTCGCTCATTTAGAACCACTTGCCCCTCACCGATGTGGGTTCGTCGCCCCACTCTGGGCATTGAATTATTCTCGTAAGGAAGCGATACAGCTGGCTTACGGAAGGACGGTGGGTCTACCCGGGTGCCCGCCTGTGATTAGATAATGCATGGAGGGGCACCTTGGGTATTCCTCCATCATCAGGGTTGGAAAGTCACCATTTGATAAATAAATGTGTCGGTCTGACATTTCCAAAAAACGCACAAAAACAAAAAAAAAAAGAAAGAAAAAAACAACAACAAATATTGTTCATTACAAGATAATGTGTTATTTGCAACTGCCAGATCTCTAGCTCAATTTGAGGTCAAAGGTCAACATACATTTAGCAGGGTCTGTTTCCTGTCCGTTCTATAACTCTGTTATTCATAAAGGACTTCAGTATTACTGGGCGCAAAGGTTTCCCATGGCATAAACAACACTCAAATCCTAGCTTAAAAGCCAATTATCACACTTATAGGTGAAATCTTTTATAATAAGGTTTTGTTTCTTGTTCGGTCAAAACTTTGTCATGTACTGATTGATAAAATTTGCCACAAACATTCACAATAACAAGACAATGTGTCAAGTTCAACAGGGAAGTCAGTCTAAGTTTTTCCTAAAAATGACGAAATCATACAGCACGCGGAGTGGCTATGTGATACAAAATATTGAGACAACGTGGTGCACGATGGAGGCCAGAAATGCACGATTGTAATCGATAAATTCATTTTCCCGTTTATGACCGTTGTTCTTACAGTATACCTATGCCAGTGATCAGGTAATACGATTCTTGTATGGCGACACTTCTTTATTTTTTCTTCATTAGTATTCAAAATATTTTAGTTTTAAACGATATAGGACAGACAATTCATACCCATCAGTAATTATTACAACACATTGCAATGATTAATGATAAACGGAAATCAGGAAGACGGCTGATCATAGTCCATTGGTTTTACTTTAAATTCTTATGGAAGGATATTTTCTCATTCATTGAACTGTAAATTCAACTTAGAAGTATGATAAGAAATATTCCTGATTAAAGTTTCTCATTCATTGATCTGTGAATTCAAATTAGACGCATGGTAAGAAATATTCTTGATTCGCCATGAAAATCAAACTGAATACAGGAGAGATTCCCTCTCAAACATTTCTTAGAATAGTCTTCATCATTCCATTGAGAAGGTAACTACAGTCTATAGAATGTTTCCATTTTTGTATTTTAGGGCCACGATATTAAAAATAATGAAAAGTAAAATTGAAAACCGAAGAATACCTGACTGCTTATTACCGCAATATATAAAAAGTCTCCCCGTACTTAGTTTAATCTTATTGTATTTTGTCTGGCACATCGGGATCAAGGAGTCTATTCAAAATCTATGTAACAGAATACCGATTAAGTCGGGGCTAGGGGATTGTGAGTGGTGTTGACCTTTCCATTACCTAATGGACAGACTCAATCAAAATGATCTTGCTGGGTCGCATTCTATGCTTCAAAAGCATCTTCTTATAAATTTTATTATCATGAATGTATGAAGACCTTAATAAGCATTTATCCATGAATGTTTTCATGGAGCCTACGTGGCCGAGTGGTTAAGGTCACTGACTTTAAATCACTTGCCCCTCATCGATGTGGATCCGAGCCTCACTCGGGGCCTTTAATTCATCATGTGAGAAAGCCATCCAGCTGGCTTACGGAAGGTCGGTGGTTCTACTCAGGTGCCTGCTCGTGGTGAAATAATGAACGGAGGGGCACCTGGGGTCTTCCTCCACCATTAAAGCTGGAAAGTCGCCATATGACCTATCATTTGTCGATGCGACGTTAAATCCAAATAAATAAATAAATAAATGTTTTATTTCATTTCAGGGAACCGTACGGGTGCGGAAACTACTGTTGCAACTCAAACTGTGACAGGTAAAGCAATAAGTAAAATGATAAACTTGATTTTCATTCTAATAAGTAACATAGAAATATGCTTATATAATATTTCATTTCTTCTGTAGAAATTTCGTCAATGTTTTACTGAAACTCAACAATATTATACTGAAACTCAGAAGTAATAGTATTTCAACTGCATTTAATCAAGATGCCATCTCGACTACACATGATGTATAACAATACTAATTCAAAATCAATTCTTTAAAAATAAAATTTTCATCTTCCGTCATCCAGTGCGTGTGTTTAAAATTGTATATTTTAGTAGTATATTTGAAAATTAAATTAGTAAATGTTTTGCACAACTCTTTGAATTTGGCCTTTCTGTTTTTTTAAACGTTTTAGTTTATAAAAGCATTGATTTTCCTGGTGGCCATCTTGTATTTAAAATAGCCTCCGTCATTTCATGCTTATGACCTTGAACTTAGATAAAATGTTATATTTTTTTCCGGGCTATCGGGATCAAGAAGTCCATTCAAAATCTATGAAACAGAATTTCGATTAAGCCGGAGCTTGGGGATATGAGGGGTGTTTGCACTTTCCATTACCTCTCGTGAACAGACTCAGTCAAAATGATCTTGCTGGGTTGCATTTTATGCTTCCAAAGAATCTTCATCATAAATGTATTAAGATCAGAATAAGCATTTACACTGTGGGGAATCACATGATCAAAATAATCTCTAAACCAAAATTGTATTTTGAAGAACATGGATAAATTTCCTGTCATGATAAGATACGAAATTTAAACATAGCCTATCATATGACGAATGAAAATTGTTGAATTATCATGGAGTTGACAATAATGATAGATATCCTGTAATTACAAACACTAAAGAAAATAAGAAGTATCAGTTTCTTGAAGTGTTCCAGATAACCAGAAGGTGGTTGTTATTGAAATATATGAATACATGTATGCTGGTGTATGATAGGCTGTATTTTAGATTTACAGCAAAAGATTCTTCAATATTATCCGACATTATTCATAAATTTATTTTGGTTTAGAGATTATTTTGATCATGTGATTCCCCGCAGTGATTTATACATGAATAATTTTATTTCATTTCAGGGAACAGTCCTATTACGGGTGTGAAAAGCACTGATGCAACTCAAACTCTGACAGGTAAAGTATTAACTAAATCTAATACGTAAAATAGGAAAATGCATATAGACATATTTCAGTTCATCTGTAGAAATTTCGTCAATATTTTACTGAAACTCAACAATATTATACTGAAACCCAGCAGTAATGTATACCCGCAGTATGCCTACTGCATTTTAATCAAGATACCATCTCTATTTTTAAGAAACTACACATGATGTATAACAATTATAACTCAAATTATCAATTCTTTAATAACGAAATTTGCATCATTCCGTCATCAGACGCATGCATTTAAAATTGTACATTTAAGTAGTATATTTGAAAAGTAAGTTAGTAAATGTTTTGCAGAACTCTTTGAATATGGCCTTTTTATTTTGTATAACGTTTGATTTTCCCTGGTGGCCATCTTGGATTTAAAATAGCCGCCATTCCAAGCTTATGACACAAGTTGCGAAGAGTCATCTCATTGAACTGATTTTGATTTAAGACTGAAATTATTGATATAGTGTTAATTGTTTAGTTGATAAAACGCGTATTTTAAGTATCAGTACAAGAAATGTAATTCATATAGAAACATTCGCTAGTGAGCAAATGTTGAACAGAAAGTCACGTTTTCAGCTTGAAGAATACTATCAAATCAAATTAAGTTAACATATTTTAAGGTTTTTGCAAACGGCCAGTGTCACAGTAAGTTGATGTTGATGGTTGAAATTAAAAGCGCCTCTGTTTGTCGATAACATTACATATAAATGCAGAATCTAAAGTAACTGGACTTCTACAAAATGACTTGCATGAACTATAAATTTGGGCTGATACATGTAAGAAGTGCTTGACATTCACTGTAAAAAAATATAAGTAATTGGCCACATTTTAAAACAAGTTACTGAAAACACTTACATCTAGGATTAAATATTTCAGAAAATAGCTCTTGCATCAAAAGAGGTGCGCAAGTACCCAGTACAATTCAGCTTGGTCCACAATTGATAAAACACATGGCGCAGTGCTCCTGTAACATCAACACACCGTTGAACTTGTGCCCATATTTTAGGAGTTTATTATGTAAAGCATAATTTCTTTCGTATTTGTGGAAAATTTATAAATATCTTTTTCTTTTTACAAAATTAAGAGGAAGAATTCAAATAAGTATCTAATATAAATTAAATTGGCCACTTTGAATTTCAAAATGGCCGACCGTACCAAAGACTTAAATTTATCATTAAGTTTTGTATTCGCTGCTTTAGTTTTTTGTGTTTTTGTGTTTTTTTTGTTTTTTTTTCAAAAATGTATTTTAATTTTATGAAGTATAGAGGAATGACCATTCAGAACATACCACAATACAAAGATATATCCTTATATAAATTGTTAAAAGTGTACACTTGTTTTAAAGGTACCGACCTCCAGATACTGCGATACCAAAAAGAAAAGAAAACTTTTAGATATCAGGAAATTATTGGTATATTTCTTAAGAAGGCTTTGAGACATTACATGTTGTAGAAACACACGAGAATTAGTTGTTTTAACTAATTTTTCTATTCAAAAATAAAAAAAAGCAATTGTAACAGGGTAACGGAGGTAAACTGACTTAATTATGAATGTTTATATTTAACAGTAGATAGGCACATATTACTCCGTGGTGTATTGGTTAAGAACGCGGGGAAGTTTTTGTCGATTCGGCCCGAGAGGTACCGGGTTCGAGCCCTGGATTAACTGCAATTTTTTCTTACTCTTTGACATTCGAACAAGTTGTCTGATTGGTTCAAACAAAAATAGATTTGCGAAAATAAAAATAGCAATCTTGGAAATCCAAAATATACAGAAGACGAATGTGAATGGGTCGTTCTCAGATCTTCGTTTAGAAGATCAAGTACTTTAGTCAGATTGGTGGTATTCCATATTCATCAGTAAGTGTTTCTTTGTATGTGAGTGGATATTTTTCAGAATGTTCTTTGACACCGTTGCTGAAACATGGTACGCTAAACATTTCCAGTGGTCATAGAAATGTCAATGAGTCCGCCAAAGTAGTTTGTGATCCCGGATACGAAATAATTGGCCCACAAACAGCAGTATGCACAGAAGACGGAACATGGGATACAGCACTGACAACATGCATCCCTAGAAGTACTTTCAATTTGTTCTTCCTGAAGTTTCATGTTTTTCATTAAGAAAATACAGTCGTTATTTCACTTTCGTATGTTTTAAAAAAGGTGAAGTTAAAATAGATTCTAGAAGACTTAAAAAAAAACACAAAAATCAAAACAAACAGTTAAATTGATGCTAGTTAGTACTTTAACATTAGGATGTTTATCTTGAAAGAAAAAGCTTCTCGGGCCTGTTCAGTTAAATCAATACAAGTGATATTAATATGTGTCGGCCTAAGAAACAAAAAAGGTAGAGTTTTAGGATGTATTCTTGCACGTCGGACTGGCGTTTCCGGATATTTTACCCATGCTGGCAAAACCCATCTGGCACCCCCATGCCAGATGACTCTCGTGCTGTTAATGACAACTAGTGCACTGATAATATATTGTTTAGGTAAAATTCCGAAAAAACAGGTACCTTGATAGTTTCTCGCCGTTTCTTATAGGATATTTCTCTATTCAAAATACGTTAGATTACTGTAAGAACATAACGTTTCGCTACAAACGATAAAACTAAAGTGGAACTTTGTTATTGTGCGTAACGCAAAACATCATGACGTCACTTCTGTTTACGGACGTTAATTTCCCGCGCTCTACTATAAGAAAGAGTGCTACAAAAATAGTTCTACCTGTTAGTTGTAGAATACGGTATGCAAGAATAAAATATCAGTCATGTGTTTACGAATCGGATAGAAATATCCGTCCCTCGGCCACATGTGCATGGGCGGAAATTCGGCAAGTCTCATTACATCCCAATGCGCAGGTGCCCTCGGGATATTTCTATCCGATTCGTAAACACATGACAGATATTATTACTCATACATACAAAATTGTTAAAAAATCATTCACCACATGATCAGTTTTGACGCTATTGATATTTTTGTTTCAAACAGATGTTGAGTGTTCTACATATAATCGATAACGAAGTCAAACATAAAGCCGAAGGTTAAGGCTGTAAAAGTGTTAAGCTTTGTGATACCGTATTTCGTACGAGGTTACATTAGCTTCCCATAAAAATCCTAAACATTATGGCAGGCTCCAGGGCCGGACCGAGGGAGCTCGTGCCCCCCACCCTCTCTTGTTTTGCTTAGAAGTCAGCTATACTCATTAAAGATGAATTGTACTATTTTTTCATAAGAATATTTTTTTCTCAAACTTTTGACTCAGAAACGCACCACAGAGCACCAATTCATACTTATATTTTAAAATTTTCCAGGGGGAAAGCCGAGAGTCTCTTACCCCGATAAAGTGAGGGGAGTAAAGCTAACAGTTAATGCACCAGAAGCCACCATTTCAAACTTGTATTTTAAAAAAACTGTCAAGAGAGGCTCCTGAACCCCCTAACATAGGCAAAGAAATCAATCTAATACCTACCCGCTCTCGGCACTCGCTGTACACCTTCGTTCTAGACCGGTGCCCTCATCTCAGTCTAAGAATTCTGGATCCGGGCCTGAACATATTAAGAAAGGAATTTATATGCTTTTTGAGTTCTCATTGAATTTTTATCAGCGTAATAGAATGATCATCAGATTGTCTTTTGAATCGTAAACATTATATTTATGTTATCATAACAACTTCCTTCGAAATGTGCCGAACATCCGACATGTCAAATAAGAAACATTGTAATCGGTGTATTTTATTGTAAGCATGTTGCTCAGGTAAGCAACATGCTGAAAATAGGTGGAATCATTTCATTGTCTGCTGAAAGTATCAAACATTCGTCAGTTTTACATCAGCCCCGTTTTTAGATGAAATCATGTAGCTGAAGCAATGTGTAAAACGAAAAATTTTACATTTGCTTAAAAAAGGTTTGAATTTGTTTATTGTCTGTCGAAAGCATCAAACAATAGTTAATTTTACATTATACCCATTTTCCGCAAAGGTGTACAGTCAATATTGTGGATGCGACCACGTGTCCTCAACGACCATTTGTCCTTAAAGACCACTTTGAATTCCCCCCGAACAATTTTACTATTAAAATATTTGTGCTAAACGACTTTTGTCTAACGCGACCAGCGACCGCTGATTTTTCGGCAAAATTGACTGACCTTTTTTGGTTAAGCGACCGCTAAAATTTAACTATGTCCATATTAAATCATCTTTACATCAAACACCGCCGCCGATTTATTATGAGAACGTGTTGACACTTAATTCTCGATTGCAAAAGGTGAGAAATGTAAGTAACATCTGATGGGATCCCGCAATCACTGCATAATTATTAGCGAGAGACCAATATGACCAATCAAATTCGTCGTTGTTTTTAAGATCCGCCCATTTTTTCCAATAATAAATTGACCTTGATAAATAAGGAAAACCGCATATCGTGTTATACATGTATTGTAAGCTATCCTATGTGTAATTGACTGATCTTGAATATGTCTAAACGGAAAGTGTTAACTTTGGATGATAGAGCTCGTGTGTTGGAATTAAGTAAGAACAAAAGTGCTCGTAAACTGGCTGAAGAAATGGGCGTAGGAAAAACCCAGATCCAAAACATTCTGAAACGGAAAGGAGAAGTGTTGGAGGATATTGAAAACAAGGTTTCAGGTGATCATAAACGTGTGAGGAGAGTAACTGTTCACGAAGATGTAAACAATTTGGTATATGAGTGGTTTAAGGACGTGACTGCTAGGAGAATGCCCGTGTCTGGGCCTATCTTGTGCACTCAAGCTCTTTAAGTTCGCGAGTGATCTTGGCATATAGACAAAAAACATAAAAATGCCTATACTTGACTTTATATCTTAAGCAGGTTACAGTTTTGTTTTATTTGTTTTAAACATTCACACTTATCGATACATATAACCCTTTATAAATACCATTAGAAATAAATGTGCAGATAGACCAGGTATTGAACCCGGGGTCTAAAAACAACAACCAAAAACTCTACAGACTGGGCTAATGAGCCGCATATACAAACTGTATACTCTTCTGCTATATAAAATTTCTGTTTTACGCAAGTATTTGGTCAATTATTGGTAATGATTCTTGCTTTCAGACTGTGGTGTTTGGACCTATACCAATTCAAGTTGGGCAGAACTCAGTTTTGTAACATATTCTTCAAACACCACTTTCCGGTCGACAGCGATTAGCTTCTGCAGAGAAGGTTATCAGATCAACTCAACTATGAAAAGTCTTGCAGCCACGTGCTCATCAAATGGTACATGGAGTGTACCATCGCCACCATTATGTGTTGCAGTTGGTAAATAACAAACGTTTGTTTTTCTATAAAAATGCGATATTTACACGCAGAGAACTGTTTTAAATACAATCAAGAACACGTTATAGCTGCATCTTGATATTATTCGTGTTAATTATTACGAATGTTTGGGAGAACTGATATTTCTAACAAAATCTTCGCAATGTTTTCGATGGATTTGATGATGCTCATGTAATTTTTATTTTTACACATATACTAGTATTCTCAACAGACTTAAAAAGCTAAACATATTTATAAATAAACTGTTTTTTTTTTTCAAGAGGTATTAGAACGATTTTGTTCACAAAATGGGTTGAGAAGTTATTATTATATGAAGGTAATACAATCTAAATCATTTATTTCATGAAGGAAAATTTATTCTTCATGCCACCATTGTAAATTTTAATTGGACTCAAATAACTTTTCATCTCAATGAGGCAATAACTGTGAAAACAGCTTTTGATAAATGTTATAATTTTTCGTAAACGATCTGATTATGCAATATGTCTTCTAAAATTGTCAATTTGCATATTTCAGAGTGTCCCCTCATTATCGAAACTTCAGAAAACATTACTATTAAATACAGCAATGGTAAGAGAAATGCCGTAAACTCAACAGCAACATTCGAATGTCAAGATCCTGATAGCACTATTAATGGTTATGAGACTGTTACTTGTTTGTCCAGTGGAAAATGGACTGGGCAAAGTCCTACTTGTGTCAAAAGTACGTGATGCTGATTATATTGTATCAATGTTTCTTTTAAGACGTAATGAACATTAGGTGTCTATTATTAAACGATTTAGGACTGGTTCGCAGTTTTGAGTGTTAGGCCATTTCTGTGTTATGAAAACGGTTGTTAGGTCACTGAACGAGTTAAAGCTGATTCACATAAGCACGTATCTGATACTACGACGTGAAGAATGCAAACTAGAGTAATTGATGGTTGTGACCCCATAATTGCACCGAATCTTTAGATAAACAGATTCACAGGAAAAAGGAGAGAGAGAAGGTAACATATTTAAATTGTAAATACTGGTAAAACACTATATATATGTATCCCCTAGAATTTTAAGAACGATTACTTATCATAGGCTTATGTACATCAACTATGTCATGATGTCTTAAGGCATAACATTTGTCATCTTGTTTCAATCCTGTTTAATCTTGAAGAATTAATGAAATGTGATAACTAGCACATATTCATTTTCGTAAGGACTTTCTAAACCCTTCGGAACTTGTATACTATAAAGTTTAGAAAATTAATACCATTTCTAACATGCATCAAGGTATGTTAATAAAATAACGATGATGCTTCATATTTCTAACAGTTGAGAAACACACCTTGCCCTGTCCAGATGAAAAGGATTATCGTGGAACGCACTGGGACCGAACAAAACCTGGAAAAATAGGGACAATGGGCTGTCCAGAAAGTAATGTATTGATGATTTTGTAATGTTAAGATTTATTTGTTTATGTTTCACACAAACCTTTGTCACCTAAATTATATCTGACTAAAGTTTTTTTAAATATCATGTAAGGGATATGTAGCTGGTCAATGCATTTTTCTGTGTAACATATGCTATTAATCACCAGAGAGGTGCTAGGTAGAGGCTATCTTCTTTGACCAACTTGATGCAGTTTAGAATCACGAGTTCAAGGTTATTTACATGAACTCTTGATGATTCAGTTATAATTGAATATCATCGATGATTATGTAATAGCTGTTTTTGTGGTATATTTAGTGTGAAAGGCTGTCTCCAGTAGACCTTAAAGATAATATATCCTTAGCCTAAAGATCTTTATCGTTTTGCAGAAATATTTCAAAATATTTCTACTGTTTGGAAATTTTGTTAAGAGATATCTGAAATATAAAATGGTCAAACTGGAAAAGCAAGAAGTGAAAAATGTATTTTTGTTTCTTTAACCTGTTGTGATTTTGAACCGTTAGAATAAATGTTTACTAATTTCATTTTAGATTATGCTGGAGAAATATCACGGCAATGTAATGAAGAAGGAAAGTGGCAGTTACCTGATTATAATTGTGTTAGAAAGGATATAGATAACATTGATAAGCAAGTACGTTATTATAACCGTTAATCACCGAAACCTCAGTTAAAAACGTATACAACGTTTGTATGTACTTTACTTGTTTGTCAGTTGTAGATCATTTTATAGCCAAAAAGGCCTGCTGTATTCAGAAATATTACCAAATATAACCAGTTTTCTACTTTGTAGACTCCTTTGCTGCCTGGACATTATGCTTCCAATGAAGTCCTTCAAAATTGAATGTTTCATATCGACATATTCTAATAAGCAATATTTTAAAAATATATCGAAGCTAAAGTAATAGAATACACGAATGGAAACAAGAAAATGAAAACATAATGAAGATTGACGATAAACTGTTCCGTTTATCGGTATAGTATTAGAAATATATGAGTTATGTTCCTTCCTTTCTTGTCTGTATACAGCTTTAATGTCTTCTTTGATTACAAGATGCATTTTGTGCAGGATGCTCTTTTCTAATTTCATTTTGTATACAATACACAGATTATTACTATTGCCGGATATTTAATTCAAGTTGTTACACAACTTCAGTAATGAACACAAGACCCATATAATGTCCTATATATACACAATAGGCAATAAAAACATAATTGATATGAAAATAGGAATAATTAACCTTAACAGATTGAAGCCATAAAAGAAAATCCATCAGGAGAGGTTGTTACAGAAGCGCTAGATAAACTAAACGACGTAACAAAACCAACAGAGGTAAAAGGCGGTATATATAGTGGCGAGATTGAGAAAGTGACGTCAATCTTAGACAACATTGCAGCCATATCTTTAAGTACTGAAGTGACAAACTCTCAAGCGGAGGTTCATTGAAACATATATACTTATTGAAACCCAGATGCATAACTTATTAACTCATTAGGCTAAACATTTGAAATCAAAGACCCCGACATTATCACTACGTTATTAGAATCTAATTATTATTTAATTATTATCTTATTAAAGCATAGAACGTAATCAAGTAAACAAGCAAAATTTCCACTCTTTCAGCTTAACACTTACTCTGCTAAATTTCTAAAATGAACTTATCCATCTGTCAATTTGGACAGTACCATTCACTGTTAAAAGGGTTGCTTACCAAAAAGATACTGTCTGAATGGCGAACAGTGCAGATCATGATCAGACTGCACAGCTGTGCAGGCTGATCATGATCTACACTACTCGCAAAGGTAGAATAAGTTTTTGACAGTTTCGATCAAATATTTTTATCATTAACATATATCTCATACTGTACGATTGTAAGAGTTCAGTCTCACTAAAGTACTTGATCTCCTAAGCGTAGAGTAATAGGATATGTACTTTAGTACATTGGTAAGAGATGGTTTGGTTTATTTACATGTCTTCACTTTTATTCAAAATTCAGCTTGCTTTAATTACCTGCAATTTAGTTCAGTTCATTTTATTTCGATATGGATTCTCAGAATTATTTAAAGTAATATTTATTCATTGAAATAAATAAAGTAATAAATGAAAATAAAAGGAATGAATAAGGATTTAGCAGCCTTGCAAACGTGTAAACATTTCAGGCGTTCCTGAGTACAACAAGTAACCTGTTGGACACGAGTAATACAGAATCCTGGAAAACATTATCTCAGGAAGCAGAGAGTGGAGCCAAAGAAACAGTATAACACATTACATACAACATACGTATTGCATTTAACATTACAATTTCAAAAATCAGTATAGCACATTACAAACAACATACATATTCCTTTTAACTCTACTATTGCAAAAATCAGTATAACACATTACATACAACATACATATTGTTTTTAACATTACTATTGCAAAAATCAGTACTAGAACAGATAACATACAACATACATATTGTTTTTAACATTATTATTTCAAAAATCAATATAACGCATTACATTATACTTACATAGGGCTAATTCGTTTCACTTTTGTGGCGTACGCCGTTTCGCCACTGGCATCCGGCTAGGCGTTCGTTTTGCTTACAGGTGTACACCGATGTGCGCCATATGAATTCGGGTAAAACATTTAAAAAAATGGGGTTAATGTCAGTTAAGGTAGAAACATACCACAAGAAATATTTTGCTAACTTATTTGGAACTGACCATAGTAGAAAATCATAAAAAATCAGATTTTTTTTTCATTTGCAGCTCACGTGGCCGGAGTACGCCGAAGCGTTCGTTTATAAAAAAAACCGGCGATAACATTTTTCTTGCCACTCAAGTGACCGGCGTATCCCGGATTGAGTGAAACGAATTTGCCAATATTGTTTTTAATATAACTATTTTAGGAAACAGTATAGTGCGTTACTTCTGACATATATATTACTATATATCAGTGGCAGAGAAGAACTACGTAACAATAAGATATTTTGCCGTATGCTTTTTTGGTGTTGTTTAGATTAGTTTACATTTGCTAAGTACTCCGGAAGTATATGAGGTGAAAAACGACTTCTGACATAATTAACTCTGTCAGATCGTTTTGAAAAGATAGCCTCTCCCTGTGGTCGTGGTGATCGATTGATAAGTTTCCCATTATTTACTTGACACGGTGTATCAAGCTAGATTTCTCAGATTTTCTTCTTTTTTATACGAAGAAAAGTAAGTTCAAATTTTTTGCAAACTTAGTAATATAATGCTTTCATATAAAACAATATGCTGATCACGAAAGTATGTATAAGTATATACCATAATTATTGTAATATATAGCCATGCCCTGTATTGCATTTTAACATATATATATAATGTTTTTATAAAGCATAAAACAGACGGAGCAGCAAAGATTCTTGACGTGGTCAGTCGGTATTCGGACGCCGTTGCAGCATCACTCAAAAACTCATCCAACCAAACAACAACAGTCGCTGTCAAAAACTTAAGTACATCCTTCATTTTCTTATTATTAAATAGGTTTGTTCAATGAATGATTTTGTTTGACTGTCTGTTGCTTTTTATCTGAATAATTCCAATTATTAACTTATTATCATATAAGTGTGTTCAATTGCTTTTTAAGAGAATAATTCAAATTCTATTTACAACACAGTGAACACTGATTTTCATTTGCGTTGAAAGGAAACTTGACGTTATCTTTCAATTTTGTCATTAATGGTAATTATCACATTAGTTCGTAGGCGTGATCAATACTTTAATGATCTAGACAAATCTTACAGTTTGACTTCTGTGTAATGTTAATCATTGCTGCAAACCGGGTATTTTACGCAAACAAACGCGTCAGGTACCTAAATGTCTAACCACAAATCAAAAGGCCAACAGATTAAAACAGTTAACAGAGTACAATTAAAGCCGAGTACATTTAAACGTTAATTTTTACCGTGGTAGTCGATTCTATGTAAAGTTTGATAATCAGAATTTCTGGAATTTATGCATGATATATCGTTTGAAAAATAACTTTAAAATAAATATAAATGCCTCGTACTTATTAAGTTTGCATATATGCATGCTTTACCTGATTTTGAAAAGTTTTTACATTCATAAAACCCAGCAAACAGAAACCATTCCTATAACAAAAACAAATATAATTAATTTCTCGGTCGAAAATCTTCAGAAAGAACTGAACAAAATTTAATAATCTTTTTTTTCGCTGCAAATCCGTACACACAGGGTGATCAACTTTAATCAGAGTTGTTTTATATTATATAATTCAATTTTCAGTTTTGCACGTGACAAAGATCGATGACAAATCAAATGGAGTTACGTTCCCGTCAAAATCAGAGTCTAAAATTTACAACATGACAAGTTCTTTCCATTTACCGAAACAGTCACTTAAAGGTAAACATTGGTGTTAATTATATGAAATCTTAACAAGCTAATCAAAACTTTTTTTTGTTATAAATGGCATCCGCACATCATAATGAATTGCCTGTGACTAGAGTTATTTATGAGATAAATCAAGCCACATTTTTATAAGTATATAGCCTGTCCGCTTAACTTAAAGGTTAAAGGTCAGTAATTCAAATCCTTCTTTGTTTCATATAAAAAACGACAACTTCAGGTCGTCTTTACGTATCTTTAGAGAACATCACTTTTTCCTATACCTATTTTTCATGAAAGTTCTATCACCAATTAACGAAAAAAAATGAAAAGAAAATATGGGGTTATGTAGTTCCTAGTGAAATGCCAGTCAGTTGTGGTCTGCTACCCTAAAATGGCGCATATTTACTCTCATCCGCGCAATAAACAACTACTTCCGGTTTCGATCTGCAAAACTTGCCATGTGGGGTGTATGAACACGAAAACCGTCTCATTTCATGCAGAATGTATTCTAGTAGTGAAAAACGGTGATTAAAGCACTCGTTCTACACGAATTTGCGCAAAAAATGGGAAAATTAGGATCTATTTATTATGGACTTCTTTCGACTACACCACGGAAGCACATTTTCGACCGAATTACTGACCTTATTCCTATAAATATAACATCATATAACATAACATCATATAACATCACTTTTTCCTATACCTATTTTTCATGAAAGTTCTATCACAAATTACCGAAAAAATGAAAAGAAAATATGGGGTTATTTAGTTCCTAGTGAAATGCCAGTCAGTTGTGGTCTGCTGCCCTAAAAATGGCGCATATTTACTCTCATCCGCGCAATAAACACCTACTTCCGGTTTCGATCTGCAAAACTTGCCATGTGGGAGGGGTGGGGGGTGGGGGGGGGTGTATGAACACGAAAACCGTCTCATTTCATACAGAATGTATTCTAGCAGACTAAGTGAAAAACGGTGATTAAAGCACTCGTTCTACACGAATTTGCGCAAAAAATGGGGAAAATGGGATCTATTTATTATGGACTTCTTCTACACCACGGAAGCACATTTTCGACCGGATTACTGACCTTATTCCTTAAAAGGGATAGCGCATATCCAGAGGTTGCGGGGTCTAGGGCGAGGCTTATATGTTCCGTGTCGATTTGATAGAAGTCATGACGTCCTCTACCTCTAGTTCATGTAGAGAATCCAAGAACACTATGCTTATTAACACTGTTGAAAAACGGCGCTAAACCCAAAATTAAAAAAAAATATATAAACTACCAGTTTGTATTTTAACCGTTTTCTACATTCACTGTAAATGTTTTTTTTATATTCCGAATCGACTAGACACACTTTTAAGACAACAACTACACATGATAATATTTTGCGTTGCAGGAGTGAAACATGTTTCCAGCGTACTCTACAATAATCTGACAGGAATATTGCCTTCTAGGACAATTTCTGATGGGTGACGTATATAGTGTCTTCTATCAATTCGTTGAATACATCTTTCCTGTTGCATAATGTCTCGTTATCGTTGGTAATTACATTCCCGTATCCGAAGCCTTATCAAATCTTTTTTTTACGTATTGTTGCAAAAGTATTAATGTCATTTGTATTGTGCTTTCTATTATTTCATATATGATGCGTAGACAAGAAGAGAAGGACTATAAACTAAAAATAAATTCTGCAGTGGTTTCTGTAAAAATACAAAACTGGGAACAGAACAAAGACCCTTTTCATATCAACCTGAAATTAGGTCATTTTCAGGTGAGTGTCTTCTTGCATAAATTCAACAAGAATTGTCAGTTAATATTTCTTAAGTACCGATTTTTAATACAATGTATAATGTTTTTCATTAGCTGATTGCATTTGCCTTTGTTTGGGTCATGGACATTCGTGTTGACCGAGGCCATTACGCTGAAGTAAATACGTCTGTCAGTATCAAAATATTAACTTTAAAATAATAACCGTTGCCGGCTGTCATTATTAATTTGTGGTGTAAACGAGAAATGTTGATCACATTTTTCTTTTTTTCACGGTTCTTGAATATAAGTATGGACATAGTTTTAGTTATGTTGACTTTCAAAGGAGAAAAAATCATCAGTTTAACACTATTGTTAAACGTACCTTCTCTGTGGTGAAACACATTGCTGGCGGCGTAGCCAATGTCAAGCTGCTATTGGACATTAGAGCACAACTAAGTGAACGCGACGTTTTGCAAGACAGAGCAACCCTTGAACTGGTAACTGAACGCCTGTTTATTGAATCTGCAGACCAGGACAGTATGAATTCATCGACAGCCCTTCTTAAATTCGTTTATTCCGATAAAAGTGTTTTTAAAACGACGCAAACGTGCACTTCGGTCTTCCGTTAATTTTAACATCTTATGATAGTCACAAGTTACTCTAGGGTAAAGCGCATTAAGTGATTTTCATCTGTACTCGTATTAATAATAATATCATTATTAAAGTATTGACGAAACTTTTAAAAATCAATATATCATCATTTTTTTACCAAGAACGGGTCCTGATTTCACCCAAATTGGCTGAACAAGTCAGAAACTGTACCACTTCCGACACAGGTGATAAATAATCATATTAAAGGAATCTGATATTATCCAATAGAATCCTGAACTGGGGTGAAGCAAAATATTGGCGACATTTTTATCGTATAACTTTGACAGTGAATGTTGTATAACGACAAGGTTTTTTTTTTGTTGTTACTAATTGATAGGGTAGTAAGTAAAATATATCTGTAAGAATAAAGTCCTTGGAAAATCAAAAGATGAAGGGAACTATTTTTTTGTTCTGTTCGCTAGTATTAACTATTTCATGTATAACATACTGTATCTATCCAGTTGAAAATTTATATCATATTTTTTCTTATTCAGGGAAAATTCAATAATCCTCTATGTAGTTTCTGGAATGAAGATAAGTAAGTTTTTTTTTCTTCAATATTATAACACATATGTCACCTATGTTACATTTTGGATATTTACTTGTACTCTATCGACATACATAAAATAGCAAAAAAAATTGTAAAAACCACGATAATGACAATTTTACTGGTATTAGTGATGAGTTAATAAAGGCCATGAGGCCGGAACGTAGATAAAATAGAGAGAAAAAAAAAAGATTATCTATTGGACAGAATTGTTGCACATACTGTTTATTTATACCAAATATATTTCATGCCCTTACACAGTGTGCAAGTCTAGAAACTAATGTACCTAATTTCAGGACAGCTTGGGATAGAAAAGGGTGTAATTTAACGTCTTCGTCCTCGTCGGAAACAGTATGTGAATGCAACCATTTGACAAATTTTGCGATCTTAATGAGCCCTTGGGAAGAAGTACGTAAAATATTCAGTTGTGTATTCATTAGTTTCGTTATCAAACAGGCTCAAAAAATAAGAAAGGTCTAGGTAGTCATAGGCCTTGCCCCCATCAAGTAAATTATGATTTTTTTTAACAATTAATTTAGGTTAGTCGTTCGTTCATTACACCGTTCTGAAGAAAAAAAAATATATCGCAAATATATCTTGTTTAGTCTAAAAACGGTTTTGTTATTTTATAAATTTCAGACTATTTGTACACCAAAAAGCATTATCTAAATTTGGGTTTATTGAAAGATTGTAACTCAACTTACAGGATACCTTGTTTTAGCATAAAAGCAATATTTCAGAGTAAATGTTGAGTGAAACTTTGAGGTAAAATTGTACTCAAAATTGTTCACTGGTCAAGATTTTACAAAAGGAAAATGGCTGTATCAAATATATACTATTTAAGATACACTGAACAAAATAGTTACGCTGCAATTTGCTTCGTTCCCAATGTTCAAAAATTACAAAATCATATATCAAATTTTCAAAAATAGCGAATCGTACAAAGTTATGACTTTATTCATTTCACAACTACATCTCATTTTTCAAAAGTTACAAAAGTACACATAAAAGTTTTGTTTGTTTAGGTAAACAGGTGAATACCATTTATGATAAGCTGAGAAGAATTTGATTTAAATACTGAGAAGGATTAATTATCATACACTAATCAAAATATCCTTTACAATAGTGTACGGCAACAACGTTATGTTGACATTTTAGTTTGTGACTTTTAAAAAATTGGTGCATCAAATTATATGATGTCATTGTTATGTTGTGATGAAACTTTGTAACGATCCTAGCGACATAATGTTTTACACGTACTATTATTATACGAATGTACTTTCAGACATTTGTAAATAATTGACAAAACAACAAATGACATTTTAGCTGTTTTGTTAAGTATAGATTTAGAATTTTTGAACGTCCCTACATCTATTAGTGGAGACTTTACCCTGACGTTGAACTATCTGGAGCTTTTAATGAAAATAAACATATTGAACATTTACAGTAAAAGTAAGTTCAGGTAAGAGCATATTCTGTCTCTTTCATTTATTGTTCCTTTCAGGTACATCGGGGAGCATGTTTAGTTGTCCCTTTACCTTCTATTACACCTAATTTTAAACAAATGAATACCACAAACTCAATATAGAAGAATAATATTTTTGTAGACTTTTAGGTATTTTAAGATTGTTTATGAATAATGCCGCAACGTTAACGCCAGTGCCATATTTCTTTTTTTTACAGGAAAATGTTGACACGAAGGCTATTGATATCATATCAATTGTTGTTGGATGCAGTATCTCATTGGCTGCTTTACTCATTACCATCATAGCCTCTATTGCACACTGGAGGTAAGTTTGGAATAAGTATTCTTAAGACGGTTCGGACTTAAGATTTTTACGCGTTCATCCATGGCCATTACATAAAACAAGAACAAATATCAAATAAAAAAAGCCACGTAACAATAACACGCGCCCCCTCTCCCTATTATAGTGTTTGTATGAACATGTGCATGATAAATAATGCATAAAATATATAAACAAACTAAACGCAAACAGAGAACGAAGACAAGACAAACAAATTAATGAACACAGTTGAGCACCACTTTTGGATGATCAATGGTTTAAGTATTACTTGGCAGAAATGGTCTCCGTTATGTAACAACATCATGCGTAACACACAGACTCTTCATTTAAAGGTTAAGGTCATTATTGTCAAATATCAACAGTGAAGAAAGCTAACAGTGTCTGCCTTATGTCCGCTCCATAACTGTGCCATCCATCAAGAATATTTTTATATAACTTTGGACAAATGTTTACAATAATAAGCCGATATTACATCTGCAACTCACAGACAATTATATCAAAGGTCAAGGTCAATCCCGGAGGTCAAACGTAAACACAGTCTGTTAAATACATTTGCTATCAAATCAAAGAGTTAAAGTAGTACTAGGAACATTATGTTCCCCATAAGGTGTTGTCGTCGAGCCAACACTAAGATCCCTCCCTAGCTGAAAGGAAAAGGTCACACCGGAGGTCAGAATTTAACAGGGTAAGACCCATCCCATAAGCATTAATGACAAGGTCATACCAGGAAAGTGGTAATATATATAGCGCTTTTGGCGTTATTTGACCTTATTTAACCTTTTGACCACTTCTAAAAAACCCAAAGTCAAACAATTAAAAAACAAAAAATAAACAAGTTTTCATAGTACTATATGAAAACCTATAGTAATATATGATTAAACACTTCCACCAAATATTTGTCAAAATCCTACCACGAAAACAGGGTCAGTTTAACCTCACTTAACCTCTTGTTTTTATTTTGTAAGTGCACAAAGTTTAAAACCCGGAAGAAACATTTACAGGTGTCACATTTTATTGGATTTATTTTCATTCATAAAACCGATATGTTTACATTTGTAGTACAATTTCGTTTAAACTTCCCCGTGATCGATTTACGTTTTACAGCTGATTTAATATAAGTGTTTTATTAAATATCCACTCACACAATTAAAAAACACAGGTTTGTAACCTTACATTTTTTTCGTACTTTCAGAAAAGCTGGTTATAAATAGCTGACATATTTTCTGAAAATGGCTATGTAGGAAACCACAAATTCAACCAATCAAAAGCCTGCCATTTTTCTGCCAAGTGGCAGCAATGTGACAATGTCTGCCAACTTGGCAAACTTTTGGCAGAAATTTGACAATAGTGTTATAATAAAATTTTGAACACATTATATTTTATATACTGTTTTATTAGTATATTTTTTTACAACAAAATTACTGTATTTCTACTCTTCTTTTTTTACTCAAGACTTTGTGGAGGGGTGCTTCTCAAATCTGAAAAATAATGAAAGGCTAATTTAAATGAAATAAATAAATCTTAAGAAGTATGACATTAGTATCAAATAAAAAACACAAATAAAAATTATACATTCAAAGCAACTTACTATATGGATTTTTCTTTTTCTTTTAAGAGATTCTTATTCTTCCGCTTCAAGTTTTCTTTTTCTTTCTTGAGATAACATTTTTCTTTCGATTTCCCCATATTGTTGCGACCAATTTCGTCTGCTTTTTTCAAGTTTTAAAAACTTTTTAAGTTCCTTTAAAAATTCCAATCCCCGTTCACTGTTATTTATTGCTTCTTTGATATTTAATGTTTGAATATTTTCTTGCATTTTTTCTAAAATTGCCCGGTCTATAAATATTCCACATGGGATTGACGACTTTAAACACTCAATCGAAATTTCAATTTCATCATTAACTTTGTCTAATCTTCTTCTTATCTCAAATTTTGAAGGCATTTTATAGTATTAATGCGTACGATCTAAAATCCGATTTTGAAATGTTTTCTGTTGGTAGAAGAGTACAAGATTAATACTAAAAGAGACTCAATAATTTATTGACTTGATATTGTGCAATGTTTGTGTACGTTTTCACATAGCAACTACCGCAATATTTACTACTCTATTCATAAAAACAAAGAAAAATATCAAACAGGGCGTGCCACGCACCAAAAGCGCAGCCTCCTCAAAACGAACCCCCAGCACGCAAACGCGTGCACCACACACACACTCAAAGCTTACACATCAGGACAAAACGAACAACACACACACACACACACACACACACACACACACACACTCAAAGCCAACACATAAGGACAAGACGAACAATAAGCATACACACACGCGCGCACACAAAGTCAACACACAAGGACAAAACGAACAAACAAAGGAACACAGTGGGGCACCGCCTTGGAACGGTCAGTGGCAAAAACACCACTGGGGAGCTTAAACTGGTTTATGGTGCGCACCCAACCTCACTCTTACCCCCACCATGTTCCAAAGACATGGGACAGTGTAAATAAAAGTAATCCCCTCCAGGTGAATCTCTAACACACGTAATGGAAACAAAAAGGCATGGCATGTAATACACAAAGATGCTCGTGTATAAATATATAAAAAGCAAACCTTAAGAACCAAAAACGTATGTACTCAATGCCTTTTCAGAAGACAGAGCAACAAGAGAAAGCCCGACGAAACAGGCCAGAAGACAAATATCAAAAACAGTTCAGTCCTAGTAGGATTTAAAAACTGCTCATCATAGAGTTGACATTGGAAACTAATATGTTTATCTTGTTATACCTTGCACGTCACCGAATCAATAATAGATTAAAGCTATGGAGTTTAATAGAAAAGGCGACATAACTAGTATACTATTATGTGTTGTGCAGAATAACGGGGTATTATCCCTTAGATGTAAAAACATTTATAATTGTTTGTTCATTTACTTTTTGATTGTTAACTTTTAGTATTCTATACAATAAATCATAAATATTTATACCATCTTGTAACATTTTAATGAAAAATAAACAATAATAACCACAAAGTGTACTTGTTTTGTCTTGATATTGTATGTCGTTATACTTGACTCCGGGTATATATTCAATTACCTCCTTCGGTGGAGGAAGTCCAAATGGATCAAAGTACAAAGTATTTATGTCACAAACCCAATGTGTTCCAGAACCAACAGAGTCGTCCAAATTTATAATTCCACATTCATTATTCAACTTTGATTTTGGTAAATCATTTTTACTAAATACACCCCTAAAGTTTTTAATACTGAGTTGTTTAACCCATTGTTCAATTTCAAAGTTAGAAATTGGTTTGTTTATAAATTTTATTTTTTTTTTACTATAGGAATTCGTCTGTAAGGTCTCCTTTGAGAATCAATCTGTAGTCCTTTCCCACTTAACAAAGATGTAATCAAAGGTATCCCTAGACTAGCAGCCAGCATACCCAGGAACCCACCATTTTGTTTCTGTTTTTGTGTTAATTTAATCACTCCAGATCCTACTAGTTGCTTTCTTTGATTAGGTGTAAGATATGGTGATATTATATTTCTCTTATCATTAGCTATCGAAACCATACCATTCCCAAGTAACTTACTAACACCGGTACTGGCCAGCCCAGAGAGGGCTCCGATGCCTAGAGGGGCTAATATTTTTTTAGCTATTTTTGCTGCCATTGGAAAAATTGTTTTTCCTAACAAACCACTCAAAGCTCCTAAAATCCACCATTTTGACCTTGATTGGACATCTGTTTTTTTGAAATTGTAATTTCTAATCCCTTATTATTTCTAATAGACTTTTCAATTTGATTAATTTGTGTTTTTGTTAAAAGTAAAGAGAAGTTTCCACGTAATTGTTCATGTTTTAATCTAAAAGTATATGGAATTTTATTATTATAAGCCTGTGCTAAATGTTTCTTTTGCCCATCTGTTAGGTTAACCTTCTATTCAATATAATTTGATGACATTATATACTTTATATTTATTTTAATTTTATTTTATTTTAATTTTATTTTATTTAAACAATAATAAGTTCATTTCCAATAGTATTTATTTCAACTGTTTCTTCATACAATTGCGTAAACACGAATATTAGCTGCCGGTGGAATATTTAACCTAACTGTTAATGTAATATGCTTAGGATCATTTGTTATTACTTCCTTTTTATATTCCAAATTAAAATGAACAAATCCAAACAATTTTAGAAAATTAAATCTATTTAAGAGACTTCCAGTAGTTTTGTTATTTTGTTTATAATAATAATTAATTACATCATCATATATTCTTGATATACTTGTGTATTCTGTTTCTGGATAAAAAACACCATTACCAGCTTCAAGACGACAAGAGCTCAAAGTGCAATTATCATTTGCTGCATTAATTTTAAATGTATCTAATAAATGTGGATTATGTTCTTGTGAATTACTTTTATTAGGTCGTTGTAAATAAACAAATACATGTTGTGATTTTGTTACACCAGCCGTTATTCTAAAGGTTATATTATTTTGTTGTATATCAGTTGATTGTGTCACCATTTCCCGAAGGTATGACCATCTTGCTTTTGTAAATCTTTCAGCAATTAGATTAAGTCCAAATTCATTGAAAATTAAACGCGGAACCCATAGAATTAATTTTGTTACAATTACTCTACCAGCATCAGCAGCATTAGCTCTAAAAGTTAATTCATCATCATCTGTCAGCTGTAGTGTTATTTGAATTCGACTTGGAGGTATAATATTAGTTTCTAAACCCTGAAAAAATGAATAATTATTTAATGGAATTTTAGCATTTACCTCTTTACCACCCTGGATTAATTCCTTTCTAAATTTGAAACCTTTATTATCATCAGCAGCAGCAGTAGCAGTAGTATCTAAATAGATAAATTCATTTGTTCCAGTTGATTTTACATAATCATTAGATAGTTCAACTAAATTTTTTACATTTATTACTTTGTATAAATTATTACAATCATATACAATTTTTCCATTTTGTTTAACCACTAACTGATCAATAATTGAAGCTGCATTATTAATTAAAGCAATTTGATCTCCGTCAGCATAATTATTACCATTAGCAAGTTTATTAACTTTAAAACTTACTTCAAAATAACCATTAAACCAATCAAAATATGAACTTCTATCATTAATTGTAAAGTGATATCCGTTTTTGTTGCTTAACATTATTTCCCAAGACAGATATTAAGGCTGTATCTAATTGAATAGGAGTTAGTTCGTATCTTTCACAATATTGTTTTGTTCTAAACATGTATATTATATATTATTTTATTTTTTATAAATTAATCTGTTAATACGTTTACGCGTCCCCGATCCTGACAATAATCTATTTAATCTTATATCAATATCCTCCTCCTCATTATTTTTACTGTTATTCTTTTCTTGTAATTCCTTAGCAATTAAATTATTAGCAGCTAAATTTCCAACTTCCATTCCAACCTTTTTTGTTCCACTTTCAAGTGCTGCTTTTCCTGCTTTTCCAGAGCCTTTTTTCCAGCTGTGCTAATTGAAGATGCAACTCCACTTGAAAACAATTTCGTTAAAGTGTCAAAGATACCTGTACCGTGTATATTTTCTTCTCCCGTGTGAGTATCAACATAAATAAATATTCCTTTATTTTTATCATAAACTTTCTTGTACATTATATAAAACTAAATTTTAATTAATTTCTTTTAATATTAATGTAAAACTTGTTTCAACCCCGTTAAAATTAATTATTCTACCAAATATGTCTGTAATATATATTCTTATTGAATTTATAATATTTTTATTAATTCCAGAATATCCAACTCTTCGTGGTTCTTTTGTAAATGGATAAGCTCTTGTTAAATCTGCAGTACTTAAAGCATAGATAATATCACTAAAATTACCATCAACAAGTGAATTATCAATAAGATCACAATGAATATAAATTGTATCCACAGAGTTAGTTATATTTGGTGTTGTAGTTCCCCATTCAGTATTTCTCAATGCTTTTTTCTCAAATCCAAGCAATGTATGAAAATTTGACATTCTTAAATCCAACATAAAATTATCATGAATTGAAATCAAAATCTTAAAACTACTTAAATCAAATTCCAAACTTATTGGAGCAATGCTTGATTCACCATTAAAATCATCATTACTTATTAATGTTTCCCTTATGTAATTATTAATATCAGTGTAACTGTAAGAACCATTTGTAAATATAATATCTTTCCAATCCTTACCATTATTATAACGAATTCTTTTATTATCATATTCATCACTAATATTATGCCAAGAATAAGTCATAGTGTTAATACTATCCAAACCAACAGCATAAGTTTTATTTTTATCTAAAATTAAAGAACGACCAAATCTGATTGTAAAATCACTCGGAGTATTTTTATTATCATCTTTAACTGTTTCAGAACTTAATACTATTTTTTGTTCCATTTATATATTCAAGAAAAATATTTTTTATATAACATTTCATGTTGTTCTGGTAACAATTCATTCATTTTTAATAATTCATCAATTATACTAATACCTTCATTTTTTAGTTTTTCATTATTATTTCCAGCATCAATCGAACCACAAATTAACTCCAAGTCATTAACCAATTCTTCTGGATTACATGGACAAACGTCATAACCCTGTCCCCTAATTATTTTTTTTAAACTTCATAGATCTTTTATTGATAGGTAATCCTGATTTTTCTGTTAATTCTTTAAATATTTTTCTAGAATGAATTGAATGTTTTTTATTATTGTTATATCTTTTATTAATCAAATCAATTAAATCATCATCTACTTTAGTGTTAATTACTTCTTTTCCAGTTATTCTATCCTTAGCGATTAATTTGTTTTGACCATAAAGTTTATTAAGATCAATAATTAAATTTCCATATTGACCATTTGGTGACACTTTATATGGATTATGATATCTTATTCCTTTTCCCATATATTTTCCTTGTTTTAGAATATCATTGATTACTTCTCTATATTTTTTATAATTATCCGACTCAGCCATAATTGCTTTCTGTTGCTCTAGCTCGAGATTTGTGGGGTTTTTCATTCTAGTTATTGCACCAGATTTACTACCCAATTTTTTTATTTTCTTTGATACCTTTTCTATGATATCCTCTACTTCTTCCCTAGTCATTTTTTCATCAGGATTTTCAGATTCAGTGTGAAAAAATTCAAACACTTCTTGCGGCGTCCAATATTGTTTTGCATCTAAAAGATCTAAATCAATTTCTTTATTTAATACCTCGGATCAAATTCTTTTGGTCTTGCTCCCAATTCTTCTTCTTCTGATTCTTTGGATGTATCGTCAGTTGTTTCAGTTATTCCCATCTTTTCTCTTCCATAATCTTCTAATTTCCCAAATTTATTTCTTCAATCTATTGGCGTATAGTCTTTTTCCCAATCTATTGATGTATAGTCTGGTTCTTTCCGACCTTCTGAATGAAAATAAGGAGTCGATTTTAAAGCTTGTTGTTTTTTAGATTCATCCTGCATTTCTTTAGTTAATTCAGTAATACTTTGTGTTAGATCTTCTGATATACTTTTTGGAAGTAACGCTAATTGCTCTTTAATTCCAGGTAATGCTTTTAACTGACTTGATAATTTTTCTTTTTGACTTTCTATTCCTTCAGTAATTGGTTTATAAATTTCAGTGTAGATATCCCTATTTGTAGCTTTTTTAATTTTTTCTCTCATTATTTCTTCTTTTAAATTTCTCATCTTTTGTCCAATTAAACTTTTTTTTATTCTTATTTCATTAAGTTTTGATTGCATTTATATAATAATGTTAGATAATGTAAGATAATGTTTAATAATGTAAGATAATGTAATATTATTATATAATATACAAATGGAAATTCCAAATTATAATACAAAAAGTAATGCCAAGCACAATAACTTTAAACAATATTATCCTTTTATGCCGGATTCATGTTTTAGAATGTTAATATGTGGATCTTCCGGATCTGGCAAAACAAATACATTAATGCATATGATACGAAAACCTCTTATATATTATGATAAATTATACCTATATGCTAAAAACCTAGAACAATCTAAATATCAGGATTTAATTAAACTCTTAAATGGAATTGCAGAAAAAAATAAAATAAATCCAAATGAAATACTTGAATATTCGGCTGATCCCAACCAAATTGAACCCTGTGAGAATCTTGAATCAGAAAAACAAAAAGTAGTAATATTTGATGATTTTGTATGTGAAGACAAAAAGGTTCAGAATGAAATAACAAAGTACTTTATTCAAGGACGTCACAAAAACTGTTGTGTTATTTATTTAAGTCAGTCTTACTATAAAGCACCAAAAGATATTCGGATTAACTGTTCACATTATATTTTATTTGAAAGTCCAAGTAAACGAGAAAATGATATGATTTGTAATGAACAAAATATTAACCCTAACTCTTTTGCTAATGCAACAAAACAAAAATATGATTTCTTATATATTGACAAACCAAGGAAGTTTTTAAGAAAAAACTTTACTGGTAATATATAGATGGGAGTTTTTAATGATGTAAAACAAATAAGTGAACCCGACAGTATAAGTAAAGTTAAATTTGATATTGATTTAAGTGATTATACTACTAAAAAACAATTCAAAAAACTTAAAAAGGAAATCGTATCTTCACAGAAATAAGGAACTTGATAACACAATGAACAGAGCATTAGATATGGGAGGTAATAACCTTATTAACCTAGGAAATCCAGATAAACCCAACGATGCAGTTGTAACAAAAGATTTTAAAAAGAATTCATTATTAATAGTTCAATTACAAGATAAAATTGAAAAAGAAATGAAAGCTATGGTTGATTCTATTAGAGAACTTGAAGAGAAATCTGATATGACAGACGAAACCATAAAAGAAGTATTTCGGGTAAACACGGGTTTTTAAGAAAAAGATTGAAATTAATTTAAGCAAAGGAATGACGTTTACAATTAATCTTGGATTGATTATAGGACAACAATATTTTATTGAACCAGGAAGTTATGTTAGATTCTATCTAGTCAATTAATTAAATATTGTGTTTTTTATATAATGGGAATATTCAATAATATAAACGAAAAAGTAAGTAAAATAGAAAGACAAATAATAAGAAAACCTCCATTGTTCTTAACATGTTATACCGAAGATACCGATAGTGGATTATTTCAATGGAAAGTTGTAAATGCTAGTCCTGGTTTAGTTCAAAATGGTAATAATGTAACAATTAATTTTAATTGTATTTTAATTATTCTTGTCGATGCAATTAAATTAGATAAAGGAGAAGTTAAATTAAAACAAAAAAATAAAGAAAATGTAATTCTTCAAAGTTACAATGCAAAAACAAACAGAAAAAACGAATCAATTCTATTAATTATGCTAATAAATTTAAAATGAATGATGTAATTTATATTGATTCTTTAAACGTTAAAAATATTCAATTAACAATTTATGGTTCTATAATTTAAGAATAAGCTAATGTATCAATACCATTATCAAGAATGTATATTTTATCGTCATAACATGATATAGATGTTTTATTTATAACATAACTGGAAAGATTGTGTTTATCAGAACGAATAACTTTAAAGGTGTGATTACTTCGTGTTGAATTAAACAAAGTATCTTTATAATTTTTATGAACTATTGTTTTCTTTACAACATGTTTTTTAATTCCTTTACATTTTTTAACATTAACTTCGTTTTCTAATAAATATGAATACATTTTACTTCTTAATCCAACAAATTCAACGATTGGAATACTGGCAGCTTCATCTTTAAATTTTCCAATTACTTTTTTATTATTGTCGAAATAAAATTTTGAATTACTATCGTAATCAGTATTATCACTATTATCAAATAAATCTTTGTCCTTAAAAATCTCATATGCATTGTATTTATTCAATATAGAGGTGTCAGTGAATAAAAGCTTTGCTAAATCCTCGTACTTTTCCTTAATGTAGTTATAATGAAAATCATACATTAAATATTTTGATAAATCTAGAATGCTCATTCCAACATAACAAGGTCTGTTTAATAACAAGCTTTCTTTTATTCTATGAATACCAAATAAATTCTTGTTAAACATCGTTGAACTAACAAATGAAGGTTTTGCTATATACTTCAATAAAATATTTTCATCATGTGGCAGCTTAATATTGATTCTTTTACGTAAATTCTCCATCGTCTTACCGAATACAGAGTTGTTCATTAACTTAAAAAAGTCCTTTTCAAGTGAATTTTTTGCTTTAGATCTTTTTTGAGTATTAAAAACAATATACTTTTTTAACCAAGGACTTTCGTCAAAAGTTAATATTTTGTGTATTTTTGTTACTTTTAACCCTAATTGTGTATATAGTTCAAGATTTTTATAATGAACTACACAATTTTGTTTTTTCATTAAAGTTGGAACTAATTTTTTTACATTACTTTTTCCTATTTCAAATTCTGTTTTAATAGTTTTACTATAATTGGAAAGCCATTGATCTGGTATTTTAATTTTTTCAGGAGCCAAAGAATAATCATTATGTACAGTATGTAATTCTTTTGGATATTCAAGATCACATTCAACTATAAAGTTAGTTTTACCTTTTGCAATTAATTTCTTGAATTGTTTTTCGGATATAAATTTTAAAGTTTCCAGAGGGCAAAGGTCGACACATGGCCCAACCATAAAGATTATTGGCGTCAAGGTACATAATGTATTTAGATTCTAATTTAGGATCATAATCTTTCATATATTTATTGTTTGCTTTACTGTATCTGTTTGAAATATAACTTATTCTTCCTCTCAGTCCCTTTTCAATAAAAAGATACATATCAATATCAGTTATTAAATCTAACTGAATTCCAGTCATTTTTAACATTGCATCCCAAGCTAAACCAGGACTACTAAAATAATGACAAGGGTCTAATTTGTAGTACTCTAAACACAACCATCTAAAATTTTAGAATACATCAGCTAAAAGTAATACGTCAGTTTTTAAATATAGATCGTGATATTCTCCCATTGTTTTAATTTTAAATTTATTCCAAACATTTTTAGCATGCTCATATTCTTCATTAGATATGTGTGTTTCATTTAAACTTGAATAAAACTCTTCTTTAGGAGGTAATTCTGTTTCTTAGAATTTTTTAAATGAATCTATGTAATCATATGGATAAATACCTTTTGTTTTTAATAAATTAATGTTTTCACAATTAAATTCTTGAGATAAATATTTAAATTCTGGAATATTTTTTACTAAGTTATCCAATGATTGAGACATAAATTGGAATGAATCAATAAAGACCAAGTCGGAAATCATAAATGCCATATATCTTTCCATATTATTAGGAATAACATTAATTTCTTTTTTGAATTTTCCTATTTGTTGCATAATAAAATGACCGTCATAACCTCTTAAATTATGAAAAATAACTGGAATTTTGTGTGTTAGTCTAAAATTAATATTACATTCTGAGTGAGCACTTCCTCTGAATTTTCCTGTTATATGACAGTGATCACGTACTTTGATTGAATCTTCTATATATTCTTTTTCACAGATATGACAAAACTTTTGTTTTTTAAATTCAATTTCGTCTTTTTCAGACATTCTTAAATATTTGTTAAAGTTAACTTTAAACATTTCCTTACAATATTCCTCTTCCTCAAGCATTTTTTCAATAAACTTATAAACTGCATTGGGTCCTCTGTAAACCTGTGTTGGTTTAGTATATTTATCGTCATAACAACAAACAACTTAATAACCGTAACCACAATCTATATGTTTTTGGTACGGTTCTGTAAATGAAGATTCTGGATTCGGAAGAGTTGTTGAAACTTTTAAATTAATTGATTCGAAATCAGCATAAATTACAAAAGGTACTGATAATTGTTTGTGATAATCTTTAAAATAAACTTTACTTCCCTCTTTTGGCATTTTACGCCTTGGGTACCATTAATGGCTAAACAATTTGGAATGTGTTCATCCAATATTTTTTCTTATGAAAAATTTTGTAAGCATGATTTACAAAAATGTTTTTTATGTTGATATTTTTTTTTTTTTAAACATTAATCTATTAAAGTCTTTTATCCAAACATAATGGTTTTTTTCGTTATTACTAATTAGCAACATGTCACACCTTTCGGAATATTGATATTTTGATATGTACAATGGATAAATTCCCGTAGGTTCTTCATAACCAAATATATTAAATGAAATATCATTTAAAACTTCTATTTGATTTAATGTAACAGGAAATTTAATTCCAGTATAATCAAGATCGTTTATATGTTTTTTATATTTTGAAATTTTTTGAGGATCTTTTTCAACAGAAAATTTGTAGGCTAAATGACACCATCTAAAACATTCATTATCGTCATTTTTTTATATTTATCAATCCTTTCATTGGATGTTGTAATGGTTTTGGTAATTCTAAATAACTTGAAGCAGCCAGTGGTGTATATTTATATCTATTTATATAATGAGCATCAACTGACTCTATTCTCCAACCACTTCCTTCTGAAATCCAATTACCAATTTTATTTATTATTTCATCAAAAGCTTGACGTAAGGTGTTTTTTTATTTCATTTGTATTAATAATTTCTAAAGCCTATGATTGAAAATAAGCTGATTTATATATTGTATCTGTTGCACTCATTTTTACAAAAGTTATTTTTAAAACAACGTTTATTTTTATACCTTTTAAAGCTTTAAGTTCAACTTTAAGTATTTCATAAGAGTCATTTATAGTTAAATATAATTGATTTTTTGGATCATCTCTATATTCAATTTTAATTTCAAATTTCTTATAATATTGCTTTGTAGATCTTTCAATTTCCATCTATATATTATATTTAGAAAAAAAATCGTTAAGCAAAAAAGGGTTAAAAAAATAATAAAATAAATAAAGTTTAAGAAGAAATAAAATATTTAAATTTATATCTTTTTCCGTTAGTTTTTGATATTCCACTTTTTACTCTGTTTTTCCCTTCACAGCACATTTTTATTAACGCTGAATTAATATCAAGGTCTTTAAATGCTGCGTAAGTGCTTTTATATATTTTTTCTTCATTAGTGTCACAATCGGTTGCAATAACTCTTTTAGAGTTGTTTCGATGATTATTTGGTCTGGGACAATCACATAACCTTTCGACATTTTCTTCTTCAGTTAATAGACAACCACAGTCCCATTCAAATAAATTCTTTTCTAATAGATAAGGATCTATAACATTTTGTAATTTATCAATGACATGGTTTTTATATTCATCGCTAACTATTTGATTAAGTTTTGATTTAATAACGTTTCTTCTTTTGAGTACTTTTTTATATGAATTATTGTCTGGATTCATTATTTCTCCTAAAGTGCTAGATAATTTTGACATAATCATTCTATCTACTTTTCTATTAACCATCTATATATAATATACTTATAGAAAAAAATCTCTAAAACGCACGTAAAAAAATTATATTGATTTGAGAAATTTGTTTATATTATCTATATCTTTTGAATAAGATTTTAAAGTTACTTTTTCTAAATTGTTATCAACTGTTAAAATTTTACTACCTTCTTGAGACATTCTATTTAACCATTCTTCGTGTAATTTGTGTAGTTTTTCTAAATAATCTAAACCAACTCTGTTTTCTTCAGTTCTGTTTCTTTTTTGAAGTCTTTGAAAACATATTTTAGGATCGGTTTTAACATAAATAAAAGCATCAATTGGGGTTTTTCCATGTATTTTAATAACATGATCAATTAAGAAAAGATTGTATACTGCCCACTCGGGGTCATTTATAACATCGTTGTCGTGATATTGTTTTGTAAAAACATTGCTGTTAGTTAAATAACATCGTTCAAGAAAAGAAACACCATCAAAGTTTTTAGCAGAATTTAACATTTTTATGTGACTGTTTAAAGTTGCTAACTGAAAAGGAAATGAATATTTTAGAGGTTCTTGAGCAGCAAGTTCAAAAAGATTATATGAATTTCCGCTTGGGTTCATAACATTTTGCCATTCATGAATTGGTTCTGGAATTATATTAAAATTAGAATTATATTCTTTAATAATATCTAAAAACGTACTTTTTTCTGATGCAATATTACCTTCAACTGATATAATTTTTCTCATTTATATAAATTACTTATAGAAAAAATCTTTAATATAACTCTTCTTCTTTTTTACTTTTATATCCGTTAAGTTTAAATTCCTTCATATATGTTTCAAAGGGCATTAAATATTTTTTTTCTTTCTGCATTTCTAACAGTATTGTAAAAATATCTTGAATAACTTTTTTCTCTTCTTCTTTATTTACTTTTCCAGGATCATTAGGGTTATGAACAGCTAAAGCTGCAATCCGTGCTTTTGTTATTAGTTGTTTTATTTTGTGATGATGTGTTTTTAAAATAAATTTCTTGTCGTCAAGTTTTAGTCTATTAGTAAATATGGTAATTACTGGTGGAACAACACCAACAACTGCTATAAATATAGGAATAGCTGGAACAAGTGCTAATGCAGCTGAACAACCAAAGATACTTGTTGTAATATATAACCCAGTACTTACTCTTCCACAAAACTTATAACTTTTTCTGTAAGCAGCAGCTAGTTTAGTTAAGTGAATAATTAATTGATCTATTGTTTCTATTCCATTATTAGAAATAAGATTTTTATTACTCATTTATATAATATATTTTCAATTTAAATTTCTTCCAATTCATTAAATGGTACCCAACTATTAAATTTTTCATTGTAACCTTTCCATTTTACTAAAGCTTGTTTTTTCTTATAGTCTCGTCTAATAACTTTTTCTATTCTAAAAACTTCTTGTGTAGTAGGTAAAAGTTCTTGTTCATAAAATGATCCTTGAATTATTTCATCATTTCAATCTTTTATAGTATATGTTCTGGGATTTGTATTATTAATTTTATAAATTATAAATATTTCCTCTGTCCAGTTTGGTGTATATCCTTTTTCAAAATGCCTTTTAAGTTTGCTTAAGCGAACTCGATCACCAATTTGAAATTTTGGTTTACTCTTTGGTATCTTTAAATTACCATATAAGTTAAAGTAAACAGTACCTTTATTTAAGTTTTTACTGGCTTCGGTTGGTGTCATTTTTATACTAGAATGTTTTGTTTTGTTATATTTATCAACCATATCCTGCAAATTATCTAAATAAATATAAGTATTATTTACTGTAAAATATTTCCACATTATTCTTTTTAAAGTTCTATTGAATCTTTCAATTACTACAACCTTACCTTCGTTAAATGTATGGTACATGTTAATCTTATTTTTATTCAAAAATGATTCAAACTTTTTATTATAAAATTCTTTTCCTTCATCTACCCATAAATTTGTTGGTGTTCTGTCTTCAGAAATTATTTTTTCAAATGCTTCAGTAACAGATTCTCCAGTTTTATTCTTTAATGGAATAACCCAAGCATATTTACTGAATATATCAATAACGGTTAACAAGTACTTTACTCCTTTATTATATTTTGAAAAGGCTTGCATATCAACTAAATCAGCAGACCAAGTATCATCAGTATCATTAACAATCACCCGTCGTTTCCTAAATTTTCTTTTAATTGGTTTGTGTAATTCTTCTGCTAATTCATCACTCCAGCGGTAGCTCAGAGTTACCGGCTTTGCAGTTATTTCGGGGGTCTTTTTAGTAAGCTCTTAGCTTCCGAGGACTTACGTCCAAGTAAATACTCTACCCCCTTTTCCCGTTTTTTGACTTTCGTTTTTGTCCGAGACCAAGTTTATATTTCGTTTTAATTGCAGGTTTTACAACTAAATGTTTTGCAATCTTTTCTCCAAATGTTTTTGATTTAGTGTTATTTAAGTTGGAAAGCATTTGTTTGTCGCATATACCCTTTTTTACACCGCTGTCATAGCCAAAGTCGTGGGTCTTACATACTGCGTCCAGTTCGTTGACAGGAGGTCCATTATCTAAAGGATTTCCTGGTCCGCAATAGTTATATCCTGGAAGTGTTAACCCTTTTTTAGGTAATAAAGGTAACACTGCTTTATGGATATCCAAATTGCCTGCTTTGACAGTACTTTTAACAAACTTTGATTTCATTCTTCCACAAGATGAACAGGTGGCCATTATCATTCTTTTCCCGTTTTTTGCTGTAACATAATGGGTGTTTATATTATCAGTAAATCTTCTTTCTTTCAAACAATATATTTTATTCTGTAAACTCATCTATATCATATGTATTTAAAACTTTTAATTGGGTTTAAAACCTGTGGTTTGTTTAATTGTCCGGTATTTGTCTGGACTGGCCAAGGGTTATAGGTTAAATAAGGTCAGATTGGTCCTTCAACCTTACGTTCATCAAAGATAGAAACTCAGTTTCTCTTAAAGATTTTCAGGGTACAAATACATTGAGTTAGTATTTTAAAACTGGTTGGTTTTGGAATTTTTAAATTTGAATTGGCTGGCTTTGGGTTTTTTAGAAGTGGTCAAAAGGTAAAATAAGGTCAAATAACGCCAAAAGCGCTATATATATTACTACTCAGGAAGTCAATTATTTTAGATCATTTATCTTGTTTAGTCTGTAATTTTGGAACTCTGGTGAACGATACAGAGCAGTTTCCCCACCGGCGGCAGACCAGAAAGAAAATGCCTCTGTACATGTTATACCCTACCCCTAGGTATTCTATAAGAATACTAGGGATAGGGTATAACATGTACAGAGGCTTATAGAATACCTAGGGGTAGGGTATAACATGTGCGGAGGCATTTTCTTTCTGGTCTGACGCCAGTGGGTTTCCCTATATATTTAGAGGTAGCCGTTTTCAGCGGCGTGTTCCGTATTTTTCAGATATGTTAAAAGCGACCGTGTTGTGATTCTAATACATCTATCTATTTCTCTCGTCATATCGTATGCTATCTTCCTCGGTGGTGTAGACAGGACGGAAAATAAGGTACTGTACATTTGTAAAGAAATGTTCCTACTTTTAATATGTTACAATTAATTCTACGTTTTGACTCCTCTGAGCACTTCCAGTAATCACATTCTGAAAGTTAGTAAATCTTCATCTTCTTCACCAAAAACTGAGCATACTCCTACAATTCAGCAATAGCTCAAGTGTATTTAAATGCCTAACACCGCAAACATCGCAGATATATCTTCTATTCAGTATTGTTTTCTTTATTACTAAGATTGCAATGTAACTAGGTAGAAATGTTTCTTGAATAACACTCGACTAAACTAAGATGTTTGAACTGTGAAACTCGGGAGAATGATCTTTGACCATTACGGCCATCATGCTATATTTGGTGTATATATACATTACGATAGCCCACCAGCATATTCATTTTATACAAATATTCAATGCAAACTTCAGTATTGTACAAATCCGTTCCTTTATTTTTAAAATTATTTTGAAGGATGCGTGTACAGCGGTGGCAGTGTTACTGCAATATATTTTTCTAGTAGTGTTCTTCCTAATGTTGGCGGAAGGAATCGAGATATTAGTGACCGTCCTGTATGTTTTTACGACAGCTTCTAGATTAAAGTGGCTGTTACCGGCTGCATGGTGTAAGTCTTTTCTCAAATTTCGAATCCATAACCACCTCACCGGTGTTTGTTCAAAACCTCAATTCATTTGTAGAATTCTTTCATATGACGAAGCTTTTCCGTTCGATATTCTACACACGTGATCGGTCATGCCTGATCTAATTTCCTGTTTTCGTAATCAAATGATAGAATGTTGTCATATCACGGATGTAACTTTAAACCAAACAAAGCATTGTATTTCCATTTTGATAATCTCTTAAGAGGTTATTTTCTTTCAAAAGAAATCACGTGCATGTGTAAGTACTAAGTAGTTAAATTGAATTGAATGAAAGATTAAATTATGAATCTCACTTCCAGTGATCCCGGCTGTTATTGTTGGTATATCTCTAGGAGCTACACAGTTACAAGGATATGGAAATGAACAATTGTAATATTTTGTCTTTCTTATTTCGTTTTATAGAGCATATATGTTACATTTTCCTTTTTTGAACGATTGCAAACATATGCAATTCCGTGTCTTGGGGTGATGATGTAACTGTTAAAAAATAATACAAATATAATATAGGACTTGTGTTAGTATGTTGAAGCTGAACTCATCTTTTTGCACGAATTCTAACATAATATGATAACCGATATTCTGAAACAAACAATTACAATTTTGAAACAGCATATGAGCCGCACCATGTGAACAGCAACATAGTGCATTTGCGACCAGCATGGATCCAGATCAGGCTGCGCATCCGCACAGTCTGGTAAGGATCCATGCTTTTCGCTTACGGTTTCTCTAATTGAAATAGGCTTTGAAATAGAACAGAATGGATCCTGGTCAGACTGTGCGGATGCGCAGGCTGGTCTGGATCCAGGCATGTCTGGATCCATGCTAATCGCAAATGCACTATGTTGGTTTTCTCATGGTGCCGCTCATATTTCACTGATACAACCGTGTGTTACTGTTATTCTGTACTAAGAGTATATCTAAAGAGCAGTTGATATTATATATACATTATGCATGTCTTTGCCTTATTCTTGCAGTTGTTGGTTATCAGTTGAGGGAGGTCTGATCTGGGCATTTGTTGCGCCAGCTCTAACAATTATTATGGTTTGTATATTATATAAACATGAAAATATGTCGAGTGAAATGCCCAATTAAAAGCAGACGGTTTAGTAGAACGTAACAAAATGCCGAAGCAACGTGTCCTTGCATTCTTTCGTTGTTTTCTAGTTATTCGAGATTGTTTCTCCAGCTAAACAATATATACATATTTTACGAAGTACAAGCATTTGAAAAACACAGAATATAAATAATCCGTTTATGAACGAATATTACAGACAACTGATATGTTTAATTACGTAATCATATGACGTAATATGAATTTTCCGAAATGCTCTTTAACGACTTTCAAATTTGATGTTCTTTATTTTAAGAAAAAATTGAAGAAAAAAAAATGTTAACAGTTAAAATTTGTTTTTGTTTAAGGTAAACTTTGTGCTTCTTATCCTCATTTTACGAGCTGCATTTGGAGCTTCTACTCTGGCACAAAAATCGAAAACGGAGAGTAAGAGCATTTTGTGTATTTTCTTTTTTTTTCAGTGTCCTTACCGTAATAACGTAATGGCAATATGAGCCGCGCCATGAGAAAACCAACATAGTGGCTTTGCGACCAGCATGGATCCAGACCAGCCTGCGCAGTCTGGTCAGGATCCATGCTGTTCTCTTTCACAGCCTATAGTAATTAGAGAAACTGTTAGCAAACAACATGGTTCCTGACCAGACTGTGCGGATGCGCAGGCTGGTCAGTATCCATGCTGGTCGCAAAGTTACTATGCTGGTTTTCTCATGGTGCGGCTCATATCTATAATTTCAAACGTGCAAATAAAATTCAACTCGTACCGAGTTCCAACTTTCTTTTTCTTCATGCAAAATATAATTATTTACTCCTTTGATACTTATTTGTTTCGCATTTCAGAGCTGGTGTGAAGTGTTTATGTGTACTGTTACCGCTCATGGGTTGCACGTGGGTAATTGGAATATTTTATGTAATATATTTTCCGTCGGTTAAGCGAAGCGAATTAGGCGGGAAATATTTTCCTTGAATAGGTATAGATCTTTTGTTGTATCAGGCCAATCAAAATCTTGTTTTGATGGTTGTTTTGTTGGTAGTCTTAGTAACGCTGGTAAGGCAAGTTATCGTGCCGATTGTTGTGATTTGTATGGTCATTCAGCTTTGGGCACCTATGCTTACAAACAGATTATTTTTCGTTAGTCATGGATGAAATTTCACCACGTAATTCGCCAAGACGTCCTAGTGCAAATAAAACGGACATTAAGGTACTTCCGCCATCTTGAATTTAGAGTGACCTTCATTTGAAGTGTGAAAATATAGTGAACAAAATCTTTCAAATGCAGCTGTTCCAGAATACAAAAACAGCTCAGTTTGCAAGACCTGAACTAAAAGTAGCTGTATAAAAAGTAAAACCGAAATTTGGAAATAAACAAAGAAGATATTTTACCTGTATTTTTCCAAATTTTTGGTTAGATTTATAAATCCTTTCAAAATACTTTATTAAAAATTCATGAATGGCAAAAGTTAGTTCAAAGTTTCAATTAGTGCATAGGAGAATTGTCTTACTGAATAGAACTAAAGTTATTACAAAATCTGTTTTCAAACTTGACCACCTCATGTATTAAAACGAAAATAAATCTGTACATATTGCTATTTCAGCATACATAAAAGTAGTGCAATGTGCGGACAATGATTTTTGTACGTATGGTGTACCAAACCGCCTAAAATTGTAAGACAAGTCTCAGACTTAATGTGAACAAGATTTGGCAACGATCCAAAATTCTTTTCAAAGATTGTGCAAGTATAAGAAAGGTTTAATTTATTATAGTGGAATTTATGTACTTACGCGCTGCTTATCTCACGGAAAATTTGGTGGAAATGGAATTTTCGGCACTTCCTGCGGTAACTACCGAAATTACTTAACGTAACTTTCTCACTCATACGTGATCGTATATTTATAAATTATAAAAACAATCGAAATATTTGCTTTATCACGATATATGCAAATATTTTTAGACAATCTTGAAACATTAGGTCACAGTATTTCCGCATACTGGTCCGGGACAAGTTCGATGTGTATAGTGATTCCTTATTAGATGTTTCATGCGTCGTAAACTAACCAATTTTGATCTATCGACTTTTTAAACAATATGAGAATAATGCAGCATGTTTTTGAAAACACAGTGAGAATAAATCGCAGAAAAAAATGTACAGCCAAATATGTTAGGAGGTAATACAATTTGTATACAGTTGTAGATAACTACGAAACATTTTACAAAATGCAATCAGTTGAACTTCTCACGCGAAAACCTGATGATTAAAATCAGCAATATCTCAAAAGTAACTTTTCTGCATCTTGGTTCTTCGTTAAACAATGATATTTTTTCACATTTTCATAGATTTAAACTGATAATAAATGTGCATTGAAATTCCGGCATAGAAATGGACATTGACTTTACATTACTGCGGTGTTGACAGCAGAAACAGCGGTCCAATACTAAGACTGTCTACGAAACCAAAGATAACGAGTTCTTTATCTGAAAATTACGAACATTGGGATCAGTGTTCAGAATACACCTGAAAATGATAGACTTGCATAATCTCATAAACACTTCTTAATGTATGTTCTCTGAAATGAACAAATAACATGACTCAACTGAACCATACTTTTAAAGTAATTCAGTTTATTCACCACGGCCGTTCAAAATGCACGGGATTCTCGGATGATCATGCCTTAATTTCAGTGGTTGAGTTAAACAAGTTAGATTGCTTCGTTTTTTCCCGAGCATCTAACAATTATTATTATTGTAATTATAGAACAAATCTATGCAGTAAATGCAAATTAGGACGGTTTTGTAGAACGTAAAAATGAAAGCAAGTTATTGCATCTTTCTTTTTCTATTTTCGGATTGTTCTCAGTAACATTTGACATATTTTACGAATGACAAGCATTTTGAAACATCTAGTAAATACGTTTAGCTGAACGAATATTACAGAAACGATATGAAATTATTTATATTGGCGAATATGTTTATTTTAAATCTCAACACATTTAAATTATGTTCTTTATTTTAGAAAATGATTGAAATTCAACTTTAATTTTTTGTTAAAAACTTTGTCGACTCTTATCGTATATTTTCAGCGCATTGACTTACTATTGACAAATGAAAACGTGCATTTGTTTTTCTTCAGTCCAACGGTAAGTGTTGGCAAAAGGCGAGAAAAACACATATGCTTACACATGATCGCGTGTCATTCTGTTAAATGTGAAGATCTGTAACAGCATTAATGATGAGAACATGTAGAAAAACTGGTACTAAATGTGGATCTCAGCATGATATAAAGGAGACATACTATTTTCAGTTAAGAAATCTCAGTGAAAAAGAACAATCTATGATTTAATTCCTTGAATAACTTCGCGAAATATCATTAGAAACTTGCACTATTTGTTTCGCATTTCAGATGTTTAAGAATTTTTGATAACGTTAAACGCTCGGTGTGCACTGGTAATTGAATAATTTTTATACATTTCGCTCGTAACGAACCGAAATTAGCCAAAAATTTTCACTGAATGTAATTTTGTTTATCACAACACTGTTGAATGGTTGTGTTGCTTTATCTCATAAGTTAACAAGTTATCGTGCCAATTTGTATTTTATTATTAGTTGGGCCCTATGCATTCAAACAGATTTTTCGTAGGTCTGATATTTCACACGTATTCTAATTCAAACGTCTGTGCAAAAAAACCTTAATCAGACATTAAATTTAGTTTTGGAACAATTGAAAAGTCAGAAAGAAGAGCTTTCGTCTTGAGAGACGACGTTAAAGGGACTTCATTATCTGTGTCATCAGAAGTGAAAAAGATTAAAGACAAAGAGTTGTCGTGGAAAAAGGAGGGCAACAAGATTCAATATAACTTTAACACGGACATTGAAGATTCAGTCGTGCAAGCCAAGTGGGCTATCACAAACAACAAATCTGACTACCGTCTGGAGGTGTTAGAGGAAACCGCTGGTAAATTGCACAAACGTAAAAAACTTATCCGAATTGCCGATACGTCAGAAGGGGGCTGGGAAACAGTTCGACAATACCAGGCGAATCCTGTAGCCAGCGACAGTGACGATGAATCTAAGATTTCCAAGGCGGAAAACCGTGCTCTCCGCAAACGCAAGCGATTTCAATCGAAAAAAATCGGCGAACGACGCACCTGGGAAACGCACATTATTTCCCGGGCCTACTTCTAATGTTGGGAGTATTGGGAGCGTTCCATTTCCTCAATGGGGTATGCAGCCATCAACGTCAGGTACCTTTCCAGGAGTCAACGGTTCTCTCGGGACGTCTAATTTTCGTCCCTACACAAGGAAGACGTTTGGAAGTTGCTTCGCCTGCGGAGACTTCACGCACTACAGAAAAGATTGTCCCTACATGTCAGGTTCCTTCAACAAGCAGAGTCAATCAGCCATCGATGTCACCCAGGACAGAAAATGAATCATCAGTTTTGACAGATGAGTATTCTATTTTTAGATGTAATTGTTATGATTTACACGGTGACAGTTTTACGCATGAATATTTTGAGTATGAACAGGGTCAAAAAGCAATAATTGTTAAAGATAGGTTAAAACAGTGTTATGATTTTTGGCATAAGATTGGTGCTAATGATTTTATACTGGATACAATCAAAAGTGGGTATAAAATTCCATTTTATTCTATGCCACCTGCTTGCATTTTAAAAAATAACAGGTCGGCTTTACAAGAACGTAGTTTTGTACAAGAAGCAATAAATGATTTATTATTGAGGGGTTCAATTGAAAAGTGTGAGAAAATTCCTGCTGTTGTTAACCCGTTAACCGTTTCAGTACAGTCTTCTGGGAAGAAGCGTTTGATACTTGATTTAAGACATGTCAGTAAGCATTTATGGAAACAGTCGGTAAAATATGAGGACATTAGAATCGTACTCAATTATGTTCGACCCAATTGCTATATGTTCAAGTTTGACATTCATTCTGCGTATCATTTCATATCTATTTTTCCCCTTCATACTGATTATTTGGGGTTTTCATGGACTGATGACATGGGAAACACTATTTTTTACAAATTCTTGGTGCTCCCTTTTGGAATTAGCACAGCTTCGTACATATTCACCAAATTAACAAGACCATTAATTGCTAAATGGAGGGGTGAAGGAAAGATGATAGTCATGTTTTTAGATGACGGTTTTGGTTGTGAGGGAGATTTTTTGAGTTGTTCAGATGTTGCTGTCTCGATAAAAAATGATCTTCTTAAATCCGGGTTTGTTCCAAAAGCAGAAAAATCTTTATGTGTTCCTGTGCAAATCATAGAGTTTCTTGGTAATACTCTTGATAGCACCATAAATAGTATTTATATACCAGATAGAAGAATACAGAAAGCATTAAATACTCTTTCAGAGATAGAATATTCGCTAAAGAAACACAGACGGGTTCATGTGAGAAAATTGGCTAGTTTTGTTGGACAAATTATCTCCATGTCGGTTGTTATAGGTCACATTTCTCAAATAATGACTAGGTATTTGAGTATAGATATAGCCGCCGTACAATCGTGGGCATCTTATATACAATTAAGTTGTGGTAGTATGACTCAACTCAAATTTTGGAAAGAAAATTTACAAGTATTGAACATTAGTAAGATTAATGTTGAAGATTTTTTCACTAAAATAGTATTTAGTGATGCCTCCGGAACGGGATTTGCCGGTTATGAGGTAAAATCTGTAAATGGTGTCGCTCAAGGTCAGTGGACAAATGATGAACAGGTTCGATCCTCTACTTGGAGAGAACTTACAGCAGTTTTCAGAGTTATGCAGTCCAGTGTACATGTTTTACGAGGACACAAGGTTAAGTGGTTTTCTGATAACCAGGCTGTTTAGCAGTCTTACATTGTGTTAAAAAGTGTTGGATGCATGTTATAGTGCTAACATTGCATTACTATTCATCGTTAGTTAAAAACATAGTTAGAAGCTGCTAAATGAAGATTTCTAAGAAAATGAAAGAACCATATCTGTTAATGTTGCATAGAATGTTCATATCTTTATCAAAAACAATATCGAAAGCAAATATTGGTGTATTTAGCATAGATGGTTCTTAGAATGTCAGAATACGTAAATTAACTTGATTTATTCTCCAAGTATTATTGGAATGAAGAAAGGGTGTTATGAGTGGAATTGTCATTTTGACAGGTACTTGTGGTGTAGTTAATATTTGGCGTTGCTTGTTCGACCATTTACATTTTGGGATTCAAAAAATGTCAAAAAATATACAGGTTAATGATTGTAACCCATTTCGTTCTTTGGAAAGTTTTTGGCGTTTATTTTGCATGTTCGATTATTCAATTGATTCTAGACTGGTCGAGTGGCCTACTGAAGGCAGAATTAACAGCATGCATTAAGGCAGATTTTCAAGAAAACTGAAGGTGTTAATGTAAGCCCAAAGAGGTTAAAATTAAAGACTGTATATATCTGAAACTGTTTAAGATGGTAAAACTATGCATCTATTTGCAGGCCTTATTATTGACTTATATTCCCGTTTTAGGCATCATCCCTGCAATAGTGTTATAATATTAAAAATATTGAAAAATTGTGTTTTTGTTTTTGGTACAATGTCTTTGAGTTAAGGAAATTTAATATGGTTTAATATTATTCGACCTTAAAACATAGGTAGTTTTACTTTGCAAAAATGTAATCTTAGCCTTTTGTTGTCTTTCAGATAATGAGCGATCAAAATCATAAAATGTGACTTAGTCAAGAGATTTTGTGCAAATTATTTTTTATAATTGTTTTAACGAACGTATGTTTACTTTTAATATATTGTTTTTTACGGTTTCTTATCGGGACAAATAAAGTACTTTACACATTTTCGGTCATTATAGTAACCGATCCCAAATATGAATTGATTCGTGGAATACCAACAAATTGTAACAATCGATTGTAAATTATCGTTGAGGAAAGGTCTGTAGTAATTAAGAGTAAGAGGTAAAGATGGAGAATTTTTCGCAACCAATTAATTGTTGTAATTCGCTTTTATTGTGTCTATCGGTTCTCTCAAAATTTCGTTTTCAAGTGCTTGTATCAAATATCAATTTTGAATGAATGTTTTAAATATGCATGAATTTTATATGTTTTTACATTAGCTATAGCATTGCATTCGTTTAGAAAAATGTTTTACAATCTAAATTTAAAGTTCTAATACAATACAAAAACTACTGTATGTTGACTTAAATTGAAATTTTATTTGCAAACAATTCGAAACAGAAATCATTTGCACTGTGTTGAGTAGCATAACACAGCTTAATTTTAAGATTTGAATCTCTTCAATTAGACGTCGATATAGTACAAGTTAATATAGAAATCTATTGTCCAAACGGAACAGATTTTCTACACGATGGATAATTGACATATTTTACGTGTATTATGAGTCTGGTTATAAAATTTTATTCGATATTTCATTTCAATATTTCATATTCACGGTAGCAGAAAACAATTTACATTACTACCCAAAAGATATGTTTCCCAACATAGACGTTAGGTGATTTCAATTCCATTCCTATTACACACCATTTGATAGACCCTTTTTGAGCTGAGGCGGTTTAATAATTTGAATGATGTATCGATATTCTAAAATTCGGAACATGTATAGCATCGTAAAGTCCAGGAGGCGCCTCAGCCCGCAATATAACGGCATTAAGTAACTTGACTTTTAGAGAATGAAAGGTTGTATGCAACCAAAATGGTTGTATATTTAATACATTTAGTTTATCAGAAAAATATTTTACTCAGATATTGGTTATACTAAACATTTGCATTATTTCACTTGCACTGTTTATTGTTTAAAAACATTAATAGTTTTTCATTCTTATGATTCATGCTGGTAAGCCTCAAGGATGCCTGAAATGTCTTTTCAGTATAACATATATAAGCATTTGATTTTGATCTTGTTGTACACAGCGTTGTAGTTTAAGAATATAAAAATATGCTGCGATCAAGTTTCCAGTTAGTCAATAGCCTAGTATAAGTTTATACTTGCTAAAAGATTATGGAATCTGTGGCCCTAACATATCATTACGTTTAAGATGTACAAGAAATGCGACGACAGAAGAATCATATGCTCTTATCTTGAAGTCCAGCCGATTTTGGTTGTATTTTCTAAAATGTTTTTATATGAATTTGCATTTATGAAGGATCATTTGTAATTTGTAAACTCTGCATTTCTTAATTTTTGTATTACGGGACTATACATCTAGTGCAAAAATTGTTAAAAATGTCCACTTTTTTTATTTGAACAACATTCATTTACGGCATTATTATAACCAACAAAACAATAAATTATGAAAATCTTACTCACATATTTGTAAATGCCTAATTTGTGAATCAAATATCGGGCCTTAAGGAATAGAGTCAGTGGTTGAATTAAGAGTAAGAGGGAACTCGATAGTCGGCAGGAATTGGATTTTGCTAACGAATCTGAGAAATGAAAAATACTGATAATGTCGCTTTTATTTGTCATACTCGGGTGACTACGTCAAAGGATGTTCTCGTTGTCAGAGTGCCAATTGTTATCAATATGCTGATCATTTTTTCGAATGAATGTTTTTAATACTAGCATCGTAATATTTGTTCTATCAAATGTTTTTTTATTATTATTATAGCATTGCATTTGTTTTAGAATAAATGTTTTACATCTAGATTTAAAATCAGTAATAGCTTAATACCATCAAAATACATGTATGTTGACTTCACACATTGAAATTTTATTTGCTAAAACTTCGGAAACACGTAACATTTTGACTGTAGTTAGAAAGTAGGCATAAACACATCTTTAAATTTTAGGAGATCTTTGATTCTTTGCTATCCAGCGGGGATAGGCAACGTTATAGGGGTAGGAAATCACCTTGGCTTTCCAAACGGGAAAAGATATGCTACACGTGCGCATATTGACATCATAATTTAACGTTGTATTATGACGTCATGGTATATAAACAATCTTTAATTCATAATTTCTTTTAATATATTTCATTATCAACGGTAGGCAAGAAAAAACAATTTAACATTACTACCAGAGTAAGGCATATGTTTTCCCAACCCATAGGAGCGGTCTAGCGTTCGGATTTCAATTCCATGTTGGAAAATCCTAATTCACAGGCAGCCATAATTATAGGATCCTTAGTTGGAGCTGGAGGTCAAAGGTTATAATTAATTTGAAGATAGATATCAATATTCTTTTACAAGATTCCCAAAGCTAAGAACACTGTATACAATTCAGTAAAAAAGTCCAGGCACTGAGGGTCAGGCCTCGTTCAAATATGAACGACTGGTTATTTTTTAACTTTATCTTTTGAGAAATTTAAAAGTTTTATCAACACTAAAAATGTTTGTATTACTTCTAATTACAATCTTAGAAGATTTAAGCAGATAAAAAATAAATTTACTACAGATGTATTGTCTATACTACTACTATTTCTTATTTCAGGGCTTGGTCATTTTTCTGTTTCATTGTGCTTTAAACAAACAGGTAAGCATCTTACGCTTCTATTCATCCTTATGATTTATGATTGGTTAAAGTTACCTCAAGGATTGCCTGAAATGCTGCTTGTTTTCAGTATAACGTCATATACCTCTAATGAATTTGAATAACTTTGCATTTAATCAGCGCTTTAGTTTACTTTAATGAATCTGATGTCAAACAAAATTGCTCCGATCCGCAAGTTTCCAGGTAGTCAGTTAGTCATAACACTGGTTTAGGTAACAATTGGGTCTCTAAAAGCAACTTATGGAGAATCTATAGATGGCTACCTAACACAATATTAATTACGTCTTTAAGATACGTTTAGCAATAGAAAGGCGACGACAGAAGTATGCTAGCTCTATGCTATCGACAGTATCCAGCACTAAAAGATTTTCGATGGTAAGTGTATTCTATTCTATATATATAGTCTTTTATATTGTTGATATGTTGCATTTGATTGACATAGTGATCATTATTTGTATAATTTGTAAAACTCTGGCCATTTCTTACATTTTTGTCGAGCCCGTTTGCGGAAGCGGAGACATATGTAGTCTAGTGCAAAAAGTATTGGTTAAAATGTCGGCCATCTTGGATTTTTGTATTTTGTATAGCTTAAACATTTCATGTTATGGTGCTATATAAACACACAAAACAAATGAATATTAGTGAAAATCTTACCTCAATACTTTGTTAAATGTCCCTTTAATTTGATGACATTCAAAATTCGCCTTGGAATGCTGTCATAGAGATTCTGAATGAACAGTACTGGAATGGCTGACCAAATGGCAAAAATATTGTTGTACAAATCGTCATTAGAATGAATCAAATATTGTCTGTCACATAATTTTCGTTTGATATATAGCCACACATTTTCAATAATGTTGAGATCGGGTGACTGTGCTGGCCAAGACATAGTTTTTATATTGTTTCTTGCTATATATTGTTGGGTAACCCTTGAACGGTGGACCAGGGCATTGTCATCTTGAAATAAATAGGAACCATTTGGGAAATGTCTTGCAATTACTGGCCATATATTGTCTTCAAGAATGTTAATGTATTTTTCAGAATTGATATTGCCATTTACTTTTGTCAGAGTTCCAACACCAGACCAGCAAATGCAACCCCACACCATAACAGAGAACTTTCTGTTTGCCCTTGATGGAATCAAGTCTGGTCTATAGCCTTCACCCTTCTTTCTCCAAATGTACACCCTGTTATTATTACCTATTACAACTTTACTCTCATCAGAAAATATAACTTTATCCCACTGTCCATTTACAGTCCATCTTCTCTTCTGTAAACACCAAGAAAGTCTTTTCTTTCGGTTCTCCGCCTTGATCACAACCTTTTTCCTGTTAATTCTCCTTTTGAAACCATGCTTGCTCAAATGATACTGCACAGTACGTTTAGATACTTTTCTTTCCCTGTCTTCATTAAATTTAGATGTCACATCACTCAAATTGTCCCTTCTGTTCTTTTTCACAATCCGCTCTAACAGCCTGTAAGCTCTGTCTGTCACAATTTTAGGCCTGCCACTTCTGGATTTGTTTTCTACAGAACCTGTTGCTTTAAACTTTTTCAAAACATTAAACACAGTGCTGTATGGTATATCCAATGTATTACAAATCTTACTTGGTTTAAATCCCTTTTCATATAGATCTACAATAACACTTTTCTTATCAGGTGTAAGTTCCTGTCCTTTTCTACCCATGTTTGGCAACAAACAATAAATTTTATGCAATGTCATTGATGATGTCATATTCTAGAAAATGCTTTAACCTATTTATATCAGTGAGGACAAGTCAATATTTGTTTGTAAACAAATAGATTACATGTAGTAAACCCATCTAATTGATTTTCAAATCCAAGATGGCTGCCATTTTAACCAATACTTTTTGCACTAGACTGTAGTTGTCCAAATGGCTGTTCGGTGTATGTGCGTATGTGCGTCCGTCTGGATTTGTTTGTCCGGACTATAACTTTGACATGAATGAAGCATTGTTAATGTGTACTATTTGTGTAACATTAGAATAATTACAATATCTTATTCACTAGCCCAGGGCATCAACATCATCATCCGTTTCTGATCGGATGGACATGAGTCAAAGTATTTCCAGGGATGATGGTATGTTCATAACTTATTCAGTCACCCTTATGTAAATAAACGTTTAACAAGAGAAACCGTTACACTTTTTTTAAAAAAAAGAAAAACGAAACAAAACGTTTTGTCTGTAAAACATATGAATAGGGATTTGCTCTGTTAAAACGTTTTCACCTCACCCCATGTCCAGGGAGGTAGTGGATATATAAATCTACCTCACCCCATTTCCAGGGAGGTAGTGGATATATAGATCTACCTCACCCCATGTCCAGGGAGGTAGTGGATATATAGATCTACCTCACCCCATATCCAGAAAGGTAGTCGATAAATAGATCTACCTCACCCCATTTCCAGGGAGGTAGTGGATATATAGATCTACCTCACCCCATGTCCAGAGAGGTAGTGGATATATAGATCTACCTCACACCATGTCCAGAGAGGTAGTGGATATATAGATCTACCTCACCCCATATATAGATCTACCTCACCCCATGTCCAGAGAGGTAGTGGATATATAGATCTACCTCACCCCATGTCCAGGGAGGTAGTGGATATATAGATCTACCTCACCCCATGTCCAGGGAGGTAGTGGATGCATATAGATCTACTTAGGGAATTTAGATATGGACACAATCAAAATGGCAAATTAAAATGTATTCATGTATGAATTATAATGCTTAATCATTATCTTAACTATTGAAATGAGCCATGAGAAAACCAACATCGTGGCTTTGCGAACAGCATGGATCCAGACCAGCCTTCGCATCCGCTCATTTATTCGTTTTGAAGAGAATTAGTCAATACCTTACCGCGTTTGGTAATACTTATTTATCAGATTTACAATAACAGTCTTGTCCACACTTCCAGTTGATACAAATATATCACAATTTCACTATTTCAGCGTCATTTGAAAACAAGAATAGATTTGAGAGAAGCAACTCTGAACGTAACACTTATGAAATGGTATGTTGTTCCTTCTCTATCTTTTTATTGAGCATCATAGTTTACTACATTTGGTTTTCATAAATCACATTGAAAGCTGAGCGTTGATAGATGAACATGAAAATAATCGTGTGACAACTTCAGAATTTAGTATTTTTTTTTTCGAAGTAAATCAGAGAAGTTTTAAGGTATTCCAGCATTTTAATATGTCGGCAATTCAAAATAAAGATTTAGAAAGTTATAAGTCTAACTGTATCATTTAAGATTACTGAAAATCCATCCAGATCATTCTTCACTGCAGTAGTTTCTGAGTCTTTGTACAAATACATTGGTCATTTTTGCACTTCTAGACAAGATCTGCAAACTGAATACTTATTCAATACATAAGCATTCCTAAGACAACGGTTTGTAAATGAAACTGTATTTTCTTTTTCAATTCTGCGGACGTTGTTCTTCGATAATACTTTTTCAATCTAAATTTATTTCAGGTATCAAGTAGATGCCAAGATTCGTCTCTATTGCAGAAGCGCTTATGATACAAATAATGCACAGGCAGAAAATCGGACTGAATTTGTTTCTGCTGCCAGGATTATCTTGTGAATGTATTCGTCTGGAACATTACTACAGAGCTGATTTACTGACTTGTATTTTATTGAAGTATTGTGAAAGAAATACTGAAACAAAAGCAGTAAAAGGCTGATGGCTGAGGGTTTCCTCAGTAGAGTGTAAATTTTTGACTGTTTAAAGTTAGATGATAGAAGCCGAATACTGTGATATAACCTAAATTCTTGTACCAACAGTTTAATTGCTAAGCAGAATTATAAAATGCTTGTGAATTACTTGCAATACAATAAGTCTATCAATGAAGTCGACTTTGATTTCAATTTTTAATTCTAATTTTATTCATGTCTTTTGATTACAAATATTAATAATAAAGAAGGCATAAAACCTAAAACATTTATGCAGAGTCCAACTGACATAAAACAGACTAGGTCTTTATAATTCTTCGTCATGCGTATAGCTCTAATATACTGCTATAGAATCCTGTAGTGTATTTTCCCACAACTTAGAGTGAATGTTGTGACATTTTGAAAGAAGATTCATGACAGCGTATATTTACAACGTTCTCTTCGCACATAACCACCTAAATCACTCCCCAAATTAGTCCTTCATTATCTACCTGAAAGTTCTGGAACAATTCATCCCAGATAACATAAAGTCAAACCCTTATATACCAGATTCATAATACTGAAAGCTAATCCTAGCATTAGCACTATCAGCTAGGTAGCCAAAGTTCTATGCATTTACTGAGCTCTAACTCTTGGAATACAAAATGGCCGTAGCTGACCCTAGAATTTTTCAAGAATTAGCAGAGATGCTCTGCATTGAAATGCTCTACGGGAATTGAAATGAAATTATGAAATTACACCACTATTCACAAATAATGAAAAGAGTGCAACAACCATCACACTCGATGGTCCCTAGGACCGGCTTAAGATGTACACTATTATTCAGACATACTGAATAACTCCATGATCTAATAGGACCAGAGAATATATAACCAATTTCAGAATATTATTCATCTTAGGTTAGGGATAAAGCAACAGAAGAATCGCACAAACACAATTTAGGTCACAAAGCTATTTTTCCAGCTTTAATGGAGGAGATAGTGCTCCAGTGGTATAGTGATATATTAATCTTACTATTATCTTAAAGAACTGCAATTATTCTACTTGGCTTTATTTGTTACAAGAAATTTGATTGATCAAAAGAGATCATGCCACCAGTGTTCAAACTTCGGTAAAGGCTGATGCCACTCGTAAACATAAACTTAACAACTTTTCTAACGCTACCAGTAGCTTTTTCGCTATAATTTTAAAACTACCGAAGATAATTCCGTAAAATTTTCAGTACAGTTAAAGGAATATCAAGCATTGTTTGATGAAAAACTTACAACAAACATTTCCGTAGTTCGAAGATTTTGTATTTTATAGCCCCGATAATTTACAAAGTCGCAAAATTTATCCAATAAATACAGTTAGTATTGACATGAGAGTCAACGTTCCCAATCTTGAAAAATTCCATTTGATTTCTTAGTCGATTTGATAAATATGTAAATTGTTATCATCATCTTTAGACAATGTAAATATAAAATTTTCAACCACATGACGCGTGATATTCTGACGCATGAAATGATACAACACGCCGCCTGACGTGTATTACACAATTAAGGACGCTCGCTACAGTTTCGTAATTTTTTTCTCAATAATAGATTTTGATGAAATGTTTTGTATTAAAAGATCATGTTATGATGTATTGAAAAATGAAATAAAAATACTAGGTCACCAGCTTTGTTTCAATTTAATTTGCCCCTAGATATGGTGCTATTTTTAACATTTTTCAAAATTTCTATAATCCTAAAATATATTTCAGTAAAGTACAATAATCAGCACAAATTTGATAATTAAGCAACTTTATAACGGAAAACAATTTATCTATTTGAAACATGCTCAGAGAAATCAAAAGAAAATGATTTTGTAAAGAAAGGAATACTTTTTCAGCAGACCCAAGGTATATTTTTGCATATTTTTGTCAATTTTAAGTTGGTACTTCTGCTATTTTATCGAGTTTCACCTAATAGAATTCAATCAAACTCTGCACATACCTTTGGTAATGTCTACCTAACCTAAAAGAAAATTGATAGGTCACCATATTAGATGTCGCTTAAATCAAATTACAACGAGGTGGGGTGTGGCGGGCATTTATACAACGCAGGTTGGTACGAAATACGCTTTCAGTGTTTGAGCAAATGACTTAGAGATATATCAAATTATCAAACGGCAGATTTCTAAATAAGCGGATTTTAAGATGTTTCTGAAGCATTTTGATGTCTAGAACGATGAAAGTTTCCGCCTTTCTCCGAACAAAACCTATAGTTTACGAATACGGATGTACGGTATGGGTACGGTACGGGATTAGAAACAGCTGTGACTCAATGCAGAGTTGGAGCGCTGGTATAAATTACAGACTCCAGTATATGTCGGATTGAAGCAATTTGAACTAAATGTACTTTAAATGTATATATTTTGTAACCATGGTGATACTTACCCTAACATTTAGTCAGTATATTATACATATTTTACATAAAATGCATGCGAACATACAATAATTTGCGAATTTTTGCCGTACGCGACATTAGATAATCACTTCCGGGCATGCGCAGAAAACCGCTCCAACTCTAGTGAGCTACATCGTTAAATGGACTGATTATACCAAACCGGAAGTGACTACATAGTGTGAAGTAGTCCAAGAAATAGTTCCATGCTGTTGATAAAATATAACAGAAACAAGAGAAATATGATGTGACAGTTACATTTTTGGTTTAGTTTGATTGCAGATTATATTGAGAAAAGATCTAAGCAACTGTCACAGTGCATTTCCATGTTTTAGTATATTTTTTTGATTAAAGTGTCTACCTACGCGTACTTGTTCGATTAGCATTTTCATGGAAGCATTTTCAGACGGTGTTGTTTTTCTGAACAAATTATTTTTCTTATATTCAACATAACATGTCAATATTTTTTTATTTCTGGTAAGTAGACATGTTATACTAAAAGGCTATATATGGTTTCCATACCTTTGAAATGCTCTAAAGTACAGAAAATGGTGTCTGAAAATTTAATTCCCTATATGAAATAAAGAAGGAATCGAATTGGTAGAGTGTAACCTAGAAAAGAAACACAACCAAATTGGCACGGTGTTGTGGTAAATATCGACCCGTCCGGAAAAAATGTAGCGAGTGCCTTTAACTAAATTTAGTACGTGTACTAACATTAACAACTTTAAAGCTTGTTTAAAGCTCGACTTTGCATAACTAAATATTAAAAAATATCCAGTGTTTCAATCACGTACTATTAGGATTAATTTAACTTTAATACTTGGTGTGGCCACCATTGCTTCATCAGAACGCTCTGCATCTGCTGCGCATGGACAAGACGTAATTTCGACAAATGACCTGAGAAACACGGTTCCACCCCTCCAAGACAAACTGTTTCAGTTACCTCTGATTATGTGGACAACCTTACCAACTACATCTAAGATATGCTCAATCTGATTTAGGTCTGGTGAGAGAATGGCATTGGCAGAACATTTACCCTGTTTGCAGCTAGAACAGCCGCTGTGCGACGTGCGTTGTGGCAAGGTGCCCCATCCTGCATCAATCGCATGCCCCTATTATTCCGTAGATGGGGAATACAAACGGGAAGCAAAATCTCATTTATGTACCTGTCAGCATTTGAATTACCGCGAATTCTGAGAGCAACAGTTTTTGTGTTCATTGATATCCACGGAAACCCACCAAATGGTTTCTTTCTTTTTGATTACACAGATATCTCTAAATCGTTCATTTCTCATTCGGTAAATTCGTACACGACCATTCTTGCAACCTGAAAGAGTACAAAATATACAAATTTCCGAAAACGGCCTAAGTTAGATTTTAGATTAGAAAAATTCCCACCAAAAACGAAATAATCATTACAGGCAAAACATAAGTAAATGAACACTTACAGCATTGTAACTCGCACCACCTCAAATTAGAACAATCGTCCTTGCTCTTTCCTGGATTGATATTTTCGCCATTTTATAGGATCAAGGAACTTTCTTAATAATTGCTTCAAATCTCCACGAATTTAACCGTTTATATTTTTAATCTTAGAAAATCCATGTATTATTTACCAGTCAGCACAAGTTTCACGTGCACCGCGCCTCATCTAAAAACGATTTCTTAGAAAAATAAAGCAATGCTTACATGTTGAGCAATTAAACAGTTATTTATCGGTTTTGGAAGCATGCATATAAGCTCACATTAAAATATGATAATGACAGCGAATATTCGTGAAAATGAATCTGCATGATGTCCTTAAAAACGATCATTCATGTTTCGCGAAATTTTTAACACCGCGAATAAGGCAGGTAAACAGGAAATCTCTAAATATAGCTTGCGCGCTAAATATAGCTTACGGGAAAATTACCCAATTTACAGTTTCTTTTAGATTGAAATATGAATATTTCCTAACGTCGTGCGTATTGATAATTTCTAGTTGTCATATCTTAAAAGACCAACATGCAGTTTGTTTTTTCTTTGAAGAACAACGTTGAAAAAATTACAACGAAATAACATACCTGCTTTTTAGACCGCGTGGCATTTGAAAACAAGAGCTGTCACTAATGGTGACAAATGCCCCCGCAGCGCGTTGACCTTTGACCTGGTGACCTTGACCTTTGACCTGGTGACCCCAAAGTCTATAGGAGTCGTGTAGTCAATAAGTACAATCAGCATGTGAAGTTTGAAGATCCTGGGTGCAGTGGTTCGCGAGTAAAGTGCCTTCATGCAAAAAGTTAATATTGGCCCCTGTGACCTTGACCTTTGACCTGGTAACCCCAAAGACAGTAGGGGTCATGTACTCAATAAGTACTATCAGCATGTGAAGTTTGAAGGTCCTGGGTATAGTGGTTCGCCAGTAAAGTGCCTTCATGCAAAAAGTTAACATTGGCCCCTGTGACCTTAACCTTTGACCTGGTGATCCCAAAGAGAGTAGGAATTGTGTACTCAATAAGTACTATTAGCATATGAAGTTTGAAGGTCCTGGGTGCAGTGGTTCGCGAGTAAAGTGCCTTCATGCAAAAAGTTAACATTGGCCCCTGAGACCTTGACCTTTGATTTGGTTACCCCAAAGTCAGTAGGGGTCGTGCACTCAATAAGTACTATCAGCATGTGAAGTTTGAAGGTCCTGAGTGCAGTGGTCCGCGAGTAAAATGCCTTCATGCAAAAAGATAACATTGGCCCCTGTGACCTTGACCTTTGCCCTGGTGACCCCAAAGTCAGTAGGGATCGTGTACTCAAAAAGTACTATCAGCAAGTGAAGTTTGAAGGTCCTTGGTGCAGTGGTCCGCAAGTAAAGTGCCTTCATGCAAAAAGTTAACATTGGTCCCTGTGACCTTGACCTTTGACCTGGTGACCCCAAAGTCAGTAGGATCGTGTACTCAATAAGTACTATCAGCATGTGAAGTTTGAACGTCCTGGGTGCAGTGGTCCGCGAGTAAAGTGCCTTCATGCAAAAAGTTAACGTTGTGACGAACGAACGAACTTACGAACGGACGGACAGTTGAAAACTAATATGCCTCCCTTCGGGGGCATAAAAATATAAGATTTTTTTACACAGAAATATGCAGAACTATCTTTTTAAAATCAATAGCGTAACGACTCACGATGTAGAACATACTTTTTCATAAAGAACATAAATATCTTGATTAATCTTTTTTTCTGTCTGAAATATTAATGTTTCGGTGTGTTTGTTATTGTTTGTCTAACCGTTGTTAAAATATTTTATTCTATACCTATTTTATCTATCCAATCGCGAACGTTCATTTGCAACACGTGACCATACAATATATTACGGTATTTGGATGCACGTGCGTACAAAAATCCTGTATTTACTGTATTTGGACGCACGCGCGTACAAAAATTCCTGTATTTTCTGTATTTGGACGGTTCAACAGTCCCATGTTAAACATACGGTAAAGCCCGAAACGCGTGAAAATGTTCCGAATGTAATTTTAAATCGGATGAAGTTGGCGCTCTGTGTACAGAGTTTGATTATGCGTATTTAATTTGAGTTGTTTTTTGTTTACAACACACAAAAACGATTCAAGGGATAACAATGCTATCTGATTTAGATATTAAAACGTTCGTTAATAATCAAAAACTTAAAAATACAGTAAAAAGGATCATCAGATGTTGGAATATTTGAAAAGTCGCTAAAAGAAGCCGTTCCGGACGAAACCTAGAAATTGGTATCAGCCCTGACTATCTGAATAGCTACCTCAGCATTATTTGTTTAACGGTTAAGAAACATAATGGAGAAGATTATAAATGGCAGCGGGCGGTCAGCATCCAAAACATGTCTGCTCTATAATTCAGTTTTCGTCGGCTCTTCACCAAACTTGCTGAGAATGTTTGTGGGCATTACATCTCGGCCAATTTCGATAACCGGCCAAATTGTACCAGGCACTCTTTGATTATAGTCCTAGAATTACTCGAAAAACGGGGAATTTAGCCTTGTCCGCTCTTTTAAGTCGAACAGTTTTCATCCAAACTTCACCAAACTTGCTGACAATGTTTGTGGCCATAATATCTCAGCCAAGTATTATTACCACCCAAATCGCCAAATGGCTGTTGTAGGGAGGTTGCACCATATATTTTTTTAATGATGATCGCAGAAGAAACAACATTCAATGTATTACGTATACACATGTATTACGTATGAAGTGAAATAAATATAGAATAAAAGAGTTATTTAAGGTCTAAAATTGTTCTGTATAATATATATTTGCACTCGTACCAAGCTGGGGAAAACTAGAAAAGGCAGGAATACAATATTCAGTGAAACTTTTTTAATTTAAACTATTATTATAGTAAGATAAAATAGATATAGAATAAAAAGGTTATTTAACATTGTACTGTACAATACGAGATATATTTGGACTCGTACGTATACCCAGCTGAGAAAACCATATTGAACTCGCCTAGCGGCTCGTCCAATATGGTTTTCTCAGCTGGGTACTCGCCCAAATATATCACCGTATTGTACAGAACAATGTTAAATAACCTAATAATATTTACCCGCTCACTGTCCCTTCGCTTTCTTCTCTACCTAATTTACAACTTTCACACAAGTCTGAGAGTTGGATAATGAACGGCCTTTTTAGCTCTCCTGAACGCAGTGTTCAGGGTGAGCAATTAGTATAGGTGGATTGTCCGTCGTCCGTTGTCAACATTTTTACTTAAACATCTCCTCTGAAACTACTGGTCAGACATCAAATTTGGTCTGAAGAATTCTGGCAAGGACCCATCTAAAGTTTGTTCTAATGGGAGCACTTTGCCTCCTTTGGGACCGCTAAAGCTAAAGCTAAAAATAGAAAAAAACACTTTTAAACGACTTCTCCGGGATGAATCTCTATCAAACTTGGTATGTAGCGTTATTGTAAGGTCCTCTCTCAAGTATATTCAAATTATTGTACTTGCCCCCTGTTAAGGGCCATTACAGTTAGAAATAGAAAGTTCTTCTCATCAACCGCTTGAAGATTTTGCATCAAACTTGGTCTGCAGTATCATTGTAAGGTTCTCTCTCACATTTGTTCAAATATAGGAACTTGGCCCCTTTAGGGACCGCAAAAGCTAAAAATAGAAAAATCTTAAAACAACATCTTCTCAAGAACCACTGATGGATCTTCATCAGACTTGGTTTGTAATATCAGTATAGAGTCCTCTCTCAATTTTATTCAACTTGGTGCACTTGGCCCTTTTCAGGGGCAGCTAGAAATAGAAATACTTTCTCCTAATTAACCCCTTGATGGATATCCATCAAACTTGGTAATACTATGTAGAATCATTGTAAGGTCCTCACTCAAATTTGTTCAAATGAGAGCACCTGTTTTATGTTTCTGTATGCCCAACACAGATATTAACATTCATGATTTAATGTTGTCAGGATACGAGTTATATGACCCAGATGTGTGCCTACGCCTTTAGTATCTTGAACAATGAAATTTGTCCAATCGCTAAGGTGACTATGTCTAAGACTAGCTGACAAACGATGTAGAGTGTCCCTTGTTAAAATGTAGAGCTGGTGAGACAAAATATCTCATATATAAAGTTTTTCTCTGACTACCTCGCCTAAATGATTCGTGTACCAATGAATCGTAAATAATTTGAATTATGAGTTAGATAATTGCAGGGATCAGGCAAATCACACACAAAAAATGTTTTAAACTAAAGCCTTCAACTAATGATAATCAGCTCAAACTCCTATAGGCTGGAGATACTATACTTGACTGGTCCTTTTGTTGGAGTTCCTGTCAAACGATGTCTTTGAATCAACAACATACGAGTCGTATCGCACAGATTTCAGCCTATGTCCTCTTAATTGTAGCTGCAACTCAATATGTTTGCACTGACTCCTGGGCGCTCAGCGCCTATAGGCATACAGACACTGACGCGAAAAAAAATGGTAGTCGCATAATGGCGGATACAAATAGTTCTCAGTTTTTTTGCTAAAATTATTTTTCTTGCATCAAACATGACCCCCACTTTTATTTTGATTTTTATTTAGCATTGACAATACTCTTCAAGAAAATGTAGGTTACAGACATTTAAAATGGGTCCTGATGTGTGCTGCGGCCATTGGAAATAGGTCAATTTTATATAGAATAAAGAACAACAACTATTTAGTGTGTTATAACCTATAAGATGACATTGGTAAAAATTGAAATCTGGCCAGATGATGGTGGAAATGGGCTACTTTGATTAGAATTTGATAGAAAATGACAAAATCATTGCAGTTTTGTTGAGAATGAGGATAAAACCAAAAATATCACATTTTCACTGTTTTGGGTGCATTTTCTTCAAAAACTACCTATTTATAGCCTACTGATTGCTAATTTCTGGCCATCAGAGGTAAAAGTGAACATATTTAACAGTTTAAATGTGTAGTTTTTATGCAGATCAGAGTAGAAAATGTCAAAACAGGGCAAAACAAGGCTGCATTTAGGGTAACTGCTTCAAAATTATGTCGGGACAGCTATTTTTGACAAAATCTGACGGTTTGTCCTACGGTACTGAAAATGCCATAAAACCTTAGAAACTGATGATATCAAGCTAAAACCTTGTATTTTTTTCATGCATTTAGGTTTCTTGTACATTTCAAGTAAAATTGGCACAGTGTCAGAGAGAAAGGTTTTTCTTTTAGGCATACAGACACTAAATAATGCATATCGCATAATGGCGGATACAAATAGTTCTCATTATTTTTTTGCTCTGTAGAGCTATTTTCCTTATTTTCTTTACAATTTTTTTGCTAAAATCACATGACAGATCTATGCTTGACATGTAGGTAGCATTTTCATAATGAAATAACAACATGACAAAATGTTTCATGGAAACTTAGATCATACACCACCAGTGTAATTTGGGGTCTCATTTTTAGCTGATTTTGCAGTTTGTGTGTTTGACTGAAATTATTTTTCTTGCATCAGACATGACCCCCACTTTTCTTTTGATTTTGATTTAGCATTGACAATACTCTTCAAAAAAATGTAGGTTACAGACATTTAAAATGGGTCCTGATGTGTGCTGCTGCCATTGGAAATAGGTCAATTTTATATAGAATAAAGAACAACAACTATTTAGTGTGTTATAACCTATATGCTATAACATAAAACATTAAACTACCATATAGGTATGAACCCGATGCCTTGCCTGTATTTCGCCAACAACGTTGAACTTCGTCTGTAATCCGGAACTCTCTTACTGTCTCAGTAGATTAACAAACCATATGTCTCTGTCTCAGCTTTCCGATGATCAGCCTATATTTGCTATCGTCTATAGTATTCGACTATCCCGTAAAAGTTTATCTTCTATGCGCTGGTCCTAGTTACAGAATTGCAACTCTTCTTTAGTCTATGATCGTCAAACGTCTTCTTTTTAATAATTTATCCGCCGCGACAGCGTTGCTTCAATAGCTTTCTTGTCAAGATACTGGAATAAAATATTAGTTGAATCCTCGCTGTGTCTACATCAATCGCTGGATACAGAATGACTGTCATCCATCTACCGATTTATACTTTAGCAGAATTGAGCTTAGATTGGTGCTATTTATAGAACTTGTTTTTAGTTTAAAACATATTTTAATGCCAATATATACATATATAAACAGATAACTACGTCAATTGTACATCTAATATTAGGAAAAAGGGTCGACCAACAAGTTCTCGCAACGTTAGTAACTGGACTGAGCAGAATATTTTGCAGTTGTCTTCATATGACAATTCGGAATTACCAACTAAAAGAAGTTTGGTATTTAAAGGATGAAATTGCCTTAGATCGTTGAAAAGTTTGATCCTTTGATTTGTATATTTCGTACAAGTGAAAAGAAAATGTTTAACGTCTTCAATATCTTCTCCACAAGAACAGATTGAGTCCTGAGACAGATGGTTGCAAAATAAATGAAAATTCAAATTACTGCACGCGTTTCTAAGCCTTGCATGAATTATAGAAAATTTTCTTTCTCCTACAAGATACCATTTTGGAGTTTCTGTAGTTGGAAAAACGGTTGTTTTTAACAATCTTTTAAAACTTGATAAGGTGTTTGTTGCTCTTATTTCAGGACTCAAATTGTTCCATATATCAAAAGCAGAAGGCACAAAGGAATTAGAAAATATTTTTCTTCGACTGAGGATTTTATAATTTTCAGCGTTTCTTAAGTTGTAATGTGTAGCATTGTTGACAATGTTTGGAAAAATATTAGTCAAATACTCGGGCGCATCACCGTTACGAATTCTAAATGTGATTAAAAGTTTTTGATATAATCGTCTGTCAGATAGTGAGAGCCAGTTAATTTCCTGATATAAATTTTGAATTGAGACAGACCGGGTAAGTCCAGTTACAATACGGGCTGCTTCATGTTGAATTTTTTCTAGTGTTTCTTTTTCGTACTGAGTACAGCCGTCCCACACTACAGAAGCATATTCTAAAACAGGTCTTAAGAAAGATATATATATTTGATAAAGAGTCTGTCTATTAAGAGTGTACTTTAATTTTCTCATCATGCCTAACAATTTTGAAGCTGATGTAGTTATTTGGTCAATGTGGTCATGCCATTTTCCATTTGAACTTAGTGTTAAACCAAAGTGTTTATGTCGTTCAACAGGTACGTTATCAAATGTCAAATATGGTTTGTTGATATTTTGTTGTAAAGTAAAAAACATTGCTTCTGTTTTATTCGGATTAAAATCTACAAGCCAATTTTTAGACCAAGCATTTATCATGGCAAGATCATGGTTAACAATTCCTTCAAGATCAGTCAAAGAAGATGTAGTACATGCTAAAGAAATGTCATCCGCAATACATAACAAATTCTCAATGATGTCATTAACATATACTAGAAAGAAAAGGGGCACAAGGACTGAGCCTTGGGGCACCCCGGCATTGACGCTGAGAGGTTCAGATAAAGAAGAGCCAACAAACCTTTCTTGTTTCTGTTTTCAAAATAACTCTTTGTCCATTTTAACAAATTTCCTTTGATACCATTTAGTTGTAGTTTATAAAGAAGACCTTTGTGTCAAACTCTATCAAAGGCTTTAGAGATGTCACAAAATAAAATACAAGTATAAGTTTTGGTATCTAGAGATTGAACAATTTGATGGTACCTATCTAATAATTCATAAACTGTAGAATGTCCTTTCAAAAAGCCGGACTGTTTAGAGTAAATAAGTTGATTAGCTACCAAATGGTTATACATATGTTTGTGTAGAATTCTTTCCATAAGTTTTCCTAAACAACTTAAAAGTGAAATAGGACGATAATTAGAAGTCAGTTTATTATCTCCTTTCTTAAAAAGTGGCATTACAATTGCTGATTTCCAAATTTCAGGAAAAACACATTCTGACAAAGACCTATTGAATAATGTACAAAGAGGTTTGGAAATTGTTTTGCAAATATTTTTTAATACTTTATGACTAATTAGGTCTTCACCGACCGCTTTATTAATATCTAAGATTTTAATTATGTCCTGAATTTCTGATTCTTGTATTTCTATAGTAGATAAACTAGCATCTGTAAAATCGGGCATATGCTATGGCACTTCATCAATGTCGTCAAGGTGTGATATCGATGCAAAGTATTCATTTAGACAATTAGCTTTTTCAGAGTCAGAGAAGTGGTACGTTCCTGTGCCGTCAGAATTACAAGTTTTCAAAGGGGGATAACTTCTGAAAATTTTTTAGTTTTAAGAAAACTACGAAGAAGCTTCAATATTGTTTTTGATTGTTTGTATTGTATTGTTTTTGAATAGTACAAATTCGTTTATAGTATTTTACAACGGGTAACTGCTTTAACAAATAGTTGGTTCCCTTTAACTGTTGTATATATCATAATGTGTGATGCTGGGATCCAGCTATCACCAAAATTAACCCAAATTAGCCATAAATGACTCAAATTCTATTATTTACAACAAGTTAACTATAATTATAGCAGTGATAAAATGAAAAAGGAGTCAATCACTGTCTGTGCATATTTGGTTAAAAATATACTAAATATGCAAATTATTGTAACAAATATGTCATATGTTTATTCAAGATCAAATAATCATTGTCAGGGGAGGAACATAGGGCCATAGTAGCCCTCTTGTTTATTATGTTGTCTCAGGTACAGGAATAAAAGAGGGAAAAACATAATATAAAATTCTGATCACTCAGGTAAAGGATAAAAAGGAGGAAAACCATAATATAAAATTTATGATCAGTATTCCTAACTGAAATAACTGATAACGATGAACAGGAAAATAAAAAAGGTTATGCGAGATCTAAATTCTTAAAGCTTTTTACTACAGTTTCATGTATTTTTCAACCAAATAAAATATATATTCCGGTTGAAAACAAAATCTTTAAATAATGTCAATAACACGAAGTAAAAAGAACAACGAAGGAAAAAATCCACTTTAGATGCTACATTTTCATAATATATTTGATTTTGCAGTATTGAAAGCAGTAACAACTTCACCACTTGCACAGTAAAAGAGATAAAGCCATCAAAGGTAAAAGGATTAAAGTGGAATACATAATATCGCATACACCAGTTCATATTCTTAAAAAAGTGTTTTGTATCTCCGCTTACTAATACCACTATTTTGTCTATCAAACATAATGCATTTATCTTCCGGCAGTGCATGAAATATTAAATGTGTTAGTGTTATCAATAACACTAACTTAAAGTACAATAAATCAATCAATCAATCAATCAAATTTGGTTGCTACCTTATACATATTTTAGCTTCTTGATAATGTTGCAGATTTTAAACCAGTACCAGCATCTCAACTTACACTTAAGATGAGACAAATATTGCGAATATCATTGTTTATCACTGTTAAAAATACAATAGAAGTATTCTTTTGTTAGTCCTAAGAAAATATTACACATCATAATGAATAACCGTCAAACATACTAACAGAATTTAGAAAGAAAACAGTTAGCGGTGGTTTTAACTTTTATGTGGTATTATGCAAATAAATCCGCTTTCTGTTAAACTGTCGAAAATTTATTATTGTGTTTAGAATAAATACTTTCATTTACTATCTATGTAGATATTTGTCATTTTTGTACAGAAAACAGACATAGAAAGAAACAAAACTAAGTGACAATATTTGCGCTTACTGCGCATGCATTTGTTACTAAATATACATGTAGTAACAAATTTGCACTAAATGTAATCATATATTAGAAGCATGAAGCCGATATGAGTGTTCATGTGAGCTGGTGTGCCTGATATAGATATCGGGCACACTTTCGGCGATATCAGGCACACTTCCGGCTGCGCAAAACATCCAGATTTCATACCTCCACTGATGTCAAGTATATACAAACCAACATTTATATTTAAGAAATAATATATCTCATCCAGTGATTTGTCGTTGAATAAATCATTGTTTGGAGTTCAGATGCGAAGGAATTATATCACGAGGGCGCAGCCCGAGTGATATAAAAATACGCATCTGAACGGCAAACAATGATTTATTCAAGAGCAAATCACTAAATGAGATATATTATTTCGATTCTAACACGTTACCAAGGATCTTTAAGTACATCCTTGACGACATTCATTAAATATTTGCCCGTTTTCGATCGGTTTCTTTTCCAGCGCGCCGCTATGCCGTTTGACGCCATGACGTAATAATTGTGACGTCAGAACAGTGATTTGTTGTATAATAATTCACTGTTTTCTGCCTTCTTTGTTTAATAGGAAAATGAATCGGATCGTATTAGAATACAAAATAAAGCATGATAAATGAACATAATTTCGCTAGTTTCTTCTGCGATCGTTAAAGGTTGAATAAGCTGACAGAAGAAACTACAACCTTGAATGCATGAATTTATAACAAATAATGCATGAACATTCAATGACGCTATGCAACATTAAATTATTTAAATCTCGTCTCGTCTCTGAACATATGCAATATAAAGGTTATACAATAGGGATGGTGTACCAGCCCTGTATAATAACCTTTATGTAACATATCACTCTTAATCTCTTATCACGCTCAAATAACTTTGGTATCATTTGAAAGTGTATTGTCTACTGAAAAAGAAAATATAATTTACGTGACAAAATAGGTTATAGATTTTTTCTACTTTATAGTCTTCAGTGAAACTTTAACAAAAATCCAATTATTACAGTGTAATATTTAACATTTCACGGTTAAAAAAAAAAACAAAAAAAAAAACCATGACTGTAATGATTTTTGCATACATTTATGGTCATCTCATTTACTAATTCTTGTTCAGCAGACAAATTCTTTTTTCAAATGATACCCCCCCCCCCCCCCCCCCCCAAAAAAAAAAAACAACAAGAAAAACATGGGATCACCAGGCATCGAAATTTTACCTATTTGTGGATCGGATACCTTAATCCATGGACCTATGCAAAATATTTTAAAGCGGTGGTTACAGGCTGATCAACACCAAATCAAATGTAAGCCTTCGTATGTCGATCACAAGTAGTCCTAATATAAGAAGTGCTAATCCTTTTTTCTTTCCTCATTCCCTTTCTCAATAGCATCGTGTTTTTTTTACACTACTACGTTTCAGTATGTATGTGTAGCATTCTATCGCAATCGGCATGGTCCTATCGCATGCTAGGCAAAAATGGCTGGTCTCGAAAAGAGACATTGAAAGACGCGAAAAGGAGGAAATTCAGCGGGTTGTATTTAACAAACTGTAGTTTTTTTTTTTAAATAAAAAGTTAACACATTTTTTCTTTGTCTGTAGTACCGATATAGTTCTTTATGGGAATATAAGTCTCTGAAAATCTGATATGCTAGAAAATGTCTAAAACCCATTGTAACGTAAGTGGGTTTTATATGAAATAAAGAACAGCTGGATTTAGTTGTGTTCAGCCTTATATAATTGACATTTTTAGATTAATGTCCACATTATATAAGACGTTTATAGGAAGAGTTTATATAATTATTAAATATATAGCACTTTAAGAAAGTTAATTCTGTTTCACGTTAAGTAACAATCCTACTTTATGTGTCATGGGTTTTAAAATCTAAGGCCGGTTCGTGACTAATAACGGGCGTGTGTTTTAAAGTTTTATTTAGTCACTTGATAGAAATTGCACTAAGTCTTTAAGGGGGCGGCCTCTTATATTCAGATCACACACAGAGTCTTAAGCCACAACTGCGTAAATAAAACTTATCGTATCTGTATCTATTCTCGGAAAGATAACTCGAACGTTGACATTAAAATGCATAGCGCTATCTTATCTAATTAAGGAGGTAGAATACCTTTATATTTGTATGTGCGCATGTCCAACCGGAAGCTAACGTAACGATTTGCGGCAACGTTTACGACAAACTATATTCTCCTGAAAAATACATTCACTTGTCTCTGGTCTGATGTTTAAAGGTTTAACAATGCTGAAGTTATGAATAGATTACCGCAGAAACGATACAAAACATTGTTGCCTTAAAATGACCTTATTGGTGTAATGACGTTACTTGTCATTTACCACGCACAAGTAATAGCTTTTATCTTGAAAGTACGTGATTTTGAGCATTTTTTTTTTATTTGAAGAATTTTAAAGAGCCATTATTTGCCGTAATATATTTACGAGTCTTAAACAATAATCAACATGTTGCGGCTTTTGTGTAATTACATGTATATAGTAATGTTATGCGGAATGTAAGAAATTGGATGATGGTAACTAATACTTTTGGGATTAAAGTTGGGTGAAAGGTTAGTTATTGCGGTCATTTTCAGTTAATAATTTAGCAGTTTGATTTGTAATACCGATTTTTCCGTTTCCATTTATAATTTGGTACTTATAAACGAAATCTAAGCTCTAAATTTATTTAAATTTCAGTAGAAAATAGTCACTTCTTAAATCAAATTGGAAAATGGAAACGAATCACGTAATCTATATATCTAATTGTAAAATTCAAAGGCGTTGAAACTGGTCTATTTAAGGAACATAGATTCAGCTTTTAATCTGTATTTCAACACTATCCATGCGAATAATAATTCCAAGGACAATGATTTTTCCATAACATGACAGACGAGGGGTATTACTGTAACTATTTTAAGCTTTGAAATTTGTTTAAAATGAAAGCAAATACTTACTTTAGAAATAAAAGGTTTTGAAAATAAATTAAACGAGAAAGATAATTTTACTTGATATTTTTCTAAGAAATTACGATAAGACCACACCAAATTAATTTCTTGGTCATCGGATATTTTCCAAAAAAAATTTAGGAGCGGGCGAGCGAAATAAAAATAAAAATATTTATTTTTGGATTTCACCTTTTTTTGGAGCGGGCGAGGAGCGATTTGAAGAAAACAAAAATAAAAACCTTGTCACAAAAGTCAACAAGCACTGCAAAAACATATCAGAATGGCTTGAAAATACGTAAAGGAACCAAAGATCTTTGAATGTTGAAGGTTAAATTACAAACTGTTCCCAAAATACATTACAAACATTTAGACATTACAAACTGGAGGGACACAAGAAAATCTAGCAATTTGACCATATTTCTAGAGTATAGAACTAATGTGTTTGCTAAGTGTGTATCTTAAGCAAGCCAGTACCCTGCCCACATATAGGGTTTTGCCTTAGATTCTATGTCACTACATAAGAATAAAGCTGTTACTCTCATGTAGTGTATAACAGAAATCATGGAAAATTCTTCAATCACCTCACCAGTACATTATGTACTCATGACCTATATATCATAGTGTCTGCCAACTCTCAATGCAATTTCACCAGATGCTAGGAAATCCATCATCCACTGATGGCCAAATTCACTTGTAAATTCAATGACAAATTTTGCACTTTCTGTTGTTCTTTGATTTCACATTTAACTTTGGCAGATAAGGAAAGACTTATTTTTGATGATGCAAGTCTTAACAAAAAATGCATTATCATTTTCAGTTTCTTTTTGATAAATATATCTGATGGTACCCATTAAACAAATCTTAAAAAAGGATCTATAAAAAGTTATATAATATTCTTGTATTTCAACTCTACTTGAAAAATAAAAAAGTAAGCCATTAATAAATGACACTGTTATAAATAATGAGATATTGATGTTCATCTTGAGAAAAAAATGTTTTGCGGAAACTCTTTCTAATGATCTTAGAAGGATTTATTTACACAAATTGACTGCCATTTCGGCTGTCAGTTTTGCAAACTGGGACAACACAGAGCCTCAGGCATGTTCTTCTGGTGTGTTAATGGACAATTATGATTAAAAGTATTAAATTTTATGAATTACTGTCGCTTCACAGTGGCAATAAGGCCCTTAAACAGTGAAAAATTCCCGCTCTGAAATTTTGAAATCGATCTGCAAAAACTGAAGCGAGCGGAAGCTGATTTTCAAAAAAAAAATAATTTGTTTTTGATTTTGGAAAAAAATGGAGCGGGGAATCCGTTGACCAAGTAATCAATTTGGCATGGCCTAAAAAGCAACATATAAGATATTTTAAACATCTCTGTTGCCATGATTACTTTAAACGTTTTTTTAAGAAAAATAGGGTACTATGTAAAGTTTTTAGTATTTTGCTAATAATATTATCCTAATATTTCATGTTGGTCTTTAACAGAATGGCACTGTTTTGAAGTTGAGAGAAAATGCGTTACAATGGAAACAGGAGCCCCGCGACATACACATTTTTAAACTTATACTAGAAAGCTAACGCGCATATTAGTAAAATAATCAACTATGCAGTTTTCTACAGATAACAGTGAACCCGTATTACACTGAGAAGTGTTCAATATCCGCATTTTCCTTCTTTCAATATAATATATTTTTGAAGGGTCATGTACTGAAATTGTACTTGTAAGAACAGATATAAACTCAAGTTCGTTTATAGCAGCTAAAACATTAAATTACACAAAATGCAATAACTCGCTACGGTTCAACTTAATTGAAATTACCCTGGTAACAAGGTATACTACCTCCTTAAGTACTGGTGCGGTACCAAAATTACATATCTTTTGACATGTGACCTTACACTTGATAAAAATGCTCAAGTTTAACTCGAAACCGGAAAAATATGCATATTTCCTACTGTTGTCAAGTACCTAAAACAGACCACCCTTCTGAAAACTTCAGTTTTGCCTGCATTTACATTCAGTGTAAAGTTGACACTTTAATAATGTAAACTTAAGAGCTTTGATGAAAATTATGGAACAACTGGTGATATTTATTTCTCTCGGTTTACTATATGGTAATTTTTTTAACTACATGTACGTCAAGTTTTCATAGTCATATAATGTTTAATTTGTTGATGTATTTCGTTTTCAAGAGGAAATAAGATTTGAAATATGTAAATAATGTACAATCAATTAAATTTAATTATTTGTTTTCAAAATACAGGTTTAGTATTTTAAGATTCAACCAATATATTTTAAAAGAAAAAAGAGAATCTAGAAGGTTATTTATTTGATAAATAAAAATAAATTACGGGCCTATGAACTTAATGTCACATGTATAATGAACATATTTTATATAAGGAGGGCTTATGTTAAGTTTCAGGAACAGACACAGCGCCAGTGAAACTTGTTGCTTCAAAACCTATCGTTGTGGAGAACGAGCAACTCACTCTGACATGTACTTACCAAGGAAATGATACTATCCATTTCTTTAAATGGAATATTAATGGAAAGGATGTGATTGTATTAACATCGTGTGAAACATTTGGCCTTTCTGAAGCTCTTGAAAATTTTGAATATTATAACACTTCTTTTTCATGTTCTGGCTTAAATACGAATTTATTCAGGATTGAAAAGGTTTCGAGATCTTTAAATGGAACAATAGTGTCATGCCTAGCAAACTATGAGAAAAAAAGCAACAATGTGACTATTGTTGTTCAAGGTTAGTACAGTATTCAATCGTTCTTAAGACGGTGTATTACGCTTTGAATTTTATTTGCTAAAAATTTCCAAAGATTTATTTTACCTTTTGATATATATGAATGTGTATAATTGTATACGTTTGTAATTCTCTATACACATAAAATCAATCATACAACATATAGCTACAAAACTAAATAGGCAACTAAATGGATTTATGTATTTAATCGTTATCATTTTTTGACCAAAGGGGGACTGTACCCTTAGGTTTTAATGTTTTAAATGCATTAATCATTGTTTTAGGGAATATTTTCACAGATTTTGGTACAGTGATTCGTTTTAATTTTGAATGGTCATTATTAAACGGTATTAATTAAGTATATTGAATATTAGAATTACATCTGTAATTAATGTACAACTCGCTAAGTTGTTATTAATACAGGAAACGCCCTCCAAAATGTGTGTATTCATTCTGTATCAATATATGTATGTTCGAGAAACGTTTTCCTTGATGTTTTGCCTAGTTAGGCCTGTCCTGTGTTATCTACAAATGGCTGACTTTAAACGTATGTATATTGTATATAACATGAGACCAGACGTAAAAAATGGCGGTGAGAAATAACCGTTTATTTTATTTTTTCACAAATTTGATCGTTTCCATTTGATCCATTTTCGATACCTAAGGTAAGACGTTAGACTCTAAGATGCATGGGAAACTGATTTAGGCACTTATTTATTTTACACAACAAATACCAAGCCGAAATCCTTAGTTCTACAGACACCATAAAAAACCAACTGAATAGAAATTCCTTTAAAATACATCTACCTCTATATTCAGAAAACTCTCTTACCAAAATTGGAAAGATTTGTAAAATATTAATATTTAGAGGCCAATTTCACTTCTAAACGTTGATTACAAAATCGCAACAAAGGCTACAGCTAATAGGATCAAGAAAGTTTAACCAAAATAATTAATAATAACCAAACTGGATTCATAAAAAGGCGTTACATTAGAAAAATGACAGAATATTGCTTGATGTTATTGAATAAGTAAACAAAATAGGTGATGAAGGTATTATCTTCTTTACAGACTTTCAAAAAAGTATTTGATAGTATAGACCACTCGTACATGTTTAAATGTTTAAAACATTTTAATTTTGCATAATTAATTTTGAAATGGGTCAAATTGTTCTATAATGATGTAAAAAGCTCCATTTCAAATGATGGACATATGTCTGGGTATTTTTTTAATGTACAAAAAAGAATTCGTCAAGGTTGTCCCTTATTTTCTTATCATATGCATTGAAATTCTTTCCGCAGCTGTTATGAAAAATGAGAACATTAAAGGAATAAAGATTTCAAATGTGGAGGTAAAACAAACTTTGTATGCGGATGATGCCAATTTCTTTCTAGATGGTGGCAGGAAATCATTTAAAGCACTTATCGAAACATAAGAGGAATTTGGTAAACTTTCCGGTCTAGAACTAAGTGTATCTAAATATACAACTCCAAGAATAGGATCATTAAAACATAGAAATATAATTTTCTGCGAAAGGAAAACCTTCAAATGGTCTTCGGAACATACATCGACTCTAAGTCAAACTTTTGCAAATGATCAACAACAAATTCAGAGCCAAAAATAACAGAATTTGAGCATACACTTTTTACATGGAGTAAATGGAACCTTTCATTAATCTGAAAGATAACAGCACTGAAAACGTTTGCATTTCCAAAATTAATGTATCCATTGACGGTTCTGCCAAACCCGTCTCTGAATATTATCAAGAAAATAAAAAAAAACTGTATGTTTGATTTCTTGTGGGAGTCCAAACCAGATAAAATAGCAAGAAATTTTCAAATCCACTTGTGATCAAAAACATGTTCCTGATCTCAAGTAGATACTTCCCATAAAGAAATATCAAAAGCACGGTGCAAGGTTAATTATAATTTAAAAGAAGAAATAAATTGTATTTCATCACAAATATTATGGTACAATAGTTATATGTTAGATAACAATGGAAACACATTATTATATAAAAAATTATATAGAAAATCTTTACAAACTATATAATGTGTACAATACGAAGCTTAGAGCGTTCCAATATAAATATCTGATGAAAATAGTACCCAACAATGCTTTTCTATTTAAGTGCCAACTATCCCCCATCAAATCCATGCGATCTTTGTTCCATGTCTTCAGAAACACACACCCACATGTTCTGGGAATGTCAGCTGATCCAAATATTCTGGAGCGATATAGGAAGTTATCTTAGTATGAAATATCTATTAGACACCCCACTAGGTTTCAAACTGTATCTCGTAGTGGGGGGGGGGGGGGGGGGGGGGGGGGGGGGGATTGAAATACTAGGAAAAATAAGAAAAGAGTCATTAAGTATATTCTTCTTATTTTTGCAAAATATTTCATTTTTAGAAGTAAATATAGTAAAACACCTCCAACTTTTAATTCATTTAAGCTTTATCTTGATCGAATATGTTATTGCTTGTTTGAAGGACATACCATTCAAAATGTACTGAATTTCATGGTGATGTAGACCAACAGAGAATATTTGATTGAGTAGAGCAGTCTTTTAATTCCTTTCCCCTCTTAAAACCTTCTTCTTTACTAAACCCATACATGAAAATAATTCTTGTTTTTTCTTCAAATATGTATCGCTCTTTTCCTTTTTTCTTTAAGGACACTCCATAATTTCATCATTCATCAAGCATTTTCCTTCCTTATTGTTTGTAAAACCATTTCAGGGATTGATATTATGTAAAAAAAAAAATTGACTTTGTTAAAAAATATGGACAATAATGTATGTTGAAATATATGGACAAAAATGTATGTTCAAATATGTTATATCGAAATTTTAGGAGTATTGTATCCATATATTAATAAACATGCTGTACATGTATAAATGTCAATGTACTGAAATGAAATAAGTATTGGAAAAACAAGAAAACGGGTCACAAAACGAAACTAGCCACTGTCACACTAAAATTGCTCTCACGAATGCAAAAAGAAAAAATCCTAAAAGGTTATCTTACATTGCCCACAATACAGGATATATTTTGTTTCGAGCCTCCTTCAATGTTTTTATTCAACTGCGTTATCCTCCAATGTAATATCGCCGTATTCTACTAAATAATATTAAGTGCACTACTATTTTATACGTTTTCAGTGTTGCAAATCTGTATAAATTCCGGATATTGAGTTAAATTGTTGAATTAACAAACTAAAAGTGTTTTTTTAAACTTTTTTTGGTCTTTACTTTAGGATTTAATGAAACAACAAATGCCGACTACATCTCATCATATACCACACCTAGATACATTGCATCATCAGATATAGATTCTACATCTGCAGATAAAGACACAGTCAGGACTATAATTAAAGCGACCACATCTGAATATTCTAAAGATAAATTAACACAATCTTCATTGACGCAAATTTCTACGACAACCGGATATGAGGGCGCAATAAGAACAAACGCAAACGGAGACAACGGCCAAACGGCAAGTACTAAAGGTGACACATCAGATTCCGGAAATACCACAACATCAACCACACGTAGTACTATATTAAATGACGAAACGACCAGTTCAAATGGCTACACATCTGCAACATTCAAAGTCATAACATCAACCGCATATACAACCAGATCGAGAAATGAAACGACAGGAACTAACGATTACATACCTGCATCTAAGTTTACCACTCTACCAACCACTTATCATTCTCGATTCAGAGGAGTAACGACAAGTACCAATGATAATCCAGATGCATCTGAAAGTACCGCATCAACAACTACATACACATCCAAATCGAATTATGCTTCGACAGGTACAAACGATTACGTGTCTGTATCTGGGTTTACCACCTTACCAACCACTTATCATTCTCAATTCAGTGGCGAAACGACAAAAGCCAATGATTATACTTATGGACCTGAAAGTACCGTAACACCAACTACATACACATCTAGATCGAATTATGAATCGACAGGTACAAACGATTACGTATCTAAATCCGAGTTTATCACTACACAAGCCACTTATTATCCTCGATTCAGTGGCGAAACGACAAGTACCAACAATTATACTTCTGCACCTGAAAGAACCGTAACACTAACTACACATACATCCAGATCGAATTATGCTTCGACAGGTACAAACGATTACGTATCTGAATCTGAGTTTACCACTAAACCAACCACTTATGATTCTCAATTCAGTGGCGAAACGACAAAAACCAATGATTATACTTATGGACCTGAAAGTGAAAGTACCGTAACACCAACTATATACACATCGAGATCGAATTATGAAGCGCCAGGTACTAACGGTTACAAACCTTCATCTGAGCATACTACTTTACCAACGACTTACCCTGGAGAAATGAGAAGTACCAATGATTATACATATGCACCTGAAAATACCGCAACACCAGCTACACATACATCCAGAACGAATTATGAAACGACAAGTACAAACGATAACATATTTACATCATGGTATACCACTACACCAAACACTAAGCTTTCTACATTCAGTAGCGAAATGACAAATACATATGATTACACATATGCACCTGAAAATACCGCAACACAAACTACACATACATCCAGATCGAATTATAAAACGACAGGTACAAACGATAACATATTTACATCAGGGTATACCACTACACCAATCACTAAGCTTTCTACATTCAGTAGCGAAATGACAAATACATATGATTACACATATGCACCTGAAAGTACCACCACACCAACTACATACACAACTAGATCGAATTATAAAATGACAGGTACTAACAATAACGTATCTGCGTCTGAGTTTACCACTACACCAACCACTAATACTTCCAGATCTAATAGTGAAACGACAAGTACCAATAATTACTCATATCGACTTTCCAGCAAATCACCGTTATTTTCAACCGGATCAAACTATGAAACTAAAAGAACAAAAGATTACATATCGGGCTCTTATACTTCCGCAACAATCACATTCGGTTCCATATCAAATGATATAACGACAAATTTCAATGCTGTATCAAATGATGAAAGGACCAGTTCTAAAGATAACACACATGTACCTAAAAGAACTGTAACATCAACCACATATGCTACCAGATCAAATGAAGAAATTGAAAGGACTAAAGATTATATATCTATATCAGACAATACCACCACATCAACCACATCTGCTATCGGATCAAATAATATTACCTCAAGTTCTAGCGAAATTGTGATTGCATCTGAAAGTACTTCAACATCAGCAGTAAATATTACCACATCAAATGCTGAATTGGCAACTATAAACCCATTAATCACAAATATAACAAAATCAATTAATGAAATGACAAGTATAAATTATTACACATATACGTCTATGAACACCACCACAACAAGGACCTATGCTACCGGATCAAATAACGAAGCTTCAAGTACTGTAGATTACAAATATGCATCTGAAATTTCCTCCACACAAACAGCAGATGCTACCAAACCAGATGATGAAACGACAAATTCCAACGCATTAATCACATATACAATACAATCAAATGATGAAACGTCAAGAACTAAAGATTACACATACGCATCTGGAAGTAATGATTATAAATATTCACCAGAAACTAACGTCACACAAACTACATATGATCCCACACTGGAAAATGAAACATTTAGTATTAAAGATAATAAATATGCAGCTGAAACTTCCGCCAAATCAACAGCATATGCTTCGAGTTCAAATGATCAAACTTCAACTTTCTACGCATTAGATACAACAAAATCACAAGATGAACCATCAACAACTGAAAGATCCATTGCACAAACAACATAAAAAAAAAAAATTACCTTGTTATTTTCAGAGTGTCCAAGAATTATAGATCCGGATAATGGGAGCCTCAAGCTTTCAAACAACTTTTTGTATCAGTCGGTTGGCAGATTTACGTGTAATACTGGGTATACCTTGGTTGGTTCAAATGTTACCAAATGTTTATCATCCGCCAACTGGACATACCCAGTACCGAAATGTAGTCCTGTTGGTATGGTGTATCTTTTTTTTCATTGAAATTTTTTTTTCCTGTGAACAACATGAACTGAATTACCAATATTTGCTCATCAAGTGTTTGCAGGAATCGAGATAAGCATAAAACTTGTAAATTTTATAAACCAATTATGCTGAATGAATAAAACTTAATATTCATTAACTAAATAATAATTTCAGTAATGTAAGTAGAATTGAAGATTTAACATAACTTTAGTAGATGAGTTACTTTAATCGTGCATATTTATTTTAAATACGTAGTAACATGGCCGTCCGTTATTACCAAGTTTAATATACATGTTTAAATCGAAATCGATTTTTGTTACACCGTATAAGTTTTGACTCGTACTAAACGTACCGGAAGTGCATGTCAGGCACCGTGTATAAGCCATTATATAAAATAACATCAGATATTGAAATGTATATAATTTCTTCCATATGTCTTTTTGTGTACTCTCATTCTTTCAGACTGTGGAAATTGGAAATATCTCAATAAGACTTGGGAAAATTACAGTTACATAACATATATGACAAACACAACATATAGAGCAACTGCAATAAGCTTCTGCAAAGCTGGTTATCACATAGATGGAAACAAGAAAAGTCTTGCAGCCACTTGTTTGGCTAACGGGACATGGAGTATAGCATCGCCGCCGCTATGTGTACAAGTTGGTAAGTCTGCTCTATTGTAGTAATTTATGAATGGCGGTAAACAAGTTAAAAATAACCTCAACATGTTGTTTCTACCAATAACAGATATCGTTTTAATAATATTAAGATTCTTAAGTAACAAGTGAAAACATACACATAGATTTATATCATTTATTAAACATCTTTTGCTGAATTCCTTTAAAGGTAATTACATTATATGCAAACTTATTTAGAGGCATGTGCTTGTAATTGCATAACGAAATTTCAAAAGTCACTCAGGCTTTTCTACTTAAAATACTAGACCAGAGACACGATTTTTGCGGTCATCTATGAAACGTTTTAGATATTTATTAAAACAATTCTAACTTGTTGTTAACATTATTAAGTCAAAGGTTGTCCAGTTTTCAATATCTCAAAAGGAGACATCAAAGTTGAATACAGCAACGGGTCAACACGGCCTATGAACTCTACAGCAACATTTTCCTGCAAGAATGCTTCATACAGTATCAATGGGTTTGAAAAAGTAACTTGTCTCACTACAGGGGAATGGACAGGTTTAAGTCCATCTTGCACAAAAGGTAAAAAAAGATTCACTTCACTACGAGAAGCACCCATTTTTGCAGCAGGCAATTAAGCAATATTTAATGTTAACACATTATACCGCATAATGTAAGTACTGTACTATTTCACCAGCGAAAGCTCTTAGAAAACTGAATTAAATAGCTTAGCGACACTAACTTGAATATCTGTCACCATCATAAAACATAATGAAATATTCTTATCATATTCTTTTGTGCAAATCTAGATGTTTTTACTTATAAACATGTCTATGATAATTATTTGCAAACTACTCATAAACTGTAGAGGGTCACATTTTATTTCTCTGTACACAAACATCTTAAGTTTTAAATCAGCTTTGATGTCATTTTTTCCATGTAGCTTCTTGCAGATGTCAACACGTGTTCCGGAACTACATTTGTTTTTCGTTTTACAATTTGTAATGTGGTTATTTCTTTTTCAGTACAAAATCATATTTCACCCTGCCCAACAACCATTGATTTACATGGCACACAATGGGAGGAAACACATCTTGGTAGAATTAAAACCAAGCATTGTCCAGTTACCGAAAGTAAAGTATCAAACAAATTATAGAAAATCGTTCGTTATATAAATAATACTATTATTACAAGTGAATTTTATCATACATGATTTTAAAAGTATAATCTTCATTTTTGATTGTTAAATGGTTTGATTCCAAACGATATGGACACAATTCAAATGTATTTCATATCATACACAGACTATGTAGGAGAAATATTCCGAAAGTGTACAGGAGAAGGAAAATGGATGTTGCCTATTTACAACTGTGTGAGGCAGGACATCGCCATTGTTGACCAACAGGTAAGTGTTGACTTTAAATAAGTGAAATTGATTTGCTTTATGCAATTGAAAGATTTGCAGCTTTAAACAGATTTATGTTCAAAGGTGTTGTCCTGGTTTTACGTGCACTGTGTGTGATGTGTAATTTGCTTTTATGTCTGCTGACTTAACTATATATACCTGTTTGGAGTTTTTCTTAGTTTAATTTCAAAATAAAACAAACACTCAACTGAATTTGAATACATGTCATTTAATAATAAATGACGGATTGTGTTTAAGTAAACACATAATAGTGGCAGTAAGAACAGAACGTACAGTTATCAATCAAAATATTATGCAATTAAATGCAACATACTAATCTATGTAAATAACATATATATACATATATATACACAACATCTATTATGTATGTGACACACTAATGAAATTAAATGTTGGCTAACAATAATCCGCCACATGTCATTTAATAATAAATGACGGATTGTGTTTAAGTAAATGATGCAAGTAAATTTTGGCTAACAATAATCTGCCAAACAAAATTACTATCTATTATGCAAATGAGAGATCACTGAAGTAGCAAAATAACAGTAATTACTTCATGGTGGGTAACAAAAGTCTTTAAATAGTTGGTTAACAATAATCTACCAGAATGAAAGTAAATGCTAACAATTATCTCCCAAGCAAAAACAGTATGTATTATGCAAATGAGAGATTCTGAAGTAGCTCAATAAAGTTCTTTCATCATTATAGGGTAGGGAGGGAGGGTTTAGCAAATTTTTTCTAAACAATCAATATGGCGGCGAGTATAATTTATGCAGAACACTAACTCTCGATCCGAGCCGTGCCCTACCGGACAGACACCAACGGGATCTGTTAGCCGTGTATAACTAACTGCATAGGTGGGTCACCGCCATAAACTTATTTATTTAACAATAAATGTGAATTTATGTCTGCTGACTTAACTATATATACCTGTTTGGAGTTGTTCTTAGTTTAATTTCAAAATAAAACAAACACTCAACTGAATTTGAATACATGTCATTTAATAATAAATGACGGATTGTGTTTAAGTAAACACATAATAGTGGCAGTAAGAACAGAACGTACAGTTATCAATCAAAATATTATGCAATTAAATGCAACATACTAATCTATGTAAATAACATATATATACATATATATACACAACATCTATTATGTATGTGACACACTAATGAAATTAAATGTTGGCTAACAATTATTCGCCAAAAATTGCAAATACAATTTGCAATTACCGCCAACTGATAATAAACGAACAGTTTGTAACAGGTTATTGTCCTTATGACACGTTTGTTACCAGAACGACTAGAACAAATGATAATAAAACAGTGAACTCTAAAAATATGGCAATAAAGATAATTCTACTGAAATTGCAAACTCCAGGAAAAGACTAGTTAAATGAAAAATGTAGGAACTAACTACAAAAAAAAAACATCCATCAGAGGCCCTTGTCCCCACGACGGATCGATAAAACAGCAGAAATAAACAATTTTTTATATGAACACCCATACTGATATATATATATATATATATATATATATATAGACGTATAGACGTATAATGTTCTATTAATATATACAGCTTATGTGTCAGAGGCTCTTGTCCCCATGACACTATGTTCTTGATATGTCAGAGGCTCTTGTCCCCATGACACTATGTTCTTGATATGTCAGAGGCTCTTGTCCCCATGACATGTTGTTTTTGATAGGTCAGAGGCTCTTGTCCCTATGAAATACCGGTATTATAAGTTTAGCACCAACAGTAATTCACTCTAACAATGTCACAACAGAGCAGTAGACAAGCATTGTAAATATTCAAAGCGGGTCTGATTAATGTGTAGGGCATAGCTATGGCGACATTAAAAGTTGTGGGATGGAAATAACTAGAACGCATTAGCTTAATAGTTCAGAGTAATGATGCGAATGTATTTTTTGAAAGCTGACGAGGACCAGCGTCCCATTTGTTGAATTTGTACCTCAGATAAACCTTTGTCAGCAGCCAGGAAGGCTGCGCCAATACGGAAGCTGTGACCTTTATATTTGTTGGTATCATAGCCCAGAAAGGTTAAGGCAAGACGAAGCTGCTGTGAGAAATATGACCGAGATATGGGTGTACTATCTGGAAACGCGAACAGGGCCCCTAGCTTTGTTTGCCGCAACTGTAAGTATGTCCAGAGTGCCTGAACTGGACACATAACATGATCACCTGATGCAGATATGTACAGGGTTTTTTGCAATCCACGACTGTGTTTATAATTTCGGATAGTTAGATCAAAACCAATCAGTTCGGTTGATGATTTGTTTTGGTAAAATCTGACATCGGACAGCATTAAAATTGGGGCAGACTGACTTGACGTGACCTCTCCAATACGTAAAAAACAATGAAATGTTACTAGAAACATTGCTTTCAAGAGGGACTGTGTAAAGTAACTGGCAGTGATGTGCGGCAAACATTGAATAAGGGAACGTAGGATTGCCAAAGTTATTGGTAATCTTGTATCCTGACGTTTCCGAATATTGCGATAACCGGAAAGAGACTTTTGAACAAGGAAGTGACCAGTTACATCTGGCATTTGTTGAAATTTATGAAAATAACCTAATGCAGAGATATATGTTGTGACCGTCGCTGGAGCGAGAGCTTTGGTAAAACACGACACAATAAAGAGCAAAATGTCGGATAACAATGCTGGAAATGGGGAACGACTAGGGTTCATATGTTTAATAAACTCTTCGTACTGAGCTATGCCCCTGCTATAAGTCTGTTGAGTAGATGTTGCTAACGCACTATTTAGAAGTCTTCTAGGAAATCTTACTCAGATCGTCAGGCTGGATGGTGGTACATCTACTTGAACTGGGTCTTGGTATGGACAGTCTCTCAGGAACTGTTCGATCTGAAGACGAGAAAGAGAATCGGCAAGGTGATTTGTTACGCCAGGTATATGACATGCTTTGAACAGAATGTTGTTCTTTAACGTCACAAGCACAAGACGACGGACCAGTTTCATCAACAGTTTATCCTTAGACGACTGTTTGTTTATAATAGCTACCACTGCACTGTTGTCCGAGTGGAACATAAGGCACTTATTTTCAAGACTGTCTGGAAATAATTCTACTGCGATAACAATCGGTAGCAATTCTTTCAAAGTGATGTGAAAGTTATGGTAAGATTCAGGTCAGGGCATGGAGAACCACTTGTTGTGGAGGTAACCTCCGAAACCCAAATTGCTGGCGTCTGTGAATAAATGGAGTGAAGGCGATGAATGCCACTTGGAATCAAGAAAAAATGATTTGCCATTGAATGCATCCATGAAAACACTCCATGCTAGCAAATCTGCTCGAGCCTCCATGGTAAGTCGTCTCATATGGTGAGATTTGGAAAGCCCAATGGTCAGGTCAATGAGACGTCGAAGAAAAGCACGACCTGGACGAACAACACGACATGCGAAATTAAGGAGTCCAATAAGTGACTGGAGTTCCTTCAGTGTAACTTTTTTGCGGTGTTTCATAACACGAAGGTTTTCCCTAATTGTTTGAAGTTTGTCGGATGGCAAACGAGCTTCCATAGCCACAGAGTCTAGTTCAATGCCGACAAAAGTCATTGTGGAACATGGATAAAAGGTTTTATCTGGATTTATTGGTAGACCAATAGCTTTTGACCAGTCCAGAAATATATTCAGGCCCCTCAAAGATTGCTCATAACTTTTCTCAACAAAGAAAAAATCATCTAAAATGTGGGCGCATTGGCGCAAGCTTAAATTGTGTACAGCGATCCAATGAATGGCCGAGCTAATACGTTCAAAAAGTGCGCAAGAATAAGATAAACCCATTCGTAAAGTTTTATCGGAGTAAAAATTACCATTAAATGAAAAACCGAGGAGGTCATAATCAGCTGGATGAATTGGGACAATCTTATAGGCGTTTTCTATATCGACCTTCATCATGAAGCACGAGTGGCCACACTGTTGAACAAGTGCTATAGCATTATCTATAGTTTGGTAGCTAACTGAGCAAAGGTCTGGGGAAATCCCATCATTAATGGAAGCATCTTTTGGGTGTGAAAGATGGTGTATAACCCTAAACTTCCCTGGATCTTTTTTGGGAACAAGACCGAGTGGTGAAACTTGTAAGGTGGGAAGATGTGGAGAGGAAAAGGGGCCAGCCACCTGGCCCTTTTTTACAGAATCATCAATTTTTTCTTGGAGAATTTTTGGGTTGTCGTTGACAGACTTAAGGTTTGTAGACATTCGAAAACATCGGGGGCCCTCATATGGGATGGAAAAACCCTTTGTAAACCCGTTGAGTAGAAATGTTTTTTCTGCGAAGTCATAACCTCTTAGCCAATATGCGAGTTTATCAACTTTTATGGGAGTACAGATAGTGGAAATGGAGCCATGTTTCTCTGAGTGGTCATTAATGTTAGTTTTTTGCTGGGGCTGTCCGAATCGTGCTGGTATTCTGGTTTGAGGCCCCAGATCTTTTGATAAGTGGGCAGGCCTTTTTGTGGTGCTGACCAGAGCATCGCTGGCAGACATGCCTGTAGCTGCAGTTCTTTCGTGTGCAGTTTCCGTTATTGTTGTTGAAAGTGAAACAGGGGCCGCCATTTTTATTATTTGATCGGTTGGGCCGAAAGGAATGGGAGGAGATCCTGCCACTCAACCCCATACAAATGGCTTCTGTGTATGTGCTAGCATGTAATTCTGCAAAACTGAGGGATGGGTCATTTTGCCGCAGTCTTCTGAAGGTTTTGTTATAAAACAGAGCCGCACGTTCTCCTGCTCGCTGTCCGAGACAGCGGATGTGTTCGATGTATTGCATTAAATGTGGCTGACTGGTGGTTATTATTGATATGTATTTGTGGAACGCCGTGTATCATTGAGACAAGGTGTTAATGTCCTTGTGTCTTTGCACTTTCTGCACAGCCACTGTTCCCGCTGTACTCTCCACCGGACGAAAAGAATCTGGACCATCCATTTCATCTGACAATAATACCGCTAGATCAATATACTCATTTGCCCAAATTTTTCCTTTGATCTTGGGATCAATTCCTAGAAGAAATGATGGAACTGAAGTACCTGAACTATTTCCTGGTGAAACAAGTGACTGTTCCTGTGTCGGTGTCATATTCTCTACAATGGGTGGCCCTATCACCTGGGATGAGACATGTACTGGCTCTTCATCTATTATCGCATCCTTGGAGGTTGAGGTTGGAAGGTCGACAACTTTCATTGCCACTAAACTATCAACCACTGCCTTGGTGATTGTTGGAATACATTCTGTAACAACATCATGAATCATTTGACGATTGAATTCTGAGGGTGCTGGTGCAGTTATATTATCTTCAATTCTGAGTGCATTTGAACTGGTGCTGTCTGATGATTTTTTCTTCTTGTTAGCAGGTTCCTTAACAGAGTTTGTGGCCGTTTTGTCTTGAAATCTAATCGGTGTTTTTCTTTTTCTAGGTGGCATACTGGCAGCTGAAATAAATACAGTTTAAAAACTATGTCGGGTAGGAAATTTAGTACAGAATAAAAGAAACAAATGACCATATTTTAAAGTAGGAAAACATTTGTCTATGGTTTCCTGTTCATAATTATGTGACTATGTAATCTGTCTGAAAAGTAATAACTTACTGTAGCCAGGATGAAATAAGCTAATAATATAATTCAAAATTAACAGGTGTTACGCCTGGGCAATAATACTAAGTATGCACAGAACATTACTTTAGATGAGTAGAATACAGTATAACCTTTGTGAAAGAAGGCAAGATCCTCAACATTTTAATAAATTAAGTTCACCCGATAGTAATATATCCTAAAGTTTCATCGCAATACTAACATATTGCTTTCACTTCCCGATACTAACGTATCACCTCTAGATACTAACGTATCGCAGATAATGTATAATGTATCAGATACTAATTTCTTGTTTTGTTGATACTAACGAATTACTTCCAGATACTATATTATTACTAACATATCCCTTCCGCAGATAAATTATAGCATAATCAGATACTAATTTCTTGTATTTTGATACTAACGTATCACCTCCAGATACTAACGTATCGCAGATAATGTTTAGCATAATCAGATACTTATTTCTTGTTTTTTGATACTAACGTATCACTTCAGGATATTAGCATATCACATATTAAGTACTGCATAACCAGATACTAACATGGCACAGTTAAATTTATGGCACCCACAGTTAAATTACTAGTTGTCCTGCTATAATTTTATCTCAAATCATTCCTACAATAGTGTACAAGATACTAACATAACAATCCATTTTCAGTTGAGTATAGCTAAATATTTAGTTATATTAACCTACCCCAGAGCACTGTCTAACCAGACAGACAACAAATATCTTTTTAAATACTTAATTTCTTCAAATTATATGTACTGAAAATTTTTTGAACCAAATTGCCAATTCATAGTTCTTTTCTTAATTCTTTTAAAAGGCAATGTCACATTTAAACAGAAATGTCAGAGTTGAATTTCCATATTAAGTTGCCCAACAAAGTACAATAAAGTGACTGACATCAATAATTATTGCAGTCATGTATTTAAATGTCTGAATTGCATATGTAATTTAAAACATCTATAAATAATAAGTTTAAATGAAAACAAATATGTATGTTAGAGCAACAGTTCAAGTACATGGCCGAACAAATAGTACAAATTTAATTTAAAGAAAGTAATGCCGACATAACTATCAAATTCTTGTGAAAAACACTATTGCGTCTTGTGAAAAACACTATTGCGCTATTATATAAACCAGATATTTAATGCCCTTATCCCTGAAAGCTGAAAACCATTGTCTAAGCTGAATTCAGGTTTGACATCCTCGTTTCATACAGCACATATAATAGTTTAAGTTTTGTTTATCACACTTCACAACTTTATCTATTTGCCTTAATAATGGCACCGCGTTAACTTCTGTAATAACGAAGCATTCCGTCATCGTTGAAATGCACACCATCACAATATATAGGCTTGTTTGGGTTTTTATACCCGAAATCTTCCAGTACTTCAAGTCCATTTGCGAACATAGCTCCTTTAACATTTTGTTAACTTGCACTATGCGATCAAAATATTCATTAAAGTGGACGTAACGCGACCTGGGTCTGTCAATCAGTTGAACAATAAAGACACTTTCGATATTGTATCGGTTTTTCCACATTGACACAACACTAAGAATTCTATGAGCAAGAACATCACTCTGATTTGTATATGTATCTATATCATTTCCACCAACATGGAATATTAACTTCTTTGGACGAAATCTTGCTATCTTCCGTTCCCATCGTGTGACGTGAGAGTCCCGAAACACTCTTCCTCCAGATATACCAAACAATTAAACTGGCGGGGAGTTCTGCAGGGAGAACTCATTCGTTGTACCATTTATGCGGAATAAATAAGTCTGCAGGCGATTTATATGAGACGTCCCCATGATTAAGGTGCACATATTTATGGCACATATGTAGATATAACTGTGTTATTGTTAGTTGTGGCACGAATGAAGCGTACGCAGATGAGAAGCTTTTCCACGAGCTGAAAATGTTGTATCTGGGCGAAAGTTCTAATCTCAGTTTATTTTCTTTGCCCTTGTTCCACGGCAAAAATTGCAAAGTGCAAGAAATCCCAAATCTTTTCACGTTTATAAGCCCAGAGATACATCTAGCAATACGTCCATATGAATTACGACGATAATGCACGTAGTAAAAAGTTTATAAACAACACAAACCGTAGAAACAGCGATGTAATCGTCGAAAATCTTAATTTTTAGCAATTTTTTTCTAAACAATCAATATGGCGGCGAGTATAATTTATACAGAACACTAACTCTCGATCCGAGCCGTGCCCTACCGGACAGACACCAACGGGATCTGTTAGCCGTGTATAACTAACTGCATAGGTGGGTCACCGCCATAAACTTATTTATTTAACAATAAATGTGAATATATCGTTTGTATTCCCTATGTATTGTCCCTCCATACAAACAATTGTCATTTGGTCATGATGGATATATCATGGTATTCCTTTTTTAGTTTGATTTAGTTTAAACTTACTTATTTTAGTTCTATTGTGGTGAAAGCTTCAGGCTTATTTGAACCACTCTCCTGTCCACTTCCTGGAAGAATTTTCTTGATATTTTAAGCATGCCCGTTTGGCTAAAGCAACGAAAAAGAACAAGTCCAATGTTTTGAATGATAAAATAAATGTTTTTAGCCAGAAATGAAATATAGCGTCCTTGGACCTCATGTACATGTTACCCCTGTCCGTACTAGTAAGCTGTTTCTAGACTTTTCTTAGAAATACGCTGCAACGAAATACATTAGACATAAACTTTATTCAACAGGCTTTGAAAGATAATGATGAAGATGAATTATCTATTGAATGACCCTCGGAGAACTTTATCAGCTTCAACAAGAATATGATAAGCCTAGTCAGCGTTTTAAACCATCCTGAAACACTTTATAGTGTAAAGTTCAAAATCAAATACCTAAAAGATATTACTTAAGATGTTATGATGTTGTCAATTTAAATTTAGTAATTTCTTTATGATAGCTCAAGGATAATTGTTTTGATCAATCACCGTTCGTCGACCTTCTTTCGTCAAAATATTTATTTCTTCAAAAGACATTTCCACTGAAACCATCCGGTGGAAATTAATGAAGCTTAGCATGGATGTTTCTTTGATGGACTTCCAGCAAAAAAATATTAGATGGTTCTGCTTGATTACAAATAGGAGTTGCCGAATCAAAGAAAATCTTCAAATTTAACATTTGCTTTACTGCTGATTTGATTGATGACCCTGTACCACGATTTTTCATATTATGCCAAGACTTCAAAAAATACTGTAACAGGATTTTTCCATAACAGAAACTTTCAAATAAATGTTGTTTTTTTTCCTTTGACCCCTTTTCAACAGTATTCAAACTACTTAAATTTGTCTCTAAACATGACCAACTGAGATAAAATTTCGCACAAAAAAAAATTCAGTATGGGTGTTGTAAAATATAATCTGGGACGAAGTATAGGAGATCAATCCTTGTATCATTATCACTGGCCTAAAGAACAGTGCTATTCAACGACTAGGCAATACGAAAACCGTACTAATTTCTGACTCTCGTCGTGGGCTATTGTTCGCTCTGTCCTCTGAGATCGTCTTGTCTGTACTAGTAAGGATGAATACGCCTGTGTGGCGCATTGAATATGTAAGCTTTGACGGATTGTCTGAAAGCGCTAAAAATCGTATAATAAAATAATATAATCAAAATTCAAAATCAAGAAGATAATGTAGTCGCCGGAGTTAAGTAGAAATCAGATCTCTTACCATTAACAAAAATATATGTGTACAGCCCAAAGTGATTGTAAACATGGATAGATGAGGTGCTAATATACCGCCTGAATCTGCAGGCCGGTTTTCAATGCACTGTAGCAAAATGTTTCTTGGATGACTCTACCTCTTCCAAAATTGTTACTTATTTGAATTTGAACAATGAAACTCAGGTAATCGATCATGCTTTTCCTTAGATTAAGTGTTAATCTTTTGTTAATTATCAACATTTACTTACAAGACTAAGCTACAAAAGTCCTGTGGTCGATATAGAATGGATTTCTGTCTTTGACAATCAGATTGAAGCAATTAAAGAAAATCCTTCAGAAGAAGTTGTAACAAACGCATTGGACAAACTAAACAGCATAACACAACCTTCAGAACAGAATACTATATTTGGCGGTGAGATTGACAAAGTTACATCAATCCTGGAAAGTATTGCACACATAAGCGGCAAAATTGAAGTGACTGATGACCAGGCTGAGGTTGGTTTAATTAAACCTTTCATGACATTAGAAACACAGAGACATAACTATTCTTTTGATAAAGTTTCGGTGTAATTTATCAAAAATAACTGTTGATATTTGGTCCAAACCGATTTTGTAATTTTATGAAAAAATAATTTATGTATATGAATCTGCAATATAATGAAAGGTGAAACCGCTTCCTTCTGATTCTATTAATTTCAGGCATTCTTAGACACAACCAGTAATCTTTTAGATACAAGTAATACAGAGACTTGGAAAGCAATGTCTCAGGAACCAGAAGGTGGTGATACACGAAAGGTAAATAGTTATCTAACAGAGATCGTATAAATAAGATAGATTCAGCTATCAGTTCATCTTTTTAATATTACTTTTTAAATCGAATACTTGCGAGTACCGTTATATTATCTTGAAATGAAAAATAGATTTTAAACAGACGCAGTTACATTTCCATTAGGTTGAAATGAGAATTACTGCGTAATTTAATTTTCCTCTAAACGATTTTGAGTTAATTTTTGCATACAATTTTCTGACAGACAGAAAGAGGGGCTTCAAAGGTATTAGATGTGTTCATTCGGTACTCGGATTCTGTGACCGCCTCATTAAGCAAGTCCAACGCAACAAGCAAAACTGTGGCCGCAAGTAATTTAGGTAATTTGTTTTTGCATTCTTAAAATACTTTTCTCACATCTAGAAACCATGTCTCGTTTACATAAACTTTCTCGCATAACCGGAAAACTAAATCTGGAAACATTTCCATAATACAGAAACGGAAATATTTTGTAGTTATTACAATGAACTTTTATGGCTAATATTTAAACCAATTGAAATTACTGTAAATTTAATACTATATTAGATAAAAATACTACTAAAGTATTCATTATTAGCACTGAAGTTATTATTGATAGCATATTCTTTAATGTATTTACGATTTTAACTTTTCGAAAGAGTGATAATCTAGGCATGATCACATGCTATGTTGTTTAATATATATCAAATGCACGTGAGCAAGATAAACAGAACAGATGGTCATTCCTGCAATGAGCAAGTCTCAAGGATTAACTGCAAGTATCTTGTCATTACAAAGTAATCGCTCCCAATGTAATAAGATGTTTGTCAGTTCACATTGTCATCGCATAATCCAGTGATAAATTTCTGGACATATTAATGATTTCATTAAAATTTGTGCGTGAAGTAGTACTACCACTGAAGTCATTCGCACTTTTAGTTTATTTATTAATGAAGACCCAGTTGCACCATAGAGCATTACTTTGTCACAGTACCGATAGAGCAACAAACTTAGCAATGTCTTCCTCATATAGTAGACTTAACAGAAATGATGGTTAGCGATCTATGTCAGTTCTTCGCCCAAAACCTACAGGGTTAATTGAAACATCTGTGTATACAACATTCGCGCATGGTATTGTAACTAACAATTAATATCACTAGACATCCATTGTTGACATGAGTTTCGAATTTGATAATACGTTATTAGTTCAAAACATAAAATTTTGTAATGTACCAAATATTAAGAAAAATTTCACGGGATCACAAATTCATTAAAAGAAATGATGACAAAAAATAAGGCTTAAACCTTTAAAATGATTGATTTATACCCTTTCATCTGCATTATATGTAGGACTGAAACATTGTCAGTACTGTACAAAAATCTATCCAGAATTACATTCAAAAACAGTTATCTGAACGGTACGTATTATCATGTTTTACGTTTTTGCTTTCAACTCACTGAATTACATATCATCGCATCTTTATTAGTCTAAAAGAGGAAAACACTTGTATTACTTTATTGGAACATTTTACAAATGTTTTTTTCTAGCTAGTAAATGAGAAAGTTAAGTTAGATGAAAAAGAAATGCTCATCTCATTTATTTTAATTTTATCTTATCAGTTTTGTCAGTTCGAAGATGACAACACAGAAAAAACTCGCCGTAGTCGCAGTGAAATTAGGAGACTGAAGGAGAACGCAGGATTCCCCTTTTCTTTGACCCAAGGACATTGGAGTATTCGGGCCAAGGAATGATAGAGCGCCTTGTGCGAAAATAGATTTAATTTCTAATCGATTATCCTAGTCGATACTTTTTTTCAGAATATAATATGTCATATGTATCAGTAATTAAATTTGGTCAGGATCGGATACGTACGCACTCGTGATTTAATATTCGCCTATAAACGACTGCTCATAATTTAAGTTGATCTATGCACTTTCTAAAAATAGTACACATGATGACACTGAAACATACACGCCAAACGTTGCGTATAAACAAGTAACTCGAGTCGTAAGATTAGAACAACATTTAAATTCTTCGTCAATAGAATCTATTTGACATCTGTGGTCTACAGCACGTATTGCAAACTATGCACCGCCAGATCAAATCACTGATGTTGAAACTTAACGGTATTGCCTAGACTTGCTGAAACATTTTCTTATGGTAAAAATATAAACAAATAAATTCAGCAGTCATAAATTGTATGTTTCAGAAAAGTTAATGTACATTTTTTACTACTACTTATTAACGAATAGGCCGAGTATCTAGGCGGCATATAACGAAAGCATAGTAGAATCTCACAATGTTACAATCGTAGGGTGAATTGGACCAGCTATATTTTGTCGTAGATTCATGTACAGGCGATTTCGCTATATGTTTTTATAGCAAATGCTGCGGATGCTGTGTTAGAAAAAGCAATTTTAGCACTTGTATGCAAATGATAAGCGAGCAGTATTAAAGATCAGACAGCACGGACACGTAGATTTATCTGGTTCCATACTAGTTGCAAAGGCTAACTTTGGTTTTCGCACAACATCGCCCATATAGTAATTTGTAATTACTTTGTAAGAACATATCAATAACGATAACACGACTGAATAGTCAAACAAGTTACATTGATGTATCTTTTACACCTAAGAAATAAACAACTAGTGTGTAATGAACTGAAAATATTTACGAACTTTTCAATTATTTTGAATTTTAGCCAGATTTCATTAGTAAACTTCCATGAAATGAAATATTCTTGTGTGGTTTTGACATATTATTATGTTTAATTTTCAGGACAAATTCAGCAGTCGCCAGTGCAGTTTCTGGAACGAAAACTTGTTAGTATAATAGAGTTCTACAAAGCAGATTGTATTCATTTTGTAATTGATTGTTTACTAAAAGAATAAGTCAGAAAAGTGTAATGTTTAGAATTTTGTTTACAACTGCTTGTTTAATTAGTACTAAATTTAATGTTATTGTAAAAAGTGTGCTAATTGATTAAATTTTAGGACAGCTTGGGACAGTGAAGGTTGTATATTAAACACCAGTGCCTCATCTTCATCTACCTCTGTTTGCGAATGCAACCATTTGACCAATTTTGCAATTCTTATGAGTCCGTTGACACAGGTAATTTTGCCCTTGACATTGCTCTAACATTAAAGTCTAACTCCCATTCTTGCTTTGTTCTTATTTCTGTTGTCAATAAAACCAAGACACACAATGTAAAAATCATTCGATTTAATAAAAGCATAGTAACAACCACAGTTTGATGTAAATTTACTTAGTGATGGCAGTAACTATAACACTAATGTAAAAAGTAGCAACAATGAGTGTAATTTGGTGTTTGTCACTATGTTGAAAGTAGTACCATATAGGGGATTAAACAATTTCTTGCAAAACTATACAAATGCATCTACATAGTTACAAATAACAAATAACAAAACAATAGAACAATAAATATCATTCAGATAGTTTTGTTTCGTATATAATACTGACCAGATTGCTAATTTGATGTTTAGAACGTCAAGAGAAAATCACGTTATGTACACTATAAGAATGTGTTTATCCTTTGAAAAGGAAACAGTTGGTTTATACAGCTTTTAAATACCCTTTTAATGCTTCTTTTAACCCCAAAACTGATATTTAAATTCCTCCATATTCAAGCTTACTCAACTAATTGCATATATCCGAAGATGGAATTAGCATAAAGATTGAATTATTCATATTGTAGCGAATAAAAATTGACCTTTCCCACAAGGGTAGTATACATGTCAGTCACTTGTTGCTTTGGTGTCTGTCGTTTCTTTATTTATATTAATATGTCAGCTAATCCTTTAAACATCTGCGTCCTAACAGTTTCTCAGCATACTTCATTTTCATTAAAACCCTTGTCTGACAGTCGGTATAAACATATGGAAACAAACGCACTATTGCTTCAACACACAGATAATTGTTGGAGTGTGATGAATAGTCACCGATAATACACTGGCATACAAAATTGTCTGTAAATATTAAAAGTAGTACCGGGTCTTCAAGACTTACCTATTCACACTCTTTAATGTATCATTCCATGCTGAAACTCACAAGGTAACGGTGAAACTTTGACCTACAATATTTATATATATTCATCATAATAAAATGTTTTCAGACAAATGTTGACAGCAAAGCTATTGATATAATATCAACAGTTGGATGCAGTATCTCCATGTTGGCGCTGGTCATTACAATACTGGTTCATGTTGCTTTATGGAAGTAAGCTGTTCGTTTCTCTTTTTAAGTGTTTTCCAGACAAAGCTAGATAAATCTGAAAAAATAATAGATTGCTACCCGTTAACACTCTGAGACAAAGCATCTAAGATAAATAAAAACACACATCGCACAAATAATCAAACGATGCCGCAAAGTAATTGTATGCATAAAGCAACGTACTTCAAACTGTCATAAATAATATATTATAAAGTTTATAAGGAATCAATGCGACTAAAGTCCACATTATTCTATCAGTAATAGCATGGATAGGAGATGGATATGGTTTAAGCCAACATACTTCAAATAAGTTATGATAAAGGTGAACAACTGTATAGTGTATTAGCATAAATATTTTCCAACCATGAAAATTTATTAATGTTAATATTTATAAAGTTTATAGTGTATAAGCTTGTATTAAAGTTGATCTGTTTTGTTTCAGTTATGTAAAAAGTGATAAAGTAGTATTACTTATCAATTTATCTATTGCCCTCGTCATATCGTATGCGGTATTCCTTGGTGGAGTAGACAGAACCGATAATGAGGTAAATGTCGAAATATCACCTAATATTTTACTAAATTCATGTGATTATTATTTCTGTCACTTATAATTTGTTTTTGGCAATTAAGTTTTATCAAATTTCAAAACGTTTTTCACATTCATCAAAATGTTTAATATTTGTTTCCTTTCCGATCGAATGTAGAACTGTGTTTTTGTTTTTGTTTTTGTTTTTTTGTTTTTTGTTTTAAGCTTTTGTGCTATTGGTAATGTTACACTTTTTACTCAAAGGAAACATGCACAGCTATAGCGGCGATACTGCAGTACATATATCTAGTCGTTTTCTTTCTGATGTTGGCAGAGGGTATCGAAATTTCAGTTAAATTCTTGTATGTATTCACAACAGAGTCGAGATTAAAATGGATGTTACCGTGTGCCTGGCGTAAGTTGACCTAATTATTGCTCTAAATCATTGTACCCCCGACAACAAAGTTGTAAGGGGGGGGGGGGGGTTATACTGGTTTCAGGTTGTCCGTCCGTCCGTCCGTCTGTCTGTCTGTCTGTCCGTAGACACAATCTTGTGCGCACCATCTCTCCTCATCCCCTTGACACAATTTAATGAAACTTCACACAAGTGATCAGTAACAACAGTAGTTGTGCATGGGGCATGTTAGGTTCTTTCAGAAAAAAAAAATGCAGAGTTACGGGACTTTGTTTTTTGTTACTAGACTATATACATAGACACAATCTTGTGCACACCATCTCTCCTCATGCCCTTGACACAATTTAATGAAACTTCACACAGGTGATCAGTAACAACAGTAGTTGTGCATGGGGCATGTTAGGTTCTTTCAGAAAAAAAATTGCAGAGTTACGGGACTTTGTTTTTTGTAACTATGCTATATACATAGACACAATCTTGTGCGCACCATCTCTCCTCATCCCCTTGACACAATTTAATGAAACTTCACACAAGTGATTAGTAACAACAGTAGTTGTGCATGGGGCATGTTAGGTTCTTTCAACGACAAAAATTGCAGAGTTATGGGACTTTGTTTCTTGTTAACATACTATGTACAATACAGTCTGCATATGCAATCTTGTGCGCGCCTAATCTTCCGAACCCTTGCACACAATTTAATGAAACTTCACTCAAGTGATCAGTACCAACGCTAGTTGTGCATGGTGCATGTTACGTTCTTTTAGATAAATATTCTGCATAGTTATGGGACTTTGTTTTTTGTTACTATACTGTATACATACAGTCTATATAAATACAGTCCACATAATTATGCAATCTTGTGTGCGTCAAATTGCAATGTACTGTGTCAGTGCATGCGGGGGGTACATTCATCACCTTTAGTGATAGCTCTAGTTTTTCTTGTTTAATATATTAGCTAAAATAGACGCGTATTCACTGACAGAACAATATAACTCAAGATTCAAATTCACAGACACCCCCCACCTCCCACCCCGAAAACGTTTTGAAATAGACGTCCTATCCTGTTAAGTTCGAAACTTAAAAAAAAAAACTGTGATCGAAACTTATGTCAATATCAAAGAGCAATATTATAACCAGCTAACCTTCGCCTTTCCACAAGATTGAAGGAGCAATCTGATGCCTTTCAATTTCGAACATCAAAATTACAAAAGAATAATAATAATTAACTAAAACTATTCTACCTGTTGGTAAAGATCAGAACTGAATCGACGCAACAATATGGTTTTTACTGAATTTAGCAATATCTTAAATAAAAACCAAGAACTGTATTTTGATCGGTAGGCAAATTTAATTGAAAATGAGCATGCTTTTTTGGCTGTTTTATTTAAATGTTGAAATGATCAGTATCCTTACATTTATTTTGATTTTCTGAAACTCCTGAAAAGCAAACCATTCTTTAGTACCAAGCTACAGTTAATAAACATGAGAATATAAGGATGAAATGCTATTTTTTATCGTTTATGCGGGTATAAACCAATTTCCACATAAGAAATTCTTGCAAATCATCCCATCATCAAATCATCACTAGCATGATTTTGCAAGACGTTACAATGTGGTTTTGCCCATATAAACGCAAAAAGTACTGTTTAATTCTTAACTCAACGGCAAATTATATCAAATTCAAGGAAGATTTTGTTTTTACCGCTCGATCAAAATGCCCACCAAATGTCTCACATATTATATGAAATCATTAAATTTCGTGGGCATTCACTTTCTCCTGGCGTTACTTCAGGCAAATATGAATTCGTAGACTTCAGAATCAAGAGTTGAAATAAATTGAATTTTTATTTTCTTTTGGATATCAGTGTGCAGTTTTACAAAACCATGATTCTACAATAAGTTGTCCCCACCACTCTCTCTCCCCACAAATAAACATGATCGTGTAGTATATTTGAATTTCAAATGTATACTGAACAGCAAAAGAACCTATCCAGAAGTATAACTGGGGTATTTGAATAGAATGATAAACAAACTTAAATTTATAAATTTGACTTGTTTTCTTCATACCACATTACACCTGAAGAACTTAACGTATTGAATTTACAAAATCAGTCAACCGTAAAGTCTATATAGTCGCGTTCGCGCTGAATTCGTGCCATGCAACCAACAATATGTTTTAACTTAATGCTGTTTTTCGAGTGAGTCAATTATTAATGTTTCAAATATCAATAATTTCACAAAGAATATCGTTAGTTACACGTTCACGTGAATTTCATGCAAAACAGCTACTATGGGACTACTAACTTCATGGTTGATTGATATTTTTAATTTACCATGTGAAGTTCATTAGGTGTAATGCGGTTTGAAGAAAACATGTCAAATTTAAAAATTTAAGTTTTTATTAAATAAAACCCCAGTCATACAGCTAGATAGCTTCATTTACTGTTTAGTATAGTTACTGTTACATCTCTTTATTTTGTTTTATTATTTCAGTGATACCGGCCTTGATTGTTGGCATATCTCTCGGAGCAACACGACTAAGAGGATACGGGAACGAACAATTGTACGATTTTTATTCACAATAAATGTAACGATTACATCCAAACAACATTTTAACTTCCTTTCAATCTTTATTTTATCTACCACAAGAAACCAACTTAATTGCTGAAATATCATTCTATTTCTTTTTCTTGTTTCTTAAAGAATCCACTATTTGTGATAGTCACTGTGACCTATGGATGTGCAAAAAAATGTTGAATATTTTACCTTCAAAACTCAAATACGTTTCAGTTGTTGGCTCTCAGTGCAAGGCGGGCTGATATGGGCATTTGTGGTCCCTGCTATGATTATAATTGTGGTAAGTGTTTGATTTTCTTTTTCAATTTTAGATGGTTGGTGTGGGCGTTTCGCAAATTTCAACCTTTTCTCGTGAAGATTAGGTCAAACCAAACCTGCTACTCTTCTTGCATTTACCTTTAAAATTCATTAAAACGATCATTGAGTTTATTCAATGTACTAGTACTTGGAGTTCCACGTAAGACGGTATTACGAAAAGGAGGCCCCAGGAGCCGTTTTGTCCTCCCTTCAGCCACCATAAAAAGCTGGAAAACCACCATATGCAAATGATTGTTTCGGTGGGACTGTAACCCATAAAAAAAATAATAAAGCAGGTTTCAGTTGTCTGCAGGCATATTAAAAGACAAACTATTTCTATTTGCAAATAAGTAGACCGGGGTTAAGTATTCTGCACTTCTGTTATATAGTTCATGATACCATTTTTTAAAAAGTTCAAACACGAACACGAATGAAACAAATTATTACAGCTTTTTTTCTGTCACACAAACGTCTCTTACCAAAGTAAGCTTTGTTCAAGTATTTATTTCCAGTATTTCTTATAATGCAATGAAATTACAAGGTTATTGCTCGTCCGAGGCTTGTTTATTATGCAAATGTTCAACACAAGACTTAAAGATATGTAAAGTACATATACTGGTACATGTATACTGTCGAGCAATTGCGCAAAAAGGAACCACTTTTCGCTTAGGACTTACATGTTGCAATAGACAGTTCTCGGCTTGCCAGTATTTTTGCAATTGCTCGCAAGCAAGGTAAAAAAGCATCAATTGGATTTGAATATATCAGTCTTTTTCATTGCTTTTAAACAAAAGCGAGACGGACCAGAGTAATAAATACCGCATCATGTGCAGAGTCGGCTTTTTCGGGTACGCAATATTCAGACCGTTCATCAATAGTCAATGTTAAAAAGTCTTATCAACTACCAAAACAATTAATGACATACAAAACTATTGTCATTTAACATCGGAAAATGGGCTTTAAATTGTTTGATATTAAAGGCAAGCTTGAACATATTTGTTCTTCAGGTAAACTTTGTGTTGCTTGTCATTTTACGGGCAGCATTTGGATCTACATCTCAGCTGCAAAAATCAAAAATAGAGCAAACAAAGTGAGTTTTTCTGCGACTTTTTCTATTTCAGTTCTTTTTGTTTCAAAATATTTGATTTATAATTTATAGTACGTGCACATACAGTAGCTACAGTAGGAAGCCCTGCAGAGTGTATCTATGACAAAGGCGGATTTGATACAGGTGTGCTACATGAACAAACACATGACAGAAATCTATGATCTGCCACACTGTTTTGTTATGGCCGTTTCTTGCCAAACTAATCAATCGAAGGCCTAGCAATATTTGAATTTTGAGACTTTCTGTCAAATACTGGTCGATGCCTGGATGTGTTCCAAATTTTATATGATATACTATATATTAACGGGGACCTTAATTCAAAGCCTGGATGTTATTTTTAGAACATGTCTGGGTATCGGTGGATGTGCTATCATTTTGTTGTTTTTTTTCCTAATGTTTTAGGTGTTACTTTCCGATCAAATTTATTAAAAGTTTCAAAAGTTTAAATAAATGTACAAAGCTGTTTAAATGTTGTATACTTAGCGTTATATATTAGCAAAATCATCGACGAAGAGACCTGCGGTATCCTACCTAACTTACAAACAAAACATCCAAGGGACCACTGCCACGGCCATTAACTACATTTACTTTAAGTATTATTATAAACGAATAAATTTTCTAATGTAATTCTGAGTTCAAAACTATTAAAGAGCCCTGACGTTGTCTCTGTCACACCATAAAATGGAACCTTATTATTGTTCGTACGACCGAAAATAAATATAAGCAGTTCATCCTGCATGGATATTAAAACGAAACATTTATTTAATAAAACCGGTAGTCTTTTGCTTTGTTCATATACTTCATGAACCTTTTTGATAACTGTCAAACACAAAACGAAGGGAACAATTATTACACTTTATTTGTCACACAACGTTGACAAGTGTTTGTGTCAATTTTTTCCATCTTAATGCATGATTAAAAGGTTGTTAGGTTGGTTATTTTCAATGTAATCAAGACTTAGATGATTCAGTAATGGTGTTTGCTGTAGCAATGCGCACAAGTAATTTGTTAGATTACTTGCATAGTACAGTTGCCGAATTTCTATTTTCATCACTGCACAAGAAAACAACATACATATGGTTAGAAAATCGTCTAATTGCTATTTAAAGTAAAAGACTGTACATGTAATTAATTTAACCGCATAATTTGCCCTTTATCTATCGCAAAACAGACGTTCCATGTAATTTTAAAGTTTTAACTTCACGAAAAATTATAATACATAACTTTATAACTTTACGTAAAGGCTTTAATTGTTTATATTAATAGGCAATTGAATAATTTTGTTTTTCAGTTTAACTTTGGTTGATGATCTTATATTCACGCGCATTGGAACATCTCAGCTAACTACCATAAGCACAAAGGAAGTTCGCGCCCATTCATTCATAATCAAAAATATTCGAATTATAATTTATATAAATATAGCACAGTGGCCTGAGGGTATATAAAGGCAGATTTATCGAGTGCTACGAACAAAAATGACTGAATCTAATGCAAGCTTTTTTATGTTCTTGAATAAGTCAATCGAATGCTGAATATTATTTAATCTTTATCAACGTAAATCCGATGCCTGAGTGTTAATATGTAGAGGTTCTGATAAACGGGCGAGCCGTTAATCAAAGCGGATGTTACTATTTTGAAATGTTGGGTGGATGTGCAATCTGTTTCTTTACCTAAATTTAGACTTTGTCAAACAATTTGTGTCTTCAAAGTAAGTTAAATAAAATTACAATCTGTTTTAAATTTGAGCCATACTAGATGTTGAATATTAGCAAAATGACGGACTGATTTGCGTGTTTCAAAGATATTTACAAACAAATTAAACAGACGTTACCATTTCTTTCACAGTTATTATATAATAAATGTTTAATTAAATATTTTTAACACTTATAAACTCGAATATCGTACACTGCATGTCTTTTAAATATACACCGAAAATAAATTGCGCATTAAAATAAATTAGCCTTTATACTGATTTTTGCTTATATGTTTCAATATCACCAACCTTCGTTAATTATACTGCAAACCTTTTACTGAAATTGGTGGATAACTGATAATACGACCAGTTGAAGTTGCATTTTGCTCATTAGCTAAGGTATGTGGTTTTTATAACAGGAAAGCCGTTGATCAGAAGTCTTTACTTATGCAAATATGTGGTAAGAAATCTGACTCCCTATATACAGCAGAATTCTATTGCTGATGGCAAAACAAACAATTTCGTGTTTCAGAGAAAGTGAGTCGCGAATTACTATTTAATTTATATCTTAATTGTAAAATAACGAATGTCTAAATGTCGCAAAACGGATGTTGTCATTTTGTTTTCAATGGTTGTATGTACAAAGAATTAAAATCTTTCAACATTATGAAAGCTCTTATATTAATATTTTATTGAATATATTTCTACATCTTTATACATTAGTATGTATCTCATATCCTGTTGAAAGGTACTACCACAATAAATGAAGTCCATATAAAATAATCCATATTTCAATGATATTTTATTAATATGACCTTGCCTGATATAAACCTCATTTTTAGAAAAATTGTGATATAAGAACGGTTTATCTGAATTTTTGGAAACAATGAAGTTAACGTCCACCTTAAAACAGTTTTGCCAAAAAGGTTGAAAGCACCGACCTCCAGATTGAGAAAAAGGATTTTTCTTTAGAATTGAAGTTTGGTCAGATTATGAACAATAGAAGATGAGAGTTTGTTTGTAAAATACCTTTAAAATGCTAATTAAGACGAAACAAAACCAAGGCCAAGTCGGTAATCGAACCAAGGTTGCCAGGGCAGTATACACTTTTCTGCGGTCTTGAGGAATACATACTTAACAATCGTTAAATACAACGCTTTATAATTATAACAGGTTACCTCCGATACACTGTTACAAACGCTTTTCAACTTTGAATAGAAAAAAAAAGTAAATAAAAATAATTCTTATGTGTTTCTATAGCATATTATCTGCCAATAACTACGTGTCAAGGCCTTCTTAAAAAATATAGGAATAATTTTCTGATATCTAAAGAAATCTTTTTGGTGTTGTCGTACGATCAGAATTCTCATCATGCTGGACACGACTGATTCTGCCTTTGCGATCAGTTTATATTATGATAAGCCTGCACATCCGTGCAGTCTGATCATGATAACAGTTAATGATACTATCCAAACTGAAAGAGGGACAAGTTCGTTATAGAAATTTTGCAGGGTAAGGGTTAAAATTGATTTTTACATTGCCAAACGCCAACATAAGTGAAGTTCGTATGGTGGTTTCAAACGTGAAACCCCAAAACAGTAGATTGCAGTGACGCTTCCATACCGAAATATCTACATGGTGTTTGAAAGTTTGCTTTAAATAGCGTTTTATAAAAGATTTGAGAAACGCCTACTTTTTAGAGGCAGAAAAGTCAATTCTTTCCAGAAAGAGTGGATGTAAGATTTATTCAGTTAAGCTCCAAAGCTTCACAATAGAACTGAGCTAGATAGGCCATTTTTGTACAAACTTTACTCTAGGTTTCATTTAACCCATGGCGAAAATATGAAATACTCTTACACAAAAGTACATTGATTTTATAGAATGTCAATAAAGCTAAGCATCATGATTAGTAACATGTTAATCGTGCTCTTTCTAGATACATCTGGCAATAAAAAGAAGGCAAAAGAAGTACATCGATTCCAGGATGTCGACAGCATCAGAGAACGTTCGATTTTCAAATGTAAATATTTCATTATCACAACAGTCTGTAGGTTATATTTTTTCAACTGATACATCTCTGCTAAAATTGGAAATTATTACAACGTAGTAAAAATGCACTTTTTGTATGTCTGCTTTAGTGTGGAAGTTATTTTATTATAATCAAATACATGTATATGCTTCAGTGAACATTTCGTTAAAACAAATTAGTTATTGCATTTTATTGCAGTCTCGACTCTCAACATCCTCGACGTCGTATTTGGTGTCAGCAGACAATAGCTTCTCTAGAGATGACGGTATGTTAAATGGTATTCACAGAAAGGATGAACTTGATTTTTATTTGATTTAGAAACTGGTGTGGTAAGAGCGTGACAATTTACCGCTTTTGAATCACCTGTATATTTAGCTATTAAATTTGCTTAATCGTCGTCTGATTCTTAAAGTGCTCTATGTCCTTAATGAAATGTTTGTCTTGGCGAGCTCTATGGCTTTGCAGCAAGACATATAAATTGTGACGCTATAAATGAAGATATCTATGTTCCCTGTTGAAATATATTGGTGACGATAAAATTGCTTTATCTCCAGAGTTAGAACACTACAGAGGTAAAGTAAAAACGTGAAATAAAGTAAAGTGAAATAAATACTGACCTATCATTGTCCTTAACTAACATCATAGGATTGTTATACTTTTGTAAAGAAGTGATGTATGCTTGTAGGGCTTTAAATCAAGAGTAACTCCAAAGACATTAAATTGTTTTGGAGTTTTGCCATTAATTCTTATCTTCCGATAGAGCATTACAAGTTTATAAAATTTTATCCTTTCTTTCAAATTTGATATATCTCAAAAGTTAAAATGATGAAATTAAGAGATTATATATCTCTTGCGTAGTAAAAATCTTTTCATAGAAATAAACAGATTTATTTCATTGTTTACAATCAGAAAAGAGGAAACAAACGCATATTTGAGCCGTGCCATGGGAAAACCAACATAGAGCGTTTGCGACAAGCATGGATCCAGACCAGCCTGCGCAACCGCGCAGTCTGGTCAAGATCCATGCTGTTCGCTAACGGTTTCTCTGATTGCAATAGGCTTTAAAAGCGAACAGCATGGGTCCCGACCAGACTGCGCGGATGCGCAGGCTGGTCTGGATCCATGCTGGTCGCAAAGCCACTATGTTGGTTTTCTCACGGCGCGGCTCATTTCATGTAGGGATCGAATTCCTTTTCTCTGAAAATGTTGAAAACGATAGATAGGTGACGTTATTTCCTTTATAGTGTCATTGAAAATGTTTTGGATCTATTACAATACTCGTAAACATGCTGGAGTTTTGACATGTAGACATCTTTGTAACGGGTATCTTTAGTTTTTGTCATTTTATTTCGTATTTCATTATATTAATCATATAGAGTGATATATAATACAAACGTATGAAAATAGCGAAATGGTAGGACTCTTTATACCAACAGTAAGTATATGAACAGCCCTTTCAATTGCATCCGACTATTTGAAAATGTTTATTACTTAATGAAATCAAGACGGACACTAGGACAAAATGATTGAAAGATGGAAACAAAAATAGACAGATAAAGCAGAAAAACATACTCATTTAAAAGCAACTGGTATCTACTTTTTAAAAGTCAAAACTAATGAAACATGTCTCCCTTATTAATTTGGAAAACAATATTTTAAAAATGAAACAATTCAACAACGTTAACAATGAAACCAAAAATCGTTTAGCTCATTTATCGATGCTCTAATATAGATACCTATTTATTTTTCAGCATCATTTAAATATACAAGCCATGCCGTTGAGAGAAAAAACTCTCTGGATGGTCCAAAAAAGAATGAAACGGTTAGTTAAATTGATGGGTAAATTAGTGTATATTGTATTTTTAATTGAGTTACATTGTTTGTTATACGACTATACCCCCAGCAGAGCTATTGTGTCTTCTTACGGTTGTAAGCGGACACTTTATAAATAGAACTATCTTGTATGAACGCACTCTATCAGTTAACTACCTGCACGTGAAGTCATAAACTATGCCTGGTGTTAAGAATATCCATTTTCAACGTGATTTATTTTTGGCTATTTTCTGTTAACGGTATCAATATTTTAGGATTGCAATGTAAATAAAGCTTTTTAAATAACAAAACGGCAAGGATAGCTATATACCACAGTCAGCATAGAACATCTGCAATACCTGAGGCAATTTTCAAAACAATCAAATAAAAAATTAAATAGGCCACGTCATGTAAAAACGACGGTGTTCTGTTAGGGCCATCGCCTGCCCCCTATGAACGCAAAGGTACGATTGTACGATGACGAAGCGCGGCAGTACGACGGCGAAGTGTGACAGTATGATGGTAAAGTCCATCGAACTGTCGCGCTTCGCCATCGCATCTTCGTTCTTCACCATCGTACAGTTGCCTTCCTGTCAGTCATGCGCAGAACAATTCACTTAGTTGACATGACGTTAGATGGAGGGACGTGCTTTATTTACTAATAATTTTGTGTAACGTAAACCTAAGAATGAGCCAGTATTACTGAACAGAACAAACAGAATTCAACAGAACTTTATTGAAGGAACACAGATTACAAAAAAAAAAATTCAATAAACATTTAGAGTCGGTGGTAAAAAATAGGGTCGTTTAGATTAGCGAAAACAAACAACTGTTTTCTAGACATAGTTAACACTTTTGTATAAAATTACACAAAAGCTTTGATATAAGCAACATTTAAACAATATTGTATTGTTTTATTTTTTTTTTAAGCTGATAATAAATATTTTAAATTTTTTTCTGAGTAAACAACATTTTCTCACAAAACAATTCACTACCATTTACTACATGTAAATACACTATTATTTATTTTGCCATAGAGTTTATTTTGAATACTATGATTTTTTTTATAAATAACAATCTGTCTGGTGATATGCGTTTGAATATTGTGTTCAAGTTAGATACACAGTGATTTAGCAAGGGTGACATTAGAGTTTAATCAATGTTAATGTGAATTAGGCACTCGTCGATCCTTAAAGAGCATTCTTTTTTAGAGCCTACTTAGCTCACTTTACCTCATGTTTTCGGTTAAACAGGCTTTTTTGAAAACTTTTAGGGTTAGGGTATAGCAAACAGGTATTACAGACGAAATCCAAGATTAAATTTACAACAAACCCCTATCAAACTGTTAATATGTAGTATATATAAACAGATAAAGTATATCGAACCTCCATCCGTACGGAGCTCCGATGCCTCAATATCAGCAGTAATGGGTGGTACTAATAGGTCTAAGATTGCGTCTCGTTCGTTCGTTTCCTCGTCAAAAAAGCGTCTGGCATTTTTAATAACTTGTACATATATTATGTAGTGATGTATATCCATTTGCAATACGAATGCACAGAAATTTCGGGTAATACCACCAACCGATACATTATATTTAAAAAGGCATGGGGTAATAATTTAATGTTTATCTTTCGGAAAAAAAATATTTATATTTATTTATTTCTTCATTCATATATTCATTCAATAATATATTCAATACACTTATCGTCGTATAAGTCAGATACATTTGCTCGTTTTTCTTCATAAGTGTCCTCTTACATGTATATATTTGTGTTCGTTCTAGTGAAACGGCTTCTTACGTCTGTAAGAGCACACTTTTGAAGAAAAACTCGAACTGTATCTTTTGCATAATTTCATGTATAGTGAATTTTACAGTGTTTCAATATCAAAGTAAACGTATTATTTAAAAAGAAGTAGAAGTAAACGCTCTGATGAAGTTTGTTCTGATTTTGTTATTGCATTGCATTTGTTTAGAATTGCATCGGGATAGAAATGATACAAAACAGCATACTGCTTTGTTGCATATCTAAACTGATGTAATTATTTTGACAATTTGTATGCTAATTTCAAAACATTAGTATTAAAGTAAAATTTGCATTTTCATTCCAATATGAAATATGCTGCTATGAAACATTTTGCATTTCTTGCATAAGCACATAGCATTACGATTTGAATATGCTGCAGTGTTAAATCCTGCATTCGTTATTTATTTAAAAGTGCACTGAACCAGCCTCCTTTACTCTTTAATTACATGAACTATGTTGTTATAGTGCGAGTATATGACATTAATATTTTTTGTTAGATGTTCTTAATTTTGTACGCTATGCAGTGCCAATGAGTCTTATAGTATTTATCAATAAGAAAGCAGTTTGGCTCAAAATCATCAACGTTATAGGACTAGAGAAATGAAATCACCTGACAGTACAATGAAATAATAAATACAAAAACATAAATTCCCTGAATGATCAGTGTATCTCAGAATTTAATCAGCATTGACATTTTAAAGATTTTTTTACTATTGTTATCGTTTCTATACCCATGGTTATTGATTTTGTTTCAGCAATCAGATGCAGTTCAAGAGATGTCAAGTGAATCTTCATGTCTACAAACATACTTGTGAAGAATATTTTTGTGAAACATATAATATACCAAAGAAGAATCCAGAATGGGTTTAAAACAATTACAATGACATGTTTGTTTACTGGCCAATTTAGAGGAGCTGTTGTCGTTATCTTTAGACAATTAAATGATCATTAATTACCATAACATTACAACGCCATGGTTAGTAATTCAGCAATTAGGCAATTAGGTGGAGTTCAAGAATAATGTCTTTAATTATGGACATAGTGTAAATTTTTCAGCGGTGTTGTATTCAGACTGCAAACTGAGACATTTGAGTTCTTTAATAAGTATTAGACGCACAAATGACATTCTCACAACAGAATTTTTAGAAATGCTTATGCAACGTTAACTTTTATCTCTAGAATCATTTTTGTGCTGCTTGTTATGTATATTCAAGGGATGCATTTAACAATTACATAAAATCATTAGTACTTCAATGAAAACCTTGAACATGTCTTAAATTTATGCAGTCCTTTTCCTGAATTCAATGTATAAATCAGTACAATGAAAAGTGTTTTGTAGAGTAAAATACATGTTTAATATCCTGTTTAAATTTCATGTGAAACCCCTTTTATTCTATGAGTTGTAGTTGTTTGAATACTTTTTTTTTCAATTTGTAATGTGTAGCGTTAATACATGTACATCCGTTGAACTTCGTTGAAACGACCTCCTCAGGCCATTACATAATGTTTTGTTTCATAACATAGGAATGAACACGCCGAATAGCTAGTCTCTTTTATTCTATTTAAAAGGGAGAATCATCAAATGGCTGCAGCACGCATCAGGGCCCAGTGTAGATGTATTTAACTTTTTCTTGAAGGGTATTGTCATGCTGAATGAAAATGAAAAGGTTGGATGATATGTTTGATGCAAGAGAAATATTTTCAGTCAAACATGTGCACTGTAAAATCAGCTAAAAAGGAGCATAGTGGACCTTAGTTTACATGCTAATTCTGTATCTATTGTAGTTGAAACTCGATATATCGAACTATATCGGCTATCTCGAACACTTTTTTAAGTCCTGTCCCGACAACACGTACACAAAGTATCATTTTATGTCTTATTTATGTTACTAGTTTCTCGAAGAAAATGATCGATCCATTGGAATTCGACATTCGGCTGAGAGGCGTACGGTGGGGTGATGTTTTTCGGGGTTCCATATCGTTCGGTGGGGCAACGTTTGGCGGATGCGTCATTACGACGTTTGTCGTTGTGTCGCTGCGACAGAACAAAATAACGAAATGGTACAAACTATACAGCCGATATCAACCAGCCAGCTTGGAATTCTCGTTGTTACTAAAATGCAGATCCAATCCATCAAAATACTCTATACATTCTCATCTAATTTGTAATTAAATTGCGATGAAAGATTGAAATGAACGTTCTTTATTATCGATACATTAGTTGTTTCATAAATATAGTTTGCTTTTGGTATGAATTAAAGAAGTTATTAAAAGAAGAACAAGAAAGATAATTGTGAATTAGTGAGTCGGTATGTTATGATGGTAATATTACCGGAGTTGTTTCCCTTTTGCAAACGTGCATAATAGGAATGCTATTTATGTTAGGTGTTCTTTCAGCATCAAACACCGTTTGTTATTGTTGCCGAAACAGATCTTCAACAAAATATGCTTTAGATATAAAATGTTTAAGATATTATTGTGAATACAATTAACAATCATGCTCACTGTATATGCCACTACCTTTAACAAAAAACTTTAACGTTCTTTTCTGATAGCTTATATTGAATTTAATCGCTTACGACCAAGCTGTTTATGCAAATCAAATGATTCGTCATATCACAACGACGCCATAATGTGATGTTGAACACGCTGAAGAATCTTACTCTTTCTGACAGAAAGATGTATTTTGCAAGCTTTCTGAATGTATATTTTCAGTATTGCGACAGTTTTTAACCAACTTCCGTCATGGTTGCATTATTGTGCAATTTCCCCTATTTCTTGGACTGACGAATGCCTGCATGGAGTAACATCATCCATTTTGCTATAAATGCCGGAGCAAACCTTGAAAACTTCGTTCTAAATTTAAACAGGACTGAAAGGTTAACATTTTTATGCGATGCTTCAGCATAAACACCCCATTCTGTACATTCATCATAGTATAGCTTCAATAGGATATAATAATTATACAAATATGATGTTATAAATATTGTAATCAAAACTAATTATTAATTATTGATCGATGATTAGTCAGTTACGATGCGGAGTTTAAGATTACAGACAGTAGCTATGTTGGTGAACAACCCGAAGACTCTGCAGACTATATGTAATGCTTGAATTTAGGAGATTGAAATACGCTTCATGTTTAGCTGTGAGCTCTATAACAATATAAAAAGCAGAATATATGGTGATTTATTAAGCAAAAGAGATTAAATACATCGTAAGAATTTCCTTCATAGATGAGTCATTATTTATCCATGAACTGTTACTAGAACATAATTTTTAACTAAGTCTTATTTTTATTGTACAGTATATTCCTTGTGGTCCGTGTATATGGCATAAATCTGGTATAATAATAATAATAATAATGAATAATTTTGTCACTGTTGTGTATAGTGTTTTACCATAATTACATAGGAGCTGAAATAAAACATGTAAACAAAGCCCTAAATGTGTACAAATTACCCAAGATGGGCAATTGACAAAGTTAAGAAACACCCCTTGAAGAAGAAAGACCAAAGTAGAATGAGAACATCGGATAGTAAATTTCAAAGGGAAGCGTCATCCTCCCAAACACGAAAGGAAAGAGTGAACATCTGAAGAGAATTTTCAATAAACACAAATGGGTGTTTCAAACCACAGCGCACTCTTAGACAAATCATTGTAAAACCAAAGATTAAAACAAGTAAACAAGAAATCAGTGGCCAAATTTACCATCTAAAATGTGAAGGACATGAAAAGTTTCAATGTAACAAGGACTACACAGGTGAAACGGAACGAACACTAAGGGCAAGATTCATGGAACATAGACGACCTAGTTCTTGTAGTCAGCCCAGGTCACGCTGTCTCATTGGAATCCGTGCGTATTCTTGACCGGGAACTCTCTTGGTTTGAAAGGGGAGTCAAGGAGGCGGTGTACATCAGAGTATACAAGCCGGTGTAATGAAGTATTTCGACCCCCATAGAATAAAGACCCCCCGGTCATTATTCTATAGAAAAAGTGACCCCCCGGTCATAGTATTATGACCTCCAGATCATAGTACTATGATTCCCCCACGTGAAGTAAACTGAACCTCACGAAGAATATTGACTCCCATAAAAAAACGACCCCCGGTCATTTGGTCAAATTTAGTGTTAACTCATGTATCTAAGGCCTAATTGCTGCATTTTATACCCCCACTCGGGGGAGTGGGGGGCATATAGATTTGCCCTTGTCCGTCCGTCCGTCCGTCCTTCCGTTTGATCATTAGCTCCAGATACCATCACTTGACACAGAAATCAGAGCATTCCGCAACGGGAAAAGGGATTCTATTTCTAGACGCTGTATCTTGGTGTATACATTTTTTTCACGAAAATAACAATTCACAATACGTTCACAAAACACACCTGTGTCAATAATCCCTGCAAACTTTGGTATGAAGTAATTCTTCAGAAGAAAACTGCACAAGAAACTGCTAGCATAGAACTTAGTATTAATAGAAGTTGCAATACTTAGCAGTGGCAGTAAAGTACGGTAGCGGCAACAATAGAAAGTAGTAGTAGTAGAAGTGGTGGTAGTGGCAGTGGTAGTGGCAGTTGCAGTAGCAGCAGCAGCAGCAGCAGCAGCAGCAGCAGAGGAATAAGTGACAGCAACAACAGCAGCAGGAGAAGAGGTAGATGTACAAGACGTATTAGTGGAAGCAGGTATTATATTAGTATCAGCAGTAGCAGTTGTAGTAGTAGTAGTAGAAGTAGTAGTAGTAGTAGAAGAAGAAGAAGTACATGTAGTAATAGCAATAGAAGTAGCGGCACCAGTAGTAGTAGTACAATCAAAATGTTAACTATTGGCAATGGAGGGTATTAGAGTTATAGATCTAGTAAAATTGTCCGTTAGGTTTGGTGGGGATCACTTTTTAATAGATATTATCGTTGAAAGTCTTTTTAGGAGCCGGTATTTTACACGGAAAGAGTAACTTTTTTAAACAGAATAATGTCCGGGAATCGATATTGTATGAGAGTTCGAATGTAGTAATTTCGGCAGTGAGTATTTTACATGGAAGGAGTCACTTTTTCTATAGAATAATAACCGGGGTCGTTATTCTATGAGATTCGAAGGGAGTCATCTTTAGGGAGTCAGTATTTTACTTGGAGGGGTCAGTTTTTCTATAGAATAATGACCGGGGGGTCGTTATTCTGTAGAGTTTTCAAAGGGAGTCAGTTTTTTATAAGGGGAGTCAATATTTTACAGGAAAGGAGTCACATTTTCTATAGAATAATGACCGGGGGGTCGTTATTCTATGGGGGTCGAAATACTTCATTACACCGGCGCTGAACAGGGACGGGGGCCGTTTTCAGTTACCGCACATACGGGACACATCATTAACATCGCTCATACATCGGATGGTGTTAATCTTAATCCTCAGTCAATGTAAAGGAAATCAGTTGGCTGATGAAGCCCATAGTAGATGGATGAAAGCTCCCAAGGTTAGCTTTCAATACATTTTTGTGTGTTAAAGTAAAAAGATATAAACATTTTAATAATAACTGAAACCACACAGTTGAATTTTCACTCAAATACATAAGAGCCTGTTATTTTTTTGCTGAACAATATTATCTCGTAAAGAAACTTAACTTTTGACTTCTATTACCAGTAAATGTATAATTGCCATTAATTTCACACGTGTATTATTAATTTATTACTTTCATTTGTTGAGTTACTAGCATAGGCCCGCTAGGACGGATACTTTTTGATATCTTTGAAAAATCATTATGTATACAGGATATGTTATGCACTTGTCACAGTTATAAAATATTTACTTACTTTTTAATATTAGGAATAAGGTCAGTAATTTGGTCGAAAATGTGCTTCCGTGGTGTAGTCGAAAGAAGTCCATAATAAATAGATCCCAATTTTCCCATTTTTGCGCTAATTCGTGTAGAACGAGTGCTTTAATCACCATTTTTCACTACTAGAATACATTCTGCGTGAAATGAGACGGTTTTCATGTTCATACACCCCACATGGCAAGTTTTGCAGATCGAAACCGGAAGTACGTGTTTATTGCGCGGACGAGAGCAAATATGCGCCATTTTTCGGGTAGCAGACCACAACTGACTGGCATTTTACTAGGAACTGTATAACCCCCTATTTTCTTTTCATTTTTTCGTTAATTTGTGATAGAACTTCCATGAAAAATAGGTGTAGGAAAAAGTGATGTTCTCTAAAGATACGTAAAGACGACCTGAAGTTGTCGTTTTTTATATGAAACAAAGAAGGATTTGAATTACTGACCTTTAACCTATAGGAATAAGGTCAGTAATTCGGTCGAAAATGTGCTTCCGTTCGAAAGAAGTCCATAATAAATAGATCCTAATTTTCCCATTTTTTGCGCAAATTCGTGTAGAACGAGTGCTTTAATCACCATTTTTCACTACTAGAATACATTCTGCGTGAAATGAGACGGTTTTCATGTTCATACACCCCACATGGCAAGTTTTGCAGATCGAAACCGGAAGTACGTGTTTATTGCGCGGACGAGAGCAAATATGCGCCATTTTTAGGGTAGCAGACCACAACTGACTGGCATTTCACTAGGAACTACATAACCCCCTATTTTCTTTTCATTTTTTCGTTAATTTGTGATAGAACTTCCATGAAAAATAGGTGTAGGAAAAAGTGATGTTCTCTAAAGATACATAAAGACGACCTGAAGTTGTCGTTTTTTATATGAAACAAAGAAGGATTTGAATTATTGACCTTTAACCGATAATACCTTGCACAGATATGGCCGATATATACTATTATATTTGATAAAACATCTTATGTCTACTAAATTTTGTTTTACATTTGTATTACTGGATAATCCGTTTCACCGAAGAAAACTTTCTGCTCAGTCCTTCACCTTGTCATATGAGATATCTCATAGGTGCACAGGTAGGGCAATTGAGCAAACAAATCATATTATCAAAACTAAAGTGTATGTTACGTTAGAGTTAAAAGTAAGGAATATACGAGTATATCTTAACAATTACAATGAAATTAACACGCGTAGGTCAACAAGAAAAATAATTTAAATGTCTTTAGCATATCTTTCAATTATCTGTCAGAATCAGACTTCGTATTACTGCCCAATAAATATCAGAGGTGTGTCAAAACTTTCAGATTACGCTTTTATCTTCGGATTTTATTGTGTCATTTTCCCGAAATAATAAGTATGCTTAGTCGCGTAATCTCTCTCAGGCTTACAACTTCTAACACAAATAAATAGAAACCCCTTCGTTGTTCCATGTCAACGAATGTTAAAGTTTTGCTATCTAACTCAGTGTCAACGAGCATTAAAGGTTATCGCCAAATAAACAGTTTGTGGGTGAGTTAGCGAGCGTTATGACATGATTTTAAATCGATATTTGAAAGATTTAATGAAAAAGTTTGGTTTATATGCAGACTAAATATTAAATTGCTGAACTATATTGCACCATAGAAAAAGTAGCAATGCACTTTTTCTGGATTTGTTCTGTACTAATTATATATGGTAAGTACATATTTAGTTGTTTTATTTCCATATCTTTTGGTGTAATAAAATTAACAAAGTATATTGATAAAGGACTTACATGACTTGTAATGCAAAATATAATTACATGTTGATGTGATTATTGTAGGAAAACTGACATTAAACAGATTTTGATCCGTGCTTTAATGACGCATGGAAAAAAAATAAAGGTCAAAAGTGAACTCTGCAATAAAATTAAGTATTGTATTTGTGTAAAAATACATTAGCCACTTCTTAAGTACAGATTGAAAAGTTAGAATAACCCCATTCTGATGTACTAGTATATATTCAATTTATTCTTACATGTTTTGTAAACTTGTGTTGATAGTATCTTATTTATTGGAAAACAAAATAGACAGAACATATAAGATATATATTTTAATCTATTACATCCAAGAATTTATACATTACATTACTTCCAAGTAAGAGGAGATAATCATATCACGTTACAAGTTAAAAATACGAAAATGATAACTGTGCAATATCGGCATTTAATAAAGGGTCAGTTAAAGTATATTAACATTGGCTTTAAGGAAGATTAGTACTTTTTAAGGTCATTTACCTACTAAATACAAAATTTAATGACGTTCAGATTATAAGTTTATTATATAAACTGAAAGTGAAAGTTGAGTATTAACCGACATAATTTAAGACATTCATTTTAAGGGTAACAATATATAATGAAAATGTTAAATGGGCACCTAAAAATCTGTATTGAAGCATTGACTGAAATCAAGTGAAATAATAGACGGGTCTAGATCTGTTCATGAGAGATATGTCAATAATCCCAACTGACCGAAAAGTATTACAATATGGGAAACATCTAATAGATTAGAGTCCGTTTGAAGCTGTCTGTTTTACACTATATCAAAACATTTCTTAAACTGATATGCAAAGTTTAAATACCTAGACAAATCCTTTCATTTGGACGCTTACCTATTTTGCAAACACGTACTAGTACTTGTCTCAGAACGTTGAATACCTAGACAAATCATTTCATCTTTGGACGCTTTCCTGTTACGTACTGTCTAAGTAATGTCTTTATTAAGTTTCGATACGTTTTCATCATATAAATGGCTGAAATACCTAACTATAAAACAATTCGGTCGAGTGCTGATGCAGAAGTAATGTCAGTACTTCATAGTCATTATAACATGATATCAAATTGAACGACTATTCATTACTGATTACACGTGTATAAATATTATTTTCAAGCATCATTTCGTTAAGATACATTTACACTGTTACGACTTGCCTCCTACGCAAATTAGCCGGACGCTGAAATAATATTTTTGACACAACAACAACAACAACAACAAAAAGAATCAAAGAGTGTTGATAGATTGCTAAGATCATCGAGTAAACACCGCTTTATGTCCTTTGAATTTAAAGATTTTTTGACGTCAGTAACATCAGTGACGTGTGGCGTTCGCGCCCTCAAGAAGCTTGCAATGTACTTTTTATGACGATTTCTAAAACTACTGAAAAGAGATTAAGATAATTGTACACGAGCTTCTGTTGTTTTCCTTATATAATACACGTTTAAGTGACACGAGTAGCATTGCTTCTTTATCAAACCCCGTAAATGTTATGAAAATATAAATAAACTGTCATCAATACATTTTAGTAGCTTCTATTTCTATTCAATTTGAATGCTATGGCCGCCATTTCTGTTACTCTACAGCCGTCTAAATAACCTGCATTATTATTATTATTATTATTATTATATACCACATTCATTTAGCACTAAGTGAAAGAAGTCCAGATGTGCTTTACATAAATGTATCTTTATAATGTGAAAAAGGTAACTGAACTATTGTAGAATTAATTCAAAATTACATTACAGTTATAAGATACATAGCGTTTAAAATTAAAGGAAAACATGAAACAGAATACAGTCACGTAAAACATTTACTGATCTATCATAGTTACAGGTTAAAACTGAATAAAACTGAAGATGTCCTACATTTCGAATAGACAGAATTAACCAGTATGATGCCTGTGAACCGCATCACAGAATGTAAGCGTCCTGAATGATAGGGACAATCCCCACCTATACGGTCCGGAGAATATCCGTGATGCATTCAATAAGAAAAAAAAAGTGTCTATATTGTCTATATTATAGAGTTCTTTATTAGCTGGACAAGCACCTACATTATTCCTCCAAGTAATTAGTGGGAATAGTTCCCAAAATGTTGTATGAAATAATGCGTCTTTAGCTCTTTTTTGAAACCTTGCAAGGTCTTGCAGTCACGTATGTAAGATGGGAGGGAATTCATAACCTCGCTGCTGCTGTCTGAAAGCCCCTCTCTCCAAATCGTACTGTCTGACATTTGGGCACAATAAGTATTAATGCATTATTTTGGGGTCTAAGATGAATGGCGTATACATTTCTAACATGTTAACTACATAAGCTGATGATTGATCATCGAATGCCTTATTGATGAGGCCGCGATCATTTTGAATAGGACAAGTATATACGTGCTGGGGAAAATATTTCATGATGGACCTGTGAATTCTTTACTTGTGGGTGAAACAGGTCTCATAAGCGTAAATACGACTAGCTTCTACTGATTATAAAACATACCGTACGATTTGTTGTGAATTAACTGTTGTTGTGCTTTTAGTAGTTCAACCGCCACCCTTGTTTAAGAGCAACATTTAAAAAACACGTTTTTTTTTCATCCTCAAGTAATAAGTAAGTAGACTCGCCCAGTTTAATCAATCTAGACGCATACATAGAGCGCTTACTTCACCCGATTTACATTCGGAACATTTTCACGCGTTTCGGGCTTTATCGTATGTTTAACATGGGATTTTTGAACCGTCCAAAGATGTTGGAAATGTTTGTCTCATTGTTTATTTTTTTTTAATAAAAATGTTACTGCTTTCATTTTCTACCACTTTTTTTCCACCCTTGCCTGAAAAATACAGTAATGAGTTTGTACACTGTTCAGACAATTGTGCTCTGTTGAAATTTAACCAAACACAAGTTTACCTGCATAAACAGAAAGCGTGATATGTCGCCGTGCGCGGATCCAGAGGGGGTTGAGGGACCGGGGGTCCGAACCCCCTCTGGAAAATCTTTAAAAAAGGAAAGAAGACAAGAAGGAAAGAAAATGTTTTTCGAAAAAGGCAACATTAGGACTGCATGTAAAGTATATGCGGCTGCTGCTACATACGACCCCGACATAATTCATATTATTTATCTAAAAGAAACTAAGAATTTTACCTTCAAGAAAGCTTGATTTTGTCATTTTTCCCAAATTTAACAGGTTAGTCCATAAAACTGCCCCAGAATGCAAAAAATGAAGTGATAAATTTCAAAATTTCCAGCGGGGGGGGGGGGGGGGGCAGGGGATCGGACCCCTCTGAGAAAATTGGCTGTGTCCGTGCATGGTCACTATACCTGTCCAGTACTGGACATTATGGTAAACGCTTCTTTCCTGCACAAATGACAATTTCGCAACTTCTGTCCGGTTTGTACAAAGTTCTGGCCGCGATAAACCATTTGACTTGTACATTGTATGTATGAGTTCGAATTTTGTAATTTACCCTCACGGCACAGGAAGCCAATGCAGTTCTCGTAGCACAGGTGTTATATAGATGTTCTGGTTACGATTCTAGCTGCCATGTTTTGGACATACTGTAGTTTGTTCATTGACTGTTTTTGAATCCCATATACAAGAGAGTTACAGTAATCCAAACGTGATGTAACAAGAGAGTAGATTTGAGATTTTGTTGCGTTTATGGTTTTATATTGCCTGATGTAACTTATTTTCCGAAGTTGTGCATAGGAATTCCTAAACACACTATTCACATGTTGATCAGTCCTCATGTACGAGTCGAAGAAAGTACTGAGGTACCGAACACTACCTGACTGTTTGATTTCAGAGCCGTCATCTATCATAGAAATGGTTAAAACAAACTGTGTTTTGTGTTCAGATGAAAATACAAAATATCCTTTAGACACAGGGCCTAGCTGGATAACGGTTTGAATTAAAAACTAAATTGATTTTGAAAAGCAGCATCAACTACTTTAGAAACTGAAATATTAGATTAACATGTTTCGCTCACATTCTTGTATTTTGTTAATCTAAATAAAAGATAATACACTTTTACAGTCCTAGCAGATGCATCAATCATCTGCTACTCTGCAGGAGCGGAAATGTACTGTCGCTGGCTTAAATATACAACAGTTAATCAATTGATCGAACTGCGTTGTTTTAAAACAAGAACTATCTCTAAAATGAAACTATGTGAATTTTAGATTTATCCATAAAACACACGAAGTTTTTTTGTATACTTCCGTGAAAATCATAATGAGCAAGCAGCTTTATTTACCTATAAAATATAATTACGTTCTTCAAAGACAATGTTTACAAAACTCAATATAATTATATCAGCACCTGATAGTTCTTACCGAGGCGTACCAGCCCTTAATACGGAGATTCAATAAGTACCCGATATTAAAAATTGCATATTTGACACTTCTTGTTATTTCAGTCATGTTTATCTTTTTATTGGTACAAGAGATGTTTTAAAGTAAGTAGAAAAAGTGTTATGACACTTCACATTGACGATATCAGCACTTTTAGTGAAAGCCTAAAAATAACAACAGTACTACTTTAGTATTTCATTGACATCTTATGCTGCGCCGAAAAAGTTGCATGTTAAAACTAGTTGTTGTACGTAATTCAAATTGCATAACTTGACTTCTTCATGTATTGTAATATATAGTTTGTAATTTTATCTTACACTCATTTTATCACATGTAAAAGACACATAATAAAATAATGAGTTATCTACTTGATCTATTTTATCATACAACATCAAAACTTGTTTGTGTACGCTTTATCTCTAACACTAGTTTCGACTGAAATTCGAAGTGAGACACCAAACTGATAAAGATGAGAATATTTTATGAAATAAAAACATCGACATACCAAATCTACTCGAAAATAGATAAAATTTAAAACAAATAATCACTTCTGACTGAAAATGATTAGCACACAATCTAATCATCAGAAAATGGCATAAATTTCGTGTTACAAAGAAATAATTACGCAAACCAAATAGAAATAAGGAATAACATGTGTTCTCTGCAGACCGGTTTGAGGTACTATATAGTGGATACGCCTTTCCGTCCGTCAGTCCGTCCAGCTTTTTGTGTTCATTTCATACATATGTCATCCATCATGGAATTTTAATGTTGCCCGACATCTTGTTATGTACAAAAAACTTGATCCCTGGCCAAGGTCACACTAGATCAAGGTCACACTTGGAGGTCAAATATCAACATGGATTTTTAATTGACTCTATAACTCAACATTCCATAACTACGTGAAAGAAAAGTTGTCCGGGGGCCTCCGTGGCCGAGTGGTTACGGTCGCTGTCTTAGAATCACTTACCCCTGTTCGATATGGGTTCGAGAGTTACATTCTTCATGCCAAGAAGCCATCCAGCTGACATACGGAAGGTCGGTGTTTCTACCAATGTGCCCGCTCGTGATGAAATAGTGCATGGAGTGGTATCTGGGGTCTTCCTCAACTATCAAAGCTTGAAAGTCGTTGACTGAATATTTTAAACCTATAATTGTGTTGGTGCGACATTAAATCCAACAAGAGAAAGAAAAATTACAAATGTTGCCCAAAACAAGGCAATGTGTCATGTGCAACTCTAAGACCTCTTGCTCAAAGGTAATGTCACACCTGAGGTCAAAGGTTAACATGATTTTCCGCCCCACAACTCTGTCATCCGTCAAGGTCTTTCAGCATTACTTGGCACTAAAGATTTCCATTGTTGGACAATTTGTATGCAGATCACCCAAATACTATTCAATGTCACTCTGAGAAGAAAAAAGTTTTTAGGTTTTATTTTTTGTCTTGATATATACATTGTCATGTACAGTATGATAAAATTTTAGGACGATGTGTCAAATTCAGTAGGGAAGTTATTTTAAATTCTAACACGACCAGCGAATAACCTATATACATGTAGAGCAAAGTCTATCTCGGGTTATTCTGCAATAAACCACCCACGTGCAATGACGTCATCCGATCCAGGTGCGTAGCACGGTCGTAAAAGTAGTTTTTTTCCAACACTGTTGATACTAGAACGTCGTGTTAGAATCGAAATAATAAGTTCACAAGTGTGATTTATTGTAGAATAACCCGATGTTTTCGTTCTTATTCGAAAGAATATATCACTCGGGCCTATGGCCTTCGTGATATAATCTTACGCATAAGAACTCTAAACTCGGGTTATGCGACGATAAACCACGTTTAGGAACTTATTATTTCTTAATTAGTTTCCTTTAATTGGCCTGCAGAGTGTCTAGAGCTGTAATAAGAATTTTTTAGACAATGTGAGTGGTACACGATAGATGATAAATTACCACTTTTTTAATATGCACAGTCACATTCACCAAACTCAAAGAGCATTAGTGCAAGGTGCGTTTTATTTATTACATCGAAATTTCGAGATACTTCAATCAAAATTTCAAGATACTAACACGAAACTTCGACTTAAAGTCGAAATTTCGAGTTAAGTAACTCGACATTTCAAGTTAATAACACGAAATTTTGACTTATCTTGCCCTTTGTCTGCAGTATTTGAACGTTTATCCGTCTGTCAAAGGCTAAAAAGGTAATGGACAACTTTAGACTCGTCAAAATGGAATCATTTTTCTTTACATTTATATGTTTTACCGAACATTATTATACCAGATTTATATAGTGCCCTTTTCATGAAAAACACGTTCAAAGGCGCTTTACATATAGCAAACACAGCCACACAGGGCGCGAAATTCATCCTCAACTAGTACAGACACAAAGCGATCTGACCAGAGGGACAGAGTTAGATAAAGTCCCCAGAATAGACAGGGAGAAATCATTTTAGATACAGGCCTGTCTTGCTAACTTAGTCTCTTTGCGAATAGACAGTCTCTTCAACGTGCACGGTGTATAGCACCGATACACGCGAAGCCGTCTTTCCTGGGAAGAGCCAGTGCCAGGCCTCTTAGTGTAGGGGCTTGAACATATACTACCATTAATCAATGTATGACCTACCCCATAACCTCTAGAGCTAATCCGGAGTTCAAACTATATCCAGGATATATACGTTCATTTACATTTATAATACGTTCAGGTTATAGGAGCTCGAACTAGGTCGTAATCCTTCCAAATATGGACAAAATAGTGAAATATTCTAGGTTTGAATATTTCCAGGTCACCTCCTATGACTCTCCTCAGTATCTAGATCTATCCAGGTACCCAATCTTGGTCAGACTCATGAATACACGTTTATGTAGGGTATGTCTATATATTCCTTGCCACATGGGCTCAAACGAAGTCGAAGACGTTCAATACTTAAACAAGGTTTAAATAGTGGTATTTTTATGAGCAAAGGCTGCCCTGTCATCTTAATCATATGACCCTGTGGGGACACCCGATGGATACACCAGGTACCTACTAACCTTGGTCAAAACCTGTGCATTAACGCAAACTGTTGAAGTTAGTTTCTCGAAAGTTTTACTTAATTACTTGAAATTTCGACTTTCCTTTACGTCATTAATATAGTCTGTACATGAATGTTTCAATTTTCGTATTTTATTTGATAAGAAAAGTAAAATTGAAAACCGGAGAATATCTGATTGTATATATGACCGCTATACGTAAAACGTCTCCAAGTATTTAGATTTAATGTTATAATATTTTTTCTGGCCCATTGGGATCATGGAGTCAATCCAAAGTCTTTGCATTGGAATTCAAATTAAGCATGAGGGATGTTGCACTATGAACAAACTCAAGCTGGGTTACATTCTATGCTCGCATCTTTATATAGATTTCATTGACATGAATATATTATTTTATTAATTAAGACTATAATACTAAAATATTTCATTTCAGGAACCCGTCCTGTAACAGGTGCGAACACCACTGTTAAAACTCCAGCTGTGACAGGTAAAGCATAAACTAAAAGAAAGAAACTTCATTTTCATTTAATTATTAGAATATGTGTATGAAAATACTTCTTTATATATCATCTGTAGAAGTTTCGACAAAAACTTAATGAAACTCAATTGTAATGTATACCCATGATATTCCTTTTTTTCTTTCTTTTTTTTTCTTTTTTTATCAAGAAACCATCTCTACTTATAAGAAGCTACACATGCTGTATAACAGTACTAATTCAAAATTAATTCAATAAGGATATTTTTTCAACTTCTTTCATCCGGTGCGTGCAATTGAAATTGTACATTTTTAAATTAGTAGGCCTACTTTATTTTTAAGAGTGAGAATTAATGTTTTGCAGTACTCTTTGAATTTGGGCTTTGTGCTTGTAAAACGTTCTAGTTTATGAAAAAAAAAGAATTTTTGCCATTGACTTCCCCTGCGGCCATCTTGGATTCAAAATGGCCGGATTTATATTCAATGTGATATAAATAGTGCTAATATTTTTTACATTTCCTAGTGCCTTTTCTCTACAGCAACGTTTTACCCTACCAGGTTTTAGTATGTATCACTTTGCATTCTGTCGAAATCGGAATGTTCCTATAGCATGCTATGTAAAAATTGGCGGTGTAAGAATTTAATGTCTCGAAACGAGGGAAAGGACAACCGTAAGCTAATTAGCTTTCTGTCTAATTCCCTTATCTCAGTTGTTGTATATTATTCATGTAATGACTTATAAATAAATAAAATATGTTTAGACCAAACGAGAAATTGAAAGAAGCGGAAAGTAGTAAAACCAGCGGGCTGTATTTAACGAATTATAGTTTTCTCATATGAAAGTTAACACCCCCTTTTCTTTTTGTTTTAGCTCAGCTGACAGTGACAAGGTGAGCTTTTGTGATCGCGCGGTGTCCGTCGTCCGTGCGTCCGTCCGTAAACATTTGCTTGTGACCACTCAAGAGGTCACATTTTCAAGGGACCTTTATGAAAATTGGTCAGAATATTTACCTTGATGATATCTAGGTCAAGTTTGAAACTGGGTCACGTGCGGTTAAAAACTAGGTCAGTAGGTCTAGAAATAGAAAAACTTTGTGACCTCTCTAGAGGCCATATTTTTCATGAGATCTTCATGAAATTTGGTCAAAATGTTTATCATAATGATATCTAGGTCAAGTTTGAAACTGGGTTACGTGAGGTCAAAAACTAGGTCAATAGGTCTAAAAAAAGACAAACCTTGTGACCTCTCTAGAGACCATATTTCTCAATGGATCTTGATGAAAATTATTCAGAATGTTATCCTTGATGATATCTAGTTAAATTTGAAACTGAGTTATGTGCGGTCCAAAACTAGGTCAGTAGGTCTGAAAATAGAAAAACCTTGTGACCTCTCTAGAGGTCATATTTTTCAATGGATCTTCATAAAAATTTGGAGAATGTTCATCTTAATGATATCTAGATCAAGTTTGAAAATGGGTCATATGCAGTTAAAAACTAGGTCAGTAGGTCTTAAAATAAAAAAAACATTGTGACCTCTCCAAAGGCCTTATTTTTCATGAGATCTTCATGAAAATTGGTGAGAATGTTCAACTTGATGATATCTAGGTCAAGTTCAAAACTGGATTACGTGCCTTTAAAAACTAGGTCATTAGGTTAAATAATAGAGAAAACCTTGTGACCTTTCTAGTGGCCATATTTTTCAATGGATCCTCATGAATATTGGTCAGAATTTTTATCTTGATGATATCTAGGCCAAGTTCAAAACGCTCAAAAACTAGGTCACTATGTCAAATAATAAGAAAACGACGTCATACTCAGTTCAAAACTAGGTCATGTGGGCGATTCAGGACCATTATGGTCCTCTTGTTCTAAAGTAGCGATCTAGTTCTTTATGGGAATATAAGTCTCTGAAAATCTGATATACTAGAAAACGTCTAAAAAGCGTTATGAAGTAAGCGGATTTCATACGAAATAAAGAACAGCCGGATTTAGTGGTGCTCAGCCTATAAGAGGCAACACATGGTATTTTGTCAAACTCCTCGAAAATCAATGAAGTTGCCATTAATCTATTCTTTATGATGTAAAATGGTGGCAAATGGCTGAAAACTATTAAATTTCTTGTATTTTTGGAATTAAGACCTAATTATCGACCAGGTGGCTCTGTTTTGGTCAGTTGTAGGACCTAGTTAATGTCTTTTCTCGCATTTAGCACTGCATATTATAAATACTCTAAATTAGCATGTTCCTGAATGAAAAAGACAAACATCGTAACGAATAGATGGAAGTTGAATGAAAATTCCACGAATAAGGTAAAGCAAATTGGAAAATTGCTTGCTCAGAGCTAAATTTTACGTACTTTTTTTGGATGTGGTGACCTGTAATAAATTGTCATTTCTCTAGATTTTCTCGATTTTTGGCAACAAAAGTAAAACAGGTGTACCTTGGGAATGAATGCAAATTCATGAAAAGATAAAACGAAACAATTTTTCTTATAGGCTGATCACTACCAAATAGAATGTAAGCCTCCGCTGGTCTAGTCACAAGGAGTCCAAATATAAATGGTGTTAATCTTTTTTCCTTTCCTAGGGCCTTTTCTTAACAGCAACGTGCTTACTTTTACCCTGCCGCGTTTCAGTATGTATCATTTTGCATTCTGTCGAAATCGGCATGTTTCTATAGCATGCTAGGTAAAACTGGCGGCGTAAAAATTTAATGTCTCGGAAAGAGAAATTGAAAGAAGCAAAAAGTAGTATATTCAGTGGGTTGTATTTAACGAACTGTAGTTTTCTTATATAAAAGTTAACACCCACTTTTCTTTTTGTTTTTCTGAAGAAGCGATCTAGTTCTTTAAGGGAATATGTCACTGAAAATCTGATATATAGAAAATGTCAAAAAAGCGTTATGAAGTAAGTGGATTTCATATGAAAGAACAGCAGAATTTAGTGGTTCTCAGCCGATAAATGTTTATATTTAACAGTAGATAGGCACGTATTGGCCTAAGACCACAGTTATTTTTACTATATGTTCTATACAGGCACTAGACACTATTGCAATTTTGCATGCATTCCAACCCCCTAAAATACCTGAACTCAACAACACTTTTCAAGTCCACAATAAACATGGGGTTGTCCGGCTCTTTTTTCCACCATTTTGAACCAAATCACATACGTATGAAGAATTGTAATACCGAAAATTATGTGATGGAATGTTATAAAATATAATGGCACTTTGACATTACTTCTTATGTCCAAGTAATCAAACACAGTTCCGGATTATCTTCTTTATTTTTTTTTCAGAGGAAAACCACACAGTCAACAAATAACAATTTTCACACGGTTATCCGTAGAATATAACAATTAGAAAAAAGATTTAAGTATTAACAATTCTAGCGTTCTAGTGGAAAATCACGATGTTTCTGCTTGGAAATCCAAATCTATTCTCTCGAAACCTGCTGTGTTCAAAATATATTTTCTCTCAACATATAATAACTGACCAATTAAAATGACCCTTATTGTCACTGTAATCAACAGTATAAATCAATCATATTCCAGAAAGCGTATATGGTAATAAAATTACAAGTATTTAAAATATTAGCAAGTTTTGACAGCAATCAACACCTTATCAGTTAAATTATGCATAGGTCACAAAGATCTTATCATAAATACATTTAGAAGCCTTTAGCGTTTCTGGACTATCAAAATATTAAAGTGCATAAATGTGTCATAGTTGAGACAACAATAAAGATTTGGCATCTGCCATGAAAGCATAAAGAATTGAAAGAATTGCAACTTATACATAATTAGATATTTTACATTTTTTTGTAGATTTGGTCTTTTTAAACTAACAAAAGTTATTAAAGTTCTTTATTAAATCTTCATCGTATACATTTTTATTCAGGTTATGATTATTTTTTTATAAAAGAATTATACTGATTTTCAGCTACACAACAGAATACTCTCTGAATGGCCGCAAACAGGCAAACCAGGCATTATCAAAAAGTCATGTTATGCATATTCTGACATTCTCATTCTGCCAAATTGTACATGTACCCACTATTTCATATCTCCTCTATTAAATTATGCCATTTATTGCATGTCTTTCACTCAAAAAAGGGCAAATAACTGTGATATTGTGCCTATTTAGACCTATTTTTCTCTTCAAACCAAAATCATTTTGCCAATCTCAGATAAATGATAAATTAATCTAAAAGTTGCATCTTTATTGAATGATGCACTAAAATTTGACAGCTTTCAATGTAACACGTTATCGGTAAAATCTGAGCGAAAAGCAAATCACGAACTATTCAGATAAAGAGAGCAAAATTCTGTAACTTTTTTGTTTAATAAGATGTTCACCAAAATAAAAAGAGCATGTTTCCTTATTATATATCTATCAAAATTAAGAGCCACTTCAAGTGTGATTACAATATCACTGTTCAAATTGTAGGAAAATTATTCATTTTACAAAAAATCACGCCAAAACGCGTCGTCTACTCGACGAAATATTAAAATGTTAACTAAGAAAAATCCTGTAGCTGTCAAATTTACCCTTTTTAAGCTGCCAATATGAGAATGAATAGCTTTTACATATAAATTTGTCATATACTTTTCAGTGATCATTCATTTATGGCTACCCTAGCTAAAAATGAGCCAAAAAGCTCAGAAAAGTCCAATATGTGAGCTTACTAAAAAGCTTGTGAGTCTTTCTGGAATGAATATTTCACCAAAGTCTTACAGCTTATAAGCATTCAGTGCACTTTGTACATGAAAATGCACACCATGACCATTTACACTGAAAAAAAAATTCTTTCTGGCAACAACAGCCCCTATCTCTATAAAGAATGATTTTAATGTACATCACTGCCTGCTGAATGTTCCAAACTGGCTAAAATACTTCAAAAACCTTGATAAATATCAACCTGAGAAACTGCAACTGGTTCTCCTTATTTTTGCGGTGACGAATACCAAATGAAGTGGCCCTACGTGTGATCGAACCAGGATCTTCCGTGTGATTGTAAGGCCTACGGCCGAACATCATCTGAAATATGAGTCAAACTAATCGTAATATCTCAGATTGAATATTGAATCAGTTTACATAATTGCATGCATGTGCAAAACATATTTCAAAGCAACCTGACTGCAAAGAAAGTAAGAAATGTAAAGACGTGCCCCACAACGCAAATTTTCTATGAACATGCATATCACAATCTCCTTTCCCCATACTGAAACTGCCAAAATGTAATATAAAACATTAAAATCAAGTCTTACACATGTAGAATGTGTCATGACAAACAGTATAAATGGCAATACTATCAATCACAAAGCAGTCTTTATAAATTCCTTGCTTTACAGACTTCTAAATCTGAAGCAATGTTTTCTGTTTTCAGGTAAAATTAGCTACAATCTGATCTGAGTATCCACATTGGAATACAGTTTACTGTATCAACTATTATGAACAAAATCCTGTCCAATTTCATGGTGAATGATTATAAATGTAATCTCACTACAAAACATGCTTCAGAAAGTAGTCATTATGGCAAATTTAGCTGAAATAATGTTATTCCACTATAATTCTAATTTCCAGCATTTTCCCGCTTGCCGTTGCAATCTAACAAAGGCTACTCATTTTAAAATATCACAGAAACGTATCTGATTTTGATTAAAAGCAATTGAAAATGAATTATTTACCCAGTCGCAACACCGAAAAATTCTCTTCGGTCGAATCTGAGAAGTTGTAGACTTATATATGCAAAGGCAGTCAATCCCCGTCTATGTGAAAAACTTCACATTGTCCGAGCGCTCTCATATCAGGTTTTTGGGTACTAAAAATGTAATAAATCCAACAGAGTAAGTAAATATACAATTCAGAACCTCAGATTTGATAATTAATTAAAATATGCCAATTTCTGGCCAAATCTGTTCAATTTTCCAAGTCCTTGAACTGATTTTTTTTTGCGCAGATAATGGTTACACATATGTACAGTGTAAATTCAAGTAACCAAAAGAGCAGAGCATTTTGATGTAAGCAAGAACAGAAAAATACATATCCGACTCTAGGTCAGATTTCCTCGGCCGCAGATTAAATTTCTGAAAAATCGAGAAAATATCACTAAGCTAAAGTAATGATTAATCCAATATTTAATTCCCGACTCGTCCATGTTTTTTTTTGTCTTGATTTTAAGATAGTTTTGAAACAAAAAACTCATGTTCTGGTGATCATTGATCATGATATGAACAACTTTCAATTTTAAAGAAAAATTATTTTTAGTCAATATTAGGTCAGTGCCTTTAATACGACATCTTTATTAATGTACACTAGCAAACAATGAATACCCTGTCTCAAGGCATGGAAATAGATAATTTGATACAAGATCTGTAAGAAAATCATTTTGAATATTTATACGCTTATCGTAAATGTCAAGCTAAGAACGTGATTCAAATAAAATAAAATTCAAATAAGACCGAATTATAGAATTTCATTAAATAGATTTATATTGAAATATGTGACATTTTATTTAAATGCTACCTGTTATCTTTTCTCAAATGAACAGAAGTTTTTTCTGTAATTCAAACACTGTTATCAAGGTGGGAAAAATGTACCGTATCAAATTTATAACACAATAAGTGACATACAGACAGACAGACAGACAGACAAACAAGCTTAAACCACGTAGCTATAGTAAGTTAAATGATCATATTCAGTATCTTTTCAAAGTCTGCATCATTGATACAGTGCCATCAATAAGTTTGTATTGGTCAGTGTTTATTGAGGGATTTTTAATAGCATTTATTTATTGCCATTTATCTCCTTGTAAATAACTTTTACACTTTATCATTTCTTAATTTATATGCTCAATACAAATGAATGGCATTTAAGAAAAGAAAAATTCAAACACTGTTATCAAACATAGAAAAAATGTACCGTATCAAATTTATAACACAAAAAGTGGCATTTTGGCGAATTTTAATAGACTAGACCGCATGACTTTCCTTCGATTGTTGGCTTTGACAATCTTTTACAAGTTTCGAATGTCTGCAAAATAAACCTGCAAATAATTGAAACATAGAACCTCTCAATGAATAAGAGATACTGGAAGAAAATTTCTACATTAACCATGTAAAGAGGCATTTGCTCAGAAATGTTGTTACCGTATACAGGTCAACGTGAGCATTTTTCTATTTTTCCTGAAAAATGTACAATGACAAACATACCTACATCAAAACAACAGTGCATATACATTTGAACTTAGACCAAGAAAACCCGTAACAAAATGCAGGTACATTGTACAATCCTTAAATTTACTTTTTGATGTATCAGGGATATTTTTTTTATCAATAATACTGTTAAACTAGATCATGTAATCTCTGACTGAAATAACCGCTACACGTATTTTAAAGCAGCAATGCACTATCTGCAGCGTTAAAAACACATTTATTTTATTAAAACCAAAATGCTGAAAGTGAGCACCCCGTAAAATACTCAGTTAACAATCACACAAAAACATTTCTATCAAACTAGTCCTTACTTATTTTTTTATTTTTCAGTCATCGTAATTTTTCCTGAATAAACAGGTTGCACTAGTAGTCCTTCTATGCGACCACATGTATAACGATTATCTTGGGGGTATCTTTAATTGATATAAACGAAACTAAAAAGCAATTCGTTTGCATCATGACTTTTGTATCATTGCAAAAAATTAATCTTATAAACTATGCTTTAATCTGTACGCTTTGTGCTTCGTTTTTCTATTTCAGATTGTAGTTCTCCTTCTATAACTAATGGAATAGTACAATTTTCGAACAGTACCTTCATCGGATCAGTTGCTACCTTCATATGTAAAAAGCAATACTATATCAGTGGTACATGTGAACAGAACACCACATCTCAATGTTTGGCCGGCGGTAAATGGAGTGTACCGACACCAAGCTGTATATCAAAAGGTGGCTTTATAATGTAACTTACATGTGACGTAGAAAAGGTCTAAAACGTTCATCTTTTTCAGAGATTTAGGGTTATTAAACCTTCTGAAGATAAGTAAAATATTACCATATCTTAAAATCTTACAAACATCTCTACTTGAGGCAGTAAATGAAGATTCATGTGCAGCCGTTTAAGTGTCATGAAGTGAACGTTTAAAATATTCTTTAAAATTTATTCAATTATGATTCCTTATAATTTGGAAAGTTTTCTATAATGTATTATACAGCATTTGTTTACACTCCTTACAGAAATGAACATTTGCTACAATGCATGTATATACGCCTCGTATCAGGATAAAGTTGCAGGAAATAAAATAATGTACGTTTCAATAATTTCAGGCAATGGAGTATCATTCAACATCTCTAAAAATCCATTCATCGAAGAATCAAATGACAATATAGTGATGATGTGTTATTCTACATTTGATCTTAGTAAAATCACCGTCCACCAAATCGAATTACGTAGAAAGCTTCCAACTAAATCAGCATGGGATACCATAGCAACATTAAACAGTACAAATATACTCGCACCAAACCTATCTAACAATCTTGCCATGAAATCAAATATCGTGGGCAACTACAGTTCAGGTGCAAACTTAAAGTTGACTGTCAATGAATTATTTCTTGATTGTGATGATGTATCGTTATACCAATGCTATATATCATACACGACTGACGAAGGACAGTGTTATGGGGAGATAAATAAACAGTTCAATGGATTCTGTGAGTATTCTGTTTCTGTTCTACATAGGCAGACCTTTCAAAAAGATTGCCATTGCACTTCATTGCAAACTTCTAGCAACATGCTTGTTTTATTTTTAATAGATTAAAAAAAAAGAAACTCTTTCATGAAGGTACAAAAATTGTTTGAGTTTGGTAACATATTTTCTATTTATCACAAATATGCCATTAAATAGTATTCCGTAACATATAAGGAATCAGTAAGCGAATTCATGTTTTCATCTTTGTATAATAGTATCTATACACATTCTATGCTTCCAGAGGATCTCTTTACAGATTTTATTAAATGAGAGACGAAGAAAAGATTTTAGTCTTCTTGGGCGCCATGTAACATGTACTGTGTTGGTGCACCGTAAAACAAAAACCAAATAAAAATTGATATATTTGTTCTAAAAAAAAGGCATTTTCTGTGTTATACTTTAGTTTTTCCGAAGAATGTAAGTCTTGAAGGAAAGAAGAATGGTGTTTCCCTCGGAAGTTCAAGTATCACATATCCTGCACAGCTTAAATTAGGTGATACGCTTGAACTTAATTGTACAGCACAAATTGGTAATGATAATAAAAGAACAATCTCCTGGGAGTCATCCACCTCTTTATCGGATGGCGCATTATTACCTGGTGGACCCAACGGAGAAACAACACCAGGAACAGTTGGAAATTACCATGACTGTCAATACACTCGGAGTGCTACAATAAATCATATAATAGATACAACAGACCTTTCAACAGGTAACCGCTCATTCTCATGTCTAGTGCATATCGAAACACCTGACGGACTTTACACAAGGGATTTCAAGGCAGACAATGAATTGCATGTGGAAATTTGTAAGTATATATTTTTAAAATATCGCCATTCAAGTCTCTTAAGCAATAGGATAACCTGATTGACATTTTATATTTTCGTGTCATTTTGAATCATGGAGTCTTTCCTTTTAATTTGTTTCATAGACTTCTGCTATAAGCCATTGCGCGTTTCATATTGACTATACGTTTCATGAACAGACTCGATAAACCAGAGTATGATATTAAATTGCCCTAAAGGTACTCTTGTAAGAAAGACGTAATCATTTGAATATGAATATTCATAAGTTTCTTTAACCTTTAGCCTGATGTCGGCAAGTGATTTTTCCTTTAAGACAAGTGCAATTCAAGATCAACCTGCTCATCCGTGCAGGCTGATCATGGTCAGCACTGTTTGCTATTTAGTCAATACATTTTCATTAAACACCCCTTTGAATAATAAATGGTAATGCCCAAATTAAATGACGGCCCAGTCCATTTTAGAAATTTAGCAGGCTAAAGGTTAAAGAAATCACGTTAGGTATAGAAACTTCAATTTCTATACGACGTTAAGATTTTGGAGACTTACAAATATGCATCGGATAGTTTTCATTTAGCATTTTTAATCAGGACCCATATTAAAATAATTATATCAGATATTAGTGTCGCCTTTGATTTGATTGGGGTTTTCCTATCAATCGGACAAAAATGGATATCAAATGCACTATATAGAGATAGACCCTAAAATTTTCAATGATAGAAACACATTAAAGTAAGTCTAGATATTGATTTCCAAGTCCTTGACATAACCAAAAATGGTTTCACAAATGTGAAATTTATGATAGTTTTGTTAATATCAATTACAGAAGTGTTAATTTAAAGTTGTGATCCACAAAGAATAACAACTCTTGCCTTGGGCTAGTACTTATAAGCAGAGATATCTATTAGTTTATTTCCTTTGCAATTACACAAATGAGTGGAAAATGAAAACGTTTTAAGACACAATATGATACTTTTTTGCACAAAAAAAAAACATTTAGGATTTATTCATATGTATTTGTTTACCCCTCAAAACCTGGTTCCTATGATTTTGTCAACTTAATTATGGTGAAAAAATAACTTTTAACAAGCCGATAATGAAATGAAATACTTGTAAGTATTTTATAGTGCAGATAATACAGTTTTGCTTGTATCAAAATGTCACATGAGAATCACTTTTGCAATACAGAACACCTGGTAGGATTAGTAAGGTGCAATTATAGTGATCTCTATTTCCTATGCCTACACTATAGTGCTCAAATTTAAAAGGAAAGGAAAATAGCATTTGCTGCTAGTGACTGCTATTCTTTTAAATCAGCTGTACAGCAAAAATGAAATTAGCCAGTTTGTTTCATGTATGTTATTACTTGCTCACCATGGCATTCTGAATTTAAATCTTTAAATTCATCTCATTATCGTTATTTCTTGATTATTACGAAAATACGAAATATGTTTTCGTTATATGTAAAAATATGCGTTAGAAGTTATAAAAATAATAGTTTGGCAAAGATACGTGCTCTAGTTTTATTTAAAACATATATCATATAATATAATTGAGCTATGCAGTCTCTTGATAGTAAACTCAGTCTGTTTTTTTATCAAATAACTTTCATAAATCTGGATGTTTTAAAGACTCGACGTGTCCTCGACCACCCCCACCAGCACACGGATCTATTGTATTAAAAGGAGGTACAAGAGAAAATTCTACGGCATATCTGACGTGTGAGCCTGGGTATTCACGATCAACAGGGTTTGCTACTTGTACAAGGTCAGGGAAGTGGGACGTTGCAATGATATGTAATCCAAGCGGTAAGTGTTATATCTGTCTAGAAATTGGAGGAACGCCGGTGTCCCCACTTGTATAAAGGTCATGCAGATAAAATCTTTACACATTTGTTTACTTTGTAGACATAACCTTTAAACAAATCAATACAGTAACATGTATCGTAAACAGACCGTACTAAAAATAATTTAGATATTACTTGCCTTTATTTAGTTCAAGCTAGTTTTAAAGATTTTTTCTACTTCTTAACTACTTCCATGGTCGAGATAAAGTCTATCAGTAACAGTGTATCGTAATATTTTCATGCTGCTACGTGTATGCGATAAATAACTATATGACTCTCTATACAAATGAAACATACTCCGAAAAGTAAAGAGATCAAATTTTACTATAACTGATCGAGAAAAGCAAATTATACTAAAACTGATATTCAACGAGACAGTCATTGTAAATTTACGTAACAGGTTGTCTGAAACGTCACGTTTAATAGCATTAGCATTAATAACCGCTAGCATGGCGGCCAGGTGTGAATAATCTACGAACGTGACTGACGGTTGTGGAAAAATCGACTTGCTCCTATATTTATTTATAATAACATATATATTACACATGCGTTTTAGTTTGAAATTGACAAAAGTGTGCAGTTTTATCGCAACATAATAATCAAGAATGAAAAACGATAGTTTTCCGCTCTTTATTTAGTACTGTGATAATTTTCCTTTAAAAAGCTAAAAGAAGCTGTAGAAAATAAGATTCTATATTTAGATTTAATAAATCGCAAGCTAAGTGTGAATTTAGTGTCTTTGCCACTATTTAGAGGAATCATGACGAATTTAGCAATTTTTAAACATTACTATGATAGTAAATTGGACCCAAAACGTTTAGTCATGCCCATGCATTATGTCATCTACAAGCAAGCATTTTATTTGACATATTTTTTAAAATTATCTTGACATGTATTTACGGCACTAAGGAAAGCTAACACTGAGGCACACCAGGCAACTGATCTTATTCATTGACATTAGTATACTGATCCCTTAGATACACACACGTACAAGTACGCATAAGGGTCTGATATTTTTTTCATAACATGTGCGATGGATCTGTTAATAGTGTAGTCATATACACATATTTATAAATAACAACTTTCTGATATTAGGAATTTAATGATTTCCTTACGTATACACATTGTTTTATTCAATCAATGCATTGTTTTATTCCATCAATGCATTAATTAAAACAATTTAAGGTTTAATGCGCCTATGTTCAATTTCCACATTTAGTGTAATATGAAGTTGAGCTTATGCTGCTTTTTAGCCCACCATCATCAGATGGTGGGCTATTCAAATCAGTCTGCGTCCGTGGTCCGTCGTCCTTCCGTCCGTCCTTCCGTTAACAATTTCTCGTTATCGCATCTCCTCAGAAACTACCAGGGGGATTTTGACCAAACTTTGTCAGAATGATGTATAAGTACCCTAGTTGTGTCCCCCTGAAATTCAGACTGGTTCAACAATTTTTAGTGAGTTATGACCCTTTGTTTATTTCTATAATTTACATAGATTTATATAGGGAAAAACTTTGAAAATCTTCTTGTCCAAAACCACGGAGCCTAGGGCTTTGATATTTGGTATGAAGCATCATCTAGTGGTCTTCTACTAAGATTGTTCAAATTATCCCCCTAGGGTCAAATATGGCTCCGCCCCGGGGGTCACATGTTTACCTTGAAAATCTTCTTGTCCAAACCACAAAGTCTAGGGCTTTGGCATTTGTAAAGTAGCATCATCTAGTGGTTCTCTACCAAGTTTGTTCAAATTATCCCCATACGGTCAAATATGGCCCCGCCCTGGGGGTCACATGGTTCATATAGACTTATATAGGGAAAAGCTTTTAAAATCTTCTTGTCAATAACCTACAACATTCAGATTTGGACCACATGACTGTATGGTTTTGAGTGGCAAGATGAACCTTGACATGAGTTGACCTTGATTTTGACCTAGTGACCTACTTTCACATTTCTGTAGCTACAGCCTTCAAATTTGGACCACATGCATAGTTTTGTGCACTGAAAAAAACTTTGACCTTGACATTAACCTAGTGACCTACTTTCACATTTTTGAAGGTACAGGCTTCAAATTTGGACCACATGGATAGTTTCGTGTTCCGAAATGAAATTTGACCTTGATTTTGACCTAGTGACCTACTTTCACATTTCTCAAGCTACAGCCTTCAAATTTGGACCACATTCATAGTTTTGTGTACCGAAACAAACTTTGACCTTTACATTGACCTAGTGACCTGCTTTCACATTTTTGAAGGTACAGGCTTTAAATATGGACCACATGCATAGAGATGTGTTCTCAAGTGTAATTTGACCTTGATTTTGACCCAGTGACCTTCTTTCACATTTCTCAAGCTACAGCCTTCAAATTTGGACCACTTGTATAGTTTTGTGTACCGAAATGAACTTTGACCTTAAGATTGACCAAGTGACCTACTTTCAAATTTCTCAAACTACAGCCTTCAAACTTGATGCACATGCATAGTTTTGTGTACAAAGAACTTTGTCCTTGAAATTGATCTAGTGACCTACTTTTACATTTCTCAAGCTACAGCCTTCAAATTTGGACCACATGCATAGTTTTATGTACCGAAACAAACTTTGACCTTTACATTGACCTAGTGACCTACTTTCACATTTTTGAAGGTACAGGCTTTAAATTTGGACCACATGCATAGTTCTTTGTTCCGAAATAAAATTTGACCTTGATTTTGACATTGTGACCTACTTTCACATTTCTCGAGCTACAGCCTTCAAATTTGGACCACTTGCATAGTTTTGTGTACCGAAATGAACTTTGACCTTAAGATTGACCTAGTGACCTACTTTCACATTTCTGTAGCTACAGGCTTTAAATTTAGACCACATGCATAGGATTGTGTACCGAAACAAACTTTGACCTTGACATTGACCTAGTGACCTACTTTCACATTTTTGAAGGTACAGGCTTTAAATTTGGACCACATGCATAGATTTGTGTTCTCAGGTGTAATTTGACCTTGATTTTGACCCAATGACCTTCTTTCACATTTCTCAAGCTACAGCCTTCAGATTTGGACCACTTGCATAGTTTTGTGTACCGAAATAAACTTTGACCTTAAGATTGACCTAGTGACCTACTTTCAGATTTCTCAAACTACAGCCTTCAAACTTGATGCACATGCATAGTTTTGTGTACAAAGAATTTTGTCCTTGAAATTGATCTAGTGACCTACTTTCACATTTCTCAAGCTACAGCTTTCGAATTTGGACCACATGCACAGTGTTGTGTACGGAAATGAAATTTGACCTTGAGCTAGTCAATAAATCTTGAAATTTAGAACACTCAAAAATTGCACATTGGTGGGCGCCAAGATCACTCTGTGATCTCTTGTATGTAAATGCTTTTGATATCAATATCTCTGCAAACCGTCAAGCATGCCTATCGACGTCAAATTGATTTCATTCACGCCTGTCAGGCTGTTTTCGCTAATCTTCCTTTGTGATCATGAAGTTTCCCTTTGTGGAATCAAACACAGTTTCAAGATTTTTGGGAAATAGTTATATCTTTTTACGTCAATATGACATCTGAGCGACAAAACTGATGTGAGAGTTTTAACTTCAAGTTTCATTTTCTTTTGTATCACCCAAATACCAAGCGGGAAAATTAGAAATAGTCTAAACATTATAGTGAAAACTGTATTTTTATCCGGCGATAGAAGTGATATAATAATAGGCTCACCCAACTATTTTACTCGAAATAGAACAGTCTCCCCGAACCCTAACCCTAAATAACTAGATAGCGTAATTTATGTTTTTTCCCACTTCTAGTCTAAACATATTTTATTAATTCATATCGTAGATGTATATACATCTCAGTAGCATAAAGAATAGTAAATTCAAAAGTATTATTTAACATTACACTTACATGAGATGTGACTGCAATATGTTGTTTACATACATTTATGTAAAATAAATTGCTGTTTAAAGATGAAATATAACAGAAAGAAATCAAAACAAAGAAAAGATCTGGTGGTGAAGATCACGAATACAGAATATATTTTCTATTTCATTTAGTATTTTGGATGGTATTGTTCCACATACATCTGGACACAAAATACGTTTTAGTAATTTCAATTTTCAAAGCGGTTTGAGTTTCATAAACTTCTGAAAACTTTATTATTGTCATCGATTGATAAAGAAGAGGTCCTAAAATGCCTTTATCTGTTTAACGAGTTGTAGTCACTTTTTGACGGAACAATATCGGTTCTTTGCTTTGTAAAATTATTACACTGATAAAAAAAAAGCGCCCGGTATTCCGTATATTGACCACCAATGCAACTAAAATTAGAAATTAACTTAGTGATTTGTAAAAATGTCAACATTAAAATTTCTGCATTTAGTTCTCATTAGAAAACGATGAATTGATACTTTTATCGTAGTATGTGGCATTACGTTTCAAAAACGTATTACCTCTGTTTCATTGGTTTTAAAAGCTACAAGTCACTGATTAACTAAATGGGCAACAATTAAGAGGTCATTATTCAAAATGTCTAGTAAATCTGCAGTATTTGCAATATTTGCAATATCTGCTTTTGTACAATCATGCTAGAGAAGTATGTAAAAGCCAAGAAATATTCAATACATTGGCAAAAACATTATTTACATACTTAGACAATAAATAATAAAGGACCTAGCACTGATTTTTGAGGAACGCCAGCTGTCATGGACTTGAGACACTGCAAATACATGTTGATAACGATTTGGTTCATACTTTTCAATCCATTTCAAAACATTACAAATGACACCATTTTCTTTTAATTTGAATAATAAACCTTTAATGCAAGGTACAGTCGAAGGTCTTACAGTACTTTTAATCAATTCGTTAGATACTTTATTCTTTTAAATGTGTCTGTGTTAAACAGTGAATAACGTATTCCGAAAGGTTATAGATTATGTAATGTATCTTATTTCTGATACTCCTAATATATCTATATTGTCAATAAATATGAAGGATTCGTGCCCGGTCCATAACTATGCCATCCATGAAAGGATTTTGAAATAACTTGGCATAAATGTTTACCAAAATGAGACGACATGTCTTGTGCAAGACCCAGACCCCTGGCTCTAAGGTCAAGGTCATACTTAGAAGTTAAAGTTTTACATGTCTGTTTCTTGTCCGGTCCATATCTCTGCCATTCATGAAGGGATTTTAATATAACATGACATAAATGTTCCCCATAATAAGACGACGTGTCATGCCCAAGACCCAGACCCTTGGCTTCAAGGTCAAGGTGACACTTTGAAGTCAAAGATTAACATGGTCTGTTTCTTGTCTGGTTCGTAAGTCTGTCATTTATCAAGGGATTTGAAAATAATTTGACACAAATGTTAGCCATATTGAAAAGATGTGTCCAACTTATGATGATCAGGGTCACAAAATGATTCACTACTAAACTATTCTGGCATATTTTGCGCAGACACCTGTAACATTTTGGGGCATGCTTCGGGCGCCAATAGTGACAGCTTTTGTTTAAATTTGATTTTCAAATCCCTTGGTTGATCAACAAAGATAGTAGTATTATACCATAAGTATAAATTTGATGAACGATCTTTGCATAAGGAATGATATTAATATAAGCCAGTTATATTATATTCGTTAGAGACTTACCTTAAAAGTTGTATATTTAGCAGCTGAAATGCATTAGAAATGCAAGCTTGAATATATTTTCACCCCTTTTACCTTATCATGGCTGATTGCGTAACCAAGATAGGTTGCGAAAAAAAAAGAGAAGAATTTAGAAGCTATAAACATTATAAAAGCTTCAGTTAGGTTCAGATTGTTGAAATATTCTAATATGTATCAAGTACAAATGTAAAATTTGTAAAATATTGAAATAATAAGAAATACTCAGTCTTATAAAAATTTAATGTTAAGTGGAACAATTTCATTTTTTTGGTATAAAAATGATAAAACATATATTTCCGAAAGGTATCTATGTAATGGGTATTTTACTCCTTAAATAAATCTTTAACAGAATATAAGAAAATTGCCATAAAATATTGCTCAAATATTATTGCCTACCGTTAAGACAATTATGCCGAAGTGCACAAAACTGAAGTTGAAAAATTTAGATACTAAGAAATAGATTTTGCATCGACTTCACTATACAGAATACAGGCAATAATCCAACCTCCGTTTGCATATAAAATCTTAAATCATTGCTTCGATGGTGTCTAAAACATTCCGATTGAAATCCGTATGGTATTTTATCATTACAAATTAGGCAATAATTTCGTAAAATGCGTACAATAATTTAGTGGGCATCGGCTGTGTACACAATTCAAGTTCGCCTTCTTAGATCAATAAGGAGAGAGCGTAATCTACGAATGGCGTGGTCGCGAGTTCGATTCCCGGATAAGACGTATATTCTTCGTGACAGCTGATAAATAAAAATGATAGGACTGAGGTATTTTGATTTCTAAAACTTAAAGAATATCCCAGAGCTGTAGGCATTATAGCCTCGCTTCGTTTAATGTACGATTTTATTGAAAACGAAATAATAATTAGAGCAATAATATTCGACAATGAGACATATATGTTATTGAAACACGCAATCCTATTTTTAAAATTGCTTATTATTAAGAAAACACTAAAACAAACCAAGCGCTAATTATTCTTAAAATAAAATAAATTTAGAAAGTACAAAAATACAAACACAATTATCGTTTTTATCTTGCATTTAGTGAAAAAAAAATAGGATGATTTGGAAAATCAAATTCGATTTAACTACAGCTTTTCAACATGAATTGTAGGCTGCAAGAAAATAGCTGCACCGTTACATGGTTCGATCTTAAACAAAAACAGCACATTAATTAACGACACCGCCGAAATTACATGCGATGACGGGTACCATCTGAATGGACGAAACATTTCAGTGTGTCAAGCTAATGGGACCTGGAGCAATACAGATAGTACATGTGTGACAGGTATCACCAATTTGGAATAGTGTCCTTATCAAAAACAGTATATTGATTTGATTTTTCTTCTGTTTTGGTTATCGGGCCAATGTCATAATATATATTGAACTAAACAGCTAAACGATTATTTACTATTTTGACAATAGTTCAACAATTCTATAAGTATTTTCCAATTAGACAAATATTTTGTAAATGAAATATCAAGATTTCAAAAATATCAACTTACACAAAGATTTTAATTTTATTGATTTTGTCTTCCACAACCCATTTAAAAAAGAAACTAGTCATAAAATATGTGTTTTTAGAACGTTTAGGAATATGAAGGTGTAGATTTTGATGTTTTACTAAAATTATATTCTTTACGATTGTGCATAGCAATAATGTTATTGTCCCCCGCCATTTTCGAAAAAGGCTGCGTCACCCACCCCACGCCCCTCCACCCACTGTCCTTCCGTCTGTCTGTCCCACTTATGGTCTGATCCATAACTGCCATCAATAAAGATTTGGCACAAATGTTCCCATAATAAGGCGATACAAATCGAAAATCTGCAGGACTAACATACATGTATAATTGGCAACAGACCAATTGGGTATTGAAGTAAATCAGTATAAACTTCAATAAACTAAATAAAAACGTTGATATTTAAACATTTATTGTCTTGCATTTGATATAACTTCGCTTAAAATGTCGGAAAATGAAGACACTATCTTGATATATCTCTTTGAAGGCTGTGAAAAATTACCATCCCTGACAAATGGAATTATCACACTGAGCAATTTCACAAACATCAACTCAACCGCGTCATTTTCATGTTACTATGGATACGAAATGAGAGGAAATGGTACGTCTACATGCAAAGATGGAGGATGGGATCACCTACCACCTACGTGCATTGCAATAAGTAACGAAACTTTTAAACTACGAGAACAATTTTAACATGTTTTTCCTTGTTCAATTTCTTTATACACTGTATTCATGCCTAAGCGAGTTTTCTGCTTCTTTTGTATATAGATACTGTTTTGTACATGAATGTCTTGACCATTTTGGTGAGACACTTTGTAAAATATTAATTAATGTCAAATGACTTTTGTAATGCTAATTTTTCAATAAATCAAATAGATAAAATGGCACTGTAATAGAACATATGTAAGATTTTATTATGAATCAATTCAATTAAATGTAGATGCCAATTTTCTTAATTCTATGCGTATTTCCAATGCATTTGACGGTATTCCCTGCCTTGATAAATCTTTTCCAAATTTTAAATTGTTTCTATTGCACTGAATTGCACGAAATAAAACTGTATATCAATATTTGTCTTACAGAATGTCCAAACCCTTTACCACCTGCAAATGGCCTTGTCAGTCTCAACAATGGTAGCACCCGAGTCAACAGCTCAGTAACATTCTCCTGTTATCCTGGGTACAAGTTAGTTGGGACAGTAACAACTGAATGCATCCTAAATGCCACATGGCAGGGCATTACGCCATCTTGTATAGTACAAAGTAGGTAATAAGCAAGGATGTTTTTGTTGTTTTACAATAACTGTATCGTTTCGAATTTAAGTTGAGGATTTTTGGTCTAAATCTTGCTTGAAATGAGTATGTATTTACTTGTTTCTTGCCTTTGGTATTATTTCTTTTCATTTTTTATTCGTTTCTAAGCAATGGTTACAAAATAGTGTACTGTCGATAGACGATTTCACCAACAGGTAAGTTATATTTAAGACTGCCAGAGGGCCACATTTTTGGTTCATTCAGTGTACCTAAAATTACAAGAGGACCACTTTTATGGCTCGAAGTCTGTTTAGACGAAATATCAAAATTTGTTTTATTTTGTTGTGTATTTACTGATGTCGTTTCCGTTGCGACATTGTCTGCGAGATAGTACTCGACAGAAATTGTAGCAAGGTTAATTTTTGTAAAAAGTAGTCAGCGGTCCTTTTGTAATACCCTTTCCAAACTTTATTTGGGAAAGTTGAATAGGAATCACTTTGTCCCGTTCGGCCCTGTCCAATCGCATTTCTTCTAGGGAACCAGTGCAGATGTCATATTGAAACATACAATACATTTGAACGATCATAAGACAAGCTGAGATACCAGGTTCTTTAACTCTGACTCTTTTGACAAACTATCTGCCCTTTTCACTTTGAACATTTCCTATAATTGACATTTGTTTCAATATTTCCATTCCTTTCCATGCATTTGATGGAAGCCATGCCTTCATATGTTAAAGACTCTACTGACTTCATTAAAAAGCTAGGGTCTATACCTAATATCTCCCCTAATGCATTAGTGGTTACTTTGGATGTTTCATCCTTATACACTAATATTCCGCATGATGATGGGATCGAGGCTTGCCGTGAATATTTGAACAAAGCTCATTCATACTTGTCACATCAGTCAGTCAATGATATTTGCCAGCTTATTGAACTAGTCTTGACTAAAAATCATTTTCAGTTCAATAATGAAAATTATGTTCAAATTTTAGGTACTGCTATGGGTACACGTATGGCTCCTACCTATGCTTCAATTTTTATGGGTAAATTGGAAAGCGATTTTCTAGCTTACACTTCTGTTAAGCCATCGCTTTGGTTACGCTTCTTTGATGACATTTTTTTATATGGGAACACAGTAAAGCGGACCTGCTTAAATTCATTGACAGTTTAAACAATATCCACCCCAATATAAAATTCACCCACAGTTATTCAAGAGATACAGCTACATTTCTTGATGTTAATATTGGTAGAACAGTAGGTGGTAATTCGGATTTTTCTGTTCATGAAAAAGCAACCAAAACACATCAATACATTGAATTTTCATCCTGTCACCCTCTTTCATGCAAGAAAGGGATCCCGTATACTACATATAGCCAAGCTAAGCGATACAGGCGTCTCACTTTTAATGATGATTTGTTCACAAATGAATTGGAGAAATTGCGAACGTATTTCCAAAATCGTAATTATGCAAGTCATATAATTGATGATGCTTTAGCTAAAGCATCAGCATTGTCAACCGAAGAAGCCATGACCATTTACAGGCAGAACACAGATGATATGATCCCCTTTGTTCGCGTATACAACCCATCCCTACCAAACATTGGTCAGATCCTTAATAAATATTGGGGGCTTTTTGAACTATCTGAGAAAAGCAGTGTACGAAACCTAATTAAATGCAAACCAATTATTGCTTACACGCGACCTACAAATCTTAGTGATATCTTGGTTCACAGTAGCCTGATGTCTTCGGATGCAAATGGTGGTGTTCTTAAATGTAATAGAACACGGTGTTCTCACTGTGCTAATATCACTGAATCTGCACAGTTTACAAGCTCTCAAACTTTAAAAACTTACGATGTTAAACAAAATCTTAACTGCATGTCTGAAAATGTTATCTATTTAATCACATGCAAAAAGTGTAAGTTACAATATGTGGGACAAACACATCAGAAATGTTCACAAAGAATGAACAGCCATAAATTTGATATTAGACATTTTCCTGATACTCCTACAAATGTATCTGAACATTTCAATTCTGAAAATCACTCTGTTAGTGATTTTTCTTTCATGCCAATCGACTTGGTAAAAATGACTGGTTTAGGCTCTTGAAAGAGACTCGTTGGATTCATACATTGAATACAGCCTGGCCTCATGGCATGAATGCTAAAATATTATTTTTGTCTTTCATTTTTTCACACAGATTCTTCCTAATGTATTCTTGCATATTAGTTAGTTTTCCTTGCCTGTATTAATATCATTTTTGCCATGCATTTGATTAAAATTTGACACCATCATTTGAGATCATTATTATTATAGTTTTCACTTTAACTTCAGAATCTATACTTTTGCTTGTTATTTTGACTGAATATTCCTCTTTTGACTTAGAAGATTTTAAAAAAATGATGTTTTCTATAAACATGTTTGAAACAAATGGAAGAATTGCATTGACAACAAGATCAAATATCGGGATCAATAACTCTGACTTCTTGATCTGAAAGAATTATTTGACTTATTCACCTTGAAAATGGCTAAAAATATTTTTTACTTCAAAAACCTATCCATGCATTTGATGAACACATCAAACACACTTTTAAAAACATATTTTCAGTTTACATATAAACTTTCATAACTCTGTCTTTTATAATTGACATTTTTTTACTTAGACAAAAAAATGCAGATTTGTTGATTTCTTAAATATACACACTTTAAGCCAAGTTCCTTTATGAACGCTGAGTTTTATTTTGACAAGGGTACTACCCCCTCTTTTCGGGTTTTCATTGTGGTTACCGGTAATTATATTAATCTGAAACCAGTGGAGGTATTTCATTGGAATTTATATATACATTGTAATCAATATATTGTATGTTGCAGACAAGTATCAATACCTATTGGAAACATTTGTATTATTTAATTATTTATTTCGCGGAAAGCGTTTTCAAAAACTTACCATGTGCAGTGGTTAAAACAATGCCGCATATAGTCCAGGTTGAAGACATGCAGAGAATGATAAAGAAACAGAGAAAACGTTGATGTATATGAATGTTTTCATAAAAGTTTCACAACGGTTTTGAAAGAAAGGCTTCTTTGACCTTAGATATAATTCTGCATTCTACTATTTTTCCAGATTGTTTGTTCCCCTCAGTTCCGGATAATGGTTATATTAGGAACATGACAAGTTATGCAGTTAATTCAACAGCTGTTATGTCTTGTAACGCAGGATATAATCTAACTGGAAATGATACTATACAGTGTATGGAAAATGCAACATGGAGTACATTGTCAGCTGTCTGTAGTCTAATAGGTAATACTGTAGTGCGACAAAAGGTTATTGTACAAAGCTGAGTTTTTCCCCAGATATTAAAGATAACCTGATTGTACTGTCTTGTTCACAATTTCCATTTAAATAATTTAACTGTTTCTCAATTCATTATGTTGTTTGCTCATCGATAGTGTTATATGTCATTTTTGTAAAGATATAGATGTAAGACTCATTTTAGTTTATGAAAATTTCAATATACATTTGAATGTATTTGTTTTTTTATCATTATTTCTGTTTCCTGTGAAAAAAAACGGCTTTTATATTTGAGATTTTTCTTATAGATTTTATATAAGATTGGAACTTTTTCAGAATGTCCCTTCTTGCAAAGATTTGTAAATGGCAGGCTCAACATCTCCTCTACCAATAGATATGTCAATAGTACCGCAGAAATAGTTTGTGACCTTGGATACATACTTGATGGTTCATTATCTGTGGAATGTCAAGAAAATGGAACGTGGGATATATCATCCGCAATATGTATTCCTAAAAGTAATGTTTATATTTACAAATTCGCAATTTAAGATTAACACGATACATTGTCAACTGAGTTTTAACATTTATCGGTTTTCGATGATCTATTACAATTTATTATCAAATTCAGTACTTTAGTCTTCTTGACCATAGCGCACTGCGAAAATTTTTAGACTAAACTACTCAGAGATACATGGTACTTGTACCTTTCATGTAAGAAAACTGTTATCTTAGCATAACATGTTTTCATTTATTTTGCTGGTGTAAGTTTGACTTACAAACTGTCTTTTAACGAACTGTTCAATTTGAATCTTTGTACTTGTTTTTCGAGTTTTATGCTGATGGTTTAGTTGGACTACTTTATAAACAAAACAGAGAAAGTTTGACTATATACAAAGTACCTTATGTCGACAGGCCTGCAATGTGTAATGATTACACACACATTTTAACTCCGTTAATGTAGAATGGAATCTCAAACATCAACAGTTTTCAAAATTTTAAATTCTTATTTCATATCGGTTCGCATGAAGTCAATTGTGACGTCAGTTTCATGTTTGTCAACGCTTTAAAAACTTCATTAACGAGGATAATTGTACTCGGGTTGAAGTACAACTTTATAAAATTTTGTTAATCATAGGTATGGATGCGTAAGTAATAAAATTATTTATAGATTAGCTTTCATAAATATGCTCTCGTTCTTTAGCTGAAGAATATTACGCGCACTTATTCGGTTGCGGAACTCTTGCATATGTCTCGAAACAAATCTTTAAACGTATAATTATAATAATTGTTTTACGCGTGTGTATCCCTTCATCAGAAAGGTCATTTTACAACAGTATTGTAAAGAATGGTGTCATCGACCTCTGATATGAACTTATCCTTTCCATTTCACAATATAAATGAAACATCACATGTAAAAGTATGTTTCTATGCTTTTACTTTAATCGAATCAGTCATGCTAATAAGCCATTAATAACTCACACGCCAATGCAGAAAAGTCGTTTATCCAATGACGCACTTTGCAAAAAACCTGTAACTCTTGCTAGGTCTCAATAATTGCAAGTACTAATATTAAAAAAAAAATGAAAGATAATCATTTCAATAAACGTTTCCCTTTTCATATACACCGATTAATACTCGATTAACGCAAAGACGCGGTAATATAAGTAAAACTAATGTTTTTTTTCGGATGACTTCTTTTGAGTCGTTCGCAAATTTGAATCCATAATGTGAATTGAAAGATTAAATGTATACGTGTACTGATTTATAATTGATGTAACTATTCAGAAATAAAATTAGAAAAAAGACTATTCGGTACATTTATTTTTTCCAGATTGCTCTTCACCCCCAGTTCCGGAAAATGGCTACATTAGGATAATAACAAGTTATACAGTTAATTCAACAGCTGTTATGTCTTGTAACGCGGGATATAATCTAACTGGCAGTGATACTATACAGTGTATGGAAAATGCGACATGGAGCCCATTGTCAGCTGTTTGTAGTCCACTAGGTAATGTTGAAATCCTATACACGTTTATTTACTGTAGTTGTTTTCCGGTAAATGATTGTACTGTCCAGCATTCCACAATTTCTACTCTAATAATTTAACTGTTTATTGACTGTATTCCTTACCAATATTGTTATATGTCATTTGAGTTAAGATACAGATGTAAAGATTGTTTTGATGTATCAAGATTCCATAACCATTATATATTTAGACGTATTTGTTCTTTTATAATTGTTGTTTCAAGTAAAAAAGCATTTTTATTTGAGTTTTTTTCTTATAGATTTTACAAAAGAAACTTTTTTCAGAATGTCCCTTGTTGCAAGCATTGGTCCACGGCAGGCTCAATATCTCCTCTACTAATAGACATGTTAACGATACCGCAGAAGTAGTTTGTGACTTTGGATATGTACTAGATGGATCATCAATTGTAGAATGTCAAGAAAATGGAACGTGGGATATATCACCGGCGATATGCATTCCTAAAAGTAATGTTATATTTTCAAATTCGCAATTTAAGATTGATACAATACATTGTCAAATCACTTTTAATATTTATCGGTTTTCGATGTCGAACTACGAACATTCTTACATTATGCTGGTACTTGTACTTTTTATGTAAGACTGATTGTTATCATAGCATTACATGTGTTCATTTAATTGACCTGTGTCAGTTTAACTTTGCTTTCTATAGAAATGATCTTATTGATCTTTGCACTTTTTCTTGAGTTTCATACTGCAGGTTTTTCTTTTCATAGTAGGAGAGTCCGTATAGTTTTGTTGCTATAGTTAGAGAGTGCAAAAATAGGTATCGACCATAACTGAAATCAAAATGATAATGCAAACAATATATATTTTCTCGCCTTTACACTTATTTCATAATACGTATTTTAGGATTAAAAATGACATTACCTATAAATATGGTACTAAGTAATGTCATTAGAAACGAGTTCAAATGTAGCTCTACATGAAATAGAAAGATTTGCAGCTGTTGTAACAAAATATGACGTCACACCTGTCATGATTTATGATTACATACATAGTTTTACTCCGCTTGGGTAAAAAGAAACATCAAAATTCTATAATTTTTCGAATTTTAGATTCTAATTTAATATCGGTTTGCATGACGTAATTTGTGACGTCATTGTCTAGTGTGTCAATGCGTTGAAAAAAATTACGATGATAGTTTACTCGAGCTGAAGAACAAATTCATAACATTTAGTAATTAATGATATGTTTTGATGCGTTAGTAATAAAAACATTAATAGATTTGATTTCAGAAATATGCCTTTGTTACTTCGCGGAAGAATTTTGCACTCCTAAAGTCGCGCACTATTTCGGTTGCAGAACGCATGCAGATTTCTCAACCTATAGCTATAATAATCTTATTACGGGTGTGTTTTCTTAGTCGGAAATGTCATAATTAGTCGTATTATAAACAACACATTGTGACGTGTCCAACTCTTTAGTTCCAGCAATCGACAGCATGTTAATATCGCAGTTAGTCCTTAAGCCGATCACAAACGCAAGATTGTAATGTGTTTTGTTTTGTTTTGTATCCCGCTTTTGATAGCCTAGATTTCTTACAGGTTCGGTCAATACCAACATTCCTAACAAAGTTTGATTAAACCAAAATCGATAGACATAAAATTACCCTTGGTATGTTAGAAAATCTACTCTAATCTCTATGCCAAATTAATATCTACTTTTTTTTACCTTTGACCAATGTTGCCAAATCCTATTAATTTAGATTTATTTTAACCGTTACACATAAACGTAAACAATGCATGGATATGTATGAGGTAAACAGTTCAGTATTATGGAGACTGAAGTGTAAAACGTAAATAAAAATGGTAATATTAATGATTGAAATCAAACGATGCAGTCAATTCCATAGAATAAAGTTCTAACGCACTACACCAGTGCAATGTAAACGTTAACTGCACATTATATTGGATAAATTACTTAGAATAATTAAAAAGTAGATAGGATAAATAGAACATTGTGTACCTATTTTTGCAGAGCTTCGTTATATACATTTTATGCTACCCGCCGTGATCAGAATAACAGAAATCTTATTTTCTAGACAAAAGCATGTATTTCAGATCGCACATAGCTTTGTGCTCCAAGCTAAGGATACTTAGTTCTTCAAAAAGTCTGAGCACAAATTCACCTTTCAGGTCTTACTCAGAACATTATTTAAACCCTGTTATCTCAGTTCCAAGGTACATATACAGGGCATGTAAAAAGTTGATCTTAATCACAAAATTAGTGACAACCCCGTGTTTATTCACTCCAGACTTTGTATTTCAGATTGTACATATCCACTTGCTCCAAAAAACGGCTACGTCAGGTCTACCACAGGATTAAGCATGAATTCAACAGCTGTAATAGCCTGCAATGTAGGATACAATCTCACTGGAAACGGTACAATAAAATGTACAGAAAATGCAACATGGAGTACCCTCTCAGCTCATTGTTCTTTGATAGGTAAATGTTATTCTTATGGTGATTTTGTATTTCTTTTCACAAATTGCATTGACGTCTAATATAAGAGCATCCAGAATTTCAAGTTTACTCTGTAATATTTTTTGAAAATATTTCATATGTTTCTACATTTAAAAGAGATAGTTATAATTTCATTACACTGCGAAAAAAGAGTTAATATACGGGAGTGTACGGGATCCCGTATATTACCCGTATACGGGAAGAAATACGGGAAAACTAAACTACGGGCGTGTACGGGGCGTGTATATTTAAAAGTCCGTATACTAATAAAATACGGATTTCCGTATACTATTAAATACGGAATTCTTAGTATACGATACCCCGTATATTACTGAAATACGGGAAATTCTAAAAAGGGTTATTCTGATCGTATACAACACCGTATATTTCCGTATATGTCTGGTGTACGGGAATACATATATCCGTATATTACGAAAATACGAGACGTATATTTCCCGTATATGTTTCATATACAACCCCGTATATTTCCCGTATATTCTGGATATACGGGATATGTATAGTTTGTATATTTCGAAAATAAAGGGATTAAATTTCCCGTATATTCTTCGTATACAACTCCGTATATTTCCCGTATATGCCTAAAATACGGATTTAGATGATTTGTATATTTCGAAAATACGGGACGTATATGTCCCGTATATGCTTGGTATACAACTCCGTATATTTCTCGTATATGCCAAAAATACGGGATTAAAAATAATTTGTATATTTTGAAAATACGGGACTTACATTTCCCGTATATTCTTTGTATACAACTCTGTATATTTCCCGTATATTCTGGATATACGGGATATGTATAGTTTGTATATTTCGAAAATACAGGGATTAAATTTCCCGTATATTCTTCGTATACAACTCCGTATATTTCCCGTATATGCCGGAAATACGGGATTCAAATAATTTGTATATTTCGAAAATACGGGATGTATATGTCCGTATATGCTTGGTATTCAACTCCGTATATTTTCCGTATATGCCGGAAATACGGGGTTTAAATAATTTATATATTTCAAAAATACGGGATGCAATCAATATGTGTCAATATGTATGTTTTGCATGTTTTCGAACTTGTACGTGTATGTAGAATGAATGCCAACATTGAAAGAAAGAAATGTTTAATACTAATATGACATGAACTGAAAAAAAAAAGCATTCTCGGATTAAAACAGGTATAAAATCAAACATGAATGGATCCATCATTTCATCTAGCGCGTTCCCGATTTATTTTAATATTTAATCTAAATAGCCGATTGAGAAAAGAAAAAGATTAATCAGTTCATCCCTATTTATTTGTAGTGATAAATACATCCGTGGATCATCGCCATTGTAAAAATCAAATGCAAGCATAAATTAACTTCTTTTAGGCACATTTCCAACGCTTGTGCATACAATGCAAATACATATAGAAAAAAAGAGGAACTAATTCATTTATATTTTGTACTGAAAATGTATATGAGACATGTATTGATACTTTACTTATGAAATCAATTCTAATATTTTTACAGACGCAAAATAATCGATATAATGCGTCTGCGTCCAAAGATTCGAACAAACGCCTTTCGTTCGATTTAATACAGTATCGTCTGCTACCGACCGAGTAGGTCGGCTTTTTGTGTTTTTGTTGGGATTAACGTTGCGCTGACACACTTATAGGTCCTTTAGCGACTTTCCAGTTTTCTTGGTGGAGGAATACCCCAGGTGCCCTAACGTGCATTATTTCATCACGAGCGAGCACGTGCTTAATGTCTTCCTCACATGGAGAATTCAACACTCTGCGTGAGTCTTGAACCCGCATCGGTGACGGGCAACTGGTTTGAAGTCATCGATCTAAACCACTCGGCCACGGAGACCCACTCCGGGTAGGTCGGACCTTTAAACCAACATGTAGATAACATAGCATTTGGTAATAAAGAAAACACATAATTAACCGAAGTCATTCAGTTTAATATAATTCAAAGCGCTATAAAATATGTATTTTATACCTTTTTGTTCAATGTTCACTTTCAGCTGTTACTTAATTATAAATATTAAGCAAAAAATATTTTCATATCCGTTGACTTTTGTTTCGAAGTAATTCTGCAGATGTTCTATGTATAGTACGGTGGCATAACGAGGACATAGGAAATATTATGATTTATTTCTGTGCGCACGTGTTAGCTACCACGTGCGTATATGGTAATTCACACGTGCACGGGCGATAACTATCACGTGCGCAAGTGACAGCTATCACGTTCGCATGTTATACTACCATGTGCGCATGTGATAACTAACACGTGCGCACGTGTTAGCTGATCAATGAAAAAGCGTGAAAGATCTGCAATTTTTCTAAATGGATGTCTTTCATAAGGAAGTGTTATTTATAGTTAGCTGTAATTTACGAAGTAAGTGTTTCTTGTTTTTTGAAAAAAAGACTGATATCTCGGTTAGTTTCGTTGGTAATTTTTCAGGTTCGCACGTGTCAGCTAACAACTGCGAATGTGATAGCTATCACGTGTTAGCTAAGACAGTTGTTACGTGCGCACGTGTTAATCAACACATTCGCACGTGTATCTAACATGTGCGAACGTGGTGCTAACACGTGCGCACGTGATAAATAAAATGTTTCCTATGTCCCCTCTATTCCACTGTAGTATTCACTGTTCCAAGACTATTTTATTTCTCGTGGATGTAGTGTCCTTTAGTATTGACCTAGCACATGTGAATATTTCGTATATTTCCTTAAATTCATTTTCAATGTCTAAACATAAATAGCGTTGCAAATATTACATATATAATTCTTAGTTGATATTATACCGGTACTGTAGCATGGGGGCCTCCGTGGCCGAGTGGTTAAGGTCGCTGACTTCAAATCACTTGCTCCTCATCGATGTGGATTCGAGCCTCACTCGGGGCGTTGAATTCTTCATGTGAGGAAACCATCCAGCTTGCTTACGGAAAGTCGGTGGTTCTACCCAGGTACCTGCTCGTGATGAAATAATGCACGGAGGGGCACCTGGGGTCTTCCTCCACCATCAAAGCTGGAAAGTCGCCATATAACCTATAATTGTGTCGGTGCGACGTTAAATCCAAAAAAAAAAAAAAAATACTGTAGCATGTGCAGGTAGCTGAGCGGCAAAGCGTTTAGCTGCCAATATCAGGGTAGTGGGTTCGAGTTTTGGCCATACCTTTTCCCCTAAATTTTATTTGCAAACTTTCCACTTATTTGTCAAACGCACCGTGATATTTATGGTCCATTTATTAAAAGTTACCATATTCACCCGTTGTAAAAAAGTCGATTATCTAAAATATTCTAGACAAAAAGACACATTGCCTGTCACAGGCGTACTAGAAAATAAATACTTTAAGAGAAAATAATTATAATTCATAAAGATAAAACAGGTAGAGATAACATCACCTTACTTTACTTTAAAGAAATGATAACCGTGGTAACGTGGATGACGTGACACTGATTAACTGTATAAAATATAAATATTGCTTAAAATTAACGAAAACGCTCGAAAACTATTGACAAAGATTAATGAGTGCCTTTCATGAAATCAAATGATATAAGCATTTACACTGATTTACCCATCTCCACGAAAATAAACTGTACATATAATTTCTGCCGAACAGTTTTACTGAAACATTAATTGATAAAAATTGTATGCATATTAACTAAATCAGATAGATAGCCCATGTACCCTAAGCCTGGTAATTCAGTCTGACAATTTCTAACATTTTTCTACCTGCAAATTGACAATATTAGAAACTCGATGAATGCCAATTAACACAAATTAGCGCAAATTAAGTGGGATCTTTAATGCATGATTTCTTCCGTCCAATCAGTTGAGAACACGCTTCGCGCGTTCATTCCCCGAGGCGATAACATCTGGCTCAAGTGACCGCACGCGATAATCTGTATATTGCATATTTCAGAGGGAAAGGAAGTCACGAGTAAGTACTTATTTGATTTAATATGTTTTAATTTTTAATAAACTGATTTTTTTTTTGTGACAAACCAGACCATATTTCAATTAATCGGAAACACTGGTTGCGTTTTATTGCTTTAACAAATTCAGTAGCGTCAAAAAGGTCAGTTTAATTTTGTAATCTTAATATAAAAAAGAAATTCAGAATAGCCGTTAAATAGTTCATTCATTCATTCATTCATTCATTCATTCGATTGATCTTTTTTTCACAACTCATCATTTAACTATTATTTCATTCATTCTTTCATCCAATAGTCTACAAGGATGTCAGTTACCAAAAGTTGATGTTGCAAGTGTTTGAAATATAAAAAAATATCGTGCAAAAATCATTTGATGAATACCATTGGGGTTAAACGAGATTAAAGTTGCAAGGACAAAAACAACTCCTGATAGAAGTTTATTTCGTAGAAGCTAGGTAGCTGAATAAGGCGGCACGCACATTCATTCATTTGATCAAAACTGGAATCTCGAAAAGCATTAATGAAGTTAATAATTACAATCTTTTATATTTAGAAAATGGGTACCGGTAATCTGACAAAATAACGTTGTTTTTTTTTTCTAGACGACACTTTTGAAAAAAATTACAACATCTCTTGCCTCTGTCTAGAGAGAAAATGTTTTCTGCGAAAATATCAGTGTCAGTATGAAGAAATTAATACTATTACAGATTATTTGATCTCTACAGACTTTGTAAGTCTAAGTAAGTGGTTGTGATGCGTATTATTTTTTTTCAAGTATTATATCAAAAAAGTTAGGTAATGATAAAAATTCATATTATGTAGAATTTGATTATTAATTTAAAAGTTTTAAGAATTTTATAGTGACCTAAAAATGCATACATACTATAGATCTTTTGCACATCGAGTTTCACCCAAAATTTTGCGTAAAGATGCCTGTATTTATTGAAACTGCCCAATTGTTTTTTTTTTTGACAATTTTGAAAAAGCGTACATGATTTCATTCACTATCGATTCCAAAAATAAAAAAGGAGAAAAATGGAGTGGGGTGGGGTCACCATTTAAGAATTCGATCTATTTACCATTGCGCTTCCCCTACCCCAGTAAAAATAATGATACCTTAAGTGTTTTCGTGAAATTTGGGCCATGATCTTTACTGTTCGATATTCACTCAGTATATGCAACTCTATTAACATGTCCATTACGATATCTTATTACTGTTAATTCTAAGCTGGTATTAGTTTGTACTGATTCCTCCGTCTGTCATAAGATTTCTGACATGAGTGCAAAAATCATGAAAGCTAAATCCCCGAAAGAAAGGAAAAAGACGATATAAAGACAGAAGAAGGAAAATGATATGTATATTACAATGCAAAAAGCATAAAACCATAAAAAGTAAATATCACTTGTAGTAAGTGGGTTAACATATTTTATTACCCAGCTTGAAACAACACTGACCGGATATTTCTTATCCCCAGGCAATATTGTAATACACAATGAAATTTAAAGGGTGATTAAACATCTGAATCAATTAAATTATTTTATTTTTAATGTAACTATATGCAATCTTGGGGCTAAAATAAATTTAAGAAATAAAGCAATTTTTAAACGAATACTTAAAAAAGGCACTGGCCTCCAGATCGTTCGACAAGAACAAAATATATAATTGAGCCGTGCCATGAGAAACCAACACAGTGTGGTTTTCGACTAGCATGGATCGAGACCAATCTGCGCATCCGCGCAGTCTGCTCAGGATCAATGCTGTTCGCTAACAGTTTCTCTAATTCCAATAGGCTTTGAAAGCGAACAGCATGGATCCTGATGCGCAGGCTGGTCTCAATCCATGCTGGTCGCAAACCCACTATGTTGGTTTCTCATGGCACGGCATTATATTTTTTTCAGATATATGGAAATTAATGGTGTATATGCTACGTATACTGACAGACTATAATGTTGCGGAAACACATGAGAATTAGATGTTTTAACTAATTTTTACGACAAAATTTGTATATTTAACGCGCATTAAACACTAAACCCTTCATTGCTGGTAACGACAGCGGAAAACTTCTTTATTGCCGCTGCTGCGGTCAGGGTTCGATTCCCGGCGCGACCATCTTTTTTCTATATATGACATTTTAAAAAAGCCTTTATAGAAACGAAAATTCCTATTTTATGTTTCATAATGTGACAACTTCATCTTAAAAGGTATCCTTGATGAACTGATAATTCTGCTTTTTAATCGAACCGAATTTGTAGAATTTTATCGTAAAGTATATCCTGTGCATTTAAGGAATATTGATTAAGGAATATTAAAGCCGGTTTGCCTAGGGTCTATATATTTCGAGAAAAAAAAACAACTGTGAGAACAATAAACATCTCGCGGGAAGGTCTATCTTTGCATGTCTACCGTTTTTCTGTTACTCTAGCCAGGCCTGTTCACGTGCACGAATTAGATGTTTTAACTAATTTTTACGACAAAATTTGTATATTTAACGCGCATTAAACAATAAACCCTTCATTGCTGGTAACGACAGCGGAAAACTTCTTTATTGCCGCTGCGGTCAGGGTTCGATTCCCGGCGCGACCATCTTTTTTCTATATATGACATTTTAAAAAAGCCTTTATAGAAACGAAAATTCCTATTTTATGTTTCATAATGTGACAACTTCATCTTAAAAGGTATCCTTGATGAACTGATAATTCTGCTTTTTAATCGAACCGAATTTGTAGAATTTTATCGTAAAGTATATCCTGTGCATTTAAGGAATATTGATTAAGGAATATTAAAGCCGGTTTGCCTAGGGTCTATATATTTCGAGAAAAAAAAAACAACTGTGAGAACAATAAACATCTCGCGGGAAGGTCTATCTTTGCATGTCTACCGTTTTTCTGTTACTCTAGCCAGGCCTGTTCACGTGCACGAATAGACATGCGCTTGTGCAAAACCAATCATTCTGAAAACAAAGTGGTCATTTGTTAGGAATGAAATCGAGTATGTCTGTAAATTCGATCTTCAAACATTCAATCAAACTAGTACTATTTCCTTTATTTTACCACAGATAAGACATGTATACACTGTTACATAATTATTATCGAATATTCGGCAACTCTAATATGAAATAATGTAAATTAAATTGATACTCTGATATTATTTGAGATGCGCCATGAGAAAATCAACTTAGTGGGTTTGCGACCAGCATGGATCAAGACCAGCCTGCGCATCTGCGCAGTCTGGTCAGGATCCATGCTGGTCGCAAACCCACTATGTTGGTTTTCCCATGGCAAGGCTCATTTATTATATTTTAGTTAGGTTAATCTATGAGATTTGGATAATTTTAAATCCAGATTTACAGTAAGATTTCTATTTTGGTACTTTAATACAGGATTGCTGAATTAAAAAACCGAGATGCATTACATTTATTTGAACATAAAGAGATGAGACGTTTATGATGAATATTTTACTTGTCTAAGAATATTATACTGACCGCGAAATTGGAAATTCTGGAAACTCTTCAGATTGTTTAACCAAATATTAAAACGTTTAGAGGCAAATATATCGTTCAGAACTTGTTCAGTCACAAAGTTTAAAGAGATGTTTGAAAAATTAAATTTAAAAAAAGCTTAACAACGCGACTGTTATGTCACTCTGATATATTTTATAAAATTGTACAAAAGATTTATTATGCATTTTGAATAAGTTCTAACACGGAGGATTGCGTAATGGCGGACAGGTTGAGGAACACTAATTAGCATAGTAGCGTTGGTTTAAATTATACCGTGGCTGTAGTTTTGACATTTTGGTAGGAATAAAATGGGGAGGTGTTATTTAGATACCATTACCGCACTTTATGTGCTTTTGAAGTTTTATGACAGGTAAAATCTCTCTTGAAAAAAGTCTCTCCCGTACTTATGTTATTACTGTATGTTATTACTGTATGTCAGTTTGAAGACAATCAATCAAAATGAGGTGAGGATTGGCCGGACAACCTGTGACGGCACTATGAACACCATGCATTTTATATTAAATATAATTTGGGAGATATATTTTAACGTAATATAACCACAAAATGCAAATAAAACACTGTAGATAACTTGTATTAAATATAGGCACATTTAATGATATTTAATTTCTTTTCGCGACGAAATGAGTATGGTGTGTTCTGACACTTAAATGATGTCGTCATCCCTGCCCACATGTCATTTTATTCGTCATAATTTTCACATCATTTAATAGATATAATTATCAGTATCTATGAATTGCAAGAGTCCATTTTTATAACTTTTAATGCGTGCATTTTTTTATTCCAGGTTGACACAAGAGTTGTTTACTGGAATCAGAAAACGGGACGACTATTTATTTTCACGATAGAGAATATACTTATGTGTGAAGATTCTACTAGTTTGATCAACAGATGCAGACAGACAGCCCGGATGAGCCATTCGTTCTCAGTGACATTCGCAACAACAGATAAAAGCTTGTACTTATTGAGATCAGAAAACTGAATATTTCCATGGGTTCATCATTTGTAACCTGCTAACATATCGTGTTCCAGCACAGAACCAACATGCGTCTTTTTAAAGCGCTCGTTTTGAATACATCTTCAGACATTAGTAGGGGTGTACTGCTCTTCTTAGCAGACGGCAAATCGAAACGCCTATAGCGGTAATCAACATTCATGGGAATAACGAAAACATGTACAGACAGTAGTGCGAATTGCTAGTTTTTCAATTAGAAATGAACATAATTGAGCCGTGTCATGAGATAACCAACATAGTGGGTTTGCGACCAGCATGGATTCAGACCAGCCTGCGCATCCGCGCAGTCTGGTCAGGATCCATGCTGTTTGCATTCAAAGTCTATTGCAATTACAGAAACTTTTAGCGAACAGCATGGATCCTGATCAGACTGCGCGAATGCGCAGGCTGGTTTGGATCCATGCTGGTCCCAAAGCCACTATGTTGGTTTTCTCATGGCGCGGCTCATATTAAGAAATGCTTGATGTTATTGATTACTCATATTTTAATTCTGCTTATTTCATTTGGACAAAAAATGAAAATGATTCATAATCGTTTGAAAAACTGATTTAAAAAGTATTTAAGTTGAATAAAATGTTAATTTAATCTGACATGTCTCCAATTAATAACAATATGATTTTTTTCTCATACCCTGTCTTTGTCTTGCTTTTTTCTAACATACCGTATTCTGCTGTAGGTATGACTGACATTCATTTTGTCATCTTTCAGTGTGTGCCCATATACGAAATCAATTCACATAAATGAAAAATACGGGATTTGTATACTACACATAGTGCATATACGGGAAAAGTCTGGTAAATGTATCTTTTAGAAATACTGGTCCGTGAATTCCCCGAATACGAAAACCAAATTCAGTCTAAATGTGAAACAAATATGGAATCTGTATACTCTGCATATCTTGCATAAATGGAGAAAAACCTGGCCCGTATATCAAAAGCTACAGGTTCGTATATCCCCGTATATCAGATGCAAATACATTCCGTATATGACACAAGTACGGGATCCGTATATTGCGTATACCATGCATATACGGGACTAGTCTGTAGCCCGTATAGTAAAAAATACAGTTTCGTATATTCTCCGTATATGACACAAGTACGGGATCCGTATATTGTGTATACCATGCATATACGGGATTAGTCCGTAGCCCGTATATCAAAAAGTACAGTTTCGTATATGCCCCGTATATGACAAAAGTACGGGATCCGTATACTTAGTATATCATGCGTATACGGAAAAAATCCGAAGCCCGTATATTAGAAAATACAAGTCCGTATATGTCCCGTATATTAGATGCAATCACAGTCCGTATATGACAAAAATACGGGATCCGTATACTACGTATATTCGGAATATACAGGCTAGTATACGTGTTCCGTATATTCTAAAATACGGAAAGTATACGGGAAAAAGTCTCAAGACCCTTCGAATACATGAAAATGAAACTTATGTTAAAGCAGGACACGAATAAACACCATTTATAGGGATTTATTTTTAAAGTTCGTATATTGCATATATACGGGAAATATACATTTATGTATATTCGGCGTATACGGGATCCCGTATATGCATGACAAATATACGGACTTCCCGTATACTAGATGTTCCGAATACGGGATCGTATATTAGGTCCGTATATTTGTAATATACATCCCGTATACTCCCGTATTTTCGAAATATACGGGATCGTACACTCCCGTATATTGACTCTTTTTTCGCAGTGTTATTATCAAAAAAATACAATTATCATGACCTACATTTGTGCTTCAGATAGTAAGGATTTAAGTGTTATCAATTAATCCAATTATCGTGGCATACATACATGTTTTATAGATATAGTAATGATTCAAGTGTTATGAATTACTCCAATTATCGTTTTTAACATTGGTGTTGATATCAATATAAACATCTTCCTTTTTAAGAATGTTCTGCACAACTCTCGCTGGCACATGGCTTGCTCAACATCTCTCTCGGCAATAGATATGTCAACAATTCAGCATCAGTACTATGTGACCTTGGATATGTAGTCGGTGATTCCACAATGTCAGCGACATGTACTCAAAACGGAACGTGGGATATATCGTCGATACTTTGCATTGCGAAAAGTAACTTACACTTTGAGTTATATTCATAAAAGTTTGTTCTTCCTTTTCATGTGTGTATCTGGCAAATCATTTTAGTGTTTTACCAACCATATATTTTCTTCGTGACCTAGATATTGAATAATAAAAGACCAATCCAGCTCCTCAGCTATTCAATAATGAATTGTAATTCTAATGTTATTATGGTAATCCTTATTAGACAACAAATGGCCACCAATTTTACCAAATATTTAAATGCTTAGTAATACAACTTTCTCATTTTCACTCCGATTTTGAAAATTCTTTCACTTCTTTAAATGATTTAAAAACTTTCAGCAGTTGAAATTAACATAACATCAACGTTGCCTTTCCCTTAATCGACACAATGATGCCGATAAATCATTGTTCGCCGTTGCAAAAAAGTCGTTTATAATTACTCGAATGGCGTACTTTGCAAATAAATGTATCTCTGGATAATTCACATTATCAGAACGTATTTATATTTCAAAACTTTTCCCTTTTATATATTGACTCCAATTAATAGTCGATTCACGATAATTCGCGGTAATATAAGTAAAACTAACGTTTTTTTTTCGGAAAGCATCGTGGTGTCGTTTGCTATTTTTTCCAGATTGTTCTTCACCACAAGTTCCGAAAAATGGCCACATAAGGACAATAACAAATCATGCAGTTAATTCAACAGCTGTAATGTCTTGTAACCCAGGATATAATCTGACTGGCAATGATACTATACAGTGTATGGAAAATGCGACATGGAGCCCATTGTCAGCTGTTTGTAGTCTACTAGGTATTGTTGAAATCATGTACACGATTATTTACTGTAGTTGTTTTCCGATAAATGATTGTACTGTCATTCCACAATTTATACCCAATAATTTAACTGTTTATTGACTGTAATCCTCACAGAGTTATATGTCATTTGTGTTAAGATAAAGATGTAAAGACTTATTTCAATGCATCAAGATTTCATTACCAATATACATTTAAACGTATTTGTTCTTTTGTGTTTCATGTATTTGAGTTTTTCCTCATAGATTTTACAAAAGATTAGACCTTTTTCAGAATGTCCCTTGTTGCTAGCATTGGCACATGGCAGGCTCAATATCTCCTCCACTAATAGACATGTCAACGATACCGCAGAGGTAGTTTGTGACCTTGGATATGTACTTGATGGTTCATCAACTGCGGAATGTCAAGAAAATGGGACGTGGGATATATCACCGGCGATATGCATTCCTAAAAGTAATGTTTATATTTTTAAATCCGCAACTTAAGATTGATACAATACATTGTCAAATCACTTTTAACGTTTATCGGTTTTCGATGATTTATGACCATCTTTTACCAAATTCGATGCCCGAGTCGAACATTTTTCCACCACACTCACTAGTGGTACTTGTACTTTTCATGTAAGAAGACTGATTGCTATCTTAGCATTACATGTATTCATTTAATTGAACTGTGTCAGTTTTACGCGCAAGCTGGCTTCCTATAAACATGATTTTTGAATATTTGTACTTTTTATCCAGTTTCATACTGCAGGGTTTTTTTTTCTCTCAATAGAAGACTGCATGACTACTTTTAGAGTCTTTTGGCTATATTAGAGAGTGCAAAAATAGGTTTCGACCATAATCAAAATCAAATTCTTATATGACCAGGCAATGCTTAAATCATCACAACAATATTATGTTGACGTCACGTTGATGTGATATTTAGCGCAATGTACGCATTGCGAAATAGCGCTTTCAAATTTAATCAAATATTTTACTTGAACGCGTTTATAACGAAATGCCGCATAGCAAAACTGTCTTGATTGATTTACACACACACAGAGTTGGTAATTCGTAGTGTAGAAAAAAATTGCCATCATTTGCGCTTTATTTGAACTATTCCGCAAGACGTATTACCATTTCCGGTCCAGGGGTGCATAAACAAAGTAAGAGTGACGACATACCATTTGGCGCCATACATCCGCGAAGAAACAATTTGAACTTATCGACTGCACCTTCCGGAAATGTATCGCAGTTAGTCTGCATGGTGTGTAGCTAAATTAATCAAAGTTTGCTTAATAGCTTAGATTTCATACAAGTTCGGTCAATATCAACTTCTCTAACAAAGTTTGATAAACTTTAATTTACCAAAATCGATAGACATAAAATCACACATGGTATGTGAGAGATCTACTCTAATCTATTTAATTGAATTTGTTTGTTTGTTTGTTTTGGGTTTAACGCCGTTTTTCAATAGTATTTCAGTTATGTAACGACGGGCAGTTAACCTAATCAGTGTTCCTGGATTCTGTACCAGTACAAACCTGTTCTTTGCAAATAATTGCCAACTTCCCCACATGAATCAGAGGTAGAGGACGAATGATTGCAGACACAATGTCTTTTATCAAATCTTCACGGAGAACATACGCCTCGCCCAGGGCTCGAACTCACGACCGCATGATCTGTGTGTGTGTGTGTGTGTTCGGGTTTAACGTCATTTTCAACATTTTTTTCAGTCATATAAACGACGGTGTCTACTTGTAGCAGTGAGCACAATGCCCAACTTTATAGTGCTACCTCACTGGAATAACACGCCGTAGACACGTAGCATGATACCCCACCCAGTCACATTATTCTGACACCGGGCTGACCAGTCCTAGCACTATCCCCTTAATGCTGAGCGCCAAGCGAAGAAGCTGCTAGTACCATTTTTACGTCTTTGGTATGACGCGGCCGGGGATCGAACCCATGACCTCCCGCACTCGAAACGGACGCTCTACCACAAGGCTACCGAGGCGGTGGTTCCCATGATCTGTAGATCTGCGCTCTCCCGATTGAGCTAAGCGGGCGGGCTCAATCTATTTGAATATGCCAAGTTAATACCTACTTTTTATTTAACGCAGTTATCTTTAATCAATATTGCGGATCCATCTGATTTATCTGTATTTTAACCGTTACGCACTAATGTTACGTGTGAGGTAAACAGATCAGTATTTATAGAAACTGAATATAAAATGTAATAAAATGGTAATATTAATGATTGAATTTCGTTAAGATAAAGAAAATATACATGTCTAAATGTCGTTGCCTATCATTTGCAAACTTTAATACACTTGTAAACCTTACATTTAAATCAGACGATGCTGTCAATTTCCTGGAGTAAAATACTAACGCGCTGCTTCAGTGCAGTGTAAACGTTAACTGCACGTTATATTGGATAATTTACTTAAAATAATTTTAATAAGAAAACAGGATAAATAGAATATTGTGTACCCAATTTTCTGCAGAGCCTCGTCATATATATTTTATGCTACCCGTCGGAAAAGCGTGAGTGATCAGGGAAAAAAACAGTGATCTAATATTTTAGACAAAGGCATGACTTTCAGGAATACTAGAGTTCTTCATAAATACTAAGCACAAATTCACCTTTCAAGTGTTTACTCAGAACAATCTTTTAAACCCTTTTTTCACCGTTACATGGTACAAATATAGGACATGTAAAAAGTTGATCTTAATCACAAATTTACAGACAAACCTATGTTTATTCTCTTCAGACTTTGTATTTCAGATTGTACATATCCACTTGCTCCAGAAAACGGCTACGTCAGTTCTACAACAGGATTAAGCATGAATTCAACAGCTGTAATAGCCTGCAATGTAGGATACAATCTCACTGGAAACGGTACAATAAAATGTACAGAAAATGCAACATGGAGTACCCTCTCAGCTCATTGTACTTTGATAGGTAAATGTTATTCTTATGGTGATTTTGTATTTCTTTTCACAAATTGCATTGACGTCTTATTTAAGAGCATCCCGAATTTCAAGTTTACTCTGTAATATTTTTCTGAAAATAATTCCATTATTATCAATTAATACAATTATCGTGGCCTAATTTGTGCTTAAGATAGTAAGGATTCAAGTGCTATCAATTGATCCAATTATTGTGGCCTACATTTGTGCTATATTTGTGCTTTAGAGAGATATTAATGATTCCAGTATAATCAATTAGTACACCACTTTGTAGAGATAGTACCTAAGTTTTTCAAATCATAGGTTTGAAGTTAAAAAGCTTTGAAATGAAGACAAATGTCCATATATTTCACAAAAACAGAAATATAGACAATATTTTAACCAAAAGTGTGGAGTTATGAGCATTTAATATTTTCATGTTAACGAAAATTTTGTGATCAAGGAAATGTAACTCTTCTTGAACATGGAGAGCATAAACATCAAAGGGACATAATATAGTCAATATTTTCTAATTGGGTGCATTTGATTTAACATTCAATTTTTATTTGGATTGCTAAATAACGATCCATGATACTGTGAGCTAAAAATTTAGAACATCTGGAACAGTCTATTAACAGCAAAACTATGCTTTAGCAGAATCTAAATAGTTAAGCTCTAACTGGGACTCGAACCCAGGACCTCTCACACCTAAGGCAGACACTCTACCACTTCCCTATAACAGCAGTAGCTAATGAGCTATGCAGTTTAATTGCTGAATTACATTGCGTGAACTGGAACAATAATCGGTGAACTCCGGATTATCGGCGTATTCGCTTTGCTACCTAACGGCAATTTTTGTGTAAAGAAAAAATATAATCTAATGCTGCCAACGTCATAATCGGTCAAATTTGCCCTATGAACTTACTAACTGGTAGTACCAGTGAAATATTACTTACACTGAATCTTTTATATTTGCCCTTTTCGCAGCTGTCGAACGGCAAAGACGGTGAGTTTGGTCCAAATATAAGTAATTATTTTACCAGTTTTGAGAGGATTTCAATTGATGGGAAATTACAGTTACAAACTAAATACCTTTCTGCAACACATGGAGTCATTAGCATTCACTGTCAATCAGTATTATGACTAAGATTGACTGTCATTCATTCATTTCAAAGTTTCATAGACAGAGTCCGTTGTTTACATTTTTATCGTAACCGGTGCACTTGTAAAAATCACTTTAGTTTGAAAAATCAAAGTATGCGAAGAGCTATGGTACGGTCTCTACACTTTGCCCCTGCTAAATTACTTTAATGTAAGTATTATTGTTAAAATCTAAACGTCATCTAATCAGGCACTTTTAAACACGAAAAATATAACCAGATTCGTAGTTTTACCATTTTCATTTTAACATTGGTGATGATCTCAGTATACACGTCTTCCTTTTTAAGAATGTTCTTCACAACTCTCACTGGCACATGGCTCGCTCAACATCTCTCTCGGTAATAGATATGTCAACAATTCAGCATCAGTACGATGTGACCTTGGATATGTACTCGGTGATTCAACAATGTCAGCGATATGTACACAAAATGGAACATGGGATATATCGTCGATATATTGCATTCCAAAAAGTAACCTCAATATTTAATTATTTACTTTAAATAATATATTTTCAGGCTTGCACTCGTGAGTTATAATCATAAAAGTTTGTTTAAGAAATAATATATCTCATCGGTGATTTGTCGCTGAATTAATCACTGTTTGGAGTTCAGATGCGAAGGAATTATATCACGAGGGCGCAGTCCGAGTGATATAAATCTACGCATCTGAACGACAAACAGTGATTTATTCAAGAGCAAATCACTAAATGAGATATATTATTTCGATTCTAACATGTTACCAAGGATTTTGAAGTACATCCTTGTCGGCATTCATTAAATATTTGCCCGTTTTCAATCGGTTTCTTTTCCAGCGCTCCGCTACGCCGTTTGACGCTGTGACGTAATAATCGTGACGTCAGAACAGTGAATTGTTGTTTAATGATTCACTGTTTCCAGCCTTCTTCGTTTAATAGGAAAATGAATAGGATCGTGTTAAAATCTACCTTTTTATATATATATCCGTCCAATCTTTTTAGTGTTATTACCAACCATTTATTTTCCTCGTGGCCCAGATATTAAATAATAAAAGACCAATTCCAACTCCTCAGCAACTGAATAATGAATAGTATTTATAATATCATTATGGTAATCGTCATTAGACGTACATTCATGCATGTTCACTGACTGGTAGCATGTATTTCAGATTGTACACAGCCAACTCCACCAGAGAATGGCTTCATAACATCTAGAACAGGATTAAGTGTGAATTCAACTGCTGTTATGTCTTGCAATAAAGGATACTATCTTACCGGGAATAACAAGACAAAATGTACATATAATGCCACTTGGAGTCCCTTGTCTGCTAATTGCAGTTTGATAGGTAAAATATTATCGAGCCAACAATATTTCTTTTATCATTACACGCAATTTAAAAAAAAAAACATTGTAAATTCTGATGCTTATTTAGTTCCTTGGTGTTCTTGAGGTTTTCTTACTTTTAAAAAAAAATCTTGAACTTTTAATGACATCATTTCATTTCAAGGTATTTTGTATAATGCTATTAACCATTTATTACTTACTAGTATTAGAAGCAAATAAATTCTGTAAGAATATACTTTTGTAGCACGGAATTCAACATAGCAAAACAATAGTTGACGCTTTTAAATTGAGACTGATCATGAGAGGTAAGGAAATATGCAACACCCTTCACGTATCACAGCACCAGGCGAAGCGGAGCTCTATTATACAAAAAAATAAAAGACGCCATGATCTTGAAAGACCAGAATGTTAAATTTAAGATGTTGTTTGATAAGCGATATTCCGTATTTATCAATAAGTGTTTCTTTGTACCGGATATTTTTCAGAATGTTCTTCGCCGCCGTTGCTGGTACATGGTATGCTGAACATTTCAAATGATCACAGAAATGTCAATGATTCCGCTACAGTAGTTTGTGATCCCGGATATGAAATAAAGGGCTCATTAACAGCCGTATGCACAGAAGACGGAACATGGGATACAGCATTGACAACATGCATCCCTACAAGTACTTTCAATTTGTTTTTCCTGAAGTTTCATGTCTTTCATTTAGATAATACAGTCTTTATCTCACTTGTATCTTTTAACAAGGTAAAGTTCAAATAGATCCTAAGAATTTTGTTTTAAACAAAAATCAAAACAAACAGTTAAGTAGAGGCTAAATAGTAATTTACTGACATTCTTTACATTAGGACGTTTATTTTGGAAGGAAAAGCTTCTCGGGCCTGTTCAGTCAAATGAATACAAATGATTTTAATAAGTGTCAGTCTAAGACATAAAAGTGTAGACTTTTAGAATGTAATCTATCCAAAATTATTCAAAAATCATTCACCATATGATCAATTTTGACACCATTGATATTTTTGTTTCAAACATATGTTGAGTGTACTACATATAACCGATAACGAAGTCAACAGTATAGTCGAAGTTTAAGGCAGTAAATCTGTTAAGCTTTGTGACATCGTATTTCAGACGACGTTACTACATAAAATAAAAAGGAATGTATATGCTTTTGGTAGTTCTCATAGAATTATTATCAGCGTATTATAATGATCATCATTTTGTATTTTGAAGATTCGTAACCCTTACATTTATATCATCATAACAACTTCCTTCAAAATATACTGAACATCCACATTTCAAAAAGGAAACATTGTAACAGATGTACTCTATTGTTAAATATTATGTTAAAGCATGTAGCTGAGGCAACATGCAAAACAAACAGGATCTTACATTTGCTTAAAATAGGTGGAATCATTTTATCGTCCGTTGAAAGCATCAAACATCCGGTAATTTTACATCAACCCCATTTCCGCAAAATTGCATTTCGATTCACTGCATGGCGGGCGGGGCAAAGAAAAATGCACTCAAAGGGAAACGAGCTTATCGGCAGCAGTAGACAAAGATTATTTCAACATGATCGAGGTCTTAATATACATTGAATTATTTTATCACATTTTTTTCTTTTCTTTTTGCATATAATAGTAATTTTATGATAGTAAAATACATAAATAAATGGTACTTATTTACTTCAATATTGTTCTTACAAGTATAGATTCTGTTGCTGTTTCGCTGGATCATATATACAATCCAAATAGTGCACCAAACGTAACGTCATACTTTGACGTGATGACGTCATGTTATCTGACGTCATGACGTGATACATACGTTTGTAAACATTGTATGTCATCTGAAGAAGTACTTTAATATGAAACGCGTTGCAAACTTGAGTTGTCTTCTTTCTTTAACCAAATTAATCTACATTCAAAATAACCGTAAGTAAACTCTTTATTGTGTATGTGCATCCCACGGAAGACACACTTTGAGAAATAAACTAATACATATTGATACTTTCTTACTTCTTTCAAATGCTTACAGATTGCAGTATGCCTGTAAAGCCATTAAATAGTGTTGTGCAAGTTATTGACGGATCTGCAGTAAATTCCACAGCTATTGTTACTTGCCATGAAGGCTATGATTGGACTGGAGAGACTGAAATCATATGTCTTGAAAATGGCCTTTGGAGCGATATCAATGGAACATGTGCGATCAAAGGTACATTTACAGATTTAAGAGAAGTCATTAGATATATGAAAATAACGATTTGCCTTTTAGATGTATTTTGAAACATCAAGTTTACAAATATGCAAAACAGTGTTTTCGATTTTAATGATGAAGTGGTTTAAAATGTTTCCAGAAAAGCATTTATATATAAAGAACAATAATATCAATAAAGGATAGGGTTCAAAAGCGTCATTTTAAAAATACATTTGTTTATTTGTAGAATGCAAAAGTCCACAAGCTCCAAGAAATGGTTCTGTTACGACATCCGCTAGAAGTATATTCAATTCAACAGCCTTTTTCAAGTGTGACGTTGGTTATTACTTGCACGGAATGAACTCCAGTACTTGCTCTTCCGATGGAAATTGGACATCTGAAGCGCCATTATGTTTGCCAACAGGTATTTGCACCCACCTCAGTAGTAAAAGTTTCATTTTTCTTCAACATATTTTTAAATGCGCCTTCCTCATTAGCTTTATAATACTTATCGACACAGCTTCCAACTGTTTCTTGTAACTCCTAAAAAGATTTTAACATGGTTCATTAAGTTCAGCGCTTTGTTTAATTACATTATTGCATGTTTTTTTTATGTTTTCGACTTAATTTGAATTATATTTTATATACAAAAATCATTACTTTTTCTTGAAAACAGAATGTCCAAAATTACCAAAACTAGATTATGGAACTGCCGAGCTTTCAAACAGAAATTTATATAAATCGATAGGACGGTTCTCTTGTAATGAAGGGTACCATCTTGTTGGCTCCAGCGTGACAACGTGTTTATCAACTGGAAATTGGACTTTTTCTGTGCCTTTATGTACACCAAAAGGTATCACCTGACATGTTGCTGTTTCTGTTAAGTATCAGCTAAAGATTCAAACTTTGCAAGGAGACCAAACAGCCAGACTGGTCAAGAATCGAACATGATTTTTTTTACATTTGAAATAGACCTGTTATTTGCAAACCTCAGTTGGTAATAAAGCTGGCTTGTTTCAAGTCGATGTCTTCCATGTTAAAATAACGTCCGAAAAATGTCAATTTTTAGTACTACAATGGATCTACAATTGATTTGATCTTTATTTTGTATGGCACGTATCTTTATGATCGCGTTTGCCTATTTTTAGCTCGACTATTCATAGAATAGTAGAGTTATTGGACTTGCCCATGCGTCGGCGTCCGCGTCTGTGTCGGCGTCCGCGTCGGCGTCGGCGTCCGCGTCCCGATTTGGTTAAGTTTTTGTATGTAAGCTGGTATCCCAGCAACCACTTGCGGAAATGGATTGAAACTTCACACACGTATTCACTGTGATAAACTGACTTACATTGCACAGGTTCCATAACTCTATTTTGCTTTTTTACAAAATTATGCCCCTTTTTCGACTTAGAAATTTTTGGTTAAGGTTTTGTATGTAAGCTGGTATCTCAGTAACCACTAATGGGAATGGATTGAAACTTCACACACTTATTAACTGTGATAAACTGACTTACATTGCACAGGTTCCATAACACTATTTTGCTTTATTACAAAATTATGCCCCTTTTTCGACTTAGAAATTTTTGGTTAAGGTTTTGTATGTAAGCTGGTATCTCAGTACTCACTAATGGGAATGGATTGAAACTTCACACACTTGTTCACTGTCATGATCTGACATGCACAAAGTAGGTCCCATAACTCTGTTTTGCTTTTTTACAAAATTATGCCCCTTTTTCAACATAGAAATTTTTGGTTAAGTTTTTGTATGTAAGCTGGTATCTCAGTACACACTTGTTCACTGTCATGATATGACATGCCGTGCAAAGGGTCAATAACTCAACTTCGCATTTTACAAAATTATGCCCCTTTTTCAACTTAGGTGTTTTTGGTTAAATTCTTATATGTAAGCTGGTATCTCAGTACCCACTTATGGGAATGGATTGAAACTTCACACACTTGTCCACTGTCATGAGCTGATAATTTAAGCACTATGCAGGTTCCATAACCCTATTTTGCTTTTTTTCTAAGTATATTATGCCCCTTTTTCGACAAGGCTGTTGAATAGTCGAACGTTGCTGTCCTCCGACAGCTCTTGTTGAATATTCTGTTCGGCTGGCACAAATGACTCATGGTCTCCTCCAGTGATATATATATATCGAGAGAACGGCGATAGTAATTTTTGACCCCGTATATGCGCTTCATGTTTGTCCTGCAGTATGAATTATATGTGATATTTAGATCTCCCGTTTTGTTCAATGATACTATGAGAACGATAAAGCTAAAATTGTAACAAAGGTACATATATGAATTGGTGTACATTATATGATAAGTGTAATACATGTTGTGTGCATAAATATTTCTCTAGCGAAACAAAAGATATTTCATACAAGACAAACATGCATCGAGGCCATATTAATTTAACTGCAACCGTTAGGATAAAGGAAATATACATGTCTAAATATCGTTGCCTATCATTTGAAAGCTTTAATACACTTGTTAGCCTTACATTAAAACAAACGAACCAGTCAACTCCCTGCAATAAAACACTAACGCACTACGTCAATGCAGACGGGTTTCATGAGTTAACGGATAAGTTACTTAAAATAATTTTAATAAGAAGACAGAATAAATAGAATATTATGTACCCAATTTTCTGCCGAGACTCGTCATATATATTTTATGCTACCCGCCGGATCAGCGTGAGTGATCATGAAAACTGTGATCTTATATTCTAGACAAAAGCATGTCTTTCAGATCGCACATATCTTTGTGCTCAAAGTCACGGATACTAGAGTTCTTCAAAAAGACTAAGCACAAATTTACCTTTCAAGGTTTTACTCAGAACATCTTTTAAACCTTATTTTTCACAGTTATATTGTACATATATAGGACATGTAAGAAATTGATCTTAATCACAAAATTACAAAGCCTTGTTTATACTTCGTATTTCAGATTGTACAAATCCACTTGCTCCAGGAAACGGCTACGTCAGTTCTACAACAGGAACTAGCATGGGTTCAACAGCTGTAATAGCCTGCAATGCAGGATACAATCTCACTGGAAACGACACAATACAATGTAGAGAAAATGCAACATGGAGTTCCCTCTCAGCTCATTGTACTTTGATAGGTAAATGTTATTCTTAAGGTTATTTTGTATTTCTTTCAACAGATTTTATTAACGTCTGATTTAAGAGCATCCCGAATTTCAAGTGTACTCTGTAATATTTTTTTTTATATGTCTACATTTATTCTTTAAGAAGTTAGTAATGATTCCATTATCGATTAATCCAATTATCGTGGCCTACATTTGTGCTTTAGAAAACTATTAACGATTCCAGTATAATCAATTAAAACAATTATAGTGGTGACTATTTTTCCGACATAAGAAAGCGTTAATAATGCCAAAAGTGATTTACAATTCATGCAAATCAGCTGAGACAAATACTGCAGATTATTTGCGGTTTGATGTCTGTTTCCTTATGTCGTATTGGAATTTACTCCATATTTAACGGATAAAACAGAGACATTATTCCATCACTTTCGATTTTTAAGAACGCAGATACCCTTAACTGGTACTTTCTACGACCTCTTGTCTCCTTTTTTCGACATGGAGTCGTATACTCAACTAATACACCATTTAGCCCCTGCTTAATTATTCCAATGCTCTTAGTATTATTGCGAAAATCTCAACGTCTTCTGTTCAATCGTGCAAAGTTTTACCATTTTCATTTTAACATTGGTGTATAATCACGCAATTTCCAAAACCACTGTACATTCCGATGCGTATATAATTCCTTAGTGTTCATGAGGTCTTTTAAATCTTGAACTTTAAATGACATCACTTCATTTTAGGGTATTTTGTACAATGCTGCTCATTATTAATGGCACGTTTGAATCAAATCAACTCTAAGAATATATTTTTAAGTACGGAATACTACATAGCAAAACAATATCCGACGCGTTTTAATTGAGTCTGTTTATCAGAGGTAATGAAATATGCAACGCCCTTCACGTATCACAGCACCGGCCTAAGCGGAGCTCTGCTACACAGAAAAAAAATGAAAGGACTCCATGATCTCGAAAGACCAGAATGTTGAACTTAAGATGTTGTTTGATAAGTGCTATTCCATATTCATCAGTAAGTGTTTCTTTGTATTTGACTGGATATTTTTCAGAATGTTCTTTTCTACCGTTGCTGGAACATGGTATGCTGAACATTTCTAATGGTCATAGAAATGTCAATGACTCCGCTACAGTAGTTTGTGATCCCGGATACGAAATAGATGGCCCACAAACAGCCGTATGCACAGAAGACGGAACATGGGATACAGCATTGACAACATGCAGCCCTAGAAGTATTTTCAATTTGTTCTTCCTGCAGTTTCATGTCTTTGATTTAGATGATACAGTCTTTTTTTACATTTGTATCTTTTAACAAGCTTAAGTTCAGGTAGATACTACGGTACTTAAGGACTTTATGTAAAAAATAAAAATCAAACAGTTAAATAGAGGCTAAACATTTTTAACATGAGGACGTTTATTTTTGAAAAAAAGGCTTCTCGGGCCTTTTCCGTCAAATGCATACAAACGATTTTAATAAGTGTCAGTCTAAGACACAAAAATGTACAGTTTTAGAATGTAATCCATCCAAAATTATTCAACAATCATTCACCACATGTCAATTTTGACAATATTGATATTTTTGTTTCAAACATATGTTGAGTGTTCTACATATAATCGATAACGAAGTCAACAATTTAGTCGGAGGTTAAGGCTAAAACTGTAATACTTTGCGACACTGTATTTCAGACAACGTTACTACATTAGCTTCCCAAAAAAATCCTAAACATAGACATCCTTGACATAGAATTTTATCAGCGTTATGCAATTATGTATTATAAGGATCATCAGTTTGTATTTTGAATCGTAAACCTAACATTTATGTCATCATAACAACTTCCTTCGAAATATGCCGAACATCCTACATATCAAATAGGAAACATTGTAACAGATGTACTTTATTGTTAAATATTACATGAAAGCATGTAGCTGAAGCAACATGTAAAACAAACAGGATCTTACATCGCTTAAGATAGGAGGAATCATGTTATTGTCTGTTGAAAGCATCAAACATTCGTTTATTTTATATCAACCCCATTTTCCGCAAAGGTGCATTTCGATTCACTGCATGGCGGACGGGGCAAAGAAAATGCACTCGAAGGGAAATGAGTAGACAAAGAACATTTCAACAGGATCGAGGTCTTAATGTACAGAGTCTGTTAATGGTCATTGCCATAGACATTCTATTGTGCTGCCATAGACATACTATTGTGCACACTATTTAACTATCTTTTTTCAAATGTTCAATTACACAGTTAAATTATATTATCATATGTTTTTTCTTTTCTTTTGCATATAATAGTAATTTTATGATAGTAAAATTTTTTCGATTTTAATGATGAATTTAAGTGGTTTAAAATGTTTCCAAAACGCATTTATATACACATGTATAGAACAATAACATCAATAAAGGATAAGCTTCAAAAGCGTCATTTTAAGAACATGTTTGTTTATTTATAGAATGCAAAAGTCCACAAGCTCCAAATTCTGTACGGCAGGCACAAATGACTCATTGTCATACTCCATATATATATGTATAAAGAGAATGGCGATAGTAAATTTTGACCCAGGATGTGTACTTCATGTTTGTTCTGCAGTATGCTGTATATGTGATATTTAGATCTCGAGGCCTTATTAATTTAAGTTCAAAGGCAATACGAGACAGAAATATATACATGTAGTCTTTAGCATTCTATGTTATTTTCACATCTGCTATATTCTTTAGTAATAGTCGAATATAGCCATATAGACAAAAACATAAAAATGCCTTTACTTGACTTTATATCTTAAACAGGTTACAGTTTTGTTTTATTTGTTTTAACACATTCACACTTATCGATACACATAACCCTTTATAAATATCATTTTGTTTTAGAAATAAATATACAGATAGACCAGGTATTGAGCCCGGGGTCTAAAAACAACAACCAAAAGCTCTACAGACCGGGCTAATGAGCCATATATACAAACTGTGTACTCTTCTGCTATATTGAAATTTCTGTTTTACGCAAGTATTTGGTCAGTTATTTGTAATGATTCTTGCTTTCAGACTGTGGTGTTTGGACCTATACCAATTCAAGTTGGGCAGAACTCAGTTTTGTAACATATTCTTCAAACACCACTTTCCGGTCGACAGCGATTAGCTTCTGCAGAGAAGGTTATCAGATCAATTCAACTATGAGAAGTCTTGCAGCAACGTGCACATCAAATGGTACATGGAGTGTACCATCGCCACCATTATGTGTTGCAGTTGGTAAATAACAAATGCGCTGATTCTTGATATTATTCGTGTGCGAATGTTTGGGAGAACTGATATTCTTAACAAAATCTTCGCAATGTTTTCGATTGATTTGATGATGCTCATGTAATTTTAATTTTTACACATATATTCTCAACAGACTTAAAAAGCTAAACATATTTATAAATAAACTGTTTTTTTTCAAGTGGTATTAGAACGATTTTATTCACAAAATGGGCTGAGAAGTTATTATTATATGAAGGTAATACAATCTAAATCATTTATTTCATGAAGGAAAAAATATTCTTCATACCACCATTGTAAATCTTAATTGGATTGAAATAACTTTTCATCTCAATGAGGCAATAACTGTGAAAATAGCTTTTGATAAATGTTATAATTTTTCTTAAACGATCTGATTCTGCAATATGTCTTCTAAAATTGTCAATTTGCATATTTCAGAGTGTCCCCCAATCATCGAAACTTCTGAAAACATTACTATTAAATATAGCAATGGTAAGAGAAATCCCGTAAACTCAACAGCAACATTCGAATGTCAAGATCCTGACAGCACTATTAATGGTTATGAGACTGTTACTTGTTTGTCCAGTGGAAAATGGACTGGGCAAAGTCCTTCTTGTGTCAAAAGTACGTTATGCTGATTATATTGTATCAATGTTTCTTTTAAGACGTAATGAACATTAGGTGCCTAATATTAAACGATTTAGGACTGGTTCGCAGTTTTGAGTGTTAGGCCATTTCTGTGTTATGAAAACGGTTGTTAGGTCACTGAACGAGTTAAAGCTGATTCACATAAGCACGTATCTGATATTACGACGTGAAGAATGCAAACTAGAGTAATTGATGGTTGTGACCCCATAATTGCACCGAATCTTTAGATAAACAGATTCACAGGAAAAAGGAGAGAGAGAAGGCAACATATTTAAATTGTAAATACTGGTAAAACACTATAACTATGTATCCCCTAGAATTTTAAGAACGATTACTTATCATAGGCTTATGTACATCAACTATGTCATGTTGTCTTAAGGCATAACATTTGTCATCTTGTTTCAATCCTGTTTAATCTTGAAGAATTAATGAAATGTGATAACTAGCACATATTCATTTTCGTAAGGACTTTCTAAACCCTTCGGAACTTTTATACTATCAAGTTTAGAAAATTAATACCATTTCTAACATGCATCAAGGTATGTTAATAAAATAACGATGATGCTTCATATTTCTAACAGTTGAGAAACACACCTTGCCCTGTCCAGATGAAAAGGATTATCGTGGAATGCACTGGAACCGAACAAAACCTGGGAAAATAGGGACAATGGGCTGTCCAGAAAGTAATGTATTGATGATTTTGTAATGTTAAGATTTATTTGTTTATGTTTCACACAAACCTTTGTCACCTAAATTATATCTGACTAAACTTTTTTTTAAATATCACGTAAGGGATATGTAGCTGGTCAATGCATTTTTCTGTGTAACATATGCTATTAATCACCAGAGAGGTGCTAGGTAGAGGCTATCTTCTTTGACCAACTTGATGCATTTTAGAATCACGAGTTCAAGGTTATTTACATGAACTCTTGATGATTCAGTTATAATTGAATATCATCGATGATTATGTAATAGCTGTTTTTGTGGTATATTTAGTGTGAAAGGCTGTCTCCAGTAGACCTTAAAGATAATATATCCTTAGCCTAAAGATCTTTATCATTTTGCAGAAATATTTCAAAGTATTTCTACTGTTTGCAAATTTTGTTAAGAGATATCTGAAATATAAAATGGTCAAACTGGAAAAGCAAGAAGTGAAAAATGTATTTTTGTTTCTTTAACCTGTTGTGATTTTGAACCGTTAGAATAAATGTTTACTAATTTCATTTTAGATTATGCTGGAGAAATATCACGGCAATGTAATGAAAAAGGAAAGTGGCAGTTACCTGATTATAATTGTGTTAGAAAGGATATAGATAACATTGATAAGCAAGTACGTTATTATAACCGTTAATCACCGAAACCTCAGTTAAAAACGTATACAACGTTTGTATGTACTTTACTTGTTTGTCAGTTGTAGATCATTTTATAGCCAAAAAGGCCTGCTGTATTCAGAAATATTACCAAATATAACCAGTTTTCTACTTTGTAGACTCCTTTGCTGCCTGGACATTATGCTTCCAATGAAGTCCTTTAAAAATGAATGTTTCATATCGACATATTCTAATAAGCAATATTTTTAAAATATATCGAAGCTAAAGTAATAGAATACACGAATGGAAACAAGAAAATGAAAACATAATGAAGACTGACGATAAACTGTTCCGTTTATCGGTATAGTATTAGAAATATATGAGTTACGTTCTTTCCTTTCTTGTCTGTATACATCTTTAATGTCTTCTTTGATTACAAGATGCATTTTGTGCAGGATGCTCTTTTCTAATTTTATTTTGTATAAAATACACAGATTATTACTATTGCCGGATATTTAATTCAAGTTGTTACACAACTTCAGTAATGAACACAAGACCCATATAATGTGCTGTATATACACAATAGGCAATAAAAAAACATAATTGATATGAAAATAGGAATAATTAACCTTAACAGATTGAAGCCATAAAAGAAAATCCATCAGAAGAGGTTGTTACAGAAGCGCTAGATAAACTAAACAACGTAACAAAACCAACAGAGGTAGAAGGCGGTATATATAGTGGCGAGATTGAGAAAGTGACGTCAATCTTAGACAATATTGCAGCCATATCTTTAAGTACTGAAGTGACAAACTCTCAAGCGGAGGTTCATTGAAACATATATACTTATTGAAACTCATTAGGCTAATCATTTGAAATCAAAGACCCCGACATTATCACTACGTTATTAGATCTAATTATCATTTAATTATTATCTTATTAAAGCATAGAACGTAATCAAGTAAACAAGCAACATTTCCACTCTTTCAGCTTAACACTTACTCTACTAAATTTCTAAAATGAATTTGTCCATCTGTCAATTTGGACAGTACCATTCACTGTTAAAAGGGTTGCTTACCAAAAAGATACTGTCTGAATGGCGAACAGTGCAGATCATGATCAGACTGCACGGCTGTGCAGGCTGATCATGATCTACACTACTCGCAAAGGTAGAATAAGTTTTTGACAGGTTCGATCAAATATTTTTATCATTAACATATATCTCATACTGACTAAAGTACTTGATCTCCTAAGCGTAGCGTAATAGGATATGTACTTTAGTACATTGGTAAGAGATGGATTGGTTTATTTACATGTCTTCACTTTTATTCAAAATTCAGCTTGCTTTAATTACCTGCAATTTAGTTCAATTCATTTTATTTCTATATGGATTCTCAGAATTATTTAAAGATATATTTATTCATTGAAATAAATAAAGTAATAAATGAAAATAAAAGGAATGAATAAGGATTTAGCAGCTTTGCAAACGTGTAAACATTTCAGGCGTTCCTGAGTACAACAAGTAACCTGTTGGACACGAGTAATACAGAATCCTGGAAAACATTATCTCAGGAAGCAGAGGGTGGAGCCAAAGAAACAGTATAACACATTACATACAACATACGTATTGCATTTAACATTACAATTTCAAAAATCAGTATAGCACATTACAAACAACATACATATTCTTTTTAACACTACTATTGCAAAAATCAGTATAACACATTACATACAACATACATATTGTTTTTAACATTACTATTGCAAAAATCAGTACTAGAACAGATAACATACAACATACATATTGTTTTTAACATTATTATTTCAAAAATCAATATAACGCATTACATTATACTTACATAGGGCAAATTCGTTTCACTTTTGTGGCGTACGCCGTTTCGCCACTGGCATCCGGCTAGGCGTTCGTTTTGCTTACAGGCGTACACCGATGTGCGCCATATGAATTCGGGTAAACATTTTAAAAAAATGGGGTTAATGTCAGTTAAGGTAGAAACATACCACAAGAAATATTTTGCTAACTTATTTGGAACTGACCATAGTAGAAAATCATAAAAAATCAGATTTTTTTTTCATTTGCAGCTCACGTGGCCGGAGTACGCCGAAGCGTTCGTTTATAAAAAAAAACCGGCGATAACATTTTTCTTGCCACTCAAGTGACCGGCGTATCCCGGATTGAGTGAAACGAATTTGCCAATATTGTTTTTAATATAACTATTTTAGGTAACAGTATAGTGCGTTACTTCTGACATATATATTATTTACTATATATCAGTGGCAGAGAAGAACTACGTAACAATTAGATATTTTGCCGTATGCTTTTTTGGTGTTGTTTAGATTAGTTTACATTTGCTAAGTACTCCGGAAGTATATGAGGTGAAAAACGACTTGTGACATAATTAACTCTGTCAGATCGTTTTGAATAAGATAGCCTCTCCCTGTGGTCGTGGTGATCTATCGATTGATAAGTTTCCCATTACTTACTTGACACGGTGTATCAAGCTAGATTTCCCAGATTTTCTTCTTTTTTATACGAAGAAAAGTAAGTTCAAATTTATTGCAAACTTAGTAATATAATGCTTTCATATAAAACAACATGCTGATCACGAAGTATATACCATAATTATTGTAATACATGTATATAGTCATGCCCTGTATTGCATTTTAACATATATATAATATTTTTATAAAGCATAAAACAGACGGAGCAGCAAAGATTCTTGACGTGGTCAGTCGGTATTCGGACGCCGTTACAGCATCTCTCAAAAACTCATCCAACCAAACAACAACAACAGTCGCTGTCAAAAACTTGGGTACATCCCTCATTTTCTTATTATCAAATAAGTTTGTTTAATGAATGATTTTGTTTGAATGTCTGTTGCTTTTTATCTGAATAATTCCAATTATTAACTTATTATCATATTAGTGTGTTCAATTAAATTATTTTGTTATCTGGTACTTTTTAAGAGAATAATTCAAATTCTATTTGCAACACAGTGAACACTGCTTTTCATTTGCGTTGAAAGAAAACGACGTTATCTTTCAATTTTGTCATTATGGTAATTATCGCATTAGTTTGTAGTCGTGATCAATACTTTAATAACCTAGACAAATCTTACAGTTTGACTTCTGTGTAATGTTAATCATTGCTGCAAACCGGGTATTTTACGCAATCAAACGCGTCAGGTACCTAAATGTCTAACCACAAATCAAAAGGCCAACAGATTAAAACAGTTATCAGTGTACCACTTTTTAAAGCCGAGTACATTTAAACATTCATTTTTACCGTGGTAGTCGATTCTATGTAAAGTTTGATAATCAGAATTTCTGGATTTTATGCATGATATATTGTTTGAAAAATAACTTTAAAATAAATATAAATGCTTCGTACTGATTAAATTTGCATATATGCATGCTTTACCTGATTTTGCGAAGTTCTTACATTCATAAAACCCAGCAAACAGAAACCATTCCTATAACAAAAACAAATATAATTAATTTCTCGGTCGATTATCTTCAGAAAGGACTGAACAAAATTTAATAAACCTTTTTTTTTTTTCGCTGCAATTCCGTACACACAGGGTGATCAACTTTAATCAGAGTTGTTTTATATTATATAATTCAATTTTCAGTTTTGCACGTGACAAAGATCGATGACAAATCAAATGGAGTCACGTTCCCGTCAAAATCAGAGTCTAAAATTTACAACATGACAAGTTCTTTCCATGTACCGAAACAGTCACTTAAAGGTAAACATTGGTGTCAATTTATTGTGTGTAATTGGATTTCTGGAACCTACTGGTCAACTTGTCCTTGTCATTTTCGTACTCGTTTCTTTTTCTTTCGAGCAAGGATAACAAATTATAATACAACTATTAACGATATTAATGTAGACCCAAACATTGCAAGTTAAGTTTATTTACTGATAAGTTACTCAAACAGCATTTGAAAAACTATCTGATCATGTGCACGGTCTTTTCACTGTTAATTAATATATTACTAGTCTTTCGTTTTAGAATAGTCTCCATCCGGAACACAACATGTATTACTTGATGATTTTGAACAATGTATATCATTATTTGCATAGACATGTGCATTTATGCACTTTCAAACAATTCTGGTTTATGTAGGTAGATATATTTCTTTATTTGCATAGACATGTGCATTCATGCACTTTCAAACAATTCTGGTTTATGTAGGTAGATATATTTCTTTATTTGCATAGACATGTGCATTTATGCACTTTCAAACAATTCTGGTTTATGTAGGTAGATATATTTCTTTATTTGCATAGACATGTGCATTTATGCACTTTCAAACAATTCTGGTTTATGTAGGTAGATATATTTCTTTATTTGCATAGACATGTGCATTTATGCACTTTCAAAAAATTCTGGTTTATGTAGGTAGATTTATTTCTCCAACTACGCTTGATATTATATATGTAAATATCTCTTCTGGCACACAAAATCAATGTTTGTGATGAATGTATGATACTTTGGATGTGGAAAAGGAAATAAATTATAAAAAAAAATTGGTGTTAATTACATGAAAACTTAACAAGCTTTAATCAAAACCTTTTTTTGTAATAAATGGCATCCGTACATCTTAATGAATTGCCTGTGCCTAGAGTTATTTAAGTAAGTATATAGCCTGTCCGCTTAACTTAAAAGGGGGAGCGCATATTCAGAGAGTGCGGGGTCTAGGGCGAGGCTTATACGTTCCGTGTCGATTTGATAGAAGTCATGACGTCCTCTACCTCTAGTTCATGTAGAGAATCCAAGAACACTATGCTTATTGCCCGTCGTTACATAACCGAACACTGTTGAAAAACGGCGCTAAACCCAAAATTAAAAAAAAAAAAACAAAAAAATCTACCAGTTTGTATTTTAACCGTTTTCTACATTCTCTGTGATTGTTTTGTTTAAATTCCGAATCGACTAGACACACTTTTAAGCCAACAACTACACATGATAATATTTTGTGTTGCAGGAGTGAAACATGTTTCGAGCGTCCTCTACAAGAATCTGACAGGAATATTGCCTTCTAGGACAATTTCTGATGGGTGACGTATATAGTGTCTTCTGTCAATTCATTAAATACATCTTTCCTGTTGCATAATGTCTTTATCGTTTGTAATTACATTCCCTTATCCGAAGCCTTATCAAATCTTTTTTTTTTACGTATTGTTGCAAAAATATTAATGCCATTTGTATTGTGCTTTCTATTATTTCATATATGATGCGTAGACAAGAAGAGAAGGACAATAAACTAAAGATAAATTCTGCAGTGGTTTCTGTAAAAATACAAAACTGGGAACAGAACAAAGACACTTTTCATATCAACCTGACATTAGGTCATTTTCAGGTGAGTGTCTTCTTGCATAAATTCAACAAGAATTGTCGGTTGATATTCCTTAAGTACCGATTTTAATGCATTGTATAATGTTTTTCATTAGCTGATTGCATTTTGCCTTTGTTTTGGTCATGGACATTCGTGTTGACCGAGGCCATTACGCTGGAGTAAATGCGACTGACAGTATCAAAATATTAACTTATAAATAATAACCGTTGCCGGCTTGCATTATTAATTTGTGATATGAACGAGAAATGTTGATCACATTTTTCTTTTTTTTTCACCATTCTTGAATATAAGTAAGGACATAATTTTAGTTATGATGACTTTCAAAGGAGAAAAAAATCGATCAGTTTAACACTATTGTTAAATTTACCTTCTCTGTGATGGAACACATTGTGGCCGGCGTAGCCAATGTCAAGCTGCAATTGGACATTAGGGCACAACTAAGTGAACGCGATGTTTTGCAAGACAGAGCAACCCTTGAACTGGAAACTGAAAGCCTGTTTATTGAATCCGCAGACCAGGACAGTATGAATTCATCGACAGCCCTTCCTACATTCATTTATTCCGATAAAAGTGTTTTTAAAACAACGCAAACGTGCAAACATCTTATGATAGTCACAAGTTACTCTAGGGTATAGCGCATTAAATGATTTTCATCTGTACTCGTATTAAAAATAATATCATTGTTAAAGTATTGACGAAACTTTTAAAATCAATATGTCATCATTTTTTTCTACCAAGAACGGGTCCTGATTTCAGCCAAATTGGCTAACAAGTCAGAAACTGTACCACTTCCGACACAGGTGATAAATAATCATATTAAAGGATTAAAGGAATCTGATATTATCCAATAAAATCCTGAACTGGGGTGAAGCAAAATATTGGCGACATTTTTATCGTATAACTTTGACAGTGAATGTTGTAATACGACAAGTTATTTTGTTGTTACTAATTGATAGCTATATAGGATAGTAAGTAAAATATATCTGTAAGAATAAAGTCCTTGGAAAATCAAAAGATGAAGGGAAGTATTTTTTGTTCTGTTCGCTAGTATTAATTATTTCATGTATAACGTACTGTATTTATCCAGTTGAAAATTTATATCATATTTTTTGTTATTCAGGGAAAATTCAATAATCCTCTATGTAATTTCTGGAATGAAAGTGAGTAAGTTTTCTTTCTTCAATATTATAACACATATGTCACCTATGTTACATTTTGGATATTTATTTGTACTCTATCGACATACATAAAATAGCAAAAAAAAAATGTAAAAACCACGATAATGACAATTTTACTGGTGTTAGTGATGAGTTAATAAAGGCCACGAGGCCGGAACGTAGATAAAATAGAGAAAAATATAGATTATCTATTGGACAGAATTGTTGCACATACTGTTTATTTATACCAAATATATTTCATGCCCTTACACAGTGTGCAAGTCTAGAAACTAATGTACCTAATTTCAGGACAGCTTGGGATAGAAAAGGGTGTAATTTTACGCCTTCGTCCTCGTCGGAAACAGTATGTGAATGCAACCATCTGACAAATTTTGCGATCTTAATGAGCCCTTGGGAAGAAGTACGTAAAATATTCAGTTGTATATTCACTAGTTTTGTTATCAAACAGGCTCAAAAATAAGGAAGGTCTAGATAGTCATAGGCCTTGCCCTCATCAAGTAAATTTTGATTTTTCTTAACAATTAATTTAGGTTAGTCATTCGTTCATTACACCGTTCTAAAGAAAAAAAAATATATCGCAAATATATCTTGTTTAGTCTAAAAACGGTTTTGTTATTTTATAAATTTCAGACTATTTGTACACCAAAAAGCATTATCTAAATTTGGGTTCATTGAAAGATTGTAACTCAACTTACAGGATACCTTGTTTTAGCATAAAAGCAATATTTCAGAGTAAATGTTGAGTGAAACTTTGAGGTAAAATTGTACTCAAAATTGTTCACTGGTCAAGATTTTACAAAGGGGAAATGGCTGTATCAAATATATACTATTTAAGATACACTGAACAAAATAGCTACTCTGCAATTTGCTTTGTTCCCAATGTTAAAAAATTACAAAATTTTCTAATGGGGATTGCGTTTAAATATACATGTTGTTTATCATATATCAAATTTTCAAAAATAGCGAATCGTACAAAGTTATGACTTTATTCATTTCACAACTACATCTCATTTTTCAAAAGTTACAAAAGTACACATAAAAGTTTTGTTTGTTTAGGTAAACAGGTGAATACCATTTATGATAAGCTGAGAAGAATTTGATTTAAATACTGAGAAGGATTAATTAACATACACTAATCAAAATATCCTTTACAATAGTGTACGGCAACAACGTTATGTTGACATTTTAGTTTGTGACTTTTCAAAAATTGGTGCATCAAATTATATGATGTCATTGTTATGTTGTGATGAAACTTTGTAACGATCCTAGCGACATAATGTTTTACACGTACTATTATTATACGAATGTACTTTCAGACATTTGTAAATAATTGACAAAACAACAAATGACATTGTAGCTGTTTTGTTAAGTATAGATTTAGAATTTTTGAACGTCCCTACATCTATTAGTGGAGACTTTACCCTGACGTTGAACTATCTGGAGCTTTTAATGAAAATAAACATATTGAACATTTACTGTAAAAGTAAGTTCAGGTAAGAGCATATTCTGTCTCTTTCATTTATTGTTCCTTTCAGGTACATCGGGGAGCATGTTTAGTTGTCCCTTTACCTTCTAATACACCTAATTTTAAACAAACGAATACCACAAACTCAATATAAAAGAATAATATTTTTGTAGACTTTTAGGTATTTTAAGATTGTTTATGAATAATGCCGCAACGTTAACGCCAGTGCCATATTTCTTTTTTTACAGGAAAATGTTGACACGAAGGCTATTGATATCATATCAACTGTTGGATGCAGTATCTCATTGGCTGCTTTACTCATTACCATCATAGCCCATATTGCACTCTGGAGGTAAGTTTGGAATAAGTATTCTTAAGACGGTTCGGACTTAAGATTTTTACGCGTTCATCCATGGCCATTACATAAAACAAGAACAAATATCAAATAAAAGAAGCCACGTAACAATAATACACGCCCCCTCTCCCTATTATAGAGTTTGTATGAACATGTGCGTGATAAATAATGCATAAAATATATAAACAAACTAAACACAAACAGAGAACGAAGACAAGACGAACATATTAATGAACACAGCTGAGCACCACTTTTGGATGATCAATGATTTAAGAATTACTTGGCAGAAATGGTCTCCGTTATGTAACAACATCATGCGTTACACACACAGACTCTTCATTTAAAGGTTAAGGTCATTGTTGTCAAATATCAACAGTGAAGAAAGTTAACAGTGTCTGCTTTATGTCCGCTCCATAACTGTGCCATCATCCATCAAGAATATTTTTATATAACTTTGGACAAATGTTTACAATAATAAGCCGATATTAAATCTGCAACTCACAGACAATTATATCAAAGGTCAAGGTCAATCCCGGAGGTCAAACGTAAACAAAGCCTGTTAAATACATTTGCTATCAAATCAAGGAGTTTAAGTAGTATTAGGAACATTATGTTCCCCATAAGGTGTTGTCGTCGAGCCAACACTAAGATCCCTCTCTAGCTGAAAGGTAAAGGTCACACTGGAGGTCAGAATTTAACAGGGTAAGACCGATCCCATAAGCATTAATGTCAAGGTCATACTAGGAAGTCAATTATTTTAGATCATTTTTCTTGTTTAGTCTGTAATTTTGGAACTCTGGTGAACGATACAGAGCAGTCAGACCAGAAAGAAAACGCCTCTGTACATGTTATACCCCCTACCCCTAGGTATTCTATAAGAACCATGGTCATGAACGGGAAAATATACTTACCCGTTTCAATCGTACATTTCTCAACTTAAACGCGCAGTTCGGTGAATGGGTACCTAGTATTTTGAACAAGCGATAATTTATCTTCCAATGTGCACCAGTCACATTGTCTCAATATTCCATATTGCTGAGATTATCAACATATTTTATGCTTTCGTCAACGTTACAGAAAAAACTTGCGTGACCTTCCCTAATAAACATCCAGTCTAGAGATCACGGCAGTGTGCACATGTTAGGCGAAACATAAACAAACAAAAACAGAATTAAAAAAAATCACATTTTTACACTAAAACTTGAAATGATGAATGAAATTCACCTTGTATATGATTTTTAATTTGAAATCATACATTGTTATACATCTGTTCTGTTTATTTTATTCATTTTGCACATTTATGCTGCATTTTCACATGTTAGCGAACACGTATAGTAAAATGACGATTGACATACATTTTCACAAGAGCCAATCGGAATGGTTTTGTAATCTAGAACGGCACTTCACCAGGGAAGGTCAAGCAAGTTTTTTTGTGTAACGTTGAAAAAAACTATAAACTACGCGTTGTTTTTGTAAGATAAGAAGTATTGAAGAAATGTGACCGGTACACAATGGAAGATAAATTACCACTTGTTTGATATCCATAGTACACATTTACCGAACTGTGAGCTTTAGGTATCAAATGCGCGATTGAAACGGGTTAGTATATTTTCCCCTTCATGACCATGGTTCTTATAGAATACCTAGGGGTAGGGTATAACATGTACAGAGGCATTTTCTTTCTGGTCTGACGTCAGTGAGTGTCCCTATATATTTAGAGGTAGCCGTTTTCAGCGGCGTGTTCCGTATTTTTCAGATATGTTAAAAGCGACCGTGTTGTGATTTTAATACATCTATCTATTTCTCTCGTCATATCGTATGCAATCTTCCTCGGTGGTGTAGACAGGACGGAAAATAAGGTACAGTACATTTGTAAAGAAATGTTCCTACTTTTAATATGTTATATTTAAATGCCTAACACCGCAAACATTGGATACCGCATCTGGATTTTGATTCCAATGTGATTGTTGAGCTGAACATAACTTCAGTTGATAATATCCTAATGAATCTATACTGTATTTTTCTTTATTATTAAGACTTCAATGTAACTAGGTAGAAATGTTTCTTGAATGACACTCGACCAAACTAAGATGTTTGAACTGTGAAACTGGGGAGAATGATCTTTGACCATTACGGCCATCATGCTATATTCGGTGTATATATACATGTACTTGTCCGTATTACGATACCCCACCAGCATACTCATTTTTTACAAATATTCAATGCAAACATCAGTTTTGTACAAATCTGTTCCTTTATTTTTTAAAATTATTTTGAAGGATGCGTGTACAGCGGTGGCAGTGTTACTGCAATATATCTATCTAGTAGTGTTCTTTCTAATGTTGGCGGAAGGAATCGAGATATCAGTGACCGTCCTGTATGTTTTTACCACAGCTTCTAGATTAAAGTGGCTGTTACCGGCTGCATGGTGTAAGTCTTTTCTCAAACTTATAATCCATAACCGCCTCACCGGTGTTTGTTCAGAACCTCAATTCATTTGTAGAATTCTTTATATGAGAAAGCTTTTCCGCTCGATATTCTACCCACCTGATTGGCCATGCCTGATCTAATTCCCTGTTTTCGTAATCAAAATATAGAATGTTGTCATATCACGGATGTTTAAACTTTAAACCAAACAAAGCATTGTATTTCCATTTTGATAATCTCTTAAGAGGTTATTTTCTTTCAAAAGAAATCATGTGCATGTGTGAAATATAAGTAACTAAGTAGTTAAATTGAATTGAATGAAAAGATTAAATTATGAATCTCATTTCCAGTGATCCCGGCTGTTATTGTTGGTATATCTCTAGGAGCTACACAGTTACAAGGATATGGAAATGAACAATTGTAATACTTTCTCTTTCTTATTCCGTTTTATAGAGTATATATGTTACATTTTCCTTTTTTGAACGATTGCAAACATATGCAATTCCGTGTCTTGAGGTGATTATGTAACTGTTAAAAAATAATACAAAAATAACATAGGACTTGTGTTAGTATGTTGAAGCTGAACTCTACTTTTTGCACGAATTGTAACATATGATAACCGATATTCTTTAACAAACAATTACAATTTTGAAACAGCATATGATACGCACCATGAGAAAACCAACATCCGCGCAGTCTGGTCAGGATCCATGCTGTTCGCTAACGGTTTCTCTAATTGCAATAGGCTTTGAAAGCGGACAGTATGGATTCTGGCCAGACTGTGCGGATGCACAGGCTGGTCTGGATCCATGCTGGTCGGAAATGCACTACATGGTTTTCCCATAGTGCGGCTTATATTTCACTGATACAGCCGTGTGTTACTGTTATCCTGTACTATGAGTGTATTTAATGAGCAGTTGATATTTTATTTACATTATGAATGTTTTTACCTTGTTTTTACAGTTGTTGGTTATCAGTTGAGGGAGGTCTGATCTGGGCCTTTGTTGCGCCAGCTCTTACAATTATTGTGGTTTGTATATTATATATATATAAACATGAAAATATGTCGAGTATAGCACAGCTTAAGAAATGTTCATTTAAAAGCTGGGGTTTAGTAGAACATAACACAATGCAGAATCAATTTGTCTTTGCATTTTTTCGCTGTTTTCTAGTTATTCGAGATTGTTTCTCCAGCTAAACAATATTAACATATTTTACGAAGTATAAGCATTTGAAAAACACAATATACTAAATAATCCGTTTATGAACGAATAATAGACAACTGATATGTTTAATTACTTATTCATATGATTTAATATGAATTTTCCAAAATGCTCTTTAACGACTTTCAAATTTGATGTTCTTTATTTTAAGATAAATTTGGAAAAAAATGTTAACAGTTAAAATTTGTTTTTGTTTAAGGTAAACTTTGTGCTTCTGATTCTCATTTTACGAGCTGCGTTTGGAGCTTCTACTCTGGCACAAAAATCGAAAACGGAGAAAACAAAGTAAGAGCATTTTGTGTATTTTCTTTTTATTTTCAGTGTCCTTACCGTAATAACGTAATGGCAATATGAACCGCGCCATGAGAAAACCAACATAGTGTCTTTGCGACCAGCATGGATCCAGACCAGCATGTGTATCCGCGCAGTCTGGTCAGGATCCACGCTGTTCGCTAATGGCTCCTCTAATTACAGTAGTCTTTGAAAGCGAACAGCATGGATCCTGACCAGACTTGGCGGAATGCGCAGGCTGGTCTTGATCCATGCTGGTCGCAAAGCTACTGTGTTGTTTTTCTCATGGTGCGGCTCATATCTATAATTTCAAACGTACAAATAAAATTCAACTCGTACCGAGTTCCAACTTTCTTTTTCTTCATGCAAAATATATAAAAAAGGGTGACTTGAACAATGTTGACAATTATCGGGGTATTATGTTAACTAGTATTTTCTCAAAGATATTTTCGCAAATTCTAGACACTAGAGCACGTACTTTTGTTGAAAATAATAATGTTTTAAGTGATTGCCAGTATGGATTCAGGCAGAAACGTAGTACTGTAGATTGTATATATGTATTGCAGTCATTATTAAATAGAGTTATTCGGCATGAAAAAAGGAAGTTATATTGTGCCTTTGTTGATTTCAAGAAGGCATTTGACCTAGTTTACAGAAATGGAATATGGTTTAAACTGCTAAAGTATCAATTATCATCTAAACTTATAAACATGTTGAAAACAATATATCAATCTGTTAAATCATGTGTGCGATCAAATAGCAATATGTCCAATTATTTTGACAGTTACATTGGTGTTAATCAAGGTGAGACGTTATCTCCCTTACTGTTTATATTGTTTATAAATGATATTGAAGAAAATGTCAAAGATGTTAATGCTGATCTAGTAACGCTAGATGAGATGCAGATTTTTATGCTGCTTTTTGCAGATGACACTGTGTTGTTTTCATATTCTTTAGCTGGTTTGCAGACGTTGCTTAATAAATTACATGTGTATTGTTCAAAATGGAACATTACTGTTAATACTTCTAAAACCGTAGCAATGGTTTGCAAACAAGGAAATAGACTTGAAAACTTCGATGTATATTATAACAATGTTAAACTTAATGTTGTCAATAAATTTTGTTATTTAGGTATGATGTTATCAAGCAACGGAAGGTTTTATAATGCTCAGAAAACATTATCTGGCCAGGCATTACGTGCTTTATTTACACTTAATTCTTTATTTGATGTAGTATCTATAGCTGTTTCTGAAAAATTGAAATTGTTCGATGCTATGATTTTACCAATTTTAAACTACGGTTGTGAAATATGGGGATTTCATAAAGCTCCAGATATTGAGAAAGTATATATTAAGTTTCTTAAACAAATATTACATGTTAGACAACAGACAACAAATGTTACTGTATATGCTGAACTTGGAAAAGTCCCCCTTGATATTATCAGAAAAGAGCGTATTCTTACGTACTGGAGTAAAATTGTTAATTCTCCAGATACTTTAGAGTATAAATGTTTATTAGATAGTAAATTGAAAAATGTTAGTAATTCATGGGCTTTAGATGTTAAGTCCCTACTTGATAATTTAGGTTTTGCATATTTATGGAACGAAATGGCAATTAATAAGCATCAATTAAATATTGTAATTGAAAGACTGTATTGTCAATATTATCAAGAATTTTATGCTAAGGTTGATACTATGCCAAAACTGAGAACTTATAAAATTGTAAAAGATTATATAGGCTTTGAAAAATATTTATCATGTGTCAAAACAGACGCATATCGTATAGCATTAACCAGACTAAGATGCTCTGCTCATAGACTGGCAATTGAAGAAGGCCGTTTTAGAAATGTAGAACAAGAAAACAGAAAATGTATATATTGTAACATGAATGCAATAGAAAATGAGTTTCACTTTGTACTTGTATGTCCGCATTACCGAGAAATAAGAAATGCATGTCTTCCTAAATACTATTGCCATTGGCCTACAACACAGAAATTTAAAACACTATTAACTACTCAACAATCAAGTGTTTTAAATAAATTAGCCAAGTTTATATATTTAGCAAACATAAAACGTGCAGCTTATACCGATTAATTGTACAGTTCACTGCGATTATTACATATACTGTTCATTTGTTTAAACGTAACATACAACTTTATTTTGCTTGGCCTTAACCATTTTTTGGATTAGCGATGTGCTATAAATATTTGCCCGATATATATTTGACCTCTTTTCAATTACTAGTAATCCGTAATTCATGATTCAATCTAAATTTAGCCGTATGCAGATAAGGTTGTGTGCGTACGAATTCATGTATCGTTTAAAGTTATCATTGTACAGTGTTGAAAATTATTATGTTTCATCATTCATTGTATATTGTCCATACTCTTCTCATGTTTCTTTGTCACCGCTTATGAATGAATGCATAGGCGAAGAACTGTATATATGTTCATATGCCTAATAAAACATTGAATTGAATTGAATCATTATTTACTCCTTTGATACTTAATTGTTTCGCATTTCAGAGCTGGTGTAAAGTGTTTATGTGTGCTGTTACCGCTCATGGGTTGCACGTGGGTAATTGGAATATTTTATGTAAATAAAGATATGGCGTGGATTCAGTATGTATTCGCCGTTTGCAATAGCCTTCAGGTAAGTTTTACTGCAAAAAGTGGTAATCGTGCCTTTTGTTGTATCTTTAAGAGTAAATGCAGCGATCCAAAGATTCGAAATGTTTTTATTTTTTAGTCAGGCGATTTTGTGTAGTTTCGAAAATGTTTTTATATAATTGAGTTTTGAAGGATAGTAATGTAGTTACTTTTGAATATATTTGTTTTTATACGGTATTTTACTTATAGTAAAATTTAATTAATGTCACTTTTGACACATCATTTCGGCAATTATTAGTAACCAGACATTAACACTATATGCAATTGATTCGGTGGGATACAACATGAATTGTAAAGGCCTAGAACCAGTGTGAAATATATTTTCTGTAAATGAACTGTGCTACATTTTGTATACTTGAGTTCACAATCGTTGCTTTATAGGACAATCGAGATCAGGGCTAGTAATTAGAGTTAGAGGTAACTTAGAGTCGGCGGCAATTTGATTTTATTAACGAATCTGGGAAATGAAAAATACTGATCTGATAATGTCACTTTTATTTGTCACACTGGAGTGACTACGTCAAAGGATGTTCTCGTTGTCAGAGTGCCAATTGTTATCAATCTGCTGATCAGTTTTTAGAACGTATGCTTTTAATACTAGTCCCGTAATATCTATTCTATCAAATATTTCTGATTATACCATTGCATTTTTTAGAATAAATGTTTTACATCTAGATTTAAAACCAGTAATAGCATTATATCATCAAAATACATGTAAAGTTTACTTCACACATTGAAATTTTATTTGCTTTTTTAAAACTTCAAAAACTCGTAACATTTTGACAGTAGTTAGAAAGTTTGAAAGTAGGCCTTAACACATCTCAAGTTAAATTTTAGGAGATCTTTGATTCTTTGCTATCCGGTGGGGATAGACTAAGTTATCGGGGTAGGAAATCACCTTACCTTTCCAAACGGGAAAAGATATGCTACACGTGCGCATTATGACGTCATGGTATATAAACAATCTTTAATTCATAATTTCTTTGAATTGCATTATCAACGGTAGGCAAGAAAAATAACTTAACATGACTGCCAGAGTAAGGCATATGTTTTCCCAAACCCATAGGAGCGGTCAAGCACTCGGATTTCAGTTCCATTTTTGCAAAAACCCTGATTCACAGGCAGCCATATAGGACACTTAGTTGGTGCTGGAGGTCAAAGGTTATAACCAATTTGAAGAGAGATATCAATATTCTATTACAAAGTTCCCAAGACAAGAACACTGCATACAATTTAGTAAAAAGTCCAGGCACTGAGGGTCAGGCCTCGTTCAAATATGAACGACTGGTTATCTTTTTACCTTTATCTTTTGAGAAATTTAAAAGTTTTATCAACACTAAAAATGTTTATATTACTTCTAATTACAATCTTAGAAAATTTACTACAGATGTGTTGTCTATACTACTATTATTTCTTATTTCAGGGCTTGGTCATTTTTCTGTTTCATTGTGCTTTAAACAAACAGGTAAGCACCTTATTCTACTATTTTTGATTTATGATTGGTTAAAGTTACCTCAAGGACGACCTAAAATGTTGCTTGTTTTCAGTATTACGTCATATACTTCTAATGACTTTGAATAACTTTGCATTGAATCAGCGCTCTGCTTTACTTTAATGAATCTGATGTCAAACAAAATTGCTCCGATCAGCAAGTTTCCAGTTAGTCAGCTAGTCATAACACTGGTTTAGGTAACAATTGGGTCTCTAAAAGCAACTTTATGGAGAATCTATAGATGATTACCTAACACGATATTAATTACGTCTTTAAGATACGTTTAGCAATAGAAAGGCGACGACAGAAGTATGCTAGCTCTATGCTATCGACAGTATCCAGCACTAAAAGATTTTCGATGGTAAGTGTATTCTATTCTATATATAGTCTTTTATATTGTTGATATGTTGCATTTGATTGACAAAGTGATCATTATTTGTATAAATGGTAAACTTACATTTTTGTCGAACCCGTTTGGTGCGTTCGTCTGGATTTGTTTGTCCGGACTATAACTTTGACATGAATGATGGAGCAATCTTATTTATAATTGAATATATGAATGTTAACCTCAGTAAGACGGAGTGTTATGCGCAAACCTAGAAGCATTGTTAACGTGTACTATTGGTGTAACATTAAAATAATTACAATATCTTATTCACTAGCCCAGGGCATCAACAACATCATCCGTTTCTGATCGGATGGACATGAGTCAAAGTATTTCCAGGGATGATGGTATGTTCATGACTTATTTCAGTTCACCCCTTATCGTAAATAGAACGTTTTAACAAAGAGATTCAGTGACATTAAGCAGTTACACATTTTTTTTAAAAAAGAGAGGAAAAACGAAACAAAACGTTTTGTCTGAAAAACATATGAATAGTGATTTACTCTGTTAAAACATTTCCACCTCACCCCATGTCCAGGGAGATAGTGGATTTATAGATCTACCTCACCCCATGTCCAGGGAGATAGTGGATTTATAGATCTACCTCACCCCATGCCCAGGGAGGTAGTGGATATATAGATCTACTTGGAGAATTTAGATATGGACACAATCAAAATGGCAAATTAAAATGTATTCATGTATGAATTGTAATACTTAATCATTATCTTATCTATTAAAATATGTTTCATATTCAGACGTTAATCGGGTGGCAAAGTAACACATTTATTCTTTCTTAAGCGAATTGGTCAATACTTTAGCTCGTTTAATAAAACTTATTTACCAGGTTTACAATAAAAATCTTGTTTACACTTCCAGCTGATACAAATATATCACTATTTCACTATTTCAGCGTCATTTAAAAACAAGAATAGTTTTGAGAGAAGCAACTCTGAACGTAACACTTATGAAATGGTATGTTGTTCCTTATTGTACCCCACGACAACAAAGTTGTAAGGGGGAATACTGGTTTCAGGTTGTTGGTCTGTCTGTCAACACGACAACAAAGTTGTAAGGGGGTATACTGGTTTCAGGTTGTCTGTCTGTCTGTCTGTCTGTCCGTCCGTTCGTTTGTCCGTCTGTCTGCCTGTCCGTAGACACAATCTTGCGCGCACTATCTCTCCTCATCCCCTTGACACAATTTAATGAAACTTCACACAAGTGATCAGTAACAACAGTAGTTGTGCATGGGGCATGTAAGGTTCTTTCAGAGAAAAAAATTGCAGAGTTACGGGACTTTGTTTTTTGTTACTATACTATATGCATAGACACAATCTTGTGCGCACCATCTCTCCTCATCCCCTTGACACAATTTAATGAAACTTCACACAAGTGATCAGTAACAACAATAGCTGTGCATGGGGCATGTTAGGTTCTTTCAGATAAAAAATTAGTAGAGTTACGGGACTTTTTTTTTGTTACTATACTATATACATAGACACAATCTTCTGCGCACCATCTCACCTCATCCCCTTGACACAATTTAATGAAACTTCACACAAGTGATCAGTAACAAAGTAGTTGTGCATGGGGCATGTTAGGTTCTTTCAACAACAAAAATTGCAGAGTTATGGAACTTTGTTTCTTGTTATAATACTATGTACATACAGTCTGCATATGCAATCTTGTGCGCGCCTAATCTTCCGACCCTTACAATTTAATGAAACTTCACGCAAGTGATCAGTACCAACCCTAGTTGTGCATGGTGCATGTTACTTTCTTTTAGATAAATATTCTGCATAGTTATGGGACATTGCTTTTTGTTACTATACTGTATACATACAGTCTATATACATACAGTCCACATAATTATGCAATCTTGTGTGCGTCAGATTGCAATGTACTGTGTCAGTGCATGCGGGGGGTTTGGGGGGGGGGGGTACATTCATCACCTTTAGTGATAGCTCTAGTTTATTTTTTTATTGAGCATCATAGTTTACTACATTTGGTTTTAATAACTCACATTGAAAGCTGAGCATTGATAGTGAACATGAAAATAATCATGTGACAACTTCAGAATTTAGTACAGTTTTTCGAAGTAAATCAGAGAAGTTTTAAGATATTCCAACATTTTATTATGTCGGCAATTCAAAATAAAGATTTAGAAAGTTATAAGTCTAATTGTATCATTTAATATTGCTGAAAATCCATCCAGATCCTTCTTCACTGCAGTACTTCCTGAGTCTTTGTACAAATACATTGGTCATTTTTGCACTTCTAGACAAGATCTGCAAACTGAATACTTATTCAATACATAAGCATTCCTAAGACAACAGTTTGTAAGTGAAACTATTTTCTTTTTCAATTCTGAGGACGTTGTTATTTGATAATACTTTTCCAATCTAAATTTATTTCAGATATCAAGTAGAAGCCAAGATTCGTCTCTATTGCAGAAGCGCTTATGATACAAATAATGCACTGGCTGAAACTGAATTTGTTTCTGCTGCCAGGATTATCTTGTATTCGTCTGGAACACAACTATAAAGCTGATTTACTGACTTGTATTTTATTAAAGTATTGTGAAAGAAATACTGAAACAAAAGCAGTGAAAGGCTGATGACTGAGGGTTTCCTAAGTAGAGTGATAAATTTTTGATTGTTTAAAGTTTATTTAGGTAATAGAAGCCGAATACTGTAATATAATCTAAATTCATGGAACAACTGTTTAATTGCTAAGCAGAGTCATAAAATGCTCGTGAATGACTCGCAATACAGTTAGTCTATCAATGAGGTCGAATTTGTTTTCTATTTTAAAGTCTAATTTTATTCATGTCTATTGATTGCAAATATAAATAATAAAGAACGCATAAAACCTAAAACCCTTATGCGAAGTCCAGTCGGCATAAAAAAAAGACTCAGTCTTTATAATTCTTCGCCATGCGTATTGCTCTAATATACTGCTATAGAATCCTGTAGTGTATTTTCCCACAACTACAAGTGAATGTTCTAATATTTTCATAGATGATTCATGACATAGCGTATATTTACAACGTTCTCTTCTCACATAACCACCTAAATCATTCCCCAAATTAGTCCTTCATTATCTACCTGAAAGTTCTGGAACAATTTATCACAGATAACATAAAGTCAAACCCTTATATACCAGATTCAAAATACTGAAAGCTAATCCTAGCATTAGCACTATCAGCTAGGTAGCCAAGGTTCTATGCATTTACTGAGCTCTAACTCTTGGAATACAAAATGGCCGTAGCTGACTCTAGAATTTTTCAGGTAGCAAGGTACACTTCGGTTCGAACATTTTGGGCACGGACAGGGTTACCTGTAGCGAGTCGTAATATTGCACTTCCCTAAAGAGCTGGAGCAGGGTGGCCATTTTATAATTTGCCTGCATGTTTTGTGCTTTCAATCAATGACAAAATCAGTACTCTCATACAAGAATAAAGAAACTTATCAAAACAAATGTTGTACCCCACCCATTGAAAATAACACGCAAAAATCACAAAATTAGCACTTTTCAGATAGCCTGCCACGATCACGCTGCAAGAATTAAGTCCAATTCTTTTGCAATCAATTCAATAGGCCCTACTGAACTACAGGATATGAATGGAATGGGGGCCCATCCAGCTCGTTTATTCACAAAACTTCAAAAATGTACCTGAGTGTCAATCAAAAAGCATGAAACTCTTCAATGTTTTGATTTTCCCTCACCGGAAATGACACATTAATCCATACAAAGCTAGCAGCTGTTAGTTTTACAACTGAATTCAGAATTTTACATGTATCGGCTGTTTAAAGTTTCTAAAGAATTAACAATCATTGTTTCTCACTGTAATTTACAGACATCCAAAATCACCATATTCTAATTAGTAAAAATATTGACGGGGGCCAAAATTCGAAGTGTACCCTGCTACCTTAAGACTTTTTTTGAGGTTCTTGTTCATACCTATACCACTGTATTCTGGTAAAAGAATATGTTATGAATAAAATAAAACTGACAGAAAACAATAAATCTTACTAATTTGTTGTGTATTTCATCTTATTTAAGTATACTGCAAATCAAGGGAAGTAACACAAATGTGAGTTAAAAATAATTCAGACACAGCTCCATTTCTTGAAATAAAAATGACTGACAACGAATAAATGGCCAAAATCATTTTCTGTTTGTAAGCTGTTATACATCAGCCTTACAAAAATACCAGTTATTTATTAGAAACCTATATCAGAATGAAAAATGACTCTACAATGTTTGTTCAACATAGCCGACTCTTCGGAAAGAGACATACCCTCTTAAAATGCTTTTATATACAAATATATTAGTAAGATCAAAATGACTTTGTATTACAAGTGTAAACAAAAGCCTTATTGCTCAATATAAATAATCTATATAAGTACAAACAATAAAAAAAGCAGAGAATTCAACCCCATTCTTTCACAGTAAAAAAAGTCTTTAGATCAAGGGAGGCAAATCTTTAAACCATGCTGAACTGAGATTTCCACCTGCAGAGACTATTACAAAAACCCACAAAAACACTAATTAATGAGCTCTATTTAAATATGACACTTTGTCCAGCTGATAAGCCCACACTTCATGATAACAACACATTTCTGTCCATTTCTTAATAGCTTTTGTTGAGTGCACAGTGAATTATGAAGGAATATCCTAAAAAATCTAGAAAAAGTTGTAACAGGAGTAAAAGAGCTAGACAAAACTGGTTTAAAAAGGGCCATAATGGCAATGTTAGCAGACAGTTTGTTAGTGAGACACCAAATGCTTCAAGTGCTGATGCTGAAACTCAGATTTCCATGGCCTAGACTCACAAGTGAAGACTGTTACAAGGCTGGAAAAGTCTGTAGCTGCTGATGTGCTCAATGCCGCCAGCTGTACAACACCTGGTATCCTACCATACAAACTCAGGCCTGCACAAGACAGCAATCAAACTGCAAACAAGAGAGAAGAAGGAATAAATGAAGCACAGGATTCAAATGAAAACATAATCGTCAACATAAAAAAACTTAAAAGTGCTTTCGAACTGGTATCTAAACATGTCTGTGAAAAGCCAAATATAATGACGTCTGTTGCAGACAGAAAAGGATTTCTTTGGAGGTAAAATGCCAGAATTGTGACTTTGCTACCGGACATATACCTCTGTTTGACTCCATAAAAACAAAACAGGGCCAAGAATATGGCACGATCAATAACACAGTACTCATGCCAGTGATGACGTCAAAACTTGGAATTACTGACATACAGCTTGTGCTCTCCTGCTTGAACATCCGTGCTCCAAACAAGCGTGGAATGCAAAGAAAACTCAACAATGTCTCTGATCAAGTACAGTCACTTAACAAAGAACAACTGGTAAGAAACCAGAGGTATGTTAAAAAGGTACAGTACCTGGCACAGTCATCAGGCGGAACCTACATTGAATATGATGTTTCGTACACCAGTCGTTCGAAAGCTGGCGAGACGACAGCGACACAGTGCTTTGCTCCTGTAATAGAAAAAACAACAGTTAAACACTTACCAGTTGACATCCAAATTGCAAATAAACTGTGCTCATTGAGGAACTGCTCCCACAATAACAAAAAATGCCGAAAGAACTATGCAACTGACAAATCTATAAATCAAGCAGAGACAATACTTTTGAAGGAATCAATAAAAGGCATATCCGACAACAAAATTTTAAGTGTACAAACAATTACAACAGACGGAAGTTTCCAACTTGCTAAAGCGGTACGTGATATCAATGCCAAAACCTCAGCTAAGATTCTTCACTACAAGTGCTTTGTGCATAATATGCGCAACTTACACAAACACTTGAAAGCTGTCAAATTAAAGTCAACTACTAGGAAAGATAAAACTGTGTATACCCAGCAAGTGGCTACAAGTCTGCGCTCTAGAATTCGGGCTGAGCTGAGGAACATCAAGCTTGCTTGTAGAAATATGGACCAATATGTGCACCAGGCTCAAAAGTGTATGACAAACATTATTCGTTGTAGTACCAATGACCATTCCATGTGCAGAAGTGCTTCAATGATCTGTACAGCTCATCTGAAAAAAGTACATATTCATAAACATATGCGCTATTTACCAGAACAAAAGTACATGCAACTGTCACAGTCAGTGAAGAACTCTTTACAGAAAGTAATTGATAAATACTTTGGAAAACAACAGCTTAAGGACACTTGTAGATTTTTTTCAACTAATGCATGCGAGTCATTACATGGTCGCCTATTTCAGTACGCCCCTAAGAACACAGTCTGGAGTAGAAAGTTCCCAGGTCTGTGTCACTCGGTAACGCTTGGAGCGAGCATAGGCCGGGGAATGTCGCTACTTGAGATGACACGATATATGGGCATAGCGGTGAATTACGACGATCCTTTTTACAAGTACATACAATCAGTGGATAAGACTGCACACTACCACGCCAGACGCAGACGCACATACAAGTACAAAAGTACAAGGTACCTTAATCGAAAGAAAAAGGCATACCGGTCTGTGCTTTCTGCCTCTGTGTATGGTAGTGAAACAGTTGCAAGTATAGATCATGCATATGGTGTAAATCTAAATTTGTAAAACAGGTAAACAGTTAAATTTAAAAGCAAATCATGCAAAATAACAGAACTGAAACTGGGTACCTTACAGTAGACAGCTGGGAAAAGCAAAATGGCCATAGCAAGCACCATCATTTTTACAAACACTTCTATTGTTATTAATGGCTTGGGGTTCATAGGACAAATGAGCTATATTTACACATTACTTGTTATGGCACAAGTGCGAAACATGCATATCAGGGCTAAGCTGTATATTGTTTTGCAAAAAATATGCTAAACGATGCACTCTGCATTTTATTCGTTTGCCCTCGTAAGTGAAACGGATTTCTCCGTAGCCGCTAGCATTGCAACTTCCGGTCCAGATAATACAATTATCTTGAACCGACTGTGTCTTTTTTATAATTTTTTCTTGTAAACGCACTCTTTCGTTTACATCAATATGCAATCTGAAAAATGCTACTGCCATTTTGCTTAAAAATTCAGCTTAAAAAGCAGGAATATGCAAAACAAGAACAGAAATGTGTGAAATCATGAAGGTTTGCCATTAACGCATACGAGAAATCTGTTTCAGTCTTTTAAAACTCTAATTTTAATGAAAAAGGAGCCAAACTAAAACAATTTTGCCGAAATGCAATTAAAAACTCAAAGGAAATAGTGTAAGATGCATACCGAACATATTCGGTATGTTTTCAACTGAGCTACATTTTTCGCCATTTCCAGGCAGAATTACCTCCCTTTGTTTACATGCAAATTCCTCTTAAAATACACAGTACTCAATAATAAATGAGCCATAATTTTGATCAGCATTGGCGTATGAATGTGTTTTGCGATAGAAAAGTGAGTTTAGCACAAATGCAAAATCCATCAAATTTCCTTAAGGTAGCAAGGTACACTTCGGTTCGAACATTTTGGGCACGGACAGGGTTACCTGTAGCGAGTCGTAATATTGCACTTCCCTAAAGAGCTGGAGCAGGGTGGCCATTTTATAATTTGCCTGCATGTTTTGTGCTTTCAATCAATGACAAAATCAGTACTCTCATACAAGAATAAAGAAACTTATCAAAACAAACGTTGTACCCCACCCATTGAAAATAACACGCAAAAATCACAAAATTAGCACTTTTCAGACAGCCTGCCACGACCACGCTGCAAGAATTAAGTCCAATTCTTTTGCATTTATCAATTCAATAGGCCCTACTGAACTACAGGATATGAATGGAATGTTTTGATTTTCCCTCACCGGAAATGACACATTAATCCATACAAAGCTAGCAGCTGTTAGTTTTACAACTGAATTCAGAATTTTACATGTATCGGCTGTTTAAAGTTTCTAAAGAATTAACAAACATTATTTCTCACTGTAATTTACAGACATCCAAAATCACCATATTCTAATTAGTAAAAATATTGACGGAGGCCAAAATTCGAAGTGTACCCTGCTACCTTAAAGAATTAGCAGAGATGCTCTGCATTGAAATGCTCTACGGGAATTGAAATGAAATTATGAAATTACACCACTATTCACAAATAATGAAAAGAGTGCAACAACCATCACACTCGATGGTCCCTAGGACCGGCTTAAGATGTACACTTTTATTCAGACATACTGAATGACTCCATGATCTAATAGGACCAGAGAATATATAACCAATTTCAGAATATTATTCATCTTAGGTTAGGGATAAAGCAACAGAAGAATCGCACAAACACAATTTAGGTCACAAAGCTATTTTTCCAGCTTTAATGGAGGAAATAGTACTCCAGTGGTATAGTGATATATTAATCTTATTATTATCTCAAAGAACTGCAATTATTCAGCTTGGCTTTATTTGTTACAAGAAATTTGATTGATCAAAAGAGATCATGCCACAAGAGTTCAAACTATGGTAAAGGCTGATGCCACTCGTAAACAAACTTAACAATTTTTCTAACGCTACCAGTAGCCTTTTCGCTATAATTTTATAACTACCGAAGATAATTCCGTAAAAGTTTCAGTACAGTTAAAGGAATATCAAGCATTGTTTGATGAAAAACTTACAATAAACATTTCCGTAGTTTGAAGATCTTATATTTTATAGCCCCGATGATTTACAAAGTCGCAAAATTTATCCAATAAATACAGTTAGTATTGACATGAGAGTCAACGTTCCCAATCTTGAAAAATTCCATTTGATTTCTTAGTCGATTTAATAAATATGTAAATTGTTATCATCATCTTTAGACAATGTAAATGTAAAATTTTCAACCACATGACGCGTGATATTCTGACGCATGAAATGATACAACAAGCCGCCTGACGTGTATTACACAATTAACTAAATTTAGTACGTGTCCTAACATTATCAACTTTAAAGCTTGTTTAAAGCTCGACTTTGCATAATTGAATATTTAAAAATATCCAGTGTTTCAGTCACGCACTATTAGGATTAATTTAACTTTAATACTTGGTATGGCCACCATTGCTTCATCAGAACGCTCTGCATCTGCTGCTCATGGACAAGACGTAATTTCGACAAATGACCTGAGAAACACGGTTCCACCACTCCAAGACAAACTGTTTCAGTTACCTCTGATTATGTGGAGCAGTTTTTCTGACAACCTTACCGACTACATCTCAGATATGCTCAATCGGATTTAGGTCCGGTGAGAGAATGGCATTGGCAGAACATTTACCCTGTTTGCAGCTAGAACAGCCGCAGTGCGACGTGCGTTGTGGCAAGGTGCCCCATCCTGCATCAATCGCATGCCCCTATTATTCCGTAGATGGGGAATACAAACGGGAAGCAAAATCTCATTTATGTACCTGTCAGCATTTGAATTATCGCGAATTCTGAGAGCAACAATTTTTGTGTTCATTCATATCCACGAAAACCCACCAAATGGTTTCTTTCTTTTTGATTACACAGATATCTCTGAATCGTTCATTTCTCATTCTGTAAATTCGTACACGACCATTCTTGCACCCTGAAAGAGTACAAAATATACAAATTTCTGAAAACGGCCTAAGGTAGATTTTAGATTTAAAAAATTCCCATCAAAACGAAATAATTATTACAGGCAAAAAATAAGTAAATGAACACTTACAGCATTGTAACTCGCACCACCTCAAATTAGAACAATCGAGCTTGCTCTTTCCTGGATTGATATTTTCGCCATTTTATAGGATCTAGGAACTTTCTTAATAATTGCTTCAAATCTCCATGAATTTAACCGTTTATATTTTTAATCTTAGAAAATCCATGTATCATTTACCAGTCAGCACAAGTTTCACGTGCACCGCGCCTCATCTAAAATCGATTTCTTAGAAAAATAAAGCAATGCTTACATGCTGAGCAATTAAACAATTATTTGTCGGTTTTGGAAGCATGCATATAAACTCACATTAAAATATGATAATGGCAGCGAATATTCGTGAAAATGAATCTGCATGATCATGTTTCGCGAAATTTTTAACACCGCGAATAAGGCCGGTAAACAGGAAATCTCTAAATATAGCTTGCGCGCTAAATATAGCTTACGGGAAAATTACCCAATTTACAGTTTCCTTTAGATTGAAATATGAATATTTCCTAACGTCGTGCGTATTGATAATTACTAGTTGTCATATCTTAAAAGACCAACATGCAGTTTGTTTTTTCTTTGAAGAACAACGTTGAAAAAATTACAACAAAATAACATACCTGCTTTTTGGACCACGTGGCATTTGAAAACAAGAGCTGTCACTAATGGTGACAAATGCCCCCGTAGCGCCTTGACCTTTGACCTGGTGACCTTGACCTTTGACCTGGTGACCCCAAAGTCTATAGGGGTCGTGTAGTCAATAAGTTCTATCAGCATGTGAAGTTTGAAGATCCTGGGTGCAGTGGTTCGCGAGTAAAGTGCCTTCATGCAAAAAGTTAACATTGGCCCCTCTGACCTTGACCTTTGACCTGGTGATCCCAAAGTCAGTAGGAGTCATGTACTCAATAAGTACTATCAGCAAGTGAAGTTTGAAGGTCCTGGGTATAGTGGTTCGCGAGTAAAGTGCCTTCATGCAAAAAGTTAACATTGGCCCCTATGACCTTGACCTTTGACCTGGTGACTCCAAAGTCAGTACGGATCGTGTAATCAATATGTACTATCAGCACGTGAAGTTTGAAGGTCCTGGATGCAGTGATTCGCGAGTAAAGTGCCTTTATGCAAATAGTTAACATTGGCCCCTGCGACCTTGACCTTTAACCTGGTGACCCAAAGTCAGTAGGAATTGTGTACTCGATAAGTACTATCAGCATGTGAAGTTTGACGGTCCTGGGTGCAGTGGTTCGCGAGTAAAGTGCCTTCATGCAAAAAGTTTACATTGGCTCCTGTGACCTTGACCTTTGACCTGGTGACCCCAAAGTCAGTAGGAGTCATGTACTCAATAAGTGCTATCAGCATGTGAAGATTGAAGGTCCTGGGTGCAGTGGTCCGCGAGTAAAATGCCTTCATGCAAAAAGTTAACATTGGCCCCTGTGACCTTGACCTTTGGCCTGGTGACCCCAAAGTCAGTAGGGATCGTGACTCAATAAGTATTATCAGCATGTGAAGTTTGAAGGTCCTGGATGCAGTGGTCCGCAAGTAAACTGCCTTCATTCAAAAAGTTAACATTGGCCCCTGTGACCTTGACCTTTGACCTGGTGACCCAAATGTCAGTAGGGATCGTGTACTCAATAAGTACTATCAGCACTTGAAGTTTGAACGTCCTGGGTGCAGTGGTCCGCGAGTAAAGTGCCTTCATGCAAAAAGTTAACGTTGTGACGAACGAACGAACGAACTTACGAACGGACGGACAGTTGAAAACTAAAATGCCTCCCTTCGGGGGCATAAAAATATAAGATTTTTTTACACAAAAATATGCAGAAGTATCTTTTTAAAATCAATAGCGTAACGACTCACGATGTAGAACATACTTTTTCATAAAGAACATAAATATCTTGATTAATCTTTTTTTCTGTCTGAAATATTAATATTTCGGTGTGTTTGTTATTGTTTGTCTAACCGTTGTTAAAATATTATATTTACCCGCTCACTGTCCCTTCGCTTTCTTCTCTACCTAATTTACAACTTTCACACAAGTCTCAGAGTTAGATGATGAGCGGCCGTTTTAGCTCTCCTGAACGCAGAGTTCAGGGTGAGCAGTTAGTATAGGTGGATTGTCCGTCGTCCGTTGTCAACATTTTTACTTAAACATCTCCTCTGAAACTAATGGTCAGACATCAAACTTGGTCTGAAGAATTCTGGCAAGGACCCATCTAAAGTTTGTTCTAATGGGAGCACTTTGCCTCCTTTGGGACCGCTAAAGCTAAAGCTAAAAATAGAAAAAACACTTTTAAACGACTTCTCCGGGATGAATCTCTATCAAACTTGGTAACTATGTAGCGTTATTGTAAGGTCCTCTCTCAAGTATGTTCAAATTATTGTTAAGGGCCATTACAGTTAGAAATAGAAAGATTTTCTTCTCATCAACCGCTTGAAGATTCTGCATCAAACTTGGTCTGCAATATCATTGTAAAGTTCTCTCTCAAATTTGTTCAAATATAGTAACTTGGCCCCTTTAGGAACCGCAAAAGCTAACAATAGAAAAATCTTAATACAACATCTTCTCAATAATCACTGATAGCTCTTCATCAGACTTGGTTTGTAATATCAGTATAGAGTCCTCTCTCAATTTTGTTCAACTTGGTGCACTTGGCCCTTTTCAGGGGCCGCTAGAAATGAAAAACCTTCTCCTAATTAACCCCTTGATGGATCTCCATCAAACTTGGTAATACTATATAGAATCATTGTAAGGTCCTCACTCAAATTTGTTCTAATGAGAGCACCTGTTTTATGTTTCTGTATGCCCAACACAGATATTAACATTCATGATTTAATGTTGTCAGGATACGAGTTATATGACCCAGATGTGTGCCTACGTCTTTAGTATCTTGAACAATGAAATTTGTCCAATCGCTAAGGTGACTATGTCTAAGACTAGCTGGCAAACGATGTAGAGTGTCCCTTGTTACAATGTAGAGCTGGTGAGACAAATTATCTCATATATAAAGTTTTTATCTGACTACCTCGCATAAATTATTCGTGTACCAATGAATCGTAAATAATTTGAATTATGAGTTAGATAATTGCAGGGATTAGGCAAATCACACAATGTTTTAAACTACAACCTTCAACTTATGATAATCAGCTAAAACTCCTATAGGCTGGAGATACTATACTTGACTGGGTCTTTTGTTGGAGTTCCTGTCAAACGATGTCTTTGAATCAACAACATACGAGCCGTATCGCACAGATTTCAGCCTATGTCCTCTTAATTGAAGCTGCAACTCAATATGTTTGCCCTGACTCCTGGGTGCTCAGCGCCTATATGCTATAACATAAAACATTAAACTACTATATAGGTATGAACCCGATGCCTTGCCTGTATTTCGCCAACAACGTTGAAATTCGTCTGTAATCCGGAACTCTCTTACTGTCTCAGTAGATTAACAAACCATATGTCTCTGTCTCAGCTTTCCGATGATCAGCCTATATTTGCTATCGTCTATAGCATTCGACTACCCCGTAAAGGTTTATCTTCTATGCGCTGGTCCTAGTAACAAAATTGCAACTCTTCTTTAGTCTATGATTGTCAAACGTCTTCTTTTTAATAATTTATCCGCCGTGACAGCGTTGCTTCAATAGCTTTCTTGTCAAGATACTGGAATAAAATATTAGTTGAATCCTCGCTGTGTCTACATCAATCGCTGGATACCGATTTGTACTTTAGCAGAATTGAGCTTAGATTGGTGCTATTTATATAACTTGTTTTTAGTTTAAAACATATTTTGTTGCCAATATATACATATATAAACAGATAACTACGTCAATTGTACATATAATATTAGGCAAAAGGGTCGACCCACAAGTTCTCGCAACATTAGTAGCGGGTCTTCCCTAATGCAAATATTTACATATTTAATTTACAACAATGATAACTAATCAAGCACATGTGTGTAAATAATAAATTTACAATATTACAGCTACAAAAAAAGGAAAGAAAAAAAAGTTGAAATATGTATAATATACAAGTACATGTGTACTTATATAAACAAACACATTTGTGACTAGTGGCAATGTAGAGACAGATGTAAGAGTAAAAATGATGCAATTAATTTGCATTAACAGGTACTACATTTGGGAAAAAAAGACCTTTAAAAAAAAGAGAAACGAGTACATGTGACTTGTATAGACAAACATATTTGCGACTAGTCAGTGTACAAAAAGATGTAAGAGTACAAAAAAGATGCAATTCAATTGCATTAACATGTACTACATTTGGGGAAAAAGAACATAAAAAAAAAGAAACAACTGGGGTCTTGTCAATAATAAACTTATATAGTTATATATAAATAAATTGAATAATATTGCCTGCTAAATATGGTGAGTCTCAAAAGCGTTTGGTTGATTTTATGTAATGCTGGACTGAGCAGAATATTTTGCAGTTGTCTTCATATGACAATTCGGAATTACCAACTAAAAGAAGTTGGGTATTTAAAGGATGAAATTGCCTTAGATCGTGGAAAAGTTTAATCCTTTGATTTGTATATTTCGTACAAGTGAAAAGAAAATCTTTAACGTCTTCAATATCTTCTCCACAAGAACAGATTGAGTCCTGAGACAGATGGTTGCAAAATAAATGAAAATTCAAATTACTGCACGCGTTTCTAAGCCTTGCATGAATTATAGAAAATGTTCTTTCTCCTACAAGATACCATTTTGGAGTTTCTGTAGTTGGAAAAACGGTTGTTTTTAACAATCTTTTAAAACTTGACAAGGTGTTTGTGGCTCTTATTTCAGGACTCAAATTGTTCCATATATCAATAGCAGAAGGCACAAAGGAATTAGAAAATATTTGAGTTCTTCGACTGAGGATTATATAATCCAGCGTTTCTTAAGTTGTAATGTGTAGCATTGTTGACAATGTTTGGAAAAATATTAGTCAAATACTCGGGCGCATCACCGTTACGAATTCTAAATGTGATTAAAAGTTTTTGATATAATCGTCTGTCAGATAGTGAGAGCCAGTTAATTTCCTGATATAAATTTTGAATTGAGACAGACCGGGTAAGTCCAGCTACAATACGGGCTGCTTCATGTTGAATTTTTTCTAGTGTTTCTTTTTCGTACTGAGTACAGCCGTCCCACACTACAGAAGCATATTCTAAAACAGGTCTTAAGAAAGATATATATATTTGATAAAGAGTCTGTCTATTAAGAGTGTACTTTAATTTTCTCATCATGCCTAACAATTTTGAAGCTGATGTAGTTATTTGGTCAATGTGGTCTTGCCATTTTCCATTTGAACTTCGTGTTAAACCTAAGTGTTTATGTCGTTCAACAAATCTAACAGGTACGTTATCAAATGTCAAATATGGTTTGTTGATATTCTGTTGTAAAGTAAAAAACATTGCTTCTGTTTTATTCGGATTAAAATCTACAAGCCAGTTTTTAGACCAAGCATTTATCATGGTAAGATCATGGTTAACAATTCCTTCAAGATCAGTCAAAGAAGATGTAGTACATGCTAAAGAAGTGTCATCCGCAAAAAGACGTACAATACATAACAAATTCTCAATTATGCCATTAACATATACTAGAAAGAAAAGGGGCCCAAGGACTGAGCCTTGGGGCACCCCGGCATTGACGCTGAGAGGTTCAGATAAAGAAGAGCCAACAAAAACTTTCTGGTTTCTGTTTTCAAGATACCTCTTGGTCCATTTTAACAAATTTCCTTTGATACCATTTAGTTGTAGTTTATAAAGGAGACCTTTGTGCCAAACTCTATCAAAGGCCTTAGAGATGTCACAAAATACAATACAAGTATAAGTTTTGGTATCTAGAGATTGAACAATTTGATGGTACATATCTAATAATTGATAAACTGTAGAATGTCCTTTCAAAAATCCGGACTGTTTAGAGTAAATAAGTTGATTAGCTACCAAATGGTTATACATATGTTTGTGTAGAATTCTTTCCATAAGTTTTCCTAAACAAAAAAGTGAAATAGGACGATAATTAGAAGTCAATTTATTATCTCCTTTCTTAAAAAGTGGCATTACAATTGCTGATTTCCAAATTTCAGGAAAACCACATTCTGACAAAGACCTATTGAATAATGTACAAAGAGGTTTGGAAATTGTTTTGCAAATATTTTTCAATACTTTATGACTAATTAGGTCTTCACCGACCGCTTTATTAATATCTAAGATTTTAATTATGTCCTGAATTTCTGATTCTTGTATTTCTATAGTAGATAAACTAGCATCTGTATAATCGGGCATATGCGATGGCACTTCATCAATGTCGTCAAGGTGTGATATCGATGCAAAGTATTCATTTAGACAATTAGCTTTTTCAGAGTCAGAGAAGTGGTACATTTCTGTGCCGTCAGAATTACAAGTTTTCAAAGGGGGGATAACTTCTGAAAAATTTTAGTTTTAAGAAAACTACGAAGAAGCTTCCAATATTGTTTTTGATTGTTTGTATTGTTTTGAGTAGTACAAATTCGTTTATAGTATTTTACAACGGGTACTTGCTTTAACAAATAGTTGGTTCCCTTTAACTATTGTATATAACATAATGTGTGATGCTGGGATCAAGCTATCACCAAAATTAACCCAAATTAGCCATAAATGACTCAAATTCTATTATTTACAACAAGTTAACTATAATTATAGCAGTGATAAAATGAAAAGGAGTCAATCACTGTCTGTGCATATTTGTTAAAAATATACTAAATATGCAAATTATTGTGACAAATATGTCATATGTTTATTCAAGATCAAATAATCAAGGTCAGGTGAGGGACCTAGGGCCATAGTAGCCCTCTTGTTTATTAAGTTGTCTCAGGTACAGGAAAAATAAGAGGGAAAAACATAATATAAAATTCTGATCACTCAGGTAAAGGATAAAAAGGAGGAAAACCATAATACAAAATTTATGATCAGTATTCCTAATTGAAATAACTGATAGCGATGAACAGGAAAATAAAAAAGATTATGCGAGATCTAAATTCTTAAAGCTTTTTACTACAGTTTACGGGTATTTTTTCACCAAATAAAATATATATATTCCGGTTGAAAACAAAATCTTTAAATAATGTCAATAACACGAAGACAGAACAACGAAGAAAAAAATCCACTTTAGATGCTACATTATCATAATATATTTCCTTAATTTTGCAGTATTGAAAGCAGTTACAACTTCACCACTTGCACATTAAAAGAGATAAAGCCATCAAAGGTAAAAGGATTAAAGTGGAATACATAATATCCTATAAATAGATAAAGACACCAGTTCATATTCTTAAAAAAGTGTTCTGTATCTTCGCTTACTAATACAACTATTTTGTCTATCAAAAATAATGCATTTATCTTCCGGCAGTGCATGAAATATAAAATGTGTTAGTCTTATCAATAACACTAACTTAAAGTACAATAAATTAATAAATCAATCAATCAATCAATCAATAAATCAACATTGGTTGCTACCTTATACATATTTTAGTAGCTTGATAATGTTGCAGATTTAAAACCAGTACCAGCATCTCCACTTACACTTTAGATGAGACGGATATTGCGAATATCATTGTTTATCACTGTTAAAAATACAATAGAAGTATTCTTCTGTTAGTCCTAAGAAAATATTACACATCATAATGAATAACCGTCAAACATACTAACAGAACTTGTGGTTTTATGCAAATAAATCCGCTTTCTGTGAAATTGTCGAGAAATTATTCTTGTCTATCATTTACTATTTATGTAGATATTTGTCATTTTTATACAGAAAATAGACATTGAAAGAAACAAAACTAAGTGACAATATTTGCGCTTATCATATTTATTACTAAATATACGTGTAGTAACAAATTTGCGCTGAATGTAAACGTATATGAGAAGCATGAGGTCGATATTCAAAATATATTGTTCATGTGAGCCGGTGTGCCCGATATCAGACACACTTCCGGCGGTATCAGGCACACTTCCGGCTGTGCAACTTCCGGCTGTGAAAAACATTCAGATTTCATACTTCCACTGACAAGATGTCAAGTATATACAAACTAACATTTATACTTCAAAATAAAGCATGATAAACGAACATAATTTCGCTAGTTTCCTCTGCGATCGTGGTTGAATAAACTGACACAAGAAACTACGACCTTGAATGCATAAATTTATAACATGAACATTCATTGGCGCTATGCAACATTAAATTATTTAATCTCGTATAAAGGTTAACAATAGGGCTGGTGTGCGCATACTAGACCAGTATTTGCCCTTGGGCCAATACCTGTCCTAGTATGCCAATATCGCCTTTAGTTAATAAGCAAGATTTATATAACAGTGCTATTAAATTATATCAAATTTTGATGCCTGGTAAGCTCAAAAAAAACTTTGGTATCATTTAAAAGTGTATCGTCTACTGAAAATGAAATTATAATTTACGTGACAAACATGTTGTAGATTTTTGTCTACTTTATAGTGGAACTTTAACAGAAATCGTAATGTTTAACATTTCGCAGTCAAAAACACGACTGTAATGATTATTGCGTATATTTATAGTCATCTGGTTTACTAATTCTTGTCCAGCAGCCATAACTGTTTTTTCAAATGATAACAGAAAAAACAAAAACATAAAAAAGAAAAAAAAACATGGGGTCACCAAGCATCGAAATTTTACGTATTTGTGGATCGGATACCTTAATTCATGGACCTATGCAGAGTATTTTAAAGTGGTGGTTACAGGCTGATCACTACCAAATCAAATGTAAGCCTTCGTATGTCGATCAAAATTAGTCCAAATATAAGTAGTGCTAATCGTTTTTTTCTCCTTTCCTCGTGCCCTTTCTCAATACCATTGTATTTTCTTTTACTCTACTGCGTTTCAGTATGTATATGTAGCATTCTATCGAAATCGGCATGTTCCTATCGCATGCTAGGCAAAAATGGCGGCTTAAGAATTTTATGTCTCGAAACAAGAAATTGAAAGACGCGAAAAGGAGGAAATTCAGCGTGTTTTTTTTATATATATAAAAAGTTAACACCCCTTTTTCTTTTTCTATAACACCTATATAGTTTTTTATGGGAATATAAGTCTCTGAAAATCTGATATGCTAGAAAATGTCGAAAACCCGTTGTAAAGTAAGCGGATTTTATATGAAATAAAGAACAGCCGGATTTAGTGGTGTTCAGCCTTACATTAATTAACATTTTTTGATACGACTATATTTCCACATTATATAATTATTAAATATATAGCACTTTAAGTAAGTTAATTCTGTTTCACGTCAAGTAACAATCCTACATTATGTTTTATGGGTTTTAAAATCTAAGGCCGGTTCGTGACCAATAACGGGCGTGTGTTTTAAAGTTTTATTTAGTCACACAAATTATGCTGCTTGATAGAAATTGCACTAAATCTTTAAGGGGGCGGCCTCTTATATTCAGATCACACACAGAGTCTTAAACCACAACTGCGTAAATAAGACTTATCGTATCTGTATCTATTCTCGGAAAGATAACTCGAACGTTGACATTAAACTTATCTAATTAAGGAGGTAGAATACCTTTATATTTGTATGTGCGCATGTCCAACCGGAAGCTAACGTAACGATTCACTTGTCTCTGGTCTGATGCTTCAATGTTTAACAATGCTGAAGTTATGAATAAATTACCGTAAAACCGATACAAAACTTTGTTGCTTTAAAATGACCTTATTGGTGTCATGGCGTTACTTGTCATTTACCACGCACAAGTAATAGCTTTTATCTTGAAAGTACGTAATTTTGAGCATTTTTTTTTTATTTGAAGAATTTTAAAGAGCCATTATTTGCCGTAATATATTTACGAGTCTTTCGCTATAAACAATAACGTTGCGGCTTTTGTGTAATTACATGTATATAGCAATGTTATGCGGAATGTAAGAAATTGGATGATGGTAACTAATACTTTTGGGATTAAAGTTGGGTGAAAGGTTAGTTATTGCGGTCATTTTCAGTTAAAAATTTAGCAGTTTGATTTGTAAAACCTATTTTTCCGTTTCCATTTATAATTTGGTACTTATAAATGAAATCTTAGTTCTAAATTTATTTAAATTTCAGTAGAAAATAGTCACTTTTTAAATCAAATTGGAAAATGGAAACGAATCCCGTAATCTATATATCTAATTGTAAAATTCATAAGGCGTTGACACTGGTCTATTTAAGGAACATAGATTCAGCTTTTAATCTGTATTTCAACACTATCCATGGGGATAATAATTCCAAGCACAATGATTTTTCCATAAGATGACAGACGAGGGGTATTACTGTAACTATTTTAAGCTTTGAAATTTGTTTATAATGAAAGCAAATACTTACTTTAGAAATAAAAGGTTTTGAAAATAAATTAAACGAGAAAGATAATTTTACTTGATATTTTTCTAAGAAATTACGATAAAAAGCAATATATAAGATATTTTAAACATCTATGTTGCCATGATTACTTTAAACGTTTTTTTAAAGAAAAATAGGGTACTATGTAAAGTTTTTAGTATTTTGCTAATAATATTATCTTATTATTTTATGTTGGTCTTTAACAATGGCACTGTTTTGAAGATGAGAGAAAATGCGTTACATTGGAAACAGAAGCCCCGCGACATACACATTTTTAAACTTATACTAGAAAGCTAACGCGCATATTAGTAAAATAATCAACTATGCAGTTTTTTACAGATAACAGTGAAACCGTATTACACTGAGAAGTGTTCAATATCCGCATTTTCCTTCTTTCAATATAATATATTTTTGAAGGGTCATGTACTGAAATTGTACTTTATGAACAGATATAAACTCAAATTCGTTTATAGCAGCTAAAACATTAAATTACACAAAATGCAATAACTTGCTACGGTTCAACTAAATTGAAATTACCCTGGTAACTAGGTATACTACCTCCTTAAGTACTGGCGCGGTACCAGAATTACATATCTTTTGACATGTGACCTTACACTTGATAAAAATGCTCAAGTTTAACTCGAAACCGGAAAAATATGCATATTTCCTACTGTTGTCAAGTACCTAAAACAGACCACTCTTCTGAAGCCTTCAGTTTTGCCTGCATTTACATTCAGTGTAAAGTTGACACTTTAATAATGTAAACTTAAGAGCTTTGATGAAAATTATGGAACAACTGGTGATATTTATTTCTCTCGGTTTACTATATGGTAATTTTTTTAACTACGTGTACGTCAAGTTTTCATAGTCATATAATGTTTAATTTGTTGATGTATTTCGTTTTCAAGAGGAAATAAGATTTGAAATATGTAAATAATGTACAATCAATTAAATTTAATTATTTGTTTTCAAAATACAGGTTCAGTATTTTAAGATTCCACCAATATATTTTAAAAGAAAAAAGAGAATCTAGAATGTTATTTATTTGATAAATAAAAATAAATTACGGGCCTATGAACTTAATGTCACATGTATAATGAACATATTTTATATAAGGAGGGCTTATGTTAAGTTTCAGGAACAGACACAGCGCCAGTGAAACTTGTTGCTTCAAAACCTATCGTTGTAGAGAACGAGCCACTCACTCTGACATGTACTTACCAAGGAAATGATACTATCCATTTCTTTAAATGGAATATTAATGGAAAGGATGTGATTGTATTAACATCGTGTGAAACAGTTGGCCTTTCTGAAGCTCTTGAACATTTTGAATATTATAACACTTCTTTTTCATGTTCTGGCTTAAATACGAATTTATTCAGAATTGAAAAGGTTCCGAGGTCTTTAAATGGAACAGTAGTGTCGTGCCTGGCAGACTATGAGAACAAAAGCAACAATGTGACTATTGTTGTTCAAGGTTAGTACAGTATTCAATCGTTCTTAAGACGGTGTATTACGCTTTTAATTTTATTTGCTAAAAAGTTCCAAAGATTTATTTTACCTTTTGATATATTTGATTGTGTATAATTGTATACGTTTGTAATTCTCTATACACATAAAACAAAATCAATCATACAACATATAGCTACAAAACTAAACAGGCAACTAAATGGATTTATGTATTTAATCGTTATCAATTTTTGACTAAAGGGGACCACCTGTACCCTTAGGTTTTACTGTTTTAAATGCATTAATTATTGTTTTAGGGAATAAATTCACAGATTTTGGAACAGTGATTCGTTTTTAATTTTGAATAGTCATTATTAAACTGTATTAATTAAGTATATTGATTATTAGAATTACATTTGTAATTAATGTACAACTCGCTAAGTTGTTATTAATACAGGAAAAACCCTCCAAAATGTGTGTATTCATTCTGTATCAATATATGTATGTTCGAGAAACGTTTTCCTTGACGTTTTGCCTAGTGAGGCCTGTCCTGTGTAATTTATCTACAAATGGCTGACTTTAAACGTGTGTATATTGTTATAACATGAGACCAGATGTAAAAAATGGTGGTGAGAAATAACCGTTTATTTTTGTCACAAATTTGATCGTTTCCATTTGATCCATTTTTGATAACTAGACTTTAGACTCTAAGATGCATGGGAAACTGATTTAGGCACTTATTTATTTTACACAACAAATACCAAGTCGCCGAAATCCTTAGTTCTACAGACACCATAAAGAACCAACTGAATAGAAATTCCTTTAAAATACATCTACCTCTATATTCAGAAAACTCTCTTACCAAAATTGGAAATATTTGTAAAATATTAATATTTAGAGGCCACTTTCACTGCTAAACGTTGATTACAAAATCGAAACAAAGGCTACAGCTAATAGGATCAAGAAAGTTTAACCAAAATAATTAATAATAACCAAACTGGATTCATAAAAGGGCGTTACATTAGAAAAATGACAGAATATTGCTTGATGTTATTGAACAAGTAAACAAAATGGATGATGAAGGTATTATCTTCTTTACAGACTTTCAAAAAAGTATTTGATAGTATAGACCACCCGTACATGTTTAAATGTTTAAAACATTTTAATTTTGCATAATAAATTTTGAAATGGGTCAAATTGTTCTATAATGATGTAAAAAGATCCATTTCAAATGATGGACATATGTCTGAGTTTTTTTTAATGTACAAAAAAGAATTCGTCAAGGTTGTCCCTTATTAGTCCCCTACTAGTTGAAAACCAGTTTCGGGGACTATAGGAATGCGCTTTTCCGTCATTCTGTCATTCCGTCATTCCGTCCGTCCGCAATTTCGTGTCAGGTCCATAACTCTTTTATCCATGAAGGGATTTTAATATTACTTGGCACAAATGTTCCCCATGATGAGACGACGTGTCATGCGCAAAACCCGGACCCCTAGCTTAAAGGTCAAGGTCACAATTGGAGGTCAAAGGTCGACAGGGCTTTTTTCCTGTCCGGTCCATAACTCTCCCATCCATGAAGGGATTTTAATATCACATGGCACAATTGTATCTCATAATAAGGTGATGTGTCATGCACAACTTTGAGACCCCTAGCTCAAAGGTCAAGATCACACTTAGCAGTCAAATGTTAACATGGCATGAACAGGGTCTGTTTCGTGTCCGGTCCATAACTCTTTCATCCATGAAGGGATTTTAATATTACTTGACAAAAATGTTTCCCATGATGAGACGACGTGTCGTGTGCAAAACGCGGACCCCTAGCTCAAAGGTCAAGGTCACAATTTGAGGTCAAAGGTCAACAGGGCTTTTTTCCTGTCCGGTCCATAACTCTCCCATCTATGAAGGGATTTTAATATCAGTTGGCATAATTGTACCTCATAATAAGACGATGTGACGTGCATAACTTTCAGATCCCTAGTTCAAAGGTCAAGGTTACACTTAGCAGTCAAATGTTAGCATGGCATGAACAGGTTCTGTTTCCTGTCCGGTCTATAACTCTGTCATTCATTAAGGGATTTCAATATTACTTAGCATAGATGTTCCCCATGATGAGACAACATGTCAAGCGCAAATTCCGGAGCCCTGCTCAAAGGTCAAGGTCACAATTGGGGGTCAAATGTCAATAGGGCTTTTTTCCTGTCCGGTCTTTAACTCTGCCATCCATGACGGGATTTTAATATTACTTGGCGTAAATGTTCCCCATGATGAGACGACGTGTCATGTGCAAAACCCAGAACCCTAGCTTAAAGGTCAAGGTCACACTTTGAGATCAAAGGTCAGTAGGATTTTTTTCCAGTCCGGTCTATAACTTTGTCATGCAAAATAGGATTTAAATATCAGTTGGCACAAACATTTCCCTGGATGAGACAACATGTTGTGCGCAAAGCCCCGGCTCTAGGTCTAAGGTCAAGGTCATACTTAGAGGTCAAAGGTCAAATTCAAGAATGACTTTGTCTGGAGCATTTCTTCTTTATGCATGGAGGGATTTTAATGTAACTTGACACAAATGTTCACCACCATGAGACGAATTGTCGCACGCCAGAACCAGGTCCCTAGGTCTAATGTCAAGGCCATACTTAGAGGTTAAAGGTCAAATTCAAGAATGACTTTGTCCGGAGCATTTCTTCTTCATGCATGGAGGAATTTTGTAACTTGGTAGAAATGTTCACCACTATGAGGCACACTTTTTTTAGAATTATGTCCCTTTGTTGTTACTTTAAATAGATTATATTGTAACTTTTTTATTACTGGCCGTAGGGAAAAATTGAGACCACTTTTCTGTGGTACAACATGCACGGTACATCCAAATTTTAGGTGTATTTTGATCTATCTCTACCTGGTTAAGAGTTTCTTGTGGACTTATATTTTATAGATTTTTATTTTAGGGTTTATTTCACTTTGTTGTTACTATAAATAACTTTTATGATAACTTTTTGTATAATCGGCCAAAAAAAAAATTCCAAATGAAAACAACTGTACGTTTTTATATATGCAAATTTTAATCCAAATACTTTGTTATATTATATTGTATATATAGTACAATATTGTTTATACATCATTGACAGATATCAGTTCATTATGTTATACTGCAGTAGAGAAAATTAGGTGCGTTCCAGTAGGGGACTTTGTATTGCATGGCAATACTTCATTCGCTTGTTTTCTTATCATATGCATTGAAATTCTTTCCGCAGCTGCTGTTATGAAAAATGAGAACATTAAAGGAATAAAGATTTCAAATGTGGAGGTAAAACAAACTTTGTATGCGGATGATGATAATTTCTTTCTAGATGGTGGCAGGAAATCATTTAAAGCACTTATCGAAACATAAGAGGAATTTGGTAAACTTTCCGGTCTAGAACTAAGTGTATCTAAATATACAACTCTAAGAATAGGATCATTAAAACATAGAAATATAATTTTCTGCGAAAGGAAAACCTTCAAATGATCTTCGGAACATACATCGACTCTAAGTCAAACTTTTGCAAATGATCAACAACAAATTCAGAGCCAAAAGTAACAGATGTTTGAGCATACACTTTTTACATGGAGTAAATGGAACCTTTCATTAATCTGAAAGATAACAGCACTGAAAACGTTTGCATTTCCAACATTAATATATCCATTGACGGTTCTGCCAAACCCGTCTCTGAATATTATCAAGAAAATAAAAAAACTGTATGTTTGATTTCTTGTGGGAGTACAAACCAGATAAAATAGCAAGAAATTTTCAAATCCAGTTGTGATCAAAAACATGTTCCTGATCTCAAGTAGATACTTCCCATAAAGAAATATCAAAAGCACGGTGCAAGGTTAATTATAATTTAAATGAAGAAATAAATTGTATTTCATCACAAATATTATGGTACAATAGTTATATGTTAGATAACAATGGAAACACATTATTCTATAAAAAAAATTATATAGAAAATCTTTACAAACTATATAATGTGTACAATACTAAGCTTAGAGCGTTCCAATATAAATATCTGATGAAAATAGTACCCAACAATGCTTTTCTATTTAAGTGCCAACTATCCCCCATCAAATCCATGCGATTTTTGCTCCATGTCTTCAAAAACACACCCCCGCATGTTCTGGGAATGTCAGATGATCCAAAAATTCTGGAGCGATATAGGAAGTTATCTCAGTATGAAAAATCTATTAGACACCCCACTAGGTTTCAAACTGTATCTCGGGGTGGTGGTGGTGGGGGGGGGGGGGGGTGGATTGAAATACTAGGAAAAATAAGAAAAATGTCATTAAGTATATTCTTCTTAATTTTGCAAAATATTTCATTTTTAGAAGTAAACATAGTAAAACACCTCCAACTTTTAATTCATTTAAGCTTTATCTTGATCGAATATGTTATTGCTTGTTTGAAGGACAAGTTAGGTGTATACCATTCAAAATGTACTGATTTTCATGGTGATGTAGACCAACAGAGAATATTTGATTGAGCAGAGCAGCCTTTTAATTCCTTTCCCTTCTTAAAACATTCTTCTTTACTAAATCCATACATGAAAATAATTCCTGTTTTTTCTTCAAATATGTACCGCTCTTTTCCTTTTTTTCTTTAAGGACACTCCATCATTTCATCATTTACAAAGCATTTTCCCTCCTTATTGTTTGAAAAACATTTCAGGGATTGATATTATGTAAAAATTTTTTTTTCTGACTTTGTTGAAATATATGGATAAAAATGTATATTGAAATATATGGACAAAACTGTTCAAATATGTAATATCGAAATTTTAGGAGTATTGTATCCATATATTAATAAACATGCTGTACATGTATAAATGTCAATGTACTAAAATGAAATAAAAATTGGAAAAACAAGAAAACGGGTCACAAAATGAAACTAGCCACTGTCACACTATAGTTGCTCTCACGAATGCAAAAAGAAAAAAGTCCTAAAAGGTTATCTTACAGTGCCCACAATACAGGATATATTTTGTTTCCAGCCTCCTTCAATGTTTTTATTCAACTGCGTTATCCTCCAATGTAATATCGCCGTATTCTACTAAATAATATTAAGTGCACTACTATTTTATACGTTTTCAGTGTTGCAAATCTGTATAAATTCCGGATATTGAGTTAAAATGTTGAATTAACAAACTAAAAGTGTTTTTTAAAACTTTTTTTTGGTCTTTACTTTAGGATTTAATGAAACAACAAATGCCGACTATATCTCATCATATACCACACCTAGATACATTGCATCATCAGATATAGATTCTACATCTGCAGATAAAGACACAGTCAGGACTATAAGTAAAGCGACCACATCTGAATATTCTAAAGATAAATTAACACAATCTTCATTGACGCAAATTTCTACGACAACCGGATATGAGGGCGCATTAAGAACAAACGCAAATGGAGACAACGACCAAACGGCAAGTACTAAAGGTGACACATTAGATTCCGGAAATACCACAACATCAACCACACGTAGTACTATATTAAATGACGAAACGACCAGTACAAATGGCTACACATCTGCAACATTCAAAGTCATAACATCAACCGCATATACAACCAGATCGAAAAATGAAACGACAGGAACTAACGATTACATACCTGCATCTAAGTTTACCACTCTACCAACCACTTATCATTCTCGATTCAGTGGAGTAACGACAAGTACCAATGATAATCCAGATGCATCTGAAAGTACCGCATCAACAACTACATACACATCCAAATCGAATTATGCTTCGACAGGTACAAACGATTACGTGTCTGTATCTGGGTTTACCACCTTACCAACCACTTATCATTCTCAATTCAGTGGCGAAACGACAAAAGCCAATGATTATACTTTTGGACCTGAAAGTACCGTAACACCAACTACATACACATCCAAATCGAATTATGAATCGACAAGTACAAACAATTACGTATCTAAATCCGAGTTTATCACTACACAAACCACTTATCACTCTCGATTCAGTGGCGAAACGACAAGAACCAATAATTATACTTCTGCACCTGAAAGAACCGTAACACTAACTACACATACATCCAGATCGAATTATGCTTCGACAGGTACTGAATCTGGGTTTACCACTAAACCAACCACTTATGATTCTCAATTCAGTGGCGAAACGACAAAAAACAATGATTATACTTATGGACCTAAAAGTACCGTAACACCGACTACACATACGTCCAGATCGAATTATGCATCGACAGGTACAAACTATTACGTATCTGAATCTGAGTTTACCACTAAACCAACCACTTATCATTCTCGATTCAGTGGCGAAACGACAAAAACCAATGATTATACTTACGGACCTGAAAGTACTGTAACACCAACTACACTTACATCGAGATCGAATTATGCATCGACAGGTACAAACTATTACGTATCTGAATCAGAGTTTACCACTAAACCAACCACTTATCACTCTCGATTCAGTGGCGAAACGACAAAAACCAATGATTATACTTATGCACCTGAAAGTACGGTAACACCAACTACACATACATCCAGATCGAATTATGCATCGACAGGTACAAACGATTACGTATCTGAATCAGAGTTTACCACTAAACCAACCACTTATCATTCTCGATTCAGTGGCGAAACGACAAAAACCAATGATTATACTTACGGACCTGAAAGTACCGTAACACCAACTACACATACATCCAGATCGAATTATGCATCGACAGGTACAAACGATTACGTAACTGAATCTGAGTTTACCACTAAACCAACCACATTTCCTTCTCGATTCAGTGGCGAAACGACAAAAACCAATGATTATACTTACGGGCCTGAAAGTATTGTAACACCAACTACACATACATCAAGATCGAATTATGCATCGACAAGTACCAACGATTACGTATCTGGATCTGCGTTTACCACTAAACCAACCACTTATCATTCTCGATTCAGTGGCGAAACGACAAAAACCAATGATTATACTTATGGACCTGAAAGTACCGTAACACCAACTATATACACATCTAGATCGAATTATGAAGCGCCAGGTACTAATGGTTACAAACCTTCATCTGAGCATACCACTTTACCAACTTACCCTGGAGAAATGACAAGTACCAATGATTATACATATGCACCTGAAAATACCGCAACACCAGCTACACATACATCCAGATCGAATTATGAAACGGCAGGTACAACCGATAACATATTTACACCAGGGTATACCACTACACCAAGCACTAAGCTTTCTACATTCAGTAGTGAAATGACAAATACATATGATTATACATATGCACCGGAAAGTACCACCACACCAACTACATACACATATAGATCGGATTATGAAATGACAGGTACTAACAATAACGTATCTGCGTCTGAGTTTACCACTACACCAACCACTTATACTTCCAGATCTAATAGTGAAACGACAAGTATCAATAATTACTCATATCGACTTTCCAGCAAATCACCGTTATTTTCAACCGGATTAAACTATGAAACTAAAGGAACAAAAGATTACATACCGGACTCTTATACTTCCGCAACAACCACATTCGGTTCCATATCAGATGATATAACGACAAATTTCAATGCTCTATCAAATGATGAAAGGACCAGTTCTAAAGATAACACACATGTACCTAAAAGAACTGTAACATCAACCACATATGCTACCAGATCAAATGAAGAAATTGAAAGGACTAAAGATTATATATCTATATCAGACAATACCACCACATCAACCACATCTGCTATCGGATCAAATAATATTACCTCAAGTACTAGCGAAATTGTGAATGCATCTGAAAGTACTTCAACATCAGCAGTAAATAATACCACATCAAATGCTGAATTGGCAACTATAAATCCATTAATCACAAATATAACAAAATCAGTTAATGACATGACAAGTATAAATTATTACACATATACATCTATGAACACCACCACAACAAGGACCTATGCTTCCGGATCAAATAACGAAGCTTCAAGTACTGCAGATTACAAATATACATCTGAAAGTTCCTCCAAACAAACAGCAGATGCTACCAAACCAGATGATGAAACGACAAATTCCAACGCATTAATCACAAATACAATACAATCAAATGATGAAACGTCAAGAACTAAAGATTACACATACGCATCTGGAAGTAATGATTATAAATATTCACCAGAAACTAACGTCACACAAACTACAATTGATCCCACATTGGAAAATGAAACATTTAGTACTAAAGATAATAAATATGCATCTGAAACTTCCGCCACATCAACAGCATATGCTTCGAGTTCAAATGATCAAACTTCAACTTTCTACACATTAGATACAACAAAATCACAAGATGAACCATCAACAACTGAAAATTACATACGTACATCTGAAAGATCCATTGCACAAACAACATATGCTACCAGATCCGATTATGAAACGGCAAATTTTAACGCATCAAGTACAGGTGCCAAAGGATTAACGAGTACTAGGACTTATACATCTTTATCTGCAAAAACCATCACGTCAAACAACTATTCAATCAAACCAAAGAATGAAACGTCAAGTACTAAAGATTACACAAAATATGAATCTGAAAGTACCGCCGCATCAACCAAATATGTTGCCGGATTAGATAATATAACCGCAGGTACTAAAGATTACACGTATTATACAACGGCTTCCATATATGCCACTAGACCGACTGATAAAATGGCCAGTGCGTCAAAAGCGTATCCATCTGCATCTGAGATATCTTCCTCATCAACCAAATTTGCAATCACATCAAATGACAGAACGACAGAGACGGAAGTACATACTTCCTCGTCTAAGTATAAGACCACATCAAAGGCACATGCTACTGAATCAGATGACGAAGTAATAGCTATAAAAGATAACACATCCGTATCTGCGTATATGACTGCATCGACAATATTTGTCACCAGCAGTCCGAATCGTGAAACATCAGCACCAACAGTTATTGTAGAGGATACAGGTATAAATGACTTATCTATCATGACAAAATTAATTTGTTACAGCTATTAACTGTTTATCTAGTAAACTAAAAGTACCAAGTTTTCTTGTTTCATGTACGGATAGCCAGAGGTAATAAAACAACATATGCATAGAACATATCAGTTTGATTCAGTTAAATATAGATAAGGGAGACTATTTAGTATTTTCATAGATAAAATGTTGTTAATACGACCATGAATCTAAACAGAACGCCATTTTGTTTTCAGAAAAAAGTAGGATTCACGGCTAATAATTCCCCTTCCCTCTGATTATTGCAAACAAAATTGTCATACACACAGATTTATTCTAGTATGAAAAATAGCATGTTTTATCAATCAGAATTAAAAAGATACGGTCATCTTGGATTTTTCAGTGCGCACCATTCCTTTTTTTAAAATTTATATCGGCAATCTGATAAACTTCAGACCTTACAAAACATATTGGTGAATGTCATGTTTTGTAGGTTAAATACTCAACTGGGGTTCGACCGATGTAAATATAGTAGTAATATCATATGCACTTTCATACCTCTTAGGGTTGATGTCGACATTTTGTTAAATGTCGCCGGAAGCTTGCATTGTCAACAAGATAAGAAGAAAAACAGGAAAAGAATAAGCAGTTGCGGAAAAACAGTAATGCCTAGATAAAATAAGCCGCAAAATTATATCTTATCCTAGATTTAATTGAAACGATCAGGATCTCGAAAACGAAATTGATCAAAGCAGAAAAAATTGGTTAACTACTTCAAAGACTAAATTGTGGCACATTACTTACTGTTCAGTTGTTGTTTTGTGGATATGAACACAGACAACTACCAACTAAGTGTTTAAACTATTTATCAACAGTGAATATTGAGCACGCCTATATAACAAAATATCTAATATTTAATTATTTTCACGCTGGCTGTCAGTATAATGGAAACATAACGTTTCAACCATAACTAGATTTATTTTAATTTCGTCCATTATCCGAGTCTCTTTTGAAATATGTATATTACAAGGCGAGCATCATTCCCATTGCACAAGAGACATTGACAGCAGACGTACACAGTGGAATGTCACAAAAGTTGGAAGCGTAGTTTCAATTCCGTGTTTCCAAAGGAATCCAGGTATCTTCAAATTGTGTAGCCCTTTGTTTAAATAACTGTTTTTGTTGTTCAAAAGCGTATAATTTAGCTGTCTAAAATGCATGCATTTCAATGAACATAAGAATGAAATATACACACATCATCTTTCTAGATAAAATTAGAGCAAATGGATTTTTAGAAGGAGTTATGAAAAATCTGAAAACTAAAATTCCAGTATAGCATCGGTAATTAACAGTCATGTTGTTTATCATTGGAACTAATCATAATAGTAATGAGCTTGGCTACATTGTTCTTGCCTACCTATCGGTGAAAGACAATGTTATACGGGTATGTGATCACCATCTTTATTAGGGTAAAGATAAGCTACACGTTCGCATGACATATTATGACGTATTAGTGTATGAGCGATATGTATGATCCTTAATATCTCTTTTATTCTCAATAGTGTTCTATTGAAAGCTGGAAATTATTATTGCTATTCAGAATTATCTGGGAACATATTCCGAAAGTGCACTTCTGCAGGAACATGGATGATGCCTAAGTATGACTGCGTGCGTAAGGATATAAAAGATATACAAAACATGGTATGTCTGAACGATTTAGAAGCTGATAGAATATTTTAATAGAATAACAATGAATCGAGAGACGGCATAACTACAGTACTTCCTAATTAAATGATTGAAATGATTTAGTACTATACTAGACCCAAAATTCGCATGTGAATATATATAAAAAAAACACAGTATAAATGTGTACTTACGCTAAAAAAAAGAAGTTCTTTTAAAGAATTTATTGTAACTGCATGACTTTAACTTAAGAATGTAGCTCTACATGCATAATTAACATACCTTTTAGTAAAGTTGAATGTATTAAATGAAAGCTTTCTACATTTAATGTCTGAAGGTAAAATATTTTAGTGAAAGATGGGCAATGGATATCTTTAAGTTACTAAGAATATGATTACATTACTTATACATTATTAGCGAGCGAGTTTGAGTGAGTTAGATTTTACGGCAAATCGACATAAAATGGTCACATATTGCCGTGCACAAGTTATAAGAAATTGAAATAATAATTACCAGGAATGGAAAATACTGAATTGATTTACATTCTAAGGTCAGTTCAATCAAAGACAGCATATCAAACACAGTAATAGACAATGTTCTTGGAAATCTGTCTACCTTAACATCACAAAGAACACAGAATGAGGATGGAGTCTATAGTGGGGAGATTGAAGTCATCGCTGCAACTCTTGAAGATATCGCAAATTTAGAAAATTTAACGGTCACAGACGATCAAGCTATGGTAAATTTACATAGATATTTCTTACTATTTTAATAACTTCTAATTCATGGTGTCGGTAAAATCAAATATTCGTTTGTTGTTTGTTTGTTTTGGGTTTAACGCTGTTTTCAGCAGTATTTCAGATATGTATCGACGGGCAGTTAATCTAGCCAGTGTTCCTGGCTTCTATACCAGGAAGACCTGAACTCTGCAAGTAGCTTACTAACATGAAGCAGAGGTGGAGGGCGAATGATTGCAGACACAATGCTTTTTATCAAATCGTCACGCCTCATCCGAGGATCGAACTCATGACCCCGCGATTCGTAGATCTTGACTCTTCCTATTGAGCTAAGCGGGCGGGCAAAACAACTATTGAAAAAGCAAGCAGCTGGTGACTTACCACTGATCGGTAGGACCTGGTTAAAACTATCGCTTTGTTGTAAGATTAAAGAGCCGCACAACTAATGGCAGGTGGCGCACAGCTCATTACGTCAGACAGCGTGGTTAGCAACTGTCTGAATTGCCGTATGTGTTTCACATACTGTGAAATAACAACCATTCGCGAGGAATTAACTCCAAAGGTCACAATGCAAAATAAACACCGCCAAACTTTGACATAATGTACAAATTCACGGATCATGGTACTTTAAGTTTAGAACTAAGCGAGAGTTTTAACCAGGTCCTACCGATCAGTGGTAAGTCACCTGCTACTGGCTTTTTTTCACAGTCACATCCAGCTGAATCTCTTTTCTATAGAATGTGCAGTTCCTCAATTACTGCCTGCTTCATTTGTGGTAGCGACATTCCAGTATCTTGAAGCAGTATGATAACTCAACACTCTTGAGCATGCACTCCTCTTTAGACAAGGTTTTGTTGAAGATGGCGTTAAGAAATGCCAGAACTATGATGATGGTATACATGAAATCGCCCTTAATGTATGTAGTTTTTAATGACATCGTTGTTGCCGCTTATCTTCTAGAAATTGATTTATCTTTTGTTTAACAGGCATTTCTGAAGACTGCAAGTAACCTTCTAGATTCAGATAATACAGAAGCATGGCAAGCGATCGATCAAAATTCTTCACAAAATAAGGTAAAATTAATGATCGCTCTTAATCCTTTGCTAAAGAATTTTTACGATCATGTGTGAATGTTTCATTATTATTTCTACCATATTTCTAAATAAAACTTAGCAAATGCTACAAAACCATGCCTTTGTTTTATAGGATGTCTCCGCAGCAGCAAAGCTTCTCGATACAATCAGTGTGTTCGTAGATGTTATTGCACAATCATTGGATGAGTCTCAGACGAATAAAACAATAGCTGTATCAAATTTATGTAAGTAGATATCATTTTCTTTCTCTTTTTTACGTATTATGAATGTATTTTACTTTCGATTTTAATATAAAACATAAAAATTAATATATATTGTTTTCATTTTAGAAGACATATGAATATTTAGTATAGTACTGAATTCTATTGGACGATAAACAGCAATAATGCCGAGTCCAAATATGGATTGTAATCTAACTGAATTCAGTTCGGTAGGCAAACCATAGAATGTGTTATTTCATATCATAATGAAAAAAAAAAACCCAAATATTCACAAATTTTTAATTGACGATTGAAAACACAAGCTATCAGCCGGTAAAATTTTTATAAGTGTGATATATTAGGTTCTACAAAAATACCTCATGTTTTCCATTAAAATATGCTTTCTTCTAAAAGCAGTCGCTTCGGCACTTATTTCAAACAACTACAGAACAATTTCTTGGTGTTATGGTAATGTTAAGTATAAAAAATTTCCTGTTGCGAACAAACATATAGATGAATATGGAACTTTAGTATAACTGCATTTAAAGGGCTTAAACATGACTAGACAATGCAAAAGTTAACCAAATAAATTTGTTTGTAGCACATTTCTTTTACTTTAGTGTTGCACGTTCGAAAAATCAATGATTCTGCTGAAATTGTTTTCCCTGAAGGAGGCGAATATAAAGAATTTGCAAGAGGATCAACTTTAAACTTATCTCGGGATTCACTGACAGGTTCACATATTTATGTTTTCAATCTAATTGTTTTGGTGCGTTTAATATCTTCTTTTTTCTTGAATATTTCTGTTGCATACGGCTGTGCCTTAACCTTTAGCCGGCTAAATTTCTAAAATGAACTGGTCCATCATTCAATTTAGGTAATATCATTTATTATTCGAAGGGGCGTTTACTGAAAACTTACTGATTGAATAGCGAACAGTGCATACCATGATCAGCCTGCTCGGATGTGCAGGCTGATCTTGGTCTGCAATTATCGCACAGGCAGAACCTAACCAGTGCTTCTAGATTCCTCAGCAAATAAACCTGTTGTTCTTAAGTAACTGAAAACTTCTACATGGATCAGAGGAGCATGACAAATGACTATAGATGTATTGTCTCCGGTTAATTATCACAGGTTTTAAACCTACGGTATAATGGTTATGACTGCTGCTTAACCGGGCGGACTGAAAAGACTGACTTTGGCTGTTGATATGGACACTATATGGATAGCATTATTTTGCACAATAAAATTCGAGTAAAATGCAAAACTTCATTTCCTTCAAAGCATGCTTATATGTAGGGATAATACACGTTTTTTTTGTGTATTAACGTCTGCAGAAGCCCGCGGGATTGTTTGTGACCGAGACCGAAGGTCGAGGTCACAAACATATCCCAAGGGCTTCTGCAGGCGTTTATACACAAAACAAACGCTATTCTTTACATAAAAACATTACACGACGACTAAATGCATTGTTTTCATATGTGATGACTTGACGATTCCGGTACATTTTTTATTTACCATTCTTGTTGTTCTTGGAAACGGTAAACATGTTTTAAATATCCATAACCGGGGCACACATAACAACAACACTACTAAAAGCGTGATTTGAAGGTTTCTGAGCATCTTATTTTTATTCTTAGTTATTACAAACGTTACATTACACATAATTTTACATATAACTGAAAAATTTGATAAACAGGAACACAATTATTTTAAGAATAACAACTTTACATTCGAATTATTTTGAGTACGAACAAACAGAGTACGGATGAGTACGAAGCTAGTGACTAGCTTTCGAGGTTTATTATATGAATTCTGCGGACAATCAGGTAAAAACAAACCGACTGATACTAACAAAAGTCATTAATATAATACCTAAAAACGGGCAATAGCACAAGTTACACGCGATACTTATTTATTCACAGTTATTTACAATAACTGAACAGACGCTTTGTGAAGGGAGTATACTCTAAGAGAAGCTAGTGCGTACATTGATGGGGGCAGTACGTTTGGGGTTGGAAACTGATACAGCTAAACATACTATGGATTACATTGTGTCTATAATGCTACAAGAAGAGGTTATTATGGTAGAAACAAGATGCAGATGCCAAATATCAGTCTGCGCAGAAATACATACATACGTCCCTGCCAAAGCATTTCAAAAATAAAAATCATGTATTAACAGCACGTGAATTGCCTTGTTTGCACACGATTTTCTCCCGTTTATACATGGGCGGATCCAGTGAAAAAAGTAGTTTTTATGCAAGAATGACTGTTTTCAATACTAAAGAATATGAGTTTAATCTCTATGTATCATGTTAAAGTAACCTGGTATTTATACTCTGATCATACGTTTAAATATGATAAATGCAAACAAAGTACATGTAAATAAAGTTTTAAACAAAGTCCGTTCTTTTGCGAAAGGAAAACTCTGAAGCAAAAACATGTATTGATTTTTTATTTTGATTGATGTTAATTAATTGCTGATACAGATTTTTAGAATTTTTTGTGACACCCTTAATTAGCATTACTGCATCAATTAAACAATGCTGTAACACCTTTAAATAAAATGTCAGCTACATTGTACTAGTCTGTAAAATAATGCGACTCATGCCTAAATATATGTGTGACGTAACGTGGTGAAGTTAAGTGTTGTTGCTATTATATACAATGTCTTTTGCAGAATGCAAATACTCAAGGAATGTCATACATTTATCTGACCTTGCATAATGATTAAATTAAGGTTGTGAACCCTAAACGGCCATCAGCATTACATTTTCTCTTCATACTATTTGTTTACAAAAAGCTGCGTGTGCTTTTAGCTATAGTAACGTCCGAAGAATGCCGACTAGGCTAATGAGAATACGTAATTACACGGAAATTGCCGAGTGTAATTACAGGTCCACTGCTTTAAATTAATATCATGATAAAAGAGTTTTGCGGTGCATAGTATGGACCAGATTCAAAGTTTATACACTTTTGCTTCATAAAGATAAACATTCAATACGACCTTTACATAACATATACTTTTACTAGTCTGAAACAACACCCTTTAAACTATTAGTACCAAAGAATTCCAGTCAGTTTTGATAATGTCTTATGTGTACGTTTAAGGTTCGACGTTATTTTCTGCGGTGCTTTATAGAAATCTCTCTGGTATTATGTCTACCATGACAACGTTTAGCAGGTATTGTACATTGTATAAGTGTGATATATATTGTCTTTAATGATACTATAAAATACTCCATCATAATACTATCGTATTTGTAAATGGTACATTGAAATATGCAGTACTTCTGTATTGTTGGGCTGATCTAAATTTTGAATAAATTAAGAAGTAATCGATATTTATATGTAGGGATTATTAAGGTATTGTATAATTTATCTTTCCTAGCAGGTAGTGAAAAGTACGGCCTTTTCCGTAATGTGAATCAAACCAAAGACTTCATGATTGGCGTGATTTAGACTTAATAAGTTAATCAAGAAATGTTGAATAACCCTTTAGGCTAATCCTATTTCCTACATGTTAATGTTTCAGTAATTTACACACAAATTGTATCAAATACGTGGACTTTGGCATTTCAAAGTTATAGTACATGACATTGGTTTATTTTCAGTAACGCTGTTCTTGGTTCTGCAGTGACGTCAGCAAAATTGAACAACTGGAAAAGTAACAATAACTTTAAAATCAGAATTGCATTTGAGCATAAGCAGGTAGTTATCAACAATTATTTTTTCAATCATCATCTTGCATGGTTTCGTGTAGTTTTATAAATAGTTTTAAAGATCAAGAAATAGGTTCAGACGAAATTTTCATTATGAGGAATGAGCAATATATTACATCTAGTACAGTGTACATATATTTAACAATTGCAGTAACATATTTTTCTCCTCTTTACCTTTAGGTAAACAATTTGTCGGCAGTTTGCAGTTTTCGCAAAGAAAAAAGGTAAAACAGATATTTAGATTGTTTTCTTATTACACGTAAGTAGATGATGATGGGCATGTGTGTGTGTTCATATATAGTACAGAACCTTTCTTTCGAAAACGTTTAAGAAACCCATGAATGTGTATCATAATGCAAGCGGAAAATCGTTTCGTTGCACATTGTATTTACTTTATATACTACTGGCATCGATTGTCCAGACGTTTGACCTATAGAAATATACCTCGAATTCACCTGAAAATCTCTAGGGTATGGTAGGCTGTCATGCTAATATAATTACTCTCACCTTAGAAGTAACTGACCAATCATAGGCTTTGCCCTGGGAATAAGTAAAATGCATTTGCTCTACTCATTATGCGCGACAATCAAAAGCTAGGAATCAGTTCACCCTGCCTCATTGCAGAGTTCGGCTCTTCTGTGAGGAATGTATTATTAGGCCCCGTACGTCAGCTGAACTGGCACAGTGTTTTAGGAGGAGAGTAAAATGAGAGTAAAATACCGCTAGACGTTATGTCGATTGAGATAACATACTAACACAAATGCTAAAATTATATTCGTATAAATTTGAATCTGTATTTCAATTCAAGGACAGCAGAAATTTAAAACTATGTTGATTGCATGTATTTGAAATACATACGGTTTTTAACTAATACTACTAGTTCGCTAATATCTACAATATTTACTCTGTATATACATATACAAATTATGTTTATAAAACTATTTAGTTCATTATGGGAGAAAGATGGTTGTTTTCTGAAGTCATGGAACATCACAACGGCATTATGTGAATGCAATCACCTTACAAACTTTGCTATTTTAATGAGTCCATGGACAAAGGTTTGTTATATTCCTTATTTAGAAAGAGTACACGGTAATCATATTAGTATTTTTTTCAATGTGCGTTAATATCTACCGAAATAAAAAAGAATAAATATCTAACAGGAAAACATTGAGTTATTTTTCCTGGCGTTCAAGCATGTGTTTGTTTTGGGTTTAACGCCGTGTTTCAACAGTATTTCAGTTATGTAACGGCGGGCAGTACACTGGCATCAGTCGTTAGAGTCATTAAGCGTAAAGCACTTGGCCATAAAATCAATCCTCCCTAATCGCACTTTCTGAAAAAATTACAATATCTGTTACCTCTGTCTTTAGATGAGACTAGAGAGAAAATGGTTTTCTGAGAAAATATCAATGTCAGTATGAAGAAAGTAATTAACATTATTAAAGATTATTTGATCTCAGCAGACTTCATAAGTGTACGGAGGGCAGCTAACCTAACCAGTGTTCCTGGATTCTGTACCAGTACTAACCTGTTCTCCGCAAGTAACTCAAGCATCTGTGTACCCTGCCTTTAACGCAAATGTTACACAAAAAAGCCCTTTCGGGGCTTTATTGAATGTGTGCGTTATGCATGCATAAATTAAGCCTATAATACACTACAATACATAGACACAACGAATAAATGAAGGAATACAACCAAGCATATTCTTACGTACCAAGCCTTTTAAAGGAAACGTGTCAAAATCTCGAACGGTAAACAGGTTACTATACTAAGTAATAATTTTCCTGTTTGGAAGTATGGAAAACCTATTAATTGGAGGTTTCCCCTACTGTAAGGAAAATGTTTTCTATAAGTAATTCAGTTTGTAACATATTTACCCAACAACTGCATAAATTTCTGTAAAAAAATTATAACTCATTTGTGAAAGCAGCACTCACTGTTTGGGTCAGCAGCATCAAATCTAGTACCATTGTACTGAATCACTTTTGTTTACAGGAAAATATAGACTCGACAGCAATAAATGTTGTATCTATAGTCGGATGCTCGGTGTCGACGCTATGCTTGTTGCTCACAATGATCACACATCTCATGCTCTGGAGGTATGTAAATTATTCGCATGATTTGAATAAGCTACACACAATCTAACCCTATTGCCTGTAGAGTATGCACATACTCCCAGCATCGATTATCTTCCGTATCACTAGACACAATTACCACGCGACTATGAAAGTCACATGGCCCTTGAAAAATTCTTCTTATTATTATTTTCGCTTTTATTTTTTAATGTTATCATTTTCATGTGTATTAAATTTCTTAAAATATTTAACGATTTATCAAAATCTTGATAAGAATGCTTGTGACAACAGAGGTCTCCTAACTGTAAGGGGAGACCACTGCGTAGGAAATTGGTGTATGTAAAGACGTAGCAACAGTATGAAGAATGCGGATTTAAACTGCCCTTAAAAGCTTACAAGTTGTCATTTGTAGAAAATTATAATCAAGATGATATGTAAACAAAAGTAAATCGAAATAATACTACAATCAGTTTCATATACCAAGAGAATAATTGATAAATAAAACATAAAATAACCGGATAATAATCAGATGAAAACTACAGTTTAATACTCTGTGGAGAATATATTAGGTTTACAAAGATAAGCATATATTTACAACATCTATAAGAGTGCATTCAAGGTAGTGGATGCGTAATGGCAATCAGCAAATTACATATTCTCCCGATGCGATTTCGTCAGTCTCCGATTTTTACGTAAACCATGTGGAAATTGCCGGTGTCATTGAAGGTCAACTATTTTTAATTTAAGATAATTTATAAAATAAATGAAATTGTTTAATGAATGAACGTCAAGATTAAGAGCGGAAAATGAATCAAAGTTAGGTACGAATATTTATTTCTCCTCGTCAAGTACTTTTCAAATTTTATCCAGGTATCTGAAGTCAGATCGAGTGAAAATACTTATGAATCTGTGCTTTGCTTTGGTGATTTCATATGTCATTTTTCTTAGTGGCGTTGACAGAACGGAAAGCGAAGTAAGTGTATCGTGTATTTCGTTTTTGAAACGGAAAAAATAAATATATTACTTATATTATAATATTACGTATATTCATCCCCATAACATATATTTAATAATGGTACCTGCTGTAAGTGTAAATTAATTAATTAATTTTTTATGTCGTTGGAATTTGAATGATAATGAATTTATGTAAAAATCTTTATTCGTATGAATATGAATGAGATTTCTTATTTTATGTTATTTTATTTTTCTGATATTCTAGAATGGCTGTACAGCAGTAGCGGCATTACTACACTACATTTACTTAGTCGTATTTTTCTTGATGTTGGCAGAAGGTATAGAGATTTTCTTTGCGCTGATTTACGTGTTTGCATCAAAGTCAAGGCTAAAGTGGATTCTGCCAGCAGCTTGGCGTGAGTTAATTGATATTTGTGAAATAATTTATAATTTCCAGAATTTTTACGAGTATTTTTTTCAGAAAAGGGAGTTCCTATGCAAGCCAGAGTGCATACATATATCATGTCCCCATGAGAGATTGTACACTTTGTACTGTACAGAGTATAGAAACGTTTGCTTATCTGACGGCAAGCTCATATGCTGGAATGCATAAAACAGATGGTTGAGAATAAATTGTGTCATGGTTACCAGAGTCAATTTTAGTGTTTTTGTCAATAAATTTTGTGTTGAGCACAAATAGATCTATACTGTAAAGAAAACTAGGTATTAAAATTACACCTACGCTTGTATTTGAATCCTATGTTCTGTTAGATAGGAATACATCTAAATCTAATTTGTGTATCATAATAGCGTTTAATGTAACGATAATGTTGTATTTTCTTACCGCCGTTTGAAATGAAGAGGATAGATTGAATACTATAGGCATCACACACAATGTATTTGTTACTTTTTATTTCAGTACTTCCAGCAGTGATTGTAGGTATTTCCCTTGCAGCAACAAAGAGAAAGGGATATGGAAACAATCAATTGTATGACAATTATGTTATATGATTTTTTATACTTACATCTACTGAAATTAAAGATTGTTGATTTCATGCAAAAACTAATAAAACATCCTATTATTATGTTATGTAATATTGTAATTTTAATTGCAGTGAGGTACGGTTTATAGTTGTTATAGCTACATTTTTTGTTGTTGTTGTTGTTGTTGTTGTTGTCATGAATTCTAATGTTTAAAAACAATTCCTGTCTGAACATTTTTGACCTGTATATTGTGAAAACAATATTTCAATTAGATATACATCTTTGAAAAAATGTTTTTGCAATTTTAATAGTTGTTGCACTCATTATTTCAACAGTTGTTGGCTTTCATTTGATAATGGTCTAATTTGGGCTTTTGTGGGTCCTGCGTTGTGCATAATTCTGGTAAGTTCGTTTTATTATGACGATTCATTATACTCATTTAAATAATGCGAACAGAAACGTGTCATGTTATTTAGTGAACTGTAATATGCACCATTAGTAATATGTAACACGCGGTGGGAGCAACAGTTTCATTTTTATCCCATGAAATTTCAAAGCTCGAAGTGATAGAGCGTCTGCTTCGAGTGCGAGAGGTAGTGGGTTTGAACCCCGACCGCGTCATATCAAAGACGTTAGAATAGTACCAGTAGCTCTCTTGTTTGGCGATCAGCATTAAAAGGAACACTGGCTTCTCTTCTCTCATACCTTTGTGGCGATGGATTAGCGAGTTGTAGAACTTGCTTCGTAATCGACCGAAAACAAACTATCTCAAAGCTCTCATGATGCATATTTATTATTTATGTTGTATCACTATGCTTTACGTGCTGATAGAGGTCAGTGAAAGGGATTGCAGTGACAAGAAAACATTACCCTAGGTGGTCCCATTTTTTAATTATCTCCCTTTAATTCAAACCTAGTCCGGGGCATAACTTAGATACAATGTAGGGTATTGACTTTAACCTTTTCATACTGACAGAGGTCAGTGAGAGGGAGTCAAATGACAAGAAACCATAATTTCAGGTGATCCCATATTTTGAATTATCTTCCTATTTTGAAAACCTTGTCCGGGGCATTCATACTTTACTTATTGATAGAGGTCAGTGAGAGGGAGTGCAGTGACAAAGAATAATGACACTAGGTGGTCCCATTTTTTTATTATCTCCCTTTTTTGAAAACCTTGTCCAGGGCATAACTCGAATACTATGTAAGGTATTGATTTGATACTTTACATATTCATAGAGGTCAGTGAAAGAAAGTACAGTGAGAAGGAGCCATAACTATAGGCACTCCAAGTTTAGAAGTCTTGCTGACCGATTTCTCCTTAACATAACATCCGCGCCTGAAAAGCCCCTTCTGCTACAATAATTTCGGGGAGAATCCATCGGTGTTACCGATCGCTTTGTTGTTGTTGTTGTTTTTTTCGTTTTGTTTTTTTCATTTAGAAAAAAGGCTCTTCTATTAATGTCTTACTATGTTGCAGATTAATTCTGTTCTGCTTGGTTTCGTAATGAGAGCAGTATTCCGTTCAAAGAAGGTACTTCATAAGGACAAGAAGGAGAAAGTCTTGTAAGAAATATAAAACAATTCATAAATCATTTAGTAAACTGCAGTACGCATCATTCAATTAATTATTAATAACAATTACTGAAGTTCATTTGATTAATTTTTTCACATCAGTCTTTAGTTGCGTTACTTTTATATTATGTATCTGTTCACATGATCTGAAGACTCCATATAAGTTTGACCATGGACAAGCATTGATATGTATTTTTCCATCGGTTTCCATTATAAGAAATGACTGTCACATACCACAAAATTAAGAGATGACAATTAAAATAAATGTAATCATTTTAATAAGTTAATATTTCAGATACCCCCAAAAATAGTATTTTATATAGACTTAACCGATCCAATTGTTTACAATTGCTCCTCATGCACCATAAGCCCCTTTATTGGCGTATAGAGGCCAAATGCCTACTGACACCTTCTATTCTAAAGTGAAAATTAAAAAGTGTTGCATTCAATCAGACACTTGTAAATGATTCCAAATTTCACAGAAAACATTGTATAGCTTAATTATGACACAAATTTTATGATTGTAAGCATTACCTTTTTATTCAATCAGCTTATGCCTGATCGACTCTTATGCGTTTCAAAAAGCATCTGACTTATAAATAAAGGTCAAAAGAAATTCAGAAATTTCCTTGATTAGTGCGTATGTATTGCATTTCATTGACTAGATTCAGTTTTTGTAAATACGTACTTTAGCGTGTAGGTTTTCATGTATCAATCATTTTTTCAAATGAAACATATATGTTTAATGTTTTCCAGAACTGGATTTCGATGTCTTTGTGTTTTACTTCCTCTAGTTGGATGCACATGGGTCATTGGGATATTCTATGTTAATAAGTCTATGTCATGGATACAGTACATCTTCGCGGTCTGTAATGGATTCCAGGTAAACGAATGGCAGTTCACTATGTCTTACATTATAATGTTTTCTGTGTCATTGAGAGTTGACAGTATGACATGTACATAAGCCTTTGTGCCTGCATTTTGCTTTACTGTTACTTTTTGTCAGAAACAGTAGTAATGTGTAGCGTGACGATGTTTACAGTATGAACAGTGCAACTTCACTACCACATCACCGTTTGGAAGGCTAAAATGTGGTTCATGCAATGAGGTTGTTGCTCTGTTGAGGTTAATTTATCATTAATGTTATGTGATTGAAAGGAAAATAACATTTTTGCAAAGAACTATATGCTCTTTGGAGGGTTATAAATAGAGATTATATTGTTTGTCTGTAAGTGTTTAGATATAACATTGTTGTTTATTTTATCTTATGTCATTACTTTATTTCAGGGACTGGTTATATTCATATTTCAATGTGCATTGAACAAACAGGTGAACGTTTATGTTCTATGATTCCAAAGAATCTTTTTTATAAATTTTAACTGTCAAAATAACAGATTTTAAGTGCCGAACACGTTTCCTCGTAATTTGACTCAGTGTTGTTATATCTTATGGTTCATTGGGGTCGTGGAATTTGCTCATTTCGTGTAACAAACTTCTGTTTCAGTTAACCTTCTGAGAGAGAAGATTTGGCTTTTCTGGTCCCAATCAGTTAAAAAGACGTAAATGTCACTGCTGATTTGCAAGACATAATAAAAGAAATTTGAGTATGTATGCAAAAAATCAACCAGTATAAGGTGTTGTGCAGTTGGTATGTAAATAAAGCAGCATGGAATATAATCTTATTCGGTTCGTAGAGTTGTCGTGGAATATACACGTTCGTTTGTTCTGCTAGACATTTTCCCGTTATTGGTCCGGTGTATTATGGTGACTGGATCGTATAAAGTCTCTCTCTTTCTCTAAGATTGAAGTACAATTTTAAAACATGATTCGAAAATTAACCGTATACTAATGTATGGAATTGGTTTACAGATACCAAAGGCTTACAAAGCTGCTACTACTAGAAGGAAGTCCGAAACATTGTCTCTTTCTGTAGCAACACCAACACCAACATCAAAACTGCGTATTATCGTAAGACTCATCTTATATCATCAATGAAGACTTTTCCTAACTGACATATTAATTTGTTACATCAAAGGCTATTCCCGTATTTTTAAAATGATGTGTTAATACTAAAAAGATAAATTAAAACTAATACTGTGCCTCTTCTGTTTATATTGTTAAACTTCAAAGAAGTTACAAAGAAGTTATTGTCGTCTAGTGATGTCGATATGAGGATTAAGCAACCCGGGAAATGTCATATCGGCCGAATTTAATTTAACTAAAATTTTAAATTGAGAAGAGAGTAAGCAGCGGTTGGTATACCTGAATTATAGTTTGGTCTTAATGTGTTCTCAAAATGCCGCGACGTAAAATATTACCTTTTGAATTTTATAATGTTATCCTTTAATATGTAATTTATATAACTTCTATGTGGCAGATACGTCAGTAGATTTTTCTAAGACTGGTACAAAAATGGGTCGTACCTAGCAGATACGACCTCTTACTATTAACGAAATATTTTATACGCACGTTTTGACTTGGCATATTGGTAGATGGCGATGGGATGGTGTGCAGAGCATATGAACCAGGTCGGTAGGTCAAAGGTCAAGGTCACAAATGTCAAACTTGACCCTCGCATTTCGTGTACGGAGCATAAATTAATAAATATTCAAAGTATTTACTTCAGACTTGGCATACATATAGCTAGCGATGAGATTATGTGCAGATAATATGAATCAGGTCTGTAAGGTCAAAGGAGCTGAATGGTAAAAATTGTCCTTCATATTTCGTTCCATCACATTGCGTTCAATTGTGGCATAAAGGTAGGTGGCATTGAGACGATGTGCACAATGAACCAGGTCTGTAGGTCAATGGTCAAGGTTATACACGTAGCAAGGTTAAATCTATCAACTTTTTCGCCCAGAGCATAACGTGATAACCATTTAAGATATTGACTTCAAACTTGGCATTTGTAGGTGGCGATTAGATGTGCATTGTGCATGAACTTGGTCTGTAGGGTGAAGGTCAAGGTCACAAATTGTGACTGCTCTTTGTATTTTGTACTTTTTTAGATATCGACTTTAAACGTAGAATACAGGTGGTTATTATGAGGTGATTTGAGGAGTGCAGCAATCCACATCACTCCCTTCCCCCAACCCCCACAAAAAATCACTTTTTGTTTTTGTGCCTTAGTATTTCAGTGCATGAACTAGGTTGGTAGGTCAACGGTCATGGTTAGAGGAAGGTCAAATGTGTCTGTCATGTCATGTGTCCAAAGCATAACTTAATATTCATTCTTAGTATAAACTAGGATAGGTGGTAAGGAGACGATGTTCAGAGCGCATGGACTTGGTCGGTAGGTCAAAAGTAAAGGTAAAAAAAAGTCAAAACTGTTCAAGGCATTGACTTTTAACTTGGAAAAAGGAGGGTGGTGATGACGTTGTTAAAGGAGTGCAACAATCTACATTACATACCCTCTCCTTTCAGATACATTCACACAGTTTCTTGTGCGTTAGTTTTCCATCAGCGCTGCCGCGCAATAAAAAAACCCCATCCCCTACCCACACACATCAAAGTTTGTTTTTCTTAAATTTGTCTTCCTCCTCCTTTTATGTAGAACTTCGGGCGTATTTTAACCCGCTTCTTTGAGCTCTTATTTGTTCAATAAACAGTTTTATACATACATGATTTTATGCTCAGGCTGTGGCAATAATGTATAGGTCATAGTAGGTCGTGAGTAACACTTAAAATGTTTAATTTCTGGCTGGGATGTACATATGAATATTGTATTAATGAAACTAAATGTTAAATAAGAAAACTATTTAAAAAGCTCTTTCATATTTCAGCCGAAGTCGATAGCCCGTTATTTGTCATCGGCACAGTATTCAGTCGGTTGGAGCAATAAAACAAAAGGTGATTAGCTAAAATGTTCCACTCCTGATTTATAAAGTGTTCAGTTGTAACGAAACTAAAGTACCCTTTTTTAATAAAGTGACTGAGTCAATGACTACTTTTTTAATATGTTTACATGTGAAATATGTTCTAAATTGTTGAACATATTATAAAAAAAGTAATAATTAACTTATTTTATGTTTAATGGACATACAAATGAAAGTAAAGTGGTTTATACGAATCGAGTAAAACATGGTAAATTACCGTGTTCTTATTTTATATTTACTGGACATAAAAATGAAAGAAAATATAGTTGTTCAAGCTCGAATTTTTAAATAGGCGACCCCTTCTTTTAATCAACTGTGGCAGATGTGTTTATCTGTATATTATAAAGTAACGGAAATGAAAACAAGGTCACAAATAATACCACTCCATCCGTCCGCCCGGGTGCGAGCTTAGCACAGGAAGATGTATAGCGCTTACACTAGAATTATACATTATTCTTAATGACAGAGCATATATTTTGTAACCTTTTTAGTACCAGCTTCACATATACCCTGAGAGGTTGGTATTTTAAAAAATACGAGAACAGCATTTTCCTGGTAAGTTATTAGGTGATTGATAGAAATGCATTTTGCAGTTTCAGAGCAAGGTATATATAGCAGTGCACATCTTCAAGATGATGATATAGACAACAACTGCCTTTTCAATTCAGTAAGTACTAAAATATTGATACGTTTATTTTTTTCTTTTTAAGGGAATCTCGGGAATTTTTTTCTTCGCTGTTTCTTATGACAAATCTGCGCATGTCATAAAATCATTATCATCGAAACTTTTGCATGTCCGCATGCATTTAGTGTTTAATATGTATAATATACTCACTAGGTGTTAGGGTTAGTATTTCCATGATTACAAAATATACTCATTAAAGACACTAGACATTGAAATCGCTTTAACCCGGTATATACTGGCGTCTGTAATATATCACAGGCGCACCAGATCTGTTTTTAGTCACAGCCTTTTTTGTTCCAAGACATATACCCCTGATGTATCTATACTGCATTACTCACCCAATTACAGGAAACTAAGAGAGGCTATTTTTCTCGCATTATATATTGCTGTGATACTATTTATATTACCATATGTGATGTCGCGAAAACATGTGACAAATTATCCAATCAACAGTCTTAGCATGAATCTCTTATTACTTACCTTATTCATAGTAAAAATGAATTATATTTTTTTTAAAAAAAAACGAGAACTATAATATAATATTTCATAGCAATTTTCATGTATGAAACTAATCTGCCATACGTATGGTAAGGTTAGCAAAAAAAAAAAAAAGTAAGAAAAAACCGATCTATTTTGAATTAGCATGTCACTTATATATAAGAAACATCTGTTCCACAATAATTTAAAACAGTTTAAAATTTCATCCTTTATTCCCATTAACTTGACATTGGACCGTCACATAATTATTGGGAATGTTTTTACGAAAACATCTATCATACATTAGTTACCATTATTTTACTTTAAACAAATGCACTGCAATACCACTTATGTTTTAAAGTGCCGAGATATCAGATAAAATATGGTTGTGTACAATTGAAAGTGCTTGATATTTATGTGTTCGTTTTAAAGTAACAGTATTTAAGAATTAGGTAATTCGCTCTTATAATGTTTTGTTGCATTTGTTCAATTACATTTTCAGACACGACTCCAATTCAGTGAATACTTCTCCGAAGAGGGATTGTGTACGCATCTGTGAAATGTAAAGTGATTCATTTATGAACACCGACAAATAGAAAACAAATATAAATCGGCAGTATAAATCTGTTTATACTGAACTACATAACTTCCGAATATGGAAAATTAAGGGAGGGGGCTAATCATAGTCATTTCAATATCAATTGGTGTTTTAGAATTGCCTCCCTTTTTCTTTATTGATATACATAGAACACTTTGCATGGCTGACTTTGAGCAGAGTCAGAGGGGTATACCATTATGATAGATACTCTGGACAATTGTTGAAGCCTTGACAGATGAGAAAAGGATTTATATTGATGTTTCATGAAATGTTGCTGGTGATGATTTTTGGTTGCATTCAATGCTTCCGAGGGATCTTTTTACAGATTAAATATTATTTATCAAATATTAATCCAACTTATAATCGCGACCAAACGCAATTTTTATAATATTGTTAGAATGTCTGATTTTTTTTCAATTCCACTTTGTTTGTGTAAATTAAATTGCATATGTAAATTACATGTATGATTATTACGTATTCGTTTGCAACTTAAAACTTACGCGATATAATTCTATGTAAAAGTGATTCTTGTTTCAGTCACTGACCGTTCCAAGGCGGTGACCGGTTGTGTTCATTTGATATTTTTGTCAGTTTAAGTTTGTATATCTTAATAACTTAATGTCTGTTTCGTGGCTTATTGTGTTGTAACGTTATATTTGTTCTTTATTCGTAACGCTCTTGTAAACTATAATAATTGAGCCGCACCATAAGAAAAGCAACATAGTGCATTTGCGACCAGCATAAATCCAAACCAGACTGCGCATGGTCAGGATCCATACTGTTCGCTTTCAAACCCTACTGCAATTAGAAAAACTGTTAGCGCACAGTATTGATACTGACCAGACTGCGCGGATGCTCAGGCTGGTCTGGATTCATGCTGGTCGCAAATGCACCCATTGTTTTTCTCATGGTGCGGCTCAATTATATTGTCTATTGTGTATAGAGTGTGCAGTATATCTGAAAAGAATATTCAAAAATAGTTTTAAAAAGGCAATATTTAACATAACAACTCAATTTCAAGGAATTTGTTTTTGTACACAAAGAATAATAAGATTTGCTCTTTCTTTACAGGATTATGATAAAAAAAGATCAGTAAGTCTGATCTTAATTCACAGTTTAATTTTAAGATTCGGAACTTGATTTACTTCGAAAAACGCATATATTGAATAAAGACCCTTTAAAATGTCCTCATGTTTAATGTGTGCGTTAAAAGCATGCTTTACACAATCAGACCTCTGTACATTCTAGTTCATTTATTATGAGCGAATGTTGTAGGTTATTTGGGCTATATCCGAAGTACGAAAATAAGTTTGATAGAATAAGAATTAAGAGATCATTTGCAGCCATTCATTACAAATACGGGTACTTTACATAATGTGATTTTCTCCATGGTTTCCAGTTATAAAAGTATCTAATTTCAAAGTAAGTTAAAATGTTTAATTAGTAAGTTAAAATGTCTTAATTCTAGATAAAGTTCTATAGAACTTATCATACCAGAATCAACGTACTCTGAAACCAAATTTGTATTTTCATACTGTTGATTACAATTATGTAGTTTGCTTAGAAATTTTATTAACTCTATACTAACAGGTAATGATATTGCTTGCATTGTGATATAATATTATGGGATTTGTGGAGGAAGGAGGACTTTTTTTCACTGACATTAAATACGAAAACGAAAAACAGTATTTCAGAAGAATAGTAAATTAGTTAACAAATGTATATCAATTGTCTATATTGAGCCGCGTCAAGCATAAACAGCCGTTATCGTTAAATTAATTGTTCCGAGTAATATGACGTCAAATGTTAGAAATGACGTAACAAAATGGCGGCGCCCGTATTTTCACACGACAATTTGTAAACAGAAGAAAATTTCAAGAAATGGATACGTTCGAGGTAATATTTTATAGAATTATTTGTAATGATGACAGAGAAAGTATTTTCAAATTGATTTACCCACATAACTTTTCAAAATATCAAGAGATCTACGTCTATAATCATACAATATTCAAGCAAAGTCGAAGGTCAGGACCGGTCAAAATGCTTAGATTGTATAAATAATGTTGTTAGATTGCTTATTAACTTATGTCATTCTGGAATATAAGATAAGTGTTAAACACATCTCTACAAGGCAGATATGAATACTGATTTTTGTTTGCAAATGCACATGCATAGATCTGCTGTATTACGAAGATTCTATGCATAGGAACATATTTAGATTGAAAGCAATGCGGAAGCAAACATGAATATGTTGCCAATTAGATCCTTTAGCAAATATTCAATAAAAAAATATCATCCCGTTTATATATGTTGCAACGACCTTGGATGGTACGGATTTCGAAAAATTAAATCAACCTAATTTTTCATCGATCAATTACTTATCGCCGCAGTGGGCGAGTGGTTAGCGTGTTTGACTACAAAGACGAAATTTTCGAGTTCGAAACCTCATCTTGTCAACTTTTTTTTCAACTTATTTTTTTCTTTCCTGTTTAGTATTTTTTCATTAAATATATTTCAATGGCATGCCTCAATTACGAAATGTTTTATTTTTCATTTGCACAGGAGCTAAATGATCTTCTGTCATGCTTTGGATTGACAGACCAAACTAACATTGGCCGTTCTGCAGCAACTTATGATACTGATACTGATATTGATGAGGTGCAAGATGTTAGCATTGAATCCCGTCTTCAAAGATATTACACAGCTACCCCCCTTGCAGAGGAATACGGTAATGAATCAGAAAATCAAGTTAATGAAGACACTAATGTAAATAGTGAAGATCCACAGTGTGATATTAACAATGTGAAAACCATTTATGACAGTGGATGCAAATGTACAAAAAACTGCTTCAGTAACTTTACTTTTTCCCAGATTGAATCGAACATTCTTAATGTAAGGGAAATGACAAAAAGTGAAAAGGAAATGCTAATTATGGGCACTCTAAAGAGGATAATCTCTGATGCTAGATGTAAGGGAAATCGTAAACGTTCACGATATGAATATGTGTTTGAGGGTGTAACAGTGTGCCATGAAACATTTCTAGTGGTGTTTGATATTAAAGACAGACAACTGAGAAACATTAAACATCACATGGAAGAACATGGTGCTCAGCCACGTGTTCACGGCCACAGCGGTAGACGTGCCCCCAACGCATTTCCTCCTGAAGTAATTAAGGACGCAGTGCAATATATACTGAGCTACGCAAACGAAGAGGGACTCCCTCAGCCTGCGGCACCAAGAGGGCGAGAGGACGAGGCCCCAATTTACTTACCATCCTCGGACACAAAGCAGTCCGTACACAGTGAGTATGTAAAACGTTGTATGGAAGCTGAAAAGAGGTATGTTGGTTTAACAACATTTAAAGACATATGGAAAAATTGTTTGCCACATATAAAAATAGCCTCTCCAAAGGAAGATGTGTGCAAAGTATGCGAGGACTGTAAGCAGGATATCAAGCTTGCCATGAGCGAAAATGACAAAATACTTGCAACACAGAAGTACCACAATCATGTACTCCAAGCCAGGAAAGAAAGGGAACTATACGTAGAATGCGTGGAAAGGTCAACAGCAATGTTTGTTAACCGGGCACAACAAGACCAGGCTGCGGGAGATGGATTTTCGACAGACGACGTACATTACACGTTCGACTTTAGTCAGTATGTCAAGTTGCCTCACCATGCGCAAGAAAAGGGACCCACATTCTTCATTCAACCAAGAAGAGTGCAGGTATTACAAATAAATTAATTATACTTTTGCTTTGTTTCTGTAATGGAAATAATGGTAGTATATTCATACAAAAAAAAATCATAATATTTTTTCACAATCAACATTATCAAGATAGTTACATTATATCCTTTCAAATTCGTTCTTAAATTTCATATTTTTATGCCATATTTCGAAGAAGAGTGGCTATTTTTTGTTACTCATTGTAAGTCGATCTGCCTGCCGGTATGTCGTTAGGTGAAACAAAATTGGTTTCCGTCCGATTTCGAGTGAATGTTTGGTCTCACTATGATCATACTTCATAGGATAAGTTTTTTTCTAGGGTCATTAGGTCAATCACCGTGACCTTGAGAATGAAAACGGTTTCTGTTAAATACCTTTAGACATTTTTCAGGTTACAACATATAAAATAACGACATGCTATTATATGCGTGTATGTGAGGTGTGTGTGTTTGGGGTTGGGGTCGGGGACGGGGAGGGGTGTATAGAAACAGCGCTTGTTTTTTTTAGTCATGTGACCATGTAATATCCAGCACTTTATCTGTCTTCAGATATTTGGTTTCCGGGCCGATGGCTATAAGCAGTACAACTATCTCATCGACGAGGACCAAACCATTGGTAAATCAGTTCATTATCTTTTTATCATTTTGGCACGGCATTTTGTTAAATTTAGGAAAAATTACCCATTAAAATGCAAACTTTCACGTTGATCGAATTATACTGCATGTCTGTAATTATAGTTAATTGTGTTAAGATTCTTGATGGTTGTGTTAAAAACATAACGGATATTACATAATTTTGAAAATCGTGCAGCAAAATATTTCTCATATTAATAACAGTTTTTCTTAACTTTTCTCCGGAAAAGATGGCCAGAATGTACACGGACCGGATTCTGTTATATCAATGATTGATCACGCCTTCCACACGTTCGGTACTGGAGAGACGGAATGTGGTATTCATGCTGATAATTGTTTCGGTAAGTATTTTTCGTTGACTAGCGTAACGTTTCGTGTAGTTAATATCCTGTTTTTATAATTTCATTCTGTATGAAAGCTGCTGTTGACGGTCACAAAAGCCCCTTGACATATCGTAGCTTAAGTAAAGATTTATTCTTGTGTTACATTGTTACAGTTCTATGTCTGTCCAGTTTCAAGAATATATGAGCCGCGCCATGAGAAAACCAACATAGTTGATTTTCTCATGGCGCGGCTCATATATATATGATGCACCATACTAACGGATGTGATGTTATTTTTAGTTTGTTTGTGTGTTCAGAAAAAGAAAAAAATATCTATGTCGAAACATATGAACGATGTGTGATATGTACGACATAAAAAATGTACATGTATACCGTATTAAATTTGAAAGTAAACGGCGATTACATCTTGAAGTTTGTGTTTTATTTGAGCTAGTTTATTTCTGACTATGATATTTATTATAAATAACGTTTATGTACAACTGTTTACCAGGTCAGAACAAGAACAGATACGTGCTGGCGTACTTATCATGGCGCACGATGACTGGGCGGCACAGAACAATCAGATATATGATGCAGTTACCAGGACACACAAGGTTGTCATAATTAATTATTCAGTGCAACAGTTCCAAATCGTTAAACACTTCTATTTGTATTGGGGATCATTTGAACTAAATCCAGTTTTCAGTTAAAGACTAAAAGATTAAAGATTTCGATCCATACCAGCAAATGCACGTTGTGAAATGTTAAAAAAAACGACAATGCGTAGTTGAGTATAGTAAAAACTAGAATCTATATTGCTTTAAATTTTGACACACATTTTCAATGTGATTTTAGACCTATGAAGATTGCAAGTGATAATGTTACTGGTATTTAACTTTATACATTAACATCAAAACACTAATTAGTTATCTACATGATCAATCATAACCATACAGCGTGATACGTCTTCATATTCTTACTGTGCAGGTGCCTGATCGACGCCGGGTTTGGTACTATTAAGAAGTTGTATCGGCGTTCGAACTGTGACACACTTCAGCACGTGGTAGATGTTGTACACAAGTCGGCACACAGTAATGTACCGGTTACATACGACGAGAATGGGTGGAAGTGGAGAGACTGGAAGATGTTCCTCGGTGATAGGTTCAAAAAAGTGCCAAACATTTCCAAATATTATCACTTCCGCTTCACATCAAGCGAACCCGGGGTAGTGTACATGAAGGTAGCCGCAGACGACACCGAGGAAATCCGATTTGTCATTTGCAAGACGAACTATTTACGAATGGACACCTATGATCTTCCGTCAGTTATTAGGCCAGCAGGACTCAGCAAGGAACGTCAGACGTATCTATACCGCCACGTCAGGCCGCTGGTGAGACGTCCGTTTCAGGACGTTCTTTGTCCGCCCCCTGCGTCGGACGATTGACAATCACATGTGTAGTGTAACATGTAGATATTACAAATTTATCCTGAAATGCCACTTGAAGATAAATGACATTAGAAAACAGGAAATATGTTATTACTTATTTATTAACATTAATTGAAGTGACTAATCAATGAAATAATTTCGTTACAAAATGTGTAGTTTACTTTCGCTCAAGCCCCACATAGAATTTACTGGTAGTGTATACTCCATATCAGCGCACTGCAGTATGTGTAACTAATATTATTATATGTGTACATCGATGCTGCTAAGATAAGTAAATTGAAGGATTGGTTTATTTTCTGTCATCATGTTTTTTTTACGTTGACGTTACTAACGTCGACGTTTTTGACGTTACTTGACGTTCGTCTGGTAGAGTGGGTTACGATTTTGTATTTTTACGCAGGTATAGTCCATTTCAACCTATAGAAATATATACATTGCAAGAAAGTTTAAAAAACGTACTATTATATGATGAAATAAACTGAAAAAGTGAAAAAATTACGATAACGGCTGTTTATGCTTGACGCGGCTCAATTATTTTTGTTATGCAGTATAATAACTATGCAAGAAATGTATCGTACGCTGTGTAATAAAACAACATCTGCACAGTTTCGTGTTCCGAATGAAAATATAACAAATCAAAATTTCTATGTTAGGCAGGTAAATATATTTGACAAATTACAAATTTTAATAGCATAGCATAGGAAAAGTAAAATGGTTATGCTTACTAAGTTAGACATTTGCTAAATTATCACATAACGCCTGTGCAACATCTTTTAATTTTCACAACCGATTTCAACCTATTAGATCAACCTATTAGATTTAGAGGAAGAATGCACACAGTTTGAAGTTTTTATATCTTGGCTATCATCGCCGAGAATACACGTCATTGAAGCACATCTGTACCTGAAAAGTTTCTTACAATTAAAAATATAATTAATATATGTGTTGCTTTTCTACCGATTTTAGTTTTAGCGTCAAACAATTCAATAGGATCCAAATACATTTCAATATAATACCTAATTTATCTGGCAAAGCAATTAGCAGTTGCAGTCGAAAGAACCAACTGCGTTCAGTTTTTAATGTTCGGCATTCTGTTTTTAAAACTGGTCTCAAGGGAAATTAAAAGGAAACTGCGAATTTCAATTGCCTTTTATAATACAGGATGTGCACTTTATTTCATTTGTGATGTTTGTTCAATTGTATTTTATGCCTGCCTTTTTCAAATTAGTTTTATTGTTTCATTAATTTCCATTAGAACGGAAATAAAGAAGCATGATGCAACATGTGCTGCACTGGGAGTGTCCATTAGTGCAGTTTTGTGAACTTCGTCTTCTGATATAAGCATAACTCCAAATATCTGTAACATATCCCGGTTCACAATTATCCTTTTCATGTTATTTATTCTTCGCTTTTATCAGTAATCTTCTCTCTGTTGTGGATACTTACATTTTTCGCTATTCGAAGAATGTGGAGAGCTATACTACTTACCCCGGCGTTGGCATTGGTTAAAGTTTTTATGATAATTATGGTAATATCTTGTATACCATCAAAGATATTTATTTCAAACTTTGAACACTTGTTATTTTAACAGTCTCTACCTGTAGGAAAGAGTACATAACTATCAACTATTTAGGCTGAATTATGGAATTTGGTTCAGTTTTCGTCTTGTCGAAACTATTTGATACGTGGATTTGAAACTTTGAACACTTGTTTATCGTCATAATCTCCATCTGTAGGCAAGAGTACATAACTCTGTCAACTACTTTGGCTAAATTATGGTCCTTTTTGGACTTAGAAATCGGTTAATGTTTTCATACCAGTCCATATTTTGCCTAACCTGTTTGTCATATGGCTTTGTAACTTTGACCACTTGTTTACCATCATAGTCTACACATGTAGGCAAGACTCCATAACTAGGACAAGGACTTTAGCTCAGTTCAGTTATGGCCCTTTTTGACATAGAAATTAGTTAAGTTTCGCATACATTCCATATTTTTCTAAACTGTTTGATATATAGCTTTGAAACTTTGAACACTTGCTTACCATCATGGTCACACATTGCCATATAGTGCAAGACTTACCAAAATCCATAAATACAGGTACAGTATTTGTCTTATCTATTTTTCTTCTTTGTCTGAAAATATCTGGTAATACTTTGACCCCATACTTCCATCAATTCTTCAAATAGTCGAGCCCACTGTCAACAGACAGCTCTTGTTATAAACCTAATATATACATGTAAAACTAGTTACAGCTATAACCGGGTTAATAGAATAACGTAAAGCTTAATTTCTTACAAATGTTTTGTAGTATTTAATTCTTATAAAATGCATTTACATAGGATTAAGAAAATAATAATAACTTAAAGGTTAAATGCTGTAAAGAGCAAAATAAGATCTTGAGAACTATTTGAATACCATTTGGACTAACATTTAATGTGTGGTATCCTTGTTTAGTGTTTGTATACCCATAAGGGAACCCTTTTTATAAGAGGGTCCAGTTTCATTTTAAGTAAACCGACAACTTCAGTGCCACTTAGCTTGATACCCTCAGTTTAAAGGTATTTTTTTTGCATTCGGTAGCATACGTCTACGCGTCATACTCGTAAATAGCTAACAAAACAAAATTTTCAGTGAATTTTCCTTCTTGGAGCTTATTTGTGTCCCGTTTTATCGTTTCCTACGCTGTTCTGTACTCAAACTATACACTTAAACTGTTAAATTAGTCACATCTCACCTGTTACTGCTGTAAATAGGCGACATTTCTATTAGAAATGTATGCTGTCGAAACAGTGAATAGGTGATATTGTTTTGTTTAACCATTTTTATTTATAGCAAAACTGCTTTGAATTATATGGAAAAAAAATCCATTTTAACTCCTATCTGGTCAGTGTTCATTTTTTACAAATTTCCCTTATAGGTATCAGCACACTTTATAGCTGGTCTTCATTTATTCTATATTCCTATGCATGTAGTACACATCAGGAACATATTTTAAATGTCTAAAACTGGCACTTTATTGAAGAATATTTTCAGTGTTGAATAAAAGAACAAAAGAAAATTGGGTTTCATTTTGATGCAAGAAAATAATTTTCAATCGAACATGTTCACTGTAAAATCATATGAAAAGGAAACTACAAGTGGTAGTGGTAGTGTATGACCTAAGTGTCCATGATAAATTTTGTAATGCAATCATATCATGATGAAAACGCTACCCAACCATTAGATTGGCCTGTCGTGTGCTTTCAGCACACACATTACAATAAAAAATAGAAAATAAGTTAATAAAGCTCAGGCAAACTTCAATTCACTTTTGTGCCATTTCTCTGTTTAGTAGCTATAAACCTATATGGAAAGTCAATATTGTACTCGCTACTCAGAAAATCTACCTTAAACACAGCTTCTAGTTATTCAACGAGGGAAAGCCTATGTGTCAGCCAGGAGCATGAACAATGAAAAAAACTCTTTGACATGTTTGTAGAGTTATTGTAATACTAAAACGGGCAGGTTTGATATTTTTCTCGAGAATGTAATAGACATTTAAATGAACTTGATTCTAAGCCCGCATGTCTGCCTCCTTATTCTATGGAGAATGGGTTTTACCACAATATAAAGTACATAGGATTGTTGGAGATGATATGAGACAAGTATCCTAATAATACCCTATTCATTAAATATAAATTTTTGTGTGAAACTTAATAACATGAGGTTTAAAACAGCTAGTTTTGCAACATTGTCCTTACACTGTAACCTAGCAACTGTTCTGTTTTTTTTTTCTTTTTGTTTTAATTTTTTTTTTTTCAAAATCGGTGGTTAAATAAATACTATTGCTAGTCTGTTGGGTAAATGTTTTAATATAACAGAGTTTAAACCGGTGCTACAGGGTTGTTGAACAATTGATTACCTATCATGAACAGCCTCAGTCAAACCGACCCTGCTGTTATTTTGCTTGGCTGCATTCCATACTTACAAATGAGCTTCTTTTTAATTAACTAAAACAGTGCCATGTGATGGCTGTAAAATCCTATCGGTCTCTTTCATGTTCTTTTTGGATCATGTGGTCCGTTCAATGTGTCTGTATAGTAGAGGTGTACTAAAACCACTGGTGCTAGTTTGCGCAGGTGATGTTTTACATTTCAACTCCTGTAATTAAAATACTCAATTAGAACGTGTTTGCTATAATTTTTCTTGATAGCTTCTAAAGCATCTTAACAGGTACTTATGTTTTTGTATCACTACGAGCGGACAAATTTTGTTATTGTACACTGTACATCGTGACAGAGATGTTAGCCTCGGGGACTGAAGGTCGAAGGTTCAAATTCCACCGTGAGCCATTCCGATGTGCCTGGGTAGTGAGTATACAGTTAGTAAAATAACAGGTACGGATCGCCTACCTGCCTGATGATTGGTATTTTGGATTCGGAACGTAAATTTGTGAAATGATTGGCACCTGTTAAAAAGTTTGTTACACTATATATAATCAAACAAAGCACTTGACTTCATAATAATCAACATCCTATTTATAGAGAACATTAGGTTACTGTCTGATAAATTTAAATTTATTAGGCGAGTTGAAGAAAATATATTAGACGCGGCTCTGCCGAGCCTTATATTTTTTTCGTAGACGAGCCTAATAAATTTAATTTTTTTCAGACAGTAATCTAATATTCCATTTATCCTACCTGCTCAGAAAATTGGGAAAAAGTCGTTGGAAAGAGCAACAGCATGCAGACTTGACGTCATATATGACGTTTGCAAGTGCAATTCAATTTATGGATAAAATTGAGAAAAAAAACGCAATAACTTTTTTGTTTCTGGATAAAACTTTTGATATTGCCACTTATTTTGTTAGTTAGAACATTTCCAATACAATGATAACAGTTTCAATGAAAAAATCGGAAATTTTTTTTCTCAAAATTTCCGGCTGATGTGCTGTTAAAGTAAAAAATAGCGATAACCTTTTTGTTTCAGGATAAAAAACCTTAAAGTTTGATTTGACCACTCATTTTGTAAGTTCGGACATTTTCAATACAATGGTGATGGTTTCAATGCAAAATTTTGATAAAATATGTGATTTCAAAAGTTCCCGCAAACGTGATATCTTGACACTGACTAGATAAAGCATTGTGCTATATCTTGTATGAGGGTAGGATAAAATGATGTCTCAACTAAATATATTCAACATCGTATAAACTGCCATCTGAAATTACCCTCATTGTTTCAATAATATTGCTGCTTTCAAGAAGAATAATTATAAGTAACTGTAATCATACTGAATAGTACGTACCAAAGAAGCTCGCATATTTCAAATTAACTAGTCTTTGAAAACATATAATTATGTAAAGTGTGATCTAAAGGTATCAGCATTTTGTGAAAAATCGATCTGCCAGTATGAGCGATCATTAATATTTTAACATATTACACGTCACGGTGCGTTATATATAAATTGATAAAATTACGCAATTCATCCGCAACATTTTGAGGATATACTTTAGAACGGAGCTGTATCATGTGAAGCAGTAGTATGTTGTTTCGTAGCCATGTAGCAAGAGCAAGGTTGCTTTTGCAGTTTCGTATGCGATAACAGCACAATTTAACAGTTTCATATATCATTACATCTAACCTAGAGCCGTTACAGACATATGCGCTGCTTTTCAGTTAGCTCTGTAAGACTGCAAAGTTCTCTTGGAAAATCGTACAGTTGATTCACTGGTTATAAATGGCAATTAATCATGAGCTTTGTCACGTCGACATTGCTGTATGAGACGGTTTTATATATATTACACATCAAGCTTTCCATTTTGCAGTAATGAAACTATGTGGTATATCAGTTTTAGTCTCTAAATTCTTGGACTTTCTGGTAATGGCACTCGGCAGTTTCCGTGTGATTACGTATTCTCATAAGACAATGCGCGCACTTGGCTTTCGGTAAAGACAAGAGAATGCCGAAATCGTGCATGGAGATTATGTAATTACAGTTTCAATACTATATGTTTCAAATATAAGTTCAAGGCTTCCTGTATTTGCATTTGGAAATCGTAGGCAACGCAATTATTAGCTCTGTTACGATTGTATCTGGCGTCGCAGAAACTAGACTTATAACAATATCAAACAATAACGGTTTCCATTTCGCCATAATAGGAAACCCTTTGAGACTATCCGACACAAGAAATAGGGTTTTGATACAGATAATTGGTTTCTTTGTTTTGTTCAGATCGACCAGTTAATGGCGTTACCGTATAATGGATCTAATATCTGTATCAAATGGACCATAAAATCTACAGTTAGGAACATATTTTCGTGGTAATGATAAAATTGGGCAAACTTTATAACCAGAAGTTATCTAATGTAGGTAAATTCAGTTAATACTCTTTCATGAATGATCGTCTTCCGAATCACGTGTATATAAAATGGACTGCTAAGCTCAAAATAATTACGATGAACCACTTCGTTGCAAGCTGTTTATTAATAAATAGTTCCTCTTCGTCCCTTGAAGGGACCACTTGAGCTATAAATAGAAAAAGCCTTTTTACAACATCCCATGAAATACTTCTGACGGAACTTCACTAATGGTATCATAAACCTAATCTGAAGCATTCTTGTTTAAAATAATAAAAATGCATGGTCGGGGTGGTGGGGTGACTGGGTAGAGGAGCGAGGTGGGGGGTGGGAGGTACCACTTTGAATGTTGATGAATATTCATGGAAGATTTAAGGTTTAACAAAAAGAAAAACATGCAGGGTGGGGTTGGGGCGGGGGTTGTGTGTGACCAGGGCGATAGGATTGGCCGGTTATGGGTACACAACTTCACGTGTTGATAATAAATGTACATGGAGAGAAATGAAAGAAGTTTAATAATATTCTGCCAGTTAATTAGTTTGTTACGTACAAACGTGGATTTTTAAACAATTAAAAGGCAATAACTCTGAAGTTACTAAATATGTCACAATTGAAGCAGAAGTTGCCATATATATAACACCCTATAAAGTTAACACTAGAAACTACTAAGGGCTATAAGTCTGGTGTTATTTGGCAATCTGACTGAAACTTGATGGGCCGCATGTCCCTTTAGTGGTGAACCTGTATATGAAGTTTTATTTACATATTCCAAACCACTTCCTAGTTATGGCTCCGGAAGCACGGACGGACGGACAGACGGGCGGACAACGCCAAAACTATATCCCTCCGCCTTCGGCGCGGGGTAATTACAACAGCAGCATCATATTCGCAAGGCAACAGAGGCTGCACGAGTTATTCCTATACGCTGATATGAAATCAATGGTCATTAAAGAAGACTCCTGTTATGGATGTTATAACGTTTGATGATATTTCATACAGATGGTATTTTAGGAGACAGACGTCAAGTTAAAACTTATTGAACAAATATCAAATATCGAATGTCCTATATTTTTTATTAGTTAGAACGTTCTGTAATTGTTTTCAGAAAACTGTTGATGTCGGATTAGCTTCTTGCAACAATAACTCAAATATATTAAATGTATCCCTTATAACCAGACTAAAATAAGCCGAGTATGATATTATTTTCGAAGTGACTTTATGCATTAATAGAGATAATTTGATTATAGTAGCAGACTAATAACTCATTTTCTTCACTTTCATATTCAATCCCGCACTAATTGAAACACAGTATGTTTCGAAGTGCAAACTACAGTGCGAATTTTGTCAATAATTTCAAAGTCAAAGTTACAAACCTTGTTGAAATACAAATGCATCCGCTGTACTCCATTAAATACTTCATCTGCATAACTGTATTGGTTTAAACAATATTTTATTCATATATATATATCTACAACATGAAATGTTACATAATTACAGCATGAAGGATTGAGTAGAAAGCCAAGCTTATTTGAAACTCTCTCCTTGCATATTCCGGTATACGTAAAATGAAGGAAAATAAATATACGTGCATTCATTTAGTATTTAAAGCAAATGTAAAGACAAAAACATATCTATGAGATCGTACAGGAAAGAAAGGACAGAAAAGCAAAAAGCAATAAAAGATAGGTTGTAGTGGTCACTTTAGAGCACTTGGTTATGTTTGACGGACTTATATCATACTCATAAAGGGTCTGAATTAAGAAATTAGATAATTTGGAGCCGTGTTATGTTTTAAATCTGTTTGTTTGCTGTATGTATTTTTGTACGTGTAGAAAGATAGAATTATTTTGTGTGTTTGTGATTGATAAATTACCATATAGCAAAGTATGTAGTGTTATGTTGGAAATTAGTTTGGTAAATTTGGTATTTGCGGTCTCCAACATAGTAGTGGTCGGGGGCTTTATGTCCTCCAGAAAAGAGTCTCCTTTTAAAGATGGCTAGTGTGGGAGAGTTTCGAAGATCTAGTGGTAATTGATTTTATTCGGTTATGGTTGATGGTAGGGAAGAGTTAGCATATAGTTGTGTATGACACTGAAAGTTTCTGATATTGTGTGCATTTCTTAGATTGTATACAGATGTTTGGCCAACGGCATCTTGAACCAAGGAGGAGAGATAATGGGGAGTCAGAAGATTAGTCATTTTTTAGAATAGGATTAGTTTATGTTTGTTTCTCCTGATTTTAAGGGGCTCAAATCCAGTATCATTGTACAGGTTCTCAAAAGAAACTAATTTGGTTGCTCCAGTAATGAGTCTGCAAGCTTCCAGTTGAATTTTCTCAAGTTCAAATTCTTCCTGGTGGGTAATATTACTCCATACCACATCAGAATACTCAAGAAGAGGTCGTATAAAAGACAGATAGATAGTTTCGAGGGATTTGCGATCAAGAATAAACTTTAAGGTTCTCATGATACCGATACGTTTCCACGCCTTTTCCTTGATACTATCTATGTGTTCGTGCCATGTTCCGTTTTGAGAGAGGACAACTCCAAGATGTTTGTGGGATTCAGCCTCATTGATCTGGACATAATGCTTGGTTAAAGGAGAATGTAAGAGTTTATTAACTTTACGAGAGATAAGAAGAGACTCTGTTTTTCTTGGATTAAAGTCTACTAGCCAGTCATTCGACCATTTAGTTATTTTCAAAAGACCAGAGTTCAAAGATTCAGCAGCAGATATTGGATTATCTACAATGATATATAGACTTGTATCGTCAGCAAAGAGTTTGATGGTAGAGTGTATGTCATGAACAATATCATTGATGAAATCAATGAAGAGAAGAGGTCCCAGAATAGAGCCCTGTGGTACACCAGCAGAGATTACAACTGTATCAGAAGAGCCACCAGGAAGAACTACTTTTTGTTTTCTTTGTGACAAGTAACGAAAACCAGTTTAAAAGAAGTCCAGCGATACCTGTGGATTCGAGTTTGAAAAGAAGACCTTTGTGCCAGACGCGATCAAATCTTTAGAGATGTCACAGAAGACTGCACGGACTTCTTTTCCTTCATCTAGTGCTTGACAGAATGTATTGTATATCGAGACAAGTTGGTTTGTTGTTGAGTCGTTGGGGACAAATCCAGATTGGAGAGAAGAAATAAAGTTATCTTCTAAGAAGAAATTGAAAATGTGTTTGTGGATGATTTTTTCTAATACTTTATTGATGGTGCTAAGTAGAGGTATTGGTCTATAACTTGGTCTAATACTAATTGCGGGTCATTCTTTTTAAAGACAGCACAAACGTGTGCAAGTTTCCATTGTGATGGTAATTTTCCAGTATGAAGTGACATGTTAAAGAGTTTACAAAATGGATTTGCTAATTGCTGTGATAATTCCTTTAGGATTCTATTATTTACATTGTCTGGTCCTGCTGCTTTTCCTTAACTGTATTGTGTCACACACTCCATGCATCATGTTTTGATCAAAATAGCATCGAGTTTTAATGACATGCTATTTATCAATTATTATCTGAAAATCACTATTACAGTTCTAACAGGATGAAAAGAGTCCCTAATGCATATCCCTTTGTTTGTATTGCAGCTCATGTGATCCCAGGAAGCAATATTTTAAAGCAAATCCAGAGACACGATTATTAAATTCAGTGTTTTCTTTTGTTTGTTTTAACGACGCTTTTAAAACTACTGTTTAAATATTATAAATGTGTAGTAAATCAAAAAAGGACAGAAACATCATTTACGCAGGCATTTATGGCAGCAAACATTGATTGACAAAATCGCATTTTTGTATTCATTGGTGCCTTTTTAAGGGGTTTAATGTGCAAATAGTTTTCATTTGTGTATTTTAACCTTGAATTTCAAGCTTTACTAAAGAGTCCTTTAATGGCTATTTATTTATTCATTTGTACACGTCTGCCACTGAAGCACGTGTGTCATACTAGACATCAGAAGATGTATTGTGTCGAAATTTTTCAACTTGGTCCTTCGAAGCTCATATACCTGCCTTCACTTGAAATTGTTTTGCATGTTCAAAAGACATTGACGTTGTCATAATAATGTTTTTCAACATTATTTACCCGATCTTCATTGTCTAGTTAATTCTAATATTGTAAAACTGTAATGTAGTACTGTTAACACTTCATTTTGCAAATATTTCATTTTATTTCTTTTATCTATCAAAGTACTTTATTGAGTACATTGCACATAAATTGTTAGAAAACTAATCAAAATTCAAGATGACAGTAGCGTGTCCCGATTTTTGCAAATATCACCAGAAGGAAAGGATAATATATTGTATTTAATTGATATTTACAACTTCTTACTCTATAACTAAATCTCTTATTCTTATTCTACTGCTGAATAATTATTCAGCAATTATTCAGCAGTCGTATTTTTCCTGATGCTGCAAATATATCCAATTTTCTCTGCTTTTTTAGAAATGTTGAAGCTTATTTACGGATAATGTATCTAGCTGATGAAACCATCCTATTATATAAGAATGACAAGTAGCATTAACATCAACAAATTAATTATTCCGCGAATGTCTTCAAATTGAATGAATTACAATTCCAATCAAACAAGTTTTGTACTGTCATCCGCTGGAATTAGTTCCGTTATCTCGTAGAATGTCACAAATTTGCTACAAGATTAAATTGTTTTTATTAGATTGGGCATGGTTAAGGTGTATGAGACACTGCCAAACGAAGAGATGTCTGTTCATTTGATGCAATGGTAAAATTCAGAAGACGTAAATATTCTAGTTGCAACCATCATGAACAACTTGAATGAAACAGCATATTAACACATAAAGCACATTTCAAAGAACAGGAAATCAAATACCATCTTAATTGAAAACTGTAGCCTCTTTGCTAGCAAGAAACGATATTCTGCAAACGGAAAACTACGCTCTTTATGCAAGACGGAGCTGTCACATATATTATGACATTATACTAGCCTACTTTTTGTAAAATATTATTCTATGATTCTTTGAGCTGTATACAAGAAAAAATTATTGTAGACATTTCCTATTCATCGGTACAAATAAAGCATTTAAAGCTAAAGTATGGTGACATTGTAATAGGAGGGCGAACAGTATTAAAACTAGAAAAATAACAGTCTGGACATAATATCGCACCATTACATAGAGTGAAACAGGCCACATGATTGACTGTTTTATACTCTAATAAAAAGAACCAATCACGAAACCAGTTAATTGATCTTAACATTTTTATAAGTTGTCCCTTGGCGTATACGGATGCTTTACGTATATCGGTCAAAATGATGCTCTTGCATCGTTTTCAGTACTATGCACTAAACGTCCTCCGCTTGGAATATAAGAAAAGTATTGGAGTATTATATGTTACTAGTGGCGGCCAATGTTTAATCCGTTCATGATATTTTCTACATTTTTATTACAAGGAGTGAAATTGATTCAACTCTTACTGAATGTGGTAAACAGTATATTTACTTACGGTATATGAAACTGTAGGAGATAAATGTAAATTGGTTTCCGAAATAATATGTAAATTCCAGTGTACCCGTGTTACATCTGACGAAATACTCCTTTTTAGAACCAGAAATATTTAGCTTTTTATCATAACGATACCAATCTATAACACATCTAGGATTATTAAATAAAAATACTTCATTGAAACAGCCGTGTCATTCTGGATACTAAGTTTACAAAATTTAAGTAGAAATGTTGGCTTGCAAAACTCTTAAAGGGACTGGCCTCCAGATCGTCCGATATCTGGAAATAAATGCTATATTTCTTAAGAAGGCTTTAAAACTTAATTACTGACAAACTATATGTCACGGAAACACATGAAAATTTGCTGTTATACTACTTTTTTAAGATGAAAATCGAAAAGCGTTTGTAACGCTTTACTCTAGGTAAACTGTCTCGATTATAAATATCTATATTTTGAAGTTATAATTCCCTAATTTCGCCATAGACGGGAAAAGGTCTTTATTGCCGCGGTCCCGACGGGGTCATGTTTTTCCTTTAATAGGTCAGTGCCTTTAATGCTCTCGGTAGCTAGAGTTATCATCAGAGTCTATTTTTTGAGGAATTGACTTACAAGTCTCCAAAATTATATGTTATTAAATTTCCTTTGAATACCCAAGCTTGTAGATAAGGCAAATACGACAGAGCACGTGATGATTTGTTTCGTTGACTTGTTCGCAGTATTTATTTCGTAAAATGAGATACAGTAATTTTGAAAAAAGACCTTTACTATAAACTTTGTTTGATAATATATTTTTCTGTTGTTAATATAAAAGTAAAAATTGTGTAATACGTTAAAATGATGAGCGAAATTAATCAAGGCAGAAACTGAGAATCAACGAATCATAATATGCCCCAGATATGCACAGTTAAAAATAATATTTTTGATTTTGTTTTCGGTTAGCCTAAACACGACTTAGTCATATTTTAGGTTATTTAGTAAAAAGTTTATATAGAAAAAAACACCCTGAAAGGTTGAGTTTCAATATGTGTGTGTAAACTCGTCCATGTAAGATTTCACCCTTTACTCGTATTTCAGTAGACAGCAGAGGTGTAAAATTCAGAATATTGTGGTTATTTATTTCGTAAATAAAGCTGATTAAAATACAGAAAAATTATTGCGTCCGATTTTATTTTCCTTTGTTGCGTTCTATGCTTCCAAAAGATCTTCTTACAGTTTTTATTTGCCATTGACTGTCACAAATCGGCATGTCTGCACCCTAGAACGATGGTCTAACTTCACTTTTGCATATACTATCAAATCTGTCTATTTATAAGTTTTCACAATTTCCACAAACGTATACCTGTATCTGTAAAAATTATGTTTGAACATCGTTCCAAGGCGAATTTAAACCAGTTTGTGACAGCCAATGGCATGCATCGTCACACAGTAAAATTAGGAGCATTGCACTAAATTGCTGTGAATAGGACTCTTTGATTGCTTACATTCTACAGTTCAGTAACACTGTTATATAATTTCATGAACAAAGGTAAGTATTTCAGTGAAACAACATTTTTGTTAACAGTATTCTGAATATTGTTGGCAGCTATAGCCAACTTTATCTAGATAACGTAAAATGTTAGAAATTGCATAAGATTGCTGTGAACGTGACTGATGGCTAAAAAAAAATAATTATTGACTCATTCAATACTGCAGCTTATGAATTTATAACTGGTGCTCCTCACTGCTGTGGGTTCGAAACCCCAAGCTGGCCTAATAGAAGGTCGGTGGTTCTAGCAAAGTGCCACTCTGTTAATAAAATAATGCACAAAGGGACATCTGGCATCTTCCTCCACCGTAAAAATATGAAAAATCGCCATATGATCTATAATTGAGTCGGTACGACGTTAACTTATGAGCAAAACTCAATATTTGAGTGAAGCAATATACTTTAACAAATACTATAAATGAGTCATTAATTTTCATGTCATTAAGAAATGAGGCGTCTTAAATTTCTTGCATTGGATTTTTTATCATTGTCAGAAATGTCGTATACGCCGGCTTGATTTTCAGTAACGCACGTTACAAACGTGCTTGAAGTAGCTCGTTTCAATTATTTTCAGTTTCTCAAATGTTTATAATGTTTTGTTTTCATTTTTTCTTTTCATTTCATCTGTTTCTGCAAGGCAGTCAGTTTGTAATATTTTTGAAAAGAGATGATACTGTTAATGGCTTTCTATTACAAGGTAATAAGCAATAATTGTGAAGACATAATTTTATAATAGTAAGATGCGAAGTAACAATTTGGTCAATATCGTGATGCATTTTATGTGTTCAATGCAACAGAAATTTCCCTAGGAAGCGGTAATTACACGGTAGATGATCATAAAGTTTAAACAATATTTTGATGCTCAGCTCATACAATTGACAGATTATGAAATGTTAGAACCTGAGTCCTGTCAACAAAACAAACATTGTTCAACGCCTTTAGTGTTGATAAAAAGAAAGAGAAGCTGATAAACTTATGCAAATGTATGAAAGCGACGGCGGCCAAATTAAGTATTTTTATAACAGGTCAATTAGATCTGGCGGGGGAAACCTGTTGTTACACTGCCCAACCACTTCGGAACATGTCTCATTACTTACACCAAACTTGACTTTTGGACAACCATTGGCAAAGCCTTCCTTATCATAGTGTATAATTAATTTCAGGACATTGCAAGAACATAATTAGCGTTTTAGTAAAACAAAAGACAACTTGGTTTTACAAGACTTTGACAAGCGACGAGATATGTTTGTCATACTGTTTGTTTATTAAGTAAGTGTACACTTCAAATGTTCTTGATTTAACAAGTAACGTTGAAATTACTCTCTAACTCAGTTGTTTGACATTTAATGACAGACGCTTTACAGAAGACACAGATATGAAGTAAGAAAATTATACATTATCCTTTACAAAATTTCGAACGCTCCCATCTTTAAAATGGGCGAAAGTCGTAAAATGAATAAAATGATATAATTGCAAAGCTTTGTTTCGTGTTACCATTTTATACAAGTGTATCACAGTGTTCATTTCTTAAGTGATCTTTAAGATATATAAATATATGAAATAAGTGCGTATGTACTTACAATGTAACAAAAATTTGAATGCCTTTAGAGTTGGCGTAAGTCGTAAATACATAAATTGTCAAAGCTCTATTCTGTATGACCATTCAGTATACATGTATCACAATGTCCATTTCTCAAGTGGTCTTGATAACATTTCAATGTTCTAAATGTTGTTGTGTTTTTTTTTTCACGAAAAGTAATACATGTAGACATCGGGAAACATTGATTTATATGTAAAACGTGGGTTTAGGTGTCACTCCGGAAGAATGGTTCACCTGAACAAATACATGTAACTGATACCGAAAGTGCCAATTTTTTCAAGCCACAACGATCATTTTGTACACCGGTTAGCACGATTAGCATTACTTCAGACATTACAGTGCGAGTGCTTTTATAATAACAGAAGAAAAATATTAATTCATTAATGAAATAATTCTTTAAACTAAATGAAATAAACAGTAGTATTTTCTGTAATTTTTGAATATGTACATGGAATTAAGTATGATTTGCAAAATCAAGAAATACACTTTTCAAGTAGAATTAAACAAATGGTGAAGTCCTTTTCTATGAAGTTATTTTACAAGTAGCAAAAGAGTAACAAATATTTTGTTAAATGTTTACTTGTCACAAAATTCTTACGTTTTGACCAATGTGTACTAAATAAAAAAAGAGATAGGACACTTTTATTTACCTTTTTGAGCCCAAACATACCTTTTATTTCATTTGGCAGGCTTCCTTTTGTAATAAAACGGAAATTTGAACATTTGTGGCGGCCATATTGACGACCATCTTGAATATATGACCATTCCACCCGGTTTGACAATTAAGAAAAGGAGTTCCTGAAACTTCATGTAATTGGCTGTCAAATGAAATAAAAAGTTTGCTGGACTCAAAAAAGTAAATAAAAGTGCCCTATCTCTTAGACTGAAAGCTTACATAAAACGTATAACACTTATAACAGTCTAAGAATATACACATATTCTGATGTGAACAGATAGTGTTACTTCAGTTATAAAATTCCTTTAAGGTAGAATAAATTTTTTGCCGCGTTCCATATTTACTGAGCTAAAAGAAATGTTACAATGACCATGCAAACCAGAGTTTTGACAAAATGGCATCGCAGATAAATGCTTCTTTACCTGTTAATGTATACAATTTGTTTTCAAAGTGGTGCTTGTCAGATGACATATTTTTCGCCAACAAAATCATTATATTAAACACAATTTCAAAATTGAAAATACATGTTAGACTTACGCACCGCCGTATGAACACATCTGTGGATGTTTTTTGTACTTGTAGCATGTGTAAATGTTGAGTTCTGCTCAACCCCGGGCTAGAGGGCGTGGACGGTAGCATCAATTTCCCCTACCGTCCATGAACCGGCTCAACAAACCAGGCCTGCAACATTTCCGTTCTTGTCATGTTGAGCGATCTGTGGAGTTTCCACTTTTTCTATTTTAAAGGAAGTTGGTAATTTGCTAAAAACTGTAGGCCTTTCGTGAGAATCAAACGTATATTCTAACACGATCCGCAGCAACTACTATATAAATATAAGGCGAAATTGCCTATACATGAATCTAAGAAAAAATATAGCTGGTCCATTTCACTCTAAAATTGTAACATGATTGGGAGATTCTGCTCTGCTTCCGTCAGAAATATGCCGACTAAATACTCGACTTTAAGTAGTAGCAATAAAAAGTGCATCAAATTTTCTACTTTTTATTTGTTTGTATTTTTATCGTAAGAAAATGTTTCAGTGGGTTAAGTGTCCAGTTCAACATTGATCAGTACATCTATATCTAATCGTGTATTTTACTATTTCTCCGTTGTAGGCATCGCACTTCTACTTTAACAGTAAATGACTTATAATCCATGTTCTGGATATTCTTCCAGACCCCAGTGTTTACGTAGTTTATATGTCACAATGTTCTGGTGTGTATATTGCAGTGTCATCATGAGTGACGTGTACTATTTTAGAAACTACATAGACTACATAAACTTTAAATACAGTATTTACTTCTGATTTCTTTATCAGACCTTAGATGTTATTTAAAAATAACAGTTCACAGCAGTAACTTCTTAATATTTTAATTAAAATTTATTGAATATAGGAACATTCCGCTTTCCAATCGTGGGGAGGCGTTTATGAAAGCATATGGTCCTTTGAATGACGTATCGAGCTAAAATGTAGTGCTGTAAAATGCGAAGAATTTGCGTGGTTAGAAATGAAATATGTTCCAATGATTTTATCAGTTAATTATAATGCATCCGAACTCCTGTCCATATTTCATTAACTGAAAAAATATAAGGACATATATATTATAATTTCTTAATTAAAGCTCAAGTCCTGACTCATAACACAGAAATGTCCATACTTGCTAGATAAGGACATTTGGAGATATATAGTCTACAAGAATACAATTGCATCAGTGGAACGCAAGTTTCGAGAAAAAAATCAGCCTATTCATCCAACTTTAATCCAGTCTCTTCCTTTTACTGAAGAGTCGTCTGTATTCAAATACCTTTTATAATTGAAAGCGCTGAAAATAGTTCCTAAAGATATTCAAATATCAATATGCCATTTCGACTGATAATCAGAGCTTTGGTGGAAGTTAAAGTTAAATTAAGACAAAAAATGCAAGAACTATCAGGTGGGTAGCTTGAGTACCCCACCTAGCTTTGGCAATGTTTTCCTAATACCGACATAAAATATCTAAGATGTTAAGGCCACTAAGTATTATGTTTTAATTCAATTAAGATAATTAATGATTTTATTAAAACAAGGTGCATGAATCAAGTATAAAAATGTAGTAAATTTACAAACAAGCGAGAATGGCACAAGTTAATTTTTTTATGAACAAGTCTGTTATTCAACAATTTATTGTTGCTCTTTCTAGTGTATTAAACGACATGTGTGTGGTACATTGTAAGCTTGTTATATGAACTTTATCGCTTTATTTGATTTATATGCTAGAGCTATGAATTTTAGATCGTTCAAGACAAAGAATTATGGCCGAATGACAGACGTTTTGTACATATTTAACAAAATTTTGTAAGACTATCAAATGTCTTGGGAAATCAAACAGTCAGTTCATTGGATATAAATGTCAAATAATCCCGGAGTCATATCCTGCTGCCATTGTTATATTAATCGATTTGTATACAGTTGCTGACGTATCAGCCATTTTATGTCTTTGCGGAATATTATATCAGTTTAAGCCAGTAGTAAAATATTAACGTATTTTTGTCGAAGTTTAAGCTTTAGTTATCTTTTTGGGGATACAATATATTTCTCTTCAAAATAGTTTAAGCTAAACGACATTGCACTGTATATTACCGATGCATGTGCTATATATATACCTTTAAACATTCCACAAGTGCACAGAATTTGTTGCTTTCCCTCCGAAATTAAAATGATAAGTTATCAAAAAAGAAACATAATAAAATATCTCTTTTAAGAAAAAGTAAACGATTGTTATTAAGAGGAAAAAAACGAATTTAACTATAATGTAGATTTGTGCACGTTTCGTGAATTTATTCTGCTTGGTTGCATTCCTTGCTTCCAAAGGCTCTTTTTACAGATTTTATTAACTATCACAACAGCAATCTTTAAGTGCCGTTTGGCTGCTGTAAAAAGTCTTCCCGTACTTGGATTCAGTGTTGTTATATTTTCTGGTCCTTTGGGATCATGGAATTGATGTGTAACAGAGTTCCTCTTAAGCCGGTGCTAGGAGGCGTGAGATGTGTTGCATATTTCATAACCTCTCATGAACAGACTCAGTTAAACCGAGTCTGCTATTAATCTGCTTGGTTGCATTCTTTGCTTCCAAAGGCTCTTTTTACAGATTTTATTAACTATCACAACAGCAATCTTTAAGTGCCGTTTGGCGGCTGTAAAATGTCTCCCCGTACTTGGATTCAGTGATGTTATATTTTGTGGTCCTTTGGGATCATGAAGTTGATGTGTAACAGAGTTCCGCTTAAGCCGGTGCTAGGAGGCATGAATGGTGTTGCATAATTCATAACCTCTCATGAAGAGACTCAATCAAACCGAGTCTATTATTAATCTGCTTGGTTGCATTCTTTGCTTCCACAGGCTCTTTTTACAGATTTTATTAACTATCACAACAGCAACATTTAAGTACCGTGTGGCGGCCGTAAAATGTCTCCCCGTACTTGGATTCATTGTTGTTATATTTTCTGGTCGTTTGGGATCATGAAGTCCATTCAATTAATGTGTAACAGAGTTCCGCTTAAGCCGGTGCTAGGGGGCGTGAGAGGTGTTGCATATTTCATTACCTCTCATGAACAGACTCAATCAAACCGAGTCTGCTTTTATTCTGCTTGGTTGCATTCTTTGCTTCCGAAGGATCTTTTTACAGATTTTATTATTTTTCGAGTTACTTTATTTTCGATAAGGTTATTGAACTAACATTTATTATTGGTAGTTTTACTTTAACTTCAGAAATGTAACGAAATGGAAAATAAATTTATGATATCTTTACAGTATTGAAAATGTTGCTTATTCAGAAACCTTTTAACTAAAGAATGTTACGAAGATTTTCCTTTTTAGACTGAGTTTTTAATTTATTTTTTTAAATGGACAACGCGTGCAATAACTTTCAATATGGCAAGTCAATGTCTGTAGGTGAGAAATAGAGAAGAAATAGCTGTTTGGTCATGCAGTTTGGCCTTTTTCTTGTGCATACTAGACTAGCTACCTTCTCTATGTTTGTTTTATCATATTCATAATATAAAAATCTTCTTCGTCTACGATTAAAGTAACTCAAGCAGGTTGTTTCTGTATTGACAAGTGCGTTATGCTGGTCGAAACAGTTTTAGCCGTCAGATGAATATATGATAGACTCTTAAAATTTACTTTAAAAAGATCTTGTGTTCTGTATTAATTAAAAATAACAATTAATAAAAGAAGTTAGGCTATGTGCAAGCCTACGCATATTTATCGACAACATATTTAAAATACAAGACAAATGATCAAAAACCATTTAAAATGCGCTTTCCATTAATTATTGCAGCGGTTAAGTTATTAACTTGGGTAGTTATTAATGAAAAGCAATTAATGCCGATCTCAAGAGAGTTTCATAAAACAATTCTCAAAATGTATTAGCAACACTAAAACAAAAGAGTTGCGTCAATATAATTTTTTATATGCGTAATAGTTGAAGTATAACAAATTCAGTTTATAATAGGTTATTATACATTTGAAATGTTCCCACTAATATTTCAGTATCGTGTTTGTGACGAAATATTACACCATTAATGACTTTAATTGTTACATAAAATTTATCATAACCATCAAAACCAATTTTATTATAGTAAGACGAGACATTATAGTTTGTTAAATCGTCCTTAATGCATATTTGTTATGCCTAATGGTGCGCATATGTTGCAAGAGAGAGGAAATTGCTTGACGGAATACAAATTATTGGCATAAAATATAATTATTTTTTAAATGTTACAAATGTGTTATGTCATCAACATATGATCGTATCGCGCCTGTCGCTATAAGAAATTACTTTCATTTTATTTTGATAAATTATCAAAGATAGAAATAAGCATAAGCATTAGAACATCTATCGATTCATACAAAACAAAGTATCGTATTTAAATACAAAACAAATCGAAAAGCAGCCACAGACTCGCAAAGTATACTTTTGTTTTTGTTTTTACCAAATGACAAACGAATTGTAAAATATATCGTTTGATATTCTATAGAAAACAAGAGCTGTCTCCATAGGATGACACATGCCCCCGATGGCACTTTGAATGAATAGTTATGGTCGATGTTAGAGTTTAGGACCTTTAACCTACGGAGCTGGGTCTTGCGCGCGACACGTCGTCTTACTGTGTCACACATTCATACATAGTTATTTTAAAATCCATGCATGAATGACAAAGATATGGACCGGACATGCCCATCAATGCACTATCATGAAAAATGACCTTTAACATCTAAGTGTGACCTTGACCTTTGAGCTACGAACCTAGGTCTTGCGCAGGACATGTCGTCTTACTGTGGTACACATTCATGCCAAGTTATTTGAAAATCCATCCATCGATGACAAAGATATGGGCCGGACAAGCCCATCAATGCACTATCCTTTAATGTCTAAGTGTGACCTTGACCTTTGAGCTAGGACCTGGGTCTTGCGCGCGACACATCGTCTTACTGTGGTACACATTCATGCCAAGTTATTTTAAAATCCATGCATGAATGACAAAGATATGGACCGGACAAGCCCATCAATGCACTATCCTCTAACGTCTAAGTGTGACCTTGACCTTTGAGCTACGGACCTGGGTCTTGCGCACGACACGTCGTCTTACTGTGGTACACATTCATGCTAAGTTATTTGAAAATATATCCATCGATGACAAAGATATGGACCGGACACGCCCATCAATGCACTATCCTTTAACGTCTAAGTGTGACCTTGACCTTTGAGCTACGGACCTGGGTCTTGCGCGCGACACGTCGTCTTACTGTGGTACACATTCATGCCAAGTTATTTGAAAATCCATCCATCGATGACAAAGATATGGACCGGACACGAAAATTGCGGACAGACCGACAGACTGACGGACTGACAGACGGTTCAAAAACTATATGCCTCCCTTCGGGGGCATAAAAAAGTCATTAAAACACTAATAAACATTCTTCCCTTACTAAAGATATATTCAAGAACAATGGGCGAATAATCAAAACAATTATTAGTATACATATGATAGAAAATTTATTTTCTTTTTTTATATGCATAGTTACTGTCATTTCTTAATGATTCGCTAACCTAATCTTCATGTAAACCTGAAATTACATAACACATTTCTCTGCGAATTATAGCTACATTAACTGCTATGTAAAATAATAAACTTCAATGGGCAGTGATTTGTTTTAACTATTCGTTACTTTTTTGTTTTCGATTTCAAATACAGTTCGAAAACTTTCTCGACAGAAAAATTGTGTTTGATAAATTGACACATTAAGATAGTGACATAGTTTAAGTTAAGCTATGTCTTACAATATTTGAGTATCATTTTAATGTTGCATTGGTAATGCTATTATAATCATATTATATATCATCCTCTAAATACACATCATTTTGCAAACGTTTTCTTATTATATTATTTTATTTGAATTTCATATCTAGTACACAATATATAAATACTTTATAATACATTATTTCGTACATAAATTGAGGACTTAATCTTGTCCTGAAAATTTATGAAAATATTTCAAAAGCGTATTTTTAGTATATTCCATTTAATTCATAGTTATTTTGTTTTTATTCTACTACTAAATTTATATCTTTGAAAAATACTGAAGTTTGCTTTACGACGAAGTTTCAATAAGAATGAGTTGGCGATTTATCCGCTTATAAAACAATCTGATTACTTAAGATTTACAAGTACTTATATCAACGTATGAACTGTTCGGCTTAGAAAAAGTTCAGTCAAATACTTCTACCATCAAACAAAATTAATCATGTTTTTCCTATTATCACTAATGCCATTATTTTGTTAAGAAAACGAAATCTTCATCAGACATAATAAATCTTTACGAAACATCACCATACACGGATATTATTTTATACAGTATTGTAACGTTTTAGTGCCACACAAATCCCGTCGGTGAAAAGCTAGCTCATCACCAAAGGTGATTTACTGTGCTTATATACTGTCATTTAGCTCCAATGACAACCGACAGGTTTACAAATTTGCATATTAATGGAATTACTTCCCTTTATGCATTCAGTAATCGTTACAGTATGTTGCATTTGATATATATTGAAATTTTAACACTTCTTCGTCAGATATTCGTAAGTTACGGACAGTATGAAAATATCTCATTAAAAATAGAAATTAATGTCTTTTCTTATTAAATATATCAAATGAATTTAAGTAAATAACAAAATGCGAGGTTGTTTCAATCATTGTGTCAATTTTATTCAAACTAATTTACAAAATCCATTGTTGTAATACATAAATATAAGGTCCCTTTTGTTACACAGATATATGCTAGTTTTTTTGTTTTGTTTTTTTTTTCAGGTGGAAAATCGATTCTTTTCGTTTTTTACCTAGTACAGACAAAGTTACTTCGACCAAAAGCTTCTATACTTGAAACGGCGCAGATGTCTTAGTCATATTTCGCTGTTGTAAAATTAGACTTTGACATGATTTTGTTTCACTCCTACGAAGTCAAAATGTGAAAAGTGGATTCGGAAACAAGTGCATTATCCATTTCAGCTGCATTATCTTACTCTCCTGCGCCTTTAATTCATCATTTTTAACACGAGATGGCACTCTTTATGGTTTTCAGCGATAAGCTATTTATGGATTGCTGTTACAACATAATTTGAGAAGTTACAGCTTGGTCAATACTAAGGTGCATTTCTTTTCTTAGGAAGCACATGTTGTGTAGATAGGTGTTTAACTTTGTTTTCTTAAATTCTGTATGCTTAGTCTGTATATGTATACATTTTAATCTGGAATGATTTATGGGTATTTTTCTTAAATGTGTTTTATTCCTGTTGGGCTTTTGTTCTAAGCTTGTGTTTTTCTTTATCTAAATGTGCATTACTGCTCGCCTATTATTTAATCTTATTTTGTCGTTTCTTTTACATCCTTTGTTGATGGTTTATCAGTTATAATCGTAATTTTAACAGGAATTGGATTTCCCAAGTGCAAAATACTGGTGAACTGATAGACAGAGCTTCAAAGTATCTAGTTAATCTCGTGTGATTTTTTCTAAATTACCAAAGCAAACAATGCGTTTTATTATGTACAACAAAGCTAGGATATGTAAGTCTTGCACAAGCTACGTGATCATTTATTCCCATCGTATTATTTTTCATTTGATGCCTTACTCTGCATTCCAATTAACCATAGAAACATTTTCTTGAGATTAGATGAAACGTAGAAATAATCCCACTGGAAATTGTCTTTGAATTTCTTTTGTTCAACGTTTTATGACGCAATAAAAAAACTCTCTTTGCAAGATATAGACCTAAAATCAGTTCTACATTATATATACTATCTGTTCATGGAGAATCACTGAAGGCTTTAAAATTGAAACATATTAGATAATTTTATATTAATGGTATCAGGCAATATACACACTCAGATCTAATTTTTTGTTAATTGTAGAAAAACAGCCTCTGTGGTGGTGGCATGTACAGCTACCCGATGTAATTTCTACGTTACGCTAAATAACGAAGAAAAAATCTTTCATTAATATATGTATTACGACGAGGAGCGGAAAACAAGACCCTTCTGCAGAACTAATTTTATTTGTACAGGACGAAATCAAAGTAAATCTCTGTTTATATTCAGTTTCGTCAATACGTATATTTTTGGCAGTTGGCAGTACCATAGTAATTGAACGAAATGCATATCATGAAAGAGTAAACACTGAACTGAAACTGATGAATGAAATTGAATATTACATTCGAAAAGCAATTCTTATTTCTGCTTGTACCTATTGACACCTACCAGAGTATATAATTCATTGGAAGCACGAAACATGCTCAGAACGGGCGCCAGCATTTTTCGACGGGATAAAAAGTCAATTTTGTTCTTTGTATCTGAACTGAAATTACAGAGCCGCGGAAAGTTTTCAGTGATAAGAAAATATAATCATCTAAAAGAATAACACCAGATCCGGACATGTTAGCTTTTAAATGCTATAATGAAAGAAAAATGGAACATAAAGACACGATGTACGAACATCTGCTGTTAAAATGTTAGCATTGCCCCGGATTCTCCTTTATTTTGATAATAAAAGCCTTCGAGTATTGACTTATCTGGTATTACTCTATACATATGTAACATTATTTTATCCTTCTAGGTTATAGAATAGGCCTTTCAGAGGACTTTTCCTGGATCTATTTTATCGACGCTCTTATAACATGCGTCATGTAATTTGATTTGTATATAAAAGACACATTTATTTACCTATGTACTTTGATTTGAAAAAGATATACTTATGCTCGCGAAAATGGCTGATGCATTACATGGACAAATAATTATTTTTGAATGTACAAGTATCAGAAATAAAGAAATTGACCTCGGATATAACATATTTGTCATTAAATTTGGTACTAATTGGCGCAATAACATAGTATTGGTGAAATTTAGGAAACCTTTATTTAACCAATCGCTCTTTAGCTAATCCCTCTACATAAAACAGATGCCAGCCAAGTTGGGGAATCTCTTGAAAGATTTTCGTTGTTTTTTTAAATATTGGGATGTTGTCATGATTAATGTTAATCTTGTCAGCTCAACCATGCATAAAACAACACTGGATGCTGTTTAAGACAGTGTTCAGTAGACTTTGAAAACATTTTATAGACAAAAAGCATAGTTTCTTTAGAAATTTTAGCAAGATAAATTATTATAGTATTAACTCAGCACATCTAGCCATATATCTAAACAGACAATGAATGATTATAAAACTTGGATATTTAATTTCCAAAGTCTCTAAATGCATCTTGAATGAACTATGGTATAAGGAAATTTCTGGCAAAATGACTGTAGAAGTAGACATGTAAGAAATTCGAACAATTGACAATTATTAATAGTTTCTTACCGCCACAGACCATTTGTAACAATGAAATGAAAATCTTTGAGCATGCACTTATATTTAAGTTATATATTATATTATAATCCGTTCAGTTGTAACTTGCGCAACGACATTGACTCTTATGTATTTATATAATGTACGATTACCATTACTTCAGATTAGATAGATGTGGAATATTTTTTGCGTTTAGAATCAGATCGTCAGATTTTGATGGAAGATCCCAAGCTACCCTCCAGACAATATTTCAGTCATGGGCGGCACCTCAGCATAACCACTGACCATCAGCTAGATGAGACAGTAGTGAGCGGCGATCAATCATGTTAAGAAACTTATTAAAAGATGAGAGATAAATTCCTTTTCCATGTTTAGCACTGTCTTTAATGGAATACATGCACACATTAAAGAAGACAATCAATTACGAGAGAGTGTGAAGTTCGGTAGAGATATAATCAGAAGAGGAGCTCTAATTAGTTCTATAACTCGGCGTTGTGTAATTGGAATCTTCAATTTCATGAGGATGAAAATAGCTTTTTTATTGTCAAAAATTGCGAAATTGTTGGGCTTTATGTTCTCCCAGGATGCAAACTATGGGAATTGAGAGAGTCATCAAAATACAACCAAACTAGGTTCATGGTCAGGGATTTCTTGATGCAGATCTGATTCAATTATTATTTGTTTTGAGCAAAATAACATGAACATAGGCATGTATGCTTAAGAGAATAAAGTAATAAGCGAACACTCCGCATTATATAAGGATTATTTCAAATCGTCATATCCAAATACAAAAAGATGGCATCGCGTTGTATTTTGTTGGCTATTAAAGCAAAGACAGAAATGGTATTTGCTTAGATTCACAAGTCGTAAAACACTCATGGCAAGGTAACGCCTTATGACAAATTATATTGTTTATTTCGAAATGTTGGTCTGTTATCAGTTTTTTATTATAATTTACACATTTACTTGATGATGATGTAATGTGAGGGGTTAAATGCTTAGCGGACTAAAGTCCAATAGGAACAGGTTCAACCAGATTGACTTCGTCAATTTGCTCTCTAAAACTTCTTTTGTAATAATATATCCTTGTCTTTAAGAAATAATAAATATAGTAGTTAATAAATATGGGCAGGAGTTCGGATGCGTAATAATTATCAAATCACGAGTGAGAAATCAGTTAATTAATGGTTATTGTTACAGTAATGACGTGAGTGTGTCTCATCACTAGTGAAGATCCAGTGGAGTGGCAGACATTGTTTAATTAAGCGTTAATTACTGTTGATTACTTCCGTGAGTGTTTGTGTAATTGTGTAGAAGAGATATTTCCAAATATAGCTATGATTGAATCAACCTTCTTAAAATCCATAATACAATTCTTTTAAATCAGCATTAATACTAGGTTAATTGAAAAAGAGTGAGCATTGTTTTGCATCCGACGGGAAGTATTGTTTTGTTTATTTAATCGATTGCGACATACGTATCGAAGACATAAATTTTCAAGATACTAACATTTAACATTAGGGCAAGAGTTATGTCTCCATTATTGTCTAGTAAATTGTTTGAAAATATTAGATATGGTAAACATTTTTCTAATCTGACTTATTCTAGTTAACATCTACAGTATAACACTTAATGATATTTCCTGTCTAGCCTTATTTCGCGATTTATAATTTCTTCTTTTTCTGCCATGGAGAAGGAACTAGGATTATGTTGTTTTTCGGCGAACGCCGTCTAAATTCGTTTACGTTACCTATGCCACGTGACTTCAGTTTGCAAATTAAACTACTTGATAACGCATTATAGATAATTTATCAAAATGGAAGATTTATGCAACACTCTGCCTGATTGGACGAGAGTGTCAATTTCTTTCACTCTGTTGATTGTGCTACGCTGAGTGAAATGTAGACAAAGCGTTTATCCTAAACGACGCTGTTCACAGTTTTAAAGCTAACTTCTGCTCAGTATATTTAGCAAGAATATTGATATATCTCAAAATGATAAGTAAGTTTAATAAAAATGATAAAAACCTTTTCAAATACCAACATATATCAAATTAAAGAAAGAGCTGAATACGGTCTGCGTATCACATGAATAAGGGTGTGATAAGAGTCTTTTGTGTAGAGAAGTGCTTTTTAAAAGATTTTCCTTGTTACAATTGTCGTCTGTCTATGAAAAGGTTTCTTGCTTTTGTGACTTATTCAGATTGCATATTAAAATGAGTACTTGTTTGCTTTGATATATTTGTTATAAATTATTTAACTGATTTATTATATATGAATATTTTTCTTTAGTATGGTATGCAAATATTGAACTCAGTTGAAATCTGTTTTGTTATATATATGCTATATAATGACTGAATCTCATTACACTGAAATTAAGGTACGCTGCATACAGTTTATCTATGTGATATGACTACGGTCAAACTTTGCTTATGAAACAGAAATATTGAAATAATTACAATTGTATGTTTTGCTTGACCTTCACATTTTTATAGGTGTGACGTCATTGTCCAAAGATTCATGAATAGCGAATATGCATTTGTTAAAGCGGGATCAGTTGGCCTATTTTAGAAATAAATAAAAATAATAAATAAAAAAATCCTTTAATTGATTTTTTCTCATGTATTCTAATCAAACTTGATTTGTAGCATCTTTATTAGGACCGCAGCCAGTTTTGTTCAGCTGGGACATTTGACCCCTTTTAGGGGCTGCTAGAGCTAAAACTAGAAATGTCTTTATACAGCGTCTCATGAACAGCTTGGTGGTTCTTTGTCATACCTGGTCTGGAGCATCATTATAAGGTCCTCTTCCAAATTTATTTATATAGGAACTTGGGCCCTATTAGGGACCACTATAGCTAAAAGTAGATATGCCTTTCTTCGCATTAACCACTAAAATGTAATGGATTTTTATCAAACTCGATGTGTAACAATATCGTATGGTCTCCTGCTATTTTTTTACAAATGGGGATAGGGACCAATTAAGCTAAAAATATAAACACGTTTAATAACCTCTTCTCATGAACCGCTTCATGAATTCTCATCAAGCTACTGCTGTAATTATTCGTCTAAGGATAAACGAAACAAAATTGCAACCCTACGAAACCTTTGCGAAAAATTAAAAGAGAACCATTTAAATTGTTAAAGTGCGGTGTTTAGTTTTGCAATTTGAAAAATGTTAGATGAAAGATGAATGTTAGATGAAAAATTCATAAACTTCTTTCCTTATTACAATTCGCCGACCATCATTTTTAAAAATATTTCTTGTTATCTATGTCTTTGTTTAACTTAATTTAGAGTATATAAATTACTGCCCTACCGTATGTTTATAACTTTGTTATTTTGTTGCAATATGTTCATAAATGTAGTACAACAATAACAGATCATTACTACTGGTTCAGAACTGGTATAACTTAAAAGTCTAAATGAAGGGTAAAATAAGAATTTCACAACGTTAGTACTTATAACCCTGGTAGTCTAGGTGAACGGTCTGTTAACGCAGGCGCATTGGAGATGATATAAAACACCAACAAATATTATGATAAACGGTTCCATGTGGCCCGAGGTTTCGGTGATCTTCATATCCATGTACATTTTTTTTTGTCGATGCAAACTCATTATCCAACATGTACTTGACAGGATTGCGACTGGGACTGCAATTCTAAGGTTCGGATGTTTTTTGTCTGAAAATTTACTTATCAGGCAAAGCATTTTCCTGCATGAATGTGTTCCCCTTCTGGATTTCATGAAAAGGTATCGAGTAAATCAGACACAAAAGTGTAGAGGAGATAATTATAATGCAGACAAAGGGCCTTCGAGGGCTCGAGTCTACTACCTTAAGTCGTATCTGGACATTCTATGCTTATCGGTCGTTGCTGGATCCCAGTTGCCGTCAAGCAATATCAAGCGTCAATATCCCAGTTAAGTCAGTAACATAATTATTCTGATCCTGGCTTTCCGTAGCTAATAGTTACCTGAGGTATATCAGCAATATTTTCTGTATTTTATTTTCTCATCTGTGGTCGGGCGCTCTTTAATTTAATGGAGAATTCAAATGAAATATGCATTAACTAACGTGACGACGGCGTTTGTAGGTTCGGAGTAGATTTTAAACTGAACAGTCGGTAACAACTTTTGATACGAACTGCACTGCTGCATAATATGAAATTTAAATGACTATATCGTTCCATTTTATAGGTAATTTGGGACATGGCGGTAACGTGAGCAGCAAGAAAAAAATCTAGCAGGTTCATTAATAAAAGAACGCTTCGGCGTGCGCCGACCACGTAAGCTGCAAATAAAAAAGCAAATGTCCAATATATTGTGGCCTATTCAAAATAAGTTAACAAAATACTTCTTGCAATATGTTTCTACCTGTACTGGTACTAACACAAATTTCCAAATGTTTACCCGATTATATATCGCGAAAATATATTATTTTCCGCTTTGCCTCTCTCGCAATACCGGCGCAAATTGGCGTACGCCAGATAGACCCGGGCAGTGCCGGGAAGCCAAACGAACGCTTAGCCGGTTGCCCGTTGCGAAACGGCGTACGCCTAAAAAGTGAAACGAACTGGCCCTTTCATTTCCAATTTTACCATTCTAGTTTTATTCCAGAGATTGATAAATAGCTGTGTATTCTAATATAGATTCTACTATACAGTAAAATCAATGCAGTGACAGCTAAAACAAAATCATTCGGGGCTCACGACGATGCCGACACAAGGACGTTCATAATCCATTCCAAATCAATAAGTAACACAAAACAAACAGGTCGGAGAAGTTTCCTATGAATTAGACTTCTCGGCAAACAGGAGGTTGATGTCACAACCATTATCTTCTTACGTCACCCGACTCATCATTTCCACAGATTTTGTACTTTTCTAATTTGACTTCTAATCTACCAAGATTAAAAGCGATTAAAAACGTTGTGGGTTAAGAATTATTGCTTTCGCGCTTACAATGCATGTTTCACATTTCTGCAAAAGCATTACAGAATGCATTAGCGTCTTACTCGTCTTAGAACAACATTTGATCGAAAAGTGGCTGAAACTGAATTTATGCTTGACAGATATAACGAATGTCGAAGCAGAATCCTTATTTTAAATCTCTTAAAAACCTAAAATTTGCACACTAAAAGCACTGTATTGACAATGACAAGTGTTGTTTTAAGGAAATGAGAATGAAGTCTTCATATTGAATATTCATTAATATATGAAATAACATTCTCACTAACATTGAGCTTGAATAGCATCTTTTACGCTTTCTCTTTGTGACACTAGGAGATACGTTAAAATCAATGTCTTTACAAATTTACTTACAATAGCATATATAAATTCAAATTCTTATGCTTTTCAAATTGTATATGTTGTATATATATAATTGTATGCGTATAAAATCGGATTCTAATCGGATACTCCCACAGTGCTGGATGTTAAGGTTTCATTTTTGTCTTTAGTAAATGAAGAATCACTCTTTGTAGTATAGATTGTTTCGTTGTCCGTTTCAGTAACAGCTTTTAGTGTTGTAACATCTTAAGTGTAATACTGACAGATGTTTTACTGAATACTGACTTACTGAAAAATGATGAATGTTGTTCTGTTAAGATAATATATTATAATGTAATAACGCTTTCATTCAACAACAGTTTTGAAATTATTAGTTACTGAGGTCATCACAAAAGGTATACCGTATAAGGTATTAATGTATATCCTCAACGATAAATTCATTTGTGCCATGGGGATAATAAAACGCATAAAGGTTGACAAAAAATGTAATTTTATATCAAATTACTTACACTAAACAATGGCAGAAAAAATGTGTCTGGCATTACCACATTCAAAATACCATAACTGTACCGTCTCATTAATTTTCTTGAAAAAAAAACATATCGGATAACATTCTTTTTTATCATTTTCTGCGAGATGTGTTGTATTAAATTACATTCTTGCAATGTTGCGGCATCAGCAACCATTCATTTTTTTTTATTATCTCGTGGCAAATATATATAGGTTTTATTGGACTTGGCCAATGAATGTGTATTTCTTTGTGTTTGATGTGAACGTATGTGGTCTAGTAGCAAAAGAAATAATTTCGTTAACACAGAAAAGCGACATTCTCATAAGAATCTTTCACTGGCTGAAAGTACTGATGGAAATATCTAACTCGAGGGTAACTGTTAAGGCGGTAAAGAGGCTCTACAGAACAGTTATCCGAGGGCAAGATATTTCCATCCGCACCTTCAGAAAGTAATATATTCAATTCGGATAATTTAGTTAGAAGTGTTTCCAACAAATGGCGATCCATAAAAACATACAGACCTTTGCCAAAATCATAACATCGAATATTGAATGCTTCATTTTTAACAGTTCAATTAATATACATATAGTTACCCTTTAATGTTTTATTAAAGCGTTTCTTTACGTCATAACCTAAAAAAAGTAATATTAAAGTAGATTACCTCCTTGGAATCACTACAGTCTACATCCTTCCGAATCAATACCTTAATGGTTGTAATTAAAGGATAACGGAAGGTGTACTTAAAAGAATATTTTCACGATTTTGCAAATCCTTTATTTTCTGATTTCTTATTCAAAATATTTGCAAGGTATATAAATGGCTTGGTTTTTTGTTTCGGTTACTTTTCACTTTAACTGCATTACTGCATTCTCCCACGCAAGCAATTTATCATTGTCTCCAAAAGAGACAATGACAGAGTTAATGGCTTTTGAAGACAATCCATTTATCAATTATTATATAAATATAATTACCGCTACAGTAAGATGAGACGTTACAGCTAGTCTGTTCAATGTTTTAATGCATTTCTCTTTCATCTCTTTGACGTTATGCAGCGCCTTGGTACAGAGGAAGCGGAAACCGCATAATAGGGATGATAATACATAATTGGTACAACTTCCTGTACGTGGCATAGACTTTTGGAATGCACTAATCATGTTCTGTATAGAGATATAGATAGAGGTATAGGGATGCTTTTGAAGTTTTGAAATTGATATGCCCAATTAAAAATGTATGAAAGCGATAATAACGCATGCGGGTTACCTTAACGATTAAGTATGAATTAAATGACAAGTCAAAACACTTATACAATTAGTCTTCGAAATATCAAAACCATTGTTCAGAAATTATCTTTCACTCGTGTATCCTGTAATCTGATCATATTGTCATTTCGTTATACATATTTAATGTTAATGTATCCAGGTATTTTTAAAGCAACCGGGCTTAAAGAAAAAAACAAACAATACTTGTTAATTGATGGTTTTAAGAAAGAATGGGGGACTTGAATAAGGGACGCCCGTGGTCAGATGGTTAAGTATGATCAATGTAGTGTTATTTATAATTCTTTAAAATTATTATTGTAATGCAAAATCGAATTGTTTAAATTAACATTATCATGATTTGCTTACTTTTTTGACTGCTTGTGTTCATTGTATGGAGAGCTACATGAAATCTTACATCATGTGTGTTTTTACATACAAACGTGAAGTTCATTTTTATTTCAACAAATAGGTGCCTCTAAACATTCTTTGGAATTAGCCGGAAATTTTGATTATGCCTTCAACAAAAGCCATCTGATGTTCATATTTATCCTTGTGAAATGCAATCCAAAACTTGCTGGTGTTACAACATTTCACTGTAATAAGTTATGAAGCAGACAAACTTATTAAAAAAAAAAGAGATGAAATTGGCATCATGATGTATTAGGTAAAATGTAACTGTTTAATGACTTTTCAACTTGTATAAATTAATAAAAAGTGTGCATAAAATGTGATAACATGACACCTCTGTTCAACACGTGTACACATGTGCAAATTGTCACAGTTGAAAAACGAATAATAATTTGCATACGTTGTCTGTATTTTATATCTTTTAAGTATGGTGCATTCTATTGACACGGGAATGGTGTTCTTTGTTGTTGTTTTTTTTTTTTTACATGTTTCGTCTTTTCCTGTCAAGATATGCACCTTTCAATCTTCTTTATTTGAAAAACTGTTTACAGCATTATGGAACTTTTAGGTATGAATATATTTGTTATTTCCTATTATCACTTTACCATTGTCATACCAAATGGTATATAGCTAACACTTAGAAAACAAAACATACACAACTGAACTTAAACACAACTGTGCTTATTCTAGTTATCATTCCTAGCCAACGTTTTGCTACAAAATTCTATCTCTTTCCGACTTGTTGATCATTTTACTACATAAACATTTTCGTCATTGATAAAAGTCCTAGTGCTTTTCTAATGTAGTAAATGACTTCCACAAATTATCATACAAAATACATTACACTGAATAGAACATGTAACTTAATCTGTATTGTGACAAAATGCTTGTCAGTAAAGTAACAGAATTGCATAGTATACCTGCATACTGGACCGCATATAGCGTACGCGTCTGATCTGGAAAATCTATTTTCTATAAACGATTTTAGACTATGCTTTCAACACAAGACAAAGGTATTTGTACTAGTACTTATTTGTCACGGTAAACACTGACTTCCAGCTACATTAAAGAACTGTTTATTGTCTGCCTTGGAATTATAGATATTCGCTATAGGTCAGCACAGCCGTTGAAACAATGAAAATTACAAAAATGTGCGGAACTGCGCTCACAAACGGTTGATCTTACTTAAGCATTTTGGCTATTCTTATAAATCTATTCATAACAGTAGTGATAAGAAAGTATTTATTCATCAATAAACTTTTAAAAGTCATACCCAAACGTATAAACGGTATAATCAGTGTGACATATGATGAACAGTTAAATGAAATTTGAGTTGAATAGTCATACGTGCAGTATGTTTTCATAAAAGTGAAGTTTAAAAATATCGATATCATAATGGCTTAACAAAAAAAAATTAACCAAATTTCAGTCGATTAGGGAAAAAGCCTCATTATAATTATAATTTGTTTTCTATAACACAAACTTTTCTGAGATACATGAATCTATTCCCTTTTTTGTTAGCTCATTGTCCTTTACACCATTGTCCTTCACATCATTTGAACAATTTTAATAGAAGATGACAATGTTAATGGCTTATAATGACAAGCCATTATCAGTTGCCATCAAATCATAATTTTTATAGCAATCAGATGAGAATGAAAAGGAATGTAATGCATTTCTCTAGGACGTAATGTAGCGCGTATCATTAAGACGCAGTGGATATGATCGGATGTTAGATGATATATACAGCTGATTTGCGAACACACTTCTATAATGAACTTGTCCATCTTACAATTTAGACTGTACCATTAACTGTTAAAATTTGTGCTTACCAAAAAGTATGCTGACTGAACGGTGAATAGTGCAGATCTTGACCAGACTACAAGGGTGTGCAGGTTGATCATGATCTACACAGGTCGCAAAAGCAGAATCAACCGTGCCCAGTCTGATAAGGGATAAGGGTTCTGTTTCGAAACCAAGCACTACTGAACACAATAAAGTCTGAAAATCATTGTACAGATGTGCATGAAAACTGTGATGACTCTAACAGCTTACTGCTAGGACTGAGTGCGAGAACTAAAATTATTTGGTGTTTCGATGAAGACTCTTTGACAGTCTTAGAAGGCAAAAACCACTCAAACCTATTACTCATCACATAAATCAATTTTGCCTTGGTGAAATTCGCTGATGGAGCATGGAATTAGCTTTATAATCTAGTACAATTTACGGTATTGCTATTTCATTATGTAAGACACAGCCATGTTTTACGAGACTTTGACATGCTACGTGATTACCTAATCTCATCGTATTCCTTTTAATTTGATGCCAGACTGTGTGAACTCCCAGTAACCATGGAAACCTGTTTATGAGATAACATAAAACGTAGAACAAAACCCTCGCGACTTTGATAATTGTCTTCGAATATATAGTTATGCAATCCAAATAAAGTAAACTTTTCAACAATTCAAGCTAAATTGTTGAGATCATTCGTCCATATCTTAACAGGGCTAAAAGATGTGGATAGTAGCATACATTCTTACTACATTGTTTGAACAGGTTCAATCAAACCAATTTTATTTTTGTCATGTTGGGCGACCCCTGGAATTTACACTTTTTCTATATTAAATAAATCAATATTCTATCAATTAAATGACATTGAAGAATTCAAAATGAATGGTCACGTTCAAAGAGGCAAACCCCTAACACTGAGTATTACATGTTGATATTTGTTTCTATTACTATCAATTCAGATGTGACCAGATATACATTACAGTTACACAACATGTGTCATACTATGTCATTGTTAAATACACGATAATAGTAATTATATGTTAATAAAAATTACAGGAAATTGAAAACATTGGCAGCAAACTGTTCGGGTAATGTACATGTAGGTAATTACAGTGCTTTTCACAATTACTTTTTGCTTTCTTTACAGATTTTATCAATTATTACAACAGAGGTCTTTACGTGCCGTATGGCGCCCCGTACCTCGATTCAGTGTTGTTACATTTCCCTACCCTTTTGGATTATGGAGTCCATTAAAACTTTTAGTCTTAAGTTGGTGCTAGTGAGTTTGATAGGTGTTGTACGTTTCATACCCTCTGATGAACAAACTCAGTCTAAACGAGTCTGCTTTTATTTTATTTAGTTATAATCGCCTATGCTTCCAAATGATCTCAAATATGCCCATAGTATATAAGTACTGTATAATCTAAAACAACATCTCTCTTGGGGAAAATTAATTCGTGACACACGTTAAAGTCATGTAGAAGTTATTTATTACAAAACTTTTGTTTGTACACTATAACATGACGATTTTCGGCTTGTAAAAATTCTGCAATGTTTTACAAAAATGAATAAAGTGACAGAAAAAAAACGTAAGATCTATTAATCTTAGTGATCCTTGCCATTCTTAAACAATTCTGATGAAGAGGCTGTTATGCTGTCATTTTAGTCATTTTACTTTTTGTTTAACTTAGAACACATTCTAATAGACTGCATTGATACTTAGCCTAATATTAGTAGAGCTAGAACAAAACAATTTTCGGATGCAACTTCTACTTAACCTGCCATAATAATATAAAAGATATCACTTCAGGGCTTTAAATTGATCACAAAAATGTAAAACTAAACATTGCAAAACATCTTTGTATTCATAGCAAAATGCCAATGATATAGTTCCGAAATGTAGGGCATCTCCTCATTTCGTTAAATTCAAATTTTCCAAAGAAACGATATGTATTAGATATAGAGTGAATTAAACATTTTCGTCAAATTACTATTTGAAACTTGATTAAACTATACATTGTCAGTGGGAATGTTGTAAAACGCCGATGCATTTGTGTGTTGTTTTTTTTTTCTCTCATTTCTTTTGAAGTACAAAATGTAGTAAATTCTCCTTTCCTCTTTAAAGACCAAATGTACACATGATCCAAGTAACTTTTCGTTCAATCAAGACGGAGTAATAATAGAGTAAGCGTATGCTGTTCTGTTCAAAAGACGTCTAATAAGATAGAACACCAGAGGGCGTTTCACTGTGTTTGCCGATAAAATTATATATTTCTTAGACACAACTAATCCAATAGATATTCTGCAATACAGGAAGTCCCATTTAGTGAAATGGAAAATCATTAATAGTTTGGAGTTACCAATAAGGGGTTACACAGTTGATAGAATAGTGTGACTAGAATAGATATCTATACACATTGTCTAAGAAATATTTAAGAGCATTAATGTCTATTCATAATATGATGACAATATTTTCGTTACAAAAGTAATTGAAACTTCAAATCGACAGCAATTTCTGTTTCACGTTAATTATTGTTGGTGTCTGCCAAAACTGCTTATGTGCTAGTGTGAAACGACTATTTCCATATATAGCTATGGTTGAATCAAACATATAAGACCAGAATAAAAACTAATTTAAACCATTTGGCAATCGGACAAGACAGAAACCAAACGTAACGATTCGAATCAATAGCGAATGTAGCTTATCTGCATATCAAACCCTCAAAAAAGAGTGAACATGATTTGTGTATATAAGTCTTTAGTTATAACAGGAACCTGTTATTTATCTCAATTTTGGACTGGGTATATAGAAAACATATTCCTCATTTAAATTTCAAGATAACAATAACGATAATAATAATAATGATAATATTATGGATAGTAAATAATAAAAAATAATTTTAAAAAAGCGAACGCAATTATCTCAAGTTATTGTAATTGTTAAGAAAGTGACTGACTTACATTTCGTGATATGAGAGTAAACCCCTAGTTTAGTTCTCCTTAGGGCAGAGACAGTATGTTTGCGTTTGTTCTGTGTTGTTATTTGTAACAACTAAGTGTTGTGCAGTAGAAAGACGCATTCTTTCGGTTATTTTATTTCATTCACTGTTACTGATAAAAATAAAACTTTTTTGCATTGTCAGAAGTAAACTCTTTTTTTCTTCATTTGTTTTTCATAAATTTTGATTACCCTAGGTATAGGCATACTAAATCCTAACGTATAAATGCAGTGTTATGCCAATAATTTTGTGAATATATACGCATAATGTTAATAAACTGAACCTTGTTAACATAATGTAGAGGCCAGTTTTACTGATAAAAAACGAAAACCTGGCAATGTTAAAGAAACTTTAACAATCTTATAAAAAAAAATGTTTTATAACGCAATCAAGTTAAATATCTTAAAGTGTATTGCAATTCTACTTACGAACCGTATCAGCCAACTTCTGGATCAGTTCCCTACAGGTAGTTTTAATAATGGATAAAATAATGAATATGAATATTTAATGTTCCATGAAGTTTCGAATTTGTTAATGGAAAAATAATTGAAACAGCAGAAGAATTTTCCTTCTACGGAAAAAGGAGTAAGAGAAATCACAGTTGGGCAAAAGCACTATCGACGCTTTAAAATATCCTCGATTACAAAAATGGCTATAATTGATTTATGTTTGACAATATATAAACAAGTGGTAACTTGAAACCGTGTAATGACGGAAAGAACGGAAAATCATATAAGCAATTATTATAGTATGTGTGTGACATGGAAACGAAGCCTAGAAAGTATTGGTGATGTGTATTTCATTATTATTATTATGCATATATAATCTAGTTGACCGTATACTCATACTGAGTAGGCTAACATGTCATGTGTCTTATTGTTTTGGAAATTATTGAGTAGGGCGTTAACCATTGTAGGGTTAACGCACGTTTTTTTTTTGTGTAACAACATCTGCAGAATGCTAAGGGATTGGTTGGTGCACGAGCCCGCACCAACATATCCCGAGGGATTCTGCAGATGTTGTTTCGCGAAATAAACGTGTGTTATCGCTATTCTTGCATAAAACACAACTAAAGTGCTGGAAATATCGAAAAAACAAGACTATTCAGCTGACATTAGCCGATCGAAGTCGGCCGTTTCAAGTTGTTATGGACACATGTTTTATTTATGCATTTCCAGGGCCAACAGAAACAGTGCATATTTTATACATGCCGAACAGACATTCTTGATGTGGTATTTCTATAATATTATATATATGTAAAATAAGTATGATTCCCCCTTTTCCCAATATATCGGTAGGAACTTTAGCTTTAGAGGCTCGGAATTATGACAAAAGGGCATACACGGCATCCTGTCTTTACACAATATTTGCAGGTGTAGTGAGATGCAAACAGAACACAATTCTGCTTGGTTTAAATTGATAGTCTGTCCCTTACGCTTTTTTAAATGTAAACATTATCGTGCAATAGAAATTGGTATCGATACCCTTTATTCTTCATATCGTTAGAAATGAAATCTCTAGACCTATAACGTAGAACATTTTGCTCTGCACCCAACCCCATCGTAAGGAGTGTTTCTCAATTCATTATCTCTCATGAACAGACTATTAGCAGGCTATTATTTTGGTAGGATTTTCTATTAGGTGTATTATCAATAGCTACTTTGTTACTGTAATTGTGGACGTTACGCATTACAGAACATATTATATCCCAGACAAGCAAAAATGTATTTTGTGTCTGTTCATGTTAAGGTTGACATGCACCATAGTTACAGATTAAACGACGCAATCTTAAAATCCGACAACAGTCTTTGGTATGCTTCCCAGTGTTTACATCTTCAGAAAGATAATGTCTTAAATAAAATGCTTACAATCTTCCCATTTGAAGATTCACTGTGTATGTTGATTCACAAAAGGACAAGGATAGAGTAAAAGATAAAAACAACGAGGTCAAAATCGATCACCTTACAGGAAAACAGTGGGGCAACATGTCAAAACGGTCAGTGCAAACAACACGATTTAGGAGGCTAAGTCGCAACAAATAACAGAAACAAGGAAAACAGTCGATGATTCTACGTAACAAAGCATGGCGATTTTTCTGAGATTGCAACACACATGTTTCAAATTGCGCCGACCATCTTTTTTTAAAATATATTTCTTCTTTTCTGTTATTTTACATACTAGTAATGATAAATTTCGTCGCCAGACAAACAAGCTAAAATTGACTTGGATTTCATTAATGCAAACATTTTCACAACGAGTATCAACAATGTGTTTTATCATTTAACCTAGCAACCGGATATTCTGCTCCTGTTGACAACATTATTGAATTAGTCTGAAGAGTAAATATTCAGCTGACAAGTAGAGACCCTTACAATAGGGACTTTGAAATATTTTCATTATCATGTATGCAGTTTGTAAAGTTTCCAGTTCTAAACCTGACATTTGCAAAATAAATGCATTATTAGATACTATTACACATCACCACAAAAGTACGAATATTTATTTTGTTAGAAATTCTGAGAATAAGGTTAAACTTTAAGCAAAAGCAGGGTAAAAGAGTATAATATCGAATTACAACTGATACAATGCTAAATTATTACAATGACTCCGTTAAATTATTTTGATCATGTATTTATGTACTTAAATTTGTTTTTAGATGACAAACTAGATTCTATTTTCAATCGTCTATTTTTAACTGTGATCGAAAAATACGTTGCTGTTCTAAAGGATATGGATCATATTTTTACGACTGGATTGCTTACAAAAATAAATGGAATTTTACGATATTTTTACAAACTGGAATGACATGATATCTTACATTTCACCAGTACCATCAGTTTTAATAATATGTAATTATTGGTATAATATCCAATGTCAGTGTCGATATTATAATGCTATTTTTAATATGGCTGCCATAAGCCGGTGAGTGGCGGATGAATTTATCAGAATAAACTTTGTTTTTGACACAACCAGTGTCTACGAATCGCGTTTCTGACAAAACGTGTGTACGAATTTCTAGATCAACACTCTCCCGGTAGCGACAATAATGTAAAAATTATGAATCTGAATATTTCATGTGCCTACTAGATTACATTCTGATAATGTATATTGAAGTCATGAAATATTCAGTTACAGGAATTTCTCTCCACAGCATAAGCAATACTTACGCCTCAGAACACCATCTGATCCAAGATTGACTATAATTGAATTTATGTTTGGCAGTTATGACAGCGAAAGCCTTATTTCCTTCATTCCGGAAACCCAATAAGTGAAACACACAGTAGGCAAGGAGTAGGCATCGGCTTGCCAATAACACGTGTTATTTTCGGAAAATGGAGAAGCATTATAATAGATATTTTAAAATTAATAAGATAAAATGGCGTACTAGGTAGTTTGAAGCTTGACTTAGTGTTATATTTTATGCGTCTGTTTGGCAAACTAAGGATGATTCTTGTCCGTTCAGGTTTATTAACAAATATTTAGTAAAATTGCGCCAAAAGTATCAATAAAGAAGAAACTTATCAAAGGTGACTTGTTTCTGGAACGTAATGCCACCACTTAGTGTCACTTTCTCAAAAAAAGCGATAGTTGAGTTCTTCCATGGCATTGATATAACATGGACAGGATTAGGATTGACAAAAGATGTTCATTCAACAATTTTACTCCTTAAGTTGTGTAAAGAGGGTTTAGGGTACGTCTCTACCATATTACAAAATGAATTATAATTAAATATATTTATATCACTTCTGCATTAAACAACATTACAAAATTTTATTACATAACATATTCATCTTCTACGAGAAATGTGTCAAAGAAGGAAACCAAACACTTATATTTTTCAGTTTCGTACACTGGCTGATGCTTTATTTTTAATGTCGAATGCGTATAAAAATCTGGCTGACTCTTACATTCTGGTCACAAATCATATTCTCCAAGTGTTGGAAATGAATTTTTTATGTGTGTGTCTTTATTAGATAACACGTCTTACCAAATCTCGCTCATTTATTATTTATTCAATTATTCACTTTTCTATTCCACTAAAAGCCTTTAGTGTTGTCGCATCTCTTTTTGTAGTGAAGATAGATGCAAAATGGCAGTTATTTCTGAATATTGACTGACTGAAAAATGATTTATGGCGTTCTTATCAGCTGAATTATGCTAATTTCGTATAAGTGTGGACTTTATGGCTGCCATTACTGGTGGTATTATAAAAGGCTGACATCAAAAAGTAACAATGTTCAAATGCAGTTACTACCCAGTATCTTATGATGTCATACCAATACATTTCAAATATTTTGTTGCAGATTTGTATTTTTTTCTTTAATTTTATGTCTGTGCACTATAAAGTGTGCAGATACTCTTGTAGTATTACAGATATAATGATTTTTTTTAGATTTTGTCTTCTAAATTGCGGTTGAATATTTCATTTTTGACATTTATTACGCAGTATTATACTGTTCAGCATTTTATCATTTTTATTGCATTATCATGAAATTTTATGGTTGATTATCTTTAAATCTGACGTAATTCAATAAATGTGACAACTGAAGGAGAATGATATTTAGATGAGCTAGAAATTTGAGCAAGCTATCACATCTTCAAATTTCATAAGTTTGCTTGAAAATTTCCTTTTCGGTCATCAATTTTTGTCACTAATATACCCATACTTTTCTTCACTTTTTGTGAATAAAGGTAGGTTTCAAGTATGCGCATTCAAATTTGAAGTGGTAGGCCAGAGTTTTTATTTTGATTGTTACATCGAAACTCCAAATATTATGGCAAGGTTTATTTATACGTGCACACCGTGAGCCTAGTTTGAACATCATTCATAGTTACTCGACTTGATATTACCTCTCTTGAACAGACTCAGTCAAACCGAGTCTGCTATTATTTTGCTTGGTTGCATTCTAATCTTTCAAAGGGTATTCTTACAGATTTTTCAAGACAAAATGTATTTATAAGCTTCTTTTTTTTAACTCAACCGGAAGTAGGTATGTCACATTTCAGGGTAAAGTTAGTAATTCATAACTGTAGGGTGTTATTAGCAAATCAACTTTTATCAAGGTAAGAATAACATTTTCGGAAACAAAAAATATAAGTGTCCCTTTATACTATATTTACGTATAATATTGTTGTAGTTTTCTTTCTATCTGAATCATATAGCATAATCATAACCCTTAACAAAGCGTCTAAATGATTCTAAAAGCTAGACTAGGCAAGAAGGAGCAAGAAAAGCGTTATGTACCGTCATCAAATTGCTAGAAGAAAATATATGTCTTGATTAGATACATTAACTTTTTTGCGTCTTTCCCGATGTTATTTTCTTGAATCACTTTTCGTGCCGTTTCGCAATAAATGAAAACGAAATTGCCTTCTATTACCTCATATATCAGACCATGACAAATGAATGGCTTATTTTATTACATTGTCTTCGCTTTTATTTGAAGCAACAATATGCAATCAAGAATCTTAGAAACAATTGCTTTAAGTCAGAAATTGCTCCTATGAACTTTTCTTTAACCTTCTTCTTTATTTGCACTTTTGTGATGCACATTCATAGCCGTTATTATTCAACTATCTTTTTTAACTTAATAGCCTATTGTGTACGATTTTGTACAAACTTGTTCAAGCATTCAAACATGTTTTACATTGTATGTACATGTTAGTAATTTGCCGGATGTATATAGTGCCATTGATGCTTGCTTGTACAGTGGAATGTATATGCTTCCACGGTTTTGTCGTAACTGCTTGGTAGAATGGAAATAAAAGTATGTATTTTCTGGTGTCTACCTTAGCAAAAGTAGCATTTTTATCATTTTGTCTCGGTGACCATAGTTTCACTGCATTATGGTTAATCCCATAATTGTTTACAGTTTTTGATTCCTTGTAGATAAAGGCAGTCACACAAGAAATGAAAGCTGGACGTTGTGATAAAATATAGCATACATCGTTTTTTACACAGAAACTAATTTCGGTGATATTTAGTAACGTCCAAATTACATTTACACACAACACCGACATTCATGCGTTCATAAATTGTATTAAAAGAGTGTTTAGAATAACATTTATGATAAATTGTGTAATGTGTAACTGCCTCAACGTATTGATATTATGTACAAGATTAAACAAGAGATTGCTGCTGATCCAATACAAAATGTTTCAAACGTTTTTAAAATCATATTGACAAGAACAAATTTCAAGTTAAACGTTTTGTAATATTAAATTCAGAAAACACAGAAATGATAAGTTTGTGACTGTAGTTATTTGTTTTCCATCAATACTTATCTCACAAACAACTGTTTTTCTTTCATCTTATATTTGGATGGGATCATCTTTTTCTAGCTAAACATATTATTTACAGTTTATTTACATTGAAAAATAATGGTGTTTCTTCTCAAATATATCAAAATAGAAATACATGAACCAGCACTGATACAAAAGCGAATATTGTTATTTTCATTTGACTCTAGTTCGCGGAAATGATGTTACAGACTGTTATACGGCAAACACAACAGCGACAGTAATAGAGGCAACTTCCTCTAAACAAATCGTGCAACTCTTCATACACCATGGGAGAAAAAAAGTAGTTCACCAGGTTGTTGTGGGTCTTTGACTACAACAATAAACAAGTGAATGAAGCATTGCCATGCAATACAAAGTCCCCTACTGGAAGGCACCTTATTTCTTCTACTGCAGTTTAACATAATGAACTGATATCTGTATAAACAATATTGTACTATATATACAACATGTTATAACAAAACACTTGGATTATAGTACCTACAGTTCTTTTCATATGGATTTTTTTGGCCAATTATAGAAATGTTATCATATAGGTTATTTATAGTAACAACAAAGGGAAATTAATCCTAAAAAAACAAATTCTATTATAGGTCCACACAAAACTCTTTACCAGGTATAGATATGTCAAAATATACCTAAAAATTCGATGTAACATGCATGTTGTACCACAGAAAATTGGTCTCGATGTTTCCCTAGTAATAAAAAAGAAACAGTACAATCTATTTATAGTAGAACAAATGGACACAAGTGTGCCTCATGGCGGTGAACATTTGTGCCAAGTTACATTAAAATCCCTCTATGCATGAAGTAAATGCTCCGGACAAAGTCATTCTTAAATTTAACCTTTGACCTCTAAGTATGACCTTAACCTTAGACCCAGGAACCTGATTCTTGCGCATGGCAATCCGTCTCATGGTGGTGAACATTTGTGCCAAGTTACATCAAAATCCCTCCATGCATGAAGAAGAAATGCTCCGGACAAAGTCATTTTTGTATCTGACCTTTGGCATCTAAGTGTGACCTTGACCTTAGACCTAGGACCCAGGATTTGCGCATAACATGTTGTCTCACCCAGGGAAATATTTGTACCAACTGATATTCAAATCCTGTCTTGCATGGCAAAGTTATAGACCGGACAGGAAAAAAGTCCTATTTACCTTTGATCTCAAAGTGTGACCTTGATCCTTAAGCTAATGTTCTGGGTGTTGCGCACGACACGTCGTCTCATCATTGGGAACATTTATGCCAAGTAATATTGTAATCCCTTGATGGATGACAGAGTTCTTGACAGGACAGGAAAAAAACTCTGTTAAACTTTGACCCCCTTTTGTGACCTTGACCTTTGAGCCAGGGGTCCTGGTTTTGCGCAAGACACGTCGTCTTATCATGGGGAACATTTTTGCCAAGTGATATTAAAATCCCTAAATGAATGACAGAGTTATGGACCGGACACGAAACAGACCCTATTCATGCCATGTTAACATTTGACTGCTAAGTGTGACCTTGACCTTTTAGCTAGGGGTCTAAAAGTTGTGCATAGGACATCGTCTTATTATGAGGTACATTTGTGCCAAGTAATATTAAAATCCCTTCATGGATGGGAGAGTTATGAATCGGTCAGGTAAAAAGCCCAGTTGACCTTTGACCTCCAATTGTGACCTTGAACTTTAAGCTAGGGGTCCGGATTTTGCGCAACAAATGTCGTCTCATCATGGGGAACAATTGTGCCAAGTAATATTAAAATCCCTTCATAGATGACAGCGTTATGGACCGGACACGAAATTGCGGACGGACGGAAGGAAGGACGAATGACAGAAAAGCGCATTTCTATAGTCACCGAAACTGGTTTTCAACCAGCAGGGGACTAATAAACTTTTGTAAAGATTTTCAATGTATCATAGGAAATATTAGGTCAACAGTTAAAGGTATTGGTTCAAACTCTTTGTATGAGTGTCAATATGTTATATCCGTTTCAGAGAAACATTCAAATGATGCTCCCAGTCCACTTAAATCTTAAAAATAGTCTTGATTCTCAATGTCAGCCATAAACTCTTTGAGACACATCGGTGAGCTAGTGAAATAGATTTTGTCTGAACATTAGTTACAGTTAGATTTGCTCGCCGCATGTAGCCCATTTAGGACTATAATTTAAATTGCGAGGGAGTCTAAAGATGTTGAAGTCATTTTAAACAGTATTAAATAGGAGTTCAGCTAGACAGAAGAAAACATCTAATTCCATTTCTTCAGATGCAGAAAAAAAATTAAGTTAGGGTTGGTTCAATATTAATGTTTAATATATAAATTGAGCTGTTTGTTTCTTTCTATTTTATATCTCTGATTTATTTTTTGATGAATTTCAATGATCGATTGAGTCGGAAGCCTAATAAAACTGCTGTAACTCAATGAACATGACATTAGAAAAATGGTAAATGATGAAAAATCAGTTTGAAATTATATAGAAATCACGGAAAAGTTATAAAACTGATATATTTAAATAACAATTCCCAGTATAAATCATTTCATACATTCGTAATTTTCTGAAAAAGGATTAAGTCTGCATTCTTCCTTATTACAAATCTTATAAATGGTGATTGCTTCCAAAATTGTAATATTAATATCATTTATAATGAATAATTATGACTTTCTCATTTTCAGTCGAACAGTCTAGTCTGAAATACGAATCTCTTGTCTTAATAAACGTCGCCGTGTTTATTAGATTTTAAATAATATTAGTATATCCTGTGGTACAAACATTGTCATTACATTTTTGTAAGATATCCTAAAAATGGAAGAGATAAAGATGGAAGCTAGATATCCTAAAAAATGACCAAATATATAGAGCAAAAGGGAGTTAACCATTTCGACGCTTTTGAAATAAAGTAGAAAATCAACATTCTTCCTGCCCTTTTTACCAATATTTAACGCTTACGTTTATTCATTTCCTCTTTTTTCAGCGTAATATATACATTCTATGCCAAACTTGGTGGAAGTTAACATGTTTCAAAATTTGACTCTAACCGTAGGCGAGTAGTTTTAATTTCAATATAGACAAGGGCTGACGGCAGACAGCAACGCTCACCTATTTAAACGCCTTGTCACTAAACCAGATGATTTAAAACCAAAAAAAAGGCAATGATTTATGCAAAAACAAAACAGAACAGAGTTCTGGGAAGTTTTACACGTCAGAAAGTATGTGTTCTGTTCATTTCTACTGGCGGATACTGAGAAATGGGCTTACATACAACATAAAATTCAACTAAACATGTGTGTATATGATGTACAACTAGATTGCATAGAATATTGTTTCGAAATAAGATCAGTTATAGTTCGTATTCAAATAGATCAACTCGAGTGATCCGCCCTTTTCATGGTGTTGAATTGGTGTTTTATCGACATAGTTAAGGTTTGTGTTATATACCCACATAGAAACTTTTTGTCATCCCAACATCTGTCAAAAGAATACACCTTATCATTAAATGTACTGGTAGGAGGATTAATTATACAATTTGATTACATTTAAAGTTAGTTCTTGTTATAACATATATAGTATGTAACTGTATTAACGGTAGTATTGGTAAAATGTGTATAAGAATTTACACTTCCAACACTGACTGGAACTTGACACAACTCGTGCATGGACACCTGATGGTACACGCTGATTGATTTTCCTGCTTACGTTGAATACAAGCGAGCACTAATATGATCGAGACTATTGTCACACTTATAAAGATGGACATAGGGATTGGTATAAACAATATTAATGAAAATTAATATGGTTGTGCTATCTGATGTTGTCCTCATTATACACGAGTAGCAGCTTATTTGAGCGTACATAGTGCTTCCTACTTGTCTTGTAAAAAAATGCCGAAGAAGTTTTACAACACTTGTCACCTAGACAACCACATCGAATGAAAGAATATTAATCAAGATCCATAAAGAGTATTAAGCAACACAGATACAAAGACATGTTGACTAAGCTGTCCTGATTCAGAACTGACTTATTGATATTAGGAAATTATTTAACTGGTTATAACTGAAAAATACAAATAATATGATAAAAATAACATGATATTTTTTTAAACATACATTTTACGTGTAGAAGTTGACAATTCTACATTTGCATTTCTACACATAGCGAACGATAAATCCAAAGGTAAACATTCCAGTTGTGACATAATAAGGATAACTTGTTCTGTATTTTCTTTATGATAAAATGTTCAAATTCAAAAATACACAATACATGTTCATATTAGAATCTATTTTAACAAATAAAACCATGCTTGCCTTCCAAAGGTGTTTTTGTAACGACAAAACTATGAAAACACATTTTATAAAGAAAATAATACAAGTTAAAAAGATATAAAAAAATATAAAGGATTGAGAGAGTGCTACGAATTTTTACTTTAACTTTGCAGCTGTTTTTCTAAATTTCAATTCAAAGCCGAACTGTTAACGTGATTTGCAATATTGATTAGTATAATGCCATGAGAAATGAGAATTGTGAAAAGCGGGAGCCAGCAAATTAGGTTACATTCTGACATTACATTTGAATTCGATTCAAGAAGATTAAAGATTCACTAGAAAAACAACAATAATTGAATATCATATGGGTTTTTTCAGACGGTTTTTTCTAAACGAGTCCTGAAATGTCTGTGTTCTTTGCCTCTGCAATATAATTGAAAACACAGAAGACAGTAACAGAATAATGTTTTTAAAATTGTTTCTAGACATGTAATAACATTTACGGTCGCATCATGCCTCTCCAAAACTATAATTACCTTTCCTTCAAATCAGTTAAACTTAAAACTGTAAGAGAAGTTCAGAGCATTTTATTCTATCTTACTTATTGAAGACAATAAATGTTTATATACGGGACAAGTTCGCGTTTCATTATCGTTCACTGGTGTCGTTGGTACGAGTCTGACTCCGGAACATAAAAGCATTAATGACAGCATTTTCACTAGTACATTTTTATTCGATCTTTCTCCAATCATTACGAATCATTATTCATTATGATTCTCTAGTATGTTGTAATCTATCGTAAATCATTAACTGTCAGCTTAAGCTGGTATTTTATGAGAAATGTTAAAGATGTCCTTTATCAAATGTATCTCTCGTTTCTAACACAAGAGACAGAGTTCTATATATACTGTGCCTTATCCCATAAGTTATGTCTACAATTGACAGAATCACTTTGTTTTGCACTTAATTTACAAATTAGAATTTAACTCTCTGCAATTTGAATGAAATGATAATGTATGAAGGCATTTCCATTAGGCTCAAACATAGGTCCCAGCGATGAAATAAGGTATGAAACTATTAAAACATAATAGTGATAAAAATAGACCCTAATATGGGTCACAGGGATATCAAAACAAGGGACAAAAAATCTGTAGACATTTAACCTCTGTGAATCATTTTATATTTTACAACCAATTAGATATAGTACCTAAGTTTTTCAAATCATATGTATGAAGTTAAAAAGCTTTGAAATGAAGGCAAATGTCAATATATTTCTCAAAAATAGATGTACTGAAAATATTTTAACCAGAAGCTTGGAGTTACGAGCATTTAATATTTTCATCTCAAAGCAAATTTTGTGATCAAGGAAATGTAACTCTTCTTGAACTTTGAGAGCAGAAACATCAAAGGGACATAATATAGTGAATATTTTCTACTTGGTGCATTTTATTTAACATTCAGCTGTTATCTGGATTGCTAAATAATGATCCATGATACTGTGTGCTAAAATATAGAACATCTGAACAGTCTGTTAACAGCAAAAACATGCTGTAGCAGAATGCAAATATTTAAGCAATTATTTTACAAGTTTTGAGAGGATTTCAATTGATAGGAAAATACAGTTTCAAATTAAATACCTTTCTGCAACACATAAAGTCATTATCATTCACTGTCAACCAGTATTATGACTAAGATCGACTGTCATTCATTCATACCAATGATTCATAGACAGAGTCCGTTGTTTACATTTTTAATCGTAACCGGTGCACTATATTTTGAAAAATCGAAGAGCTATGGTACAGTCTCTAAACCAATGTTTGTTTATTGACCACGTGCATACAGTGTTAAATCCCTGAAATACTATACTTTTGATGAGGCAAGAATAGTAAACGCATAACCTTTGAAGAAGTTTCCTTTATTGTTTCAAAACAAAACGAAAACCTTAAAACATGGCTTCTCACCATCTTTACATTAAATGCAGACACTGTAACTGCTAGAAATGCAATTTTAATTTAGACAGATAACGTAGAACCAATAGTTAAAAAATACTCAATCATTTCTGCAATGGTAATTGAATTCATTAACTTTTGACAAAATCCTGCTGCTTTGACAACGGTCATTTTAGTATAATTGACACACGATTTTTGCAACAACTGCATTGGGAAATACATATTCACTTAGCAGTTGTAGCAGAAACAAGACAAGGAAATTGCTGACTCTATTTCAGATTCATAATATGAATCTCCTGAAAAATTCAAGACGATCCTTACAGAAAGACAAATACAGATAGGTATCTGTTATCATTCCAAAAGAGTGTATCTCTATGTTCTTCAAGTCATATTTTCTTCAGACTGGAATATGTCATAGATTAAAACGATTCATTCTTTTCAATACAAGTGTTTCCCAGAATCCACATAGACATTTGAATATAAACAATAGCAAGAAATCCAAACAGGTAAGCACCTTGCAGCTCAGAATTATGAAGTCGTCTGTGCATTCGCAAAAACTCTTTTGTGGTTTTACAGATTTTATTGACTGGTTTGCAAAACACGCCAATTCCTTCTGCTTAATCATTGATTATAAAAGTTTCTATAACATTTGGTTGTACAATAATATTTTCGTATACAGAGCACATGCACTACGAGGCTAATATTAAAAACGTAACGAACTTTTATCAATTGAAGAGTGAAACGACGCATTTAAAAACAAATGATCTTCAATAACAATTTCAGAAATTTTCATATTGACGGCCTATTAAAAGAAACGATGCATTTTAAAAAAATATCTATCACATCAATTTCAGAAAATAGCATAAAGATAGTTCGTATTTTGTTGAAGAAAGAATCAACAGATGACTACATTTTCAAAATGAAATATCTTCACTGAATTCGTTTTCTTTATTGCAGCAGTTGTTCAAGTTAAACGATTACTCCGTATTGTATAGCATCGTTGAAATTGGAAATCAGTTTTTATTTGTAATATTGCAAATGTCTTTGCCATTTTCATCGCCAATAATTCAATTAGATTGAACTGAAATTAACAAAACAAAAGGTTAACTATTTGAAGGAGATCATGCTACTGTATAACGACACAAATAGTGGGTTAAAGATCCACGGTTTTTGTGATTTCTAGCTGGTCTGTAAATCCTTATTGTCATCAATCAGTTGACTTGAAAAAAAAAGAAGATTTAACGTGTTCTGTAGTTATAAGAACACGTTTCCTGGGCTTTCAAAGAAATAATGTTAACTTCATAGGAATCATTACTTTGTAATTACCTAAGCTTGAAAAATTATGAACACTTACATCTACTTTAAAGTTGATTAACGCATATGTATGTTTAAACAATAATTCGTGTTAGGTTAAAAATAGTACGTGTTTGTAGAGCTAAATTCACAATCAAATATATTTTATATAACATTCAGTTGTTAAAAAAACTTCCTGTTCTGCGGTAGCTGTACACACTTATACTCTGCTTTGCTATACATGTATAAGGTATGTATTATTTTAAACCTGACGCATAATACTGTTTAAACACACAAGTATGTTAATCTTATGTTTAAAGAGATACTATGAAGCAATTACTTCAAACATGAACTTGGGTATAATACATCTTTAAAATGACGCTTGTTTCACAAAAGGTTTTAAATTTTACCTTTACTTATATATCTTAAGTACGGATATTAGCAACGCATGACGTCATAAGCTATGACATACATCGTCTCAGAAAGGTGTCCTCTATGCAACGATTTTATATGAGTGCTATAGTCTTGTTCATCACCTGAGGTCCCTAGTGGCTCCGTCAAAACCGTTCATTATGCTTAAATGTGGTGTTTAAAATTATGTTTTGTGTTTGAAAGAACTCGGCTTTAATTATTTAAGAATATTACTTAAACAAATTTAAATATAAAAAATCTGACAAATTAAAATGTTTTTATATTCGCATTTAATTATTTAAAAAAAAAGATAATTGCGTTACTTTACTAGCACTTTTTAATAACAGTTATTTAAAATTAATCTATACTAAATGTTACATAATTGATGAACCATAAATGACGTTATGACTGCTTACACGACATATGATACATTAAGTCAACGAAGTGAAATAACTTACAAACGGATTTATGGGAATGCGTTTTATATCAGGAACAAATGTATACACCCCAATGGTGTTTTTACACTGACCGTTTCAAGGCGGTGCCTCTCTAGGTTCCTGTATTTGTTCTTTTTGATTTCGCTGTCTATATTTACTTACTCTATGCATATTTGTTGGGTTTTACGTCACACCGACACAATTATAAGATGGAGACTTTCAATTATTTCATGGCCAAGGTCCGAGGTGGTGCTACTGCAGGTATTACTGCAATGACGGGCGGGTACCTATGTAGAATCACCGACCTTCCGTAAGTCAGCTGAAATGACTTCGTCACACCCCAAGCGAGGATGTGAACCAAAAGAGATGAGGAACAGGCGACTGAAGTCAGATGCATCATCTACTTGGTCAGGGAGGCTCCGTATCTATTTTCATTGTATGACCATTGCTTTGGTTGTGATTTGTCCTGGTTGCATTTTTTTTGCTGTTGTAGCCACAGCGATGTGATGTTTTAGCTGTTTTGATACTGTTAACATCGTTATATACATGTTTGTATCTATGACAATTCTGAAATTTATATTAAACATAGATGTGATATTAAACTAAAATGTGGTATCCATTTCATACTGTCATTTATTCAATAAAAGATTTTTTTCTGTCCATGTTTCTACATTACGGATCATGTATTAATCAATGTTGTACTTTTGTTCAAAGAAATTAATAGCATTTTCGCTCAGATCAGATCGTTCAATGGCATATCTGTTCTAAAACATTTCGTGACTGAGTACATTTAATTTCACATCACAAATAACTACCTGAAATCAATAAAAATGATCAGACACTTGTACCGCGATCAAAAATCAATCTCAGCTACGTTTCTAAATGAGTTTTAGTTCCATTTGTCGGAAAGTCAGTACTCTGAAAAATGACAAGCATTTATTGATATCTAGATTGGTCTTAATTCGTAACAAACTATAAGGTTTCTTTTAGTCTGTGAGCAAATGTTAAAAGTAAAGCTAAATTGTAGTTACTCATTTTTCGACATTATTTTATGGTACAAAGTTCGTAAGAAGAGAACGGTTTGCGGGAAGAAAATTCCAACTCCAGTAAATCAAAGCTCTGAGACAGGATTTTTAACATATCATATTTTAATTAAACGGTTTGACTAGTACATGTAGTTATAACCTTAACATGCATTTTCCTTTAATTTCATAACAAGTATGGTCGAATTTAAAATAACGTAAAATATTTAAATAAGTAAGAGAGGTTTACTTTAAATTCTAAAAAATGATCACCTTGAAGTATCATGCTGTAAATATGTAATTTCATTTTCTAAAATGAATTTAGATCAAAGAACATTTTGCTTCAATATGATAAAGTAGCCTTGTATTGTTTTAACGGAAGTCTAAGATAGCCCATCAGTGCTCAAATCAAATAATTAAGAGAAAATACTTAAGATTAATTGAAATATAATGGGTATCGCATTATAACATACATACATAAAGAGGTCCCTTTGAAGTACAGATATATACAAGACACTAGTGATGGCAGACTTCGTTTAATCAAAAACACGGAAAACGACAAAATGGTAATAGTCTAGTTCCAAGAATGTAGCTACAACAAACATAGCCTAGAACAGTTTCTATATGGATCACGTTAATGGCTGACATTTACACAAGACTTTATATGTTGACCAGGCGATATATGACCCTTCTGTGTCGAATCGCCGTAAAATCCAACTCACTTACTCACCCAGTAAAACAAAACAAAAAAGACAAAACAAACAAAAACGAAACAGATTGGAGAATTGAGACTTTTCATCAGAAATTATTATTAATGCCACTCTCTTTTCATCCCCGTCCCGACGCCGACATACGGAACCGTATTGTACAAATACATTAATGGACTTTGGATTCAAGAGGGACACAGACTATAACAGTACGGCGGAAGAAACATAAGCATGCCAAACATGTCGCCGACTCTGATCTAATGGGGAAAAGATCAATAATTAATATAGAATCTTCGAAACCACTAAGCACATTAAACGGAACCATACATACTATCGAAAAATCCAATCACGAATTGAAACCGTCAGTTGTTATTGAAAAATATAATAGACGTATTTCTTTACATATAAATCAAGAAGACAAACATAAGTTTTTGTAAAAACAATAACATCTATCGTCCATTGACAAAACAAGAAAGAAGTTGAGATCGCCATTGACAACATTCCATCAAACAACCCATCAAACATTTAAAGAACTCTGGGTCGATTTCGCTACAGACATATTTTAGTTTTTATTGAGTGATCGTTCGGTTTAAAATGCATATGTCGTCTTTACTGATAGGTACCCGTTCACAATATGAAATAATATACATTTATTGAATGTCATGCCAATGTAGGGATAACGCATGTTTTTTCGTGTTATAACGTCTGCAGAATCCCGAGGGATTGGTTGGTGCCCGAGCCCGTAGGGCGAGGGTACCAACGTATCCCGAGGGATTCTGCAGATGTTATAACATGAAATGAACATGCGCTAACGCTATTCTAGCATAAAACGCAGAAAAAATACTAATAAATGAATACATCCTACCTCAACGTCATTAAATTTCCATGAAATGCGCGGGAATGTCTGAGTTGTTTTTTACGTTGACGTCATTTTGTTTTGAATTATCCGTTTTGGGGCCGAATGACGTTTACGCTTTGCCACGGAACTCGCATATATAAAAAGATGTTATAACAGCACGTGAGCGCGAGAATCTCTCTGTTAACACACGTTTTCTCTCCTGTTAAAACACCCCCGAAATGTGACAATAACAGCAATTTTATGCTAGAATCAATAGTCAAAAACTATTTCCCGAGGTTTTATAATATGACATTAGAAATTAATTCTCACAGTTCCAGTTTCAAATGTTTGACTTATAAGCCTGGTAAACACGTGTTAAATGTAGACCGGTTATATAGCACAAACTATGGACCATGTAATAATATATTTAGCTACTAAGAAAGACGTTGCAAAACTAGTTAATATCAAGGAGGTTCGGATAAAAGGGTTATGTATATTGTTTTACTTGCAATGGATCAAAATATGATATGTTTAAAAATGTTTTGACCAAAGACGATTCGGAAAGGCAAAATCTGAATAAACCCTGGGAATAATAAATCAGTCGGAAATGCAGATTTAAAGCGTTTAATGATATACTACAGCTCTGATGAGGGTCATTATTATAAACTTCACAGGCTATTTACACAACATTTACACTTGGGCATTATGATGTGACTGAATGATTTGAATCGCATATGAGAATCCTTATGTCAATGCTGCCGTTAAGAAATATTTTTACTTGAAGTTCTTACTTTTTCTATACATATTTCCCTCTTCTAATCAGCGATTCGCATTTCTGCCAATTTCTGCCAAATTGACCGATAAAAGTATCTGCATTAATACCAACACTTTGTTGTACAGAAAAATGTTAATAACCTAATAATAGAAACAAGGATAAAATACCCAACTAGAAAAGCCACGTTAATAGCGCAGCTTCTCCAAACCGCAAGAAAGAGCTGTACATTTCTTGACATTCACACGACCAGTTTACACATAAAACTACATAGTTAAAGGAATGGGGCACATTGGAACAGGCAGTGGCAAAATATACTTGGGAGTAAAAACCGGTTTAAAGTGCCAAGCTAACCTTAGTCTTAATCCCCACCATGTTCAAAAGTTATGGTGCTGCGGAAAAAAATGTTACTCCCGCCGGCCCGGTGAAGGCTACAAAATAACAAGAAATATCTTTAAAAATGATGGTCGGCGAATTGTAATAAGGAAAGAAGTTTATGAATTTTTCATCTAACATTCATCTTTCATCTAACATTTTTCAAATTGCAAAACTAAACACCGCACTTTAACAATTTAAATGGTTCTCTTTTAATTTTTCGCAAAGGTTTCGTAGGGTTGCAATTTTGTTTCGTTTATCCTTAGACGAATAATTACAGCAGTAGTTTGATGAAGATTCATGAAGCGGTTCATGAGAAGAGGTCATTAAACGTGTTTATATTTTTAGCTAAATTGGTCCCTATCCTCATTTTAACAAAATAGCAGGAGACCTTACGATATTGTTACACATCGAGTTTGATAAAAATCCATTACATTTTAGTGGTTAATGCGAAGAAAGGCATATCTACTTTTAGCTATAGTGGTCCCTAATAGGGCCCAAGTTCCTATATAAATAAATTTGGAAGAGGACCTTATAATGATGCTCCAGACCAAGTATGACAAAGATCCACCAAGCTGTTCATGAGACGCTGTATAAAGGCATTTCTAGTTTTAGTTCTAGCAGCCCCTAAAAGGGGTTAAATGTCCCAGCTGAACAAAGTTGGCTGCGTGCCTAATAAAGATGCTACAAATCAAGTTTGATTAGAATACATGAGAAAAAATCAATTAAAGGATTTTTTATTGATTATTTTTATTTATTTCTAAAATAGGCCAAATGATCCCGCTTTAAACAAATGCATATTCGCTATTCATGAATCTTTGGACAATGACGTCACACCTATAAAAAAGTGAAGGTCAAGCAAAACATACAATTGTAATTATTTCAATATTTCTATTTCATAAGCAAAGTTTGACCGTAGTCATATTACATAGATAAACTGTATGCAGAGTACCTTCATTTCAGTGTAATGAGATTCAGTCATTATATAGCATATATATAATAAAACAGATTTCAACTGAGTTCAATATTTGCATACCATACTAAAGAAAAATATTCATATATAATAAATCAGTTAAATAATTTATAACAAATATATCAAAGCAAACAAGTACTCATTTTAATATGCAATCTGAATAAGTCACAAAAGCAAGAAACCTTTTAATGTACAGACGACAATTGTAACAAGGAATATCTTTTAAAAAGCATTTCTCTACATAAAAGACTCTTATCACACCCTTATTCATGTGATACGCAGACCGTATTCAGCTCTTTCTTTAATTTGATATATGTTGGTATTTGAACAGGTTTTTATCATATTTATTAAACTTACTTCTCATTTTGAGATATATCAATATTCTTGCTAAATATACTGAGCCAAAGTTAGCTTTAAAACTGTGAACAGCGTCGTTTAGGATAAACGCTTTGTCTACATTTCACTCAGCGTAGCACAATCAACAGAGTGAAAGAAATTGACACTCTCGTCCAATCAGGCAGAGTGTTGCATAAATCTTCCATTTTGTTAAATTATCTATAATGCGTTATCAAGTAGTTTGATTTGCAAACTGAAGTCACGTGGCATAGGTAACGAAAACGAATTTAGACGGCGTCGCCGAAAAACATGCAGAAATTACCGATAGAAATTAATATAATGAAGTGATTAACTCTAAAACCTTAAGACACTATTCCAATATCTCAAGTGTAATGTGTTTGAACTGTTTATTTGACGTGTTGTTTCGTATACCATTGTATTGAGAGTACTTGTCAAAAAACCTGGGAAACGACTTATTCAAAAATTTATAACCTGAAAGTCTTCGCTAAAATTTAGGAACGATACTGTCATACTGTCTATGTTCTATAATTTATTTGTTTTTATCGAAATTGAAAGTTCTGGATTATGGTTATGTTAACGAATAGATAGTTCTACTTTTAACGTTTTCTTTATACACCTTTCGTCTTGTTTTCATTTATATTTTTGTTTATGACCATAATAGCTGTTAATTCATTTATCAGTTTTAGATTTACAGTCGTTCGTATGTATTTATTTGATAAATATTTCACTTTTCCCGATTACCAATTATTCATAAGAATTTGTGTTTGAAACTGTCTATGATTCAGTAAGCTTGATTTCACATCATCACAGTTATACCTGAAATCAATACATTGATCACAAGCTTTAGTCATAATCAAAAATCAATCTCTGTCACATCTCATTATCTAATGACACTTTCGTTGCATTAGAGACCAAAATTTAATATCTTAAATCATGTTTGCCATGTCTACTGGCAAATGTTGAAAAAGTTACCAAGTTCGCATACCTTATTTGACGGTTGTTACTTAGTGAGAAAAATCAATACGTTGCACTAAAGACTGTCAACTTTGAAAGTTTCTTTTACTACAAAAACAGTCCGTTGGGCAATACTGTCTATTTCTTCAAAAATCAGGCTCACCCTTTGTAATGATTCAGTTTCCGCATGTAGTGTAACAAACAAACAAATAGTAACATGCATCACACACGTCTTTTCCATTCTTATAACCGTTTTACTACAGAATATATCAGAATGGATAAACATAATTTCGTTTCTAATAAATTGAAATTGTATATAACTAGAGCAATGTTTCCAAAAATTCCACCGACACGGATACAAACAGCGAATTAGAAATGTTTTGTAAGGAGGAAAACCCACTGAACAGTAGACTAAATACTGGCCGTGAAGAGTTGGCTTCATGTCAGATCGTTCGTTTTAGCATGCACAAGCCCATACTTTTGAATGTCTCGAATAGTTGCAAACTAATGAGTACCGAAATAAACGAGATCTAAAATGTCTTGAATGATCGAAAATAATCCATCATTTGGGGCAGTAATGGAATTTCTGAGCTTTGGCAATAGCTTGCTGCTCTGATTTGGATCTTTATTGTACATTTGATTAGCTGTTTACACAGCAATCATCTTGGGAAATTCTGATTTAACAAAATTAGAATATATCAATTCCAGATTGTCAGAATAAAATCCATCTAGAATGATTTTCCCAGTAAGGAAGGGCAAAACGTTATTCAAGACACTTAAACAATAAGTGAATTGCCATGTATTGGCATGCATGCAATACAAAGTCCCCTACCAGAAGGTGACTAGCTGTCTCAACTGCAGGATAACAAAATGATGTGGTTACTAGCAAATATGTATATGCCACATTATACAATATAAATATGTTTATAAAACTCAACGTTTTCATTTAAATTTGCCTTCATAAAAAATACTGTTGTTGATTGCGTATAACAGTTATAAATACCACATAGTATTTAATTTCAATCTTGAAAAAAATAGGACCATGAGCTTATATTTGAATATTTTGCTGGCTGGACAGGAAAAGATCGATGTTGCCTTTTGACCTTTAAGTGTGACCTTGACCTTTAAGATAGGGTCTGTATATTGTGCATGACAAATTGCCTCATTATGTGGAATATCCGTGCAAAATGTATAAAAATTCCTCGATTGATGACTGAATTATAGACTGTGCAGGAAAAAAACAACCTACCACACTTTGACCTTGACCTTTGAGCTGGGGATCTGAATGTTGTGCATGACATATTGCCTTATCATTGGTAACATGTGTGTCAAGTAAAATGTAATTACTTTCTTTTAATGGATGATAGACAGGTCAGGAAAACAAATTTCTTGACCTTTGACCTCCAATTGTGACCTTGACCTTTAAGCTAGTGGCCTGGGTGTTGCAGATGACACAGCGTCTTATTATGGGAAACATTTGTGTCATGTAAAATTAGCACCCCTTTATGGATTGTTGAGATACAGACTGGACAGGGATAAGCCTCTGTTGACTTTGACTTCCAAGTGTGACCTTGACCTCTGAGCCAGGGTTTGGATTTTTGCGCAAGACGCGTCGATTGATCATGAGTAGTATTTGTGCCGAGTAATACTGATATCCCTTGATAGATGCGTTATTGAACGGACAGGGAAAAAAGATCAACCTTTGACCGACAAGTGTGATATTGACCTTTGAGCTAGGAACCTGTGTGTTAGGCATCATGGCAGAGTTCTGGAATCCTGTTCATGCCATATTAAAATTTGACTGCCACGTGGGACCTTGACCTTTACTTTAGATGTCTGAAAGTTGCTTAATTGATAACAGAGTTATGGACCGGACACGAAATTGCGGATGGACGGAATAACGGACGAAAAAGCGCAATCCTATAGTCCCCGAAACTGGTTTTCAACAGAAGGAGGCTAATAAAGTGCATTTAAACAGTATGCTTCGGATAACGGAAAAATATTTCAGTTCTTTACTCAATGAAACTCGAGGATTAACATAAAGGTTTCTAAATTCGTTACATTGTACTAATTTTTTGTATTTCAAAATAAAGTTTACAAAACCCATTCTTAAATACCAAATATTATGGTTGTTCATTTGAAGATACTTTTATTATTATTGCAGGTATTCGTTCTTTAAATATAGTTTTCAAAATATAGTTTACACAAATATTTTCATTGATGACAGTAGTTATAATTATTCAATTAGGATATTTCTATAACTGAAGGTATAAGTTACAAAATGTCTACTATTTCTACAAACGATATTTAATGACAAAAGTTAAATAACAGAGTAACACGAAATGCTTTTTTAACTGAAAATGTAATCAAAGACACAAAGTAAGATTGATGCTTACAGTTATTTCATTATTGTGACAAAGGAGACAAGGTATTGTATGAAGCAAATAGAATTATATAACACTAAACTCAAAGGTATTGTATTAGTGAATCCAAGCCAAAGACAAGTTTAACAATGCTTCTGAAATAATTCCATAGAGAAAGTGAAGATTAATTCAGCACAAGCTGTATCACAGATGGACGATGGCTATCACTACTTTTTGTACAAACTGTTAAAATAGTATTTATTTATATTTCAAGGTTTCATTAATATTCAAAGATAACTTTCTAATAAAGAAATTAAAAACAAACCTCCATAGCTGAAAGCAGTCTGCTATTAGAATTTGAAACCCGGTAGCGAAATTATAACTGAAAGCAATATTATTTCGTACTTCTAATCCGATATGCTACACATATTGCTTCTGTATAACAATCATTCGTTACACGTTTTTGGTTTTATATAGACTGATGTGTAGAAATCAGTTATTTGCCATGAAACGTGTTACACAGTAGTTATTATACTTACTTATTGCACAAATCACGATGAATGGAATATCGTGCAATATGCAGATTGAATTTTATTCTTTTGTCTTCCTGGTTGTATGGGCTATTTCATCGTTTAATTGAATATTGTCCTATCATTCTTGAAAGACATATCAGTATATTTGCAAGAAATAGAGCTTTCGGTATCTGATTACCCTACAGCGGACCATCCACCTACAATCTGATAAGAGAAGAGATGTTTTTACCAATTATCCCGTGCGGCTTCAGGGGTTATTTTGCTGTTGAAGTTGACAGACGTGTCATGTATTAAATTTTCCACCTCAAATGGTTATAGATCATCTGATTACTGTAGGGAAGTTCTAAGTAGTGCAATGGAATGTTTAAAAACGTTGTTGTTTTATTTTGCATAAAGTATTCAAACTTTTCTCTATCAGATTCCAAAACAATTTATTTATAAATTCAGTTATAAAACCTTTATCTGGTAAATTGTTAGGATAAATAGTGTATTTACCATTATAATAACACCTTTCTGGCTATAAATTTAATCACAGTATATTCTAGAGGGAATATTAATGGAAGCTGTGCTGCTTTACTTGGACGACTTTGAATATAGAGTCATTACTGATTTAAAATAAATGTGAATATTGAATGAATACTCAATCAATAAATGTATGGAATAATAGAATGAAGTAGTCTGGTTTTCTAGTCGGAAAGAAAAGAAGTTTTTAGCATTAGGGTTCAGTTCATATAATATAATTATGTTCTTCTTTTACTCAGAAGAGAAACTCACAACTTCATGAGCTAAATTGCTTTATTTATGAAATGATAACGGAACGTGTCTCACCACGTTTCTTCTCGCGCTGTTGTTGTTGTTGTTGTTCATTTTTATCTATTGTACATTGTATCTTTGTTTATAGCTTGTCAATTCTAATTTATTTTACAAATTAGTACATATAAAGCTCATTTCGAAACAATGTAAGAAAAGGTTTATCATAAAACCGTGAGATATCAAAGTATCCATATCGTTCAAGGATAAACAATTTTTAAACTTTATATGTGTAAATAATTTCCCGGTATGAAAACTTATCATTGATCGAGGCTAAAAAGTTTCTAGAATCTATGTGATGTTTTTTTTTCTATTTACATTTAAACATATAACAGAGATTGCTTTTTTCGTTGTTTAGTTTCAGACATAACAAATTACACGGAGAACATCCTATTTGTACATGTCAATTTTAGATATGGTACGTGTGCGCGTATAAATTTTTGTAACGGATATACAGATTTCCAAAAATGCATTTTATAGCTATTTTTGTCTCAAACGTCTGTTTTTGTATAAACGTGTTAAAAATTTCGAAAAAACACTAATTTTTAGAAAAAAAATTTTTTCCTGACATCCTTAGGACACCAAGCATACGTATGTTTTTGACAATACAGAAAATGACGTCACTCGACCTTCAGCTATTTCCGGAAGTAAAGAAAATGAAAGTAGACATGTTAAACTTGAAAACGAAAATCGCCTTTGCATAAGTCGATAGTCAGGGGTCACGCGCATGGGTCGCCCCGTCAAAATGTATGCGCGTGGACTTATTTTTCTTAAGACATTTCCGTTTCTGAGAGCTGCAGACCGAGATATTTCAGAAATATTTTCAAAATGAATTTCGTGTAATAAATGTTGATTCTACGGAAGCGTGAAAGAACCATCAGACGCTTATACGTTTTATTACGTTACAGGTGCGGAAAGGATATAAGCCTCAAACGATTCAGAGTGTAAAATGTTGGACTGTCTGAAGCGCGTTGTTTTTATGCCATAACCAATAAAGATGTAAGTTTTAATTATTGACGCAATTTCATAAATTAATTCGGCTTTAATAATCTTACTGCGTATAATAATACTTGTTACGTAGTAACTCTGCAGATCCTCATGACAATTTTACGCACGCTTTTCTCCTAATACATGTAAACGAATTCGCTTCACTCGTAAGCCCGTAATTGTGTTGCTATTAGTTGTGTTAACTCATGTACGGAATATTAAAATAGAATGTGCAAGTAAAAATTCCAAAACATTGTGACAAAATTAAGGTTCATGAATGTGCATGTGTTTAAAAACCTGCGACATCTTATTTACAGATTGTTTTAAACAGGCAGTCTGAACAAATATGAGTTAATGTATCAGACCAAAGAAATGATGGCAGTTTGGTGCAAATAGGGTACTATTACGTTTGTATTTTGAAAGGAACACAAACAATTCCCATTGTTACTGAATGTCAGGAGTTTTATAAACTTGGCAGTCTAGTATCGAATCCAGGCAGTCTAAATGAAAATCTTCTATAAAATAGGTAGTTTTCTTTAAATACTTTCCGGAACGTGAATTATATTACTATTATAGTTAAATATCCACATACCTTTTCATTGATTTGACTCAATGTATGGTTTTCTTGTAACAACATTATCATATCGCATACAAGTTCAATGTTAAAAAATGCCTTTTAAAGAAATGAGTCAATTTTTCTAGCATCTTAGAAAGCCTTTTGGGAATTTAAAATAAACGTTTCAAAAGTTCAATATATCTATATAAAGGAAAGAGAAGGAAACTGGTCAATGAATAAATTTATAATTTCTACTGTTTTTCAAATTACAATGTGTAATGTTTTGTGCCAGACTTGGTAAAAGGTTTCTGTAAAGAGGTAGAAAATTGCATTGACCATTAGTGTTTTACTTAACTGCTTGTTGTAAAAGTGAAAACCACATCCACCAATCGATTTGAATTACATATCTTAAAATGTTTATTTTAAACTTCGAACATGTTCAAACTGACATTATAATATTTAATTTTATCATCTGTCTCAGGCGTTGCAATAACGAATCCTTCCACGACCTCAATTTATAGTGGGAAGACATTCGAATGCGAAATATTTAAATTTTCCATGTAAGAAAATCAGTTTAAAAAGAAATTTTAAATGTGTCTTTTATATTTGCTGGTACTTTGCCATTATTGAGTCCATTCAATGTTTATGGATAATAGAGTCCCGCTTAAGCCAATGCTAGGGTGCGTGAGGGGTATTATACATTTCATTACATCTCATGAACAGTCAAAGTCTAATAGAGCTGCTACTACATTTTCTTGGTTGCGTTCAAAGCTTTGAAATATAATGTTTTCTTTCACTGCTTCTATTACTGAATCGGTTCTAGAATTCGTTTCCAATTCACGTTTTCCCTGCATCATTTAGCACAGGACTGATTTCATAATGTATGTAAATGATTTACAACTTGATTGACTAGAACAGATAAGTGATATCAATACCGACGAACTAATTGTTTCGAATATCATTCAGATTAAGAGATCAAATATCTTTCTGAATCAACTAACTCAAGATAGGGTCTTCCATAGTCTGTGTCCTGCATTGCTTTTGTTATTTCATGAAAATTATATTAACCGCTGATATAGCAAAGCTTTTATTTTTATTCCAAACGCAAGAATTTATTTATAAGACCAACATTAAGGTTGACTGATTATACTGTAATTTGGTCCAATGTAAACGAATTCAAATATAGCGTTAATGCATCGATCGTCTTGCATAAACATTTTCAGAAGCATTCTAACATCAAAGAAGCCAACTCCCAGCAGCATCAGCAGAAGCCGTAGGACTGTTTTGAAGCCTTTCTGCAGATGTTCATGCACTAAGATGTTGTTCATTGTCGCTAGTCTTGCTTGAATTTTAACACATTATTCAGCTATTTTCATTTCGTCGAATTATACACGAAGGGTTTAACTGTGACGTCATTTTAATTGGCTTTTAGATTTTTGCTGTATGTGGCCTTTACCAAGGCCGTCACTATTTCCACCTCCAGCCATTTGTAAGCATTTTTATAAATGATTGGATTATATTTGCCCTTTCTTTACCAATAGTGCTACTGGATAAATTTGATTGGGCAATGAAACACATAATCAATTGTTGGAAAGAGAAATTTTCATTTAAACATTGACCTTTCTACATTAATGCTAACTATTATGTGAAAGGTTGTGTATCATTGTATCTATAGTTTAAGGGAAAAATGAGTTCCTGATACACTGACAGTGCCTTCCTGTTCAAAAGGATTTCTTAAATCCGATTGTTGTAAAAACATATTTAATTATGAAAACAATATTCATATTCAGTCAGTTTCAAAATTACAGAATGTAGAATGCTATCAATAAGTGTTCTGAATAAGTAACTACGTTATTTAAAATAAAATACATGTATGTTAGTTCTTATGACGAGAAAATGAAAAATGCGATATCGAAAAATAATGTTTGTACTAACACTACAAATTACGTTTACTGAAAGCTGTTTTACAAATTCAGTGTAAATTGATTTTTAGCACGCTTTGCAATATTAATGAGTATAACGCCGGGAGAAAGTAAATTGTGAAATGCCGCCGCCAGCAAATTAAGTTATACCCTGACATGGCACTTAAATTAGATTTAGTAAGATCAAAATGAATTACTGGGAAAAGTATTATTACAAACCTTGAATGTGACACTGTTGCAGAATTGTTAGCATATTCATTTTTTTACATATTTACCAAACGAGTCTCCTTAGCGTATATAATATCATATTAATAATTAAAAGCATCAAATGCAGGAATAATTATTTTCACCAGCCATATAATCAATTTGTTTCAGGTGCTGGTTATGTTATGAAATTAGCTGTCGCACTGTTGCCCTCTATACAACTCTCATGACTGTGCTTGAATGAAATGATTCAAAACCAATAGCATTGGATCAGATGATATTTTATACAGGTAAAGAATTTTGTTGGATTCATCGGTGTGATGTTTATTTAATTGTGTTAGAACATATACCGGTATTTTGTGTCTTGCAACAACAATGACGATACAATATCTAAGACCCTCCGAGTAAAAGGTCAAGGTCACATTTTTATTGTTTCCTTTAAAATCTTTGATGATTTGTATTCGTCCTGCTTTTTATTTCCATTTTCTACAATTTAATTCAGTCAAGAAAATATCCTGTAATTTTCACTCTATTTGGAATCAAAGAAAATAAATAAAATGGCAAAATAGACCACTCATATCAATGAGATAGGATTTCAACAATTAATATCATTATATCAAAAATCCCTAAAAGTAAATAAATTTCATTAAGTATAATGTACGTTTAGCCTGCTTTCAATACTTTAAAGGAACCTTTGAATTCTGTCTGTCTTTTAGTAAATTCAAAAGACTAGCGAACAGTCTGAATCGCATGAAAACGTGAGGACTATGAACATACCTAAACCATACAAAAATAACATGAAAGAAGTTATTTTGAATTGTATACAAACCTTTATCAGTACTTTTCTACACTCATGAATGCATTTTATGCATGTGAGAATTGTAAATTTACCTCAAAAACCGGTTTGTCTTGATACAATCCGAAATGAGAGACCTCCACAGAAAATCTATTTTAAAGTTATGTTAACCGTTAAGTAAAGTGTAAATTGGTGTTTCTCGCTTAACATTGTTTGCAACAATGAAGGCATCGTACAGTTTATTGAAAGTTCAACTTGTAAGAATTACATGTTGATGAAAGTAGCCCTTTGCGTTATCCTAATGTTAACAAAGTTTCCTTAAAAATTAAAATGCTTCAAAATGGGTAAAACAGCTTCGTCATTTTGAAACGATGAAATGAAATGATGAATCAACATTCTACAAAGGTTGTTATAAGTACCCATCAAAGTGGCATATTAAAATTCTTGCTAAATTATAGGTAAACATGAAAAAACATGTAAATACATAGGAGAGTGGTGCTTTTTTATGATAATGCCGAAGATAATACCCCTAAGGCAATAGCCCTCGAGCTTTGATCATCGTCATTCAAAGACACCGCTCTGTCATTGATTAAGTCCTCTTTTAGGGCCATTATCAATCAAAGGTACTCCTCTGCCTTTTATAAACCTGGGGCCGTATTCATAAAGCATCTTAAGTATAAGTATAAGAAATTGATTATTTACTTAAGTATTACATAGGTAAGAAATTTATTTTACTTAAGTATATTTGTTATTCATAAAACAACTTAATAAGTAATTCTTGGCTTTTATTGTCGACGAAGACATAAAAAAAGACAACATTAATTTCAGACAGATACAACAAGCACAATTATGTTTAAAGTGCTTTTATCTGAAAAACAACACTTTAATCATACGATGCCATTTGTTTTCTGACTTAAGTCATTTCTTACGTACCTTAAGTTTAAGCTGTTTTATGAATAGGACTTAACTTTTTTACTTAGACTTAAGCTGAAATCACCACAGACTTAAGTAAAATCTTCAACTTAAGTCAAAACTTATACTTAAGATGCTTTATGAATACGGCCCCTGAACTTATAAACCTGCTATTTTATATCTGCAATGCGTGTATTGAAATAAGGGACATAATATTATTATAATTGTTATAATCGGAAAAAGAATATGTGAATCATTTTACTACCATTTCTTTGTTAATTTGTCTATGTAGATCTAGTGAATGCCTGAACAGAATATAATATCGTGTTGTTCTTCTGAGGTCATGACTATGGGAATAAATGGACTTAAAAGTTTTTTTCTGTACTCTTTAAGAAACAATCTTACAATCAACTTTAAAAAGTCTAAGATTGTTTTTTGTCCCATGAAATGCAGGCACTTGAACTACTAGCAATGTAATAAGAAATTACAAGGACGACATAGAAACCGTAACTGAAAATGATCAATCATTCTGGGATGGTAATGGAATTTATGAGCTTCTGACAATATCCAGCAGTTTTGACAATAGTCAATTCAGTAAAACTCACATATTACGCTAGAAATATTGAAATTAGCAATATAATAAGGAACAGATAAAGCCTTGAAGATAAAAAAGATTACTGGCACTTTCATATCCCGAATATGTTGTACCTTTTGTGAGACGGTCATTTCAGAGCTTGTATATCCCTTTTCAGTTAAAATTATTCTCTAACTGCAATGCTTAACATAGAGAAAGAAAAGTGTTGATATTTTTCTGTTACGTTACCAACTATCAGCAAGAACTGTGGAGTCCAGGAAAGTAAGCATTTGGACTTAACATAGATTTAGATATTCAACACGATGTTACACAACAACCATATATTATATATATAGATCTATAACAATATCTTTGGAAACATAGAAAGAAACCAAGCATACTAACAGCAGACTAGGTGTGCCTGAGAGTCTATTCATGACAGTTTATGAAATGTACAAAACCCGTCAAACCTTCTAAGCAGAACTTTAGTATTGCACACATTCAATTCACTTCATTATACTCTTGCGAATCCACACCTTCCATCAGAAGAGAAGAATAGAAAAAAATATAACATTTCAGAGTCATCAGTTTCATACCAAACGATCTTCTGGGTTTTGGACTATAAAAGCAAATTGTTCGCTTGTAAGGTATTGTCTAATATAGTTTAGAAAAACATCTGAAGAATGGAATTGTAAATGAACTGGACTAAAATACAAAATATTGTGGCAGATATCAGAAACAGTGAGCGGAAACGACTCATTTCTTATCACACCAACAAGTAACACTGATAGAGCAAGAACATCCTATTTTCCCCTGATGTCATATACCTATTAGAAAGTGGATTTAATATCATGTAAATATTGAAATACGCATCGCTCCTTGACAATCTGCCATGAAGATAAAATATGTATATTTAAATCCGGTTCAGAATCAATTTATGGTAATTTTGAATACGGTTGTGATAAATAAGCGATTTCTTTGCTGCCATTTCAAAATCTTACTTTCCATTTATACCAACACGACTTGGAATGAGACAAAATACTAGAAATGCAATATGCATTTATGGCAAATATGCTACTCTTGCAACTTGTATATACCATTATTACTTTTTCAAATAAATTAGATAAAGTATTGTGGTTTTCTTTTCATGCAAAGCTCTTGTTTTAATTTATCGCACATGCATTTACAAAAATGAGATAAATATACATAACACTACAGTCGATTACAACTCATGAACTAAAATTAAGCTAATATTTATTAAAATCGCCATCGATTTTTATTCTCGTAAAAAGTAGGAGTATCTCATGTTCAAAATCATTTTGCAACTTCACAGCAAACTCAGATTTTCATAACTGGAATCTGGTCAACATGAGCCGCGCCATGAGAAAATCAACATAGTGGTTTGCGACCATGATCCAACCACCGCGTCGCGCGTCTGCTGTCAGATCCATGTGTCGCAACATTCTCTAACTGCTACAGTTTGAAACGACAGCTGATCTGACCGACTGCGCGATGCGCAGGCTGGTCTGGAACCATGCTGGTCGCAAACTTACTATGTTGATTTTCCCATGGCGCGGCTCATTTACTGTGTTTTTTTGTTTAACAACGTCACGACCTTTACGGGTATTCCTTACCAGCGATCAAATAACTGCGTAAGAATAAAACTGCTCTGTTTAATGAGCGAGCGGCAGTCACGCTTCAGGTAGCACACAGAAGATTATTAGGCGTATACAAAAGAAATATACTCATTACAAATATGTTGCTGGTACAAATTCTTTCAATGGTTAGGTGTAGCGTTTTAAAATTTCTTGAGTGTAAATCCGTATGTTATGTTATTCATTAATATATATACATCTCTTACTTTTTAAACTCGTTTGTACGTGGTCGTTTTACAGATTAACCTTCTGTAAGATTTCTAATTTGAAGCTGTCTATAATTCTGACAGCTTAATTTCACATCATCAACGAAGGTACTTGAAATATCGATACTACACTGATCAGCAGCTTCAATCAATCTCAGTCGCATTGCAATATCTAATGAAGTTTCTGTCACTTTTGTAGGGAATCGGTGTATAGAGTACAGTCATTAATTGGGTCTAAATTCGCATGAGAACGTGTTTTGTCTTTTTCATTATATCATTGAATTATTTTTCTGATGTTCATGCAAGTTAAATGCTGTCGAATAACACACATATCAATAAAGTCTCGAAGGGATTATATGTTGAATGTACGCTTTAAAGCAGCGTTTACACATGGATGAACATCCAGTCCTTATAATTCCTAATAAACATGTTTCCGCACCGACTTTTTCATTTTTAATGATTTTGTTGTCCGTATCCAAAAATTCATAAGAGCTTGTTTGAAACCATGATCATCGGGTCAAAATTGATCTTGCTAAGAAAATACGCACGCTTTTATGTTTCGTTCAGTTTTAAGAAAGTTTCCGAATATTACTGCTACCGTTTTTTGGCATTGATGCAACGAAAATGCCTACGCGCATGACAAAATGGATAAACAAGGGGTTCTTCGATGTATGAGCGTCTAGACAAAACCAAATTGCTTGAGTCAATAGATATAGTATATATTAGACAAAAGTTCAAAGAGTTACTAAATTTGCATACAGTATTTTATCTATTGTAATAGAAAACCTCTTTACGATTGACAACTTCAGAATTTTTCGCATGCAATTGCAAGTTGCAACAAAAAAGCAATTGGAATTCAAAATAGCTTAAACAAAGTCAGGATCTGCATGCTGACGTAATGACGGGAAAATCATACAATATTCCCAATGCACTTATCTTGACGTATTGACGGGAATATCGTTCAATATACCTCATTGATGAATCCTGTGCAGACAATGCTGACGGGAATATCGTTCAATATACATATTGCACGTATCTTTTACAAGCCATGCTAAAGGTCTGGTTGAAATATCGTACGATATTCCTAATATCTAATGCACGTGTCTTGTACAAATCCTGCAGGCGGGAAATCGTACAATATACATCATACATGTATCTTGTACAATTCATAATGACTGGAATATCGTACAATATACCTAATACATGTATCTTGTACAGTTTTAACTATGCTGACGGGCTGATAGGAATATCGTACAATATTCCTAATGTTGAATCTTGCGCAACCATGTGGACGTACTGACGGGAATTTCGAACAATATACCTAAGGCCACACCAAACTGATTACCTGTTCGTCGGATTTCCCGCATCAGTTTGACCGCTACTGCTGTCCAGATTTCACCCGACAGCAGTTTTATAGAGTTGTTTAGGGCTGCGGCCCTATATAACAACATTGATATTTCGCCAGATGCAGTCATCCATGCCAATGCCAGCACAACACTGACGCCGCCCCGCTCGTTTGTGAAGATACCAAACCTGGAACTTAATACACAATTTGCTGTAGACATTCAGCACAGGTACATTGATTTCATATTACAATCCGATGGCTTACCTAATGCAAGTAATGCTACTACAGTAATGCTACTAACAATAGTGGTGCTGCTTTAAATAACAATGCATTTTCAGTACTACTTTCTGCTCAGATAAAGGTAGGGTTACCAAAAAAGCCTGATAGTAAATCAGAAAAAAAACTATCAGGACCACAAAAATTGCTTTGTGATTTAATTGACTGGGGTGAAAACCTGGGGTGTGGGTGGACACAAGATACAATGCAAAGTGGGAAGCTAGTATTTGACAAACTTGCAACTGCGCTCTGGTATATAGATCATAATCATTAGCTGAAAATATTGAGAACCTAATTTCAGTGTTATCAAAGTACAGCAAAAGACTGACAGAAGATAATCATCGACACAAACATAAATATCAAAAGGGAGAGGAAGTTAATGAAGGTGATAGTTCTTGTATTTTTATTTCGCCAATCGTGGATGGTAGTAAGGCAGACATATACAAACCCTTAGAACAGAAACTACAAGAAGTAAGTGACTTTGAGTATATTGATTTAGAAAAATTTTGCCCATCAGGTAGGATTGAGAGAAAGAAGTTTCTAAAAGGTCTTAAGTTATCAAAGCCAATAATGCTGTATCGGGTTGCGTATGGAGGAAGTGTGGGAACATTGAATTTTGCCTGGTCTGTGCCAAGTGGAGACACTTGTGACAGATCTAATAGAAATTTTGAGGTAGTTAAGCAAATTTCAGATCAGTTGCCTAAGTTTTCATCCCGAGTGATGCGCAAAGAGTTTGTTGAGAAATATATTAACTATGTAAAGTGTCCAAGTTCAGTACTAAGACGTAAGTATGTACTTCAGTTTGACTGGTTTTGAAGAAACTGCAGAGTCAAGTGAGCAACATGAAATTGATATGAGAGTAGCTAGAAAACTAATGAATGCTGATGATCCCACATTGTTATTAGACTTAAGAGCAAGTAATGGTTCAGAAACTTATTTTGATGATTTTTTTGAAGAGATGGGAAAATACTTTGATGAAAAGCTCCTTCAGTTTCATGACAGACGAATGGAAATGAACTATATATACCATTTGCTATATCTTTAGAAACTTTAAAAGAAGACATTGTTAAGAGATTGCCTGATGACACTCCAATTCCAAGCACTGAAACAATTAGGCTGCGGTTTTCTCCTTCTAATCCATTTGAAAAAACAGCATTAAAGTATACTGCTAGATTTAATGTCAAATTCAGGGTTCAGACAAGGCAAGCTAGAGTAGATCATATAGATGCTCATTATGCAACAAAGTATTTCCAGTATCTGAAAGTATTTTGTGTTCTGCATCGTGACCAAACCATATTTGTATGTTTGGATGATAAGGCTATTGTGCCAGTTGGCGAACCCGAAATTCCCATATCAACGGGTGTTCGTGGTCATAACAAGGTTCTGGCACCATGTGAGGGACCACAGCTAGTGTGTACTGACCATGACTTTCATCTTGGAGGCCTTGTTCCATCAGTGGCTCTGGTATGTGGCATTCCAGAAAACCCGAAGGACAGCTTTTTCTCTGGAGAAATGTTTGTCACTACGAAAGACAAAGTATTCAGTCCGTCCTCTCCACAAAGGCATGCAACAGAACTGATAAGGATTTTGAGACAAAATTTCTCAGTGAATGATGTTGATCTTTCTAAACTAATTTTGTGCATAATGACAGATGGTGGACCGGACCATCGCTTAACATACGAAACTGTGAAAGCATCACTGGTATTGATCTTCATGCATTTGGATCTGGATATGCTGGTTGCAATACGCACCGCTCCATCTCACAGCTGGACAAACCTAGCAGGACGCTGTATGTCAATTTTGAATCTTGCTTTACAGCATGTTGCCCTTGATCGAGAAGAAATGAATGAACAATTTGAAAAACAAGTTAAAAATAAGTCATCTTTGACTGCTGTTAGAAATGCATCCACCATTTATCCAGGCTTACAGGAAGCCTTTCAAAACAGTATGGATTCTGTGATAAGGAAAGTGAATGACAGATTTTCAAAGATGTCCTTGAAAGGACAAAAGGTTTCAAGTCTACAAGGGGCTACCAATTCAGATATTGAGAACACACTGGACCTTTTTCAAAGGGTTGGTCTAGCGACGAATGAGGAAGGTTTCACACCTTCAAGTAAAAGTAAAGATTTGAAGAAAATGAAAGCCTTACAGGTATCCATGTATTATTTTGAATGTTGACATGATTTCAGTTCTCAAAACAAAATTGAAGAGTACTTGAGCATTTGCTAATGTACACGAATACCACTGCATATTTTACTACTGCTCAATAATAGACCCAGTCAATACTGTTTTCCCTCTTTGCTTTGTTTGCAAAACTAAAATCCATTAGATTTGACATGCATCAACAAGGCTGTCTTTCAATAACCAATAACAAGACTGCTATCATAAAAACTAGCTTTAAATACATTCACTAAGAATGGCATTTTCACATGCAGGCATGAAGACCCTTCATACTTATATTTATTAATAAGCACAACTAGCTATGAGCAGAAAATAAGTCACTGGTTTAGTGTGCTTCATGTACCTTAACACATTAGTACTGTTCTATCCAGTTTTATTCTCTTCAGATGTTTTCACTTTACATTTTTTTCTATTTATGTTGTAAACTTTTCATGTTCTATATAATGTTATGTTATGTTTTGTTTTAATCAATACAGTCAAGCCTGTGTTAAAGACCGCCTCTGAACAGAGACCACCTAGCTCTAAAGACATTGCCACTTTTTGCATTTCCCATGCGTGATCTCAATTCACAGGTTTGGCTGTAATTTAAAATACTAGTAGCTGAAACCAATATACTTAATGGTAACTTAGTATTGGTAGCCAATGTAATTATAATTGTGTGGCTAAGTCATGAATTCTTAAGAAAGTGCAGAAGTCATTGAAATTTTTAGCTTACATTATCATTATTAATACAAAATGTAAAACTGTTGCTGGAGATGATTTATATCTTCACTTCTCCTCTCCCATTTCCACCTCAACACCATCATTCTTGCCAGTATTCATACAAGATGCTAGAATAAGCCTGCTTTAGCATTTGACACAATATAATGAAAGGAAACTTTTCTTATTTCAGAGTTTTCTTGAAAAACATGCAGTTAGTAGCCACTACTATTTCCAGCTAAAGAAATGTCAGGAAAACGGCTGTTCCTACTGCAACATGAATCCTATCAGAGACCCTAAACTGTACCAGGAAGTAAACTTTCTACCTGAACCAACTCCAGATGCAACACAGGAACATTATTTACCTTTCTCTGATGTACGCTTTTATATTTTTTGTCATTTTCATTTATATATAAGAGATATTATGTTAGTATGCTGTTCTGTGCATTTGTATCACTCTGAATTGCTTGTGTTAAGTCAGTATTGCCACAAGATTGAGGTTGAGAAATGATGCATGTTTCTCACAAGCAACAAGAAGTGATGCAAAGCCACTGAACAGCACACAGGGGACAAACATTCAGAAATTTAACTTTTTCTAATTAAGCTTCCACTTATTATGCATATAACTGAAATGTAAGTCTTGCTGTTGACACATGGTAACAAAGTAGTATACTAGTATATTAAGGGTTATAATTGGTGACAATGTTTATAGATAAAGAAATAGCTAAAGCAAGAGTCATCTTCAGGATGAATCATTAAGTGTCATGGATGCTTAATTTACACGCATTCATCTACATTAAATTTGTCAGCAACTTTGCACATGCATAGTATTTGCTGATTGAATAATAAATGCATAGTTCTGTTGCAGTGGGCAATGTATTATGATACACGCTAAAATTGAGACTGTTGTTAAGGTCAGTTTTGCACCATGACTACACATGTTCAGATTTATTTTTAGCTCACCTGCCACATAGTAAAATTAAAAAAAAACAATATGCTTTTAGGTTAATGGAAAACAGCTTACCAGTGATAAATACCGTCCATCAGCAAGAACAAATTCTGATTTTGGTGAAGAAGCAGAAGACGTTGACAAGCGAAATAGAGACATTTTTAAGGTACGAAAAGTTAATACTAAAGTTTGATATTTAGACTTTGACATGCAGAAGTTTATGTTTACAGACTACATTGATATGTTCCTGTGGCTTATTTTATTGATCATGCTACTTCATAATGAGCCAGAATGAGCTCAAGTCCTTTTTCACTGTCTTAATTTTCACATCATTAGCTCGACTATTACTCTAACATGCATTTTGAAGGAATCTGGTCCATTTTTATTCTAAGAAAATCTGTGTTGAGGTTTTGTGTGAAAGTTACCTCCAAAGCTTAATGGTGATTTGATTGAACTCTATAGATGTGCTAACATTTAGGGTAATATTCCTGCTTCTGGGAAAACATTTGTATAGTGGAGCATTGGCCGTCTTCTTTGTACTCCACTTCAGCATACTGCACAAGCATCAGCTGTTTAAGCACCCTGGATCTGATGCAAAAGAAAACTTGGAGATCCAGATCCTTCTGATGTCTCTTGTATACTTGTCAGGCTGACTTGTCTGAAAGGAGAACACATCTCCATCCATGACTGAAATAATTTCAGCCCAGTCTATTATCATGCTTACAGTTAAATCATAGGGTCAAACATAATTTCAGTCAGTATTGTAATATGTGCAAATGAATTAAAGAAACTGAAGATGGGGCTTGCAATTGTGGGTTGAGTAAACTATGAATATAATAGGGTTATTATACCAGTAGCTTGATTTGGAATGCTGTATTCGGCACGAGTGGATTTATGCAAGATCTGATCTCACGAGGCATGCAAGCGCCGAGTGTGATCCGACCTTGCAAAATCCACAAAAGCCAAATACAATATCCTAGATCTAGGTACTGTTATAATGACCCTTTTATTATATACCACTATGTTTTTATTTGTTGTTTTGTTATTGAATCAAATCTTCAATGTTTATCGATATTAAAATGAAACAAAGTGAAGCTTTCATGTACGCTATTTGTAGAACTGTATCAGGTCATGCATATTAACGAAATTAGTCTGGCAGCATACAATACTGAAGGTACAATACGGAATTTTTTCTGCCTGTTTATATTTAATTGTGAAATACAGGTCGATTTTTTTCATAGAATTTATATAGTGATAAAATAAAAGCATATCAATCTCAATAAATGTGACAAAAAGTACAAGATATGCTTTATTTTTTACCAGAAGCAGATTTTCATACTAGGTTGGGTCTAAAAACTTACAATGTCATGTTTTCACAGGTGGAGAAACTCAGAGATGTTATTAACTGTGGGAAATGTGGCAAACTCCGATGTGTGTTCAGTGCAAAGAAAACAGACAGAGAATAGGTAATTTAAAATTTATCTGTAAAGTATTTTTAATGCACTAACATCATCTGACCTTTTCTGGAAATAAACTGCATTAGTGAATTTTTGTTGTATTCAGGCATCAGTTTAAATTGCATTAAGAGGGCCCTTCAGCAGTAAAATCTAAAATCAGAGATACAGGGTACAGATACCTGAACTCGGATTAATTTGCATGAGAAAACCTTATCTTGGTGTTGTTTATTTTCTTTCAGTGCAGCTCATATCTCTGAGAAAATATTATGGATTTAGTAGCAAAACTTGCATCGGATGCCAAGCAAGTTAACAAATTGTAATTCTTGTCTTAGCTGAAACTGTCTACACTGTCTGCTTTCTATACTTTTAAAAGAAAGGACTATAGCTGGATTCGAACCTGAATCAACATGGCACAAACCGCCTTGCAAACACTATACCAATTGAACTATCGCCACATCCCCCCAAAAGAGATGCCCATACCTGCTGGACAGCAAATAATGTAGAACCTCACCAACTAGCATGCTTACATGCAAGCTGATAGAGTCTACACTAGTCATCATGGGCTGATTAATTTGGCTTAATTTAATTTTGGCGAACATATTGTCCAGTGTTGATGAATAAATGTGAAACTGAATAATACATGGAGTTCAATTTGTGTTCAGTTCTATCCACATTTGGGCTGGCATGCAGAGAGGTCTCATTGTAGGCAATTAGTGCAGTCTACGTTGGTGTGCGTTGGTTTACCTAATGTCATGTATAGGGGAAACACATTAAGCCCAGCACAACCAACCACCTATCAATAATTGAATTCTATTCTGTTCTTTCAGGATGAGCTTATTCGCAGAATCCGCAATGACCAATCATATGTTTGTGGTGATAGTCTACCTAATGCATCAGAGCTCTTCATAAGGCTGTGTTTGAACTGTACTTCAGATGTGGAGACTAGGTACTTTACTGCTAAATGTAGACGTCATCTTCCGCCAGTTTGTGTTTATTGTGGTACAGAAGAGGAATTACTAGATGATAATAATTCATACATAGCAGAATTGTATACCAAATTCTCAGTTGTAAGACCACTTTGCAGTCGTTGCCATGCAAATGGAAAAAAAGGCGGAAACCTGGGGAACAAAGTTTCTGAAGAAGAAGAAGAATTAAACTTTCATATCAATTCTATAACACAAATACTTGGTTGTGAAACTTTTCAGTAGCAATGTTGAAATATATAAACAGAAGTGTCAGAATTTGAAAATACAAACTGGACAAACATTCACAATGATTTTCTGTTGGCATTGTGTCAGAAAGGTTGTGTTCTGTTTATGCCTATCATGACAGTTTAGGCTATCTTATTGTTTTTCTGTTGTAAAAGTTCTAGGTAGGAACTTCTGATAATCATAACTGTAAATTCTGTAAATTAAGGCAAACTTCCAGATGCGAAATATGTACATGTAGGTAACATGAGCTGAGTTTATCATAACTTTAAACAATAAATGTTATCAAGTATTTCTTCTCTGTCGCAGTAATATTAATATTTACAGTACCATGCTCCCATGTTCTAAATACTGATGGATATCTTACATTATTCCAAATGTTTGTAACGTTAATAATCTATCAACCCGAAAACAAAGTGCTATTTGGCTGTTCTTGCATAAAACCGTATATATCATATCAAACATTTTCAAGTGTTCAAGACTCATGAGGTAGTATTGCCTTCCATGGATTAGGTTCAAATCTGCAACATTTTAATTTAGTAGAAAATAAGCATAGGTTTACCATTACCTGTATTTCAGATGTAGGGTTGAAAAATCTTTGTGTGGAACAGCTTACAGTTGATATATTACACTAAAAATATATACTTCAGTCAATACGGAATAATGAAATTATTATTTTGGAAATGAACTCTTAATGCCCCGGCATCTAGCAATCACACTGTCTGTCCGGCTGTCTGTCTAGTTAACCTATTTCGGCAAATTGGACATTTTTCAATTTCAACAACTGTCAAGCCATGAAACTTCCCTCGAGTGCCTGCCAAGTACCATAACTCCAGCAACAATTTTTCTTCAGTAATGTCCCCTTTATGAATAAGAGAAAAGCTTTATCATTTTCAGCATATTTGAAATTTTCAGTACCTACAAATGCCAACGGTATGAAATTTTACATACTTACAATTGTAAAAGTCATGTGCTCGGCAAGTACCATAACAGTCACCATCAGTTTTCTTCTGTTATCTCCCCTTTGTGAACTTATATTGCAGGTTAACTTGTTTCTGCAAGTTAAATTTTTTTCAATTTCTACAAAGGCCAGTGGAATGAAACTTCATAAGCTTACTTACAGTTATAAAAGTCATGTGCATGTGCCATAACTGTAACAACATTTTTCATCAGTAATCTGCCCTTTATGAATTTAGAGTCTCTGATATTGTAGCATGGCCTTAAATTTCATTCATGGTGAAAAAAACCCACCAGGTGCATGTGTGTTTCTCAAACGCAGGTTTTTAGCTCGACTATACGAAGTATGTAGAACTATTCTACTCGACCGGGCATAGGCGTCCTTCCGCATCCGCACTTTGATTAAAGTTTTGATGCACTTTCACTTTATCTTTGTTATTACTTGATGGATTTGCTTCAAACTTAAAATAATTGTTCCTCATCATCACCCACATCATATGGTACAAACTCTAGCACCAGTATTTCATGAATTACCCCCCATTTTACTTAGAATTTCAGGTTAAAGTGTTGGTGCACTTACTCTATATCTCAGTTATTACTAAATGGATTTGATTCAAACTTAAAATAGTTGTACCACATCATCATCCACATCATATGACACAAGGTCCATAACTCTGGCACCAATTTTCATGAATTATGCCCCCTTTTTACTTAGAATTTTATGTTAATTTTGATGCATTTTCACTATATCTCTGTTATTTCACAAGGGATTTGATTCAAACTTGAAATAATTGTTCATCATCACCACCTACATCATTTGACACAAGGACCATAACTATGACACCTGTATTTTATGAGTTATCCCCCTTTTGTACTTAAATTTACAGGTTAAAATATCGATGCACTCTCACTTTATCTCTGTTATTACCAAATGGATTTGATTCAAACTTAGTATAGTTGTACTACATCATCATCCACATCATATGATACAAGGGCCATAACTCTTCCACCAATATTTCATGAATTGTGCCCCCTTTTTACTTAGAATTTTAGGTTAATTGTGGTGCATTTTCACTACATCTGTGTCATTACTTAATGAATTTGATTAAAACTTAAATTAGTTTTTCCAGATCCTTATCCTCATCATGGCACAAGGTCAGTCACTCTGGCACAAATGTTTTATGAGTTATATCCCCTTTTTACTAAGAATTAGTTTAATTTTGATTTCTTTTTATATCTCTGCTGTTACTAAATGGATTTAATCAAACTTAAAATGGTTGTTCCTCATCGTCACATCACAGTCACATCATTGCTGTCTGAATGTTACTCCACTCACATTTGTTTAAAAATCCAGCTTATGTACAGAAACACACTTGATTTGGTGTTAAACATGAAACAAGAGATTATTTACTCTTTTTTTATTTTATCGCTCTTCGCTCGCTACAATAAATGATGATTTGAAAAAAAATATCTTAATTTTTTTTCGCTCGCTCGTCCCAAATATTTTTGAAAAAAATCCGAAGAACAAGACATCAATTTGGTGTGGCCTTACCTCAATTTTGAATGCATAAATGAATCATGTCATTACTCTTTAACATTAGTCAACAACATAATTTCTTGATAAAAGTTCCAGCCATTGCAATTACTTTGTCATAATGTATATACTACCATATGGTGTATCAATTGCTATGTTTTCAATTCTTGAACCTCCTGGGGTAAAGTCATTTCAAAGACTTGCCAATGAGTTCTTCGAATACTCCTGGCTATAATACACTACGTTTCAACATGAGCAGTTTTATGCGCAACAGTGAATCAGTCGCTGACATCGACACACTTGCCCATTTTATGCCCTGTGAGTTCGAAACCTTTGACCATTTACTGATAAATAGTAGTATGGATAAACGGCGGAGAGGATGGGCATTCGTCTAAACTTCACATGCCACATAAACCTTCACTTAAAGATCACTACGACCACTTTTCCTTAGAAGACTGGTTTATAAGTTTACCGTATTTTGAAAATAATACGAAAAATTCCCAAGAACAGAAGATTGGCCAGAATGTATACAATGTCAAGCACAATTTGCTATTGGACTATCTACTGGCTGCGTGAACTTTACAGCGCTGAACATATTGTGAAGTTCGATCTTTGAAAGGGATATTGTTGTTGTTTTTTTAAGACGAGTTGGGAGGTAAGTAACCCTATTGTAAAATCTTAACAATTTTTGCGATATTGCAATGCTTGCAACTGAATATTTTAACTTTGAATAAAAGTTTCGTATGTGAACGAAATTTAGTTAAACCCCATTTCTACGCAGAGTGCTTTATTGGCGGCTGTGTTTTATTTTTTATCTTTTAGAATGTAGTTTTTGTTGTTATATTCTTGTCCTTTTTATCTTCCGTTGCAATAACCACAAGCTGGAGAGTCATAACATGACATTCATTGTGTTGGTGTAATTTCAATTATATATAACAAAACAGTGATTGAAGGCTAAGCTCATATGACAAAGCTTCCGCTTGAAAAAAACAACATTTATAAAAAATACTGTCCTGAATTATATTTTAGGGTTATGTAATGACCAATGTCAGGGTGGTCAACCAAAATGAGTTTATGGTACCTTTAACTCCGGTATTACCCCGAGACCTCAGTGGTTCAGCGGTAAAGGTCGTTGACTTCCAATCACTTGTCCCATACCGATGTAGGTTCGAGACCACGGTTTCGGTGTAGAATTCTTCATGTGAAGAAGCCTTGCGTGCGGTAGGTTTTTAGTTCCACCCATGTGCTCGCCTGTCATGTTATAATGTCCGGAGGTGCACCTATAGTCTTCTTTTACTAGAACTTGAAAAGTCGCCATATGACCTAATGATATGAAAAAAGATTCCAAATGAGGAAAACTATATTTTTTTCACGGTACAGAACTTGTGCCAGACATGCTTTTTATTTGCTACAAATTTTTCGCCTAATTTCCAGTTTGCAAGTACCCTATGCATTCCGTGGGAAAACGTTTGTGCGACTATTTTGAGAGAAGTATTGATAATGTCTTACGGACATGAAATTATCTGTGGGAACTTGACCTGGCATCCGAGATCATGTGATACGTTTGCATCAACATCCTGGGAAAAGATGGTTAAGCGGTCAGTGGATCAGTAATATTTAAAAGTTTGCGGATTAGAATTTTTGGTTTTCCACTCTCAACCAAATCGTCGTCGAATTGGAAAAAACGTTCAGTGAGTACCATTGACTATTAATTGTGTAATTGTGTATTAGTTTTATATATTTGTTTGCACACATATAAACACACTAAATTTGATCTTTTTAAGAATAATAATTTAATAATTTGGAAAATGACCCACATAAGAGTTAACTGCAATAAATTATTTTATTTTGTAGTTGAGATTAGTTAGTTTTCTACAACAGCCTGTGTCAATTCACGTGATTATTTGTTACATTAATTGAAATTTACATGATAACATTTTATTATGTTTTGTTGACATCGTTATTCTTTATTATTTTGCAATTATGTTAATATATCGGAAAGACATTTATAGAAATTGTATTTTCATTCAACATAACCGTATCAGAATTTATAGAATCAAAAAAAAGACATTGTATTGAATAAAGAAGAGTATTTCTCCTATTATTTTGCCCTGTACCAAAAGACACATAAAGGCATGCCAATCTTTGGATCATATTTTAACTAGAAGCTCACATGTTAGGCCCGGAGAATTGTTACTGTTTAAGTTAAAATATAGTTGCCAAAATTAAAACAAGAGGGTCATGATGACCCTGAATCGCTCACCTGAGTAATATGAGCCACATATCAGGTGGCAAACTGATGTTAAAATATTAGAAAGTAGGTCAGTAGGTCACATTCATGTTCACTGAAAGTCAGTTTTAAGACTAGTGTGCAAAACTGTACAAGTCATCCAAATTTCAAGGCTGTACCTTAAAAACCAAGAAAGTATGTCAGTAGGTCAAGGTCACAGTCAAGTGACCCCTAATCACTTGGGGTCATCAGGTAAATATAGTTAAACAGTCTAGGAAATATGATCTGATAATTTTTTAAGTATTTATTCCTATATAAGTCATATAACAAGTGACCCCCAGGGCCTCTTTTCTCCGCAGGGCATATTTTGAAAAATCTTGTTAGAGATCCACTAGGCAATGCTACATACCATATATCAAAGGCCTTGAACTTCCAGACAAGATGATTTTTTCCTATATATGTTAAATTTGGGACCTTTTCACCCATTGGGTATAATTTGAACAATTTTGGTAGAGGAACACAGTCATACCAAATATCAATAGCCTATGCCTTGCAGTTTCAGGCAAGAAGATTTTTAAAGTTTTTTTCCTATATAAGTCTATGTAAAAATTGGGACCCCCATGGTGGGGCCTCTTTTCACCTCAGGGGCATAATTTGAATAAACTTGGTAGAGGACCACTAAGCAATGCAGCATACCAAATATTAAAAGCCTAGGCCTTGCTGTTTCAGACCTATATAAGTCTATGTAAATCTATGGACCCCTGGGCGGTGCCTCTTTTCACCCCAGGGTAATAATTTGAACAATCTTGGTAGAGGACCGCAAGGCAATGTTATATTCCAAATATAAAAGGCCTAGGTCTTGTCATTTCACAAAAGAAGATTTTTTTTTAAATTCTAATATAAGTCTTTGTAAAACTTGGGACATCAGGGGCGGGGTCTCTTTTCACCCCAGGGAAATAATTTGAACGATTTTCATAGAGGTCAATTAGATGATGTCACATGCCAAATATCGAGGCCCTACGCCTTGCGGTTTTTGAGGACAAGAGTTTTTTTAAATTTTCCTTTTGGTTGCCATGGCAACTAGAGCTCTGGATGGAATTCAATTATTTGAACAATTTTGAAAGGGGGCCACCAAAGAATCATTCCTGTGAAGTTTGGTGTAAATCTGCCCAGTGGTTTTGAAGAAGATTTTTTAAGAAATTGTTGATGGACGGACGACGCACGATAGACGACGCAATATGGACGACGGACATTGAGCGGTCACAAAAGCTCACCATGAGCCTTTGGCTCAGGTGAGCTAATAAATACCTCTGTACAAGTTTTTTGGACCATCTGTTCGATTACGTTCATAAGGTTTTACTTTCGCCATGATAAACAGAATGGGGTCACGTCTGTCAATTGAAAATGAACGTTTTAATTGATATTGTTGAATCACTTAAATTCAACAATGAAGTTTTGCAGCAAAGTAAACAAACTCCAATATTGCACGCGTATAAACTGATCTGTATATGCAAGCATTGTATACTAAATGTCTTATTTGCACTCAATATCAAGTGTCAGTATATGTATGAGCTCTATAGAATCCGCACTTGACAGAAATGTAAGCTTGGAAATTCTTGACACAATAGATTGCCTTTCCACAAAAGGTACTTGTTTTTTTTTTTCTTGTTTTCTTTTCTGGTTTTGTTGTTTTTTTTTCTCTGTTCATTCTTTTCTGATGCTATACATTTGCATCAAATATAAAACAGCAAGTAAGCGGTTCATTAAGTTAAAATGACATCAGACGTAAGTGTTTAGAAGTATGTGTACGAATGTATAGATTTTCATTTGAAGAGCTGCATCGGTAGCTGTGTTCTATGAATATGGTTTTTCCTGTTGAATTGCTCGTGATTTTCAAGAGCTGTCATATATAATCAATGTCTGTCTCACTGTCGTCCCTCTACAGCTGTTAGCACTTCTTAATGATTCAGGCTTGAATTAAATAACCAGAAATCAATAGACGATGCGTAGCATGCCATTTCACCATTGCCATATCATCAGACACTATTAAATTTTAATTGAAAGTTGCACAATTTTGTTTGGAATTTTAACTTAATATAGTCTCTCTCCGTAAGTGATCTACTGCTTTTACTGTTTAAGAGACGTATGTTAGTGCTATAGGTTTTCAATAATTTGGATACGGACCTAGCAAAAAATACAGGTAATATGCTTATAACAATAATATATTTTCATTTATTGCCGTTTTGAAATTTAATGTAGGGATAATACACATTTTTTTGTGTATTAACGTCTGCAGAAGCCCGCGGGATTGTTTGTGACCGAGACCGAAGGTCGAGGTCACAAACATATCCCAAGGGCTTCTGCAGATGTTAATACACAAAACAAACGTGTATGTCGCTATTCTTGCATAAAAATATATTTCACGGGATTTATGTATTGTTTTTTCATACGTGATGACTTGACGATTCGGTACATTTTTTATTTACCATTCCAGTTGTTCTTGGAAACGGTAAACATGTTTTAAAATACCGTTTCCAGGGCCCGGAAATAAACAACGCATCAAAAGCACTCCCGAAGGTTTTAAGCGATTTTTTATCTCTCATTATTACAAACATAAAATTACCAATAATTGTTCATAACATTTCACAATTTGGTGACTCGATCACAATTTCAATAATAATATCTTTGCATTCGAGTTATATTGAGTACGGACTGCGTGTTGAGTACGGATAAGTCACAGAACGTAGTGTCAAGTTTCAAGCTTTTATATAAATTCTTCGAGAAATTAGATAAAAACATACCGACTGATACTTACAAAATCATAAATATATACCTAAAAACGAACAATAGCACAATTACACGCGATACTTATTTATTCACAGTTATTACAATAACTGAACAGACGCTTTGTAAAGGAAGTGAACTCTAAGAGAAACTAGGGCGTACACTGATGGGGGCAGTACGTTTGGGGTTGGAAACAGATACAGCTAAACATACTATGGATTACATTGTATTTATAATGCTACAAGATGAGGTTGTTAAGGAAGAAACAAGACGCAGATGCCAAATATCAGTGTGCGTAAAAATACATACATATATCCCTGGCAAAGCATTTCAAAAATAAAAATCGGGTATTAACAGCACGTGAATTGCCTTGTTTGCACACGATTTTTCTCCCGTTAATACATGGGCGGATCCAGTGAAAAAAGTAGTTTTTATGCAAGAATACACAATGGTATATTGTCCAGGTTTGTTCTCTAATTTGCTTCATTAAATGTCGCTTCCAGGGGAAGAAACTGTTAGGGCAATATTTATATCCTCATCGGTAATCGTTTGAATTGTTTTGAATTTGATATGTAAAACATTTCTAAACATGTACATATACTGAAAAGAGTGCTATACGATAGAGGTATAATTATGTATAAAAGTATTAATATGTTTTTCTAAAGATTGATAATAATAATAATAATAATGATAATAATATGTTAGAAAAGCAGCACGTTTCCTCACAAATCACCTTTCAAGCCACGACAAAAACATGTAAAGGAACAGCACAATTATAAAACAAACGAGAGCTCCATCTAAAGGAAGATAATACACCCGTTCACATGCAGAAAAAGATATAGGCAGTACAACTATGTGTGCCGGGCGAGAGATTACCAGGGAACAGGACAGAAACAATAAATTAGCGGGTGTGCGGGGTATTGATTGGGAAATCAAGACACTGAACACAACCTTAAGCCGAAAAAGGTGCTCTATGAGCCACTGTGTTAAATCTGAAAGCCGTAGTTGTTATGTTTCATGCCTTTCGAGCCTGGAAACTAGTTTCAGTGTCCGTGTCACTATGACATTGACCTTTGACGGGCCGTCTGACCTAAAGAACAATAAGGATCATCCTCATGTAGTATTTAGTAATTATGTGAAGTATGACATATGTACCTACTTTACATTGAGACAGAGAGTCCGGTAACAAAAAAAAAGAAGTACCAGAAATTAAGTCAAGTCCCTGTGACCTTGACTTCGAGTCACTAACCCTAAAATCTAAAAGGGTCTTAACTAGTGGCTGTAAATGGATGTATTAAGTTTGAAAGCTCTAGTTGTTTACTACGTGCTATATGACTTAGATTGCGGAGCTTATGACCTATTGGCCCCTTAAACAACAGTGACACTCATCAAGTAGTGTTGAGTCATCCCGAAAGTTTAAAAGTAAATCATACTTTGTGACTTAGAGCCCGAACAAAATTAAGTCATGTCCATGTAACCTTGGCCTTTGAGCAGATGACCCTAAAATCAATGGAGATCTTTCTGGTATTTAATTATTATGTAAAGCATAAAAGCCGTAGCTGTTAAACTTTTATGACTGAAATTCCAGAAGCTGTTTTAAGTCTCCAGATCACTATGACGTTGAAGGTTGTCCTATTGAATTCTAAAACAGTAGAGATCCACGCCAAGCGGTGCTAAGTCATCATGTAAAGTTTGAAAGTTCTAGCTCTTATTCGAAAACGGAAAATATTGGCGGACGGACAGACAACGTCATTCTACAGTTGGCTTTTCAAAACTGGTGTATAAAAACACGCGTTAAATGCAGGTCCGATCTGATAACTATATTGTTCATGCTACGATTTTTCAGATATAATAGACAAAACAAATGGACAATACAGAATATATAGGCAATATAATTATATATCCAGAGTGACAAATCTTCTTCTGTGTGTGTATTGAAAATCACTGTAAACGTTTTTTATTTCAAAACCGTAATTTTGAAACACATTCTGAATCAAAAATAAAGTCAGTTCCGCATTACATATCAAAACGAAATATACTCTCATTATATGCTTTAAATTTTCAGACGATACCTTTAGCGGATTTTGAACTTTTGCACTTCGATTAATTGCAAAACCGGGCTAAATACAAATATTTTACTAGAAATTCAGACCATTTGAAAACATTCAAGGAACAACCATATGTTACTATTAATCAAACGTGTGTATCAAATCTAAATCTATGTATGAATGTATGTATTAGAATCTTTCTTTTGAACTAACTCCTTCAGAATTATGTTAATTAATACTGTATTAATAAATATCTTTAGTTTTGCAGATATCCAATAATTCAATAGGACTTGTGTTTTGAAACAGTCTATGATTCAGTAAGCTTAATTTCACAGCATCAATGTAATACTTGAAATCGATACATTGATTACCAGCTTGAGCCATGATCAAAAATCAATCTCAGCCGCATTTCAATATCTGATAAAGCTTTCGTACGTTTTACTAGCCAGTATGAAAGTCAATATCTCATAAAATACAGCCCGTTACTATTTTTAACAACCCATCTTTTCAAAGTCTGTTGGCCAATGTTCAAAGTGTAACTAAATTTGCATTCATAATTTGTCTACAGTTACAATGAATACATGCAGGGACGAGTGAAAATTGCAGACTTTTCCAAACCAACATATGTTGTAATAAAATACCTTTAACTGTGTAATATGTATCGTTCAAATGGTTTATATATGTCTTCGACAAAGCTGTCAATAGTTATCAAAAGGCTAGTAGTGACAAGAAAATCACTTTTATGAAAATGTTATGTACAGATTTAGAAACATTTTGGTCTTGGCAATTTTCTTCTTGAATTTTGTGAACTTCATTTGCAAGAGCTTACGACCAGACTGTTTTCAGACATACAACTATGTGCATTCCTTTAATAACAGTTGGACACTACACTTTTCTCTAGATTGTATCGGACCGGACAGGTGGTGGAGTTAATTACAGACAGTTCTTTAAGTCTTCAGTAGTGTTTATATTATCGCTTTGCCTTCTGTAAAGTCATGTAGTGCATGCATTTATCCTAACCTCATACAACATATAGCCCAAAATCGGCCTGCCTAATCAACTTTGCTTTATCTGGTCAGTGTCAAGATATCACTTTTGCGGGAACTTTTGAAAATACACATTTTATCAAATTTTTGCATTGAAACCGTCACCGTTGTATTGGAAATGTTTGAACTTAGATAATGAGTGGTCAAATCATATGTTTTTATCCAGAAACAAAAAAGTTATTGCTATTTTTCACTTTTACAGCACTTCAGCCGGAAATTTTGAATATTAGATTACTGTCTGAAGAATTTAAATTTATTAGGCTCATCTGCGAAAAAATATTAATATAATATAAAATATTATTTTCTTCAACTCGCCTAATAAATGTAAATTTATCAGACAGTAACCTATATATTGTTCGTCAGATTTGTATTTTACATGAGCGTTCATATGGTATACATATCGTGCCTTTTATGACACTTACGCATAACAAAGGAATTCACCTTCTGACATGGCTGTCTCGAATTTACACTTGCCTCTATTGTCGAGCCTGCTTGCGGTGAGCTCGATATAGTCGCCACTTTTAGGGGTTCTGTGTATGTGCGTCCGTGCATCCGTGCGTCTGTCCTAACTTTTCATCATGTTGAGAATCTAGAGTGAGATTTGGTGCATCATTGTCTTAACCTTCAGCCTGCTAGCGGCAAATGATTCTGCCTTTGCAACCGTGCAGGCTGATCAGGGTCTGCACTGTTCGCTTTTCAGCCAGTACATTTTTAGTGAACACCTCTTTGAATAAAACGTGGTACTTCCCAAACTGAATGTTGGACTAGTCCATTTTAGAAATTTAGCAGGGTAAATGTTAAGTTCCCTAGAGGTAATTTGCCACTTAATCAATGATGGCCCCTCACTGAGTTCATTTCTTTGTGCTCAAATCTGTCAGGTATACATCTGAAGGTGCTATGTTAAGGCTTTTAGATTTAAAAGGATGGGGAAATACAGCCTTGTCTGAATATGATTTTCATACTGAATCTGTGTAGAAGACGTAATCTGAAGTCCGATTTTTTTTTTGATAATGCTAAATCGACTGCTTGACAGTAATCCTACAGAAAGAAGTTGATACAAGTATATAATCACACTGGAATCTAAAGACGAGAGTAAATATTGGCCATAACGATTGGCCAACTTCGGTATTCGCAATCCCATCAAATTTGCTTGTCTGGAATAGCAGAAACTCAATGATAATTGAAATAAACAAGATAAGAATGTAATCCATGATTGAAAACGATCAGGGAGAAGTGGAATCTCTGAGCTTTGGCAGTAGCATGCTCCATTGATTAGGGTCATTATTGTAGAATTGAGAGGATATTTACCCGTCAATTACACTGGAATATTATGACTTAACAAAATGAGATTGATTCAAATTTGGATTATAGGAATACTAGAAAATTGCATTGTAAACTGTCAAATTTTCCGATAAGAAGAGCAAAACTGCAAAACTCATGGTTTTCTTTGGATAAACAAGAAGATACTTTTTCTTACTGAAACTCACTGATAAACATAAAGAAAGTTTCATTCTATACTCAATTCCTGTCGTCTGAAATGTAGTTGTCACAACGTAACGGTTATAGAAATATATTTGATTGTCTTTTTTTTCAGCTAAACTCACTGCATTTCTCACCTAAACTTACTGATCAACAGATAGACATTTATGTCAATTTCGCATTTAAACTCCCTGTTACACATAAAGAAAATTTTGTTTTGTACTCAATTCCTGTCGTCTAAAACACAGTTGACACAACGAAACGGTTTTAGAAATAGTGAACGATTACGGATAGAGGTCTTCGTCCATACTAAAATAAACTTGGGAAATAGATTTTAATGCGTGCATTGTTGGCAAATAAAACACGGTTTTGAGTTTGGATGCATAGTAATCTACTCACGAAGGCCGGAATAAAAACGTGTTGTAATCGACAAGACAATACACGGTAAAATCCTTCTTTGTTTATGTAAAAGAACTTCCTAAAAGTGTTAGAATATTGGTAAGAAACATATTTTGCTAAAATTTTGATCAAAGTATGCTTGTAAGATTTATATCTGTGTGACCCAGGAGGGGAAAATGTGTATAAAATCAGTATAATAAGCTGATATCAAATGCACTGGAAAAGCTTTGAACAATATTATGTGTTTTAAGAATTCTTCAATATTCAAATTTAACTCTCTTGCTTGTTCTAGAATATTTCTTCTCAAATGAACACATAATAAATCTCTTGAAAAAAAGTGTGTCGTAATAAATTAAAAAGATAGCCTCCAGACAATTAATCAAGGAGAACGGATGACAGAAGAATCTCAGGAGACCCTAATCTCGTATCAGTTTTTTCCGGTTATCCGATCTAGTAAAGATATTGTTTATGTATTGGCAATACGACTCTCACGTGTACATCAAGATTTATTCGTTTCACGTCTCTGTTGTTGAATTGCGTTCTGTATGAAAAGCCGATTATTTGTAATAACATGTGAAACCTCTCCAGACTATACGTACCAACAGTACCAAATTAAGAAATGTATCCTGTAGTACATTTCATTGATGTGGTAATGTTGTCTGATTTCTTTGTCTGTCCCGCTATATTTCTAGTCCATTCTTCAAGGGAATCTTTCCCTCCGTCATTTTTATCTTTTAGTTAAAATTGTTTAATGCAATTCTTACTAACTCTTTTGTTTAGCATCCTGCATTTTATCATATATCAAAGAAATTGAGACATATTTGCTTATGAAAACCCATTCCATTCGACTTCATTATTAGAAACCTTTTTGCAGAATATCTGATATTAAATGTCAAAGATATGCAAAATGAGTATGTCATTGATTTTATACATAAAATATGTTCAGCATTTGCAAATTGATACACGCTGGAATTATGTACTTCGCATGTACATTGAACTGTTGCGTTCCATGTCTTATAGGCATTAGATTTCTTATTTTTCTTACTCTTTTCATAATGCAGTTTATTATCGTGATTCTGTTCATGAGAGGTAAAATTATATTGTCAAATTGTTAAAACACAGATTCCAAGACCTTCGAAGTAGTCGATATACGTTGTTACAAGAAATTAAAATTAAATGAATATAATAACACGCAATTTTTGATAAATTTTATTTAACTAGACATGTTGCATATTACAATTACATCACAATGCCTTCAACACTGTTTCAGAAAAAAAGAACAGAACAGTTTGGCTTGTGTGGTTTTTTTCAATGCCTATTTAAAGTGAGCGGATCGTTCATACCGCAATTGCCTATTATTGAAAAACTCGACAAAATCACCAATTTGAGTTACGTAACATATTTATAGAATTAAAAAATTCATTGATATGGTATTGAACTGTTAAATTATTCTGATATCTTAATAAAAAAACATTCTTGCACGACGTGTATGTATGTGAACCCATATTTTATTTCAATCGCTCAATTTGTGACATTTGATGTCAAATATGCTATCCAAACCATAGAGCATAGAAGTTTTATTGCAATTGTGAATATAACATTGGCATTACTCATTAACGTGACATATTTCTTATTAGTTGCATGAAGTCATGCTGGATACCTAGCTGATGAATTGAAACGGTTCTTTCAGCTAAATAAAACTGCATTGTAATGACTGCTGGTGCGTGTTTAGCATTTGGCTAGGTAAGGTCTAATTTGAAGTTCCAGCGAAAGTGTTCACGATAACGATCACCTCACAATAAATATAATAAATCTTATTGAAAACAATATTTAGCATCCAATCGAAACAATGTGCTTGTACTTTAACCTGTGAATGAAAACACCATGCTAAATAAAAATTGTAATTTGCTTGCCCAGATCGAGATTTCATACACATTTATAATTTTTGAGCCGGCTAAACGATGTAATCGTTTTGACGAGTCCTTGCTATCCAGCGATTCTCTAAGTCTAAATGGATCAAATAACACAGTGAAGCGATATAGTTCCATTAGATTTCTCAAACTTCAAACAGTTCACTGCAAGAATGAAATTAAGGTAGTAGAGGTGTAATAGAGTACCTCCTTTTTGAAGAGTATTCAATTCCTAACATAAACCCACTTTTACTGCAATTCTCAGGGGGCGTAGTTTCAAGCCCTACTGGGACCAATTTTTTTTTTCTCTTATTTTCCATTTTTTCTGGTAAGTTTTTACTTCTTTCAAGACTTATGATTGATTTATTGTACAAAAATGGAAAAAAAGTAATTTGATCAGCGATTACTACTTAAACAGAAGGGGTAGAGTTACACATCTTTAAAAATATTGAGTTACATGTGGTAAAAGTTCTCTATTTTGCTTTCACTCTTTAGATTACATATTGTGGAAGAAATTTAGGTAGGTTATACGTCTGTCCCAAGGTCATTTTTGAATGAAGTAAGCAAAATTCAAAACAGAAACACAGGATTCGACCTTATTTTTTCTATGTCGAAGTTAGAATTCTGTATCATTAAGTCCGTGTACTTGAGGAACCCTAGATAAAATGATATTCATATTTTTAATTTGTGTTTTATAATTGTTTACCAATAGTTTGATGATTCTTTTATTAAAATTAATGGTAAAATGAGTTCTTTGCGAACGTTTTGTAAAGTGGTCATCACTTTGAAATTTGTCTCTACTTGAGCTAGAGGAGATACCATAAATTATACAAAATTTTGAAAAAAGGGCATGGTAAATATTGTTAAAAAATTGCAAAGCAGTGCGAAACATGGTCATCTTTAAGAATATACCAAGCAAATGCCATTTTGTAAACATTGTTATTACACCTCTACTACCTTAAGTTGCGTGAATTCCCTTTGCTATGACCAATATACGATGTAATCTGTCATATTTATGACTTGTAATTGTGCAATACTCGAATGTAACTCATTAAGCATAAATGTGCATTTTATGAATTGCGCAGGCTTACAAAGCTTGCGTAACATCCAGCGAAAGACAAAAAATAGTTCCACAGGGCTCCAGATAAGATGCGTATTAGCGTAAATTACGTATAGAAATAATGCAAATACGCATGTCTAATAATTTCTAAACGTATATAAAATTACAGAAATGCATACAATGCTTTTTTAAAAACAAAATCTGAATCATCTGGATGCGTTAGGTAACATAGCCGATCCCGATCAGCCTTAATTCTCCCACATTGAACGTATACACGCATCGTATGATTTCTATAAACTTTGCGTGGGTTTCTACACACACACATGAATTTTGCAGTCAGTAAACGGATAAATTATCGGAAGAAGAAGCTCTTACTGGTTTGTTTAGTTACTACAGATATTAAAAATGATTTTAATTCTTATTTTTCGAGAAATAAACAAATCGGCGAAACATTAAATTGTATTTTCTTGTAGTTTTTGAAATCGAAAGTAGATCGTCTATGTTTGGCGAAATGAAACAACTTTTTTATGAAAAGATTTAAATAACAGGTAATTTAACCGTAAACTTCAATGTCAGATACTGCCAATTGCTGCTAAATGTCTTCGTATCATCACAATTTGTAAAATATATTGTTCAAACTGGAGAAAAGTGTAATCGTATCCGGATATAATATTTTGGGTAAATATCGAGCTGTGTTATGAAATTTTAAGAAAAAAAAACTAAAAACAAACTGAAACTGGTAGACTATACTGTCAGTACATCAATCATTAGCCGACTCAGGCCATTCAGGCCTTTGATTACCTTTTTCTGGAGGCCAGGCTAAAAAGTTATGTTAGAATAGGAAAATCAAGTTTTAAAGATACACCTAGTGGAAATCTAATATGCAGTAGGTGCTCACTGAACAAGAATTTATGTAGATCTGCAAAATATATCTGAATGATTTCTTGTCTTCAAATGTCGTTAATTAACAACAGGATCGGGCGCATATCCAAATACGGCGACATGACTGTACACACTGACCTATTTCAAATTTTGTTGTGAGGTAGCATCATTTGCTAAAAAAAGAGTAATTTTTTCTCAGTATTTTGAGAAAATGTATTTTCCTGAAATATGTTCATACCGTGTTTGTAAGCCTTGTGTACAGAACTCAAGAAAGTTTAGTGTCATTCGAGTGTCTCTTCTGAAAAAATCATCTGATCATTCATTCAAGGGAAATTTCTAAAGAACACATATATATTCTAGACCTGACCGTGAGAGATGTCTTAGAGACTTAGACAGATGAACTGAAATTCAGAGAAACACCACATTTTGTCAAATATTGCGAATTTAACTCTAATTGAGTAAATGTTATTATTTAAGTATGCAATATTGTTGTAGAATAACTGTTAGAAAAGTAGCAAAAGAAAACACCATAGATATATAGAGGATATTCAAGTTTTTTGCATGAATATGGTTTTTATGTTCATCGAATTGTGTGATGATAAAATATTTAACAAGTGGCGTAGTCAGGAGTAAAATATGTGTTTTTTAATAACTTGAGATGAAAATAAAAACCATATTCATACAAAAAAAAAACATTTGAATTTTCTGCTTATCATATACACAAATGATTAAAAACATCGCTTGTTTGCTTCTTGCTTACTCATTTAATTGTTGTTTCAGTGCAGAGATAAACATTACTGCTACATTAGTGTTCATGAGACTGTCTACAACTACGTTTGTACTACTCTTTGCAGAACAATGTTCATAACCTGTGATTGATTCCTGTCGAATTCTGACATATCGCAGTTATCAGAGTCATAATATTTAATATTTGATAATATTACTATTTTATCTGAATTCACCAGATGATTACGAACGTGCCAGAAGTATTGTCAATAGGCGGCTCACAGGTGATTCTGATGAGCAGCACTCACTTTGACAACATTTTATGTGATAGACATCTCACGTATGGCGAACATAGCGGCATTTTGATAATTCGTTCTGGACGTTTCAGCTATATGGTTGCATAATTCTGTATATTACTAGAAAAAGGCGGCAATGGTATTCCTATTTTTTTCTGGAAAATATGGACATTAAATCAATTAAAATGTAAAATACTAGAGCCAAAATTAACTTCCCTTCAAATGTTTACACCCTCGTCTCATGTAATTGTTTACCCGTGGAATATAGAAAAACACTGCTATCCAAACAAATATACTCATGTTGCATTGGATCAATGATTAATTATTTGAAAAATAAAAATAAGATAAACTGAAGTCAGTTACACAAGGCACAACACAATTCACTCTAAGCAGATATGTAGTTTCTTTTCAAAGAATACAAAATGCTGAGTGGATTTAGTTTTAAGATCATTTAACAATATATTAGAAGCTAATGGAATCCAAACGCAAACTTCTACGTTCCAGATTTTATTCAGTTACCAAAGGGATGTCAACAAAATTCACTTCAAACTTCAGGTATAAACTTGATATCACCTAAAATCTTTATATAAATTATCAATATGGCCATCTTGGTTTTACTTATGCTTACATCATCTCAAACTGGCAAATAAATAAATTCAAGTCAGATGCCATTGAAAGACACTGAATTGTGAATTATATATTGCAATTCACAAAATATGTAATATAATATAATATAATTATGTAAGTCTACTCTAAGAATTTTGATTTATTGTTTTAGACATGTTTTGATATTGCTACATGTAATCACGTATGGCATAACCACGAGTGAAAATGTAAAATCTGTTGTTTTTGTGTGGAAGTTATGTTTTGATCTTTTAAGTGAAACATACTCATTTCCTAAAATACACGCTTAAATATTTTTATGAAAAAAAAAATGTTTCAACTACTTATATAATTACTAACATTGTTAGAAATTTGTATAAAAGTATTGAGGAAAAATCATATAACAATGAAGTACAGCAGCAGAAAAAAATGAATAGTTCGTTATACTGTGAACATGTCAGTTTTATCTGTGGCATGTTGATTTTATTATCAGAAATGAAAAGCATGCCTAATTCTTAGAGAAACTATGTCCGTGGTGCCAATCCTTTCAATCATTGCTTGAATTCTGGAAAATGTTGCTTCTGTCAAGAGAGGAAGATTTTTTGTCCTTCTAGAAATGTGATGTATGTTAGCTGTATCTGAAACATTTTTGCTAATATAATTTGTATGACTTTCCTTAGGGACAATGCCTGTCTGTTAAGCAGTATTTAGACATTATTTTGTTTGTAGCGCTTTCTTTCAATAATAACATATAACAGTACATCCATTTTTAGTATAAAAATTAAAGGATTTTTCAATGAATATAACGCTTATGTGTATAAAGGGTATTGTCACGGAGGCACACAATTTTATAAAGCTGAATCTTAATTATTAAATTCTATTGACTAAACCAAACTGAAAGAAAGATTGTTCTATTTGTCATGATGTGCGGAAATAATTTAATTATGAAAAAGAATTTGAAAAAGTCACCAGTTAAAATATATGTATGAATAGTGAGGGTGTACCTTTAGACGGATTTCATCATGCGTTTTTTTAAAGAGTCAAGCTAAAATAATACAGTATATCATCAGAACAAACACATCTGTGTTCATATGGCACTTGTCTTCATATGATGCGAGCCCTTGCATTCCATACTGTGAATAACATTTTGCAGACTTATCTTAAATATTCTCATTTATCATAGTATTACACAGAACTGCCGCTGTGCTGATTAAAAAACCTGCACTTTCAGGTCTAATCTGATAATAATGATAATGGAAGTATTGTTCAACTTAATTATTATCATTACGAGAACCGCATGTGTTTTTTTTTTCTTCCGGAATCGAAAACAAGTGTTTTTTCTACTTCTGAAATGATAAAGCGTGTTGTTTTTAGAAGACCACAAAGAATTCATCGTTATTTCACTGAAGAAATCACAGTTTTAGACAGGTATTTTGCAAAATAGAAAGACGTTGTTAGATTTGTTTATTTTATGGAAGCAACACGAATAATTCATTACCCATGGGATGGAAAATTGACTCTCTGAAAACTCCTGTTTGATTACAAACCCGCGTTCTACTAAGGATTTATTTCAATATGAAGTTGTGACTGGCGTTTGTTTCACCGGCTTCCCTCCTCTCTCCCTGTTCTAGTCTAGTCTTAAATAGTTTGCTATTAATCGTATCTAGTTGTTTATATATTGAAATGTGCATCTCGAATAGATTATATTTATCAATTAAAGGCATTAAAACGGATTCATAACATGCTTGAAGTATATATTTTTCCTGTTTGTTTTACAATTCGAAGGATTCAGCATTAAAAGTATTAGAACTTGACACCAAAGTCGATTACTAACAATTAGATACTTTCATCACAGATGTTGCTATGACATCTAAGGTTTTATTGTGAAATATGCGATCAGTAATGAACGATTTTCTTTTCCTAGTAATCCTTGTCACAGAAACTTTGACATATTTGGCTTGGTCGCTTGACCATATGAAAGGATATGGTACATCATCTTATGTGCTTATTAGTTTATCTCTCATGAAAAATTTAACTAACTTCCCCGTTTTTTTACAATTTGACTTCGTATAACTTGCTTGTCATAGCCCTAACCCAGGAACCAGATACGTGAAAATCCGATTTCATTTTTGATGTAGCTTATCATATACATGACACTGAAAGGATATCAGTTGTATACTTTGATTTTGAAGAATTTTTCAATTCCTAGTGAACATTTATTTTATTTTTTTTCAATTCATATGTGGATCTCATCAACCATGTCTCGGTTTATAAATCGTAATTTTAGTCGGTTATATCGATGTATGTTGGAAAAATTAACAGTTTGTGCCCACCAAACCGTGTTCGGGGCAGATTTTGGACAAAGAAAGATATTCTAGGTAGAGTTACAAAATAAATAGATATTTAACTTTCTATTACACAATAACATTTACATTAAAATAGTGTAAGAGACTAAATTAGCCAGGCGGAAGGGTTTTCTGTTAGCAATTCACGACAACTGTACAACTGCACGTCATGTAAAGGCAAAGTGTCAATAAAAAGGTGAAGTCTCGCCACTCTGCAAACCGATTTTATCAAAAAAGCAGGAGTAATTCTTTTACATGATTTTACATAAACTTAGATCTCAACAATTTAAAGAATTGCTAGGCAATGACCCCTTAATATGTATCAAATATAGGCTTCAGAAATGCATAAATTAATCATTGTTCCATAAAAACGTCAAGCGGCTGATTTAGATCCGAATTGTCATGTTTTTCGGTATTTTCAAAACTGTTTTTTGTGTTTAATGCAAGATTATAAAGAACACATGTTTGTTTCGTGCACCAACAATCCCTTGAGATAGTGCAGATGTTGTTACTTGTAAAAACGTGCGTATATAAACACTACACTGTCAGATAATAATATGACGATTACTGTTATTAAAACACAACATGACATTATTGATTTTGTCTTTAGAAAGTATGTCAGTCACCATCAGTCTTGAAATTGCTTAGCATTACGTTTATGACATGTGTCATTATAGTTTAATATCTTGAAGAAATAAATATAAGGTTTTTCCTATCATTTGACAAACCTATTGCAGTATTTACTAGATTAAAGGTATTCTATGCCTTTAGTCAAGGGATTTGTTTTGAAAAAGAAATCTTGCTTTCATTTTTCAAACTACAACAGAATTATGCGTATGCATCGGACAGCTGCATTAAGGGACAATAATGTCATAGATATGCTAACAAGCACACACTTCATCCATGTCTTGCCTAGTTCGTGTTTTAGAAGGAATGATTGAACCTTTTTGTGATCCGGTTGATTTTTTTCGCTAATAAAAAAAACCTAACCTAGTTAGTGCATGATATTTTAGGGGGCCCTCTAGGGCCTAGTGGTAAATGTCGTTGACTTTAAATTATTTACTCCTCAGCGGTGTGAAATTGAAACCTCGATTAGTGTATAGAAATCAAATGAGGAAGCCATACATCAGTATTAAGGAAGGTCTGTGGTTTTAACCAGATGCACATGTCAGTGACTCGTAAAATCCAGTAACAAAACAGACAACATTTTAGGTTTATACTGATAAATTATAAATCATACTTTTTTCCAGTAGAAATACTCTAAAACTAAAAAAAATGTCAACTTGTAAACGGAATCTTCTAATACAGTTTCAGACACCATGTTTCTAAAATTGTATGCTTATGTAACACTTATTTCTTTATAATAAAACATTTGCCAGTCGTATGATAAACAAGGCAATTTTTGCCTTAGAACTTGCGAATTAATGAGATAATGCAGTTACATACTGTTGAATCAATATTGATTGCAGACGACATCTTTCAGAATCAATACTCTCTATATATCACTGATAATCATATAAATTGCTAGATCAAAAGCAAAGAGCTTCCAAATGTAATTATCCCGACTGCTGTTCCATCTGTTTTTTATGTTAATCATGTTATTATCCCCATAGGGGCCCCGCATTTTTGAATGAAACATGATATTTCTAGCTTAATGAAAGCTAACCAAAAGCGACATTTACCTTTATGTGCGAAAATAGGAACATCGAAGCAGCAAAGACGTATATTGTCTGACATATTAGCCAATTTCAGTAAATTAGATTTAGAAAAATTTTTCAGGTAAAAATATTGAAGACATGTTCCGTCAGCTGTTTCATCCAAATGTTTCATATATAAACATACTTTTAGGGTTTTTTACTTGCAATCGTCTTTGATTTACGCATTTTTTGAGAACAGAGTCCGTCCAGCTCGTCATCTAATCATACGTGTCCTCATTTACAAACTTTTGCCGTCCAATATGTACTAATCGTTCTAAACAGTTCATTTTTCAAACAAGCATTGCCGTCACATTTATGGGGTCCGGAGAAATATTGGTTATGTAAATTGGAGTGCGATTGCTTTTGTAGACAACGGAGTGCATGATCTTCTCGTCTATTGCTGTTTTAGTCGTTCATAAAGATTGCTGTGTTCACTGAAAGCTGTAAAGTTCCCATATCAAAGGAATAAGATCTACTTTTTCTATTGATTGTACTCAATTTGCCCAACTGTAGGTGATGAATTGTTGAAGGAAATATACAAGTCATTTTATAGTTTTATTCTCCTGTGACAAATCATGGCTTTGTCACTTCTTAACTTAAATTATAAAAGTAAGAATCATGGTTTCTGAATTCAGTATATTTGATTTGATTATAACTTAGAAAAAGGGAAACGTACTTTTTATATACATTAGTAATATTAAAGTTTTATAAGAAATAACAAAACAAAATCATATTGAAATAAACAATGTGATAGCCATATTATCTTGATGATACATTCATGCCGTATAATACGACAAGCTTATTGAGTTAGTATAGTTTTCATTATATCAAACAAACATAATGCACTAAAGATCTGATATAGTAAGCAGCTTTAATGGTTTTATCATATTTTATTACTCTTTCAAATTAGATTATTACAATAGCATTATTCGATTAAATTATTAGATTCGATTAATCTATTGAATACTATCTTTTGTCAGAAGGAAAAAATGTAATTTTTTTTTGGTAAATCTAAGTGTCGGTAATATCGTCATAGAAAAAATTAAAGCAAATAACGATCACATCAGAGACTGGGCTAATACGTTAACTCTGACTTGACAGAACCAGTATAGACACAGCAGACGAACAATTTTATTTATCATTGTCATTATAAAACTCATGCTGTAGTGCTATTTTACTACACCGAAGCTCTGCTAGAAAGTCTAGAAGAATTTTTGTCGTCGCACAAAATAATCAAAATAAATTAGTTATTTTGTTTTCCCATAGATTCATCTGGAAAAAATATATTAATGCTTTTGTTAAAAAGTAACCGCCTCGGTAGCCTAGTGGTATAGCGTCCGCTTTGAGTGCGGGAGGTCGTGGGTTCGCTCCCCGGCCGCGTCAACCCAAAGACGTAAAAAATGGTACTAGCAGCTTCCTCGCTTGACGCTCAGCATTAAGGGGATAGTGCTAGGACTGGTCAGCCCGGTGTCAGTATAATGTGACTGGGTGGGATATCATGCCACGTGTCTACGGCGTGATATTCCAGTGAGGCAGCACTATAAAGTTGGGCATTGTGCTCACTGCTACAAGTAGACACCGTCGTTTATATGACTGAAAAATTGTTGAAAAAGACGTTAAACCCGAACACACACACACACATACTTACCAATATTCAACATTTTGTTTGTTTGGATACACAGTTTACATAAGCCAAAGTATACTTCAGAATATGTGACGTGGACGTATAAAAGCAGTTAGAATGTGATTTTAATTAGTTATGAAGTATGTTTAAATTATTCAATAAGCATGTTAAACGTATCGTGGCGTGTAAAGAAAAGTTTTATATTAAATTAACTGTGCATAATGTTACTTATTAGGTGTGGAAAGCGTTTTTCAGGTTGCTTTTTTGGTTTTGATATTGCATCTGCAATGTTTTAGTTCTATTCTTGGTTAGGCCTAAAACAACTTTTGTTTCCGGTAACATGCTAAAAAAATTAGGGTGGCTAGGTCGGAATTTTTTTTGGTGGGGGGATTTTTTTATTAAATGAGATTTTTCGAAAATTATTTTTGTGTCAAAAAAATGAATACAAATAAGAGAGTTATGCCTTTAGAGCATCAGTAAGTTGATTTCTAACATCAATGGCCATGTTCAAAGCATAGAAAGTGCAGTTTTACAATTTTTTGTTTAAAAGTTTTAAAAAAAATTCTCCAAAGTCATAAAAACATTAAGGAATGGGCAAAAAATTTAGGGTAGGTCGGGATACCGAAAACAAACAATTTTTTACGCCTTATCTTCTTCACATATTGCAAGAAAGTTACAGCATATTTCCAATTGATCTCATTTGTTTATCATTAAGACATGATGCACAAAGTAGTAGTTTAACATTGAAAGTTTTATCTGTTTTATTCCATTTTGTGTCGTTTTACAATGAAAGTTAAATTCACGACAAAAAAGTTATATTAATTTTAATTGAATAATGATTATATAAAGTGAACTGTATCATTATTTTTTTTTTTATGATAATATTTTAGCTCGACATAATGCTCGCATTAGAAAGAAACGCTTTCTTCTCATAGAAAATACAAATAAGCATAATAAAACAGTATATTCTTGTTCTAGACTTCTTAGTATGTAGCGAACTTGGCTAAATTGATTTCCAAGGAGAGAAACTGGCACGCAAACGATTGATACTATATCATTACGTTGGCGTGAAATATTTGATATTACATCTCAACTGAGATGTTAATTGAGCAAATAATTGCTATATAAGGATAACCACTCAATCAAGCGGGGGAACAATTTTTCTTTCAGGTTTTGTTAATGGGAAAGAAGGCTGACGTAGCCTATTTAATGTGGAAAACAATAAATGATCATACAACCTTCTTTTTTATGAGTTCCAACTATAAGCCGATGTTAAAGGGCACGTTTGGCGTTGAACTTTTCGCAGACTATTTCAAACTCTGCTATATTTTTCTTAGTCACGTTTTTTGCTTTCGCACGACCTTCTAACATTATCTGGTCTTATTTTTTTTATGAAATTCATCACTGGATAGGAAAGTTACTTCAGCCAAAAGATGATATTTGACATAGTTATATCGTTTTGAAGTTGAAATTATTTTCAAATGATTAATAGGTCAACTTTTACAAAAGTACACATTTTGTTATAGACTAAATGCGATTCCTTTGATGAAATACATACAACGATCGTAATCCTACGACCTAAACTCAACTTACATTCTTGAGTTCATCATTTGACGTAGGTGCGTTTTAGCTGGCGTTGCCATTAACATGTGTAGTGATTATATGAAAGAACGTTCCCTGTCTTGTGATTTTAAAGATTTCAAAAATATGTTATAATGCATCAGTAAATATCGGTCTAAACGAGACGAAAAAAAAAACAGCAGCAGAATACATATTATGTCGCGGTTATATATACGTTCTTCGATTGACTCACGCTTTAAATACGTCTACGCTTTTCATCGCCAAATAAAAAAGGCGATACAAGAAATGTGTTTTATCCTTATATGTGCGTTAAATTGTTCCCCAAAGAGCAAGTCATTTTTTTCAGACAGACTATTAAACTGTTAAACTAATTTAATATTCCAGAGTATGTAATGCATAATCAAAAAATGGCTTCGGAAATTTCCTTGAGCATAATATATCGTTGATACTAGAACAATGTATAATAACATGACAGCGACTGTAATTGATTAAAGCGTGCTTATTCAGACTAAGATTTACATCTTTTGAAAATGTGTTTGTTTTGCTGTCTCCCTACCTATTGAAAAACACCCTACTCGTTTTTATTGACATTGTTACATTACTGTTTACTTGACAATCTATATTGAACTGAAAAACTGTTGAACTTATAAAACAGACAAAAATAAGCAGTTATATTGAAAAAGGTAACGCACTACTTTTTCTTTCAGTGTGACATTGACCATTCAAATTACTTTCAAGAATACGTCTCACTGATCTAGACAAAATTAGACGGACGGACGTACGCACTTCATCTACATGTCTTGAAAAAGCTTCTCGTTTGGCGGGGTGATGTTTGGCGGAGCGGCATTCGGCGGGGCGTCGTTTGGCAGGGCGCAATCTGGCGGAGCGTCATAACGACGTTTGTCGTCGTGTCTCTGCGACAAAACGAAATTACCAAATGGCACAAATCTGCCACCATAGATTGGTTATTAACGATATATGTGATACATTTCAATACGAAACGGCACATCAAATCATATTTACTTTTCATATTATTTCATTAATGCTTTTGAGATTAAACTTTTTAAAATCAGATAAATATATGTAACCTTCTCAGATGTCACATCCCAGACAATCACTCTGTAATAAGTTCTTCTTGTACACATTTCATCAGTAGAATAATGTAGAGAAACAGATCTTCCTAGGACAATTAAAGCTAACGGAAAGCGACACGACACCAATTTACGTTAATCAAGGCCTGCTTTAACATATGTTGTCTGGCAGAAGTTCGACTGATTAAGGTATAAGAAGATTTTGGAGCAATGATGACCCATTCGATGTTATTGACATTACATGAAGTCAGACTGTCAGTCAAATTCAAGTTGTATTTTTTTAATTTTCCATCGGACTGTAAACACTTTTTAATTGACAATATTTCATCTGAGGTCAGCAAAATCAGAAACAATATAAAACCACGTTACAACCGTACATCCAATATTTTTACTAAATGTTGATCACGTACTTCATATACATTTCGCTTAAGTCGTGTTACGTTACAGACTCTGCGGTGAGCAGGATCCTTACACATCAGTGGCACAATGCGTGCGTTGTTTTATATAATGTTGTTCCAATGCCTTCTATATTCGCATAAGCTGTAAATTTAAAACTTGTTTGTGGTATGTGCTTTTGTTCAAAACATCTGTACGGTCATATTTCTGAAAGATCATCGATTATAGTCATTATCTTTTAACAGCAATATAATTTATTAGTGTTTGAAATTATTTTTTTGTCCAATGGCATTGTAGTATTTTTCAAATTATCGGGAAATTTATTTTGGTAAATCAGCATTTACTTCCAGTCGTTTATTAACCCGGTAAGTCACATACTAAACAAAAAATAATTTCAAACACTAAACAGGTTAGTGTTTATAAGTAAGCATTTATCAAATTAAATTGGTGGCGCGGCGCACAATTTAATTTGACAAATGTTTACTAATAAACACTAACCTATACTAAACTTTGCGAACGGTTAATTGCTCAGAGGTACGCTGACACTATATATATATATATATATATACACTGGGTTAGATATAAATTGTATATCTGACAATGTATATTAAGTATCTTGTAAAATATCATTTCGGAAGTTTATCTGACAGTTTACTCACTTCGAAACTGTTACTTTTCTTTAAAATGATACCTAACAAAGATGCCTTTCACAAAGTATAGACTAACAGATCATGAGGGCACGTAATTTTGTTCCATGAAGCCACTAAATTAGTCTATCGGAAGACAATTCTCTGTTCAGATGGCAGTAATAAAGAATTGTGCATTATTCATTATGGTTGTAAACATAAAATGAATAGATAATATTTATTCCATTCAATTTAATTACACCATAAATATATTACATGAAAGCTCTACCAAAATACAATCATATTACATATGATTAATGAGAGGTTTCAAACTGATATGTCTTCATTTTACATGATGAAGATGTCATATTGATTGAGTTAATATAGCTCTATTAAGAGGCCTGACTTGATTACACAAAATTTTATGATTTATTAAGACACTTGACATGATTATACATAACAATTTTATGACGCAAAGGAAGATAAATAAATTCTTAATGAAATCAATTTTAAATTATTAATTGTGTTTAGTATTTTTATTTATTTCTTATGATATACTAGTAACATGAATTTATGTAACATAATCAAATGGTAATGTAATTGAATAAGAAAATCTCTGGCTATCTTTCCCATGACGGCAGTTAAGTATAGGTTTTAGTGCAAAATATAATACACTGAGTAAAATATTCATGGAACAATTTTAGAAATGATATCATATACATGTATATGAAGGGACCCATCTTGCTCACCTAGGACACTGGACAAATACAAGTGAAGTTATGAGAATAAAAAAGGGCAGCCAAAATTAAAATTGAAACTTTGAAATAATTAAGGGCCGTTATAAATGAATATTATTATCCGAAATTATTACCTTGTTTCATCACATACAACAAAGGCGGTGTGCCACTTTGTTCTTTTGGTTGTCTTTTGTTCTTTTGTTTCTAAATTGTTTTGCTTCATTTTTTGTAAATGTCAACATTCAGACATTTGATTTATGACTTTATTTTGTAGTGAAGTTCAGTACAGTGTCTTCACTGACGGATAAGGTCAGTAACATGACAATCAAAGCTTTCAATAAATGCCAGAGTGAATTTTAATTGACATGCTGAAAACATCATAGAAACTTGAATGTAGAGACAGAATTATTATGACAAAACTAATATAGGTTCATGCCATTCAGGATGTATTTTTCATATTTAGATCACATGCCTAATCTTTATTGTTGAATTTAATGTCTCGGAAGATAGAGAACATCTTATTGCTGTGTCAGATCGAAAATTTTCTATCACTTACTGAAAAGCAGAGAAAGTGTAGCGCGGAAGTTATTCTTATTTGAACTGCAAAACACAAGTCAAAAATGTTTATGTTGGAAGGAAAATGTTTAAAAAATATGTTATGGAATTACAGATTTTACAGTTAGTTATGAATGTGTGCATATTTTATGCTCTTTTCAGAAAGTGCTCTTGAAGAACATTCTTATAAGAACTTACGATTTCTTCCGCATTCTACTGTAGGACCGTACCAGCGAAAAACTCTGTGAAATAACAAGTTACATAGCTCTCGCCTTAACAAAATGTCAATATACGGACAGAAATCGTATTAGCATGTACGCTGTCGTTGCTAAATGGATTTCAAAGTAGAGAATCTGATACGTAAACGATTGGTTCTAGATCATTAAGTAGGCGCCAAATAGGAGAAGTTGATTTAGCTGGTAGTAGATATTTAAGAACACACTCCACCAGGCGGTAGAAATTGTAATTATTCGTGTTCTGTAATTTCATTTTTATTAGCAATCAACAATACATTTACCTTTTGCCATTTACAAACGTATTAATACTTATCACAAAGACAGTCATATTTGGAGTGAATGAATAGACACATGATAAAGAACAAAACAGAAAAGTATTATACGATCAGAAGACAAGTACATATTCAAAAAGATTTTTTCGTAAATAGAATGTCTCTTTAATACAATTTGCAAGATTATACATTAGAGATGGTACCTACCCAAATAAATCAAAGGGGGACAACTCTGAATTGACCAATAAACTGAAGCCAACATTAAACATTGGTCAAAAGTGAAAGAAAAATCAGATAGGTCCTTTTTCAAACAACTTATCAAGCAGACAAAATTGACCTACATTTGTTTAAATCCCTTTGTATTCAATATACAATATGCACGCTTTTCTCATGGCTTACACTGAAAGTTATTTTGTAAGTTGTAGTAAGGCCCTGATAGAAAGTTTAGTAATGCTGATTATGCATGAAGATGATATAGAATAATGCATAAATTCCTTTGAAGTAAATTAACGACATTAAGTAACGTTATTAAGTTTTGATCTTTTAGCCACAGTTATTTATTTATTGTTCTCAAAGGTGATACATTGGTTTACACAACATTTATATATCAAAATGTAAAATGTATACCGGGTATATCCAACAGTGAGAAATAACAAAAAAAGTTAAATTGGTAACACAAAAATTCATTGTCATCAAACATAATTACAATGTTTTATTTTATGTTTTTCGGTGGTTTATCGAAATATAACGGTGAATTATATCCTGATAAACTCACTGGCCACTCAGTGAAAATTATCAAATCTGATACCCGGATTAACGTCAAAAAGTTTACCGAGCGTACTGAAAGTCGGAAACAATATGACGATGACGTCGTTAAAATGACGTCATCTTTGCGATGCTTCCTGATAAAGTTTCCCGCAAATTTCGACATTTTATTGAAATAAACACAACAAAAGTAGAGTTTTAGACATAAAAAAAAACAGAAAAATTGTTGGTATCGATGTAATATCACGGTAATTTCACTCGTGAACATCAAAAGTTTTTATTTTCACTCGTGGCTGAGCCATTCGTGAAAATATCACTTTTGGTGCCCACTCGGTGATATTATAACGTGATATTACACCGAAACCAACAATTATCCTCTATTTAAAGTAGTGGTTGTAATTACTACTAGTTGATAGGTAATAGGTAATGTAACGTATTTTAAGCAATTCTCAATTTAAACATTCTCTGGAGGGAACTAGCACGATCATTTGCTTTCCTTGAAAAACGAATAAATGCTGAAAAAGCATATGGAGATTACTCTATTTGATGATTTTCGTTACAGGTCAACTACCCTAAACAAACTATAATGTGTTTTATTTATTGTTGAAAACAAAGTAATCGGATAACTTCAGATATCAACATTAATTTACAACTTAAACTGTTTACACAACTTCAAAAAAAGGTTTTTGTTGGGGCCTCTCATTTACAAATATATCAACAAGTATCACCTGAATTGAGTGCATTCATGAGTGGAAAATATTGATGGTAAAATGGTGTAGGGGGTTTGTTTACAATATAAAATCTTTAATAACTTCTTTAAAGTACATTTTTGGTATGGTTTTGGTAAGCTTATAATAAAGAGCATGTCATTCTCTTTCACTCAGATTATTTTCAATTGTTTTAGACTCTTGGCTAGTCTTGGAATTTGACTTTATTAAAAGACAAAAGGAAGTTCAGTATAGGCTCTTTCAAAATGCTGAAAGTAGAGTAAACTTACATTATACTCTATTGAATTTATTTAGCTGTGGGAACTTTTGAAATATAGACTATAATTATGGAAGTCCTAAACTGTAAATGGTAATACTAAATCGCCAGAATGAAGACATGTAAGAAAAAGATATATGAATAAAGACAGGAGGTATGTGGGGATGGATGGAGGGAAGAAAACGTTTCCTTTTTTACAGAAAAATGGCTGCTCTTGCTGGGCACGCTAAAAATCAACCACGTGACCAGATGCAACTACTACGTCACCTAATCGATCGAACTGATCAGGGAACTACTCAAATGTGTTTATTACATAGTTTTAGGGGCAGACTCAAAATTATTTATCTTCGCTAAATAAAATTTGAATCCTTCCTTCCATCACATTTTACCACGAATACAACAGTTTGCTAAGGTAAATGGCAATGTGAGTTTGTTATGGCAATAGTTAGGCAGTGGCTAAAGAAGGAACTTCTGAGGTGCAGTTAATATGTGTGAGCTACCAACTACAGTAAAAACATGAACCATTTGTTTTGTGAAAATAAATGTCATTTTATTTTAAATGACAAAAAAAACTATATCTGTTTTAGTAAAAGTTTACTACTGTTACAACCCCCATCCCTCTCCATACTTGAATAAAACTGAGCGTCACGAGGGTATTGCTTAATAAAACAGTACATGCTTGTTCTCTGTTGGGCCAAACATAAGCATACACACAATCGTATTAGTATACGAACTAGGCTAAATTGATTTCCAGGAAAAGACGATTATGGTAGCGTAAAATAGTCAAATAGTCAACATTACATTCCAGCAGAGATCGTAATTAGGAAAAAATACTGAAAATTGAAGAACAAATACTGAGTCCAGCGATCACTATCATTTGCATTCGGATGTAAATGCTGCTTATTATTTAGATCATTTTTAACTAAATGCTATTGGTATCACAATTGTAAACCTTGACACGAATGTACATTTTGAAACGTTTTATCGACATTTTCAATGTTCAGCGAAGTTTCGTTTATATTCTTGACATACACGAGAAAATGAAAGACTAAACTGTTTTCATAGAATTTAACAGAGGCCTTCTCTGCTTTTATAGAATGTAACAGAGGCCATCTGGGTGTTTTTTTCAAGGGGCTAAATCAGTGGTTTAGTATTCGCATGTTGTCTCTGTCCACGATCCCTCAGATCTTCAATCCCCGGACTGACTTTCTACTCATGCATCTTTATGGTGACCATATGTGAAAAAATTTCGTAGGGAAACTGTTTAATATGTGGAAATAGCTCGCGTCACAATATTTCTGACTGATTGACCGACAACACAGTCGCTCCTACGTAACCTCGTTTAAACCTCATTTTGCGGAGATTTAATTGTATAGATTGATCCTGTCGAAAATCCAACATTAATATGATATGCAACACATTGTATTAAAAGAATGCCTGGTGGAATATTTGGTAAATTGAAAATACTGGTAAAGTTGAAAAGTAGTTTTGCCTAGAAACACGGCATTACAGGAATTAGCATCACAACATATTTAAGTTTGACTTTCTGTCTGATAAAAATATTAATCAGAATTGACCTCAGCTATGTCCTCTGAGACATTAACAGATAATTGCTACTTGAACAATATATCTAAGCATGATAGTGACTGTATCCAATTATTCGCAATCAGTATAATTTGTACCAGGGTGATAATATCTGTATTGACTTCCATTAAGTCATCCGCTAGATAATTTTCTGAAAAATAGTTAGACTCCGTCTAAAAGATTAATGAGGTATAGAACCAATGCAAAATGCAAAATGAATGATCTAGTCTCCGGATGCGTGATTGGCTGGTATTTCAAGATTTATATGAAATCAGACACGCAGCAAGAATAACACGAAACTAGAATGATAATTTCCTGCTCGGAGAGCAAATCTGAATCTGAAATATGTCCTTAACGATAGGGATTCTTTAAAGACTCATAATGCCTTTGTTCAAAATTTGGCTGCTACATTTTATTTTTGTTCTGACAATCAAATATGTCTATTTCTTATTAAATCCTATCTTCAAGAGTTGTTTTCTCATATATTTGCCAAATGTTTGAATAAAAGATTAAAAACATCGTAGAAAATATTATTGAATCCATCATTCATGATTAACTCCCTTTATGGCCCTAACTGTATAGGTTCATGTCATGTGCAATATTGAAAGAGGTGCCGTTCTAACCACGAAATTCCTAAAGGACAGCTGCTTTATCTGTTTTAACATAAAATTAAAAGGCATATGGAACTTTAAAATTCTGAATAATTAGATATCTCAGGAAGCCATCCAACTGACTTATGAAAGGTCTGTGGCCCCACTCAGGCAATCGGCCATGCCTGAAATAATGCTTGTTCAATCACCATCACAAGCTGGAAAATTTGCCCTTTGGTCTAAATTGTGCATTACTCTAAACCTAACAAAAAAGACGTGGCATGAATATAAACACGATAGAGAGACTCTGAACAGTAGATGTATGCTATGAAAATAATCTTCAATATCAATGATATTTGAAGGTATTAGAGGAAATAATGGTCAAACAAAACGAATTCAATTACTAGAGATTTTTTTTTCAAGTATTTCTTTGTAGGCATATTTAAAACACAACACATTATTGTCTCTACGGAATAACGTTTATATGGTATTTTAAAGATTGTAGTACTAACTTGACAATGTATTGTCAGGAATCATATTAACGCCTCTATGTAATATAGTATATTTCTTCTAGAAATTACCTTAATTAATCACTTACAATTTGAACATTTCAACAGAGATTGGGCATTCTGTCACATATCTTTTACCAAGCATATAATGTGTTTATATGCGTTTTAACAAAATATATTGATATAAAAGAAGAAACGCAATGACTTGTATTGAAAATAATGCGCAACTTTTAATAAAATAAGTGATTATACTATGGCAGGTGTCTGATAAAAATTAAAAGGTAAGGATAGGTGTTCTGGAAGCATTGACTACCACAAATACAGACAAAGCCAAACGTTGCAAAATAAGCCCACCACAAACAGAAACTGTAGTGGAAAGGTACTGAAACTGAATTGTTTTTAATGTCCATTTACATGTATATTTGATTTATATGAAAGATATGAAATTGAGGATGGGCTCTAGAAAGAGGGTGTAGGTGGAAAACGAGTGGGAAAACCGAGCTCTAAACACTCCAGCTCCCTTAACCGCAGCAGTACAAGCATGGACGCGCACAGCACAAAACCAACACTAACCTAAATTCTCTAAATGTGCTTGAAGTGGGACTATGCCTTATCTAACTGGAATTTTAACGACATGTTTACGAACATTCTTATGTAAATTACAATTACAATAATAGCCTTGGTTGATTACCACTGCATATTCTTAAAGTGTCCATATATCTTATAACAGATATAAAAATAGATACTTAATTATGTACAGAAATATTTAGAAATGATGTCGTCAGGTACTTGTTCAGTCTGCTGTACTATAGCCTGATTTCAGTGTAATCTAGTTCACAGACTATGTGAGCAAAATGCCTTAATCTTTTGAATGCATTGAACATGAATATACCACGCAGCATTTTCATAGACAGTGGTTGAAATATCATTCAACTAAAAGTAGTGTCAGCAAAAAATGTCAATTGACCGCACTACCTTTGCAGCCGGAGTGTACAGAATTTGTAACTGTCGTGTGTTTTAAAAAATAAATAATGTTTTCTCATTTACAGTGTTACATGATCTAGGGATATATAAATGTTTAATGTGTGAATGTGCTGCTCAAAGACAACATGTGTACATTGTAGCCTCATTTATTGCTGTTTTATTTGGCCATAAACTTTTATATGTTCAGTTAAAGGTCCAATACTAAGGAAAGTGAACATTTTAATTTCTTTTAAAAAGCACAGAAACTATTTCATTTTATTGGAAAATGAAAGTTGGTATGTAGAAATTCGAAATAAATCGCAGTATATGTACAATTATTTTTCTATGAAGTATGAAGAAAGTTAAAAAGACCTAGGGGTCATTCTGTCGATTCATTGAAATTTCAACATAATACACATACATTTCTTTGAGTTCCAAAGACCTTCTGTAAATTTTGACCTGCCAATCTTCATTATTTAGTGTCTTGCAGAAGTCTATGCACTGGCTATGAAAAAAATTGCCAACTCACTTTCCATTAGTAATGGACCTTTAAAGCCATAAAGATTCACACTAAGTGATACAAGACCTTTTTTTATATCGATAGCCGACAAATATTCCTTTTAATAGAGATAGTACCTAAGTTTTTCAAATCACAGGTTTGAAGTTAAAAAGCTTTGAAATGAAGACAAAGGTCCATATATTTCTCAAAAACAGAAATATAGACAATATTTTAACCAGAAGTGTGGAGTTATGAGCATTTAATATTTTCATGTTAACGAAAATTTTGTGATCAAGGAAATGTAACTCTTCTTGAACATGGAGAGCATAAACATCAAAGGGAGATGATATAGTCAATATTTTCTAATTGGGTGCATTTGATTTAACATTCAACTTTGATCTGGATTGCTAAATAATGATCCATGATACTTTGTGCTAAAAATTTAGAACATCCTGAACAGTCTATTAACAGCAAAACAATGCTTTAGCAGAATCTAAATAGTTAAGCTCTAACTGGGACTCGAACCCAGGACCTCTCATACCTAAGGCAGACACTCTACCACTTCCCTATAACAGCAGTAGCTAATAGCTATGCAGTTTAATTGCTGGATTACATTGCGTGCACTCGAACAATAATCGGTGAACTCCGGATTATCGGCGTATTCGCTTTGTTACCTAACGGCAATTTTTGTGTAAAGAAAAAATATAATCTAATGCTGCCAACGTCATAATCGGTCAAATCTGCCCAAATTTCTCTGACGTGTTGTTCAGAGTATGAACTTACTAACTGGTAGTACCAGTGAAATATTACTTACACTGAATCTTTTATATTTGCTCTTTTTGCAGCTGTCGAACGGCAAAGACGGTGAGTTTTGGCCAAATATAAGTAATTATTTTACCAGTTTTGAGAGGATTTCAATTGATGGGAAATTACAGTTACAAACTAAATACCTTTCTGCAACACATGGAGTCATTAGCATTCACTGTCAGTCAGTATTATGACTAAGATCGACTGTCATTCATTCATTTCAAAGTTTCATAGACAGAGTCAGTTGTTTACATTTTTTTATCGTAACCGGTGCACTTGTAAAAATCACTTTAGTTTGAAAAATCAAAGTATGCAAAGAGCTATGGTACGGTCTCTACTTTTAATGTTTTACGCCATCTCGTATCAAGTACATTTGCCAAACTGTAGATACTGATTAGTAGATCGTTAACCCTTACCCTACTAAATTTCTATAATGGATTGGTCCACCATTCAATTTGGGCAGTACCATTTATTTTTCGAAGGGGTGTTTACTGAAAATTTACTGACTGAATAGCGAACAGTGCAGACCATGATCAGACTGCACGGATGTGCAGGCTGATCTTGGTCTGCACTGGTCGCAAAGGCAGAATCACTTGCCACCAGCAGGCTAAAGGTTAAACGTATGTGATATATTTGAATTGTCTTCGTCCATATTTAAATCTATACGAGAGACTTTCAGCTTTGCTTATTTTATGAAAAGACATCAGAGTGTTTAAGAATTATGATCACACCGCACACTTGCCATGGTCATGTCATTTAAAGTGCAGGTATATCACATGAAGTTTTTAAACAAATATCATACTATTTTAAGAAGGCTGTAAATATCAAGGACAATGGCCTATAAAGAGAAGTCGCGTTCCTTCATCACGAAAGACTTGTGTGATGATCCGCTTTTTTATTTTATTTTATTTTTTTTTTTTTTTTTTTTTTTGCCAGGGTAATACAATATGACCATTATACTAGCTTTCAACTTTGCACGGGATGAATCTGAAATGTCTAACGGTTGTTTGTAATATTTATAAAAATAAAACATGTTAAAATCCAATAAACGTGACATTATAATAATACCTATGAGATAAAATCAGTAAACCCTTCCTAGCTTGAAACATATAGTTTATCCATGTGAAATACTAATAAATGAAATAAGATTAAATCAATAGCTACGTTATTTAGAAATTGTCATTTACATTTTAATTTGGAACATAAATTGGTTTTAGCACGACATTTGGATTCCAAAAGTCACGTTTCTGTGACAACAGTGTTATCTGAGAATGTGAGAGAGTTACTACTCTCTGTAAGACTTCGTGCTTCTGTAGGGTATTGAAACATACAAATGTAAATGACTCGATTACTTCATCTTTTATATATTCTTGCCGCTCCGTGACTTTCACTGTGATCATACGACAGACAGTGCTTGTCATTACCAATATCGTCTTTGGAAACATATTATCTCCAAACACCCAATTGATAACTCGAACAGTGTGACAGCAATGTCACAGAACAATCCGACATACAGTTATTACATGTCTGAAAATATATCTACTAACAATTTTCTTTACTACAAATAGTAACAGAATTAATAACATAACTTGTTATTGGACTGCTATCAACGCGAGACTTTAAGTTTGAGGTCAATGCACTCTTTATCGTCGTGTAAAAATGTTCTTTAAGTGGAGAATGTGCATGGGTTCTAAACTATCAGAAAACTGCAAATGAAATTCTTTGCAGAAAATTCTGCAAAATAAAAGCCTTCTGGTTCTTAAACTATGTCACATTGTTTTTCTTGAGAAAAAAATATATTATCAGATTACTTTCGCTGTAACCATGTTTATACGCGATTACGTCTTACAGTCTATCGAATTTATACTGCGGAATAATTATTCTACAAGGTCAAATCACCGCAAAACTCTTGAGATCTTCTAGAAAAGCTTGGTGGATGTATATACGTCTTTTTTAAAAGAAGTAAATGACTTTTCAGATTGGTTGGTATGAGGATAGAAGACACTAACCGTTTCATAATTGTACTTTCAATTGATCAGAAATGTCTAGCATTATTCCGGCCCGTCTCAGCAAGGATTTTTGTTTAAAAACAACGAAAAGGACCGAAGCTTTTGAACCCGATGCAGGCTTTTCTTTTTACTGTGCTTAATGTGCGTGCAATTGCAAAGGCATTGGCAAGCTGAAAACCATTTACTACAATATGTTAACCCAAAGACTTTCTAAATGAAAGCTGATTCCTTCATGTTGGTCAATGGTATTTATACTTGACAGATCGTTCAGTCTCAGCTTTATAGAATATTAGTATGATAAACGGGTCGCTGACTAGGTTTTACAAAAGATAATCTTGAAATATCTTTAATCATTTCCAAAACCGACCAGTTAAGACCAGTATCCCAGGAGATATGAGTCCTGGTGTGTTTAAAGGTACATAGGTTATTAATATATCCGCCCAGCGACAAGAAATGGTACAAATTACCAGTTAATGTCTTGGCCTCTCTACAGGTCCAGCGCGGGGCCTGAATACGTATCTTTATTTTTTAAGTTGCCCTAGCGGACTTAAAGCTTAACTGTGTCAATGCATTTTTGTGAAAGTATCCATAATTTACATAACCCTGAATATATTGATGTAGGCTTTCTTTTCAAGCAGAGTGATCTGTTTAATCTTTCCTTTTCATATTTGATCCTCATTCTTGTTTCCAGAACAATATATGTATTTATCTTTCTTCAACCATATTCACCACACAGTTAAAACATGCAATTCGTTAATAACTTTGTAATAATCTATACTGAAAAAGGTCTGGCTTGGTAAAGTACTTCATCATCATATGGCATTGACAGGATTAAGTGTAACAGGTAAGGAAAAAAAAATAACATATCTAACTGAAATTACTTAAATATATCAAGCCGCTAGTAAGTGTATCTGTCTATGTTTACAGTTGTTTGTCATAGCGCCATAGCTACTATCATAGCATATATAACCAAGGTGAATACCCGTACCTGCGAAGCCGGAGACAGACCTATAAGAGGTAAGGTATTTCTGCCAAAAGGCTTTACGTTTATAAACTATTTAATTGCACAATAATTTTAAAACTGTATTTACGTAAATTATTAGGACGGCTTCAAATACCTTTTTGTTTTGCTCTCAATTTTTATTATAACAGAAGGAAATGATACTAATTTTATTTCAGTTTTAAGAAGATGAAGGCTTTAGCATCGAGCTTACTCCTTTTCCTGTGTTTGACTGCAAGCCTTGTTAAACTAGGTTAGATATTATATTATTTTACTTCATTAATCAAGTGTCAAAGAAATTTTGTACAAATTTCTAAAATAAGATTCGTTCATTTGTTTACATCTTTGTCCCCTTTTAATTACTGTCAAATTAATTTTTGTATAGCATTACTTTATTTGAACAAATTGAAATTGAATTATATTGAATTGAGGTGAAATAAACTTTAAATATTTTACCTTGGCAGGCGATGCAGGAGGGAATTCAACAGCTACAACACCAGCTAGTGGTAAATCGGGTACATCAGGTAAATGTTTTGGTTATTTTTAAAACAAAATAGTGAATGATCGACTCTGATATACCTTTTGTTTAAAACTTAACAACATGTGTCCTCCAAGTGACACGCTATGTTACATCTTCTTAGTTTTGAAGATGCTTGTCTTTACTCCTGCATATGGTTAGAGAACACCAATTCTTTTCCCATAGACTTCCATTATAATATTATGGCGTGTACGGCCTTTCATAAATCGAAACATGTATATCCAATCACATTTTTTTCAAGAACTATCTTAGTTCCACCAAAATATCGGACGAAAAACATATGAATAGTGATACTTTGTTTAAGTAATTTATGGCGGGAGAAATCCATTTGATGAAACTTTTTTTCAATACACATAAAATGTAGCAAAGTTTGTCAAAATGTATATTGAAATACTGTAAATGCAGTAAAATATTCCATTTTGAAAAAAAATCACTTCTTGGATTTGTTTACATGACTGACCAATCAGAACGCACAGACGCTACCTTATTCCCAGGTATACACTTACCTCATTCCCAGTAAATTCCCTGTACTTTTTTGAATTGGTGGTCTCTGACCTATAGATGAATGTTTCGTCTCATTTTTCCCCATGTTACAGTTTTGCTGTTTAGCACGATCCAATACCAGTTGCGTTACAAAGTTTCATCAAGAAATGTTCAGTTTTAAGAAAGATATAGACAGTTTACTAAGGTCACCCCCTGTCGATTTACAGGCCCAGATTCAGACCCTGATGTCATTTTATTGCATTTTTTTTCGCGAAAATTTAAGTTATCTGCATAGGATTGTTTTTGGAAGCTGACATATCATTTATTCCGTAAGAAATAGAAATAAACTCTATTAATTTTGATCATTCTCTGACATTATAGAGATAAAAATGAGCCTTTTTGGTCCAACAATTCAGATGAAAATGGGCACACCTGTCAAACAAAGAGGCCAAAATTTAAAAAAAAAATTCAATTTCATGCTTATTTTTGTACGAAAACATCTTTCTACATCATCTGCAACAGATTTGTGACCATTAATATTTCCTGTGATGGCTTCCGACAAAAGTCACGTTTTAGCTCTTATATAGGTTAGAGAACACCAATTGTTTTCCCATAGACTTCCATTATAACATTATGGCGTGTACGGCCTTCCATAAATCGAAACATGTATATCCAATCACATTTTTTTCAAGAACTATCTTAGTCCCACCAAAATATAGGACGAAAAACATATGAATAGTGATACTTTATTTAAGTAATTTTCGTGTGAATGAGATGACCCCCTGTTTACATCGTTGTCAAGGCGGGAGAAATCCATTTGATGAAACTTTTTTTCAATACACTCAATCACTTCTTGGATTTGTTTACATGACTGACCAATCAGAACGCACAGACGCTACCTTATTCCCATGTATACACTTACCTCATTCCCAGTAAGTTCCATGTACTTTTTTGAATTGGTGGTCTCTGACCATATCATTTCTTCTAAAACAACACCGTGATACAAAACTTTTATATTGGCATTTTATATACAAAAAAAAAAATCCGGAAACTTCATTCGAAAGTCAGATGATTGAAATGTATGACCTCACAATGTGACTGATATGGATTTTATCTAAATGATAGTATCACACCACCGAGAAGTTGAAAATAATTAAAGAATTTTTGTCTGTTTTCAGTGAATACTAATATTGAATGTATTTCACTAAGAAGTGAGGTTTGAAAAATATGAAAGTATCTCACTTATTTCAGATATAATAATACAAATTTTGACCAAAAGCGGAATTGTTTTATTTAAGCAGTGTATGTTTTGTCGTTGTATCGAGTTATCTCTACAGTCAGTATTATTACTCCCTGCCACCAACATCACCATGGTGATAATAACAATCGCCTCCAGTAAAAAGCCAATACAAAATATTATGCATTATGCATAATGACAATTTGAAAAATAACTTTTATTTTACAAGTAAATAAATTATGTCTTTGTTTGTTTTCAGGGTTTCGTGTGAGTGGTAGCGTAGTTGGAGCTGCAGGAATTCTGGCGATCATCTATAATATGAAATATTTTATTTAGGACTTTTCTTATCTTTTCGATTATCTTCTCATTGGTGATCTTATAAATCGTTTTTAAATTGTTCGTCTAATGGAATTTATGTTCGCTGACTTTTGTTAATGTCATTGGTATGAGATGACGAGAAAGGGCTTGCTCATTTTCCGATTACCAGATACAACGTTGATTTAATGAATTTAATTCAGCTGTATTTTGTACTTTGTTTTCTTTATTCCATGGTCATTACAAAATAAATTATTCGTTGACATAAGGCCCAGTTTGGCCATCAGTCTTGTTACCACTGTATTATCAGAAGGTTCGAATATAAACCTATTTTTTGGATATAGGTAAATGATAAACAAGGGACTATTGATGAGAACACTGTCACAGAACGAACATTGACGGACGGACGTACAGACAAAAATAGTTAATCTGAACATCATCAATAAACCAGTACAATATTTACCAGTTTATTTGCAAAACAAAAAGTGAAATATTTATAGATGAAAGGATAAAGGAAACAGGAAAACACACACTTTGAGAAAAGAAACATCTTAATAAACAAACTACATGTACTATATATACATTATAAATCCGAATGCCATTGTTCCACTTATGGCTCTAAGCAGTTTGTCGAAGTGTCGCCCCTTTCGAATACCATACCATATCCAGGTTCCCATAAAGGCCTGTACTATACACGAAGAATGTGTACTATACATTATTGATTACTCGTCACGAATATACATTTTTTTTTCATTCATTCAATTCTGAAAATGTATCCTTGCTTATTATTATCTCTAATAAAAGTACATGACAATAGAATTTTTGAAGTACAAGTTCAAATACTTAACTGCAACCCATTACATAAATGTCATAAATTATAACATGGCAGTTTTAACTTTGATGTCCACGACTATCATGGATAACAGCGTCATTTAAAGTAGTTTACCTATCTGTAAAATGTAAGTCTATATTGTTATACGTTCTGATCATTTGATATCATGGGGCCAGTGCAATCTTAGTGTAAAATAGAGTTACGCCTTAGCTGTCACTAGGGGTGTCGGATGTGCTGTACCTTTTATTGCCTCTCATCAACAGACTACAATCAAACCAAGTTTGTTATTACATGTGTTTTGATTGATTGCATTCTATGCTGACAGTATTGGATCTTCTTTAGACTTTATCATAATCAGATGTTTTCTGCTGGCCAGTACAATTCCCCAAAATTTCAATCAGAGTTACATTATATACACAGTATTATAACGTTCAAAGTGATTGTTTTAAGCGTCTGTCAATGTTTATATAGGGAGTGATAAGGATGTTTTTTTCTGAGAATTGTTAGCTAACTTGAATGCTATTAAATAGAAATCAGTAAGTGAATGTTTTTAGTAGATTATGGCTGTTTAGTTTAGTTGGGCTGTTCACCAAAAGAGCTCTGTTCACTGTGGGATAAAAGTTATTCAGTCAAATGTGCTTTTATGTAACAGAGGAACTTTTACAATGATATTGTGAAGTAGATATCTAGCAGCAAGCTGTAGCAAAGAAACTTTCGGATCAATCACGTGGCGGCATCAGTCTGATTATAGCGTGCGGGGACCCATTTAACAGATAAACCTGTAATTGCAGATGTGCTCAATTCTATACTTAATTACACTTGATTACTTTGTTTCACGATTATATATTTCACTTTATGGTAATTGCAGATATTATCTTGCGATCGTTCGGTTCAAGAACGCACTGTTTAAATGTACACAAACCTGAATGACCTAATGCATTTTATGTAAAATTATTTTAAATTACATCAGAACGGTCTGGAAATTTTCACCTTAGATGTAAGTACTTGCAAAATAAAGTTACGCATCTTCTTTTCTGTTTAAACAATATGCAGTGCACATTTACAGGTAAATAGGTTTTACGGACATGTGTAATGGTCACATGTGCAAGGGCCTTTGAATTTGAAAGATCGGCAAAAGCAATTTCAAAATACCGCCTACTAAACTCTAGAACTCTAGCAACATTACACCATCTGAGCATATCTGAGACATGTGTCCACTTCATATGCCTTATTCATAATCTATAAAAAGGAAAGATAACTCGCGTAGTTTGAGGAGCTGAATTACAATGCACTTATATACTGGGAAATTCGCCGGCCATATGTATTTTATCAGGTTAGCACAAGCACCAGTCTGGTTTGCATTTTCTGCTGCATGGGTATTCGTTATTCCGTATACGTGGTCACTGCATATATAGAAACTGGACCTTGCATTCGTATTAAGAAGTTCACATACCACGATGATTCTAAAACGAGAAGTATGGCTTATTTTAGCATTTATATACGAAATTCACCAACAAAAGATACAATGCGAAATGTTGCAGTTAGCAAATGAACAAGTTACACTTAAATTGTATATATAGAAAGACGCTTTAGGCAAAAAAATATGGTACATCCAACAGTTTTGGCAAAAGCTGTTAACATCTTAGGAAATATTTGTTCCAAAATCATCTGTAATTCAATTTACATGCGACAGAAATAATGAGTGCCAGAGAGAAATAGGAATTTCAAATATTGCTGAAAGCGTTAAGAGACAAATTGAGTCGAGGACAAAACATTACATTACACATAGGATACGACAGTAATTAGAGCGGCTTTTTCTCTAGAAAAATGGAAACAAAATCCTCATATTGGAAATTCTTGTATAAAGAAGCTCTTGCCAAGCAAAACGTAACTGTACTGTAATCATGTTTATCCTCATACATATAATTAATCAATCTCTCTTTGTGTTTTATACGACAAGCAATCCCCATCCCAATACTACCAGCATTTCATTGTAAAGCAAACTGATGCATTTACTTATGAAATTAGGATATAAAACCAGACTATCTAGCAGCCGATACTTGGAAAATCTGGGAATTGAGGTGGGAGTCTGATTTGTATGACATTAAATATGGCTCTTGATTTGCAAGAACAATATTCTGCATTGCGTCATATTGATAATTTGGTACATGAATTATAACCTTTACAGTATATATACATATATTATGCTTCTTATACACTAGCGGATTCGGCCTGCACTCAGCTCACATATATGTTTGCTTATCTATTTTTGGCTGATTACACTTTGGGTAGCTCATTTATTTTAGGTATCAGTCGTAAAATTTAAACATATACATAACTGTTTGATAAACGACATTGTGCCTAAAATCATTCATCCTCCACATCTGGTTTAAGTGAACAGGTTGGCAGCTACTTACGAAAAACAGGTTTGTACTGGTACGGAAACCAGGAACACTAGTTTGGTTAGTTGCCCGTCGTTATATAACGCTGAAGTCTCGGTTTTACAGTACGCCTGCATCTAATATTATTCTTGCATAAAAACTACTTATTTCACTGGATCCGCCCGTGTATTAACAGGAGAAAAATCGTGTGCAGATTTTTAACGAGGCAATTCACGTGCTGTTAATATCCGATTTTTATTTTTGAAATGCTTTCCTAGGGACGTATATGTGTTTCTGCGCAGATTGACATCTGGTATTTGCGTCATGAAAACCTCTTCTTGTAGCATAAAAGATGCAATCTTATCCATAGAGTGTTTTCCTGTATCAGTTACCAATGCCAAATACACTGCCCCCAACAATGTTCGTACTCGCTTCCCCCTTGTTTACTCCCCTTTTAGAAGTCGGCGTCGATTCAATTTTTGTACGTAACCGTGAATGTTTATGAATCGCGTGTAACTTGTGCGATTGTATGTTTTAAGGAGTGATATAAATGATTTTGGTAAGTATCAGTCGGTATGTTTTAATCTAATTTCTCAAAGAAGTTACATAAAAAGCTTGAGCTCTTGTCACTGCGTTCGTACTCATACGTACTCTAAGTGTGTTCGTACTCAAAATAACACGAATGTTATCATTCTTGAACTTGTGATCCTGTTTATCACATTTTTAAGTAATATGAAAAATTATTGGTAATGTCATGTTTGTAATAACAAAAGATTAACAAAATCGTTTAAAAACCTTCATTACGTGCTGTTTGTAGTGCTTTTGATTTCTTGGCCCTTGTTATGGATATTTAAAACATGTTTACCGTTTACAAGAACAACAGAATGGTAATTTAAAAATGTACCGGAATCGTAAAGTCATCACATATGAAAACAATACATTTAGTCGCGGTGTTATGTTTTTTATGCAAGAACAGCGACAATACACACATAAAAACGTGTATTTTCCCTACAGTATAAACTATTTCAAAAGGGAACTACTAGTATATTATAGCAACGTGGTGTTTCTTCCGGAACATCTGGAAACATAGTATATCTTTTTCCGGATGTACTCAATCATTCTGATAATTTTCTATATATGAACAGTTCTGATTTACGAATAGATGGTTGATCATCAAGAAGTCATCATTTATACTGTTCTGAATTAACTAAGTATTCCAAACAAAAGACGTGGTGTAAATTAAACTTCAATGCATCATTATTACTCGTACATGGTTATTTTCCACCGGAAAACCTACAATTTACCTTATCTGTTATTCTATTGATTGTGCTGATCCTATTGACACAGTGATCATTTACTTGTGCAAATCTGGTGGCAATAACATCAGTCACAAATGCAGCTAAAGTAATATTTTAAGACTGACATTGATTCTATATGCAAATTTCTTATTCAAACTAACATTTCGTGAAGGAAAACTAACTTCCTATAATACAGTTTACATAATAATTGAATATCAAACTTCTGATATGACTTAAAGTCGGGCAACTTTCAATAACACAGCTTTTTGGTGAATTGTTACCGATTTGCAACATGACTTTTCAGCGATTTCAGCACACTTTCCATACTAAAAAAAAAGACTAAAATAAAATAAAATATGAAACAAACGGAAGTCAACTTAATCAAGTTCACGAAGGTAACGTACATGGAGAAAACCGGTCGGCTCAGGTAATATTTTTTGCTAATAGACTCTTGATAAAAGAACGTAATACTTGGCGGATTTTAATACTTCAAAGAAAGGAAAATAAGTGCTTTCTTTCGAACAAAACATCTATCTATGACAGTAAAGTTGGTAGGCAGTTGGTAGTTGGTAGTTGAACATTCGAATAACCAACTACTTACTAGTTGCCAGTTGGTTATTCAAAATGTATAAGAAAGTCTGATTAGCTTTTAAAACATAATGATAAAAAAATCATTTTAATCCATGTTTTGTTCTTTCATATTAATCTTCATTTCTTAAAATGCATCCAGCAGTCTCAAAAAGTACCTTGAGAGCCAGTTGCCAATTCGGGATATGATTCAGAAAAGCCGATTTTTCAGACTCATATGAATAAAATAATACAAATTTACATATATTTTATTCTTTCGTATCAATATCCGACACTTTCAGCGTATAGGCCAGTCTTTGAAACACTCAGGAGAGCCAGTTGCCAATTCGCATGCGAATAACCAAGTGCCTACTGGTAGGCAGTTGGTTATTCGACATTTTACCGACAGTCATTGTTTTGGTAGAACATGATAAAAAATTCATTCTAACCCTTGTTTTGTTGTTGTTTTATGTTAATATTTATTCTTTTAAATGCATTCAACAGTCTCAAAATGCACCAGGAGAGCCAGTTGCCAAATCGCGAAATGTTTCAGAAAAGCCTTTTTTTTCAGACACATATGAATAAAATAATTCAATTTTACATATATTTTGTTCTTTTGTATTAATACCCGATACTTTCAACGTATAGGTCAGTCTTGGAAACAATCAGGAGAGCAAGTTGCCAATTCGCGTGCGAATAACCAACTGCCTACTGGTAGGCAGTTGGTTATTCAACATTTTACAGACAGTCATAGTTTCGGTCGAAAAAGATAAAAAAATCAATCTAGTCCTTGTTTCGTTTTTGAAAGTTAATATGTATTCCTTTAAATGCATTCAATAGTCTCAAAATGCACCAAGAGAGCCAGTTGCCAATTCGCGATATGTTTCAGAAAAGTCGATTTTTCAGACACATATGAATAAAATTATTCAAATTTACATACATTTGTTCTTTCGTATCAATATCCGACACTTTCAACGTATAGATCCGTCTTGGAAACAATCAGGAGAGCCAGTTGCCAATTCGCGTGCGAATAACCAACTGCCTACTGGTAGGCAGTTGGTTATTCAACATTTTACAGACAGTCATAGTTTTGGTCGAAAATGATAAAAAAAAAAATCAATCTAGTCCTTGTTTCGTTTTTTTAATGTTAATATGTGTTCCTTTAAATGCATTCAACAGTCTCAAAATGCACCAGGAGAGTCAGTTGCCAATTCGCGATATGCTTCAGAAAAGCCGATTTTTTAGACACATATGAATAAAATAATTCAAATTTACATATATTTTGTTCTTTCGTATCAATATCCGACACTTTCAACGTATAGATCCGTCTTGGAAACAATCAGGAGAGCCAGTTGCCAATTCGCGTGCGAATAACCAACTGCCTACTGGTAGGCAGTTGGTTATTCAACATTTTACAGACAGTCATAGTTTTGGTCGAAAATGATTAAAAAAAAAAATCAATCTAGTCCTTGTTTTGTTTTTTTAATGTTAATATGTATTCCTTTAAATGCATTCAACAGTCTCAAAATGCACCAGGAGAGCCAGTTGCCAATTCGCGATATGTTTCAGAAAAGCCGATTTTTCAGACACATATGAATAAAAGAATTCAAATTTACATATATTTTGTTCTTTCGTATCAATATCCGACACTTTCAACGTATAGGTCAGTCTTGGAAACAATCAGGAGAGCCAGTTGCCAATTCGCGTGCGAATAACCAACTGCCTACTGGTAGGCAGTTGGTTATTCGACATTTTACTGACAGTCATAGTTTTGGTATAACATGATAAAATATTCATTCTAACCCTTGTTTTGTTGTTGTTTTATGTTAGTATTTATTCTTTTAAATGCATTCTACAGTCTCAAAATGCACCAGGAGAGCCAGTTGCCAATTTGTTATATGTTTCAGAAAAGCCTTTTTTTTCAGACACATATGAATAAAATAATTCAATTTTACATATATTTTGTTCTTTTGTATCATTACCCGACACTTTCAACGTATAGGTCAGTCTTGGAAACAATCAGGACAGCCAGTTGCCAATTCGCGTGCGAATAACCAACTGCCTACAGGTAGGCAGATGGTTATTCAACATTTTACAGACAGTCATAGTTTTGGTCGAAAATGATAAAAAAAATCAATCTAGTCCTTGTTTCGTTTTTTAATGTTAGTATGTATTCCTTTAAATGCATTAGTAGTTAGAAACATGATGGAGCGAGCGTTTTTGACCCCATTTGACCTTTAATCATTGGTCCGAACCAACTAATGCTGGACAATTTAAAATCCACAGGTTTTAACTTTACTTTCGTTTTCCCGTATTTTCGGAAAACCCGGTTATAAATAACTGACATATTTACTTTACTTTCGTTTTCTTGTATTTTCGGAAAACCTGGTTATAAATAACTGACATATTTCCTTTACTTTCGTTTTATCGTATTTTCGGAAAATCTGGTTATAAATAACTGACGTATTATCTGAAAATGTTATATGGGATTTACGTGATATTTTCTGAAAAATGGTCGTATTTTGCAACACAAACCTAATCGATTAACACCAGAACATTCTTTGCTGACTTATAATACATACAACGATAGAACAGAAACAAGGAAAACGATTACAATGTAAGTACTTTTCAAAACACATTTACGCCACTATGTTCAAGCTTTAGCAGATCTTTGACGGATCTCATTCACTAACTTTAGAAATATTATTTTGTGTTTCTTAGAGATAAATTTATTTTTACCTGCTTATACTTATGTAATTCTTTAGATTGTGTTTCTTTTTAGGGATAAAAATACAACAGCAGACCTGTTAAAAGATTTGACGGAATTAACAACCCATTTAAAAGATAATTACAAAGAAGATTTTGCATGCCAAGAATGGGCTACAACATTCAGTTCAAAGTATTACAAGAAATTGGTTGATACATGTAAGCCAACAAAGCGACAAACAAGGAGTACGTTAAAAGAAAAGCTTAAAGAAGAAATTACGAAATCATTCGGACAAGAGGAGGTTTTAGAAAATTTTAATGTGGATATTTCAAGCGAGGACAAATGTATTGAAAGCATTAGAAATTTAGACAAGCAGATATACAGAAACAAACGGAATATTGTTTATTGTACACATCAGATTGGATTTATTATTAAAAATTTAAGATCAGTTTGCCCAAAGGATTGTGATCTGGGACTTTATTTTCATCTCAGAGGTGTACATTACACAGATTCCTACTGTCGAAACCTGGCTTTAGTTTATGAATTAATTGAGAAACATAAGAATTTATTGAAGTGTGCTTTAAACACTGGAACTTTAATCAAAAATAGGAAATTAATCGAAGAAATATGTACAGAGTTGAATTGGTAACAAAATCAGCTTTTAACAGTAGAAATCTATGTAAGGATTCCATGTATAATGTTCACATTTATTTATAGTAACGTTTACACTGTAAACGCACGTCACTTCCGTATACCATGTTCAATTTTATTTTTAACATTAGTGGAATTTCTATATATCTATACATTTATTTATAGTAACGTTTACACTGTAAACGCACGTCACTTCCGTATACCATGTTCAATTTTATTTTTAACATTAGTGGAATTTCTATATTAAAAACATTTATTATAAAAAACGTTTACACGGGAAAAACCCCCCGCACGTAAACTTCCGTTCAAGTTTATTTTTTAATCTATACTTCTATTAATGTAACTTTTAAACAGTGTAAACGCACGCCCACTTCCGTATCGCTTTTTGGGAGAAAGAAAATGGAATAAAAACTTTTTTATGGTAAAATTTTTTTTAGTGAAAAGAAAATTCGTTCTTGGTACATTTTAATACTTTTTAACTCTTTTTAAATTTAAAAAAAATTTAAATAGTTTGTTCATTTACCTTTGATTTTTTTCCTCTCATTTGTTTTACAATAAATCATACAAGGGGAAATTTTATTTTTGTAACTTTTAAAAAAAAATAAAAAATAGTACCCAGAGTGTACTTGTTTTTCTTGTATTTTTATGTTTTTATACTTGACCCCGGGTTTATTAATTTAATTACTTTTTTTGGGTGGAGAAGTCCAAATGAATCAATTTACTATTTTTAAGAAAAAAACCCAAATTGTTCCCGACCCAACAGAGGCCCTTCAAAATTTGATTTTTCCACACTCGTCCTTTTTTTTTAATTTTTAGAAAATTATTTCTACAAAAATAAAACCCCAAAATTTTTTAATTTTTAATTTTTTTAAACCCCCATTGTTCTTTTTCCAAAGTTAAAATTTGGGTTTTTTTTAAAATTTTTATTTTTTTTTTAAACTATGGGAATTCGCCCTGTAAGGTCTCCGTTGCGAACAATCGTTCCCCGGCCCATGCCCCCTTAAACCATTTAACAAAGATTAATCAAAGGTTTTCTATACTAGCAGCCAGTAAAACCCGGAACCCGCCATTTGTTTCGTTTTTGTTTTAAATTTTAAAATCATTTCCCAGAATCCACTGTTTTTTTCCTTTGATTAGGTGAAAGAAATGGGATATCATTTTTCCCTTATAAATTAAAGTTTACTAAATTTAAAACCCCTTTTCCAAGTTTTTCTAACACCATTTTATTTGGCCGCCCAGACAAAGCCCCGATGCCTAGGGGGCTAATTTTTTTTTTTTTTTTTTGGGGGAAAAAACTTTTTTTCGCGGGCCCTTTTGGAAAAATTTTTTTTTCCCTAACAAACCAAAAACTCCTAAAAATCCGCCCCTTTTTGGGAACCTTAAACTGGACTTTTGTTTTTTTGTTTTTTAAATTTTCTAACCCCTTTCTTTTTTTGAAACCCCTTTTTTTTTAATTTTGTTTAAATTTTTGTGTTTTTTTAATAGTAAAGGGGTTTCCCCATGAAATTGCATTTTTTTAATCAAAAAGTATGGGGAAATTTTTTTTATTATAAACTTGTGCCTAAATTTTTCTTTTTGTCCATCTGTTGGGTTAACTTTAAAATTCAATAAAATTGATGTAAATTATATATAATTTTTTTAAATTTTAAATTTCAAAACAAAAAAAAAAAAAAAAACCTTTTCCCGTAGTTTTTATTTCAAACTTTTCTTCATCCCAATAAAAATTTGGGCGAAAACCCGAATTTTAGCTGCCGGGGGAAATTTTTAATTTAACTGTTAATGTAATATGCTTAGGATTTTTCCTGTAGTTATTTCCCTTTTTTTATTTTTCTAATTTTAAAATGAAAAAACCCAAAAATAATGAAAAAAATTTGAATCTTTTTAGCAATTTCCAGTATTTCCTTAATTTTTTTGTTTATAATAAAAATTTAAATTTATCACGTATATTTTTTGTATATTTGGGTGTTTCTTTTTTCCTGGAAAAAAAAACCCCAACCCAAATTCCAAACTTCAAAACGACAGGAGCTAAAAGGAAAATTTTCCCTTTTGCTGCTTTAAACCTTTAAATGTTCTAAAAAATGGGGTTTAGTTTTTGGGGTTTTCTTTTGCCCGGTCGTTGAAATAAACAAATAAAAGTTGTGGTTTTGTTCCCACCACCCGTTTTTTTTTTTTTTTTTTTTTTAAAAGTTATTTTCTTTTTGGTTGTGTATCAGTTTTTGTGTCCCCCAAATTTCCCGAAGATATGCCCAAACTTGTTTTTGTAAATCTTTAAATAAATTAGTTTAAAGGGTCCAAATTCAAAAAAAACCAAAACTTTGGAACCCATGAATTAATTTTGTTAAAATTTAACCTACCACCCATCAGCGCAAAAAGCAAAAAAAATTTAATTCATCATCATCTTTTCAGCTGCAGTGTTTTTTTTTGGATTTGACTTGGAGGTATAATATTTTTTCCCTAAACCCGAAAAAATGAAAAATTTTATTTAATGGAATTTTGGGCATTTTACCTTTTTACCACCCCCGGGGAAATTATAATTTCCTAAAACCAAAACCTCTATAATCCAGCTTGACCTTTCCCACCCCTCAGCAGTACATATATCTTAAATATATTCTTTTTTTTCCCCGTTTTTTTTTGCAAAATCTTCAAAAATTAAACCCAAAACTCTTTCCATTTGTTACTTTTGTAAAAAATTATTAAAATCATTACAATTTTTCCATTTTTTTTTAAACCACAACTGATCAATTATTAAGCTCATTAAAAATTTAAGCAATTTGAATCCCCCATCAGCATAATTTTTACCGTTACAACTTTTTTACTTAAAAATTTTTACTTCAAAATAAGCTTTAAAAACCAATCAAAAATGACTTCTATCTTTAATTGTAAAATAATCCGTTTTTTTGTTGCTTAACATTATTTCCCCCAGCCCGATTTTAAAGGGCTGTATCTAATTAAATGGATTTAAATTCATATCTTTCACAATATTTTTTTGTTCTAAACATGTTATATTATATATTTTTTATTTTTTAAAAATTAACCCCTGTTAATTACTTTTACGCTGATTTTAAAATTTCCAGACCCCTGACAATTTCTATTTTTTTCTCATATGAAAAATTCCTCTTTTATAAATTATTTTTTTTTTTTTTTTTTTATGTTTTTTTTTTTCCCTTGAACTTCTTAGCAAAAAAATTTTACCAACTGCCGGAGCAGGTTTCTTTTTAAATTTTTCAACAATTTTATTAGCAGCAAAATTTTCCAATTTCTTTTTCCAACCTTTTTGGGGTTCCACTTTCTATTGCGGTTTTTTCCTGTTTTCCCCCAAAAGTTTTTTTTCCACTGGCAAATTGAAGATGCGACGAACTTGAAAGCTTTTTCGTTAAAGTGAAAAAAAGATACCTTTTTCCGTGTATGATTTCTTTTTTCAGTCTGAAAAATCAACAAAAAAAAATATTCCTTTTTTTTTGGGTCATAAACTTTTTGGGTACATTATAAAAAACAAATTTTTAAAATAATTTCATAATTAATTAATTTTTTTTAAAAATTTTTTTAAAAACTTGTTTAAAACCTCTTTAAAAATTAATTATTCTCCAAATACATTTTAAAATATATTTCTATTAAATTTTTAAAAAAAATTTTTAAATTTTTTCAAAAATTCCAACTCTTGGGGTTTTTTTGTAAATGGATAAGCCTTTTTTAAAAATCGGGCCGTATTTAAAAGCATAAAAAAATATCACTAAAATTACCATCAAAAAGTGAATTATAAATTAAATCAAAAAATGAAGGGTAAATTGTGCCCCACGGGGGGGTTTTAGTTTTTTTTGGGGTGTTGTATTTTCCCCATTCATTTTGTTTAAATTTTTTTTTTCTCAAACCCAAAGAAATGTATAAAATTTTGATATTTTTCAAATCCAACAAAAAATTATCTTTAATTAAATCAAATCAAAAAACTCTTAAATAAAATTTCCCCAAACTTATTGGAGAAAGTCTGATTTACAATTAAATAATCACCATTACTTATTAATTTTCCCCCAAATAATTATTAATATCTGTTTAACTGTAAAAACCCCATTTGTAAAATGAAATTTTCCCCAACCCTTTAAACCCTTATTAAAACGAATTTTTTTATTATAAATATTCATCACAAAATTTTAAATCCCAAAGTGGGCATAGTTTTAATACTATAAAACCAAAAACTAATTTTTTATTTTTTTAAAAATTTAAAAACGCAAAATCTGATTTTAAATCACTGGATTTTTTTTGGGTTATCTTTTTTTAAACTTTTTTCAGAACTTAATACTATTTTTTTTTCCTTTTAATTATAATTAAAATTTAAATTAAAGGGAAATTATTTTTAAAAAAACATTTCATGTTGTTCGGGTTTAAGATGAATTCTTTTTAATAGTTTTTTAAAATTTAATGCTAATACCTTCATTTTTTAGTTCTTCATTAATTTTTTCCAGCTTTAAAATTAAACCCAAAAAATTAACACCCCAAAGTAAATTAACCAATTTTTCCCCGAATTCCCCCCCGGACAAACGTCATAACCTTGTCCTCAAATTTCCCTTTTTAAATTTTCATAGATCTTTTTTTGATAGGCAATCCGGGTTTTTTTCTGTTAATTTTTTAAAAATTTTTTTTCAGAATGAAAAATTTTTTTTATTTTTTTTAAAATCTTTTTTTAAATCAAACCCAATAAAATCATTATCTATTTCAGAAATTAAACTTCTTTTCCAGTTTTTTTTATCCTTAGAAATTTAAATTTGTTTTGGACCATAAATTTTTTTTTAAAGGAAATTTTTAAAAAACCATATTTTTCCATTTGGGGGAAATTTTAAAGGGATTATGAAAAATTTAAAATGCCCTTGCCAGATTTTTTCGGGACATACCCAAAGGTTTAATTAAATTTAACTTTTTTTGTTAACCTTTAAAAAAATTTCGCCGGGGCAGGGTTTTTAATTTCTTTTGCTTTTTTTTGTTTTTTTTGGATCTTTTGTCTTTTTTTGGGTTGTTAGGGGCCCATTTTTTTTTTAATATCTTTCAGTAACCCCCTCTTTTGTTTTTTTAAAGGGCATTTTCTTTTCTTTTTTATCGGGAATTAGTTTCCCTCTGTTGAAAAAAAAGGGTCAAACTTTTCAGAGGGGTTTTGGGAAATTATTCATATTTTTTTAAAAAAATTTAAAAAATATCCAAAAACCCTCAAAATTCACTGTAGGAAATTTTTTTTTTCCTTTTGGTTTTGGCCCCCAAATTCTTCTGATTCTTCATTATTCCCATCTTTTTTTTTCCCTAATTTTCTAACCCCCTTTTAAATTCATCTTGAGGAACCCATCCAGGCGGTTCATCCCCCCAATCTATCATGAAGCCGTTTTTAAAAAGCTTGTTTTTTCTTTTTTTTTTTCATAACCCTCCCAAATTTTTTTTCAAAGACTTTTAACCTTTCAGAGGAGTCCGGTAATGGGGTAGCGGTTTTTGGGAATATTTTTGGGGGAAAACCCCCTGGTATTTTTGTATTCTTTCTTTTTCTCCCCAATTTGACTCTAATTGTTGTTTTTTTTCCAGGTAATGTTTTTTAACTGATTTGGGAAAATTTTTTTTTTTTGGACTTTCTTTTCCCTTCAGAAATTTGGGTTTAAAAATTTTTCAGTGTCCCCTACCCCCCGATTTGAGCTTTCTTTTTTTTTTCTCTCATTATTTTTTTCTCTAAGACTCTCATTTTTTGCCCACTAAGTTTTTTTATTTTTAAATTTTCATTAAGTTTGATTGCATTTATATAATAATGAAAGAAATGAAAAAATAATGTAAAATAATGTGATAATGAAAATTTAAGTAAAATAATGTAAGATAATTTATTATTATATAAATAAAAATTTCCCAAATTTTATGTTTCCCAAAAAGTGAAAAAATCTAAATTTTAAACAACATTATCCTTATATGCCAAATTCATTTTTTTAAAAATTTTTTAAAATGTGGATCGGGGGATCTGGAAAAAAAATACTTAATCCCTTAAAACTTCGAAACCTTTTTATATTTTATGAAAAATTTAAATCCCTTATATGCTAAAAACTTAGAAAAATCTAAATACCCAAATTTTTTAATTAAACCCAAACTTAACCAAATTGAAAAAAAAATTAAAAGTAGACCCAAAATTTAAAAAACCTTAAATATGCGGCCAAATTCCCAAACCCAAAAATTGAACCTTGTGGGGAATTTTGAATCAGAAAAAAAAAAGTGAAAAATTTTGATGTTTTTGGGTATGTGAAGAAAAAAAATTTCAAAATGAAATAACAAAAAAACTTTTTTTCAAGGACGTCCAAAAACTTTTTGGGGTTTTATTTTTTTTAATCACCCTTATTATAAAACCCCAAAAAAATATCCGTAAAAAACTTTTTCACACTATTTTTTTTTTGAAAGTCCGGGTAAAGGGAGAAAATGTTTATGATTTGAAATGACCAAAAATTTTAAACCCAAAATCTTTTGCAAAGGGCAACAAATAAAAAAAGGGATTTCTTATATTTACAAAAAAGGGTTTTTTTTTAAAAAAAAACTTTATTTTAATTTTAAAAATGGGATTTTTTTAATAATTAGAACAAAAAAGTAAACCCGGGCGAAATTTTTTAAAATTTAAAATTTTTGAATTATTTAAGGGATTATGCTACAAAAAACAATTAAAAAAACTTAAAAAAAGGAAAGGGAAATCGTATCTTCAAAAAAATAAGGACCTTGAAACAAAAAGAACGGAGCTTTTGGATAGGGGAGGTAATGAAAAAATAAAACCTAGGAATCCAGAAAACCCAACGATCCCTTTTTCCAAGCCGGTTTATGTAAAAAAAGTTAAAAGTGAATAAGGACTAAATCTTGAAGTATTAAAAGTAAAAAACAGACACTAAAAGCACAAGTAAAGAATATTGAAAATTAATAAAAGTTTTTTAAAAAAGAATAACAATTAAAAATTTCCCCCCAAAAAAAATTAAAAAAGAAAGGGAAAACTTTAGATAAAACTTAAAAAACTTAGAGAAAATTGACCCCAACAGTTGACAAAAAATAGAAGTATTTAACAAAACTTTTGCTATAGTTAAAGGGTCATAAAAAAGAACAAAGGGGACATTATTTTTAAAACAGAAAAAACTAAAAAAAAGATTATTAAAAGCGAAAAAAAGGTTACAAAATATGTACAGTTAAAATAAAACAGAAGTAAAAAAACTAAATCTAAAATGACAAAAGGGAATCAAGTTTTACTCGATACTTTTTCAAATAAATTTGCAGAATATAAATCTAAAACGGGAAAAAGGCAGCTTCAAAAAGAGGTAAATGACCATGACACAGCATTAGATCCCCCAAAAAAAGGCTCAATTCTAAAATAGTTTAAATTTTTAAAAAACAAATTCGATTTTGGTTTAAAGTACTGTTGACAACCGTCAAAATTTTAAAAGTTCAGATTTAAAGTAATTTAAAAAAAAATTACAAGAAATTTTAATGAATTTAATGCAAAGTTAAAAAACATAAAAATAAAAACCGGGAACTTTGTAGTTGAAAAATCATTTAAACCAAGGAAAAATCAATTACTGCTAATGCTAAAGAAATTTAACACAATTAATGATCACTGGAAAATTTTTTTAAGAAAAAACTTGGAACTTGTTTTAGTACTGTTGACACACGCCACAATTTAAAGACGGGGTTAAGTACCTTCCAAAAATTTTAAAAAAAAGATATCACAAATTTAAATTTAAAAAAATTAAAAAAATAATAATGTCTGGACCCCTGTAGTTGAAAACAACTAAAAAAGGAGAATCATTACTGCAAAATACTAAAGAAATTTCTAAAAATACCCAAAAAAATTACAAAAGTAAAAAATGTTTTTCTAAAACAAAAAACCAAAATTAGCTAAAAACAAAGGGGGGGTTTGTTAAACAATTTATCCCCCTTCTGAAGTTGCTACAAAAAAAACGTTTTGATGATTTAGCAAAATAATTCTTAAATTTAAAAAGAAAGAAAAAAAAATAAAAGAAATTTGGGAAAAAGAAATAGAAAAAAAAAACATGAAGTTTTTTCTTTTAAATATAACAGCAGTTAAAAATAGATTTTTAAAGGTTTGGGTACGGTTTTTAGGGAAAAGTAAAAATGAAAAGTTTTGACCGTTTAGGATGCCTGGATATATTCAAAATTAAGATATGGCCTTTTGAGCTATTTTAAACTTTTTAAATTAAAAATCTGGGAAATTTCCGTAGATTTTTTAAAAAATTTTTTAAAACAAAAACCCAAAAATAAAAGTAGCTGTACCAGATGTGCTTTTTAGGGGGGTGGGTTTTTAGTCGAAAAAAACCGGAAATTTTTATAAAATATTAAAATTTTATTAACGGGGGCCAGGGCCCCTAGGGGAACCGGATTAAAAACCCTTAAAAATCCAAAAACACATTTTATATTTAGGTGGGGGAAAAGATAATGATGATCCCTTCTTAGTATATTTTGGGAATTAAATAAGCAGCCGAGGAAATTTTGGGACTGACAGTTAAATATCTTTTATAAGAAAAAAAAAAAAGATTTTTTAACAAAACAAGGGGCAATGTTTGACATTCATCCTTAATTTAAGATTCAACATCTTTCAGAAGTAACATTTCCCCCTTTTTACGGGTAGTTACTCAGATTCTACATATCGGGTGCCTATAACTTAGATAGAAACAGACCTTTGGGGGTTAAACTTTTGTTTTTATTAATAACCCGGTTTTATTTAACTGAAAAAAAATAATATAATTGGGAAAAATTCAATAAAATAAATGAAAAGTAAGTAAAAAAAAAAACCCAAAAAGAAAGACCAAATTTAAAAAGAAAAACCCCCAGGGTTTTTAACATTTTATTTCTCAAATAAACCCGGGAAATGGGGTTTTTTCAATGGAAAACTGTAAATGCTAGCCCCGGTTTTTGTTAAAATGGGAAAATGTAAAAATTTTTTTTAATTTCATTTTAAATTTTTCTTGTTGGTTTCAATTAAATTTGAAAAAAGGGGAAGCAAAAATTTCAACTAAAAAAAAAAGAAAAAGTAATTCTTCAAAGTTCCCAAAGTAAAAAAAAACAGAAAAAATGAATCTATTTTTATTAATTTTGCAAAAGAAATTTTAAAAAAAAATGAAAGTTAAATTTTTATTAAATTTTTTAAACGTTATGAAATTTAGTTAAAAATTTTTTGGTTTTTATAATTTTAAAAGTTTTAAATTTAAAAAATTAATTTAAGAATAACTAATGTAAACAAAACCAAATTTTCAAGAATAATCTTTTAAACGTCCCTAACCCCCATAAAGATTTTTATTTAAACCCTAACTGGAAAATTGTGTTTTATCAAAAGAAAAATTAAAGGGGGATTAAATTTTTGGGGTTTAATTTAAAAAAAAGATCTTTGGGAATTTTTATTAACTATTGTTTTCTTTAAAAACAAGTTTTTTTTTAAAAACCTTTAAATTTTTTTTAAAATTAAATTCATTTTTTTTTAAAAAAATATGAATACATTTTTCTTCTTAATCAAAAAATTAACAAGGGGAAAGCCGGGGAGCCTTTATCTTTAAATTTTTCCAAATTTCTTTTTTTTTTATTGGGCGAAATAAATTTTGAATTCCCATCCCTAATCACTATTATTCCAAAAAAATCTTTGTCCTTATAAAAATCCTCACATGCCTTTGGTTTTTTTTTTCATAAAAATAATGAACCCGTGTCCCGTGGGAAAAGTAATTTACAATTACCCCTACTTTTTCCCTTTTAAAAATTAAATTTTAAGGGAAAACAACATTAAATTTTTGATAAATCTGAAAAGCAAAATTCCAAAAATAAAAAAAAATCTGTTTAATAACAAACTTTCCCTTTTTTTCTATGAATACCAAACAAAAAAATTGTTAAACTCGTTGAACTAAAAAATAAGGTTTGGCTATAAACTTTAAAAAAAGGGGTTTCACCCGAGTTAATTTAATATTTCCCCCCTTGCGTAAATTTTCCATCGCCCTTTCCGAAAAAAGAGTTTTTTTATTAACTTAAAAAAATCCTTTTTAAAAATGAATTTTTTTTCTTTAGATCTTTTTTTTAGTATTAAAAACAAAATACTTTTTTAAAAAGGAGATAATCAAAAGTTAAAATTTTGTTTTTTTGTTAATTTTAACCCTAATTGGGATATTGGGTTTAAGATTTTTTAAAAAATAAATACATAAATTTTTTTTTTCTTAAAATTGGAAACCCAAATTCTTTCATTACTTTTTCCCATTTCAAATTTTTTTTTTTAATATTTTTACTGTAAAAAGATAACCTTCATCTGGTTTTTTATTTTTTTAGGAGCCAAAAGGGTAAACGTTGGGGGGGTTTTAAATTTTTCTTTTGGGTATTCAAGATCACATTCCCAAATTAAGTTTTCTTTTACCTTTTTCAAATTTAAATTTTTGAATTTTTTTTTTGGATAAAAATTTTTTAATTTTTCCCGAGGGGAAAGGTTTTACACCTGGCCCAACCTTTTAAAAAAATTTTGGCGTCGAGGTACATTTTAATTTTGCCCGCAAATTTAGGGTCAAAATCTTTTTATATTTTTGTTTGGTTTACTGTATTGTTTGAAAAAAAACTTATCCTCCTCTCAGTCCCCCTTTTTAATAAAAAATACATTTTCAATACAATTTTTTAAATCTAACTTTATTTTCCCGTCTTTTTAAAATTGCATCCCAAACCTTTTAAAAACCCCTGACTACTAAAAAATGACAAGGGTCTAATTTGAGTACTCCAAACATAATTTTCTAAAGTTTTTGAATACATCAGCTAAAAGTAAAACGTCATTTTTAAAATAGATCATAATTTCCCCCCAATTTTTTTAAATTTAAAAATTTTTTCCAAAGAAGCTTTGCTTCTTCCTTTTTCGTTGTCAATATTTGTTTATTTAAAAATTTAATAAAAAACTTCTTTTTAAAGGGAATTTTTTTTTTTCTTTGAAATTTTTTTAAAAGAAACCATAAAACATATTGGGTAAACCCCTTTTGTTTTTAATAATTAACACTTTTACAAAAAAAAATTCAGTTGATGTGTATTTAAATCTGGAAAATTTTTTTTCTATTTATCCATATTGAGACCCTAAACTTGGGAAAAATCAATAAAGACCCAAATCCCAAAACATAAAAGCCCAAAAATTTTTCCCTATTTTTTTAGGAAAAAATTAATTTCTTTTTTTAAAATTTTCCCATTTTTTGTATAATAAAAAGACCGTCAAAACCCCTTAAAATTAAAGGGAAAAAAAAAAGGAATTTTGTTGGGTTTGTCTAAAATTAAAATTTACAAATTTTGATGAGCACTTTTTCCCCTGAATTTTTCCCTTTTTATGAAAATGGTCTCGGACGGGGGGTTTTCAATTTTTCCCTTTTATTTTTTTTCACAGAAAATGACAAAAAATTTTTTTTTTTTAAATTTACTTTTATCTTTTTTAAAACCTTCTCAAATCTTTTTTTAAAAGTTCTTTAAATATTTCTTTTCAAAATTCCCTTCCTCAAAAAATTTTTTTTAATAAAATTTTAAACGCATTAGGACCCCTAAAAATCGGGGGTTTGGGTTTGTATAACCCGTTATCATAAAAACAAACAACTTTAAAGCCGTAACCACAATCTATATGAAATTTTGAAATTGGGTTTTAAAAAGAAATTCATTTAATTTTGGAAAAACAGTTAAAACTTTTTTAGTTACTGATTCCAAAAACAGCATAAATTTCAAAAGGTAAAAGCTAAAACCCTTTTTGATAATTTTTAAAAAGTTTCTTTCTTCCCCCCTTTTTTGGGATTTTTTACGCCTTGGGGGAAACCCTTAATACTAAACCAAATTTTGGAAAATTTTTCATTTAATATTCTTTCTTGAAAAAATTTTCAGACAGCTTTTACAGAAGTGTTTTTTTTAATTTTTCATGGTTTTTTTTTTTTAAACCCTTAAAAAAAATTAAATCTTTATCCCAAAAATAATGTTGGACGGGGTCTCCGGGATTTACATCATCATCATTTTTTATTATTAGTAATTAATAAAATATCACCGTGTTTTTTCGTATTGATATTTTGAAAAAGTTTCAATGGATAAAAAACTATTTTTTTCATAAAAAAATATTTAAAAAATATTTCATTTAAAAATTCTATTTTTGGTATTTTATTTTAAAGTTACAGGGAAAATTTTAAATTCCCCGTATAATTTAAGATCGTTTATATTTTTTTTTTATTTTGAAATTTTTTTGGGGGCCCTTTTTTAAAAGGAAAATTTGGGAACAAAAAACACCCCTAAAACATTCGTTTCCCTCAACTTTAATTATTAAACCTTTTATTTAATTTTTGGGAAAGGTTTTTTGGTAATTCTAAATAAATTGAAGCAGCCCTGGAAATAACTTTTTCAAATTTTTAAAAATGACCCTCAACGTTTTATTTTTCCACCCCCTTTCCCTTCCCGAAAAACCAAATTTCCAATTCCATTTATTATTTCCCTCAAAAAACTTTACGTAAAGTTTTTTTTTTTTCGTTTTTTGGGAAAAATTTCCTAAAACCCCTTTTATTTTAAAAAAGCTGTTTTTTAAATTTTATCATTTTTTTCCATTTTTCAAAAGTTATTTTTTAAAAAAACGTTTATTTTTTATACCTTTTAAAAATTTTAAGTTCAGATTTAGTAATTTTATAAGATCCCCTTTTTTAGTTAAAAATAATTGATTCGGATCTTGTCTAAAGTAATTTTTAAATTTCAAATTTCTTATAAAATTTTTTTGTAATCTCTCAAATTTTCCCTCTTATATTAAATTTAGAAAAAAAACCCTAAGGAAAAAAAAAATTAAAAAAAAAATAAATAAAAAAAGTTTAAGAAAAAACAAAATATTTAAATTTATATCTTTTTTCCGCTGGGGTTTTGGGGAAACCCTTTTTTAAATTTGGTTTTTTTCCTTTGCAGCACATTGTTTTTAACCCTGAATTTAAAATTAAGGGCTTTGGGGTGCTGCATAAGTACTTTTTTTTTATGTTTTTTTTTTCTTAGTTTCCCCAATCGGGTTTCAATAACTTTTTTAGGAATTTTTTTGTTTTTTTTCCCCAAAAACTTTCAGCCCCTTTTCCTTCTTTAGTTTTTCCCCAACCCCCCGTCCCCTTAAATAATTTTTTTTTAAAAAGATAAGGTCTATAACATTTTGTAAAAATTTTTCAATGACAAAGATTTTTATATTCAAAACGCCCAAATTTTGATTAATTTTTTTAAATTTAAATAACTTTCTTCTTTTGAAATTTTTTATATGAATTTTGGGGCGGTTTTATTATTTCTCCTAAAGGGCTAGATAATTTTGGCATAATCTTCTACCTAACTTTCTATTAAAATCTATATATAAAATAAATTATAGAAAAAAAATTTAAAATTAAAAAAATTTATTTGATTTAAAATTTTTTTAAAATTATCATACCCCTTTAATAAAAGGGTTTTTAAAAAAAATTTTAATTTTTTTTAAATTGTTTCCCAATGTTTAAAAATTTTTAAAACCTTTTGAACCTTCGTTTAACCCTTTTTCATGTAAAATTTTTTGTATTTTTTCCCCAAATTAAAACTAAACCCAAATCTTTTTTTTCCTTTCTGTTTCTTTTTTTTAGTCCCCTTTTTAAAAAATTTTTTGGGGCGGGTTTTTTATAAAAAAAATCCCCTCAAATTTGGGGTTTTTTTCCCTATGGTTTTATAATAAGATAGTTGAAAAAATTGTTACTGCCCACCGGGAAACATTTTTAAAAAAACCCTTTTCGTGTGTTTTTTTGTAAAAACGTTTTCTGTTAGTTAAATAACAACGTTTAAGGGCAGAAAAACCATCAAACCCGGTTTTGGCAAAAAATAACCTTTTTTTTATACTATTTAAAGTTGTTATTTTAAAAGGGAAAAAAATATTTTGGAAGGTTCTTTTTCCCCAATTCAAAAAGGTTTTTATGAAATTTTAAAATTTGGGCCCCTAACATTTTTCCATTTTGTTTAAAATTTGGGTTTTGGAATTTATTAAAAATTTGGATTATTTCTTTAATAATACTAAAAAAGTACTTTTTCAGGGTGCAAAATTACCTTCCCAAAGGGTATAATTTTTATCATTTATTAAAAAAACTTATAAAAAATCTTTAAAATCTTTTATAATCTTTTTAAAAATCTTTATTAACCTTTAATAACCTTTAAATACAACTCTTTTTCTTTTTTCTTTTATATCCGTTAAGTTTAAATTCCTTCAAGCATTTCAAGAGGTTTTTAAAAATTTTTTCCTTTTCTGCATTTCTAATAGTATTGTAAAAATATCCTTTAATAACTTTTTTCTTTCTTCCCTTTTTTTCTTTTTTCCCCCATCATTAAAGGGCATGAAAACTAAACGCGATTTCCTCCTTTTTTATAAGTTTTTTTTATTTTGGGGATGATGGCTTTTTTAAAAAAAATTTCTTGTCGTCAAATTTTAAATCCTGGGGGGGGGGGGGGGGGGAAATTGGACCCAAAAAAGGGGGGGGAAAAGCGCCCGCAACTGCTACAAATATAGGGGAAAAGCTGGAAAAAGTGCTAATCCCGCGGGGCAACCCAAAAATAAACCCCGGGAAAAAATCCCCCCCACCCTTTCTTTTCCCACAAAAATTTTTTTAAATTTTTCTTTTAAGGGAGCACTATTTATTAAGTGAATAAATTAAAAATTTACTATTTTTTTCTATTCCTTATTAAATTAAAAAAAATTTTTTATTTTCTCATTTAATAATTAATATTAATTTTTTCAAATTAAATTTTTTTTCCATTCCTAAATGGGAAACCCCAAATTTAAATTTTTTTTATTGTTTTAAACCCTTTTCCCTTTATAAAACTTGTTTTTTTTTTATAGTCCGTTTTAAAAACCTTTTTTTATTCTAAAAAACCCCCTTGGTGTGGTAAAAAAACTTGGGTTTATAAAATGAACCTTTAAATTTTTTCATCATTTTAAAACCCTTTTTAGTGTATGTTTTTGGGGTTTTTTAATAATTTTTCCATAAATTATAAATATTTCCTCTGTCCCTTTTTGGGGTATATCCTTTTTTTAAAATGTTTTTAAGTTTTCTTAAGCGAAAATCGTCACCAAATTTTAAAATTTTTCTTTAAAACCCTTTTGGGATCTTTAAAAAAGAAAATACAAATTAAAATAAACGTACCTTTTTTTTTAAGGTTTTTTTCTAAACTTCGGTTTTGGGTCCCTTTTTTTACTAAATGTTTTGTTTTGTTAAAATTTTTTCAACCAAATCCCCGCAAATTATCTAAAAAATTTAAGTATTATTTGCTTAAAATAAATTTTCCCCATTATTTTTTTTAAACTTCTATTAAAAACCCTTTTAAAACTACAGCCCTTTTTCCCTTTATTAAATGTATGGTACATATTTAAACCTTTTATTTATTTAAAAATTTCAAACTTTTTTTTTATAAATTCTTTTTCCCCTTTTATCTACCCCCTAAATTTTGTGGGAAACCTTGAGTCTTCGGGGACTTTCGTCCCCGAATTCTATCTTCTTTAACTATTTTATTTTAAAAGCTTTTAGTAACAGATTCTCCAGTTTTATTCTTTAATGGAAAAACCCAAGCATATTTACTGAATAAATAAATAACGGTTAAACAAGTACTTTACTCCTTTGTTGTATTTTGAAAAAGCTTGCATGTCAACTAAATCAGCTGACCAAGTATCATCAATATCATTAACTATCACTCTTCGTTTCCTAAATTTTCTTTTAATTGGTTTGTGTAATTCTTCTGCTAATTCATCACTCCAATTTATTTCGGGGTAGGTATACCCCCTTTTCCCGTTTTTTGACTTTCCTTCCTTTTCCCAGCCCAAGTTTGTATTTCGTTTTAATTACAGGTTTTACAACAAATGTTTTGCAATCTTTTCTCCAAATGTTTTTGATTTAGTGTTTTTAAATTGGAAAGCATTTTTTTGTCACATGTACCCTTTTTACACTGCTGTCATAGCAAAAGTCGGTCCATACATATGCATCCAGTTCGTTGACAGGAGGTCCGTTATCTAAAGGATTTCCTGGCCCACAATAATTATATCCGGGAGTGTTAAACCTTTCTTAGGAATAAAGGTAACATTGCTTTATGGATATCAAATTACCTGCTGTGACAGTACTTTAACAAACTTTGATTTCATTTTTCCACAAGACGAACAGGTAGCCATTTCATTCTTTTCCCTTTTTTTGCCGTAACTTTAGTGAGGATTTATTTTAAACATAAATTTTCTTTCTTTCAAACATATATTTTATTCTGTAAAATCATTATATTATATGTGTTTAAAACTTTTAGTTGGTTTGAAACTTGTGGTTTTTTAATTGTCCGGCATTGACCAGTCCTGACCAAGGGTCATAGGTCAAGTGGGGTCAAAACGCTCGCTCCATCATGTTTCTAACTACTTGCATTCAACAGTCTCAAAATGCACCAGGAGAGCCAATTGCCACTTGGCGAAATGTTTCAGAAAAGCCGATTTTTCAGACACATATGAATAAAATAATTCAAATTTACATATATTTTATTCTTTCGTATCAATATCCGACACTTTCAACGTATAGGTCAGTCTTGGAAACAATCAGGAGAGCCAGTTGCCAATTCGAACGCGAATAGCCAACTGCCTACTGGTAGGCAGTTGGTTATTCGACATTTTACTGACAGTCATAGTTTGGTAGAACATGATAAAATATTCATTCTAACCCTTGTTTTTGTTGTTTTATTTAGTATTTATTCTTTTAAATGCATTCAACGTCTCAAATGCACCAGGAGACCAGTTGCCAATTTGCGATATGTTTCAGAAAAGCCTTTTTTCAGACACATATGAATAAAAAAAATTCAATTTTACATATATTTTGTTCTTTTTGTATCATTACCCGACACTTTCAACGTATAGGTCATCTTGAAAAATCAGGGAGCCAGTTGCCCCAAATTTTTCGTGCGAATAACCAACTGCCTACTGGTAGGCAGTTGGTTATTCAACATTTACAGACAGTCAAAGTTTTTGGGCAAAAATGATAAAATAATATCCCAGTCCTTGTTTTTGTTCTTTAATGTTTAAAATTTATTCCTTTAAATACATTCACAGTCTAAAAATGCACCAGGGAGCCAAATTGCCAATTCGCGATATGTTTCAGAAAAGCCGATTTTTCAACACATACGCATAAAATAATTCAAATTTTACATATATTTGTTCTTTCGTATCGATTTCCGACCTTTTAAAGATAGGTCCGTCTTGGAAACATTCAAGAGAGCCAGTTGCTAATTCTCGTGCGAATAACCAACTGCCTACTGGTAGGCAGCGGTTATTTGGCATTTACTGACAGTCATTGTTTTGGTCGAAATGATAAAAATAATCAATCTATCCTTGTTTCGTTCTTTTAATGTTAATAGTATTCCTTTAATTTCTTCAACCGTCTCAAAATGCACCAGGAAGCCAGTTGCCACTTCGCGAAACGTTTCAGAAAAGCCGATTTTTCAGACACATATGAATAAAATAATACAAATTTACATATATTTTGTTCTTTCGTATCTAATATACGACACTTTCAACGTATGGTCAGTCTTGGAAACAATCAGGAGAGCCAGTTTTCCAATTCGCGGGCGAATAAAACCCAAATGCCTACTGGGAGGCAGTTGGTTATTCGACATTTTACTGACAGTCATAGTTTTGGTAGAACATGATAAAATATTCATGTAACCCTTGTTTTGGGTTTTTGTTTTATGTTAGTATTTATTCTTTTAAAAAGCATTCAACAGTCTCAAAATGCACCAGAGAGCCAGTTGCCAATTGCGATATGTTTCAAAAAGCCTTTTTTCAGACACATATGAATAAAATAATTCAATTTACATAATTTTGTTCTTTTGTATCACTACCCGACACTTTCAACATATAGGTCAGTCTTGGAAACAAACTGGAGAGCCAGTTGCCAATTCGCGTGGGGAATAACCAACTGCCACGGAGGCAGTTGGTTATTCAACATTTTACAGACAGTCATAGTTTTGGTCGAAAATGATAAAATAATCAGTCTAGTCCCTTTTTTTGTTCTATTTTAATTTAATATTTATTCCTTTAAATACATTCATCAGTCTAAAAAATGCACCAGGAGAGCCAGTTGCCAATTCGCGATATGTTTCAGAAAAGCCGATTTTTCAGACACATATGAATAAAATTATTCAAATTTACATATATTTTGTTCTTTCGTATCAATATCCGACACTTTCAACGTATAGATCCGTCTTGGAAACAACCAGGAGAGCCAGTTGCCAATTCGCGTGCGCAGTTGGTTATTCGACATCTCGTTAATGAAATTAACATTAGCTTTAAATTCAACGATTTGAAATTGAATTTTGAACTGACAAACTGCTAGAAACTAATTAGGGGTCATGCCTACTTTTAAAACAATTAACTTATCACCATAGCAGTCTACTTGGTGAAAATACTTGATATTGATAAAAAAAAAGATAATAACAATAATTAAAACATTATTGTATGTTTTATGTGTGTAAAAAAAAGATTTTCTGAAAAATGTCGCGAATTGGCAACTGGCTCCCTCCATGCCTTCGAAGACTACTGAATGCATAGATTTTAATAAATAAAAAAATCATCAAGACGACATTTTTATCATTTTAGAACTAAAAATGGACTTTCTTGAAAAAGTCGATTTACTAAATTTCTACCCGTGGCATTTGTAATTCACAAGCGAATTGGGAACTGACATACCATGGTGTTCCCTAGATCTATCTACTTGTTTAAAATATTTTATACTGAAAGAAAAAAAAATATGTAATTATAGAATTATTTTATGCCATGTGTCTGAAAAATCGCTTTTTCTGAAACATATCGCGAATTGGCAACTGGCCTCCTGGTGAAATTTTTAGACTGTTGAATGCATTTAAAAGAATAAATACTAACATAAAAGAACAAAACAAGGGTTAGAATGATTTTTTATCATGTACTACCAAAACAATGACTGTCAATAAAATGTCGAATAACCAACTGCCTACCAGTAGGCAGTTGGTTATTCGCACGCGAATTGGCAACTGGCTCTCCTGAGTGTTTCCAAGACTGACCTATACGTTGAAAGTGTCGGGTATTGATACGAAAGAACAAAATATATGTAAAATTGAATTATTTTATTCATATGTGTCTGAAAAAAAAGCTTTTCTGAAACATATCGCGAATTGGCAACTGGCTCACCTGGTGCATTTTGAGACTTTTGAATGCACTTAAAGGGGAAAAAAATAACATTAAAGAACAAAACAAGGATAAGAATGAATTATTTATCATTTTCGACCTAAACACAGACTGTCTGTAAAATGTCGAATAACCAACTGCCTACCAGTAGGCAGTTGGTTATTCTCACGCGAATTGGCAACTGGCCCTCCTGAGTGTTTCCAAGACTGACCTATACGTTCACAGTGTCGGATATTAATATGAAAGAACAAAATATATGTAAAACTGAATTATTTTATGCATATGTGTCTGAAAAATCGGCTTTTCTGAAACATATCGCGAATTGGCAACTGGCTCTCCTGGTGCATTTTGAGACTGTTGGGTGCATTGAAAGGAATAAATATTAACATTAAAGAACGAAACCAGGACAAGATTGATTTTTTTTATCATTTTCGACTAAATATATGTCTGTCTGTAAAATGTCGAATAACCAACTGCCTACCAGTATGCAGCTGGTTATTCGCATGCGAATTGGCAACTGGCTCTCCTGAGTGTTTTCAAGCCTGACCTATACGTTGGAAGTGTCGGATATTGATACGAAAGAACAAAATATATGTAAAATTGAATTATTTTATTCATGTGTCTGAAAATCGGCTTTTCTGAACCATATCGCGAACTGGCAACTGGCTCTCCTGGTGCATTTTGAGACTCTTGAATGCATTGAAAGGAATAAATATTAACATTAAAGAACGAAACATGGACTAGATTGATTTTTTTTAATCATTTTCGACCAAAACTATTACTGGCTCTTCTGTGTGTTTTCAAGACTGACCTATACGTTGAAAGTGTCAGATATTGATATGAAAGAACAAAATATATGTAAAATTGATAAAATTGAATTATTTTATTCATATTTGTCTGAAAAATCGGCTTTTCTAAAACATATCGCGAATTGGCAACTGGCTCTCCTGGTGAATTTTCAGACTGTTGAATGCATTTAAAGAATAAATACTAACATAAAAGAACAAAACCAGGGTTAGAATGATTTTTTTATCATGTTCTACCAAAACAATGACTGTCTGTATAATGTCGAATAACCAGTAGGCAGTTGGTTATTCGCATGCGAACTGGCAACTGGCTCTCCTGAGTGTTTCCAAGACTGACCTATACGTTGAAAGTGTCGGATATTGATACGAAATAACAAAATATATGTAAAACTGAATTATTTTTTTTCATTTGTGTCTGAAAAATCGGCTTTTCTGAAACATATCGCGAATTGGCAACTGGCTGTCCTGGTGCGTTCTGCGACTGTTGAATGTATTTGAAAGAATAAATACTAACATAAAACAACAAAACAAGGGAGACTCTTGAATGCATTGAAAGGAATTAATATTAACATTAAAGAACGAAACATGGACTAGATTGATTTTTTTTATCATGTTGTACCAAAACTATAACTATCAGTAATATGTCGAATAACTAACTGCCTACCAGTAGGCAGTTGGTTATTCGCACGCGAATTGGCAACTGGCTCTCCTGAGTGTTTCCAAGACTGACCTATACGTTGGAAGTGTCTGATATTGATATGAAAGAACAAAATATCTATAAAATTGAATTATTTTATGCATATGTGTCTGAAAAATCGACTTTTCTGAAACATATCGCGAATTGGCAACTGGCTCTCCTGGTGCATTTTGAGACTTTTAAATGCATTTAAAGGAATAAATATTAACATTAAAGAACGAAACCAGGACTAGATTGATTTTTTTTTCGACAAAAACTTTGACTGTCTGTAAAATGTTGAATAACCAACTGCCTACCAGTAGGCAGTTGGTTATTCGCACGCGAATTGGCAACTGGCTCTCCTGATTGTTTCCAAGACTGACCTATACGTTGAAAGTGTCGGGTATTGATACAAAAGAACGAAATATATGTAAAATTGAATTATTTTTTTTTTATATGTGTCTGAAAAATTGGCTTTTCTGAAACATATCGCGAATTGCCAACTGGCTCTCCTGGTGCTTTTGAGACTGCTGAATGCATTTAAAGGAATAAATATTAACATTAAAGAACAAAACAAAGGTTAGAATAAATTTTTTATCATGTTCTACCAAAACACTGACTGTATGTAAAATGTCGAATAACCAACTGCCTACCAGTAGGCAGTTGGTTATTCACACGCGAATTGGCAACTGGCTCTCCTGAATGTTTCCAAGACTGACCTATACGCTGAAAGTGTCGGATATTGGTATGAAAGACCATATAAAATGTCATATTGAATGATTTTATCCATTTGTGACTGAAAAAAAGAAGCTTTTCTGAAACATATCGCGAATTGGCAACTGGCTCTCAAGGTACTTTTTGAGACTGCTGAATGCATTTTAAGAAATGAAGATTAATATTAAAGAACAAAACATGGATAAGAATGATTTTTCATCATTATGTTTTAAAAGGTAATCAGACTTGCTTATACATTTTGAATAACCAACTGGCAACTAGTACGTAGTTGGTTATTCGAATGTTCAACTACCAACTACCAACTGCCTACCAACTTTACTGTCATCATCTATCTGCCATTATCAGTACTTGTGTATCTGAATAGAGTTGCTGTATGAGCGGTTGCCTTCTTTCAATGTGACTTTTATTGATCAACTTTTGTCCATTTTTATACAATACTTTTATTGAAATATTACTGGCCGTTTTAGTAAATGAGTCTACTTTCCAGATTTTATAGAATTGGTCGCTTTACAGTTTTTGTTAAATCTTCTGTCACTCACAGATTTGAAGCTTATGAACAATGTTATAACAATATAATGGAAATTTCGATCGTCATCATCAGAATAGATTAATGTAAGATTGTAAGTTGTCTTGCTTTGATCTAAAGGGTAAAGGGGTGATTTATTCCGTCATTGCACAGGAAATGACAGTTAATACCTACATACCATCTATGTCAATTCGTGATGATCATTCTTCTGATTGTAATCTATGTTGTCAAATGCATGTATAAATCAAGTTGTATATTTCCGTGTAGCTTTCAGTTATAACATACACTGTAGTTTTAAACATGCCAAATCTATTTTGATTTTGATTTGGGTTTTACGGCGCACCAACACAGTATAGGTTAAATGGCGCCAAACAGGACTACAAACTTTGGTTTCAAATCTCATTTACATCGAAATAAAAACATGAGCTATGGAATCAAAAACCAAATCTATATCTATCGCTATATCTATCGCAGCATTATCAAAACTCCGCCACTCATTAGTTCACCTTTTATATGTCGAACGTTTCACAAAGCACAGAAGAATTTCTGTCTCATTTATGAAGATATAAAGGTAGTTCTGCACATTGGTATCATTTTTCTTTTCTACAATTTGATTAAAGTCAGATTTTCCAAAACTTCAGAATATACTTAGAAAATTCAGCAAATAAAAAAGATAGGGTCGCGTGCTTGATTTTTTGCTAGACTGATTTGAAAAATTTGGACCTCAAGCAAGTTTTCATAATGGGAATCTATGGGAAAATCACAATTTTTATAACATTTTTGTGAATAATTTTTTTCTACAATGTAGATTTTACTGAAACATGAAAAAATGTATAATTATGTCCAAGTACTTGTTTTAGAGGTATTTGCCTATGATTAAAGTAATCCGCACATTTCAAGCTGGTTTGCAGACATTATTTTGAACTTTTTGATGTGTCATATGTTTAATATCATATTTTAACTTTAGAAAGATAGTAACTTGTCATCCATTGTAGTAAATTTACTCAAGGGTTGCCATTAATTCATAAAATGATTTTCATGTCCGTACATGAAATCCAGGCTTTATTCTACGTTATCCGGATAACTGATTGAAGCCATCCCTGTTTTGACTGGTTACATTTGAAATGAATTTATTGACATTGTGTAAATTTTATGTCATTTCTGATGTCTTTAACAGTTGTTTTGTCTTTTTTCTGCAGGACCACATTTCTATGCGGAAGGATTAAAAAAGTACTTCGGACCATACGACTTTGACAGATGCGTATGAAGATTTTTAACAGTGATTGTAAATATTGAAATGTAGCAAAAAAAAAGTTCATTGTTGATGCCAGTTTTTTTTGTTTTTTTTTAGTGATAAATGACTTGAATAGTGTTAAACTTTAGAAATACAGAGCTGCCATTGCTGTTATTTTGTTGTGAAATTCACACTTCGTGTCCAAAAAATGCTTGTTTTACTATACAGCAAAGCGGAAGAAATGATACCGGGCCGACACAAAACGTGCAGAACTACCTCAAAGTAATCGGAGTGGAATTATTTAAAACACTAACACTTTCAGCCAAGCAACAGTACAGTATATATATTATATATTTAAGTGACACATATAAACATAAAGGTGTACGAAATGTTGATTAGACTCTCAAAGCTTAGATGTAATTATATCTTTGATATCAACATGCTATGAAAACTGGTTGTTTAAACACTAACACTTTCAGCCAAGTAACGATACAATATCATAATTCTGAACGATGAAATCGCAAGGTTGGGTAAATGTTGTATGAAAGATGTGATTCAAACATACTGAACAACTGGGCGTAATGCACTGTTAAAGAGGCAGACAATGACCAATAATAATAATTATAATGAAGGCAACCAGGAAGTCTTAGACAAAATTAACACACCCAAAATAATCACATCTGTACGGTTTTGTGGAAATCCGCCATATATTATAAGAGAAGTGGCCAAAACTGTCATCATATAACTTGACTAATACACTTACCACAAAGCAAGTAACTAAGGAACATGAGGTATGTCTGTACGATTTGGAATGGCCGGAAACTAGGAAACAGTGACGTCTGGGTGTAATAAAGTATTTCGACCCCCATACAATAACGACCCCCGGTCATTATTCTATAGAAAAGGTGACTCCTTTCCTGTAAAATATTGACTCCCCTTATAAAAAACTGACTCCCTTTGAAAACTCTATAGAATAACGACTCCGCGGTCATTACTACTACTTCTACTTCTACTACTACTACTACAACTGCTACTACTGATACTACTATACCTGCTTCCACTAATACGTCTTGTACATCTACCTCTTCTTCTCCTGATGCTGTTGTTGCTGTCACTTATTCCTCTGCTGCTGCTGCTGCTGTTGCTGCCACTGCCACTACCACTGCCACTACCACTACTACTACTACTACTACTACTACTACTACTACTTTCTATTGTTGCCACTGCTAAGTATTGCAACTTCTATTAATACTAAGTTCTATGCTAGCAGTTTCTTGTGCAGTTTTCTTCTGAAGAATTACTTCATACCGAAGTTTGCAGGGATTATTGACACTGGTGTGTTTTGTGAACGTATTGTGAATTGTTATTTTCCTGAAAAAAAAATGTATACACCAAGATACAGCGTCTAGAATAGAATCCCTTGTTCCCGTTGCGGAATGCTCTGATTCCTGTGTCAAGTGATGGTATTCGTGGGGCTAATGGTCAAACGGAAGGACGGACGGACGGACAAGGGCAAATTTTATGCCCCCTCCCCCGAGTGGGGGCATAAAATGCAGCAATTACACCTTAGATACATGAGTTATCACTAAATTTGACCAAATGACCGGGGGTCGTTTTTTTATGGGAGTCAATATTCTTCGTGAGGTTCAGTTTATTTCACGTGGGGGAGTCATAGTACTATGATCTGGAGGTCATAATACTATGACCGGGGGGTCACTTTTTCTATAGAATAATGACCGGGGGGTCATTATTCTATGGGGGTCGAAATACTTCATTACACTGGGCTTTAACCTATATATGACAAGTTAACCTCACTCATATCTACCATTCTGGAAGTGATAAGCTACGCAATGCTTTGTGGTAAAAGTTGATGAGTTAACCTGATAATCAGTGCATCAATCTGTCTCGGTTAAAACGCATTCAGATTCTTCTCAATTTTACCATATATATTTAACCTTTACCATGCTAAATTTCTGAAATGGACTGGTCCATCATTCAATTGTGGCAACACCACTTATTATCCAAATCGGTGTATACTGAAAATTTACTGCAGTGCAGTAGATGATTTAAGTTTGTAAAGATAACTTTATGCAGACGATGTCTAAATGTGTTCGTGTTAAAAAAGCTGGTTCTGTTTTGACATTAAAGTCTCTTAAATATGAAAACGATTGTTTGTAATTTAAATTTTGTCTTGTAAAAGTAACATGGTAGGATTTCTGGATATAGTCACTAGAGGAAGGTTTTATACAAATGTAGAACTATTTTTAAAGACATGTCATATATTATGTATACCTTTCATCATGTTGTTCATTTAACTAGCAGAATGGCCTAGTGTATACAAGTATATTTCTCATTACAGCTTTAACAATCGACTGCTATGAATGCACGTCCCAGAATGGGGATCACAAGGAATGCGAAGACGAATTTGAGAGAGATATTACTACGTATGATCTGATTTCTAGAAACTGTTTCTACGGTTTCTGGAGGGCACATTTTTGCATCAAACTGAAGGGAACACGAGGTAGTATATGTACAACAACCTTAATATTTTGTTAAGATATCACTAAATCAATCCACGAGATCTGAGTCAAGAATGCATGTCTTAGATATGGTATTATTGAACATATTGTGTAATAAACATTAAGTATGTGGTCAGAATGCTTTTAGTAGGCGTTAAATGATTTACCCATACTATACGCAGGGCTACCGACAATAGCCTCCTTTTTTCAAAGGGTGAATAGTAGCAGAGAAGCACATACATTTGTACACAAAACAGTGTAAATACTTCTATAATTATACGATTTTTGAAAGATGGTAAAATTAACTTTTTCTGTGTTGGATTAGCAATATGAAATCGACACTACGTTTTCTTTGTGTCTAATTTTGTTTAACGCTAAAATAATCGAATTATTGTTCTAGTTACATAGCTAACTCTCAAATTAATTCTTTGTAAAGGATGCTCATACAGTGTAAGGTAAATGCAAATATTGGCTGAAAAAGATCTCTTAACTAGATGTCACATGTAACTAGCATTCAGTTTAGTCTTTTTGTGTTGTAATAAAACAATTTGTCTTTACTAGACACTACGGTACCATATCAATTGATTATTAGTGGAGCCTAGCAAAATAAAGTTGGCGTTCGCAGTTTTTTATATGCATATCTGTTATAGGTAAAAGGAAGATGTGCTTTTATTTTTGCGACCAAAAACATACGATTTGCAAACACATTTGCAAACAAAATGAAAAATATTATGTCAGTTTAATTTGATTAATCTATTGTATTTGCTATGTGAGACGACATAAATGTCAATATTTCATTTTATTGTTTGTTTCATTTATAGTCAAAAGTGTAAATTGAATTTATTGTTTGAAGAGGCCATGTCTTCTTCTGCTACGTGTTTTCTTCTCCAAAAGGCGTATTTACAGTATGAGAACCATCAAACACAAAGGGGTGTAATAAAGTAATAAAAACTGTATAAAGAACCTTTGGAAACATAGAGAGAGAAAAAACAAGCAAATATGGCGAGCTTTGCGACAAACCTTTCGTCTTTCTTTGAGAGCATAGAGAGTAGGCTTTGTATTTGTAGACTTCATTACTTTAATATTTTAGATGGTATATTTTATGCTTACAGCTGATGGCTCTACGATAATGGTCCGGCAATGTACAGTAAAAAATTGGGGCAGTCACTGTGGACTTATTCAGTTTGAGTCATCGAAAGGACTAGAGGATGTCGACGGTTGCTTAGAATCGTGCGATTTTGATGGTTGTAATAAGGCAACGATTTATAAAACTAATTACCTTGTTTTATGTATATCTGTGATTTTTGCATGGTCAATATGGCTTTGGAATCGAAGATAATTTGATAATAATGAAAACTGACACTTTATATGTTTGCTCACCTGTATATTTAAATAGTGTTTCTTGAATGCCTATAATTGTAGTATATGTTCTTATATGTTTACTTCAACACCTTATGGGAAAATGTAGATGTTCATGCGACAAAGGGTCGTTAATAAGTGAATCAGGATATTTTACAATATTACCAATCATGTTTGTTTTCTGGTTATAAACAGAACATTATTGTAAGCAGACTGTTCATTTGCTTTGTAAAGACGAAAAGGTATTGCTGTGTGTTTATAATGTTCTCTTGTCCGTTACCTCAACGACAAACAAAAGCAAAGCAGTTTTTAATGTACATCAGCGTCTTGCGTCTTTGCTTATATTTTGTTTAGTGCGTGTATAAATGCAACATTTAGATTTGCCGACGACCGCATTTATTTCACAATTATATCTGAAATATATAAGTTGTAATCCTGACAAATAAAAGAGAAAACGACCCCTCTGTAATAATGTGCTATTATTTACTGAAGCATAGTTATAAACAAAAAAAACAGAGTAAATTGTGATATAAAGCAATAACTGCTTCCATTGTTATTAATTGAACATATGTAGCATGTAATGTTAACGCTTAGACCTTCAAAATACGACATATACACCTGCCCGGGTTGTATTTAATTAAATTACATCAGGAATAGCTATTGTTGATGCATTATATAAGTCATAAAATCATAAAATAGCGTACAATCTCTTTTGTTGTTGTATAATAAATATATCATAATTATGGTCGTAGGATTGGCTACAATCTCTTATTACAGTTCAATAAATATATTTAAAAAAACATTTTTTTTAACAATTATGTATATTGTACTATCCCTGCGACGCCAGTTTTCACGCACTTAAGAGTTCACTTGTCAGTTTCAGAAATAATATTCATTGAAGTCAAAAATGTAATTTAGGTTAAATAGAATATTCATTTCACAATTGATTTGTCATAAAAGTACGTAACTACTTACTTGATTACATCGTATATCATCAAAAATTTATATGAACCCTCTCTGTTTCAACATGTTCACTGTGTCACCAGTTTTCACGCACAATGTAAACTTCCGGTTTTGTCAAATACACTTACCAAATGTTGAAGGATGACTTCATATGTAAACAACTTAAACAGTTTATGATACAATAAACAGTATTTATTAGCATAATAACACTCAATAAGAGCATAATGATGCTTATTTCCAGTCATAGGTCATGTGACATATTAATCACAATATACATTATGCAGAAATTAAATATCGAGAACATGAAAATAAGTAAGGCATGATTCTGACTAAATTAAAACCTACAAGGATCACTGGCCTGAATAAAGACCATTGATCAACTGCTTTCTGTATTCTTTTTTTCTTCACATCAGTACAAACACTAGTAGATCAAGGGATAATCTGAATGATAAATGTCTGTTAATAGTGTTACATATACATGTCTATACTCATTCTCATTCCTCTCTGCAATGAGGACAAAGAAATTTGTCACCAAGTCTAATGACCCTTTCAGCAGTACAATAAATAAAATGTACGCAGTGACAACACACATCACATTTTGCCCATTTTGTAAATTTATTGTGGTAGATTGCCTTACTTCATCAGGGGTGAACTTACCACAGACACAACATTTATCCTCATCTGTAATCAACTCCTCATCTGAAGTAGCAACACTTTCTGTATCAGACACATAGATGCAAGAGGGACCAGGCTTCGGGCTACTAACACTCTTAGACACTTTTGTTACAGGTTTCTTACTTACATGTTTACATTTTTGTTTCTTTGGAGCTTTGGATTTCTTTGTGACTGTTTCATTATGTTCAATAATTTTTTCTACAATATTGTCTTCAGTTATAGGTTTACCACTAACAATGTTACTCAAATACCTTTTCTTTTTGATAGGTTCTTTATCTTTCTTGACTAAGTTTTCTTTCATTTCAAAAAAACTATACCCAGATGTGGATGCTTCTTGTACTGTGGTAGAACCAGTATTGTCTTTGATAGGGTTTACTCGGTTCGATTCCTTTAATACTGTTGAAGGGACACACTGGCTAGCATCAATTACACTTGGGTCACATGGTTATACCCCAGCTTTTTTAAAAGCAGAGAACAAGTTCTCTGGGGAAAGTGCTTTTGTATAAGCTTTACACCCTAACATACATATGTTATCTCTGGTAATATATTTACCACAGTTATCCCTCATAAATTTATGGGCCAAAGAATTAAAAATCCTTTCAAAGGGCCCAAAACAACCAACATCCATTGGTTGTAACACATGACTAGTGTGGGCAGGCAACACAAATAATATGATATTTTCCCTTTTGGCCCATACAATTACACTTAAAGAAACATGGGATCTGTGCACGTCATACATAAGAAGAACAGGACTATCAGGACTTCTTTCTGGCAAGTACTTGATGAGATGGTTCTCAAGGTAAGTCTGAAAGACAACAGAATTGGACCATCCAGATGTAGTGACAGTACCATCTGCACCAGGAGTCTTGCCCTCAAGAAGCTCTTTACGCATACGCTCACCTGGAAAAATAAAATATGGAGGCACATGTTGCCCCTGAGCATTACCACAACCAAGTACAGTAACAGTTGTCCTGTAACTGGAGGTAACGGACGGTGGTTTGGTACCAAATTCAGTGACAACACTGGGTGGCTTATGTAAGGTTGAAAGGCCCTTTTCATCTACATTGTATATTCTCTCAGGCTTTTGAGAAAGATTATATTTGTTAAGTATTTTCTGTAGTTCTGTAAAGTACATATTAATGCATTCTTTAGATGTTGCCTATGCTCTCTGAAGTTGCAGACTTCTGGGTTTTAAAACCTTTAATTCCGGCCATCTGCCCATAAACTTGGAAAACCATTTGTGACCAAGTGGATGACTGGAGTCCCTGTATCCAAGGCTAACAGCATACTCTGTTGCAGTGTCGATGACCTCCGATCTGAAAAGACAAAAAAGTACTCTGATATAAATGAGCATGTAACATTACTTATCTGAAACCTGAATGTTTTACACTAACCTGCTGTACCCATATCCGACACTAGACATGAACTTGAGATGACTTGCAATTCTTGCCTCCTCCTCTTGACTGAACATAGGGCTAGGTCCAGACTTTACTACTTCAGGGTCTACAAACCCACTAATGCGGTTTCTAAGAGTTGCCTCCGGGATACCATACTCTCTAGCAGTCTTCCGTATTGAAGCTCCATCCTCTTTCACCTTGATGTAGGCATTAGTCATAGCGCTGGGCGAGTACGGCCGATTCGGACCTCTAGTGTCCTGAAGAACAAAACAGCACAAAAAGCTATTCATGCATATGAACCCACGAACAAAAAAAAATGCCTTTTTTCGTTAAATTTTCACTGTACCGCTAAATTTATTTTTTGACAGCTTTGACAGATGGCGGGAGCAGACGTCAAAATGATAATCACTGCGTTTCGTCAAATTTTTAAAAAAAAACTCAGGCAAAATGTAAAGGTAATAAAAAGTAATAAGAAAATGACATGATTTATCATTCTTTAAAGTATAATCGTAAACCTTACCTTAGCAAGCTGCACTTTCCACATGTTACAAAGTAGAAGTCTTACTTTCGGTTTGTATCTAAATTTAGATATGCGATATGACGTCATCAAAAGCTGAATATGTCGTAAAACGGAAGTAAACAAAGTGCGTGAAAACTGGCGTGCGTGAAAACAGGCAACTCGACGATAGAGAAAGTTTAACTTTCATATTAAGAAATCGTCGGAAAAGTACATATTATTTTTCATTTGATAACTGTAAATCACCGATTATTGTACTTTATTTGGTACAAACATTTGAAATTAAATATCTCTAATGTGATATGTAATGTTGGATTAGCAAACGGTATTCCGCTGCGCCACAATGTGTGTTTGTTGTGTCTGTTGGCGAAATGCACGCATGTCATATGACGCCGTTTCTGATGTAAACAATCAAAGCTTTCAATAGAGCTTTATGACTACTTTACATGATGTCATAGCTTCATGTATGCGAGTTCAGAAATCATATGGCATACAAATGTATCGTTGTGAATCTACATAATGTCACAGGAACAATATGTACGTCTTTTGCTGTTCACAACTTATTTTAGCAAGACTTGCAAATTTTGAACATTTTGATGTGTATTTTATGAAGCACAATATGTTGTAGTGAATTATTTTAATACCGTATTAATGCATAAGATTGTTATATATTGTCTTATTACATCATTATTTGTGCAGACGACCACTTGCTAACATATACTTTTCATATTCACGCCACAGAATTTATGTTGCAGTATTTTAAAGGGTAGGGGGCCAAGTTGCGTATGTTTTCTGTCAAAAGATTTTCCGGGTCTTCGGAAATTGAGCGATATTTTCTGCGTATTTACGGCTGTAAGCTAAGATGTGGATTGCCTTTTAAATCCCACAATTCACGATCTAGAACATTATAACGTTAGTGGAAGGCCAGAGTAGACCGTACAGTTCAAAAATCTTCTTCTTAGACTCGTAACAGTTTCATTTCAAATGTATGTGTAATATTAATTTACAACAAAGGCCAGTGCTATTTGAATAAAACTATTATATACTTGGTTCTTTTCAGTATTTGATTTAATTGGTATTTTAATGTTGTTGTTCATTTATTTTATGTACGAAATCATACACAGTTACATGCATCTTTTTATGTTCTGATCATCATTGACAACATAAAGTTTTGATGACATCGTATTATTTACGGAATCAGTTTTTATTTATTATTTCCTGAGATATGGAAAGTTATTCTCTTCTTGTTTCATTTCGTTAAGTTTTCAAGCTGTTTCTACATTGTTGTATTGAGATGTTTTGTAAGTTCATGTTTCACAGTCAATGAATAAAACTTAATGCAGAATAATTTTGTGGTTGTAACCTTATTTATCTTCTGACTGGAGAATGCTTTGTGATTGTATTATTTAATCATTTATTTCAGAAGTCGTTTTCTGCGAGTAAAATATTTCCCTATACATCATTGGTCAACATAGGAAATCATTGGAAATCACAATTTTCTACTGAAATTTGAACAGTTTTAGAGCATAGATTTAGTATATAAGTACCAAATTATCAATGGAATTGGAAAATGGGTATTACAAATCAAACTGCACGATTTTTATTTGAAAATGGCCGTAATAAGTAATCTTTCATCCACCTATATACCCAATGACATTAGTTACCCTCATTCCGCATAACATTTCTATATAACTACATAAAGCCACAAATTATTAGTTACACTGCTTGTTGATGACAGGATACGGGATGCACGCTGTAGAGGAAATCCATATCAGGCTATGGTATATACGCTGTCGAGGAAATCAATATGATGTGGATTTTCGAGACAGCATATATCCCGTATCCTGTCACCAACAAGCTGTGTAACGATTTTAGCTTGACGACTACCCTTTACTTGCAAAAAAACACTAAATTTACTCTTGGAAATGATATCTATAGATGAGTTAATAATTATTATGATTTGATTCAATTATGCCAGCGATGCGGCAGCTATTTTGTTTTAATCAAAATTCATATCGGAAAATTACTAGCAGGATATGGAATCTATCCTGTTTGCACGTGACGTCTATAAATGCAAGAAACTTGTGGAAGGCGAGATGGTGATCATTATTCAGAGCGAAAAAAAAATCATAAAAATTATTTCGGCAAATGGTGGCCTCAATCCTCAATAAAACACCGCTATCCTCAATAATCCCTTTCTGTAGTAAATGCGCAAGTCAAAGTTGATTATCATAATTATATTATTGAATGTTAATAATACATTCTTAACAAATCCATTTCGAAGAGCATGTACTAATAATCAATTAGAAATATGCATAAAAACAAGTGGGGAACTCAGTTATATGTCACCAATTCAAAGGATAAAAGATTGCGTTGACTCGTATTTGTTGTACTATCGTTGGCTTGGCTGGAGGGCGTGGACGGTAGCATGCATTTCCTCTACCGTCCATGAACAGACTCTTGAAGTGAAACCGAGCCTGCAACATTTTCGTTTTTGTCGTGTTGAGCGACCTGTGGAGTTTCCACTTTTTTCTATTTTACACATCTTTCCGAGTGATTGTCTTCAGGTAATTTTCTTGAGATTCACCTACCCTGCTTATGATTTTAAAAATTTGACGCTTAATTTCTTGGAAGTCGGGAAATTTTTAATACAACTGCTATTGTTACCTTTAACATGTAATATCATTTTGTATTTATAAGAAACACACTCGGGCTATTTTATGACTCAGGTTATAACATGAACTCCATTTGAACATGGGGCGATGATCCCGTATGTTCTTGTCGACAGTTACAAATTGTTGCATTGTGTGATAATGACTGAACATGAAATGAGCCGTGCCATGAGAAAACCAACATAGTGGCTTTGCGACCAGCATGGATCCAGACCAGCCTGAGCATCCGCGCAGTCTGGTCAGGATCCATGCTGTTCGCTAACGGTTTCTTTAATTGCAATAGGCTTTGAAAGCGAACAACATGGATCCTGACCAGACTGCGCGGATGCGCAGGCTGGTCTGGATCCATGCTGGTCGCAAAGCCACTATGTTGGTTTTCCCATGGCACGGCTCAAATAATTATAAATCAGATTTATAAGTTTATTCTTGAACTTACATCTATTTGGAATCACTATCTTTATCAGTTTTATATTAAGGTAACCGTTGAAGATTTTAATAAAGAATTAAAAGTTAAAAAGCGGTCTCTGAATGAGCATGGGCTGCTTATCAATATTTTATTTCAGTACAAAATGATACATACACATAAAACAACATGATTATCAGCTGATGCGTTTTGAATACATCCTTAACTCTAGGTTGAAGTACAATGCATTTTGAATTATTGGTTTATTTATAGGTTTATTGTCAACAAATTTATTACTTCTCTCTAGAATTGACATTTGTTTTGACTTGCAATATTTTCGGAATTCATAAATAATTTAAATATTCTAATATTTACATCTGGCACATTGTCACATAGCTTTTAGCAAGTTATATTATGTTTTCAACATAAAATAATTCAGATGAGAATATAGTATGGAATTATTGATGAAAGTGTTTGTTTTGACATGCCATCATTGTGTTAATTTAGTTGTCAATTTAGTTGTCACGTTTTAAAACAGAATATCTTAAGTAAGTTCTCTTCATCAAATTTAAATGCATATGACTGGCACACACTGTGATAATATATCTCTCTAATGAAATTATTTGCTTCTTAGTAACATCCTTAACTTCTTGCCGGATAAAAAGGCTTTTGGTTGCCTGGTTTTTCCAAACTGCTCTTTCCCCAAATATGGGAGGGGAGTATTTGTATGACTTCGTGTAAGTCAAGTTGATAAATTTACCATACTAGCCTTGTAGTCGGAGAATTGGTAGTGGATTCAGGAAATGTGATATTCTACTAGACAAAACGAGTTTAAACATTATATTGTAAGCATAATGTATGGTGGAAAAAATAAAGAACAAGTATCATCTTTATGGAAATATGTATGATTTGGGCATTTCTAAAAAGGACATATTAATGAGCTTTCAGTACACTGACATCCTAAAATAGACAAAGGAATATATATCACAAAAGTACAACTACAAAGAATATCTGGACAAACGATTTACAAAATAAATCCTGTAAAAAATAAAAAATTACAAAATTGAAATTCTTTACTCTTTATAAACTGGAGGAAAAGTAGGAAAAAAACACATATCTTTTTTTCAAGTTTTTTTTTTTTTGGGGGTTAAAAAAAGGTTATTTTTTTTAATTTTAAAATGTTCAAAAATTTAATTTCAAAAAAAAACACCGGGCATCCCTCGTATTTCAAAAAATTTACGACACCATTTCTTACTTCAAACAAAATGTTTGGGTGAATTTTATTTTTTTTTAAAAAAATTTTAATGCTTATAAGCTGGTTTTAAAAAAATTTTTCCGTATTTGTAACGGGATTATTTGCGTTTAGATTTCAAAAAACTCAGTTACCTTTGGGGGCAAAATCAAAAATTTCAACATTTTCATTGATTTTTAAAATTTTATTCAATATATGAAAATATAAAATTTTAATTAATCACCCGCCCGTTTTAGAAAAGGGAGCGGATCGGGGGGCAAGGTTCCGAGTTCCTTTTTTGGGAGCGGTTGCTTTGTGAAAGATTTAAAAAAGAAACATTCCAATTTTTCTCCTCCAGTTTATTAGGAAGTATTTGTTTTAGGGATCAATTTAATAAAATTTTACTTAACTGACCCTTTTAAAAAAGAATTTATTTTAAAAAAAACATTTTTGCATTCACAAAACAAAAACCCTGTGAAATCCTGTGTATAATGAAAAACTTAAAAGGTAATTTTTAAAAAGGGTAATTGCGTTATGAAAACGCTTTTACACTGTCCGAAAAAGATTCAAAAACTTTTTTTTTGGGGGGGTTTTTTTTAAAAATGTTTTTTTTTACAAAAGGGGGAAAAAAAAAATCCAGATAAAACAATCCCCTTAAAAAACTTTTTGCCTGCAAAAATCGCCTAAAACGGAATTTCAATAAAGTCTTAAAATTGCCTTTGGGAGCAAAAATTTTCCCTTCCAACCTTTATGGGAAAATATTAAAAATAAAACAATAAAAGGGGAAAAAAATAACATTCGAAGGATAACTGTTAAAAATAGGTTTTGTTTGTTCTCTAACTTAAAATCGATATTGATGTATCGCATACTGTCCCCGTTTAAAATCGGTTCCAATTTACAAAACCCCCAAAATGAAGTATTTAAATTGGAAATAAGATTTTTTTTGTGGTTTTTAACTTTTTTTTTCCAATTTAAAATGGTTATGGTTTTTCACAAATTTTTTTCCCTTTTAAAAGGGCGTAAATTTAAATCCATTTTGGAAGAAACCCCCCAACCTTTTAAAAATACCAAAAAAAGGGAAAATTTCAATAGCTTTTTCATAGAATCAAGCCAACAGGGCAAAGTTGTTTTTTTCCTACTGTTTTCGGTATGCGATTTACGCTATCATGGTTCCTTTGGTTATATTGCCTTTGCAAAAAAAAATCTGAAGAAATTAAAAGTAAAATAAAATGAATGCTTCCAAAATGTTTAAATTTTGGTCCCATGCTTACAAGAACTATTGAATACATAAACCCCTTGAATAATTAAAAATGAAATTTTAAACATCAAAAAGATACAGTAAAAAACTCGTTTGGTTCTCGATATATTTAAAAGGGGACTACCTGAAAATGCGTGTTTCCCTCTTGTAATGAAATATCTAAATAAATATTTTCGAAAAAGGGTCTATAAAAATCTGCTTCGCTCTTTACCAGTCTAACAATTAAAAAAGACAATGTGGGCGGAAAGGGGTTTGGGGTCTTTCGCAAGACAGATTCTGAAGAAAAGGGAATGAAAGTGCTGCGAAAAAAAAATTTTAACTGATACATTTAAAATAGACCCCCAAAAAAAAAAACCCAAATGACTAGAAAAATATTACTTTCAAAAACGGAAAAAAAAACATTTATGGCCCCTGCACGGCACTGCGTGAGTATCAAAAGAATAACTCGAACTTTATGTTAGATTAAGAGCAAAGTATTTAAAAAACCAAGTTTATGCGCTTAAACCTATGCATTCTTTCCTGCGTCAAAACCTTTTACAATCAACACATCTAGAGAGTTTTTGTCATCATTTTTAATATTTTGTCTCTTGTACTTTGTGTTAACATACTCAATTTACAAGTCCCGGTACAAAATGTTTCCTGTTGAAAATATCATATGAAAAAGATGTTGGTAAATTTTAATAGTAAATCAATAAGACATTACACCCGAATTCTTTTTGAACCGGGAGTTCTTTTAAGGAGGTAGTTCCTTTAAACATTTTTTTGCGCATCCCCCAAAGTAACGTCAGGACTTACAAATGTTTACGACGAAAAAAAACGTTTAAAATTTATTCTTCGAAAAAAATTTTTAACCCTTTTTTCCCAAATTTATTTACACCACAAGTTCGTAAAAACCAAGACAAATTTTTTCTTTTTTTTTATAAGTGCCTCATTACTACTGAAGTGTTTCAGCTAATCAATGTTGCCTCATTTTACACACCAACTGAAATTCGACCCACGTCTGGCAATTAAAGACATATTTCCTGTTTTCGATTGAAAAGATTAAATTCCTTTAATCAATGTTAAAAAATTTACCTCAAGAAAAATTACATTCATCAAAATTTTCGGCTCGTTATTAAAAAGCAGACTTTTCCGGGATTTTTGATTGGTCGTGACGATTTGTCGGAAAAAACTCTGATGGCTAAAAACTTTTTACTTTAATTATTCAATAAGTGCCGGGGTTTTTCAATAGGGACCATGGTAACCTCTGGTATGCGAGCATGTCTCCGATCTGATGCTTAATGGTTTATAAGAAAGGGTTAATAAAGGGGAAAAGCGGTCCCCTTTGGGAAATGACCGTGGAAAGGCGAAAAGAGCCGGGGGCCTGGGCCTTATCACTCAAACGCCCCGCTTTCCCGTTTTACGTTTATTATATGTTTCCCTATTTATAGAAGAACATTTAGTGTGTCTTTTCATGGCTACAGTATCTACGGGGATAATAATTTAGCTTTTCATTTTTTTTATTTTTTTTTTAAAAAAACGTAAAAAATAAAATGCCTTTTATAGTTTACTTTGTTCCCTTATAGTACCTTTTGAGATTGAAAAAAAAAATTATTTTACGAAAAAAATCACGACTTACCTCCAGATAATAAAAAACTTAAAATTTGTTGTTTTGCCCCCCAAAAAACAGACGTCATTTTTTTTTACCGACGTTTTAAATTTTGGCGCTAAAGCAGGGCCAATTTTGATAAGTGAAATGCTGAGCATCGTAACAAGCTTTTAACATATTTGTTACTATTTATATATCATAATAATTCAAAACCCCGATGGTTAAATGACGTTATCGAGGCATGGTGTTCGTGTGATGACCGCGGAAATTTGTCTTTAAAGAAAACAAAAAATTTTGACTTTTTTCAAAATTTGAGCTTTTATTTTTTAACGTAATATTTTTTTCCGAAAAATTTTAAATTTTATTTCGCTTTAAAATGATCTATTTTATGTATTAAATGTACGGGAAAATATAAAAAAATTGGTAAGTTTGGGAACGATGTTTTGGAATAAATGGGTACAAGGTTACTTTTTACGCCCTTTTATTTTTTAATACCTATTTTTCCTTTTTTTGAATTTGGGATTTTTATAAACTAGCCTATATTTTTTTTCCCTATTTCAGAGACCAAAAATGATTCCTTTAAATGAATTAATGTTACCCTGGAAACAAAACCCCTTTTTCTTTATATTAAATGTTTAAAATTTAAAGGCGTTGTCATGATCTATTTTGGGAACACGTTTTGCTTTTTATCTGTATTTCAAACATTCTTTAAAATAATAATTGTAAATAATTTTCCAAAAAAATGTCAGATAAGGGGTACTGCTGTTGCAGAAAAAGATCATATTTTAATTTAAAATAAATAACACGTAAACGAGAAAAAGAAAATTTTAAAAAAAAATCAAAGAAATTTCGCAGAAAGCAACAAAAATGAAATTTTTTAAAAAATCTCTCTCCCGGGTTTCTTTAAAAGTTAAAAAAAATAGGTACCTGCAAAGTGTTTGATAATGCTGAATAAAATTACCCCAATATTCCATTTGGGTCAAAAAAGTATGGCACTGAGCCGTCAAACCCGTTTATATACATGTTGTTTAAAAAAATTTTGAAAAAAACACACCCTCGACATAAACACTAAAACTTGTTTAAAACTTGCGCAATAAAATTTAAATTTTCAACACGCAGTGTCTAGGAGACATGAAAAAAAAAAAGAATACACTGAAAGAGTTAATTTCCTTTTTTCAATAAATATCTATTGAATCATACAATTTAAACGGGAAAAAATAAAATTTAAGCGACAGAGAAAACACATTGAGGATTTTTAGCAGCTAAATTTACATAAAAAAAAATTACACGAAAAACTTAATTGCTAGGGTTTAACATTTGAATTACCCTTATGCAAGATATTGATCCTTAAAGGGGGGTTTGGGTCTTAAAAAAATAAACAAATTTTCATCCCTTTGTAAAATGTATCGGTAAGATTTCGCCGATCGCTTTGATTGTTACAAAAATTTTTGCCCTTTAAAAAATCATCATTTTAAAATAACTTTTGTATCAGGAAATCTTGAGAAACCAAGCGCGCTTATTGGATCATTATCGAGATGTAAATTGACATTAACTTTTTTGCTTTTTGATTTATTCTATTTCCAAATTTAGCCTTTAGTATGACATAATAAGTTATTCGGAAAATTTTGACTTAAACTAAAGTTATTTGAAATAAAAACGACATTTTTGGAATACCAGAAAAAATTTTAAATTCAAACAATCAAGATGAAAAAAGCTTTCATTTCGCTCAGAATGCTACAAGGGTTTCGACGATACATTACATAAGCTTTTCTTTTGAAGAAAAATAAGAATTTGGGTTGGAAGAAGCAGTTTTTAAATTGTATTTTTTAATCGATTGGGTATTGGATGCATTGGTATAAAAATTAAAAATTTTACCTGGATTTTAAAGGTTATTTTCTATGTGGTTTGTTAATATTTTGAACTTAAAGACTATTATTGTGCTGTAAGAAGATTCCATGGAACATAAACCAACCCCGTAAAAAAAAGCGACTCGGGTTTTACTAATCTGTTCAAAATTAAAAATTTGGCAAAATCTATTAAAAAATTTTTTGGGTTGATAACATGTCCCCGCTAAAATAGTAGTTTTAGTTTTCGACTACCAAAATAGCCATCGCCAAGTAACATGCTTGGAGTACAAAAATACAAATAAAAAAAATTTTACACTTATGGTATGGGAACAAACAGCAAGATAAGCAAAATTTCAAGTTAAAGAAAAACTTCAAAGGGTTTTATTTGTAGAATCTCCTTATTTTCAAGGTAAAAATTGGCTAAAAAATTTAGCCTTTTTGATCCAGAATTTAAAAAACATTTAATTTAAAAAATTTAAAAAAAAGGCAAATACAAAGTTTTTCAGTTTGAGTCATTTGGACATATCAGTAAAAATGTCCGCCTAACAGAGGGTTTTTGCCCTTAATTTTCTAACAAGAACTTGTTAGTTGAATGATATTTGCTTTTCTACGTATTATTTAAGCATTTAGAACTGAGTGCCAATATTTTTGCGAACTTTGCAATAAGGTTTCTTGGTGAGCTACGTGTATCCTTGAAAATTGTAAAAGCAGTCTTTTAGAAAACTTTAAAATAATTTTGTAGTGAAATCATCCCCGGGCTTTTTTTAATGTTTAAAAGGGATTTTCTATGCACTTCGGGTATATTTTTATCCTTTAAAAAACACTGCAGTACCTTTCTTTCTTTATAGATGTATTTTGCATGCGGACTTGCTTTTGTTTCAAAATTCTGTAAAAATGAAATTTTCTTGGGTTTTGTTTTTAATTTTCCTTTTAATAAAATTATTAAAATTTTTTCTATGATTAAAATTTAAAAGTAAAATTTCGATGAGCTTTCGTCATTTTCTATTCCAGATTAACAAGATTATTCATTTGGTTTCTTTTCCATTGGGGATGTGTATATATTTTAATTAGTTTAGATATGGCCCAAATTTTTTACACGTGAAAAAATTTGTTTTAAAGCAGTCTAGATTTGCAAAAAACAAACATTTCATTAAACAAATTTTTATTACTGTTAAAAGCAAATAAAATTTTTTTTAATAAACAAACTTTTTTAAAAGAAACGTAATCCCTTGACAACCATTGCGGGAACAAAATTTTTTTAAGTTTTTAAAAAGGCACTTTTGTTTTTTAAAGGAGCATAGCCTTAAAGAAAAACCTTATTTCATTTAAGGGGTTTTAAATTGGCCTTCATTTATTCAAAACTGTAAATTCATATTAAAGTGAATTCTTTTTGTTTTAATTTCCCTTAATTTATCAGAGATGATGTTTTGAAAACATTACGCTTCTTATCTTTCAAAAGACAATTTTAGAAGGTTTTTGTAAAGAAAAGTAGTACCCTCTGGGAAAGAGGACGGGGGGAAAAATAGTTATACTGCGTATATCAATGCAATATGACACCAGAGGAAGAATAACTGGTACTCAAAGTAATTTTTCCCCCGGGAATGCAAACAACTTGATACGCCCTAGAATGAATTCGAATTTATATAAGTTGCATGAATAAAAGACGAACGAGAGGCATGGAAGAAATGTCAGATTTCGATATTTGTTGATACGCCTTGAAATTGCTATCTAATATCAATACGACTCAAAATGTATTTTCCAGATATATGTATCAGGTAGAAAATTGGAGGACAAAAATAGAACATCTATGATTTTAGAGAGCATTTACTTCTCATACTATATATACGTATATAGACAACACGTAAATGCTTATGTCTCAAAGACAAAGTACTCGTTATTTTCGATGTTTTTATCTAGATTGAACACTGGATGTTAACATAAATATGACTGCTATTTTTAGACAGTGCTTTAGCAACTGGCTATAGTTCTAAAACAACTATTAAGTTTCAACCTCGCGTCGTTTGAGTTTTCCTTCTATTTCTATTATGATCGCATCACACAAATGTTCTGGAGTTTGTAAAAATAGTCCCATATTTATTTTTTATACTCTTGGCATTATGTGAGTGTATGAGCAACTGAGGCCTCCTGTTTTAAATAACAAAACAAACAGCAACGGATTCTAGAATAATTATGAACTTTATATTCACATTTGAAATATTCGGAATCACTCCGCTCTAGGGTTATGGTTAGGGTTAAGGGTAAGGGTTATGGTTGAATTTGGCCCCACCCTGGGGCAAACTTAGTTTTACATAGAGTTGTACACATGTATAGGGAAAACCTTTAAAAGTCTTCTTGTCTTGAACCACAATGCATGGATCTCTACCAACATTTTTCAAATCATGACCGGTCTATGCACAAAGAAATGATTCTTCATGGTGTATCGGTTGAAATATCACTCAATAAGCACTGGCTATAAGTCCTTTCAGGGCTTTGAATTTCTGGCAGCTATCTCTGATTAAAATACTTCAAATTTACATTTGGCACTTTGTCACACAATTGATCAATCAGGTTATGCTTTTTCTGCATTTTAAACTAAAATATGAGGATAATGAGTCTCACATTCTTCAAGATATAACAAAAAGCGATTGATGAAAGTGCGATGCGTCCGGTCTTAACATGTTTTGGAAAAGGTCAATGCTTTGTCTGACAAAAATAGATCAATGATGTTTTCAAGAACTCAAAGATGTAAATGTCACTATTACTATTGCATCTATTTTGAAATTTTAATCAATTGATAGTCCATGTATTACATTAACAAACAAATCGTTTGAAGCAGACTGAGGCAGTTTATTTAAATATACATTGATCACGAAAGGCTATTGATAAACATGGTGTCTTACTTCCCCTGGGGACTGATCTTGAAGTAAATGTCGTTTGAAACCGGATCACCCCTGTCTATTAGATCGGCTTTATCACAAGTGTTGCAGATATGGATTGTTATAGGTTTGCCACATAAAACAGAACCGTAAAATGCGTGGGAGAGATAGTATACCAGGAATAAAGCCATATAATTCACAGCAGATTGTCTCTTCTTGTAAATGTTAAGACGACTGGAACTCGGAGTTCCCATCATTTCTGTTACATTACGTTCACATAATGGCGTATAGACATTTATCTAGGCCGGATAAATATCTTTACATGTGTATTCAAAAATTCTCCACGGCACAAATTAACCTAACTCGTCGATTTAATTTGTGTCTATCCATACAGTCGGAAAGGACTTCTTCAGAAGTTCTTGAAAATTGTTACAAATCGTTTCTACTGGAACTTAATCATCGTTACCAGCATTTAAAAAATATTTTCATTTGTCTTAAAATTAATGTAATTTAGATTAGTTCAGATGATGTCTAAAATAACTTTCATCTATTTCCAAAAGCCGTTTATATTTAGAATGTATATTACGTTATTTAACTGGTTAGAAACTTTCATAAGATGGGAATATTCTATTTTCATGAAAGGAAAGGGTTATTTCACGAAACATGAACTTAGACTTTACGATTCCTACCCTTTATTAGATCTTTTTTCCTTTATTAGTCACCTTGATCAATACATGACTCTCAATATGTGAACAATCCAGGAAAGACATAAACAGACATAATCCAAGTATCCTTATAAAATTCAAAATTTTCAAATGCTTCCTCAAGATCATCCAAGAGTATATTTTCTAAAGTGAAATATATATTTATGTCATTATGTATGTGCAAAATATGACGGTTCCACAAAATGTTCCAGAAAGTGGGTCTGTCTACATGTGTGTTTAACTGTTCTGATATTATGTAGTTTATAACTTGCATACTCTTTTGAGATGAAAAAGTTTTACAGCCATTATTAACTTATCTATTTATTATCCTTGGAGTATAGATAATGAATGTGTTTAATATATTGTAATGTACATCCCTTGATCTACTGTGAATGTACGACTGTCCTTTAATAATTAATCTTTATTGCTATTTTCTGTAGACTGTGGTAAAATCGAACCTCTTTTCTTTTTAAAATCATTGTTTTTGTTGTTGTCTTTTGCCTTCTCACAAGTGATTATATACTGACATGGCCCGATGTAAATGAATATTCATTAGTAGAATTTTATTTCCATGTTCTAACGAGAATAAATGTCTATGTCACTATTCGGGTTTTCCTCTGTCACTCACTATTTCTGTCACATATTAACTGAGTTATAGTTTACTTATTATACATTCATTACCATAATGTCTACCATAATGCCTTTCATTATTGGTAAAACTGTTTGATATAGTCTACAACATTCCACTCCGTGTATACAATTTAGGTGCATTGTTTTGCACCCAAAATAAATTCGATGTGTCGCAAGTTTATATTTTCAAAAATAATGTTTAAACGCCTTAATAAGCAAACAATCACGGTGAGTTCTTCAAGACTGAAAAGTCCATTTTGTTTGTTCTTAACGTCACATCGACACAATTTAGGTCATATGGTGACTTTCCAGCTTTTCATGGTGGAGCAAGACCCTAGGTGCCGCTCCGGACGTACACCTGGGAAGAACCACCGATTTTCCGTTAGCCAGTAGCTTGATGGCTTCCTCTCATGAAGAATTGAGGTCCCCGAAGGAAGCTAGAACCCACATCAGGGGCAAGTGATTTGAAGTCAGCCACCTTAACCACTCTGCCAAAAACAGATCCCCAAACAACCCATCCACCACTCCTCCCCTTAACTAAACGTCCAATCTTGTATCATTGACTTGATTTCAGGAACAAACGGTAACTAATAGAATATCTTCATATCGAATATTCCTTGTATTGAATAATCGTTGTGTAGCTTATCAATGTTTATGCGAGTTTAATTCCCTATGGGTCACGGAAAAGGCAGAGAATGAAGAAACTTCTCTAAAATGTTCTAATGTTGCTATCTCTGAAGATTGAGAAGCGGCATTTATGTTATAACTGTTGTGACAACTCGGACATGTACATTCATTTATGACTTAAAGCACATGTAAATTATTTAAAAGAAAAGGAAGAAAGGTACACACACTTTATCCTGTAGAAACATGTAGAAACATTTTACACATAAAAATCATGTCCGTCCTACGGTAAATAAATGTGTTACTTTATTTAAATATATGTACAATTTACATGGTGTATTACTGGACCAAACCATTGTAGGCTGATACTGGGAATCGCCATAAGATGTAGTACATAAACCCGCAACGCAGTAATTAATTATAATACAGTACATGATAGCATAGATCTGCAAATTCAAGGGGGTGAAATTTAAAATCGACGCAGCTTTAATCAGACTGATACTGTAATGCGACGGATAAGGAAACAACTGTTTACCTTAACCTGTAATGACAATACCGTTATAACTTTGTCATTATAAACGTATGTTACATAAGTAGTTGGTCATTTTCTTGATCAACATAGTTATATGAAGTAAACAACACTTATCAAGAAGTGGACACAGATCTTTTACTAGATTTAACAGCACCGCTTATTTAATGTATTGTCTGTGAAACGGTCCTCTGTCTGCATACAACGCAACCATGCAATATAATAGCAGACTGTTTGATCGAGTCTGCACATGAGAGGAATACACAACACGTGTCACACTTCCTAATCAGAATTCTATTAAAATAGCAAAATGAATATACAACTCGATCCCAAAAGACCAGCAAACAAAACAACAACATTCATTTACTGAATAGCACATTTCTGCAGAACAACAAGTCGTTTTTACTGATGTTTTTTCAGGAATACTAAAAAATTAATATACTGCTTGCCACCTTTCTATGTAAACAATGTAGCGAATAAACCAATTAAACGCCTACTTTATTGTAATGTTGTAGATTTATTCCGACTAGCCGCGGGTGGCCAGATGTAACAACACAAATGTTCAATGAAAATTGCGAAAACAATCAAATAGTCTAAATTAGATCAGCGCATGGTTCCTTAATTTGCAGTTTCAGTCCTGATAAAGCCAAGGCCAACGAAGACTAGATGGACATTGATTTGTCTTTTATAAACCAATACAATTTGTCCTTCCAATGCGATAGAGGTAACATACTCCTACGTGCGTGTAATATAAAACATATCGTAGCGTAAAAAAACGTACATTATTTAAGACGTGCAGTAGTAACAAGAGTATACATGCGGATACGACAGTTATATATGAGCCGTGCCATGAGAAAACCAACATAGTGGGTTTGCGACCAGCATGGATCCAGACCAGCCTGCGCATCTGCGCAGTCTGGTCAGGATCCATGCTGTTCGCTAACGGTTTCTCTAATTGCTATAGGCTTTGAAAGCGAACAGCATGGATCCTGACCAGACTGCGCGGATGCGCAGGCTGGTCTGGATCCATGCTGGTCGCAAACCCACTATGTTGGTTTTCTCATGGCACGGCTCATTATCAAAAAGGACCTGCATTTACAGCCTCAGTAAATTTGTATTTAAATTAAAAGCATTGCATTTGCTCTGAATATCGGTCGTTTTTAGTTATAGTTAAAGTAAAAAAAACAGCATTTTTATTCAAACTTTTTTGCAGCGTTCAAAAAAGTCAAAGCCTTCCGGCTTAACAAACGCCACACAGCTGTCGGCACCCCGTGTAAGAAGATACGTTACTTTTTTGTATTAAACATTGTCTGGATAAATATTGGGGTTTGTTGCGCACCATTAACTGGTTAAAACTCGCCTATATGTTTTGCTGGTGGTTCCCCAAGATGTTCCTGTTTTGAGATAATGTTATTTATATCTTTGACTTTATCTACGTACTTTTGTATATTGTAATATTGCATATATTCATATATACACAACTGTATACATGATAATGTTTGTATTTCAACATTTACCATTGCCCTGTAGTTTATCCATTTATTTCCAGTGTGGTCTGTAAAACTTCCACTAATTCCACAGAAAAAATATATTTTGTCAATCAAGAACGTCATAATGTTGTGATATGGTTTGTGGGTATATACACATTGCATTTCAAAATTGTAGATAAGGACTTTTTTAAACTGGAACATACAAAATGATGCTTGTACTTATATAATACAACACGCATGTTGAATAGAATGAATCTGCATTTATGTTTTAACTCTGCAAAAGGCCAACTGACAACACCAAAAAGAATGATGAAACGGACTTTAATATCTTTAAGAACTAAAAATAAAAGAGGTTGTTATGAACATTCTCGATAGAACTCAATTATCATAATGGGTTTCCTAGTATAATATTCCCTTTCAATGATTATATTCAATACGTTCCAGATGTTGAGGTCACGAATTCCAATGTATCTGTTTTCAGCTTCACAGACTGCGACATTCACGAAATAATCCTCTGATGGGCAGTGCATGTAATTAACAAAAAAAACTTCTGGGAAACAGACGTTCCTACATCCAATAAAACCAAACTAAAAGTGACACGTAGATATATCAGAAAAAAATGATAACAGCAATGGTATGAAATCAAGGCCAGCTGGGACTTCTTGTCTGGGACAAAAAATTTCTGGTTTCAGTTAACGAAATCGTGGAGTCCGTTTTACGTATATTAGTACTAGATTTCCTCTTAGTCGAGACTGCGGGTTGTGTGACCGGGAGGAGTGTTGTACACGTCGTTATCAAACATTTTGCTTGGTTGGGGTGTTTGTTTCCAACGGATTTTCTGGCAGATTTCATAACAAGAATACCTTTTTCCTGAAGATTTTTTTTTTCAGAATTGGCGGACATTGAACCAAGTCAAAGTAAATTTTTCAGTGGGAGTTTCATAAAGTAATCAAATGCATTTATCCTGGATCTCGATATAAATTAAATCTGAACAAAAATATACCACATGTCAATATGTGTATAAAGGTTGCACAGTAAATGCTTTGATGCATCTGTAACATTTACATTGCGTTTCAGTTTGCATTTCTAGCTAATCAGCAAATTGAATACATTCAATTTGTTAATTTAAAATCTACTACAGAAATTGTGACTGAATATGTCTTGTAGTGTCAGTTCTTACAAGGATAGTCGCTGTTTTAACTATTAAATAATATACAGTAAGAAACGCAGCTACAAGTTAATAGTTTCTAATATAAATATAAATTAGGAAACGAATAGTGCAGTCTCATTATACAGGCTCTTAAAACAGTTAGTCAACGTCATTTCAAGTAAAGAAGACGCTGGTCAAAGTAACTTTGAATATATTATTAGATCATACAGGATTTAGATTAAACCTGCTATAAAATGAACAAGGAAGAGGTTGAAGGGAACGATATTACTAATAGGTTTTTAGGATTTTAAGCTACAGTGCAATAACACAATTATAGGTCATGTAGCGACTTTTCAGCTTCATATGAGAATTTATGATTATCAAAATTGAGTCTATGTTTAAAGTGACTGTTAACCAGTTTGAGTACTGAATTGTTCCTAGGAAAGGAATTAACATCAGCTAAGTAATAACAGCTATTTAGGACAGAAATTTATAGAATGAACATTTAATGTATAATCACATCGAAAATGTTCTATTGATAATTACAAAGTGCTGCTTCGTGAACAATTCATCATTAAATGAAAATAACTGTATTCATAAATGACCACTCGTTTATCCGAAACTGGAATAATTCGGTTTGAATAATGTCTCAGAAAACCTCCAGTTTTTTTTCGCTTGTTCTGACTCTTTGCATATATGATAGATACTGATGAGATAGGTACGGAAGAGCATAAGTGCCAGGTGTATTTATTGACTCGAAACTTCGAGTTACTAACTCGAAGTTTCAAGTTAGTATCTCGAAATTTCGAGTTACTAAGTAGAAATTTCAAGTTACCAACTGCAATAGTTTACGTTGATGTATAGGTCCTGGACAAGATTAGGTACCTGGTGTATCCATCGGGTAGCCCTACAGGAACTATGATTAAGATGACCGGGCAACGTTCCCTCATAAAAATATCACTATTTAAACCATGTTTAAGTCTGGAAGATTTTCGACCTAGTTTGAGCCCATATGGCAAGGAAATATAGACATACCCAACATGAAGGTGCAGTAGTGAGTCTGGTCAAGATTGGGTACCTGAATAGATCTAGATTTTGAGGAGAGGTCATATAAGGTGACCGGGAAGTATTTAAATTTAGAATATTTCACTATTTGGACCATATATGGAAGATTTTCTACCTAGTTCGAGTCCCTACCACCTGAACATACTATACATGTCTAGAGGTTATTGGGTAGGTCATACATTGATGTATGATAGTATATGTTCAAGTCGCTACATGTTGGATACAATATATGGATGTATAAATAGATTATTCGAAGAGTCAAAAGTCGTCCACTACATGTTTGGCCTTTGACAGACGTTCAAATTTTGCGGATAATAACTACTCGTTAATAATTTAGATTTAAATAAATTTAAATTTTCACTGTATGAAATGGGACTATTGTATGTTTAATTAGTCCCTAGTTACTGAGTAAATAAAATAACCAATAGGCTGACTGGCCGACCGACCGATCGATAGATAATGAGGAAAACAATATACTCCTCCTCTTCAAACGGTGGGGGGAGCCAATAAGAAAGTTTATAATGATAACATAACAAACGGGAAGGAAAGGAAAATAACCTGCGTCCTTCATACTTGCCAAAACTATACGATAAATGTCTAGAAATATGAAAAAGAAATGAAACAAAACAAGAAACGTGGAAATTCCACGAAAACCAGGTTTTCAATTGCATCATGCCAACAGGTTCTTTTAAAAAAAATGGTCGTATTCTATTATACATATAATTTTTATTATAACTATGACAATATTTTTCTATTTTTAGTAATACCCAATGGCATTAAAATGACATTTTTTCCACACAGAAAAAAAAACGAAAAAAGAAAAAATAATTTGGATCTCAGTAGTACTTGAACCGACACCCTTCCATTCCAAAGCACATATTTCTTTTTTATTTCAAATATGACCCCATTTTTCTATTTTAGCTACATTGACCTTGACCCTGATTCGAGTGACCTCAAATACATTCCCAACTTTTTTGTGTTTGATAAAAGCTATCTACACACCAAGTATACTGACAATAAGTGTACCAAAACTAAAGATATTGAGTGGAAACCATTATTCTATTTTTAGTAACAGTGACCCCAAATATCATTCAAAGCTAATTTTTCAGAAAAGCTTGCTGTACACAAAGTTTGGTGGCAGTAAATAAGTCCAAACTAAAACTATAGAGCGGAAACCACCTTTTTGATGATCACACTGAGAAAAATATAGAGAAAAAATCTAGAAAAAATCTATTTTTAGTAACTGTGACCTTGACCTTGACCAAAGAAAAAGAAAAAAATATTGGGATCTCAGTAGAATTGGAACCGACGCCCTTCCGTCCAAATGACTAAAAAGTAGCTTTTGGCCCAACGCTCTAAACACTGCGCCACCGTGGAAATTTCTAAGTGTGAAGATTAAATAAGTTATCCTGACCTTGAACTTGACCCCAATGTCCCCAGATACAATCCCAACCTTGGTTTTTCTATAAGCTACTTATAGGCCAAATTTAATTTCAATACATCAATGAAAGCTAGTTATTGTGCGGAAACCAATTTCTCTATTTTTAGCAACAGCGACCTTGGCCTTGACCCAAATGACCAAAAATGCAATCCCAAGCTTCGTCTCCTTATCATCTGTCTACAGGCTAAAATTTGTTGTCTATAGCTTGTTCCAAACTAAAGTTATTGTGCGGAAACCAAGTTCGACGCCCGCCCGAGGACATACCTCAATCTAATGACTGGTTTTCTACGAAATCCTGGTTAACAATGTTTGTGATTGTTACAAGATGGCCTTGCTATCCTCTATTAGGCCTAAAATAAAATTTGTTTTATATCCTATAGAAATGTACGCAAAGTTGTTTTCTCCCTTTGAGATATGAAGGTTTAGGTTAAATCTCTAAGACAAAATATGTACACTAGATCCCCATGATACACACATACGCACTCAAGCACGCACGCTTGCACGAACAAATGAGAGAGTACTTAGGTATATAAAGATTAGACATTGTCCTTTAAAATAATAATAATGTTCTCTTGGGAAGCCCATGTCACTACTGATTATACAATTCCGTTCTTCATGAAATCAGCAAACCAAAGAACATTTAACTGTGTAAAGTGGTCACAATAATGTACTCTGTACACTGAAATGTAGGTAGCATATTAAACAGCTATACGGAGAACTGTCTATTAAACAAGTACAAGATTTTAAATTTAGACAGCTTTAATATGTTTTGGCCAAATATTGTATAATCTTTAATTTTATGCATAAGCTGTAACATAAGAAATTACAAACTTTTAGTAGTGATTTCTATTGTATTACTTTGTTTCTGTTATGGTAAGTTACACCGACTGTTGCTGCCTAATAAACTTTAGGATTCTATTAAAATTCACAATGTATTCAACGTACCAATTACCAAAGCATGCACATTGAAAATCGATGTAAATGAAAAACACGCAACACAAAACTTCTGCATTGAATTTTTATTTTTAACGAAGTCAAACTTTGTCACAATAAACAATAATTATAATTTATACATATGCATGCTGCAATAAAATCTTCACAAGAGGCAAACTAAATACGTATGTCCTGCAAAAAGTTCTGTCACTAATGGGCTTCCGTAGTTTTATCCCAGGTATTTTTAAAACGCTTCATTGCACTTGAATGGTGTGTCCAATGGCTAACAGTATCAGTTTATTTCGTGCAAATTGCTTTTCAAATGACTGAGTTATTTTCAAATTGAAATACATGCAGTCAGATACACTGACCCATTTACTTGTCGCATTATAAAATGGACGCAAAGACTGAAATTCGCACCTATATTAAATGCCGCATTAGGCTTAATATAGATTCAAAGCAGATATTTGGTGAACTATGTGGTATATACGGACCTCAGGTCATTTCACTGCGCACAGTTTTTAGGTGAGTTAAAGCTTTTAAAGCTGGGAAATTATCTGTCGAAGATGATACCTAAAACCTCTGGTGCTGCGGACGAACAGGATGCGCGATTTATCCAGTTGTACTGGCATATCAGAAGGCAGTGTGCAAACAATTCTAAAAAAAACGTTTGTACCTTTTGCGCTAGGTGGGTACCTCATTTGCTCACTGAGGAGCAAAAGAAACAACGACTTAAATGTGCCCGGAAACTTTTAAAAACATACAAAGGCTGTGATAGTCGGGTTATTTCTAATTTGCTAAGGTGACGAATCCTGGGTGCACGTGTTTGTGCCACAAAGAAGGGCTGATAATAAGCAATGTAATCGAAAAGATCAAAAACTCTTCTGTATTGCCAAGAGAACCATAAGTTCGAAAAAAGATGTTGTACGCAATTTTCTTCAATTATAGTGGGCCATTCGTTCAAGTGCCTTGTCCATCTGGTCATACAGTCACTGGACGACTCTACAAGAACTATGTATTGAGGAAAGTGAAAGAGTTTTACAATAAGAAACCTCCAACAGATACCAAAAGAAAACTATCAATCTGCTTTTCGCGAATGGGTACAGAGGTTACAAAAATGTGTTTCGGTAAAGGGGGAATACTTTGAAGGTTTGTAATAAAAATAATTTTGATAAAACGTAGCACTTAAGAAATCCGAACACAATGACAGAACTTTTTGCAGGACCCTCGTACATGCGTTTTCTAATATCCCGACTAGTATTCAGTGTTTGGTGACTTACTTACATTGGTAATGTTTCCAGTAGCATCGGCGTGGACTGGACATCGGGGAGGTAGAGATGACTTAATGTGAGCTGGACTGGAAATAAGTTGGCCCAATCATTCCAGGCTGAGACTTCCTTGGAATACTCAAGCTAAACAAAATGCATTTGATATTGATAGAGTTACATGCTTTCAAAATAAGTCAACCTCAAAACAAAAACTCGCACAATAATGAGCTAATTTCAGGCACTCGTACGTTACAGAATATCGAGGTCTTAAGAAAATGAAATCAATCAATTCACTCGGGTTAATTACTAACCTGTAGATGCTTTAAGTGCATTTCCAGGAATTTTCTGAAGATAAGTGTTCCGAGTAATTACTTTTCTATTGGGAATATTTTCTCGAATGGACTGAATTAAGCATTGAATAATGTGTCATAAATCCTTTACTGGGTACTTCCTCAGTTGATTTTTACATATTTTTAGTTTCAAAACTGTATTTTGCCATATATTAAAGGCTCTTAGAATGGTATTTATTCACTTGATCTTAAAATATTTTCTTTACAAAACTCTGTAACCATATAAAGGTTCTGTTCAAATCAATCTGAAGAAATTATGCGTATTTTGGCAATGCTTGTATGTAGAAATGTATGGGTCGCAGGATAATAGCTGCATTTAAAAAGATAGGCAGGGCTATAACACGTATCTCTTCTTTTTTCCAGTGTAGGATATGAACAGTTTGTGATTCTATTCTGAAATGTGACGCATGCTACTGCAAATGTAGTGTATTACTAAAGTTTGAATCTTATTAGATCAGTACGCTTTGTAAAAAGTCAGCTTTAACATGTATCATTTTATTGCAGATATTTCTTTTACATAGCCAAATTTTGCTGTCATATGATTGTTGCATGTAAATGTAATAAGATACGTGCATTTGGTCATACTGTTCATTTGATTAGGTTAATCAAAAGTTTGAATATTGAAAACATTGTCGTGTTTTACATACAACCATTGTTATCTAACACTATCGTCATCATTTTTCCTGTGGAGGAATTTAGAACTATCCTCACATGTGATGGTCTGTGGACGTATATACGAGTTCTGTTTTCTCCTGCCTACCAATCCCGATACTTTTAGTAAATCCTTTTACCTTTTAGATTAGGCTTTTGTATATAAGTTTCAGATATTTATATTACGAAGTTACAGACACTGGGACCACACATGTAAATTAAGGAAAATTACTTATGTATGGATGTTCTTGTAAGATTTCTGTATAATAGCAAGTTTTAGTCTATTTGTAAACATATATCATATAATGAGTGTTCGCCTTTATTATCCGATAAATTGTTCCTAAGCGTGGAATTAACATCAGCTTACTTATTAATTAATTTATTTTATGATAGTCTAATGAATAACTATCTCAGATATGGCCTAGTAACAATTTCAAAGTGTTGCTTCGGAAACTATTTCTCTTAATATGACTATAACTGTATTTGTGAATGACCGATTAATTATCCAAAACTAGGTTAATTCAGTTTGCATAACGACTGGGAAATTTGCTGGTTAATATTCAGAACTTTATTCTAGAGATCGATGCATTTGAACTATTTACGTAAACTAAGCATGACGTACGAACTCTATTCGCCTTCTCATTATTTGAATATGCTTTGAACAAACATCGGTTTTGCGTGACGTAAAACTTCTATTATTTTTGAAGAACGCCCAGATGTAAATATTGCCCTTTTGAAAAGTGCATAAAACTAAAACCTTTTTCATCTGAATTAGATTTTCATACACACTTCACGCTAATGAAAATCGACACAAGCAAACTTAATGACTGGCATTTTAAGGAATCAATTCCGATTACGTCTGGCGAAATGTGAAATCGAATTTAGTTGCAGGCTGTTTAAATATGTATTACTGACTGCAAACAGCACAAATCCTTTCTGCATATACTGCACGTAGTTTTTTTTGTATCTTCAGCTGAGATATACTTACATCTGTCTTGAGAAATTGGACACTTATGTTGTAATTGTGCTATGTTGTTCGGTGCTAAAATACCGTGCAAAATACCATAAATTTACAGCTTTAAAGTGTTAGTGATGGATGTAAAATACCGCATTCTTTGTATAATTTACGCGTAAATATTTCCCAAAACCTATCCGTTTGTCATACATTTGAAGATAGCTGGCTAGAAAATTGGAGACTTTATCTCAGTATTACACAGGGCCCCAATTTTACATCATAAGGATTTTGTTTCTCAAGCCAGTTTTTACACGTATCTAAAATTTTGTAGATTTGCCCCTGGATCTGGTCAGTATCGCATAAATTGTCAGTGTTTGATCATTTATTTCAGAATATCTAAAAGGGATCTTGATAAATTTCTTAAATTATATGTATATTATGATAATTAACGGTACATTACTTAACCGAACTGTGAAGAATCGACAGTATCCACCTATAATGTGAGTGATTTTTATTGTATTGTTGCCAAAATTATGCAAAACACTTTAATATTTGTATCCCATTATATACCCAAAAGACGTTTACAGGTAGTACAAAAATGTAACAGCACGTTAACCTCAATGATATTACTTAGATTTCAATCCAATGTGTAGAATAAGTGTTTAGGGTAAGTCATGTCATTCATACCAGTTATACAAAGATTATCAAAAATTCTTTTCCAATGAAAATGGCTCCTGTTCACTTGCAAAAACAGAAAAACTTAAGGAAATATTCTGTATCAAATTTATTTTGCTACAACTGACATTTGTCTTACATTGTACGTTAAGCTACGACACCTGTGCCCCGGACATATTTTTCTTTGCCCCGGATATATTTTTCTTTCTTTTTGTAATTTAGATCCTAATAATTTAGAATCATTATTCTGCGAATTCTAGCAAATTATCGCTGAATAAGTTTTAATATTGTCTATATTTTTCTCTATGTAGGCCAAACATATAGCTTATCGTAAGGGACAAAGGTATACAACTGAAAGGTTTGTGGAAATACTGAAGATTAACATGTAGATATTTTAGTGAACGATAAGAAAAATAGAAAGCCATTAAAAACAAACAAAACTATGGAGAACGCTGCTCAAAACTGACTTTAAATTGTGTTTTAATAAGCATGTCGATTTGGGTTTTGTTTTCTCAGTTTATTCATTTTCTTTCTACCATTCAGCTTATTTAGGAGTAGTCACATTTCCTTTATCGCGGTTCAAAATACCCCATCCATCTTCTCAAATTTAGTGCAGGTGTGTTAAGATTAAGTCAAAACATGCAAGCGATTTTCTTTGTTTCCTTATGTCATGTTATGTATAATGTATTATATTGGCCTTTAGGAAACAGTTTTGACTATTGAACAGCAAATACATTTGACATTACGTGTTTCAATCTAAATCTTGAATAACAACATAGTAACAGTTCTAAAAGGTTCAATAGCTGCTCTCTCCCACTTAAACTTTCAATGGTTTACGTAATCAGTACCTTCCAAGTGTAACAGGCGCGATGTCAATTGCATATGTTTCTGACATCATCCGATTGTGACATTAAAAAAAATAACCCCCTTGTGAATTGCGCATGTGGTTGAGAAACAATTTCTAGGAAACAGATCATCCAATATCCAATAAAGCTAATCAAAAGGGACAGTACCGATATCAACGAAATTGATCACCATGTTATAGAATCAAAGCCAGCAGAGACATGTTGTCAGACAAAAATTGTGCTGGTTTATAGTTAGAAGCAATCATTTTCCTGTCAATTTTATTGCCTTTGTCACACCATATGAAGAACATTAAAGCGTGTACAATTTTGTGTCCATCGGGTAAACAATCGGCTATACGTAGTCGCTATCATTCCCACGAATTCTAAAATTTAGAATATTTGTGATTAGAGTCTAAATTGAATTGTACAATATCTGTTATGTCCTTACATACAGTTTGACCTTTAATATAGATTTTACTGGACAAAAGTATGTCATTAATCAAATACAATTTACTGTGTTCAGTTAGCTTATTGTCATGTTATTACTGTAATGCATATAATCCAGACAAAGGTCTGACTTTTGTTAAATATAGCAGTTACATATGAAAATATAACTTAATTCTGTTCAGCTATTAAATCTTTACATCACCTTCAATTACGTAATTTCTCTTTGATGTATCATGCTTCAAGGACATGTCGAAACTTAGTCGGTCAAACATCTTAATATTTAATCAGCCAACAACAGTAGCAGGGAATTCACAATAAAAAGTATTGTAGTTAAATATGGTTTACATTAGAAACGTCTAGCTTATCTGTCAGCACACCTTTGATTTAAAAAAGAACGGTAGTATATTAATAAAATTTATAAATAAAGGAAGCTGTAAGAGAGATGATGACACTAAATGTAAACTTAGAACGAGGTTTCACTTTCTTTTGAGTGTTAAATATTTCTTTGTAAGTTGATATATAAAAGATAAATCCCCATGCTAGGTGGTGCCTTAATTCATATTAACAGAAGTAGAAAAATTGCATATCCATGCCTACAAAAGATCTTGTCACAGATTGTATTATTAATCTATGGCTGGCTACTACCACCAAGGCAATATAATATCAGACTCAGTTTGAATTAACCTGTTCATAAGAGGTAATGAAATGTCCAACACCCTACCGGCTTAAGCGGAATTCTATCATTATCGTAAACTGAATGTCTTCCATGATCTCAAAGGACCAAAAATGTTACAACACTGGGACCACCAGAGGATGATTGAAATGTTAAGACACGCCCTCCAGATGTAATAATTCATGTCATAGATGATTGTAGATTTCCTGTTGCTGTACCTAAGATATCACTTGCGCGACAGAGCTGAAAACAGACAAAGAAAAAAATGTAGTTTTACAAACGTTATTTAAATAGGTGTTATTATGCATACTGTTACGAATTATCTGTTGACTGCGCGAAGAGTAGCGTCGATACCATGGTGTTGGTGACACTGTAGTATAACGACGGAGGAATAACTCATTACAATAAAGTATATGCCTTTGATAAATATAAATCGATTAAAGCGCCATTAAAGATCAAATTACAATGTGTATTATAAACCTCCTGAAATGTTATCACTTTTTGATAGTTTTAATGAAGCTGTTTACTCAGAAATGTTACATCAAACAATTTATAATAACAAATAATTGTCATGTAGTTTTTAGCCGCCTTTAGGAATTACACCTCCCTAGCAAGAACACTTTTATTAAGTTTGAACACTGTGTTAAGCCCGGGTATATTGAAAGTTTGTGCAGTCTATTCTGATGACCTCATTGAAAATATGTATGGAGTAGTTTTCCAAACATCTCTACTATAAACGGTAACGTTTGTGCAAAGAAGTCGTCATTCACGTCAATAAACACTATACAAAGGGCAAAGGTCACAACAATAAAGATATTTATAATTTCTTAATATGCTGATTGAAAGAAGTAGGAAAAAGGCTGTGGTATAATAAATCGCAAACTTCATTATAGTGGTCTAGATTTCCTCATAAATACTTAATCTTGTACTCAGTTATATTTTTATTACCCCTGGGCACTGGTCTTATTGTTTCAAGTTTTGAACCAGAAAACTTCGTTTGATGTCAGGTTTCTCTGTCTGAAAGTTCAGTTGAATCAATAATGTGGCAAATGTGGTTTATTTTAGGTTTCCCATGGGAGCATTATTATGTAGTCATACTATACTGAAGATATTTTAAATGTACGTTTTTATGAGGAACAAGGCCATAATATTGCATGGAAAATGCTTCGAAGGGATCTTATAGATTTTATTCACTATACTTTGCCCATGAGGGAACGTAACGTTTTAATATATTGACGATGTAAATTACTGTATGTTACACATTGTCTTATGACATTGACAGTTCCCACAGGGAAAATAATCACGTAATACAACGAAGTTGCCTTCTCTTGTAAGTATTAAATAATGAAATTCCAGGAAAGACGAACATCATTTTTATACGCGAAATTCCCCTGAAATGTTAACATATAAGATGATATATCTAGTAAATATTCATGTAGACCTTTACTGTGCTTTTAAACGTTCCCCTGACACAAATAAACATTGCCCCGTCTATACAATGGTGTGTTGCATTTTATGTCTATACTGCAAAGCCGATAATGATGTTCTTGGGAATCATTACAAATCGTTTCTACTAGAACAAATCATCATTACATGTGATAATGACTGTATTTATTAAATTGACTTTCATTTCTGCCAAATAATTGTTAATTCTGACAGTATAATTAATGTTAAGATTATCCTCCGTCTATTCTGAAATCAATTGTTAGATAGATTCGATTTCTTTCCAGAATTTCGAAAGTTTTGTGACAATGCACACATTTTGCTTCTCTTAAAGAAGATTAAACAAATATTACTTATCTTTAAAAAATCTAACTTTACAAATATAATATTCACAGATGTTTTGTGTTGAAACACCAGTTGTCATTTTGTCATTTAGGTTTATAAACAATATATTTGAAAGGAACATATTTCGTTATCATATTGTAATTACTTTGTTTACATGTTTAGTTGCACGTAGATGAGAACCCGAAACATGCCTTGAATTATTAGTATATTTGCCTGAGATAAATAAAACATCTTTGCAGTTCTGTACATAAAAACGGTACATCAATATTTTGAATTTTCTAATTCAGTCAACATGACGTTTATGTTCTTCTATGTTACAAATCATCTTCAATATTTGGGATGATGCCTTGCCTACTATTTAGAGACGCTTGTTGTTGGTTTATGTCCCAAAGCTTTAGTTGTATGTTATACAAGGGCTTTTATAAAACATTGATCGTGTTGGGTTTGGAATAGCCTTCAACAGAGACTAGTACAGACAAGCACATTGTTGCCAAAAGACATCTCTTGTCTCTCTGGGTGTATACATATGAATTTCCAGCCTTTTATTCATCTTTAATACTGATATAAATCCTAATATCTATGATAAGAACCAATCTGTTTTCTCAATTATAAAACCATTCACATTCTGTACATTACATTAAAAAGGTCCGAAATAGAAATGGTGTGTGTCACAATGATATTGACTGCTTGAGATTTAACCAATGACGTACCTACTGGGAAAATGCATACTAATGTTTTTGGCATAAAATCTGACATAAGTGATGATCGAATATTTTGAATCTCAAGTAATGCTACAGAATAATTTTTTCTCACAAAGAATATTTTAATTAAACAGGTTCTCTTCCTATACGAATGTATAAAACTCTTTTTAACGTTGGAATAGGATTTCTTTGCCATACATACAAAACACATGGAGCGATTATTTCTTAAATTTATACGTCAACAAAAAGACACAAATATGAATTCTGTCCCGTTTAGATTCATAACTGAATATTCATTACTTAAATTTTATTTCCGATTTCTTATGTATATAAATGTCATCAGCATCAGTGTCTTACACGACGTGTAATATAATGTTTTGTCCTGTACTAAATTTGCCTCTTTAAGCTTTTTCGCAATATTGGATGTTCCAATTGTTCATGTCACTCATCATTTCTGTCGCACATAGATTGAATTATATCAACTTTAGGTCAGAGCTTTCATAAGATAATGGTATTTATGGGCAAAATTGTTGGCGGTACTTAACAACATTTCTATTATTGATTGGTAACAGCGTATAGTCGTGTGTGAATTTGCGCTGATCTCAGAATTACCTTCATTAAGTGGCTATCTTCGGCATGTTGCTTTCAAACGTAACTTTAAATGCCAGAATAAACGTTTCCTCAATTTGAAATTATAGTGGCTTTTGTATTTTCGTTTCAAATGCTAGGTATTGTCACCATTTTTGTTTAAACAACGTCATTTGATAGTACAACCTAAAAGTAGATTTTCACTTATGTTGGTCTTATAAAAATACGAATGGTGCATGCTCCTAGTTATGAATATATACTGATATCCAAGTCCTTAACATTAGTAAATTCATTATAGGTCATAGACAGTGCCTAGAATGTAGAAACCTGTCTCAGATATTTTACTTCTGTTACAAACATCGAGTGTGATAGACGTTCTTTCGTAGCTGTAACTGAAACACGCTCAAAACACATATATCCTTCAAAATATCACCCAAAATCGTATTGTTTTTTAAGAAGAATTCGAATTTCAAGTTGCCCTCCAAATAATTATGAAGAAAGGAAGAAAATACATACGAAGCTCTATATATAATGTAATTATAATTGCATAAAAGCAATTCCTTTTCTGATTTACATGAAATACAGAAGTCGTTTATCTCTGTGAGCGTCAAATAGTTGCGTTATTAAACCTTACGGCCGCGTAATGACCATTGAGTAAAATAGCCCGCCTTTTCCAAATTTTCGGCATTTGTCTTGGTTAAGAAACTTCATGTGCTGACTAGATTATATAAGCTATCGGGTAAGTAACTCCATATCGGGTTAGTAACAGTCCGATATTGATTTTGTATTTTGGCTACAATTGCCAAAATAACTAAAGGGTTGTCGGCAAGATAAAAATCATCCCATGGTTGGTTCGTGATCTGATATGGGATGTTTGCTGTCGAGGAAATCAGTGTAGTCGTTCAATGTAATTGAGTTCAGAAATGAGTGCTGCTGTAATGTAAAGGTGATGGTGTCCCCGCACACTTAAATCAGACTGCTGCTTCAATGTAATTAGCCAGAGAGTTTGCCTCTACACATTTACTGAAGAACACAATTCTTCTACAACCGCAGTTACCCAGAAATACAAAAAGCTCATTTACTGATCGACTAAACAGCACACTTCTATCCTATGAATCTATGATAATGATGATAAAAAGCTTACATGCGTGCTATTGCAGAATTGTGCAGAAAACAATAGTCATTGTGACCGTAACGTAAAAACAAATGTGCTTATCCCCTGCAGCAAAAGTGTGCTAAGTTGACAATTCAGCGATAGTAGTGTGAAAAGTGTCTATGTTTTCAAGAGAGAAAACAGCATCAGCATTACCACTTATTATTCGGAATCATTATAATTCATACTAAGGTGAATAATGCCGTTCTTTGAGGAAACTATTACAGGCTATAGATTCAGTAAATAAGATAAACTGAAATTCCAGACGTTACTGAGATATACCCTGCTGCAAGACGGGCAGTCGTCTTCAGAAATTGTACCGCCGAGTCATCGGTCATACATGACAATTAATCTTGAGTTACATTTAGTATGGTATGTAGTTCCTTAAGATAAACAGTCTGAGATAGGTAACGATAGCCTTTAGAAGCCCCGTGATTTTCATGTAAAATTGCGGACATATCTTTGTACAAACATTCAAAATCTCCGGTAATATGTATTATAAAGTTTCGATTTAAAAGATACTTTCAAAAAATGACATCCTTGCCTGAAGTAAAAGATACATGTCGTCTTTCTTCACCATTATAAGTACGACCTTTTTCATATCAACTGACCAAGGAACTAACGACGGAGATTTTTTCATGATTCATTTAAACATTTGCATATCAAGCATTCGTGTTTATGGCAATTGTTCGGCGCTATTATGTACGTTTCATTTTGTCATTCTTTTTATTCCTGTGGTTTGAGTTTTAAAGAAATGAAAACATGTTGAAAAGTTTAAAACTAATGGACATTGTTTGATCTGTTATCTCCATAACAAGGTTTTTCCTAAGTTTTTCGTAACGTATAAGACAATATTATTCATATTATACACCATTCTTAATAATGCCTTTTAATATAAACTTTTTGATTTTCAAAATATCTTGGATTTTGAATTTAACGTCAAAAAGAGTGTTGACAAAATATTTAACATTTCAAATTTCAGCAATTTTGACTATCTTGACTATCGTTGTTTCATTAACTTTCAAATTTAACTTCTTTTAAGATAAGTTTTATAGCTTTCAGGATTTCCTTGTTTGCAAAAAGCAACATGTAAAATTTCGAAAAAAAAATCATGGATAAGAACTAAACTCCGGGAAAATATTTTTGTCTATTAAAGACATTTAAGATTCTATGGATCCTACTATCATACCTGGTATCCTTAGAATGGTGTATAAGTTATAAATAGATCCTGTAATTCCCGAAAATCATTTTTACGAAAATGAAGAATCAAACAGTGAGGTAATGTCAGAGTAACAATCGTAAATGAGCAAAGTATCATCAGCAAGAAAACACGAGGTTCTCCAAATTATACGTTCTCCATTACTAAATGCATGTACATGTAACTATGAAATTGTTATCACAAATGGATACCGTCTCGATAGCCTAGTGGTAGAGCGTCCGCTTCATGTGTGGGAGGTCGTGGGTTCGATCCCCGGCCGCGTCATACCAAAGACGTGAAAAATGGTACCAGCAGCTCCCTTGCTTGGCGCTCAGCATTAAAAGGGAAACTGGCCTCTTCTCTCATACCCTCGTGGCGATGGATTCCATCAGAAATGAGTTGTCGAGAGTGATTAATGTAAGTTGTAGAACTTCCTTCACAATCGGCCTAAAATAAATTATGTATAAACTAAATGGATACATTCGTCATAGTCAGACTGAATGAAATCTAATGTTGAAATTAAAACTGTCTGCATGCAAAGGTCGTGTTACAGCGCATAAAAGATGCCTTACAGAAATACAAAATGTGATTATACTGCATGTGTGATATCAAATCTGATTCATTTTATAGACAATTGATTGTTGCAATACGTCTCCGGATACATTTCATCAGTGTTATCTTTGACTGGTTTGTGGACACGAGCACAGAAAATGATTAACAATCGTTCTAATCCGTCTTATTAAATGTTTGTCTCAATATGTTTTACAAATCTATACATAGGTTAGGTGATTCTGATATGGATAAGTTTTACATGTAATCAAACTATAGAAAACTTTTGAGGTTGGAAAACTATACCACTATGCAGCTCCGCATATTCATATTTTATAAACATTGCAGGAATACAACTATTTTTTTGATACTGTTCAAAAAGAAACGTTTTAATCTTATTTGTTCACCTGCATTGAAAGTCTACCTAGCTGTAAAGGTGGACACGTTGCATGATTCCAATTTTGATAAACAGTTGGAGAAATACAGGTTATAATTATGTCTTTAAGAAGATCCCACAGGTCCTTTGAGGAAAATCCAGATATTTCCTTACATTATATTTTCTTGACGAAACGCAGTTCAGATGTTGACAATAGGCAGACCAAAACAACAATTATGAAGCCTATATATCACAGAAACTATCAAAACACAAAATGAAATATCAGGCACCACACCCAGTCTGCTATTATTTTTCCTGGTTACGTTCTATGCTTCATAGGGATCTTCTTATAGAACTTACTAATTGTTGTAAATTACATAAGACTGATTTTAAGGATACTATGAATCATACTTTACGTCGGCCTTCTGAAAATAATGACAATCGTGCTTGAATATTATACACGGTCTATGTACAGACTTCGTGTTTAGTTTATCCCTTCAAAGTTAACGCCCTTGAATTCCACGCACTACCGTAGTCAAGAAATCCAAGCGGTAAATGCTGCAGTGTTGTCTACCATTGGTATGAGTTAAGTAAATGAATATTATAATTTCGATAAATATTTGGGCCCAGCCAACATCGTATTCAACCTTTGAAAGGGGAAACTGTCAAAAGGACTTAGATCTGGTGAATAATCACAGCCACAGTCCGTAGACAACGCGACGCTGTGGTTCGTACAATTATCTCTATATCTTATCTCCTGTTATCACATTTTTCCCTATTGGCCTTTAGCTCCTCGGAAAACGCGTGTGACACCTATCGCGAGTCACCTTTCTTAAACATAATTACTCGGTGATAATCTCATGAGTTCTCCCCGCTGACATGCCAAGAAAAACGATATCTCGGGCGTCTTCATCAATAAGACGTCTTACAGCAGCAATGTTCTTTGAAGTCAATGATGTTTTGGGCCTGCCAGGACGAGTCCTGTCTTTCAGGACTGCCTGACAATTTAAATTTACATACCCACCTGTAAACAGCTTTCTCTAATACTGCCGACTTTCCATGTGAAGTATGCAGTTCACCGAGATTCTGCCTTGCAGGTATTTCTAAAGAACAAACGTACTTTAATGTACGCTCTTATTTCTGATTTTTTTCACTTTTATAAACTACATGTACATGTACTTTGCTTAGTATATATGACTACATCTGATACAAAACTGAATAACTTCGAAACGATGCCATAGTTTTTAATGAAACTTTGCAGGGTTATAAAGGAGTCTTTCAACTTCTACGGAAGTCATTATATTTAGAATGGTCCACATAAAAATGCTTGTTTTGAAATTTCAGGTAAATGACAATGTCTAACATATTGATCATCAGTAATTCGTGTCGTTTCCAAACAGAAATTTCGTTATTACTCGTACTGATAATGTCATAAAATTGAAAACCATTTATGTCGACTTTTTATCCACAATGTAGAAATTCTGTGCTGGTAATTTTTTAACACATCTCAAGTATATCGTTAAGGCTTGGAGTAAAAGGGTCTTATTTTGTAGCCAAAACTGTGCTGGATTAATTTTGGGATAGTGACAACTATATCTTATAATCTACAAGTATGGATTTCTTGTGATACTGAATAATTTTTTATTATCCGAAATTAATTATCAATGTCAACTGATATTCATCAGCAGGCCCGATGATGACTGATGAGTTTGATAAACGTTTGCACGGCCGAAACTGAAAAATGGCTTGCTATTAAGATTCATTACTAACAGTTTGTCATGACAATAGGACAATACAAAAATATTCAATTCACCAATTAATTAAAAACAATACATGTTTTAATAATACCAAAAATACATATTTGAGCAAGTTTATGATAGACTGACAGTACCTTTAAACAAGAGAAACTTTTAAAGAAGCTTTCCAACCATAGCATAGCAATAAAGTTATATGAAAGAGGTTCTATGGAGAGCTGATAATATAAAGATGACAAACATGCTCATAATACAATCGGAGTAAGCTGTTTGCACAGCTTTAAAGTTTCTTCTGAAAAATGAAATGAAAGAAACCGCACGAAAACATCATACAGAAAACAGACATGAGTAAGAATATAGTACTAGCCATTCAAAGTTTGGTTTACAGACGTGTCGAACTTAGAAATAATACTTGCGGACTGTTCCAAGTAGGCTCCAAATACTTTTATGAATTAAATGAACCCTATGGCACTCAGACTCACACTCCTGAAAATTTAGTTGAACAGACAATATTATTTTACTAAAGATATAATTTCATTTTAATAAATTTAACAATGGCAAAAAACACCTATCCGTAACACGACACCTATGTAAAGAAGGAAAAATACTTACACCATCACCTTTAATTGCAATACCATATAATTTGTGTCATTCCTGTTGAATCTTTGGTCAATGTTGGTCCATTCTAAAGATACGGTTTTATAACCTGAGAACGAAATAGTGGTGACGTGGTGGTCAGGCATGCGTGAAAAAAACAGCTATCTTAAATCATTTCTCTCGAAAACAAAAAATATCAAAACATGATTGGATCATTTCAGACTTAACAATTCCAAATAACTTCATGACTTCCGAAACAGACCATTTTCTCTGGCATTTCGGCTTGGGTTAGTCGAAAAGTTGTCTCTTGCTTTTGATACTGCACTATGACTTTTTGAATTTAAAGTAGTTTTTCCTGCTTACAAGTCAACGCAGTCAACACAACATTAGAGGTAATGTTACCACCAACTGCGAGATCACAAGCAAAACAATTCATTTTACACTTGCAATATGTGGCTCATTAATATTCCAGTATCGTGTCTGTAAAGCATTTATACAAAGAACATGTTTGAATGTATCAGTGTATCAAAATATCTTTATGGTGTGTTATTATTTAAGATATATTTGAAACATAAACGATTCAAGTTTGAATTTATTATTTCGTGTCCTTTAAGCATAGATATAACATTGACGTGCAAAGTAAAAGTATTGATTCAGACAGATCGTTTTTTTATCTAAAGATAGCTATTAATAACAAGTGTTAAGGATTTCGAAAGTATGACTTCCTTTTTTCGAACTAACCTGCTTTCTGGTGTTCCATGTATGCAAAAACACAGCAATATAAAAGGGTAATTAAAAGTGATAATGAAAGCATAATGCGTCACTAATCTTGAAGTTAGCATATCCTGTTGTATGTCATTAATTTCATTTCTGTCAAAGGGAGCTTTGATGTAATGTTCAATTTTCTGTATAAACATTGAGCTGCGGATGTAATCAAAAGGTTGAATTGGTTTTTGAAAAGAACAAAGAATGTTAATGGGCAATTATCTTTCGATGCTAATCTGGCTATAGCGTGTGAGTATCTCGTCCACATGGTTTGACCATGGGCGTTTGTGACTTAGTCCCTAAAGTAAACAGATCATCAGGGTTTGCAAAACTCCTGATGATTTATTGTTTTGTTAGGTGTTATTTCAAATTTAAAATGGTACTGACATCCTCTTTTGTAATAAACACAGGAGAGATCTTCATATTAAAATGATTATTTTTGTCTTTGTAAATAATTTGAGTGTAAAAAAGTAGCTTCTAAGATTTATCGTAAGATCGCTAAATATGCATGCTAAAAATGTCGATTAAAAAAGCATTTTTTTTTTTTTTTTGGCGGATTTTGAATACTGACAACCTTTAGCTAAATTCTGGCCTTTCTATTTCTACCTTTTACGCAAAAAGCTGCACTGTTGAGCTGAATTGATATCATCTATCATCATCTAATACTGAAACAAGTTTTGAGTTGTTTTATATTAAACTTGAATGATTGCTGATTTCTATCATGTCGAGTTGTCGTCTTGGCGTGGCAACAGCAAAACATATCGACAAATAAATTTTGTCAAGTTGTTTTATTGTCGGACTGTTGCTCCTCCGCCCCACCATCAAGACATCTCGAATGACTTTACATTCGTCATTTCGTTGAAAGTCTGTAGAACGTCTGTTTTGACGTCTCCATTCCGCAAGCTCGGCGGCACAAGAAGACAAAGAGTTATGTAGAGTTGGTGTCTTCCGGTAGACATGGGCAAAGCACTTAATTGTGTTTATTCTTGCATTGAATTTAAACGATTCATCGAGCTTGTACAGCTTTGAATCCGAGATAGCCAGGACAAAAGAAACTATATTTTTGTTCTCATAATTATCTTTATGCCTGTGTTGAAAATTTTCTTTCTTATGGACGAGAGCTGAATACAGACACCCGGAAAACGCTATTTGTACCAAAATCAAACTTTATGAAATAGTTTATTTTACACTTTTTACACACAACTTAAAGCAAAAACAAACTAAAATTGTACTACGGGTTGAAATATAAACGGGTATGCTGTATAACTTGAAATTCAGTTATCAGTTAGTAAAATTCGGGATCCTGCTAGAAGAGAAAAGGTAATAGTTAGCGCCAGAAAACTAAAACAAATGTAGTTTCGTTCTTTCGTGCTATCGTTTAGTTTTGTTGTGTTTAACGTCACACCGACACAATTAACTGTCATGTAGCCACTTTCCAGTTTTTGCTAATAGAGAAAGACCAAGGGTGCCCCTCTAAGTATTATTTCGTCACTGACGGGTACCTGGGTAGAACTACCGACCTTCCGTAAGCCAGCTGGATAGCTTCCTCACATGAAGAATTCAATGTCCTAAGCGAGGCTCGAACCCACTGGATACTTCTGTCTTCCATTCATTACAACATAGTCTCATCAGTGCCATGTTCTGTGATTGTCTAACAAGCTTGCACAAAGTCTATGTCATGAACCTGTCGGCCTGGCCATAGTAGAGACACCGTCTAATGTTTGAATAATTGAAAAGCTACTATGCTGAACCCCATCATTCCTGCCTACTCAAAGGGTTGTTTATAATATGGTTACATCAAACCATTACTCTAGCAATCGTTATTTCCGCGATCATTTACTGGGGAGGTTGCCATTGCAATGGTACCGTCTCAGATACTTCAGTTTTTGCCGGATTATAATATAACAAAATAATATTCTCTTAGCCCTCATCCGTTTGCATGAAAATATCTTATGTATTTTTCACGTTATTGCAAGAGCCGTATTTGTATGCATTTTCTTAATTATGTGTGCAACGAAATAAAATCACTTTCTTATCTTCTTGTTGTCTTTAACTACATACAATTTTTAGCAAGACATTTCGAATATCTTTATTTTTGTCTGAAAAAAAAAAGATTTTCCAAACAGACGATCTTGGCAGTATTTCATAAAGCAACTTAAGTATAAGTTTTGACTTAGTTGAAGATTTTACCTTAAGTTTGGTGTGATATTCAGCTTAAGAGTCTAAGAAAATAACTTAAGTCCACTATATTCATAAAACAGCTTAAAACTTAAGATACGTGAGAATGACATAAGTAAGAAAACAAAATGGCGTCGTGAGTACGAATTGAAGTGTTTTTTTTCAGATAAAAGCTCCTTTAACATAATTGGCCATGTTGTATCTGTCTGAAATAATGTTGTTTTCTTTTAATGTTTTCGTCCCACAATAAAAGCCAGAATTTCTTATTAAGTTGTTTTTATGCATAACAAATATACTTAAGTAAAATAAAATTCTTACTTAAGTAATACTTAAGTAAATAATCAATTTTCTTATATTTAATCTTAAAGATGCTTTATAATACTCGCCCCAGATGGGATGCGAACCGACAGTTTCAGTCTGTAAACTGAAATAGAAGTTTAACAGAAAAAAAAGACAATATAACATTATGATCTATTCAATAAGTACCCATTGCTGTACTTAAAGACATTTCATCACTAATAAATTTAATGAATGAAGTTATTTGTAACTGGTCATAGCAATATGAAATGGATTTTGGCCTGAATAATATCAGTGGATGCCATAACGTACTCATCCATAAAAATCTGCTTTTCTCAATTACTCACGGAAAGCATGTATATTTACTGATGGTTCTTCTTTGTCTTTAATACTCTTCTGCACCTTTTCTTACCACGCTGAGAAATCAAACTTTTATTAAAGTGCGTAATGGGGATCTATAGATCGAATTTAATTGGTTCAAGATTTATGTTCTTGTGGGGATAAGGCCCTTGTAATTAGTGCCACATGGGTGTACTGTGTTGCGCTGGTGTTTCTCTTCTGATATTTTCCAGTGATTCTAGCGTTTACTTATTACGGGAATCAAATAAGAAAGGCTTTTATACAGAATATCCAAGAAAAAGTAATGATAAAATGCGATGCCACATTGAGCTAAAATAGCAATCTGTAAATAGTACGCTTACATTGTATATATGCTCTCAACAAGCAAATAACGACATTTTCTTAGGATACGTTCAAGACTTTTGCCAATAAACGTCAATATCTTGAGAGATATTTGATCCAAAATCGACTATAATTCAATTTACGGGCGACAGAAATAATAAACAACAGAGGGAAAGCCTCACTTCCAATATTGCGTAAAACCAATAAAAGGCAAAGGCAGAAGGGAAGAACAAAATATCATATTACACATATGTCTTGACGGAAACATGTGTTCCTGTTAGAAAATATAAATAAAATCCTTATACTGAATACAAATCTTATTTACTTGTGACAACAATTTCTCAGCGACACATAGCTAAAAGCAACTCTCCAGTTCTTTTTCGGTAAAATTGAAATCCACTCAATTCTTTTGCTTCTTTCTATATTTATTAACTTATTAATACCTATATTTTCGCAATGAATCCTGTATATTTAAAAAAAAATGAGAAGTGTTTAAACTTCCTAACCGTTTTTAGTAAATTTAACTTCAATGTCAGTACATCAGATAAAGTTACTTTGATTACCTCGCTAACATGTAGAACGTAATTCACCTTTGACGAATAATTGCCAAAGTCAGAAGAATTTGCATGATCTAGTTTCCAAGACTGTGTTTTCGGTTGCTCTCGATTGTTTCAAAAAAATACGCATGTGTTCAATAACCTGATGCGGACAAGGATGCACGCTTTACTTGTTAGACACCAAATTATGCTAAAAATTTCTTGTAACATTCCAAGAAGTATACAGTTTTGTCATGTCAAAAGGAATTAAGTCCTTGAGCTGCTTCTGCTACAGAAAATAACGAACGAGATATACTTAGTAACCTCTTGGTGCTACCAAGGGTGATATTATTTCATCAGCTGCTACAAATGAATTGCTCATTTGAATTTGATTTAAACGAAGTGGTTTGTTGACAACAGGCTTTAAATGAATTAAAAGACATTATGAATATAAAAACTGAGCGTTTATTAGTTTTCTCCCCATAAACAAATACGCTTGTGGCCGGTTAAAAATTTGCTCTGTGTATATTCTTTATTTTTCTGTTCACATGACGAAAATTTTACTCTCTGTTCACAGTCACAATATTTAGGTAACGCAAATACATATCTGAGATTGGTTCACATGTAATGTAAAAGGAGTGGGCGGACAAATTTACTGTAATGCATCTGATTTACTAAAATCATTACTTATGGAAAGTTGTTTTGTTCAATTATTATTCTATTAATTGGCAATGTTATCACCATAACAATTCTAACATGTTAAAAATGCACTTTCTAGGCGTAAAACACCTTACTCAAATTCATCGGTGAGTACCGGTATTTGTATTGTTGATTCACATTCGTAGTATCATTTGTGAATGAGCAATGTGATTCGGACTTAGGCCCTTACTAGTCGAATACTGTGCAAATATAACGCGGTGTTATTAACAATTCCTGATCAATGAGAACAAAATATTCGTAGTAAATATGCGCATGAGCAATACGATTTGGAATTAGCCTTACAAAGCGTAAAAACGCATTGCGCAAATTTTACGCGGTGTGTATTGGTACTGCTGATACACATGACAAAACATATATTTGGAGGATTATTTGCATATGAGCAATGTGATTTGGACTTGGCCTTACTAGAGTAACTTGCCCTATTATCGACACATTAAGCATGAACCGAATAAAAGATGATGACAGAGCCAATCTAATTTGCAATCGAAATACAACTGGTTAATAAAAACCGGATTTTCAACGGCTATCATTGGTTGAAATATTGATGAGCAAATCATTATCCTTTGCACATTGGACCAAAGAGATTATTTAAACAAATCTAGTCCAAGTTCCTTTGAAATATTTCAAATTGCCTAATAACTGGCACCCCCTCTCCGCTAATAACCGACACTTTAGATAATTTAAGTTTTTACTAGATCTAGCAAGTTTACTGATAATTTGCATTAGTTTTTTTAATATAATATCAAATGTGTCTTGCAATTATTACTATAATTTATCTGTTCTGGTTGTAAACAGCAATGTAATAAATTTAAACCAGACCATGAGCAGTTCTTCCTATATGTCCTTTAATAAAGCAAATACACTTGTATTTTTTACATATTACATTGTTTTCGCTGCAATTAAAACACCCAAAGCACTATAAAAGCCAGCTGCATTTGTAACCACCGAAGTATAATTCATTACCATTATCTAAGCTTGAACGAATCATATTTTCCTCCAAAGGCATTATTGCTGAGCTGATCCATTCAAAGTACATATGGCATTGTTTTGTTATTAAAAACAAAGTTTTTAATAATTCACATTGGTTTTTAGGGTTAAATAGAATTTTAAAATATTTCATCTGGCCATTAAAGTGTTGATAATAGGAAGAATTATTAAAATGACTTTTTTTAGAAAACTTGAAATAGCTCTGTAGATTTCAGAATAAATGCAGTTATTTGACATACAATTATAATACAAAAGTTTGATGTGAATTGGCTCAGAAATTAAGTAATAATGGAAAAGCGCAATGGTGTCGGTATTTGGAAGGTGTCGGATTTAGGCAATATTACTCGGCGTAAAAATATCTTATGCAAATTTTACGCGTTCTGTATTTTTATTGCTGAACATACATTTGGAGCATTATTTGCGTATGAGTGATGTAATTTGCACCTTGCCTTACTAGGCATAAAACACCATGCGGGAATTTTCCGCAGGATATGTAATCTTATTGCTGATTCATCTGACGAAACATATATTCGGAGCATTTTTGCGTATGAGTAATGTGATTTGCACCTTGCCTTACTAGGCGTAAAAACACCTTAGGCAAATTTTGCGGGGGCTGTATTTTGGTACTTTGGTACGACGATGGGCACAAATTTCGATGGCGCCTAGTGAGAATCTTATTGCATGTGAACAGCACCTTAGGTTTGTATTGTGAGCGTTTATAGTTGCACTTATGTAAAATGTGTATTTTCAATAAACATATATTTTTGTATTATACATTCTTAACTTGCTTATCATTATTTTCAAATATTGCGTTTTAGAACATCAATTTTTACAATTTAAACAAAAAACTCAGAAATAAATCAAAATTATTATACCTGCGTTGCAAAAATCGTATTGAACCCGCAATAGATAAAGCTGACAACTTTCAGAAAAAGATATCTCGTTTGCTGAAAGTTTCATGATTCATTTATTTATCTAATACTATACATAAACAAATCAAAACACCGAAGTTAGCATAAAGAGATTTCAGCATTACATTTATTTTGAAAAAGACAACTTGTTAAACAGTGCTCAAGTATTCCCACTTCCATGACAGACAAGAGGGATCAAATCTTACGAAAACTAAGACACAAAACTATTTCACTCAAGTGGTCTGTCAAAGCCAGAGAAAACATATGCATGTTTACAGCTGTATGATTTATTTCAGTTTAAAACAATTAATTAAGATAGCCGCAATAATCGATACAGGTAGGTAAAAAGACACCTGATTATGGTTTTGATATACAAACAAATACAGTTATTAGAGAACTAGAGAACCGTTTGTCCAGTTCTGAAATATTGTACAAAATAACAAATGGTTTTGATCAAGAAATAGTACAAATTACCAGTTGATGTTTTGGCCTCTCTACAGGTCCAGCGCGGGGCCTGAATACGTATCTTTATTTTTTTAGTTGCCCTAGCGGACTTAAAGCTTAACTGTGTCAATGCATTTTTGTGAAAGTATCCATAATTTACATAACCCTGAATAAATTGATGTAGGCTTTCTTTTCAAGCAGAGTGATCTGTTAAATCTTTCCTTTATTCATAGATATCCTTCATTCTTGTTTCCAGAACAAATATAGTATTTATCTTTCTTGTCAAACCATATTCACCACACAGTTAAAAACATGCAATTCGTTAATAACTTTGTAATAACTATACTGAAAAATGTCTGCTCGTTAAAGTACTTCATCATCAATGGCATTGACAGGATTAAGTGTAACAGGAAAGAAAAAAAATAACTATCTAACTGAAATTAACTTAAATATATCGAGCCACTAAGTTGAGTGTAACAGTCCTATGTTAAACAGTTGTTTGTCATGACGCCATAGCTACTATCATGGTCCAATATAACCAAGGTGAATACCCCTACCCTGCGAAGCCGGAGACAAACTTGTATAAGGTAAGGTATTTTTGCCAAAAGGCTTTACGTTTAAAAACTATTCAGTTGCTCAATTATTTTAAAACGGTATTTACGTAAAAAACGTTCGACGGACTTCAAATATCTTTGTTGTTTTGCTCTCAATTTATATAATTACCAAATGAAATGATCTAATTTTTATTTCATTTTAAAGATATGATGCCATCAGCATCGAGCTTTCTCCTTTTCCTGTGTTTGACTGCAAACCTTGTTAATCTAGGTTAGATATTATATTGTTTTAAATCCATGGGGAAATGATATGTTTTTTAAACTGTTATTTTCGTAAATCAAGTGACAAAGGAATATTTTACAAATTTCTAAACTGAGATACGTTCATTCTATACATATTGTTTGTTTACTTTTAATATCCACAGTTAAAATAAAGAAGACGAGAAAATAGGGCTTGCTCAATTACCGAATACCAAAAATACACAAAAAAAAAACGTTATTTAAAGAGTTTAATTCAGCTGTATTTTGAACTTTGTCTTCTTTATTCCATGGTCATTGCAAAAAGAAAATAAAAATTGTTCGTTGACATAAGGGCCCAGTTGGCCAATCAGTCTAAATACTGGTATTATAAGAAGGTTCGATATAAACCAATTTTTTGGATATAGGTACATTATAAACAAGGGACTATGATGAGAACACTGTCCCAACGAACATTGACGGACGGAACGTACTGAACAAAAATAGATTAATCTGAACATCATCAATAAACCATACAAATATTTTACCAGTTTATTTACAAATCAAAAAGTGCAATATTTATAGATGAAAGGAAAATGGAAACAAGAAAGCACACACTTTGAGAAAAGAAACATCTTAATAAACAAACTACTACATACACATTATAAATCCGAACAGCATTGTTCCACTTATGCTCTCAAGCCATTTTCGAAGAGTCGCCCCCTTTCGAATACATACCAATCCAGGTTCCATAAAGGCCTTTACTATACACAAGAAGTGTACTATACATAATAGATTACTCGTCACGAATATACATTTTTTTTCATTCATTCAATTCTGAAAAATGTATCCTTGCTTATAATATCTCTAATAAAATTACATGACAATAGACTTTATTGAAGTACAAGTTCAAATACTTAACTGCAACCCATTACAATAAAATTCATAAAATTTATAACATGCAGTTTTTAACTTTGAAGTCCACGACTATCATGGATAACAGCGTCATTTAAAGTAGTTTACCTATTTGTAAAATGTAAGTCTATATTGTTATACTTTCTCATCATTTGAGATCATGGGACCAATGCAATCTTAGTGCAAAATAGAGTTACGCCTTAGCTGTCACTTGCGGCGTGAGATGTGCTGTACCTTTTATTATCTCTCATGAACATACTACAATCAAACCAAGTTTGTTATTACATGTGTTTTGATTGATTGCATTCTATGCTGACAGTATTGATCTCATCTTAGACTTTATCATAATCAATTTGTGTCGGGCTGGCCAGAACAATTCCCCAAAATATTCAATCAGGAGTCACATTATAAAATTATAACATTCAAAGTGAGTATTTTAAGCGTCTGTCAATGTTTATATAGTGCCAAGGATGTTTTTTTTTCTAAGAATTGTTAGTAAACTTGAATGCTGTTAAATAGAATTACGTTCTTCAGTAAGTGAATGTTTTTAGCAGATAATGGCTGTTTAGTTTAGTTGGGCTGTTCACTAAATGAGCTCTGTTCACTGTGGGATAAAAGTTATTCAGTCAAATGTGCTTTTAGGTAATAGAGGAACTATTACAATGATATTGTAAAGTAGAATAGATTTCTAGCAGCAAGCTGTATCAAAGAATCTTTCGGATCAATCACATGGCGGCATCAGTCTGATTATAGCGTGCGGGGACCCATTTAACAGCTAAACCTGTAATTGCAGATGTGCTCAATTCTATACTTAATTACACTTGATTACTTTGTTTCACGATTATATATTTCACTTTATGGTAATTGCAGATATTATCTTGCGATCGTTGGGTTCAAGAACGCACTGTTTAAATGTACACAAACCTGAATGACCTAATGCATTTTATGTAAAATTAGTTTATATTACATCAGAACGGACTGGGAATTTTCACCTTAGATGTAAGCACTTGCAAAATAAAGTTACGAATCTTCTTTTCTGTTTAAACAATATGCAGTGCACATTTACAGGTAAATAGGTTTTACGGACATTTGTAATGGTCACATGTGCAAGAGCGTTTGAATTTAAAAGATCGGCAAAAGCAATTTCAAAATACCGCCTACTAAACTCTAGAACTATGGCAACATTACAACATCTGAGACATGTGTCTACTTCATATGCCTTATCCATAATCAAGGAAAGATAACTCGCGTAGTTTGAGGAGCTGAATAACAATGTACTTATATACTGGGAAATTTGCCGACCATACGTATTTTATCAGGTTAGCACAAGCACCAGTCTGGTTTTTATTTTCTGCCGTATACGTTGTCACTGTATATATAGAAGTTGGACCTCGTATCCAGAAGTTCAAATACCACGATGATTCTAAAACGAGTATGGCTTATTTTAGCATTTATATACGAAATTCGAAAACAAAAGATACAATGCGAAATGTTGCAGTTAGCAAATGAACAAGTAACACTTAAATTGTATATACAGAAAAACGCTTTAGGCAAAAAATATGGCACATCCAACAGTTTGGGCAAAAACTCTCAACATCTTAGTAAATATTTGTTCCAAAATCATCTGTAATTCAATTTATATGCGACAGAAATATTGAGTGCCAGAGAGAAATAGGAATTTCAAATATTGCTGAAAGCGTTAAGAGACAAATTGAGTCTAGGACAAAACATTACATTACACGTAGAATATGACAGTAATAAGAGTGACATTTGCTCTAGTTCGTATTGGAATAAATAAGCTCTCGCCAAGAAAAACGTAACTGTACTGTAATCATGTTTGTCTTCATACATATAATTAATCAATCCTTCTTTGTGCTTTATACGACAAACAATCCCCATCCCAATACCTGCATTCCATTGTAAAGCAAATTTATGCATTTACTAAGGAAATTACCCAACGATACCTTGAAAATTTTGGAGTTGGTGTGAAGGTGTGATTTGTATGAAATAAAATATGACTCTGGATATCCTAGTAAATATTTTGCATTGAGTCATATCGATAATTCGGTAAATGAACTTTAATCTTTACGGTATACATACATATATTTATTATTATACTTATACACTAGCAGATTCACCCGCACTCAGCTCCCTGCACACGTGTGTTTACATATCCATTTGTGGCTGGTTACACTTTTGGTATCAGTCGTAAAATTTGAAATTATAGACAGTGTGTCTAAAATTATTCATCCTCCACATCTGATTCAAGTGGAAAAGTTTGCAGTTACTTGCGAAAAACAGGTCTGTACTGGTGCAGAAACCAGGAACACTAGTTTGGTTAGTTGTCCGTCGTTACATAACACTGAAGTCTAGGGTTTACAATACGCCTGCATCTAATATTAGTATAAGCTATTTCAAAAGGGAACTAATAGTATATTATAGCAACGTGGTGTTTCTTCCGGAACATCTGGAAACAAAGTATATCTTATTCAAGATATACTCAATTATTGTGATAACTTTCTATATATGAATAGTTCTGTACTGATTTACGAATAGATGGTTGATCATCCAGAAGACATCATTTATGCTGTTCTGAATTAACTAAATATTCCCAACGAAAGTCGTAGCGCATACTAAACCGTAAATGCATCATTATTACTCGTACTTGGTTATTTCTACTGGAAAACCTACAATTTACGTTATCTGTCATTCTATTGATTGTGCTGATCCTATAGACACAGTGATCATTTACTTGTGCAAATTTTGTGACAATAAGATCAGTCACAAAGGCAGCTTAAGTAATATTTTAAGACTGACATTGATTCTATATGCTAATTTCTTATTCAAACTAACATTTCGTGAAGAAAAACTAACTTCCTATTTTACAGTTTACATAATAATTGAATATCAAACTTCTGATATTACTTAAAGTCGATAACGGGCGCTTATTTCAGAAAATCGGGCAACTATCAATAAAACAGCTTTTTTGGTGAATTGTTACCGCTTTGCAACATGACTTTTTTTTTAGCGATTTCAGCACACTGTCCATACAAAAAAAAAGACTAAAATAAAATAAAATACGAAACAAACGGAAGTCAGCTTAATCAGGTGCACCTAGGTAACGTACATGGAGAAAACCGTTCGGCTCAGGTAATATTTTTGCTAATAGACTCAGTATATATATTATATATTTAAGTGACACATATAAACATAAAGGTGTACGAAATGTTGATTAGACTCTCAAAGTTTAGATGTAATTATATCTTTGATATCAACATGCTGTGAAAAATAGTTGTTTAAACACTAACACTTTCAGCCAAGTAACGATACAATATCATAATCCTAAACGATGAAATCGCAAGGTTGGGTAAACATACTGAACAATTGGGCGCAATGCACTGTTAAAGAGGCAGACAATGACCAATAATAATAATTATAATGAAGGCAACCAGGAAGTCTTAGACAAAATAAACACACCCAAAATAATCACATCTGTACGGTTTTGTGGAAGTCCGCCATATAATATAAGAGAAGTGGCCAAACCTGTCATCATATAACTTGACTAATACACTAACGACAAAGCAAGTCACTAAGAAACATGAGGTATGTCTGTACGATTTGGAATGGCCGGAAACTAGGAAGGCTTTAACCTATATATGACAAGTTAACCTCACTCATATCTACCATTCTGGAAGTGATAAGCTATGCAATGCTTTGTGGTAAAAGTTGATGAGTTAACCTGATAATCAGTGCATCAATCTGTCTCGGTTAAAACGCATTCAGATTCTTCCCAATCTTACCATATATATTTAACCTTTACCATGCTAAATTTCTAAAATGGACTGGTCCATCATTCAACTGTGGCAGCACCACTTATTATCCAAATCGGTGTTTACTGAAAATTTACTGACTGAATAGCGAACAGTGCAGAATCTCTTACCACCAGCAGGCTAAAGGTTTAAACAGCATTTAATGGTTTACTTATATTCATTTTTCTCTCAGAATGAAAATAATTAATGCTTTGAATTCATTATTCAATGTATCGCTTCTCGTGAAATTGGTCATTATTTAGTTACATTTCCTTTTGTGTATAATTAACAACGGCATAAATAATATTATATGGCAAAAGGCTATATAAATCAAAAAGCACGAAGACAGTTTATTGTCAATTATGTCTTGATTATGATCTGATATAAGCGTACCTAGGTCTCATTATGAGAACCTTTCCACGGAATGTTATGATTTAAAAAATAAATCACCATGGATGGCGGTAGCGTAGCTTCCTACAAGCTCTGTAGACGTGTGCCTATACTTCTTTAAACAATCCAATAAAAATTGAAGGGTGAGCAGGTAGGGCTGTAGAGATTGAAGCAAACGAATGTTATTTAAAATTTATTTTTGTACTTTATTATTTTTTTGATAAAATTGAAGGTTTACAGAGCTAGTTCTATGTAGTGCAATACCGAAGCAACCAGTGTCAAGTTAGTCCAAACAAATACTTTTATCCTCTTGAATCTCGATTGTAAACACTGGATACGGCCGTCATGTCTTGTAATTGGTAGTTTCAGCTTCAGTGCATCTGATGGGAAAACGACCGCGACGTCTTTTGAACAATACCTGGTCAAGACGTCTGCCCTACCCTATTTCCTTTTTTGTATATCTGCTTTTCTAATAATGACACGCCGTAGCTTTTATCTTGTCAATGTTGATGCGTTATTCCACTTATAATATCAAACACTTATTATTGCATTTCACTTATTTTGGGTATGCACAGTCGGTGTGGAAAAAAAGAGATTTTCGTGAGTGAGCTGTTTTGGTGAAAGTTTTTAGTATTTTCTTCCGGTAATTTACCGCATATACCAATGGAGCTTTCGGTAAAATAAAAATTCTGCTTTTAATTTACAATCCTGAAATCGATATAGTCGTGTCGATTTAATTTTTATTTTAACAGTAAACAAAATGATTTTTAGTTATTTTTGGATGTTCTTTTTGAAAATTTGTTTGTCGATTTTAAAAGAATTGCCCAAACGATGACACTCGTTAGTGTATCAATATAATATAAAGATATCACTTCATACTAAGATTCATTTGGGATGAGTTTTGCTCTTTGCATAAGCCCTTTCTTGCATGAAAAAATAGCATAACTCTTCTACAACGTACATCTATGTATCAATTTGATTATATAATATGTTCAAAGTTCCATGAATAGTTTTAGAATTTTGAGTATCTGTTAGATATAGTTTTCAGTAACACGGGTGGTAAACGCGCAATCCAATTCCCGCTGGGAATACGCTTAAAATGGGTTGCGCAACGTCCGGTGCTGGTGTTGCGCGTAAAAAAAGACGAAATTGATGTATATGAAGTTATGATTTTGCTTAGTATGAGACAAGAATGAATTTTCTTGAAAAAAGCAAAATGCTATTCGACACAAATATGATAATACTTCATATGTGTAAAATATCTGGTTTGTAAGTTATGATTCGGCTCTATTATCACAAAAACTCAGGGGACAAGAAGCGTGAAAAAAGTAAGAAATCAACAAAGATGGACGTTTGTGACCTCATATGCCTAATCTGAGGACATTTGATGCTTTTTATGTTAACTCAACTGTTATAAAGTAACGAATATCAAAATTATTTGCTTCAAATCCTGCTTACGGGGACATAATTGACAAAAAAATAATCGGGAATGGGGCTGCGCACCGGGAATGGAGTTGCTCGTATACATCATAATGTATACACGCAACTCCATTCCCGGGTCGCAACCCCATTCCCGATTATTTTTTCGCCAATCTTTCCCCCAAAAGCAACATTTCATTCAAGTGTATGTAATATTCATGACTGTTTCACACGTGTTTGATCATTAGAAGCGTCACATTTCCAGAAAGAAGGCACAAGAGTTAGAAAACTAGCATTTTTCATGATTTCATGCTTTTTTTTGACAGTTCGAGCCAGCAGAGTTTTCGTGATAACAGAGCTGATTCTTAAATTAATAAGTTGGTATTTCACACATATGGTCTTTATTCATTTTTGTGCCGAATAGCATTTTGCTTTTCTCGAAAACTCTCGTAAATGTGTCATTATTTACAAAAACAAAAACCCTACCTCGATTTTGTATATATTGATGCGCAACACTAGCACCGGAAGTCGCGCAACCCATTTTTACCGTATTCCCAGTAGGAATTGGACTGCGCGTTTACCACCCGTGAGTAAGGTGTTTTCATTATGCATGGTACCAGACTGAACATCCAATTTATACAAAGTGTAAGATGATCGGCCTTTCCCATAAAGCAAGACGTTCAAACTCCAACATATTCATACTAAGATGTGATAGCGCAAAAGGTAAGAAAAAACAATAATAAAAACTGTTTCGTGAAATTGTTTGCACGGGCTATATGCTTTTAGCCGACCAATAACACGTTCATACACTACATTCAACAGTTTTGCCAATAATTATCAACATCTTAAGATGCCGCTTCTCCTAAATGTCACGTATAAATGGACTATAATTTAATTTGCGGCAAAAATAATGAATGACAGGGAAATCCTTACTTCTTACATTACGGAAAACCAATAAGAGAAGCTCTAAATGGACGGAAATAACATTGTAAGACAGATCGGTATTTCTGCTTAGAACGTGGAAATAAAGTCTAGATATTCAGTATTATGCACGTCTAGAATGATGCGCCGGTAAAGTAAAAGCTATTCCCCGAGTTTCGAAGGAATGTGTAATTTCTCTTTGTAGATTTTAGATTTTATTGTTTATTTACGTCTCATCAATGTACATACTTATGATACGACATAAAACTTCGTAATTAATTATAATATGAATCTATACAACAGTACATTGCCACTCTAAGCAGAGTTATAAGAGACAATAATTATTCTAATATCATAGACATAATTCACTTACATTGACAAACATAGATGAGTGTCTTAAAATAAAAATAAAAAGACAACAGCACCCCTTTGTATGATTTGTAATCAAGTTCATATTTTAACAACGTAGATAAAATCATAATTATCGTCTCTCAAGTTATGACTACCGTAGATGATCGACACCAAAAAGCATTATTTGAATTCAGATGTATTTGCACATAGCTAGGGTCTCCTCAAGACTAATTAAAGAATTAAATATTCCAATTTTACGTGCATTCTCAGTCCAGAAAGATGCGTCTTTTAGTAATAGTTAGCGTACTTTGTTAATCAAGTTTGATAAAATTAATGGAATAACTTCTTTGTAAATGATGACAAAGGAATTTTATGTAATTCGTTAGATGATTTATGAAACAATAAGCCAAAAGAAAATGCTATTGGCTCATCCTAATAAAGTTTCCTAGATGTATTGTTTAATCAACATGTACATGTACTACGAAATACAGTAGTATTTATAAGACAAAGCAAAAATAAAGCAAAAATTGTAGTATTTCGATTTTCAAAAGACGTTAAAGATATAATATAGGTTCAAGTTACCTAATGTTAAAAGAATGTGATATTTTCAACCTTAAAAATTCGCTTTTATTTCATGTCTGATCTCATTAGTCATTCGATAAAACGCGATGTAATCCGGTTCAGAAATATTCTAGCCTTCGTTCAAAGTGGTCTGAATTACACTAATTTAGTTATTATGAAGATGATTTTTTTGTTCCAGTGGCAATAATTTGTAAAAATACTCAAGCTTTCTTGAGGGATCCATTTCCACAAGCAAGACAATTTTCGAACAATCATAGACGGTATTTTATGTTATTTTGTGTCTGGGAAACTTTTCAGTGCGCTGCTAACATTAACATCTTAACAAGATTTGTGTCCATATCCAGTCAGGGGAAAACTAATGTTAACATCTTGACAAGATTTGTGTCCATATTGTCAGGGGAAAAATGTTAACGTCTTGACAAGATTTGTGTCCATATCCAGTCAGGGGAAAACTAATGTTAACATCTTGACAAGATGTGTGTTCATATCCAGTCAGGGGAATACTAATGTTAACATCTTGACAAGATTTGTGTCCATATCCAGTCAGGGGAATACTAATGTTAACATCTTGACAAGATTTGTGTCCATATCCAGTCAGGGAAATACTAATGTTAACATCTTGACAAGATTTGTGTCCATATCCAGTCAGAGGAAAACTAATGTTATCATCTTTACAAGATTTGTGTCCATATCCAGTCAGGGGAATACTGAAGTCGTTCACAAAGAAAGACGGTGCCACTCGTCTTGGATAATGATTACATTGGAAAGGCAAGTCAACAGTATTACACGTTATAGGACAATGTTTCTCATGGGAAAATTATATACTATCCAATATCGGATTACATTATCTTGGGTAAACCATACGTCAATATAACAAAACTGAATTATAGTTAAAATGAATACTATAAAAATTTGAACCCCGGCCAAACGTATCATTTAATTTAAAAACTGTTTGTGAAAACTGTCAAAACGTATATTTAAAGGGGTACAGTACAAATATCTTTACTTTGTGGTTGGCGCTTCTATATCACTTGTCAAGTGTAGGAGTCAACAATAATGCTTAACATATAACGTGCGGAGCCAGTTGATTTTCGTCTTTCAGCATGCCCAGTCATGCCCTTAAAAAGCTCTTGGTACTCTTACTTTAGAAAGGTTATTGGGTAAATTTTTGTCCTTATACATTGGATTAACCCTATTTCTGTTCTTTCATTTGCATTAAACTCAACTCAACGGCGAACTATTTTTATTTGCAAGGTTACGTCTAACAAGTTGAAAATATGGGAAGTGTGAGGTTGAAACGCCCAAAAGGCGTTCAACACCTACCCCCCCGCCCCCCACCCCCCATGTAAATAAATGAATTTAGGTATCAAACTTGGTTTAAGTATGCGATGTCTAACTTAATTATCTGTAACTTGTATTTTTTAACATGTCAAGTTCACCTACAGAAACAATGCAGGCAATCTACATATCACGTGGCTGTGAGCTCGATTCCCGGATGAGGCGTATGTTCTCCGTGACGATTTAATAAATGACATTGTGCCTGAGGCTACTGCGTCCGCCAGCTCTGAGAACAAGTTAATACTGGTACAGAATCCAGAAAGACTGGTTAGGTTAACTGTTCGCCGTTACATAACTGAAATATTGTTGAAAAAATGGCCATAAACACAAAACAAACAAAACTTTAACAGTCCAAGTTATTGATGGAATGTCTCCATAGTCTTACTATGCTTTCTGTCTTTTTATGACTATTTAGTGTGATGTTCATAGCCTTCAACCCGCTCCTTTATAAGTAATTATTCCATATTTATTTCCAATAAAATCTTTTTAGCTGTAATATATGGTACCATGTAACTTTGAATAATAGAGGCAAAGAAGCAACGTTTTTCTGTAAAGGAAAAGGGAATCGACGTTCTGAAATATGCCAGATTCGAATAAACGAGATGTATAGTCAGAATAACGCAGACGACAAATCCTTCCATTCAAATTATGCCAGTCTGCTAGAAAAATTCACCTTAAGTGATAGATGTTAAATTGCGTCCTTAGAGCTAACATTTTAAAAACGTTTTTTGTATACAAAATTAGACGGACATGAAATTGAAATATATAACACCATACACTTTTTTCTATAAATTTTGATGTTGTCTGTGATCGGTACATTAGATAAGACAATGTCTCTCAAAATAATGATGGAAATCCACTTTGTCTGAACATATTTAGCACTATTGATTATGAATGAAAATTTACGGAATCAGCAGATCAAAGAATCGTTGATTCAACAGTGTAAATTATTTGCCTAATACATTTTGTATAGTCTAACGACAGTGTTACAATACGGAAACTGTCAAATTTCACTTATCATTCAACACATATAATAAACATTTATTTCATTTCATCTCTCTATGATATCTATATTCTAAGGTCAAATATTATATTGTTTAACTAACGCTTTCAGAAATTTTGTTTGTTTTGAATTATTTAGTGCCGTTTTTAATCCCCCGCCGTGGTGGGGGGATTATAGGAATGGTCTGCGTCCGTCCTTCCGCCCGTCCTTCCGTGCCCGCGAAATGATGGTTAAGTGACTTCATAACGGTACTTTCTCTTTGATGTCATTCATTCTGTGTATGTGACCTTTTTCTTTTTATGTGACTGATAGAACAATAGAGAGAACAATATGGGGGTGTCACATAAATACCGTTTCGTGAGAATGTCTGTCCTTCCGTCCGTAACAAAATCGTGTCCGGTCCATATCTCCTAAACCCCTTGAAGGATTTTCATGAAACTTGGGTCAAATGATCACCTCATCAAGACGATGTGCAGAACCCATGAGTCAGCCTTGTTGGTTCAAGGTCAAGGTCACAACTCAAGGTCAAAGGTTTGAGCCTGCCATTTTGTGTCCGCTCTATATCTCCTAAACCCCTTGAAGGAATTTTATAAAACTTGGGTCAAATGATCACCTCATCAAGACGATGTGCAGAACCCATGAGTCACTCATGCCGGCTCAAGGTCAAGGTCACAACTCTAGGTCAAAGGTTTGAGCCTTCCATTTTGTGTCCGCTCTATATCTCTTAAACCCCTTGAAGGAATTTTATAAAACTTGGGTCAAATGATCACCTCATCAAGACAATGTGCAGAATCCATGAGTCAGTCATGCTGGCTCAAGGTTAAGGTCACAACTTAGGGTCAAAGGTTTGAGCCTTCCATTTTGTGTCCGCTCTATATCTCTTAAACCCCTTGAAGGATTTTCATCAAACTTGGGTCAAACGATCACCTCATCAAGGCGATGTGCAGAACTTATGAGTCAGCTATGTCGGCTCAAGGTCAAGGTCACAACTGAAGGTCAGAGGTTTGAGCCTTCCATTTCGTGTCCGCTCTATATCTCCTAAACCCCTTGAAGGAATTTTATAAAACTTGGGTCAAATGATTACCTCATCAGAACGATGTGCAGAAATTGTGAGTCAACCATGCCAGCTTAAGGTCAAGGTCACACCTAAGGGTCGAAGGTTTGAGCCTTCCATTTGGTATCCACTCTGTAGATCTCCTAAACCCCTTGAAGGATTTTCATCAAACTTGGGTCAACTGATCACCTCATCAAGACGTTGTGCAGAATTCAAGAGTCAGCCATGTCAGTTCAAGGTCAAGGTCACATCTAAAATCAAGGGTCTACCCTTTCACTATCCTTAGCAGTGGCGGGGGCTTTAGCTGTCTTTCAGACTGCCTTGTTCAAACAATATTTAAGTTACGTAACGACGAGCAGTTAACGTTACCAGTGTTTCTGTATTTGAAACAGTACTAACTTGCTTTCCGCAAGTAACGACAAACTTCTTGACATGAATCAGAGGCCGAGAAAAATTGAACTGAGAAACAATGTCTTGTTTCAAATCAAGATGCCCCGATCGGAGATCGAACTCACGACTTCGTTTTTGGTAGATCTACGCTTTCCCTACTGGGCTTCGTAAAAATAAAACATAGCTGATCTCAATCCTTATACCAACAAAAAAGATAGGTCACAAAAGGGAATACCAATCATCAATGTTTCCTAGGTGTGACTTTCATACTCAAAACTTGAATCGCATTTTATATTGAGGAAACCGTGTCATATTTGAATGTTTGTCTTCAAGTTGATTTTTGTGCTTGAAAAATTACTATACCCCGTAAGCATACATAACAGGTCAAATTGAAACCAATCATTGTTTCAAATATCCATCAAGCAACGAATAGTGCATAAAATGTAGAAACAGAATATTGAACTGGAAATAAACGAAGTCTTTTTTTGGTAATATTTGCTAACGTGTGTTTGCATCTGGCATGGTAACTTAATTTTAAGTCATAATCAATCAACCTATTTCCCTGTACACTAAACCATGATTTACGGGACTAAGTATTCAAAACACCAAAGGTCATTATTCAAACATTTCTACCCAAAGCGGTGTTTCACCACAACATTTTTGAATAAGGAATATGATGAAAGTACAGATACATAATTATAACTGACCGAGAGTAGTAGGGACATAGGTATATTATGCGTCAAGGGGTATTTCATACGATTGACAAGAGGTCATAAGTACGATAAATTATCTTGCTGGTGATGCGTCTAAAATATATACAGAATAACAAGTCTGAAGAACATTGCCACAAACATCATACAATTCCATGTGCAATCTTTCTAATTAAATTCCTTTTATAGGAAAAAAAGAGATCTGTAACTGATGCATAGAAAACCTAGCAAACAAATGTTTCCTACTTGACTGAATTTGCGTATTTTATCATCTACTTTTTGCTCAATTAACGTCTGAGTTTAGATGTATGGTATTACTTTTCCTCATCAAATGTCCCAGAATCTTTCACTTACATTTCAGAAATCAATTTAGCCAGGAACTAATGAAAGCTAATAAGAAAGTTGGCTTCCACTTATGACAAGAACAATTATATTTGGCCATCTCCTTCAGAATTATTTCATGTAAGTGGAATAGATTAATCGTATTTTTGTACCTATGTAAGATCTAGTATATCTTGAACAAAAAGCAATATTTGCAAATGTATAAAAATACTTAATAAAAACGACGAACGTTTTTACATTTTGCTGAAACACGCGTACAATATTCCTATCTAAGATTCAATAAACTAACATTGTTTACAACTCGTGACAATTAGTTTTATTAAAGTACGTGAGCAAAGCAATTAAATATATAACATATTAATCACTAATTCAATGTATTTACTGGTTTCCTGTGGTAGATTTAGAGGTAGATTTTAGCACCGATGGTCTTGAATGCTATGGCACAATAAATTAACTAAATAATGGCAGTTTAAAAACAAAAGTAATAACTTGGCAGATGGAAAAAGTTATGGTACCACATTCGGCTGTTCTTTTCAGAAAAGTGTTATTGTAAACATATGTAATGTGTTAAATGTTTATCCTGTAATTTCATCACATAATTAGAGGTTATTATACGGGGCTGGTGTGCCTTATGGCGATATTGGCGTACTAGGTGAGGTATTGTTGCGAGCTGGTAACGCTCGCAGTGACGGATGTGTGGTTCTACTAAATCAGACAGTCAGGCACATTTACTGTCGAATATCAGACAGTCAGACAGACGGACAACGCTAAAACTAGCTAAAACTTTGACAGAGTGTCAAATGAAAAACGGACTCACGGACGGACACAGAACAATACAAATGACTCCGCAGCAATGGGTGAAATAAATATAAGGGCTAAACTCAAGAAAATAAGTAAGAGCTCTAACGGTTCATGAAATTTATTAATGGCAAGATAATTGACTTGTAAAATACCGTAATTAAACAATGTCGGCAACAAACAACTGTTCAAAGCAACAATAGCATTGTTCAAGTCGGTGGCTTACTAAATACAAGAATTAAGAATCACAATAAATCAGTACGTGGTATTTTTATCTACGATAAAATTAAGAAAACTGCAGAAAGTTTCCGAAAAATTACCAAACGAGATTCAAAAAGCTAAACTTTAAGAATTGACGAAGTATTTCTGTAAGAATGTTTCTCATTGCAGAGTTGGTGCAACCGTTCTGGGCATCCGCGAATTATTATCCATTGGAGAGCACGGCAAAATTACTCATTTATTTGCATGTCCGCACGCATTTAGTGTATAAAATGCATAATAAACTGACTAGAGGTTAGGGTTAGTATCACCATGGTTACAAGATATATACATTTAAGATATTTTCTTTCAAATTTTGTTAATCCGGTATATACCGGAGTCTGTAATATATCACAGGCGCACCAACTCTGTATTTAGTCACAGCCTTCTGTTAATGCTTTAAAATAATGATGTTAAATATAACGTATTATTACCAAATAAGTGCTAAGGTATTTTATAATGGATTTATAGTACTGAAACGAATTTTTACAGAAGGCTATGCCCAATATTTTACTGGCTGCGGAGTGCCGTCAAACAGTAAACACCGCCTTATATACGGGTACTTCAAACAAAATCAACAGTGTTTGAGATAGTTCAAGAAAATCTAACAAAGGGGTGCAAAAGTGTTTCAAACTGTTCCGACACCTCAAACAGCAATAGAAAAGATGTACATTTGCACGGCTTAATAGCACTAAAAAAAAATAATATTTCTGCGAACAAACATCAGATAAATATAAGAGTACAATATAAGGAGTGGTAATTGAATGTGCGCTAAAATATACGAATAATTAATAAAAGTTTTCATCAAACAGTATAGACAGGAACACCCTACTAGAAAATGTACTAGATCTAGGAAACTTGATGACGTAAATAATAACTACCTGCACGTGTATGACGTCACGCCTACACATGACGGACGATACAATAAGCTGAAGTGTTTTAACATGGAAAAATGGATAATTAAGGCTTAAAATATGGATTTTGTAGTCAGTAAGAGAATCATTTATAGAAAAATACACAAGCCGATGAGTTACTAAATATTTGACACTAAAATATAGCATAGATCTAAGTATCGTAAAACACCGAAGAGCACATGTATTGTGAAAACGAAAGTAGGGTTGGTTTACCGGTGCACTACAGTATTGGCCCGAGAGCTTTAGCCCGAGGGCAAATACCGGTCTAGTATGCCAATATTGCCTTAAGTGAAAACGACATTAAAATAATTTCATGTTGCACAGCGTCTTTGAATGTTTATGTAATGCGCGGGAACGTCAACGTTTTCTGATGACGCTGACGTCATTTCCTTTCAAACAGTTAATACCGTAATTTCTTGTGTAAGCCTTATTCAACTACGATAGAAGAAGAAGCCAGCGAAATTTTGTATTCACACCATGTGTTTTTTTGTAAAATAAAATGTTAGTTAGTATATACCTGACCTTCTACAAGTGGAAGTATTAAATTTTGATGTTTTGAACAGCCGGAAGTGTGCCTGATATGGATTTTTGGCCCACCCGGAAGTGTGCTTGATATCGATATCAGGCACACCAGCTCACACAAACACGAATATCGGCCTCATGCTGCTCATATACGTTTAAATTCAGTTCAAATTTGTTACTATATTTAGTAACATATGCAATAAACGGTCTATATTGCATCTATTAGAGGAAAGTCTGATGAATTCATATAAAAACGAAACAAAAAATTGTCCCAAAAATGTCAATTTACTCCTTTGTGTACGTCTAATGGTAAAAGTAGTAAAAAGAAAGAAGGAATTAAAAAGGAGGGGGTATCTTTATTAATAGCAAGTTCTGTTATTTTTTTAATGTGATGATTATAAGCGATCAAAACTAAAGCTAAGGAAACAAAGAAACTGTTTAACAGCCCATGTGTAAATGCTTAATTCGACCACTCGACGGGTTTACATCGATTCATGAATATAATCAGTTTATTTCCCTTTTCCAGCAAAGGAGAATGATGTTTATTTTTATACGCTTCATAAAATACAAAAGGTAAAGGTAGGTTTCCTGGAAACATAGAGAACAACAAATACAATTAGAGACACATACACCAATAATAGACATTGTTGCGGAAAGAGATAGCAGACGGTTTGCTGAAGGTAAATAGGTTCAGGTATAAGATCTTGGAAATACAAGTATCACATTTAGTAAGACATGTGTATTGTGAAATTTATAAAACAAATTATTCTAAAAATGTGCAAAAAAATCTAAAACTACACATTTGACTTACATTTACATACAATGTTACATGTAAAACATAGATAACAAACCAAGAAAAGACAGTTTTAATATAGCTATAAAACAATGTATTTGTATCTAAAAAAGTGAAAACTATTTTTTTTAAAGTAATAAAAACATTTAGAGCTTTTTTTCAAAGTTTGACTCGTTAAATGACTACACGGCACCGACGTGATATATACATGTATGTATGGTAAAACAAAGAAGAGTAACAAAAAGTAGTAAAAAGAAAGAACAAAGTAAAAAGGATGGGTATCTTTGTGAAGAACCTCAGTGATAACAAATGAATTAAATTGCAACAAATTAATATCGTACAGTTTCCCTTTGCTCTAAAAGTTGTTCTTGACTGAAGTTAGTCTTTGAATGTATCTGTGACACCTTAGTAAAGTTTTGGACATTTATCGTGCAGGATTCGGACAGAATTACTTCGTAGACAGTATTGATTTTTTCTAGAACAGCTTCTAGTAAAATCGAGCTATTCTGTTTAAGAAGCCTGAGGTTTTGATTGCAAAATATATTTAGACAAGAATACTGCGAACTTACACTGAGCAAGATCAGACGCTGGTCATTTTCATTTTTGCACTTGAGTACTGGCAACTTCTGTTTCAAATTTCCTGGAAGTTGATCTTGACCTTTTCACTAATGCTATAACAAATGCCTCACACATTTTTAATTCATCAACTGTTACAGTAAAACCTAGATACCAGATAACTGAGTATTTTACTGGTATAACATGATTGTTCCAAGTTACATGGAATTACTTTATTCTGCATAATTTTCGTGACGAACCGAATAGCATGCATTCAACAAGTCATCAAGTAAATTTTCATTATATGAAAGATATCAAAATGGAGATCAGGTAAAGAAGACAGGTGATGGGGGTTGTCTTTTTAGATATCATCTACTTGCTCAAGTAACATCTCATATGCGATTTTATAACTCATATTCGTGCCAATTTAATGATCTAGAGTTGAAATTTTAATATAAGTTTGATTTCGACTAGAACAATCGAATGCGTTTTATCGCGTGTCAGCTTCTAATATTGCACACCATAATGTCATACGGTTTTGATTTATTCAAATCCTGAACGGTTGGTTTTAAGAAAGCAGGTAAACTTAATACTTAAATGCATTCATAACGTGTCTCCTAACTCTTGATTCAAAATAGTTTCAACAAAGCAATTTCCGTCTAGAAATAGGTATAGTAATCTATAGACATAGTGAGGACTTCTTGCAGTATACTTTAATCCTAATAGGTCAATCATTCAACAGTGATAATTTTAAATACTTCAAGAAGTCATAGATTTTTACGTTGAACAGGGTTTAGGGTTACTTAACAAGAGCGCCGCCTGTAGGTTCCAATGCCCGCATGTAAATACGTTAGGCAAATTGTAAGAAGAGAGTATGGTTATAGACCTTCTTACTCAATAAAATGTATAACGTTTCAAGCTATATTATTCAAGAAAAGTGAATTAAACAGAAATAACCAAGAAATACCGGTTTTCTAAGTTCAAACGGGCCATGATTCTGACCAAATGCAAGACCTAACAGTTATGGTGTTCGACCTATTTTCTAATTTAATGATAAAAATAAGAATACAAATTTTCAAATCTATTGTTATTACCGTATTAATAAAATGTGGACCTAGCGAGAAAACCCAATTTTCCTCTTACTTAAATGGCCATAATTCGGACAAAATGCATATCAAAGTTATGGTTCTTTGCCTACTTATCAACTTATAGTGATAGTTTCAAAGTTATTATTGTTAAAAATATTCAAACAAAAGTGAACCTAAACAAAAAAATCAAAGGCCTGAAGGGCCTGAGAGTCCGCTAATGATTGATGTACTGGTAGTATAGTCTACCAGTTTCAGTTTGTTTTTAGTTTTTTCCCCCAACTAAACAGAGATTTTGTAACAATAAATGAAATGAACATTCAGTCGATGCCTAGTAAAACTTTGATTGACATTATACAAGTATTTAAACCCAAAATATTTCTCTAAAATTGAAGAGTGGTTCGCAGAAATAAAAATGTTGAAAGTACAAACTACAATTTGACAGCTGACACTTAGATACTGCCCATGACTATATATATTTTTCCAGTAAACATTTGCCTCCGGCATTGCCAAAAGAGGCAATTATCGGCTGGTATATATTCGCACATGATAAAATTTGAATATGACAATTTATATATTAAAATTTTACAGCGCGGATTGCCACATACAATTTGTAACGGATAGACGAAAGAACTGTTTAGATATTTTACAGATAATGGGCCTGGCGATAACCGTGTCATATATTAGGTATTGTTCAATCATATTATAAGTGATGTCAATTTAAAGTATACTTACTTTTGCGTTTAGAGATACATGTATGTAAATGTTGCTGAGTGTCAATATATAGTGTAACCGATATTAATAAATGCAGTTCTTTTTTAGTTAAAACCATCATTTATTCTATTTCAGACCTGTTAACTCCTTCAAAATCATGTCTGTAATCCCGAAGTCCATGCACTTTCAATTATCCATTTTGATTCATGTAGACAGACAGGCCTAGACTGGGCTGAAAAATGTTTGAGCCATTTTTACGTGGTCGGTAGCAGGGTGGGGTGTTTTTTTCCCGCTTTAAATTGTAGTCAGATTTTGAAATGGGCATTGTGGCAGGTGGTAAAAGGGAAAATGTATCAAACTGTAAAGTGCCTACTACTAGTAAGTGACAATATGGGGGAAGAGTGTGAGAGGATACCCCCTCCTGCAAGAAGGGTTTGGGTAATCACCACAAGAAATTTTTAAATATGTAGACCCTTGATACAGCCTTTGGTGCGATTTCTAACTGAAAATTTTATGTTTCAATTTCTAAATATTACCTAGAATCTTTTTAGTATTACAATATCCAAAGTATGAATGACTGTCACTTCATCTTTTTACTTTCAGATCATGCCTCTGGACTAGAATATGAGTCTGATATAGATTCTAAGTAGGTGTTATAAAAAAAAAATCTAGAATCATTTCTGTTAGAATAATATCTATCATGTCTGTTACTTGAATGTTAAAATTTCATAACACAGCTCGATATTTACCCAAAATATCATATCCGGATACGATTACACTTTTCTAAATCTCCAGTTTCAACAATGTTTTACAAATTGTGATGATACGAAGACATTTGGCAGCAATTGGCAGTATCTGACATTGAAGTTTGCGGTTAAATTACCTCTTATTTAAATCTTTTCATAAAAACGTTGTTTCGTTTCGTCAAAGCAGCCAAACATAGACGATCTACTTTAGATTTCAAAAACTACAAGAAAAAACAGTTTAATGTTTCACCGATTTGTTTATTTCTCAAAAAATAAGAAATAAAATCATTTTTAGTATCAGTAGTAATTAAACAAACCAGTAAGAGCTTCTTCTTCCGATAATTTATCCGCTTACTGACTGCAAAATTCAACCCACGCAAAGTCGTAGAAGCGTTGTTATAAACAGGTCACGCGTGTTCGCCGACAAGTGTCCAGAATGTAGTTAGGATTCATCCGCGAAGTCTCGCGGAAGAATTAACGTACTGCACATATCTTATTCGGGTCATTTAAAATGAAGCTGTCATAATTTAATTTCATCGATGTGGTAAACTCTTTGATAAGAGACATTCCAATGCTTTCAGGGGTACCCGACTCAATAAAATACTAGCAGTATGTTCTGGAACTATATTTTGTCTTTTACTGGATGTTAGGCAAGCTTGGTAAGCCTGCGCAATTCATAAAATGCACAGCGCAATAAATTTGTTATTTGCGCAATGATTTTAAAGATTATTTTTTGAAACGGACAGGGTAACAAATGGATAATTTGGCTAATAAGTTAATATGCAGTTTTTATTTGAATTTGTGAACATCATATTTGCTATTTTGTGACAAAAGGGCATAAAATTCGTCACCATAATCATATGCGCAAATGTATTACCAAATCCCGCAGAATCGTTATGCGTGTTTAATGAGTTACCGCGGAAGAAAATACGTGGCTTTATTCGAGTATTGCACAATTACAAGTCATAAGTTTGACAGATTATGTATATTGGTCATAGCAAATAGGATTGACATAAATGAACTTCATTCGATCAATGAACTCTTTGAAATTAGAGACAATCTAATGGAACTACATCACTTCGCTGTGTTGTGAGGCCATTTAATAAGAATGAGAAATCGGGCGATAGCAAGGACTCGTCAAACGCTTGAAAGCGTTAAGCCGACTCAAAAAATCAGTAAAAGGGCCATAATGCTGACACAATGCATGTGGGAATTATGATTCTTTGCCTACTAACCTAATGATGGTAAACTGCATTTTGATATATAGACACACTGTAAGACTATTACTGTGCATCCAAGCATGCAAGCATGCAAATGGTCCAAATATATATATCTCATATTTGGTTAAAAAATGGGTCCCTTTATAAATTTTATATATAATTTTGACCTACCAATCAGTTATAATCAAAGAGACCCACTTTCTAACACATTAGGCTAGCTGCATAGGGGTAAACCCCCTAGATCATTGTAGAAGTGGTAAAAAACAGTTGGGTGCCAAAAGACCCACTTTTCCACTCTTCGGACCCAACTGCTGACTTTCATATTTAAATTAGACCCTATAATTAACCAAGTTACACAGACATAAGCCCACCCGCTTTGCGCAATAGGAAGAGCGTAGATCTACGGATCACTGGGTCGTGAGTTTGATCCCAGGGCGAGGCGTAAGTTTTTCATGACTATTTGATTAAGCACATTGTGTCTGAATTTATTTCTCCTCATCCTCTGATTCATGGCATTTTTGCACAATATGCCTGTTTTACTCAAGTTTATTGGAACTGATCCTTTTGTAGGAAAGGCTTGGCAAAGTATTTTTCTTCTTTCCAGTTGTTAGGAAACTTTTTTTCCACTTCACTACGAACTCTTATTTTGACCAAATATTTGGTTACGCCCACGATCAGCGTGAAAAAAAAATCCCATGCCAGTGTTAAACTACATCATTTCTTTCCTAAGTCCTTTGCATTAAAAGTTATGAAAACAGTTATAGTAACCAGACCATCGCTAATTCAAAGGGCCGAAGAAAGAAATGATATAGTTTAATACTGACATGGCAATTTTCAGCTCAGCAGTCTTTATGATATATTCAAAAGTAAGGTGCGACTTCAGTTTTAATATCGACCTACAGCATAGTAATAGAAATTTTTCAAGACATTATTTACGCACATAATACTGATTCCGAAAAGAGAGAAATGATTATATGCCTTAGATAGACGGCAAATTCAACTGGTTGGAAAAAAACTACTTTAACCTACCCTTTAACATGCTGTATGTATATCATTCACTTCTACATTAACCTACCTGTTAACAGGCTGTATATACTGTACACTTCTACATTACCCTATCTGTTAACAGGCTGTATATATATCATGCACTTCTTCTTTAACCTACCCGTTCACATGTTGTATATAGCAAACACCCCGGAATGCTGTACTGGTCAATAGTCAGAACGTTTTACCCGAGACCCGGAGAAGTTTTGACCGAACAGCAATTCAATAAGCTCACTATTGACCGACCAACAATTCAGTAAGTGATAAAATCTATCATCATTAAATATTTCAAACCTGAACTAGTATGTGATACAAAAGCAATAGTACTTTTAGCTGAAACAAGTCATTCAAACTGGATTATCCCATTACCGGTCCAAGTTAATGACGTATCAATGTTGCTTAGTCTCATTCCAAAATGGAAGATTCTTTTAAAATGCATTCATTACTTATGAATACAAATGGCATTGTTAATGGTTTTCAATAATGCTAAATTACGAATTTGAATAATAGCAGTCATTCTAAATACTACGTAAGACTGAAGATGTGCGACATAAAAGGTGTCTCTATCATAAACATGTCTGCTATAAGTAAAATCTCTAACAGGACAGTTGCCATTTTCTATTTCTAGTTCTTCTCTAACAGGAAAATTGCCATTTTCTATTTCTAGTTCTTTTCTAACTTGGTAATTTCCATTTTTTATTTCTAGTTCTTCCCCAACAGGAGAATTGCCATTTTTTATTCTAGTTCTTTTCTAACTGGGTAATTGCATTTTCTATTTCTAGCTCTTCTCTAACAGGGCAATTGCCATTTTCTTATTTCTAATTCTTCTCTAACAGGACAATTGCCATTTACTTATTCTAGTTCTTCTCTAACAGAACAAATGCCATTTTCTATTTCTAGTTCTTCTCTAAGAAAACAACTGCCATTTCCTATTTCTAGTTCTTCTCTAACAGAGTAATTGCCATTTCTATTTCTAGTTCTTCTCTAACAGGACAATTGCCAGTTTCTATTTCTAGTTCTTTTCTAACAGGGTAATTGCCATTTTATATTTCTAGTTCTTCTCTTACAGAACAAGTGACATTTTCTATTTCTAATTCTTCTCTAAGAAGGTAATTGCCATTTTCTACCTCTGGATCTTTAATAACAGGGCAATTTCCATATTCTAATTCTTGATCTTTTCTAACTGGGCAATTACCATTTTCTACTTCTAGTTCTTTCATAACAGAACAATATCCATTCTAGATAATCTGTAACAGGACAACGCCATTTTCTACTTTTAGTTCTTTAATAACAGGACAACTTCCATTCTAGTTCATCTGTAACAGGGCAATGCTATTTTCTACTTCAGGTTATTCTCTAACAGGGCAATTGCTATTTTCTACATTTAGCTCATTTGTAACAGTGCAATGTCAGTTTATCGGTAACAGGACAACTGTTCTTTTCTACTCTGTAACGTCCAAACCTTTCTTTAAGTAGATAGCACTGAGTCTGCCAGTGTTTTATTACAGTTATCTTTCACTTTAAGAAACGTTAAAGTAAAATTAAGTACAAATTAACAGCCATGTTGTTGTTATGCAACCATTCAAGAAGCATAAGGTCTTTTGCTTTGATGACCGTGTTTAGGTCGGTAGGAGGAAGGATGTCCGATCAACAACTAAGAGGTAGCTAAACTCTGTGGTAAAAAGACGACTGTTATTGTTTGGAGGGCAAATAGGACAATGTTCACAGTGAAACTGATACTGAAAATGATTTCCTATACATAGCTGGAAAGAGCTTTGGCCTACAATAGTCAAGCTTCAAAGAATAATTTTCTTTGGTCTGAGAATGAACCCATACATTTCGGGGTCAGAGGTAAGAGTTACAGTACAGTTTACGATTAATAAGCAATAAATGGAGAACACTTTGGACAAAATCAGTCAAACTTCATAGGATGAAAATCACGTGATCAGTAAATACCTCCTATAGTTTGTATGCGAGTGTGGGGTCGGCAAGTTAGAGACCAATGTCAAACTGGCGTTGAGATTAGGTTTCGTATCAAAAACTAAAAAGGACATCACATTTCTTAGCATGATGTCTATAGTCAGTAGAGAACGCCTACTGCCTTTGATCATTCGGTCTAAAGTCAAGGTATATTTGAGACAGAAAATTTTACATCCAGTTCCCTCCGACAGATCATCACGGGGTATATAAAAATTATGTTTATTATAAACATTCCTTGTCAAACAACATGACATATTCCAGATATGTTGACCTTATCTTTTTATATAAAAACATGTTACGCTACAGATTAATAAATGTCGAGACTAGATATATATAATTTTATATACTTGATTAAAAGGGACCATTACATGCAAGCAATATTCCGGGTCCCGAATTCGTACATATAGCATATATGTATATAATCATGTACATGTGTATAAGAAATGTCCATTTAATGTACCGTTGCTCACCCGTTCAAAGTCAAATTTAAAAAGGCCAAGTATCCTGGGAAATTACATGTGCCAAGCTATAATACGATACCATTCAAATTATTTCTACCTATCACAAGGCCCAGGAGAACCTCGACAAATGAAATATGGAGGGCCCTGAACTAGAGCTATATACTGTTATACCTTAATGTAAAAATGTACTGCTCAAAAGGGACCTGATTGCAAGCAATATTCCGGGTCCCGAATTCGGGTCAAAAACCGCTACTTTCTATGTATATAACGATATAATCATGTAGGAGAAATGTCCGTTTTTTGGAACTCTATTTAGTGTACCGTTGCTCACCCGTTCAAAGTCAAATTTAAAAATTCCAAGTATCGTTGGAAAGGGCACGTGTCAAACTATAATATGATACCTTCCATATGTATTTATACCTATCACAAGGCCCATGAAAATCCCATGCGGGTATAAAAATAATCAAACACGATGAAACTTGACCGAAGAAAAATAGACAAATGAAATAGAGAGGGCCCTGAACTAGAGCTATATACTGTTATACGGTAAAGTGAATAAGTACTTGCTCCAACGGGACCATCATAGAGTTGATTGCAAGCAATATTCCGGGTCCCGAATTCGGGGCAAAACCGCTACTTTCTACGTACATAGTTATAGCATAAAACGATATAATTATGTATAAGAAATGTCCGTTTTTGGAACTCTATTTGACCGAAGAAAAGTCGAGAAATTAAATAGAAAGGGTCCTGAACTAGAGCTACACTAGTAATACTGAAATCGTCAAACTTTTGAAATGTTGTTGAGACATATTTATCAAGACAGGTTAGTAGAAAATTTTCACCGTGATCATGTCGCTCCAACAGAGCCCGAAATTTATTTGTTCAGAAGATAAAGGTTTCTGGTAACGTATCATCAATGCAACAATTTCCTCAAAATATATTGAACCAGTAGAGTGCACCGCTTTATTTTGTAAGCATACAATATCTCAAAAAAGCAACCACCCAGAAAATGTAGACTTGCCATGTGTTACATCACTCATCACCGTGCAGGTATTGGAGTGTTCCGTCCGAACGAACACGTGATCTCCAGCTTTTACTCTCACCACAACCAGAACTGTCACTGGATGAATGTCCGAACTGTCACCAGAGTCGGAAATTGAAGAGTCTTTGGCCGCTCCATTGACAACAATTTCTGGGTGAATGTAATAATCTTCTGGTGCGGCGATCGTAAACGTGAAAACGTAGGTACCGGATACTGGAACTACATAAATACCGTCATGGACGTTATATCCGTTACCCACATCGATTTCTTTTTCATCAAATATATACGGCTCGTGCACATGAAAGCAACCGTTGGATCTCATTGAAGAATGAAATGCAATATTTGCTGTTTGTCCTGAAACGGAAGATGGCATGTTTTAGGCATGTTTTAGGCATGTTCTTAACATCATTTGAAATTTAGTCCTGGATGTGCTGCGAATATGAAATTACATAGCAAGAGACATACGTGCCAATATGTATCGATATCACTCTCTTGCCATTATGTATTATCACGTAAAAACGAACAACAACTACAATGGTTAATATAAAACGACTCATATATATTACCAGACCACTAAAATCTAGAGTAACAGACTCATAAATGGTGACAAGGGACAATAAATTTGATAAATCCACAAAGCTGCGTTGATACCAGTGCAGAAAAAAAAAATAAGCTTCAAGAACACAATAATTACTCGTCCGCAGGATTCCTTAGTTCTATAAACATCATAAATAACCAGTTGAATATAAATGCCTTTAAAATACATCTACCTGTTTTATTCAAAAAGCGTACCCGGTCCACTATACGAAACTGGCCCCTACCACTTTAAGGTCATAAGAGCGCACAGTGATATATTTTAAGATACATTAAGAATGAAGGTAATGCACACGTCACTTTGAATTTTCTACAATTTACTAACCCCTCCAAGTAGAGATTGTATAGCAAACAACGAACAAATATTTATTTATCGTATACATAGAAAGTAACTCTGAATCAATCCCGCCAATTGTATTATGCCACAGGTCACTCGTATGCATGAAACGAAATCTGTTCAACAGATAATGCTATCAATTATTCAAAATTGTGCACCATGACTTCAGAATGATTTACGTTAACACATAAATGAACGTTTAGCGATTCAAGAATATGTATTCTCATAACACTTGTAAGACGGATCACAAATTCTGTATTGTTGCGCCTTATATGTTGCTTCGTTCGCATGCATAGGACCTCAATAAATACTCAAAAACCTTTTTGGTTAAATAATTTTTTGATTAAAACATCATTTATAATTTCTTTGAATTGGACAAAATTACCTGTATACATGTATAAAGTAATTGCAATATTGACGTCAATGACAATGATTTTTCCAAGAGTCAACGATTTATCGGACAACCCTGGCATTTTCGTTTTCTCGATCAGTTGGAAGTGCGGCCCTTCTTGGTTTTTTTATGGATTACCTTTTCATGTTTACAAACAAAATTAACAGTTACCCTAACTTTTGCAGTTCAGATAAATGGGTAGGATTTACAAAAAACTTTTAACTAACGCCGATGCCGACGATCATGTGACGACAGTATCTCGTAGACTTTTTAAACCGGGCTGCTAATCAGATTTTGGCCAACAAATCGATTTGTTCTAAACGTTCACAATTTATCAATTACAGTCCATAAAAAAAAATAAACGTGTTTGTAAACATGGACGGATCCAAACGGAAGGGGAAGAAACATTTTATAGAAATATTCCGATGGCAAAATACAATACATATATCCGTAGCCCTGACCAACCTATAAATCTGGCAAGTCTATTTTATAAGTACATAAACACGGCTGACCCATTTAAACGAGCTGTACACTTATTTGTGTTCACTGGGTTCTTAATACATGTTAGATTTTCACTGGAAGTATTTTTAAAATTCAATTTTCCTATCTTAGTTGTCAAACCAAGATAGGGTTATTTTAGCATAAATATAAATTTATAAAACATATTTTGGCATAAGAATAATATGAATGTAAGCACCACTGCATTAAATTTATCAAGTTTATGTTATGCCAAAAGTCATTAGAAATGCAAGTTTATTAAATTATTATTACTTCCCTTTGCCTGTATCGGTTGCGCAACCAAGATAGAATTCCGAAGCTATACACTGTTTCAAGTTTATGTTATGCCAAAAGTCATTAGAAATGCAAGTTTATTAAATTATTATTACTTCCCTTTGCCTGTATCGGTTGCGCAACCAAGATAGAATTCCGAAGCTATACACTGTTTCAAATTTTTTGTTTCAAGTAGTTGAAATATCCCAATATTTATCAAATGCAAATGTAAAACTAGAATTTATATTAAATTCTAAAGAATTGTCCACTTTTCAAATACTAACAGAATATATAAAAACTGAAAAATGTCATAAAATGTTGCTCAACAGTGATTGACCACCTTTAAAAGTCAGATGAGGTAATAAAATGTCACAAGGGTCCGCGTTATACCCTCTTAGAATTATTGTTTTAAAAAATCAGGCGCTAATTTACCCTGTTCATAACATTCTGCAATTTAGTTATCTTGACTTACGGTGGCCGTAAAAAGTCTCCCCGTACTTTCAGTTAGAGCTGATATATATTGATCTCTTCAGGTTGTTTCAGCTTGACATTTATGTTGTTAGTGTACTGTTTCGTTATTCAGCTTGAAGATTTTGGCTTGGTTGGTTCCAGTACTCCAGCTTGAATAGCTTTAGGTATTGTTTAATCACCCTTCGAATACAAGTTAAAGCATACCAAAAGTTCCTTCTAGGGCACATCTATATAAATATAAAATGACCATCTTGTAAAATTTTGGTTGCAATGTCTGTTTTATACTGCCAAAAAATAGCAGGTAAGTATTTACGCTAGTTATTTAACATAAATTGTTAAATTGTGAATTTGTAACACATAATTATAGAGGGTCGCAATGGGGTTTGTTTTCATATATTAACCATGCGGCATTTGAAGGTATTTGGTTGTTTACATTTAAATTTGCTGATATATGTCTATCTGCTGAATGTACAGGAGGAAATAAAAGAATCAATAAATCATCCTCGGGTTTAGTATTGTGTAACCCATGGAGTCCCCTCAATTGAGAAAGAATAGTTTAACGTCAGAGGTTATTTCTAAGGTCACGGAGTTTAATTGGCCAGCTTGTAATTACAACAGCTTTCGTCATCAGTAGCTCAGTCAAGTGTGACTTATTGAATTAAGATATTCCTTCTCAAGAGAAGGAATAATAATGCCCGATTTTTTAATTTTTCTCTTAGCAAGTTCTGTGATATACAGGCTCCATAACCTCAGACCCCTCTCTAATTTCCAGTTTGACTATTTCTGCCTATTGCTTTCTCGTTTAGGGCAAATCCATTATCACAAGTAGGGACCATACGCCGCTTTTCATGGAATTGCATTCTGTGATTCATCGAAGGTTCAGTGTAAACCGCAGAATGAATACATCCGCGGATGTCTACTTCTAACATGTACAAATGTATAGTTTAAAGGTTCAGTTCTGCTCAACCGGCCGTGGCTTGGCGGTAGCTTGCATTTCTAGTCTATGAACAGGCTCAATCAAACCGAGCGCAACATTTTCCTTTATGTGCAACCTGTGTAATAGGGATGTTTCTGCCTGAAAGAAATGTCTTAAACTCTTTATTTAACACCTACACGGTTCAATTCCTGAACTCTGAACCATGATAAATCAGGCGAGAAAACCGGTGTCTTATTTGTTTGTACTTTGCCTATGTATTGTATATATTGACATATAATTTGAATTGACATTAATTCATTCATACATTATTTATTGTTTCTTGTATGTATTGATGTCATACGTGCCATGTAGTTGGACATTTTATGTTGAAATAAATCTATCTATCTATCTATTCGTTGTGTTCATACATGCGTGTCAAGTTTTTGTTATTTAGGGCAGCGCTCTTAAAGAGCTATCCGTCCTTGAATTTATGAATTAACCTTCTTTAAATAAATCCACGTCGCGGTATACGTCTAAGAACTTTACTTTGAGAGAATTGTGCATCTATGTCGCTACAGGATATTGTTTGCGTTAGTCTCTTGTTTTTAAAATGTTCAGAGAAAACAGTATATAATACTATCTGTGGATATCTAATAGCTATTCAAAAATCAATGAATTTTCGTTTCATCAGGTCATTTATTTCATGAAAAGAGATATGACATTAAGCTCATCGACTTTATTATCTCCATCAAAGCAGCTTTTGCGTAATTAACTGCAGTTTTTAGTAATTTACTGCACGTCTGCATGCAGACATCGTGCTGATGCAGTCTGAATGTAATGATTCTATTACATGCATGTCTTCTTTGGATTTCTCTTTATCACGCAGTGATAAAATCAAAACAGAAATAAATCTGCGCATGAAAGTTTGATATTCGAGTAAACTATAATATTAATTCTAACACGATCTGCAGCAATTGCTATATAAACATATAGCGAAATCGCCTATACATGAATCTACGATAAAATATGGTTGGCTGTTACAGTTCACCCCCTATGATTGTGGCATAAGAGATTCTACTTCAGTTCCATTACATACGAATTATTTAAGGGCCAAACGGTTGAAAACAGCATTTCAAAAACACAAATATGATAAAAAGTCAAACTGACTTATGTGTAGGACCGTAAAACACGTTTTGATCTCTACGAGCGAATTCAATTAGCTTAATTAAGATTCAGCGGTGACGTCATAAATGTTACGCACTCGTGATTTAATTATTACGCAACCAAACTCCTGCCCATATTTTATTAACTGATAAAATATAGGAACAGATTTACTATTTCTTAAATACAAATGTTTTACACATTTAGTAACTTCTCTTAAACAGACGCAATTAAAAGTCTGTAATGATTTTGCCCATTTGCAATTTGACACTTCCAATGAATTTTCTTTCTTTCATTACACATCTGTGATAAACCATACTTACACACTTGGGTCTTTTTATGGCTAATATTACTTCGATACATACACGTGACGTGCTGTTACACGGACGAAGAATTATTGCCTGAATAAAACAATAGATGAATGCACAAAAATCAGAAATTTCCAGCATTATGCATCTCATCTGATTCTAGATGTGCAAAGACTGCACTAAGAAAGCATATTTTAGAAACAGAAACAGTTTTGTAACAGTCATAGTCAAGACAGTTGACGTATAAAGGCATTTTTTTATCAATTATAGGTCATATGGCAGATTATAGGTTATATGGCGGCTTTCCAGCTTTGATAGTGGAGGAAGACATAACGTGCCCCTCCGTGCATTATTTCATCACGAGCGGGCACCTAGGTAAAACCACCGACCTTCCGTAAGCCCCAATAAAGGCAATGTTCGGGATTATTTGCATAATAATTTTTAATGCGATAGTTAAAACTGCAGACACGCAATACATATTTGCGTTAGCATTATTAGATGTCGAATAAAATCGGGATTAGACTTGGCAAACATTTATACATAATACCAGCAATTTCCGTTCTGTGTTGACGTGAGGAATTTGTTCAGTACTCTGAATGTTAAATGTTCAAATTTTGCAAAAATGTCTTTATTTGACACGATTGTTTCGCAAATTTAACCTAATCACGTACCACCAAAGAATAGTCTCGAGGACGAAATCTTCCATCAATTATTGCATGGCTTTAGAACTACTTTTGGGGAACACTTTAATTTATTTATACATATTTTCTCACAAATAACTCAGAAATATAGGAATATATTGTTCAGGCCAACCTCGTACTTGACATGACATTGAGTCTGGTAAGTTCGAACAAGGGTGTCATCTCTTTTTGTAATGAAGCACATTCGATTCTAAATGTTTTTGGTTGCGGGTTTATTTCATAGCATCTTTATTTGATTCCAAATCACATCCAAAGGATGTTTATGTGCTACACAAAATAGTCCCATTCATGAATTATGTGGATGAATTATCAATGAATAAGCAGTTCTTATTCAACCTGTATCCACTTGCACTTACCATTTAGATTACATAAGATCTATCAATGATAAGGTATTCCAGCCCATGGTTACATCACAAGCTGGGTCAGTCAGAGTTCATCTTAGATATGAAGAACATTAAATTTGTATTTGTTTCACATTCATGTATATTCATAGACTGGCATTTAAACAGAAAATAAATCTACCAAAAACCCGCAACCATCAGACATTTCAAGGCTTTGATTCTAATGGCGTGCATACAGTATTAAAAGCTTATCACAGAAAGGGCGAGAATTACTAGTATTAGTGTTTTGTTATCTTTATACAGTAATTTCAGTATGTTAAACTTGTCCTTGTTAGAATGTAGAAAAATGTTTCTTTTTAGTATGTTTTGAGGGAAAACATGTTAAGACTGAAATTAAACAAGACTTTTTGGAAACAAATTTATAAATATTACTATTGCGTTTGTAATCCTTATTTATTGCCAATACATGCTGCATGTGCTATTGAATATTGTACAACATTTTGAGTGTATCTTTATATAACTCGATTTTAGAGATACCGTATCACGTTTAAATGCAATTAATTTGGAACAAAAGTTCCATTGGCTAATTTAACATGCCTATAGTTGCAAGAACTGGATATTTAGCTCCTCATTTCGTGTTGTTAAAACAAAATGTGTGAGATATTACTTGTTTCTTTCCGAAAATCTGCAACAACAGGCGATCGAAACCTTTGTTGACAAACAATTCCCCTCAATATTTTGTCATAGAAAATAAATTCCATTTTGAAAGTTAATAGTGTCTTTAAATGTCCTGGTCATGGCACCAAATTAGCAAAGCGTTGTGTTTAGGTTTATTCCTTTATCATAACTGCTTGATAACAAGATCTGACGTTACATAACATGGTAGCAAAACGGCGAGATTGTCTCCGCTTGTTTGGACTTTATATAAAATCATGTGTTTCACGCCTAAATAGATAACACTCAAACGGCGATTTAGTTTTCTCTTTCTTTTGATTCGTTTTTTTTTTATAATTGTTGCTTACGTTTGAAGTTACAAAGCTTTCAAATGACGAAATCGTGAACGAAATTTGGCCGTCGAAATACCAAATGCCCTGCAACATATTCACCTGCAACATCCGGTAAAATTTACGTACCGTATACGACGTCATGACCTGTGTCAACAAATATAGCAATTCAAGCGTTGTGACCGCCGGAATATTCAACAGATTTCATAGAAATAGAAATGCAAATTAAATTGGACTGTAGATGTTGCATTCGAGCTTCTAATGCCATGTTCATTTATGTAACGTACAATCTCTTGTCTACTGCGAATTTTATATATGTAACAAAATTGCGATCACAAGTAATAAAAGACACATTTGAGAGGGATATTACTGCGTATTTTTAATTTGAAAAAACTTTTTTTCTAGGGTTACTGGAGACACACTATTGATTTATTAAAAAGGAAATTGATGAAAAAAAACTTTTTCTATATCCTGAAAAGGGGCCTCTAAAAATCTTACTTTTTCTTTCTTTTTTTAAAAAAGAAATGGGGGAAATTACTAAAAAATTACAAATCTAATTCAAACAATGCCCGGGGAAAATCACATAGACAAACGATTTTTTGTCGAATAAGACATGTATTACTTCTTCCTAAAAACCCCCCAAAAAAGTAAAAATAAATGTCGTGTCCATACAAATGTATGCATTTAAAAATTTAAATTTAGAAAATAAATCAATTCTACATCAGGCATTGTTCAGAATCATCAAGTATTAGTTTATTCAGGTTTTGGTTTTGATTTGTACTTACAGATAATGTCGTTCGCTAACTTTTCCAGGCTAAAAGGAGGAGGAAAAACATTGATATATCATATCAAGCACTGCGGAAACCAGTGTGAACTTTCTGCAAACCTGTTGCATGTGTGTGTGTGAAGAAATCTCCAAAAGCAACATAAAAAAGATGGCGGAAGAAAGTCAATATGTTTTTAGTAAAAAACTTTTAAAAAGTATATCCCTACTTTTTATGATCTTCGGCGTGGTCATTATTCAGGAGGCAAAAACGTTTTCAGAGTTTTCGACGGCAATGCCTAGCTGCTTTCAAACACGCAAAAATGCCTGTAACTACCACCTGAAATAAAATGTATAATATTAACAGTTTATAGTGTTAGTTAAAAACATCCCAATATATGTCTTTACATCTACTTTTCAGTTTGTAATCCCTGAATGTTGTGTTCTATCGGTCGCGAAATCTGATGTCGAAAATGCTCAATTTGCCAATTTGCCAAATCGCTGGGGACAATCCCTGAAAATGCCAGCACCAAAGCTACACGCTTAAAACTTAGAAAACGCTTAAAATCTAAAAAAAGCCAGAATAGTGTCATCTTGAAAATTTTCTTGTTTTCACAATTTCAATTTTTTGATGAACTGCAAAATGTAACCCCATTTAACCTAGTTCAAAAAAGGCGGTATTCGCAATGAGTCCTACGTTAAAAATTTCAGTAAAGGCTATTAAAACGATTTTCTTTTAAGGGGAATGCGCCAAATTTTTAAAGTTTTTGGGGGTTTCTTTTTCAAAATTTTGAAAAATATAAAATTCATAATTCCTATAGACTCGTTTTTTACTTTTTTGATACTTCTGAAATTTTTTTTCAATTGTGTCCATTTTTGATAAACCGCCTTTTCCCCTCCATCAGACGATTTTCGAAAATCGTTTTGTTCTTCTACAAAACTTGATTTGCCGTTACTCTCATATTTTCTTTAAAAAATGTCTTTAAAAGGGTGTATAATTTAGGGGAAAAAATTTTTAAGAAAAAGTCGATTTACTTTAAAAAGTGACGTCAAAGCGCAAATATACTTTGGTTTTCAAATTTTGGGGGCCGCCTCAGTATTTGTATAATTGAATTCGTGATTTTGGATGCTGTAAATTAAAGTGAGATTTAAATGATTTTGATTCTTTAAAAAAATTTAACACTGATACATGTAAAAAACGATGTCAGTTGTAAAACTAACTGCTGCTGCATGTAAAAATCTTTTATCATCGACCGGGACTTCAAATCATGAAGGGGTTCCATGCAAGTTGTTGATCCCCTTAACATTTTTGCTTTTTTTGGGGGAAAAAAAGAGAGGGCAAAACCCCCATTCAATTTTAATTCCTTATTTCAATAGGCCTATTAATTGAGAAATGCAAAAAATTTTTGGCATTTTTCCCCAAAAACTGGATCTTCGGGCTTTCAAAAAGTCAAAATTGATGATCTGGCATTTTTTTTAAATGGATGGTGTAAAATTTTCTTTTTTGATAACTTTCTGTATTCTTGTATGAGAGTCCGATCTTGTCTTAAATTAGAGCAAAAAACAGCACAATTTTAAAAAGGGCCACCCGATTCTGCTCATTGGGAAGTGCAATTTTACGACCGCTACAGTAAGCCTGGCCTCCCCAAAATTTTTCGGTCCCCTCTTCTATTTTGATACACAATCCTTCCCATTGAAGTTTGAGTTGTAGCATTATTTTAGTACAAAAAGCACTTCAGACTATTAACTGCCTTTACCCTGGCTACTTACATATACCAGGCTGGCCCCAATTTTACGAAGAAACGTAAGTTAACTGTTTGTTAATTGACTTAAGTACGTTAATTTGTTTTTACTTTTTTTACTTTTCTTAACTAACAAACTTAAGTGTTTTCGTGAAATCGGAGCCAGTATCTGCCTTTTTGCATTAACATGGGAAGCGGTAAACCACAATATTATTGGCCATTTTTTTTCTAAAAAGAGTTACTACCTATTGTTTTTTTAGATCAGAAATGGGAAAATTTTATGTTTTTTTTGGGTTAATACCGTTTTTTTTGTGTGTGTTTAACTCAGCAGAGGCCCCGGGAATTTTTCACAAATATTTTCCCAAAGGGCTTCGCAGACTTTTAAAAAATACACAAAACAAGAGCGCCCGCCAAGGGGGGCAATATACGCCCAAGGGGTTACACAGGGGATGGGAAAAAAATTTTAAGAACTTAACTGTTGAACCCCAAAGGAGGGGAAAAACAAAAAAAAAAATTTCCCCAAAAAAAAAATGCCCAAGTCCAAAAAAAAATTCTTACTAGGTAAAGTTAGTCAAAAATGCATCAAAAAAATTTGATGTACCATCCATGTTGTACCCAAAAAGGGTCTCATTTTTTCCCTACTCCCAATAATAAAAAAATTCAAAAAAGCTATTTTGGTTTTTAAAGTAACAAAAAAGGGAAGAAATTTCAAAGAAAAATTTTTTTGTAGGAGAACAAAAAAGGATTTTTCCAAATAAAAACAAGACATGCAATGCAAGCAATATACACAAAACAAGAATATGACCTTTGACCCCCCCAATGTACCTTGTCCTTGAGGAGCATCCAAAAAAAAGCCTCTGACGTCGTCCAGTGTGATGAACATTTGTGCCAAATTTCTTTTAAAACCCTTTAAGCAGTTCAAGATTACAGAGCGGACACGAAAAAATATAGACCTTTGACCCCTAAGTGTGAATTTAAAATTAAAAAGAGACACAAAACATGGTTGGGGGGAGGTTTGGTGTGGGGAATATTTGTTCAAGTTTTTTTTTAATCCTTTAAAGGGTTCAAAGTTACAGAGCGGACCGAAATTTTCTAACGGACGGACGGACGGTCTCACAAAAAGGTATTTATTGACACCCCCTATTGTTCTCTCTATTTTTCCTCTATTGCTCTATCAGTCACATAAAAAGAAAAGGTCACAAAACAAAACGGAATGAATCATCAAAGAAAAGTACCGTTTGAATCACTTAACCATCATTTTGCGGGGACGGGCAACGACGACAACGGGGCACCGGGGCCATAAAATAATACGTCCTTCGGGCATATACAAACGTGTATTGCCCCTATTCTTGCATAAAACATAATCGACGACAAATGATTGTTTTTTATATGTGATGACTTTACGATTCCCGGTACTTTTTAAATTACCTGAAAAAGGTAAAAAATGTTTTAAATAATACATAACCAGGGCCAAGAAATCAACAACACTACAAACGCCGTAAAGAAGGTTTTTAAAGATTTTTTAAAATTTTTTGTATTCAAACGACATTACCCTTTTTTTCATATTTTTAAAAATTTGGAAAATAGGGGGCAAAATTTCAAGAATAATACTTTCATTCGTTTATTTTTTTAGTACGAACACCTTCAGTACGCTGAGTCGAACTATGAAAAGCTTTCAAGGTCGAAGGGAATAAATGTTTCCCCTAGACTTACATTGTAAAGTTTTGCGTTTTTTGCCCTTTCCTAACTTTTTAAATTTTTGCCCCTACCCCGGTGAAAGAACTATTAAGACCCAAAAGAAAAAAGGCCGAAATATACATGTTGGGCCCTCATTTTTTTTTGGGACTTTTTTTTACCCCAAATCAGTACCCCCAGTCCGGGAGTTAATTTTTTTTTACATTTCTGAAAAAACCAAACACTAAAACAAGCAAAAATTTTTAAACAAAATACACCTTTAAAAATTTTTTTCCCCCATTAATCATGGCTTAGAACTTCAATTTAAGAAATAAACGTTTCAAAAAATACAAAAAAGATATTTTACCAACGAGAGACCACTTTACATCTTAAATATTTGTCTCGGAATACCATATATTTTTCAACCAAACAAAAGGGTTGTTAGTTTTTCCCTTTTACCTCAAGCTTTTTATTAAATTTTTCGAGAAATTCGGTTTAAAAAAAACCCACTGTCTTACCAAAAACCCTTTAATTTATTTCAAAAAAAAAAACAAAAGCACAAGTACACGCGATTCTTAAAAAAATCACGGTTACGTCAAAAAAAAATGAATCGACGCCGACTTCTAAAAGGTTTAAACAGGAGAAGAAACGAGTACGAACGTTGTTTGGGGGGAATGCTTTGGCGTTTGTAAATAATACGCGGAAAATTTATGGATTAGAATGCTCTTTTTAGCTACAATGAAGAGGGTTTTTTTGAAAGAAACAAACCAGACCCATGTTTTAATCTGGCAGAATACAGATACTCCAAAGGGAAAAAATTCAAAAAAAAGTCGGGGATTAAAAGCACGTGATTTGCCTTGTTTGCACACGATTTTTTTCCCCTTTAAAACATGGGCGGATCCGTGAAAAAAAGTTTGTTATGCAAGAATTAAATGAAAAATTTTGCCCCTTTTGAAAGTAATAAAACGTTCTTAAATAAATAAAAAATTCGAAACTCATCCAAAACACCAGTCCCCAGGGCTTGCCTTATTTGTTTGTTTTTTTTGTTGGTTTTTTTTGTTTTTTTTTGTTGTTGTTGTTTTTTTTCTTTGTATTTTTAATTTTTGTCCGGGTTTTTAAAAAACCTTTTTAAGGGGCACCTCGCAGAAAAATTACAAGGGACTACGGGGGAAACGGTTTAAAAAAAATAAAATTTGATTTACATTGAATCCCTACAATTTAGGGTGCGACGTATCAAAAAAAAAAGGCGGCTTTAAAAATTTTTTGTCTCGAAAAGGACATTGAAAAAAGCAAAAAGGGGTAAATTTTAGAGGGTTTTTATTATGAATTTAAAATTCCTAAATAATACTTTTTTTATTTCTTTTTTTTAGTAGGATTAGTTCTCTAAGGAATAATTTGATATATAATGAAATGTCGAAATAACGTTATTAATTAAATAGGGGGAAAGAACAGCCGGATTTAGTGGCGTTCAACTTCCATACCTGGGCAAAATTTTTTCGATCAATTTAAGTGGTATTATAAACACGGTCGTAAATTATTTCCAAGGTTGGACAAGTGCACATCTTTGCGACAGATCATTTAAATGCTGCATATTTGGCCGCTTTTTCACATCCTGTCATTTATTTTGCCTTCTATTTATTTCTGCAACAATAATACATATTTCTTGTTTTAATTTGCTGAGTCGGAATAATTTCTTTCCAAAAACAGCTTGAAATATCATAATTTAAGTTAAAGTTTAACACGTCTTTGACTGCCGACATATCAAATTAAAAACTTCGGTGTTAAAAGAGCGTTTAACAGTAATATCGCGAACGTTTACACACATCCGCTAAATAAAGAGTAGTACGACCCATGAACAATTATGCCCCCGTTTTTAAGAGGGGGTATTTGTCTTCAAAATTTTAAAACTTTATAATTTTCATGTAAAAATAAAGTATTGTGTAGACAGAACAAAGACAATATAACTATTCTCGTGTTTTGTGAATGCCGTTATTTTCCGCGCATTTTAATTAAGAAAATGTTCCCGTATACATTTTTTTAGTTTAACGTTGCAGTGACACAATTATATGTCATATGGTGACGTTCCAGCTTTGATGATGGAGAAAAAAAAACAGATGCCCCTCCGTTCATTATTTAATTACGAACGGGCACCTGGGTAGAACCGCCGCCCTTCCGTAAGCTAGCTGGATGGCACCCTCACAAAAATTCAACGCTCCGAGTGAAGCTCGAACGCTCCTCGATGGGGCAAGAGATCCGAAGACAGCGACTTTAACCACTCGGCCACGGAGGCTCCTTCCCGTATAGTCCAGATTTTTATTCACCTTCAGACGATATGTTTTTCACTATTGTTTTAAAGTTGCGTTGTTTTGACATTTAAAAACCATTTTGTGGTGTTATTTCAATTTTTTTTTTAATATGTGACTTTTGGTACCATTTCATATATGAATGTCACTGCAATAACTTGCAAAAGGATAAAAATAATTTTGACCCAATGATGTTTAAACAGTTTGAAGAAAAATGTCTTCTTTTTTCAAAATATCCACTATTCATTATAATGGCAGCTTTGGTTTCGGAAAGATTTTATGTTGAAAGGAATATAACATAACACCTATCTGGACTGAAGACTGGCCAAATATTTGATGTGTTTCAAAAATATTAGTGCATTATGATAGATAAAAGACTAAAGCCATTCTTTAAGTCAAGTGAACTGCATGTTAAACGGTACGGTATACCTTGAAAAGATTAGTTATTCGTGGAATAAATTATATATTTAAATTCTTCTAGGAAAAAAGGTCATACAGTTAATTCTTCTTTTAATACAGGAACGTCAAAGGAAGCTTAATATGCCGAAAAATTTGAGGAAAGTCAAATTCTTTATAAAATTACTGAATAAGCCAATTTAATTGCGTGCACGTTCGGGTCTATGTATTTGCCATCAGACAGTATATTGGAACCTGTCATTTATTTTATCTGCGAAATGATAATCTGTAATCAATTAACTACAGACACTACAATGAAAATTGAAGAGTTTTCAGCTTGGGCGGCACCATGCACGAGTAATGCTCCTTTTTTCTGCATACTTCCTAAAAATCCATTTGCAGTTTATATATGTATTCCGAATGTAAAGGTATACAACACTAGCTGCTACAATAACACGTATGGCAAAAAGTCCCAGTGCTGTGGTGTTCACATATACTAGAAGCTAAGAATATATTCGTTATTATTGTACTAATTATATGACTTTATTGGGAAATAATCGTTATAATAAATTATTGTACTAGTTACATGAATACATTTGGAAATATTCGTCATTATGTCAACTTATATACAGTAAGTATTAAAGGAGATTTTTGTATTATTATTCATGCTAAAGTGAGTTACCTCTTAGTAGGCAGTGATGCTATACAAGAGGTTGTACAATGAACAATTATGTAATATTAAACTACAAAAAAAACTATATAATGCAAACACGTCCTCAACACAGTTTAGAACATGCAATGCCGGATGACAAAATGTCACGAAATTGTCCCATTTTGTCTTAATAAGGATTCCCATATGTTAACCTTTCGATAATCTGTTAACCACTTTATCTTATTACAGGTACACTCATGGGGTACACTCACGCAATAAGTAGAACTCTTTTCAACTTTAAAGGGTATCACTGATCATCATATCTGGCCACTTCCATTTTAGATGATTGTTAAATATTTTGTTGGATGTGAAATAAAGTCAAAAACTTATATGTGACACATTTGTGCCTTTCTACATTGAATTCATTAAATTCGTTGAATAGAAATGACAAATTCGACTCGTTTCATAAATTGTGTATGAAAATATATTCATATAATATCCTTTATATACCGTACCATAATCTGCAGATGAAATAAAGAACGCAAACGGATTTTGTGTACATCCGTGCGGTATGTAACGTATTTCCCAATGACTTTTGAATAATATTTTATTTTTTAAAATTTTCAAATCTTTAGAACTTGAAATGCATAAAATATATACTTGAGGTGCGTACTTCACGCTTATTGATATAGTAATTTCTGTTGGGCGGAAATTACATTTGGCGTTGAAAAAAGTCATTGTTTGGAGTATGAATTACATAAGCGCAGCCCGCATCTGAACGACTAGTCTGGCTACCGACTTGATTATCTTGTTTTTAGAAAAAATAATTATGTTATATAATATTATATATTCTGACTTCATCAGTCTTGGCTCTGATTTTGAGAAGGGAAGGGACATAATTATACAAATTGAATAGCCTCAGGAGTTATCTCCCGTGACAAAAACACAGGGTCTGAAGACAAACGATTTTTTTTTTCAACAGAATATTTATTTACACTGTACACGTTGGGGGTACTAGGATTTATGAAATAACTATACGCACAATGAACCCGTTTCCACACTCAGTAGCGCTTAACTACTGATCGTTTCAATGTTTGGTTCACTGTGTCCTTTTTTACTTTTTGTTTATCTGTTTTCCGTTGTCTTTTTATGTTTGTGTAAATGCCTATGCTGCATTTTGGGAACGTGCCAATTGTCATTGCATTGGTGCAATTACTGCAGCAGCTTTTTGTCCGTAATCAAAACAAAGTGTTTATGTTCGATCTGGAATGTTCTATCTGGAATGAGAACAATCCCCACCCATCCTTGAACAAACAAAATCAGTAAAGTACATCACGCATTGTGTCCGTTTTGTTATCAACACATATAAAATAATATCACGAGAACGCATTCTAACACATCCGTATATCTAAAGGTACTTGTTCAACTTGTTCATATTTGTTTTTAATATGGCCTTTGATATAAATATATTTGAAGTGATGATATTCGTATTACAAAAGCAATGTAGAGATGGTACCTAAAAATTCAAATTCGTCTTTACAAATTTTTTTCAGAGTGAAATGATAGCTAAATAATTATATCCTTTCTATCTTAAAATAAAAATATTTAATAGTTAAAAAAACGACCTTCTCAAAATACGCTTTTAAATGAATTCAAACAGTCAAGATTCTACATTGGTTTATGAATGTTTGATTTCCGTTTTTTTCCTTCTTTTCCATTTCTCAATGATTGATTTGCATTACATATTATAACATTCAGTTAGATATGAAGATATTCACATAATAATAAAATTATTTCATCAAAACTATTAGGTATATATAAAACTCTCAAAACTGTATATTTTCAAAACTCAACATTTTCAAAACCTTTATAATATAAATATTTCATAGAAAGTGGAATAATGAACAACAGCTATAAAACTTGAGTTAAATATGAATATAAACATAAAAGGCGAGAAACGGTCGTTGTTCGTTTTACCTCGTTTTATAAAAAAAAAAAAAACAAGCATGTACAACCTGAACTTCCGACTGACTAATGTATTTCGTGACAACATGTAACAACGTATGTGACAAATGAAATTTGACTTTCCTAACATCCGTTGGAAGACTGTGCGTGATAGTTCAAGATGTTGTCGGTCTGTTTTTATTTACTGTTCCAGTTTGTTTGTAGAAATAGCATTTTATTCGTACATAAATTGAATTTACAGTCTTTATCTTAATATCCAATTAATGGCCATTACTACTTTTATTAAAATAATAACGGTTCAGAATAACTTCCGTCACCGTGTCCAGCTGTATACAACCGTGTCACCAAAACCAGTTTTATAATCGTCCTTCGCTAAAATTTTATTATCAAAAATTGTAGTATAACATATGATACATATAATTTAAAAGGAAAGACCGAAAATGATAAATATAACGTGAAAACATATTTCTACCGTGGAACCAGATCTTGACAATGCCATATGCAAAAGTAATACATGTAAAAGCTTTTCCGATTATCTCAAACAATAAATATTGGACGGAACATAACACACCTGTCTAAACTAAAGAGATCGTTTTACGACATGTTTTAAATGTACCAGCCCAAAAATATTTTGCTGTTATTTAAGGAAAATTTGCTTTGTCAAGCGAGCAGTGTGTTAACCGAAAAGAATGAACGATTACGTGTCTTGTTTTGTGGACCATTCTTCTACGAATATGGGGCTTAAAATAAATTCTTCATTTAATACAATGTCATGGACGTCGACCAAAGTTTTATAACCCTCAAAGTCTGAGAAAAATTAGAATTCTTTATAAATTTACTGAAATAGCCAACTATACCATTGTTAGTAATTCCATGTATACTTTATTTTATTTTCCAATCGACATCAAACTATGTATTGTATAACACCCTTTTGACATCCTGTTATTTATTTCATCTGCGATATATTTTTTGTGAGACTTGAAAACATCTTTTTGGTACAAAAAGAAATACTCTTTTTTTTTTTTTTGCTAGGACATTCACAGACAAAGGTTTATTTTCCTTTATTTCTGCACACATGTCCTTGAAAATAACTTTATTTTCATCTGTTGAATGCATGCATCCATAGCTCTGCAAGATCCAGGGTCTTCCTGTATTTGTAAGCAAAATAAAGTGTTTGTTATATAGTAGTCGCAACTTGACCGCGATGGTTGACCTTAGGCTGATTATTCATATCGATTATTTCATTATAGAAATCAAGGGTGCTTAGGGTAGCCGTGTATATTTATATGGAATTAGTTTGTATACACTGCAGTATCAAAGTATATATACTTAATTTGATCAATTAAAACTTTCCAATACACTAATTTATATTTACACAAATTTATATTTCCTTTTTCTCGTGCAGCTCGTGTTTTACCTACACTCCTTTTCAATAATAGGTTGTGTCTCATTATGTATTATAATGCAAAGGTCAACCATCGGGGTCAAGTTGCGTCCACTATACAATGTCATATAGTATGAAAACAAGTACCGAATAATGAGTCTCGTAAACTAGATGTGCTGGTTTGTATAAGCTGAATTTCCACTGTATATACCGTATATTCACTTATAAACTTACCTGGGTGCATTACATTTTGTAAGGGGATGGGCGTTTATTAAGGTCTTAAAGAATTGTTAGTAAATAAAAACTTTAAGTCCAAATCATAGTGGATGAATTTAAACACTTATAGCATTACCATAATGCTGGTATTCACTTACGACCTAAATTCATTCCGAAAACAAGCAGCTGCGTTTTCAAAACGCAAAATTATGCCCCCGATGGTTTTTTTTTTTTTTTTTTTTTTTGGTAATTTTTTTGAGGTCTTAAGTTTAAAGGGGAAGATCATATGAAGGTCAATGTCATCTATACATAGGAGAGTTTGTAGGTCTTGCCGCAAGGTTAATAGAGTGCGAGTATGAACTAAATTGGGCCATGTGTGTGGGCTTTAGGTCCAAAGATGTTGATTATTAGGGTTTAAATTTGAAGGTGAAGGTTATATGAAGGTCAAGGTCATCAAGGTATGTTTGTAGGTCTTGCCACAAGGATTGTCGAGTGTGAGTATGAACTAAATCGGAACATTAATGTGGGATGTAGTCAATTTGGTTCAAACGGACGGACAGTTCAATTGCTATATACTCGGGAACATAAAATATTTTAAGTATGCTCAAGAAAACGTATTTTCACGTGTGTGGCTGCTTTTCATTTCGATAACATTTCTAAAGTATTGCTTTAATATTCAATTCAGACAACAACATTTTGTTTCTGTCAAATTACAAAAATAATTCATACAAATTTACAAAATACGAACACGTCCTCAACACAGCTTAGAACATGCACTGTTGAACGACATTACGTTTTATTGTATTATGTATTAGTTGACCTGGTTTACATTATTATTCCCGCGATTTTTTTGTAATATTAGATGTTTTATGTTGTGGAAGGATCAGTGACCGAATTGTAAAACGCTATTGTTGAAGGTTAATCCCCTTTATTTGTTCCAATAACATGACATGGCTATTAAACAGCCATGACCTAGAAAACTTGATATAACTGGAACAAAACATTTACTATACGTCTTTTATAGTTATAACTTACTTTCTTGACCGTTTATTATCTTATTGTGGTCTTGATCTTTAGTTCTGCTCAATCCGGGGCTCTAGCGCGTGGTGGTCGCATGCATTTCCGCTTCTTTCCACGATCAGGCTCAATCAAAACGAGTCTGTAACATTTTCATTCAGTTTGTCGTGACCTGTGGAGTTTTCACTTTTTCTATTTTATTAGTACTAAACCTTAGCTAAAAAAATGTTTTCCCTTGAAATGCCACAAAATGAGTGTGATCAACAACAATTTTACTACTTCTGAATGAAGTGTTGACAGACGACAGCAATGTTTCACTTCACAAACAGAAGGTGTACAAAAAACTACGTTGTAAAAAAAAAAGACATAACTTTGTGTGAAAGCAAAACAAGTTATGGAACCTTTGCGTTGCACGTCAGATCATCATTGTGAACAAATGTCTGAAGTTTCAATGTATTCTCATAAGTAGTTACTAAGATATAAGCTAGCTTACATAAAAAATATAAGCAAAAAATATAAATCGAAAAACGGGTAAACATTTATAAAAGAGCAAGCATAATCATCACAATGTGAAATCAGTGCGAATTTGTCGGCAAGACACAACTACACCCCGCTGCATTCCCCGATTTCTAAAATGTTTTTACTGTAAAAAAACAATAACCAAAAACATTCAATTTTACTCACCTTGCTCGTTATTTTTGTAGACATCCTGCGCAATGCCTGCGCCGTCGGAGGCGCGATGCCTTCATTTCAGTGCGGCACATTTTGTGCTGCAGGCAACATTTCATACCCGTGCTAATGATATGCAAAGGTCAAAAGGTATTAACAACCTTGATAGCAGTACATATTTTGTCAAAATTTTATATCATTAAAATGTATATATGAAAATGAAACAAACATTACTTTTATTTTACCTTTCTTTTATTTGTCTAAACTAAGTACCTAAGTTCGATATTCATATAAGTAGTTAGGCAAATAGATTAATAGTATACACTTACTGAATGGCTTGTCGGTCAATAAAAGGTCAGACTTATTGCATTACATCAGAAATTAACTTTCAGAGTAGTGCTTTAGCAACTGGCTATAGCTCTAAATCAACTACCAAGTTTCAACCTCGCGTCGTTTGAGTTTTCCTTCGATTTCTATGTGACCGCATTACACAAATATTCTGGACGTGTAAAAAATAGTCCTATTCTTGGCATTGTACGAGTGTGTAAGCAACTGAGGGCTACTGTTTTAAATCAAGCAGCAACGGATTATAATTATGAACTTTATATTCACATTCGAAATATTCGGAATCACTCCGCTATAGGTTTAGGTTTAGGGTTTAGGGTTTAGATTTAGGGTAAGGCTTAGGGTTGAAAATTGCCCCGCCCTGGGGCAAACGTAGTTTTACATAGAGATGTATAGGGAAAACCTTTAAAAATCTTCTTGTCTTGAAAAACAATGCAAAGAGCTTAGATATGTGGCATGTGGCATTGTCTAGTGGACCACTACCAACATTGTTCAAATCATGACCGGTCTATGCACAATGAAATGTTGATTCTTCAGGTCTGTCGCTTGAAATGTCACTCAATAAGCACTGGCTATCAGTCATTTTAGGGCTTTGATTTTTTTTAAGTAAATAGCCCAGTTAACATGTGTTTGATACAGACCGGTCTTATAACACACACTATGGACAGGAGTCATGTAATAATTGCATTTATAAAACATGTGTAAACTGAATGATGGACCAGTCCATTTTAGAAATTTAGTAGGCGGGTTAAGAGCTGATTGCATTACTTCTTAACACGTAAAATAGTTTAGTATTTCGTGGAATAACAGATTTGTAAGGCTACATGTGTCAGTAAATTTTCAGTGAGCGCCCCTTCGAATAATAAATGGTATTGCCCAAATTGAATGATAAACCAGTCTATTTTAGAAATTTAGCTGGGTAAAGGTTAATAGTTAAGTAGACATGTAAATATAATACGAGTACTGCATGTATACATAAGAAACTAGTTGTGTTTAAAGACACTTGCAGTTTCTTGTATGAGAGATGGGGCAAAAATTTCCGAATAATAGAATTTGTTCAAACTTTGTATATGAACACAGTTTCACGTTAGAAACAGAAAAATGCAAAAACTATCATAGGTCACCGTGCTTGTGTAGGAGTTATCTGCCCTTAAAACTGGATTTTTCTTCAAATTTGCATATTCTAGGGCAGATAACTCCCGAACAAGCACGATTGCCTTCGATTTTTTTCATAATCCTGTTTCTAACATGACCCTGTGTTCATATGCAAAGGTTGAACAAATTCTATTATTGGGAATTTTTTAACCCAAAACGACAGTATACGTCCTTAAAATAACATCTGACATGTTCTAAACTTGTCAGACCTTAGGGCGCACTAATCACACTCTGTAAAATGTTCAACTTCAGAATTTAAGAATAAAGTAAGAATTATATTATGTGCCTACTCATTAAAAAAGGACTGTCATAAAGATGTTAGTTTATTGACAAATTTAGTAATCTGCACTTATTTCTGGAAATATTTATAGAAGTCATCTGTAATATGCCCTTAAAACTGATCTGCAAAGTCCTTACAAAATGCAACTTTCGTTGCGATATTTAATTATGATAGGCCTAAAGCCTGGTTTGTACGTGAACAAGATACAGTAAAGAGAGCTCATAACGTCTAATGGCAATTTCAATTTAGTTACCAATGTAGGCATGCCCCTTTTCAGATTTATTTTGATCATCCTCTGTAGATCACTTTTATTAAATAATAATACTGCGGGATTTTCTGCCTGCAAAAAAAAACTGACACCAAAAGGTAAGGAAACAGCCGGGAAACGTATTTCATATTATCTTCAACTTCTTTATGGGCGGCCGTAACGTCAAAATCTTGATAACTTGAAACTTTTCGAAACAAGGGTTTCCCTTACTTTCCAGCAGAATCTCAGAAATATAAGATTACGGGTTACCCTGTTCAAACTGGTCAATATTTGATATGCCCGCCCGCTTAGCTCAATAGGTAAGAGCGTTGGTCTACGGATCTCGGGGTCGCGAGTTCGATCCTCGGGCGTGCGTATGTTCTCCGTGACTATTTGATAAACGACATTGTGTCTGATATCATTAGTCCTCCACCTCTGATTCATGTGGGGAAGTTGGCAGTTACTTGCGAAGAACAGGTTTGTACTGGTACAGAATCCAGGAACACTGGTTAGGTTAACTGCCCGCCGTTACATGACTGAAATACTGTTGAGAAACGGCGTTAAACCCAATACAAACAAACAAACAATATTTGATATGGTTCAAAATATTAGTGCGTAACCATAGAGAAAAATCTGAAATGGATTATTATGGATTATTTTTTTAGGGCAAGTTAACCGTGTATAGAAAAAAATACCTAGGGAAGATAAGTAGTTCCCAGAATAAACGAATTATGTGTTCCAATAATATGTGGTTTTAGGATTGATTTTTCTACGAATATGGGGTTTTGCGGTTAATTTTTCTACGAATATGGGATTTTACAGGAAAATCAAAGTTTAATCTGCAACAGAATCAATCTGAGAACAGTAAGAAAAGTTACTTTTATATATAAATAATAAGTCAGCCATAATTATTGCTAGTAATGTAGTGTCAACATTCATTTTCTACGCCATTTTCTCTTTCTATATTTTTCCATCTGAGGTGTATTTTTGTGACTTAAAAACTACAAACATTTATATTAACACAATTATACTCTTTCAGATATCTTTAAACACTAAGAATACTTTGAAGTCCAAAAAGAAATGTTGGTGTCGTTGGTGTTACTGTACATACATTTATATTACAGTCTCAAAATTAGGAAACGCACTTTAGAGCCAATACTTTCCATCTCAGTCAGGTCAAACAAGGCCATTTCCGTTTTAGATGGCTATAGAATATTCTTTTTACATATATCTAAAGTTAAACGGTTATAATGCCGGCAGTACTTTGTTTTATATCCGTCAATACAGGATTTTCTTGCCCAACGTCAGATTCCTTAAATTTTCACTACAAAGCTTTGATTGGTTCAATCGATTCGGCCAATATCAGGGTTCGGTCTTGGCAGACAACAGACGTTGTCTTGAATTCTTTTCAACTTTCGACAAGCTTCCTATACATTTATAATCTTATTCATACATTATATTTTAAAATTTCATAGAAGAAACGTTGTCTGATAGAATTATTGTTTTTTGTGGGTTTTATTTGGAGGGGGGGGGGGGGGGGGGGGGGGGTTGAAGGGGGGGGGGTCAAAGTAATCGGGACCATCATTAATTAAATGCGGTATTGACAGTTACGAATCAGATAGAAATTGAAACAAATCTTATATCTTATAAAATAACTTCATGAAATAATCATAAATCAGGTGATTTTATACTGGCTAGCGTCCAATACAACGTCAATATGAAATTAAAGTATGATTTGCGTAGTAAATCGCCAGATCTTTGACGTTAAATCCAAAAATAACGTAATTACAATCTGTTGATTATTGAAATAAGAAGAATTATTTGTGTCGATTTGAATAAACATATATTATTAGACGCAAATATGTCTTCTATTGTCCTGGTTGCTATAAACGTTAAAAAAATAGTCCCTGTCCTAAAATGGTGACATATAGATTAATTAAAAAGCTAATAACCTGCCAGAATCTACTGGAGTATAAAAACACACACAAACTTAAGAATTATTGGCACTAAAGATCCTTAGTTCGAACTTTGGCGATAGAGTCATTTTATTCATCCCAATTGCGTTTTGTCGTCATATAATGTTACCTAACACTGTTTCAAAAATAGAGCAAATATCATTGCAAATAGATTCAGTTCAAATATAATAGAAAACTGCATATTGCAGCATATTTTTATGAAAAGCCAATGTCTATTCAGTTATATTGTATACTCATTTATGTGTATTTCTGTGATTTGTTGGATAGTATAAACATTATTTTATAAATGCGTACATGATCAACATATAAAATTAATACATTAAGAACATATTTACAATGTGGATCGGACCACACATTTTACATACGTTTGTGCGATCGCATGATTCCATAGTCTTACTAAATATGATGTTTGCGTTAAAGGACTGCAAACAAGGTTGTAATGTCGCATGTTTTCCCATGTTCGCTATGGTATTCTGGCATTTTAAGCTTTCTTGTTTGGTTTGATTATTCATTATTTGAATTTCACCCGTGAAAACATGAAAAACATGAACCGCAACAGAAATCTTAATGTTACTGCCTGGACTGATTGTGTTTTTCATATACATTGTATTCATTGAAAAGTCCTTGTCCTACAATGACATGTAGATTAAAACGCCAATAGACTCCCAGAATCTTCTGAAAGATACTAAAACACAAATTTAGTTAAACAGAATAAAATTTGTAATTACGAACTTGTAATAATTAATGGCACATTTCGGGGATAGAGTCCGAATACATTTTTCACCTTGATAGTATCTGAATGAATAATAAATGTCTTGCCTTGCTCCACTTAACCTAAACCCAATAACTGGCTTTGTCATCGTATAACGTTACACTATTTCAAAATGTAGAGCAAAATACAATTGCAAAAAGACTCAGTTCATAAAAGCCGTTGTCCAGCAGTACGATCACATGAGTCCATGACCTGTTTGCGTTAGGACTGAAAGCAAGGTTGTTATGTCGTACTAGTATGTTTTCCAATGTTTGCCATGGCATTCTGGTATTTTAAGTTTGTTTTTTAGTGCGGAAGGGGTAATTATTCTTTATTTGAATTTCCCTCTTGAAAAAAAAAAGAAACACAAATCCTTATGTTAATGCCTGGATTGAGTTACTATCTTTTTTTTTCATATATTCGTGTTCAGGCCCGTGAAAAAACAGCCAAATTTTTGCGGAAATTACAGAATTAGTAAGATTCTGGGACATGGAAATTTTCAAACTGCATTAGATACGATTATGTAATATTTTGTTAAAAGAGTTATATATGACCTTGCGAATTTGAAACACATTAAGTCTTGTACAGTTAATTTTGTTGTGTCTGACGGAACGAGGGAAAAACTTGGGTGATAGGCGATACTGATCCCCATTTAGTTACTTGTCTTGTGTCTGTTGACTATGCAGTGCCATTTTACCTTTAACTGTTCCAAGGTGATGTCCCACTCTCTTCCTTTTTCGTTTGTTTTTGTCCTCGTTGTCTGTAGATATGTTTCATTTTGTATCTTGGAGTATATTTCAATAATGTACACCTTAATTCCAACACCGCTGTGGGATTCGGTTGGAAAGAGTTGCATTCTTGGAACGTGGCTTTCCCTATTGATTCTTTGTTCTTGTTTCAAACAAATATTAAAAAAGAACTGTTTTTTCTCTGAAAGCCATATTTTTAACAGATGTGAAAGACAAGGAACTACGCGTTGCACCCAAGGGACTTTTCTGACTGCTGCTTATATTAGGTTTTTCACCACGTTGTATGATGGACATTGTAGAATTATTATAGTGCTGTTTCAGTTTCATGCATATCGCCTATTTCAAGATGTTGTTTAGAATTCATCAGCTTCTTCCAATAACGAAAATTTCATAGTCTAAAGGGTTGGTAAAACATTATTGTTTTGGTTTGTTCTTTCAAATTTCATTTTTTTATGTATGTTTATCTGTACATTTGTCTAACCACTGAACTTTAAATTCTAGAAAAGCTGTATATAAGACACTTTCTAAAGAATGTCTGACTCACGTTTACTATTATTTGTATTAAAGTACAGCATATGAAACAAATAGAAATTACTCCGACTATCATCTGAATCTGCCAATATATATTCATGACTGAAAGTGTAACAAAATCCAGTACCCTACCTTAAGAATCTTAACCGCTTTGTGGCATGAACCTATTTACAAGTAAACTGGATATTGCCAGTACAAACTTTATCTAAAGATGGATTAGTAATTCGTGGAATAGCATAATTATAAGGCTTCTCTCAGTGCACGAACGCCAATGAAATGTTACTGCAAAAGCAATTTATCTAGAAGAATAATTTATCTATTTAAACTGCAGTTTAGCCGTATGTTTCAGTTGTATATCTTGACACATTTTACGCATACTGTCATTATTTTCAGCTACAGAAATTAGAAAACATCATTTGAAATTAGCATAGACGTTTTAATTCACTAGAAAGTAAACAAGCAAGATATTTTATTATATTTCGGCAATGTCAAACATAGATATTTTTATGTGAAAATATTTCCAGAAAAAAATATCCAACCTCTAGTTATCTTTTAGAAAACATGTTTAAGTTAGACGGGTTAAAACACAATCTGCTAAATCCGGACCTTATCTGACAATAAAGAATTGTTCTCTAAAACGCTCGATTACGATCACAGTGAATGGTAGCAAGGGGGAATGGAGGCTTCTTGCAAATAATAGAATACGAAACACATTGAATTTGAATATTTTTGAATAACAACGATTGTGATAGATAACTGTATGTATAAATAATCCCACAACAGTTTAGGTTATGCAATAAATGGCATTTGCACTTAGCGAGTTTTACCTCTTAATTTATGTATGTTTCTGAAAACGTATACCAAAAATGCTTAAAGGAGAAAATACTCATTAATAACTCATTATTTGAATCCCCTGTACTTTTGCAATGTTTGGGAACGGTTGTGAAACTTTGAGTCGATATAAATAGACAAAAACTGCAAAACGCAACTGTAAATAAACAGAACTGGTTTTTGAATAATTATTTGGCAAAATGACTGTACGAGATACAGTATTCATGTCAAGGGAATTTAAAGCTGTCAAGTTCTTTTAGTACATATGTCAGAAAATCTTCAAAAAGCTTTAATTAAAGTCACAACAGTGTATCAGTTGCATTTTAAGAAATTCGTGTATAATTTCGGTATTTGTCGACCGTTGGTATATCTATATCATTGTCATTTGTTACCGCAAATAGCAGAAATGTCATTTTTATTGCTGGCACGATGCCAAACATTGTCATAAACGGTCAAATTTAGTGACAATTTTGGGTCCAACTGCGAATTTAGGCCTAAAAGAATTTTGATTCCGTTATCCCGACCTAGCCTTAAAATATCTTTTTACTGTTTTTGGGGCATGTTACCGGAAACAAACAATATTTTTGTAAGCCTTAGTCGAAAAAAAGCGACCTGAAGATATCGAATTATAACATAATGTAATATAACTAAAAAGTCACATAATGAAAAACACTAAATGGAATGGTGGTTTGCTGTCAAATGTGACACCATTTCCAACCGCATGAAATTCAGTTGTCGATGCATTTGCCCATATTCATTTGGCTATTTTCATGAAACAAATTACGTTGTTTACACGTAAGTGATTCAGCCTTTGCGACCAGTGCAGACCAAGGCTGATCATTGTCTGCACTGTTCACTATTCAGTCAGTAAATTTTCAGTGAACATCCTTTTAGATATTAAGTGGTACTGCCAAAATTGAATGATGGACCAGGCCATTATAGAAATTTAGCAGGGTAAGGGTTAAAATACAGATGAAACTGTTATAGCGTAGACCCAATGAGAAAATATAAAAGTATAATAAAGTATAAAACTGATAACGCAGATGGTGTTTATTGTAATTTTATCTTATACATAAATCACTGCACTTTCAGGATACGCTCGTGACAAATTGATCAACAATGCAGGGACATTGATCAACAATGCATGTTACAACCGTTTATATAGTTCTTTGTCTGTGATCAAAACAAAATGTTTATTCAACACCGCGCCTATCATGCATAATATATTTTGCGTCATTTGTAGGGAATGTCAGTACGTGCAAGATACATTTTTGCCATGATATACATCGATTAGATACATTGCTTTGAAGTTTCAGTAGGATCAATGAAAGGTAGTCAGCCACATTTAGACAATATTTTATGACGTTTTTCTCTTTTCATATATTTTGTTAAAGATTTTAATTAAGGAAAGAAAAATACCCTTTACATAGTACATTTTCTATTAGATTCCTTCTTATTGATTTTATAGTTATCCCCATGCAATATGAAATCATTCAAAAAGGTATTTCTTTCTGTTTTGATATAATTTTTTGTTATGCTCCACTCCGAAGAAGATGGGGTGTACTGGCTGTCTGTTGGTAGACCATTTTGTTTCCGATCAATAAATAGAGATAATGGATGCATGTCTATGGTCAGTGCATGACCCCCTCTGTTTTGGGGGTCAGATAGTCAAAGGTCAACGTCACAGTGACCTTTAGACAGGAAACGGTTTCCGCTAAATAATGAATGTTTTGACCTGCCGTCGTCACACTTCATGAGATAATGCCTGTGGTCAGTAGATTATTGTTTTGGGAATCATAGGTTAAAGATCAAGTTCACAATGACATCGAGATTGAAAATGGTTTCCGGTCAATAACTAAAGAACGTTTTAGTATACAGTAACTGTTGTGAAACTTCACAGGTTGATTGCCTGTGGTCAGTAGATGACCTCTGTAGTTTTTAGGGGTCAGTAAGTCAAATACCAAGGTCACAGTGACCTTGTGATTGAAAATGGTTTCTGCTCAATAGCTAAAGAACGCTTTGGCCTACAGTCATAAATAACCATAGGATAATTGCCTATGGTCAATCGATGACATCCACTGTAATTGAGGTCAGTAGGTCAAAGGTTAGGATCGCAGTGACCTCAGCACTGACTGTCAGCCTTCTTAGGATGGCAAGTGATCACTGATGTTTTGAGGTTATTTGGTCTATTAAAGGTTAATATTTCTGCATTCAAAATTACAAACTCCCACTTTGCCTTCAACAGGCCATAATAATTGAAGCGTATGTAATTTATAAACAGCTCTTGTTTTATATTTGCATTTTGCATAATATGTCGGCTTTTACAACAGTCTAAACCAAACCTGTTTCTAGCATCTGAATTCTTTTATTTCCATTCTGCCTTGAATGCGGAATCAAGACAGGCCAGTAACAGTATTTAATGATACAAACTTGCATTGCTAATGAATTTCAGCTAAATAATTATATAGTTGTGAGAAAATATTTACATAATATAATATAGTCTTATATTTGTATTCTTCATAAGACAAAGTATGTTAACCTTTAGCCTGCTGGCGGTAAGTGATTCTGCCTTTGCGTCCAGTGCAGACCAAGATCAGCCTGCACGTCCGTGTCTGCACTGTTCGCTACTCAGTCAGTAAATTTTCAGTGAACACCCCTTCAAATAATAAATGGCACAGCCCAAATTGAATGATGGACAAGTCCATTTTAGAAATTAAACAAGGTAAATGTTAATCAAATGGAATAGTTTTACCTTGGTTGCGCAACTATGATATGAAAGTTGTTTAGTTTTTTTGTCTTGCAGTAAGGGCAGTTTTGATTCGCCGGTGTCATGCATACTCGCATAGTCTTAGTTTATGCGGAATCGTATATTTATCTTTCAACAGATAGCAAGTAAACTCATTAGGTAAAAATATTTCAAATGTTAAATCACTCCTATGGGTTCATCCTTAGCATACTTCTCATGGGCGTATTTTCTTGACAGTACGTTGTAACAAATAGGACAGTTCATGAATCAAGTCTCTAAATAAGGAATACATTCTTTTATATCATTGTCACGTGAATCTACTTTGCTTTCAATGTTTGACAATGAATAATACTGCAGCAAATTTCAGTTTCATTTAATGTCTATGAAGGCGGTCATTACTTTTCAATTCATTTAAAATTCGTATATATAATGATCCTCTGTAGCTAATTATAAGTCAGACAGCTACTTGCTGATAAAACTGTCAGCACGTTATAGAATGATTATATGTCATGATTGTGGTTTATGTAAATGGCATGTAAACAGAATAAGATAGGGCCTCTGGTCAAAATGATCAGGCTTAACCAGATTTTTTTTTTCAAACACTGAATACGAATTTATCAGTGTGAGATATATTTAAACAACATCTAGAAGTTTTATTCAGGGCGTAATAAAAAAGGCGATGGAAGGCAGAAAAAAAGAGGTTGTGTATACTGTAGGTACATACTGTGCTACATGAAACATATTACATATACTAGTATATAGCTACCGGAAAATACATTTTGGTTCCTTGTTTTATTCTGGCCGACGTTGTGAAATGTTTGTCCAGTGCTTCTAACTTTTTTATTGATGGCAATTTTGATTTTGCTAATACATAACTGATTGCAAGTATTTTTTCAAGTATGCTTCTCATATTGTTTTGGATTTTAACTTAAGTTGTCTAACGCGTTTCATTTTACCATTCAATCTTATTTCACATTTCTGGAATTATTTAACTTATTTGAAGCCGAATATATTTTCTCTTCATAACGGAAAATATGGAATCCACGTGTTAAACAAAGGCCTTTAAAGTAGAATTTAGAGTATCAAAATCTGACAAGATTTAAATCTTACCCGAGAACTTGTGCTATGAGTATCCGAAACGAAAGCTTTAGGTGGTAATGGTATGGCATTGGAATGATGGCAATGCGGGTGGCAGCGTATTCGTTCCCGAACAAAATAAATGTCCTGTATGATAAACTCAAAGGAAAAAATATAGTCTGTGCTTCCATGCCTGTAACACTATACTACAAATACCAAAAAGGATTTAGATGTCTTCATATTTTTTTTATTCATGCTACAGTCTGAATTTAAAAGTTATTGTCCCTTTATGTAAACAGCATTTTTGCCAAACAAAAGAACTATTGTCTTACTCTGTAAATGACGAGAGATTACACCACAGAAGGAAAAAAAGGTCAAGTAACATATAACATGTATCATTGTTCTTGTAATTAAGTCGGTAAATTACCTCCCTTTGAATTGTCATAAGGATCGATTTCCGAAATTCAACTACAGGCAGCGTCTTAATATAATTATTGTCAAAAATATATAGACACGTGTCGAAGCATCTAGCTAAAGTGTCAGCATGGTCAGAAGGAAACGTATTTGTTGGTAGTTCTTGTCCAATGTATTGTGTACATTTGAGTGGGCATAATGATGAACCTAGTGCTACCACATAGACTTGTAAGGTTTTAGAATTGTGTTAAAGCTAATCTTTTTATAATGTATTGCGATATCCTAGAATTTTATATTTATTTATTTCTGTTTGTATAATTATATAGATGTATTTAAACGGTAAGATGCATCTGTAGCCGAGTGCTTAAAGCCGCCGACTTCAAAACACTAGGCCATCACCGCTGTGGACTCGGAACCTCGCTTTGGACCTAGAATTCCTCCACTTAGCTTTACGGTTCTACCCACGTGCCCACTCATGTCAGAAATAATGAATGCTCGCAGGGGGCACCTAGCGTTTCTTCCAAAAGCCGGAAAGTCGCCATATGATATATTATTATATGTGTCGGGTTCGAATTAATTTAAGTGGTTAACATTAATACAATGCCTTTCCGGTGTTGTACGATCAATGGAGATATCATCTATTCCGCTTTTGGTAACCATTACTGACTTCTGCCTTTGCGTCCAGTGCGTTGTAACAAATCTGGATATTATTTGTTAACACTGTGCGTTGTTTTTCACATAATAGTCATCCAAAGACCATGCAGCTGGTGTTTTTTTATGATCTTCGCCCTTATTTATATACTTGTATTTATTTATTTACTGTTGAAAAACGGCGTTAAACCCAAAACAAACAAACAAACGTCTCATCAATGTATACCAATTACATATACATAATAAAACAGTGTAAAGTGACTACATGAGACTATTTCTTTCTAAAATAAACATTCTATCAGATTTAAAAAAAAACATAATTCTTATTTCAATGATATAAAGAGATGCAAAGAATATTTCTTGTTGGAATCTAAAATATTCATATTCAGTTAAAAAGATAGTCCATGATAAAATCATGTACAATGTGCGTGATAGATCAAGGTATGGTCACGCGATTTCTATTGAAGTTTCACATGTTCTTGCTGGCCGGACTGTGCCAGATGTTGACCTCTGAGCAATACAGTCCTGCTTCATGATGTATTAGCGTGATTCTAGACTTATGAAGTAATAGCTTTTGTTTGCAAATTCATACAAACACACTGAAAGTGTTCTTTAAATCAGAAATACCAGATGGAATAAGAAAAATTCAATAATGTATTATTTAAAATGTCCCTTATAACTTTTGCAAGTCTATAAATGTCAGTCTCGTATATTTTCATACAGACGAAGTACTCAATGTTGTTGCCTCTCCAGTGATTTTGTTAAATTACTGTAATGTATACAAAAGTCAGATTGCATAGAAGTTAAAAAATCAGGTCTTCTTGTCCATTTGCAGTCACAGAAAAATCATGTTTCTTCAACCAATTTCAAAAAAGTCAGTGTCACATGTTCCAACAAATGTCTTGGACTGTCAGGACTTTGGTAATAAACGTTGTAATTGTTAAATACGCGTTCATGCGTAACATAGAAGTAGAGTGATATAAAGTGTTTGGATAGTACAACAAGAGATCACAGAGTGATCTTGGCGCCCACCAATGTGCCATTTTTGAGTGTTCCAAATTTCAAGACTTACTGACTACCTCAAGGTCAAATTTCATTTCCGTACACAACACTACATGTGGTCCAAATTCGAAAGCTGTAGCTTGAGAAATGTGAAAGTAGGTCACTAGGTCAATGTCAAGGTCAAAGTTTGTTTCGGTACACAATCCTATGCATGTGGTCTAAATTTGAAGCCTGTAGCTACAGAAATGTGAAAGTAGGTCACTAGGTCAATCTTAAGGTCAAAGTTCATTTCGGTACACAAAACTATGCAAGTGGACCAAATTTGAAGGCTGTAGCTTGAGAAATGTAAAAGTAGGTCACTAGGTCAAAATCAAGGTCAAATTCTATTTCGGAATAAAAAACTATGCATGTGGTCCAAATTTGAAGCCTGTACCTTAAAAATGTAAAAGTAGGTCACTAGGTCAATGTAAAGGTCAAAGTTCATTTCGGTATACAAAACTATGCATGTGGTCCAAATTTGAAGGCTATAGCTTGAGAAATGTAAAAGTAGGTTACTAGGTCAAAATCAAGGTAAAATTTTATTTCGGAATACAAAACTATGCATGTGGTCCAAATTTGAAGCCTGTACCTTAAAAATGTGAAAGTACTAGGTCAATGTAAAGGTCAAAGTTCATTTCGGTACACAAAACTATGCAAGTGGTCCAGATTTGAAGGATGTAGCTTGAGAAATGTAAAAGTAGGTCACTACGTCAAAATCATGGTCAAATTTTATTTCGGAATACAAAACTATGCATGTGGTCCAAATTTGAAGCCTGTACCTTAAAAATGTGAAAGTAGGTCACTAGGTCAATGTGAAGGTCAGGGTTTTTTTCGGTACACAAAACTATGCATGTGGTCCAAATTTGAAGGTTGTAGCTTGAGAAATGTGAAAGTAGGTCACTAGGTCAAAATCAATGTCAAATTTCATTTTGAAACACGGAACTATGCATATGCACGGCTACTAAACGCTAGCGCCACCCACAAATTGCGGTGATAAGGAAAACAGCTATTGACATTTCCGTGGTGCAGCTATCGCCCGTTTCTACTTGTAAACACGCGAGTAAAATTTATATTATATTTTATATTTTTATTGATAAAACTTTTTTCGAAAATCGGAGAATGTAGTTCCGTGTAACAACACTTTTACTAGAGGTTGTCTGTAATTTCATTAAAATATTATGCAAATTGTGGTGCCAGGAGCTTTTCTCCCGAATTTGACAGTGGCATATTTTCATATCGGCTAGTATTCGAACACCATTCCGATGATAAGACACACTGTAAAAACATACCTGCGCATGCAAATCGTGTAGAACTGAATAACACGTATTCCCATACACCAAAGAATTACGAAAAACACAGTTAAAAGTTACAACACGACTATTTTTGAAAATGGTGGCGCTATCACCCAAGTGGTGGCGCTATACAGTAGTGGTGGCGCTGTTGTATATGATTAGTGGCTGATATATTCAATTTTAAAATATGAAAATGTCTGACTGACTGCAAGCCACGGAAATTTTTACAATAATTGATGTTATCAACCTATCCCACACTACACCCAAATTACGTTACTCAACAAAATACATGTAGTAACCTGTAAATGATCGCAAAATAATCTACATGTATATGGATTCAGATTGTGCATCTAAGCTGTATTGATTAATCATATTTAATCGATTGGAATTGAAAATGTACTGTACTTTTCAGAAAGAATTGTGAAAGTAGGGTCTTTTGTTTACAAAGCATGCAAACGACGTAAAAATACAAAGGCAAGTAACTTTCAGAAGCTTAATATAACAAATAAATTCTACACAAATCTGTTTGAAATAAAAGTATTGCTACTATTTTTCATGACCTGAATTTAAAGTACACTTACATTTGTATTTAGGTAGAATATTTAAAGGTTAGAAATAATTCTTCATTAACATTTTAAACAAAGGAAATTTACTTTGACTACAAGAGTCCCAAGGGTCTGTGAGTATTTTGTTCTTTTTAGTTCTTGGATAGAGAATGTTTCATAAAGGTAAATAAACTATGATCGTGTTTTTCTTTCTTTAATAACATGATTCCTTGCAGGAATATTATCAGTTAGAGAATGTTGGTGTTTGTTTTGTTCCGGATGCGTCAGCAGTTCGTATTACTGAATGCCGTAACAGCGCCACCACTACTGTATAGCGCCATCACTAGAGTTATAGCGCCACCACTTTTAAAAATCCTGGAATATTTCTTCTAACCCGAGATTCTATTATTCATGGTGTGTGCCTATATAGTTATTTATCATTTCTACACCATTTGCATGCGCAGGTATGTTCTTACAGTGTGTCCATTAATCGGAATGGTGTTCGAATACTGGCCGATATGAAAATGTGCCACTGTCAGATTCGGGAGAAAAGCTCCTGACACCACAATTTGCATATTATTTTAATGAAATCACAGCCAACCGCTAGTTAAAGTGTTGTTACACGGAACTACATTCTCCGATTTTTGAAAAAAGTTCTATCAATAAAAATATTAGATAAAATATAAATTTTACTCACGTGTTTACATTTTCAAACTGGCGATAGCTGCACCACGGAAATGTCGATAGCTCTTTTCCTTATCACCACAATTTGGTGGTGGCGCTAGCGTTTAGTAGCCGTGATATGGTCCAAATTTGAAGCCTGTACCTTCAAAAATGTGAAAGTAGGTCACTAGGTCAAAATCAAGGTCAAAGTTTTTTCCAGTGCACAAAACTATGCATGTGGTCCAAATTTGAAGGCTGTAGCTTGAGAAATGTGAAAGTAGGTCACTAGGTCAAAATCAAGGTCAACTCGTGTCAAGGTTCATCTTGCCGCTCAAAAATATACATGTGGTCCAAATTTGAAGGCTGTAGCTACAGAAATGTGAAAGTAGGTCACTAGGTCAAAATCAAGGTCAACTCATGTCAAGGTTCATCTTGCCACTCAAAAATATACATGTGGTCCAAATTTGAATGTTGTAGTTATTGACAAGAACATTTTAAAAGCTTTTCCCTGTATAAGTCTATATGAACCATGTGACCCCTGGGGCGGGGCCATTTTTGACCATAGGGCGATAATTTGAACAAACTTGGTAGAGAACCACTAGATGATGCTACATTACAAGTATCAAAGCCTTAGGCTTTGTGGTTTGGACAAAAAGATTTTCAAAGTTTTTCCTTATATAAGTCTATGTAAACCACATGACCCCCAGGGCGGGGCCATATTTGACCCTAGGGGTATAATATGAATAATCTTAGTTGAAGACCACAAGATGATGTCACATACAAAATATTAAAGCCCTAGGCCCTGTGGTTTTGGACAAGGCGTTATTCAAAGTTTTTACATCTTGGTAGAGGACCACTAGATGATGCTTCAAACCAAATATCAAAGCCCTAGGCTCTGTGGTTTTGGATAAGAAGGTTTTCAAAGTTTTTCCCTATATAAATCTATGTAAAATATAGAAATAAACAAAGGGCCATAACTCACTCATAAATTGTTGAACCAGTCTGATTTTCAGGGGGATACAACTAGGGTACCAATACATCATTCTGACAAAGTTTGGTCAAAATCCCCCCAATATTTTCTGAGGAGATGCGATAACGAGAAATTGTTAACGGACGGACGGACGGACGGAATGACGGACGGACGGACCACGGACGCAGAGTGATTTTAATAGCCCACCATCTGATGATGGTGGGCTAAAAACACAAGTAAACCGGCCTATGTCTTCTTTTATGACAATAATGCCAGTAGAGAGTTAGATTTACATTGTTTGTTCAGCTTGGCGTTGCATTATGGATGAGCTTTTATTAAATTTCGTTACGAAATAAGCTGATTATCATTGAAATTAGGTACTTTACTAATCTTCCTATGTATAACTTAAGTTTTCGTGGAAAGGGTTATTAAGTGCAAAAAGGAGATAGATCTAGATCTAATTTAATCTTAATAACTATGAGAGACAATGTTGGTATTATTATGATTAGGCTTAAACATGCACGATACAATTTAAACGCTTTATAATATTATAAATTTGACACAAAAAATTGACTCTCTTTTCGATATCTACTGAGACTTTATTTGATACAATTTTATACATAGATATATAATAATATGCATCTAAACGACAAACAATGATTCTATTCAAGAGCAAATCTCTGTTTGGGATATATTATTTCGATGCTAACATGTTATCAAGTGTTATTATGTACATCCTTGGCGACATCCATCAAATATTTGCTGTTTTCTGTAGATTTTTTCCCAATGAATTGTTGAATATTCTAACATGACTCAATTTGATTTCCAGTTAATCAAAGAAGGAAATCAAGCTCTGTATATTTAAGAAATAATATATCTCATTTGTCGCAGAATATTATTTCGATTCTAACACGTTATCAAGGACTTTAAAGTACATCCTTGACGGCATTCATTAAATATTTGCCCGTTTTTAATCGGTTTCTTTTCCAGCGCGCCGCTTTGCCGTTTGACGCTGACTGTGACGTCAGAACAGTGAATTGTTGTATAATAATTCACCGTTTTCAGCCTTCTTTGTTTAATAGGAAAATTAATCGGATCGTGTTAGAATCTGCGATAAACAACGGTTGGCGCGCGAACCGGTAAGAGAGCATTATGACTTCAATATTATGACGTCAAATTGCCACATCACGTCCGATACATTACTCCTCGGATAAATGAAGTCCAGAACAATATTCATTAAAATATGTCAATGAGTATGTCAGAATGAAAACAATCAAGATCTTCTTGTGATTTATCGTCTAATTTACCATGGTTCATCGTTCAGATGCTTCAGTATTTACTAGTTCAATTCCTACGCATCTGAACTCTGAACCGTAGTAAGTTAGACGATAAACCACGCGAAGGCCTTAATTATTTGTTAAATAACAGTTTTTAGCCTTCTTTGTTTAATGGGTAAACAAACTGGATCGTGTAATTAGAATTGAAAACAATGCATAGTTATATTCTCACTCTGACGTGACTGTACAGCGTTTTATAGTGCCATTTTTATAAGCTGGCGTTCAGCCATGCTTCGATTACGCGAATTATCTGTGCCCCTACTAATTTTCAGACGCAAGAAAACGCACTATCATACGTTATATAATTATGACCGTTGGGGACGTAAGCTTTTTAGGTAACAGTGAACACCTCGGAATAAAGTAATCATTTGGCATATATTCCTCGCTCTGTCGTCACCATTGTTGTTATCGTACTGTAGTGAGCAGTACCACCTGATCTGTCATTTCTTTGCATTTGTCGCGTTTTCCCTGTCTTTTGTGTTTTCTCTTAAGATATACCGGATATATCTTCGTATGGTATTTTATTATATAACTTACTGTAAATAGTAACAATTTGAAATACATGTACGTATATTTACCATTTAACTTGCTCATGTAGATTGACACATGCGCCAATTAATTACTTCCGGTCCCGCGTTCTGACTTTGATTTCATATAGTAATGCATAAAAAGAAAGGTCAACAAAAGGCTGAGGTGTTTCTTTTGGCCACAAATTATGGCACACTTTTTCGCAATGGCCCTCGGACAACCCCGCTGGCCATTATTGCACTGGATGTGCCATTATGGCCATAAGACACCTAACAAACGTATAATAACCTTTAGACCGGAATGAAGTTTTGATGTAATTTTACCATGCCCGTAATATTATTTTAATGACAAGATTGAAACTACAGCTATCAGTCAACTGATGTACGTTCCACCAATAAACTTTGGACACAGGAAGTGTACCAATGGAGGGTATGAATTATCTAATGGCAGTTATTATATTAGACCCAATCAATCTCATTTTCAGTCTCAACGGTGTGACCTTGATATCTGATCTTTAAAAAGCTGTGTTTGCATCACTATTTGACCTCTGTAGTCCAAAGTGTTCTGTAGTTATTGACTGGAAACTTGTATCTTCCAAACGAGTGAGCCAAAAAAAAATACCTTCTTCTTTATCTTCAGAAGGCAAGCTAAATCAGACTCAAAAATCTTTTTCTATGGACAGACCTAAAAAGTAGTTAAACCATGCCTGCTTCACGAGCTTCAGTATCAAAATCACCAATTTTCCATGAAAAAATGCTCGTAAGATGTTAAAATATGCAGTCATCACAAAGGAATTTTTACAATATTCTTAATAGAAGCAGACTATCTGTATTATCACAACTACCAGTCTTCTAAAGCAGATTCAAAACCAGTTGAAATGTTTTCTGCCAAATTAAGGATTAATAGATGCTTTAGTAGAAAAGCACAGGTCTCCACCTCTCCCAAAAGCATAGTGGTAATAGGCAAGCAGTCAATAGCAGAATGGTGCGAAAGTCTTAGAGACACCGATTGTTGGCTTAGTGACTGAAATGCAATAGGGATCATCTACTCGATAGGGTTAAGCATCCTATGACGTTTGAAGGTTCTGAGTCAAGAGGTTCACAAGTTATCAATAGGAAACGGTTTTACATGCTCAGGCCCCTGTGACCTTGACCGAGTAGCCCCAAAATCAATAGGGGTTATCTACTCGGGATGTCCAATCATCCCATGAAGTTTCAACGCTTGGTCAAGTGGTTCTCAACACATGGATTGGAAACGGTTTTCCATGTCCATGAAATTTAGAAGGCTAAAGGTTAAGACACTTATAATAAACAACAGAAAAACAGAAGCATTATCATCATTTAATTTGGTCATATCCTTTACAACAGAATTTCATCAAATTATGTTTTATTTAAGTTTAACATAACAAATAATCACAGGTATGAAACATAATTACATGCTTCACAAGACAGAATATAAAAACTGAGAAATATTTACAAGAGGGACATTAATTCAAAGGCTTAGTGAAGAATTTAAACTGATTCAATCATCCTGAAACACATAGTTAATATTAACTTCCTAATTATTTTGACAAGAACACATACACAGCTGTGATATTTCCTGTAATCAGCTGATATCTGAAAGACACGGCTAAGTTGGAAACAAATGTAAAATCTTAACAAAACTGTTGACAACTTATATGTACCCTGAATTTTAAGACAAATTGAGAATTTACATGCTTAAAACATAAAATGACAGTGTGAAGATAAAAACTTGATCTATAATGAATACTGATCAGAGAAAGGGAACAAAAAATACCCCATCAACACGTGATTTAATTACAGAAAATGCAACAAAACCTGTAAAATGACAAGTGTTTGTATGCTTGTTTTAAACAATGTTAGGTATCCTTTCTTGCCAGGAATCCGAAAGTTAGCTGGCACAGTATTCACATTATTGTCCTTGCACTTTTGCTGCAATGAAATGCCCCTAAAATCCTGTTTTTTTCTCTCTCAAACTGTTACATTTTAACAATAAATACACTTCAAACAAAGGATGTCACTTAAATGTTACATTAACTTAAATTGTGAAAAACCGAACTTCAGCATTTTATTCATGTGGACTGCTCAGTATCTCGTTTTTTATCTCCCTTTTATTCAAAGTCTTCAACTGGAGATAATGTTCAATCTGGAATTTCACAAGCTAAATACTATTTACTGTTTTTATATCTGGTTTTAAATAGAAAACTGTCCGAGAGTTCTGTTGGAAACTTTCCTTTGAAAAGCAAACTGTCCATTGGCGCATTCAGTAACTATCATACGAAAGGCATTCAAGAACTGCTTGGGGACAGTTTTATTTTATATTGTCTCTTCAATTGGATGCTCACTTCAGTCCAACTGACTTTGCAACCTGTAACATAATACAAAGTAGTACAGTTAAGATTATATAGGGTACAAAATTGTGATCTACTTTTGACAATCTTGAAACTGACAAGCTTAACATAACATCATAATATACTGTGTTTTTGCCAGCTTATATTTGTCAGTCCTTGAAAATGACAGCATAATAACATAATTAATACCATACTATGATATGTCAGGTAAATTATTACAAAACTGTCTTGTTTACATTTCTACCAAGTACAAATTTTGGCATGGTTCCAAGGTTTGAGGCTTATATTATTATGGGAAAGTGTAATTACCTCTTCATACACTGTCCATGCAAGCGCTGCCATGAGGGTTCGTCTGATTGTCCGAGGTATAATGCCCCGCCAAAATCCTTCTAACCCATCCCTCTGAAACATTATATATAAAGCATTAGTTGATTTTAATACTTCCAGAACTATTGTAACAATCAGGTCTTCAACTTCAGTTGCTTTCTCCTTTTAACTCAACAACTAAAGAAAACCCGTTGTATCAACTAGTAAACAGAGAAGCGAGTAAAACATACTGTTTCTATTTTAAAAGTGAATGCAGAATATCTAGAAGTCAATTTACATGTATATGGCATAACCAATTCATGTAAACAATTCATATGTACTGGGTAAACTTTTAAAGACAATTGAGCTTACCTCATAAACAAACTTGGCAGCATTTCTTAAACGTCCGTAACGTTTTGGATAAAGCTGCATATGTGTTTTCAAAACGTCTGCAGGCTGTGTAATCAGCGACGCCATCATGCCTGCTGTCACGCCGCAAGTGAAATGTAGCATGGGAAGTCCCGAGTCAGGGGCAGATTCTGAAAATGAAAAATATTCCACATACAATGACCTATTCAAAGCAGGTTCATTTCAAACTGACCTACTCCTATTCTTATTTAGTCAGTTTAATGATTAAATAGTTCAAAAGTAGATTTGCAAAAAAAATTGTTCTTATACGATTTAATTTTGTTTTAGTAAAAGAATTGCAAAGCTGCTGAACTGTTAGTAAATAAATCCATTCTAGCTAAGGAAAAAGTGTCAAACTTTAATGATCAAAAATTGTACTTATTAAATGCTATTTCTTTACTTCAAATCTTACTATTTCTTTTACTAACTATAAAAATAATGTAAATGATTATATAACTTGTCTTTTTTCTGCATGCAGATTTAGGTACTGGGTATGTACAACTACATGTCAGAATTTTTTACTGAAATAAAATCTAATGTCATTAATCGCTAGTCCCGAGAGAGCAGCGAGTTTTTACAGCGAGGTTGGGCGAGAAAAACTCACTGACACAATAGTCACCTGATCCTTCGCTAGAAGTAGGCCCTGGTTAGCTGCAGGAGGAATCTCTATAAAGTTAACACAGAAAAAAATACACAAATTAGTGACCCTCCACCGGAGAAATAAATGGTGGTGGGGGGTCTTCGTTTATCTACTAGAAATATAATCTTGATTCTTAACTATAAAGCTGTGTTTACGTGCATCAATGACAACCACGGTAAAATCATTTAAACCTTTCCTGCTATTTTATTTAGTACTGAATCTTAAGCGCAGATACAAATAATTATGCTCAGTGGAAACTAGGTAAGTTTTAATAATAAATTTGTGTAACAATTTAGTTATTTTGAAAAAAAAAAACAGCAAGAAAAATTTTAAAAAAGGATTTTACAGTGTTAGTCGTGCTATTCTTGAATAATCTATCATTGCATGTGTCTAAAATGAGTTCACAACTTTAAAATTTCAGAACTGAAATAATACTTCAGTATCAAATTAAAACTATCTTATTACAATCGATTCATAGATAAAGATCAGGCATCTTATTTGTAGCTGAATCATTGACAAGGATTAAAAAAGTGTTTAATTCTGCTTAAAATTTTTAATGAATTTTATTTTACTTCATATATACATATCTATTCCTATAACTTGGTATTAAGTTATTAACCGATGGTAATAGCTACAACTAAGTATTATACAAGAGTATTCGATATTTCAAATGTTTTATAGTTAGATTTATTTTATCTGCTGAACACGTCAAAAGAAAGGTCATCGCCGCTAACCTGAGTCTTCTTTAAGTAATGTCGCTCAAATGAACCCTTACATGACAGTTTATCAGTGTTCTAGATTTGAAACACAGCCTTGAAACAGCCATAGTTATCTTTTTCTAGTGACCTAAAGACCTACATGACCATAATCACAGGTCTACTAGCTCTAAAAACATGTTAGAATTTTTGGACAGGAATGTGCAGTACACACATCGTAATGAACAAAGTACAATCACAACTTTTCATTAGAGCTATATATTACAGTATATGCAAACTGACATGAAAGAACCCCTTCAAAAAAATAAATTTAAAATGAAACCATAGAATTTGTAATGTTTTTATATTATTAATTAAGTTATTTAAGTACACATGTTTTAAGTGCTGGAATAATATTTCATAACTCGCTAATTTTTTGCAGTTCATGAATTGTTCAGACCAATTTCAGATTTTCCAAAATTCTGTACTTGCATACACTGCAATACAAATATTTATACAATGTTTTTTGGGGTTTTTTTTCGCTTCAAATTTTCTACTCTATATGTTTATTGTAACTACTACCAATCAATGTATTACAGGTAATTAGACACATAATACCTGGTCAGTATTATCTTATTACATTATATAATATATATATACAATATACAGAAAGATAGACAATACCAACCTGTGATTGAAAGCTGTTTGAGCTGAGTGTAGAACATAAAATACAAGCCAGAGAAAGGCACATCCCTGAGCAAAGTTGGTGCAATACCACTATATAGGCCTGAAAAAATAAATATAAATGCTAAATGAAACAGCCTAGATATTACACAATAGAAGATGATAAATAAAGTTTGTAACTGTAATAAAGAATACTTCTTTTTCAAATTACTTGTACAGAACCATTTGATTTTGTGTTTACATAATTATATCAAAATGTATATTTGTTTTGTTGGGCTTCAAGTCATCTAAAACACATTTAATGTCAAACTGTCTACCGTAATACATTTTAAAGCTTCATTCAATATGCTTCTGCGTCCTATATATCACCAGGGAAGAACCACCAACCTTTGCAAGGCAGTTGAATAAACTTCCCCAAGGAGTTACAGAAGCAGGTGACTTGAGGTCCCACAGGTTAGGAGCAGATGATTCGGAGTAAGGGACAATAACCATTTAGTCAAAAATGTAATATCTATAGAAAGATTACCTTTCATTCCTTCTAACTTGTAGATAGTACTAAATCCTCGGACCATATTATTGTAATGAAATTCTCCACTCTAAAATAGAAATTTCATTTCACATTGCAGAAAATTTTGAAACTTGATAGGTTGAAAAGTTTGCTATGCATCTAAATAATACACATAATCATACAATGCCAGCAATACATTTGTACAACAGAATGAAACACACCAAGTTTTTTTATCTTTGAGCATGTATCTTGTTTTCCCTGAGGTCTTTGAAGACAAGTTTACATTAAAATATATATTAACAGGAAGGAGATATAGCTGATGCTCATAAACAAGACCATCACCCATGTGAAAATGAGCTGTATTTCCTCTAAAGTCAGTAGCCAATTTTGACAATAAAGCTTACTGGTCCCAATAACATACCAAAGACGTGAAAAATGGTACCAGTAGCTCCCTTGCTTGGCGCTCAGCATTAAAAGGAAACTGGCTTCTCTTCTCTCATACCCTCAGGGTGATGGATTCCATCAGGAATGAGGTGTGAGAGTGATTAATACAAGTTGTAGAACTTGCTTCACAATCGACCTAAAATAAATTAGTATTAACTAAACTAATAACATACAAACAATACTCACTTCATATCTGGTTTTCAGGACTGTAAATGGCAGCATGGTAACCACGGCAACAGATCTTGCACTTCCACCAATAATCATAGACTCCAATGGACTCTTGGAGTGCGCAAATTTACCCTTCAGGTAATGGATGGTGGAAAAATATATTCCAATCCCAGGAACACATCTTGAGATGGACTGAAATATAAATATATCGCATTAACAATATGCATCAGCAACACGCTTATACATAAATGTAAAATCTTTCATTTAAATATAATTCGATTTGGAAAGTAAGTACCATTTACGAGGAAAACACTTAGAATTCCTAGTACAAAGCTTTTTAACAAACTTCAAAGTCAATATGTTTTTTTTTTTTGTTATATGAAGCTAGTTATACATACTGGAACAAGGCCCCTCCAAAGGCCGACAATTTTATCTTGCTGTACAACATTTGCCACAATGGCCACCATGCCAGCTGGTCGAGCTCTGAAAATCAATAAATTCAAATCAATACATATTTAAATTTGATATTCAAAATCAGATAATGAAACCTAATTTCATTAACCAGAGACATCTTTCTTTCTTTTAAAATTATACTATATTGAAATAAAAAACTTTTATAAAGATTTTAAAATGTTTCAGAAACAACTGAAAATGTTGAAATCATGTGCTCTAGTAATAACTGACTCACCCATTTACACTAATAGATGCTTGCACTCTTGTTTTTACCAGATCTAATGGCTGGAACAATAAAGTTGAACATGTTCCACTAAGGGAACCCGCCAGGAACGATTTCACCACTGGGGACTGAAAATGAAAAAAATGTTCTTTAAATTTACATGTTTTCTTAAATGTTCTTGAAGTACAAAGCTGTTTGCTCAATGAAAGACCTGAGAGAGCATAATCCTTTCATAATCTCAATGATTGTATCATTAGTCTTCTATACCTTGAGTCTTTTTACCAACCAGTTCATAATTTTAACATGACAATAGGAATTCTAACTGACCAATCAGAGAGCTCCATTTTTTGAGTACCTGCCAGTTTCCACTTTGGTTAAACCAATCATATTTACAATGAACATTACATGTATAGTCACTTTAGAAATTAATATCATACTGTTTTCAGTTTTTAACTACACATGCCTAAAGAATGCTGCAATTAAACTACAAAAATTCAAAGTTTCATTTAAATTTTATATCGATTTTATACTTTGGTATTAATTTTAAGTTTGAACTTTGGAATAGTTTGAACATGAAGTCTACGAAAACTTAAAAGTAAAAGGTAAACATTACCCGTGCGAAATTATTATTTTGCAATGTTGCGGACATGTTAACATTATGAATACTTTGACCGCCTTCTACTTTAAAATACTGTATTAAATGGCAAGGTCATATTTCTACCAGTTACATCATAAATCTTCCATCAATGCAGTGATGACCATATTTAATAATCCTTATCACACATCATGCCAAAAATTTCCAATTTACATGTAAAATTTTGTTTTAGCCTTCAACTTCAAGTGACCAATGATAGGCCAATATGTCGCTATAGATGTTCATTATCAGTTCAAGGACATTATGATCTATCTAAAGTTCAACAGGTACAAATCATGCAGGGTTTTTTTTATTCTATAGCAGCAGCCGAATATCGGCCTCGTCTCTAGCCGAGGATTTTCCCCACAGCCAAGGATTTCCCCTACCGCAGTCCGAAATTCCCCCCTCGGAAATCGTAAACAAAGCAAGGGAGATTACTCTGTTAGTTCATATTGACGCTTTACAATACTGTTTTACAACATCATTGGTTCCAAGCGTAAAAAAACTAAAACATCAGTCATTTTCGGAGGTAAATGGGGATTGTTAAAAAAAAACTTCTTTTTTCATCGGCAAAAGACGTAAGTATATGTCTCATGCATAATTGTAAATCTTCTCTTCTTTCCTTTTTTTAGGAATTTCCATGGGGGGGTCCAGACCCCACTCTGGATCCGTGCATGAGTCCAGTTCAAGACCATCACCTGAACCTGCATCAATCATTCTTCAATGCTTTACATCTGCTGTACATTTTTAACTGTACATATCATTTGGGCAATCCCAAATAGCCTACTATGGTTCCTGCTAAATTTTTACTTGTAAAAAGTTGAATTAAGGAATTTAAATTTTCTCTGTCAATATTGAGTACCCTTGCTGCTCTACAGACTACACTACAGTAACCTTCAGGATTGTGTTTTGTAAGAAAAACGTCTTAATAAAAAGTTAATTTTACCTTGCACCCTGAAGATGTTTTATCTTGATGAAATTCATGTATTATATCCTTACTATCCATTTAAAATTATACAATCAACCTAGGAGTAGGAGTGTGATGCAACGTGCACATGTTTTTACATAATTTACATAATATATTCTGAGATCACTCAGTGCATAAATAATGGGTTAACTATACCCCAAACCAGTTAAAAGCACAGTCGGATTATCTATATTAACAAAAATAAGAGAATATCTCAACAAATTTTTTCTTTTAAATATATCCATACTGGTCCTGCTAAAACTGCACATCATCACTTCCTGCGAGTTTTACTGATGCAAATCGCGTGATACAAGCATGTTTTTAGTTCATTAGAGCGCGTGAGAAACGAAGGGAGGCAACTGTAACTCTTAATTTTTACAAACAATTACACTTACTGTTAATAAAGATGATTCCATTGTTTATAGACGAGATTATTCACGAAATACAGATGTAAAATTTGGAATGTTGACACTTTACAGAGATCGTCCTTCCGTTATTTATACGGACAGGGGCACCCACCCCTGGAACGCCTGTTTAAAACATGATTAAAGTCCAAAAGAAAGTGAAAACACCACAGCTCGTGCCGCGTGCTTCCTCAAGTGATAATGTCACGTTCACAAAATAAAATAGAAGAACTCTAGAAGGGCGCAGCTTATAAAGCTGGCCAGTATTTTGTGCAGGTCCTATGTGACGATATTTCCTCTCGGTACTCGCGCCTGATATGAGAAATTTAGTTGAATCGAGTAACTAACCAATGAAATAACTGGAAACTACTAGTCAAAACCGGTGAGCACCGGTCGCTTATGCTATTTTTAGCGTTCTATGTTTACATTTGAGTCAAGGTCATGAACGAGATTCTAAAGTATGGACTGGAGCGAATCTGATCAAATTAAAAAAAATTCTAACACGATCCGCAGCAATTGCTATATAAACATATAGCGAAATCGCCTATACATGAATCTACGATAAAATATGGATGGTTGTTACATTTCACTCCCCTAAGATTGTGACATAAGAGAATCAACTTCAGTTCCATTTAATACATACGAATTATTTCAGGGCCAAATGGTTGAAAACAGCATTTCAGAAGACATAATGCACCTGAACATGTTTCACGAACGACACTGTTTCCAAGAGTAAACGCTCTATTTTGATCAGTATTGTTACCACGTTCATTAAAGACAACCACAGCACATTTGTCTGCATTGTAGCTATAACGCCAACGTTTTGAGTAGTTTTCACATATATTTAGCATTGCGTTAAGCCCCTGAACTGAGTACGAAATTAGCACCATGTCGTCGGCTACAGTAGGAGAACTGAGTCTGGTGCCATTCAAACACACGCCACAACCACTCTGTTCCAATGCATTTATAAGTCCATTTATGTACAGAAGATATAGAATCGGGGAGCTCTTTCCCCCTTGTCTGGTACCTTGAAGTACCTTAAACCAATTCGAATATTTCCCTTGAAATCTTACACAACTCGAAGAGTTTGCATACATTGCTTTAAATGCTAGGAATGTGGTAGTATCAATATTTGTCTCAAAGAGTAACTTATACAGCATCCCTTGATGCCACACAGTGTCAAATGCCTTGCGTCCGTCCATGAAGCACACATACAACTTGGAACCGAATTCACGCGCATAATATACACATTCCCTTAGTAAAAATGACGTCATAAGGCAAGATAGACCGTCCTGAAAACCACCCTGTTGGTTGTTAATTGTTGCCATTATATCACTTTTTGATCTATATAGCAAAACAGATTCATACAATTTAAGGATTACTGAGGACAGGGTAATCGCACGATAATTATCTGGATTATCTTTCCTTTTGTTCCCGCCTTTATGTAACGTTACAATAACTCCTCGCTTTAATGTCTCTGGAATAAAAGCACGTCTGAGCATCCATGTGAAAATATCGGCTAACACAGGTGTTAAAATGTCTTTTGCATAAATTAAATGTTCATATTGTATTGTATCATACCCACTAGACTTCCCTTTCGGGCATTGCTCTATAACAGACTTCCCCGTTTCCGGTAATACCGTAACTGATGTATCCGGCTGCAGGGAATGTGTTGACATATTCAAAGTTTGTGATATTTTCAAAGTTTGTATCATAATCATTGTCTTCATTTGGCGTATATAAATCCTTAAAATAGCCGTACCAACCATCAGTAACTCGATCTTGGTCTCTAACAACAGTACCATTAAAGTTAATTCCGGCAGTAAGATTACCCTGTTTCTTTTTTCTCTTGGTATTAACCATTTTCCAGAATTTATTCGCATCAACTTCTGCGGTACAGTCAATTTCATGAAGGAATTTAATTAAATGCTCATTAACATAACGTCTGTGTAAGCGCCTGAAGTCACGTTTAGCCGTTTTATATTCACAATAAAACCTATCACTGACGTCACGGGGCCGCCCCTGTCGACACCATTCCTGTCTGATTAACTTCATCTTATTATGAAGAATAGTAAGTTCATTATTCCAGTACGGTTTGAGATACAATGTATTCTAGATAACGTTTCTTTGGCAACGAATCATTGGCATAAGTAGTAACACTGTCTACTAGCAGTGCATACGCAGACTCAGTTGATGTTGTATCTAATCCACAGTGCGCTAGATGCATTAAATTACAATCGGACATCAACAAGTTATTGTACAAATCAATTTGCACATTGTTACATTTACCCCAATTTACAAACGTTACATCGCTATCAAAAGTGTCAAACCTAAGAATAGGAAAACTGACTATACAAATGATAGGCCTATGACATGATACATTTAAACAGTTGTCATCTAGAACTTCGCAATGTTGCAACCATTTCAACAGACATACAAATAAAATCTATCAATGTCTGATATTTGCCGTCATATGAAACATAAGAGCTCTGTGCTCCTACACAAGACCCTGTGACATTTACAGGAGTGATATTAGTATCTAAACAGAACCTATGCAGCAATATATCTCTAGTACGTTTGCTAGAAAAGTCATATTTGGCATTAAAGTCGCCCAAAAAGAAAACTGTTCCACTATTCGTATATGTGTTCCAAATGTCATATAATTTACCTATATAGTCACTATATAAATCAATTGTATGATTAACACATGGCAGATAAACCTGAAATATGTATACATAATGATTTGGTGCAAACTGAAATTGCACTCCTACTATTCTATCATCATCCATTGTCAATGGAACCACAAAGTTATCGTGACGTCTGTGCCACATCATTGCAACACCTCCCTTCCCGACCCTTCTCTTGCTCGGAAACATAAGATCTTTATCACATACAGCATATGCACGATAATCGGAGGTTAAAGTTTCTATAAAATGTACATTATGAGGATATAAGTAATGTTCGGAAATACCACAAAAATCAATATCGTATTTCTGTAACGAATCACATAAATACGATGAACTGGATATTAACCCAGTCGCATTCCACGTAAAAAACTTAATATTCATAAGTATCAGAAGTGCGTATACAAGTGTTAAAGAACTAAACAGGAGTTTAGAGCTACATGGATGATATATCCTACCCATCATAAAATTAATCAACGTCTACGGAAGCATTATCTTCCTGTAAAAATTCATACAAATTTACACTGCTGTAATTGTCTGCTTCTTTATTACGACGCATGCGTGGAGGTACGTCACGTGACACTGTAAATCGTCTGCTTCCACGTTTATCTCGAGTTTGCCTTAGCATTGCATCACGCGACAACCACGGTCGACATATAATTCCACGCGGCCAAAATTTTTCATGCAGGACATGATTCGCTTTATCATCACTTTCAACGTTCAGTCTAATAATAACCTTATTTTTAGACCGTTTGACTGGGAAAAGCCTTTTGTTCGTGACTGACGGACCTTTTGAACTCACAAATGAATAAATTTCCTGAATCGATGTAGACTCAGTATAATGCACCTGTCAATATTTTACCCGCCCGGGGGAGCGGCGGGCATACACGGGACTTTAGACAGAAGACCATTCCCGACAGGCGGGAATTTGACAAACATTTGATGTACCAACCAGGCTCTAGGGTGGGATTTAGACAAAAAAGGTTGTCCCTAGGGTGGGGATTTAGACAACAAAATTTTTGAAATGTCAAATTCCCCCGGGTCGGCCCGCCGCCCCCCTGGGCGGGCAAAATATTGACAGGTGCATAACCACCAACAAAGAATCGTCTCGTCTTGCGTCGAGTGCTTGTTTTGAATCCATCGTCCCGACAGGAGGTAATAATCACAGGTATTGGACGTATTACCTGCTCAGCATAAGCAGCACTATTATCCAACCCAGTTACACGTGCCATTGATAAATCGTCTGTGCCGGTAGTTTGCGCGTCACTAGTGACAGAGGTATTAACCGTTGGTATCGGACGCACTTGCTGAATAACACAACCAGAATCATTATCAAACTCGATTGCACGTGACATTGATATGCCGCCCGTGCCGTTTAACTGCGCGTCGTGATGAGGAGTGGTGACGTCATTTTCATACTCCGGCATATGTGTTTCCATGGTAACTGTAGAAGCATGATAATCTGTCGTCACTAGCTTTTCTACTGTTATAATTCCTGAGGTATCCAAGAAATTCTCAAGTTTTGTTATACGATCAGTCATGGCCAGAATTGTCGACTCTATAGGTTTGAGTATGTTCTGTAATACACTTAAAGTCTGGGATTTCATATCGGTCACACAGTTAGTTATATGTTTACCGCATTGGACAAGATCACATTTTATAGAATCCACTGACTGGCGCATTGTTTTCATTTGTTCGGCCCTTAACTTATCTGCAGAATGCATTGTCTGTTTTATATGTAGAACATCTGTCTGTAATGTGGAGACTGTGTCTTTAATCAAACCAAGTTCGATTGCACTTCCAGAACCCACAGCTTCAGAAGTTTTCTTAAAAGGCGTTTTTAGGGGAGTTTGTGGCTGGGAAGGTCAATTTTATCAATTTTAAATGGAAAAAGTAGTAAAAACAACAAATTCTTATGTGTTTCCAAAACATATAACCTGTCAGTAACTAAGTTGTAAAGCCATCTTAACAAATATAGCAATAATTTTCTGATATCTCAATTCTTTTTCTTTGTTTTGTTTTCGTACGATTTGGAGGTAAGTGCTTTTAAAATCGACTGTATCTTTTTAACGACAAAATCAATATATAATTCACTTACCATTTCCTTGTACATTGTTAGATTGGCGATATGTTTAAGTAAGACTTAGTGTAGTTTCTTTTAAGTGTAAAATTGACAAATATTTCAAGTAATCGATGCCGATGCCAGTATTGTAACAGTTTTTCACAAGATGACGACGTAATCGAACGACTTTTATCACTCAACGTCATGTAAGAAAGACAACTCCGCAGCGTAAAATATTAAAAAGTTTATATGCCCTGCAGATTTATCTTCCCTTATTATGTAGTGCACCGAATTATATTGATATAATTATAATAATAAACAACAACAACCGGTCCAATGGACCTATAAGACACCTAGTATACACATTTTAACAATACATTTGTATTATATCACATGAAGTTATATTGTATACAAATTGTGTGCAAAGCTTATCATGCTCGAATGCAAAAAAAGTCAAGAATGTATATATTGCTAGCATTCTATTGATTAGCGAGTGCGTAATTAATTATGATATTAACTATACTGACAATTTTATTATGGCTGTCTTGGGAATTTACTGGAAAACTCGGATACTTTATCATAGTTACACGTTATGAATTCCCATAATGGAGAAAAGAATAACTTAAATAATTAGGTTTGTGCTTCGTCCTTCAATCTGTCTGTCCTGTTAATAATTTTGCCGTGCATTGATGGATTTTCAATCTATTTACTTAAAACCTGTACGTATCAATTAATCTATTGATTGTGCATTGTGTCTACATTTACAAGTCAAACTCAGTCAGAGATATACAGAGTAGTCTCTTGAAGGTCTGTGCATGGGGAAATACGAGAAGCGTTTTGAGAATAGTTTCTCTTTTATGTTTATTTATTTTTAATAGATACCATTTCACTGTAAATAGATAAGAGAATATTTCCGTTGCTTCTTTTTCATAACGCCGGAAAAAATTAAAATCGGATAACTATTGAAAAAGATATGGCAAATTTAAGAAAATGGCTGATCATGGAGGCAGCCATTTTAGTGTTTATGAGGTCATTAGCACACTGCTGAATTCTTTATTAAGCAAATAACCTTTTAGATAGATTAATTTCATATGTTTCTTGAGTGTAAGATGTAAAAATGGTAATTACTTTCATTATAGTTTGAAAGGTAGAGAATTTGTTTACAGAAATTAGTAAATATAATTCAGATATGTATCTAGAAATTAAATAAATCCGCCATTTTGTTTTTGTTGCCATGGAAACAAAATGACCGCCATTTTGACCAAATATATAAATGTTCACAACTTTCTCATTTTTAAGCCGATTTTGAAAATTCTTTCACTTCTTTAAATGATTCAAGAAATTCTAACAGACAGAATTAACATAAGAACAACATGTCCTCTCCCTTTAAGATAAACATTCTGTGCAAGTTTCATGAAGATAGGGTCATAAATGTGGCCTATAGAGTAATAACAAACGTGTCATTTGATTTGATCAGGTGACCTAGTTTTTGACCCCACATAATCAAGATAAAAACTTGACCTAAAAGTCATCAAGACAAACATTCTGACCAAGTCTCATAAAGATAAGATCATAAATGTTGCCTCTAGAGTGTTAACAAGCTTTTCCTTTGATTTAATCGGGTGACCTACTTTTTGACCCCACATAACTCAGATTCTTATTTGACCTAGAGGTCATCAAGACAAACATTCTGACCAATCTCATGAGTTTCAACTTAAATCGTGGACTCTAGAATGTTAACAAGAGTTTCCTTTGATCTGGCCTAGTGACCTAGTTTTTGATCCCACATGACCCAGTTTCAAATTTGGTCTAGAAATCATCAAGATAAACATTCTGACCATATTTCATAAAGATTGGCTTTGAACCCACATGACCCAGATTCGAACTTGACCTAGAGGTCATCAAGACAAACATTCCGATCAATTCTCATGAGTTTCAAACTTTAACTGCGAACTTTAGAGTGTAAACAAGATTTTCCTTTGATCTGGCCTACTGACCTAGTTTCTGACCCCATATGACCCAGTTTCAAACTTAACCTAGAAATCATCAAGAACAATATTTTGACCAAGATTCATAAAGATCGGGTAAAAACTGAGGCCTCAGAGTGTTAACAAGGCAAATGTTGACGGACGACGCACGACACCGAACAATGACCGGTCACAACACTTCGCGCTCAGGTGAGCTAAAACTCTATCATCGATGATTTGTTACATGTTTTGGAACATTCGTTAGGTACCATATCTAGCCATCAGTTGACCGATATCTTTGTTATGTCGATAGATATCGTACATAGACGTCTGACTGATATCGTTTTGGTCGGACCGATATTGGACAGGTATCACTTTAGTCGTCTGCCCGTCATTGACCCGCATTTTTATATCATAATATTAGAAGTAGTTTCCTTCATAAATATCTTATATGCAGGTGTGTATGTTATTGAACAAAATATTTTCCTCGAGATTTTAGCCCGGTTTGTAGTCCAAATAATAGCACGTTTCGAGACAGCGTGACAAGAGGGATGACAATTATAAAATATCAGATCATGAAATAAGTCATCCCGATAAGCCATATGAGTAAGGCTACCCGGTTTGGTGCTAGGAAAATGCCTGAAATCGAATACCGGTGGATGTCAAACAATGTCATGGTTCAAGAGGTGTTATCTTATTTTTTAACATGTATGCTTAAAACATTATAAAATACCGACAGTTTAATGTGTTCATTTTATTCTTCATTTTTGCCGACTAAGCAAAACAAAAAAGCAAACAAACACATGCTTACCTGTCTCACCATATAATCTTGAATAATCTGCTAAGTATTTCCACAACAATTCCACAATGAATATATCAAATTGGTATAACTGGTGTATCTCGAAATGAAACTTGTTTGTTACAATAACATCAATCACAAAACAAATATTAGCAAGTACTTTCATCCGATAAAAATCTTCCTTTGAGTCGAATTTCGTAATACTCTAACTTATATACGGATCCTTTTAAAATGTTTACCTAGTGCATACGCAGTTTATCATGTAACCAAATATTATTGCTTCCGCACAAAACAACAACAAAAACCCTAATAACTTTAACACACATCATTTGTAATAACAAAAAACAAAAACCAAAAAAAAAAAAAAACAACAACATAATACATTCATGAATTATGAAATTGCTTGCAAACATCTTCCGTCGGGTAATTAGGAAATCGTGTAGATATGAATACCAGTGTATATGACACGTGATATCTTTATAATATTAAAAATATTGAATGAAAAATACACACACATTCGATAACAAATAATATCTGCCAGTGTCATTTTCTCAGCATGTAGCAATATGTATAACCTGTTTTATGTTGTTTTTTTTTTATAAAACTGAAAGACTTATGGAACGGTAATCGTTTTTATTATGTACTAACACTGACGGAGCAAAATAAAATTAATGTCTGTCGAACGACAAAAAGAATTGAATATTTACTGTTAATTTACATACGGACTATTTTCCCACCACGAATACCGTTACGAGACAGTGGTAAATAAAAAAAAGTAGGTTAAAATGAACTCATGCCAAGATATTATACGAGTCAGCATTTTTGTTATGTGAGAAAAATTAACGTAATAATTAACTGTATGGTTGAAAGAAATAAAGGATATTTGTTTGTTTTAGTGTAAGATCGAAATATATTTCACCGAGTGAACACTATAATGCAATATTTTCACGAGTGGCGCAGCCACGAGTGAAAATGTAAATTATGGTGTTCACGAGTGAAATATAATATTATTTCGATCTTACACTAAAACAAACAAATTTTCTATTTATTTTATGCATTTTTAATGGTTTTAACCAAATTATATCCAGTTTGTCCGCGCAACGTCACGTGCATCGTATCTTGACGTCATCATACCGTGACGTCAGAATATCTTTGTAGGAAAAATGTAAATAGTTCTGTAATGTTTCCTGATTTGTTTTACATTTATTTATAAAAGAATTTAAATATTTATGATCCTGCTATTATCTTTATACATTTATACCTTTACGGACGTACATTTTGCAAGGAATTTTCTTTTATTTATAATTCATATTCTTTCGCATTCAAGTGTAGTTCGTTACCAGTGAAAAATAAAAATGATATTTTCACTGTTTGAAACGGTGAAAATATCAATTTTATTTCACTGATAAATTTCAGTATTCCACTGAAGAGCATAAAATAAATGTTGATACAAGTTAAAGCATACCAAATGTTCCATCTAGGGCACATCTATATAAATATATAAAATGACCATCTTGTAAAATTTTGGTTGCAATGTCTGTTTTATACTTCCAAAAAATATCAGGTAAGTAGATCTATTTACGCTAGTTATTTAACATAAATTGTTAAATCCAACAACAAATTAAATCCGTTACCTCTTTCAGTATAGTAAATACGGCAATAAGACATTGACCTGGAATTTGTTACACATAATTAGAGGGTCGCAATGGGGTTTGTTTTCATATATTAACCATGCATTTGAAGGTAAAGATAATATTTGGTTGTTTACATTTAAATTTGCTGATATATGTCTATCTGGTGAATGTACATATGTTATGTTCGGGAGGAAATAAAAGAATCAATTAATCATCCTCGGGTTTAGTATTGTGTAACCCATGGATTCCTCCCAATTGAAAAAGAATAGTTTAACGTCAGAGGTTATTTCTAAGGTCACGGAGTTTTATTGGCCGGCTTGTAATGACAACAGCTTTCGGTATCAGTAGCTCAGTCAAGTGTGACTTATTAAACTGTAATATTCCTTCTCAAGAGAATGAATAATAATTATCATTTCAAAACGTAAAAAAATTCACAATTGAATGTTTTTAGTGAAAACCAGTGTATGCTTTTGACCATTTCCTTGTACATTGTTAGATTGACGATATGTTTAAGTAAGACTTAGTGTAGTTTCTTTTAAGTGTAAAATTTCAAAAGTCAAAGAGTTCCAAGACCAATTCCTGATGTTAGTTAATTATAATATTTATGCCCGTCCTCTCCAGACAATACGATTTTTTTTATCAAAATCTATAAACTTAAACAACAAACAATTAATTCGAATGTGGTTATGTATTCATAAAGGATATAAGTATATTAATGGCACAAAAAAATGTGTCACGAGGAATTCCTGGAAGCAAAGAATATTTACTGACTTAAAATAATTTGCATGGCGCATGAGTAAAAAATATACACTCACGTATAAAACTGACGGAATCTGATGGATGAGAATGGAATTACATGGCATGAAAAATATCTTTAAAAACGTCATATTTTTGTACGAATTCTATTTTATTGTATTTCAGTGCCACGATATTTTATTACATTTAACTTTTATTTATTGAATACGAGCTATAAGCTAAAAATACCTTGTTTTAAATGAAGTGTTTCTTAAAATAAATTAATGCGTAGATAAATATCCTTTTTGATATTTATCTTCTTGAAAATATAATTATGTATATGATTTAAATTGATTGAATATTTTGTACAAAACTTCAATATCTGCATAATATAAATAATTATTCATAAAAATATGAAAAGTAAAATAAAGATTCTTTTGTGAGAATGTGAAAATTTAAAGTATAGTATTTACCTCCATTCGCACTATCCAGCCGAAACTGATGTTAATGTAGAAAATATGACGCTGAAACGAACACTTGTCAATTAATTGGGTATAATTGCAACAAAATTGACAAATATTACAAGTAATCGATGCCGATGCCAGTATGGTAACAGTTTTTCACAAGATGACGACGTAATCGAACGACTTTTATCACTCAACGCCATGTAAGAAAGACAACTCCGCAGCGTAATAATATTAAAATGTTTATATGCCCTGCAGATTTATCTTCCCTTATTATGTAGTACACCGAATTATAGTGATAATAAACAATTTAACACAACAACCGGTCCAATGGACCTATAAGTCACCTAGTATACAAATTTTAACAATACATTTGTATTATATCACATGAAGATATATTGTATACAAATTTTGTGTGTGCAAACCTTATCATGCTAGAATGCAAAAAAAAAAATCATTAGCAAGGTGTAACTATACTGATAATTTTATTATGGCTGTCTTGGGAATTTACTGGAAAACTCGGATACTTTATCATAGTTACACGTTATGCATTTCCATAATGGCGAAAAGAATAACTTAAATAATTAGGTTTGTGCTTCGTCCTTCAATCTGTCTGTCCTGTTAATAATTTTGCCGTGCATTGATGGATTTTCAATCTATTTACTTAAAACCTGTACGTATCAATTAATCTATTGATTGTGCATTGTGTCTACATTTACAAGTCAAACTCAGTCAGAGATATACAGAGTAGTCTCTTGAAGGTCTGTGCATGGGGAAATACGAGAAGCGTTTTGAGAATAGTTTCTCTTTTATGTTTATTTATTTTTAATAGATACCATTTCACTGTAAATAGATAAGAGAATATTTCCGTTGCTTCTTTTTCATAACGCCGGAAAAAATTAAAATCGGATAACTATTGAAAAAGATATGGCAAATTTAAGAAAATGGCTGATCATGGAGGCAGCCATTTTAGTGTTTATGAGGTCATTAGCACACTGCTGAATTCTTTATTAAGCAAATAACCTTTTAGATAGATTAATTTCATATGTTTCTTGAGTGTAAGATGTAAAAATGGTAATTACTTTCATTATAGTTTGAAAGGTAGAGAATTTGTTTACAGAAATTAGTAAATATAATTCAGATATGTATCTAGAAATTAAATAAATCCGCCATTTTGTTTTTGTTGCCATGGAAACAAAATGACCGCCATTTTGACCAAATATATAAATGTTCACAACTTTCTCATTTTTAAGCCGATTTTGAAAATTCTTTCACTTCTTTAAATGATTCAAGAAATTCTTACAGACAGAATTAACATAAGAACAACATGTCCTCTCCCTTTAAGATAAACATTCTGTGCAAGTTTCATGAAGATAGGGTCATAAATGTGGCCTATAGAGTAATAACAAACGTGTCATTTGATTTGATCAGGTGACCTAGTTTTTGACCCCACATAATCAAGATAAAAACTTGACCTAAAAGTCATCAAGACAAACATTCTGACCAAGTCTCATAAAGATAAGATCATAAATGTTGCCTCTAGAGTGTTAACACGCTTTTCCTTTGATTTAATCGGGTGACCTAGTTTTTGACCCCACATAACTCAGATTCTTATTTGACCTAGAGGTCATCAAGACAAACATTCTGACCAATCTCATGAGTTTCAACTTAAATCGTGGACTCTAGAATGTTAACAAGAGTTTCCTTTGATCTGGCCTAGTGACCTAGTTTTTGATCCCACATGACCCAGTTTCAAATTTGGTCTAGAAATCATCAAGATAAACATTCTGACCATATTTCATAAAGATTGGCTTTGAACCCACATGACCCAGATTCGAACTTGACCTAGAGGTCATCAAGACAAACATTCCGATCAATTCTCATGAGTTTCAAACTTTAACTGCGAACTTTAGAGTGTAAACAAGATTTTCCTTTGATCTGGCCTACTGACCTAGTTTCTGACCCCATATGACCCAGTTTCAAACTTAACCTAGAAATCATCAAGAACAATATTTTGACCAAGATTCATAAAGATCGGGTAAAAACTGAGGCCTCAGAGTGTTAACAAGGCAAATGTTGACGGACGACGCACGACACCGAACAATGACCGGTCACAACACTTCGCGCTCAGGTGAGCTAAAAATCTATCATCGATGATTTGTTACATGTTTTGGAACATTCGTTAGGTACCATATCTAGCCATCAGTTGACCGATATCTTTGTTATGTCGATAGATATCGTACATAGACGTCTGACTGATATCGTTTTGGTCGGACCGATATTGGACAGGTATCACTTTAGTCGTCTGCCCGTCATTGACCCGCATTTTTATATCATAATATTAGAAGTAGTTTCCTTCATTCATATCTTATGTTATTGAACAAAATATTTTCCTTGAGATTTTAGCCCGGTTTGTAGTCCAAATAATAGCACGTTTCGAGACAGCGTGACAAGAGGGATGACAATTATAAAATATCAGATCATGAAATAAGTCATCCCGATAAGCCATATGAGTAAGGCTACCCGGTTTGGTGCTAGGAAAATGCCTGAAATCGAATACCGGTGGATGTCAAACAATGTCATGGTTCAAGAGGTGTTATCTTATTTTTTAACATGTATGCTTAAAACATTATAAAATACCGACAGTTTAATTTGTTCATTTTATTCTTCATTTTTGCCGACTAAGCAAAACAAAAAAGCAAACAAACACATGCTTACCTGTCTCACCATATAATCTTGAATAATCTGCTAAGTATTTCCACAACAATTCCACAATGAATATATCAAATTGGTATAACTGGTGTATCTCGAAATGAAACTTGTTTGTTACAATAACATCAATCACAAAACAAATATTAGCAAGTACTTTCATCCGATAAAAATCTTCCTTTGAGTCGAATTTCGTAATACTCTAACTTATATACGGATCCTTTTAAAATGTTTACCTAGTGCATACGCAGTTTATCATGTAACCAAATATTATTGCTTCCGCACAAAACAACAACAAAAACCGTAATAACTTTAACACACATCATTTGTACTAACAAAAAAAAAACAAAAAAACAAAAAAACAGCAACATAATGTACATTCATGAATTATGAAATTGCTTGCAAACATCTTCCGTCAAGTAATTAGGAAATCGTGTAGATATGAATACCAGTGTATATGACACGTGATATCTTTATAATATTAAAAATATTGAATGAAAAATACACACACATTCGATAACAAACAATATCTGCCAGTGTCATTTTCTCAGCATGTAGCTATATGCATAACCTGTTTTATGTTGTTTTTTTTTTTATATAATGGAACGGTAACCGTTTTTATTATGTACTAACACTGACGGAGCAAAATAAAATTAATGTCTGTCGAACGACAAAAAGAGTAAATATTTACTGTTAATTTATATACGTACTATTTTCCCACCACGAATACCGTTACGAAACAGATGTAAATAAAAAAAGTAGGTGAAAATGAACTCATGCCAAGATATTATATGTGTCGGCATTTTTGTTATGTGAGAAAAATAAACGTAATAATTAACTGTATGGCTGAGAGAAATGTTGATATAATTATCATTTAAAAACGTTAAAAATTCACAATTGAAATTTTTTAGTGAAACCAGTGTATGCTTTTGACTATAACGTTAACAACACACATGCATATACAAATATGACATGCTTTACATATGTCCAATATTTAGTTCATGTATAAATAACATAATGCTGTGGAGTGCACACATAGACGATATCATTTCTGATTAAAGGTGGTTAATCAGATTTTGCTGAACTAATGGATTTGTTCAAAACTTAACCAGCTGATCATTTACATTTTTTTTTTGTATTCGCCGAGATTTTAATACACATCAGATTTTCACTGGATGTAGCTTTAAAATTTGATTTTCCTACCCTGGATGCCCAACCAAGATAGCATTATTTTAGCATAAGTATAAATTAAATAAACATATTTTGCTTAAAGAATGGTATGAATATAAGCACTACAGTATTAAAGGTGTCAAAGTTTTGCATTGATAACTGCATTTTTTGCCAAAATTTATAAGAAATGCAAGTTTATAAAATCATTATTACCTCCCTTTGTCTATCTCGGTTGCGCAACCAAGATAGATTGAAAATAAATGAATTCTGAAGCTACACGCTGTTTTAAAACCAGACTTTTGTTCCAGGTAGATATAATGTGCCAATAGTTATCAGAGGCAAATATAAAACTAGAAATTATATTGAAATCAAAAGAAACAGACCATTCTTAGATGCTTTTATATTAAAGGGAAGTAATTACAAATTTTCATAAAAAGTAACAAAATATACATTTCCAATAGGGATCTAACTCTATGTAATGGGTCTTTTTGTTCCTTAAACAAATCACTAACAGAATATATGAAAGCTGAAAAAATGTCATAAAATGTTGCTCAAATATGACTGACCACCTTTAAAAAAAAAGAACACCAAGTCTTGTTGATTTGCAGTCATCTCTTGACACACTTTATGATTATTGTAATACCTGGGTAAATGTTGCCAAAACCAAAATTTCATGTGTTGTGTTTAGACAACGTACTGACTTGCCAAGAGGCAAGTACTAATAAACTTTGATAATGTGGCAGTTTTGAGTTCAAAAAGTCCAGGGAAGTTCAAAGATAAGTAAAGGAGAAAAGCCTCAAACTGTCCATTATGTGAAAGAATGGACGAATCGAGGCGCATCGCGCCGAGATTGTCCATTCTTTCACATAATGGATAGTTTGAGGCTTTTCTCTGACTTAAAACACGGTCCTCACGAAAAATTCAAGATTGTCGTGATATTATATAAGGTCTCTAATATTGTCCTCTTTGAGGCAAAGACAATTCATTGATTTGTGTCTCTGTGCTAGTCCAATAGAGTTTAAATTAGATTGCATATAAATATTTATTGCAATTAAAAGTTTTTTAAACACTAATGATATGCTGTGCTGATTCTTAGGAAGTTTCGAACATATCTCGTTTTGTCATATTTATGAATGATTTGAAGTACCTTTACAAAAAGTAAAATTTAACTTGGCCGTATGATGTATGTAAGAATAGTTGTCCATGCTTTGTTCGTGATGAGTTTGCAGTTATATAAATCACGGGTCCAGGTGAAGACATTCTAAAATGTATGTATGTATTTTATATTATTATTACAAAACAATCGTTCTTATCTCGTAATCATGAGATATTCTATCAATTTTATTAGAAGAAAATTACACGTATTACATGAGATATTTACTAGTTATGACTCGTATTTCGTTTTACGAGAAAATATTTCGTTATTACAATAAATAATATCGTTATTGCAAAAAAAAAAAAATGTATTGTTAAATTAAGATCATTATGTCCAAATTTTACGGTAATACCTAAATACCGAAACATGCAGTAAAACTTTAGGGAACTTTACGTGTTTTTTTGTTTTGTTTTTTTTTTCTTTTTAATTTTTGTTTTTTTTGTTTTTGTAGGTTGCAGTTTATATTTCAAAGCTTTCGAATTTCATAGGTTGGTGTACTCGCACCTCTCAACGTACAAGGTTGTTATTATACCTGTCCATTATTAACCTGTACCTGTTCATTCTTAAAGTATCCATTACTTTAAAAATGGACAGGTACAGGATAATAATGGACAGGTATAGTAAAATAATCGTGTGTATAGAGCGGTATATGTACAATAACCTATATAATGGACAAAACTAACAAAGGATTACATCACAACCGTGTTTTAATCCGTCATAGATCCATTGTAAAGCAAATATTGGATTTACCTGTATTGGAAAATAAACAGTGTCGAATGGATTTAGGTCAACTGCCACATTATCAAAGTTTATTCGTATATAAAATCTTGGTATATCAACTCTTGTGCTATAGAGACTGTAAATGATTTTAATTATGTAGGGGTTACTCTGAATTATACAGGGAAATTTACATTAAACACCCAGACTATGTACGGAAAGGACCTTAAAGCTATGAATACGCTAGTTGCCAATCTAAAGAAACATGAAACCAAAAGTATTATTGCAGCTATGAGCATAAGACCATCAAAAACTGTTCGAAACCTTGGTGCTACGCTTAATTCGAACATAAACATGGATGTTAATTCTGTGACTCGAACATGCTATGGCCAAATACGACAAATTGGTCACATTCGACCATATTTGACAACTGACGCCACCAAAAGCCTGATAAACTCGCTTGTGACCTCACGATTAGATTATTGCAATGCTCTTTTGTACGGCGTGCCAAAATCAACAACGAGCAAACTGCAAAATGTCCAAAACACAGCTGCACGTCTAATTACGAAAACAACCCATATAACATCAATCCTTAAAGATCTTCATTGGCTTCAAATACAAGATAGAATCAAATTCAAATTCTCATTCAAACATTCAAGGCCTTGCATGGACAGTCGCCGGTGTATATGAGAGACTTACTAGAGGTTTACGTGCCAACTAGAAATCTGAGATCAGCAAGTGCAGCAACAACCCTTGTGCCCAAAAAAGTCGACTGGTTTCCTACGGTGATAGAAGTTTCAGAGTTGCCGCCGCAAAACTATGGAATTCTCTTCCTGACAATCTCAGAAAAGATTCATCACTAAATTCATTCCAAAGAGCTCTCAAAACACACCTTTTCAAAATTTTCTACAACACATAGATACCAACTGTGACTGTTTCTACTTATAATAAATATGCTATTGTTATTTTGGTGATACAGAACTACGGCAAGTCATTCGTCGCTGACGAAGATCTCTTTACTGTACATTTTGTGTAAAATGTTTTACATATCAACATTTATATTTCTAAGGTCTGTTTAATAAACGCACTTGTTGGTAAGGCACTATGGGTAGGGTGGTGTGTGGTATTTCTTTATAATACAGTATATGATGGCACCATTAACCGGGGGTTTTGAACCTCTATATGCAGCCCGTCTGGGCGTACCAGATGCTTAAGCACTGGTATTGACAATAGCGGTAAAATGACCTCAAGGGGAGGGGTGCAGTCATGACTGTTCGTTACAATAAGGCTGTAATTATTATCATTGTCATTATTGATATTGTTATAATGATTGTTGTTATTACTGTGTACAACGCCATTGAATATATCACTTATAAAAATAGGCGTTTAATCAAATTATTCAGTTTCAGTTTTATGATTACATATATCACGTTTTGTGATTTTCCTACATATCTGCGATATGTCACATGTTTAATTGTAAAGCGCCCTTGAACGTATATTTCATATGAAAAGGTCGCTCAACAAATCTGGTATAATAATAATAATAATAATAATAATAATAATAATAATAATAATAATAATAATGTCATTCCTTTGTTGGTTCCACAGTTAGCTATGGCTGTGAAATATGGGGAATATTAAGTCCAAACAGTTTGAAACTTTACATGTTAAATTTTGCAAAACTTTGTTGGGAGTTTGGCAATCCACATATACGGCGAGTTGGGACGATACCCTTTATACATAAATAGGTAAGTACGTATTGTCAAATATTGGTTAAAACTATGTCAGACCATTATTATCTATTATTATTATTATTATTATTATTATTATTATTATTATTATTAATATACCACATTTGTATAGCACTCTTTTCATGCACATGTACACGTTCAAAAGTGCTTTACAAAATAAACTGCAAACAGTTCAAACAAATACGCAATCAACTCAAACATAAACATGCATTTCACATTCACAAAAATCATGAATGTAAAACAATAGATAAAACACGACAAACATACATATTTAAAAGTATTTAAGTGACCCTAGGAAAAATACTGTTCTATACGTTGTTCCGTTTGGACAGTCGTGACTTTTTATTTAATACTAAACCGCAATGCACGATGGTACGATGACGAAACAACGATGGTACGTTGGAGAAAACGCGATGGCACGATGATGAAATTGCGATGGTACGATGGTAAAATGTCGATGTAATATCGTGTTTTCATCATCGTACCGTTGCGTTTTCATCATCGTACCATTGCGTTTTCACCATCGTGCCATCGCGTTTTCATCATCGTACCATCGCCTTCCGGTTAGAACTGCGTCGTTCCGTGCACTTGTATTTTTGTCAACAATAGATGAATGTATCTCAATGTATTTTGTGAGAAGAAGTTTACCATTTAGATTCTTCTGTTTTGCAAAATGTTTTACCAAATGTTCCGTGTTCAGTTCATTAAATTTAAGTAAAATCTTCAAGGCCACGTCCTTTGTATTTTATGTATGCAGAAAGTAAATAAAAAGCTCGGTGTAATAATCACATGATATTATTCAAACTCAGCTTATTCTTGCTAGGTTGTAGGAGGTACATAGTGCAATGTGAAAATGAGATTGTATTAAGCCTGTATTTTACTGACTCATGTACTGTACTACTGCGCATGACCACCAGACGGCGATGGTACGATGGTGAAAATGCGATGGTATGATGGTGATAACGTGATGATACGATGGTGAAAACGCGATGACACGATGGTGAAAACGCGATGGTACAATGGTGAAAACGCGATGGTAAGATGGTGATAATGCGATGGTACGATAATGAAAACGCAATGGTACGATGATGAAAACGCGATGGTACGATGATGAAAACGCAGTATACATCGACATTTCACCATCGTACCATCGCGATTTCATCATGGTGCCATCACGTTTTCACCACCGTACCATCGTTGTTTCATCATCGTGCCATCGCACCATCGCGTTTTCGTCATCGTACTGGACATCGTACATCGCGGTTAAGGAATCAATAAAAAGTCACGATTGTCCAAATGGAACACCGTAGTTCTACGCTGTGTTATGAAAGAATAAAATGTATCGGTCAGTTAACGAAATATTGTACAAAGAAGTGGGTTTTTAGCAGGCTTTTGAAAGCAGCCAGCGTGTGAGCTTCCCTGACCTTGACGGAGCTTGGGAGCAGTAAACGAAAAGCTGCGATTGCCATACATCACGGTTTTAGTTAGCCAGTGACAGGTGTCCTATGATCTTAGGTTTCTGACCGGTTTATACTCTTCTATCATATCCGTCACATAGACAGGGGACTGATTGTGTACAGTCATAAAAAGGTGTGGGTCAGAACCTTGTACTGCACCCTGTATTTCACTGGAAACCAATGGAGATCCTTCAGAACTAGTGTTATATGATTTTAGTGATGACACGAGCTGCCGTGATCTGGCACCACTTAACGTGTAAGCGTGAGGTAACCAGGCTGTTGACAAGGGGTTTTGTGGCATCACTGGTAAGATACCGTCTGATCATGATGTGACCTATTCTGCGTAGTTGTGCATATTCAGCCCGGCACACAGAGTTACTATACTGTTGTCAAATACTGCACCAAGATTCCTAATACATTTGTGGATTTTATCAAAGTGTCACCGACATTATAATTAAATCTATCATAAACTCCGACCTTAATGAATCCAGCATGGACAAAGTAAATTGGTTTACCCATATTAAAGATCTTTTGTCAAAATACGGATTTTTGTATAAATGGAATGGCATTGTAAATAATGGGGTAAATAATAGGATGCGCCGTCGTGAAATTATTACGTCCGACGTATAACCGCCGATCGTGTATAAATAGTGTTAATTAAAACACGGTTTTGCTAAAAATTATTTCTTATTCTATTGCCGTTTATTACCAACTCTTCATGTGTCATATATCAAAAAGAAGCATGATGTCGGTATACTTTCAGTTGCCCGTGTGTTGCTCTGACCTAAAACAGACTGTGCATCGATTTCATCATGGATATCGACAATATTCTTTACAAGCGCCATCTGCAAAAAATATTGGACATTGAAAAAAAGTGCAGGATTAGTGAACTCTGTGAACTTTGCAGGACGAGTAACAATTGTAAGGCACATGTCCTGCAGGACGAGTTGTCTTTGAAAAAAATGTCCCCTGTAGTAATATGTGACTTGTATTAATATTTCCAAGTTTTTACTCGGATTTTTACTTGGATATAACATACCTCAGCATAAAACATGGTGGAGTTGAAAAGTTACATAACCATGGATTTTCAGTTCGAGGCTAAGACAGTGCACATTTTCTATGGACGATGATTGGTAAAATGCACAGACTCTTGAAATGACATGATACCTTTAAATAAGTCGACCAACTTATTATTTTTACAAGGAACTATAGTCTCAGTTTGCTTTGCCTCTTCAACAATCGTTACACTAATTTCATGGTAGAGACATTATATAAAGGTTGCAGTGATCGGTACTTTAATAACATAATTTGAACGTCAATGGTCTGTCTAATAGAGAATTTATTTATTTTGTTGGGTTTAAGGTCGCACCGACACAATTATAGGTCATATGGCAACTTTCCAGCTTTGATGGTGGAGGAAGACACCAGGTGCCCATTCGTGCATTATTTCATCACGAGCGGGCACCGACCTTCCGTAAGCCAGCTGCATGGCTTTCTTCCTCACATGAAGAATTCTACGCCCCAAGTGAAGCTTGAACCCACATTGATGAGGGGCAAGTGATTTCAAGTCAGTGACCTTAACCACTCGGCCACGGAGGCCACTGTCTAACACAGAGAACACTAAACTTCATTTAAATGTTGTTGTTGTTTTTTCATCCGGCACACTAGGTAGTAATTTTCGCATACCAGAGGCCTACCATAGTTCACCGGTTGAGAACGCCAGGCAGGTAGTTTATAATGGAAAAAATACCTCAAAAAAGGTTTGGAATTATCGTCAAAAAAAGACCATGGACCATAGAAGTATGTGTTATACAGGGAAAAGATATCAGACATAGTAGTCCGAATAGAAACTCTTTTCTGTTTCTGTAAAATGTGATACAAATATGAACAGCACCATGAAGAAACAAGAGCTATATGTTGACAGCGTGCTCGACTATTCGAAGAACTGATGTGAGTATGGGGTCAAAATATTACCAAGATTTTCAGACAAAAGAAGGAAACAAGAGCTGTCAGAGGACAGCAGCGCTCGACTATTCAACAACCTTGTCAATTGAATGAATACAAAAGTCGAAAAAGGGGCATAATTTTGCGAAACAGGGTTATGGAACCTGCACAGTGCTTATCAGCTCATGACAGTTGACAAGTGTGTGAAGTTTCAATCCGTTCCCATTAGTGGCTACTGAGATACCTGAGCTTACAATTTAACCAAAAACTCCTAAGTTGAAAAAGGGGCATAATTTTGTAAAAATGCAGCAAAGTAGAGTTATTGAACCTTTGCACTGCATGTCATATCATGACAGTGAACAAGTGTGTGAAGTTTCAATCCTTTCCCATTAGTGGATACTATGATACCAGCTTACATACAAAAACTTAACCAAAAACTGCTAAGTGGAAAAAGGGGCATAATTTTGAAAAAATGCAAAGTAGAGTTATGGGATTTGCACAGTGCATGTCAGATCATGATATTGAACAAGGTGTAAAGTTTCAATCCATTCCCTTTTGTGGATACTGAGATACCAGCTTACATACTAAAACTTAACCAAAAACTGCTAAGTGAAGAAAGGGGCATAATTATGAAAAAATGCAAAGTAGAGTTATATATCAAACAGTTTAGACAAAATATGGAATGGTTCGCGAAACTTTTCTAATTTCTATTTAAAACAAGAGGGTCATGAAGGCCCTGTATCGCTCACCTGACCTATTGTCCTAAAGATCATCAAGATCAACATTCTGACCAAGTTTCAATAAGATATGGTCATAAATGTGGCCTCTAAAGTGTTAACTAGCTTTTCCTTTGATTTGACCCGGTGACCTAGTTTTTGACCCCACATGACCCAGATTCAAACTTAACCTAAAGATCATCAAGATTAACATTCTGATTAAGTTTCATGAAGATACAGTCATAAATGTGGCATCTAGAGTGGTAACAAGCTTTTCCTTTTATTTGACCTAGTGACCTAGTTTTTGAGCCCCACCTGACCCAGATTTAAACTTGACCTATGGATCATCAAGATTAACATTCTGACCAAGTTTCATTAAGATATGGTCATAAATGTGGCCACTACAGTGTTAACAAGCTTTTCCTTTGATTTGACCTGGTGACCTAGTTTTTGACCCCAGATGACCCAATATCAAACTCGTCCAAGATTTTATTGAGGGTAACATTCTGACCAAGCTTCATTAAGATTGGGCCAAAATTGTGACCTCTAGAGTGTTAGCAAGCTCTTCCTTTGATTTAACCTGGTGACCTAGTTTTTGATCCCACCTTACCCAGATTCGAATTTGACCTATGCATCATCAAGATTAACATTCTGACCAAGATTCGTTTAGATATGGTCATAAATGTGGCCTCTAGAGTGTTAACTAGCTTTTCCTTTGATTTGACCTAGTGACCTAGTTTTTGACCCCACATGACCCAGATTCAAATAGGACCTTGAGATCATCAAGATTAACATTCTGACCAAGTTTCATTAAGATTGGGCCAAAATTGTGACCTCTAGAGTGTTAACAAGCTTTCCCTTTGATTTGACCTGGTGACCTAGTTTTTGACTCCAGATGACCCAATATCGAAACCGTCCAAGATTTTATTGAGGGTAACATTCTGACCAAGTTTAATTAAGATTAGGTCAAAATTGTGACCTCTAGAGTGTTAACAGTCAAATTGTTGACGACGGATGGACGGACGACGACGGACACAGGGCGATCACAAAAGCTCACCTTGAGCACTTTGTGCTCAGGTGAGCTAAAAATGGCCATAACTGAGCCAAAATCCTTGTCCTAGTTATGACGTCTTGCATACATATGGAGACTGTGATGGTAAACAAGTGGTCAAAGTTTCAAAGCCATATGTCAAACAGTTTTGACAAAATATAACTTAACTGATTTCCAAGACCAAAAAGGTAAAATTCAGCCAAATATCTTTGACATAGTTACATACCCTTGAAAACAGATGGCGATTATCAGAATTAACGAGTGTTCAAATTTTCAAAGCCACATGACAAATAGTTTTGATAAAACGTGGACTTGAACGAAAACTAAACTAACTTCCATGTCCAAAATGGGCCATAATTCAGCCAAAAATTTCATAGAGTCACATTCTCTTGCCCACAGACTGTTAAACTAAATAAGTGTTTAAAGTTTCAAAGCCACATGTCGAATAGTTTTGACAAAACGTGGAACGAAAACTGAACCAATGTTCAAAGTCTAAAAAGGGCCATAATTCAGCCAAAATACTTGACAAGAGTAATGTTCTCCTCTGCTCTAGCATTGGTTTATTTCACCTGGGCTTTACACATTTGTAAAGCAAGGATTTTAAGTACTCACTGAACTGCTGTATACAACTACCATATATGGATGGCTATGATACAAACAGAAAGAACATTAAAACTCTCGGGTAAACCGTTTATACTCGGGGGGCTATGCCCCCTCGTACAAATCGTTTACCCTCGAGTTTCAATGCTCTTTCTATTACATAGAAATTTAGCAGGATAAGGGCTAATGAATGATACCCCTGATTCTAAACCGCGCGTTTGCTGAATTGTTGCCAGAAAGAGTCTGCAAAGGTAAAAGTCGTCGGTGCCATTTACAGAAAGTGTCGACATTTTGGTGGTTATGAAAAACCAAAGGTATAACCAGCCTGGATATTTTTTTAACCTGTATCCTGCTAAATTTCTAAAATGGATTGATCCATCATGCAATGTGGGCAGTACCACTTGTTTTATCAAAGGGGTGTTCACTGAAAATTTACAGACTGAATAGTGACTGGTGCAGACCATGATCAGGACATGCAGGCTGATCTTGGTCTGCACTGGTCGCAAAGGCAGAACCACTTGCTAACAGGAGGCTATAGGTTAAGAAAGCGACACTGAAAAGTTTCAGATTTACTCAACATGCAATTCATAACAAACAAAAAATGATGTTTTTTATGTTTTATTTCGTTTTAATACTAAAATTTCTCATATGCGAATGGAATGACAAGCTCTATAATGTAAGAGAGATATCTAGCACATTCTAGACAAAAATATCACATTAACAAATCTCATCGTGTGTGTTTTTTAACATGTTTAAACAATATAACATACCCAGATCTATCCAGAAATAAGTATTATAAAACATCAAAAGAGCTCTAGGCCGCTGGGAGTAACTTAATTAAATATGCAAGGGCTTGGAGACATTAAAGTACTCTATTTTTTTCTGATTGTCTATATCATCACCTCATTGCAAAAAACTGGGTACCAGCATCTTTATATCAAAGCTGATATCAACTTTTTGTGCTGAAGTAATATTTTCACTGAACTTACGCTGGATTACAGTTATAGCTGCAGAGACATTTACAATGTTTTAGTAAAAATACAGTACAACAGCATTATTCTTTTTTTGTCAGCAAAAAGCATTTAGTAGTTTCATGATCAAAGATTTATTTAGTAGCTGTTACAACAGGTATGTTTTCTACTGTTGTAGGGTAACAAATTATGTGAAAATAAATAAACTCAAGGCTTGCTCCATTTTCTAATTGCGTTACACATGGGCAATAATTACCATAATCTTCTTTTTCTGCTTCTAACATTTCTATCAAACAAAGTATAACCAGATTGCCTCCAAAATAGCAGCATTTAGTCTACAGAAGGACAGTGTAATGTAATGGCATTCTGTAAATTCCATTAAAATCATTCAAAAATGTAAGACATTAACAGCAATGATACTACACTTTGCATTAACTCCAAAAAATGACTCTTGGCCACAAAATTGCACGGGGCTGACTATGAACACAACAATAAATTAGTATGCAAGAATATTTACAGCAATGAGTGAAAGTGTCTTAGTATGTAGAATATATTATATGCAAAAATGAATGATATTTTACTAGTGTAAAAGGTCTTTTTACTGTAATATATAATGACAATGTATATCGAATAAGAAGGTGAGAAGCAAATATTGTAAGGCAATACAAAGTCCCCTACTGGAGAAAGGGCAATGAAAACAAAAGGATATTTTTTTCTCTTAAAAAAAGTACTTGAAGTCTTTGACCTATAAGTGTGACCTTGATCTCTAAGCTATGGCTCCAAGTAGTGCACACAACTAAAATGTATGCTTGATTTGGTAAATGTTTGTGGTAAGTTATTTGAATATCCATTCAACTAAACAATTTACCCTTACCCTGCTGTATTTTTATAATAGACTGGTCCATCTTTCAATTTGGACCGTACCATTTATTATTCAAAGGGGTTTGCACTGAAAATTTACTGACTGAATAGCGAACAGTGCAGACCATGATCAGACTGCACGAATGTGCAGGCTGATCTTGGTCTGCACTGGTCGCAAAGGCAGAATCATCTGCCGCCAGCAGGCTAAGGGTTAAAGACAAGAACAAGAAAAAAATTGACTTGTACAAGACACATTGTTTCATTATTGTGAATTATTATACAAAGTTATTTGAATATTCATCCATGCATAAAAAGTCAGAAACCAAAATGACAAAAATCCTTGTCAAAGGTTGCCCTTGGCCTCTGAGCAAGGTGTCTAGGGGTCCAGGTCTTGCACTTAACACATCACTTGGTTATTGTGAATATTTATGCAAAGTTATTTAGAAATCAGTTTATGCATTAAACAGTTATTGAGTAGACGAACTGTGACAAAATGACAGAGAGTGCAGACCTTATTTAAAAAAAACAACTGATTTTCAACCAGTAGGGAACTGGTACCGTAGATACCCGTGTATAATGCGCACCCGTGTATAATGCGCACCCCCGATCTTAGTCCAAAATCCTGGGAAAAAAAAAAAAAAAAAAAAAATTTTTTGGTCAATTTTGAGGTGGATGGAAAATGAAAGTAGAGTTTACATCGACACCGGTAATAAATTTTATCTCCACGGCGGAGAGCAGCATCGGTCTCACGGTACTATCGATTTTTTTTTTCTCGAAAATAAAACCAGTAAATTATTGTTATATTTGTTGTTTTACCTTTTTTAAGTCACTATTTTGAATAAATAAATAGCAGCTGATTCAATATTCGGAATGTATCTTTCAAAATGACATGAGCTTCTCAATTTAACTGATAACAAAAGGTGTGATAGTCTTTTTGTCACGATCATAAAGCCAGTAATTACCGGCAATCAACGTGTCACCTCGTGTCAATTATGTTGTTCACAGTTTGATCTCGGTTAAAGATAATTCTCGATCTTTAATTAGTAACATAATTTTTGTGATTTATAAACATTTCTTTCGTCAAAATACTTTTAAATTTATATGAAATTAATTTTGTTTGAAAGAAAAATAAACAATTCGATCTTTTACGGAACGTAACGGCAATCTTAGATTTTAGCGGAGACAGTAAGCGCGGGAGTAGTTTCCCTTTACCAAAATGGCGAACATGGGTAACAAACTTGTTTTGAAGTTGGAAAATTGTCTATACCTGTGTATTATGCGCACCCACGATTCGAGGGTGGTCCCGGGGGTCAAAAAACTGCGCATTATACATGGGTATCTACGGTAATTCTTTTCTGCCATTCATGGGCAATATATTTCCTCTGATACAAAACTTGTTTAAATCCTTGAAAATCATTAAAGCATCACTGAATAAAACAAATCCCTCCATTGTCAGATAATTCTTAAAATAAATTTTGAACAATATACTTTGGAATATATACCATCTTTGTACTTGTTACTTATAAATGGACATTTTCTGCAGTCCAGTTAAAACTTAGAATCCCTTTTCTTCCCCTCTTTTACAAAATGAAAGACTTTTTGGTACATATTACTCAAAGACCAAAAATATCAACCAATAGATTAGTCTGGGAAGCTGTTGATGATATTTGTGCTTTGTCAGAAGAAATCATACCTAATATCTATGCATTAAAGATCCCACTTAATTTGTGCTAATTAGTATTAATTGGCGTTCATCGAGTTTCTGATATTATCAACGCCTGGGGAAATCTGGAGGAGTTTCCATGTCACTACTGATTATCATTTTTTTATAATTAGCCTAATTAACATGTGATCATATTTTGCGCTTGTTTGAAACGAAAACGAGGCATTGCTGCCAAAAATTTGGCAATTTTCATAGATCACTAGGTCTGCATTAATATAACATTACAAGTTGCTGCAAAAGCTATGGAAGGTGCCAGGAAATGTTCAGAAACCTTCGGAAGTACACGATTATGATCCATCTTTTCTGTGAGAATTCCGTTTCTATTTTTAGCCATGGATTATTGCTTTCAGAAGTTATCATTCTTTATCAAACACCCGCATATTTCGGGTTTAATATAGGTGGTGCTGCGGTCGGAAAACAGGTTTCCCCAGGCTGTCAATTTGCATGTAGAACAAGAGCTGTCTCCGTAGGATGACACATGCCCCCGATGGCACTTTGAATGAAAAGTTATGGCCGATGTTAGAATTTAGGACCTTTGACCTACGGACCTGGGTCTTGCGCACGACACATCGTCTTACTGTGTCACACATTCATGCATAGTTATTTTAAAAGCCATGCATGAATGACAAAGATATGGACCAGACATGCCCATCAATGCACTATCATGAAAAATGATCTTTAACCTCTAAGTGTGACCTTGACCTTTGAGCTATGGACCTGGGTCTTGCGTGTGACACGTCGTCTTATTGTGGTACACATTCATGCCAAGTTATTTGAAAATCCATCCATCGATGACAAAGATATGGACCGGACACGCCCATCAATCACTATCCTTTAACGTCTAAGTGTGACCTTGACCTTTGAGCTACGGACCTGGGTCTTGCGCACTGCACGTCATCTTACTGTGGTACACATTCATGCCAAGTTATTTGAAAATCCATCCATCGATGACAAAGATATGGACCGGACACGCCCATCAATGCACTATCCTTTACGTCTAAGTGTGACCTTGACCTTTGAGCTACGGACCTGGGTCTTGCGCACTGCACGTCGTCTTACTGTGGTACACATTCATGCCAAGTTATTTGAAAATCCATCCATCGATGACAAAGATATGGACCGGACACGCCCATCAATGCACTATCCTATAACGTCTAAGTGTGACCTTGACCTTTGAGCTACGGACCTGGGTCTTGCGCACTGCACGTCATCTTACTGTGGTACACATTCATGCCAAGTTATTTGAAAATCCATCCATCGATGACAAAGATATGGACCGGACACGAAAATTGCGGACAGACCGACAGACAGACAGACGGTTCAAAAACTATATGCCTCCCTTCGGGGGCATAAAAAGAAAGATAGAAATTGTCAGACTGGATTCACAAGCTACCAATAGATCAAAGAGTAATGTTACTATGGAATGCTTGAATACATACTGTGTATTTTCTATGGAAATGAATGGCAAGCTTTAAAATGAACAAAAAAAAAATGGCTAAAAAAGTCTACAAATGGCCATACATTAAAAAAGAAAATAATTTAAATTCAGCAAAGCAATGCATGTTACAGGGCTGCAGAAACAAGAATCTAATCTCTCTCTCTCCGTAAGTCTCATTTTCGGTAAGTTAAAATCCCTTTCAGGCCACTGAATTTAAAATAACTTAAATCCAGCGAAATCAATGCAAAACTAGAATCAAATCTCTCTTTTTTGGTAGTTAAATCCCTTTCAGGCCATTGAAAAAAAAAAAATTCCAGCAAAAGCTGAGAGAGATTTTGTAAATATAAATGACAGAGATTTTGTAAATACCCATTGAAAGCTGAGCTACATTTTACTTAATTTAGAAACAAATGCCTACTTGGAAATATTGCAAAACAATGGATATATTAAAATTTCAACACTCATTTCCCCATGAAATAAAGAAAACAAAAATTCACTCAAGGTGTTAATTTCTGAAAAAAAATCTCCACTTTTTTCGAGAATTGTCTGTATACTGCTATCTTTGCCTGTCTTTGTGACTACCTATAACACAATTATACATATACTGACTTAGGTGTTTAGTATTCTTGCCATTGTAACTTTTGTTTATTGATAAATATTTTTGCGGAATGATAAATAAATTTGCCCTATTCTATGCAAAAAACTAATACAGATCTTTTTCTATTTGCAAAGACTGTGTGTGTTCAGACTGCTGTTGCCTGCCCTTGCTGAATTGCAGCTAACAGGTTACTTCTCATGCGAACATATAACCTTCCTTTTGTCCATGGATTTTGAAGTTGCAAGGGTTGATAATCGTCTCTTAGAATTCTCTCCCTTGCACCTATCACAGCAACCAAGCAGAATTCAGAAAATTGTTCCTCCTCGTAAACTGGCCCCGATTTTCCCTTATTAATCACAGCTTGGTTCAAATTTAACACTACCAAGTTTATTACCTCCCTTGCCGTAGTTCGTGGAGTTACATGTAATTTTACACTTGTTCCTTTTGCTAATCCAGTTTCGTATGCTGCGTATACCCGTAAAATCCCTGAATTATCGTTATGACTAGGTGTTTCAGATTTCGTCTCAACACGACTGTTTTGCAGATCATCGTCATTTGGATCGTAAAACTTTGCAATTTTGACGTGATCTTTTCCTACACTGATTTCATTGGAATTACATGAAGTTGAGTAGCCTTCATAATTGTTGTTATCAAGTATTTTGCCCTTGTGTTCAAGGTCATTTGATAACGAATTGTCTCCATTTGCTTGATAAAAAGTTCGTACCGGAATGCATCCGACAAAAGTTCGAGACCTAGCATGCGTAATAATGTCCATAATCCAACGCATCCCTTTCCACGCTTTATCAAGGTCATTTTGTAAATTTAGAAGTCTCTTAACGCGATCTTTTGCTGTATTCAATTCTTCTTTGGAAAAAGCCTGCAAGAAAAAAACACCAAAAATAAATTTCCATCCTGTATATATATTTTACAATTTGCTCTTATTGTAAAATAACAGGGGATAAGATAGCCAACAGAAACACGCTATTCTTGAATTATATGAAAGCAGTATTGAAAGCCGTCAAGCATTCTTAATAAAGATGAATATGAATTAAAGCTACTCTGATAATATCCCATTCAAGCTGAATAATCCAAGTTCAGACAACTCAATGATAAAAGTAAATTTTGGAAGACAAAGTTACCTCTCTTTGCATCTGTTGCGCTAAAATGGTGTCCATCTCGAGAATGGATGAAAGACGAGAGTAGCGACTGATGAACTGTGGTTGGTATGTACACATATGAACTGGAAATAAATAACAAATATTTTATTCATGCATTCTACATTATGGTCAATGAATTTTCTATATTAACCAGACCTGACCTGTTTGTTATACTTAACAGATTTCTTTGTAATCAATTTGTAAGTCCCTGTCTCAAAAATAATTGCTATTTGCATTTCTTTGATTCACATCATATAAATTTCATGATGGCATTTTACCTAAATATGACTGTGTACCAGTGAATTGGTCTCTGCAAGTAACTGACAACTTGCCCACATGAACCAGAAATAAATAACTGCAGACATACAAAAAAAAAGTCATGTACTTTCATCCTGCATGTACCTTGATTTTTGACATAAGCTTACTGATATTCTTAAAAAATGTCACATGCTAAGGTTTATCCAGTTCCTATTTATGTATTCCTACGTGCAACAGTACGTTTTGTAGAGACAGGATAAACTGAATACATGGCTGATGCAGAGATGGAGGAAGTTTGTCCTGTGAAACTTTCTCCATCTCTGCATGAACCATGCATTCTAAATATTTTCTGTCACACTGTTTCAGAAATCAGGGGTCAAACCCACAAACTCTTCATCCATAGTCTCATGCTCTACCTGCTGAGCTATTAAATGGGGCAGGCAATCTTTTTTTTTTGATCACAAAAGGTTTCAATTCAATATATAAACTACATGCAAAAGTTACTGTAATTTAGGTTTTTCAGCTACAGCAGGTATCAAAAAAAACTTTGTTCCAACACTTACTCATTTCAAACACTTGTACAGGCAGAAGAGTGAAATCTACTCTCTCGGCGATCTCGTCACTCTGACCTGGTATGATACATAGATCCTCCGCCGGGGGCAACATGAGGATAAACGAGACCTGCGGACTCAGTTCTATAACTTCAACATCATATAAACGATGCAATAACGACATCTCCTCAGATATACCTAAAAGGTAAATAAGTTAAAAGTTAATTTAATTCCATAAATTAAATCACCTTCGTACATTAATTTTTTGTCTTTTAACACAAAAAGTCCACTAATGACTCTATGAAAACCAGCACATTTAAAGCTCTTTCAAGTTGCAAGTTTCAGCAGTTTCAGATAAATCCTGAATAATTTAAAATGTATGAGGTGTATTTATACTGTAACCTGATTCATAGTCATTATCAATCTAAAATGCTGCTGCACCATTTGAATATAGTTGATTTTACGTTGAACTGACAGAACACGACTTAAATTGTTGTTATTACCTAACATGTTGAAAAGTTTTTCCGATGCTTTTGAAAGACAACTGTGGAAAGCTTGCTGATTGGTCGACATTGCTGAGCTCTTCTGCAGATCTGGGGATAGTGACTTCAACCATTTCCACTCCTCCCTGTTAGAATATGAAAGTAAATGAGATGTCATTAAAATGACTGTTCAGATTGAATAAACCACGTTTAAAACTGAAAATATTGCAGAGTTCAAACTGCAGTGAGGGAAAACATACGAATTTCTTTAAAATGTATAGGGTTTAACTATTTTTTACTTGCACAAGATTAAATGATATTTTTAACAATATTTCAATGACTGTGAAATCATTTGTACTTGTGCGAGACTATTTTTATCTAGATTTTGTGGTTGCATTAATTCATTAATTTTATTTTCAGAACTTGAGATCCACAACTTCATATCATCATGAAATTGCTGTTTTGGTAAAAAAAAAACACGAAATTTAATGTCCAAGAAATTAAAGGATTCCATGGTATAATTTATAACAACACAGTCAGCTGTTTTTTTCCTAAATATAAGCATACACATGTTCTATATATAACTTATGCCAAATTTTTTCACACAAAACAGTGTGAGAACACATCGCAACTTCATAAACAATTTTACATATGTAGCACTTACACAGAAATGTTGGAGCAGTCCCGGACTTTTACGTTTGGGAGGACGTTTGGTGCCGACTGTGATACTAAAACACGTATCAGATCAACTGACGCATGAAGTTTTAAATATCCCAGATAGAGACCAGGGCGTAACGGAACAGCACTTGTCTGGTTATATACTTCAATCTCCTGAAATTGAAATTACAAAAAATAAAATATTGTGTTTTTAAACCCCTTCCCTGCAATTTCTTTAAAAGAACGGTCCATCATTTGTTTCATTTCTCTGCGCATGCGCAAACACGTTTTTATTTCTTCATAATTTTAGTAATGATAATGTCTGAAGAAGCCAAATGTGTTGTTTCGTTATCAATAAGAAATTGTTTACAATATAGGGCCTCCAACTGTACGAAGTATTTCTAAATGCGTTGACGTAGTCGCGAAAACATAGTAAAATACGCACATAACGTATGGAAACGTACTGAAAACGTTTCAACTAGTGTAATTCACTCTGACACCAAGCTAAAACAGCTGCATTGGTCGCACCACCGCCGGTGATCCTCAAAATCAGCAGCTTTTGGTGGTGTTAAGGCCTAACAGACGGAGACAGAGGGTATAAGTCGGGTGCATGCTATTTACCTGTCACCGCGAGATTGTCATAAAGGCGCTGAATAAATAGCTTGGACGAGAAGGGAGCAGTATCGCTTCTCGGCCTTTTGGCTAAGATCAAAGTGTAGTATCTGTTCTTATCAGCTTAATATCTGATACGTCCCCCAATGGGGGACTTCGATATTAAACTGATTTTTGGACACAGGTGAGATGTTAGGGGCTTGCTCCGCTCTCGCCACGGGTTGGCCCGGTATTGCAGTACCTCCGGGATCGGCCCACTCCCCTTAACGGGGAAAAACAAGAAATCAAATAATAAGAAAAAGTAGTCAGCGCCAGGGCATTCTGTCTGTCTCAGGAATATTTACAGAAATAAAAGGCTCTTGAACAAGCTAAAGACCATTTGCGCAATTACGTCCAAGGAGAGCTGCTGCGCTGCTCGTGAAATACAATAGAGACATATCAGTATTGCAGTAAATTGCATAAAATCGAATCATAATTTTAGTGTTAACGTATCGCAATATCCAGCCTCTACAGGACGGGAAATGGCTGTAATGTACCGTAAATGACGTACGTTACGTTACGTCTATCAAACGTCCGATTGTTACGTCACAAACGCAACGTCTGTTTCTATGACGCTGACTTACCAGTAGCAACACGTTTCGGAGCTGACTTCTAACACATTGATGCAATTGCAGGTGCGGAAAGTGATTGTAATACTAGTAATGATTATATTAATAACAACAGCCGCACACACAGGTCTGATGATGCTGATGATGAATGAAGATGATGATGATGATGATGATGATGATGATGATGATGATGATGCGGAGGAGGATATCAGCAACAGCAGCGACAGCATTCATATCTATACAAAATGTATCTTATAAAACACTTTGAACTGATGATGAACTTGTTCTTAAATGACATTTTTCTTATTTTCAGGCAGTAAAAATGAGCTAACTGGACGTTAGTAACGTACAGCTATAAACGCTCAGCGTCTGTCTGTTACGTCAGAACTGTGACGTTGGTCTCCTAGACGCTGGCGTCTTTAAAGAAACACAGAATGCGATCTCTCTGGTAAGTAATCTTTTAATTATTATGAAAGAAAGAAATGCCGCATTAACAACAACAACAACAACAACGATGATGATAATGATGATGATGGTATATGTTTTCTCCATATCCAGAGATAAAGCGCAGTTTTTTGCACAAGGCATGGTTTGGCGCAAATGCTAGTGACTCAAACTTTCAATGTGACCGAAACATTGGTACTTATTTCAGTCGGATTTTCGCTACACTTTACTCGGACTTTATCAAAGACACCCTGCTAAAAACCGGAAAGTTTATTTTAAATCAATATTGTATTCAAATGAAACTTTAAAGAGTGTTAGTTTTTGCATTCTCTGGGACACCTGAGGTTAAAGTTCTAAATTTCTGCGAGTCACTAAATGTGACATGTATGGGATTTTGGGTCCAAATGCGCTTTTGGTCGAAAGTGCGATTTTTAGCTAATCTGACAGATTAGCATGTTCCAAGTAAAAATTTGCTATCTGACAACAGAAAATAGCCGTTGTTGTGGAGAAAATACCGCTTTTCGGACACAATGTTTTCATCTAACTGTATAAAAGTAGAGGCAGAATATCTTAATGAAGACTTCTTAAAATAATATTAAAACAATATACATAATGAAATAACCCTGAAACAAAACATGCGGTTAATGATTTTTTTCCCTCTTTCTTTCATTTTAGCACCAATTATTTTCCCCCTAAAAATCGTTTTCATAGCAACACAGTTGTTAAACCCAACTTTAATAGTTCTTTGATAAATCCAGCCATAACTTATATCTAGAATGTGAAATAAATATACAGTCAACATTTTCTAGTGAACAGACAGAGTTCACAGACAACTGTTTCGTGCACAAAGTTTAATGACATTCTTTCGTACAGGAATAAAGACTTATTGGATATCGAGTTAGATAACATGGCTAAACTAGGACATCAACCTTGTCGTTAAAACACTTAATTCATTGGCACATTTTTCTTTGTAACTGTTAGACAGACAATCAGGCAAAAAGATATAATTATTAGAAATATTATAAACTGAGATTTTGCTAAAAATACAGGACTGGTGTAATACTGATCGGTGACTCGTAAACATGGCAAAAATGCACTATTTTCTTACCAAAAGTACCATTTTTATTATCAATGCCTTCAAATATTTTGAATACTTTAAAGTGTTTTTCCAAATACATATTTACATCAAAAGTTGTCTATTTTCAATTAGCATGGCCATAATGTATCATTATTGAACGTTTGCCATTCAATATAGAAGAAGAAGAAGAAGAAGAAGAATTTAAAAGTTAAATACCCCATTTCATGTAAATTAATGTGACATTGTTTGGGAAATACATAGAGGATATTACATGAGCGTCTTTTCATATTGAATTTATTTAACTCGTTGAATAAAATAATAAAATGCGAGGCTCTGCCGAGCATTTTATCAATTTTATTCAACGGGTTTAATAAATTCAATGTGGAAAGTCACAAATGTAATATTCTTTTTATCACATGTTAGCCTTTTTTGTCGAAACATAAAAAATTCGACTTTTCTTTTACTATATAAACAAGACAATTTGACCGACGTCGCCTATACTATAAATGACGTCGACGTCAAAGCTTTATTACACTAGTGTATTACCATTTTTATTTAATTAATGGCTAAATTTCACTCCCGCGACATCAAACATGTGATAAATGATTTTCTGATACACATATCACATTTGTTTGTTTGTTTGTTTGGGTTTAACGCCGTTTTTCAACAGTAGTTCAGTTATGTAACGGCGGGCAGTTAACCTAATCAGTGTTCCTGGATTCTGTACAAGTACAAACCTGTTCTCCGCAAGTAACTGCCAACTTCCCCATATGAATCAGAGGTGGAGGACGAATGATTTCAGACACAATGTCTTTCATCAAAACGTCACGGAGAACATACGCCTCGCCCAGGGCTCGAACTCACGACCCCGCGATCTATAGATCGGTGCTTTCCCTATTGAGCTAAGCGGGCGGGCTTATGTCACATTTACAACTCTTTCCATTTTAAGGTAGATTCGTATGGTAACACAGTGTTACGGCGAAACATTCGTTGATGCAGTTTTTACTTATGTTTTTTACAATAATTCATAGTCAAATTTAATGTTACCATGGCAACAATACACTATATTCTTATAAAAGAAACGAACCTTCAGCAAAACCTTGAAGTCAACGACCTTAACAACATATATAACAGTCGTGAGTTGTCTGGAGAATAACTGCAAAAAGAAATGCCTGACAAACGATTGCCAATCACTATTCAATATTTGTTTATTTTCATTGAATTCCATTTTGCTGGTTATTGTAGCATCAGGTCTATAAAAAAGAATATGATTTATTTCCGGTTTAAAAAGGCAAGAAGACAGTTTGACGTCATTGAAAGACATAGAAAAAGAATCGATTGCAGAGAATAGATATCTTCATGCCGCCCTGTGATTGTTGTTTCCGACAGCTGACATTCCGATGCATGCCAGGTAATACCTTTCAAAACTTGTTTGATATTGACTCTGTAAGCAATTTAGGATTAATTTTGTGCCATTTATTCTGCAAAGGTTTGTTTTAAGCACAAATAATATAGAGGGCTGTCCTACTCACCATTGCGTCGGCGTTCACATCTGCTGCCATTCTAAATTCTTGGCTTATAATTTTATGCACTTTCACTTTATTTCTGTTCTTCACTAGTTCCTCATCATCATACACACCATATGACATAATGCCCTGAATACTGTCCACTTTTATTTAATTTCTATCCCCAAGGTCTAAAACCCAGGAGGGATATAGAGTTTGGAATGTTCGTCCTTCACTCTATCCATCTGTCGCTCTTTCTTGTGTTTTTAACTCTTCAAATTCAAATGAAACTTATTGGGCTTAACAATATGACCACAACGTCTGTACCTTGTGTGCCAATTCAAATGAAGCCCAGTATACGTCATCAACACGAAGTACGCGTACATTGTCAGGACTTTCATGTTCAATTAGTGTTTCTTGATCGAGGTATGCTCCTTTTAACAATAATACTGCTGCATACATACCTTGTGGATTCAACTCCTCCTACACTATCCATCGAGTTGAAATGAAACTTGGTACACGTTATCAATATGAAATGGGCATGTGTGTTTATTGCCTGGATTTTAATGTCCGATTATTATTTTCTGAGTCATGACACTTTTATTTCAAATTTACAATATTACAACTACATTTGTAACTGTGTATTCAACACTTCCTACATATGCCAACTTGTTTTACATCATCAACAAGAGTGCGTGCGCATAATTTACAGTCTAGACTTTAATGTCCGATTATTATGTTTTAGTTATGCTCCTTTTTGGATTTCACAATATATATTTTACAACTGCATCTTCACCTTGTATATCAATTCAAATGAAACTTTGTATACATCATCAACATGAAGTGGTTATGTGCATAGTGGTCGGGATTTTAATGTATGATTATTTTTTCGTGAGTTATGTCCCGTTTTTGGACTTTAAGATTTTATTCTATCAAGCATTTTCAAGGGCCATATACATCATTCCTGTTACTCATTGGATTTGATTTAGTTTCATCATCATTATTATCAACAGCATGAAAGATAACTACCATAACTCTGGAACAGATCTTTCATAATTTATTTTCTCTATTAAGCTCACCGTAACGTAAACCTATTTCCTAGACACATATTCATGATTCTTAACAAGCTGATATCTCTGTTCTTACTCATCGGAACTGGTATGAATTCCCTATGATAGCATCAAGTCAGTGACCTAGGTTTCATAAGTCTTATTGTCATGTTGATGAAGTTATATCTCGTTTTTACTTAGACATTTTTTTTTCAAGAAAATTGTAATTGCGATTGTCGGTTAGTTAGTTTTCTGAATAACTAAATGACACTTCACACACTTCTTTACCATGGTAATACCAACTGAATGACATAGCTTCCATAACCTTTTCTATCATTTTGTTCATTTGGTATTTTGTCTAGCTCGATTATTCGAAGAATAGGTAGAGCTATTGCACTCGCCCATGGATTCGACGGCACCGGCGTCCTAAATTGCTTTTTATTTTGTAAGTTTCTGTATGTAAGCAGGTATCTCAGTACCCACGAAGGGAATGGAACTTCATACACTTGATCACTGTGATGATCTAATATGCAATATACAGGTTCCATAACTTTACTTTGTATTTATGTGCCCTCCCCCCCCCCCCACCACTGGGAGAGACATATTGTTTTTGCCCTGTCCGTCCGTCCGCCCGTCCTTCCGTTCGTCACACTTCATTTCCGATCAATAACTGGAGAACCGTTTCACTTAGAACCTTCAAACTTCATAGGGTGGCAGGGCTTAAGGGGTAGACGACCCCTATTGTTTTTGGGGTCACTCAATCAAAGGTCAAGGTCACAGGGACCTGAACATGGAAAACCATTTCCGATCAATAACTTAAGAACCACTTGACCCAGAATGTTGAACCTTCTTAGGATGATTGGACATGCAGACTAGATGACTCTATTGATTTTGGGGTCGCTCTATTAAAGGTCAAGGTCGCAGCGGACAGAAAATGGAAATCCATTTCCAGTTAATAACTTGAGAACCATTTGACCTAGAACCTTCAAACTTCATAGGGTGATAGGAATGACAGAGTAGACGAACCCTATTGGTTTTGGGGTCACTCTATCAAAGGTCAATGTCATAGGGGGCTGAACATGGAAAACTCTCTCCAGTCAATAACTTGAGAATCACTTGACCCATAGTGTTGAAACTTAGTAGGATGATTGGACATGCAGAGGAAATGACTCCTAATAATTTTGGGCTCACTTGATCAAAGGTCAAGGTCACAGGGGCCTGAACATGGAAAACCGTTTCCAATTCATAACTTGAGAACCACTTGGCCCAGAATGTTGAAACTTAGTGGCATGATTGGACATGCCAAGTTGTCTGGTTCCCGTTCGTACTCTGAAAGTACGTCCCGATAACGATAGGAAGGGGCAGGTAATCCAGACTACATGCCAAGTAGATGAGCTCTATTGCAGCCAACCATCAGTGTCTCTTTGACTTTCGCTCCTGTCCCCATTTGACTTCGTGCATATACGACTATGCATTGGGGGAGACATGCGCTTTTTTACAAAAGCATCTTCTAGTTTTACAAAATTTTGCCCCTTTTTCGACTTAGACATTTTAGTTTGATTTTGTATGTAAGCTTGTACCCCAATACCCTCTAATGACAAGGACTGAAACTTCTCATACTTATTCATTGTGATGAAATGACTTACAATGAGCAGGTTCCATAACTTATTTTACTCTGTTACAAAAGTATGCCCCTTTTTCGACTTAGCAAAGTTCGGTTAAGTTTTTGTATGTGAGCTGGTATCTCAGTATGAATTGAACCTTCACACTTTTGTCCACTATGATAAGCTGACATGCATTTACAAATTCCATAACTCTGTTTTACATTTTTACAAAATAATGAACATTTTTTCGGCTTTTGTATTCATTTGATTAACTTTCTTTTTTGCAAGGCTGGTAGTTGAGCAGTGTTGTCCTTCGACAGATTTTTTTTTTTCAACAAAAGTATGTTCGCGAATGTCAGTAAGTTTCTCCGTAACGACATATTATAACTGAAAGAAACTTCATGCATGCTTTCCCAATAATAATATACCAACTGAATGACACTACTCTCACATTTGATAAAATTATGCACACATATTTTAACAGTAAACAGCCCTGTGCAGACGACTGAAACGGAAACAGTTAGGATGACTTCGATTCTTACCGCTAACAACAAAAGCTCGTGTATTGGTTTTCTTGATTGTCAAGCATTCGTTATGAAACGTAGAATACTTCGTCTTGATGTTCAGTTTGTTAATAAGTTGTGCTTAACACATATTACGTCTTCCACCAAGGAAGAAGACAGATTAATCGTACTTCTCGAGTTGTCCGTCTATCCGCAACCACAGGCACTGGTCCAGTGTATATACATGTATATATATATTTTTTTTTTTCACACATATAAACTCTTTATATGTTAGTGAAATGAAAAAAAAATCGATGACAAAAAAATCCGGTCACAGTATCATATCCATGTTTATTTTATGTTTTTCGGTGGTTTATCGAAATATAACGGTGAATTATATCCTGATAAACTCACTGGCCACTCAGTGAAAATTATCAAATCTGATACCCGGATTAACGTCAAAAAGTTTACCGAGCGTACTGAAAGCCGGAAACAATATGACGATGACGTCGTTAAAATGACGTCATCTTTGCGATGCTTTCTTATAAAATTTCCCGCAAATTTCGACATTTTATTGAAATAAACACAACAAAAGTAGAGTTTTAGACATAAAATAAACAGAAAAATTGTTGGTATCGATGTAATATCACGGTAATTTCACTCGTGAACACCAAAAGTTGTTATTTTCACTCGTGGCTGCGCCACTCGTGAAAATATCACTTTTGGTGCCCACTCGGTGAAATTATAACGTGATATTACACCGAAACCAACAATTATCCTCTATATATGATACTGTGACCGGATTTTTTTGTCATCGATTTTTTTTTCATTTCACTAACATATAAAGAGTTTATATGTGTGAAAAAAAAAAAAAATATATATATATACACATGTATATACACCGGACCAGTGCCTGTTTCTGCAACTATAGCTCCTACAATTCCGATCGAATATGGTTTGAATCAATGAAATCTGGCCTAGCTTTGAATGTTTTAGCGGAATATTATACTTAAGATGTCAGTACAAAGTGAATCATGCAATAACGTAAAAAGTACATGATATTTTCACGTGAAAGATACCCACCCCCACACACTGCTATCATACAGGTTGGTTGAGATGAGACGATGCGCAGAGCGCATAAACCAGGTCTGTAGCTCAAAAATCACGGTCACAAATGGAGCTCACAGGTCATCTTTGTCCGAAGCATGACATAATAACCATTCAAGGTTTTAACTTCAGTCTTGGCACATAGGTATGTAGAGATAAGACGATGTGCAGAGCGCATGGAACGGGCCTGTAGATCATAGGTCAATGTTACGACAGGGTCAAATGCCTAGTTTCTTGTTGTTTATATACTGCCTTTTATCACATATTTCCATTCCCAATTTTTTTTTCGGAAAGGAAGGGGAGATTCTGAAAAAAAAAAAAAAGGAAGACATAGGTTAATCTTATTTTACCCTACATCTTGAAGAATTTCTTGTTTTTATTATTTATTATCATTTTCAGATTGATTTAAAACACAAAAGTGAGAAATATCTGCAGAAGAAAGAACCAAGGACAGAACTGGCACAAGCATAAAAGCACCACACCACTTCAGCCGCCCTGACACCAGCATAGTTAAACAAATTAGACATTAGCTGACATGTATATAATCATAACACCATCTACATAGTATATGGGGCTATATTGGAGTCACACATGTCCGTCCGTCCGTTCGTCCATCCTGTCCGTTTGGAAGATTTTAATAAAACTGGCATCAATAATTAACCTCATTATGACGATGTGCAGAGCGCACAACCCAGGTCACTAGGCCCAAAGTCAAAGTAACACTTGGCAGTCAAAGGTTTAATAGCTGAACCTCATGTCCGCTACATATTGTCTAAACGGTTTGCAAGATATTTGGCTCGATTAATCGAAGAATAAGGGGGGTTATCGTACTTGAACTGGCGTCGGCGTCACTGTCACCGTTGCATTCAAGTTAAAATTTTATGAAAATCTTCTCAGCGTCAGTCAGACGTCTTAACTACTGCCTCTAATTACATCAAACTTCACGTAAGGTAGCTTAGAATCTGACATCCTAAACGTAAAGGTCAACAGGTCAAATATTTTAAAATTAAAGTTTTATGACAAGCTTCTCCATTTCAACATATCTTCTCAACTATTGCCCTTTAATCATTAAACTTCATACAAGAATTGATGTTAGAAAGGGACATAAATCTTTTGGTTTAGGGTCAGATATCTCAAAGGTCAAGGTCACTGGGGTTAGATTTTGTAATAACGTTGGTTATAGTTTTATGGCACACTTCTCGGTCAGACTTATAACTCATTATGTTTCTTAGCACTGGTATCACTTTTAAGTCCTACCTATACTCCCTCTACACCAGTTCCAACACCTCAGTGACCCGAATATATATTTCTTTCGCAATCTTATATCTTATATTCCCGTCTCCTCTGCTACCTACCTGTCTTCACTTACCTCCACCAGCCTCATATTACCTCCTCACGCCACAAACAAAGAAAAATAATTTACTTTTTTCTTACAAGTGATTAAATTGTATATCTCTTATGTTTATATGATGTTTAAGTATCCCTTATTTCCTCACTTCTACTCCCATCCCCACCAACTTAGCAAAATCTTATATATTTGTTAACACCTCTCAAACATCACATCGCATCCCCTATTCCCTTTTCTGCAGATACACCCTCGTTTTCTTTCATCTTCTACACTGACTTGTATTTCAGATGGAATCTTGAATCTCAGGATCCCTCATAACCCCTACACGCCCCTACACACTGCTACCTTTAGCCACTTCCAGAAAGTATTTTTTCTTACATTTCTCGCACCAGCTTATATCTCATATTTTTTCTTGGACTTTAAGATTCCCTCATCCCCCGCACCTACACCCCCACCCCCGAAAAAGAAACAAGAAGAAGTAAAATCTGTTTTTATCTCTCACGCTTATGTAACAATAATAGTATCTTTATAAACGTTTTCGAACAGTAGACTGGGCACAACTCAGATCACTAGGTCCAAGGTCAAGGTCACACTTGAAGGTCAAAAGTCATGATGACAACTTGTCTTCAATGAATGTGAGCTCTAGTTGGTCATGTGTAAGCAGCTTAATGTGTAACATCAGCTTAATTGTATCAATTATTTGACAACTATTTGCTAAATTTTAGGATAAACATTTTAAGTAAAATTGAGGAAATTGTTTTTATTTTTGGATCTCTGATACGGTCGACGAAATAAATATTTCTAGCTTGGTTTGTTTTTTGGTCATGGAATTATGCATCTTTATTTTTATCATTTTTTATGAACACAAAGTACACATTTTTGACTTTGATAAATAAAATATGAGGGACAGTCAATATTTGTAAGAAGCCACATAGAATACTGATTTGGTTCATTATTTCAAAAGCATCTCAAAATTTGTTTCAATGTAAGATTGAAATATCGAATCATTCTAGACGCTGCTCGTGAAAATGAAAACTCTAGTATTCACACATAAAAATAATTCAATTTTACATACAAATCAAAGAAATTTTATTTTATGCACATTTTATTAGTATAACATCACATGCAATGCGCAACGTTACGCTTACTTTATGTCTGAAAAAGAAATATAGTTCTACGAGATTGGTTTCTTTTTCATTTAAATACAGTCATTATCTACTGGTTTTATTTTGTTAACAACTGTCCAATTATGTGTAATGCTTTCGCGTTAAATTGATATTGCGTGCAAGTGAAAATTGTATTTGGATTTCCCGCTTCTAAAACAGTGAGTTTATCAGGGTATTATGTATTGTTATGTTTCAGTAAAACTCTGAAAGCTTGACATGAGATTCCATACTCTAGTAACTGCAAAATGTACAGATGAAATCATAGGTCTTTTATTCAAACGTCCATACTATTGTCTTTTGTCTGGGTCGTCAAAATGTAGCCTTTTAAAGTCATTTTGGCGCCATTTCTTGTACACTGAATTTTACACTGTTTGACATAACTTTTTACCGACACCTTACTTTGAGCACTAATATTAACTCTTGCGGGCTGAAATGACTTTTAAAGCATTTTTTTCTTTGGTAGGAATGATTGGTAAAATGATGCACTGATATAGAATAGTTAGTAGAATAAGGGATTACTGGAATGTAGCGTTAGATTATAAAAGGGTAAACTCATTTTGAAATCCAAATATGATTTTCACTAGCACGGAACTACACTTGAACGCGAAAGGATATGAATTGTAAAGACCGGAAACCAAACGATTAAAATATAAAAGAAAAATACGCATTTTGTAGACCTATTTTACTTTTTTTCAACAAAAGCATTGTGACGTAATGAAATACAGTGTGACGTTACGCATGGCGCATGTCTGCGCGGTTGAATAAGATAAGATAAGATTGGATAAAATCAAAGTTTAACTCGACAAGATATAAAACAATACAACATAAACTGCGGACCGATCATTGTCAGAATTAAGAAAAAAAAGTGTAATACTGAATTATCTTTCGGCACTCAGGAACACCAGATTTAAGTTTACTCGGTGAAAGTTATTTCGATCTTATACTGAAGCAAACAGATGTCCCATTTCCATATCGTTTTACAGCAGAAGTAGGTTACAAAAATCAATATTTTGAGGAAGAACGGCTAAAAATAACGTGAATCAACCTAGGACAGAAATTTGTTTATCACATATTTGACGTCGCGGAAATGAAATAAAGCCATTACATAAAATGGATATTACACTGCTTTAATAAAGCTTTGACGTCGACGTCATTTAAGGATGTAGGAGCGAATTTTTTCTAATGTTAAGAATTTTTTCCTACTCTGTGAGCTTGAAGAACATTAGTTTCCAAGGCAAACAAGAGAAGAAAAAACACAGGTCACCGAACTCGTTTTAGTTTTATAGTGCATTTTCTACACCCACTGTTTAAGCATTTCTGAAATTTTGTAAAATTGGAAAAATGGTGGTACTTTATAAAACATATAATATCCTACTTAATGTTTTAGGGATTTCGGGTCTTACAGGTTAATATGAATACAAGATGATATCAGTATTATATAAGCATAGATGTCACTAACAAATCCGAGTCTTTCATTTTTACATGTTGACATAATTACCCCATCCACTTTATTTTCAATGGAAAAAACGTATTTAGATATACAAAAATATTCTGATGTTAAGATTTTCAAAATATTTTGCAGCTTTAATGACACATAAAAATGCTTCAAAATGGAAAGAAAAAAGTTGAGATCACCGTGCATCTAAGAGATTTATTAAGAAAAAACTTAAAAACTGGCGAATTATGATATTTTTTGTTCTTTTTGTTTTAATTTATATTTTCTAGATAATATAAAGCGCTATATTGAAAACTTTTATTTCAGTTATAGCTAATCATTATATGTATCGGTCAGGAAAATATCAAAACCAAACCTAATCTACTTTAATAGATATTTGAAATTATCTAACCCTACCCCATTGTTACGTCAAATTTAGGCAAATGCCAGCCAAAAATAAAAGGTAATTTTTTGTTTCGTAAAAAGTAGAATCTAGATCTATTTTCTTGCATACCAGACGGGGATTTTCGGTATTTTTACCGGTGCTGGAAAAATCAATCTTACACCCCGGGTGTACCATTTTTATCTGTTTTAGGTGAGAACATAGTTCAGTTCATGTCTTAAATTTCAGAATAATAAAGTTATTATTATTATTATTATTATTATTATTATGAACTTTAACATTGTAATTATACATTACAATGTCATTAGCGTCTATTTGTGCTGTATACTGTAGCTTGCAAAATGAATAAAGCGCCAGTACAGTTGTGTTGTTTTCTTTTTTGAAAATAAAAGGCCAAACAGTTGCATTAATTGCTGTTTAATAAATCTAACCGAACTTAAATGTGACCTTCCTTTACTGCTTACTTCCTTCATAGCATTTGCAAAATGCGTGTGTGTTCAGTTGGTCGGTCATACTTTCTTCTAATAATTGCACATGTTTTGACATTAAAATCCATTTGCCAAATGGTTCCACAGTTTTCAAGTTTAGAAAGATCCTCTTGTAGAGATAAATTATCTGACAAGTTTTCTATATGAAATTTTTTTAGCAGTATGTATATCAGTTTTGCCAAAGTTATTTCCCTTTTTTGTTTATCCACCATTTGCTGGAAAGTGCAATCCATGGTCAGCACCATGGAATAACTAAAAGTTATTTTTTAAAATTTGTTGTGGAAACCAATGTTGTTGTTCGTACAGTGCTTTAGGGTATAGCTAACAAACTTTCAATGCAGTCCAATTCAGAGAAATTTTATAAAATGTTTATAGTAGTTTTTTTCCTGATAAAGTCGACCACCTTGGAAATATTCGATTGCATTCGGTTATTTATAAAACTGAACACACCATCTAATAGTTTCCACTTACAACACCAACTGGTGTAAATAAAAACAACATTGGTAAATATTCTGTATAAATAAATGACTTACATTTATATTATCTGTATAAAAAATATTTATCCAAAATTACTGGGGAAGAGGGTGTTTTTTTGCGCATGCTCACTGTCGCCACATGAGGTCCTGACATTGGGTCACTTTCCATTACTTGATCAGGAATGACTGTTGCAGTTTTTTGGGGAAAGTTTCAGTATAATACTATGAATAAAATTTTGTAAATGACTAAAAGTGGTCGAATTTATCATCAGTCAGCCTTGGTACAGTCCCCATTTTACAAACCCCTTTCAGGGCCTTACTTCATGTGAGTTTGCTAACTAAATATAAATTTGAATTATGTAAAGTTTTCAGCTAATGTTATAGCTTTATTTTGATACTGACCATTGATTACAAATTGCAGAAATAAAAAAGTTACTGTAACAGGTAAAAAACCTCATTTTCTGTTCGGGTTTATCATCAGTACCAGTACATGTATCTGTTTATTTCAGAAGAAACGTGTCTATTCTTTACAGAGCATTCAGCTTTTACCATACTCCGTGTATTTTTGTGCCCCCAACCCTTCCCCCCCCATATAGATTTGGTCTTGTCCGTGCGAGGCTTGTGACGCGCCTAGCTCAAAAAGTATTTGATCTAAATTCATGAAACCTTGCACGAGTCTTTATCATGATGTGTCCTTGCAACTTGATATTCTTCCTGAGAATCTTAGCGCTTATTACGGAATTATGGGCCTTGAAATAGCCAAAATAGTGGAATTTTTGTTTGTGATGCTCATAGCTCAAAAAATATATATGGCATAGAATAATAAATTCTTTATATAAAATGTTTGTTGAGGCTATATACCCCTTTAAGACTGCAAGCATAATTACATTTGAATTATTGCCCCTTATTTGTGACAAATGTACCAGTGGGGCACACCCTGTGTCTTATAGACACATTCTAGTTTCTTTCATTGCAATAGTTTACATATGCACGGATTAAGTGTGTACCAGATAGCTTTGGTAATTTTTCAATGATTAGTTAGAAAACCACATAGATAAACAAACTTTCCAGGATTTTTTTACTTTAAATTGAGGCCCTACCTGTAGGCCCAGATCAAGGGCCATGCGGAGGGGGAGCCCCTGCACCCCACAGTCCCCCCCCCCCACAACCCCACTGACAGTTGGCTGAGAAGTGGCCTACTTATCAAAGTTGCACCTAATTTTTTTGACATATACCACAAAATTTAGACAAAAAAAATGCACTAGAGGCCACCATTTAATATCTATATTCCAAAATATTCCAGGAGAGCCCTGACCCTCCCCCTAAACTAATGGGGTACCCCTTGATGTAACCAAAAATCTAAACACAAAAAGTACACCATTTCATACCTGTATTTCAAAAATTTCAAGGGGAAGACCTCTGAACCCCTGACTTGACTTTTTTTACTAGTGCCATTTTTTTCCACTAGCGAAATGATGGGTTCCATTAGCTATTATTTAAAGGCTGTTTACATGCTAAATTTATTATTATACGCCCAAAGGGACGGTTTATGTTATACTCCCGGTGTCCGTCCGTCTGTCCGTTAGCAATTTCATGTCCACTCTGTAACTCTGAACCCTTGAAGGATTTTAATGAAACTTGATACAAATGTTCACCACACCAAGACAACGTGCAGAGCGCATGTTTTGGATGTCTCCTTCAAGGTCAAGGTCACACTTAGGGGTCCAGGTCATATCAGTTTGTTTCGTGTCTGCTCTGTAACTCTTGAACTGCTTGAAGGATTTCAAAGAAACTTGGCACAAATGTTCACCACACCGAGACGACGTGCAGAGCGCATGATTCGGATGACTTGCTTCAAGGTCAAGGTGACACTTAGGTGTCAAAGGTCATATATGACTTTGCTTTGTGTATATTGCTCTGCATTGCAGTGCTCTTGTTTTTATTTGGCAGATCCCGTTTTAGCTCGACTATTCAGCGTCGGCATTAGCGTGAGCGTCACACAATTGTTAAAGTTTGCTTACCACCCCAAATATTTTTGAAGTCCATTGAGATATTGCTTTCATATTTTGCATACTTGTTTACCATCATGACCCCAATCTGTAAACAGGAGCTGACAACTCTATCAAGCATTTTGACTGAATTATGGCCCCTTTTCTACTTAGAATGTTAAAGTTTTACTCATAGCTTATATTATACTATCAAGCACTGATAATAGTCAAGCATGCTGTCAACTGACAGCTTTTGTTTGTTCACTTAAAATTAAACATTTTTGAATTATTTCCCTTTTATGTTACTATAAATAGCTTATTTTGAAACTTTTTCATTATTGGCCGTAGAGAAAAACCGAGATCACTTTTCTGTGGTACAACATGGAAGGTACCTCCAATTTTTAGGTGTATTTTGACATACCTGTTATGTAAGGTAAGGATTTTTTTGTGGACTTAGAAATTTTTTTGGAATTTCTTCCCTTTGTTGTTCCTGTCCTTTTGGCTTAAACAGTCGAGTTCTTTAAATTTTGCTCCCATCCTCTGATGTAACCCTTCGGGTGTATATTGCGCCGCTTGGCGGAGCTCTTGTTAAGTTGTTGTTTGGTTTCATATATAAGTTCACGGTTCGGACATTCTTTGTACTTTCGTCAGGACTCGGAAGTTTTAGGTTCTTTCAGGTCACTGCCCCTAGTGTTGCTAGCATTTTTGTCTCTGCAGGCCTTTTTTGCGCAAAGAAACTTGTTATTTTCCTCTCCATTTAGACAATTACTTAGATACCTGATAATTACATTTGTATAAAGCGACAAGCGTAGACCTACAAGTGGTCACGTGATTATCGGTAAATTAACTACCTAGAGCATATTTATTTTTCAAGGGAAATCGCCGCTTTTCAGTCCTAATCACATTAAAATTAATGTTATAACATTTATTCAAACTCAAGAATATAGCTAAATTCAATGTCATTGTTTACATGTTGCGTTTTGTAAATTATTTTATTTGGAAAATGCTTAAATAAAGAGATGTCCATAGTAGGGGTGGGGAAAAATAGCGAAAAAAATCAGTGCATTTCATAGCCGTTTAGCCAATATAAAATAAAACGGAACGGTCAAAGCTCTTGATTTTCAAATATATTCTTCTTTAAACATTTCTGAACAAGAAAATAAAATAAAAAAGGGGGGTCTTCGTGGCAGATTTTTTGTAAATTTACTTTTTATTTGTTTTAGTAATCTAAATATTGTGACGTTGATACACCAATGACGCTGTTTACGTCATAACGCTGAGTTCATTATGTCTTTCATTGACATGCACAGGACATTCAAAGTTCACAAAAATCTAATCGTTTTTATTTAAAAAAATATTCACATGATGTACATTGTTGCTTATTTTAAATCTAAGTGTTATATCTAGTAATATATATCAGAGTCAGTTAAGGCTACTTGCCCACAGTTTGGGTGAAGTGTGATGTTTTTGAGCATCGGAAACATCGCTTTCCAATAGCTGGACAACGTTGTGGATGCCATCGCTGTTTTCTGTCATGACCACAGCGATAACATCTGTCTGCGTTCCATGGCTGATATGTATTTCCAAGCCTACTGTGGTATCCATTATGTTGGTCACATCGCTTTTCCAGGACCATCTCACAAAATGTTGGGACGTCATTATTCCTGCTCTGTGTAGGTACCGGAAAAGTTATGGCAGGATAGAACTGCCATAATACGCGGCTTTCTCCACCACTTGTGATAGAGCTAAATGCTCAGCGACTGTTGTTGATGCGCTGATGGGAAATCAGCAAAATTGATGAATAACTCCAGCTCTGTTTTAAACGTCTTGTATTGAAATCAACACAAATATAAGTAACAAATAAATATGAGTTCCTTCGACAATTAAATCTTGACTTCAAAATTAATGTCAAAACGGTTTTCCGTATAAAAGTTTACTTTTTACATAACTACAGGTATTCCTGACATAAATATCAACTCTGCAGAGATTGTTTCAGTTCTTACTTTCAAGTCCTAATATTTTCTCCTTTTCTTCTTCATTCAAAACCATGCTTTCAGAGTTCGAATTTAAGCTCGCATACTCACGAAATGCGAGTGCAAATTTCAAACTGCGAGGTGAGATTTGAGACACCAGCATTTATTTGCGAGTGAAAATTTTTGGCTGAATAATGTGCATTTCTAACGGTCGTCTCGATCTTACACTGTTCTTTCTTTAACAACTCGCGGTCACTGCAGCGCATTGTCATTTGCAGAACGAATTTCGGAGCACTCTTTCAGCTTTCGTCGTAAACGGAAGTTTACACTCGATACATGTCCCATGCGCATGTCTTTTCAACTGCTGACAAGTACCTGCACCAATTTTGATGACGTTTACCGCATCCGGTGGGTTTTTTGGTAATCTATAATAAGTTACTATTTATATAGCGCAAATACTATTGGCTGGACTCGTCACGTGCATGTTTGTGTTAATGTTCTAATAAAGTGACAAGTCACGGAAAATGCAAGTTGTTTTTAGCTCACCTGTCACATAGTGACAGGGTGAGCTTTTGTGATCGCGCAGCGTCCGTCGTCCGTCCGTCCGTGTGTGCGTGCGTAAACTTTTGCTTGTGACCACTCTAGAGGTCACATTTTTCATGGGATCTTTATGAAAGTTGGTGAGAATGTTCATCTTGATGATATCTAGGTCAAGTTTGAAACTGGGTCACATGCGGTCAAAAACTAGGTCAGTAGGTCAAATAATAGAAAATCCTTGTGACCTCTCTAGAGGCCATATTTTTCAATGGATCTTCATGAAAATTGGTCAGAATGTTCACCTTGATGATATCTAGGTCAAGTTCGAAACTGGGTCAACTGCAATCAAAAACTAGGTCAGTAGGTCAAATAATAGAAAATCCTTGTGCTCCAGAGGTCATATTTTTCATGGGATCTGCATGAAAATTTGTTAGAATCTTCATCTTGATGATATCTAGGTCAAGTTCGAAACTGGGTCACGTCTGGTCCAAAATTAGGTCAGTAGGTCAAATAATAGAAAAACCTTGTGACCTCTGTAGAGGTCATATTTTTCATGGGATCTGCATGAAAATGGTCAGAATGTTCTTCTTGACGATATCTAGGTCTAGTTCGAAACTGGGTTACGTGCGGTCAAAAACTAGGTCATGAGGTCAAATAATAGAAAAACCTTGTGACCTCTCTAGAGACGAAATTTATCATGGGATCTGTATTAAAGTTGGTCTGAATATTCATCTTGATGATATCTAGGTCAAGTTCAAAACTGGGTCAACTGCGATCAAAAACTAGGTCAGTAGGTCAAATAATAGAAAATCCTTGTGCTCTAGAGGTCATATTTTTCATGGGATCTGCATGAAAATTTGTTAGAATGTTCATCTTGATGATATCTAGGTCAAGTTCGAAACTGGGTCACGTCTTGTCCAAAATTAGGTCAGTAGGTCAATAATAGAAAAACCTTGTGACCTCTGTAGAGGTCATATTTTTCATGGGATCTGCATGAAAATTGGTCAGAATGTTCTTCTTGACGATATCTAGGTCTAGTTCGAAACTGGGTTACGTGCGGTCAAAAACTAGGTCACTAGGTCTAAACATAGAAAAACCTTGTGACCTTTCTAGAGGCCATATTTTTCAGTGGATTTTCATGTAAATTGGTGAGAATGTTAAGAACTAGGTCACATGAGCTCTAAAACTAAGTCACTATGTCAAATAATAGAAAAAAACGACGTCATACTCAGTTCATGTGGGGACAGGTGAACGATTCAGGACCATCATGGTCCTCTTGTTTCATTTAGCAAGTTAAAAAAAATACCACTTGCGAAAAAATGCAAGTAGAAAATCTGGCTAAATTCGAACCCTGGCTTTAAATAGCATATTATGTTGGCAAGGGAACATATGCCAAAGAACATTTCTAAACAAGTATAGACTCTTACAGTGAGAATTAGTCGAGATAAATTTCAATTTGTATACAGTTAATCATACATAATCATTATACCAATCAACATTATAATGAGCATAATAGCAATGTTTTTAACACAATAAAATTATACAGTAAAAGCTAAAACATATTAGGTCCAGGTTAAAACATGTCTGCAAATTAGTTAGAAATCTTTTAGGAGGATAATAATAAGTTGTAACAAAATTGGATTTTTTCTGAAAATACATATTCTAATAAGATAATTTTGAGAAAATAAAAAAATTAAGTAATAATTCCTGTGTTAAAACTTTTGAGAGAAATATTGTCACAGAAAACCTTGTGACAATATTATACACTAAATGCATGCTGTCATGCAATACCGGTACTTTGCGTATTTTTGCCGTGCACTCCGATTGATAATCACTTCAGGACATGCACAGAAGATCGCTCCAGCTCTGGCAGACTGCAACATCGCTTAAAGAATGTCCATGACATTGAGCAAAAAATGAACAGATGTTGCGATATGCATGCATCAAATGGGGATTTTTCATTTATGCGTTTTGATGCGCCTGTTGATTTTTATTTCACAATTTGCGTATCACGGCTCACAAATGTACCATAAATTAATTGTAGTGAAGTCTACAAGCAAACACCGACTGGATACATTCCTTAAAGAGTAACTGAGATCATGGCGTTGGAGATGCGCGGCTTATAAATGTATCATGAATTGTTTACAGTGAAGTCTACAGGCATTAATTCAGCTCTAGAACTGTTTCAAAAATGGATAAAACAATATAGCAGATGCATATTGGTTGCACACAATGCTAACTGCGACACCGCAAATGTAACAGTATTTAGAAATCCATGTGAATGTACACTCTGTTCTTGTAGATAGTCTAATAGAATTTGAGACAGCCTGAAATTTTAAGAAAAGGAAAGGGTGCCCATAGCTAGTCATCATTATACAGTGAAACACCGCTCGCTCATCGATGACTCGAGCACCTGGGCTCGCTCGAGCAATTCATGTGGTCCCGGCCGATTTCCTTCTATTTTCTATGTGAAATTACCATGGATGGGTCGAGCATCGATAACTCGATCGCTCGAGCATGACATCTGGTCCCTGTGTATTAATTTACTCTTTGTTGCTTATGGCAAACTCGAGCAAAGGTGTCAACATTTTCACACCTTCGGCGGTCAGAATGTATCGGTTAATTTAAAATTTTCGCACGCCGTGAGAATTCCCCGACTATCTTAAATGTTTGTTTATCGGTATATTTGATCTGATAATGAGATTAATTATTGATGAAAGTTGGAAGAAAAATTTTATTGATCAAAATTGTTATTAATTATTACTTTTTTCTGCGGGATCGAGAAGATAATTATGAGATCTTAATATTTTAATCAGGTTGTTTGCATGCAAATAAAGCCTTTTCATAAAATTGAGACTATAATTATGAGATCTTAATTTGGAGAAGAAAATTGCGAAATCGATTACAGTATTTCAAATAAAAAAATGTCTTAGCTGTTTCTTCACATGTGCCATTTACGATCTATCATAAATAACGTTTGTAATACGTTTTTGGAAAATGTCGCGAGTGTGTTATTATTACGCATCACCGTTTCCTCTGCAAATGGTCTCGATGACAATTGGTAAACCAAACTTCAATTTTCTTAGTATGTTGGTCAATGTTTGGGTCGCTCGAAACCATGGATAACTCGAGCATTTTGCTCATCCCCTTGCGACCTCGAGCGAGCGGTGTTTCACTGTACTTAGATTGTAAATTACTTAACACTATAAATAATATGAATCTATTTTTAATTAGTAAAAAATATTTCATTTTTGTATACTTTCAATGTGTGTTTCATTGTCCTGTATATACAAAAATGTATGATCTATAAAAGACATAATGAACAAAACGTTTGTGTGATGTTAACACCATAAATGACGTATCAACATTGCGATGATTAGCTTACCAACAGAAATGAAATGTAAATTTACAAAAAATCTGCTGTGAAGACAACCCTTTTTAGCTCACCAGAGCACAAAGTGCTCAAGGTGAGCTATTGTGACCAGTCATTGTCCGGCGTCCGGCATAAGTAGTGCATCGTGTGTCGTCAGTCGTGTGTAATCCGTCGTGCGTCAACATTTGCCTTGTGAGCACTCTAGAGGCCACATTTGTGACCCAATCTTTATGAAACTTGATCAGAATGTTAGTCTTGATGATCTCTATGTCAAGCTCGAAACTGGGTCATGTGGGATCAAAGGAAAAGCTTGTGAACACTCTAGAGACCACATTTGTGACCCAGTCTTTATGAAACTTGGTCAGAATGTTAGTCTTGATGATCTCTAGGTCAAGTTTAAAACTGGGTCATGTGGGGTCAAAAACTAGGTCAGTAGGTCAGATCAAAGGAAAAGCTTGTGAACACTCTAGAGACCACATTTTGACCCAATCTTTATGAAACTTGGTCAGAATGTTTGTCTTGATGATCTCTAGGTCAGATTTGAAACTGGGTCATGTGGGGTCAAAAACTAGGTCAGTAGGTCAGATCAAAGGAAAAGCTTGTGAACATTCTAGAGACCACATTTTTGACCTAATCTTTATGAAACTTGATCAGAATGTTAGTCTTGATGATCTCTAGGTCAACTTCGAAACTGGGTCATGCTGGATCAAAAACTAGGTCAGTAGGTCAGATCAAACAAAAAACTTGTGAACACTCTAGAGACCACATTTTTGACCCAGTCTTTATGAAACTTGATCAGAATGTTAGTATTGATTATCTCTAGGTCCAGTTTTAATCTGGGTCACATTGGCTCAAAAACTAGGTCATTGGTCAAATCAAAGGAAAAGCTTGTGAATACTTCAGAGGCCACAGTTGTGACCCAATATTTATGAAACTTAATCAGAAAGTTTGGCTTGATTTCTAGGCAAGTTTGAATCTGGGTCATGTGGGGTCAAAAACTAGGTCACCTGGTCAAATCAAAGGAAAAGCTTGTGAACACTTTAGAGGCCACATTTGTGACTCAATCTTTATGTCTTAATCATTTCTCGGTCATGTTTGAATCTGGGTCATGTGGGGTCAAAAACTAGGTCACTAGGCCAGATCAAAGGACAATCTTTTCAACACTCCAGAGACCACAATTTAAGTTTGAAACTCATGAGAATTAGTCAGAATGTTTGATTTGATAATCTATAGGTCCAGTTCGAATCTGGGTCATGTGGGGTCAAAAACTAAGTCACTGGTCAAATCAAAGGAAAAGCTTGTGAACACTCCAGAGGCCACATTGGTAACCAAATCTTTATGAAATTTAGTCAGAATGTTTGTCTTGATGATCTTTAGGTCAAGTTCAACTCTTGGTCATGTGGGGTCAAAAACTAGGTCAGTAGGCCAGATCAACTCTGGTGAGCGATTGATAGGGCCATCATGGCCATCTTGTTTATTTTATTTTCTTGTTCAGAAAGGATTAAAGAAGAATATATTTGAAAATCAAGAACTTTGACCGTTCCGTTTTATTTTATATCGGCTAAACGGCCATGCAATACATTGCTATTTTTCCTAATCTCTACTACGGATATCTCTTTATTTAAGCATTTTCCAAATTAAATAATTTACAAAACGCAACATGTAAATAATAACATTGAATTCAGCTATATTCCTGAGTTTGAAAAAATGTTATATCTTTAATTTAATGCGATTATGACAGAAAAGCGACGATTTCCCTTGAAAAATACATGTGCCGTCAGGGGGCGCTCCTCAAAGGAAATGTTGACTCGGAACGATTTTGATTTTTCTCCAAATGAAAGACAGGAGATATTAGTACATACAGACCTAATATCAGTCTTATATCTCATACTTCGAAATTTGCGTAGGAAACCCACGAACCACCTTAAAAGCCGTTTTTTCCACAGATTTTATGTGGAATAAACTAAATGCATATATTCACAAGATAACAGATATATTACCTTCTGCAAATTGAAAGGTTTTACTCCTTCCTTACATTTTTGAGCTAACAATTTATATTTGGCTGGGAATCACTATTGATTGCACAGGTTTCCAGATTTGGCTGAGTCGGACAAAATGTCAGACAGTCACAAGTTGGGCTATATCAAAGTGAGAAAGTGAGATGGAAAAGCAGTTTAAAATGCAGGTTTAAGACTTTAAAACCAGATTAAAAACACACTTTGCTGCAACTACTTGCATGTTTTTTGGCATACAGCCTGCATAGAGGATTGCTCCACCAGATTCAAAGAGACGATATTACAAGCTCTGCACTCGAACCAGCAGAACAGATCCGGGGCCCGTCTGAAGCACTCTACAGTATGGGATTGCTAAAGGTTAAAAAATCGTATAGAGTAACTACACATCATGACTTGCATCCAAGATTATATAAGCTATTAATTGGTAATGTTTTGGTCTTGTGTCAAGGTGGATCAGTTGAATAATGTATAGAATGATTCATCAAAAGATATGATTTCTTAAGTCTTTTAACTAAGACTCTAGTACTGTAATATAATGAATACTATAACAAACCTCATTGGTCTTGGCTATTTCATTTACATTGTAGATGAGATCACACTTTGTCAGGGACCCCTTAGTCTGTGCTTGAACATCACAGCCGATCTCTGTACTGGACGACAACCTCTAGTTTTGACATGTATTATATACAGTTGACACTAAGTCTTGGTATCTTGAATTCCAAAGGATCGGGCTTTTCACTTCGAGATAACTGAAATTCGACATGACATAATATTTTGCACATATGTTTTTGGACAGGACTTGAAAATGTCTTAAAAATAGCCGGAATTTTGAGATAAGCGAGTTTGAGATATCAAGTTTCAATATATATGTATGTATATGTTTGTATATCATTTAAAGTATTGTATGAAATGTCACAGACATATGATCCTACAGTCAATGTAACTCTTGTTAAATCCCCTTTTACTTTTGTGTACAGGTGTCTCTGTGGTCGAGTGGTTTAAGGTAGCATCCAGCAGGCTTATGAATGGTTGATTGTTCTACTGATATATGGCATGGGGGGAACCTGGGGTCTTCCTCCACCGTCAAAAGCTGGAAAGTCCCCATGTGATGTATAATTGTGTCAGTGTGATGTTATCCCTGAAACTACAGGACACAAAAAATGATGCAGGAAAAAAAAGGGGCCGAAAAGAGTTTTACAGTGACAAGAGCCAAGGACCATGACTTGTGTGTACTGACAAGACCTGAAGAAGGATACAGTGTTAGAGGTATTAGGATCTCTACCCAGACTGTTAATGAGAGTGCCCCTTCTGCAGACTGGCAGTTTGGAAAAAAAACCTTCATCGATGATAAAGATGGTAAATTTGATAAATTATTTGTATTTTAACCTAACAACTTAAAGATAAATCTATAATTGTTTTCCTTATCAGCTCACCTGAACCAAAGGGTTATTATGAGCTGTAGGTAAAGGTGGATGGTCTGGTGTCAGGTGTTTGCAATAATTTTGAACTTAAAAATTTCCACTGTAATTACTTGTCAAAACTACACCAAACTTAATCTGTAGAAGCATGGCAAGACCTCTGCCAAGAATGTTCAAATTGTTCTATGTGACGCATTTTTAGAGTCGCCAGAGTTAAAAATAGAAAAATGTTTAGATAACTTCTTGATATGTTGTCACCAAACTTGGTCTGAAGCATAAGTATATATACCTCCCTCAAGTTGATCAAAGATCATTATTGTACATATATAAATTGATTTATGTTGATTGTGAAACAAGATCTTTAACTTATGTACTACTCTAAACTTCTAATGTCTCCACAATATTTTTTGGCGTAGATTAAGCTCATTTTCATGACCTACAAAGACCTATGCTATGTGACTAAGTTGGCAATCAGATTGCTTAATAACATATCAAAGGTATTTTTAGTTATACCAAAGGTTTATGCAACAGTCTTGCTTGCTTGATGAAACTGTTCAATTTTCATACCCCTACACATTTATGTGGGGGCCATATAACGTTGCTGCTGTCCATATGTTTGTACGTCCGAACGTCCTGAAGTCTTGGGTGTCCAACTCCTTTCACACTATTAGCCAAACTTGCTTCAAACTTGATGAACAAGCTTGATGTGCAGATAGCCATAAAGGAAGGAATTTTTTCTGTGATTATTTTTACTGCAGTTATTGGCCTTTGATAGTGTTGCTATATAGAATATAGAGAAAAATCTTGTGTGTTCAACTCCTCATAAAATTTTTTAAGGAATGGATTCAAAATTGCTCAGATGCACAACCTTATCTGAAATACAGTTGACTTCAAGCTTTCAGTCAAGCATCCTTCATGTGAAGGTCGTTAGTAAAAGATTTGCTATTTAGAGGATGGCACAGTGTGTGGGGGCATCCGTGTCTAATGGACACAATTCTAGTTTTACTCTGTGTTTTGTGCAGTGCTGAAAGAAATGACAAAGCCATCATCCTGAATGACACTGTTTACAGTTTTAAAGGTATGTGTTGATCAATATTTTTAGCAAGTATATTGGTTTGTATAAATAGAAATGATAAATTTTGTAACAAGTTCAATAAAAAATCCCCTTTAAATACTAAATTTTATAGATTTACATTGTTCAAGTGCATGTTACATCAACAGGTGTAGTTTTTGGGCACAATCAATTAAAGTAGGGTTTCTGGTTACAGTCTTTTCTCTTAAGTGTAATAAACTACAGCCATTTTCATGCAAGATTTTAAAACTTTTATATTAATGTGTTTTGTTAACTGCTTTTATCATTTGTCTTATAGAATAGACCAGATTCAAGCTGGAAAAAGTTGGTCACTGTTGGATCAAACCTTAAGGAACAGTTTCTTGGTCTAGTAGGTATGTTCTAGACTTGCAGTCCAGGGGTCACAGGTTCCATCTGCTACTCTTCAACTGACATAGCTAATGGTCTTTCAGGTGAGACTTTTAACCGAGATGTACCATATACACCTGCTATACACTGCATGTAAAAGAAACAGGAGTCTCTGGTTTGGTGTTACAAGTGTACCTTGCACTACCCCCTGAAAACTGAAATAACTATCTTCTTCATGTTGTGTTGGTCATACGGGCAGTAATAAAATATTAAACAAGAAATCACAGACTTTTGCCACTTGCCTTGAAATTGTTTCATTTTATTGAGTTGTACCATATTTAGTATTTTCTTTTTACCAGTATTTTTATCCCCACCCCCACCCCCAAGATCAAATGATATGTGGCACATTGTTTTTGCTGTGTCAGTCTAAATCTAATCTTTGTTTTAATATTTTCATTTCTTGATGGATCTCCTTGAAACTCATATACATTACTCCTAGTCACAAGTCATTCACATTGTTTATAGACCTTGACCTTCATACACTTACCACATTTTCCAATTGTGGACATAAGTTTCATTTCTTTATGGATCCCTCTCATAATAGCAGACCTTCAAAGTCAACATTTTCTAGGGCATAATTTTTTTTACCCACTACTCTGCACCAGTAATCACAAATTGAGCTCAAAGGTCAAATATTAATATGACCATCATAATTCCAGACTGTTCAAGTTATTGACTTCATACTTGGCATATAGGTAGACTGCGATGAGAAGTCGGTAGGTCAAATTTAAGGTCGCAAATTGAGCTCTAATCTATGGCCAGAGCACAACTAAATACTCATTCAAAGTATTGATTTAAAATTTAAATATATGTAGGTGGCATTGAGACAATTTGCACTGCACATGAACCTTTGTGTCTGGAAAAGGTCAAGGTCACAGCAAGGTCAAAACTGTTTTTCATCGTGTTTAGTGTCTGGAGTATAACTTAATAACTGTTCAAGATATTGATTTTAAATTTGGCTTATTGATAGTTATTGATGAGGCAGTGTGTAAAGTGAATAAACCGGATCAATAGGTTAAAGCTCAAGGCTACAAATTGAGCTCATAGGTCAAATATGCCCATCATATTATTTGTCCTGAGCATAACTTAATAACTATTCATGGTATTGAATTCAAAATTGGCATATAGATGGATGGTGATGGGACAATTTGCAGGGCACATTTAAATTTATCTGAATCAGTAGGTCAAATGTTAAGGTCACAAACTGAACTCAAAAGTCAAATTTGGGATTAAAAAATAGGTCACTAAGTCAGATTATAGAAAAACCTTGTTAACAGCCTAGAGGACAAAGTCTGAATCATGTACAGAACATTTGGTTTATGTTAAGTCTGAAACTTAAACTCGAAATCTAGTCAGCCCGCCCACTTAACTCAATAGGGAGAGTGCAGATCTATTTATCGCGGGTTTGTGAGTTCTATCCCTGGGCGGGCATATGTTCTCCATGGCAGTTTGATAAAAGACATTGTGTCTGATAACATTCTGTCCTCCACCGCTGATTCAAGTGGGGAAGTTGGCAGTTACTTGCGTAGAACAGGTTTGTACTGGTACTGAATCCAGGAACACTGGTTAGGTTAACTGCCCGCCATTACATAACTGAAATACTGTTGGAAAACGACGTTAAAACCAAAACAAACAAAACAAAATGTGGTCAGCTAGGAAGACCTTTTCAGTCCCCCATATATCATATTTTCTACCTGATACACATGAAACTTTATTAGAATGATGCTCAAACTTGGGTAAACTGTGTGGTCAAAACTACATCAGTAGAGCTATACATGAAGTTCATGGCCCTCTTTCTATACTATTTCTTGCTCAAAAGAGAATTTATGTGTCTTTATATGTTATATGTTTAGTTTACTTCCTGTAATTATTTGTCTATAGTTTGGTTTATGTAGATGATGACTATAAATTCCTATTTAAAAAGAAAAGCAGGACTGGTGTCCTTCTTTCTTTGAATATGTTTTCTATTACAAAATTGTCATTAAGCCTTACCTTGATAATTTTCTATAATAAACTTGTCAATCTTTCAGTTTGGACAGTACCATTGACTGTTAAAAGGAGTACTTACCAAAAAGATACTGACTGAATAGTGAACAGTGCAGATCATGATCAGACTGCACATATGTGCAGGCTGATCGTGATCTACACTGGTTGCAAAGGCAGAATAAATGGTGTCCAGCATGATAAGGGTTAATGTAGTAAGTCCAGTGTATAACATTAACTGTTAGTGTAATAATAACTGCTTTTGGTAAAAAATTAGGTTAATGAAATAATAATGCTTTAGGTTAATAAGATGATAACTGCTTTAGGTAAGTCAGTGATAACTTCTCGATGTTTGTGATAGAAATGATAACTGTTTCTTGTAAGTGAAATGATTATTGCAAAAATTCAGTGAAATGGTAACTGCTTGAGGATTATGAAATGATAACTGCTTGAGGGTTATGAAATGATAACTGTTGAGGATTATGCAATGATAACTGCTTGAGGATTATGATAATGCAAGATACAAATCCCTATCAAGCCCCAAATATATCAAACAAATAATCAAGGCCTTCGAGTGGTTTATCACCTGATTTATCATATGCACAGAAATAGAGCCACAAGGGTGTTAGCCCTATTGGTTAAATATCTAACATCTGAACGACAAACCATTGTAAATGAGACAATAAACCATAACCATTGTTTTCATTCTTAATGTTGCTTGATATGCTGGGCTTCATTTGCCAGAGATATAATGAACCAGACATCATGTTGCAATTTGATGTCATAATTGATGTCATAATGCTCTCTGAACAGTCTGCACATCAGCCTTTGTTTTTGACAGAATATACAGAGCTCGACCTTCTTTGTTTAACTGGCAATAAAATCAAACCATGTTAAAATATAAATAAATACACCATCAACTTCTTTAACACATTCACACACACCCATTATACAACTGCCAGGTTGTAACTTAATGCATACTTCATTATAAGTTATTTTAGTACTTATATTTCTCAGGATAATTAATTCTATAAACTGCAATTTATTATTGTATATTTTTATTCAGTTATTGTAACCCGAGATTTTTTAAACCTGCTGTTATTCATCATTTATCTCCGTTTCCATCTGTGTGATTTAGAAATTTGTTAATTGTTGTGTTGATTTGCTTAATAATAAAAGTGTCCCAGGCTTAATGAAGTAAGCAAGATGACTAGTTTGATAGGGGAAATGTTTTAATGTTTACAAGTTACTTTATGTCACCGTTTAACCATTTTGACACTTCAGGGGTTTATACAGACTGGCAGTCCAGTCATGTTATCTTCAAAATCAAACATTCTCTACTCTCAACAAATTAAATAACCATCATAAAATTTTAAATGTTAACAAACTAAAAGTCTTCATTTTTAGCTTAGTAAAGCCTTCAGGTTATTACTAAAAACACGTTGACCGAATATTCTTCGATCTCTGACTTCGGAATGAATAAATCGCCACTCTTATTACAAAGTATTATTTTTGCTTTTAAAAGGTATAAAGAAAATATTGAAAACTCGTCTCTTGACCGAGACATAATTGGATGTAATGGTGTAAAGGACTCTTCAAATTGCTCTTTTGTTCATCAATCGAAAATTTCAATCAAAATTCCATAAAGCAATTAAAATTTACCTTTCAAATGCGGCTTTCATTTTCACTTAATTATTTCCACTTTGTTAAATTTCGTATAGTCGGAATTATACCGCTGTGAAATTTATAAGGAGAATAATATCTGATCATGCGATAAGTCAATTATACTTTTTGCGTTATTGATTTTTATTATTTTATGGGATAACAACTGTGGATAACGCATTCTTACCAGGGTTTTACGTAAGTGTATAATTTATCTTTATGCTGTCATTCTGAAATGAATAAATGATGTTCTTCAACTTGGAACTTTAATACATTATACAATGGTAAAACTCTGTACAAGTATTCATCTGAAACTTGTACTTCAGGTAGTGGATATGTAGTGACAACTGGCACTTTCTGTTCTCCGTATGCAGTTTCGGCATTCTTTGGTTGTTAGGAAAAAGCAGTTTTGTGATATTTGTATGTCTGATACTTGTTCTTAAGGTAGTGGACATGTAGTGACAATAAGCCAAATAGCATTTTCTCTTGGAATCTTTTTTTTAAGGTAGTGGATCGGCAGTGACAATTGGCATTATGTGTTCAACTACAGATTCTCCATATGAGACTTCAGCATTCCTTGTTTTTTGCGCATTAAGCAATTTTCTGTTATGTTCAAAAGATGCTCAGATAGCATAAGAAGAATAGATGTTTGCAGTGTCAATACATGTTCAGTGTATATAGTCAAGGAATTTTGAAAATTTGTGAGTTAGAAAATAGAATTTTAAAAATGTCAGGGAAAGTTTGAGGTGGAATAATGTTCATGGACAGAATTTGAAATTTCCCATCATCTTAATAGGTGTATTATACTTCCTGTAGATTCTTGAGCTTGTTTAAACAACATCGCTCGACTAGGTATTAACATATTGTATAATATTTGTTAGCTTAAAGACTGATTGTTTTTACCTCCTATGTTTGTAACTGAGAAGAAAAAATATTGTAAGAAATAAATGGATGGATTGTACTGGTGTAGGGAGGAAGAGGCCAACAATGTAAGGTGGTACTGATCGATGGAAATCTTGATTTTGGTTAAGGAAAAGGCAAAGAATTTTCTTTTGTCCTTGTTATAGGCAGCCCTGCAGTATTGTAGTTTTGCATACCAAATGCAACAAAGGGGAGATTTTAATCTGTTGGAAAATTTGCTTTTGCAGAAAGTAATTAACTTCGTTAAATAATTTTATCAATAAACTTTAGTTCAATGTGGATAAGTTTTTTTAGTACACATCAGCTTCTAGCTTTAAAAAGGGTAAGCTTTTAAGTTGCTTTTTGTCAAATAATCCAACTAAGGAAAATATATATATTTTAGGGGGGATATATGATATTATCCTGTACCAATATTTTTCATCTTCTGAGGGATTAAACAAGGCAAAGTGGAAAGATACACTATATTGTAATTTTTGCTGTTAATGGATTGTTTAAATATTATGTTAAAGGATTTAAAAATTAAGCGGAAAGAAATTTCGAGTACACCCTGTGACTGTAAGACTGATTTTCTGTTTGCATTAACTTTAGCATGAAGTTGAAACTGACAGGATTATAGATATTTTCTATATTTCTCTCAAACAAAATGCTACATTATTTGTAAATATTTAACAAACTATAAAGCAGTTATGTCATCTAATACCTGGGGCCTATGAGTCACCAAAAACATGCTTGATTAACAGAAAAGACGTTATGTTTGTTAATACAAAAGATTGTTGTAATATTCTCAAATTTCGCAGTGTTTTTTGTTAAAAAAAGGTCATAAAAATAAACAAGGGTTTGTTTCAGGACTATTTTGATGTTGAATTGAACTTTTATCTTTGTGACATCAAAAACTGGCCAGGTGTAAAGTTAAATGTTGCGCATTTGGAAGTACTAAAAAGTAGTGTTTTTTTTTTTGTATATCTTGCTAGAAAAAGGATAATTTTTGTGCAAAAAAGTTTTAAATTGATTTTTTTTCCTCTGAACAAGTAATGAACAAGTAATGACAAAGGATTAAGTTGAATAAGGGATTAGCAATCAAATTTTGCTACAAAGGAGAGCTCTGTGATTCTTAAACTGATTTTCGTGCAGTTACAAGCTGTTCAGGTTTGCAGGATTTTTTTCCTGTAGCAACAAGTAACTTTAAAAAATAAGTTAATTATTTAGATGTTAGAAATTTGATTTTCATTTGAATTACAATGAGCCGCACCATGAGAAAAGAAACATAGTGCATTTGTGACCAGCATGGATCCAGACCAGCCTGCGCATCCGCATAGTCTGGTCAGAATCCATGCTGTTCGCTAATGGTTTCTTTAATTGCAATAGGCTTTGAAAGCGAACAGCATGGATCCTGACCAGACTGCGCGGATGCGCAGGCTGGTCTGGATCCATGCTGGTCGCAAATGCACTATGTTGGTTTTCTCATGGCGTGGCTCCAGTGTACATCATCTTCAGCATTTTACTGTTCCATTACAAATTACTTTGAAACCTTATATGTTTAATTGAACACTTAACCCTCAAAGATCAAACAACAAAATTAAAAATGATCTTAAATTTTTGTGTTCACTGGTTTGAATATCAGCTATGCAGGAACATTTTTGCTGTTTGAAAAAATTGACATAATTTTAAAGGGTCAATTTCAATCCAATTTAGACACTTCCTTTTTCAGGCTTTTCAATAGGATAATTTCATAAGTAGTTGCAATGTTTGATCTGGTTGGTTCAGCAAACTACAGGTGTCTGTTTTGTATTGGGTAATCTTCTTCAGGATTTTTGCAAGTTTATTGTGAGAGAATTTTAAATCAGCTGTAGTGTTGGCGCACTTTTATGGTACAGTTATATAATTATAGCTATTTATCAGTTTATTACCAGTTTTTTTATCAGGAGTTGGAATCTCTTCATACAGCAGCAGCTACTGTTTAGTCCGCCAAATACAATAACAGGTTTTTAGCTTATCTAAGTACAAAGTGCTCAAGGTGAGCTATTTTGATACCCCTGTCTTTCGTTGTCAACAATTCTACTCTCTAGACGTCACAGTTTTGTTCAGTCTTCATGAAACTTTGTCAGAATATTATCCTCCGCAAAATCTCAGATACATTTTAGTGTGGATCATCTGGGGTCAAAAATTAGATCACCAGGTCAGATCAACTTGTTTTCACTCTACACTGCCTGCCACACTTTCTTTTTGATCTATTTGAAACCTCATCAGAATGTATGTCTTTTACAACTAGATTAATTATGAAACTTGGTTAGCAGAGGTCAAAAAACAAGGTCATTCAGTCAAATCATGAAAAAAATGCCACATTTTATTCCCTATCTCTGTGAAACCTTGTCAGAATGTTTGTCTTTTAATTCAAAATGGTACTCAAGTTTGAAAATTGGTCATCTTATGTCAAAATTTAGGTCACTCTGTCAAAGCAGGGAATAACTCTGTTTTTCTGTTTTGCAAGGTTATGCCCTTTTTAGCTCACCTGAGCCCAAAGTGCTCAAAGGTGAGCTTTTGTGATCGCCCTGTGTCCATCGTCCGTCTGTCGTCAATTTTGGCCAAAACTTAATGAAACTTGGTCAGAATGTTACCCTAAATAAAATCTTGGACGAGTTCGATATTGGGTCATCTGGGGTCAAAAACTAGGTCACCAGGTCAAATCAAAGGAAAAGCTTGTTAACACTCTAGAGGTCACAATTTTGGCCCAATCTTAATGAAACTTGGTCTGAATGTTACCCTCTATAAAATCTTGGATGAGTTGGATATTGGGTCATCTGGGGTTAAAAACTAGGTCACCAGGTCAAATCAAAGGAAAAGCTTGTTAACACTCTAGAGGTCACAATTTAGGCCCAATCTTAATGAAACTTGGTCAGAATGTTACCCTCAATAAAATCTTGGACGAATTTGATATTTGGTCAGCTGGGGTCAAAAACTAGGTCACCAGGTCAAATCAAAGGAAAAGCTTGTTAACACTGTAGAGGCCAGATTTATGACTATATCTTCATGAAACTTGGTCAGAATGTTACCCTCAATAAAATCTTGGATGAGTTCGATATTGGGTCATCTGGGGTTAAAAACTAGGTCACCAGGTCAAATCAAAGGAAAAGCTTGTTAACGCTCTAGAGGTCACAATTTAAGCCCAATCTTAATGAAACTTGGTCAGAATGTTACCCTTATTAAAATCTTGGACGAGTTTGATATTTGGTCAGCTGGGGTCAAAAACTAGGTCATCAGGTCAAATCAAAGGGAAAGCTTGTTTACACTGTAGAGGCCAGATTTATGACTGTATCTTCATGAAGCTTGGTCAGAATGTTAATCCTAATGATCTTTAGGGCAAGATAAAATCTGGGTCAGATTGGGTCAAAAACTAGGTCACTAGGTCAAATCAAAGGAAAAGCTTGTTAACACTCTAGAGGCCACATTTATGACTGTATCTTCATGAAACTTGGTGTGTATGTTAATCTTGATCATCTATAGGTCAAGTTCAAATCTGTGTCAGGTGGAGTCAAAAACTAGGTCACTAGGTCAAATAAATGGAAAAGCTTGATAACCCTCTAGATGTCAAAATTTGGGTCCAATCTTAATGAAACTTGGTCGAGAATATTACCCTCAATTAAATCTTGGACGAGTTTGATATTGGGGTCAAAAACTAGGTCACCAGGTCAAATCAGAGGAAAAGCTTGTTAACACTCTAGAGGCCAGATTTATAACTGTATCTTATGAAACTTGGTCAAAATGTTAATCTTGATTATCTATACGTCTAGTTTAAATCTGGGTCAGGTGGGGTCGAAAACTAGGTCACTAGATCAAATCAATGGAAAAGCTTGTTAACACTCTAGAGTCCTTATTTATGACTGTATCTTCATGAAACTTGGTCAGAATGTTAATCTTAATGATCTCAAGGTCCAGTTTGAATCTGGGTCATGTAGGATCAAAAACTAGGTCACCAGGTCAAATCAAAGGAAAAGCTAGTTTACACTGTAGAGGCCACATTTATGACCATATCTTAATGAAACTTGGTCTGTATGTTAATCTTGATTATCTAAAGGTCAAGATCAAATCAGTCAGGTGGGGTCAAAAACTAGATCACTAGGTCAAATCAAAGGAAAAGCTTGTTAACACTCTAGATGCCACATTTATGACTATATCTTCATGAAACTTAGTCAGAATGTTAATCTTGATGATCTTTAGGTCGAGTTCGAATCTGGGTCATGTAGGGTCAAAAACTAGGTCACCGGGTCAAATCAAAGGAAAAGCTATTTAACACTTTAGAGGCCGCATTTATGAACATATCTTAATGAAACTTGGTCAGAATGTTAATCTTGATGATCTTTAGGTCAATAGGTCAGGTGAGCGATACAGGGCCTTCATGGCCGTCTTGTGTTTACATAGCAAATTTTGGTTAAATTTCTATAGCTTGGCACAGATTTTGTTTTGATTAATTTGATTGGCAAGTAATTTCTTCCAGTATTAATTTCATTATGAAATTTGTTTTGTTTAATATACATTATGCACAGGCATTTAGTCTTGATTTGAATTATTGAATTCTGACATGATTTTGAATAATTCATCATCTTACAATATTACATCTCACTTTTCTATTTATTATATGAGCCGCGCCATGAGAAAACCAACATAGTGGCTTGGACACATTTCCCATGATGTTTAGCAATAGACAGCTTGTGGGCTATCAGGTACACGTTTCGTTGTCGAAAATGACTTCATTAAAAGGATTATCCAGGACTTACGATATCGTAACTAACAACACCTTAAGTTACAAGCGCTTTACAAGGGTGTTAAGAGGTGTTTGGAGATAGCAATATAAAGCTACCTTAGTCTCACCTTAGGTTATCGTAAACCATTCCTTAACTTACAATACGAATAAGTTTTCAAGACAGAGGCCCCAGACTGGTATTTCCAGTCTACAAATATAGGTAGAATATCACAAAAGACCTCAGCTAAAGTAAATACAAAACCACAAAACATGCTTTTTAAAATAATTTACTCTCCTCGTAACCACATAGACCTTGTATCTTAACCTGCTGTGTAGGACCACTTGTTAACAAAGATCATTTTTTCATTTCCCAAAGGTGGTCTTTAGCGACAGGTTTGACTGTATATCATCTTTTTCATACTTACAGTTAGGTCTATACAAATTTCTAGCCTGCTGGGATCTTGACTGTATGTGAAAGGACTTTCAAGCTCACGTTGTGAAAGGGAATGTGTCTGATGTGAACCTGCACCCTTGGCACGTTACCAGTGCTGTACCTCCCGTGATTGGCTTGGACTCATCAGCTAAATAAAACAGAAAAAAAATACTAATCAAAACAGCTTTAATAATAGAAATACACAATACTGAGAGTCAACACAAGGGGACATGGTTAATTACATCAGAGACATAAAACACCTAACAAAGTAAGAACCAATTAAAAGAGGGCCATAGTGGCCCTAAGTAGCTCACCTGAAATTGACTAAAATTACACCTTGAAATAAGTTAAGCTAAACAATTTGAACAAATTTGAGAGAGGACCTTAAAATGATACTACAGTTCAAGTTTAATGTAGATCCATCCAGCAGTTCATGAAAAGAAGTTGTTACAGGTTTTTCTATTTTCAGCTCTGGAGGCGCTTAAAATGGGCCAAGCTAAACCATTTGAACAAACCTGATAAAGATCCATTTGGAAGACCCATAAGGATGTTACTGAACAAGTTTGGTGTAAATCTAACCCGATAAATCGAGACAGGTATTAAAATCTGTATGAAAATTATACATGTGGCTCAAATTTCTTTACTAAAGCTTCAAAAACAAACAAGAGGGTCAAGATGACCCTGGATCGCTCACCTGAGTAATATGAGCTACATGTTTCAAATATCAAACTGATGATTTTTAGAAATTTTTTTGACAATTTTCCTATGTACAATCAAGTAACCCCTGGGGCGGGGTCAATTTTACCCCAGGGGTTCATGATTTAAACAAAGTTTGTAAAAGTCTACTAGGCAATGTTACATATCAAATATCTAAGATCTAGGCCTTCTGGTTTATTTTCAGCAAATTTATGAAGATTTCTCTATGTACAATCAAGTAACCCCTGGGGCTGGGTCAATTTGATTGTGGGGGGTCAAGTTTGAAATTTTTTTGTAGAGGTCCACTAGGCAATGCTACATGTCAAATATCTAAGCTCTAGGCCTTCTCGTTTATTTTTAGAAAATTTTGAAGATTTTTCTATGTACAATCAAGTAACCCCATGGGGCGGGGTCAATTTGACCCCAGGGGTCATGATTTGAATAAATTTTGTAGAAGTCTATTAGGCAATGCTACATGTCAAATATCTAAGATCTAGGCCTTCTGGTTTATTTTTAGAAAATTTTTGAAGATTTTCCTATGTAAAATCAAGTGACCCCTGGGGCAGGATCAATTTTGACCCTGGGGGACATGATTTGAACAAATTTTGTAGAGGTCCAGTAGGCAATGCTACATGTCAAATATCTAAGCTAGGGCTTCTGGTTTTTGAGAAGAAGATTTTTTTAGGATTTTCTTATGTAAAATCAAGTGACCCCTGGGGCAGGATCAATTTTGACCCTGGGGGACATGATTTGAACAAATTTTGTAGAGGTCCACTAGGCAATGCTACATGTCAAATATCTAAGCTCAAGGGCTTCTGGTTTTTGAGAAGAAGATTTTTTAGGATTTTCTTATGTAAAATCAAGTGACCCCTCGGGCGGGGTCAATTTTGATACCGGGGTCATGATTTGAACAAACTTGGTAGAGGTCCACTAGGCAATGCTTCACACCAAATATCTAAGATCTAGGCTTCTGGTTTTTGAGAAGATTTTTAAAGTTTTTCCTTTCGGCTGCCATGGCAACCAGAGTTCTGCATGGAATTCAATTCTTTGAACAATTTTGAAAGGGGGCCACCCAAGGATCATTCCTGTGAAGTTTGGTGTAATTCTGCCCAGTGGTTTTCAAGAAAAAGATTTTTTTACAAATTGTTGATGGACGACGCACGACGGACATCAAGCGGTCACAATAGCTACGTAACAGGTGAGCTAAAACTGTAGGTGTATTGGTCATGGTAAAGATTATTCAAGATAACTACAGACCTTCCAGCAGGCATGATGAAAATAATGGTTTTTTCTGAAGGTATTTTAGTAAAAATAAAGGTCATCTTATGCACTTTTGGGTGCAAATAAATGTAAAATTTCTGATCTGATTCCAGTTCCCTGCTGCAATAATACTTGCATTTTCTGAACAATTTAACCCTTGTGTCTCCATTGTGTCACATTCCACACTCAAGGGAAATAACTTGATTAAAGAAAGTAAATATCAATAAGTGAACACGGTCTGCCAACCTTAATCTGATCCCAGGTATTTCACTGCAATGGAAAAGTATCCTATCTATGTAAACAGATGTGGGTTCGAGCCTTAATCTGGGCGTTGAATTCTTCATGTGAGGAAACCATCCAGCTGGCTTACAGAAGGCTGTTGGTTCTACCCAGGAACCTGCTTGTGATGAAATAATGCAAAGAGGGGCACCTGGGGTCTTACTCCACCATCAAAGCTGGAAAGTCACCATAATTATGACCTTTAATTTTGTCGGTGTGATGTTAAATCCATAAAAAAAATCTATGTAAACTGCAAAAAAGAATAACACAGTATGCACTCTAACAGTCCTCAAATAGTTTTCTTTGATTTTTTTTTCATATTTCTTAAATCTGTCCATACATTAATGCATATGTATAGGCAGCAGAGACTTATTTTCTCATCAGTTTCGTTATCAATTATATATATATATTTCCCTTTTCTTAAAAAAAAAAAAAAATGTTGTTTGTTGACAAATTTCCACAGGGTATTTCTTCATTTGACCATTTCAAATTTACAGACCACTATACCCAAATTCATCTGCAGTAATTATTCATGCTTTTTCCAGGAACAGAGATAAACAAGAGGGCCATGATGGACTTAGGTCGCTCACCTGAGTTTCACATATACAACAGTAAGAGTCATCTAAGAAAATGTCTGCCAAAATATTGTGAAAACTGGCATGCATATTCAGAGGCAGTCTTGCTTTTTTGACAAATCGAGTTGGTTTAGATACCGAAGGAACATTTTATAGAATTATCTTAAAATTGGACTTCAATATGATTTTTATATTGCAGCTCTAGCTACCATTTTATTTAACGAATCATAAAAATCAAACAATCATAATTAAGGATCACCTACATTGAAGTAAAATAATTTCTACATCAGGCTGACAGTTTCTGGGAAGATTTTTGACTTTTCTACTGCCTACATAAAAGGAAAGAGACAACTTCATCTGGCAACAATGCTTTTTACAAATCTCATTAGGTCTAATTTGAAAAGTCTTTGTAGAGGGTCACCACAATTCTTCTCATTTACATACAGGAAACAAGAGGGTCATTGACCCTAAGGCGCTCACCTGAGTACAAGGCTTCAAGGGTATTTGTATAAATACACAGTTAGGTCTCTTCTTTGTTAGCCTATATTATATACAGGTCACACACACTTTTGAACCTAGTACCACGCCCCCTGGCAGCCATGTTTTTTGACAAATCGAAATAATTTGAACAATCTTGGTAGAGGATTACACAAGAACCATTTGTGTAAAATTATTTTAAAATCAGGCCTGCAGTTTCAAACAAGAAGATTTTTAAAGTTTCCACTATATATATATAGGGAAAAGTGACCACACCCTCTGGCGGCCATGTTTCTTGACAAATCAAAATAATTTGAACAATCCTGGTAGAGGACCATATAAGGACCATTTGTGTAAAATTATTCTAAAATCGGGCAACTTTCATACAAGAAGATTTTTAAAGTTTCTATTATATACATATAGGGAAAAGTGACCACCCCCTCCAGCGTCCATGTTTTTGGACGAATTGGTTTAATTTGAACAATCTTGGTAGAGGGTGACATAAGGACCATTTATTTGAAATTATTTCAAAATCAGACCATCAGTTTAGGAGATGTCATTTGAAGTTTTTTTTATATTTTTAGCCCTGGCAGCCCGTATGTGCAACCAAGCAGAACTGTTTGGACAACTTTGGTAGGAGGACCACCCAAGCAACATCCAGGCCAAATTTCATCAAAATCCATCAAGTGGTTTTGGACGAGATGTCGTTTAAACATAATTGTTGACGATGGACGACTTGACGCAGACGACAGATACAGCATGATCACAATATCTCACCATGCGCACTTTGTGCTCAGGTGAGCTATAAAAACTAACCAATCCTCCCTGACAACCATGTTTTTAAAATAGTTTGAACAATACCCAGGTATATTTGTGTGAAATCACTTTAAAATTGGGCTTGCAGTTTCTGACAAGAAGATATATATTCAGCATCACTGAAAAGTTACCACCCTAATGGCCCTTATATTTTAAAAATCTCATTAGCAAGGGGCAGGACGTGATGTGGTTGCACACTTGGTTCAAGCGAGCAGAATGGTTGCAAACTTAAATGGCGATATTTTCTGAAATCATCGAGTGTTCGCTTGTTTTTTTTATCAGGTAAGTGGGTTTCTATATGTGCATGCATCAGTTCTATGTCTACGTCACATTCGGTTTTGCGTTTCAGCGTTGTAGATATCGAATTCTCGAAGTTATAAGATGGACATGTTCATGTTTTGATATTTGAATTGCTTCTCTAATTCAAAAGAAAGACTTAAAATGAACCCAAAGATTTTAAAGTAGACCGAAGACTCAAAATTAAAAGAAATAGTTAAAATGAAACCAAAGATTTGAAAGGGACTCAAAGATTCTAATTCAAAAGAAAGACTTTAAATGAAAGCAAAGATTATAAAGTAAGCGAAAGACTCAAAACTAAAAGAAATAGTTAAAACGAAACCAAAGATTTGAATCAAAAGAAAGACTTTAAATGAAAGCAAAGATTATAAAGTAAGGGAAAGACTCAAAACTAAACGAAATAGTTAAAATGAAGCCAAAGGTTTGAAATGGACACAAAGTTTCTAATTCAAAAGAAAGACTAAATGAACCCAAAGATTTTAAAGTAGACCAAAGACTCAAAATTAAAAGAAATATTTAAAATGAAACCAAAGATTTGAAAGGGACACAAAGATTCTAATTCAAAAGAAAGACTTTAAATGAACCCAAAGATTATAAAGTAGACCAAAGACTCAAAATTAAAAGAAATAGTTAAAATGAAACCAAAGATTTGAAAGGGACTCAAAGATTCTAATTCAAAAGAAAGACTTTAAATGAAAGCAAAGATTATAAAGTAAGGAAAAGACTCAAAATTAAAAGAAATAGTTAAAATGAAGCCAAAGATTTGAAATGGACACAAAGATTCTAATTCAAAAGAAAGACTTAAAATGAAACCAAAGATTTTAAAGTAGACCGAAGACTCAAAATTAAAAGAAATATTTAAAATGAAACCAAAGATTTGAAATGTGCACAAAGATTCAAGAAAGAAAGACTTCAAATAAACCCAAAGATCTTAAAGTAAACGAAAGATTCAAAATTAAAGGAAATATTTAAAATGAAGCCAAAGACTTGAATGGGACACAAAGATTCTAATTCAAAACAAAGACTTTGAATGAACGCAAAGATTTTTAAGTAGACCACAAACTCAAAATTAAAAGAAATATTAAAAATAAAACCAAAGATTTGAAAGGGACACAAACATTCAAAATCAAAAGGAAGAATTTAAATAAACCCAAAGTAGACCAAAGACTCAAAATTTACAGATTTTTTTTAAATAAAACCAAAGATTTGAAAGGGCCACAAAGATTGTAATTAAAAGAAAGACTTTAAATGAAACCAAAGATTTTAATGTAAGCAAAAGACTCAAAATTAAAAGAAATACTTAAAATGAAGCCACAGATTTGAAAGAGATACAAAGATTCAAACTCTAAAGAAAGACTTTAAATGAAACCAAAGATTGTAAAGTAAGTCAAAGACTCAAAATTAAAAGAAATATATAAAATGAAACCAAAGTTTTGAAAGGGACACAAAGATTCTAATTAAAAAGACAGCCTTTAAAAGAATGCAAAGATTTTAAAGTAAGCAAAAGACAACATTATAATATTTAAAATAAAGTGACAGATAAAGAAACACTTTAAATCAAACGAAAGATTTTAAAAAGGACACAAAGATTCAAATTCAAAGAAAAAGACTTTAAATGAAACCAAGGATTTTAAAACAAGCCAAAGACTCAAAATTAAAAGAAAGACTAACATGAAATAAAGGTTCGAAAGGGACACAAAGATGCAAAATTAAGAGAAAGACATTAAAGAAACCAAGGAATTTAAAGTAAGTTAAAGACCCAAAATTCAGACAAGATTTTAAATGAAACCAAAGATTTTAAAGTATCTCAAAGACTCAATAATAAAAGATATATTTAAAAGGAAACAAGATTTGAAAGGGACACAAAGATTCAAAATCAACAGAAAGATTTTAAAGTAAGTCAAAGACCTTAATTCAAAAGAAAGACTAAATGAAACCAAAGATTTTAAAAGGACACAAAGATTATAATTCAAAAGAAAGACTATAAAGAAACCAAAGATTACGAAGTAAACCAATGACTCAAATTTTAAAAGAAATGTTTTAAAAATTAAACCAAATATTTTAAAGGGACACAAAAATTAAAATTAAAAGAATTATCTAAAATTCTAAATAAAGATTTTAGTGGATCAAAGAATTGGAATAAAAAGACAATTAAACCAAAGAATTTAAAGTAAATTAAATATCCAATTTAAAGTTTTAAATGAAACTTAGTATTTAAAGGAAAGCTTTTTAATGAAGCCAAGCAAGGAAGCTGAACAAAATATTTAAAAAAATTTTTTTAAAGGAACAGAATGAGAGAAAATATTTTAAAATAAGTTAAAAATTCATTTTTAATGAAAACAAAGCCTTTAAAGGAACCCAGATTCAAAATTCGGGATTTTTTAAAAGGGACAAAAAATTCTAACTCAAAAGAAAAACTCTTAAAGATCCGAAAAATTTAAATTTAGAACAAACCCCAGATATCAAACTGACAACAGAATTCAAATGAAAAGAAATATTTCAAATGGAACCATAGACTTTAAAAAGAGTTTAAAGTGACACACTGATTCAAGAAAGAAAAAAAGAAAGATTTCATGAAACGCAAAATCATAAAGAGTCCCAGAAAAAGCAAATTCAAAAGAAAGATTCAAATACAAAGGTTCAAAATGAAAACCAAATAAAACAAAACTGATCTTCAATATTTTATTCATACTATAACACAATATTTCTCACAAGAATGAGTACAAGTAGCAAATTTGCTGAATTGATACCAGCTGCCAAGTATACACTGTGTCAAAGTAGCAATTAAGGAATAACTAAAGGGCAATAACTGGCAATTACTGATGAAATCATTAAAAAAAGCTGAAGAGTTACCAACAACCACTGCCTGCAGACATTTTTCACAGCACATACTGCATGCTGTTCCAATGCATCTGGTTAAACTAGAGTTGTCACAGGAGTGACGAATTATACCCCCACAATATGGCCTTGTCACAGAACTAAGCCAATATCAAAGCTGAACTAGTTTGACCTACTGACCTCATCCGCTGGTCATGATCAACCTCCCTATAAAGTTTCATGATCCTCAGCCCAAGCGTTCTCAAGTTATTGTCAGTAAAAGATTTAAATGACCTTTGACCTTTGGAACCCAAAATAATTACAGGTCATCTGCTGGTCATGATCAACCTCCCTATTAAATTTTGTAATCCTAGTCCAAAGCGTTGTGAAGTTATTGTCCAAAAACCGTTTAAGTGTCCCGGGTCATTGTGACCTTGACCTGTGACCTGCTGACCTCAAAGTCATTAGGGAACATCTGCTGATCATAACCAACCTCGCTATCAATTTTCATGGTCCTAGACCCAAACGTTCTCAAGTTATCATCTGGAAACCGTTTAACTGTTACGTGTTATTGTGACCTTGACCTTTGACCTACAGACCTCAAATGCGAACATGACCTGTATTTAATCATGTTACACCTGTGTACAAAAATTTAAGATCCTAGACCCAAGCGTTCTCAAGTTATCATTTGGAAACCGTTTACTGTTCCGAGTCACTGTGACCTTGACCTTTGACCTACAGACCTCAAAGCTGAAGATGACCTGTACTTCATGATGTTACATATGTGTACCAAAAATTATTATCCTAGGCCCAAGCTTTCTCAAGTTATCATCCGGAAACCATTTCACTGTTCCGAGTCACTGTGACCTTGACCTTTGATCTACAGACCCCAAAGTCGAACTTGACCTGTATTTTATGATGATACACCTGTGTACCAAAATATATGATCATAGGCCCAAGCTTTCTCAACTTACCATCCGGAAACCGTTTAACTGTTCAGGGTCACTGTGACCTTGACCTTTTACCCCAAATTCAAACTTGACCTGTATGTGCAATTTTGACCATTTCAGGGGCCATCACTCTGACAAGAGCGTCATGATGACCCTGGATCGCTCACCTGAGTAATATGAACTACATGTTTCAAATGTCAAACTGATGACAAAATATTAAGAATGTCAGTAGGTCACATTCATGGTCAATGAAATTCAGTTTTATGATTTGTGTACAAAACTGTGTATGTAATCAAAATTTCAAGGCTGTATCTTAAAAACAAGAAAGTAGGTCAGTAGGTCAAGGTCACAGTCAAGTGACCTCATATTACTTGGGTTCATCAGGTAATTTTAATTAAACAGTCTTGAAAATAGGATCAGATGATTTTTTAAGTATTTTTCCTATATAACATAATAACTAAGTGACCAGAGGGCGGGGCCTCTTTTAAACCCAGGGGCATAATTTGAACAATTTTGGTAGAGGACTACAAGACAATGCATCATACCAAATATCAAAAGCCTAGGTCGTATGGTTTCAGACAAAAAGATTTTTAAAGCTTTTTCCTATATAAGTCTATACAAGTGGGCCATAATGGCCCTATATCGCTCACCTGTTATCATTGCACTTAAGGACAAGAAGGTCAAAAATTCATAATCAAGATCAATCAAAAGAATCATGAGAAAATATAGTTGAAATTTTCTTAAAGGTACAGATATTGTCAAAATACACCTAAAAATTGGAGGTACCACCCATGTTGTACCACAGAAAAGTGGTCTCGGTTTTTACCTACGGCCAATAATAAACTAGAGCTATCACTAAAGGTGATGAATGTACCCCCCGCATGCACTGACACAGTACATTGCAATTTGACGCACACAAGACTGCATAATTGTGTGGACTGTATGTATACAGTATAGTAACAAAAAACAAAGTCCCATAACTATGCAGAATATTATCTAAAAGAATGTAACATGCACCATGCACAACAAGGGTTGGTACTGATCACTTGTGTGAAGTTTCATTAAAATGTGTGCAAGGGTTTGGTAGATTAGGCACGCACAAGATTGCATATGCAGACTGTATGTACATAGTATGTAAACAAGAAACAAAGTCCCATAACTCTGCAATTTTTGTCGCTGAAAGAACCTAACATGCCCCATGCACAACTACTGTTGTTACTGATCACTTGTGTGAAGTTTCATTAAATTGTGTCAAGGGGATGAGGAGAGATGGTGCGCACAAGATTGTGTCTATGTATATAGTATAGTAACAAAAAAACAAAGTCCCATAACTCTGCAAATTTTTTTTCTGAAAGAACCTAACATGCCCTATGCACAACTACTGTTGTTACTGATCACTTGTGTGAAGTTTCATTCAATTGTGTCAAGGGGATGAGGAGAGATGGTGCGCACAAGATTGTGTCTATGTATATAGTATAGTAACAAAAAAAAAACAAAAGTCCCATAGCTCTGCAAATTTTTTTTCTGAAAGAACCTAACATGCCCCATGCACAACTACTATTGTTACTGATCACTTGTGTGAAGTTTCATTAAACTGTGTCATGGGGATGAGGAGAGATAGTGCGCACAAGATTGTGTCTATGTATATAGTATAGTAACAAAAAAAACAAAGTCCCATAACTCTGCAAAAAAATTTTCTAAAAGAACCTTACATGCCCCATGCACAACTACTGTTGGTACTGATCACTTGTGTGAAGTTTCATTAAATTCTGTCCAGGGGATAAGGAGAGATGGTGCGCACAAGACTGCGTCTACGGACAGACCGCCAGACAGACAGACGGACAGACAGACAGACAACCTGAAACCAGTATACCCCCTCCTTACAACTTTGTTGTCGGGGGGTACAAACAGTTGCTACATAAGCTATTTATAGTAACATAAAGGGAAGTACTTAAAAAAAATTAAGTGAAAAAAGAAGGATCTGCCAAATAAAAACAAGAGCACTGCAATGCAATGCAAATGCAGAGCAATATACACACAAAACAAAGTCATATGACCTTTGACCCCTAAGTGTGACATTGACCTTGAAGTGAGTCATCCGAAACATGAGCTCTGCATGACGTTTTGATGAGGTGAACATTTGTGTCAGGTTTCTTTGAAATCCTTCAATGGGTTCAAGAGTTACAGAGCAGAAGGGAAATTGTTAACCAACAGACAGACAGACAGACAACAGACAGACAGACAGACGGACGGACACCAAGGCGATAACATAATACGTCCCTGAGGGCGTATGAAAAGGAATTGAGATCTAATAGTGATACAAGTTGTATGCAAGTCTGGTTGAAATAAAATCATAAATAAAGCTGCTATTGTGCAGACAAGGTCAAAATAGTTAATTCTGGCCCTATCAGGGGCCATAACTCTGGAACCCATAATGGAATCTGGCCAGTTCAAGAAAGTAACTAAGATCTTGTGGTGACACAAGTTTTGTGCAAGTTTGATTAAATTCAAATCATAAATGAAGCTGCTATGGTGCAGACAAGGTCAAAATAGCTAATTCTGGCCCTTTCAGGGGCCATCACTCTGGAACCCATAATGGAATCTGGCCAGTTCAAGAAAGGAACCAAAATCTTATAGTGATACAAGTTGTGTGCAAGTTTGGTAAAAATCAAATCATAAATAAAGCTGCTATAGCGCAGACAAGGTCAAAATAGCTAATTTTGGCCCTTTCAGGGGACATAACTCTGGAACCCATAATGGGATCTGGCCAGTTCAAGAAAGGAACCAAGATCTTATACTACGTGACAGGAGAGCTAATAAAACTTCGGACCCCCAGGGCAGGGCCTCTTTCCTCCCAAGCGGTACAATTTGAACAATTTTGGTTGAGGACCTTAAGACAATGCATCAAACCAAATATCAAAGGTCTAAGTGTTGTGGTTTCAGACAAGAAGATTTTTAAACTTTTTTTCCTATATAAGTCTATGTAAAACTTGGGACCCCCGGGGCGGGGCCATATTTGACCCTAGGGGGATAATTTGAATAAACTTGGTAGAGGATCACCTGATGATGCTACATACCAAATATCAAAGCCCTAGGCCATGTGGTTTTGTACAAGAAGATTTTCAAAGTTTTCCCTATATAAGTCTATATAAACCATGTGATCCCCGGGGTGGGGCCATATTTGACCCTAGGGGGATAATTTGAATAATTTTGGTAGAGAACTAATGGATGATGCTACACACCAGATATCAAAGCCCTAAGCCCTGTGGTTTTGTACAAGAAGATTTTCAAAGTTTTCCCTATTTAAGTCTATATAAACCATATAACCCCCGGGGTGGGGCCATATTTGACCCTAGAGGGATAATTTGAACAATTTTGGTAGAGGACCACTAGATGATGCTACACACCAGATATCAAAGCTCTAGGCCCTGTGCTTTTGGACAAGATTTTTAAAGTTTTTCCGTTTGGTTGCCATGGCAACCTGAGTTCTGCATAGAATTCAATTCTTTGAACAATTTTGAAAGAGTGCCACCCAAGGATCATTCTTGTGAGTTTGGTGTAATTCTGCCCAGTGGTTTTCAAGAAGATTTTTTTAGAAATTGTTGACGGACGACGCATAACAGACATCAAGCGGTCACAATAGCTCACCTTGTAACTTCGTGACAGGTGAGCTAAAAATAGGGGGCGGACCCAAATGAAAAATAGGATGTGCGCAAGATCATAATTACAATGATTAAGACTCATGCAAGGTTTCATGGATCTATATCAAACACTTTTTAAGCTAGGCGTGTCACAATGTGAAAATGTGCATTTTTGACTATTTCAGGGGCCATAACTAAATAAAATAGGGGGCGGAGCCAGACGAAAAATAGGAGGGGCGGAAGTTCATATCATGATAAAGACTTATGCAAGGTTTCATCAATTTATATCAAATACTTTTTGAGATATGCGCGTCACGAACTTCGGACGGACAAGAACAAATCTATATGCCCCCACAACTCATGGGGGAGGGGGGCACAAAAAGACAAGTAATTCAGGAAAAAGTGGTGCAAGATTTTGTCATGTGATGTCAGGGATGATGAGGAATAACTATCTTAAGTCTGAAGCGAATCCATTAAGTAATAACAAGGATAAAGGTGTGGACTCGGAAGACGTTGGGTTGAGTAGGATACAGGGTAGCTCTCCACAAATTTCGTACAGTCCAGGTAAAAACGTTGACCTGCATGATGGATGCTGGACCATCTGTCAATACTTAAAACTCACCTGAATTGTGAACAAATGTCTTTCATTTTATGGCCTTGAAATTTAGAGGATTTAGCAAAACTTATTTTGCAAGGCCATGAATTTGGAAATTTTGAATTTTATTTTAAGCATTTATAGGAATTTGGTTATCTATTGGGATTTGATTTTACAGAATCAACAATCAGTATTGACAGAAGTCTTGTGGGAGTTGTCTTTAGACCATGATCTTGGCTTCTGGTGAGTTTCTACAAAAACGAAAAGAACAAACACACAGTGAATAAAATAATCTTCTAGTTTTTGTAAATTACACTTTTAATTATATCCCCATACTATAACAGAAATACTAACAAAACTGAAGATCTTTGTCCATTTTATAATTCATTATAATTGCCTGTTATTTCATGAAAGTAACATGCATAATTTATCACTTTGATCTCAGCTATCACCCTGTCCAATATTGGATCAGTATTGAACTATCTATAAACAAACACAGCAGATTTTTCTATTCTAATTATCTATTTTTTCTGATGTTTATAAGTTATTGTTAGTAAAGACATACAGGAACAAGAGGGTCATGATGACCCTGGATCGCTCACCTGAGTTAAATGAGCTACATGTCTCAAATGTCAAACTGATGATAAAATATTAAGAAAGTCAGTAGGTCACATTCCTAGTCAATGAAATTCAGTTTTACAATTTGTGTGCAAAACTGTGTATGTCATCAGAATTTCAAGGCTGTATTTTAAACAAGAGGGTCCTGATGTCCCTGGATCACTCACCTGAGTAATATGAGCTACATGTTTCAAATGTCAAACTGATGATTTTTAGAATTTTTTGGAAGATTTTCCGATGTACAATCAAGTAACCCCTGGGTGGGGCCAATTTTACCCCGGAGGTCATGATTTGAACAAAGTTTGTAGAAGTCTACTAGGCAATGTTACATATCAAATATCTAAGATCTAGGCCTTCTGGTTTATTTTTAGCAAATTTATGAAGATTTCCCTATGTACAATCAAGTAACCCCCGGGGCTAGGTCAATTTGACCTGGGGGTGGGGGGGGGGGGAAGATTTTACCCCGGGGGTCATGCTACATGTTAAATATCTAAGCTCCAGGCCTTCTGGTTTATTTTTAGAATTTTTTTGAAGATTTCCTTATGTAAAATAAAGTGACCCCTGGGGCGGTGTCAATTTTGACTCCGGGGGGTCATGATTTGAACAAATTTTGTACAGGTCCACTAGGCAATGCTACATGTCAAATATCTAAGCTCTACGCCTTCTGATTTATTTTTTTAAAAAAATTTGAAGACTTTCCTATAGAAATCTATGTAAAATCAAGTGACCCCTGGAGTGGGGTCGATTTTTGACCCCAGGGTCATGATTTGGATAATTTTAGTAGGGGTCCACTAGTCAATGCTACATGTCAAATATCTAAGCTCTATGTCTTCTGGTTATTGAGAAGAAGATTTTTAAAGATTTTCTTATGTAAAATCATATGACCCCTCGGGCGGGGTCAATTTTGACCCCAGGATCATGATTTGAACAAATTTGGTAGAGGTCTACTAGGCAATGCTTCACACCAAATATCTAAGCTCTAGGGCTTCTGATTTTTGAGAAGATTTTTAAAGTCTTTCCTTTTGGTTGCCATGGCAACCAGAGTTCTGCATGGAATTCAATTCTTTGAATAATTTTTGTAGAGCTTCACCCAAGACACATTCCTGTGAAGTTTGAATGAAATTGGCCTAGCAGTTTATGAGGAGATGTTGTTTAAAGTAAAAGTTTACGGATGGACGCCGAGTGATCACAATAGCTCACCCTGAGCCTTTGGCTCATGTGAGCTAAAAACAAGAAAGTAGGTCATTAGGTCAAGTCACAGTCAAGTGACACCATATTGTTTGGGGTCATCAGGTAATTTTATGTATTATAAACAGTCTTGAAAATAAGATCAAATGATTTTTTAAGTATTTTTTCCTTTATAACGCACATAATAACTAAGTGACCCCAGGGCGGGGCCTCTTTTAAGCCGAGGGGCATAATTTGAATAATTTTGGTAGAGGACTACTAGACAATGCATCATATCAAATATCAAAAGCCTAGGTCATATGGTTTCAGACAAGAAGATTTTTAAAGCTTTTTCCTATATAAGTAAGTCTATATCAAACTTGGGAGCCCCATGGCAGGGCCTCTTTTCACCCAAGGGGTACAATTTGAACAATTTTGGTTGAGGACCACTAGATGATGCTACACACCAGATATCAAAGCCCTAGGCCCTGCGGTTTTGGACAAGAAGATTTTTAAAGTTTTTCCTTTCGGTTGCCATGGCAAGTTCTGCATGGAATTCAATTCTTTGAACAATTTTGAAAGGGGGCCACCCAAGGATCATTCCTGTGAAGTTTGGTGTAATTCTGCTCAGTGGTTTTCAAGAAGAGGATTTTTTATAAATTGTTGAGGCACGACGGACATCAAGCGGTCACAATAGCTCAAAAGACACCCAGAGCTAAAAAGACACCCAACTGATTCTTCACAATCTGCCAAGAACGAGCCTGAATGGTAGTATGTGTTAAAACAGTTTATAAAATATGTCCAAAATATTGTTTTAAAACAAGTATAATGTAATGGTTCATGTGCTCTTTAAAGTTAATACCTTGAATGGTTATTAAGTTACGCTCCGAACATGATATATGATAGATGGACAGACTCAAGTGACATCACTTATATCCTTTTTTCCAAAACAGGTGTATAACAAGGCAGTCTGAAAGACAGCTATATCTCACGCTGCTGTTATAAATAGTGGCTCAAAACTTTGACCTTGGGTTGTGACCTTGACCTTGAGCCACCATGGCTGATTCATAGGTTCTGCATATCGTCTTGATGAGGTGATCATTTGATCCAAGTTTCATGATTATCCTTCAACGAGTTTAGGGAGATACAGAGTGGGCATAAAATGGAAGGCTCAAACTTTTGACCTTAAATTGTGACCTTGACCTTGAGCCGACATGGCTGACTCATGGGTTAAGCACATTGATGAGGTGATTATTTGATCCAAGTTTCATGATTATCCTTCAAGGGGTTTAGGAGATACAGAACAGACATGAAAAGGAAGGCTCAAACCTTTGCCCTTGAACTGTGACCTTGACCTTGAGCCGACTCTTGGGTTCTGCATATCGTCTTGATGAGGTGATCATTTGGTCCAAGTTTCATGATTATCCTTCAAGAGGTTTAGAATATACAGAGCGGACACAAAACAGGAGGCTCAAACCTTTGACCTTGAGCCAACATGGCTGACTCATGAGTTCTGCACAATGTCTTGATGAGGTGATCATTTGATCCAAGTTTCATGATTATCCTTCAAGGGGTTTAGGAGATACACAGCGAACAGAAAATGGAAGGCTCAAACCTTTGTCCTTGAGCTGTGACCTTGACTTTGAAATGACATGGCCGACTCATAGATTCTGCAGGTGATCAAGTTTCAGGATTATCCTTCAAAGGGTTTAGGAGATACACAGCTGACAGGAAATGGAAGGTTAAAACCTTTGACCTTGAGTTGTGACCTTGACCTTGAGTCAACATGGTTAACTTATAGGTTCTGCACATCGTCTTGATGAGGTGATCATTTGATCAAAGTTTCATGATTATCCTTCAAGGGGTTTAGGAGATACAGAGCGGACACAAAATGGAAGGCTCAAACCTTTTACCTTGATTTGTGACCTTTACTTTGAGATGACAAGGCTGACTCATAGATTCTGCACACCGCCTATGGGTGCCATCGCTCGTCTGCAAGTGCTGGACAATCTGTAAGAAAAGATTTATGCATGTAGTAAAGTTTTCTAAGTACAACAAGAGCTGTCAGAGGACAGCAACGCTCGACTATTCAACAGCCTTGTCGAATGAATGAATAAGGAAGTCAAAAAAGGGGCATAATTTAGTAAAAAAAAGCAAAGTAGGGTTATGGAACCTGCATAGTGCTTATCAGCTCATGACAGTGGACAAGCGTGAGAAGTTTCAATCCATTCCCATAAGTGGGTACTGAGATACCAGCTTACATATAAGAATTTAACCAAAAACTCCTAAGTTGAAAAAGGGACATAATTTTGTAAAGTGCAAAGTTGAGTTATTGACCCTTTGCACTGCATGTCATATCATGACAGTGAACAAGTGTGTGAAGTTTCAATCCTTTCCTATTAGTGGATACTGAGATACCAGCTTACATACAAAAACTTAACCAAAAATTTCTATGTTGAAAAAGGGGCATAATTTTGTAAAAAAGCAAAATAGAGTTATGGGACCTATTTTGTGCATGTCAGATCATGACAGTGAACATGTGTGTGAAGTTTCAATCCATTCCCATTAGTGAGTACTAAATAGAGTTATGGAACCTGTGCAATGTAAGTCAGTTTATCACAGTTAATAAGTGTGTGAAGTTTCAATCCATTCCCATTAGTGGTTATTGAGATACCAGCTTACATACAAAACCTTAACCAAAAATTTCTAAGACGAAAAAGGGGCATAATTTTGTAAAAAAGCAAAATAGAGTTATGGAACCTGTGCAATGTAAGTCAGTTCATCACAGTGAATAAGTGTGTGAAGTTTCAATCCATTCCCACAAGTGGTTGCTGAGATACCAGCTTACATACAAAAACTTAACCAAATCGGGACGCGGACGCATGGGCAAGTCCAATAGCTCTACTATTCTATGAATAGTCGAGCTAAAAAGGGTCATAATTCTTACAGCAAAATGCATATCAGAATTATGGTTCTTGGTACACACAGTCAACTAATGTTGATAAACAAGTGTGCAAACCTTCAAAGCTGTAGCTGTTATAGTTTTTGAAAAAAGGTGGGCCTAAACAAAACTTTAACCAATGCCAACAACCAAGTGTAGACAATACATGTACCTTGTAGATTTTATTAAACAAGAGCACCACCGCCTTGTGGGTGCTGACGCTCATCTGATTTTTTTGTATAATAGAAATATTGTCCTACCCATAATTTTCTAAGTCTAAAAAGGGACATTATTCTTGCAAAAAGCAGGATAGAGTTATGTTTCTTGATGTACAGTGTCCGCTTATGATGGTGAAAAACTGTTGCAAGTTTTAAAGCAATAGCTTTGATATTTTATGAGAAAAGCTGACAAACATAATACTCAACCAAGAAAACTGATTTTCTAAGTCCAAAAGGGGCAGTAATTATTGCAAAAAGCAGGATGGAGTTATGTTTTTTGCTGTACAGGGTCAGCTTATGATGGTGAACAAGTGTTGCAAGTTTCAAAGCAATAGCTTTGATAGTTTAAGAGAAAAAGTTGACCTAAACATAAAACTTAACCAAAAAATCTGATATTTTCTAAGTCCAAAAGGGGCCATAAATCTTGCAAAAAGCAGGATGGAGTTATGTTTCTTGCTGTATAGGGTCAGCTTATGATGGTGAACAAGTGTTGCAAGTTTCAAAGCAATAACTTTGATAGTTTAGAAGAAAAGCTGACATAAACATGAAACTTAACCAGAAAAACCGATTTTCTAAGTCCAAAAGGGGCAATAATTCTTGCAAAAAGCAGGATGGAATTATGTTTCTTGATGTACAGGGTCAGCTTATGATGGCGAACAAGTGTTCCAAGTTTCAAAGCAATAGCTTTGATAGTTTAGGAGAAAAGCTGACCTAAACATAAAACTTAACCAAGAAATCTGATATTTTCTAAGTACAAAAGGGGCCATAAATCTTGCAAAAAGCAGGATGGAGTTAAGTTTCTTGCTGTACAGGGTCAACTTATGATGGTGAATAAGTGTTGCAAGTGTCAAAGCAATAGCTTTGATAGTTTAGGAGAAAAGCTGACCTAAACATAAAACTTAACCAGGCAACGCCGACGCCGATCAAGTGATGACAATAACTCATCATTTTTTTTTCTCCAAAAAATCAGATGAGCTAAAAATCAGAGGAGTTATAAATGATATCACAGCTAACAAGAGCTGAATGTTGACAGCATGCTCGACTATTCAAAGAATTGATGGAAAATTACCAAAAATTTTCAGACAAAAGAAAAACAAGAGCTGTCTGTTAACAGCGTGCTCGACTTTTCCAAGCAATGATAGTACAGGGTCAAAATATTACCTGAGATTTTCAGACAAAAGAACAGGAACTGATAAGACAATATACCAGCATTAATTTTGTGGATTTGGATAAGTTTAGCACTATAATGTAATGTGTGACCATGTTGGTAAGCAAGTGTTCAAAGTGTCAAAGCCATATATCAAACAGTTGATAGACAAAATATCGAATGGTATGCAAAACCTAACTAATTTCTATGTCCAGAAAAAGGCCATAACTGAGCTCAAGACCTTGCCCTAGGTAAGTAGACAATGAAGGTAAACAAGTGGTCAAAGTTTCAAAGCCATATGACAAACAGGTTAGGCATAATATAGACTGGTACGAAAAACTTCACTGATTTCCAAGTCCAAAAAGGCCCATAATTTAGCCAAAATAGTTGACAGAGTATTGTACTCTTGCCTACAGATGGAAATCATGATGATAAACAAGTGTTAAATAAACAGTTTCAAACTCGTACGAGTTTTTAAGGAGATAAACATTCTGACCAAGTTTCATGAAGATTGGAGCAAAAATGTGGCCTCTGGAGTGCAAACAAGCAGTTTCTTTGATTTGACCTAGTGACCTAGTTTTTTACCTAACTGGACCCAATCTTTAACCGGTTTGAAATTTCATGGAGACAAATAATCTGACTAATTTTCAATAAGATTGGACTAAAAATGTGGCCTTAGTGTAAACAAGCATTTTCTTTGATTTGACCAAGTGATCAAGTTTTTGACCCAACATGACACAAAATAGAACCCGTCCATGATATAATGAAAACAAACATTCTGACAAAGTTTTGTGAAGATTAAAGCAGAAAAGTGGCCTCTAGAGTGCAAACAAGCTTTTCCTTTGATTTTACCAAGTGACCTAGTTTTTGAATCTACATGACCCAGATCCGAAATCATAAAATACTTCCTGATACCAAACATTCTGACCAAGTTTTATGAAGATTGAATATAAAATGTGGCCCCAAGAGTGTAAACAAGTTTTTCTTTGCTTTGACTGTGGGACCTAATTTTTGACCCCATGTAACCCTGATAAAAACTCATTCAAGATTTTATATAGACAAACATTCTGACCAAGTTTCAAGCACATCCGGTGAAAAATGCAGCCTCTGACCTAGATTTCATCAAGAAGATAACTTTGATTATATTTCATGAATATCTGTTGAAAAATGCAGCCTTTATTTGCACACACACAGTTTTTCTTTGATTTGACCGGGTGACCTAGTTTTTGATTCTAGATAACCCATATTTAAATTTTATCTAGACTTCATCAAGAAAAACATTCTGACCAATTCTTATGACTTCCAATCTTAAAATGTGGTCTCTAGACTGTTTACAAGATTTTCCTTTGATCTGGCCTAGTAACCTAGTTTTTTTACCCTACATGACCCAGATTCAAACTTAGCCTAAAGATCATCAAGATAAACATCCTGACTATGTTTTTTTTTAATGACAGTCATAAATGTGGCCTCTAGAGTGTTAACGAGTTTTTCCTTTAATCTGACCGGGTGACCTAGTTTTTGACCCCACATAACCCGGTTTCAAACTTAGTCTAGAGGTCATCTAGGAAAACATTCTGACCAATTCTAATGAGTTTCAAGCTTAAAATGTTGTCTCTAGTGTCAAAAAGATTTTCCTTTGATCTGGCCTAGTGGCCTAGTTTTCAACCCACATGACTCAGATTCAAACTTGGCCAAAAGATAATCAAGATAAACATTCTGACTAGGTTTCATGATTGAAGATAGGGTCATAAATGTGGCCTCTAGAGTGTTAACAAGCTTTTCCTTTGATTTGACCAGGTGACCTAGTTTCTGACCCCACATGACCCAGATTCAAACCTGGCCTAAAGATCATTAAGATAAAACATTCTAACAAAGTTTCAAGAAGATCTGGTCTTAAATGTGTTCTCAACATATTTCAAGATTTATCTCTGATCTGCCCTACTGACCTTTTTGAACTCACATGACCCTGTTTCAAACTTGACCTAGAGGTCATCAAGAAAAATATTCTGACCAAGTTTCATAAAGATTGGGTCATAACTTTGGCCTCTAGAGTGTTAACAAGGCAAATTTTGACGCACAACAGACGATGGACAATGACTGGTCACAATAGCTCACCTTGAGCAATTTGTGCTCTGGTGAGCTAAAAACTTTAACCAACACCAGGGTGAGTAGTAAAACTTTCCATCATCTTCAAATAGTCCTGCTAACAATGATAGAGATCACCTGTTGATCAAATACAATAACTCTATGTTTGAAAGAATTTGGCCAATTTGTTTTTCTTAACTGGAATTGAAATATCATACTTAATTAATTACCGGATCATTATTTGAGAATTATACTAGATCACTGTTCCAGAATTATACTGGATCATTGTTCCAGAATTATACCAGATCATTGTTCCAGAATTATACAGGATAATTGTTCCAGAATTATACCAGATCATTGTTCCAGAATTATCCCAGATCATTGTTCCAGAATTATACTAGATAGTTTACTTTTTGTATATTCAATAGGGACTTAAATAGGGGCTAAGTTGTACTGGTTCAAACTGTTTTATTACAGTGTATCAAAACTTATCTTTTATCAATGTCATCTGAAGGGCATTTCTCATCTTTGCTGCCATATAGGGAACATTACATCTTTTATGTCGAAACTTTAAAGAGCCCTCATTGTCTCCAAATAATCTGACTTTGATGAAAATTTGAAATCTTGGTGTCTGTGTTTATCTAGTAAACTCTTATGGGACCTTTACAATCTTTTTCTCTTTTTTTAACCATTTCATGACATCTGAATATTATCAATAGAATATAATGTGTATTCAATACCTTGTAATTTCTGCAGTTTCTAATGTTCCAAATGTCTAAAACATCAACACAGCTAGATATGGAAACTTCACATCTGAAAATAAACATACCAAACATATCCTAAATAACATATTAGATATCTTTTAAAACAAATATGGTAATTCATCATAATCTTTGCATGTCAAAGTAACAATAATCCTATCCTTAATCAATTACATACCTATTCTGTAAATGAACACATATTTTTCAAATAACAATAGCTGCTGCTGTGCTTCTATGAAAAGCACCAATCCAGAATCAATGATTTTAACAAGAGTGTAAGAATGTCACAATATATGCCAGTCATAGCAAACAGGTAGGTTAAAATATACCTAAAAATTTGATGCAACATGAATGTTGTACCACAGAAAAGTGGTCTTGATTTTTCCCTATGGCCAGTAATAAAAAAAGTTACCATATAAGCTATTTATAACATTAACAAAGGGATGTAATTTTAAAAACAAGGGTGTCTCATGGTGGTGAACATTTGTGCCAAGTTACATCAAAATCCCTCCATGCATGCAGAAGAAATGCTCCAGACAGTCATTCTTGAATTTTACCTTTGACCTCTGAGTGTGACCTTGACCATAGACCTAGTTCTTGCACATGACACTCCGACTCATGCAGGTGGTGAACATTTCTGCCATGTAACATCAAAATCCCTCCATGCATGAAGAAAAAATGCTTCGGACAAAGTCATTCTTGTATCTGACCTTTGGCCTCTAATTGTGACCTTGACCTCAGACCTGGTTCTTGTGCATGACAATCCGTGTCACGGTGGTGAACATTTGTGCCAAGTTACATCAAAATCCCTCAATGTATTAAGAAAACATGCTCTAGACAGTCATTCTTGAACAGGGCTCCGGAAATTTGCCGGTTTGTCGGTTTTGGACCGATTTTTGACTTTTCAGACCGATTCGTGGAGTGAAAAAATAAAAAAATTGGTCCCGTAAAAATGAAGAAAAGTATAAATTTCGGTCTGAAATCTCAATACACGATGACCTGCCAAGCAGGAAACTGTTGGTCGCACCCTCAGATAATCAATAAACGTGTCAAACGGTCTGATTGTCACCTTGATAATCGGTCCGTAATTAGCACGAGACGCAATCAGTGCTTGCGCGGCACATCCTTTAATGTTTGCAGACAGCCGACTGCAATGTATTAAACATTTCTGACTGGTTTCCAAATGTTTCTGACTGGATCCAAATGCTTTTGACGGGGATCCATTTCTTTTATTTAGAATCCGACAGATGTTTTTTTTTTTTTTGTTTTTTTTTCTTCAAAAGGCTATGTTTGATCACGGGTAAAAAACAAATGGTCACTGCATTTATTGAGACCTCACACGGGAAACCGATATAAATAATTTTTATAAATACTTGATTTGTAAAAATTACATGATTCATTTGTTGGGACTTTAGTTGAAACAAGTACAGAAAATCGTCTTTGCAACCCAACTGTACATAAAAAAAAAATAATAAAAAAAAATGGACTGGCAAACACGAATGATAAGAAAACCGCTGTGGCGCTGTTTATCAAATCGGTCTTTTAAAAAATGTTTCAAAATGAAATTTTGTTTCTTTGTAGAATGTAGCTGCTTGTTGAAGTACAACGCCAGCGTAATGAAATATCTGTGGCCAATGCGCATGACCTTATGCGGGAAATTTGATCTCAGCTTTCACATAACGTACACATTAGGTCCGCGGCAGAGTATTCTTAAAATACTGAGTATGTTTGGCAGAGAATATGTGTCGAGTAAATCGCTTTGACGCATCTGTATTTTATAAAATTCCGTCAAAGAATGAGGAAACATCATAAAGTGTCTGCTGAGTATACTGTACCGAAGTCACGTGCGTTGGCTTTTAGAGTAGTTAGGTACACGGTGTCAATGCCCCTGCAATTTTATCCTTGCAAGTATTTTCTCGGAAAAACATCGAAATTTAAACAAAGTAACGATCACACATAACACTGAATAACTGTCATCATTGTATGGTAATTTGCGGTGACCGGTAGATCATTTTTAATGCATGACATGCTTATTTCTTTACTCTATCACATTTTACAAATATCTGTTATATATTGGTAATGGTGGGGTAGCGCCGATGTCAGGATTTTCGTTTGGGACCCATTGAGTTCTGAAAATTTCCGGAGTCCTGTTCTTGAATTTGACATTTAACCTCTAAGTGTGACCTTAACCTTAGACCTAGGGACCTGGTTCTTGCACATGACACTCCGTCTCATGATGGTGAACATTTGTGCCAACTTACATCAAAATCCCTCCATGTATGAAGAAGAAATGCTCTGGACAAAGTTTGTGGACGCCACCCGCCCTGGGCGTTCCCGTAACAAGTAAAAGGAGTCATTGAGCATGTAAATTCTTTGTTTAAAACCAAATATATTGAGTCTTTTTATTGTTGAAGAAAAAGTGTATCACTGGTATATCTCTGGGGGCTCAATTTGTCATTTATTTATTTTTGTTTTGTTTTTAAGTTTGCGGTTTTTCAACAGTATTTCAGTTATAAAATGGTGTTCAGTTAACCTAACCAGCGTTCCTGGATTGTGTACCAGTACAAACCTGTTCTCAGCAAGAAACTGCCAACTTCCCCACATGAATAAGAGGTGGAGGACGAATGATTTCAGACACAATGCCTTTTATTGAATCGTCACAGAGAACGTACGGACCACCCAAGGATCAAACTCACAATCCCCGTGATCCATAGATCTGCACTCTCCCTACTGAGCCAAGCAAGCGGATCTAAATGTATTTTGTAATCATGGTATCTGTACCTATCTAGTAAACTCATATGAGCACACTGAACATAATGACTTGTTCAATCTTTCTCATTTATAATTTATTCCAGTTCAAAACATTTTAATATTGTTAGCATCATACCTGTATTCAATACCTTGTCATTTCTACACTTTCCAATGTTCCAAACATCTAAAACATCCACACAGCTAGACAACAAAACTTCAGGTCTGAAATAAACATATCAAACATATCCTCAATCACATTTGTTACCATAGCAATAAAATAAAAGGCTGTGTATTGTCTACCTATGTATCAGGCTTCATGAAAAAAATATCTTGTTCTTTTTATTATAAAAAGTTGGATCACTCTCTGGCACTTTTTTCTCATACCTTTTCACTATTTGTTGTCATAGAAACAACATACTTTGCCATAGCAACAAACAAAAGGGCACTCTTATTTTTCATACTGCTATTGACATACTGAGTTTCATGAAAAAAAAAAAGTACTTTTAAAGGAAATGCAGGATCCTACTACGTGAGACTGACTGAATGAATGACTTACCATTTGCCCCCACCATCATAACACAGGTAGGGGACTAATGACATATAAACAGAGAGATGGTGCTATTCTAAAAACTGACTGTCTAACATGTCTTTAGTACGATCAAATGCAAACTATCCGAATTACATTTATGCAACTTTTTATGATTTTTTTTCTTCACTTTTCTTATATTATATCAAGGAGCAAAATAAACCATTACTAAGTGATCCCAAGACTTAGATTCATATTAGAAATGCATGTTTTTAGGAATCATAAAAAAACAAGAGGGTCATGATGACCCTGAATCGCTCACCTGATTTATATGAGCCACATGTTTAAAATAGCAAACTGATGCTAAAATATTAGAAAGTAGTTCAGTAGGTCAAATTTGTGGTCACTGATCGTCAGTTTTAAGATCAGAGTCCAAAACTGTACATGCCATCCAAATTTCAGGGCTGTATCTTAAACAAGAGAGCCAAGATGGCCCTAGGTCGCTCACCTGAGAAACACACCATAACACAATATATTAAACAGTGTAAACATGTTTGACCTAGTGATTTCATGGAAAAAAATATTTTGACCAATTATCATTAAAATTGGAGCAAAAATCTTGAGTATAAGTTTTTTTTTTTATTTGACCTAGTGATCTAATTTTGATCCCAGATTACCCATATTCAAACTTGACCTAGATTTCATCAATGCAATCATTCTGACCAAAATTCATGAAGATCAATTGAAAAAATACAGCCTCTATCACATACACAAGGTTTTACTTTTATTTGACCTAGTGACCTACTTTTTGACTCAAGATGACTCATTTTCAAATTCGGCCTAGACTTCATTAAGATTTATCATTTTGACTTAATTTCAGGAAGATCAATTGAAAAATACAGCCTCTATCGCATATACAAGCTTTTCCTTTGATTTGACCTAGTGACCTAGTTTTTTACCCCAGATGACCCATATTTGAACTTGACCTAGATTTTATCAAGGCAATCATTCTGACAAAAATTCATGAAGATCAATTGAAACAAGAGGGCCAAGATGGCCCTAGGTCGCTCACCTGATAAACACACCATAACAGTGTAAACATGTTTGACACAGTGATTTCATGGAAACAAATATTCTGACCAATTTTCATTAAGATTGGATCAAAAATGTGGTCTCTTAAGTGTAAATAAGTATTTTCTTCAATTTGACCTAGTGACCTAGTTTTTGAGCTAAGATGACCTATATTCGAATCTGACCTAGATTTGATCAAGGCAACAATTCTGACTAAATTTCATCAACCTCGATTAAAAAATACAGCCTCTATCGCATACAAAATGTATTTCTTTGATTTGACCTAGTGACCTAGTTTTCGACCCCAGATGACCCATTTTCAAAATTGGTCTAGATTTCATCAAGGTTATCATTCTGACAAAATTTCATGAAGATCAGTTGAAAAATACAGCCTCTATCGCATACACAAGGTTTTTCTTTGATTTGACCTAGTGACCTACTTTTTAACCCCAGATAACCCATTTTCAAACTCGGCCTAGATTTCATCAAGGTAATCATTCTGACCAAAATTCATGAAGATAAAATGAAAAATACAGCCTCTATCGCATACATAAGGTTTTTCCTTGATTTGACCTAGTGACCTAGTTTTTGACCCCGGGTGTCCCATTTTCGAACTCGGCCTAGATTTCATCAAGGTAATCACTCTGACAAAATTTCGACCAAATTTCATAAAAATCAATTGAAAAAAACAGTCTCTATCGCATACACAAGATTTTTCTTTAATTTGACCTAGTGACCTACTTTTTAACCCCAGATAACCCATTTTCAAACTCGGCCTAGATTTCATCAAGGTTATCATTCTGACCAATATTCATGAAGATTAATTGAAAAATACAGCCTCTATCGCATACACAAGGTTTTTCTTTGATTTGACCTAGTGACCTAGTTTTTGACCCGAGATGACCCATTTTCGAACTCGGCCTAGATTTTATCAAGGTTATCATTCTGACCAACATTCATGAAGATTAATTGAAAAATACAGCCTCTATCGCATACACAAGCTAAATGTTGACAGACGACAGACGCCGGACGTCAGACGCCGGACATAGAGCGATCAGAAAAACTCACCTGAGCATTGCTCAGGTGAGCTAAAAATACAGCCTCTATCACATACACAAGGTTTTTCATTGATTTGATGTAGTGACCTAGTTTTTGACCCCAGATGGCCCATTTCCAAACTCGGCCTAGATTTTATCAAGACTATTATTCTGACTAAAATTCATACACAAGGTTTTTCTTTGATTTGACCTAGTGACCTACTTTTTGACCCTAGATGACTCGTATTCAAATTTGACCTAGATTTCATCAAGGCAATCATTCTGACTTAATTTCAGGAAGATCAATTGGAAAATATAGCCTCTATTGCATACACAATGTTTTTCTTTGATTTGACCTAGTGACCTACTTTTTGACTCAAGATGACACATTTTCAAATTCTGCCTAAACTTCATTAAGATTATCATTTTGACTTAATTTCAGGAAGATCAATTAAAAAATACAGCCTCTATCGATTTGACCTAGTGGCCTAGTTTTTGACCCCAGATGACCCATATACGAATTTGACCTAGATTTCATCAAGGCAATCATTCTGACCAAAATTAATGAAGATTAATTGAACAAGAGCTGTCTCCATAGGATGACACATGCCCCCGATGGCACTTTGAATGAATAGTTATGGCCGATGTTAGAGTTTAGGACCTTTGACCTACGGAGCTGGGTCTTGCGCGCGACACGTCGTCTTACTGTTTCACACATTCATGCGTAGTTATTTTAAAATCCATGCATGAATGACAATGATATGGACCGGACACGCCCATCAATGCACTATCATGAAAAATGACCTTTAATGTGGAAGTGTGACCTTGACCTTTGAGCTACGGACCTGGGTCTTGCGTGCGACACGTCGTCTTACTGTGGTACACATTCATGCCAAGTTATTTGAAAATCCATCCATCGATGACAAAGATATGGACCGGACACGCCCATCAATGCACTATCCTTTAACGTCTAAGTGTTACCTTGACCTTTGAGCTACAGACCTGGGTCTTGCGCGCGACATGTTGTCTTACTGTGGTACACATTCATGCCAAGTTAGTTGAAAATCCATCCATGGATTACAAAGATATGGACCGGACACGAAAATTGCGGACAGACTGACAGACCGACAGACAGACCGACAGACGGTTCAAAAACTATATGCCTCCCTTCGGGGGCATAAAAATACAGCCTCTATTGCGTACAAAAGCTTTTTCTTTGATTTGACCTAGTGACCTAGTTTTCGACCCCAGATGACCCATATTCAAACTCAGCCTAGATTTAATCAAGGTTATCATTCTGACCAAAATTCATGAAGATTAATTGAAAACTACAGCCTCTATCGCATACACAAGGTTTTTCTTTGATTTGACATAGTGACCTACTTTTTGACCCTAGATGACCCATATTCAAATCTGAGCTAGATTTCATCAAGGCAATCATTCTGACTTAATTTCAGGAAGATCAATTGGAAAATATAGCCTCTATTGCATACACAAGGTTTTTCATTGATTTGACCTAGTGACCAAATTTTTGACCCCAGATGACCCATTTTCAAACTTGGCCTAGATTTCATTAAGGTTATCATTTTGACTTAATTTCAGGAAGATCAACTGAAAAATATAGCCTCTGTCACATATACAAGCTTTTCCTTTGATTTGACCTAGTGACCTACTTTTAATCCCCAGATGACCAATATTCAAACTTGACCTAGATTTTATCAAGGCAATCATTCTGACCAAAATTCATGAGGATTAATTGAACAAGAGGGCCAAGATGGCCCTATATCGCTCACCTGAGTTAAGTTGCTCACTTGAACAAATTTCTTTGCTAAAGCTTCAAAAACAAGAAAGTACGTAACTAGGTCATATTCATGGTCACTGAAAGTCAGTTCTAAGATTAGTGTATAAAACTGTACATATCATCCAAATTTCAAGGCTGTATCTTAAACAAGAGGACCATAATGGTCCTGAATCGCTCACCTCTTCCCACATGACCCAGTTTTGCGTATGACATCGTAATTTCTATTATTTGACATAGTGACCTAGTTTTTGAGCTCATGTGACCCAGTTTTGAACTTGACCTAGATATTATCAAGATAAAAATTCTGACCAATTTTCATGAAGATCCACTGAAAAATATGGTCTCTAGAGAGGTCACAAGGTTTTTCTATTATTTGACCTATTGACCTAGTTTTCGAAGGTACGTGACCCTGTTTTGAATTTTACCTAGACATCATCAAGGTGAACATTCTCACTAATTTTCATGAAGATCTCATGAAAAATATGGCCTCTAGAGAGGTCACAAGGTTTTTCTATTTTTATACCTACTGGCCTAGTTTTTGACCGCACGTGACCCAGTTTCGAAACTGACGTAGATATCATAAAGGTGAACATTCAGATCAATTTTCATGAAGATCCATTGAAAAATATGGCCTCTAGAGAGGTCAAAAGATTTTTCTAATTTTAGACATACTGACCTAGTTTTTGACTGCAGTTGACCCAGTTTCAAACTTGACCTAGATATCATCAAGATGAACATTCAGACCAACTTTCATACAGATCCCATGAAAAGTATGGCCTCTAGAGAGGTCACAAGGTATTTATATTATTTGACCTACTGACCTAGTTTTTTAAGGCACGTGACCAAGTTTCAAACTTGACCTAGATATCATCAAGGTGAACATTCTGACCAATTTTCATGAAGATCCATTTAAGGGTAGGGCCTCTAGAGAGGTCACAAGGTTTTTCTATTTCAAGACCTACTGACCTAGTTTTTGATCACAGTTGACCCAGTTTCAAACTTGACCTATATATCATCAAGATAAACATTCAGACCAACTTTCATAAGATCCCTGAAAAATATGGCCTCTAGAGAGGTCACAACATTTTTTCATTATTTGACCTACTGACCTACTTTTTGATGGCACGTGACCCACTTTCAAACTTGATCTAGATATCATCAAGATGAACATTCTGACCAATTTTTATGGAGATCCATTCACAAGTATGGCCTCTAGAGAGGTCACAACGTTTTTCTAATTTTAGACCTACTGTCCTAGTTTTTGACCGCACATGACCCTGTTTCGATCTTGACCTAGATATCATCAAGATGAACATTCAGACCAACTTTCATAAAGATCCCATGAAAAATATGGCCTTTAGAGAGGTCACAAGGTTTTTCTATTATTTGACCTACTGACCTAGTTTTTGACGGCACGTGACCCACTTTCAAATTTCACCTAGATATCATCAAGATGAACATTCAGACCAACTTTCATACAGATCCCATGAAAAATATGGCCTCTAGAGAGGTCACAAGGTTTTTCTATTATTTGACCTACTGTCCTAGTTTTTGAAGGCACGTGACCCAATTTCCAATCTGATCTAGATATCATCAAGGTGAACATTCTGACCAATTTTCATTAAGATCTCATGAAATATATGGCCTCTAGAGAGGTCACAAGGTTTTTCTATTTTTAGACCTACTGACCTAGTTTTTAACCGCACGTGACCCAGTTTCAAAGTTGACCTAGATATCATCAAGATGAACATTCAGACCAACTTTCATACAGATCCCATGAAATATATGGCCTCTAGAGAGGTCACAAGGTTTTCCTATTATTTGACCTACTGACCTTGTTTTTGAAGGCACGTAACCCAGTTTCGAACTTGATCTAGATATCATCAAGGTAAACATTCTGACCAATTTTCATGAAGATCTTATGAAATATATGGCCTCTAGAGAGGTCACAAGGTTTTTCTATTTTTAGACCTACTGACCTAGTTTTTGAAGGCACGTGACCCAGTTTCGAACTTGACCTAGATATCATCAAGATGAACATTCTGACCAACTTTCAAATTTTTTTCAAAAAATGTGACCTCCAGAGTGGTCACAAGCAAAAGCTTACGGACGGACGCACGGACGGACGGACGAGGGACGCTGCGTGATCACAAAAGCTCACCTTGTCACTATGTGACAGGTGAGCTAAAAACAAGAAAGTAGGTCAGTAGGTCAAGGTCATAGTCAGGTGACCCTTATCATGTGGCGTCATCAGGTAATTACAATTAAACTGTCCAGGAAACATGATCTGATAATTTTTTAAGTATTTTTTCCTGTATAACTCATATATCAAGTGACCCCTGGGGCGGGGCCTCTTTTCACACCAGGGGCATAATTCAAACAAGAGGGAAGTCAGTGGGTCACTTTCATGGTCAATGAAATTCAGTTTTAAGATTTGTGTGCAAAACTGTGTAAGTCATCAATATTTCAAGGCTGTATCTTAAAAAACAAGAAAGCAGGTCAGTAGGTCAAGGTCACAATCAAGTGACACCATATTACTTGGGTCATCAGGTAATTATAATCAAATAGTCCTGGAAATAGGATCAGATGATATTTTAAGTATTTTTCCTATATAACTCACATAATAACTAAGTGACCCCAGGGCGGGGGCCTCTTTTAACCCCAGGGGCATAATTTGAACAATTTTGATAGAGGACTACTTGACAATGCATCATACCAAATATCAAAAGCCTAGGCCATATGGTTTCTGACAAGAAGATTTTTAAAGCTTTTTCCTTTATAAGTTTATATGAAACTTGGGACCCCCAAGGCAGGGCCTCTTTTCACCCAGGGGTACAATTTGAACAATTTTGGTTGAGGACCATAAGACAATGCTACAAACCAAATATCAAAGGTCTAAGAGTTGTGGTTTCAGACAAGAAGATTTTTAAAAAAAAATTCCTATATAAGTCTATGTAAAACTTGGGACCCCCGGGGCGGGGCCAAATTTGAGCCTAGGAGGATAATTTGAACAATCTTGGTAGAAGACCACTAGATGATGTTACATACCAAATATCAAAGCCCTAGGCCATGTGGTTTTGTACAAGAAGATTTTCAAAGTTTTCCCTATATAACTCTATATAAACCATGTGACCCCCGGGGCGGGGCCATATTTGACCCTAGGGGGATAATTTGAACAATTTTGGTAGAGGACCACTAGATGATGCTACATACCAGATATCAAAGCCCTAGGCCCTGTGGATTTGGACAAGAAGATTTTTTAAAGTTTTTCCTTTCGGTTGCCATGGCAACCAGAGTTCTGCATGGAATTCAATTCTTTGAACAATTTTGAAAGGGGGCCACCTAAGGATCATTCCTGTGAAGTTTGGTGTAATTCTGCCCAGTGGTTTTCAAGAAGAAGAATTTTTTTAGGAAATGTTGACGGACGGACGCCGCACGACGGACGCCGGACATTGAGTGGTCACAATAGCTCACCATGAGCCTTTGGCTCAGGTGAGCTAAAAATACAGCCTCTATCGCATACACAAGGTTTTTCTTTGATTTGACCTAGAGACCTAGTTTTTTACCCCAGATGACCCATTTTCAAATTCGGCCTAGATTTCATCAAGATAATCATTCTCCCCAAAATTCATGAAGATCAATTGAACAAGAGCTGTCCGTAAGACAGCCAAGCTCGACTATTCTAAATATTGTCTCAGAAGCAGGAATATATTACCCAAAAAGGTTAAATATCAAAAGAGTTTTAAGTTCAAAAGGGGACATAATTTGACCAAAATGCATACCAGAGTTATGGGACTTGCTGCTATCACCTAGTTTTATAACTCTGAAGACACATGTGAAGTTTCAATTCAATATCTGCATTAGTTTTGGAGATAGTAACTTGCATGTAAAAGTAACCAGAATTTCTAAGTCCAAAAGGGGGCATAATTTGCTCAAAATACATGTCAGAGTTATGGGACTTGACCCAGTGAGGTTGATAATTGATCTAGAAAAAGAAAAAATAAGTTTTAAATCTATATGCCTTTTAGTAATAGCTGTATGTACTTGCACGCAAAACTTTAACTCCAAAAGGTAGGAATAATTTGACCAAAATGAAGGTCAGAGTTATGGGACTTGGTGCTATCAACTAGTTTTATAACCCCGAAGACACATGTGAAGTTTCAATTCAATATCTGCATTAGTTTTGGAGATAGTAACTTGCATGTAAAAGTAACCAGAATTTCTAAGTCCAAAAGGGGGCATAATTTGCTCAAAATACATGTCAGAGTTATGGGACTTGACCCAGAGAGGTTGGTATGTGACCTAGAAAAAGAAAAGATAAGTTTCAAAGCTATATGCCTTTAAATGGTAGAAGTATGTACTTGCATGCAAAAACTTAACCAAGGTGTGACCTTGACCTTGAGTTGACATGGCTGACTCATGAGCTCTTGATGAGGTGATCATTTGACCCAAGTTTGATGAAAATCCTTCAAGGGGTTTAGGAGATACAGAGTTGACACAAAATGGAAGGCTCAATCCTTTGACCCTAAGCTGTGATCTTGACCTTCAGCCAGCATGACTGACTCGTAAGTTCTGCACATCGCCTTGATAAGGTGATCATTTGACCCAAGTTTTATAAAATTCCTTGAAGCGGTTTAGGAGATATAGAGCGGACATAAAATGGAAGGCTAAAACCTTTGACCTTGAGTTGTGACCTTGACCTAGAGCCGGCATGGCTGACTCATGGGTTCTGCACATCGCCTTGATGAGGTGATCATTTGATCAAAGTTTCATGATTATCCTTCAAGGGGTTTAGGAAATATGGAGCGGACACAAAATTGAAGGCTCAAACCTTTGACCCTCAGTTGTGACCTTGACCTTGAGCCAGCTGACTCGTAGGTTTGAGCCTTCAAAGGTTTAAGAGATATAGAGCAGACACAAAATGGAAGGCTCAAACCTTTGACCTTCAGTTGTGACCTTGACCTTGAGCAGGCATGGCTGACTCATTGGTTCTGCACATCGTCTTGATGAGGTGATCATTTGACCCAAGTTTTAAAAAATTCCTTCAAGGGGTTTAGGAGATATAGAGCGGACACAAAATGGAAGGCTCAAACCTTTGCCCTTGAGTTGTGACCTTGACCTTGAGCCAGCGTGGCTGACTCATGGGTTCTGCACATCGTCTTAACGAGGTGATCATTTGACCCAAGTTTCATGAAAATCCTTCAAGGGGTTTAGGATATATGGAGCGGACACGAAAGTGTTACGGACAGACAGAAGGACCGACGGAGACCATTCCTATAACCCCCCACCACTTGTGGCTGGGGATTAAAACGAAAAAAGTGTAAAAAAAACTTTAACCAAGGTGGGGACGTGGAAAGACGCCGACGCCGGGTCGAGTAGGATAGCTCTCCATATACTTTGTACAGCTGAGCTAAAAATACAGCCATTATCACATACACAAGCTAAATATTGACAGATGACAGACAGACAGATGGGCGCTGGACATCGAGAGATCACAATAACTCGACTGAACATTGCTTAAGTGAGCTAAAAAGGGACATGGTGAAAAAGCATCAAAATTTAACTGAAATTTGTAGCAAAAAGAGAGGTATAATTCATGAAAAATTGGTGCAAGAGTGATGGTTCTTGTGTCAAATGATGTGGGTGACAATTTGTTTAAGTTTAAATCAAGCCATTTAGTAATAACTGAGAAAGAGTGAAAGTGCACCAAAACTTAACATGAAATTCTATGTAAAAAGGGGGGATAATTTGCGAAATACTGGTGCAACAGTTATAATTCTTTTGTCATAGGATGTGCCTGAGGCTGGGGATTAAAACGAAAAAAGTGTAAAAAAAACTTTAACCAAGGTGGGGACGTGGAAAGACGCCGACGCCGGGTCGAGTAGGATAGCTCTCCATATACTTTGTATAGCCGAGCTAAAAATACAGCCATTATCACATACACAAGCTAAATATTGACAGATGACAGACAGACAGATGGGCGCTGGACATCGAGAGATCACAATAACTCGACTGAACATTGCTTAAGTGAGCTAAAAAGGGACATGGTGAAAAAGCATCAAAATTTAACTGAAATTTGTAGCAAAAAGAGAGGTATAATTCATGAAAAATTGGTGCAAGAGTGATGGTTCTTGTGTCAAATGATGTGGGTGACAATTTGTTTAAGTTTAAATCAAGCCATTTAGTAATAACTGAGAAAGAGTGAAAGTGCACCAAAACTTAACATGAAATTCTATGTAAAAAGGGGGGATAATTTGCGAAATACTGGCGCAACAGTTATAATTCTTTTGTCATAGGATGTGCCTGACGACTTTGAACAACCATTTCTAGTTTGAATCAAATCCTCTCTGTAACAAGAGGACCATGTTGGTCTTGAATCGCTCACCTGTCTACACGCAACCCAGTTCATTGTGGCTAAGTTTCATTGAAAACCACCAAGTAGTTTCAGAGTAGATGCCATAACAAAAATTGTTAACAGACGGAATGACAGACCATGGACAAAAGGCGATCTGACTAGTCCACAAGCTGTAGATGGTTGGATAATAAAGAGTAACCTCTAGGGTAAGTTTGGGGCTCTGAGCCCAACAACTTCATAGTGATAACCACCAAGACCATTGCCCTCAGCATTATCAATATGTCAGGACCAACAAGCCTGAAAAGTTTGGGAGACATAACGACTAATACTGACCGAATGACCTAGTTTTTTGTAAGGCATGTGACCTAGTTTTGAACCTGACCTAGATATCATCAAGGTGAACATTCTCACCAATTTTCATGAAGATCTCATGGAAAATATGGCCTCTAGAGAGGTCACAAGGTTTTTCTATTTTTAGACCTACTGGCCTAGTTTTTGAAGGCACGTAACCCACTTTCAAACTTGACCTAGATATCATCAAGGTGAACATTCTGACCAATTTTCATGAAGATCTATTGAAAAATATGGCCTCTAGAGAGGTCACAAGGTTTTTCTATTTTTAGACCTTCTGACCTAGTTTTTGATCGCACATGACTCAGTTTCTTACTTGATTTAGATATCATCAAGGTGAACACTCTTACCAATTTTCATGAAGATCCATTGAAAAATATGGCATCAAGAGAGGTCACAAGGTTTCTCTATTATTAGACCTACTAACCTAGTTTTGGACTCCACGTAACCCAGTTTCAAACTTGACCTAGATATCATCAAGATGAACATTCTGACCAACTTTCATAAAGATCCCATGAAAAATGTGACCTCTAGAGTGGTCACAAGCAATAGTTTACGGATGCATGGACACACACACAGACGACAGACGCCACGCTATCACAAAACCTCACCTTGTCACTTTGTGACAGATGAGCTAATAACAGAGATATAGTAAAAATGCATCAAATTAACTTTAAATTCTAAGTAAAAGGGGGCCAGGGTTATGGACCTTGTGTCATATGAGGTGGTTGTTGATGTGGAACAAATATTTTAAGTTTAAATCAAATCTGTTCAGTAATAAGTGAGATAGAGTGAAAGTGCAACAAAACTTTAACCTGAAATTCTAAGTAAACAAGAGGGCCATGAAGGCCCTGTATCGCTCACCTGACCTACTGACCTAAAGATCATCAAGATTAACATTCTGACCAAGTTTCATTAAGATATGGTCATAAATGTGGCCTCTAATGTGTTAACTAGCTATTCCTTTGATTTGACCCCATGACCTAGTTTTTGACCGGACATGACCCAGATTTGAATGGACCTAAAGATCATCAAGTTTAACATTCTGACTAAGTTTCATGAAGATACAGTCATAAATGTGACCTCTAGTGTTAACAAGTTTTTCCTTTGATTTAACCTAGTGACATAGTTTTTGACCCCATTAAGGGTAATATTCTGCCCAAGCATTAAGATTGGGCCAAAAATGGGACCTCTAGAGTGTCAAGCTTTTCCTTTGATTTGACCTGGTGACCTAGGTTTTGACCCCAGATGACCTAATATCAAACCCGTACAGGATTTTATTAAGGGTAACATTCTAACCAAGTTTCATTAAGATTGGGCCAACAATGTGACCTCTAGAGTGTTAATAAGCTTTTCCTTTGATCTGACCTGGTGACCTAGTTTTTGAATACAGATGACCAAATATCGAACTCGTCCAAGACTTTATTAAGGGTAACATTCTGACCAAGATTCACGAAGATTGGGCCAAAATTGTGACCTCTAGAGAGTTAACAAGCTTTTCCTTTGATTTCACTTGGTGACCTAGTTTTTTATCCCAGATGACCCAATATCAAACTTATCTAAGATTTAATTGAGGGTAACATTCTGACCAAGTTTCATTAAGATTGGGCCAAAAATGTGACCTCTAGAGTGTTAACAGTCAAATTGTTGATGACGGACGACGGACGACGAACACAGGGCGATCACAAAAGCTCACCTTTGAGCATTTCGCGCTCAGGTGAGCTAAAAAGGGGAATAATTAATGAAATACTGTTGCAAGAGTTATGGCCCTTGTGTCATATGTGGATGATTATGAGGAACAACTATTTTAAGTTTGAATCAAATGCCTCCCTGTAATAACAGAGATATAGTGAAAATGCCAGAGTTGAAGCCCCTGTGTGATTTGATGTGGTTAATAATGTGGAACAACTATTCTAAGTTTGAATCAAATCCATTTAGTAATAACTGAGATGGAGTGAAAGTGCATCAAAACTTTAACCTGAAATTCTAAGTTAAAAAGGGAAATAATTCATGAAATACTGATGTGAGAGTTTTGATCCTTGTGCCATATGATGTGGGTGATGATGAGGAATAACTATTTCAAGTTTGAAACAAATCCATCAAGTAATTACAGAGATAAAGAGAAAGTGCATCAAAATATTAACCAAGGTGCGAATGCGGAAGGACACCAACATATCAAAGTTTTGGCCTACATATAGTCCCCTAATGATGATAAACAAGTGTGCAAAGTTTCAAAGCTGTACCTCTTTGAGAAAAGGCGGATCTGAACAAAAATTTTAACAAATACCAACGCCGACAATCAAGTGATGACAATACCTTGTAGATTTTTTGAAAAATCAGACAAGCTAATAACTAGTGATATCATTTATACCTGAAATTTTCTGAACTTATAGCACCCTTCTGAATAGTCTCGTTTAGCCTCTTCCCAGCTGTCTGCCTGAGCCAAAGTTGTGAACGTGCTGACAAATTCATGCCTCCTTCAGGCCATTTGTTCTATCTCCTAGTCAGGAATGTTAACCTGTCTGATCTGATCCGTTGTAGTTCTCTAAATAACTGAAATTTGGAAGATTTTAATTTTTATATTCAACTGGAAAACATTTACAAAGTAGACTTAAAGTGTTACACGGTTATGAGTCAAAGTCCCTATTTGGACTTCACAATTATTTTGTCAAAGTGTCCAACATTAGAGTTGCCTGCTGGGAAAGAAAATCACAAAAAAAGTGAACTATTTGGGGGGTGTCATGAAGGATGTAGGTAATTATATGGTTAGAAAAATGCTACTTTATAACACTGTTCACAACTTTTACATTTTGAGCCATAAAGGGAGGTAACAAGAGGACCATGATGGCCCTATATCGCTCACCTGTTATCATTGCACTTGAGGACAAGAAGGTCCTCAGAAAAAATATCTAAGTCCAAAGGACAGGAACAACAAAGGGAAGAAATTTAACCAAAAAGAAAAAAAAATTCTTACAAGGTACAGATATGTCAAAATACACCTAAAAATTGTAGGTACCATCCATGTTGTACCACAGAAAAGTGGTCTCGGTTTTTCCCTACGGCCAATAATAAAAAAGTTACTAAAAATAAGCTATTTATAGTAAATTAAAAGGGAAGTAATTAAAAAAAAAATTATTGTAAGTGAACAAAAGAAGGATCTGCCAAATAAATCTGTTGACATAAATGAAATTTCAGATCAGTATCTTCATTAGTTACGGAGATATACCCATTTTAATTTGAAATAAAGGGAGGTAATTTGACATAAAATCAGTCCATAGTTATCCTGATTGGCTCAGTCCAACTAATGACAATAATGAAATTTCAAGTAAGTCCCTATAAGTACTTACTGATATAAATCCATTTTGATTACAATCAGGGGAGGTAATCAGATATAAAATAACTCTGGAACCTACGATTGGATCTGATTTGTCATGGAATCCAAGATTTATTGTTGTTGAAGATATTTTGGAAGTTTGTATCAAATAAAACCATAAATGAAGTATCTATATGGCTGCAAAAGCCAAAATAGGCAATTCTGGACCTTTAAGGGGCCATAACTCTGGAACCCATGATGGAATCTGGCCAGTTCAAGAAATGAACCAAGACCTTGTGGTAATACAAGTTGTGTGCAAGTTTGGTTAAAATCAAATCATAAATGAAGCTGCTATTGTGCAGACAAGGTCAAAATAGCTAATTTTGGCCCTTTCAGGAGCCATAACTCTGGAACCCATTAAGGGATCTGGCCGGTTTAAAAAAGGAACCGAGATCTTATGGTGACACAAGTTTTGTGCAAGTTTGATTAAATTCAAATCATAAATGAAGCTGCTATTGTGCAGACAAGGTCAAAATAGCTAATTCTGGCCATTTCAGGGGCCATAACTCTGGAACCCATAACGGAATTTCGCCAGTTGAAGAAAGGAACCAAGATCTTATGGTGATACAAGTTGTGTGCAAGTTTGGTAAAAATCAAATTATAAATAAAGCTGCTATTGTGAAGACAAGGTCAAAATAGCTAATTTTGCCCTTTCAGGGGCCATAACTCTGGAACCCAAAATGGGATCTGGCCAGTTCAAGAAAGGAACCAAGATCTTATGGTGATACAAGTTGTGTGCAAGTTTTGTTAAAATAAAATCATAAATGAAACCACTATCATGCAGACAAGAAATTGTTGACGCTCACACGGACGGACGCACAGACGATGGGTGATCACAAAAGCTCACCTTGTCACTATGTGACAGGTGAGCTAATAAAATGCAATAGATTCAATAAAACTGTCCATTATGCTCATCAATATTCAAGTCTTTGACAAACATTAGAGAAAACAATTATCAGAAATAGCATTTAACAAGACATTTAAACATATTTTAAGTTCACAACGGAAAATGTGGCACAAACATTTTACACAAAGGCATTATGTCATAACACTTCCGTTCACAGATGAGATGCGCACCATGCCCAGCATATACCTCAGTGCGCTAGTGATTTCGACCTGAACGGACGTGTTCTCAGTTCAGTGTCACCTAGCATATATTGCCTTAGCATATATTCATAAATCAATGTCATGTTTTTCGAAACTGCTTTGATTTATAACACTTAGTATAATATTATATTAAACTTATAAAATCAACGTGATATTTAGCCGTTGATAAATACAGTCTTTGCGATATAGTAGAGTTTCTTTTTTATTTGTTAAGCTTTATTCTTGGTTTTTCCCTCTACTGTTTTCAGGAACTAACTAAATTTAGAACTTACGTAGTTCACAAAATATAGTTCTTTTTGCGGTAATATTATTCCGCTTTCGACTGTTTTCTGTGACATATGCACAGGTATGTGAAAAATATGGCCGCAGCCATGATTAAGCATGCTGCAGAGAACAATATAAGACCTGTCACAGGTTCTAGGCCGAAGAAATCGTCAACGAGTGCAGGTAATGTTAAAGCGGATGACCAGATTGCTCGCAGTTCCCAATTGAATTCTCGTGGCTCGGCCCGAATGTAGCACAGAACTTTAATAAAGAGGTGTTAGCCATTTTACGGGAAATGAACCAAAACATAAACAAAACTAATGAAAAAGTTGAAAGTCTGACCAAACGTGTTGATGATCTGTACGACTATGAGTATGATACACAGTACGATGTTGATGATGAAAACTATGATTTTGGGTCAGGTCAGAACGATGATGAATAATCTATTGCCAGTTTAAATGATCAACGGTCGAACCAAGATTCTTTGAATGATGATACACAAAACTCTGTGTTCGGTAAGTTTAGTAAGATTTGACATCGAAGCCTGTTGATGAGCAGCTTGCGCAGCTTGTAAATGATGCTTTTCGTGAGGGTATGACTGATGATCATTACGAAAATGTTGTTAAAGACATTCATAGGCCAGAAAACTTTGCAAGTTTGAAAGAAACTAAGGTGAACCCAGGTGTATGGAGTGTGTTAAGACAACATACACAAATGGAGGATTCGAAACTTCGGGGCATTCAGAACTGTTTTGTGAAAGCAGCTTGTAATATCGCCAAAGTGCTGGATGTTTATGCAGAAACCTTTGATCAAGAGAACTTAGAACTGGCTATGAATTCGATAGCTCTATAAGGTCAAGCTAATAAATGGTTGAATTGTCGTAAAAAGGAGTATCACAAGAAAGATATGGATCCAAAGCTCCGTATCTTTGTTCGGCTTCTACTTCATATAAATACATGTTGTATGGGGATACAATTGTGAAGGATATCAAAGACATTCAAGAGATGAACAAGATAAGTAGAAATGTAGCATTTAACAGATCACAGTTCAATGGCAGGCGTGTGTTCAGAGGTGGAGCACGTTTCTTGAGAGGTGCAAGAAGACCACCATACAGAAGAGGCAGTGTGTTTGCTCGTAGTAATCTGTACACACAAAGCCGTCCAAAAAATGGCCAGAAGACCGAGGTCAACAGGAAGTAGTTGATCTCCCAGCACCAGTAAGTTTTCAAGCAGGTAGGCTACGCTTTTTTTAACAAAATTGGCGAAAATTGATTTCAGATGACAGTGTGTTGAATATTGCATTACACTGCAAAATTGATTTTGATAAAGAAATTCCAAAACAAAATATATATCCTTTTCAAAAATTTGATTGCCATGAAGAAACAAGAGTGCCAGAATGTCACAATATACGCCCGTCACAGCAAATTTCTTCACTCTAGCACCTGTATTTGCAAATGGAATTTTAATTTTGTGATTGTTTAGTAATCATTGTAATACTTTTGTTTTTCTAAGTCCACAAAAAAACTCCTTACCAGGTAGAGATACCTTAAAATACACCTAAAATTGGAAAGTAACATCTATGTTTACCACAGAAAAGTGGACTCTTTTTTCCCTATGGTAGATTATAAAAAAGTTACAGTATAAGCTATTTATAGCAACAATTAAGGGAAGTTAATCTTAAAAAAAAATAATAAAAAAAAAAAAAAAAAATTGTAAGTCCATACAAAAATCTTTACCAGGTAGAGATTGGTCAAAATACACCTCAAAATTGGATGTAGCATGCATGTTGTACTACAGAAAAGTGGTCTTGATTTTTCCCTACGACTAGTAATGAAAAAGTTACAATATAAGCTATTTATAGTAACAACAAAGGGAAGTAATTCTAAAGAAGGGAACTGCCCATGACACTTTGTCTCATGATGGTGTATAATTGTGCCAAGTTACATCAAAATCCCTCCATGCATGAAGAAGAAATGCTTCGGACAAAGTCATCCTTGTATCTGACCTTTGGCCTCTAAGTGTGACCTTGACCTTAGACCTAGGGACCTGGTTCTTGCACTTGACACTCCGTCTCGTGGTGGTGAACATTTGTGCCAAGTTATATCAAAATCCCTCTATGCATGAAGAAAAAATGCTCCGGACAAGGTTTTCATTCTTGTATCCTTTGACCTCTAAGTGTGACCTTGACCTTAGACCTAGGGACCTGGTTCTTGCACACTTGACACTCCGCCTCATGGTGGTGAACATTTGTGCTAAGTTATATCAAAATCCCTCCATGCATGAAGAAGATATGCTCCGGACAAAGTTTTCTTTCTTGTATCCTTTGACCTCCAAGTGTGACCTTGACCTTAGACCTACGGACCTGGTTCTTGCGCATGACACTCCGTCTCATGATGATGAATAAATGTGCCAACTTTCATCATAATCCCTCTATGCATGAAGCAGACATGCTCCGGACAAAGTCATTCTTGAATTTGACCTTTGACCTCTAAGTGTGACCTTGACCATAAACCTAGGGACTTGGTTCTTGCGCAAGACACTCCGTCTCATGATGGTGAACAACTGTGCCATATTTCATCAAAATCCCTCCATGCATGTAGAAGATATGGTCCGGACAAAGTCTGTGGACGCCGCCCACCGCCCATCCGCCCGCCAGGGGCATTCCCATAATACGTCCCGTTTTTCAAACGGGCGTATAAAAATTATAGAACAAGAGGTCCAAAAACTTTTAGATTCTGGAGTCATTCAACAGGCACAGTTTGAAGAAGATCAATTTATTTCACCAATTTTTGTTAGACCTAAAAAAGATGGTGAATACCGTTTGATTTTAAATTTAAAAGAAACAAGCAAATTCGATGAATTGGAATCCCCCGCCGAAAGGGTCAGAGTTGAGGAACGGCAAAAAAATATATCCTGCAAAAAGTTAAGAATGTAACCAAGAAGCAAATAATTTCATTAATCAAATCAAATTAAAAGAAAATGAATGGTTTGGGGGGGGGGGGGGGGGGGGGGGGGTGAGGATACAACAGTTTACATGTTGATTATAAATATTGGTAGAAAACGAAAAATAAAAAAAAAAAAAAAAAAAAAAAAAAAAAAAAGAGGGGGGGGGGGGGGGGGGGGGGGGGGGGGGGGGGGTGACCAATGTAAGGTGGTGACCAGGTGTAGGTACACAACATCACATGTTTATAATAAATGTGCATGGAAAAGAATGGAAGAAGTTTAATGAAATTCTTCCAATTGGTTGGTTTGTTATGTACAGATCTGTGGATTTTTAAACAATTAAAGGGCAATAACTAAATGGAAAATTGACCAATCGAAAAAAAACTTGAAGGGCATCGTCGCAGTATCTTGGTTCATGTCTGTTTCAAGTTTGATGAAATTCTACCTGCTAGTTACTGAGAAATGGCTGCAGACGGACATTTTTCATTAAATCAAGGGCAATAACTCTGAGGGAAATTGACCTATCAAATAAAAAAAACTTGACGGGCATCAGGGCAGTATCTTGGTTCATGTCTATTTCAAATCTGATGAAATTCTACCTGTTAGTTACTGAGAAATGGCTGCAGACAGACATTTTTTATTAAATCAAGGGCAATAACTCTGAGGGAAATTGACCAATCAGAAAAAAAACTTGACGGGCATCATCGCAGTATGTTGGTTCATGTTTATTTCAAGTTTCATGAAATTCTACCAAGTAGTTACTGAGAAATGGCTGCGGACGGACGGACGGACGGACGGACTGACTGACGGACGGACAACGCCATTTCAATACCCCCCTCCCGATTTCATCGGCGGGGGATAATAAACAAATCTGTCGAATATCACCATTTCAAAATGGACACTTTTGAAACTGCACTAAAGTTGGTTAAACCAAATTGTTTCATGGCATCAATTTATATACGTCATGCGTACTATTCAGTCAATATTGATAAGCCTCACAGACGTTATCTAAGGTTTATTTGGAACGGCAAAATTCTAGAATACACTTGTTTACCTAACGGCCTAGCACTAGCACCCAGGAAGTTCACAAGTTGATGAAACCCATTTATGCAAAATTACGACAAATGGGACATTCAAATTCCGAGTACATTGACGATTCATTGCTTCTTGCTGATACAAAAAATAGAGTGTAAACATAATGTTCAAGACACTATCTATGTAATGTCTGATTTAGGTTTCATTATTCATGAGAAAAAATCAGTTTTTGAACCAGTTCAGAACATTATTTTCCTGGGAAACCATATAGATTCTGTTAGAATGGTTGTTTATCTTACTGAAGAAAGAAAATTAGTACTACTGTTTGAATGCAAGAAACTTAAAAACAAAAACATAGTGACAATTAGAGAAGTCGCAAGGGCAGTTGGTCTTATGGTAGCATCATTTTCAGCAAGTAGAATATGGACCGCTTTTTTATAGAGAAATGGAAAAAGAAAAGGCAAAATGCCTAGCTAGATGTGGTAATTTTGATGAAAAAATGGAAATTACTGACGCCATGCGTCAGGAATTAAGTTGACGGATAGAAAATTTGCCAACAGCTTCAAGAAAAATATCACACGGTCCCCCAAATAAAGTGATTATTATAGATGCAAGTGGTACAGGCTGGGGTGCAACCTGTAATAATATGAAAATAGGTAGTAGATGGACATATGATGAGGCCTTATATCATGTAAATTTCTTGGGGCTGCTGGCAATTTTCCATGCATTAAAATCATTTTATAAACAAGACTCAAACATTCATGTGCAGGTAAGAACAGACAATACTTGTGCAATGTCTTATGTAAATAGTCTTGGTGGCATTAAGTCAGAATTATGCAATGCATTGGCCAAAAAACTGTGGCTTTGGGCTATTGATAACAATATATGGATTTCTGCAGTACATTTTCTTGGCTCTGAGAATGATGCTGACTATGAGTCAAGACATTAAAATGATAATGTTGAATGGATGATAGACAGGTACATAGCTGAGAAAATTCTTAATATCCGGGATAAACCAGAAATTGACATGTTTGCATCTAGGCTAAATACTCAGCTGAATAGGTTTGTGTCCTGGAAACCAGATCCAGAGGCAGAGTTTATTGATGCTTTTGCTATGAACTGGTCAGATTTATATTTTTATGCATTTCCACCTTTCAGCCTGATTCCCAGACTTATGGGGAGTGCCTCCTTATAGCACCCATCTGGTTGACACAAACATGGTTCCCTACAGTGATGGAACATCTGATACAGGATCCTTACATTCTTCCAGTGCACGACACATTGTTAACATTACCAGGAACACAGAAAATCCATCAGCTGCACAAGAATCTAACGTTACTGGTTTGTCGTTTGTCAGGGAGACTTTGCAAGGTAAAAACATATCAGAAAGAGCTGCAAACATCATTATGTGTTCATGGCAACATGGAACCCAGAAACAGTACACATGTATCTTAAGAAATGGTTTAACTATTGCAGTGAAAGGAAAATCAGTAAATTTCAGACAAATGTAAATATAGCTTTAGATTTTTTAGCATGCTTTTGAACAAGGTATGAGTTACAGTGCTTTAAATTCAGCAAGGTCTTCATTATCGGCAGTAGGTATTGTGATAGATGGATGCTCTGTGGGGGCACATCCTTTACTTTTAAGAATGATGAAGGGAATTTTTAATCTGAGACCTCCTCAATCGAGATATAGCGAAACATGGGATGTTTCATTAGTACTGAATTATTTGAGAAGTTTGCCAGCTCATGAAGAGCTTTGTTTGAAAATGTTAACATTGAAACTTGTTATGCTTATTGCTTTGGTTTTAGCATCTAGATGCCAGAGTTTACATTTATTGTCTATTGATAAGCTGAGGGAAGAACTTTTTCCGATTATTTTATGTACAAATGGCATTCATTTTCAAAGGGGGACAACTTTTCCGATTATTTTAAGTAATCGTCGAGAAAAAGTTGTTTCCCTTTGAAAATGAATGCCATTTGTAAAGAAATAAAGATAAACAATTGATGAAAACCTTGTTATGTGAAATTTCACCACTCGCACACTATTGCAAATGCTTCAAAACAAACATGTGTAACAGTTCTTTGAAAATGGTGAGTTTTTAAAGGCGTTTGACTGTCCGGAAGTGGGGTCCCTATAGGCAGTCATGTTCTGGAATTCAATGTTTATATCAGTACACTGACACTTGTTTCGTAAAGTAATATACATGTTTTACATGCTGTTTAATTTTCATGTCAAACAAATCTTTCTTTCTATGATTTGGTGTTGTTTGATTTTTGTTTCTCAAGGCCTACTTCGTAACCTTAAGAAGTACAACTAATTTCTTTAGTAGTTATATTAAGCCATATAAAGCAGTAACAAGTGCCACAATTGGCCGTTGGATAAAAACTGTTATGTATAAAGCTGGCATAAAATGTGATTTCAAAGCACACAGCACCAGGTCAGCTTCAGTTTCAAAAGCCAAAAACTCCTCTGTTCCATTCAGGATATATTAAAGACTGCGGGTTGGTCCAGTGTAAGGACATTTTGAGCTTTTTATGATAAGAAAGTGGTTGAGAAAGACTATGGTAGTGCTGTGCTCAATTTGTGAAAAGTGACAATGCAAATTCTGGATTTACAGTATAACGCTTGTTAATGATATAACAGTTGTGTGAGATATTGGATGTATTGTATGAATAATCATACTTGCTAAAGTATGTATATAATAAGGGTTTAAAGTATTAATAAATGTCTGTTAAACATAAACAGTTATTGTTACATATTCCAAGGTGGGTGACTTCAGGTCGAATATCATTTTTTATACAGAAACTTAGGCTTTGAAGTCTCATCTGTGAACGGAAGTGTTATGACGTAAAAGAATCCCCCCCAAATAAACGAAACTTACCATAAGTTGATGTTTGGTGGGGATTCTTTGTAGTCATATAACAGTGAAGTGACCAGATGCTCACCCGAGGAAGCACAATGTTAACCCTCCCTTATTTCATAAAAAATTTCGAATTTATCAATCTATATGTATAATAATTTTGTTGGCATATCCAAGGTGTCTTGGATCTTTAGTTTTCGTTCCTGTATAAAAATATGGGCTTTAAATGCTGAGGTATATGCTGGGCGTGGCACCCATCTCATCTGATCACTTCAGTGTTATATGACTACAAAGAATCCCAACCAAACATCAACTTACGGTAAGTTTCGTTTATTTGGGGGGATTCTAATCTAGTATAATACTTAGTAATAAATCCTCCTAAAACAAACAGTATAACGTCCACTCTAGCATGGCCCTATATATTTCCCTATTAAACAATGAATACTTCAAAGTTTTGGCCTACGTTATAGTCCCCTAATGATGATAAACGAGAAAAGGCAGACCTAAACAAAAATTTTAACAAATGCCAATGCCAACAATCACGTGACGTCAATACCTTGTAGATTTTCTTCGAAAATTCAGACAAGCTAATAACTAGTGATATAATCTATACCTCAAATTTTCTCAACTTAGAGCACCCTTCTGAGTAGTCTTGTTTAGCCTCTTCCCAGCTGTCCGCCTGAGCCGAAGTTGTGAACGTGCTGACAAATTCATGCCTGCTTCAGGCCATTTGTTCCTTCTGCTCTGGTCAGGTATGTTATCCTGTCTGATCTGATCCCTTGTAGTTCTCTAAATAACTGAAATTTGGAAGGTTAAAATTTTTATATTCAACTGGAAAACATTTGTCTTCCTATTAAGTGTTACATGGTTACAAGTCAAAGTCCCTATTTGTACTTCACAATTATTTTGCCTGAAGTGTCAAACATTAGAGTTGCCTGCTGTGAAAAAAAAATTACAAAAAAGTAAACTATTTGGTGGGTGTCATAAAGGATTTAGATAATCTGCATTTTAAACACAGTATACGATGACATCACACATCCGATATGAAATTTGAACATCAGTATGGAAAAATATTGATGTTTCAGGTTCCACTGTAACTCAACAGCTATTTATAATTGAGTATGTAATAAGAAGCAATTATTTCACTGGTCTGTCATATTTTCTATTTAATGCATTGCAGATCATTCACCTATTCACGGTGGTTAACCTACTCGGATTTTTTTTTTTATCAAATCAGCATCCCCCGATTATTTCTGATCAGGCGAAGGACATTTTTTAATTTTATATGAATAATTGTTTATTGCAATGAATGTATCTTGTATACTCCATGTAAATGTCTGACGGAATGTCACAGTGGTATGTCTATAGGGATACAGTGTCGTATTCAAGACACAATGAGGTATTTCTGTGTACAGGAAAAAACAAACTCGCATTGTACTGGAAAAATATACACAAAAGTTGTCCAACCTGTAAAAAAAAATGGTTTTTAATGAACCCTGCATACTTTTGAGATGGATATTATGAAAATAATGAACAGCAAATTTGTATTGAAAATAATGTATTGCTATTAAAACTGTTTAGTTAGCCAAAGTTTACCACAAAAAAATAAATACTAAAATTTCTGTGGCGAAAGACTGTTTACGACTGTGAAACGAGACTACTTATGATTCCAGTCTTGTCAGATGTAGTGAATTTTGATGATTTGTTTGTTTGTTTGTTTTGGGTTTAATGCCGTTTTTCAACAGTATTTCAGTTATGTACGGCGGGCAGTTAACCTAACCAGTGTTCCTGGATTCTGTACCAGTACAAACCTGTTCTCAGTAAGTAACTGCCAACTTCCCCACATGAATTATCAGAGGTGGAGGACGAATGATTTCAGACACAATGAGAAGAGTCATAAAATCGATTATAGTCATTATTATATATATTTAAGTACTTTTAAAAATACTTTATGCACATTTTAAATATAGTTGCTTATAGAATTGTCAGCATGCGAATGATATTGTCATGGGTCCCGAGGTTGACAGTATTTCTCTCCAAATGTTGACAGTGTTACTATCCAACCAAAAGCAATGACATATTTAATTTATGATACCTAAAATAGACAGGTTCAAACAATTCTCAGACTTGTTTTTATAGCTTTTTCCTCGACTATTCTGAACGATAGAGTTCCGCTTATGGAGGTGCTGGGGTGTGAGATGGTGTTGCACATTTCATTACCTCTCATAAACAGACAAACCGAGTCTGCTATTTTGTTTTTGATTGGTTCTGTTCTATTTGTTTATGTATCTGTTTTGGGGAGCTCTGTGCTTCCAAGAAATCTACCACTACCTTTAATTTTTCTAAAGAATTTTCTTGAAGATTTTATTAACTATCACAATACCAGTCTCTGAGTGCTGTGTTGCAGCTGTTAATTTTTTCAGCTTACTTGTGTTGTTATATTAACTTAAGTTCATTCAATGTTTATATATACATTGATTCTCTGCTAAACATGCAAATTAGTGAAAGTTTGTCCCACCTGTGTAAATACTAATACAACTGTAACAAAGTATGTTGAACTATTTATATATGCCAAACTATCGTAAAGTGAGTAGAATCAGATTGAAATATATAACGTACTTGACACATCTGAGCATATTACATATTCCTAATGTGCTTTTAAATTATATGTTGCGATTTTGCCTTGTCCTCACTTGGATGTATACATTTGTGTTGTTGTAACGTCACTTTATCCTTATATACTTAATTTTCTTACCGATTAATTTTAACAAGAAACGCAGCAATGCCACGAAACCTGGTTTTCAACACTTTTCATAAAAATAAAAATGTATACTGAATCACAGTGCACCACTTTAAAGCACAACCCTAACCCTAAACCCTAACCCTAACCCTATTTTTTAGTAACAATGACCTTGACCTTGATCCCAGAAACCCCAAAATCAATCCCAAGCTACAACTTTATATAAGTTTTCTATACACCAAGTTTCATCATGATAGCTCATTCCTAAGTTAAGTTATTGACCGGAAACCCTTTTTCTATTTTAAGTAACAGTGACCTTGACCTTGACCCCAGAAACCCCAAAATCAATCCCAGCCTTTGTCTTGATATAAGCTACATACATACCAAGTTTTATTCAAATATCTTTACCGAAACAAAAGTTATTGACCGGAAACACCAGTTTGACGCCGCCGCCCATCCGCCCGCACGACCAACGACATACCCCAATCTAATAACTCAGGTTTTCGTTGAAAACCTGGTTAAAAACTCAATGGAAAGGCACTATCCCTGGATAAAAAGGTGTTTTTATTGCATAAAGTGTGGCTATTAAATATCTGTCCCTCGAACACCAAACTGATATATTACCAAACTGCGGGGAAGACAAAAAAACAACATATGAACCTAATGTGTTTTCACAATATGTTTTAAAATCCATAAGTAGTTATATTTCATCATGCAATTATTAATATTTATACCATGTTATTGCAAAGGCAATGATATTATTTCATTGGCGACATATTAATATGAGTATGTCTTTAAATCTAAATAGATATGTTACCACTATTTCAAAAAAATATCATTTACCATTACACACTCATTTAAAAATTAATACACATTAAACATTCATATGTTTTCTATGTGACTGAAAGTTGTTTTTTTTCATGACAATAATAACAGATTTATTTTTGTTTCTGCACAATAGATACATACATTATTGACAGATACATTATCGATTTGATTTAATCGAGTTTTTAGGTTTTTTTCATGTGACTCAACGACCTTGTATGATTATTGTTCTGTCACAAGATGACAGGGATGCCACATGTTGTTTTTAAATTCATTTTAATAATTATTTTACTTAAAACTTGGAGATATAACTTGATATGAATCTGGATAACATGGTAACTGTCTTGTTTTCTACGTGTTTGTAAAAAAAAAGAAACAAGAGGGCCATTAAGGCCCTGTATTGCTCACCTGATCTATTGACCTAAAGATCATAAAGATAGTTTCATAAAGATATGGTCAAAAGTGTTAACTGACCTTTCCTTTGATTTGACCTGGTGACCTAGGTTTTGACCCCACATGACCCAGATTTTAATTTGATATAAAGATCATCAAGATTAACATTCTGACTAAGTATTATGAAGATACAGTCATAAATGTGGCCTCTAAAGTGTTCACAAGGTTTTCATTTGATTTGACCCCATGACCTAGTTTTTGATCCCACCTGACCCAGATTTGAACCTGACCTATAGATCATCAAGATTAACATTCTGACCAAGTTTCATTAAGATATGGTCATAAATGTGGCCTCTACAGTGATAACAAGCTTTTCCTTTGATTTGACCAGGTGACCTAGTTTTTGAACCCAGATGACTCAATATCAAACTTATCTAAGATTTTATTGAGAGTAACATTCTGAACAAGTTTCATAAAGATTGGGCCAAAATTTTGACCTCTAAAGTGTTCACAAACTTTTCCTTTAATTTTATCTGGTGACCTAGTTTTTAACCCTAGATGACCCAATATCAAACTTGTCCAAGATTTTATTGAGGATAACATTCTGACCAAGTTTCATTAAGATTGGGTCAAAATTGTGACCTCTAGAGTGTTAACAAGCTTTTCCTTTGATCTGACCCGGTGACCTAGTTTTTGACCCCAGATGACCCGATATCAAACTCATTCAAGATTTTATTGAGGGTAACATTCTGTCCAGGTTTCATTAAGATTTGGCCAAAATTGTGACCTTTAGTGTGTTAGCAAGCTTTTCCTTTGATTTGACCTGGTGACCTAGTGTTTGACCCCAGATAACCCAATATTGAACTCGTCCAAGATTATTGAGTGCAACACTCTGACCAAGTTTCATTAAGATTAGGCCAAAATTGTGACCTCTAAAGTGTTAACAGTCAATTGCTGACAACGGACGACGAACAACGGACACTGGGCGATCACGAAAGCTCACCATAAAGTGGGTTTTTTTTGCCCTATAATATTATGTTATGCATATATTTTAATATTCAAACTTGATTACCAGGATATGCAGTTAAATTAAACAACTGTGCCAATGCCACTATAGGTAACGTACCTATTATGTATTGTAATGTATCTGTTCTATGTTATGTAATGTACTTTACAAAGGAATACGGCAAGATACTTTTTATATATTTGTCTAAATCATAAAACTAGAAAGGTAAATTAATATCTAATATGAAGTACATCTTTTAATCTGAAGCAAGGTCTTGTTAGGGGCTATAATTCAATTTTACCTTCTTTGCGTCATACTGCCATTTACATACAAATTACAGAATAAACAAAATCTAATTTCTAAAATTTTAATTACTCATGGCGAAATCAAGAGTCGAAATAAAGTGGCACTGTTGTGAGAGTAGGACACAAATTAAATGTCATACATCTACATCAAAATGGAAGTCAACAAAAGATATTAAAGTTTGTGAAATTCATCTCTGGTTGATGTGGGCACCAAAAAGTGTAACGTATAAGTAGCCAAAATCTTCTGATGACTTATGGGTTACATTCAAAAATGTCATTTGCAATAAAGCACCTCCGCCACATATTGGTCGACCAAAAAGGACCATGCTCTTGAACTGATTGGAGCTAAAATTATGATGATGCAAAAAAAGACGATATGTTACCACCACTTTAAACATTAAATATGACAGTATATATGTGTCCGATTCTTTCAATGTAAAATTACAATCAAAGACTTATATTGAAGTTTTTTACAGTGTTAGCGGCTTAATTTGTGTTCATTGTTCATGCTTTTAAAATTCTATATATATTTCTGAATTAACATTACATGATTGTATTGTTTGAATAGATACGTTAATTACCATGTTATGATCTTTGATTACATATTGTGATTTGAAGGAACAAAAACATTTTTGTTCAGGCTAAATTAAGTCAGCATCTAGGTTTGACACGTCGGTTATATTACTGAATATTACAGCTTTCATTTGTACATATTTAAACAACATAGATGACACCAATCATCGTGAAAAATCAACCTAATTACTGATTTTATCTACTAAAGCTAAGAAATTCTAGTAATTTGGTGTTATACAAGCATTAAATCACAAAATGATGTTCTTTAAAGTTACTTCGTCCAAAGTCCATTTTCAAACATTCCGATTTGCATGTTTAGTGGAGAAACAATATACGGATAATAGCGTTCCGCCTAAGCTACTGCTAAGGCCATGAAGGGTTTGTACATTTCATGACCTCTCATGAACAGACTCAGTTAAACCGAGTCTGCTATTATGTTTGACTAGTGGCGTTCTTTGCTCACAAAGAATCTTCTTATAGCTTTCATTCACTGCATTTTTTTGTTTTACCGGAATCCCAAGGCATGTCTATTTATACTTGAAACTATGACAGTATTTCAATCATGAAATAGTTGCATTATATTATTATTTGTTATCATTGAAAACTTGCACCATACGCCACCGCAACAATTTCTGTGTCTCACATTAAATTAATTTTAGCAGATTTTACTGTGTTTGACTGAAAATATTCTTCTTGCATCACGCAAGACTCCAAATTTTACTTTGTTTTTTATTCAGCATTTATTGAGTTGTTAATAAAATGCAATTTACAAATGTCTAATAAGGGCCGCTGTATGTGTGCTGCAGTCATTGGCAGTGTTTCAGCTATTTAGTGTGTTTATGCCTGTAGATACGGAGGCCACAATAGTTCTTTTTTTTCCGTCTGGGTCAGCATAAACTGGAGATGGATTTTCTTTTTGTTCTTCAGAAAATGAAACAAGAGGGCCATGATGGCCCTATATCGCTAACCTGGTTAAATGGTTGCTATGAAGATTTGCATTTAAGCTTGACAGTATTACTTTCAGCATTCGTCAGAATATTTCTAAAACAAATTTGTTTTTCTAAGTCCACATAAAAATCCTTACTAGCTAGAGATAGGTCAAAATACACCTCAAAATAGGATGTAACCTGCATGTTGTAGTGTACTACAGAAAAGTGGTCCCAATTTTTCCCAAAGACTAGTAATGAAAAGGTTACAATATAACCTATTTATAGTAACAACAAAGGGAAGTAATTCTAAAGAAGAGACCTGTGCATGACACCCTGTCTCATGATGGTGTACAATTGTGCCAAGTTACATAAAAATCCCTCCATGCATGAAGAAAAAATGCTCTGGACAAAGTCATTCTTGCATCAGACCTTTGGCCTCTAAGTGTGAACTTGACCTTAGACCTAGGGACCTGGTTCTTGTGCATGACACTCCGTCTCATCATTGTGAACCTCATTTGCCAAGTGATATCAAAATCCCTCAATGCATGAAGAAGAAATGCTCCAGACAGTTTTCATTCTTGTATCCTTTGACCTCTTAGTGTGACCTTGACCTTAGACCTAGGACATGCTTCTTGCACATGACACTCCATCTCATGATGGTGAACAATTGTGAATTTGACCTCTGACCTCTAAGTGTGACCTTGAACTTAGACCTAGGGACCTGGTTTTTGTACATGACAATGATGGTGAACAATTGTGCCAAGTTTCATCAAAATCCCTACATGCATGAAGAAGATATGCTCCGGATAAAATCTGGGGATGCTGCCCGCCCGCCCGCCCGCCCGGGGCATTTCCATAATTGTTTGTTTTTTTGGGTTTAACACCGTTTTTCAACAGTAATTCAGTCATATAACGGCGGACAGTTAACCTAACGAGTGTTCCTGGATTCTGTACCAGTACAAACCTGTTCTCCGCAAGTAACGGCCAACTTCCCCACATGAATCAGAGGTGGAGGACTAATGATTTCAGACACAATGTCGTTTATCAAATAGTCACGGAGAACATACGCCCCGCCCGAAGATCGAACTCACGACCCCCCGATCCGTAGACTGACGCTCTACCTACTGAGCTAAGCGGGCGTTCCCATAATACATCCTGTTTTTCAAACGGGCATATAAAAACTGCCATTAAATCAAATAATATAGTTTCTATTGTAAATGTAAACAGGCAAACATTATTTCTGTAACGAAATATAACATGTACACTGATTCGATATACAAATAGTAGAATGTGGTCATTTGTTTCTTCTCGTGTTACTGTGGCAGTGCCACGCAGCCCTTACCTCCCCTAGAACCTATAGCAACCGATCTGGAAGAATTTATTTTTAAAACTTATGCTTCCCTTTTACATTATACATATTTTGTGCTCACTATTTACTGTATTATATGCAAAATCAAAGTTATACTTTTATTAAACATATAATTAATAATGCGCAGTATAATTCATATCGACATTTGTTATGAATGAAACTGTGCTCAGAACCAGTGTTTATTTGATGAGCTATTTATAGACTGAGGTCATAAGCTATAACGAAGTGGTTGCTGGAATCTCGTTTCCATTTAAACAACATGAACACTATCCAAGCATTTCTATAAAATTTTGATTAAAAAATGTTGTATATTTTTTGTTAAATATGTCTTATAATTGGCATGATTTATTAGCGTTATCTCTGCATATTACACAGGGTGTGTATTATGTCACTGAAATTGAAGAAATTATATAATAGTGGGCAAATTAATTTACCTTAATCATGTAATATCTGAAAGGATAACAGAGTGCTACATTACATAATCATTTACAGAATCACGTAGAAATTATAGTATTCTTTGTATTTTGGACAGCTACACATATTTACATGCCATACATGTTATAACTGTTCTGCTGAAATGTTAGGTCTATTTTGATTGTTTACTGTTGCTTGTAGGTAAGATTGTATTAAGAGTATCTGAACTGTATTGTCCACTCTGGGGCTAATCACCCCAAAACAGTCCAAGAAACTACATGCACATAAAGTATAAAGACTTTGCTTACCGGTAATTAAAATTATATTTCTATTTATTTTTTATTTATTTTTATTTTATTCTATTTATTAATTTTATTTATTATAACAGCAAATGATGATGATAAAGATACATTTTAGGTTTCAAGTCATTATCTTATATTGTACTAAAGTTATATCCAGAAAGCAAAGATTGCCAAAAACTTTAAGAATGAAAAGGGCCTTAATTCTGTCAAAAATACAATTAGAGTTATGGGGATTCTAACCACATAATATGCAGGTTGAGGATTATAAAGAAATAATTTTTAATTTCATGTCATTATCTTTTAAAGTATAACAGGCCCATTCCCTGCACATATTTTGTCTGTATGCTGGACAACGTTATTTGAACTTACAGTAAGATATAAGCAATAGTAACAAAGATATGGCAGAAAAACAAACATTGCCGAAAAACTTTAACCTTAAAAATAACCCAAGTATAACACTTTCGTGACCTTCATCTTAAGTATAATGGGCCCAGCCCCTGCACATATTTTGTTTGTATGCTGGACAATGTTTATTTGAAGTTACAGTAAGATATAAGCAATAGTAACAAAGGTATGACAGAATAACAAAGGTTGCCGAAAAACTTTAACCTTAAAAATAACCTAAGTATAACACCTTGGTGATGTTGACCTTGGATATAATGGGCCCAGCCCCTGCACATACTTTGTTTGCACGCTGAACAATGTTAATGTGAAGTTACAGTAAGACATAAACAATAGTAACTTAAAGAAAAACAAAACTTTAACCAAGAAAGCTCACGCTGACGACGGGGCGAGTAGAACAGCACCCCTATTCTCCGAATAGTGGAGCTAAAATGGTTTCTTAATAGCGTGCAAGTGCAAGAATATCTCTGTTCAATGAAGTTTACTCTCCTGGTCAAACACCCAATGAAATAACCAAAACAACAGTTTTATGCCAGAATGTAGAGTACATTATTCATTTTGTTTGTTTGTTTTGGGTTTATCACAGTTTTTCAACAGTATTTTAGTTAGGTAACAGCAGGCAGTTAATTTAACCAGTGTTCCTGGATTCTGTACCAGTATCAGGGCACTCGTTTGGCCATTCTTGGGGCCAAATATGGGCCCCATTCCCCTCTTAAAATAGTATGTATTTGTCCCCTTTCTCAGAAGAAAATTCCCTGATTAAAGGCTGTTTGACACAACTAGAGGTTACTGCTGCAATATAGTTACATTAGTTAGAAATGATTGAAAACAGTATTAATAAGTGTGAAAAGTAGTACATATATATGGTTAAAAACTTTCCCTTTCTCTTTTGCAACGACGAAAAATTCACCTTCCTGAGGGTATGTGTACCTGTCCCCAAAAGTTGTCTAGTGCCCTGTCTCAGTACAAACCTGTTCTCCACAAGTAACTGCCAACTTCCTCACATGAATCAGAGGTGGTGGACTGATGATTTCAGACAAAAATGTCTTTTATTAAATCGTCACAGAGAACATATACCCTCACTCTGGGATTGAACTCACGACCCTGTGATCCATAGATCTGCGCTCTCCCAATTGAGCTAAGAAGGCGGACAATACATTATTCAATATAAATGGATGAGTGGAAGAGTGCAGAGCATTCATTATCTGTATTTGGATGTGCTGTTTGGAAAAGTTTTATATATCTATTTACCAATATTCTGAGGAAATCCTGGTCCAGGTCATGGATGTTTGTGTATTAGTCTTGAACAGCTGTTCTGCAACTCTGTACTTCTTATCCATATAAGTGGCCACTGACAGGAAGCATCTAACTGACAGCTTTGGGATCTGAAATCACAAAAATGTGTTTGTATCTTGAGGATAATGCTTCACTCATACAAAGCCAATATTTTGTTACCTAATATCTATCTGTTTTGCAATTTCCAGAGTCAACATTTCAGTTTTATGAATTTCACGAAACATTTTAAGGTTTCAGCTGTGTCCGAAACTAAATTTTTGATAGCAAAGACAGTTGAAACTGGGTACCTCGAATTTCAAAGCATCAAGCATTTTACTTCGAGATGATCGAAATTCAATTTAAAATGATATTTTGTGTGATCCAGTGTTGTTAAATTTTCTGGTGTCTTGGGATGACAGAGTCCATTTAACTTTAGTACAGTAAAATTCCACCTAAGCCGGTACTAGGAGATGTAAGGGGTGTTTCACATTTCAATAAGTCTGCTATTTATTTGCTTGGTTGCGTTCTATGCATCCAAAGGATCTTTTTAAAGATGTTATTCATTTCTGTGGCAAAGAGTTTTCAGCCTTTCTCAGTGCCGTTCAGAAGGCCCTAAGTATCTTCATAGTAGTTTTGAATAGTATTAACTATTTGTATTTTTAACAATTGAGTAAATTAATATAATCAATATTATTCTAGAGTATTTAATAAGACTTTAGAATTAGATTTATTATTGTGGTACTATTATTCAATAGTTATTAAGCATTTTTGACACATATAAATGTCTCGGTACAGTGTAGTCATTAGCTATATGTTTTGCGATTTTTCAAATGATATTTAGTTGCTAAATGTCAAAAAATTAAAACTATAAGTTTCTCCATTTTATATTCATCAAGTTGACATATTTTACTTCTATTTTGATTTTCTACCACTCATATCTTGTTCACATTCTTGCCGGTTTTTTCAAGTTCAGGCTTTCAAGTGACCTTTGACGAAAAAAAAGGAGAAAAGCATGAGCCTCTGATATAAAAACAAGAGGGCCCAGATGGCCCTTGGTCGCTCACCTGAGAAACACACCATAACAGTGTAAACATGTTTGTCCTAGTGATTTCATGGAAAAAAATATTCTGGCCAATTTTCATTACCATTGGGCCAAAAATGTGGTCTCTTGAGTTAAACAAGTATTTTATTTGATTTGACATAGTGACCTAGTTTTTGAAGCCAGATGACCCATATTCAAATTTATCTTAGATTTCTTCAAGGCAAACATTCTGACCAAAATTTATGAAGATCAATTGGACAATACAGTTTTTATCGCATACACTGGGTTTTTCTTTCAGTTGAGCTAGTGACCTACTTTCTGACCAAAAATGACCCATATTCAAACTCGACCTAGATTTCATCAAGGCAATTATACTGACCAAATTTCATGAAGATCAATTGAAAAATACAGCCTCTATTGCATACACAAGGTTTTTCTTTGATTTGACCCGAGACCTAGTATTTGACCCCAGATGACCAATCATCTAACTTGACCTAGATCTCATCAATGCAATTATTCCTACCAAATTTCATGAAGATCAATTGAAAAATACAGCCTCTATCAAATACACAAGGTTTTTCTTTGATTTGACCTAGTGACCTAGTTTTTGACCCCAGATGACCCATATTACAATCTGCCCTAGATTTTATCAAGGCAATCATTCTAACCAAAATTCAAGATCAATTGAAAAATACAGCATTTGTCGCATACACAAGGTTTTTCTTTGATTTGACCTAGTTTTTGACCCCAGATGACCCATTTTCAATTTTGGCCTAGATTCAAGATTATCATTCTGACAAAATTTCATGAAGATCATTTGAAAAATACAGCCTCTATTGCATACACAAGGTTTTTCTTTGATTTGACATAGTTCTTGACCCCAGATGACCCATTTTCAAACTTGGCCTAAATTTCATCAAAGTTATCATTCTGACCAAATTTCATGAAGATCAGTTGAAAAATACAGCCTCTATCGCATATACAAGGTTTTTCCTTGATTTGGCCTAGTGACCTAGTTTTTGACCCCAGATGACCCTTTTTCAAAGTAGTCCTAGATTTTATCAAGGTTACCATTCTGACCAAATTTCATGAAAATCAGTTGAAAAATACAGCCTCTATCGCATACACAAGGTTTTTCTTTGATTTGACCTAGTAACCTAGTTTTTGACCCCAGATGACCCATTTTCAAAATCGTCCTAGCTTTAATCAATGCAATCATTCTGACCAAAATTCATGAAGATCAACTGAAAAATACAGCCTCTATCGCATACACAAGGTTTTTTCTTGATTTGACCTAGTGACCTAGTTTTTAACCCCAGATGATCCATTTCCAACTCGACCTAGATTTCATCAAGGTAATCATTCTGACTAAATTTCATGAAGATCAGTTGAAAAATACAGCCTCTATCGCATACACAAGGTTTTTCTTTGATTTGACCTAGTGACCTAGTTTTTGACCCCAGATGACCCATTTTCAAACTTTGCCTAGATTTTATCAAGGTTATCATTCTGACAAAAATTCATGAAGATCAATTGAAAAATATAGCCTCTATCGCATACACAAGGTTTTTCCTTGATTTGACCTAGTGACCTAGTTTTTGACTCCAGATGACCCATTTTCAAATTCGTCCCAGATTTCATCAAGGTAATCATTCTGACCAAATTTCATGAAGATCAGTTGAAAAATACAGCCTCTATCGCATACACAAGCTAAATGTTGACGGACAGACAGACAGACAGACAGACAACGGACATCGAGTGATCAGAAAAACTCACCTGAGCATTGCTCAGGTGAGCTAACAAGAGCTGTCTGATGACAGCGCGCTCGACTATTCGAAGAATTGATTGAAGAATGGGGTCAAAATATTTCCATGGATATTCAAACAAAAGAAATAAATAGATTAGACAAACAATGTTCCTGTATTACTTTGATTTCGATAAGTCTTCCACTAAATGGCAATATATGAGCCAATTTCAAAGTCCAAAAAGGGCCATAATTCAGTCAAAATAGTTATGTACTTTTGCCTACAGATGGAAATCATAATGATAAACAAGTGTTCAAAGTTTAAAAGCCATATGTCAAATAGTTTTGACAAAACATGGACTTGTATGAAAACAGAACCTATTTCAAAGTTAAAAAGGGCCATAATTCAGCCAAAATAGATGACAGAGTTTTGTTCTCTTTCCTACAGACAGAGACTATTATACTAAACAAGTGATAAAAGTTTCAAAGCCATATGTCAAACACTTTACAAAAAATATGAACTGGTACGAAAAACTAAACCAAGATTTCTAAGTCAAAAGGGGCCATAATTCAGCCAAAATCCTTGATGGAGTTATGTATTCTTGCCTATAACTGGACATGGTGATGGTAAACATGTGTTGAAAGTTTCAATGCTTTATCTCAAAAGACTTTGTCAAAATATGAACTGGTACGAAATATTAACCCAAATTTCTAAGTCAAAAAGGGCCATTATTCAGCCAAAATCCTTGATGGAGTTATGTGCTCTTGCCTATAACTGGACATGGTGATGGTAAACAAGTGTTGAAAGTTTCAAAGCTTTATCTCAAAAGACTTTGTCTAAATATTAACTGGTATGAAAAGCTTAACCAAGGTTTCTAAGTCGAAAGGGGCCATAATTCAGCCAAAATCCCTGATGGAGTTATGTACTCTTGGATATAACTGGCCATGGTGATGGTAAACAAGTGTTGAAAGTTTCAAAGCTTTATCTTAAAAGACTTTGTCAAAATATGAACTGGTACGAAAAACTTAACCAAGATTTCTAAGTCAAAAGGGGCCATAATTCAGTCAAAATCCTTGATGGAGTTATGTGCTCTTGCCTAGAACTGGCCATGATGATGGTAAACAAGTGTTGAAAGTTTCAAAGCTTTATCTCAAAAGACTTTGTCAAAATGTGGACTGGTACGAAAAACTTAACCAAGGTGTGACGCCAACGCCGTAGTGAGTAGGATAGCTCTACTTATTCTTCGAATAGTCGAGCTAAAAAGTAGGAGAAAGATAGCAATCTAGTGATGAATAGTAGGAACTTAGGTAGCAGGGTACACTTAGATTCGAAAATTTTGGGCACGGCCAGGCTTACATGTAGTGAGTCGCAATATTAATAAGCAGAATCAGGGTAGCCATTTTAATCTTAATTAATGGCAAGATCAGGACTCTCATACAAGAATACAGAAAGTTATCAAAATGAAAGTTTTACACAATCCATTAAAAATAGCATGCCAAAATCAACAATTTTGCACTTTTTAAACAGCCTGCAATGATCCCGCTGCAGGAACAATGCCCAATTTCATTGAGAATATACAGGAAACTGGACAGACACCTTTTAAGTCTGGTGGTGCCTAACTGTTTACCAGGCAGTGAATGGATGATTGTATTTAAGGCTCCCTGAGACAGCATCCACCTCTTCTATGAAATATGTGAGCCATCCACAGTTTCTAGACTGGATGAGAAAAAGCACAGATGCCTTGGAGTAACAAATGCTGTCTTCTTTATTGATAAGATGAGGAGTGAAGCAGGTTGTAATTGCGAAAAACGTTTATAGTAAATGGGGCATCAGAATGTACCATGCAGCTGCTTCATGGAAAGAGTTCACTCTGCGCAGCAAAAATCAACACTGTCAGGCACTCTGACAGACATCATTCAATACATAGATGATTACTGTAATTGGACAGTGCCTGTCAGGGCTCCTATACATGCCAGGTCAGTGCCAGTATGATCGCCAGGCAATTTTGAAAGTAAAGTTTGTATCAAAAATTGTACTGTTTCCGTCGGATTTATGCAAGCACCCTCAGAGCCCATTCTGATAGTAGGACAATCTTCTGATGATGTGTTAATGGGCTGAGCAAAGGCTAAGGTAGCTGCTGAATTTTAACCTTTCTCTAAATCTTTCTACGGCATTATCTGATGAGCCAAAACTGACCATGCCTTCGTCCGATTTCACCTGCTGTCAGACTGGCACCGGAAGATTTTGCCCAATTATCCTTCAAATACTCACTGTCTGGCAGCATTTCACCAATTGTGACAGGGCTTATTGCTGCCAGTATTATAGACCTTTTTGTATACAAGACCAAGTCCTTGTTTTTTACAATGTCACTCCTTTTAAAATATCATGTTATTTTTTTGATTTAAGAGACATCTTTGCCATGTACATGTAAATCTTGGTGCCAGAGTTACAGATATTTTCATATATAATGTTGGTGATAACAAGAATTTGTAACAGAGTTAACCACCACCCCCGCCCGGGGACATTTTTCACAAGACATATTGCACACCATTACAACATCTTCCTGGTAATAGGACATGTACATAAACTGTAACTATATAATTATCATATAATTCATAAAGACATTATAAAGTCTGAAAATGTCTGGAAATCTATAATTGGAGAATGCTTTCAAATGCTAATATATGTATAATGTACTTTAAAGACATATTTAATGTGATTTGATTTTTAAATTGGTAAAGAAAAATAAACAAAAATATAATGAAATATCTTATCATATAAAAGGGAGGTAAGTAATAAACAAATGAAACCCATGACACTTACATGGTACTAAAACAAGAGCTGTCACTATTGGTGACAAATGCCCCTGAAGTAGGTCCAAGAATGCCACAGATGTATTCGCAAAAAATCACATATCATTTTGTGACCTTGTCCTAAGAGGTCTCGGTCATAAGTGTGACACATCTCGATATGGTTAACATTTGTGTCAAATTATTTTCAAATCCCTTGATAAATGGCGGAGTTATGGGCTAGACAAGAAACACCTTTGACTTCTAAGTAAGACCTTGATCTTGATTTATGCCAAATAAATTCAAAATCCCTTCATCAATGGCAGAGTTATGGACTGGACAAGAAACAGACCATGTTAATCTTTGACCTCTAAGTGTGACCTTGACCTTAGAGCTAGGGGTCTGGGACTTGCTCATGACACATCATCTCATTATGGTGAACATTTATGCCAAGTAATTTCAAAATGCCTTATTGAATGGCAGAGTTATGGACCGGACACTAAACACCCTGTTTACCTTTGATTTGTAGGTGTGACCTTGACCTTTGAAGTTTCATTAAATTGTGTCAAGGGGATGAGGAGAGTTGGTGTGCACAAAACTGTGTCTATGTATATACAGTCGAACTTCGATGGCTCGAACTCGAGTGTCCCATGGGAATTAGTTCGAGTTTTCCGTTGTTCGAGCCATCCAAATGGCGGCCATTTTGAATTTGGGAATTCGAGGGAATGATGTGTTACAAACCTTACATCATAATATATTGTCATATTGTACCTAAATATGTGTATGATGCGATGCTAAATAAAAAAACAAACGCTGAAATATTCTTTATTATTTATTTTCAAACAAGACATAGATACGAAAAACCACAGATAAAACACCAATATAATTATAAGAATTAGTTCAAGACAGCATTAAACAGAAAGACATGAATAGCAAACCTTTATGGATCATAGTCCAGTACAAATATTATCAAATATAAACATGATAAATCGCGGACATGTATACACGAGAATATTTAAGAACAGTACTAAATGACGTCACATGATGACATATTCTATAAATAGACACATGAAATAAATAAATCCAACATTAGTAATAAAGAATAAAAACATTTTAAATTACTTACAGTTCTCATATTTCGTCGTTTTGGACCAAATTTAGCGTAACACTGACTTTTTTATCCAACCAGAAAGTGTGTTTTTAGAACATCAAACATTTTAGCGATTTCTGTTTTTGATTTCAGACCTTTTTCACATTCGATGATGGCGTTATATTTTGTTTCTAAAGTTTTTGGATCTAATTTTCGTTTTGTTCCTTGCTTTCCAGTAGCCGACTTAGCTATCGCCCCCGTTTCCTGGTCCTTTACTAAGTTGTTCATCCATGCTAAAGCAGTATGAATGTTGACATCGGATTTTTTATGCAGAAAATATAAAGACAGACATTGCTCAATTATTTTAAATAATTTTATTCGTATTAATCAAAGCCCATTAAAGCATTGCAGTGAACGAAAGTAACTTTGTTTAATTTGTTTGTCGTATACCGACGTTAATTACATAAGCGTGTGAAAATTACGCACGCGCCGGTTAAAGGGGAAGCTTGGCGAATGTAAGACAGAGGTGTGAAAAATGTTGTAAACACAAGCCATTCCGGCGACAAATTGTCTGTTCGACTAAATAGGTGTAATTATTACTGTAATTGAGCCAAAGGGACCACCAAATGAGTTCGAGAGTTCGAATTTTCGAAGTTCGAGCGATCCGAGGTAGAACTGTATAGAATAATGAAGGAATAAATTCGGGACCGAGCGAAGAGTTCGAGCGATCGCGGGTGTTCGAAAGATCCGAGTTCGAGCCATTGAAGTTCAACTGTAGTATAGTAACAAAGTCTTGTAACTCTTCAATTTTTTTCCTGAAAGAACCTCACATGCCGCATGCACAACTACTGTTGTTACTGATCACTTGTGTGAAGTATCACTAAATTGTGTCAAGGGGATGAGGTAAGATGGTGCACACAACATTGTGTCTATGGGCACAAAGGTGACCTTGACCTTGGAGCCAGGGGTCTGGGTCTTGCACAGGATATATAAACTCATTATAGAGAAAACTTGTGCCATGTTATTTTAAAATCCCTTGATGAATGGCAGAGTATGGCCTGGACTATAAATAGACCATTTTAAACTTTGACTTCTAAGTGTGACCTTGACCTTGAAGCCTGGTTCTGGAGCTAGGTTCTGGGTCTTGCACATGACACCTCATCTCATTATAGGAACAGGATATATCAACTCATTATGGAGAAAACTTGTGCCATGTCATTTTAAAATTCCTTGATGAATGTCAGAGTTTGGCCTGGACAAGAAATGGACCATTTTAAACTTTGACTTCTAAGTGTGACCTTGACCTTGAAGCCTGGTTCTTGCACATGACACAACTCATTATAGGGATATTATATTTGTGCCAAGCAATTTTAAAATCCTTTGATGAGTGGCAGACCTATGGACCAGAAAAGAAACAGACCATGTTAACCTTTGACCTCTAAGTGTGACCTTCACCTGAGAGCTACGGGGTGTAGGTCTTGCGCAAGACATGTCGTCTCATTATGGGGAACATTTGTACAAAGCAATTTCAAAATCCCTTCATGAATGGCAGAGTTATGGACAGACACAAAACTGACCCATTAACCTTTGACCTCTAAGTGTGACCTTGACCTTGGAGCTTGCGCACGACAGGTTGTCTCATTAAGGGGAACATTTAAGCCAAGTTATTTCAAAATCCCGTCATGGATGGCAGTTATTGACCGGACACAAAGTGTAACGGATGGAAAGACGGACAGACATTCCTACAAATGGGTATTTAGGTGACTATTCTTTTGTTCTCCCTACTGTTCCTTAAGCCTTGACAAGAAAAACAGCCACATAAAAGCTTACTGAATGAATGACATCAGAAAACAAGAGGACCATGATGGTCCTGAATCGCTCACCTCTTCCCACATGACCCAGTTTTGAGTATGACGTCGTTTTTTCTATTATTTGACATAGTGACCTAGTTTTTCAGCTCATGTGACCCAGTTTTGAACTTGAACTAGATATTATCAAGATAAACATTCTGACCAATTTTCATGAAGATCCATTGAAAAATATGGTCTCTAGAGAGGTCACAAGGTTTTTCTATTATTTGACCTATTGACCTAGTTTTCGAAGGTACGTGACCCTGTTTTGACCTTTACCTAGATATCATCAAGGTGAACATTCTGACCAATTTTCATGAAGATTTCATGAAAAATATGGCCTCTAGAGAGGTCACAAGGTTTTTCTATTTTTATACCTACTGGCCTAGTTTTTGACCGCATGTGACCCAGTTTCGAAAATGACCTAGATATCATCAAGGTGAACATTCAGATCAATTTTCATGAAGATCCATTGAAAAATATGGTCTCTAGAGAGGTCAAAAGATTTTAATAATTTTAAACCTACTGACCTAGTTTTTGACCGTAGTTGACCCAGTTTCAAACTTGATCTAGATATCATCAAGATGAACATTCAGACCAACTTTCATACAGATCCCATGAAAAGTATGGCCTCTAGAGAGGTCACAAGGTTTTTTTATTATTTGACCTACTGACCTAGTTTTTGATGGCTAGTGACCCAGTTTCAAACTTGACCTAGATATCATCAAGATGAACATTCTGACCAGTTTTTATGGAGATCCATTCACAAGTATGGCCTCTAGAGAGGTTACAAGGTTTTTCTATTTTTAGACCTACTGACCTAGTTTTTGACCGCACATGACCCTGTGTCGAACTTGATCTAGATACCATCAAGGTGAACATTCTGACCAATTTTCATACAGATCCCATGAAAAATATGGTCTCTAGAGAGGTCACAAGGTTTTTCCATTATTTGACCTACTGACCTAGTTTTTGAAGGCACGTTACCCACTTTAGAACTTGACCTAGATATCATCAAGACGAACATTCAGACCAACTTTCATACAGATCCCATGAAAAATATGGCCTCTAGAGAGGTCACAAGGATTTTCAGTTATTTGACCTACTGACCTAGTTTTTGATGGCACGTGACCCAGTTTCGAACTTGACCTAGATATCATCAAGGTGAACATTCTGACCAATTTTCATGAAGATCTCATGAAATATATGGCCTCTAGAGAGGTCACAAAGTTTTTCTATTTTTAGACCTACTGACCTAGTTTTTGATGGCACGTGACCCAGTTTCAAACTTGACCTAGATATCATCAAGATGAACATTCAGACCAACTTTCATACAGATCCCATGAAAAATATGGCCTTTAGAGAGGTCACAAGGTTTTTCTATTATTTGACCTAATGACCTAGTTTTTGATGGCACGTGACCCAGTTTCGAATCTGACCTAGATATCATCAAGGTGAACATTCTGACCAATTTTCATGAAGATCTTGTGAAATATATGGCCTCTAGAGAGGTCACAAGGTTTTTCTATTTTTAGACCTACTGACCTAGTTTTTGATGGCACGTGACCCAGTTTCGAACTTGACCTAGATATCATCAAGATGAACATTCTGACCAACTTTCATAAAGATCCCATGAAAAATGTGACCTCTAGAGTGGTCACAAGCAAAAGTTTATGGACGGACGCACGGACGGACAACGGACACCGCGCTATCACAAAAGCTCACCTTGTCACTTTGTGACAGGTGAGCTAAAAAGTACAGTTACCTATTGTTCCTATAGCCACCTAAGTATGCCAATGTCGGCTCTGAAGGACGGATGGAAGAACACAGCCTATTTCTAAGTCCCCTTTTTCTTGAAAACAACTATTTTAAGTCTGAATGCATTCATATATCAAGTGACAAAATGGGAAGATTGTGAATCCAGACTTTATCTAAATCTCTTGGATCAACGCCAACCCAAGTGTGAGAAAGATAAATTTTCTTTATACCTCCTAAAGGATCTAGAAATTACTTACTTTATTTGTATAGACTGGTAAGTTTCTTTTCTCCGGTATCCTGTACACAGTGGTAATGATAATGACTCGTGTTCCCCTGACTCCAGAAACTTCTCAACTTTCTTACTGAAATATAGTAAATTTATTCATATAAGTAAATATGTGTGTTTTCGGGTTTAACGTCTTTTTCAACAATTTTTCAGTCATATAAACGACGGTGTCTACTTGTAGCAATATAAGTAAAATATAGATTAAACTTTTTTTATTGTATCAAGTAGTGATGGGCCGACAATCGGCGACAATCGAATAATTGTCGGCGTTGCATTCATGAGCGCGACCGCCGACTTCACTTTTTCCCTGACCGATTAATTACTTGGCACCCTAAACGGATAGTTTAGTTGTTTCTGGTCTTTTTCTTTCTGGTATTTACGGTTCTTTGGGGCAGTTACGCCAAGGGAAACTACTCTACGTAAAGGCATACAGACACTAAATAGAAAAATGGCGCGAAAAAAAATGGCAGTGGCATAATGGCAGATACAAGTAGTTCTCATATTTTTTGCCCTGTAGAGCTATTTTCCTTATTTTCTTTGCATTTCTTTTGCTAAAATCACATGACATCATTCTATGCTTGACATGTAGGTAGCATTTTCATAATGAAATAACATGACAAAATTTTCCATGGAAACTTAGATCATACACCACCAGTGTAATTTGGGGTCTCATTTTTTAGCTGATTTTGCAGTTTGTGTGTTTGACTGAAATTATTTTTCTTGCATCAAACATGACCCCCACTTTTCTTTTGATTTTTATTTAGCATTGACAATACTCTTCAAGAAAATGTAGGTTACAGACATTTAAAATGGGTCCTGATGTGTGCTGCGGCCATTGGAAATAGGTCAATTTTATATAGAATAAAGAACAACAACTATTTAGTGTGTTATAACCTAAAATGGCTTCCAAAGAAACTGAAGTCATCTGTGATCACCCAGATTTTGGAAGATATATGGCTTTTACAAAATTAAGTCGGGAAAGTCTAAGACTTACGCAAGCAAAGGAATTTTCATTTTTTGCTTTTGTGGGATTAAAATCATTCCAGTCGTTAACTAAGGATTAATAAATAAATTTAATTTAATAACACAGTATCACTGGAAAAGTTCCTTGTAAAATTAAGACGTGTACCTGTTTTGAAGTTTACTATCTTTTATGCTGTCAACTTACTCGTGTTTATGAAGGGATACAAAAGAAATAGGATATTTGATGTCTGTGTGGTTCATTTTTTTAAGTAATGACATAAAGCATACACTGTGAGGTGAACTTATAGATACACAACTAGAGTAACTGATTATCTGATTACAGTCTAACCTGTCTTAAGCAGCCAGCCAAGGAAAGCAGACAATTTGGCCGCTTAAGCCAGGTGACCGCTGATCGGAGGTGCAGCCAGTATATGTATTTTTTCAGACTTCTGACCAGTCTATAGCCTTTAGGCCCATTTTTTTTGGGATTTCCATTATTATTTTACCAGGATACAATGACATGCATTTGCCTTCGCAATACGAATGGTCTTCTTAGCAATCTAAAACTCCGGCGTGGTTTTTTTACCACAAAAAAAATTGTTACAGACAATTTTCCAACTTCAAAACAAGTTTGTTTACAATTTTCGCCATTTTGGTAAGGGAAGCTACTCTCGGCGCTTATTGTCTACGCTAAATCTAAGATTGCCGTTACGTTCCGTAAAAGATAGAGTGGTTTATATAGTTTTTTTTCAAACACAATTAATTTCGTAAAAATTTAATAGTATTTTGATGACAGAAGTATAAAAAAATCACAAATATTATGCTATTAATTAGTTATCGAGTATTATCTTTAACCGAGGTCAAACTGTGAACAAAAAAATTGACACGAGGTGACACGCTAATTACCGATAATTACTGGCCATTTGATCATAACAAAAGGGGATTACACCTTTGGTTATCAGTTTTAATTGAGAAGCTCATGTCATTTTGTCGTTCTTGTGGTGAAGTCACACGAAACTTAGCAACCACGTGTTTCTCAAAATCGGGTATCTTCGGCGATTATTGCCTAAAAATAATTGGTTTTGGAAGAAAAATGGCCGCTGAAAGGGGTCAAATACGGCGGTCGGGAGGCAATTTCGGTGGCCGCTGGCCGCGGACGGCAGGTGGCCACTGAATAAAGTGATAAAATAGAGGAAAATCTGTCGGGGGCGTCATAAAATGGCCGCTGAACGGAGGTGACCGCTGATCGGAGGTGACCGTTAGTACAGGTTAGACTGTATATCCGATTAATCAAATCGGTTGGCAAATCTAACTGATTTGCCTATCACTAGTATCAAGTTCTAAGGGCCATACTCTTAGCCAGGTATAATAATGCACTATGTGCTAACATTAAATGCAGGTGCACTTCACAGTGACACTGGTAGGTTTTTGTACGTTGGAGCCAAATCCCTTCTTAGCGGGGCGGTGAGGGGATGGGGGCGGGCCATGATCATAACCACACACTTTCTCTTTTTTGCCTAAATATGTAATATTACAATCATTACCATATAAAATTTCAAGTAGACCTTTACTGCATGTAGTTATTCTATGAAAGGAAGGATAAATACTCTAAATTTTGTTAAAACTAGTTCAGTTGTATCTGTTATCATAAATTACTATTTCAAGTTAAAACTTGGATCCATATAAATATTCACCTTTGTGATGTGCCCCTGAGAAGGACAAATTTGCTCTTAAGAATATCTCTAAAGAAACTGGACCATCTAATTTCACAACAAGATAGTTAAAGCTAAGGAATTTTTATTTTAAAAGGTATTTGTTGAATTTCTTGTGTTTTTTTTGTTTGTTTGTTTTGGTTGGTTTTCAACAGTATTTCAGTTATGTTAAACGGCAGGTTTGGATTTCTTGATAACTCAAAATATGTCTTAATTGGAATTTAAATTGTCAAAATTTAGGACACAGCTATTAATTGGCAAATATACTGGCTAGGAACCAGTTTATGGACAGAATTTGATGTTTTTTATCCATCATTAACTTTAAACTTACCTTACAAAAACTTTTTGCTACATCCAAAAATACACTGGTCAGTTAATACTACTCATTGTTGTGAAATAAATATATATTTACCAGTGGCTTAAATTAGGTCATAAAAAGTGTTACTTTTTCATACTAAGAGAACCAGTTTCTGGACAAATTAATTAGTACAGGTTGACAGATCAACACAACAAGAGCTCGACCAAGCAGAGCAATATATGCCCATTGGGTTATATCAGAGGAGGACGGAAGCAAAATTTAAACAACAACTCGTAGAACATGAAATACCCCTCCTGGATGCACTCAGTAATTGCACAAGGAACAGAAATTATTTGGTTACTGTACACAAAAGTTCTACCATTCTGGGTAAAGGCAGGGTCACTCAAAATCAATAGGGGTCTTGAGCAACCTCCCTATTAAGTTTCATGAATCTAGGCCTAAGTGTTCTTGACCTTTGACCTACTGAACTAAAAATCATGATTATGATTATGATCAACATCCCTATCCAGTTTTGTGATCCTAGGCCAAAGTGTTCTCAAGTTATTGTCCGGAAACAGTTTAACTATGCCAGGTCACTATGACCTTGACCTTTGACCTACTGACCTAAAAACCAATAGGGGTCATCTGCTGAACATGACTAACATCCTTATCAACTTTCATGATCCTAGGCCCAAGCATTCTTGAGTTATCATCCGGAAACAGTTTAACTGTTCCTGGTCACTATGGCATTGACCTTTAAGCTACTGACCTCAAAGTCAATAGGGATCATTTGCTGTTTATGATCAACCTCCTGTCAACTTCCATGATCCTAGGCCCAAGCATTCTTGAGTTATCATCTGGAAAACATTTAACTGTTCCGGGTCACTTTGACCTACTGATCTCAAAATCAATAGGGGTCATCTGCTGGTTATGACCAACCTCCTTATTAACTTTCATGATCCTAGGCTTAAGGTATTAGGCCCATAATAGAGTACCTCCTTTTTGAAGAGTATTCAATTCCTATCATAAACCTAATTTGACTGCAAGTTTCAGGGGGCGTAGGTTCAAGCCACACTTGGACCAAAATTTTTTCCCCTTATTTACCCTTTTTCTAGTGTGTTTTTACTCCTTTCAAGACTTGTTATTGGTTAATTGTACAAAAGTGGGGAAAAAATTCATTTGATAAGCGATTTCTTGCTGTTCAAAGTGAATTTACCTCTGAAACAGAAGGGGTAGAGTTAGACATCTTTAAAAATACCGAGTTACATGCGGTAAAAGTTCTCTATTTTGCCTTCATTCTTTAGATTACATATTGTGGAAGAAATGTAGGTAGGTTTTACTTCTGCCGCAAGGTTATTTTTGAATGAAGTGAGCAAAATTCAAAACAGACCCACAGGATTCGACCTTAATTTTTCAATTTTGGAGTTGGAATTCTGCCTCATTAAATCTGTTTACTCGAGGCACCCTAGAAAAAAATGATATTGACAGCTTTTATTTTAAGTTTTATGATTGTTTACCAATAGTTTGATGTTTCTTTCATAAAAAATAATGGAATAATGAATTCTCTGCAATTTTTGGATAAAGGCAACCACTTTGAAATTTGTCTCTACCCTTACAGAAGCAAGCCTCTGTGGCGTACATGCTGCGTATTTGCTGTGTATATGCCGCGAACACAGTAGTACGCCAGAGGAGTACATTTTACATACACCGCATGCCGCGTACATGCCGCGTACTATTTCGACGAGTACACAGCATGTACGCAGGAGGTCACTAGTACACTTCAAGTACGCAGCACAGACTCTGAAAATTTAAGGAGTACACTGCATGTACGCAGGAGGGACTTGTACAAGAAAATAGTACACTGCATGTACACCGCAGATACTTCGAAATTTATAACACTTATATTTAGTTGCATTAAAGTTGTTTCCCCTTGATGCAGTTACGCCATTTTCTTCAGATGTTTACCAAATTACATGCTACAAAAATTGATTTATTTCATTGAAAAGTGGATGAAGAAAAGCATACTAATTTATTTGATAACATCAATCTACATTATTTTAGTAAGGGTAAATACTTATTGATGCATGTCACTTATCTTTTTTTCTGTTTTTTTCTGTCCAAATGATCAGCATTTGCATAAGAAAGTTGGTGGGGTAAGGAATTTACATTATCACAGCAGTTTCGCCACAAGAGTACACAGCATGTATGCAGCAGGAGTACACAGCATGTACGCCGCAGGACTCGGGCCAGGAGTACACAGAATGTACGCCGCAGGAGTACACAGCATGTACACCGCAGGAGTACACAGCATGTACGCCGCAGGGTAGTACACCGCAGGCTCATTTGCATGTGAAAAGTGTATGTGCCGCGTACATGCTGCGTACTATTTCCCACATACTAAATTCCTCCAGCATACATCCTGTGTACTATGTAGTCCACAGCATGTACGCAGCAAGTAGTACACGGCAGAGCTCATTTGCATGTCAAAAGTGTACTACAAACGTACTATCGGTGTATGTGCGGTGTATATCCTGCGTACTATTTAAAGCCCTTAATTTCAGTACACATCATGTACGCATCATATACGCTGTATGTACACAGCAAGAGTACGCAGCAGGCCTTTTTCTTCTGTAAGGGTACTTGAGCTTGAGGAAATACCATAAATTACACAAACTTTATAAAAAACGGCACGGTAAAAGTTTTTAAAAATTTGCAACTAAGTGCGAAGCACGGTTAACTGTAAGAATATACCAAACAAATGCCATATTTTAAACATTACTATTAGGGGCCTAATACCTTAAGTGTTCTTGAGTTATCCAGAAACGGAATGGTCTACATACCGACCAACCAACACCCAACAGACTGATCGACATCTGCAAAACAATGTACCCCTCCTTCTTCAAAGGGGTGTATAAAAAAAAAAGCGAAATTTAAAGACTTTTTTTTCCTTGGTGGGGCATGTAAGGGTATGGGAAGAGAGGGGGAGCAGGCTATGTGTGCACAGTGGTGATGACAGGATACGAAAGGGCGAGAAACTAAGTAAAAAAAAAAAAATGCCGGGCTTGCGGGAGGGGGACAGTGGATGACATAATATCAGAATAGTAAAGGGCAAGAAGCTTAATGACAACAAGACAATCAGTAACATCGGTGGATGCTCCCCGAAATTACTGTAGCCAAAGGGGCTTTTCAGTTATGGAGGTTATGTTAGGCAGTAATGTGGTCAGCAAGAGTTGTAGTTCTTTAACAATGCACTCCCTCTCACTGATCTCAATGAATTTGTAAAGTATGAAGTCAATTGCTTACATTAGTGATGGGACATCGGTTGGAAAACTCCAACCGATTATCGGTTGGAATCGGTTAGCAAACCGATGCGATGTATCGGAAAAATAATCGGTTGAATGTTACTTATTTTCATACTTGTTTATTCAGATAGTCATGTCTTTAAAATGACTGTTTTACTTAAAGTTCATATGCTCTTTTGAAAAATAAAGAACTACCATTAATCAGATGTTTTAAAGCTGGTTCCTGGTAAGCAGAAATTTGTTTAGTAATGACTAATTAGTTGCAGACAGGGAAACAACAATAAATTGCAATCTGGTGTACATGTATCATAGACCCATAGCTGTCATTTGTGACAGTTGACTGGTATACCTGTACCTGTAACATATCTAGCATACAGCAAGGAAGTACAAATATTTCAGTCTTTCTCTGGCTGACAAAAATAGTGATTGTAGAAAATCATTAAATGAATTTAGTTATTTTTCGGTAATATAAATATTTTGATACAATGGTTACCATAGCCTGACACTACTGAGTAGCACCATGTTCCAACTGCTTGTTGCTATGGCATATAACAATGTCATAAAGCTTGGTAAAAAATGATCAGATAAAAATCAGAGTTTAATCTGTTTCCATATGTACACTGGTCAGCGGTACTGGGTAAACGGAATTTCGGCAGAAAAAAATCATGACAATTCGATGACAACTGCAACTGCATAAAAACACCAAAGTTCTTTCCATTGAAATTACATTATGGACACGGAAATTTGACGGCATTAGTGTCCAGTTTCAACAGATAAATTCCCTCGGGCATACCATTGTGAAATACGAAAATTTATCAAAGTTTCTCTAATTTATTTTGCCCCACTTTTATTGACGCTATGGACGCCGCCATGTTAACAGCTGTGCCTAACTGTAAGATGTTAAATCCATTTTCATTGGATAACTGAAACGAAATACTAACGTTTGATTGTCGGCATACTTCTGTTTTATCCGTGATGTATGCAGGTAGTCCATATTTCGGATATTTCTAGGTAAACATAAATTCTCACGCACCGTATTTCCCTTCGTAAACCTTCGTCCATACCCGTGTAGATTCGTACCCGCTATCGACTCTGAGAAAACATAATCGATTATCGTAATCGGTTGGACTTTTCTAGCCGTCAATCGATTATATCCGCTAATCGGCCCATCACTAGCTTACATAGTATTTGAATTATGCACTGGACAAGGTTTTCAATAAAGGGAGATAATTCAACAAGAGCTATCACAGCAGACAGCGCGCTCGGCTATTTCGATGCTGGATAGTGGAATTAGGCACATCTAAGGAAACTGCAGCTGTAACTCTCCAATGTGGATAAAGATATGGGACAATAGCTTAAGTCTGTATCAAACAAATTTTTTAGTAATAACAGAGATAGAGAAGTGTATCAAAACAGCAAACAAGAGCTCCGCCACGCAGGGCAATATACGCCCAAAGGGTTACATCAGGTGATGGGAGCAAAATTTAAAGAACTTGACTGCTGAAGCCCAAAGGAAAGGAACAACAAAGGGAAGAAGAAAGGGGACATAAGTCGCTAAATATTTGTAACATAATTTATGAAAAATATATATACCTGGAATTTTAACAGTTAACAAGGAGCTGCGTTCAATAAACGCTTGATGCCCCCAGTGGTATCCTTGTCGATACAAAGTAACCTAAGGCCAAAACGAGGTCAAGGTCAAACTGAGGTCAGGTGATGTTTCAAGATGAGGAATGGTCACAAGTTACATCTGTATTTGTATCAATTCATTCTTGTAAGCGGTATTGATGCTAGATGAAACGGTCCCATTTGGTTAACCAAGAGATGGCCCATATAAAGCAACCTAAGTCCAAAATGAGGTCAAGGTCAAACTGAGGTCAGGAGATGTCTGAAGATGAGGAATGGTCACAGGCTACATCTGCATTAGTATCAAGTCATTCTAGTAAGGGGTATTGATGCTAGATGAAACGGTCCCATTTGGTTAACCCTGTACGAACGGACAGACGTACGGACGGGACGGACGATCACTATATGCCTCCCGCATCACTAGATGCCGGGGGCATAAAAAATTCAAATATATTTTTCACTGGAAAGAAACTATAAAATGAGTAAATTTAGTATACAAGAGGGCCATGATGGCCCTATATCGCTCACCTGGTTAAATGGTTGCAATGAAGATTTGCATTTAAGCTCTTGGCCTTCTAACTTATTTCTAGACATTTTTTTGAAGATTTTCCTATGTACAATCAAGTAACCCCTGGGGCGGGGCCAATCTGATGCCGGGGGTCATCGCAGGACGAAGTGTGATCACAAAAGCTCACCTTGTCACTCTGTGACAGGTGAGCTAAAAAACATAAAATAACAAGAGGGCCATGAAGGCTCTGTATCGCTCACCTGACCTATTGACCTGAAGATCATCAAGATAGTTTCATTAAGATATGGTCATAAATGTGGCCTCTTAAGTGTTAACTAACTTTTCCTTTGACTTGACCTGGTGACCTAGTTTTTGACCCCATATGACCCAGATTCAAACTTGACCTAAAGATCATCAAGATTAACATTCTGACTAAGTTTCATAAAGAGACAGTCATAAATGTGGCCTCTAGAGTGCTAACAAGCTTTTCCTTTGATTTGACCTGGTGACCTAGTTTTTGACTCCACATGACCCAGATTCGAACCTGACCTGAAGATCATCAAGATTAACATTCTAAGTTTCATAAAGATACAGTCATAAATGTGGCCTCTAGAGTGTTAACAAGCTTTTCCTTTGATTTGACCCGGTGACCTTGTTTTTGACCCCCACCTGACCCAGATTTGAACATGACCTATAGATCATCAAGATTAACAATCTGACCAAGTTTCGTTACGATATGGTCATAAATGTGGCCTCTAGAGTGTTAACTAGCTTTTCCTTTGATTTGACCTAGTTTTTGATCCTTCATGACCCAGATTCAAACTGGACTTTGAGATCATCATGAGTAACATTCTGACCAAGTTTCATGAAGATAGATTCATAAATGTGGCCTCTACAGTGTAAACTAGCTTTTCCTTTGATTTGACCTGGTGACCTAGTTTTTGACCCCACATGACCCAGATTCAAACTGGACTTTGAGATCATCATGAGTAACATTCTGACCAAGTTTCATGAAGATAAATTTATAAATGTGGCCTCTACAGTGTTAACAAGCTTTTCCTTTGATTTGACCTGGTGACCTAGTTTTTGACCCCAGATGACCCAATATCAAATTCATCCTAGATTTTATTGAGGGTAACATTCTGACCAAGTTTCATTAAGATTGGGCCAAAATTGTGACCTAGAGTGTTAACAAGCTTTTCCTTTGATTTGACCTGGTGACCTAGTTTTTGACCCCAGATGACCCAATATCGAACTCGTCCAAGATTTTTATGAGGGTAACATTCTGACCAAGTTTCATTAAGATTAAGCCAAAATTGTGACTTCTAGAGTGTTAACAATCAAATTGTTGATGACAGACGGACGGACAACTGACGACAGACACAGGGCGATCACAAAAGCTCAGCTCAGGTGAGCTAAAAATTAAATTTGTTTGTTTTACACAAAAGATCATAATATCTTTCACTCATGAACAACATAACTGACATTTTCACTTGTGAAAGATATTTCAATCTTGCACTGAAACAAATGTATACCCAATATATCCATTACTATACATCATTTATATAATTATATTATACTATAATACTATAACAGAGTTTGACTGGCTAAAGGATTAACACAAAGAAAAGTTAAAAACGTACATGTTCACAGTATAATCAGCTGCTGTTGTTGTTCCTGCAGCCCGTGATGCCAAGTCAGAGAGCTACTGGTTCCAGACCTTCTTCCTTTGGTAATACAGCTTTGGGCTGAAATAGCACAAAAAACAACAACTTTGTTTCTCATTCACTTCTTTTTTCAAACTTGAGATATCATACAGTCAGAACAAGATATGATTTCAGTGTTCATTCCAGGATTTTTTTAAGTGGGGTCAAAGGGCCCCATGATGGCAAAAAATTGGGGACATTTGAAAAAAATAGGGGCCATGAAAGAAAAACTGATTTACATGAAAGGAAAGGCTGTATTTTTAACACTTTTCTTACATGGAGTTCAAGGTATTATTTTCGCGGTTCGTAAAACATAATTACAAAGAGAAAAGTGGACACTTCACAGGTCGCTCAACACGACAAAAACGAAACAAGTCATAATATTTTGACCGTTACCGAAACTTAACCACGGAAAGTCCGACAGCCATGAATGCGGATTTACTACGGAATTGATGTTTGTCGCCTGATTTTGGCTAAGCGGTTAGGCTATTGAGTGGTCTAGCGGTCTCGAACATGTCATCTTTCTTTGGAAATTTGTTCTCCATCGTCTGCTTTTTTTAACGGTTAGAGAAAAACGTAAAATTGGATTTCTTTTTTCTCCGAATCGCGACATTTTTTTTTTGTCCGCCATTGCATAGCAACATTGAAAGCTGTATGTTGTTAGGCGACCGGAGACTGGCTACTATTTTAACATCGACCAATGAAAATGCGCGTTACGTCATCGTAAGAGTCGTATTCGATTCACAACTTCTGGAAGTCGGCTCATTGTAAACGGAATGTTTTCTGAAAAAGTGTGCGCCCGACGGGCGCTATAGGGCAAACTTTTATGCGCCAATACAGTAAAATACGCGCCTATGGCCCCATGGCGCGGCCTGGAATGAACACTGGATTTGAAAATTTCAGTTGTATTACCAGAAATGATTTATATATTCGCAATATCTGACCCTTAACACTGATCAGCATATTCGAAGAAATGGCCTTCCAAATCATACTTTTGTTTCAATGGACGATGTAACAATGTTTAAAGAAAGGCAAGAAAGCATACAGACTGCAGTTTATTATTTTCACCCGTTTTGAAGCATACAATCGAATGATCAGGGTGTAATATGATAACAGGTGTACTTCTGCCAAATGTCTTACCTGTCCATACCCTGAATGTTAAACAGAAATCTGTAATCAAGTTAGTTCTGCACGTTCAGATCAAAATTTTTTCTACAATGTAGACTTAATTAAACTCTGATTTTTCAAAACTTTAGAATCAAACATGCCATAATTTTTCAGGACATTTCCGGGACTCTTGAGTTAAAATTTCCGGGATTTTTACCCTTTGTCCGGGACATACACCATAACATTGGTATTAGTCTGTTTCATGCATAAATATCATAAAATTACATGTAGTTTCCCGAGATAGACATTGTTCACTCGCTTATAACTATAAGCATAATTTACTACAAATGTCGTCTAGCTTTCTAAGGGAGGTAAATACGGGTAATACACATCTATAGTTCAGCATGTGAATTTATTGCGTTCCCGAGGTGAACAGAATTAGACTTACTATATACAAACAATTAACCTGGTCATCGTGATTTAGAATCTAGCTAATCTGTTACCAATCTAAAGCTTAAACATTTATCTAATCATAAATATAAATGGAATCCTTAAAGGAATAAAATAAATCTTGTAGATAAAATTGATATAAAATATTTTGAGTCAGGTCAATTTTCATGGGTCGGTCGGCAAAGGCATTCAACATTCAAAATTTTAATTTAGAATATGTGTGACAATCAATCCATATTTTAAACGATTACAACCTTTTAAAATAATTATCGTTTAATTGACTGTTTCCAATCATCTCTTCCATAAAGGCTACATGTAGCTTCAGCACCTACGTGCTAAAAACAATGAGATTTTAAACTGTTGTTCCTAATTAAACTATCATAAAACAGTTATTGATTGCATAATCCTGTCAGTTTTTAATCAGGGTCATCATAATAACAGACTGTAACTTAATCAGGGTCATCAAAAGATTGCGGCTTGATTAACACGTTTCCCGCTTGAGGGCATGAAACTGATATTGGAATAAACAATTTGACACAGCGGGACTGTTTATTGTGTTTTATTAAGGTAAAATTCGACAATTTATAGACCAACAAGAAGCTGCGTTCAATAAACGCTTGATGCCCCCGGTGGCATCCTTGTCGATATAAAGCAACCTACAAAATGAAGTCAAGTTCAAGGTAAAGGTCAAACTGAGGTCAGGTGATGTCTGAAGATGAGGAATGGTCACAGGTTAGATCTGCGTTAGTATCAAGTCATTCTAGTAAGGGGTATTGACGCTAGACGAAACGGTCCCATTTGGTTAACCCCGTACGGATGGAACCAACGGACAGACAGGGCAATCACTATATGCCTCCCGCATCAGTAGATGCCTGGGGCATAAAAAACTAGTTTTTTTCCGGGATGGGGGTGGGGGGCGGGCAGGAGGTATTTTCTTTGGTCCTGTATTTTTATTTTTCTGGGACATTTCAACACTGTCCGGGACACCACGACTTGTATGTCATTTCCGGGACTATCACATGTATGTAAATTAGAATATACTTAGAAAATTTGGTAAACAAGAGGGCCATGAAGGCCCTGTATCGCTCACCTGACCTATTGACCTAAAGATCATCAAGATTAAAATTCTGACCAAAGTTTCATTAAGATATGGTCATAAATGTGGCCTCTAAAGTGTTAACTAGCTTTTCCTTAGGTCTGACCCAGTGACCTAGTTTTTGACCCAACATGACCCTGATTCGAACTTGACCTAAAGATCATCAAGTTTAACATTAGTTAAGTTTCATTAAGATATGGTCATAAATGTGGCCTCTACAGTGTAAACTAGCTTTTCCTTTGATTTGACCCAGTGACCTAGTTTTTGATCCTACATGACCCAGATTCAAACTGAAGACCTTGAGATCATCAAGATTAACATTCTGACCAAGTTTCATGAAGATACAGTCATAAATGTGGCCTATACAGTGTTAACAAGCTTTTCCTTTGATTTGACCTGGTGACCTAGTTTTTGACCCCAGATGACCCAATATAGAACTCATGTAAGATTGTATTGAGGGTCACATTCTGACCAAGTTTCATTAAGATTGGGCCAAAATGTGACCTCTAGAGTGTTAACAAGCTTTTCCTTTGATTTGACCTGGTGACCTAGTTTTCGACCCCAGATGACCCAATATCAAATTCATCCAAGATTATATTAAGGGTCACATTCTGACCAAGTTTCATTAAGATTGGGCCAAAAATGTGACCTCTAGAGTGTTAACAGTCAAATTGTTGACAACGGATGGATGGACGTCGGACACAGGGCGATCACAAAAGCTCACCTTTGAGCACTTCGTGTTCAGACGAGATAATAAAAAAGATATGGCCGTATGCTCGATTTTTTGCTAGACTGATTTTAAAAAGTTTGACCTAACACAAGTTTTCATAATGGGAGTCCATGGGAAAATCACAAATTTGGTAACATATTCACTAAAAGACCTTTTTTCTACAATGTAGATTTTAATGCATCTTCTCACAGTCGTAAATAAATATATTTAATATCATAGCTCCAGATAAGCTGTGTATTTGGGTATTTATGCAATTAAAGTTGCAGAAAACCAAACTGAATTTTTACAGTGTGCATACTGAAACGCAATTGAAATTCCTAATACCATATATACCCTTGTATAATGCGCTCCCATGTATAATGCGCACCCCCGATTTTAGCCCAAAATCCTGGGAAACAAGGAGCTGCGTTCAATAAACGCTTGATGCCCCCAGTGGCATCCTTGTTTGCCCCCAGTGGCATCCTTGTCGATACAAAGCAACCAAAGTCCAAAACGAGGTCAAGGTCAAACTGAGGTCGGGTGATGTTTGAAGATGAGGGATGGTCACAGGCTACATCTGTATTAGTATCAAGTCATTCTTGTAAGCGGTATTGATGCTAGACAAAAAGGTCCCATTTGGTTAACCTCGTACAAACGGACGTTCCTACATATGGATACTTATGTGGCTACTCTTTTGTTCTCTCTATTGTTCTTTTAGCCACATAAGAGAACAAGAGGACCATGATGGTCCTGAATCGCTCACCTATCCCCACATGACCCAGTTTTGAACAGAGTATGACATCGTTATTTCTATTCTTTGACACAGTGACCAAGTTTTTGAGCACATGTGACCTAGATATCAAGATAAAAAATTCTGACCAATTTTCATGAAGATCCATTGAAAAATATTTCCTCTACAGAGGTCACAAGGTTTTTCTATTGACCTAGTTTTTGAAGGCACTTGACCCACTTTTAAACTTGACCTAGATATCATCAAGGTGAACATACACACCAATTTTCATGAAGATCTCATGAAAAATATGGCCTCTAGAGAGGTCACAAGGCTTTTCTATTTTTAGACCTACTGACCTAGTTTTTGATCGCACATGACCCAGTTTCAAACCTAACCTAGTTATCATCAAGATGAACATTCTCACCAATTTTCATGAAGATCCATTGAAATATATGGCCTCTAGGGAGGTCACAAGGTTTTTCTATTTTTAGACCTACTGACCTAGTTTTTGACCGCACTTGACCCAGTTTCGAACTTGACCTAGATATCATCAAGCTGAACACTCTCACCAATTTTCATGAAGATCTCTTCAAAAATATTGCCTTTAGAGAGGTCACAAGGTTTTCTATTTTCAGACCTACTGACCTAGTTATTGAATGCACATGACCCAGTTTCGAACTTGACCTAGATATCATTAAGATGAACATTCTGACTAATTTTCATAAAGATCCCATGAAAAATATGGCCTCTAGAGAGCTCACAAAGTTTTTCTATTTTTAGACCTACTGACCTAGTTTTTGACCGCACGTGACCCAGTTTCGAACTTGACCTAGATATTATCAAGGTGAACATTCTGATCAATTTTCATGAAGATCTCTTGAAAACTATGGCCATTAGAGAGGTCACAAGGTTTTTCTATTTTTAGACCTACTGACCTAGTTATTGACCGCACGTAACCCAGTTTCGAACTTGACCTAGATATCATCAAGGTGAACATTCTGATTAATTTTCATAAAGATCCCATGAAAAATATGGCCTCTAGAGAGGTCACAAGGCTTTTCTATTTTTAGACCTACTGACCTAGTTTTTAATCGCACGTGACCCAGTTTCAAACTTGACCTAGATATCATCAAGATAAACATTCTGACCAATTTTCATGAAGATCCATTGAGAAATATGGCCTCTAGAGAGGTCACAAAGTTTTTCTATTCTTAGACCTACTGTCCTAGTTTTTGATCCCACGTAACCCAGTTTCAAACTTGACCTAGATATCATCAAGGTGAACATTCTGACCAACTTTCATTAAGATCTCATGAAAAATATGGCCTCTAGAGAGGTCACAAGGTTTTTCTATTTTTAGACCTATTGACCTAGTTTTTGACCGCACATGACCCAGTTTCGAACATGACCTAGATATCATCAAGGTGAACATTCTGACCAACTTTCACAAAGATCCCATGAAAAATGTGACCTCTAGAGTGGTCACAAGCAAAAGTTTACACACGCACGGACGGACGGACGACGGACGCCGCGCGATCACAAAAGCTCACCTTGTCACTTTGTGACAGGTGAGCTAAAAATAGCCACATAAAAGCCTTACGGAATGAATGACATCAAAGAAAAAGTACAGTAACCTATTGTTCCTATAGCCACCTAAGTATGCAAATGTGAGCTCGGACGGACAGGACGATCACTATATGCCTCCCTCATCAGTAGATGCCGGGGGCATAAAAAATATTTTTGGTAAACTTTGAGGTGGATGGAAAATGAAAGCAGAGTTTACATTGACACAGGTAAAAAATTCTACCTCTGCGGTGGAGAGCTGAATCGGTCTCACAGTACTATCGATTTTTGTTTTCTCGAAAATAAAACAAATATCATTATATTTTTTTTTGTTTTTGTTTTTTTAATTAAATATTTTTAATAAATAAAAACAACTGTTTCAGTATTTCAGAATGATATCTTTCAAATTGACATGAGCTTTTCAATTCAAACCGATAACAAAAGGTGTGATAGTCTTTTTGTTACGATCAAATAACCAGTAATAATTGGCAAGTTAGCTAAATTGTCACGTCGTGTCAATTTTGTTGTTCACGGTTTGATCTCTGTTTAAGATATTACTTGATTTTTCATTAGTATCACAATATTTGTGAATTTTAATATTTCTTTCACCAAAATACATATAAATTTTCATGAAATTAATTTTGTTTGAAAGAAAAACTAGAGTTGTCACATGAGTGATGAATTATACCCCCACAATATGGCCTTGTCACAGAACTAAGCCAATGTCAAAGCTGAACTTGCATGACCTTTGACCTACTAACCTAAAATCAATGGAGGTCATCTGCTGGTCATGATCAACCTCCTTTCATGATCCTCGGTCAAAGCGTTCTCAAGTTATTGTCTGGAATAGGTTTAAATGACCTTTGACCTTTGGAACCCTAAATAATTACGGGTCATGACCAACCTCCCTATCAAATTTCGTGATCCCAGTCCCAAGCATTGTGAAGTAATTGTCTGAAAACCGTTTAAGTGTTCCGGGTCACTTTGACCTTGACCTGTGACCTGCTGATCTCAAAATCATTAGGGGTAATCTGCTGGTCATAACCAACCTCGCTATCAATTTTCATAATCCTAGGCCCAAATGTTCTCAAGTTATCGCCCAGAAACCATTTAACTGTTACGTGTTATTGTGACCTTGACCTTTGACCTACTAACCTTAAAGTCGAACACGACCTGCATTCAATGTTACACCAGTGTACAAAAATTTAAGATCCTAGACCCAAGTGTTCTCAAGTTATCATCTGGAAACCATTTAACTGTTCCCAGTCACTGTGACCTTGACCTTTGACCTACAGACCTCAAAGTCGAACTTGACCTGTATTTCATGATGTTACATCTGTGTACCAAAAATTATGATCCTTGGCCCAAGTGTTCTCAAGTTATCATCCGGAAACCATTTAACTGTTCTGAGTCACTGTGACCTTGACCATTGACCTACAGACCCCAAAATCAAACTTCACCTGTATTTAATGATGTTACACCTGTGTACCAAAATATATGATCATAGGCCCAAGCGTTCTCAAGTTATCATCCAGAAACTGTTTAACTGTTCAGGGTCACTGTGACCTTGACCTTTGACCTACTGATCCCAAATTCAAACTTGAACTGTATTTTCTGATGTTACACCTGTGTACCAAAAATTATTCAAATCGGTCAAGCCTTTCATTAGTTATCATCCGGAAACCACAAAAACCAACAGACCAGCCGCCAAGCTCACTCCTACATATGCCGATGAAATGTAAAAGAGATTGCAGAAAAAAAACTTTGTTGAAGCACAAACAAACAAATTAGTGGGATATTTTGCTGTTCAACAAAAACAGTTATCTGTTTGTGATGATGTAGTGTCATACTGGACGACATCTTATGGGAGAATGCATACTGCTGTGAACACATCGTTTGGGATATTGCATGTAAAAGCAATTTTAAAAAGAGAGTATTGTACTATTTAGCTGACCTGTCAAAACATGTTTCTGGCTTTCATGTTAATCTTATGTAGGCCTGAACAGAATATAACCAGAGATGCTTTTGAGAAAAGCGCATGTCTCCCACAACTGCCCCTATGTAAAATGTCTAGTTTCTTTAGATGGTTTAGATGAGTGGATCCAATCATATGGTCTGGATGAGTGGATCCAATCAGTAATTCAAAGGCCATAAATCAAAAGTGCTTGGGTGGATTTGGCTAGTTATCGAACTTGGCTAAGGTCTTATGGCCAAACGCATTTTGTTCAAGTTTAGTGAAGATCGGATGAGAAATGTTGGATTTAGAGAGCGGACAAGAGTAAAAAGGCGGATTTTTCGGTAATTCAAGGGCCGTAACTCCAAAATGCCTGGACTGATTAAGCTAGTTATCGAACTTGGCCGAGGTCTCATGGTCAAACACATTTTGTTCAAGTTCGGTGAAAATTGGATGAGAAATGTTCGACTTAAGAGTGCGGACAAGCTTTGTGACACACACACACACACACACACACACACACACACACACACACACACACACACAGACTGGAGTAAATCAATATGCCTCCCACACCACTGTGTGGTGGGAGACATAATGAAAGCCGGGAACAAGTTTTGACAGGTCAAATAAATTGTACAATACTGTTTTACATACAATCAATCACATTTCATTACAATTTTAAATACATGTTTGCATTAAACATTGAAGGGTGCCATTAAAGTACTTTTATGTAGTTAGTCAAACCTGGTTAATGATATATACCATGTATCTGTAAGCATACACAATTTCATTTAAGCCACGAGAAAACAATACTCAATTGTTTGTGCGAGATTGAATAACCAATTGGTTTTAGCAAATACCCAATTACTTCTGAAAAGGCTGGGTAATGATATTATTCTTACCCAATTCAGATTTCCACTACCCAATTCAGACAAAAAGTGATGGGTAAATTCCCAAATGCACCAAAATCTGGAGCTCTGTAATATCATAATTTCACTTTAGAAAGATAATGACGTTGCCCTTGAAATAAATTTTCTTACCTGCTGCAATTAATTAATACAAGAGCTGTCCATAAGACAGCCAAGCTCGACTATTCGAAATATTGTCCCAGAAGCAGGAAAATATTACAACAAAAAGGTTAAATATCAAAATAGTTTTAAGTTCGAAAGGGGACATAATCTGACCAAAATGCACATCCGAGTTATGGGACTAGCTGCTATCAACTAGTTTTATAACCCCGAAGGCACATGTCAAGTTTCAATTCAATATCTGTTACAGTATTACTTTTGGAGATAGTAACTTGCATGTAAAACTTTAACCAGAAATTTCTAAGTCCAAAAGGGGACATAATTTGCCCAAGTACAAGTCAGAGTTATGGGACTTGACCCAATGAGGTTAGTAATTGATCTAGAAAAATAAAAAATAAGTTTCAAATCTGTAAGCCTTTTAGATATAGCTGTATGTACTTGCACGCAAAACTTTAACCAGGAATTTCTAAGTCCAAAAGGGGGCATAATTTGACCAAAATAAATGTCAGAGTTAATGGACTTGGTGCTATCAACTAGTTTTATAACCCCGAAAACACATGTGAAGTTTCAATTAAATATCTGCAATAGTTTTGGAGATAGCAACTTGCATGTAAAACTTTAACCAGAATTTTCTAAGTCCAAAAGGGAGCATAATTTGCTCAAAATACATGTTAGAATTACGGGACTTGACCCAGTGAGGTTGATAATTGACCTAAAAAAAAGGAAAAAATAAGTTTCAAATCTATAGGCCTTTTAGTACTAGTTGTATGTACTTGCACGCAAAACTTTAACCAGAATTTTCTAAGTCCAAAAGGGGGCATAATTTGGCCAAAATGAAGGTCAGAGTTATGGGACTTGCTGCTATCAACTAGTTTTATAACCCCAAAGACACATGTGAAGTTTCAATTTAGTATCTGCATTAGTTTTGGAGATAGTAACTTGCATGTAAAACTTTAACCAGAATTTTCCAAGTCCAAAAGGGGGCATAATTTGCTCAAAATACATGTCAGAGTTATGGAACTTGACCCAGTGAGGTTGGTAATTGATCTAGAAAAAGAAAAAATAAGTTTCAAAGCTATATGCCTTTAAATGATAGCTGTATGTACTTGCATGCAAAAACTTAACCAAGGTGTGATGCCGACGCCAGGGTGAGTAGAATAGCTAGACTATTCTTCAAATAGTCAAGCTAAAAATGATTTCCATTGCCATCCCCCCGAATCCAGACTTAATCCTATTTTTTAATGACGAAACACCATTACTTCCAGTTTATCAAACCTGCAAAACTACCATAATGTTAATTTAATTCAACTAGATCAATAGGCCAAGCTGTCTGCAAGTTTGGTGGACCTTCCAAATATTTACTAAATACCTGTGCTTTCTGCTGCTGCCTCTTCTGTTTCACTGTAACAGTTGTTTTTTTTTTTTCAACATCTATTTCTTGTAATATACACAATACATTGTACTCTGGAAACTTACAGTAATATAGCAAAAGCAGAAAATGATCATGTTTTCACTGTAGCAGAAAACTATCATGTCTTTATTGTAGCAGAAAACTATCATATTTTCATTGTTTTGCTATACAAAATCAATATAATTACTTTGGCTAAACATTATGTTATTCAGTTTTTTTATCAAGTTTGCTATGACAAATTCTTTTTACATTCAACAAATACTCTCCAACATAGCGCCCACTAATAATATCAAGTTATAGATTTTGCATTCAGTATAAATTTATTTCTCTGCAAATAACACTTTTTAGAAGCTAAAAAGAGATAAAAGTGACCTAAGTTAGGTTCATTGAACATTGGTCATTCCAATTTAAGACATCTACATATACCTACAACAGGCCTACAAACTGAAGACTCTACAAACAAATTCAGTCATCACAATTTCAAATTGTAAACTAAAAATTAGAGCTGCTTTTGAGAAAAGTGCACATCTCCCACAACTGCCTAATCATCTAAATAGTAAGTTTGTCCTTATATATTGTTTACTCACTATAAATATACCTTTCAAGAGTAAACAAGAGGGTCATGATGACCCTGGATTGCTCACCTGAGTAATATGAGCTACATATCTCAAATGTCAAACTGACTATAAAATATTAAGAAAGTCAGTAGGTCACATTCATGGTCAATGAAATTCAGTTTTACGATTTGTGTGCAAAACTGTGTATGTAAAATTCAAGGCTGTATCTTAAAAAACAAGAAAGTAGGTCAGTAGGTCAAGGTCACAGTCAAGTGACATCATATAATTTGGGGTCGTCAGGTAATTATAATTAAACAGTCCTGGAAATAGGATCAGATGATTTTTGAAGTATTTTTCCTATATAACTCACATAATAACTAAGTGACCCCAGGGTGGGGCCTCTTTTCACCTCAGGGGCATAATTTGAACAATTTTGGTAGAGGACTACTAGACAATGCATCATACCAAATATCAAAAGCCTAGGTCGTATGGTTTCAAACAAGAAGATTTTTAAAGCTTTTTCCTATATAAGTCTATATAAAACTTGGGATCCCCAGGGCAGGGCCTCTTTTCACCCAAGGGGTACAATTCGAACAATTTTGGTTGAGGACCATAAGACAATGCTACAATCCAAATATCAAAGGTCTAAGTGTTCTGGTGTCAGACAAGAAGATTTTTAAACTTTTTTTCCTATATAAGTCTATGTAAAACTTGGGACCCCCGGGGCAGGGCCATATTTGACCCTAGGGGGATAATTTGAACAATCTTGGTAGAGGACCAGTAGATGATGTAAAATACCAAATATCAAAGCCCTAGGCCATGTGGTTTTGTACAAGAAGATTTTCAAAGTTTTCCCTATATAAGACTATATAAACCATGTGACCCCCGGGGCGGGGCCATATTTGACCCTAGGAGGATAATTTGAACAATCTTGGTAGAGGACCACTAGATGATGCTACATACCAAATATCAAAGCCCTAGGCCTTGTGGTTTTGTACAAGAAGATTTTCAAAGTTGTCCATATGTAAGTGTATATAAACTATGTGACCCCCGGGGCGGGACCATATTTGACCCTAGGGGGATAATTTGAACAATCTTGGTAGTGGATCACTAGATGATGCTACTTACTAAATATCAAAGCCCTAGGCCATGTGGTTTTGTACAAGAAGATTTTCAAAGTTTTACCTATATAAGTCTATATAAACCATGTAACCCCGGGGCGGGACCATATTTGACCCTAGGGGGATAATTTGAACAATTTTGGTAGAGGACTACTAGATGATGCTACATACCAGATATCAAAGCCCTAGGCCCTGTGGTTTTGGACAAGAAGATTTTTAAAGTTTTTCCTTTCGGTTGCCATGGCAACCAGAGTTCTGCATGGAACTCAATTCTTTGAACAATTTTGAAAGGGGGCCACCCAAGGATCATTCCTTTGAAGTTTGGTGTAATTCTGCCCAGTGGTTTTCAAGAAGATTTTTTTAGAAATTGTTGACGGGCGCATGACGCACACAGCACGACCCACGACAGACGACGGACACTGAGTGGTCACAAAAGCTCACCATGAGGCTTTGGCTCAGGTGAGCTAAAAATAGGGGGTGGAGCCAGCCAAAAAAATAAGAGATGTGCAAGTTTATCTCATGATAAAGATTTATGCAAGTTTTCAACCATTTATATTAAATGCTTTTTGAGCTAGGTGTGTCACAAGGTGAAAATAAGCATTTTTGACTACTTCAGGGGCCATAACTCTGAAAATAGGGGCGGACACAAATGAAAAATATGAATTGCACAAGTTCATATCATGATTAAAACCTATGCAAGGTTTCACGAATCTATATCAAATACTCTTTAAGCTAGGCCTGTCACAAGGTGAAAATGTGCATTTTTGACTATTTCAGGGACCATAACTCTGAAAATAGGGGGCAGACAGATGAAAAATAGGAAGTGCGCAAGTTCATATCATGATAAAGACTCATGCAAAGTTTTATCAATTTATATTACATACTTTTTGAGCTAGAAGCATCTCAAAGTCAAATGTGCATTTTTGACTATTTCAGGGGCCATAACTCTAAAAATAGGGGGACGGAGCCAGACAAAAAATAGGAGGTCTGCAAGTTCACATCATAATTAAAACTCATGCAAGGTTTCATGAATCTATATCAAATAATTTTTGAGCTAGGCGTGTCACAAGGTGAAAATGCGCATTTTTGACTATTTCAGGGGCCATAACTCTAAAAATTGGGGGCGGAGCCAGATGAAAAATAGGAGGTGCGCAAGTTCACATCGTGATTAAGACTCATGCAAGGTTTCTCAAAAAAATTTTGAGCTAGGCGTGTCACAAGGTGAAAATGAGCATTTTTGACTATTTCAGGGGCCATAACTCTAAAAATAGGGGGCAGTGCCAGACAAACAAGAGCTGTCGGAGGACAGCAACGCTCGACTATTTAACAGCCTTGTCGCTTGAATGAATAAGAAAGTCGAAAAAGGGGCATAATTTAGTAAAAAAGTAAAATAGGGTTATGGAACCTGCATAGTGCTTATCAGCTCATGACAGTGAACTAGTGTGTGAAGTTTCAATCCTTTCCCATTAGTGGATACTGATCGAGATACCAGCTTACATACAAAAACTTAACCAAAAATTTCTATGTTGAAAAAGGGGCATAATTTTGTAAAAAAGCAAAATAGAGTTATGGAACCTGTGCAATGTAAGTCAGTTTATCACAGTAAATAAGTGTGTGAAGTTTCAATTCATTCCCACAAGTGGTTACTGAGATACCAGCTTACATACAAAACCTTAACCAAAAATTTCTAAGTCAAAAAAGGGGCATAATTTTGTAAAAAAGCAAAACAGAGTTATGGAACCTGTGCAATGTAAGTCAGTTTATCACAGTGAATAAGTGTGTGAAGTTTCAATCCATTCCCACAAGTGGTTGCTGAGATACCAGCTTACATACAAAAACTTAACCAAATCGGGACGCGGACGCGGACGCTGACGCGGACGCGGACGCCGACGCATGGGCGAGTCCAATAGCTCTACTATTCTATGAATAGTCGAGCTCAAAATAGGATGTGTGCAAGTTCATATCATGATAAAAAGACTCATGCAAGGTTTCATCAATTTATATCAAATACTTTTTGAGCTAGGCGTGTCACGAACTTCGGACGGACGGACAAGACCATATCTATATGCCCCCCACCACTCATGGGGGGCACAAAAAAGCCAATTTTTAGTAATTCAAGGGCCATAATTCCAAAATACCTGAGCCAATTGGGCTAGTTATCAAACTTGGCTGAGGACTTATAGTCAAACACATTTTGTTCAAGTTTGGAGAAAATCGGATGAAAAATGTTTGACTTGGAGCACGGACAAGATTTGTGACAGACACACGGACACACAGACAGGAGTAAATCAATATGTCTACCACACCATTGTGTGGTGCAAGTCTGGTAAAGATCAGGTGAGAACTGTTCGACTTAGAGAACAGACAAGGGTAAAAAAGCAGATTTTCAGTAATTCAAGGGCCATAATTCCGAAGTACCTGGGCCGACTGGGCTAGTGATCGAACTTGGCTAAGGACTTATGGTCAACACATTTTCTTCACGTTTGGTGAAGATTGGATGAGAATGTTCAACTTAGAGCGAGGACAAGAGTAACAAGAGCTGTCCGTAAGACAGCACGCTCGACTTTTCTCAGTGCTTGACTCTGAATTCGAGCTTTGCCAATAAAAAAAAATCCAAGTTAAAAAGGGGCATTACTCTGTTAAAATTCAAATTATAGTTATGAGAAATGTGTCTCCTGGTGTAGACTTTGATAGTAAATAACTATTTTGAGTTTCAAGTCAAAAGCTTTAATAGTAACAGAGATATCTGACTTTATCAAAAATTTTAACAAAAAAATCTAAGTTAAAAGGGGCATAATTCTGTCAATATTCAAATCAGAGTTATGGGGATTGTTTCTCCTGGTGTAGACTTTGATGATTAATAAGTATTTTAAGTTTCAAGTCAAAAGCTTTGATAGTAACAGAGATATTTGACTTTATCAAAAACTTAAACTAAAAATTCTACGTTAAAAAGGGGCATAATTCTGTCAAAATTCAAATCAGAGTTATAGGCATACATGCCATAATTTTTCAGAACGTTTCCGGGATTCTGAGTTAAAATTTCTGGGATTTTTACCTTTTGTCCGGGACATACACGTGACATTGGTATTCATCTGTTTCATGCAAAAATATCATAATAGCGAGCTCGAAGAGCAGGCCCAAAGGGCCTGCTCGAGAATCGAGCTTTACGGTAACGCAAGTATACTTTCACACTTGGTGATGGATTTGAAAAGTTTCGTCGGAAGTTTTAAAAAAGCGCACCCTAGCGGACTGGTGCTCACAGGAAGTACTTCTTTCCGGAGTGAATACAGAACTTCATTGAATTGCTAAAAATTATTCATCACTTAACAATAATGAAAAAATGATTACCAGTTGTTTGAAAAAAAAAAAATTGTTTTCATTTAAAAGATCAAGCATCGGCCACAAAATGGAAAAAATGTCATAATAAGCAAAAAGAAACGGGAACGCGGTATGACATCACCGTGACACCGGCTTCCCATAAATTTTACAACGTTATGATATTCACTGTTATAGGTATGGTGACACTAAATGTAGACTTTTTAAGTGAATAGGTTCTCCTGAGTTCTTGTGACTAGTGAATAGTTTCTTTGTGACAAATAAATGATGCATAATATTTTTAGATAAATCCGATTTCTTTGAGCTCGCTTTGAGGCTTTGTCTTATTTCATATTATACATGTAGTTTCCCGAGACTAAACATTGTTCACTCGCTTGTATTAATTTGCGGCAAATGTCGTCTAGCTTTCTAAGGGAGGTAAATACATGTATACGGGTAATACATCTATAGTTCGGCACGTGAATTTATTGCGTTCCCGAGGTGAACAGAATTAGGAGACTTACTATATACGAAGAATCAACCTGGTCATCGTGATTTAGATTCTTGCTAATTTGGTATCATTCTAAAGCTTAAACATTTATCTAATAATTAAATGAATCCATAAAGGAATAAAATAAATCTTGTAGATAAAATCGACAATATAAAATATTTGGAGTCTGGTCAATTTTCATGGGTCGGTCAGCAAAGGCATTCAGCATTTTAATTTAAAATATGTGTGACAATCGATCTAGATCTTAAATAATTACAACCTTTTAAAATAATTATCGTTTAATTGACCGTTTTCAATAATCTCTTCCATAAAGGCTACATGTAGCTTTACCGCCAACGTGCTAAAAACAAAGTGATTTACGACTAATTTAACTATCATAAAACAGTTATTGATTGCATAATCCTGTCAGTTCTTAATCAGGGTCATCATAATAACTGACTGTAACTTAATCAGTGTCATCAAAAGATCGTCGCGTGATCAAAGCAGGCTTAATCAACACGTGTCCCGCTCGCCCGCTCGAGGGCATAAAGTGATTAGGAATAAACAATGTGACAACGGGGACTGTTTATTGTGTAAAATTTAACAAATTATAGACAAAAACAAGTTTTTTGGGGGATTGTTTTCATTTGTTCCTGTATTTTTATTTTTCCGGGACATTTTAAGACTGTCCGGGACACCGGGACGAGTATGTAATTTCCGGGACAATCCCGGACAATCCGGGACGTATCACATGTATGGTTATAGGAATTGTGTCTCCTGGTGTAGATTTTGATAGTAAATCACTATTTTGAGTTTCAAGTCAAAAGCTTTAATAGTAACAGAGATATTTGACTTTATCAAAAAATTTAACAAAATTTCTAAGTTAAAAAGGGGCATAATTCTATCAAAATTCAATTCAGTGTTATAGGGATTGTTTCTCCTGGTGTAGACTTTGATAGTAAATAAGTATTTTAAGTTTCAAGTCAATAGCTTTTATAGTAACATAGATATTTGACTCTATCAAAAACTTTAACCAAAAATTCTAAGTTAAAAAGGGGCATAATTCTGTCAAAATTCAAAACAGAGTTGTGGGGATTGTTTCTCCTGGTGTAGACTTTGATAGTAAATAACTATTTTAAGTTTCAAGTCAATAGCTTTAATAGTAAAGAGATATTTGACTTTATCAAAAACTTTTAAACGGCGACGCCGACGCCGGGGCGAGTGCAATAGCTCTACATTTTCTTCGAAAAGTCCAGCTAAAACGGCCAATTTTCGGTAATTCAAGGGCCATAATTCCAAAGTGCCTAAGCCAATTTGACTCGTTATCTAACTTGGCCGAGGACTTATGGTCAAACACATTTTGTTCAAGTATGGTGAAGATCGGATGAGAAATATTTGACTTAGAGCGCGGACAATATTTGTGACACACAAAGACAGGACTAAATCAATATGTCTCCCACACCGTTGTGTGGTGGGAGACATAATAATGTTGCTTATGTAAGTGAAATACATAAAGCCTCTATATACTGTTGAACATAACATAATGAAACGTACAATCACAAAACTCATATTTTACCTTTAGCGACAGGACTGGAATTTTTTGGATGCTACAGGTATTTCTCCTTAAGTATTCTGTTTCTCTTGGACTGTCCATACACTGATATATTTTCTCTCATTGTATCCCTTCATACAGTCGGTGAAGAGTCTGTTCTTGTTGAGACTATGTTGATGTGCATCAAACACATCACACAGATTACAGCTAGATTTCTCATTTGCCTATCTTCTCTCTGTAAAAAGAGAATGCAAATAGAACAAGAGGGCCATGATGGCCCTGTATCACTCACCTGAGTACCATTGCTCAAAATGATATGATCAAGTTTTGACGTAGAGCACATAGGTATACACATTAAATATCATCAGGATAAACATTTTCTTGTAACAGTCCCTTTTGACCTAATCAGGGCCAATTTCCATATCAAGTCTGAGGGTCCTAGGCTCAAATGCTACATTTTTGTACTAACATGACTATTCCTTACCCTGGAAGACTAAAATAACATTTAAAACCAATCTCATTTGATGCTGCTAGTATATATTCGTTTACATAATTGGGAGGTAATTTGTCGTAAATTCAGTCAAAAGTTATCTACCCTGATTGTCCGAGTCCATCTGATGGCACAAATGACATTCAGATCAGTATCTTCATTGGTTACTGAGATACACCCATTTTAATTTGAAACAAAGGGAGGTAATTTGACATAAAATCAGTCAATAGCTACCTACCCTGATTTTCTCAGTCCAACTAAAAACAATAATGAAATTTCAAATAAGTCTTAAGTACTTACAGATATAAATCCATTTTAATTATAATCAGGGGATTAAATCAGATATCAAATAACTCTGGAACCTACGATTGGATTTGACAGATTCGTCATGAAATCCAAGATTTATTGTTGTTGAAGATATTTTGTAAGTTTGTATCAAAATCAAACCATGAATGAAGTCTCTATAGGGCTGCAAAAGCCAAAATAGCAAATTTTGTACCTTTAAGGGGCCATAACTCTGAACCCATGAAGGAATCTGGCCAGTTCAAGAAAGGAACCAAGATCTTGTGGTGATACAAGTTGTGTGCAAGTTTGGTTAAAATCAAATCATAAATGAAGCTGCCATTGTGCAGACAAGGTCAAAATAACTAATTTTTGCCCTTTCAGGAGTCACAACTCTGAACCCCATAATGCGTTCTGGCCAGTTCAAGAAAGGCACCAAAATCTTATGATGACACAAGTTTTGTGCAAGTCTGATTAAATTCAAATCACAAATGAAGCTGCTATTGTGCAAAGAAGGTCAAATTAGCTAATTCTGGCCCTTTCAGGGGCCATCACTCTGAAACCCATGAAGGAATCTGGCCAGTTCAAGAAAGTCACTGAGATCTTATGGTGATAAAAGTTGTGTGCAAGTTTGGTCAAAATAAAATCATAAATGAAACCTCTATCATGCAGATAAGAAATTATTGATGCACGGACGGACACACGGATGGACTGACGACGGACGACAGACGAAAGGTGATCACAAAAGCTCACCTTGTCATTATGTGACAAGTGAGCTAGGTGAGCTTAAAATTGTTAAGCTACCAGTGCTAAAACATTGAGGTTTGTCTGTTGATCTATCAAATGTAATGGATGTATGTAAAATCATTCTGCCTTCTCAGTAGACTATAATACAAAACAAGAACTGTCTTATGAAAGCACGCTTTCCTATTTGAAGCTTGAGTTATTCAACTTGTCCTGGGAAGTAATTCCATAATGACCAAGGCATGTGTAATATCTGAAAACATTTGGCATAGGCTATTAACAGTTTCTTTAAATCAAATTTTTACATGCAAAACTTTAACCAGAAATTCTAAGGTAACATGTGGCCATTGCAGTGGCAATACAGAAATCTGCTACTGGTGGAAAACTTTGTTAGTGATTGTCAATTGTGGTTGTTGGCAACTGCATTAGGACTAAAAATGCTTCAAGGCATTTAGGAACTAAGAAAAAACAAGAGCTTCACCAACAGGGCAATAATCGCCCAAAGGAAGATGACCTTTGACCAACAACTATGGGTCATGTGCAAGACACATTGTGACTGTCTCATCATGGGGAATGTTTGTGTGAAGTATTTAGATAATCCATCTATGCATATAAAGTTACGGGGCAGAAACAATTGGACAGACGGATGGATGGATGGATGGATGGATGGCATTCCTAGTCCCTTCTGGTGTTCCACTGGTAAGAGACTAGACAGGTTCATAATTTTTGATAAAGTAGAAACTTGAGTTAACTTGTCTTGTGAAGTCATCACATGATGCAAACTATATGTGTGAAGTTTGAATGCATTATGCCTTGCTAAGTTTAAGAGAAACCTGCTTACATGCAAAACTATTGTCAACTGGATGCTGACAGATACAAAATGATAACAACAATAGCTCTGATATTTGACTATAGAGCCTAAACCATGTTAGATTGGTACAGGAAGTTACATATTTTGCATTTTCAATTATTTTATTCTTTTTAAATGGACGTTTCTGAAATAGCCAAGTTATTTAAAAAACAATGTAGAAAAACATCCAGCTATAACGGTGGAGGAAGACAGATGTGGCACCTCCTGGCATTATTTCAGGCAAAGTACCAAGGCTGAACTATCAACCTTCTAAAAGCCTACTAAATAGCTTCTATACGATCTTTTGGGAGATTTCAAACCTCCACTGGTGTGAAGTTTATCATTCTAAAGAACAGAAGTCTCTAGAAATAAGAAATGGATAAAGAAAAATACCTACAAGATTAACTTTAGGACCCATTTTGGACCACATACTGTGTGCTTCAGCAGCCTTTTTCTGAAAAGACAACAAAACATCATGACAAACATCTTGTTTTACAGTGATTTACATTTACTTTACTACAAGTATATTTTTAAAAAAGCATTTCAGCTGTTTTACAGCAAGAAGGCATTTCATCTAAGTTTGTTTTTTTCAGCCGGTACCAGTATATTTCAACCGCATGTTTTTAGCCGTGATGGAAAGATACACTTTTTCAAATGCGTTATATTGACATTCTGTCCATATGACATAATAGGCAAGTACTTTTGACTAGCTATCATTAACTATCAATTCAATGAACTGCACAATTTTCTCATGCAATGTTTATTGAAACAAATGATTTATTTTTTTAAAAGAATGTGAAATTACTAAGGCCCAAACCTCGAAAATCAAGTTTGTCAAGCTGACGCCATATTCTTTGGGCTATGCATTTGTTTACATTCATCGATAACTTATACACTTCACTATGTATTATATATATGTTCCTGCTCTTTTTTTTGCGAATCAACTGTCCTGCATAAATTAGTCATGGCTTAAAAAACGTGGACGACATATAGTAACTTTCTTCACAAGCAAGGCTTTATTTTTTTTTTCCAATGGCTCATGTAGCATCTGACTGACATGAAACAACTTTAAACCTTAACTTTTTTATTTACCGGTAGTAGAAAACACAAATTCAGTGAATTCATATCCCCCCGCCAAGAAAGTTGTTTTGTGAATGCGGGAAAGATATTTAATTTCCTGATAAATAAAAGTTATGTACAAAAGGACCTTGTGACAGTTTGTTGGTTCCAATTTTTAACAAAATCAAGAAGAACAAGTGAATGAATTATTGCCATGCAATACAAAGTCCCCTACAAGGCACCTAATTTTCTCTACTGCAGTATAACATAATGAACTGACATCTGTCGATGATATATAAACAATATTGTACTATATATCCAATCACTGCAGGTGGGGGGTGGGGGAGGGAGGAATCACATGATCAAAATAATCTCTAAGGCCTAAAAAAAAAATTCTTTGTTTCCGGTAACATGCTCAAAAAAATTAGGGTAGGTAGGTCGGAATTCTTTTTTTTTTTTGGATTTTTTTTTTTATTAAGGGAGACTTTTTGGAAATTATTTTTCTGTCAAAAAATGAATGTAAATAAGAGTGTTTTGCAGTTTTGCAACTTTTTATTAAAAAGTTGAAAAAAATATTCTCCAAGGCCATAAAAACATTTAGGTTCGGGCCAAAAAATTAGGGTAAGTCAGGATACCGGAAACAATTTTTTTTTTACGCCTAAACCAAAATAAATTTATCAACAAGCAAATTCGATGAATTGGTATCCCCCGCCGAAAGGGCTTGTGGTGAGGAATGGCAAAACAATTGTCCGGCAAAAAGTTAAGGATGTGACTAAGAAGCAAATAATTTCATTAGTCAAGATCATTTTAACAGAAAACTAGAATGCATCTGTAGGACACAGGGTGTGCCCCCCACTGGTACATTTGTCACAAATAAGGTGAAATAATTCAAATGTCTGCAGTCTTAATGGGGTATAGCCTCAAAAAAAAAAAATATGAGAAGGATTCATTATTCTATACCATATACTTTTTGAGCTATCAGCATCAGAAACAAAAAAACCCCACTATTTTGGCTATTTCATGGGCCATAACTGCTAAAATTCTCAAGAAGAATGCCAACCGTGCAAGGTCACATTATGACTAAGACTCAAGCAAGGTTTCATGAATTTACATTAAATATTTTCTGAGTGAGGCACATAATTAGGTGAAAATGTGCATTTTTTTTACTCTATCAGGGGCAGTAACTCTAAAAATAGGGGGCGGACTCCGATGAAAAATAGTAGGTGCGTAAGTTCATATCATGATAAAGACTCATGCAAGGTTTCATCAATTTATATCAAATACTTTCTTAGCTAGGGGTGTCATAAGGTGAAAATGTGCATTTTTTACTATTTCACGGGCCGTAACTCTAGAAATAGGGTGCGGACCCATATTAAAAATAAGAGATGCGCAAGTTCATATCATGATTAAGACTCATGTAAGGTTTCATGAATCTATATCAAATACTTTTTGAGCTAGGCGTGTCACAAGGTGAAAATGTGCATTTTTGACTATTTCAGGGGCCATAACTCTAAAATTAGGGGGCGGAGCCAGATGAAAAATAGTAGGTGCGCAAGTTCATATCATGATAAAGACTCATGCAAGGTTTCATCAATTTATATCAAACACTTTTTGAGCTAGGCGTGTCACAAGGTGAAAATGTGCATTTTTGACTATTTCAGGGGCCATAACTCTAAAAATAGTGGGCGGAGCCAGACGGAAAATATAAGGTGCGCAAGTTCATATCATGATAAAGACTAATGCAAGGTTTCATCAAATTGATATCACTGAGGGACGCACGGATGGACAGACACACAGACAAGAGCAAATCTATATGCCCCCATCACTCATGGGGGGTGGGGGGCACAATGAATGTTGCTTTTTTTTTTTTTTTTGCAGTGGGGGAGGTGGGGCGGGGGCAGTGGCAGGGGTGACCAGGTGAGGTTACAAAATCTCACATGTTGATTATAAATAGATGGAAAATCAAAAATGAAAAAAAAAAAAAAAAAAAAAAAAAATGGGTGGGAGATGGGGATGTATGATCGGGGGGGGGGGGGGGGAAGACTGAGGGGGGGGGACGGTGCAACTTTGCATGCTGACAAATATTCATGGGGGGTTTGAAAAGAAATAATAATAAAAAAAATAATGTTTTTTTTGGTGGGGGGAGGGGGGGGGGGGGGGTTGGGGAGGTGGGTTTTGACCAAGGCAAAGTGGTGACCATGTGTGGGCACAAAACTTCACATGTTTATAACAAATTTTAATGGAAAAGAATGAAAGAAGTTTAATGAAATTCTACCAACTGGTTGGTTTGTTATGTACAAATCTGTAGATTTTTAAACAATTAAAGGGCAATAACTCTAAGGAAAATTGACCAATTGAAAAAAAAATGACAGGCATCATCAAAGTATGTTGGTTCATATTTGTTTGAAGTTTCATGAAATTCTATCAGCTTATTACTGAGAAATGGCTGCAGACATGGATTTTTCATTAAATCAAGGGCAATAACTCTAAGGGAAATTGACCAATCAAAAAAAAAACTTGAAGGGCATCATCGCAGTATGTTGGTGCATGTTTATTTTAAGTTTCATGAAATTCTACCAGATAGTTACTGAGATATGGCTGCAGACAGACTTTTGGGCATTTTTCATTAAATCATGGGCAATAACCATACATGTGTTACGTCCCGGATTGTCCGGGATTGTCCCGGAAATTACACACTCGTCCCCGTGTCCGGGGCAGTCTTAAAATGTCCCGGAATAATAAAAATACAGGAACAAATAAAAATAATCCCCCAAAAAAACTTGTTTTTGTCTATAAGTTGTTAAATTTTACACAATAAACAGTCCCCGGTGTCACATTGTTTATTCCTAATCAGTTTCATGCCCTCGAGCGGGACACGTATTGATTAAGCCCGCTTTGATCACGCGACGATCTTTTGATGACACTGATCAAATTACAGTCAGTTATTATTATGACCCTGATTAAGAACTGACAGGATTATGCAATCAATAACTGTTTTATGATAGTTAAATTAGTCGTAAATCTCTTTGTTTTTAGCACGTTGGCGGTAAAGCTACATGTAGCCTTTATGGAAGAGATTATTAAGAACGGTCAATTAAACGATAATTATTTTAAAAGGTTGTAATTATTTAAGATATAGATTGATTGTCACACATATTCTAAATTAAAATGCTGAATGCCTTTGCCGACCGACCGATGAAAATTGACCAGACTCCAAATATTTTATATTGTCGATTTTATCTACAAGATTTATTTTATTCCTTTAAGGATTCAATTTAATTATTAAATAAATGTTTAAGCTTTAGAATGATACCAAATTAGCTAGAATCTAAATCACGATGACCAGGTTGATTCTTCGTATATATATAGTAAGTCTCCTAATTCTGTTCACCTCGGGAACGCAATAAATTCACGTGCCGAACTATAGATGTTTTACCCCTATCCATGTATTTACCTCCCTTAGAAAGCTAGACGACATTTGCCGCAAATTAATACAAGCGAGTGAACAATGTTTAACTCAGGAAACTACATGTATATTATGATATTTTTGCACGAAACAGATGAATACCTATGTCACGGTGTATGTCCCGGACAAAAGGTAAAAATCCCAGAAATTTTAACTCAGAATCCCGGAAACATTCTGAAAGATTATGGCATGTATGCAATAACTCTAAGGGAAATTGACCAATAAAAAAAAAAAAACTTGACGGGCATCATCGCAGTATGTTGGTGCATGTTTATTTCAAGTTTCATGAAATTCTACCTGACAGTTACTGAGATATGGCTGCGGATGGACATTTTTGGGCATTTTTCATTAAATCAAGAGCAATAACTCTAAGGGAAATTGACCAATCAAAACAAAAACTTGATGGGCATCATTGCAGTATGTTGGTTCATGATTATTTCAAGTTTCATGAAATTCTAACAGCCAGTTACTCAGGAATGGCTGTGGATGGACGCACGGACTGACTGACAGCCATTTCAATACCCACCTCCCGATTTCATCGGCGGGGGATAATAATATGGGACAATATTGAAGCAACTTTTACAGTAAATCTAAAATATAGCCTATCATATGGCAACATAGATGTATCCTAAAACTACATAGATTGCAATCATAGTCACCCTCTGATTATCTGGAACACTGACACTTTTTAATTTCCTTAGCGTTTGTAATTACAGGGTATCTATCATTATTGTCAACGGCATAATAATTCAACAACTCATATGTTAGGCTATGTTAAAATTTAATATCTTATCATGGTAGGAAATTTATTCATGTTCTTCAAAATATAACTTTGGTTTAGAGATTATTTTGATCATGTCTGAAGATGAGGAATGGTCACAGGTTACATCTGCATTAATATCAAGTAATTCTAGTAAGGGGTATTCATGCTAGACGAAACGGTCCTATTTGATTAACCTCGTACAGACGGACGAACGAACAAACAAACAGCACAATCACTATATGCCTCCCGCATCAGTAGATGCCGGGGGCATAAAAACTCTTACAATGGAATGGAATGAAATTGGATGTAACATGTATGTTGTATCAATAAAAATGTGGTCTTGATTTTTCCCTACAGCCAGTAATACAAGAGGGTCATGATGACTGGATCGCTTACCTGAGAAATATGAGCTACATGTTTCAAATGTCAAAATGATGATAAAATATTAAGAAAGTTAGTAGGTCACATTCATGGTCAATGAAATTCAGTTTTACGATTTGTGTGCAAAACTGTGTATGTCATCAAAATTTCAAGGCTATATCTTAAACAAGAGGACCATGATGGTCCTGAATTGCTTACCTCTTCCCACATGACCCAGTTTTGAGTATGACGTTGTTTTTTCTATTATCTGACATAGTGACCTAGTTTTTGAGCTCATGTGACCCAGTTTTGAACCTGACCTAGATATTATCAAGATAAAAATTCTGACCAATTTTCATGAGGATCCATTGAAAAATATGGTCTCTAGAGAGGTCACAAGGTTTTTCTATTATTTGACCTATTGACCTAGTTTTCGAAGGTACGTGACCCTGTTTTGAAATTTACCTAGATATCATCAAGGTGAACATTCTCACTAATTTTCAAGAAGTTCTCATGAAAAATATGGCCTCTAGAGAGGTCACAAGGTTTTTCTTTTTTTATACCTACTGGCCTATATTTTGACCACACGTGACCCAGTTTCGAAACTGACCTAGATATCATCAAGGTGAACATTCAGATCAATTTTCATGAAGATCCATTGAAAAATATGGCCTCTAGAGAGGTCAAAAGATTTTAATAATTTTAGACCTACTGACCTAGTTTTTGACAGCAGTTGACCCAGTTTAAAACCTGACCTAGATATCATCAAGATGAACATTCAGACCAACTTTCATACAGATCCCATGAAAAGTATGGCCTCTGGAGAGGTCACAAGGTTTTTTTATTATTTGACCTACTGACCTAGTTTTTTAAGGCATGTGATCCAGTTTCAAACTTGACCTAGATATCATCAAGGTTAACATTCTGACCAATTTTCATGAAGATCCATTCAAGGGTATGGCCTCTAGAGAGGTCACAAGGTTTTTCTATTTCAAGACCTACTGACCTAGTTTTTGATCACAGTTGACCCAGTTCAAACTTGACCTATATATCATCAAGATAAACATTCAGACCAACTTTCATACAGATCCCATGAAAAATATGGCCTCTAGAGAGGTCACAATGTTTTTTCATTATTTGACCTATTGACCTACTTTTTGACGGCACGTGACCCACTTTCGAACTTGACCTAGATATCATCAAGATGAACATTCAGACCAACTTTCATACAGATCCCATGAAAAATATGGCCTCTAGAGAGGTCACAAGGTTTTTCTATTATTTGACCTACTGACCTAGATTTTAATCGCAGGTGACCCTGTTTCGAACTTGACCTAGATATCATCAAGATGAACATTCAGACCAACTTTCATACAGATCCCATGAAAAATATGGCCTTTAGAGAGGTCACAAGGTTTTTCTATTATTTGACCTATTGACCTAGTTTTTGATGGCACGTGACCCACTTTCGAACTTGACCTAGATATCATCAAGATGAACATTCAGACCAACTTCCATATAGATCCCATGAAAAATATGGCCTCTAGAGAGATCACAAGGTTTTCCTATTATTTGACCTACTGACCTAGATTTTGAAGGCACATGACCCACTTGCAAACTTGACCTAGATATCATCAAGATGAACATTCTGACCAATTTTCATGAAGATCTCATGAAATATATGGCCTCTAAAGACGTCACAAAGTTTTTCTATTTTTAGACCTATTGACCTAGTTTTTGATGGCACGTGACCCAGTTTCGAACCTGACCTAGATATCATCAAGATGAACATTCAGACCAACTTTCATACAGATCCCATGAAAAATATGGCCTCTAGAGAGGTCACAAGGTTTTTCTATTATTTGACCTACTGACCTAGTTTTTGAAGGCACGTGACCCAGATTCGAACTTGACCTAGATATCATCAAAGTGAATGTTCTGACCAATTTTCATGAAGATCTTGTGAAATATATGGCCTCTAGAGAGGTCACAAGGTTTTTCTATTTTTAGACCTACTGACCTAGTTTTTGATGGAACGTGACCCAGTTTCGAACTTGACCTAGATATTATCAAGGTGAACATTCTGACCAATTTTCATGAAGCTCTTGTGAAATATATGGCCTCTAGAGAGGTCACAAGGTTTTTCTATTTTTAGACCTACTGACCTAGTTTTTGATGGCACGTGACCCAGTTTCGAACTTGACCTAGATATCATCAAGATGAACATTCTGACCAACTTTTATAAAGATCCCACAAAAAATGTGACCTCTAGAGTGGTCACAAGCAAAAGTTTACGGACGGACGGACGAACGCACGCACGGACGACGGACGCTGCGAGATCACAAAAGCTCACCTTGTCACTATGTGACAGGTGAGCTAAAAACAAGAAAGTAGATCAGTAGGTCAAGGTCACAGTCAAGTGACATCATATTACTTGGGGTCATCAGGTAATTATAATTAAACAGTCTTGGAAATAGGATCAGATGATTTTTTAAGTATTTTTCCTATATAACTCACATAATAACTAAGTGACCCTAGGGCGGGGCCTCTTTTAACCCCAGGGGAATAATTTGAACAATTTTGGTAGAGGACTAGTAGACAATGCATCATACCAAATATCAAAATCCTAGGTCGTATGGTTTCAGACAAGAAGATTTTTAAAGCAATTCCTATATAAGTCTATATAAAACTTTGGACCGCCAGGGCAGGGCCTCTTTTCACCCAAGGGGTACAATTTGAACAATTTTGGTTCAGGACCATAACACATTGCTACAAACCAAATATCAGTGGTCTAAGTGTTGTGGTTTCAGACAAGAAGATTTTTAAACTTTTTTTCCTATGTGTCTATGTAAAATTTGGGACTCCCGGGGAGGGGCCATATTTGACCCTAGGTGGATAATTTGAACGATCTTGGTTGAGGACCATAAGACAATGCTACATACAACATATCAAAGCTCTAGGCCATGTGGTTTTGTACAAGAAGAATTTCAAAGTTTTCCATATATAAGTCTATATAAACCATGTGACCCCTGGGGCGGGGCCATATTTGACCCTAGGGGGATAATTTGAACAATCTTGGCAGAGGACCACTAGATGATGCTACATACCAAATATCAAAGCCCTAGGCCATGTGGTTTTGTACAAGAAGATTTTCCAAGTTTTCCCTATATAAGTCTATATAAACCATGTGACCCCCGGAGCGGGGACATATTTGACCCTAGGGCGATAATTTGAACAATCTTGGCAGAGGACCACTAGATGATGCTACATACCAAATATCAAAGCCCTAGGCCATGTGGTTTTGTACAAGAAGATTTTCCAAGTTTTCCCTATATAAGTCTATGTAAACCATGTGACCCCTGGGGCGGGACCATATTTGACCCTAGGGAGATAATTTGAACAATTTTGGTAGAGGACCATTAGATGATGCTACACACCAGATATCAAAACCCTAGGCCCTGTGGTTTTGGACAAGAAGAATTTTAAAGTTTTTCATTCCGGTTGCCATGGCAACCAGACTTCTGCATGAAATTCAATTCTTTGAACAATTTTGAAAGGGGGCCACCCAAGGATCATTCCTGTGAAGTTTGGTGTAATTCTGCCCAGGGGTTTTCAAGAAGATTTTTTTAGAAATTGTTGACGGACGACGAACAACTGATGACGGACGACGAACATCAAGCGGTCACAATAGCTCACCTTGTCACTTTGTGACAGGTGAGCTAAAAAATGTTACAATATAATCTATTTATAGTAATAACAAAGGGAGGTAATTTTAAAAACAAGGCTGCCTCATTTGTGCCAAGTTACATCAAAATCCCTCCATGCATGAAGGAGAAATGCTTTGTACAAAGTTATTCTTGAATTTGACCTCTAAGCGTGACCTTGACCTAAGACCTTGGGACCTTCTTGCGTACGACAATCTGTCTCATGGTGGCAAACATTTGTGCCAAGTTATGTCAATATCCCTCCATGCATGAAGAAAAAATACTGCAGACAAAGTCATTCTTGTATCTGACCTTTGGCCTCTAAGTGTGACCTTGACCTTAGACCTACGGACCTGGTTCTTGGGCACGACACTCCGTCTCATACTGGCAAACATTTGGGCCAAGTAATATTAAAATCCCTTTAAGGATTGTTGAGTAACAGACTGGACAGGAAAACAGCCCTTTTGGCCTTCGACTTCCAAGTGTGACCTCGACCTTGCAGGTAAGGGCTCGGCTTTTGCGCATGAAGCGTTGTCTCATCCATGGGATGTTTAAATCCTGTTTTGCATGACAAAGTTATAGACCAATCAGGAAAAAAATCCTATTGATCTTTGATCTCCATGTGTTGCCTTGACCTTTAAGCTAGAGTTCAGGGTGTTGCGCAAGACAAGTCATCTCATCATAAGGAACATTTATGCCAAGTAATATTGTAATCCCTTGATGCATGACAGAGTTCGGGACCAGACAGGAAAAAAACCCTATTGACCTTTGACCTCCAATTGTGACCTTGATCTTTTGAGCTAGGGGTCCGGGTTTTCAGCAAGACATATTGTCCCATCATGGGAAACATTTGTGCCAAGTAATATTAAAATCCCTTCACGGATGGCAGAGTTATGGACCGGACAGGAAAAAAACCCTGTTGACCTTTGACCCCCAATTGTGACCTTGACTTATGAGCCAGGGGTCCAGGATTTGCGCAAGACAAATTGTCTCATTGCGGGGAACATTTGTGCCAAGTGATATTAAAATCCCTTAATGAATGAAAGAGTTATGGACCGGACATGAAACATACCCTGTTCATGCCATGTTGACATTTGACTGCCAAGTGTGTCCTTGACCTTTAAGCTAGGGGTTTGAAAGTTGTGCAAGACACATTGCCTAATTATAAGGTACATTTGTGCCAAATAATATTAAAATCCCTTAATGGATGGCTGAATTGTGGACCGGACAGGAAAAAAAAACCTTTTGACCTCTGACCTCCAATTATGACCTTGACCTTTGAGCTAAGGGTCTGGGTTTTGCGCATGACACATTGTCTCACTATGGGGAACATTTGTGCCAAGTAATATTGAAATCTATTTATGGATGACAGAGTTATGGACAGGACACGAAATCCAAGACAAACAGATGGACAAACGAGTGGAAGGAATGACCCCAAAATCAATAGGGCTCACTTACTTTGCATGTCAAATCATCCTACTAAGTTTCAACATTCTGGGTCAAGTGGTTCTCAAGTTATTTTCAGAAAGAGTTTTCTATGTTCAGCCCCCTGTGACCTTGACCTTTGATGGAGTGACCCCAAAAACAATAGGGATTGTCTACTCTGTAATTCTATCACCCTATGAAGTTTGAACGTTCTAGGTCAACTGGTTCTCAAGTTAATGACCGGAAATGGATTTCCATTTTCTGTCTGCTGCAACCTTGACCTTTAACAGACTGACCCTAATATCAATAGAGGTCATCTAATTAGCATGACCAATCATCCTATGAAGTTTCAACATTCTGGGTCAAGTGGTTCTCGAGTTATTGATCAGGAATGGTTTTCCATGTTCAAGCTCCTGTGACCTTGACCTTTGATGGAGTGACCCTAAAAACAATAAGGGTCGTCTACTCCATAAGCTCTGCCACCCTATGAGGTTTGAGGGTTCTAGGTCAATTGGTTCTTCAGTTATTGATCGGAAATGAAGTGTGACAGATGGATGGAAAGAATCGACGGGGCAAAAACAATATGTATGGGGAGACATAATAATGTAAAGTGTGTAATCTTTTAACCTTTACCATGCTGGACAAGATTGATTCTGCCTTTGCAAACAGTGTAGATCATGATCAGCCTGCACATCTGTTCAGTCTGATCATGATTTGAACTGTTTGCTATTCTGCCAGTATCTTTTTGGTAAGCACCCCTTTTAACAGTCAATGGTACTGTCAGAGCTGAAAGATGGACCGATGGTCATGGAGAATATGCGCCTCGCCCTAGGATCAAACTCATGACCCCATCATCTGTAGATCTGCGCCCTCCCTATTGGGCTCCTGTAAGACATCGAGCCATAAATGCCTTGTCTCAGCTTCTGGTTCAGTTGTTTTGTTACCAATAAAACTGATTTTTTACACAATTATTGTAGACATTATACCTTGTCACCCATCTCGGAGGCAGGTAAATCTGAATATTTTGAGGTCAGGATCACTTGTATCATGCTCGTTGTCGCGCCACCTTGTTTGTTCTCCAAGGAAAAGTCCAGTGCATCATCGTCCTTTACTTTTACTGAAAACAAAATTATTTCACTTACAACAATGTTTCAAGATTTATTATGACTTAACAGAACAGACTCAATCAAACCGAGTGTGCTATTATTTTGCATGGTTCCATTCTATGCTTCCAAAGGATCTTCTTACAGATTTTATTAAACATATAGAAAGATATACTATAAATATATACAACAAGTATAATCTAAAGGAAAGCTTCTGACTGACCATGTCCAGTAACAAGATCGCTCATCCGAGTTTCAGAGCTTAAAGACTTTGGTAGTCCATGGAAACTTTCGGATGATTAACTAATGGCTCACTGACCCAGCAATCTGACCATATGTATTATCTTCAGTAACATGCGTTAAATGTCAAAGTTTTGAGGAATTCTAAAAGATTCCTCTGAATGTATGATAAACATAAAATTAAGAGCACCGCCATGCAGGTGCTAATGTTCATCTGATTTTTTTTGTATAATAGAAATATTGTCATACCTATGATTTTCTACGACTAAAAAGGGCCATCGTTCTTGCAAAAAGCAGGATAGAGTTAAGTTTCTTGATTTACAGCGTCCACTTATGATGGTGAAAAACTGTTGCAAGTTTTAAAGCAATAGATTTGATAGTTTATGAGAAAAGCTGACTTAACATATTACTCAACCAAGAAAACTGATTTTCTAAGTCCAAAAGGGGCAATAATTATTGCAAAAAGCAGGATGGAGTTATGTTTCTTGATTTACAGGGTCAGCACATGATGGTGAACAAATGTTGCAACTTTCAAAGCAATAACTTTGATAGTTTAAGAGAAAAAGTTGACCTAATCAAAATTTAACCAAGAAATCTGATATCTGATATTTTCTAAGTACAAAAGGGGCCATAAATCTTGCAAAAAGCTGGATGGAGTTATATTTCTTGCTATACAGGGTCAGCTTATGATGGTGAACAAGTGTTGCAAGTTTCAAAGCAATAGCTTTTATAGTTTAGGAGAAAAGCTGACCTAACCATAAAACTTAACCAGGCAACGCCAACACCGACACCGATACCGATCAAGTGATGACAATAACTCATAATTTTTTCTCCTCAAAAGATCGGATGAGCTAAAAAGGAAAATAAGGAAAGAAAAATTTGGTCCCAGTGGGGCTTGAACCTACACCCCCCTGAAAATTATGGCTTGAGCAGGTATTAAGCCAGACTAAACAACACAGTACCAGGTCTGTCTCTACAAGTTTGGCTAAAAAGAAACTTAAGGGGTTTCTTTGAAAAAATTTCAAAAACTGCTGGTTGGTCGAATGCTAAAACTTTCAACTAGGTGGCTCACCTGTGTAACACACCATAACATTGTAAACATGTTTTACCTAGTGATTTTATAGAGACAAATATTCTGACCAATTCATTAAGATTGGACCAAAAAAACATGGCCTCTTGAACGTAAACAAGCATTTTCTTTGATTTGACCTTGTGACTTAGTTCTTTACTTCACATGACCCATATATTCGAATTTCTCCAAAATTACATGAAAACATTTTGAAAAAGTTTCAGGAAGATTGGAGCAAAAAAGTGGCTTTTCCTTTGATTTGACCTAGTGACCTAGCTTTTGACCCCACGTGACCCAGCTATGAAATCGTATAAGACTTCACAATAACATTCTGACCAAGTTTTATGAAAACAGAAACAAAAATGTGCCCCTACGGTGCAAACAAGCTTATTCTTTGATTTGTCCTGGTGACCTAGTTTTTAAGCGCACACGATCCAGAAAAATTCATCAGATATTTCATGCAGGAAAACATTCTGACCAAGTTTCTTGCACATCAAATGAACAAGAGTGTAAACTGGGTTGATTTGACTGGGTGACCTAGTTTCTGACACCGTATAACCTAGTTTCAAACTTGGCCTAGGAATCATCAAGATAAACATCCTAACCAAGTTTCATGAAGATAGGGTCATAAATATGACCTCAAGAGTGTTAACAAGCTTTTTCTTTGATTTGACCAGATGACCTAGTTTTTGAGCCCATAGACCCATAGTTTCAATCTTGGCCTAGAAATCATCAAGATAAACATTCTAATCAAGTTTCATGAAGACAGGGTCATAAATGTGGCCCCTAGGTTGTTAACAAGCTTTTCCTATGATTTCACCTGATGACCTAGTTTTTGACCTGAGATGACCCACTTTCGATCCGGGCCGTGAGATCATCAAGATAATCATTCTGTGCAAGTTTGTATCAAATCAAAGAATAAATGAAACTTCTATATGGATTAAAGGGCCAAAATAGAAAATTTGAAATGGGGCAGTAACTCTAGAACCAATCATGGAATCTAGCCAGCTTTTTAAAGAAATCGAGATCTTATTGTGACTTAAGCTGTGTGTAAGTGTGGTTAAAATCAAATATAAAATTTCACTTCTACTGTGTTCACAAGGTAAAAATTAACAAATTTTGGCTCTTTCAGGGGGTAAATCAGGGACCGTAACTCCGGAACCTATGATTGGATCTGACAGATTCATCATGAAATCCAAGATTTATTGTTGTTGAAGACATTTTGCAAGTTTGTATCAAATCAAACTATTAACGAAGTCTCTAAATGGCTGCAAAAGCCAAAATAGCAAATTTTGGCCCTTTAAGGGGCCATAACTCTGGAACCAATGGTCAATTTTCGAAAGGATCAGATTATGCCAATACAAGTTGATTAAAGTTGATTGCAAACTGTTGTCTCTATCGTGTTCACAAGCCAAAAATAGCAAATTTAGGCACTTTAAGCCATAACTCTAAAACTCATCATGGGGTCTGGCCAGTTTTCGAAAGGAACTGAGCTATTATGCCAATACAAGTTGTGTGTAAGTCTGATTAAAACTAATTGCAAAATGTGTTCTCTATCATGTTCACAAGCCAAAAATACCAAATTCTGGCCCTTTAATGGGCCATAACTCTGGAACCCCTGATGGAATTTGACCAGTTTTCAAAAGGAACTGAGATATTATGCCAACACAAGTTGTGTGCAAGTTTGATTAAAACTGATTGCAAAATGTGGTCTCTATCATGTTCACAAGCCAAAAATAGCAAATTCTGGCCCTTTAATGGGCCATAACTCTAGAACCCATTATGGGATCTGGCCAGTTTTTAAAAGGAAACCAGATATTACGGCAATACAAGTTGAGTGCAAGTTTGATTAAAATTGATTGCAAAATGTGGTCTCTATGGTGTTCACAAGAAATTGTGGACGGATAGATGACGGACAAACTCTGTAACAGGTGTGCTAAAAACTGCTAAGTCAAAGAAGGGGCATAATTTTGTAAAAATGCAAAATAGAGTTATGAAATAAGTGCACTACTCATGACAGTGAACAAGTGTGTGAAGTTTCAATTCATTTCCGTCTGTGGGTACTGAGCTATCAGCTTACATATACAAGCTTGCAAATTGTCAGTTGACCGATAATTGGTACTGATAAACAAGAGCTGTCAGAAGACAGCAACGCTCACTTATTTAACAGCCTTGTCAAATAAATGAATACAGCAGTCAAAAAAGGGGCATAATTTTGTACAAATGCAAAACAGGATTATGGAACCTGCACAGTGCTTATCAGCTTATGACAATGGACAAATGTGTGAAGTTTCTATCCATTCCCATTAGTGGGTACTAAGATACTAGCTTACATACAAAACCTTAACCAAAAAGTACTAAGTCAAACAAGAGCTGTCGTAGGACAGCAACGCAAGACTATTCAACAGCCTTGTCAATTGAGTGAATATAAAAGTCAAACAAGAGGGTTATGATGACCCTGGATCACTCACCCGAGTAACTAATATGAGCTACATGTTTCAAATGTCAAACAAATGATAAAATATTAAGCAAGTCAGTAGGTCACATTCATGGTCAATGAAATTCAGTTTTAAAATTTGTGTGCAAAACTGTGTATGTCATCAAAATTTCAAGGCTGTATCTTAAACAAGAGGGCCATGAAGGCCCTGTATCGCTCACCTGACCTAATGACCTAAAGATCATCAAGATTAACAACCTGAACAAGTTTCATTAAGATATGGTCATAAATGTGGCCTCTAAAGTGTTAAATAGCTATTCCCTTGATTTGACCCTGTGATCTAGTTTCTGACCCCACATGACCCAGATTCGAACTTGACCTAAAGATCACCAAGATTAACATTCTGACTAAGTTTCATGAAGATACAGTCAGAAATGTGGCCTCTAGATTGTTAACAAGCTTTTCCTTTGAATTGACCTAGTGACCTAGTTTTTGACCCTACCTGACCCAGATTTAAACTTGACCTATAGATAATCAAGATTAACATTCTGACCAAGTTTCATTAAGATATGGTCATAAATGTGGCCTCTACAGTGTAAACTAGCTTTCCCTTTGATTTGACCCAGTGACCTAGTTTTTCACCCCACATGATCAAGATTCAAACTTGACCTAAAGATCACCAAGATTAAAATTCTGACGAAGTTTCATGAAGATACATCATAAATGTGGCCTCTAGAGTGTTAACAAGCTTTTCCTTTGAAATGAACTAGTGACCTAGCTTTTGACCCCACCTGACCCAGCTTTGAACTTGACCTATAGATAATCAAGATTAACATTCTGACCAAGTTTCATGAAGATACAGGCATAAATGTGGCCTCTACAGTGTTAACAAGTTTTTCCTTTGATTTGACCTGGTGATCTAGTTTTTGATCCTAGATGACCCAATATCAAACTCGTCCAAGATTTTATTGAGGGTAACATTCTGACCAAGATTCATTAAGATTACGCCAACATTGTGACCACTAGAGTGTTAACAAGTTTTTCCTTTGATTTGACCTGGTGATCTAGTTTTTGATCCCGCATAATCCAATATCAATCTCCTCCAAGACTTTATTGAGGGTAACATTCTGTCCAAGTTTTATTAAGATTAGGCCCAAATTGTGACCTCTAGTGTTAACAAGCCTTTTCTTTGATTTGACCCGGTGACCTAGTTTTTGACCCCAGATGACCCAATATCGAACTCATCCAAGAATTTATTAAGGGTAACATTCTGACCAAGTTTCATTCAGATTGGGCCAAAATTGTGACCTCTAGAGTGTTAACAGTCAAATTATTGATGCCGCCAACGACGGACACAGGGCGATCACAAAAGCTCACCTTGAGCACTTTGTGCTCAGGTGAGCTAAACAAAAGGACCATGATGGTCCTGAATCGCTCACCTGTCCCCAAATGACCCAGTTTTGAACTGAGTATAACGTTTTTTCTATTATTTGACACAGTGACCTAGTTTTTGAGCTCATTTGACCCAGTTTTGAACCTGACCTAGATATCATCAAGATGAAAATTCTGACCAATTTTCATGAAGATCCATTGAAAAATATGGCCTCTAGAGAGGTCACAAGGTTTTGTATTATTTGACCTACTGACCAAGTTATTGATGACACGTGACCCAGTTTCGAACTAGGCCTAGATATCATCAAGGTGAACATTCTGACCAATTTTCATGAAGATCCATTCAAAAGTATGGCCTCTAGAGAGGTCACAAGGTTTTTCTATTTTTAGACTTACTGACCTAGTTTTTGATTGCAGTTAACCCAGTTTCAAACTTGACCTTGATATTATCAAGATGAACATTCAGACCAACTTTCATACAGATCCCATGAAAAATATGGCCTTTAGAGAGGTCACAAGGTTCTTTTATTATTTGATCTACTGACCTAGGTATCGACGGCACATGACCCAGTTTCGAACTTGACCTAGATATTATCCAGGTCAACATCCTGACCAATTTTCATGAAGATCCATTCAAAAGTATGGCCTCTAGAGAGGTCACAAGTTTTTTCTATTTTTAGACCTACTGACCTAGTTTTTGACCACAGTTGACCCAGTTTCAAACCTGACCTAGATATCATCAAGATGAACATTTAAACCAACTTTCATACAGATCCCATGAAAAATATGGCCTCTAGAGAGGTCACAAGGTTTTTGTGATATTTGACCTATTGACCTAGTTATTGATGGCACGTGACCCAGTTTTAAACTTGACCTAGATATCATCAAGGTGAACATTCTGACCGATTTTCATGAAGATCCATTCACAAGTATGGCTTCTAGAGAGGTCAAAGGTTTTTCTATTTTTAGACCTACTGACCTAGTTTTTGACTGCAGTTGACCCAGTTTCGAACTTGACTTAGATATCATCAAGATGAACATTCAGACCAATATTCATACAGATCCCATGAAAAATATGGTCTCTAGAGAGGTCACAAGGTTTTTTTATTATTTGACCTACTGACCTAGTTTTTGATCGCACATGACCCAGTTTCAACTTGACCTAGATGTCATCAAGGTGAACATTCTGACCAACTTTCATGAAGATCCATTGAAAAGTATGGCCTATAGAGAGGTCACAAGGCTTTTCTATTTTTAGACCTAGTTTTAGACCGCACATGACCCAGTTTCGAAATTGACCTAGATATCATCAAGATGAACATTCTGACCAACTTACATAAAGATCCCATGAAAAATGTGACCTCTAGAGTGGTCACAAGCAAAAGTTTACGCACGGACGGACGCATGGACGACGGACGCTGCGCGATCACAAAAGCTCACCTTGTCACAAAGTGACATGTGAGCTAAAAACAAGAAAGTAGGTCAGTAGGTCAAGGTCACAGTCAAGTGACATCATATTACTTGGGGTCATCAGGATTATAATTAAACAATCTTGGAAATAGGATTAGATGATTTTTTACGTATTTTTCCTATATAACTCACATAATAACTAAGTGAACCTCAGGGGCATAATTTGAACAATTTTGGTAGGACTACTAGACAATGCCAAATATCAAAAGCCTAGGTCGTATGGTTTCAGACAAGAAGATTTTTAAAGCTTTTTCCTATATAAGTCTATATAAAACTTGGGACCCCTAGGGCAGGGCCTCTTTTCACCCAAGGGGAACAATTTGAACACTTTTGGTTGAAAACCATAAGACAAGGCTACAAACAAATATCAAAGGTCTAAGTGTTGTGGTTTCAGACAAGAAGATTTTAAACCTTTTTTTCCTATATAAGTCTATGTAAAACTTGGGACCCCGGGGCGGGGTCATATTTGACCCTAAAGCGATAATTTGAAAAATCATGATAGAGGACCACTAGATGATGCTACATACCAAATATAAAAGCCCTAGGCCATGTGGTTTTGTACAAGAAGATTTTCAAACTTTTCCCTATATAAGTCTATATAAACCATTTGACCCCTGGGGCAGGACCATATTTGACCCTTGGGAGATAATTTGAACAATTTTGGTAGAGGACCACTAGATGATGTTACACAGCAGATATCAAAGGCCTAGTTTTGGACAAGAAGATTTTTAAAGTTTTTCCTTTCGGTTGCCATGGCAACCAGAGTTCTGCATGGAATTCAATTCTTTGAACAATTTTTGAAAGGGGGCCACCCAGGAATCTTTCTTGTTTGGTGTAATTCTGCCCAGTAGTTTTCAAGAGGATTTTTTTTAGAAATTGCTGACGCACGACGGACGACGTACATCAAGCGGTCAAATAGCTTACCTTGTCACTTCATGACAGGTGAGCTAAAAAGGGGAATAATTTTGTAAACAAGGCAGTCTGAAACCTTGACCTTTAACTGTGACCTTGACCTTGAACTGACATGGCTAACTAATGAATTCTGCACAATGTCTTGATGAGGTGATCATTAGACCCAAGTTTCATGAAAATCCTTCAAGGGGTTTAGGAGATACAGAGCTCAAACCTTTGACTTTGAGTTGTGACCTTGACCTTGAGTTGACATGGCTGACTCGTGAGTTCTTGATGAGGTGATCATTTGACCCAAGTTTGATGAAAATCCTTAAAGGCGTTTAGGAGATTCAGAGTGGACACAAAATGGAAGACTCAAACCTTTGACCCTAAGTTGTGACCTTGACCTTGAGCCGGCATGGTTGACTCATAAGTTCTGCTCATCGTTTTGACGAGGTGATCATTTGACCAAAGTTTTATAAAATTCCTTCAAGGGGTTTTGGAGATAGAGAGCGGACACGAAATGGAAGGCTAAAACCTTTGACCTTGACACAGGTGCTGATCAAGTGATGACAATAACTAAAATTTTTTTTTCCAAAAAAATCAGATGAGCTAAAAATTGTAAGGCTGAGTACAGAACTTTCCTCAGCATTCCTCAGCAAAATTTCCATGCAAGCATAGCTGACAGAAAAGAACAGTAACTGTAATGGCTTTTATGTCAGTACATTTTACGATGAAATAACTTTTCAACTATGCAGGACTACACATTTCATAGCATTTGTAAAACATGACACTATTCGAATCTAACAGAAGGGATATAAGACTTAATGATAGATAGACTATAATGTTTGGATATGAAATACAGAATAATTTTATAGTGCTAACTGAAATATTTGTAAAGTGCTAGGTTTAGACCAAAATCTAAGAAACTACCATAGCCTTGTACATGTATTGCATTATTTCTGCGTTTTTAAAAATTGATTCCTAAACTCCCAACCTCTAATTCCAAATTTCCCCGACTTTTCCTTGACTTTTGCCAAATTTCCCAATTTCCCTGACCAATTACAAAATTCCCTGACTTTTCCCTGACCTTAAAAAGAATATATGACCGTGGGACGCTGTTAACAGTTAACGTAACAGTGAAAACAGAATATCCAACAATTTACATACACAAGTATTTTTCTTCTCTACAGATGGAGATCCAAAATAGTTGACAGAGTTACATACTCTTGTCTGAAGATAGAGACTGTTATAATTAACAAATGATAAAAGTTTCAAAGCCATATATCAAACAGTGTCCACCAAACATGAACTGGAATGAAAAACTTAACCAAGATATCCAAGTTAAAGTGGCCATAATTCAGACAAAATCCTTGATGGAATTATGTACTCTTGCCTAAAACTACACATGGTGATGGTACACAAGTATTGAAAGTTTCAACATTTTACCTCAAAAGCTATTTTTTTGTCAAAATGTGAACTGGTACGAAAAACTTAACCAAGGTGTGACGCCAACTCTGACACTGTGGTGAGTAGGATAGCTCTACTTACTCTTAAAATAGTCAAGCTAATAACCTAAACATCCAACCTGGCAAACTGGCTGAAACTGGTACAGGAAAATGGCTTGGCAACCGCTGTACAAAAAAACAAACAGATAAAGGAAATCAGAATGGAACATAATTAAAAAGAGTATTGTAAGTGAGCAAAAGGATCTGCCAAATAAAAACAAGAGCACTGCAATCGACGCAAATGCAGAGCAATATACACACAAAACAAAGTCATGACCTTCGACCCCTAAGTGTGACCTTGACCTTGAAGTGAGCCATCTGAAACATGCGCTCTGCACATTGTTTCGATGAGGTGAACATTTGTGTCAGGTTTCTTTGAAATCCTTCAAGGGGTTCAAGAGTTACAGAGCGGAAGGAAAATTGCTAACCAACAGACATACAGACGGACACCGAGGCGATAACATAATATGTCCCTTTGGGCGAATAAAAAGGAATCGAGATCTTATGGTGATACAAGTTGTGTGCAAGTTTGGTTAAAATCAAATCATAAATGAAGCTGCTATTGTGCAGACAAGGTCAAAATGGCTAATTTTGGCCCTTTCAGGAGCCATAACTCTGGAACCCATAATGGAATCTGGTTCAAGAAAGGAACCAAGACCTTATGGTGACACAAATTTTGTGCAAGTTTGGTTAAATTCAAATCATAAATGAAGCTGCCATTGTGCAGACAAGGTCAAAATAGCTAATTCTGCCCCTTTCAGGGGCCATAACTCTAGAACCCGTACTGGAATCTGACCAGTTCAAGGAAGAACCAAGATCTTATGGTGATGCAAGTTGTGTGCAAGTTTGGTTAAAATCAAATCATAAATAAAACTGCTATTGTGCAGAAAAGGTCAGAATAGCTCATTTTGGCTCTTTAGGGTCCATAACTCTGGAACCCATTATGGGATCTGGCCAGTTCAAGAAAGAAACCAAGATCTTATAGTGATACAAGCTGTGTGCAAGTTTGGTTAAATTCAACTCATAAATGAAGCTGCTATCGTGCAGACAAGAAATTGTTGACGGACAAAAATAGCAAATTCTGGCCCTTTAAGGGGCAATAACTCTAGAACCCATAATGGGATCTGGCCAGTTTTTGAAAGGAACGAAGATATAATGCCAATACAAGTTTTGTACAAGATTGATCAAAATTGCTTGCAAAATGTGGTCTCTATCTTGTTCACATGAAATTGTGGACGGATGACAGACGGACGAAGGGCGATCACAAAAGCTCACCGTCACTACGTGACAGATGAGCTAAAAATAAAAGTGCTTTCCTTGGCACAAAGCATCTGTGAGACATCCTCAATATTTCCTCCAAACCCTTTGCTCATATCCCAGTGTGCACATAACCAACACATTTGGTCCTTGGCAGTGCCTGACAAAAATACTGAGATGTCCGGCAGACTCTTTGTACCAGGTAAATCCCTCTTTTTCATGTGCTTGATGCATTGTTTTTTTTATTTAAATCTGTGAAGTAATATGTATATAGTACCAAAGATATGTGCACTGACTTGTTGATTTGTTAGGTAAAAATACATCGGCAAGTTTATCCTTGCAAAATTCAAAATTAATTCTCAGAAAAACATCAAAGTAACAATCAGATATAACACTGAAAAGACTTTTCTCATTGCAAGATTACTCAAGCTGACGTATTAGTCCTTTTTTACGACACACTTTCTTTTAGAATATAGTACTGTGTATAAATGAGTGGGACGAGTAGCCCTGTGTAGCAGGATGTGACTTTGTTTTGGACCCATGGAGTTTTTAAAATTCTGAAGCCCTTAATGTTAATGTAAAATGTCCAAGTTTACCCTAGGACTAATTTACACAAAATAAACACAAAATTTAATACAAATTTAGCCAAAATTAAAGTATGTCAAAAACCTGATTTTACAGTATTCTTCAAACTTATACATTGCACAACAGCAATTTCTGCTTCTGCTTCACTAGAAAAATACCCTTACCTTATTATCAAGAAGGAATGAATTCTTGCAGAACTGACAGCATGTCTTTCTAAACAACTGCAACAACCTTCTCCAACTTGCCTCGTGCATTCTTCCAGACGACCATCCCCTTGTGAAGCAAAACTCGATTAGCAAGGTTATCTGATTTCCATAAAAAGTGCAAAATACTTCAGTTAATACTCTAAATTTCTTATAACAATAATTGCAACACAGAAAAACATTTCAAAAACAAAAATGATGTCAACATTGTATAACACAACAAGAGGGTCATGATGACCCTGAATCGCTCACCTGAGTATATTGAACCACATGTTTCAAATGGCAAACCGATGCGAAAATATTAGAGTGTAAATCAGTAGGTCACATTTATGGTCACTGAAAGACAGTTTCAAGATTGGTGTGCAAAACTGTACATGTCACAGCGATTTTTTTCCTTCTTTATAAAGTACCCCTAAAAGCCATTTTGATGATTGCAGAAGGAAAACTTAGTTACATTGACATTCACCATGATTTAACCATTTAAACAGTTTGTTTGATGCTATTTACATGGAATTAAAGGAAGAAGCATTCTAAATGATGTTATTAATTAACTATAAAAATTCCCAGTCTGAGTAAAAACCCTGCTGTTTTTCCCAATTTATCCGGTACCGGACCTTTTCCCAAAACGGGCAAAAAAAATCACTGTGTCATCCAAATTTCAAGGCTGGATCTTAAACTAGAGTGGTCACAAGCAAATAGCAAAAGTTTACACTCGGACACACGGACGACGCAGACGTACTGACCTAGTTTTTGACCGCCACTGACCCAGTTTCGAACTTGACCTAGATATCATCAAGATGAATATTCAGACCAACTTTCATACAGATCCCATGAAAAATGTTGCCTCTAGAGAGGTCAAAAGGTTTTCCTATTATTTGACCTACTGACCTAGTTTTTGACGGCACGTGACCCAGTTTCAAACTTGAACTAGATATCATCAAAGTGAACATTCTGACCAATTTTCATGAAGATCCATTGAAAAGTATGGACTCTAGGGTGGTCACAAGGTTTTTCTATTTTTAGACCTCCTGACCTTTTTTTTGACCGCATGTGACCAAGTTTCAAATTTGACCTAGATATCATCAAGGTGAACATTCTGACCAATTTTCATGAAGATCCATGAAAAATATGGCCTGTAGGGAGGTCACAAGGTTTTTCAGTTTTTAGACCTACTGACCTATTTTTCGACCACAGTTGACCCAGTTTCAAATTTGACCTAGATATCATCAAGGTGAACATTCTGACCAATTTTCATGAAGATCCATTGAAAAATATGGCCTCTAGGAAGGCCACAAGAATTTTCTATTTTTAGACCTACTGACCAAGTTTTTGACTTCAGTTGACCCAGTTTCAAACTTGACCTAGATATCATCCAGATGAATATTCAGACCAACTTTCATACAGATCCCATGATAAATATCGCCTCCAGAGAGGTCACAAGGTTTTTGTATTATTTGACCTAATGACCTAGTTTTTGATGGCAGTGACCCAGTTTCAACCTTTTACTAGATATCATCAAGGTGAACATTCTGACTAATTTTCATGAAGATCCATTGAAAAGTATGGTCTCTAGAGAGTTCACAAAGTTTCTCTTATTTTTAAACCTACTGACCTACTTTTAGACCGCACGTAACCCAGTTTCAAACTTGACCTAGATATCATCAAGGTGAACATTCTGAATAATTTTCAGGAAGATCCATTGAAAACTATGGCCTCTAGGGAAGTCACAAGGATTTTCTATTTTTAGACCTACTGACCTAGTTTTGGACTGCACACAACCCAGTTTCAAACTTGACCTAGATATCATCAAGATAAAACATTCTGACCAACTTTCATAAAGATCCCATAAAAAATGTGACCTCTAGTTTAAACAAGCATGGACGCAGACGGACGACCGACGCTGCGCGATCACATAAGCTCACCTTGTCACTTTGTGACAGGTGAGCTAAAAACTCTCAACAATTGGGAAGCCATGAAGATGCAAGCAGGGTCAGAATCCAAAGAAGAGCAAGAGAAAGGAATTCCATTCAGCAACATTAACCCCTCAGCCATGTAGGCCAATTACACTTTTCTCTTCATAAAAATACTCTTGAAAGAATTATTTGAAATACGAAGTAATGCTCAAAACATGCCTTAAATCAGTAATCCATATACTCTAATGTGAAAATCCCTTAAACATTTTGCCCTGTGAATAGCAAAAGACCTATTGTCTAGTCTATTTACCATATCTTAAAGTCTCATTAGCCCTCACTGCTTCCGCCACCTCAGCATCGGCATTCTGTTACACATGTTTACTCACATGTAGCATCTTCAACATACGTTCCCCATCTTTCTTGTCTGAAACAAACAAAGAAACTGTGAATCCCTTTGGAAACTCCTAGATTACTTTCAAAAGAAAATTAGGTACAAAATTAAGATAATCAAAACATCAAAAACAAGGTCACTCACCTGTGTAACATAACAGTGTAAACATGTTTTACCTAGTGATTTCATTGAGACAAATATTCTGACCAATTTACATTAAGATTGGACCAAAAAAAACAACAGCCTCTTAAGTGTGAACAAGCATTTTCTTTGATTTGACCTAGTGACCTAGTATTTTACCCCGCATGACCCAAAAATTTCATGAAAAAAACATTTTGATAAAGTTTCGGGAAAATTGGAGCAAAAAAGTGGCCTCTAGAGAGTATACAAGATTTTCCTATGATTTGACCTAGTGGCCTAGTTTCTGATCCCACATGACCCAGATTTGAAATTGTCCAAGATTTCATGATAAACATTCTGACCAAAAGTTATAAAGATAGAATCAACAAGAGCTGTCACTAATGGTGACAAATGCCCCCACAGCACCTTGACCTTTGACCTGGTGACCTTTGACCTAGTGACCCAAAAGTCAGTAGGGGTGGTGTACTCCACATAAATATTATCATCATGTGAAGTTTGAAGGTCCTGGGTGCAGTGGTTCGTGAGTAGTGCCTTCATGCAAAAAGTTAATGTTGGCCCCTGTGACCTTGACTTTTGACCTGGTGACTCCAAATTCAGTAGGGGTGGTGTACTCATTAAGTACTATCAGCATGTGAAGTTTGAAGGTCCTGGGTGCAGTGGTTCGCGAGTAAAATGCCTTCATGCAAAAAGTTAACGTTGGCCCCTGTGACCTTGACCTTTAACCTGGTGACTCCAAAGTCAGTAAGGGTCGTGTACTCAATAAGTACTATCAGCATGTGAAGTTTGAAGGTCCTGGGTGCAGTATTTCGCGAGTAAAGTGCCTTCATGCAAAAAGTTAACGTTGGCCCCTGTGACCTTGACCTTTGACCTGGTGACCCCAAATTCAGTAGGGGTAGTATACTCAATAAGTACTATCAGCATGTGAAGTTTGAAGGTCCTTGGTGCAGTGGTAAATCTTTACATTTACAAAACTTCGGATGTATGCATGAACTGTGCCAACTTTTCATAACAATATATCAAACTTTGTCAAAGATATAGAAGTTTTCATAAGAACATATTTGTATATTTTCTGTACACTTGGGACAAAAACACAGTTTCACTGATTATATTTACAGTGTTTGAAAAATAATACCAGTATCTTTCATTTGTATACACACAAAACAAATCATTGAAGAATAGAGAGAAGAAATAGTGTCTTGCAGATGTGTGCTCTTGTTAATAACTTACAAAATGAGTATAATATTATATGCTCATAATAATTATAATTCCATAAGTTTTAAGATGGAAGGATTTGACAACTGCTTAAACATAAATTAAGAGCTAAGTTAACAACCTTTTCATTGCATCAGATATCACATTATATATCAAGAGCATGTACCATAATAGCCTTCTATTACAACATATTTTAAGGTAAGCATCACTCTGTACACTTGGGACAATTATAAGCCCTTATTAGATTCACTGTTTTTCAAGTGAAAACATTGATATTGTACAACATATGGATAAAAACATTCTCTTGGTAGTTTTACTAGTTAATTAATAGCATTTTATTCATATTTCATATTTTAGTCTCCTATTTACTAAAGTATTGCTTGCTGATGTTTTTTTAAAACTTTATTCAGTTTCTCAGTTGTGCAAATTTTGTGCACATATATGTAAATGACAACAATTTTACTACCATGGCAGTAGTCATGTTCACTTTAGATGTTTCTGTGAGAAAATAATTAGAATTATATTTGTATTTTGTATAATATCATATTTATTTCCAAAGTGTACAAAAATAGCAATAATTTAAACCTGCAGGATTTTACCCTAAAAAGTCATTAGTTTTCAAGAGAATATGCATTCTTTTGAGCTATAATGATAGTAGAATACATTAAAGTATATGATTTAGAATTAAGTTAGTCAATATAAAGGTACACTTATTTAAAAAAAATTCTGTCAAAATTTGCAAAAATCCACAATGTTTTGCCAGTTTACCATTATAACAACTGAAAAGACATTTCTGTAAGAAAACTGCACCCTATTAAATGCTGCCATGCACCTAGGTGACATGTCATTTATATTTTTGGGCACAGACACCTGTAAAATCAAACATGTCAAGTCATGTACACTTGGGACATCACATTATTTGCAAGAAAAATCTCAAATGGCATAACTATGTCAAATCTTTGTTAGAACTGATTTGCAGAGTCCTCCTCTAAGAATGTGCAAATAAATGAAATATTTCACAAGAACAAGAAAAATATTTATTAATTTTGCTATTTTGTACTCTTGGGACATTTTTGTACACATTGTTCAATATTACAAATAATGTGCTGTTCAAAATGTATTAGTCGTAAAAACATTGAAAAAAACAAGAGCTGTCACAGGAGACAGCGCACTCGACTATTTCGATGCTGGATAGTGAAACTAGGCACATCTGAGGAAAGTAGAGCTGTCACTGGAGTGTTTAATGACTCCAATTGTTGATGAAGATATTGCACAATAGCCTGAGTCTATGTCAAAAATATCAACTTAAAGTAATAAGAGAGGTAAAGATAAAATGTATAAAAACACTATATAAGTATATCCTAAGCAAAAAGGGGCATAATTCATTAAATAGTGGTGCCAGAGTTATGCACCTTGTGTCATATGGTGTGGGTGATGATGCTGAAGAACTATTTTAAGTTTGAATCAAATCCATTCAGTAATAACAGAGACAGAGCAGTGTTTTCCCTTGACTTTTGAAAATGAGGGTCATTGTGACCCCCAGTGTTTCACATCTGGGGGTCATTTCCAAATTTTAGGGGTCATGCAGATAATCCTTTAGTATTTTGAATACTAGTGATTATACAGATTGAAGTGTTTCCTCATATTAGTCACTGAATAAAATGATAAAAACAGCTGATATGTGCTTAAATAGGTTTTAGTACTTTTACCAGGCAGTGTTATAGTAGAAACAGGTGATATGAACCGCTGGGTCCTACTGTACTTGCTGCCGATGAAGTCATAAACATCGTCAGCTTGCTTTGCTTTTGAGCCATTTTAGTTTTTAGTAAACAGCAGACTGGTACTACTGGTACAAGTAGCGAGCAGCAAAAGTGTTACAAAGTGTTAATCAGTCAAAGTATCGGACTGGGTATTAAGTTTGTGAATCAACGCAAATATAGTAAATTGGTGACGCAGTCTGCATATAATTATGAAACTGAAAGTACATTTTCAGAAAATCGCTCTTTATAAACAAAATTGGCCCGATTTAGATTTTCAAAAAACTGCTTCCACTGTGACGCACAGAATTTATGTTTACGGGTCATTTCTCAGAAAAGTGCGACTATGACGCAGGATTTGTGCATCAGGGAAAACCCTGGAAAGAGTGAAAGTGCATCAAAACTTTAACCTAAAATTCTAAGTAAAAAGGGGGAATAATTAATGACAATTGGTGCCAGAGTCGTGCACCTTGCATCATATGGTGTGGGTGATGATGTTGAACATTTATTTTAAGTTTGAATCAAATCCATTCAGTAATAACAGAGACAGAGTAAAAGTGCATCAAAACTTAAACCTAAAATTCTATGTAAAAAGGGGAAATAATTCATGAAAAATTGGTCCCAGAGTTATGCACCTTGTGTCATATGATAAGGGTAATGATGTTGAACAATTGTTTAAGTTTGAATCAGATCCATTCAGTAACAACAGAGATAGAGTGAAAGTGCATAAAACTTTAACATGAAATTCTAAGTAAAAAGGGGAATAATTCATGAAAAATTGTGCCAGAGTTATGCATTTTGTGTCATATGATGTGGGTGATGATGTTGAACAACTATTTTAAGTTTGAATCAAATCCATTCAGTAATAACAGAGGTAGAGTGAAAGTGCACCAAAACTTTAACCTGAAATTCTAAGTAAAAAGGGGGAATAATTCATGAAAAAAATGGTGCCAGAGTTATGCACCTTGTGTCATATGATGTGGGTGATGATGTTGAACAACTATTTTAAGTTTGAATCAAATCCATTCAGTAATAACAGAGATAGAGTGAAAGTGCATCAAAACTTTAACCTGAAAATCTAAGTGAAAAGGGGAGATAATTCATGAAACATTGGTGCCAGAGTTATGGCCCTTATGTCAGATGATGTGGATGATGATGAGGAATAAGTATTTCAAGTTTGAATCAAATCCATCAAGTAATTACAGAGATAAGTTGAAAAAAGAGAAAGTGTAAAAAAACTTTAACCAAGGTGGCGACGCGGAAAGACGCCGACGCCGACGACAGGGCGAGTAGGATAGCTCTCCTTATGCTTCGTATAGTCGAGCTAAAAATAATTAAAAAAATATCACTACTAAAGGAAGAAAAAATACTTCATCTAATTAATAATACTTTTCAATGCTGCCAGTACTAAAGTATCAACTGGCCATTTTCGGAGCAAAATAAAACTAGACACCTTTTCATTTCTAAGATATTTTCTAAACCTTTGCTAACCCAATAACACACACATTACACTTTAGAACAGAAAAAACCTTTTCTTAATATATAAGGTGGTTACAAAGTAATTTAAAGTTGAAAACATGATTTCATTAAATGTAACGCTAAAACCAGTACATTTTGGACATTTTTTGAAGGTTTTTTCTTCATTATTTTTTAATGGGACAAAGTAATGCAACGAAACTTGAAATAACTATCAACCACTGTAAAACACATTCTCAGAAGTAAAAAATGAACCAGTTTCTTATTTCAATAAACAATAAAATGGAAATCTTTAAAAGGCTTCATTTTTTTTATTTTCACCCATAAAGCAATAACCATCAAAGGGCCATAACTGCAGTAAAAATAGCCACAGAAAAAGAAAAATATCCTTACTCTGTTGCCTCTCAAGCTTGTTCATCTGTTCTGTTCATCAGCCTTATAGTGTGGGAAAAATTGGACACACAAGATTTCAAGATGTACGGACGAATGTATGGACAGATACACAATTAGCAGCAACAGTATATGCTCCACACATAAATGTATGTGGGTATAACAACATACCTGTGGAAGAAGTGAAACTATCTGTTTCTCATCAGCAAAGAGCTGGACTGTACCATGGCTGGCATTGTCTACTGCCTTATGTCCCCACTTGTACCACCATCCTGCCAGAGCGTACTTCAGGAGGGTCTTGCAATGTACAGTTCTTGGCTGTAGCAATCTCCATGTTACACAATCTGTATCTCCTATCTTCATACCTGTATTAATAAACCATTCTGCAGAAATGTCAAATATTCCTCATTTGGGTTAACATAAAGAAGACACACAGACAAAGCACAATTTTGATAGCATTTTGCAGAAATAAATATCACGTTATCAAAATCTCAGAAGGAAACACAATGTATCTGGATGTGCAACAACATCAAGATTACAGCTGCATGATTTTTAACCACAAATAGTGTCGCTTCTGTTGAAATACAAAACTTTATTACTTCCTTAAATTTTACTACTAATGGTCTTAGATTTGTGCCTTTACATCCATGTTAAACTCACTGTTTCTATATTTTGCATAAATGTTTTTTTTTTTTGCGATTCATTATTGCTGTTTTGTAACTGTATATAACAAGAAATTGTGAACAAACCGATGACAAACGGATGACGGATGAAGGCCAATCACAAAAGCTCACTATGTGACAGGTGAGCTAAAAACAAATACACTGACACTGACTCAACAAACAAAAAAATGGGGACCAGGCGAGTGTTAACTCATATCACTTGGTTTTATAGGTACAGTCTTGGATGAAAAAGTATCCAAAAAATCTTTAACTTTGAGAATTTCACCTTTGAAAAAACATATTCATTGCCATTGGAACTGGAAAAAGTGTTTTCTGCTTCTTTCAACACATATTATTACAGCTTTTCTCCGCATGTAAAAAGACAGTGTTCATTTGCCTTCGGCTAGGGAAGTTCCAAATGCATGAAGGGCATTATGAAGATCTCTGGATGTGAAAGACTTTATTTTAAACATGGAAGTCTTTATGCATTTGACTTTGGGGTATTTTACATGTGGAAGACTTCAAGCATCTGGTTTGAGGTATTACATATGTGGAAGACTTAAGCATTTGACTCTGATGTATTTTACATGTGCAAGACTTCAAGCATTTTGCTTTGAGGTAGTTCATGTGTGGAAGATTTCAAGCATTTGACTTTGAGGTAGTTCATGTGTGAAAGATTTCAAGTATTTGGCTCTGAGGTAGTTCACGTGTGAAAGATTTCAAGCATTTGACTTTGAGGTAGTTCATGTGTGAAAGATTTCAAGTATTTGGCTCTGAGGTAGTTCATGTGTGAAAGATTTCAAGTATTTGGCTCTGAGGTAGTTCATGTGTGAAAGATCTCAAGCATTTGACTTTGAGGTAGTTCGTGTGTGAAAGATTTCAAGTATTTGGCTCTGAGGTAGTTCATGTGTGAAAGATTTCAAGTATTTGGCTCTGAGGTAGTTCATGTGTGAAAGATTTCAAGTATTTGGCTCTGAGGTAGTTCAAGTGTGAAAGATTTCAAGCATTTGACTTTGAGGTAGTTCATGTGTGAAAGATTTCAAGTATTTGGCTCTGAGGTAGTTCATGTGTGAAAGATTTCAAGCATTTGACTCTGAGGTAGTTCATGTGTGAAAGATTTCAAGCATTTGACTTTGAGGTATTTTATACACGGAAGGCTTCAAGCATTTCATTTTGGGTATTTTTATGTAGAAGACTTCAAGCATTTGGCTTTGAGGGTATTCTAAGTGTAGAAGATTTCAATCAATTGACTTTGAAAGTATTTAACATGTGGAAGACTTCAAGCATTTAGCTCCAAGGTATTTTAAATGTGGAAGACTTCAAGCATTTAGCTCTGAGGTATTTTACATGTGGAAGACTTCAAGCATTTGGCTCCGAGGTATTTCATATGTGGAAGACTTCAAGCATTTGGCTCTGAGGTATTTTATATGTGGAAGACTTCAAGCATTTGGCTCTGAGGTATTTTATATGTGGAAGACATCAAGCATTTGGCTCTGAGGTATTTTATATGTGGAAGACTTCAAGCATTTGGCTCTGGGGATTTTACATGTGGAAGACTTCAAGCATTTGGCTCTGAGGTATTTTATATGTGGAAGTTTGTTTGTTTTGGGTTTAATGTCATTTTTCAACAGTCTATAAAGGGAGATCATTCAAAAAGTTAAAATTTCTAAATAAAACTGTGAAAATTAATTTCCTATGTTGTGGAAAAACAAGAGGGCCAAGATGGCCCTAGGTCGCTCACCTAAGAAACACTCCGTAACAGTGTAAAACATGTCTGACCTAGTGATTTCATGGAAACAAATATTCTGACCAATTTTCATTAAGATTGGACCAAAAAATTGGTCTCTTGCGATAAAACAAGCATTTTCTTAGATATGACCTAGTTTTTGACCCTAGATGACCCATGTTCAAACTCGACCTAGATTTTATCAAGGCAATCATTCTAACCAAAATTCATGAAGATCAACTGAAAAACACAGCCTCTATCACATACAGAAGTTTTTTCTTTGATTTGACCAAGTGACCTAGTTTTTGACCTCAGATGACCCATATTCAAATTCAACCTAGATTTCATTAAGGCAATCAACCTGACCGAATTTCATAAAAATCAATTGAAAAAAAACAGTCTCTATCGCATACACAAGATTTTTCTTTAATTTGACCTAGTGACCTAGTTTTTGACCTCAGATAACCCATATTCAAAATCGACCTAGATTTCATTAACGCAATCACACTGACCAAATTTCATGAAGATCAATTGAAAAATACATCCTCTATTGCATACACAATGTTTTTCTTCGATTTGACCTAGTGACCTAGTTTTTGACCCCAGATGACCCATTTTCGAACTCGGCCTAGATTTTATCAAGGTAATCATTCTGGCTAAATTTCATGAAGATCAGTTGAAAAATACCGCCTCTATTGGATACACAAGGTTTTTCTTTGATTTGACCTAGTGACCTAGTTTTTGACCCCAGATGACCCATTTTCGAACTTGGTCTAAATTTCATCAAGGGTATCATTCTGACCAAAATTCATGAAGATCAATTGAAAAATACAGCCTCTATCGCATACACAAGGTTTTTACGTGATATGACCTAGTGACCTAGTTTTTGAACCCAGATGACCCATTTTCGAACTCGGCCTAGATTTCATCAAGGTAATCATTCTGACAAAAATTCATGAAGATCAATTGAAAAATACCACCTCTATCGCATACACAAGGTTTTTCTTTGATTTGACCTAGTGACCTAGTTTTTGACCCGAGATGACCCATTTTCGAACTCGGCCTAGATTTCATCAAGGTTATCATTCTGACCAATATTCATGAAGAAGAATTGAAAAATACAGCCTCTATCGCATACACAAGGTGTTTCTTTGATTTGACCTAGTGACCTAGTTTTTGACCCGAGATGACCCATTTTCGAACTCGGCCTAGATAACATCAAGGTTATCATTCTGACCAATATTCATGAAGATTAATTGAAAAATACCGCCTCTATCGCATACACAAGGTTTTTCTTTGATTTGACCTAGTGACCTAGTTTTTAACCCAAGATGACCCATTTTCGAACTCAGCCTAGATTTCATCAAAGTTATCATTCTGACCAATATTCATGAAGATTAAATGAAAAATACAGCCTCTATCGCATACACAAGGTTTTTCTTTGATTTGACCTAGTGACCTAGTTTTTGACCCCAGATGACCTATTTTCGAACTCGGCCTAGATTTCATCAAGGTTATCATTCTGACCAATATTCATGAAGATTAATTGAAAAATACAGCCTCTATCGCATACACAAGCTAAATGTTGACAGACGACGGACGACAGACGCCGGACATCGAGCGATCAGAAAAACTCACCTGAGCATTGCTCAGGTGAGCTAAAAACACACTTATTAAAGGGCTTGTCAATCTACTGGATCGATCCTTTGAATCTCTGGTAGTAGTGTATGTTATGAGGATCTTACATGTTTGCCCGTCAGACAGGGTTTTCCCTACTTGAGGGACATGGGGGAATGAGATCTTACATGCTTGCCTGTCAAAGAATGGGTTTTCCCTACTGGAGGGACAGCGGGAAATGAGGATCTTAGACGCTTGCCTGTCAAAGACTGGGTTTTCCCTACTGGAGGGACAGCGAGAAATGAGAAATCGAGCATCAGCACAGTTTCTTATCCACCCTTTTCCGAGAGATGCGAAAACAACTGTCATTCACAGGCAGGCATGTAAAATATTTTCTTGCCTTTCACATTCAAAGATTGTAGATTTCGGTATTTTCTGGTATTATATATATAGTTTGTGATGTCATTATAGTACTAGTACTATTATGACATCACTTAAGCGAACTATTTTTGACATGATAGACAGTAATATCCGTTAGACAATTCAATACTTTCCGGCTACAAAGGCAACAAAAGGTGCAGTTAAATACAGGGGAGAGAAAATGAAATAGCACAATTTATCACATGCACGTGTCTTTAATCCAACTCCATAAAACTGACATGAAATACCTGTACATATTGCATGTTAATGAATTCTGTATGAAAGTATATTCACGCACTGTCATCAACACAGATGCTGATTTTTATAATATATAAATGTATTATTCACACGTTGAGAATGGAACTCTTTTAATTTTCAGCTCAAGACTGGGTAGCCTTACTACTCATAATGCCTTGCATTTTTACAGTATTGGAGTCAAAATAGGATGTTTGATGTCTGCATGTGATAAATATGAAATCTGTGTAGTTTCAGTACTGAATTTGCTGAATAAAAAATATTATGTTTGCCAGAGGCTGGTATAATATAACTTTATGACACTCATTCAGAAAATTCAATACCAAAACTACACACATTTGATAACCTGGTATGATATGTCCACTGTAGCCAGCTTTGACACAAGAAGAGAAAATAACTTTACAAGTGTACCTATTTCATAAATATTGACCAATTTTATTTATTCAAACTTTGTTTAAATGCAGGAAGAATGCAAAGTGATATAGGCATATCAGTTGCCAGTTATTGGGGTAAGTCTGGGTTGGAAGTAGAAATAGAATATTCCGAAATATGCACTATTTAATGCATTGGGTATACAAGGGAGTGAAGTATATTCCGAAATAAGCACTATTTAATGCATGGGTATACAAAGGTCTGATATATATCTAACCCTTACCCTGCTAAATTTCTATAATGAACTTGTCCATCTTTCAATTTGGACTGTAAAAAAAGATGGTCAGACTGCACAGGATATGGCTGATTAATGAACTCGAGAAAAGTATTAAACCATAAACATTCAGATGTATTTTAGTGAACTTTGGATAAGAACTGCTGAACAACTTTTGTGGGTATCTAACCACATTACATGGCATGTAAGAAGGATATAGTGTATGAAAATTGTATCCAAAAACTTCCATTGTTATCATTACATATTTATTTTCCATCTCTATGGCCCAGGTGCTCATCCAGTCTTGGAGCCCATATGGGTCCCCCATATAAGAAAGTTAAAAACTACTATTTTCAATGCTAAAACAAATAAAAAAATTGAAAAAAATCTTTTTTTCCTATGTAGCACTGCAGAAATGTTATGAAATCATTGTTAATAACATTTCAAAAAGTGAACAGATTTAATTAAGCAGAGCCTTCATTTTAACACATTTCGAGACTCAGTATTTTGACCAAATTTCCCACTTCTAAATACATCTCTTTTCTTTCAGTTTGGGGAAAAAAAAACCTGTAAAAATAAATGAAAAATATTATTCAGTTTACCAGCTAAAATAATTAGCAGATGTGTACACTTTCATATTCAAACCTCAATTCAATGATCTATGTAAAATCAAAACACCACTTTTCAAAACTTCCCTTTATATCCTTATTCTTTAAAATAGTAAGAAATCTTACTATCCTATGCCTCTGATCCCAATTCCCAAAAAGTGGAAAGGGTTGTACTTGATATGCCTTAAAATTTGTACTCTTTATGTGTCCCATATTCTTAATTTTAAAACTTCAGTTGCAAAATAAACAACAACAAAAACAAACAACTGGAAAAATACAAAAATGCATACCAGTAAAAAAAAAAAAGAAGTGAACATTTGACTGAGCGACAAAAATTAAGTATCAAGATATGTCGACTCTATCATCATCAGGTTTTTCAGCCTATGCATTTTTGATCCTCTTTTTTCCCAAAATATATTAACAATGCATCCCCTAATCCATCATTTGACTATAAATAGTGTTCTGATAAATATCCCTGAAAATCCACTCTTCCCAACCCCCACAAAACCACCCTAACATGTTAACCCCCAACCCTGTAATTACTAGCTAACAATCACACATTCCAAGACTGCTTTGTCTGCCTGTCTGTTTGTCCGTCTGTCTGTCAAGCCGGCTATTGTAACCAATTATATTTTATGACTCCCCCCAACTCCAAATTGTCAATAGAATGGCAATTGTTTGTAGGTGCTATCCTAGAAAAATGTTCCAGTCACTTCCCTTACAGAAGAAAAAGGCCTGCTGCATACTCTTGCTGTGTACATACAGCGTATATGATGCGTACATGATGTGTACTGAAATCAAGAGCTTTAAATAGTACGCAGGATATACACCGCACATACACCGATAGTACGTTTGTAGTACACTTTTGACATGCAAATGAGCTCTGCCGCGTACTACTTGCTGCGTACATGCTGTGGACTACATAGTACACAGGATGTACGCTGGAGGAATTTAGTATGCGGGAAATAGTATGCAGCATGTACGCGGCACATACACTTTTCACATGCAAATGAGCCTGCAGTGTACTACCCCTGCGGCGTACATGCTGTGTACTCCTGCGGCGTACATGCTGTGTACTCCTGGCCCGAGTCCTGCGGCGTACATGCTGTGTACTCCTGCTGCATACATTCTGTGTACTCTTGTGGCGAAACTGCTGTGATAATGTAAATTCCTTACCCCACCAACTTTCTTATGCAAATGCTGATCATTTGGACAGAAAAAAACAGAAAAAAGATAAGTGACATGCATCAATAAGTATTTACCCTTACCAAAATAATGTAGATTGATGTTATCAAATAAATTAGTATGCTTTTCTTCATCCACTTTTCAATGAAATAAATCAGTTTTTGTAGCATGTAATTTGGTAAACATCTGAAGAAAATGGCGTAACTGCATCAAGGGGAAACAACTTTAATGCAACTAAATATAAGTGTTATAAATTTCGAAGTATCTGCGGTGTACATGCAGTGTACTATTTTCTTGTACAAGTCCCTCCTGCGTACATGCAGTGTACTCCTTAAATTTTCAGAGTCTGTGCTGCGTACTTGAAGTGTACTAGTGACCTCCTGCGTACATGCTGTGTACTCGTCAAAATAGTACGCGGCATGTACGCGGCATGCGGTGTATGTAAAATGTACTCCTCTGGCGTACTACTGTGTTCGCGGCATATACACAGCAAATACGCAGCATGTACGCCACAGAGGCTTGCTTCTGTAAGGGTTCTGTCTTGTCTATTGACACTAACTACCCTTTGATGATTCTGCAAGTTGTTCATCTGACATAAATAGAATTTTGTTCCTACAGTAGAATATGTTACATTACAGCTTACAAAACAATGTTGACTCTGTAGCACAATCATTCATTCCAGTATAAATAAAGGTAAACATTTACTTCTCACCCAGCAATCTACTGGTACCCTTCACATCCAGCAATCTGCTGGTACCCAGCTAGGTTGTCTCTCATCATATAAAGTGCATTGTTCAAAGATACACTACAATGGGAGTGACAAGGTAACGAACCCAGGGCCTTCACTCCAGGTAAACGTCCTACCCTCTCAACCAATGCCTCAAAGTAACTTTGACAAGCATGCACTGTACTTTATCAAGATACAGCAGTCTCTGTGGTCATAAATGAACAACTCAACATTGAAAGCACAGTCAAACTCTTCAGCAAGACAGGCTTTACAATATTAAAACACACGACATTGACCACAACAAAAATCATGTCTTCACCACCATTGGGATCTGCATGTACATGCCACCCAACTCCATGGTAAGCTACGCCATGACAACTCTGCTTTATAAACCATAACGGAACATTCCTACTGTGGATTAGTAATTGTATAATCTATGAAAAATTGCAAGTTTATCAGTATCAGCAAAGGATAGTTTGCATCAGAACTAACAATGGTCACCATTAAACATGTAAAACCCACTCTTTTCATCATTTAAAAAAGGATTTCATATCATTTTTGGAAAATGATAAATTGCATATCCAAACAGAAAAAAAGCCCAGTTTAATCATTAAATAAAATGTTAAAAGGGAAACTGCCAAAACAATGCAAATTCAGCATTTCTGATATAAGCTAGGAGACCAAACTGAAGTTTCCACATTTTTTGTAACTTCTGTAATCTTTTTCTTTGTTGTCATTTTGATCTAATTTTACTTTCAAATTGCTTCCCTCTTAAACTTATGTTTTAGCAGGTTCATTAATCTTGAAGGTGACAATTGATAATTACATCCTGTGTCAGTATTTCAAAGATGAAAAAACAAATTCATATATATAATTCTATGTAAAAACACTGACCCCTGTGGCCTATATATCTATAATAAAAAATGACCATAACCATTCATAAAGAATAACTTAATATTCGAGCCAGCAATAGCAAAATAACCAGATTTAACTATCATTAAATTCCCAAGCAGGACTTTCTTTATGACTTTGAGAATGCCACCAAAACTGGTGGATTTGGGGGAAAACAGCATTGTTAATTTTTTGAAATGGGAAAAAAAAGGGATTTTAGCAAATTTGTCTAGAGAAATTAAAAACACTTATCTGCTGTAAAATTTGAAATGCAAAAATGAAACCAATGCAGACATCTAAAAAATAATTTGTCTGGTGTTTTGGTATAGGTGACAGTTTGATGTGACTTCAATAATTGCTTAAATCTTTCTTTTCTTCTGAAATCCGAAAAATAAATAAATACATACTGAAGTTAAAAAAATACCAAAACAGCTGTACGCTGGCAATAACTAACTTATTTCTAACTTTTAAAATACTCTATATATAAATAATTTTTCATAATTTTGACAAACTTTAGGGCCATAGCTCTGGAGATGCTTATCCAAACCAGCTGGTTACCAATCTCCTTGATTTCATACAAATACACATTCTGTATAAACACAGTTCTGATCTAAGAAGAAAAAAAAAATCATTTGATCTGGCTTGTTATCAATAAATGTGGTCTAGTTCCAACAAAATTGTTCTAATAATTGAGGAGACACAATCTCCTTTAAAATCTTTTAGCCACACAAGGCTCATAACTCTACAGGTTACATTACAGGACCCAACTGCTTATCAAACTTGGACAAGATATGCCCATAAACATTCTGACCAAATTTGGTGAACACTGGATGAGAACTGCTCAAGTTAAGAGCATAGAAAACTGTTTATCTGTCAAGATGGGCGCATAAAAATGGCAGTGTTTTAGATGGATCTATGCAAGAGCTGATAATGGTCCATTCTCATGTGTAGAAAATTAGGGAAGAGGCCAAGTGAAGTATGTTAAATACTGTGAAATCTAGGTGACAAAGGCATAAATAAAGTAACAGAATAAATTCATTAAGGCAACAGTATAAATTCATTAAGGCAACAGTATGTTTGTATCACCTTGAGCTTCCAGCATATACTAAGATACTAATATAGATATAAGCTGCCTACAATATAACAAGTATGCAAGAGAAAACAGAGGCATGTATAAAACAGAATTTTTAGGCTGATAAAAATGATGCAATAGAACAAGCTCTAGAAAATCAATTAAGTGCTTCTAAAGCTTTTTTAAGATCTGACAGACATTAAAAGGGGCCAAGCAGAGCCATATGAACATAAATCAGAGGTCTACAGACTAAGTTTAGTAAGGATAATCACATGGTTAATGAAGAGAAGTTGTTTAAAGGTATTTCAATTTTTAGCTATGCTGGCCCCTAAAAGGGGCCAAGTGGAACAATTTGAACAAACTTCAGACAGGTCCATATACAAGAATGCTACCAATCAAATGTGGTGCTGATCCACTGTGTGGTTCATGAGAAGTGGTTGTTTCAAACATGTTCAAGTTTTGGCTCTGGAGGCCCTTAGAAGGGGCCAAGCAAAACCACAGGTAAACAAGAGGGCCATGATGGGCCCTAGATCGGTTAGATGAGTTATAAGGCTTGCTTGAACAACTTTGGTAGATGATTATGCAGGGAAAATGTCTGCGAAATTATTTTGAAATAATGCCAGTATTTTCCGAGAAGAATCTAGAGCTCCTTTACCAGATGGTAGATGAAAAGTATACTTTTTCTTAGTATCTGACCTCTTTTAAGTTTCTATCAATGTAGGTTTATACATGTGCACAATGTGATTTGTACCTGCAACAATGTCAAATGTACAAAAACCATAAAATATGTAGACTGTATCAATAGGTGTGTCCATATGTCTGTTATATTTTTTTTAGTATTGGCTATAGTTAAAAGTACAGGAGGTGCCAAATGACTGCACATTGACTGCTTGAAGTCCTTTCACAATAACATATTATTTTCACATAACATCAGCTTACATACAAAAGCAACTAATTTTATAAACAGTAAGTCATAGATACGGAAACTGGTTCAGAAAGGTAACTTCATAATGAAGAAGAATTATGAAGTGTGAAAGCATTCAGAGCTATAGCTCCTGAGAAACCTGCATACATTGAAAACTTTCACCAAAATTTCTATGTGATAGCTGATTTTGATCCAAAGATCAACCCAAATCCTTATGGTGAAATAGTACCTGAGCCGCGCCATGGGAAAACCAACATAGTGGCTTTGCGACCAGCATGGATCCAGACCAGCCTGCGCATCCGAGCAATCTGGTCAAGATCCATGCTCTTTGCTAACGGTTTCTCTAATAGCAATAGGCTTGAAAGCAAACAGCATGGATCCTGACAAGACTGCATGGATGCACAGACTGGTCTAGATCCATGCCGGTTGCAAACCCACTATGTTGGTTTTCTCATGACGCAGCTCGTCTTTTTTTTTTTTCAAAATTCAAAGCTAAAATTTAGCAAGTTTACATATTTTTTACTTTTTTTCGGCCAAGGCTGTACCTATGAAACTATAAACATGTTTGATGCTTGGTCAGTTTAAACAAGAGCTGGCACAGAAGACAGTGCGCTCTACTATTCCAATGTTGGATAGTGAAATAGGGCATATCTGAGGAAGCTGGTATCACTGAAGTGTTTAACTACTTCAATGTCAATGACAATATTTGACAATAGTTTAGTATGTTTCTTAATAACAGAATAGAATGAAAGTGTATCAAAATATCAACTTAAGTATAAAAGGACATAATTATTGGAATATTTCTGCACCATTCATGTGACTAAAAATGTAAAACAACCATACTGCCATGATTATGCTGAACACTTGGCAAAGGCACCATACATCTTTCAAGAATGGACTACAAAATGCAAACCTACACATCTGACATTTACATGCAACTGAAAATGTTGGTTGGAAAAGAGGTCTTTTAGAAAAATTTAGTAATTTTTTGTAATTTGTAGTAATAACACTTTTAAGTTAACAATGAAAAAGTAGGGATAATAGCAGTTTTTGACAAAAAAGTAGGGGAAAAAGGGTTCAAATCGAAAGCTGAAAGGTAGGAAAAGTAGGGCCCAGAAGAAAGCCTGAACAGTGCCAAAGGCAAGGTGGATAGCATAATATTATAAGCACAGCATGAACTTCACAAAAATTTTACCAAACAGTACCTCCAATTTGTTTTTTTTTATACATTTCAATTTGAAAATGAAATGCATTTACGATGTTTGCCCCCATTATTGAAGGGAAAAAGCCAACAGTATCGTCTTGTGTTTGAAAGATCATGTAAACACTTACAAAATCCTTTTACTGCGACAGCCTTACAGGGGTGACAAGGGAACTTTTATCTTATTGTAATTATAAACCAATAAGAAAACTTAGTTTAACTTCCCCACTATATGTAGACAGATTCTGGGTGCAGACTGAGGAATACTGTAACTCTGTATGGTATGTTGATTCCCCTGTAAACAAGCCAACATTTCTGTTTTCTGCTGTAACACCTCAAACTGTTACAAAGTCGTCATACTGTAAGAAATAAAAAGGAACGTAAAGTTACAAAATACATATTAAATGAATGGCCCTTGATTCATCAAATTTTAAGATGGTTTTGCCATTTCTTTTGTTTCAAAACCACAAAAACAATATCTATTGACCACAGGCAATCATCCTAAGAAGTTTGACTCTATCGTCTATGTAGGCCAAAGCATTCTTCAGTTATCAATAGAAACCCCATGATCAACTTTACTCTATATGTAGGCCAAAGCATTCTTCAGTTATCAATAGAAACCCCATGATCAACTTTACTCTATATGTAGGCCAAAGCATTCTTCAGTTATCAAAAGAAACCCCATGATCAACTTGACTCTATATGTAGACCAAAGCATTCTTCAGTTATCAATAGGAACACAATGATCAACTTGACTCTATATGTAGGCCAAAGCATTCTTCAGTTATCAATAGGAACCCCATGATCAACTTGACTCTATATGTAGGCCAAAGCATTCTTCAGTTATCAATAGGAACACAATGATCAACTTGACTCTATATGTAGGCCAAAGCATTCTTCAGTTATCAATAGGAACCCCATGATCAACTTGACTCTATATGTAGGCCAAAGCATTCTTCAGTTATCAATAGGAACCCCATGATCAACTTGACTCTATATGTAGGCCAAAGCATTCTTCAGTTATCAATAGGAACACAATGATCAACTTGACTCTATATGTAGGCCAAAGCATTCTTCAGTTATCAATAGGAACCCCATGATCAACTTGACTCTATATGTAGGCCAAAGCATTCTTCAGTTATCAATAGGAACACAATGATCAACTTGACCCTATATGTAGGCCAAAGCATTCTTCAGTTATCAATAGAAACCCCATGATCAACAGACAGATAGACAGGCTTTGACACAAATACTAATTAAATGAATTTGAAAGCCCTAAAATTGACAAAAATGTGTGAAAACTGTCTTTATTACAGATTGCATTGTACCTTAAAGCTAAAAGTTAAGGTTTGTTACTGTCAGGAATAACTCACGGTGCACAATCACGTGACTTGTGACGTTTCAACTGGGGTATCATGCCAAGCAGAATTTGTAAATAAAACGGTGTTTTTGAAGGTAAAGTTTTTAAAGATATATTTTTGTAAAACGACACCTAGCTGGTGCAAGTCCTTATATCAATGTGTACCTTCGGTGATATAACATATGGCCGTGTCTGCTTTAGTTTTGCTGGTTACCCGGACAAACCGCAATGCTCCCACAGCAAGCATATTTTCAAATGGTTTGTAAACCAAACCAAAGCGACTGTTCCTTGATAAACGACCAACTAGTTATCACCCCTGCGTTCTCTTTGATATGTAAGATCATTTTGGTGGAATCTTTGCTAAACAAATGGCATATTTCTGGATAGATCGCCGAACTCGAAAAGTGTCCGTTCTAAAGTCCAAAAGCTCTCACAGACAGCACTATTTTAAATCGCGATTTTCTCGTTCCTTTTGTTGAATGCAATGCCGCAATTAACGCAGGTAACATTTCCCCTAAAAACGCAATACTCTGTAAAGTTTACTGCACGTGGATAGTGGTATTTTCAAGAAAATATGGGTAACACAAAAACATGCTCTCAAAGCCAGTTACTTTATACCAATGCTGTCACATCAAGCAAAAATCTTTGGCTGACAGTTTAACCACTTTCTACTGTTAATTTTGCTAGGAAGATAAAGCAAAATGATTCTTACTTGACGTATAGTCCTTTCCCAATTGGATTTCACATGAATTTAGTTGTATCGAGACAACACTTGAATAATCAAATGATACCAAATTTGCTGTTAACATGCAGTCAATAGAAAAGGAGCATCATGGAACGCACATGCTATTTTCACGACAAAATGAGTGGCTGCTTCCCGTTCCATTTGGAAATCCTTTATGGCATATAAGATTGCCCGATATTCACGCATATTTAAGTCGTGTTTTCATTCGTTTAGGCTGGCTTTTTACAACTTAAGCCCATGTTCAACCAAATATTTGGAAAATCTGCCGGTCAGTTGACGAACTACTAGTATTGATCTAGTACAATTTCTACAGAAATACGGTTTTCGAAAAGTCATGTTGAGCCAACAGCATCATTTTAAAGCATACATGTATCATGTCCCGACGCCGACAAGGCTTGTCACTGGACATGACTTATCTAAAATTAGACACGAGATTTTACAATAATGATATCACGAGGTACATGTTTTCTAAAACATTTTTATTAAATGGCTAAAATGCGAAATTAACACATTTAATCATTTGGCCACATACTACTTACCGAATAACAGAAATTAATAAGATGGATAATGCTTTGGAAACGATATCAAATATTTCGCAAGTCACAAATTTTTTACTACATCGTACAATAGCTAGTTTTGTCAATAATAGTTTAAAGCGAAAAAAGTTGCAGGGCTACCTATCATTAGCTTTAATCAAGCAATGAAATGTTATTTGAAACTAACAGAAGGTAAATTCACCTCGCAAATCAATCAATCATGGAAATATAATGTCTTCTTCACATAAATATTTGAGAGAAAATGATATTCTCGAATTTTAGAGATTAACATTGCACTGATACATATCCTTATTAATCTTTATGATTTTGGCCAAACAGTTCGACAGAAAAAAAAGAAGAAAAAAAGATGCCCATGGGCAACATGTCGAGCCCGTCAGCTGTCAAAAGGACTGGGAGTTGCACACGACACTCTGTCTCAATGAAGCAAACATTTATGCCAAATAAAAGAAAGATTGCAAAAAGTTACAATATTTATAAGTTATTTGTAGTAACAACAAAGGGAAGTAAACATTAAAAAAAAAATCTAAGTCCACACAAAAGTTCTTACCAGTAGAGATAGGTCAAAATACATCTCAAAATTGGATGTAACATGCATGTTGTACTACAGAAAAGTGGTCTTGATTTTTCCCTATGACCAGTAATGAAACAAGTGTGCCAGAATGTCACAATATACGCCCGTCACAGCAAATTTCTTTACTCTAGCACCTGTATTTGCAGATGGAATTTTAATTTTGTGGTTGTTTAGTAATCATTGTAATTCTTTTGTTTTTCTAAGTCCACAAAAAAACTCCTTACCAGGTAGAGATACATGTACCTTAAAATACACCTAAAATTGGAAAGTAACATCTATGTTGTACCACAGAAAAGTGGTCTTGGCTTTTCCCTATGGTCAATTATAAAAAAGTTACAATATAAGTTATTTACAGTAACAACTAAGGGAAGTTAATCTTTAAAAAAAAAAAAATCCAAAAAAAAAATTGTAAGTCCACATAAAAATCCTTACCAGGTAGAGACTGGTCAAAATACACCTCAAAATTGGATGTAACATGCATGTTGTACTACAGTAAAGTGGTCTTGATTTTTCCCTACGACTAGTAATGAAAAAGTTACAATATAAGCTATTTATAGTAACAACAAAGGGAAGTAATTCTAAAGAAGGAACTGCGCATGACACTTCGTCTCATGATGGTGTATAATTGTGCCAAGTTACATCAAAATCCCTCCATGCATGAAGAAGAAATGCTTCGGACAAAGTCATTCTTGTATCTGACCTTTGGCCTCTAAGTGCGACATTGACCTTAGACCTAGGGACCTGGTTCTTGCGCATGACACTCCATCTTGTGGTGGTGAACACTTGTGCCAAGTTTTATCAAAATCCCTCTATGCATGAAGAAGAAATGCTCTGGACAAAGTTTTTATTCTTGTATCCTTTGACCTCTAAGTGTGACCTTGACCTTAGACCTAGAGATCTGGTTCTTGGGCATGACACTCCGCCTCGTGGTGGTGAACATTTGTGCCAAGTTATATCAAAATCCCTCCATGCATGAAGAAGAAATGTTCTGGACAAAGTTTTCATTCTTGTATCCTTTGACCTCTAAGGGTGACTTGACCTTAGACCAGGGACCTGGTTCTTGCGCATGACACTCCGTCTCATGATGAGGAACAATTGTGCCAACTTTCATCAAAATCCCTCCATGCATGAAGAAGATATGCTCCGGACAAAGTCATTCTTGAATTTGACCTTTGACCTCTAAGTGTGACCTTGACCTTAGACCTAGGGACCTGGTTCTTGCCCATGACACTTCGTCTCATGATGGTGAACAACTGTGCCAAGTTTCATCAAAATCCCTCCATGCATGTAGAACAGGGCTTCGGAAATTTGCCGGTTTGTCGGTTTTGGACCGATTTTTGACTTTTCAGACCGATTCGTGAAGTGAAAAACCGAAAAAAATCGGTCCCGTAAAAATGGAGAAAAGTATAAATTTCGGTCTGATATCTCAATACACGATCACCTGCCAAGTAGGAAATTGTTGGTCGCACCTTCAGATAATCAATAAACGTGTCAATCGCGCGGCACATCCTTAATGTTTGCAGACAGCCGACTGCGGTGTATTAAACATTTTTGACTGGTTTCCTAACGTTTCTGACTGGATCCAAATCGTTTCGACGGGGATCCACTTCTTTTATTTAGAATCCGACGGATGGTTTATTTCAAAAGGTTATGTTTGATCACGTTAACAAACAAATGGTCGCTGCATTTAATCAAAGAGCTATAATTGTACATTATAGGTCTTTGAGTTAATGAGACATCACACGGAAAACCGATAAAAATATTTTTTATAATTACTTGATTTGAAAAAATTACATGATTCATATGTTGGGGCTCCAGTTGAAACAAATGCAGAAAATCGTCTTTGCAACCCGACTGTACAAAAAAGAAATAATGGACGGCAACCACGAATGATAAAGAAAACTGGAGTGGCACTGTTTATCAAATCGGTCTTAAAAAAACGTTTCAAAATGAAATTTTGTTTACATCAGAAGAGAACATATAACTTTATAAAATGTAGTTGCTTACTGAAGTACAACGTAAGTGAAATGAAATATCCGTGGCCAACCCGCGTGACGTTTTGGTACTATACATGCGGGAAATTCGATCTCAGCGTTCAAATAACGTACACATTCGGTCCGCGGCAGATTATTCTTTAAATACTGAGGCTGTTTAGCAGAGAATATGTGTCGTGTAACTCACTTTGACGCATTGTATTTTATAGAATTCCGTCAAAGAATGAGGAAACGTCACAAAGTATCTGCCGTGTATACGGTATCGAAGTCACGTGCGTTGGCTTTTAGACCAGTTACGCACACGGTGTCAGTGCCTCGTATTATCTCGGAAAAACATCGAAATTTAAACAAAGTAACGATCACACATAACACTGAATAACTGTCTTCATTGTATGGTAACGCGCGGTGACTGGTAACTCAGTTTTAATGCATGACATGCTTATTTCTTTACCCTATCACGTTTTACAAAATATGTAATATTGGGAATGCGGTGGGTGGGGTAGCGCCGATGTCAGGATTTTCGTTTCGGACCGATTGAGTTATCAAAATTTCCGGAGCCCTGATGTAGAAGATATGCTCCAGACAAAGTCTGTGGACGCCGCCCACCCGCCCGCCAGGGGCGTTCCCATAATACGTCCCGTTTTTCAAACGGGCGTATAAAAATGATAATACTCTAGTGTAATAAAGCTTTGACGTCAACGTTGTTTATAGCGTAGGAAACGTTGGTTAAATTGACTTGTAGTAAAAGAAAGTAGAATTTTTGATGTTTCCACAAGAAAAGTTATATATAGTAACATGTGATAAAATGAATATTACATAAATTTGTGACTTTCCACATTGAATTTATTAAACTCGTTGAATAAAATTGATAAAATGCTCGGCAGAACCCCGCATCTTATTATTTTATTCAACTCGTTTAATAAATTCAATATGAAAAGACACTTATGTAATATCTTCTATATAAAACGTTTCGGAAGAGGATAGTGCTTTCACAAATATATAGAAATTCCTGTCTATGGATGGCGATATTTATGTTACTGCTATGGTATTCAATCACACAAAGGCACTACGTCGCTGCCGGATAATAAAATGGGTACATGTGATTTATAAACATGCGAATCAGGAGGATTCTGTGCAATTGTTTTACACTGTGTTTGTATGAGCAAAGAAAAATTCGACAAGTTTTAGGAACAAGAGCACTGCTTTGCGGGTGCTGATGCTCATCTGATTTTTTTTTGTATACCAGCAGAGAAATTGTCCTACCCATGATTTTCTAAGTCCAAAAAGGGCCATAATTCTTGCAAAAACCAAGATGGAGTTATCTTTCTTGATGTACATAGTCAGCTTATGATGGTGAACAATTGTTGCAAGTTTCAAAGCAATAGCTTGAATACTTTAGGAGAAAAGCTGACCTAAACATAAAACTTAACCAAGAAATCTGATATTTTCTAAGTACAAAAGGGGCCATAAATCTAAAGCAGACATGGACATATGTTATATCACCGGAGGTATGCATTGATATAAGGACTTGCACCAGCTAGGTGTCATTTTACAAAAATATATCATTAAAAATGTTACCTTCAAAAACATTGTTTTGTTTACAAATTCTGCTTGGCATGATACCCCAGTTGAAACGTCACAAGTCAAGTGATTGTGCACCATGTAACTGCACAGATCATACAGTCAACTTACACAGGTCACTTAAAAAGTTTTCTACAATTCGAGCCTTAATGTTTGCTTTACACATGATGAAAAAATTATCCAAACGTAGGTCAAGGTCAACATGACCTTTCTCATGACTTTTGAACAACAAACCTCAAAATCAATAGGGGTTATCTGCCAGCCATGTTCTATCAGCATTGCCACAGCAACATTATATTATGGCATCCATCATCCAAGGTCTGACCTTGACTGTATGGTACACCCTTGTAGATGCAGATTGCTGTAATATTAATAATAATAATATCACATGTGGCATATTCATGTTGCTTTTGTTGAGATATATAAATGTCAGCAGAAATTATCAAGATAGACATTCTGACCAAGTTTCTTGAAGACAGGGTCATAAATGTTGCCTCTAGGGCAAGCTTTTCCTTCAGGGGCTTCACAAGGCATTTGGTATTCCGGCGACGCGAGACATTAACAGGGTGGGTATGGGAGGGGTGTCCCTTCCCAGGTTGTGGGAAATTTTTTTTGCAACACAATTTTCTTGCATTTAGATACCATATAACCAATTATATCAAGTGTGCCAATTTTACCAAGTAGTTCTATTTTAGCATTGCTTGAAATAGTTCTGAAAGTCACAGAAATATCAAAACATCTCAGTCATTGTCTTGCAAACTGTAGACATTCCTATCACAGGGTTCCCACTCTTTTCCATGGAAATAATTCAAGGACTTTTCAAGGACTTTTCCAGGACATTTTCACAAAATTCAAGGACTAATAGAGCGCCTCTTGGTTCAAAGGTAGAACGCCCAAACCTGATCCAGACATTGTAGGTTCAAGTCCCGTCAAAAGTGAATTTCTTTCACTGCCTCTAAGTTCTTTAATAGGTGCTAGAACTTTAAGAAAATAAGCTAGAGCTATCCCTAAAGGGGATGAATACTTCTGCCTCGCTCACTGTCACTTGGTTAAAGTAGTACTGTTTAAGAGACATAATGGAAAATATCTAGGTCCGAGTTATCTCCCCTTTGCTAGATTATCTTGTAATATGAACATCCTCATGTCATATACTACCAGTCTGTAAAGTTTCAACAAAACCCTTCAAATAGTTTAGAGTTAGGTTCACAAGAATCATGGACAGACATAAATGGACAGATGGACAGACTCCAATATACCCCCTTTGAACTTCATCGGTGGGGGTATAATACATGTAAATTTAATCAAACTAAAAAACAGGACTCATATTACCATTTTATTAATTCAACTAGCTTATTCCCAGAACATTTAAGTTAAGTAGTTTACACTAGCTTTGCCAATTTGTCTTCTTTGAAGGAAAGAAATCATTTTTTAAAGTGTGCCACGTTTTTTCTTTCATCTTAACCACCAGACACTTTACAAAAAAAGATAACTCCGTACAGACTAAGTAGGTGTAACACCACTAAAATGTCAACTGATGTGAAGAGCTGTCGTTCCTTACAATCTTAAAGACGCGAATTTTTCAAGAACAGGGATATCAATGCCGGTGTTTCTCTTTTAAATATGTTTGCTTTTTATGTACACTGGCAATATTGTGAGCATACAGAAAGAACAAAATTCCCGACTTTTTCCAGGTTTTTTGCTCTTTCTATAAAATTCAAGTACTTTCAAGGCCTTGAAAATGAAATGAAAAATTCAAGGATTTTTCCAGTTTTCCAGGAAGCATGGGAACCCTGCTATCAGTATCATTTGTAAAACGGAGCCACTGTATCAATGTGTTGGAAGCTTATAACATATTTAGTGAGCTTTACTCTTCAATCATCATCAGAAAATATTGAGCCAACTAACCATTCATAAAAAGAGTAAAAAACTAGAAAGATTGATATCATCAAACCATTTAGCTTGAAATGGACGCAGCTCAAGAGACTTTTGACCAAAAGACCACTTTGGAAAGTTAAAATTTTGTGGCTGATCATAACGAGCCATTTCTAACTTATGACAGATAATCTGATGATTGTTTTTAGTTTTTATCCTATCTCAAAGTTTGGAAATCATTAATTTTATCAAATAGACTGTAATTACTTCATTAAATATTACATTAAAGAAAACTTTAAGCAGACAATTAGATCAAAGAGTTTACACTTTTGCTCTAATAAACGACAAGCGGTCGACCCACCACCAAAAAGATAATCCACCAATTAACTTATTCAAGTTATTTATTTTGACACTTGCCGATTCCGCTAATTGACAATACACGTGTCCATCAGGTCTTGGAAAGTGGTATATTTACAGATTATCTATAAACTTACAGATAATCTATAAACTTACAGAATTTTCGATCTGTAAATTTACAGATTGTGTGTATGCAGGCCTTTTTTTCATCAATTTGGGAATGCCACCAACACCGGTGGAATTGGGAAAATGCTCTCGGAAATTGTCTTAATTGGGACAATTAGCAAATTACCAAAAATCTACATAAATGTGTTATTAATGAATTGCATTTTCGTAATTGTTCAGCAGTATTTTAATTTACCTAAATATACATACAAATTAGCAAAACTATCTTAAAACAGCAAAAACCCTAAAAGGTATAATCATTTGGGAATTTTAAATTCAACTTTGGGAAAAAAACATACTTTTTTGAATTGGGATTACCTCCTTTTACCGGAGGTAGATTTATAGGGGAAAAAAAGCCCTGGTATGAAAACTGATGAAATTACATTTATTCCCAAAACTGCAGCTTTAAATTAATTGGTTTATTTACAGTATGCACAAATTAATATCATTTGTGAGTTTCAGCCATTTTTATTGACTGAATTTTTGGCATTTTAAAAAAAAATCAATTTTAGAAAAACAGAAATGGCTGAAAGTTACAACTGACCTTTATTTATGCTTACCATAAAGGTAACCGTAAAGGTAAAAGTAAAGGAAAGCTTTATTTAACGTCGCATGTAATCCAACATATAACACAAGCTACAAAGCTCTTGTGCGGTAAGTAAATTAATTAATTTCACACTGTGATTTTGAGTCAAAGTATGATTTTAGCAGTTTCAAACATTTTATCTGCAAATTTATTGATCGAAAAATTTGTAAAATTATAGAAATTAACAGATAATCTGTAAATATACCACTTTCCTAGACCTGTCCATGGTAATGCTCTATCGATTTCCGTCATTTCACAAGACATCTCACTAATTTTGCACGAGTGTAGAAATTTAAGTTGATGGAAAAGTCTTCACATTTTCAAAATAACTGAATTTCTGTTACTGGTCAAAATTATTGGGGCGGCACTCTGCCGCGATGCCTCTGGTCTGGCAAAGAATCCATTCTGAACACTGATTTACCTTTAAGGTTTAGCAGTATATCACAAAACAACAGATTTTTTTAGCGAATGAAAAGCATCTTGACAAACAACTTACCTGTCCCACGGAGTTGGATACTTAAAATATTCTAAATGGGTTGTCCATCTTTAAATAAGAATGCCATTTGTAAAGAAATAAATGTAAACAATTGTAAAAACGATGTTACCTAGTTATGTAAAGTTTAAACACTCGCACGATGTTGCAAATGCATCAAAACGAAGACATGTATGTAACAGCTTTTTAAAAATGGTGAGTTTTTAAAGGCGTTGGACTGTCCAGAAGTGTGGCCCATTCATGTAGCCCCTTACCAGAATTCAATAAATCAGGGTTTTCCCGGACGCAGGTTTTCTGCGTCCCTGACGCGCTTTGACTGCTTTGGACTCGCATTTTGTAGTGCCTCTGCGTCCACTGGACCCGCAAAATCGGTCACAAAACTCCTTTGCACTGAAGCTTCCTTTGCGCAGATACCCATGTAAAATGCGCAGTTTTTTACCACCGGGACCATCCCCGAATCGTGGGTGCTCATTATACACAGGTATAGACGATTTTCCAACTTCAAAACAAGTTTTGTTACCGATGTTCGCCATTTTGGTAAAGGGAAACTACTCTCCGCGCTAACTGACACCGCTAAAATCTAAGATTGCCGTTACGTTCCGTAAAAGATCGAACGGTTTATTTTTCTATTGAACAAAATTAATTTCATATAAATTTAAAGTATTTTGATGAAAAAATATTAATAAATCACAAAAATTATGATACTAATTAAGGATCGAGTATTATCTTTAACTAAGATCAAACTGTGAACAACATAATTGACACGAGTTGACACTTAATTGCCGGTAATTACTGGCTATTTGATCATAACAAAAAGACTGTCACACCTTTTGTTATCAGTCTGAATTGAGAAGCTCATGCCATTTTGAAAGATACCATTCCGAAATACTGAATCAGCTGCTATCTAAATTAAAAAGATACAAGTTCATTCGGTTTTAGGAAATATTTTTTTAGTAATAATGTCCATTTTCAAGACCAATAATTTGTGGACCCCCAAAAATTATTAGGGACCCTTAAATTAGCAGCCATGGGAGTCCATGGACTCCCAAATAAAAAACCCGAGGGAAAACCCTGATAAATATATGAATAAATTGACAATGGTTTTGTAAAATAAAATAAATGTTTTATATGCTGTTATATTTTCATGTAAAACAATGCTTTCTTTCTATGATTTGATGACGTTCGAACTTTTTTTTCTCCGAAACATGGACCTATACCTTAAAGGTGGTCAATCACATTTAAACAACATTTAATGACATTTTTTACTTTCTGTATATTCTGGTAGATAATTATTTAAGGAACAAAAAGACCGATTACATAGAGTTAGATTCCTATCTGAAATGTATATTTTATTATTTTTTATAAAATTTTATAATTACTCCCCTTTAATATGAAAGTATATAAAAAGCTGGGTATTTCTTTTTATTTCGAAACAATGTCTAGTTTTACATTTGCATTTGATAGACATATCAACTATTGAACAATCTGAACCAAAATGCAAGTTTAAAAGCTGTGTGTAGCTTCTGAATTGATTTATTTCCAATCTATCTCGGTTGCGCAACCAAGATAGGCAAAGGGAGGTAATAATAATTTTTCAAACTTGCGTTTCTAATGAATTCCATCTAAATACATAATTTTTAATGCAAATATTTTACAAATATATTACAATATATATAATATTTATACCTTTCCGTAGGCAAAGTATGTTTATCAAATTTATACTTATGATAAAATAACTCTATCTTGGTTGGGCAACCAGGATAGGAAAATGAAATTTTAAAAATACCTCCAGTGAAAATCTAATTTGTATTAAGTGTTAAGTGAACATAAATGAGTGTAAATTAGAGACCGTACCATAGCTCTTTGCATACTTTGATTTTTCAAACTAAAGTGATTTTTACAAGTGCACCGGTTACGATAAAAAAATGTAAACAACGGACTCTGTCTATGAAACTTTGAAATGAATAAATGACAGTCGATCTTAGTCATAATACTGATTGACAGTGAATGCTAATGACTCCATGTGTTGCAGAAAGGTTTTTAGTTTGTAACTGTAATTTCCCATCAATTGAAATCCTCTCAAAACTGGTAAAATAATTACTTATATTTGGCCAAAACTCACCGTCTCTGCCGTTCGACAGCTGCAAAAAGGGCAAATACAAAAGATTCAGTGTAAGTAATATTTCACTGGTACTACCAGTTAGTAAGTTCATACTCTGAACAACACGTCAGAGAAATTTGGGCAGATTTGACCGATTATGACGTTGGCAGCATTAGATTATATTTTTTCTTTACACAAAAATTGCCGTTAGGTAACAAAGCGAATACGCCGATAATCCGGAGTTCACCGATTATTGTTCCAGTTCACGCAATGTAATCCAGCAATTAAACTGCATAGCTATTAGCTACTGCTGTTATAGGGAAGTGGTAGAGTGTCTGCCTTAGGTGTGAGAGGTCCTGGGTTCGAGTCCCAGTTAGAGCTTAACTATTTAGATTCTGCTAAAGCATTGTTTTGCTGTTAATAGACTGTTCCAGATGTTCTAAATTTTTAGCACACAGTATCATGGATCATTATTTAGCAATCCAGATCAAAGTTGAATGTTAAATCAAATGCACCCAATTAGAAAATATTGACTATATTATGTCCCTTTGATGTTTATGCTCTCCATGTTCAAGAAGAGTTACATTTCCTTGATCACAAAATTTTCGTTAACATGAAAATATTAAATGCTCATAACTCCACACCTCTGGTTAAAATATTGTCTATATTTCTGTTTTTGAGAAATATATGGACCTTTGTCTTCATTTCAAAGCTTTTTAACTTCAAACCTGTGATTTGAAAAACTTAGGTACTATCTCTATGTAAATGATCACTTCCAAAGCAACTTCCACTCTTCGCTTCATACAACGAAATGTCAAAACTGATAATAAAAAGGTCAAAATTGCTGCCTACAAGACCTATGTCCGCCCTCAACTTGAGTACTGTTCAAGCGTCTGGCATCCTTGGCAAAAAACCCTCACTAGCAAAGTCGTAAATGTCCAAAGGTCAGCTGCTAGGTACGTCATGTATGACTACAGTTACACCAGTAGTGTTACACAAATGCTGAAAACCTTAGAATGGAATACACTCCAATATAGAAGGTTACACAATTCATTAGTAATGTTTTATAAAATAAGGACCCAGACAGTTGCAGTCGACCAATCTCATCTTATTCCAACTAGAAACCTAAATTACTTAATCCCCATGTCTCACACTCAGTACTTTTCTAACTCCTACTTCCCTAGGACCATCCGACTCTGGAACTCCCTACCAACTCATGTTAAATCTAGCCCCAGTCTCAGTATCTTTAGAGAGAGGCTGGCGGTGGTCAGTATGTAATTCTGTTGCCTCTGTCCCATTTTAACTGTAGCATACTGTCTTTTTTAGCTTTTATTCTTTTAACATTGTAACATATCAGTTCTTTAACAACTGTTTCTCTGACAGCGCCGCCCAGTGATAGTCGGAAATCGACGGTTGGGTGAAAGATGTAGATGTAGATGTAGATGTAGATGATCAGATGCTAAAGTTTCGAACAAATCCGTTAAATGGCCAAAATCTGATTATCCACCTTTAAACTAGGTGATCCTCTATTGGCAAAAGTGATCTCCTATTGCACTGTATTTGTCTAGTCAGAGTGCATAGAGGTCATGTAAAACTGAAAAGCACAATGTCAAGTGTATGCAACTATTAGTACTTTACAATCATCATTACACGGTGTGAAGTCTGACTAGTCATGCACCAAGTTCATCTTTTGTAAGAAGAGTTCTGATTGGTGCCAGAAGCCAACAAACAGGTGCCATCACCTGGCAACCACTCTGGATCACCCAGCTGCATGCTATAATAAGCTGCTTTCTGCATCCATCTGACATAAAAGCTTCTAAATGAAAAAGATCAAAAAGAAGTTCTGCTAATTGTTTCATTTTTCTTCTGGAAGGAAATGATAAGGCTTCATGCCAAGTTTTGACCATGCAAGAAATAGGAGGATGTGACTTCCATTAGGCTAAAAATATCACACAAACTTGTATTTCAGGTTCAATTAGCAGAAAGATCTACAACAAACAAGAGGACCATGATGGTCCTGAATCGCTCACCTCTTCCCACATGACCCAGTTTTGAGTATGACGTCGTTTTTTCTATTATTTGACATAGTGATCTAGTTTTTCAGCTCATGTGACCCAGTTTTGAACTTGACCTAGATATTATCAAGATAAAAATTCTGACCAATTTTCATGAAGATCCATTGAAAAATATGGTCTCTAGAGAGGTCACAAGGTTTTTCTATTATCTGACCTATTGACCTAGTTTTCGAAGGTACGTGACCCTGTTTTGACCTTTACCTAGATATCATCAAGGTGAACATTCTCACTAATTTTCATGAAGATCTCATGAAAAATATGGCCTCTAGAGAGGTCACAAGGTTTTTCTATTTTTATACCTACTGGCCTAGTTTTTGACTGCACGTGACCCAGTTTCGAAACTGACCTAGATATCATCAAGATGAACATTCAGATCAATTTTCATGAAGATCCATTGAAAAATATGGCCTCTAGAGAGGTCAAAAGATTTTAATAATTTTAGACCTACTGACCTAGTTTTTGACCGCACGTGACCCAGTTTCAAACTTGACCTAGATATCATCAAGATGAACATTCAGACCAACTTTCATACAGATCCCATGAAAAGTATGGCCTCTAGAGAGGTCACAAGGTTTTTTTATTATTTGACCTACTGACCTAGTTTTTTAAGGCACGTGACCCAGTTTCAAACTTGACCTAGATATCATCAAGGTGAACATTCTGACCAATTTTTATGGAGATCCATTCACAAGTATGGCCTCTAGAGAGGTCACAAGGTTTTTCTATTTTTAGATCTACTGACCTAGTTTTTGACCGCACATGACCCTGTTTCGAACTTGACCTAGATATCATCAAGATGAACATTCAGACCAATTTTCATACAGATCCCATGAAAAATATGGCCTTTAGAGAGGTCACAAGGTTTTTCCATTATTTGACCTACTGACCTAGTTTTTGAAGGCACGTGACCCACTTTCGAACTTGACCTAGATATCATCAAGACGAACATTCAGACCAACTTTCATACAGGTCCCATGAAAAATATGGCCTCTAGAGAGGTCACAAGGTTTTTCTATTATTTGACCTACTGACCTAGTTTTTGAAGGCACGTGACCCACTTTCGAACTTGACCTACATATCATCAAGGTGAACATTCTGACCAATTTTCATGAAGATCACATGAAATATATGGCCTCTAGAGAGGTCACAAAGTTTTTCTATTTTTAGACCTACTGACCTAGTTTTTGACCGCACGTGACCCAGTTTCGAACTTGACCTAGATATCATCAAGATGAAAATTCAGACCAACTTTCATACAGATCCCATGAAAAATATGGCCTTTAGAGATGTCACAAGGTTTTTCTATTATTTGACCTGCTGACCTAGTTTTTGATGACACGTGACCCAGTTTCGAACTTCACTTAGATATCATCAAGGTGAATGTTCTGACCAATTTTCATGAAGATCTTGTGAAATATATGGCCTCTAGAGAGGTCACAAGGTTTTTCTATTTTTAGACCTACTGACCTAGTTTTTGATGGCATGTGACCCAGTTTCGAACTTGACCTAGATATCATCATGGTGAACATTCTGACCAATTTTCATGAAGATCTTGTGAAATATATGGCCTCTAGAGAGGTCACAAGGTTTTTCTATTTTTAGACCTACTGACCTAGTTTTTGATGGCACGTGACCCAGTTTCGAACTTGACCTAGATATCATCAAGATGAACATTCTGACCAACTTTCATAAAGATCCCATGAAAAATGTGACCTCTAGAGTGGTCACAAGCAAAAGTTTACGGACGCACGCACGGACGCACGGACGGACGATGGACGACGGACACCGCGCGATCACAAAAGCTCACCTTGTCACTTTGTGACAGGTGAGCTAAAAAGTGAAAAAGCTTTTGAAAATGTACCGAAATACATTTACAAAACCAATGCATCCACTTTAGCATGTTAATGTAAAGTGTCAGCAATGACATAAAATTGTTAAAAAATATTGGAAACAAGCCTTTAACATTATTTTTAAGAATATTGTATTCTGAAGCTGTCATATCAAATTTTCATTAAGAATGTTAACTGATGTTTTAAAACAAATGTGTATCATTATCTATATTAAGCACTTTAGCCTGTACAACAAACAAAAAACTTTCTGTAACCTCCCCATCCACCTTGGCACAAACAAGATAGCTACTAAAAACCTACATTGTATTGAATCTGTAATTAACATCAAACCTCTAATAGCAAGCTGTAAAGATATTAGATATATCTAAAATTCTATCCATAAAAATCATTGAAAAATAAAGAGCTCACCAAAAAAGATGGCCACACCTGAAGCATCTAACAGTAAGTGTCCTCCAATCATTTATGCACTTGTAATAATAAAGTTACTACTTGCATATTTTTACATTTCAACACCCTTTTTCATCAAGACTCCTTTGAACAGACCTACTTTGCAAATGACCAGTCAATAAAACCTGTTAATTCTTATAGTGCAATTATTTAATTAATATTTGGTATACATTCTTACCTTTTATTGGTTATGTAATGATAATTACCATTTAATAAATTGCATTGACCTTGTGATTCTGCCCCAGGCCACAACACCATTTAATCATTTACCTAAGGACAGCTGTTTGTGATTACCTCCCCTGAATAATTGTACCTTATGCCTTGCATTCAAGGCAAAGGTGTCTCAACCAAAGTAAAATGTCCGGCCCTTTTAAAAAATAAACTCATTTTTTGAAAACTGCTGTGAGAAAAAACACGTACCCATGGCATTTTCAATTCCCTGTTGAAGTACAAAACAATTAATTTTTTCAGAAAGAATTTCAATTATATGGAAGCTATACAAGTTGAATCCTTTTAAAACCATACAATTAAATAAATCTCCCTGTATGGGAATGTTACTATTACACTGTTCCCCGAGCCATTGTGAAATTAGACAAGTCTCTCATAGCTCTGAATGAGGTTCATGAATATTTCAAACCTACTTTGTTTTTCTTGCTATTTTTAATGGATTCTATTCAATTTTGTATGAGATTTCAGATTATCAGATAATGCCAGTGGAAAATTAGTACAATGCCTTAACTGAATTGCTTCTTGGGAAAGTTTAGAAAAAAATGACACAACTTTATTTTCTATGACAGAGGATCCAGTTCCAGTAAAACTATGTTCAAGTCTAAAACTGAAAAGAATATATGGAGGGATGTTACCTTGATCACCACAGATTTTGTTTTTGTCATTAAAATTCATGTATTTGAAGTTGTTTTCTACCCCTAACTCCCTTTAACGATTGTAAATTGCAAATCTGAAGCATTTCTGCCCATTAGATTATATATCTGAGATCTATTTTACAAAATGCCTGGTTCTATTCAGTTGTATTACAATAAGGAAAGAACATTTTCTGGATTTTTGATAATTTGTTATTATCTCCCTTTAAAGAGAAAAATATGCTAAAAGCTGTTTATTTCTTTCTATTTTCAAAAAAATATTCTGTTTCATAAGTAGTTTCATATTACAACAGATCAATAAAAAAGATTATTAATTGAAAGTTATGGAACTTTTATAGCTATTCAAAATGTTTTAATTAATTAATTTATTTATTTCTTATTTCCGATTATTTAATGAAGTTAATGTCATATTTGTTTCTTAACAGACATTTTTTCCGGCACATTCAAAATTCATCTGACCTCCATAAATGCTATGTTAAATCGTAAAATTTTCAAAATATGTTATTGCCTGTCCAAGACACTCTTGTTCTTCTTTATTAGGCAACCAATGCTTGGTCAATCTGAGGATATGGGACGTCCTGACAATTTTGCAAGAATCTGATACCCATGACACTTGAATAAAACTAGCATATAACAATATGCATAATTATCTGACAACCATAAAATGTAAAAAACTTGTATCGATTTGCAAGTGACATGCTGCTGTTGATCAATGCTGGAACTGGAAGATTTACCTTTGTAATTTGTAATCGTAATGTATTACCAAATCTACAAATACATAATGATGTCTATATTTAACTAGAGATGCTTTTGAGAAAAGCGCATGTCTCCCACAACTGCCCCTATGAAAAATGTTAGTTTCTCTAGATGTTTTAGACGAGTGGATCCAATTAGATGGTCTGGATAAGTGGATCCAATCAGTAATTCAAGGGCCATAAATCAAAAGTGCCTGGGCAGATTTGGCTAGTTATCGAACTTGGGTAAGGTCTTATGGCCAAACACATTTTGTTCAAGTTTGGTGAAGATCGGATGAGAAATGTTCGACTTAGAGAGCGGACAAGAGTAAACAGACGGATTTTTTCGGTAATTCAAGGGCCGTAACTCTAAAATGCCTGGACCGATTTGGCTAGTTATCGAACTTGGCTGAGGTCTCATGGTCAAACACATTTTGTTCAAGTTTGGTGAAGATCGGATGAGAAATGTTTGGCTCAGAGTGCGGACAAGAGTAAAAAGGCCGATTTTTCGATAATTCTAGGGACGTAACTCCAAAATGCCTGGACCGATTTGGCTAGTTATCGAACTTGGCCGAGGTCTCATGGTCAAACACATTTTGTTTAAGTTTGGTGAAGATTGGATGAGAAGTATTCGATTAGAGTGCGGACAAGAGTAAAAAGACCGATTTTTGGTAATTCAAAGGCCATAACTCCAAGATGCCTGGACCGATTTGGCTAGTTATCGAACTTGGCCGAGGTCTTATGGTCAAACACATTTTGTTCAAGTTTGGTGAAAATCGGATGAGAAATGTTCGACTTTGAGTGCGGACAAGCTTTGTGACAGAAACACACAAGACTGGAGTAAATCAGTATGTCTCCCACACCACTGTGTGGTGTGAGACATAACAAGTTTTATCATAAAGAAGTCCTTTAAAGGTATCAAAGTACAACAACTGTCTGTATAAATATGTATCCTGCCATGTTTTTGCGCATAACTACAAAGTTGCTCTGGACAAAAATGCCTGATAATTAGGGTGTAATTTTTCTCAAAATGTCAATATAAATATGTCTTTTTCTCGTGCAACTATCTTTTTGCCTTTAAAATGATGCCCGTAAAAGTGTGGATTTGGATTAAAATTTGCAAATGCTATAAGAAACAACTTCCTGACGCCAAAAGACTGCAATATACTTGAAATGTCACAACACAGAAAAGGAACTTGAATAACTCACAAATCTTTTTTTGTTGTTGATGAATTCAAATAAAGTGTACCAGACATCCATTTTCTAAGGCTTCAAGTTCATTTCAGTGCTGCGTTTTTTGCAGGGTGTATGATGTGACTGTCAATCCTTACTATATTCGTTATAGAGCATAGTTTCTAACAATGTTACAAGATGTTTCCATGGTAATTTGCAATAACAAGCCTAGGACATAAATTTAGTTTCTGTTTTTCTTTCCCTGGATAATATTGTGGAAATATATCAATCACTATCTAAGGATGATTGCTAAACTTTCGAGAGCCTTTTAAAGTGGCATTTTCCAGATATGCTGTCTCTAAATTAAGGGAATATACACTTTGGTTATTGTGAGCTATTGTCAATAACTGAAGAAGAAATAAATTAGCCAAGAGAGTAGGATGAACACAAGTCACTGAACATACTACTTCTGACCATAGTTTGAATAATATGCATGATAATAGCCCTATTTGAAACATAAGGCTTAAAATAGCAAAATTGTGAAGCCATATCTTAAAGTGAATCTCTCACTTTTATCTGATTTCAATTTCTGGCATCTGGAAACAAAAGCAGGTATTGCAAAGTAACTATGGAAAATCAAAGCCCCGAGAGGACTGGTGGGGATTGTGTGACTTTAAATGCTACCCTTTGACAGTTTGCACAGAACAACTGCATTTACAGTTTGGCTGTTAATTAGTACTGCCACTTGTACAAAGTACAATTTAATCAAATCTTTCAGAGGACACAATCATGTTATCTGAAGAAAAAATAAACAACATCTTTAATGTTTGAGATTAATAAAACAACCTCAGAATAATATATCCACACCTCCTTTTTATGAACATCGATCACACTTATAGATTACACCATGAAAGCTACTGGCCAACAGTTTGGGTGAAATTTTTCAACATGTTCATTTCCACAAAGTTTGTGCATAGAATGTATATATTGCACTGAAAAATGATATTGTGGGCAAAAATGAAAGTTAGATATTGGTAAAAGTATGCAAGAAGAATGTAAATTTTCAGCATTATTTCAAAAGCATTGCAACAGTTTACTACCTTCTACACAATAGGTTTGGTTATTTATAAGAATATCTTGCAAAAATCTTATGTCAATAAGTTTGTACCATTAGGTACTTTCAGAGTACTCACTTTTTAAGGATTTTTGAGAAAAAATTCTTTTTCACTTAAGATGTGTGGGCTGGTCCCTTTAATAAATTTGATCTATTTGTAATTAACCAAATGCAAAAATATTCAAAGAGAAAGAAAACATGAAGAATAAATAGAAAACAAAAATACCTTAAATTTAAACCTGTATCAAACATACTAAGTAATAACAGAGATAGAGGTATAGAGTATCAAAACATTAACTAGGTATAAAAGGGACATAATTCACAGAAATTCTGGCAAGAGTAATGTATCATATCATGTGGAACATCTACTTTAAGTTTATATCAAAACTATTTTATAATAATACAAATAGAGCAAAGGTGCATCTCAACTTGAATCTGAAATGCTAAGTGAAAAGAGGCCATAATTCATAAAATACTGGTGCCAGAGTTATGGCCAATGTGTCTTATGATGTGGGTGCTGATGTGAAACCTTCAAAGCCTAAATCAAATCCATTCAGTAACAACACAGACAAGGTAAAAAAGCATCAAAATTAAACTGAAATTCACAGTAAAACAGAGACAACAAGAGATCACAGAGTGATCTTGGCGCCCACCAATGTGCCATTTTTGAGTGTTCCAAATTTCAAGACTTACTGACTAGCTCAAGGTCAAATTTCATTTCCGTACACAACACAAATCTATGCATGTGGTCCAGATTTGAAGCCTGTACCTTCAAAAATGTGAAAGTAGGTCACTAGGTCAATGTCAAGGACAAAGTTTGTTTCGGTACACAAAACTATGCACGTGGTCCTAAATTTGAAGCCTGTAGCTTGAGAAATGTAAAAGTAGGTCACTAGGTCAAAATCCAGGTCAAATTCTACTTTGGAATACAAAACTATGCATGTGGTCCAAATTTGAAGCCTGTACCTACAAAAATGTGAAAGTAGGTCACTAGGTCAATGTAAAGGTCAAAGTTTGTTTCGGTACACAAAACTATGCATATGGTCCAAATTTGAAGGCTGTAGCTTGAGAAATGTAAAAGTAGGTCACTAGGTCAAAATCAAGGTCAAATTTTATTTCGGTATACAAAACTATGCATGTGGTCCAAATTTGAAGCCTGTACCTTAAAAATGTGAAAGTAGGTCACTAGGTCAATGTAAAGGTCAAAGGTCATTTCAGTACTCAAAACTATGCAAGTGGTCCAAATTTGAAGGCTGTAGCTTGAGAAATGTAAAAGTAGGTCACTAGGTCAAAATCAAGGTCAAATTTTATTTCAGAATACAAAACTATGCATGTGGTCCAAATTTGAAGCCTGTACCTTGTTTGTTTGTTGGATTTAACGTCGCACCGACACATGATAGGTCATATGGCGACTTTCCAGCTTTAATGGTGGAGGAAGACCCCAGGTGCCCCTCCGTGCATTATTTCAACACGAGCGGGCACCTGGGTAGAACCACCGACCTTCCGTAAGCCAGCTGGATGGCTTCCTCACATGAAGAATTCAACGCCCCGAGTGAGGCTCGAACCCACATCGATGAGGGGCAAGTGATTTGGCCTGTACCTTCAAAAATGTGAAAGTAGGTCACTAGGTCAATGTCAAGGTCAAAGTTTTTTTTCGGTACACAAAACTATGCAGGTAGTCCAAATTTGAAGGCTGTAGCTTGAGAAATGTGAAAGTAGGTCACTAGGTCAAAATCAATGTCAAATTTCATTTTGAAACATGAAACTATGCATATGGTCCAAATTTGATGCCTGTACCTTCAAAAATGTGAAAATAGGTCACTAGGTCAAAATAAAGGTCAAAGTTTTTTCCAGTGCACAAAATTATGCAAGTGGTCCAAATTTGAAGGCTGTAGCTACAGAAATGTGAAAGTAGGTCACTAGGTCAAAATCAAGGTCAACTCATGTCAAGGTTCATCTTGCCACTCAAAAATATACATGTGGTCCAAGTTTGAATGTTGTAGTTACTGACAAGAACATTTTAAAAGCTTTTCCCTATATAAGTCTATATGAACCATGTGACCCCCGGGGCGGGGCCATATTTAACCCTAGGAGGATAATTTGAACAAACTTGGTAGAGAACCACTAGATGATGCTACATTACAAGTATCAAAGCCCTAGGCTTTGTGGTTTGGACAAGAAGATTTTCAAAGTTTTTCCCTATGTAAGTCTATGTAAACCATATGACCCCCAGGGCGGGGCCATATTTGACCCTAGGGGTATAATTTGAATAATCTTAGTTGAAGACCACTAGATGATGTCACATACAAAATATCAAAGCCCTAGGCCCTGTGGTTTTGGACAAGTGGTTATTCAAAGTTTTTCCCTATATAAGTCTATATAAACCATGTGACCCCCAGGGCGGGGCCATATTTGACCCCAGAGAAATAATTTGAATCATCTTGGTAGAGGACCACTAGATGATGCTTCATACCAAATATCAAAGCCCTAGGCTCTGTGGTTTTGGACAAGAAGGTTTTCAAAGTTTTTCCCTATATAAATCTATATAAATTATAGAAATAAACAAAGGGCCATAACTCACTCATAAATTGTTGAACCAGTCTGATTTTCAGGGGGACACAACTAGGGTACCAATACATCATTCTGACAAAGTTTGGTCAAAATCCCCCCAGTAGTTTCTGAGGAGATGCGGTAACGAGAAATTGTTAACGGACGGACGGACGGACGGACGGAATGACGGACGGACGGACCACGGACGCAGAGTGATTTTAATAGCCCACCATCTGATGATGGTGGGCTAAAAATCATGAAATATTGGCACCAGAGTTATGGATCTTGTGTCATATTATGAGCAAGATGATATGGAAAAATCATTATAAGTTTAATAACCAAGGTTTAATGAAAGTGCCTCAAAATTAGCTTGAAATGCCATGTTTAAAGAGGGCATAATTCTCAAGAAAATTTTCTATATTAAAGCTAAATTGTTTTTCAAAAACTAAAAACAATTCAGTCATATTTTCAACAGATCTTGAAAAAATCCCTTCTGTTTAAAATCATGAAAATTTTTAACTTATGTTAAAAAAATGCAGTTGTCCAAATAGAGAGTATGACATGGCTCTAAAGTACTACATGATCTTTTATCGCCAGGGTCATAAAGGGAGGTAATAAAAAACAAGAGCTGTCACAGGAGACAGCGCTCGACTATTTTGATGCTGGATAGTGAATCTGGGCACACCTGAGGAAACTAGAGCTGTCACTGGAGTGTTTAATGACTCCATTTGTGGATGAAGATATTGCACAATAGTCTGAGTCTATGTCAAAAATATCAACTTAAAGTAATAAGAGAGGTAAAGATAAAATGTATCAAAACACTATATAAGTATATCCTAAGCAAAAAGGGGCATAATTCATTGAATATTGGTGCCCTTGTGTCATATGGTGTGGGTGATGATGTTGAACAACTATTTTAAGTTTGAATCAAATCCATTCAGTAATAACAGAGACAGAGTGAAAGTGCATCAAAACTTTAACCTAAAATTCTAAGTAAAAAGGGGTAATAATTAATGAAAAATTGGTGCCAGAGTTATGCACCTTGCGTCATATGGTGTGGGTGATGATGTTGAACAACTATTTTAAGTTTGAATCAAATCCATTCAGTAATAACAGAGACAGAGTGAAAGTGCGTCAAAACTTTAACCTAAAATTCTAAGTAAAAAGGGGAAATAATTCATGAAAAATTGGTCCCAGAGTTATGCACCTTGTGTCATATGATAAGGGTAATGATGTTGAACAATTATTTAAGTTTGAATCAGATCCATTCAGTAATAACAGAGGTAGAGTGAAAGTGAACCAAAACTTTAACCTGAAATTCTAAGTAAAAAGGGGGAATAATTCATGAAAAAATGGTGCCAGAGTTATGCACCTTGTGTCATATGATGTGGGTGATGATGTTGAACAACTATTTCAAGTTTGAATCAAATCCATTCAGTAATAACAGAGATAGAGTGAAAGTGCATCAAAACTTTAACCTGAAAATCTAAGAGAAAAGGGAGGATAATTCATAAAATATTGGTGCCAGAGTTATGGCCCTTATGTCAGATGATGTGGATGATGATGAGGAATAAGTATTTCAAGTTTGAATCAAATCCATCAAGTAATTACAGAGATAAGTTGAAAAAAGAGGAAGTGTAAAAAAAACTTTAACCAAGGTGAGGACGCGGAAAGACGCCGACGCCGATGCAGGGGCGTGTAGGATAGCTCTCCTTATACTTCGTATAGTCAAGCTAACAATGGATCTAATATTAACCAAATACTGAAACCTTAAACAAATATATATGAAAAACAGTTATCAAAAATACATTGAACAGAAAATAAGTATGTTTCATATTCATAACAAGCAAATTCGATGAATTGGTATCCCCCGCCGAAAGGGTTTGTGGTGAGGAATGGCAAAAAGATATATCCGGCAAAAAGTGAAAGGATGTTAATAAGAAGCAAATAATTTCATTATTCAAAATCAATTTAACAGAAAACAAATGTTTAATTAAAGAGTATATAATAAATGTATGATACTTTGACCCTGACTAAAGAATTTATTTTGAATGGGATATGCTTACTGTAATAAGCTTAGCTTTTAAAATTAAATGCAGTTAACTGGCACCAGGTGTTGCTGTTTAACATGTACATTTGAACTTAAAAGGACAGTTGTCCTTAAGAGAACACAGGTAAGATATCTTGAACATGGCTGAGGGCAAGGTCTGTGCAGTCACAACTTAACATGGTGAAGGTTTGAACATTTAAAAAAAAAAAAAAAGGAATGGAAATATATATATGTATATATACATATATGTATATATTTATATCTTTAGGGGGTGGGGGTGCAGGGGAACGGGAGAGGAAACAAAATTTCACATGCTGATTATAAATATTGATTGAAAATTAAACATGAAAAAAAAAAAGGGTAAAAGGGTGAAGTTGGTGGTGGGGGGAGGGGGCAGAGGATGCATGATCAGTGGTGGGCATGACTGGGTGGAGAAGTGAGGTGGGGGAATGGTACAACTTGGAAGGTTTGAAAAAAATCTAAAATAAGAAATGAAAAAAAAAATTTTTTTTTTTTTTTTTTTTTTTTGGTGGGAGGGGGGGGGGGGGGGGGGGAGGAGGTGTGTCCAAGGCAAGTGGGTGACCAGGTGTGGGTGCGCAACTTCACATGTTTATAATAAATGTTCACATAAAAGAATGAAAGAAATTTAATGAAATTCTGCCAAATGGTAAGTTTGTTATGTACAAATATGTGGATTTTTAGACAATTAAAGGGCAATAACTCTGAAGTTACAAAAGAAATCCGTACAAAATTGTCTGTGCACAACCACATTATAGTGCTCTAAATTCTGTTAAAGTTTCATAGTTCTAGGTCAAATATATCAAAAGTTACGATGCAGAAATTGCCATATCTATAGATCTATAGTACCCTATATTATAGTTAACTAACACTAGAAACTTCTAAGGGCCATAACTCTGGTGTTACTTGGGCAATCTGTCTGAAACTTGATGGGCCCCATAACCTCATAGTGGTGAACATGTATATGAAGTTTGTTTGAAAAAAATCTAAAATAAGATTTTTTTTTTGGGGGGGGGGGGGGGGGGGGGGGGGGGGGGGGGGGGGGGGGGGGGGGGGGGGGGGGGGGGGGGGGGAGGTGTGTGATCAAGGTAAGGGGGTGACCAGGTGTGGGTACACAACTTCACATGTTTACAATAAATGTTCATGGAAAAGAATGAAAGAAATTTAATGAAATTCTACCAAATGGTAAGTTTGTTATGTACAAATATGTGGATTTTTATACAATTAAAGGGCAATAACTCTTAATTTACAAAATAAATCCGAATGAAATTGTGTGTACACAACCACATTATGGTGATCTAAATTCTGTTTAAGCTTCATAGTTCTAAGTCAAATATATCAAAAGTTATGATGCAGAAATTGCCATATTTATAGTACCCTATATAGTTAATACTAAAAACTTCTAAGGGCCATAACTCTGGTGTTACTTGGGCAATCTGACTGAAACTTGATGGGCCGCAAGAACTCATAGTGGTGAACATGTATATGAAGTTTTAAATAAATATTCCCAACCATTTCCTAGATATGGCTCTGGACAGACGGACGGACGGACGGACAGAAAGACGGAAGGACGGACGGACAACGCCAAAACTATATCCCTCCGACTTTCGTCGGGGGATAACAAAATGTGGCAGTCACATTATAAACAAAGTCATTATGGGCCTTTAAAAGTCATGTATCATTTAAATGCTTTAATATAACACAAGAAATGATTTATCTGCTATGTTAAATATTTAAAATTTTCTGTGATTTTGTTTGTACTTATCTTAAATTTACTTATACCTCTGTCAATCTAGACATATGGGATATGTCAATAATGAAAATCAAAACATATCATTAGAAAGATATTACAATTGAACAAGAGTGCAAATTACATTTAAGTGCCCTCAAGATATTAAAGACATAAAAACATGTCCTTCACTTGAAACTGATTACACCATTGTATATCGGAATTTGGAGATTTTTTTGATTACAAAGTATTTATATCCCATACAAAACCAATTTTTTTTCCAATTTCTGTTTAGAAGGTTAAATTACAATAAAGATCATACCCCGCCCTTGACTGTTACATTACATTTTTAAGCAATTGACAGAAAGGCAATATCTTCAAAAGGGTAATAGTAACCTTAATCGGAACTCTCACAGATCTAATACTTAAAAAAGCATTTTTTTGGCCTATATGTACACTCACTACATAAATCATATATAATCTTGTAAATGTTGTTAAATAAGTTAATACAGATCAAAAGGAAGTCAGAACTTTAAGTTCCTCACTGGGTCAGAAAGATGATAAAAATTGCTCCCCTTGGTCATGTAACAGTTAGCTTAAGTAGGTCATATTACATATTTGATTAGGCTTAATTGGCTGATGTTTAACATTATCAATATAATATGAACAAGTCAGCAACTACTAACAGCTCCAACAATAACTTTTTATTATTGTAGAATTTTTTTTCCTCATTTGGTAATATAGGGCAGTAGGCTCATTTGGTAATATAGGGCAGTAGGCTCATTTGGTAATATAGGGCAGTAGGCTCATTTGGTTATATAGGGCAGTAGGCTCATTTGGTAATATAGGGCAGTAGGCTCATTTGGTAATATAGGGCAGTAGGCTCATTTGGTTATATAGGGCAGTAGGCTCATTTGGTTATATAGGGCAGCAGGCTCATTTGGTAATATAGGGCAGCAGGCTCATTTGGTAATATAGGGCAGTAGGCTCATTTGGTTATATAGGGCAGCAGGCTCATTTGGTAATATAGGGCAGTAGGCTCATTTGGTAATATAGGGCAGTAGGCTCATTTGGTAATATAGGGCAGTAGGCTCATAGGGCAGTAGGCTCATTTGGTAATATAGGGCAGTAGGTTAAAACAATCAGGTAAAAGCTCATACAGACAATAAAATTTCTGGCAAATATGCCCTATTGGGCCATAGAGTCTGATCTAGACTGCTTTAGTTTAGTTTATACTGATTTAATTTAGGCTGTTTGTGAAGCAAGTTCTACAAGTTATATCAACCACTCTTGACACCACATTCCCGATGGATCGCCATCAGAGTATGAAAGAAGAGAAGCCAGTTTCCTTTTTACGCTCAGTTCCTAGTACCATTCAAACCCAAAACCTCCCACACTCAATGCCAACACTCTACCACTAGGCTACTGAGGCGGTTAAATACTGCTTCAATGGGTCAAAACTTTAATGGGTCAAAGTGAAAAACTGGTGACAATCCAGCAAAATCTACAACGCTGGGTCATGCAACTGCTACACCAAATATTACAGAAAATTGCAATATAAGGCCATACAAAATTGTCACAATATACCTGTAACCTGTATCAAGCAGCCACTTGCATTCAACAGCCAATCTGCTAACTTCCCAAATTGACTTTTTGTTTTAATTTCAACTTGTCTTAAGCAGTCACCTGTCAGAAGGAGACAGGTTGTTTTGATCCTTTTGCTGTCTGCTTAATACAGGTTTGACTGTATCCCAGTTTCTGTAAAATACTTTTGATTTTTATAAAACACTCAACATATTATACAAACTGGGATTTTCAATTGTGCCTAATTCAAGGGCCAAAACTCCACTGGCTGGTTAAGCAACTCGGCCTTGATAATATGCCCAAATACTTTAAGAATTTCTTAGTTTGATGAACTTTGGATACAAACTGCTTAATTAAGTTATTACAAGGACTTGGTCAATTTTTCAAATTTTAAATAATTCAAGGACCATAATTCAAAAGCCACTGGGACTATCTAGCTAAGGAACTTGTTCGCGATATAATGCCAATAGACTATGTGACCAAATTTGATGAACACTGGATAAGACCTGCTCAAGTCAATTTTATTAATTCAAAGGCCATGGATATATAACACTACAGCCACTTGGATAATCTGAATGCTTACCAAACTTGGCCAAAAACACTGTGTCCCAGGACAGGAACTGCTCAAGTTAGAGAGTGGCAATGTTTGCATAATTCAAGGGCCATAACTTAGAGACTTGAAGTATCCACATGCTTATTTAACCTGGACAAGATATAATGCCCATAAACAATGTGACCAAGTTTGGTGAACATCTTAAATGGACAGTTCAAGTTAGAAAGCAGACAACTTTTGTTGCCCCCACACTGCGTGTGTATGTCCTGTTTCACAGGCACGTACATGTAACAATCAGAAAAAAATTATTACAGGAACAAACAGATCTAAAAACTGGAAAAACTTGCTCCTCTGGATCAGACAGATAAACAAAATGGTCAAAAATGCTCTTCTCAGACGCAGCAGAAAATGCTACCCGAATGGTTTTTAACTCACAGAAAGATCTGTACTGCAGATGACTTGCTCTACATATGTAATGGCCTTAGAATCGGGTAAACAATCTTTGGAGCAAAGCTCTGCTAGAAAATACAGATAAACTGGCTGGCAATAATGCTCTACTTGGTCATAAAGACAATCTAGCAAAAATGTTCTACTGGGTCATAGAGATAAACAATTTAGCAATAGTGCTCTACTTGGTCACAGAGATAAACAATTTGGCAATTAGTGCTCTACTTTGTCATAGAGTTAAACAATTTGGCAATAGTGCTCTACTGGCCTAACTATAGCAAAGGAACCAGCGTGGGAGCCATCTGGTTTAGTCGCGTAATGGCGGACAGGTTTTTGAACACTAATTTTTCACTTGGCATGGCCACAGAGTTCTAAATTAAAGCTAATTTCTGTTTAAATGTCATTGTGGATGTATTTAGACAAAGAGGTTGTATTTGGTGAAGTTAAACTCAATTTTAGTATAAGTAGTACTTCCTGGTCACTGCAGTGTGATTCTGATGTGATTTTATAGTAAGCAAATGTGACAAGAGAAATCTCTCTTAGAAGATATATGACCCCTACTTTTCTTTTCATTTTATGTCAGTTTCATCATAACTCTCTAAAATGAGGTAAGGATTTGTTCTCTGAAATGGGTCTAGCTATGTTTGGTAGCTCTTTAAAAAATGTCAGTTTTATATAGAATATATAGGGAAAACTATTTACTGTAGTGTGACCTACTGGGTCATAGAGATAAACAATTTGGCAATAGTGCTCTACTTGGTCATAGAGATAAACAATCTGGCAATAGTGCTCTACTTGGTCATAGAGATAAGCAATTTGGTAACAGTGCTCTATTGGGGCATAGAGGTAAACAATTTGGCAATAGTGCTCTACTTGGTCATAGAGATAAACAATTTGGTAATAGTGCTCTACTTCAGGTCATAGAGGTAAACAATTTGGCTACAGTGCTCTACTGGGTCATAGAGATAAACAATCTGGTAATAGTGCTCTATTGGGGCGCAGAGATAAACAATTTGGCAATAGTGCTCTACTGGGTCATAGAGATAAACAATTTGGTAATAGTGCTCTACTTGGTCATAGAGGTAAACAATTTGGCAATAGTGCTCTACTGGGTCATAGAGATAAACAATTTGGTAATAGTGCTCTACTGGGTCATAGAGATAAACAATTTGGTAATAGTGCTCTATTGGGGCATAGAGGTAAACAATTTGGCAATAGTTCTCTACTGGGGCATAGAGGTAAACAATTTGGCAATAGTGCTCTGTTGGGTCGTAGAGACGAAACAATCTGGCTTTCTAAATATAAATGCTTATATCTGATTGTTCCAATGAGTTATGTAGGTAACAATCCGGTAAAAATGGTTAACCCAGTCATATATATGCAGAAAAAAAAGAAATCAGACAAACAACTTCACAATCTGTCATGCAATGAAAATAACAATATAACAAAAATTTCTAAAACAATATGGCTTTCAGAATGTAGCCATTGGAAACATCATAAAACAACTTGATTTTCAGTAATTGCTATATTTGTTACTGTCTTTCATTTATGTCACTATCAGTGTAACAGAATTTCTGAAAACCAAACAAAATGTACATAATGTTGAAAATATTTACAATTCTGATTTAAAATGTTGAATTCTGTAGTACATAGGTCTCAAATTAACAAAGCCAAAATAAAATATTTGTTCAATGTAATCCCTTTTCAAGATATGTACAATGATACTTGTATAGTTGAAATGTCAAGCCCAAAACAGCTAAATGTAAACATTTCACCAGGTTAATTATTCAACACTTCAAAATAAAGAAAAATATTTCATCTGGTATTTAAGGTAGTGTAGGGACTTATCAGTATGTTGTTACCTACCTTAAGGTGGAGAGGTATAAGTATCACAGATACACATATAAAGGTAAAGGTAAAAGGTAAATTTTATTTACCATCGCTTTGTGAAACAATTAACATAAGCTCTGTAGAGCTTTTAAGTGACCCTATTTCAAGAACAGTTAAAAACCCCAGTAATTTGCTGGTACCCATTTACAGCTGGGTCGACTGAGGCAGTCGTGATAAAAATGCTTTGCCCAAGGACACACCGCAATGGGAGTAGCCAGGATACGAACCAGGGGCCTTCACCTCCGTAGGAAAGTGTCTTTGCCCTCTCGACCAATGCATCTAAACATATGTGTCTTAAACTATTTGGAATTATCAATTATACAAATTTCAATTTTTTTTAACTAAAAAAAAAAAGAAAAGAAAAAAACAGATAATGTTGTGTCAACTTACTTGGAACCATTGGTGGGCCTGGGCCAGGCAACCTTAAATCTACTGGCATGCAGCATTCTGTCGTGCCTTCGCTTTTACTTCGAGCGAGAACTGATTTTTTCTCTTTTTTCGGTTTCCACGATGAAACCCGTCTCAGATCCTGCATTTTAGTCCTCGTTTTTCTCGACAACATTTCTACGTTTCATTAATTCACAGACGTTTCATATCTGTCTTCCCTATATTCATTTTTTCATTCCGTTATCTTTTGCCACAAATCTGACAGTCAACATGTTATATTAAAATAAATAGATACAATTTATTTCCTTCTCTGCCATATTTCTTTAAGTCCATACATAGCTAATTTCTCATATCGTCACATCATGACAATATCAATTTATATCTTTAATATCTTCAACAAAACTGTATGATATTCCCCCCACTGATATCCTTGATGAGAATTCTTTAACAACTCAGTGTAATAAACGGTAACTCATATAAACTACAAATATTTAAAAGGTTTTTGAAATGCTCATGTTTACATTCAACAAATATTCCTCCAGTTCAATACCAAATATCAATTCAACGACTGATATATCTCAAACATTTAAAAGTTTGCCCTTTCCTGTCCATCAAACGTTTCATTCTACAATTTCGTTACAACATAAATTTCACGACTTATTCAACTTTTGTAATTCTTTTTATTCCGTTCCTGGTTTTCCGGTACAAACTTCTCATATCACCTGGTAATACATTAACCAAACAATTAGCAGAAACTTATCCATCTCTATAACGTGTCTCATAACTTTTAAAACACTTTTAAAATCCAATACAAAAATTATTTGGGTCTCAAACTCGCTTATCTCAATATAAACATACTTTTCAGTTTAATCAAATGGCACAATTTCAGTATGAAAATACCAAACCAAAGTTGAAAGCAAATACACTGATCTAGTTTTAATATTGAAATATGCCACTATTCAATAATAACGCCTGCTATATGTCACTCTCCGATATATCATTGAAAGCTGATCAATTCAATTATATCACACATTAGAAATGATTAGGGATTATCCTACTCCATTTCAAAGTTATTTTTTACCGCTTTTTTTTCTTCACAGTTGTCAAAAGCCATACACTAATCCTATCAGAAGAATTAAAGTACAGTTATAGGGACACCAGTAACTGAAAACCAAGTACTGGAATGTCAAGCAGAAAGTGACTGAACGAATGATGGAACAGAATAATGTTGCACTCGTAACAGATCATCTCAGATAACGGAACTGCGAAGGAATTATATCCAATAATTTTTGCATGTTCCTAATTCATCACATTTTAATGAATGGTTTCATTTGATCGACATAGCTACAAAACAAGGGACACACAATTCAAAATCAATTAAATAGAAATCTCCACTGGGAGGCGGTCTACTTCCAATCAATTTTTATTCTGCTATAATTTCAAAGCATTTCAAAGTGAAAATATTCTCCCCAGCTTTGTTCCACAGTGTTCTGAACAATCCTACTAAATCGCCACATAAAACATCCAGAAAATGCCTACTCTATTACATACTGTCAAATCATTCATTTTTGTGTGGTACTAATTTTCATGGCTAAGTCAATCCACAAAATAAAACATTAGAAAATAGTAAAATTCCCATTCCTGAATTGTCAAAGATCAAAATCCAAAAATTTGTTTAAAAAATGATATGCCTACAAAATAGCCGTTTAGGCCAAAACCACAAAATTTCAAGCCTGTGAAATTCAATGACTTCACAGTATGAATGCAGAGAGCAAATTATATATTATTTACAATTTGCAAATGAGATATTATATATAATTTTGCAGCAATAAATGTCCCTGTACAAAATAAAAATGTCAGCTTCCACAACTGTCAAGCAAGTGCTAAATATCTGATATGATACAACAATAAGACATTTTCGTATTACTTTTTTACCTCTGCATTATTAGTTTTCTGGGATCATGGAGTCAATTTAATATATCTGAATAACAGAGTTCCACTTAAGTAAGACCTAGGGACATGAGGGGTGTTGCAATCGTATTTCCTCTCACACGTGTGTTGATCCAAATGTAATGCCGCTCTATCTATAGTAACATAATTATGGAGCATTAATTCATAGTTGCACAATAATTCATTCCCGATTACTGGGGTTTACATTATTTTCTTTGACTATTTTGTTTGTACATACAAACTGAAGCCTTTTTTGTTACATGAAATTATAATGATGTGAAGTTATGTCTTTTGTTGTCTGTCTTATTTCCTACTTTGGTGGTATCATCATAGGACAAAGTTCACTTTGCAGTACTAACACTTGTTACTTCATAGTGAAACTAGAAATTTGATGCCCAAATTGAAACAATATCAAGCATATTACTTCTTGACACACTCATTGTCTCATATGTTTCAGCCATTTAAAAATTAAAGCTCCATACAAGTCATAGTTACAGCACTAATAATAAGACCAGACATGACCTTTGACCCCTTAGTGCAGACAGACCTTTAAGATAAGGAATTGTGTCATTACTCTATTTCACTGAGGTTATCATATTTATCATATATAAAAATATTACTAGTTTAATGTAAAAGTTATGGTCTAGACAAGCTCTTATATGACCTTTAATCTCCAGTGTGACCTTGAACTTTGAGACAGGGACCTGTGGTTGGAAGGCGACACTCCATCTCATTTGTACAAACATTTATGCCAAAAATATATAAGCCTGTCCCATGCATGTCAAAGTTACAGCTTGGATAAGATCTAAAATATATGTGACCTAGACTTTGAGATAGAGGCCTGTGATACGTGCATGACACTCCTCACGGAGACAGGCAGACATTTCTACCAAATGAGACAGGCAGACATTTCTACCAAATAACTAGATGCCCATGGGCAACATGTCCAGCCCACCCTTGATCCCTATCTGTGACCTTGACCTTTGAGATAAGAACCTGGGTTTGCACATGACATTCCACCTCATTCAGTTAAACATTCAAGCCAAATATAAACAAGATTCCTCAATGCATGTTAATGGCTGGACAAGATCTGACATGACCTTTGACCACTAACTGTGACCTTGACCTTTGAGATAGGAACCTGGGGTTTGCACATGACACTCCGTTTCATTGAGTTCAACATTTATTCCAAATATAAACAAGATTCCTCAATGCAAGTTATAGGCTGGACAAGACCTGACATGACCTTTGACCAGCAACTGTGACCTTGATCGTTGTGATAGGAACCTGAGGTCTGCGCAAGACACTCCGACTGATTGAGGTTAACATAATTCATGCCAAATATAAACAAGATTGCTCGATGCATGTCAAAGTTATGGTCCGAACAAACAATAACTGGACAGACAGACACATGGATGCACGCACAGACGCACATACACCGAACAGCCATTTGGACGACTGTGTCTTCGCTTCTGCAAGCGGGCTCGACAAAAAGGAAGTTATGGACTTGACAAGATCTTATTTGACCTCTGAAACCCCAAAAGTGACATGACCTTGAGATAGGGGCTTGATCTGGTTGATGCTTCACACTCTGTCTCAATGAAGCAAATATATATATATATACGCCAAAAAAGTAAGATTGTAAGTCAAACTCTAAAGCAAATATATATATGCAAAAAAAAAGTAAGATTGTAAATCAAACTTGAAGTGCTCTAAAAAGGCATTATCCTGATGGCTAAGAGTGACCTTGCCCTTTGATACAGGGGCTGGGATTTGTGGGTGGCATTCCAAACAGTTATACTGAATTAAAATAAGATAGCTCCATACATGTCAAATGTACAGCTTGGACAATCTCTAACGTAACTTTGATCCCCACGTTTGACCTTGATCTTTGAGCCTGGGCTTTGAGCAAGATACTTTGTTTCATTGAGGCATTGTTCGAAGTTATTTATTTCTGGTCCTTTATCATGTGTCCATTCAATGAGACTAGTTAAGTCTGGCTACCATCTAGATAATCATTTTTTTTTTTTTTTTTTTTATCCACTTATATTCCGACTTGATCTTTCTTAGCTCTGATTATCTATATTTTGGACAAGAAAAGGGACATAATTAAACAAAATCTGAATAGTCTCAGGAGTTATCTCCTGTGAAAAAAAAAACAACATAGGGTCTGAGCACAGACTTTGAGCTTAGTAGGGCTGCATGAGGAATGTTGCACATTTTATCCACCTTTAAGCACACACTCCATCAAACTGACTACATGAACTTTGAAATTTCACAGACATTTTGTTTGTTATATTCATACAGGTTTGACTTGCAGATCTAATACATATTTTATTGGTGATTTGAGAGCCCATATTACAGCTAATGTTCCTGCACATTAAAAAATCAATCAATTTATTTCACCTTAATTTTTTCTATATTAGGCGTAAAAAAAAAAAATTGTTTGTTTCCGGTATCCCGACCTACCCTAAATTTTTGGCCCGACCCTAAATGTTTTTATGGCCTTGGAGAATAATTTTTTCAACTTTTTGACAAAAAGTTGCCAAACTGCACTTTTTATGCTTTAAACATGGTCAGTGATGTTAAAAATCAACTTCCTGATGCTCTAAAGGCATGACCCCCTTATTTGTATTAACTTTTTGACACAAAAATAATTTCTGAAGTCTCCCTTAATAAAAAAAAATTCCAAAAAAAAAAAAAATGTTCCGACCTACCTACCCTAATTTTTTTGAGCATGTTACCGGAAACAAAGAATTTTTTTTTAGGCCTTAAAAGTTCAACTTGATTCTTTTATTATGTCAATATCTCTTTCAGTAAAGTTATTTAAAGCCATTTGCCCTATATTACAGAAACTCTGGCAGAACAGATCACTTTTTTATGTAAATTTTGTTTTTAATTAAGTTAAAAACGAATCTGTTTAATGCGATTTTAGTGAAACGCATGCCATTTTAAATTCAAATTAAATTCCAAAATTGGCTTCATAAAAAAAAATTCTTTCAATTTTAAGCAGACCAGTTTGAAGGAAATAAAAGTTTCTGAATCTGAGATACAAGAAGACAGTTCACTGTGAGTATCGGGCATATATATATTAATTTACCAGCCTAAATATATTCCCGAACAACACTCCAAAAAATCCTTCATGCTGAGTTACATAATAGTAGTGAACTTTGCAGGAGCAAAATGTCTTAAAAGATTTATGTCTATCTCAACTCTGTTTCCAAAATACACCTTGATGTTGAAAAGAACTTGATAATTCAATTAACTAAGCAAATTTGCATCTTCAATGGCTCACACTGTGATTTATGTTCACCTAATCTAATTATAGAAATGAGACTGTATTCAAGGATTTTCCACATTGGTACATTATAAAAGTATGAATTAAGTGCAGCCGACACACTTGGACATTCCCAAGAAAAAATATCATTTATGTAATATATAGCAGAACCATGTTTAAATATATCAAAACAATACTAAAAGGTTATACCCTGCGAATTAATTTCATGTAGCCCAAATGAACTAAACAATTGCAGCGTATAATTAGTGATTCATATTGTTGCGATATATAATAACACTGTTCAGATATATCTTATTTCCATACTAATATGTCTTTTATGTAAACAAGTAGATGAAATATGGAAGCCCCATTTTATGGCGCATGTTTGGCACCAAAAGTAGTATGTCAACATGACATCAGTGTGCATTACCATGTTTTAACATTCAATTTGCTAAAATACAGGAAGTAACTCATCCCTTGGAATTATTCTAGTGCATAGATGTCTAGTGAGTATAATTCCATGTGCCTAATAATCTGTCAAAGTATAATTTTAAAAACGTTTTTTATATAAAATGGTAGATAAAATGTGGTAGTTGCCAGTATAGCACCAAATGATATGTTGATGTGATGTAAATATTGCCATGTATTAACAGAAATGTGCATGGATTTATCATATTAGAATGTACTTTTGGGTACTTTGGGAGAGCCCACTATTTAAGACCACTTTACCATGAGGCATGTAGTTGTTGTTGTTGTTTTCTGAAGTAATATAATGTCAAGCATTTACTTAATATGACTGCTTTTTGTGAGTGCGGCCTTCAAGCAGTCTTTAAAATTGAAACTTTAAGAAACAAGGAGCTGCGTTCAATAAACGCTTGATGTCCCCGGTGGCATCCTTGTCGATACAAAGCAACCCAAGTCCAAAACGAGGTCAAGTTCAAGGTCAAGGTCAAACTGAGGTCAGGTGATGTCTGAAGATGAGGAATGGTCACAGCCTTTGCGAAATGAACCATTACAGTTCATGAACTATTCATGATTTGTTCATTGCAAGTTCACATACAGAGTTCATGAAAAATTCATCCTTGCTAAATGAGAAAAATCTTGAATGGTTCTTAAAAATAGCTGTTTATGAACTATACCTGAACTGTGATCATGAACATTTCAAGAACTTTTTTGTCTCAAATAATCTCAAATATTCCTCAACAGTTCATGAACTAGTCAAGCACAACATTTTATGAACAGTTCATTATCTATTCTTGAACTTGATGTTCTTGAATAGTTCATGAACTTCTTGCTATGTAATTGTATATTCTCATTTAGCAATCATGAACTTTCTGAAAAATGTTCTTTAACAGTTCATTTACTAGTCAAGCAAAAACTTTTAATATATAGTACTTCAAGGGCTATTCTTGAACTGGATGTCCTTGAATAGTTATAAACATTATAAATCAGATATAAAATTATAAAATAGAACAGGGTTGGTACTGGTATTATACTATGAACCTCTCAGATCTTAGCAGGGGCCACACACAATATTTGTTTTGACAATACAATTATTTAGCAGAGTGACCATCTAAGCCAATGGCACATACTATGAAATCTGACAACTGTAGTAGTAGCCAGAGGTTTTTTTTTTTAGTCTCTGCGTCACTGTGACAATGACATTTTCCACCCTCAACAAACACAAGTAAGACAGTAAACTCAGTGTGGGATTGGGAGCAAAATAAAAAGTAAACAATTTCTGCATAAAATACAAAACATTATGTTAAACAATGTATAATTTACTTTAATCTCCTCAAGATTGAAATTCAGAACTTGGTCGTGAAAACTTGTGACATTTTAAAAGGATTCTATATTTTTCAAAATGAATGATAAAGACAACACCATAATTATTTATTTAATATTCAGTGCACTCATGTTTCTTTTAAACCATTCCTTACTGTAGTATGATAAATATTTCTTTCTTATTTGCTATAAAAACTTCTCAAAACAAGAGTGCCAGAATGTCACAATATACGCCCGTCACAGCAAATTTCTTTACACTAGCACCTGTATTTGCAAATGGAATTTTAATTTTGTAGTTGTTTACAATGTTTTTTTTTAGAAATTATTGTAACTCTTTTATTTTTCTAAGTCCACAAAAAAAAAAATTACCAGGTAGAGATACCTTAAAATACACCCAAAATTTGAAAGTAACATCAATGTTGTACCACAGAAAAGTGGTCTTGGTTTTTCCCTACGGTCAGTGATAAAAAAGTTACAATATAAGTTTTTATAGGAACAACTAAGGGAAGTTAATCTTTAAAGAAAAAAAAAAAAAAAAAAAAAAAAAAAATTACTACAAGTCCGTACAAAAATCCTTACCAGGTAGAGAAAGCTCAAAATACACCTCAGAACTGGACGTAACATGTATGTTGTACTACAGAAAAGTGGTCTCGATTTTTCCCTACGACCAGTAATGAAAAAGTTACAATATAAGCTATTTATAGTAACAACAAAGGGAAGTAATTCAAAAGAAGGGACCAGTGATGACACTCCGTCTCATGATGGTGTACAATTGTGCCAAGTTACATCAAAATCCCTCCATGCATGAAGAAGAAATGCTCCGGACAAAGTCATTCTTGTATTTGACCTTTGGCCTGTAAGTGTGACCTTGACCTTAGACCTAGGGACCTGGTTCTTACGCAAGACACTCCGTCTCATGCTTGTGAACATTTGTGCCAAGCTACATCAAAGTCCTTTCATGCATGAAGAAGATATGCTGCGGACAAAGTTTTCATTCTTGTATCCTTTGACCTCTAAGTGTGACCTTGACCTTAGACCTAGGGACCTGGTTCTTGCGCATGACACTCCGTCTCATGATGGTGAACAACTGTGCCAAGCTACATCAAAATCCTTTCATGCATGAAGAAGACATGCTTCGGACAAAGTATTCACTCTTGTATCCTTTGACCTCTAAGTGTGACCTTGACCTTAGATCTAGAGACCTGGTTCTTGCGCACGACACTCCGTCTCATGATGGTGAACAATTGTACCAAGCTACATCAAAATCCTTCCATGCATGAAGAAGATATGCTCCTGACAAAGTAATTCTTGAATTTTTCATTCTTGTATCCTTTGACCTCTAAGTGTGACCTTGACCTTAGACCTAGGGACCTGGTTCTTGCGCATGACACTCCGTCTCATGATGATGGAAAATTGTGCCAACTTTCATCAAAATCCCTCCGTGCATGAAGAACATCAAAGTCATTCTTGAATTTGACCTTTGACCTCTGTTACCTTGACCTTAGACCTGGTTCTCATGATGGTGAACAACTGTGCCAAGTTTCATCAAAATCCCTCCATGCATGTAGAAGATATGCTCTGGACAAAGTCTGTGGACGCCGCCCGCCCATCCGCCCGCCAGGGGCGTTCCCATAATATGTCCCATTTTTCAAACGGGCGTATAAAAAATGCTGAATCACTTGTGCAAAAAAATTCCCAGCATGCAACAAAATAATGGAAGCTGATCATGTGACATATTGAATTCAATGTTCATGAAAGTTAATGAACAGTTCATGAACTTATTCACTATTGTAAAAGGTTGAATAAACCGGAATATATAAATACAGTATTTTTTTCAACCAAAGGTAATAATGTCTTAGCATATCTATTCATAAACCTGCTAATTTGGCTAGATCTATTAGATATTTCATGAGTTATAAAATGTTTCACATTAATTCATAAAGTGTTCATAATTTTACATATAAAGAACATTTCATGTGTAAACGTTCATGATACAATTCTAAGAAGAATTCAAGAGCTGTTCATCAACAGTTCCTAGTTGGCTTGAAATACTCATGAAATCATAAACTACATTTTGCATGGGCAGATCAAGGACAGTTCATGAATTTTAAAATGTTCCACATTCATTCATAAAATGTACATGAACACATTTTAAGAACTGTTCATGTTTAAAAGTTCATGAACCACATACAAGAACTAATCAGGAGTTGTTCATGAACAGTTCCTGATTGGCTTGAAATGCTCATGGAATCATGAAATGCATTAATTTTCGCAAAGGCGGTTACATCTGTATTAGTATCAAGTCATTCTAGTTAGGGGTATTGATGCTAGACGAAACAGTCCCATTTGGTTAACCTCGTATGGACGGACGAACGAAAGGACAGGACAATCACTATATGCCTCTCGCATCAGTAGATGCCGGGGGCATAAAAATAAGATATTTAGAACGCATTTTGTCAGTTTTCATATTCAACTGCAGACAAAACTTGCTGATTTATATCTTTTAAAATAAATGAGCATTCTGCAACCAGAAAATTCATAATTGAGAAAAATCTCATTAAGCAATCTTTGACGAAAATGGAACCCGGCACTGATAGTTCCATATCCTTGTCTACCGCTGGTTTTTCTGAGCAGTTCTCTAGAAAACTAAGAACAACAATTCATCAGCTTTTAAATATTCAATTAGGAAATATTATCTGTATCTGTGTGCATCCCAGCAAGCCAGTGAAAGGGAACAGCATGAGAAAATGAGAAAGTGAAAGTAACAGATCATTAGAGGATCAGCTTTTTTTTTTATGTTCTAAAATAACATTTTCCATTCTGTCAGACAAGACATTAAACCATGCTCTGTAGAATATTTCCCATTCTGTAAAACTGCGGGAAGGTTTCTGGGTTCATTTGGATAGAAATGCGACATTCATACATTCATAACAACACTGAATATACATGCTGACGGAAGATCATAAAATAAATTAAGACGGGAACAAATGTGATATAATGGGTCCACAACCAATCCTAGAATTTTCAAATGTTACACGATTACAAAATCACAGTTTCTAATAATATAAATCAATTATGGATAATCTGTACATCATTAAACAGTAAAATATCCCTAAGAGCAAGTGAAAATAACAGATCATTAGACAATTGGATGATTTTTTTTTATGTTCTAAAATAATGCAGATTTGTGCTGTGGGGAATATTTTACAATCCTGTAAAACAATGGGAAGGTTTCTAGGATGATGTGACATGTTCAAAATTATAAATCAACTTACATTAAACCCCATGTAAGAGAGATCAATTATCAATGTGCAGATTAAGAGCTGAAGAGTTGTATCAACCAGGCCCCCTGAAAGGCATGACGGTCCCATCAATATCTCGACATGACAGGCTCAAGTGGTCTTCCATTTATTCCACTGTGATCACATAACCATTTTACTTCAATTTTATATGTAATCAATATACAAGATAAACAACGCAGTTCAATTGGTGATTTTCTATGTTTGATTAAACGCAGCAACCCATAATCTAAATCAAATCAATTTTTTTCCTCCTAATGCAATACAGGCATTTTTGTATAAAAAAGATATTAGCGACGACGTAATGGAAAAATAACGGAATGTCATTATTAGAGCAGTTAGAAGAATTCAGGGTAATAATTTATGTAAACACCTGCAATTCCGTGAACCTAAAATCCTCAATATGTATTCAAGCCACCAAAAAAACAAAGGTTAAAGTTACCGAGATCTTGCGATATTCAATAATACAGTCTGTGTCAAGTGATATATTACACCTAATTAGAATACTTTTCTTGCAAAAAAAAGTACGTCAGAATTCCCTCTAATACCTATGGGATTTTTGGTGCTCATTAATGACACTGTTTTACATATTTTTAGATTGTCTCTTATTCCACCTCATTACAACCAATGCTTGTTACTGAATATGTAATTTAGAAGAAATGAAATAAACCATTATAAAGTACATTTTCTTAACTTGTGAAATCTTCGACAGCTGTATACAAAACTACTAGTAAATTTAAACAGGGTCACCAAAAACGCCTTTGAAAGATGAATAAAAATTTAACCTACAGTATGAAAGTTTTGCTTCAGCTTCTAACAATCTCTTACACCAATACTAACATCTCTGTAAGAAACAGACAACTTCCTCACATGGATCAGAAGTAGAAAACACAGAGGGACTCATGACTACTTGGTTATGTAAAGCTCCAGTTAGGCCAACCTAGGGAAGCATTTTTGGGGGACTGAAATAATTTGTACTTTTTTTGCAAAATTGGTTTCTTTTCTGATCTGCTCTTTCATATGTAATGTATATAATAACAGAAAGATAACTAAATGGACTGCTCTGACAATACCAACTGGTATTTAATTTTTGTTTTTGTTGGGTTTAACACACACCAACACAATCAGGTTCCCAGCTTTTGATGATGAAGAAAGACCACAGGTGCCTCTTTATGCATTATTTCATCATTGGTGTGTACCTAGGTAGAACCACTGACCTTCCATAAGCCAGCTTTTTTTAATGGCTGAATTAATTTCCTTTACACGCAATTATGCTTTGAAAAAGTGTTGTTTAACAGAATTCTACACTGTTACGAACAATTATCTGTTTCAAACATTCAGAACTAACATGCAGAACTACCTGAAAGATAAATCAGTCACTGACATAAAGCATGTTCTTCTAGAATTGTTCCTAGAAACCTCTATGAAATATTGACACTATTGCGCCTCAACAGTTGTTTACACTCCCACTGTTTTACTCTCAACCTTAAAACAATAGAAGTTCCGACTGACACACCTACCACTTCAGGACAGCAAGATGCCATGACGTAGATTACCAGTCAATATTGACTGTAATTAATTTTTTCATTAAACTCTATAAATAAATTTCCTGACATTTAAGAAAACCCGACAGGCAGTGACAGACACTGTGTATATATCACAGACTGCGCCTGTCTTTTACTATTATGGATGCACAATCCCTAGTAAATGTGTGCACCCACATTTATTGAAGTTAATCCATAAATAGTCATTCAATGTCAGACATTTTCTATGGTAATGAATTTCAGGATATGCAGAATGCCTTTCTTTAAAGAAAAATGTAGGTGTTTATGATGTATTCTAGGGAAAAAACAAAACTTATGTGATATTATGTTTCTAGTATCTCTTTTATTCAGTCTCTTCTGCTAGAATATTATTAAAACTCCTTGAAGAGCCTATTATACAGTGAAACCCTACTAAACCGGAACCTCTAAATACCAGGAACCTTTCCAAACAGAATAAATTTTACAGTCTAGAAATTTGGCCTTCTTATTTAAATTGAAAAATATTTCTGTAAATGAGAAACGCTCTATTCCATAAACTGAACAATTTTTCCCAATCAAACCTCTATTTAACAACATAAAATTACCCCTGAAAACTGAACAATTTTAAATGCAGTCATAATTTTAGCACTTGCCTTTTATCGTAATTACCAGAATATATATACTCTGTTTGGTAGCATATATCCATATGAATTTTACAGTAACTATACAAGATCAGGATTTAAAATGAATCAGGTTCCTTGGTGATTATGTAAATATTTATGAAATGTAGCAGACTGACAAAAACCCTCTAAGCCTAAGATTCCTCCTAATGGAACTTTTACCCCAATAGGGAAGTCGTTTGGTTAAGAGAGGGTTCATTAACCATCAACCAACCAGTGTCAAGTAACGAGCCCAAACACACAAACATAATTCAAAGGCTTCCATTAAGAGCTTTATTCTACCCCTGGGTTGAACATACAACTTCAGTTCTTTGCAAATTCAGCAATCGCCCTACACTGACCTAAATGAAAGTTGGTTCTTAATTATTAGCTCTTTTTGGTATATCTTTGATCACTACATTATATATTATAATAATAAAAACATCCCTACAAGTTGTATTTTGTGCTGCTTTCTGAGCTCCCAGCAGTTTATTATTTTCATACAAGAAATGAATTCCAGTGTTTGGCTATGAGACATACATTTACATTAATTAAATGCACTAATGCATTTCATACCCAAATGAAGGATTTATGGCAATATGAATTTGTGGATTGGCCCTATCATTATGATCCCTTTTCTATATGTACAATAATACAAATATAAATACTCATAATTTGCGCTTTTGTCATGCTGACTTTGGCATCAAAATAACGTGATGTTGTTTCTATTGTATGTTATTTCTGATGAAGCTCACCTGACCTATTGACCTAAAGATCATCAAGATTAACATTCTGACCAAGTTTCATTAAGATATGGTCATAAATGTGGCCTCTAGGGTGTTAACTAGCTTTTCCTTTGATTTGACCTGGTGACCTAGTTTTTGACCCCACATGATCCAGATTCGAACTTGACCTAAAGATTATCAAGGTTAACATTCTGAAGATATAGTCATGAATATGGCCTCTAGAGTGTTAACAAGCTTTTCCTTTGATTTGACCTAGTGACCTAGTTTTTGACCCCACCTGACCCAGATTTAAACTTGACCTAAAGATCATCAACATTACATTCTGACCAAGTTTCATTAAGATATGGTCATAAATGTGGCTTACACAGTGTTAACTAGCTTTTCCTTTGATTTGACCTGGTGACCTAGTTTTTGACCCCACCTGACCCAGATTTAAACTTGACCTAAAGATCATCAACAATAACATTCTGACCAAGTTTCATTAAGATATGGTCATAAATGTGGCTTACACAGTGTTAACTAGCTTTTCCTTTGATTTGACCTGGTGACCTAGTTTTTGACCCCATCTGACCCAGATTTGAATTTGGCCTAAAGATCATCAAGATTAACATTCTGACCAAGTTTCATTAAGATTCAGTCAAAAATATGGCCTCTAAAGTGCTAACTAACTTTTCCTTTGATTTGACCCAGTGACCTAGTTTTTGACACCACAAGACCCAGATTCAAACTTGACCTAAAGATCATCAAGATTAACATTCTGATTAAGTTTCATGAAAATAAAATCATAAATGTGGCCTCTAGAGTGTTAACAAGCTTTTCCTTTGATATGACCAAGTGACCTAGTTTTTGACCCCACCTGACCCAGATTTGATCTTGACCTAAAGATCATCAAGGTTAACATTCTGACCAAGTTTTATTAAGATATGATCACAAATGTGACCTCTAGAGTGTTAACTAGCTTTTCCTTTGATTTGACCTGGTGACCCAGTTTTTGACCCTACATGACCCACATTCAAACTGGACCTTAAGGTCATCAAAGTTAAAATTCTGACCAAATTTCATGAAGATACTGTCATAAATGTGGCCTCTACAATGTTAACAAGCTTTTCCTTTGATTTGACCTGGTGACCTAGTTTTTGACCCCAGATGACCCAATATCGACCTCTTCCAAAATTTTATTGAGAGTAACATTCTGACCAAGTTTCATTAAGATTGGGCCAAAATTGTGACCTCTAGAGTGTTAAAAAGCTTTTCCTTTGATTTGACCTGGTGACCTAGTTTTTGACCCCAGATGACCCAATATTGAACTCGTCCAAGATTTTATCGAGGGTAACACTCTGACCAAGTTTCATTAAGATTGGGCCAAAATTGTGACCTCTAGAGTGTTAACAGTCAAACTGTTGACGCCGACGGACACAGGGCGATCACAAAAGCTCACCTTGAGCACTTTGTGCTCAGGTGAGCTAAAAAAGAAACTAACTAGTAAGAATGTGTTGTTTTGGTAATTCTTAATCCAATTTCAAATTCAAATATAAAAAAAAATGGGAAATTTTTTGGTAGGGACTTAATTTCATGCATTCTCTCGACCACTAAAATCCGCAGACAGTCTGCTATGAATATTTCTGATTTCAGAGCACCACTGAAAAACTTGGAAGTCAATGTAATTCAACTCAGCAGAAGAAAACAGAATTCACCTGGACTGTAAACAAACAAGCATAATTTAGCGGAGACAGTAAGTGGAGACATAATGACATAGTTAATAGTACAGACAATGATTGAGCTGAACATTTTATCTCTAGTCCATTACGACCCATCATCTTTCATTGTCAGCGGAGAGCATAGCAAAGGATATAGTGCCCTACAGAATGTCTCTGGAGACATTATTATAGCTGTTCTTGACAAGTTTTCATATATGGAACTAGTTCAGTATGCCTGAACTTCTGTTTTCCCAGACATTCTTGTACAATAAAGCATTGTCTGTAGTTACAATAATAAATGTCACAGAGTGCCCGTTCTAGTAAAGTGTCATCACAATCCTTCAACTCTTTTATCATGCTGAACACGACTGATTCTGCCTTTGCGCACATCCATGCAGTCTGATCATGATCTGCAATGTTCGCAATTCAGTCAGTATCTTTTTGGTATGCGTGTACCCCTTTTAACAGTTAATGGTACTGCCCAAACTGAAGATGGACAAGTTCATTACAGAAATTTAGCAGAGTAAGGGTTAACTAATAAAACAGTGACTTCATGTTAACAATATTCCGATTTTAAAGTTTATGTCTAAATTTCAAACTTTAAACGTTGAGGAATTCGGGCCCTGGACCATATAATGTCTTAAGCTTTCTCTGAATACTGAACGATACTAGGCAAGCTACACCCCTGATCACAGACAAAACAACAGTAGACTTTAATGGAAAAAACGTGTTTTATAGATCTAGCAACAGTGTTTGCAAATAAAACTGTCTCTAAATTTGATCATGTGGAGTGGAATGTCACTTTTTCCATCTTTTACAATCTGGTAATGGATTTCCTAGCGCCCTGGATTGTGGACTGTGTTTGGGTAGCCGACAACTTAGTGACAAAACAAATGTCCATCAATGCCTTATGTAATTGCCGTTCCATAACAGTCAATTATAGATTGTTTTCCCCCAATAAATGAAGCTGAAGGAGTACTTCGGTTCCAACCAGAAAGCGTTTCATTTAATTTATAACGTATCGGTAAAAGACAAATACAACAAAGCATGCAATCGTGATCTATATGAGAAAACGGTCTGCATGATTATCCGATTTTGTTTTGTCTCAAATACCACTTGTTATTGGAAGGACACTATGATCTGTATGTATTTACAGTATTTCAGATAAAATGCATAAATTTTCATTATCAAATGCAGAAAAAGGTAATTTTTCACACTGTTAGTCATGGTCACACAGCCGGTGCATCAGTATTTAGAACAAGAGCCTTTTGCACAAGGCAGGAACGAGGAGTTTTTTTTACACGGAGATATGAATAATATGTCCCAATAAAATCATAATAACATGGTAGTCTATTTCTATAATTCAAAAACAAATTTTCCTTTCATTTAGAACATTACTTATTCATAGTGTCTGCATGATGTCAGGTAAACTTTTAATTACTCATTCTTTTCTTAGTTTGCGGCAATAATGTAATGGCATATATTCCAATGTCAATGCCATCGTATGAGAAGGGCTTTTTTTTTCATTGACTGGTTCCTGAATTTTGAAAGAAATTTCAGCTTGATTTTTATTCTTTGTGCTATCTACAATCTGTGACAAAGTCAGACGACTTTAGGGGTAGTGGGGGTGGCAAAATTTGGCCTTGTCTGGTCCCTGTAGGAACTCTAGAGATCGCACCATCAGGCATAATTAATCAAAAACGATTTGTTTTTGAAGAAATCTTCCTTGTCTACATGCATGGACATCCGGAGTCTCAAAATAGTCTTGTTACTATGCAAATGATTTCTTAGGGACATGGCTGTTGTGCGAACAACATATGAGCCGTGCCATGAGAAAACCAACATAGTGGCTTTGCGACCAGCATGGATCCAGACCAGCCTGCACATCCGTGCAGTCTGGTCAGGATCCATGCTGTTCGCTACTGGTTTCTCTAATTGCAATAGGCTTTGAAAGCGAACAGCATGGATCCTGACCAGACTGCGCGGATGCGCAGGCTGGTCTGGATCCATGCAGGTCGCAAACCCACTATGTTGGTTTTCTCATGGCGTGGCACATATTTTAGCCTCACACTATCCATAACATATTACAGACACTGCAACTTCATATTATAACCTTTGCCTAAGCATGATAGATGACTTTATTTAATGCACTGTCTGTAGTAATTGGAACATTCAACTTATTCTAGAATGGAATCAGACCCCCTTGTGCTCTCCCTTGTTATCTAAAGAGTAGGCTGATAAGGGAAATAATTCATAAACATTTAAGGGAGAAAGGAATCAAAGAGTGGATCAGCCTCTTATCTGAATACAACAATCAACTGAATTGTGCATTCTAAACTAGTAAATGTTGAAATAACAATATAACAAAATTAATGTACCATATTTGGGACTGTGCAGTGGCAAGTCAAAGCAAAATAGATAGCCAATTTTTTTTTTTCTGCTCTTCAATGTCTAGACATTCTCTTAAATAAAACAGAAGAATTGAACAAGTACTATCAAGGTATGAATGTAAATGTCCTTATCCTGGTGGTTCTTTATCTCACATGAATATAATATAAACTAATCAGTTTTGTCAGTCTGTCATTTTTCCTTCTGGATATTATAAAAATGTATAGGTCATCAGTACTGTATATATTGCAAGATGCCCTATCCAGTGACGGGTGCGATTTCCTACTTCAGTAAATTAGTACCAGAAAATGCCCAAGAATGAAATGTTCCATCAAGCTGTAACCACCTACAAATGAAACAGAACTGGACTGGCACCAATTCAAATTTGAAACCACTTTTCCCAAGAACAGTAAAACCTTTCTACAGCAGCTTGACAAGGGAAGGGTCAAAAGTGGCCTTTTTAGACAGGTTGTTCATTATAAAACAGGTTTAACTTAATACTCTAAAAGTATAAAAATGGGAAATAACAAAGCAAATGTGGCTGCTTTAGACAAGTGGATGCTTAATAGGTGGCACAGCATTTTATATGATGGATTGGTCTCAAGGTACTTCCTCTCTTATGTATTTTTTCCAACGGTACAATTTTACTGAATATTTTCGACCTTATATTTCTTCTATTTATCACTGTACTTTTCTTAATCTAGGTCGACAATATCGGCTTTGAAATCAATTCTTCTGTTTACTTTTGTAAAAGACCTATATAAAATCTTCATTGGTATCTTATCCAAGAGTGAAAATCAAAGAAAAACAAGACAAGGCTAACAAATGGGAAGTACCTACCCTATTTTACAACTGTAATTGAAAATCCAAAATTGCTCAGCCCAGCAGAAATTTTCAATTAAATTTATATTTGGACTAAATGTAATCAAATAGGGATTCAACTTTTTGACAAAGCAGACAAAAAAAATGAAGACCTGATCATATCAATAAAATAACATCAATTCATCTTTTTCACTTGCCCTTTATAAATTGTCTGTCATTTTTTTTAAAATGACCAAGGTCTAATTAAAATGGAAATGATTCAAAGCTGACTGGAAGAATAAGTGATTTTCAGACACAAGAAAGATAACTACAGTTGTAAATGAAGTATGGGTTTTCCAAAGTTGTTTCCCTTGCTATATGTTCTCTGGTCAAGATGATCATTTACACTAAATTAAATTTACCCATCTTTTCAGAACTTTATGTTTTTGGAACATTTTTCTTTTTATATAAGGACAGTTTGCAAGAAAGTCTAAAGGACAAGGTCACTTTCATGTATGTATAAATAGTAACACTTTTTGTGATGACTAAATTTTTACCTTTTTAAGGCCATTTATTTTATGAATTATTATTTATGTAACATGATTACAATTTACAACAATGTTGTAATAAATTACATGACAAAATGTTCATGTATATATAAATAAAATTTATCACTGTATACAGTTTTTAACTCTTATTTAGAAGAGACCTTTTATGAAGGTTAAGATGGAAAAAAGATTATATTGAAGGTGGAAAGAAAAAAAACTTTATACAATGACATTTTATGTAAAATAAAAGGGAAACAATACTACAATTGTAAATAAAAAGATTAATGAGAAAGAGAGAGAGCGAGAAAATTGATGGTAAATATCTAAGGTACATCATTAGATATTGAACGGTGATACGAAATTCCCCAATTCTGAAACTATCTATTTCTATTTGGAAATGCCCGATACTTTTCAATTTTTAGTAAGTTTGATAATTTTTGTTAAAAGATACCTTTTTTCTAACAATATATTATAATTTATGCTAACCTAAGTGATCATGGATTAACTTCCTCTAGACAAGAAATAACATCAGAAATAACATCAGGTACATTGTCTTGTGTCATCACAGAGAACATTACACACCTAGGAATCAAACTTGCTACCTTTGTGCACTCCCAGCTTACCTAGGTAAGCCAGTGAACACTCAGTAAAACCAACAGAATGGCTTTTCACATTTTTTAAGAGTCTGATGCAGTAAGGGGCAAGTGATTCCAAATTGGTGACCTCCACCACCAATGGGGGCCTCTATGGCCAAATGGCAAAGGTTCCCGACATCAAGTCACTTGCCCCTCATTGCTGTGGGTTTAAAAGCCTGCCTGGTGTGTAGACTTACTTTTAGTCTGTGTTCAGACCTAATGTTTTGTTCATAGGAGAGAAGTCTTGAGACTATTCAAATTCTGTGTAATTATGTCCCTTTTCTTCTCAAAACATTAGTCAGAGCCAGGGCTGATGAAGTCAGAATTATTTACAGATTTTTTTTCTAAAAAAAAAAAAAGATTATCTAGTCGGTAGCCAGACTAATTTACTTTGTGTGAGGCAGTCATTTAGCTGGCTTACTGAAAGTCAGTTGCTCCACCCATGTACACTGTTAAACCTGTGATACCCAGGTACCCATCTGTGATGAAGTAATGCCTGTACGGGCACCTGAGTTCATTAAAACCTGGGAAGTCCACAAACTGAACCATCACCAACACATCGTTATCCCAGAAACATTCTTAAAGAAAAGTCGGTTACTGAAGTAGAACCAAGCTATATAATGTCTGCTCTATTTCTTATTTTATGCAGACAGTGTTATGACAGATACCGATTAGTTTTACACTGTCAACAGTTACGACAAGATGCCATATAAGATGTCTTCTACTGAAAGCAACATTCTCAATTTCAGAGAGCTTTAGTCAGTTAACTGAAACATAAAATTAATGTATCCATAATAGTTATAGAGGTTTTGTCAGCTTCAATGCCAGCAAAATGACCTCACCGAATTTCTAAAGCAAGACCTGGATAATCATATCAACAAAAGGGAAATAACTCATGTCAGAATTATACATAAACATGTTAACCTGGATAAATATATCAACAAAAGGGACATAACTCATATTTCATAATCATACATAATTATGTAATTACTGAATTTATTTACTACTGTTTTATGGTAGATATTTCTAAAGCTCCAAACAACTGCATGCAAGAGAAAATAATCCACCCATTTTTTTTTTTTTTCAAAAGTTTTAAATTTCTATAAAAAAAACATCAATATCAACAAATATAACAAGTCACTTTAGGAAGTGTTCTTGGATTTTGTACCAAATCATAATTACTGACAACTCCCTTACATCTTCAGAAAGAACAGCCTTTATTTTAAGAAAATTTGATTCCTCCTATGAAAATATTAATCTTTGTGTTGGACATTTTTTTGTAGATTTCAGGGTTGAATCCATCCATGTTGTCATAAATTCTACTTGAAGAAAGTCAAGATCTACCACCTTAGCCCATGATCTGCTCCCCCAACACCTTCACACACCCAATCCCCCAGTAGAAGGAAGTATAAACTGGTTCAAACTATGAGATGCCTTTAAAAAACATATAATACTGTCAGCATATGTTTAATTTCCTGGAAACTCAGTCAGAAAGGTCACAAAGAATATAGAAAAAAAAAATCGGTTAAACATCTCTCATGCGTTAGGTAAGATCAATAGGTATATATATAGAAGTGAGGGAACACTGATACAAGGTGAAAGCCTGGAAGATGGAAACAAGATACCCTAGAATAATTGAAAATTTTCAATAAAAGACTTAATTTCCTGGAAACTCAGTCAGAAAGGTCACAAAGAATATAGAAAAAAAAAATCGGTTAAACATCTCTCATGCGTTAGGTAAGATCAATAGGTATATATATAGAAGTGAGGGAACACTGATACAAGGTGAAAGCCTGGAAGATGGAAACAAGATACCCTAGAATAATTGAAAATTTTAAATTAAAGACTATTTAATCATCTTTTGGTATTTTTAAAAACTCTGGCTGAACTTTAACAAGGGTGAGCTTAATTAAATTTCTGTATTAGATTTGCAAAACAAAATATTTCTAAAAAAAGACTTGCTAGAAATAAATTCAGAAAACATCCATTAACAAGACTACTGTTGAGTACTAAACTCACCTACCATAATGGCTTTCTTCATACATGCTGCTATAAGAATTACATTTTTGTATTAAAATGGAAGAATCTGTAATACATTCTCCAAATAATCTACCATATACATCTATGGTTTCAAATTTCTTGTACTTTGAAACTTTTCAAAGGATCTACCTTTTGTGACTGATAGGTGGACAGACAGACGATTGAATGGATGGATTAAGAATTTGTATATTCTATTTACTTGATTTCTATCTATGTTCCAGGTTTCATGAAAAAAATCTCTTGTGATTTAGAATTATGATAGAATCCTCTATTTGTGAAAGACATTAGAACAAGTAGATGCATGAATGGACAGACAAATGGAGAAAATAAAATACTCATTATTCTAAACATTGTCTTATATCTTGTATATGTCAAGATGTTGTATCTATGTACTTAAATCCATTCATTTTTTAACTCTTGATATAAGTATTTCTACAGAAGAGAGGTTACACAATATAAGGGTTATATATGATCTACACACCCACACCTTTTTAATAACCCTTACCTTTACAATTTTTCGGGGAAAGTTTGTTAATGAATCCCGTGCTACGTCTCCGCTCACAGCTCTTGCTCCGAAAATACTGTCTCGACAAAGTATTGTCTTTAGGCCCATCTGAATTAAAAAGTCGATATCCAAGTAAAAACGGCTTGGTATCTACACTACTCACTTTTGATAGCCTTCTTTCCATCCTCTTCATCATGTGAACTTACGGTAACGTAATTTGTTACAAAAAAAATCAAACAAAAAATCTTGCGGTAACGTAAATAATTTCTTTAAAAAAGTAACTATTTCCTCTCTTCTGCACTTCAATCACAGGAAATACACAGTGGATCTATAGCTTTAATATCATGTTTAATGTCAGCATTTAACGATTCATAATAAAACATTGTTGTTGATATTTTCACATTTTTGTGCTGCTTTTTTTCACACTGCAATAATCCTGTTCAGTTTCTAGTTTGATAAAGACAAGTTTTGACTTAAGTGCATAACTCTTGAATTAATATTTATCAATAATAAATATTCATATTTTGTTAGTTTGTTTTTAAAAAATCTGTGTATCGGGAAAATTTCGCTTTGATTTATGAAGAAATTTCCAATCAGAAAGTAGCCATATACACCAGAAACCATTTTATATCAAAGTCCGAATGCATTTTTTTTTTTTGGCTATAAACTGACAGTTATATATATAATCCATCATATCTGACCATTTGTATACAAGAAAATGTCCACTAAAGTTAATCAGAAATGAGGGAAGATCAATGATTATAACAATAAATGAGATACAAATTAAGCAGTGATTTATATACAGACCAAACATTAAAGAGATTTTTCACAGTTCTACTACTGCTGTGACAAAATAATTAGCATAGGCTCAACAAATCCCTGCATGTTCCTTTTCCCTGGAAATTGAAGTATGATTACTTTTCACACTGACGTCCTTAACCCTTTCCCACATCGATACGTTTATCACCGTATCTGTCGATTACCAAACAGAAACGTATTGACCCGTGTCTATCGATTACCCGATAGAAACGTATATTATCGAGTATCGGCCATTTGAACAGAAACGTCTATCCCCGTATCTCATAATCAATCGCTTTATTTTCATTCTTTTCCTAAAGAAAAGAATTCCGGATGTTTACTAACGCAAAATATGGGATTTCGTCATCAATATTTGCGTAAAATATCATGTGGTTACTATTTAAATTTATCGAGTACTTTGCAAAAATAGACACCGGGGTTTTTTCCTACATATGCACGACGCTACATCATGGACAATTACTGTGAAAACTACCTGCAACTGGCCGGTTCGCAGGACTTTCCTCGTTCTAAAAATAACAACCATTTAACATCTAAGTATTTTTAAATGTGTTAGGTCATGAAGGTCACGCTTGATATATGCGGATTTCCACTAAACAATAATTTGTGTAAACGATGGCTTGGAATTTATGGCCTTACATAACGGGAAGTGTTAATCAAAACAGAAGGACCCCGACTTCCAAATATTTTATGACACCCCAAAAGTTAATTGCAGCCGAAGTCACCCGTGATGTACCGACGTTTGATCAGCAAAATATTACGTAATATTATCTAAAAATATTTTAAATTTTAGCACAAGAATACTCTAGTCGGTTACGAGTCTCAATGTCAGCGATCTTTTTGCACTTTCAGAAATTTTACGATCCGTTATTTATGTAGTGTTATTCAGTTTGATGGTTGTTGTTTTTTATATAAATACTTACCGATTCCAATTCGGAAGATGAGTCTATTAACTATAAATCAAAATTTCAAACATCAAAATGAAATTGTATATGAATTTCAATGTGAAAGTAATCCAAAACAGAATTTTACGCCTAAAAATATATTTCCCTTACTTTAACACTTTATATCTTCGAAACTGAAAGAGAAACTACAATGAATTTTGTACCATTGGAAAGAGAATTTAAATTGTATAAATTTTATATTGACAAAAATAATGTCAAACTTACAGAAAATATTAAAATAATGATATTTTTAACATAGGTGTGTGTAATCACAAAATAATGCCAACACCTCTGTTCAGATAACAGTCACGCTTATCAGCCATATACCGATTATTGATTATTGATTATCACTAATCAGTGTTATGTAAAGGAGGTTACTTTGGCTTCTGCTCTGTGTGGTAAAGGGTTAAAGTGTTCAAAGGACACACCTTCCAATTTGTTGTTGTTGTTTCTCATACCCTTTTTTCTCCAAAATATAAAGTGCAAAGATTTGCTAGTGGAAATTCTACGAAACATGGTTTTTCATACATTTTTCATTTTAAGTAACTATGACCTTTACCTGACAGTGACCCTGACACTAGTGGTCCCAACCTTTCTGTTGTATTAAGCTACCTATATACAAAATTCCATTACAATATCTCTCGTAATTTAAGATCACTTTTCTATTTTTAGCAACAGTGACCCCAAATATAATCCAAAGCTAGTTCTCCATAAAAGCTTGTTACACACCAATACTAAATGGGACATTTAGACTGAACTTAGACCTCTGAGCTGAGGGCATGTCTTGCATAAAGACATATTGTCCTGCTACTGTAAATATTTTTGCCAGATTATTCATCAATGCATAAAAAAATTATAGGCTGGAAAAGAACAATAACCTAGATTCTTTGACCTCTAACTGAGACCTTGACCTTTAAGACAGGAGTCCAAATCTTGCATATTAGACAGAGCATTTTCTACTGGTAAATATTTGTGCATTATTTTCATTAGAATCATGGCATGAACAGTGCCCCCCCCCCCCCCCCCCCCCCCCACCAACCCCCTCAAAAAAAATTGAAAGTGACCTTGACCTGGGTTAATGACGGTTCTTGTCAAGTTATTTCGTAATCCCGCCATGCATGGATTTTGCAAAACATGGGAACATAACTGACTGCTACATGCACACATATGTACAGAAAGATGGACAGGAGTAGCCCTTGCTATTTTCATGAAGGGAAATCTGTTAAATAGATTGACGTGAAATAAAGAATTTACAAATCGCTATTCTATTTTTTGTATACAAAAACTTGATATTGTCATCACAGATCAGTTTACAACACTATTTAGCATCTCAGAGTCTGCAAGTTAAGTTGCCAACACTTTTTCACCACATTCAATCATTCTTCTCAAATATCTTGTCTAATTTTGTAACTTTTTTTTCTAACAGCATTAAAAGCAATCGAGAGATGAAAGCAACAGCAACACAGGTAAAAACAAATAAACCAACAAATCCCAACAGTATTTCATCTTTCAAACACACTTTTTTGTTGTATGAAAACATTGCACGGAATCTCACGCACCAGTTTTCCTTGAAGTTGGCAGACGTAACTCTGACAAACAAGAAACATTTGGTCCTCACATCAACAGCATGTGTCAACCCAATTCTCATTTTGTAATTCTGCTACCATTCATCAATAGTGGTACAGAAATAGCTCCCACGTTGCACCAGATTTACAGTATCAGCAACCTCCTGCCAAACTGATCTGGGAACACTGTTTATACTATGGAACTGTTCAACTGAATGCTATGTATTCAGGTTAAGTTGGAGGTTGGCACACCATAAACCTGGTGACCAAAGCCATTTAAAGGAAAGTGTCCCAATTTTCATTATTTCATATTTGTATTGCATTTTATATGGATTGTGTTTGTATTATACTGTAAAATCATTTAATTTCGTGGGCATGAAATTTCGTGGTTTTGGTCAAAACGTCAATTTCGTGGGGATATGAATTCGTGGATTTCAACTTTTGAACATGAAATTAATGAGAATTTTACTTGTTCATTTGGATTAAATTTCGTGGATTGACTCAACCACGAAATCCACGAAAATTAGTCCCCAACGAATATTAATGATTTCACAGTATATGTTGTTGATGGTTTTCTCAAGTGTTGTATCTGTTACATCTGTCCGAAAGTTAAAGCACCCAAATTTATGATTTGAGTGTTGACAATATGGATGATTGTCTATGTTGGCATAGCTTATAAGGTTTAGCAGTATATCACAAAAGAACAGATTTTTTTAGCGAATGAACAGCATCTTGACACACAACTTATCTGTCCAATACATGATTTACTGTTCTGTCCCACGGAAGTGGATACGTAAAATATTCTAAATGAGTTGTCCCCCTTTAAATAAGAATGCCATTTGTAAAGAAATAAACGTAAACAAATGTCAAAACGACGTTTTACCTAGTTATGTTACGTTTAAACATTGCACGTTGTTGCAAATGCATCAAAACGAAGACATGTAACAGCTTTTTAAAAATGGTGAGTTTTTAAAGGCGCTGGACTGTCCAGAAGTGTGGCCCCTTCATGTAGTTCCTTTCCGGAATTCAATATATATATGAATAAATTGACGATGGTTTTGTACAATAATATAAATGTTTTATATGCTGTTATATTTTCATGTGAAACAATGCTTTCTTTCTATGATTTGATGACGTTCGAACTTTTTTCTACGAAACATGGACCTATACCTTAATGCAAGCATATTGCGTTCATTGCATTCATCATTGAAACAGAGGTCTTTTGGCTTGTTTGGGTGTTTAACAACTGGTGCACAGGAATCAGTGGAGCTCCTTATACAGTAGTCTTTTAAGTAATGGATGTTAGGCCAGTAACACTAACCAGAAGAAGCTACAAAATAATTTAGGCCCATAAACAGGATGCTATTCTCATAAGCTCTGTCCTGGGTAACCATCTGATCTGTTTGTTTGCTTTTGGTTTAGGGCCATTTGTTTCAACAAAACAACTTCCATTATGTAATAGAGGGCACCTAACCAGAGTGTTCCAGGATTCTGTACCAGTACTAACCTGTTCTCTGCAGGTAACTGCACCAACTTTTCCAATGAATCACGGCTATTTACTGAATATATTTGTGAAAAAAATATTAACTTTTATCATTTTTTTACAACCACTTTGTGTAGTTTATATTAAATATGAAACAGTTACTTTACTTCAAAACAGGAATTTTGTACTTTGCACTTTGATATTAAAGGGAGACCACTGTGAAAATGTAACTTTAATTCAGGAATTCTTCTCTTCAAAGATTCGTCAAGAGCCCTGCATACTGTTTTGAAGTTTTCAATACAAAAAAAGGGCATCTCTATTTTCAGTCAAACATTTAGAAATAGTTTTGTTCCTGACAAAATGAAGTTTCACTACCCAGAATTCCCAAGACATATCTCTTCCAAACAATAGATGAACAATGTTGTGTGGGAGGAAAAATATTATTTGAAAATAGCATGACTGATCTAATCTTAGGTTGTTGACCTCGTTTTTGTTGTTGTTTTTTTAATGATGATGTTTGACAGAATTGAGCATAAATTAAGATCTTGTTGCAAAACTATTGTAACTTTCTCTTTTTAAAGGGACTAACCCTCAAATTTTAGGTAGAAAAATAACTTCTCTCAAAAACTCCACACAAGTTAGTACTCTGAAAGTGACTAGTGGTACAAACTTAGTGACATAAGATTTTTGCAAGATATTCTTATAAATAACCAAAACTATCTTGCAGAAGGTAGTAAACAGTTGCAACGCTTTTGAAATACTGCAAAACTTTTCATTCTTCTGGCATTTTTACCAATATCTAACTTTTATTTTCACCAACTTTACCATTTTTTAGTGTCATATATATATATTCTATACCAAACTTGGTGGAAATGAACATATTGAAAAAAATTCCCAAAACTGTCGGCAAGCAGCTTTAAAGTAGCAGTTACAACGTCTTCGTTCCGAAAATTTTTGGAAAGGAACATTACAATAAGTGCAGAGATCAGAACAGAATCTGTTGCCAAATGGAGTGCAGCCACACCTACAAACATTACTTCCAGAAAAGGTTCTTCTGCTGCCATTCTTGACAACTATGCACTTCCTCTGTCAGTTAAAAAAAAAAATGTGAATGTTTATGCAATATTTGCCTGAATGTTCTTTTATAAGCTTTTTAAGACCAGTAGAAAAATGAACTATTTTCATTTTTTGTTGCATGGAGTAAATACATTTTCCAGTTGTATGACTTTTAAAACCCTTATCATACTGGACACAATTGATTCTGCCTTTGCGACCAGTGTAAATCATGATCAGCCTGCACATCAGTGCAGTCTAATCATGATCTGCACTGTTCGCCATTCAGTCAGTATCTTTTTGGTAAGCACCCCTTTTGACAGTTAATGGTACTGTCCAAATTGAAAGATGGACAAGTTCATTATAGAAATTCAGCAGGGTAAGGGTTAAATGCATTTTTTTTTCACTCAAGATAAAGTACGTCTACTTCCTTGTCTCTACATTTACATATTAATATATATTCTTACATCATGCCGACAAGCCATCTGAAGAAATTATGGTATTATCTTAATAGCCATAATAATCTTGAACAAAAAAATGAAGTCAACATAAATACATTACGGCAGTTAATGTCATACCAAATCATATCTAAAACGATTGCATGATCGTAAAACTGAAGTATAATGAGTTGTTGTCATGTCATATTGAACCGCCTACTCCCACAAGGTCTGTCGCATACTGATCTACAGTCGCCAGTCACGAGTACTCTAATGTTTTGTGATGTATGTAGCATGTTTAGCTCAACTCCTCTAAGGCTGCTGTTTCATGCAAACTTAGACAGTACAATTTATGGGACCTAGCCTACTTTTTATGACTTGTTCTTTCGCTCAGACGAATTTTCAACTTTTAAGTAGACCCAACCTTTATCCAGAAATATTAAATTTCAGAAATATTAAATTTCAGAATCGGCATTTTTTTTTCATTGATAAAAACCATTTACTTATATTTTAATTTCAAGTCAGTTCTTTACATGATTGTAGATAAACTAGCTATTACACAAATCCTTTAGTTCAAGGCTGACCAAACCCTGCTCCACCCCCAACCATTTTAGTCCCTGCCTAAAGGCAGCCACTGGGACCCTCATCTGTGTAGTGATACAGCAATCAATACCAAATAATATACATTTCTTGAACTAAGAAGAAAAACAGATCTCTTTAATATGAACGCAAAATTTCAACTAGAAGAAAATGCGAAAAAATAAAGAATAAAAGCAAACTGATAAAAAAAATTGAATCTAAATCACACTTTTACTTACTAAAGAAAATATTCCGCATACCATGGACCAAATTCAGCACACCTAATTTTTTTCTTAAATTAAGGAACATGTAAATTAGTTTATTTTAATGGCCACCAAAATGTTACTTTTCCAGAGTCTTCAAGTTCCTTTGTGGAGAATGTACGAGCACCACTAACCTATTTCAATTATTAACCTTTAGCCTGCTGGTGGCAAGTGATTCTGCCTTTGCGACCAGTGCAGACCAAGATCAGCCTGCACTATTCCCTGCTCAATCAGTAAATTTTCAGTGAACACCCCTTTGAATAATAAATGATACTGCCCAAACTGAATGATGGACTAGTCCATTTAGAAATTTAGCAAGCTAAAGGTTAAACACTGCATCATTAAGTACCGGTATATACCTGGACTTGTTTTGCTGCGTTTCAGGATATTCAGTATCGGCACCGACTGTTTCCTCGAGAGGGGTCGTGGAACCTCCAATGCCACTGGTGGTGTGGGAGCCTCATCATTGGAAAAGCACCCTTTAGGTGGTCGTATGATAGGTAAAGTCTTTGACCTGTGGAGTTCCTTCTTTCCACTGAAATATACAAAATGGTACACATTTTGAGAAAGCGGCATAACATATAGAACTGAGTATCAATCAAGTTATGTTATTGTTGTTTTCGGGTTTGATGTCAAACTCACAATGTTATATATTCAACTTTCCAGCTATTCATGGTTTAGAAGACCCCAGGTGCCCCTCCAAGCATTATTTCAGGCACAAGCATGCACCCGGGTCGAACCAGCTACCTTCCCTAAGCCAGTTTAAGATGGCTTCCTCACATGAAAGTATTCTATACACCAAACAAGCTAGCTAGCGGCAAAGGCCCCTTAACCAAACAATCTCCTTTCCAATGGATAGACTCCGGTTTCTTAAACTGCATGTCTAACTTAAAAATGTGCTAATAATTAATCTTTAGCAAAACAGATTCTTTTTAACCCTTTACCACACAGAACAGAAGCCAAAGTAACCTCTTTTACACAACACTGATAAGTGATAATCAATAATCTATAATCGGTATATGGCTGATAAAGGTGACTGTCTTATCTGAACAGAGGTGTTGGCATTATTTTGTGATTACACACACTTATGTTAAAAATGTCATTATTTTAATATTTTCTGTAAGTTTGACATTATTTTTGTCAATATAAAGTTTATAGCAATTTAAATTCTCTTTCCGATGATACAAAATTTATTGTAGTTTCTCTTTGAGTTTCGAAGATATAATGTGTTAAAGTACGGGAATATATATTTTTAGGCATAAAATTCTGTTTTGGATTACTTTCACATTGAAATTCATATACAATTTCATTTCAAAATTATGTTTGAAAGTTTGATTTATAGTTAATAGACTTATCTTCCGAATCGGAATCAGTAAGTATTTATATAAAACAACAACCATCAAACTGAATAACACTACAAAAATAACGGATCGTAAAATTTCTGAAAGTGCAAAAAGATCGCTGAGATCGAGACTCGTAACCGACTACAGTATTCTTGTGCTAAAAATTAATATATTTTTAGGATAATATTACGTAATATTTTGATGATCAAACGTCGGTACATCACGGGTGACTTCCGCTGCAATTAACTCTTGGGGTGTCATAAAATATTTGAAAGCCGCGGTCCTTCTGTTTTGATTAACACTTCCCGTTATGTAAGGCCATAAATTCCAAGCCATCGTATACACAAATTGTTGTTTAGGGGAAATCTGCATGTATCACGCGTGACCTTCATGACCTAACACATTTAAAAATACTTTGATGTTAAATGGTTGTTATTTTTAGAACGAGGAAAGCCCGCGAACCGGCCAGTTGCAAGCAGCTTTCTCAGTAATTTTCCATGACGTAGCGTCGTGCACATGTAGGAAATTTCCTTGCAAAGTACTCGATAAATTTAAATAGTAACCACATGATCCTGTACGTAAATAATGATGACGAAATCCCATATTTTGAGTTAGTAAACATCCGGAATTTGTTTCTTTAGGAAAAGAACGAAAAGAAAGCGATTGATTATGAGACACGGGATAAAACGATTCTGTTCAAATGGCCGTTAATCGGTATAATACGTTTCTATCGGGGAACCGATAGACACGGGTCAATACGTTTCTGTTTGGTAATCGATAGATACGGTGATAAACGTTTCGGTGTGGGAAAGGGTTAACAAATAAAGCACTAAAACCGCTGAAGTAAAAGAAAACTTGTAAATAAATTATAAACGAATATTCAAATGCTAGCACAGTCAAACTTCATTAACACGCACTCGCCGGGCCAGCAAAATTTATTTGAGTTATTAATAGTTTGAGCCATCAAACACAACACAAGGGTTTTACCGGGACCTGACGATGAGTTCGAGAGAAAGTTGCTGTTGAACTATCGGAGTCTGAGCGAACGAAGACTGTAATTTCAAACAGTAGTGTCTTGACAGGACTGAAAGCAATATGCCTCTGAAATTATTTTATTAAGTTTTATCTTGATAGTTGCACTGTCTCAGAAATGAGACAAATTGTATCTTAATCTTATATTCCAGACATTCTGGTACTCAAACTGAAATAGCCAAAAGTTTGTTCAACCCAGCAGAATAAAAAACAATGACAAAATCTTATCATCAGCAGGCAATCTGCTGCAAACCATGACAAGGGAAAATCAAATTGCAGTATAATATACATTTGAGCCGTGCCATGAGAAAACCAACATAGTGCGTTTGCATCCAGCATGGATTCAGACCAGTCTGCGCATCCACGCAGTCTGGTCAGGATCCATGCTGTTTGCTTTCAAAGCCTATCGCAATTAGAGAAACTGTTAGCGAACAGCATGGATCCTGACCACTAGCTGACCACACTGTGCGGATGCTCATTTCATGATAAAATACAATTGTTAGCAAGACTCAATTCTGATTTATTTTTCATTGGAAATGTGCTTTGATTGGAGTATTTTTATCGTGCATCTATATAGCCGATACTGTCTTTAAGTTTTCTGAAGAAACAAGAGAGACATGATGAGGCTATACCTGACTCACCCACGCATTTCACTGTTTATTTAGTTTAGTTTACAGCAACTTTCAGGTCAAGGTATGTTAAAATTTCATACAACATTGAGTCTATAGTGCAAGTTTCATAACAGTGTTGGCAGATGAAAAATGACTGAAAGATGAATGCATGCCCAATACTTCATGGTAACTGGGAGCTGACAACAACCCAACATTGTAAGTAAATATGGGCCCTGTACTGCCAGCTAACCAGGGGCTGACAACAACCCCAACTTCAAAAGTAAATGTGGGCCCTGTACTGCCAGCTAACCAGGGGCTGACAACAACCCGACTTCAAAAGTAAATATGGGCACTGTACTGCCAGCTAACTAAGAGCTTACAACACCCAAACTTTGAAAACAAAAGTTTTGCATTGCAAGCTACCTTAAGTGCTGACAACAGCTCAACTTTGAAAGTAAATATGGGACCACAGTATATTGCCAGCTAACTAAGAGCTGAAAACAGCCCATTTTTGCATGTAAATATGGGCCCAGCACTACCTGCTACCTGGGAGCTGACAATCCCCATTGGTTAAAGGTAGAGGTGTGCTTCAGTTGGTAGCCGGCCAGCACAGGGAAAGAGAAAAGGAGAATGTTACTGAGATATTTAATCAGTACTGAATGTTTTCAAACAGTACCAATATAGGTAAACAGTTCAATCAAATCTACAGAAAATTGTCATCAAAAGTGATGTAGAGCCCTTGATCATCAGATAAAATGTGTGAAATATTTAAATTTCTATTTGAGTAAGACATTTTTTGCATACCTTCATATTATATTATCTGAAAACCACAGGCATTGATAACATACTAAAACAATGAAAAGTTATTTATCTAATATCACCAAGAGATATTATTCATGAATATATCAATGACATGTAAAATATTTTTCTTTTTTCATGGTTTTTACTCAATTTTTCCCAGAAAACATATTATACATCATCTTACTCAAGAATGTTTTTGTTAAACAATTTCATTTTGTGGGCATCATTAAAATTTCTCAATTTTGGACAAAACTGCTATCTTCTTCAGATAATTATGTAGTAATGGACTTCTACTTTTTTTTAAGGTAAAGGGCATCATTGTAAATTTGTTTGTTGGGATATATTTAATTTTGTGGACTGATATAATAACTAAATTATCCACGAAAATATATCCCCCACAAGTGTTAATGATTGCACATTTTCACTGTCAAAACCTTTTGCTCATGTTGAGAAATAGCTTATTTACTAATTTCTAATGTTCAAATAAAATATTTTTGCAGCAGTTTGCAATTTTATATACTATTATCTTTTCTAAATACTTCGTAAGAAATGTCAATTTCTTTTGCACAAATTCAAAATCCACACAAAATACTGCATGATGATTTAAAGACCACAAGAAAACAATAGTACATTCATGATACAAGAGGCCCCTAAAAGGGGCCTAAGTCGCTCACCTGAGGCAGACTTTGACCTAGATCTTGCTTGTGACAAAGTATTAAATTTAAAAAAGAATTTAAAAGATTATAAATTGCTTGTGACAAAGTATTAAATTTAAAAAAGAATTTAAAAGATTATAAAAAAAAAATCAATTAAAAAAGACTTTTAAAGGTACATTGTATTTCTATTTTAAGCTCTAGCAACCCCTAAAAGGGGCCAAGTGCCCCCATTTGAATAAACTGGGAGAGGACCATATAATGATGCTACATACCAAGTTTGATGAAGATCCATCAAGCGGTGCAATTGGTAAGAAGTCATTTAAAGGTATTTCTATTTTTAGCTCAAGCAGCCCCTAAAAGGGGGTTAAGTGCCCTCACTTGAAAAAAATGGAAGAGGACCATATAATAATGCTGCAGACCAAGTTTGATGAAGATCCATCAAGCGGTTCATGAGAAGAAAACATTTAAAAGGTGTTTATATTTTTAGCTCTAGCAGCACCTAAAAGGGGCCAAGTGACCCCATTTGAATAAATTTGGAAGAGGACCAAATAATGATGCTACAGACCAAGTTTGATGAAGATCCATCAAGCGGTTCATGAGAAGAAGTTTTTTTAAATATATTTCTATTTTTAGCTCTAGCGGCCCCTAAAAGAGGCCAAGTGCCCCCATTTGAACAAACTTGGGAGAGGACAATGTAATGATGCTACAGACCAAGTTTGATGAAGATCCATCAAGCGGTTCGTGATAAGTCATTTAATGGTATTTCTATTTTCAGCTCTAGCGGCTCCTAAAAGGGGCCAAGTGCCCCCATTTGACCAAATTTGGGAGAGGACCTTATAATGATGCTACAGACCATGTTTGATGAAGATCCATCTAATGGTTCATGATAATAAGTCATTTAAAGGTATTTCTATTTTTAGCTCTAGCGGCTCCTAAAAGGGGCCCAAGTGCCCCCATTTGAACAAAATTGGGAGAGGACCATATAATGATGCTACAGACCAAGTTTAATGAAGATCCATCTAGCGGTTCATGACAATAAGTCATTTAAAGGTATTTCTATTTTTAGCTCTAGCGGCCCCTAAAAGAGGCCAAGTGCCCCCATTTGAAGAAACTTGGTAGAGGACAATATAATGATGCTACAGACCAAGTTTGATGAAGATCCATCAAGTGGTTCATGATAATAAGTCATTTAATGATATTTCTATTTTTAGCTCTAGTGGCCCCTAGAGGACCTTATAATGATACTACAGACCAAGTTCAATGAAGATCCATCTAGCAGTTCATGATAATAAGTCGTTTAAAGGTATTTCTATTTTTAGCTCTAGCGGCTCCTAAAAGGGGCCAAGTGCCCCCATTTGAACAAAATTGGAAGAGGACCATATAATGATGCTACAGACCAAGTTTGATGAAGATCCATCTAGCGGTTCATGATAATAAGTCGTTTAAAGGTATTTCCATTTTTAGCTCTAGTGGCCCCTAAAAGGGGCTGAGTGCCCCCATTTGAAGAAACTTGGGAGAGGACCTTATAATAATGCTACAGACCAAGTTTGATGAAGATCCATCTAGCGGTTCATGATAATAAGTCGTTAAAAGGTATTTCTATTTTTAGCTCTAGTAGCTCCTAAAAGGGGCCAAGTGCCCTTATTTGAACAAATTTGGGAGAGGACCATATAACAATGCTACAGACTAAGTCGGATGAAGATCCATTAAGCAGTTCATGAGAAGAAGTCGTTTAAAGATATTTCTATTTTTAACTCTTGAGGCCCCTAAATGGGGTTAAGTGCTTGATAGAGGACCTCACCAGGATGCTACAGACCAATTTTGGTGTTATTCTGACCAGTAGTTTCAGAGGGGAAGATGTTTAAGTAAAAATGTGGACGACGAACGATGGACGCCGGACCATCCACCCCATACTAATAGCTCACCCTGAACCTTCGGTTCAGGTGAGCTAAAAAGGGGATCAAACCTGTAACAGACAATGTCTAAAACATGAATTGCTTGAAAGAAACCTTTCAAATGTTACAAATTAGAACCTTTGCAATTAAACTAGGAAAAAATCCAGTCTAATTTGGAGTAGAGTGCAATAAAATATTATGTCACTGTGCAAATGTACAAACATTATAAAACAAACGCTACGAAACCTTTAACATTTGTGGGCAACAAATTTTTATGAATTTTGTGGTTGAATCAATCCATGAAATAAATCCCAATTAAAAGATAAATTCACATTCAGTTTCTGTTCAAAATTTAAATCTATAAGTTCATACCCATGAAATTTTGTGCCCACGAAATTAAATCATTTCAAAGTACATAAATCTCAACATACCTACTGATCTCATATTTTTTGCTAGTTTTTTGAAAAAATATCCAAGACATTGTATGTCTCCTTTTTTACACAAATTCCAAACCACAAACAAAACAAGCTAATATGTCAATATCGTATCATTTATTAATTTCACTTATTTATCAATTCACCAACTTTTTCTCTATATTTTGCAGGTTTCTTAAAATTTACTCCAAGAAAATCTCCTCAAAGATCATTTTTTTCAGAGCCTGTTGAAATACAGAAATATTTCCTGATATTAATCACAGATACTCATCCTTTTGACCGATACAAAAAAATAATCTCATTCCTAAATGATGGTGAAAAAAAAAGGTGCAACCCCATATATGGTGCTGTAGTTCAAAACACTGAAAATATAGTTGTAATATCAAAATTGTATCACTTCCAGAAATCTGACAGAAGTAAAAGCTCCAATGCTTTGGTAACTGAATCTGTTTCATCAGATAAAATATATTAGGAAACCTAAGAATTTATCTGATTGGCCTAACAAAATCAATTTGAGTTTAGCGTATCAAGTACCACAACCAACGTATCAATGACATCTCAAAGAAAAATCCATGGAAATCAGAAACTATTTTACCAATCTATGGAAATACAAAACTTAAAAAACTAAGTGTAATAAGTCACTATAATATTTCTACACCCAGCATTCAAGACACTGTGTTTCTCAAAACTGTCAATACAATGTTCCAGAAGTCAGTTTAAAATGAAATGTTTGAACAAAATAAAAAGAACTTGCAACAAAAAAAATTCTGACAATGATTGAGAGCTCCGACAACAAATATTTCACATTTTACACTGATTAAAGCTTGGTTAGATTTATACAGATACATATTGTCAGATTCCGACATTAGATCTTGATCAATTTGACAGTTTCAGTATGGCATCTCATGACATTAGGCAATTACCCGAATTAGACTGGTAAAAAATGATTAGAATTTAAAGAGACCCAGAAACGAAACAGAATCACTTAAATATTAACAGTTTTTATATTGTTTCAAATCGGGTGATAGTCCCAGATTTAAATCGGCAAAACAAATATTAACAGTTTTTAAATTGTTTCAAATCGGGTGATTGTCCCAGATTTAAATTGGCCAAGAATATCTAGTACATTAATATGTGACTTATGATATTAAGAACAGGTAATATTTGAGAAAATAATCAGCAAAACTCATAAATTTGGTCAACCCCTATATATGATATTACATATTTATAAAAGCTTGTAAAGTTTACTCAGTAAGTTCAAATTTAATATCATGATATTTTTGTAAACATATTGTACTTTATGAAATAGGTAGACATACAAATCTTTGTAAATCTTTAAAAAAAAATTACAAAAACAGCGCCATTGACTATTTTGATGCCACATAGCGAAGACATAAGGCAATGTCTAAGGAAGCTAGAGCTATCACTGCAGTAATTAACGCACCCCCATGTGGATGATGATGCGGTCCGACAACATAATCCTGAATCAATTTATTAAGTAATAACACAGATAGAGTAAGGAATCAAAATTTCTAAGTATGGAAGGGACATAATTCATGGAATATTTCTGAAATATTTTAAATATGGATAAAGCTGATCTAGTAATAACTGAAATAGAGTAAAAGAGCATAAAAAGTTAACTTGAAATTCAAAAGAATAAAAGGGGGCTAATAGTTTGTGAAATATCTGGGTCAGTCACAGTTATCCCCAGCGAAATGTAGCTAATGAATTCATGAACTTTTCAAACCTGTAAAGAACTGTTCATGAACAGTTCCTCAAGTAAGTTCATGAACTTTCAAACATGAAGAGTTCTTGAATAGTTTTCATGAATAATTCATGAACATAATGAATTTAGAGAAGTCCTTGAACAGTTCATGAACTATTTTTACAGGACCAATCAAGAACTGTTGAAGAACTTGGTATGTCCATGAAATGTTCATGATTTCAGTACTGAAATCAATCTTGAACTGATGAATTATGTACAATATTCATCATTACTAAGCTCAGAGAAGATACTGAACAGTTGAGAAAAGCTTGCATTGTCCATTAAATATTCATCATTTCTGTGCATGATTAATGTTGAAGCAAAAACAACTGATCAAATGCTTAACAACATCCTTGATTATTCATCATTTAAAGGAATGTATATTTATTTTGTATTTATAAAACAGAATGTAGTAGAAAAGGCTGCAGACAAAAATGCTTTTTTTTGCCTAATCAAATGCAAAATAGTAGATTGTGAGCTCCCAGCTTGGGCTCTGGCACTGTCAACTTCAACAGCTGAGAAATCAGACAGCCACTTGTGGGGAAATTCGCTATTTACTGGCCAGTTATCCATGCAGGATAGGTGGACTGACTGTTCCGATATAACCCAGGAGGTGTTGAAACTGATGATAATTTACTGTTAAATGAAGTAAACAAACATGTAATTGTATAGCTGATGTTATTCACTGGTGTTAAAATTTTGCCTTATTTTAAATTTTAGTCGTACGCAAATTCTTAACAATGTGAATAAGCAAATACATGTAATATACACGCTGTAAGATTGCAGAAGCTGATCCGGTGACAGCACAAACTGAAAACGTCACAATCCCAAACAGTAAAATGGAAATCTCTTTTCAGTTATTTCGATTTTATCAATATTCTGACTAACTTTCCAATCCCCAACTTAAATTTACTCTATTTTGAGGTAATTCATGAACAAAACATCTTTAGCAACTTCATTCATGAACAATTTATGAACACTGAAATATTCAATTATTACACAGAAAACTTAGGTTTTTTACCTCTATTAAATAAGTTCATGAACTTTTATGACCATTAACTTCATAATGTCACATGATCAGTTTCCACCATTTTGTTGCATGCAAGATGTGATTCAGCAATTGTAGCAAATAAGAAGGAAACATTTACCATACTACATGAATGAATGGTTTAAAAAGAACATGAGGACACTGAATATTAAATAAGTAATTATGATGTTGTCATGATTATTCATTTTAAAAAATACAGAATCCTTTTAAAATGTCACAAGTTTTCACGACCCTGAAGAAAGGTTAATTAGTATCTGAATTTAAATTTCGAGATAAATTACTTAATGTTTTGTATTTTATGAAGCAATTGTTTACTTCTAATTATGCCCCCATTACTGTTTTACTTGTGTCATTTGTTAAGGGGGTAAAATGTCATTGTCACAGTGACTGAGACTCGAAAAATCTGGCCACTATTTACTGAAAACACTTGGACCTACAGCTGTCAGATTTCAAAGCTGTCAGTCTGCTAAACCAAAAACAAACAAAAAAATGTTGTTTGTGGCCCCTGCAAAGATCTGATCTAGGAGGTTTTCTCCCTGTGGAAAATTTCGTGAGCTGTTCATGAATTATTCATGAAATGAAAATGGGACTATATCCAGTTCTTGATCTAATTCATGAATTGTTCATGAACTGCTCTTTAAAATCTCACAGGGGATTTTATCACAAATTCTTGAATAGTTCTTGAAGTAGTCAAGAACTTAGGTTTTAGAACTGTTCATGAACAATTTTCTTGAACTCCTCTAGAATTTTTCGTGAAGATAAAATGGCACAATAAAATAAGCACATGCAAAAGTTCTTGAATAGTTAATAGTTCATAAAAAGTTCACGAATCTAACATACTTGAATCAATTGTTCATGAACTTCTCATTGTCAATCTTTCATGAAATTGAACTATTCAAGATAAATTGTTCATGAACTGTTGATGAACTTGCAGCAAATTTTTTTGTTAACTTTTCAAGAATTAGTGCCATTTTATGTTCATGGACATCCCATGAACTGACAAAAATGTGGTTCTTGAATGTGCATGAATTTTATAAAAACTGTTCATGAACAGTAAGTGTTCATTTAGCTGGGGATGGACCTTGTTTCAGGTGATATTGGCAATGAAACATGACAAACATTTTAAAGTAATAACAGGGATAAAATGCATGACAACTTTAGAGAAAAATGGGCATAACTCATACAATAATGGTGCCAGAGTTTTATGAACCTTTGGTCTTATGATGTGGGGACTATTTAAGTTTAAAGCAAATCCACAAAGTAACTATAGCAACCAGTAAAGGTGATTCATACCCCCAGACACCCGCTCTGATACTGAGAACATAAAATCAGTTGCACCTAATGACCTGGGATGTGCAGATTGTCCAATGAATAATATTAATGACAGATGCTGATTTTATGAAATTCAATTTAGTTGATTTTATGTAGAATGGACTTAAAAAATTAAGCTATTTGACTTAGCTCCAAAAGACAAGGTTTGATCATTCCTTATATAAAAAGCTGAAAAAAATTAAACACTTTTACCTTCCTATGTCTCGCACCTGAAGCTTGGAAGGTAGCAAGGTCGACAAAAGATCCAGTTTCAATTTCAACATCTTGTTTTTACATTTCTTGTTGCTGATATCTGATCACCATTCATCGCTTTTATATAACAATTGAATTTTTTACACAACATCAGTTAAAACCTAGAAAATGGCAGTAAAAAGGTTGTTTTGTATAGATATATCACCTAGGTTACTTAAGCATAATAAAAGTATTCCAATTATCTATATTAAGTGTTTTTAATTTTCTCACTGTCCTCTAGTAATTTGATCTTTCCATGAAAAACTTCTCAAATGGCTGTATGGAATAAAACAGTCTTGGATAAGTCCAGAGAGACAGGTATACTGTTACCATGGTTAACTAAGACATAATACAGTTGACCCTTTGACAAATAAAAATGTATCTTTGCAATATATTTTGTTTAGATTTTAAAATGTATGTATTTTAAATTCTTAATTTTCATGGTTTTAATGAATTTTCTATAATTTTTTCGATTTTTTGATGCTTTTGTCATGTGGAGCAACATCATAATAGATTTTGTTTGTTTGCTTGTTTTGGGTTTAACCCTTACCCTGCTAAATTTCCAAAATGGACTGGTCCATCATTCAATTTGGGCAATACCATTTATTATTTGAAGAGGTGTTGACTGAAAATTTACTGACTGAATGGCGAACAGTGCAGACCATGATCAGGCTGCACGGATGTGCAGGCTGATCTTGGTCTGCACTGGTCGCAAAGGCAGAATCACTTGCCGCCAGCAGGCTAAGGGTTTAACACTGTTTTTCAACAGTATTTCAGTTATGTAACGTCAGGCAGTTAAGATAACCGGTGTTCCTGGATTTTGTACCAGTACAAATCGGTTCTCCTCAAGTAACTGCCAACTTCCCCACATGAAACAGAGGTGGATGACGAATGATGCCAGACACAATGTCTTTCATCAAATTGTCACGGAGAACATACGCCCAGCCTGGGGATCAAACTCGCGATCCTGTGATCCGTAGATCTGCACTCTTCCTATTGAGCTAAGCGGGCAGGCTTATAATATAAGAACCATCTGACAAAACATTTCATATACATACAAGAACTGCATGCTTAAAGGGACAATGGTATATAATTTAAAATTTACAAGAAAAATAATATGCAATTGCAGGCCCAAAGTGGTTAATTAGCATGATTTTACCTATACTTGCATCAGGGCATAACACAAGTGCCAATATAGGCTTAGGAATACAACTTACTACTTGAATGAGTTATTATTTATTTATATGTACTTAAACACAGTAACAAATACTTGACTGTCTGAAACCAGAAAACATAATACTGATGAAAAAAAAAAAATTATCTGGGTAAAATGACATCAAAAATGACATTGGTTACTGTCCCCGTTTCCAATTATTTTGTCCGCTGATAGTTGTTGGCCTGAATTACAGAGGTCTATATATCCTTTGCAATTTTGTTACTATTTATAGTAACATGTAAAATAATGCATTTTATTATGAATTTGACATAACCATCTTTCAACATCAGGAAGCTTTTGTCATATGGCAGTACACAAACTTCCAACGATCAATGACACGGAATCTAATTCATTTATTTAAACATGAAATCAGACATCAGAGAAAATAATCTGATGCCCATTTTATTGTCTCTATATAAGCAAGTATCAGAATTAATCTTTATTACCCATCTGTCCCACCAACCGCATTTCTACAAAGAATCTAAATAAATGGCAATATTATGGGATATGAGATTACAGAGCTGAAATACGATTTAATGCAGCACAATTGCAGGACACAGATGCTGCAGTATCTGTGTATTTTGTACACTTCTAAAAAAAATTCCAACGTATTTTTTATAAATCCTTGTACATATGTTTTATTTTGGTGAAAATTTGATTTCTTTTGTTCAGACTGATAAGTAGTAAAATGTACTAAAGTTTTAAACATGTCAAAGGAGATGTTATTTTAAGTTTAAAGAAGACTTTGTTTAAACTGTGATGTACATTATGTCGATCATTCAATTATCCAACTTTCTACTTCATGTATACGGTCCTTCCTTCTTCTTCTACGTTAACATCCATTTCTAAATCCAGACACACAATAACCATAATAGAGGTTTAACACTCTGAATTCCCATTTTTCATTCCATTCAATATCATTTTAACCGAATAATGTTATTTTAACTTAATGATGTTATTACGTCTATATTAACTGAATTAATGAGTTAATAAACATTACCCTCAGGGCTGATGTAACAAAAGCTCCTTGGTACGCAAAAACAAAGGAGTTAACAAGTTCCTTCAGTAAATGTGCCAGTATTACCATATACCATAATACAAAATTATTACAATATTTGACACACCAAATTGGTCATTCATTCATCAGCGGGTCTCTAGAGAATACATTATTCTGTATCTATTGTATTGCATTGTCACAATTTACATACTTCGCTCCTGATCACAGTTTACTTGCAACACAGTGGGTAATTTAGCTAATTAGGAAATAAGGTTTGCTGTCTATTAATTTCTTTTCACATGAAACCAATTCAGACTATAAAGCTGTTTAGAAGAGGACTGACACAATCGTGTATGTTGTAAAAAGATTCTTGCATTCAGAAAAGCATTCTTTTAAATGTTAAGAGATAACCATTTTTACAAAATTATCATGATTGTTTTCCTAGGTATATCTAAACACATGCATTGAGCCTTCATGTAAATACAGCCATACTTTAATGCCAATTTTTATCCCAAGATTTTAATCTGAAAATCTATATAATAAGTTCTTTCTTAAATATGGACTTTGAAAACACATTTACTTCACACTCCTGGATATAACTTGTACCATTTTAAAATGGACTGTCATTCATTCAATAACATGACTGATCTACCTTATTTTTCTTCGACTCAGGTTCTAAAAATAGCCGAAAATTTAAGAAGTATCTGCTTAAAATGATGTACTCCCCAAGTTCTGACTTTGTCCTAAGATTTTTTTGTTTTTACTGTCTCTGTCTCAGCAAATTTTCTCTTAACTTTGATTATCTGGAAGAAAAGGGGCATAACTATACAAAAGTTGAAAAACCTTTTGAGTTATCTCCTGTAGTACGGACTAATAGTTTAGTAATGCACTAGCTCCCCAGTGAGTCTCTGTAATAATCTAATTCATTTGACCTCGCTATCTGTAAATATGACTGACAAAAAGTGCTTGAGTATTGTATTTATTTCTATTTGTTCCATGTCCAAAATAAGTTACTGACTCCAGGGAAATCTGTACCTACGTCACTTGCTCAATGGCAGACGCAACTTAGTTAGTTATTCAGTACTTTATGCATACAATTTAATGAATATTTGCCTAACTGGTGATAGGCAGTAAGGTCAGAGTCTGCACTTCAGTGCAATTTATTCAAAATATCATAATGCTAGTCAATACTGTGGCCTTATTAAAGGAAAGTAACTCAGAGAAAAACATGATTTTTTTCTTTTGAAGAGTTTTGTCCCTTCTCAACCAGCTGCCATAAATTATTGGAAATGCTGGTTACTTTGGCTTCACCAACATGAAACTTTGTGGAGAAATAATTGTTCAATTCATCACCGATTTCATTTTAATTACAGTTTAGTTTTTCTAACTTTCTCTTATATCACTGCATGTTTGGTTGCAAGTGCTATATATTACATTGTTACTGTAAAAACAATTTCCTGGATCATCACGACACTGCAGAATAACATTCTTTAGAGAATATTAAATTTTGCAGTTAGTGTTCAAAAAGATTTTTTCACATCAATGCAGTTATACCATTACTAAATTACACTAATGAAATGTTTAACTTCTTGTGCAGGGAAAATAGTACACAGACATCAGTTTAGAAATGCATCATGCCCATGTGCATGTATGCATATATATTTGGAAATACTGATCATGCAGATTTTACTGGAAAGTAAGAAGTGATGCAAACAATAAAAAATCTTTAGTTCTGTCTCATTCATCGAGAATTTCCGCAGGAAAACACCTATGAGATTACTGTACACAGATTAACCTATATATATGTATAGTCCTCGGCAAAGGTTATTCACAGATTATAGTCCTTGGCCAAGCTTATACATGGGTTATAGTCCCCCAGCAAAGCTTATACACTGGTTATAGTCCTCAGACAAGCTATACACATGTTATAGTCCTCAGCCAAGGTTATATGTACACAGGTTACAATCCTTCATCAAGTTTCTGCCCTCAAGTCAAGGATATACACAGATTATAGTCTTCGACCAAGGTAATACACAGGTTACAGTCCTCGTCCAAGGTTTTACACAAGTTATAGTCCTCGGCAAAGATTATACACAGGTTATCGTCTTGGGCCAACATTCTACACAGATTAAAGTCCTTGCCAACGTTATACACAGGTTATAGTCCTCGTCCAAGCTTATACATAGGTTAAAGTCCTCACCAAAGCTGATATACAGGTTATAGCAGGGCTGTCGCCGGCTCCGAAAAAGTGGTCCGGCTATGGGACGTCGAAGGCGTCCCTCGAGTGCCGAAGGCAGGAGAGTGGGGAGCAGGAGAGTAGGGTTTCCCCCTTTCTTAAGTGGGGTTTTGGGGGTCTCCCCTGAGAAAATTTTAAGATTTGGGATGCCCGTAAGTGCGTTTTCCTTGCATCTTGAAAGCATTTCCATTAAGATTTTCAGTCAATTTTATAACAGTTTTCAAGGATAATTATCTGACATTTGCCCAATGAATGTTGATGTATTTCACTTTTGAGTGTCAGCCAGTACAAAAGAAAACAACTATTTCGACCCCTCTGTGAGTCTCATCAGGCGGTGGCATTAATAATGAAGGCTTTATCAAGATTCGAACTTGACAACTTGCCGTCTATGTGAGCAACCATACACACATGACAATAAGCGAGGTCATTAGTTTCATCGTAATGCAAACACGATCTATTGGTGAACCACGAAAGCTGAAAACTTCTGTTCACCGGATTTTTCTGACCAAAGGTGCGTTTCGGAAATTTAAATGTCTTAGGTTGATTTGGAATTGCAAGTATGTCCATTTTGCAGCAAAACGTTAAGCAACAAGTTAAGCATACGGTTTCAGAATTTAGAGTAGATAGAAACGAAGTTTATATTATTTTATAGTTGAGATGTATGTCGGCATTTTATTTGATTTAAAGCAATTATTTAAGAGTATTCAAAATAATTAGAAGAAATTAGCTTTCGGTTAGTTTTGTTTTATTATACCACGAAAAACACAATTGTTTCCAATTTTTTTAAACATACAACTACTTTTTTTTCCATCAAAGCAATTATTATAGATTATAAAAAAAATCGCCCTTTAGATCATACCGGATTAAAGATATACCAGATAACCGTTTAATTATGATTAATCCAATCAAGCAGGGTTGTTACTTTTGACACGAAGTGTGCCGAAGTTTTCACACCCCGCGGGCAATCATGACATATACCGCTTGTTGCCGATAATTACCAAGGCAATATTTCGGCATTTTTAATCTAAGCAAAAAGCTGAAATTGTATGCGAAAAAAAAGCTTGTATGGCCGATATCATGCTCGGGCAAAAAGTGACGGCCTTGTAAAGGCCTCATTCCATACACAGGTTGTAGTCCATTGGCCAAGGTTATAGTACTCATTCCAAGGCTTAGGTTATAGTCCTCAGACAAAGCTATACACAGGTTATTGTCCTCAGACAAGGCTATACACAGGTTATACTCCTCAGAAATGGCTATGTATACACAGGTTATAGTCCTCAGACAAGATTATACACTTAGTCTGAAGACCAGTCTCATAATAGAAACCTGCTATTGGTCAGATTCAAGATCCAGTGATCAGATACAGCCAATCAAATGCTTGCATTTTGAGAATGGTCTTCAAACTTTTTTTTACACTGAGGAAAGAGTCTATGATGGAAGTTCAAAAACAAAATTATTTCAGACTTATTAGAATATTTAAGTATTATAACTCAGAAAAGATTAAAGTATTTCAACATATCACTGACTTTAAGAGCAAACCTGAACTTTGTACTATCAGTCAGAAAAATAAAGTGTTTAGAGAATTCAGGCCTAACTGATTCTGCCATTGCGACCAGTGTAGATCATGATCAGCCTGCACATCCATGCAGTCTGATCAAAATCTGCACTGTTCGCCATTCAGTCAGTATCTTTTTGGTAAGCACCCCTTTTAACAGTTAATGGTACTGTCCAAATTGAAAGATGGACAAGTTCATTATCGAAATTTAGCAGGGTAAGGGTTAAATTTGAAAATAAAGTAATGTTTAGTGCTTCCATTTCTTAATATTTCTTTCCTGTAACATTTCTTGTTAAGGACCTGGTTTTTATCATTCAGTTAAGAGGGGAATGCTCGGGGCCTACTATATGTGGGGAAAAATAACTTGGTATTTTGGAAAATGGGAATTAAAAAGTTAACTTTTGGGGAAAACTGCATGATTTGAAAGACATTTTCTGTGAGTAGAATAACTGTAAAAGAAAAAAAAAAACTTTTACATTCTTCTTAATCACAGCTTTGGAGTGCAATACTAGACCTGAAAATACAGTTAATTAAATATTTTTCCAAGACATTTCTTTAAAATGTTTTCTGCCTGTCAGATTTGCACACCTCTCAACATTCATCAGAATATTTTGGTACTTACTTCCAGTCCACATAACACCCTTTTAATTTACTACTAGTTTACTGATGTATTTTCAACTTAGAATCGGCAAAGGAGGTCATATTATATAGTCATTCCTGATGAATTTTGCCTAACTATATATCTGTCAATGTCAGCCTTAGACATTAACACATTACTATAACAATAGTTCTTATATTTATATCATTATGCAAAGCATGTTTATTAAATTTATACTTACATGAAAATGATTTATACTTAAGTCGAAACTGGGCAATGAGGATAGGAAAACAAAATTTTTAAGTACATTTATAAGATGATAAGTTTGGTACAAATCCGTTTCTTGATGAAAACCTGATTAACCGCCTTAAAATATGGGATGTATCCTTAAAATATAAATCATATAACGTATTATTACTGATGACTATTCATTTAGCATACCCCAGAAGTAGGTAATGGGCTTGGACCCTACATGGGTAATGGCTACACCAGAAAATGATAGAAAACTGAAAACTTTCTCACTGATCAGCTCAAACAAAGTTGAACAAGCAGTATGCAAAATGTACAAACTGTATATATACTGCAAGGAACTATTTACATTTTGCCAAACTCTTGAGTGTCGTTCTAGCAAAAATTTAAAAAAAAAATCAACCATAATGCTACTTAAGGAAGATGAAAATAAAATGCTAAAATCTAATCTTACAACTTTTGACATAAACCATTACATACACTTACCTTTTAACTTTAACAACATCTTTATTTGTTCTTTCTTTTCTTCCCTTTTTAAGTAATCCGAGCAAATACGTGATCACACGACACGCTGTCCGAAATCGCATTTCTACTACCATTTGTGTTGCCGGTACAATTTAAACAGCTAGTTTCAGAATTATAAACAATTGGGAAAGAAAAAAATCACCACCAAGATCACAAACTAATTAAATGTTTCTTTTATTTAAAATTTTCTTACCAGTTTTCTTCTCATTTAATGTTCAACAGTTGTAACTGAAACTCTTAAAAAGTGTCATTCCAAATAAAATTAATCACAGCGTTTCTCTTCACGAACATTGAATTTCTCTCCCTGTGGTAGATAATATTAAAGATTTATTGTATTGAAAAAAATTGTCACATGTGTAGAACACATCCAATCACACTGTTGCAATTAAGCAACTGGTTATCAGGAATCGCAACAGTGTTTCATTCTGCTGGTGCGTAAGCAATAACGAGCCTTGGGGTACATTTCAATAAAATCAGCTGATTTATTCATTGAACATTAAAAATATTGACATTGCATCCTCAATCCCATGTTTACAAACTTCTGGTCGCAGAACTTACAAGGAAACATTGTAAATAATAATGTTCAATAACCCTTGGTGTGACATACTGAATATTGATGAGACATTTCATTCTATTGAACCACTAAACAAATAGCCAATCAAATATGCCCGTCCTCTTGCACCCTGGTCGTCTTAAAAATCTCATTAACTACAATCAGTATGACATCACCAATATTTTGGATGCCAGGGATTGGAAGTGCCAAGAAATACAAAATTGCCGAAAGGAATTAAGCTACGGTTCGCTTGATCAAACAAATCCTGTAACCAAATCATCTCTTCATTTCCGACCAAATCTAACTTATGACGTCATCTCAAATATTGCTTTATTCGATCAAAAAATAAGCAACAGCTGCCTCTAAGCTGTTCATTTCATCACCTCACCTTGTCTGTCTTTATTTTAGCAACCAAAATCAACTGAAAATTCTCCTATATATAAATTATTTTTCATCCAAACAACAAAATTCTTATTAAGAAAATCAAAGGGGAAAGAGAAAGGATAGGTGGTGCAAAATTTGGACGAACAAACTGTCTCAAGTATTATAGACAAAATATACAGCAATACTGAGGTGAATTATAAATATGTCCTTTCAAAATTTGCAAAATACGTGGTAAATTACCAACCTAAGTTTTCAGCTTTTTGTGAATTTCTAACTTCAGCCTCATTTCGTTCGAGCATACATTAGTGTGAACCACTGAAGAGTATTTTGGGTGCCAGCAAGGAATTGTACACATGTGATTTAGTTCTGTTTTTCTAAACACATGAGAACTTGCCAGTTGGTCATCTTGGAAATATTCTGATGGAAATTGAGATAAAATAATTCCGTTTTCAACAGAGACCAGTATCGCCTATTATAGCTATCACTTATTAGTGAAAAAACTGTTCCATCTCATTTTTTGCACTCACAAAAATTGGGGAGCATCTGGAAAAACTACTCAAATTTTTCATTTCCCACTAGCATTTTGCAAGTTTGTGAGCGCTAAATTCACGTCACGCAATAATAACAACAAATTCTGGGTAACGAACTGTAAAAAGCTAATTTCAAAGTACGACAGAGACATTTTTTTTTAAAAACATTCGTGTCCTCAGCTGAGTATCTTTGTACGTCAGGAAAATCTAGTCGTAACTGAGGTTAGCAACAGTAATGTCTGAAGAAAATTAATCGAGAGTAAATACCGCAATATTTCACACTAACAATTGTCAACAATAAACAGGATATAATTACAATTTTACTCTGCAACAATGACATTCCCGGAGATCATCATCGTTTATCTCTTAAACAAATTGTTTGTAAAACCCTAGAGAACAATATTCCTAACTGTTTACCCCCAGGTTCAAACAATAAAATATTTTGCAATCACTTTTCAGGTAATTCCTGCGACATACTTTAGTGATATGACGCCATGTCAAACTGTGATTGAGAAATGTTTCGTGTAAACAACAGAATGACGAAAACATTTACCTTACACAAGGTCAAACATATTTTTCAGTTTTTTTTAGTCAATTGCCCTTTAACGTATTTTGAACATGTTAATCTTCACATCAACTATAAACAGGGCATAACTGAAGATTTCCATGTTTTTATATTTTGTACTCACAAACTAAAAACTTTTCTTCACAAATGCGAAATTTATAAGAACAGTTCAAGAATTATTCTGGAATAATAAAAAAAACTGTTCATGAACTGTTCCTGTACTGCTCTAAAAATGTTCAAAAACATTTCAAAGTACAAAGACATGTTCAATTAGGCACATTTTCCAAAAAATTAGGTCATCTGGTTAAATGTTCCTGATCTCAGTTCTTGAATAGTTCAAGAACTAGTCTTCTTGAGCAGTTCATGAACGCTTCTTGAACATTTTGTTATAGAACAATGTTCTTGAGCTGTTCTTGAAATGAAGTTCTTAAACTGTCCAAGAATTATGTTCCTGGCATTTGTTCCATATAACATTTCTTAAAGTCTGCTTGAAACATTTTTAGAGCAGTTCAGTTTCTATATTTCATCAAAATAGCATTTTGCCCACAGAAGCTCATTTCGAATATTGACTGGAGGACCAATACTTTCAAATTGGGGGTTTAGCGCCGCCCCTCCACCCCCACCTCCCCCACCCCCCGCAAAAAAAATTAAGCATACAACCCTTTCATTTATTTATATTAGCTGAATTTCCTTCTTATACAATGACGCTTTGAAAAATATGGTTCAATAAAATTCTACACTGTAGAACAATATTTATTTCAAACGTGCAGACCTACCTTAAAATAGAAAAAACAAAATTGTTGTTATAACACCACGAACAAATCCTATTGGTGTTAGTAAATTACTCAGCAACCTGGAAATTCCTTGGAATTCTTCGAAATCAACATCCTTAATATGATTTACAGATTTAAGGCTAGTATCAAATTTAATTAGCCTCTGAAGGCATAGATTCAAGACATTTTTTTTCCCATAAAAGGTACAAAAGTTCTCCATGACGTCGGCAAATGGAACCTTACATCGCTGCTAAAAACCATTAAGGACGATATGCCAATCAAATGGCCAATCAGTGGACATAAAATGAAGTGAGTTAGGGAGAAGACGAGATTTAGTGACATCAGTCAACTATAATAAGACAGCTGTTTGTCACGTTGTTTTGTAAACAAGATGCAGGGGATGATATACCAACAGGCAGATTTACTGCAGAGAAGCATGTGATCATTACAAAACTTAACAAGAGAGTCACTGTGGCCCTTAGCTGCTCATCTGACCTTGACTTTTAGACCTTAAATATATGTATGACACACTGGATCAGTAACATATATGTTTTAAGTATAAACAAACGGTCCATGAGAATAAGTTATGAAAAGAATTTTCTATTTTTAGCTCTGGTGGCCTGTAAAAGGGGCTTAACTTAAAATGTTGATGACGGATAATGGATCAACTGTCTATACTAATTAACAGTTGATAAACTGATGCTAAAACCAAGGACTACTTGAGCTGCTTCTGTTTTAGAAACAGAAATTCATAAAAAAAACAAGAGCTGTCACTACTGGTGACAAATGCCCCGAAGCATGCCCAAGAATGCTACAGCTGTCTGCGCAAAAAAACACACATCATTTCCTGACCTTGACCCAACAGACCCGGGTCATAAGCGTGACACACCTTCTCAATATGGTTAACATTTGTTTCAAATTATTTTTAAATCCCTTGATAAATGGCAGAGTTATTGACCAGACAAGAAACACCTTTAACTTCTAAGTGTGACCTTGACCTTGGAGCTAGGGATCTGGGTCTTGCGCACGACACGTCATCTCAATATAGGGAACATTTATGCCAAGTAATTCTAAAATCCGTTCATCAATGGCAGAGTTATGGACCGGACTCGAAACAGACCATGTTAACCTTTGACCTCTAAGTTTGACTTTGACCTTGGAGTTAGTGGTCTTGGTCTGCGCATGACATGTTGTCTCATTATGTTGAAAATTTATGCCAAGTTATTTCAAAATTTACAAAAATCGCCACTGTCTCATTAAATGTAGACTAGCTCCCACCCCTGCTAATGATGTGATATTCTTCTTCCTGATAATTAAAGAACTTTTCTTCATTAACAGTGGAAGAACCTCCTGCAAGATGTCTGATCACAAGAATTTTCCACAATTACTTCAATATAAGATCACAATACCAGTATGATCTGCACTGTTCGCCATTCAGTCAGTATCTTTTTGGTATGCACCCCTTTTAACAGTTAATTCAGCAGAGGGACAAGTTCATTATAGAAATTTAGCAGGGTAAGGGTTAAACAAAAGCTTTCAGGGGAGACAGCAGACTCGACTATTTCCATAATATTGAATGGTGTGAAATGGGGCATATCTGAGAAACTATACCTATGACTGCACAGTCGTCAATTTCCTAGCAGAGGAAACAAAACATTAGCAGACACCAGTAACACTAGCTCACATATAAACCTTAACCAAATCAGTACGCCAACACAGACGCATGAGGGTGTGCAATAATTCTTCCTATTCTTTGAACAGTCCTGCAAAATATACACATCAGCTAATAAACATTGGCTAAATCAGATCAGTGATTCATCAAGTCCTATTTTGTTTGCCTGAAATCAATTTAAACTAGAGCTGCTTTTGAGAAAAGCGCATGTCTCCCACAACTGCCTAATCATCTGAATAGTAGTATATGAGTAAACCATGCACCAAGGCCTCAACTGCCTTATCAGACTTTCAGTGCTTTGATTATCAAAAAACAAATTTCAAGGGCCATAATTCCGAAGTGCCTGGGCCGATATGGCTAGTTATCAAACTTGGCTGAGGACTTACTGGCAAATACATTTTGTTCAAGTTTGGTGAAGATCGGATGAGAAATGTTTGACTTAAGAGTGCGGACAAGATTTGTGACAGACACACCGACAGACACACAAACACACAGACAGGAGTAAATCAATATGTCTCCCACACCACTCTGTGGTGGGAGACATAACTACTCTCAGAAAGAAATATTTAGTCAAGATCTGCTGAAATTTGTTTGAGAAAAACGTACAAAAGTATATGTGAGGTGAAGACAAATTGATATCAATTTGCATAGTAAACCTTTAAGGTAGAAACATTCAGTTTCTCATCACCATGAATCAAAACACATTAATGGTTAATGTTTTCCCTGGAACCATAAAATAAAACACTCGTTCTCGAGTTAATTTGTTAAGAAATCATCAGAGTTTTCCTGAACGTCAGAGAAAAACCCAGGAGAGAAATTTCTGGACTGCTTCCGTAAAAGGAGTTGCAGAGATCTTCATAAATTCCCATTCTGGGAGAGTTTATTACACCTACAAGTGTTTGTTTTATACTGCAGACATAGATCTCCGCAACGCGAACGTCATTAGGCAGATTGCAGGCACTTAGACTGCGCTCATTGTTCTTTACTGTACAAAAAGATTTTTTACTTTCCATAGGGAAGTAGGTCTTACTTGAGAAGCAGAATTTAAGGTCAAACAGGACATTTCTCATATCGCGCATTTACAGACCTAGGCTGCAATTGCATAAATATTTTAATTATCTATTTTCTTTTTTTGTTGGATTTAGAGTCACACTGACACATTTTTGGTCATATGGGGACTTTTTCCAGCTTTGGTGGTAAAGGAACGCCCCAGAAGTCTCTCAGGGCATTATTTAGAGGGGTACCTGGGCCAGGTAGAACCACCACGTGAACTTCCATCAGCCAGTGGAACTGCTTCTTTATATGAAGATTTTTTCAACCCAAGCAATGTTTTGACCCCACATCTGTGAGGGGCAAATGATTCGAAGTCAGAAACTTCAACCACTCAACTACATAGGGTCCTAGATAATCTATAATGATTAAGCACTTGTTTAAAGTTAAGATTTTACTACAATTGCATTATTTTTGTTTCGTGCTCCAACCATGAAAATGGCAATTACACTTCACAAAACAGGACAAAGACGTAACAAAACTTTGATGCTCTTGGACACATTTTGGCAATTACACTTCATAAAACAGGACAAAGACATAACAATACTTTGATGCTCTTGGACACATTTTGGCAATTACACTTCACAAAACAGGACAAAGACATGACAATACTTTGATGCTCTTGGACACATTTTGGCAATTACACTTCACAAAACAGGACAAAGACATAACAATACTTTGATGCTCTTGAACAAATTTTGGCAATTACACTTCACAAAACAGGACAAAGACATAACAATACTTTGATGCTCTTGGACACATTTTGGCAATTACACTTCACAAAACAGGACAAAGACATAACAATACTTTGATGCTCTTGAACACATTTTGCCAATTACACTTCACAAAACAGGACAAAGAGATGACAATACTTTGATGCTCTTGGACACATTTTGGCAATTACACTTCACAAAACAGGACAAAGAGATGACAATACTTTGATACTCTTGAACAAATTTTGGCAATTACACTTCACAAAACAGGACAAAGACATAACAATACTTTGATGCTCTTGGACACATTTTGGCAATTACACTTCATAAAACAGGACAAAGACATAACAATACTTGGATGCTCTTGGACACATTTTGGCAATTACACTTCATAAAACAGGACAAAGACATAACAATACTTGGATGCTCTTGAACAAATTTTGGCAATTAGACATGACAATACTTGGATGCTCTTGAACAAATTTTGGCAATTACACTTCACAAAACAGGACAAAGACATAACAATACTTTGATGCTCTTGAACAAATTTTGGCAATTAGACATGGCAATACTTGGATGCTCTTGAACAAATTTTGGCAATTACACTTCACAAAACAGGACAAAGAGATGACAATACTTTGATGCTCTTGAACAAATTTTGGCAATTATACTTCACAAAACAGGACAAAGACATAACAATACTTTGATGCTCTTGGACACATTTTGGCAATTACACTTCATAAAACAGGACAAAGACATAACAATACTTTGATGCTCTTGAACACATTTTGGCAATTACACTTCACAAAACAGGACAAAGACATAACAATACTTTGATGCTCTTGAACAAATGTTGGTAATTACACGACAAAGACATAACAATACTTGGATGCTCTTGAACAAATTTTGGCAATTAGACATGACAATACTTGGAGGCTCTTTGAACAAATTTTGGCAATTACACTTCACAATACAGGACAAAGACATGGCAATATTTGGATGCTCTTAGACACATTTTGGCAATTACACTTCATAATATAGGACAAAGACATAACAATACTTGGATGCTCTTGAACAAATTTTGGCAATTAGACATGACAACACTTGGATGCTCTTTGAACAAATTTTGGCAACTACACTTCACAATACAGGACAAAGAGATGACAATACTTGGATGTTCTACGACCAGCCTCTTAGAAGAACGTTGGTAACTATCCATCAACAAGTTGATAACTATTCTGGTCTTTTTCTAGCCTGCTTACATTTAGAGAACAAGAATTAATCATTGCTGCGGTGTTCGGTGAAATTCCTTAGACTAACGTTCTGTTGAATACAAACTTGCCTATTTTTTTTGTTATTATAGAGTCCACACTATACTGGTTTAAATCTCTTGCTTTCTTCAAAAAAAAAACAAAAAAGGTACTTTGACAGTACATATTTCTTAAATTCTATTATTTCAGAAATGCATTCCACCAGTGTCACCATTTGAAATCTGAATTTTTCAGAATTTAAAATGACACCCAAACAACACTTTGCATTGTTTTTTTTATATTTATTGCATTGTTCTCAAACAAGTATTGATTAATCTTATTGTCAATGATGTAAGCGGCTTCAATTCCCAACTCTTTTGCTCAAAAATTGCTGCTGGTGGGCTTTGGTTTAGTTCTAATTTTGTTACATTTTTCTGTTAGTCTGAAAAACTATTCCCAACATGTTTCATAAAGATCAGGTAGAAAATACAGCCTCTGGAGTTTTAATATTACACAGGGGTTTTCTGTTTGTTGGTCTTGTTAGTGAGTAGGTTATAGGAAAAAGATGTTTCCTTTTTTGAAGAAAGCACCAAGCCTTGTATGTAACTATTTTGAAGTATGCTGAATCCAAAAAAAGGAGGAGACACGCAGTTTGCTAACCCCAATTAGCTTAAAATGAGGCCCTAAAAAGGGACCTATATTTTACTTATTTTAATCATATATTTTTTAAATCAATGTCGAAAAGGTTAATTTATAACCTAAATAAGTAACTATTATTGACATAATATTTATTTAGTTACATTAAATACACATTTAATATATAGGACACTGACAAATGACATAGATGAGGCCCTAAAAGGGGGGAAATTGTTTAAAAATTTCATTTACAGGATGACTTTATTTTTAAGTGTGAATATTATATCACTCAGGTAAACAAAACTCATTTTAGTATTAATTATATCAAAATATTATTTAAACATTCTCTGCATTTTGAGGTTCATTAAGGGTATTTTATAAAACAAATTCACATATACGTACATAATGTAATTCATATAATAGATTTTACAGTACTTATACTGTACATGGGGTACCGATAGTTTGATTTCCCTATGAATATTATTATTAAGCATTCAAAAGAGCAGCTAAAGAAGGGATTATTTTGTGTTTTTCTTGTAATTCAATATCTCTAAATGACTGTAAAATGTATTATACAAAACATAATTCATATGTTTTTCAAGACAATTAATGACTTCAAGCTAAAGCATACGATCATCCTAATGCTTTCTTTACAACAAAAGAAAATGAAATGTGAACTAAATGTATTGTATTTATTATTTCTAATTTATACTGTATTCAATGATACTAATTTATTTGATTTAGATTAAGATTTCAAGTTTTAGAATCAGTCTAAATTCCGCTTTCTTGAAAATAGCACTGGTATTGTATGATAGATTAACCTTTGTACGGTTTGAACCAATGATCTTCCTATTGATCTGACAACACCTTTACCACTAGATGGTCTCTCCCACTGAACCCTCCACAAAACTTATAACTAAAAACATTTCTAAAGTTCATTGATTTACTGCAGACACCCCAAAAACGCAAATAGTTACATATAAAAAATGTTTTAAGATGAAAATATGATACAGAAATAAAGAAAGTCATACCTAATAGAGTTAGATGTAAACTTATAAGGTAAAGATTAATCGATTAGTTTTTAAACAATGTCTCCTTAAAACATACTGAGCTACACTTATCTTGCATATTAAGCCTTTTGACAAATAACAAAACATTGTATTTTCTGTCTTAGGTTCCAACTCGGCCTATAGGATGATATCATGTTTCTGATAAAGAAATAGTCATTAAAACCGTTGTACTTTTGGGTCAGAGTTGAGTATACTCTGCATCTCGGTATAGCCGATGGAGCTCATTCAGCATGAGTAAAAGGAGTATTGCATGCCGTCCTAGTTATAAACATAGCTGATATGTGCTCTTTGTCCAATACAGTGGAATAGCTAGGAATACCTCTCAGTAGCGCAATTATAAGTCCTAGAATAATTGCTTGTTTTGGGTAATGTCCCAAGCATTTTTCATGAACTTACTAAAGTTGAAAAAAGTTACGATCAGGTTACCCTAAGCAAGCAACTTTTAATTTCAGGCGTAACAACCTTTTCAATATTTAACTAAAACTGTAATAGATTTGCCAGTACTTCACTCTCTAGCACACATGTAAGTACACAGGATTGGCTTGATACCTATGTATCTGCCTTTGTATGAATTCTTGTAGCTACATTGATGAGTTTCCTCCAACTTATAGCAGCTAATTATGAAGCGTATTACATAATCAAAGCCAAGTACCAGTTCTCTTGGCCATTTCCATTTGACAGGATTAGCAATGTCAATGTATGCTATAAATGTCTGTCTACAACCTGCTTGATAAATGTTATTTACGTGAACATCTATCAGGGGGTTGCTTTCAATACGTCTAATTGCTTAAAGAAAATATATTCTCTGGCTTCATTTTGATATTTCTTTGCATGATAGAACAACCTATCCTTCCAGTTGTCAAATGTGCTTCTTGTATCTTTTAACACGGCATAACCATAAGTAAAGATATCCTATGCCTTTGATGTCTTTTCAAAGGCATAGGATATCTTTACTTGAAGTCACAACATGTGGTGCACTAACTGGTATGCCAAAAAGATGGCTTACTACGGAATTAGTCAGCGTGTACCAGAACTGTTTGGAACGGCCAAATGAAGCTACAGCTAACAACTAGCAAACTGTTTTACTATAGAAAATATGTTGGTTCCTCGTAACATTATCCCTTTGTGTTTTTTTTTTTAATCTGCGGCAAACAAATGTTTACCATGTCGCATACCAGTTAGTGCACCACATGTTGTGACTTCAAACTTAAACATGGTCATGGTATAAACAAAGGTATCAAGCTGTAAGTTAGTAAATGGTGCCAGATACAATTCAAATCCCTAAAGGAAATAGATAACATGAAAACATATTTCCTGATTTTCACATTTCTAATATTTATATATGAAGCCATGTTTGGGGAGAGACATTAAGGTATGAACATACTAAATAGCTGGCCTTTATTCTAGATAAAACTGACAAATTTCAAATGGCTACACAACAGAGCAGGACCCCTTTTAAATGTCTGTAGCTTACAATTTTACATTTCCTTAAAGAATATTGTCAGTGCTGAAAAAACATCAAAAGAAAATTGGGGGTCATGTACTTCAGTCAAACAAACCAACTACAATATCAACTAAAAATGATACCCAAAATTGTATGACCTACATTTCAAATCTGTCATGCCATCATATTATTGCGAAAATGATTCCTATATGTCAAAGATAGATCTGTTACTAGTATGTGATTTCAGCAAAAAAAATGTAAAAAGGAAGGAAAAAAGCTCTACAGAGCAAAGAAGGGGGACTCTTTGAATGCGCCATTTTGCAACTACCATGATTTTTTCCACGCCAGTTTTCTATTTAGTGTCTGTATACCCTAATTGTGACCCTTGCATTGCTTAATTATGTTGAATCTGGACTGACCAGTATTGACACTTGACTTTCATTACCATATACACTTCATAGAACCAATTAAATGCCAGTACAATTATAACACAATCATGTATAAGAAATATAAATTTGTGAAACAAATGTATTAGAGAAGTATTGGGAAACCTAATAAAATTCTTAGATATCTATTAAATTGGTTTTAATAGAAGTTTCTTTTATTTCATGAGTCTTTGAATGAGTCACTTGATTTGAAAACATGATTATGCCATTATACTGTTATGCAACATACAAAAATGATCCATTGAAGGGCCTCTCTTTTTTATATAAATCTATTGCCCTAAGAAATACAAATATATGGGTTAGCTCGTAGACCTAAACATGTGAATATTTTTTACTTTTTTGATATTTTATACATCAGATCCATGAATTCTGTTTCTATACTTATGTTAAGTTCAGTAATATGTTAATTTAATGATTGAAATAAATTAATTTGCCCTTCAAAATGTGATTTTAACAATTTCCCCTTTAAGGACCTCATATTATTTTTCCTGAGTCATGTATATTGAAATGTGTATAAAATGTAATTGAATAAATTTTGTGTCAAGGGTTATAATTGGTTAAGGTAATGAATTAACATTTTTGAAATTGTTCTAGATATATTTAAATGAAATAAATAAAAGGTAGTTCCCCTTTTGGGCCTCATGTTATGGTCTATTCAAGTCAACAAATCGTATATGTAGTCCGTTTCTGATCCAGCATTCTTTATGATAGTTAAACACAAACTTTCATGCTTTCTTCATAAAAAACATCTTTTCACACGCAGTTTTGAAATTAAACATAAGTAAAATCTGATTACCTCCCTTTTCAGTATGTGTCTTGAGAAATAAGAGTATTTTGTATTAAACTTTGTATATTTGTCAATACCAAATGGTTGTTAGTCTATGCTAGTGATATTTTATCCATGTTTAGATCATATGAAACATTTCTTTATAGATAAAGTTCAAATTAAAGGAAAAAAAAATTTTCAAGACATTTTTACCTCCCTTTTTTAAACTGATTTAGAAGGAGGTTCCAAGGCAGATACAGCGTGTCTCCTCCTCTTGTAGGATTTGGGATACATTAAAGTTATTTCATGCAAAATTTGGTGCTTTCTTCACAAAGGGGAACATCTTTGCCATTTTTTGTTCCATATCTTACTCGCTATTGTAACCTTTTTTTTTTTTGACCCCAGATAACCAAGTCCTAAATCTGTTCAAGATTCATGCAAGAGAATAAATTTATTTCCATGAAGCTGATTATACACGATTTGCATAAAAACTGAGAAATACAAGTTTCTAGTTACAAACTGACAGTGACATGTATTTTAAATGGAAATACAACAGTACAGTTATTCTGTGGTGGGTCTTTAAGATTAGGACATAATTGGGGGTTTAAGAGCTAAATGTGTATATAAGGAAACAACATGTCACATGCCTGACGAAGCCTTCAATATATACCTTTTAAACAATACAAAATTACACTTTTATTATCAATGCAACAGTTCTAAATCAATAGTTGTTGACAGATTGCTCATAGAGATAGATCACCTTTTATGAGAAAACATTTCTTTTGTTTGCCAGATATCATAACCTATATAATTCTCCCTTTTCTCAGATGTACTTTTCTGTAGAATTCTAGTTGCTGCAAAAAAACAATTCATAATCATTCTCCATTTCCAGTTCTTAATTTTTTCACTGATAATGCAGGAACATTTTCCATAATTCAATCAATTCTTATATATCAGACAATGGGGACTATACAAAATGTTTGTTAATTATAGAGATATATGCTGACTTCAGGCATTTTATATACTGTCTGTGACATACTTGAAATGCAAAAGCTTCTTCAGAGTGAAATCTTCATCAAGGAGGGAGCATAGCAACCAACTGTGGTTTCTTTATGATGTAGAGTTCACTACAAAGCAGCCAGCCTCTTTTTAACTTCCTGTTTTTACTACTTTGTTCAATTCAGCCATAAAATAGATCAGCATCTTAATAAACCCTCTTTACAAATAAGTTCTGGAAAAATTGGACAAGAGGCACTATGATGGAGGATGACCAATGGATGCAGGACCATCCATCTACACAAATAGCTCATCCTGACCAAAGTAGTGTCCCATACCCTTAGGACAACGGGCACATTTTTATACAATCTCGCCAGGCATATGTATGTTTTTGACAACACTGAAAGTGATGTCAGACGACTTTCAGCTTTTTCCTGAAGTTAAGAAAATGAAAGTAAACAGGTTAAACTTGAAAACGAAAGTTGCATTTGCATTGGTCTATTGTCAGGGGTCACGCGCATGGGTCACCCCATCTAAATGTATGCGCGTGGATGTATTGGGAGTCAATTTTCAGTACTTTCTAACGATCTGAAAATATCTGGGCTTTAGCAGGACATGCCAGCTTCTCATCTATGAAAAAATATTTGAACTTGGAATAAATAGAAATCTCACAGGGGTCCGAAACGGAGCAAGGCTATATGAAGATTTCTGGAACTCAAATTGTTCAAAAGGACCTTTTAAATGTTGTCTAAAAGTGTCAGTATATGCCTCGGATGTTAGATATTTCCGTATTTGAGAGCTGCAGACCTTGGCATTTCAGAAACAGTTTCAAAATGAATTTTGTGTAATAAATGTTGATTCTACAGAAGCATGAAAGGGCCATCAGATGCTAATATGTTTTATTACATTACAGGCATGGAAAGGATATACAGATTTCCTAAAATGCATTGGCAATCAAGGGCCATAACTCCTCTAAAAATCATCCAAGAGCCGGCAATATGCATAATAAGGCTTGGCAATGATCACTCTCTTAAGATTTGGTGAAAATCCACCTAATAATGTAAGAGAATTTTAAGTGGCAAAAACATCATTAAAGTAGATGTATCAAACCAGAAAATGCTGATAACATGCACAACTAGGCTTGGCATTGATGACTCTTGTAGAGTTTGGTGTAAATCCATCCAATGGTGTTGGAGGAGTTACATGGATAATATTGGTGACATACAGACAGATAGAGAGAACTAAATCAATATGTCTCCCCAACTTAATGTGTGACAGCTAAAAATAATGCATATATACCTTGAAACATGAACCATGGTGATACACTACCATGTTAAAATTTGAAATAAAACAAGCAAATTCGATGAATTGGTATCCCCCGCCGAAAGGGTTTGTGGTGAGGAATGGCAAAAAGATATATCCGGCAAAAAGTTAAGGATGTTAATAAGAAGCAAATAATTTCATTAGTCAAAATCAATTTAACAGAAAACAAATGTTTAATTAAAGAGTACACAATAATGTATGATACTTTGATCGGACTAAGAATTTATTTTGAATGGGATATGCTTACTGTAATAAGCTTAGCTTTTAAAATTAAATGCAGTTAATGAAATGTGAGCTTGAAGTTTAACTGGAATGAAATATTGTCTTTGAGTGGTTTGGCACCAGGTGTTTGCTGTTTTACATGTACATTTGAACATAAAAGATCAGATGTCCTTAAGAGAACACAGATAAGATATCTTGAACATGGCTGAGGGCAAGGTTTGTGCAGTCACAACTTTACATGTTGAAGGTTTGAACATTTAAAAAAAAAAAAAAAGGATGGAAATTTATATATCTATATATAGATATATGTATATATTATTTTTTTTAGGGGGTGGGGGTGCAGGGGAACAGGAGAGGAAACAAAATTTCACATGCTGATTATAAATATTGATGAAAATTAAAAATGAAAAAAAAAAAAAAAAGGTAAAAGGGTGAAGTTGGAGGTGGGTGGGGGGGGGGGGGAGGGGGGGGGGGCGCAGAGGATGCATGATCGTGGTGGGCATGGACTGGGTGGAGAAGTGAGGTGGGGGAATAGTAACAACTTGGAAGGTTTGAAAAAAATCTAAAATAAATGAAAAAAAAAAAAAAAATTTGGGAGGGGTGGGGGAGTGGGGTTGGGGGGGGAGGGGGGTGTGACCAAGGCAAGTGGGTGACCAGGTGTGGGTGCGCCAATTCACATGTTTATAATAAATGTTCACATAAAAGAATGAAAGAAATTTAATGAAATTCTGCCAAATGGTAAGTTTGTTATGTACAAATATGTGGATTTTTAGACAATTAAAGGGCAATAACTCTGAAGTTACAAAAGAAATCCGTACAAATTTGTCTGTGCACAAACCACATTATAGTGCTCTAAATTCTGTTAAAGTTTCATAGTTTAGGTCAAATATATCAAAAGTTGATGCAGAAATTGGCATATCTATAGATCTATAGTACCCTATATAGTTAACACTAGAAACTTCTAAGGGCCATAACCCTGGTGTTACTTGGGCAATCTGTCTGAAACTTGATGGGCCCCATAACCTCATAGTGGTGAACATGTATATGAAGTTTGTTTGAAAAAAATCTAAAATAAGGAATGATTTTTTTTTTTTTTTTTGTGGGGGGGGGGGGGGGGGGGGGGGGGGGGGGGGGGGGGGGGGGGGGGGGGGGGGGGGGGGGGGGGGGGGGGGGGGGGTGTCGGGGGATGGGGGGAAGGTGTGTGATCAAGGTAAGGGGGCGACCAGGTGTGGGGTACACAACTTCACATGTTACAATAAATGTTCATGAAAAGAATGAAGAAATTTAATGAAATTCTACAAATGGTAAGTTTGTTATGTACAAATATGTGGATTTTTATACAAAGGGCAATAACTCTTAATTTACAAATAAATCCAAATGAAATTGTGTGTACACAACCACATTATGGTGATCTAAATTCTGTTTAAGTTTCATAGTTCTAGGTCAAATATATCAAAAGTTATGATGCAGAAATTGCCATATTTATAGTACCCTATATAGTTAACACTAGAAACTTCTAAGGGCCATAACTCTGGTGTTACTTGGGCAATCTGACTGAAACTTGACGGGCCGCAAGAACTCATTGTGGTGAACACGTATATGAAGTTTTAAATAAATATTCCCAACCATTTCCTAGATATGGCTCCGGACGGACGGACGGACAGACGGAAGGACGGACGGACGGACGGAAAGATGGACGGACGGACAACGCCAAAACTATATCCCTCCGACTTTCGTCGGGGGATAACAATAATACAAAATTAATGCAATTCAGTATTTTTTTTTTTTTTAATATTTTGCTTATAAAAAAAATTGCATGAAGATATATAAAAAACTGGACAAACCTTTTCTTCTTTTTTGACTGTATCATAAGAAGAACAGCACTTGCAAAGTCCAACTTCTGTCCTGACTCTTGCATGCGCATTATTTTCCATTTGCTATAAAATTTTTGCCACAGGATGCTCATCTTTATTTTTTAATGTATAATCTACTTCACTGTCATCAAATTTCAGTTAAATCTTTTTACCTAACCATTAATGGACTTGTTAACTCTCCTCCAATACTTTTCCGCAATTCCAATAATTATTTCGTAGCTTACATGTGTGTTCACTCTACTATCCATGACAGAAACTTCATCTCTCCAGAAAATATGAATAACTTCTTAGAAGAACAGGTTTTTAAAGTGCCTCTGTTTACAGACTAATTCTAAGAACTGCTGCATAATAATGTAATGAACAATTATACGGATACGTCTGCATGCAATGTATTTTTAAGTGTCCATCCCTCTATTCTGTCATGATCAATTAAATACACATCTACAAAAATAGCGGATTACAATTTTGTTGAATGGACTAAACCAAACATTTAAAAAAAATTATACTGATCTCTGCCTCCAAAATCGAAGACAGGATTTTGTCTTGATTATATGTCAGTGGTCCAACAATTGTTACAGTGGCCCAAAATTCACTAATTGTTCGTAAGATGTGCTAACCTTTCATAGGCTTTCTGCCAAACGAAGTGGTCAATTGTCCAAGATAACGGAACAGCATATTTCCAAGAAAATCCCCATAACTGGTTTGAGATTCATAAAGTTCTGCAATTTTTTTTTTGTCAAGTTTAACAAGCAAACCGTAAAATAGAAAAAAAAAACACACCAGATTATTAAACAACATAACCGACTGTCAATAAGTCAATACAAGATCCATTATATTAATTATTCCACGACATGAAAATAATAAAACCCAACCAAAATGTTAAGAATAATACCATTCCAGTTAATTCTATTGCAATTATCACAGACTCCCCATACTTCCATCAATCAGAGCGCAGGATCCACTAACTGTCAAACTTCATTACAACAAATCTATCCAGTTCTATAGAAGATAAAAGCATAAATGAATGCTAAAAGAAAGGTATAATTGCACTAATGGACAGCATGTGTTTTTTTTTCAAGTTTCAATGCATGTATTTTAAAAGATTAGAATTTTTTTCTAAAGTGTTACATTTTCAGTTTGATTTTCAGCAAAGAATGCATTTCCCTGAAGGTCTGCTTATTGATTGAAAGATGGCAAATGTGATAATGTGGAAATATTTGAGCCGTGCCATGACAAAACCAAAATAGTGTGATTGCGACCAGCATGGATCCAAACCAGCCTGCGCATCCGGGCAGTCTAGTCAGGATCCATGCTGTTCACTTTCAAAGCCCATTGCAATTAGAGAAACCATTAGCCAACAGAATATGAATCCTGCCCAGACTGCGCGGATGCGCAGGCTGGTCTGGATCAATGCTGCTCGCAAATGCACTATGTTGGGTTTTCTCATGGTTCGGCTCATATAATATATTTAGAAAATGTAAGGTACAAAAATGTTACACGTGAATATAACCTTGTCAGTTAAAGCGAAGTTCTGGACACCCGAGTCCTATAGAGAATTGAAAGGGACTGGACTCAAGATTTTGGTTCTTTAAAACTGAAATTTGGTTATATCATGAACATAAAAACGCGAGTTTTTGTTTGAATGGTTTACAAACATGTTTTCAGTTACAGTGATAGTCTGCTTGCTTGACTGCATCTACTGTGAGTTCATGCAACAGGTTTGTAGGAATTTTTGTGGTCTCTTGCTATTGTCCTATTTTTTATGTCTGAAACCTTGGATAACTCAAGTATTTACTTAATCCCTTGCCACTTCGGGCAATCACTGTTTTACTGTATATCACAACTTGGTTTTCTCTGGAAGCCAGTATGACAGTGAACTCTCTAGTCTAATAGTTGTAACTTAATTATAGTTGACTAAATTATAGGATTTCTTAGAAGAGAGACTACAACTTTTGATGAGCAGTATGAAGAGTGAAATCGCATGATAAATCCTAATATAATCGTGTAATTAATGATGGTTTAAATGCAATCTATATGTAGTTGCATGTTACATTGTCTTCTTATTTTTCATTTTTGTTCCGACTTTGTAAGAGTACAAAAGACATGACCAACATAACAAGATAAATATATATATATATTAGCTCCCCTGTTTGTAAATACCAAAAACAATAGTAGGTAATACCCGGAAGTTTATTGCTTTACGACGACCAACTTTTTTGTTGTTTTATTATCCGTTAAAGGTCCTTATGATGTAGCTGCCACATTTGTTGTTGTGACCACAATATATAATCAGTTTCTTGCTTAATGTCACTTTCTATAATTCATTTCTCATATATTTGTAAAAGATTTGAATATTTGATTCTCACACTGAATACACAGCTTTTGATTACCTCCCTTTATGGTTGTGATAAAAAAAATTCATGTGCAGTAATTCAAGTAATGCTTTTCTAACAAATTAAATATGCATACTCACTCTTTGGAAAGTTGCTTTATTTGTTTTTCACATAAAACTTAAAGCTTTATGAGACTTTAAATGAAGTGACAAAAATTCTATTGTATATTTTATTTTTTAATTTTCGCTTACCATTTTGTGACTTTTAACACAGAGCACTATCAATTTAAGTCTTCTGTGATTTCTAAAGGAGTAACTCATCTCACTTCAACTTCTGAATTTTACACCAGACTATACAGTAACAGTGGAAATATAAATTCTATAACTAACCATTTTAACCTTGAACCTGCTGGCGGCAAGAGACCAGTACAAACCAAGATCAGCCTGCAGGAAGGTTAAGGAAGTGGGCCTGAAATGATAATCTGCAAATTATGTATTCTTCGCATAATATTACGGCACTCTGTGGTTTGACGAGTATTGTGAAATCATTAATATTCGTGGGGGATTAATTTTCGTGGATTTTGTGGCTGAGTCAATCCACGAAATTTAATCCAAATGAACAAGTAAAATTCCTATTCATTTTATGTTCAAAAGTTTAAATCCACAATTTCATTTCCCCACGAAATTGCCATTTTGACCAAAACCACGAAATTTCATGCCCACGAAATTAAATGACTTTACAGTATTCGAGTACTGTGTTTGCTTCTGAGCTACATCTACTTCTGAAGAATGCCACATTGTCTAAAGAGAACATGTAATCACAGAAATTGCCGACCATCATTACAGGGTCCACTGCCTTAAATGTTAAAATTCTCAATAAAATGCTGCTATTTATAACTGAATAGTAACAAGAGCTCCTCGAACACGAAATGCCCCCCTTGATGCATTTAGTAATTGCACAAGGAATAGAAATTATATGCACACTGTAAGTAAGTATATGTAAACCATGTGACCCACAGGGCGGAGCCATATTTGACCCTTGGGGAATAATTTGAATAATCTTAGTAGAGGATCACTAGATGATGTCATATACAAAATATCAAAGCCCTAGGCCCTGTGGTTTTGGACAAGAGGTTTTTCAAAGTTTTTTCCTATATAAGGCTATATATAAACCATGTGACCCTAGGGGTGGGGCCATATTTGACCCCAGGGAAATAATCTGAACAATCTTGGTAGATGACCACTAGATTTTGCTACATACCAAATATCAAAGAACTAGGCCCTATGGTTTTGGACAAGAAGATCAGAAACCATTTAACTGTTCCTGGCCAATGTGACCTTGACCTTTGACCTAATGACCTCAAAATCAATAGGGGTCACCTGCTGGTCATGACCAACCTCCCTATCAACTTTCGTGATCCTAGGCCTAAGCGTTCTTGAGTTATCATCCGGAAACTGTTTTACTGTTCAGGGTCACTGTGACCTTGACCTTTAACATACTGACCTCAAAATCAATAGGGGTCATCTGCTGGTCATGGCCAACCTAACTATCAATTTTCCTGACAATAAGCCCAAGTGTTCTTGAGTTATTGCCTGGAAACCATTTTACTGTTCCTGGTCACTGTGACCTTGACCTTTGACATACTGACCTCAAAATCAATAGGGGTCACCTGCTGGTCATGACCAACCTCCCTATCAACTTTCGTGATCCTAGGCCTAAGCGTTCTTGAGTTATCATCCGGAAACTGTTTTACTGTTCAGGGTCACTGTGACCTTGACCTTTAACATACTGACCTCAAAATCAATAGGGGTCATCTGCTGGTCATGACCAACCTCCCTATCAACTTTCATGATCCTAGGCCCAAGTGTTCTTGAGTTATCATCCGGAAACCGTTTTACTATTCAGGGTCACTGTGACCTTGACCTTTGACATACAGACCTCAAAATCAATAGGGGTCATCTACTGGTGATGACCAACCTCCCTATCAACTTTCATGATCCTAGGCCCAAGCGTTCTTGAGTTATCATCCGGAAACGGATAGGTCTACATTCCGACCGACCGACCGACCGACCGACCGACATCTGCAAAACAATATACCCCTCCTTTTTCAAAGGGGGGCATAATTAAGTCATTAGAGTAATCAATAATAGTGGAACACAGGCAATTAATGTAAAATATCTTTAATGATTAAACTTTGTTTGATCAATTATTCAGCAGAAGTTGGAACTCTTTATTTTTTTCTTAATTTGTCTTGGTATGAGATGGTAAAGTTCAGTTTAGATCCACTTCTGATATAAATTGCCTCCGCAGCCCAATGGTAAAGCACCAGCTTCAAGCTTCAAGTGCTGGAGTGGAGTGGGATAGTACTAAGACTGGTCATCCCAGTGTCAGTTTAATGTGACTTGGTGGGGTATCATGTCACACGTCTATAGTGTGATATTCCAGTGAGGCAGCACAATAAAGTTGGGTACTGTGCTCACTGCTACATACAGACACACACACACTTGTGATAAAAGGGCTATGAAATACAGTTTTTGCTTAATCAACTGAATAAAATCTGTCACACTTTCTACCTAGTTTTGACTACCATCAACGCACATGCATAAGGTTACAAGTCTGAATAAAATATAATCAAACCTGTATTAAGCAGCCAGTGGAGAAAATGACAAATTCTGGCTTCTTAAGACAGGTGGCTGCTTAAGACAAGTTGAACATAAAACGAAAAGTCAATTTCATCAATTTGTAAAGTTAGCAAACTGACTGTTTAAGGCAATAGACTGCTTAATTCATGTAGCTACTGAAGTAGGTTCGACTTCCTAAAAACGCATTTATCTCTGCAGAAAAGGTTAATTTATGATTTCCATAATAATTATATTTGTTAGTTAAGAGCCTGTTTACTACAGGCGGAGCAATTACACTTCCATTGTCCAGCGGCCATCTCATCAGACTCTCTTAATTGAAAAAAGTCATTTTTCTATGCTATAATTGAGGAAAAACACATTATGTCTGAGTTATCATTTGGTGGAGCAGACAGAGGGCAATTCTGTCAATTGTAGCATTAACCTGTGTTGCAGTTTTCTATCTCAAAAGAGAAACAATCCATGATTGAACGACAGAATGTTGCACATCTATTGTCTGTCTATTGAATTTATTGCTGTGCAGCATGTACATAATGGTGTATATCCCACATCTGTACATAATGGTGTATATCCCACAACTGTACATAATGGTGTATATCCCACAAAAGTACATAATGGTGTATATCCCACAACAGTACATAATGGTGTAAATCCCACAACTGTATATTATGGTGTATATCCCACAAAAGTACATAATGGTGTATATCCCACAACAGTACATAATGGTGTATATCCCACAACTGTACATAATGGTGTAAATCCCACAAAAGTACATAATGGTGTATATCCCACAACAGTACATAATGGTGTATATATCCCACAACTGTACATAATGGTGTATATATCCCACAACTGTACATAATGGTGTATATCCCACAACAGTACATAATGGTGTATATATCCCACAACTGTATATAATGATGTATATATCCCACAACAGTACATAATGGTGTATATCCCACAACAGTACATAATGGTGTATATCCCACAACTGTACATAATGATGTATATATCCCACAACTGTACATAATGGTGTATATCCCACAACTGTACATAATGGTGTATATCCCACAACTGTACATAATGGTGTATATCCCACAAAAGTACATAATGGTGTATATCCCACAACAGTACATAATGGTGTATAATCCCACAACTGTACATAATGATGTATATATCCCACAAATGTATATAATGGTGTATATCCCACAACAGTACATAATGGTGTATATCCCACAACTGTACATAATGATGTATATATCCCACAACTGTACATAATGGTGTATATCCCACAACAGTACATAATGGTGTATATCCCACAACTGTACATAATGATGTATATATCCCACAACTGTACATAATGGGTGTATATCCCACAACTGCATATTATGGTGTATATCCCACAACTGTACATAATGATGTATATATCCCACAACTGTACATAATGGGTGTATATCCCACAACTGTATATTATGGTGTATATCCCACAACTGTACATAATGATGTATATATCCCACAACTGTACATAATGGTGTATATCCCACAACTGTATATTATGGTGTATATCCCACAACTGTACATAATGATGTATATATCCCACAACTGTACATAATGGGTGTATATCCCACAACTGTATATTATGGTGTATATCCCACAACTGTACATAATGATGTATATATCCCACAACTGTACATAATGGGTGTATATCCCACAACTGTATATTATGGTGCATATCCCACAACTGTACATAATGATGTATATATCCCACAACTGTACATAATGGTGTATATCCCACAAAAGTACATAATGGTGTATAATCCCACAACTGTACATAATGATGTATATATCCCACAACTGTACTAATGGTGTATATCCCACAACAGTACATAATGGTGTATATCCCACAACTGTACATAATGATGTATATATCCCACAACTGTACATAATGCGTGTATATCCCACAACTGTATATTATGGTGTATATCCCACAACTGTACATAATGATGTATATATCCCACAACTGTACATAATGGTGTATATCCCACAACTGTATATTATGGTGTATATCCCACAACTGTACATAATGGTGTATATCCCACAACAGTACATAATGGTGTATAGGTCTTGTTTATTATAGTGTCACCCCTATTGAAAGGGCCAGCCAGTTTTGGCTTATGAGACACCTTTATTGTGCGTACCAATTACCTCCCAACTCCTACCACTATGCCAGCGCCAGGCGGACAGAAGTCGGTAACCATTCATTTAACTAGCTCTCGGCTCACGAACTGGCCTTTTCGGAATGAGTCCCATGACAAACATCCCCCGGACGAACACTCCCCATGGGGCTCGAACCTTCGACCTCCCGATCCAGAGGCGGATGCCTTAACCGCTGGGCCATGATGACCGACGTATATATCCCACAACTGTACATAATGGTGTATATCCCACAACTGTACATAATGGTGTATATCCCACAACAGTACATAATGTTGTATATCCCACAACTGTACATAATAGTGTATATCCCACAACTGTACAACAGCTTTGTTGTTTGACAACCTTAGTGCTTTCAAACGTCAAATATTGTATATTTCAAAGTTAGCTGATTGATCACACAAAGCAAACCATATAATGATATTCTCAAAAAATTTGAAAGGGTACATCAGCAGATATTCCAGTACGTAATTCGGTATATACATCAGTATGTGCATCTGTTAGGTACACCAGTAGGTACATCAGTTAGGTTCAGCAGTAGGTGCATCAGTTAGGTACACCAGTAGGTGCATCAGTTAGGTACAGCAGCAGGTGCATCAGTTAGGTACACCAGCAGGTGCATCAGTTAGGTACACCAGTAGGTGCATCAGTTAGGTACACCAGTAGGTGCATCAGTTAGGTACACCAGTAGGTGCATCAGTTAGGTACACCAGTAGGTGCATCAGTTAGGTACACCAGTACGTGCATCAGTTAGGTACACCAGTAGGTGCATCAGTTGAAAATCTGGTGTATTGGTCTTCTCAGTTGAAAGTTGGAAGAACTGGTTCAAAAACCACTGCCATGATATTGTGTCACCTTGTCATAATTGTCATGTTGTGTTGTGGTAAGGTTGTATTATCATACATTAAAGACAAGAGGGCCATGATGGCCCTATATCGCTCACCTGAGTAGAGTTGCTTACTTGAACAAGATCTAGGCCTTCTGGTTTATTTTTAGCAAATTTATGAAGATTTCCCTATGTACAATCCAGTAACCCTGGGGCTGGGTAAATTTGACCCTGCGTGGGGGGAGGGGGGGTCAAGATTTGAACAATTTTTGTAGAGGTCCACTAGGCAATGCTACATGTCAAATATCTAAGCTCTAGGCCTTCTGTTTTTTTTTTTAGAAAATCTTAAAGATTTTTCTATGTACAATCAAGTAACCCCATGGGGCGGAGCCAATTTAACCCCAGGGGTCATGATTTGAATTTTTTTTGTAGAAGTCTACTAGGCAATGCTACATGTCAAATATCTAACATCTAGGCCTTCTGGTTTATTTTTAGAAAATTTTTGAAGATTTTCATCTGTAAAATCAAGTGACCCCTGGGGCGGGGTCAATTTTGACCAAGGGGGTCATTATTTGAACAAATGTTGTAGAGGTCCACTAGGCCATGCTACATGTGAAATATCTAAGCTCTAGACCTTCTGGTTTATTTTTAGAAATTTTTTGAAGATTTTCATATGTAAAATCAAGTGACCCCTATGGCGGGGTCAATTTTGTCCCCTGGGTCATGATTTGAACAAATTTAGTAGAGGTCCACTAGGCAATGCTACATGTCAAATATCTAAGCTCTAGGCCTTCTGGTTTATTTTTAGAATTTTTTTTGAAGATTTTCCTATGTAAAATCAAGTGACCCCTGAGGCGGAGTCAATTTTGACCCCCGGGTCATGATTTGAACAACTTTAGTAGAGGTCCACTAGGCAATGCCACATGTCAAATATCAAAGCTCCAGGGCTTATGCTTTTTGAGAAGAAGATTTTTTAAGATTTTCCTATGTACAATCAAGTTACCCCTGGGGCGGGGTCAATTTTGACCCCGGGGTCATGATTTGAACAAACTTGGTAGAAGTCCATTAGGCAATACTTCACACCATATATCTAAGCTCTAGGGCTTTTGGTTTTTGAGAAGAAGATTTTTTAAGATTTTCCTATGTAAAATCAAGTGACCCCTGGGGCGGGGTCAATTTTGACCCTGGGGGTCATGATTTAAACAAATTTTGTAGAGGTCCACTAGGCAATGCTACATGTCAAATATCTAAGCTCTAGGCCTTCTAGTTTATTTTTAGAAATTTTTTGAAGACTTTCATATGTAAAATCAAGTGACCCCTGGGGCGGGGTCAATTTTGACCCCGGGGTCATGATTTGAACAAAACTGGTAGAGGTCCACTAGGCAATGCTTCACATCAAATATCTAAGCTCTAGGTCTTCTGGTTTTTGAGAAGAAGATTTTTAAAGTTTTTCCTTTCGGTTGCCATGGCAACCAGAATTCTGTATGGAACTCAATTCTTTGAACAATTTTTAAAGAAGACCATCCAAGGAACATCCCTGTGAAGTTTCATCAAAATTGGCCTGTTGGTTTAGGAGGAGATGTCGTTTAAAGGAAAGTGTGGACGGACGACGGACGGACGGACGGACGGACGCCGGACGGTGAGCGATCACAATACCTCACCCTGAGCACTTTGTGCTCAGATGAGCTAAAAATCGTGCGCTAACTGGTTTGAAGGCAATTCAGCATGGTATAATAACAATGCAAGGCAACACAACAATGCGTCTTTACAACACAAAACAAAGAGCTGTTTCAAAACGTGGTATCATGTCCGAGGGTGTATATTAACCAACATGTTGTTTTATGAGGTTTTAATTGTGATTTTAAGTTAAAGGTGAAGATCATATGAAGGTCAAGATCATCTTTATATAAGCCAGTTTCTAGATCTTGCCACAAGGTTTGTCAAGTGTGAGTATGAACTAAATCTGGTCATTAATGTGGGCTGTAGGGGAAACAATAAAATCTCTTACGGATGGACAGACAAATGGATGGACAGTTCAATCCCTATATGCCCAGGGGCATAAAATGTTGCAATACTGAATGTTACTTGCTGTACTATTATTATGTCACTTCTCATTGTTGTAATGTCGTGTTGTAATGCTGTGCTGTATTGCTGTGCTTTATTGCTGTGTTGTATTGCTGTGTTGTATTGCTGTGTCGTATTGCTGTGTTGTATTACTGTGTTGTATTGTTGTGTTGTATTGTATGTATATGTTGTGATGTATTGCTGTGTTGTAATCCTCTGTTATATTGCTGTGTTGTATTTCTGTGTTGTATTGCTGTGTTGTATTGCTGTGTTATAATGCTGTGTTGTATTGCTGTGTTATAATGCTGTCTTGTATTGCTGTAATGCTGTGTTGTATTGTATTGTTGTGTTATAATGCTGTGTTGTATTGCTGTGTTATAATGCTGTGTTGTATTGTTGTCTTGTATTGCTGTGTTATAATGCTGTGTTGTAATGCTGTATTGCTGTGTTGTAATGATGTGTTGTGTTGTATTGCTGTGTTGTAATGCTGTATTGTATTGCTGTGCTGTACTGTTGCATTGTATTGCTGAGTTGTATTGTTGTATTGTATTGCTGTGTTGTAATGCTGTATTGTATTGCTGTGCTGTATTGTTGCATTGTATTGCGAGTTGTATTGCATTGCTGAGTTGTATTGCTGTATTGTATTGCCGAGTTGTATTGCTGTAACATCACGTTGCAGTGTCAGGTTTCATGTTGTGCTGTGAAAACGTAGAAACATCTAAAATTCATCAAAATTCTTGAATGAAATATCTTCTGATATTTTCAGACGAATGCAGCTGCGGTATCCTACAGCTAAAATCTTATTTAACATCACGACAACAAGACTGCTTATTAAGAATAAATACTGCTTAAGCTTGTGAAATCACACAGTATTCACTCCAAACATTTTCAACAAGAGCTGTCTCCATAGGATGACACATGCCCCCGATGGCACTTTAAATGAATAGTTATGGCCGATGTTAGAGTTAAGGATCTTTGACCTACGGAGCTGGGTCTTGCGCGCGACACTTCGTCTTACTGTGTCACACATTCATGCGTATTTATTTTAAAATCCATGCATGAATGACAAAGATATGGACCGGACACGCCCATCAATGCACTATCATGAAAAATGACCTTTAACGTCTAAGTGTGACCTTGACCTTTGAGCTATGGACCTGGGTCTTGCGCGCGACACGTCGTCTTACTGTGGTACACATTCATGCCAAGTTATTTGAAAATCCATCCATCAATGACAAAGATATGGACCGGACACGCCCATCAATGCACTATCCCTTAATTACCAAGTGTGACCTTGACCTTTGAGGTACGGACCTGGGTCTTGCGCGCAACACGTTGTCTTACTGTGGTACACATTCATGCCAAGTTATTTGAAAATCCATCCATCAATGACAAAGATATGGACCGGACACGCCCATCAATGCACTATCCCTTAATGTCCAAGTGTGACCTTGACCTTTGAGGTACGGACCTGGGTCTTGCGCGCGACACGTTGTCTTACTGTGGTACACATTCATGCCAAGTTATTTGAAAATCCACCCATCGATGACAAAGATATGGACCGGACACGCCCATCAATGCACTATCCCTTAATGTCTAAGTGTGACCTTGACCTTTGAGCTACGGACCTGGGTCTTGCGCGCGACAAGTCATCTTACTGTGGTACACATTCATGCCAAGTTATTTTAAAATCCATCCATCGATGACAAAGATATGGACCGGACACGCCCATCAATGCACTATCCCTTAATGTCTAAGTGTGACCTTGACCTTTGAGGTACAGACCTGGGTCTTGTGCGCGACACGTCGTCTTACTGTGGTACACATTCATGCCACGTTATTTGAAAATCCATCCCTCGATGACAAAGATATTGGACCGGACACGCCCATCAATGCACTATCCCTTAATGTCTGTGACCTTGACCTTTGAGCTACGGACCTGGGTCTTGCGCGCCACACATCGTCTTACTGTGGTACACATTCATGTCAAGTTTTTTGAAAATCCATCCATCGATGACAAAGATATGGACCGGACACGAAAAATGCGGACAGACTGACAGACAGACAGACGGTTCAAAAACTACATGCCTCCCTTCGGGGGCATAAAAAGTTGCCATATAAATCTGTCAGCATACTGGTATTAGTCAGTGTAGGGCACTTACTTAGAACATACCTAGCCATAGGTGACTTATACCACTAAAATGTCTTCAAAACCAAAAGGCAACACAAATAGAACACTTGTTATTCTACAACTAGAAATACATTCTGCATGCCCACGGGCAGAATATCAAGCCCACCAGCACCTTTGGCTTCTAAGTGTGACCTTGACCTTAGACCTAGGGACCTGGTCCTTGCGCATGACACTCCGCCTCATAATGATGAACATTCATGCCATGTTACATCAAAATCCCACCATGCATGAAGAAGAAATGCTCCAGACAAACTTCAATTTGACCTTTGACCTCCAACTGTGACCTTGACTGAACATGGTTTGCACATGACACTCCTTCTCATTGAGGTAAACATTCATGCCAAATTTAAACAAGATTGGTCCATGCATGTCAAAGTTATGGTCCGGACAAACTTCAATTTGACCTTTGACCTCCCACTGTGACCTTGACAAAATCGGACGGACCCACGCATGCAAATACATCAACCTGCCAAAAGTGACGACTATATTGAGCTCACCGCAAGCGGGCTCGACAAAAATGAACTGAACAAGGGGCAATGTATGTTTGAAGGGTTATATTAGAGGAGGATGCCAGGAAGCAAAATTTAAAGATTTTTTGGCGTGTGTGCACGTGCGCGGTGATGGTGACAGGATTCTAAATGGCAAGAAACTAAATGATTTTTTGTTGTTTTTTTTCGGTGGGTTGGGGGCAGGTAATGTAATTTGTTGCAATCTGCACATAGTCTCATCATCACCTGCCTATATGTTCCAAGTTTCAAGTCAATACCTTTAATATGTTTTTTAAGTTATGCTCTGGACACAAAATTTGTTGGGCAGCTTTGACCATGCTGTGACCTTGACCTTTGACCAACCACCCTGGCTCATGCACCCTTCATCACCAACTACCTACATCCCAAGTTTGAAGTCAATACCTTGAATGGTTAATAAGTTATGCTCTGGACACTTAATATGACGGACAGATTTGACCTTTGGCTTACATACCCAGTCCATGTGCTCTACATATTGTCTCATTGGTACCTACCTACATGTTAAGTTTGAAGTCAATACCTTGCATGGTTATTTAGTTATGCTCTGAACACAAAATTTGATGGGGGTAGTCTTGACCTTTGAACAACAGAGCTGGTTCAAGTGCTCTACATATTGTCTTATCGCCATCAACTTATATGCTAAGTTTAAAGTCAATACCTTTAATATGACAGACGGATGGACAGATGGACTGACAGATGCCATCACATTACACGTGCTGCTTTTCTGAAAGGGGCGTATAAAAATGGACTGCATGCATATTGCAAACAAAAAAGATCAGTGCCAAAAGTCATCTCTTAACATGTAGTGCTCCAAATCTGCACTACAAATTTAAGCCCTTAAGTGAATTTATTTGCTTTGTTTTAATTAAGGATATATGGTGACTTTCCAGCTATTGAAGGTGGAGGAAGACCTCCAGTGGCACCTCTTCAGACACCGACATTATTTCAGTGACAGACATTTTTTCTGTAGGATAACTTACTTTTTATAAATAAATTTTTGTGTAGTTTCAATACATACATATTACATCAGCAATGGTTTTTACAGCAATAACCTTGGCTATACTATAGTTTGATTTTCAATTTATAGACTCGTCTGCCAATTAGGGAAATCAGCATAATTTACCTTGACCTATTTAGGTAAGAACTGTGTGAATAATACTACCTTAATAACGAACCATTCCATTATTTAAAGCACAAAAACATCTCTGACCTCGAAATCGAACTATATATAACTCACATCTGTTGCAAAATATTTTAAATATAACACAGAAACTAACATTTGCTGTAAAGCATGTAAACAACACTGACAGCAGGACAAGGCACTGGCAATGCTGGAAAGCGTGTAAACAACACTGACAGCAGGACAAGGAACTGACAATGCTGGAAAGCGTGTAAACAACACTGACAGCAGGACAAGGAACTGTCAATGCTGGAAAGCATGTAAACAACACTGACAGCAGGACAAGGAACTGTCAACGCTGGAAAGCATGTAAACAACACTGACAGCAGGACAAGGAACTGTCAATGCTGGAAAGCATGTAAACAACACTGACAGCAGGACAAGGAACTGTCAACGCTGGAAAGCATGTAAACAACACTGACAGCAGGACAAGGAAAGGAACTGTCAACACTGGAAAGCATGGAAGCAGGACAAGATACTGCCATACTGAAAATGATGTTTTCTTTCCTGACGACCATATCAAGGTACTTCCAGCAGCTGACTTCATTAGGAACTAACGGACTTTATCGTTTGCAGCAGTGTGATAATAAATAAGTCATATTTTGGGGTATTTTATTTTAAATATATCACGACATGCAAATTGGAGACTATTGATTATGTTCAGTTGAAGTGTTTTAGCGGAAATATTCTGCTGGTCTATGTGCTGGTCAAAGAAATGTGTAAACATAAAGCATGATTCACAATGTTTATTGTTTGAGAATGAATAGTGGTTTTGCAAAATTGAAACCGGTTTCACATAGAAATTGAATCGGATTTGATTAATCGAGTAATCGTCCCAGTCCTACAAAGTACTGTCAATGCTGGAAAAAATGGAAATGATACTGGGCACAAGACAAAATACTGTGCTGGAAAGCATGGAAATGACACTAGGCACAGGACAAAATACTGTGCTGGAAAGCATGGAAATGACACTAGGCACAGGACAAAATACTGTGCTGGAAAGCATGGAAATGACACTAGGCACAGGACAAAATACTGTCAATGCTGGAAAGCATGGAAATAACACTTGCTGCAAGACAAGATACTGTCAATGCTTGAAGGCATGGAAATACTGGGCACAGGACAAATTACTGTCAATGCTTGATACTGGGCACAGGAAAAATACTGTCAATGCTGGAAAGCATGGAAATGATACTGGGCACAGGACAAATTACTGTCAATGATTGATACTGGGCACAGGAAAAATACTGTCAATGCTGGAAAGCATGGAAATGATACTGGGCACAGGGCAAAATACTATCAATGCTGGAAAGCATGGAAATGATACTGGGCAGAGGGCAAAATACTGTCAATGCTGGAAAGCATGGAAATGACACTGGCTGCAGGACAAGATACTGTCAATGCTTGAAGGCATGGAAATGACACTGGCTGCAGGGCAAGATACTGTCAATGCTGAAAAGCATAAAAATGACACTGGCTACAAGACCAACTAGAATTGTCACAAGAGTGACTCATACCCCACCATACGGTCTTGTCACAGAAGAATGGCAACCATAAGTAATCTTAAAAATACTTCATCCTGGGCTTCCACATATAAGTAATACTAGTATAATTATGTGCCCTGGATGAGGGATGAGGTAAATATAAAAAAATCTCTAATATTAGAGATACACTAAAAGCGAATACAAAAAAATGTCTTACGGACCCATGTTATCACAGAAAAATGTATTTACTTTTTACACAGGACTGATAATAAACAAGAGCTCGTCGAACACGAAATGCCCCCCTTGATGCATTCAGTAATTGCACAAGGAACAGAAATTATATGCTCACTGTAAACAAAAGTTCTACCATTCTGGTTTAATCTGACCTTGACCTTTAACCTATTAACCTAACAAGAGATTACAGATTGATCTTGGCGCCATCCACTGAGCCATTTTTGAATGTTCCAAATTTCAAGACTAGCTCAAGGTCAAAATCAAGGTCAAATTTCATTTAGGTACAAAACAATGTGTATGTGGTCCAAATCTGAAAGCTCAAAATCAAGGTCAAATTTTATTTTGGAACAAAAAACTATACATGTGGTCCAAATTTGAAGTCTGTACCTTCAAAAATGTGAAAGTAGGTCACTAGGTCAATAACAATGTCAAAGTTTTTTTCAGTACACAAACCTATGCATGTGGTCCAAATTTGAAGGCTGTAGGTACAAAAATGTGAAAGTAGGTCACTAGGTCAAGGTCAACTCATGTCAAGGTTCATCTTGCCACTCAAAACTATACATGTGGTCCAAATTTGAATGATGTAAGTTATGGACATGAAGATTCTAAGTTTTTCCCTATGTAAGTCTATATGAACCATATGACCTCTGGGGTGGGGCCATATTTGACCTGAGAGGGATAACTTGAATAAACTTGGTAGAGAACCACTAAATGATGTTACATTACAAAAAACCAAAGCCATAGTCTTTGTGGTTTGGACAAGAAGATTTTCAAAGTTTTTCCCTATATAAGTATATGTAAACCATGTGACCCCCAGGGCGGAGCCATATTTGACCCTAGGGGAATAATTTGAACAATCGTAGTAGAGGACCACTAGATGATGTCATATACAAAATATCAAAGCCCTAGGCCCTGTGGTTTTGGACAAGAGGTTTTTCAAAGTTTTTTCCTATATAAGTCTATATAAACCATGTGACCCTAGGGGTGGGGCCATATTTGACCCAAGGGAAATAATCTGAACAATCTTGGTAGAGGACCACTAGATTTTGCTACTTACCAAATATCAAAGCCCTAGGCCCTATGGTTTTCGACAAGAAGATCTGAAACCATTTAACTGTTCCTGGCCAATGTGACCTTGACCTTTGACCTAATGACCTCAAAATCAATAGGGGTCATCTGCTGGTCATGGCCAACCTAACTATCAATTTTCCTGACACTAGGCCCAAGCGTTCTTGAGTTATTGCCTGGAAACCATTTTACTGTTCCTGGTCACTGTGACCTTGACCTTTGACATACTGACCTCAAAATCAATAGGGGTCACCTGCTAGTCATGATCAACCTCCCTATCAATTTTCGTGACCCTAGGCCTAGGCGTTCTTGAGTTATCATCCGGAAACCGTTTTACTGTTCAGGGTCACTGTGACCTTGACCTTTAACATACTGACCTCAAAATCAATAGGGGTCATCTGCTGGTCATTACCAACCTCCCCATCAACTTTCATGATCCTAGGCCCAAGTGTTCTTGAGTTATCATCCGGAAACCGTTTTACTATTCAGGGTCACTGTGACCTTGACCTTTGACATACAGACCTCAAAATCAATAGGGGTCATCTGCTAGTGATGACCAACCTCCCTATCAACTTTCATGATCCTAGGCCGAAGCGTTCTTGAGTTATCATCCGGAAACGGATTGGTCTACATTCCGACCGACCGACCGACCGACCGACAGACCGACCGACCGACATTTGCAAAACAATATACCCCTCCTTTTTCAAAGGGGGGCATAAAAAGTGAGAAAAATACCAAAAATATTGAAAATCTAAAACAGGATTTCTAAAAATAGACTAATTCCTGGAATTTAAGGGGAAGAAACTCAGTACAAAAGTTTAAAAAAAGGTTACTTCCCTTTGGCTCTAAGCCAATCAGAATGAGATATAGTGAAAATACATCAAAATTAACCTTAAATTCTAAGTAAAAGGGGACATAATTCAAGAAAAATTGGTGTCAGAGTTATGCACCTTGTGTCACATGATGTGGGTGATGAGGTGGAACATTTATTTTAAGTTTAAATCAAATCCATTTAGTAGTAACTATAAAACAGTGAATATACATCAAAATTAACCTTAAATTCTAAGTAAAAAGGGGCATAATTCATGAAAAATTGGCATCAGAGTTATGCACCTTGTGTCACATGATGTGGGTGATGAGGTGGAACATCTATTTTAAGTTTGAATCAAATCCATTTAGTAATAACTGAGATATAGTGAAAATACAACAAAATTAACCTTAAATTCTAAGTAAAAGGGGACATAATTCATGAAAACTTGGTGTCAAGAGTTATGCACCTTGTGTCACATGATGTGGGTGATAAGGTGGAACATCTATTTTAAGTTTGAATCAAATCCATTTAATAATAACTGAGATAATAGATTTCAGGACGCGATGCGATGCGACGGGACGGGACGGGAAGCGACAAAACTGACTCCTATATATCCCCCTCCAAACATGTTTGGTGGGGGTATAAATACTGACAATCCTGCACAAGTAGAAATTGCCACAAACTGTAAAACATGATATAGTAACAGAACATGAAACAAGAAACTGACACTATGAGACTATTAAATAAGCACAATGATTTCTGTTGCAAAATATGAACTCAGAACAAAAGGGACCCAATTAATTTAATATGTTTCCAAGAATGCAAATAAAGTACTATTGAAAAGCAGATAAATATAGGAGATCATGGTTCCTTAATGTCTGCAATGTTGCCATGTGACCCGGTGAATATCACTGTCATCCGTGCCTAATTTCTCCTGGGACAGAATCAGTTACCAGAGAGTCTCTTATCTAATACTAAAGTTGTTTTTCAGGGAATGATCAACTGAGGCAATTCAAAAATAATCGGGAAGCTCTCATTTTTCTTCATTAAATCAGATTCAAATAGACTACTTTTGAAAAAGTGCATGCTCTCCCATACTGCTTCATTTGAAAAGAAGTATTGTGCATTTTATCTGATCTGGCAGGGTGGAGTTAAACGCTGACTTATGCAAATAATGGTAATTTCAAAAAACAAGCAAAATAGTTAAAGCAATCATTAAATTCTGCAATCTTTTGGTAACCAACGACTAAAACTCAATGCTACATTGGTTACAATGTAAGGTAGATGGCCATTCAATAAGAAATCAGGAAGCCATATACTACATATCCTGCACAATAATGCAGTGGACTGTCGTAAAACCCCGCCCTGCAAGGTCAATTAAAACGCACAGTAGTAACTAATTATGTAATATCTTGGTACCTTAAAAATTTTTTTATAACAGGATTGGGAAAAAAACCACCTATTGTCCTTTTGACCTCCAAGCTTGACCTTGACCTTTGAGCTAGGGTTCTGGGTGTTGTGCATGTCAAGGTGCTTCATTACTGTGTCAAAAAATATTAAAATCCCTTGAAGGAATTCCCTGTTGAGCTGTAGTTCATGAACTGATGAGCATTCATGAACTGTTCACGAACTGTTCATGAACATTCCTGAACCATTCGTGAACAATGCGATGAATGTTCCTCAAAAAGTTTGTGAACTGTTCACAAACCAAAAGTTCATGAACTGTTCATGAAACTATTCCTGAAAAAGTTCACCAACTGTCTGTGAACCTAAAGTTCAAGAATTATTCATGAACTGGTTCTTCAAAAATTTCACCTTGGTGCATGATTTTAAGTTCACGAATTATAAGTTCAGTAATCAAACAAGTGACTTCATTCAGAACACCAGTGCAGTATTTGATTTTATTTCAATTATGCTGATGGTTCATGAACCTGAAGTTCATACACTGTTCATGAACTTCAAATTAATGAATTGATCAATCAAGTCTGAAATTCATAAAATTCATAAAACAGGATCCGTTTACTTGTAAAAGCTTCTAGTATTTACAGCTGAAGGCTAATACCAGAGTTACTGATAACATACATATGACTAGGAATGTTACTACATGTATTTTGTATTTTATGTTGTCTGCAATTTGTACAAAATTTTGATTAAACATTGGGGATAGCTAACATAAGTTTCATCATTATTTGGCAATTTAGAAAATGTCACTGGAAAAGAATAATGGTGTACACTGATACTTGGTTGGTGAATTTATTGATGTCTTTCATTTCATACCAGAAATCCTTGAAATATTCATGAACTTGTTTAAGAATGAATCAAGATTTTTTCATGAATGTCAATATACCTATAGAATTCAAGAAAAATTCTTGAAAAAAAATGACGAACATTTTATGAGCAGTTTAAGAATATTCGATTCTTAAAACATTCTTGATGTGTTCTTAAGAAAAAGTCATCTAAGATTCAATAAAAGTACTAAAAATTCAAAACCTTTTTCTAGTTCAGTACCAGTTCTTGAACCCAATAAGGAGTTTCTGAACTGTTCACTCATTAAACATAAAACTTAGGTTTTCCTTTACAATAAATGAATAAGTTCATGAACTGTTCATGAATGTTCATGAACATTAAATTTATGTCACATGATCAGTTTCCATTATTTTGTTGCATGCTGGGAAATTTTTTGCACATGTGATTCAGCAATTTTTTAGAAGTTTGTGCAGCAAATGAGAAGGAAATATTTATCATACTACAGTAAGGAATGGTTTAAAAGGAACATGAGTATACTGAATATCAAATAAGTAATTATGGTGTTGTCATAAATTGTTCATTTTAAAAATATAAAATCCTTCTAAAATGTCACATGTTTTCACGACCCTGAAACAAAGCTAGTATCTAATCTGAATGTCAATCTTGAGATTAAAGTAAATTAGACCGTCTAGCAACTGAATTTTGGATAAAATTTCACTTGGGATTTTGTTGTTTTTTCCGCTTTTTTATATTTTGGAATTTAAAGACCTTTTTCAGTGTCGTATGAGGGCGTAATAATTTTTAAATGCAAAATGGACACAATCAGATGTCCTTGGGATTTAATCACAGGTTTAAACAGTGCAAAGTGTTCTCAAGTCACTGACCTGAGAAAGCCTGCTTTTCTCAGACAGGCTTTATTAGGCAGTTGCTATAGTAATGTCACTATTGTCAAAATCACTGTTTCTAATTCAGCTGGGTTCATCAACTTTCCATTTATCTCGTTACTTTCGGTTCATCAACCCCTGGTTCATGAACTATGGTTCATCAACTTGATGAATAGCTGATGCCGCAAAAAGTCCCATTTGTAGTTGATGAACTGTTCATAAATAGTTCACGAATAGTTCAAGAATTATTCATGAACTGTTCATCAAGTTCGTGAATTTCTGGTTCATCAAATTCATGAACCTATCAATTCATGAACTTTGATGAACACATCCAGTTCATGAATTTGATGAGCCAGTCCAGTTCATGAACTTGATGAACCACGCCCAGTTCATGAATTTTTGATGCCGTAAAAAGTCCCATTTGTAGTTCACGAACTTTCATGAACTATTCGTGAACTGTTCATGAACAAAGTTCTGGAATAGTTCAAGGATTATTCATGAACTGTTCATGAATTTCTCAACAGGGATGGCAGAGTTATGGGCTGCATAGGCTGCATAGGTAACAATAGCTGTCTAATGGCAGCATGCCTGACAATTTGAAGCCCTTCCACCCAATACTAGCTTACATACAGTGACCACTGGAAGAAATCTGTAAGAGGACCACTCAAGGAACTTTCTGGTGAAGTTTGGTTGTAATTAAACTGGCCTAGTGGTACAGATGCTCTGTAAAGGTACTGGAAACGTACTGTAGATGACAGACAGATGATGGACAGGGAATCAAACAACACTTCATTAACATCACCATGAGCACTTTGTGCTCAGTTTACCCAGAATGCTGTTCCTCTGATACTATTCTGACAATAGTCCAATAATCTGTGAAGGCTCTAGTAATATGTACCAGATATTGGACAGGGACAGAGACTATCATCAACAGAATTATTTTGTTCATAGAAAGCCAGACAAATTATCACATCAGTAGAATAGATAATTGAGATAGATAGGATAATATTAATAGATGTACTGTTCTATTTCTGTATTTGAGCCGCGCCATGGGAAAACCAACACAGTGGCTTTGCGACCAGCATAGATCCAGACCAGCCTGTGCATCCGTGCAGTCTGGTCAGGATCAATGCTGTTCGCTAACAGTTTCTCTAACTGCAATAGGCTTTGAAAGCGAATAGCATGGATCCTGACCAGACTGCGCGGATGCGCAGGCTGGTCTGGATCCATGCTGGGCGCAAAGCCACTATGTTGGTTTTTTCATGGCGCGGCTCATTTGATAATCATCTTTCAAGTGCACGGTAAATTATACAGATGCACACTACTGTTTGGATTGACAGAATCATCAAGTACCAGATGCAAGACTTGTGTGACGGAAATGGTGACACTTCTAATATTTCTTGTATTGTGTAAAATATACTATTATTACAATGTCAAGTACAAATCATCATCATGGACCATACTTCAATGCCTTTAAAAACTCACCATTTTCAAATAACTAATACCTATTTTCATTGCTGGACCGAGTCTGTTCATACAGGTAATTGAAAGTGCAACACCTCTCTTGACCCATAGCACCGGCTTTATAAACAGGAACTCTATTACATAGATACTGAATTGACACCTCCATGCTCTCAAAGGACCATCAATTGTTTTTATTTCTTTACAAATGGCATTCTTTTTCAAAGGGGGACAACTTTTAGAAAATATTTTCAGTAACTTAGTTGCGACCATACTGCACAACATGTATTGGACAGGTAGATTGTTGGTAAAGATGTTGTTTGATCACCAAATATTTTTGTGGTTTGGTGATAACCTCAGCTAAACTTTAAGGCATACATTTTTGGGTTTGCTAAAATTAATCATTATACTACATAAATTATTTATTGAATCATACTGATTTGTAAACAATTACCCAACATTTGAATACTGCTGACATCGAAAATGAACTAAAATTGAGCAATTTATCTATTTTTGTCTAATGAACACAAGTTAATTAAACAACCATTGCATGCAGTCAGACCACAGTCAGCGTCATAATACAACATCTCCTCAAGGGCAGGCCATGTTCAAAATACACTTCTATGGAAATTTCTGGAGATAATGCTAAATAATTATGCTGAAACCTGAATTTTTTCATAGAAAGAATTTGCTCCCAACTGACTTTAAAATACAAGCAATAAGTAGCCAGAAATGGTTCTTACGTCAATGGCAGGAATATATAAATACTGCTCTACGAAATAAGAACACTGTCAAGGAAAAAGAATTGCATGAACTTTTTAAACTGATTATGTACATGTGGAAAAGTCTGCAACCCGGATAAATTGCTCTGAGATATGTGGCTATACTAAACCTTCTACACAATTCACTTGCAACTTTCTGAAATAAAAAAGCCAGGTAGAGGGCAAATTACTTTAAACATGCCCTAACATGCTATATTAACAAACAGAAAATTGCATTCAGATTAAATTCCGACACCCCCTAAATCTTGATTGATGGATTGATTGGCAACACGCTTATTCAATAGCAGAAAGAAATACAAATTCATCTTTTTTCTACTATTTTATTTGCCTGAATTCTGAGCAAAAAGTATAGACCATGTACTTATTAACTTAGTAACCCTGTAATCTTCTTACAGACTAGCAAGCTTATAATGAAATAGATCATTACACAGTATTAGAAATAATGGAATGCCTAACAAAGTGTCTACCTATACAATATTCATTTCTCTTCCAATCAGCTATAGAACAATGTAAGCTTAATTAAAATTGATGGCTGCTTTATTGGCGGTTAATCTTTTTTAAATAAGGCTCCTTGAAAATGCCAATCTCAAAAAAGTAGTACTTTCTAATGCAAGGAACAGTTACCATACAGTGTATCCTATTTCAGTTAAACAGATTTTTGTTTTATTTGTATAGTTCTTTTATAATACCCTTATATGTTTCAAAGAACATTATTTATAAGTTTTAAAATAATCTTTCATGAAATTACTATGGAAACTGCCTGATAACACTCTTGCCCTCTACTTTTTTATCACATCAAAAATTGGCCCCGCCCATACAGACAAACTAGTTTTTACATCAGTTCATTCCAAATTCAATTTTATTTTAACTCTGCCTGTTTTATCATTTGTACCATAGCTCGGTGTTTTTTCTTAACAAATTTGGTGCATGTAAATCGTATACACTGAGTACAGGGTGCGGTAACTAAAAGTGTGCAGGTATTTAATACCCGCACGCTAGTTACCGCACTGTTGGATTGGAAAGTATGCCAGCGTGTCTGGAAGAGTAGACAGCAAAGAGTTTTTTACTGATTTTCTGCGCTCGCATTGATTTATTTTACCTGAGCTTTACACATTTGTAAAGCAAGGATTTTAAGTACTCACTGAACTGCTGTATATAGCAATGTGGAACGTCTACTAAACCACCATATATGGATGGCTATGATACAAAACAGAAGGAACATTAAAACTCTCGGGTAAACGATTTATACTCGGGGGCTATGCCCCCCTCATACAAATCGTTTACCCTCGAGTTTCAATGCTCTTTCTATTACGAAATCACTGTGTTGGAGCGGTCTTGGTTTATGCCTATAATTTAAGGCATTTATTTTTGAAAAGTACATGCAAAGTGTTTATTATTATTATTTTTTGTTTTAAACAGTGTAAATTTAGAGATTAAAGTCTCTCTAATTTTCAGCGCTAAAAAGACATGTAGCTGTCAGACACTGCTGCAATGAAGCAAGTGTTGCTTTATTCAAGAGGATGATTTTTGAGTTTTATGAAAGTAAGAGTTTATTTTATTGTCAGTTTTTTATACGAATATCAGAACGTCAATAAACAGTGTTTTATGTTGAATTCAACATGGCAGTGCTGTATTGTTTGGTTCATTTCAGGAGACGATGAATTTTCATATTTGTAAAATTTATCTGAATTTAATTTATTTATGCTTCAGAAATAAATTTTCACTGAATAAGATGATGAAATATGTTATCTTAGGCAGGTTATACCAGTTCCATGATAAATAGAATAACAGACTATAATAACTGTCTTTTGATATCAATGTTATCAACCTAAGCAGCAGATATGGGTGGACAGGATTCGGTAAACCTCACCCCTTCAAGCCCAGGGGAAAATATTAACTTTTTTCAGCCAGGGGCCACCTGGGCCCCTAACTTTTAAAAACTAGGGGCCCAGACCAAAAGTTAGGGGCCCAGTTAATACGGTCAGGTATCTGTAGTGAAATATTGCATTTCAGGTTGCTCTCATACAAACCGGGTACATGTATGTTCAGCTGATTATCAACATTTACAGGGGATTAATTGATATAAGCTAATGCTTGTTTTATGTAATTGTACAATTGTATTTAATGGAAATTAAATTAAAACCTTTCAAAACTCAACAGGTTAAAATAAACATATTCAAAATACATTCAACATGTGACAGTGTTAAACTTTTCAACTTTAAATGTTTCTCATGTCCCCCAACAGCAAAAACTGCAAATGAGACCATTATCAGTATTTTGCAACCAGAGCCTGTTTTCTTCCCATTTTTTGTTAAAGTTCCTGGACCTTTTGTTTTTTTCATAATCTTGATAATATTTTCGCTTTTCGGCCGCCGTTTGTACTTGCTTTTCAGCGGGCTTAGTAACCCAATCAAGAAAATGGCACATTTTTTCCTCAGCTTACTGGCTTCGCGTACATCACACATAGGGCGCCGCCATTACAAGGGAGATAACTCGCATTGGCGTGGTATGTCTAAAGTTCGTTCCAAAAAGCTAGCAGTTCATCGGCATCTCTACACGAGATATGTAAATTAAGTTTGTGGTTCCGATAATAATGAAGCACATGCAACAGTGAAAACCGATGGCCAATTTTGCAAACCACGCTTTCAAATATTGCGCCACATTGGGAGGAAGCACTGTGCCGCACATGGGGTCACATGGCGTCGCAGTTCAACGTGTCCGGTATAGACCGGTATAACGGACTTTCTCTTGACAGACCTCCATTTTTAAATGGAGTCGACTACGTTTTTGAATGATTCATACTATTGCAATCCATTTCCCAGTAGACATAAACATATAGTCCAGACAGAGCAACTCATTATATTCCTTTCAGTTCCCAAGAGAACTGTGAAAAAACGAAAAGAGGCAAAAAAAACACCGAATTATGGAAAATTTTATTTTTTTCACCCTGGTCGCCTCCTGGGCCCCTAACTTGCGATTTTTAGGCGCCCAGCCGATTTTTTGGTCGCACTGGGCGACTGCTAATATTTTCCCCTGAAGTCCATATCAGCCTCGAACTGAAAACATTATCAACCTGACAACATTAATCAAAAGCCTTTTTATTATCTATATTTAATGGCATTTTAGTCACTAATGATTAATAATAACTACTTTTAATGAAATTAAGCTTGGGTCTGGTCAGAAAAGTTTGGAATTCAATCAATATTTTTTTCAAAAATGAGGTTTAATCACCAATCATCAGCTATATAAAAACACTTTGTACTGCACTGTATGTTTTTCTGGTTACACCTGTCTTACAAAGGGCCTAGTCAAATGCAAAATATCACCCACTAAAGATTATACCTAAAATTAATGCATGTTATTTGTTGTCGGTTACTGAATTTTTTTACAACTTCAAAAACGTACAATATATTAATTAACATCTAATAAATATTGGCTACGTCACCTTAAAAGGAACCTATATGAAATAGCGCTCCTATGATACCACAGAGTTCGATGCCAATCCTGTAAGATCGTGTTTACAGACCCCAGGATAAAAGTGTCATTATAGATCAGATTTTAGCATCATATTTACTGTTAACATCAATATCAGATGCTATCAAATCAATTAGCCTGTATCGATAATACATTAATACTTCTTTGTTTCCATCAATATATCATTTAAATCGGGCTCATTTCCTATGTTTGGAGTTGTCAAGGCTAACTGGGGTCGAGGCTAACTGGGACAGTTCTCATAACTAGAACAGATTTATTTTACAAGAATAAGATAAAAAATCAGTCATTTTTGTATGTCAAAAATTTTAACAATTTACAACATTTTTATATCACACACAAATATTGTATAATCAACTAATTTTTGTATAGCAAAATTTTCAATTTTCACAGAAATGTTGTAAAATCAAACATTGCAAGGCAAATTTTTTATTCAATACTCACAACTACTGTAACATCAATGACTTTGTATGTCGAAAATTCAAGCAATTTATAATATTCTCTTTTTTTTCATGTTTTTTTTTTTTATTTTTGTTTTTTTGTTTATGTGATGAAATTTAAAAATTTCCACCATGTCTGTTTCCATATACCTTTTAAAGAAAACTTTTTACCACTCATAAAATATCTGCCGAATCCAAAATATGTATCTGGTATACAAACAAGTAAGTTAGCAATGTCTCTAAACCGGGTTCTCAACATAATTGCAGATACGGTGTTGAGTGAACCATACAGCCTATCAGCACAAACTATTCTTTTTCTATTTTATGTTAAAGTGGCTTTGACCCCAGCTGCCCCAAACACAACCTACATAACAAGAGGGCCAATTGAGGCCCTAAAGACACTCACCTGATTTCAACCAACCATTTCAAAATATGATGGTTATATGGCCTTGGCAAAGAAAAAGTCAAGCACAACCATTTCCACACACTTGAAAGGATGCTTTTGACCAAGATTAATGTAAATCCATCAAAAAGTTGTTCAAAGGTTTTTCTTTTGAAGTGCAATGGCCCCTAAAAGCAGTCAAGCAAAAACAATCTGAATTTTCTGTTATAGGATTGTTTTTTCAGAGAAGTAAGAGGTCCCTGTAAACGTTTATACCAGTGCAATCTATTGTACGAGTTCCAATGGCAGACTGGTCATTGCCATAATTCAGAGTAACTTAGTGAAGACTAACTTACTTTCTGCAAGTCAATGAACCTTCATCATGAATATGCAAATTACAGTTTTCTCGGAAATGTGTAAATGTTGGTCAAATTCTCTGCAATCATAGTATTTGTCAAGTTGACCTTAATCTTTTGTTACTGATACTCAAACCAGTATGTAGAGATGATGACCTTGCAATTATTTTAAAGTCAATTGGGAACAATGTAACTTGCTGAACAGGACAACTTTTCTGGTATTTCCTTCTGCGTCTATGAAGCTTATGTTAACTGACAGAAAACCAATCAAGGATGAACAAGTTTTCCTGCAATCTTACCAAAATAGGAGACTCTTCAATTAGAAACAAAAAATGGGTAACTTCGGAAGTAACAATCTCCGCCAAGCCAGCAGACATCGACGGATGAATAAATGTTAAATTAAACCAAAATTGATGCAGCAGTGTCTAGCTAATGACCAATCCTTGGCAACTTTGATTTTTTCATCTCCAATTTTTACTGCTCAGACTAAATCAGATATTATTTTGGCCAGGAAAACTTTGAAAATCTTTACTTTACTAAATGTCTTGGATCATTACATCAAAATCTCACTAGCATCAAGTTATATTTAATTGTTAATAGTGCACTTACTGTTGTGGGTAGTTCTACTACATTTTCAAAAAAATCTTTTCGGAACAATCATTACATAAAGTGACACAAAGATTGCTTAAAATTACTCTCAACAGCTAAATATAGTTTAAGCAGTAATTTTCTTCCATCCTGTACTGCGCTATTACATTCATAATTTGTTAAAATTCTAACAATTTTCATGCAGATGCAGTATAAAAATATTTTGTTCCTCATTAAAACACAGCAGCTAGTAATAATGACTGCTTTTAGCTTAGAAAAACAAGCACGGTTTGTAAAACAATTATGCTCCTCATGATGGACTTCATATTTTCAGTCTCAAAATCAATGTAACCTTGACCTTTAACCTACAGATCCCCAAACAATCGGGGTAATTTACTAACCACACAACAATACCCTATGCAGTATGACAACTGCTGACCAAATCTTTCTTCAGTTACTAAGCAGAAACCAATTTTAGTGACCTTGACCTTTGACCTAATGACCCCCAAAATCTAAGTCCACAAACAATCATTGTATCTTTTGATGACGGTAGGCCAAAATGTTCCTTAATTAATTATTAAGTGGAAAAACTTGACTTTGACTAGTGACCCCTAAATATAAGGGGTCCTCTACTGACCACAAGCAATCACCTTATGAAGTTTGATGACTTTAGACCAATCCGTTCTTAACTTATAGAGCGGAAATTATTATCAGTATGACAGAACAAAAAGTTTCTTTACAACCAGAGTGATTAACATTTTAAAGCCCAGATTTACCAGTTAACAGTATTCAGGAATACAGACACCAGCTTTTCAGTCTTCTTAGAACAGTGTTCTGTTCTGTCAAGATTTTTTCCATACATTTGAGTAACTGGATAATTTTAGGTGTTAAAAAGGTTTGTTTCAAATCACAGTAGCAGATATCCTGAGATGCTTTTGTAGAAAAGCGCATGTCTCCCCAAATGCATAGTCATAAAGGCAAGAAGTCAATAGGGGAAACTCTGCGGCGAAAGTCGAAGAGACACTGATGGTTGGCTGCAATAGGGACCATCTACTTGACATGTCCAATCATCCCACTAATTTTCAACATTCGGGGCCCAGTGGTTCTCAAGTTATCAGCTGGAAACAATTTTCCATGTTCAGGCCCCTGTGACCTTGACCTTTGATAAAGTGACCCTAAAATCAGTAGAAGTCATATACTCTGGATGTCCAATCATCCTAATAAGTTTCAACATTCTGGGTCAAGTGGTTCTCAAGTTATTGATTGGAAAGAGTTTTCTATGTTCAGGCCCTTGTGACCTTGACCTTAGCTCAAGTGACCAATAAAAAATGATAAGGGTCATCTACTTTTAAGTCCTATCATCCTATTAAATTTGAAGGTTCTTGGTCAAATGGTTCTCAAGTTATTGATCGGAAACAGTTTTCCGTGTTCTGGTCCCTGTGACCTTGACATTTGATTGAGTGACCCAAAAAGCAATACTCTAACTGTTTAATCATCCTATGATGTTTCAACATTCTAGGTCAAGTGGTTCTGAAGTTACTGATCAGAAATGGTTTTCCATGTTCAGGCCCCTGTGACCTTGACCTTTGATCTTGTAACCAATAAAATAATAGCAGTAATCTTCTCTGTAAGCCCTATCACCCTATGAAGTTTGAAGTCTGTAGATCAAATTGATTGAAAATGAAGTGTGACAGAGGATGGCCCCAGTGTCCTTGATCTTTGATGGAGTGACCCAAAGAAAGATGAGGGTCATATACTATGTAAGTCCTATCATCCTATGAAGTTTGAGGGTACTAGGTCAAATGGTTCTCAAGTTACTGACTGGAAATGGATTTCCATGTTCTGTCCACTGTGACCTTGACCTTTAACAGAGTGACCCCAAAATCAATAGAGGTCATCTACACTGCATGTCCAATCATCTTATGAAGTTTCAACATTCTGGGTCAAGTGGTTCTCAAGTTACTGATCGGAAATGGTTTTCCATGTGACCCAAAGAAAGATAAGGGTCATATACTCTGTAAGTCCTATCATCCTATGAAGGGTCTAGGTCAAATGGTTCTCAAGTTACTGACCGGAAGTGGATTTCCATGTTCTGTCCACTGTGACCTTGACCTTTAATAGAGTGACCCCAAAATCAATAGGGGTCTTCTTAACCCTTTCCCACACCGAAACGTTTATCACCGTATCTATCGATTACCAAACAGAAACGTATTGACCCGTGTCTATCGGTTCCCCGATAGAAACGTATTATACCGATTGTGTGTAATCACAAAATAATGCCAACACCTCTGTTCAGATAAGACAGTCACCTTTATCAGCCATATACCGATTATAGATTATTGATTATCACTTATCAGTGTTGTGTAAAAGAGGTTACTTTGGCTTCTGTTCTGTGTGGTAAAGGGTTAAAACTCTATAAGCCCTTCCACCCTATTTGTTCTCAAGTTATTGGTCAGAATTAAAGAGTGAAGAGTGACGGACAGACGGACAAGGCAAAAACAATATGTCTCCCCCAGTGGAGATATAAATACTCATTTCTGTTTAAAACACGCATACACTAAAATGACGTCATGTTAACGTCAATGTTTTTGTTGCGACCAAGAAAGAGCGCTACTATATTTCATCTTCTGTTTTAGATAAAAGGCATATTAGAATTGAAATAGTGTATAGCAAAATCGTGTTTAATTAAAATTATAATACACTCAAAATCGGTTATACGTCGCCAGAATAATTCACTCTGGCTATGCCTTTTGAAATTTTTCTGCAGACATATAACTCTTTTTTATGTATTAATAACATCAAAACACAATTTTTCTATAATAATTATTTCTTAAATTTATATAGGCCTTTCAAAAATACTTATTTTTTCTTTTCGGAATGGTTAGTGATCATCTATGAAAACTTCAACCAATGCTACCAAAGTATGACTGATACAAACTATACACAAGATCCTGCCAACGTTCTAAAACAAAGCTATCGGTGGAGAGTTGGGCTGTCTATATATATGGCACTGTATATAAGAACAGCTTAATGGAAGGATCATGCATATTGTAAACTCTGCCTTATAATGCACATAATCTATATTAACAGAAGTTGTCATTTAATCAGGATAAAACACAACCCTCAAGTCCTGCCTGGTTTACAGACACACTGAATTTATCTCAATTATATTTCGGAAGAATGGCTATCTTCAATTAAGAGAGTCTGATGAGATGGCCGCTGGATGCTGGAACACAATTACACAGCCAGCAGCTATAGGATTGCTTACTCTGAAGTATAATATTTTATGGAAATTGCACCGACCAACCAGCCAGTTTATTTCACACCTATATAACTTTACCATAGTCAGTATTACACAGCATCAAACAGTTATATTTCTTGTCATTGCATCTGCCTAAATTGTGAATTAAGAAATAATTTATAGCAAAAGAGTGCTTTATCACTATTTATGCACGATGGGCAGTTATACGTCGGGCGTAATAATTTCACGAGGGCTGTGCCCTCGTGAAATTATTTCTATGACGTATTACCACCCTAGTGTATAAATAGTGTTAAAACACGATTTTGCTATAAATTATTTCAATTCTTATATGCCTTTAATCTAAAACAGTAGACAAAATGTAGCAGCGCTCTTTCTTGGTTGAAACAAAAACTTTGACGTCATTGCACGTTAACGTGACGTCATTCTAGAGTAAGCATATTTTAACCCATTACTTCACAAGCAGTCAGCCTTATCAGCTACACACAGTGTATGATTTATGACAGGTAATCAATAATCAATAATCAATACTATCTTATCAGTTTAACTGCACAGTGTGCATAGGGGTAATTAGAGGTAATTGATAAATTTGACACCTCTGTTACAAATCTCAATATTATAATACTTTCTGTTCATGGGATGGATTTGACATGCCTTAATGAAATTTTGCTAAATAATCTGGCTTTTCAATGGTTATTTTCATTTTTTTCTATATGGAGTATTTTTTTAAATACAGTAAGTTAAAGAGAAGAGAAACACAAAATTGAATAAAAACAGTAATGTTTAATTATTTTTTTCTATCAAAATATTATTTCATTTTTACAATTTTTATACAAATACAAAGAAGAATTATATACACACAATATCTGTAAATTTTAGAAATATTCCATGAATAATAAATTTGCAACAGCTATTCAGAAAATGTTAGTAGAAATGTCATTTTTGTTTGGCGGATAGGAGTAATTTTGGAATTTTAAGAATCTGACACCTCTGTTATAAATCTTAATATTATAATACTTTCTAGTCATGGAATTGGTCTATTATGTATTAGTAAAATGTTTCTAAAGAATCTGCCTTTTTAATGGTGTTTTTAATTTTTTTGTATCTGAAATACCTTTTTAAATATAATAAGTTAAAGTGAAGAGTAAAACAAAATTTACGAAAAACAGTGAAATTAAATCACTTTTTGTTATCAAAATATTAATTTTATTATCTAAATTTTTTCACAGATTTAATGAAGAACTATATATACACAATGTCTGTAAATTTCAGAAATATTCACTAATTAATAAAGTTGCAACAGCATTTTTAAAACATCTAGTAGAAACGTAATTTCTGTTTTGGGGATATGTATAATTTTGGTATTTGAAAAATCACACACCTGTTACAAATCTTATATTACAATACTCCCTGATCATGGAAATTGCCTAATCTGTCCTAGTAAAATGTTTCTAAAGAATCTGCCATTTTAATGGTGTTTTTTTTTGGTATCTGAAATATTTATTTTTTTAAATATTATCTAAAGTGAAGACTAACACAAAATTGAATAAAAAACAGTAATATTCATTTTTTCTATCAAAATAATATTTTAGTTTTTACACAGACACAAAAAGAATAATATTTACACAATGTCTGTAAATTTCAGGAAAATTCTCATACTTCTAAACTTGCAACAGCTTTTCAAGTAGAAAGTAATTTTTTGTCAGACAGATATATATGTAAACAATGATCTGCCTAGGTTCGTTGGAACAACAAATTTACAATAACCTTTATAAATATTACCAATAAATAAATGTATTACTGGTCAGTTCCCAATAAAAACTAGTTCTTCAAAATCCATTTGACACAGTTGGAATAAAATCAGTATAGATTCCAGAGTTTTGGAAGTCGGTAGCACATATTATTTCACAGAAACTATATTACGACTGTATCTCTTTGCTCACTTTACAAGTTGTGAAATCTGTTATGACAACCGTCTTTACACAAGTGCACTTTGCAAACTGAACACCCATACACAGTTTCCTTACGCACTCCTAGCTGTTTCAAGTGATATCTACAACGTCCCTTTGGTCCATTTAATTTGCAATGTACATGACCTCCAATGTTCTCTGCGTCAACTAATCCGACATTGTTCACTTCTGAAGCGCGACGTTTGCGGCTCGAGAAGCCAGCAATCAGGTCCATAGCCATGTCAGTTCTGAAGTCAATGTGGCTGTACCTCTTCTTGCTCCTGGGTCTTCTTGATTTTTCCTTGAAGATAATGAAAGCGTTTACAATGGCACAGTTGACCAGGAACCAGAACAGGTACCGCCACCATTTCTTAGAATTCCTCCCAACAGAATAGTTCATCCGAAGCTGATCGTGTAGGTCAACCCCTCCCATAAACTTGTTGTAGGCACTTACTGCTGATGGCTGTCCAAGCTGAAGAACATTTGGACCTACACGCCTCTGAGCCTGGCATACCTCGGTTGGTTTGGACACGGTTGACAGATGATACACGAGTTTCTTATCTTTCCAGACAGTGGCTGTCAGGTTTGTACCTCCTTTCTGCATCACCATCATGTCTCCCCTGTTCCTAACATCTCTTGGTTTTTTCAGCTCTGGCGGGAACCCCCGACGGTTGGCTCTAACAGTACCACAGGCGTACAACCCATTGTCCAACAAACGTTCCATCAGAGGAATGCTGGTGAAGAAGTTGTCGAAGTAGATGTGCCTGTGGGAGTTGTGAAGATTGTCCGTCAGGCTGGTGACAACGTTGTAGCCTAATCCATGCTCGGTGCCTTCTTGATTTCTACCTAGATAAACTCGGAACCTGGACAGGTATGACGAGGTGGAATCACAGGCCATCCAGATCTTGATGCCACGTTTGATCGGCTTGGCTGGCATGTATTGGCGAAATGACAATTTTCCTGTGAATTTGACCATTGCCTCGTCGATCGCTACTTCTCTACCAGGGTTGTAACAGTTCAGAAAGCTGTCGGACACATGGTTGATAATTGGCCGAACTTTATATAACCGGTCATAGGTTGGCTCTCCTCTGGCAGGCTCGGCTTGTCGGTCCGACACGTGGAAGTACTGTTTCAGCTTCATATATCTGAAATAAAATATATGCAAAATATTGTATATTATATATAAAATACATACATATACAAAACATATGTCAGTTTCTTTTCAAAAATAAAATGTTTATTGAAAAATCTTGAGTACATAACTTTAGCTGACCTCACGTAATCAGGACAGTCTTAGCTCAGTTGGTAGAGTTCGCAGGCAGGCAGGGTAAGCCATATGTCTATGTTTGAATCCTGGTTGTGACAGAACATTCTTCTTCCCAGTTACATTACATTTCTTGTGGAAATTTTGTATATTTTCAAAACAGACTGGGCATGTGTCTCATGGTAAAGGATGAAGTCATTTACAGCTGCTCATTTGAATAAATTATTGTAGACCAGCTTGCTTTTACCTGTTACATGGCATGACTTCTGAGATCCCCGTATTCCCGATGAATTTGTTCTTAGACCAGTACATCCTACTGTCGGGCAGCTGGTTGATACCCATCAGGATCTCCATCCCAACTACAGCTCGAATCTCGCCTGCTGTAGTGTCACTCCAGTAAGGATCTGCACTGTTCCGTTGCTCCATTCGCCAACGAGCATAACTGTTGGTGTGCCGGGCCATCTCGGCAAAGAGTTCAGAGCTGAACAGCAACCAGAAGTAATCCAAAGGCTTAGCCGTGTTCACGTCAAAATCGTCCGGCAGGTTTGCACCTGATGCCTCAGTAAAATCGTTGATCTGAAAAAATAATAATCACAATTTTAATAAACTTTTCGATGTACATGTAAAAATTTACATATGCAATCACAAAATGTCACAAATGTTTGGTCAGAAATATTTTGCCTGGCAGGAAACTGCACTTCATTTAAATATAATTAATATGTTTCAATTAACTTGGGCCGTGAGAATCTCATTAGTTTGAAATGATATATTTACGAGTAGACACAAAAACCAGCCGGATGCAAACATACCATACATGTATATATTGTTTTCATGTATGTGTTTTTCTTCAAGACATATTCAGGTTGCATAACAGGATGGGAGTGCTTGTGCACACCTGATCGGCTGGTTTACGCTTGAAAACGATTTAATTTTCCACGGAAAAATATATTTCATGGATGTATAACATCTTTACGATGATATTTATTCACGTTTTAAATGGGTCAGTATACATTTATACACACCGTGATGTCAGAAAGCCTGCGTGTCCATTCGTTCAATGCGGGACGTTCCTCGTCATCCGACTCGGCGTCGGATGTCTCCAAGTCCGATGCCACACTAATATCTGACTCTGATGAAAACCCATCAAACTCCAATCCATCAGAATCTGAGTCTGAATTAATGATTTCCTCGATAGTTCTTTTTCGGGCCGCCATTTTTGTCTGTTTACCTGACCTGTATAACCTTGAACCATAAGTCACGCGTGATCTATGGGGTAGTTGATTGGATGCTAATTTTAGCCGATACTTTAAATAGCAACACTACGTTTTTACATCCGGGAACTGTAGCTGATATATTTATGCGCAAGATGGACTAATTTTTATAGAGGTCGCCACAAAATAAATGTAAATAAACAATCTTTAAAAATGGCCGCGCTCTGAGGCGCTTACATGAAATGATGGATAACGGCGCTCCTGGTCGCTTCTGTGTGGTTATCGATACCGGCGCTTTGGAGCGCTTGTGTGCGGTGATAGATAGAGGCGCTCGGCGGCGCTTGCACGAAGTAATGGGTTAACAAAGACAAGCATATTAGAATGTGTTGAAAGAACAGACGAAACTTTAACTTTTATGAAAAAACACATATCTCCCACCACTTACCATCCAGAAATTGTAAAATGCCACAAATTAAGAGCAATAACTCCAGTGAAAATCACTGAACCATAACATCCCAACAATATACACCACTACACTTTGCACTGATCACTTTCTTTAAGTCTGGTGGTACAGACATCATAGAATTTGACATGTCTGCTGAAAATCAATGAATCAGAAAATGTTAATGAAATGCAAAATAAGGTTTAGCACCGATCACTCCTGCAAGGTTTTGTGGAAATCTATATAATAAGGTAAGAAAAGTGGCCAAAACATCATAAAATTTGACAAATCAAGGACCATAACTCAGCTGAAAATCACTGAACCAGAATCCGCCAACAGTATGCACAACTTGGCTTGGCAATGATCACTTTTATGAAAATTAGTGTAATCCTCCTGGTAGTATGATCAGCAGCTATGCAGACAAGGTAAAATACGAGAAATCAAGGGCCATAACTCCACTGAAATTCACTGAACAGGAACATGCTCCAATTATGGCATACTCAGGCTTAGCACTGATCACTCCTGTAAGATTTGGTGGAAATTTGCCCTGTAATATAAGAGAAGTGGCTAAAACATTATGAAAGGGGGGGTCCCAGTTAGGTGTCTGCGCAAAATGTTTTTTGATTTTATTAATATTTTGTGGTAATATACCTACATGTATTAAGTTTCATTAACAAGTGTTATTGTTACCAGTTTTTACTTACTTCTATAGATATTCACATTTAAAGTGGGTGGGGTAATCTGACATGTGACCAGCCAGGAACACAATTTCTGTTATTCTTTTAAAAATAGTTCTAACTTTTTACCTGAAACTTTCATGATAAAATAACTATGCAATGGACATTCACACAACATGTTGCATTTTAAATTGTACTGAATACGTTTTTAATCACGGAGCCACAAAGTGGTCTAATCAAATTTACTGATTTTCAATGGACGAACTTTACCAAAAAGCTAACACATTTTTCATTAGTTGAGATATTAAGGTGTTATTTTCAGCAGATATTGTAAACTAAATAAACATTAAAATGACAGTATATCAGTATATTCTGATTAATATTGGTAGAGTGGTACACTCTCAAACTGGGAAAAAGTGGGTGGGGTAAATAAATATTCGAAGCAACACTACAAAAATTGTGCAGTTGTTACGAAATGGCCTCAGATTGTCTATTACTATCTTAATTGTGCCATCATGAGTGGTGGGGGCATATAGATTTGCATTTGTCCGTGCGTCCGTCCGTCACTCCGTCTGTGCGTCCGTCCGAAGTTCGTGACGCGCTTAGATCAAAAAGAATTTGATATAAATTGATGAAACCTTGCAAGAGTCTTTATCATGATATGAACTTACACACCTTCTATTTTTCGTCTGGCTCCGCCCCCTAATTTTAGAGTTACTGCCCCTGAAATAGTAAAAAATGCACATTTTCACCTTGTGACACGCCTGGCTTCAAAAGTATTTGATATAAATTGATGAAATCTTGCATGAGTCTTTATAATGATATGAACTTGCACATTTTCTATTTTTCGTCTGGCTCCGCCACTATTTCTAGAGTTATGGCCCCTGAAATAGTAAAAATTGCACATTTTCACCTAGTGACACGCCTAGCTCAAAAAGTATTTGATATAGTTTCATGAAACCTTGCATTAGTCTTAATCATGATATGAACTTGCACATCTCCTATTTTTAATCTGGGTCCGCGCCCTATTTCTAGAGTTATGGTCCCTGAAATAGTCAAAAATGCACATTTTCACCTTGTGACATGCCTAGCTCAAAAAGTATTTGATATAAATTGATGAGTGTTTATCATGATATGAACTTGCGCATATACTATTTTTATCTGGGTTTGCCCCCTATTTCCAGAGTTATGGCCCCTGAAATAGTGACTGATAAATGCACATTTTTACCTAATTATGTGCCTTACTCAGAAGTATTCTCGGTGCCTTACTCAGAAGTATTTAAATGTAAATTCATGAAACCTTGCTTGAGTCTTTATCATAATGTGACCTTTGCACACATGGCACTTCTTGAGAATTTTAGCATTTATTACAGAGTTATGGCCCTTGAAATAGCTAAAATAGTGGATTTTTTGTTTGTGATGCTCATAAAGTATATGGTATAGAATAATGAATCCTTTTCATAGTTTTTTGAGGCTATACCCCATTAAGACTGCAAACATTTGAATTATTTCCCCTTATTTGTGACAAATGTACCATGCAAGGGGTAGGGGGGTGGGGAGGGGGACACACCCTGTGCCCTACAGACACATTCTAGTTTTATTAAATACAGACTTGGTTGATAAATTTTAACAATTTTTTTTTCACTTTAATAAGACTTTACACATGTGTGCCATGGAAACATCAATGCAGAAAATTTAATGTTAATTTGAACAATAGCTTTCCTCAAAATATACTGCCTCAGGCAAAACATTTTGTGAAATACTTTGAGCTTTCAGGGTTAATTTGGTTTGTCTACATGTCATGTTCAAGGTCCATGCTTTTTCCATGACACACATGTATAAAATGGGAATTTTTTGTTAAAATTTATCAATCAATGCTGTATTTAATAAAATTAAGATAGTAATAGACAATCTGAGGCCATTTCTTAACAACTGCACAATTTTTGTAGTGTTGCTTCGAATATTTATTTACCCCACCCACTTTTTCCCAGTTTGAGAGTGTACCACTCTTCCAATATTAACAAGAGTACACTGATATACTGTCATTTTAATGTTTATTTAGTTTACAATACCTGCTGAAAATAACACCTTAATATCTCAACTAATAAAAAATGTTTTAGCTTTTTGGTAAAGTTTGTCCATTGAAAATCAGTAAATTTGATTAGACCACTTTGTGGCTCTGTAATGAAAAAAGTATTCAGTACAATTTAAAATGCAACATGTTGTGTGAATGTCCATTACATAGTTATTTTATCATGAAAGTTTCAGGTAAAAAGTTAGAACCATTTTTAAAAAAATAACAAAAATTGTGTTCCTGGTTGGTCACATGTCAGATTACCCCACCCACTTTAAATGTGAATATCTATAAATGTAAGTCAAAACTAGTAACAACAATACCTGTTAATGAAACTTAATACATGTAGGTATATTACCACAAAGTATAAATAAAATCAAAAAACATTTTGCGCAGACACCTAACTGGGACCCCCCCCCCCCCTTTGATGAATCAAGGGCGTAACTCCACTGAAAATCAACAAACTTGACAATGCCGAAAATATGCATAACTAGGCTTGGCAACAATCACTTTTGTGAAGCTAGGTGTAAGTCTGCCAAGTCAGAGGAGTTGCCCTGACATTCTCAAAGACAGACAGCACTAAATCAGTATGTCTCCCTCACTACATGTGGGAGACATAATTCGGTAGATGTTACTCATTGGTGAAAAAATATATAATACATTTCCAAGTCCTGGTGTCAGTATACAGGACATTTCTTAATCAATTATATTTGAAACAGGTTGTTATTTAATGATCTATTTCAATTTGTCAATCCAAGCTTTTTCCTTGACTAAGAATACAAAGAACTTGCACCCCTACCTCCCAACTCCACTCCCACTGGATTATACCCCAAAGAACTCTGATTAAGTTCAACTGGCTGGATGTGCAACATTACAACATAAAAACCATTACTCAGTAATATATAATTAAATGCTTCTTTCATGTTCATCTATGGATTTTCTACCAAAATAATCCTCCCCCCCCACCCCCCCACCCCACATACACATGCTACAAACACGCACTGCATGCAAAATACTATTAAAACTGCTAACTCAGTCCCGTCTCATTTCATTAGTCTGCAGAATGGTGACGACTGAAAAAAATCTAATTTGCAAAATGTGATAGACTTAATGTGCTGGCAGATAAGTATGTGGAGAAAACTGGAACTAGACTCAGCGTATCAATCATTCTCTTCAAAGACAAAACAGAGAAAACACCTTCAATACACCATTCAGGTGTCTGTCACTTGAAACAGACTTTTTATTTATTTTCTGGTTCTCGGAGATCATGGAAGCCACTCAATTTTACTATAATAGAATTCCACTGAAACTGGTGCTACTGCGGCATGAGGTGGCACCTTAATTACCTTTCATGAACAGACATGGTCGAAGTCAGTCAGTTATTATTTTCCACGGTTTCACTCTGTAGTCTTATATATACAATATTTATAATACCGTGTTCAGACTACGTTTTTAATCCTACATTAACTTGGGTTTATTTTTTAAACTTGTTTGCGTCCACACTATATGTGGTGTTAAACGTGAATTTTGTAAAGGTCAAGTGGTTTCTGTAATGTAGCATTAAAACTACCTCGGGAGGTGGTTTTAATGCTACATTAAAAAGTAATACTACATTATTTTACGAATGTGAACGCAAATGTGAGTTATATCTGGTTTTACAATCCCTAATCCACAGATCTTATCCTTTGGCGGAAGAATACCATGTGTTTCTCTTTTGTATCAAACAATTGATGCTGTGGCTGGCAAAAGTAATTGGACTGTTGATGAAACAAAAACATTAAATTGCGATATGGAGTCATGCTGACGCTCAAAATGGACAATAGATGGAATGAACAGAAATTCTTAGATGAACACAGAAGTTTAAACATTGATGACCCCTTCTTGTTTCAGTCAGCCTCAATTCTTTGTAACCTTTTTTGCTTATTGCAAGATATTTGTTAACTTCCAACATTGCATGTATATATTTAAACCACATTTCTTTGCCTAGTGTGGATGCAAACTAGATTATATTTTGATGGGTTTTGAATGTCAAATACCAAATATAGCCAATTAGTGCCTGATAAAAATAAAACCGATCTGCTAGTGTGAACACAGTATTAGTCTACATAAAATCTGATAATGTATCACAAAGTAACAGATCTTCTTGTCATCTTATAGTTGTTTTGCATTTGATGAATTGCAGGGTTCTGTCTATAAATCTTCAACTCTGACCTTGAACTATGAACTTACATTCCTGCACCTCCCTTCCACCATGCAAACATTTATACATATTCATATATCTCAAAATTCAAATTTTACGCAAAAAATGATTTCAAAACTGCTCATTGCAAGTCACTGCCAATGTAGGATTCAAGAGCACACACGCACATACATACGTACATTGACACTGAACCTTCATTTTTCAACTTTGTTGAGCTTATGGCGAACAAGAAAGATTAAACTAGAACAGTAATCATCATTAACTGAGGTTTGACTGTGCCATTAAGCTACTCGAGTGCTTTAATTAAAGCAACACTCAATTCTGTAATTATGTTAACATTACAAACAAAACTGATTTGTCACTGAAACCGATCTTTATACTCAGACAAAATGTACCCTAGCCAAATTATGAACACTTTGGCCAGAACAATAATATTTTCTCTGTATTCAAAATATAATAAAATTGTCTTTAAGACAGAACAGCAAGTGTCGGATATCACGATGTCGCGTTAAGGTTCCCCATGATTTCCCTATAGCATCAGAGCCTCTAAAACAGGCATATACTTACACAAATAATAGGATTCTCAATGCCAATTTGTACAGAAAACGTCAGATATAATCAAAGAGATCCTCAAAATAGATCTCTGATGGCTAAATATAGCAAAACACTAATGAAGATATTGGATGATTGACAGGCGGCCATGATATTTAGATAAGGGGCATTGAGGTCATTTGTTCTTTTACTAAGCAAGATTAATGTCTATTCAATAATTCTGGCTCTCTACTGAATCTGCTTGTCATTTTTCAGAAAATTATTTTGGCACTGTTGACTAGGCACATGAAAAATTGCCTTCTATTACTGTTTAAGAACTGTCTGTGGTATTAATAAATATACAGCCAAGTTCCCAGACAAAATGACTGTAATACAGAAGTTTACTGGGTGATACAGTGAACTTTACTTAAAACAAACAAGGCTAGAGTCAATATTGGGTTAGAATACACATTATATCAAATGTTCCGATTTGTGCCTTCTCTTCCTTCTTCATGAAATATAATGGTAGCAGAGAAAATAATTATCGGAAATTATAGGGTACAAGGAAATATTTTCATGTCCAAATTCTAAAATATACATAGAGGATATTACACGAGTGTCTTTTCATACTGAATCTATTAAATGAGTTGAATAAAATAATAAAATGCAAGGCTCTAAGTTTAATCAATTCAATGTGGAAAATCATAAATGTAATATTCTTTTTACCACATGTTAGCTTTTCCTGTCGAAACATAAAAAAATTCTACTTTCTTTAACTATTAAAAAAAAAATAAGTCAATTTGACCAGTGTCTCCTATATTGTAGACGACATCGACGTCAAAGCTTTATTTCACTAGTGTATTATCATTTTTATGTAAAACACAAAAATAATTATTACTTTATAAGGATTTTCCCTAAGCGTATGCTATGTATGCTCGATATTGTTTTGCATTATTGTGTCGCAATAATTATGCTGTTTTATAATTGTTAGCCACTGTTGGTTATATCTGATAACTTTCTATAATCTTGCTTGCTGTAACCACCTTTTACACAGAATAAGGAAGAGTACATTCATGCAAGCAGCATGTGAAAATAGCACAATTAAAAACAAGAACACCACAATGCGGAGCAATATACGCCCAAAGGTATGACCTTTGCCCCAAAAGTGTGACCTTCACCTTGAAGTGAGCCATCCGAAATATGTGCTCTGCACGTCGTCTTGATGTGGTGAACATTTGTGCTAAGTTTCTTTAAAATCCTTCAAGCAGTTCAAGAGTTACAGAGTGGAAACGAAACAAAGTCATATGACTTTTGACCCCTAAGTGTGACCTTGACCTTGAAGGGAGCCATCAAAAACATGCGCTCTGCATGTTGTCTCGATGTGGTGAACATTTGTGTCAAGTTTCTTTTAAATCCTTCAAGAGGTTCGAGAGTTACAGAATGGACATGAAATTGCTAACGGACAAACACTGGGGGTATAACATAATATGTCCCTTTGGGCGTATAAAAAACATGTTATACAGCTCATTTAAAATGCTCAGTCTTACTGTAATTGACCCTTTTTTAAAGCCCGTCAGCATAGCTGGCAATGTGATTTTGGTATTTTGTTTGAAGATTCAGTGTGATTACCAAACAATATATGTTGCTCTATGATGTGCCTTTCCAGCTCTTTATAGTGGCAAGTGACTGTGTTTTTAAATGGGGAGAGAAAAAGTCTTGACGAAAGTGTAACAGTGAGTAACTATAACCAGCTCTTCGACCAGGAGATTGGCAGTATATAAATGATCCAGTAAACAACATTTTATCAGTACACAGAAAATGAGAAAATTCAAAGCACATTCAATAAATGTGTTATATAAATCAGTACAATAAATTTTTTCCCTATACATTTATAAGAGACTATGGCCGTATAAGTTATTTTGCTGGTCCTGAGGAGTTCACTATAACCAGAGTTTAATGTATACTTAATGGCAATGAAAAAAAATCACCAAATTAATGATATCATAAAGGAAATGCATGTACATTAATAATGTTTGTATTTATATTAAAACAAATACTTTCAATGTCTGTAAACTAACATACCCATTTTAATCATCACAAACAAAAGAAAATGTATGCAGTGAATTAACTATACCATCAATTAGCATCACCTAGCATTGCCAGAGATGGTACATAATGATGCCAACATCTTTTGCCAATTTTAAGTACAACAACACACTTGTGTGTAAGCTTTTAGTACTTACTCACTCCAATAAAACATCAGGTTCAAACTTTCATGACTAAGAGACCTAAGAACACCTAACAAATAAACTACAAAAAACTAGATACTTCCTGACGAAAAAAAAAATCAACAAAATGCACAAGATTTGTTTTCTGTTGGTGGGGAGAGGGTAAGAACATTTCAATAAGGATTCATGACCCTAGGTCGAACACTTCTAGAAATTCACAAACTTTCTAAGTCAAGGGCCATAACTCTGGTCTTATGAAGTGAAATCCCAAACAAAACCCTACATGCTAAACAAGAGCACCGCAATGTGGAGCAATATACACCCAAAGGTATGACCTTTGACCCCTAAGTGCGAACCTGACCTTGAAGTGAGCCATCCAAAACATGTGCTTTGCACGTCATCTCGATGTGGTGAACATTTGTGCCAAATCTCTTTAAAATCCTTCAAGCAGTTCAAGCATTACAGAGCGGGCACGAAACAAAGTCATATGACCTTTGACCTCTAAGTGTTACCTTGACCTTGAAAGCGAGTTATCCAAAACATATCTGCACGTCGTCTTGATGTCGTGAACATTTGTGTCAAGTTTCTTACAGAGCGGACACGAAATCGCTAACAGACTGACGGATGCCGGCGTCACAACATAATACATCCCTTTGGACGTATGAAAAAAACATGACGTTTTATCCTCAAACTCAAATATAATGCCAGTAAAAGGGTGATCAGTTTTGTTTTCTTCTTAATGTTGCAACTTTTTTTTAAAGATAAGACTGGTGTTCTAACAGTGGCATTTCCATCAGCTCCCCAGATATTTCCGACTACCCTGCTTCCAGTCAAAGGATGTATTTTGTTTTTACTGATAGAGCATGTTCTATGCGCGCTCAATTTCAGCTGCCTAAAATAAATGATAAAACTCCTAAATTTCACAGACTTGTCAAAAGCACGACTTTATAAGGTAATAAAACACACTAATCCTAAAAAGGAAGCTTAATGTCTCCAGGCATCTCATAAACTGTTCATTCATTCTCCCAGGGTTCATGAAGAGGTCAACAAGAGACAGCTATGAATGGCTATATCTATTTAATGAATGGAACTACTTTTTTGCTAGAGTTCATCCAAAGGTCAAATGAAGCCTAACAGAATTTCCTTATATTAATGAATGGAACTATATTTTTGCAGTGAAGTTCAATATAAGGTTATCAATGAAAGGATGACTGGAAATATTAGTGAAAACACTAATTAAAGGCCTAAATGGGCCTAAGTCGCTCATTTGAGGAAGACCTTGACCTTCTGATCCTGCTTCTGAGCAAGTCTGGTGAAAATCAATTAAGCAGTTCATTCAAATTTACTTAAAGCTTCTACATTTTGCTGTGTAACAGCCGAAAATGGCATAACTAACAGAACAGACTTGAGAGAGGTCCAGGCAAGGCTGTTACACATTAGTATCAAGTTTAGTCCATCAGTGGTTTATGAGAAGAAGTTGTTTAAAGATCTTTTTCCATTTTCAGCTCTGGCAGCCTCTCAGACGGGCCAACAGGAACCACTTCAACACATTGGAGAGAGGTTTATACAAGGATGATATAGGCCAAGTTCTGAAATGATCCATGAAGTAGTTCAAGAGAGGTTGTATTTTAATTATGACAAAAAAAGAGCACTGCAATGCAGAGCAATATACTCAAAGCAAAGTAATGTATGGCCTTTGACCCCTAAGTGTGACCTTGACCTTGAAGCGAGTCATCCGAAACATGCGCTATGCACGTCGTCTCAGTGTGGAGAACATTTGTGCCAAATTTCTTTGAAATCCTTCATGCAGTTCAAGAGTTACAGAGAGGACACAAAACAAACTGATATGACCTTTGACCCCTAAGTTTGACCTTGACCTTGAAGCGGGACATCCAAAACATGCGCTGTGCATGTTGTCTCAGTGTGGTGAACATTTGTGTCAAGTTTCTTTGAAATCCTTCAAGGGGTTCAAGAGTTACAGAATGGACACGAAATTGCTAACGGACGGACGGACAGACGGACACCGGGGGTATAACATAATATGTCCCTTCAGGCGTATAAAAAGGGGCAAGGCTAAACCATTTCAATAAAATTTAGAGAGGATGGTACAAAAATGCTACACACAAAATTTGGTGAAGATTCATCAAGTGGTTTATGAGAAGCTGTTCAAAGGTTTTTCTACTTTTAGCTCTGGCAGCCCCTAAGAGAGGCCAAGCAGAATCATTTAAACAACTTGAGAGAATGTTATACCAGGATACTACAGTCCAAGTAAGGTGTAATTCTGACCAGGATACTACAGTCCAAGTTAGGTGTAATTCAGATCAGTAGTTTCAGAGGAGAGAATCTTAAATGGCGCCTTCCTTAACTTGTATGTAACAATGTTGCCTTCAAATCTAAGCAACAGAATGCTTGAAAAATGAGACCCGAGTTTTAACAAATCTCTGTAAATTAGGAACAGAGAAAGATTAATTCTGATATTATTACAGAAACATGAAAACGCTAAATTCATGTTCGGCATTAAAGAGACTCATTTATCTAAGTACAAAAATAAAATGTATCTTCTAACAAATCCAATTTCTAAATGACAGTTTTCCCCTGAAAGTAATATACAGAAGCTCATTAGAGTAAAATTAATTCCAACTAATATGGATTGAAGCTGCTGTAAATGGATGTTTCCAAATTGGGTGATAAGGCTGCATCATTTCAACCATTAATAAGGTTTTATCTACTCAAGGTTGTTTTCTCTGCTAAATTTCTGAAAAATGGACTTGTCCATAATTCAATTTGGGCAAAACCAGTTCTTACTCAAAGGGGTGTTCACTGAAAATTTACTGACTGAATAGCAAACAGTGCAGACCATGATCAGCCTGTACCTCCACTGATCTTTGCCTGCTCTGGTCACAAAGGCAAAACATCTCAACACCAGCAGGCAAAAGGTTTAAGGCCTACCTTTTTTTCTGACCTCAATTTGCCTTTTTTTGTTTGGGCTTTATGGCACACCAACACAGTAAAGAATTTGGGATCCACATCACATTTACATCAAAACAAAAATATGAGTTAAAGAATCAAAACTTTATACCCTTAAATTACAGCTATTCACCAAAACCAAGTATTCAGACTGTATTTGTCCCCTCTTGTGATCACGCAAGGGTAAAACAGTGGGTCCAATTATTCTTTGAAAAGAACACAAGTTGTCCCAGAACCACTGGGACGTTTAGAAAACAATATAAAGCTTCCTTTATAGTGTCTGCAGTTACCAGGGGTTTCAAACAATAAAATTACAGAATCTTTTTACTTTGAAATCCTTGTCCGAAGACAAAATTATGTCGATATAAAACAATAAAAAAAGTATTAACCTTTCAGGCAAGGAAATCATAAGTGACAAACTTATTACCTAAGTCTACAAACTTCTCATATTACCAACAATGCCTGTAATTTGCCCGATTGCCTCCTATGTTTGACAAAGAAATAGAAAACACCAGTGGATACAGATTTGGTTGAAGTATAAAAGATGCCAAATGGTCTGAAACTGAGTGTTTCAGTTTAACAAGAGCTGTCCATAAGACAGCACGCTTGACTTTTCTCAGTGCTTGACTCTGAATTAGAGCTTTGCCACTAAAAACTTTAAACCAAAAAATTCTATGTTAAAAAGGGGCACAACTCTGTCAAAATTCAAACCAGAGTTATGGGGATTGTTTCTCCTGGTGTAGACTTTGGTAGTAAATAATTGCTTTAAGTTCCAAGTCAATAGCTTTGATAGTAACAGAGATATTTGACTTTATCAAAAACTTTAACCAACGGCGACGCCAGGGCGAGTGCAACAGCTCTACTTTTTCTTCGAAAGGTTGACTTAAAAACTATGCAACATGCAATAAGAAGCCCATGACAGGAAAAGTCCAATACTGCTTCTTCCTTAATGTAACAAATAATTCCACAATTTTATGAATCAGTTCAGATCAGTTCAGAATTGGAATGGAACGATCAGTAATTTCCCCATTCTTAAAAACAAATCACACTCATTTCTATTCAAATGAGCTTTGTTCAAAGCAAATATTTACATTTTCTGGGAGCATGAGTTTGAATAATTACAATGCTTGGTACTTTAGAAATATTCAAATCAAGAAATCTATACAATATAATGGAATTTTGCAGTACATCATTACTGTATATTGGTCACAACGCAAAGCCATTCCCATGCACAAGTTTTCATGTTCCTTAATTAATGAAAAGATGAGATCTCAAGCTAACTTGGAAACAAACAAAAAATTTCTCTGAAAAAAATTAACTGAAAGCAGAATTTTTACACGAAATAATCAAATCATTTTCTCTCATGTGTTCCCAGTCTTTTTGCAAGAAGTATCTGTGCTGCTTGTGGCATTTTAATGCAAAATGAGGAAAAATACATAATTAACACAAGGGATGACTTTGAAATATTCTTAGATTATATTTAAATCAAAATGCAATTTTGCTGCAAGATAAAGTAAAGTCTTCTTAGACGTAAAAATATACAGAATGGACACAAAATATGTATCTGAATGTCTGTTTGAATTTGATCTCACTGTCTCACCTTGACCTTTTCTCACCTTGACCTTCCACCATCATGATTAAAAGTTGCATTCTGCTCATTGTTTCATTAGGAAAAACATGGGAAGTCATATTAATAAACTGACCAAAAATAAGGTCTCTCATAAGTTTGGAGTCACACAGCAATGTACCTACTACATATTGCCTAATTAAAGCCGTCCTCCTGACAGCACCTTCCCAAATTCTATATCTAAAATAAACAAGAGCTGTCGGAGGACAGCAACCCTTGACTATTCCAACAGCCTTGTCAATTGAATGAATGCAAAAGTCAAAAAAGGGGCATAATTTTGTAAAAATGCAAAACAGGGTTATGGAACCTGCACAGTGCTTATCAGCTCATGACAGTGGACAAGTGTGTGAAGTTTCAATCCACTGAGATACCAGCTTACATATAAGAATTTAACCAAAAACGTCTAAGTTGAAAAAGGGGCATAATTTTGTAAAATGCTTTTAGTAGAGTTATTGAACCTTTGCACTGCATGTCATATCATGACAGTGAACAAGTGTGTGAAGTTTCAAACCTTTCCCTTTGGTGGATACTGAGATACCAGCTTGCATACAAAAATTTAACCTACACGTCTGAATGAATCCGGACGTGAAACCCCAGGTGCACAACTGCACATGCTGACCAACATTCCTGTAAACTTTGGTGACTCTATGTCAAATACTTTTGGAGCTACGTGCGACACAACATTAAAATTAACAATTTTTACTAAGTCAGGGGCCATAACTTCTACATGACTGAATGAATCTGGACGCGAAACCCCAGGTGCACAACTACACATGCTGACCAACATTCCTGTAAAGTTTTGTGACTCTACGTCAAATACTTTTGGAGCTAGGCGCGACACAACATTAAAATGACCACTTCTTACAAAGTCAGGGGCCATAACTTCTACATGACTGAATGAATCCGGACGCGAAACCCCAGGTGCACAACTACACATGCTGACCAACATTCCTGTAAAGTTTTGTGACTCTACGTCAAATACTTTTGGAGCTAGGCATGACACAACATTTTCGGAAGAACGGACGGACGGACAAGAGCAAATCTATATGCCCCCACCACTCATGTGGGGGGTGGGGGGGCACAAAAACAGATAAGTGGGAAAAGGGGCATAATTTTGAAAAAATAATGAAGTAGAGTTATGGGACCTGCTTAGTGCATGTCAGATCATGACAGTGAACAAGTGTGTGAAGTTTCAATCTATTCTCATTAGTCAATACTGAGATACCAGCTTACATACAAAACCTTAAGCAAACATTTCTAAGTCGAAAAAGGGGCATAATTTTGTAAATAAGTGGGTCATGATGACCCTGAATCGCTCACCGGAGTATACTGAACCACATATTTCAAATGGCAAACTGATGCTAAAATATTAGAAAGTTTGGATCTTAAACTAGAGTGGTCACAAGCAAAAGTTTACGCACAGACACACGGACGACGTAGACCTACTGACCTAGTTTTTGACCGCAGTTGACCCAGTTTCAATCTTGACCTAGATATCATCAAGATGAATATTCAAACCAACTTTCATATGGATCCCATTAAAAATGTCGCCTCTGGAGAAGTCACAAGGTTTTTCTATTATTTGACCTACTGACCTAGTTTTTGAAGGCACGTGACCCAGTTTCGAACTTGACCTAGATATTATCAAAGTGAACATTCTGACCAATTTTCATGAAGATCCATTGAAAAGTATGGTCTCTAGAGAGGCAATAAGCTTTTTCTATTTTTAGACCTGTCCTAGTTTTTGACCGCAGTTGATCCAGTTTCGAATCTGACCTAGATATCATCAAGGTGAACATTCTGACCAACTTTCATACAGATTTCATGAAGATGCACTGAAAAATATGGCCTCTAGGGAGGTCACAAGGTTTTTCTATTTTTAGACCTAGTGACCTAGTTTTTGAACGCAGTTGACCCAGTTTCAAACTTGACCTAGATATCATCAAGATGAATATTCAAGCAGGTGACCCAGTTTCAAACTTGAACTTGAACTAGATATCATCAAGGTAAACATTCTGACCAATTTTCATGAAGATCCATTGAGTATGGCCTCTAGAGAGGTCACAAGGTTTCTCTATTTTTAGACCTACTGACCTAGTTTTTGACCGCACATGACCCAGTTTCGAACTTGACCTAGATATCATCAAGTTAAAGACTCTGAGCAATTTTCATGAAGATCCATTGAAAAATATGGCCTCTAGGGAGGTCACAAGGATTTTCTATTTTTAGACCTACTGACCTAGTTTTGGATCGCACTTGACCCAGTTTGGAACTTGATCTAGATATCATTAAGGTGAACATTCTGACCAATTTTCATGAAGATCCATTGAAAAATATGGCCTCTAGGGAGGTCACAAGGATTTTCTATTTTTAGACCTACTGACCTAGTTTTGGAATGCACATGACCCAGTTTCGAACTTGATCTAGATATCATCAAGATGAACATTCTGACCAACTTTCATAAAGATCCTATGAAAAATGTGACCTCTAGAGTGGTCAAAAGCAAAAATTTACGCACGCACTGACGGACGCTGCACGATCACAAAAGCTCACCTTGTCACTTTGTGACAGGTGAACTAAAAAGCAAAATAGAGTTATGCAACTTGTGCAATGAAAGTCAGTTTATCACAGTGTTAAGTTTCAATCCATTCCCACAAGTGGTTACTGAGATACCAGCTTACATACAAAAAAACTTAACCAAATCGGGACGCGGATGCATGGGTGAGCCCAATAGCTGTACTATTCTATGAATAGGCAAGCTAAAAAATCATTAAATAAATCTAGATCATATGTGAATAACAGATCACTGGGAGTGCTTTATTTATTATTATTAGTTGTGTTGATAGTTTATAAAATTTTACTAAACAAGAGCTACGCCAAGTGGGGCAATATATGCCTGAAGAGTAATATCAGAGGAAGACGGAAGCAAATGTGGGGAGTGGGGAGCAGGGTGAGTGTATGTGTGGTGGTGGTGACAGGATACTTACGGGCAAGGAACTAAATGAGAAAAAAATATTTTTTTTGCTTTTTTTTTGTGGGTGGGGGTTAATGGAGGGGGTGCAATACAGATTGTTGCATTCTGCACATGGTCCCATCACCACCTGCCTATATTCCAAGTTTCAAGTCAATACCTTTAATATTTTCTAAGTTATGTTCTGGACATTAAATATGATGCGCAGATACGACCTTGCTGTGACACTGACCTTTGACCTACTACTCTGGTTCATGCACTCTGCACATCATCTCATCACTATCTATCTACGTCCAAAGTTTGAAGTCATTACCTTGTATGGTTAATAAGTTATGCTCCAGACACAAAATAAGACAGACAGATTTGACCTTTGAGCTCAATCTTTGACCTTGACCCTAGACTTGGTTCATGTGCTCTGCACATCTCATATCTCCACCTACCTACATGCCAAAAGTCAATACTTGCATGGTTATTTAGTTATACTCTGAACACGAAATATGATAGCCAGTTTTGACATTTTAGCTCAGTTTGTGACCTTGACCTTTCACCTACAGAGCCGGTTCAAAGGCTCTGCACATCTTGACTCATCGCCATCTACCTATATGTCAATACCTCATCATGGTTATAAAGTTATGTTCTGGACACCAACTATGACAGAATGGACAGGCAGACAGCTGCACGCTCCATCACATAATATGTCGATCTTTTCCCTAACAGCCATATAAAAATTTAAGGAAGAAAAAATCTTATGCGTAAATAAAAGACCCCTTCCACCCCCACACCCCTCCTCTACCACCACTTTTGTAAAATGTAATGCACCCCCCACCCCCTAGGGAATATATGAATTGCAATATTGTAGAAGAAGATTTACATGATATCATTACACTGTACCTTCCAGGACATTTCCCTGTATCTGTGACAAATTAATTTATCTCCCATGGAGGTAATATAACAAGATGTTTCTTCATGCTTGTCTTGTATGCCAGTCTCAAGACAGCCCGCAGGGTAAATGTTAAAAACAGTATTGGAAAAAGCAGAAAAGTGCTATTCAGTTGTCTGTGAGAATGAATAAACACTTGCCTCACCGTCTGCTTAGTAAACCTCATTTTATATAATTCATCTTGCACGAGGTCTGCGGTCTGCGTATGACCGTTATTCACAAAATCAAAACAAACATGGGATATTATTCTTATTATCAGAAATGTATCTCAAAGTTGTTAAATTTCTACTAGTCTGGTTATCTAGTTACGATGCCCTTCTCCAGACATAAGTAAAACGAAGTAGATTTATTATATAACATCCATTAACACAAAATTATATCACGTAATTTAAACAAAAAGAAAGCTGCATGTGACACTAACCTATCTATTCTTTCATTTAAGGTGTACACATAACAGTTTTGCATTATTCCATCTTCTGTATGAACATAGTGACTATTTTTCAACATCAATTCTTACCTTTCGTAATGTTCACTAAAATAGACATTTTCTTTCTCCTGACTTGGACTGTATGATTGCCCTACACTCGGGCTTTCATGTGATCCTGAATTCGATGGGCCTATGGGCTTGACAAATTCTCTGGGAACATAGTCCTCAAAACAGTACAACTCTGGTTCCTTTGATGATGATTCCCTAGAATTACATAAATACACAATAAGCCAAGCCATATTTATTAAATATCCATTAGTTGTAAGTAAGGGGAAAGTAACTAGATGCCCACGGGCAACATGTCGAGCCCGCCAGCTGTCAAAAGGACTAGGAGTTGCACATGACACCCTGTCTCATTGCGGCAAACATTTATGCCAAATAAAAAATGATTGCACAAGTTACAACATAAGTTATTTATAGTAACAACAAAGTAAATCTTTAATAAAATCTAAGTCCACACAAAAATTCTTACCAGTAGAGATAGGTCAAAATACACCTCAAATTTGGATGTAACATGCATATTGTACTACAGAAAAGTGGTCCTGATTTTTCCCTACGACCACTAATAAAAAAGTTACAACATAAGCTATTTATAGTAACAATGAAGGGAAATAATTCTAGGTTCTTGCACATGACACTCCGTCTGACACTCCGTCTCATGATGGAGAACAACTGTGCCAAGTTACATCAAAATCCCTCCATGCATGAAAAAGAAATGCTCTGGACAAAGTCATTCTTGTATCTGACCTTTAACCTCTAAGTGTGACCTTGACCTTAGACCTAGGGTCCTGGTTCTTGCACAAGACACTCCGTCACATGGTTGTAAACATCTGTGCCAAGTTACATCAAAATCCCTTCATGCATGAAGAAGAAATTCTCCGGACAAAGTCATTATTGAATTTAACATTTGACCTCCAAGTGTGACCTTGACCTTTGAGATAGGAACCTGCAGTTTGCGCAGGGCACTCCGTCTCACTGAGGTTAACATTCATGCCAAATATAAACAAGATTGCTCCATGCATGTCAAAGTTATGGTCCGGACCAACAAATCCGGACGGACGCATGCATGCTCGCACGCACACACAGACATACACCGAACAGCCATTTGGACAACTATGTCTTTGCTTCCGCAAGCAGGCTCGACAAAAAAGCTGGTCTTGGTATAACTAACAGCAAACTGGACTTGGATCTAATTACTGGTAATAAAACATTTTTGTCTAAATATTATTCTGGTTTAGTAACCTTATGGCAGCCCTATCAAGCTAGTATGGCTGGCACTTGGGGTTTGGGAAACCTGGTTTAGTAACCTTATAGTAGTCCTATCAAGCTTGCAGGGCTGGGGCTTGGGTAAAACAACCTTATGGTAGCCCTGTCAAGCTAGTAGGGCTGGCACATGGGACTTGGGGAAAACTGGTTTGGTAACCTTATGGTAGCCGGGTTGGCATTTGGGGCATGAGGAAAACTGGTTTGGTAACCTTATGGTAGCCGTGTTGGCACTTGAGGCATGGGAAAAACTGGTTTGGTAACCTTATGGTAGTTGTGTTGGCACTTGAGGCATGTGGAAAACTGGTTTGGTAACCTTATGGTAGCCGGGTTGGCACTTGAGGCATGGGGAAAACTGGTTTGGTAACCTTATGGTAGCCGTGTTGGCACTTGAGGCATGGGAAAAACTGGTTTGGTAACCTTATGGTAGCCGTGTTGGCACTTGAGGCATGGGGAAAACTGGTTTGGTAACCTTATGGTAGCCGGGTTGGCACTTGAGGCATGTGGAAAACTGGTTTGGTAACCTTATGGTAGCCGGGTTGGCACTTGAGGCATGTGGAAAACTCGTTTGGTAACCTTATGGTAGCCGGGTTGGCACTTGAGGCATGTGGAAAACTCGTTTGGTAACCTTATGGTAGCGGGGTTGGCACTTGAGGCATGGGGAAAACTGGTTTGGTAACCTTATGGTAGCCGGGTTGGCACTTGAGGCATGTGGAAAACTGGTTTGGTAACCTTATGGTAGCCGGGTTGGCACTTGAGGCATGGGGAAAACTGGTTTGGTAACCTTATGGTAGCCGGGTTGGCACTTGAGGCATGGGGAAAACTGGTTTGGTAACCTTATGGTAGCCGGGTTGGCACTTGAGGCATGGGGAAAACTGGTTTGGTAACCTTATGGTAGCCGGGTTGGAACTTGAGGCATGGGGAAAACTGGTTTGGTAACCTTATGGTAGCGGGGTTGGCACTTGAGGCATGTGGAAAACTGGTTTGGTAACCTTATGGTAGCCGGGTTGGCACTTGAGGCATGGGGAAAACTGGTTTAGTAACCTTATGGTAGCCCTGTCAAGCTAGTATGGCTGCCACTTGGGACTTGTGGGAAAACTGGTTTGGTAATCTTATGGTAGCCGGGTTGGCACTTGAGGCATGGGGAAAACTGGTTTAGTAACCTTATGGTAGCCCTGTCAAGCTAGTAGGGCTGGCACTTGGGACTTGTGGGAAAACTGGTTTGGTAACCTTATGGTAGCCGGGTTGGCACTTGAGGCATGGGGAAAACTGGTTTGGTAACCTTATGGTAGCCGGGCTGGCATTTGGGGCATGGGGAAAACTGGTTTGGTAACCTTATGGCAGCCCTATAAAGCTAGCAGGGCTAGCACTTGGTACTTGGGAAAACTGGTTTGGTAACCTTATGGTAGCCCTATCAAGCTAGCAGGGCTGGCACTTGGTACTTGAAGAAAACAGGTATGGTAACCTTTTGGTAGACCTATCAAGCTAGAAGGGCTGGCACCTGGGACTTGGGAAGAACTGGTTTAGTAATCTTTTGGTAGCCCTGTCAAGCTAGCAGGGCTGGCACTTGGGACTTGGGGAAAACTGGTTTGGTAACCTTATGGTAGCCCTATCAAGCTAGCAGGGCTGGCACTTGGGGAAAACTGGTTTAGTAACCTTATGGTAGCCCTATCAAGCTAGCAGGGCTGGCACTTGGGGCTTGGGAAACCTGGTTTAGTAACCTTACAGTAGCCCTATCAAGCTAGCAGGGCTGGCACTTGGGACTTTGGGGAAAACTGGTTTGGTAACCTTATGGTAGCCCTATCAAGCTAGAAGGGCTGGCACTTGGTAATTGAAGAAAACTGGTTTAGTAATCTTACGGCAGCCCTATCATTCTAGCTGAGCTTCCTTGTCATGCCTATTTCCAAGCTGCTGTAGCAACAGTACACAGAAATAGCTCCTCTAATAAATCATCTCAAAAAACAGCTTTAATTTACAGCTCTGAAACCAGAATTGCAACCAGGATGAGAGTTAGAATCTATTCTTGAATTCCCAGTTATCATCCTTGCCCATTTTTTCTTAACAACACAATAAACCTTCATTGCCAGTACACACCTTCAAAGGCAATATTGAGTTAGGTTTTGGATTTGAGTTTTTGCTAATTTGTCAACCTGCCATTGTTTTGCTGGAAGAAATGAGGGACATTATACCACAAATAGCAACTGTCAATATAATTGTGACAAACATTCAATCAACGTGCAGTGCCTTCAGTTTCCGGATACCTTTATCTTACAATAAATGCAATTTAAGACCACTTTAGAATTCACAAGAAAATATCGATAAAACCAATGGATGCTCCCTGAAATTTGCATATTGAAAAAACAAAAGTGGAATATACTGATGGGGTACATTATAGTCTAATGTCGATATAATCAAAGGGCAATATCTCATTGAAAAATCATTCTAATGGATAATGAAACAAGAGGGCCAAGATGGCCCTAGGTCGCTCACCTAAGAAACACACCATAACAGTGTAAAACATGTTTGACCTAGTGATTTCATGGAAACAAATATTCTGACCAATTTTCATTAAGATTGGACCAAAAAACTGGTCTCTTAGGATAAAACAAGCATTTTCTTAGATTATGATATGACCTAGTTTTTGACCCTAGATGACCCATGTTCAAACTCGACCTAGATTTTATCAAGGCAATCATTCTGACCAAAATTCATGAAGATCAATTGAAAAATACAGCTTCTATCACATATACAAGTTTTTTCTTTGATTTGACCAAGTGACCTAGTTTTTGACCTCAGATGACCCATATTCAAATTCGACCTAGATTTCATTAAGACAATCATCCTGACCAAATTTCATAAAAATCAATTGAAAAAATCAGTCTCTATCGCATACACAAGATTTTTCTTTAATTTGACCTAGTGACCTAGTTTTTGACCTCAGATAACCCATATTCAAACTCGACCTAGATTTCATCAAGGCAATCACTCTGACCAAATTTCATGAAGATCAATTGAAAACTACATCCTCTATTGCATACACAATGTTTTTCTTCGATTTGACCTAGTGACCTAGTTTTTGACCCCAGATGACCCATTTTCGAACTTGGCCTAGATTTTATCAAGGTAATCATTCTGGCTAAATTTCATGAAGATCAGTTGAAAAATACAGCCTCTATCGCATACACAAGGTTTTTCCTTGATTTGACCTAGTGACCTAGTTTTTAATCCCAGATGACCCATTTTCGAACGTGGCCTAGATTTCATCAAGGTAATCATTCTGACCAAAATTCATGAAGATCAATTGAAAAATACCGCCTCTATCGCATACACAAGGTTTTTCTTTGATTTGACCTAGTGACCTAGTTTTTGACCCGAGATGACCCATTTTCGAATTCGGCCTAGATTTCATCAAGGCAATCATTCTGACCAATATTCATGAAGATCAATTGAAAAATACAGCCTCTATCGCATACACAAGGTTTTTCTTTGATTTGACCTAGTGACCTAGTTTTTGACCTGAGATGACCTATTTTTGAACTCGGCCTAGATTTCATCAAGGCTATCATTCTGACCAATATTCATGAAGAATAATTGAAAAATACAGTCTCTATCGCATACACAAGGTTTTTCTTTGATTTGACCTAGTGAGCTAGTTTTTGACCCGAGATGATCTATTTTCGAACTCGGCCTAGATTTCATCAAGGCAATCATTCTGACCAATATTCATGAAGATCAATTGAAAAATACAGCCTCTATCGCATACACAAGGTTTTTCTTTGATTTGACCTAGTGACCTAGTTTTTGACCTGAGATGACCCATTTTCGAACTCGGCCTAGATTTCATCAAGGTTATCATTCTGACCAATATTCATGAAGATTAGTTGAAAAATACAGCCTCTATCGCATACACAAGGTTTTTCTTTGATTTGACCTAGTGACTTAGTTTTTGACCCGAGATGACCCATTTTCGAACTCGGCCTAGATTTCATCAAGGTTATCATTCTGACCAATATTCATGAAGATTAATTGAAAAATACAGCCTCTATCGCATACACAAGCTAAATGTTGACAGACGACGGACGACAGACGACAGACGACGGACACCGGACGCCGGACATTGAGCGATCAGAAAAACTCACCTGAGCTCAGGTGAGCTAAAAAATTTGTGCACATCCTCTTAAGAGTGAAGAATCCTATGAAACTTTGCTGAATTCGAGGCAGTGGTTGCTGAGAAATACTCCTGACAAGAATTGTTCTATAGTATACAATTGTTGAATAATCAAAGGGCCATTGCTGAGTGAAAAATCATCTGACCGGAACATGACAATATGCTCATCTCCTTTGAAGTTTTAGTAAGTTCTGGCACTGGCCAACCAGTGGTTGCTGAAGAATACTCCAGACAAGAATTGTATTATTGTATACTACTGTTGAATAATCAAAGGGCAATAACTCACTGAAAAATCATCTGACCGGAACATGATAATATGCTCAACCAGTGATTGCTGAGAAATACTCCAGACAAGAATTGCACTATAGCATGCTACTGTTGAATAATCAAAGGGCAATAACTCAGTGAAAAGTCATCTGACCGTAACATGATAATATGCTCATCTCCTCTTGATAGTGAAGTTTCCTATGAATATTCGCTAAATTCCAACCATTGTTTGCTGAGAAATACTCTGGACAAGAATTGTACTATAGTATACTACTGTTGAATAATCAAAGGGCAATAACAAAATCATCTGACCAGAAAAAGAAGACAATATTATTATGCATCTCTTGATAGTGGGGCCACTGCAGAATTAACAAGAGCTCTGCCAAGCGGGGCAATACACGCCCAAAGGGTTATATCAGAGGAGGATGGGAGCAAAATTTAAAGAACTTAACTGTTGAAGCCCAAAGGACAGGAAGAACAAAGGGAAGAAATTCAAAAAAAAATATTCTAAGTCGACAGAACAAGAGGACCACGATGGTCCTGAATTGCTCACCTGTCTCCAAATGACCCAGTTTTGAACCAAGTATGACGTCGTTTTTTCTATTATTTGACATAGTGACCTAGTTTTTGAGCTCATGTGACCTAGTTTTCAACTTGACCTAGATATCATCAAGATAAAATTTCTGATCAATTTTCATGAAGATCCATTGAAAAATATGGCCTCTAGAGAGATCACAAGGTTTTTTTATTATCTGACCTAATGACCTAGTTTTTAAAGGCACGTGACCCAGTTTTGAACTTGACCTAGATATCACTGAGGTGAACATTCTAACCAATTTTCAAGAAGATCCATTCAAAAGTATGGCCTCTAGAGAGGTCACAAGGTTTTTCAATTTTTAGACTTACTGACCTAGTTTTTGACCGCAGTTGACCCAGTTTCGAATTTGACCTAGATATCATCAAGATAAACATTCAGACCAACTTTCATACAGATCCCATGAAAAATATGGCCTCTAGAGAGGTCACAAGGTTTTATATTATTTGACCTACTGACCTAGTTTTTGTCGCCACGTGACCCAGTTTCAAACTTGACCTAGATATTATCAAGGTGAACATTTTGACCAATTTTCATGAAGATCCATTCAAAAGTATGGCCTCTAGAGAGGTCACAAGGTTTTTCTATTTTTAGATCTACTGACCTAGTTTTTGACTGCAGTTGACCCAGTTTCAAACTTGACCTAGATATCATCAAGATGAACATTCAGACTAAACTTCATACAGATCCCATGGAAAATATGGCCTCTAGAGAGGTCACAAGGTTTTTCTATTATTTGACCTAATGACCTAGTTTTTGTCGGCACATGACCCAGTTTTGAAACTGACCTAGATATCATCAAAGTGAACATTCTGACGGACTTTCATGAAGATCCATTGAAAAATGTGGCCTCTAGAGAGGTCACAAGGTTTTTCTATTTTTAGACCTACTGACCTAGTTTTTAACCGCAGTTGACCCACTTTCGAATCTGATCTAGATATCATCAAGATGAACATTCAGACCAACTTTCAGACATATCCCATGAAAAATATGGCCTCTAGAGAGGTCACAAGGTTTTTCTATTATTTGACCTACTGACCTAGTTTTTACTGGCATGTGACCCAGTTTCGAACTTGACCTAGATATCATCAAGGTAAATATTCTGACAAATTTTCATGAAGATCCATTTAAAAGTATGGCCTCTAGAGAGGTCACAAGGTTTTTCTATTTTTAGACCTACTGACCTAGTTTTTGACCGCAGTTGACCCAGTTTCAAACTTGATCTAGATATCATCAAGATAAACATTCAGACCAACTTTCATACAGATCTCATGAAAAATATGGCCTACAGAGAGGTCACAAGGTTTTTCTATTATTTGACCTACTGACCTAGTTTTTGTCGGCACATAACCCAGTTTCGAACTTGACCTAGATATCATCAAGGTGAACATTCTGACTAATTTTCATACAGATCCCGTGAAAAATATGGGCTCTAGAGAGGTCACAATGTTTTTCTATTTTTAGACCTACTGACCTAGTTTTTGGCCGCACGTGACTCATTTCAGGGTCAATGCAGAACAGAAACTATTTGCCATCTGAGGGTCACTGCAGAATGGAAAACTTAATGCATTTTGGGGGCCACTGCAAACTAAATGCCATTTGGAAGCCACTACAGAATGGACAAGAGCACCACAATGCAGAGCAATATACCCGAAAGGTATGACCTTTGACCCCTAGTGTGACCATGACCTTGTAGCTAGCCCTCCAGAACACGCGCTCTAATCATCCTCTCGATGCGGTGAACATTTGTGTCAAGTTTCTTCAAAACCCTTCAAGAGTTACAGAGCAATGACCTTTTGACCCCTGTGACCTTGACCTTGAAGCAGACATCCAGAACATGTGCTCTGCATGTCGTCCGGATGTGGTGAACATTTGTGCCAAGTTTCTTTACAATCCTTCAAGCAGTTCAAGTCTTAAAGAGCAGACACGAAACACAACCCTATGACTACTGACCCCTAAATGTGACCCTGACCTTGAAGTGAGCCATCCAGAACATGTGCTGTGCAAGTTGTCTCAAGTGGTGAACATTTATGTCAAGTTTCTTTGAAATCCTTCAAGGGGGTGGTGAGTTACAAAGCGGGCACAAAACACACTCATATGATCTTTGATCCCTAAGTATGACCTTGACCTTGAAGCGAGCCATCCAGAACATACTATCTGCATGTCTCGATGTGGTGAACATATGTGTCAAGTTTCTTTGAACCATTTGTGTGAAATTATTTCAAAATCAGGCAAGCAGTTTCATACAAGAAGATCTTTAAAGTTTCCACTATATTCATATAGGGAAAAGTGGCCACGCCCTCTGGCAGCCATGTTTTTTGACAAGTCATAATAATTTGAACAATCTTGGCAGAGGGTAACATAAGGACCATTTGTGTGAAATCATTTTGAAATCAGACCAACGGTTTAAGAGGACATGTTGTTAGATTTTTCTATTTGTAGCTCTAACCAGGCTGCCCCTATGTGCAGCCAAGCTGCACCGTTTGAATAACTTTGAAAGAGGACCTCCGAAGGAACATCCATGCCAAGTTTCATCAATTTCCACCCAGTGGTTTCATAGAAGTACAAATGTAGTCAAGCCCGCCCGCTTAGCTCAGTAGGTAAGAGCGTTGGTCTACGGATCGCAGGGTCGTGAGTTCGATCCTCGGGCGGGTCGTATGTTCTCCGTGACTATTTGATAAACGACATTGTGTCTGACATCATTAGTCCTCCACCTCTGATTCATGTGGGGAAGTTGGCAGTTACTTGCGGAGAACAGGTTTGTACTGGTACAGAAGCCAGGAAAACTGGTTAGGTTAACTGCCCGCCGTTACATAACCGAAATACTGTTGAAAAATGGTGTTAAACCCAAAACAAACAAACAAACAAATGTAGTCTTTACCCAGAGTTTTGCTCTCATCATTTTGAAAATATTGGAAAAACCCTCTTATGCAGAAAGTACCATAATGACTCCTTTCTGTAGAAATGGTTGAATACAACCAGAGTTCTCCTGACTTCATATTAAACAAAACTAATCTAGAAGAAACTACAAACCCATCTTCCTTAATTGCGAAATCATCAATGTTAATCTCAAAGACTTCGAATAAGGTGCTGTTAATTTCCTCTTGTGTAGGTGCATGTTCTTTACGGGTCATCTTGTCATTATACCGACCCTTCGATGCTTTCATCATTCCCCATCAAGACAGACTTTCCTCTTCCTGAAAGTATCAGTAAATGCAATATTTAGGTTCAATGCTTCCAGAGTATTTTCAGGCTTGTAAATGGTAAATCACTAACATTTAAATGAAAAGTAATTCTTGTCGAGTTTTACTGCACAATGTGACTCGTTTCTTGGAATCGAGAAGATCTCAAATTCAGCTCTTGCTGGGATCTGAACCATCCATAGTGGGCTACAATTATTCTGTTAAACATATACTTTCATTTGTTGAAAATAACCCTTCTGTCAAGTTATAATCCTAGATCTATATAAAGAAATACATTCTTGGAACTGGCTTTTCCTATTCAAAATATACTGTGCTTGTTTATTATCCTCCATTTTTTTTATGAAAGTAAGTTACAACTTCAGAAACTGAATTCGTCATAAAATGTTTTCAATTTTTTCATCTTAAACTTGCTAGAAGGTCACACAATGACCAGGAAAGTAGTTTCATACAAGAAGAGTTTTAAAGTTTCCACTATATACGTTATAGGGAGCTATCACTAATGGCAATTAATACCCCTAAAGGTCACTTTGGTAAAGTTTCTGTCAAATTCTTCAATAGCTTTAAACCAGTGATAATACAAGGGAATTAATCCAAATATACAAATCCAGGCACGCATCAACAGAGTTGTTTGCCCATACTGACAATTCTGTAGTTTTGTGCCATACATGCACTTACCATCTATCTTTTGATATTTACATATTTAGATGTAAGATGTTTCATGGTTTGCAACCATCAGACATAATGAAAATTAAAGAATATTATCAAGGCTTTCATTAATTACTGAAGTAAAAAGTGGGACTGTGTGGGGACTAGTGGTCCTCACATTTAGAACTTTACTTGCTACAGTAAAAGTAGTCAGAGTTTCAGGCCACTTCAACGGGGGTGGGGGGATCTCTACGCCCCACAACCAACCGCAATTCTTAACGAAACCCCTAGCTGATTATGTATATAAAATATCAATAGGATAAGAACCGCATGTTGTATTGATAATAAATGACATTTCTTCTTTTTTTCTTGTTTGAAAGAATCAACTATTCCACTATAATCTCACTATATGTTAATTTTACATAAGAAAAACTTTGGTCAGCATTTACATACGAGTATTTTGATAATTCAATTTCGAATGAATGAATTCTGCATCCTTTACTTGGTGGTCCCTGTGCAATATTTACTTAAACTCTAATAAACCACCGAATCATAAATATGAATTTATATAATATGAAATGTTTTCAATTCAATCTCAATATAAGCATAAGAACTAACAATATTAAATGCAAAAGGAACAGCTTTGATATTGGAAATAGCTAAATAACAAGAGTGACAAAAATTGATCTTTCTTTTTACTCTTTTGTGCTTAATATGACATTGAAATATCTCATCTCCACTTAATCTCTTCAGTCACACAATACATTAGTGCACTTCTTGCTGGGCTTGATAACCGTGATAAGAAAAAGTATGTGAATTATAAAACTGGTAGCCTAAAGAGAGCTTTAACATGTCAAAGAGCCATCAATTTTGTTTTTGCCGATAGGAGACACAAAATTCTGGTACCACAAAAGTACAAAATAACACAACTATTTCAGGTTAATGTAAGTCTGTTTAAGAGATGTTCTCTTAATTTTTTGAAAATTTTATTGAACAGAAATTGTCTAAAAAGTCTTTTTAGAGGTTTATGGAAGCCTTGACTAATTAAATTTAATGTTTCATTAGCTACATATGGGTATCTTAGAAGATAGGTACGAAATTGTTTAAGCAAAAAGATACGGGAATATCTACTTAAATTTCATCTTCTGCATATCCCCAAATAAGCCCCTCATGAGAGATGACACAGCCTGGACAAGCAGGACGAGGCTTAGCTGCAGACCTGGCTGCAAGCAAAAATTTTCGGAAATCGTTTATAAAATTTTCGTGCATAAAGTGACATTAAAAGGTAAGGAATGTTTGATAACATATATATGATAATTTTTTTTAATGAACTATGTAAAGTTTTATGCTACAGAGGCAGAGATTCGGTTGTAATCAACGACCAACTATCAGGAAATTAGTAGTGTACATGATTCCCCACCATTATGTGCACTTGATGCCAAAAATTTTGCAGGAAACTGCAAAATTGATGTCTGTGGGAAATCTTAAGGAAAATGTATTTGTTAACATTCCTCTCTGTTCCTATTTTCCTTGTTTTTATCTTTTATAATTTTTAATGTTTTTTAACATATTTTTTACTATTCATATCATATTTATCTGTTTATCATTATCATGAATTTAACAAATGTCATCTTTGATTTGATACTAATTATTAGTCATCTACAGAACTTTTCCTTAAGTCTATAGAAAATGATAACCTCTCAAATAAATGTAAATATTTCTGAAAGCAAAAAAAAAAAAACAACAACAAAATTTAAAGTATTCTTTTAGCTGACTAGTTGTCAATTTTCTCAATGTGGAGGGCAATAAGTCTACAGCAACAAAGACTTTTTACCTGGTTATTACACTTGGCCAAGATAATATGCCCATAAACATTCTGACTTACTTTAGTGAACAATGGAAAAGAACTGCTTAAGTTGTCAATGTTTGCAACTGTAAGTAATTCAAGGGCCATAATTCATTAATGACTGAGAGCATCTCTTGTCAGAGATATTATGCCTATAAACATTGTGATCAAGAATTGTGAACACTGGATAAGAACTACTGTAAAATCATTTAAGTTCGTGGGCATGAAATTTCGTGGTTTTGGTCAAAATGGCAATTTCGTGGGGACATGAATTCGTGGATTTTAACTTTTGAACATAAAATGAATGTGAATTTTACTTCTTCGTCGGGATTAAATTTCGTGGATTGACTCAACCACGAAAATTAGTCCCCCACGAATATTAATGATTTCACAGTACTCAAGTGAGAGAGTGGACACTGGCAATTTTTGCAATTCTTAGCAATTCATGGGTTGTTAAATCCAGATATTCTGGACACTTGTCAATTTCTGCAATTCCATATAATTCAAGAGTCATAATTCTTGAAAGACTTAGAGGATCCAGGTGATTATCACACTTGGCTGAAATTACCCCAAAATATTATGACAAAGTTTGTTCAACATCAGCTAAGAACTTGAGATTTTATTTCACAAAAAGCATAATATGTCATAACTCCTGGGAAAATCACTGAACCATAACATTCCAACGATATACACAACTATGCTTGGCAGTGGTAATTCCTGTTTCGTCTGGTGGAATTCTAAGCAGTCATATAGAAGTAGCACAAAGAATTTTCCAGGTCAAGGGTTGTGACCCCTCTGAAAATCATTTAATCTGAGTACATGATGGTCATATGCACAACAGTTACTACTATGTATCACATTAACCAAATGTGCAGTTTTGGTGAAATTCAGCCTAATGGTATACAGCAAGGAAATCAAGGGCTGAAAATTACTGAATCAGAAAATGCTGATGATATGCGTAACTAGACTTGGCACTGACAACTCCTGCAAGGTTTGGTGGAAATCTGCCCAATTATATAAGAGAAATGGCTAAAACATCATAAAATTGATGAACCAAGGGCCACTACTCCACTGAAAATCAATGAACTCGAAAATGCTAATGATATGCACCAACAGGCTTGGCAATAATCACTCTTGTGAAGTTTGGAGTAAATCTGCCCAGTGACATGGACAAACCTTGTGACATACACACGGACAGCACTGAATCAATATTATTTCCCCTTCCACCATAAAATTCTATTTTTCCTGACTTTGACCAAATGGCATTAAAATGACTTTTTTATCACAAAAAAAGTAATAAAATTAAGTTAGGCCCTGGGATCTGAACCGTGATCCATCTGTTCCTCAGCACAAAAGATCAACTAGACCACTGCACCACAGAGATACTTTCAAACTCTGCGGATTTATTAACTTATCTCATTCCAAACTAAACTTTTTGAGTAGAAACCATTATTCTATTTTTAAGTAGTAGTGACCAAGACCTTGGCTTGAGTTATCTCCAAATACATTCCCAACCTTTGTGTTTGATAAAATATCTGTACACCAAGTTTGATGATAATACTACACCAAAACTAAAGATATTGAGTATAAACCATTTCTCTATTTTTAGTAACAGTGACCAGAAATATCTTCTAAAGGTTAGTTTTCAAATAAGCTTGCTATACACCAAGTTTGGTAACATGTAAGATAATTATATAGAGGAATGATATAGTCCTGTAGCAGCAGATGCAGTTTATGATAAAGTCATTTTACTACTGTATACTGTTGTAAATTTAGCAGCTAGTCTTATTAAAGTTGATTTATTAATTGATTCTACTGATGTGAAACTTTGGCCTCTGCTACTAGAGATGTCATTCACCAGTTACCCTCATAAATTGCTTGGGGCTGGAGTGTGTATCATTTTGTATCATTTTATCAGGGTATGTTGTCATCATGTACCATCATAAACATGTCTGATTTGTTAGAGTTAGAGGTTGCTCCGTATTTGGGATGGTACCATCAGTCATTGGTTATCCTCATAAATATTAGGGGTAATCTTTGTCTTTCATTACTATGATACACTCCAAATATGGAAGGGTACCTGCTTTTGTATATAAACCTAGGTCAGAACTAGGGTGGGATTCTTTACTTTTGGCTCGGACTTTGAAAATGACAGATCATAGAAACAAGAAATGAAATACTTTACAGTTATAATTATAAGTGACTTTAGACCAGAGGAATGAGAGAATTATAATTTTGACAACATTAGTTCCATCATTTAGACTATTTATCCATCACATAATAAACTGATGTAGTAACTGGAATTTAAGTGTATTTTATCAATGGAGTATAAACCCCCACACCCGAACCTACGTTTTTCAACACTGGTGGCAGCGGTGGGATACGGACTTACACACGTGCTTATCAGAAATTTGGACATATATTTCTATTTAATATATTTGTGGTGACAATTAAGTGACAATCATGGGACCTAAAAAGCAACAAGAAAAAGATTCTGTCACAATTGAAGATGATGACAGTCATGAACATGTAAGGGGTGTCAGCCTTGTTTGAAGAAGCACGATTCCTGGTCAGATTTTGCACAATTCAATGACGTTGTTCCATTATTCGATAAAAACTTGAATATGGGGAATCAGAATAGGCCAGTCATATTACGAGCGAAGGCTCAAAATAGTGGGTTATGGAGCAGTATTTTTGTGCTCATGCAGCTGCAAATCATGAAGTTGATAGGTTGTTTCAATACACTTTTCCATGGATTAAAACAGACTGGGAAGTACTACCGAAATCGCGTTCAACGACTTCGATTCCATAATAGTCTGGATTTAAATGGTGTACAAGGTGGAAATAGCTTCAGCTTTGGTGACAATAACGAGGTGTTGAACAAGGACGTAAATTCTATACTGGATGAACATGTTGCATTATCCGAGGATGCAGCGCAAACATCTAACTTAGGTTGTCTCAAACAGTTTAACACAGTTAATTGTTCACCTGTCAAAATGGCCAAATTACAGAGGGCAGACCCAGATTTAGGAATTGTGATACAGTGGCTTGAAGAAAACAGACGACCCCTGAGAGATAAGGTAGCTGGGAATTCACCAAGTGTACGGAATTATTGGCTAAATTATGACCTGTTAACTCTGATTGATGGAGTGTTATTTAAAAAGTACATTGTCAGTGCAAAGGACCATCGGCTTCTGTTGATAGTGCCTAGAGTACTATATAAGGAACTTTTGGTATCTTGTCATGATTCAATTACAGGAGCACATTTAGGAATTTCAAAGACATATTCCAAACAAGAGTGCAAGAATGTCACAATATACGCCCGTCACAGCAAATTTCTTTACTCTAGCACCTGTATTTGCAAATGGAATTTTAATTTTGTGGTTGTTTAGTAATAACTAAGTGTTTTGTTTTTCTAAGGTAGAGATACCTTAAAATACACCTAAAATTGGAAAGTAACATCTATGTTGTACCACAGAAAAGTGGTCTTGGTTTTTCCCTACGGTCAATTATAAAAAAGTTACAATATAAGTTATTTATAGTAACAACTAAGGGAAGTTAATCTTAAAAAAAAAAAAAAAAAAAAAAAAATCAAAAAAAAAATTGTAAGTCCTCACAAAAATCTTTACCAGGTAGAGACTGGTCAAAATACACCTCAAAATTGGATGTAGCATGCATGTTGTACTACAGAAAAGTGGTCTCTATTTTTCCCTACGACTAGTAATGAAAAAGTTACAATATAAGCTATTTATAGTAACAACAAAGGGAAGTAATTCGAAAGAAGGGAACTGCGCATGACACTTCGTCTCATGATGGTGTATAATTGTGTCAAGTTACATCAAAATCCCTCCATGCATGAAGAAGAAATGCTTCGGACAAAGTCATTCTTGTATCTGACCTTTGGCCTCTAAGTGTGACCTTGACCTTAGACCTAGGGAACTGGTTCTTGCGCATGACACTAAGTCTCGTGGTGGTGAACATTTGTGCCAAGTTATATCAAAATCCCTCTATGCATGAAGAAGAAATGCTCCGGACAAGGTTTTCATTCTTGTATCCTTTGACCTCTAAGTGTGACCTTGACCTTAGACCTAGAGACCTGGTTCTTGCGCATGACACTCCGCCTCATGGTGGTGAACATTTGTGCCAAGTTATATCAAAATCCCTCTATGCATGAAGAAGAAATGCTCCGGACAAAGTTTTCATTCTTGTATCCTTTGACCTCTAAGTGTGACCTTGACCTTAGACCTAGGGACCTGGTTCTTGCGCATGACACTCCTTCTCATGATGATGAACAATTGTGCCAACTTTCATCAAAATCCCTCTATGCATGAAGAAGATATGGTCCGGACAAAGTCATTCTTGAATTTGACCTTTGACCTCTAAGTGTGACCTTGACCTTAGACCTAGGGACCTGGTTCTTGCGCATGACACTCCGTCTCATGATGGTGAACAACTGTGCCAAGTTTCATCAAAATCCCTTCATGCATGTAGAAGATATGCTCCGGACAAGGTCTGTGGACGCCGCCCGCCCGCCAGGGGCGTTCCCATAATACGTCCCGTTTTTCGAACGGGCGTATAATTACATCTCAAATATCACTGGTATAAAATGAAGGAATACGTCCAGTTGCATATCAAAAGTTGTGAAAAGTGTGCATACCGAAAAAGGCCGAAAAACATACCGAGAGTACCATTAACGGAGTACACAGTTGGCCGTCCTATGGATCGTATACAAACTGACATAATGGGGCCACTTAATGAGACAGAATCCGGAAATCAGTACATTATAGTGCATCATGACAGATTGAAACCTTTTCATGGAAATAAAATGACCCATTGGCAATCAAACATGGTTAAGTCTGAGGAAAATAATCATAAAGCAAAAATGAAAGGGTACCAGCAAACTTCCAGATCCTGCCTGGACTGTACCAGTCAACAAGTGAGGAGAAGTTCAAGGAACAGGACCCAATACAGACCATACCAACATGGTACACAATAGTTATAAATATTAAAAGTGTTAATTTTTTGGATTAAGTTCATATTCCTTCTGGATTTAAGTGTTAACTAATATTCATCCTGGATTATAAGTGTGTAATTATAAATTTCATTCTTTGTATGGATTTAATTAGTGGCTGCATTGGTAATAATAATCCCATTCAGCCTAAGTGTATACAAATGGATTTATTATTCTTTATATGGATTAAATTAGTGGCTGCATTGGTAATAATAATCCCATTCAGCCTTGGTGTATTCAAATGGATTTATTAGTGGGTTTCATTTTCAGATATGAAAATTTGTGCCATTTATTAAAATCATTTGTTGTATAATTAGATATTCTTGGCACACAGGACTTAAAACTTTGGTAGAGACGACTACCATAGCCATACAAATTAAACATTGTGCCTATTCCTTTTTTCAAAATTAATTTAAATAATTAAAGGCACCAGGACTTACATTAGTAAATGGTAAAGACGACTACCATATCAATGAAATTAATCAAAATTGTGCCTATTTCTATCATCATACTGTGTTAATGTTAAAATAAATAAAGGCACCAGGACTTAGTGTGAGTGAAATAAACATTGTGTGAAAGTGCTTACAAATATATATTCACCTTATAGATGAACCGAACTCAACACTGGATTTTATTTTACATGTGTTTTACTAGGACAGTTTGTGTTTTACTAGGACAGTTGGTGATTTTGTTTACACTTTTAATGTTTCATACACATTGATAATACTCATTTTACATGTATACTACCTTGAGAAGTATTTAGTCACATAGTTCTTCCGAACTATAATCATGAGTTTTATTAAAACACAGAGTATAGAATGTTTGCTACTATTCATGACATTTTTTTAATCATTATGTTTAGGTATTCATATTCTTATGTATCTTCTTCATAGTATTTGAGAGCAAGAGTCTGGCTCAGTAGTCACTTATATTTTAATGTTAAAACTTAATTGGGGACAATTAAGAAGCTAAGGGTGGGGGAGTGTTGTAAATTTAGCAGCTAGTCTTATTAAAGTTGATTTATTAATTGATTCTACTGATGTGAAACTTTGGCCTCTGCTACTAGAGATGTCATTCACCAGTTACCCTCATAAATTGCTTGGGGCTGGAGTGTGTATCATTTTGTATCATTTTATCAGGGTATGTTGTCATCATGTACCATCATAAACATGTCTGATTTGTTAGAGTTAGAGGTTGCTCCGTATTTGGGATGGTACCATCAGTCATCGGTTATCCTCATAAATATTAGGGGTAATCTTTGTCTTTCATTACTATGATACACTCCAAATATGGAAGGGTACCTGCTTTCGTATATAAACCTAGGTCAGAACTAGGGTGGGATTCTTTACTTTTGGCTCGGACTTTGAAAATGACAGATCATAGAAACAAGAAATGAAATACTTTACAGTTATAATTATAAGTGACTTTAGACCAGAGGAATGAGAGAATTATAATTTTGACAACATTATTTCCATCATTTAGACTATTTATCCATCACATAATAAACTGATGTAGTAACTGGAATTTAAGTGTATTTTATCAATGGAGTATAAACCCCCACACCCGAACCTACGTTTTTCAACAATACAAAGGTAAGATCGCATTTTTTCATTATTTATAAAATGTTACTGGCAGAATAGATCATTGTCTATTAAACCAAATTATAGAGTTTTCACTTACAATTAGACTTAGTTAGGCAAACGTAATATGAAATAAGGCACTGCCTCAATCGGGAATCGATCCGACTTCAACTCATCCCAGAAGATTTGAAAAAACAAGAGCAATCTCCATAGGATGACACATGCCCCCGATGGCACTCTGAATGAACAGTTATGGCCGATGTTAGAGTTTAGGACCTTTGACCTATGGAGCTGGGTCTTGCGCGCGACACGTCGTCTTACTGTGTCACACATTCATGCATAGTTATTTTAAAATCCATGCATGAATGACAAAGATATGGACCGGACACGCCCATCAATGCACTATCATGAAAAATGACCTTTAACGTCTAAGTGTGACCTTGACCTTTGAGCTATGGACCTGGGTCTTGCGTGTGACACATTGTCTTACTGTGGTACACATTCATGCCAAATTATTTGAAAATCCATCCATCGATGACAAAGATATGGACGGGACACGCCCATCAATGCACTATCCTTTAATGTCCAAGTGTGACCTTGACCTTTGAGCTACAGACCTGGGTCTTGCGCGCGACAAGTCGTCTTACTGTGGTACACATTCATGCCAGGTTATTTGAAAATCCATCCATCCATGACAAAGATATGGACCGTACACGCCCATCAATGCACTATCCTTTAACGTCTGTGACCTTGACCTTTGAGCTACGGACCTGGGTCTTGCGCGCGACACGTCGTCTTACTGTGGTACACATTCGTGCCAAGTTATTTGAAAATCCATCCATCGATGACAAAGACATGGACCGGACACGAAAATTGCGGACAGACCGACAGACAGACGGTTCATAAACTATATGCCTCCCTTCGGGGGCATAAAAAAGCCTAATGACAGCATCGATTCTGTATCACTTTAAAGAAAAAACAACACTGCCCATATTTGTACTGATGTGCAAGACGCTGCTGTCGGACAAGTTATGTGGGCGCTTATTAGGCACAAGGAAAGAGCCTATTCTTCCAAAAATCTCATTTGGTATATCGCATGTTACTGTAGAGGGATCGATTATAAACAACTCCAGTACACATGTCCTCTCATTGGACACATTATCATAGGTGTGTAATATCAGACTATTTATATATAGTACAAAGACTCATAATCATCAAGCACAAAAGGTGAAAAATAATTACCATTCAAGTGACGTCTCTACACCATTAAAGAAAATAAAACTATAATCACTAATGTAACTGTCACGACTAGACTATCGTTTTCCCTTATATTTATCTCAGAATCCATACCGAGGTGGCATTGACCAGTGACAATAGGAACACGATACCTGAGCATCGCTGACATACAGTTATAGATCATCTATCAAATTCATAAAATTGTAACTCTATACGACCATAACTCTTACGATCAATATTATTGTACAACCATTCGATATTAAATTAAAAGCTATCACAGAAAGAATCTCTGATCACTGGGTAGCTGATTACAATCCTATTCTGATTTTACCATAACCAGCATTGTAGTACATCCTTAATGAGCAATAATATTGAATATGATAATCCATTAAAGGAATGTAAAATGTTATATAATTATTATGTTGAAGAGGCAGACCGTTACAATCAATATGCAGAATCAAAAAACAGTCTTTGCCAGTTTTATTTCATTTTTCATTTAATTTTATTCAAAGTTGATAATAATTCTAATTGGCAACAGCTGCCAATTTCATCTGTTCTAATATGTGTACAACTTTCCTGTAACTCTGTTATTTGAGCCAATACAGGGCTGTCTGAGAAAATACCAGAACAGTATAGATAATCATAATTGGCTGTGTATTGTAGCCTTATATTCAATGGAAAGTGTTTTAGAGAATCAACATGACCTACTATCCCCTTCATCACCCGCAGGCCTGGATCCAGGGCCGGGCCGAGGGGAAGTGCTGAGAAGTGACCTATACTAAATATAAAAGATACACCCAACTATTTTGCCAAAGGATAATATTCTCTCAAAATTTAGATGCAGAAACGCACCAGAGGCCACCATTTCATATTTATATTTCAAAATTTTCCAGGGGGAGACCTCCCTGACCCCCCTAACATGGGCAGAAGTCCCCCGCACTCCCCGTACCTACCCACTCTCGGTGCTATGCACTTGGCGGTGATGTCTTCCTTCTAGGCTGGTGCCCCACAGTCAAATATTTCTGGATCTGAGTCTGACCCATATAAATTCATGAAACCTGGTACAGTGGAACCTCCCTAATCCAAACCCCTCTAATCTGAAAACCTGTCTAAACTAAAAAAAAATTTATATCCCATATTTCTATTTGTTCTCTATTGTAACAAGAGGGCCAAGATGGCTCTAGGTCGCTCACCTGTGAACATAACAGTTAAACATGTTTGACCTAGGGATTTCATGGAAACAAATATTCTGGGCAATTTTCATTAGAATTGGACCAAAAATGTGGTCTCTTGAGTTTCAACAAGTATTTTATTTGATATGACCTAGTGACCTAGTTTTTGAAGCCAGATGACCCATATTCAAATCTGACTTAGATTTCACCAAGGCAATCATTCCGACCATATTTCATGAAGATCAACTGAAAAATACAGCTTCTATCGCATACACAAGGTTTTTCCTTGATTTGACCTAGTGACCTAGTTTTTGACCCCAGATGATCCATATCTGAACTTGACCTAGATTTCATCAAGATAATCATTCTGACCAAATTTCATAAGGATCAACTGAAAAATACAGCCTCTATCGCATACACAAGGTTTTTATTTTATTTGACCTAGTGACCTACTTCTTGACCCCAGATGACCCAAATTTAAAATCGATCTAGATTTCATCAAGGCAATCATTCTGACCATATTTCATGAAAATCAGTTGAAAAATACAGCCTCTATCGCATACACAAGGCTTTTCTTTGATTTGACATAGTGACCTAGTTTTTGACCCCAGATAACCCATTTTCAAACTCAGCCTAGACTTCATCAACGTAATCATTTTGACCAATATTCATGAAGATCAATTGAAAAATACAGCCTCTATCGCATACACAAGGTTTTTCCTTAATTTGACCTAGTGACCTAGTTTTTGACCCCAGATGACCCATTTTCGAACTCGGCCTAGATTTCATCAAGGCAATCATTCTGACCAATATTCATGAAGATCAATTGAAAAATACAGCCTCTATCGCACACACAAGATTTTTCCTTGATTTGACCTAGTGACCTAGTTTTTAACCCCAGATGACCAATTTTCGAACCCGGCCTAGATTTCATCAAGGTTATCATTCTGACCAATATTCATGAAGATCAATTGAAAAATACAGCCTCTATCGCATACACAAGATTTTTCCTTGATTTGACCTAGTGACCTAGTTTTTAATCCCAGATGATCAATTTTCGAACTCGGCCTAGATTTTATCAAGGTTATCATTCTGACAAAACTTCATGAAGATCAATTGAAAAATACAGCCTCTATCGCATACACAAGGTTTGTCCTTGATTTGACCTAGTGACCTAGTTTTTGAACACAGATGACCCATTTTCGAACTTGGCCTAGATTTCTTCAAGATAATCATTCTGACCAAATTTCATGAAGATCAATTGAAAAATACAGCCTCTATCGCATACACAAGCTAAATGTTGACGGACGACAGACGACAGACAGACGCCGGATGCCGGACATCGAGCGATCAGAAAAACTCAGGTGAGCTAAAAATACACTTGTAATCCGAAACCTCTCTAGTCCAAACACCAACCAAACTTTTAAAATTTTCACATCAAATTTCATTAAAATTTACAATTATCAATGATTCTGATATTAATTTTGCCAGTTTTGAGTCTGTTTACAATTTCAAAATGCACAAATTATAAAGTAGTTACAAAGAATGTACGATGGTCATAAAGCAGTTACAAAGGAAGAATTTATGATAATCATAAAGTAGTTACACAGAGGAAATGTATGATAATCATAAAGTAGGTAGTTACACAGAGGAATGTATGATAATCATAAAGTAGTTACACAGAGGAAAGTATGATAATCATAAAGTAGTTCCAATGAACCTATGATGGTTATAAAGCAGGTACATGGAAGAATGTATTATGCACTTGCTAATACACATTATTTAAACCATTCTATTACTAAGGCCTAAGGTGCATTTTTGCACATACAGATATTTGACTTAATGACAATTTATGAAGTTTTCTTTATAAAAGATGTTTGGGCAACCTTTTTACATACATCTGGACCTCGATTAATGGAACAAGCTATGTCACTGATTGTACCCTATAACCTCCTTAAAATACTTTCTTCTTCAATAAAATCATTAAATGAGCAATAAAAATTTCAATCAACACATTCTGTCACAAATTAAATGATTTTTATTTGATTTATAAGCAACATAATGACGCAAAACTCCCACTGTTAAAAGTAATTGTAAATATCTTACAATATAGACTAAAGTTTTTTGAACTGGCAACCTAATGCAACATTCTGCTACCAAGGTATATAGTTTCAAATTACCTAGTATATATATGCAAAAATAAACTTAAGGATTTTCCATGAAATAATATAAACAATATGCCAAAGACAATATAACCTAGAATATGCTTTTGTAGAAAAGCCAATATGCATAGTAGTAATAGGCAAGACAGAAGCGAAAGTCAAAGAGACACGGATAGTTGGCTGCAATAGGATCATCTACACAGCATGTCCAATCATCCCACAAATTTTCAACATTATAGGCCTAGAGGTTCTCAAGTGGTTTTCCATGTTCAGGCCCCTGTGACCTTGACCTTTGATCAAGTGATGCCAAAATCAATAGGGGTCATTTATTCTGCATATCCAATCATCCTTTGAAGTTTCAATATTCTGGGTCTAGTGGTTCCCAATGGATGGCCCCTGTGACCTTGACCTTTGATGGAGTAACCCCCCCCCCCCCCCCCCCCCCCCCCGCCAAAAAAAAAAAAAAAAAAAAATAGGGGTCATCTACTCTGTAAGCCCTATTGCCCTATGAAGTTTGAATGTTCTAGATCAAATGGTTCTCAAGCTACTTATCAGAAATGGATTTCCATGTTCTGGCCCCTGTGACCTTGACCTCTAATAGAGTGATCCGAAAATCAATAGGGGACATCTACTCTGCCTGTCCAATCATCCTATGAAGTTTCAACATTCTGGGTCAAGTGATTCTCAAGTTATTGATCGGAAATGGTTTTCCATGATCAGGCCCCTGTGGCCTTGACCCTTAACCCCAAAATGAATAGGGATCATCTACACTGCCCAATCATCCTATGAAGTTTCAACATTCCAGGTCAAGTTGTTCTCAAGTTATTGATTGGAAATAGAATGGCCCCAAAATCAATAGTGGTCATCCACTCTGCCTTTCCAATCATCCATGAAGTTTCAACATTGCATTATCTACATATTGCCCACTATACACATACAAAGTTTCATGAACCTAGCATGAATACTTTTCGAGTAATTGCAGGATCCAGATTTGCTGACAGGCAGATGTACAGACGGATGGAGAGAGGACATTCCTTATGTCCCCTTTGATATTACACCAGTAGGGGACTAAAAAATTTCTGGCCAAACATAACTGTTTATTTCTTTCATCCTGATGGTTGCTTCAATTTCAGATTTATCTCAGAACTTAAATGTTTGTGACAGGATTAATATTAAGTACCAGCCACCAGGATAGGAAAATCAAATTTTGAAAATAACTAAAGCAAAAATCTAACATGTATAAAACATTCATCAAACATGAATATGTACAAATGATCAGTAGAAACATCCACTTGTTCAAAATCTGATTAACCACCATTCAAAACAAAAACACACATGCATTCCATTAGTTAGGCCTAAAAAAAAAAATTCTTTGTTTCCGGTAACATGCTCAAAAAAATTAGGGTAGGTAGGTCGGAAAATTTTTTTTTTTTGGAAATTTTTTTATTAAGGGAGACTTTTCGGAAATTATTTTTTTGTCAAAAAATGATTACAAATAAGGGGGATATGCCTTTAGAGCATCAGTAAGTTGATTTCTAACATCACTGGCCATGTTTAACGCATAAAAAGTGCAGTTTTGCATCATTTTGTTAAAAAGTTGAAAAAAATATTCTCCAAGGCCATAAAAACATTTAGGGTCGGGCCAAAAATTTAGGGTAGGTCGGGATACCGGAAACAAACAATTTTTTTTTTACGCCTTATCAGAAATGGTAAAAAATGGTGCATCTTTATGTAATCACCCTTGAATATTATCTTGAACAAAAATTGGTACATAATTATGCAATTTCAGAACACATTACATTTAAAGTCAGCAGTATTAAATAATTTTACTTCTGTCCCATAAGGCATTAAATTTTGTATTTAAAACAAATAAAACGGCTGTCCAAATAAAGAATGTGCATAATTACATGGCTAGAAACAGTGTCAATACTACAGAGCCATAAAGGGAGGTAATAAAAATGGATTCAAACTTTCTACCAAGCGATTCAAATTTTCAAAGCTTATATTTGTTATTGGATATAGGAAATTAATATGTCTTATATTCATAGCAAAAAAAAAAAGAGTGGAAGATGCATTATGTATAAAGTCATAATGACCCTTTAAAGTAGCGCTTATTCATTATATTGGTCATCTTTGTATAGTTTTCAAAGAGGCATTTTGAAATTTAAGGCCATTTTTCAGAAATTCCCCAACCACAATCATTCATGTCAAACATAACCACACCTCCGTAAATGCTTTGTCAGCACATTTTAGATAATACCGTAAAAGCTCAAATATATTACGCTAGCTAGTATAATACGCACCCCCGATCTTGTATCAAAATCTTGGGAAAACACATACACTGGAATATAATACGCATCGAAAATCAGTCTGGGAATTTTGTTTTTACAATCAGCCATTTATGGCTCACGTAACAATGACTTTGCGTGAAAATCGCACTCGCTGCTTAACCAGTTACATCCATCTATAAAATGTCATCAATATTTCAAGATACTCTGAGAACATGACACTTTCTCAAACTGTTAACACCTCAGCAAGCTTTATACCTGCGAACAAACATTTCATAATTTTGGTCACATCAAAGGAAAAGTTAATTTGTGTGTTTGTTTAATGATGTTTGGCAGACTGTATTGATCAGTAATAATTGACTGGAAATTGATAAAGAAATAACAAACAAATCATTCTAATTGCATTTTATTTTCTCAGAGCCGCGAAAGTTTGCATTTCACGTGGTTTTAATGATTCTACTGGCCCATTATCCATCGTTTTTGGATATGTATGGTAACTGACTGACATCGTGAACACATGGCCGATTAAAGACCTGCTCCAGCCCTACCTTTTAACCTTAAATTGTCACTGAAAAAGCATGGAAATCCTGATTATGAACAGTGACGCCTGTCAAAATAGAGTTTATTTTATATAAAATTCTATATAAAATACCTGTGGTTTTGCGTGCTAAATTGTGGCGCATGGCCGTTAACTGTTACCTACTGTAATCATGGGTTGCATACACACAATAGAATTTGAATAGCCGAGGAGCAGGACTTTAAATGATTAATCAAATAACAAAATATTTCAAAAAATACGCAATCTAAACCAACTTTACCATATATCACCATAAGTTCAGTACCATACCTGCTTTTAGACCCAGCCAAAAGCACTCTTCAATAGGAGGTGCAAATAACATAAACACCTGCAGCTGCTGACAAAAGTTGCCAGACTTTCGGGAATATTTACCTGCTATCAAATTGGGAAAAAGATGTATGAGTACGACGTCGTTATTTCTATTATTTGACATAGTGACCTAGTTTTTGAGCACATGTGACCTAGATATCATCAAGATAAAAAATTCTGACCAATTTTCATGAAGATCCATTGAAAAATATGACCTCTTAAGGGAGGTCACAAGGCTTTTCTATTATTTGACCTACTGACCTAGTTTTTGAAGGCACGTGACCCACTTTTAAACTTGACCTAGATATCATCAAGGTGAACATTCTCACCAATTTTCATGAAGATCTCGTGAAAAATATGGCCTCTAGAGAGGTCACAAGGTTTTTCTATTTTTCGACCTACTGACCTAGTTTTTGACCGCACATGACCCAGTTACGAACTTGACCTAGATATCATCAAGCTGAACATTCTCACCAATTTTCATGAAGATCCATTGAGAAATATGGCCTCTAGAGACATCACAAGGTTTTTCTATTTTTAGACCTACTGACCTAGTTTTTGAACGCACGTGACCCAGTTTTGAATTTGACCTAGACATCATCAAGGTGAACATTCCGACCAATTTTCATGAAGATCTCTTGAAAAATATGGCCTCTAAAGAGGTCACAAGGTTTTTCTATTTTTAGATCTACTGACCTAGTTATTGACCGCACGTGACCCAGTTTCAAACCTGACCTAGATATCATCAAGGTGAACATTCTGACCAATATTCATGAAGATCCTTGAGAAATATGGCCTCTAGAGAGGTCACAAGGTTTTTCTATTTTTAGATCTACTGACCTAGTTGTTGACCGCACGTGACCCAGTTTCGAAACTGACCTAGATATCATCAAGATGAACACTCTGACCAATTTTCATAAAGATCCCATGAAAAATATGGCCTCTAGAGAGGTCACAAAGTTTCTCTATTTTCAGACCTACCGATCTAGTTTTTGACCGCACGTGACCCAGTTTCAAACTTGACCTAGATATCATCAAGATGAACATTCTGACCAATTTTCATGAAGATCCATTGAGAAATATGGCCTCTAGAGAGGTCACAAGGTTTTTCTATTTTTAGACCTACTGACCTAGTTTTTAACCCCACGTGACCCAGTTTCGAACTTGAGCTAGATATCATCAAGATAAACATTCTGACCAACATTCATGAAGATCTCATGAAAAATATGGCCTCTAAAGAGGTCACAATGTTTTTCTATTTTTAGACCTACTGACCTAGTTTTTGACCCCACATGACCCAGTTTCGAACTTGACCTAGATATCATCAAGATGAACATTCTGACCAATTTTCATGAAGATCTCATGAAAAATATGGCCTCTAGAGAGGTCACAAGGTTTTTCTATTTTTAGACTTACTGACCTAGTTTTTGACCCCACATGACCCAGTTTCGAACTTGACCTAGATATCTTCAAGATGAACATTCTGACCAATTTTCATGAAGATCCATTGAGAAATATGGCCTCTAGGGAGGTCACAAGGTTTTTCTATTTTTAGACCTACTGACATAGTTTTTGACCGCACGTGACCCAGTTTCGAACTTCACCCAGATATCATCAAGGTGAATAGTCTGATCAATTTTCATGAAGATCTTATAAAAAATATGGCCTCTAGAGAGGTCACAAGGTTTTTCTATTTTTAGATCTACTGACCTAGTTTTTGACCGCACGTGACCCAGTTTCGAACTTGACCTAGATATCATCAAGATGAACATTCTGACCAACTTTCATAAAGATCCCATGAAAAATGTGACCTCTTGAGTGGTCACAAGCAAAAGTTTAAGCATGGACGACGGACGCCACGCGATCACAAAAGCTCACCTTGTCACTTTGTGACAGGTGAGCTAAAAAACCAGTGCGTAATATATTCAAATGTTTACGGTAATAACCATCTGTATATTCCATATAAATACAACACATGTAAATTAAAAATCTTTTAAACTGTCAGCATTATGCTGATAAAAGATTTTAATGCTTAAACATTTGTTTACGATTTACAAAAGAAAATATTCACTAAATAGATTTATAATGACCATTGAAAAGCCATTTATCATGTCAAAAGGCGTGTTTTACGATACCAAATCCCTACTCCATTACTCCAAGCATGTTCATTATATTGCTTGAAATATAAAATACAATTCTAGATTGTACTTAATAAGTACTTAAGGCAACCCTTAAATCAGTTATAGATTAAAAAAAATCAATGAAATTCCATGGTCTACTCTCAGTGATAGGAAATTAAGTGCAAACTTTGTCACTTAAACTTCAAAATGCAATAAAAAGCTTTAAGATACATGTAAATAATAAACATCCTATTTGATATTTTATATACAAGAGGGCAATGAAGGCCCTACATACTGCAAATTTCAATACCTATAAAATTTAGTTACTAAAGATTTAATCCAAAATGAACATCTAGTAATTTCTATCAAATCAAGGGCCATAACTCAGATGTTGTAGTCTTGTCAATTTTTTTCTACTGCTCAAGAGATATGACCTGTATGATAACAATGTGAAATCTAGTTATTTTTAAACATTCAAGAGCCACAACTCTCAGATGAAAAAAAATCCCTTGCAGTCATGTTGGTTAAATTAACAAGTATAAGCCATAAACTTCTTTTCAAATACCCTGTGATAAATAATAGAGTGTATATTTGCTTGGAGAACTGAAAAATCCTGGTACACACTTTGCTACTTCAAAAACGAGTTAAAGAAAATTTCAGAAAATATACATTAGAGTTTCAAAGAAATACCTACATTTATGTTGCAGTGTTGTAGCAGTTACCATCGGACCTAATACCTGTCATCAGTTGGGCAAAAGGCAGAGTTCAGGTTAAAGCAGGGTTATTAGAGCTGATCAATATGATTGATCCCCATGCCTCAAAATCACTTCATGACTGACCCAAAGTTACAAGTCAATATCACTGCATTAGCCACAATCATCGAAATCACATCATGGATGATACACAGTAAATATCACTGCGTAATTAATTCTTTTTCATCAAAACCACTTCATGGTTAATGCATGGTAGTCAATGTCTCTGCAAAATTGATACATATGCACTGCTTGATTAATCTTCACCAGTCAATATTACTACAGTAATTATTGATATCACTTCATGGTTGATCTGCTCTAGTCAGTATTGCTGAATTACTGGTCCACACTTTTAAATATCACTTCCTGAGTTATTCCACACTAGTTAATACCACTTCATGACTGATACACTCTAATCAATATTACTGCATAATTGATATCTACAATCATGTCAGTATCACTTCATGATTGACCATAATCAGTCAACTTCATTCATAACAGATTCACACTAGTCAATATCACTTAATAATAGAACAAAACAGACCAATGTCACTTCATAAACTAGAAGATGCTTTTGTAGAAAAGCGCATGTCTCCCCCAATGCATAGTCGTATAGGCAAGAAGTCAATAGGGAACAGGAGCGAAGTCAAAGAGACACTGATGGCTGGCTGCAATAGGAGCATCTACACGGCATGTCCAATCATCCCACTAAGTTTCAACATTTTGGGCCTAGTGGTTCTTGAGTTATGAATTGGAAATGGTTTTCCATGTTCAGGCCCCTATGACCTTTACCTTTGATCAAGTGACACCAAAATCAGTAGGGGTCATCTACTCTGCATGTCCAATCATCCTAATAAGTTTCAACATTCTTGTAAGTGGTCATTAAGTTATTGACTGGAAAGAATTTTCTATGTTCAGCCCCGTGACCTTGACCTTTGATGGAGTGACCCCAAAAACTATAGGAGTCATCTACTTTGTAAGTCCTATCACCCTATGAAGGTTGAAGGTTCCAGGTCAAATGGTTCTCAACTTATTGACCGAAAATGGATTTCTATGTTCTGTTCGTTGTGACCTCGACCTTTAATAGAGTGACCCCAAAATCAATAGGGGTATCTACTTGGCATGTCCAATCATCCTATGAAGTTTCAACATTCTGGGTCAAGTGGTTCTCAAGTTATTGACCGGAAATGGTTTTCCATGTTCAGGCCCCGTGACCTTGACCTTTAACAGAGTGATCCCAAAATTGATAGGGGTCATCTACTCTGCATGTCCAATCATTCTATTAAGTCTCAACATTCTGGGTAAAGTGGTTATCAAGTTATTGATTGGAAAGACTTTTCTATGTTCAGCCCCCTGTGACCTTGACCTTTGACGGAGTGTCCCCACAAGCACTAGGGGTCATCTACTCTTTAAGTCCTATCATCCTATGAAGATTGAAGGTTCTAGGTCAAATGGTTCTCAAGTTATTGACTGAAAATGGATTTCCATATTCTGTCCACTTTGACCTTGACCTTTAATAGAGTGACCCCAAAATCAATTGGGGTCATCTTTTCTGCATGTCCAATCATCCTATGAAGTTTCAACATTTTGGGTCAAGTGGTTCTAAGTTAATGATCGGAAATGGTTTTCCATGTTCAGGCCCCTGTGACCTTGACCTTTGATGGAGTTACCCCAGAAACAATAGGGGTTGTCTACTCCATAAGCCCTGCCACCTTATGAAGTCTGAAGGTTCTAGGTCAAATGGTTCTCCAGTTATTGATCGGAAATGAAGTGTGATGGAGGGAAGGACGGACAGAAAAACGGACTGACAGGGCAAAAACAATATGTCTCCAGCAGGGGGAGTCATAATGATCCACAGCAGTTAATGTCACTTCAAAATTGACCCACACTAGTCAATATTATTTCATAACTTAACAATGCTATTTTAAGTCACCGCATGATTGATCCACAGTAGTCAATGTTACTTCATAACTGACTTCCATGAGTCAATGTCACTTCCTAATTGATCCACTTTAGTCTATGTCTTTTCAGAATTGTTCCACTGAATATTAAATATATTTTCAACACTGGTCCACAATGGTCAATATTGTCATTTTTCCTCCATCTTTGTCCATGTCATTGCATATTTCTACCAGTCATACTTATTATCAAATTTTTTTTTTAATGTCATTTTGATTAAATGTCTGTCTGTTTTGAAGCTGTAATATCACACCACTGAACTGATTTACTATACAATTTGTTTTTGTAAACAAGGAAAAATTTATATTTGAACTATAGAAATGTTTCAATTAAATATTTTTAAAATCAAGATTTTAAATAATAATATTCTGGATCATGCAGAGGAAAATTAATATCTTTTCTGTATAGGTATAAAATGTTCTCTGTTACAAAGTACAGGAAAGTCTCATTTATTAACAGTTTAAAACTTACAGGAGGCAAAACAATCCTTTTTGTATAAAGCTTTATTACATTTTGTCACACAACTTTATATGATTTGAAACACATAACTATGACTTCTTTTTTAGAGAAACTTCAAACTTGCACATTTAAATGTTATCAAGAAAAGTAACCTAAAATACTTTACCTCCAATGTGACCTTGACCTTTAAGCTAGGGGTCTAGAAGTTGTGTATGACATATTGTCTCATTATGGGGAACACTAAGTCTGATGCAAATTCTGATGCAAATTCTAGCAAAATACAAATTCTTAGTAAAACCCCAGTCACACATATGACGCAGACAGCTATGTCTAGCCATGGATAGAAACGTAGTATTCCGTATCGTTACGTACCTGAGCCATACCTCAAAGTAGTAATTCGTATCAATCCATACCAACAATTGGTCAAAACGTATTCAAGACTTATCCAAAACTTGCAAGTTTCTCCAACTTTTGAACATGCACAGAAGTTTGAGCGATCCGTAGCCATTTGAGCATGACTTTAGTCCAACTTGGTTGAAACTTATTCATCCGTAGTTAAACGTACTAAAACGCAGTTATCCGTACTGAAACGTACCTTGCCATAGCTGAACGTAGTTATCCAAGGCTGCCCGTACTTAGGCGTAGTTAAACGCAAACCCGTCCACACGCTGGGCAAGTTGCCAGGCACAGTAAAACGTAGTTCAAAGTAGTACGCTGTAACTATCCATATTAATTCGCATCCTGTATTTTTTTGTTCCCCGTTTCTCACCATTTTTCCCACACTAAGACGTACTGCTCCGTACTTATTCGTGTCCGCTCCCCACAGACCAATCCCATTCATACCGTACCTAAACGCACGGACATATCCATATGTGTGACTGCAGCTTAAAATACAAATCCAACAAGAGAGCTAGGTAAGTGGTATATAACTACCCGCTCAGTTTTACATCAACGTTGTACTCAGTTTCGTTGGGGAAAATGCCATTTTCAAGGGCAGATAAATCTTTTTAAATACTGGTGACCTATGATTTTTATTGCATATTTTTGTTTCTTAGATGATTGTCCTTCAATATCCAAAGTTTGAAGAAATTCTATTACTGGGAAAAATTTTGCCCAAATTCTAGTGTATGCCTTTAACTGAACTTGTGGTCCAAACTATAGACCAAGTTTGGTAAGAATACACTGTGTTTTATCAAACACATGCATCAAAAGAAGGAAGTGTTTTATGGAATTCTGAAAACCATGGCTGCTGGTAACAATATAAAGTATCAACCTTAAGGTGATATTTTAGTGAAAATATTCACACAGAGCACCACTAACACCAATAACATTTGATCACCTCCTCAACTGCCCAATGGTAGAGAATCTGCTTCAAGTGCGGGAAGTCATGGGTTCGATCTCTGGCCACGTTATACCAAAGATGTGAAAAAAGGTACCAGTAGCTTCTTTGCTTGGCGCTTAGCATTACAAGGGAAACTGGCTTCTCTCATACCCTCTTGGCGATGGATTCCATCAGGAATGAGGTGTCGAGAGTGATTAATATAAGTTGTAAAACTTGCTTCACAATCAATCTAAAATAAATTCTAACACAACCAGCAAATAACCTACATACATGTAGAACAAAATCTATCTCGGGTTATTCTGCAATAAACCACTAGCGTGCAATGACGTCATCCGATCCACGTGCCTAGCACGGTCGTAAAATGTAGTTACCATTTTTTCTAACACTGTTGATACTAGTATGTCGTGTCAGAATCAAAATAACAAGTTCCCAAGTGTGATTTATCGTAGAATAACCCGAGTTTTTCGTTCTTATGCGAAACAATATATCACTCATGCCTATGGCCTTCAATATATATTCTTACGCATAAGAACTCAAAACACAGGTTATTCTACGATAAACCATATTTGGGAACTTATAATTTCTTAACTTAGTATAAACTAATAATATAATATGAACACAATCTAAATAAAACTGCAGAGACTTAAAGTCCTATTGCAAATTTTCATTTCAGTTCAATGTCAGTTTAATAATATAGAAATCTAGTTGTTAGTTACTGCCTTTATATATGTATAATTAGCAATTCATACTTCCTCCTGTTTATCACCTCATGCTAAAATACATTTGAAATATCAAAGGACTATTAAAGAGTCATAATGCCTTTGTTCATAATGTGGCTGCCACATTTTTGTTGTGAACATAAAATAGATTAATTTCTTGTTCAATCCCATTTTTAATAATAATTGTTGTCTTATAAATTTGTCAAAGGTTTGAATATTGATCAACATAGCAAAAAGGCTTTTTCATCCCACTGTTTCTGATTACCTCCCTTTATGGGCTCTAATGTAGAAGGTCATGTACAATGTACAATACTGAAAACAGTGCTTTCTAAACTATGCAGTTATGCATAACAGTTATTTGGACAGCTGCTTTCGCATAAAATTAACCCTTAGTCATGCTGGACACAATTGATTCTGCCTTTGCGACCAGTGCAGATCAAGATCAGCCTGCACAGCTGTGCAGTTTGATCATGATCTGCACTGTTCGCCATTCAGTCACTATCGTTTTGGTATGCACACCTTTTAACAGCTAATGGTACTGTCCAAATCAAAGATGGACAAGTTCATTGTAGAAATTTAGTAGGGTAAGGGTTAAAAGCCTCTCATACCAACCTAGCAAATACAGTAAAATCATCAATATTTCTGGAGAACTAATTTTATGGTAAAATCATCAATATTTGTGAAGAACTAATTTTACAGTCAGTAAAATCAGAAATATATGTGGAGAACTAATCATCAATATGTGCAGAGTACTGATTTTCATGTATTCTGCTGTTCCTTCAATCCATAAAATTAAATCCAAACAGAAAAATGAAATTTCAATTAATTTTATCTTCTAAAATTGGAATCAACATATTCATATCCCTATGAAATAACGGGTTTTGCCAAAACTGCAAAATTTCACAAGAAATCAAACAACGTCACAGTATTTAAACAAGAGGACCATGATGGTCCTGAATCGCTCACCTGTCCCCACATGACCCAGTTTTGAACTGAGTATGACATCGTTTTTTCTATTATTTGACATAGTGACCTAGTTTTTGAGCTCATGTGACCCAGTTTTGAACTTTACCTAGATATTATCAAGATAAAAATTCTGACCAATTTTCATGAAGATCCATTGAAAAATATGGCCTCTAGAGAGGTCACAAGGTTTTTCTATTATCTGACCTAATGACCTAGTTTTTGAAGGCACATGACCCAGTTTTGAATTTGACCTAGATATCATCAAGATGAACATTCTCACCAATTTTCATGAAGATCTCGTGAAAAATATTGCCTCTAGAGAGGTCACAAGTTTTTTTTATTATTTGACCTACTGACCTAGTTTTTGAAGGCACGTGACCCAGTTTCAAACTTGACCTAGAAAACATCAAGGTGAACATTTTGACCAATTTTCATGAAGATCCATTGAAAAGTATGGCCTCTAGAGAGGTCACAAGGTTTTTCTATTTTTAGACCTACTGACCTAGTTTTTGACCTCAGTTTCTAACTTGACCTAGATATCATCAAGATGAACATTCAGACCAAATTTCATACAGATCCCATGAAAAATATGGCCTCTAGAAAGGTCACAAGGTCTTTTTATTATCTGACCTACTGACCTAGTTTTTGACGGCACGTGACCCAGTTTCAAACCTGACCTAGATATCATCAAGGTGAACATTCTGACCAACTTTCATGAAGATCCATTGGAAAGTATGGCCTCTAGAGAGGTCACAAGGTTTTTCTATTTTAAGACCTACTGACCTAGTTTTGGACCGCACGTGACCCAGTTTTGATATCATCAAGATGAACATTCCGACCAACTTTCATAAAGATCCCATGAAAAATGTGACCTCTAGAGTGGTCACAAGCGAAAGTTTACGGACGGACGCACGCACGGACGATGGACGCCACGCGATCACAAAAGCTCACCTTGTCCACAAAGCTCACCTTGTCACTTTGTGACAGGTGAGCTAAAAACAACATCAGACCCAGTATAGATTGGTTTTGAAGTCAGTGATGTTTTTGTACCTTTAATAATGGAACGATCCGTTATTTAGGTAATGTTATTCAGTACAATAGTGGTTCTTTAACCTAAACAAGAGGGTCATGATGACCCTGGATCGCTCACCTGAGTAATACATGGTTCATACAGAATATCAGAGACAAAATTCAAGTACTTTTCAAGGACTTTTTACAATTTTTCAAGCACTATTTTTTTCAAAACCACGACCTAATCTGAACTTTTATTATGTAATGCAAAAATAAAACTACCATCACTTGTCACACCTTTGAAAATGACGTAATTCGATTATTAGATTGATGTGATTCACTATTTTGCTGAGGTTTAACGCTTTTCTTGTGATTTTTTTAGCGCACTCCTACTAATGATACCTCAAAATTTTGTCACACGACGTACAAATACACTTCGTTCTGTCTGCTCTATAGGGCTTCAGCCACTGTTCATATTCGTCTTTTGTCTTCCGCTTACTTGAGTAAACATGTTTATTTTTCTTCTCATTTTAATTCACTGGAAACACTCGCAAATAGCTAAAAATTGCGAGCTATTATTCCCCGTATTTTTTTAAACGGAAACGGAAACATGCAAACGGTGATATAGTAGAAACAGCACTCTGTAAATATCGATAAAGTGTGGCAGTAGACCACTATAATAGCATACGAGTGACCCAATCTTGCAATTTCACGAATTTATTTTCATTTTCTCCAATTTATTTTAAGCCTTAAATTCTTTTTGCAAAGCAAAGTTACGGAAAGAATATTTTCAAGGAGTGAAAGGTCAAATTCAAGGAGTTTTTTTCAAAATCCAGGTTTTTTAGGGTTTTTGTCATTTTCAAGGAGTTTTCAAGGACTACCATCGAATTCGAGGACTTTTCAAGGCCTGTGCGAACCCTGTAATATGAGCTACATGTTCAAATGCCAAACTGATGCTAAAATATTAAGAAAGTAGGTCAGTAGGTCACATTCATGGTCACTGAAAGTCAGTTTTAAGATCGTTGTGCAAAACTGTGCATGTCATCCATATTTCAAGGCTGTATCTTAAACAAGTGACCCCTGGGGCAGGGCCTCATTTCATCCCAGGGGCATAATTCAAACAGTCTTGTTAGAGATCAACTAGGCAATGACACATACCAAATATCAAAGGCCTAGACCTTGAACATTCAGACAAGAAGATTTTTATTTTTTTTCCTATATAAGTCTATGTAAAACTTGGGACCCCCTGGTTGGGGCCTCTTTTCAACTAAGGGGCATATTTTGACTAATCTTGGTAGAGGACCACTAGGTAATGCAACATACCAAATATCAAAAGCCTAGGCCTTCCTGTTTCAGACAAGAAGACTTTTAAAAATTTTCCTATACAAGGCTATATAAACCATGTGACCCAGGCCTTGGTGGGGCCATAAATGACCCTAGGGGGATAATTTGAACAAACTTGGTAGAGGACTATTAAATGATGCTACATACCAAATTTCAAAACACCAGGCCCTGAGGTTTTGGACAAGAAGATTTTTAAAGTTTTTCTCTATATAAGTCTATATAAACCATGTGACCCCCAGGGTGGGGCCATATTTGACCCTAGGGGGATAATTTGAACAATCTTGGTAGAGAACCACTAGATGATGCTACATTACAAATATCAAAGCCCTAAGCCTTGTGGTTTTGGACAAGAAGATTTTCAAAGTTTTTCCCTATATAAGTCTATGTAAACCATGTGACCCCTAGGGCGAGGCCATATCTGACCCTAGGGGGATAATTTGAACAATCTTCAGTAGAGGACCACTAGGTGATGCTACATACCAAATATCAACGCCCTAGGCCCTGTGGTTTTAGACAAGAAGATTTTCAAAGCTTTTCCCTATAAAAATCTATGTAAACCATGTGACCCCACCTCCCCCACCCCCGCCCCCCCTCAGGGCGGGGACATATTTGACCATAGGGAAATAATTTGAACAAACTTGGTAGCGGACCATTAGATGATGCCACATACCAAATATCAAAGCCCTAGCTACTGTGGTTTTGGACAAGAAGATTTTTTAAGTTTTTCCTTTCGGTTGCCATGGCAACCAGAGTTCTGTATGGAATTCAATTCTTTGACTAATTTTTAATGAGGATCATGCAAGGAACATTCCTGTGAAGTTTCGTCAAAATTGGACTGGTCGTTTAGGCTAGGAGGTGCTGACGGACAATGCCGGACAATCACTGACCACAAAAGCTCACCTGTGCTCACGTGAGCTAATAAGGCAAAGCAAATCAAGCAGGTTTCCCTAATCGGCAGACAAATCTATATACTGAACTCTCAAACATCAAAATCAAAACTATATTACAATCATCAGACAACAATACAGTTAATATACTCATCATAACCTACATCCTCTGGAGAGATGAAATAATTAATTCCTGAATATATTCAGTTATCAGAATAATCAAGTATAAAAATGAGCTATTAAAGTCTCCCATTTTCTATTATAATACCATAATAGAAGTCTAAATTATAGCTATAGACACATCATTTGTCTAATTCTGTCCATTTATTTCCTATTTTTGAGTACTAATTAAAGTAAAAGACTATTAACCCCCAATACTTGACTAACAAACAAAAGCCGAACTGCCAGTGTCAATGTTTAAACAAAACCCATTGCCTGATCTTCAATACAAAGTCTACAAGTCGTGTCAACAAATGCTTCTTCCCCTTTTGTTCTCTCAATTCAACCCAAGCCACTTTCTCTCTATTCTTCCTTTTGAATCAATAAGCAATATACTGAATAAGTCCATTTACTAAGCTGTTTATTCAAAGTATCGGAGCATGAACCCTCTTTCAAATAAAAATATTTTTAAGCGTAAGAAATGTGTAAATATTTCATGAAAATTTTCGCCAAGCAGTAAATCAATTTACGGTGTTTTCATTTTTCCTTTTATTGAAATTAATGTTTGTTTTGCTTAATTAAGTATGTTGAATGAATGATAAATGGACTTCTGATTTGAATCTCATAATTTTTTGAGGTACAACAAATTGAAAATCTTGCAAGGTCAAAAATACATGCAAATCAGAAAATTAATTATGTCTGGGTATTGGAGCACAGGACTGGTGAAAAATATTTCCCTATCCCCCTTCTTACAAAATATTTAAGAGGTTTAAAGCCTTAGATTTCAACCAGCAATAAATAAAGGAAGGGATTTTGTTTGACCAGTATGCTAAAATGTATTTTGATCAAATACATGAACAATCCACTAGAAAATCCAACATTTTTATGAAATCAGAATCATCTAAGGGGCCTCCATGGCCGAATGGTTAATGTCTCTGACTTGGAATCACTTGCCCCTCACCGATATGGGTTCGAGCCTCACTCAGGGCATCGAATTCTTCATGCGAGGAAGCCATCCAGCTTGCTTACGGAAGATCGGTGGTTCTACCCAGGTGCTCACTCATGATGAAATTATGCAAGGAGGGGCACCTGGGGTCTTCCTCCACCATCAAAGCTGTAAAGTCGCCATATGACCTATAATTGTGTCGGTGCGGTGTTAAACCCAACAAAATAAATAAAGAATCATCTAAGGGAGGTAAAACTTTGGCTCTTGATTATGTATCTCTATGAAACCAGAATCCTCCTACAGACTGGTGAAACTTTTGCAAATCTATGTGAATTCTTCTACAGACACATAAAAAACCTTGACAAATCGATGTGAATTCTTCTACAGACACATGAAACTTTAACAAATCGATGTGAATTCTTCTACAGACACAATCATGAAACTTTAACAAATCTATGTGAATTCTTCTACAGACACATGAAACTTTTGCAAATCTATGTGAATTCTTCTACAGACACATGAAACTTTAACAAATCGATGTGAATTCTTCTACAGACACAATCATGAAACTTTAACAAATCTATGTGAATTCTTCTACAGACACATGAAGCTTTAACAAATCTATGTGAATCCTCCTACAGACACATGAAACTTTAACAAATTGATGTGAATCCTCCTACAGACAGGTGAAACTTTAACAAAATGATCTGAATACAGACACATGAAACTGTAACAAATTGATGTGAATCCTCCTACAGACTGGTGAAACATTTGCAAATTGATGTAAATCCTCCTACAGACAGCTGAAACTTTAACAAATTGATCTGAATACAGACACATGAAACTGTAACAAACTGATGTGAATCCTCCTGCAGACTGGTGAAACATTTGCAAATCAATGTAAATCCTCCTACAGACAGCTGAAACTTTTGCTAATCTGTATTTTTATGAAACTAGAATACTCTATGGGACACAAGAAACTTTTGCTAGTTTGTACTTTAATATATATCATACCAAAACCCTAAACAAGAGAGGTCAAACTTCTGATAATCTGTATTTTTATTAAATTAAAATACTCTGTAAGACAAAATTATGTATCTTTACACAGTACCAGAATCCTAAACAAGGCAGGTAAAACTTTGGCTAATCTGGATCTTTATGCAGTACCATTGGATCCTCAAGAGACGGTAAAACTTCTGTTTATCTGTATGTTTACACAGTACCTGGATCTTCTACAAGAAATTTAAGACTCCTGCTTATCTGCATCTTTACAGACAGAACAAAAATCCTCTGCAAGACAGCTGGATTTCCTGCTTACAGAATACCAGAATCCTCAACAATAGAGGTAAAACTTCTTTCACTAGACAGTGAAACTCCTGCAAATCTGTATTGTAGAGTAACAGAACCTTTTTCTTGGCAGTGAAACTTCTGCAAATCTTATTTACACAAGAGTACCTGAATCCTTCACTTGAAAGTGAAACTTGTTAATCTGTATTTATATGCAGTACCAGAGTCCTTCACTGGACAGTGAAACTCCTATGAATCTGTATTTACACAGTATACCAAATTCCTAATTAGACAGTGGAACTTCTGAAAATCTGTATTTACAAATTTCCAGATTATTTCACCTTACAAATTTGTGTTGACAAGTTGTATTAACCTTTAGCCAACTTAATTTCTAAAATGAACTGGTCCATAATTCAATTTGGGTAGTACAATTTATTATTCGAAGAAAAAACTCTTTTTTTAGGTGGACACTGTCACTTTTGGCAATTCTGACCAATTCAAGGGCCATAACTCTGGAAATACTGGTCCAAACTGGCTGGTTATCAAACTGGGCCTACATTAAAATTTTCATACAGAAAAAAAGGGAAAAAATACTCTAGTTATTGAGCAGACACAGATTTCATCCACCAATCAAACAACCCACACATGCAATCTGCCTACTGTAAATTGTGAAAACATTATTGTCCCATTTTTCCTAAACAGACATATAAAAAGTGAATAAACTGCTTATACTTATTGGCGTCTTTATCTGATCATTTTAAGATCTCTGAAGACCTTAAGCGGCAAACTACAATTTGGTACAGTAAATGTAAGCTCCAAATAGGCAGTAACACCAGGATAAGCTCTGATGAGCTTTGCAACAAACTTCCATATTTAGATGCACCAAAATAAACAATGTCAACCAACTACAGATATATATAGGTGTATGATCAAAATAATTTTTTACAACAAATAAAAATGTGTGCAAAAAAAAGATAAGCACCAAGTTTATGTATGAAGGTAAACAGTATAATAAATTCTGAAGGACTACAACTTGGTGCAATAAGATAACCAAAGAGCTCTTATAACAAAATGCATATAGGTGCAATAATGGTAAGCATAAATTACGCTTTCACAACTGCAATAGTAAGATACAACAAAGAAAACAATGTCATTCAAAAACAAATCTAAAACGATGCAATATAACTTTTAGCCTGCTGACCACAAGTGGTTTTGCCTTTGCGATCAGTGCAGACCAAGATCAGCCTGCACACCCATGCAGGCTGCTCATGGTCTGGACTATTCGCTATTCAGTCAGTAAATTTTCAGTGATAAGAAGTGGTCCTGCCCAAATTGAATGATGGACCAGACCATTTTAGAAATTTAGCAGGCTAAAATATAAGACAGAAATAAGCTATCATGAGGCATTTTTGTTTATAAAACTAGTTGGGTGCAAAGGATTTAGTGATCGACACATAATTAGCAAGACTCTGGATTTGAAAAATTCAGATTTATGTTCTGTAGTGCTTATATGACCAACTTTAATAGTTGATTGCTCATATTTAGATTAACAATGCTTTAACACTTAAAAAAGAACCAAAAAACAAAAAGTAACAAAAACAAAAAAACATAATTATTGTATTCTAAATTATAGAAACACATACCTGAAAAACAAGCTTGTATCCACTGTTAATATCTCCTTTCGTAATAAATCCAATAAGAAAACTTTATCACTTGGGTTAAACAAACTCTTCCATTCTTTTATCCTTACTAAAACAATATTAGTGTTAAGATTACGAGATTAGCCTTCAAAATTCCAGAAGCTCAATCACTCATTGATTCATTAAATCATATTCCAACAAGATATCCTCAAAATGAATCAAGCACACCCTATACAACAATGAGTAGGTATACTTTTAGTTTAATTAATACAGACAGCAATTAACACTAGGCATAATCGTGTTAACATTCTTTATAATAAATTATGATAATCCCCTATTTAAATCCTTTACTTGTATAGGGTTTTGACATTTTTGATTAATATGTTATGCTTGTTTACATCCAAAGAATAAAATCATGCCGTTTCGCTTTTGTGTTCTGTCAAAGACAGTGCTAATGTTAGTGCTGTAATGAGAGAAAAAAAAGCTGTATAGGTAATCATAGCATTCAATCAGACATGTTTTAGAACTCCATACAGTAATCTTCAAGACGTTGGTCATTAAGTTAAGAACCTTTATCAATAATCAATTGTAACAGGATTCCAAGACCAAACACTTAACGCAACAGAGTTCTTTTCACTGTCAATACAATAACATTGCGATATTATTTCATATATTTCTTCAAATTTTGAAATTTAATCCAAATTATGCAAAATCACAAAGATATGTTTATCTGGTGAACATCATAACTTCAAAATATCCTTAATTTTCTCATTATTCTATTATAATCCATACCACAGGTTACTTTAAATATTTATTGTCCAATTATAACCACAAAGACTTCTTAAGAAAATACCTTCATCGACTATGTTCACAAAATAATAACTATTTTCCACACCGAAAGCAAATGCCGCGTTAATTATCAACAAAGTAGTAATAAAGTGTGCTACTTATATTGTTATCTTCATTTCCATTTTTTCCGTTAAAATTAAGACAATGGTTTACCACACATTTTGAAATCTGCCAATTCAAGTTTAAACTTCCGAGTCAATTAAGTCGCCTGTAATGGCTCACCTTTTGTGATTCAATGCACAACACACTGTCACTATAATATCTACCGTTATGTTACAAGTCTTATTTGCACAAGGAAAGTGGTTCATAGAAAAACAAGTTTAACACAATTATAGCCCTCTTGTGTGGAACTATTATCCCATTAAAAACATCTTTATTTCAGCCAGTTGTAATAATGACAAATGAAGAATGACTATATTGATATTTTCTCTCTATCAGTAATTGTGTTAATCAAAAGAAACATCAAAGGAAATGATACAAGAGCGTGTTTTGTTTTCCACATTGTTACATCTTTTTTTTTCTCTAGAAGTGGCAATTTAGCGCTATACCGCGTCACCCTCAACACACGCATCAAACGCAACAATTCTACCTTTTATATAACAATTACGTTCTTTTCTGCTTTCACGCAATTAAACCAACAATTAACGGATATCATTAAAACGCAGAATGCATTGATTCCTAATTTACTATTCTTGAATAATTAATAACAGTTTCACCACATTATTAATTGTTCACACATGCTACAGTCTGTAATTCCAGGTATATTATTTATATTCAAAAATGGAAAAAGTTTTATAAAAAATGCTTATAAAGTTGTTTTATACGAATGTTAGAACATGAAAATAAAAAACCCGTTATCATCAAAGAACATTGATAAATATCAATGGACTGTAAATTTATGGGCCTTGAAATTTGGTTTTTATCGACAGTTAAAAATTATTATTCGTATTTCAACACTTACACTGTTAAGATAATTTTGATCTTTACACTGTTCAGTCATTTGGCCTCTAAAATTGACTGCATTAATTTACTTTTTAAAGTTTGTAACTTCAAAACACTGAGAATATGTGTATTCGTATTATCTTGAAAATATTTTAATGTCCAATTAATATCTGACAAGATTTACTGTGCATATACTGTCTCATTAATTTAATAAACAGCATTTCCTCTTTATTTCTATCAAGTGTAAATTCTAACAGATGAATATTTATTCGTAATAATATAAACATAAATGTGCTAATTATAATAGAATTTATGTGATATTAAAATGACCGACAACGGGGTTGTTACAAATCAATTTTTAGTTTCCTCCCACAGTAAGGAATGTTTCTTATATTTAATCTTAATGAGATTTGAAAATATTTTAATAACACACAGTAACACATATTTTTTTTTTATGTTTTCCTTTCATCCAAAACACACGACATTTTACATTTTCATGATACCAAATCAGGAAAAATAAGAACGAGTATAATCTTGGAGTAAGCCTTGAATTCTCCCTTAAAAATAAAAATCTGACTTTTTGCAAGGAAGACTTTTCAAGGTATAACAAGAGGGCCATGATGGCCCTATATCGCTCACCTGTTATCATTGCACTTGAGGACAAGAAGGTCCTCAGAAAAGATATCTCAGTCCAAAGGACAGGAACAACAAAAGGAAGAAATTTAACCAAAAAGAAAACAAAAATTCTAACAAGGTATAGATATGTCAAAATACACCTAAAAATTGGAGGTACCATCCATATTGTACCACAGAAAAGTGGTCTTGGTTTTTCCCTATGGCCAATAATAAAAAAGTTACTAAAATAAGCTATTTATAGTAACGTAAAAGGGAAGTAATAAAAAAATATATTGTAAGTGAACAAAAGAAGGATCTGCCAAATAAATCTGCTGACATAAATGAAATTTCAGATCAGTATCTTCATTAGTTACGGAGATATACCGATTTTAAATTGAAATAAAGGGAGGTAATTTGACATAAAATCAGTCCATAGTTATCTACCCTGATTGTCTCAGTCCAACTCATAACAATAATGAAATTTCAAATAAGTCCTATAAGTACTTACTGATATAAATCCATTTTGATTACAATCAGGGGAGGTAATCAGATATAAAATAACTCTGGAACCAACGATTGGATCTGATTTGTCATGGAATCCAAGATTTATTGTTGTTGAAGATATTTTGGAAGTTTGTATCAGATAAAACCATAAATGAAGTCTCTATATGGCTGCAAAAGCCAAAATAGCCAATTTTGGACCTTTAAGGGGCCATAACTCTGGAACCCATGATGGAATCTGGCCAGTTCAAGAAAGGAAGCAAGATCTTGTGGTGATACAAGTTGTGTGCAAGTTTGGTTAAAATCAAGTCATAAATGAAGCTGCTATTGTGCAGACAAGGTCAAAAAAGCTAATTTTGACCCTTTCAGGGGCCATAACTCTGGAACCCATTATGGGATCTGGCCAGTTCAAGAAAAGAACCGAGATCTTATTGTGACACAAGTTTTGTGCAAGTTTGATTAAATTCAAATCATAAATGAAGCTGCTATTGTGCAGACAATGTCAAAATAGCTAATTCTGGCCCTTTCAGGGGCCATAACTCTGGAACCCATATTGGAATCTGGCCAGTTCAAGAAAGGAGCCAAGATCTTATGGTGATACAAGTTGTGTGCAACTTTGGTTAAATTCAAATCATAAATGAAGCTGCTATTGTGCAGACAAGGTCAAAATAGCTAATTCTGGCCCTTTCAGGGGCCATAACTCTGGAACCCATAATGGAATCTGGCCAGTTCAAGAAAGGAACCAAGATCTCATGGTGATACAAGTTGTGTGCCAGTTTGGTAAAAATCAAATCATAAATAAAGCTGCTATTGTGCAGACAAGGTCAAAATAGCTAATTTTGGCCCTTTCAGGGACCATAACTCTGGAACCCATAATGGAATCTGGCCAGTTCAAGAAAGGAACCGTGATCTTATGGTGATACAAGTTGTGTGTAAGTTTGGTTAAAATAAAATCATAAATGAAACCACTATTGTGCAGACAAGAAATTGTTGACGCACGGACGCACGGACTGACGACGGACGACGGACGCCGGACGAAGGGTGATCACAAAAGCTCACCTTGTCACTATGTGACAGGTGAGCTAATAAAAACGCAAAAGTAGTGAAAATAACTGCAATCTCTGGCAAATATCTCCAAGTTTAAAGTACCTTTCTCCTACAAGCCAGCTGGATAGCTTCCCATTGCAAGGATTCAAACCTGTCAGGACTCGAACCAAGTGCTCAGCACCTGAAAACTACAATGTTTTTACTGACCTCATACATGTATATTAAAAGGGGAATTAAAAATAGCTCCCAGCAACCTAAAGCAGTTTTTTAGTTTACTTTTTCTCACATGAACCTGAAATAAAATGTATAATATAAAGAAAAGCATACTGGTATGTTACTTGAAGTATGACTTTCAGATTAACTTCTGAATTCTGTATCAGCACCAGCAGGTATGTTGGTCATCATTTTCTCTTTCAAAACAGCAGAAAAAAAGCTGTTAGCAGAAAAAAAAGACAAATCAAAGGCCACAAACTCAAGTTTTGATTTGTTTTGGAATTTATGGCACATCAACACAGTACAAATTATATGGAGCCAAACAGGCCAAAAAAGTTTGGTTTCATATCTCATTTACATCATTACAAACCTTTATACCTGCTTGCAAAGAACAAGAATTGAACCTTTAAACATATGGTTGGCCTTAATAAGTATGTCAGCCACAAGACTTGAACAGGAATACAGACTTGTCTAGTTAGTTAATAAATACCAATTTAATATGAAAAGGTCGAGTTTTATAACATCAACAAATGTATTTCAAGTTAACCAAATAAATGATTTTCTCTGATCTGAAAGTCACAATATCCTGCTATCTTTGTTAAAGTACTTTAACTATTTTCTTTGCCACCAAATTGATTTTTTAAATTCTGAATTTTCTAATTTTTATATTTTTTGCTTATTTTCTTTAACAATCAACATTTTTCAAACCCTCTCTTTAAAGGTAGTTAATCAAATTTTGGTCAAATAATTTGTACTGATCATTTACATTTATTTATGTTCATCGAGTTCTTAATACACGTCAGATTTTCACTGGAAGTGTTTCAACAATTTGATTTTCCTATCCTGGTTGCCAACCAAGATAACTTTTTTTTAGCATAAGTATAAATTAAATTAAAATATTTTGCCTAAGACATAATATGAATATATGCACTACTGTATCAAAATTGTCAAAGATTTGCATTGATAAGTACATATTTTGCCAAAATTCATTAAAAATGCAAGTTTATCAAATTATTATTACCTCCCTTTATCTCAATTGTGCAACCAAGGTAGAATGAAAAAAGATAAATTCTGAAACTTCACGCTGCTTAAAAAGCTTGCCTTTTGTTTTAGGTTATCCAAATATCAAATGCAAATGTAAAAACTAGACATTGTCTTGAAAGCAAAAGAAATATACCACTTTTTAAATACTTTTGCATCAAAGGGAGATAATTACAAAATTTCATAAAAAGAAATATAATATACATTTCCAATAGCATCTTACTCTACAAAATGGGTCTTTTTGTTCCTTAAATTTATCTATAACAGATTATAGGAAAACTGAAAAATGTCATAAAATGTTGCTCAAATGTGATTAACCACCTTTAAATGAAATAGCTCATTCAAAACATTTTTCTTTACTTTAACATTCCATTTCAGGGAGAGACAAAACGCTTTTTGTAATATGTCTACTTAAGCAACCGTAGTCGCTTACAAACAAATGTATTTCTCCGATGTTTTCACAAATTAGCAAAATTTGTTTGCTTTACTTTCAATTTTGATAAGCGGCATTGATTAGCTATCGTGTATCTCTTTACATGGTGATCAATAAATAGATAGTTGGTAGAGGACTATTTGAAAAAAAAAGGTCTGTCGACAAAAATAAACTTTTTAGAAAAAGATGCCATCTCATTGCCCTGTGATAGGTCTGCTAATACTGAAATAAACAAAAGCAGGAATATAGCATTTAGTACAGCTTTTTTAAATCTCTGTCAAATCCAATATTTCTGTCAATTTCAATCATTTCAATACTGCAATGAACTTTAAGTAACGTCTATTTAACAAGCATATGAATGGCAAATAATGCTTGAATTAGCCATATCAATAAACTAAATATGGAAGTCTTTAAGTGTGCATTAGTATACCTAACAAAGAAATAATTATCTTTATAATGAACTGAGAACTGATTCTTTAAATTGTAATCATTTAACATTGAACCATCTCTTATATTTGGAATAGTATTTAATTTATTTCTTCGAAATCAATTTGTCAAAACAAATTATGTGAAAAAAATGCCATTTTCTCAATTTTACTCTTTGTGGATAATTATTTTTTATTAACTTTATCTTAGCTTGATTCTGTCTTTCCCACACAAGTCCTGGTAACTATAAATATACAAAATACTTAAGAAATAATTTATCCCATCTAGTGATTTGTCGTTGAATAAATCACTGTTTGGAGTTCAGATGCGAAGGAATTATATCACGAGGACGTAGCCCGAGTGATATAATAATACGCATCTGAACGACAAACAATGATTTTATTCAAGAGCAAATCACTAAATGAGATATATCATTTCGATTCTAACACGTTACCAAGGATTTTAAAGTATATCCTTAACGGCATTTATTAAATATTTGCCCGTTTTCATATGGTTTCTATTACAGCGCACCGCTATGCCGTTTGGTGCTATGATGTAATAATTGTGACATCAGAAAAATGAATTGTTGTATAATAATTCACTGTTTTCAGCCTTCTTTGTTTAATAGGAAAATGAATCGGATCATGTTAGAATGAAAAATAATTTGATCTCTCACAGAGTATTATCGTAATACACTGTACCAATTTAGCTTAAAACTTTTAAATTCATTTTACATTAAGCGTAGTAATTTTTAGTTTTGATTATTCTGCCGACCATTTTCGGTTTCAGATCAGCGCTCATTCCAAAGTCTGGAGTTGTAGAAATGGCAGTAATACCACACTTATCGATGGAATTCAAGCTAACAATGTCCACTGAAAGGAGCAGGTACATTTTCTGGCTAATTACTGTAAAACATGAAATTTTCCCAAGGTATTGATTTTCGCTATATTCATTCATATTCTGTCTTTGTAAAATTAAATATGTGTAAAAAATGTTATTGTCAACAAGATATATTTAACATGTTGGCAATAAGTTATGAATACTGGTACTGATGATAAACCCGGACAGATGATAAAGTCGACCACCTTGGAAATATTCGATTGCAATCGGTTATTTATAAAATTGAACACACCATCTAATAGTTTCCACTTACAACACCATCTGGTGTAAACAAAAACAAAATTGGTAAATATTCTGTATAAATAAATGACTTACATAAATTTGTATTAAAAATATTTATCCAAAATTACTGGGGAAGAGGGTGTTTTTTTTTGCGCATGCTCACTGTCGAAACATGAAGGCCTGACATTGTTAACTTTTCATTACTTGATCAGGAATGACTGTTGCAGCTTTTTGGGGAAAGTTTCAATATAATAATACCAAGAAAATTTTGTAAATGACAAAGTGTTCGAATTTATCATCAGTCAACGTTCATACAGTCCCCTTTTTACATACCCCTTTCAGGCCCTCACTTCGTGTGAGTTTGCTTACTTAATATAAATTTGAATTATGTAAAGTTTTCAGCAAAGATTAAGCTTTATTTTGATACCGACCATTGATTTCAATTTGCAGAAATAAAAAAGTTACAGGTAAAAAACCTCATTTTCTGTTCGGGTTTATCATCAGTACCAGTATACTAGCACATGAACCAATGCTTATTTCAAATAAAAGGAAATTTTAGCCTCGCGACAGTATCTGATTTTATAGTATAAAGCTAGGTGTTTTGCTCTTGCTCAAGATCTATTGCAAAAAAATACCTATTTATGCTTAGATAGCCATTTACAGTCCAATTTACATCAAACCTGGCTTATCTACACTTAGCATTTCCAAACAATCTGATTAAAATCATACCCTAGAATTGCTTACATTTAAGGAAGATCATGGACTTTAGTTACAAAATATTGCATTTCCAAAATGTTTTGAAACAATTCTGCTGCACTCTTTTTCTTTTATCTGGCTTGTTTTTAAAGTCTTGAACATTTTCTTGAAAAGTACTGAATTCCAAGAACTGTAATGTGAGCACAAGGTTGTGAATCACTGACCTAATTTAGCCATTATCATATCATCACTATATTATTGTTAATATTATCATCACCAAATTACGTCAACATCATGCTCAATGTATTAGTGTAACTAACAGGATCATCATCATCATTTTTATTATCATTACTTTCACTACCATCATCACTTTAACGATCATCATTTCTTTCATCATCATCATCATAACGATCATCATCATCATCATCATCACTTTCATTGTCATTACCACCACAATAAGTTCTCATGCAAGCCTCAGCAACAGCAGCAACATCATGCATTTTCTTTTAATCTGAACTTGCATAAAACATTCAACCATTTTTTTATGTAGTACTTCAGGGTGCAAAAATGATGATAATTAATTAGGAGAAATTCAATGAAACAGTCTCACCTTAATTCTTCACTCTCCAATGATAATCCATGCCTGTAAGATTAATAGACAGTCTCCAGAGTGACAATGTATGAGCTTAAAATATAAATCAATGTATTGGCAGACCTGTTGTCATTAATATGATAACATTGTATCAAATATCAAACACCTGAAAATCTCACATTCTCTCTGCAGAATTAATTTTACACAAGTGTGCATTAGCAGAAACCAATAGTAGGGAAAACTTCCCACTTGGAAAACAGTCAGGGTTTTTTCTCCCTACTTCCCAACTGGGAAATTGATACTTAATATAGTTACTTGTGTCAACATAAAAAAGGACCTTTTGAACGATTTGATCAATTTCTATTTTCTGTGTTGTCAAAAATATACATATACCTGGTGAGACTGTATAAAAATGTGCTGGCCTTCCTAAGGATATACTCTATAAAGATACAAAAGTTATACACTGGACAAGAAAAATGAAAATATGACCTCTAAAGGTGACCTTGACCTTTTATCTAGGGATGCAGGTCTTGCATACAACACACTGCCTAGCTAAGGTAAATGTTTATGCTAAAGGAATTATTTATCCATTCATATAAAAGATATAGATTGAACAGGAAAAATTATTTAAAAAATCTTTAACTTCAATATGTAACATTGATCTTTAAGCTAAGGGCATGGGTTTTGAACATGCCATTTTGTCTTGTTATGGTGAATGTTTGCACATCCATGCATGCATAAAAAGTTACAGAGCAGATGAGAAAAATGACCATAAATCTTTAAACCTCTACATGTGACCTTGAACTTCAAGGTAGAGATTTGTTTTGAATGCATAAGATCATTTTGCTATTGTGCTTATTTGTGTCAAGTTATTCCAAAATCCAATGTAGCACAACAAAGTAATAAGCCAGACACGACTTTGTGCACAAACTTACAGATGGATGCACACAAAAAAATGGATAACACTATGAAGTCCCCACCCTTCATTTCTGAACATATTGTGATGTTCTAGAAAAGGATTTTCATCCTCCTTTCGTTGACATAAAAAAATTGGGACACAAGAACAAACAAAGTAACATTCAAGAACACAAAAAAAATGAATCGGAAAGTAAATTATTAATAATAAGTTTGCTATACATTATGTAATTCTACAAACTGTTTGACACTCCAAATCTTCTTATCCAATGACCAGTAGGGTAATTGTTTTTGCAGCGACTTAATATGTTGTAAGGATATATATTTCAATTATAATTCAACAAAAATAGCCGCCACTCAACTTAACTGTAGTTTTGTTGATTTTGCAGCTTATATGACTGTATATTTATGTACTTTCCGACTTTAAAATAAGTTTTTGAAACTTTTGAAAAACAGGTGTGTTTTGAATTACTTTTAATATAAAGAAAATTTACACTTACATGTTTAACATACAAAAGAAGTACAACAGCGGTTTATGAATGCCTTATTTAATTATTAAAAAAAATTTTTTTTAGCTTGACTATTCAAAGAATAGGTAGAGCTAGTGGATGCATCTGTGCGTCAACGTCCCAAGTTTGTTATGTTTTTGTATGTAAGCTGGTATCTCAGTAACAACTTAGTTTTTAAAAAACTATGCCCCTTTTCTGACTTAGAAAATTCTGGTTAAGGTTTTGTGTGTAAGCTGCTATCTTAGTACCCACTAATTGGAATGGATTGACACTTCACACACTTGTTCACTGTGATGAGCTGATATGCATTGTAAAGGTTACATAACCCTATTTTGCATTTTTACAAAATTATGCCCCTTTCTCAACTTTTATATTATTTTATATTTTTATATATTTATATATGTTTTATATTTATATTTTTTTATGTTGAATAGTCCAGCCTTGCTGTCCCCTGACAGCTCTTGTTTTTGTTAGGGGTTAGGGTCACATCAACACAATTATGATCATATTTTGAAGTATCTTGGCTCTTGTTAAAGGAGGAAGACCCCAGGTGCCCCTCCACTGTTTCTGGCCTGAGTGGGCACTTTGGTAGAACCACTGGTATTAAATTGAAAGTATTTCAGTTTTACAACCAAAGCAGTCGAACTCCAAGTTTTTTGACAGATCAAAATAATCTTAACATTCTTTATGCAGGGTCAACAAAGGAATATTGTGTAATATCATTTTAAAATTTGGTCTACTGTTTCTGGCAAGAAGATTTTTAAGTTTCTACTAATATACATATAGGGAAAAGTGACCATGCCCCCTGGCGGCCATGTTTTTTTGTGTGAAATTATTATAAAATCAAGCCAGCAGTTTCACATAAAAAGATTTTAAAGTTTCCACAATATATATAGGAAAAAGTGACCATGCTCTCTGGTGGCAATGTTTTTTTTAACAAATGCAAATAATTTGAACAATCTTAAGATATAAAAAGGTCAAACAAGGAACAATTGTGATTTCAAAATCGGACAAGTGGTTTAGGAGGAGGTTTTTCTATTTTTAGCTCTGGTGCCACTATGTGCAATCAAGCTGAAGAATCTGAACAGTTCTGGAAGAAGACCACCCAAGGAACATCTAGGCCAAGTTTCATCAACTTCATAGCTTCAGAGGAGATGGCTGGGCAGTGAGAGATCACAATAGCTCAGGTGACCTAAAAGTAAATTTATATACTACTTACGAATGAGCTTTCTAAATGAACTTGCAAAACAAAATTGAAATAAATTGGATAGTTTAACAGCAGTCACAAGTAGCAATTAAAATCATATCATATAATTGCCTGCTGTCATTAACAATAAAAAGTATGTCAAAAATACTAAAACAGACAATATTTCTTTCATGCTGAAAACATTAAACTATCAAGCTAGGGTAATAAAACTCAAACTGGTAAAAAAAAATGTCATTAGTATATAAGAAGTCAAGCAAACCTCATTACAGTCAAAATTGTAGAAAGTCTGATAACAATCAAAATGTTTATTTTTTAAATTAATTTGGTTAAAATGGGTTTTTATCTCATCTTTTTTTGTCACCAATGCAAAGCTTGTAGGACTCTGTGTGTTTTTTTTTTTCAAATGACACTAGCATTTATATAGTTCATCCATTACAACTCCTCAGGTCTATACTTTGATTGGTGTTAAAAGTAGGATGTAGAATTACTGTGAATTGACATGTTGATTTACCCAGTTCCATTGTTTCCACCTCACCGCACCCTAAAGCATGATCAGACCACTGTTTGCCAAATTCCTAAAAAGTAACAACACAGTTGATGGCTGCAAAGTCAAAGTAGGCGTAAGTTCTTGAATGTTGTGACTTTTACAGTGCTAACTCTCAATACAGGTAACAACAACCTTGTAGCCAGTCTTAGGGAGAACAAGGGATCACAGGGTCTCGAGTGTAATTACTTGGCAAGGCATACATGATCTCCATGGTGACTTTACTGCCAGAAATCAACTGGCTGCTTGTGAAGAACAGGTTGGCACTGTTACAGTTCTAACACTGGTAAGCACAACTGCCTGACATTACAAAACTGAAATGCCATTAAAAATTGCACTAAAACCCCTAAACAATGAACAAAATAACAAGCTTGTATTTACATTTCATTATACCAAATTGTGTTTTGCTATTAATTTAGGGGCAGCAGATCACAATGTTATCGTGACTCTGGTAACAAATGTGAACGCAACACAACATGCCATGCCATTTTTACCTACTAATTAGCAATCGTGACTTGAGGCTGGTCCAAATTTAGCTTCCAGTGTTATTCCCTAGCGAGACAAAATCATATTAATCGTAAAAATAAAACAAAAATGGAACAGTGTTAAATATTAATCAAGAAACTAGTGCAGATATATAAATTATTTGCATTTATAGACTTATCGCACTACCAGTATTAAAAGACTTATAAAACAGAGTATTATTCGCCAATAAATTAGTATTAGCATACGCACCACGACATCTTTTTATCTTAAGTTTAACGAATACAGTTTAAGGGTCTCATAGAAGTAAGAGACCATAAATATAAGTTCATAAAAAGGTAACAAACATCAAGGTAGAAATTCTTATCACAAAATTAAAATTTTTGAATGGTTTTATGGCGAACACCTGGATATACTTATATACTGGTAGGAATGTAATAAACTTTGGTCAATTTCTTTTTCAACCAAACGTCCATATACATATAACTAATTGATCTTCTTTTCAGACATAAACAAAAAACTTCTTAAGATTTAAATCATGAAATGCATACAAATATGCCAATTTGTATGCCAATCCACAGAGAAACCTATAAAACAGGAGAGCCACAATCGCTCTATATCACTAAAATAAATACTTTTTAAGAATGTAAAAATTTGAGAGTACAGAACTCCAGACAACCTGCTCTGATATATTCCATAATCTTGTTATGATTGGCATAGAAATGAATTTGCTATAGCCTAAAACAGTGAAATATTTAAAATAAAGTGCACATAACTCTAGGTTTGCCCTTTGTTTAATAGTAGTTTTAGTAGGAGGATAGTGCAAGATAAAGAAGATGCTCCAATGCTGGTTCTTTTGCATGCCATATTTAGGACTCTTATCCCAGTGTCAGTAGTTTTTGAAGGGGCATAGACTCTTAACTCGCAACCTCTCATTTCATAGTCAGACAGAGTTACAATTGTACCACCGTGTCCGCTCTTTAAAAAGAAAAAGGTGCCTTGAATTTTTGATAAATCAAGGGCCATAACTCTAAACCAAATAATTTGATTTCTGGCTTAAGGCTCTTCTAGTCAGCGTTAACTCAATGCAACATTTAAACATCAGTTTTTTAGCTAGACTGAATACAGTATGCTCATGAACAGCTTTCTGGATTATTTTCTGTTGTCGAAACTTGGTTTGTTTACACTCTTACAACTGCTAAAGCGATATTAACCAAACTTAGACAAAATGTACAAGGCAGCCTTGTGTGTTGTCCAGGAAACAAAAACAGAACAACCACAAAATGTCTCATTTATGTAAAAACAGAGCCCCTACCCTATATATACATGTTGTTTACATCGAAACAGTCTGACCACATTTTAACATCACATTAATCAAGATACAAATGCAGGTGTATAATTTATTTTTAACAAAGATGAAAATAATATATGCATCAGCACTTTTGTTTTTGATTTATTTAACATTAAAACAGGACCTGTGGTCTAGCTAAATAGTCAACAGTTTTTGTTAAAGGTGGTAAATCACACTTCAGAAATATTTTATGGCATTTTTCACTAAATTTATTTTTGTATATTCTGTGAGATTTATTTCAGGAAAAAAAAAAAGACCAACTAGAGATGCTTTTGAGAAAAGCGCATGTCTCCCACAACTGCAACATTGAAAAATGTCTAGTTTCTCTTGATGGCTTTGATGAATGGATCCAATCAGTAATTCAAGGGCCATAATTCAAAAGTGCCTGGGTGGATTTGGCTAGTTATCGAACATGGCCGAGGTCTCATGGTCAAACACATTTTGTTCAAGTTTGGTGAAGATCAGATGAGAAATATTCGACTTAGAGTGCAGACAAGCTTTGTGACAGACACACACACACACAGACTGGAGTAAATCAATATGTCTCCCACACCACTGTGTGGTGGTGGGAGACATAATTATACAGGTTCAGATCCCTATCACAAACATGTTTCATTAATTTTTGTAAAATCTTGTATTTCATTTTACTTCAATTCCTAGTTTTACGTTTGAATTTGATAGATATCAGTGGAATTAAAAGAGAAGTTTTAAAACTGCCCGTAAGTGCTGAAATCATTTATTTCCAACCAATCTAACTTGCACATCCTAGACAGGTAAAGGGAGGTAATTATAATTTTTTAAACCTGCATTTCTAATTAATTCGGTAAAATGTATAATTTTCGCTTAAAGAACATTTTCTTGGTTGGGCAACCAGGACAGGAAAATCAAGTTTTAAAAATAACTCCAGTAAAAATCTATCATGTATTAAGAGCATTCTTTAAAGTGTAAATGAACTGCATGATGTTCAGATACAACAAAATATAAAAGAAATTGTTGTACTTAATTAATATCATAATAATTTAAATATCTTTTTAAACACTACTAGTTTATAATTTTTGATTTTTTATAACAAGAGCTATCTGTTGTAAAAAATTTGAAATTCTTATGCTGATCTGGAGGCGTGTCCCTTTAAAGGACATAAAATCGTTGCAAATTTAGGTAAAATCGTCCAAGCTACGGCTTATTTATAGGACTACTGTCTAACATGAATCAATGTTACTGGAAACTGTGAAAAACATTTTGTCACTGACAGTTTATAGGTTCTGTTTAGTTTCTATATTAGATAATATAGGTACAACTCATTTAAATGGGTCAACCTTGTTGTACTTATAAAATAAGACTTGCCCGGTTTATAGGCTGGTCAGGGCTATGATACGTACTGTATTTTGCCATCAACATATTTCTATAAAATGCTTCTTCCCCTTCCGTTTGGAACCATCCATGTTTACAAACACGTTTGTTTATTTTATGGACTGTACATTTTACCTCATGTATGTTTAGGAGGCAGTAAACAGTTTTGAGCCGTTAGTGTCGAATTGGCCGGGGTGAAATTTACAAATAAGAGGCAATTTACGGAATGAAGTGCATATTTGAACTTCTAAATAATAATAATTGCTAGAATTGAAGTTTCAGCGGCTAGAATTGAGTTTCACTTATTTAAAAAAAATCAGTTGAGTAGCCTTGATCTTGATAGTATGACGTAATGACTTGCAGGAGCGTATACATGCTTCCTCTGAGCTAGCTTAAAGTGGGGTTGTCATTTTAGCAGGGACCTCAGGAAAACTGGAACAGTGAAGAAACGGTACGGATGGCACATATATTTGAGCTTATTTTCAGATTTTACAGTGTTACTGGAGTATGGAACAGTGTAGCAGTTGGGGCTATCAGTTTCAGGAAATTTTCTGCAGCGATTTAAAAATTGGCAAATTTAGCTTTTTTCGTCATCAGTTTCCGCGACCGGGAGAGCACAAAATTCAGGTCTTGTAAACAGAAAACTAGATATTAGAGATGTATTGTAGATGGTTTGTAACGATAGACATACAGTGATGTTAATGTTGCAATATCTTTATTTCAGGTGTGTGATTACAGACTTTTGTGTGAGGTTTTGAAAGTTAGGTAGGCGACTCTAGGCTGAGGAGCTCAGAAAACTGTTTACTGCCTCCTTAAGAGCAAATCTTGAAAATTTGTAAGTTCTTCCATGTGCATTTATTTGATGTCTTAGAGGTTTTTCAGTATGATTTGTGAATGAATATGAGTTTTAAAATTAATTTTGAAGCAAAATGAGAGTTTTTAAGAGCAATAACTAAGGGGAGATAACCGCGATTCAGACATGAAAGTCAGTTTTACAGTGTTTTACGAGCCGATATAATGAAAGATATATCTGTTCTGACACCATTTTACTTAGACATATGCTTACTGTGACATTAAAGTCGTCAAATAAGGCATTTAAATGCAAATTCATTGATTTCTATTAATTCAGTAAGCTTTTTAACAGCAAAATAGCGGCTCGGACTGTGGAACAGACCTCGGGGGTACTTTCGGCAGTATGTCCTCTGAATCAGTGTTTCGTTGTTCGTTTCAGTTTAGAAGTTATGTACATATTGCATATAACATAGACGCCAGTCCACAGCACGCAAAATGTTTAGAGAATAGACATCTTTTCCCCTAAAATAGATAGGTTTTGAAAGGTTTGTCTCAAAAATAACGTTTTTCTCATATTTCATCACTCGCGAAAAGTGATCATTATGAAATTGAGGTCTTAACATGGACTCGTGGTCTGATGCAGTCAGTTATATGGGTTGAAAGTCATGTACATCATAGCTAAATATCACAGTGCAGATAATTATCTTCAAATAGACACCATTTAGTGTCTAGGAATAGACAAATTAGCATGTAGTGGTATTTTGTGAAACGTTACGACGGTGACATATGGTGCTCATGCATGTGCTTGTAGCTTCCTGGAGCAGGTCCAGCACAGTACCAGTGAGTTAAAATTGCTATAATGTTCAGCCAGCTTGGCAGCTGAACATATCTAGATACTAAAAACATGGTTGAGACCTCATTTTTGTATGCAATGGGCCCTAAATGAAGCTGTAATGTTACTAGTTAATTTCGGTACGCGTTCCTGGTAGAATTTCTGCATACATGATGTATTTCAGTTGTCAAAATTTTCAACAGCATATGTTGGATATGTATGAAATTGGGTTTCTTTTGGTCTGAATTGATTAAATTACAAAATAAACAGCAAATGTCATACTATTGGGATCACTTTTGTCTCCCTTAAGGAGGCAGTAAACAGTTTTGAGCCGTTAGTGTCGAATTGGCCGGGGTGAAATTTACAAATAAGAGGCAATTTACCGGAATGAAGTGCATATTTGAACTTCTAAAATATAATAATTGCTAGAATTGAAGTTTCAGCGCTAGAATTGAGTTTCACTTATTTAAAAAAAATCAGTTGAGTAGCCTTGATCTTGATAGTATGACGTAATGACTTGCAGGAGCGTATACATGCTTCCTCTGAGCTAGCTTAAAGTGGGGTTGTCATTTTAGCAGGGACCTCAGGAAAACTGGAACAGTGAAGAAACGGTACGGATGGCACATATATTTGAGCTTATTTTCAGATTTTACAGTGTTACTGGAGTATGGAACAGTGTAGCAGTTGGGGCTATCAGTTTCAGGAAATTTTCTGCAGCGATTTAAAAATTGGCAAATTTAGCTTTTTTCGTCATCAGTTTCCGCGACCGGGAGAGCACAAAATTCAGGTCTTGTAAACAGAAAACTAGATATTAGAGATGTATTGTAGATGGTTTGTAACGATAGACATACAGTGATGTTAATGTTGCAATATCTTTATTTCAGGTGTGTGGTTACAGACTTTTGTGTGAGGTTTTGAAAGTTAGGTAGGCGACTCTAGGCTGAGGAGCTCAGAAAACTGTTTACTGCCTCCTTAAGACTCAAGATTTACTCAACTGAAGAATAAAGATGTGATCTGAAACAAATTTACAGTTACAAATAAATATTTGCGTAGCTTTAATGCATTATAAACACAAGAGGATCATAGTGGACATAAGTCGCTCACCTGACCTTTACTATAATATTTGACCTTGAATAAACATATGACACACTGAATTGTGAATAGTAATATCAGTGTTCAGCATACAAAAACATAAAACAGGTCAAGTACCATCATTTGTGAGGACCTTACAAAGATTCTACAAGCAAAGTTTGATGGAGATCCATGAAGCAGTTCATGAGAAGATATTGTTTTTCTATGCTTACCTCTAGTGGCTCCTGAAAGGGGCCAAGTGCCCCCATTGAGAGAAGACATTGCAATGATGTAACAAACCAAATTTAATGAGGCTCTGTCAAGCTGTTGATGAGAAGAAGTTGTATGAAGACTTTTTTATGTTAACATGTAGCGGCCCCTAAAAGGGGCAAAATGCCCCTATTTGAACAAAAGGACCTTACAATGATGCAACAGTCCAAGTTTGATAAGATCCATCATGCAGTTCATAAGAAAAAGAAAAATTCCTATTTGAAAGTCGACCTTACAATGATTTTACAGACCAAGTGTGAAGAAGATCCATCAAGCGGTTCATGAGGAGAAGTCATTTAAAGGTTTTTCTTTTTTTTATTTCTAGTAGCCCCTAAGTAAATGGGTCAAGTGCCACCATTTGAAGAAAACTGAGAGATGACTTTACATAGTTCTAGCTACCATAACTTATATTACGCTATTTTTATTTTCTGATGGTCGCATCCATTAAGTTATAGCATAACCCCATTTTGTTAACTAACCAGCGTCAAACCGCATGAAGATCCATCAAGCAGTTCATAAAAAGAAGTCTTTTAAAGGTATTTCTTTTTTGAGCCCTAGTAGCCCCCACAGGTGGCAGTAACGTACCTAGGATACAGTATGGGTCCATGAGCCATATACAGTTAAATTTATTACAATTACACTGTTTTCTGAGAAAAAAATGACAAAAAGTCATTTTGAAAAAAATTTTGCTCCTGTGACAATGAGCCTCCTGACAATTTTGCTCCTGTGACAACGTTACTGCCACCTGTGGTAGCCCCTACCGGGACCAAGTACCCCAAATGGAACAAACTCGAGAGAGGATCTTGCCAAGATTACAGACCAAGTTTGGTGTAATTCTGACCAGCAGTTTCAGAGAAGAAGATGTTTAAGTAAAGATCCACCTATTCTAATAGCTCACCCTGCAGTCTGAGCATGATCTGCACTGTTTGTCATTAAGTCAGCTTCTTTTTTTTTTTGGTATGCACCCTTTTTAACAGTTAATGGTACTGTCCAAACTGAAAAATGGACAAGTTCATTATAGAAATTTAGCAGGTTAATTTCTTTTTTCACTTTTTTTAAAATTTTCTCAGCTTAATAGTGTTCTGAGGAGAAAAAAGAATCAGTTATAGATTCTATAAATCTTCAATACCATAAGAGTTTAGTTACCTTGTATGAACGTGGTCTGAATATAGACTACATTATGCCCTTTGACAGCTACACTAACAGAACCTTCAGGATGATCCCTGCAGTCCATGATCCCATATACCTGATCTATGCCACACCAGTAATATTCCATTGTGTTCTTTCGAATTGTCCCTGCATCAAGTATCAGTTCATTAGCTACACCCCTGTATTTAAAGAGACACAGGCTATAACAATATACACAACAAATCTAGGGGTGAATGGAAAACTGTCATAAAGTATTGAATTTGACTCGTTTTCCATCAAACCTTCATTTATTTTGTCATTTTTGCTTACAAAAGGCTATTCTTAGGAAGTATTTAATTTTTAAACTCTTCTACATTATAAAGTTATATGCTATCAGAATGTTTCTTTTTCAGTTTTTGTTTTTGTGACACACTTGTGTTTGAAGGGAGGCCCTGCATGGCCCTGAGAAAATAAAAAAGTTTAATATTAAATCTTTAATTCTAGAAGATGAAATTATGGTCAACACTTTATACTCTAGGTTTAAGGTGAGGAAGCAGCTTCGAGTATTTTGAAAACCAAATCCTGCAGGTATTTACTAGTATTCTAGTACGACAGAAACAAGAGCTGTCGCAGGAGACAGCATGCTCGACCATTTCGATGCTGGATAGTGAAACTGGGCACATCTGAGGAAGCTGGAGCTGTCACTAAAGTGTTTAATGACTCCAGTAAGAATGAAGACATTGGACAATAGCTTGAGCCTGTGTCAAAAGTATTAAGTAACTAGAGCTGCTTTCGAGAAACATGCATGTCTCCCACAACTGCCAAATCACCTAAATAGTAAATCAGTCTTTATATACTGTTTACTCACTACAAATATACTTTTGAAGAGTAAAAAGGCTGATTTTGGGTAATTCAAGGGCTATAATTCCGAAGTATCTGGGCCGATTTGGCTAGTTATCGAACTTGGCCAAGGACTTATGGCCAAACACATTTTGTTCAAGTTTGGTGAAGATCGGATGAGAAATTTTCAACTTAGAATGTGGACAAGAGTATAAAGACCAATTTTCGGTAATTCAAGGGCCATAACTCTGAAGTGCCTGGGCTGATTTGGCTAGTTATCAAACCTGGCCGAGGACTTATGGTCAAACACATTTTGTTCAAATTTGGTGAAGATCGGATGAGAAATGTTCGACTTAGAATGTGGACAAGATTTGTAACAGACAGACACACACACAGACAGGAGTAAATCAATATGCCTCCCACACCACCGAGTGGTGGGAGACATAATAAGAGAGATAAAGATCATTAAATGAGTATAATTCTAAGCAAAAAGGGGGATAATTCATGAAATATTTTTTGCACTGTGGGTGATGATGTGGAATAACAACTTCAAGTTTGTATCAAATCCATTTAGTAATAACTGAGATATAGTGAAAATGCATCAAAATTAACCTGAAAGTCTAAGTAAAAGGGTGGCATAATTCATGAAATATTGGTACCAGAGTTATGGACCTTGTGTCATATGATGTGGGTGATAATGTGGAACAACCATTTTAAGTTTGAATCAAATTCATTTAGTAATAACTGAGATAGAGCGAAAGTGCATCAGAAGTTAATAGGCAAGGGTAGAAAACTTAAAACTGAAATTGTAAGTAAAAAGGTGGATAATTCATGAAATACTGGTGCAAGAGTTATGGCCCTTGTGTTATATGATGTGAGTGATGATGTTGAATAACTATTTTAATTTTGATTCAAATCCATTTAGTAATAACTAAGAGATAGAGAAAAAGTGCATCAAAATTTTAACCTGCAATTCTAAGTAAAGGGACAGGGGGTGCATATTTCATGAAATATTGGTACCAGAGTTATGAACCTTGAGTCATTTGATATGATGTGGTTGATAAGGTTGAACAACTTTTCTAAGTTTGAATCAAATCCATTTAGTAATAATGGAGATAGAGTGAAAGTGCATCAAAACCTTAACCTGAAATTCTAAGTAAAAAGGGGGAATAATTCATGAAAACTTAGTGCAAGAGTTATGGTTCTTTTGTCATATGATGTGAGTGATGATGTTGAATAACCATTTTAAGTTTGAATCATATCCATTTAGTAATAACTGAGATAAGAGTGAAAATGAGATAGTCTGAAAGTGCATGAAAAGTTTAACCTGAAATTCTAAGTAAAAGGTGGGGGGGGCATAATTCATTAAATATTGGTACCAGAGTTATGAACCTTGTGTCATATGATGTGGGTGATAAGGTGGAACAACTATTTTTAAGTTCGAATCAAATCCATTTAGTAATAACTGAGATAGAGCGAAAGTGCATCAAAACTGTAACCTGAAATTCAAAGTAAAATGGGGAATAATTCATAAAATATTGGTATGAGAGTTATGGCCCTTGTGCCATATGATGCGGGTGATGATAAGGAATAACTATTTTAAGTCTGAAACAAATCATTCCAGCAATTACAGAGATAAAGTGAAAATGCATCAAAACTTTAACCAATGTGCGGACGCGGAAGGACGCCGACACCGGGTCGAGTAGGAAAGCTCCCCATACTTCGTATAGTCGAGCTAGAATAATTGTCTTAAAAAAGATAGGTGTATGGGCAAAGCATTAGCTGCCCTCGAACATCAAACACACAAATTGCCTTCTGAACGGACTGTGATGTGGGATCAACCTAATCATAACCTTACATCCTAGTCAGCATACCTGCCTGGCGTGTCGGGTCTCTCACAGGTACTGTAAGCTGCTTTTTAAAGCTAGCTGCTCTGCACTTCATTCTTGAATAAAATTTAATTAGTTTGATCGTAACATACTTCTGCATTGACGCACGTGTACACGTTGACAACGGTATTTCCCGCGAAATGTCAAAAGTCTGCTTGATTAACAAATGGAAAGCAGAACATCTTTCGATGCTCTTGCATTAAGAATAGCCGGGGTTTATGAACTTGTTTAATTAAACAATTTAAATTTTAGTTGCACTATTATTTACGACATTTTTTTGAAGAATAACACTTTCTAATTTTCATAATATAGTCTAACACTCTTCTTGAAATAAAAGTTGTACATGTATTAGTATTTTGTATTTCTTCATAAAAGCAGTTATAAGACAAGAGCCAGTTCCATTTCGTCTCAACCGTCCTGGCTCAAAAGTATCTAACCAGGCAAAGCCACTACTTCAAATAACATTACAAGCATTCTGAAATATTTCCCACTAATTATAACGTCTTTAGGAACGACAGACGACTAGACGAGGAGTTTTCTTAGGTATTCAGAATAATACCACAGCTTACCAACATTTTTCTCTTATTTTCACACCGATTTAAAAATGGAATGTTATGAAAATACTTAATAGCAAACATCAACTGCAGATTATATATGCAAATTTTAATTCAGTTATAACATATATACATCATTTGGTAATACTAGGCTGCTTGTTTTATAATGCTTTACTAAAAAATGTGGCCCACATAGTATTTGTGATCTATTTATTTGCTAAATAAAATAACTTGCAAAGACTTTTTCCAAGTTTTACAATACAGTTAACGGTACTAACAAAAATGAATATGTTTTAATCAAATAATTTTTCGAAACGAGTCATTACGTTCGTTATTTCATTATATACGTCATTTTCGACATTGATTTAAAATACATAGAACATACACAAAAGCCATTGTTTTAATTATTTTTTACTAAAAGCATTGAATAGGACCATTCTTCCGTGTAAGGATTACCTTTAAACGTTACTTTCTGAAGTGACGTATATGTATGTTACCAAAATACATAATAGAATTATCATTATAATATCTTCTTTAATGCTATTGATTGGATGAGACGATCATTTTAAAATATTAAATAATTCTTTTTTATAAACACTTTAAAAGCGATAATGATAACATAGTGCTTTGAAGGCATGTTCAATTTCTACACATTATTTTGGATTAGTATTGTTTGTAAGTATTTATTTTTGTATGCTTGTATTATAAACGACACTATACCCTAGCCATAATTATATGAGTGTCCATTTTTCCTATTTTTTCATTTTTTATCGCTAAATGAGAAGATGTATAATGTATTATAGACACAAAATATGGATTTCTACCCAAAGTGAGTACGTTACAAAAAATATAATTGGGTAAATATAATAGTAACTTGATCTTGGATGCTGTATTCGGCTCGAGTGGATTTTGCTAGGTCGGATCACATGAGGCGCGCAAGCACCGAGTTTGAGCTGATATGACAAAATCCCAGTTCTAGCTACAGTTGTAATGACCCTATTATTATATACCTCCATCTTTGTGTTTGTTGTTTTGTTATCGAACGAAATCTACAACGTTTTAACAGTTTATAGATGCATATTGAATGAAAGTAGTTCGGCTACATGCAATACAAAAAGTACAATACGGATTTTTTCCTGCCAGTTCGTATTTACTTGTAAAATACAAACCATATTTTTGACAGGATTTATATAGCCTGATTCTAAACGTCACACGCGTCACACAGATCAGTCCCTTGTACGTCACACAGATCTGCCCCCTCTGTGTCACACAGTTCTGTCCCCTCTACGTCACACATATCTGTCACCTCTAAGTCACACGGACCTGTCCCATTACGTCAAACAGATCTCTCCCTTTTACGTCATACAGGTCCTGCCCACTACGTCACACAGATCTGTCCCCTCTACTTCACACAGATCTATCCCCTCTACGTCATACAAATCCTACCAACCTTGTCACATAGAATTGTCCCCTGTACGTCAAACAAATCTGCCCCCTTCTACGTCACACAAATCTGTCCCCTCTACGTCATACAGATCTTACCCATTTTTTTCTTTTCACACAGAACTGCCCCCTGTGCGTCAAACAGATCTGCCCCCTCTATGTCATATAGATCTGTGCCACTACGTAACATAGATCTTCCCTCTACGTCACATAGATCTGAGCCACTACGTCGTCATACAGATCTTCCCTCTACGTCACACAGATATTCCCTTTGCATCACACACATTTTCCCTCTACGTCACACAGATGTTTCTCTGTACGTCACACAGATCTGTTCCACTACGTCACATAGATCTGTTCCACTACGTCCGTTCGTTTGTAGAAAACAAACCTTTCCTGTTTTTTTAGCTTGTCACAGGTGTAAAGCATCCTTACACCCTATCTCCTGAAGTTTATCCCAATGTTAGTAATGTTTAGTTGGAGCAGTGGAGACTCTAACTCACACCACCTGTTCTCGCAGGGAGACTGTGTTACCAATGTGCACTGCGTCCACTCCTGCGCCGTTCACCAAGTAAAATGACCGTGGCAATGTTTTCATATTTGTAATATTAGCAGATTAAATAATGTTCTTAGTATGTCTTAATATTAACAACACTTGTGTACTTACATGAATAGTCTAGTCGCTTATATACCATTTAGATGTTATGTACTGACAGACTATACTTTTTATTTGTCCTCTAAGTCCGAGTATTTGATTTTTTAACGGAAGAAGCGACAGTTGTAAACTACAGGCGATACGTGCATGCCGCTGTTTCAAACTTCGCTTGAAAGGATGGGGTTAAGATTTCGATTGAAAGGCAGGGGCTATAATTATGTTTAGGATTTAGCTTACGAGCTAAGACTTTCACTTAAAAGGTCTATACCGGCTTCGCTTGAAAGTATTCTTTACTTGTAAATGTTCAGATCCATTTGAAAGAAAAACTTTATACAATTTGTTTCACACGTCCATGGATATGTTTAGACTTTTGTTTGAACGGAAGTCTTTAAGTTCTTTAATAGTGATGTTAGGAATTTCGCTTCAACGGAAGACTATGATAATCATAATGTTATAATATCATGTGCAGACATTTCAACTTTCGCTTGAAATGAGTTCAATACTTGCAGACATTTTGACTCTGTCTTGAATGGTACAGTTTATGATTATTCTACATTTGCAGACATTTCCATTTTTTTGCTTTTTGGTAAAGAAACATTTACGATTTCCATTTTTGCTTGGAGGGAAGATTTTACGATTGGGCTGTCCTTGAAGACTTTATGGCTTCGCTTGAAGGCGTTCTATACTTGCAGACGTTTTCACTTCCACGTTTATGAGTGTTCTACACCTGCATACATTTCGACTTTCTCTGAAGGAAAGACGAGTTTATACTTGGAGACGTTAAGACGTTTGTAAAAATGGAGGAGTTTATGACTGTCTTGTACTTGCAGACATTTATAGTTTTGTTTGAACGGCAAGATTTACAATTGTTCTTTACTTGCAGAAGTTTAAACTTTTGTTTGAAAGGAAGAGTTTACAACTGTTCTGCACTTACAGACGTTTATAGATTTGTTCGAAAGGCAGTGTTTACAATTGTTCTTTACTTGCAGAAGTTTAAACTTTTGTTTGAAATTTTTATATACTTGCAGACGTTAATAGTTTCGTTTGAAAGGCAGTATTTACAATACAGTTCTAAGTTTAAACTTTTGTTTGAAAGGAAGAGTTTATGTTTTCTATGTACTAGCAGACGTTAATAGTTTCGTTTGAAAGGAAGAGTTAACGATTGTTCTGCACTTGCAGAAGTTTAAACTTTTATTTGAAAGGAAGAGTTAACGATTGTTCTGCACTTGCAGAAGTTTAAACTTTTATTTGAAAGGAAGTTTAAACTTTTATTTGAAAGGAAGAGTTAACGATTGTTCTGCACTTGCAGAAGTTTAAACTTTTATTTGAAAGGAAGAGTTAACGATTGTTCTGCACTTGCAGAAGTTTAAACTTTTATTTGAAAGGAAGAGTTAACGATTGTTCTGTACTTGCAGAAGTTTAAACTTTTATTTGAAAGGAAGAGTTAACGATTGTTCTGCACTTGCAGAAGTTTAAACTTTTGTTTGAAAGGAAGAGTTAACGATTGTTCTGTACTTGCAGAAGTTTAAACTTTTGTTTGAAAGGAAGTGTTAACGATTGTTCTGCACTTGCAGAAGTTTAAACTTTTATTTGAAAGGAAGAGTTAACGATTGTTCTGTACTTGCAGAAGTTTAAACTTTTGTTTGAAACGATTGTTCTGTACTTGCAGAAGTTTAAACTTTTGTTTGAAAGGAAGAGTTAACGATTGTTCTGTACTTGCAGAAGTTTAAACTTTTGTTTGAAAGGAAGAGTTAACGATTGTTCTGTATTTGCAGAAGTTTAAACTTTTGTTTGATTGGTAGGAAGACCGTGTGACGTTTTACACTTTGGACAGGAAAGGTGACATATTCTGCACTTCTAGATTCTGCCACAACTAAACATTAAAATTTTTGTCTGAATAAAAAACATTGACAGCTGTTCTGTCAAAGTTGAAGAAAATGTGACGGATACTGTAAACATGAGGACATTTAGTATTATGGGTGATAAAATTAAGCAAAAGTTAGCTTGCTCAGCAAGTTTGATGGCTTATCCATACTTCAAACATTTTTGAAACAGCTCACAGTTGTTTTATTGGTGCAGATATGTAGGTTTCGATTTTAGACAAGATATAGAAGAAATAGAAAAAAACGTTATTCTTTGACATTTAAAATTGCATTTATTTTACAGGCTGTGTTCACTGTGAGGTGTGTAGTGATCCAAACAGTAACAGTGCTGTTCCCAGGGACTGTCAGTATGGATGTTGTACCGACGACGACGGCAACGTCGACTGCTGCGAGTAAATAAAAATCTCAATCTTGTTCTAAACAGATTTGCTTTGAAAACATTAGGAGCCATATGAATGTGTGTAAAACGCTCCAGTTCAATATATAGCAACGAACTAAGATATATCTTGTTATTTATTGAAGCTGTTTGTTCGAGAAAATGGATCTGGCATAATATCATAGATCCACTGCCTTTCTGGACTCGAACCTAGGGCAGTTTCTAACCAATTTTGAAAATGATAACATATTCACATAAAGCCACGTGCACAAGGTTTACGTTCCTGGTTAAGTACTATTTAAGTATACCATTCACGGACATTTAAGGGAAATACGTTATATAATCATAAATTATATTACCATGAAATATATCAACGTTCCGACGGACGAGTTCAACTAGTCATGCTTGGTTTCCAAGATCATGTTATATAGTCTCCCCTATTGTTTCAGTAAGCCATTCTGGACGTGGGGCGTAGTTGTTGGTATAGTTGTTGCTGCGATTATTGGTGTTGTTGTTATCATCATCATCATCCTGATGTGTGTGTACTGCAACAATCAGAAGACCCACTCTGCACGACTTCGACATACAGTATCCATGAGGTCTAACAGGATACGCCCATTCCCTGACTTACCCTCATATGAGGACATTGAAACAAGACCATGTAAGCAAAATAATTTTGAACATTATTATCGTGTTCTTGCCTGTAAACTGTACTGCCTAATAAGGCATAACACGACCATGCACCAGCAATTATTATAGTGGGGTTGGGACAGGGCACTCTCGATGGTAGGGTGACTTTGGCCAAGGAAGTCCACTATTTCTAGGGGTAACCCGGACCCAATTTTTAACAAGGCATGTTATACACTGAAATGTTCGTAAAAGTTTGTACATTCTGAAAGTGTCGGCATAAATTGGAATAAATGGTGGCGAGCTGAGAAATCCAAGATTTACTGTGAGTACTGCTCTCTAGTATTCACGATATTGTCAGTTCTGCTCACTGAGTAGTGTTCACGGCACTGTGAGTACTGCTCACTTAGTAGTATTCACAGTATGGTCAGTTCTGCTCACTGAGTAGTGTTCACGGCGCTGTGAGTACTGCTCACTTAGTAGTATTCACAGTATGGTCAGTTCTGCTCACTGAGTAGTGTTCACGGCGCTGTGAGTACTGCTCACTTAGTAGTATTCACAGTATGGTCAGTTCTGCTCACTGAGTAGTGTTCACGGCGCTGTGAGTACTGCTCACTTAGTAGTATTCACAGTATGGTCAGTTCTGCTCACTGAGTAGTGTTCACGGCGCTGTGAGTACTGCTCACTTAGTAGTGCTCATGCCACCATGAGTACTGCTTACTGAGTGGTATTCACATTACTGTGAGTACTGCTCATGGAGTAGTATTCAAGGTACTGTGAGTACTGTGTTTTTGTATGAATACTTATATCTATCCGATATTGGAGTTTTATGATTATTTCACCTTTATCTGCATAATTGTTTTAGGCAATTTATGTTAAAAAGATGTTCATAAAATCTGACATATCGTAGTAAAATATTGAACAGAAAAATAATTAAAATTTATATGAATATGTAGACATGATGGTGTGTTTAAACGCTGTAGTCATCATTCCTTTTGTGGTTGCCATCTTGGATTTCTCAGATCGCCACCATTTATGCCAGCAGCCTTATAAACTTCAGACCTTTACCAACATTTTGGTACGTAACTTACCTTGTTAAAAACTTGGTTCCGGTTCAATTTTTTGAATGGCCTAATTGTCACCCTACCATAAAACTACTTGCACACAGTTTGGGTGAAATTTTTCAACATGTTCATTTCTATGAATTGGGCATAGAATGTATATTATGACACTCAAAAATGATAAAGTGGGTAAAAATAAAAGTTAGATATTGGTAACAAGAGGACCCTGGAACGCTCACCTGAGTAATATGAGAAACATGATTCAAATGTCTAACTGATGCTAAAATATTAAGAAAGTAGGTCAGTAGGTCATATTCAAGGTCATTATAAGTCAGTGTTAAGATCGATGTCGAAACTGTATATGTCATCCAAATTTCAAGGCTGTATCTTAAAAAAACAAGAAAGTAGGTCAGTAGGTCAAGGTCACAGTCAAGTGACCCCTAATTATTTTGGGTCATCAGGTAATTATAATTAAACAGTCTATGAAATATGATCAGATAATTTTTGAAGTATTTTTTCCTATATAACTTGAGACGGGGCCTCTTTTCACCACAGGGGCATAATTTGAACAATCTTGTTAGAGAACCACTAAGCAATGCTACATACCAAATATCAAAAGCATAGGCCTTCAACTTTCAGAAAAGAAGATTTTAAAGTTTTTTTTTCCTATATAAGTCTATGTAAAACTTGGGACCCCTAGGGCAGGGCCTCTTTTCACCCATGGCAAGTGGCATAATTTGAAAAATCTTCATAGAGGACCACTAGATGATGCCACATTGAATAATTTTGGTAGAGGACCACTTAGCGATGCTACATACCAAATATCAAAGGCCTAGGCCTTGAACTTTCAGACAAGAAGATTTTTTATTTTTCCCTATATAAGTCTATGTAAAACTTGGGACCCCCAAGGCAGGGCCTCTTTTCACCCCAGGGGCATAATTTGAAATATCTTCATAGAGGACCATTAGATGATGCCACATGCTAAAAATCAAAGCTCTATGCCTTGCTGTTTTGGACAGGAAGTTTTTTTCAAGTTTTTCCTTTCAGTTGCCATGGCAACCAGAGTTCTGTGTGGAATTCAGTTCTTTAAATAATTTTGAAAGGGGGCCAACCATGGATCATTCATGTGAAGTTTGGTGTAATTCTGCCCAGTGGTTTTGGAGAAGATTTTTTTAGAAATTGTTGATGGACAGACTACTGATGATGCACGACAGACATTGAGCAGTCACAAAAGCTCACCATGAGCCTTTGGCTCAGGTGAGCTAAAAATGTAAAAAAAGAATGTAAATTTTCTGCTTTTTTTTAAAGCGCTGCAATGGTTTACTACCTTCTGCAAAATAATTTTGGTTATTTATTTGTGGGTTAGTCCCTTTAAAGGGTCATAATGCTTTAGCTTATAATGTGACTGCCAATTACTGTGAAATCATTAAATTTCGTGGGCATGAAATTTCGTGGTTTTGGTCAAAACGGCAATTTCGTGGGGATATGAATTCGTGGATTTCAACTTTTGAACATAAAATGAATGGGAATTTTACTAGTTCGTTGGGATTAAATTTCGTGGATGGACTCAACCACGAAATCCACGAAGATTAGTCCCCCACAAATATTAATGATTTTACAGTATATTTAATAAATTTTCTTGTTAAACCATATTTTTGATAATTGTTTTTCATATATTTATAAAAGATTTGAATACTGATTAACATAGCAGTAGAAGAAAGTATTATTTAATCCATCATTTGTGATTACCTACTTTTTTTTCTCTGTTGATGTTAACCCTTAGCTTGCTGGCGGCAAATGATTCTGCCTTTGCAACCAGTGCAGACCAAGATCAGCCTGCACATCCGTGCAGTCTGATCATGGTCTGCACTGTTCGCTATTCAGTCAGTAAATTTTTAGTAAACACCCCTTCAAATTATAAATGGTACTGCCCAAATTGGAAGATGGACCAGTTCATTATAGAAATTCAGCATGGTAAGTGTTAATGAGCAATATTGAGAGGAACGTTTTTCTAACCATGTCATTAAAATTGTCATTATGGATATTCTCTATTCGGACAATTGCTTTATCCATTTTTAAAATCAAAGGCCTTATGGATCTTTAACCTTTAGCCTGCTGGCGGCAAGTGATTCTGCCTTTGTGACCAGTGCAGACCAAGATCAGCCTGCACATCCGTGCAGTCTGATCATGGTCTGCACTGTTCACTATTCAGTCAGTAAATTTTCAGTAAACACCCCTTCAAATGATAAATGGTTCTGCCCAAATTGAATGATGGACCAGTCCATTATAGAAATTTAGCAGGCTAAAGGTTAAAAAAATATATATTGTAAAATACAAAAATCAGTAAGACTTAGTAAAATGAAAAATATAGTTTACTATGGAAGTGGGTGGTACCTTTTGGTTGTGGTGGTGGTGAGGGTGTTGTCAAATGGGAAGTAGGGAGAGGAAGGGGACACAAATAAACAAGTAAAAATAAATTGTGAACTGAAAGTAAAAAAAGAAACTCTTATACTTTCTGACTTAGATTCTGGAATGGGAAAATGCTGACTGATGGACAACACCATAATGCAAACATCCTATTTATTTCAAAACAGGCATATAAAAAAGCAAAAGATACCAGTATTTTACACTCAGTAGAGAAATTTTACAAAAATTACTCAAAAAGATACAATTATACTAAATAAAACTTCAGCAATTCTTGTTTTAAATTTTGTTTTAAAGTTTCATGCCTGTGATACAATAAAAACATGCAGTTTTGACCTAACTTTCACCTAATCCTATAGAAAGCTGACAATACTGTACTTCTGATCATTTTTCTCTTGAGGTCTATTTAGGTTAAGTTAAATGTCCATTTTAAGTTTAAAATATCTATTTTATCTAAAGTGATTAAATATTTATTGAAAGAATATAAAGGGCTTGAAAATAATTGATCCGCACCATGAGAAAACCAACATAGTGCGTTTGCAACCAGCATGGATCAAGACCAGCCTGCATGCATGCTGTTTCCTTACAGTTTCTCTAATTGCAATAGGCTTTGAAAGCGAACAGCATGAACCCTGACCACACTGCGCAGATGCGCAGGCTGGTCTGGATCCATTCTGGTCGCAAATGCGCTATGTTGGTTTTCACATGGTGCAGCTCAAATTCTTATATATTATGATATTTGGAAGAATTTGGTCTGAAAACCTTTTGACCCAGATAATGTCTTATGAAACAAATTTATTAGGTGCCTAAGAAATCTTCGTCTACACAGCTTTATTTTTGGGGGTGGGTGGAATATTTCCCAGTGGGTGTTGGGTGGGGTGGAGGAATATTTTCTAAGAAATCTTCACCCCGGCGAATATACTTTCAGGGCAAGGGGTGATATTTTCAATGCAATTCAACCCCTTAAGAGCGGGGAAGATTTTCGGGGGAGCAGGGTTTGTCCTGTTACACCTGTTTACACATATTTCAAAAGCTTTGTTTTAAATTTATAATTTTTATAATGAGCACAGTGTATAGATTTTGACAATCGTGTATTGAGAAAAAAATATATGTATGATAGATCTAATTCTCTCTTCTGTTTCAGATACTTTACCAAGTGCCCCACCCATGTATGATGATGTTCCGCCACCTAAATACGAAGATGTCTTATCACAGGACAGGACTAACAATATACCTAGAATACAGGTTTCAAACTCAAGACCCGTTGTGTCGAATTCCTTCACACGGACCAGGACATAGTGAAAGAGTTTGAAAGATGTGCAACTTCCGGCATTACAATATTGTTTTATAGAGTGTCTACTGTGATAGCTTTCATTTATATACTATGTAAATAAGCCATGGAATACAGGCTTAAAATTTTACCTATTGGGTCCAGTTCCTTCAATGAAAAAAAAAAACACGACATGATATTAAAACTTGAAAAATATCTCCTTCCTAGATATTTTTCCTACACTTCACTTTCATAAACTCACGATAACTAACCAAATAGTATTTATCTGCTAGCATGTAGTATTCCAAGCTTCGTTAAACTAAGATTTACATAGCAACTTTTTACTTTTTACAAAAAATATGGTATGAAAATAAAATAGTGTTTTGTTCCCTTAAGTTCATTTTTTCATTAAAAAAGTTAATGTACTGAAAATATATAACTCTTCAAATTATAAAGTTAAACTAGACATACAAATGTCATGCTGTTGTGTGCCTTACAAACAGCTTCTGTTATACAGGCTCTTAGCTGCATACACCTGCGGATGTCTCTAAATCTTATTTCAGTACTTGTAACAGATATAAATATCGAGTTCTGCTGAACGCTGGGCTAGAGGAACGTGGACGGTAGCTTGCATTTCCACTACCGTCCATGAACAGGCTGAGCCTGCAACATTTTCATTTACTAGTATGTCATGTTTGGCGACCTGTCGTTTTTCTCTTTTTCTATTTAATTTGATATAAATTGGCCAAAAATGTGTATTTTAACATGTGACAGTACATGCACAGTAGCTGGCAATATCAGGTTAGTAGGCTCTGAGCAAAGTTAGAAGGCTATCTAAAGCTTGCCCTACTTGTCAAACAACCTAACACAGTCAGTCACTATAACTGTAATTCTTATAATTATGTGAACTGTCAAAATCTGAGTAACAGACAGCATACTTACCGTTGTACTCACTAAATCTGTTTCAGTTTTTAGCATATTTCTTTTGTTTTGAAAGTTCCAGATACAGTTTATACATCATTCAATAGATCTCCAGGGTGAAAATAGAAATTCTGAAGAGATCTTCAATCATTTTTATATAAGATGCAAGAATTATATTTTTTAAAGAAAAATTTGTGTAAAAACATGGTTTGTAAAAATTTCAAAAAGCTGCAAGATAATTTGAAACTTTCATATGAATCCAGAGATAAGAAGATTAAACATTGCAATTTTTCAAAATTTTCTGTCCCAGAATGCCTCCACTTTACAACAGGAAGTACTCTATCAAATAGTTTTTTCTGTCAATAAATTCAAAACTAATCAAGATATATTAAAATTTTAACCAGTTCCTTTCACTAGTTACCATTGGAGGTTTTGAGAAAATATGGTTAATATTGATGGCATCGTCTTACATTCAAAGACAAATCGGTCAATCATAGATAGAAATAAGTGTTGGGACATAATTTCTTGCAGAACATCAGTACCCTCAGGCTGCAGCTGATTCATTCGCTGACAACATAAATACTCTAAACAACTTGTTGAAATCTTTTCACATGGCTGTCAAAGGAAAAAATTAAAACTCTTACTTCAGTTTTACAAATTTATTCAGATTTTTTTTAAAGATCAATATTGCTGTAACAAGGCTTGCAGCAATTTAGGAAATTTAAATGGATAAACAAGATGTCATATATTTAAATGGATAAACAAGATGTCATATATTTAAATGGATAAACATGATGTAATACATTTAAATGGATAATCAAGATGTCACACATTTAATGGTTAAAAAAGATGTAATAAATTCAAATGGAGAAACAAGATGTAATACATTTAAACTGATAAACAAGATAATATTATCAAAATATAAAAATACAATATAATTTTACCATTAGAAAAAGCTAAACTTAACATGAAGCCAATCTATTTTTATATGTCACATACTTAAAAATTTGCCGTAACTCTTTTTAGGACATAGATCATTGCTTTGGGTTCCGCACCATTTTCAAAAGGACTTCAGTTATCCTGGTTATGCATTTAACCGTACCAGTTTTCCTTGATTCTGTACCTGTACTACCAGTATCTCAGTGTTTTACCTATACTGGTGTAAGTGTAAGGATGCTGTGGAAGGAAAAAAAACACAACATTTTAACAGAGAAGCCACAAGAAGATTTTTTTTTTGGAATGTGAAACATAACATCCTACAACGAGAAGCCAAATGAGTCAAAATTGCTCACCTGAGGAGGACCTTGACCTTTTGACCTTACTTCTGACCAAATCAAGTGAACATCCATTAAGCAGTTCATTGTTTTTACATTTTTTGCTGCAAAAGTCGAAAAATACTTAACCCTTAACCTGCTGGCGGCAAGTGATTCTGCCTTTGCGACCAGTGCAGACCAAGACCAGACCACGGATGTGCAGGCTGATCATGGTCTGCACTGTTCGCTATTCAGTCAGTAAATTTTCAGTGAACCCCACTTTGAATAATAAATGGTATTGCCCAAATTGAATGATGGACGAGTCCATTTTAGAAATTTAGCAGGGTAAGGGTTAATAGCCATTTGAATAAACTTGAGAGAGGTTCAACCAAAGGTGCTACAGATCAAGTTTGGTGAAGATACATTAAGTGAGAAAACTTTCCTATTTTTTGCTCTACCTGCATTCAAGTGGGAACATTTGAATAAAATTCAAAAGGATCCATCCTAGGAAGCTATAGACCAAGTTTAGCCATGATCTTTCAAGCTGTTCATAAGAAATCATTAAAAAGCTTTTTTTATTATTTGGCAGTCCCTAAAAGATTAGAATCAATTTGAAAGAAGACCATACAAGGATGCAGACCTATTTTGGTGAAGATCCATCCAGTGGTTCATGGAAAGCAATTGTTAAATGCTTTTTCAAGTTTTAGCTTTTGTGGCCCCTAAAAGGGGCAAAGCAAATCAATTAAAAAAAATCCTGAAAGTTGGCAATGGCAGGATGCTGCAGACAAAGTTTGGTGTAATTCTGTCCAATAGTTTCAGAGAATAATATGTTCAAAATAAAATGTTGATGCAGGACAATGCACAATGTTTGGACTGCCATCCATCTATGCTAATACCGCACCCTGAACCAAATTCAAGTGAGCTAAAAACTGGTCAAGTGTCCTAGGATCAATATACAAGAGGGTCATGATGACCCTGGATCGCTCACCAGAGTAATATGTTTCAAATGTCAAACTGATGATTTTTAGAAATTTTTTGGAAAATTTTTTGGAAAATTTTCCGATGTACAATCAAGTAACCACTGGGGTGGGGCCAATTTTACCCCGGGGGTCATGATTTGAACAAAGTTTGTAGAAGTCGACTAGGCAATGTTACATATCAAATATCTAAGATCTAGGCCTTCTGGTTTATTTTAAGCAAATTTATGAAGATTTCCCTATGTACAATAAAGTAACCCCTGGGGCTGGGTCAATTTGACCCTGAGGGGGTCAAGATTTGAACAAATTTTGTAGAGGTCCACTAAGCAATGCTACATGTCGAATATCTAAGCTCTAGGCCTTCTGGTTTATTTTTAGAAAATATTGAAGATTTTTCTATGTACAATCAAGTAACCCCATGGGGCGGGCCAATTTGACCCCGGGGTCATGATTTGAAGAAATTTTGTAGAGGTCTACTAGGCAATACTACATGTCAAATATCTAAGACCTAGGCCTTCTGGTTTATTTTTAGAAATTTTTTGAAGATTTTCCTATGTAAAATCAAGTGACCCCTGGAGCGGGGTCAATTTTGACCCTGGGGTCATGATTTGAACAAATGTTGTAGAGGTCCTCTATGCAATGCTACACGTGAAATATCTAAGCTCTAGGCCTTCTGGTTTATTTTAAGAAAATTTTTGAAGATTTTCATATGTAAAATCAAGCGACCCCTAGGGCGGGGTCAATTTTGACCCCGGGGGTCATGATTTGAACAACTTTAGTAGAGGTCCACTACGCAATGCTACATGTCAAATATCTAAGCTCTAGGGCTTCTGCTTTTTGAGAAGAAGATTTTTTAAGGTTTTCCTATGTAAAATCAAGTGACCCCTGGGACGGGGTCAATTTTGACCCCGGGGGTCTGATTTGAATAAATTTTGTAGAGGTCCACTAGGCAATGCTACACGTGAAATATCTAAGATCTAGGCCTTCTGGTTTATTTTTAGAAATTTTTTGAAGATTTTCCTATGTAAAATCAAGTGACCCCTGGGGCGGGGTCAATTTTGACCCCGGGGTCATGATTTGAACAACTTTAGTAGAGGTCCATTAGGCAATGCTACATGTCAAATATCTAAGCTCTAGGGCTTCTGGTTTTCGAGAAGAAGATTTTTGAAGATTTTTCTATGTAAAATCAAGTGACCCCTGGGGCGGGGTCAATTTTGACCCCGGGGTCATGATTTGAACAAACTTGGTAGAGGTCCACTAGGCAATGCTTCACACCAAATATCTAAGCTCTAGGGCTTCTGGTTTTTGAGAAGAAGATTTTTAAAGTTTTTCCTTTCGGTTGCCATGGCAACCAGAGTTCTGCATGGAATTCAATTCTTTGAACAATTTTTAGGGAAGACCATCCAAGGAACATCCCTGTGAAGTTTCATCAAAATTGGCCTGCTGGTTTAGGAGGAGATGTTGTTTAAAGGAAAGTGTGGACGGACGGACGGACGACGGACGGACGGACGGACGCCGGACGGTGAGTGATCACAATAGCTCACCCTGAGCACTTTGTGCTCTGGTGAGCTAACAAAACCCTACAGGAATTTTTTAATCTTTACTTTAGAAGAGTTTAGGTTTTCAACAAAATTTAGATTTTGAAAATATATTCTGCCAAGCTATTTTATTGTAATTGGCCAATCAGACTAATTGCTGCCATTTTATGGATAAAATCAGTACAAATAAAAACACAACATATATATTATGCGTATTTCTGATGATTCTTACTGTGTGCTAATCAAGATTGATATACAATGTACTCATTAAGGCAGTGGATTCGTAATTTCGCGTGATTACATATTCTCGTTAGACAAATTGGCATTCTTCAGACTAAAATATAGCTCAACAAGCACCTGGCTTTCTGTGAAAACTGAAGAATGCTTTTTGCATATGGACAATATGTAATTGACAGATCGTCATTAACAATCCTCTACCCAAGTAAAACTAATAAATAAGAAGTAAATTCACAACAGAGTTAATATCATAGCTATCACATAGGTACCAATCAGTGAGAATAAGTTTACTATAAATCATCAGCTTTCAACAGCTACAAAACAAGAACTGTTATAAAGACAGCTTGCTCAACTATTTGACAGTCCATTCTCAAACATGGACCATAAAACTGTGAAATTTATGTCACTGAGTTATTTTATTATAACCTTTACAATGAATTTAAATTCTGTTACGGCAATGATACAACTTGCATGCAAAATGTCATCCAAATATTCGAAGTCAAAAACGGCCATAATTTGAATTAAGATTTAAACTGTAACAAATATGACTGTTTTTTTCTTCTATTTTTGCTATAATTACAAAATGCAAAGAAACTCAATAACTATACAGACCAGTGCTGATCTTGGTCTGCACTGGTTGCAAAGGCAAAATCACTCGCCACCAGCGAGGGTTAACGTTACATTATAACTTTACATTATATTGCACTTTATTTTCATCAATATTTGATTTTTGTGTGATTGTGTATACATGATGCACATGTCAATAAATTGCACATTGTATCTAATTTTAAAACTATGCAAACCTACTTTCCCTGCTCTTAATACTAAATACAGGTACCTGTCATTGAACAGAAATTTATGACATCATCAACACCAACTATTCAGACCATCACATTTTAACAGTCCCAATTTGCCAAATGCCTAGAAAGTATTTTAAAGCCATCCTAAAATGTGATAAATGTGAAGGCAGAATGTCTACAAAACATAGAAAGCAAGTGTTTAAAGAGCAAATCCTTAAATAACAAAAATACTGATATAAATAACATCCTTACAAAAATATACATTTACCCTAGTAGCAAAGAAAAATCATAAACATATAAAACAGTCAAAACAAGCTCAAAGGAGTGAAAAAAACTTAAAAGAAAACTTTGTAAATCCCATTTCTCCTGTAATGTTACTTATCTCCTGTAAGCAAATGTTTAACGTACATTCACTCGCATCTGCATCATCTCTTAAATCATGTAATAACCAAATACAATAAAATATACATATGACTTCCATATTGCCAAAGTTAATTACTTAAAGCATCCTTTTTTGGTTCTAAAGGGTGTAAGGAAAGTTTGTTCCAAATGGAAAAGTAAACCAGCAAAAACATTGAAAGTAAGACATAAATATTTTTCCGTCATATTAAATGCTGAAATGTTGACATAATGCTGCTATAGAAATTTTTTTAATTTAAGATTTTCTTATTGGAGAAAAAAATTTGTTCTATGCACTAACATCTGAAATTTTCAATTTTTGAAAATAAATAACCGTTTCTTCTTTCATTGATTCTAGCACAAACATTTTATGTCAGATCTGAATTATTATTTGCACAATACAAATTCTAACTTCTGTGGTATAAAACAAAACAAATAACTTCCTAATATATGCAACATTTGTGTACAGTTAAGCATGGCAGTGGCCTACCCCTATAAATCTTAGTGAAAAACTGCCATTTGCTACAAAACAGATCGAATGTAAGGGAAAATTTTCATCCAATAGTAAAACCCTAAATATGGTCATTTGTAGTCTTTCAGTGAATGGAATGAACCTTTCCTGTTTCCTTTTACATCTCAGAAAAATGATATGGTCATTTGCTTAAACAAACTTTCTTTACATCCTTAAGTATAACAACTATCCTTAGTCCGATGTTCCACCTATAAATCAAAAATAACAAAAATATACCCATATTCTCTTGCCTCTCTACAACAGCAAGGAAAAGCATATGTTTCTTAACAATTAAAACTGTAACAAATGACACTGTTTTTTTTTCTATTTCTGCTTTAATTACAAAATGCAAAGAAACACAGTAACTATACAAGTCAGCCAAAGAATAACAAGATTATTTAAGTATTGTGATAAGATAGTAACATAATAGCCGGTTACTGGAATGTCTCAATATTGGCTTGATTTGGGGCAGAAAAGGTACCACACAACAATGATAAACAAGAGCTGTCAGTGGACAGCGCGCTCAACTATTCTCAGTGCTTGATAGTGGTACGCAAACTTTAACATTACAATAAGCAAATTCTAAGTCGAAAAAGGGCCATAATTCAGTCAAAATGCTTGATAGAGTTGCCTCCTCCTTTTTACAGACTGGGGTCATGATGGTAAACAGGTATGCAAAATATCAAAGCAATATCTCAATGGACTTTGAAAATATTTGGGGTGGTACGCAAACTTTAACATTACAATAAGCATATTCTAAGTCGAAAAGGGGCCAAAGTTCAGTCAAAATGCTTGATAGAGTTGCCTCCTTTTCACAGACTGGGGTCATGATGGTAAACCAGTATGCAAAATATCAAAGCAATATCTCAATGGACTTTGAAAATATCTGGGGTGGTACGCAAACTTTAACATTACAATAAGCATATTCTAAGTTGAAAAGGGGCCATAATTCAGTCAAAATGCTTGATAGAGTTGCCTCCTCCATTTTACAGACTGGGGTCATGATGGTAAACAAGTATACAAAATATCAAAGCAATATCTCAACGGACTTGGAAAAATATTTGGGGTGTGACGCTCACGCTCACACCGACGCTGGGGCGAGTAGGATAGCTCCCCTATTCTTCGAATTGTTGAGCTAAAAATCATATGCAGACGCTCAATGTCTTCAAAATGTTTACACATATTCCTCCTAAATCCAATAACAATAACATTACATCTCAAACAAACTTCAAACAAAGTACGAGAACAAGGATTTTACACAATTAAACTGTCTGTTAATGGGACTGCAATACAGTGTTCAACTTATTACTGCAAATAATTAGCAGTGTGACTAAAACAGTGTGACAATAATCTTCATTATTATGAGGGAGTGTAGCATTCAGAAGGAGAAGAAGAAAGGGTGCCCAGCTGATTAAAATAAATAGATACAGGGATGTGGAATTCCTATGTCCGACTTGGGACTTTTCGCCGGTGGACAAGAGCATTCTGTTCGTCTGTGGACAAGCATATATTTTCAGGTAAAAATTGAGAAAAGGAAGAAAAATTAAGTAATGCTAATGCATCAAGTTTATGGAAGTAATAAAATAACTAGAGGTGCTTTTGAGAAAAGCGTATGTCTCCCACAACTGCCTAATCATCTGAATACGGTAGTAAGGCTGTCTTTGTATACTGTTTGTGGCCAATAAGTATTCATGTGTTGGGAGTAACTGGTCTACAATGCTGTGTCGGTGTACAATGCTGTTTGGCACCGGTGGTTGTTGGCAATTATGTTCAAGGGCCATAATTCCGAATTGTATTGGCCGATTTGGCTAGTTATTGATCTTGGCCGAGGTCCTTTGGTCAAACACATTTTGTTCAAGTTTGGTGAAGATCGGATGAGAAATGTTCGACTTAAAGAGTGCGGACAAGCTTTGTGACAGACAAACAGACAGATAGACAGACACACAGACTGGAGTAAATGAATATGTCTCCCACACCACTGTGTGGTGTGGTGTGAGACATATTTAAACCTATGAAACCTATGCTTAACCTGCCAAGGGCCTCTCGATTGCAGCAGTTTTGGAAAACTCATACACTTTCGTCTAAAGTTAGCATCATTTTCCGCATTCTGATTGGCTCTTGGTCCAGGTCAAAACGAGTCAGATTGTTTCATGAGTCTTGATTGTCTTAATTTAGCTGGTGTTGCACAGGCAATATTTCAGGCCTAGCATTTTGTTATACTGAGTCTATTGAATGTTCCCCAGCCTTGCGTACACAATTCACGCTTTGTATACAGGCAAAAGTGTTGAAAGCTCATTTTTTTGTAACAATTAAGGTAAGACATTGTATTATGTTTGCTTAAGATACAATGATAAATTTTTAGTACTGGTAACTTGCATTTATGTCTTTTTTTCCCTGATGAACTGAATTTTGTATTTATTTTTGCACAATGTTGACAAGATACCATGTCAGAAATGAGTTGATTTATCAGTCTGAGCAACATCATTTTGTATGAATATTAAAGTATACAGATAAACTATAAAGAATGTTAACATTCAGTAAAAACTCTTTTACCATTTTTTACCCTTTGCAAACAAAATGATATATTTAACTGACAAAACAGGATACAAAAGGACAATAGCACGACTGTAATACAAGGAATAATCCATAAATACATGATATGAGCACATTATCACAATCCACTTCTCCTCAACAACCTCCACATCCCGATACTATCTTCTCCACAGCGTGTAAATCTTTTCACTGACTTGATATGGTGAGAAATACAAGGCTACGTAAAAGAAACAGTCACAGACAAACGATGGCACTAAGGGCCATATCATGACAAAAATCCCTATTGATAGGTAGTTCTTCAGTGTAGATTTTACCAGGACAGATATTGACCTGTAAATACAAAATGCAACTAATATTCAGTAATATACCTGATTTACATTTAAAAGAAAAACATTGTTTTAAAGGCCTGAATAATTTTCTGTTCATAAAATATACAAGACGACAGCATTGTTAACTTATAGCATTTTCAACAATTATATATATATGTTCGAGGGACGAATTCAAAAGAAGTCTAAGTGCTTCTTTATTTATATGCACTTAAACCTTTTTTACAGTCACCACTAATAATATATCCATATATCAGCCAGTGCAAGAAAAACCTTATAACATAGTGAACAAGGGCTGTCAAAGGAGACAGCGCGCTCGACTATTTCGATGCTGGATAGTGAAACTGGGCACATCTGAGGAAACTGGAGCTGTCACTGGAGTGTTCTATATGGATGAAGATATTGCACAAAAGCTTGAGTCTGTGTCAAAATATAAAGTAACAAGACAGGTAAAGATAAAGACACTATATAAGTATAATTCTAAGCAAAAAGGGGCATAATTCATAAAATATTGGAGCAAGAGTGATGCACCTTGTATCATATGATGTGGGTGATGATGTGGAACAAGCACTTTGAGTTTGAATCAAATCCATTTCATAATAACTAAGATATAGTGAAAATGCATCAAAATTAACCTTAAATTCTAAGTAAAAGAGAGGGGGGGGGGGGGGCATAATTCATGAAAAATTGGTGTCAGAGTTATGCGCCTTGTGTCATATTATGTGGGTGATAAGGCTGAACAATTATTTCAAGTTTGAATCAAATCCATATGGTAATAACTGAGACAGAGAGAAAGTATATCAAAACTTTAACCTGAAATTCTAAGTAAAACGGGGGGATAATTAATGAAATATTGGTAGAAGAGTTATGGTCCTTGTGTTAAATGATGTGAGTGATGATGTTCAACAACTATTTCAAGTTTGACTCAAATCCATTATAACTGAGATAGAGTGAAAGTGCATAAAAACTTTAACCTGAAATTCTAAGTAAAAGGGGGGATAATCCATTAAATATTGGTTCCAGAGTTATGGGCCATGTGTCATATGATGTGGGAGATGATGTGGAACAACTACTTTCAGTTTGAATCAAATCCATTAAGGTATAACTAAGACAGAGTGAAAGTGCATCAAAACTTTAACCTGAAATTTTAAGTAAAAAGGGGGGATAATTCATGTAATATTGGCGTGAGAGTTACAGCTTTTGTGCCATATGATGTGGGTGATGATGAGGAATAACTATTTTAAGTTTAAAGCAAATCCATCAAGTAATTACAGAGATAAGGAGAAAAAAAAGAAAGTGTAAAAAAAACTCCAGGGTGGGGACGCGGAAAGACCCCGACGCCAGGGTGAGTAGGATAGCTCTCCATATACTTCGTAGAGTTGAGCTAAAAATGATATTTTCACTATTCTACATGAATGTAACAACTGACATTTATGGTAGTTCTACACATTTGATAAAACCGGAAGTAATCGCATAACAAAATCTATATGGAAAACCGATCTGGCATACCAAAATGAAAATCATCCTACATATTAATAGCAAATTGTTTGTGTAGAACTTCAACTACCTTAGAAAACATTTTGATATGAACTATGACACACTTTTTGTTAGATTTTTCATTTCAGATTTAAATGTAGACACAACTATATCCTGTGTCAAATATATTACCATTATTTTACTGAAGTAAAGTCTGGATAGAGAATAAACTATACCTTTTCTCATGTAAGAGTTCAGGATTCAGACAAAACTTTGACTCTTGAGTATCATTACTCACTAAACACTGAACAGATACATAAGGGTTAACCTACCAGCAGGTATTTCCCTTGAACAGGTTCAATAAAATGCAGAATAACCTTAACGGAGCGGAAATTTACAGATAAGCATTGTGTAATGCATTCCAAAGTGCTATTTCTTACACTGAAATTTAATTAAAACATTACCTGAATTCATTTTCTCCTCTAATATACATAGCAACGTAATTTGCTTCTAGAAGTGTCAACACCAAACAATTAGCGAGAATAAATCTTGATGTCCAGTAGTGAATGTCCATCCAATCCCAAGAAAACTCTGCGATCAGGAAATACGGCAGAAATAAATACTTCGGCATGAACTCTGCCCACTGAACAGATGTTAAAGGTGGTGGCTGAAAGAAACAAGCATCTAATGGTAAACAAGTCCACAAAGTTTCAAAGCTAGTGTTCTTATAGTATTCAAGTAAAGTAGACCTAAAACAAATTTAAACCTGGAAATTAAAATTTTCCAAGGACAAAAAAGGCCATAATTCTAGCAAAATGCAGGTTATAGTTATGATTCTTGGTATACTTACTCATCTAATGATAATAAACAAGTGTGCAAAGTTTCATGGCTGTAGCTCTTTAATATAGTTTTTGATTTGAGAAAAGGTGGACCTAAACAAAAATTTTAACCAATGCTGATCAAATGACGACAATACCTGGTAGATTTTTTTCAAAATTCAGATGAGTTAATAATAATTATAATGAAGCTGGGATTCACAAAAATTTGTTCTGGATTTGGTGGAGTATAACAGCAGATAAATATTTACTGCTCCAATATGAATGCATATCAGATGTTTCTGCTGTGCCAAGTGTTGACACAGCTGGTCCTGACATGATTCTTCCTCTCAAAATGAGGACTCTAATGTACTTCATCAAGAATCTATTTAGTTTACACTAATTTATTTTAGCTCAAGTGACGAGAGCTTCAAGCTAACTGGAACCACTTTTGAGTCCACTTCCTGGAAAATCATGTCCTGGTGTCATATGAGGTGTGGTCGTGTCCTCAGTGGGGCTCAAGCCAATGACCCCCTACAACCTCCCAAGACTGAGTGACCGACATCTTAACCATTAAACCACCGCTCACCTCATAAGAAACTATTTAACAATAAACCTGAATCTAGAAAAGGTTTAACAACTATAATTATATATATATGATATTTTACATCTTCCATTGTCATAATTTTGATTCATACTTATTCAAACTCAAAGAACAACTTACAGAATGAGTGAAATCATATTTGGGCACGTCTTCCGAGATTGGACACACCACGTGTGCAAATGGCAGGAACATTGTCTCATACTCTACGAAATACAGGTACAGCAATGTTGACCGTGGGAAATCTTTCATCCCATACAGTAAAAACAGAGCCCAACCAGGGTTCAGTGACTGAAACAGAATAAAACGTGTGTCTTTTCATATTCAAATCTATAACATATTCAAGCAAAGCAAAATGCATGTGCAGTTACAACAAAATGTAAGTTGCTACCTTAATGTTGATAATGTAACTGTTGAACATGTATTAAGTAGCTGCACTTCAGCAAAATATTTCCCTCTACTCTGGAAACCAAATAAATTTTCAAGACTGAAGCTCTATATATCAACATAAAATTACCCATCGAAAAGGCAAGCAGAATTCTGACACTTCCTTTCTGTCATGACTAACAGGACTCTATTTTGTAGCATATGTCTATAAAAATTAATGATGTTGTTTTACACAGTTATTAAACAATATCAGGATTTAAAATGAATCAGGTTGCTTTGTAATTATATAACTACAGTACGTCCCACTTAATTGCATATCGGTTAATCGCATATCCCCGATATTCGCATACGAACTTGAAGCACCGATCGATCCCTATATAATTACCTTTAAAGATTTTCGTATAACTGCATTGAATTTTTAATCCGTCCTGCTTAATTGCATAAAACATTTGGCTAAAAGTCCACTAATCTGGTCGCAAACAGTGATAAAAATGATCAAAAGATGCCGAAAATTTACTGTGAATTGTGAATTACTCTAGCCGATCAGCTATTTCACGTCGCTTAGGTGACAATCGGTGCGTGACATTAGAAGTGGAGATCAAAGCTGTATAGTTTCCCCAAGATTTTCGTGGCATTACGTCATGTTTTCGTGCCATGTTGCACATCACTGTTTGATCGTACCGCCTCGGTACTTAAGTGCTGAGAAGTAGATCTAGTGTTGTAACAATCAATAAAAAAGCTTCTTTTTAATTTGTTAAAGTGAATGTGCAATATCCCGTATAAACTGACAGGTAAACGTGTCAAACTATAATAGCGGATATCTTACCCCTGTGACCTATTTGCCCTCAAGGAAATTACAAAATGGTTTGAGAAGAATATCTTATTATAAAGTGTCGTGTCAAAAAATACATGTACAAAGATTCATTCAAAACTTATTAAAAATACGCAACAACATTATTTTTGTTTTTTAACCGCAATTTCTATGTACGTTCACGAGGTCGCGTAGCAGAAATCTGTGCAAAAATCGTTTTACTTCATATTTTTAAATTGCTGCTGCCTTTTCATTATTTAAGATTTTTCTATTCTGTTTTTTGTACTTTCTGGTCAAAAGTCTGAATTTTATGCCCATAGTTTGTATCATCTATTTACTTTTAGAAAGTAATAAGTATTTAAGATCGCGCTGTTTGAAATTTTGCAAGTAATTTTATGAAAAATCGACAGTTTTTATAGAATTTTGCCAACATTTCTGTTAAAACCTTTTTTAAAGCGTTATAGAATTCAAACTATATTACTTCTCAATCGGTGTTGAAAATCTGAAGGGATAAAATAAAATAATGAATGCGTGACGCGCATTTTTTGTACACGTGTTGATGAACAAAAGTTACGGCGTTGTGTTAGGCATTACGATAGGTCGCACATGCTCGTGGAATGGAAAATTACCGGCATGGCGTTTTGATATCTGTACGATTCGCGGGTAAATTCCAGTCAGTGGTATATAAAAAATATTGTCGTTTACAGCTTTATTTGTTTAAAACATACACAGGTATGATTAATCACTCCATTAGTGACACATTTTCCAATTAATGTTGCCGTATTGATTCAAAGTAATAACCATTGCTCCTAGAGCAGCCAAAGCATACCGAAACAGATGCCATGTACGTATATTCGGATAAACGAATAGCCCAGTTATTCGCATATTTTGCTTTGACAAATTGGGTATGCAAATAAGCGGACTCCACTGTATTTATATATATGTAAGAACTGTATATTACATTCAACCAATAAAACCTCTCTATTAACCGAAAACTTCTCCAAACCGAACTTTTACTCTGACGGTTTAGTGATTCCACTGTATTAACTCCTACATACTTAACAGTTTCAGTTCTGCCATTAACATCCACATATCTTGTAGTTTCAGACCTACCTTGAATTCCCAGAGATTAGATGGTGGTTTAACACCCCTATCTTTGATAACATTGACAGAATTGATTAGGGCTCTTTTATGTAACGGATCAGAAATGTTGAATATGCTGTCAATGTTGGTCTCGTCAAGCTGCAGCATAAGACTTCCACCTGTAAACATCATAGTAACAGAAATTATAATTTAAAGAAAAAAAATACTGACTGGAAGATTAAATATTTATGTCTGCCCCTACTGGGGGAGATACATTGTTTTTGCCCTGTCTGTCCGTCCCACTTCATTTCCAGTCAATAACTGGAAAACCATTTCACCTAGAACCTTCAAACTTCATAGGGTGATAGGGCTTATGAAGTAGTAGACTCCTATTGTTTTTGGGGTCACTCCATCAAAGGTCAAGGTCACATGGGCCTGAATATGGAAATCCATTTCTGATCAATAACATGAGAACCACTTGATCCAGAATGTTGAAACTTCGTAGGGTAGCTGGACATGCAGAGTAGATGACCCCTATTGATTTTGGGGTCACTCGATCAAAAGTCAAGGTCACAGGAGTAAGAACATGGAAAACCGTTTCCGATCAATAACTTAAAATTCACTTGACACAGAATGTTAAACTTCATAGGATGATTGTAATTGCAGAGTAGATGACCCCTATTGATTTTGGGGTCAGATGGTCAAAGACACAAGCCCACAACATGGAAAACCATTTCCGATCAATAACTTGAAAACCTCTTGACTAAGAATGTTGAAACTTCATAGGACAGGTGGACATGCAGAGTACATGACCCCTACTGACTTTGGGGTCAGGTCAAAGACACAGGCCCACAACATGGAAAACCATTTCCGATCAATAACTTGAAAACCTCTTGACTAAGAATGTTGAAACTTCAAAGGATTATTGGACATGACGTGTGGATGATCCCTAATTATTTTTGGGTCAGTAGGTCAAAGGTCAAGTTCGCAGGGCCCTGAAACATGAACAAGAGGACCATGATGGTGCTGAATCGCTCACCTCTTCCCATATGACCCAGTTTTGAGTATGACGTCTTTTTTCTATTATTTGACATAGTGACCTAGTTTTTGAGCTCATGTAACCCAGTTTTGAACTCGACCTAGATATTATCAAGATAAAAATTCTGACCAATTTTCATGAATATCCATTGAAAATTATGGTCTCTAGAGAGGTCACAAGGTTTTTCTATTATTTGACCTATTGACCTAGTTTTCGAAGGCACGTGACCTTGTTTTGAACTTTACCGAGATATCATCAAGGTGAACATTCTCACTAATTTTCATGAAGATCTCATGAAAAATATGGCCTCTAGAGAGGTCACAAGGTTTTTCTATTTTTATACCTACTGGCCTAGTTTTTGACCGCACGTGACCCAGTTTCGAACCTGACCTAGATATCATCAAGGTGAACATTCAGATCAATTTTCATGAAGATCCATCGAAAAATACGGCCTCTAGAGAGGTCAAAAGATTTTTCTAATTTTAGACCTACTGACCTAGTTTTTGACCGCAGTTGACCCAGTTTAAAACCTGACCTAGACATCATCAAGATGAACATTCAGACCAACTTTCATACAGATCCCATGAAAAGTATGGCCTCTAGAGAGGTCACAAGGTTTTTTTATTATTTGACCTACTGACCTAGTTTTTTAAGGCACATGACCCAGTTTTAAACTTGACCTAGATATCATCAAGGTGAACATTCTGACCAAATTTCATGAAGATCCATTCAAGGGTATGGCCTGTAGAGAGGTCACAAGGTTTTTCTATTTCAAGACCTACTGACCTAGTTTTTGATCGCAGCTGACCCAGTTTCAAACTTGACCTATATATCATCAAGATAAACATTCAGACCAACTTTCATACAGATCCCATGAAAATATGGCCTCTAGAGAGGTCACGACGTGTTCTCATTATTTGACCTACTGACCTACTTTTTGATGGCACGTGACCCACTTTCGAACTTGACCTAGATATCATCAAGATGAACATTCTGACCAATTTTTATGGAGATCCATTCACAAGTATGGCCTCTAGAGAGGTCACAAGGTTTTTCTATTTCTAGACCTACTGACCTAGTTTTTGACCGCACATGACCCTGTTTCGAACTTGACCTAAATATCATCAAGATGAACATTCAGACCAAATTTCATACAGATCCCATGAAAAATATGGCCTTTAGAGAGGTCACAAGGTTTTTCTATTATTTGACCTACTGACCTAGTTTTTGAAGGCATGTGACCCATTTTCGAATTTGACCTAGATATCATCAAGGTGAACATTCTGACCAATTTTCATGAAGATCTCATGAAATATATGGCCTCTAGAGAGGTCACAAGGTTTTTCTATTTTTAGACCTACTGACCTAGTTTTTGACCGCACGTGACCCAGTTTCGAACTAGACCTAGATATCATCAAGATGAACATTCAGACCAACTTTCATACAGATCCCATGAAAAATATGGCCTTTAGAGAGGTCACAAGGTTTTTCTATTATTTGATCTACTGACCTAGTTTTTGAAGGCACGTGACCCAGTTTCGAACTTGACCTAGATATCATCAAGGTGAACGTTCTGACCAATTTTCATGAAGATCTTGTGAATTATATGGCCTCTAGAGAGGTCACAAGGTTTTTCTATTTTTAGACCTACTGACCTAGTTTTTGAAGGCACGTGACCCAGTTTCGAACTTGATCTAGATATCATCATGGTGAACATTCTGACCAATTTTCATGAAGATCTCATGAAATATATGGCTTCTAGAGAGGTCACAAGGTTTTTCTATTTTTAGACCTACTGACCTATGTTTTGAAGGCACGTGACCCAGTTTCGAACTTGACCTAGATATCATCAAGGTGAACATTCTGACCAACTTTCATAAAGATCCCATGAAAAATGTGACCTCTAGAGTGGTCACAAGCAAAAGTTTACGGATGGACGGACAGACCACGGACGCCGCGCGATCACAAAAGCTCACCTTGTCACTTTGTGACAGGTGAGCTAAAAACAGTTTCTGAAACGTAACTTTCAAAAGGTCACATTTGAAATAAGATGTAAATAATTATTCGAATAACTTTCTTTAAACAAGAGCTGTCACTAATGGTGACAAATGCCCCCGCAGCGCCTTGACCTTTGACCTGGTGACCCCAAAGTCAGTAGGGGTCGTGTACTCAATAAGTACTATCAGCATGTGAAGTTTGAAGGTCCTGGGTGCAGTGGTTCGTGAGTAAAGTGCCTTCATGCAAAAAGTTAACGTTGTGACGAACGAACAAACGAACGGACAGTTGAAAACTAATATGCTTCCCTTCGGGGGCATAAAAAAGTAATTATTACAACTTTTATAATTGTAATAATTACTTTTTTTAAAGAAAAATATTTTAGGAAGGACTACCTTATACTTTTTCCTAAAGATAGTTACCTATGTTTCTCTCCCTAACAATTTTCACATATTCTTGTGTCCAGAGCCCCATGTCTGTAAACCACTGGTCAACATCATCTACTGTCCACTTGACCAGAGGTTTGTGTACCAGGAGATCCTGGTCTGAGCTTCTCCAATACCAGGATAAATACACCACCTTGTAACAGATAATGATAGAATAAAGAATTTGTACAATTTATCATGAAATTCAAAATATGCAGACATATTAAAAATATTACAAGAGCTGTCCGTAAGACAGCACGCTCCACTATTCGGCGATTTGACAGTAAAATGAATATATGTCTCAATAAGAGACCTCTACTTTTAAAAGGAAGATACACCAAGGGGCATAATTCTGCCAAGAACACAAATTAGGGTTATTGGGATTGTTACCACACATGCAGATGATGATGGTAAAGATATATTTTGAGTTTCAAGTCATTATCTTATATAGTACCAAAGTTATGTCCAGAAAACGAAGTTTGTCAAAAAATTTAAGTATGAAAGGGGCATAATTTGGTCAAAAACACAAATCAAAGTTATGGGGATTGTTACCACATATGCCGATGATGATGATGAAGATACATTTTAAGTTTCAAGTCTTTATCTTATATTGTACTAAATTTATATCCAGAAAGCGAAGATTGCCAAAAAACATTAAGTATGAAAGGGGCATAATTCTGTCAAAAATACAATAAGAGTTATGGGGATGTAACCACACATGCAGATGATGATTATAAAGAAATATTTTAATTTCAAGTTATTATCTTTTAAAGTACCAAAGATATGTTTATAAACAAAGCTTTCAAAAAAATTTAACATGAAAATAATTCCAATTATAACAACTTTGTCACATTGACCTTGGGTATAATGGGCCCAGCCCCTGCACATACTTTGTTTGTATGCTGGACAATGTTTATGTGAACTTATAGTAAGATATAAGCAATAGCAACAAAGATATGACAGAAAAGCAAAGGTTGCCGAAAAACTTTAACCTTAAAAATAACCAAACAGGAATAGCTACATGTACTACTTTTTATTAAAAGGAATGTTGCTAACAAGAGCTGTCAGTGGACAGCGCTCTCGACTATTCTCAGTGCTTGATAGTATAATATAAGCAATGAGTAAAACTTTAACATTACAATAAGCATATTCTAAGTCGAAAAGGGGCCATAATTCAGTCAAAATCCTTGATAGAGTCGCCTCCTCCTTTTTACAGACTGGGGTCATGATGGTTAACAAGTATGCAAAATATGAAAGCAATATCTCAATGGACTTTGAAAATATTTAGGGTGGAACGCAAACTTTAACATTTATTCTAAGTTGAAAAGGGGCCAAAATTAAGTCAAAATGCTTGATAGAGTTGCCTCCTCCTTTTTACAGACTGGGGTCATGATGGTAAACAAGTATGCAAAATATGAAAGCAATATCTCAATGGACTTTGAAAATATTTGGGGTGGTACGCAAACTTTAACATTTATTCTAAGTCGAAAAGGGGCCATAATTCGGTCAAAATGCTTGATAGAGTTGCCTCCTCCTTTTTACAGACTGGGGTCATGATGGTAAACAAGTAAGCAAAATATGAAAGCAATATCTCAATGAACTTTGAAAATATTTGGGGTGGTACGCAAACTTTAACATTTGTGTGACGCTCACGCTAACACTCACGCCGACGCCTGGGCGAGTAGCTAAAAACTGGGATTACATGTAAAAGTTAATCAAATTCACCTATCAATGTGAAAATAAACATTTGACTGTCACCTGTTATATATTAACGACTCTACAATCACACATTTTAGCAAGGCTGAATTTCTGCTATTTTTTTTAATAAATAATTATACTACGAGGTAGTATATTTTCAATTGATGGGCAACTTGTGAAATACAGTCGTATACCATTACCTCAATATCAGTTAGCTGGATATGATGTGTTTTGGTCAGTCCTGATTTTTCTCTATACATTTTTATGGTATTATTTATCATTACCTCGATATTATTAGCACAATATTTTGTTTAGCTCGATGGGATTTTTCAGTCTCGTCAACTTACCTGTACTGTTTTTACACCTGTTTTTGTCAATATCACAGCTTGTCATTAAATATCCATGGTATTTGTAAGGTGTGAAAAACAACCTATTATTGTCCGGCGCTGTATTAATTATACACAGATTAGTTTGCGTGTTTGTTCTGTTTCTTATTTAGTCTTTATGCAAATTTAAATGTCGGCAAGTTTGCATTTAATTCCCAATAATTAGTCTAAAACAGTGTGCAAGTTGGCAAGCTGTTTTCCAATATAACAATTAATTTAGACGAAATATTTTAAAGTTTGACTAAGTAAAAATCTGCCATTTTTGATTGAGTAACAATATTTCTTTCCCCTTTCAAACCTACAAGAAGCATGGGGTGTAATGACAATATAGACGTCCTACACAGATACAAAATGTAGTCCTAGATAGAACATATCATTACGTCGAACTTCGGATACATCGATGCAATTTTTGCAGTCCCTTGAATATCGAGGTAACGGTATTTGACTGTACCGGTATATATAAGTACCAATAACATAAACAGTATTGTGAGGATTTAATTGGAAGGTGATTTATCACAATCAAAATCACCTTCTCTATGTACCCACGCAGAATTTAATCAGGAATAGACTGTCTCACAACTATTTTGTATCTATCCGCTGTACAATGTAGTTCAATGCAGAATAATTTACCACCTCTGACATCATTATCGTTACAGATCAGAAAATTTGGTCTACTCTATCACCACCTTTGAGGCAGCCGTGGACTTGATCACAAACTTACAAATACCCATGCTCAGTTACTTTGAATATGTACCAATGGTGCGGCAATTTACTTCAAATAACTATCTGCTGCATGCCTTCACTTAACATCTTTTTACCTTACAGGGAGTTTGAATGTATAACTGTATAATCGCAGTATCACCATGATGATATGATTAACTGAATCAAATTCTATTTATTTGATTTCTAACTATCAAAGCACTGTTAGCGCTTGTGCCAATTTTGGAATGGAGTCTTTTCATACACGTACTAACATAAATCACCTTCCATCAGTACTGTACTATCAGTACTTTGAATTTTGCAAATGCAGTCAATAGTACGTACAGCGACAATGAATTCCTCATAGAAACTTCAGATTTTACAGTTAATTCAAACTCTTTTAATCTGGACATTCTTGAAGTATTTACTTAGAAAGGCAGAACATCACTAACCACAATGATTGCGAGGGCCAAGCATAACCCTCCACAGAAACCCTGCCCCTGAGCTTTATTGGACTCTGACACATTGTTCTCAGATAATGCTGCATCAAACTTGGCAATCGTCTCCTTTGCTTTTGATGTCAGTATCTCTGCTTCCCTCTCCTGTATCGAGTCTGCATGCATCTTGCTGAGGAGATTCCTTAATGACAGAAAATACATGCTGCACTTGATGTTATACTAAATAAGTGAGACAAAGGCATGTTTGAATATATCGGCCTGCTCAGTTTCAAATAGAAATTAAGCCTCTAAGTCAAAATGGGTGGCCTAAAAGTTATATTGATTTGTGGATTTCCTGTGAATGTAGTGCAGTGAGATGGTCAATGGTTACCTACAGGAATACTGATTTATGCGTTTCATGTCCACACACTGTAGTGTGGTAGACAATGCTTACCGGTACCTAAGAGTTATATTGATTTGTGGATTTCTTGTCCATTTATTGCAGTGTGGCAGACACTGATTACCCAAGAGTGTTCTGTTCATGCAATACAGTATGGTGGACAATACTTACCTGTGCATTATACAAATTTGTGGATTTTCTGTCCACTAATTTCTGTATGGTGGACAATGCTAACCTGTTACACTGATCTGGTATTTTTTTTGGAAGTACATTGCAGTTTAGTGGACTATACTTACCTGAGAGTTATATTGATTTGTGGATTTCCTGTCCATGCACTACGGCATTGTGGACATTCCATTTTCTTTGAAGAGAAATACCAGTTGGCAACACACAGCCTACAGAAGCTGTGGCCACATGTTAGAGTTGTTGGTTGAACCATCAAATCAAAGCAACATCCACAGAGAAAATCATCTGATGCTGACAGAGACCGCTGCAGTCTCTCTTCATTATCACGCTCAGATAAAGAGGACTCACTGTTGTTACGGTTTCTCTCCTCACTTCCTCCTGTGTCAGTCATCTAAAATTAAAATGTTCATAAATAAATCAAAATATTCATAAATAAATGTAAATAAAATAGTCAGTTAAGAGTAAGAGTAAGGGCAATAAAAAGTTCTTAGATTTTTGTTATTGTTTTTTTTCCAATGTACAGGAAGTCAGTGACATAATACTTACAATACCTAGTGAATATGTACCTCATATCATTGGTGTGAATATTTACCAGTAGTCTCTTAAAAGACAAAAATAGTGGAAAGAAACTGGAAAATATTGTCACTAATAATCCTAAAGCCAGTACAAGCATGGAAAAACATGAAAAAAAGATGTCACCGTGATACTGGCATCCCGAAAAAAATTGCAAAGTATGATATTCCCTGTAATAATGGCATTTAATTACTCTTCTTGTTGTCAATTGAATAGGTTCTCGCAAATTTTCATTTTATTTTTTTTGAGTAATTAATAGTTTCTTTGTAAGATTGTTTTAAGTTAAACCATTGCTACGTATCATTTATCTAATTAGTGATCTTTTTTCTTGCGTTTAAAGAATTATAAATACTTCAACGCATGTTCGCTTTCAAAGTCTACTGCACTTAGAGAAACCATTAGCGAACAGCATGGATCCTGACCAGACTGTGCGGATGGGCAGGCTGGTCTGGATCCATGCTGGTCGCAAACACACTGTTGGTTTTCACATGATGCGGCTCATATACAAGTACTCCTTTCTGGTTTACATCAATACCTTCAAATTATCACAGGAACTCTGCTGAACATTTAAAATAGCTCTTTAAAATTGCGACGCCATAATAATTGTATAACGCTTACATAACGTAAAAGTATGTTCAAGAAGTTGACAATATTGCATCGCAGAAATGAATATTACATTGTAGAAATAAATACATTGTCATAGATTAACAACGGAGGACCTAGGCATGCAATGGGATCTTCTTCAGTCAAAGCAGTTATATATACATCAGTACAAAGCATTACAATATATGAATATAGGTAGAATTATGTAGACCAACGCATCTCTTTGGTTCTGCCATAACGTGGTAATTCAGACTAGGCATACTACAAGGTTCGGTTTTTACAGGGTCTTGTATTTACTTCATAATTTTGTTGTTGTTGTCTATTCTGTAAGGCTATAAGTGCCTATTCTATGAATTGGACCTTCTGCTCTTTAAAATAAAGTTAAGACTGCATAATATTGTTTCTTTTACCTAGCTAAAGAGCTTATTTATGTATAATGTATTTCTGAATAGAAAATGTCTTGTCTGTGAGTTTTACCTCTCAAAGTTTTTCGGTTGAAAAGAAGATACTGACTGAACGCAGACGCCCATATAGCCCATATCGGAGTGCCAATGGCAATGGCTTTGACCAATGAAAATCCCTGCTTAAGACTAGGTAATTTGATATGCCCAAAGCAATATTAATCAATGGAAACAATATAAGTGCATTATATTTCAGTCTCGTACTACATGCACGGCTTAAAAGAAAAGCCACATAACTATACAATGTCATGATATATGTTATGAAATAACATACTGACAAAAGGCCAGAGCATTATACGCTGAGCGAAGTGATACATGCTGTAATATGCAGACGAAATTTGTTACGCTAACAATATATAGTACATACACAGTAAAATGTTAAAACTGATCTGAAATGCCCGGCTTACATCAGGCTTGAGGCTATTTAAGCATAAATATGAATCCCTAAAAGTTTCATTCATAACAAAGATACATTCACAAAAAGCCGGACCCTAAATTGTAGAAGTTTTAGCATTTTTAAATACTGTAAATGGCACAAGGCAGCATCATCAGAAATGTTCCAATACATCTGTAGATACAGTAGACATCGTACTTGCGACCACCTCTATTAAGCGATTTTTGTATTAAACGACCTGTCAAAATTCCTCCCAAAAGCTTTCAGTACATAAATTCATTCCATTAAATGGCTTTTTATTAAACGACTAGCGACCACATTAATGTAGTCCCGACAGGTAAAATATTCGACAAAAGTATCTATTAAGCAACCGGGTACCAAATTCCCGCTGGGCATTTCTTCACCTGTGTAATTAGCGAGTATGTTTTGCACCTGCCTAAATGCAATTAACTTTTTTAACAGTCGAACTGACGAACAATCCAGCTATAATGTTCACAGTTTGTGAAATGTATATACATATATGTATGTTCACAATAAATACAGTTACATAAACATTTAAAAATTAACTTTTCTTTTCACCTGACTGAAATTCATTATGAGACCATTCCATTAAGAGACCACTTTTTAGCAGTCCCTTGGGCGGTCTCTTAATACAATGTCGGCTGTAGTTATGATGTGTCCGAGAGTAATAAATATATTCGCTAAAAGAACAATCTGCCTCCTGGACTAATGTAGAGTACCCTCTCACAATGAGAAATGTCAACAATGGTGCAATTCTAATTTTTATGAAGAATCTTTGTAGGAAAACAGTCCATTTGTAGGAAAGTTACTTCGGTATGACGTATATAAACACTTTAAATATTGAAAAGTTCTTGTATTAAGTTAAATTACACTAGTTCAACAGTTACTTGTATGCTAAATGTTCATTTGTCATATAATTTCATGACGTTCATTTTTTAAGGGAGAATTCCATTACAGTTCTAAGTATTACACTGGCAATACAGCCGGCACGTAATAAACCAAATCTGGTCCAATTTTCAAACGACAACTGTTTCTCAGACCTCCAATCATAAATGCATTCCTTCCCTGTGTAGAAAATACTAATAACATTAAAAAAAAACACCATTATCATTACAAACAAACAATCTGATAGAAAGTTTTTTCACCACACAAATTTTTATCCTTCTGCTGTCTGTTTCATACATCGGTAAAACGAGATCTCATTCAGTTCCCATGTGATACTGGCAAGATTTGCTCTATATAGCCTTTAAAGTTGCAGATCTATTTATTTTTATAGCTCTTTGTGCCAGTGTAATACTTTAATAAGCGTCTGTTGATTTCATCACAAGTGATCAAGTCGGCAAACACTACAATAAGATAATGCCGGTTAACGCCGTGATACGTGCCTACATGAGATTAGTCAAAATAGTTCGACGTTCAGATTGTTTTATATCCAAATGTCAAAACTTTGAAGGACCAAAATAATGGAGGATAAATCACAGTACACAGTCATGTAAAGTTACTGGTTTTATCGCTTGCGCATACTGACGTGTACACACGGTAAAGGTTAATCGTGTACAGTAAGGCCATAATTAAAAAATTGTTTGTTTGCAGTGCTCCGACCGACCCATCAAAATCGTCCCGACCCAAAAATTTTTTTAGGCATTTCAGGGGGGCAAATTTTTTTTTATATATATTTTAATCCTTTCTGATGCAAAATGCATTTTCAGCAGACGTTTTCCTTTTCGTATTTTAATATACAGCAGATTATTCAACGTTTAGTGTACGCGACCATATTGCCGTCTTAGCGCGTGTTTCGGAAGTCACAAGTTCCGATCCGAGTGAGAAAGTCGCTCAGACATCTTTACTTAGTCTTTCTCACATGATTTTACGGTGACCTATGTATATTTGATAAACAATTTTCCAATAAACAAATGTCTCGGCGATATTATGACCTTTTTGTGTCGGTTCGCCCTAAATCCCAACTCATTCTTTTAATAAACAATGTCGTCTGACACGACGCCACGGACCTGACCAATCAGTCAGTCAACATGACCACGGTCTAAAAATTTATTCTGATTTTCTGTTGATTAGTTTCAACATTTAAAAGTTTATAAATTAAACAGAATCTGAATTTTTGATCATGTACCAGAATAATCGGCCAACTGAATGATAACTATTCACATTTTTATGTACTAATTGAGACCTTGGTCGAACACTAATAAAGCCGCATACCTTGATTTTTTTTGTAAATCCTAATTTTCCTTTCCTTAGAAACATGATTGAATTTTTAAATCCCAGTTTTATCCGACATATTTGGTGACAAAATTGCATAAACATCTTGAAAAATACACTGGCACTTGTCAGCTAAGTTCAATCGGCATTTGGCCTTTGATGTAAGATGAAAGGAAGCAGTTTGACAGCTAAATGTTGTGATGTGTGTGATGTAATTTGACCTAATTCTACAAGTACAATTTGTGTATTACCTAATACACTTTGATTTAAAAGGACTGAGATGATTTATGGATTTGCAATTTAAGTGCTGTGAACTTCGTTTCTTGTTCCTTACCAAAGAGTTATAAAAATAAATATGTATTTATACTTCTTTGTCCTTACTTAAAGGAACTAAATCATAATTTGACATACTTCAGGCTGTGTTTAAAAGTGAAGCCTTTCAATTTTAAGGCCTTAATTTTCACTAAAAGGGAGACTAAAAATTAAGCATGAGAAGCTCCACAGCTGGTCACAATCACCCTCTTATACACAGACCTATATTCAAAGGGTTGGGGGGAGGGGTTGGGAGGCATAGGCTGCTCCCCTGCCCCAAGTTGCCCAAGAAGTTACCTTTATTTAACAAAGTTAAACATGTATCAGAACCCACCATTTCAAACTTGTATTTGAAAAAAAATCTGGAATTCGATCTTCTATACCTACCGCCAAATTTTGGACTGTAATGTGGCTTTCATACGCAACAACACTTTCTGTGTCCAGATTAATAATATCAGGGCATGTTTGCTTTCAAAGTCTACTGCACTTAGAGAAACCATTAGCGAACAGCATGGATCCTGACCAGACTGCACGGATGCGCAGGCTGGTCTGGATCCATGCTGGTCGCAAACACACTGTTGGTTTTCACATGATGTGGCTCATATACAAGTACCCCTTTCTGGTTTACATCAATACCTTCAAATTATCACAGGAACTCTGCTGAACGATTAAAAGAGCTCTTTAAAATTGCGACGCCATAATAATTGTATCTATCAAAAGATGTAACAGATGGCACCACTATTTTCATTCCTACCAAAAGAGGGCACCATTTCATTTCTATCATCAAAAAAGGTAATAAAAGACCACTATTTCATTCTTAGAGGTAGCATAGGCCGCACTTTCATTACTGTCAAAAGATGTAACAGAGGCCACTATTTCATTCCTGTCAAAAGCTGTAACTGAGGCCACTATTTCATTCCTGTCAAGAGATGTAACAGAAGCCACCATTTCATTAATATATTATTAACATTTCCAGGGGGATGGCAGTAAACATTCTTCTTTGCCTACCCTTCCCCACCCCCACCTTGCCAAAAACAGGTTGAACAGGTTAGGTCAGCAGTGAGGTCATTATAAACCTTCTGTCTCTTCATGTATCCAGACTGATGACATTTGAGTACTCAAAACTTAGACCAAAATGCAACAAAGGCCATCATTTCATACACAAAGGGTCTGACAGCATCTGCATGAAGTCAGAACAACTGTTCTGTAAAAGGTTTCAAGGAAAGAGGGTTCAGAGTGTCCAGATCGTTTGTTGCAATCTTGGTCCATATCCAAAGAAGTGTCATTCAGTTTCACGAAAATTTTGATTAATTATAAAGTGAAAGATCTGGTTTAATAAATATCTACATGCAAGTTTGTTCTCTGTAAAATTCCTGGTAGAATTTGTCTGCCATGTATGTTCTTACTCTCTGAAATTCATGAATATGTTTCAATGTCTGCTGAGAAAATTTGTGTACACTCTTTCCAAAAAAAAAAAAAAAAAAAAAAAAAAAAATCCCTACCTACCTACCCACTCCTAAAAATCTGGGTCGGAGCACTGCAAACAAACAATTTTTTAATTATGGCCTAAATACATAGGTTTAAATCACCAGAAAATTCGTAATTTTGGATATTATTTGATAATTTTTATCTAATCAATGAGGAATTGAGTCCCCTTTCTATATATGTAAGTTTTATTTGAATTTATGGCAAATTCATGAAATAATTTGCACTTAAACCTATATCATGTAAAGCGTCAGCAGCGATGAAACTTTCATCAGAAATTGCTTCAACTATTTTGTTTTTCGAGTGTTTGACGCGAGTGGGGATATTGCTCATATGAAAAAATTATCTCAATATTTCCTAGGATCGCATCAAATTAGTTGGACTAACACAAGATTATCTCTTGTTGCGATTTTGTGTATTTATACTTCTTCGAGTTTCCTGTCACTTACAATGTATCGACAGAAGACTTGAAATCATCTCACGTTTTGAAAAATATCTTCTCCTATTTGTAAATACCGTTCTCAGTATTCATTTTGTTTACTGGACCTTTAGATAGCACTGTACAGTTATGGCACACCTAGCCATCATAATTGCCAAAATTTCTGACACCTGTGCGTATGCTAAATTTACCAGTGACAGAGCCCATATGACGACTGAAATATTTTACGTTTGTAGTATTGGACAGTATTTAATGACATTTAAAATCAGTACCATGAATAGATAACCCAAATTTAAGGTAATGATTTTCTTTTTTCTACTATTCCTGTAACATTAGCAACAAAACAAACCTTCTACAAACACCAATTTTCTGGGTCACCGAAATGCTCGGAAATGGCCTGGCAAGCGTCTCGATGCAATTGCCACATATATCAATAAAAATAATAATTTCTTAATATTCGTGGGACGATTTTTGCTAAAAGTGAAATATTCCACGTAAATTGATTTTATGTGATTTTAAACGTAGTGAGAAAGTATGACCGTTCTTTGAAATATTTTTTATCATTGATGACAACGACTACCGCGAAATCAAGGGAGCTAACTCCAAAAACACAAACACGAAAGAAGATATTATGGAAATAACACGAAAAAGTGAGGCTTTAGCTTTAAATGAGATTTATCATCTCGTTGTTTTATGGTTTTTATCCGAAAACCAGTCAACTATAGGGTCTGTCTCAGTCGTTCAAATACAATCAATTCGTCCCCTAATCAATTCGTCCATTGTTAGTGTAACAGTCTCAGGAAAATGTGCAGCTCGACCGGGATTCAAACCGCAGACTTTGGCTTAAAGTGCCAGTGCTCTACCAATTCAGCTACCGAGGCCACCCAATATGAGAACCGCTACACGCCTTCCCTCTTATTGCGAGACATTGGCACTCCTGGCCAATGTCTGCCGCAGACTGTTAACCAAATTCAGATGCACACCCCAGCCAAACTGCTTCGCCCTGCATGGGCTCCAAGGGTGAGCATCCTGGATGAGCCCCCAAATGTAACCGTCTCAGGAAAAATGTGCAGCCTCGACCGGGATTCGAACCTCAGACTTTCGGCTTACTGTGCCATTGCTCTACCAGTTGAGCTACCGAGGTCACCCGATACGAGAACCGCTACATTAGTCTCAATTTTTCGACTGCATGGCAGACTGGTTTCACAGACAGACATAATTTTACCATGTGTCTGCCTTTACATCTCAAGTAGTTTAAGAACAAATTTATAGTGGAAATCGACGCGATTTAGACTTCATGAATTACTTTATAGTTTTACATACACATTTTTTCACTAGTGTGCTTATTTTTAGCTCACCTGTCACAAAGTGACAAGGTGAGCTTTTGTGATCGCGCGGTGTCCGTCGTCCATGCGTCCGTCCGTCCGTGCGTGCGTAAACTTTTCCTTGTGACATCTCTAGAGGTCACATTTTTCATGGGATCTTTATGAAAATGGGTCAGAATGTTCATCTTGGTAAATTCTAGGTCAAGTTCAAAACTGGGTCATGTGCCCTCAAAAACTAGGTCAGTTAGTCTAAAAATAGAAAAACCTTGTGACCTCTCTAGAGGCCATAATTTTCAATGGATCTTCATGAAAATTGGTCAGAATGTTCATCTTGATGATATCTAGGTCAAGTTCGAAACTGGGTCACGTGCGGTCAAAAACTAGGTCAGTAGGTCTAAAAATAGAAAAACCTTGTGACCTCTCTAGAGGCCATATATTTCACAAAATCTTCATGAAAATTGGTCAGAATGTTCACCTTGATGATATCTAGACCAAGTTCGAAACTGGGTCATGTGCCTTCAAAAACTAGGTCAGTAGGTCTAAAAATAGAAAAACCTTGTGACCTCTCTGGAGGCCATATATTTCACAAGATCTTCATGAAAATTGGTTAGAGTGTTCACCTTGATGATATCTAGGTCAAGTTCGAAACTGGGTCACGTGCGGTCAAAAACTAGGTCAGTAGGTCTAAAAATAGAAAAACCTTGTGACCTTTCTAGAGGCCATATATTTCAAAAGATCTTCATGAAAATTGGTCAGAACGTTCACCTTGATGATATCTAGGTCAAGTTCGAAAGTGGGTCACGTGCCGCCAAAAACTAGGTCAGTAGGTCAAATAATAGAAAAACTTTCTGACCTCTCTAAAGGCCATATTTTTCATGGGATCTGTATGAAAGTTGGTCTGAATGTTCATCTTGATGATATCTAGGTCAAGTTTGAAACTGGGTCACGTGCGGTCAAAAACTAGGTCAGTAGGTCTAAAAATAGAAAAACCTTGTGACCTCTCTAGAGGCCATATATTTCACGAAATCTTCATGAAAATTGGTCAGAATGTTCACCTTGATGATATCTAAGTCATGTTTGAAAGTGGGTCACGTGCCATCAAAAACTAGGTCAGTAGGTCAAATAATAGAAAAACCTTGTGACCTCTCTAATGGCCATATTTTCCATGGGATCTGTATGAAAGTTGGTCTGAATGTTCATCTTGATGATATCTAGGTCAAGTTCGAAAGTGGGTCACGTGCCTTCAAAAACTAGGTCAGTAGGTCAAATAATAGAAAAACCTTGTGACCTCTCTAAAGGCCATATTTTTCAATGGATCTTCATGAAAGTTGGTCTGAATGTTCATCTTGATGTTATCTAGGTCAAGTTCGAAACAGGGTCATGTGCGATCAAAAACTAGGTAAGTAGGTCTAAAAATAGAAAAACCTTGTGACCTCTCTAGAGGCCATACTTGTGAATGGATCTCCATAAAAATTGGTCAGAATGTTCATCTTGATGATATCTAGGTCAAGTTCGAAAGTGGGTCACGTGCCATCAAAAATTAGGTCAGTAGGTCAAATAATGAAAAAACGTTGTGACCTCTCTAGAGGCCATATTTTTGATGGGATCTGTATGAAAGTTGGTCTGAATGTTTATCTTGATGATATCTAGGTCAGATTTGAAACTGGGTCAACTGCGATCAAAAACTAGGTCTGTAGATCTTGAAATAGAAAAACCTTGTGACCTCTCTAGAGGCCATACCCTTGAATAGATCTTCATGATAAATGGTCAGAATGTTCACCTTGATGATATCTAGGTCAAGTTTGAAACTGGGTCACGTGCCTTAAAAAACTAGGTCAATAGGTCAAATAATAGATAAACCTTGTGACCTCTCTAGAGACCATATTTTTCAATGGATCTTCATGAAAATTGGTCAGAATTTTTATCTTGATAATATCTAGGTCAAGTTCAAAACTGGGTCACATGAGCTCAAAAACTAGGTCACTATGTCAAATAATAGAAAAAACAACGTCATACTCAAAACTGGATCATGTGGGAAGAGGTGAGCGATTCAGGACCATCATGGTCCTCTTGTTTACTAGGAAAACATACACAATGATTTAAAACAACCAAAGATAACCAAAAGTTAAGAAATGTCATGTTAAACCTACCATGACACCTTCCGTATATATAATGAAAATTTGAAATGTATAAACGTGTAACCAGTGAAATGCGCAGAGGGTATAACATAGTCCAAATAATTCGACGTCGGAACTGATTCCGAGATATTTTCGTGATAGGGCAGAATCCCTCTTTACGTCAAAAACAGTAAAAACATTTTCTGTGGTGAAAATAGATTAAGGTACAAACAAGATCAGGCAATATACTTAAAAGATGAAATCGTAAAACAAAATAAAACTGAATCATTTTATAGTTTAGTGGGTGCGTTGTTTAAAACAGTGACAAACTAGTGTTTTGCCATTTATTCACATAAACATCAATTGTAGGTAGAGCTATTTGACTCGCCCATTCATTGGTCTCACATCCGCATTGGTGTCACAGTTCGGTTAAGTTTTTAGCTCACCAGAGAACAAAGTGCTCAAGGTGAGCTATTGCGACCGGTCATTGTCCGGCGTGCGTCGTCTGTCAACATTTGCCTTGTGAACACTCTAGAGGCCACATTTGTGACCCAATCTTTATGAAACTTGGTCAAAATGTTAGTCTTGGTGATCTCTAGGTCAAGTTTGAAACTGGGTCATGTGGGGTCAAAAACTAAGTCAGTAGGCCAGATCAAAGGAAAAGCTTGCGAACACTCTAGAGGCCACAGTTGTGGCCCAATATTTATGAAACTTTGTCAGAGTGTTTGTCTTGATGATTTCTAGGTCAAGTTCGAATCTGGTCGTGTGGGGTCAAAAACTAGGTCACCTGGTCAAATCAAAGGAAAAGCTTGTGAACACTTTAGAGGCCACAGTTGTGTTTCAATCTTTATGAAACTGGGTCAGAATGTTTGTCTTGGTGATCTCTAGGTCAAGTTCGAAACTGGGTCATATTGGTTCAAAAATTAGGTCAGTAGGCCAGATCAAAGGAAAAGCTTGTGAACACTCTAGAGGCCACAGTTGTGGCCCAATATTTATGAAACTTTGTCAGAGTGTTTGTCTTGATGATTTCTAGGTCAAGTTCGAATCTGGTCGTGTGGGGTCAAAAACTAGGTCACCTGGTCAAATCAAAGGAAAAGCTTGTGAACACTTTAGAGGCCACAGTTGTGTTTCAATCTTTATGAAACTGGGTCAGAATGTTTGTCTTAATGATTTCTAGGTCAAGTTGAAACTGGGTCCTATGGGGTCAAAAACTAGGTCACTAGGCCAGATCAAAGGAAAATCTTGTCAACACTCTAGAGACCGCAATTTAAGTTTGAAACTCATGAGAATCAGTCAGAATGTTTGTCTTGATAATCTTTATCTGGGTCATGTGGGGTCAAAAACTAGGTCACAGGGTCAAATCAAAGGAAAAGCTTGTGAACACTCTAGAGGTCACAATTGTGATCCAATCTTTATGATTTTTGGTCAGAATGTTTGTCTTGATGATCTCTAGGTCAAGTTTGAATCTGGGTCATGTGGTTTCAAAAACTAGGTCAGTAGGCCAGATCAAAGGAAAAGCTTGTGAACACTCTAGAGGTCACAGTTGTGACTCAATCTTTATGAAATTTGACCAGAATGTTTTTTTTGATGATCTCTAGGTCAAGTTTGAATCTGGATCATGTGGGATCAAAAACTAGGTCAGTAGGCCATATCAAAGGAAAAGCTTGTGAACACTCTAGAGGTCACAGTTGAGACCCAATATTTATGAAACTTTGTCAGAATGTTTGCCTTGATGATCTCTAGGTCAAGTTTGAAACTGGGTCAAGTTGGGTCAAAAACTAGGTCAGTAGGCCAGATGAAAGGAAAAGCTTGTGGACACTCTATAGGCCACAGTTGTGACATAATCTTTATGAAACTTTGTTAGAATGTTTGTCTTGATGATCTCTAGGTCAAGTTTTAATCTAGTTCATTTGGGGTCAAAAACTAGGTCACATGATGAAGTCAACGGAAAAGTTTGTGAACACTCTAAAGGCAACAGTTGTGTCTCAATCTTTATGAAACTTTGTCAGAATGTTTGTCTTGATGATCTCTAGCTTAAATTCGAAACTGGCTCATGTGGGGTCAAAAACTAGGCCAGTAGGCCAGACCAACTCTGTTGAGTGATATAGGGCCATCATGGCCCTCTTGTTGTATATAAGCTGGTATCTCAGTAACCACTTGTGGGAATGGATTGAAACTTCACATATATACTTATTCACTGTGATGAACTGACATGCAGTGCACAAGTTTCATAACTCTGTATTTGATTTCTACAAAATTATGCCCCTTTTTCGACATTTGACATAGCTGTTGAATAGTTGAGCATTGCTGTCCTCAGACAGCATTTGTTTAAAAAGTAGTATTTTGTTCTTCGCAGATTTTCAAGAGTCTCTAGAAGTTATAGAAAGTGCAGTGAAAGAAGCGAGTTTCATTGCTATCGATGGAGAGTTCACGGGTCTGAATCATGCTGGCTTGACACACACAGCTGTCTTTGATACTCCGGAAGAAAGATATCATAAACTTGTACAGGTAGGGGAAATTATGTACAGAATATTTAGTTGGATATATTAAACTGTTTTTCGAAATTAGAGAGAAAATATTGTGCAAGTACAACAGAACAAAAATATCACAGTAAATATTAAGATGTTTCAGTTTATTTAATTGAGGTGTCTGTCATTGTCAAATGAGAATGTTTTTAAAAACAGAGGTTAAGCAGCAAGTTGTGAACTACCGCCTGCTTTAAAAGGTGGGCATAAGCAGTACAAACCACTTCAAACTTCAATTCCATTAGTCAGTTTAATTGGCCGATTGGAGTACATTAATTACAGAACTGGGCAGCCTGCAGTTCTGACAAGGCAATTCATGCAAATATGTCATTCATTGATGAGTGAAAAATAGTATCTTGAAACAACATCTTACATTTTGTATTGAGAAGAAACAAAATGGTGCCATCATAAGTCAAAAACAAGGGTCATCACTGTTGCTGAATTAAAACTGTGTAGAGTAGAATGTAACAAAATCAGTAAACCTATTGAAAGCACATTGAAAATTGACTGCTGAAATTTTTTTTATAGGTAAATCAAGCATTGAAATTGAACTTATTGTTCTATTTTGAATGCCATTTATTTTTAAGACTGGAAAGATTTGGATCATTTTATAGCAGATATTAAACACCGTGTCCAACGTATACGTCGCATTTACGGTGGGTACACTGCATACATGGTATATTGTATGCTCCATTACCGGCATTTCCTGTTGATTTTGTCAACATCTTGATAGTGAGGTAAGAAAAACTACTTATTTTCATTAAAGTTCAACGTGTTCAAAGAAGCGATACATTCAGTAAGAGCTGCAGATCATTCAAGCTCCCCATGGTAATGTGATTTTGGTCAGTAATTCTCTAGTTTCTTCAAACATTCGAGTAAACTGACGTGTGAAGTCGGTTTTGAACTCGGATGTTCACTTTCAGGTTCATTTTCTGTCTCTTAAAATCATTCTGTTGACTTTTCATCGGTTTAACGCGAGAATAGTATCACAAGCTACAATTTGAAATATATATCATGGCGTAAATTCATGTTTAAAGGGAGCTTTGTGCTAAAATTAGTGATGTACGCCCTATAAAACGGCGCGTCTACAGAAGTACGCCACATAAAAAGGCCGTTATCTTTATCTAAAATTCAACAGTTACTGTCATTATTGTAAGGAATTTCCGGGGATGATACCTAAACCCCACCACTGCGTACTATGATAAATTCCTAGCAAAAAGTCTCTTTAAAATATTAATTTTAATGTCGAATGTTATCAAATAAACTTGACTAAATATATGAAATAGCTGTGTTTGTAGAGTTACATTCACAATTAGACATCATGTATAATAGTTTTCAGTCAGTTGTCCATAAGCATTTACCTGGCACTCATTAATCTTCGCCAATATTTTCGGGCGTTTACGTTAGCTTACGAAAGAGTCGTATCCTGAAAATAATTACATATGTAGAAAACACATTACACGATGGCGTAGTGGTGTCTCAGTATTACGCAATGTTATTGGCATTGATTTTATTCTTATATTATTTCACGTGCATGTAACATATTTTACGAATTTTAAATTGTTTTCATTTGTAGATTTGAGCCGCATTCATGCTATTCGCTTATGGTTTCTCTAATTGCAATAGGCTTTGAAAGCAAACAGCATGGATCCTGACCAGCATGGATCCTGACCTGCGTGGATATGCAAGCTGGTCTGGATCCATGCCGAAAGCCAATATGTTGGTTTTCTCATAGCGTGGCTCATTTTTACTTTCTGGAATCACTTACAACAGGAAATATGTCTTTCTTTCTTCTTAGATACTTTAAAAGAAAAATCGACAATTTCTTCCAGGGTTATCTTGGAAACAAGTGTTTTTCATTTAGGAAATGAACAAGAAATGATGATTATTAGTTTGATCAGATAAGTAGGGGAGAACGCTGTTGAATGTGCCACGGGTTGGTTGTGCCAAGGTCATTTGCAAATATTTTAAAAACGCCATTTTTTCAAGTACTCTTCTTGGAAAGCACAAGCATTGTAAACAAAAGGACAACGAAACTGTGTTTGAAATACTGATTTTGACCGCTATAAGTAATTTTTGACGTATTACACATTTTTGTTAAGACAGTTCGTTATCATGTAGATATATCGACATGAGATATATTATGAAATTCAGCATTTCCCTAAGGTTAAATGCCATGTACTTTCATACTGCTATACCATACTGAAAGGTAAGGGTGTACCCCGCACAGTGTACCCTGCATACTGTCACAACCTACCCCAGACGTGGGGCAGGTTGTGAAGTTACAGGCCATGTTCACACTAGCAGTATTCGTTTTGTCCACACTCTACCTGAAAATACGACATTATGTTACTTGTGAAATACATTTTCAGTTTTTAATTCGATTTAGGTTCCGACACCGAAGATTACTTTACGAAAATATATGGAATGTTCATGATTCCCAAGTAAAAACTTTAACGGGCAATTCTATACCGGACTGTTTATACAAAACAAGCATGTTTATATTATCTTTCGAATAATTAATATTACTGTTATTACATTACGTAATTCCAAAACCGTTTATAATTGTTAAAAAGTGTAAATAAAATGAAAGAATAGATGCGAGTGAAGACATACGTAATCAGTTGCTATAAATATAAAGGCCTTTTTATGTGGCATACTTCTGTAGATGCGCCGTTTCATGGGGCGTACATCGCTAATTTTGGCATAAAGCTCCCCTAAAACATGAATTTACGCCATGATATATATTTTTATTTGTAACTTGTTATACTATTCTCGCGTTAAACAGATGAAAAGTCAACAGAATGATTTTAAGAGACAGAAAATGAACCTGAAAGTGAACGTCCGAGTTCGAAACAGACTTCACAGGTCAGTTTACTCGAATGTTTGAAGAAACTAGAGAATTACTGACCAAAATCACATTACCATGGGGAGCTTGAATGATCTGCAGCTCGTACTGAATATATCGCTTCTTTAAACACGTTGAACTTCGATGAAAATGAGTAGTTTTTCTTACCGCACCACATAGGATGTTGACAAAATCAACAGGAAATGCCAGTAATGGAACGTACAATATACCATGTATGCAGCGTACTCGCCGTAAATGCAACGTATACGTTGGACACGGTGTTAAAGCAGAAATCCTGCGTGTGCTCTTAACAAATCTTCTAATGCAACATTTAGTATTTTGCCAATATCTTAAGAGTTACTGAAGGTTCATATCTAAAATTTGTCATACATTCTAAACAATTGCACTGTAAAGGTCTAACAGAAATTAAAGTAAAATAAATTTAATGGATTTTCCATCCAAAAATTGAACTCATTTTATGACTATGCCGCATTTTTAGAAAGTTACAAGAAACAAATGAAGGTGTAAAATCTTTTAAACAATAATTTTACATTTTAACGCAAAACAAATCATGAAACAGACATATATTAACGCAATAATTTTGTTAAAGCTAGAAAGAAGATTAAAGTTTTTGGAGCATATTTTTGAGAACAGTACTTTTCTTCCACTTTGTGTCCATTTAATACATGTTAGCTCATCTGAAGCAATCACACACCAGTTTGGTTACTATTGCTAAACTCTGTAAACATGACATACGGGTAATCAGATGTAGAAAGTATCTCTGATATTAGAAAATAAGAAAAGACTGAAGTCCCATTTAATAAGAAATTGTCAGATATGCGTAAAAGTTCAATTTATTCCCTCAAAAGTATTTTGGAATGATTAACTCCTCTGCCCCCCTGACCCCATTTGAAATATTTTGACTATAGGACCATTATTAAGTAGGGTGAAATAGCAGAAGTGCTTGTCAAAATAATTATTTGGCATGTCATTTTAAAAAGGGGTTGAGGCATTAAAATAGATAGACAATTTCTTATTAAATGGGACTTCAGTCTTTTCTTATTTTCTAATGTCAGAGATATTTTCTACATCTGATTACCCGTACGTCATGTAGAAAGAGTTCCGCAATAGTAACCAAACTGGTGTGTGATTGCTTCACTGGGAGAGACATATTGTTATTGCCCTGTCCATCTGTCCATCCATCTGTCACACTTCATTTCCAATCAATAACTGGAGAACCATTTGACCTAGAACCTTCAAACTTCATAGGGTGGCAGGGCTTATGGAGTAGACAAACCCTATTGCTTTTGGGGTCACTCCATCAAAAGTCAAGGTCTCCTATTGGTTTTGGGGTCACTCTATTAAAGGTCAAGGTTGCAGTGGACAGAACATGGATATTCATTTCCAGTCAATAACTTGAGAACCATTTGACCTAGAACCTTCAAATTTCATAGGGTAAGGACTTACAGAGTAGATGATTCCTATTGTTTTTGGGATCACTGAACATAGAAAAGTCTTTTCAGTCAGTAACTTCGAGAACCACTTGACACAGAATTTTGAAACTTAATAGGATGATTGGACATGCAGAGTAGATGACCCCTACTGATTTATAGGATCAAAGGTCAAGGTCACAGGGGCCTGAACATGGAAAAACGTTTCCAATCCATAACTTGAGAAAAACTAGGCCCAGAATGTTGAAACTTAATAGGATGATTGGACATGCCAAGTAGATGATCTCTATTGCAGCCAACCATCAGTGTCTCTGACTTTTGCTCCTGTCCCCTGTTGACTTCTTGCCTATACAACTTTGCATTGGGGGAGACATATTCTTTTCTACAATAGCATCTTCAACATTTTATATTTAATTAATGGTAATTTGGTCTAAATGTGTATAAAATTTCAGGGTTCCGGTGATTTTATGTTGATACAGTTTGGTTTGTGTGCATTCATTTATGATGGCAGCACAAAAAAGTAAGTACATTAGTTTAATAATATTGTAAAAGTGAGAAAATTTTGTGTAATGAATTTATAGAAGTAAACAAAAATAGTTGTGTAAGATATCAGATTACTGCACATAAAATATGTAAGTTTTATCATTCTTTTATGTTTGTGTAGAATTTACTCTTAATCCAACATTGGAGTTGAAAAAGAAAACAGTCAGCTTTACGCTCAAGTTTGGAAGTTATGTTCTTCAGAATTTACAGGCCAAGTCTACAGTTAATCAGGACCAGTTTTGAATTCTATAACTTACCTGTATTATTATGCCCTGCTTCGAAGGAGGGGTATATTGTTTTGCAGATGTCTGTCGGTCTGCCGGTATGTAGACCAATCCGTTTCTGGATGATTATTCAAGAATGCTTGGGCCTAGGATCATGAAAGTTGATAGGGAGGTTGGTCATAACCAGCAGATGACCCCTATTGATTTTGAGATCCATAGGTCAAAGGTCAAGGTCACATTGGCCAGGAACAGTTAAATGGTTTCCGGATGATAACTCAAGAAAGCTTAGGCCTAAGGTCATGAAAGTTGATAGGGAGGTTGATCATGACCAGCAGATGACCCCTATTGACTTTGAAGTCAAAGGTCAAGGCCACAGTGACTTGGAACAGTGAAACAGTTTCCGGATGAGAACTCAAGAACGTTTGGGCCTGCAATCATGAAAGTAAATAGAGAGATTGTTCATTACCAGCAGATGATCCCTATTGATTTTGAGGTCAGTAGGTCAAAGGTCAAGGTCACATTGAGTGGAAGCAGTTAAACCGTTTCTGGACTATAACTTGAGAACGCTTGGTCCTAGGATCACGCAACTTAATAGGGAGGTTAATTATGATCTGCAGATGACCCATGCAAATTTTGAGGTCAGTAGGTCAAAGGTCAAGGTCACAGTGACCCAGAACAGTTAAACAGTTTCTGGATGATAACTCAAGAACGCATGAGCCTAGTATCATAAAAGTTGATCGGGAGGTTGGTCATGACCAGCAGATGACCCCTATTGATTTTGAGATCAGTAGGTAAAAGGTCAAGGTAACATTGACCCCGAGAAGTTTAACCGTTTGCAGACTGTAACTTGAGAATGCTTGGGCCTAGGGTCAAGAAACTTAATAGGGAGGTTGATCATGACAAGAAAATGACCCCTATTGATTTTGAGGTTAATAGGTCAAAGGTCAGGGTCACATTGACTCAAAACAGTAGAGCTTTTGTATACAGAGACCAAATAATTTCTGTTCCTTGTGCGAATACTGTATGCATCAAGGGGGGCATTTTGTGTTCTACAAGCTCTTGTATAACAGTAGTAATGCAAAAATTGATGCCAGGCTTCAGTAAGCAGCTGTTTCCCAGCCGGTAAAAGCAGCTGATTACCAGCCTGTAAAAGCAGCTGATTCCCAACCTGTAAAAGCAGCTGATTACCAGCCTGTAAAAGCAGCTGATTACCAGCCGGTAAAAGCAGCTGATTACCAGCCTGTAAATGCAGCTGATTCCAAACCTGTAAAAGCAGCTGATTACCAGCCTGTAAAAGCTGCTGATTCCCAACCTGTAAATGCAGCTGATTCCCAGCCTGTAAATGCAGCTGATTCCCAGCCTGTAAAAATGCAGTAGATGGCTACTGTCCATGAAATATGGTGAAACTCTTTAGTAATAACAGTGCATGACTGTTGATTGCAAGCTTGCTTACTTGCTTTTATTTAACTGTAGTATTGTTTGACAAAAGCAAATAAATTAAAAACTGTAAGCATCATGCCATGCCATGACTCTGCAGTACTATAAAATGGAACAGCTGGCCTGGTAAAATTCACAGATAAAGCCAGACTGAGAGGTAACCTCAAGAGCTTGTGGTGATTTTGGTCAAAAGATAAGTGAATGTTTGGATCTTTCCGGTGTGTAGCCAAGACTTCTACCAAACAAACAAACAAAGTTTACACAAGTAAGAACATATAATGTGTAGGTACAAACTTTAAATGTTATGATTTTCAGGTATACAGCCAAGCCATTTAATTTCTACATCTTTCCAAGGCCATTCTCAAGGGCTGCCCCAGATGTGAGGTTTTCTTGTCAGGTATGTTTCTTTTAAGGGTTTGATATCCTTTGTTAAGAAGCTCTCTTCAAGTTGATCAAGAATTGATCTATAGTCTAAACTCTTCTTGAAAATTTTTATGGTAGCTCTTTTTCTTGAACCAAATTTTTCAAAATATATTTTTGAAATGGTACCTTCCTTTCTTTAATCGAAGTCAATTATAGATGAGCTAATTACTGTCACTATGGCCCGCTTGTTTATGGGCTTTTATGATCATTCTGTTTTTAGCTCACCTGAGCACGAAGTGCTCAAAGGTGAGCTTTAGTGATCACCCTGTGTCTGTCGTCAGTCGTCCGTCATCAACAATTTGACTGTTAACACTCTAGAGGTCACAATTTTGGCCCAAACTTAATGCAACTTGGTCAAAATGTTAATCTCAATAAAATCTTGGACAAGTTCGATATTGGGTCATCTGGGGTCAAAAACTAGGTCACCAGGTCAGATCAAAGGAAAAGCTTGTTAACACTCTAGAGGTCACAATTTTAGCCCAATCTTAATGAAACTTGGTCAGAGTGTTACCCTTAATAAAATCTTGGACCAGTTCGATATTGGGTCATCCAGGATCAAAAACTAGGTCACCAGGTCAAATCGAAGGAAAAGCTTGTTAACACTAGAAGTCACATTTTTGGCCCAATCTTTATGAAGCTTGGTCAGAATGTTACCTTCAATAAAATCTTGGACGAGTTCGATATTGGGTCATCTGGGGTCAAAAACCAGGTCACCAGGTCAAATCAAAGGAAAAGCTTGTTAACACTCTAGAGGTCACAATTTGGGCCTAATCTTAATGAAACTTGGTCAGAATGTTATTCTTAATAAAGTCATGGACGAATTCGAGATTGGGTCATCCAGGGTCAAAAACTAGGTCACCAGGTCAAACGAAGGAAAAGCTTGTTAACACTCTAGAAGTCACATTTTTGGCCCAATCTTTATGAAACTTGGTCAGAATGTTACCTTCAATAAAATCTTGGACGAGTTCGATATTGGGTCATCTGGGGTCAAAAACCAGGTCACCAGGTCAAATCGAAGGAAAAGCTTGTTAACACTCTAGAGGTCACAATTTGGGCTTAATCTTAATGAAACTTGGTCAGAATGTTATTCTTAATAAAGTCTCGGACGAGTTCGATATTGGATCATCCAGGGTCAAAAACTAGGTCACCAGGTCAAATCAAAGGAAAAGCTTGTTAACACTGTAGAGGCCAGATTTATGACTGTATCTTCATGAAACTTGGTCAGATTGTTAATCTTGATGATCTCAGGATCCGTTTTGAATCTGGGTCATGTAGGATCAAAAACTAGGTCACCAGGTCAAATCAAAGGAAAAGCTAGTTTACACTGTTATGACCATATCTTAATGAAACTTGGTCAGAATGTTAATCTTGATGATCTATAAGTGAAATTCAAATCTGGGTCAGGTGGGGTCAAATCTGGGTCAGGTGGGGTCAAAAACTAGGTCACTAGGTCAAATCAAAGGAAAAGCTTGTTAACACTCTAGAGGCCACATTTATGACTATATCTTCACAAAACTTAGTCAGAATGTCAATCTTGGTGATCTTTAGGTCAAGTTCGAGGTCACTGGGTCAGATCGAAGGAAAAGCTATCTAACACTTTAGCGGCCACATTTATGAATATATCTTAATGAAACTTGGTCAGAATGTTAATCTTGATGATCTTTAGGTCAATAGGTCAGGTGAGCGATACAGGGCCTTTTGTTTTTTTAGACTTGGCAGCAGGGGGTAGGGCAGGTATTCATTATCTATGTTAACAGTTGGTTTGAGAGTCTTCATTTCAGGAACTGCTTTGCTGATTTCAAAGTATTTTAAAATAATCATTCAAAGAGTGTTCAAATAAATAGATTTGTTAAAAAACACAGCCGCTAGACTGAGTTCTCACTTTGCCATATAGTAGAAGCTTTTAAAAATCTCATCAGAGACTGCTGGCCACATTTTGAAATTATTCCAAACAAATGTTCCTTTTACAAAATTTGTTCAAGTCAGCTGTGAAACTCTGATGAGCTGTCTAGGACCAAGATGGTTCTCTTGTTCTTGAAATAATATTTTGCCAGTTTATATGGTGACTTACCCATTTTATTTGCCATACCATGATAGCAGCTGAAATGTTCTAGTTTTGTGCTTTTGACTACAAAATGTTGTTTTACTTTAGGTAAACAAATCTTCTGTCTTTATAATGTCTGCTACTATAATTAAAGAAACAATTACAATTGTAGAGCTCCAGTCTGGATTTCTTGATGTCCCAAGGGTTTGACTTTAACAAATGGATCCGGGATGGTATACCTTATCTCAGACCTGTAGATGAAGCCAGACTGAAAGAGCAGGTTATAAAGAAACATGAAGTTTTTGCATCACCTGCATTTATCTCCCCTAGTGGAGGCTCACAGCCAGGAGGGGTTACTAAGGGACCAGTTGATATTCCACCAGAACAAAAGGATTTTGTAGATGATATCTGGTAAGTGAGTCTACACAAGTTTGAGATTTCTTAGTGTTTGTGTGTTCAAACTGATTTTCCATTAACTGAAATGGAAGCTTACCAGTCGTGATGTTCCGATTGTCGCCAATGTTCGATTAATCATTGCCAAAGTTTCAAAGTCGGCGATATCAATTCTGACCAAAAAGAATTGATTCTAGTTGCTGATTTTGTTAAAAAATTAAAATCCCGCTTTCAGGACTTTTTCAGCTACTTCTCGCTGTTTAACTTAAATACTTTTGTTCTTTTTAGCTCACCGGTCACATAGTGACAAGGTAAGCTTTTATGATCACCCTTCGTCCGTCGTCAGTCTGTCCGTGCGTCAGCAATTTCTTGTCTGCACGATAATGGTTTCATTTATGATTTTATTTTAACCAAACTTGCACACAACTTGTATCACCATAAGATCTCGGTTCCTTTATTGAACTGGCCAGATGCCGTAATGGGTTCCAGAGTTATAGCCTCTGAAAAGCCAGAATTAGCTATTTTGACCTTTTCTGCACAATAGCAGCTTCATTTATGATTTGAATTTAATCAAACTTGCACAAAACTTGTGTCACCATAAGATCTTGGTTCCTTTCTTGAAATGGCCAGATTCCTTCATGGGTTTCAGAGTTATGAACCCTTAAAAATCCAAAATTTGGTATTTTGGCTTTTGCAGCCATATAGAGACTTCATTTGTTGTTTGATTTGATACAAACTTCCAAAATATCTTCAACAACAATAAATCTTGGATTCCATGATGAATCTGTCAGATCCAATCGTAGGTTCCAGAGTTATTTTATATCTGATTACCTCCCCTGATAGTAATCAAAATGGATTTATATCAGTAAGTACCTACAGGACTTGTTTGAAATTCCATTATTGTCATTAGTTGGACTGAGGCAATCAGGGTAGATAACTATGGACTGATTTTATGTCAGATTACCTCCCTCTATTTCAAATTAAAATGGGTATATCTCCGTAACTAATGAAGATAATTATCTGAAATTTCATTTATGTCAACAGATGGACTTGGACTTGGACAATCAGTGAAGATACGTATTGACTGAATTTATGACAATTTCAAATTTCCTCCCTTTATTTTTAGCTCACCTGTCACAAAGTGACAAGGTGAGCTTTTGTGATCGTGCGGCGTCCGTCGTCCGTGCGTGCGTCCGTGCGTGCGTCCGTAAACTTTTGCTTGTGACCACTCTAGAGGTCACATTTTTCATGGGATCTTTATGAAAATTGGTCAGAATGTTCAACTTGATGATATCTAGGTCAAGTTCGAAACTGGGTCACGTGGGGTCAAAAACTAGGTCAGTAGGTCTAAAAATAGAAAAACCTTGTGACCTCTCTAGAGGCCATATATTTCACAAGATCTTCATGAAAATTGGTCAGAATGTTCACCTTGATGATATCTAGGTCAAGTTCGAAACTGGGTTACGTGGGGTCAAAAACTAGGTCAGTAGGTCTAAAAATAGAAAAACCTTGTGACCTCTCTAGAGGCCATATTTTTCATGAGATCTTCATGAATATTGGTCAGAATGTTCACCTTGATGATATCTAGGTCAAGTTCGAAACTGGGTCACGTGGGGTCAAAAACTAGGTCAGTAGGTCTAAAAATAGAAAAACCTTGTGACCTCTCTAGAGGCCATATTTTTCATGAGATCTTCATGAATATTAGTCAGAATGTTCACCTTGATGATATCTAGGTCAAGTATGAAACTGGGTCACGTGGGGTCAAAAACTAGGTCATTAGGTCTAAAAATAGAAAAACCTTGTGACCTCTCTAGAGGCCATATTTCTCAATGGATCTTCATGAAAATTGGTCAGAATGTTCAGCTTGATGATATCTATGTCAAGTTCGAAACTGGGTCACGTGGGGATAAAAACTAGGTCAGTAGATCTAAAAATAGAAAAACCTTGTGACCTCTCTAGAGGCCATATTTTTCATGAGATCTTCATGAATATTGGTCAGAATGTTCACCTTGATGATATCTAGGTCAAGTTCGATACTGGGTCATGTGGGATCAAAAACTAGGTCAGTAGGTCTAAAAATAGAAAAACCTTGTGACCTCTCTAGAGGCCATATTTCTCAATGGATCTTCATGAAAATTGGTCAGAATGTTCACCTTGATGATATCTAGGTCAAGTTTGAAACTGGGTCACGTGCGGTCAAAAACTAGGTCAGTAGGTCTAAAAATAGAAAAACCTTGTGACCTCTCTAGAGGCCATATTTTTCAATGGATCTTCATGAAAATTGGTCAGAATGTTAACCTTGATGATATCTAGATCAAGTTCGAAACTGGGTCATGTGGGGTTAAAAACTAGGTCAGTAGATCTAAAAATAAAAAAAAAACCTTGTGCCCTCTTAGGGGCCATATTTTTATGAGATCTTCATGAATATTGGTAAAAGGGTTCATTTTGATGAATTAGGTCAGGTTTGAAATGGGTCAGTGGGGTAAAAAAATGGTCAGTAGGTCTAAAAATAGAAAAACCTTTGACCTCTCAAGGGCTTTTATTTCTTATGGATCTTTGAAAATTGGTCGAAGTTCACTTGATGATTAAAAGTAAAGTTCAAAAGGGTCACGTGCATTCCAAAACTAGGTCATTAGGTAAATAATAGAGAACCTTTTGCTGTCTAAGGTCATTTTGTCAGGGGGTTGCATGAAATTTGTCAGTATGTTAAAACTTGATGATATCTGGGGTAAAAGTTCAAAACTGGGTCACGTGCGATCAAAAAACGGTCAGTAGGAAAATTAGAAAAACCTTGTGCCCACTTAGAGGCCATATTTTTCATGAGTCTGTTATGAAAGTTGGTTGAATGTTCATCTTGATAATATCTGGTAAGTCAAAAGGGGTAAAACTGGGTCAAAAATAGGTCGTAGGTCAGATAATAGAAAACCCTTTTGGGACTCTCTAGAGGTCATTTTTTTTAGGGTCTGCATGAAAATTGGTCAAAATTTTCATCTTGATGAATTAGGTCAAGTTCAAAATGGGTCAGTTGCCCAAAAATAGGTCGTAGGTAAAATAATAAAAAAATTGTGACCTAGTAGGGCCCCATTTTTTCAGGGGCGCTGAAAATTGGTCAAAATGTTACTTGATATTTTTAGGCAAGTTCGAAACTGGGTCACGTGCGGTAAAAATAGGTCGTAAGTCAGATAAAGAAAACTTGTGACCTCTATGGGCCATATTTTTTGGGGGAATCTGATAAATTGGTCAGAGTTATCTAGATAAATTAGGTCAATTTAAAATGGGTACATGCTGTCAGTGTTAAAATAATAGAAAAACCTTTGGGCCCCCTTAGGGCATATTTTTCAGGATCTGTATAAAAGTTAGTCTGAATGTTCATCTTGATGATATCTAGTTTGAAACGGGTCAACTGTGGTAAAAAACTGGTCAGTGGGCTTTAAATAGAAAAACCCCTTTGACTCTTAGAGGCCATATTTTTCAATGTATCTTCAATAATATTTTTATTATTTTTTATTTAAATTTATGTCTTTATCTTTTCAGGATTCTTCTTTGGGGGGCGCATTTCCCCAATCTGTGTTGGGAAGAGAAATTTTAGATTGAATTTCTGCATTGGGCAGAAAAAATTCTTAAAAATGCTTTTAAAATTTCTGCAAAGACAAATTGTACCCTTTCCCTAAAATTTTTGATTGAAAATTTTTTAAATTAAAGATGCTTTATTATCATAATCGCAGGTTTACCCGTACCGGGTGGGGGCCCTTTGGGAAAAAAAAAGGGGACTGTTTTGAGCGCCCTGTGGGTTTTACTTTTCTTTTGCAAAATTCGTCGTTTGAATTTTTTTTAGCAGTTTGTCTAGTTTTTAAAAATTTTGGTTTTCAATATAGATTATAATCCTTGCACAAAAATCTATAAAAACAAAAATTTTCTGTTTAAAATTACCAATGAAAAAAGGCCTCCCAGTGAAAATACTTCGGTTGTCATGGTTTTCATTATTGTTTGTTTTATTTTTTGGATATTATAAATTTTTGAAAGTTGTCTCGATACAAATACCTTTTTTGAGAGTATAGATAAAATTTTTTCTGGGATGGTAAAAGAGTTCGTGAAATTAGCTTTTTAAATGGACTTTTGTTTTGTATTTCTAGTTTTGTCATTTTGAACATGTCATCAATTTATTTTGACTAACAAATTCTTTTTTTTTCTTTTATCAACCTGAGCCTTCTGAATTTAAAAAAAAACACTTTTTGGACAATTTATTACATTTTTTTATTGTGTTAAGACTTTGTGACTAGCTGATATGCAAAATTTTGTTTTGTGAATTGTTTTTTTTGTAAATTTGTGTTAATAAAACTGATAGTGACAGAGGAGTTTAATAGTGATTTACTGTGGAAGGAGGTGATCTGTTGAGGACTTGAGGTTTGTTTTTTGATTGACAGAGCAGAAGATAGGGGCTTTCAGGGGTGAGGAAATAAGTTTGAATGAGCATAAATTTTTTTCCCTTTCCCATGTTCGCAATTTCTGTATATGTTTAATTCGGTCGTACTTAGATGAAAATAGAGAAAAAAGAAAAGCAGTTGTTGTTGTTTTTTAAACTTTTAAAGTGTGTACTTTCGAAGTTTTGTAGTTGGTTTGCTTTAGACGCACAGTATAACCCCTCAAATCAAGTCAATGAACCCAAGTTTTAAGAATCATGCATGTGATAAATTATGTCAGCCTTTCTGTGGGGGTTTGGTTTTAGCTTATTGTCTGTGGGTTCCAACTTTCTGCTACTAGAGCCCAAGCTTATAATTTAAAAAATGGTTTTTTTAAAGTTAAAATATTTCTCTGTCTGCTAAAAAACATCATTACATGAAAGTTTATTTTATTGTTGGTAGAGGGAAGTTGCATCATGTATAACTTTAGCATAGATAATTGTTTTAACTAAAAAAAAGTTATCTTTCATATTTATATTACCTGGATGAAAAATTTTAACAAAGCCCTGTAGCCAACCCCGGAGGCTAAAACTGCTCAAATGAGAGGAAAAGAGAAGCAGATAGAAGGTTTGACATCGTGATAGGTACTGAACCCGATGTCTTTGTCCATTTAGTGCATACAGTTTTTATATTAGCTTTTTTTTTTATTATTAGATTCAAAAGTTTTTTGAAAACTGATTTTAAATTTTATGATTGTTTCCCCCGTATATCAAAAGATAATTTCCCCTATGCAAACACATATTGAAGCAAATTTTAAAAGGGAAAAATAGGGGGAGTTTTTCTTTGAAGCCTTTTTAAAAAATTTATTGTGCCCGGGTTTTTATGTTTTTTCTTTTTTAAAGATTTTGAGTGACGGGAAAAGTTTTTCTGAAAATGCGCCTTTTTGTTTTTTTTTCAGGTCTTGATTAAGTTAAATGGTTGTGAGAAGTTGGTGTCAACCCAGAGGCAGTACGCCAGATGAGGGTGGGCATGACCTACAGGTCCACTGGGGCCGGCCTATGTCGCTTCTGCGTCGGGCCGTCTGGTATGGTACAGATGGACTTTTTTGTCTGTTTTGGAAAGGCACGAAAAGCAGGGGGGGTAAATGCCCCCCTCTCTGACCCTCTGGGCCATCTGGCTTATGATTTGCCTTATGATTTCCCTTGGATATGCAATGTACCTTGATGTTTTGCCAAGTGTTGCAAATGTTTCTAGTGGCTTCCCAAAGTGAAACCACAAAAAAAAACTGAAAAAAACTTTCCATTTCCATACATAGTGTTATCTGAAATAAAAATTCTCTGTTTTGACTGGTTGTGAACTTCCATCGTGGCTGTCCCAGTCTAAAGACCAGCGGGTTCTGATATATTACCTAGGCTCATTTCTAAAGGTGAAAGTTTTTTCAGGTGAGCAGGGGGCAGGCAGTGCACTTTAAAGCTAGTTTTCCCTTGTTTCAGCTAATTATTCAAGGTTAAATAGCAAAAAAGATTGGATAATGTTCTTTTGTGGGGATTCATTATAAAAGGGAAACTGTACAGAGCTCCAAAGAAAAAAAAGTTTTAAAAATTTCCTGTTAAATTTTGATGAACTATGTCAATATTAATATCATGATAAACAGATTTCTGAAACCCAAGTTGGGTTATCTCTGGTGTTTGCACACAGCATTTTGCTCAAGGTTTCCCTTCTCTTTTCAGCCCTTGGATACTGTTTTCCCAAGTCCTTTTTATTGCTCCTTTGAGGGGGATAATTTTTGTTTGAGTGTTTAAGGGGGGAAGACAATATTTCTTTTTTGTTAAATTCCATGGTGCCCCGATTGTCCTCAGAAAATGGAAATCAAACTCATTTCTTTCCATAGTACAAGACTTTTTAAATACTGTATCCCTTGTATGACATTTGTTGATTAATAAAGCGAATTTGATTTATTGCCAGTGCGTTTTCCAATGTTTTTTGTGAACAGCAATGAGTTTGTGAACAAAAAGGGGAATTGGTAAATTTTGTTACTCCCACTCGGGTTTAAATATGGGAAACTGTGACAAAATAAAGGAAAAAAAAGTCTCTTAGTCATCATAGTATGCTTGTAAAAAAAGAAACAGCCCCCAAAACATGAATGGTTTTTGAAAACTCAAGGAAATACTTCAAAGAAAAAATGCAAAGAAACTAAATTAAAGAAAACAAAAAACAAAAGATCCCTTCAAGGACAGTTTATGAGAACTTACATGCAGGAGAAAAGACAATGTGGGAAATTCAATAAAAGGGATAAAAAATATTCCTGAAATCAAAGCACAATGCCAGACTTTGAAAAAATATCAGAAGAAAGATAGACGGCACGCTTCAGTAAATGAGCAATGCCAGCAGTTAAAGAATATCAGAAGAAAGATAGACGCGCAGTTTCGTAAATGAGCAATGCCAGACGTCTGAAGAAATATCAAAAGAAAGATAGACGGCCGTTCAGTAAAAGCGTAATGCCAGAAGTTGAAGAATATCGAAGAAAGTAGACAGGCACGTTTCAGTAAATGAGCATGCCGCAGTCTAAAGGAATATCAAAAGAAAGATAGAAGCGCCGCTTCTGTCAAAGCGCAATGCCAGAAGTCTGAAAATATCAAAAAAAAAGATGGGACAGCCAGGGGCTTCAGTAAATGGCAATCCAAAAGTCTGAAGAATATCAGAAAAAAAGTAGACAGCGTGTTCAGTAAAAAGCCCCCTGGCATCTGAAGGTTCAGAGAAAAAGAGAAAGAAAATGAGAAGATGTCGAAAAAAAAGGGGAAAATGTAGAAAAAATTTAAGGTTTGGGAAGAAAACAAAGAAGAGAAAAACGAACAAGTAAGCATTAAACAAAGAGAACTTGAAATCAAACAAGTCAAAGAAAATTTGGTTCAAATCCTTATAATTTAGAAAAGAAAAAAATTTGCAAAAAAAACAATGGAGATTAGATGAAGGAGTAAAATGCTAAAAAAGGTTAGGATAGGAAAAGGAAGTTTAAAGGAAAGATCCTTTTTTTCAAAGTAAATTTCTTGCAAAAAAAGAGAAGACGAGTGGACAAGATATTGACATTGTATTGATTGCTTTCAAGAAAGAATATCGTTGGCCGCTATTATATGATTGCTGTCATCAAACCTGGAAAAAACACGTGTGAGAGAAAAATATTGTTGAAACGAGAAGAAAAATTTATAACAGGGGGGGTATCAGTTGAAAATAAAAGAATGGGTTTGTAGAAGTGTAAATCTAGATAAACAGGGGTAAAGTCCCGAAATTGTCTTTTTTTAAAGGGGTGAAGTGGCTGTAACCCAAAAGGAGTTGGAACTTTTCCCATTAAAAGAGCGTTTAAATTGATTAGCATCCATTTATGAATTAAGAGAACTCCCAGAGGTCGCAGTTGTCAATTAAAAGGAAAATGTTGAAATTTACCAGTTGTATTAAACCCCTGTGTAAATGCATTCCCAAGACTTTTGATGAAAATGTTAAAAAGGGTGCCAGAAAAATTTGAAAAAAAAAAATGTTTTCAAGCATGTGCTTTTCTGAAAATGTTAGACCCAAAAAGTACTTGTTCCCTTAATTGGTTAATGAAAAACGTGAATTTATAAAATGTAAGTAGAAACGGGCCCATTGGTTTGAAAGTGTAACAGAAAAAACAGTATAGTTTTAAAATAAATTTTTGGGTCTAAAGGGGAAAATTTTTAAAAGGATACCAGTTATGAACTTTTGATCTTGTATGGCGATTTTTGGGAGGAGTATATTATGCCAAGATTACAGCACTTTATTGGTCTTTTTTAAACATTAATAAAGCAGCTCAATTTTGACTTGGGATTTTGAAAATGTTTTGTTTAAAAATTTTCATGACCACTTTACATGTGAAAAAAAATCAAGACATCAAATTTAGACAGTAAGAAAATATGAAGGCTGTTGATTAGAGCAGAAGAAGTCGCACGGAAAAAAAGTTGGAAATATTGACACTTTCTAGATATCCCATTGGTGAAAACCGAATTTACATTGCACCGGGGGAAAGGGGTCAAGGGACCACTTGCTTTTAAAGTTACGATTCAGAAAATTTTTTTCCCTAGCTTTTTTGCGGTAAAGGCGTCTGAAAAAGAAAGCAAAAATTGTGCAGTAAATTATGTGACTTTGAAAAATGGGGTTGGAACCCAAAGCAGAAGGGGCTTTTGGGTGTCCCAAATATTTTTTTTAAAAACTAAAAAAGTACAAATGAAGCAAAATGAAAAAGCCAATCTTGCTGTTAAAAGGTCGAAGGTACAAGTAAGTGACTGCACCCAAAGTAATGAATCCGGTACATTGTATATTGTCAGAAAGATGAAGGTTCTATTTATTTAAAAAAATTCGAAACTCACCCTTCTTATTTGGAGTCTCAAAGAAAGATTTTTATGCAATGCTAGACAGTTAGGTATGCCAAAATGGTTCAGTCATTGTTTTGCGACACTAGAGGACTTCTTTTGAAAAAGTTAGCTATTTAAATGTAAGGTCAACTTTTGATGAGCAAATTTTAGGACTTTCAGGGGGAAAAAAAGATTAAAATTATTCAGCGATCCAGTCACTTGCCTAGATATTTTTCCCCGAGTACAAGAGTTTATTTAATACAGTTTTAAGAGTGACAAAAAAACTTGGAGAAAAAGCGTTATTTTTAAGAGTTTAATTTCAGCGCGTGGGTTCCCACATTCACTATTGTTGGGTAAAGAATGCACCAAAAAAGGTGGATTTTTATTATGCTTGACCCCATAGTGGATCAGATTTTAGTGTTTTTTGTCGTAATCAGTGTTGGTTCACTTTTAGAAATTCAACCACAAACATTCTAGAACTTGTAGAAAAAAAAGAAGACAGACTTTGTCGCTTTGGTTATCATACCCCCAATCCAAATTTTTAGATTTTGGAACCCCTTTAAATTGACGAGACAAGTACCCTAAATTAATCGCGTTACAGAAAAAAATGAATGATGAAAAAGATGGAATACAGTATGTTATGAGAATTTTTTTTTAAATGTTGTGCTGGTGGGAAGATTTCTCAAAAGATCAGAAGTTAAATTTAATTCACCAAAAGTATTTTTGAAAGTCATCCCAAAGGGAAAAAGTGTGAAAATTTTTTAAAAAACAGGGTTGAAAGGTTGGAGGGCAAAAGTAGCATCAGTTTGTGCTAGTCTTATGCTGTGCAATGTTAAAAGTGTTTATATTGTAAAATCTCAAAGAGGATGAGTAACTTGTTACATGCAGCTGCCAAAGAGGAGAAATGGGAACTTGGATATTAAAAAAAAGTAAGACATATTGGGAAAAGTGTTTTCAATGCGTTGAAGTAAGTGCTCAAAAGGGAGTTTATTTTTGGGCCTTCAAATGCCCTTTACCCAAAAATACAAGAGTGTCGTGTTTATTAATAATCCCCCTCCAAATGAAAGGGTCCGTTATTGAAACCGCCTCTGTACTTTAAAATATTTTCCAGCTGAAAAACAGACATAATTTTACAATGTTATTAAAAAATCTCAAAGGCCAAAAGATGCAGCTTATTTTTTACGGATTATGGTCATGTTTTAAAGTGTTTATCCCGAGGAAAACGAGACTCTGAGAAAGAAATGTGTGAAAATAATATGGAAGTACAGATGATGAGGACTTAGAGGAAAATTTAAACAGTTATAACTTTAAAAGTGGAATCAAAAAACAGCGTCGTCAAAACCAAAAGTAATTAGATATGTAAGATTCGTCGCAAAAAAAGTGAAGAAAACCATTAAGAGAAAAACTTTATTATTTATCCATGGAGAATGATTAATGATTGGCCAGCAAAATTTCGACATTTTCAAAGAAATAGGTTATTTAAAAAAAACCGTTTCCGAAATGTTTATTATGAACATCTGCGAAGAATTGAAATTGTAAAATTTGGAAGCGAGTATGATGCATTTTATGAATAGTCCCCGGAACTGCAAGTGAAGCTGAAATGTGAAGAAAAAAACAGTGAGCGAAAAAATTTTTAATTTCATCCTGATAGAGGTGAGCACCGGGAATTGAATTGGCATTGAAATTGGAGTTCTGTCAGGCTCCCCGATTTTCAAATGAAAATTTTCTTTTTGATGAAGACTTAGATTTTATTGCAATCATTAAACATAAAACAGAAACAATTTAAATCTGTTATACATTGGGTGAAAAACCCAAAAATGACCCTTTTTATACTTTTTTTCAGGGGTGCAGGTGTTGGCAAAAATGTAGTTTTTAAAGCATTTATCAGACCCTTTTATAGAATACTTAATCTGAAAAAAAGGCGGAATCCCGTGACTTTTGAGTTCTTTTATGTGCTAAACTGGAAAAGTGCATTTAACATCAAAGGTTCAACCTTTATTGCCTTAAACAAAAATACAACGAAAAACAAAAAATTTAAAATGTGATGCTTTGAAACTTTTAGATCTAAGTAAAAAACCTGTATTGTGATCATTGATGAATATCAAAGGTAAGCAATGGAATGCAATTTTTAAAGAGATGCAAGAATTGAAAGAAAAAGAATACCATTTGGAGGTGTAAGTGAATTGTTGTGGGAGATTGTTTCAGTTTAAACCTGGAGGGTGATTGGTTTTTTAATGATTTAAAATTGGTGATGCGAAGCTTCCATAAACCTGTGGAAAGAACACTTTTATTTTATGAATTGAAGAAATTATGAGCAAAGGTGTTTTTAAATTTGCAGAACTTTTAAAACAGATTGAAGCAAATTTTTTGCAGATGATGCAAAGTGTTCTAAACAGTGTGAAATAAACACAGATGCACAAAATTACCAGAAGGATGCCCCATCTGTTTGCAGAAAAATTTTAAAATGCATATATTCAAGAAAAAAATTATTTATGTTTAAACAGCAGAAAGTTTTTAAAAACCCTTCTGTTTTTGTGTTTTCCAAAACTTTCAAAAGAAAAACAGAAAAAAAGTACAGAAATTGCCAAAGATCCCAAACAAAAAGAAAATTTCTTGTCAGTTACTAGTTGTAGTTGGAATGATTTATGATTAAAAAGTTAATGTAGCACTGAAGGGTTAGTAAGGAGTTTTGTATTGTAAAACTCTAGATAAAGAAGAGGGACAAAAACGACCCAGTGCAAAGGGGGGAGTTTTATGAGGGAAAAGCTGGAAAAGAAAAAAGGGTAAAATATGAAACGGGATTTTTTCATTCAGAAATAGCATAATTGGACACGATTTTGACATTTAAAGGGTTTTTCATCAACAAAAAAAACATTTGGAAAAGGGTTCTACCCCTTTGCAAAACCCTTGTGGGGTTTGTTTATAGAACACAAGGTATACTTTAGAAAGTGCTGTAATGACCTGTCTCAGCGGAAACACGGAAAAATTCCACCACTACATTATGTTGCATTGAGTGGTTTAAAAGTTAGATAAATACAAATTCAAATTTCAATGAGCAAGCTTTTCAAATTTTCGAAAATAAAGATGAAATGGATAGGGTTTCAAATATGCTAGATGGGGTTGTGAAAATTCCTTTAGAATCGTGGATTTAAATTAAAAGTAGCTTTCAATAATTGAGGTCTCTACATAAACATTTTAAGGATGTCAAATTGTATCTCTATGTCATCACATATATTTGGCTTTTTGAAAGGTTGTGCTTTTGGTCTGATGTGAGTTGGTATAGATGGCTTTGCCCGATACGAAAGATCATCGCACAATCACCAATACAGACCCTTTACTTTTGGGAAAAGCTGTATTGTCGAAAAGAAAGAATATATTTTTTTCCTTTAAATTGGAAATTGTGAAATTCACAATTTTGAGATTGTGCAGGGTAATAAGAATGCAGATTGTTGTGTTATAAAATCTCCCAAATAGTCTGACAGTTGTTTGCAATTTTGAGGATGAACTTTTACAAAGGTAAGTGGTCAACCTATGGTTATTTTTGGGGATTTTAATATTTATGTAGCGGTTAAAAATTTGCCCGTTCTAGAGTATTATAAAAACGCTGGTGTTGGAAAAATTTTAAATGAATCAACAATGACTATTTGACAAATTTAGATTTATTTTTTAAACCTAGAAGCTACAGTTGGGGGCAGTGGAAACCCATTGGTCAGACCTAAAAAAATTTATTTGTATAAGAAATAATAAAAAAGTAAAATTTTTTTTCATTTGGCACCTTAATGTGTTTTTTGAAAATAACCCGTTGGTGTCTTACAGTGCAATTATAAAATATGAAATTGGTACGTAGGTGCTTTTTCTTTTTTTGGGTGGGCCCATAAAAAAATAAAAAGGGAAGTTTTCCCCTATTTGAAATAGTTAATAGTCACAATCTTTAAGAATGGTGGGCTTTTCAAATTTAATTTTTAATCAGTCTGTCAAAATTGTGTCTCTTGTTGTCATCCGTCTGTCGTTGTCCGTAGACACAATCTTGGCACACCATCTCCCTCATCCCCCCTTTACACAATTAAAGAAACTTCCAAAAAGTGATCAAAAACAACAGAGTTGGCATGGGGCTGTTGGTTTTTTCAGAATTTTTTTTTGCAGATTATGGGGGTTTGTTTTTTGTTATTACTATATAAAGACACAATTTGTGCACACCCTCTTCCCCATCCCCCTTTCCAATTTTAAAGAAAATTCACCAAGTGATCGAACAAAGTATTGTGCTGGGGCTATTAGGTTCTTTTAACGACAAAAAAAATTTAGAGCTATGGGGGCTTTGTTCTTGTTAATTTATAAGTACTACAGTTGCATATGCAATTTGTGCGCGCCCATCTTCCAACCTTGACCCCAAATTTTAAAGAAATTTCAAAAGTGATCGTACCAACCTAGTTGTGTGGTGCATGTTTCGTTCTTTTAGATGAATATTCGCATTTTTATGGGACTTTGTTTTTTGTTACTTTTCTGTTTTCATACAGTCTATATACTACAGTCCCCCTAATTATGTGATCTTGGTCTCAAATTGCAAAGTACTGTGTCGGCATGCGGGGGGGACATTCATCACTTTGTGTGCTCTAGTTTCTTTAATTTTAAACATCAGTGGAAAATTGCCCTTTTACAAAAACAATTTTTTAAAGATTGGGGAAGTTTTAAATTTGGAAAATTTATTTTTATAGTTTAAGTTATTTTTTGCAGAAAAAAGCTTGATGTTCATTATGTTTTACATTTTTTCAACTTGGTAGAATGTGGTATGAAAAAATATTTGGTTGTTTGCTTTCTTGTTTCAAAGGTTAACCCGTTTTTGCTATCTCAAATAGACCGTTTTTTGAACATTGTTCAAATGCGTGTGTTTGAAAGGTATTTGATTTTATTGTATGAGAAAAATTGTATTTGTGTTTACAAAAACTTTTAAGTTACGTTGTCTCTCGTATTTGGTTATGTCACCCCTACGTAATAAGACAAATATTAATGCTTTTAGAATGAAAAAAATTGAATAGTGTCTTTAAATTGTATCATAAGTAAATATTTTAAAATTTAAAGGATTGTTTTAAAAAAATTTTTAGTAATTTTTGTATTATTATGTGCTTGGCCTGTGTTACATTCACACACATTTAGCCTTTCATGTAAAGTTTTTAAGTTGTTTGTTCATTTCTTGTGTTAATATTGTTTCTGTTTGTACTGTTTTTTTTTTGTGTTTTTTTTAAAAAATTGTATTGATTTGGCATTTAACATCACAACACAATGTTTTTGCCAGTCAAAAGTTAAATAATGCTAAATTACTAATAAGTTTTGATAATGTGGCAGTTGAGTCCAATAAGCCCCGCGGTTTTTCAAAGAAATCCCTACAGATTTATTTAAAGCAATCGTTTGGATTTACCTGTATTGGGAAAAAAAAAGGGGATTGTATTTAGGTAGCAGAACTTATCAAGTTTATTAGACCATATTTTACCTTACTTTAACTTTGGCCCCAAAGTATTAAAAAAACAACAATTCAGTAAGTATGCAAAAAAATAAAGGTTCAAAAATGAAAAAACATTTTTAGCTCGACATTGAAAAAATGTCTAGTATTCTATTCCCCCGGGGTCGGCGTCGGGGCTCGGCGTCACACCCTTGGGTTAAATTTTTGCATGCAAGTCATACACCATCAAAAAAAGGGGTTAAGTTTGAAACTTTTTTTTTCTTTTTTTAGGTCAATTACCCCCTCTTGGGGCAAAATCCCATAACTCTAACAGTATTTGAGCAAAATTTGCCCCCTTTGGGGTTAGAAAAAATTTTGGTTAAGTTTTACATGCATGTTCTATCTCAAAACTAATGCAGTATTGTTTTTAAATTCACATGTGTCTTCGGGGTTATAAAACTTTTTAGCAGCAAGCCCTAAAATTGACCCTTTATTTTGGCCAAATTATGCCCCCCTTTTTGGTTAGAAAATTTGGTTTAAAGTTTTGCGTGCAAGTACATACAGCTATTTTTAAAAAGGGAATAATTTTTAAAAAATTTTTTTTTTCTTTTTCTAGACAATTACCAAACCCATGGGTCAAGTCCCTAACTTGACATGTATTTTGGGAAAATTATGCCCCTTTTAGACTTAGAAAATTTTGGTTAAAGTTTTACATGCAAGTTACTATCTCCAAAACTAATGCAGATATTGATTTGAAACTTCACATGTGTCTTTGTGGTTATAAAACTAGTTGATAGCAGCAAGTCCCATAACTCTGACCTTCATTTTGGCCAAATTATGCCCCCTTTTGGACATAGCAAATTCTGGTTAAAGTTTTGCGTGCAAGTACATACAGCTATTACTAAAAGGCATATAAATTTGAAACTTTTTTTTTCTTTTTCTAGATCAATTACCAACCTCACTGGGTCAAATCCCATAACTCTGGCATGTATTTTGGGCAAATTATGCCCCCTTTTGGACTTTGAAAATTCTGGTTAAAGTTTTACATGCGAGTTTCTATCTCCAAAACTAATGCAGATATTGAATTAAAACTTCACATGTGCCTTCGGGGTTATAAAACTAGTTGATAGCAGCAAGTCCCATAACTGATATGCATTTTGGTCAAATTATGCCCCCTTTTGAACTTAAAACTCTTTTAATATTTAACCTTTTTGGGTAATATTTTCCTGCTTCTGGGACAATATTTCGAATAGTCGAGCTTGGCTGTCTTACGGACAGCTCTTGTTATTGTGTTGAATAATTATGGACAATATAACATGCATAGAAAAAAATCTTCATCTTTGACCTAGCTGTTAAAACCCAGTATCTGCAAATATGAAACATGTTCGATTGTTATCAGTACATATATCATTGACAAGAACTAGCTTTTGAAGACAATGACAGCATATGATATAATTGTTTTTGAAGAGGAACTGTTTTGAATATAAGTTGGATGTTGTGAGATAGTTTTGTATATGGCTGTTTAGTTATTACTGTACTGGGGGCACTATGTGCCGTATAAAGTTGAATTTACTTGTAAAAACAAATGCTTCTATGAAGCTGTACAACATGCGGGCATATCAGTGGGAATTTCTCTGTCTATAGTATGGATCTTACAGGGATGTGGAGATATGCCTGTGATCCTTCTATTTGACAATATACTAAGCTCGCAGTGCAAAATACCCAGTACTAATAGCTCTCTACAACTAAAAAGATATTGGTTACTTTTTAAATCAGAAACATATCATATGCTGTTCATGAAAAATTATAATTTGCATTTGATACACAAGGCTTATATTGCAATGTCTATCAAACAATCTAGCATGTTTAATATCACATACTGTGGGCAAACATATCTCTTATTTATATATTATTTAGATAAAAAATGCCAGCTTGTATTACAAATACTATATTATAATGTATAATTTCTGTGGATATCATTATTCACAAAATTTATGTCAGCAATGTGATGCTAGTTAAATAAAAATATATTTATAAACTGTAACAATAATTACTCTTCTTGTTATTTCCTAGGACTAATAATGTCACTTGCTCAACCAAAGCAAAAGTAGTACTGACACTCTAAAGGCCATATTTACATGAACCTTGTACAGAGATTGTTGAAATTACAATGCCCGGTTGAAAAAAAGGCCTAGCCCTTAGTAGTGTGAATTTAAGTTCATCATAATTACCCGAGAGGTTACTCTTTATTATCTACAGATGGTGGACTAGACAAATCGCCTTATCTCCATGGTCTGTCCTTCCGTCTATTAACAATTTTTGTTATGGCATCTACTCTGAAACTACTTGGTGGATTCAATGAAACTTAGCCACAATGAACTGGGTTGCGTTTGAACAGGTGAGCGATTCAGGACCATCATGGTCCTCTTGTTTATCGAAATGAATACACCTTAGCAGCTTCTAATGAGAGTGGTTTGAAACGTTGTTTATGTATTCCATGGTAAGAAATAGTCATATTAGATAACTCTTGATTGACAATTTATCAATATGAATATTTTAGTAATATATTGTTGTATAGGCTTGTACTCTATATCTTCTACATGTATATACCAATGCATGATTACCTCCCCTGATTTTAATAAAAATGGATTTATCTCCGTAGCACTCATTTGAATTTTCATTATTATGTCTCCCCCCCGCCTCGGGGGAGATATATTGTTTTTGCCCTGTCCGTCCGTACGTACGTCACACTTCATTTCCGATCAATAACTGGAGAACCATTTGACCTAGTACCTTCAAACTTCATAGTTTGGCAGGACTTATGGAGTAGACGACCCCTATTGTTTTTGGGGTCACTCTGTCAAAGGTCAAGGTCACAGGGGCCTGAACGTGGAAAACCGTTTCCGATCAATAACTTGAGAACCACTTGACCCAGAATGTTGAAACTTCATAGGATGATTGGTCATGCAGAGTAGATTACCCCTATTGAATTTGGGGTCACTGCGTTAAAGGACAAGGTCACGGGGGCCCGAACAAGGAAAACCATTTCCTGTCAGTAACTTGAGAACCACTTAACCCAGAATGTTGAAACTTTAAAGGATGATTGGTCATGCAGAGTAGATGACCCCTATTGATTTTGGGGTCACTCTGTTAAAGGTCAAGGTCAAAGGGGCCTGAACATGAAAAACCATTTCCGATCAATAGCTTGAGAACCACTTGACCCAGAATGTTGAAACTTCATAGGATGATTGGTCATGCAGAGTAGATGACCCCTATTGATTTTGGGGCCTGTCTATTAAAGGTCAAGGTCACTGGGGCCTGAACATGAAAAACCGTTTCCGATCAATAACTTGAGAACCACTTGACCCAGAATGTTGAAACTTCATAGGATGATTGGACATGCAGAGTAGATGACCCCTATTGATTTTGGGGTCACTTAGTTAAAGTTCAAGGTCACAGGAGTCTGAACATGGAAAACCATTTCCGGTCAGTAACTTGAGAACCACCTGACCCAGAATGTTGAAACTTCATAGGATGATTGGTCATGCAGAGGAGATGACCCCTATTTATTTTAGGGTCACTCTGTTAAAGGTCAAGGTCACAGGGGGCTGAACATGGAAAACCATTCCCTGTCAGTAACTTGAGAACCACTTGACCCAGAATGTTGAAACTTCATAGGATGATTGGTCATGCAGAGGAGATGACCCCTATTGATTTTGGGGGTCACTCTATTAAAGGTCAAGGTCGCCGTGGACAGAAAATGGAAATCCATTTCCAGTTTATAACTTCAGAACCATTTGACCTAGAACCTTCAAACTTCATAGGGAGATAGGAATAACAGAGAAGGTGACCCCTATTGTTTTTGGGGTCACTTCGTCAAAGGTCAAGGTCACAGGGGACTGAACATAGAAAACTCTTTCCAATCAATAACTTGAGAACCACTTGACCCAGAATGGTCAAAGGTCAAGGTCACAGCAGCCTGAACATGGAAACCCGTATCCAGTTCATAACTTGAGAACCACTAGGCCCAGAATATTGAAACTTTGTGGGATGATTGGACATGCCAAATAGGTGATCCCTATTGCAGCCAACCATCAGTGTCTCTTTGACTTTCGCTCTTCTCCCCTATTGACTTCTTGCATATATGACTATGCAGTGGGGGAAACATGCGCTTTTTTACAAAAGCATCTTCTAGTTGTCTTTAGTTTGACCGATGCAATCAGGGTAGATAGCTATGGACTGATTTATGTCAGATTATCTCCCTTTTGTTTCAAATTGAAATGGGTGTATCTCAGTAACCAATGAAGATAGTGATTTGAAACGTCATTCGTGCCATCAGATGGACTTGGACAATCAGGGTAGATAACTTTTGACTCAATTTATGACAAATTACCTCTCTTTATTTTACCTAAAGGAATATATCTCAGAAGCATCTAATGACATCGGTTTTAAATGTTATTTAAGTCTTCAAAGGTAAGGAATAGTCATGTTAGTACAAAAACCAGCATTTGAGCCTAGGACCCTCAAACTTGGTATTGAAATTGGCCCTGACTAGGTCAAAAGGGACTGTTACAAGAAAATGTTTATCCTGATGATATTTAATGTTTATGCCTATGTGCTATGGCCCTCTTGTATAATCTTTGGGTAAGTATTTCAAAATATCTGTCATGATCGTAACAATAATAAAAATTTTGTTGCCCTGGCAGTAAAAAATCAGACGCTTTGAAATATTTTGGGTTCTGCATGAAGCCTGAATGCGAAAATCCTACAAAAATGATCTTAGATATCAAAGAGAACGCAGCGGTAGCAACTAGTTGGTCTTTTATCAAAGAACAGTCGCTTGGGTTTGGTTCTCAAGCCATTTGAAAATACGCTTGCTGTGGAAGCATTGCGGTTTGTCCAGGTTACCAGCAAAACTAAAGCAGACGCGGACATATGTTATATCACCGGAGGTACGCATTGATATAAGGACTTGCACCTGCTAGGTGTCATTTTACAAAAATATATCTTTAAAAACTTTACCTTTAAAAACACCGTTTTGTTTATGAATTCTGCTTGGCGTGATATCCCAGTTGAAAAGTCGCAAGTCACATGCTTGTGCTCCGTGTGTAAAGTAACACCCTGCCTCTTTGACACTATATTATCTGTGTTATTGCTATTAGTTGAAAACAAAAATCAAACATTTGATGCAAAGTTCCTACCAAAGGTGATCACATCACTTATAAAGTAACATCTATATCTTAGACACTAAAATATCTATATTATTGCTATTATTTGAAAAAAAAACAACAACAGAACAAACAAATATTTGGTACAAGGTCATCAAGTTCTTTTTGTGAAAATATTTCCTTGTACCACCAATTTACTACTAGATTTCCACCTCCCAGATCAGCCTCGTGGCTCAGCCTCAAAGACCTTTATCAAACAACTTTTAATTTGTACAGATTACTTTATTGTAACTTTTCTGAATAATTGTTATTTCATAAAATATATGTTTAAAATTATTTGAATATTCTTTAAATCATCAATAAAACTGATTAGAAGGTTGCTTGGCAGGTTGTTATATTTCCAACCTGTACTTGCACCTTCAGATTGTGGAGATTGCATTTTGAAAAAGATCTTAAATATCTGGTCTTCATCTGAGGTCTGACATCCAATTTTAAGTAGCTTCACCTTTGTTTATGTTTCATGTGTACTTGTTCTTGGAATATGAAGTTCTGCTTGAAATGTTTTACATAATTTTGATGTCATTAAATGGTTTGATACAGTCAACAAAATCATTTCTGTTCTCTGTGTTATGATAGCTTATACATTTGAATGAAGTTTCTGTCCTGTAGGTTATTACTACAGTTACTGACATAAAGTGTACTGCTCGATTCACACAGGTATATTGACCAAGGATAATCTAAATCCTTCAGTACAGTTGTACTCTCTTTACAGTCACCAGTTACATTGTGTATGTTACATTTGTCTTCTCGCATATCACTCACATAGAAGGATCCATCATCTGACATGGCAAGACCGTTTGGAGATCCCATTCCTTCATAACTACCCATTAGTTCTCCTTGCCAGTTTAACCAGATAACTGCTTTCATTCCATAGTCAGATACATAGATAGCATTGCTGTTGGTGGTGACATAGTCTGGGATACTGAAAATATTTTCACCATTTGAGTTTATGACTGTTGTTTGTACAGTACCTTTCAAGTCCATGATTTGCAGTTTTGCAGGATCCTGAAATGTTACTGCAAGTTTTCCCTGACAATAACTGATACCATAACACCGTCCATCTACTTTAAGTGTGTTTTTCTTAGAGAGTCTGTTTGAGGAGTAGGATATCAACTGTATTGTTTTGTTAAATGGCATTGTGACAGCAAGTTTATCTCTTGTGGTTGTGGTGATATCCCAGGGCAATGAATCTAGGCTCAGTTGTTTAATAGATTCGCTAATGATATCTTCCATTTTAATTGTGCTATTGTTTCTATCTACTAGAAATATTTGGTTTGGAAAAGAAGCTGCAATTCCCATTATGTAACAATCTTCTTTATCTGATAATGTCCTGACGCATATGTTTTTATGATATGAAATTGTCCTTGATTTTAAAGTTGAGGCTGAAAAAGGACATGGCTGTTCTAGTATTTTAGCTGTTAATGTACCAAATGACTTTTCATTTTGAAGAAGTGTTTGAATGTCTTGACTTGGTTCAAATATATATTCTTTTGTAACTCCAGTGGATTTTACTTGTGACATTCGTTTTTCACTATCTTGGATTAGTTGGTCAGCATTTTTAAGCTCAGTGAAAAGTCTGTCTGCTTTCTTAGTTGTGTTGAGTTGTTTTATCATATCAGAGGATGCTTTCAGAGATTTTATCAGACCATCACTTGTTTCTTCTGTAGTCTTCAACCTTGTGTCATTCTCTTGTTTTAGAGTATTTGCTGCATCTGAAGCTTCCTTTTCAAGTTCATCTAATTTTCGGTTGATCTTTTCTCGAAACTTTGTTATTTCTGCAAGAACAATTGTTAAAGAAGTATTTGACTTTGCAACCATTTGCTTCAGATCTGCTGTAATCTTATGACATTCCTCAGTTATTTTGTCAAGCAATTTAAGAGTGTCTTTGAACTCAGTGCTGTTGATGGTGTGTCCAGATATATCGGGTATGTAGTCGACCTGGCAGGATGTACGGGTATGGTCAAGGGTCACACATACACTGCATAGAAGTGCTTTATGGTCATGGCAGTAGAACTTGATCACTTCTTTTGTATGTTTAGAGCAAGGAGTTGAAAGATCATCAGGCTGTCCAACATGAGTAGAACTATACATTGTAGAAAGGTTTTGCGTGTGTGGCATGTTGGCCTTATCTAGGAGTTTATGATGTCTCAGTGGTTTTGGCCTCCTGTGGGTGTTAAAGCATGAGTCACACAGGTGCTCTTCACAATCTACACAGTACCCGGCGGCAGGTAGCCTGATGTCATCTCTGTCGCATGGCTGACAGAAAACTTCAAAATCTTCTCCAGAACCTTGAGACAAAGTTGAAGATAAGTTCTGTGGTACTTTTTTACCAGGGACAGCCATGATTTATCTGAAATTAACAAAATAAACACTTAAAAACTTTATTCTGTTCTTAGACCAACACATTCTGTCTGTTAAAACTTGACCTTTCATAATAAATAATTTAATTTATTTTATATTTTACATACTAAAACCTATTTTTGGCATTTACTTCATAAACTAGTGTTACCATTTGATTTACTACCACAAACCAGTGTTACCAGTTGGTTCACTAGCACAGACTAGTGTTTTATACCATTTGATTTGCTACCACAAACCAGTGTTACCAGTTGGTTCACTAGCACAGACTAGTGTTTTATACCATTTGATTTGCTACCACAAACTAGTGTTACCAGTTCGATCCCCGGCTGCGTCATACCAAAGACGTAAAAATGGTACTAGTAGTTTCCTCGCTTGGTGCTCAGCATTAAGAGGATAGTGCTAGGACTGGTCAGCCCAGTGTCAGTATAATGTGACTGGGTGAGGTATCATGCCATGTGTCTACGGCGTGATATTCCAGTGAGGCAGCACTATAAAGTTGGGCATTGTGCTCACTGCTACAAGTAGACACCGTTGTTTATATCACTGAAAAATTGTTGAAAAAGACGTTAAACCCGAACACACACCACACGCCAGTGTTACCAGTTGATTCACTACCACAGACTAGTGTTTTATGCCAGTTGATTTGCTCCCACAAACCAGTGTTACCAGATGATTCACTACCACAGACTAGTATTTTATACCAGTTGATTTGCTACCACAAACCAGTGTTACCAGTTGATTCACTACCACAGGCTAGTGTTTTATATCAGTTGATTTGCTTCCACAAACCAGTGTTACCAGTTGATTCACTACCACAGACTAGTGTTTTTACCAGATGATTTGCTACCACAAACCAGTACAAACCAATGTTACCGGTTGATTCACTACCACAGACTAGTGTTTTATACCAGTTGATTTGCTACCACAAACCAGTGTTACCAGTTGATTCACTACCACAGTCTAGTGTTTTATACCAGTTGATTTGCTACAACAAACCAGTGTTACCAGATGATTCACTACCACAGACTAGTGTTTTATACCAGTTGATCTGCTACAACAAACCAGTGCTACCAGTTGATTCAGTACCACAGACTAGTGTTTTATACCAGTTTATCTGCTACTACAAACCAGTGTTACCAGTTAATTCACTACCACAGACTAATGTTTTTTACCAGATTATTTGCTACCACAAACCAGTACAAACCAGTCTCAGTTGGTTCACTACCACAGACTAGCGTTTTATACCAGTTGATTTGCTACCACATACCAGTGTTACCAGTTGATTCACTACCACAGACTAGTGTTTTATACCAGTTGATCTGCTACAACAAACCAGTGTGACCAGTTGATTCACTACCAAGACTAGTGTTTTATACCAGTTGATCTGCTCCAGCAGTGTTACTAGTTGACTTACTACCACAAACCAAACTGAGCCTTAACAGTTGATCTAGTGTTACCAGTTGATTTACAACTGCAAGCCAGTGGGTAATACCAGCTGAATACTTTTAAATTTGTCTTGATATCTGTATGATAGGAGGCCCTGACAAGAAGTTTTAAAGTATTTTCAAATTACTGCAGTTGTTAGAGAGGTGTTTTTTTTTTGGTCCATAGTGAAGCAAGTCTCTATACATAATAGTGCGTGCTAGAATGTTCTGATCAGGGTTGTAGTAATGCTAATGCTAATGCATTAATAATGCATTATTTTTTTCAAATAATGCCAAGTAATGATTAATGCCACAATTTTAGCATTAAAAATAATGCTAATTTAATGCCAAAGTTAGTAATGCTAATGCTAATGCTTAGCATTACTTAGGCATTATTTTCTGTATCACTGGAAATCCCAGGTTCAAGTTAACTTGGTGTGAACCAGATCAGATCCAGATATATACCACAAACCTCAATCTGAAGGACATAAAACACAATCCAAATGTTCAGGTATGCACAGTATTCTGCCTAAATACTGATAAAATTTAAATCATGTATGGGCTATCTAGTTATGAAACATTTTTGAACATACAATTTTACTTAAAACACTAGCACTATTTGTTTGTAACCAATTAAATTTTCAATAACATTCACAGTGTATCTAATGCAAATTAATGCATTGAACTATACATTTAAAATCTGGGACAGCTCCAAAGCTAAAGTATGACATAATTAGTTTTGTCAACCAAAATATCAAACAGAATCTATTGTTCTCTTTTGACACCTTTTTATCAATTAACATTATGCCACTGATGGTAAAGAACTTAAAGACGGTCAATCACATTTAAACAACATTTAATGACATTTTTTACTTTTTCTATATTCTGGTAGAGAATTATTTAAGGAACAAAAAGACCGATTACATAGAGTTAGATTCCTATTTGAAATGTATATTTTATTATTTTTATAAAATTTTGTAATTACTCCCCTTTAATATGAAAGTATATAAAAAGCTGGGTATTTCTTTTTATTTCGATACAATGTCTAGTTTTACATTTGCATTTGATAGACATATCAACTATTGAACAATCCGAACCAAAATGCAAGTTTAAAAGCTGTGTGTAGCTTCTGAATTCATTTATTTCCAATCTATCTTGGTTGTGAAACCGAGATAGGCAAAGGGAGGTAATAACAATTTTTCAAACTTGCGTTTCGAATGAATTCCATCTAAATACATAATTTTTAATGCAAATATTTTACAAATATATAACAATATGTCTAATATTTATACATTTCCTTAGGCAAAGTATGTTTATCAAATTTATACTTATGATAAAATAACTCTATCTTGGTTGGGCAACCAGGATAGGAAAATGAAATTTTAAAAATACCTCCAGTGAAAATCTAATTTGTATTAAGTGTTAAGTGAACATAAATGAGTGTAAATGATCAGATGCTAAAGTTTCGAACAAATCCGTTACATGGCCAAAATCTGATTATCCGCCTTTAAGGCAGCTATCTTTTACATAGAGATGGTACCTAAAAAATCAAACTGCATCTGATATTATTTTCTGTTGAAAACTTAATACCGGAGTACCTCCATTATATAATGGTTTCACTTTCATACTTCATTTTTCATGCTGAAAGGCAATATTTAATCCGAAAAATTTGGTCCTACTTGGAAAAGTGAAGCCAGTGACAGATAACTCTTCTAGGACTATTTAGCTATGTGAACAAAGTATGCATAGATTCGGATGTGTTTCCCAAAAATATAGTTTACTTCAAGATCTATGAATAATCATTCAAACAGAAAAAGTGAGCGTTATCTTTCATTTTCAAACTAATTTATTCAGAGACAATTTATTTTATTTATTACTGCCGATAATTTACAGGTGTGGTATGATCATATGAAAGAAAGCATTATTCGTGAGAAAAAATATAAACAGACTATACGAATGTTACGACATCGAATCCCTCAACATTTTACAAAATTTGTTTGCCAAGAATAATCAAGGCCTTAAAATGTACGAGTTAAAACAGAGCGATATAAAAATGTATATTCTATCTGATGGTCACACCAAAACCATACCAAAAACTGTGCCGAAAGAAGTTATTTCACTTTTTATGACACGCACCTTGTGTTTACAAATGTACCTAATTTGCATATTGACCGAGGCGTGCGGAACAGCATTTACCTTGCGGAATCTACCGTTACAGAAACTTCTGTTAATATAATGCAGACGTTCTTTAGTATAAATAAAATGGCTGTGTTAGTTAAAAAGAAATGACAATTCACCTTTCTTTAGCTAATCCACAAAAACAACGAAGCCAATGTCGCTGTCAAAAGTTACCGTATTTACTGCGCGGTGCTATGTTAAAATATTGCTAGTGTGAGAAAAGCGATATGCGCTTCAGTTTTGCACTTGATTTGTTGTTGTTGTCATTGAATATGTAGCCTTAGGTACCATCTCTATTTTACATGTCATGTCAAATAGGCTATTAGGGAGTCATTAAACAGGTACTTGACTTTCAACATAAGTGTTTTTTATAAAGTAATGGTAATGGTAAAAGAAAAAGTCAGATATAATATAAGAAAGTCATGCATGTATTTAACTATAGATTACCTAGGTAAATACTGTAAAGCAGACTAAACGCTCAAATCTTTGAGCAGCTCATGTTCATAAAATGCAAAAGTGATAAACTATAATACATTAACAATATCAAGCACTGGAGACATAGACAGATACAAAAATACTGAAGAATTTAAATGCTGTGTTTCTTATGGTGCTGTTGGATCATTTCAAGTATTTCATACAAATTATATTAACAAATAAGAAAAATCAACAACAACACGTGTAGCGTTTGTTCATAGATAATTATTAACTTTCAACGTTTCGGCATTAAGCCTTCCTCAGGGAAGAATAACAATAAAAACAACGGACGTGACGTCGTTAAACAACGTCGCGTAAAAAGGTGGTAAAATGTATACAAAGTTTAGATCTACATTATTTACAATGTTAAATAAATTAAAAATAACGTTCCTTTAAACGGATTTAACAAACATACCGAGTAAATTGTCGGATAGTGTTTATACAAAATTTCCTATACTTATGTATATAAAAAACAGAAATAGGAAAAAACAACGATATACTCGGCATTACATATCTATATATGTAGATCAATACAATTAGTTAATTGGTCAATTAATATCAAATAAAACTTTAGAATTTACACCATCTGGATAGAGCATTTTCAGTTTATGTATCCACACTGTTTCTTTGCAGAGACGATCAATGTCATTTCTTACAATATCAGTAGGCATAAAAGAAAAGTCCTTTAAGCAATGATCTCGTAAATTGAAATGTGATGCAACCATTGAGGAAAAAGTAGGGTCAGTAAAACTATTAATATCAAATCGGTGACTGTTCATGCGTTTTGATACAGGTTGCTTAGTTTGTCCCACATACTGTTTGTCACATTTTTTGCAAGTAATCAAATAAATTACACAGTTACTTTTACAGTTTACGTTATGATGTAAACTGTATGCTTCACCAGTCATTTGACTGGTAAATTCTGAACCTGTTTCGATATTGGTACAATGCGAACATCGGCTACCATTACATCTCTGTGAGAGATAAAGTTTATCACTTTGCTTATTGAACTCTGAACTTATCAAATAGTCTTGTAAATTTTTCGGACGTCTATAGGCAACAACAGGTTTACAGTTCTCATAAACGGATTTAGTTGTAAAGCTTTTTGATAGGTTCAAAATACTCCAGTATTAATTAATAGTGTTACCAGTACGTGGAAGCGCTGGATCATACACAATAGTAAAAGGAATTACACTATTTTTGTCCCCAACTTGAGTCTGTAAAGCTTCTTGCTGAGATATATTGACTACTTTTTGGAAGGCACGGTCTAACACATCATGTGGGTAACTTCTGTCAACGAGGAATTCACGAAGCTGTGATAATGAATGTTTGAACTTGTCATCATCTGATATTATACGTCTATAGCGTTTTGCTTGACTATACGGAATACCGTTCTTACATTGTTTGGGATGACATGATGTATAGTCCAAGTACTGGTGGTTATTAGTTTTTTTCACATATATGTTAGTTTCAACACATAAATTCTCTCCCTTGGATATATTTACATCTAGAAACAAGAGCGAATTTTGTGAAATAGTATGCGTAAACTTTATGTCAGGATGAAAACTGTTTAACTCTCTGATGAAATTTTCTAGTTCTTCCAAGGAATGATCCCACACCATAAAAATATCATCCAGGAAACGCAGCCAAAGTGTCGGTTGTAGATCTCGATTTCTAAGGAAGTCTTGTTCAAATTTTTTTTTTTTTTTTTTTTTTTTTTTTTATACAAATTATATATAATCCCTAGTTGGTAGATTTGATTCATTACAAATGATTGTCATGTGTGGCTGCTATGAAATAAACAACTAAAATAATTAAATGAAAAACAAACAACAAACAAATAGTGATTCGATTATAACATGCAATGATTCACAAAAAGTAATGCTAATGCACCCTATGTAATGCTAATTTAATGCATTATTTTGACAAAAATGAGTAATTCTAATGCTAATTTAATGCCGATTTTTTCTAGGTAATGCTAATTTAATGCATTACTTTTGCAAGTAATTATTAACAACCCTGGTTCTGATACATTATTATTGTTTTGTTGGCTACATGTAAACCTATAGAATGTGAGTAGGTTGCAATTGTATGGATTTTGTACATTGAAATAAAGAATGAAAACCATACAAGTATAAAGAACAAATTTTTCTTATTTGCTTTGTATTGAAACAGCTTGTAATGTAATTAAGTATGAAAATGTGGCAGTAAATTTAAAGTTATACAGTAAACCTCGCTTATAAGGAACAGCTTCGGACCTCAAAAAATTGTTCCTTATAACCGAGGTTCCTTATATCGGTATAGCGAACTAGTTTCTTGTAACCGAGGTTTTTATAACAAACACAATTTGTATAGCGAACACTCTTGACTGACATTTGAAATAAATAGTATGGAAAATTTTGAGTCGAAATTTATTATTTTTTGTTTGAAAACGATTTGATGAAGCCTTCATACTATTTGTAAACGTTACTGGTTTATCAAGCGGGTGCACGAATCGAACTTCAAACAAGCGCGACCTATATACATGTGACCCAGTGCTTTCCTAGAGACAATATGGCATCTTCCGACGAATACACGCTGGTAAAAAATACTAAGGGTCATTAATCTAACTAGGTGTCAGGTTAATATTCCAGTGTATTTCTTTCTTTAATTCTAGTCAAGTAACTAGTCTTCGTTGTTGCTCATAATAAATTAAGTATTTCTGAGAGTTTTTCAATATTTTTATGACCACTACCTTAGCTGTTAGTCTTACGATAAAAATCGTGGTATACCGCGGTATTTTTTTCAAGGCGGTACCCAGCCCTACTTATATCTGAGTTCCTTATATTTTTTTAATGAGGTTTACTGTAGATTTTATACATACATGTCATACGTCCCGGATTGTCCGGGATTGTCCCAGAAATGACATACTCGTCCCGGTGTCCCGGACAGTGTTGAAATGTGACATTTCAAATGTCCAGGAAATTTTAAAAAAAAGACAGAAAACAAAAATAACCCCCCCAAAAAATAGTTTTTTTGGTCTATAAATTGTTGAATTTTACATTAATAAAACACGATAAACAGTCCTCGGTGTCACATTGTTTATTCCTAATTATCCGATATCAGTTTCATGCCCTCGAGCGGGACACAGCTCCGATCAACACTCATATTGAACGTGCCCCATGATCTTTTGATGACCCAGATTAATTTACAGTCAGTTATTTTGATGTCCCTGATTATGAATTGGCAGAATTTTGCAATCAATAACAGTTTTATGATAATTTAATATTATGAACAATAGCCGAAAATCTCATTGTTTTTAGCATGTAGGCGGTAAAGCTACATGTAGCCTTTATGGAAGAAATGGCTGAAAACGGTCAATTAAACGATAATTATTTTAAAAGGTTGTAATCTTTTAAAATATAGATTGATTGTCACACATATTCTAAATTAAAATTTTGACTGTTGAATGCCTTTGCCGACCGATCCATGAAAATTGACCCAACCCGAAATATTTTATTTTGATTTTATCTACAAGATTTATTTTATTCCTTTGAGGATTCCATTTTATTAATGATGAGATACACGTTAAAGCTTTAAAATGATACCAAATAAGCTGGATTCTAAATCACGATGACAAGGTTAATTCTTCGTATGCAGTAAGTCTCCTAATTCTGTTCACCTCGGGAACGCAACCAGTTCATGTGCCGAACTATAGACGTGAATTACCCTATTTACCTCCCTTAAAAAGCTAGACGACATTTGCAGCAAATTATTCCTAAGCGAGTGAACAATGTTTATCTCCGGAAACTACTTTGTAATTTTATGATATTTATGCATGAAACAGACGAATGCTAATGTCACGGTGTATGTCCCGGACAAAGGGTACAAATCCCGGAAATTTTACTCAGAATCCCGGAAATGTCCTGAAAAATTATGGCATGTATGTTTTATATCAAATGTTATTTAACAATCTTTACTATATATATGCCAATAGCTGTGTTCTAAATTTTGACAATAAGACATATTTGGAGTGATCAAGAAATCCAGTAAATACCTGTTAATATAAAAATCCCTAATATTAACTACCACTTGTGAAATAACAGGGTTCAATTTCTTTAAAGATATTCTTAAGCCCAAATTTGTCCTTCACAGGGACACAATCATAACATAGTTTGACCTTGAAATAGTAATTTATGATAACTGATATATGAACTCACCTGTGTTACCAAAGATTAAAGCAACTGAACTAGTTTTAACAAGTTTTAGGGTATTTATACTTCCTTTAATGGAATAACTACATGCAGTGAAGATCTACTTTGAAATTTGATATGGTGAAGATTTACAAACCTTCTTGTTATTGATATATATTTAGGTAAAAAAGAAAAAGTGTGTGGTTATGATGATGTCCCCCCCCCAACACACACACACACACACACACACACAAAAAAAAGAATGTAGGCAGAGATTTTTACAGATTTAAAGGGATTTGGCTCCAAAGTACAAAAACATACCAGTGTGAAGTGCATCTGCACTTACTGTTAGCACATAGTGCATTATTGTACCCCCCGACAACAAAGTTGTAAGGGGGGGTATACTGGTTTCAGGTTGTCCGTCTGTCCTTCCGTCCATCTGTCCTTCTGTTTGTCTGTCTGTCCGTAGACACAATCTTGCGCGCACCATCTCCTCATCCCCTTGACACAATTTAATGAAACTTCACACAAGTGATCAGTAACAACAGTAGTTGTGCATGGGGCATGTTAGGTTCTTTCTAACTGACCTTAGTGATAGCTCTAGTTATACCTGGCTTAAGAGTTATAGCCATTTGAATCTTTACAAAATGCTGTATACAATAAAAAAAACGTTTTATCTATATATTGTTTATATGAACAAATTAACTATATTTCAGTAAGAAAGTTGAGAAGTTTCTGGAGTCAGGAGAACACGAGTCATTATCATTACCACCATGTACAGGATTCCAGAGAAAACTTACTTACCAGTCCTTACAAACAAAGTAAGTAATTGCTAGATCCTCTTTAGTTGGTATAAAGAGAATTTGTCATCTGGCATTGGGCCAAGAGGTCTGAATTCACTTCCCATTTTGTCACTTGATATATGAATGGGTTCAGACTTGAAATAGTTGTTTGTAATTATCACCAACATAATATATGAAAATGTCTGTAATGATGGCACCAAGATTTATTGTAGAATACCCTGTTTTACATTGAATTTAAGGTTAAAATATTCATACATCTTAATTCTGAGGTAATACCATGGATTTACATCAAACTGAAAATAATTGTTCATCTGCCAAAATGTACACTTTGTTCTTATGGTTTAGGCATCAGCTTCTGGAATGTGAGGTCAAAGGTTCAAATCCAAGTGGGAGCTGATCAGATATGACTGGTTGGTGAGTTCCAAATGGTTAAGTAGTGGTAACAGATTGCCTACCTGTCAGATGTTTAAGCATTAAAAGGATCTAGTTCAGGAGGCATATATGTACATGGCAACGATGTCTCATAAATTAGAAAATAACATGCTCTTTCAAAAAAGAGTGACATTATGATAAACAAAGACTGGCCTTTTATGTTAAAAGGTCTATGATTCTGGCAGCAATAAGCCACAGTCACAAATGGCAAACTGCCACCGGACAGCGATTATTTGAAGGGTAATTGGTCAAAATCTACCGTTGCGAGTCTAAAGGCAGGTGAAATCGGACAGTGACATGGTTTGTTTGGGCTCATGGAAAGATACAGAGAAAAGTTTAAATTCAGCGACTACCTTAGCCTTCGCTCAGCCCGTTGTAATGGTCAGATTTTTCCCCAGGCAGTTTTTTCCCCGGGGAAAAAGACAACCAGTTAGTTCCTCGCCCCCCCCTCAGTTTTTGTGCACAAACAAGGGAGAAAAAACTGACCAGTTGTTTTTTTCTCCCCCACTAGTTAGTTTTTCCCCTATTTTTTTCTGTTCACAAAAAAGGTAGAAAAAAAAACAGTTGGTTTTTTCTCATGCTTGGTTAGTTTTTGTCCCCGTAGTTCCTGTACACAAAGGAAAAACAAACAACCCAGTTGGTTTTTTCTCACGCTTGATTAGTTTTTGTCCCCATAGTTTTTGTACACAAACAAAGGAAAAACAAACAACCCAGTTGGTTTTTTTCTCCCCCCTAGTTAGTTGTTTCCACCTTAACTTTTGTTCACAAACAAGAGAGAATAAACAGACTATTTGGTCTACTAGTTCACTACAGGGTGAAGGGGGAAGAAACTGACTAGTTAGTTTTTCCCCCCCTCCCCCCTACATGTGCATGTATCTGCATGGCTGAATAATACACAATGAAGGGGGAAGAAACAGACTAGTTGGCTCTTTTCCCCCTAGTTCGTATGTATTTGCATACTCAAATAAAAGATGGTGAAGGGGGAAGAAACTGACTAGTTCCAGTTCCAGTACTTTCCCCCCCTTGTACGTGTATGTCAATATATCTGAACAGTAGGAGTGTAACAATACATCGAAATATCGATGCATTGCGATCCTGAGTGTCCCGATAGTATGCATCGATATAAAAGTCACGATCCAATAACAATCGCCGATAGTTCCTTCAACAATCGATAGTTTCGATAGTTTTGAAATTTTAATAAATACAGAAATAATAAATAATTTATAAACTAAGAAATAGAGCCAGCTGTCATTTGCGCCTCGGAGAGTGTTTACGTCTCCATTACAATAATTAACCTCATGGAATTAAACTACCATAAAGGACTGAGAAGTCTGGAAGATAACTAATAAATTTAGTTTCTTAGAAACTTTGATTAAATATATTTAAGTAACCTGTTAATCTTAAATGAGAAAAAGTACTATGGACATGGAGAAAGTAGGCTACTTGTATGATACAGCAAACTGTTCGGTAGGGCCCTTCATTTAGTGCTGGTACTCCTTAGTCCGATCCATCAATTTTCGTCTTTTTCGATGCTTTGGGTTATTAAACACGTTGACATTCGCAACAAATGGCTGATTCGTTTGAGTATACCTTGCATAGGTTTATTGTTTACTTATTGTTTCAGAGCCAAGGAAGGCAAGAAATAGAAAAAATGTTAAAGATATTTAATGTTAGATTTATTTCTGTCCATTTTAGTTATACAAACATCTCAATGTGTATTAACAGCAATTATAAACAGTGCTGTGTCTTACACTGTGTAACAATGCCAGTTGGTAGTTTTACTGTATAAAACATGGTGGCCGATAACTATTGCAATAGTATCGCAATAGTAACCTGCAATAGAATAGTATCGCAATAGTTTTTTTAGGCAATATCAGTAGTATTGCAATAGTCAAAATTGGCCTTTATAGTCACCCCTACTGAACAGTAATAGAGGGAAGGGGAAGAAACTGACAAGTTGGTTCTGTATCCAGTAGTATTTTTAGTGCTAACTTGTTGCCCTTGGTTCATCATTTCTGTTGATCAGTCTGTCTGGTGAGATTGTTACAGCTTATATAACTTTGTTTTTATGTACAAAAACTAAAGGGGAAAACCTTACAGGGTGGTGGGGGGAGGGAGAGAAAAAACAACTGGTAAGTTTTTTCTCCCTTTTTCGTGTACAAGGAGTAAGGGAAAAAAACTAACTAGGGAAAAAACTGGGCTGTTACACCATTAACACATAGTCAGAACATTGTCCGACTATCAGAAGGGGCTCTGAGGGTGCTGCATAAATCAGATGGAAAAAGTATGATTTCTGTTTCAAACTTTACCTTCAAAATTGCCTGGTGATCATACTGGCACTGACCTAGCATCTATAGGAGCCTTAACAGGCACTGTCCATGTATCCAATGATGTCTGTCAAAGCACCTGATAGGGTTGATTTTTACCATGCAGAGTGAACTCCATGCAGAAGCGGGATGGCACATTATGGTGCCCCATTAACTGTAAAAGTTTTACACAAGTACAACCTGCTTCATTCCTCAACAACAAAGAAGACAGCATTAATTACACTACAGCATCCAGGCTTTTTTTGCATCCAGTGTAGAAACTGTGGACTACTTGCATAATGCATAGAAGAGGTGGAGAGAGCCCTAAATACAGTTGTTCAGTTACTGCCCGGTAACTCGTCAGGAACTGCCACACTTAAAAGGTGTCTGTGCAGTTTCTTGTATATTCTTAGGGGCACTGCCTGGTCCCTGTTGGATTTGAAAACTGCCAGCCTGTCATGTCCTTGCATTAAAGCTGAAAGTTGGTGAATGTGTTAACAAAAAGTTTCAAAATGGTCTAATACCTGTTACATTTTCCATAACTTTTAGTTATTGTTTTTACAAACAAATCTTGCGGTGCCTGATTTATTAATGTGATTGAAGCAGTAGTTTATGAAATATGCCCAAATATTACTTAAAATTGTATTTCCTCTCTTGAGGGGGAGATATTATGAATATTTTTGTCTCAGCTATTCAAAGAGTATGGAGGGCTAATGTACTGCCCCTTTATCATCAAACTTAACATAAGGGTTGGTCTTGGTAAGGGGCAGACATCTGTTTATGGTAAGAGTTAGATATCCTAAAGGACAAAGTTAGTAGGGTCAAATATTGTAAAAACACTGGTTAACTTTCTATGGCAATCTTCTCAGTTTCACTGTATCTTATTAAGTGCTGGCCCTGTTATCATCAGACTTAATATATTTAGGGCTGGTCTACATAAGGGACCAACATCTGATAGTTTAGGGTAAGGTATTCCAAAGTTGAAAGTTATTTGGGTCAAATGCTGTTATAGTGCTAGTTTAAGTTGTATGGCAAGATTGTCAGTATCACTGTATCATCTTAACAACTGCCCCTTTAAGGGGAGCGATGGTCTAGTGGATGAGGTGTCGGCCACTTGATCTTGGGGTCGTGAGTTCGAGTCCCAGTGACTTTTCTTATGACACCAGTACTGGTTTTTCCAGGAAGCAGACTAACAAGTGGTTCCAATAAGCGTGAAACTTTAATCACAATCGAGCTAAAACAAATTAGTATAAAGTAAACTAACAACTGCCCCTATTATCATTAAACTTCACATAAGGGTTAGTCTTGTTAAGGGGCAGACAAACAAATAAACCTCACTTAAAGAGTAATACAAGTGAAAACAAGGAGAGGTTTATGTTTATTATTGTAAAAATATGACTGCAGGATTGTGGCAGAACTGCACCTACAGAGTAATACAGGTGAAACAAGGAGGTTTGCAGTTTTAACAAATATGATTACAGGCATAGGTCTGAACTTCACCTACAGAGACAAGGAGAGGTTTATTGTTTATAATTTCAGTTACTGAGGAGAACTTCACCTACAGAGTAAAATGGGTAAAAACAAGGAGAGGTTTATTGTTGTAATTACAGGTATGGAGGAGAACTTCACCTACAGAGTAAAACAGGTGAAAACAAGGAGAGGTTTATTGTTGTAACAAATATAATTACAGGTATGGAGGAGAACTTCACCTACAGAGTAAAACAGGTGAAAACAAGGAGAGGTTTATTGTTGTAAAAGTATGATTACAGGTATGGTGGAGAACTTCACCTACAGAGTAAAACAGGTGAAAACAAGGAGAGGTTTATTATTGTAACAAATATAATTACAGGTATGGTGGAGAACTTCACCTACAGAGCAAAACAGGTGAAAACAAGGAGAGGTTTATTGTTGTTACAAAGGTGAAAGGTGAAGACCAGATGAAGAAAATGGAGGAGAGCAGACAAGCACAAGATATGGTGGGCATTTAGTAATTCAATTTTAGATTTTCAGAATCTTTATATGCTTACAGTTCGACTCAGAAAGGAACTCTTACTATTATAAATGCAGAAAGAAGTAAAAATGGTATCAGATATATGTAATTAGCCATGCGGAATGTTGATTGTGGCTTATGAGTCTGAAGCCTTCCTACGCCTTTGAACTTTCCATTACTACTGTTAATGCCTTATTCTTATGATAATAAATGACCATATTATACTGATGAAATGATGCATGAACTGAGCTCTATTAAAAAAACAAAACAAAAGCTGCAAAAGAGCCGGTAGATGACCATTTACACATTGTAATCAGTTTTAGCTCACCTGAGCACAAAGTGCGCAAGGTGAGCTATTGTGATCGCCCTGTTTCTGGCATTGTAAGCAATTTGACTTTTAACTCTAGTGCTCACAATGACCCAATCTTAATGAAACTTGGTCATAATTTTACCTTCAATAAAATGTTGGAAGTGTTCATCACTGGTTCATCTTTGGTTAAAATCTTGGTCACTAGGTCAATTATTAGGAAAATCTTGTTAACACTAGAGGCCACTTTTTACATCATCTGTATCAAACTTCAAAATGTTTGTGTTTATGAAATCTAAGTCAAGTTTGAAGCTGGTCTGTCCAACCATTGCGTCTGCTCCAAATCGTTTTAACTGCTGGGAAGACTTTCATAAAACTAACCTCATTATGACGGCAAGCAGAATGCACAAACCAGATCACAAGGTCCAAGGTCAAGGTCACACTTGGAGGTCAAAAGTCAAGTAGCTTAATTTAGTAACTTCTTGGTATTGTCTAAACTGCTTGAAATATTTTCATGAATTTAATATTGATTGCTAACCTCACCAAAACTACTTAAAGGCAAACAACCCTGGCTGAGGTCATTACACTACCAGCATATTGTTCATATTCACATATGAAAAAAATTAATGGGGGATAAATAGTATTATGTACTGTGTACAACAGGTACAATGTTTACACAAATGAAATTCTTTTGTGGGGCAACCTTGGTGCAAAAATTTTGAATTGTTAAGAAATAAATTCACTGAACACATCCTATTTTTTACAGGCTGAAATTGATGCAGCAGTAGGATTTACACATGTGATAAAGATGATCTCACAGAGTGTAAGTGTCTGTGTTTGTTATCTTTTACTGATTCATTTCAGGTTTGATGGTTTGAAGTCTTAAAATATAGAATCAGTTTTGATTATCCTGTTAAGAAAAATAACTGATACCAATGTCTAATGAGCTTTTGGTGTTATAGCAGTTTGTGACTGATTTACTTTACCTGTTTCTTTCATTGTTGTATAATAAGCCCGTTTCTGAAAGAGCGGGGCATATAATGTGAACACCCGTGACTGGCGGGAGGCATCCAAAGCATGTCCTCTCTTTGAGTTGAACAGTTTTCATCTGATCTTTACCAAACTTGCTGACAATATTGTGGGCATAAGTGCCCAAGTTTGATAACCAGCAAAATCGCCACAGGTACTCTTGGATAATGGCCCTTTAATTACTCAAAAAACTGCGAATTAAGCCTTGTCCGCTCTCTAAAGTCAGATTTCATCCGATCCTCACCAAACTTGCTGACAATGTTTGTAGGCATAATATCTCGGCCAAGTGTGATAACCACCCATACTGCCTGAGGCAATCTTGGATTATTGCCCTTGAATTACTCAGAAAAAACCCCCGCGAATTTAGCCTTGTCCACTCTCTAAGTCAATAAGTTTTCATCCGATCTTCACCAAATTGCTGACAGTGTTTGTGGGCATAATATCTCGGCCAAGATCGATAACCAGCCAAATCGCCCCAGGCACCTCTTGGATGATGGTCCTTGAATTACTTGAAAACTGCAAATTTAGCTATTTAGACAGGCATATTTTGTGACAAATTGGCACTCTTGCTTCTTGATAAAAATGCACAAACACACTGAAAATAAAATGAGAATATGATAGAGTTTAATTCATATGTAAATCTGGTATTTGTAACAGGGGCTAGTCAGAAAATACTTAATGTTATGTGCACCAATGATAAAAGTAGAACCATAATTTAAAAGAAGTAAAATTACCATATAGAAAGAGGTTGTACATGTTATTAAAGAACACTGAAGTTATTATCATCCCATAGAGACATTCCTGATTCCTAATGAAAATGAAGTCATCATATTTTTTGGAAAGAAGATACAGCTTCTTTACCATTGAATTAGAATTTTTCATGTTTTATACTTTTCTTTTTAATTGTAACAACAAGATTTAGACTTTGTATCAGTTTTTAAGAGAACTTTTTGTTTGTTACTTTAAAAAAATAAGTTATGATTATACAATATCATTAGAAGTTTAAATACCATGTATATAACATGTGTAAGACAAGTTTGACTAAATTGTGATGTCCTACATAGTAAAATTTCAATGTTATAATGGTCACTTGTTAGTGGTGGTCACTCACAATGAGAGTCAAGTTTGGTGACCATTGTAAACAGATTTGATTGTACATAAGACAAATTGGTAGGTTTCTTGCGTTATTTTTCAGGGCAAGTTGATTGTCGGCCACAACATGATGTTAGATATTGCTCACACAATTAATCAGTTCATGTACCCATTGCCACAGGTAGGTCACAACATGATGTTAGATATTGCTCACACTTTTAACCAGTTCATATACACATTGCCATAAGTAGGTTACAATATGATGTTAGATATTGCTCACACAATTAAACATTGCCAAACAATTAAGTTTAGATGTGATGTAAACTTGATTCTGATTTTCAACTCGAGTTGTCTCCCTTTTACCACTGTGTCTCTGATTTATTTATAGGTCATAATAAAATGAAAAACATTATGCATGCAGAAGCTTGAAATGTTGTAAACTGCAGTCACTATTATGTTTAAAATGTCATTTCACTAATCTTTACAGGCATATGAAGATTTCAAGTCAATGTGCAGATGTGTATTTCCTAGGTAAATTTCTGTTGTTGTTTTTTTGTTGTGTTGTTATACACGGCCTTGTACTTACTGCTTGACAGAGATCCTTTTTCTTTTACACATTTTCTATATTCTATAAAGGCAATTACAGATTGCTGAAATTATTAGTGATTTTGTTGTGCTGAAAAATTATAAATACTTCAGGGAGGACACACATTTATATTTCTTGAAAACTACAAATTCACATTCCCTTTAGTTGTGTTAGCCCAGAATAAATTGCTTTGTAAGAAATTCTGAATTACTGGTTTGAAGTATGTTTGTGTGTTATTATTTATGTAAATATTTCATTTATATGTGAATGTACAGAAAATGTGTACAAATTTGTTGAAGCTTACATATATATTATAGTATATTTGCTTATGTTTCAGACTGGTAGATACAAAGTTAATGTCAAATACACAACCATTCAAAGTAAGCTTTTTTTGCGTACGATGTATATTACTGGTAATGGACAAAAAAATTCTGTGCAGTAAGGAAATTACTTTAAATGTCAAATTTAGGGGTCACAAGTCTGTCCCAGGTAATGAACAGGTCCTCTCATTTTCCTACTTTTTTGTATTACATGATAATGTTCTTGTGTAACAGTTTAACACTCCTCTACTCATCCATCCAACTAAATGCAGATTAAAGCTAAATTCTTTTATGTGATATTAGAGCAGAATCATGTTTTAACGTATGGAAACAATATGACAAGGTTATACACTTGTGAAGTAATTTCACAAAAGTGTAGCTGGAGTGAATTATACAAGCGGCATATAACAAATTTAGCAGTTTAGTTAAAACATGGTCCTGCTATATATTGATTGTAATATGTATTTCTTATAAACGAGAAGATGAAATAGGGAAGCACTACTTCATTGGGCATATATGGTGCAAAGTAAAATAGGTTGACGTGACGTCAACATGTAGCAGGGTTTAAACAGTGTTGAAATATGGGAAGTAACACTTTTGAAATGTCTTTTATATAAGGTCCTAGATCAAATGCTTAACACCTGCATGACACTATATAATAGGTCGTTGTGACATCAAATTTCCATGTTTTTACGAAAGTATGCCGGTTTGTTATCTTAATGAACAAAGAAGACTGAAAATTTGGAAATCTCTCAAAAGCAGTGTTACCCTGTCAAACCACCTGTATCATCTTGAATCCCCTCAAAATTTACCTTATCCTTTTTGGTCTCAGCATGTTTGGTATGGGGAATTTCCATATACTTACGCAGATGATTGTCATTTCTTTACTGGTACTGATGATAAACTTGGACAGATGATAAAGTTGACCACCTTGGAATTATGCGATTGCAATTGGTTATTTATATAATTGAACACACCATCTAATAGCAACCACTTATAACACCAACTGGTTTAAACAAAAACAACATTCAGTAAATATTCTGTATAAATAAATGACTTACATTTATCTGTAGAACAATATATTTATCCAAAATTACTGGGGAAGAGGGCGTTTTTAGCTCATCTGATTTTTAGCTCACCTGAGCACAAAGTGCTCAAAGGTGAGCTTTTGTGATCGCCCTGTGTCCGTCGTCCGTCCGTCCGTCCGTCGTCAACAGTTTGACTGTTAACACTCTAGAGGTCACAATTTTGGCCCAATCTTAGTGAAACTTGGTCAGAATGTTACCCACAATAAAATCTTGGATGAGTTCGATATTGGGTCATCTGGGGTCAAAAACTAGGTCACTAGGTCAGATAAAAGGAAAAGCTTGTTAACACTAGAGGTCACAATTTTGGCTCAATCCTAATGAAACTTGGTCAGAATGTTACTCAGAATTAAATCTTGGAAGAGTTCGATTTTGGGTCATCTGGGATCAAAAATTAGGTCTCGAGGTCAAATCAAAGGAAAAGCTTGTTAACACTCTAGAGGTCACAATTTGGGCCCAATCTTATTGAAACTTGGTCAGAATGTTACCCTCAGTAAAATCTTGGACAAGTTTGATATTGGGTCATCTGGGGTAAAAAACTAGGTCACCAGGTCAAATCAAAGGAAAAGCTTCTTAACATTGTAGAGGCCACATTTATGACTGTATCTTCATGAATCTTGGTCGGAATGTTTATCTTGATGGTCTCAAAGTCCAGTTTGAATCTGGGCGATGTAGGATCAAAAACTAGGTCACCAGGTCAAATCAAAGGAAAAGCTAGTTAAAACTGTAGAGGCCACATTTATGACCATATCTTAATGAAACTTGGTCAGAATGTTAATCTTGATGATCTATAGGTCAAGTTTTAATCTGGGTCAGGTGAGGTCAAAAACTAGGTTACTAGGTCAAATCAAAGGAAAAGCTTGTTAACACTCTAGAGCCCACATTTATAACTTTATCTTCATGAATCTTAGTCAGAATGTTAATCTTGATGATCTTTAGGTCAAGTTCGAATCTGGGTCATGTGGGGTCAAAAACTAGGTCACCGGGTCAAATCAGAGGAAAAGCTAGTTAATACTTTAGAGACAACATTTATGACCATATCTTAATGAAACTTTGTCAGAATGTTAATCTTGATGATCTTAGGTCAATAGGTCAGGTGAGCGATACAGGGCCTTCATGGCCCTCTTGTTTTTAAAAAAAGATGAGTTATTGTCATCACTTGATTGGCGTCGGCGTTGCCTGGTTAAGTTTTATGTTTAGGTCAGCTTTTCTCATAAACTATCAAAGGTATTGCTTTGAAACTTGCAACACTTGTTCACCATCAATAGCTGACCCTGTACAGTAAGAAACGTAACTCCATCCTGCTTTTTGCAAGAATTATGGCCCCTTTTGGACTTAGAAAATATCAGATTTCTTGGTTAAGTTTTATGTTTAGGTCAGCTTTTCTCATAAACTATCAAAGCTATTGCTTTAAAACTTGCAACACTTGTTCACCATCATAAGTTGACCATGTACAGCAAGAAACATAACTCTGTCCTGCTTTTTGCAAGAATATGGCCCCTTTTGGACTTAGAAAATATCAGATTTATTGGTTAAGTTTTATGTTTAGGTAAACTTTTCTCCTAAACTATCAAAGCTATTGCTTTGAAACTTGCAACTGTTGTTCACCATCATAAGCTGACTCTGTACATCAAGAAACATAACTCCATCCTGCTTTTTGCAAGAATTATGGCCCTTTTTGGACTTAGAAAATCATGGGTAGGACAATTTTTCTATTATACAAAAAAAAATCAGATGAGCGTCAGCACGGCGGTGCTCTTGTTTTTATGCATGCTCACTGTCAACACATAAAGGCCTGACATTGGGTCATTTTTCATTATTTGATCCGGAATGGCTGTTGCATCATTTTTGGAAAGTTTCAATATAATACTATGAGGAAAATTTTGTAAATGACAAAGTAGTCAAATTTATCATCAGTCAACGTTTATACAGTCCCAATTTTACATACCCCTTTCAGGGCATCACTTCATGCGAGTTTGCTTACTAGATTATACATTTGCTGAAAACTTTACATAATTCAAATTTATATTTAAAATATAGATTTGATTATGTAAAGTTTTCAGCAAATGTTAAGCTTTATTTTGATACCAACTATTGATAACAATTTGCAGAAATAAAAAAGTTATAGGTAAAAAACCTCATTTTCTATCTGGGTTCATCATCAGTACCAGTAAAAATATTTCTGCTGTCTTTTTTCAGGACCGTATAGACAACACAGGGCTAAGTTATTTACACCATCTAACACAGATGCCTCCATTTGTCAAACCAGAGGTTGGTACGTACAGTTTGTATTCAGTCATTGCAGTAAAATATTGATCATTTAAGTAAACTAGAAAGAAACTTTGTTGTATGATCTCTCACAGGACCTTTAACTCATCTGCGTCTGGTATTTGGAAAAAAATCTATGAGGTATTATCGTCATTTGATCATTGGCATCGCATTGAAATTAAAAAAATTTTGTTTAGGTCCACCTTTCTCAAAACTTATAAGTGCTGAATCTTTGAAACCTTGCATATTTGTTTATCATCATTAGGTAACTTTGTAAGTCAAGAACCATAACTCTGATATGCATTTTGTCAAAATTATGGCCATTTTTGTACTTTGAAAAATTGAGTTTCTTGGTTGAAATTTTTGTTTAGGTCCACCTTTTCTCAAAAGCTATAAGAGGTACAGCTTTGAAAGTTTGCATACTTGTTTATCATCATTAGGTGACTATGTAGGCCAGGAACGTTAACCCTGATTTGAATTTTGTCAAAATTATTGCCCGTTTTGTACTTAGAAAATAGGAACTATAACTATTTTCTTTATTTTCTGAACTATAAACATTTTTATGCCCCCAGCATCTACTGATGCGGTAGGCATATCGTGATTGTCTTGTCCGTCCGTTTGTTCGTCCGTCCGTACGAGGTTAACCAAACGGGACCGTTTCATCTAGCATCAATACCCCTTACTAGAATGACTTGATACTAATGCAAATGTAACCTGTGACCATTCCTCATCTTCAGACATCACCTGACCTCAGTTTGACCTTGACCTTGACCTCATTTTGGACTTAGGTTGCTTTATACGGGCCATCTCTTGGTTAACCAAGTTGGACCGTTTCGTCTAGCATCAATACCCCTTACTAGAATGACTTGATACTAATGCAGATGTAACCTGTGACCATTCCTCATCTTCAGACATCACCTGACCTCAGTTTGACCTTGTCTTTGACCTCATTTTGGACTTAGGTTGCTTTATATGGGTCACCTCTTGGTTAACCAAATGGGACCGTTTCGTCTAGCATCAATACCCCTTACAAGAATGAATTGATACTAATACAGATGTAAACTGTGACCATTCTTCATCTTCAAACATCACCTGACCTCACTTTGACCTTGACCTTGTTTTGGACTTAGGTGCGAAATCTATTGACAAGGATGCCACTGGGGGCATAAAGTGTTTATTGAACGCAGCTCCTTGTCTTACATATTGTCCAGCACTTGCAGATGAGCGATGCCACCCGTAGATGGTGCTCTTGTTTTATACACCTGAAGGGATGTATTATGTTATGATGCTGGTGTCCATCCATCTGTCTGTTCGTTGCTGCATCCGTCCATTAACAATTTCAGGTCCGCTCTGTAACTCTTGAACTGCTTGAAGGATTTCAAAGAAACTTGGCACAAATGCTCACAAGATTAAGATGATGTGCAGAGCGCATGTTTCAGATGGCTCGCTTCAAGGTCACACTTACGGGTCAGAGGTCTTACCTGAACCCCTTGAAAGATTTTGAAGAAACTTATCATAAATGTTCACCACATCTAGACAATGTGCAGAGCACATGTTCTGGATGGCTGGCTTCAAGGTCAAGGTCACACTTAGGGGTCAAATATCATATGCCCATGTTTCTTGTCCATTCTGTAACTCTTGAAATACTTGAAGGATTTTAAAGAAACTTGCCACAAATGTTCACCAGATTGAGTTGACATGCAGAGTGCATGTTTTGGATGGCTTGCTTGAGGGACAAGGTCACACTTAAGGTAAATGGTCATACCTTTGGGCGTATATTGCTCTGCATTGCGGTTCTCTTGTTATTAACTGCTAGATAAGCTATTGATAAAGTGAATCAAAGGACAAATCTGTTGTCAAAGCTAATAGTTTTAAAGTACTTTTCACTTTGTATGTTTGAACATCTTTCTATCTGTCAAATGAATTTGGTCACAATTCATTTTCTATTTCTTCCCTTGCTATACATACCATTACTCCTGGATGTATTCTATTATTAACCTAGTAAAATATGGATACAACTTAAGTAAGACTATCTTATATTATAATCTGTTCTATTAAATTTTATAATACAGCAGCATAAATAATGAGAATATGATTTAAGTCCTGTCCCCACTTGTGAATATGGAATGATGTCCATATGTCGGTCTGTTCATTTGCCCCCAGTGTCATTTCATTTAGCCTGATACATTAAAAAGTTGTGGATTGATGTTTATATAACAAAAGTTAAGTCCTAACTTTGTGTTCCCATTTTTCGAAAACTCTTGTGTCTTCAACACTTTTAGTTCAACTTGTCATGATCCCCACTTTACAATCATGGATCTCTTTTGTTCGGGAGACTTTGAAATCTGATTTGATAATTTTGCAGAAATATCAGAGGACTTGGATAACAAATACAAGGACAACGAGGCGTTACATGAAGCAGGATATGACGCTTTCGTTACTGGACAATGTTTTATATCTCTCTCAAACTTCCTAGGTAAGAATGGTAGTGTGAAGTATATAATGTACAAGAACAATGAAAGGATTACTTGAAAGAGGTGTTTTATATATTTATTAGAAAGTCATTGCTAGTAGTCTGTTGTGTAATAATAAGTTTATCATGGTTTGAGAGTATTTGTTCACCTAGTGAGACAAGAGTGTTCCAAAAATAATGGCAGTGTGAGATAATTTTATCTCCCATGGCTTGTCTCCCATTGGTCATACACGTCTGTATTTTATCATGTTTTTATGACTGCTCAATGTCCATCGTGGATCGTGGTCCGTCAACAATTTCTAAAAAATCTTCTTCTTGAAAACCACTGGGCAGAATCACACCAAACTTCACAGGAATGATCCTTGGGTGGCCCCCTTTCAAAATTATTCAAAGAATTGAATTCCATGCAGAACTCTGGTTGTCATGGCAACCGAAAGGAAAAGCTTTAAAAATCTTCTTGTCCAAAACCGCAAGGCATAGAGCCTTGATATTTGGCATGTGACATTATCTAATGGTCCTCCATGAAGATAGACCTAGGCCTTTGATATTTGGTATGTAGCATTGCCTTGTGGTCCTCTACCAAAATTGTTCAAATTATAACCTTAGGGTGAAAAGGGGCCCTGCCCCGGGGGGTCTCAAGTTTTACATAGCCTTATATAGGGAAAAAACTTAAAAATCTTCTTGTCCAAAACCGCAAGGCATAGAGCCTTGATACCTTGATATTTGGCATGTGACATCATCTAATGGTCCTTTATGAAGTTTGTTCAAATTGTGCCCCTGGGGTGAAAAGAGGCCCCACCCTGGGGGTCACAAGTTTTACATAGACTTATATAGGAAAAAACTTTAAAAATCTTCTTGTCTGAAACCACAAGACCTAGGTCTTTGATATTTGGTATGTTGCAGTGCCTTGTGGTATTTAGAAAAATCAACAGTACACTTGATTATATGACATCATTGTTATGTTACATCACTGTAACAGGCTAGTAATATGTTTTTAATAATTAATAATTAGTGAAATAAAATTGTCAGAACAGTAAGAATATAAGATCTACCCCGCCTGTTATTTTGTAGTAATAAGGAAATACCATCCTCACTCCTTGATAATGTTTGGATCAGTCTGGGCATCAGTATGCAATAATATTTCGTTTACATTTATTTGGTAAAGTAGATTGTATATTGATATTTGCATACATGTTGCATACAAATATACTGGGTAAGAAATAAAGTAGGTGCAATGGTTGAATAAAGCATACAGTATACAGATGCCAGTAGCCATGTAAACAGGTACACATTTTGGTGACCCAAAACCTATCTATAACTCGAACAAGTTTTGTAGGTCACGTCGAGTTGGAGGGAACAAAGTTTGTTTGTATTTCCAAAAACTGCAGAACCTCATTTTTATGTCCCTCTTCGAAGAGGGAGGGGTATATTGTTTTGCAGATGTCGGTCTGTCGGTATGTAGACCAATCCGTTTCCGGATGATAACTCAAGAAGGCTTGGGCCTAGGATCATGAAAGTTGAGAGGGAGGCTGGTCATAACCAGCAGATGACCACTACTGATTTTGAGATTAGTAGGTCAAAGGTCAAAGTCACAGTGATCTGAAACAGTTAAACGGTTTCCGGATGATAACTCAAGAATGCTTTGACCTAGGATCTTGAAAGTTGATAGGGAAGTTGATCATGACCAGCAGATGACCCCTATTGATTTTGAGGTCAATAGTCAAAAGGTCAAGGTCACATCAACCCAGAACAGTTAAACGGATTCTGGATGATAACTCAAGAACGCTTGGGCCTAGGATCATGAAAATTGATTGGGGGGTTAGCCATGACCAGCAGATGATCCCTATTGATTTTGAGGTCAGTAGGTCAAAGGTCAAGGTCACAGTGACCCGGAACAGTTAAACCGTTTTTGGATGATAACTCAAGAACGCTTTGGCCTAGGATCATGAAAGTTGATATGAATGTTGGTAATGACCAGCAGATGACTCCTATTGATTTTGAGGTCAGTATGCCAAATGTCAAGGTCACATTGACAGTGGAACATTTAAACTGTTTCTGGACGATAACTTGAGAACGCTTGGGCCTGGGATAGGAATATAATAGGAAGGTTGATCATGACTAGCAGATGACCCCTAATGATTTTGAGGTCAATAGGTTAAACGTCAAGGTCACATTGACCCAGAACAGTAGAACTTCTGTGTACAGTGACCAAATAATTTCTGTTCCTTGTGCAATTACTGAATGCATCAAGAGAGTTCTACGAGCTCTTGTTGGACAAAATCCTAACCTCTGTTTGGATTTTCTTATCCACAACTCAAGGGTGTAGTAAATTCACTGTATTGATTAACAATCTAATTAAGTAGTTTAATGCCGGACTACTTTTTCCCCTCTGTCACATGTATAGAGATGAAAATTATCAGTTTCCTTCACAAGGAAATATTTACAGTGCAAAATGTTTTAAATGCAGGAAAGTGATCAGTGAAAGAGAAGTAAGATAATTATTGATATCTGTTTCAGGTCAGTTCCAGCAGCCGCCATCTGACCATGTGCCTCCAGCCTCCCCGCTTCTAGAACCTTTTCTCAATAAGTAAGCATACACTCCTATCCCTAGATATTCATTCTGTATTTGTTTTAAGACGAAGGGCATTAGAGGGGTGTCGATAATAAAAGTATCAGCCATTTTCTTTTTAAACAACGAATAAATGTGTTTCTCCAGGTAGATAAAAGAGCTTTTATGATAATGAAACCTACTCTTTCTTTCGATTGATAGTATAAAATGTAAGAAATTAATGAGCCCCACTGTGTTAGGGCTTTGTGACCAATTAGTCAGTGAACATCCATACAGTCCATTCATCCCCACATCCATAATGTTCATTATATCAGTTTCAACACTTGCCTGCAACTGAATAGCGCAGGCTGATCTGGATCCATACTGATAGCAAAGCAGGAAAACAGCAGCCCTTGTGCAAATATTTTATAAATGTTTTGGTAAGTAGTTTTATTTTCTATTTCAGAATATTTATGATGAGGTCATTGGACATACCATATATGGATCTGGTAGCAGCTGATTGTAAGTTAATGTAGGACCATCTTTTGATTACCTGATTACTTTTGACATGTCATGTCTAAATACCTGTACTTAACAGAAATCTCCCCTCTACAAAAGATAATAGGTAAGGGTTGACTTCTCGGAAGCACAGAGCACCACAAACTGAATTGGGATATTAGCTGGTGTTCGTCCATATGCTTGTTCATTTGTCTTCAAGGTCATTTCATTTAGCACTTTTTGAGCCCCCACCACTGAGTGGAGGGGTCATATAGATTTGATCTTGTCCGTGTGTCTGTCTGTCTGAAAAGTTTGTGACGTGCCTAGCTCAAAAAGTATTTGATATAAATCGATGCAAGGCTTTCATCATGTTATGAACTTGTGCACCTTCTATTTTTCGTCTTTTTTCCACTCCCTGTTTCCATAGTTTAATGATGATGGCCCCTGAAATAGGCAAAAATGCACATTTTCACCTTGTGACACGCCTAGCTCAAAAAGTATTTCATATAAAACAATTGAGACTTGCATGCGCACCTTCTATTTTTCGGCTTTTTTCTACTCCCTATTTCCAGAGTTATGGTCCCTGTATTAGTCAAAAATGCGCATTTTCACCATGTGACTTAACTAGCTCAAAAAGTATTTCATATAAATCAATGAAACCTTGCGTGAGTCTAAATCATGATATGAACTTACACACCAACTATTTTTCATCTGGCTCCTCCCCCAATTTCCAGAGTAATGGCCCCTGAAATAGTCAAAAATGCACATTTTCAACTTGTGACGTGCCTAGCTCAAAAAGTATTTGACATAAATTGATGAAACCTTGCATGAGTCTTTATCATGATATGAACTTGCGCACCTATTTTTCATCTGGCTCGGCCCCCTATTTCCAGAGTTGTGGTCCCTGAAATAGTCAAAAATGCACATTTTCACCATGTGACTTACCTAGCTCAAAAAGTGTTTGATGTAAATTGATGAAACCTTGCACGAGTCTTTATCATGATATGAACTTGCGCACCTCCTATTTTTCATCTGGCTCCACCCCCTATTTTCAGAGTTTATGGCCACTGAAATAGTCAAAAAATGCACATTTTCACCTTGTGACAGCCTAGCTCAAAAAGTATTTTGATTTAAATTCATGAAACCTTGCATTAGTCTTCATCATGATGTGACCTTGCATACTTGGCATTCATCTTGAGATTTTAATGCTAATTACTGAGTTACGGCCCTTGAAATAGCCAAAATAGTGGATTTTTTGTTTGTGATGCTCATTGCTCAAAAAGTATATGGCATAGAATAATGAATCCTTCATATAAAATGTTTGTTGAGGCTATACACCCTTAAGACTGCAAACATTTGAATTATTGCCCATTATTTGTGACAAATGTACAAGTGGATGCACACTCTATGTCCAACAGACACATTCTATTTGTTTTCAAAGACTCATGGATTGATGTTTATATAAATTTCCATAAATGTCTCATTTAGACGACATGCAGAACTTTCTTCTTGAAATCAAGTTTAAGTACTCTAAACTAAAAGTGTTCTTTATGGTTTTCAAGACTGACAAAACACAACTTTTGTCTGACAAGTTTCTGTCTAATATTTGGTTTTCTTACATCTGCAGAAATGTAGGCAAAAATGTGTCTTACTTGTGTCTATAATGATGCTTTAAATGTACCTTCCTCTGCAGAAGTTATATCTGGGGTACCTCAGGGATCTGTCCTAGGCCCTCTCCTATTCATAATTTACATAAATGACCTACCCTCACATGTCAAACTGACATGTTTGCAGATGACACAACTTTAACAAGTTCGGAATACTCTATGCAGGAAGTTCATTCAAGTCTCCAAACTGACCTTGACAATGTTACCACATGGTGCACACAAAATGCAATGATATTAAATGCCACAAAAACTAAAGCAATGTAAGTATCATCAAAAAACACAAAATCTCACAAATCTCACAACTCATCACTACCAAAACTAGTGCTAAAAAACCAGGAAATAGAATATTCTGAAAATGAAAAATTGCTAGGTGTTAATGTAGACAAAAATCTAAAATGGACAACCCAAGTAGAAAAGACACTAAAGAAATGCAACTCACAGTTATACTTGCTCCTAAGAATCAAACAATATCTTGATCTGCACTCACGGAAATTATTCTTTAATGCCTACATTTTGCCACATTTAGACTATTGTTGCACAATTTGGGGAAACTGTAGCAATGAGCTGAACACAGAATTGATTAAATTTTAAAAAAGAGCTGCCAGAATCATTCTAGATAAAAGCTATGGTAGTCCATCTGCTGCTTTATTTAATGAATTAAATTGGATGAAATTTGGTGAACGAGTGACATACAAAAAAAGCAGTACTCATGTTCAAGTCTATAGACACTAAGGGCATTTCAAACATCTTATGTGAAATGGCTTTTCTCCTCAGTATCCTAAATTAGTGTACCAAAGTATGTTGTAGCATATTTTCAGTTTGTATGATAGTAGTAATGTATAAAATATTCATATGTTTTTCTATATATGTAATTGTACTATTTAATTGTTCTTTGGTTTTTGTTTTCGTAATTTATGTAAATCTTGTGTATCATTGTATTGTTGAATGTTTTATCATCTGTATATTATGTATATATTCTGAGGCCCACATGGAAGATTGGGAAACCAAATGTGTAGCCTCATTAAATAAAGTCTTTACTTACTTACATACTTACTTCCTCTGCTGGTAAAACTGGGCCAAGACGTTTGACCAAACAAGAAAATGCACTTTTGACTCAGTCATTTTGTGTGCTTGATGTATGTGGCAGTTTACTAGTTATATATAACATATAAGGGTAAACCTATACCAGTTGATTTAACATAGACCTATGCTATAAGATAAAACTCTGTCCGGCCCATCACAGCATTTGTTGGATAAATTGTCTCTTAGACTTAGTGTCATTTTCAGCCAACACGTTTACCTTGATTGACTATTCCACAAGCCTTACACAAAACCAACTGGTTCATTAATTTAATGAAATGGTTGAGCATATACGAAACTGGGATTGATGCAGAATATGTTATATACAAGTACACCTAGTCTGGAATATGTCAGCTTAAAGTTAGGTACATTTATTGGTTGCGGGTTTATCCCGCTACCAAAGTTACAAGTGTATTTCTGACAATCATATAGCATCTTTATTTTATTCCAAATCACATCCAAAGGATGTTCATGTGCTACGCAAAATAGTCCCATTCATGAACAATGCGGATGAATTATCAATTAACAAGTAGTTCTTATTCAACCTGTATCCACTCACACTGACCATTTAGATTATATAAGATCTATCAATGATAAGGTATTCCAGCCCATGGTTACATCACAAGCTAGGTCAGGCAGAGTTCATCTTAGATATGAGGCACATTAAATTTGTATTTGTTTCTCATTCATGTATATTCATGGACTGGCATTTAAACAGAAAATAAATCTACCAAAAACTCGCAACCATCAGACATTTCAAGGCTTTGATTTTTAAAAAAAAGTTACGTAGCCTTTATTTGTCATTTTCAAGCACTCACTATTTAGAATTTAATTGGTCAATGGAAATTATTTGGTGAATGTAGATTTAGATCAGAAAAAATAGAAAATTTTGTATAGAAGGTTTTTAACATTATGATAATACTTAAAATAGAAAGCATTCAAGAATTTTATTGTTAAATATGTTCTGTGGGTTGTTTCCCTTTAATTGGAATTCATAATTTTGTAGCCCTCAATTTACTTAAATACATTCTGTAGAATTACTAGTGTAAGTAAAGTATAGTAAATGAGCCATGCCATGGGAAAACCAACATAGTGGCTTTGCGACCAGCATGGATCCAGACCAGCCTGCGCATCCGCGCAGTCTGGTCAGGATCCATGCTGTTCGCTAACAGTTTCTCCAATTCCAATAGGCTTTAAAAGCGAACAGCTTGGAGCCTGACCAGACTGCGCGGATGCGCAGGCTGGTCTGGATCCATGCTGGTCGCAAACCCACTATGTTGGTTTTCCCATGCCACGGCTCAAATGGTAATTGTATTAATTATTGATAATAATTGCCACTAAAACAACTTGCAGGGAGAAAAAATCCAAGGAAAGAAACATATATAGCCTGAATAATGGGAGACAATTATTTAAATGACATACTGATTGAATATTTGAGTTGTTACCCATTAGTTATCAAGTTATGTCAAAAATGCGGGAGGTTTTTTCTTGATTTATGGCATTATTTTGCAGGGTTTAGATACATGTATGTGTTAATGTCTCCAGGGCTGGTTGTAGGATCTTGTTGAATTTTAATTGGTATTTTGATAATGTCAGTTTTGTGGTCAAAAATGTACTTTTTGCAAGGCAATGTTCTCATTTGTGAAATATTTTTACATGGAAATATACTGCTTATATACTAACTTAAGGTATCCTGGAAGTTTTTACAACAATCCAGGAAAAAGTAAAGTCAGAGTTGTTGGTGTTGAAATATTATGGCTGAAATTCAGGGGCCTCCATGGCTGAGTAGTTAAGGCTGCTAACTTCAAATCACTTGCCCCTCACTGATGTTGGTTCAAGGCTCACTCTGGGCGTTGAGTTCTTCATGTGAGGAAGCCATCCAGCTGGCTTCTGGAAGGTTGGTGGTTCTACCCAGGAGTTCGCCCGTGATGAAAAAGTGCTCGGAGGGGCACCTGGGGTCTTCATCCACCATCAAAGCTGGAAAATTGCCATAATTATGACCCATAATTGTGTCCATGCAACGTTAAACCCAACAAAGAAACAAAATTTAGAATGGAAAATAACACTTCGAAATTGTTTTTAGACCATAAATTCTAAACCTGTTATGATATTTTGAAAATTCAAAGTGTCTGTTACAACCATTGCAGTTCTGTAGAATGTTGTATGATATTAATGATATTGTAAGGTCTGCGTTATGGAAAAGGTTGATCGAACAGTAAGAAATAAGTATTCTAGGAAAGAAAATCAACTGAATTAGGACACTGATTAAAAAATAAGGACTTGAAATAAGAAATAAAGGGTTTTAGAGAATTAAGGATACAAAGTCAATAGACAAGACCTCAGATTAAGAAATGAACTTTATAGAAAACAAGAAAATGAGGTCTGAAAAGGGACAGAGAAAAAGACTCAAAGACTAAAAGGACTGGAGAGCAAAAAAATATTAAGAACAGTGCTTTTGTAATTAACATATTGAACAGTTTTATTTGTAAAATATGTCACAGGGGTTAACAGGTGCATTGATGATATAACTCAGCTACATAAATTTTGAAATCATATTTGGAGCTAAAAGTATGGACTTCTAGAATTTGTTAATGTTAGGACATTTAAACGATTCATGTATGTTTTAGAGTCAAAAATCAGGACAGGTAGAGTTCTTTGATGTTAAAAATCAGGACAGTAAGGACACTTTCTTTTGGGATAGGTTGTAGATGCCAGTAAGAAACTTTCTATCATAGTACAGTTGTGTGTTTTGTAAGATTTTATTAAGAAATGAATTTTTTTTTTCGATGTTTATGCTAAATGAATGACAGAATAGGATCAGCAAATTCATGAGTCAGGCTAGCAATTCATGTTATTTGCCAATCCTATTCTGTTGTTAATTTCACAAAAAATAAAAAAAAAATTAATTCATTTCTTATACAGTACATCCTATCAAGAGCGGCCCTCTCTTAAGCAAAAACCTCTCTATAACAACATCATCAATAACAACATCATCAAAATTTCCCTAAGCTGAAATTTACTATCAAATTTACCTCTCCATAACAGTCAATATTTGCATCTCCCAAAGGATGTTGCTCTACAGAGGTTGCACTGTATTTTCATTATATTTCCTTTCCATTTGTAAACAAGATTATATTATAAATTGCACACATTCTGTTGCATTTAATAGTAAAATCAGCTTCCCTGCAATTCTGTTCACCAGATGGAACAACAACGACGTCATCCAAGGAACGTTCTCCCTGACTATATGCGGACGTTGTCAAAACAGCGCCCCGTTATCACTAAGCAGTGTTGTCGTAACTTTGGCACCTGTCTTTTTGCTATTCATACAAAATGAAAATATAATTTTCAATGGAAAAGAATAGGGCGAATGTAGATATTGTCTCACTAGCACAGTGTTATAAGTCATATCGTGACCTTCCAGCATTGGTAGTGGAGGAAGACCCTAGGTGCCTCTAGAGTCATTATTTAAGACACAGAAAGTCACCTATAAGTAAACAACCTGTCTGTAAACATAACATGCTAGAGGGCTCCCTCACATGAAATTGGTACGCCCTAAACAAGGTTTCAGATTCAAATGTTTGGGAGGTGATTTGAAGACAGGGACCTTAACCTTTGGGTCATAAATAAGGGCTCCCACTCAGTGGAGCAGGTTCTGATTTAGGTGTATGCCTTGAAAAATCATGACACTTTGTCACTTACCACTTAGTGTACATGATGGGTACTTCAATATTGATAAATACAACCATTCAAGTTGGGTAGAAAAACAGCCCCAAAAATACATTTGAGGGTAATTTGTGCCCAATCATTCATACATTCACAAGATATCATTATGTACTTGAAGGAAAGAGAAAGCTCCTTTTCAAAATTTAACTGAGTGTGTGTAAACTTGTGAATTGGTCTAAAACACTTCTTAAATGTTTGTGTAAACAAAGGGTTAAGACCTGCAAAGTTGGTTTCAAAAATGTTCTATAAATTTGCATGACATATTGAAGTGCTGACTTCCCGGTTTCAAGCAGGGTAAAAACATTCTGAAAATCTTACTATCTCTCGAGAAAGTAATCATTTCAAAGCTTTGTAAAAAAAAAAACAACAAATTTTATGAAGCAATACCGGATTGAAATGTATAAAAACTAGCTTGAAATTGAAGATATGTAGTTATATAACGCAGTAAACATTGCGGTAAATTGTCTGATTAGTGTTTGATTAGCTGAAGTACCTGTAAACAAATAGAGACATGACTTCAGGTCTTTTGAAGAGAATATGGGATTGGCAGACGTTAAGTGCCCTTGATTTTAAACCCCTAATCAATGCAGGGACATACCCTGGTTGTACCTGCGGAACACTTTTTTTGTGTTTTGAATCACCAAGCATGAAGGTTGCATAAAACATGTATCTTTTGCATTTAATAAGTTTCAAAAAGATTGTATTTAACGGTATGGGAAAAGAGTAAATTTTAAAATGATTGATCCTAGAAGTAAGTAGTGCTGCTGGGTTCATATTGGCCAGAAGTCATTTAAGAAGTCTCTTAAATGTGAGTGGTGGTATAGGTAATAAAGTTTCCATTCCTCCACCCAGAGGTTATGGATCTGAACACCATTGGAATCTCCTATATGCCTTCTCACGTGGCATACATGCTGCTTTTTCGAGAATGCGGCACTCTGGATTGATACAAACAAGTATTAAGCATTCTCTGAAATGAGACCTCTGTATATTTGTATAGTACTAACCTCTGGGTATAGTGTCAGGAGGCAGCTGTCACTCAGTTTGCTTTAATTTTTATTTTTATCACATTCATTAGGGTTACTATATTTTAAAAGATATTTTGAATCAAAGGCAATTGTTTGACTCAAATAGGTGTAAAGTATAAAATACTTTGCAATTAAAATGGTTGTTCAGTGATAAAAATGATGAATATATTCCTATACATAAAGGAGCAAAAATAGCTTTTGTATGTATAATAAAAAAAGAAACATGAAAAAAAATTAAGTGTGAAAAATGGATGTTAATGTCTATATTACATGTATTTAGAAAGTCAGTTATTATTATTATTATTATACCAGATTTATATAGCGCCCTTTTCATGATCAATTTCACGTTCAAAGGCGCTTTACGTAGTTCAAATGCAGCCACACAGGGTGCATAATTCATCCTCTGCTAGTACAGACAGAGTGATCTGACCAGAGGGACAGAGTGAGACAAAGCCCCCACGACAGAGAGATCAGAAATCAGATACAGGCTTGCCCGGCTAACTTAGCCTAGCTCGTTGCGAATAGACAGCCTGGTTCTTTAACGTGCCCAGTGTATAGCACTGATGCATTGCCTGGGTTCCTGACCAGTACACCTCTAGTTGGGTGGGAAACACTGAAAAGCGTTTCTGAAAATTCCCGAGTAGCTGCCGGGGATCGAACCCCCGACCTCAGGATTGGAAGGCCAGTGTGCAAACCACTGAGCTATCCGTCCACAGTTGTTACTTAAAAAAAATCCAAGTCACTATGACATAGATTCTATTCTCATTTCCTTTTTGCACTAAAAATGTCCTTGAAAAATTTAGAGAACCATATTTGTTTGTTGATAGTTTATTAAGAGCAATTTACCAGGATGTGGTTGATACCAAGTTTACATTGCCATTTTTTTATATGTCCGACATTTTACCTTGCTTAAGTACTTGAAGATTGTCAGTCACATTTAAGCAACATTTTTTGACAGTTTTTATGTTCATTTAGAGATTTTTTTTTAAAGAACAAAAAAAAATTTTTTTTTTAGATAAACATGAATAAAGTTGGATCCCATTCAGATAATTATGTATCTTTAACTATGTTTTTATGAAAATTTGTAATTTAATTTAATTTCTGGTTTAACATTTGCATCATATATTGCATTTCAACAATCTGAACCTTAGGGAAAGTTTTAAAAAAGTGCTTAGATTCTGAATTCATTTATCTCAAATCTCTTGGTTGTGCTAATAATTTAACAAACTTGCGTTTTTAATTAATTTCATCTGAATGAGTATTTTGCACTGCAAATCTTTGACAAATGTAATACAACTGTTCTTATATTCATATACCTCATGTTTGTTGTTAGGTCTTTCGTTATACTATGCTAAAATAAGTTGGTTTGGCTACAAGGATAGAGCAATCAACTTTAAAAGTACCTCTTGTGAAAATCTAACTTGAATTAAGCTCATAATGCCTTTGTTCATAATGTGGCTGCCACCTTTTTATGCCCCTGAAGGGAGGCATATTAGTTTTAAACTGTCTGTCTGTTTGTTAGTTAGTTCGTTTGTCACAACGTTAACTTTTTGCATGAAGGCACTTTACTCGCAAAGGTCAAGGTCACCAGGTCAAAGGTCAAGGCGCTGCGGGGGCATTTGTCACCATTAGTGACAGCTCTTGTTTTATTTATGAACATAAAATAAGTTAATTTCTTGTTAAATCCTAATATTTGTCGAAGTTTTGAATATTGTTTAACAGTTTTGAGCTGTGCCATGAGAAAACCAACATAGTGGCTTTGCGACCAGCATGGATCCAGACCAGCCTGTGCGGATCACGAAGGTCAAGGTCACCAGGTCAAAGGTCAAGGCGCTGCGGGGGCATTTGTCACCATTAGTGACAGCTCTTGTTTTATTTATGAACATGAAATAAGTTAATTTCTTGTTAAATCCTATTTTGAATAATTGTTTTCTCTAATATTTGTCGAAGTTTTGAATATTGTTTAACAGTTTTGAGCCGCGCCATGAGAAAACCAAAATAGTGGCTTTGCGACCAGCATGGATCCAGACCAGCCTGCGCATCCATGCAGTCTGGTCAGGATCCATGCTGTTCGCTAACGATTTCTCTAATTCCAATAGACAATGAAAGTGAACAGCATGGATCCTGACCAGACTGTGCGGATGCGCAGGCTGGTCTGGATCCATGCTGGTCACAAAGCCACTATGTTGGTTTTCCCATGGCACGGCTCTTTTATTGAACACATCGTTTTTTATTACCTCCCTTTGTAGCTCTTACTGTACAGTCTGTGCAGGCTGATCATGGTCTGCACTGTTCCCTATTCAGTTAGTAAATTTTCAGTGAACACCCCTTTGAATAAGAAGTGGTACTGCCCAAAAGGATTGATGGACCAATCTATTTTAGAAATTTTGCAAATATAAGTACTTTGTTGTTTGTTGTTGTAGTAGGTTGCATTCTTGCATTTTACTGCAAAAATGCATCAGTAAAATATTTTCATAGTTGTCCCTCAGTTAGTGTACTTTATTACTTAAATGAACAGGTAGAAAAGTTTAAAAGTGCTATTTTTTTTTCTTATATAAAACTACAACTCCTTTTCAGTGACACTAGGATGACACATGTAATATGATGTTTTTTTGATTTGTGAGAAATTGAAAGTTATTTAAATCTTCTCGATTACCACACATCAGATCACATTTTTATTCACTTCTTCACCTCTCAAGAAAATATTATATTGGTTATTCACTTGATGTTATTAAATTTTGATCTTCCACTGGAACAACTGGAGCGCAGATTTAAGGAATGCGGGTTTGCAAGATCAATCCTGTAGCCAAGCGTAACTATGTTACTTGTGATAAGTTGATAAAAGACATTGTGTCCTCAACCTCTGATTCTTGTGGAGAAGTTTGCAGTTACTTGTGGAGAACAGGTTAGTACTGGTACAGAATCCAGGAACACTGGTTAGGTTAACTGCCCGCTATGCACTGAACCCAAAACAATCGAACATTCAAATCCACAAGGACAAAGTTTCTACAAATACTACTTCAGATATAGGTAGTTTGAAATATGAATATGTAATTTTCACATAGATAGGCAAGTGTTCAGGCAAGGGTGTTAGAAAACATGCACAAATGAGCTTTTGTTTTAGTCTGAAAAATGTATCAAAAATGCATGATATGGCCAGGAGCGGTTCAGTAGGAACATTTTGATCACCCCTTCTTGAATTTTTTTGAATATGATAAGGATATTGAACATTCCACCAATACAAGGTCGTGTAGACCAGACAAGATTACAGATATCGTTAGTTCAAACGTACTGCCTTGTACTACACATTCATGGAAAACCGCCAAATTTGATGACGCGCCAATTTGCAGGGCGGATACCCGTTTACATAATGCATATGACAAGATACGATTGGTCATGTTTTTTCTTTTACAGGTAAAAGACATTGCAACGCCATATGCAAATATAACAATGCTCAAAATATGCACTTACTTATGGGGTTATTTGGAATTTGTCAAATTCATGAAAATTGAATCAAAACTTTTTTCACCTTTGTTTATGTGCCTGTCACAACATTCCACATTTTAAAGTTAGAACATTAAATTGTAACTTTAAACTTTATAACTGACCCTTATCTGATCACGTTTTTAAATAGGAGGAAGAGTTAACAAGAGTATTTGGATTAGGGCCACCTACTGGCTTATTCATGAGGGAATTAGTTTAGATGATATGCACATTCGGTAACCTTGGAGTCACAAATCCAAAAAAATAGTTCCATTGTTATGGGTATGATTACTAATAATAGCCTTTGTCTCGGGGTTAATTTGTTTATAAGTTCCGTCCAGACATATTGTTAAGTTGACAGATATGACAAGTGTGTCAGCCTAAAGACTAATGATACATTGATTAATGAGTTAAAATTTGTCCTTGTAATTCCTTAAATGCACGCGCAATGGTATGTTTACCTATAACATAGGCAAAAAAATAAAGGAGATTAAAGGGATGATTTGCAGTTTAATCCTATCTATCCGGCAGGTTAAAATTTTCATTGCAATGTTTTCCCGCTCTTTTTTTCTTCCAAAAATTTGTTAAAGCAAATAGTTGAAATTTTTCTTCAAGATCAAAGTGGAGAATGGATAAACTTACAATTTAATTACTTTTTGCTTTAAGTTTGTTACATGTATGGCAGCTGACATACTGTATTTCATTGTTGAGTATTTATTATATATCTTAAAAAAATATAGGAAAGACATTTCATTTTGGTATTTTGTCACAAATGCAGTTATTACTTCCCTTGTCAAATGTCTGCACGTGCACAAGGTCTGTGGAAGCCAAAACATCCTTTTCAGTTTTGCAAGCTCTAAATTTCTGTTCAGTTGAGATTTGCAAATTCAAATTTTCAAATAACTACATTCGCTTATCCGGAATTCAGTTTATTTTTAGGAGTGGCAAGAAATTGTTGGCATCTGGATATTGCTAGCAACTTCTATTTTTAGCCATTACTATACCTGTTGTGTCATTGTCGGCAGGTTTATAGCCGGATCAATGTGGGCTTTTGGTTTGGCGGGAAAAATTGGCGCCCACACTTTATCCTGTTAAATTTTGAATGATGGTTGTGGTTAAACCCACCGGTTCAGTGTTTTTGTTCAGTTTATAAGTTATCAGCCGGATGCTGCCAAGATCTGTTGTGTTGTTGGGGTTTTTTTTACGAGAAACATGAAAAATCGTACATTTATTATGCATTAAACAATATTATAATGCATATTTAAAAAATATTTTCATTGATATTCCCAAACACTTTGTATATCTTGGAAAAAAGACAAAAACGCATTTCGAGGGCTTGGTGCAAAACTATTGTAAGTATATATAAATAAAGAACAAGATACAATAGTTTTGCACCAAACCCTCGATTTGCGCTATGCTGTAATATCAGCAGATAGTTTTATGTACAAAGTTTGCAGACAGTTTTCCATTCTCAATATAGGTTTTGATAGTAACAGTTGGTAAAAATTTCAAATGATTTCCTCCTAACAACATTGAATCCATATTTTCTATTACCTATTTCGAATGCAGGATTTTATGAAGGGCTCAGATCATCAACAGTATTTCTGTTATGTAACAGCTATCAGTGTTACTAAGGTCTGAACCAGCTGTAGCTTCCTCTTAGTTAAGTGACAACCTCCCAGCATGCATCAGAGGTGCATTTTTGAGCCATATGAAATTTATTTTCTGCTGTAAATTTGTTATAGAGAATATTTGTCATGACCTGGAATAAAACTCTTGAGTTCTAGATTGATAAAAGTTCTAGTTTCAAGGTTATAAAACTGTGTTTGGAGACCAGTGTCAGAATGCAGCTCTGTCATTGGTCAGTTTCAAACATAACCTCAGAAACAGCCGATCAAATGCTATAGATTTCAGACTGGTTTCGAAACTGGGTTTATAATTTAGAAACCTGTACACTCCTTACTGAGTTGAAGGGATGTACGTGACAGATATAAGAAATAAATATATTTCGCAATGAGATATAAAACTGTATATAGTGATATAGATATTCCACATGAATGCTTATGTATTCCTATCTGGTTACTAACAATAGATTTAATAGTACCTCTTCAACCACAAATATTTTATCTGAAATTTTTAAGGTGATTTTTATTCTGATTTTGATTATGCAAGGTGTCTTCTTGTTAGTAATTACCATGTGGGTGGTTATAAAATACTTATAATATTTTATTAACACATTTTAATATTTTAGTATTTTGAAAATGGAGCATGAAGAAATTTAATGTTAAAACTACCATATATTAGTAGCATTTGACAGTTTTAGAAAAGGGAAGAATTGATTTAGTGAATGATTTGTCTGTTGGGAGGTTGTGACTAACTCGACACCTCATCTGAGATAGGAGTACCGGGTATTGGCTTAAGTTTAGAAGCAAACAGAGACTTGCGAAATAGTAAGCAAGGACATTGGAACCTGTTATGTACAGCAAATGCCAGTCACTTTAGTTATAAGAGAATGAGCAAAATGGTAAAGTTATCCAGCAGTCACAGCGATTCAGTCATAGAAAATGGAAAGAAAACGTGCGGGGACATCAAGAATTGTTGAAGTCAGCCATGATACTTGGGGCATCAGTGCTCAAACGAGTGGATTAAAGGAAAGGAAAGAAAGAGTCTGTAGTCAAGGCCTTAACTTGAAAAAATCCAGTAGAAAGTTAGGACCTGCATGGCTAAAAAATATAATAAAGATTATGAAATAAAACCAAAAGTAAAGAATTGCAAATAATATGATGAATGTTCAGTGTAATTATAGACATAATTTAGAATTCTTCTCAGATCTTTGTCTTATTATTGCATTGTCATTTCAAATTCTGCTAATTTGCTCATTACGTCTTTAAATCGTAATTTTTCTTTCTAAAATACACGTATTACCTCTAATGAAACACCTTGCTGATTACTTCATTGTGAAAAAAGTTGAATATTTCATTATTTGTAAAAGGAAATACAAAATTATCAGTGAGAAAATCATTTTTTTTGTCGTTTTGCACCATGTTTTCTTAATTTCATTCATGTGGAGCAAATCAGTTGAAAAGGAATCCATCTATTTAAAAACTGCCTGCTTATTTAAAGTGATTCCATGACAATGTCAAAGTGCAATTGGCTAATTAGCGTTCCTCTACAGAAGGTTGTCACTTTGCCGGGTATAGTTTCAATGTCTTTTGTGTAAACTTGCCAAGCGTAATTAAGGTGTTGCGTTTTTGAAACATACTGATTACGCAGAGGATGATAAAGAAGTTTTTTTTACAGTGGTAAATCATGTTATTTAGACAATTGAGGTTCATGCATTTTGCAGTTCAAAATTGCCAAAATTTTCCAGGGTTATAATGATCTATGGAAAGAAGTGCATATTATGCACATTGCATACTTAGCACTTTTCATATCTTGTTAAACTTGAAAGAAATCTTAAGAAAAAATCTATTTTTTGCACAGGGTTTAATAGGTATATTGGCCTCAAAATAGATTTTTTTAGCTCGACTATTCGAAGAATAGGGGAGCTATCCTACTCGCCCCGGCTTCGGCGTGAGTGTTAGCGTGAGCGTCACACAAATGTTAAAGTTTGCGTACCACTCGAAATATTTTCAAAGTCCATTGAGATATTGCTTTCATATTTTGCGTACTTGTTTACCATCATGACCCCAGTCTGTAAAAAGGAGGAGGCAACTCTATCAAACATTTTGACTGAATTATGGCCCCTTTTCGACTTAGAATAAATGTTAAAGTTTGCCTACCACCCCAAATATTTTCAAAGTCCATTGAGTTATTGCTTCCATATTTTGCTTACTTGTTTACCATCATGACCCAAGTCTGTAAAAAGGAGGAGGCAACTCTATCAAGCATTTTGACTGAATTATGGCCCATTTTCGACTTAGAATAAATGTTAAAGTTTGCCTACCACCCCAAATATTTTCAAAGTCCATTGAGATATTGCTTCCATATTTTGCTTACTTGTTTACCATCATGACCCCAGTCTGTAAAAAGGAGGAGGCAACTCTATCAAGCATTTTGACTGAATTATGGCCCATTTTCGACTTAGAATAAATGTTAAAGTTTGCCTACCACCCCAAATATTTTCAAAGTCCATTGAGTTATTGCTTCCATATTTTGCTTACTTGTTTACCATCATGACCCCAGTCTGTAAAAAGGAGGAGGCAACTCTATCAAGCATTTTGATTGAATTATGGTTCCTTTTTGACTTAGAATAAAGGTTAAAGTTTGCCTACCACCCCAGATATTTTCAAAGTCCATTGAGATATTCCTTTCATATTTTGCATACTTGTTTACCATCATGACCCCAGTCTGTAAAAGGGAGGAGGCAACTCTATCAAACATTTTGACTGAATTATGGCCCCTTTTCGACTTAGAATAAATGTTAAAGTTTGCGTACCACCCCAAATATTTTCAAAGTCCATTGAGATATTGCTTTCAAATTTTGCATACTTGTTTACCATCATGACCCCAGTCTATAAAAAGGAGGAGGCAACTCTATCAAGCATTTTGACTGAATTGTGGCCCCTTTTCGAATATGCTTATTGTTATGTTAAAGTTTTACTCATTGCTTATATTATACTGTCAAGCACTGAGAATAGTCGAGCGCGCTGTCCACTGACAGCTCTTGTTATTCTGCCTTAACTGGTATTTTTAGCTTGGCTACTTGAAGAATAAGTTGAGCTGTTAGAAGCACCCATTCAACATGGTTTGGTTTGGGCTTCCATGGTCATGTGCAGGGTTGCCGCTTACCTTGAAAAGTCAGGGAAAAATGATTGTTTTTCAAGGTCATTGAATTGTCGGGGAAATCTTGATAATGGTCAGTCAAAAATGAAACTTTAGAAAAGTCATGGGTCGATGTTTAAAATGCTCAGTGGCTATGGCAGTCTTCAAGCAGTATTTATAAGTATTTCTACACACATTTTGGTGTAATTTTGTATAAACATAATTTAAATGTGTTTGAATCAATTTCGATTTTATGTTAACTTTTGAATTTTGAAGACTGGAAAGCTTTTTGGTATTTCTTAATGATAGTTTATTATATCTAAAACAAAATAAATATAAAAGGGTGGATTGGACGGCTGTAGGGGAGGAGGAGGCCGAAAAAATATGGTGATATTGGTCAGTGAAATGTACGGTTTAATCAGGGAAAAGTCAGGGAATTTCATTTTCTCAACAAAGTGGCAACCCTAATGTGGTAAAGGTCACTGACTTCAAATCGCTTGCCCCTTAATTAATCCTTAGCCTGCTGGCGGCAGATGATTCTGCCTTTGCGACCAGTGCAGACCAAGATCAGCCTGCACATCCGTGCAGTCTGATCATGGTCTGCACTGTTCGCTATTCAGTCAGTAAATTTTCAGTGCAAACCCCTTTGAATAATAAATGGTACTGTCCAAATTGAAAGATGGACCAGTCCATTATAGAAATATAGCAGGGTAAGGGTTAATAGTGCGGATTTGAAACCTTACTTGACTTGTATAATTCTTCAAGTGAGTAAGACATCCAGTTGGCTTACAAAATGTTGGTGGTTCTACCCAGGTCCTGTCCTTGCCTAAAACGATGCCTGGAGGGGCACCTGTGGGATCTTCCTCTACCAACAAAACCTGGAAAAATCATGATATAACCTCAGTTGTGTTGGTGTGACTCTAAAACCAACAAAAATATATAAAAAAGAAATTTGTTGGTGTTCGCCTTTATGTCATTGTCCTGACAAATTAGGTTTCTGTATGTGAGCTGGTACCTCAGTAAATTAACACACTTAAAGTTCTGTTCTCTATGATCATGTGACATGCACAACAATGGTTCAGTAACTCTGTTGTCTTTTCTACCAAAATTACCGGTATGCCTATTATTGTTCTTTGACAAATCTTGTCAATGTCCTGATATTGTAAAAAAAATGTTGCATCAAGTCTTGCACAAGCAACTGAAGTAGGTACATTTATTTAGTACCAACTTCTATGTTACTTGGCCACTAAGCACTAAAGGAAGAGCACATATCTATGGATCATGGTGTTATGAGTTTGATCCCAGACAAGGTGTATGTTCTCCATGACAGTATGATAGAATACAATGTGTCTGAAGTTATTTGTCCTCCACCCCTTATTCATGTGGAGACTTTGGCAGTTACTTGTGGAGAACAGGTTAATACTGGTACAGAATCAAGGAACCCTATTTAAGGTGACTGCCTGCTATAATTTAAATAATTTTGAAAAACGACTCTAAACCCAAAACAAACAAATTTCTTTGCTGTTGGTATCTTCATTTAGAAATGCTTCTGCGTCAGGGAAATATGAATTTATGATAGATAATTCTCAGTCTTGACTGGTTTATTATATTTTCAGTAAGTCCATCAAGAGATCACGTATTTCACCTCACGTTTCCTAAAGACTGGAAGAGTTCAGATATTAGCCTGCTTTTTGCTCAGTTTGGTAAGTCCAAGAGTGGTTGATATTTGTAATACATTTTAGTTAGGGGTGCGTACCGGTTCTCGATATGTATCGAATACCGGTATTCAGGGTTCGATCGATACATCGGATCGAACGTTCCTGTATCGATCAAAATATCGATCAAAAGCTAACTACAAAGTAAATGGCCTCATTACCGCAGATACCTATGTATAATGCGCAGTTTTTTTGACCCCCGAGACCACCCCCGAATCCTTGGCGCGCAGATTATACACAGGTATAGACGATTTTCCAATTTCAAAACAAGTTTGTTTCCGATGGTCGCCATTTTGGTAAAGGGAAACTACTCTCCGCGCTAACTGTCACCGCTAAATATAAGAATGCCGTTACGTTCCGTAAAAGATCGAATGGTTTAATTTTCTTTCAAGCAAAATTAATTTCATATAAATTTGAAAGTATTTTGATTAAAGAAATAATAATAGATCACAAAATTTATTATACTAATTAAAGATCGAGTATTTTCTTTAACAGAGATGAAACTGTGAACAACAAAATTGACAGAGTTGACACGCTAATTGCTGGCTACTTGATCATAACAAAAAGACTATCACAGTTTTTGTTATTGTTTGAGTTGAAAAGCTCATGTCATTTTGAAAGATACCATTCTGAAATATTGAATCAGCTGTTAGTTATTTCTTCAAAATAGTTCATTAAAAAAGGTAAAACAACAATTCTAATATGCTTGCCTCTGTTTCCTTAAGAAAAATGTATCCAAGTCCTGTGATTTTGTCTCAGAATAGACCGACCTTAAAAGTGATAAATCAACACAAGTAATAAAGTTCATATTGCATTACTATAATGGTCTTGTACTCTGTTATTATTCTATTTGAAAATATCATATGATATGTCGAATATCGATCATTTTGTATCGATACAAATATCGTATCGATCATTTTGACCGATACGCACCCCTAATTTTAGTGAGCTTGCAAGAAAAAACATACACAGTTTCAAACTTTAAAACAAGGATTTACAAATGTTTTGTTAAGATGTACATTTAAATTCAAATTTCATGAATTTTAACCTCTTGGTACTTAATAAAACACATAATAAAAGTCATATATATGTATCAGTGCTCCCTATATTTCAGATCAATAGGGAGAAGCTTTGGGAAACTGTAGTTATTCTGTCCAGTAAAAAGCTCTTCAGAAGAAAAAATGAAATAGTTATTAGGAAACTGCTTTAAGATTTAATGCATGTTGAGCATAGAATGTTTAAATTTTCATGCCTTCTGTCCCATTTTATTTGTGTTTGAGAAGTCCCTATTGTCCAAATTATGTAAGAGGCTTTAAGTGTTCTGTGGTGTACACTTTGACATACTTCTGAAGAAAAATTAAGAGCTTTAAATATGTGTTGTTGTTGTTATTTCAGGAAATGTGTATATTGGTTGGATAGATGAGGTGTCTGCCTACGTTTCTCTCCATTCCAAGTCTGTGGCTAGTTCAGGTCTGAGTTTTACTATCATCATAAATGGCTTTGAAGATATATAGGAATTTTTCATAAATATCTTTAATCTAAGCATGGATATAACACATCTTACTAAAGTGATAGGAAGTTTTTTTTATTGTTTTTAATGCCCTATTTAGAAGATGATTAGGTGTATTGTTTTGCTCATGGTCGGTCTGTTGGTTAGGATCAATAACTAGAGAATGCTGGGTCTCGAAGTGGTGAAACTTCATAAGTCAGTATGATCCATATTGAATTTGGGGTTAGTAGGTCAGAGGTCAAGGCTGCAGTGACCTTGAGACTGAAATCAGATTCTGCTCAATAACTCGTGTTTGCCTTTAGTTGTGAAACTTCATACGGTGACTGCCTGTGGTCATTAGATGACCATATTTTTTGGGGTTTCTGTAGGTCAGAAGTCAAGGTCACAGTAAACCCAAGACTGATAAAAATTTTGGCTGTGTCACTAAAGAGCGGTTCGGCCTGCTAACTGCCTTCAGACTTCAAGGGATGAATACATGTGGTCAGATGATCACCCCTAATACTTTGGGGGTCATTAGGTCAATGTTCAAGGTCAAAGGGGGCATGAGACTGTAAACGAGTCTGGCTCAATCACTAAAGAACACTTTAGCCTACAGTCTGCAAACTTCATAGGATGATTGCCTCTGATAATTAGATTGCTTCTAATGTGTTGGGGAACAGTTGGTCAAATGTTATCGTCGTATTGATCCCGAGTCTGAAAATGGGACAGGGTATACATGTTTTACATACAAACAGCTCTTGTTGCCAAAGAGGTTAATGTAAAATGTTTTTATTTTATAATCTGCCCACAGTATTGCAGATAGTGCTGATGCTGAAAGCTCCTACTTTTCCATGTTGTAAAATATCATTTCAGTATTAAAGACATTATGCAAGAAAGGATCTGTGTACAGACTTATGTCATACAACGATCACAAGAATCACACTCTACAAGAACATAAAAATCAGTACAAATGGACCAATCAGAAGCCAGAACACCAGTCACATGGTCACAACCGTACACATAGCCACAGTCACAGTCACCATACCACAGTGCCCTCTAGTGGGCCAAATCTAGATGGTGAAGAGTCGGGCGGAGCAAGAAAAGGGACCAAAAGACCTCATTCTCCAGAAAACGGTGTTCCAGTGGTAGATACAGACAGTGGGAAAAAGAAGGCAAAGTCATTGAATGTGGAGTAAGTATATTTGTGTAACCTACTTACTGAAGATATGTTTTATAATTGCTAAGATATCCTTTTCAAAGAATTCAACTTTTGCAGCATATGAATTTGCACTCCTGAGGTATATGGTGATTTTACATTTTAGAGTAGCTCATATATGGAGTTACTGGAAATATTTTTAATACAAACCAATACCTACATCAATGTCCTGTTTAACTATTGAATGTTTATATATTATGATTTATTTTATTTTTTACAAAAAGATAAAATATAAAAGTAAGTTTTGGTTACAATTTCAGTGCCCCAGAGTTTCAGTCCAGAATAACACCAACATCCACTCCAGAGAAGGATGATAATTTACAATGGCCTGAGAATATCAACAGTTCAGGAAAAAAAATTGGTACGCGTCACGCATTTATTATCATTTCTTTAATAATAAACATCTGTATAGGCTCACCATGGCAACCATTACCAGTCCTGTTTGAACAAGACACACTTATTGCACATCTGGTGTTTATAGATTAGAACTGCAGACTTTATTTTATATGTGCATTGACGGTTTTTAATTTCAAATCAATATTTTGTATAGTGTTTGCTAGATATTGTGTTTTACAAGGAAACATTTTTCTTGCTTATAACCTAATGTCTGATTGGAGAAGTTATTTTATTTATGCTATAGATCCCTTGGTGAAGCTCAAATACAAATTATTGAGTGGAGAATTAATTCATTTTCTAGGCCCTTTATTAATGAGCAGGCATTTAATTTCATTTTAAGGTCCATGTTCATTGTCATAGTTTAGTGTACTAACTTATTTTAAGGATTGATCTATGTATTATAATAATCACTCTTTTAACACCCCATTCCTGATGGTATCCATGGCAACAAGGTTACAAAAGAAGCCAAGTTTTACCTTTCATGTTTAGCAACAAGCAAGGGTGCTACTGGTTCAATGTTTTACACCTTTGATATGAAGTGGTTTAGGGAGGGGGTTCTCCTGTTAGACTATTTGATATCAGCAGTACTAATTTAAAGTCATGATCAGTATATAAATCTGTTGTCCCATTGTGCCCTTGCTGCAGATGCAAGACTCATTTTGATTTCTTTAATCACTCAGTATACAGCATGAAGACTTCATATGGGTGTTCCTAATGGAGATATCTTCTTAATTATTATGTCTCCCACCACACAGTGGTGTGGGAGACATATTGATTTACTCCAGTCTGTTTGTCACAAAGCTTGTCTGCACTCTAAGTCGAACATTTCTCATCCGATCTTCACCAAACTTCAACAAAATGTGTCTGCCAATAAGTGCTCAGCCAAGTTTGATAACTAGCCAAATCGGCCTAGGCAGTTCAGAATTATGGTCCTTGAATTACCAAAAATGGATCCATTCGTCTAGACCATCCAGAGAAACTAGTCATTTTTCATTGGGCAGCACTGTCACTAAGCTTGTCTGCACTCTAAGTCGGACATTTCTCATCGGATCTTCACCAAACTTGAACAAAATGTGTTTGACCATAAGACCTCGGCCAGGTTCGATAACTAGCCAAATCCGCTTAGGCACTTTTGAATTATGGCCCTTGAATTACTGATTGGATCCATTCGTCTAGACCATCCAGAGAAACTAGTCATTTTTCATTGGGCAGTTGTGGGAGACATGCGCTTTTCTCAAAAGCATCTCTAGTTTGGTAATTGGTATGCAACTTCCAGTTATTAGTCCCCTACTGGTTGAAAACCAGTTTCGGGGACTATAGGAATGCGCTTTTCCGTCATTCTGTCATTCCGTCATTCTGTCATTCCGTCCGTCTGCAATTTCGTGTCCGGTCCATAACTCTTTTATCCATGAAGGGATTTTAATATTACTTGGCACAAATGTTCCCCATGATGAGACGACGTGTCATGCGCAAAACCCGGACCCCTAGCTTAAAGGTCAAGGTCACAATTGGAGGTCAAAGGTCAACAGGGCTTTTTTCCTGTCCGGTCCATAACTCTCCCATCCATGAAGGGATTTTAATATCACTTGGCACAATTGTACCTCATAATAAGATGATGTGTCATGCACAACTTTGAGACCCCTAGCTCAAAGGTCAAGGTCACACTTAGCAGTCAAATGTTAACATGGCATGAACAGGGTCTGTTTCGTGTCCCGTCCATAACTCTTTCATCCATGAAGGGATTTTAATATTACTTGGCACAAATGTTCCCCATGATGAGACGACGTGTCATGCGCAAAACCTGCACCCCTAGCTCAAAGGTCAAGGTCACAATTTGAGGTCAAAGGTCAACAGGGCTTTTTTCCTGTCCGGTCCATAATTCTCCTATCTTTGAAGGGATTTTAATATCAGTTGGCACAATTGTACCTCGTAATAAGACGATGTGTCTTGCACAACTTTCAGACCCCTAGCTCAAAGGTCAAGGTCACACTTAGCAGTCAAATGTTAACATGGCATTGAACAGGGTCTGTTTCCTGTCCGGTCCATAACTCTGTCATTCATTAAGGGATTTCAATATTACTTAGCACAGATGTTCCCCATGATGAGACAACATGTCCTGCACAAATGCCGGAGCCCTTGCTCAAAGTTCAAGGTCACCATTGGGGGTCAAATGTCAATAGGGCTTTTTTCCTGTCCGGTCCATAACTCTGACATCCATGAAGGGATTTTGATATTACTTAGCACAAATGTGCCCAATGATGAGGCAACATGTCATGCGCAAAATCGGGACCCCTAGCTCAAAGGTCAAGGTCACAATTGGAGGCCAAAGGTCAATAGGGTTTTTTTCCTGTCCGGTCCAGAACTTTGTCATCCATCAAGGGATTACAATATTACTTGGCATAAATGTTCCCCATGATGAGACGACGTGTCGTGCGCAACACCTAGAACCCTAGCTTAAAGGTCAAGGTCACACTTTGAAATCAAAGGTCAATAGGATTTTTTTCCTGTCCGGTGTATAACTTTGTCATGCAAAACAGGATTTGAATATCAGTTGGCACAAACATTTCCCTGGATGAGACAAGATGTTGTGCGCAAAGCCCCGGCTTTAGGTCTAAGGTCAAGGTCATACTTAGAGGTTAAAGGTCAAATTCAAGAATGACTTTGTCCAGAGCATTTCTTCTTCATGCATGGAGGGATTTTGATGTAACTTGGCAGAAATGTTCACCACTATGAGGCACACTTTTTTTAGAATTATGTCCCTTTGTTGTTACTATAAATAGATTATATTGTAACTTTTTTATTACTGGCCATAGGGAAAAATTGAGACCACTTTTCTGTGGTACAACATGCACGGTACATCCAAATTTTAGGTGTATTTTGATCTATCTCTACTGGTAAAGTTTTTCTCGTGGACTTATATTTTATAGATTTTTTTTTTTTTTTTTTTTTTTTTTTTTTTTTCGGGTTTATTTCACTTTGTTGTTACTATAAATATCTTTTATGATAACTTTTTGTATAATCGGCCAAAAAAAAATTCCAAATGAAAACAACTGAACGTTTTTATATATGCAAATTTTAATCCAATTGCTTTGTTATATTTTATTGTATATATAGTACAATATTGTTCATACATCATTGACAGGTATCAGTTCATTATGTTATACTGCAGAAGAGAAAATTAGGTTCCTTCCAGTAGGGGACTTTGTATTGCATGGCAATACTTCATTCACTTGTTTTATCAAGACTGAGAAATCACTATTGTTCTTTGGGTGGGTGGGAAATGATTTTTGTGGTTGTGAATCAGTCTGCAAATTCTAAAATCAACAAATGCATGAGATTTCTGGGGTTTTTTTCCCTTGAAAATTGAAGAAATTTTGAAATTCATGAATTCAAGTTCCAAAATGAAGAAGTTATTGTGGTGCAGAAACCAGTAATTCTTTGGCCAAGGAAATTAAATGATTTCACTGTTCTTTTTCTCAAGAATATTTAAATTAAAAACAAAGAAATTTATGTTACTTCGTGACATGTTTGGTACAAGGAAATCTGTGTATGGTAAAGATTACTGGTGAGCAATTATTTGTTTGACTAAACTTCAAAGTGTTAGCTATCTTGTCCTGAAAATAGACCAAACACGGTCTTCATAAATCTTTTAAGTCGGTCAGTATGACACTGAATAACTGAGGTGTATTTCCACTTTTGGGAATGGTTGCAGACATGTTTTTTTTCAAGTGGTAATCAATTTATGCAAACGATATCAATGTATTGTCTTACATATTATGTTGACATTGTGTATTGATTGAGCGGTAGACAAACACCTTAAGCTTTTGTAAATAGTTGGTTTATTATTTAATTATCTGTTAAGTTAAAACATTTTCCATCAGTCATATATTAATTACATTATTATCTGTGAAATTTAACATGTTTACTCCATCATGGGTGATTTTAATTTACTTTCATGTATTTATGAGACAAAAAACAAAGCAGACATAGAAAATCTCCCCACTTATAGAACAGAAATTTATATTTAAACAACTATTTCAGGTGTAACACTGTTTATATCAGTCAAACGCATAAAGGCAGAACAAAATATATTAATTTAGATCTTACAAGTAATATTTTATGGTTTTATAAAGATACTAAATTTCAGTAATTCTGGGCATACATTGAGGATTTAACTGAATGTTAGCCATTTTCTAGGTTTCTGATCATTCCAAACCTGTCTTTATATTTTCTGGTCCTTTGGGGGTCACAGAGAACATTTAGTTTACTGTACTAGAATTCTGCTTATACCAGTGCCGGGGGGCATGATGGGTGTTCCACATTTTGTTACTTCTCATGAACAGACTTTGTCAAACAGCTCGGTTGTGTTCTATGCTTCCAAGTGATATTTTCACAGAAAATGTCCATTGTGACTGTAACAAGGACCTGTAATCATTTCATTTTGCTTCAAAAATATGTAAACACTCGATACATTTTGTACATCATTTTCATATTATAGATATTAACTGTTTCTGAGTGACAACACTGCACATTAAATTTGTAATGTACAGATTGTAAAAAGTCTCCCAAGCAGACTTGGACTCGGTGTTGTTATATTTTCTGGTCTTTCGGGATCACGGAGAACATTCAATTTACTATAATAGAATTCTGCATAAGCATGCAGGTGCTAGGGGGCAGGAAGGTTGTGGCACATTTCATTATCTCGCATGATCTGACTCAAGTCTGGTATTATGTTGCTTGGTTGCACTCTATGTTTTCATAGGATTATTCACAGATTTAATTAGACTTAAATATTGTAATCATTCTGTCTTAACTAAATGAATGGAGTTTTCCATGAAACTGTGTTTGTTACAGGAAAGGTCGATAAATTCTCTATAGTATTGAACTAATGTATTGTAGAAGAAGTGATTGCAACCAGAATTATTAGAGATTCACTGTCAAAGTCCAAACTCAGTGGCTTGGTCCAAATAAAAAATTTCCAAGCCATGGTATAAATGGTATACACATTTACACTTGAAGGATAGAAATTGTATTACACAGTTTAAAGTGAATGCTATAAAATACACAGTTATACTGAATGCTGTAAAATACACAATACTGAATTACACTCAGTTATACTGAATGCTGTAAAATACACAGTTAAACTGAATGCTGTAAAATACAGTTATACTGAATGCTGTAAAATACACAGTTATACTGAATGCTGTAAAATACATAATTATACTGAATGATATTAATGGTATCACACAGTTCTACTGAAGCGCCCCCAAGACAATGAGCAGCATCATTATGACGGGAAAGGGAAATACAATGGAAAGAAAGGTTTCAGTGGGAGGAGAAACTTAGAGGGAATGAAAAATTTTCATCCAAATAACAAATTTGGGAAGAAAAAGAACTGGAGAAAGGGAAAGAAAAATGGGGAGCAGGATGAGAAAAAAGATGAAAAGAATGAAAAACCCGAGTTTACTATTAAAGATGAAGATTTTCCTCCATTAACTTAGTGGTTTGGTTTTGAGGTATCTGTTGGGGTGGGGTGTTGTTTTACTAATCTCACCACTTGTTTCATACACATAAAATGGAAAAACTGTGGGCACTTGTTTTTTTACAAAGATTAATATTAACCATAGATCACTGATGTAAATCATTCAGGTAGTCACAGAATTTCTAGTTTTTATGCCCCCTTTCGAAGAAGGAGGAGTATATTGTTTTGCAGATGTCGGTCGGTCGGTCCGTAGACCAATCCGTTTCTGGATGATAACTCAAGAATGCTTGGGCCTAGGATCATGAAAGTTAATAGGGGGGTTGATCATGACCAGCAGATGACCCCTATTGATTTTGGGATAAGGAGGTCAAAGGTCAAGGTCACAGTGACTCGGAACAGTTAAACCCGTTTCCAGATGATAACTTGAGAACGCTTGGACCTAGGATCACGAAACTTAAGAGGGAGATTGGTCATGACCAGCAGATGACCCCCTATTGATATTAAGGCCAGTAGGTCAAAGTTCAAGGTCACAGTGACCTGGAACAATTAAACTGTTTCCAGATGATAACTCGAGAACACTTGGGCCTAAGATCATGGAAGTTGATAGGGAGATTGATCATGACCAGCAGATGACCCCTATTGATTTTGAGGTCAGTAGGTTCAAGGTCAAGGTCACAGTGGCCCAGAAAAGTTAAACCGTTCCCGGACGATAACTCAAGAACACTTGGGCCTAGGATCATGGAAGTTGATAGGGAGAATGTTCATGACCAGCAGATGACCCCTATTGATTTTGAGGTCAGTAGGTCAAAGGTCAAGGTCACATTGACCCAGAACAGTAGAACTTTTTTTGCTAAATAACTAGAGAATGCTTTGGTCAAAGATCACATTTGATACGAAGGTCACTAATGACCCATAATTATTGATTTGAAGTCAGTATGTCAAACATCCAGTGCACAGGGACCAAATAATTTCTGTTGCTTGTGCAGTTACTGAATGCATAAAGGGGGACATTTCGTGTTCTACGAGCTCTTTTTATACCCCATTTCCCACCTGCCCCACCGGGAGTTTAGGTAGTTATGTCTCCCACACCACTGTGTGGTGGGAGACATATTGATTTACTCCTGTCTGTGTGTGTGTGTGTGTGTGTGTGTGTGTGTGTGTCCGTCCATCTGTCACAAATCTTAAGTCGAACATTTCTCATCCGATCTTCACCGAACTTGAACAAAATGTGTTTGCCAATTAGTCCTCGACCAAGTTCGATAACTAGCCAAATGGCCTTTGAATTACCGATAGGCCGCTTACTCCAAAATGCTTACTCCAAAACTTACTCCAAAACTATCAAAGGTATATTTTCTGTGAGTAAACAGTATATAAAGACAGACTTACTATTCAGATGATAAGGCAGTTGTGGGAGACATGCGCATTTCTCAAAAACAGCTCTAGTTTGTATATAGAAGTCATGTTTAAGATCATGTAGTTGGTCTGCTAGATGGTATGTTGCAAAATATTTGTGGTACAATTTCAGATGGATTCCAATGAAACTTTGCAGATGTTAAAACCATAAAGTCTTCTTGTGTATGTCTGTTCAGGTATTGCAGAGTTATGTGCCCTTGACCTTAGACTGAATGTCTTACTTTCTGATTTATGCTTCTTATAGTTCTTGATCTTAAGAACTGCTGTCAACAGCTGGTGTAAATAGCGCTTGTCATCACCAGGTTTAAGAAGCACCTGTTTACAACCAGTGTATTTGGTGTAAATAGCCCCTGTCAGTAATCGGTGTAAAAAAACAAAACAACTGTCAACAACTGGGGTAAATAACCACTGTCAGCCGGTATAAATAGTCACTGTCAACAAATAACCTCTGTCAACAAGCAGTGTAAATAGCCCCTGTAAACAACCAGTGTTAATATTCCCTGTCAATAACAAAAAATGCAAATAATAAATAACCAGTCAACAACTGGTGTAAATATCCCCTGTCAACAACCGGTGTAGATAACTAGTTAAATAACCCCTGTCAACAACCTGTGTAAATAGTTACTACTAATTCACATTTCTTGCATGCATCTTATTTACATGTCTGTCAGTCTGAGCACACAGTTGATACCTTAGGTGGTAGGAGATGTAGCCTAGGACAATAGAAATCCTTTGTATTCATTCCATAACCACTTAAGTCTTTTGTTCCATAAGTGGTCATTCTATTGTTTTCAAACAATGGAATGACCACCTAAAGTATCAAAAGGGGGGCATCCGTCCATCCGTCTGTTACACTTTATTTCTGATCAATAACTGGAGAACCATTTGACCTAGAACTTTCAAACTTCATAGGATGGTAGGGCTTATGGAGTAGATGAACCCTAACGTTTTAAGGGTCAATCCATCAAAGGTCAAGGTCACAGGGGCCAGAACATGGAAAACCATTTCCGATCAATAACTTGAGAACCACTTGACCCAGAATGTTGAAACTTCATAGGATGATTGGACATGCAGAGAGGATAACCCCTATCAATTTTTGGGTCACTCGATCAGAGGTCAAGGTCACAGGGTCCAGAATATGGAAAACCATTTCCAATCCATAACTTGAGAACCACTAGACCCAGAATGTTGAAACTTCATGGGATGATCTGACATGCCGAGTAGATGATCCTTATTTTAGCCAACCATCAATGTCTCTTTGACTTTCGCTTCTGTCCCTTATTGACTTCTTGCCTATTACTACTATGCTTTGGGGGAGACATGCACTTTTCTACAAAAGCATCTTCTAGTTTAGAGTTTTAGTTCATCTCAGCAGAGCATGAAGTGCTCATCAAGTGAGCTTTTAAAGACATTGGTCATCAAGATCTGGTTTGTTACTTTCTTGCACCAACATTCCTGAATCAGGTTGATGATAGCCTGGGAATCCAGTCTGACAATTTCTAACTTTTTTTTCTACCTGCAAATTGACAGCCTGGGGAAACCTGTTTTCCGACCGCAGCGCCACCTATACTACACCCGAAATATGCGGGTGTTTAATAAAGAATGATAACTTCTGAAAGCAATAATCCATGGCTAAAAATAGAAACGGAATTCTCACGGGAAAAAACAGATTCGAATCGTGTACTTCCGAAGGTTTCCGAACATTTCCGGGCCATAGACAAATACAGTTTGTACCTCACACAGCTTTTCCAGCAAGTTGTAACAACTTTTAAATATGCCAGTATAAACTTAAATTTGCGTGATAGCTATCAAGATGTTATTTTAATGCAGACCTAGTGATCTACGAAAATAGTCGAAATTTCGGCAGCATTGCCTCGTTTTCAATTCAGTCAAGCGCAGATATGATCACATGTCAATTATAGAAAATCGATAATCAGTAGTTACATGGAAACTCCTTCAGATTTCCCCAGGCGTTGATAATATCAGAAACTCGATGAATGCCAATTAACACTAATTAGCGCAAATTAAGTGATATTTTTAATGCATAGATATTAGGTATGCTTTCTTCTGACAAAGCACAAATATTATCAACGGCTTCCCAGGCTAGGTTGATGATAAAAAAACTGACTAGCTGAAATATATCCTTTACAGTTTTGAATGATTAATTTTAGAGATGACGCCCATAGGTGGTTCATTAATTATAAAATATTCTTCCTGTTTAGTTTTAACAAATCGAAGCAAAGTTGTTGCTGTAAAAGTAAAATATGGTATCATTCTATCAAACTTGAAAAACATTTTAATTTCAGTTTTGCTTATTTATATTAAAATCTCAGTAAATATGTAGGAATTTTTTAAATTAAGTAAACTTTTTGTTCCCTTAGAAAATTGGAATTTAATTGTTTGGTCACGTATTGCTTTTGATGTACCTGCCCAGTTAATGACATATATCACTATGTGTACATTCCAGCAACTTCAGTTTTTCATCAGCACTAGTCTGAGGTTTATACAGAATGTGATTATGTGCACAATCTTGGGCTAGTCCGACAACGGGCCAGAGCTGACTGCTATGTTCTCGAGTTATACTTTCAAAAATACCATATTTACCTATTTTTACTTTATTTTTCAGACAAGAAAGAGGAAGACAAATTTTTCCCTGAGCCTGATGATTGGTGAACTTGACCTCAATTCACGACCCTAACATTGAAACTGTAGAAGTGCGTTGTGCCTTTCCTGCATACAAACATGGAAGATTATAGCAGATATTGCGGCTTTATTTCGAAACATCTGGAGGAAGTGGGGAATGAAATGACAGAATAAGAATGACTTTTTGTAATGGTTTTATATAGGAGGAATAAAATTTTGAATAAATTATTCATCGTGTACACCATATTACCATGTCTACAATGTAGTTAAAAGAAGGTTGATAACAACAACATATGCATAAATACATATTTTTAGCACATTCACTCACTCTACCTAGTCATAGAAATGAAAATGGCAGGGATTCTACGTGATGTGTTTAAACCTTTGTTTGAATATTGGAACATAGTGACCATTACAGATTTTTATACACTTCCAACTCCGAAATGCAAATTTTGAGATTTTTTGTCCTGTCCTGTTGCAGTATTTTATTTGTATAATGATGCTTACACATTGATTAACTTAAATGAGGTAGAAGCATGATTTATTTACTGTATGCTAAATGTGAATAAATAACAATATATGGAAGACACCTGTTAAAATTGGCAGCTGATTTAATACAATGGTAATGCATTCAGAATGTGGTTGTTTACTTGATGAAATTGTAGAGCATATATCAGACCCCTTCTGTCAGTTTATCTTTCTAAACTAAGTTTTTAATTCAAGAGTTTGTGCTTGATAATCCTGTTCTTTATGAAACACTAGTACTTGTAGTGAAAGAAATTTATGGATGTAAATACTAAGTTACACTTGTAAAAATCACTGAATAAATTGACAAAATTCTGCGTTCCAAAGTTTTTTTTATGTTTACACCATTTCTGCAACTAATCCACTTACATACAGTGGTTTAAACAGTCTTTGTTTCAATACTCGTGTACATATAAAAGTGTACAAACAGTATTAATCTTATAATGCGGGCCTGTATATCAAAAACTTTCAGGCGGTAGACCCCCACTCTTCCTCCGAACACGGACAGAGGTCTCCCTCGCTTATCTGCCCCCTCCTATGCACCTCGCTGGTGATGCCTTTGTTCTAAACTTGTGCCCCCAGTCAAATATTTGTTGATCCGGGCCTGTAATGTGTGACTAAGGCTTTCATCTTGGTGTTCTTAAGTTTGTGATAGGTAAGCTGGTCCTCGGCTTGTCAGTTGCTTTATTCCTTTCTAGTGATATCCTGCTCTTAGCAAGTAACTGACAGCTTCCCACAAATGAATGACCCTACGCCTATATTGTATGTGGTCAGTTATCACAGAATGTAGAACTCACTCAGGGTTTGGAACTTCATCCTCCAGATCAGATTTCTTTCAATCCACCTATTGAGCTGACCAGGTAGAATATTTGGGCAGCAAATCAAATTTATAACATGGTAACAACTTGTAAGTTTTTTTTCCCCCAATGTTCCAGTAAATGCGACTTCACTGTAACTCCCTAAATTTGAGATTTTTAATATACTTCTTCAGTTAACCTGACCAGTGTTACTTGATTCTGTACCAGTACAAACCTGTTCTCTGCAAGTAACTGCCAACTTCCCCACATGTATCAGAGGTGGAGGACAAATGATGTCAGACACAATGTCTTATAAATTCGTCGCCCCATGTGGTTCTGGGATGATCTGTGTATGAAAAGAATTGGAGCCACTGCCTTACCCTTGCATGATCGTAAGAGGCGGCTAATAGGGTTTTGCAGTAACTCTGTGATTCCAGCAGGTATGCAAATTTTGATTCCATAACTCGTGTTTTTATTTCGATGTAAATGAGATGTGGAACCAAAACTTGTAGTCCTGTTTGGCGCCATATAACCTATACTGTGTTGGTGCGCCGTAAAACCCAAATAAATAAATATTGCTTTGCCCAGGGATTGAACTCCCGACCCCGCGATCCGTAGATATGCGCTCTCCCTACTAAGCTAAGAGGACGGGCATATGTCAGTTATGAAACCAAGTTGAACACTACATGAAGATATGTCAATTATGAACCAAATTGAACACTACATGAAGATATTATGTCTGTTATGAACCAAAGTTGAACACTACATGGAGATATGTCGGTTACAAAACCAAGTTGAACACTATAATTTATGGGGATAAGTCGCTTATGAAACCAAGTTGAACACTACATGAAGATATTATGTCAGTTATGGCCCAAGTTCAACACTACATGGAGATATATCAGTTATGAACCAAGTTGAACACTACATGGAGATATGTCAGTTAGGTGTAAAAAAAAATTGTTTGTTTCCGGTATCCCGACCTACCCTAAATTTTTGGCCCGACCCTAAATGTTTTTATGCCCTTGGAGAATATTTTTTTCAACTTTTTAACATAAAGTTGCAAAACAGCACTTTTTATGCTTTGAACATGGTCAGTGATGCTAGAAATCAACCTACTGATGCTCTAAAGGCATAACCCCCTTATTTGTATTCATTTTTTGACACAAAAATAAATTTCTGAAAAGTCTCGAAAAAAAATTCCCCCCAAAAAAAGATTTCTGACCTACCTACCTACCCTAATTTTTTTTAGCATGTTACCGGAAACAAAGAATTTTTTATTAAGCCTTATGAACCAAGTTGAACACTACATGGAGATATGTCAGTTATGAACCAAGTTGAACACTACATGGAGATATGTCAGTTGTGAACCAAGTTGAACACTACATGGAGATATGTCAGTTGTGAACCAAGTTGAACACTACATGGAGATATGTCAGTTGTGAACCAAGTTGAACACTACATGGAGATATGTCAGTTGTGAACCAAGATGAACACTACATGGAGATATGTCAGTTGTAAACCAAGTTGAACACTACATGGAGATATGTCAGTTGTGAACCAAGTTGAACACTACATGGAGATATGTCAGTTGTGGTTGTGAACCAGGTTGAACACTACATGGAGATATGTCAGTTGTGAACCAAGTTGAACACTACATGGAGATATGTCAGTTGTGGTTGTGAACCAAGTTGAACACTACATGGAGATATGTCAGTTGTGAACAAAGTTGAACACTACATGGAGATATGTCAGTTATGAACCAAGTTGAACACTACATGGAGATATGTCAGTTGTGAACCAAGTTGAACACTACATGGAGATATGTCAGTTGTGTTGTGAACCAGGATTGAACACTACATGAAGATATGTCAGTTGTGAACCAAGTTGAACACTTACATGGAGATATGTCAGTTGTGGTTTGAACCAAGTTGAACACTACATGGAGATATGTCAGTTGTGAACAAAGTTGAACACTACATGGAGTTATGTCAGTTATGAACCAAGTTGAACACTACATGGAGATATGTCAGTTGTGAACCAAGTTAAACACTACATGGAGATATGTCAGTTGTGGTTGTGAACCAAGTTGAACACTACATGGAGATATGTCAGTTATGAACCAAGTTGAGATATGTCAGTTGTGAACCAAGTTGAACACTACATGGAGATATGTCAGTTGTGAACCAAGTTGAACACTACATGGAGATATGTCAGTTGTGAACCAAGTTGAACACTACATGGAGATAAGTCAGTTGTGAACCAAGTTGAACACTACATGGAGATATGTCAGTTATGAACCAAGTTGAACACTACATGGAGATATGTCAGTTGTGAACCAGGTTGAACACTACATGGAGATATGTCAGTTGTAAACCAAGTTGAACACTAGATGGAGATTTGTCAGTTGTGAACCAAGTTGAACACTACATGGAGATATGTCAGTTATGGTTGTGAACCAAGTTGAACACTACATGGAGATATGTCAGTTATGGTTGTGAACCAAGTTGAACACTACATGGAGATATGTCAGTTGTGAACCAAGTTGAACACTACATGGAGATATGTCAGTTGTAAACCAAGTTGAACACTACATGGAGATATGTCAGTTGTGGTTGTGAACCAAGTTGAACACTACATGGAGATATGTCAGTTGTGAACAAAGTTGAACACTACATGGAGATATGTCAGTTATGAACCAAGTTGAACACTACATGGAGATATGTCAGTTGTGAACCAAGTTGAACACTACATGGAGATATGTCAGTTGTGAACCAAGTTGAACACTACATGGAGATATGTCAGTTATAAACCAAGTTGAACACTACATGGAGATATGTCAGTTGTGAACCAAGTTGAACACTACATGGAGATATGTCAGTTATGAACCAAGTTGAACACTACATGGAGATATGTCAGTTATAAACCAAGTTGAACACTACATGGAGATATGTCAGTTTTTTACTGAGTTGAACACTAGATGGAGATTTGTCACTTGTGTACTAAGTTGAACAGTTGCCTACCCACAGCTCAATAGGGACAGCGCAGATCTGTGGATCACAGGGTTGTGAGTTCTGTCCCCAGGCGTTGTGTATGTTCTCCATGACAATTTGATTAAAGACGTGAAAATTATTGAAATTATTAGGCCTCCACCTCTGATTCATACATGTGGGGAAGTTGGCAGTTGCTTGCAGAGAACAGGTTTGTACTGGTACAGAATTCAGGTACCTTGTTAGGTTAACTGCCTGCCATTACATAACTGAAATACTGTTGAAAAACAGTGTTAAACCTATAATAAACAAACAAAACCAAATTGAACACTACACTATAGATATACAGTTATGTACCGAGTTGAATATTACGTGGATATATGTCAGTTTTGTACCAAGTTGAACACTACATGGAGATATGTCAGTTATGTACCAAGTACCAAGTTGAACACTACATGAAAATATGTCAGTTTTGTACCAAGTTGAACACTACATGGAGATATGTCAGTTTTGTACCAAATTTAACACTACATGGAGATATTTCAGTTTTGTACCAAGTTGAACACTACATGGAGATATGTCAGTTATGTACCAAGTTGAACACAATTTTCCAAATGACAGGAGTCTCCAACTGCATTTAAATTTAAAAGTAAAGCCAGTCAACTGAAAATAGATTCCTATATTTTTTGGGAAAATTCTATACTTTCAATGAAAAAGTACTACATTTTTTAGGAATATGGTTGATAGGTGCTACTCAGTTTTGACCAATAGAAGTGTTTGATAGTTACTAAAGTAGAACCATTGGCTAATGATGTGTTTATTGTGAAATATTCATTGTATCTTTTAAAATCTTAAATGATTAATTTTGAAAGTTACGCCCTTAGGGTTAGGGTTAGCTAATAAATATAAATTATTCTTCCTGTTTATGTAATAAAAAGCAAAAAAAACATATTTTGTTACATATTTTAAAATTTTACAATTGGTTAATGATAAGCATTAAAGTTCCCTTATTCATTTTAGAAATCAGAATATAAAAAGGAATGTTTTGAGTTGCATATTGCTTTACATATTATGTTCCAGAGATAAAAAATTTTTTTATATTAATAGATTTTTATTTTGCTTTATTATGCTGTCAGAGAAGCATGTAAGTTAAGATTGTAAATGATTGTACAAAGAAGTGAACTAAACCTGTTCAGTTGCTGTTTAAGTTAATACAATTAATCACCTTATTTGCATATCAGATGTGTGCAGCACAATTTAAATTAATTATTTACTTGATATAGGTGTTACCTCTTGTTTCAGTAGCTATAATGCAACTATTAATATTCCGGTATGTGACTGTGATTGGTTAGCATTTTCAGTCAAAAGGGCTACACAAGTGCTAACTTGTACTTGGCATTTAAAAGACAACTTCTCAACATGAATTTTTCCGAAGCTAGAGATGGAGGAGGCATCATTTCTTTCACATGTCATCATGGAGGATATTGCCAAGTATGGGGATCAGAATTGAGACCTGGTAATTGGTCATACTTAGCCAGATGAGCTGATCTAATACTCCTCTTAAATTAACACATGGGCCTTTAACTGAGTAACAGGTATCAGTGCAGAATGGGGACTATGGTTTACCAGTTTAATAACATTGTCAGCAACAACATGGTTATAATATTAAATATGCATTAATTATTAATACATATCCTGTTGTTCAGGTGTATTAAAGCTGTGATAATTTCTGATCACACACCATCCCTAACTTTCAAAGAAAATCTTGTTTACAGTTAGTTTAGAACGTTTTTGCAATGTGTTTACTGAATTTGGCTGTAAAATCTGATCATAGAGAAAGCATTTTTTAATTGATTTGCATGCCCATATATATCCTTGCTCTTCTTTTTTTGCAGGATGCATTGAAATATGGACAGAGATAAGTCACTGAACATTTAAGTCGGTAACATTTGCAAGTCAAACAGAAAACACTATCATATAACATAAATATACTTAACTCCCATGTCACTTTTTTTCTTATCTGACCCATGAAATTTGGCATTTTCAGATCAACAGTTTTTTTAAATGAAAAATAGAAAATTTAGTACTGTTTAAGCTCTCTCTGTTACATTTGCATGCAGTTAACTTTAGATGGCCTGAGTTAAGACCAAACTAGGCCGATGTAATAGGAGTGCTTGTACAAACTGAAACTACCCATCAGTGGGGGTTCCCCGAAATCTTGCCAGCCAATCAAAATGGAGCTACAGAGATAACATTTTTGTAAAAAGTAGTCCCATTTTTATGAATGGAGGTATAGACACCATTGATAAATTTTAGATTGTGTTGTAATCTTTTGATGTTTGAAAAAAGATCTGATTGCTATTGTTCACACAAAAAGAAATGTTTGAACTTTAAATATACTATAAATGACCTTGGCACACAAGATAATAAGTTGTCTGTATCCATTTTGTAATATAAAGGATTAATAGTCAATGCAACTTTGAAATTGGAGTTAAGTTGTTTTTTTTTTACTTTAGGAGCTGCATAATTATAGTTTGAATTTCTGATACTTGTCTGCATGTACTTGAGATAGATCAATGTCGCTCTCCAAGTCTCAGGAGTTTTGAAAAGCAATGATGTTTATCTCAGATGATTGATACTTTATTCGCAATGTGATGTATTACTACAGAATGGAGAACAGGTCCCCAGAACTGGAGAGTTGTAAAGAGCTGTGAACCTGATCCCTTGTGTATTGATCTGTTTCCATGTTAGGAGAGTTTTACTTTGTTGCATATGCAAACAAGGGTCTTTCTGTGTTTCTTGTCAGTGGATCAAAGGTCAGATGGCCATTTTCTGCTTGATATCTTTAAAAAACTTTGGGTCTGCAGGCATCAATCTTTGAATGATATCAGTAGGTTTCCTCTATTGATGTGTGAGTAAGAGGTTAGTAGTCAAGGTCGCTATGAGTATTACTGGTTCTGATAAAAAGCTCGAGAAGTATGAAGTCTCGTGACAGAGTGTTTTTTTTTACTTTATTCATGCATACACTGACTTGCAGCCCTTTACTTTCCCTCCCTATGCATGCAATATCATACGTCCATTGATTATCTTCTATACTGACAGACCCCTGGCCATCCTCTGATCTTCTCCTTTTAACTATCACACTGCCTGGCTCCTTACAATTCTCTGATTACCTCCCTTTAAAGGTGGTTAATTAGATTAGTAAACTAACGAAATTAACCAGCTGATCAACTGCACTTATTTGTGTTCACCGAGTACATGTCAAATTTTCACTGAAAGTATTTTTAAAATTTGATTTTCCTATCCTGGTTGCCTAACCAAGATCGTGTTATTTTAGCACAAGTATAAATTAAATAAACATATTTTTTCTAAGGAATAATATGAATATAAGCACTATTGTATTAAAGTTGTCAAAGATTTGCATTGACAAATACCTGTTTTGCCAAAATTAATTAGAAATGCAAGTTTACAAAATTATTATTACCTCCCTTAGTCCATCTCGCGCAACCAAGATGGATAGATGAATTCTGAAGCTACACTTTGTTTTAAAACTTCCCCCACCGCCCCATCACCACCACCACCACCTTTAACTCTCGATCACACTTCCTGACTAGATTCTTTCCCTTACTGTCATATAACATCACTATCCCTAGTTGTCACACGCTGTCTAACGGAACTCTTACTTCCTTTAACGCAAGCTTGTCCCGTACAGGCTAGCACACTCGGTCGCGGTGCTCTCCTCCACCACCAGTACGTCGCTCCTACTTCACCCTTAAAATCATATTTGTGATTATTATACCCAATTTTATTGTTTATTGCTAGTGCAAAGATATTCTTACTAATTCTTTCAAAATACTTCGGTTCTGTAATATTTCTGTTGGTCTAATTTAGGGAGAAAAATTACTGAAACGTTGACAATCCCCTCCAGTGGCAAGGTTTTTAATGCAACGTCCTAGTAGTACGGGCTCGGGGCACCAACCAATTCCTCGGGATTCTGCAGATGTTATAACACGAAAAAACATGCGTTATCCCTACAAATGAACACAATGTCACTCAACGTCATTAAATTTCCACGAAATGCGCGGGATTGTCTGAGTTGCTTTTTTTTTACGTTGACGTCATTTCTTTTTGAATTATTCGTTTTGGGGCCAACTGACGTTTACGCTTTGCCACGGAACGCGCATATATAAAAAGGTGTTATAACAGCACGCGAGCGCGAGAATCTCTCTGTTAACACACGTTTTCTCTCCTGTTAAAACACCCCCAAAAAGTGACAAGAACGGCATATACCCCCAAAAATGACAAGAACGGCAGTTTTATGCTAGAATATACATTCCCTACGGGCTCGGACACCAACCAATCCCTCGGGATTCTGCAGACGTTATAAAACGAAAAAACATGCGTTATCCCTACATTAACACACGTTTTCTCTCCCGAAAAGTGACAAGAACAGCAGTTTTATGGTAGAAATAGTTTTTATGCGTTTTATGCTAGAATAGCGTTAGCGCATGTTCATTTTATGCGAATCCTACGTAAACCTAAAGCAGTGCACGTGTAAATAATTATAAACAAGTAAATTATAAAGACGTACAAATAAAAGGGGGGGGGGGGGGGGGGGGGGGGGTAATAACCTTGGTAAATTTCAAGCGTACTCAGAAAACAATGCGTAACTGCCTTGGTAAATGCCAAACGTATACCAAATCGGCCTACTAACAAAGTCGGACCCGTATATCAAGTTCTGCGAAACTTAGAATGATGTTTACTTTGGACGGAAACCATCACGTCTGTCGCCTTTCTTGACAAAGATTCTCAGCTGTTGCTTAGCAACACTTTGGTGTATTTAATTAGATCTCATGTAGTTCTTTATATAATAGATGCAAACTTAGTTCCTGTTTCCCCGAGTCACTTTATGCACGGCGGGTCAGCCTGGGATCCGGTTCTGAAAAGTAGGCCTAAATACTAGGTCTACTTAGAGACAGATCTAGATTCTATCTTTGCGGACTCGCTCCCTTTTGCATGCAGTGTAGACAATTTACTCGCTTTTCTATTTGCGCGAGCTATCTATAATTCCTGAAATTAAAACCGCGCTCATATTCAGATTAATGCGTCCGGCTTATAGTCAAATATATACAATAGTATGATAATTAGAGAACGTTGTCTTTTATCTAAATCATTATAATAAATATTTCTATAATTTACATGGTAAAAACATTTAGTAGGGCTACAATACAGCATACACTGTTTATATATACTGTTTATACCCATGAAATGTCCAAGGGGATGTAGCTCAGTGGTAGAGCGCTCGCTTCGCATGTGAGAGGCCCCGGGTTCAATCCCCGGCATCTCCACACTTTTTTTCTCCCTTTTTTATTTTTACGTGAATAACAACTTACTGAATTATAAAAGTAATATAGGGTAATTTTGTATCACGATGTCAAAAAGATATTTACATTTTTTTATTCAATGAAGTTTATCTAAAATAAAATTGTTTTAATAGGTTCGCCATACATGCACGTCAGGCAGAAATAAAGTTACGCTGGTATTGGTATAGTTTCCTGTTATCAATCTCAACAGTGGGCGACAGAAAAATTATTTGGAATTTTGCTTTATGTGTAATTTGTCTAATGCATGTCATAGAGCCAAATGTACGGAAGAGCATTAGTGCTAGGAGTATGTTATTTTTGATATCGAAATTTCGAGTTACTTAGTCAAAATTTGTAATTTCGAGTGTGGTAGACCGAAATTTCAAGTAACTATGTTAAAATTTCGGGATAGTAACTCGAATTTTAAAAAAAAATCTTACCTTTTTTATTCGCAAGGTAGTTATAGTGACTCGAAATTTCAAGTTACTAAGTAGAAATTTCGAGATCCATGAATTTATATTTCAGGTAAAATACTCGAAATTTCGAATTTATATAGTAAACCAAAATTTCAACTTAGTAACCCGAAATTTCCAGTTGGTATATCTAAATTTCGCGTTAATAAAAGACCTACACGAGACACTAATGATCTATCGTATAGAATGGAATAAAATCTGTAGAAAGAGCCTTTAGAAGCATAGAATGCAACCAAGCAGAACAGCACACTCGGTTTGATTGAGTCTGTTCATGAGAGGGAATGAAATGTGCAACTCCTAGCACCTGCTTATGACTCGTTCTTTTCATGTATATTTGTAGTAAAAATTGTTACTAGTTTGGTTTCATTGTCGTTTTAAACTTCTTCTTGTCATTGCATTATTTTTGAAATAGACACTGTGAGTCATCTGTTAGGTTACGTTGTTTCCACCTCTAGCAAAAGTTAGGCCTACACAACCTATTGATTAGTAGAGTTAAATGAAAGATAAATATTGTTGAATGTTGAATTTTCACCTAGGTGTTGTTTATTCGTTTACTTATTTGTATTAGGTTTGAAACTTAGATTTATCACCAAACTTAAAGGTCAGTTTTTGAGATATATTCTGACCTAAAACCACAAAACCACAATATAATATAATGTATAGAAGGTGTATTAAAAGTACCTCAAATATCTTTTAGAAACGATATCAATTAGAATAAGATAGCTGACTAGCCTTCATGTCCCACTAGTCTCAACTGAGTGGGCGCATCTGGCCGGCTGACTGGCATACTGGCTAATGTGAAAGTTACCTTTAAATTAAGTTTTAACCATACAGCTTTAGATATGCTAACTAATATAGTTTGAATCTATGATATTTACATTCACTTTATTAAATCATGTATATTAAAGAGAAAGAAAATATAAACTCTCATTTTCGTTTAAACAACATTGGTGTTATGGTATCAAGCGGCACCTTCCCGCATTTTTTTTTTTTTTTTGGTGGGTAGGTGGGGTTAGAATCAACCGACACATTCTATGTCATATTTGCCATTTTTGCAGCTTCTGGTGGCGAAGGAAGACTCCACTTACAAAATTCACAAACACAAAAAAGTTCAAAATCGGCTATAAGCTGTTGAAAAAGAACATCCAGTTATAGCTCAAACTTTTTATTCTGCATTGAATCGACACGATTAGGTCATTTTTAATGGAAAAGATATTTTAAATCCAAGTCAGGAAGAAGGCTCACTAAACTAATTAAAGGTTGTACATGTATAGATCGATTGAACATGTGTTATGAGTTTCTGATACTCATGGGGGAAAACGAATATTTTTGTTCCTAGCTGCTATGATAATTATTTAAAGGTATGAAAGTTACGTGTTTGTACATTTAGACGTAAGTCTTTGCTTTGCCAGATGTCCTAATGTGTTTTTAAACAGTTAAAACGCACACAAATAACATTTAGTCCTTTATCTTTATTTCTAAGTCTTAGTCCTTTATCATTATTTCTAACATTTAGTCCTTTATCATTATTTCTAACCCTAAGTCATTTATCATTATTTCTAACCCTAAGTCATTTATCATTATTTCTAATCCTTAGTCCTTTATCATTATTTCTAACCCTTAGTCATTTATCATTATTTCTAACCCTAAGTCATTTATCATTATTTCTAACCCTTAGTCATTTATCATTATTTCTAATCCTTAGTCCTTTATCATTATTTCTAATCCTTAGTCCTTTATCATTATTTCTAACCCTAAGTAATTTATCATTATTTCTAATCCTAAGTCCTTTATCATTATTTCTAACCCTTAGTCATTTATCATTATTTCTAATCCTTAGTCATTTATCATTATTTCTAATCCTTAGTCATTTATCATTATTTCTAATCCTTAGTCCTTTATCATTATTTCTAACCCTAAGTAATTTATCATTATTTCTAACCCTAAGTCTTTTATCATTATTTCTAATCCTTAGTCCTTTATCATTATTTCTAATCCTTAGTCCTTTATCATTATTTCTAACCCTAAGTCATTTATCATTTTTTCTAACCCTTAGTCATTTATCATTATTTCTAACCCTTAGTCATTTATCATTATTTCTAACCCTAAGTCCTTTATCATTATTTCTAACCGTTATTCCTTTATCATTATTTCTAATCCTAAGTCATTTATCATTATTTCTAACCCTAAGTAATTTATCATTATTTCTAACCCTTAGTCATTTATCATTATTTCTAACCCTTAGTCATTTATCATTATTTCTAACCCTAAGTCCTTTATCATTATTTCTAACCGTTATTCCTTTATCATTATTTCTAATCCTAAGTCATTTATCATTATTTCTAACCCTAAGTCATTTATCATTATTTCTAACCCTAAGTAATTTATCATTATTTCTAATCCTTAGTCATTTATCATTATTTCTAACCCTTAGTCCTTTATCATTATTTCTAACCCTAAGTCCTTTATCATTATTTCTAACCCAAAGTCTTTTATCATTATTTCTAATCCTTAGTCCTTTATCATTATTTCTAACCCTAAGTCCTTTATCATTATTTCTAACCCTAAGTCATTTATCATTATTTCTAATCCTTAGTCCTTTATCATTATTTCTAATCCTTAGTCCTTTATCATTATTTCTAACCCTAAGTCCTTTATCATTATTTCTAACCCTAAGTCCTTTATCATTATTTCTAATCCTTAGTCCTTTATCATTATTTCTAACCCTAAGTCCTTTATCATTATTTCTAATCCTTAGTCCTTTATCATTATTTCTAACCCTTAGTCCTTTATCATTATTTCTAATCCTTAGTCCTTTATCATTATTTCTAACCCTAAGTCCTTTATCATTATTTCTAATCCTTAGTCCTTTATCATTATTTCTAACCCTAAGTCCTTTATCATTATTTCTAATCCTTAGTCCTTTATCATTATTTCTAACCCTTAGTCATTTATCATTATTTTTTAACTCTAAACATATATAAGCTATATAGCTACTCTACCACGGTCCGAGGTAAGGAGGCATGCAACACATGTTCCCTTAGAGAGCAGAGGTACTTGCATGCACGCATTCTATTATGAAATACTGTTTGAAATAAGCAAATATAAACGCTATAAATTACGGCACTATATTTATGGAAATTAAACCTTCAGCTATGGATCATGTTGATTGTAAATAGATATAAACATTTTTCATCACGATAGAAAACTGGAGAATTTTAGCTTAAAAGGCAAAGAGCTTCTATATATTAAAGCACCTTCTAATTCTGACATTTCATATTTATGATACATTTCTGTTCATTATTACTTTTATTTATTATTTGCAGGGCAGAAGTCACGGATAGCTAGAATACCACAAGTATTTATAAAAGGTAGCAAAACTGGTTTTACTAAATCATACGCAATTTACGTATTTTTTTGTTGTTTGGATAGAACCAGTTTACGTGGCAGTTATATCTGCTCAACAAATCATCATGTAACACGTTACATTTGAGCAAAAAAACCCCAACAACATCAACCCGCATGATTATTTAAATAAGATACACTATATGCACATTCTCTTGTTGACGTATTTTGAACTGCTGTCCCCGTGATGGAATTCAATATATAAATTTTGAAGCTGGAACTTATCACAATGGGGATAGACTGTATATTCATTACCCAGAAAGGACGTGAATCAGGTACGGGTGCAGAACCTTTCATTAACGCTTCGTACATACTAGTATTTTGCAGAAATATTACACATAGCGCGAACCATTGGTGCATCTACGTGCTATGTGCTTTCTATTTTCATATGCACATAGCATCTTAATGCACCACTGGGTCGACTAATAAAGGGAGGGAAGAGGAATGACGTAGGTTGCAAAGCCTTTTTATGTCACGGAACTTTCAACCTTGAACCATTAATTGTGTTTGACTAGTTAACAAAAATATGCTAAGCCCGGTCACACCGACCGAACTTTGTTGGAGCGTTCCTGGAGCGGTGAAAAAATTTCATCACCGCTCGTTACCGTTCACCACCGTTTAACAGAAGTTGGCCCCCGTTAAGGCAACGCCGTATACGCTCGGCCACCGCTGATGGTCCCTCCTACCGCTCCGAAAGTTTTGAGCTGCACAAAATATTGCGAGCGGTGAGGAGCGGGAAATTTTCCGCTCCGGCAAAGTTCACCACCGCTCTAACAACGCCCAGTCAAGTTTGGCACCGCTAGACGCAAGTTCGTGGACGCTTGGGTCCGCTAGGCCAACGCAGAAATCTTGAACGCTGGACCACCGCTGCTTCGCCAGCTTTGCCCGGGCGGTGATTAAACGTTGCACAAACTTTGGTGGAGCGGTTGTAAGCATTTTAAGAGCGGACACGGGATTGCTGGAACGGTGTCGGGCGTTGAAGCAGCGATCCATTGCGGTGATGAACTTTGGTTTGGCGTTGGTATGGAGGTGTCGGAGCGGGACCAGAACTTCACTATCGACTTCTATAAAAAAATCTATCAGAACTTCTATCAAAGCGATCCGTTCAGCTCCGTAGTCAAAAGCGGTATGCCGCTAAACCAACTTTAAAACCCCGCCGAGCCAACGCACGCATGCGCGGAACGCCGCTCTATCAACGCTCGCGTCACCGCTAAACCAACGCTCGCTACCGCTCGCTACCGTTAAACCAACGCTAAAGCAACGCCGGCTTCAGCGGTGCACCTCTAAGGCAACGCCCGTGTTTTCGATTTTTTTCCCATTTTGTTCGCGGTGACGAGCGTTGTCTAAATTCCGCCCCCTCTCCCTACCGTTGAAGGAACGCTCCAACAAAGTTCGGGCGGTGTGACCGGGCCTTTAATATTTTTGTTATTTTGATAATTAAATGATTGGTCGAGGCTTGCACTAGTGCCAATGCTGTCCTATTTACCTCAAGTATTGTAACAATGACGTTTATTTATGTTTTTGATTGTAATAGATCTAGTGCCAAATATATGTTATAGGGGCCTCCGTGACCGAGTGGTTAAGGTCGCTGACTTGCCCCTCACCGATGTGGGTTCGGGCCTCACTCGGGGCGTTGAATTCTTCATGTGAGGAAGCCACGGAAGGTCGGTGGTTCTGCCCAGGGAAATAATGCACGGAGGGGCACCTGGGGTCTTCCTCCACTATCAGATCTGGAAAGTCACTACTGTGAAATCATTTAATTTCGTGGGCATGAAATTTCGTGGTTTTGGTCAAAGTGGGAATTTCGTGGGGATATGAATTCGTGGATTACAACTTTTGAACATAAAGTGAATAGGATTTTTACTTGTTCGTTGGGATTAAATTTCGTGGATTGACTCAACCACGAAATCCACGAAAATTAGTCCCCCACGAAAATTTCACAGTATATGACCTATAATTGTGTTGATGCAACGTTAAACCCAACAAAATAAATAAATAAATAAATATATGCTATATTATATTCAGGAAGTATTTTTATTTTATGTGCGAAAATGCCAAGAACTTCTGAAGTACACCAATGGTCAACGAATAGACTAGCACGAAGGTTTTTTCTTGCATACCAGACGGGGATTTCTGGTATCTTTACCGGTGCTGGAAAAATCCATCTTACACCCCGGGGTGTAAGATGACTCTCGTGCTGTAAATGACGTATAACGAACTACATATATGTAGAAGATTTATGTAGTAATTTATATTTTATTTTAAAAACGGAATAAAAATTCAATACCTTGACAGTTCCTATTGGTCCCTGATAGTATATTTCTCGATTCAAATCACGTTATTTTATCAAAAATTCATAACGTTACGCTGTAACTGATAAAACCAAACCGGAATTAAACATTGTTGTTTGTTTTGAAGCGTCATGACGTCTTTCCTGTTTACGCACGTTGGTTTCCCGCGCTTTGTTTTAATACACTGCCATAAGAAATAGTTCTGAAAAGAAAGCCGTTCGATTGATTTTATTTTTATTATTATTTCTTGAAATCGGTATGCAAGAAAAAGATTCTGTCACTGGTTATAGGCGCAGATGGAAATATCCGGCTGGGAGCCTCGTTACCGCCTAAACAGTTACCCTCGAGGCCGGATATTTCCATCTACACCTACACCCAGTGAAAGAATCTTATAATCTGTAAAATTGTGCAAAAAGATCTCGTGCGTTGTGCTGTCATTTGCAATATCTTTGTTAATGAGTACATAGATGAGACATGAACAAAATCTAAAATAACAAACGTACGTTATTGCTATGGGCAGTAATTTAAATATACTTTGCAATTAATATTTCTACGTAAAATGGTAAATGGGGGTTTTTATTGCCGTTAATCATTTTTAAGTATACGCCAGGGACGACACAGAAATCATAATTGTAATTAAAAAAACCTGTTGCCAAGAAACGAAAATTAATTCTTTTCATATCTTCTTGCATAGACAAATCTGACGTAATACATGTATATATTTTGATGAATTAGTTGATCGCCCTGATTAAAAATACTATGGAATCGGTTAACGAAACATAAATTTTTATTGAAATACTATTTTTTCCCATTATAAGAATATGTAGCACTACTATTTTTGTGTCTTACTAAATCTTAACACAAAGGAATAAAAAGGCAAATTTTCATGAATTTTGATGAACCAGTTTCCCCGTTTTGCTGAACAGTACTACTGTTATACTTGCATTTTCATTTTAAAGTTATGTAATCATATAGATTTGCGTGTATACATAAAAAAAATGTGACTCGTCCATGGTTATATGTAACTTGAAGCCAATAAAATTTTGATTTGAGTTGACTTTACTTGATTTCTTAAGAATGTTATTTTGGGGGATAAATTTGTACTAAAAAATAAATAAATAACATGCCGTTTAACGTAATATTACACGCTTATAATAGAATGACGTCAGTCGCTGCTTGATTTATACAAAACACTTAAAAGCAAGCAAACGCAGTGCAGAAAATGAGAGTACTTGGGGACAATTTAAGAATGCACCTATCATTCCATTTTCCTCGTGACGCAGATCAAATTTCCTTGCTCTCTAAATAACATCTACATAGTCTTCCATACAACAACCGAAAACAAATGTAATGAACTATGGACTTCAGCCATCTCAGAAACGATGGTAATAATTACAGCTGCACACATTAGTAAAGACCGTTTCGAATATTGTTGCATTGACCAAAGAGGTCGCATACACTTTCAATACTAACATAGCTAACCGGAATTTTCATGGGTATATACGACAATAGGCAATGCTATACTGTAGGATAGTGAGTCGTCAATGCAAAACGATTATATAATATACACATTTTATAAGGTTATTTCATATTTCATAGAAGACAAACAAGAATCATTGTACATTTTAATCGTAGATGGAATTTTGCTGAATCTTTTAAAATAGGACAGTATTAACTTTATTTTCAGAAAGTCCACGATATTTCATTATAATCCTTGCGTGTATCAGTGCTATACACTGGGCACGTTAAAGAACCAGGCTGTCTATTCGCAACGAGCTAGGCTAAGTTAGCCGGACAAGCCTGTATCTGATTTCTGATCTCTCTGTCGTGGGGGCTTTGTCTCGCTCTGTCCCTCTGGTCAGATCGCTCTGTGTATGTACTAGTAGAGGATGAATTATGCGCCCTGTGTGGCTGCATTTGAACTATGTAAAGCGCATTTGAACGTGAAATTGATCATGAAAAGGGCGCTATATAAATCTGGTATAATAATAATAATAATAATTTCATACCTGCAGGTACTGCTGCCGGTACAATTTTATACGTGCAGGTACAATTTTGTGCTATTTTATACTTGCAGGTACAATTTTATATCTGCAAGTACAAGTTCACACGTGCATCTGCAGGTACAATTTTATATCTGCAGGTACAATTTTACACGTGCATCTGCAGTACAATTTTATTTATATCTGCAGGTACAATTTTACACGTGCATCTGCAGGTACAATTTTACACGTGCATGTACAATTTTATGTCTGCAGGTACACTTTTACACGTGCAGGTAGATACAAATCAGAAATGTTCCTGCAGATATATAAGTGTACATTTGCTACTGTTAACATTGTATTTTGCGATAATTATTCCAAATGTTAAATTTCAATTTTAGACTGCATGTACTTACTTTTCATTGAGTTTTTATGTTCGTGCATAATCCTTTTAATGTTAGATCTACATTTACAAATGCATTTTAATTAATTTCACTATTTTTGGACGCAATATAATTGAGTTTGACCAGTTATGAAATATTAAATGCTATTCTAGACTAAACTAAAAAAAAATAAACCAGTTTATAAGTCTCATCCATATACACATACAAATAATATACATTCTAACACGACTCATTTCATTTTCCTATTAAACAAAGAAGGCTGAAAACTGTGTGTTATTAAACAACAATTCATTTTCTGACGTATAATTACGTCATAGCGTTAAACGGCATAGCGGCGCGCAGGAAAAGAAACCAACAGAAAATAGGCAAATATCTAATGGGTGTCGTCACAGATGTACTTTAAAATCCTTGGTAGAATCTAACGTGTTAGAATCGATATAATATATCTCATTTAGAGATTTGATGTTTAATAAAAAAATCATTGTTTGGCATTCAGATGCGTATTAGATCTATTATATCACTCGGGTTGCGCCCTCGTGATATAATTTCTTCGCATCTGAACTCAAAACAATGATTTTATTCAGCGACAAATCACTAAATGAGATATGTTATTTCTTAAATAAAGGAACACAACATTATTAATTATAGCTCTACACAATATTTCCTATTAAGAAAACAAATTTGAGATATGCCATTTCCATTAAACACCACATTTCTTTAAAAAAAAACCTAATTGTTTTTTTTTATAAATAAAGGAGAAAGAGAACAATGTTTCTCTTGACAATATTCTTTCACTATGTCTTTGAACATAGATATTGAATGTGAAAGTCGCCAAGTACTTGGGCCCATTTTTTATGAAAGTCACCTAGTATTTCGACTCATTGTTCCTATGAAAGACGCCCAGTACTTTGACTCACTGTTCCCATGAAAGCCGCTCAGTACCTGGATTAATTGTTCTTATGAAAGTGACCCAGTACTTGGGCTCATTTTCCTATGAAAGTCGCCAAGTACTTTGGCTCATTTTCCTATGAAAGTCGCCCAGTACTTTGACTCACTGTTCCCATGAAAGTCGCTCAGTACCTGGATTAATTGTTCTTATGAAAGTGACCCAGTACTTGGGCTCATTTTCCTATGAAAGTCGCCAAGTACTTGGGCTCATTTTCCTATGAAAGTCGCCCAGTACTTTGACTCACTGTTCCCATGAAAGTCGCTCAGTACCTGGATTAATTGTTCTTATGAAAGTGACCCAGTACTTGGGCTCATTTTCCTATGAAAGTCGCCAAGTACTTGGGCTCATTTTCCTATGAAAGTCGCCCAGTACTTTGACTCACTGTTCCCATGAAAGTCGCTCAGTACCTGGATTAATTGTTCTTATGAAAGTCGCCCAGTACTTGGGCTCATTTTCCTATGAAAGTCGCCAAGTACTTGGACTCATTTTCCTATGAAAGTCGCCCAGTACTTGGACTCATTTTCCTATGAAAGTCGCCAAGTACTTGGACTCATTTTCCTATGAAAGACGCCCAGTACTTGGACTCATTTTCCTATGAAAGTCGCCCAGTACTTGGACTCATTTTCCTATGAAAGTCGCCAAGTACTTGGACTCATTTTCCTATGAAAGACGCCCAGTACTTTGACTCACTGTTCCCATGAAAGTCGCTCAGTACCTGGATTAATTGTTCTTATGAAAGTGACCCAGTACTTAGGCTCATTTTCCTATGAAAGTCGCCAAGTACTTGGGCTCATTTTCCTATGAAAGTCGCCCAGTACTTGGACTCATTTTTCTATGAAAGTCGCCAAGTACTTGGACTCATTTTCCTATGAAAGTCGCCCAGTAGTTGGACTCATTTTCCTGTGAAAGTCGCCCAGTACTTGGACTCATTTTCCTGTCACTCAGTACTTGGACCCATTTTCCTATGAAAGTCGTCCAGTATTTGAATTTATTTTTCCTAAGAAAGTCGCCCAGTACTTGGACTGATTTTCCTATGAAAGTCACCCAGTACTTGGACTGATTTTCCTGTGAAAGTCGCCCAGTACTTGGACTGATTTTCCGATGAAACTCGCTCAGTACTTTGACACAATTTCCTATGAAAGTCACCCAGTACTTGGACTGATTTTCCTATGAAAGTCACCCAGTACTTGGACTGATTTTCCTATGGAAGTCGCCCAGTACTTGTACTCATTTTCCTATGGAAGTTGCCCAGTACTTATACTCATTTTCCTATGGAAGTCGCCCAGTACTTGGACTCATTTTCCTATGGAAGTTGCCCAGTACTTGTACTCATTTTCCTATGGAAGTCGCCCAGTACTTGGACTCATTTTCCTATGAAGTCGCCCAGTATTTGTACTCATTTTCCTATGAAATTCGCCCAGTACTTGGATTCATTTTCCTATGAAATTCGCCCAATACTTGGACTCATTTTCCTGTTACCCAGTACTTAGACCCATTTTCCTATGAAAGTCGCCCAGTATTTGAACTCATTTTCCTATGAAATTCGCCCAGTACTTGGACTCATTTTCCTATGAAATTCGCCCAATACTTGGACTCATTTTCCTGTCACCCAGTACTTAGACCCATTTTCCTATGAAAGTCGCCCAGTATTTGAATTCATTGTTCCTATGAAAGTCGCCCAGTACTTGGACTGATTTTCCTATGAAGGTCGCCCAGTACCGCCCAGTACTTAGACTCATTTTCCTATGAACGTCGCCCAGTACTTGGACTCATTTTCCTTTGAAACTTGCTCAGTACTTCGACCCATTTTCCTATGAAACTCACCCAGTACTTGGACCCATTTTCCTATGAAAGTCGCCTAGTACTTGGACTCATTTTCCTGTCACCCAGTACTTGGACCCATTTTCTTTTGAAAATCGCCCAGTACTTGGATTCATTGTTCCTATGAAAGTCGCCCAGTATTTAGACTGATTTTCCTATGAAGGTCGCTCAGTACTTGGACTCATTTTCCTATGAAACTTGCTCAGTACTTCGACCCATTTTCCTATGAAACTCACCCAGTACTTGGACTGATTTTCCTATGAAAGTCGCCCAGTACTTGGACACATTGTTCCTATGAAAGCCGCCCAGTACTTGGACTGATTTTCCTATGAAAGTCGCCCAGTACTTGGACTGATTTTCCTATGAAAGTCGCCCAGTACTTGGACTGATTTTCCCATGAAACATGCTCAGTACTTCGACCAATTTTCCTATGAAAGTCGCCCAGTACTTGGACTAATTTTCCTACGAAATTCGCCCAGTACTTGTTTTCCTGCCACCCAGTACTTGGACCCATTTTCCTATGAAAGTCGCCTAGTATTTGGATTCATTGTTCCTATGAAAGTCGCCCAGTACTTGGACTGATTTTCCTATGAAAGTCGCCCAGTACTTGGACTCATATGAAAGTCGCCCAGTACTCACTTTCCTATTAAACTCGGCAAGTACTTGGACTCATTTTCCTGTCACCCAGTACATGGACACATTTTCCTTTGAAAGTCACCCAGTACTTTGACTCATTGTTCCTATGAAAGTCGCCCAGTACATGGACTCACTACCTGTCACCCAGTACTTGGACTCATTTTCCTATGAAAGTCGCCCAGTATTTGGATTCATTGTTCCTATGAAAGTCGCCCAGTACTTGGACTGATTTTCCTATGAAAGTCGCCCAGTACTTGGACTCATTTTCCTATGAAATTCGTCCAGTGCTTGGACTCATTTTCCTGTCACCCAGTACTTGGACTCATTATTGCTATGAAAGTCGCCCAGATTTGAATCATTTCCTATGAATTCCAGTCTTGTACTCATTTCTATGGATCGCCAGTACTTGGACCATTTCCATGAAAGTCGCCAGTACTTGGACTCATTTTCCTATGAAAGTCGCCCAGTACTTGGACATATTGTTGCTATAAAAGTCACCTAGTACTTGCACCCATTTTCTTATGAAAGTGCCCCAGTACTTCGACTCATTGTTCCCATGAAAGTCGACCAGTTTCCTTGGGATCATATAGTTGAATCAATGTTTCATAAACAATCTACTTAAGTCTGTGGTAGAGGGTATGATTGGTATAAGAAATTTCATTAACCCTTTTGCTTTGGTGCGTCATATGCTTCTATGGGATCTCAGTCATATGAGCCGCGCCATGAGAAAACCAACATAGTGGGTTTGCGACTAGCATGGATCCAGACCAGCCTGCGCATCCGCGCAGTCTGGTCAGGATCCATGCTGTTCGCTTTCAAAGCCTATAGCAGTTAGAGAAACTGTTAGCGAACAGCATGGATCCTGACCAGACTGCGCGGATGTGCAGGCTGGTCTGGATCCATGCTGGTCGCAAACCCACTATGTTGGTTTTCTCATGGCGCGGCTCAATTAATTAGAAATAATGTATTACAAAAGTAAGTTTCATCTGATATAAAGATATGCAAGTAATAACCACTCTCTATTTATATGACAATGAATTATTCTATATAAAGTCATATTTTTAAAAACACAGCCACATTTCATGCATTGCATTTTCTTCATTTTAATTTTCATCAATATTGAATGCAATCTGTCTGTGTAAATTGATAAATTGTAAAAATGAATCATGAAACATGATAAGATTTAGATGTCATTTTCCTAGAAATTCATCACATATGAGTTGTTTTGACAGTGAATGATTTTCCAGGTCTCTGATTTCTTTTATAGATGATTTTCCAGGTCTCTGATTTGTTTTATACACCTAGGCAAATTTATTATCGCAGAAATTTCAATTGATCATATTGCATAAAATATTATTTTTCTTTTCCTCCAGTACTTTATGAGCTTCTCTCTATATCTGACTTGATTATATTGCATAGTCCCCCCCCCCCCCCTCCCCCACCTCTCTCTCTCTCTCTCTGACTTTAAATGCGTTATCACAGAAATTACAGTTGGTTGTACTGCATAAAACATATTTTTATCTCTCCCCGCATCCCCGTACTTTATGCGCTTCCCCACTACTAGTATCTGACTTGAATAAAATGGCTTAATATTTGGTTTAAAATTTTTAACATTTTATCTACATATTTTTATGTTTTATAGTATAATGTGACAAGAAACAACATTAAGGATTGAGTAGGAAGCACTGAGCGTATTCTGAAACTCTTTCCCAATAGGCCTACATAATGTTATCTCTACGGTAACAAAATAAATAATTCAACATACATGTTCTGCTTGCAGTTTCTTCGTTCATCCAAATGGTTTGAGACACAAATATATCAAAATAAGATGATAAAGGAATACGCTTTCGGGTTTGATAATAACTTTTTATATATCCGTATTTAAAAAGACAGAATAAGATGGCTGTGATGAATAAGTCAAGATCGTCACTTTAGTCACATGGAATTGGAAGAACTTAAAAACTATGGGGTTAAACACCATGAAGAATGATTTTATTGAATCACTGTTGAGGTAATTATATTATTTTCTATCACGTCATCAAGGATTACTACGTACGTCTTTGACGATATCCACCAAATATTTGCCTGTTTTGTGAAAGTTTCCTTTCCAGCGCACCGATATGACTTTTGACGCTATGACATAATAATTGTGACGTACAAACAGTGAATTGCTGCACACATTTTTCAGTCTTCTTTGTTTGATAGGAAAACAAATTGGGTCATGTTAAAATAAAGTATTGTAGCTATGTATTAAATATAGTTCGATTTGATCGCCAGTTAAACAAAGAAGAAGTTCAAGCTAAGCTCTGTATATTCTGCGATAAACAACGGTTAACACGCCGACCGGTAAGAGAGTACGATGACGTCAGTTATGAAGTCAAATTGACGCATGACGTCCAGTTCATTACTACTGGGATAAAAGTAGCCCAGAATAATTTTTATCAAAATACTTAAGAAAACATGTAAGAATGAATAAAATCAAGGTCTTCTTGTGGTTTGTCGTCTAATTTACCGTGTGTAGAAATATTGAATTATTTTGTGTGTTTGTAACTATGCAGTCACCAGTGTTTGCTATGTATCAGTGGTTACTGGTCTGTGCGTTTTATATATTGGACAGCTAAAGAAAAATGATAAGTGTTTTCCATCTCTTCGCAGGATATTTGAAACGTAGTACAAAACGAACTCGTTAGAAAACAACCCAATGAATAAAAAGGAAAGATCTTTGGACTATTGATGATCTTCATCAGTGCAACAGTTTTCACTGCAAACTTTCTGTGTAAGGGCAAGTTTCACATATCCATGGTAACATAATTCTTCAAGGTGAATGGGATACCACTCTCATCCACATGCCAAACTAAAATGAAAAATAAAAGATAATGTAAATGCTTATCTATCTATCTTCCACTCAGTCAAACCCCTTGCGAGGACATAGACTTTGACGCGCGTCAACTGACAAAGAGAGAAAAGAATAAAAGCTTAAAAGAAGGAGTATATACAGATTGTATTAAAAAATAGGATAAAAACAGAGCAGGTTTCTAGGAGGGGCACATTGGCAGACTGTCTGGCTGAACTGATTTGCTCAAAGAGAGACAATATTCTCAGGGAGTGAGTTCCAATGGACAATAATGCGAAGGAAAAATGAATACTTATAAAAGCTTATACACCATATCTAAGAAAAGATTTACACTTGCTATAAAATGGCCGAAACATTTTCATTTCAACATCCGCCCGTCGGAGGAAAATAGTTTAAATTAGGTCAGATTGTCATTCTAACAAGTTTTGTCAGTTTTATTGTCTTGCAAACCGCATGTTGTAATTTATTGCCAAATTCTATGAAAATTTGTCTTCTTGTATAACTTGTTTACCTGTGATACAAGGCGGGAAAATGCTGTTTTTGTACAATTGCGGTTTCTTTTACAGAGTGATGAACCAAGTCCCCCTGTCCAGCTAAAATTGCTAGCATTTTGTAGGAAAGAGCCAGTGTGTGTAATTGTAAATGTGATTGTAATGTAACAGTAATGTAAGTGTAATGTAATTAAATGGTGCCATGTTGGACTATTCTTGCACTCGAAAAAAGTGTTCGATAGAGACACAGGAAGTTATATACATGTATTTGACAGTTTATACTTATTCATGTATGTCTAAATACATTTCTAAATGTGATATTAGTATATTTATAATATCATTAACGCTGCAGATTGTACGACACAGTTGAGTAAAGGTAGTAATACAATGTACGAACTTCGTCTGCTTACAAGGTTACATATAAGGAGGTCAAACTAAGATCGTGATAAAAAGTACACTTGTACGAGATTTGACCCTTTAGTTTCATTTTCATTATTAATTCCTTTATTCCATCGACGGAACCCTCTAGTTTGAGATTCTATACGAATTTCATACCACAAAACTGATATACACTCATTCGCGAAGAACTGTACTATAATATCGCATACTAAATACACTTTTCTAAAATGTTACACATTGTATAAAATAAATTTCAGTACTAATTACTATGCTAAACATATCTGTGACAAAAAAACGTTAAAAATTACAATAACGATCATGATTGTGCCAAATTTTGCCCCATGTTAAATATAGCGTGTAACCATGTGAAAATGACTCAGATATTATGACGTGAACTTAAATTTATTATTGCAACCAACGTGAATAAGATCTAAATCCATATACTGTTTTACACCTAGGTGCAGACCAAATCTGTTGACGATGTTCAATTCATAACCTGAAATCATCATTTATTTATTTATTTTTTTTCATTTTGAAAACATTTTGGAGCAATAAACCTCTAAAAAGGACTTTTAACCTTGAATGGATTTTATTCCGCTTCTAGTGAACCTTAAATAAATAAACCACATGTTATATTATTTGAATATAAATACTGAGACAGGAAGTAGCATATTGATTTGATTTGAAATATTCAAATGGAAAAAAAGGCAGAAATCATAGGCCTTGAATAACGGTTAGATTACGATTGCGTGACGAATTATTACCCAATATGGCGGCTCGCTGTGCACACACGTGGTTGCCTTGCGGAGTAATACCTTTTGTCAATGTAATTTCTACTGATTAGAAATAATTATGGTATCGGTGTGGTAAATCATTTGTTTGATTGTGGTTTTGGATGTAACCACTTTGTGGGAAGGCGTTAGGTTGTGAAAAAGAGTTAATTTTGTGAAATTAACACACTGTCACAGGTAAGATTATTTAATTGATCTTAAAAATAAAGGAAATATAGAAAGTACTGAATATATATTATATATATCTTGAATGTTCTTTTATATGTAATATATTAAAATCAAATTGATACATGTTACATAACACGCTTTTTGATACAACTTTAGTTGGTTTAAAGGTGGTTCATATACAATAAATAAAACGTTAAAACTTAGTAAATAAATGCTGTTGTTTAAAGCTATTCAGTTAAAACATGAAAATAATCACATTAGAGTCGTACATATCTACAGCTCAGACAAATTAATGTCGTTTTAACCGCAAGTTGATAAACGAGTAATGTTTTGCTAGAGATAAGTTGTGTTTTCTACATGTATTTTGCGTCGTCAAAATACGTACTTGTATAATATTACATTTTGCAGTGTCATTTTCAAGGCATTGAGATTATATACAAATATAGATATGAGTTGACGACAGGGTCGATCCAAACATTAACTAATGGTTAAAGACGTAAAACTAACTAATGGTTACAGACATAAAACTTTATGAATATATTGTGTACACGTGAATATAACACACTTATCATAACAATATACCTATCACACAATTGTACAAAAATATGTTCAAAGCAGTGGTTTCATATATTACTGCAGTTTATAGAAGTATTGATATACAAGTCTTGAACAAAAATTGGCATGCCGTTTTGTCTAGACGCCTTGCGACTAAGTGCCAACAGTATCCTATCCGGCTGTCAGTTTGCCGGTCTCGAGATTGCTCGCATCCTAAAGGGTACTGCGACAATACATTTCTTTAATTTGGTCAAACTGCCAGATATCTGTAAAGATAAGGCACAGCACAATCGAAACACAGTACTGCAAACAAATTATACAAAGCAAACATTTTTAAAAGAAGCTTTCAGATTTGAATTTATCTCCTCAGCCAACATGTATTAGCTTAACAGAACCTTTCAACGGACACAAAGTGTAATGGTAACCCTCTAAGGAAATAAAACGACTATGAATAATTAGCTTTAAATGACATTTTCTATGTATTTAGTTTCCTACTTCTTTACAATATTAATAACTTCCTCACTGTTATGTTTGAAACTTTCCTGGTGTAGCTTCAGACTTTCCTTTGTTAATCGTACATTGATTCACAGATAAACAGTATTCATTTCCTTTTGGTGCCACAACGGTATCCAATAGTTTTCATACTGTAAAGTTTCTGCTGTTTGCAGGTTAATTTTGTTAATTTTCCGGTCATATTTTGACTGTATATCTGGGTGTTAAGGATATGTAAATGTATGAATAATGTAAATGTGTATCAATGGCAATGACAATGTTGTACATAATGTACCCGTAATAAAAAAAAATAACATTTGCTTATAAGGAAATTGTTTTATAAATACATTTTGCTGTTTTATTTCTCACTGGCAAAAATGATTCTTAATGTCTCCTTATTCTTTGTATCAACTTGTACATACAGTTCTATAATTATTAGTAAAATTTGGAAGAACATTAATTGAGGACTAATTCAATTTTCCTGTACTCGACAGACAGCATGGAAATACATTTTTACATAATAAACTCATAGAAATTGTAAGACTGGTATTGTTATATTGAGAAAAAGACATGAGGAAAAATGTTCTTGATAGGAAAATAAGTGACACTTATGCTCATATCAGTATACGTTATATACCATTATGGTTATTCAAATATCTGTCTCATCAAAGAAAATGAAAGACAAAATTCCTTCAGACAGCTACAAAGTACTGTATTTGGAATTCTCCTAGTAAATTATATAGAATGAAAAACTAATATTCTACTCTATTTGTTCCACAGTACGATAAGTATTTTGAACTTTTTGACAGACAGCCATTGTATTACAATGCAGTGGATTTGCTGAAAATTTAACAACCGCGCATGTTTTGTGACATACAGAAAACAGTTTGTCTTGTCGAAAGATATATCCATATTATATTGATAAAGCAATAACTTCTTAAAAGCATTTTCTAAAATAGTCGATTTTTTGTAAACATATGGTTTTCAGGTTGTAAGTGTTATATAGTATTTCTTTCTAATGTATATGCGTTCGGTCAATAAAAAGACAAAGCATTTAAAAGTCAAGTTAAACGTCACAACAGCTGGCATACAGGTGAAGTTGATTCTCAGTATTAGGTAAAATGATTGTTCATGTTAATGTTATAAAAGCTGTTGAACTGAAATCAAATGCATATTTTATTTAAAATATGATAAATCATTTCAAAAAGGCCGAGACTTCTGTGCCATGTATGAACATCATATGACAGGGCGAAATACTTTTCAGTCATTCATACAAATAAACAAAGGTAAAACAAACAAGATTTTTTAAAAATTTGTCCGAATAACAGTATGAGAACATGAAAATATTTGAAATAAGAGTGAGGATGATTTAGAACTTATTCATGTTTGGCATAAACGCATTTCGTAATACATAATGTTATACTGTCTTAACATTCATGTATATAAATTTACATAATGAATCATGTACACATATTTAACATTGGATACGGGTGTTTCGTTGGCTGGATACGGATGTTTCGTTGGCTGAATATAGTTTAAATGTGATAAGATAAAAGTCTCCCATATTTGATTGACAAAAATACCTTTTCTTTCAGTAAAATCAGTCTAGCAATCGATAAAAGAACTATTTTTTGGTGCGTTTGTCTACCGAAATAGGAGAAAAGTTTATCTAGATTACTGGGTGTAAATTAGGAATGCTATAGTATACTTAACCTGAAATAACCCATGTCAGCTCTGATTACACCATATTTGGCGGACTGAGATTTATGTACTATTTTTGAAAAATATGTTTACTATTCAAGGTCATTCGTTATCTCTGTTTGCTTTTTTAATTTCCTAGAATACCGGAAGTGCTTAGGTGCGCCCCATTACGCGCGGGAAAATACAATTATTATTGGAAGCATGTTTTAAGCAACTACTAAGATTGCTTTTGAAGAAGATGTACACAGTTAATTACTAATTAAGAAGCGTAGGAATTTGGAAAAAGAGTATTATTTAAGGTATAATTACGAAGAGGATTGCATAGACTAGTAGCTTGTATGATAGATTATGGATAATGTATGTTTCTCAGGTAAATTACTAAAATTATGTCTGTAAATGAGACATTTTTGTATGTCAGTTTTTATTTTGTTGATGCTATTTCAAAAAAGCTACTTTTATCTAGTTGTTTGTTAGCTGAAAAGTTCTTACTCATAAAGCAACATACATCTAGATTTTTGTCATTTTTGCTAAATTCTAGAAATCATATAAAAAATATGTAATCTTTGGTCCCAATGTGGAGAAAATGCCGTTAGTCATGGGGAACAACCGTGAAGTAGGTTGGCGGGATTTTACGTGTATTCTACACACAAAATTCAGTTTAGTTCATTTCAGTTCCGTCAGACAATTCTAAAAGTAAAAGGGTTAATTAATTGCGAAGAATAAAAGTTGAAGACTAGATTATAGTTTTGTAATTGCGAAGAATAAAAGTTAAAGACTAGATTATATTTTTGTATTTGCGAAGAATAAAAGTTAAAGACTAGAGTACTTTTTGTAACTGTGAAGAATAAATGTCAAAGACTAGAGTATTTTGTGCTTATTCACAATATTGAAAGTCCTTTTCATTTCGTTATAGTGATCTGTTTATTGTAATGCAAGTGCACTTTGTTTTTGCAGTGTAATGAAAAGACGAGTATATCATTTGCATAAGTAAGGTTGTCAAGTATATCATTGTTGGTACGATTTGTAATCTATTACATTTAGTTTGTCTTCTCGAGCATATCTTTTTCATGTTTGCTGATTCATTAAACATGCAACGCATGCATGTGCAGCCCAATTAGATTATTATTTGGTTGTTTGGCTAAGGTTTTATGTATCATTTTGAAAATCATTGAAGGAGTTTTTGGGCGGTAAGAAAGGAGACTGATATAAAAAAAATGATATAGTGAAATGCATTTATAGAATATGCAATGGCGTTGAATCAGAGAAGCGATTGCCAGTACCTTTTAAATGATTAAAACTGAATATTGTATATGTTTTAAATTGTTTTAAATATTTTCGACTTATTGAACAGAACAGCTTATAATCATATTCAAAACGATATTCTTCCTTCAGTAAAGGAAACATGACATAATTTTAAACAAGTTTACTGACTATTTCAGACACTTGTAACAGCAAAATAATTGATCATTACAATAATAAGGTAACTCTTAACCATGACTTCCCATTTCTTAACTTAACGTATAGATTTAACATTGCGCAACAACATTTTTTGCAAATTATATATAAATCGTGTGGCTAGAATACAAACAATTAATACGCTATTTAATTAAATATTATCCAGATATTAGTGAACGTTAAAAAAAATGAAATTAACCGTTTGACTCGGGTTCTGACAGTTCTGGAGACAGGCAGTAAGAATTTATTATAATGTTTTGCTCAAAACTCTGATAAGATCCCGCTCAATGAAATGCACCGAATGCATAGAGCGCATGGGGTATTCTACATTTCTTTTATACCATTTTGAATAGGTAACATTCAACATTTCATTTAACATTTCAAAATGTATTGACGTAATGTGTGTGTACACTTGTCTTTCTTTGTGCCTGACACGAGACTTGTATGTTTGTTTATTGGGTAACCAAGGGGTACTTTGGTTTTAGAAAATATTTGAATATTTTTTTCTTCTTTTACATCGTGTAAATAGCGTTTATAGTTATTTCTTCTTTAGATCAAAGGCTGATGGGCTTAAATAAATGTTTTACATTTCTCATCAAAGAAATGATATGATGTTTTAGATGAAGATGCAAAAAAAAAAACTAAATAAATAAAAATAAAAAATAACAGATTAACTAATCGGCTACATAAAAAGAAAATGTGTAGATGTATTTCAAGCTTAATACTTAAAACATTTTGAATGCAGCAAGTAAGTTTGCGATGTTTCTGAATATATACTGACTAGAAGAAAATAATACATAGAACATCTCAAATTAGATTATATACATGCAGTAGAAGTTCAAACAGGAAATTAGGCATTTCCCCTTATATATATCAGTAAATATTAGCTAATAGTTATTGCATATTCAAATAAGCAAATAATATCCTGTATTTTATAGGTTTTAAGGCAAATAAATTAAAGTAGATATGTTAAATATGGTTAGAGTAAATTAATGGATTCTGATCAATGTGCTTGATATAACTACTGGAAGATATTTTCCTCTATACTTTTTGGATTTACAAAATCTTTTTAATGTTTTAATGCATTTTGAAATTTTATTATTTAGTACCGTCTGAAGATGGGACATCATTTTCTTGATCGCTTCTGCTATTTGAAATTATAGCAATGTTTGAGTGTATGTGTGTTTTCACTATAAACGGGTAACATCATACTTTAGTTCATATCTAAACATTACTGTTTAACATTCACTAATACATGGAAGGGCCAGAAAAATATAAAAGGAGTTGTTTTATAACAAAGTTTGAGAATAAATGAGTAAGCCACTTTCAACTACTTTTTGACAACCACGGTAATTATTTCAAGTATATTATACCTAGCTAGTTTTACAAGACATTCAGGTATACTGAAATATAATTCTGTTGACTAGATATCTTAACATCACTTTGCGAGTTTATTAATCGGCTGAAATTTTAGAGAAACTAAGATATAAGGTATATAAAAGATATGAATGTCAAACTAAATCAGTCTCATTCAACAAACAAACTTATCATACTTAAAATGCCTTATAATATACTTTCACATGATCTCTCAACTTCAGTACATTCAACTGTCTCATTTTTATCAAAGTCAAAAAGTTTATTGGCTTAAACATATACATGTCCATTGCCAAGTCACATAGTTGGCGGTTTAATACTAACATAAATACAAACACACATATAGAAAAGTATGAAGTATCAGCAGAAAAGAGTAAAAGGAATTCAAAGAGACTTTTTAACCAACCCTCCTAAAATCATGTATTTTTCATTTATCATTCATGTCTCTACCAAACATTGGTACACACACACTATGCCAGTGTTGGTAACTACCTATTGGAGGTTAATTACCAAATAATTAACATAACTGTAGGTATAGATTTCCTGATTTTCAAAAGTGTTTCCCCATATGGCTCTGCTGTGACGTGTTCATCGGGATATTAGACAAAAATACGCTCGTGAGTCAAAAGAAGACAACTACTGTTGGATTACTTACTAAAAAAAGGTATTACTTATTTTTCCATAATGAAATGTCTTGAAGCAGTTTCCACCTAAGCCAATCTTTCTTAAAAAAGTCACCTTTAAGGAAAATATGCACTATTTTTAGATTTTACTGTAAATTCATGTGTTTTAGTTTCTTCTGTTAATGAAGCTGTTAATGAAGTGAGGAATCGCAACAAAATCAAAAGCATGTTTTATACATGTTTGCATTGTATTATAAAAGTGTCTTATGTAAGGTGTGAGTCATTAGAAACAGGATTTATAAGATCACGTAAAAGGATGCATTTTGTTATTCACGTTATCAATTAAAACACTCACTTTTATCCTCTACATATATGACTGGAATATACATGTAGTCAAGCTGAGCTGCATTTTGTCTTTAGATTCTAAATTTATTATAACCTTTGCTGAAGAAAAAGACATCAGTCTTTAATAACCAAGGTTAGAGCAAATGATATTGGCAACCATATATTGCTTGCTATTTTTAGACTGTAAATAATATCGAAGTACACATAATATTTGGACCAATCAGATTCTCCACATCTGTCATTTTTAAACATGGTAAACATTATCATTCAAGATGTACTTTTCAAGGTTTAAGCGGTAGTTTTCGCGCAGTTATCTATCTATATCATGAACTAACTATATGACATTGCAAATTTTACTCGATATGGCGCTGCTTTGAAGGCAGAAAAAAAGTTTGAAAAGTTTAAACAAATTATTATGGAAAAGACCTCCTGATAATGAGCAGATTATTTCTTTAATTTTCTGCTGTTTTCTAAGTTTCTGTCAGAACAAAATTACATTAAATTGATATATTTTTTTATTTATTCAACTAATGACAAATAAACTATGGCCACCGATTTCATCTTGTACTCATGAATTATGTATATATTATGTGCACACACACACACACACACACACACACATATATTTTGAAATAAATTACTGTTATAATTACTTCATTTTTTACAAGGGTTTCGTAGTTAAAAATAATAATTGTTTTCCAATAAGAATATCAATTTTAATCTATTTTATTCAACCACGTGCTATATGACTAGAACTCGAGTGGGAACGAATCCACGACCACTGACTCGGGTGGCTAACATTATACTTTTTATACAAATATTAAACTATTCCCGCCCATTTTACTGCGTTTAGAGCGTTAAAATATTTCATTTACATTAAATATATTAACATCTATATCACGTGAATTCCTTATGAATGAAAATAGTATTTAAAGTAAATAAAAGCCTCACGTAATGCGCTGATTGCATGTCAAAATGGTTGAATGAGTGAGGCAACGTAGAGGGTTTATAAGACTATTTCGTAATTATTCATTTTTCATTTTTAAGTTTTATTTATTTATATTTGCGGACACACTATGGAAACTGAACTGCACTGTATAAATTAGTTTTTCCGTGTGTTACTAAATATGGACGTTACATCAGTAACATGACGATTAGAAATGACTACAACGTACTTTAATTCCATCATACTTAATGAATAAAAACAAAAGCAATGTTAATCGTGATATTAAAATTCTGGATAAATTGAACATGAGATGGTAAGTTACTAGCAGAATAAATTTTATGTCGTGGTAATTTTTTATGTTTTTTTTCCTAGTCACGTTTAACAGGACAAATTGCATGAAAACGCATGTAAATATATTGTACATGTATAAAGAAATGTAATATGGTTTAGGGAAATACATATTTACAGATATTGTGTATCCGACGGGCTTTTTTTCATCATTTTGAAAATGTCAACAGCGCCGGTTAAATTGGGAAGTATGTACATGAATGCCTAAATTGGTGGTTTGGAGGGTGAGGGGTGGGGTCGGGGTGTAATTGAAAATAAACATTTTATATTAATTTTGTCCATAAAATTTTGAGATATTTGATGGCAGCTTAATAATTTTTCCTAAGTAGCTGTTGTTTGCTTTCTGAAATATGAACACTTGCAAAGTAGAAAAACTATTGTAAAACAGTAAAAAAAAAAAAAAAAAAACTAAATATTTTCAGCCATTTGGGATTTGTGGAGTGATCATGCGTTTTGACTTTGTGATTGCCTCTTTACGGGAGGTAACTTTATTGGGAGAAATTCCTGGGGGATATTATCATTTTTAAAATCATCGAATCTTAAGAACATGCATGTTTTTTAAATACACACTATTCAATGTGACTATAACCATAAAGTTACCAGTCTTGGTATGCAATACATTTTTAACTATGGGACATATCATTTAGTTACCTTCATTCTGAATGACTCAATAAATAAAATCATGCAAAAATATATTTTTTTCAATAGGCACTTATCGATACTAAATATGAACTGAATATTTTTACATGAACTTGAATCTGCCTTCATAGATATTATAATAAGTACAAATGTGATTACTATAACTATAACTTTTATTTGAACTTTAAATATAATAATGTATTAAAGGTACGTCATGTTATAGAATTGCTTTAAGATTTACAATTGTTCAAGAATCCTGTACGTGCTTTATACATTTACCATTTTCTAGACTTTTATGATGCCCTGCTGTTGATGTTCATCAGTTCAGTTCAGTTTATTAGGCACCCTGCTGTTGATGTTTATCAGTTCAGTTTATTAGGCCACCCTGCTGTTGATGTTCATCAGTTCAGTTCAGTTTATTGGGCCACCCTGCTGTTGATGTTCATCAGTTCAGTTCAGTTTATTGGGCCACCCTGCTGTTGATGTTCATCAGTTCAGTTCAGTTTATTAGGCCACCCTGCTGTTGATGTTCATCAGTTCAGTTCAGTTTATTAGGCCACCCTGCTGTTGATGTTTATCAGTTCAGTTTATTAGGCCACCCTGCTGTTGATGTTCATCAGTTCAGTTCAGTTTATTGGGTCACCCTGCTGTTGATGTTCATCAGTTCAGTTCAGTTTATTGGGCCACCCTGCTGTTGATGTTCATCAGTTCAGTTCAGTTTATTAGGCCACCCTGCTGTTGATGTTCATCAGTTCAGTTCAGTTTATTAGGCCACCCTGCTGTTGATGTTCATCAGTTCAGTTCAGTTTATTAGGCCACCCTGCTGTTGATGTTTATCAGTTCAGTTTATTAGGCCACCCTGCTGTTGATGTTCATCAGTTCAGTTCAGTTTATTGGGCCACCCTGCTGTTGATGTTCATCAGTTCAGTTCAGTTTATTAGGCCACCCTGCTGTTGATGTTCATCAGTTCAGTTCAGTTTATTAGGCCACAGGCTCTTGAAGCTCTATCAATAAATATATGCATTACCATATCCCACCCACCTAATATACTTTGAAATAGTTCAGTCAGAGATCTACGATCTCTTTAAGAGATCTAACCTGCACATATATTTCGTTGATAGAGCTTCAAACACCTGTGATTAGGCAGATCGGCAAAAATATTGTCTTTGACCATCTAACAAAGTGTGCCAAGACATCCAGTACAATGACAATACAATAACAAAATGAATCACAAACATGCATGCTTTAAGAAACATTCATGCTATCTAGGGTAAGAGATCTTTTTACAAAAGCAGTTTTCACATAATTTTATAATTTGTACAACATACGCTTACAATTTGTTGACATCACATATATAAATCTATTCAATGTTCATCAGTAATTTCCATTACTTAAATTCTTAAAACACGAGAGTATAGTATGATGATGCAGTATATAATCTATGCATCATGTACGATGTAAAACAGTATTTCAAAAAACATGCAGCAGGTAAAATTCTGTGTATGTAAATTATTGCTGCATGTTGTTTGAAGTATGAACTGAAGAAATGTATTACAGTTAACCTGGACATACTTGATTGGTCTGCCGAATTTAAATCCAGGAAATCCTCAGTAGATTTACTGAGCTTGACTGAATATACATGTACAAACTAACTGTGTATATATACATGTAGTTTCAATCAAAGTGAAATGAACAGCCATTTGTTAAAAAGAAATTTTCACACGCTTTTTAGTGACATAACATTTTCATTCTGTGTTTTAGTGTATGTTTTAGTGTGTAGTATTTTGAGTCTAACTTACAGTATTGTTCATTTTTTTTTATATTTATAGATACTGTTTGTAATAGTTGTTCATATTTTCAAATGCAAAATTGTTTAAAATATTGTATTCATTGTATTTGAAATTAAATAAAATATTTAAAAATAATTACGTTTGAACTGAAATACTTATATTTTTGTGCGAAACGGTTAAACAGTATTTGCAGAAAAAGTTCAAATATGAAAACTATCAAACTTGGCTTTCTGAGAACGGAAGTACAACCGAAATTGTTATGTTGAATAAAGTTACATGAAAAACAGGGTTTGCCTTACGTTTGAACTTAAAATTATAAAGATTTAACTATTTTAATCCAGAATTAAAATGTCTCGCACGCGGATTAAGTATTATTTGAGCAACTGAAAATGTGCCATAAAGCCCTTGTTATTTTTAATGGCGTTTCTGTATGAATTTAAAATAAATAATGACCATTCGAAATAACTACCCTGACCTAGACACTTCGATATCGGGTAATATTACAATATTTACATTGAATTATAATTGTGAGTGGGTGGATTTCGAAATGCGGTTTAATGTTTTGGCGGGAAATGATTTAAGACCATGCGGTCCATGAAAAGGTTATTATCTGTGTTGTTATTAATGATTTTAATTTGCCGCCTAAAATAACGTTTTAAAAAGATTTTGAAGATTGTAAGATATATTTTATTAATTTTTTGGATATAGTTTCTAAGTGACAAAAAGGTTCGGTTGATGAATCTTCCATGTTGACTATTATGGCTACCACGGATTAGGATAAACATGACTAAAAGAGGTAAGTGTCATTTTGAAATGAACATGATATATACAACGGAAAATAGCTTGATATGTTTAAATTGTTTGTTAAAACCAACTTTTAGTAAAGATTATCTTATTTTATAGACTATCTACACCAACTGTGTTTTACATATTTCTGTTAACCATTTAACTGTAGCATGCGGATCACAATAATTTGCACTGGACTAATATGAATTATTAATGAACATTTCTTTGATATTTTAACTCACATAATATATTGACTGCCTTACGCATATAATGCTTAGTGTATATACGCAATATATGATCCATTCAATAATACAACTATTTAAAAATTCTGATATATTGCAGATACCTTACTAGACTGCACTGAACGAAATTCTCATAGGTATGTAGTCATAGGCTGCCTGCGTGCAGAGTTTCTATCTTTTATATAGATGTGGAGATGCATTAGCTTTCATAAATGGAAGTGTATTAGTATTTCTTACACTATGCATTGAAAATAGAATTTCTATTTATGAAATAATACTTCCCCTTTCATAAACCAATAGTTCACATGTTTATATGATATACAATATACTGTAATTAAGAAAGGTTAGTCAACGGGATATGGAAGGATGGTCTAGAACAAGAATAAATGAAAGTGGCGGAGGTAAATTGATACGAAAGGCATCTGGAAAGATTTTAAATAATCTTTTAGTGGGAATTTTAGTTCATGTGTCGTTCTCGTTGTAAACAATATAATGAATATGGAGTAAAGAGAATGATAAAGAATGGATAAATGACAAAATGTATCGTTTATACTTTAAAACTTTCATTACAACTAGGTGAATTATCTCCGCAGCATCCGGTCATTAGAACATATATACACACTTGTATGTTTTACACGTTAATTGAAATGTCAGAAGTATTTGCTGTTGTTAAATACGTCCTAATGTATTAAGCAGTCAAATGTGTTCAATAGTCAACCAAATTGAAACATTTCGCTAATATTAGTACGACATTTGAATTGGATAGGTGACGCATTTACATTTAAAATGATATTATATATATTATTTAATACACGTTGTATGTATATTGGCTGGTAAGAGGAGAATCTATACACTTCCAACTAATGAATAAGCAGATTTTCGAGGGAAGGGCCGTTTATTAATGTTGGCAGAATTTGTGGTCCGACCCTATTGCTATAATTCAATCGATTGTTAATATCCATATGTTGATGTAATGATATAAATACATGTATTATAAGCAATAAAATATGTTTAAACTAGAATAAGCAGATTTCATAAAGCTATCAGTAGTCCAGTCCATTAAATGCATTTAATCAAGACTCAATGTTGCGAGAAGTGCAGAAACGGACAGTGACAGTTGCTTGATAAGTGAACTACTTTTTGTATAAGGAAAGTCCTCCTTAAGTCAAGTGTTGAAAGATGACTTTCTTATTTAACTTACGTCATGCTGAATGAAGTGGACAGAAGTGGGCTCAAGACATTGAAAAAACACTATGATTAAAGCTTGTTTTTATATTTGACTATAGTCTGTTTCAAGTCTAAAAAAACGTATGGTTGATTGGCAATGACCGGAAATGCCAGGCGTATGTATATTGAAATATAAAATGTAATAATCAGATATATTTAATCTCTGTTTAGAAAACTATCTGATATCAGAGTAATGACACAAAACTGGACACACAAAAATAACCATCTTAAATAAATGATGAATCAAATATATCAAATTACTAATTTAAAGATATGTAATATCCTAGAGCTAAACAAATCTGGACACCAATACAATAATAAAGCAAAACATGATATCAGATGAAATGAAACCATAATAAAACAATACAATCAAAGAAAATGCCACAATTTAGATAACAAAAACCACAGTTCTGAAGAGAATCTAAGCACGATATATTTAGACATTATGTATCATGTCTGCGATAATTAGTTAAACAATTGCCGTTCTGTCTTAATTCTGAAATGATTTTATATTAGGTCCGAATTCCACATTAACTAATACGCTTTCACTAACACAGTATCCCGACCCACGAACAGTCGGACTATAGTTAGCCCACTACCCATTCATAAATACTTGGTAGTTTCCGGTAAGCTTTGGCACATTTCTTTTCTTGCAACCGATGTTTGCAACGGGGAAGAAGCTTACTTTTAAATTTTCTTACAACGATAAATGACGTAAAAAACTTTCCAGTTAAAAGAAACCAGTTTTTAGGGTACCAAAACTAATTAATGTCTTCTAATTAATACACGTACTCAGTTGTATAAAGACTCTTTTATGCCTTCTGTTATACCTGACTGGGATGCTCTTCCTGAATCAACAAAACTAGCTCCATCTCTGTCTGCTTCCAAAAGTCAACTCAACGCAAACTGCCATAAACCCCATTCTTACTATTATCATGGTGCAAGAAATGAACAAGTATTTCACACCAGACTAGGATGTAGTTCTTTAAATCATGACCTTTTTCGAAAATCAATTTCTGATTCACCCTACTGCTCTTGTGGTGAAATCGAAACTGTAAATCATTTTCTTCTCGCATGTCATAGGTACTCTGCCCAAAGACAATTAAAAATTCTTTTCAACTTTGCCTTGTCCTGTACCAAAACCTGATATACGGGTCGGAAAATCTTTCAATAGTGCATAAATACATCCTCACTACTGGGCGATTCACATAGAAGTCTGATTCACGAACTTAATTACTTATGTTGTCTTCTGATGTCGAGTAATACTCAGCATTCAATCTTTTCGCAATGTTCACGTGATCCTACAATTCTTTTCTTTAATGTTTTTTACTCATCATTTTTTCTCTCTTCTCTAACCCTAACCCTAAATTTGTTTGCCTAAGTAGTCGTACACTAAACATCGCAAGACAAATTTTCAAGGAGCTGTATTAATATAAGCCTCTATAGGCTTGTTTACAAATCCTTAGACTAGAAACCTATGTTCATGTTATTATTTATTGCTATTCAAAACTGTTTGACTTTGTGTTTAATTTATTATGAAAATAAATATTGTTTAAACTAAATGTCCTCTATTTGATGTGCGTTTTCTGTTATGCAGTTTCATTACAGACTCAGTAAAACTGATTATATTTTTGACACACAAACGTTCTGTGCCTTGATTGCCGTAATATATAGGTGAAAAGTCATGTTATACAAGTACCCCGAAAAACAGTAACAAAATAATCAACAGCAATCATTAAAAGCAAAAGATAAAAAAGAAGAAGATATTTTTGGAGAGAATAGTTGATCAACACGTTTTTCGTAGCCTATAACATTATTTATTTAACGATAACTGATATAACAAATTGCAAGTGTACTGTATTATTTACTAAATTATAACATCGGATAACATCCTGTTTCATTGTATTTCGTAAATTTCAGTAATAAATTGTATTGGATTTATAAATAATAACAATCCAAGATGACAATTCTCATATTGGTTACTTTAACCCGACACGCACACCCATCAAAAGGGTTTCATAGAAACTGATCACGGACGTAATGGTTGATATATCACATAAAATCAATGTAAATGATATTTCGATAGTTCATTGTATTTCATGTAGATTTTGGTGATTACAGCATTTTAATTATTACTACCAGGAAGCAAATGTTGGTGGTTTTAAACAGGAAAAAATCTTTCTTTAGACCCAAATTATGTTTTCAGTCCTAAAAAGTAAAATATTACGCAAAATCAACTAACGGTTACTCGAGTATGCGGCTTTGTGATGGAGCGTCAGAAACGTTTGTGTGTCATGGAAGAGGATCGCAATGGGAAAACGTCATGAGCGACATAAAAACAACGACAGCAAGATAGAAAAGAATACTTTTCTGCACGGCGTCAGTGATCATGAAAAGTATTTACTTTGACGGAATAAAATTATTGGTTGCAAACGTTAGATGGAGTATCTACCAGTTCGGTAATAAGAACATGTTTGATCCGTACTAGTCACATGAAATTAACACCGAGGATTGTTGAACACTTGACACCCCAGTGACACGAGCGGATCTTCAACATAAATGGAAACATCTTATACTACAGGATGCTAAACATTCAAGCTGATTTAGAAAAAAAAAATACCTGACGGATTGGACTCTTTGGACTTAAACGAATATATCTCCTGGTCACGCGGGAATTTACTGGGCAGCCGTGTTGTATTATTTTCATACTGGCCTGTAAAATCCCAAATGAAGGGAGACCGCAACTGAATCTAAGGAAGCTCGCAGCCGAGTTAATGAAAAAAGCAAGGAGCTGATTTCAGATATTTCAAACGAAGGAAGCTATAAACCGCTTTAATGAACAAAACCAAGGAGTTGATTTTAGCGATTTCAAAAGAAGGAAGCTCACATATGATTTAAATGAAAACAAACAGGAATTTATTTCAGCAATATCAAATAAAGAAGGCCCGAACTGATTTCTGCAATGTCAAAAAGACGAGGCCTGAACCGATTTCTGCAATATCAAAGGAAGGCGGCCCAAACTGGTTTTTGCAATATCAAGTAGAGGAAACCCTATATCAAGCAGAAGACGCTCGTAACTGATTTCTGAAATTTTATATGTAGGAAACCCGTAATTAGAGTAAATTGAAATGATTGAAACCCGCAACTGAACTTTCAATTTCAAGTAATAGGATAACACACTGAAATTTCTATATTTCAAATGATAGGAACACACACTTTTTTTTTCAATTTCAAAATGTATGGAAACCTGAATGCTTAACATCTGTCTAAAACCAAGGGAGCTTGCAGATAACGTATCATATCAGCTCTGCCATTTCTACGCATTAACAAAGTTGACGAAGATACTGGATCACTGCGCCAGTCAGAACTTGTTTTCTTAAAGCAGAGCAAGAAAAAAAAACAACATTCCATTAAGTTTTCAAGAGTAGAAAGCAAACCCATTCTGGTTATGTAATTGTGAAGAAATGATATTTCCAAAGTTTTACCTTGAAAAATGTGTAATACCATCTCGATTAAACTAATTACCGACATTCTGAGTAATCTGCATCGTGAAAAGATTATTTTCCTTTTCAGCATATTCAACTATTCATGCAGCTATTTAGTTTCAGACCAGCATGGCAGTTCAAGGTTGTTGCCAAGTCCGGTCGCATTTGTTACAGACGGATGATCAAAATAGTTTGGATAATTCTCTATCAACGATGAGGCGACATTCGGCTAAGGTATTTTGTGATGTTCTTACACTTTAAATTAATTTGGAGACATTATTCAGCACATAAAATTCAAATGCAATGCACGATATTTATGTCATTTTACAGAAAATAGTAGACAAACATACCAGTTTTTATCTCGAGACGTGATACTGAGACATCTAAATGGTTTCATGAAGAAAATACAATATCTGCTCTGCTAACAGGCATGCTTGCTCACACAATTTCCCAACTTTTTACACTTTTAATTGTTAATTCATATTAGTTTATTTTTTTGTTTGTTTAACTTTGCATATATCTTGTATGATGAAATAAAGGCTATTGCAATATATACTTTAGTACATAACTTCTGTAATGTAAATGCATATGCATCATATAAAACATCTGAGAGTGATGCAGTATTCTAACCAAATCAAGAGCTGTTTGTAAAACACATATGTGTTGTCCCATTTTCAGTCCCATGATCATTATGACCATGATCTTTGACCTACTAACCCCCAAAACAATAGAGGCCGTCTACTTTATAACCCCAATCATGCTATCAAGTTTGAAGATACTGAGTTAAGTTGTTCTCGAGTTATTGAACAGAAACCGTTTTTAAGGTTCAGGCCCAAGTCACTTTGACTTTTGACTTACTGAACCAAAATCAATAGGGGTCATCTACTACGTAAACCCAATCAAGCTTCTGGCTAATTGGTTCTCAAATTGCCGTGCAGAAATAGTTTTCAAGGTTCGGTTCCCTGTAAATTGACATTGACCTTTAATTTGAAAAACAATAGGGGTCATTTTTGATACGACCAATCGTGCTGTCAAGTTTGAAGATTCTGAAGTGGTTTTCTTAAGTTACTGAGGGAAAACAGTTTTCAAGGTTCAGGCCTCTATGACCTTGATCTTTAATCTACTGACCTTAAAAGACAATAAGAATCATCTTCTTCATATGCCTAATCATGCCACTAAGTTTGAAGGTTCTGGGTCAAGTGGTTATGAAGTTACCATGCAGAAATAGTTTTCAATATTCAAGTCCCTGTGACCTTAGCCGTTTAACTAATAACCCTTCCAAAAAATAGGGGTCATTTACTTCAAAAGCTCAGTCATGTTATCAAGTTTTAAGGTTCTGAGTCAAGTGGTTCTCAGCCTACTCTGCGGAAACCTTTTTTCAAGGTTCAGGCCCCTGTTAGCTTGACCTTTGACTTACTGACCCCCAAAACAATAGAGGTCCTTTATTTTTTTAAGCTACCTCTTGCTATCAGGTTTGAAGGATCGGGCCAAGTGTTTCTCAAAATATTGAGGGAAACGTTTTTCAATGTTTAAGTCCTTGTGACATGACCTTTGACCTATTGACCCCAAAACAACAGTAGTCATTTACTTTATAAGCCCAATCAAGCTTTTAAGTTTGAATGTTCCGAATCAAATGGTTCTCAAGGTACATGGACGGACAGGACGCGACCGACAATTGCAAAGCAATACACCCCCCGGTTTTTCGAAGTTGGGCATAAACAGTTTTTGAAAATACCAACAATAGAAAAAAATTATCTTATTATCTTGTCACCTATCAGTTGTGAATCGGGAATTAATAAATGTGTCTGAAATATCATACATTATTCTTTCCATGGAAGGAACATGATAAGCCTCCTTCGCCTAGGACAGTCGGTCTAGTCGGTGGACAAACTATTACTATAACTCAAGCCATAATATGTGCTTTTGGTTATTTTGTCGTTTTGACTTTTTTCGATCAATACCATAAAAGCTAGGTTAGCCCACGAATGTAAACAAAGGATCACTGCTTTCTGACAGAGACTTTTCTGGAGCTTTTGGAACTCGAGTACACATTCATGTGTGCAAGATGATTGCATCTGGCTTGCTAATGGTCTCCACAAGCCACGGACCTGAAAGTTGTTGCTGAACAATATGCGCAAAATGCGCATATTTCGTCTAACAATCTTTTTATAGGGACTTGAACTTGTTAATTTCAATAACAGATAGAGAATGCTCTTATTTGCTGGGATTTAATTTTATTGACTGAAGCGACCAAATATTAAACTGTTAACGAACAGTATAAATATTACACATTGTAAGATGGTCTTCTATGGACAAACTAGTGGTCAGTACGCTATATTGACCTAAAGCTTGGGATGTTTTTCGATTAGTAATTAAAGATACTTATGCTATGTTTCATTATCGTTCATAGAATGATTTCACGGGTACTTACCTCAAGCTTCACAAAACGATTTCAGGGGTACTTCAAGCTTCATAGAACTATTTCATGGTGATGCCAAGCTTCATAGAACGATTTCAATGGTACTTCAAGCTTCATAGAACGATTTTACGGGTACTTCAAGCTTCACTGGACGATTTCATGGGGACGCCAAGCTTCATAAAAATAATTTCATGGGAACTCCAAGCTTCATGGATCGATTTCAAAGGGACTTCAAGCTTCGTAGAATAATTTCATGGGGATTTGAAGCTTCGCTGTATGATTGTTGAATGCTTGTACCTCATAGATTAAGAGTTTTTATGCCTACCTTAAGGTTCATGAAAACTAATTTGTTTAAATTATGCTAAACTCATGATAATAGATATAAAGATGATTGCATGAAACCTACTTAATTGTTACTAGGTAACTGTGTAAACATATTTTACCTTGAGCAAAATAACATTTGTTATCGAGTATTTGCAATAAAGTAAGCATTTGGTCCATATTGGTGATAAATTTTATTGGAGACCAAAAGTACATTTTTTTTTGAAACTTTTATTAAGATGGAGGAGGGATATGGAAGCTTCCTTTTGAAGTGACGCAAATAAATCAACACGAAGATCTTTTGGAAGCAAAAGGCAACAGAGCAAGTTGATGGTAGACTTGGTTTGCTTGAGTCTAGTCAAGAGAAGTAATGACTTGTGCAACAACCCTCATATCCTCTAGCACGGCTTAAGCGGAAATTATTATGAAAACAAATAAATTAACTCCATGATCCAAAAGAAGCAGAAATGGTAACGGCATTAAGTAAACAAGAGGGTCATGATGACCCTGGATCGCTCACCAGAGTAATATGAGCTACATGTTTCAAATGTCAAACTGATGATTTTTAGAATTTTTTTGGAAGATTTTCTGATGTACAATCAAGTAACCCCTGGGGCGGGGCCAAGTTTACCCCGGGGGTCATGAATGGAACCAAGTTTGTAGAAGTCTACTAGGCAATGTAACATATCAAATATCTAAGATCTAGGCCTTCTGGTTTGTTTTTAGCAAATTTATGAAGATTTCCCTATATACAATCAAGTAACCCCTGGGGCTGGGTAAATTTGATCCTGGGGGTCCAGATTTGAATTTTTTTTGTAGAAGTCTACTAGCAATGCTACACGTCAAATATCTAAGATCTAGGCCTTCTGGTTTATTTTTAGAAATTTTTTGAAGATTTTCCTATGTAAAATCAAGTGACCCCATGGGGCGGGGTCAAATTGACCCCGGGAGTCATGATTTGATATTTTTTGTAGAAGTCTACTAGACAATGCTATACGTCAAATATCTAAGATCTAGGCCTTTTGGTTTATTTTTAGAAAATTTGTGAAGATTTTCCTATGTAAAATCAAGTGACCCCTGGGCCGGGGTCAATTTTGACCCCGGGGGTCATGATTTGAACAGATTTTGTAGAGGTCCATTAGGCAATGCTACATGTCAAATATCTAAGCTGTAGACCTTCTGGTTTATTTTTAGAAAAATTGGAAGATTTTTCTATGTACAATCAAGTAACCCCATTGGGCGGGGTCAATTTGACCCCGAAGGTCATGATTTGAATAAATTTTGTAGAAGTCTACTAGGCAATGCTACATGTTAAATATCTAAGATCTAGGCCTTCTGGTTTATTTTTAGAAATTTTTTGAAGATTTTCCTATGTAAAATCAAGAGACCTCTGGGGCGGGGTCAGTTTTGACCCCGGGGGTCATGATTGAACAAATTTTGTAGAGATCCACTAGGCAATGCTACACGTGAAATATCTAAGTTCTAGGCCTTCTGGTTTATTTTTAGAAATTTTTCAAAGATTTTCCTATGTAAAATCAAGTGACCCCTGGGGCGGGGTCAGTTTTGACCTCGGGGGTCATGATTTGAACAGATTTTTTAGAGGTCCATTAGGCAATGCTACATGTCAAATATCTAAGCTCTAGGGCTTCTGGTTTTTGAGAAGAAGATTTTTTAAGATTTGCCTATGTAAAATCAAGTTACCCCTAGGGCGGGGTCAATTTTGACCCCGGGGTCACGATTTGAACAAATTTGATAGAGGTCCACTAGGCAATGCTTCACACCAAATATCTAAGCTCTATAACAAAGGATAATATCATTTTTATTAAACAAATTTCACTATTTGAAAATATTTCTGTTATCAATCGTCAATCAAGGAAGTATGAGACATAATATTACATTACAAACTTAGCTCGAATTTACCTGTATTAATTAATAATGATTAAAGTGGGTGTGCTTGTTTACAACCACATCTGCCTCGCAATGTTACTCATGCATATATATTCACCTATTCCAAGAATTTGTAAGTTCGAATCATGAATATTAAAGGGGGTACAATGAAGGAAAAGGCATTTGTTGTTAAAAATGGCTCTGCCATTTTAAAGAGCAAAAATGATATTACCATTTTAAAACAGAACTACAGTTTGATTTTTGTATATTGTTATCAACAACATCTGCCATATAATAAATAGTATACTATATTATGAAAATTCCTTCATGTTTAGAAAAAATATTTCGAATAACATATGAAAAAGGCTATAACATTTTTCAATTCATTCTGCAACCTCAACAAATTTTAAAAAGTCACAAAAACACTGTAAATGTCTATAATTAACAAACTAACGAACTTCATTAATGAATTGAAAGTCATGGTAAGAGCAAAATGACCTCTTTATCCAGTGACGTTGGAGGAAACTCAAGGTTGGGAGAGGGAGCGGGGGGGGGGGGGGGGGGGGGGGGGGGGGGGGGGGGGGGGGGGGAAGTGAGGCGGCAGCTAAACCTACCTAGGTTTTTACTGAAATTTTTCGGACAACCAAAAACAAGAAAAAATCATAAGAAAGAAACGTTTCCAAATTGGCCTTTTTCCATTAGCGACTTTTTTTTCTGGGGTCAGTTTTTGGGGTCAAAAGTTGGGGTGGCGGGATCCATATGCTGCCCCCCTCTCAAAATTAGGCATGGCGGCATCCTCTACGCGTATCTTAGAAAAAATATATTTGGCTTGATATTTGATCGTATGTCAGACATTATTCCACATCTACCACTCTATCAGAATAAACGATATTTGCATGTTTATAAAAAATATTGTAGTATATTTTTGTGACTTCTGAAAACCGGAAGATGTAAATCAATAGAATGATATCACCTCAAAATGGTTGCAACACATTTTGGTAGTCACTACCAAATGGTAGCGTAAAATGCGTTGCAAGTTAAGGATCGTGGAATGGAACCAATTGGTAGTTTTTTCTACATCAATGGCTGTGCTCATTTTTACATTATGCACAAAAGAGAGAGATAAAAGGAGGGAATGTCTCCTATAAAAATGGTGTGGGAGGGCGTTCGGAGTTCCCCTCCCGAGATATAGTTTTCGTGTAAAACCAACAAAAAATGTAGATTCCTGAGCGTGCGAAAGGGGCCTCAAACGACGCTTCCTATACAATAATAACATGTTTTGTTTTGTTGTTTTAATGTGCAAGTGTTGTCGGAGGGATAGTCCACCGAGATTTTTAAAGCACGAAAATGTTGAATTCTGTACAACGAAGTATAAATGTGAGGATAGCACGTGGGTCCTCCACCTAGATATTTTTTAAAATATCCCACATAAACATAAATGATAAATTATGTGCGTGTTTTAGGGGTCTTAGATAAATATTTCCGGCAAAAAAAGATTTTTTCTCTTTAAAGGTAAGGGGTTTCGAGCGTCCAACACAGATATCTTTGAAACACAACGTAAAAGAATGGTAAAATGTGGGCGTGGGCTTACTCGTTTAATTTTCCAAAAACTAAATTCACCGTCGTTAGGTTTAGATATACTTTTTTTGTACTTTTAAAGGTATTATACAACCCGTCTTATGTGACCTCCTGAATTTCAATCTCAAACAGTCTATACTTACTTATGGGCGTTTGTGAAACCTGTCCCAGGGTCATGCGAACCACGCATCAAATAGTTATGGTGTGCGAAATTCCTTCAATATCTCTCAATGTATGTCAATGTTAGAGTTGCACTGACCTCTTTCACGCGTGTTCCAATGGTCCTGCTTGACTGAATCTAGGGCCGTTATATTTTCAAGGTAAAAAGGTCAAGGTCGGATGAGCGACTAAGTTCTTTAAAATAATATTGTCCATTCGTCACAAAATATTCTTTTTGTAAATCATCAGATTATTATTCATACCGTTTTGCGTTGGATGTGTACATATCCAACACATATGGTACTACATTTTTGTAAACTACCAAATTACGTTGAGTGTAACGCATTTTGGTAGCGACTACCAAAACTCGACCTAATTTTGGAAGTGACTACCAAAATGCATTGCTACCATTTTGAGGTGCAATATTGCATGAATCTGTTTTATTGCAATTTAAATATTTATTTATTTACGATGTATTTAGCTAAAATGAATTACGTATTGTGTGAAAGACATTGCAAAAAATACCGAGTTTCGATTAATATAAAATTTAAAATATTTTACTGTAGAAGATGAACATCTAAGTATTGGTATTAAGTGTACAAATTTGCACATGTATTTTGCAGATGTGCAGATGTGATATAACATTTTTTTGTATTTATTTTCGTGACACAGCAATTTAAAGTTATTTTAAACCCACCAGAGCAAAAAGTGCTTATGGCTACTTTTTAATTTTCTTCCTACGACATTCCTGATCCCAATCTATAAAAGTTGATGAAACTAGTTTCTTGGATGGCCAACATGGTTCTCCTAGATACACACAGGGGCCGCCGTGGCAATTAATACAAAATCTCCGTAACACAACATCTCATAAACCGTTTGTCCATTCTGATGTTTTTACCCAAATGTTTCTTGGCTGAGCCTCTACCAAGATTATTGTGATTTGCCAAAAATAGAACAGGGAGCATGATCACTCTCCGTGCGTAATAATATATTTTATGGGAAAGACCAACACGTGTAGCGTATAAGATATGTAATTTACAGGGTATACCAACAGATCAGCCCATAATGTATTCATTTTATATTTGTTTATAATTCATATACCTTCCTTTTGGTTGAATTACTTTTAGCAGAAAACGTTTGATTGAGAAAAAAAAAGAAGAATATTTTAATGTTTTTAAAACACTAAAACCATAAGAAGGATCTTAAGAGGCATGGAATGCTACTGAATAAATTATAACATACTCGGTTTGACTGAGTCTGTTCATGGGAGTAATGAAATGTACAACACCTCTCACGTCTCTTAGCACCGTTTAAGCCAGACTCTGTTTTTAAAAACTTCATGGCCCTGATACCAAAAATACCAACTCGGAGCACAAATATGACCTCCTACGGACGGCCACCACACGGCACTTAAAGACGTCTGTTGTGGTAGTCAATAAAATCCGCTGAAAGCAACAAAAGAATAGCAGAGTCGAATCATGAGAGGTAATGAAATGTGCAACACTAGTCACACCCCAAGTACTGGTTTGAGCGGACGAATGGAATCAAGTCGTGTGATTTATAATTATGTAGTGGTCTGTTTGTTTACTATAATTTATTTGTATTAACTAAACATGTCAATACTTTAACATACATTTTTTTTTTCATTTTGAGTGACAAAATATGAATTGGTCGGCGTTTTGTATTAAAGATAGCCAATTAAGGGAAACATTCCAGATGTAAAATGTAATGTCCTGTGACAATAACATATTATTTTCTATAATAATTCTAAATATCTTCTATTGGACCACACTATCAATTGATAAACCATAATGTGAATACAGCGTAGGATTATGGCAAGGTGTTTCCTGATTACTGCACCTGATCAATGTTTTTTATTCTAGTAGATTAATGGATATAATTTGTATCCGGCTTGAAATATATTACCCTTACCTGCTCTTAGGGGCCCACCAAATGCAATGTAACGTGGTTATTAACAATCTAAAATACAAGCAAAACTAATTTAGATACAAATCATTGCATATAAGGAAATATTAAAGAAATAATGAATCTTATTAATATGATCGGTGGAGTTATAGCACATGACATGTGACAATCGTCAATGACAATCGTCAATAATAATTTGTCAATAATGTATAGAAATCAACTTCCCCAAAACGATGAAAGGGTTCTGAATATTTCATTCGGGCCACTTTAGATGAGTTTCCAAAAACTTCCCAACAACGATGAAAGGGTTCTGAATATTCCATCCGGGCCACTTTAGATGAGTTTCCAAAAAATCAGCCAAAAGTTTAAGTGCTGTACGATATTAATGCGAACAAATAATTCCATAATTGCATGGATTATTGCAGTTGGGTAGTTAGTATGGAATATAATGGTTGTACGGCGATAATAAGGTTGAATGTGTTTGTTATATTATGGTTATTTTCATTTGCAGGTACATGTATTACTAAAAGAAATAGCGAAACAACTGACAGCTTATATGATATACAATATTTAAGTTTTTTTTTTCATTCTCAAACTATTCTGTGTCAAATATGTCGAATAAATGTATCGCTGTCTTACAGTATTGCTATGGTGTGTCAAAAAAGAAATCGGGTACTTTATACTCTGTATTTATCTAATTATCTATTTGAAACATAATTTATGATTTTAACATTGCGTCATTTTCACATTGCTATACTTTGAAATTTAAGTGAAACCAAAGGGTACTAGAATGTGAAGAACATAACTGTGAAATATACCGTGAGTGACCGTCTTGCCAGCAAGTTATTTTATCTTTTACTGCCCATAATGTTTGCTAAAACTATTTATTTCCTTATGGTTCCTTAGTGTTGTATCGAAAGTCTCACCTTTCCAAACGAAATAAGTATCCTTTGGACCGAGTTCACATTGTGACATTGACTTTTGACCTGAGATGACTTGGAAATTAACAGGTTAACGTTTATCAGCAGTTGAGTGTGCATAAGAGGCTTTGTTATTTCATAATATTATCAAGGGCCAACACTTAACGAAACTTCTACTAGTGACTATCTTCGTTAATATCTTTCATATTACAAAAACGTATCTTTGAAATTTCACACATATCTAGAAAAATATATACCAAAAACACATATGAAAAGGTCCTTTTAACGAATCGAATGATGCCGTAACATCAATTGGTGTATTCTACAGCCGTATTTCATAAAGTCCCAAAAATACAAATGTTGTCTACAGTTTTGATAAAAAAAATCTTTGTCCTGGAATAAATCTCAATCTGGTATTATAGCTGCCCGTATATATCTCCACCAATGGTATTTGCTTGTTTCGTAAAACACTTCTTTCATAGATGTGTCTTAAAAATGGATGTAGGTCGTAAAATGCATGAAATTGTGTTTTAGCACATTCTGATACTGTTGAAATTATGCATATTAGTCTTGATAAATTTACAGTTAATAGAATTATGAAAGATATCGCCAAAAATACCGCGGGCGGTAAGGGGGTGGGGGTACCGAGGGGTGGTAAGGGGGGGGGGTACAGAGGGGCGGTAAGGGGGTGGGGCTTAGCAGTTTCGTTTAGTATATATGCAAATTGCTTTTGCCTTATGATGAATCTGCTGACAATGGAAATGCATATTGAAATCATGATGAACCTCGTGACATGAACTTTACTGTACGGTAACTTGATGAACGTCTCATATGAGAGACCTTTGATGCACATTTTATTGCATCTGATGAACAGACTCGATTAAACCGAGTCTGTTATTATATGACTTGATTGCGTCTAAAGGATCTTTTTGCAGATCCTATTAACTACTACAACAACAGTCTTTAAATGCCGAATGACGGTTGTAACAAGTCTCCCCATACTTATATTTTTTGGTCATTTGAAATCATGGAAACCATCCTGATTTACTACAACAGAATCCCGTTTAAGCCTGTGCAAGGGGTGTGAGGAGTGCTGCTGATTTCATAATCTCTCAAGAACAGACACAGTTAAACCGAGTTTGATATCATTTTGCTTGCTTGCATTTTATGCTGCCTAAGGATCTTCTCGCAGATTTTATTAACAATCAAAACAACAGTCGTTAATTAAGTGCCAAGTGACGGCCCATTATAAGACTCATTGTTGGTATATTTTTCTTGTCGTTTGGAATAATGTAGAACTTACTACAATAGAATTCCGCTTAAGCTAGTGGTAGTGGGGGTGGGGGGGGGGGAGGGGGTGGGGTTCTATTACCTCTCGTAAACAGACTAAATCAAACCGAGTCTGTTATTATTTTGCTTGGTTGCTTTCGATGCATGAAAAGGATCTTTTCGCAGATTTTATCATTTGACAATAGCCGTGTCCGAGGAAAGTCGTACTGGACTTTGGTCACAGACCAACACGTTCGGTCATGGTCCAAAACAAAGATGTACTGTGTGTAGAGACCTACCCTAACCCCTCTTTACACAAGGGGAAGTAATCTGTTTTGAGAGATCCAATCCTTTTAATGTCAGTGCAATGGAAAAGTAAGCTATCTATGTTACCTGCTATATGGGATAACACCATCACACATTTAAACAATCCTGAAATTGTTTTTCATATTTCCAGATATGTTTTCCAATACTTTGATGCATATACATGGGAGCTGTGGGTTTTAACTTTAAAAAATGTCGTCTCTTTGTTGACAAATGTCATACTTTCCCCAGGGCATTGACTGATTTGATCTTTACATATTTTTTATGACAACTGTAGTAAACTGAACCTCGATTGAAAAATTTACGTTACAGAACATTGTTGTATCTAATTTGTAAATAAGAGTAATTAATTATAAAAAATTTGAATTAAAACACTGAAGAGACAATGACAGTATTTAACGCAACTGCTCTTTTATAATGTTGATTTTGACCGGTCAATGTATTGTACAAACTATGGTCAGGCGACCATGCAATTATGTGTATGTGGGAAAATAAATGTTTAAATACAACGTACATGTAAGGACAACCGAAGGTAAGAAAAAAATTAGACGAATCATACTGAAAAGGAAAACAACCACTTGTTTGTTTCTGTTGATATTTGTAACCTTCTAAATGTTCTCCTAACGAAAAGCAATTTAAGTCCCGCTTCCTGTAAAAAGGAAACTGTTAAGATATATTTCTCATAATATGTTATACGTTAATGTTGCTTTCCCTTCCTGTTTAACGTTAATTCCTGATTCACCAGCAATAATTATCATAAATATATTCGCGTACTTTTTCGCAAGAACCTATACAAGATCCTTTATTTATAGTCAGTCAGTCAAAACATTATAAAATACATATCCCACAATAAAGACAAAACAGTATTCGCTGCGAGCAGGGTTCGAACCTGCGCGGGCAATGCCCATTGGATTTCAAGTCCAACGCCTTAACCACTCGGCCATCACAGCTTGTTACAATTATGTTTGTTCATGTTATTTATATTTATGTTTAACAAAGAGGAACAATCAGTTTTAAATTTGCAATTTTTGTTTATACATGATTATGTCCCTTGTTTTCGTTATATAAACTGTTAATAATGGATTATTCTGAACGTCATACGATAATATACAATATTATAACTAAACAAAATTGCACAATAAACAGTGACAATTATGGCATGTTTAACGTTTCTAAATTATATTTGTATGTTATTATTATTGTATGTTTGTTATTGTTATTCAGTGGCGTGTCATTCGTATTCTAAAATTTGCTATTGTTATTGTAGATTCTATATGTCGTTATTCTTATTGTATGTTGTTATTCTATATTTCGTTATTGTTAATGTATCTTTGATGTTGTTATTTAATGTCGTGTCATTCATATTCTAAGTCTTACCATTGTTATTCTATAAGTCGTTATTCTTATTGTATGCTCTACATTCTTTTGGTAAAAGTCATTAATTAATATTGTTATTCTATATTTCGTTATTGTTATTCAATCATTCCATCCGTCATTCCGTCCGTCCGCAATTTCCTGTCCGGTCCATTACTCTGTCATTCATCAACGGATTTTGATATTACTTGGCACAAATGTTTCCCATAATCAGAGGACGTTTCATGCACAAACCCGGACCCCAGTCTCATAGGTCAAGGTCACACTGGTAAAAGGTAAACTGGGCTTTTTTTCGCAATTTTGTGTCCGGTCCATAACTCTGTCATTCATCAAGGGATTTTAACATTAGGCCTAGATCTACTTGGCAATGATGTTCCCCATAATAAGATGACGTGTCATGCGCAAAACCCGGGCCCCTAGCTCAAAGGTAAAGGTCATACTTGGAGGTCAAATATAAACAGGGCTTTTTATGCAATTTCATGTCCGGTCCATAACTCTGTCATTCATCAAGGGATTTTTAATATTACTTGGCACAGATGTTCCCCATAATCAGACGACATGTCATGCGCAAAACCTAGACCCCTACCTCAAAGGTCTAGTCACACTTGGAGGTCATAGGTAAAATGGGCTTTTTTAATGCAATTTTGTGTACGGTCCATAACTCTGTCATTCATCAACGAATTTTGATATTGCTTGGTACAGATGTTCCTCATAATCAGTCGACATGTCATGCGCAAAACCCGGATCCCTACCTCAAAGGTCAGGGTCATTATTACAATTCTTATCTTTGTAATTAACTTTTGAACCGTAAGGAGTATTGGATTCATATTTTGGGTCCTTACCAAATTCTTTTGGCTGGGGTCAGGTCAAGGTAACCTAACTCATTGTAACTAAAAATAGAATTACTAGAAAAATTGGCTTCTCTTAGGAACCGACATGCATCAAACCGGCAAGAAAACAAAATCAAGAATGTTTATCATTGCTAACAATTTGATACTGACCAAACCGGAAAAGTAATAGAATGTGTTCTGTGCATTTCTCGACGGAAACGTGATCTACTTTCGTTTATGACGAGCCAATGAAAAGCCTTGTTACGAAATATGGGAAATAATTACATAATTCTGAGGGATATAAGTCGCACAGCGACGATATACAAATACAATCACATAACATAGAATTTGAATGACGCGTTTTGTAAATAGAATCATCAGATATTGAACAACAATAATGACTTTTACCATAAGAATATCAAACAGACAATAAGAATAACGACATATACAATAACAATGGTAAGACTTAGAATATGAATGACACGACATTGAATAACAATAACAAACATACATGAAAAATAATAATATACATATATAATTTAGCAACATTTGACATGCCATAAGACTTAGAATATGAATGACACGACATTGAATAACAATATCAAAGATACAATAACAATATCGAAATATTGAATAACAATAACGTCTGTTACCATAACAATATCGAACATACAATAAGAATAACGACATATACAATAACAAATGTATAACTTAGAATATGAATGACACGACATTGAATAACAATATCAAATATACAATAAAAATAACGAAATATAGATCTAACAATAATGACTTTTACCATAAGAATATTGAACATACAATAAGAATAACGACATATACAATAACAATAGCAAAATTTAAAATATGAATGACACGACATTGAATAACAATAACAGACATATAATAATAATAAAATATATTATATAATTATGCAACGCTTGACATGCCATAAATGTAATTATTTCCTATATTTTGTAACAAGGCTTTTCATTGGTTCGTCATAAACGAAAGTAGACTACGTTTCCGTCGAGAAATGGAGAGTACATATTCTCTTACTTTTACGGTTTGGTGAGTACCAGATTGTTAAGAATGTTTATCATTGCTGATTTTGTTTTCTTGTCGGTTTGATGCATGTCGGTTCCTAAGAGAAGCCAATTTTTCTATTAATTATATTTTTAGTAACAATGACCTGGGTGACCTTGACCTAACCCCAGCCAAAAAAATTCCTCCAAGGAGTTTGGTAAGAACCCAAAGTATGAACCCAATACCCCTTACGGTTCAAAAGTTAATTAAAAAGATAAGAATTGTAAATTACTTCTATTTTTAGAAATAATGAACTCGATCTTTGAGGTAGGGGTCCGGGTTTTGCGCATGACACGTCGTCTGATTCTGGGAAACATCTGTGCCAAGTAATATTAAAATCCCTTGATGAATGACAGTTATGGACTAGACACAAAATCGCATTAAAAATCCCATTTACCTATGACCTCCAAGCGTGACCTTGACATTTGAGGTAGGGGTCTGGGTTTTGCGCATGACACGTCGTCTGATTATGGGGAACATCTGTGCCAAGTAATATTAAAAATCCCTTGATGAATGACAGAGTTATGGACCAGACATGAAATTGACGAGCCAATGAAAAGCCTTGTTACAAAATATAGGAATTAATAACATCATTCTGAGGGATATAAATATCACGAGGATATACAAATACAATCACATAACATAAAATATGAATGGCACGTTTTGTAAATAGAATCATCAGATATTGAACAACAATAATGACTTTTACGATAAGAATATCGAACATACAATATGAATAACGACATATACAATAACAATGGTAAGACTTAGAATATGAATGACACGACATTGAATAACAATATCAAAGATACAGTAACAATAACGAAATATAGAATAACAATAATGAGTTTTACCATAAAAATATCGAACATACAATAAGAATATAGAGGATATTTGTTTGTTTGCAGTGAGATATCGAAATATATCATCACCGATAAGGGAGACAATTGAATATTTACACGAAGGCGGAGCCTGAGTGAAAATATCAGAATTGTCTCCCTTATCGGTGATGATATATTTCGATATCTCACTGCAAACAAACAAATTTTCTTTTTATTTTATGCTAGCTTGTGAAGATCAACGAATTTTCTGTTTATTACGTGCATAAATGTTCATATAAATCCAATATTTTATGACGAAATTCGGATTTATTTAAGCTACCGTGTTACATATGATACATCCGCTAAATTACCATGGACACTTAGGCACATTAATATCGAATATTGGTGATTAGGTTCATTAAATCAACACGACGCCATTTTGTTTTTAAAAACAGAAGGCGACAAACAAAAACTGCATTTAAATATTTTGTGTAAAAATACACAGTCCGCGGCTAACAGAGACATTGACAAATGCCGGTAGTTAAGTAGAAGCATAATTAAATCTTTTCGGGTCAATCCGTCAGTTCGTTGAATAACCGGAAGCTTGCTTTGTTTACCAAAACACACGCCGAAGGTCAGATTAAAAAAAACAACACGAAAAATCTAAACAACTGTGGAATATGCGTATGTCCATGGAAAATCAAGCTGCAGAATTAAATATCTTCATGGATTCAATAGAAATAGCTAGGAAATATTGATCTAGGAGCTGCATAGCATAACAAAATGTATGGAAGTTGGAACACAACTGGCTGGGCTTGGAGTGGGAAAGTAAATGCTGGCATATTACGTAAGGTTGAGTTGATGTCTTGTGATAATTAACTAAGACAACAACCAACTAAATGTGCTGTCGCCAGTAAAATCTACCACACGATAGTGAACCAATGGAAAAAAGTAGAGGAAACACACATATATCTGTAGCTACATGAAATTATGGCAAGGCCTAGCAACCAAGCTGACAAAGGTAACATTATTTCTTTTGCAAATTTAATTATATAGCTAGCCTGTTCTATATAGGATTGCCTAGCAGTTCATGACTTGTGTATGGCTTGAGTATTAGTATAATCCAGTAATTTTAAAGGCAGCAAAGGGAGGTAATTAAAGAATATATATTTCAAGGGAGATAATTTATCTGGAAAAAAGAGAAGTTCGGCACTGTGAGTGATATCGATTTATATCTCACTGCTATTTTCCAGTATTTCACCAATAAGCATAAAATAAAACGACATATACAATAACAATGGTTAGACTTAGAATATAAATAACACGATATTGAATAACAATATCAAAGATACAATAACAATAACGAAATACAAAATAACAATAATGACTTTTACCATAAGAATATCGAACAGACAATAAGAATAACGACATATACAATAACAATGGTAAGACTTAGAATATGAATGACACGACATTGAATAACAATAACAAACATACATGAAAAATAATAATATACATATATAATTTAGCAACGTTTGACATGCAATACTGTATTAGCGATATTCTCAGAAAATTTTGATTTAGTTAGTAGAATCTAGATCTACGACGATGGGACAGCTTCCTCTGTTCCATGGGGATTGTTTGTGACAGGCTGTTTTCCAGGTGTCTTGCAGGAAACGCTGCCTAGAGACAAATCTAATAGGCCGAATTTCCGAGACCAGATTTGAACTTATCTGCATTACCATCACTTTCGTTTCATTTCAGTGTGATATTGCGTACAACTTAGCAACTGACAAAAGACGAATGATTCTTTTATGGTTGTCAAATGACTGACGGTTGCAAGAATGGAATAGGTCTCTTGACTTTTTTTGTAGCAATGTAAATGTATTATATATTTCAGCAGTGGGGATTTATGGCTGAACATCCGGATTATTGCTTTCTTGGCTAGAGAAGTAGGTCAGTGTTAATTTCCAGTTGAGGCACGAGTGATATATGGCTATACTACTGATTATTGAAATGCTCATGTTTGAAGATGTTGAAGCAACACAACATTATGGACGATAGACTGTTTTCATGATATTTTGTGTTCCTGTCTGCATAGCACTAATATTATCCGCCGTCTACCTGAGCCGGAAGTATTGCATCTTGCGACTTAATGCTGATGAAGTGCCATTCTGGTAGACAGTGCACAAGTGATACTGCTTTTCACCAAGCAATTTCATAATTCCAACATGATTCTCATCTATAGCCAGTCAGTTTAAACTCAACCGACGAGTTGTCAATCCTGTTGTTTACGGTCTCCGAGTAAGTTTCTCCTACCTTGATGCTTTATATAAGTTGCGTGTTTTTCTTCCCTTCAGGGAATCTCTAGGGCAGAAGGTGGAAATTAAATTTTGAAATATGTAGCCTTTGGCCAGTCCAGCAACTAGTCTGCATCACACACAAACTTCGTCGTTGTAATGATATAACCGATACAGTACCAATACTTAGAGAGAATAATTATGATGTCTTGTGACTGGTAGGAAGCATCAGTCTCATGCTTTTCCATCGTTCACTTCTTACGCTATATTGTTATTAAAATACAGAGATCACACTGCTGTTGCTGATAACACCACTCACTTGATCGCTTTCCAAATCTTAAAGATATTTTGCTTACTCAACCACTTTCCAAAATCTTAATGATTTCCCTTTGCTTGACAGATATCAAAACCTTAACGATATTTCGCTTACTCGACTGCTCTCTAAACTCTTAACGGCACGTCGCTTACTCGACCGCTCTCTTAACCCTTAACAGTACGTCGCTTACTCAACCACTGTCGAAACCGTTAATGAAAGAATGCTTACTCGACCACTCTCCAAACTTAATGATACAGTGCTTGCTCGACCACTCTCCAAAGTCTTAATGATACACTGCTTACTCGACCACTCTTCAAACCTTTAATGATACAATACTTTCTAGACCGCTCTCCAAACCCTGTCAAAACTCTTACTGATCATCTTCCATAATACTGTGGAGAAAATTTGTATCGTGTTGACATTCTTACTCCACCACTCTCCAAACTCTTAATGATACAATGCTTACTCGACCACTTTCCAAACCCTTAATGATTACAATGTCTACTCGACGCCTCTCCAAACTCTTAATGCTACACTGCTTACCCGACCATTCTCCAAACTCTTAATGATACAATACTTACTCGACCACTCTCCAAACCCTTAATGATACAATACTTACTCGACTACTCTTCAAACCCTTAATGATACAATACTTCCTCGACCACTCTCCAAACCCTTAATGATACAATACTTAGTCACTACTCTTTGATCCCTTAATGATACAATACTTACTCGACCGCTCTCCAAACCCTTAATGATACAATACTTAGTCGACCACTCTCCAAACCCTTAATGATACAATACTTACTCGACTACTCTTCGATCCCTTAATGATACAATACTTAGTCGACCACTCTCCAAACCCTTAATGATACAATACTTAGTCGACCACTCTCCAAACTCTTAATGATACAATACTTAGTCGACCACTCTCCAAACCCTTAATGATACAATACTTACTCGACCGCTCTCCAAACCCTTAATGATACAATACTTAGTCGACCACTCTCCAAACCCTTAATGATACAATACTTACTCGACTACTCTTCGATCCCTTAATGATACAATACTTAGTCGACCGTTCTCCAAACCCTTAATGATAAAATACTTAATCGACCACTCTCCAAACTCTTAATGATACAATACTTACACGACCACTCCTCAAACCCTTAATGATACAATACTTACTCGACCGCTCTCCAAACCCTTAATGATACAATACTTACTCGACCACTCTCCAAACCCTTAATGATATAATACTTACTCGACCGCTCTCCAAACCCTTAATGATACAATACTTACACGACCACTCCTCAAACCCTTAATGATACAATACTTACTCGACCGCTCTCCAAACCCTTAATGATACAATACTTACTCGACCGCTCTCCAAACCCTTAATGATACAATACTTACTCGACCACTCTCCAAACCCTTAATGATACAATACTAACTCGACCTCTCTCCAAACCCTTAATGATACAATACTTACTCGACCGCTCTCCAAACCCTTAATGATACAATACTTACTCGACCGCTCTCCAAACCTTGTCCAAACCCTTAATGATCATCTTGCATAATAGTGTGGAGAAAATTTGTATCGTGTTGACATTCGCGCCCAAGACACGTAATGCATACTTTTATCTTCTGTCTTGTCGTTAAGGTCACAGTAGTTGTTTCCCTTCCTGTTATATTCCAAGGTATAACATATATTTCATAAAGACTTGTATCCAGCGGTATAAATGATAATGATATCGCCAATGTTCATATATATATGTACGTTATTTTATTTTATGATAACATAACAATTTAGTGCATTGCATGTATATATATATCCCATAAAAACCTGTTTTGTTTGTTTGTTTTGGGTTTAACGACGTTTTTATCAGTATTTCAGTTATGTAACGGTGGGTAGTGAACCTAACCAGTGTTCCTGGATTCTGTACAAGTACAAACCTGTTCTCCACAAGTAACTGCCAACTTCCCCACTTGAATCAGAGGTGGAGGCCGAATGATATCAGACACGATGTCTTTTATCAAATCGTCACGGAGAACAAACGCCCCGCCCGGGGATCGAATACACGTCTCCGCGATCCGTATATCTGCGCTCTCCCTATTGAGCTAAGCGGGAGGGCTTCACAACAATCTGTATCCAATGATGTAATAATATCGTCAATGTTTATTAATGCATAATGTTAGTATGTTAAAAGATCATAATAACATAACAGTTTTAAATGCATTATATATATTCCATAACAACCTGTATCCAATGATATGGTAATATTGCCAATGTTTTAACGTATAATGTTAGTATGTTATAAAATGTTATAACAACATAACAGTTAAGTGCATTATATATATTCCATAACAACCTGTATCCAATGATGTAATAATATCGCCAATGTTTATTAATGTATAATGTTAGTATGTTATAAAATGACTTTGTTATAATAACAACACAGTTAAGCGCATTATATATATTCCATAACAACCTGTATCCAATGATGTAATAATATCGCCAATGTTTATTAATGTATAATGTTAGTATGTTATAAAATGACTTTGTTATAATAACAACACAGTTAAGCGCATTATATATATTCCATAACAACCTGTATCCAATGATGTAATAATATCGCCAATGTTTATTAATATATAGTGTTAGTATGTTATAAAATGTTATCATAACATAACAATTTAGTGCATTATATATATTCCATAACAACCTGTATCAAATGATATAATAATATCGCCAATGTTCATAAATAAATAAAGTTTCGTAAAGTATGTAAATCGTTACATTTTAACATACCAAAGGGATCTGTACACAGACACAGTACCAAGAGGTTTTCAACGCGACCAGATTTTCATCTCAGTGTCATCTAGAAGACTATTTTCATTTTGATTTGATGTAGTAAAGATTTTAAATTGTGATACGCTGACGTTTTGTGAGAGGAATCTTTTGCAATGGTGACACATTTTTCGGCTTCTGTAGGAAATTTTCATGGTAAAAGGAGTTCAATTTCAACTGAGTACAAACTAAAATTAATGCGGGTATAGAAAAAGAGTTTATAAAATACTTTAAATGACAACTCATTTCAATGGTGTAACAAAGTCTTTTTTTTGTAAACTGACTGTTGATAAAGCCAACAGTATGGATTTATATAACATAACTTTAACATTCTTATTTGATCTTACAAAAAGTATCTTACCTAGAACAATTTCATTAAACGGACTGTGAAATGCTTTTATTTAACTTGTTGCTTTCTGAACCAGTTTTAGAATAGGACATGTATTTTTTTGTCAGTATACTCATAATTACAGTGTTTTCTTGGTTTGCAAGGACACTGATTTGGCAAGACTGAAAAAACACTTTGAATTACACTTTGATTACATTAGATTCGCAAGGATAAGGAAACAGATTCACTTACATTTTCAGTGAAATTGTTAAATTGTTATTTACTTTAAATTAATAGACTTAAACAAATAAAAGACAGGAAATTATATTAAAACAGTTACAAAGCATATTAAGTTCCTTTTTTGACTTACATGTCACGGCAGTAAGATCTTTCTACTTCTGTAAGTGACTTCTCCCTGTCCCTAAAACAGACATCAGTACATCAGTTTCATCATGGTTACTTGCAGTATTCAATCCATTCTACATGTATTAGAGTATATCGAACATCCGAAAATTGTAGATTGCATTGTAAGTCACTAGTCCTGCAGCAGGACTAGTTGATTCTGAAAGAAGTTTTATGCCATGTAAGTTCTTCTATTCATATTATTCTTTACACATTGTGTGTGTAGTAGATTTATACTTCTGCTAAAATAACGATAGGGAAACCAGGCTAAGAAAATCAAATCAAGTATAAAAAAAACAACTCAGTGAACACAAATAATGACCCAGTCTATTAAATGCCAAAAACTGAATATCCATCTTTAAATAGAAATTATGACAAATGTAATGAATAACATCAAATTCATCTACATTGATATCAATCGACAGCACTCTGATTAATATTTTGATGGAATTTCTTATCTTGGCACCTGCAATATCTTATTATTGGGGTTCCGAAAATGTGCTCGTTCTTTTATAACTTTGAGGTAGAAGGTTCAATAGGTTAGATTTTGTAACCCATTATGCTTATGTCCATCATAACTGAGCCTGAAAAAGGTCTGTCAAGAACATATAATTGTATACCATCAAGCAGTTTACACAAAAACAGAAAAAAACAACTTTAATGGAGAAAGAGTCTCTCCAGGTTCATACATTGCAATAGTTGGTTCTCAGCTTTACTCGCACAGAAAACCCCCAGTACATTGAATTCGAAAGCTTCAAATTGTTTCGATATTTTAAAATCAAAATCCTATTATAGAAATGGCCGGAATAAAGTAACCACCTTTATTAAAATACAAGGCAAATGAAACCTCGATAACCAAATTGCGTGATAATTGTGTGTGGTATCAGGGCGGCATTTATTTTATTGCCTGTAAAACAGGTCAAAGCAGGAGACCCTGTAGCTCTTGCAATATCATGTTTACCTTACTGGTTCTGTTTTTGTCGTATTGTTTTTTACATGTAAAAAAAATCAGATAGAAATTAAGGTAAGTCGTCAGTTGACTATTCTAGAAAATTGAATAACTTTACATTTTTTGTATGAGAAGGACCAGCTCTTTAACAGTATTGATTTTGAATTACTTAACTAGTATATATAACGAAGAACAGACAAAGTTACTTGAAAAAAAAATATAAAAATGGTTTGGTATAGTTTAGCTGAAACCTTTATCCAGCTTTTGGATGTTACAGAATGAAGAGAACGGGATTACAGACAGAAACTAAGACATATTGGGATATTCCTGAGGGCAATTAATCACACGAAGTGTTTTATCCTGTTCAAAGAGGCAATCGTTGAATATAACGCTGTTTGGCGACCGTCTGCAAAATATAATGATGGAATAATTGGATACCACTAAAGTGCATGGGTGAACTTTCTTAGAATGTGTCTGGTTTACGATTCTTACGTGACAGGAAGTACCGACAAATGTGTTAACTTTAAAATACATGGAGGATTGAAAGATATGTGTCTGTATGGAAGTGTTTAAATCTTTTAATGATGATGATTTGGTGAAAACCTAAATGTTTCGATTCATAAGAGGTAATCTTTATAGAATATATGAAAAAGTACATAAGTAAATCTTAATATCAGCTTTAATTTTATCATTTCTCACGAAGTAAACGAAATATTTGGAAAATGAGAGTATTGTATTGAGTATTATGAAATGTTTCTGGTTATAGAAATAATACAACTGGTTGTGTTTCTGCTGTTGTTATTTATTACTAGTAGATTATAACACATACACATGAGTTCTATAACCTTCTACCAATTTCTTCATGTTACTGGAATTTGTCAAAAACAAGACCTATAGCTAAACTTTAGGACACCTGACGACGAAAGAAATTGATTTTGCAAGTAGGATTGAATGAATCAAGTCTATATACATCATGTAATAATCTCCAAATTATGATTTTCGACACCAGACCGGAAGTAGGAAATACACATGCCTAATTGAAACGGCAGTATTTGACTGTGACGCTAGTGAGAGTCCGCACATTTGCGAAAAAAAATATGTAAAGATCATTTCAACTCTCTCTATTGCATCTGTTTATAGTTAAGTGGTTTGAAGATTGTTGATCAGTAGTTGAGACTTTGTCACGGACTTCGAAACTACTTAGCTTTTTCACTATTCTTTAACGTACGGAACTGGATAAAGTTTAACATTTTCCTTTGTTTCCACATTATCCAGGTTTGTATTCAAGGTAATGATACTGCTGGGTCAAGCCCTGTTTACATGATGACAAAAATGTTGCAAGTGCCAAAATCGGTATTACGCATAAGTACGTTACAATTGTCTAAAAGTTGCGGAAATATTTGAAACCACATGCCCGATTTCTAAATCTTTTCACAGCAATATTTCTTGCGTGACCCTCTACCAAAGTTATTGAATCCAGATGTGAAACTTACGTAAGCGATCTAGGACCATCATAGCGCTCGAGTATAGCATGATATTGTTTGTTGAAGAATAGATTCCTATATCTTGTACGTCTGCTCGAGTTATCGGGTTCTAGCTGTAGGCCTACATTAACGATATGCTCGCAGGCGTAACTAAAATCGCACGATTGTCTAAGAAATACAATGCCATTATGGGTTATCTTGTTAGCTAATGCCGATTCATTTAGGAGACGTTGATATAATCAATTGAAGAAATTAATTAAATTTGAAAGACGTTTTGCTGAGACGGAGATAGAAACAAGAGTTGTGAAGCAATCGCAAAATAGCCTAAATCGATCGATTTTTATGTCACTGAGGGGGCAGTGTGGTCCATGATCTTTTGTGTTGCTATAGAAACAATTACTGGGAATAATATTTTTCTCAGTTATTTCTTGTGAATGAAATACATTGCCAAGAACGTCTGAAATTATGAATGCGTCTGACATAGCTGTAAATGGATGATAATTGCAGACATATTCAGGAAATTTCCTGTTGTGTTTGCCATATGATATATGGCTGTGTGCTTTATGAGACTATCTCGCTATATGGAAACTCATTTTTTGTGAATAGAATAATTTACTTGAAAGTGATAGATGATATATGATTTTTGTATTTGTTAATATGGATAACGGATAACGTTAACATGGCGACACACTGGCGTTCCCGACCTCCCGACGACGACGATGAAGTTGTCATGAGGCCCTACCAGGAACTGGAAGTAGACGTAGGTACAAACTTTCCTAATAAAGTATCACGCATAACATTGACACATGTATTGTTTCCTAACATAGTATCATGCATAACATTGATACGTGTACTGTTTCCTAATATAATATCATCCCTTACATTGACACATGTATATTTTCCTAATTTAGTGTTATCCATAACATAAGCACGTGATAATTTTACTAATAAAGTATCATGCATAACGTAAGCACATGTATATTTTTTCCTATTATAGTATCATGAATAATGTAGACACTTGCATATTTTCCTAATATAGTAACATACATAACGAAGACACGTGTATATTTTCCTAATATAGTATCATGAATAACGTAGACACGTGCCTATTTTCTTAATATAGCATCATGCATAACATAGACACATGTATATTTTCCTAATATAGTATCATGAATAACGTTGACACGGGTATATTTTCCTAATATAATATCATGAATAACGTTGACACGTGTATATTATCCTAATATAGTATTATGAATAACGTAGACACGTGCCTATGTTCTTAATATAGCATCATGCATAACATAGACACGTGTATATTTTCCTAATATAGTTTAATGAATAACGTTGACACGTGTGTATTATCCTAATATACTGTCATGAATAACGCAGACACGTGTCTATTTTCTTAGTATAGTATAATGCATAACATAAACACATGTATATTTTCCTAATTTACATCAGAGCCCCCAATAATGTTGTTATAACTTCTGGCCCAACCCTTTTGTATATTTACATTGATGTATTTATGTATGCTTGTTGGTTGTGTGTGTATAGAATATGTATATATATATATACAATAAAATATGATTAAACTAAACCTAATATAATATAATGAATAAAGATTGGCATGTGCCTATTTTCTTAATACAGTTTCATGCATAACATAGACACATGTATATTTTTCTAATATAGTATAATGAATAACGTTGTCACGTGTATATTATCATAATATAGTATCATGAATAACGTTGACACGTGTATATTATCCTAAAATAGTGCCATGCATAACGGTAGACAGGTACATATTTTCCTGATTTAGTATCAGGATAACGTTGACACGTGTATATATTCCTAATATAGTATCAAACATAGAACATAATTCAGTTTATTTTATGCTAACTGATGAAATACTGTGTTTTATCAGTGAGATATAATCCATATCACTCACTGCATATCACTCACTGTAAATGCCGATCTGCTTGTACATTGTGTATGAATTTTAAATGATTTGCTTAAAACGGGATGAAAATTATAGTCGCACTTTGTTCTTCATAGTATATTTCTCGATTCAAATTATTTTACTTAATGAGATTTTCATAACGTTATGCAGCAAAAAAAAAATGGAACTTTATGTTGTGTGCGTCTTTAACGTCACAACACGTCTGACGTCATGTCTGTTTACCCGCGTCTGTTTCCCGCCCTGAGATTAAAATGTGTTACAAAATGCACATCTCAACGTATTAAGCATAAAATAAAAAGAAAATTTGTTTGTCTTTCGTGAATTTATGGAATATATCTCACCTCGAAGTGAGAACATTTTCACTCGCGCTACGCGCTCGTGAAAATATTTGAAAATTTCTCACTTCGAGGTGAGATATATTCCATATTCACTCAAACCAAACAAATATCCTCTATATAACTTATAATGTATAACCTGATATAGTATCATATATAAGATATAAATATTACCTTACACCGTTGCCAAGTTGTTCTAGCCCATTAGGAGTCGTTATAGCCTGTTGATGACCCGCCGCCAAGTTAAATAATGGCAACTGATAGTCTTATTGCCTGGAATTAAAAGATATGATTAGGGAGGTACATATGTGCAATCAAACGTATCTAGTAAGTTAAACTGGCTTGCCTGATTCTTATAAGAGGTGACACCATTTTGAACAAGCACTTTTATATATACCTTTAAAATATATATAACGTGGGGCTAAGTAATTTTGTATGTAAAATGTAAACGTATACATAACTGTGTTTAACTGCCATTAAATATTAAGAATAAAGCACGTGTTCAAGTTAACGTTTTCATGACGTTTTTTTTTTGTTAAAGACGCGCCACAACCTAGTGACCTACTTTTTTCCTCACACACGCACTTCTTAACAATCATTCTGATAATACCAGTATAATTCAAGATGACAGGGTGGACAATTTAGGCCCTCCTTGAATTAATGTGTTTTCACAACTTCATCTGAAATCTTGTTTAGTCAATCTCTATTCAGTATAATTTTAAAAACATAGATAAATAACTATCTCACACTGTAGAAACAAAGTGTCGGCTAAACTCGACTTAATAAATATCATCTTGATAAAAAATGCTACATTAATATAACAATATATTTGGACATTAAACACATTGTCATGGCCTTACATATGTCACTGTCAATTTGTAACTAGATACTTGTTTTTCTCAATTTTTTTTTATATGCAAATCATGTATAATTACCATTATGGAAATTCAAAAGAATACAGTTATTTTGTGGCGAGTCTTTAAACTTTATCGCGGATCCTAGCTAGGCTTGAATCCGACAAATGTCAGAATCCCGCCTCTCCACTCGAGCAACAAAAAATATACCCATCACAAATGAGCTAAACTAGTTTGTAAAGCTCAATGTTTATCGAAGAATATGTAAATGCAATATTTAATATCAACGGCCATCTTGACTGTAACAAGAATATTAACCGGGAAATAGTGTGAATGTTTCGTGAAATACAAACATACTTTTGCTCAAAAGAAGCAGAACAGTATGTTAACAGCTATTCTTCTCATGGCATGTTCAATATATAAAATAAACATTGAGTTTACATTATACAAAAAGTAAAATGTATTGGAAATTGACTCCCAGTTGTGATTTATATCGAGCCTGGAAAATAACATTACTGATTATGTAAATTAGCAATGAAGTACATATTATACTGTAATCATTTGGGACGAGTTACATGAAAAAGCAATTTTCAGTGAAAATGAATATAAAAATGAACAATTAAAAACTGAGTTCAAAGATGGTTTTACAAAATGTATTACGTTATGTGTTACACGTGTTGTCAAGTTAATTCTATGTCATCATAGAAAATAACAAAAGAATATCAGTGTCGTGGTAGAATATCTAAGCATTCATCGGATAGAAAATCAACTATTTTGGCTCGCCTGCCTATGGTAGAACTCTGTACTCGTCAAGATTGTCTGCTTTAAACTAGATTTGATTGACACTAGATTCGCAATCCTGACAAGTGTAATCTTAAACAATGAATAAATTTTGTCTGCTCTGTCGTTTCATATAATTGTATTTTGAGACGAATGGGCTTCAGCAATATCAGCAGAATCATCTAAATGAATGATGTTTGCAGGAATTAAGGATTTCCTATTCGTTAATATACTACATAGTTCAATAAGGTGGCAAGTGTTTTTAAAATCAGAGGACTGGAAAGTTTGTCAAGACTAAAAAAAAAAAAAACTGAAAAAAATCTTAGGTTTTAAAGACTCACCACGACCTAGTGACCTACTTTTTTCTCTCCACAGGAACTTCGTGAAAATCTTTCTAATAATACCGGTATAATACAGCTATATTACATGATCACATGTGGACAATTTAGGCCCTCCTTGAATTAATATGTTTTCACAACTTCATCTACAAACTTATTCAGTCAATCATGTTTAAAAGAATTAATAAGTAACTGTCTTACCCTGTAGAAACTATGGAAGCGTCCTGGTGCCAGCAGAGAGATTTAAATTTGTCATACGTACGACTTACTATCTCCTACGTAGGAGTTAGTATCTCCTACGTAGGACATAGTATCTCCTACGTAGGACATAGTATCTCCTTCGTAGTACTTAATATCTCCTACGTAGGACATAGTATCTCCTACGTAGGACTTAGTATCTCCTACGTAGGACATAGTATCTCCTACGTAGTACTTAATATCTCCTACGTAGGACATAGTATCTCCTACGTAGGACATATTAAGTACTACGTAGGAGTTAGTATCTCCTACGTAGGACTTAGTATCTCCTACGTAGGACTTAGTATCTCCTATGTAGGAGTTAGTATCTCCTACGTAGTACTTAGTATCTCCTACGTAGGAGTTAGTAACTCGTACGTATGTCACTGACTAAAAGACTCTCAAGCATGCGCAGTGGAACAATATACTCGTGTGTACTATTATTTAGTAAGGATTATCTGATTATCTAATACCGGTAGATTACATATTTGTAAATAATTAAACATCTCCCTTCTTTCAATGTCTCACACAAACTTCGTAAGTATGAATTAAAGACACATTTGACCAAGTTCTGAATTTGACAGATGAAGTAGTCAATAAATTTGTTTTAATAGATATTTTTGAACATTTTATTTTGTTGTTGTTGTTTCTTGTTGTTGTTTTTTTGTTGTTTTTTTTTTTTTTGTATTTTTGTGGGGACTATGTAGTTTGGGTATAGTCACACTGCGCTGCCCACAAGGTGCACTTCTAGGCATTGCTCCAGGCATGGGCAGACATCAGGTTACAGCCGCCGACATTCCATAAGCCAACCGGGCAGTATATGAGCATGAAGAATTGAAACATGTCATGTGAGGTTTCGAACCTTTACCATTCGGCTATGGAGGCCTCTCTTGAAATTATGTAGAGAGTTCAAAAGTATGATTAAAGTATATCATGAAAGTTACTAAATATAATTACCGCAAGTTATTGTTTTGACCGATTGTGTGATTTGATTAATAAACTTTCTCTCAATAAAGACACTGACCTACACATTTTGGCTAAAAATGGTCTTTCTTTAAAATTGAAGTTCGGTCATACATACTATGGACATTAAAATTCGAGTTTTTATTTCTAAACTATCCTTAATCTACTCAATCAAGGAAAAAAGATGCCAGAGTCGGGAATCGAACCCGGGCCGCCACGGCAATGAAAATTTTCCTGCTGTCTTTAACAATATACACCACGGAGAAATATGTATACAATGACCCTTGAATGTAGATATTTAATAATTAGGCAGTTTACCTCAGTAAAACGTTACAAATGCTTTTCAATTTCCAGTGTAAAAGATAGTTAAGACAACTAGTTCTCATGTGTTTCAATAACATATAATCTGTCAGTAATTTATTCAAAGCTTTCATAAGCGGTATTAGCATTAATTTCTTGATACTGGTACCTAAAATTTCTCTTTTTTCTGTTGTCGTATGATCTCAAGGACAGTGCCTTTAATAATCAATATTTATTAGATGTTATCATCATTTGAGCTGCGCCATGAGAAAACCAACATAGTGGTTTTGCGACCAGCATGGATCCAGACCAGCCTGAGCATCCGCGCAGTCTGGTCAGGATCCACGCCGTTCGCTTTTAAAGCCTATTGCAATTAGAGAGACCATTAGTGAACAGCATGGATCCTGACCAGACTGTGCGGATGCACAGGATGGTCTGGATCCATGTTGGTCACAAAGCCACTATGTTGGTTTTCTCATGGCACGGCTCAATTTTCTTTTTCTACATTCAGGTCAAGCATTAACTAGTTACAGGAAATTACTGTAACTGCATCTAAAGCATGATTTAACATGATAATAAACTATTGATACTTTTTTGTTTCAAACACTCATTTCTACTTTATTTGCATATTAAAGATGATACATTTATGAAGTTCATTAAGGTATAAAGTTCATTAACACCTCTCCCTTTCATCTGGTAATAAAAGGTACTCATTGGCAAGCACTTCATTATACAGACTGTGAAGGTCATAAAGGATATTCTATGATCCAGGGCACTGGAGTCAATCAAGGGTTATGTTACATCATGAACACATTTGCAATGATCTCTAATGAGATGATGATTATTATAGCTGGGATGAAAACTGCCTAGCTCAGATCGCATTTGTCCAGTCGTTAGAGTCAGAGTAGACTGGCTCCCGTTCCTATGTTTGTTCTTATTTACATATATCAGTTTTCTTCATTAAGTGGGAAGTAACTCCGTAAGGTTGTATTTACATTGACATTTTTTATTGCCCCTGACTCCAAACATAGGGACTGGTGAAAGTTGGCTACTAGTGTCTCACAAATTTGTGAGACAAATTCCCATTAATTTCTTTCAGTGACAATCAACTGCTATTACTGTGACCTGTTACCTAAAGGTTTCATGTGCTAACCATCATTTAATGAGCCGTAGCTAATTTACCGGTTTATGGCCTGCCCTGAGCTTGTATTGGCTTATCAGACAACGGGAATGTGCTTTTACATATTTATTAGAGGATCTGTGATCTTATAATCAAGAATTAAATAATATTAAACTTTATTTTTAACGATGAAATGGATGAAGTTAAACTTAAAAGTTTCAGAAGTTGCAAAAGCTTAACTTTTGAAATTACCCCATTTGCATTTGCTTTTTTCCATTATAACAGCACACAATGTACCATTATTGTTGAGTCACCTCTTGTACCTGAAGTGACGTCCCATAGCTCTGACATGCATTGGCCAAATTATGCCCCCTTTTGGACTTAGAAAGTCCTGGTAAACCCTTACCTAGCTAAATGTCTATAATGAACCTGTCCATCTTTCAATTTGGACAGTACCATTTACTGAAAGGGGTGCTTACTGACTGGATAGCGAACAGTGCAAGTCTTGATCAGACTGCACAGATGTGCAGGCATATCATGACCTACACTGGTCGCAAAGGCAGAATCAATCGTGTCCAGCATGGTAAGGGTTAAAGTTTTGCGTGCTTGTTCTCATCTCCAGAACTAATGATAGTATGTTTTGAATTGAAACTACACATGTGTCTTCAGGTTTATAAAACTAGGTGATAGCATCGAGTTTCATAACTCTGACATGCAGTTTGGCTGAATTATACCCCATTTTAGACTTAGAAAATCCTGGTTAAAGTAAATTTTGCATGAAGTTCCCATCTCAAAAAACGAATGCAGATACAGGATTGAAACTCTATAGATGTTTTAAACTTTTAAAATAGTGTAATATTCCTGCTTCTGGCAAAACAGTTTGAATAGTCGAGGCTCGAGCATTGCTGTCTTTGGGACAGCTCTCCTTAAGAATAACACGCAACCCACAAAGATCAAAAATATTAATAAGAATATTTATAATTTAAACTCTCTATAACACATCACAGAACTGATTTAAAACTTTGTGTAAAATTTCATTAACTTAAGAACTTTAAACTATGAACTCCAGCGTCTGTCATGTTGCCATTGGAAATAAAATTGAAAACAATCTACTGGCTTGGTGTCATCTAGAACTGGCTGTAACTGAAGACATCCCGCTGTCGACAAAAAAGATTTCAAGGCGCTGAGCACTTTTAAATTCACCAGCACCTTTCATTATTTGTTGTTGTTTTTTTCTTTGTTTAATAAAAAAATCATTTAAAATACAAAATTTTCTTCAGTGACACAATATTAATACCAAACAGTCGCTCAATTATGTACCAGAACAAATCTGTTTTTTCTTGACCATGAAACAAGTGTTTTCTTTTCTGTTTTCTTTCATACCTCCACATAAAATACATTTGAACTTTTTTATGTGCGGGTTATTTTTACCATAACAGAAAACACTTTCTGTAGTTGGAGTTTCCATATTTAACATTTAATAAAATCTAAAAATTCATAAAAAAGATCATGAGTTATGTCACCTCCAAATAATTATCCACATACAATATTCCACACTTACATTTACTAGTAAACTGTTGAATCATGAATGGTCTCAATACTATACTCTTCTAGAAAAAACAACAACTGATGTTTTCTCAAATGACCCTTATCTAATTGGTAAGGAGAACTTGTCATTACATTGGATAGTTAACTACTTTACAATTTATAGGGTTCTTAGTAGTTAACAGTTTACAGGGTTAACCTAGGGTTACATTGGCCAACTTTCGCCAGGCTGTATGGTTTAAGCACCTTCTCGAGACAATACATAAAATACAAGAATGTAAATAGTTTAGAAAATAAATCAAATATTGCAATAAATGCCATTTATCAGCACGCAATTAAAAAGTCAACCAGCAATGTTCAATCACTGTGACACATGTACCGGAAACGCGAGTAGGACCACAGAACGCTGTAGCGCCCCAAAATAGGAACCTTTACGTATGAGTTACTAAGTCCTACGTAGGAGATACTATGTCCTACGTAGGAGATATTAAGTACTACGTAGAAGATACTAAGTCCTACGTAGGAGATAATAACTCCTACGTAGTACTTAATATCTCCTACGTAGGAGATACTAAGTCCTACGTAGGAGATACTATGTCCTACGTAGGAGATATTAAGTACTACGTAGGAGATACTATGTCCTACGTAGGAGATACTATGTCCTACGTAGGAGATATTAAGTCCTACGTAGGAGATACTAAGTCCTACGTAGGAGATACTAAGTCCTACGTAGGAGATATTAAGTCCTACGTAGGAGATACTAACTCCTACGTAGGAGATACTAACTCCTACGTAGGAGATAGTAAGTCGTACGTAAGACAAATTTAAATCTCTCTGCTGGCACCAGAACAAAGATTGACCAAAACTCAGCTTAATATATCGGATACTGTTCTTAATGCTACATTCATCCAATAAAATGTCTAGACAATAAACACATTGTCTTGGCTTTAAATATGTCACAGTATATTTGTTAGTAGATGCTTGTACTTCTCACTTTTTTTTTTTCACGCAAATCATGTATAATTACCATCATGGAAACACAAAAGAATACAGTTATTTTGTGGAGCGTCTTTAAGGGTCTTTTTCATTGAGTTTTATGAAAAGGATATCACCATTAACGCTACTGTTAAGTTTGTATTAGGCTGTACTTTTCAGCTTTCTAATGTGGTGCTTTGCAGTTTAAATGGCGAATGGAAACACACGTACAGGCTTAAAATAATTCATAGTTAAATGTCAAAAAGAAAAGCCTTGTAAACAGACGAACAATTTGACTGAAATAAGAACACTAAACACGCAGTCATGAAGCAAATAACATTTTCTAAAGTTTTAGCCAAATAACATGATTTAATTTTAGCTATCTCAATACATCTGCTTGTTTTCTGTTGCCATGAGTTTCAATATCTAAGAAAATGTTTCTACAGTCTTATCTAGACATAAGCAGACAGATAAGCTAGCAGATTAAATACGATTTCCCCATACATAGACCACGAGGGAAAATCGATACCGAACGCTATTGTCCAAGACAATTACAACATACACTGATGACCTCGATTCACTTTGTTAAGGACAACCTAATTTTCTCTTGTTTTGATTGTATTTATTTTAAGATATCCAATGACCATCTACATCTTAAGATGTTTGCTTAAAATGACGAAAGCCTCATCAAATGTATCAGACTTAACTAAACTGAAAAATTACAATGTATGTAGAGCTATATTCATAATTAGATGTCATGCAGTACGAGTCATTGGTTAAAACACTTCCAGTTCTTTAATGGAAAAACACATTTATATTATATACTAAGTGTATACTATTTTAAACTTTATGCATAGTACTGTTGATACATATTAACTTGTTATCTTATGTTTACATTAGCTAGATATAGTAATTGTACATATTTTAGATATGAAACTTGGGGCTAGTATACCTTTAATTATAATGGTGTAGTATTTGCTGTATTTCAGTGTATATTTTATTCTTTCATCCAGGGTAATGGCAAGTGTGTCCACCTTTACTGATTCTAACGTTGTTCTCATTCAACTTGCCTTGTCATTAACTAATTAGTCCAAATGTCTGAATTAGGGAATCTGTTACATTGCTATATTCACACTAATACCATCTTCTTGTTCAGCTCAGACGTTTGTCAATGATTCAGAATTGAATTTATGTCACACTTGTTTTTCATTCATTAATGAGTCTGTAGAATTTGGCATTCAGTAAAAATAGTTAAAGAAAATGCGGACTGAATATTGATAGAGTATTGTACAAGCTTCAAAGGGCTAACAGTATCCGCCGCAGCATGGGTTTACAGGCATATTCCGTATTGAGTTATATCGGTTCAGTTTTTTCCAATACCGGTATTACTACTGTTTTATCTCAGCATCTCAACCTGCTCTAAATATTGTTTCTATATTTTCAGACACGCTTTGTAGTTCCAAATAGCTGTATAGATATTCCGTATTAAATAAAACCAGTTTCTTCAAACACATCAATTTGTCTTTAGAATTGGGCAGTATATTAACATTTTCAGAAATATCGCGAAAGTAATAATGAAACAGTTTCAGGTGAACGCGTTACATAACTGTGTATAATATAATGTATTTTCAAGAAAACTATGTCATTATTACCAAATTCCATGTAGTCAAAATCTCAAAGTTGTCAAATAATCTTATTTTTTATTTTTCAGAAATGGAGGATTATATTTGATAAGGTTCGTAATATATTTCTTATACTCATGCATGTCACGATCCATTAATTTACCTATTTGTATCTTATACCATTTTCAGACAGTGTTTAATTCATGCAAGAGTGTAAGTGATATTGTTTGTCTGTCTTTTGTATAAGTTTTTATAAAGAGGTTCCTGTAAAGACACTTTATATTGTTGACATGATGTGAAAGTAGGAAAAGCTACAATCCTTTGATGTGTTGAGGGGGAAATGGCATAATACAAACAAATATTTTCAGACGAAAAGTACTGTTTCAATATCATCTAGAATCCACACATTTGACGTGTACAATGGACGTACATGTGTCTACTGACCAGATAGTCTATTTTCAATTCAATTTCATTCAATTTTCTATCGTTAGCCTGATTATCACCTTGGCTCGAAGAAACAAATGTAGAAATATTCAGAATTTTAGCCTGACAAAACTGTATATTACTTACCATTAGGAAGTATATGTAATCTGTTGCCATACTATGATTTCAGTACGACGAGATACAGTGTGGTGAGATCACTGTTTGGGCCCTTAAACAGCTTCTACAGGACCCTGAATTTCGGGAGATGGCTGATCCGCACGTGCTGCACGTGCTGCAGATGAAGTGTACATGTAATAGATATACCTATGTTACATATCAGGAATTTGTTAACATTGTAAGTATTAACTATGTAATACAATATCGAATTGTTGATTCTGATAATTCTTCTTTGATGTTTGACGTCCCGAACCATCATACATGGATTTATAAGGTCTTACCATACTTCAAATGCAATATACGTGTTCATTACCTGTTTTTCATAAACGATTGGTTTGCATGTTATGTAAAACTAACTTGAACATAAAAAAAACACCATTATAAAGAACAACAAAAATAAAAACAGCAGCAGCAGCAACAGCAGCAACAACAGCAACAACAACAACAATGAGATCAATGACAGTCATAAAATAATCGTAACAATAGAACACAAAATGAGTTAAATCAAAAGAGCTTGAAGAAAAAGGTCTCGGATTACAAAACTAACGCGACTGAAATAGTGTAAATTGAACCATTTCCATGGCCTGCGTACAGTATCTGAATGATTGCGACTAGGGCATGTAGATCCTAGAAATAATCCACATAGCTAAGATACTTGGGGAAATCTCCAGTTTCCAACTTATCATTAAATTTCGCTCTTAAGGTATTAGATCACTAATAAAGAACCTCCTTTTTGAAGAGTATTCAATTCCTACCATAAACCTACTTTTACTGCAATTCTTAGGGTGCGTAGGTTCAAGCCCTACTGGGACCAAATTTTTTTCTCCTTATTTTCCTTTTTTACTAGTACGATTTTACTTCTTTCAAGACTTATTATTGATTTTTTGTACAAAAATGGACAAAGATGAATCTTATAAGCGATTTCTTGGTGTTCAAAGTGAATTTGCTACTTAAACAGAAGGGGTAGAGTTACACATCTTTAAAAATATTGAGTTACACGCGGTGAAAGTTTTCTATTTTGCTTTCACTCTTAGATTATATATTGTGGAAGAAATTTAGGTAGGTTTTACATCTTCCCTAAGGTTATTTTTAAATTGAGTAAGCAAAATTCAAAACAGAAACACATCATTTGACCTTATTTTTTCAATGTTGAAATATGAATTCTGTCTCATTAAATCCGTTTACTTGAGGCACCATAGAAAAAATGATATTGACATTTTTATTTTGTGTTTTATAATTGTTTACCAATAGTTTGATGTTTCTTCTATTGAAATTAATGATAAAATGAGTTCTCTGCAAACGTTTTGGATAGTGGCTATCACTTTGAAATTTGTCTCTACTTGAGCTTGAGGAGATACCATAAGTTATTCAAAATTTATAAAAAACGGCATGGTAAAAGTTGTTTTAAATTTGCAAAATAGTGCAAAACACGGTTACCTTTCAGAATATACCAAGCAAAGGCCATTTTGTAAACATTACTATTAGTGACCTAATACCTTAAGTGCTTTCAGTCATGAAAAGTAACTCTAGAAAGCTTTCCAGATTAAAGTACTTTTAGCTCAAGTTAAAGGGTATAACTGATATTTTTCCGAGATGGATCAATTCATCGTGTGACTTAATTCTGAAATGATATGATATGAAAATTTCGAATAAGATGAAACCCTTCAACTGAAAAAGACATTAAATATCACAATACAAGGAGTCCAAGGAAATTGATCAAGACATTGAATTTATAGTAGCAATTAGCTCTATAAATGCTCATTTTCTCTTACTCTTTCTCTATTTCATTGTCTCTCTTTTTCTCTGTGTCGCATTATACAGAAAAAAACAAGGTTAAGAAAGGACAGTTCTGGTCTAAAGTAAACGGAAGCAAGTTTTGTTCAGTTACTATGCTAGCAAATGGTAATGCAGTCAAGTATGATAAGTATTCATTTGTCGATTTGGATTCGAAATATGAACATTTCACTGACTTCGCAAGGGAATCTCGGTTGTTCAGTCGCACCAGTATGTAAACATATATATTCACGATGCGATGAGAACAAGTGTATCTAGACAAAGGGGGGATTACCCGTCTCTGAGTTGTGGTGAAAAGCAAATTGAAAATAGGGACACCGCCACGGAACAGTCAATATATCAATGAAACTGGGAATTGAAACGTTTTTGGGACATGCCAGCCTCGCACTTACCCTATTTTCAACTAGCTAAACAAGAGAGTGTAAATAAACTATTTCCCCATAACATCAGCGATAAAATAAGAGACTGTATGAAGTAAAATAATGTAAATAGGGTCAGTCCGAAATATCGGTACACCAACGAACACAATAACTTGTCTGAAGTGAGCAAGAAAGACAACATTTTAGGGCACAACTAAGCTGGTTGCAAGGCAAAGTTCCTACCCTTCCGTTCGTTTTTGTACGATTAAGGGAGACTCACACTTGTGTATTCATCGCACCATCAAATAGGACTAACTTTAGAGGGTCACCAAGCATGCATCGTGCTTTACGACGTTTGTATTGTATCAATTTTAATAAGTTTTTTTTATTACAGATTTTAGAAATATTTGATTAATATACATCTCCATAGTTTATAAACTAAATCCCCAAATGATATTGGTGTGTAAGACCAAGTTTCAGAAGTGTTTCAAGGTCTGTGTTATATTTCTTTAAAAGTTCGGACGATCTGTGTAAAAAATTATCGTGAAAATCTTTCTTAGTTTATGATCCTGTTGTAACATAAAGGTTTCTGAGACTCTCGACGGACAGCTCCGTCCAGGTGTTTCGAACACTGACTTTTTCGATAGTCGTTCCAATGCGATGTCCCTTTATATTCGTTTATATGTTTGTTTTTTTCCCTTGATGTCTAGGTTACTTGTATGTGTATTAACATATACATGTCCATTGTGTACAAAACCATGCATACACTACTGTACGGGCTTGCTCAAAGGGAGCTAGCTGCTTCTTAGAACTTGGCTATTTTGGTATCATCTTTTCCATTTGGCACGGTAGATTCTATCCCCATATATTCTATATAAGAAGTACCGTCTATCCCACGCCCACCCAGTCTCAAAGTTGAAGTAAAGTCAAACTGGAAGTCATACGGATAGAAAGGTTTGTGATAAGACAGACAGATGTATTTACATTAGAATAACGTGAAGCCATGGGTATAAATTAAGAAAAATACATAGATTGCCACCGAACCCTTCAAAATGATAATAGGATATGACCATTAGCACACAACATTTATGATTCCTCTCGTATCCATTTCTATCTTACAAACTAACGTCCCATGTATAACTCTCCAACAGTTCGCAGTGCCTTTGCGACCAGTGCAGACCAAGATCAGCCTGCACGTCCATGCAGTCTGATCATGGTCTGCACTGGTCGCTATTCAGTCAGCACATTTTCAGTGAACACCCCTTCGAATAATAAATGGCACTGTCTCTTGGAACTGACACAGCAACGATACTGATTACAAATGTAGAACATTCTAGGTTTCTTCATCTTATCCTGACAGGCGCTGACAATCATGTTATTATATGTTCTTTATGGGGATGATAGGATTTCAAATGTAAACTGACATTTAAGTCAGGGAAGTAAAGATTCCGCTGACACTGGTGTTTGCACGAGAAGCGTTTGACTGGAAAATTTTGTATATACGAGGGTTGTTCAAAAAGTAATGCAGATGGGTCTGTATTTTGCAAACTACGCTCATTTTGTCAAAAATTCCTATTTATTTTAACAACGTAATTTCTCGACTACTCGTTACATCAGCGAAAAGTTGGCGGAATTTTGACCCCTATATTCGGGTATATATTAAAGTCACTAGACATTCAGAAAAGGACAAAAGCATTTCTGTATATTTTGAAATGTTTTAATCAAACTCCCATTGAAACAGCTTTCTTGTTTTGAAAATGATGTGTGTTTTTGGGGTGTTATTGTTTCCTGCATTAATTTGTATTTCAGTAGTCAGTATACATATTTTAACCTTAATTTTCACTCTTCCGAACTTCAGTCCCAGTGTTGTTTTTTTCAAATACTGCAAGTCTTTCATTCCATTAATTTCCTTCGAACAGTCCAGTTCAAGTTTGCGTATCTTTCTATTCTACGAGGTACATACGTTTAGAGTTAATGTCAACTTTGAGTGTGCTATCTCTTTACGAACATACAGACAATGCCTGCCGAAAATAAAAAAAAATGATTTACAAAGACACAATTACATAATTCCACTTTTGGTCTATACATAATGAAGCTTAATTACAATAATGCCATCCAAACAAAGCTTTTGAACCAGATCAGCTGGCAAATCAAACTCCATTTTGCTGCTATTGAGTAGGACAATACCGTATTCAAACTTACGTAGCAAAGATATTTATCATTTCATTTCGTTGAACTTTGTAATAATGATAAGAAAAGCGTCAGTCTTTATAATATTATATTCCAGCACTTTACCTAAGTTAAAAGATCAACAAATGCGAACTTTGCTTGCATTTCTAACACCCCTCGTATAACCATATCATCAATCCAACACTAGATGCGAGCCTTTTTATTCGGAACGAATAATGATAAAGTTTGGTGTGAGAAAGATATAGATGCTTACTTATTGAATCTACTTACTGGAATAGATACTGAATTACAATAGACAAAGCTTTCCTTTACGACTAAAGGAGACGAATTATTTCTCTGTTTGAGTAATAAACGCACTGTTTATACCACCAAAAGTCTGATGTTTTGATGTATCCGCTGACGATCAATGTTAAGTGACAAATATAAATAAAAACAGTCGTCAATGTAATCCTTGAAGTTAACGTAATGGAAGACTTCTGAAATATTTTTTCTTTACACTTTGTTTAAATCTAATTCGTCCTTTAATTTATCAATAATGATACAAATTAAACAAGATCGAATGCGAATTCACACACGACCTGGTAATCTATTTTGTCAAACAAGATAGCATATGCCAGATATGCAAGTCTGACTAAATAATACCATATAACGGAATAGTTAATTTGGAATAGCAGACTATCCATCTGTATGGCGTACCATTTGGGTCAAAAGTAAATAGATAGACCAAGAAGTATTAAAATTGTATGTGCATGTACAATTATATACGTACTATTTTATACCTGCAGGTACATATTTGATTTGTACTTGTTGGTATATGTTTGTACCTACAGGTGTACATTCCGGTACCTGTAGGTACAATTTTAATACTTGTGTATCTTTTTTTCTTTTAACCCAAATGATACACCATACATCTGTATTGTTCTACTGAAAGGCGATAAAAATGGATCAGGAAAGTAGAATTAATCGTATTTGAAACAAACTAACTTTGTGATCGTTGTAGACAGTAAAAATAATTCAATAAGTTACACAATGGCAATGCCAGCTGAAATGCATAACTACAAATAGAAATTTATTTACAAGTGTCACATATTAAATGTAATAACCAGGGAATAAAAATACAATTGACCAAATAGAGACAGGTCTCATGATGAATGCCTTATCATTATAAATTCCTCTTGTAGGGTCAGGTAACAGCTGGCAAATGCATATAGTTCTATCGGACAGGTTCGGCCCGATTCTCATTATGACGATACATTACAATACAATACAATTTTCCATTGAGGTCAATGAATGATAAACAGAACGTGTTGAATAAACCTAGCGGTTTGACCAACTCGTGGCTTGGCCCTATGTTATTCGTTCGACAATAATGACAGAAGTGATTATGAGGAAAAACGAAATATGTATATAATTTCATTTAATTATGGTCTGAAAACAGTGGCTATAAAGAATAGTTTGTATCACTACTATTGATTATTCAGCATTAGTTTACTATAGCACCATTTCTTCTTCAGATTATTCCTCAGCGACCACTTAAATTCAGCAAAACTTCGAAGAGGAGATTTTATTTTTTATGTTCCAGTAGGATAACGATTTTTCACAGAGTTATTGCTGTTCGATTATTCATCATTAATAGAACTGTAGCACCATTTCTTGTCCGGAATATTCCTCGCAAACCACTCTCTGGAATTCACTGAAACTTCACAGGAGCTCCATTCCCAAGAGAAGATTACATTTAATCGTCATGTTAAATCCATTGAATTTTCATTGAGTTACTGCCCTTTGATTGTTCAACATTAGTAAACTATAGTATCACCCTTGTCCGTAGTATTACCAGCAATCATTGGCTGGAATACAACAGCAAATATTCATAGAAGGTTTCATGCACAAATTATTTTCATGTTTGCATTTCTTAGCAACCACTAGCTGGATTTCAGGAAAAAATACAGGAAGCTTCCCCAACATATAATATTCATGTTTCGGTCTGATAAATTTTCACTGAGTGATTGCCATTTGCATGATTATTCATAGCACCATTTCCTTGTCCGGAGTATTCCTCAGCAACCACTCGCTGGAATTCAGCGAAATTTCTTAGAAAGTTTTCACTCTCCTCTCAAGAGTAGATGCGCATAATATTATCTTCATGTTTGTCTTACTCAGCAAGCACAAGTTGGAATTCAGAGAAAAATCATAGAAAGCTTCAATCACAAGAGGAGATTCACAACTGTGTTCATGTTTCGGTCTGATAATTTTTCAGTGAGTTATGCTTTTTGATATATTCAGCATTTGTAAACTATAGCGTCATCCTTATCCGCAACCACTGGTTCGAATTCAGTGAAAATTCTTATGAAGTTTCACTCTCAGTACAGTGCAAATTAACCTTGCATATGAATATTATAAGCTCGTGACAGATGTCCATATTCTGCCCAGTCGATGAATCCCGCTTTTGTGCTTTTTATTAATACTTCGGGGAGCATCCATTGTTGTAACCAATATTTTCCTGTTTTGTAACTTTAAACATATATATTTCCTCCTACACAGCAATAGCAGTAAAAACATCAATACATCACTTTAAATGAATATTGTCTCTGTAAATGCAGTTAAATGCTCAATATATTTTATTCCAATCTTTCCAATGATTTTGAATCTGACAACAAGATTAACTCTATCTCTATGAACATCTTAATAGGGAAAATATTATGAAATATTTACATACAGGGGTTTCAATTTTTCCCTTTAGCAAAGACATTTCCAATTCATGTATGCATTGTTAATATATGAAAGAAGAAGATGTCTTCAATTACACAATAGAAATCTATTCAATGCAAGATCATAGACTTGTTAATTATTGAATATCAATATGTAACATTTAACCTTTTTCCCATATAAAACTGAGATACAAAATAAATTTGAAACTATGAAAAATAAATGTAAAAAGACGGTTACTATTACAATATAATTTCCTAATATAAAACGCTACATATCGTTACAAAAATATTGCTTTGAAAAACAACGTAGAATTTAATTGTTAGGAAGAGAAATAAGTTTACAGTTGACTAAGAAATGTTCATATCATTGCGTTATTAAAATTTCAAAATATTTCCAAAATTTTACTTTTTACATTCTATGCAGGCTAAAATGATTTACAATCTCATGCACATAGTAATTTAATTTGTCTGCTTTTATGCTAGGGCTAGCTGTACAAAACCTCGTGTCATCAATCAGATATTTTCCAAGATAGAGAATAATTCAAATTTAATTCAAGTTGGAATGCAGCATACTCACAGACTTTGAACATGTCTCATCCATATATGGCAATGATTTCATTCTTGCAACGTGTATTCAAATATTTTGATCTTCACTTAATATACAAAAAAAGAACAATTGCTGAGTCGAAAAATGGGCAAAACCATGTAAATATACAAAACAGAGTTATGGAATCTGCGCAGTGCATGCCAGATCATCAAAGTGGACAAGTGTGCAAATTCGCAATCATATGTATGAAACTACACAATGTTGTACCTCGTATATGGTTCCTCAAATCATTCGAGCGCGAAATTCTGTCAATAGCATATATATGAGATCTCTGACATTGAAATTCAAACTCCTGTTAAAATACGTATATAATGAGATGATTATGATTCCGAGATGAAATGTGGCAGTTTCGAAGCACTGAATAAAGGTTATTTTGGAGAATAGTTAGAATTAGAAATTATGTATCAGCATAATTGATCAATAACCTTATATCATTATGTCGTATAAAAAGACAACTGTTCTTTTTAAAACCATTACAGGCTCAAAGTTCAAGCATTGCGAGGATGTTTTATTATAAGTTTAGTTTGGAATATATGTAGGCACTCAACACAGTACTGTGCTTTATGCATTAAATCTGCTTAATGGAACACATATTGAATTCAAAAAGATAACTTTTTAAACGAATAAATCCCCAAAAACTTGGAATAAGTATTGTTTTCTAGTCCTTTGGGATCATAGAGTCCATTCGGCTTAAGGTGTTGCTAATGAGCGTGAAGGATGTTGTACCTTTCATGAATTGATTCAGTTATACTGTGTCTACTTTTGTTTCTCATCTTTTTAATTCTTGCATACTATTCTTCCAAATGATTACCTTATGGTTTTTATTCAATATATAAAATAAAAAAAGTGGGAAAAAGCTCCACAGGTCGCTCAAGTATAAGTATTTTCCTTAATTAATAATTGTTTTAAGACATTTATCAAGTATTCCAAATATGAGCCGTGCCATGAGAAAACCAACATAGAGGGTTGGCGACCAGCAAGGATCCAGACCAGCCTGCGCATCCGCGCAGTCTGGTCAGGATCCTTGCTGTTCGCTAACAGTTTCTGTAATTGCTATAGGCTCTGAAAGCGAACAGCATGGATCCTGACCAGACTGCGCGGATGCGCAGGCTGGTCTGGATCCATGCTGGTCGCAAACCCATTATGTTGGTTTTCTCATGGCACGGCTCATATGTATTCCTCTTAAGACCTGGTATTTTTTCCTACGGTTACTGATTATACAAGACAGATGACCCTTATTATTCTCTCACCGTTTAATAATGCATTAGTGCGCGTTGGGGTTTGCAATACAGGGAAAACTAATCTGACAACACATTTTAAGTGAATAATTACTTCTGAATGAATAAATCAAATCATTGCCTCTTTCATTAACAGAAGAATGTTGTTGTCTTTGAAAAGGTTTCAGGAGTTTAAATAATTTATTAAGACACACAGTAGCAGTAGCTTTTAACAATAACACGACAATTCAGTTCAGTGCATTATTAGTCGCCGGTAAAAACCGGCGACTATATTTGATACGCTTTAGGATTCTGCAGCTGGTAGGAGAAGTTATTAAACAGTTACTTAGATGTAACATTATAAATATATTGTAAATAAAAGAAAAATATGGCAGTTAATGAAAGGCTTACATAAAGGAATTAGGAGCTGAAAATTGCATAAGATTTTTATTATTTCAAAAGATAGCTTTTTTTAGGAAAATAGGAAAAAATGTATAAAGAACTTATCCCTATCCTGTTCAGCCGTAAATAAATTAGAGATTTCCAGCGAGCACTGATTGGCTGAGTCTTTACCTGTGTCTACGTCACGCTGCGTATATTTAGAATATACTCGTTCTACTGCAGATGAAAAAAAGATCTACAAGAGCTCATGTAAGACAATGGAAGTAACACAGTTTAAGGGCAAATTCTGTGACTGTCTGTTGACTGTAAGACAATGGAAGTAACACAGCCTATAATTTTTGGTGGCTGCTGCCACTAGTGTCAAAATGTATACTAAGTTTGAGAAATCTTGTCAGTTCTTAAGACCATCCTAACAACCAAAAATAGTTCCAGGCTTTCCAGAGAAACAATTATCTACACAACGTGCAGAATATGCAATGCTACAAGGTATGCTTTAATACCAAGTTAATGTAAATTCGGCAGCTAAAATCAACATAAACTAAAGGCAACGTGTTAATTAAAACAACCACGTGTATGAATACAAATATGCAAATTTATGATCACGTGAATAAACGATGACCTCTGGAACGATGATATTTAGCTATTGATTGTTCCTTATCATCGTATCATACCATAATACTGTCCTAGAGGTCACGTAGCTTATAACATAGAAAAGGTGGAAACCTATCCTGTGAATCCAGACTGACAATTTTTGATTTTTTTTCTACCCTGGGGAAACCTGTTTCCTGACCGTAGTGTCACATGTATAACACCCGAAATATAAGACTTTATAGGCATACAGACACTAAATAGAAAAATGGCGCGAAAAAAAATGGTAGTCGCATAATGGCGGACACAAATAGTCCTTAGTTTTTTGCTCTGTAGAGCTATTTTCCTTATTTTCTTTGCATTTTTTTTGCTAAAATCACATGACAGATCTATCCTTGACATGTAGGTAGCATTTTCATAATGAAATAACATCATGACAAAATTTTTCATGGAAACTTAGATCATACACCACCAGTATAATTTGGGGTCTCATTTTTTAGCTGATTTTGCAGTTTGTGTGTTTGACTGAAATTATTTTTCTTACATCAAACATGACCCCCACTTTTCTTTTGATTTTTAGTTAGCGCTGACAATATTCTTCAAGAAAATGTAAGTTACAGAAATTTAAAATGGGTCCTGATGTGTGCTGCGGTCATTGGAAATAGGTCAGTTTTATATAGAATAAAGAACAACAACTATTTAGTGTGTTATAACCTACATGATAAAGAACGATGACTTCCGATAGCAATAATCCATGGCTAAAAATAGAAACGGAGTTTCAACGGAAAAGACACATCACGAAGATTTCCGAACATTTCCGATCCATAGACAATACCAATTTTTACCTCCCATAGCTTTTCCAGCAAGTTTTAACAATTTTCAAATATGTCAGAATAAACTTAAATGTTCGTCATAGCTATCAAATTGTAAGATATTATATTGATGCAACCCTACGAATGTTGACGGATTTTCGACAGCGTTGTCTCGTTTTCGTTTCAAACACGCGAAAATATGACCACACGTTAATTAGGCTACTTATAGAAAATCGATAATCAGCAGTGACATGGATTTCCTCTGGCGTTGATACTATCAGAAACTAGATGAATGATAATTAGCGCACATTTAGTTGGATCTTTTATGTATAAATACACATGTATTAGATATAATTTCGTCTGACAAAACACGAATTATCAACAGAACAGAAAAGAATAGAACAGAACAGAACAGAACAGAACAGAACTTTATTCATAATAATATGACTTGAACATAAGAAGTTCCTCGTCACCATAGCTATATACAGCATGCAATAATAAACTATTTACATATATACGTACATTGAGAATGAAAATATATACTGACATCAATGAATTCTCGGGCTAGTGGAAACCCGCAGGTCGCCCAAACTGACAAATGTTGCAGGCTCGCTTTGATTAAGTGGTCTCACAATTTTATCAATTTATAAGCTCGTGAAAATGAAAATGAACCTGCAGCGATGATATTAATACTTGCCTTTTTGAAACGGCAATCTGTAGCAAGTCGTCGGATAACAGATTGTATCAACTTAAAAATTAAGATCTCGAGATCTAACTAAATTTTAAACTTAATCGGCGATTGTTTCGTCCTCACATTATCCACAAATAATTGATTTTTGTTAGATGAAAACCTTTATTATTAACCTGTATTATTTAACGGTTACACTTTTCGTCTCAAATGTTCTCAAAATTAAGAAAAATCTCATAGATATTTAAGTTTCTTGACAGTGGTGTTAGATGTTGGATTGCTTTCCGTTTAAACATCTTTGATTTCATTAAAGTGTTTTTAGATTTTAACAGTTCAATGATTTCTTTCCTCAAAATATGAACATTTCAATTTCTTTCAGCCTAAACATGAGAACTAAAAATTTCTGCCTCCATTACGTTTTCTCATTAATAGAAATATTGAAACATTCAAATTGTTTTAAGGCAGATTCTGCTCACTTCAGTTAAATTCATTAAAAGATCTTTTTAGAAGGATATGTCTGGGTTGAAGCAAATGTATGTATCAAAATTAAAACGGTTTTGTTTCGCCAGTTACCCATTTTTCGATTTTTTTTCTCGGTCTGACTTAAGTTGTAAGTTTGTCCGACTGAATGTCCAGCATTTTTGCGAAGCCTGCTGTTATGTATAGCGGACTTTTGAGTATAAGAGATGGAGTGATAATAAATGCACCTCTAAAATACACTGGCTGCAGAACTGACATTCTGAAGTACATTTGTGGTGCATGTTTGTGGTGTTTTCTTTCACAAAAATCTCTTCTGAAAACCACAGCTTTCTGATAAGGTCTAAATCAGTCTGTATATAATTAATGGCAGGCACTGTCTAAAAATTTAGAAAGAAATCTTAAAAAAACTGAACGATTTGAAAAAAGCTTATATTATTTATTTATAGTAAAAATACCGTCGATATAATTTATATTGTAGTTTTCGTTACAAATAATCAGAAAGGACCAAAATTATTCGTTAAAGACTGAATCAGTGTGTATGTAAACAATGACTGGCAGTGAAAAAGGACTGATTTTGAAACAAAAGCTGAATATTTTGCAAAAATAGTTCTTCTGGTTTATAGTAAAATTTCCTCAGCAGATGTCACTTTCATTCCAATATTTTACACATTGATTAGCAGCCACCATGAGTGCTTTGAGCGCTTTGATTTACTTTATTGTCAAACTAGGGGCATTTCATTAGAAGATATATAATATTTGTCGAAATGTTTCGATTACGAGAAATCTATTGCATTTATTGTTTGAAAATGTGAAAAATATATGCCGTCGTAGATTTCCGTTCTCATTCGTGAGGATGCGCTTAGCGTGTGTTTTGTAAACAAAGAAAAAACATTAATTCTGGGTAACTTTCATCAAGGATACGACGTTTTCCAGTCTTTCAACGGCATGCAATGCACCGCAATAGCAGATATAGCTTTATTAGCCTTTTTTCAATCCAGTCTTCGAAATATTAGCCGACAGTTTTCCGGCGACTTGATGCTCTGCATCAAAATTTTACTTGTTATTCTACTGTATTGCAATAAAACTAAACGAGCTTCACCGAAGCAAGTGGCAGATATCAAATTTAGAGAACGCTGAATGTGTCTAACAATACATAAATGAATCACCAGTTTCTAAATTCTCTTAAAATATTCTAATCACAAAAACAAGATAACTTTAATGAATAAATTTAAAGATCAATGGATCAAATTTTAAGAATCAATATTAATTTTATCGCGCAGTACGATTTATAGAAAATTTCATATAAGAAATATCGGTGAATGCCATTGGTTTTACAAAGAAAAATGCTATATTCGGGGCACTTTTTCGTTATTGCGGAGTTATATTCTCCGTATATAGCTCCCTTGCTAAAACTTGAGCTGTAAACGGAACACCTGTAGCTTTGTTCCGTATATAGCTCCTCGGTGTTTTTATGCAACATGGTCCACATGGCTTATTTAGGACATTTCGTTACGTTGCGTTTTAAGGACTAGTACTAAACCAATATTTGCCAGTCAGCATTTCTGGACAGTTGTAGGACTTTGGGGCAACTACCTTATTTCGTCAAGTCCGACAAAACAACTAAAATCTTCAGGTACACCTAATTAACGTTTGTTCCAAATTTCCAAATTTGATAATTCTGACACATAGTACAGAAGATGAGTGCCTGTCACAGTATGATCGAGTATGTATTTGGATTCGAGGGTCATAACTGCTAGACCAGATACAAAACTTTAAACCCATGTTCCTGACCCGTTTTCGGGACTATGTACCTACACACTCTCGCTGTCTATCTCATACGTACGAATGGCTCGAGAAATCAAATTTATAAATCCCCACCAGTCTCCCAAGTGGTATCCAAATGACACCCTGCCAAATAAAATCATGTTTTTTATTACTCGAACATTACTGTTATAGTATTTTAACTTTTTCCATGTATAGGGAGTCATATTCGGGTTTGTACATGCTTGCGTTCGTATACAGCTCCTCTGTCCCAAGGAGCTATATACGAAAACGTGTTCCGAAGACAGCTCCCCGGGGAGCTATATCCGAAGGGAGCTATATAGGGTGTGACAATGCTGGCTTGCCTCGGCGAGACAGAATTACGATAGGATTTTACTATAAAAACTACCTAAAACGCCGAACATCTCCAATTCCTGGCTCCTAGCTTTTTCCTTCAATTACAAGGAGCAAGCCAGCTACCTAAAACAAAATGTCGGTTCGTTTACGAAAAGTGACCAATCGAAAGCTGGCTGATTATATTTGTGTTCTAAAATGGAAAAAAAGTAATAAATCCCTAATGTTTTAGATCATTTTACTTCAAGAGTTTCAATTGTTAAGCAAGTTCCGGTTTGTCGCAGAATATTTGTACGGTCAATACTCTTGCTTTTACCGGATTCAACAATCCGTGCATGTTTTATTCGAAACGGCAAAATGTTTTATTCCCAAAACGCAAAATATTTCGTCACTTTGAACAACAAAATAAATATGTTGATTATAGGGCATTTTTAGGCGGAAAAAATGTGATAAGAATTAGTTCATGCAAGGAAAAATAGCGTATGTAGTATTTATTACTGTTCTTATTATACCACATTTGTAGAGAACTGTTTTCATGCACATGCACACGTTCAAAGGTGCTTTACATAGTTACTGTATATGAAAAAAACAACAACAAAAATAAAAAGTCAAAAGAAACAAAAAGGAACTTCCTTGCAGAAAATATATAGATATAACCAACCAAGACATATATATACATCGTAACACTTAACTGACTTTATAATTCCTTTCGCTTAGATATGAAAAAATGTATCGGTCAGTTTCCGAAATATTGTGCAAAGAATTGGGTTTTCAGCAGGTTTTTTAAAAGAAGCCAGCTGCAGCTTACTAACCTTGACGCGAAGGCAGTTCCAAAGCTTGAGAGCAGTGAACGAAACGCTCCTATTGCCATGCATTACAGTTTTAGTCCATGAGACAGCCTTGTGATCTTAGGTTTCTTACCGCTCTGTGCACTTCTATCATATCCCAGATATACGCAGGTTATTAGATATTTAGAATCGTTCCTAAATTTGAAACGTGTACAGAGACAGAGGCATTAAAATGCTTGATATATAGGTTACAAACAATATAGCCTTAAAACTTTTGTTTTTTATCAACAATGTGGATTATAAGAGCTGAAATAAGAAGGCTTTTCTCGAAACACATTACAATTAGTCTTAATAGTTATAAATCGATTGTATATGTTATAAAATGATGTCTTCACTGCAAAATAATCATTAAATTTGAAAAAAAAATTGAATTTTGACCATATTTTGAGTAGATGCGCCTAATTCGGCAGCAATATCTGCAATAGAAAGGCCAATATTTTGTCTCCAGAATGTGTGAAAATGCACAAAATGCATCCATTTGAGTCATATTCATGCCGGAATGAATGATATTTCAGAATCAAAGTGAAAAATAATGCATACAGGTGAAACATTTACCAAAATTTACAATGAAGCGACCATAGAGCCTAAATTTAGCCAAGAAAATGGGTAGGGGTGGCCTCACTTAAATGTCTATATTTCTCTAAAATCTCGAATTTTCACAATGTTAACATGTTCGGTATTACATCTTTCTTGAAAATAGAGATGAAAATGTTACGAAATGTGATAAAAAGATATTTCTTATAGGTTATAATGCAGTAATTCGATCCAAAATGTGCTTCCGTGGTGTAGTCGAAAGAAGTCCCTAATAAATAGATCCTAATTTTTCCATTTTTCGCGCATTTGCGCGTAAATCGGGGGCCAAATGGGCATTATTTCACTCGTGGAATGAGTTTTACATAAAATAGGACACGTTTCATGCTAATAATCGCATGTTTTCGAGTTGTTTACTTGGAAACGAAAGTAGAGTGTTTATTCTGTGGACCGCTTTCTGAAATGCGGCAATATGAGGGTACCTGACTTAAGTTGACTTGCATTTCACTGCATACTATTCAACACCCCTTTTTCTTTTCGTTTTCTTGAAGCAAATGTATTGATATCTTGTGGAAAATAGGTCTACGACGGAGTGAAAATCTAGAAACTGTAACAAAATTGTTCTGAAGTAGCTGAATTTTATATGAAACAAAGAACAATTTCTTTTATTGGTATATAGCCTTTGTGTTGGAGAGAAAATCTGCTATTTAATTAAATTTCCTTATTCAGAAAAGCAGAGAAATATCAGATGATATCTTAAATTCTACTTTTTACCTTCTAGTTTTACAGCATGTAATCGAAATCGTTTTCTATAGGACAATTCACCAAGCAATGTCCTCAGTGTGATTTTTTGCAAAAAGCGCACTGTGCAGTACCGTATGCTATCAGATATTATTTTCCAATACAGTGATAAATCTTGATTAAGCATTGGAATGCAATGAATTGATTGTGATTTTCAAGCGAAATATTGACAACAGAATAGAATTATAATGAGTATTTCTCAGACATTCCCGAACGAATTTCAATATCTTCATGTATAGGCCCGTTGCAATAGCTATATTCCCTAAAAGGTATTGTAGTCATTGCTTGTGTATCAGAAGCGCCCATTTCATTACCTTTTGTTTGACGAACTTATATTTAAAAATGCACGGAGGTGACCGCCACATTAGAAAAAAATCGTTTTATTTGTGAACTCTGCATTTACTGAATTTTTTTTGAAAACAACTGCCTCAGTTCGGTTGAAAAATCAATGAAATCCATTCGAACTTAGATATAGACTTTGATAGAACATAATTTTGTTTCGAGTATTTCATTAAGCAGGCAAACTGTTACATGTGCAAAAACATTGCGAATATAACATTAGTAGTTTCCTACAAATTGACTAAAGTACATCTCCAGTTACGCTACGCTTAGGATCTGAAGACGTGCTATTGATAGCCTCGTTCTGACTACCCATCCGCTGGCCAATCAGAGCCTTGCTTACAACATTTTGAATGTGAAAGTAGAAGTTTAAAAATCTATATTTAGCCTGTTTTTTCATATTTACAATTCTTTTGACGACCACATCGCGACTACGCCCTCGTGTTTTGAGAGAAAGCATATGCCACGGTACGGACTTGGTCACGTAAGGTGTCAGACAGCCGTTAGCTCAGTCGGTAGGGCTACTCGCCCTGTAAGCGAGGGTCCCGGGTTCGAGCCCCGGATTGACTGCACATTTTTCTCACCCTTCAACATTCGACGCTATTTTGATGGTTCAGCCAAATGTTAAAACGAGTCGTCTGATTGGTTCAAATAAAAATAGATTTGCGGAAATAAAAATAGCAATTTCGGAAATCCAAATATACAGAAAGATAAATGTGAATAGGTCATCATCAGATCTTCTAAGCGATCTTCGTGTAGAAGATCAAGTACTTTAGTCAGATTGCAGTTTCCTACATAGATATAATCATCACGTGCTTGGATGCCATCTGTACACATTACAAGATTTCTAAAGATGTTTGATTCAGACGACAACAAATGGAAATCTCCACGGAACTATTTATTGGTGGGGTAATTAGGTTTTGTAATGACAATTGACACCAAAGAGAAATAACTGAATGAACAGTATTCTTACGCTGACAGTATATGGAGTTCTAAGCAGGAGTAGCTAGATATAATTGCTTATCGATTACTTTGTTACAGCAAACCTCATTATATCAACGAAATTGCCCAGTAAGGTTATACTGCCCAATATCTAATCATTATCAGTTGGTGTTTAGAGAAAATGGTTACTGTTTAGTTGTGAAGAAACAAATCCCAATAACCTACAAAAATTGTACATGGGGAATTATTTCTGCACAATATATTTAAGTGATTATATTTATAATGTCTGCAGACCCGAATAGTCAAACATATCGTACGAATTTGAAGTTATCATCATATGTACTAACAACATTTTTGCCTTTTAACAAACAGTTGGCTACATGTTTCAAAATTGTATGATGTTTAACATCAGTTTGAAGGTGAACAACAATATCAGTATGAATCAGAAGAGATTTTACAAAACAACATGCAGAAATACGATATACCATTAATTCGAATCAAATGGTATTAAATATTTGCGTGTGTTTTTCACACATGTGAGTTAAAACTACCAGTGAAACCTTAATCTCAAACTATTCATTAAAATGCTCCAAAGCGTGAATAATTACGCTGAAACCCTTTCCAGACCAAAGTATGTTCAGCTCAGGAAAATAACTAAATAAAATTGACATAATTCTAAGACAAAACAGACCTATGGTCAATTCACCATTTGACCATATGGCTCCAACGTCGTAAAAGATGAACTTAGAACAGCAAATGTCACAATGTAATGGGAATACATTCATCAAATTACCGATTCCAAGCAAGGAAATTGATCAAGACATCTCTTCCAGTAATTAGTCCAGTTTTTTTCCTCTGTCTCTGTGTGTCTCTCTTCCGTGTGTCCAGAAAATTAGAAAAGAATAGTTATGGTTTAGCATAATCCGCGACATAATCATTTGTTTTCGAGTGATTATGCTGGAACAATATATAGATCGGCTTAGGCTAATGAATAGTTTGTTTCCGTTTGGGAGTTGAATTCTAGATTTTTTAACTATGAGGTCATTAGGGAGCTCGGTTGCTCAGTTTGAATTTTGCAAACGCGATTCTATCTAAACAGATCTATTCGTTGATGATAATTGACCAATAGATAACTAGCGAGATAATTTCGGTTGGTTGACAAAGTAAAGTTACCTCACCTTTGCCCAACCGTTGCCTCGCCCTTGAGTAGATCAAGTGGAAAAGGAAATCTAACCCTACAGTTATATGTAAGTGAGATTTCTCTCATGTGTGTATGTAATTCGGAATACAAATAGGTAAGAAAAGTTCCCACCTACTTATTCTCTTAGTTCTAATTTAAGTTAGACTGGAAGTAATATGGCATCTGCAGATATGGAAGTTTGACACTGAATTCTGGTTAGACAGTCAGGTCATTTCACACAGAATAAATTTTAAGACTGGGTAGATACTTACCACTAGCCAACTGCACATAAAATGTAAAACTCGCACCGAGACAAATGAAAATTGATTATTCAAAAGCATTGAATAATGAAATTTTAATGCTGACAGTAAAGATTCTTCGGCGATTATTACATGACTGCTGACCAGTATATCGTTCTCACGTCCGTATAAGAAATCTTTCAGAGATGCAGTCTTACCATTATGTTAAGGCAACAGTTCTCTAAAACCATAACATGTTCAAAGTTCTCGCATAGATGTTCCAGATTTTCAGAACCTATGGTTCAAATATTAGATTTGCTGCCCTATTGTTTCTTTCATTTCACGAGGCAATTAAACGAATGCGGAAAATAGCAGAATGTTATCGTAAATGTGTTGTTACAGTAAGAGATGTTTAATAATTAAGTAAAGTACACAGTAGCAACAGCATTTAACAATGATATAACCATTGCAATCAGTGGAACACTAAAACGAACAACCATGCATAAGCTAGCTAAAACTATAACATGTCCATCGGCAGATAATTGCATCTTACATGCATAAAGGTTTCAAGTTCAGTTTCAAGACCCCCACCACGCACACACACTTAAAAGATTCTTATCACGAACACTTCCAAAAGCTCAAGACCAGGAATCAAATTGAGTTTTCGCAGATGAAATAAACCAATAATATTTTTATCGAGTCATCAGAAAATAGTGCTTCAGTTGAGATTGACAGTGGATGCCATAATGCAGGAGAAAGTGAATCATTCAGTTGTTTCACAAACACAAAAAAAATAATAATAATGAAAAAAAGATCCGGACTTTGACCTTTTTAATGTTGATTACCACATTAATTTCATTCTTTATCCCTTTAACATCGGGAAACACTTTACAGATGGCTGGTAGCATCATTAATCAGTTTCAAGTCAAGTGATATTAGCAATATGATCAAATGTATTGAGAACAAATTAGGTTTTGAGCAAGATGAAACAAAATGAAGGATACCATAATGCTAACCTTATAGAGTTCTTTTAAAGGGTTGGATAACAGCTGGTGAATAGTTGTACAGTACAAGACAGATTTAAATGAAATAGTCGGTCAATGCAGTAGCTCTAATAGGTTACACTGGCCAATTGAGGATGGACCGATAACAGATGCTTAAACGTGACCTAGGCTGTTTTGTACTGACCGATAATTGAACATGTTCAAGGCTAGTTGATACTAACCGATAAATTGAACGTGTTCTATGCTGGTTTATACTGATTGATAATTGAACATCTTCTAATTGAACATGTTCAAGGCTAGTTGATACTAACCGATAAATTGAACGTGTTCTATGCTGGTTTATACTGATTGATAATTGAACATTCTTCTATTGAAATGTTCAAGGCGGTTGATACTTACCGATAAAATTGACGTGTTCTATGTGGTTTATACTGACTGATGTAAATTGAACACATCAATTAGAACATGTTTTAAGGTAGTTGATAAATAACGTAAATTGAACGTGTTCTATGCTGGTTTATACTGACTGATAATTGAACATCTTCTAATTGAACATGTTCAAGGCTAGTTGATACTAACCGATAAATTGAACGTGTTCTATGCTGGTTTATACTGATTGATAATTGAACATCTACTAATTGAACATGTTCAAGGCTAGTTGATACTAACCGATAAATTGAACGTGTTCTATGCTGGTTTATACTGATTGATAATTGAACATCTACTAATTGAACATGTTCAAGGCTGGTTGATACTATCCGATAAATTGGACGTGTTCTATGCTGGTTTATACTGATTGATAATTGAACATCTTCTGATTGAACATGTTCAAGGCTGGTTGATACTATCCGATAAATTGGACGTGTTCTATGCTGGTTTATACTGATTGATAATTGAACATCTTCTAATTGAACATGTTCAAGGCTGGTTGATACTATCCGATATTTGAATGTGAACAAGAAGATACTGTAAGGGGTGCACATTTAGACTTGTTTTATCAGCAGCTGTGTAATTTTCATACTTGAAGGCTGTCAAAAAGAAGATATATGCGACCTCTTCCCTCAATAAAGAGTCATTGAAAACTGCAGAAAAAAGGTGAAACACAAGTGAAACACACTCGTCACAAGTGAACGTCCAAGTCGATCAGGATTTTTTTTGTATTATTTTCTAGATAGTTACCATAACTACAAATGTAAAAAGCAATGATAATGTTTCTGTCTTTTATGTTTTCTGCTTGTTTTGTAAAAAACATCAGTTATTTCAATTTTAAGCGTCAGCATTTATATTTCATTTCCTCTTGCACAAAAATGAGTGCAATTAAGTGATACTTATTTTTGTAGAATGGTGGAAGGCATTCAACAAATAATTTCACATTGTAGCTATAAACGGAAACCATAGGTTTTGCTGTGCATGGAAACATGTTTTAATCTGTTAAACCGGATCCATATTTATGTTCTAAAAATAAATAAAAGAGAATATACTAGCTTATGTTTAAAATATTTATTCCATTTAAGTTTATGATTACAGAAAGACTAACACATTTTAAATCCTATCTTTGTCGTTCTGTGCACATGTAAAAAGTGAAAACAATTCATAATGAAGTATTTTCCTCTGTCTGCATTTATGTTAATATTTGCAAAACCATTAAGATATCAATCAAGATATTTTCAAATAAAGAGAAATTAAAATTCATTGCAACCCGGAATGAAATGAAAATTGATCATGATCTTCAGAAAGAAAATGAATAGATTAAAATTTGAATACATGTTCTACCATACATTCCTGAACGGATTTCAGCAACTTGATATATGAACCCGTCTGGCATGTCGGACACCTTTTATTCTGTAGAATCGTACATGCGTTAGTGAATGTGCGTAAAAGCACATGCTCACGTGAATGTGTAATGAAATATTGTTATATGTCAAGTTTGCTTTCACTGTGTTAAATAAAATACCACAGTCTCAATAGTCAGCATTTAAGTTTAATACCGAACTTAGATGCAGGCTCTGAGAAAACATTACTCTCCCGAACCATTTCATGCATGCGGTAATTGAAAGACATCATGATTTATTTTTGTATAAATACAACGCACAGAGTTAAGAACCACATATGATTTTCTAACCATTGTTTACTTATTGAAGGGATAAATAGATACCTAATGAGAACTGACATGAGAGAGAAAATGTTAGCAGTATTGGGGATTCTCAGTGAGATTTGCAGAAATGCTGTTTCATTGCTGTAAAAGATCGACTGAAATGGATCTATACCAATTTATATTTAGGAAACTGTTACTGTTAGGTCGTAAAGTGAAAAATAAATTGGTCTCTCAATTGGAATGAGTATGTTAATACAAATAACTGTATTTAAAGAAAATTGTATTTTCTAAAAAATATATATATATACGAAAATAGCATTGATTATAACATATTGTTGGGAATCAAATGATGCTGCTGCATTAAAAACAAATATGGACGTTTATATATTTTCAATATTTATCTTAACCTCTTTTTATTTAAAAAAGCAAGCAGCAATATAGTTTTATATACTTCACAGAAATAAAACTAAAGACTGCCACCTTAAAAGGGTTTATTTTATGAAGTTGCTGTATGCATTTCTTCTACGTTTTTCGCATATATTTTGAAAAGATCGAAATTGGTTATTGTCCAATCAATTAAAAAACTAGATAATTTCAAGTTACATGAATTAAAAAAGCCTAAAGATAGACTTCAGTTAAAAATTAAAATCATTCATTTATTTCCTTTGAAATAGCTGGTGAAAAAATCGGCCTTGTTTGATTAGGTATTTTTCTGCAAAACCATGTAGATTTCCTAACCTACCTAATTTACAGAAAAGTCTTAGACATATTGTTTAACTGTTAGAGGTCTATTAATCTTCAACAAATACAAAACGAACGCGAAGTAAGGCAGTGCAAATAGGGGCACGTTTATGGCCTACTAAAAGTATCTGAATTATTGTGTCTGAAACCCCTTGACTGAGTTCTGTTCATTTTACATAGTTACTGAATGGGCGGACAGTAAAAAGTAGGAAAAAACAAGGTCCAAGGACCGAACGACCAATGGCCAATAGTTTTAACTTTTGACCGGCAGGTCATTCAATAATGGCATCAGATATTAATTTTCGTAGTTTAATTCACTTTTTTTTATTTACTCATTGACCCGGTTCACGTTTGTTGAATGTAGACCAGTCTTATAGCACAAACTATGGGCCGAGGATTCATATAAGAATTCACTTTTAATTTTTTTCATCATAAAATCTTATGCCAGTGCATTTTTCACTCAGCTGAAGGCATGAGTTGACATATATCCGAGATGAAATGAACCTGCGATCAATTTGTCAATGCGATTCTATTTTCTAACAATATGCTCTGAAAACCTCGAATAAGATGAAACCCTTCATTTGAGAAAGACAGTAAATGCCGCTCTGCAAGGCAATGTATTTATCAACAAGTCCAGGCGCAAAGACATCAGGATATTGAATTTCCTTTAATTGTTCTATAATTCATATTCATGTTTCTGGAAAAAAGCAAATTTAGAAAAGAATAGTTCGAGTCCAGAGTAATCGGCATAATAATCATGATTTTAGCTTAACTGAGCATGCAGTGCTCATGGTGAGCTTTTGGTATTGTTGGATACTCTATTTCAACCAAACTTTACTGGTATTTTCCTTTGGTGGCACCCTTTTAGATTCTTTCAATATAGGCCATCTATGCACAGTTCTGGTTACCATGACAACCAAAAGGAAGAAAAAATAAAACATTTTTTCTCAGAATCCTCTGACCGATTTTAAAATAATTTCACAGCAATGTTCCCGGAGTAACCTTTTATCAAGTACCAGAAAGACGCTTTAATTTTCAAATCAGTATGAAGATACTTTTTAAGCTTTTAAATCTAACAAGTTACACATATGACAAAAACTGTGTAATACAATATTTAAAAATTATTGGAAGCAGACCGAAGAGGAAACCCATTCACCCATTCCAATAATCGTTGCCAGCTAGGCTATATCTGGATTTGTTCGAATTCTTTTCTTAAGTAGTTTAATGAATTAACCTTAAGGTTACTGTAAATATATAATTTTCTGATAGTACTGGGTGAAAACGGATGTGACATACAAACAAACAAATTTTCAATTGTGTACTTCTTTGTTACTCTAAACTGTGTTAGCTGTAAATACAAAAATGAAATTTATAAAAAAAATATTTTCCTGATGAATAACTCATACTGTTAAGATTCAAAGAAATGCACTAGAGAATTTCTATTAAATAATAGCTCTACGCTCGCAAGTTAAATGACTCTCGTTTTCTCTTTTGCAAGAAACGAACTTTTACTTCGAATGCTTGTATATCTTTCAATACAAAACATTAGCAATTATTCAAGATTTCATATTGTCAGAAAAAAAATGGAAAACATAAACCACCATCCCCCAAGGAGACTCTTGAGTTTGAAGGAGGTATATCGAAGTTACGTTGCGCCATCTGTCCACCTGTCGGTTCCAAAAAGTTAAACAGGATTCCTATGAAACCACAAAGAAGTAATAATCGTACTTGACCAAGGGCTCTCTGACTTCGACAAAATGTGCACACTGGAATTATTTGCCCATAGGAGTTTGTGTCATTACGTACCTGCATACTTCTGACGGGATCCCAATAAAACTTCCGTGAAATAGAGATGTACGTGAGATACTTTTCGTGTCAGAGCCATGTACTCATGGACTTAGAGATATATGGAACTTCCTCTGACAAAGTGGTATTATCTTGTGGCGTTTATCACGTTCTGTGTTTGCTTTACTTTTGTTTTATTCTGCCAGTCATTTATCCTACGGGCCGGTATCACGATAGGAGTCAACGAAAAAGACTCAAAGCTTTATAGTGCCGTGGAAATTATTTTGCCTTGCTTTCTGTGCGATAAAGTTTGTAACACACGCAACTCTTGTTCGCTATCGATGGTTTTGTACAAGTTACTGAAAGTTGAATTTGAATTTGAATCAGACTAGAACTATGAAAAACACAAGAAAGACACTTACTGAACCAAGAGTCCTATCACAAACGGGTATAATTGTAATTGTTTTGACTAATTTGTTTATTTACTTCATGACTGTCGACAAGTGCTTTTTCCTTGTCTTTGAAACGAATGTGGATACCGTTCAAAATCGGTTATGTTGAACAGTAGCATAATATACGGCTTTCACAAAATTTTGACGAATATTTAGTATCGCGTCTATATTTCTTTTACCCTTTTCACCTACTTTATTTATCATTTAGCGTTGTTGTTTTGTTTTTCCTTTACTATTTTTGATGAAGAAGTATCTGCATATTGTATTCTAATGGTGATTAAGAATTGATGTCTATGTGCAACGTTGCTTCGTCAAATTGAATATTTTTACACACTGTAAATCATTTCTTTGAATGAATCAAACTCATGGTCAAATATATGCTTCACCATTCATACGTGATGAGATAATTTAGTTTTTACACAATGAGATAATTATTTGGCCACAAATGAGATAATTTATTGGTCTAAAAAGACGGCATGTGCAAGATATACAATTCAGAGAATGGAATATGACTATATGATATCTTTTCGATGAATAATGAATTTACTATTAAATACTCGAGGGAAAACTGACTTTTCCTATTCCAACGGTAATTTTTTTACACTCGCCATGACGTCGATTAAATGAATATGGAAAACAAAAAGAGATACAAAGGCTCTATTCACTCGTTGATTAAATTTTCATACATTTCCAATTGTACTATTTACGTGTATATCAAATTATTTATAATGATTTCTATATTCGGGCTGTTGATTAATTAAAGATTTATCAATATTACACAAATTATTGTATTCATTAGAAAACGGGTCCTATTTAACTTCTAATCTTGATTTATTTTGAGCACTAACTCACGATTAATGATCCATATAGGTTTAGAAAGTGTACAGAAGTTTGAAAATTACTCAGGGATAACTAGAACATTTTGTGAGTATTATTTTGGTAAATGTAACTAAGTAATGTGTATTTGCTTTCTGAACACACATGTAACATTTGATAGATTGATATGATAAATCTTGGTGTTGCTCAATAAAGTGTTAACAGAAATAAAAATTAATTTGAATAAAAAGATTATGCTGTTTGTAAAATTTAGTATCACATTTTTAACAACAGGCTTAGCTTGTAACTAGTTTCATTTTTACAAAAGCATTTTCATAAAACATCGGGATATATGTAGAATCACATCATGTTTGAAAACATACTTTGCTAAATTAAATGGAAACTTTTGACGTACTTTTACGAGTAATATAAAATGTTAAAAATGGTTGTTACAGTTTTTTCCGAAACCTGGGCCTTAGACATGTACCACCGTATTCCAAAAAATATTTTGGTCCTAGAAAAATGGTGTTTCGTTTATGCAGTTAAAATAAAAGTGAAATTAATCAATCATGTGTGTTTTCGGACAACAGTACAGTTTACTCAGTTTGAAACAGATGCTAATGATTTTCCCTTGAACTTCACGTCAGATTTTGCTTACAATGGTATGCATATTCCTGATTAATATAACATGATGATTAATGATCTGTAATTCATTATAACAAATATTCTGTCTGAGGTCCATTAAAGTAATAAATCATTCTTAAACTGACGAATTTCTGTTAAGGGTTTATTGGTCTAGTTTCCTCAATTTGTCTTCAAGATCAGTTTTAAGTCATTTAGAGTCCTCTTTACGGTACGTTCTGTTATATTCAATTCTTCAAAATTCCCCATTGATATACCATAGGTTATTTGGGATGCGTAAAACACTTTTGGACATATCCCTTAGAAAATCTTTCTTTTGAGATTACCCCGATGGCTGTTTAGATGTATGACTAGATTGGACATCAAACATTAGGTCAATTATTTTTGAATTAGACTAAGCACATTTTTGTTTACAAATTGTCCAAAAACAAAAAAGAGTGTAAACGTTTTTTTCCATATATAACGTGGAAATTAAAGTTTGTTTTAGTTCATTTGTTAACTATTCGACTTGCATAGAACATAAAACAGTAAATAAATCATACATGCAAGGAGTGCAGGAAAGGAATAACGCTTAACGGTATTCAGTTTCTCCGGATTATTGTCATCTTTTCAACCGACTATGCTCATAGGTTCCACCTAGTAGAACATAGCTTCATTACCAGTATTCTAAAACAATTTCTCCAAATTTCCTATACAACCTACATTTCTTTTAACCCTTTAACTCCCCCTCCCCCTCCACCCTTTTATAGTAAGAAAAAGAAGAAAAAAACACGATTAAAAGCTTTCAGAATAAACTCCATTCTTGTATGACATACGCAGTAGATCGCTTTCGGAATATTTCCTGAATACCACTAAAATTATCTTTATTTCACATGTTGAAATGTGTATGGTTAACAGTTTACATAAATGTTATATCCATGCTCATTTACCACTTATTCATACTGCTATATGAATGGTTAGTCTTCAAATGCTCAAGCACGACACTCTCTAACTTGTCAACTATTTTAGCGACTACAACCTAGACATTTTAAAATAAGAATGCACATGTATCTTGACATATTGTAAAGAAGAAACAACACAATGCACACCTTTAGAAATCCTTGTGCATTCATCTAAAAGAATTAAATTTCGCATTGTTCAATTGCGAGGTTAACACCGCTCGTATATGTACGAGTATACTATTAATTTTGACAGATTTGAAATAAATAGAAACAAAACAACAACAACAAAACACACACAAAAATTCCTGTTATTTACGGTTTAAAACGCGCAAATGATTGGAAAAAAACTCTTATAATTTTATAATCTGTGGTTAACGAAAATTTATGACATTTTGCTAAAGCAACGGAACGTACTTTAGCGGCCACCAATAAAAGCTTTGGACAGAAAACAGAAATACTACAATAACTGAAGTTAAACTTGTAATAAAATATTAAAAACTTTAGAATGGAATAACAGTTAGAAACACGCGTACATAATTCATAATCAGAACGAACAATTTCATATTTCGCCCGTGACAGTTTGGTGAATAATTAACCGTACAAATAGATTTCCATCCACCATATATAAAGCAGACATTGTCAACATATGACCTATAACTGTGCTGGCGCGACTGAAAAATAAACAGTCCTTTATTTTCTGTATTAAGAGGTTAATAAACGGCTTGGTTATGCCTTTTTGTCATAATGGCACACCTAGCGTCATAATTGCTCGAGAGCTTTGACCCGAGAGCCATTATGAAACTAGGTGTGCTATTATGGCCAGACGGCATATACCAGCCGTTTATTGGCCTTTTTTATTGAAAGTTTCTTTCTTGTTTTTCGACTATTGTTGGATATTTTGACCAATATATCAATTCCCGGAGTTAATTTGGGAATTTGGTTCGAGGCATAGAAAGGCTGTACATGTTTGGATTTTGTCACTGAAGAATATTGTAGGATGCAATTAAATATTTTGATAAAGTGTCTCCTTGTTGGAATTTGTTCAGTTGCTCAATTTTGGCCACAGTCATAAAACTCCTTACCTTTTTTCTGAATCATTCATTTGTGTAAACGTTTCACTTTTATCTTTGGCAGCATTGTGCAATTGATCTCCTATATGTGTTTATAACGACAAGAATTATTTTCGCACAGTTATCACAATGAAAATGGTCCTAACCTATATATCTAGGAGAAGGTTTTTTCCCCGTAGCACCTTTAAAACAACAAGGAACGGCAGAGTTTACATATTTTTCTGTACATAAAATACATTTAAATAATCTATACTGTATGTATGTTTTTTTCCCATTTGAATCTCAAATTCTAAGTATCAAATTTATATTTACCAATCCTATGGCAATTGCAGTTTTTGAATAGTTGAACTCTTTTTTTTCTCCCAGATGGCTAATTAGTATTTCAAAATATTCGTCCGGCTCCTACGATCGATCAGCTCCGTTGCTTTCAATTCATAGGGTTTGTCTAGTACAACCATTTCACATGTCGCTTTATGATTTATTGCAGGTATTGGGACCAATCACAAAACTTGTTCTTTCAAGATATCCTCATACGCCTGCTTTTTTAGTGATTCTCATGAATATACTGGTTAGTATGGGTTGCATTTGGTGCAACAAGCCATGCATAACAGGTCTTTCTTACTGACTTAGAATTATATGTATGATTAATGTATATGCACTTTTATGTCGGGTAAATAGGACAACGTCTGGTTGTAAGACTAAGAAAAAGAATGGTCATAAAAGTTCTGACCTCGTGGTCAGACACATACCATCGACCAAGCTGCACAAACACATGTGCGTAAACAATTGAATGCAATGATAATATGTTATGTTTTGTTTTAGCAATGTGTTCAATGTAATGTTTTTTTTTTGTTATTTACTATTAATGTCTGAACGACAACGATTTAATTGAAGCTTTAAATTAAACAAGCAAAATGTGTCTAGAAAGCATGTTAAAACTACGCCACGGTGCTTTCCGGTCTAAGTTTTTAATATTTAAACAAATGTTTGTATGGTACGGTACCGACCCACCGTCGTCCCGCCGCCGCCGTCGTCCCGCCAGTGAGTCTTCCGATTGACAACTTGCTTAAAAAGCATTTAGTCCATAAGAAGATATTATGAAAAGCACAGATTACAACCATGCAAAATAACAGCAGACTCGCTTCATCGGAGCTATTGAAATGTGCAACATGCTTCATAGCACTGACTTTAAGGGGACGCATATTGCTACATTCACAGTTCATACAGAAATGCGGAAGGGTGCATATTCAAGAAATCGATGGTGGGAAAATAAAAAAACATATTCCTAAACTGATATAATACTGATGGACACCTGTAATATTCAGTATTTTGTGGATAAGGATGTGGTACTATGAATGTAATAGGAAAACAGAGGTCTTTGTGAAAGTACATTCAACACAAAATATTAAGCTTTTGTATAAGGAAAGAACAGGTTTTTTTACAATAACAGTGTTCCAAATAATGTTGAAGGGATGAGATTTTCTTTCTAACACACCAGGTTTGCTTAAACATGTAAAAATTTAACGCCACGTCTTTTCAGCTCGGGATGGACGCCATATTTCTCATTGATAAAAATGTAAACAAAAAAAATCAGAGTGGGATTAGCATTGCAAGGGCATAACATGACATTCTACACAATGAATACCTTAGAACAGATATCTAAGATGCTACACAGGTCAGGCGGGTTAAATGCATACTGGCGATCACTTGAAATTCATCTTGAAAAGATGGTTAATTTTAGTTTATTTACATGGTTTTTAATTTTCCCACGACTTCTCGGCGATTCACTGCAAATGTATTACTGCGCCGGACGAAAGGTAACTCTAATAAACAACGGGAGACAACTTAGGTGTCAGCACGTGTACGATTTTTAAAAAAAACATGTCGATGATTATAATTTCTTATCAAATAATGAATCCTATTCAGATATTCGTCTTTAATATTAGAAAATTATTAATTTCTGTGGACATTTGTCAAAAAATATTACTTACATTGGACTACTTTGCGCATCAAACTGGTTTCCGCTTCAGTTGTGAGGCACTTCCGTTATACTTTTTGACAACAATAACAAAACATAAAATGAATCAGTAAAGTCACTTATAAACCGACTGCTACTTAAATCAGTGTAAATAAAGTTGTTGTTACAACATTATACATGTTCGTTACGTTATGAGATAAAGTTTATCTTGAACTGCATAATCTATTAATTACGTTTAGATGATATTGCATTTACAACTTATTTGACCCCATTTTTTTACGTGAATGACAGCATTCTCGTGCAACTCGTGCAAACAGAGTTATGAAAAGTATGGTGGAGAATTCAAGGACAAATTATAAATGACATTAAAGTGAGGATAACTGTATATTCGTCCAGTTTTGATCATTGACATGCCTGCTGTGTATTAGTAACTTTTGTGAACAAGATTAGAATGTTACTTTTGCACATATACACATTGATTGGACCTCTCAACCAAATTTCATACCTTATTTTAGGGATTTTTAAGAAAATACATTTTCAAAAGTTTGTTGAATGTGTTTTGATATTTAAGTGCATTGTAGTTCATGAATACCAAGTTAAAAATTAATAATGGCAACATTTCTAGGCCCTTATTGTAAGCCACTAGACTTCTGTAACGATAAATGTTTAATGTATTAAGGGGAATATACTCTTTTAGTTTTGGAATGTGGCATTCCTTGACCACCGTATCTTTTCTTATGCACTACTTTGTAAACAAACTAAATAATGTGTTTTAGCTTACATATGCGAAATGAAAAGCAAGACAGTGACCATATTTCACATTCTTTCTTTAAATTAGAATCTGTAGGACATTGATAATGTTTGGACAAGGTGAAGCACTATTATTTTCGCACCAAAAAGTCTTAATTGTTGACTTTGAATGTACACAATAAGTCTTATGTAATTCAACAATAACTTTCTTGTTTCAGTTTTCTCATTTTTATTTTAGTGAGCAATCCTTTATGTACTTATAACAGTTGAAACAGTATCCATTTCATGTACCAAAACCTTGTACTTTTTTGCAGGTAAATTTTATCATACCCCACCCACTTTTTTCTAATTTCAAGGTATGCGTCCCCTTAATGGAATTCTGTCATAGTATAATAAAATTATTCCAAGGGACCATAAATAAAATAGCATTGAATTAAAGCACATAGATGCTTTTGGCGGCACCACAAGACTGTTGTTGTGATAACTTATAAAATCTTTAACGACAAAAGCGACAAAAATCTAGCAATCAACCCACGGTTGACGTATGCAATGAAACGTAGTCAATCGTGGGTATCCGATGATGAATCAAAATTGACATAACCATGAAAGCTGAGAAATGGAAGCAGCCAATACTTCTAATTGAGAGATATGACCAAGTCAAAAGCTATTGCCGTAGCCGTTTTTGTTGGTCATTAATATCTACACCTAGACATATATACATGCAAAAATACCTTTAAATCATTTTAGATGTAATAATGTTACTGTTCTTCATTTTGCTCCTAAATGTAAACCGTTAGATTTATGTCATAATATGTCAGCCTCTTACAGACTTTTGTCTTCATTTATGTGTTGAATCTCATTGTAATCAAAATATTTTAGTTTTCACATAAACTTGAGCGCCTTTTGACAAGATCAGTTTTAGCTTAGACCAATCAACATTTTGCTGTTATGAAAACAGCACCAAGTCAATATATTTGCGGAAATCTAAATCTTGACATATCTAGTTATTTGCATTCTAGACGCTCATATTTCACCTTATTTCTATCGGGAACCGATATTTAATCTCAGTCTGCAAATACGCAAGGGGTTTCATATAGATCTGACACTTAACCTGGTAAATTTATAATCCGGGTTTGTCTACAGCCTCGGTTTTATTTATTGCTTCTTCGATAAAGTAGTTATTCATAAACTGACATTTGATAAATGGACAAAGACAAATGTCGAATAGGAATAGCGCAGCGCACTATAACCAAAATCCTAAACAGTATATGTCAGTTGAACATGACCTTTGAAAACCGCACCGCAATGAAATTAAATCGGTTAAATCTGCACACAGTCTCATCACAGCTATCATATCCTTACGTTGCAAAGGGCATGATACTTAATTATATCTGTTGAAACATAGAATACAACAAAGCAAAATAATAGCAGGCTTCTTTTATTGACTTTGTCCGCGAGAGGTAATTTGACTTTGTCCGCGAGAGGTAATGAAAAGTGCAGTCTCTTTCACCCTCTCCAGCACTGCCTTCGGCGGAATTCTGTTATACAAGAATATTGAATGAGTTCCATCATTTAAACGGACCAGAAATAAAAAAAAGCATCACTGAGTCCAATTTTGTACTGTAACCCAGCACTTAAAGGTACTGTTTTTAAAGTGAAATAGATTTGTAAGAGAAGCATTTGAAAGATGCAACCAAGCAAAATAATCATCCGACTCGCTTTGATTTATTTGTAAACCATAGACATGATACTGCTGATATATATAACAGGAATATTAACGAAGCATGTGCGCAGGTACCTGATTACATAGCAAAATAACAAGGAAATTTCATTTATATCCGACATAAAAGGTCAAAAGAAAAATATCAGAGTAGACTTTTAGAACTTTCTATCCAAGATTAGACACCTGTCCGACTACTAGCCTGATATATTCCAAACTGTGTCAGGCTATTTTTGAAGACATTTTTGAAGACATTTTTGGTTGTGGTTTTATCCCGCTACCAAAGTTAAAGTGTATTTCTGACAATCATAGCATCTTTATTTTATTCCGAATCACATCCAAAGGATGTTCATGTGCTACACAAAATAGTCCAATTCATGAACAATGCGGATGAATTATCAATGAACAAGCAGTTCTTATTCAACCTGTATCCACTCACACTGACCATTTAGATTATATAAGATCTATCAATGATAAGGTATTCCAGCCCATTGTTACATCACAAGCTAGGTCAGGCTGAGTTCATCTTAGATATGAGGCACATTAAATTTGTATCTGTTTCTCATTCATGCATATTCATCGACTGGCATTTAAACAGAAAATAAATCTACCAAAAACCCGCAATCATCAGACATTTCAAGGCTTTGATTTAATTTTCTACGTAAATTTATAGCTGCGCTGTGATAAAATAATACAAACATTCTTAAGAAAAATACACAGCGTCACGCCATAGATAATAAAACTAAACCTTTCATGGAACCGGAAACGTCAATATTTTTCCATATTGACGTTTAAATTTCATATCGGGTGTGTGACGTCATTTGTGACGTTAGTTTCATGTATGTCGTCGCGTATCAAAGTTTTTTAACGACAGTATTTTCAATTTCACTCAAACTTAAAGACAAATCTAATGACACTAATTTTAAGTTAAAATGCGTATGTAATAAAAAGATTATTAGATTTGCATCAAGAAATATGCACGCGTTCTTTCGTGGAATAATATTGTGCTACTAAAGTCGCGCAATATTTCCGCTGCAGAACTCGTGCATATTTCTCGATACAAATCTAATAACCTATAATTGTTATTCACATTTTAAACGTCATGACATCAATGTAATTTTCCCATGCCTTTAAAACGTTACGCCACAGATAATAAAACTAAACCGGAACTCTATTGTCTTAAAGAATGCGGACTTATAAAGTATATATATTGTACAGCCACGGCTAATTTGTATGGTTCAGAAGTATTTGCATTAATGACAGGTTTCACAGTTTCTTACAGTAGAAACTCTGATATAGCTCATAAATATGCTGTCAGTTTGAATTTAGCACCTGCCTATTGTCCTGTAGGAATTAAGATTTTTGAGAACTGCACAAACTTCTACAACATCTTTGTAGTCGTTATCCATTTGCTTTGTAGATGAGTAATCGACGGACTTCAAGCTTCCGATTGGCTGTTGAGAACGAAGGCCGAGTACCGCTGGTTCCCATAGATCACTATCAATATCCATACAACCCAGAGCAGCAACCTGTACCAAACACACTATTTAAGGTCATGGTCAAACGTGTGGCGCGGGAATATTTGACAGACGACCTTGACCGACAGTACTATGCAGATAACTACACATGTTGTCCTCCACCACTGTTTGTGCCTATCATTACTTTTGTTGAGGTATGGTAGTGTCTATAATTATATTCTTTCAGGTATTTTATTGTCTATCATTTAATTTGTTGAGGTAAGGTCAGAACATAATAGTAACACCTTTCATCACATTTGTTGAGATATATTTTAGTACCTTTCGTTACATCTGTTGAGGTATGTTAGTACCTATAATTACCTTTATTGAAGAGGCCGCCTTGACTGAGTGGTTAAGATCGCTGACTTCGAATCACTTGCCCCTCACAGTCGTTGGTTCTAAATCTCGTTTGGGGCTTAAAACTCTAAGATAGAAGGCCACCAAGGTAGCCTACGGAAGGTTGGCAATTCTACCTAGGTGCCGACCCGCAATGAAATAATGCATCTGTGATCTTTCTTCACCATCAAAAGCTGGAAAAGTCGCCATTTGACCGAAAATGTAGGATTCATTACATTGTAAAACAAAACATTTATTTGGGTATGTTAGGCCCTATCAGTACATTTGCTGAGTTATATTAGTGCCTATCAGTATATTTGTTGAGATATATTAGTGCCTGTTAGTACATTTGTTGAGGTATATTATTGCCAATCAGTACATTTGTTGAGGTGGTGTATTAGTGTCTATTAGCACATTTGCTAAGGTTTGTTTTGTACCTATCAGTACTATTGTTTAAGTCTGTTAATTGCTAAAAGTATATTTTTAAGGTATACATGTGCATGTGCCTGTTATTACATTTTGAGGTACATTTGAGTTGAAATAAGTACATGTTCAAGAAAGGTAATACAATATAATTACACATTTCATAATCCTACATGGCATGTTTTGCAACATTTATTCATAAATGTTACATTTTATAATAAGCAAAAATGTGGTATCTTCCTGCATTTGTTTATATTACAAATGGGATGTCTAGAACTACTCTGGCATCTCTACAAGTAACCATTGTACACTTACTTATTTTACAGGTGAGGTGTTTTCTGTACCGCTCCTCGAACATAGATAGAGTCACTTTAATGGTTATCTACAAGTAACCATTGTACATCTTACTTATTTTACAGGTGGGGTTTTTCTGTACCACTCCTGCGGAAAATAGATAGAGTTACTTTAATGGTTATCTACAAGTAACCATTGTACACTTACTTATTTTACAGGTGGGGTGTTTTCTGTACCACTCCTCGAACATAGATAGAGTTACTTTAATGGTTATCTACAAGTAACCATTGTACACTTACTTATTTTACAGGTGGGGTGTTTTCTGTACCACTCCTGGGCATAGATAGAGTTACTTTAATGGTTATCTACAAGTAACCATTGTGCATTTGCTTATTTTACAGGTGGGGTGTTTTCTGTACCACTTCTCGAACATAGATAGAGTTACTTTATTGGTTATCTACAAGTAACCATTGTACACTTACTTATTTTACAGGTGGGGTGTTTTCTGTACCACTCCTGAGCATAGATAGAGTTACTTTAATGGTTATCTACAAATAACCATTGTGCATTTGCTTATTTTACAGGTGGGGTGTTTTCTGTACCACTCTTTGGATAGTGGTAGAGTTACTGTCAATGGTCCTTTACCGGTAACTAGCGTGTTCATTTACCGACCTGACAGGCGGATTGAAATATGGAGATTTGTACTTTACATGTTTATACATGCTGGGTAAGTGTAGTCAATGACTGGGTATGTCTAACTAATGAACGGGTAAGTCTTTTCGATGACTAGGTAAGTTTTGTCGATTACCGGGGAAATACCCACCAATGTTCTCTCTAGTTGACTACTTACAAAATATTCTAAGTTTTACCCGTAAAGAGCGTTTTCGTTTTAATTCAAGTGTTAAGAGGTATTGTGACAATTTTACTTTTTTCGCAGAGGGGGTAATTAATCGCATTTGCCTTTTATATTGCGATCTCGCAGAATTGAAACATTTGAATTTTTCTCACAGTAAAGATTTCAATGGTTTTGTTTTACTTATTTGCTGACTTACAGTGCATTACAAACACGATTGAATTACTTTTCATATACAAGCATATTATTTGATTTGATTTGATTAAAATTTGTTTATAAAACTATGATTAATATTTGCTTATAATAATGTAATTAACAGTTGGTATAACATTGATGTTATATTTTTATTCAAATATGAAAAATCCATGCACATTTTTGTTAAAACATCTCAATATTGACGTCATGTCGGCATATATTTGGCAACCATACAGGCAGCGAGAAAGACTGTTACTACATTTGAGCTATTATTTTACATGAAAGACCACGTTATTCCAAGGGACGTGTTACTTTCCATGCTTTTTAACACTGTTTAACCTAGGTTACGCATTGCCATCGTGTCGACATAACTATATTTGGTGACATACACGCGCCATGAAATAGTGCTTCCCTAGCGTTTTCAATGTAAATTATGTATAGATATTTTTCAGTTGGGTCCATCTGTTTTTCAACATGCTCATTCAAATTATTGTTGGTGTTCCATTGGAGATGGTTCACGGGTCATGTCGCATTGCTGTTGTTTACTTCGCCGGAGTTCTTGCAGGTATAAACATATGTATTTTTTGATAATACACAGAAATAATTATTTAAACGAGAACACAGCGGTATTCAAGCAATGGAAGTAGTGTGTTCCAGAATATGATTTTAAGATCGCAGTTGTTCAGTTTTCCGATCATGTTACTGTATCTCACTGTATAACGTATATTTACATATTGTGACGACAACACGAGGACTCTAAAGGACGATGAACTACTGATTTGTCGTGTTTTCGTGTTCTCGGATCGAAGACACGACAAGACAATTGCGATGACTCGACGTTTTGTACCCGTCGATACGACATTTTGCCAACAGAACATTTCGTTTGTTCATCAATAAAGTTTTGTTATTTCGCCTTTAATGTTTCATATCCATTTGTCTTCGCACCAACATAAGAGGACTAAAATGCACGGCAAATCAGCAGTTGTTCGTACTTTTGTGTCTTCATGTCGAATGTCTAAAGTATATAGCGCATCTCTATAATACCTATGTCTAAAGTATATAGGCGTAGCTGTATTTAAAGGCTTTGTCAAAATATTTGTATCACGAGATAGCAACAACAATTAAAACAATAAAAACAGAAAAAAATCTTTTTGTCTGAAACTAATGCTCTTTAGCAAAACAGGAAGCAAACATGTTTTTGATAAAACAACCTACACAAGTCTAATGGCAACAACATTTTCCTAAATATGTGAAATAAACTCTTACACGCGAATTACAGATCAGTACATTTTTTATTGAGTCGGCTAAACGCTTTCAAGCGTTTGACGAGTCCTTGCTATCGCCCGATTTCTCATTCTTAAATGGCCTCACAACACAGCGAAGTGATGTAGTTCCATTAGATTGTCTCTAATTTCAAAGAGTTCATTGATCGAATGAAGTTCATTTATGTCAATCCTACTTGCTATGACCAATATACGATGTGATCTGTCATATTTATGACTTGTAATTGTGCAATACTCGAATAAAGCCACGTATTTTCTTCCGCGGTAACTCATTAAGCATAAACACGCATAACGATTCTGCGGGATTTGGTAATACATTTGCGCATATGATTATGGTGACGAATTTTATGCCCTTTTGTCACAAAATAGCAAATATGATGTTCACAAATTCAAATAAAAACTGCATATTAACTTATGAGCCAAATTATCCATTTGTTACCCTGTCCGTTTCAAAAAATAATCTTTAAAATCATTGCGCAAAAAACAAATTTATTGCGCTGTGCATTTTATGAACTGCGCAGGCTTACCAAGCTTGCGTAACATCCAGCGAAAGACAAAATATAGTTCCAGAACATACTGCTAGTATTTTATTGAGTGGGTACCTCTGAAAGCATTGGAATGTCTCTTATCAAAGAGTTTACCACATCGATGAAATTAAATTATGACAGCTTCATTTTAAATGACCCGAATAAGATATGTGCAGTACGTTAATTCTGTTTATAACAACGCTTCTACGACTTTGCGTGGGTTGAATTTTGCAGTCAGTAAACGGATAAATTATCGGAAGAAGAAGCTCTTACTGGTTTGTTTAGTTACTACTGATATTAAAAATGATTTTATTTCTTATTTTTCGAGAAATAAACAAATCGGCGAAACATTAAATTGTATTTTCTTGTAGTTTCTGAAATCGAAAGTAGATCGTCTATGTTTGGCTGCTTTGACGAAACGAAACAACTTTTTTTTATAATACTTATAACATATGACAAGGGTACCACCAGGCCCATTATAATATCTGTAAAATATCAGTTCTTTCGTCCATCCGTTACAAATTGTATGTGGCAATCCGCGCTGTAAAATTTTAATATATAAATTGTCATATTCAAATTTTATCATGTGCGAATATATACCAGCCAATAATTGCCTCTTTTGGCAATGCTGGAGGCAAATGTTTACTGGAAAAATATATATAGTCATGGGCATTATCTTAGTGTCAGCTGTCAAATTGTAGTTTGTACTTTCAACATTTTTTTTTCTGCGAACCACTCTTCAATTTTAGAGAAATATATTAGGTTTAAATACTTGTATAATGTCAATCAAAGTTTTACTAGGCATCGACCGAATGTTCATTTCATTTATTGTAACAAAATCTCTCTTTAATTGGGGAAAAAACTAAAAACAAACTGAAACTGGTAGACTATACTGTCAGTACATCAATCATTAGCCGACTCAGGCCCTTCAGGCCTTTGATTGATATTTGATTCAGGAAAGATTTGTTTGGGTAAACATTATTTTTGTGTAAATGACACAACATTATTTACATACAATATTTCCATGGTTATTTATTTTAGATTGCTCTGGTAAAAACAATAGACTTATAAAATCAAAGGATGACTGACTTAAATATTTCAAATAAAAGCAAAGAGAAAGTATGTCTGTTAAGGAAGGCCTTAAAGGTTATTGTTTGGGTCACGTGACCCATCCATTTCCTTTGCATCCGGGATCATTTATTGAAGAATTCCAATAAAACTGTCAGTAGCTGCTTCTGAACCGGAAGCTCAGTTCTTCGTACACGCACGTGAAGGAATGATGGAATTCGTGAGAAATGAGTAAATTATTGTCATTTATTGGATTAATGGTACTCAGTACAAAACACACAAAACAGTTTGCAAATTTTTGAATTTCTAAATATGTCGCCAATGCATATTTCTGTCTTGATAGTATATAACAGCACTTCATATTGATGCTTTTATACAAAGTACACCAAGTTTAGAACGAGAGGAACATGTCAGAAGCTTAAACTGTTGGTGTGTTCACTGTTGTAAACATTTTCGTCTACAAATCGGAATATGTATTTTAGAGCCCGCCCGCTGAGCTCAATAGGGAGATAAGAGCGCATATCTATGGATCGCGAGGTCGTGAGTTCAGTCCCCGGTCGAAGCGTATGTTCTCCGTGCCGAGTTGTTAGAACACATTGTGTCAGATGTCCTTTCTTCCTCAACCTCTCATTCTAGTGGAGTACATGTATCACCAATAACTTGCGAAGCACAGATTAATACTGGTACAGAATTCAGTAACACTAGTTAGGTTAACTGCCTGTGGAAAAACGGCGTTAAACCCAAAACAAAACATATCTTGAACAACTTGCAACTGATCAGTTACCGATACAGCCGAGGAAAAAAGAGCTAACAATGTAGTATTCATACTTGACAGTTACATAACACTTCAAGTCGTTTTATTAATTGTTCCATGCATGTCTTGAAAATGTTATCAGAAAATTTTGTTTTCGATTACGTTCTATGCTTCCAAAGGAATTTCTTAGAGATTTTATCCTTATGACCATTTGAGAAGCATATACGAGTTATCCAGTGTCTCAAGCTATCAAAACATAGAAAATGTATGGCAAACGGCCGGGAACCACAGCATTGCTCCTGTCAGCTCTGGTACTCGAGCCAGCGATGTCCGAGCAAATGGTGGCTCACTGTGTCTGCAGACACTACTGAATTGTCAAAATGGAAAAGTTCTGTATTAATCACCAATTTTGCCCATCACATGTACAAATATGTAATAATTATTTTTAAACAATATATAAATCAAGGTAATGCGCAAACATTGCATAATAGAGCCTTCAAGCCGATTGTTTGAGATCGCTAACTTCAGGTCAGAATAGCACCAACACTTGTCTTTCTCCTGTTATTTGATCATTTCAACTAATCCCTCGAGATTCTGCTGAAGTAATAACATGGAAATGACATGTGTTTTTCCTAATCAAACTAAAAATTTTGCAGGGTCACTTGGCACTTCAATATTTGATATGAATGCTGTACTCGTCGGAGCTTCTGGTGGAGTTTATGCTTTACTGGCCGGGCATCTAGCAAATGTCGTCCTAGTAAGTTATATATATCTATCTAAATTTATATCATGCATTTTGGAAGAAATAAATTCTGAACCGTGATAGAAGTGCTGCTGATATCAGTCGTAACCAAATATTAAAGCAACTTATTATGTTCGCACTGAAGCCACTGTAGGTTAAGTCTAGTCCTGCACAAGGTTCATGTAAGACTTCCATGACCAAAAGTTTACGTTTTTTTTTTTATTTTCAAATCAATTTTAGAACAAATAGCAATTTTGTATGAATATATAACCGTGCAGAAGTAAACATAAGAAAGGATAAAGAAAGCATAAAGAAAGCGATATACTGCATCATTCTTGTTTATTTTACATCGATGCAGAATTTTGCTTGACATAAATGACAATACCCGCTCGTGATGTTCCAACTCACAAATGGCATAAAGAATGTGAATAAAGTTCTTTAGGTAATCATTTTATATATTCCAATGGGAGATTGTAGTGGTGTAATAATTATGTCTCTTGTAACAATAACATGGGATTCTCATGGCAAGGACAACTTTAAATTATCCTGTAACATTGGAATATCGTGCAGACTAAGAGGAAAGGTCTGTATACAAGTAACAAGTATAAAGTGCCTTGTGGTGTTTTTGCCACAGACTGTTTGAATGTTTTAATGCTCTACTGTGTTCCTTTATGCGTTTGCTGTTGTCATCGTTGCAAACTTGTTTTGATATGCCCATGTATTCGTGTGTACATATTCTACATGTACACATCTTTACAAACACTTACGTATGGTTTCGTTTAACGGGAACTGCGTTCTTTGAAATGTAAGTCAATGATATAAGCAGTCACAAGTTCACAACACGATATCAGATGTTATCATATCCTAAATACCATAAACGTTGTTATAACTATGTGTATGTCTGACGTAATCAATCTTTACGCTTTTTATTTCAGAATTACACCAACATGGAATTAGGTATTCTTAAACTGGCAGCAATTTTTATGATAGGTAAGGACTAATACGATCATTTCAACAAGAAAACCATCCAGTTCATGTAAAACTCGGACTGATCTTTTTAAAACCGCTTTGCTTACTTTGTTCATAGCAATGGAAATATAGTTATCAGCATACATCTAGAAAAGGCTAATGGCCATGTAGTTTGCTGACAATATATATATAGGAACATGTCTTTCTGTACACTCTGTCAGTTTTGTACAAGACTGAGTCGGCAGATGTGGCTTAAGTAATATTACTAATATAAAAATCTTACATATTTCAGCAAGTGCCGATGTGGGGTTCGCAGTATGGGATAGATACACAAGAAAATCTACTGGTGCTCCCCCTGTCGGATACACTGCTCATATTATGGGGGCACTTGCTGGCCTTACCATCGGACTGGTTGTGTTAAAAAACTTTGAACAAAAGCTTCACGAACATTACCTATGGTGGATAGCTCTAGCAGCATACCTTGGCTATATAGTGTTTGCAATATTTTGGAATATTTTCTATTATTGAAACTCATTTTGCAGCCGAATAGTTTGCTCATTTACCTAAAGGTACTTTGATATGATATGTTTCAAACAGAATTCAGTTCATTCCATAACTGTAATCACTGGCAAGTATTAATGTCACTGAAGTATTCTTTATCAAAATCCTGATCCGGGATTCATTGCGTAAATTGTTTATTTACAAATGGATTCAAAAAGCCTCATGTGGGTATATTGCCAACATTTATTCTCTGCAAGTGTTTGTCGTTGTATTGTTTTTGTTTACGGTACGGCCGTACTAATTCGCTTTGGTAATCATAATTTGATGTACGTATAAAACGTTTCTTTATATACTTAAATAAGTGATAGTATGTTCTCATTTATATTTTAATACTTTTAATCAAACTTTGTTTCATTAATCAAACAGAAATTCTATATTCAAACGTGACAAATATGAGAAAGGAGTGGCACAGGACAGTTATCTTACTGTTATGTCTTGAGAACATATAAAGAGTTGCTATATATTTACACGTCATAACTTGCTCAGCTCTTCGTATCCAAATGACAAGAATGACTTTTTTTCAGTGTTTTGGTCATAGAATTTTGAGTTATTCCCTCTGAAATAACTGTTTTGTGAAACTGTATTTGCCAGGGACTAATTCAACAGAATGAATTTTTCGCCATTTTGAAATTGAATAAAGTTGTTATTATTTAATATTGTACTGTTGTGCTTTACTTCACACAAGTAATCAGTAACATCAGTAATTGTGCATGGTGCATGGGTTCTTTCAGAAATATATTTGCAGAGTTACGGGACTTTGTTTTTTTTGTTACTATACTATATACATAGAGCAATCTTGTGCGCGCCTAATCTCCTGAACCCATGCACACAATTTAATGAAACTTTAAAGAAGTGATCAGTTGTAACCCTAGTTGTACATGATGCATGTTAGGTTCTTTCAGAAAAAAGATTCCTGCACAGTTACGGAACTTTATTTTTTGTTACTATACTATATACATGGAGTCTTTATACATACTGTCCACATAATTATGCAATCTTGTGTGCATCAAATTGTAATGTACTGTGTCAGAATGTGCAAGGGGATACATTCATCACTTTCAGTGATAGCTCTAGTTACTTAATGCTTTCAGATTTAACACTATTGTACAGACAACCACGCATTGGAAACAATATTTATGTTTGAATTATAATCCTCTTTCTGTGGAAGATCAAGGGACATTACAATAAAGATGCGCGCTATACCGCTAAAATAATCAATTTTGCAAATCTACATTTGCCTACTGTGACTGTAATCTTATTTCCTAATTTCCTTTGATCTTTTCTGACACTAGAACCTAAACCGTCTTAAATAACTGCGACAACATAAATCCAAATCTTGAGTTAACAGTTTCCAACGACTTGTGCACAAGTCCTAATTTATATTTTCTATGTATTATTTGTTTTACAATTAAGTCCTTTGCTACTTTTTTCTCCAATATATAATTGATAGGTTTCAAATGAGGTGCCCCATGTGGTTCTGGGACGATCTATGTATGAAAAGAATTGGAACCACTGCCTTACCCTTGCATGATCGTAAGAGGCGACTAATAGGGTCTTAACATTTGGTTTTGCTGTAACTCTGTGATTCCAGCAGGTATGCAAATTTTGATTCCATACCTCATGTTTTTATTTCGATGTAAATGAGATGTGAAACCAAAATTTGTAGTCCTGTTTGGCGCCACATAACCTATACTGTGTTGGTGCGCCTAAAACCCAAATAAATAAATAAATAAATAAATATTCAAATGAGGTAGCATTTTCTTGTTACATTTATCACACCGCTATCATAACCAAGGTCATAGATTGTTCAAGAAATCGTTCCATACCATCTTTGTCTGGTTGGGCTGTTTTTTGTTTGTGTTTAGATGATAAGTAAATATTGAAAACAATACGAAAAACAACAAAAGATTTTTTTAATTAGTTTTGAAACCTTCTGTCTTTTACTTTCAATATTCATTGTTTTCCATATAGCATAAAATTTGGCACATATTTAATTCAAAAGAGTGTTTAATGAAATTAACAAAAGTGATAAAATCAGGAAAAGTTTTGTGTAAGATATCTAGTTATTCCAGGAAGACATTTTTATGTACTTATATTAGCTGAGTAGTTCTTCAGCACCACTGGATTCGTTACCTTTAAGTTAACAAGTATAATATTTATTATGTTATTTTATAGATACTGTTTATCCTTTCTGTTGATATCCTTGTTGTATCGCCATTGCTTGTGCGTACTTAAATTGTACTGGTGCTGCCGGGTATACAGGACCGTACTTAGAAGGCGCACTGTGGAGCTTGGAAACACCGGCCGCAGGATGGTACACGTACCTCGGCGCAGCAGCATTCTTTGGATACCCTCCTAGCGCGTGAGCGTAGTGCGCAGGGTAAGCAGGTCCTGGGAAGCCGCGAGGTCCATTTGTCCCAGGCGGGCCTTGGTCACCCCTTGTACCTTTAGATCCTGGAACTCCGTCGCCACCTTGTTGTCCAACCGGTCCTTGGTATCCCTTTGGTCCCTGTGAGCCAGGTTTTCCCGTAACTCCATATGCGCCTTCAATACCTTGAACTCCTTCTTGTCCCGGCGCCCCGGTAAATCCCTTATGTCCTTTCTGGCCTGGATATCCAAAGGCGCCAATAAAGCCTGGGTGTCCGCGGTTACCTTTCTGTCCGACAAGTCCGTCCTGTCCAGGTGGACCTTGCAAACCTTCACTTCCCCAGTCACCTCTAATGCCAGGAAATCCTGTAAATCCCATTTCTCCCTTAGGCCCGGGCTGACCAGGCTCTCCGGGTGGACCAACAACTCCTGGCATACCATAGGAGCCAGGAGGCCCTCTTGTACCGGTAGACCCTTTCTGTCCCTTATCTCCCCGAATACCACGGGGTCCTTCACGCCCATTTCGTCCAGGCTGGCCTGGGGGTCCTGAATATAGATTATGTCAAATATATGTTATTAGATATATTTATAAAAACGTTTATAGATTGGTATGTCTTGTGATTTGTACAGTACTGTCATATTGAAAAAGATTGACGATTTTTGAAGATTTCGCCGCTATTGCAACATATGTGAAACAGTATAGAATCTCGATCTGGCAAAAAATATTATTAGTTTTGATAATAATCTTAAGGTAGTTCCTAACGTTTGATAAACCGGAAGTCATGGCGCATTTCTTTTATCTGGATAACGTAGATTAATACCTGGAACTTGCATGTGTATTTATTAAAACGATAATAATTAATTTCTTTCTAAATATAAAATAAGCACACAGGCTTATTTTTTATATTTAACCATATTTTACACTGTTGCCTTACAACTGTGAAAGTTGCATTAGAATCTACAGAGTTGAATTTTTTTTTTTCGCCACAATATCATCAGTTTTGTGCTATTTCCCATAAATTCCAATCATAGAAACTTGATTGTGGTAAAAAATATTCAGATCAGTCTAAACACGACCCTCTCTTGCTTTTATTGACTAAGTTATATCTGTCTTGTTTGTAGCTAAACGAACGGCAGAAATATTATCAAATTTAGTATATTTCCAAATTGCTTTACTGCTAAATGTTTAAAAGTATGTATTGTTTGATTCCGTGCTACATTTAAGATTTTAAAAGGACGATGTAATTTTTACTTTACCCCAATTGTCAAAATAGCAAGTTTGGTCGTTGTCTTGACTTACTATATTAGGAAATCGATGTCAGTTTAGTATATGTACTTTTCAGTCCAGGAGGTCCTACCATGATATTTATGTCGGTATAGTATACTTACCCTTCTGTCCAGGAAGCCTTACTATTAGATCTGTGTCAATAAATATATGCACATTTAGGCCCGGGAAGCGTTGCTAGCAAGTGTATTCAGTATATAGTGAACGTACGTCTAGGTGCAATAAGCCCTGACAGCAAGTGTATGTCAGTATAGTATATATACCTTCAGAAAGTCCTACAAACAAGTCTGTCTCAGTATACTACGTATACCGTTAAATCAAGAAAGCCTGGCAAGCAAGTCTATGTCGGTATAGTACACGTACCTTTCGGTCCAGGAAGTCACAGTAGCAAGTTTATGTCAGTATATTACATGTACCTTTAGGTGTAGGAAGCGCTACCAGCAAGTCTATGCCAGTATAGTACACGTACCTTTCGATCCAGGAAGCCATAGTAGCAAGTTTATATCAGTATAGTACATGTACCTACCTTTACGTCTAGAAACCTCTATCAGCAAGTCTATGCCAGTATAACAACGTACCTTTCGGTCCAGGAAGACATAGTAGCAAGTGTATGTCAGTATATTACATGTACCATTAAGTATAGAAAGCCCTACCAGCAAGTCTATGCCGGTATAGTACATGTACCTTTAGGTCCAGGTAACCTACTAGCATGTCTATACCGGTACAGTATAGGAATCTTTAGTTTAAAAAGGCCCTACTTATAGCCGCCACATAAAATATGAGGATTTAAGACGCAGCAAACTCATACACTATTTAAAAGTTAAGTTAATTTCTGTGAGCTATATCATCTACGTAGCACAAAAATGAAAGAAGACAGGATGCAGGAGATTACTCAAGTTTCTGTTTTACTAACAACAGTTTAACTCTAGCTATTTTCATATCATCAGGTACCCACATTTCTAAGATTGATTTATTTACAGAAAGTAATTGACAATTTTTGGAAAAAATCTTCGATCAAAAATCTTAACCGATTCTTTTTTATGAACTTTAACTCCTCAGTTCCTTGCAGACACATAACTCTAACACAATAAATGTTCCTTGAAATCCAGAAGGCCTAACTAGTAAGTCCCACTGGTCCTCCTAACAAGTCTATGTCAGTATTGTACATGTACTTTAAGGTCCCGGGGTCTAACAAGGAAGTCTATGTCAGTATATTATATACCTTTAGGTCCCGTAGGACCTCGTAACAAATCTATGTCAGTATATCAGATACCTTTAGGTCCCGTAGGACCTCGTAACAAACCTATTCTTTTTTATGAACTTTAACTCCTCAGTTCCTTGCAGACACATAACTCTAACACAATAAATGTTCCTTGAAATCCAGAAGGCCTAACTAGTAAGTCCCACTGGTCCTCCTAACAAGTCTATGTCAGTATTGTACATGTACTTTAAGGTCCCGGGGTCTAACAAGGAAGTCTATGTCAGTATATTATATACCTTTAGGTCCCGTAGGACCTCGTAACAAATCTATGTCAGTATATCATATACCTTTAGGTCCCGTAGGACCTCGTAACAAATCTATGTCAGTATATTATATACCTTTAGGTCCCGTAGGACCTCGTAACAAATCTATGTCAGTATATTATATACCTTTAGGTCCCGTAGGACCTCGTAACAAATCTATGTCTGTATATTATATACCTTTAGGTCCAGGGGCTCCTACTGGGATCTTATCAGTTGGTACAATTTTCCCAGCAAGTACAGGTTGTGCTGCTGCCATCTTCATGCCAGGGCCTGGATGGAACAACACATGACGCTTCTGGCGGTTGTACAATTCAGCTGAAATTAAAATATGTCAATATATAAATCGTGAAAGAATCTTGTTTGTTCAAGTTCATTAGAACAAGACAAAATTTCTTACTAGTTAAAATGCTTTCAAACTGTAGTGGTGTCCGCATGTTTTAAATTATCATTTGTATCAATTTCTATCGTTTTTTTTTTAAATATTTTAGTACATTCAGTATCATGCCTTTCAGATATGTACATATGAGAAATTTGATACTACACCATAACATTGAGATAAGATGTGCTTATTAATTAGTTCAATTCTTTCAGGCATTGATCACAGTACTATTTTGAAATAAACTTCTTTAGCTGCAGCTTTCCATGCAATCCTATGAAATCTTGTGGAAAATGGCGTTTAGACATCAAGACAACGACGTTTCACAGGCAGATCGATAAGTAACTGTTTCAAGATAGTTTCCTACTGAAAGAACATGTTATGATTAAAGTTTGTCATACTTAGATCTAATTGTCATTCTGTATATCACTTAACAAATTATCTTAGAAAGCATCTCAGTAAACGCATTGTTTTATTTCAAAAATATTTCTGAAATTGAATATAATTATACTGTATACATGTATACATTTATACTATAAATGATTTACTCGATCACCCAAACATAAAATATACTTTGAAAAAATATTTCTATCAGCAGAAAATGATAGAAAAATATTTTACGTTCATGTAACACAGAAACGTTTTCCTGTACAAGCTGTAATAAATTTTAGGTTTTACTTATAAACTGAAACGATGTACTTAGACTTTTATCAGTTTATAAAAAAAAGCAATAAATAAAGATTTTTCACCCAACATTAAATTTGCTAGTCAGAACGGATGTGATAACCAATCATTAACGGCAAGCAATTGATGGTAAAAAGCATATTTTGAATAAAATTGCTTTGTACAATATTGAAACCTTGTCGATAAAGAAAAACAAATACTGGGAACCTAACAATTATTTTTACCTTTACGTATCTGAATTAGAGCTCGCTTTCTATATGAAATACATCTATCGTTGTCGTAAATAGAGAAGCGTGGTCGAAAGTAGAAAAAAAATGGTTCGAATCCATGCCGGACGATTTAGCGGTCGGCAACCTATCCATTTCGCATAATTTTGTATTCAAATCACTGCATTTTATAAGAGTTAGTGACTTGTATTAATTACATGGTTTCTAATTAAAGACATTGTATTAATTAAAAGTACTTACACATCTCCAGACGTTCCTGTTTCATTTCTTCTGCAGCTCGTTCCAGGAGCTCAATGCGGGCCTGGGATTTGAACAGAATATCATGTTCATCATCCACTTGGCTCTGCAGGGTCCGAATATCCTCCCTTAACTTCTTGATCTGGTCCTGAACTTCCGTAGCACTCACAAAAACAACTAAAGACAAGAGAAAAAGCACGCGGCCTGCCATTGTTAATAAATATGTTTACTTTTTTCACAAAGCACTGCCAGCGTCTTGGCTGATACACTGGATATGAAATCTTATCTTCACAGACGATAAGAAATCGTTCAATAGAATATGGGAGGGACTTAGAGTAAACAATTAAGAAGGTGGAATTTCTGGAAAAGAATAATAATTTATGTTGTAGGCAAGAATTCAGGTAAGATCTATGTAGATATAAATAGACATGAGGACGGCAGTTTGGTAAACAAGGCGGAGCTACAACATGTGTGCGCTTGGTAAGACACGCCTTTCCAGCTGAAGAGAGTAACAGACCAGACAGAGTAATGTTATTAATTACGTATCTTCTGTTTATGACGGCAAAACATCAATTTACCAATTAATTTAGTTAAAAATTGACCTTCTAATTGTGAAAAGGGAGTTTTATTCCATCAGCGTGTTTTCTTTCTATCATGATTTTCTATTGGTATAATTTAAGTACGTGGTGTGTAAATATCATGCTGGTCTGCTTGCTTAGTTTCCCGCCGTAGAAACAATTCTGATGTTTTTAATATGTTTTCCACAATATAAAAAAATTATATAAGTGCATGATAAAAAATCAATTTAAAGTATACAAGAGAAAAAGCATTTGTATTGTGAGAAATAATTGTTTCACCTGGCAAGTACTGTTTTGTTATATTATCAAGATTCCTTGTGTCAAGGCGCTGCGACGAAATCGATGATATCCTGTCAAAATAAATATGAATGATGAAAAATCAAGCATTTATATGAAAAATAACGAAAAAGGTGTAACATTGTAAATGGATTTTGTGCATAGAAAAACATAGTAGTAGTTTTGACTATGTACCTGTAATTTGAATAACATTTTTCAGTTTACATCGTTTTAGTTTTATCGTCAAAGTAAATTTTACGTTCCCGGGCAAAGACCGGGCAGTCTACATTATGTTTTCCGCAAATCTGAAAGAATTTTGATTAAAATTCAAAAGAACATCATAAGAAAGGCATTCTGTATTGTGAAGAAAACATATTTCGCCACGCAAGTACTGTCTTTTATGTCTAATACAGATTAACAACTTGTGTTGTCGTTTCAGTGTATGTACTACTTTCCTGAGCAGGCAGTCAGTGAATGTTTGTTTTATAGTCAGAAGTTTCCGACAGGATATGCATTCAGGATACTTTTAAAAGCGCTAATAAGACATGTATGTCCTATTCGGCAGCGAAAAAGTACTATTACCCTTCTCCGAAAAGATTTAGTTTGCGTGTGTCAACTTGTCAAAGATGCCCTAAGTTTGATGACGGAGGGTAAATTAAACAAATGCATCATTCCACGACGATTGCCATCAACATAAAAATTAACTCTGTACGTTTGAAAGTATGTGATTCTTCTGCTGCTATTGTCAGTATCGGCGTTTACTCTTAAAGATATGGTTTTGGAACCCACAACAGAAAATTATTGCCTATTTATGCGATAGTTACTGTATGTTGAGTTTGTGTATTTTGATAGATAGAGTGAGAGTCTGAAAAGACTTAAACCCGGTCAATAGCTTTTAATTATGTAGAATAAAAACTGAAGCGTCGTTGGGCAGACCAGTAGACCATAGAACTAATTAAATAGTAATATTCCTGTGGGCAGGCGTAAATATCGCTTAGATTGAAAACTTTGCATATTTCACGTACGTGTACATAAACGTAAATCCCTCAAAACTGAACTTTACTCTGGTCTGGAGGCTGTCCGGTTTAGGGGGGTTCCAATGTATTTGTATTAGTTTGGCTTTTTTTCGAGTTGTGTCATTAAACATTGGTGTAAGATGAGCTTGAATTTTATGCTTCAATCAAAACCTATTGTTTAGACGGTTGTTTTATGCTTCAATCAAAACCTATTGTTTAGACGGTTGTTTTACCTATTGTTTAGACGGTTGTTTTTCAGGCGGCTCGTCAGCTTCTACAAAAAAGTTTTCAAAACGTTCTGACCCTGGTTATGAAAAGCATCTTACATTAGTTAGTACGATCTTTATGCAGGGACTTAACACAGTAACGACCTACTTACAGCTTGAAGTAGACGTAATAACGCTTAACACTATATTAAAACTATTTTTACAGATAGGCATTAAACCTATAGGTATTTAATTTGTGTAAAAGAAGTTGTTTAGTAAAAATCCAAGGAATTTTACTACAGTCTATTTTGTCCCGGTTTAGTGGACTCCCTTGATCTTCTTTTTAGATGTGTTATTAAACAACTAAAAGCATTTAACATTTCTAGAAAATAGAATAGCAGTTTCTAATCTAAATAGTCATTTAGTTTATAAATGAAATAACAAAAACGCATATTTTAAATTAAAACGATATAATGATGTTTACAAGTAAACGAAGCTGAATTGGAGATTCATTTAACTTGGCATATTTATCTAGCAACAAGCGATAAATGATATACAGAATAAAAGAAGTCTACTTTATTCATATTGGATTTCAGCTTTTTTGTATGAACTTGATTAAAAACATCTCAACCTGATAAGCAAACACGTTCTGGTTTTGTACTCCGTAACTCAAGCTGTCTTAATTGTTAACGAAGCGTTTCTTTGAGGCAGCCCTTGCCAATTATCTGAAATAAGCACCTGGTTTATTCCGAAGAAGAATATGTAGTAATCATTTTGCTTAAAGAGCACAAACATTGATGCACAAAATGGATGTTTTGAACACCGCCTTTTAAAAATTTTCAATATCGGCTTCCCGATTGATAAAGCTTTGAGCAATACAGTATATAGGGACACTGTATTCAATGATTAATTTCAAATGTTTCTTTACATTTGTGAATGTTTTAGTAGATATGACAATATACATCAATTTCTCTTCTTCAGTTAAATGTAAAAATATTTATTCTAACTGAATATCTTCTTGAGCATATAGTGAAAATCACTAATATACACAAAAAAATCACTTTAGAGGCAAATAAATCATGTTTTCCCAAATAGAACAACTTATTAGCACATCTGTAGGTGTTCTGACCTTTATGATAACATATTTACAACTTTAAGTAGGTAAAAGCAATGTTAATCAAAAAACTAAAAACTGGCAGACTTCTTAATGCTCTATAGATGGATTTATACTCGGCGCGGTCCTTAGCAACGGAAGTAAAATTTCACTACACTCTACGTAGGGCAAAAGACATGACCGCACAATATAAACTACGTTAAAGTTATATCACATTTCAATCTGTTCGATCAATATGAGTCTGTTTTATAATAAACAAAGGAAAATATATGTAAATCTTTGCACATCCACAACTGCCTTGCTCAAAATGAGATACTCTAACTAATGCGTATTATAACTGATGATGAACAGGCAATACACTATTTTTCAGCGATATAGATCTTTCATCTCGACAAATTCAGGGTGAAATTGATATTTTCCCTTAGTTTAAAATGCTTATAAATGTTTGTATGGACATTTCTTAACACGATCTGAAAAAGCTTACAACCCGTCGCAATTAGCTTACATAGTAATATCATTAAAAGTTTAATTAATTGTAGTTCAAGTCTGGATTTTAAAAATTCAACAACTAAAGATTTTCGACGGGGTTACAGATTTATTCCAACTGATGTACCCATCCCCCCCCCACCCCTCCCCCCACACGCACACCCATAAAGTCCCCGCAGTCCCCCATGCTAAATTTAACAAAGACGGACTCCTTCCTTTGATTTTGTATCCAGTTACACCAAAATGGGGATCAATTTATTCCGTATTCAAATAAATAATAGATAATCTTGGGTAGCGGGGAGGGGTGTTCTACACTCTCATTCTTTATCTGTTGTTAAACCATGATCTATTTTTGCGGAATTAAAGTTTATTATAATTATTTTATTAATTTAAGGCTAATGATTACTGCGCACGGTACATTTTCAATTATATTAGGAATATGAAAATGATCAAGAATATAAACATTAGAGACATAATACGCATTTTCCTTAAATAAGTAAATTCCAGTAGTAATTAAAGTACTTGACTTGATCCAGATCTTACGAATTTAGATTTTTATTTCTATATAAAAATCGTTTTAAAGGGAAATTTCCATCAAAGTTCCAAAGGATATTCTTATATTTTTTACTTAAATTTTTAGATATCGTGTGATATGTTTATTTTTTATTTACGAAACAGCTCTGCCATGTGATATGATTAATCCGAGTGCGTACTAATTATGACATTGATGACCGAAGGGCATTAAAGTAAGTCACATCAAAAACATCTTATATGCTTCAGTAACAGTCTAATTAGGTAATATACTCGAAATTACAAACAAGGCCAATGTTATGGTCTTGATCACCAAGGTGATCTATTATTTTATCATGTCAGTTGCAAATAGTGACGTAATAATTTCCCGTATACTACTTAAAACAGCAACTTCAGTGCCAGTGAGCCGCGTCCCCTAAGCATTTATAATAGATGTCATTCAGAAAAATATAAACAATTATTTGAATAAAAAAAATCCTATGACAGATAACATTATTATTATTATTATACCAGATTTATACATGAAAGAAAATATGACATTTGCAAATGTAAGGAACAAGTTTTATTTATTTTGTGAGTGTATCTAGACCTGGGAATGCTTGTTCTTTTCTGACGAAAATAAGAATAAAGCCGGCTTCTCAGGTAAGATATGATTAATAACATATCTATCTTTAATCAATGCATTCTGTACAATAAATTGTGTGATGGCAAAACAATGCGTAATATAATGATGATTTTATATAGGTTTATTTTTTGTTGAGCGTTCTTTTGCCACCTGTAAAGAACGCATGCGCATTGAAATCAAAACATCCGGTAAAACATCAGGGCAACCAGAAGCGTTGTAAATCCGTCTTTTGCAACTTACGCGGTGTAACTTTACGGAACTGCATATACCAACAATGGACAATTCAATCCAGGGATATTAAATGATAACGTTTAGAATAATACGAACAAGGAAACAGAATAGAGTAGAATCGATCAGAATAGTAGAGAACACCTAGCTGTTAAGGAAAATACAGCCATGGGGTTTGAGGGCAATATGAATAAACATGAATTAGTTAAATATTGTTGGAGTATTTAAAACTATTGACGATAGGAGAAAAAAGTCAATAAGAGTCAGATTCTGGGGAAAAAAAGAGTGATATCTTAATAGCAATTTCGGCGAACAGTAAAAGTTGTGAGTAGGGAGGGACTGGGTACATTTATTTATATAAAAGATAGAACATGCATTCCACAGATCTACAAGGGAAAAATAACAGACAAGCAACAACATGCCTATTTTAGCGAGGAAAAATCAAGCTTGAAAACAAAACAAAAAATCAATAAAAAAATAAAAAGTAGACAGAACTATTTTTATAATTCAATGACATTTTCCAAAGGTTTATGATACACATATACCAATAGATTCATTAGTTAACACGTTTCCTTCTTTCCTCAATTTTTATGGGAAACCTTGCATTTTACAGCTATCTGACAATAGAAAAGATCAAGTCCAGTCAAAATTGGTAATCTTACTAACATGCATGTCTACTTAAAGGCGTACGGTGAATTCGGGGCGGAAGTTATCTGCCTAGCATTTTTATTGCAAATGTCTATGTGAGGTACAGTATTGCTTAGTTCATTACTTTTTATCATGTTTTTAAAGAGAAAACATTTAGGCATGTAAAGTGACATAAAACTACTGTTATATAGATTAGAGCATGTAAACAAAAATAAATATATTTATTATTAAATCTATATACATGTATATATTCCTTTCCATTGGAAGTCACATGATCATTGATAAAAAGCCGTATTGACTCGAAGGCGGAGCCAAAAACATATATTGACCCCCAGCTGTGACGTCATCACGGTTTGACGTCAAAACAATGCGACGTCGTACACAATTTAGTGCGAAAAATGACCAAAGGCTGCAGATATTTGTATTCAATTTCAATACTTATTTAAGTAGGCTGGATTTAATAATAAAACAATTGTCAATTGGTGCCTTTTAGGTTCGGTCGATATATGGATTTATCGACCTGATAAAAGCGATATCAACCTCACCAAAAGGCAATAATTGTATAGTATCTTTATGTTAGTCTCGTTTTTATCAAGGAGAAAAATTTCTTTACATGTTTTGTTTTTGTTTATTTTTTCGAAATATGTGTCGGAATTGAAGTTTCAAAAGAAAAGGAAAGCAATTTATCTAAATGTATTCATTTTTGATACATAAAAACACGACTTCTGTAACATCATAAACTAACATAATGCTTTTACATTTTTTTTTACTGAAATGTTGTATGTTTTTACAGAAATAATATTTCTGTATGAATCTATTATTTATTTGTTTTGTTGGGTTTAATGTCGCACCGACACAATTATAGGTCATATGGTGACTTCCAAACTTTGGTGAAAGAAGACCCCAGGTGCCCTTCCGTGCATTATTTCATCACAAGCGGGCACCTTGGTAGAACCACCGACCATCCGTAAGCCAGCTGGATGGCTTCCTCACATGAAGTATTCAACGGCCCCAGTGAGGCTCGAACCCCATTGATGTATGAATCTATTAAGCAATTGGATTTATAACGAAAATGGCCAGAGCAAATTTAAGTAAAATGCAGGTTGTATTGCTTTCTAATGGATGATATGCGAGCTTAAGTATTTCAATGTAATGCCAAAATTAATGCAAATCCTTCTGCTAATGTAAGGGAGACAATCCAATCAGAGGGAACTGCTTTAGGTTAAAGGTCAGTAATTCAAATCCTTCTTTGTTTCATATAAAAAACGACAACTTCAGGTCGTCTTCACGTATCTTTAGAGAACATCACTTTTTCCTACACCTATTTTTCATAAAAGTTCTATCACAAATTAACGAAAAAATGAAAAGAAAATAGGGGGTGATGTAGTTCCTAGTGAAATGCCAGTCAGTTGTGGTCTGCTACCCTAAAAATGGCGCATATTTGCTCTCGTCCGCGCAATAAACACCTACTTCCGATTTCGATCTGCAACACTTGCCATGTGGGGTGTATGAACAAGAAAACCGTCTCATTTCATGCACAATGTATTCTAGTAGTAAAAAATGGTGATTAAAGCACTCGTTCTACACGAATTTGCGCAAAAAATGGGAAAATTAGGATCTATTTATTATGGACTTCTTTCGATACACCACGGAAGCACATTTTCGACCGAATTACTGACCTTATCCCTATAAGAAATGTTTCTTATCAAATTTCACACCATTTTCATCTCTGTTTTCAAGAAAGATGTAATACCAAACATACTGCCAAGTTTCATTGTGAAATTTCGAGATTTAAGAGAAATATAGACATTTAATAGAAGCCACCCCCTACCCATTTACTGGGCTAAAATTTGGCCCTATGGTCCTTTTATTGTATATTTTGGTAAAAGTGTCACTTGTTTGCATTATTTTTCAGTGGGATTCTGAAATATCATTCATTCCGTCATGAATAAGACCTGGAAGGATGCATTTTGTGCATTTTCTGACATTCTAGAGACAAAATATTGCATTTTTAATCCCAGAAATCACTGCTGAAATAGGCGCATCTACGCAAAATATGGTCAAAATTCAATTTTTTTCAGATTTCATTATTATTTTGCATTGGAAACACTCTTTTATATCATATACAACCGATTGAAGACTTTTAAGACTAATTTCGATGTGTTTCGAGAAAAGTCTTATTTCAGCTCTTATAGGTTAAAGGTCAGTAATTCAAATCCTTCTTTGTTTCATATAAAAAAACGACAACTTCAGGTCGTCTTCACGTATCTTTAGAGAACATCACTTTTTCCTACACCTATTTTTCATAAAAGTTCTATCACAAATTAACGAAAAAATGAAAAGAAAATGGGGGGTTATGTAGTCCCTAGTGAAATGCCAGTCAGTTGTGGTCTGCTACCCTAAAAATGGCGCATATTTGCTCTCGTCCGCGCAATAAACACCTACTTCCGGTTTCGATCTGCAACACTTGCCATGTGGGGTGTATGAACAAGAAAACCGTCTCATTTCATGCACAATGTATTCTAGTAGTGAAAAATGGTGATTAAAGCACTCGTTCTACACGAATTTGCGCAAAAAATGGGAAAATTAGGATCTATTTATTATGGAATTCTTTCGACTACACCACGGAAGCACATTTTCGACCGAATTACTGACCTTATCCCTTTAACACAATCGATAATCAAGGGTGAGAATACTCGATATTCTCATTATAAGCTGGCCATCAATATGTTTACAGCACTTTATATGTATCAAACTGCCTTCATTCCTAAGTCTGAAGCATTTGCTCACATTTGTTCTGACTAGCAATTTATTGAAGAAAAAAAGACATATGCAAATAAGACACAGTTTTTATAAACACATGCACAAACACAAACACAAACACATAAACGTAATGTTTCAATATTCTATAACTAATAGCAGCACGAGGATCAGGGACTAACGAGAGTCCAATATTACAAAGGCGAGAGCCATGAGAAAAGGGCAATCGTGCATAAGATGAAAAGGGTGTGTAAAACTCTCATGAGGAACTGTAGAGTATTTCATAATCATATAACAACTGTTATTAAATGCAGTATTAATTTATGAATGTTTTACGTCAATGGTTAACTTACTTCTCAATTGGTTATGTCATTGAAAAACAATGTTTTAATAAAGATATAAGCCTCAAACGATCAAATATGTACGAGGGTCCTCCAAAAAGTTCTGTCATTGGGTTTTATCAAAATTAGTTTTATTACAAACCTTCAAGGTATTCCCCCTTCACCGAAACACATTTTTGTAACCTTTTTACCCAATCGCGAAAAGCAGATGATAAATAGTCCTCTTTTGGTATCTTTTGGAGACATTGATAAATGTGGCTTGCAAGAGAACTTCTGGACTTATATTTCTTTCCAGAAAGGATTTTCTTAAGCCTTGGAAATAAAAAAAGTCACAGGGACTCAGGTCTGGTGGTTTACAACTCCAACCTTTTCAGAAGCCAGAAATGACTTAACAACATCGCACTTGCTGGAGGAGGCGTTGTCGTATATAAGATGGACTCCTAACCATCCTTTGCTTGGACGTTTCTTATTGTAGAACTCATTCACTTTCTTCAGTACAGAGTTCTCGTAGAATCTTCCAGTGACTGTAGGACCAGATGAACAAGGCAATTGAACGACTGGCCCACTAGAATTGAAGAAAATTGCGTACAATATCTTTTTCGAACTTATGGTTCTCTTGACATTATAGGGGCGGTTTTGATCTTTTCGCTTCCATTGCTTATTATCAGCCCTTCTCTGTGGCTCAGTCATGTGCACCCAGGAAATGGCCTGGGGTCCATATTTACCACACAATTCATCATAATTATATCTGCATTGAATCTATATAAAAAAAATCTGGAAAGTAGATCTCTCGGAAGCACCGAGAACAAGGCAAATAGTGAAAATTGCAGACTCGGTTTGATTGAGTCTGTTCATGGGCAGTAATGGAAAAAAGCAACACTGCCCACGCCCCCTAGCACCGGCATAAGCAGTATTCAATCTTCAAATCTAAATGAGTTGAAATCAAGCCTAATGCGACATTTAATATAGCTACGAGTCCATTTTACAATGTCTCAAATAAATTGGTCAGTGTATATGACTGCATGTATTTCAATTTGAGACCTTCGGTCTCGGTCACAAACAATCCCGCGGGCTTCTACAGACGTTAATACACAAAGAAAACGTGTATTATCGCTACATAGATACTCAAGTTCAATAACTTTTATATTAATAGAACACAGTTGCCTAATGTAGTGAATTATGTCTTCAATACATGTGTATTAGAAATGCTAGAGGGCGTGAGGAGTGTTGCACTTTCCATTATCTCTCATGAAAAGGCTCAATCAAGCCGAGTTTTCTATTCTTTTGCTTGGCTACATTTCTTCTTATAAATTCAGTTTCATACCAATTACATTTAAATCTGTATAAATCAACAAATTTACCCATACTAAATCTTATTTATTTATTTATTTTGTTGGGTTTAACGTCGCACCGACACAATTATAGGCCATATGGCCTCTTCAAAGCTTTGACAGTGGAGGGAAGACCCCAGGTGCCCTTCCGTGCAATATTTCATCACGAGCGGGCACCTGGGTAGAAAGAACCACCGACCTTCCGTAAGCCAGCTGGATGGCTTCCTCACATGAAGTATTCAACGCACCGAGTGAGGCTCGAACCCACATCGATGAGGGGCAAGTGATTTGAAGTCAGCGACCATAACCACTCGGCTACGGAGGCCCCCATACTAAGCCTTAATTATTAAGTATTAGATTTGAAATGTTGTTAAAGATGAGTCTGAGCAATCGCCAAAACTTTTTCTGTAAGTTAAGAAATGCGTTACAGGTCCTATGTAGATGTCTTCAAACTAAAATATAACTTTTGTAGACAACTTTCCCCACACAGTAACCACTACAGTGAAAACCAGTGACCTTCTGGCAAAGTCATGGGTGAAATAAGTCCCGTCAAGCCCAGTCCATTTCAGCAAAAATCTGCAACAAGATATATTTTTGATAGAAAATGTATGATATATGTGACAAAAGACGAATCAAACCTCGATATTTTGAAAGAATGTCAAGGGCAAATTGATATGCATGCGTGTAATGCGAACTGCAGCGATCTTGATAACACCTGTACATGTAAAAGAGGTGCTAACGAAAGACTTAAACCTGCCTGCTTTGATTGACTGAGTAATTTAGTAAAGATAAGTCATGGATCTATATCTTAGAAATACCTGAGTATTCCTTTAAAGAAACTGGTAAAACTACACCATTCATATAATGACTCATTCGCTAGAACTCTAAAGACTCTATTAGGAACTTCTGGCTTTACTTATATCTGAGAAGTTTTGGAGTTATTCTTATGCTTGAGATCCCAAAGTTAACCTCATTTACTGACTCCGTAATGGTATTGTCAAAAATTATGTAGAGTATTTTCGTGGTAGTTTTCAGCCATCTTTGAAATTATTTCTTTAAACTGTCAATCTTGACTTTATGTATTGGTATTTGTATTGTTATAAAACTCTCATTATATCATTGTTAGCATAAAAGCAACATTTTCCTGGTAAAACGTTTGTAACATTTCGAAAAAGTATTGAGTATTTTCCATGGGCAAGAACTGTACGAATGGAAAACATTTTTGGATAATACATAATTCAAGATTTCTTAAAAGCATAAAACTTCCTGCTACTACCTTGGATCTATACTTCATAGCTAACTCTTACACGATAAAGTCGGAACTCCTGTTACGGGTTTGATAGACCAAGTACTTCGTTAAATCATTGCAGGCTACTAGTATTTTCTAACATATAGTTTTCGTTGTTAGATTAACTTTCTTTGTCCAAAAGTTAAAGGATTTTTAATGTTTTATCTTCAGTGTTTGCAGGTCACAAACAGGTAAATAGTTTTCCCTATATATTCAATATAAAACTGACATTTTTTAAAGAGCTACCAAACATAGCTAGACCCATTTCAGAGAACAAATCCTTACCTCATTTTAAAGAGTTATGATAAAACTGATATAGCATGAAGAGAAAAGTAGGGGTCATGTGTCTTCTAAGAGAGATTTCTCTTGTCACATTTGCTTACTGTAAAATCACATCAAAATCACACTGCTGTGACCTGGAAGTACTACTCATACTAAAATTGAGCTTCACTTCACCAAATACAACCTGCTCTCCCATTTTTCCTACCAAAATGTCAAAAATACATCCGCAATGAAATTTAAACAGAAACTTGCTTTAATTTAGACCTCTGTTGCCATGCCAATTGAAAAATTAGTGTTCAAAAACCTGTCCGCCATTACGCTCCCACGCTGGTTCCTTTACTATAGTTAGGCCTGCAGTGACCATCTCTGAAAGATATCAGTTCCTTCAAACTCTTTTTTGAGTTATTCTTCAAAGAAATGCTTCAGATGTATGTCTTTTTTGAATATTAATTGTCTCCACTAGAAGGTTTAAAAGCCTTTATTTCAGTCTTTATTTTGTAATTTAATTTAGTTTGTACTAAAAACTGTAGTAATTTATTGTGCAGAATCAGTATGACATGAATTACCGTTTATATAAACAATACTTTAATTTTGAGTAGAACTTAACTGATTGCCCTTGTTAAATACCTTTGCAACTTTCCTATAGATAAAGACAAATTTTCTAAATATAAAAAAAATGTTTGGTTTTTGTCATCTTTGTCCTCAAAATGTATTTGGAGATGAATTTCACTAGTTACTTTTTGAATGATAGAAAGAAAATTTACAGTCATTTTATTCAAAGAATCAAGGAACCCTAAAAATTCGCTTATGAATAGCAATGATAAACTAGTTCTTGTAAAATTAACCTCCATTTTCTCACAACAGTAGGGTATATGATATAACATAAAATCTCTGAACCTGTGTGTTGGTCAAGGTGCATATATTTATGTTAATGTAAAGATTCGGATGAGATATTTTCTCAGTATTCAGTGTGCAATTTTCACCAAAATTTAATGTACATATAAAATGATAGTTGTGCCTGTTACGGTTTACGTTTTACTTTGTTATATGTTAATTACTTTATGCTACATAACGAGTCTTGGCTAAATTAAACAAGTAGTTTTTCTGGTATTTTGTCAATGTATAGCTGCTCAATTTCCCCATGGGAGAGAAGATTGGGGCGTAAACATGTTTTGTTTTTTTTAAATGGAAATTATCTTCCAATTAAGTAAATGCTAGCTTTTTTCAGTAGAGAAGTAAAACGTATACTGAAAGTCTGTCTAGAGAATCTTCCGAATTCAACGTCTTTTTATCTCAGTCCTTTCTTATAAGATTCGAGGGAACTCCAATACAGTCAATACATATGTAAGATGGCAAAATTATTCTAATTTATTACCCTTGTTATATTATTATTAAATAGTCCACCCTCCTCAGGGAAAATCAGAATTCAACAGTATCATATAAATATGAAGGAAGCAGATGATATGATTTTGGGTTAAATATTATATTGGTAACAATGTCATATAGTTAGACATATTTCAAGGGGCATTAAATGTCAATTATCTAACGTGAATCGATTTAACTGCTAGATAAACAAAGAAACAGATGAAGCTATTTACATTTTGCGACAAACGACAGCTCTAATTTACCACGGTTCATCATTCAGGTGCTCAGATGCGTTTAATTGAGAGGACAAACAAAAACAACGGCCTTGCTTGTTTTCATTCTTAATGCTCAATGATATGTTTTGATAACAATTACGTGGACTTCATTTATCCCAGTAGTAATGAACCAGGTACCATGTTATAATTAACGTTGCTTACCGGTCCGCCCACCAACCGTTGTTTATCGCAAAAAATACATAGCTTGACATTCTTCTTTATTTCACTGGTAACCAAATCGAGTCATGACAGAATAATCACACATTTTTTTCAATTGTCCAATATAAATTAAAATGGTAGCAAAGCTGCTCATGCTCATGCTATTTTTCATAACTAAAATGCTTCTGTCACCACCTGTTTAGTTAATCGCCAAGTGTTTAGGACAGGGGAAACTGTTACAGAATAATAAAATCAGATTTCATTAAATTTATTCTTAACAGCTAAATTGGGTTAATAAAAACAAGGTTTATATAAGAATTTTATTATTTTATTTCATTTACGCCCACAGCACCGGCCTGACATATCACACGACTTTGGTGTTTAACATGAAATAAGAGAACAAAATAAAACCATAAATAAATGTAAAAGAGTGAAGCAAAGAATTGAAAATGAACATAAAATATACTAGTGAGAAACGTAAATTAGGATTAAATCATTTAGATGAATAAGCGTGTATAGTGTTAAAAAGTTGTAATAAAATAAAATTTGAAAATGGATGCAGATCATTGACAAAACTAAAGGAAAGTTTGAGAGAGCTCTGTGACACTATTATCATATAACAAAATCAGATAAAATAATGGAATCGAATAAAAGAGGTATATGTAACGGCAGATTTCATAATTAGTGATAAATTAAGATAAAGTACAGATACCAACCCGACCGGGCCGGATTAGCTGGAATAATTGCACGTGCTAATTAAAGTTCTAATTAACCCTTTTGATTATGTGTTTTTCCCATTGGTGCGGCAACAGCAGCGGCAACGTAGGGATAACCTGGGGCACCCCGCACACCTGGGCGACCTGGGAATCCGCGGTCTCCTTTATCTCCGGGAATACCTGGTGGCCCATATGGTCCCTGTGGTCCTGGATGACCTTGAGGTCCACGCATACCTGGAACGCCTGGAGGCCCTTGTTCTCCAGGCTCTCCTGGTGCTCCCTGACCACCTGGGGCCCCCTGAGATCCTGCGTCACCCTGGTCTCCCTTAACTCCTGGCAGTCCTGGTGGTCCGAACATTCCCTGTTCGCCTTTTGGTCCCTGTGGTCCGTCAAGCCCTGGTACACCTGGTGGTCCTTGTGGGCCCATGTCACCCTTCTCACCCGGGAATCCTGGGGCTCCAAACTCTCCGCGTTCACCTGCTGGTCCGACGGGTCCTTGTGGCCCCTGTTCACCTTGAAGACCCTGAGGTCCAGTTGGTCCTCGTGGACCGACTTCACCTCTGTCTCCACCCTCTCCCTGTACACCTGGTGCACCTGGGGGGCCGTCGATACCTGGGGCACCTGGCTCACCTAAAGTAAACAATAAGGTTTAAAACAATCCTTAGACCTAAGGACCACAGTTCAAAACGCGAAAAGGTTGCTATTGCATTATATTGCAATAAACAAAATATGAAAATACAGAAAACTTTAATTTAAGAAGTTTAATTGTTTAAAATAACATAATTTCTCAAATAAAAATGATTCTTGCATATATTAAAAAAGTCGTCATTATTTGCGGACAATATCAAATAAGTCAGTGGCTCCTGGCCTAGTACATTTTCTTAGAATTTCGTCAAAACAAAAACGAGGTAGTGAGCTCGTAACGGCAATCGGCATATTCCGTTCGATTACGTATCCGCCGAATGCGCATTCGGCATTCTTCGGTTATAAAAACATCAATTTATTGTTATGGCCGAAGGATGCCGAAATAACATACGAGAATACGAAATCATACGTAAATTGGCGAATTGTCACAACCTTTAAGTGAGGCATTTGCTCACTGAGCTGTCGCAAAGAGTTGTTGTTCTGTAACTCATTACTACTGAACAATATGTGTACAAATATTTGAGCCGTGTCATGGGAAAACCAACATAGTGGGTTTGCGACCAGCATGGATCCAGATCCGCGCAGTCTGGTCAGGATCCATGCTGTTCGCTTTCAAAGCCTATTGGAATTAGAGAAACTGTTAGCGAACAGCATGGATCCTGACCAGACTGCGCGGATGCGCAGGCTGGTCTGGATCCATGCTGGTCGCAAACCCACTATGTTGGTTTTCTCATGGCACGGCTCATTTGTTAATTACATTAATAAGCCTTTGTCAATGTTTATGTCTTCAAAGATACGTACGTACATTTTGAATTAGATTTGATTCATTGGCATTTGCTGCAAATATTGTTTCATTGTTATAACTTTTAATGTACATTTTATATACATATAGATACATTAAATAATCCTCATACCTGGATGCCCAGCTGGGCCTGGTGGTCCGGCAAGATAGTAGCTTCTCTTGTGCCTTACAACACCTAAAATAGAAAATCGGAAGTAATATGAAATACTTTCGAGGCTACTTTTTCAATTAATCATTAACTGAAGCTGTCTTTTATTTAATATTCTATGACTAGGTCTGTATGTCTTAAAGTGTTAACTTAAATCTGTTTTGACTTATGCAATATAAAAAGAACCGTCAATCATTTCTGCAGGTAATATTGAAATATGTACAACTATTGTCGCTATCTTAAAGAATATTGCAATCAAACGCATGTTTTTGCTTATCAAGAGCAAGTCTTTATTTATTTTTTTTGCTTGAAACATTTTATTTCTTTTTTACCTTTAGCCTGCTGGCGTTTGCGACCAGTGCAGACCAAGATCAGCCTGCACGTCCCTGCGGGCTGATCATGATCTGCACTGTTCGCTATTCAGTCAGTACAATTCCAGTGAACACCCCTTCGAATAATAAATGGTATTGTCCAAATTGAATGATGTCTCTGTCCTTTTTAGACACTTAGCAGGGTAAAGGTTCAACTCAGAAAAAAAAAAAAAGATTCGTACTAGTATAATTATTATTATTATCGATCACAATGAAAACAATTACATGTGTAAGTGTAAATCACTTCAGTTTACGAAGATAAGACTAATGTGTAAAAATCATGTCGTGTCTTTAAAATTAATTACCATACATCTAAGTTTAGTCTGGTTCAGTTTACTGTGATAATATTGTATTGCAATTTATTATATATAACTTGAATAATTACAGCACAAATGTTTATAAACTGTGCAAATTGGTCAGACTTCAAGTTTTCAAAAAGTATCTTTTCATTCTTTGATAAGTGCAAATTCCAAACTTGATTCAGTTTATATTACTATATTACTTTTAAAGAAATACACTTCCATTTCCTGAAATATTTTTCTCTGAACACTGCTGATAAAACAGTATTTTTATTCAAGGAAACTGTTCCGGTCAATTACTTCGACACTTCTGTCAGTTGGCAAACAGAATCATATTATCGGCTATTTCCTGTATGTTTGCTTACAAAGTATAATCGAATCTACAAGTCTGGCAAAACAAAATAAACCCGTTCTTTCTGTCTTTAAAGAAATACGCATCGCGACACTACAAGAGCTGTGTCAGTCAGTGTGACCTAGTTTATTTTTTTGTGAGAAAAAAGAAACATTAGAGTGCACTAAATAGGTTTTCATTTTAACTTTTGAGGTTGAAGTAATTCCAACATAAACTTTAGTAGTATGTAAGGAAACGAAAGAGAAAAGGGTCCTAAAAAATCAAGGCACATTTTTGATATATTGCATCTGAAATTCTGAAGTCAAGTCTACATCTAATACTCATTATTTGGACCTGTACTGTTCTTCTACTGGTAATCTACAGCATGAATGGGTTCTTTGGATATCAGTAAAAAGATATTTTAAGATCTTTGGCACTTACTGGTAGCCTACCTTACGTATTTTCCCATCTTTGTCATAAAGCGTTGGGGCTAGTGTCAAAATTCAGAACATATGTGTCAAAGTTTAGAACAGAATCTCTAACCAAATTTATACATACATATTTCTAAAACAGACTCATCCACATTTGAACTCCAAACATGTGTATCTCAAAGTCAGAAACAAGGGGAAAAACATTCATAGGGGATTTATGAAACAAAAAAGTATTCACAATGTTACTGTAAATGAATGGGGTACTTGATAATATCAGTATTGTCTAGAAATTCTTAAACAGTGACGAGAATTATTTATGCTTCTTGGACTGCTTTAGTATGCAATGAATGCGTGTGATTAAAGAAATGATACTATTATTTTGTTTAATTGATTATATTGAAGATAAATTTGCAATACTTTGTGAAATTAAAATCTAAAGGAAGCTGCCCTTAAATATCACCTAATCTTGGCTTGTGTTTCTTTTGAGGACTTCTTTCCTGTATTGTATACTTAACTAAAGATTATAAATCAGCAATATAACTTCATGTTGGAATTAGTTTGAGGTTCGGACATTTTGTCTAGTAATATAACCGGCCTAAAACCACATTCATGACAAGGTGTGGTAATGTTGATTGACGGAAGAATAATATTAAATACAAAATAGTGTTTAGTATGCTGGTTGTATGCTCATAGAGCACCAGTTGGCATTCTAACAGTATAGGAAATAAGTACGTGCATTATTTTTCAACAAACGACAATATTAGATTTTTTGTTGACCACTAATAACATGTGTCAATTGTAACTCATTTACGTTGAATATTTGGTTTCATACAGATGTAGTTTAAAAGTATTTTTTTGTAGATTTCCATTCCCTTTCATGTGCTAAATTTGCTTCTAATTTAAACAAAACAAACACACAAAAAAAAAAACGAAAAAGAAAAAAAAACAGATGTTTCTTGTTTTCAATGATGCAATTTAAAGAATTAAGATGTTCTTTTTAAATGTCATACAAAGACAAAAGTTCATACTCACATATCTATATTTTGTACTGTTAATGTGATATAAATGATATATGTTTCGAGCTTGTTGTAGATATGTATGCCAAGAATTTTTTTTTATAATTTTCCGTTTAAGCATTATTAAAGAATTGTGTTATAACTTTTGAACGTACGATTTATTCCTTTTATTTTATGTACGATTATATATCAATTTCAAGTATTTATCAAATGTATGTCTTTTATATTTTCCTACACTGGGAAATAGAATAATATTCCTTCAGTCAAACTACTCATTTGGTTTTTCTTTTCTAAAAACGGACAGACAGAAATTAACTGACAGAGACAAATCTCTCAATCGTTCGGACTGTAATATAATTTATCCCAGTCGAACTTTAGTGAGCACATCGAAAAGAAAGAAGCTTTTTTTCTGGGGATAGGGTATTACTATTGATATGCAATGTTCACAGATAATAACAGATCAATTTTTGACGATTAATTCTGTAAAAAAAAAAGGAAAAATTCAGAAAGTGACAACGAAACATTCAATAAAATTCCTGTCATCTATTACATACAATATATACGTATCTTATAATTTGGTTAATTTTTGAGAAAGGAATATATTTTTCCCAGGTTATACGAATACAGGACTTGCGCTTGAGATTCATACTTAATTTACTAATCATATTCTGTCGTTCATTTCGCACGAAATAAAAAACAACAACATTTACTATATCTCATATTTCCATTCCAGTTGTCAACTTTTTTTATAAATGAAACATTTTTGTTCTATTTACGTCATAAGTTTTTTTTTTATTTCATTTTATATTAACGATGCATGGTCATATCTGATGTAGAGCAAGCACAGTGGTCATCTCTTTTGACAAAATTTTACAATGGCATAATCACATAAAAATGTTATATATTATTCGTCTAAAATATTCACATTACATTAAAAATGCTATGTAACAAGGAGTTCGCGCAAAAGCTTCACATTACATTAAAAATGCTATGTAACAAGGAGTTCGCGCAAAAGCTTCACATTACATTAAAAATGCTATGTAACAAGGAGTTCGCGCAAAAGCTTCACATTACATTAAAATGCTATGTAACAAGGAGTTCGCGCAAAAGCTTCACATTACATTAAAATGCTATGTAAGAAGGAGTTCGCGCAAAAGCTTCACATTACATTAAAAATCCTATGTAAGAAGGAGTTCGCGCAAAAGCTTCACATTACATTAAAATGCTATGTAAGAAGGAGTTCGCGCAAAAGCTTCACATTACATTAAAAATGCTAGGTAACAAGGAGTTCGTGCAAAAGCTTCACATTACATTAAAAATGCTAGGTAACAAGGAGTTCGCGCAAAATGTTCACATTACATTAAAAATGCTAGGTAACAAGGAGTTCGCGCAAAAGCTTCACATTACATTAAAAATGCTAGGTAACAAGGAGTTCGCGCAAAAGGTTCACATTACATTAAAAATGCTAGGTAACAAGGAGTTCGCGCAAAAGCTTCACATTACATTAAAATGCTATGTAACAAGGAGTTCGCACAAAAGCTTCACATACATTAAAAATACTAGGTAACAAGAAGTTCGCGCAAAAGCGTATGTTCACAAGACGAGAGTGCAAACTAATTTGAAAAATTAAACTTAACTATCAAATTACTTTTTTTTCCGGGACACACACTTTTTAGGATATATTCTTTATTCGGTAATTGTTTACCAGTACCGTATTTAATAGAAATGCAGCCTCGTTCCATAGATAATGTAACCCGAACTATTCAAAAATTAATTGCACATTCCAGTCAATATCATTTCCATGTTCAAATATAACTGCAGTATTTTAATGATAAAATTATGTATGTAATAGAGACCGTACCATAGCTCTTCGCATACTTTGATTTTTCAAACTAAAGTGATTTTTACAAGTGCACCGGTTACGATAAAAATGTAAACAACGGACTCTGTCTATAAAACTTTGAAATGAATGAATGACAGTCGATCTTAGTCATAATACTGATTGACAGTGAATGCTAATGGCTCCATGTGTTGCAGAAAGGTATTTAGTTTGTAACTGTAATTTCCCATTAATTGAAATTCTCTCAAAACTGGTAAAATAATTACTTATATTTGGACAAATCTTATCGTCTTTGCCGTTCGGCAGCTGCAAAAAGGGCAAATATAAAATATTCAGTGTAAGTAATATTTCACTGGTACTGCCAGTTAGTAAGTTCATACTTTGAACAACACGTCAAAGAAATTTGGGCAGATTTGACCAATTATGACGTTGGCAGCATTAGATTATATTTTTTCTTTACACAAAAAATGCCGTTAGGTAACAAAGCGAATACGCCGATAATCCGGAGTTCACCGATTATTGTTCCAGTTCACTCAATGTAATCCAGCAATTAAACTGCATAGCTATTAGCTACTGCTGTTATAGGGAAGTGGTAGAGTGTCTGTCTTAGGTGTGAGAGGTCCTGGGTTCGAGTCCCAGTTAGAGCTTAACTATTTAGATTCTGCTAAAGCATACTTTTTCTGTTAATAGACTGTTCCAGATGTTCTAAATTTTTAGCACACAGTATCATGGATCAGTATTTAGCAATCCAGATCAAAGTTGAATGTTAAATCAAATGCACCCAATTAGAAAATATTGACTATATTATGTCCCTTTGATGTTTATGCTCTCCATGTTCAAGAAGAGTTACATGTCCTTGATCACAGTATTTTCGTTATCATGAAAATATTAAATGCTCATAACTCCGCACTTCTGGTTAAAATATTGTCTATATTTCTGTTTTTGAGAAATATATGGACATTTGTCTTCATTTAAAAGCTTTTTAACTTCAAACCTATGATTTGAAAAACTTAGGTACTATCTCTATATGTAATGACATCATTACTGTAACAAAAAGTACAACTATAAGGCTCTCACACTGTCAGAGCATGTTACTTTTAAGTTATATACACACACTTTTTCGTTGTTAGATATCGTTAAGTTTGCTTATAAAATTACAGGATGATATTAGATGCTTCATTGATAAACGGGTTTCAATTTTAGGATATCGATTTATTGTTTTATAGATATTGAATATCGGTAAACGCAAATGGGATTGATTTTTGTTTCTAGTTAAGTTTGCAATGATATTGAATATAGGAAAATAGTAATGAGTTGTCTAAGAAAATGTTACAGAAACTTGAAAACTGATTTATTTTTGTGGAATTGTCATTATGATTATTCGCGATAAAATGGAAAGAGAACTCTGCAACTTACATTGGTTTGTTTAAAGTAAACTCATGTTTTATATAAATTAGTAAAATAGTTGACTTACTGGTTAAGTAATAAAGAGAAAGACAAACTTTAAATCTCTTACCTTGTTCGTTTGGTTCAATATCGATTTCCAGTTGTGTTAATTTGTCCAAAAGTTTTTGCCTGAGTATTTGGTTTTCTGCCATCTGCGCCCGAAGTTCCTCTATTTGCTGCTCACAACCTCCCATGTCTGTTACCGACATAGCCAACGACCCAGTGGCCAGTGCCAAGAGGAGAAAACACTTGCCTGTCACCATTGTGGCACTGCAGAGTGTGTTACACAGACTGATGCTGTTCTGGCATAAACCAAGCTTTTATACCACCTGTAATTCGGCCAATTACGATTTTATCACGATCCGCGAGAAATTCAGGTCTACATAGAAAAGGGGAACATAAAAAGTTTTCATCTGAAAAGATACTTTCTTAAAAACGCAGGGTTTAATCTCGTATCATGAATTTCTAGTTAATTATTATAAAACAAATTCAAGTAAGATGCTGAAATAATGTCTGTATAAAGATACAGAAGTAATAAGTCAATACGAGAAGTTGAGCTGTAGCTAAATGGTTGGAATTAAGAAACCTCAGCTTGCGAGTTCGGACTCCCGTTATATGAAATTACTTTGATACTAGCAGAAGATTATAATTCAAGCAAAGTAGCGGTTAAGTGCTTCACCCGTGACACGTAGAATTGACAGTTGCAAACTTTTGGAATAATTTGCATTATGCTTGATCCTCCAAAAACTATTAAGTTTCTGCAGTTGTATTCGGTAGAGTGTATAAAACTGTTCTGAAAAGATGCACTGGTGAGCTGTCATATTAGGTAGTAAACTTGAAGTGATTTTGTTCAACTTTCAAAAAAGCTTTGACACCAAAGCTTACATTACCTTTTCCCGTGAATCTTTGTTGTACTTAATCTGATATAGGCAGTCGATATAAAAGCACTTTTTAGCACAGTTGGGTTCCTGAGTTGGTCTGCACACTATATTTCACAATGTTCTCTACTAAGAAAATGTTGTACGTAACTGCTGTAGGCCAAATATTTAACACTTTTTACAATACTTTTTCAACAACCCTTGTAATAGGTGTTATACACATACACATTTCGTGGAATTTGATGACTACGTGTTTTATTCCCTTCCTCCATGGAAAGAGGACACTGGAGTAAGAGACAGAAGCATTCGAAAAATTTACAAAAGGCTGGTACAACGCCATAGGTTGAAAATATGTCTTTGGAAGTAGGCATTCACCTTTTTTTCGAATTTGTTGGACGAACATTAATTTGTGAAATCTGTTGACGCTTTCGCGAAACAATAGCATGTCCTCACTGAAATATTTGATAATGAAAATAACAATGTATAATATGTCGAAATTTGTACGTGGACGTAGTGGTCAAGAGGGCTAAGACGCTTTCCTACGGAGAACTGAAGGCCCCAGGTTTGAAGACTTGCTACTCCCACTGCGGTGTGTCCTTGAGCGAGGGACTGTATCATGGCTGCGTCAGTCGTCTGCTGCGGGCTAGGTATAGTTGGTTTTTAACTGTTCTTAAAAACAGTGTCTCTCAAAACCTCTAGATACGTTACGTTAATTGTATTATAAAATTTGCTTTTACTTTAGCCTATAAGCGGTTTATAACGTTCATACGGTCGCACCTAAGATTATCTTGTCTGTAAAGCAGGAGCTATTCAAAATATTCCATGGTCTCAGCGACTCCTAAGAAAGATAATGCAATGTATTCTGCACGAAAGGTTCAGAAGGAATCCGCCTGGAAAAGGCTAGGCTCTTATATGGACAGGAACTGAGCAGGAGTTTCAGTATTGCGTGTGAAAATTATACTGAACACGGACAAATTGTAGTAAATTTATTGTAGTCATAAGTCGTTTCCAGTGTATACCTTTGTCCACTTAGGCTGAGTTCCAAGATTTAGCATCCATTTCTCGGGAGTAAAGAAATGGGCTTTCCTTGTTGTAGGGTAGTCCAGTGACTGTCAATATGGCCATGTGCGATGTCTTGATGGAACACCATACTTGTAGTCAGATCATCTAGAAACAGTCTAAGCACATTTTTGTCAGACAAACATTTAAGACGATTTCTGTATAGAATTAAGAGTTCACTTTAGTTTCTGTGCCGATATCTCGTGTGTAAGCCTTGCCTCTCTATATGAGACAAAAGCCCAAGTCCTGCAGCAAAAGAATTGTGCTTTCTTACATTTATTTCACCTTCTGCTTTGTAGGCACCACCTTTACAAAGCATAGATCATAAACGTTTTAAATAGTTTCAATCTCCCACTGCACTTTTATCCTAACACAAGAACACACTTGAAGTTACCAGTGGCGGCTAGTAAATTTCGTAGACTCGGTGTTGATATTCGTGCTCTATTGGGGAAGTCATAGAATTCCACTTAAACCGGAGACAGGGGACGACGTGGGGTGTGTTCCTCATTTCATTTCCTCTCATGAACAGACTGCATCAAGTCGTTGAGCCTCCTCGTTCAAAACAGATGATGAATAAGACGTTTTGTTTCCATTAATTAATTACCTATGTCCTTTTGAAGTCTATAGCTGTATGGTCAAATTTATCTGTCTAGAGATTTCAATATGTATAGGTTTGTATACTTTTTAATATAATGAACAACAAAAAAAAAAACAATCAGTTTTGCAAATAAAATTACGTAAAGCTTTACGTGCTTTCTTAAATATAAAGTTCACAAGAATCGTCTTACTGATATGTTAACTACATATGTATGTCTGTACATTAATCTTGACCAGTGAGGGAGTAAATCGAAACTTGAAATGTATTGACTTCATTTTTTAACATCAATTTTACAGAAACTTTGATGAAAACGGATTTCTCGCTGTCCTCTTTTGAGATTTCACAGTCAATTAGGATTTAATGAAACACACGCATGTTAGTTGAGAAAACTTTAGATAATCTTTACCCTTATCTAAAGACTTTTATCAGATTTGAAACCATCTGTAGAAAATTATTCTGTAGCAAAAATCTCGGAATTTCACATTTGTACCAGTTTTGTGGTCTTACAAATTACAAAAACATTTACGAGTAGGTGATTTGCTAGTAGAAGTCTAGGTTACTGCATTCAATAAAAATATAAGGCTAAAGACTTTATGATTATTTGGTATTCTAATATGCTTTTCTCTGTTAAAACACACTTGCGCTAGAATGACGTCACGTCAACGTGCGGTGAGGTAAATGACCAAGAAAAAGTGCTACTATATTTTATTTACTGTTTTAGATTAAGGGCATATTAGAATCGAAATGATTTATAGCAAAGTCGTGTTTTAACATTATTTATACACTCGGGCGGTAATACGTCGTACAAATAATTTCACGAGGGCGCAGCCCGACGTATAACCACCCATCGTGCATAAATAGTGTCAAAACTCTCTTTTTCTATAAATTATTTCTTTATTAAAAACACGCCGCTCTTTTGATGTTAGCCCTTGAATAGTCGGACCATACGCTTTCCTGTAACAAACCAGACGGTATGAAAGTGCAGTTTGTTGTTCTTACTTCTGTAAAGACATTGGGTACAATGCACATTTGATACATTTGAATAAAATCGAATCAATCTCCTCTTGTTTCCCGCTCTTAATTAAACATCACGTCATGTAATGATTATATCTAAGCAAATAATTTTTCAGTTATCGTTTTTAAATGTGGATACATATTCTAAACTTAGTTTGTGCAATTGTATAGAAATGTCACCTTCTAGGTCACAATACATGAAATAGCCTCTCCTTATATACAGACGAGTATAAGATAGTTTCCTAAACAAAAACCAAATACTAGCAGAAGGATGCAATAATAAAATGCTATATGAAAACAAGGATGATGAATATCCAGCAAGTAAAGCCACGTTCTAAAAAAGCAGCCTCTTCAAAGCTCAACATACAGCATGCGGACATGCATACATACAGAAACACACGCTTAGATACACACACAATGGAAGCACAGCAAGACAAAACGAACAAAGGCACACAATGGGGCCCCGCCTTGGAACGATAGGATGTAGAGTTCAACGGTTTATTGCGCGCATCAAACCTTATTCTAACCCCAATCCTCCTTTGGTCATGTTACCTATAGATAAGCTAGACCCGTGAAAACGTTCTTTTTACGCGTATACTGGATGTTGACCTGTTATTGTGGACGGATAGCTCAGTGGTTTGCACACTGGCCTCCCAATCCTGAGGTCGGGGGTTCGATCCCCGGCAGCTACTCGGGAATTTTCAGAAACGCGTTTCAGAGTTTCCCACCCAACTAGAGGTTTACTGGTCAGGAACCCAGGCAATCCTTGCGTGTATCAGTGCTATACACTGGGCACGTTAAAGAACCAGGCTGTCTATTCGCAACGAGCTAGGCTAAGTTAGCCGGACAAGCCTGTATCTGATTTCTGATCTCTCTGTCATGGGGGCTTTGTCTCACTCTGTCCCTCTGGTCAGATCGCTCTGTGTCTATACTAGTAGAGGATGAATTATGCGCCCTTTGTGGCTGCATTTGAACTATGTAAAGCGTCTTTGAACGCGAAATTGATCATAAAAAGGGCGCTATATAAATCTGGTATAATAATAATAATAATAATAATTGTATAGACTTATGTCATATCACCCATACTCGATGAATAAATTTTATATTACTCCATAGAAACAAGTTTCAAAGAAAATCATGATTGCTTTTATCATTCTATCCTCAGAACAGAAACCAGACCCTTGTCAATGAGGTTTAGTTAATACCAAGGACAAAATTTGCTTTTCAGTAAAGGCGAATGATTTTTTAATCATCAGTATGCTTAGAGTCGGCGTAAGATCGAAATAACTGTCGCCGAATGAACCCTAGATACATAATGTAACAAGTTGCGTAGACACTAGTAAAAAGTTAAAATCTTCTGTTCTTTGATTTTACATGTAAAACAAAAATTTGTATCCTCGCAACGTCACACGCAATACGCAATGTCACAACACTACAATATAATATCCATGTTGTTATGAAACGTTGATAATAACTAAAAGTGACCTGTTATACTCAGTAGTTTCAGTACCTAAGGCTATATAATGTCTATGTTTGAATTTTTAAAAAAATCTATATATTTAAATGAATTTGTAAGTATTTATGTATAGCTAGGTGTATGCTGAAACAGATAAATAAAAAACAAGGAAAAATTTATTGTTTTTTTTATCAGTTATCCTGTCATGATTACTGTCCGTCTGTTGTCTCTACGACTTTCACTAGTCCAACTCGTGACGTAATTATCACTTTCATTTCATTTGATTCTGATGTTGTCGAACCGTCAGGGGAGGTTAACTGTATATATATTTATATATATGGTCACGGATTGGAACCAGATCTTCACAAGTTGTGTCTGCTTTGTAAAGATTCATTATTGATAGAATTTTCGTTCATGTGGGTTCATGGTTACGCTGTTATCAAAGGTCAAGTGATGATCTTTTGTGTCAGTTCTGTAATATTTCAACACCTATAGCTTGTACCATAATAAATGATGTTAACCATAATGATATTACTTACAAAAAGGAACTTTCTGTCATATTACAACTTTCTGTCATGGTGGTTCAAAGTCAAAATCCCATGGTGAGATAGGGAATGTTCTGTGTCTGCGCTATATATTGTTGCCCACCTTGAAACATCGAAAACTACAAAATAAAGATTTCAAAATCTGCATAGCATTTGAATATGAAATGTAACAACTTTAATATTATAAAGCTACCAGAATGTTGCCGACATGCTACGAGTTTCTAGTAGAATGATTAGATTTTTGCATGTCATTAAATTCTCAATTATTGTCAGGATACGGGTTATATGACCCTAGGAAGTGCCAAAGCCTTTATTACTAGTACCTTGAGCAACGAAATGGGTCCAATCGCTAAGGTGACTTTGTCTCAGACTAACTGGCAAACCATGTAGAATGTCCTTTGTTAAAATGAAGAGCTGGTGAGACCATATATATCACATATAAAGTTTTTCTCTGGCTACCTCCCCTAAATGATTCGTGTACCAACGATTCGTAATTTATTCAGTTATGAGTTAGATGATTTCAGGGATCAGAAAAATCACACAATATTTCAAACTAACAACCCTCAACCAATGAGGTGTGTAACATTATCGATATATCAAATATACATTAATCTGACAAATAGCCACCTTTTAAAAATACCTTCAGTTTTTAATAACTTAAATAATAATTTACATACAATCTCTCTTTTTCTTTTTACTTTTTCCCGATTTTACAAATTGTGAACCACTGCCATCAATATCATACATTCAGTCATCCTCTGCGTGAATTATTATCAAAGATTAAAAACCCTAAAAGATTCAACATATAAAGTATATGATTTAAAAAAAAATATTACATTTATGCAATAATACATCGCTTTCTATTTTTTCCATCATCGTGAATATTCTTCATTTGCTCCTTCTACTACCCGAATTTTTGTCATATTTTCCACTGACATAATAATCTCTGTCACCGAAACTTTTGTCACTATAACTCCTGTCGCCATTACGTACAAATATTTCTTCGCTATAATTTCTAATGTCATTTCGTCTCCATGACTTTTTATTCTCATATCTGTTTCAGCCACAATCTTTATAATCCTTATCATCTCGGCTGTTCATGTTTCTATCTGGACCCTTAATATTATGACGACGTGGTCATCTATTCATGTTCTCTGGTCTGACATCAGATTGTCTCCAGTTTCATTCCGTCCCATTTGGATGTCTATATTCTTGCGACCCATCTTTACCAATTATGGCTTTTTGATGCCAACTCAGTCTTAACTTTCTGGTATATATCACATGACCGGCATAACTTTGTTACTCTATTTGATATACCAGGCCAGTAAAAACTTGTTCATATTTTGTTAACTGTCTCTTTAGTTGATAAGTGTCCCCAAACTTTAGACCCATGAGCTAGAGTTAGAACACCTCCTGAACTGTGTTGGGACTATTATCTGTTTAATAACTCTTTCCTTCTTCTCGAAGATTCTATATAATACGTTTTTCTTCACTTCAAACTAAAATTTATAACCTCTTTTCGTTTTCAGCTTCGTTTAATCTGAAGCATAAGTCCCTAGTTTCTTTTACGTCTTAAAATCTTTCTGAACACTTTTTATTTGCTCAACTTAAATGTCTGCTGTTTGGCTTTGCAAACCTTAGTAGTTTCATTGTTTCTTTATTTATTGCATGATGGGTTTTCAACATCCCAGTTGCAGCAATATCTTTGCCGGAGAGAGAACTTTCTTTCGTCACGGGTTTTCCACTTTATGACTTGCCTATCTGAATTTCTTTTATTTTTCCGATTATCAAATCGCATGTCATGGTTGGCAAAACCATTGCCTCAATTTCACCTGTAAAATATGACGTATCAACTTCTATCTGTGTTGCAGGAACTGTCCTTTTACGTCATTCGATCGCGACCACAAGATACCTCTTATCCAACATTTGATACGAAGTATTTCCTGACAGTGTTGCCAATTCACACCCTGTACCTTTCAAAACTTGGACTTCTTTATGATTTATATATTCTTTCTTCAACATCGGTCGAAGATTGTGGCCGTTTGCAACATGATAAATTACTTCTATTCATCCGGTTAGAGGTGATAGAGCCACCATGAGCTTCGATGTATTGTTCTGCGTGTGTGATCTTAGCTCTCGAATTTACAAACTTTCCTTCAAGAACAAAGCAAGATCAGTGAAATAAGTTTGGATGATCTGTTCTCTGATCATAAGATCTTTCAGTGTTCCAAATGTATTGCCAACTTCTGCCATTTCCGTCAATCGACTGAAATACCTGTTCAGCCTTGCAATGAGCTGAAAATCAGTTTCACCTCGCTCTGGCCTGCATTCCCTGAAACCTTCCTTTCTTAACTGTTAACGCTTCAGAACTTCTTTCTTCAATGCATGATAGTCATTAGCTTGGTCTTGGCATGCTTGTATATACGTCCATGCCCTTTCCCGTCAGTAATAACTTGTATCTTCTTTTCATCCCTGGCTTTTGCAAACGGCTCAAATCGTTCAAGGTATTCATCCATATAATCTTTACTTTCCTTGAATTCTAGTAGTCTTGGCCGTAATGTTTTGCTACCCAGGTGCTCAGTACCTTTATCAGCCCCCAAAGCTCGGGCTTCAGTCTTAATTCTTAACATTTCCAACTCCTGCTCTTTCAAAACTCGATCTCCCTCTGTTAAAGCTCGTTCTTCTTTCAAGCGTTACAGCTGGTATAATACTTTCTTTTCTGCCTGTTCGAGCTCAAAATCGTTTCTTCTCAGGTTCTTGAGCCTCAATCTTCCTGCCTTCATCTAACCTTAGCAAACGCTCCTCGCGTTTTTCTTCTTCTTCTTCTTCTTCTTCTAGATAATGCGCTGGACTTCTCTGGAGCATCGTCGTACAATATTGTTCAGTGTATGCCTTCAGTTTTAGATCCACACTAGATCATAGGTAGTTTTTGGTGCTTCCGAGCATGTGATACCAGCATCTTTCATTCTAACCTCATATTCATATTTAATTGCATGGGTTTTCTTATAAATGTTTTGCAGATAACTGGTGTATAATATAGGCAGCGTTATATGGTCCATTGCAGTTTGCACATTATTTCATGTTACGATACTGACATTCATAACGAGTATTGGGTCCAGTACAGTGGGGGCAGATCGATTTCCCTGTGCATTTATTTGCAGAATGACCGTGCTTTGACATTTGTTGCATCTGAGGGGAGATAACAATGAAGGATATACAGGGACTTTTGAACCATCATTAAGTTTCACCTGCAGCGGTGTTTTTTTTTTCAGAACTAAATGTAAGTCTGATTGTTGATGATGGCACCTTTGATCGTCATCTGTCAACCTATTTATACCCTAGTAGAAGTGCGCTTTGACTGGTGCTATAGTACTTGTTTCTGATTGGTCCAAATTCGTACATAGTACCAAAGAGCTATAAAAATAAATAGATTGGCAACTTGAAAGGCATATAGAGCTAATCTCGCCAACCTCCCGTGACAAAAAACGAGATCTCGTTTACCGGAAGTGGCGTTTTCTCCACGCGCCATTTTGTATGCGAAAGAAATTATTCATCGGTAAAATAATTATCTCCGTATGACCACGCTTCTTTCGATGGCAAAAAAAAAACGTGTACTTCGTGTCTTAAGACCATTTTACATTAAACTAATTTTGTTTTAGAAGCTAACATGTATTTTTAAATGTAGTTTTAAAGGTACAAATTGTAACTCCATGCTCGCCGATGTTTGTTTTTAGTAAGATAACGCCGAATTACGCTCTGACACGAGCTCACGCGAGATTACAGCCAGTTGCCATTCTGTGTATTTTATACTTCTTTGATAGTACTTTACAACGAGTACATGCTGTAACAAAATCCAGGGGTCATGGGTTCGAGCCCCACTGGGGTCACGACCATGACTTCTCATATGACACCAGTACTGGTTTTTCCATGAAGCGGACTCGAGAGTGGTTCCAATAAGCTTGAAGCTTTCACCATAATCGAGCTAAAACAAATTAGTATAAACTAAATATGGTTCCATTTTACTAGTGTATGTAACATAATGTGTGATGCTGGGATCCAGCTATTTCCGTAATTAACCAAAATCAGCCATAAAAACCAAATCATATTATTAATAAAAGTATTCAACAATAATTATAGCAATGGTAGCATGAAATTGGAGCCAAGCACCATCTGCACCATCTGTGCTTATATGTTACGTTATCAATATATCAAAATATAAAATATACCGCCCGCTTAGCTCAGTGGGTAAGAGCGTTGGTCTACGGATCGCGGGGTCGCGATCGCGATCCTCGGGCGGGGCGTATGTTCTCCGTGACTATTTGATAAACGACATTGTGTCTGAAATCATTAGTCATTCACCTCAGATTCATGTGGGGAAGTTGGCAACAGGTTTGTACTGGTACAGAATCCAGGAACACTGGTTAGGTTAACTGCCCGCCGTTACATGACTGAAATACTGTTGAAAAATGGCATTAAACCCAAAACAAACAAACAAACAAAATATTCTGACTATCATGTAAATTTCCATATTAAAACACATGCAGAGGTTGATTGATTAATATTTATCATTTATTGTTAATATTTATAATGTTTTGATACGTCGTTGATATCATTATAATATAAAGTTAGTTTACTTGCATTTTATTTATTCTTGCCGACTTCGTTGTCTCTAACTACAACCTCTGTGGCAGTTATTCTTTACGACAGTTTGCTTTTAAATCAGTCATAATACAATTACTACAAGTCACATCCGAAATACTGATAATAGTCCAACATCTTATCACGGTATCCGCTCCGAACATGAGTATATGTAACATGCTTACTCTATGCGAAACAACTAGAATCTTTTTCTACAGTTTGTACAGGGGATTTTAAAGTGTGTTACCTATATTAGTTTGTTTAATAATGGCCATTTGGTTTAGATTATTACACATACAATTAAAGTCCCATAAGGCTTTTAATTTTATTTTAAAACAGATATATCAGTTGCCAAATTAAGAGATAAAGCACCACTTTCAATAGTGCACATAATATTAAACAATCAGCGCCATAAAGTAGGGGGTGGGGGTAATAAAAATAATAGACTCAATAATACTTCTTACTGATTGAACAAAATTTATGTGAAAGCAATTATGGAAAGTAAGATTTCTAAGTAAGAAGCGTTTTACCGCTAATTCAGGCTCTTGTACCACCACAAATATTTCCAAGTTATTAACATCATGCCTTACTACTGTAAAAGCCCATGTGAAAGGATTTTGTGACAAAGTACAGGAAAACTCTGGTAAAACTTAATTTGGTCGGTAAAAAATTCTGGCGAAATCCTGGATATGTTTAGAATTAATAATTACAAAGTGTCTTCAGTCAGAACATACGATTTGTCTACTTTGTATACCACTTAATTAATGAAAAGCTAACTGCCCTAATTCAAAAGACTTTTGCGAGGGAAAATGCTTCTTTTCTCGCTTGCAATATTGTAAAACATTCTAACATGACCAGCGAATAACCTATATACATGTAGTAGAGACCGTACCATAGCTCTTCGCATACTTTGATTTTTCAAACTAAAGTGATTTTTACAAGTGCACCGGTTACGATAAAAATGTAAACAACGGACTCTGTCTATAAAACTTTGAAATGAATGAATGACAGTCGATCTTAGTCATAATACTGATTGACAGTGAATGCTAATGGCTCCATGTGTTGCAGAAAGGTATTTAGTTTGTAACTGTAATTTCCCATTAATTGAAATTCTCTCAAAACTGGTAAAATAATTACTTATATTTGGACAAATCTTATCGTCTTTGCCGTTCGGCAGCTGCAAAAAGGGCAAATATAAAATATTCAGTGTAAGTAATATTTCACTGGTACTGCCAGTTAGTAAGTTCATACTTTGAACAACACGTCAGAGAAATTTGGGCAGATTTGACCAATTATGACGTTGGCAGCATTAGATTATATTTTTTCTTTACACAAAAAATGCCGTTAGGTAACAAAGCGAATACGCCGATAATCCGGAGTTCACCGATTATTGTTCCAGTTCACTCAATGTAATCCAGCAATTAAACTGCATAGCTATTAGCTACTGCTGTTATAGGGAAGTGGTAGAGTGTCTGTCTTAGGTGTGAGAGGTCCTGGGTTCGAGTCCCAGTTAGAGCTTAACTATTTAGATTCTGCTAAAGCATACTTTTTCTGTTAATAGACTGTTCCAGATGTTCTAAATTTTTAGCACACAGTATCATGGATCAGTATTTAGCAATCCAGATCAAAGTTGAATGTTAAATCAAATGCACCCAATTAGAAAATATTGACTATATTATGTCCCTTTGATGTTTATGCTCTCCATGTTCAAGAAGAGTTACATGTCCTTGATCACAGTATTTTCGTTATCATGAAAATATTAAATGCTCATAACTCCGCACTTCTGGTTAAAATATTGTCTATATTTCTGTTTTTGAGAAATATATGGACATTTGTCTTCATTTAAAAGCTTTTTAACTTCAAACCTATGATTTGAAAAACTTAGGTACTATCTCTACATGTAGTACAAAATCTATCTTGGGTTATTCTGCAATAAACCACTCGCGTGCAATGACGTCATCCGATCCAAGTGCGTAGCACGGTCGTAAAAAGTAGTTACTATTTTTTTTCTAACACTGTTGATACTAGTTTGTCGTGTTAGAATCGAAATGACAAGTTCCCAATTGTGATTTATCGTAGAATAACCCTAGTATTTCGTTCTTCTGCGAAATAATATATCACTCAGGCCTACGCCTTCGTGATATATTCTTACGCATAAGAACTCAAAACACGGGTTATTCTACGATAAACCACTCTTATTACAACTTATTATTTCTTAATTATACTATGTGGACCTGTGACGAAGTTTGTAAAGCTCGAACAATATTAACGTCAGGTTTGGGGATGCAGTTTTCAGACAAGTCATTTGTATGAACCTATGTATTATTAAAACGAATGAATACATGTAATGAAAAGCTGGTTCCATATAAAGAAGAAACGGTTCCGTATATTACATTTTTCAATTTATATAATGAGAGAATGAACCTATATATTCTTAAAACGAATGAATAACATGAAAAATGTCCATATAAGACAGCCACGGCGTTCCATACATAAGGGTTGTTTTTTATATAAATATACAAGATTTTTTGTGTGTTTTACATAACATGCAAGAGTAGTTTTGTGTTTTACATAACATGCCTTCTGCTGCCATTGTGTATACATGTTAGGGTTTTACCTTGTGGGATAACTTTTATTTACACGATGGGGTAAGAATGAGGATATGGTACACCAAAAACCGGTTTAAGCTCCCCAGTGGTTGTTTTCCACTGACCGTTTAAAGACGGTGTCCCACTGTGTTCCTTTATTTATTCGTTAGTGTGTTTGCTTTATGTGAGAGTGTGAGTGTTGGTGTGTTTTCTTTGTGTGTGCGTGTGTGCGTGCGTGCGTGTTTATCGTGTGCGCGTCCGCGTGCTGGGTTAACCTTTGGAAAGGCTGCGTTTTCGGAACGTGGCTTTCCCTGTTGGATATTTATCCTTGTTTGTTTTTAACAAAACATTAATGTGTTTATTTTCAAAACAAAATAATTATATTGATATGCAATGTATATGTAGTACTTATATAACAATTTAACTATGTGTCAGTTAAACATCAGTAGTTCAATATATCATATGCTAGGTTATGATAGAAATGCAGTTCATATACAAAATACAGTAGGGATCCAGGGACCAAGAACTTAAAAACAACATAAAAATGTATGGTATGGTTCAAATCCTAGGTCATGCGAGGCTACTTAAGCAATTTTACCCAAGGAGCCGGACCCTAAATTCCTGATATGCCTAAACGATACCACCTAAAGAATGAGAACGATACCACCTAAAGAATGAGAGACTTGAGGGATGAAAAATGCGTACATGATAGATTCATAAATCGTAATTAATGCATCCGAAGTCTACCAGAGCTTGTCAATGGCAGACCAAGATCTAGGTCTTCAATCATGGACATGCGGAGGCACAAAGATGAGCTCTACTCACCTTAGCGGTGCAAACTGCAAATATAAGAGTGAGATGAGTAAGACACTCATATACAACTGCCCATGAATATAAAATTCATGCAATAATTTTATAAAATAAGTATTAAGTCTGTATCTTGATATTCTTCTAGGAAAATCGATGTTCCTCAAATATAATTCAACACTTGAAAAATATGAAAAGGACACGTGCAAAACCCGCATATCAAAAAGATAAAACAAAAAATATTCATCTTCAGTACATAGTTATATCATTTGAGCCGTGCCATGAGAAAACCAACATAGTGGGTTTGCGACCAGCATGGATCCAGACCAGCCTGCGCATCCGCGCAGTCTGGTCAGGCTCCATGCTGTTCGCTTTTAAAGCCTATTGGAATTGGAGAAACTGTTAGCGAACAGCATGGATCCTGACCAGACTGCGCGGATTGTCTGGATCCATGCTGGTCGCAAACCCACTATGTTGGTTTTCTCATGGCGTGGCTCATTTATATGCATCAAGTTAATTCATAAATCAGGTTAACATCAGCAGTTCAGAACATTAACAAATTGTAAAACCATTGAAGTAACAAGCTTCCATCACGATCAACACTTGACAGTACTCTTTGAATCATCTCAGTATTTTTCTGTCTATAAGTCAGAACGAAAGAAGAACATGTGCAAAATATAAACAAACCAACATCATCGGCGCTCAGCATTCTGATTGGTTGACCGTACCACGCACCGCTGTATGCAAACAAAGTAATGCAAGAATTGTCTTCCATCTCCAGGATAAAACAAAATTCGTCCGCCATGTTCCATGCACACGACAATCAAATTGAAGTACATAGAAATTCAAAACAAGAAATAGCTTAACTGCAGAAACTCTAACTTGAATCCAAACATCGAACGTCATCCTTACTTTCACTTTCGATTCTCCTTTTAAATTAACAAAGCGGATAATTTACGAGAGAAAAAAAGAAGACAATCTGATGCACTGTGGCAAAAGTTCCAAAGCATGGAAAAGGAAGATCCAATGCTCGTTTCCGTTATATATCATGCGATGCTGAATTTGCAGGACAGTCTGTCAGAATTTCTTGAACTCGGCGTCTTCCGCCATTTATACCGGCAGGTTGTCCGCGTACTTGCTCCACAAATATTTCGGGTCAGTTTGACCACCAAACGTGTTGTGTTGCACCTAAAATAATACACATGCAGGACAAAATAATTAGTATTGGTAAAATTCGTAACTGCTGGTCTGATCTTTAAATTTTTACCGACCACCGGATTTAGTTGCTCAAAGATAGAATGTCGTAAACTCCAACATTTCCAGCCACTGAACCCGCAAAATATATTGAGAAGTTATGAATATTTATTGAATGGCCTGAGAGAGACACTTCGGTTAAAATGACAATATTTTGTTTATCTGTACGTCCTACATCAGGTAAATCAGGAAGAAACAACGTGTTAGTACAGTTAGCTGAAGTAAGTTGATAAACTCAAAGAATGAATGAACTTTCAAGATGCACAAGTTCGGATAAATCCGGATTCGGACCGTACCATTTATTATTCTCAGTATGCTCATCAGCCATGGTCACCTGGGCTTCACATCCAGTCCTTGCTATAATGTTTCATTATAATATTAATAAAAAACATAAAAAGTGTATTATGGTGTATTTATTAATGAAACGACAAGATATTTCATGTGTCACTGAAGAAATCTTAATGTCAAGTGTCTTGATTGAGACCTGTTTCTTGGCTTGGCCCCGTAGCGTCTTACCTCCCTCTCTCTGCAGTGGCCCGGCTCCCTGCGCACCGAACAAATCAGCTTGCATGCCCTGGTAGTCTTCTCCAAAACCTTATCCATCAAAACACTTTGATTTTTTAAGTGATCCCTTTAATTCAGCGATTTTTACAGTAATGGTATCAATTTTTTTCTACATTAGATGGGTCCATTCCCTCTGTTTGGGTTTCAGCGTTACAACTTATGGTAGGCTGTGTACCTTTACAATACCGGTATCACTGTTATTAGTCTCCTCTTCAAAGAAAATATGCTCGTCCTCACTTCTCAGTATCTGGTCCAAAACCTCAGATGGTGACTTTACCTTACCTCCTAAGCTGAGCAAGTGACTTCTAGATGCTTCACGAGACAGCTTCACTACATCTTCACCCTACCTTACAACCTTCGGGCTAGGTGACTCAGGTCGATAACGCTTTTGTTATTTGTCTCCATTGCACTTAGCGAGGTTACCGGGAACACTTGAAGTCACATGCTATACATTTATATGGGAAGTCACATGCTATACATTTATATGGGACATCGTAGTCACTCACATGACTTTTGTAAAATGAGTTTCAATCATAGACTTCTCATCGTTTTTGTTGCAGATAGCACCCTGATACACCCTTCCTCTCTTTGTCACATTTCCGCATTGTAGAGGCCATCTTAAGAAAGAATAAACACAAACTAAATATTTGCATGCAAGAAAAATATGCATCCAAGATCTGACCTTGACCATGACCAGTTTAAGGACATTGTACCATTCTGTAACTTGTCAACCAGTATAGAGCTTAAGAGGTTGGATGCGCGCCATAAACCTATTTAAGCTCCCCAGTAGTAGTGTGTTTGCCACTGACCGTTCCAAGGCGGTGCCCTACAGTGTTCCTTTATTTGTTTGTTTTGTCCTCGTGTGTTTGCTTTGTATGTGATTGTTTGTGTGTTAGAAATGTAGTGTTCCTTTATTTGTTTGTTTTGTCCTCGGGTGTTTGCTTTGTATGTGATTGTGTGTTTGTTAGAAGTGTGCACATGCTGTGGGTTTCGTTTTGGGGAGGCTGTGTTTTTGGAAAGTGGCATTCCCTGTTTGATAATTATCATTGTTTTTGTAAGCTTATCACGATGAACCACCCGCGACGCCTCCGAATCTTGTAGCCTGATCACATACGCACATTGTTAGGCATAGCTTGTACATAGCTAATACCCGATAAACTAGTTTGATGAAGATGCCATAAATAGCCACCTTCTTTATACCCGTTTTCAGAAAGCTTGATGTATTAACCACATTTATCATTTTTAGCAAAGAAGCCAAACAAAGAATCTGCCTTGCAACCTGATGTGCTGTAACCATTCTCTGGTGCATTTTTTCTGTTTACTTAACATATGATATTACCCTACTATCGTAATCAACGTTATATCTTGACAATTCTGCTGGAGTTCTTACCTCTTTTTCAGTTTTTGACAAGTCCTTTTCCTACCAAATTGTCCTCCCTGACACTGCATGATGAGCCTTATTCAACATTTCTTTCATCAATGATCTAGGCACCACATCCATATTTAGAAGAAAAAATTACCTGTAACGAGTCCTATAATAACCAATTGTGTTTAGTCGCAGGTCCTGTATCTGTTAACTTGCTAATATACGGCCTATTATCATGGTATGATATCTTTGCATCATATTAGGTTTATTGAGTATCTGCTATCTCGCTGCTAAATCTCTGCTGAAGTATTGTCCTCTTTCTTGTAACATTTTGCTTGCATTCTTGCAATTATTTTACCCCCTCCTAGGTCCGAACTCACATTTTTGTCTTCTTCTGACTTTGATTTTTCTCTTTCCTGCAGAACTGACCCATCTGTCCTCATCTGTTCCTTACTGCAGTTATCTTCATTCAAACCGTTTTCCATCTTTGTAACCCTTTTAAGAGCATTCGCTGAATTTTCAATCGTGCCTTCCTGTGAGAATGTATCCACAAAGGGCTTTAGGACTGCTTCGAAAAGTTGTCTCCATTTTCGTGCGTACCGGCTCTTACTGACTGGTTCATCAGTCGTCTCTGCATCAGCCTCTCCACCAGATACACGACTCCGCCGATCGGCGAGACACATCCCCACCGATATCCTTACTCACCTTATAATCATGCCTCTCTATATTCACCAGCATATCTCTTCGTAACCACATCTTACACTTTTTACATGACCTACTCCTTGAAACCTCTTTCACATCGAAGTAATTGCACTGAAAATCCCAGGGCTTTACACATCTCAACATAATGTCCTCATTTGAGTGTTTCCTACCTGCTATCTAGCTTTGTCGTCATACAAACCATTAAAAAAACGTCTGAATATATATTGACACTTTATTGCTGGAATACTATCACAGCCAGCACTGCCATACAACATTTTAAGCAAATTTCTCTATAGACTCATTTTGCTTTTGATTACGCCAACTAAACTCTGCACCAAAATTCACAGCCGTACGAATCACCCTCAAATAACGGTTTATCTCTTCTACCAATTCAGTGTAGTCATGCCTAACATTTGGTTGCAATTGGCCAAATACAAAATCACCTGCATCACCTGGTAATCTAGGCAACAGTTCATTGCACCTATAACCATCTGTTCATCGAAATCTGTCTGCAACTTACGAAATGTTAAACCAAACATTCCAAGTTTCTTTACCACCTATTTTTTATAGTTACACAGTGTATATTACGTTTTAATCCCAGAGGCTCCTGTATCATCATTTTATGAATTTTATTTCACTGACACCATGTCTTGTGTTGTTATATTTTCTGGTCCTTCGGGATCATTGATTTCAACTCATTTTGATTTGAAGATTGAATACTGCTTAAGCCGGTGCTAGGGGGCGTGGGCAGTGTTGCTTTTTCCATTACTGCCCATGAACAGACTCAATCAAACCGAGTCTGCAATTTTCACTATTTGCCTTGTTCTCGGTGCTTCAGAGGGATCTTCTTTCCAGATTTTATTTGTAACTACTACATCTGTATACACCAATTGCCGATATCCGCCCCTTGCATTTAGCAACACTTAAATCACTCCTCTGAGTTTGCCTGCCTCCATCTAACTTACCCCTTAACTGTCATAAGTTCATCCAAACCCTGCGTTATAGCAATACCGGTATTCGACTGACGAACAGTGTGAACTGTAGCAGAAGTCATTTCTGTAAGAGCTTGTCTCATGTCAGGATTATCATTATGCCTAACAGAATCACCCATAACATTATCACGCATTCTAAGGTTGTCATGGCTACAATTATCATCAGTTTCTGAAAGGTCAGGGTTGCGACGCGGCATGTCACTTACATGTTGGTTTTGATTTGTATGAGACGAATGCATCCCCTAACATCATAGTCTGTATCAGTATTGCTTGAACAATCTTTAAATCAGCACAATCGCCCTCGTTGCATCTCTTTTTAAGATTCTTTTATTCCCAATAATTTCTGTTAAAGTTTATAGTTAGACGACATTAAGAAAAAATGAGGCATGCAGTATATGAAACAGCTGCTTTAAAAATGCATTGATTGCTTAGTAATTACAATCTGCTGGATCTGCAGTAATCTCGATTTCTGCATTATTTGTTGGATTCGCTGGAATTGCTGAACTCACAACTCTCTGCCAGTTCCGACGAATTCTTTTCCAACCAAACCAGCACACTCTTTGTAAGGATGCACAATCGTCTTCGCAAGGTTCGTATCACCGGATATGCAGGATTCATCTCCCAACTTCAGATTCACCAACCTTCACCAAATTCGCTGTTGGCAGACATCACAGCACTATTCTGACACTATAAGATATGTCGGTGTCCAGGGGCCATAAACTTAATAACCTTAGTTCATGCGAGGCTACTTAAGGAGGTAGGTTACCTTAATATATGTATGTGTGCATGACCAACTAGAAGCTAACTGATTTGCAGGAAAGTCGGTTAGAATTGCTGGAACTCAGGGTCTCCGCTCTGCCGCCACTGCTACCGGCAAATCGTCCGCGCACCTGTTCCACAAATATTTCGGGTCGATTTATCCACCAAACATCTTGTGCTGCACCTAAAATAAATCTAACAAACACATGCAAGACAAAAATAATTAGTACTGGTAAAATTCGTCATTTCTGGACTGATCTTTGAAGTTTTACCGACCACCGGTAGGGTCGTCAAAGATGGAATGTCATAAACTCCAACATCTCCAGTCACTGCAGCAGCATTATTAATATTTATTAAATGGCCTGAGAGAGACACCTCGGTTAAAATGATAATATTTTCGTCTTTCTGCACGTCCTACATCAAGTATATCATGAAGAAACGATGTGTTAGTACCTTAGACATGTACATAATATATTAAATGTATAGAAAAATACATGTATAGAACAGAATAGAAAAAAGACACGTAATTTTTGGCATGTACGAAATACATCGCATACATTGAATGAGGCTTTTTTTGGACAATCGCAACCATCTAAATTTAACGGTGACGGAAGACCGAATTTAACTTGTTCTATATTGTTATGTTTATGTTGTTTACAATCATCACAGAAATATCCAATATCCGAATGTCAGAATGTCTATGAAAATGTTCCATAAATTATTACAATTGAAATAAAAGCAAATGCGTTGTTTGTAAAAATACCATTATACGTCAATGCCATGTGACGTGGTTCCCCAACTATTTGCTTTATATAGTATATAAAGTATTTATTGATAAAGTAATTATTGTAAACATTTATGTGGTCTAGGAGTAGTTAGTATGTTATTGGTATAGTTTTAAACAGCTTGTCTGTTTCAGTTTCGATAAAGGAGTGTTTCTCTGAATAGCTTCCACGAATGATCATATTTATACTGCACCCGCTATTTAAAAGTAGGATTTCAGAAAAATGACTAGACTGATTACATATCTGTATAAACGGCTAAATAAATCCTGATTAGTAACAAATGCTAAAACAAGGTTGTTAGATCAATAGATATTGACACGGACTCATTAGTCGGGGGGAGTTTCCTAGCTAATCCCCGCTACGAAAGTCATTGGGCAATGCACTTTATCTGACCAGATGCAAATCACCGTGACGGGAAAGTTTTAATCCGTCTATAAAATAGGGTCACTCAAGGGCTGCATAAAGTTTGTCTCAAGAGTATCACACACCAAGAAGTAAAACCATGTGCCTCCCGCAGATCTATATTATTTGTGCACCGCCATACGTACAGTCGATGCTATGATGGAATACATAGATCTCTACTAGGTCACAAAATATTTCCAATCTTTTGTGAGTATGGTTGGTTTCCCTTCTTCTAAAAAATGACTGCAAATTATCAGTTATATAAAAATAATGTTTGTGTTTGTTTTTTCATGTTATGTTATTTTGCATTCAGATTCAATTACATATACAACTCTCTCAATATTTAGAAAAAAATTATGTGTTTTTATTGATAATTTATTTTGTTTAATAACTGCAACATATGAATATCATCATAAGTTTTTTAACGTTAGGTTCCAATTTAGTTAAAACAAAATAATCTTCATTGAAACCATTATGTTAATTCAATACCGTCGTATCATTGCTAATAAACTTGTTATTTTTATTTTGAATGGATATATTGTGAAGTAAATCATCTCAGTCTACTTCCTGCGGAAAAAAAGCGTTTGAACTTGTGACTTCAGTCTGTGCGACCGGGGACGTCTTGTCAGCACGAAGTATTTCACTTTGTGCTAGTTTTCAATATTTATAGGTCATTGTTTTCTTGTGCAGTTTTGGGAGAATTCCAAGCCAGCGGAATAATAGTACAACTCGGTATTAGGCACAGGTTCACTTTGTACAAGATGAATGATGAATAGAATGGCGTACAATATTGTTATGACAAATATCATTACTACATAGAAGTGAAGACTGAGTAACAAGACTTATGACAGAAATAACTACATCTTCTTCGTAGTAAACTTAACTATTTATATTTGTAGAGGTAACGCTACAAAACTTTGTTAATATAAACCACTCCTTACTACCGATATTCAAAATCCCGCGCATTATTTCAAATAATGTCTATTTTTAGAAAATCTATTTTTACCTTATAAAGGCCTTTTTCCTAGAAGTCAATGTAGTATGAAATTCCATGAATTTAGATTATGACAGGAAAAAAGTAGAAATCATGTTCTAAAAATCAGTTAGTGTAATGACTTTGTCTAATGTAGACTAATTTTTGTTCGCACCGCACTTGGACTGTTTGTGCGTCTGTCTGTATGTGGGGATTAAAGTATTATTACACGAATGAAAGTAACGTCACACGTACGACCGGGTTTTCTCGTGGCATAGTTTTTGTTTAAAATAATAATGCCCCGTGAAATCCTAATTTTGCGTGTTGGTGTCAGCAAGATCGCGCTCTAGCAGGATCGTGCTCTAACAAGATCGCGCTCTAGCAGGATTGTGCGTTAACAGGATCGCACTCTAATAGAGGATCGTACTCATTCAGGATTGCGCTCTAGCTGGATCGTGCTCTAACAGGATCGTACTCTAACAGGATCGTAACAGGATCGCGCTGTAATAGGGGATCGTACTCTAACAGGATCGAACTCTTAACTGGAATTGACGGAAGCTGTTCTTCCTTTCAAAAAAGGTATTTTTGTCATAATTTTAATTATATCATTACTTTAATGTATTCAACTCGTTGAATGTTGTTTAGTGAAGGCTGTTTATTCTGATGCCATAAAATGTTCATTCACATTTAAAATACAACTGCTTAAAAGTGCAACATCTCAATGTTGTTTTTATTTTTTTCTATATTTCAACGCTTTACTAGGTTTAAGTTGCTATCTAAGCAGCAGGTATATCCTTGATAAAATGTCATATCAGTTCTTGTTTAAAATCTGTATCTTATTAAAGATGACATTTGATGAAAACTTATGCAATACTTGTTAATACCAGCTTCATGCAAATATGTACATTTAATTCCAATGTTATTTTAGCATGAAAATTTTAGACCCTATTTACACCAGATTACCTCTAAAACATTTGTTATTGAATCTACCATGTTTTCATATTATTTTATTCTTTTTAATGAAATAAGGGATTAATGAAACAATATCATTTCTGTAATAAGTATTTTTTCTGCTTTATCTTGGTATACCGAATTCAAATTTTTGCTTCACAGGCATATTTGGAGGGTATTTTTAAAAATTATTGAAAAAGACAATGGATAATTGAGTTAATATAAAACAAATGATAACTATCCAAATTATTTTAATGTTTTATGCATAAAATTAAATCTCGGTTTTTAATTGAATTCAGTGATGCCCTCATGTTTAAATCATGATAAAATTACCTGTTGTGTATTTGTTTATTTTCCTTATTAATTGGTAATTTATTTTTATTCCTATAAAGAAATAGATCTATAATAAATATTATAAGCTTTTATTGTCAATCCACCAGGCTGACCAATTTTACTTTTAACACTATTTCTGCAGTTTGAAAAAAAAATCATATGCCAAAAGTGATAGAACAATAATAATAACAATAATAACGCTGATATATTTATTGTTGCAAAGAAAGTTAATAAAATGAAATAATATGTATACCGTGCATTATGGTTGTAATTAGGGCGATTACATAGTTGCACTTTTTAAAATTGTAACTAAGTTGACTCTTTAAGTGTTGCATAGATCTACTATTTAATATTCTTCAGTAAAATAACATGCAATTAAGTGTACCAAAATGACGATGATTTATGTTTAACATGCAATCCTTGCTGTATTGGCACTCTTTAACCAGGTTGAAGTCTTCACCTGGATTGAGAGACATTCGCTTGATCTAAACAATGTCTCTCGTCCGAAAGACAAAAAGTCTTTAGACCGAAACACTCAAATTAGCTTAAGCAATAAAAATCAATGAAAGAATAATTAAAACTCTCATTTCAGAATGTGTGAATTTATTCATTTCTTTTATCAGATGTTCAGAATCCAAACTATTTGGGAATTTTGTTTAAGCATTATAGTTCTTAAGCAAACTTTTTATGAAAATGTGTTTACTGTAAAGTTTATTTGAAATAAGAAGTTGTTTAAATGAATAACTAATGTATCTGTAATGAAATGATTGTTTTAAAGACATTTTTTCTCTCAAACGAGAGACAATGTTCAGATCGAGAGAACGTATCTCAATCCTCTTGGTCTCCGACCTGTTAACAATATACATAATTATTAATTATATATATTTACTCATGCATAATCAATGTAAGTATATATTTGTTCTATTTTTAAATATCATGCTCTCCTTATTGGAGTGAAATAAATAATATCTATCTATCTAGCATGGTGGCTTTAAAGGGTATAAATACTGTTATTCAAATTTTATAATAACTTTTATTTTTCGACGTCCATAGGATGTTCATTGTAATTATTAAATGGAGTTTTTGCCTGTGTGTCTATAAATATATTTATTTATGTGCGTAGTCAGATTTATTAAGTGCATAAAAAAAGTTTATGTTCAGCGGTGCAAATGCATACTTGCGTGTTTGTGCTATATTCAAGTTGTTACATGCGCAGCTTAGATAATACAACAAGTTTAGCGTCTCATAAATATTGAAAAACGCGTCCTTTGGCTTTTCGCCAGTCGGGTCGTCCTGACCGTAAACGGGTAAATCCCACAGATAAACACATCCGTTGAATAACCAATCACATTCAACATATTTGGAATGCGGAAGTTTTGAACATTTACTGTCTGTCAATTTTAAAGATAAATAATTAAGCGCTTTGAAGTATCACTGAATATGACAGACAAAAAATGTATATGGCCCATCAAAGTTTAAGTAGCTTTTATTGTAACATATATTTCTACAACACAGTATTTACCCTAAGGGGTACCAATGTTTAAGACTATAGTCCACTCAGTTTATTAACGTTTCGGCCATAAGGCCTTTATCAAAATGAAAAATCGAGAATTACTCTAATCATGGCGTCTCATAATATAACAACTTTGAAATACAAACCGAAACTGACGTAACGTTATTAAACGTCAACGTCAAATCCGCTAAAATCGATACTTTATGATGCACAAAGACTGTTTCTGCTAATGAAGTTATGATTAAAAATAAAATAAAGACTTATGTGCAAAACACATCAGCTAGTGAGTCCAATGCTATCATGGGCGATAAATTTATATCCTAATCAATGCGTTGGTAGGACAATGAAAGTTTATATACCATAGATATATGACAAACAAAAAGCTAAAACAAACAAAGATACTCATAAAATTTTGCACTTAACCATTAGATCATTACTAAAACGGAAAAATAAATTTAAAACTTGCCTATTTTTATATTTCTATTTGTTGATGATAAACTATTCGTTTTTAAATTTATTCTTCATTTTAGTAATGAATATGTTGTATATTATGAGACGCCATGTTTTAAGTAATTCTCGGAATTTGTCATTTGATAAAGCCTTATGGCCGAAACGTTAATAAAACTGAGTGAGAACTATAGAGTTTTATATTTCTACAATTTTACATTTTGTAAAAAATATGTCTACATGGCATAGCAGGCTTGTTATATTATTTTATATCCGTGTAGATTACTTGGACTAATCTCCAAAATGAACCAGAAAATAAAATTTATCAGACATGAAAATTGATAAATAGATATTTAGCTTGTACTTTATTATAACGTATATTTAGATAGTCTAAAGCAAAAAGTGTTCGTGGTGTTCCAACAGACCTTTAAAGTTTGCACCGACCCTAACGTTGATTTTCCGTTCGAAAAAATAAAAATAAACATATCAAAAGCAAGAAGCCGATTGGGGATGTATTAAAAGATGAAATAATGATCGAGTACAATCTAACAGTAGCCGCTATAACAGTATCAACAGCAGTGCAGTTGTCATGGTAATCACCTGCATTTCAAATATTGCTATATCATGCACACATTTATCAATAATTCTGAAAGGATACTCAAATGTATGAAAGTTATATATTGTGCAACTACCTACTGACAACAATGATTTACGACCCACAATACATCAAATTGACGTCGATTTGCTTGAAACCTTGAAAGATAATTCAAAGGATAGAGTACGAAAGTTAAAATCTAATTTTAATACAAGAATAAATATTTCATATGTACATTTAATATCTACTTGATTCACTTTGGAATCAGTTAACTTAGTTGAACATTTTCATTTGAAACCAATTTTGTAATTTCGATTCATATTTGTATACATGTTATGTCAGGTTTTTCTCTGATATGTGTAGGAATTATTTGACATGTAACTCTTACCTATATCAAAGTGAATACAAGTGTTGAATGTTGCATTATTTCTATCTTATGAACTACACTTGAATATTATGATTTTTTGTGACAAAAAAAGTAAAAAAAAAAAAAAAAAACAGAAAAGAAAATGAACGCATATATAATTAACCGCCCCAATTTTGTGGTCACATAATGTTAGATATTTTAGGTGTAAACTATTGTTAAAATTGTTGTCTGTAACTTAAAGTGCATTATACGGCCTTGAAACACGTATGATAAGGTCTACAATACACCTGCGTGACCGTGAACGGTTACCAACAACCGTTTGTGACCAGTAAACTGATAAACGTAAACATTTGCAAACTAATTAAGACACAGTATTAAGAAATAACGAGACGCAGTTGTTAAACTTCAAATATTCTAAAGAATGTTATTTAAATAATACTAGTATAGATATGAAAGGGAAAAAACAAAACAGTCGTCGGATGCGGGACTTGATTTCAGAATATCCTGAACGTAGAACGGCACTAGAGACATGAACAACAGCCATCTCTAGAGACAAAATTATTACACTGAAATTCCTTTAGTAGACTATGTCTTAATTCTAGTTAGTCATAATACCCAGTTTGGTTTGCATTTTCAGTTTTTCGCTTCTAATTTTAACTTTTGTTTGACGTTGGTTTTGTAAAAACTGACGCGTGCCGATTTTTGTTTTACTAGAAAAAAAGCCCTGATTCTTTACTTATTTCCAGTGATTTATTTTATCTATTTATGGTTTTATTGCTTAACTATGGAACTTTTCAGAAATTATTATCAAATCTAAAAAAAAATATTCCATCATTAAAACAACGACGGTGTTAAAAATTACCCTGATTTGGCGGTTTGCAATTTACCTGGTAAAATGGGGAAACACACACACACACACAAAACACGTTGACCCACCAACAATATATTTCAGAGCTACACACTAGCGACATGTAGGAGCCAAAAATGAGTCTTCTGCATTATCAGATTATCAGAAAGACATTTATTTTCATAGTTTGTTTTAGTGTTTTCGTTTTTTTAAAAACAAGAAATTACATATTTTTTCTAGAGAGAACTCCTTCCGTTAAACCTCCGTCTTGGATTAGCCATAACCACGTACAATACTCTATTTACGTGAAATGGTGTGGATTGGTGTTCCTCAAATCTTGTGCATTTGTGCCTAAGGTCATTTTTCTCTTTAATATTTGTGCAAATACAACGATGTCCGTATTGGAGTTTTATCAACCGTGAATAAAACATTTTTTAGGAATCCTTAGTTTATAACAGATCCGTATACGCTTATATTATGATAAAAAAGGCAGAGCAAAGAAACAAAAAAAGTCGGAACATTCCGAAAGCGCAACATCGTGCATAACGTCGCGTCCATATTTTTTTTTTAAAAATATCATGTGACAAACTAAATGTGAATACTTTTATTAGTGTGGCTGAAAACTGTAATTATGGCGTTGGCAAACTATTCCGGCGTACGGTGATAGATAGATAGATAGATAGATAGAATGTCCAATTACATGGCAAGTATGATTCAATACATACAACAAACAATAAACAATGGTATGATTAATATACCTGCTAGTCAACATATATAACGTGTGTGATTTCATTAATTTCGTATGTCATATTTGAAAAGGAGAACGTCATTGACAAGTATGTTTAAAGTATCAATTTTACATTGAAATATAAGGCATTTGAAAAATAAGTAACGGCTGCTTTTGTGACAACAAGGTACACAATATTTCATATTTTTGGAATTTCCAAAAATAATTTTCGCTACTGAACTCTGCCGCAAGAAATAAAAACTATGCATCTCTGTACTGTATATCAATATATACTAGAATTTCATCACTTAATATGCCTTATATTTTATGTTTTATGCATAAAGCCAAAATGTATGCTATTTACGCGACGATTTTGGATGCTTTCTTTTTCTTAATATCACTATACGTTTTTCTACTATGACGTAATATTATTGACTTGTACGGAACAAGTTTCGATTTGCCGGTATTAACATGCTATTCAACATTGTAAATTTCTGAACATATTCTGAGAATGTATCTGTACTTAATATATGTATTGGAAAACGGCATTATTACAAGATGATATTATTACAGGACTACCTGTAAATAGTAACAATTTTATGTGTTATTGTATTGCTTCATGCATTATCACATTATCACATTATCATTATCATTATCATGGCGAGGATGGGCCTGGCGTTAGCGTGGCAAATTTACGTCCGTTAACAGATATGACGACATGACGTTTCATAGAGGCACAAAGGCTTATATTTTAGTATTATTATCTGAAGCCTAACGTCATCTTTTCCCCCAGAAATACTGTAAGCTGTGAAAGCATTTGATTTTTATACAATTGCATCTAAATTTTTTTATAAAAAACCGGAATACTCGAACTGGCCTACAAAGGCTGAAGATGATTATGTATATGTACCCATAAAATGGAACACTAAATTTTTCTTTCCATATTGTAGGTATATAAACATGTAATAAACGGGTAAATACATTGGACAGCGGTGCCTTTGAGAGATAATGGCCCTGGAAGAAGGTACCAGCCCTCGGTATTATATCCTTGCCAGGGCCATAATCACTCAAATGAGCGGACGCAGTGGTCCAGTGGTAACACTGTTTGACTACAAACCCAAGGGTCGTGAGTATGAGCCCCCGCTCCTCTAACTAAGATAACTAACATTGGGATAAGAGTCCCGTGTATGGGTGCTTTACACCTGACACGAAGCTTCTAGAATTGGAGCATCTTCTGTATCTTGCACTACACCACAACATACTAACAGTCTGAAGTCGCCATATAGTACCGTGCGATCAATGCTTCATCACATATAACTCAAGGCACCATCATACCTATGTACATTGTAAATTATAACCATCTCCGTATGATTGCTTGTATTATATACCTTACTATAATAGTAACAACAGCTTATACAAGCGATTATGTTGCGCTGGAATATTGTAACCTTAATCTGAAGCTAGGTTTGTAAGTGTAATTTCTTCTGTAACAATTCGCTGACACACAAAAAAATGAAATCTGCAGTAAACAACTAAGACTAGCTCCTACACTATGATAAATCTTCTTTTTTTTTACATTTCTATTAATCAATGGAATGAATTGAGCCTGTCAATTTTAAATTAACATTATTCCTCAAAGAAAATCTCTAGAATAGACTGGCTTTTTTCTCTATGAATTGAAGTTAGAAAAAAAAAGAAGAAAAATTATAGAAATATATTTATTATCTGAGTCTAGTGGCTAGTCTGAACAATGCATGTGATGTAATCAAAATAGTTGCTAGGATAGCCTTTAATTGAAATTAATTCTATTTAGTATCGAAATAAAGTTGTATACTTGTAAACTACTTGGATATTATATCGTTGTATCACAACTTTGACATATGAGAAGTGAAATAAAGCCATTATAAAGAATATTTGCGGTCTTTCTGATATTAAATTTACCCGGTCAGCTGCAGAAAAGATTAAATTTTCCGGAGCTTAAGTTCAGAAAGACAGTAACCGAATTTTCTATTTATCCTGTAGTCGATAAAATTTGTTAATAACATATTTTTGTTGTATGAGTAACACTGTTACCACATGTATATGTCTTAAATGTTGATCTGTATATATGTAAAATATGTCTTATGGTTTTAAAAGTCTTAAAGTTTCTTACTGTCATCAAATGACATTTTAGTAAGTTTTACTGTAACTGACAACAATTGTATGGTATTGGATAATTTATTATGATTTATACGCGAGAGAAGTGTCTTGTTACTCAGTTACTGGATGACAATGTATTTTATCTATGTTATATTTTGCTGAATATGTACACTGATGAGACTAATAAATAATACATATAAAAATTATAAATCATAGGTGCTTACCGGGCATTCATGTACAAAACAAGAGAAGTGGTTTTGACTAGGATAAAATACAAGCGAAAAAACACGCTTGATATGTATTCAAATGCCCACCGTCTCTACCTTAAGTATTTCCATGCCGGACAATCTGACGGCAGTGTAAGACTATCCACTATGAATGTTTTAGAATCCAACAAATACAAGATAATACTGCTTAAAACAAACCGAAAGTTGATAATATCTAATTTATTTTTGCATTACATATTACTTAAAGCTTGAATACACATACTTAGATTTTAAAATTCCGTTCGATATTTCGCGGAAATATGTAAGGCTGTGCCTTTGATATTGGTATAAGTATTTCCTCTGTAAACCTCAATAAAGCTTTTTGGGTAACCATATTCCAAGAAACATGATTTCACGTCTTTCGTACCTGTTTTTTTTAATCTTTTTTTCTTTCAATCCACAAGTATCGCTTTGCCTAATTTGAATTTTATTTCCATATAGAAAGTTCTATGTAATGATATATATTTTGGGGATTATTATAACATGACGCGATTTCAGGTTGTAGGTCATTCTTTCATTTAAAGTGTATCGCATCGCTTTGCATGTTAAGCATATCATTTCCTTTAAAAAGTTCTTTGAAAAAGTATAAATTTTCGGGATATATTTGATAGTAACACTTGATATATGTATCCGTTTCTAATCAGACGCGATTTTTACGCCTATTTCTCGTAAATACACAAATATCGTTTTGCCTAATATGATTCTTATTTTCGTTGATGATATTTTAGGTACATATCTGAAAATTCAAGTTGACAGGGAAATCAGTGCATGAGGAAAGACGCTGATTTTAAATGGAAGCTTTCACTTTCGTCTATAGTTCCTAAAAGGAACAAATCAAGAAAATTCCCAATACTTTGAACATTTATATTGACAAATTCATTATCTCATCTATATCAACAGGTAACAAACATAACATAGAGCAGAGGGTTTCCATACTGTTTTTCGTTATACATTTCTTATACGACGGTTGTTCCGGAAGCTCCATTGCTTTATGATATTAAATGATTGGACATCATGTCTAGATACATCAATAGAAGGGTCTTTTTGACATCATGCACAGGTAAATGTCCTTACAGAGATACAAACGTGTATAGTAGAATACACTGTTGATTTCTTCTGTTTACAAGGCTTTTAAAATGTATACGGCATTGTAATACATGTACAAAGTTTGTGATAAAGGTGACCTATCACCACATGTATAATGTCAAGTTAATGTGTCAGATAACATACCAGATTGTTTACATTTGTGTAAAAATCATTAAAATTTATTAAAATTAAGTTTTGGAACAATTGACATATAACTTTTGCAAGATATGATTAATTTCCAAATATAGTGCACAGAAGGCAGTAAATAGAAATAAGTGAAGAACGCAACATTCTATTTGCTTATTTAACAATTTCTAACACCTATTCATCATTTTACAGTGTTATATATATTTCTGTAAACTTCATATGAATTTGATGTAAATTTAAAGTTTGAAACATGTATCTAGCACATGATTCCGATCAGTTATAATCAGATACGAGGCCCTTAAATGATGTGTGGTTTTGAGCGAAATAGTTTCAGTATATTTAAATTTGGACAAGGCAGATCAATAAAAACGACGATTGACATTGCTGAACAATGAAAATACTAAAATCCGATTAGAATATTTTGAAGAATTGTACTAAGAGATGACATTTTTATGTCTTCAGCTGAGTTTTTTTCCGGTTGCCTTAGATTATGTATCATTAGTGGCAAACGTCACTGAGATCCTCATCCAATCAACAATCATAAATATTAGGTCATGCATTCATCAATTTCTATACAAATGTTCCAGTGATAAAAATGATAACAAGTACGGAGAAAAAAAAAGAAAGAAAATATATCTTCACTTGTGTAATTATTTGCCTAAAATATCAAACATTTAGGTGCGCTATCGTACTCTAAATAAATCCTTGCATCTACGACTTGAGTACAGTCCAGTGTGTGTGATTTTATATATAATCATGGAATCACTACATTCACCTCAACAGGCGGACGCACTACAGATAAGTACGTAACTTTATCTAATTTCAGACTTATTTCCTTATTTTCCTTTAGACTTACAAGTACATCAGAGATTGTGAACTAGTTTCAGGGCATGAACCTTATAAGATTGTAGTGCAATTTCTAAATAAAAAATTCTCATGATCCACATAGATTACAACTTTTATATATCACTAAGTTATAGTATGAATATTGTAATAAAATTCTCGCTTGGAAAACTTGTTCTGTTGTTTTATTACTAAATCTTTGCCACTAATATCCTTCAAGATCAGTTTTAGTATTCGAAGCATGTAACATCGGGTAATGTCCCTTACAGATTTTAAAAATCATATCATTTTTTATGTACGTAGCCCAAGCTAGTTATCTAAACCGCTCACTGATCCATATTGTAATTAGATACATAGCAACGTTTGCAATGAGTTATTCGAATTTCCTACCATCGATTAAATATATATCAGTTTTAAGCTGAAACAATGTTTTAAAAACAATTCGTATTTTGTCTGTTCGCTTCATTTTCTGCGATCCTAAAGACATTTTAAAGGCGTTATTTCAAGATTCACATTCCATGTATATGACAGACAGTAAATTACTCAAACATCAGGTTTCAATTTATATACAAAAATCAGACCATGATCTACAGTGACAGTAAAAGAAAGTTACTGACACAGGCAGTGTTTAATGTCGTAAAGTTTAGCACTCTTTTCCAAGAAAAATCATCCTTGTATTAGCGCCGACGCCATATACGCTTGTTTTGTTGCTGCTGTTGTTGTTTTTAGATGCCAATATTCTAACACAATGTACTGAAATATCAGTAATGACTTATTCATTAATAAATTTCTATTCATTTTATAACTTGAGCCCATTTTTTTAAAAAAAAGTCAGTTAAAGAGGAGATGAGGTCGTAAATTATATACATTCATTTGATATACTTGTTCGTTGTTACAGAAACTGCGATGAGTGATTGGCATCAGGTGAATCTAAAGGTATGCAGCATTTCAGAAATATACTATTGGGAATTTTAAAAAAGTATTGGTAAAGTATTTGTCTTTAGTTAGAATATTTGTTAAGTTTTGTCTCATTATCAAGTCAGTTAACATGCTGAAAACTATTGTTTTATTGACAAAGGTAATTAATGTGTCATCTTAGGTATTAACAAACGATCGAGGTATTGTTATGTTTCATCTTTGTAATTAACATTTTTGTATTACATCGATCCAGGATTTTTATGTGGCATATATGGTATATACAAATTTTGTTTTGCATCGATCCAGGATTTTTATGTGTCATCTTTGTAATTAACAATTTTGTATTGCATCGATCCAGGATTTCGTGTATTATCTATGGTATATATATGAATTTTGTATTACATCGATCCAGGTATTTTATGTGTTATCAATGGTATTAACAAGTCTTGTTTGCAACGATTCATGTATTTTACGTGTCATCTTTGGCATTAACAAATTTTGTATTGCATCGATCCAGGTTTTTATGTTTTATATAAACAAGTCCGTATTTCGTGAATACAATAATATCTAAATTTTCTCCAAAAGAAGTGCAACGTTCTATATGTAGTAATATTATTAATGCTCATGAAATATGTTCAAATATCTAATTACCACATACATGTAAATGCCAACTTCAGCAGCATTGTAAATATAATAGATAAATGCAATGCATGTACTGGGTATACAAATATACACAAACATTAAACAAATAAATCGTTATTTTTAGGTATAGCATTGTCGGCTTGGTTTAAATTCATATCGGCCTTAACATCTTAACACATTTTATGAAAGAGCCTTACTAAATCATATATATAAAATAACTTACCATTAACGTATAAATGAAAGTATTGTGTTGCAAATATAAGGTTGGTTAGAGTCCCTATAACCCATGGTTTTGTCATTTCTGCGTATGATCATGGTGTATTTACCCAACTTGAAAATCAGTAAAAGGGATTCTGTCAATTTCTACTCGTAAATGCTGAGAGTCATTATAGGTCATATGGCGACCTTTCCAGCCTTAAACTGAGGCGGAAGATCCCAGTTGCCACTTCGTGCAATATTTCATCACAGACGGGAATTCACCGACCTTGCATAAGCCAGCTGTATGGCTTCGTCACATGAAGAACTTCCTATCCCACATCGATGAAGGGCAAACAGTTTAAAGTCTGCGACCTTAACCATTATGATTGAGTGCTTAAGGGCTTTTTTTAGCTTAAAAGATTTTGACAACGGATAACCTTTCTGTAACGTAAAACTAAACTCAAATGTATATAGTAGAATAGTTTATTTTTAATAGTTCAATAAAGAGTCAATACAAATACATAATATCATAACATACAAACAACTTGCATCTAGAATTGAAGAAAACAAAAGCTGTAAATATGACAACACCAACATGTGAAGCTTATAAGAGAGAGAGAGAGAGAGAAAAAACGATGTAACCCTAATATACCTAGTATAAATAATATCTCTTTTTCGGCAGTGGTTAGTCAAATACTCTTCCAAATGCCTTTTTTTCATGTAATGGACCCGTAATTAAAACAGGCAAATAACATGATCTCAGTTTTGCTGTTTCGGCATTCTAAACGTTATTCGGAAAGCCATGTGCGCGTCAAACAACATTTACGACCGCATGGAAATTACCGTGTCTCATTACGGATCCACCACCTTAGAGCCTAAAAACATTGAAGAACCAGAAGACGCTTCTAGATTGAGTAGAGTATAAAATCAATGTCTTAAAAGAAGTGAATTATTCAGTTCCAATTTTCAAATAAAGGACACTTAAGTAGCCCTATCCCAATAATAGAAGTAAGAACTGATATTAAATGATAACATTTTGTAAAAAACAAAACATCTTTTCTGAAAAAAAGAAAAAAAAAAAACAATACCTTTATACCCAAATTTAGCAATTATATATTTTATAGAATAAAACCAAAACATTGAAAACTTCAAAATGCATAAAAAATGAAAATGAATTACCTATGAAATTCAAATATATTTACGTTACAAGAAAAAAAAACTATATCCATTTGAAATATAGAACTCAACCGAACAAATGAATAGCAGACTCGGTTTTATTGAGTCTAATCATGGCATGTAATAAAATGTGCAAACACCCCTCAAGACCGCTAGTACCGACTTGAGTGGAATTCTGTCATAGAAAAACTGATCAGAAGGTTGTTTGGTAGGTAGGGTTTTTTCATAATCTGACCAGAAACAAAGCTTTCATTCCCATATAAAAAAACTTTTAACACAGTATTCCTCTTATCGCCAAAGACCATGCCGCAATGACAACGTTAGATATCCACGTATGTTCACAGAGAATCTAAGCAGATGAAAAAACACCATAAAATTTAAAATATTTAGAATGAAAAATAAACATATAGTGCTGAATGTATTTATTATAAACGTCAAAAAATGACAGTGTCATGATGTTGAATTCTGATTTATTTAACACATCTATTAAGAGATACCTTATTTCCTATTCCTTTTAAGCTAAGACCAGCATTTGTAAAGTTTCAGATTTGATGTGAAAATACACATTTAGTATTCAAGATTTGTTCATATACATTGAGCAAAACGTTACATTAAATAACGTATTTAAAAAAAAAAAGAATATCAAGAATATCAAAGGAATTTCATTGAACTTTGTAACAAACCAACTGTGATAACATCTTCTGAAGAAGTCGGTGGCGTAATACAGGCTTTTTACAGATTTACTGAGCAAAACTGCAAATATGACCATTATTTAGCTAATAGATGAAAATAAATTATTGGTAAAACAAGACTTTGATACAAAAACGCTCATTTTTTTGTTGTTGTACATTAACTGAAATTTCAAACATATTTTGTAGTTAATGCAGGTAATTTTCAAAATTTGCATTTCAAAATACTCAAGTAAAATGTCCCAGTAATATTGCAATTATTTGTTATAATTTTGCAATGTCGTAACTTATACTTTACCTACCTCAAAGAAAACTGCAGAATTCATGACTATCTCAAGTTTTAATACAATTAGAAATAATTCTTTACCAGAATGACCATAACTTGCAAGTAATCATTTAACAGTCTCCATCAAGAAACAACAACAAAAAACCCTCTAATTATAAATTTCTGAAATAAATATTTTCGACTTTAATGTGTTTAGAAAATCACTTTTTTAGTAATTGATTGCTGTTATAACTCTCAATCAAGCAACAAAAGTAAAGATACAGACATAAAGCCAGTACAAAAGTATACTTGAAACACAAAATGATTACACAATATTAAATTTTGTTCGTGCTTTATAAGGTTGGCTGAATATCGTGTAAAATTTACCTGAAATGCATCAATATCAGTGAGAATTCAAATTTCCTTTTCAGACTAATTTTGCATTAACGTTTTTGACCTTAGATTACATAGATAGCTTCTGCCTTTATCTAGCAATTTTAAGACGTTACGAACCCTGTTGTTTTAATAAAAATGAAATCGAAAGATTCGATATGCCGTTTTAAACAAAAATTTGTATGAAAGGACACAGATCTTACTCAAAATGCTGATCCCTGTAGCAGTGTCCTAAAAGCAAGCAAATGTTCTCTAGTGAAAATGTAGTATAAAAGTGTACTTGTGTATATCTAAATCTATGATTTTCATAACTTTATGCAATACCTTATGGGTTGTTATTCTACCTAAATAATTTGCATGCAACTTTATCACACTGTATTTAAAAGTACTGGAGTCTTATATCATATATGTGTATATATACAGACTTCCTCCGTGAAGCACTGTCATAGCAACAATATACTGTAAGCTTTCAGAATAAGAGTATTCTCGCCTGAATGTCAATATGTCTCCTAGATAAAAAACAATGGCGATACAGTTATATGAAAGTATTTTCGTACAACGTCACCGATGTTTCAGTTAGATTTGGAAATAACATGGCTGTAACACTTCATTCAAGAAGATCTTGAAACATGTTTAGAAGGCAACAGAATTAACACAAGGGATAGATTTTGCGACTAGAATAATTCTAATGATTTGTCAAAATTTCTATATATTCCATCATAAGAAAAAGTTTGTCCCCAAAACCGGTTTTAAAAAGTTAGCCCAACATCAGATGTAAAAGTCTAATAAAAGAAGCATATACACATAATATATGTTTTAAATATATACAAACTATAAACAACAATTTCATAAAATATATACACACATCAGCAACAGTATATACCGACAGAAACAACAAATATAATGAAGCAACAAGATTTTAATTTATTCTAAACAAAGTCTTATAAAAACTTCTGTTAGATGTTGATTGTTTAAAGCTGGCTGTTAAACGCATGCATTCGCAATTAAACACAGAGATAATTTAAAAACTTCACTAGTTTTGATAGAAACTCTCTGTCAAAGTAAAATTAAATCATACAAATGCACCCGTCAGACAATGTTTCCAACTGCATTAAAATTCTTACACTGCAACAGTTGCCATTTTTGTTCTACAGATAGACTGCCTCCATTTACTGATAGTACGTTACAGTATGTTAAATTAATATATGTCATGCACTTTAATTTTATTCATTTAAAACCTCTTTTCTATTTTTAAAAGTCACAAAAACACACAAATGTTGGCATTTATTGAACAATCGAAAATCGTTTACATTTCTATGAAAACAAATGCGTAGTAAATTATGTCCATTACTAGTACGTGGCAACCTTAGGCAAGGCAGAGCAACAACAACTGCGTTGCTTTCTTGCTTTTCTAACAATTGTATTCGCTCGAAATATGTTAAATGCATCTTTCTATTTTTGTGACATTTTTAAAACAGTTAGATATAAATAGATACTTTTAGAAAGTATGTAACATTCAAAACAATGTCTACCAGCAGTGAAATACCAAATGATGCCTTAGGTGATACCTGTAGCTAAAACAAACAAAAAAAAAAAAAAAAACAAAAAAAAAAAAAAAGCGCAGAGGAAGGTATAGTAATCGCTACAATTTAGAGAGTCATCACTGAGTCGCCCCTATTCGCGCAGAGAAAGGTATAATAATCGCTACAATTTAGAGAGTCATCACTGAGTCGCCCCTATTCGCGCAGAGAAAGGTATAATAATGGCTACGATTTAGAGAGTCATCACTGTGTCGCCCCTATTCGCGCAGAGACAAGGTATAATAATCGCTACGATTTAGAGGGTCATCACCGAGTCGCTTCTATTCGCGCAGAGACAAGGTATAATAATCGATACGATTAAGAGAGTCATCACCGAGTCGCTTCTATTTGTGAAGAGACAAGTTACGATTTAGAGTCCACACCGAGTCGCCCATATTCGCGCAAACACAAAGTACATTTTGACAAGTCAGTCAAAGTACTTAAGATTTGACAACGTTTATGCAGGTGTGTCTAAAGTGGAGAATCACTGACCTTTCCATCGTCTTACATTTCTATACCGTTTATCTCCATCAACATATCTTATTTGACCTTAAAGTTTGATGTTTAAGTATGATTTTTGACTTTCAGAAACAAGCAAAAATTCGATTCTACATATTAACCATGGGTGTATTGAAAAAGGAAACGTTTATTTCACCAAAGCATTTGACTATTCAAATAATATTCTCCCTCTATCAATGAGTTAATGGTCAAAAGACAAGGCAGTAATCAATGTATTATTCTTAATATATAACTAAAATATAATAGCCAGCATTTCTTTCGTTCTCTTTGCACAATGCAAGTTTAACTAATCTTTTAACCATTTCAAACTGCATTCGGGTTTAACAGAATTGTTCTGATTACAATACAATTATTATGTACAAGCATAAATGGTGGAAACTATTTTGATGATATATTTATTGGCTAGACCTGATTTTTGTACAGTATCACAGTTCTTGTATATAGACTGACAATGCAAATATTGTTTTCAAACGAAGTGTGAACATTGTTAAATTGGATTCATTCTACAGCTTTAAATCACCTTTTCTGATGCATTACAACAATTCCTGAATTGCTTAATACCACAAATATAAGACAAAAGTCATATCAAGCTTTTTCTTGATACACAAATGTTATAATATTTGAAAGTAGCACGTATCATGTTGATTTTGATTTCACGGAACTTCAGTATCTGTACACTGAATAATGTATGTGCTTCTGACGTAATTATCACTACACCTGGTAATTAAACTGATTTTGCATTTTCCATTGAACAATATGTTTACGGAAATAAATTATAAAAGGAGAATGGTGAAATTATAGACTAAAATTTCATATTTGAAAATATGAACAAGTACTATATACAGTTTATGTTATCATAAACCTAATAATTTGTGTGTGTAATAACTGTACCCTGCATTAGGTCACTTAATAGAAGTATATCTAAACACGTATATCTAAACACAGTACAAATGTGGAGTACCACTACAAAAAGGGAGTCATTTTTATAATATTTGAATATAAATGTAGCTCTACATACACTATTATTTTAGACATTAGATTCTCAAGCATTTGAAGTAAAATCTAGTGAAAGACAGGCATTGGATATTTTTAATCGTCTGTATAAGTCGAACTTCGTTTGCTCGAACTCGACACGGTTACCAGGATTGAACAATGCACATTACACAGGGATTTTGCCGGGACCAAAAGAGAGAATATTCAAATTAACCGAGTTCGAGCGAACGAAGTTTGGCTATAGTTGCAATTTGTCGTCAAGAATACTAAGTGCTTATGATTAGATCTGTTCTCTGTATGTAAGATACTCGGCCAGACGATGAGCACGATTTATCTAATCTAATGGTAAGATACATGTATTATATTTCCACGTATCAGGTTTTGAAACAAATAATGCAAACGGATTTAATATCAGATATGTGTTTGCGAATTGCAAAGAATTCAAATCGGTAACCAAGCTATATGTAACTATGAGGCAAAACATTTCGATTGCCCATATACGGATTTTCTTTCTTAATTTCGGAGAGCATGAATTGTGAAACAGAGGCAGTGACGTAAACGTAAAAGATATGAGTTATATGCACTAAGTCCCCTCTATAACAAGTTTATGTAGTGAGAACAAATAACAACATGGGTTCATGAATGAATATTTGATGTGTATATACTAGCTAAATAAATAGTAACATCTTGGCCATTTATATATCGGTACATATTTTACAGAAAAAGAAGAAATATATTGATGACAACATATACAAACAGGCATTTATGCCCTTATGATAAAGCTAACACTGAAAAACAAATGCATTGATTGATAGAATATATAGAAGGCTGCATGTGAAAGTCGAGTTCCCGCTCTTTTCTCTCGTATAAATACGCATATATCATTTTATTTTAGCCCTGATATTGCAAAATCAGTGAGCACGTTTTACAGAAGAACTTGATTAGTTCCACAGCAAAGTATACGAAAAACAAAGAGTTTTATTGGCGAAAGTAGCCTCAAACTGTGAGAATATATTCCGGATTGACAAAGGAGAACCCCGCGAATTCTGTTTGATCAAGGTTCATAATGAAGAGTTTGTCAGTGGGTGTCAACTTGGGCTGTTCACAGGTGAACTCTTTGTCGAAGTTGCTTACATCTTTTCTTGCTCTCTGAAAACAAAAACAAAATGTTTAAGCATTTGATACATTTACTCGACTCCAAGACGTTAATCATCTACCAGTTAATGTGTCAAAAACAAAAGACCCTTAAAACGTAATAATATAATTTTATTAAGCAACGTTAATAAAGAAATGGCTTAGTCATATATTTTTAAGAAAAAAATGATAAGTATGGCAAATGTGTCAAAAATTAGATGAATATGACTCAAGTGACTTGACATAATTAACTATTATGAAAATAAAGACTGGTTTTACAAAGACATTCCTTCATCTGAATGATATATTACAATCACCGGAAAATTCACAACGACAACACTCACAAAATATGATATCTCTGCAGAAAAGAACATCAGTATGAAAGTTGTATAAAAGATAATGTGACAAACCAGTTGTCAGCAACAGCTTACTGCTCCAACCAAACTCTTCAAGCACGGAAAGAAGGATGATCAAACACGAGTACAGACATGCAAGACCGACAATTTCTTATCATACCACCATACGCTATAATGATTATTGTCAAATCCAATTTGGAGAAAAAAAATGCAGTATTTTATTGAAAATTCTGTTGCTTTTTTTAAAGAAATAGATTTTTGTTAAATTCTTTTTAGAAAAATCTGGCTTACAATATTAACAAGGTAACTCGACATTTCCTATCTTTGAACATCTGCTGGATTTGCTGATTACATAATATCAATATTTTCCGGTGGCAAAAAGGTGACATGTGATTTTTTTTTTCTTGCAAAAACAACAAAAACATTGCCAAAAAAATCACGCTCTGACCATATGTTGGTATAGTGTCATTACTATCATCATTCAGAAAAAAAAAAAAAAACTTGTCATAACCAAAGTTACATGTGATTTCTATTTATTTATCTTTTTTGTAAAACAAAAAATAAATCATGTATCTTTACTACTCAAGTACGGAAGAGCGTTAATTTCAGGTGGATGCTTTGATTTTAACGCGAATTTTCGGCTGACTAACTACCATATACGAAGTTCTAGTCAAGATCATGCACCTTGCGTAGCCCCAGACGGTCATAGCTCGTGATCGCTAGTGTTTACATTTCAAAATATCACTATTTAGACCATGATTAAGTCTGAAAGTTTTTTTTTAAAACTTTATGGCAATGAGATAAAGCAATACCCATTATGAACGTATAGTTGTATGACCGTGCTACCGTTTGGAATCAGGATCGTGTACTTGGGGTAGTTCATAGAATGTGATGGGGTAGTATTTGAACTTTTCATTTCATTAATCTGACCCTATCTGGAAATTTTACGACTATGTTCGAGTGATTCAGTGTCAACAACCTTAACACTCGGAAACGGAAGCCTGTCGATATAGAAATGTTAATATGTCGTAATTTTAACATAATAGAAAACATCCGCCGGACACTAATGCTCTTTTCGTACTGGATTAGCATAGTCCTGTGGTTTTGATGGTCATTTCGCGATGTTTAACAAAAAGAATTGTCATCAACTCCATACATTCTTTTTAACTGCTACGGCCAACTTGGTCATTTACCGCTTATTGTTTTAGTAAATAATAAAATGCACAAACAACTTTTGGTTGGTTTCGCTAATTAGTTATTTTTAGCAATAAAAAAAAAACAAAACAAAAAAAACTTATATGCCATTATCATGCTGTATTTTTGTCATTACTGTAAGGTGCGTGAAGGTATATTAAAATCCAGCTTTTTAGAAAGGATTTTTAAGGTTTAATAAGAAAATTAATTATCAAAATATCACACCGTGGGTACAGGATTCTTGAACTCGGCCATTCGTTTTGAGGTGAAAGGTGGGGGTAGTTTTACACAGAAAACCGATGTTAAACACGATCAAATACCTATATTTATTGCTGAATTTCACTTTTTGTTCAAAGCAGACAGCGTGACATCTTTTAATAAGTCTAATCTTGGTTGCAATCGCTTGCATAAACAGATGTAATTACGCATATCTATTTCAGGTGTTTTGTAATCCGGAACAATTGAGTGGACAAGGACAGGTAATATATTGAATTTCTGTAGGGCAAAGACAGGTAATATATTGAATTTCAAGGCTCCTAAATATTATTGTTAAGGGGAAATGGGATAGTTGCCTTGTGTTAGGGCAAAAAATTTCCTACAGGCAGAATTTCTTTAAACTTTGTGTACTGACTAGAAAACAAGTTTAAAACAGAAATATGTATCAACAGGAGATCACAGAGTGAACTTGGCGCCCACCATTTAGCCATTTTTGAATGTTTCAAATTTCAAAACTAGCTTATGGTCAAAATCAAGGTCAAAGTTAATTTCGGTACACAAAAATGTGCATGTGGTCCATGCATGTGGTCAAATAGCTTCAGAAATATGAAAGTAGGTCACTAGATCAATTTCAAGGTCAAAGTTCATTTCAGTACACAAAACTTAGCATATGCTTCAAATTTGAAGGCTGTAGCTTAAAAATGTGAAAGAAGGTACTAGGTAAAAATCAAGGTTAAATTTCAATTTAGAACACAAAACTATGTACGTGATCCAAATTTGAAGGCTATAGCTTGAGAAATGTGAAAGTAGGTCACTAGGTCAATCTCAAGGTCAAAGTTCATTTCTGTACACAACACTATGCATGTGGTCCAAATTTGAAGGCTACAGTTTGAAAAATGTAAAAGTAGGTCACTAGGTCAAAATCAAGGTCAAATTTCATTTCGGAACACAAAACTATGCCTGTAGTCCAAATTTGAAGCTTGTACCTTCAAAAATGTGAAAGTAGGTCACTAGGTCAATGTCAAGGTCAAAATTTATATAGGTACACAAACCTATGCATGTGGTCCAAATTTGAAGGTTGTAGCTACAGAAATGTGGAAGTAGGTCAATAGGTCAATCTCAAGGTCAAATTTCATTTTGATACACAAAGCTCTGCATGTGGTCCAAATTTGAAGGCTATAGCTTGAGAAATGTGGAAGTAGGTCACTAGGTAAAAATCAAGGTTAAATTTCAATTAAGAACACAAAACTGTATGTGGTCCAAATTTGAAGGCTATAGCTTGAGAAATGTGAAAGTAGGTCACTAGGTCAATCTCAATGTCAATGTACATTTCAGCACACAAGACTAGGCATGTGGTCCAATTTGAAGGCTACAGGTTGAGAAATGTGAAAGTAGGTCACTAGGTCAAAATCAAGGTCAAATTTCATTTCGGAACACAAAACTATGCATATGGTCAAAATTTGAAGCCTGTACCTTCAAAAAATGTGAATGTAGGTCACTAGGTCAATGTCAAGATTAAAGTTTATTTCAGTACATAAACCTATGCACATGGTCCAGATTTGAAGGCTGTAGCTACAGAAATGTGGAAGTAGGTCACTAGCCACTCAAACTATACATATGGTCCAAATTTGAATGTTGTAGGTTATGGACAAGATTTTTCCTATATAAGTCTATACAAACCATGTGACCCCCAGGGCTGGGCTTTATTTGACCATAGGGGGATAATTTGAACAAACTTGGTAGAGAACCACTAGATTATGCTACATTACAAATATCAAAACCCTAGGCCCCGTGGTTTTGGACAAGAATATTTTCAAAGTTTTTCCCTATATAAGTTTATATAAACCATGTGATCCCTGGGGCGAGGCCATATTTGACCCTTGGGAAATAATTTAAACAATAATAGTAGAAGACCACTAGATGATGTTACATAACAAATACCAAAGCCCTTGGCCCAGTGGTTTTGGACAAAAGGTTTTCAAAGTTTTTCCCTATATAAGTCTGTATAAATCATGTCACCCCATGGCGGGGCCATATTTGACCCTAGGCGGATAATTTGAACAATTTTGGTAGAGGACCACTAGATGATGCTACATACCAAATATCAAAGTCATAAAACCTGTAGTTTTGGACAAGAAGATTTTCAAAGTTTTCCCAATATAAATCTATATAAACCATGTGGCCCCCAGGGCAGGGCCATATTTGACCCTAGGAGGATAATTTGAAAACTCTTGGTAGAGAACCACTAGATGATGTTTTTCCCTAAATAAATCTATGTTAATTATAACAGGAGATCCCAGAGTGATCTTGGCGCCCACCATTGAGCCATTTTTGAATGTTCCAAGTTTCAAGACTAGTGTGTGTGTTCGGGTTTAACGTCTTTTTCAACAATTATTTAGTCGTATAAACGACGGTAAGTTTCAAGACTAGTTCAAGGCCAAATCAAGGTCAAAGTTCATTTCAGTAAACAAAACTGTGCATGTGGTCCAAATTTAAAAGCTGTAGCTTTAGATATGTGAAAGGAGGTCACTAGATCAATTTCAAGGTCAAAGTTCATTTCAGTACACAAAACTATGTATTGCTTCAAATTTGAAGGCTGTAGCTTGAGAAATGTGAAAGTAGGTACTAGGTAAAAATCAAGGTCAAATTTCAATTCAGAACACAAAACTATGCATGTGGTCCAAATTTGAAGCCTGTAGCTTGAGAAATGTAACAGTAAATCACAAGGTCAAAGTTCATGTAGGTACACAAAACTATGCATGTGGTCCTAGTTTGAAGGCTATAGCTTGAGAAATGTGGAAGTAGGTCACTAGGTCAAAATCAAGGTCTAATTTCATTTCGGAACACAAAACTATGCATGTGGTCAAAATTTGAAGCCTGTGCCTTCAAAAAATGTGAAAGAAGGTCACTAGGTCATTGTCAAGGCCAAAATTTATTTCGGCACACAAACCTATGCATGTGGTTCAAATTTAAAGGCTGTAGCTGCAGAAATGTGAAAGTAGGCCACGAGGTCAAGATCAAGGTTAACTCGCGTGAAGGTTCATATAGCCACTCAAAACTATACAAGTGGTCCAAATTTGAATGTTGTAGGTTATGGACAAGAGAATTTTAAAGTTTTTCCCTATATAAGTCTATATAAACCATGCGACACCCAGGGCGGGACCATATTTGACCATAGGGGGATAATTTGAACATACTTGGTAGAGAACCACAAGATGATGCTACATTACAGATATTAAAGCCCTTGGCCCTGTGGTTTTGGACATAAATATTTTCAAAGTGTTTCCTGTATAAGTCTATATAACCCTAGGGGAATAATTTAAACAGTCTTAGTAGAGGACCATTAGATGATGCTACATACTAAATATCAAAGCCCTAGGCCCTGTGGTTTTGGACAAAAAGATTTTCAAAGTTTTTTGCCTATATAAATCTATGTAAATTATAAAAATAAACAAAGGGCCATAACTCATTCCAAAATTGTTGAACCAGTCTGATTTTCAGAGGGACATGACTAGGGGACCAATACATCATTCTGACAAAGTTTGGTCAAAATCCCCCTGGTAGTTTCTGAGAAGATGCGATAAAGAGAAATTGTTAATGGACGGAAGGACGGACAGATGGAAGGACGACGGACCACAGATGCAGTGTGATTTGAATAGACAAAGTTTGGTCAAAATCCCCCAAGTAGTTTCTGAGGAGATGGGATAAAGAGAAATTGTTAATGGATGTAAGGACGGCCCATAGACGCAGAGTGATTTGAATAGCCCACCATCTGATGATGGTGGGCTAATAAAATTTACAATACACAGTTCTCTTGCCTTAATATTGAATTATCTGCCCTTGAAAATTGGATTCTTTTAGTATTTTTTGATTTTCAAGGACAGACAATTCAAGATCAAGCCTATGACTTTTTAACAAATATTTCCATTTTAAACTTGATTCTCAATCAGTACACAAAGTTTAAAGAAATTCTGCTCGTAGAAAACTTTTTGCCTATATACATGTAGGCAACTGTCCCATTTCCCCTTAATACGCACAATGGTGAAATAAAGAGAGAGTCATGAATGATATTCAGTAATATTTTAATAAATCTCTAATACAGTTAGAAAAAGTCCATTCATCAGCTGAAAGATAAAAACCATATACAACAAAATAGTAAATGTCAAGGTCATGCCAAAAAAGCAAGAGAAAATACGAACACAGATTTGCTAAAGTTTGAAACATATAATCAAAGAGAAAAAGAAATTGTTGGGCATTATTGGTGACCAAGAACAAGAGTACGTAAAATCTGTTTGCCAATCTTTGCAGCTGTTGCAACTATGGATTGGGACATATATTTATATTGCAGACCTGTCAAGATCGCCAAACAAAAATTTTACCTTTTCTTAACCCCTCCCCCCACCCAAACCAAAAAAAATCAATAAAACATTTACTGATAACAATGCTTGCAACAATCATGAGGTGGTGTATATTTAGTATTCCATTTACAGCCAACTAACAATAGTGTATGGGATCCAATTATTAAAAAGTATTATAATTTGACAAGGAATTAAAAACTCAAAATTTCAAAATACCAAGGAAATTAACTGGTTGCAAAACATTTTAACATGTTACTAACATTTCTGAAAATGTGTCTTTGATTTCTTTAACGTTCTTGCGTTCCTTACTAGCCAAAGTCATGTGTATCCTTGGGTATTCCAATAATGCCCAACACAATATTGCCGCTAATTTGTAATATAATTATATAATCTGCCAGGATTAGACAACTTTTTGCTTTGCTCTTTGCTGTATAAATATTAAACGACCTTAAATGATGAAAAAACATTTGAAAATTTGCGTATGTTTTCCATATGGACAAAAATAAACATGATCAACATATCATTTATGTTTAAACATCAATTTACCTTAGAACTTAAAACAGGTACATCAGTTTGTAAGTTTACAGAGTATGGATGAAATGAATAAATCCACATTAAGATATAAACAATTTAAAATTGAAGGAACTGGGACATTGGACTGAAAATAAATATAATGAAGACAATATGAGTTAATTATGGTAAAACCACTACAAAATTATCCTTTCTGTTTACAGTAAGGTTTTGTTAATTCATCTATATAATTACACCAGGTATTATTCAAAGTGTGCACAACCATTAAATAGGTATAAGGTAATCCAATATCCTTGTAAAATACTCCCAATAATATAACATCAAATTATCTTAACCCAAACATGCAAACCTTAGACAACTACTGTTACTCAATTTTAAGCAATTCCTTTATGAAAATTCGGAACTTACATCCAGAATTTCCATCAATTAGAATGTGATTATATGCTTATAAGCAAGACTAAAGTAGTTCGTGAGAAGAAGTACTACTTTTAACTCTGGTAGCCCTTGAAAGAGGCAAAGCCAAACCCTTTATATAAAATTTAGGGATGACAACACAAGAATGCTTCAAAACAAGCTGATGAAGATCCATCAAGCTGCTCATGCAAAGTATTTTTCAAGGATTTTCTATTTTCAGCTCAGACAGCCCCTAAAAGGGGCCAAGCATAACCACTGAACAAATCTGAGGGAGGATCAAACAAGGATGCTACAGAAAAGCCATTGTGTGGTTCATGAGAATAAGTTGTTTGAAGTTTTTTTCTCTATTTTAGCTGAATGCCTCTAAAAGGACCAAGCAAAACCTTTAGAACAAATCTGAGACAGGTCAATTAAGATGTTAAAATAAAAATGCCCATTCACCTATACAAATAGTTACCCCAAACAAAGTTCAGGCAAGCTAAAAGTACACAGAAGAAATACTGCAAATATAAAAGATCAATGATCTGATGTTTAAATGATTCAGACTAGACTTAAGTAATCATCTATGCAGTCATACAACACCCATCCATCTGTATTCATCAATGTTGGTAAAGAGTTTCAAGTAAGAATTTATAAAAGAGGGCCATGATGGCCCATATTGCTCACCTAACCTAATTCTTACCCCCAGGTAACCTAGAATTAAATCTGATCTACACTCCATTATAAAAAACCTTCTGATCATGCTTAATTCAAATCATTTACCAATTTTTCCATTATTCAATTATCTGACCAAGCGACCTAGTTTCTGACTCTAGTTGATCAGTTTTGAACTTCACCTAGATTTCATAAAGACAGACATCAGGTATAAAATTTGACCTATAATATGTAAACAAGAATTTTCAATGCCCTAATGCTATTGCTTTTGACCTCTGGTAACCCAGTTTCAAACTTGTCATAGATTTCAAGGAGAAAATCTGAAAAATGTTTTGAAGATCAGGCAGAAAATGTGGTCTCTTGAGTGTAAACAATGTTTTTCTACTATCTGACCTTCTGACCTAGTTCATGACTTCATATAACCAGTTTCAAACTTGTCTAGATTTTATTGAAGCAAATATTCTAACAAACATATATGAAGATCAGGAATAAAATGTGGCCTATAGAATGTTATCATTGTTTTTTACAATCTTACCTAATGACCTAATTTTGGACCTTAGACAAACCAATTCAAACTTGAAGAAATATCTATGAAGTTCAAGACTTGAAAGTGTTCACAAGATTTTTCTGTGATTCTGAAGATCAAGCAGGACTTGTGGTTTCTAAAGTGCTGATGTTTTTCTATGGTTCAAACTATATACCTAGCTTTAAATCTCAGGTAACCAAGATTCAAACTTCAACTTGAATTCATAAAGGCAAACAAACTGACAAACTTTTGAGAAGATCAAGCAGAAAATGTGGCATCTAGTGTTAACAAGGGATTTCTATGATATGACCCAAAGTCAGAGTTTTTGAACCCAGATGACCCAATTTGTCCAAGAAATTACTTTTGCAAATATTTTGACCAAGTTTCATTAAGACTAGGCCAAAATTGTGACATCTAGGGTGTTAAGAATAAAAAAAAGGCACTGCAATGCGGAGCAACATACGCCAGAAAGTATGACCTTGACCCCCAAGTGTGACCTACACCTTGAACCCAGCCATCCAGAACATGTGCTCTGCATGTTGTCACTATGTGGTGAACATTTGTGTCAAGTTTCTTCGAAATCCTTCAAGTGGTTCAAGAGTTACAGCACTATGACTTTTGACCCCTAAGTGTGATCTTGACCTTGAAGCCAGCCATCCGAAACATGCGCTCTGCACGCCGTCTTGATGTGGTGAACATTTGTGCCAAGTTTCTTTAAAATCCTTCAAGCAGTTCAAGAGTTACAGAGCAGACACGAAACAAACTTATATGACCTTTGACCCCTAAATGTGACTTTGACCTTGAAGTCACCCATCCAGCACATGCACTCTGCAATGACTCGATGTGGTGAACATTTGTGTCAAGTTTCTTTGAAATCCTTCAAGGGGGTCAAGAGTTACAGAGAGGACACGAAACACACTCATATGACCTTTGACCATCAAGTGTGAACTTGACCTTGAATGTCATCCGGAGCATGTGCTCTGCACGTCATCCCGGTGTGGTGAACATTTGTGTCAAATTTCCTCGAAATCCTAAGGGTTCAAGAGTTATGGAGCAGACACAAAACTGCTAACGGACAGACAGATGGACACCGGTGGTAAAACATGATACGTCCCTTCGGGCATGTAAAAAAGTTATGGACAAATGACGGTTATATTGTGATCACAACAGCTCATCTGGAGTAATATGTACTCAGGTAAGGTAAAAAGGGGAAAAAATTAGTGCCACTTAAGTTACACAAAAAAAGGGCATTATGTTTTAAACAACAATTTTGATGTACAAAAATGGCATATACAAAATAATATTTCTGCCTAGATTTCCATCCACTAAACATGTTGTTTGCTTTGGCAAGAAAAAAAACATATAGACCCTAATCTAATGTTATTTAATAAGTAACCCATCAATTTCGTACTTTGAAAGTGATACACGAGATAAAACACTATTCTAAATACACATTATATACTTCTTTTTCACATAAAAAAATATCAACAAAATCAACACCAGTCTCTTATTAATATATTCATGTTAACCGAACAATACATACAAACAAAAAGGTTTTTCATTACAAAATATTGATAATCTATTACGAAATTCACATATCCAAAAGCTAATTTTGTCAACAATGGATTAACAGCTGAATTAGAATTGCAATCTCTCCTAAAGCTACATGAATGGACTAATGAAAAATTTTCATTTAAGAATCAATGATTTGTTCTTCATTCCCAAAATATCTTACACAGTTTGATTTTGGCACTTGAATGGTCTGATAATAATAATGAAAAGTATAAAGCCAAAATTTTGTGGATTTTAAAAAAAATCCTTCATAAAAAATAAGAGGACATATTAAATCATGTTTCTTAGGCCATTATCTTTGAATATAACCGGGATTCCACATCAAAACAACTATACAACAAAATCAAGTTCAACAGAACATAATCTGAAAATATAGGATATACTGAATCAGGTTTCTTTAATAGGCCTTCCTTTGAATACAACCGGGATTCCACATCAAAACAACTGTACAACAAAATCAAGTTCAACAGAACTTAATCAATATCATATAGACAAGACCAACTGTATAATTATAATGATTTGGCACTAATTCAAAAGGGTTCAGACATGTCTCACTACTACTGCAAATTGTTATTGCTCTATGTGGACAATGGTTTTGCAACTGAACAACACATTTAACTGTGCCAGGAACCATTCTCTCTTCATCATGATGAGCTTTAAACTGGACACCAAACAAAAATATCTAGAACACTTATCATCATTACAAGTTTTTTTGTAAATCATGATTTGTCAGGCATGACCAGTATCTTCTTTACTTTACCTGTATTGGTTCATTTTGTGTTAAAATGGTCCATGCATAACCGGTGTCCTCTTATCTTTATCATCGCCAGTTCAGCTGGTGTCAGAATGGTTCATGCATTACCAGTGTCCTCTCATCTTTATTATCACTGGTTCAACTAGTGTCAGAATGGTTCATACATTACCAGTGTCCTCTCATCTTTATTATCACTGGTTCAACTAGTGTCAGAATGGTCCATGCATTACCAGTGTCCTCTCATCTTTATTATCACTGGTTCAGCTAGTGTCAGAATGGTCCATGCATTACCAGTGTCCTCTCATCTTTATTATCACTGGTTCAACTAGTGTCAGAATGGTCTATGCATTACCAGTGTCCTCTCATCTTTATTATCACTGGTTCAGCTTGTGTCAGAATGGTTCATGCATTACCAGTGTCCTCTCATCTTTATCATCACTGGTTCAGCTGGTGTCAAAATGGTCCATGCATTACCAGTGTCCTCTCATCTTTATTATCACTGGTTCAACTAGTGTCAAAATGGTCCATGCATTTACCAGTGTCCTCTCATCTTTATTATCACTGGTTCAGCTGGTGTCAGAATGGTTCATGCATGACCAGTGTTCTCTCATCTTTATCATCGCTGGTTCAGGTGGTGTCAGAATGGTTCAAGCATGACCAGTGTCCTCTCATCTTTATCATCACTGGTTCAGCTGGTGTCAGAATGGTTCATGCATGAACGGTGTCTTCTTTTCTTTATCATCACTGGTTCAGTTGGCGTGAAAATGGTTCATGCATGACCAATGTCTTCTCATCTTTATCACCACTAGTTCAGTTGGTGTCAGAATGGTTCATACATGACAAATGTCCTCTTTTCTTTATCATCATTGGTTCAGTTGGTGTGAAAATGGTTCATGCATGACCAATGTCCTCTCTTCTTTATCATCATTGGTTCAGTTGGTGTCAAAATGGTTCATGCATTACCAATGTCCTCCCTTCTTTAAAATTACTGGTTCAGTTTGTATTAAAATGGTTCATAAATGACCTATGTTCTCTTTTTCTTTATCATTATTGGTTCAATTTGTATTAAAATGGTTCATGAATGACCTATGTCCTCTCTTCTTTATCATTACTGGTTCAATTTGTATTAAAATGGTTCATGAATGACCTATGTCCTCTCTTCTTTATAACTGCTGGTTCAATTTGTATTAAAATGGTTCATAAATGACCTATGTTCTCTTTTTCTTTATCATTATTGGTTCAATTTGTATTAAAATGGTTCATGAATGACCTATGTCCTCTCTTCTTTATCATTACTGGTTCAATTTGTATTAAAATGGTTCATGAATGACCTATGTCCTCTCTTCTTTATCATTACTGGTTCAATTTGTATTAAAATGGTTCATAAATGACCTATGTTCTCTTTTTCTTTATCATTATTGGTTCAATTTGTATTAAAATGGTTCATGAATGACCTATGTCCTCTCTTCTTTATCATTACTGGTTCAATTTGTATTAAAATGGTTCAAATATGATCTATGTCCTCTCTTCTTTATCATTACTGGTTCAATTTGTATTAAAATGGTTCATGAATGATGTATGTCCTCTTTTTCTTTATCATTACTTGTTCAATTTGTATTAAAATGGTTCATAAATGACTGATGGTGTTCAGACTGCATGGATGTTCAGGCTGATATGGATCCATACAGCTTGCAAAGTCCTATTTGTTTTCACACAGCGGCGCTACTTTATGCTGTAGTATCTTAATGGATGTGAACTGGGGACTGCAAATTGATCATACCTTAGATGTTTTACTATCATCAGATCACTAATTTTACAGTGCTCATGGTACAATGCATGTTACACTGTCAAACGAAGATAAGCGCAGTCATTGTTTAGATACACTTACAGTTATAACTGCATCATAAAAATATGTACACAACAAACTGATAAAATTGCACTGAAAATGTCATCTATTTTCAAACATAATCTTCAGATGGCCCCCACTCTTTGAAAAAATAGCCCTTCATATCAATCTTTCTGCAACTAACAATGCTACTACAATACAATCATGTTTAGTAATCTTCTTGTTCAAATATACTTCAGGCAAGAGTTCATGCTATATCCATGACAACTAATTTCTGTGTATCACAACCTGAAAAGAACTGCTTATGACAACGAAAACAGACAAGGAAAACACCAATAGAAAAGCAAGCTTAACAAAATATAAAACAGCATCTGTATAGTAACAAATAACATTTGCACCTTTTTGAAGGCATTAAACTATAGCACTCCTTTTTTCAAAGAAATTATAATAATCAACATTATGGCAGCATTGGCAAGATTGTAAAGAGCAAAGATTTGTGATAAAAGTACAAACATTTCACATGGCAAAACAAGTGTAAGATCTTTACAAAGTATCAAACAGATGGCCATGAAATAAGCCCCCTATCAGTGTAATTTGGAAGGCAGACATGAAATGTTAATGAACCAAGCAAATGAAATCAAACACATAAGTTCTCCTCCATTTAGACTACAGGAGGGTATTGGCACATGTTAATCATGCCAACTACACCTGGAAAAAAGAACAAACTAGGTCACGCAGAAAGACACTGTTTTCTTGAGGATCAGTATGTAATACAATGTCTACCTTTTCTCTTGATTCCTACTGGTTTTTCATTTTCTATTGAATTACAACTAAACATATATACATGACTTTCTAAAGCAATACCTATTATAGTTCTCAACCCAACTGTGATTATGTTTTAACTGATATTCTATCCTTGAACTCTTTTATCATTACAAAGCATGTGCTTTGGACCTGCAAAGATGACTCAGCTATAAAGATAGAAATCTCACCACCAAGCAATCAGCTAAGTTTTATGTTCTAAATACCAATAAAAACTAACAATACATTATTTACAGCCTTAGCAAAACAAGTACTTAGAGCCTATGGAAACAAACAATTGGTTAACATGTACATGTATCATATCTGCTTCAGTTTGATTATTGGCAAATAACACATTAAACATTTTGATATATGCTTAACAATTTATACATGGGATACAGATTAGCTGTGTTGCATAAAAATAAATATGGAAGAAAAGTATTTGTTCAATAAATTATGGCATGACAGACAAAACTTTCATTAAAAAGACTCTATTTCTGACATTTGCAGAACAACCTGAAATACAAAGAAATACTGATAGAACTGTTACAAGTCTTGACAGTTATTTACATTATATGTAGTGCTGGTGGGTACTTAAATGTTTGGGTACTGTAAAGTAATGGGTGCTTCAGAGAATAAACTGGTGGGGGCTTAGCAAAGAACTTACTGACAAAGAACCAACTGATGCTCATAATGTCAATACAGTTATTTGTTTATTGTCATGAAGATCTGATAAATATACCTCCGACATGTTTCTTTTTATATTTACTATCAAGAAATGCGAAATCAATGCAATGTTTATATAAGTATTTTGATAATGGCATTTTCAAAACATTACAATGGGAACAAATAGGATATGCTCAAAATTTCTTAAATATACATAAGACAAGACTAAAGTATGATCAGAATCACAATTAAAAAATGATAATGTAAAAGTATTGTCAACATAAGAATTTTCTACAATCAGTAGGAAATATGTTACTTTGTAAATATGAAGTTACTTTCCTTTTAAAGACACATCTGACAGTTTTCTATATGTATATAGGCAAAATTTTTCCTACGGACAGAATTTCTTTAAACTTTGTGTACTGACTGAGAATCAAGTTTAAAACAGAAATATGTATTAAAAATCATAGGTACCGGTGCTTGATCTTGAATTATCTGCCCTTGAAAATCAGAAAATACTAAAAAATCCAATTTTCAAGGGCAGATAATTCAAGATTAAGGCAAGGAAACCGTGCATTTTATTTATTTTTGTTTGAGTCATCATTTCCATTCAGTATACAAAGTTTAAAGAAATGCGGTCCATCGGAAAAACCAGGACTTTGAGGTATCATTTTGTCATGTTCATAGTCAAGGACAATTGCCACAGTGTCTATATTGACATGGGGCAAAATTTTCTTACGGACAGAATTTCTTCTTTAAACTGTGTTTACTGACAGAGAATCAAATTAAAAACCAAAATATAAAATGAAGCAAATCATAGGTACCCAGCCTTGGTCATGAATTGTCTGCCCTTGAAAGTCGGAAAATACTGAAAAATCTATTTTCAAGGGCAAATAATTTTTAATACAAATTTCCATTTTAAACTTGATTCTCAGTCAGTACACAAGTTTAAAGATATTCTGTCCGTAGGAAAATTTTTGCCTAAACACATATAGGAAACTGTCAGATGTGTCTTTAAAAGGTGTAGCAAAAATAGTGAACAAACAATAAATTAATTACACAAATTTGCTTTATAGAGGTAACAGATGATGATCAACATGATTGTGTTTTATGCCTGCCTTCGTTGTGGTCAAGGTCTAGGTAATGTTGGATTTACTTCCTTGTTTTTGATTAACCTATTTTCATCCCATCACCAGTTACATAAAACACTCTCAAGTACTACTGTAAACAAGGACACGCAAGCATTTAGTGAAATAAAAATAATGAGCATTTTGGTAAACAATGCCATTTCAAGTGACTGCAACTGTATGACAGAAAGGTGTATGTTTAACATGATATCTGCATATAATAGCATTCTATGTTATAAACATCTAAAAAAAAAAAAAAAAAAAAAAAAAAAAAAAAAAAAAAAAAAAAAAAAATATATATATATATATCAGTTAGTAACTTCTTTTATATCTCTTGACAGACAGGACTGATATTCAAAAGGAACACATTAAAATACAGTCTTCAACAGTCTCCAAATATATTCAAATTAAGAAATAATATACAGTAAAACCATGTTTAAGATGAAAAGATGATACGCCTGCCGAATAATTTCTTGAAGGAGTAACCCTAGTGAATTAATCTGCATGATGTATGACCAATTCGGAGAGTTGAAATATACTGAAAAAATGTTCCACTAATTATCATAATAATTCTAATATCGTGGGGCAGATGTGAAAGAGGTCTAACTGTAAATTAATATAAAAAGCCTGTAGATTTCTTTTGCATTCCCCCCTTGATATGTCCTTAATGTAAAAGAATCAGATGAAATAGGGGAGCACAACATACTGGTGCATTTATGGTGCCAAATAGTAGTTACATGACTGTGTTGTAATTATACTAACACATGGGCCAGGGATTACATATCCCGTAGAATAATTTATGAGTGCGTAGTTGTCTAACAAGTAACTCTGCATGCCTAATAATTGCTTCAGTGTGTAAAATATGTGTAACACAGTTCTGTTACATATAATTTTGATTCTGAAATGTCTTTTATATATAATACAAAGTGGTGCCTTTAAGGATCAAATAATATGTTTGGTGCGAGTTCAAATTGCAATACTGCCATTTTAATGCAAATAAACATGTTTATTTTTCATATTAGAATACACAACATAAATTCCAATCAATTCACTTCTCACACAAACTTAAGCCATATTAAAAAGTCCTATGACTGACTACATTACTTTTGAGTACAACCTTTATAGGGTTTGAACAAATAAACAACATAAAATTAAATTCCTATACAAAAAATGCAGAGAAAATCAAGACATCTATTTTTCTGTTTGCACAGCAAAAAACAAAACAGAAAGGAAAACAATTAGATTTTAAAGTCATTATCTCTTCACATGTTGAAAAAAAACTTTAAAGCGTGTCATTTTTATAGAAAAAGAAGGAATAAAATATACAAAAACTGCCACTGTTTGTTGGACACAATAGATCCAGACAATTGCAACAGCGGGACTTTTGTATCTTCCCGTAAAGTTGTTTCTGGCAATATAATGCTGTTGTCTGCAGTCTGTGAATTCTACCATTAAGTACTCCTGAGCAACCATTCACATCCAGCGTCCAAACTGCGCGAACATAATCGTTAAATCTTCAGGAAGTTACAGTAATTCACATGAAATAAACACTCATACACGTTTTCTACATGTCATGCTTACACGTGCACAAGAAAAAAAGACTGCATAAGCACGAGAAAAGTGATATTGTGATACATTTACAAGTGTTGTATAGATGTCGTAGCAGACAGTGAGCTAGCCATTGGCTCGTAATATGGATTGCAGTAAGAGAAGTTAGCGAAGGCACTGTCATCTATGTTCATTATAACAAGACTATCTGTTGGCGTCAACTTGAACGCTGAGCGTGTAAACATCTTGTCAAAATTCTCCGCTTTCTTCGGATCATGCTGTAAAAATGTGGAAGAAAAGAAAAATAACAGAAATAACAAATACATAGCAAACAAAAAATAAATTTGTTGACATCATGGTGACCAATTTCTATCAAAGTACTACAAAAAAAGAGAGATCTATTTCAAGTTTATCATCAAAGAAAGTAGTTTTGAACTATGTACACCAGATGACAAAAATTGAAACTTTTATAAAACAAGAGGACCATGTTGGTCCCATATCGCTCACCTGTCCAAATGCAACCCAGTTCATTGTGGCTAAGTTTCACTGAAAACCACCAAGTAGTTTCAGAGTAGATGCCATAACAAAAATTGTTAACAGACGGAAGGACAGACCATGGACAAAAGGCGATATGACTAGTCCACCATCTGTAGATGGTTGGCTAATAAAGAGTAACCTCTCGGGTAATTTTGGGGCTCTGAGCCCAACAAGCCTGAAAAGTTTGGGAGACATAACGACTAATACTGAAGATTAAAGTTTTATTGACAAAATGTGTATTAGGAAAGTAATGTAAAATCCTGAAAAGATAAAAACATCATCAAGGTCAACATTCTGACCAATTTTCATGAAGATCCATTGAAAAGTATGGCCTCTAGAGAGCTCACAAGGTGTTTTCCATTTTAAGACCTACTGACCTAGTTTTGGACCGCACGTGACCCAGTTTCGAACTTGACCTAGATATCATCAAGATGAACATTCTGACCACTTTTCATAAAGATCCCATGAAAAATGTGACCTCTAGAGTGGTCACAAGCAAAAGTTTACGGACGGACGACGGATGCCGCGCGATCACAAAGCTCACCTTGTCACTTTGTGACAGGTGAGCTAAAAATACCTAAAAACTATGAAAGCAGAAATTGGCCACCATCTTCAAAATCTGAAATTGAAGCCTTTTAATAACGTGTTTCATAGAATAATTTTTTGTGAGCAAAATAATTGTAAGTGCTTAAATACATATATCAAAATAAGCCAGTATAATAGTTTCACTGTAGGCCTTCTCCTTATTTATCTGTTGTAACTTTGTAAATACATGTATATCATATATTAAAATGACACAATATCGTGACACTTGATTTTGTTATGTACCAGTCACAGTGTCTACATTTTTTTTATTCAAAGAATGGTTTTCAAGTTCACTGAACGATACTGCTTCCTGGAAAAAGAATTACAATCCAATCTTAAGTATTTTATTATCATTTTTATATTACGATAATACATACTGGATACTGGTCTATTTATACATCTTATCTCCAGTAACATCACCTAATATTTTTGTACATATTTAGTTATATCTAACAGAGTAAGAATTTTAAGTTTTTTTGCAGCAAAATTATTATTTACACAGAACATTATAATATATCATCTCCAACACCATTTTTACAGCTGATCAATTAGATTTTTGAACATTTGATTAAAATCAATTAGATTTTTTTTCTCAATAACAATGACCCTACTTTCTTCTTTAAGTATTTTAACATCATATTTAACACATCCCTACGCCATCCCAGTCCCACTTAAGATCAATATTTAGAAATAATGTTAATACAGGAAAAAAGTTTTTCTTTAATATTTCATTTCATAGATATATCCATTTCACCACTGTAAAATTATTTTCAGGTTTGAGGCGCCAATTACAGTTGAAAACAGATAAATACAATGCAATATAAAATTTTCTGCTTCGTCATTTTCTGAAATTATACATTTTCAACTTTTTCTCTAATTTATTCCTTTCACCATAGAAATTTTCATTAAAATACTTTTTAACAAAAGGGTCATTATGGCCTCGAGTCACTCACAATATTTCACAGCTCAAACTGGTACAAAATTAGTGTGTTTACAATATTTTTTCAATTTTTTGATATAGTGACCTTGTTTTCGTGACTGAAATGGTTCACTTTTGAACTTGACCTTTTGTTTGTTTGTTTGTTTTGGGTTAAACGCCGTTTTTCAACAGCATTTCAGTCATGTAACGGTGGGCAGTTAACCTAACCAGTGTTCCTGGATTCTGTACCAGTACAAACCTGTTCTCTGCAAGTAACTGCCAACTTCCCCACATGAATTATCAGAGGTGGAGGACAAATGATTTCAGACACAATGTCTTTTATCAAATCGTCACGGAGAACATACGCCCCGCCCGGGGATTGAACTCACGACCCCGTGTTCTGTAGACCAATGCTCTCCCTACTGAGCTAAGCAGGCGGGCTGAACTTGACCTAGATTTAATATAAACCTGACCTAGTTTCATGTAGACCAGGTAAAAAATGTGGCCTCTACAGTGTGTACAGGGATAATTTGTCCAAATGTCTGATTTTTATGACCCCACATGACCCAGTATAGAACTTTGCCTAAGTTATATAAGACAAAAATTCTAAAAAGATCAGACAGAAAATGTGGCCAGTCACAACAATGTGAAATAAAATAATTGTGACTAATTTAAGGGTCATAACTCTGCTTTTACTACAGCAATCTTGCAGTTTAAACTCCCCAGCGGTGGTGTCAAGGTCATTTGTAATTACATTCATATATATGTGATCAATTATATACATTAACAGATACCTCTTTCACCATGCAGAGTACTCACTGGTATGAAACGTTACCTGCGAAGGAAAATGTTCCCTGCTGAAATGTAGGCATTGCGCTTCCGATGGCACAGGCATTGAGCAGGATGTTGACAGAAATAACAGGCACGGTGAGTAAAACTGAATGTTTTTGGTTATTTTCTTTTTACAGTAAAACTTTTTAAGAGATCAGGGAATGCAGTGGAATGTAGTTGTATCTTGCCAAGACATCCATGCCCAGTTTGTGAAAAAATATGTAATATTTTTATTTTGCGAGTGTTTTTCATCGGGTACAGTAACATGAAAATTCCAAAGGCAGTGACTATTTCAAGTCATTTTACCTCCTGCTAAAAAAGGAATGATGTATTTCTGTCATATATTATATAAAGACATGATATCTGATCGATTGAGACATAATACATGTCCAGGAAAAGGCATATCCCCTCGTTCTGCGGACTTTTTAGGTAAGGGCCGCATCTCGATGGTGTCGCAGGCATCTCAAATAGTCTATTGTAGTCAGTCAGTACGTGTAATTTTGACCAACTAACATGTATTAAGGTACAAAAATATCACCAACCATGTGTTTTGTCCAGTAATTGTGTCATAACTTTGTCATTTTTCAACCAATTTTGAAGAATTTATTTTTCAGCATGGTTTTTTTCTTTACAAATTGGGAGTAAAACATACAATTTTTGACTGGGGATGGGGCTTAATTTCGGCCCCAAAATTGGCGAAAAAATCACTGGTTTTGGCTTTCGGAAAAAAAGGAACGTAAAAAGACAAAAATCCGTAAAAACACTGTCTTAATCCCTGATATGTAAAATAATTAGAAATGTGACAATTTTTGGCAGATAAACATTATCGTGGGCAGTAATCTTTTATAAAAACTACTCTTGCTCATCCAGCTCCATGTTTTTCTGTAACAGAATAATCAGCACCCTATTCACTGCTCTCTTATCTCATTATGATATTTAAATATGAACGCAGAATATTTAAAGCAGATACTATTCCCCAATTTTGTGTGGAAAATGAAAAAAGCTCCTTTATTCCCTGAGGAACCAATGAAATTATCAATGGGAGTAAATAGTAGTTAAATGTATTGTTCATTTTGTATTTTCAGATGGATGTACATGTATTGAAATGCAAGCATCGGGAGGAATTAAGTTAGAAAAATTCAAGCTCGTTATAACTTCCTTTCATTGACTCAAAGACGTAAACATGACAGTCAGTGCACCAGAATGTGAAACGCCGATAAGCACACAGACCTAAGTAAGATTTAAACGACAAAGAGTGAGCAGAACACATTAATATTTTTTTGTAGAATTTCAGAAATGATCAGATTGAGTTAAGCCCCATTTTAGACAAAGACATTTAAATAATCCTTGTAAAAATATTTACGGAATTTACCGAACATAAAAGGAGCTTTTTTTCATTTTCCACACAAAACTGGGGGAAAGTACCTGTTTTAAATATTATGCATTTATATCTAAATATTTTAATGAGATCCTGATAAGAGAGCAGTGAATAGGGTGCTGATTATTCTGTTACAGAAAAACATGGAGCGGGATGAGTGAGAGTAGTTTTATGAAAGAACTGCCCACAATAATGTTTATCTGCCAAAAATGATCAAATTTCTAATAATTTTACATATCAGGGATTAAGACAGTTTTTTTACAGGCTTTTGTCTATTTACGTTCCTTTTTGTCGAAAGCCAAACCAGTGACTCTTTTGCCAATCTGGAACTGCAATTCGGCTCTATCGCTAATAAAAAATAGTATGTTCTACTCCCAATTTGTAAAGAAAAATCCCAAACTAACATACTGAAAAAAATCTTCAAAATTGGTTAAAAATGACAAATTTATGACAGTTTTTGTGCTAAAATGTTGGTTTTCACACCTTGTTTTTAATCTAGGCATCAATATTGGTTACCAGTGGGCTTGTTTGGTAACTGAATATTGTTATTTTAGGAGATAAATTATTACCGATTTGATACAAATTGATGTGATTTTCCCAACTGGAAGGGACCTGGCCCAATCCCCAAAACAGTGAAAAACAAGAGCTGTCACTAATGGTGACAAATGCCCCCGCAGTGCCTTGACCTTTGACCTGGTGACCATGACCTTTGACCTGGTGACCCCAAAGTCAATATGGGGTCGTGTAGTCAATAAGTACTATCAGCTTGTGAAGTTTGAAGGTCCTGGGTGCAGTGGTTCGCGAGTAAAGTGCCTTCATTCAAAAAAGTTAACATTGGCCCCTGTGACCTTGACCTTTGACCTGGTGACCCCAAAGTCAGTAGGGGTCATGTACTCAATAAGTACTATCAGCATGTGAAGTTTGAAGGTCCTGGGTGCAGTGGTTCGCGAGTAAAGTGCCTTCATGCAAAAAGTTAACATTGGCCCGTGACCTTGACCTTTGACCTGGTGACTCCAAAGTCAGTAGGAGTCATGTACTCAATAAGTACTATCAGCATGTGAAGTTTAAAGGTCCTGGGTGCAGTGGTTCGCGAGTAAAATGCCTTCATGCAAAAAGTTAGCATTGGCCCCTGTGACCTTGACCTTTGACCTGGTGATCCCAAAGTCAATAGGGATTGTGTACTCAATAAGTACTATCAGCAAGTGAAGTTTGAAGGTCCTGGGTGCAGTGGTTTGCGAGTAAAGTGCCTTCATGCAAAAAGTTAACATTGGCCCCTGTGACCTTGACCTTTGACCTGGTGATCCCAAAGTCAGTGGGGGTCGTGTACTCAATAAGTACTATCAGCATGTGAAGTTTGAAGATCCTGGGTGCAGTGGTCCGCGAGTAAATTGCCTTCATGCAAAAAATTAACGTTGTGACGAACGAACAAACTAACTTAAACGATCTAACGAACATACGGACAGTTGAAAACTAATATGCCTCCCTTTGGGGGCATAAAAATACTGCAAACTTCTTATAAAAACTATTAATGTTACAAAGTTAAGATTGAGAAGATTTGTCTTACACAATAACTGGACGAAAAACATGGTTAGTGATATTTTTGTACCTAAATACATGCTAGTTGGTCAAAATTACATGTACGACTGATTACAATAGTATTTGAGATGCCTGCGCCCCTCAAGATACCTTCGGCACCATCGCCAGATGCCTGCGGCACTTAACTAAATAGCTGGCAGACGGAGGGGATATGCCTTTTCCTGGACATGTATTATATCTCAATCGATCAGATATTATCTAGTATATGACAGAAATACATCATTCCTTTTTTAACAGGAGGTAAAATGACTCGAAATATTCACTGCTGTTGGAATTTTCATGTTACTGTACCCAAAGAAAAACACGCAAAATAACAATATTACATATTTCTTCACAAACTGGGCATGGATGTGTCTGCAAGATACAACTACATCCCGCTGCATTCCCCGATTTCTTAAAAGTTTTTACTGTAAAAAGAAAATAACCAAAAACATTCAATTTTACTCACTGTGCCCGTTATTTCTGTCAACATCCTGCTCAATGCCTGTGCCGTCGGAAGCGTAAACTCCTTCATTTCAGCAGGGCACATTTTGTGTGGCAGGAAACATTTCAAACCCGCGGTACTGTAAGATTAACTGTGTTCTTTTAATGTGGCTTTTCCAGTTGGACTTTTGTCCTTGTTTTTTCTGCTGAATATATAACTTGTCCAAAATCTGGCGATCATATACATTCCATGAAAGATTTACGAAGATTTCTAGAAAACAATGTGAAATATAACAATTTTGTCAAATTAAACAGCCATAACTCTGGTGTCATGCCCATTACTAAAGTTGTCCATGATCTTGTGGCCATAAACAGTTTGTATATATTTCAAGAAATTAGGTCTTTTATGTGTTATCAATAAAGTTCTTGACAAACAAACCTCTGATGGAGGGTGTTCAAAACAGTTCACTATTAACTTAAAGATAGGGCCATGACCCTGACTTTTTGCTAGACTGATCTGAAAAATTTTCATAATGAGAATTGATGGGAAAATCATCATTCTGCTGACATTCTTGCATACAATATTACAATGCAGATTTAAATGAAACTTCTCACAGTTGTAAATTGACATATCTTCTTTCTTTTAGGCTAAATGAAATATTATGTTTGCATGCTTATTTCTGATGAATTTGTCAATACTTATTTCGAGCTGATTTTATCACCTTACTTCTATGTTTAATTGTGAGAGAAGTCTGGGTTATAATATTTAAATGTTGACATTTATTTGTGGTTACGTATGCCAGATCTGGACTTTTATTTGATCTTTTAGGATACATGACTTAACGCCATCACTTCCAGTTTTGAGACACGGAAAACTACCTTAAATGTCCAACTTTCTTGTATGTTCCGGCATCCAACAAAACAAGAGCACCGCGCTTGTCTGCAAGTGCTGGACAGTATGTAAGAAAAGAGTTACAGTTCAGAATTTCTAAGTACAAAAAGGGCCATAATTCTAAAAAAAATGCAGGTTAGAGTTATGGTTCTTGGCCTATATAGTTATCTAATGATGATCAACAAGTGTGCAAAGTTTCAAAGCTGTAGCTCTTATAGTTTCTGAAAAAAGGTGGACCTAAACAAAAATTTCAAAGCTGTAGCTCTTATAGTTTTTGAAAAAAGGTGGACCTAAACAAAAATTTTAACCAAGAAATTCAAATTTTCTAAGTACAAAAAGGGCCATAATTTTGACAAAATGCATATCAGAGTTATGGTCCTTGAACTACACAGTCAATGATAAACAAATGTGCAAAGTTTCAAAGCTGTAGCTCTTACAGGTTTTGAGAAAAGGTGTACCTAAACAAAAAATTTAACCGACGCCGACACCAACACTCAACAAGAGGACCATGATGGTCCTGAATCGCTCACCTCTTCCCACATGACCCAGTTTTGAGTATGACATTGTTTTTTCTATTATTTGACATAGTGACCTAGTTTTTGAGCTCATGTGACCCAGTTTTGAACTTGACCTAGATATTATCAAGATAAAAATTCTGACCAATTTTCATGAAGATCCATTGAAAAAAATGGTCTCTAGAGAGGTCACAAGGTTTTTCTATTATTTGACCTATTGACCTAGTTTTCGAAGGTACGTGACCCTGTTTTGAACTTAACCTAGATATCATAAAGGTGAACATTCTCACTAATTTTCATGAAGATCTCATGAAAAATATGGCCTCTAGAGAGGTCACAAGGTTTTTCTATTTTTATATCTACTGGCCTAGTTTTTGACCGCACGTGACCCAGTTTCGAAACTGACCTAAATATCATCAAGGTGAACATTCAGATCAATTTTCATGAAGATCCATTGAAAAATATGGCCTCTAGAGAGGTCAAAAGATTTTTCTAATTTTAGACCTACTGACCTAGTTTTTTATTGCAGTTGACCCAGTTTCAAACTTGACCTAGATATCATCAAGATGAACATTCAGACCAACTTTCATACAGATCCCATGAAAAGTATGGCCTCTAGAGAGGTCACAAGGTTTTTTTATTATTAGACCTACTGACCTAGTTTTTTAAAGCACATGATCCAGTTTCAAAACTGACCTAGATATCATCAAGGTGAACACTCTGACCAATTTTCATTAAGATCCATTCAAGGGTATGGCCTCTAGAGAGGTCACAAGGTTTTTCTATTTCAAGACCTACTGACCTAGTTTTTGATCGCAGTTGACCCAGTTTCAAATCTGACCTATATGTCATCAAGACAAACATTCAGACCAACTTTCATATAGATCCCATGAAAAATATGGCCTCTAGAGAGGTCACAACGTTTTTTCATTATTTGACCTACTGACCTACTTTTTGAAGGCATGTGGCCCACTTTTGAACTTGACTTAGGTATCATCAAGATGAACATTCTGACCAATTTTTATGGAGATCCATTCACAAGTACGGCCTCTAGAGAGGTCACAAGGTTTTTCTATTTTTAGACCTACTGACCTAGTTTTTGACCGCACATGACTCTGTTTTGAACCTGACCTAGATATCATCAAGATGAACATTCAGACCAATTTTCATACAGATCCCATGAAAAATATGGCCTTTAGAGAGGTCACAAGGTTTTTCTATTATTTGACCTACTGACCTAGTTTTAGACCGCACGTGACCCACTTTTGAACTTGACCTAGATATCATCAAGATGAACATTCAGACCAACTTTCATACAGATCCCATGAAAAATATGGCCTCTAGAAAGTTCACAAGGTTTTTCTATTATTTGACCTACTGACCTAGTTTTTGATGGCACGTGACCCACTTTCGAACTTGACCTAGATATCATCAAGGTGAATGTTCTGACCAATTTTCATGAAGATCTTATCAAATATATGGCCTCAGAGAGGTCACAAGTTTTTTCTATTTTTAGACCTACTGACCTAGTTTTTGACGGCACGTGACCCAGTTTCGAACTTGACCTAGATATCATCAAGGTGAACATTCTGACCAACTTTCATAAAGGTCCCATCAAAAATGTGACCTCTAGAGTGGTCACAAGCAAAAGTTTATGGACAGACGCATGCCGCGCGATCACAAAAGCTCACCTTGTCACTTTGTGACAGGTGAGCTAAAAATCAGACGAGCTAAAAAATGTTGTTTTTAGTATGAACATTTCTCCTTTTTAAATCCAGGAAGACTTATTAAGGATATTTAATGACCAGTTTAAATGGAAAAATACTAAGACCTGAATAAAGATCTCAATGAATGGTAATACTCGATGATATAATCTAAATATTGATCTTTACATGGAACTTGTTAGACATAAGAACCATACTCTTATTTAGATCACTATCATTCCCTGAATAAACAGTTTCCTCATTGTCATTTTCCGAATTTTCCTGTCTTATTGGTTAATAAAACGTGCTTCCAAGAAAATGCGATAAACAAATCCAAATAAGGGTATTGCGCTATGCAAATTAGTTTTAAAATAGCGCATGACGGTCACTCCATGTTCAAAAACAACTGCATAATGTGACCTTGGACTTCGTTGGCTTACTACCCAAATGGATTATGTTTCAACAGTCAAAGCCTGTATGAAACACGAGTTGCACAATATTTTTCCTGCTGTTCTCAAATTTCATCTAAATCTCTATACTTGTAAATTATGCCAAACAAGATAGCTTTCTACAGAAATTATTGAAAAAGCTAGCTATTGGTTAAAACAATTACTAATGACAGTAACTTGATCCTGATAACTCACATTCTTTTGATTTAGTTAGAGATACTAATGTAATCTGGATTGTATTCAATTGATTTAAAAGGTTACTGAAATAAAATGGACTATTAAAATTGTAGGCAATCATAATAACTGTTATCCTTCATTTCAAATTACTGAAATGTATCTGAATCTGAAAATGTTGGCAGACCGAATTTCTTCTGCTGAATCAAAGAAGCAGTAGTTCAATGTCCAAAGAGCTTGTAGGAGAGGATAAGATAAGAGCCACAACCATGCCTTCTCATTTGACATCAGTACCAGGTTTTTCCAGGAATTTGACATCAGTTCCTCCAGGAACCGAACTCAGGAGTGTTTAAGACAAGCTTGAAGCTTTCATCACAATCAAGCTAAAATAAATTAGTACACTGGGACCCCGTTATAACGCTGTCGTCAGGGTCCAAGGTTCGAGACCCGCGGATCTAGCAGGGTTAAATTTATAACGCGGGTTGATGGTATAAGCAGTATATGCAATACCCCACCCACGGGTAATGTATTAGACATATTTTGAACGCTGTTTTATGTTACATAAGAAATTCTAATCGTATAAACGGGACATTTATTTACCTTAATTGCTACTGAAAAATACATTAAAAGAATTATAACGCTATGTCAGCTTCTCATTTCGTCGTGATTCTAAAAGAAAGTTGGAATTGTGTACCCCGGAAGTAAACATATAACGCGGTCGTGAAAATTACGTATGCAATGGGGGTTTATGTAACTAAAAGAGAAAAAACGCGGACAGTCTTAAAAATTTTAATTTTGAATACATGAAGAAAATCGATAAATAAGATAGAAATTTTTTAAATCACCGTCGTTAATATACGATATTAAAAAGGAAGAACAATCTCAATATGGCTTTCAGTGCGCCGAATCTTGGTTAATTCCGATGAACTGAATGTGATGATTACGAAAAATGGCTGCATTTTATTACAAAACTGGGCCTGTTGTTTGATTTTTTATTCACTCAAATGTTCATGTCAACCACTTAATTGGTGCAAACTTTAACGGTTTGATAGTTGAATGACCAATGTTACACGCTTGTTATGCAAACAATCTAATTTTGACACGGTACTGACTGCCTAATTGTCACGTGTCTACATGTATTCAAACTTTAACAAAGGCGATACCCAAACAAGTATTTAGCTAGCAGACGGTTATTGATTTTTGTCACAGTTGTTATGGCAAATGTTTTAATGTACACAGGTACATGTAGTTTTAACGCTGGTTATGATCAAATTAAATAACATCCGCGGACTCATTTTAAAAAAAAAAATTTTTTACCCCCAAAAATTCGGGAGCCAAAAGCATACCACGTTATAATGAATACCGCGGTATATCGAATAGCGTTATAACAGGTTTCCAGTGTATTAGTAATTAAATAGCTTAAGTCTGCCTCAAGCCAATGAACTACAGCAGCATTGAATTTCATCTGCTGCAAGTTCCATGTGGATGTCATACTGGAAATCAATAGTTTTAGACATCTGAGACCTAAGCTGTTAGGAAGGGAAATGACAAATCCTATTGTAGGAGGTATTTAATGATGTTATACATGTCATATTTTGCAAACAGGAAGAAGTAACTACTAAACTGGTTAACTTGAAATATATAACCTGCATTTTTATTGCAACAACAAAGGTTTTTATGAAAGCAAAATCATGAGTATGATTATGAGGCAGAAAAAAAAAGAATTATTGCATCTTGAGGGACAGAAAAGTTTGTTTCTTTGGTTTGTTTCTAAGTCTTACTGACACAATTTTGGTAATATTTTTCAGTGAAAAAGGCCCTTAGGTGCCTGTTAGGACATCATTTCCAGCAGGCACATGGGAAGACCTAAGACCATTCACAAGCCGGCTGGATAGCTTCCCTATATGAACAAATTGAATGTTCTCCTTGAATTTACCGTCTGTAAACCTTAAACAAAAGCCATAAAATAAAACTTACAGAACATGTTGCGCAGCTAGGGCCTGCCCCAAAGGCCAGAATAGAAAACTCATTATTCACTGAACTTATTCACCCTAACATCAAAAACAGTCTTCATTTCCATGAGCTCTTAACAATACAAATTTACCAACCTTTCATGAATCATTGTGTAAATTCTGTAAAATGCAGCAAAACAGCATTATACAAATTTATAGTTTTTTATAACTGCAGTGAAAGGAATACTAATAAACACATTTCAGGAAACATGCGACTACCTTCCAAAAAACACTGCAGAGACTTTTTACCAAACACCTTGGCAACAAGATGAGTCCTTACATGGTCGTGTGTTGCTTCCATCAATTCATTTTAGTGTATTTGAGCATGGAAACGGATTGGGCAAGGAAGGCAAAACAGACTTCTTAAAAACGTTTTAAGTCAAGGAAAGATAACTTATTTCAAATAACTTTTATACTTATATTATGCATCAAAGGGCAATAACTCAACCAAAATGCACTTGAAAAGGACATTGTGATATTTGCATACAATTGGCTTTAGATTATTGTAAGCATGAAGAATTGGCTTTAGGTTATTGTAAGCATGAACAATTGGCTTTAGGTTATTGTAAGCATGAACAAAGGTTTGTCAACCAAGGGCCTAATCCTAATATGAAGAACTGAAGTTAGACAGAAGACACTGTCTTTCAATGAAAATTAGTGTTGGATTTAGGATAGTTATCTGACTGGTACAAGGTTGATTATATACAATTCAGCATTTTCACTGAACTTGAGTCAGTACAGTGAGTACTTTCTCACTTCGCACAACAATAACCAAGAGGAAAAATAGTCTTGAATAAATACTTTTGCCAAGATATGAACATAGAACAGTATGACTACAGTCTAATCAAACTGTAACTTAAAAGTACTGACAAAGCAATTTGTGGTAAGGACCAAAAAAGAGATATTTTTCCTTTTCTATAAACATACACAATATTAAATAAGATGCAGTTCAAATGGAGCTTACATGAACTTGCTTTTCAAGCTGTTGCATTAATTACTATTTTAATCAATAATGAACAGTCTAGTTAAATACAATAATATATAAGAAACATGGAAATTGTCCAGGTTAACTCCATTTACCTAGTTGTACTGAATGGCAATAATTCAGTCACCTGTTTCAAGGTGTTTCTAAGCTTGATCACGTTTTATCTAGTTTTAGCTTTGCAAGCCCCTACATGTAGTCAAGGTGACCATTTGAACAAACCTGAGAAAGGTCAATATAAGACTGCTACAGACTCAAGTTGGTGATCACCTATCAAGTTGTTTATGAGTTCTAGCTCTAGATGAACTAAGTGTAGTCAAGCATATTCTTTTTTTAAACAAGAGGACCATAATGGTCCTGAATCGCTCACCTGTCCCAACATGACCCAGTTTTGAACTGAGTATGACGTGGTTTTTTTTCTATTATTTGACATAGTGACCTAGTTTTTGAGCTCATGTGACCCAGTTTTGAACCTGACCTAGATATCATAAAGATGAACATTCAGACCAACCTTCATACAGACCCCATGAAAAATATGGCCTCCAGAGAGGTCACAATGTTTTTTCATTATTTGACCTACTGACCTAGTTATTGATGGCACGTGACCCAGTTTCAAACTTGACCTAGATATCATCAAGGTGAACATTCTGACTAATTTTCATGAACATACATTCAAAAGTATGGCCTCTAGACAGGTCACAAGGTTTTTCTATTTTTAGACCTAATGACCTAGTTTTTGACCACAGCTGACCCAGTTTCAAACTTGACCTAGATATCATCAAGATGAACATTCAGACCAACTTTCATACAGATCCCATGAAAAATATGGCCTCTAGAGAGGTCACAAGGTTTTTCTATTATTTGACCTACTGACCTAATTTTTTAAGGCACATGACCCAGTTTCAAACTAGACCTAGATATCATCAAGGTGAACATTCAGACCAATTTTCATGAAGATCTTGTGAAAAATATGGCCTCTAGAGAGGTCACAAGGTTTTTCTATTATTTGACCTACTGACCTAATTTTTGACGGCACATGACCCAGTTTCGAACTTGACCTAGATATCATCAAGGTGAACATTCAGACCAATTTTCATGAAGATCTTGTGAAAAATATGGCCTCTAGAGAGGTCACAAGGTTTTTCTATTTTTAGACCTACTGACCTAGTTTTTAACCACAGTTGACCCAGTTTCGAACTTGACCTAGATATCATCAAGATGAACATTCAGACCAACCTTCATACAGTTCCCATGAAAAATATGGCCTCTAGAGAGGTCACAAGGTTTTTTTTATTATTTGACCTACTGACCTAGTTATTGACGGCACGTGACCCAGTTTCAAACTTGACCTAGATATCATCAAGGTGAACATTCTGACCAATTTTCATGAAGATCCATTCATAAGTATGACCTCTAGAGAGGTCACAAGGTTTTTCTATTTTTAGACCTAATGACCTAGTTTTTGACCGCAGCTGACCCAGTTTCGAACTTGACCTAGATATCATCAAGATGAACATTCAGACCAACTTTCATACAGATCCCATGAAAAATATGGCCTCTAGAGCGGTCACAAGGTTTTTCTATTATTTGACCTACTGACCTAGTTTTTGATGGCACGTGACCCAGTTTCGAACTTGACCTAGATATCATCAAGATGAACATTCTGACCAATTTTCATGAAGATCTTGTAAAAAATATGGCCTCTAGAGAGGTCACAAGGTTTTTCTATTTTTAGACCTACTGACCTAGTTTTTGACCACACGTGACCCAGTTTCGAACTTGACCTAGATATCATCAAGATGAACATTCAGACCAACTTTCATAAAGATCCCATGAAAAATGTGACCTCTAGAGAGGTCACAAGCAAAAGTTTACGCACGGACGGACGCTGCGCGATCACAAAAGCTCACACTGTCACTTTGTGACATGTGAGCTAAAAAACTTTAGAAAGGTCTATCCAAGGATGCTTCAGACCAAATTTGGTGAAGATCCATAAGATGGTTCATGAAAACAAGATGGCCCGGATGACCATTGATTGCTCATCTGAATGTATTTTAGTAGACGGATAATACATGTGAAATTATCTTAAAACTAGAGATGCTTTTGAGAAAAGCGCATGTCTCCCACAACTGCCTAATCATGTAAATAGTAAGTCAGTGTTTATATACGGTTTACTTAATCCACATGTGCATGTGCTTTCTTGACACCAAAAGGACGTCTATACTACTAGTAGTGTAGGCGTTGGTTTAGGGGTAAAACTGCGCAAGAAATCAGAGTGTTTTTGGTAAATCAAGGGCCATAATTCCGAAGTGCCTAGGCCGATTTGGCTAGTTATCGAACTTGGCCGAGCACTAATTTGCAGACACATTTTGTTGAAGTTTGGTGAAGATCGGATGAGAAATGTTCGATTTAGAGTGTGGACAAGCTTTGTGACCGACAGACAGACAGACAGACTGGAGTAAATCAATATGTCTGTCTCCCACACCACTGTGTGGTGGGAGACATAATTAGGCCAATGATTTCTGATAAGAAGATTTTTAAATTATCTACAATATACATACAGGAGACTATTAATGTAGGAAAAAGTGACTATGCCCTCTGATGGCCATCTTTTTTTTGACAAACTGGTGTCATATAGAGCAAACTTGAATAACCAAAGGGACATTTCTGTGAATTATTTCTAAATTCTAAAAACAGTTTCTATAGGGAAGATTTTTTTTTTACATCCTAGCTCGTCTAAATACATGGAGGGAAAAGTGACCCTCTCAGGCAGTCATGATTTTTGACAAATGAAATTCATTTGAACACTTCTGGTAGATGATGTCCATAAGAAACTCTTCAGTAAAATCAAAATGAAATCAGGCCAGTAATACTTTTTTTAGAGAAAAACCTGTCCTGTTTAGAATGGATTCACCCAAGGAATATTTATGTGAAATTATTTTGAAACTAGAGCTGCTTTTGAGAAAAGCGCATGTCTCCCACAACTGCCTAATCATCGGAATAGTAAGTCAGTCTCTATTATATACTGTTTACTCACTGAAGACTGGACTTAGAGCGCATGCACATAAAGGACCCTAAAAGGACTCCTATACTACTAGGGGTCCTTTTTGGGTGATTTATGTGCCCAAGACCTGAGCGTTTTTCAGTAATTCAAGGACCATAATTCTGAAATACCTGGGCCAATTTGGCTAGTTATCCAACTTGGCCAAGGACTTATTGGCAAACACATTTTGTTCAAGTTTGGTGAAGATCAGATGATAAATGTTTGACTTTAGAGTGCAGACAAGCTTTGTGACAGACAGACACACACACAGACAGGAGTAAATATGTCTCCCACACCACTGTGTGATTGGAGACATAATTAAGTCAGCAGTTTCTGACAAGAAGTTTGCATTATTGCCAAATAAGGAACATTGCAGCAATGTCTCCTAGATGCAATGTTTTTTTTACCAAAGTGGGATCATCTGAAAAAGTTTGGCTCACCAAGGAACATTTATCTGAAGTTATGAAATCAAGTCAGCATTTTCTGGCAAGAAGTTTCAGTTATTGCAATATAAGGAAAACCTGCCCCATCCCCTGAGAGCAATGTCTTTTAACATAGCAAAATGACCTGAAGGAATTTCACTGAAGACTATCAAAGGAACATTTGGTGAAATTATTTTAAAATCAAGCCAGCAAATTCAGAGGAGATTTTTAATGTTTTCCACACAGCCATAGTTATAGAGAAAACTAGCTCTGCCCCAAGGTTGTCATGTCTTTTTACAAAGGATCTTTTAACAGATCTTATTTTTTTAACAAATTAATGAACATTACATGAAGGAAATTCGATGAGGGTCCTCTAAAAGAGACATGTATTTTTGTTGAACTGAAATGTGGCCAGCAGTTTCAAAGTAGATGATTTTTTAAGTTTTCCGTAATAGCCTGACACTTGGCACAAGAGGGCCAAAGTTGATCTAAGTCGCTAACTTGATGTTGACAGCTTGACCTTGAATATATGTATGACACACTGCATCATGAATGGTCTCATTTGTGTTTAGTACTGATGCTACAGACCAAGACCAGGGTTCTGCCAAGGATCAAAAATGGTGGGGACACATGTCCCATTGGTATAAACAAGAGGGCCATGAAGGCCCTGTATCGCTCACCTGACCTATTGACCTAAAGATCATCAAGATTAACATTCTGACCAAGTTTCATTAAGATATGGTCACAAATGTGGCCTCTAAAGTGTTAACAAGCTTTTCCTTTGATTTGACCTTGTGACCTAGTTTTTGATCCTACATGATCCAGATTCAAATTGGATCTTGAGATCATTAAGATTAACATTCTGACCAAGTTCCATCAAGATACAGTCATAAATGTGGCCTCTAGAGTGTTAACAAGCTTTTCCTTTGATTTGACCTAGTGACCTAGTTTTTGATCCCATCTGACCAAGATTTGAATTTGATCTATTGATCATCAAGATTAACATTCTGACCAAGTTTCATGAAGATACTGTCATAAATCTGGCCTCTACAGTGTTAACAAGCTTTTCCTTTGATTTGACCTGGTGACCTAGTTTTTGACCCCGACTGACCCAATATCAAACTCCTCTAAGATTTTATTGAGGGTAACATTCTGACTAAGTTTCATTAAGATTGGGCCCAAATTGTGACCTCTAGAATGTTAACAAGCTTTTCCTTTGATTTGACCTGGTGACCTAGTTTTTGACCCCAGATGACCCGATATCAAACTTGTCCAAGACTTTATTGAGGGTAACATTCTGACCAAGTTTCATTAAGATTGGGCCAAAATTGTGACCTCTAGTGTGTTAACAAGCTTTTCCTTGGATCTGACCTGGTGATCTAGTTTTTAATCCCAGATGACCCAATACTGAACTTGCCCAAGATTTTATTGAGGGTAACATTCTGACCAAGTTTCAGTAAGATTGGGCCCATATTGTGACCTCTAGAGTGTTAACAAGCTTCTCCTTTGATTTGACCTGGTGACCTAGTTTCTGATCCCAGATGACCCAATATCGAACTCGTCCAAGATTTTACTGAGGGTAACATTCTGACCAAAATTCATTAAGTTTGGGCCAAAATTGTGACCTCTAGAGTGTTAACAATCAAATTGTTGACGACGGACGACGGACACAGGGCGATCACAAAAGCTCACTTCACTTCGTTCTCAGGTGAGCTAAAAATGTGGGGACATTTTCAAAATCTTGGGGTCAACAACTTTGGACCGTATGTCACTGAAATTAAGACAGTAACATTACTAAAATTGAAGTCTTTATTGTAGTTCACCAATGGGTGGAGAACGGTAAACAACATCAGGTTTGTGTGGTCTATCGGGCTTTTTATGAAGCGACATGAAGTACTAGGCCATTAATCATTAGACTGAATGTTTTTCTTGTTTACAGATACAGAAACCTAGCTTAAAATTGTTCATTGTTGATCAAAATGACGTTTTTGTGGGAAACTCTCCTATTCGGATATGGAAGAAACTAGAAAAGTGTCCATGGGACACAGATGCCCCCACTATATGACAAAGGACACAAATTTTTTCCTAGGTCAGGGGCCATAACTTCTACAATACTGAATGAATCCAGACGCGAAACCCCAGGTGCACAACTGCACATGCTGATCAACATTCCTGTAAACTTTGGTGACTCTAGGTCAAATAGTTTTGGAGCTACGTGTGACACAACATTAAAATGACCAATTTTTAACTAAGTCAGGGGCCATAACTCCTACATGACTGAATGAATCCGGACGCGAAACCCCAGGTGCACAACTGCACATTCTGACCAACATTCCAGTAAACTTTGGTGACTCTAGGTCAAATACTTTTGGAGCTACGTGCGACACAACATTAAAATGACCAATTTTTAACTAAGTCAGGGGCAATATCTCCTACACAACTGAATGAATCCGGACGTGAAACCCAAGGTGCACAACTGCACATGCTGACCAACATTCCTGTAAACTTTGGTGACTCCAGGTCAAATACTTTTGGAGCTACGTGCGACACAACATTAAAACAAGAGGGCCAGGAAGGCCCTGTATCGCTCACCTGACCTATTGACCTAAAGATCATAAAGATTAACATTCTGACCAGGTTTCATTAAGATATGGTCATAAATGTTGTCTCAAAAGTGTTTACTAGCTTTTCCTCTGATTTGACCTGGTGACCTAGTTTTTGACCCCACATTACCCAGATTTGAACTTGACCTAAAGATCATCAAGATTAACATTCTGACTAAGATTCATGAAGATACAGTCAAAAATGTGGCCCCTAGAGTGTTAACAAGCTTTTTCTTTGATTTGACCTAGTGACCTAGTTTTTTGAACCCTACTGACCCAGATATGAACTTGACCTATAGATCATCAAGATTAACATTCTGACCAAGTTTCATTAAGATATGGTCATAAATGTGGCCTCTACAGTGTTAACTAGTTTTTCCTTTAATTTGACCTGGTGACCTAGTTTTTGATCCTACATGACTCAGATTGAAACTGGACCTTGGGACCATCAAGATTAACATTCTGACCAAGTTTCATGAAGATACAGTCTTAAATGTGGCCTCTAGAGTGTTAACAAGCTTTTCCTTTGATTTTACCTGGTGACCTAGTTTTTAACCCCAGATGACCCAATATCAAATTCATCTAAGATTATATTGAGGGTAACATTCTAAGTTTCATCAGGACTGGGCCAAACAAAATTGTGACTTCTAGAGTGTTAACAAGCTTTTCCTATGATTTGACCTGGTGACCTAGTTTTTGACCCCAGATGACCCAATATCAAACTCGTCCAAGATTTTATTGAGGGCAACATTCTGACCAAGTTTCATTAACATTGGGTCAAAATTGTGACCTCTAGAGTGTTAACAAGCTTTTCCTTTGATCTGACCTGGTGACCTAGTTTCTGAACCCAGATGACCCAATATCAAATTCGTCCAAGATTTTATTAAGAGTAACATTCTGACCAAGTTTCATGAAGATTGGGCCAAAATTGTGACCTCTAGAGTGTTAACAAGCTTTTCCTTTGATTTGACCTGGTGACCTAGTTTTTGAACCTAGATGACCCAATATTAAACTCATCCAAGATTTTATTAAGAGTAACATTCTGACCAAGTTTCATAAAGATTGGGCCAAAATTGTGACCTCTAGAGTGTTAACAGTCAAATTGTTGACGACGGACGACAGACGCCGGCAGACACAGGGCGATCACAAAAGCTCACCTTTGAGCACTTCGTGCTGAGGTGAGCTAATGACCAATGTTTTACTAAGTCAGTGGCCATAACTCCTACACGACTGAATGAATCCGGATGTGAAACCCCAGGTGCACAACTACACATGCTGACCAACATTCCTGAAAAGTTTTGTGACTCTACCTCAAACGCTTTTGGAGCTAGGAGCGACCCAACACTAAAATGACCAATTTTTACAAAGTCAGGGCCCATAACTCATACACGACTGAATGAATCCGGACGTGAAACCCCAGGTGCACAACTACACATGCTGACCAACATTCCTGTAAAGATTTGTGACTCTACGTCAAATACTTTTGGAGCTAGGCGCGACACAACATTCTCGGAAGGACGGGCGGATGGACAAGGGCAAATCTATATGCCACCCCCCCTACCCCCAAAAGTGGGGGCATAAAAATGAATGATTCGTACTCAGTTCCGGTCGTCCTGTGCGCACATTCGTTCCCAAAATTTTCTTAACGTGACAAAACGGCAGAACCCTGCAAGACTGATGAAGATCTATCCAGTGGGTCATGAGAACAAGTCGTATAAAGGGTTTTCCATTTAAGGCTCTTTAGCAGCCTCTAAATAGGGCCAAGCTTCCCCCATTTGAACAAGGAAGGACCTTATAATAATGACACAAACCAAGTTTGATGAATATCCATGCAGCAGTTCATGAGAAAGAGTTGTTTAAAAAGTTTTGTTTTTTTTATTTTTAGTTTTAGCAGCCCCTTAATCAAGCGAAACCGTTCGAAAAAAACTTGAGAACCAACCTTGCCTGGTTGCCTTAGGCAAAGTTTAGTGTAATTAAGATCTGTAGTTTCAGAACAGAAGATGTTTATGTACATTGTGGGTGAGGACAATGGGCGCTTGACCATCCACCTATACTAATAGGGTCACACAAGCAATGTTTCAGAGATATTATTTTAATATCAGGTCAGTGGTTTCAGAGGAATGTTTTCACTTGAAAGATTTTTGTAGAGGGCCATCCAAGGATTAGTACTGTAAAATTATTTTAAAATCAGGCCAGAGGTGTTCCTTTGGAGCCATGGTAAACAGAATTCTGCATGGGAGACTTTGAGTTGAACAAATCTGAAATTTGCCAATAAAAGAAAATACCTGTTCAGTCAAGCTGAAATTAGTTTAGAGGTTTAGTGAGAGTGTGGATGACAGAAAACAAACAACTGATAACCATCAATCCTATAGTATAACTTACTTTGAGCTATCTGTACTCAGGTGTATCAATAAGTCTGTCTATTTTAAGCTCTAATGGCCTCCATCAAAAAAACAAAAAAAAAAAACAAAACTGACAGAGGTCCATGCCTAGATGTTACAGTCAAAGTCTTGTTTAGTTCTGAGCAGTACTTTTAGATAATGTTTATGTAAGAATACTGACGCACAATGGACTCCAGACCAACAACCAGCTCTAACAGCTAGCTTGCTCTAGCTAGTACTAACTAACAAACCTCTGGTTTAGGCAAGCTAAAAAATCCTTCCATTTTAAATCAAATTTGCTTTCATCTCGCTCCTTAAAGGGACAATCTATTTTGAAATATACTTCAGAACATGGACATGCTGTGACAGAACTGATTATACCATATTTCATCAGCAATATCAATGGGGTAAATAAAAGATTTATTTAGATGACCTGTCATGTTTTCCATGAAATCTATTTTTAATGCCAATGTAATTTTTACGAAGAAACTGTTTCAAAGGGCGAGGTACCGATTTGTGATCTATCTCTGTATGTGCACGATTTCCTGTTTCTGGGAAAAGGAAGATCACCTGAAACTGCAAATGATGATTGCTGCATTATAGATAGGAATAAATCTGGAAAAAATGTGCTGAAAATTGTTACAGGGTAGGAATGTGATTATGTGTAAATCATCTGTAATGTGCATAAAAATGTGATATGGGTCAAAGGTGTGAATTGATAAACAAACAAAGCAGGTTTTAATCCAGGGTAAGGTCAATAAAAAAAGAAACAATTACTTATTTGTCGACCAATTATAAATGATTTTTTATAACAATTATACTCTTAAATTTAAATCTTAAATATCAAAGCTTTTTATCATGCAAATTTATATTTAGCCGATTATTATTTATCCTTTAAATAACTTGTAAATATTTTTTATGATATCGCTTTACGATTCATGAAACCAGAAGCATTTTGGTAATTCTAAGATTTTAAATGCATTTTTAAGTTCTACTAGACATAACCATTTTCAATAATTTCTGGGCAATACAGACTGTTTTGTGAAAGATATGGTTAAACTGTTTTTGTCTTTTATTAAAGCCTGACAGTAAATTATTCAGGGTATGTCAGATGACTTTTAATGTAAGATTATCAAAATCTTGGGCTGAAATAATGTTAATTAAGCTACAACTTACTCGACAGAAGCAATTTCAGAAGTATATGTTATATTAGATAATTTACTGACATTCTAATGTACGTGTAGCCTACTGAAGACAAATCTTAATTCATTAGCATATCAATAATTGACTTATGACCAACTTATAGTTAGAACGCCTCAGTTTCATTCTACTGACAGGTTAAATCGCCAACATTTTCGTCTCAAATAAACTAAACCACGCCTTCTTTAGTTTCTTGGATAGTGTTTCCATTTCATTGGCTAGTATTATCTGCACTTATGGTCTTCGTGCGTACATGCATTATCGGGGCTTCAAGGTCATTACAGAGTCACAGTTTAAACAAAATGGCGTCAATGCCGTTCGTTGCAATTTTAATAAAATAGACGATTCAACTTCATCCCAACTTTTAAATCTAATGGAAAATAAGTAAAATTTTGATGTAAATAACAACATTAAAACTAATAACGTTAGTGGACTTCTCAACGTTGTTGTTTCAGACAATATTAATTTCACGGAAATGATACAAAGGTGCAAAAAGGTAAAACCTGAACTTTGAATGTATAATTTGCATAAAAAAAGGAAACAAAAACAAATTTTTTTTACAAATTATTTTGCTAGACATGATCTATTTGATACATAGAAACATGATTTAATGAGAGTTGTCCCTGTATTTTGGCAGTTGCTCCGCCTCCTTGAATATGGGGCTGAACTATTGATTAATTTTGTACCACTTCATGATTAAGGGGATCAGTTTTTTTTTCAGTTATGAAATTATATGAAAATAAGTTATAAGGTCATTTTCTGAAAAATCCTTTTCTTATAAATGTATTAGAAAGATAGAAAGCAACAATATTGAGTCAGCTGACAGCTACACCCTAGCTGTGTTATGCCTAGATGTCTATTTTGCATCAAATTTCTGCTCCACCTTTGGGCTGATACAGTGGTCTAAAACTTCTATATCTTTTACAATGTCCAAGATAATATTTAACTCAAGTTCAGGATTTACTTTTATTGAAGTTTTAACAGAAATTAGGCTTCTACTACCTTTAAAACTACTATTTTAAAAATAACAAAATACTTCTTTGGTCAGACAATTATTGTAAGTTTTCTGACCAAACATCAGGCTATATATCTAGAAATTTCACGAAGCCTGTCATACACAAATTTATAATGTCTGCAGTACGATTTATGAAAGAATATTAATTAAATATCTTAATCATGTTAAATAAGCATCAGAGTATAAGCCCACCTGAGCAGCTGGTTGAGACAAGAAACAAAAAAAAGTTGACATACAAACACAAGACAAGACAGAACATTCACAAGACATGAAAGCCGTTATGTGCAGACTAAAACAGGCCAAAAACCGGCCTCAGTAGCTCATCTGAGACATGATTCCCTTTACTGACCTTGTGGCTTATTTTTATTTCCTAGAAAGATTAATAGATTGTCTGAGGATTTTATAAAACCCAATCACTCAATTACACAGTAAAAAAACTTTTTTAATCAATATTATTGCAGTCTAGCTGTGTTTGTTTAAAGGTGGCATGTAACACTTTATGAAATTTTATTATAATAATGCTAAAATCTTTTAAAGTTTAGATTTTTTTTATGATATTTAGAAAGCATAAAAAGCTATACAATAAATTGTTCTTTTAAATTTTTAAATAAATAGAAGAGAATTGACCACAGACTACATAAAGAAAGAGGTTACTAAATGGAAAACAAGAGCACCGCAATGCAGAGCAATAAATGCCGGAAGGTATGACCTTTGACCCCTAAGTGTGACCTTGACCTTGTAGCTAGCCATCCAGAACATGCGTTCTCATATTGTGTCGATGTGGTGAACATTTTTGTCAAGTTTCTTAGAAATCCTTCAAGGGGTTCAAGAGTTACAGAGCAATGACCTTTGATGCCTAAGTGTGACCTTGACCTTGAAGCCAGACATCCAGAACATGTGCTCTGCATGTCGTCTTCATGTGGTGAACATCTGTGCCAAGCTTCTTTAAAATCCTTCAAGCAAATCAAGAGTTACAGAGCGGACAAGAAAGACACTCATACGACTACTGACCCCTAAGTGCGACCTTGACCTTGAAGCGAGCCATCCAGAACATGCACTCTGCATGTCATCTTGATGTGATGAACATTTATGTCAAGTTTCCTTGAAATCCTTCAAGGGCGTCAAGAGTTACAGAGCGGACACGAAAGACACTTATATGACCTTTGACCACTATGTGTGACCTTGACCTTGAAGCCAGCCATCCAGAACATGCGCTCTGCATGTTGCCTGACGTGGTGAACATTTGTGTCAGGTTTCTTTGAAATCCTTCAAGGGGTTCAAGAGTTACAGAGTGGACACGAAATTGCTAACCAAGGGACGGACTACGGGGGTATAAAATATTACGTCCCTTCGGGCATTTAAAAATATCGTATTATGACCCCACTACACGTAAGTTTTACTGCATTTTATACACTATTCTCTTTTTAAGTGAACTGTGTCAGATTTTCCATCTTATCCCGTCACTGTATATATGAGAGTTGTGCCATTCAATTGCAGACATTGGGAAAAACAAGGAAAATAACTGACATCAATTCACTAAGTTTTCACAATCACATAACATGGCATTTAGGAAAACACCCAGAAAATTACAATAAAATACAAGTTAAAATGGAACACATAATAGCAACCAGCAAATGTTGTAATGTCTTAACCATTAACAACATAATGATAAAGTGAATTGTTCATTCTCTCTCAAAATACTATCTGCCTGTTCAGCACACTATGGCCGAGGAACCCATCACCTAGATACACCTGACATTTATACACAGTTGGTAATAAGTTGTTATACAACTGCACAGTTGCATCCTGTTATTTTTAGATACTTTTTGCAACTGGCATTTATGAAATCTTCTATCTTCAGTATAAAGCTACCACTGCAGTTTTCGGTCAAGCTCAAGGCATGATTTGTAAATTTCACGTAGAAAATTTGTGATGCCACTTAATAAACTTATTTGTAATATCATAACAATTGCAATTATGTAAATAAATATTGGATTGTGCCAATGCACATGTTTTGAACCTCAATAATAATATCGCGAAAATATTTTTTAGTTTTTCCCAAACAGATAAAATATAATTGTGTGTAATCTAATTACAATCAGACATAAAAAAAGGATTTATTGGACAGTCCCGTATATCGAAGAGGTACATCAAAAATCTCTGGCATTACTCCCTCAGGACGAGAATAGTGTTGAGAATGCAGTAAAACTTTTGAGTGTATCAGATCACCCCTAGTTAAACAAGAGCACCGCCTTGCGGGTGCTGACGCTCATCTGATTTTTTTTGTGTAATAGAAATATTGTCCTACCCATGATTTTCTAAGTCTAAAAAGGGCCATCATTCTTGCAAAAAGCAGGATAGAGTTATGTTTCTTGATGTACAGTGTCCACTTATGATGGTGAAAAACTGTTGCAAGTTTTAAAGCAATAGCTTTGATAGTTTATGAGAAAAGTTGACTTAAACATAATACTCAACCAAGAAAATGATTTTCTAAGTCCAAAAGGGGCAATAATTATTGCAAAAAGCAGGATGGAGTTATGTTGCTTGCTGTACAGGGTCAGCTTATGATGGTGAACAAGTGTTGCAAGTTTCAAAGCAATAGCTTTGATAGTTTAAGAGAAAAAGTTGACCTAAACATAAAACTTAACCAAGAAATCTAATATTTTCTAAGTCCAAAAGGGGCCATAAATCTTGCAAAAAGCAGGACGGAGTTATGTTTCTTGCTATACAGGGTCAACTTATGATGGTGAACAAGTGTTGCAAGTTTTAAAGCAATAGCTTTGATAGTTTAGGATAAAAGCTGACCTAAACATAAAACTTAACCAAGAAAACTGATTTTCTAAGTCCAAAAGGGGCAATAAATCTTGCAAAAAGCAAGATGGAGTTATGTTTCTTGATGTACAGGGTCTGCTTATGATGGTGAACAAGTATTCCAAGTTTCAAAGCAATAGCTTTGATAGTTTAGGAGAAAAGTTGACCTAAACATAAAACTTAACCAAGAAATCTGATATTTTCTAAGTACAAAAGGGGCCATAAATCTTGCAAAAAGCAAGATGGAGTTATGTTTCTTGCTATACACGGTCAGCTTATGATGGTGAACAAGTATTCCAAGTTTCAAAGCAATAGCTTTGATAGTTTAGGAGAAAAGCTGACCTAAACATAAAACTTAACCAGGCAACGCCGACGCAGACGCCGACGCCGACGCCAACGCCGACAACCGCTCAAGTGATGACAATAACTCATCATTTTTTTTCAAAAAATCAGATGAGCTAAAAATTAACAATTTATAAGATAGTTTATTTCTTTTTAGTGACTTTTTAAAACTTTTTACAGTCAGTTTCTTGTTTAGACGACCCTTCTAAAAATTATATGATTTTATATTTTCTAAATATAATTAAAAAAAAAAATGACTACTTCAATCTTTGAATTGCTGCATATTGGTTTGTTCATATCCCGAAATATGTTGCAAACAAATTGATTTTTAAGGCATGAAATTCATGAACTATAGTTTGAAAACATGTCAATAGTTCAGTCACTTTATCATGACTTTGGCAAAGGGCAAAATATGTTTACAGCAAAATAAACTGCGTATACTCCTATCTACTTTCATTTGCCTTAAAAAATATCCCCAAACTTTCCAATGTATTGCATGTTGGTGAAACAGCAAAAGAGTAAAAAAAAAAAAAAGAAAGTAAAATTAGAAAATTTTCATTTCGAAACCTTCTCTATCCTGGTATGACCTTTTCCCATGCAGTGTGCTTTTTGATTTATAGGAAATGAAAAATGAGACAGACAGAGCTGAAAGTCCAACATTATGTGTACTATTTTCTGCTTTGTCTGGTTGCTATACCAGTTTTTTTTTTTTTTTGGGGGGGGGGGGGGGGGGGGGGGGGGGGGGGGGGGGGGAGATTTTCAGATTTTATATAATGGTATGTGTATCCTTTTTTAAATTAAATATGTACTTCAAGATAACAAAGTCTGCATGAAATGACTACTTAATGACCCACAGAGACTATGTGATTTTTTTTCTTTTTAATATTTTCAGTAAATATTAACCTTTAACTAAGGTGACTAAATCATCAAAATGGCTAAGAGGGGACAAAGTGGGATCACAATACATCACATGAGCTTTAGGCTCAGATGAGCTCAAAATGCAGTGCTCAGCAAAGAAATAAGAGTTTTTTTCTAGTGAAAAAGTCAAGATGCAACTTTAAAATTTAAGACATTGTCAACATATTAAAAGTATCATTTAGATATTACAACTGTTTATATGGGGTATAACCAATGAATACAATTTTTGTTAAAAGAAATTTGAGGCATATTAGTATGTATTTTCTCACAGTGTATAGAAATGGTACCTGTTTAATATATACAAATAAATAAATATAATTTTATATATTAAGTTAAATAATTTTTTATATTTGTAATCACTGATCACTTTTATATAAATGTTCATTTTTGCAAAAAAGATCAGAATAAAAGATATTTAATATGCGTCTTTCACTGGAAATGTTTAATTTTTTTTTTATTTTTAGATACTAACTTCAAATGTAACGTTAAAAATATTTTTGTGGTCCTTCAATGACTATTTACTAATGGAAGTATTCCCATATAGCATAATTATGACAAAAACCTACTTATTTTCTTCAATCTGTAATGTCAGCAATATTCAGTGATACATTTTAAACAAAATAACAATTCTGTTTCAAAAAAATTTAAATTCAATACATGAGGTCAACAGTCTGGCAGCAAAGTATAAATTTATCAGTAATCACCAATTTGAAAATTTTCCAAATCGTGTAATATAAAGCTTCTGTGAACCTTGTGCTTTATTGTTTAGTGGTTGTAATTGTCTTCTTTTGAAGATATTTTGAAAAATCATCTACATTTCAAGGAATATGGTGCTGTTTGAAGATTCTGAGATTTTGCTGATGCTATAAAATCTGCAGTAGCTCAATAAAGAAAGGATGCGACCATGAATAGAGCTCAATCCCCTGTAAAAGATTCTATCTTCAAATGGCAAATGTTTTTTAATGTTTTTTTCACAATCAACAAGGTCTGACTTTCCCGATTACTGTTTTCAATTAGAGTATCTTTCTGGAGTTAATGAATCATTAAGTTTCAGAACACACAGACACATAGAGAAGACATAAAACAGCTTAATCGGGGGAGAAAAATCAGGTCACCTACTTAAATATATAGCAGAAAGTTACTTAGTAATTTAATCTGTAAGTTAAAGATATGGAATTCTGAAATAATGTTTGGTAAAAAGTGAAAATAAACAAATTTTTTTTTTAGCATCAACATCCTTCTCTTTACATTGAATCTGTTTTAGCTAAAAAAAAATGTTCCCTTATCTAAAGACATTGATTTCAAGGAATCAATTTTTTCATTGCTCAAAATTTTAAATAACAGTGTCAGAATCATTTGATAAAAATTCAGATATATGAGGGTGGAGCTGAAACCTGAAAAATTTACTTTACATTAAAAACTATTCAACATTGACAAAAAAAAAGAGTTTCCAATAGTATAAATAACGCACCAACTCCGCTATTGAATCACAGTGCTTTAAAAGAAAATAATTATTGAAACTTGCCAATTACCTACCATTTCTATATAAATGGTTTTTAAATGTCGGTAGTTTTTTTTTGTCTACCTGTTGCAGTTGGTATTTGAAAAACCATTTCAATGACAATCAAGTTTCTTTCATTGTGTAACTTGAAGAAAGCAAACAAATATCATTACAAGTTTCAACAGACACTTCTTGCAAAAAACTTAATTTATCAGAGCAGAGAATATCTTAAGTCCTTGAACGCTGCATACTTTAAGATATGTAAATTAACCCTTAACAAATATTTTACATCATGTCAGTTGGTAAAATAACATACCAGGAGTTAAAGCTATATGAGCCGTGCCATGAGCAAACCAACATAGTGCGTTTGTGACCAGCATGGATCCGGACCAGCCTGTGCATCTGCGCAGTCTGGTCAGGATCCATGCTGTTCGCTTTCAAAGCCTACTGCAATTAGAGAAACCGTTAGGGAACAGCATGGATCCTGACCAGACTGTATTGATGCGCAGGCTGGTCTGGATCCATGCTGGTTGCAAATGCACTATGTTGGTTTTCTCATGGCGCGGCTCATATATAGTTTGTGCGTATTAATCTAATGGCCAGAAATCACTACATTTCAGGAACCATTTTAAATTTCTTATGAATTGGTTGAAACAAGTGAATTAGTACAAGAAAGAGGTCCCTTGTGTACAAAACAGGAATGACCAAATTTGGACTTTCTCTAATGATAAATGGTATCCAACATACCAGTCAAGGACGAAGATTTTGTCCTATTTTCAAGTCAGACAAGAAGAGTAATCAATACCCCAAGGAAAATAATGCTATTCAAGTGCATGTCTCATACAAAATGCATTTTATTTTTCCTTATTGTCTATTGGTTCATTATGTTAATATTGACTGGTTTATGTTATGTGTGAAACTATTATACTTTTCAAGGAGACGAATTCTTCTTAGATACCAAGAATTTTCGTTTAAATCCATTGATAAAATTTGTTAACATTTTTTGTGAAACTATTACATTTTCCGTCAAGTTGTTTTCTTCATATTTGTACATGTGTATATTCAGATTCAAACAGTAAATACAGTTTTGTTCATACTAAGAAACTGACATTGTGATTAATAAGGCTTCAAAAACTGATCCGTGTCATGTACATGCAGGTAAATACCAAAGCATCCATGCGACACTGTGTTCACAATATCCAAAATCACAATAAATTGGGAAAACTAACTAAAACCAGGAGAGGGGGGTATATACATGCAGTCTCAATGTAATTCATATTCTGACCTTTACACCCAGAGTTTGATTTTCCCTACTTGTACGCTTCTACACTTCATAATATTGTAACAACTTGATATTATTTTGGTAATGAGTACTAACAAACCTAAATCGGATAAATGTACGACTTATATACCACGCTGAAATAATGGACATATCTAAGGCCTTTCATATTGCAGCCATTATTTAAAGAACTTCCTTTCACTTATTTTTTAATAAACTGGCATGTATATTCATTCCAAATGTAAGACTGTTTCAAATTATACATGATTATAACAAAGAATTTCTACTGGAAATTATACTGTTCATGTTCTGGTTTCAAAGGTGTAACAAACCTATTTTAAATTGGGCGAATTAAGATAAAAGTACCGCCAGAATACCAACATGTTATGTCTAGATCTTTTCTTACAGATACAGAGTAGCGGAAAGAGTCTAATCTGACCTATTTATATAATATTTCGTGTTCAGATTTAACGAAACCACAAAATGCTTTGTTAAACATTTTTATTACTTCCAACTATTTTCAAAACGTATGTCTGCTACTGTTCAACCTTAGTTTATTTTCAAAAAACATGTATCGTTTGGTCTTTTTATTTTTGATTTATAAACTCATGTTTTCATTCTAACATTTAAATTTTGAGATTGTGTAAAATCTATGCAGTACATTTTTTTTTATTTATGAAAACAATACTTTTTTTAATTATAAAAATGCTGTTTCTATTAAGAACCAGGAAGTAATGTATGTCTTTTCTACTTAACAGTCTAAAAATAAACTCTAGTTTCATTTTTGGTTCAAGGAATATTTTTGGATACGTGACAACTTATTTTGACAATATTAAGAACAACGGGGGTAGCTGTCTATGTATACAATTACAATATGCGAGAGTATAGATACATGTATTTGCACACGTTACATTTTTCACTATTTATAGTGCCTAACTAATAGCGGATTTTTTTATGCCCTACCTTACCTTGAGTCCGTAACCTTGATGTAGCATGGGGCACTTTTGGGTTCTCTTATTTTTCCTAATTTTTTCTTGTATGCTATTTTACTGCATTTTGCATTACTAAATTTTGTTCAATAGTGAATAAACTTGCTAAATATTACTTGTAGAATTGTTTATTACGATTCAAATTAGATTTTAAACCAATAAATAATCATTTTAGAGTAATCACATGAAACTTATCTGTAACCACTATACTGAATAAAAATTTAAGAAAAAAAAAAACTAGCTCCGAAATTTTCAATTAAGAACAGACAAATATATTTTTGAATAGCAGGACTTAACAAGCTTTTCTAAAGCATCTAGAATGCACATGAAGGTGGTGGTTATATATATTTGTTCACAGAGTTATACATTGATAAGGAGCAGCAAAGATTTCCTAACCCTTCAGAAAAGCAAAAGTGACCCAGCTAAGTTTAAAGTAACAACAGATAGAAGGCCCCACAAAACATGTGTCTTGTATTCACTTACGATTTTGGGTTTATATGGTGGCTGAACTTCCCGGTTTTCTATCTTCTCCCAGATAATTCTCTTGAAGAAAGCATGGTCTTTGAAATCTCTCTCACCTGTAGGGCCGCAGCCCAATCGCTTTGCAGGGTTCTTGGTAAGTAACTGAAGAATTAAAAAAAGACTCAGTGTGTTGCTTAAGTACCCCAAGACATTCTGTGATGCAAAAAAGATAAAATATGTCAGTGATTAACTAATAATAAATTGTTCTCTATAATCATATTTATGAACTGCCCTGAAAAGAGGTTTATAGAAGTGGAGGTAACTTATTTTGTGGAATCAATTTGTCCATAGTAAGGTTTGAAGAGTTGAAGAGTTACATACCCTTCCATTAGTAAAGTTGCAATATTTTCTTTAGATGCAGATCAGCTTTATATTTCTAAGGTTTAAATGAAAAATCCTGATTCATACAACAACATGAGTCGGACAGAAATTTTAACTTAAATATAGGGCATGTCATTTAGCTTTGCCACAACGCATGTATATATCTCATCTTTATTATTTTATATTCATGAAGTAATTGCATTTTTTGTTAAAGGTTACTATCACACCAGAATTTAGTCTATGAGGTGTAAAAGAAAATGTTGTTATTATTTGTGCATATAATGTATCTATAATCATAAAGGTACATGTTACTTTTACATTTACATCACCATAGTTGAAACTTACCCACAGTTATTAATATATAATACATGTAGAAAACAGAGTTGTACAGATCCAAATTATTTTAACTGATTTTCATTGTGCATATCAGGTCAGTAAAATATCTTCTACACTGCATTTCTGAATGGGGAATCATATCTTTTCAGATCACAAATATTCTTTGCAGCAGTAGATTGTTACATTTTTAACATAAGTCTGCATTCTACCGATTTAACATCTGTCATGGGAGACAGCAAGCTCATCAATATTGCAGCTAGATAATAAGCGGCATAACAGAGGACATAAATGAAGGAATTTGTTTAAAATGTTTTAAAATGAAAATGATTTGATATGTACTAATATGAGGTAGAACTTAGCCTGCAATTTATAACCATTTAACTGTCTACCAACACAATAATTCATCCTTAAGTTATCTAATGAATATTGACATTTTGCTGAATTTTAGTAGAAAAGGGGCAAAATTTGTGAAATGTAACCAAAACTAGATGCCCATGGGCAAAATGTCGAGCCCGCCCTTTGACTTCTGTGACCCTGACCTTTGAGATAGGAACCTGGGGTTTGCACATTACACTCCGTCTCATTGAGTTAAACATTCACGCCAAATATAAACAAGATTCCTCAATGCATGTCAAAGATATGGGACGGACAAGATCTTACATGACCTTTGACACCCAACTGTGACCTTAACCTTTGAGACAGGAACCTGGGGTTTGTGCATGACACTCTGACTCACTGAGGTTAATATTCATGCCAAATATAAACAAGATTCCTCAATGCATGTCAAAGTTCCCTATGTACAATCAAGTAACCCCTGGGGCGGGGTCAATTTGATCCTAAGGGGTCAAGATTTGAACAACTTTTGTAGAGGTCCACTAGGCAATGCTACATGTCAAATATCTAAGCTCTAGGCCTTCTGGTTTTTGAGGAGAAGATTTTTTAAGACTTTCCTATGTAAAATCAAGTGACCCCTGGGGCGGGGTCAATTTTGACCCCAGGGTCATGATTTGAACAAATTTGGTAGAGGTCCACTAGGCAATGCATCACACCAAATATTAAACTCTAGGGCTTCTAGTGTTTGAGAAGAAGATTTTTAAAGTTTTTCCTTTCGGTTGCCATGGCAACCAGAGTTCTGCATGGAATTCAATTCTTTGAACAATTTTTAAAGAAGACCATCCAAGGAACATCCCCGTGAAGTTTCATCAAAATTGGCCTGTTGGTTTAGGAGGAGATGTTGTTTAAAGGAAAGTGTGGACGGACGGACGGACACCGGACAGTGAGCGATCACAATAGCTCATCCCGAGCACTTTGTGCTCAGGTGAGCTAAAAATAAAAAAAATCTTAGTCCACATAAAAATCCTCACCAGCAGAGATAGGTCAAAATACACCTGAAAATTGGATGTAACATGCATATTGTAGTACAGAAAAGTGGTCTTGATTGTTCCTTACCACCAGTAATAAAAATGTTACGAATATAAGCTATTTATAGTAACAACAAAGGGAAGTAATTCTAGGATCTTGCGCATGACACTTCGTCTCATGATGATGAACAATTGTGCCAAGTTACATCAAAATCCCTCTATGCATCAAAAAGAAATGCTCCGGACAAAGTCATTTTTGAATTTGACCTTTGACCTGTAAGTGTGACCTTGCCCTTTGAGATAGGAACCTGGGGTTTGTGCATGACACTCCGTCTCACTGAGGTTAACACTCGTGGCAAATATAAACAAGATTGCTTCATGCATGTCAAAGTTATGGTCCAGACAAACAAATCCGGACGGAAGCACGCACTCACCCATGCACATACACTGAACAGCCATTTGGACAACTATGTCTTCGCTTCCACAAGCGGGCTTGACAAAAATGAACTCAATAAATCCATCTTTTCAAGAAGTCATCATATGTGGACATACGGACAGATGCACAAATCAACATGGTGGCTCCAGTATACCCTCTCCTAAACATACTTGTCAAAACATAACATCATAAAATTTTTAAGATTTTCCATTTTATGAGATATGCTGACAGAGAATACACAGTAATACAGCTGAGGGGCAAAAAATGATCTTGGAAGAAGACTTAGAACAGCATAGCAAAGTACAATTCCATTAATCCCAGTTCTTAGAATGAGAAACAAAATCAAGTTGATTCATATTCAGCAAGAGCCACTGACTAACGACCTTAAGATGAAAATGATAACAACATGTATTAGTTTACAGATAATATAAATACACTGACGCAGTGACATTGCCAGAAAGAAAAAAAAATAACGTTAGTGTTTCGAGTTTTGTTTTTCTCCTTTCATTATTTCTTGGAAAAAAACAACATGGTAGCTCACTCTGTCTGCTTCACAGTACCTCAGTGCCAGTGAAGTTAACAGAGATGATTTTGAGAGATGTGACAACAGCCTCTATCTTAAATTGGCAGTATATACTGCTGCACAGGTAAATAATTTCCAGTAAGGTTTTTTTTTTGGTTTTTTTAAATGTCTGTTTATGTTTATACATCATCTGAACTACTTTTCCAGTTTTGTGTGAAAAATACCTCAAAAAATGTTACAATCCCAAAATAACTGTGAAAATGAAGCTAAAAATTCGGGTTATAAAGATAGTGCATCGCAGCATCGGGACGTCACCATGTCACATGACTGATCACATAATAACTCAAGCAAAACAAACATGGCCATTTTATTTAGTAGCTCAACAAGTACAATAAGTTTTACTTGAATTTTCTTTTTGAAGTTTTTGAAAAGATCTTAAAATTTAGATAAACCTTCGTTGTAATTATGCCTTGAACCCACTCCGATTTTTCAGTTAGTCAAGACATGTATGATTTTCTAATGTCTGTCATGTTTGTTTACAACAATTAACCCTTACCATGCTAAATTTCTATAATGGACTGGTCCATCTTCCAATTTGGGCAGTACCATTTATCATTTGAAGGGGTGTTTACTAAAAATTTACTGACTGAATTGCAAACAGTGCAGACCATGATCAGACTGCACGGATGTGCAGGCTGATCTTGGTCTGCACTGGTCGCAAAGGCAGAATCACTTGCCGCCAGCAAGCTAAGGGTTAAAGGTACAGATAACATGGCCTTAGCTAGTTGCATATGAAACTGCAGAGCTTGCCAGTCGATGAAACTGCTGCAACAGCCTGATTTTTTCAACTGCAATAACTGGAATTTGGGCATTGTTTGAAGAAGTTTTACAACCAACACTTCATAATCATAGTCTATTAATAAATACATGATTGTAAACTGACTGGAACTTTAAAATCTGTAATCTCATTTTGTGATTTGTCGCTGAATAAAATAATAGTTTAGAGTTCAGATGCGAAGGAATTATATCGAGAGGGCACAGCCCGAGTGATATAATAATATGCATCTGAACAGCAAGCAATTATTTTATTCAAGAGCAAATCACTAAATGAGATATATTATTTCGATTCTAAGACAATACCAAAGATTTTAAAGTACATCCTTGATGACATTCATTAAATATTTGCCTGTTTTTCCATCAGTTTCTTTTCCAGTGCGCCGCTATGCCGTTTGACGCTACATAATAACTGTGACGTCAGAAAAATGAATTGTTGTATTATAACACACAGTTTTCAGCCTTCTTTGTTTAATAGGAAAATGAATCGGGTCATGTCCGAATAATTCAGAAATTATGCTGTACGAACAGAAGATATATTTGACAACTATCCTGATAAATCATGTTACTGGTTTTGCTTTGCAAATACTGCCTACAAATTCACTGATTAACCTTTGTATAAAATTTGAAGAGAAAGAGCATTTATATGTATATATACCCCTTTGCAGACTGCGACAGCCTCTCGAGACATGGATTTAGGGTAGGACACATTATGGTCTGTGATTGATGTGAACAGCTCCTCCTCATCTTCTCCATCAAACGGTGGCTGTAATAAATACAAACATAAGTCAGTTGTCACCATGTAAAAGGATCAGCTTGTTGATTTTCGAAAACATTTTCAAACTTTTTCAACAGATACATTTCTTTATGCCCATTTGCAGTTTGTTTTATAGCCAAGTTTCATTTACCTTTTCCTACAAGGGCTAAGATATACCAGGAAAACATCAGTAAGAAAATCCTAAGAGAAGCAAATAATATAAGCAAACCTATTAAAGGCAGATTCAGTTTGCTTGAGTCTGTTCATGAGTGGTAAATGAAATGTAAAACACCTCTTGTGTCCCCTAGCACAGACTTAAGCAGAAATCAATTAGCCAACTAATTCAAGGGAAACAATCTAACAAAACACTAAGTAATCTATAGATGAGTCATCTTTCTTAATTTATTTTGTAAAGAAGTTTTGTGAAGAAGTTTTTGACTGCTCTTAGCTGAAGACTACAACTTAAAACACTCAAAGAAAGACGATAGTGGTCCTAGGTCACAAAAATGACCGATAAGCGTATTTATAATATACTGAATCATGAATGGTAACTGCTTAGTATAGGTCAAGGGGCTCAAATTAACCTTTAGCATGCTAGGTAAATTGTCGTCTGCTGGAAATGTTGTCTGCTAAAATTGTAAAGTTCATTCAATTTGCTCCAAAATTGGAAGAAATATTGTCAGAGTAGCAAACAGCCTGGAACCTGATTAGACGCCGATTTAATCGGCGTCTGATCTGGTTCCAAGCTGTTTGCAAAGGCTGTTAAATTCGCCTGCAGCAGGCTAAGGTTAAATAAATTTGAAAGAACTTTATAAGGATGCTACAGGTCAAGTTTAATGGAAATCTACCAAGCAGTCCATGAGAAAGTCATTAAATATCTATATTCAGATCTAATGGCCCCTAAATGAGGCCAAGTGTCCCCGTTTTAAATACAACAGATCTACGATGGCTCTAACTGCTTACCAGAGTTCTAGAGAGTAGCTAAAGCGGCCCCTAAAAGGTGGATTGGTGCCTCTATTTGAAAAAGTTTGGAACAGGGCCTTACAATGATACTGGAGACCAAGTCTGGTAAAGATCTGTCAAGTCATTAATGAGGAAATATCTTTCAATGGTATTTCTATTTTTTTTAGCTCTAGCAGCCCCTAAAAGGAGCCAAGCGCCCCCATTTGAACAAATTTGGTAGCAGACCTTACAATGATGCTACAGACCAAGTTCAATGAAGGTCCATCAGGTAGTTCATGAGAAGAAGTTATTTAGCATTTTTTTCTACCCTCTAGCTGCCCCTCAAAGGGGCCAAGCACCCTCATTTGAATATAATTTGGAGAGGACCTTATAATGATGCTACAGACAAGTTTTATGAAGATCCATCCAGCAGTTCATGAGAAAGTCATACAAAGAAATTTCTTATTTCAATTCTAGCTGCCACTGAAAGGAGCCAGTACCCCATTTGAACATTTGGGAGCGGACCTTACAATGATGCTACAGACCTAAATAAATAAAGATCCATCAAGCAGTCCATTAGGAGAAGTTGTTTAAAGGTATTTCTATATTTTTTTTAGTTCTGGCGGCTGCTAAAAGGAACTCATGGACCCCCATTGGAACAAATTTAGAAAGGACCTTACAATGATGCTACCATGGAACAAATTTTAGAAAGGACATTACAATGATGCTACCAACAAAGTTTAATGATGATCCATCAAGCCTTTCATCACAAAATGTTGTTAAATGGTATTTCTGCTTTTACCTCTAGTTGTTCCGTAAAAGGGACCAGCTGCCCCCATTAGAACAGAATTGGGAGAGGCCCTTACAAAGTTTGCATGTTAAGGTACTATATAAAATCAACATCACTTTGTTTACAATTTCATTCCATATGAGAAAATATCAATACATGCCTCGTTGGCATGAGAACTGAACAACTTTTATATGAAATCTGTTCTTCTGAGATTCTATATTCTCAAGGGTATCACTTGCTCTCCATATAAAACTGTTAACGTCTGCTTTGTACGATCAAATGCATCGAATTGCACGGGGGAATCCTTAAGGGAGCATTCACGTAATGCAATATCGCTAAAACGGTTTTAATGTCTTCAATGAAAAATGGGTAATATGTGAGATTTCAGAATCATATGTAACAGAAGTTTCTTTTAAGTTTTAGAAATCAGCTATGTATATATAGTGTACTGTCAAACTCAAATGGGGGAAGCAGATTTATCAGTATTCTTTCATGCAATGTACCAGTTACTTGCTGGTCCTCGGGTGGAACGACAACCATCAACATGCCAGCTGAAACGTTTAATCACACAAGAGAAACAGACCATATCAGGATTCAAACTGACAATGGCATACATCTTTGCCGATCCAGGCATTGTTCAAGTCAGACTAGAATGCAGGTAGAACCACAGCCACACACAGGACAATTGTAACACTCCATCACAAGAAATAGCCACCCTCGTTCAGTTCAACCGAGAATAGACAGAGCAGAAGGAGTTGGCAGATAATTTGTAATTTGAACAGCTTGAACAGCTTGACCAGGAGACCCTCAGACAAAATGTACCTCATGTATACATATATAAAAAGAGTTATAGGATTGCATCACTTCTTCCATGAAAAGGCAGTATGAAAAAAATATCAATTCTATCAGCAAATTGAAAGTTGGCTATAAAACACTGAATTGATCATCATTTGTGCAAAAACCTTGAAATGTAGCTATTTTAGGCCATAGCGTCATCTGCTCTTGGAACACTGAACATTTTGGAACACTGACATAACTTGAATTTTGACTTTTATAATGATTACTGAATTACCAATTTCCCAGTAGGAAACATCCCTTACAGATGTATGCCTTCAGTTTAAAGCCTCCATTCCAACTGTCATGGCAAATACTTGCCATAGTATTGTAAATAATTTACAATTCTAGGATGTGTAATGCAAGGACTGTGAACAAATTGGTACTACTGAAATTGACATATTCAACAGCAATGCTGGAGAAGGCCCTAAATATCCCTTTTACACAAATTTTACACCTACAAAATTTAATGACTTCACAATATATGGGTTTTTAAAATGGAAAAGTAAAAGATTCTTTAAGAAATAATATATCGCAGAACCATGTTTTTAGCCTTTTACATCTAAAAAAATATGACAAGGTTGTGCGCTTGTGGAATAATTTCACATGGGCGTAGCATGTTACAACGTGGTTCTGCTATATATCATTTTGATTCTAATATGTATTTTGTGTTAGCAACAAGGTGAAATAGGGAAGCACCATTTCATGGTGTATGTATTGTGAAAAATATAGTAACACCTAAAAGTGTTTTAACAGTGTTATAATACAGGGTATAACACATCCTATAGAATAAATTCTACCCATCTAATAACTGATACAGTGCATGTGAATTAAGTGTAATAAAGGTCTGCTATATCACTTAGATTCTGAAACGTCTTTTTATATAAAGTAGTATATCACCCTTTCTCAGCACATGTATGGCGCCAAATAATATGTCAATGTGATGTCAAATTTCCGTGTTTAAAAAAAAATGTGCAAGGATTATTCATATTAGAATGTATCGTACTGACCATGGTTCTTTGTGACACACCTAAGAAATGTTACCAACAATTATAAAAGCACATTTTTATTTACATAATAGTACTATATTAGACACAACAAAATACTGACCTGTCCTGCTAACATTTCATATAGTAAAACACCGTAAGCCCACCAGTCCACTGATTTACCATACGGTTGATATAAGACAATCTGTAAAACAGAAATGTTAATTTTACAGTTGATATATGACAAACTTTAAGCTGTTGGATCCGTATGGACTATCAGCAATATTTGCCGTCTGCTCGTCTGCTATGAGCCTGATTATGCCAGAATAGCATACAAGAATACTTATTGCACGGAAACAGCCAATTGTCATTTACAGTCAACTACCTTAACACCAAATGTAACAGTAACAAAAGCTGTCAGTGGACAGCGCGCTCGACTATTCTCAGTGCTTGATAGTATAATATAAGCAATGAGTAAAACTTTAACATTACAATAAGCATATTCTCAAGTCAAGTCGAAAAGGGGTCATAATTCAGTCAAAATGCTTGATACAGTTGCCTCCTCCTTTTTGCAGACTGGGGTGATGATGGTAAACAAGTATGCAAAATATGAAAGCAATATCTCCATGGACTTTGAAAATATTTGGGGTGGTACGCAAACTTTAACATTTATTCTAAGTTGAAAAGGGGTCATAATTCAGTCAAAATGCTTGACAGAGTTGCCTCCTCCTTTTTAAAGACTAGGGTCATGATGGTAAACAAGTATGCAAAATATGAAAGCAATATCTCAATGGACTTTGAAAATATTTGGGGTGGTACGCAAACTTTAACATTTGTGTGACGCTCACGCTAACGCCGACGCCAGGGCAAGTAGGACAGCTCCCCTATTCTTCGAATAGTCGAGCTAACAAAAAGGAAATCATTACAATATTAAGACAACCTATTTAGCAGACAACTTCATCTCAAAACTATTCATATAAAACATTCTAAAACAAGTACCGTCAGACAAAGAGAGTGTTCGACTATTCGAAAATGTTTACCAATGCAAAAGTGAAAATGACAGATAATAGTGAACGCAATAGAAAATTATACTGATTTTTTAGCCTTCTTATCTGTGTGGATGGGAGAGAGAGATGTAATGCTACAAGGGGGTATGCTAAGAAACAATATGGGCAACTGAAAAAGAAAGGTGGAAGTGCCTAGGGGGAAGGTATGAGGGTGTGTGTGTGTTCGGGTTTAACGCCTTTTTCAGTCATATAAACGACGGGAAGGTATGAGGGATACTAAGAAACAATATTATACATGTTAGCGCAAGAAATGTTACAAAACAGAATATTGGTACGGGGATGGAGGGTAGGGTATGAGGGATATTAAGAAGCCATAGATATAGAGAAGTGTGGGGAAAAAAACAAGTGGGACATAGTGATCATAAGTCGCTCAACTGACCTTGATCATACTTAGGACTCATAAATCATGAATGATGGTATCTATGTTAAGCATACAAAAACATAAAATAGGTCATGTGCCCTCAGCTGAACAAATTTGAAGGAGGACCTTAAAATGATTCTACATACCAAGTTTGGTGGAAATTCATCAACTGGTTCATGAGAAGAAGTTGTTAATGGTTTTCCTATTTTTAGCTCTAATGGCGCCTAAAAGGGGCTAAGTGCCCCCATTTGAACTGAATTGTGAGAGTGCCTAACATTGATAACAGACAAAATTTGATGAGGAAATTAGCTGTTAATGAGCCTAATAACTTTAGCGGCCCCTAAACGGGCCAAGTGCTCCTATTTTAACAAAATTGAAAGAGGACCATACAAAGATGCTACAGGCCATTTTGTTTGTTTTCGGTGTAATGCTATTTTTCAGCAGTATTTCAGTTATACGACGGTGGGCAGTTAACCTAACCAGTGTTCCTGGATTTTGTAACAGTACAAACCTGTTCTCCACAGGTAACTGCAAACTTCACCATCACCACATGAATCAGAGGTGGAGGATGAATGATTTCAGACATATTATCTTTTATCAAATCGTCTCGGAGAACATAATGCCCCGCCTGGGGATCGAACTCGCCACCCCGCGATCCATAGATGTGCGCTCCCACTGCTGAGCTAAGCGGGTGGTTGCTACAGACCAAGTTTGATGTTGATCCAGCAAGCAGTTGGTAAGTCATTTAAGTTTTTCTGTTTATAACTCAACCCTCTTCGGAATACAACTGAGAGAGGACCTTACAATGACTCAACAGTTCAAATTTAATGAAGATCCTTAAAGTGGTTCGCAAGAGGAAGTTGTTTAAATGTATCTCCATTTTTAGCTCTAGCGGTCCATAGTAGGGGCCAAGTACCGCAGTCCTGTGAGAGGACCTTAAATTGATGTTGCAAACAAAGTTTGATGAACATCTATCAAGCTGTTCACGAGAAGTTGTTTAAAGGGTTTTCTATTTTTAGCGCCGCCTAAAAGGGGTCAAATGCCGCCCATCTGATCAAATTTGAGAGGGGACCTTGCCAGGATGATACAGAACAAGTCTGGTGTAATTCTGACCAGTAGTTTCAAAAGGGAAGATGTTCAAGTAAATTGTTGACAAAAGACCCTTGGATGCTGGACCATCCATCTAAGCTTATAGTTCACCCTGAACCCTTGATTCAGGTGAGCTAAAAATGGCGAAGGTTAGGGAATGGAGCTTTGAGTGATATCAAGAGAGCTTTGAGTGATATCAAGAAACAATATGAGATAAAAGTCAATGTGAGAATGTTAAAATAGTCTTGTGTGTTGGTGGTGGGAGAGGGTTGTGACTGAGTGGGTAGGTATGAAAGTGGAAGAGGGAGTGTATAAATTAGTGTGTGAAATGCAAATTAATTTTGTTTTTTTGGTGGGGGAGGTGATGAGGAGAAGTGTAGAAGTGGGGTAGGGGTTAGAAGTGGGAGTTTGAGGGATAACAGTAATAAGAACCATTATAAGATATAAGTTTAAGAAGATGCAGTGAAACTGAGAAGTTTGCCACAGACTTTTAATGAACATTGTTACAAAATCTGACCCTAGTGACCTTGATCTTAGAGGTACCTGACCCTTTACCAAAAGAGGTCTGCCTTTACTAAGATCAATTCTTATGCAATATTTGATAATTCAAGGGGCAGTTGTTTAGAAGATATAGAGAAATTGAGGATTGCCAGCGCTACTGCAATATTTGACCCCAGTAACCTGGACCTTTAGAATACCTGATACCTAAACTCAGAAGTCTTACAATGATCAACCCTTATATATGAAGTTTGATGAAGCTTGCCACAACACTTTAACCTAAATGAAACAGTGATCCATTGCCAGGGCAAGTACAACAGCACTACTTATTCTTCAAATAGTCAAGGTAAAAATCTTCCAATTCTACAAGAATATTTGACATTTTTTTTTTAATTCCAAAGGAAACACAAACTGATATTATTACTCAGCATATTCAAATATACCTCGGGTGCTATGTAGTCTGGAGTGCCACAGAATGTTTTTGTCGTTTTTTCTGCTAAAATTCCTTCTTTACACATTCCAAAATCTGCTATTTTCACATGTCCTTCAGCATCCAATAATACATTGTCTAATTTAAGATCTCTAAAATATGAGAAAACTCAGAGTCAGCAGGAAAATAATTTATTACACATTTCACACGTAAAAAAAGCATTTAAAATCACTGGTGAAATGTGCGTAACGAATCATCAATGATAGTTTTCTGTCATCTTTTTTTTTGTAAGTTTCTCGGCAAAACTTAACCATCAATCTCATCAAATTTTGCATTTCACAAGGCTCAAATAGCGACATTTCACTTGAAAACATTTCATTTCAGTTCCTCTCTCTTACTGAATTGTAAAAGCACTACAAATTAATTAGTACATTGTCCTTTACTCACTGAACAGCAATTCTTACCTATAAATTATTCCTTTAGAATGTAAATAGAAAAGACCAATAGCTATTTCTGCTGCATAAAACCTGAAATATAAATTATAACACAACTCACTATAGTTTTTTTTATATATACAATAACAGTATAAGTAGCAAAGTCTTCTTTTGGCATAAACAAATGAAACTCAATATCTCAAACTCGTTTTTCTCAACATTCTGGTTATCTCGAAGACATTTTCAAGTGGCGTCCCGAAAACATGTGCACAAAAATAATATCATTTTAAGTCGAATTTCAGTTACCTTGAAGCCAAACCCATGATCCCTCGGAATTCGAGATACCGAGTTTCGACTGTATATCCAAACATATACATATATACACTTACTGACTGGCAAGACATTCAATAAGTGTTTTACTACACGACATCTGAAAAAATAATATTCAGCATATTTTTTTTCATTTATTACTTATTAGCCCATGAAACGTGTTGAATATAAACCCGTCATATAGAACAAACTATGGACAGGCAATTTTTGTAGAGATTCATGTAATAATGTGTTTTATTATATGTTGTGAAAATTTTCAATGTAAATTACATACTGGTTTTATATGAGAATTATACCATATACCCCAGTAATTCAATATCTCATGTGCAAAAGCGTTACTTTGGTTTTCTGCACACATGATATTTTCTTTTTCGTATCACTTATCATTTTCCCCAACAATTCAATATCTCATGTGCCTAACAGCTATTTGGGTTTTCTGCACATATGATTTTTTCCACATACACCAGTTTAGATTTGATTACTATCTTGTGCTTTGAGTTACATACTGGAATGATCAAAGTCAACCAGCTGCTAAATTTTTGCTTGTAAAGCAAGCACCTAATAACAAGTGAGATTATTAAAATAAACTAGATGTCCATGGGCGACATGTCAAGCCCGCCAGCTGTCAAAAGGACTGGGAATTGCACACGACACTCTGTCTCATTGAGGCAAAAATATAGGCCAAATAAAAAAGAGCAATATAAGTTATTTATATTAACAACAAAAGGAAGTAAATCTTTAAAAAAAAAAAATCTAAGTCCATATAAAAATCCTTACCAGTAGAGATAGGTCAAACAACACCTCAAAACTGGATGTAACATGCTTGTTGTAAGACAGAAAAGTGGTCTTGATTTTCCCTACGACCAGTAATAAAAAAGTTACAATATAAGCTATTTATAGTAACAACAAAGGGAAGTAATTCTTGGTTCTTGTGCAAGACACTCTGTCTCATACTGGTGAACAACTGTGCCAAGTTACATCAAAATCCCTCTATGCATGAAAAAGAAATGCTCTTGACAGCCATTCTTGTATGTGACCTTTGACCTCTAAGTGTGACCTTAACCTTAGGACCTGGTTCTTTCGCATGACACTCGTGATTGATTGTGCCAAGTTACATCAAAATCCCTCCATGCATGAAGAAGAAATGCTCTGAACAGTCATTATTGAATTTGACATTTGACCTTTAAGTGTGACCTTGACCTTTGCGACAGGAACCTGAGGTTTGCGCATGACACTCCGTCTCACTGAGGTTAACATTCATGCCAAATATAAACAAGACTGCTCCATGCATGTCAAAGTTATGGCGCACGGCGGGACACACGCACTGACACACACACATACACCAAACAGCCATTTGGACGACTATGTCTTCGCTTCTGCAAGCGGGCTCGACAAAAATAAAGAAGAAGAAAAAAAAGTATACAAAATTTAGTGTAACACATGATACTTTAACAAATAATCAATGCTTTAGAGTGGTTTGTCGTCTAATTCGTCTAATAATCACAATTCAGAGTTCAGATGTGCAGGAATTGAACCACGAGGGCATTAGCCCTGTGATTTAATATCTAAGCATCTGAACAATGAACCATGATGAATTAGATGACAAACCACTCGAAAGTCTGATTGTTTTCATTCTTACATGTTCTTGGAATGTTTTGGTAAAAATTATGCTAGGCTTCATTTATTTGTGTAGTAATGAACTAGACATCAGGTGGCAATATGACGTCATATTTGATGTGTTAATGCCGTCTTACCTGTCCACGTGTCAACCGTTATTTATCACAGAATATACAGAGCTTAACTTCCTTCTTTGTTTAACTGGCAATCAAACTGAACCATGTTAGAATGTTATTATATCATTTTTACTGATTATTTTAGTAAAATTAATCACTTCCCCAATTATGTAGATTTGATTTCAATAAATGTTTAGGCCCTGTATGTTTTTGGAATAATAAAATTAATATTGCAATCCTGAGAGGGGGATATGAAAAATGTTCACATCTTGAAATATGAATATACACATCGGCTAATGCCTCAGCCAGTATTCATATTTCTCGAAATCGCTGTAAAAGCTTGTTTACAATGTTGACAAAACCACCGAGGAATATAGTTTCAACAAGAGCACTGCAATGTGGAGCAATATACGTCTGAAGGTATGACCTTTGACCCCTAAGTGTGTCCTTGACCTTAAAGCAAGCCATTTGAAACATTCTCTCTGCATGTAGTCTCGTTGTGGTGAATATTTGTGCCAAGTTTCTTTAAAATCCTTCAAGCAGTTCAAGAGTTAGAGCGCAGACACAAAACAAAGTCATATGACCTTTGACCCCTAAGTGTAACCTTTACATTGAAGCAAGCCATCCAAAACATGCACTCTGCACGTTGTCTCGATGTGGTGAACATTTGTATCAAGTTTCTTCGAAATCCTTCAAGGGGTTCAAGAGTTACAGAGCGGACACAAAATTGCTAACGGACGGACAAACAGATGGACACTTGTGTCACAACATAATATGCCCCCTTCAGGAGTATAAAAAATGGTCAGGTGAGCTTACAACCTAGAAACATACAAAAGTACACTCTTTATTTGGATTTTTGTAAATCAATTCTCCCTTGTGAGAATTTGCTTTGATACTATTGACAGCAGCTATATATATTAATAACTATGAAACCTTACTGTTGCCAATGGACTGTCCCAGTGGTGTAGTAGAGTAGGAGTCAATATTTAACATTTGCATGAACATGAGATGAAAAGAGCTGGCTGAAAATTTCCCATGGGTTCTTTCACAACTAATTAACCATAATGTCTGGCAACTTTTTTAACCCCACAATCAAACTACAGCAAGAGCTATCAGAAGTTTGAATAGCTGGGTCTCTGTACTTTTTTTTGGTTCATTTAATTGTATACTGGTTATTATAATCTTCTAATGTAAGAATGTTATAATATGCATTGATATAATTTTCCATATTCATCTTTTGTGGCCAACATTTATCGTAATGGTAATGTAATTTTCGTAACACAATTTTTGAAAACTGTCATCACAAGCTCTAAACTAAAAGATGCTTTTGTAGAAAAGCACATGTCTCCCCAAAAGCAAAGTATTAATAGGCAAGAAGTCAATAGGGGACAGGAGCCAAAGTCAAAGAGACACTGATGGTTGGCATAGTGACTGAAATGCAATAGGGATCATCTACTCTATAAGTCTTATCACCCTATAAATTATGAAAGTTCTAGGTCAAATGACTCTGAAGTTATTGACTGCTTTCCATGTTCAGGCCCCTGTGACCTTGACCTTTAATGGAGTAAACACCAAAATAATAGATGTCATCTACTCTGTAAGCGCTAACACCCTATTTAGTTTGAAGGTTCTAGGCCAAATGGATCTCTAGTTATTGACTGGAAATGGTTTTCCATGTTCTAGCCCCTGTGATCTGGACCTTTAACCGAGTGACCCCAAAATCAATAGCGGTCACCTACTCTGCATGTCCAATCATTCTATGAAGTTTCAACATTCTGGGTCAAGTGTTTCTCAAGTTATTGATCAGGAACGGTTTTCCATGTTCAGGCCCAGTGACCTTGACCTTTGATCAAGTGCCCCAGAAACAATAGGGGCCATCTACTCCGTAAGCCCTATCACCCTATGAAGTCTGAAGGTTCTAGGTCAAATGGTTCTCCAGTTATTGATCGGAAATGAAGTGTGACGGATGGACAGACAGGGCGACAATATGTCTCCCACAGGGGGAGGGGAAGACATAACTAGGTCTTAACAAACTGATAATAATCTTTAAATATCGGTAATAAATTCAATGTGAACTGCATTCACACGTGATGAGAAAATATCATTTTTGGAGAGCGGAAAACACAAAATGTTTTATCCAGTCCTTTCTTACAATGCCAAGGCATGACTAATTAATCTACCACTGAAGACAGGATGCCCTTTCATTATGTACCAATTATAAAGCAAACTATTTGCAACTCTGTCTCACAAAAAACAGTCTGATTACAGTATTGTGCGATGTCAAAGTCCAGTAAGTTAACAATGAGAGGAGACAAATAAAGCATTCAGACCAATTTAGCCCTGTATGACATTGTCTGAATCCATAGCAGAGCTGCTTTATTAGTTACGCACACTGGCACAAAGCGATGGTATCATAAACATAAATGCTCCCAGCCAGTCTATGAAAGATACTCTATTCTGTTTTTTTTTTCTCTGGAATTACTTATCATAAACCTTTCTATAATTATTCTATTTAAAAGGGAGATTTTAAAATGAGTAATCCTGAAAAGCTGTCCTTACAATCCCAGATTTATCAGAAGTATAAATAAAATTATCATTTTCAGACAAAAAAAAAAATTGTTACAAAAGTTTACAAACCCCAACAAATATGCTTACAAACAAACATAATTTTTTTCAAAAACCTTTCCCTGTATCCTGCTTCTTAAAAGCATGTCCAACAGACAGGACCATTATCTTAAAATGTGAACATTCACCCTTAAGACATTTGACTTGCAGAAAACAGATGAGATTGCTTTAGAGACATCAGAATTCTCCAGAGACAAGTTTTTTAAGTGAATACTAAAAAGGCCACTATTTCTTTATCATATGGAAATGAATCGAAATCCCTGATGATTCAATGAATATTCCAGGCTGATCTTGTCTTAATCAACATCTCAGATCAATTCTACTCATCACATTACCAAATCAACGGTCAGTAGGCATGAGATATTTATACACTATGGTGAGACTACAATACAATGAAGAAATAGTTTTTTTGTTCTAACAGTTTTACAGCATTTCTCTCAGCTGCCCGGATAACAAAGTGGGAATCCTATAAAATAACTATCTTCTTCATTTCTTATCAGTTTAAAATCTGTTCTTTGTAAGATACTGTCTTCTTTTTATATGAAAAAATGGTGGGAAATGAACATGTTGAAAAATGTTACTTGGAAAAATAACCATGGGTACCTAGGGCTTAAATGCCTCTTTTGAAAAAATCGTCAGAAAACTAAGATGAGTCAAACTGAGTATTAAAGAACTTGTCAATAAATTAAGAATAAAATACCGAGTACCTGATTAAAACAATCTTGAAAGTTTTAACAAGACCTGTCGGACAACAGCAACACTCAACTATTCAACAGCCTTGTCGCTAAAGGAAGTTAAATGAATGAATACAGAAGACAAAATAGAGGCATAATTTTATAATAAGTATGCCCATGGGCAGAATGTCCAGTCCTCCAGATGTCAAGTGTGACCTTGACCTTGGACCTAAGGATCTGGTTCTTGCGCACAACACTCTGTCTCATAATGGTGAACATTCATACCAAGTTACATCAAAATCTCACCACGCATGAAGAAGAAATGCTCCGGACAAACTTCAATTTGACCTTTGACCTCCAACTGTGACCTTGACCTTTGAGATAGGAACATGGGGTTTGCGCATGACATGTCTTCTCATTGAGGTAAACATTTATGCCAAATATAAACAAGATTGTCCATGCATGTCAAAGTTATGGTCTGGACAAAATCGGACGGAAGCACGCACCGACGCACGCACGAACATACACCAAACCACCAAAAGAGGGGACAATATCGAGCTCACCGCAAGCGGGCTAGGCAAAAAAGCAAAACAGAATTATGGAACCTGTATAATGCATGTCAACTAATCGCAGTGAACAGGTGTGTGAAGTTTCAGTGGGTACTGAGGTACAAACCTACACACAAAAACTTAACCAAAAATTGCTAAGTAAACAAGAGGGCCATAATGGCCCTAGGTCGCTCACCAGAGTAACACACCATAACTAACATGTTTGATCTAGTGACCCAGTTTTTGAAACCACATGACCCAGTTTCAAACTTGCCTGAGTCTTCAAGGAGATAAACATTCTGACCAAGTTTCATGAAGATTGGAGCAAAAATGTGGCCTCTAGTGTTTTTTCTTTGATCTGGCCTAGAAACATAGTTTTTTACCCAATTTTCAACCTGCTCAAAATTTCATGGAGTCAAATATTCTGACCAATTTTCATTAAGATTGGACCAAAAAATGTGGCCTGAGTGTAAACAAGCATTTTCTTTCATTTGACCTAGTGACCTAGTTTTTGATCCCACATGACCCAGATTAAAACCTGTCCATGATTTCATGAAAACAAACATTCTGACAAAATTTCATGAAGATTAGAGCAAAAAGGTGGCCTCTAAGTTATAAAAATGCTTTTCCTTTGATTTTACCATGTGACCTAGTTTTTGACCCTACATGTCCCTGAGTCGAAATTATAAAAGACTGTATGATACCAAACATTCTGACAAAGTTTTATGAAAATTGAATCAAAAATGTGGCTCCTAGAGTGTTAACATGTTTTTCCTTTGATCTGACCGGGTGACCTAGTTTTTGAACCAACATGACCCAGTTTCAAATCTGGCCTAGAGGTCATCAAGATAAACATTCTGACCAAGTTTCATGAAGATTGCTTCATAAATGTGGCCTCTAGTATTAAGAAGCTTTTCCTTTAATTTGACTGGGTGACCTAGTTTTTGACTCCACATGACCCAGACTCTAACTTGACCTAGAAATTATCAAGACAAACATTCTGACCCATTCTCATGAGTTTCAAACTTAAAATATGGTCTCTTAGAGTGTTAACAAGATTTTCCTTTGATCTGGCCTAGTGACCTAGTTTTTGACCCAACATGACCCAGATTCAAACTTGGCCTAAAGATAATCAAGACAAACATTCTGACCAAGTTTCATGAAGATAGGATCATAAATGTGGCCTCTAGAGTGTTAACAAGCTTTCCCTTTAATTTGACTGGGTAATCTAGTTTTTGACCCCACATGACCCAGATTCGAACTTGATCTAGAGGTCATCAAGGCAAACTTTCTGACTAATTCTCATGGGTTTCAAACTGAAAATCTTGTTTACACTTTGATCTGGCCTAGTGACCTAGTTTTTGATCCAACATGACCCAGATTCAGATTTGGCCTAGGAATCATCAAGATAAACATTCTGACCAAGTTTCATGAAGATAGGGTCATAAATGCCTCTAGAGTGTTAAGAAGCTTTTCCTTTGATTTGACCTAGTGACCTAGTTCTGAACCAACATGACCCAGATTCGAACTTGATCTAGAGGTCATCAAGGTAAACATTCTGACCAAGGTTCACGAAGATAGGGTCATAAATGTGACCTCTAGAGTGTTAAAAAGCTTTTCCTTTGATTTGACCTGGTGACCTAGTTTTTGACCCCAAATGACCCAATATCGAATTCGTCCAAGATTTTATTAAGGGTAACATTCTGACCAAGTTTCATTAAGATTGGGCCGAAATTGTGACCTCTAGAGAGTTAACAGTCAAACTGTTGATGACAACGGACGACTGACGATGGATGCTGGACACAGGGCGGTCACAAAAGCTCATCTTGAGCACTTTGTGCTCTGGTGAGCTAAAAAAAGGTTATAATTTTGTAAAAACGCAAAACAGAGTTATTGAACCTTTGCATTGAATGCAGACAAGTATGTTAAGTTTCAATCTGTTCTCATTAGTGGATACTGAGCTACCAGCTTACATACAAACACTTTTCCAAACTGGGATGAAGACCTGTATGTTGAAGAATGGATGAGTATAATAGCTCTACCTGTTCTTTGAACAGTCATGCTTAAGGTCAAATTAGAATATAAACTAGAGCTATCACTAAAGGTGATGAATGTACCCCCCGCATGCACTGACACAGTACATTGCAATTTGACGCACACAAGATTGCATAATTATGTGGACTGTATGTATATAGACTGTATGTATACAGTATAGTAACAAAAAACAAAGTCCCATAACTATGCAGAATATTTATCTAAAAGAATGTAACATGCACCATGCACAACTAGGGTTGGTACTGATCACTTGTGTGAAGTTTCATTAAATTGTGTATAAGGGTTTGGTAGATTAGGCACGCACAAGATTGCATATGCAGACTGTATGTACATAGTATGTTAACAAGAAACAAAGTCCCATAACTCTGCAATTTTTGTCGCTGAAAGAACCTAACATGCCCCATGCACACCTACTGTTGTTACTGATCACTTGTGTGAAGTTTCATTAAATTGTGTCAAGGGGATGAGGAGAGATGGTGCGCACAAGATTGTGTCTATGTATATAGTATAGTAACAAAAAAACAAAGTCCCATAACTCTGCAAATTTTTTTTCTAAAAGAACCTAACACGCCCCATGCACAACTACTGTTGGTACTGATCACTTGTGTGAAGTTTCATTAAATTGTGTCAAAGGGATGAGGAGAGATGGTGCGCACAAGATTGTGTCTATGTATATAGTATAGTAACAAAAAAAACAAAGTCCCATAACTCTGCAAATTTTTTTTCTGAAAGAACCTAACATGCCCCATGCACAACTACTGTTGGTACTGATCACTTGTGTGAAGTTTCATTAAATTCTGTCAAGGTGATGGTGCGCACAAGATTGCGTCTACGGACAGACGGCCAGATGGACAGACAGACGGACAGACAACCTGAAACCAGTATACCCCCACTTACAACTTTGTTGTCGGAGGGTGCAACAATTATGCTTTACTGGAACAAACCATCTGCATTTTTTTTTCAAAGAAGGAAAATCTTAATTAGCTGACAATTTTTGTTGAAAAATACACAACTCAAACCTAACAATTCTGGCAGAAAACTGATATACCCGTACCATGGAGTGGATCAGCTCAATTCATCTAAACTACTACTGTAACTTACACAGCTATAGGTTCCTTGAACTTCCCTTCCTGTTGTATTCTAAACATTAAATCTCCACCATTTACATACTCCATTACAAAATATAATCTATCCTGAAAAACAAAGAAAAAAAGAACAGAGTTATGTGGTTTTAACACTGCTTGTAAGCTCATTAATGCTTTTAAGTTGGCTGGATTTCTGAACATTGCCGAATAATCATTACACCAAAGTGACAATTTTGCCACAGGACAGAAACAGGGAGCTTCTGTCATCATGCAGGTTCGAAACTTTGCTCAAGCAATGTACCATGAACCTATCCTCTACATATTCTCCACCAAGTAACTTGTAAATGGGTTATAGCTAGTTCTGACACAAAGAGTCCCATTATGTTGAACAAATTATATGTTCAAACAATTGTGAAATGACTTCTGCCTGTCGAGTTGGTTGATGAGATAAACATTCTGCCAAAGTGTCATAAACATTCTTCTATCGGTTAAAAAGATACAGACCCAAACTTGACCAAAGGCTCAAACAACTGGGACACAAATCTGAATGCAGACTAAATGAGATAAACATTCAGCCAAAGTGTCATAAAAATTCTTCTATGGGTTAAGAAGATACAGACCCAAAACTAAACCAAAGGCTCAAACAATTGGGACACAAATCTGAATGCAGACTAAATGAGATAAACATTCAGCCAAAGTGTCATAAACATTCTTCTATGGGTTAAGAAGATACAGACCCAAAACTAAACCAAAGGCTCAAACAATTGGGACACAAATCTGAATGCAGACTAAATGAGATAAACATTCTGCCAAAGTGTCATAAACATTCTTCTATGGGTTAAGAAGATACAGACCCAAAACTAAACCAAAGGCTCAAACAATTGGGACACAAATCTGAATGCAGACTAAATGAGATAAACATTCAGCCAAAGTGTCATAAAAATTCTTCTATGGGTTAAGAAGATACAGACCCAAAACTAAACCAAAGGCTCAAACAATTGGGACACAAATCTGAATGAGGACTAAATGAGATAAACATTCAGCCAAAGTGTCATAAACATTCTTCTATGGGTTAAGAAGATACAGACCCAAAACTAAACCAAAGGCTCAAACAATTGGGACAAAAATCTGAATGCAGACTCAATGAGATAAACATTCAGCTAAAGTGTCATAAACATTCTTCTATGGGTTAAGAAGATACAGACCCAAAACTAAACCAAAGGCTCAAACAACTGGGACATAAATCTGAATGCAGACTCAATGAGATAAATATTCAGCCAAAGTGTCATAAACATTCTTCTATGGGTTAAGAAGATACAGACCCAAAACTAAACCAAAGGCTCAAACAATTGGGACAAAAATCTGAATGCAGACTCAATGAGATAAACATTCAGCTAAAGTGTCATAAACATTCTTCTATGGGTTAAGAAGATACAGACCCAAAACTAAACCAAAGGCTCAAACAACTGGGACATAAATCTGAATGCAGACTCAATGAGATAAATATTCAGCCAAAGTGTCATAAACATTCTTCTATGGGTTAAGAAGATACAGACCCAAAACTAAACCAAAGGCTCAAACAATTGGGACAAAATCTGAATGCAGACTCAATGAGATAAACATTCAGCTAAAGTGTCATAAACATTCTTCTATGGGTTAAGAAGATACAGACCCAAAACTAAACCAAAGGCTCAAACAATTGGGACAAAATCTGAATGCAGACTCAATGAGATAAACATTCAGCTAAAGTGTCATAAACATTCTTCTATGGGTTAAGAAGATATAGACCCAAAACTAAACCAAAGGCTCAAACAATTGGGACAAAAATCTGAATGCAGACTCAATGAGATAAACATTCCGCCAAAGTGTCATAAACATTCTTCTATGGGTTAAGAAGATACAGACCCAAAACTAAACCAAAGGCACAAACAACTGGGACATAAATCCGAATGCAGACTCAATGATATAGACATTCCGCCAAAGTGTCATAAACATTCTTCTATGGGTTAAGAAGATACAGACCCAAAACTAAACCAAAGGCTCAAACAATTGGGACATAAATCTGAATGCAGACTAAATGAGATAAACATTCAGCCAAAGTGTCATACACATTCTTCTATGGGTTAAGAAGATACAGACCCAAAACTTAAACCAAAGGCTCAAACAACTGGGACATAAATCTGAATGCAGACTAAATGAGATAAATATTCAGCCAAAGTGTCATAAACATTCTTCTATGGGTTAAGAAGATACAGACCCAAAACTAAACCAAAGGCTCAAACAATCGGGACAAAAATCTGAATACAGTTAAGAAGATACAGACCCAAAACTAAACCAAAGGCTCAAACAACTGGAACATAAATCTGAATGTGGACTCAATGAGATAAACATTCCTCAGTGTCATAAAGTATTTTTCAAGGGGTTAAGAAGATATGGACAAAAGTTGAACATATGGAATGTCAGACAGACAAAACATGTGAAAACTTAACCCCTTTATCCTTAGTGGGAATAAAATCTCTAAGACAGGAAATATAATACTAACACTTTGTAATAGATATGCAAAACATCAATAGGCATTATCATAAAGCAAATAAGGCACGAAAGAAGCAGATATATCTTTGTTACAAACTTTAACTTATGTTTCCCAAAGGTGAAAGTTGGAAGTATTTGCTGTAAACTTCAGTAAAACTATCTTTCTTTCAAAGGCATGTACAGTGAAATTCAATATACTACTGACAATTTCAGGCAGCATATTTTAAAGCATGTCTTGAGAAAGTCAGGCAAAGAAATACTGGCTTACCAACCAAAGCCTAGCAGATCAGCATGAATTTTAAATATTGATCAAGTCATGTATTTGTTTGAGAGTTTAATAAATGATCATTCACACTTACTTGTGCTCAATGAAGTCTTTGAACATGTTAAATTTTCACTGGAAGTATTCTTAAAGCTTAATTTTGCCATTCTGGTTACCCAACCAAGATAAAAAAAAAAATTAGCATATATTATAAATTTAATGAACAAAATTTGTGTAGTGGATGACATCAATTTAAGACCAAATGAGTTAAATTTGTTTAAAGATTTGCACTGACAATTACAAATCTAGCTGAAATTAATTAAAAATGCAAGTTTGTATAATTATTATTACCTACCTATGTTGGTTGTGCAACCTGGATAGATTTGAAATATATGAATTAAGAAGTTACACACTATTTTAAAACTTGCCTATTGGCTCTGATTGTTGAAATATCCTGGTATCTATCAGCAAATGTAAAACTAGAAATTACCTTGTAAACAAGAGCTGTCGGAGGACAGCAACGCTCGACTATTCAAAAGCCTTGTCAATTGAATGAATACAAAAGTAGATAAAAGGGGCATAGTTTTGTAAAAATGAGAAAAATGGTTATGGAACCTTCACAGAGCTTATCAGCTCATAAAGTGAACAAGTGTGTGAAGTTTCAATCCTTTTCCATAAGTGGATACTGAAATACCAGCTTACATACAAAAACTTAACCAAAAACTGCTAAGTCAAAAAAAGGGCATAATTTTGAAAAAAAAAATGCAAAGTAGAGTTAAGGGACCTACACAGTGCATGTCAGATCATGACAGTGAACAAGTGTGTGAAGTTTCAATCCATTCCCATTAGTGGGTACTGAGATACCAGCTTACATACAAAACCTTAACCAAGAATTTCTAAGTCGAAAAAGGGGCATAATTTTGACAAAAATGCAAAGTAGAGTTATGGCACCTACACAGGACATGTCAGATCATGACAGTGAACAAGTGTGTGAAGTTTCAATCCATTCCCATTAGTGGGTACTGAGATACCAGCTTACATACAAAACCTTAACCAAGAATTTCTAAGTCGAACAGGGGACATAATTTTGTAAAAAAGCAAAATAGAGTTATTGAACCTGTCCAATGTAGGTCAGTTTATCACAGTGAATAAGTGTGTGAAGTTTCAATCCATTCCCACAAGTGGTTACTGAGATACCAGCTTACATACAAAACCTTAACAAGAATTTCTAAGTCGAAAAGGGGGCATAATTTTGTAAAAAAGCAAAATAGAGTTATGGAACCTGTGCAATGTAGGTCAGTTTATCACAGTAAATAAGTGTGTGAAGTTTCAATCCATTCCCACAAGTGGTTACTGAGATACCAGCTTACATACAAAACCTTAACCAAGAATTTCTAAGTTGAAAAGGGGGCATAATTTTGTAAAAAAGCAAAATAGAGTTATGGAACCTGTGCAATGTAGGTCAGTATATCATAGTGAATAAGTGTGTGGAGTTTCAATCCATTCCCACAAGTGGTTACTGAGATACCAGCTTACATACAAAACCTTAACCAAATCGGGATGCGGACGCGGACGCCGACGCATGGGTGAGTCCAATAGCTCTACTATTCTTTGAATAGTCGAGCTAAAAATGGGTACAGTCCACTTTTTGAAGATTTTAAACATTAAAGGGGAGTAATGGCAAAATTAAATAAAAATCAACTACAGCTGTCACAGGAATGATGAATTATACCCCCACAATATGACCTTGTCACAGAAGTAAGCCAATATCAAAGTCAAACCTCAAAATCAATAGGGGCCATCTGCTGGTCATGATCAACCTCCCTATTAAGGTTTGTGATCCTAAGCCCAAGCGTTTCCAAGTTATCGTCCAGAAACGATTTAACTGTTCCAGGTCACTGTGACCTTGACCTCTGACTTATGACCTCAAAATCTATAGCTTTCATCTGCTGTCATGACCAACCTTCCTATAAACTTTCATGATCATAGGCCTAAGTGTTCTCAAGTTATAGTCCGGAAATAGTTTAACTGTTCCAGGTCACTGTGACCTCACCTTTGACCTACTGACCTCAAAATCAATACGGGTCATCTGCTGGTCATGACCAACCTCCCCATCAACTTTCATGATCCTAGGCCCAAGCCTTCTCAAGTTACCATCCCGAAACCATTTAACTGTTCCAGGTCATTGTGACCTTGACCTTTGACCTACTGACCTAAAAGTCAAACTTGACATGTATTTTATGATATTACAACTGTATACCAAAATTTATGATCCTTGGCCCTTGGCCCAAGCATTCTCAACTTATCATCTGGAAACCGTTTAACTGTTCCAGTTCATTGTGACCTTGACCTTTGACGTACTGACCTCAAAGTCGAAAAATTGACCTGTACTTTATAATGTTACACCTGTGTACCAAACATTATTTAAATCTGTCAAGCCTTTCATGAGTTATTGTCCAGAAACCATGAAAACAAACAGACTGACCGACAAGCCCACTCCAATATATGGTCTTTTTGTTCATTATATAAATCTCTAACAGAATATACTAAAACTGAAAAGTGTCATACAATATTGCTTAAATATGACTGCCACCTTTAAGAGAAAGACAGGTTGAGAATAAAGAACATTTAAGATTTCCCAAGAGGATAGGGGCTTTACAAACAGCCAGTTTAACTGACAATGACAACTAATGGGCTAAATTCAGATATTTCACATCACTACCCTATGCAAAACATAAATTTTATACTGTTTTTCCCTTTTTGGTAAACAGAAAAAAGGAAGAGTCAGCCTGACTAAGTGTTTCTGTCTATTCCTGTGTTAATAGTATCATTTTTCAAAGCAATTTTCCTGTTGGCTGGTACTGCAGACACTGTTAGCAATAAATTCTTATGTTACACTAGCAGCAGAAACCACGCAACAATCCTCATGGGGATTAGAAACAACAGCTAAATGAGGAATAAACTTGAAGAAGGCACAGCGCATGAGATAAATATCTAACTTTACTTCTTAAATACTATTTTACAGTTTTGGAGGTTTTTGAAACATTTCCCTTACCATTCCACTTTATGCTTGGGCTAGGGGATGTGACTATGAAAGACTGTAATATCAATGATCTTTACATCAAAGGCTCCGTGCAAAACTATTGTACCCTGTTATTTATTCCTATAGTTTCAACAGTTTCATGCTGAGCCACTGACCTGAGAGTAGTGATCTAGTGGGTATTGGGTCAGCCGTTTAACCAAGAGGTCACTGATCTGAACCCTACTTGGTCATGATTACACCTTCTCAACATTGCACACAAAAAGGTGACAACAGTTACTGCTTTCCTTTCATTAAGTAGTATGAAATATACAGGAAACTTACCATGGTTTGGAAACAGGAATGAAGCTGAACAAGGAATGGTGGTTTACTTGGCAAGGCAAGAACACGTTTCTCTATCATCGTACATTCTACATCATCATCTTGAATTATCACATCTTTCTTGAGGATTTTAATGGCATATAGTTCATCTGTGCCTTTACGCTCTGCTAAAACTACCTAGTGACAAAAATAACAGATTTCAGTCATAAACTTACATACTGTCTGGCTAGCAACTTTTCCGTCTGAATTTTTACCCTGTATCATCTTATATTCCAGCTTACCCACTTTGCTCAATATGGAGAACACAGATCTACAGACTCCTGGGTTGTCTGTCTGTTCCTTAGGTGTGACATTTGTTTTTCCTGACAATTTGATAAAAGACATTGTGGCTGAAATCATACACCCCGTACCTCATATTCACGTGGAGAAGTTGCAGGTCCTTGCAGAGAACAGATTAGTACTGCCACAGAATCCAGGAACACTAGAAAGTTTAACCGCCCATCATTACATAACTGCAATACTGTTGAAAAATCATACTACAAGCCAAATACCTTCTGTTACTACCAAATCTGAGCAGAGTTTTATGAATAATGCTTAGTATGCACAATTCAGATATTATTTACATGCTATCTTCTCATTATTCCATGCCACTAAGTTTGATTTCAGCTTTAGCCAATAATCAATGAGAGCTGCAAAAGATTTTTTATTACATAATACCTTAATTAAACTTAAAAGTCTCAAAAAAAGAGAAAGATTCTAAGGGTTGTTGTCAATGAACAATCCAAGCTTTCACATGATGACCCTCAACAACTAGAAGAGCCAGAATGCCTTCCTACTGAACTGAGCCATGCGATCTCAAAACCTGACACTTTTTATGAATAAGTTCTTTTTTGAAATTAAGAAGAAGTATATAATTGTGCTTGCATATAATATAGTTTTACAAGTGGTTACTGTTTTCTATCAGAAGGTGATATATTATCCCAGTGATATTAAACAAGCAGCCTATTTGAAGTCACTAACCTGAAGAAGAAGAACTACAAAGTCTGGTGAACATTCTTTCGTAAGTTCATTAAAATGGAAGTTGTTTATATTTCATTGTGATGGTCCAAAAATGCGTTACTATCAGAACAGACTTCAAGTTAAGAAGTTCTATTCTAGAGGGACCAAACAGAACCAAATTTGAAGAGGACCTTACAATGATGCTACAGACCAAGTTGATGAAGATCCATCAAGTAGTTCAAGAGGGGTTTTTCTATTTTTATCGCTAGTGGCCATTAAAAGTTGCAAAGTTCCCCCATTCAAACAAGTTTAGGAGAGGACCTTACAAGGATGCTACAGACCAAGTTTGGTAAAATCCAGCCTGTCATTTGAAGTTTTCATTTCCCATTCTTAACTTGAGTGGACCATTAAAGGGCCAAACACTCCCACCTGAAAAAATCTGCGAGAGGATCTTACTGTGCTAGCATATAAACCAAGTTTGATGAAGATCCAACAGGTCGTTCATGTGAAGAATTCTCAAAATTCTGGCTATCTCAAAGACATTTTCAAGTCCTTTTAACAATTCAAGTCAAAATTTAAATTTTAAAACTTTTTGGTGTTCAAAATGTCTGAAAATTTAGATACTCCTTTTACAAGCCTTGGAGACCATTAGAATTATGTATAATCTTATACTCACACAGAAATTCAGGAAAACTCTTGTTACAAAAATTGTAGTTCGAACAGTATAACTTTTCCAGATAGAAGGGCTGATGACATTCTCATAAAAACAAAACACCTTTTTTCTCCTTTTTTAAAATAAACTGTTATTGAAGAAATTCAGAAAGTAAAAAGCAGCATTTCACATTGTTGCCTTATTGATTTTTGTAGCCATAGATTTTATATCTGAACATAAATAAGATTCATTTTCCTGTAATAAATAATACATTTTGTTCATTAATAGTATTTACCAGCTTCAATGCTTGACAGTTGATAATACTGAGCAAAAACTACTTAAAATATCCCAATAACTACTTCAATATATGACATTGAACCATTGCTATCAATAGAAAAAATGATGTGATAATGTCTCTCTAGCAAGAAAAAACGTCATTAGCCCTTTGTTTCTGTCTTTTTGCATTTTAAATTAACTTTCTAATTAAACAGAAAATGAAATCAGGTAAAAAGACCTGAATGACATCATACTAGACTGTTTGAAAATGGCTGCCAATATTGATATAGCCATGACTGAATAGATGTTTTTACATACAGGTTTTTTAAATTAGGGAGGTTGTATGTGTAACTAGGGTATAAAGAAAAAATATGGAGAAACACTAGGAAAGAGGAAGGACCATAAAAACCTTAATATTTACTTGCAGTGATGTTCAGGTAAAAGGATAAGAGAAAGAATGAACAAGAGCTGGCTAAAAAAACATATTTGCTCCCCCCGCCCCCCACCCAAATGCCGTTGTGGGAAAACTTGGAATTTCATTTTCTACCTACACTATCCGACGTCTGACCTAATGATGCAGAAAAAAAAATGAGACCATGTACTGACTATATACTAGCATGCTAGAAAATTTGATGACTGTAGACCCAGTTATGTTCTAGCTATGGATTAGAAGCTTTTTTATACACTCAAAGCTTTTCTAACCCACCTGTTTTTGTTTTTTTGTTTTAATCTGTGCCAAATTTTGACATATCAAACTTGACACATTGTAATATGGTCACCCAATAATAAAAAGTAACAAAAGAGTGCACCTTTGTGCTCGTATAAAATGCCATTAAGTCATAGTTCACTAAAAATTAGGTCAAGTGACTCCATTATTTGTTAGGATGTACACAACCCAATACAAACCTTTCCAAAGCTGCCTTTGCCTAGAACAGTGAGGAAATTGAAATCTGAGGCCCTGACAATGTCTTGTTTACTCATATTCTGTGGTAGGTCTACAGGAGGGGGTCTCTTATCTATCTTCGTGTCCTGTAATACATGTGCATACATTTAACATTGCTTAATGAGAGTTTCAACAGTAACATTCTTTTCTTAATTCATTTTCATTGTGTAAATGCTGTTTTAAGATGACTTCAATCATAACTGGAATGAGGCAACACAGTCACTTTTTGGAAGCCGAAGGACATTCCTTTTTAAGCTCATCTGATTTTAAAAAAAAACAAGAGCTGTCGGAGGACAGCAACGCTCGACTATTCAACAGCCTTGTCAACTGAATTAATACGGAAGTCAAAAAAGGGGCATAATTTTATAATCAAAGGCCTGAAGGGCCTGAGAGTCGGCTAATGATTGATGTACTGGTAGTATAGTCTACCAGTTTCAGTTTGGTTTTAGTTTTTTTCCCCAACTGAACAGAGATTTTGTTACAATAGATGAAATGGACATTCAATCGATGCCTAGTAAAACTTTGATTGACATTATACAAGTATTTAAACCTAATATATTTCTCTAAAATTGAAGAGTGGTTCGCAAAAATAACAAGAGCGCCGCCATGCGGGGCAATATACGCCCGAAGGCTTACATCATAGGATTGGAGCAAAATTTTAAGAACTTGACTGTTGTAGCCCCAAAGGACTGGAACAACAAAAGGAAAACTTCAAAAAACAAATCTAAGTCCACAAAAAAAAAAAATCAAAGTCTACAAAAAAATCCTTATCAGGTATAGGTATGTAAAAATACACCTTAAAATTGGAGGTACCATCCATGTTGTACCACAGAAAAGTGGTCTCGGTTTTTCCCTACGGCCAATAATAAAAAAGTTTCAAAATAAGCTATTTATAGTAACATAAAAGGGAAGTAATTCAAAAAAAAAAATTTATTGTAAGTACAAAAAAGAGATCTGCCAAATAAAAACAAGACCACTGCAATGCAGAGCAATATACACAAAGCAAAGTCATATATGACCTTTGACCCTTAAGTGTGACCTTGACCTTGAAGCGAGTCATCCGGAACATGCGCTCTGCACATCGTTACAATGTGGTGAACATTTCTGCCAAGTTTCTTTGAAATCCTTCCAGCAGTTCAAGAGTTACAGAGCGGACATGAAACAAACTGATATGACTTTTGACCCCTAAGTGTGACCTTGACCTTGAAGCAAGTCATCCGGAACATGCGCTCTGCACGTCGTCTTGGTGTGGTGAACATTTGTGTCAAGTTTCTTTGAAATCCTTCAAGGGGTTCAAGAGTTACAGAGCGGACACGAAACAAACTGATATGACCTTTGACTCCTAAGTGTGACCTTGACCTTGAAGTGAGACATCCAAAACATGCGGTCTGCACATCGTCTCGGTGTGGTGAACATTTGTGTAAAGTTTCCTTGAAATCCTTCAAGGGGTTCAAGAGTTACAGAGCGGACACGAAATTGCTAACGGACAGACGGACAGACGGACGGACGGACAGACAGATGGACAGACGGACACCAGCGTCATAACATAATACGTCCCTTCGGGCGTATAAAAATGTTGAAAGTACAAACTACAATTTGACAGGTGACACTTAGATACTGCCCATGACTATAAATATTTTTCCAGTAAACATTTGCCTCCGGCATTACCAAAACAGGCAATTATCGGCTGGTATATATTCGCACATGATAAAATTTGAATATGAAAATTTATATATTGAAATTTTATAGCGCGGATTGCCACATACAATTTGTAACGGATGGGCGAAAGAACTGTTCAGATATTTTACAGATAAGGGGCCTGGCAATAACCGTGCCACACGCTAGGTATTGTTCAATCATATTATAAGGGATGTGAATTTAAAGTATACTTACTTTTGCGTTTAAAGATATGTAAATGTTGCTGAGTGTCAATATATATAGTGTCATGAATGTTTACACTGACAGGAAAATTGCGCATTCGAAACTAAGAGAAGTTACTCGGACTAGCTACCAATTTCGGAAAAGATAACCAATATTGATAAATGCAGTTCTTTTTTAGTTAAAACCATCATTTATTCTATTTCAGACCTGTTAACCCCTTCAAAACCATGTCAGTAGTCCCCAAGTCTATGTACTTTCAATTATCCGTTTTGATTCATGTAGACAGACAGGCCCAGACTGGGCTGAAAAAAATGTTTGAGCCATTTTTACGTGGTCGGTAGCAGGGTGGGTGTGGGGAGGGGTGTTCCTTCCCGCTTTGAACTGCAGTCAGATTTTGAAATGGGCATTGTGGCAGGTGGTAAAAGGGCAAATGTATCAAACTGTAAAGTGGCAATATGGGGGGAGTGTGTGGGAGGATACCCCCTCCTGCAAGTAGGGTTTGGGGTATCACCACAAGGAAATTTTGAAAATGTAGACCCTTGATACAGCCTTTGGTGCGATTTTTAACTGAAAATTTTATGTTTCAATTTCTAAATATTACCTAGATTCTTTTTAGTATTACAATATTCAAAGTATGAATGACTGTCACTTCATATTTTTACTTTCAGGTCATGCCTCAGCACTAGAATATAAGTCTGATATTGATTCTATGTATGTATTATAAAAATAAATTCTAGAATCATTTCTGTTACAATAATATCTATCATGTCTGTTACTTTAATGTTTAAATTTCATAACACAGCTCGATATTTACCCAAAATATTATATCCGGATATGATTACACTTTCTTTTATACTGCCAAAATCTCCAGTTTCAACAATATGTTTTACAAATTGTGATGATATGAAGACAGTTTAGCAGCTATTGGCAGTATCTGACATTGAAGTTTATGGTGAAATTATTTAAATCATTTCATAAAAAAAATGGTTTCGTTTCGTCAAAGCACTCTAACATAGACGATCTACTTTCGATTTCAAAAACTACAAGAAAATACAATTTAATGTTTCGCCGATTTGTTTATTTCTCGAAAAATAAGAAATAAAATCATTTTTAAATCAGTAGTAATTAAACAAATCAGTAAGAGCTCTTTCTCGGGATAATTTATCCGCTTACTGACTGCAAAAATCAAGCCATGTGTCATCATGAAAAGCAGAATGGGTGACGGTTTCATTTTTTGCGAACCTGAATCGTAAGCAAATTATCCAAACCAGTCAAAATTCCAGAAAGGTTACGATCTAGATTCTTTCTAGTATTACAATATCCAAAGTATGACTGTCACTTCATCTTTTTACTTTCAGATCATGCCTCAGGACTAGAATACGAGTCTGACATAGATTATATGTAGGTGTAATAAAAATAAATTCTAGAATCATTTCTGTTACAATAATATCTATCATGTATGTTACTTGAATGTTAAAATTTCATAACACAGCTCGATATTTACCCAAAATATTATATCCGGATACGGTTACACTTTTCTCCAGTTTCAACAATATATTTTACAAATTGTGATGATACGAAGACATTTAGCAGCAATTGGCAGTATCTGACATTGAAGTTTACGGTTAAATTACCTCTTATTTAAATCTTTTCATAAAAAGTTGTTTCGTTTCGTCAAAGCAGCCAAGCATAGACGATCTACTTTCGATTTCAAAAACTACAAGAAAATACGATTTAATGTTTCGCCGATTTGTTTATTTCTCGAAAAATAAGAATTAATATCATTTTTAATATCAGTAGTAACTAAACAAACCAGTAAGAGCTTCTTCTTCCGATAATTTATCCGTTTACTGACTACAAAATTCAACCCACGCAAAGTCGTAGAAGCATTGTTATAAACAGGTCACGCGTGTTCGCCGAGAAGTGTCCAGAATGTAGTTAGGATTCATCCGCGAAGTCTCGCGGAAGAATTAACGTACTGCACATATCTTATTCGGGTCATTTAAAATGAAGCTGTCATAATTTAATTTCATCGATGTGGTAAACTCTTTGATAAGAGACATTCCAATGCTTTCAGAGGTACCCACTCAATAAAATACTAGCAGTATGTTCTGGAACTATATTTTGTCTTTCGCTGGATGTTACGCAAGCTTTGTAAGTCTGCGCAATTTATAAAATGCACAGCACAATAAATTTGTTATTTGCGCAATGATTTTAAAGATTATATTTTTGAAACGGACAGGGTAACAAATGGATAATCTGGCTAATAAGTTAATATGCAGTTTTTATTTGAATTTTTGAACATCATATTTGCTATTTTGTGACAAAAGGGCATACAATTCGTCACTATAATCATATGCGCAAATGTATTACCAAATCCCGCAGAATCGTTATGCATGTTTATGCTTAATGAGTTACCACGGAAGAAAATACGTGGCTTTATTCGAGTATTGCACAATTATAAGTCATAAATATGACAGATTACATCGTATATTGGTCATAGCAAATAGGATTGACATAAATGAACTTCATTCAATCAGTGAACTCTTTGAAATTAGAGACAATCCAATGGAACTACATCACTTCGCTGTGTTGTGAGGCCATTTAAGAATGAGAAATCGTGCGATAGCAAGGACTCGTCAAACGCTTGACAGCGTTTAGCCGACTCAAAAATGGGAAAAAGGGTTATGGTCAGAGACCACCAATTCAAAAAAGTACAGGGAACTTACTGGGAATGAGGTAAGTGTATACCTGGGAATAAGGTAACGTCTGTGCGTTCTGATTGGTCAATCATGTAAACAAACCCAGGAAGTGATTATTTTTTCGAAATTGATATTTTTTCACTGCATTTACAGTATTTTATTATACATTTTGACAAAATTTGCTACATTTTATGTGTATTGAAAAAAAGTTTTATCAAACGAATTTCTCCCACCATGCCAACGATGTAAACAGGGGGTCATCTCATTCACACGAAAATTACTTAAATAAAGTATCACTATTCATATGTTTTTCGTCCGATATTTTGGTAGAACTAAGATAGTTCTTGAAAAATATGTAGTTAGATATACATGTTTCGATGTATGGAAGGCCGTACACGCCATAATGTTATAATGTAAGTCTATGGGAAAACAATTGGTGGTCTCTACCCTATATTAGAGCTAAAACATGACTTTCGTCGGAAGCCATCACAGGTAATGTTAATGGCCACAAATCTGTTGTAAATGATGTAGAAAGACGTTTTCGTGCAAAAATAAGCGTGAAATTTGAATATTTTTTAAATTTTGGCCTCTTTTTGGACAAATGTGCCCATTTTTGTCTGAGCTTTTGGGCCAAAAATGATCATTTTTATCTCTGTAATGTCAGAGAATGATCAAAATTAATAGACTTTATTTCTATTTTTTACGGAATGAATCATATTTCAGCTTCCAAGTCAAATCCAATGCAGATAACTTAAATCTTCACGAAAAATTGCAATCAGACGACGACAAGGACTGAATCTGGGCATATAAATCGACAGGGGGTGACCTCAGTAAACTGTCCATATCTTTCTTAAAACTGAACATTTCTTGATGAAACTTTGTAAGACATTTGGTATTGGATCATGTTTGACAATATCACTGTAAAATTTGAAAATGTGATACAAAACATTCATCTATAGGTCAGAGACCACCAATTCAAAAAAGTACAGGGAACTTACTGGGAATGAGGTAAGTGTATACCTGGGAATAAGGTAACGTCTGTGCGTTCTGATTGGTCAATCATGTAAACAAACCCAGGAAGTGATTATTTTTTCGAAATTGATATTTTTTCACTGCATTTACAGTATTTTATTATACATTTTGACAAAATTTGCTACATTTTATGTGTATTGAAAAAAAGTTTTATCAAACGAATTTCTCCCGCCATGCCAACGATGTAAACAGGGGGTCATCTCATTCACACGAAAATTACTTAAATAAAGTATCACTATTCATATGTTTTTCGTCCGATATTTTGGTAGAACTAAGATAGTTCTTGAAAAATATGTAGTTAGATATACATGTTTCGATGTATGGAAGGCCGTACACGCCATAATGTTATAATGTAAGTCTATGGGAAAACAATTGGTGGTCTCTACCCTTATGGAACCTTCACAGTGCTTATCAGCTCATAAAGTGAACAAGTGCGTGAAGTTCAATCCTTTCCCATAGGTGGATACTGAAATACCAGCTTACATACAAAAACTTAACCAAAAACTGCTAAGTCGAAAAAGGGGAATAATTTTGAAAAAAATGCAAAGTAGAGTTATGGGACCTACACAGTGCATGTCAGATCATGACAGTGAACAAGTGTGTGAAGTTTCAATCCATTCCCATTAGTGGGTACTGAGATACCAGCTTACATACAAAACCTTAACCAAGAATTTCTAAGTTGAAAAAGGGGCATAATTTTGTAAAAAAGGCAAAATAGAGTTATGGAACCTGTGCAATGTAGGTCAGTTTATCACAGTGAATAAGTGTGTGAAGTTTCAATCCATTCCCACAAGTGGTTACTGAGATACCAGCTTACATACAAAACCTTAACCAAGAATTTCTAAGTTGAAAAAGGGGCATAATTTTGTAAAAAAGGCAAAATAGAGTTATGGAACCTGTGCAATGTAGGTCAGTTTATCACAGTGAATAAGTGTGCGAAGTTTCAATCCATTCCCACAAGTTGTTACTGAGATACCAGCTTACATAAAAAACCTTAACCAAGAATTTCCAAGTCAAAAAGGGGCATAATTTTGTAAAAAAGCAAAATAGAGTTACGGAACCTTTGCAATGTAGGTCAGTTTATCACAGTGAATAAGTGTGTGAAGTTTCAATCCATTCCCACAAGTGGTTACTGAGATACCAGCTTACATACAAAACCTTAACCAAGAATTTCTAAGTCGAAAAGGGGCATAATTTTGTAAAAAAGCAAAATAGAGTTATGGAACCTTTGCAATGTAGGTCAGTTCATCACAGTGAATAAGTGTGTGAAGTTTCAATCCATTCCCACAAGTGGTTACTGAGATATCAGCTTACATACAAAACCTTAACCAAATCGGGACGCCGACGCAGACGCAGACGCCGACGCATGGGTGAGTCCAATAGCTCTACTATTCTTTGAATAGTCGAGTTAAAAATGATGAGTTATTGCCATCACTTGATCGGCGTCGGCGTCGGCGTTGCCTGGTTTTTTGTTTAGGTCAACTTTTCTCCTAAACTATCAAAGCTATTGCTTTAAAACTTTCAACACTTGTTCAACATAATTAGATGACTCTGTACAGCCAGAAACATAACTCCATCCTGCTTTTTGCCAGAATTATGGCCCCTTTTGGACTTTGAAAATATCAGTTTTATTGGTTTAGTTTTATGTTTAGGTCAATTTTTCTCCAAAACTATTAAAGCTATTGCTTTGGAACTTGCAACACTAGCTGACTCCGTACAGCAAGAAACATAACTCCATCCTGCTTTTTGCACGAATTATGGCCCCTTCTGGACTTAGAAAATATCAGATTTCTTGGTTAATTTTGCCTTTAGATAAACTTTTCTCCTTTACGGTCAAAGCTATTGCTTTAAAACTTGCAACACTTATTCACCATCAGAAGCTGACACTGCACAGCAAGTACCATAACTCTGCATTGCTTTTTGCAAGAATTATGGCCCCTTTTGGACTTAGAAAATCATGGGTAGGTCAATATTTCTATTATACAGAGACAAAAAAATCAGATGAGCGTCTGCACCTGTAAGGCAATGCTCTTGATATTCCTGACAATAGAATTCAGTGACTAATATCAAACAATGCTTTCGAGGCATCTTTCTTCTTTGTTACATTGAAAATTCATTAGTACATGTTTCCCTTAGGCTGGTGCAGTCAGTTTACATAATGGTATTCAAATAAGTACCAGGCTTCTTATTTTCAGCTGATTCGGAAGCCTTTATTGGGTCATATTTCAAACTGAACAAGAGTGCCAGAATATCAAAATATACGCCCATCACAGCAAATTTCTTTACACTTGCACCTGTATTTGCAAATGGAATTTTAACTTTGTGGTTGTTAAGTAATTATTGTAATTCTTTTGTTTTTCTAAGTCTACAAAAAAACTCCTTACCAGGTAGAGATATCTTAAAATACACCTAAAATTTGAAAGTAACATCTATGTTGTACCACAGGAAAGTGGTCTTGGTTTTTCCATACGGTCAATTATAAAAAACTTACAATATAAGTTATTTATAGTAACAACTGAGTTAATCTTAAAAAAAAAAAAAAAAAAAAAAAAAAAAATCCCCCAGAAAATTGTAAGTCCACAAAAAAATTCATACCAGGTAGCAATAGGTCAAAATACACCTCAAAATTGGATGTAACATGCATGTTGTACTACAGAAAAGTGGTCTCAATTTTTCCCTACGACTAGTAATGAAAAAGTTACAATATAAGCTATTTATAGTAAAACAAAGGGAAGTAATTCTAAAGAAGGGACCTGCCCATGACACTCCGTCTCATGATGGTGTATAATTGTGCTAAGTTACATCAAAAACCCGTCTATGCATGAAGAGGATGTGCTCCGGACAAAGTCATTCTTGAATTTGACATTTGACCTCTAAGTGTGACCTTGACCTTAGACCTAGGGACCTGGTTCTTGCGCAAGACACTCCGTCTCATGATGGTGAACAATTGTGCCAAGTTTCATCAAAATCCCTCCATGCATGAAGAAGATATGCTCCTGACAAAGTCTGTGGATGCTGCCCGCCAGCCCGCCCGGGGAGTTCCCATAATATGTCCCTTTTTCAAACGGGCGTATCAAAAAAAGTATCTTTCCCCAAATCTAAGCTAAAAGGCCAGGTCAGGGACTTATGTTATTGTTAACTAAAATAGAGATTATACTTTATTACTTCCATAAATGGTTGTCGCTTTCTGCATTTCCTTCTGTGTTATTAATGTATATGACTAATTACTTTGGAAATCTAATTTCATGGCTGCTGCTCGTAACTCCAGTTACCCTACTAAATCCCTGTATAATAACCCTGTAAATAATTTCTGTCTTTAGTAACTGCTGTCTAAATTGGAATGTGGATATACTGAACTTAGAGACTGCTTTTTCTTTATTGATAGCCAATCTTTAAGTTACCAAAATGGCGCCTTGACAAATGGATTTTGTTTGGATGATATCTTTAAAAGTGACAGTATGCCTGAGCTTGGAGCTGAATTCAATTAATTTTCATTGTAGTCTTTCATGTTAATCAAATCCTGATGTTCTTTAGCATAAAAGCATTTTATACTGACACCAGGATCTCCTGTCTAAAAATACTCATTGATCACTTTGATTGTTTTCCAGCAGATTATGGTGTCTGTATTGCTTTCAAATTTGATATAAAATCAAGTCTTAACAGCAGCCAGACATTCTAGGAAATAACTCAGATCCGCCACAATATCATCTTTCTCTTTAGCAATTTGTCTTGATCTCATAGTTCAATGACGAGCTGTAAAACTGATGCGAGTACCAGCTGAGTATTTCAATGAATTTGCATTGTCAAAAATCATGTTCTAAATTACCCTATTGAGCTTGCAGCACATGCCAAGTACTGTTCTGATTTCATAAACATGACATGATATGTACACTAAACAAGAGTAGAATAGCAGAAAAAAAAATTCCAAGTCATATTTTTTGGCTTATATTAAAAATTTCATCTCAGCCTATTAGTTTTTGTAAATGGCAAAATTGTTTTTCTATGATATTTCAGAAAGATATTAATATACTAGGTAGAACCACTGGCCTTCTGAAAGCCAGCTGGATGGCTTCCTCACATGAAGTATTCAACGCCCCGTGCGAGGTTTGAACCCACATCAGTGAGGAGCAAGTGATTCGTAGTCAGCCAGCTTAACCACTTGGCCTAGGAGGCCCCATAAAATCCTGTAATTCATACCAGTAACCAGATGCATGCACAACATGAGCTCCACCAAGCGAGACAATATACGCCTGAACAGTTATATCAGAGGACAGAAGTAAAATTTAACGAAAAAGCAACATTTGAAGAACTTTTTTCGGTGGGAGGTGTGAGGGGGAAGCAGGGTGTGTGTGTATGCACGCAGTGGTGGTGACAGGATACTAAAGGACAAAACAAGAGCTGTCTGTTGACAGCCCACTGGACTATTTGAAGCATTGATAGAAGTATTGGGTCAAAATATTACCAGAGATTTTCAGACAAAAGAAAAAGGGATAGATAAGGCAAACAATGTACCTGTATTAGTGGATTTGGATAAGTCTTGCACTATATGGCAATGTGTGACCATGATGGTAAGCAAGTGTTCAAAGTTTCAAAGCCATATATCAAACAGTTAATAGACAAAATATCGAATGGTATGCGAAACTTAACTAATTTCTATGTCCAAAAAAGGCACGAATCTTCGCCATGTATCATTTATATTAAGCTAGAACCTCTTCATTTCATACTCATTTTTGCTTCCTCTACGTTAGGCAGGTGTGTATTTTCATTAATTTTCTGGATTCAGCACCGTATTTTTGACGCCATTTTGTCCGAGATGTTGCGGTTCTCGGGATACAATCAGTCGGACCGCATCCGGGTTAAAACCAGCGGACCGCGTCAAAATTCTGCTGTCGTGTCCGTTGGACCGACAACTTTCCAGAAGTCTGTACAGATAGAGACTGTTATAATAAATAAGTGATAAAAGTTTCAAAGCCATAGGTCAAACACTTTACACAAAATGTGAACTGGTACGAAAAACTTAACCAAGATTTCTAAGTTAAAAGGGGCCATAATTCAGTCAAAATCCTTGATGGAGTTATGTACTTTTGCTTAAAATTGGACATAATGATGGTACACAAGTGTTAAAAGTTTCAAAGCTTTATCTCAAAAGGTTTTGTCAAAATGTGGACTGGTACGAAAAACCTAACCAAGGTGTGACGCCAACGCCGTGGTGAGTAGGATAGCTCTACTTATTCTTCGAACAGTTGAGCTAAAAATAAATGAAAAATAATGAACATCATCTCATAACCACCTACCTACATCCCAAGTTTGAAGTGAATACCTTGAATGGTTAATAAGTTACGCTCCAGACACTAAATATGACAGATTTTACATTTGAGCTCAATTTGAAATCAGCAGACCAGGTTCATGTTCTCTGTACATTGTCTCATCACTAATTACCTACATGCCAAGTTTGAAGTCATTACCTTGAATGGTTAATAAGTTATGCTCCAGACACTAAATATGACAGACAGATTTTATATTTCAGCTCAGTCTGTGACCATGACCTTAAACCTACAGATCAGGTTCTTGTTCTCTGTACATCGTCTCATCACTACCAACCAACATGCCAAGTTTGAAGTCATTACCTTGAATGGTTAATAAGTTATGCTCCAGACACTAAATATGACAGACAGATTTTATATTTCAGCTCAGTCTGTGACCATGACCTTAAACCTACAGATCAGGTTCTTGTTCTCTGTACATCGTCTCATCACTACCAACCAACATGCCAAGTTTGAAGTCATTACCTTGAATGGTTAATAAGTTATGCTCCAGACACTAAATATGACAGACAGATTTTATATTTCAGCTCAGTCTGTGACCATGACCTTAAACCTACAGATCAGGTTCTTGTTCTCTGTACATCGTCTCATCACTACCAACCAACATGCCAAGTTTGAAGTCAATACCTTGAATGGTTAATAAGTTATGCTCCGGACACGAAATATGATAGACAGATTTTAACTTTGAGCTCAGATTGTGACTTTGACCTTAGACCTGCTGACTCAATTCATTAGCTCTGCACCGTTCTCATTGCCACTTACCTACATGTAAAGTTTGAAGTAAATACCTTGCATGGTTCTTTAGTTAAGCTCTGGACACAAAATTTGACGGATAGTTTTGACCTTCAAACTCAATATGTGACCTTGACCTTTGACCTACAGAGTTGGTTCAAGCACTCTACACATCATATTATCCCCATCTACCTATATGCCAAGTCTTAACTGGTTATAAAGTTACGCTCGCGACGCGAATTATGACAGATGGACAGACAGACACACATGTACCATATAGTACCTCCTGATTTTCCAAAATGGGAATTATAATTATACATATTAAAATATCAACTCATTTAGCAGCAATGGTTTACTTAAAATGGTTACCCACACTCCTAAAACTATATTAGCATTTGGGCAAGACCCTTGTACAAATATCCATTTTGTTGTGTCAATAACCACTTAACGCACATCATTGCCATGTTATACTTAAGAGTCTAAATGCTTTTACATATGGTTTGGCTAATGAGCAAAAATGTCAAAAAAGTACAATACCGCCATTTTTGAGCGAATCATTTGTATATTGGCCGAGACATCATCTACAACAGGTAAACCATAAAACTCTCCTTCTTCCTGACTGAGTAGTTTGAACCATCCTTCAGCTGGCTCCTTCATTATTTCTGATATACCAAAGGACAGTGAGCCCATAAAGTCATTTCGGGACGTTCTATCCCAGTCCCATACTTCTATAGAAAGTCTTTTTGCAAAATCCTCTTGACTAAGGTTACTGTCAAAACAAAAGTATACACAGATCAAAACATACCAGTGTACTATCTGCTGAAGAAAACTGAAAACATGGTATCAGCTACAACTTGCACCCCTAACCCCTCTCAAGAAAAACAAACCAAGGGGGCCATGATGTCCCTATTAGACAGTTTGCAACTTTGGAAGAGGACTATAACATGCTCCAGGTATCAAAAGTTCAGTAGCAGTAAAATGATACTGATTACATAATTTAATGTGACAGATGACCAACAGTTCAAACACTATATTCTTCTTAGGTCATTAAAATTGGGAAGTAAGAAGACACAGACAACTGGAGCAGAATGAGGGTGTTCTGGAAAGTCTCTTTATAATATTTACCTACATAATTAAGGGTACATGAGAAGTTGTTTACAGGTATTTATGTATTTCGCCCTAGCAGCTCCTAAAATGGGCTAGCTGCCCCCATTGAACAAATTTGGATGTGGACCTTACAGTGATGCTACAGACCATGTTAAAAGCTTTTTTTTTATTTTTAGCATTAACGGCCCTTAAAAGAAGCCAAGCTGAAACCTTTGATTAAACTTAATAGAGGACCATGACAGGATGCCACTGACCACGTTTGGTGCAATTCTGACCAGTACTTTCAAGGAAGATGTCATCTGATGATGTGTGGACAGACAAACCGACAGTGAGTGATCACTATAGCTTACCTGCAGTACCTTGTGCTCAGATGACTGAACAAATTTTCTAGACATTACAAATCATGGTCACTCTTAGCAGGCAATACTCAGAATAATCACTCTTCCTGTTAATGGGAAGTTGCAGACATCTGACTTATAGTTAATATAAACACATAATGATTGTTATTCTGATAAACTAATCTTAACCCTTTAACATTTCACTTTAGTTTCCTTTAGGCAACCAAACTAATTTACAGGACAGAAAATAAGCAGAGAGACAATTTCGAATTCTCCATCAATTTGTCCTGTGCACACTAGTATATCATCCAAATAAGATACATCATTGAAGTTAACAGGCAAAAATCTTGTGAGTGTATGTTCAGGTTTAGCAACTTATTCAACAATTTTTCAGTCAAACGATGAGTCTGCTTGTAGCAATGAGCACCATGTCCAACTTTGTAGTGCCGCTGTATCAAGCCGGAGATACGTTACATAATATCCCACCCAGTCACATTATACCGACTCTGGGCTGACCAGGGAAATGTTACAGAGGCTTACAGACTATCTACAACAGAATATGAACTAGGCTATAATTCCTTTGGACATCTGACCACAAGAAACTGAATTTACAAGAGGTTGGGATGAATGAAGACTAAATATACCATTTTCTCGACACCAAACCAAAAGTAGGACATACACGTGTCCAACCCAAATGAGGCCGACTCTATATATATATATATAGAGTGAGATTTATTACACTATCTATTTATATTTAAGTGGTTTGAAAATGATTTACATGTAGCCTCATGTGTATACTTGCTGATCAACAGTAACTGTTGAGACTGTCATGAATTTCAAAACCAATTTAATTTTTCTCTATAATGCCTCATAAGATACTGTACAAAGCTGTTTTCATGTGTTTCCAAACCATATTTTTCTGACTTCCCGAAACAGTGTTATAACAATTCTGAGGTAATTTACTAATTGTTGTCATAGGAATAGGAGAACGCTCAAAATCACCTTGGTCATAATCCCCTAGGCTCAAAATTGACACAGTGGACAAAACCTCCTCTTTAGCAGAAATACAAGTCATGTAGTCAAAATCCCCTTGGCAAAATGATGGGGTATAATACCATTATGCAAAATTCTCTTTGATGACAGCAACTTTGTTGTGTTGAGTAGACAGCAGTTAGGCTGAGTATCTGGGAACGAGTTACCTTTTCGAAATGAAGACGACCTTTCTTTAAATGCGTAACTTTTATAAAGCAAAATTAAAAGCCAAACCATCATTTTAATGCAAGTAATCCTTGTATTATTCCTTTTAAACAGTGTTTGGCTCAAAGATAATAGCTTTTAATGATAATAAAATAGTACACAGTTCTGTATTGAGAATATACATAGATGACAGGAACCAAAACCAGCTTTCCTTTGTTGTTATTTATCAGGTGACTATTCTGTCTGCACCAGATTTTATTTAGAGCAATCTGCACACTTTCTAAATATTTCAGAACACAATTCTCACTCCACTGACTTAAGTCTGTACTGAATGTTTGGAATAGTCAAAGAAACATGGTCCAGATCAGCCAAGTTTATATTCATGGCAATGATTTATAATGTGCATGAACACTGGGTCAAACCCTGTCCACACACTGCAAAAATGTTGACTGGATGCTCAATTTTTTTTCTACAGAAGCCCAAAAGTGCCAAAATTGTAAATTACTCGAGAAAAAGAACAGAACAATCCCTTACTAAGTACATGCGAACTTTGTTATGAACTGAAATCTGCTTGTTACGTGTATTCTGAAACCATCCATTAACATTATCTTCTAAAACGTTTTCCCATGCATCAAATCTAAAATGACATTTCTAGAAAAGATAATGTGTCCTTTTCCTGTACCAAAATTTCTTTGAAAGTTCTTGCAACACTTTTTGTAAGTTATTTTAGTTCTGCATCAGGCAATTTTCTCTACAATTAAGTTTGCAATCAATTTTTATGCAACATAAAATGTCATATAATGTAACTCTAGAACATTGGAATCATGTGATTCTCTATCTAACAGAACGGTACTTACAAATCGAATGTCTGCTCCCACAATGGATTGAGTGTAGCTTTCACTGTTTTAGTTTTCTTTTTTGTTTTGTTTTCATCATTTGGTATTAATTTCACCTTCACATATGGGTCAGCAAGTCCATTTGGATCCATTGGTATAAGGTTCTTTGCTTCTTTTACTGAAACAGAAAGAAAAAATGCAATTCATTTCTGTGCAATGCTTTGATGCTCAAAGTTATCATTGTTTTTAAATGGAGAAGGCAGCTAAGCTTCAACTACTGTTTGCCCCTAAGGAAAAAATGGACAGCTGGACATAATGCCCCCTGCTGAAATGTAATTTTTCTGCACTACTTCAGAAGTGTTGCAATGGTTTACTACCTTCTGCACAATATTTATGGTTATTTATAAGAATATCTTGCAAAAGTTTTATGTCAATTAAAGTTTGTACCAATACAGTCACTTTCAGTGTACTCACTTTTTAAGGATTTTTGAGAGAATTTTTTTTTCGCCTAAAAGTTGTGGGTAAAAAAAGTCCCTTAAAGAGTTTCTATAAAAGCAAACAAAGTAAAATGTTTAGAGAAGGTCATTTGCTATCGTTTCTTATTTTTACCATTTTTTTGTAGTGCTGGCATTGTGCTGGCTGCTAAGTCTTATATTAGTGAAGATTAGGCATCACCAAAATAAGATATATTGTTACATATAAATTCTCATTTGCTCAGAAAGTTTTGAACAATCCTCTATGAAGGCCATTAAAATCTCATTTTTATTGCAATAAACTGCCATCAAGCTACCATGAAAACAACTTATTATGACATGGAACTTTTATTACTACAACAATAATGAGATCCCAACAGAACATCTACAGTTTTGACAAACATAGGACCAATAAAAAGAAGGGAGGAACATGACAATTTTTTTCTTACCATAAATGTTAAAGAAATAAATCATTAATATGAATTTACAAGCCATGCTGTCCTTTTTTAACTTAAAACAGGGTGACTGTACATGACAATTTTTTTCTTACCATAAATGTTAAAGAAAAATTAGAGCATCTTAATATGGATTTACCAGCCACGCTGTCTTTATTTAGCTTAATTAAAACAGAATGACTGTACAATGTTTTTGTACAATTACTGCAATGTTTTCCCCCTATATTGTTTGGCATCAATTTTCAAAAGATATGACGAGGAATATAATATAAGAATTTTTGTGAAATTAGAACTTTCACTGCTTCTTTAGAAAGAAAATGAAAACTATTTCAATCTGAATGACTCATAAAAAAGTGATATATCTGAATGCTAATTAAGGTGGGGATTTTAATCTATAGAAAAACATTTATGTAACACAGAGGTGAACCATCCTTTATCAAACACAATATAAACTCTATTAGACTTTCCTGCAGAACAATAAATTTCAAAACTCTTGCGGTTTTGTAAACTAACTCTGTTTCTTCAGTTTACAAGATTATATTGAAATCATGCTAATTCGAGGCTCCTGATTGGGTAAAAACAGCTCCTCTTTTGCTAAATTTTAACAGCTCATATTCTCAGAAATTTTTCTCAACCAATATTCATCAATCTTCAATCCTTTCAGCTTCAAGCTCTTTCTGATAGCATAAATGCTTCCTCTGCTCCAGCAAACTCTCCCTGGAATAGCAGAATAATCTATGCCTATCATTTCATTATTATCACTTCCAACATAAGACACTGAAACTGGAAACAACTGGATCATGGTGCAGTAAAAACAAGCCAACAGGCACACATTATAAACTGCAGTTTTTAACTTTTTTACTTTCAAAATTGCCAGAAACAATCATAAATTTCCCCACTGAGTATTAAACTAAGCATTTCTAAATAAAGAATGTGAATATAAGCGAAATGAGATGTGTAATATAATGGTTTCCATAATAAATACATAAATGGTATATATCTCAAAAATCGACCCACAGATCTGTTTTATGTCATTTTTGTGTGAGCATTTCAAACTGCACACAAATATCACATCAGTATATATATATATATATATGGTTCTAGACCAACTTTCAGTTATGTTGGGTACTGAACATTACTGGCACAAAATGATGTGATATGACAATAGGACAGATTTAACACCTGGCCAAGTTTCATCAAAATCCATTCACTAGTTCTGGCAGAGATGTCCTTTAAAAACATTGTTGACAACTGACAGATGCACGCACTCACGCACAACAGACACTGTGAGCGTGATCAGAATAGCTTACCACAAGCACCTTGTGCTCAGGTAAGGTAAAAATAAGCAAGGTAAAAGATATGGTTATTTCTGTACACTGCACTTCCAAATGTGGAAAAACTATGTATGGCATAATTATGTTATTGTTTATGTTGAGAATTCTTGTGAGGATGAAACACAAACTGCTTTTGCCAATGAAACTTTTAACCATCCCTATGAAGGCCACTAAAATCCCATTTTATTGCAATAAGCTACCATCAAAACAACTTATTATGACATTGGAACTTTTATTACTACAACAATAATGAGATCCCAAAAGAACATCTGAAGTTATGACAAACATAGGACCAATAAATAGAACACAGCATGAAGACAAGTTTTTTATTATCATAAATATCAAAGAAATACTTTCCAAATATGGATTAACAAGACCAGCAATAAATGTCCCCTACTTGAAGGGACATTTTGTCAAATTTGCTGACACAGGAAACATCTCTTTTTATAATGAAACTTAATGGAAACACTCTTGCACACTCTAAAAATTATCTAGTATCTATAAGTCAAGTTTAATGAAAAAATATTTTTGAACTTTGGACATTAAAATTAGGATCTATCTTTTATAACCAACAGATGACAGATAGATGGACAAATGGATAAAAACTTAGAACCAAATAAAAATTATCTGTATTTTCCACATGTTGCTTTCTGTCTAAGTGCCAGGTTCATGAAAAAATCCTTTGTACTTTTAAAGTTATGACTAAGTCCACCATTTGTTATTGGAACAATGACAGACACTGACACAAACACTGTCTTCTACCTATTTCTTAAACAAATCTATGGCAATTTTTAAGTTAGTCTGGCTTATCCACTACATTTTTAAAAACGTTTTTCTAAAATTTCTACTTTCTCGCTTTTACTACCTCAGGAAAAGCCCTCTTAGCCATTACCCATGTTTTGAGAAAAGAAAAGTGGCATAACCCAGTCGAAATTGATGGTTTAATACCATGGTAGTTCATGGTCATGGGACAATGGTTGACCATGGCTGTGGTAATTGGCACCATGGTCATAAAACATGGTATCAGACCATGGTTGTGGACAAAAGTCAACTGCATAAATATGCATTTTAAAGGGCCGTGAAAATACATGACAATTATTGCAGTCTATATCTATTTTTTCAAGTCAGTCATTTATTTGTCATAAAACTGCTGACAAAAAATAAAAGTCAGACTATGTAAGTTTACCTTTGAATCTGTCTATAAATACAGGAAAAGTATTCTATAACTAGAAAATGCTTTTGTAAACAAGAGGGTCATGATGACCCTGGATCGCTCACCAGAGTAATATGTTTCAAATGTCAAACTGATGATTTTTAGAATTTTTTTGGAAAATTTTCCGATGTACAATCAAGTAACCCCTGGGGCAGGGCCAATTTTACCCCGGGGGTCATCATTTGAACAAAGTTTGTAGAAGTCGACTAGGCAATGTTACGTATCGAATATCTAAGATCTAGGCCTTCTGGTTTATTTTAAGCAAATTTATGAAGATTTCCCTATGTACAATAAAGTAACCCCTGGGGCTGGGTCAATTTGACCCTGAGGGGGTCAAGATTTGAACAAATTTTGTAGAGGTCCACTAAGCAATGCTACATGTCGAATATCTAAGCTCTAGGCCTTCTGGTTTATTTTTAGAAAATATTGAAGATTTTTCTATGTACAATCAAGTAACCCCATGGGGCGGGGCCAATTTGACCCCAGGGTCATGATTTGAAGAAATTTTGTAGAGGTCTACTAGGCAATACTACATGTCAAATATCTAAGACCTAGGCCTTTTAGAAATTTTTTGAAGATTTTCCTATGTAAAATCAAGTGACCCCTGGGGCGGGGTCAATTTTGACCCTGGGGTCATGATTTGAAAAAATGTTGTAGAGGTCCACTAGGCAATGCTACATGTGAAATATCTAAGCTCTAGGCCTTCTGGTTTATTTTAAGAAAATTTTTGAAGATTTTCATATGTAAAATCAAGCGACCCCTACGGCGGGGTCAATTTTGACCCCGGGGGTCATGATTTGAACAACTTTAGTAGAGGTCCACTAGGCAATGCTACATGTCAAATATCTAAGCTCTAGGGCTTCTTCTTTTTGAGAAGAAGATTTTTTAAGGTTTTCCTATGTAAAATCAAGTGACCCCTGGGACGGGGTCAATTTTGACCCCGGGGGTCTGATTTGAATAAATTTTGTAGAGGTCCATTAGGCAATGCTACATGTGAAATATCTAAGACCTAGGCCTTCTGCTTTATTTTTAGAAATTTTTTGAAGATTTTCCTATGTAAAATCAAGTGACCCCTGGGGCGGGGTCAATTTTGACCCCAGGGTCATGATTTGAACAACTTTAGTAGAGGTCCATTAGGCAATGCTACAGGTCAAATATCTAAGATCTAGGGCTTCTGGTTTTCGAAAAGAAGATTTTTTAAGATTTTTCTATGTAAAATCAAGTGACCCCTGGGGCGGGGTCAATTTTGACCCCGGGGTCATGATTTGAACAAACTTGGTAGAGGTCCACTAGGCAATGCTTCACACCAAATATCTAAGCTCTAGGGCTTCTGGTTTTTGAGAAGAAGATTTTTAAAGTTTTTCCTTTCGGTTGCCATGGCAACCAGAGTTCTGCATGGAATTCAATTCTTTGAACAATTTTTAGAGAAGACCATCCAAGGAACATCCCTGTGAAGTTTCATGAAAATTGGCCTGTTGGTTTAGGAGGAGATGTTGTTTAAAGGAAAGTGTGGACGGACGGACGGACGACGGACGGACGGACGGACGCCGGACGGTGAGCGATCACAATAGCTCACCCTGAGCACTTTGTGCTCTGGTGAGCTAAAAAGAGCATGTCTCCCCTAATGCAAAGTCCTATAGGCAAGAAGTCAATAGGGTTCAGGAGCGAAAGTCAAAGAGACACTGATGGTTGGCTGCAATAGGGATCATCTACTTGGCATGTCCAGTCATCCCGCTAAATTTCAACACTCTTGGCCTAGTGGTTCTCAAGTTACTGTTCAGGCTCCTGTGACTTTGGCCTTTGATCAAGTGACCTCAAAATAAATAGGGGTCATCTACTTTGCATGTCCAATCATCCTATTAAGTTTCAACATTGTAGGTCAAGTGGTTCTCAAGTTATTTCCAAAAAATGATTTTACATGAACAGGCCACTGTGACCTTGACCTTTAATAGACTGACCCCAGAATCAATAGGGGTCATCTACTCTGCATGTTCAATCATCCTATGAAGTTTCAACATTCTGGGTCGTGAGGTTATCAAGTTATTGATTAGAAATGGTTTTCAATGTTAAGGCCCCTGTGACCTTGACCTTTAACAGAGTGACCCTAAAATCGTTAGGGGTCATCTACTCTGCATGACCAATCATCCTATGAAGTTTCATCATTCTGGGTCAAGTGGTTCTCAAGTTACTGACCGGAAATGGTTTTCAATTTTTGGGCCCCTGTGACCTTGACCTTTAACAGAGTGACCCTAAAATCGTTAGGGGTCATCTACTCTGCATGACCAATCATCCTATGAAGTTTCATCATTCTGGGTCAAGTGGTTCTCAAGTTACTGACTGGAAATGGTTTTCAGTGTTCGGGCCCCTGTGACCTTGACCTTTAATAGACTGACCCCAGAATCAATAGGGGTCATCTACTCTGCATGTTCAATCATCCTATGAAGTTTCAACATTCTGGGTCGTGAGGTTATCAAGTTATTGATTAGAAATGGTTTTCAATGTTAAGGCCCCTGTGACCTTGACCTTTAACAGAGTGACCCTAAAATCGTTAGGGGTCATCTACTCTGCATGACCAATCATCCTATGAAGTTTCATCATTCTGGGTCAAGTGGTTCTCAAGTTACTGACCGGAAATGGTTTTCAATTTTTGGGCCCCTGTGACCTTGACCTTTAACAGAGTGACCCTAAAATCGTTAGGGGTCATCTACTCTGCATGACCAATCATCCTATGAAGTTTCATCATTCTGGGTCAAGTGGTTCTCAAGTTACTGACTGGAAATGGTTTTCAGTGTTCGGGCCCCTGTGACCTTGACCTTTAATAGAGTGACCCCAAAATCGTTAGGGGTCATCTACTCTGCAAGATCAATCATCCTATTATGTTTCAACATTCTGGGTCAAGTGGTTCTCTAGTTATTGATCGGAAATGGTTTCCAATGTTCAGGCCCCTGTGACCTTGACCTTTGATGGAGTGACCCCCAAAATCAATAGGGGTCATCTACTCTGCATGATCAATCATCCTATAAAGTTGCAACATTCTGGGTCAGGTGGTTCTCTAGTTATTGATCGGAAATGGTTTTCAATGTTCAGGCCCCTGTGACCTTGACCTTTGACGGAGTGACCCCAAAATCAGTAGGTGTCATCTACTCTGCATGATCAATCATCCTATAAAGTTGCAACATTCTGAGTCAAGTGGTTCTCTAGTTATTGATCGGAAATGGTTTTCAATGTTCAGGCCCCTGTGACCTTGACCTTTGACGGAGTGATCTCAAAATCAATAGGGGTCATCTACTCTTCATGACCAATCATCCTATGAAGTTTCAACATTCTGGGTCAAGTGGTTCTCTAGTTATTGATTGGAAATGGTTTTCAATGTTCAGGCCCCTGTGACCTTGACCTTTGACAGAGTGACCCCAAAAACAATAGGGGTTGTCTACTCCAGCAGCCCTACAACCCTATCATGTTTAAAGGTTCTAGGTCAAATGGTTCTCCAGTTATTGCCCGGAAATGAAGTGTGACGGACGGACGGACAGGGCAAAAACAATATGTCTCCCCCAGAGGTGGGGAGACATAACTAGGAAAACCTTTGGAGCCAAAATGCAGTCAGGCGTCTTTGTTTTTCTAAAACATAATTGGTTCCCCTGTTCTGCGTTGTCGATACCTGTGCATGTCAGCTGGGCGCCACGGACAGATCCAACGGAAAGCTGATGTGGCCGTGCAAAATCACTAACATGAGATGAAAATAACGAAGAAATTTGCTGGTATCAGGCCATGACAGGTAATAATATATATATGAATGGAAAACTTTTTAAAGGCTCAATCGATTAACACCAAAAACATGTGTTTGTGTCGGATTAAGTTAAATAAAATTGTCCGGAACAAGGTCACTGTATGTAAACAATGAGGAGAAGTTTGGAATCTTGAGTATATTAGGCCTGATAGTAGAATTTGCAGAACATTGTTGACCAATACTAAGATAAGCTTGTCAAAGCCCCAAGTGTCTGTGTCTCCAGATCTATGACCTATAACTTCTGAGAGTCTCAGGTGGAAAAGACAAGATTACCATATTTCTAAACTTAAAAGCGGAATCAATTATAAACATTTATAAAACAATTAAGTGAATCACTCTTCAATCTTGAAAACACTTTTCCTGTTAGACTCAAATTAAGAGGATCTGTTTTCAAATTCTAAAAGCTATTAATTTTTGAATTTTTAAAAAAAAAAAAGGAGAAATCAAAAACTAAACAGTATGATCAATCTTCAATAAAGATTCTATTTGGCTACAATTCTCTCTCTCACCCTCTAGAATAGCAGATTATCCAACATCTGTAGTTTTATCATTACTGCTTCCAAGTATTCAAGGATACAGCAAACATACAACCATCACAAAATAAGGACCCACAAGAGATCTTTTTTTACTTCATTTTTATGTTATTATTTCATACTGCTCACAAAATCCCTATCAAAGTCTACAATCAGGCGACATGGCATAAAATACCAGAAAGCTTGAAATAAATTAGACCAATCAGTGAACTGAGATTATCAGACAGTTCTGGTGTAGTAGCTTTTTTATTGACATGATTCAGTCAGACAAACAAGAGGACCATGATGGTCCTGAATCGCTCACCTCTTCCCACATGACCCAGTTTTGAGTATGACGTCGTTTTTTCTATTATTTGACATAGTGACCTAGTTTTTGAGCTCATGTGACCCAGTTTTGAACTTGACTTAGATATCATCAAGGTGAACATTCTGACCAATTTTCATGAAGATCTCATGAAGTATATGGCCTCTAGAGAGGTCACAAGGTTTTTCTATTTTTAGACCTAGTTTTTGACCGCACGTGATCCAGTTTCGAACTTGACCTAGATATCATCAAGATGAACACTCAGACCAACTTTCATACAGATCCTATGAAAAATATGGCCTTTAGAGAGGTCACAAGGTTTTTCTATTATTTGACCTACGGACCTAGTTTTTGAAGGCACGAGACCCAGTTTCGAACTTGACCTAGATATCATCAAGTTGAACATTCTGACCAATTTTTATGGAGATCCATTCACAAGTATGGCCTCTAGAGAGGTCACAAGGTTTTTCTATTTTTAGACCTACTGACCTAGTTTTTGACCACACATGACCCTGTTTTGAACTTGACCTAGATATCATCAAGATGAACACTCAGACCAATTTTCATACAGATCCCATGAAAATTATGGCCTCTAGAGAAGTCACAAGGTTTTTCTATTATTTGACCTGCTGACCTAGTTTTTGACTGCACGTGACCCACTTTCGAACTTGACCTAGATATCATCAAGATGAACATTCTGACCAATTTGCATGAAGATCTCATGAAAAACATGGCCTCTAGAGAGGTCACAAGGTTTTTCTATTTTTAGACCTACTGACCTAGTTTTTGACCGCACGTGACCCAGTTTCGAACTTGACCTAGATATCATCAAGATGAACATTCAGACCAACTTTCATACAGATCCTATGAAAAATATGGCCTTGAGAGAGGTCACAAGGTTTTTCTATTATTTGACCTACTGACCTAGTTTTTGATGGCACGTGAACCAGTTTCGAACTTGACCTAGATATCATCAAGTTGAACGTTCTGACTAATTTTCATGAAGATCTTTTGAAATATATGGCCTCTAGAGAGGTCACAAGGTTTTTCTATTTTTAGACCTACTGACCTAGTTTTTGATGGCACATGACCCAGTTTCGAACTTGACCTAGATATCATCAAGATGAACATTCTGACCAATTTTCATGAAGATCTTGTGAAATACATGGCCTCTAGAGAGGTCACAAGGTTTTTCTATTTTTAGACCTACTGACCTAGTTTTTGACGGCATGTGACCCAGTTTCAAACTTGACCTAGATATCATCAAGATGAACATTCTGACCAACTTTCATAAAGATCCCATGAAAAATGTGACCTCTAGAGTGGTCACAAGCAAAAGTTTACGGACGGACGCACGGACGGACGACGGACGACGGACACCGTGTGATCACAAAAGCTCACCTTGTCACTTTGTGACAGGTGAGCTAAAAACAAAGATGAATCTCATACTGAAATTCATTTTTTGACTCTAAACGGACAAGATGGCTGTACAGTCCCACCTGCCTTAACAGTAATCTTGAACCAGTGGCCACCTGTCTTAAACTGCCAACTTCAATCCACTTCCCTGGACCTATTCTGTTCCATTAATGGCTTCCATTAAATGGTAACTTACCATTCAAAGTCAGAGGTGAACTAATCTTACTCCCCACTCCATATTTTGTCTCTAAATGACATGCAATCATTTCATACATTTCTTACTTCTCTAAAGGTAACAATTATTGTAATGACCATAACAAAAGATCAAATACATGAGTATTTTAGTGTTATTTGAATCTTTAACTGATGCTACAGACCAAGTTTGATGAAGATCCATCAAGCATTTCATGGGAAGGCATTTGAAAGTTTTTTTTCTAATTTTGGCTATGGTCGCCCCTAAAAGGGATCAGGTTGAAACATTTTAACAAATTTGATAGAGGACTAAGCAAGGAGGCTACAGACCAAGTCTAGTGCAATTCTGACCAGTAGTTTCAGAGATGTCATCTGAAGAAAAGTGTGGACAGCAGACGTAAGGACAGACAACAGATGGTGAGCAATCATACTTTGTGCTCAGGTGAGCTGAAAAGAGAAACCTAGGGCATAAAATTTGCAAGCTGTTGCAAAATTGGAATAGCCATTGGAACTGCTTTCAAAGCATACAGAGAGGAGACAGAGGATAAAACAGAGATAGAGACAGAGAAAAGGTCTCAGGAAACAACTTTTATATTACCCTAGCGTCTATCTTACTGAAATGAAATGTAGGCTAAATGATTTTCTTCCATAACAAGACCTAATGGTATATATTCAATTATTTGTTTTATGTCTGTTTTCATGTGATTCCTTCATATTGCTCACAAGTATCACATCAACATCAGCAATTAGAGACCTAGTTTCACGCTTGTGGTATAAAATAGCAGAAAGCTTGCAATAAAATCAAATCATCAGGCAGTAATTGTTAAAATTCTAATGGAAGCAGCATTTTTATTTACTTCACCCAGCCAGCAAGTATTGTACATTATATATGAGTAAATGTGTTTAAAGAAAGCTTAAACATTTGATTTTGGTACAGCATGGGAGTTATGAATGGGCTCTTCACAGCTGAAGAGCTTTTACAATACAAGGACTTAGGTTTAGAATACAACTACAAAGACTGGAAAGCTTGAAAATATGCTAACTATAAGAGGCATAATTTCTACAAAATGATAGCAAGAATTAAGACACCTATGTCATTCAGTTTGTATTGTCATGACAGAGGAGAGTGTGATTATTCAGTTGTGGTGTGTAGTTACTGGTATACTAACTTACTGTTAACTGCAAACAAAATTTTGTTGAAAAACTTTGAAATAACGCCAGGGAAAATCACTGAACAACAACATTCATAGTATACACAACTAGGATTGACAGTGGTGTGAAGTTTGGTGTAATTCCAACCAGTGGTACAGGAGAAATAGATAAAAGAATTTGACAAATCAAAGGTCATGACACCGTTGAAAATCATTTAACTGGAACATGACAATAATATGCACAACTATCCACTCATGAAGTTTGGTGAAATTCAGCCTGATTGTATACAGCAAGTAGGGTTAACACTGTAAAATATGCGAAAAAAAGGGCCATAACTCTGATGAAAATCAATGAACTGGAATATGCTGAAGATATGTGTAACTAGACTTGTGTAAGGTTTTAGTAGAAAGCTGCCCAATGGTGTAAGAGAAGTTGCCAAAATATCATAAATAATTTTGTCAGAACAAAATTCATTAAAGCTGGTGTGTGAACATGACTTTAATATGGCCCTTAAAACAGATTTAAGTTGCAAGTTGCAAAATGTTTTAACATTACTCCTGGTAGCGGAAACATTAAAATGCATCATAGTTGAATACTCAAGAGTTTTGCAGCACTACTTTCTGTGAGAATGATGACAAATAACCTTCATCTATTTCAAAGTGCTAAAATAATACCTCAACCTTTTCCTGCAAGTCTCTTGGAAGCTTGGGATAATCAAGATATTTGGTAAAGATAATTTCTGGTACAAAAAGAGATTATCCACCAGTATTAGAGGGCTTATCTAGGCTGAAGGAACTATTTGAATACAGAGCAGACATAAGAAGTTAGTCAATATCACTGTTTGATTATATTAGGGCTTACAGCATACAGAGAACAAAGCACCAGATAATAGCAAGATAATCTTGATGATTACTGAAATTAGATACAGATTTTCTAAGACTTGTTATGGATTTCTGGAAAGGTTATATATAATGAAGATATTTGGCAGGCTTATATTCTGTGAAGTACATTATAATATACACTTATATCACAATTTTATCATTAAAATTTGTTCAGATGAAACATTTCAACATTTTTTTCTAAAGCAAGGGCCATAACTCATACATTTTTTAACAGTAAGATTTCTGCTTAGGATTTCTTAAACTTCTTAAAAAGATATAAAAATACAAAATTTAAACATAATGAATATCACCAGGAAGTGACACACCAAAATCAATCTTTATCATTATGTTTCTAACATGATCATTTGTCAGGGGTATACAAGTTGTTCCAAGTTTCATTTAGATAAGATGAAGTACATCTGTTAAGACAGTAAGATTACCTCAGCTGTGACTGGATGAAAAATGAGGTTGTTATGCGAGTAACAAGAAAACTCTGACAATCAGATAGAATTAAGATGAATGTTCGTTTTCAAGATCAATATACCATATAAGTCACCAAATACATCGTATAAGACAATGTTCAGTGCTCAAAACATTGTAATTCATCACCAAGCCAGGGTCTCCAGCAAATATGGCATTTATACAAAATTGGAAAAGTTGGCCGAGTTTGGGCAATTTCTGGGATGAGGAAAAATTTTCATTTTGATTAAATAAAAAAAAATTAAAAACAAGACAACAAAACATTTAGAGCTCCATCAATGTACACATACATGAATTTTTGTTCAAAGAGCTGAAAACTGCTTTTCTTTTCAAGTCTAAAAATAATGCAATGATAAATACATTAATTTATTCATTTAAGTAATACTACGTAAGCTGTGACCTCATTGAAATAATTTTTTTCTTTATTTTCATATTTTGAATTTCTATTTTAAATATATATAAAAATATTTTTCTTTTTATTTCTTTTATTTTTTCTTGGTGGGGGCGGGGCGAGGGGGAAAGGTGAATGTTGGAAACTAAATTAAACAATGATAAAATTAATTCACCCTAAGCGAAGCAGTTATATGCCTGCATGATGGAAGACATCCTGCATTCAGAAATTCATTTCTAGGAAGATCGCTACAATAATGCATCCTCAGCACAGACTATCTAATCTTCCAAATCTTGTAGCTGTCTCTTACAGAGTGTTACCCCATAACTCACAATATCTGTAAAATGATATCAATCATTGAACATGACATATAATAAAAGTACAAAAACTCTTTCATCAAACTCCCTCAATCATGACAGACTAATATCTTTTCACTGGCCTAGATGATTATTCTCCAAAGCTGGGCAAGAAATATATCATTTCAGCAAATGAAATGAATAATTTTATAGGAAAAAGTGACACAATAATGAAATGATCGGTTGAGCAATATAGGGCATTATACGTTATGTACAATTCTAATAAGATCAGCTTTATTCCCCTATAAAACAAAGAAGACTGAAACTGTGTGTTATTATGTAACACTTGCACTCGCCTCAGTCACAATCAAATGCATACTTTTTAGGTGCTCCATGTTATACACCCAAATTTAAAAGTGCATGTTTATATATTCTGTCTTCAGCACTTCAGGAGTTACATATCACTACCCAGTTGCAGGTAAAACTACTATCAGGTAGCTGATGTACATATAAAACGAACGCCATGCTGTCCAATAACAGAAAAAAGGCCAAAATTCAGCGTTATATTGTTTCACCTTAAAAAATGTGCTTTTTGTCTTTTCATTTTAATTAAAACCTGAACCAGCAAGACCTTTTTGTGCTGTTTGGTTTACAGGAAAATTCATCTTCTTTCAGCTGCAAGTTATTTCAACTGTCTATGTCACCCACAACAGAAGATATGTACTGAAGACTGACATAACCGTTTTGTTATATATTTTGCCTTTTTGCTCTTCCCCATATCAGATATGTGATTTCATTATGAAATAATTCTTTTTTTACTGTCTTATTTGTCTGTGTGAACTTCAGTCTACCTTCTTCTGAAAATAATAGTATTCTTTCAGGTGGAAGTTTCTTATCTCCTCAAATTTGACTCTGAACAGACAATGATAAATGCGCCATTTTTTTTGTCCTGTCCGTAGACACCTATTTTCTTTGTGAAGGATACAATATTAGAGTTTAATCACTGTTGGTATGAAAGCTGCTAGGATAGTGTCTAAGTTGATAAACATTAGACGGAATTAAACTGGGTTATATAGATATAAATAGTTGTTGAATTGCAAAATGTCTTGTCCGTAGACACATGTCTTGTCCGTAGACACTAAAGAAACGAAGGTTTTTTGACAAATATCATTTATAAAATCATACTGGAGCTATTTATCAAGTTTCAATGATACACCACACTTAATGTTTATACAAAATATAGAATAAATATATTTCTAATGAAACTTACTTCTTCCAAATGCAAAATGTTACCCATTTATTCTTGTGTGTACAATCTGAATCTGAGAAGTACAATGGATATAGAATATGTTTTAATCTTATACATGACTTATATAAATGTTAAACGCTATCAAAAAAGGAATAATACATTTCTTTCTAACCCTCCCTTTGTTATGGCAAAAACAAGGCATGCAATGAGGGTGTCTACGGACAAGACATTACGCAAATACTATTCAATATATTTTCTGTTTTCAATAAAAACCAGCACTGGACCTTAGAAATATATCAAGAGTTCTTTGAAATAAATCAAGAGACTCTGAAGTGCAAAAAAACCCCAATCTTTTACAAGTTAGTAGTAAAACAGAAAGAATGAAAAGATAGAAGCAAAATCATTTGACATTTGGTCATATTCTAGTGGAGTATGGATCTATTGTTAGACATGGTGTGGGCTGTCCACTTTCAACTTAAACATTTTGTTATAATCCACTCAAGATGGCATATTTCTGTGCTCTTCAGGGCCAAGATATAATGGTGATTGGTTTTCAAGATTTCATTCTATTCATTTGCCTATCAACTTTTATTCTGTAACTGACTGAAATCACATAAAATTGAAGCAGTTTAAATCATCTTAAAAAAGAAATTACAAGCAATTTACTACGTGATTACCGTAGTCTCCTTGCAGCTTTCTCCCTTTCAAAAATGAGAGCTATTTAGATTTGTTTGTTTTTGGGGGGTTTAATGCCCTTTTTCAACAGAATTTCAGTTATGTAACTTAACAATTGTTAATTGATTCTGTACTGTACAAACATGTTCTCTGCAAGTAACTGCCAACTTCCCCACATGCATTAGAGGCAGAGGTCTAGAATTTTGAAATCATAGTTTGATTTACAATTGGAGTTACTAACATTTGTTCCAGTATTTTTCCAAGAAAATAATATTAATATAGGTGATAACATGAAAAAAAGAAGTAAATGTGATAAAAAGATAGTTAAAAAACTTTGTCTCCGGTCATACTATCTTATATAATGGAAAAAGGTCAATATTAATCAAAAATATTACTGGCTAGAAAAAGAGAATGTATCTTGGGAATTTTAAGAAAAAAGCATATGTAAGTCATTAGCTGACTCAAAACTAAGTGATAAAAACTTATCACAGTGAACATTTAATTATTCTGTAAACGGGTTAAAATTCACAGGAATTTTATTTTGCAGGACTACTTAAAATATTAGTATGAGTTATGCATCTCACAGAATAAATGTCATATGAGTATTTTACAACATACAGCTATTTAAGCAGTCAGCAAGGGAGTTTGTTTCATTAGTTTTCCATTTAAGACACAGTTGTAATCTTTTTAAGATGTTGTTCTCAGCTATAAGTTTAACAAGTTCTTCCTACTTTTTTAATGTTTCTACTTTAATGAACATGTTTAGATGAACTCATAGAGTTCTTCATGTTAAACTTTGTGTTTATACTTTTTTACCATTTCTTGATTGATATGGTTGATAACAGCATGTAAATAATTTGCCTCAACAAAGTCTAGTCAGGTGGTTTCTTCCACCATCCAATTTCAGGAAGATTGTGGTTTATTTTGTTTAGTTAAGGTTAAAAGTTATTACAGATAAATAAACATAGTCTAAATGGTACATAACAGGCTGCAAGGTCAGTTCTTTTAAAAGCCCATTAAATGCATGAGCATTGATCAGAAACATTATTACTCTATCTGTCTTTTAGACAGAAATTATGGTCAAATGTCTTGTCCGTAGACACCAAGCTGAAGGAGATTTTTAACAGCCTATTTCAGTGAGGATCCTTCCAAGTATCATTATTTTTAGTATATATAGTGAAATATGAAAACAATTAGTCCTAATTTATGTAAGCAATAGCACAGAACTTGTCACATAATGACATTTTGATTTAGTCACAGTTGTTCAAATCCTTCAATTATTCGAAGACACATTCCGAAGACCGTCAATTATACTTCTTTTCTTAAATTTGTTTGTTATTTACTTGTTCTTGATCATTTTAAACATAAAAAGTTCAACAGAACTAAAAGACTGTCTTCTAAAACCTATGTAGAAAGCACTTGGCGATGATGTCTTGTCCGTAGACTTTTTGGGTAAATTTCGGCTTTCATTTTAAAATTGCGATATCTCTGCCAAACATAGTCGTAATCACAAAAATGAGACCATTATTTAAAGAGAAATGACTGAATTTTTAGAAAATAACATATCTGAGTTGAATAAATGGATTTCAAAAGGTATGTAAAAACTGAAAGCAAGTTCTAGAATTTTGAACTTCAAAAGAAGATAATAACTACAAATCTTTGTGTAATTTATTAGTTTTTTGGGTTTTCTACATTACTTTTATGTACCTTATCATGTGGTAACAATTTTGTTGGGTCTCAAAGAGTTATTTGAATAAAACAGTCCTTTAAAAATGGTCATGTCTGTTTTATTTTTTCCCTGAAGATTCATCTTTATATCGAAAAAAAAAGTACTGTGGAACTATCAGACAGCGACAACTACCATTGTTTTTGTAGAACCAAGATATATGGTAAATTAACATTTCAAAATAAAAGAGTTTTACAAACTTTTATTTTTGACCCCAAGTGAAACAAAAAAATGCATTTGATTGTGACTGAGGCGACTGTTTGTACGTCACAATTATTACTTCATAGCATCAAACGTCACAGTGGCGCGCTGGAAAAGAAATTGACATAAAACTGGCAAATATTTGGTGAATATCTTCAAAGATGTAGACAATAATACCTTGATAATGAATGTGTTCAAAATGAAATAATATATCTCAAACAATGATTTGATCGTGATTTTATACAACGATAAATCAATGTCATACATCATTTCTTAAATATTACTTACTGAGCCCAGATTTCTTAAGAAATTTGTAGTATCCTGACAGATCCATACAAACGAAGCCTCTCTTAATTTTTGCAATCATCTTTTTCTAACAGTTTTAATGTTCTTCAAAGATAAAGTTAGTCTTAGACTTTAAAATGCTTAGTTTTCATTTTGCTCTTTCATTGCCGAATTACCACAGATTATAATGAAAATTAGCATGACTGAGCATTCTGAATGCACAAACCACTCTATAAATTCATTAATATAAATTTGCTACGAACAAAGTTATGACAATTTAAGATTTGTCATTCTTAAGTCGATGTCCAAATTTCAAACTTTAAACGTTAATAAAAATATGGGCCAAGACTCCAGCAAAGTACACTTAACATTAAGTTTGACTGCAATCAACTGAACTGTTCAAAAGATATGGCTGAGGCACGAAAGTATTCTTGACCGATATAGCCGAGGCACGGAAGTATTCTTGACAGATATAGATGAGGCACGAAAGTATTCTGGATAGACGGACGACCCAACAAACAAAGCCATTACAGAATATGCCTCCTTCTTTGGGCATAAGAGAGCTATCAATTTCTTCATTATGCTTACAAAAAAGCATATTATTGGAACAATAAATGATGGAGGTAAAATTGCAGTAGTCGTGGAACAGATACCCCAGGGGGGCAAACTTCTCCTCTGTAATCAAAATATCTACTAAACACTACCATTCTGTCTCCAATACTCTCACTCTCCTTAATCACAAGTGATGCAGGCATTACCAGGCAATGGTGTAAAAATCAATTTGTTTGGAGAGTATGCAATCTAAAACAAAACAAACACAATGCAAGCTATTAAGACATCCTTAAATTAGCACAAAATAGCAAACAGATAACTCAGAAATATCCATATACTTGTACTGGCTTTGTAGGCCTACTAACAGTTTAATAGTTCCATAAACAGGCCCTATCATTCATTTATCATAAACAGACCTTGCCCTTTGACCTACTGAACCCTTACAAAATAAAGGTAATCTATTTACAACAGGAAATTCTCCTATGAAGTCCAACACTGTAGGCCAAAGTGTTCTGCATTCATTGAGCAGAAACAAGTTTTAAATATCAAAGCACTGTGACCTTGACCTCTGACCTACTGACCTCTAAACAAAGTCATCTACTGACCACAGGCAATCATTCTATTAAGCTCTGCAGACCAAAATACTGTATGCTGTCCCATTTCCGGTTGTTGTGGGGTGCATAAAACAGATGGCATGGCTCTTGCACATCATTTAGGAAAGAGTATGACTGTGGTCCCAGTAATCAAGTTTCTGGTAACTTGTAATACATGTAAGCTTTAAAAGTCTCTGTTCACAAGTTTCACTGCTTTATAAAGACAACAAGTAGGATTAAGTCAACAATTTCCACACAGACAAAGAATAGGCCAGATAGAATAAAACAGAACAAAGTCTAAAAAGGTGTATGGAACAAATGAGCCGCGCCATGACAAAACCAACATAGTGGGTGTGCGACCAGCATGGATCCAGACCAGCCTGCGCATCCGCGCAGTCTGGTCAGGATCCATGCTGTTCGCTAACAGTTTCTCCAATACCAATAGGCTTTAAAAGTGAACAGCATGGAGCCTGACCAGACTGCGCGGATGCGCAGGCTGGTCTGGATCCATGCTGGTCGCAAACCCACTATGTTGGTTTTCTCATGGCACGGCTCAAATATTGTTCTGAAGTATTTTACTTGAAATTTAAACCCTGATCTTAAATTTTGTAAACGATCTGGAAGAGTTCTATTCTAATTTGATCAAGTAAGTCAAGCTGACATTTTTATACACATCAGTCCTATAAAAGACAAAGGACAACAAATCTCTGCCCAAGTTTCCATGAGGAAATAAGGAAGATAGACAGATATGTTGTTGACAACCGCCTAGTTTTTATAAATTGCAACGAAAGACAACAAACCTTCAACTATGAGTCTATCACCATCTGAGTAGGTCTTGAGTAGAATCCTGCCTCGGCGTTCTGTATGATCAATGCCACATAACTTTGGTGTATTCTTCTCACATCTTTTATGTACATTCATATCACATGCTGAAATTACATAAAATGAACAGAATTATTCATTTGGGAAGACTGCAGTATAACAATTAAGGAGAAGTAAGATTTATTTTTGTACTCAGACACAGCAAATATTCTCAGTCAAGATAGTCCATGAGTTCATGATCAGTTTATAACTTAAAATTAATGAATAGTTCATGACAAGAGGGTCATGATGACCCTATATAGCTCACCTGTTAAACTTGGCCTTAGAATCATCAAGATACATATTATGACCAAGTTTCATGAAGACAGGGTCATAAATGTGGCCTCTACAGTGTTAACAAGCTTTTATTTTGATTTGAGTGGCGACCTAGTTTTTGATCCCACATGGCCCAGTTTCAAGCTTGGCTTAGGAATCATCAAAATAAATATTCTAACCAAGTTTCATAAAGATAGGGTCATAAATATGGCCTTTAAGAGTTTTAACAAGCTTTTCCTTTGATTTGAGCAGGTGACCTAGTTTTTGACCCCACATGGCCCAGTTTCAAACCTGCCCTAGGAATCATCAAGGTAAACGCTCTCACCAAGTTTCATGAAGATAGGGTCATAAATGTGGCCTCTAGGGTGTTTACAAGCTTTGACCACACATGACCCAGTTTCAAATTTGGCCTAGAAATTATCAAGATGAAGATTCTGTGCAAGTTTGTATCAAATCAAACCATAAATGAAGTCTCTATATGGCTGCAAAAGCCAAAATAGCAAATTTTGGCCCTTTAAGGGGCAGTAACTCTGGAACCCATAATGGGATCAGGCCAGTTTTTGAAAGGAACCGAGACATTATGCCAATACAAGTTGTGTGCAAGTTTGATCAAAATTAATTGCAAAATGTGGTCTCATAATCGTGTTCACAAGAAATTGTGGATGGACTGACCACGGACGGATGACGGACAAAGTGCGATCACAAAAGCTCACCTTGTCACTACTATTTGGTAAAAACACCCTGTATGTAATATATATACACATGTACAAAGCACCATAAATTTTGTCTTACAAATGTTATCTGACTGAAACTTGCAGGGCGGCATTTCCCTAAAGTAGTTAACATTTCCACCATGTTTTATTTAAATACTCCACACCATGTCATAGATATGGTTTCAGACCGACGGTCAGATGAAAAGGCGGACAGACAATGCCAAAACTAAATCCCTCCACCTTCAGCGTGGGATAAGGAATTTTTTACAATAGATTTATCATAAAGTTTCTGTAAATAACAGAAAATCACTGGTTCTAAATTCTGCTCTTTTATGTTTTGTTTTGGAAATGAATATTTTTGGTAATTTTAAGAATTTAGAATCACACTAATTATAGCTGGAAATGTTAGGTAGTTCTGGTAAAATTCCTTCAACTGTAGTAAATACCAGAAGACACTGACAGTTCCTGTAAAACCTGACAAGCTTATTTGACTGAATAATGTGTTTTGATGTAGGAAAGCCTACAGAAATTGGCATTAATATGCATGATCATAATCAGAAAAACCCTTCATATTGGCTATTCCTTATACATTATCATGTCATCATTTAACAGACGAACTGTCCAAAATAGTGAAATCAACTAATAACTGAAGACAAGCATGAAAACTTCAACCTCGCTTTTTATGTTCACAATCTCAGGATTAAATATAGGAGTTTCCAAGTAATTGTACTGAAAAAAATATCGAAGTCCGAACTTTATCATTTCTCTGAAAAAAAACAACTTGAAAAGACACTATATTTTTTTATTTAATATCATTACTGTGGAACAAATTATCACACATTACAATCAAATTAAATATATAATGAATGCTTCTTGAGTTTCCATGCACTCCTTGAGTAAGTCATGCAAAAATTCCAGACTGTTAAAGACTGAAATACAATTTTGGTAAAAAGGATTTCAACCTCCACAGTAGGACCTTTTAGATAGAAACTGATCACCTAAGAACAACTAGGTTTCATGTTTTAAGTTTGATATAGTACTTGGAAATGATTTTCAATTCTACATGTAATAACAAATGGTCTGACTTGCCCAAGCAAATAAAATCTGTAGTACTGCTTGCTGTAAATGTTTTCTGTAAGACCGGTAAAACATTTTTCTCTAATAGCACATAGACAAAATACAGTCTCTATGTTTCTTAAATATCTTAGTCTAGACAATATCTAACACATTTCTTAGATCATATTGTTACTTAGTCAATAAATTGTCAACTGATCTGCCTCTTACATCATCGGGCTCAAGTATCAGCCAAACTTCTGTTTTTATTAAAAAAAAAAAACTCCTGACCTTCCACAGACAGCAAAGTTCTCTGATCAAGCACTTTCAGGTGTTAGCAGGAAGTAAAGTATCTTCCGAGGAAATATTTACTGTTTCCATTAGTGATATAATTGTATGTGTGCATGGTCGTGTGTGCATGCCTTCGTGTGTAAACGTCTTTTTCAACAATTTTACAATCATATGAACAACAGTGAGTGTCTAATTGTAGCAGTGAGCACAATATGTCCAACTTTATAGTGATGCTTAACTGGAATATCATGCCATAGACATGTGACATGATACCCCACCTTGTCAACTTAAACTGACATCGGGCTGACCCGAGTCCTAGATATTACTATCCTTTTAATACTGAAAACCAAACGAGGACGCCACTAGTATCATTTTTCATGTCTTTGATATGATGCGGCCAGGAACTAAACCCACAACCTCTCACACTCTAAGCAGACCCACTACAACTAGGCTACTGAGAGGTTTAGCAGTACAACTGTATTTACGATACTGGTATCTCTAAAACTTGCAATTTAATGCTTATGTCACTGTTATAAGTTATCTTTCTATCTGAATACTATTTCACAAAACATCAAAAGTCATAAATTCTAACTGTTTAGCAGCAATGACTTGCAAGTCATTGCTGACATGTCTCAAGCGCTCTAACAGAGCTTTCAGTGCACAAAATATCACAAATACACATTTTTCCAGTACATATATGGTAATTAAAGAAGACCCTGTCTCAGGCTCACCTGAGTAATTCTATATTTCTAGCATATTCATTAGTAAAATAATTCCTCTATCTGAGCATTTCATTGTGTGCTTGCAGTGTTATTCTCAAAAGATTCTATTTTCACTTTCTACAAAGGAAAAACCAACTCAATTCCATTACAGACAGCAATATCATATCAAATTAAGACCACTGAATTATGAAAATGTTTCTAAGTTTTAATTAAAATTGTCTTTAGCTTAATAAGGAAAACTGGCCTTGCAATGTACTCTTAAGAATTATGTGTTTTATGACAAATAAAGGTCAATTACAAAACCTCAAAATCAGGATTAGTACAACAAGACTATTAGCAATGAAAGTCCCCTGCCAACAGAAGGGGATCAATGTCATAGACCACATTTTTATAATGAAAATTGGAACTGAAGAACCTGCAAATTCTCCAAATATTCCCCTTAGTCAGGTTTCATGAAAACATTCCTTGTACTTCAAAAGTTAATAAAAGATTTATCTCTTTGACTGACAGATGGGCAGCTAAGACAGATGGAGGGATGGATAATAGGGCAAAATAAAATAATCTGTATATTTTATATATTGCTATCAATATCCCACGTCTCATGAAAAAATCTCTTGTAGTTTTCATTTTTTGTTTGTTGTTGCTGGGTTTACAGTCACACTGACAGAATTTAGGTCATAAAGCATACAAGGGGCTAAGTGGAACACTTTGAACAAAATTGACAGAGATCTATATAAGCATACTAAAGACTAAGTTCAGTGAAAATCCATCAGACGTGAGCAAAGTTGTTTAAAGGTTATAAATTTCTACCTTCAGCCCTTGCAGCCCCTAGCTATAATAGACCAAGACCAACCATTTCAAAAGAATTGAGAAAGGTCCACACAAGCATGCTAGTCAAACCAATTGAGTTTGGTAAGACCTACCAGGCAGTTTGTGAGAAGCCATTTCAAGGTTTTTCTATTTTCAGCTATTCAAGAGCTGGCCCCTAAAAACATTTGAACAAAGCTTCAAGATGTCCAAGCAAACATGTTTGAAAAAGATTTATCTAGAGGTTTATTAGAAAAAGTTGTTTAAAGCTTTTTCTAAGTAAACAAAAGCTTCTGAACAAAACTGAGAGAAATATGTGCAAAGACAGTACAGGCTAATTCTGGTAACAATCCACCACACTGTTCATGAGAAGTCAAATTTTTGGTGTAATTCTCTGAGGAGATGTTTAACTAAAAATATGACGCAAGAAGCACGCCCTCCCCCTCCCCACACCTCCTCGGACGATGGACGAAAGGTCATCATAGCTCTCACATAGTTCAGGTGAGCTAAAAGGCCTAAACGCCAAGATTTCAGATATTGAAGAAACTGATTCACCTCCTGGAAGAAAAATGAACTATTGCATTTACAATACCAAAAGAAATCATGGCTATTACATTTGAACCAAACAATATTGTCCTATCAGAGCAATTACTGTGAATGCCCATTAACACACAAAATTGTGATTACCTTAATATCTTGCTGCCTGGTCAATAACAGTTAACACAATATCAGGTTTGTAAATCTTAGATCACAACTAATCGATTTCTTCCCTAAAACTGACCACATGGTTCTGTATACTGAGCAACCACTATTGAGACACTGTCTTTGCTAAAAGTTGAAAAAATTCCAAAGTTATTTACAGTCTGGTAGCCAAAATTCTACCTATTCAGCTGACTGATTATAAGAGCACAAAGGGAAAAAAATCTTTCAACTGACAATCAGCCAGACCCTGTCCCATCATAACCATGATATATGGTGGCACCATTTTTTTTTTATTACTCCAGCAAAAACATAGAAACAGTTGCCACTCAGTATGCAAATATTATGACCCCATCCCACAACCTCTCTGCCCCCTCTCAATTTTGTCTTTCTAAGGTGATCACATAATCAGTTGCATGACTATACCCTAAGTGTAGAACTGTCAGAAAATTATGGAAAATCATAAAAGATTATTTAATATCTCTATTGATATGTTTGGTGCTTTCAGTAAGGTTTAACTTTAAAATCCTATTTTCATATCATTACTGTGACCTGTCTCTAATGAGGTAGAGTCTACTTTTCTGTGGGCAACAGTAATATTTTCTGTAATATTATACTTCCTAATTATTGTATTCATTTTTCTCAATCTAAAACAAGAGGGTCATGATGGCCTTAAAATCACTTACCAGTCTCAGCTCCACAGCTGAAACAGGTATACCTGTAAAATTATTTCAAAATTGGGCCATCAGTTTTTGATGAGAAGATATTTTTAAGTTTTCATTACAGGGTCACCTAAGGATCATTTATGTGAAACTATTTTAAAATCTTGCCTGCATTTTCAAATACTTGTTTATAAGCTTTTCCATTCTGTCGCTTTGTCAACACGAGTCCCCATGGAATATATATTTTACCGAATTATCTATGCCAAGTTTCAGCTTCTACCAAGCCATTTGAAAGGTCTGATTTCATTTAGAGAAAATGTCGCGTGGACAGTAGACTGACAGCGAGTGTTCAAAACAGCTCACCATAAGCTTATTCAGCTCTCAGCCGGAGAGCTCAATTAACTGAAATCTTGAGACAACTTTTGTGGTATCTGATCATTCTCAAATTTTCCTTCTCTTTTTGTGCACCAAAGTCTTTATTTTTTTCAGTTATATAATGCACTGTCTGTTAAATATGTGACCTGTTTCCTCCTAGGGAAAATAAATTAGTCAGAAGATAATCCTGGAGCTGAATTAGAAAATGTCTGTCTCAGCCAGAAGATTAAGAAGGCAGTATTTAAGCTAGTCCACCATTATCATTTGATAAAACAGGAAAAGTCAATTTGAACATAACATCCACAGCAGCACTCTCCTCAACTCAACAACAAAAAAAAATAATATTGCAAAACTCTTTGCCATTATTTCAATGACTTTAACACTTAAAGCCCACTAAGCTTGTTTGTTTGTTTTGTTGGGTTTAACATCTCACACCAACACAAACATACTAGTCATATGGCGACTTTCCAGATACTGGAGGAAGACCCCCAGATGCCCCTCCGTGAATAATTATTTCATCACGAGCGGGCACCTGGGTAGAACCATCGACCTTCCGCAAGCCAGCTGGATGACTTTCTCACATGAAGAATTTAATGTCTCGAGTAAAGATCAGGCTCAAACCCACATTGGTGAGGGGCAAGTGACTTAATGTCAGCTACCTTAACCACTTGGCCAAGGAGGCCCCTAAAGCCCACTAAGTAAGTTTCAAAACCATCTTCACCATATAAACATAAACAGCCTTTGTACCATTATGGATTATAGTGTAACAGTTCAAACTGTTCAAATTGACCAATTCAGATATAATGAAACATTTAGTCTCTTCAATGGTTTTTCTAATAACATAACCAAGATGTAATTACACAAATACAGGTTTCTACAAATGAAACATAATTTTTGTGTTTCAAGAAGATTAGAAGTGATCTGTGTAATTATAATACTAAGCACAATTATGTTTAGCAATGACTTTTCTAAGGCTAATTAGGTTATCTACTTGTCCTTTATCTATTTTCTCTCAAATATTCTGGATTAAATTAAAAGAATCTTCCCCACTTAGACCTTAAAGCGTTTGTTTTATCCTAATATATTGGTTTAATCTTCAGTTTGACTTTAAACCGTTTTTTTAGCAAATTTAACACATCAAAGAAAATTAAGAAACTATTCTTTGACAGAATTACAAAAGCTCTACCAACAATTTTCACCAAGTTTCTACAAATTTCAACATTGTATTGTCTACTACTGGTTCAATAACACATTCTAAGGGTCTCAAAGATGTAATTAATGTCACTCATGCAAACTAATCAGTTTTCTTAAGCTTGTAATTTCTATTACAAGTCCAAAATGGTGCAAAAATATGATTGCCTGGAGGATCTAATTACCACCAGTAACCAATGCCACTTATTAAATTAATTTGTCCAGAGCAATGAATGGTAAAAGAAGTTTACCATCCGGGAGACCTTGACTTCTGTTACTGGTGCTAAATGTGCCATAAACAACCTTATAAGCAAACAATTACTGGGACAGAGCTCAGTGAACACAGTGAGCTGCAAATTCCCACAAAACTTGATTACCATTGTAAATCTGCTATAAAGATTTTGTATGCTGAAAATCTTGGAGAAAAATTCCAAAGAAATTCTATGGAAAATGGATGTAGAGGTTGAAATAAATCTATGCCTTGAAGATTTTTTAGTAACAATACTGAACTTTTAGCAAAGCCCGCAGTTTCCAGAACAAAACTTATTATTACATAAAATTTCATCTAAACAAATATTACAGTAAAACTCAGTCATAAGGAACTTGTTGGGGGGAAAAAAGTGTTTGCTATATCCAAGGTATATTATATCCATAAAGTGAACACGTACAGCGAACCATATGACGAACATCAGACATTATAGCAAACAGCACTTAGCAAATTGTGATTTGGGCCATTATTGATGTGTTTAGTTGCTGATTTATCAATTACATATATTATATTTTGGAACATCTCAGCTTCTTATGTCTGGCCATTTCATGCTGATTTGTCAGTGGGTGTAAACTTCCCAAAACAATGTTGTATTATGTCAAGAAACTATATAATTTATGTTATCATGCCAAAGTGTGGTGTAGTACTCTTTATTATAATAAATGTTAACAAGTTATGTTATCTTCTCAAGGTGCAGTGGTGTTAACTTGTCAAAACAGCCTTAACTTAGTAAGCCATTTTACCTTCTCAAGGTGTGTTGTTCACTTGTCAAAACAGTGTCTTATTATGTTAACTAGCCATGTTACCTTTTCAAGGTGTGGTGTTAACTTGTCAAAACAGTGTCTTATTATGTTAGTAAGCCATTTTACCTTCTCAAGGTGTGTTGTTAACTTGTCAAAACAATGTCTTATTATGTTTACTAGCCATATTACCTTCTCAAGGTGTGGTGTCAACTTGTCAAAACAGTGTCTTAGTATGTTAACTTAATAAGCCATATTACCTTCTCAAGGTGTGGTGTTAACTTGTTAAAACAATGTCTTATTATGTTAATTAGCCATATTACCTTCTCAAGGTGTGGTGTCAACTTGTCAAAACAGTGTCTTATTATGTTAACTTAATAAGCCATATTACCTTCTCAAGGTGTGGTGTTAACTTGTTAAAACAATGTCTTATTATGTTAACTAGCCATTTTACCTTCTCAAGGTGTGGTGTTAACTTGTCAAAACAGTGTCTTAGTATGTTAACTAGCCATTTTACCTTCTCAAGGTGTGGTGTTAACTTGTCAAAACAGTGTCTTAGTACTAGCCATTTTACCTTCTCAAGGTGTGGTGTTAACTTGTCAAAACAGTGTCTTATTATGTTAACTAGCCATTTTACCTTCTCAAGGTGTGGTGTTAACTTGTCAAAACAGTGTCTTATTATTTACCTTCTCAAGGTGTGGAGTTAACTTGTCAAAACAGTGTCTTATCATGTTAACTAGCCATTTTACCTTCTCAAGGAGTAGTATTAACTTGTGAAAACAGTCTTATTATTCATTTTACCTTCTCAAGGTGTGGTGTCAACTTGTCAAAACAGTGTCTTATTATGTTAACTTGTCATCTTACCTTCTAAAGGTGTGTTGTTAACTTGTCAAAACAGTGCCTTATCTGGTTTACTAGCCATTGTACCTTTTCAAGGTGTGGTGTTAACTATAGTCAAAACAGTGTCTTGTATGTTAACTAGTCATTTTACCTTCTCCAAACTTGCCCAAGTAGTGTCTTATTATGCTGACTAGCCAGGTTATCATGTCAGAATGTGAACTTGTCTGCCATAATAATGATATTACTGTGTGTTTGGATTTAGAGTCTTCATCAACAATTTTTCATACATATAATCGACAGTGCCTACTTGTAGCAGTGAGCACAACGCCATACTTTATAATCTGCCTCAATGGAATACCAGGCTGTAGACACATGACATGATGCCCCACCCAGTCATGTTATACTGACACCAGGCAGACCAGTCCTGGAACTATCCTCATAATGCTGAGCAACACGGGAGGAAGCCACTTAAAAGTACCATTTTTCATGTCTTTGTATGATGCAGCTAAGCAGTGAACCAACAACCTCTTGCTCTAGAAGCTGGTGCTCTACCACTAGGTCAGTGAAGCAGTTTCAATAAAGTCCATAACAGGCATAACTCTAAAAAAATTATCAGACATGGAAGTCCTGATAACAGGCTGATGTCCATTCCATTTTAATGATGTATACAAAGTTTCATTTCAGTAGAATAGAAACTGCAGGCAGAGTTAAAACTACAACTACACAGTTCATGTTGTTGATGCAGTTACCATTGGTTCCATTTCAAATTGGATTGAACCTGTAGAAGGACCAGAACAGATGGAAGTTTGACAAATGGACTGATGGAAAACACTTTAGACCTCCAGCACAGACAGATGGACGGACAGACGGACAGTGCGATTTTAATATGCCCACCTTTAGGGGGCATGAAAATGTGATACAGATGGTATGTGCATATTTTTTACATTCATTTCGATTATGCAAATCAATGTTAGCTACATGAATAAGTGGTACAGCATTTCCATCATTCTTGATAAATGAGAAAAAAAGATGAATTTGAACTACTGTCATTTCTGATATAAAAAATATTCCAGCATTGATTTCATTTCCAATTTCTTTCTGGAGAGAATATAGAGCATATATACTGATTTCTATCAATGAATTAGCTAGTCAAGTTTTTTTTTTCCATGGGTCATCATAGCCTTATGAAGAGACAAAAAAATCTCTTAAGATTTTAAATTCATTTGTTTTCCTTAGACACTTATTTAAAAGAAAGATAATACAAAATATGAAAAGGGTGTATCATTTTCACTTGAATTTCATGTTGGTTTATAAACATTGTTAATTTTACTGGACTGATTATATAAAGATTTTTGTTCTGTTCTTGATGCTGATTGAATGAATTACATCCCAAACAAAACCCAAGGTTCAAAACTTCACAAGCTGAATACCTGTCCTAATATTATGTCAAATAATTTTTCAAGATACATGTGACACGTACACACTTAGAGATCCTTTATGCATAATTCTGACTGTCAAAAGGAAATCTCAAACACAACCAGAGCTGCGCAAATTGTTTACTGACTCTGACTCAGACTCTAGTTTGAAATAATTGCATGCCACAAAGATGGATGAACAGACAGACAGACATACATACAGACAAGGTTAAAATAATAAAATCCATGTACCCTCCCCCTAACCAACCCACTCCCTACCTGCAAAAAAAGGAAGTGCCACAATTTTCAGGAGGCTAGAAGCCGAAACAACTTCAGGTATTTCTGAATATCAGCATGAATTGGAACTGGAAATATAAATAAATCTACTGAATTCATAAATTTTCTTCTTTTTTTTTTTTGTATTTGCGTATGTTATTTTGTATTTAGTAACTGCATTTCCTTTGATGATTTTTGTTTTTAGCAATTTTAGCATGCATCTCTTAATAATCTGTACATTTCCCATCTTCCATTACGTTATGACATCGAACCTGCAGAATATTCTAACAAATATTAATGTTACTAAAAATTATAAGGCATACATTAGAAATTGAGAAATTATTTGAATAAAGAAACGATGGAAATTAATAAATTTGCAATGCCATAGGAGCAATAAAAATATCAATATAGAAACAACCTGCTGAAATTACTTCCACTGTCAATGAATAGGACAGAACAATCATAGGGACAGGAGCCAGTCTAGTGCCCAGGCTACAAGACTGGCAATCTTACAGTTTCTTATCACATTATCAGAAAATCTGTCAATTCTATTTTGTGTGCATACACAAGGCCGTCGCGGGCGGTCCGGCCGGTCCGGCCATGGCCGGACCACTTTTTTGGCCGAGCAAGATATCGGCCGTACCAGTTTTTTTTTGTGTTTTTTTTTGCATAAAATTTCAGCTTTTGCTTAGATTAAAAGTGCCGAAATATTGCCTTGCTAATTATCCGCAACAAGCGGTATATATTATTGTCATGATTGCCCGCGGGGTGTGAAAACTTCGGCACACTTCGTGTCAAAAGTATCAACCCTGCCTGATTGGATTAATCATAATTAAATGCTTATCTGATATATCTTTAATCTGGTATGATCTAAAGGGCGATTCTTTTTTTATAACCTATAGTAATTGCTTTGATGGAAATAAAGTCGTATGTTTAAAATAAATGGAAACAATTGGGTTTTTCTTGGTATAATAAAACAAACCTAACCGAAAGCTAATTTTTTCTAATTACTTTGAATAATCTTAAATAACTGCTTTAAATCAAATAAAATGCCGACGTACATCTAAGCTATAAAAAACTATAAACTTCATTTCTATCTACTCTAAATTCTGAAACCGTATGCTTAACTTGTTGCTTAACGTATTGCTGCAAAATGGAAATTCCAAATCAACCTAAGACATTTAAATTTCCGAAACGCACCTTTGGTCAGAAAAATCCGGTGAACAGAAGTTTTCAGCCTTCGTGGTTCACCAATAGATCGTGGTTGTATACGATGAAACTAATGACATCGCTTATTGTCATGTGTGTATGGTTGCTCACCTAGACGGCAAGTTGTCAAGTTCGAATCTTGATAAAGCCTTCATTATTAATGCCACCGCCTGATGAGACTCACATAGGGGTCGAAATAGTTGTTTTCTTCTGTATTGGCTGACACTCAGAAGTGAAACGCATCAACATTCATTGGGCAAATGTTGGATAGTTATCCTTGAAAACTGTTATAAAATTGACTGAAAATCTTAATGGAAAATGCTTTCAAGATGCAAGGAAAACGCACTTACGGGCATCCCAAATCTTAAAATTTTCTCGGGGGACACCCCCAAACCCACCTTACAAGAGGAGAAAACCCCCTTTCCTGCTCTCCCCCTCTCCTGCCTTCGGCACTCATGGAACGCATTCGACGTCCCATGTCCGGACCACTTTTTCGAAGTCGGCGACGGCCCTGATACAATGTACTTAACTCATTCTCCCATCATATCACCTAAAGTGCTTCCAGCCTCTAGCCACACACCAGCTTTGCTTTAACCTGCAGAAATTCCAACAATAAATATGATTGATACCAATCAGGCTTTCCTGATAATTACAGCTGTTATTTCCAACACTGAAACCAAACCCGACAGAAAATCAATTAAACCTGACTTTATCCATTTTCATTAAACTCTTCATTTGGGGAAAGTCACCAAACTTGTAACTTAAATCAAATCTAAGAGCATTAACTACTGGAAATAGACAAGTGAAGAATTTTCTACTACAACAGTGGCAATCTAGATGTCATTTATGTTCAGTTTATAGTGTCTTTGAGGACCATTAATATACAGAAGGAAACTGTCTATCAATAAAAGATGGGTGTGGTAAGACATTTGACAATAACAACTCTAACACTTAGATACACTCAATCATCTAGAAATGTAGAATTATCTTTAAGAGGTGTTAGGTAACCGATTCATCAACAATATGTTTAATCTGCAAACCAAATCATACAAAAATCTAAATACACAAGTGCATGCAGGCATTTGACTTCTTGTTGTGACCTTGACCTTACAGATGAACCAATGGGAGAGGACAACCTTAAGCTTATAAAGCTTCCTGTCCAATCCTTTATTGTATATTTGTAATCATGTTGTAAAAATATTGCAAAACAAGCAAATTCGATGAATTGGAATCCCCCATCGAAAGGGTCAGAGTTGAGGAAAGGCAAAAAAATATATCCAGCAAAAAGTTAAGAATGTTACCAAGAAGCAAATAATTTCATTAGTCAAAATCAAATTAAAAGAAAATGAATGGTTTGTTTGGGTGGGGGTGGGGTGAGGATACAACAGTTTACATGTTGATTATAAATACTGAACTGGGAGGGGGGGGACCAAGGTAAGGTGGTGACCAGGTGTAGGTACACAACATCACATGTTTATAATAAATGTTCATGGAAAAGAATGAAAGAAGTTTAATGAAATTCTTCCAACTGGTTGGTTTGTTATGTACAGATCTGTGGATTTTTAAACAATTAAAGGGCAATAACTATATGGAAAATTGACCAATCGGAAAAAAACTTGAAGGGCATCGTCGCAGTATCTTGGTGAATGTCTATTTCAAGTTTGATGAAATTCTACCTGCTAGTTACTGAGAAATGGCTGCAGACGGACATTTTTCATTAAATCAAGGGCAAAAACTCTGAGGGAAATTGACCTATCAAAAAAAAAACTTGACGGGCATCAGCGCAGTATCTTGGTTCATGTCTATTTCAAATTTGATGAAATTCTACCTGTTAGTTACTGAGAAATGGCTGAAGACGGACATTTTTTATTAAATCAAGGGCAATAACTCTGAGGGAAATTGACCAATAAAAAAAAAAACTTGACGGGCATCATCGCAGTATGTTGGTTCATGTTTATTTCAAGTTTCATGAAATTCTACCAAGTAGTTACTGAGAAATGGCTGCGGACGGACGGACGGACAACGCCATTTCAATACCCACCTCCCGATTTCATCGGCGGGGGATAACAAAATATGTTTAAACCAGATGAACCAATGGTTGACAGTTTAAAACCATGGTAAAAAAAAGTCAGGATCCAACAAGCTCCAAAAATAACATGTTGGATTTAGAACTCATGCATCTGACCTTGAACTTCATAGATCTTTGCTCTAGTAAATTAAAAGATGATGTCCAGCCTACTCTCTAAATATGCTGGCTCTAAAATTTGTATCAGAGTGCAAATACTGACAATAAAATGTTTTAAGCACAATTAAGAGATTTTCAAAATAGGAACATAGCTCAAAAATAGCATGCATGGTTCTAACCTTAATCTAGAGAAGCAATTGTGTAGGCCATGGTAACTGTATTGGTTCTTACTGGATCAATTAAGGTATTAAAAAATTTCTTTCTCCTCCTTTCAAGAAAACCTTGAAAGGTAGATAGATATATGTAATAATACTGCATTAAATGTCCCAATGTTTAAGTGAGTAGCACCTGTTACAGACTGATTTAATAGTTGCCCCATGTGTATCTGTGGTTTATTGTAACATTTGTGTCATTTCTAAGACAGGGGCAGAAGTAGTTTGTGCAACATTACTTGAACTTCTTTAACAGATGATTGTTGCAGGGAGGCTGATACTGATGAGAGGTTAATTCAACAAGAGCTCGTCGAACACGAAATGCCCCCCTTGATGCATTTAGTAATTGCACAAGGAACAGAAATTATATGCTCACTGTAAACAAAAGTTCTACTATTCTGGTTTAATCTGACCTTGACCTTTAACCTAACAAGCAATTACAAAGTGATCTTGGTGCCATCCACTGAGCCATTTTTGAATGTTCCAAATTTCAAGACTAGCTCAAGGTCAAAATCAAGGTCAAATTTCATTTTGGTACAAAATAATATGTATGTGGTCCAAATTTGAAAGCTGTGGCTTGAGAAATGTGAAAGAAGGTCACTAGATCAATATCAAGGTCAAAGTTCATTTCGGTAGACAGAAATATGCATGTGCTTCAAATCTGGAAGCTGTAGCTTGAGAAATGTGAAAGTAAGTAGTAGGTAAAAATCAATGTCATATTTCAATTCAGAACACAAAAATATGCATGCGGTCCAAATCTGAAGTCTGTACAATCAGAAATGTGAAAGTAGGTCACTAGGTCAATCTCATGATCAAAGTTCATTTCGGTACACAAAACTATGCATGTGGTCAAAATTTGAAGCCTGTACCTTCAAAAATGTGAAAGTAGGTCACTAGGCCAATTTCAAGGTCAAAATTTTTTTTGGTACACAAAACTATGCATGTGGTCCAAATTTGAAGCCTGTACCTTCAAAAATGTGAAAGTAGGTCACTAGGCCGATGTCAAGGTCAATTTTTTTTTCAGTGCACAAAACTATGTATATGGTCCAAATCTGAAGGCTGTAGCTACAGAAATGTTAAAGTAGGTCACTAGGTCAAGGTCAACTCATGTCAAGGTTCATCTTGCCACTCAAAACCATACATGTGGTCAAAATTTAAATGTTGTAGGTTATTGACAAGAAGATTTTAAAAGCTTTTCCCTATATAAGTCTATATGAACCATGTGACCCCCAGGGCGAGGCCATATTTGACCCTAGGAGGATAATTTGAACAAACGTGGTAGAGAATCACTAGATGACGCTACATTACAAATATCAAAGCCCTAGTCTTTGTGGTTTGAACAAGAAGATTTTCAAAGTTTTTCCCTATATAAGTCTATGTAAACCATGTGACCCCCAGGCGGGGCCATATTTGACCCTAGGGGGATAATTTGAACAATCTTAGTAGAAATCCACTAGATGATGTCACATACAAAATATCAAAGCCCTAGGCCCTGTGGTTTTGGACAAGAGGTTTTTCAAAGTTTTTCCCTATATAAGTCTATATAAACCATGTGACCCCCGGGGCGGGGCCATATTAGACCCCAGGGCAATAATTTGAATCATCTTGGTAGAGGACCATTAGATGATGCTTCATACTAAATATCAAAGCCCTAGGCTCTGTGGTTTTAGATAAGAAGATCAGAAACCATTTTAACTGTTCCTGGCCAATGTGACCTTGACCTTTGTCCTAATGACCTCAAAATCAATAGGGGTCATCTGCTGATCATGACCAACCTAACTATCAATTTTCCTGACACTAGGCCCAAGCGTTCTCGAGTTACTGCCCAGAAACCATTTTACTGTTCGTGGTCAATGTGACCTTGACCTTTGATATACTGACCTCAAAATCAATAGGGGTCATCTGCTGGTCATGACCAACCTCCCTATCAACTTTTGTGACCCTAGGCCTATGCGTTCTTGAGTTATCATCCGGAAACCGTTTTACTATTCAGGGTCACTGTGACCTTGACCTTTGACATACAGACCTCAAAATCAATAGGGGTCATCTGCTGTTCATGAACAACCTCCCTATCAACTTTCATGATCCTAGGTCCAAGCGTTCTTGAGTTATCATCCGGAAACCGTTTTACTATTCAGGGTCATTGTGACCTTGACCTTTGACATACAGACCTCAAAATCAATAGGGGTCATCTGCTGGTGATGAGCAACCTCCCTATCAACTTTCATGATCCTAGGCCCAAGCGTTCTTGAGTTATCATCCGGAAACAGATTGGTCTACATTCCGACCGACCGACCGACCATCTGCAAAACAATATACCCCACTTCTTCGAAGCGGGGCATAATAATGGATTTGTCCACATGGAAAGAAAATATCTGGTTTTGTAGGCACGAGTTCTGAAAGATTATATCCTATTCTGAAGAAGAATTTACTAATTCTACTTCTAGCAGTAACTGATTCTACAATGCTTCCAAACTCACAAGAATTCAATGAATACAAAAACAACACATAAAACAAAAATTCACATCTTGCTTTGTTTTGTTGTTGTCAAATTGTCTCTCTGTTGGTAGAACAGTATCATGCAAGTCATGTTGGCGCCAGCATATTCTCTAGATGGTGTTTAAAATACCTCATTATTGTAATCACAATGAGTGGCAAGGCCATAAAGTCACCACAGAAACTGGAATCAAGAGCTATGAACACCAAAATCTGGGGAAAAAATGAAAATATGATGGCAGTCCAGGGATGCACTCCAACTGTGGGTCTAGGGCAACACCCTTGTAGGAGTGACTGGGGAAGCTCCTCATATTTAGATAGTACTAGGAAGACTGTTCATTCTTTTGAAACAAAGACAGCATTAAATATATTCCTATGACCATAATTGATTATTTTATTGGAAAATAGCAGACAAGATTTGTAATTTTCTAGACAAAGAAAATATACATGCAACGTACATATATAATTATCTTCCTTACTTTTACAAAACGTGTTTTCAGCTCGAGCTTGATACTCCTGAAATTTGCTAGATTATCAGACTACTGCTACAGTAACTTTAGAATACTGCAATGTCTCCCTAGATAATATGTAGATCTAAATGGGCTATTCCAGGAAATATCAAACTAGTTTCAAACTAGACCTAGATTTCATTGAGACAAACATTCTGATAAAGTTTTATAAAGATAAGTAACAAATTCAAGTTTTTTCTAAAGTTTCTGAGGTGTAGTTCACATCTTTTTCTTTTGGTTGCCATGGCAACCAGAATACTTAATTAATGGCTAGATTTGAAGGAATCTGAAAGGGGACCACACAAGGAACATTCCTGCGAAGTTTGGTTTAAATTAGCATAGTGGTTAAGGAGATGTATTTTAAAGAAATTGCGGATGAAAAGCAAGGACTGATGACGGGCATCGAATAATCCTAAAAGCTAACGATGTGCACTTCCTGCTGAGATGAGCTAAGCAATTATAACATCAGCTTACGGTGTCTACGGTGCTTAGAATGTACAGGACACCATAGTAATAATATAGTTTAATCAAAGAAAATACTGTGCAAATCCCAAATAATTGCTCTATGAGACAATAATGTCCACAAACAATACCAAGATAATAACTTTTATCATATAAGACATATTAGTTTTCAATTATTTTAGATTTACTGCCAGAGATGTATCATAAAGGAACCAAAGAATCTATATTTGGAGTAAAAGATCTTTTCTGTCACAAAAGAAATTAATCATCAACAGAAAGTCTGCATTATTAGCATCAATATATATCCTGCTGTATATTCATTTTGCTTGTCAGAAATGTAGACATGGCATAAACGAAAACCATTGTCTTTTCTAAATAATTGTATCTTCCTTTAATAATGCTGCCCAAATGCATTTCATATTGAACTGTAATTCTGACTTCTAATGAACGAATTTTAACAGTAATAGTACTACCATAATACTGGTATTTTTTTTTTTTACTTATGACCAGTATATTAACCTTTTAATTTTTTTAAAAATATGGCAGAAGATGTTTAATAAGGAGCAGGTGTTTATTAGCTGGGAATATACAGTAGCTGGAGGTACAGAACTAAGTATGGGTAGTGTTGGTGTTGCGCTTGACACATTGTTTTTGCACCAAGTCATTTGAATATAAATCTGTTATGTGTGATCTGAACCTTTGAGCTATGGATCTGGATTTGGCCCATGACAATTCATCTTATTACATGAAACATTGGTGCCAAGTATTATTAAAATCCCTTGATGGATAGTTATGTAATAGAAATGAAATAAAACCTGTTAATACCATGTTAACCAATGACAGCTTTGACCTTTGAACTAAGGGTCTGGCAGTTGTGCATTATCTCATCTCCCATCTCATCATGAGGAAATTTGTGTATAGTAATACTAAAATCCCTTCACAGATGGTTAAGGTTACAGCGCATTTGTGCTAAGTACTTTTAAAATCCCTAATGGATGGCAAATTTATCAAGCAGACATGTCTTTTTGTTAACCTTTGACCTCAGTGTGACCTTGACCTTTGAGTTGGGACTTGCATGTGGCACATCAACTTGTTATGGGCAGCATTTGTGCCAAGTAACATTAAAATCCCTTGAAAGATGTTTGACTGGTAAGTACACAGGAACTTTACACACCTGTCGAGCTTTGACCTTTAACTGTGACCTTCACCTTTGAGCATGGGGAAATTGTTCTGCACCTGACAAATTGTCTTGTTATTGGGTACATTTGTGCCAAGTTATATTAAAATTACTTGGAGGTACCAACTTGAAGGACAGAAACCAGTAGGGAATTAAAAACATTCCTAAAGTGCTTTTTCCAGTTTCAAAAGGTATGCACAGACATACTCTTGTATGCACAACTCTATCAATGTTATATGTACTCTTACAAGCAAAGGTCATCATAACCTCCAAGACAATTAGATATTGTAAAGAAATTGCACCTGCTCATTTCTATTTGGCATAATAATTATTGCTGTTTACAGTTTCTGAAGTAAAAACAGACTCCTCACTGGAAAACTATTCTACAAATTGAATGTGCATGAGAATTGCCCAAAGATGCAGCTCCCAGGGAACAATAAAACAGATGACAATCAGTATAACAACGCCAGACAAATTTAGCTTAATAGCCTACCTTAATGCTTATATGCCATTAAGGCAGCAAGTCAAATATACGGGGAATTGTTTTTTCCATACTTTAAGTTACTATCCAAGTTTTATAAATTAAAAATATACACTATTTCATGAATGCTGAAAATAATGACAAGAGCTGTCAGAAGAACCTTAACCAAAAATTGCTAAGTCAAACAAGAACTGTCGGATGACAGCGCGCTCGACTATTCGAAGAATTGATTGAAGAATGGGGTCAAAATATTTCCATAGATTTTCAGACAAAAGAAAAAAATTGATTAAACAAAAAATGTTTCTGTATTTGTGGATTTCAATAAGTCTTGCACTAAATGGCAATGTGTGACCATGATGGCAAATATGTTAAGTTAAATGTTAGGCAAAATGTGGACTTGTATGAAACATTTAACTAATTTCCAAGTCCAAAAAGGGTCATAATTCAGTTAAAATAGTTGACAGAGTTATGTACACTTGCCTACAGATGGAAATCATGTTGATATACAAGTGTTAAAAGTTTCAAAGCCACAGTTCAAATAGTTTTGACAAAAATTTCAAAGTCCAAAAAGGGCCATAATTCAGCCAAAATAGTTGTCAGAGTTATGTACTCTTGCCTACAGATGGAAATCATAATGATAAACAAGTGTTTAAAGTTTAAAAGCCATATGTCAAATAGTCTTGACAAAACATGGACATATACGAAAACAGAACCAATTTCCAAGTTCAAAAAGGGCCATAATTCAGCCAAAATGCTTAATGGAGTTATGTACTCTTGCCTACAACAGGACATGGTGATGGTAAACAAGTGTTGAAAGTTTCAAAGCTTTATCTCAAAAGACTTTGTCAAAATATGAACTGGTACGAAAAACTTAACCAAGATTTCTAAGTCAAAAGGGGCCATAATTCAGTCAAAATGCTTGACAGAGTTATGTACTTTTGCCTATAACTGGACATGGTGATGGTAAACAAGTGCTGAAAGTTTCAAAGCTTTATCTCAAAAGACTTTGTCAAAATGTGGACTGGTACGAAAAACTTAACCAGGGTGTGACGCCGACGCCAACACGGACGCCAATGCAGACGCCGTGGTGAGTATGATAGCTCTACTTATTCTTCGAATAGTCGAGCTAAAAAGGGGCATATCTTTGTAAAAATACTTTGCATAACTTAACTTGTGCTCTGCGTGTCACATTATCACAGAGAACAGGTGAGTGCAAATAGCTTTACCTTCTTCAAATAGTGGTGCTAAAAACATGAGGAGAGGGAGAGGGGGAGGGTATATGGACAAGTAACTATATACTAGACAAGAGGGCCCTGAAGGCCCAGTATGGCTCACCTGACCTATTGACCTAAAGATCAGATCATAAAGATTAACATTCTGACCAAGTTTCATTAAGATATGGTCATAAATGTGGCCTCTAGAGTGTTAACTAGCTTTTCCTTTGATTTGGCCTAGTGACCTAGTTTTTGACCCCACATGACCAAGATTCAAACTTGACCTTAAAATCATAAAGATTAATATTCTTACCAAGTTTCATGAAGATAAATCATAAAAGTGGCTTCTAGACTGTTAACAAGCTTTACCTCTGATTTGACCTGGTGATCTAGTTTTGACCCCACATGACCCAGATTTGAACTTGACCTAAAGATTATCAAGGTTAACATTCTGACCAAGATTTATGAAGACACAGTCATAAATGTGACCCCAGGGTGTTAACAAGTTTTTCCTTTGATTTTTTGATCTGGTGACCTAGTTTTTGATCCCTAATGATCCAGATTCAAACTTGACCTAGCGGTCATCAAGACAAACATTTTGATTAAGTTTCATAGAGATATTACCATTAATTTTCCTTTGATCTGACCTGGTGACCTAGTTTTTGACCTCAGATGATCCAATAACAAACTCCAAGATTTTATTGAGGGTAACATTCTGACTAAGTTTCATTAAGATTGGGCCAAAATTGTGACCTCTACAGTGTTAACAAGATTTTCCTTTGACTTGGCCTGGTGACCTAGTTTTTGACCCGACCTTGACCCAGATTAGAACATGACCTAAAGATCCTAAAGATTAACATTCTGACAAAGTTTCATTAAGATAAGGTCATAAATGTGGCCTCTACGGAGTTAACTAGCTTTTCCTTTGATTTGACCTAGTGACCTAGCTTTTAATCCCGCATGACCCAGATTCTAACATGACCTAAAGATCATCAAGGTTAATTTTCTGACCAAGATTCATGAAGATACAGTCATAAATGTAGTCTCTTGAGTGTTAACAAGTTTTTCCTTTCATTTTTGGCCTGTGACCTAGTTTTTGACCCCACTTGACCGAGATTTGATCTTATCCTAAAGATCAACAAGATTAACATTCTGGCCAAGTTTCATAGAGATAATGCCATAAATGTGGCCTCTAGAGTGTTAACTAGCTTTTCCTTTGATTTGACCTAGTGACCTAGCTTTTAATCCCGCATGACCCAGATTCTAACATGACCTAAAGATCATCAAGGTTAATTTTCTGACCAAGATTCATGAAGATACAGTCATAAATGTAGTCTCTTGAGTGTTAACAAGTTTTTCCTTTCATTTTTTGGCCTGTGACCTAGTTTTTGACCCCACTTGACCGAGATTTGATCTTATCCTAAAGATCAACAAGATTAACATTCTGGCCAAGTTTCATAGAGATAATGCCATAAATGTGGCCTCTAGAGTGTTAACAACCTTTTTCTTTGACTTGACCTGGTGACCTAGTTTCTGTCCCACCTGACCCAGATTTGAACTTGGCCTAAAGATCATCAAGATTAACATTCTGACCAAGTTTCATTAAGATATGGCCATAAATGTGGCCTCTAGAGTGTTAGCAAGCTTTACCTTTGATTTGACCTGGTGACCTAGTTTTTGACCCCATCTGACCCAGATTGGGTCTCCACCTAAAGACCATCAAGATAAACATTCTGAAAAAGTTTCATTACTATATGGTCATAAATGTGGCCTCTAGTGTGTTAACTAGCTTTTCCTTTGATTTGGCCTGGTGACCTAGTTTTTGATCCTACATGACCCAGATTCAAACTGGATCTAAAGATCATCAAGATTAACATTCTGACCAAGTTTCATGAAGATATATCATAAATGTGGCCTCTACAGTGTTAACAAGTTTTTTCCTTTGATTTGACCTGGTGACCTAGTTTTTGATCCCAGATAACCCAATATCGAACTTGTCAAAGATTTTATTGGGGGTAACATTCTGACCAAGTTTCATTAAGATTGGGCCAAAATTGTGACCTCTAGAGTGTTAACAAGCTTTTCCTTTGATTTGACCTGGTGACCTAGTTTCTGACCCCGGATGACCCAATATCGAACTCGTCCAAGATTTTATTGAGGGTAACATTCTGACCAAGTTTCATTAAGATTGGGCCAAAATTGTGACCTCTAGAATGTTAACAAGCTTTTCCTTTGATTTGACCTGTTGACCTAGTTTTTGACCCCAGATGACCCAATATCGAACTCGTCGAAGATATTATTGAGGGTAACATTCTGACCAAGTTTCATTAAGATTGGGCCAAAATTGTGACCTCTAGAGTGTTATTAAGCTTTTCCTTTGATTTGACCTGGTGACCTAGATTTTGATCCCAGATGCCCCAATATCGAACTTGTCCAAGATTTTATTGAGGGTAACATTCTGACCAAGTTTCATTAAGATTGGGCCAAAATTGTGACCTCTAGAGTGTTAACAGTCAAATTGTTGACGACGGACACAGGGCGATGACAAAAGCTCACCTTGAGCACTTCGAAGTGCTCAGGTGAGCTAATAAAATTCAGGATTGTAACAAAAATGGTGAGAGGGAGGAGAGCTGGTGTGTAATGGGTGGGGAGGGGGGTAGAAATCGACATGAGTTTAGAAGTGGAGGTAGGAAGGATAAGTACTAAGAAATATTATAAGATGTAAGTTCATTTATGTGACTTTATGTATCAAATATAATAGGCATCTAGCATTTTGCTGTGGTCTTAATAAATAAGCTACTGTTTAAATGCTGGCTCTTTCCCTAAAATTCATACTTTCTGCTTCCCTTGCACCATTATTGATTGAGAGATTTACTTTCCTTGAATTATTTATGCTATAACAGAATCAATGAGCTTATGGCGTTCAATCAGTGTCAAGATTTCTTTTTTTACATACTTGCTTCACAATTAACTTGTTTTTTATGTTTTACTATTACATTCAAACATCATCATTGCTCTCAATAAATTGTCACCTCTTTCTTTATTGATTTCTGCATTAGTGAGATTAAGGACCATAGGCTTACATGTATTTGTCATTAAGCATAATTATTGTACAAACTGTTTGGCATAAGTCTTTGCAGTCTTTCTGCCTATATATATATATATATGGTTCAAACAGAACATAGTAGGAAAAATTCAAGCAATTTTCAAGGACTTTCAAGTACTTATTTTCATTTTTTCAAGGCCTACCCTTCTCAAAAGACTGTCTCAAAAATCTTAGTCTGAATGTTTTATTCCATCAGTGTGGATTAATTTTACCTGCAGGCCTGAGTACAAAGAACAACATGACCCAGATTTGCAGAATAATGCTAATAATGCTATGGTTTTCCAGCCTGCTTTACATAACTTGATATCACATGCTTACAATGCTGTCCAATGATGAATAGACCCATTTGTTTTTGTCAACTTAAATGGCTTCACCCAAGGTTTATTGTCATCAATGTCTCCTATTTATTCCACTCCGCATGCCATAGCAATTTTGTTACTTAACTCATGAAAAGTTTTAGCATTATATAGACTGCTACCAATGTATACAATGATCGATCTGTGACAAAATAAGATATATTCCTTCAAATGATCTCCACTATCCACAGACTTTTAAACAATGGAAGTTTTTTTTCTCAGGATTTTTAGTGTTAACATCATTTTCAAGGAGCTTTCAAGGTCTTTCATCAAATTAAAGGACTTTTCAAGGTCTGTGCAAACCCTGTATGAAACTTCCTCAAAACTTTTTTTCAGGGCATGTAGTAAGAGAAGGAAAAGGATTGTCAAGGTGAAATTCTCCCTCAATGATACAAGACCTTCATCTGCACTTGTATGAAGTATATTATTATAAATGAACAGAACTAGTACAAAACATATACAGTCTAACCTGTACTAACGGTCACCTCCGATCAGCGGTCACCTCCGTTCAGCGGCCATTTTATGACGCCCCAGATGGATTTTCCTCTATTTTATCACTTTATTCAGCGGCCACCTGCCGTCCGCAGCCAGCGGCCACCGAAACTGCCTCCCGACCGCCGTATCTGACCCCTTTCAGCGGCCATTTTTCTTCTAAAACCAATTATTTTTAGGCAATAATCGCCGAAGATACCCGATTTTGAAAAGCACGTGGTTGCTAAGTTTCGCGTGACTTCACCACAAGAACGACAAAATGACATGAGCTTCTCAATTAAAACTGATAACCAAGGGTGTAATCCCCTTTTGTTATGATCAAATGGCCAGTAATTATCGGTAATTAACGTGTCACCTCAAGTCAATTTTGTTGTTCACAGTTTGACCTCGGTTAAAGATAATACTCAATAACTAATTAGTAGCATAGTATTTGTGATTTTTTTATACTTCTGTCATGAAAATACTATTAAATTTATACGAAATTAATTGTGTTTGAAAAAAAAAATATATAAACCACTCTTATCTTTTACGGAACGTAACGGCAATCTTAGATTTAGCGTAGACAATAAGCGCCGAGAGTAGCTTCCCTTACCAAAATGGCGAAAATTGTAAACAAACTTGTTCTGTAGTTGGAAAATTGTCTGTGACAATTTTTGTGGTAAAAAAAACACGCCGGAGTTTTAGATTGCTAAGAAGACCATTCGTACTGCGAAGGCAAATGCACATCATTGTATTCTGGTAACATAATAATGGAAAACCCAAAAAGAAATGGGCCTAAAGGCTATAGACTGGTCAGAAGTCTGAAAAATACATATACTGGCTGCACCTCCGATCGGCGGTCACCTGGCTTAAGCGGCCAAATTGTCTGCTTCCCTTGGCTGGCTGCTTAAGACAGGTTAGACTGTACATCATTTCTGACACAATATATCAGAATACCTTAGACCATATACAGATTATATAAAGGGATCTAAATAAGTTGTTTTAAAACTGAGGAATTATTTGTCACGCCTGCTCTGAGAAACTGAAGGGTAAGTTACCAGATCTGGTGGTTAGGCTTGATTTTTTTTACTGTAATACACTTCAGGCCGTAGCGTCTGTAATAAGTATTGCATGTTTCAGATGTTACTTTTTATCAAATTGGAAAAAAATGTTTTCTGACTGATAAAAACTGGCAAAGACTTTTGCAACAAATATGTTAAAAATGTCTGAGAACTCCTTGTTGTATTGGTCCTTTTTGCTAAAACTTGAAAATGTAATTACAGTTTATGATAAACACACTGAATTTCATTTTAATACGACAATAACTTTAATACATCACACAAACGATGTAATAAAGCTCCTGCAGGTTTTCTGTTTAAGAGGTAAAACAGCATCTTATGTAGACAGTAAATTTCCTTACACAAAACTTGACATCAAAGAAAAGATGTTATCACTTAGACAATCTTTTTAAAATGTAAAGGTGATATAAACATACTGTACACTGTCTCACTGGTGAACATATACAAGAGCTGTCAGAGGACAGCAACACTTGACTATTCAACAGCCTTGTCAGTTGAATGAAAATAAAAGTCGAAAAAGTGGCATAATTTTGTAAAAATGCAAAGTAGAGTTATGGAATCTGCATGTCAGATCATGACAGTGAACAAGTGCGTGAAGTTTCAATCCATTCCCATTAGTGAGTACTGAGATACCAGCTTACATATACAAAAACTTACCCAAACACTGCTTAGTCAAAAAAGGGACATAATTTTGTAAAATGCAAAGTAGAGTTATGTAACCTGTGCATTACATGTCAGATCATGACAGTGAACAAGTGTGTGAAGTTTCAATCCATTCCCAGTAGTAGGATACCAGTTTACATATAAAACCTTAACCAAAAATTTCTAAGTCGAAAAAGGGGCATAATTTTGTAAAACAGCAAAACAGAGTTATGGAACCTGTGCAATGTAAGTCAGTTTATCACAGTGAATAAGCATGTGAAGTTTCAATCCATTCCCATAAGTGGTTACTGAGATACTAACTTATATACAAAAACTGATCCAAATCGGGACGCTGACGCCGACGCAGACGCGGATGCTGACGCATGTGTGAGTCCAATAGCTCTACCTATTCTTTGAATAGTCGAGCTAAAAATGTACTAAACTTTGAGCTAAAGTATGAAAGTTCTAATCTGCCTTTGACTTTAATGCAAGGAAATTTAATTAAGTTTACTATCTTGGAGGCAATAAGCTTTTTCTAAGAACTAAATATTGCTGTTTGCTGTGACACCAGCTAGGTATCAAATGATATATTGATCTTATCTTGTAACAGAAGCCAGATCAAAGCCCTGTAGTAGTCAATCATTTAATTAACACAACCTTCTTTCAAAATAGAATTATTTTCTGAAGAAAAAAAATCTATTTACAAAGTTCCTTGTGATATAATGTAGAATATTAAGCCTTTTAGTCAATGTCAGCTTGTCCCGATGCAAAATGCCACGATTCACAAAGGCAAACATTCTACCAGATTTCATGTAGATCAGTCGTAGATGTGACCTCTATACACATAAATTAGTGTGACATTGTTTTTTTCTATGATAAGATCAAGTTACACCGACCTTGTTTATAACACAAACAAATACATCAAACTTGGCATAAATCTAACAAAGATTAATATTCTGACTGCACTTCAGGTAAACTGGGTTTAAAACCTGTCCTCCAGCCTGGTAACAATTTTTCTATGATATAACAAAATGATCAACAAAATAAAGTTTCAAATAAGAATTAAATTTCATGAAGATAAGCATTTTGACAATGTTCATGTTAATCAGGCTTTAACCTTTAGCCTGCTGGCGGCAAGTGATTCTGCCTTTGCGACCAGTGCAGACCAAGATCAGCCTGCATATCCGTGCAGTCTGATCATGGTCTGCACTGTTTGCTATCCAGTCAGTAAATTTTCAGTGAACACCCCTTCGAATGATAAATGGTATTGCCCAAATTGAATGATGGACCAGTCCATTTTAGATATTTAGCAGGCTAAGGCTTTAACAAGGTTTTACCATGATGTGACTTACCTTATGAAGTCAGACAACCCAGCTTCAGATATTAAGGCAAACATTCTGACCATGCTTTATGGAAAGTGGATGAAAAATAGCATGGCATCAAAGAATTTCATCAATGTTGTTCTATGATTTGAACTAGTGATCTAATTTTTTAAACATGATGTCCTAAAGAAGCAAAACTCATCAAACATTTTATTGAGGAAAACATTCTGACCATTGGCTTCAATAACAGTGGGCCATTTAGAAATTATGACACGAGTATAAACAGCAAAATTGTAAAATGGTAAACAATGGACGCCAACCATCATATCCCCCTTAATATTACTAACAGCTCACCTTAAACCTTAGGTTCAAGCTGGCTTTTTTCTTCAAAATTTACATTTTCTGCTTCCGTTGCGTTGCGGAGATTTACTTCGCTTGAATTATTTATGATATAACAGAATCAACGAGCATATGCTGTTCAATCAGTGTCAAGGTTTCTGTTTTTACATGGTTACTTCACAATTAACTTGCTTTTTATATCAGCCTATTACACTGAAACATCATTAATGCTCTCAATAAATTATCGCCTTTCTTTATTGCTTTCTGCATTAGCAAGATTAAGGCATAATGGCTTAAACATAAATATATTTGTTTAGAACTCTGTCTAAATATTGTTTTGCATAAGTCTTTGCCATCATTTTAGCAGCGGGATAAAATCAACATTTATATATATATAAAACAGACTTCCTCTCAAGAGCTTCTTTTGACAAGTAGTAAGAGCAAATAATGCATCTCAGAGACTATGTGAAATTCTCCCTTAATGGCACTTGACCTTCACCTGCCTTTGTCTTTAGAATATTTTCAGGGAGCTAAAAAGCAAACAGTATCATTCTTCAAAGCTTAGTCGACAAAATATGTAAGACAATTACAAAACTAGAGCTAAAATTAGAAAAAAGCTTCTCATGAACCGCTTGATGGATCTTCATCAAACTTGGTCTGTAGCATCATTACTAAACATATTAATGCAAACATATTACACTCTTCAACACACATACACTGGTACTATCAAATGCACTTTAATGCAAAGGAACTTAATTAACTTAACAATGTCTTAGATGCAAAAAACACTTTTTCTGAGAACCAAATATAGCTCTTTGTTGCGACACCAGCTAGTCCTCTAGTGTTATATTGATCTTATCTTGTAACAGAAGCCAGATCACAGCCTTGTAGTCGTCTATAGTGTATTTAACACAACCTTTTTTTAATAAAGTTATTTTCTGTAGAAAAGAAAAATCGACTAGGGAATTTCCGGTGACATTACATATTACATTAAGTCTTTTATCCAGTATCAACTTATTTGGTTGCAAAATGTAGCAATGACCTGCTGGAGAAGATAAAAATCTGCCCCTGGGTAAGGGACTTAAACCTACATAATTTGATAAAATTTTCATTAAGAACTATAGACTACTGTAAAGCAATAAAAGTCCCTTACCAGAAAGGGGAATTTGCCTTTTTTTTGACGTGAAACTTATAACTAAAGAACCTGCATATTCTCAAAATTAAGACACCATCAGACTAAAATTATTCTATACTTCAGGATAAATGGAAAAAAAATTCTTACATAACAGTAAAAAGTCTGAACAAATAGGCCATTTGATACATTTGACTATTACAAAGAACAAGATGTTGTATTTTCCAACATAAATGTTGGGTAGAGCATAGACGTTTGTATCTTTCAATACAATTCTTTCCTCAAGTAGGTAAGCTTTTACAATTTGGGCAATACGTGGTCATATTTTGACGATACTGATTTGATTTCTGTTCTATGGTAAAAGTAGGTAATTCCTGTTTGCCAACTTAAGCTCTAATAACAGCAAATAATGGAAAAGAGCCATGCCAGTTGGCAAAAGGTCATTTCCGAGCTGTCTCATACATATAAACTGGCTGAATATGAAACTATCAGTATAATTTCAGACAGTAAAGATGTCATTTCCGATTACAGTTATCATCCATTCACGCATAAATCTTAACACATTAGTTATATATAATGTTTCAAGTCTTTCACAAATTTATATGTCTGGCTGAATATTTGTGAGAAAAATTAATAAGTTCACTTTTCTAAGTATTCTCTACTCAAAAATAGCTAAACTGTCTGAATCACATTCCAGTGATATGCAAAACTTGCCATGGCAGTGATCACTCTGTGAAGTTAGGCGGAATTCCAACCAGTGGTATAGAAGTAGCCCAGACATCACTGAATTTGACAAATCAAGGATTATAACTCTGCTGAAAAACATTACACTGAAATGTGCCGATGGCATGCACAACTACCCATCACACTAGTCACTCATGAGGTTTGGTGAAGTGAAGCCCAATTCACCCCAACGGTACAGCCATACATGCCATATTTTCAGACGGTCAATAAGGGAGATTTGCCTCAACAGGGCTCTTTTTAAGGGAGATTTGGGTAAAAATAAGGGAGACTTTTATTCGCTCATTTTTACGTGCTAAATAGCTGTTTTCATGAAAAAAATCATCAAGTTTTCTATATTGAATTGATGAGTGGAGCCAACAGTTGTGTACAGAATGCATGATTAATACTTACAGCACTTAAATTAATCCGCTGGAAATTCAGAATTCCATGAAAGATTGAACCAGGAACTTTAGTTTTGCTTTATGTGTTGATGCTTCTGCATCTGGAGAGAGTGGTTTTTTTGACATGTTTAAGCATACAATACTCAAAAGATTGTGGAGATATCATGTCAAAAACAGTCTTTTTAAGGGCACTCATTTCTTTTCAGAAACAAAGTTGTTAAAACAAAAATGAAAGTTGTTCTATTGCTGGATTGTCCATATTTAGATTAAAACTACATGTATTTAAACTGGGAATTCTTCTCCCATTAATTATTGCAACAATATCACAAAGGAATGGCAGTCAATTCTTTGAGCAGTATGAACTGCAATTTATTTCATAAAATTCACTTATCCGAATTCATGTTTGTCCGAAATTCTGTGTAGTCTGACATTAACTCGCCAATTTTTCTTAAATCGTGGTTGATTTTTTTTGCATATTGTGCAAGTATTTAAATTGAGAAGCATGAACTCGGTGTTAGCACTAACCTGTCTCATCTTCTGATGGCTCGATAAATATTGAGGTCAGCGAAAACGAAAGTACACTTTGGCAGATGGCGGTAAAATGACGTAATTTTAAGACTGGTTTACATATTGTTTTTAAAACTACGGTTCAGCGATTTTGATGTTATTGAATCAGTCTAAAATCTCGAATGCACATGTTTACAATTGCCTACGGGTAAGATTAAATGGTTAATTGCAGATGGTGACAGTAGGTGGAAAGATAATTAATGCCTCAGGCGTGTATCTCTCGATAAACAAGCTATCAAAATTATGTTTGAAGAGTACTATTTCCGGGCTACTCGATACTGAATTTCAAGTATTTTCTCAAGGTCTACATTGGGTCCCAGATACGATTTTTCGACAGAGGACTTTATTTCTGAATTTATTTTTTTACGGGAGGTTTTCATGTCCTGGCGGGAGACCGGGAGATATACTGAAAATACGGGAGAAAAAGTCTCCAGGCGGGAGATATGGCATGTATGGGTACAGCAAGTAAAATATACAAAAAATCAAGGGCCATACTTCTGCAGAAAATCAATGAACAGGACATGTCAATGATACACGCAATTTGGACTTGCTACTGATCACTCCTATAAGGTTTGGTGGAAATCTGCCCAATTATATAACAGAAGTGTGCAAAACATAAAATTTGACAAACCAAGGGTCAATTTAAACTCAACTGGAAATCTCCAAACCAGAACATGCTGACTAGGCTTGCCTTGGCTATCATCACTTTATGAAGTTTGTTGTAATTCCCCCTGGCACTGTCTGAGCAGTTGCACTGACCAGATAAACTGCGATAAATCAAAGGCCATAACTCTACCGAAAATCACTTTTAAAATTATTTTTTTGGAAATTCTTTCTTTTTTTCTTATCAATACAAATAACACTTAAAATGTTTTTTCAACTTTTAGCGCTGCCTGTTCCTCAAAGGGGAACAGCTGATCAATTTGACCAATCTTAGAAAAGTAGGAGTAAAGCTGACCCTTCTGACCGATGTTAAGAAAGATCCATGTTCCTAAAAGGAGTGAGAACCATTTGACCCATGCAAGCATGCTTCTGACAAAGTTTGGAGAAGATCCATCGCATGTCTTATGAAAAGAAGTTGTTGAAAGTAAACAGCTAGAAAACAGACAAAGCACAATAATTACCAATGCCAGAAGAAAGACAAAGCACTGAACTCTTGTTTGTGAGCTAAAAATGAGCAATATTTAAACAAGAGGACCATGATGGTCCTGAATCGCTCACCTATCTCCACATGACCCAGTGTTCAACTGAGTATGACATCGTTATTTCTATTATTTGACATAGTGACCTAGTTTTTGAGCACATGTGACCTAGATATCATCAAGATAAAAAATTCTGACCAATTTTCATGAAGATCCATTGAAAAATATGGCCTCTAGAGAGGTCACAAGGTTCTTCTATTATTTGACCTAATGACCTAGTTTTTGAAGGCACGTGACCCACTTTTAAACTTGACCTAGATATCATCAAGGTGAACATTCTCACCAATTTTCATGAAGATCTCGTGAAAAATATGGCCTCTAGAGGGGTCACAAGGTTTTTCTATTTTTCGACCTACTGACCTAGTTTTTGACCGCACATGACCCAGTTATGAACCTGACCTAGATATCATCAAGCTGAACATTCTCACCAATTTTCATGAAGATCCATTGATAAATATGGCCTCTAGAGAGGTCACAAGGTTTTTTCTATTTTTAGACCTACTGACCTAGTTTTTGACCCCACGTGACCCAGTTTCGAATCTGACCTAGATATCATCAAGATGAACATTCTGACCAATATTCATGAAGATCTCATGAAAAATATGGCCTCTAGAGAGGTCACAAGGTTTTTCTATTTTTAGATCTACTGACCTAGTTTTTAACCCCACGTGACCCAGTTTCGAACTTGACCTAGATATATTCAAGGTAAACATTCTGACCAATTTTCATGAAGATCCATTGAAAAATATCGCCTCTAGAGAGGTCACAAGGTTTTCCTATTTTTAGACCTACTGACCTAGTTTTTGACCGCACATGACCCAGTTTCGAACTTGACCTAGATATCATCAAGGTGAACATTCTGACCAATTTTCATGAAGATCCATTGAGAAATATGGCCACTAGAGAGGTCACAAGGTTTTTCTATTTTTAGATCTACTGACCTAGTTTTTGATCCCACATGACCCAGTTTCGAACTTGACCTAGATATCATCAAGATGAACATTCTGACCAATATTCATGAAGATCTCATGAAAAATATGGCCTCTAGAGAGGTCACAAGGTTTTTCTATTTTTAGATCTACTGACCTAGTTTTTAACCCCACGTGACCCAGTTTCGAACTTGACCTAGATATCATCAAGATGAACATTCTGACCAATTTTCATGAAGATGCATTGAGAAATATGGCCTCTAGAGAGGTCACAAGGTTTTTCTATTTTAGACCTAATGACCTAGTTTTTGACCCTACGTGACCCAGTTTCGAACTTGACCTAGATATCATCAAGATAAACATTCTGACCAATATTCATGAAGATCTCATGAAAAATATGGCCTCTAGAGAGGTCACAAGGTTTTTCTATTTTTAGACCTACTGACCTAGTTTTTAACCCCACGTGACCCAGTTTCGAACTTGACCTAGATATCATCAAGATGAACATTCTGACCAATTTTCATGAAGATGCATTGAGAAATATGGCCTCTAGAGAGGTCACAAGGTTTTTCTATTTTTAGACCTAATGACCTAGTTTTGATCCTACGTGACCCAGTTTCGAACTTGACCTAGATATCATCAAGATAAACATTCTGACCAATACTCATGAAGATCTCATGAAAAATATGGCCTCTAGAGAGGTCACAAGGTTTTTCTATTTTTAGACCTACTGACCTAGTTTTTGACCCCACGTGACCCAGTTTCGAACTTGACCTAGATATCATCAAGGTGAACATTCTGACCAATTTTCATGAAGATCTTGTGAAATATATGGCCTCTAGAGAGGTCACAAGGTTTTTCTATTTTTAGACCTACTGACCTAGTTTTTGACGGCACGTGACCCAGTTTCGAACTTGACCTAGATATCATCAAGATGAACATTCTGACCAATTTTCATAAAGATCCCATGAAAAATGTGACCTCTAGAGTGGTCACAAGCAAAAGTTTACGGACGCACGGACGCACGGACGCACGGACGGACGACGGACGACGGACACCGCGCGATCACAAAAGCTCACCTTGTCACTTTGTGACAGGTGAGCTAAAAAATGCCATATAATGCTGTCTAGGTCATATTCAGGTTACAGATGTCCCAGTAGATAAATGGTATATGCCAGAGATAATATGTACAGATTGCATCAATTCTGACCTCATCACATTCAACTACCAGGGGAAGTCTGGTGTGCCACTCATCCATCAATTACCAAACAATTTCCCTTATCATTATCAAATACAGAACAAACTGGTTTTTTTCTTTTCCATACAAATCAGAGCCAATACAATTGGCACAAGATTCTTATCTCAATTAAGTTCAGGTAAACACTAATATTTTTGTATCATTGTATGATCCTGTAAATGAGTTTTCCAGTTCGATTCTGACATGATTGTCATTCACATGGTCATTCCCTTTATCATGTTTATTTTGTATCCTGATGATCCAGTGACATATATTGTTTTGCAGATGTCAGTCAGTCAGTCGGTAGGTCTGTCGGTCCATAGACCAATCCGTTTAGGCCTAGGATCATGACAGTTGATAGGGAGTTGGTCATAACCAGCAGATGACCCCTATTGATTTTGAGGTCAGTAGGTCAAAGGTCAAGTCACAGTGACCCGGAACAGTTAAATGGTTTCCGGATGATAACTCAAGAACGCTTAGGCCTAGGATCATGACAGTTGATAGGGAGGTTGGTCATGACCAGCAGATGACCCCTATTGATTCTGAGGTCAGTAGGTCAAGGTCACAGTGACCCGGAACAGTTAACCCATTTCCGGATGATAACTTGAGAACGCTTGGGCCTAAGATCATGAAAGCTGATAGGGAGGTTGGTCATGACCAGCAGATGACCCCTATTGATTTTGAGGTCAGTGTATTACAGGTCAAGGTTAAAGTGATCTGGAACAGTTAAATGGTTTCCGGATGATAACTTGAGAACGCCTGGGCCTAGGATCTCGAAACTTAATAAGGTGGTTGATCATGACCAGCAGATGACCCCTGTTGATTTTGATGTCAGTAGGTCAAATGTCAAGGTAACTTTGACGCAGAACTGAAATACTTTTTTGGCCAAATAACTAGAGAATGCTTCGGTCTAAGATCACATTTGATACGGAGGTCACTTATGACTGGTAAATGACCTATAATTATTGATTTTAGGTCAGTACGTCAACCGTCCAGTGCACAGTGACCAGACAATTTCTGTTCCTTATGCAGTTACTGAATGCATCAAGGGGGGCATTTCGTGTTCTACGAGCTCTTATTATACTTTATAGTTATGAATACATTTCACGATAATTTAAACAACAGCATGTTTGTTATGGTTCTCATGCATCATTGAACACAGAAAGGTTGTCAATGATAGAAGTTAAGTGCATACTGTAATGTTATACAAAAATATTTTCTATACTGAGATATCAAAAATTCATGAAACATAAATTTTGATTTTCATGAATATTTATTCATGAACTATTTAATGAATTTGTTCATGAATAAATTCATGAAGTTCATCAACCTTTTTCACAGGGGAGCATTTACAAAACTCAATTTGACAAAGTAACCAAGCTTTTCAAAGGATTGACCTTTCTGGCAATTTACTTATTCAGGCATTACAAGGATTATCTGATTTTTTTTTTTATATGAAACTACTTTGAGCTCTACAAAGAAATTACAGCAGTAAGTCAACCTGATAAAAAACTTGGTCATTAGGTCAAAGTAAAGGAAGCCCTTATATTACCATTGTTTCTGTACTAATACATAATGCAATACAAAATTTAAAATGTATTGTTCTTAAAACAACTTGAAGACATAGGTTAAACCACAACTGAAACATTTAAACAACATAATATCTGAATAAACCTCGACAAAAAAGCAACACTTTTACTTATGTGAAAAACTGTGACTTTTGACCACCTGACCACTCCTGAAGCCTCAAACCAACCATCAGAACCTGTCTATAAAAATTCCTGAATCCTTTTTGGCCTCAAGGTGAGTTTGAGTTTCAATGTGGTTTGACCTTAGGTCCCTGCTAAATTTCTATAATAAACTTGTCCATATTTCAATTTGGACAGTACCATTAACTGTTAAAAGGGCGCTTACCAAAAAAGATACTGAAGAGTGCAGACCCACAGGCTGTGCTGGCTGATCTTGGTCTGCACTGGTCACAAATCAGAATCACTTGCCGCCAGCAGGCTAAAGGTTAAGGACTGTTCTGTTTACGTAGACTTCATTAAAATGGTTTTTTTTTGTGATTTAATTCCTTAAGTATTTACATTTTTTCCTGTGGAATTCATATAAGAATCTATTTTCTGTGACTATACATTCATAAATATCAAGTTGCATCCTATAAATATTATATAAGTTTGAAATCGGGAGAATTTCCTGTGACAAAACAACTGTTCAAAAATCATAAAAGAGACCATAAACAACATGCAACTGGTGAAAAATTCAAAAGATGAAACTACTCCTGGGGGGGGGGGAGGGGCGGGTGGGGAGGGGAGAGGGAAGAGGAAACATTATTTATTAAAACTACTAATTTGCTATAAAGTGCCTTTTTATCCATTTATTTTAGTTCAAAAGTTCTGCTGAAAGTTTATTACCTAAAAGTGGTTTCAACAGGAACAGTAATTACCGGCAATTAACGTGTCACCTTGTGTCAATTATGTTGTTCACAGTTTGATCTCGGTTAAAGATAATTCTGGATCTTTAATTAGTATCATAATTTTTGTGATTTATTAACATTTCTTTCATCAAAATACTTTTAAATTTATATGAAATTAATTTTGTTTGAAAGAAAAATAAACCATTTGATCTTTTACGGAACGTAACAGCAATCTTAGATTTTAGCGGTGACAGTAAGCGCGGGGAGTAGTTTCTCTTTACCAAAATGGTGAACATCGGTAACAAACTTGTTTTGAAGTTGGAAAACTGTCTATACCTGTGTATTATGCACACCCACGATTCGGGAGTCCCGGGAGTCAAAAAACTGTGCATTATACATGGGTATCTACGATAACTGAAAATCATATAGTGCTCATTAAAATTAACAAGAGGGTCATGATGACCCTATATCGCTCACCTGTTTAACTTGGCCTTGGAATCAGCAAGATAAACATTCTGATCAAGTTTCTTGAAGAAAGAGTCAAACATGGCCTCTAGAGTGATAACAAGCTTTTACTCTGATTTCAGCAGGTGATCTAGTTTTTGACCAAACATGACCTAGCTTCAAACATGGCCTAGGAATCATCAAGATAAACATTCTCACCAAGTTTCATGAAGATAGGGTCTTAAATGTAGCATCAAGAGTGTTTACAAGCTTTTCTTTTCATTTGAGTGATGACCTAGTTTTTGATCCCACATGACCCAGTTTCAAACCTGGACTAGGAATCATCAAGATAAACATTCTTACCAAGTTTCATGAAGATAGGGTCATAAATATGGCCTCTAGGGTGTCTACAAGCTTTTCCTTTGATTTGACCTGGTGACCTTGTTTTTGACCCCATATGACCCAGTTGCGAATACAGCCTAGAGATCATCAAGATAAACATTCTATGCAAGTTTGTATCAAATCAAAGCATAAATGAAACCTCTATATGGCTGAAAGGGCCAAAAAAGAAAATTTTGCTCCTGAAACCCATGAAGGAATCTAGCCGGATTTCGAAAAGAACCGAGATCTTATTGTGACTTAAGCTGTGTGTAAGTGTGGTTAAAATGGAATGTTAAATGTCACTTCTATGGTGTTCACAAGGTAAAAGTTAACAAATTTTGGCTCTTTCCGGGGTCAACTAGAGGCCGTAACTCCAGAACCTGTAACTGGATCTGACGGATTCATCATGGGATCCAAGATCTATTGTTGTTAAAAATATCTTGCAAGTCTGTATCAAATACAACCGTAAATGAAGTCTCTATATGGCTGCAAAAGCCAAAATAGCAAATGTTGGCCCTTTAAGGGGCCATAACTCTGGAACCCATGATGGGATCTGGCCAGTTTTCGAAACGAAACGAGATATTATGCCAATACAAGTTGTGTGCAAGTTCTATTAAAATCAATTGCAAAATGTGGTCTCTATCTTGTTCACAAGCCAAAAATAGCAAAGTTTGGCCCTTCAAGGGGCCATAACTCTGGAACCTATGAAGGGATCTGGCCAGTTTTCAAAAAGAACCGAGATATTATGCCAATACAAGTTGTGTGCAAGTTTGATTAAAATCGTTTGCAAAATGTGGTCTCAATACAAGTTGTGTGCAAGTTTGATTAAAATCGGTTGCAAAATGTGGTCTCTATCATGTTCACAAGAAATTGTGAACGAACGGACGGACGACAGACAGACAGACGACGGACAAAGGGCAATCACAAAAGCTCACCCTGTCACTATGAGAAAATCAGAGCAGGGACACGATACCTCCCAAAGAGGTGTGTCACAACTTAGATATAGAGGTTTACTTTCAGGAAACAAAGATTTAGTTTGTACTCAGGTAAGGAACAGTTAAACATACCTCTGCAGCATATGAAGAGCTATATATAATTATATATATTATATATTATAATTACCATTTATTCTTTTCACTGATTTGGTGCCAATTACATGATTTTTGAAAAAATGGCATTTCATAACAGAGATATTAATAGGTCTGGAAGTAAGACTGCCAGTAGCTTAGCTTACTGTATACTAAATGTTTCCTAGACATAATCATATACAGTAAAATTCCTATTTACGACCACGCCGAAATTACGACCGCACCGCTAATACGACCGATTTTGCAAAGAACGAAATATTTCCTTCTTAGAACCAATGGTCGTTTGTCCGAAAATGCGACCAGACCGCTAATCCACTAATGCGACCACCAATTTCAGAACTGTTTGATTTTTTCACACTTAATTAATCACCGCAATTACGACCACTCAATTTTTTCTGTATGTTACCGCGAATCGCCGCGGGAATTAACAGGTGCGACATTGTGTTAACACGTTAAGCATGTACATTGTGTATTTATCCGTTAATTGCTAACAAGTCTTAAAACGTTATCAAAGCAACGTATCAAACTGTTTGATTGTCTGAAATTGTAATTTAAAGATGTTTGGTGTTTTACATCGCTATTTTAACATATAAAATTGTTGAAATAATTAAATTGTTTGTAATTAGAGGAATGCCTTCTGATCGAATTGACTGGATTAAAACGGATTTAATTAGATCTAAACGGTGTTTGTTTGTTATTATTAATGTAAATACGTTTTTGGATTTCAGCGAAGAATGAAGTTTGAAAAGGTTTGATAGTGTTGTAATTGTCTTTATTTGAACAAAATTCAAATCATTATCAGTTAAGTGCGTCCTTAATTTTGATCCGTAATAGTAGTATATATAGAAATTAAAGAAAATAAAGCTACATATAAATTGAACACTGTGTTTGCCATTATTGCGTATTGATTGTATTCCAATGTGTTATTATCTGCCAGACCTTCCCCGTATAGCCTTGTCCACTAATCAGACCAGACCGCTAATAAGACCAGTTTTACAAAGAACCATAGGTGGTCTTAATAGCGGAATTCTACTGTACATTATTATGCGTATCTTTTACTAACCCTGTCTTTATAAACAAACAAGAAATGCCCCACTATTCGAATATTAGCTAAATGTTAAAATATCTATAGAGATTCAATCCAGTTTCTGCATTTATTTTGGAGATAGCTATGGGGTTGGCCCAATGAGGTTGGTGATTGACCTAGAAAAAGAAAACATAAGTTTTAAAACTATATGCCTTCAGCTGATAGCTATGACATACTTGCAAGCAAAACTTCAACCAAGGTGTTAAGCAGACCCTTCGATTATTCGAGCTTAAGATATATTTTTTGGAGAACATTTACAAAGATCTAGAGCAGGACCAACCAAAAACAAATTAAACTAGAAAATGCTTTTGCAAAAAAGCGCATGTCTCCCCCAATGCAAAGTCCTATAGGCAAGAAGTCAATAGGGGTCAGGAGCGAAAGTCAAAGAGACACGGATGGTTGGCTGCAATAGGGATCATCTACTTGGCATGTCCAGTCATCCCGCTAAATTTCAACACTCTTGGCCTAGTGGTTCTCAAGTCACTGTTCAGGCTCCTGTGACCTTGACCTTTGATCAAGTGACCTCAAAATAAATAGGGGTCATCTACTCTGCATGTCCAATCATCCTATTAAGTTTCAACATTGTAGGTCAAGTGGTTCTGAAGTTATTTCAAAAAAAAGATTTTACATGAACAGGCCACTGTGACTTTGACCTTTAATAGACTGACCCCAAAATCAATAGGGGTCATCTACTCTGCATGTTCAATCATCCTATGAAGTTTCAACATTCTGGGTCAAGTGGTTCTCAAGTTATTCATCGGAACTGGTTATCAATGTTCAGGCCCCTGTGACCTTGACCTTTAACCGAGTGACCCCAAAAACAATAGGGGTCATTTACTCTGCATGAACAATCATCCTATGAAGTTTCAACATTCTGGGTCGAGAGGTTCTCAAGTTATTGATTGGAAATGGTTTTCCATGTTCAGGCCCCTGTGGCCTTGACCTTTAACAGAGTGATCCTAAAATCGTTAGGGGTCATCTACTCTGCATGACCAATCATCCTATGAAGTTTCATCATTCTGGGTCAAGTGGTTCTCAAGTTACTGACCGAAAATGGTTTTCCATGTTCAGGCCCCTTTGACCTTGACCTTTCACAGAGTGACCCTAAAATCGTTAGGGGTCATCTACTCTGCATGACCAATCATCCTATGAAGTTTCATCATTCTGGGTCAAGTGGTTCTCAAGTTACTGACCGGAAATGGTCTTCAATGTTCAGGCCCCTGTGACCTTGACCTTTCACAGAGTGAACCCAAAATCGTTAGGGGTCATCTACTCTTCATGACCAATCATCCTATTAAGTTTCAACATTCTGGGTCAAGTGGTTCTCAAGTTACTGATCAGAAATGGTTTTCAATGTCCGGGCCCCTGTGACCTTGACCTTTAATGCAGTGACCCCAAAATCGATAGGGGTCATCTACTTTGCATGTACAATCATCCTATGAAGTTTCAACATTCTGGGTCAAGTGGTTCTCTAGTTACTGATCGGAAATGGTTTTCAATGTTCGGGCCCCTGTGACCTTGACCTTTGACGGAGTGACCCCAAAATCAATAGGGGTCATCTACTCTTCATGACCAATCATCCTATGAAGTTTCAACATTCTGGGTCAAGTGGTTCTCTAGTTATTGATCGGAAATGGTTTTCAATGTTCAGGCCCCTGTGACCTTGACCTTTGACGGAGTGACCCCAAAATCAATAGGGGTCATCTACTCTTCATGACCAATCATGCTATGAAGTTTCAACATTCTGGTTCAAGTGGTTCTCTAGTTATTGATCGGAAATGGTTTTCAATGTTCAGGCCCCTGTGACCTTGACCTTTGACGGAGTGACCCCAAAATCAATAGGGGTCATCTACTCTTAATGATCAATCATCTTATTAAGTTTCAACATTCTGGGTCAAGTGCTTCTCTAGTTACTGATCGGAAATGGTTTTCAATATTCAGGCCCCTGTGACCTTGACCTTTGACGGAGTGACCCCAAAAACAATAGGGATCGTCTACTCCAGCAGCCCTACAACCCTATGAAGTTTGAAGGTTCTAGGTCAAATGGTTCTCCAGTTATTGCTCGGAAATGAAGTGTGACGTACGGACGGACGGAAGGACGGACGGATGGAAGGACGGACGGACAGGGCAAAAACAATATGTCTCCTGGGGGAGACATAATAAGAAAATCTATACTACATCATTTTTGGCAAAAATGAGCTTCATTCTCCTGTCCTATTGCTCCACATCATTAGTAGATATGGCCCAAAGTTGCCTTTCTTAGAAAAAGACAAGTAATTTAAAAGGCAATATTTGCTACAAACTCTTGTAAATACCATCTTTATAGTAGTAGTAAATAACATTGTAGAACAATGCTTTGTTAAGTAAGCCAAAATTTAAAACATTTTATAAATTGTCTCTGAGCTAAAGAATATTGCCAATTCTGGCATACAGATATGCCAGTTTATATTCAAATTCTATCTCTACAGACATGAGGAACTGCCAAGAATTTTAGTAACACTATTTTTCTGTCAAAAAAGAATTATATCTGATAGAAATCTCAGGAAACAATGTCTACCAATGTGTTATTTCCTATTGATCCTTCCTGTAACGAAATATTAATTGACAATTTTTAGGGAAAGTTCCAAAGGCAGACTTACTGGTCTAGAGTTTATTAATTAGACACTAAAATGTTGAAGACACAAATATTACACACAATCATATAATCTTTATCAGTCTTTTAACTTTCACTTCATAAATAAACAAATTTGAACCTTCCTACACTGACAAAATTTGACAAAAATATTTCACAAAGAAATATTCATTTTGCAACCCTTTTTGATAATGCTTTGTCAAAGTTAACAGGAGTGACAAATTGTCATAATATAATGCTCATCACAGCAAATTACTTTTGACTAGACACCACCTATGGGTGCCATCGCTTGTCAGCAAGTGCTAGACAGTATGAAAGAAAAGAGTTCAGAATTTCTAAGTACAAAAAGGGCCATAATTCTGACAAAATGTAGGTTATAGTTATAGTTCTTGGCCTAAATAGTAAACTAAAGATGATCAACAATACTTAGTGTGCAAAGTTTCAAAGCTGTTGCTCCTATAGTTTTTGAGAAAAGGTGGACCTGAACAAAAATTTCATCCAAGAAACTCAAATTTTCTAAGTACAAAAAAGGCCATAATTCTGACAAAATGCATATCTGAGTTATGGTTCTTGGCCTACACAGATCAAGATCTGTTTGCCATTCAGTCAATATATTTTTGATAAGCATCCCTTTTAACTGTTAATGGTACTGTCCGAATTGAAAAGATGGACAAGTTCATTATAGAAATTTAGCAGGGTAAATAGCATTGCAAGAACACCTTGCCCAACCAAAGTTTGGTCAAGTTACTGGATGTCAAGTTACTGGATGTCAAATTTTACACACTCTGTTGGAGGTAAATGGGAAGTTCCTGGATTTCTTCTGATTTAAATACCCTAGTGACAACTGCACTGCATGAAAGATGGAGAAGAAATTACTGGATTAGAACATTATCTTCAGTCATTAGATTGGATTGGCATTCCAAAACCGAAAAACTAAACGCATGTACATTTCTTGCTCTCTGCTTGACTCTATCAGCCTTACAAATTTTCTAAACAATAATTAACTTATTGTAGAGAAGATTTTCAAATCTCTGACTTTATAGTGACACTGATGATGATTCTTTATCATCATGCTAATGTCAGAGCTCTCACTCTCTCTAGACCTAACTGTGAGTCATGCTCCATCAAAATGAATTCAGGATGTGGAAATGAAATTAAAAAAGAAACTCTCTGCTAAATACTTCTGGAGTTTATATTTCTTTTGCAAGATAAAAACAATTTGGGTGTGATAAATTCCGACTGGTTTCATTAGAAAATTTAGCAAAAGCAATATAAACAAAGCATTATATGTAATTGAATGCAGATCTGGTGTGTTTTCAGGTAATGTATTATTTGACAGACACTGAAACAGATGAGCTTTTCTAGGTTACAAAATGCATAAAACTTTGTAAATAACATCTTGTGTACACCTTTTTGAACAGCTATTTTATGCCAATGTAGTTAACTGCTTCTTTATGTCAATGCAGTAAACTGCTTCTTTATGACAAAGCAGTTAAGCACTCCTTTATGTCAATGTAGTTAACTGCTTCTTTATGTCAATGCAGTAAACTGCTTCTTTATATAAGCCAAAGCAATTAAGCACTCCTTTATGTCAATGCAGTAAACTGCTTCTTTATGCCAATGCAGTCAAGCACTCCTTTATGTCAATGTAGTTAACTGCTTCTTTATGTGAATGCAGTCAAGCACTCCTTTATGTCAATGTAGTAATTTAAAAACCACTTCTTTATGCAAATGCAGTAAACCACTTCTTTATGCCAATGCAGTCAAGCACTCCTTTATGTCAATGCAGTTAACTGCTTCTTTATGTGAATGCAGTCAAGCACTCCTTTATGTCAATGTAGTAATTTAAAAACCACTTCTTTATGCAAATGCAGTTAAGCACTCCTTTATGTCAATGTAGCTGACCGCTTCTTTATGTCAATGCAGTTAAGAACTCCTTTATGTCAATGTAGTTGACTGTTTCTTTATGTCAATGCAGTTAAGCACTCCTGTATGTCAATACAGTGAACTGCTTCTTTATGCCAAAGCAGTTGAGCACTCCTTTATGTCAATGCAATAAACCACTTCTTTATGCCAATGCAGTCAAGCACTCCTTTATGTCAATGTAGTTGACTGCTTCTTTATGCCAAAGCAGTTAAGCACTCCTTTATGTCAATGCAGTAAAACACTTCTTTATGCAAATGCAGTTAAGCACTCCTTTATGTCAATGCAGTTAACTGCCTCTTTATGTCAATGCAGTAAACTGCTTCTTTATGCCAAAGCAGTTAAGCACTCCTTTACAGGGATATAAATTAACGCTCAGACCCTATTAGCCATCTGGGCTACTTACAGGCAAATTCTAGGGGCCCAGCCTAAAAGTTAGGGGCCCAGCTATTATTAGCGGAAAAATATACTAACAGTGGTTAAGATCTACATACTTAATAATAAGTCTTATAATTTCCTTCCTGCCATCAATTTCTTATATACAGAACACTCATCAAACTCACACTGAACGAGGAAAGTTGTAACCAACCAGTGCATGACATGTTCTAAACATAGGACACAGCCTCTCAAACATGGACGCATTTAATTTAAAGTTTGACTGATTTTTGCAGTACTAAAGGATTTGGGTTGTTTATGGGCATTTTTAATAGAGGCTGCGCGCTTAAGGACGTCTGAATTCTAGTATTTTGTTACACTGATGAGTTACAGGACTCGCAACCTGTCACGAAATTATTACTTGTACAAAAAGTACAAACCATGCTGCGGTCGGTTTTCTAAGCAGCCACGGTCTGTTAACAGCCCATTTTTCATTAAAAGTCCTCTTTGGCCTTTAGGACTTTTCATAATCCTGAAAATATTTCCTTTTGTTGCCGCGACCGGCCGTTCTAAGCTCTTTAACAGCCTTCAATACACCTACTTTCTAGTGCTGTATTTCTATGGGCGCAGCCATTGTTAGTGACGAAGTAAATAATCTGCGTATGCCGATTGGTCGTAGTATATATCGCTAGTTTTAACTGGTCGATTTAAGTGACGTTGTGCATTTTAATAAGACAGTCTCAGAAAACCCAGAATATTGACATTAGGAGAATCCAAAGCCATTAGCCGGTTGGGTGACTATCTTGGAAAATTGACTAAACCAGCCTTAAATCTGGTCGCACTGGGCGAGTGTTAATTTATATCCCTGCTTTATGTCAAAAAAGTAAACCACTTCTTTATGTCAATGCAGTTAACTGCTTCTTTATGTCAATGTAGTAAACTGCTTCTTTATGCCAATGCAGTTAAGCACTCCTTAATGTCAATGCAGTAAACTGCTTCTTTATGTCAATGCAGTTAAGCACTCCTTTATGTCAATGCAGTAAACTGCTTCTTTATGCCAGTGCAGTTTAGCACTCCTTTATGTCAATGCAGTAAACTGCTTCTTTATGCCAATGCAGTTAAGCACTCCTTTATGTCAATGTAGTAAACTGCTTCTTTATGCCAGTGCAGTTTAGCACTCCTTTATGTCAATGCAGTAAACTGCTTCTTTATGCCAATGCAGTTAAGCACTCCTTTATGTCAATGTAGTAAACTGCTTCTTTATGTCAATGCAGTTAACCACTCCTTTATGTCAATGCAGTTAAGCACTCCTTTATGTCAATGCAGTTAAGCTCTTCTTTATGTCAATGCAGTTAAGCACTCCTTTATGTCAATGTAGTAAACTGCTTCTTTATGCCAATGCAGTTAAGCACTCCTTTATGTCAATGCAGTAAACTGCTTCTTTATGCCAATGCAGTTAAGCACTCCTTTATGTCAATGAAGTAAACTGCTTCTTTATGCCAGTGCAGTTTAGCACTCCTTTATGTCAATGCAGTAAACCACTTCTTTATGCCAAAGCAGTTAAGCACTCCTTTATGTCAATGTAGTTGACCGCTTCTTTATGCCAATGCAGTTAACCACTTTTAATGCCGAGGTGACAGACCAGTTATATGTTTGCAATGTTTAAAATTCTACCCTGTATATATGCATAGCATGTATTTACAAGCTATCTACAGATGCCCATTTGACCAAATTGCTCAACAAAATAAACAAGAGGACCATGATGGTCCTGAATCGCTCACCTATCCCCACATGACCCAGTGTTGAACTGAGTATGACGTCATTATTTCTATTATTTAACATAGTGACCTAGTTTTTGAGCAAATGTGACCTAGATATCATCAAGATAAAAAATTCTGACCAATTTTCATGAAGATCCATTGAAAAATATGGCCTCTAGAGAGGTCACAAGGTTTTTCTATTATTTGACCTAATGGCCTAGTTTTTGAAGGCACGTGACCCACTTTTAAACTTGACCTAGATATCATCAAGGTGAACATTCTCACCAATTTTCATGAAGATCTCGTGAAAAATATGGCCTCTAGAGAGGTCACAAGGTTTTTCTATTTTTCGACCTACTGACCTAGTTTTTGACCGCACATGACCCAGTTAAAAACCTGACCTAGATATCATCAAGCTGAACATTCTCACCAATTTTCATGAAGATCCGTTGAGAGATATGGCCTCTAGAGAGGTCACAAGGTTTTTTCTATTTTTAGACCTACTGACCTAGTTTTTAACCTCACGTGACCCAGTTTCGAACTTGACTTAGATATCATCAAGGTGAACATTCTGACCAATAATCATGAAGATCTCATGAAAAATATGGCCTCTAGAGAGGTCACAAGGTTTTTCTATTTTTAGATCTACTGACCTAGTTTTTAACCCCACGTGACCCAGTTTCGAACTTGACCTAGATATCTTCAAGATAAACACTCTGACCAATTTTCATGAAGATCCATTGAAAAATATCGCCTCTAGAGAGGTCACAAGGTTTTCCTATTTTTAGACCTACTGACCTAGTTTTTGACCGCACGTGACCCAGTTTCGAACTTGATCTAGATATCATCAAGGTGAACATTCTGACCAATTTTCATGAAGATCCATTGAGAAATATGGCCTCTAGAGAGGTCACAAGGTTTTTCTATTTTTAGATCTACTGACCTAGTTTTTGACCCCACATGACCCAGTTTCGAACTTGACCTAGATATCATCAGGGTGAACATTCTGACCAATATTCATGAAGATCTCATAAAAAATACGGCCTCTAGAGAGGTCACAAGGTTTTTCTATTTTTAGATCTACTGACCTAGTTTTTAACCCCACGTGACCCAGTTTCGAATATGACCTAGATATCATCAAGGTGAACATTCTGACCAATTTTCATGAAGATCCATTGAGAAATATGGCCTCTAGAGAGGTCACAAGGTTTTTCTATTTTTAGACCTAATGACCTAGTTTTTGACCCTACGTGACCCAGTTTCGAACTTGACCTAGATATCATCAAGGTAAACACTCTGACCAATATTCATGAAGATCTCATGAAAAATATGGCCTCTAGAGAGGTCACAAGGTTTTTCTATTTTTAGACCTACTGACCTAGTTTTTGAACCCACGTGACCCAGTTTCGAACTTGACCTAGATATCATCAAGGTGAACATTCTGACCAATTTTCATGAAGATCTTATGAAATATATGGCCTCTAGAGAGGTCACAAGGTTTTTCTATTTTTAGACCTACTGACCTAGTTTTTGACGGCACGTGACCCAGTTTCGAACTTGACCTAGATATCATCAAGATGAACATTCTGACCAACTTTCATAAAGATCCCATGAAAAATGTGACCTCTAGAGTGGTCACAAGCAAAAGTTTACGGACGCACGGACGCACGGACGGACGACGGACACCGCGCGATCACAAAAGCTCACCTTGTCACTTTGTGACAGGTGAGCTAAAAACAAATTGCTTAACAGCAATCATGTTATATCTGGTAATTCCAGCAGCCATTATAATTATATTTCCATTAACAACATCAATACATATTACTTTTACTCTTCAGTACTTAGAGTTCAGGGATCTTGATTCCACAGTCTACTGAATTAATATCCCCTCATATGCTTTAAATTATTCTGCTGGATCTGATTTCACCAAATCAGTTATGAAACATGTTCCAGATTTAAAAGATGTCCCCTATATACAATTTTCTTTAGCAATATCATATTACTTAAGCTTGTCGTATGTTGCCCAAATTGGATTTTAAGCCCCAAAAATTTTTATCAGATTTTTTATTTCAACAAAGTAGGTACGAATACAGAGAAAATACACGCTTATTTGTGTATTTATGTCTGCAGAAGCCCGCAGAAATGCTGGTAACCAAGACTGAATAAATGGCCCCAAGTGTCCCCATTTTAACAAAACTACGAGAGAGGACCTGACAATGATACTACAGACCAAGCTTGAAGATGTAACAATATTTAAACATATTTCTATTTTTAGTTCTTGCAGACATTAAAAGGTACCAAGAAACTCCATTTATGCAGAACGGGGTGAGGGCCTTAAAATAATGCTATAGATCAAGTTTCATGAAAATCTATCAAGCAGTTCATAAGAAGAAGTGTTTTTAAGGTACTTCTACCTTTAGCTCTAGAGGCCCCTACAAGGGGCTAAGTGCCCTACTTGAATAAAATTGGGAGAGGACCTTATAATGATGCTACACACCAAGTCTGATGAAGATCCATCAAGCAGTTCATGAGAAGAAATTGTTTAAAAGCATTTCTTTTTTTAGCCACAGCGACCCCTTAAGTGGTCAAGTCGAACCATTTGAATAAATTTGAGAGGACCCTGCCAAGATGCTATAGACCAGGTTTGGTGTAATTCTAACAAGTAGTTTCAGAGATGTTTATGTAAATTGTGGACAAATGACAATGGAAAATGGACAACTGATGATGGGCGATGGACCATCCACCTATACAAACAGCTCATCCTGAACGTTTAGTTTGGTTGATGCCACCCATCCATCCTCCAACCCACCTGCCAAACTGCTAATCAATCTCATTATCTAGTTTTCAACTTTGAACAGGCTGGGTAATAAATAAATTGTACCTATAAACTTAAAATACATGTTGAAACACACTGGTAATTTCATCACAAAAACAAGAGTAAGAGGTTGGTGTAAAGAAAAAACATTTTCTCCTACGAAATGCAAATTTAAAACACACTGTTTGCTACTTTTTACCCTTATTACCATCCTTCTTAGAATTCCAGAGAGCTTTTTTCAAATTTAAACCTCGTATATTTACAATTGTTGCTCTGAACACAAGCCTACCGTGACATTGCAAAATTCATGAAGATTTAGATACTTTTGAATGAAGGAATTGCAACATAATTCAAGTACAATACCATTCATACTGATTCTGATCAGCAAGAATAGAAGATACATATCCTTCAACACAAATGCACATTCTGATAATCTTTGAGTATGATGTAATGGCTAAACCAGAGTACCTGCAGATTTTTGTATTTTATCTTCTAAGCTTATTAAATTCCCCTAGATTTTTCTTCTTCTAAGGCTGAGTTTTCTTGCAGCAGCATCAGCCTTGAAAGTTCACATTCAGGTCCATTTGTGATAAACCTTAATTTAGGATCTGGTAGTGTCTGGGCTCAATCCCTTTAAACTGACCTACAGCAACATGAAGAAGAAGTTTTATATTTTTCACCCTAGTGGCCCCTAAAAGCAGTACCATTTGAACAAACGTAAGACAAACAGTCTTGTATAAAATGCTTGTACATACCCTCACACTTGAGGCCTTGATGGATGAGCCCATACAATAATGAACCACACTGGTCGCAGAATGTTGGGCTCCCGTAAGTGTGCACTTTAAACTTGTGTAAATTGGTAGCCTGAAATTATAAAATACACTTCTAATTTAACATACAGACTAAAATGGAATTGAAAAATGGTTGAAGGATGGACAACAGATTTTACAAGTTCATAAATTGGTTATAATTTACTCACACTATTGTTTCTTTTTGTAGGAATTAATGTTGTTTCTTCCAACAGTAGTTCATGTTTAAACACTGGTCAGTAAACTTAAACAATGCACTTGGATTCCTTCCATGCATACTAACTTCTTCTGAGTAACTTATATCTTCCCATTCTTGCTCATGTGACTAAACATAATTAATTCATAATATGAAGAGTGAATACAAAAAAGGTTTAAATGCATTTAAACAAAGAAGCACTTAAGACATTTCTGCATCCACACCTCAATTTATTTTACCCAACTGGCAAAATCATGTTTGTTTCACAAAAATGTCATTTACATTTTGAATAAGATTTAGCTGTATATCACCATATCACAGAAATTTTGGAAAATGAGCAACATCACCTATGACTTTACTGTACTGTCCCACATGACTGGATACATAAATATTCTTAAAAAGTTGTCCCCCTTTAAAACAGGAAGCCATTTGTAAACAAATAAAACTAAACAATTGCTAGTCATGTGAAATTTCATCACTGGGACATTGCTGCAAATGCATCAAATATAAAAGATATGTAACAATTCTTTGAAAACAGTGAGCTTTTAAAGGCCGAATCAACTCTTCAAAGGTTTAGCATCTTTACGCAGTCCTTTTCTTGAATTCAATCCATATTATCAGCAAACTGACCATCATTCATGGATTAATACATTTTTTTATACGCTTTTCAATTCTCATGTAAAACAACTCTTTCTTTCTATGATTTGATGTTGTCTGAATCTGTTTCCAAAATATGGTGCTAGTTGTTAAGCATATGAGCATTCATCCTGAATTCTACATCAAACAATAAAAAAATTTTTTTCAGCAGTTTGGGAATTCATACTGAAGGAAGAAGTCTCCACATATTACTGTTTTCTTCACAAAGTGGTATTTAAGTCTTAAATTGTATGTCTAGAAGCGCTATTTATCAGTGGATCCCACCAGACCGATAATGACCGATTATGACGTTTGATTGGACTATTTTGTAGTTACTGGTCAAACTGTCTCTCATAATACAGAATTCAATGGCCCACACAACAATACATTTGGCTTCCTGTATCCTGTTTATTCCAGGAAATTATGGTTAATACTATATACCAGACAAGTTGAACAGCGGGGTATAAACCACAATATTTTTATCAAATAAAGTTACGGTGTACTATTATTTTCTTGCACTGTGAGAAATACTTTCTACAAGTGAAATTGTTGATGTAATGTATACCGTGCAAACATTATCCTCTTCCATCATATTTTATTTCCATTTATATCTTTTTTTTCCATAAATCTCTATTGCAGAGCAATCAGGGAATATTTTCAGACTGTAGCAGATGCGAGACATTAATGTGGTGATGCTATATAAGGCAAATCAGAGATCTAAAATCTTCGTAGTTACGGTTTTAGCAGCATTCCCTCATGTGTTCATAATGTAGTTACATTACGCTGTCACCTTACAGGCAAAAAACATATTAAGACAGTTATTGTCAGTTGTTGAGTAGTTTCTGGTAACTATGGCAACAATTTTCAGTTTCAAGAAAATCAACCCCTTTGGGGTGTAAAGTCTATGTATAACAGTCATTAATAGGCAAGGGAGAAGAAAAGAAAGAAACTCTTAATTTTGAAACTTCAAGAATATCAAGGGAAAGTATTGTAACCAGTCAATCCCCATTTTCATTCCTATCTTCACAATATATCAAACATCAAAATTAAATTACAATATCATGAACTCAGTTTAATTCACTACCTACAAAATAAACTGAATTTCCAGACCTCTGTTTAAATTTAAGTTTTTTTTTCTTTCTCAAGAAAAACAAAATGATGCTATAATCTTCTTGGAAATGCTGAGATGAGATACATGTAAATTACATTATATTCAAGGAAAAGGAATTAAAAAACATTCACTAATTTTCCAGCAGTGAATTCCCATGCAAGTTTCGTCAGGAATTTTGAATTATGGACATTTCCTAGAGGACAAGCTTGAAGTTTTTTGTCATCGATTTCATCCAGCCTCATTAAGACACATTAATACTGCCTGACCAAAAAATTCCTTGGTCTAAACATGAATCAAACTGCAGCAATGCTAAATATAAAGCAGCGACTCATGATTTGTTCTCTGAAATTTATTAGTATAAGCTAGACTATTAACACAAAATCAAACTAATATCTTATATTTCAGGATAAGGAACTCCTCACAGTAAATGCATGTCTACATGATGTTGATTAGATGTGAGTAGAAGCAGGAGAGACATACAGAATCCGCACAGACATTGTGTGATGCCCGTACCAGCTCTTCCTGGGCCGTGCGGTTCCCGAATGGGGCTCTTGCGAGCTTGCACCTGACTTCAAAAATCTCTACAAGCTGGTAGAAAACTCAAGAGCTCGGTGAAACATTTTCACAAGTCCTCGGGGAGTTCAAACAAGAGGGCCAAGATGGCCCAAGGTCGCTCACCTAAGAAACACTCCATAACAGTGTAAAACACGTTTGACCTAGTGATTTCATGGAAACAAATATTCTGACCAATTTTCATTAAGATTGGACCAAAAAATTGGTCTCTTGCAATAAAACAAGCATTTTCTTAGATATGACCTAGTTTCTGACCCTAGATGACCCATGTTCAAACTCGACTTAGATTTTATCAAGGCAATCATTCTGACCAAAATTCATGAAGATCAACTGAAAAATACAGCCTCTATCACATACAGAAGTTTTTTCTTTGATTTGACCAAGTGACCTAGTTTTTGACCTCAGATGACCCATATTCAAATTCGACATAGATTTCATTAAGGCAATCAACCTGACCAAATTTCATAAAAATCAATTGAAAAAAACAGTCTCTATCGCATACACAAGATTTTTCTTTAATTTGACCTAGTGACCTAGTTTTTGACCTCAGATAACCCATATTCAATATCGACCTAGATTTCATCAAGGCAATCACTCTGACCAAATTTCATGAAGATCAATTGAAAAATACATCCTCTATTGCATACACAAGGTTTTTCTTTGATTTGACCTAGTGACCTAGTTTTTGAACCCAGATGACCCATTTTCGAACTCGGCCTAGATTTTATCAAGGTAATCATTCTGGCTAAATTTCATGAAGATCAGTTGAAAAATACAGCCTCTATTGCATACACAAGGTTTTTCTTTGATTTGACCTAGTGACCTGGTTTTTGACCCCAGATGACCCATTTTCGAACTTGGTCTAAATTTCATCAAGGTAATCATTCTGACCAAAATTCATGAAGATCAATTGAAAAATACAGCCTCTATCGCATACACAAGGTTTTTACGTGATATGACCTAGTGACCTAGTTTTTGACCCCAGATGACCCATTTTCGAACTCGGCCTAGATTTCATCAAGGTAATCATTCTGACAAAAATTCATGAAGATCAATTGAAAAATACCGCCTCTATCGCATACACAAGGTTTTTCTTTGATTTGACCTAGTGACCTAGTTTTTGACCCGAGATGACCCATTTTCGAATTCAGCCTAGATTTCATCAAGGCAATCATTCTGACCAAAATTCATGAAGATCAATTGAAAAATACAGCCTCTATCGCATACACAAGGTTTTTCTTTGATTTGACCTAGTGACCTAGTTTTTGACCCGAGATGACCCATTTTCGAACTCGGCCTAGATTTCATCAAGGTTATCATTCTGACCAATATTCATGAAGAATAATTGAAAAATACAGCCTCTATCGCATACACAAGGTTTTTCTTTGATTTGACCTAGTGACCTAGTTTTTGACCCGAGATGACCCATTTTCGAATTCGGCCTAGATTTCATCAAGGTTATCATTCTGACCGATATTCATGAAGATTAATTGAAAAAAACCGCCTCTATTGCATACACAAGGTTTTTCTTTGATTTGACCTAGTGACCTAGTTTTTGACCCGAGATGACCCATTTTCGAACTCGGCCTAGATTTCATCAAAGTTATCATTCTGACCAATATTCATGAAGATTAAATGAAAAATACAGCCTCTATCGCATACACAAGGTTTTTCTTTGATTTGACCTAGTGACCTAGTTTTTGACCCGAGATGACCCATTTTCGAACTCGGCCTAGATTTCATCAAGATTATCATTCTGACCAATATTCATGAAGATTAATTGAAAAATACAGCCTCTATCGCATACACAAGCTAAATGTTGACAGACGACGGACGACAGACGACAGACGACGGACGACAGACGACAGACGACGGACGACGGACGCCGGACATCGAGCGATCAGAAAAACTCACCTGAGCATTGCTCAGGTGAGCTAAAAATCCATATGATGCTTGTACAAGTCAACGATGTCTGTACAGACGCGCGCACATACCAGTTTGCTAAAATTTGACTGAAAACCTATTCGTACCGAGCTCGTAGCAGTCTTGTGACTGGGATATAACTGACAGTTTATCACTAATGCATCCCAGGCAGATGACATGGGGCATTATCAATTACAGAGGTTTTTTTAAGTATGGTATATTTTTGCTTAAAAGACGCATTATTAGGAGTCATATTTCCAGTTCAAAATGTGGGGAGCATCTTAAAAGCATGTACTACAGGGAAATTAAAAGAAAAGGAAACCCCAGATTGTAAGTCCCATGTCTGAGTGCGTCTTATAAGGGAGTGCGTCTTATAAGCGAAAGTATACTGTACATCCCCAGAAGTATGTGACATCAGTATGATTTACTACGGTATCATTTGTGGTGACTGTAGCTGAATTCATAAATTTTCAATTTTCATGTCTGTAATATATGTGTCGATTGCCAGTAATATATTTGTGTGGAAACAGTATTTCATTACCTAGCTATAAGAAATACTTCCTTTCACTGGAGTTTTATATATCTGAATATTTTCAATAAAACCTGATTTCATGGCAAGCATGGCAACTCAAGCTGTATGTGGAACAGGACCAATATCAAGTTTTTATTCATATAATCAAACAAAATTCAATCACCTTCTGAAATTAAACTACATTAACAACAGTCTGTGATAACAGCACTCTTGGATCCTTTTTTTATCATTTTAAACATAAAAAAAAATCTCTGCATGTTGTTAAACCTCCATTCCAACTGTAACAAAATCAAACTTCACAGATTCTGAAATTGAAAAAAAAGTGCCACTGCCTCAACATTTAAGCACCTAATTTCATTAACATTGGGGACTCTGGCATCATACTTGAAAGTACAGATAAAAGTGCAGAAGCAGAAACCAATCTTTCATGTGTAAATAAGAAGCCATATTTCAAAAGTATTGATATCATTACTATAATAGAAGAAGATGGGGCTACATTCTGTACTAATGGAGGCTGTCTGGCTGGCAGAGAAGGAAAGCTATTTAAAGAAGAGAATACCAGAAACCTGCAGACTGTCTGAGATCAGAATACAATGCAATTTTCTGAATTTTAGTTGTCTTAAATTATTCTTGAATTAGCTTCATAATTTATCAAATGAGAGCAAAGATTAACTAGATGTTGCCTCTGAACTAAAAGCATGTATGTCTCCCCAAGACTTTGTAATAAAATGGTGGGGCAACTAATGATACACTCAGGGTTCATACAGATCTTGGATACAAGAATTCCATGACTTTTCCATGACTTTTCCATGACATTGCCTGGTTTTCCATGATGCAATCCAAACATACGAAACTCGAAATAAATGCAATGATACACTCATTTTATTGGCATACAAAGACTTTTATTTCAAACTATTTGCAAAATAAGACTTCAGTTGTTTTAATTTCTTTTTCAAGAGTAAAGTTCAAGTTCCAACAGCTATTTACTCTTTTTGTTTTAGTGAGTCAAGTTTATGGTCAAGTTTAAGGTCCAACTGCTCTAATTCCTGTTGCTTTTCTTTAGCAGTCCTTCTCAAAGAGTTAGCTTGGGTCACAAATGTCCATAATATTTCAGCCCTTGTTACATCCTCCTTAGACACAAAGCAGTCTATCCCACTGGCACTTTGTCTTGGACATTGTTCTTGAGTGGGTGGGGGAATACACATATCAGACACGACAGTTTCCTCGCGTTTTGTTTCCACAGGTTTGAAAAAAGATTTTAATATGTCACATGTTTTTGTCGTTTTATCACGGAGTTCAATGCTTGCAACGTGTTTTCCACCTTTCATGTGCGATTTTATTGCAGTTTCACCCATATTTGACAGATCGATAAGTTTGTCACAGACGGTGCATAAGGCTTTCCTGTTATCCGACTTGAAAGGCTTTAACCATGCTTTGTACTGTTCATTCCTTTCCCAGTTAGTGTTGTATCGGCAACTTCTTTTCTGACTCATATTTTACTATTTTTAACTATTTCACGCTTAGTTTCGTTTTTAAAAGTACAACGAAAACAAGAGATCACAGAGTGATCTTGGCACCCACCAATGTGCCATTTTTGAGTGTTCCAAATTTCAAGACTTACTGACTAGCTCAAGGTCAAATTTCATTTCCGTACACAACACAAATCTATGCATGTGGTCCAAATTTGAAGCCTGTACCTTCAAAAATGTGAAAGTAGGTCACTAGGTCAATGTCAAGGTCAAAGTTTGTTTCGGTACACAAAACTATGCATGTGGTCCTAAATTTGAAGCCTGTAGCTATAGAAATGTGAAAGTAGGTCACTAGGTCAATCTTAAGGTCAAAGTTCATTTCGGTATACAAAACTATGCAAGTGGTCCAAATTTGAAGGCTGTAGCTTGAGAAATGTAAAAGTAAGTCACTAGGTCAAAATCAAGGTCAAATTTTACTTCGGAATACAAAACTATGCATGTGGTCCAAATTTGAAGCCTGTACCTTCAAAAATGTGAAAGTAGGTCACTAGGTCAATGTAAAGGTAAAAGTTTGTTTCGGTACACAAAACTATGCATGTGGTCCAAATTTGAAGGCTGTAGCTTGAGAAATGTAAAAGTAGGTCACTAGGTCAAAATCAAGGTCAAATTTTATTTCGGAATACAAAACTATGCATGTGGTCCAAATTTGAAGCCTGTACCTTAAAAATGTGAAAGTAGGTCACTAGGTCAATGTAAAGGTCAAAGGTCATTTCAGTACACAAAACTATGCAAGTGGTCCAAATTTGAAGGCTGTAGCTTGAGAAATGTAAAAGTAGGTCACAAGGTCAAAATCAAGGTCAAATTTTATTTCAGAATACAAAACTATGCATGTGGTCCAAATTTGAAGCCTGTACCTTCAAAAATGTGAAAGTAGGTCACTAGGTCAATGTCAAGGTCAAAGTTTTTTTCGGTACACAAAACTATGCATGTAGTCCAAATTTGAAGGCTGTAGCTTGAGAAATGTGAAAGTAGGTCACTAGGTCAAAATCAATGTCAAATTTCATTTTGAAACACAAAACTATGCATATGGTCCAAATCTGATGCCTGTACCTTCAAAAATGTGGAAGTAGGTCACTAGGTCAAAATAAAGGTCAAAGTTTTTTCCAGTGCACAAAATTATGCATGTGGTCCAAATTTGAAGACTGTAGCTACAGAAATGTGAAAGTAGGTCACTAGGTCAAAATCAAGGTCAACTCATGTCAAGGTTCATCTTGCCACTCAAAAATATACATGTGGTCCAAGTTTGAATGTTGTAGTTACTGACAAGAACATTTTAAAAGCTTTTCCCTATATAAGTCTATATGAACCATGTGACCCCCGGGGCGGGGCCATATTTAACCCTAGGAGGATAATTTGAACAAACTTGGTAGAAAACCACTAGATGATGCTACATTACAAGTATCAAAGCCCTAGGCTTTGTGGTTTGGACAAGAAGATGTGGTTTGGACAAGAAGATTTTCAAAGTTTTTCCCTATATAAGTCTACATAAACCATATGACTCCCAGGGTGGGGCCATATCTGACCCTAGGGGTATAATTTGAACAATCTTAGTTGAAGACCACTAGATGATGTCACATACAAAATATCAAAGCCCTAGGCCCTGTGGTTTTGGACAAGAGGTTATTCAAAGTTTTTCCCTATATAAGTCTATATAAACCATGTGACCCCCAGGGCGGGGCCATATTTGACCCCAGAGAAATAATTTGAATCATCTTGGTAGAGGACCACTAGATGATGCTTCATACCAAATATCAAAGCCCTAGGCTCTGTGGTTTTGGACAAGAAGGTTTTCAAAGTTTTTCCCTATATAAATCTATATAAATTATAGAAATAAACAAAGGGCCATAACTCACTCATAAATTGTTGAACCAGTCTGATTTTCAAGGGGACACAACTAGGGTACCAATACATCATTCTGACAAAGTTTGGTCAAAATCCCCCCAGTAGTTTCTGAGGAGATGCGATAACGAGAAATTGTTAACGGACGGACGGACGGACGGAATGACGGACGGACGGACCACGGACGCAGAGTGATTTTAATAGCCCACCATCTGATGATGGTGGGCTAATAAAACGGAAACGGTGCAATAGTAAACTTAACGGTCATTTCGTACCCAACCAGATTCAACCCCAATATTGACGTAAATTACTGATTGTTAGATTACGCGTTTAAATCTGGATTTTTCTGATATTAAATTAAAACAGATGTAATCATTTTATGCACATACAGACTTATTCCAGATCACTTTCCTACTTTCCATGACGATTTCTAAATTTTCCATGACATTTCCATGACAAAATGCAAAAATTAAATTTTCCCTGACTTTTCCAGACAAATCTCGTTTTCCATAACTTTTCCAGACCTGTGCGAACCCTGTACACTAGATGCCCATGGGCAAAATGTCGAGCCATAACTGTGACCTTGATCTTTGAGATAGAGTCTGCCTCATTGAGTTAAACATTCATGCCAAATATAAATCAGATTCTCGATGCATGTCAAAGTTATGGGCAGGACAATGACATGACCTTTTACCTCCAACTGTGACCTTGATCTTTGAGATAGGAACCTGGGGTTTGTGCATGCACTCCGTCTCACGGAGGTTAACATTCATGCCAGATATAAACAAGATTCCTCAATGCATGTCAGAGTTATGGGCTGGACAAGATCTGACATGACCTTTGACCTCCAGCTGTAAACTTGATTTTTGAGATAGGAACCTAGGGTTTGCACAAGACACTCCGTCTCACTGAGGCTAACATACATGCCAAATATAAACAAGAGGACCATGATGGTCCTGAATCGCTCATCTGTCCCCACATGACCCAGTTCTGAACTGAGTATGACGTCGTTTTTTCTATTATTTGACATAGTGACCTAGTTCTTGAGCTCATGTGACCCAGTTTTGAACTAGACCTAGATATCATCAAGTAAAAAATTCTGACCAATTTTCATGAAGATCCATTGAAAAATATGGCCTCTAGAGAGGTCACAAGGTTTTTCTATTTTTAGACCTTACTGACCTAGTTTTGGACCGCATGTGACCCAGTTTCGAACCTGACCTAGATATCATCAAGATGAACATTCTGCCCAGCTAGAGAGGTCACAAGGTTTTTTCTATTATTTGACCTAATGACCTAGTTTATGAAGGCACGTGACCCAGTTTTGAAACTGACCTACATATCACCAAGGTGAACATTCTCACCAATTTTCATGAAGATCTCATGAAAACTATGGCCTCTAGAGAGGTAACAAGGTTTTTCTATTTTTATACCTACTGACCTAGTTTTTCACCGCATATGATCCAGTTTCGAACTTTACCTAGATATCAGACCAATTTTCATGAAGATCCCATGAAAAATATGGCCTCTAGAGAGGTCAAAATGTTTTTCTATTTTTAGACCTACCGACCTAGTTTTTGACCGCAGTTGACCCAGTTTTGAACTTGACCTAGATATCATCAAGATGAACATTCAGACCAACTTTCATACAGATCCCATGAAAAATATGGCCTCTAGAGAGGTCACAAGGTTTTTTATTATTTGACCTACTGACCTAGTTTTTGAAGGCACGTGACCCAATTTCGAATTTTATCTAGATATCATCAAGGTGAACATTCTGACCAAGTTTCATGAAGATCCATTCAAAAGTATGGCCTCAAGAGAGGTCACAAGGTTTTTCTATTTTTAGATCTACCGACCTAGTTTTTGACCGCAGTTGACCCAGTTTCAAATTTGACTTAGATATCATCAAGATGAACATTCAGACCAACTTTCATACAGATCCCATGAAAAATATGGCCTCTATAAAGGTCACAAGTTTTTTTTTTATTATTTGACCTACTGACCTAGTTTTTAAAGGCACGTGACCCAGTTTTGAACTTGACCTAGATATCATCAAGGTGAACATTCTGACTTATTTTCATGAAGATCCATTGAAAAGTATGGCCTCTAGAGAGGTCACAAGGTTTTTCTATTTTTAGACCTTACTGACCTAGTTTTGGACCGCATGTGACCCAGTTTCGAACCTGACCTACATATCATCAAGATGAACATTCTGACCAGCTTTCATAAAGATCCCATGAAAAATGTGACCTCTAGTGTGGTCACAAGCAAAAGTTTAGGGACACACGGACGGACGCACGCACGGACGACGGACACTGCGTGATCACAAAAGCTGACCTTGTCACTTTGTGACATGTGAGCTAAAAAGATTGTTCCATGCAGGTCAATGTTTGGTCTGGACAAACAAATCAGGATGGACGCACGCTCATACACTGAACAGCAATTTGGACAACTATGTCTTTGCTTCTGCAAGCGGGCTTGACAACTGTCATAACAAAAATATCATAACAATTGGTCATAGTACAAATAGATGCAAATTAAATTTCACCAAGCAATAAACACACACTGTTGGCTCAAAATTTTCCTTTTATCTTACATGTTTATTTCATGGTGCAACCTTGACCTTGAATTGAAATAATGCCACATCTTTTCATTTCATATTTACTTCAAGTAAAACTTACCTTAACCTTTAGCCTGCTGGTGGCAAGTGATTCTGCCTCTGGGATCAAGTCTGTACATTTTCAGTGAACACCCCTTCGAATAATGAATGGTATTGCCCAAACTGAATGATGCACCAGTCCATTTTAGAAATTTAGCAGCGTAAATGATAAGTAACAATGCCCGCTTATTTTACTAACCTCATCTTCAGAATCTTAGTTTCGATAACTGTTGTTGCAATTTGTTTGAAAATCTTTCCAGGACGTAAATCAGTAAGTAATTCCTATCAAACCTCTGCAACCTTGACCTTGACTGACATAGCCTAAAGTTGTTCTATGTATGTCTCTTCATTATAATAGTTTACAGTTGTGGCAAATTGTTTGATAATCCTCCCTGGGAGTTAAAATATGCTTGATGAACATGAAATAATCCCTATTAGACCTTTGACCTCATCAAGCAAAACAGACCTTTAACCTCTACCCCGCTAAATTTCTAAAATGGACTGGTCCATCTTTCAATTTGGGCAGTACCACTTGTTTGTAAAAGGGGTGTTCACTGAATATTTACTGACTGAATAGCAAACAGTGCAGACCATGATGGACGTGCAGGCTGATCTTGGTCTGTACTGGTCGCAAAGGCAGGATCACTTGCCTCCAGCAGGCTAAAGGTTAACGAACATTATCAAAATCACAGAAAATTTGTTTTTGGTCTATGCTCATAAGCATGTATAAAGGTATACAGCTATATGACTGAACATCAAAGACAAACATGATTTTTTACAATGATGGACCTTTTAAACCTCCCACATTCTAGAAAGAGCATAATAAATACCTGTTGATGTATACTGAACTGCTTCTTAGATTTCTTCTATATCCTTGAAAAGGCAATTCTGAGCATGCATAATTCAAATGTTGAAATAAAAGAACAAAAGCCATTGTGTGATTTGTATAAAGTTCTCTCAAAATGAAAACATTTTCAATCCTTTCTAAAAGGGTCAGAACTTTCATGGAAGTTTAAGTTTTGCAGAAAGTAGAAACTGCTTATGAAGTGCCAGCCTTTGGCAGAACCAGTATTTTTATAGCACTAAAGTAGACTAGTGAGTTTAGAAAAGCGAGTGTATTTATTTCAGAGTGATATAGCTTTAAAAAAAAAAAAAAAAACACTTTTGCCCTTCCCTTGCATATAGGCAGTCTCTTAACGCAAATTGTACTAGCTGTAACATTTGTTCTAATTTCACCATGTCTCCAGCAGCAACCTGTCTTGAACAGCCAAATTATATTGGCCACTGGCAGGCTGCTTAACATAAGTTTGACTGTATTTGGAATTTATTCATGAAACAAACACAAATTGTTTGATCTTAATATCAAAGAATTTTGAAAATGCCTATACTCCCAAGTTTCAATCTTGAAAGTAAAGAGTTTCTTTTATAAACTCCTACATATAATGAAAACTACAAGAAAGAGTGTATGCCTGTGATCAACACTGAAAACACGAATTTCAAACAGACATTATTTATAAGTAGTATTACCAACAAACGTTAAGGCATTGATTTGTATGGAAACTCAATCTGAATAATTAACACTTATAGTTAAAAAAAAAAAAAAACTTGATTTATTCATTAAAAGAGAGGACCTGGTACTGGCACCAATCTAGATGCTAACAAGCAAATTCGATGAATTGGTATCCCCCGCCGAAAGGGTTTGTGGTGAGGAATGGCAAAAAGATATATCCAGCAAAAGTGAAAGGATGTTAATAAGAAGCAAATAATTTCATTAGTCAAAATCAATTTAACAGAAAACAAATGTTTAATTAAAGAGTATATAATAAATGTATGATACTTTGATCCTGACCAAAGAATTTATTTTGAATGGGATATGCTTACTGTAATAAGCTTAGCTTTTAAAATTAAATGCAGTTAATTGAAATATGAGCTTGAAGTTTAACTGGAACGAAATATTGTCTTCGAGTGGTTTGGCACCAGGTGTTGCTGTTTAACATGTACATTTGAACTTAAAAGGACAGTTTCCTTAAGAGAACACAGGTAAGATATCTTGAACATGGCTGAGGGCAAGGTTTGTGCAGTCACAACTTAACATGTTGAAGGTTTGAACATTTAAAAAAAAAAAAAAAAAGGAATGGAAATATATATATGTATATATACATATATGTATATATTTATTTTTTTAGGGGGTGGGGGTGCAGGGGAACGGGAGAGGAAACAAAATTTCACATGTTGATTATAAATATTGATTGAAAATTAAACATGAAAAAAACAAGAGATCACAGAGTGATCTTGGCGCCCACCAATGTGCCATTTTTGAGTGTTCCAAATTTCAAGACTTAATGACTAGCTCAAGGTCAAATTTCATTTCCGTACACAACACAAATCTATGCATGTGGTCCAAATTTGAAGCCTGTACCTTCAAAAATGTGAAAGTAGGTCACTAGGTCAATGTCAAGGTCAAAGTTTATTTCGGTACATAAAACTATGCATGTGGTCCTAAATTTGAAGCCTGTAGCTACAGAAATGTGAAAGTAGGTCACTAGGTCAATCTTAAGGTCAAAGTTCATTTCGGTACACAAAACTACGCAAGTGGTCCAAATTTGAAGGCTGTAGCTTGAGAAATGTAAAAGTAGGTCACTAGGTCAAAATCCAGGTCAAATTTTACTTCGGAATACAAAACTATGCATGTGGTTCAAATTTGAAGCCTGTACCTTCAAAAATGTGAAAGTAGGTCACTAGGTCAATGTAAAGGTCAAAGTTTGTTTCGGTACATAAAACTATGCATGTGGTCCAAATTTGAAGGCTGTAGCTTGAGAAATGTAAAAGTAGGTCACTAGGTCAATGTCAAGGTCAAATTTTATTTCGGAATACAAACTATGCATGTGGTCCAAATTTGAAGCCTGTACCTTAAAAATGTGAAAGTAGGTCACTAGGTCAATGTAAAGGTCAAAGGTTATTTCAGTACACAAAACTATGCAAGTGGTCCAGATTTGAAGGCTGTAGCTTGAGAAATGTAAAAGTAGGTCACTAGGTCAAAATCAAGGTCAAATTTTATTTCAGAATACAAAACTATGCATGTGGTCCAAATCTGAAGCCTGTACCTTCAAAAATGTGAAAGTAGGTCACTAGGTCAATGTCAAGGTCAAAGTTTTTTTCGGTACACAAAACTATGCATGTAGTCCAAATTTGAAGGCTGTAGCTACAGAAATGTGGAAGTAGGTCATTAGGTCAAAATCAATGTCAAATTTCATTTTGAAACACGAAACTACGCATATGGTCCAAATTTGATGCCTGTACCTTAAAAAATGTGAAAGTAGGTCAAAATAAAGGTCAAAGTTTTTTCCAGTGCACAAAATTATGCATGTGGTCCAAATTTGAAGGCTGTAGCTACAGAAATGTGAAAGTAGGTCACTAGGTCAAAATCAAGGTCAACTCATGTCAAGGTTCATCTTGCCACTCAAAAATATACATGTGGTCCAAGTTTGAATGTTGTAGTTACTGACAAGAACATTTTAAAAGCTTTTCCCTATATAAGTCTATATGAACCATGTGACCCCGGGGGCGGGGCCATATTTAACCCTAGGAGGATAATTTGAACAAAATTGGTAGAGAACCACTAGATGATGCTACATTACAAGTATCAAAGCCCTAGGCTTTGTGGTTTGGACAAGAAGATTTTCAAAGTTTTTCCCTATATAAGTCTATGTAAACCATATGACCCCCAGGGCGGGGCCATATTTGACCCTAGGGGTATAATTTGAACAAACTTAGTTGAAGACCACTAGATGATGTCACATACAAAATATCAAAGCCTAGGCCCTGTGGTTTTGGACAAGAGGTTATTCAAAGTTTTTCCCTATATAAGTCTATATAAACCATGTGACCCCAGGGCGGGGCCATATTTGACCCCAGAGAAATAATTTGAATCATCTTGGTAGAGGACCACTAGATGATGCTTCATACCAAATATCAAAGCCCTAGGCTCTGTGGTTTTGGACAAGAAGGTTTTCAAAGTTTTTCCCTATATAAATCTATATAAATTATAGAAAATAAACAAAGGGCCATAACTCACTCATAAATTGTTGAACCAGTCTGATTTTCAGGGGGACACAACTAGGGTACCAATACATCATTCTGACAAAGTTTGGTCAAAATCCCCCAGTAGTTTCTGAGGAGATGCGATAACGAGAAATTGTTAACGGACGGACGGACGGAATGACGGACGGACGGACCACGGACGCAGAGTGATTTTAATAGCCCACCATCTGATGATGGTGGGCTAAAAAAGGGTAAAAGGGTGAAGTTGGTGGGGGTGGGGGGGGAGGAGAGGATGCATGATCAGTGGTGGGCATGACTGGGTGGAAAAGTGAGGTGGGGGAATGGTTCAGCTTGGAAGGTTTGAAAAAAATCTAAAATAAGAAATGAAAAATTTTTTTATATTTTTTTTTTGGGGGGAAGCGGGGTTGAGAGGGGGAGGGGGTGTGACCAAGGCAAGTGGGTGACCAGGTGTGGGTGCGCAACTTCACATGTTTATAATAAATGTTCATATAAAAGAATGAAAGAAATTTAATGAAATTCTGCCAAATGGTTTGTTATGTACAAATAAATTATGTGGATTTTTAGACAATTAAAGGGCAATAACTCTGAAGTTACAAAAGAAATCCGTACAAAACTGTCTGTGCACAACCACATTATAGTGGTCTAAATTCTGTTAAAGTTTCATAGTTCTAGGTAAAATATATCAAAAGTTACGATGCAGAAATTGTAATATCTATAGATCTATAGTACCCTATATAGTTAACACTAGAAATTTCTAAGGGCCATAACTCTGGTGTTACTTGGGCAATCTGTCTGAAACTTGATGGGCCCCATAACCTCATAGTGGTGAACATGTATATGAAGTTTGTTTGAAAAAAATCTAAAATAAGGAATTGTTTTTTTTTTTTGTTTTTTTTGGGGGGGGGGGGGGTGGTGTCAGGGGGAGGTGTGTGATCAAGGTAAGGGGGTGACCAGGTGTGGGTACACAACTTCACATGTTTACAATAAATGTTCATGGAAAAGAATGAAAGAAATTTAATGAAATTCTACCAAATGGTAAGTTTGTTATGTACAAATATGTGGATTTTTATACAATTAAAGGGCAATAACTCTTAATTTACAAAATAAATCCGAATGAAATTGTATGTACACAACCACATTATGGTGATCTAAATTCTGTTTAAGTTTCATAGTTCTAAGTCAAATATATCAAAAGTTATGATGCAGAAATTGCCATATTTATAGTACCCTATATAGTTAATACTAAAAACTTCTAAGGGCCATAACTCTGGTGTTACTTGGGCAATCTGACTGAAACTTGACGGGCCGCAAGAACTCATAGTGGTGAACATGTATATGAAGTTTTAAATAAATATTCCCAACCATTTCCTAGATATGGCTCCGGACGGACGGACGGACGGACGGAAAGATGGACGGAAGGACGGACGGACGGACGGACAACGCCAAAACTATATCCCTCCGACTTTCGTCGGGGGATAATTATGACAACTGCTCAACTTTGACACCAGGTGCCCCGCTTGGCATGGGTGGGCATCTTGGTAGAACCGCCTACCTTCCTTATGCCAGCTGGCTGGCATTTCACATTAAAGAATTATTAAACACAAGTCAAAGGACGCCACGAGCATCAATGATTGTGACCTGTGTTCTAGCAAATTGTTAAAAACGACACAAGAATTTGTCAAATGTCTTAAGCAGAGACTGTGATTTTTCTCGTAGCATGTAATTGTATTAGAAGATGGCTAAGAATAGTTTTTTTGGCAAGATACAAGCTTTAATTATTGCTCTTAAGGTGTGTAATGGTAATCTCAGTTTTTGTGGAAAATAGCTTTTTTATCGTCATTTGATTATGCCCTCAAGGAATAATAAACACATTGTGGATAAAACTGCAGTAAATTGTTGGGCTTTATCTTCTCCCAGAATGCAAAGTGTCATTCTGAATTTGAAGTCACATGATATGTTTTAAAAAAACTCTAACAGGTTTATGAACATTTGAAAGGGAGCCCATTTTGCTCTGTACCTACAATTTCTTCAGAATGACCTTAAATGGATGTTTGTTTTAATACTGTACACTGGAACTCATAATTGTATAATACTAGTTACCAAATGGTGTCTGGCTTATTATTTCGATCACTATGCTATATTCTAACACGACCAGCAAATAACCTACATACACATAGAAGAAAATCAATCAACAGTTATTTTGCGATAACCCATGCGCGGAAAAGGACTGTTTTGGCTGTTCAGTATACCGCCAAATCCCTGCGTGCAATTCTTTTTATGAATGAAAGTCATGTGACGTTTGTAAATACTAGCGTATTAAAAAATCGTGGTATCCACATACAACAACAACAAAGTTTGGCTGCAAAATGGCACAAACAACTAATCTGTTGTGTACAGGAACAATCTGCGAGATTCGCTGTGGTTTTGGGGATTGGAAGGTAGTTGATGAAAGGTTTGACGGCCATGTAACACAATATTTGCTGCAATCCTTAAGCAATGGGGAGAATACATGGAGAAAATTTCATCAGACAAATCCAGGTGCATAGCCGGAAATGTAGTTCATGTCGCAAAAAGTAGTTACCATTTTTTCTAACACTGTTGTTTTAACTATGTTGTGTTAGAATCGAAATAACAAGTTCCCAAGTGTGATTTATCATAGAATAACCAGAGTTTTTCATTCTCATGCAAAACAATATATCACTACGGCCTTCGTGATATATTCTCATGCATAAGAACTCAAAACACGGATTATTCTACAATAAACCACACTTGGGAACTTATCATTTCTTAATTATACTACAACAAGAGTGCAAGAATGTCACAATATACGCCCGTCACAGCAAATTTCTTTACTCTAGCACCTGTATTTGCAAATGGAATTTTAATTTTGTGGTTGTTTAGTAATAACTAAGTGTTTTGTTTTTCTAAGTCCTCAAAAAAACTCCTTACCAGGTAGAGATACCTTAAAATACACCTAAAATTGGAAAGTAACATCTATGTTGTACCACAGAAAAGTGGTCTTGGTTTTTCCCTACGGTCAATTATAAAAAAGTTACAATATAAGTTATTTATAGTAACAACTAAGGGAAGTTAATCTTAAAAAAAAAAAAAAAAAAAAAAAAAAAAAAAAAAAAAAAAAAATCAAAAAAAAATATTGTAAGTCCTCACAAAAATCTTTACCAGGTAGAGACTGGTCAAAATACACCTCAAAATTGGATGTAGCATGCATGTTTTTACTACAGAAATAGTGGTCTCTATTTTTCCCTACGACTAGTAATGAAAAAGTTACAATATAAGCTATTTTATAGTAACAACAAAGGGAAGTAATTCGAAAAAAGGGAACTGCGCATGACACTTCGTCTCATGATGATGTATAATTGTGTCAAGTTACATCAAAATCCCTCCATGCATGAAGAAGAAATGCTTCGGACAAAGTCATTCTTGTATCTGACCTTTGGCCTCTAAGTGTGACCTTGACCTTAGACCTAGGGACCTGGTTCTTGCGCATGACATTTACGTCTCGTGGTGGTGAACATTTGTGCCAAGTTATATCAAAATCCCTCTATGCATGAAGAAGAAATGCTCCGGACAAGGTTTTCATTCTTGTATCCTTTGACCTCTAAGTGTGACCTTGACCTTAGACCTAGAGACCTGGTTCTTGCGCATGACACTCCGCCTCATGGTGGTGAACATTTGTGCCAAGTTATATCAAAATCCCTCTATGCATGAAGAAGAAATGCTCCGGACAAAGTTTTCATTCTTGTATCCTTTGACCTCTAAGTGTGACCTTGACCTTAGACCTAGGGACCTGGTTCTTGCGCATGACACTACGTCTCGTGGTGGTGAACATTTGTGCCAAGTTATATCAAAATCCCTCTATGCATGAAGAAGAAATGCTCCGGACAAGGTTTTCATTCTTGTATCCTTTGACCTCTAAGTGTGACCTTGACCTTAGACCTAGAGACCTGGTTCTTGCGCATGACACTCCGCCTCATGGTGGTGAACATTTGTGCCAAGTTATATCAAAATCCCTCTATGCATGAAGAAGAAATGCTCCGGACAAAGTTTTCATTCTTGTATCCTTTGACCTCTAAGTGTGACCTTGACCTTAGACCTAGGGACCTGGTTCTTGCGCATGACACTCCTTCTCATGATGATGAACAATTGTGCCAACTTTCATCAAAATCCCTCTATGCATGAAGAAGATATGGTCCGGACAAAGTCATTCTTGAATTTGACCTTTGACCTCTAAGTGTGACCTTGACCTTAGACCTAGGGACCTGGTTCTTGCGCATGACACTACGTCTCGTGGTGGTGAACATTTGTGCCAAGTTATATCAAAATCCCTCTATGCATGAAGAAGAAATGCTCCGGACAAGGTTTTCATTCTTGTATCCTTTGACCTCTAAGTGTGACCTTGACCTTAGCCCTATAGACCTGGTTCTTGCGCATGACACTCCGCCTCATGGTGGTGAACATTTGTGCCAAGTTATATCAAAATCCCTCTATGCATGAAGAAGAAATGCTCCGGACAAAGTTTTCATTCTTGTATCCTTTGACCTCTAAGTGTGACCTTGACCTTAGACCTAGGGACCTGGTTCTTGCGCATGACACTCCTTCTCATGATGATGAACAATTGTGCCAACTTTCATCAAAATCCCTCTATGCATGAAGAAGATATGGTCCGGACAAAGTCATTCTTGAATTTGACCTTTGACCTCTAAGTGTGACCTTGACCTTAGACCTAGGGACCTGGTTCTTGCGCATGACACTCCGTCTCATGATGGTGAACAACTGTGCCAAGTTTCATCAAAATCCCTTCATGCATGTAGAAGATATGCTCCGGACAAGGTCTGTGGACGCCGCCCGCCCGCCCGCCCGCCAACCCGCCCGCCCGCCCGCCCGCCAGGGGCGTTCCCATAATACGTCCCGTTTTTCAAACGGGCGTATAAAAATGCAATACAGATTTCAAATTAAAAATTGTTAAGTTCAACATTCTTCTCCGTAGTTATGGGCATTTAAACTGTGACCATGACCTTGAACCAACATTTTGCCAAGTTGGTTCTGCATTCAAGTTCATTATTAAATTATACTTATTAAATATTATCAAATATAACCCTGCTAAAAATCAATGAACCGTAAAATGTCAATGATCTGGGCAAAGGTCATTTTTGTGAAGTTAGGTGTTAATCCGCTTGAGTTGCACTGACAAACTTTGTGACAGACAGACAGCACTTCTGAAATCAATATGTCCTTCTCCCCACCCTAACTCCCCCGACATGTGAATAGTACTGTGTGCTTTATTTTTTAGTTATAAAAAATATTCAAACATTTCAAGCTGATTTTAAGACCATCATTTTGGAATAAATTACATGTCTCATCATTTTTATTACTTTACTCTATCTTTGCATGTCCCCAGATTCCCCAAATATTTTGCACACACACACACACACACACACACCCCCATCTCTAAACCAAAATCCTAGATCCATCCCTGAATAATTTCTGGTAAATAAAATATTGCTGTAAAACCAAGCACACCAGATACAAAAACTGATAATCACTGTACTATTGTTTCGCTAGAGATATGTATCAATTACAGTCGGTAATGGTGTAATATCCTGTAATTTTGAAGCTAAAATGAACCAGGATATGTCTAGATTTCACAATTTATATTTGTTAATAACATTGCCACACACAGCATTACAATACAATTACAGAAGACCTGGTAAAATCTGATGTTTGTTGTATATTAAGTAGCAATGTGCCGACAGCTAGGGACAATCGGTTATAGTGTGTGCATTTTAGCTTCATTAGGTAACTCTTAGCTAAATGAACTGGTATTTTGTAATATCAAGTTATCAACCCTGTCTTTCAGTTTACAGCTGTAGAAGACAAGCAGATTTATGGCACCTGAAAGCATTTCATGTGGTCAACTGAACAAGTGTGTTTAAGTTTCATTCCATTCCAACTTCTGGTTACTGAGATAAAATCTTACAAAACAAAAGAGACATGATGGCCCTATATCGCTCACTCTGAGTTTCACAGCTCAAACATGTATTAAATAAGAAACATTATCTGCCAAATTACTTTTAAAACTGACCCATAGATTCGGAGATGTTCATGCAATGGTTTTCACAGAGCCATTATATTGGAAACTTAGCCTGACCACAGTAGCCATGTTTTTTTTCCCTGACAAATCAAGATGGCTTAGCAGAACATGTCTGTGAAATTATTTAAAACTAGATGCCCACGGACAACATGTCTAGCCTGCCCTTTGACCCATAACTGTGACCTTGACCTTTGAGATAGAATCCGTCTCACTGAGTTAAACATTCATGCCAAATACAAACAAGATACCTCAATGCATGCCATGCATGTCAAAGTTATGGTCCGGACAAACAAATCTGAACGGATGCACAAACACACATACGCCGAACAGCCATTTGGACAACTATGTTTTTCGGGCTCAACAAAAATTGACTGACTGAAGAGATGGCATTTGAAGATTTTTCTACTTCCAGCTCTGGTGGCTACGTCTTTTTGACAAGTCAGAGTAATATGAACACTCTTCAGTGGTAGATGGTCAGTCAAGAATCATTCGAGTGGAACTATTTCAAAATTGTACCAATGATTTAGGAGGAAAAGTGACCACACCTAGCAACCAGGTTTTTTGACAAATCATAATAATCTGAACGCTTTGGAAGTCACCAAAGAAACAATTCCATCAAAGTATTTCGAACTCAGACCTGCAATCAAGTATTTATATTACTTGGACCAGTAATTCAGGAATCGTAACTGTTAGCTCTGACGCACCAATAAGCAACCATAAGAAAACACCATCTTTGGAATAGGAACCATCCAAGGAAATCAAAGCCAAATTTCATGAATTTCTAACTAGTAGTTTCAGAGATGTTATTTGAAGAAAATTTTAATAGAAGAAAGAATGATGATAGATGGATGGATGGCCAGACAGATAATGGTGAGTAACCACAATAGCTCACCTTGTGCACTGGGGAGCTTAAATATTCTTAACCCAATTGGGAAGCGGATGCCAATGAACAGGCATGTCCAATACCTCTATGTACTGGCAAAAGACAACCATTCTGTCAGGTTTCTTCTTCTATAAATCTGGTTACCAGTCAAGATGAAGCTCATGAGGTCATGAACTTTCATGAACAGTTCATGGTCATTCATAAACTGTTTATGAATTACTCATGACCAGTTCATAAAGTGTGTTCATGAACAATAATTCATGAAACAATCACAAATAAAATTGAGGTAGATGACATGAATGTAGATCATGAATTAAACATCTCTGGCAAACAATTCATTCATTAGTTTGGAAAACATATTCATGAACTTTCTAATTACTGGGACCTAAAACTCTCAAACATCATAGGATGGCTGCTTCGCCTGTGCCCTTGACTATGATCAATCTACTAGACCAAAAAATACTGTAGTTTCCAAAAAAGTATTCATGAAATGAAAATGAGACTGTATCAAGTGCTTGGTCTTATCAATGACCTGTAACACATTTTATAAATTTGTTCATGAACAATTTATGAATAAATTCTAAAATGTGTTCATGAATTATATCATGAAAAGGATAAAATCTCACTTTCAGTTCAAAGTTCATGAAATACCCAGTAGGTTATAATGTCCTACATCAGTTTTTAGTATTACCAGGGTGACTAAATGAACAAGGGTCATGATGCTGCTGGATCACTCACCTGAGTAATTGGGCCTACTGCCTCTAGAGCCTTAACAGGCTTTCATTTCATCTGACCGGGTGACCTAGTTTTTGACCCCACATGACCTAGATTCGAACATGTCTTAAGATCATCAAGATAAACATTCTGACCAAGTTTCATGAAGTTAGGATCATAAATATGGCCTCTACAGTGTTAGCAAGCTTTTCATGTGATTTGAGCATGTGACCTAGTTTTTGACTCCACATGACCCAGATTCAATCTTGACCTAGGGATCATCAAGATAAACATTCTGACCAAGATTCATGAAGACAAGGTCTTAAATGTGGCCTCTACAGTGTTAACAAGATTTTCCTTCGATCTGGCCTAGTGACCTTGTTTCTGACCCCACATGACCAAGTTTCAAAGTTGGCCTAAAGATCATAAAGATAAACATTCTGGCCGAGTTTCATGTAGATAGGGTCATAAGTGTTAACAAGCTTTTCCTTTGATTTGACAGTGTGACCTAGTTTTTGACCCTACATGACCCAGAATCAAACTTGACCTAGAGGTCATCAAGACAAACATTCTGACCAATTCTCATGAGTTTCAAACTTTAACTGTGAACTCTAGAGTGTCAACAAGATTTTCCTTTGATCTGGCCTACTGTCCTAGTCTTTGACCCCACATGACCCAGTTTCGAACTTGACACAGAGATCATCAAGACAAACGTTCTGATCCAATTTTCATAACAAGAGGGTCATGATGACCCTGAATCGCTCACCTGAGTAATATGAGACACATGTTTCAAATGTTTCTGACGTTAAAATATTAACAAGAGGACCATGATGGTCCTGAATCGCTCACCTTTTCCCACATGACCCAGTTTTGAGTATGACGTTGTTTTTTCTATTATTTGACATAGTGACCTAGTTTTTGAGCTCATGTGATCCAGTTTTGAACTTGACCTAGATATTATCAAGATAAAAATTCTGACCAATTTTCATGAAGATCCATTGAAAAATATGGCCTCTAGAGAGGTCACAAGGTTTTTCTATTATTTGACCTAGTTTTCGAAGGTACGTGACCCTGTTTTGAACTTTGCCTAGATATTATCAAGGTAAACAGTCTCACTAATTTTCATGAATATCTCATGAAAAATATGGCCTCTAGAGAGGTCACAAGGTTTTTCTATTTTTATACCTACTGGCCTAGTTTTTGACCGCATGTGACCCAGTTTCGAAACTGACCTAGATATCATCAAGGTGAACATTCAGATCAATTTTCATGAAGATCCATTGAAAAATATGGCCTCTAGAGAGGTCAAAATATTTTAATAATTTTAGACCTACTGACCTAGTTTTTGACCGCAGTTGACCCAGTTTCAAACTTGACCTAGATATCATCAAGATGAACATTCAGACCAACTTTCATACAGATCCCATGAAAAATATGGCCTCTAGGGAGGTCGCAAGGTTTTTTTATTATTTGACCTACTGACCTAGTTTTTTAAGGCACGAGACCCAGTTTCAAACTTGACCTAGATATCATCAAGGTGAACATTCTGACCAATTTTCATGAAGATCCATTCAAGGGTATGGCCTCTAGAGAGGTCACAACGTTTTTTCATTATTTGACCTACTGACCTACTTTTTGAAGGCACGTGACCCACTTTCGAGCTTGACCTAGATATCATCAAGATGAACATTCTGACCAATTTTTATGGAGATCCATTCACAAGTATGGCCTCTAGAGAGGTCACAAGGTTTTTCTATTTTTAGACCTACTGACCTAGTTTTTGACTGCACATGACCCTGTTTCGACCTTGACCTAGATATCATCAAGATGAACATTCAGACCAACTTTCATACAGATCCCATGAAAAATATGACCTTTAGAGAGGTCACAAGGTTTTTCTATTATTTGACCTACTGACCTAGTTTTTGATGGCACGTGACCCACTTTCGAACTTGATCTAGATATCATCAAGATGAACATTCAGACCAACTTTCATACAGATCCTGTGAAAAATATGGCCTCTAGAGAGGTCACAAGGTTTTTCTATTATTTGACCTACTGACCTAGTTTTTGAAGGCACGTGACCCACTTTCGAACTTGACCTAGACATCATCAAGGTGAACATTCTGACTAACTTTCATGAAGATCTCATGAAATATATGGCCTCTAGAGAGGTCACAAGGTTTTTCTATTTTTAGACCTACTGACCTAGTTTTTGACCGCACGTGACCCAGTTTCGAACTTGACCTAGATATCATCAAGATGAACATTCAGACCAACTTTCATACAGATCCCATGAAAAATATGGCCTTTAGAGAGGTCACAAGGTTTTTCTATTATTTGACCTACTGACCTAGTTTTTGATGGCACGTGACCCAGTTTCGAAATTGACCTAGATATCACCAATGTGAACGTTCTGACCAATTTTCATGAAGAAATTTTGAAATATATGGCCTCTAGAGAGGTCACAAGGTTTTTCTATTTTTAGACCTACTGACCTAGTTTTTGACCGCACGTGACCCAGTTTCGAACTTGACCTAGATATCATCAAGGTGAACTTTCTGACCAATTTTCATGAAGATCTTGTGTAATATATGGCCTCTAGAGAGGTCACAAGGTTTTTCTATTTTTAGACCTACTGACCTAGTTTTTGAAGGCACGTGACCCAGTTTCGAACTTGACCTAGATATCATCAAGGTGAACATTCTGACCAATTTTCATAAAGATCCCACAAAAAATGTGATCTCTAGAGTGGTCACAAGCAAAAGTTTACGGACGGACGGACGACGGACGACGGACGCTGCGTGATCACAAAAGCTCACCTTGTCACTATGTGACAGGTGAGCTAAAAACTGGGTCATAACTGTGGCCTCTAGAGTGTTAACAAGGCAAATGTTGACAGACGACACACGACACACACTGCATGACGGCCGCCGCCGGACAATGACCGGTCACAATAGTTCACCTTGAGTTCTTCGTGCTCCAGTGAGCTAAAAATAGGTATGATTTATCCCAAACATGTTTCAAACTAGAATGTGCCTGTAGGACACAGGGTGTGCTCCCACTGGTACATTTGTCACAAATAAGTGGCAATAATTCAAATGTTTGCAGTCTTAATGGGGTATAGCCTCAACAAACATTTTATGAAAAGGATTCATTATTCTAGGCGCTATACTTTTTGAGCTATGAGCATCACAAACAAAAAATCCACTATTTTGGCTATTTCAAGAACCATAACTCTGTAATAAGAGCTAAGATTCTCAAGAAGAATGCCAAGCGTGCAAGGTTACATCACGATAAAGACTCCAGCAAGGTTTCCTGAATTTACATCAAATACTTTTTGAGCTAGGTATGTAATTAGGTGAAAAAGTGCATTTTTTTACTATTTCAGGGGGCCTAACTTTAAAAATAAGGGGTGGAGCCAGCCAAAAAATTAGACGTGTGCAAGTTTATATCATGATAAAGACTTATGCGAGTTTTCAACCATTCATATTAAATACTTTTTGAGCTAGGTGTGTCACAAGGTGAAAATGTACATTTTTTACTATTTCAGGGGCCATAACTCTAAAAATAGGGGGCGGACCCAAATGAAAAATAGGAGGTGCACATGTTCATATCATGATTAAGACTCATGCAAGGTTTTATGAATCTATATCAAATACTTTTTGAGCTAGGCATGTCAGAAGGTGAAAATGTGCATTTTTGACTACTTCAGGGGCCATAACTCTGAAAGTTGGGGGCAGACCCAAATGAAAAACAGGAAGTGCGCAAGTTCATATCATGATTAAGACTCATGCAAGGTTTCATGAATCTATATCAACTACTTTTTGAGCTAGGTGTATCACAAGGTGAAAATGTGTATTTTTGACTATTTCAGGGGCCATAACTCTGAAAATAGGGGGTGGAGCCAGATGAAAAATAGGAGGTGCGCAAGTTCATATCATGATTAAGACTCATGCAAGGTTTCATGAATCTATATCAAATACTTTCTGAGCTAGGCATGTCACAAGGTGAAAATGTGCATTTTTGACTATTTTGACAAAAAGTAGGAGGTGCGCAAGTTCATATCATGATAAAGACTCATGCAAGGTTTCATCAATTTATATCAAATACTTTTAGAGCTAGGCGCGTTACGAACTTCGGACAGACGGACGGATGGACGGACAAGACCAAATCTATATGCCACCACCACTCATGGGGGGGGGGGAGGGGGGCACAATTAAACTCTTTTGTAGGCTGCTGTTCATGTAATAACAAGAAAGCATAGCTTCTGTAACAAATTCAGTTACCATGAATGAATTCTTAATCAAATATACGCTCTGTAATCGAATAAAAGACCAACAGTTGACACAAATATGGGACCTCAGTTTCTTCAAAGACTTCCTTCAATTTCTCTGGAGGTTAAAGCTGCTGAATTAATCAGACTCTCTGTGACAAATTTCATATGTAATTTACATCAAAAACACCATTCAGGAGTTCAATTGATTCTGTTCTTATACTTAATTGGGCCTTTTTTGCCATTCGCTGACAAAATTGAAAATGTTCCTTAATTCAGTTCACTTCCCTTAATTCAGTTAAAACAAAGAAATACAATGTGGGAGCTGCTCAACACTGGGCATTTCACCCAACCTTGGATACACCAGTACAAGCTTAGCAAGAAAACACATTTCCCTGCTTTTGGAATAAACATCAATGCTCCAGCGTAAGAGTGAGCCCCATGAGCTGCAAGTAAAAAGTAACAAGTTTCAAATTTCTTATAACTTTCTGAGACCTGTTCCAGGTAAGTTATTGTTTCTTTCTTGTGGTATGTTTCTACATTCACTGCTATTGACCACAAATTTTCAAATGTTGATCTGAATTTATAATTTATTGCAAAAATATATGATTTCCCACTTAGCTATCTCAAAAGACCTGTGCACTGCCGCATACACTTAGACAGACCTGGTCAGTGCTAAGGAAGCCAAACAAATGAGTAGTTGGTTGCCTACAGAAAAATAGCATAAGTTGCAAACTAATGTGAAACAAACTCAGGCCAATTGAAATTACAGTAACTTGTCAGACAGTGTAACTGACAGGAACCATTTAAACAAAGTAAGAGAAATGATCAAGTCTGGTTGAAAATAATCAAATGAGTAACTAAAAACTGAAGCATTTTTTTCTATGTGAACAAGTTCAATGGGTATTTTTCTAACTTCAGTAGAGAGAAGTTCACAAAAAGATACTTTATAGAACAACTTTGGTGACAAACCACCAACTGGTTTATGAGAAGTTTTGTTAGCAAAATGTTACAAACTAAATAAGTTACAATCAAACTAAATTATTAACAGGAGAACCTTTAGTCTGAAGAACATTAAACTGTGTTCAAAACGACTACAATTTTTCTAGCAGTACAGTTATTTCTGGACATTACAGTGATAAGTAACTGCTGCTGCTACTACGTGTCTTATACAGCAGGAGTTTTTTAGAGCGGATGGTGGAGTTTGGGGTTGGGGGGGGGGGGGGGGGGGGGGTGCACATGAAATTACAGTTACAACAGCATAAAAAATGTTTTCTATTCTCTATTCGAACACACTGATTTCCTTACATATACAGCTGGCAGAAAGAGCTTAACCTGTCACACATTCTAGATGACATGTCAAAGTCAAATTGATATTATTTCTGAAACTTTTACACTTTGGTTTAAAACTGTCAAGTTTAGTTTAACATATTAACATACAAAAAACTCCTACACAACTTATGTTACATTAAATGACAAGCCTAAAATAACAATTGACAACAACATACAGCTGCTGACATTGTCACAAACAATACTTTTTCAACCTAATTCATCAATTTACACAACAGCAGTCTCTATATAAGTATTAACATGAATAAGAGATGCAGGACAAATCACTTCTGTTGTACTGAATTTGTAGTTCTACTGGTTCTTTCAATGTAATGCTATATATAGACCGATTTGGTGAAAGATTCCCTCAAACACTTTTCACAATTTTTCACATTTTATGTACTGTTCGCCATCGATGAGGATGAAAGATAAAAACCTCCTGTCTTTATAAACTGTAACTTCTGCAGCAAAACAACCATTATAATAGTAACTGCAGAAACCTTACTGTAAATTCTCAGTAAGAAATCTTCGGGAAGTGCTACGTAATCTATCACTTAACATTGTGCCATTGTTAATACACTGATAATCAATAAAGGCATTTTCATAACTTTTAATTATTTCTCCTGTGAAAAATATTAGTGAAAACACTTTAAAGTTCCAACGAAATTACCACAATGTCTCGCCATTTTCTTTATAACCCAACCCTGAAGTTGACTTTGAACCAGGATATTTTTTTTTGTAGAATTCAACCTCATATCAAACATGATTTAGGTCATACGACAACTTTCCAGCTTTTGGTGGTGGAAGATCTCAAGGGCCCCTCCAGGTATTATTTTAGGCACAAGGGGCACCCGGGTAAAACAACTGACCTTCTGTAAGCCAGCTGGACAAGTTCCTCACATGAAAGAATTCTACATCCTGTTATTATAGAGAGGTTTCAAATCTACAGCAGTGTGGAAGCAAACAATTTGAACCGCTGACCTCACATGCTTAGCAATGGAGGCTCCTGAACTAGTTTACAAATACATCATCAGATATTATTCTGAGAATCCTTCATTACAACATACCTGTCTGGGAGAGTATTCAAGTCACTAATTTGAATGTAATACTCATTATCATGGAATGGTTTCAATGGAGTGAAATGAACAGGTGCTATGAGGACTGAATTTTTAATGTCTTGCAGGAAACCTCTAAACAAAAAACTGCCTTTCAAAATCCAACAAATAATGCAGCACTTCAGGAATCCCAGATGAAAACTAAGATCGATCTTAGTCTTTATTATATACATATGAATTTTCGGTCTGAAATACGCAATGTATTTCACTAATGAATACAAAACCCTGTAAACTATTCAACTCCAACCAGATACAGAAAAATATTCAATCGTGGGACTACTTCTTTTAATTGGGACATTCCATCATCCATGCGTTAGCAAGTTAACCATTTCTCTGGTCACTAGAAGAATATTCGGACTAAGAGAGACCAATGTAAGGATGTTTCAAATTTATTCATCACACAGTTCTTGAAACAAAGTAATTGCTATCAAGACTCGATTGTTAATTTGTAACATCTGTGCCCATTGATTGACTTGTTAAGAGAAGCAAGCGGGTATGTAATTATGTATGCTGTTACCTTGACCTTTGACCAAATGATTTTTTGATCAATGACCTAATGACCTCGATCTTTGACCTGTTGACCATTCTGTAGAGTTTAGAAGCTGTTGGTATTTATTCTTTGTTATGACCTGGAAAAGGAAAGTGTTTACACACTGACGACACACTGATGGACAACACCATGCGATAATACTTCCTGTCTTTTTTGAAAAGAGCCATTTAGATGCAGCTTTATTTCTAAACAACAGTTTGCAGTCTAAAATATTTTTTTTTGCCAATTTTTCTCATGTTACAATATTTCAGTGTCATCTGTATGCAAATATGGTCTACCCTAAGTGCTGCTGACTATACAAGACTTTTCCTCCAGTTAAACAAAGAAAAAGCTGGGACATGTTTAGAAGCATCTGGATACTGTAGAGGACAGCTGCACACCAATTTCCAGTATTGAAATTCTCAACTGATCTGCTTGATCAAGTGCCTAAGATGTGCCTATTATTTTGCCAGTTACTTACTGAAACAGTAATATTAAAGCTTCATTGATTGACCCAGTAAATCAATTGGATGAAAGAGTTTCTAGTGCCAGAACTTACAACTTACAACTGATAATATCACTATTCTGGGACAGATTACCTATATGATATCTTTTGTTCGTAGCGGGGAAAACATATTGAGTGCTGTCCGTCTGCCTGTCTGTCTGTCTGTCTGTCTGTGTGTTACAAAGTTTGTCCACGCAACTGGATGAATTCACACCAAACTTCACAAGTGATTTATAATTGCCAATATAATAGTTGTACATATTATCGACATTTTCTGGTTAGATGATTTTCAGCTGAGTTATGGTCCTAGATTCATTAAATTTTAGCCACTTCAGTTATATTTTTGGGCAGATTTCCACCAAACCTAACAGGAGTAATAACAGCCAAGTCTCAGTATGCATATCATCGGCTTTTTGGGGTTTGATGATTTTGTTGTGACCAAGAAAGAGTGCTACTATACCTTATCTTCTATTTCAGATAAAAAGCATATTAGATTCGAAATAATGTATAACAAAATCGTGTTTTTCTTAAATTGATACACTCAAAATTGGCTATGTGGATGAATAACCTCTCAATTTAACCTGAAATTCTAAGTTAAAATTGATAATAGAGATATAGTAAAATGCATCAAAATTAATCTAAAACTCTAAGTACAAGAGGGTCGTGATGACCCTATATCGCTCATCTATTAAACTTGACCTTGCAATCATCAAGATAAACATTCTTACCCAGTTTCATGAAGGTAGGGTCATAAATATGGCCTCTAGAGTGTTAACAAGCTTTCCCTTTGATTTGACCGGGTGACCTAGTTTTTGACCCCATACGACCCAGCATAGGAATCATCAAGATAAACATTCTGACCAAGTTTCATAAAGATAGGGTCATAAATGTGGCCTCTAGGCTTTTAACAACTTTTTCCTTTGATTTGACCTGGTGACCTAGTTTTTGACCCCACATGACCCAGTTTCTTACCTGGCCTAGAGATCATCAAGATAAACATTCTGTGCAAGTTTTATCAAATAAAGCATAAATGAGACCTCTACATTGCTGAAAGGGACAAAATAGAAAATTCTGCCCCTTTCAGGGACAGTTACTCTAGAATCCATGATGGAATCTAGCTGGTTTCCAAAAGGAACAGAGATCTTATTATGACTTAAGTTGTATGTAAGTGTGGTTAAAATCGAATGTAAATGTCACTTCTATCATGTTCACAAGGTAAAAATTAACAAATTTTGGCTCTTTCAGAAATCAATCAGGGGCTGTAACTCTGGAACCTATGATTGGATCTGATGGAATTTCATCATGGAATCAAAGTTCTATTGTTGTTAAAAATATTTTGCAAGTTTGTATCAAATCAAACCATAAGTGAAGTCTCTGTATGGCTGCAAAAGCCAAAATAGCAAATTTTGGTTAAGGGGTCATAACTCTGGAACCCATCAAGGGATCTGGCCAGTTTCTTAAAGGAACCCAGATATTACGCCAATACAAGTTGTATGCAAGTTAGATTAAAATCAGATGCAAAATATGGTCTATATCATGTTAATAAGAAATTGTGGGCGGAAGGACGACAGACAAAGGGCGATCACAAAAGCTCACCTTGTCACTATGTGACAGGTGAGCTAAAAAATTACTGTAAAATCCTAATTCACAAAATGGTATAATGCAAAATTCTAACAATGTGAGAAGTAACTGAATCACAGAACAGTTTGTACATCTGAGTAATTAATTCTTTGTGTGTCCTCCCATGGCTCACACCTCTGCCTCATGGAAAGCACATAGTTCCAGAGGACCCATTGGGGAATATTCCTCCATTCCTGCACAAGGGCCTGTTCCAGTTCACATATATTGCAGGGGCTGCTGGGCGACTCTTTACTTGCATGTTAAGCTTTTCCCACAGGTGCTCAATAACACTGATATCCGGTGACTTTGGTGGGAAAGGCCCTAAAGTTAATGTTGTTGCAGCAATATCTGTGTCTTATGATTGGTATGGGGCTGTGCTCCATCTTGCAGCAACTGCATGCCAGGTCCACCGGGTCATAGGTGCTGAATTGCAACAGGGACCAAGATGTCCTGCTGGTACCTAGCTGCATTAAGATTCCCACAAACAACTATTAAGTCTGTTTTTGTGTGTAACTACACTCCGGCCCATACCATCATGGAACCACCGTCAAACGTTGGAACACACATGCGTCATTCAATCTTTCACCTCAATGTCTGTACACTCGCAACCTTCCATCGGTGTGGTACAAGTTAAACCAATTCATGTCCACTAACAGGACATTTGAGTACTCAGCCCGCATCATATGCTGGTGCCAGCGGACCCATTACTCCCGCTGTTGTCAGTGATGTGGTGTCAGAATAAGTCCCCTGAATGGCCGCCTAGCTCTTATTCCATGTTCGCGGAGCCACCTGGCGACTGTTTGTCAACTTATGGGTTAAGCATGCCTTTCATTGTTCACCCTCGCAGTGCATGTCACGGTATTGAAACAATCTTGAAGATGATCTGTAATGATCAGTGCATCCTGTGCAGGCATTGTCACCCTTCTGCGAGGCTGCCTGGGCTCATCATCAACTCGGCCTGTGCGTACATGTCTACCAAAGAATAGAAAATAACTCAATATGAAAATTTCACTGATAAATGTATATTTGTATTATAATTTATTGTGAATAGATTCATTTTGTAAATTTTTGCTGTCAAAATATTGTTATATAAATAAAATCCAATTTACTTGTGTGTGTGAGTGAATGTCCGGCTTGCAACATGCCAACTGTGCGACCGTGCTCTATAATATTCATCCTAACCATTACAATTTTAATAGCTAAATCATATTTTTCCAAGGTGAACAGAATTCTAGAATAACTAAATGAAAACAAAAATCAATATTTTTTGCTTACCAACATTTCCTTGTGCAAAGTGTTGACATCGTGCACATACCAGGCGCAAAACTGCTGGATAGTCAGGGTTGAAAGATTTTATAATTTCTCTACAGCTAATGTAGCCAAACAACTTTATGTATAGTTTCAAACTAACATACTGAACTATATTCACGAAATTAAAAAGTGTCGGGTTAGAAATGGCCCTAAGTGTAGAATGAAAGTGCACCTGAAAGTCTAAGTAAAAAGGGAGTAATTCATGAAATATTGGCACAAGTTACGGTCCCTGATTAATATGAGATGGGTAATGATGACAAATAACTATTCTAAGTTAGATGAAAAATCATCAAGTTATAACAGAGATAATGTGAAAGTGCATAAAAACTTTGATGAAGGTGCGGATGCTGAAAGGATGTGGATGCGGACACAGTGTTGAATAGTAGCAAATCTTTCCGTAGACTTTGTATAGTTTAAAAAATCAACGGACTGATTTGTTAATCAACAGAAACATGCAATAAATGTTGCAGACTGCCATCTTCTACTGAACTACTTGACCTTATATCCACAGACATTACTTTTTTTCCTTATTTTTTTTCAAGTAATCAAAAATCTAGTACAACGTCAAATATGACATGAAGAAAAATGATATTATGATTCCTCTTAAGAGAAGACATTTTCTCAGACTGGCAGCATTGTGGGCTCTGGGCAATATGTCACTTCAGTCAGCGGAGAACTTATCTCTCTATTGTCCAAAAAAAGTGTCCTCTACCCTATGCGCAATAAGTTTTCTTTGTGATTAGAACGGAAATGTCAACAACAGAGGATACCAAGGTAAACAAGATAGAAAATACAGAAACTGTTTGTGTCCTTTCAATGACAGCGTAACAAAAGCTAATTGTATTAACAGCTTCAGCAAATATATAACTGCTGATAAATATATAACCCTTTAACATGATTTTATTGATCACTAGCACAGCTCCTGAAAGACTAACAGACCTCAGCTTAGAAAGAATCTTCAGAACTGATGCTGATATGCTAGAATATGCTCCTGCACATTTTCAAGAAAAAACAAGAGCTGTCACTAATGGTGACAAATGCCCCTGCAGCACCTTGACCTTTGACCTGGTGACCCCAAAGTCAGTAGGGATGGTGTACTCAGTAAGTACTATCAGCATGTGAAGTTTGAAGGTCCTGGGTGAAGTGGTTCACGAGTAAAGTGCCTTCATGCAAAAAGTTAACGTTGGCCCCTGTGACCGTGACCTTTGACCTGGTGACCCCAAAGTCAGTAGGGGTGGTGTACTCAGTAAGTACTATCAGCACATGAAGTTTGAAGGTCCTGGGTGCAGTGGTTAGCAAGTAAAATGCCTTCATGCAAAAAGTTAACGTTGGCCCCTGTGACCTTGACCTTTGACCTGGTGACCCCAGTCAGTAGGGGTGGTGTACTCAATAAGTACTATCAGCATGTGAAGTTTGAACGTCCCAGGTGAAGGGGTTCCCGAGTAAAGTGCCTTCATGCAACAAGAGATCACAGAGTGATCTTGGCGCCCACCAATGTGTCATTTTTGTGTGTTCCAAATTTCAAGACTTACTGACTAGCTCAAGGTCAAATTTCATTTCCATACACAACACTGTGCATGTGGTCTAAATTCGAAAGCTGTAACTTGAGAAATGTGAAAGTAGGTCACTAGATCAATTTCAAGGACAAAGTTCTTTGTACACAAAACTATGCATGTGCATCAATTTTGAAGACTGTAGTTTGTGAAATTTGAAAGTAGGTCACTAGGTCAATCTTAAGGTCAAAGTTTATTTCGGTACATAAAACTATGCAAGTGGTCCAAATTTGAAGGCTGTAGCTTGAGAAATGAGAAAGTAGGTCACTAGGTCAAAATCAAGGTCAAATTTCACTTCACAACACAAATCTATGCATGTGGTCCGAATTTGAAGCCTGTTCCTTCAAAAATGTGAACGTAGGTCACTAGGTCAATACCAAGGTCAAGTTTGTTTCGGTACACAATCCTATTCATGTGGTCTAAATTTGAAGCCTATAGCTACAGAAATCTGAAAGTAGGTCACTAGGTCAATCTTAAGGGCAAAGTTCATTTTGGTACACAAAACTATGCAAGTGGTCCAAATTTGAAGGCTGTAGCTTGAGAAATGTGAAAGTAGGTCACTAGGTCAAAATCAAGGTCAAATTTTATTTCGGAATACAAAACTATGCATGTGGTCCAAATTTGAAGCCTGTACCTTCAAAAATGTGAAAGTAGGTCACTAGGTCAATGTAAAGGTCAAAGTTTGTTTCGGTACACAAAACCATGCATGTGGTCCAAATTTGAAGGCTATAGCTTGAGAAATGTGAAAGTAGGTCACTAGGTCAAAATCAAGATCAAATTTTATTTCAGAATACAGAACTATGCATGTGGTCCAAATTTGAAGCCTGTACCTTCAAAAATGTGGAAGTAGGTCACTAGGTCAATGTCAAGGTCAAAGTTTATTTCAGTGCACAAAACTATGCATGTGGTCCAAATTTGAAGGTTGTAGCTACAGAAATGTGAAAGTAGGTCACTAGGTCAAAATCAAGGTCAACTCATGTCAAGGTTCATCTTGCCACTCAAAACCATACATGTGGTCCAAATTTGAATGTTGTAGGTTATTGACAAGAAGTTTTTATAAGCTTTTCCCTATATAAGTCTATATGAACCATGTGACCCCCAGGGCGGGGCCATATTTGACCCTAGGGGGATAATTTTAACAAACTTGGTAGAGAACCACTAGACGATGCTACATTACAAATATCAAAGCCCTAGGCTTTGTGGTTTGGACAAGAAGATTTTCAAAGTCTTTCCCTATATAAGTCTATGTAAACCATGTGACCCCCGGGGCGGGGCCATATTTGACCCTAGGGGGATAATTTGAACAATCTTAGTTGAAGACCACTAGATGATGTCACATACAAAATATCAAAGCCCTAGGCCCTGTGGTTTTGGACAAGAGGTTTTTCAAAGTTTTTCCCTAAATAAGTCTATATAAAACATGTGACCCCCGGGGCGGGCCATATTACACCCCAGGGAAATAATTTGAATCATATTGGTAGAAGACCACTAGATGATGCTTCATACCAAATATCAAAGCCCTAGGCTCTGTGGTTTGGGGCAAGAAGATTTTCAAAGTTTTTCCCTATATAAATCTATGTAAATTATAGAAATAAGCAAAGGGCCATAACTTATTAAAAATTTGTTGAACCAGTCTGATTTTCAGGGGGACACAACTAGGGTACCAATACATCATTCTGACAAAGTTTGGTCAAAATCCCCCTGGTAGTTTCTGAGGAGATGCGATAACGAGAAATTGTTAACGGAAGGACGGACGGAATGACGGACGGACGGACGGACGGAAGGACCACGGACCACGAACGCAGAGTGATTTGAATAGCCCACCATCTGATGATGGTGGGCTAAAAAGTTAACGTTGGCCCCTATGACCTTGACCTTTGACCTGGTGACCCCAAAGTCAGTAGGGGTGGTGTACTAAAAAAGTACTATCAGCACGTGAAGTTTGAAGGTCCGAGGTGCAGTGGTTCGCGAGTAAAGTGCCTTCATGCAAAAAGTTAACGTTGGCCCCTGTGACCTTGACCTTTGATCTGGTGACCAAAGTCAGTAGGGGTGATGTACTCAGTAAGTACTATCAGCACGTGAAGTCTGAAGGTCCCAGGTGAAGTGGTTCCCAAGTAAAGTGCCTTCATGCAAAAAGTTAACGTTGGCCCCTGTGACCTTGACCTTTGACCTGGTGACCCCAAAGTCAGTAGGGGTGGTGTACTTAATAAGTACTATCAGCATGTGAAGTTTGAAGGTCCTTGGTGCAGTGGTTCGCGAGTAAAGCGCCTTCATGCAAAAAGTTAACGTTGTGACGAACGAACGGACGGACAGTTGAAAACTAATATGCCTCCCTTCGGGGGCATAAAAATCCCTGGGGAACATTCCCCTCCCCACCCCCAAACTAGAGCTCCTGCTCATATCTCCTCACTTTTCATCAATATAGGTTCTCATTAAATATCTAATTAAATTAGTATTTGAGAATAAATTAGCATTTGAGTATATGAAAGCTCCATTTGCATTTGTATCTGATTCCGACTGTTGGGCTATACCATTAATTATAAATTTATTTCACACAACAATCTAAACTTCTTAACTTATAATATACTACAGTGTATATGACTAAAACAAAAATAAAATAGCTATAAAAATTGCTTTTTGAAATAAATGCTAGACTAGATGATAAAATTAGCAATTATTTATAAAAGCTAGATTTTACAGCTTTATTGTTAATTTTTTTATCCTTTTTTCTTAAAGGTTAGAGCTCCTAAAAAAACAAGAGCTGTCACAGGAGACAGCGCGCTCAACTATTTCGATGCTGGATAGTGAAACTGGGTATATCTGAGGAAACTGGAGAGGTCAATGAAGTGTTTAATATCTCCAATGGTGGATAAAGATATTGCACAATAGCTTGAGTCTGTGTCAAAAATATTAAGTAATAAGAGAGGTAAAGATAAAGTGTATCAAAACACTATATAAGTAGAATTCTAAGCAAAAAGGGGGCATAATTCAGGAAATACTGGTGCAAGAGTTATGCACCTTGTGTCATATGATGTGGGTGATGATGTGGAACAACTACTTCAAGTTTGAATCAAATGCATTTCATAATAACTGAGATATAGTAAAAATGCATCAATATTAACCTTAAATTCTAAGTAAAGGGGGCATAATTCATGAAAAATTGGTGCTAGAGTTATGCATCTTGTGTCATATGATGTGGGTGATGACGTTAAACAATTATTTTAAGTTTGAATCAAATCCATTCAGTAATAACAGAGATAGAGTGAAAGTGCATCAAAACTTTAGCCTGAAATTCAAAGTAAAAAGGGGGAATAATTCATGAAATATCTGTGCCAGAGTTATGAATCTTGTGTCATATGATGTGGGTGATGATGTTGAACAACTATTTTAGTAGGAATCAAATCCATTCAGTAATAACAGAGATAAAGTGAAAGTGCATCAAAACTTTAACCTGAAATTCTAAGTAAAAAGGGGGAATAATTCATGAAATATTTGTGCCAGAGTTATGCACCTTGTGTCATATGAAGTGGGTGATGATGAGGAATAACAATTTTAAGTTTGAATCAAATCCATCGAGTAATTACAGAGATAAGAAGAAAAAAGAGAAAGTGTAAAAAAAAACTTTAACCAAGGTGGCGACACGGAAGGACGCCGACACCGACGATGGGTCGAGTAGGACAGCTCTCCTTATACTTCGTATAGTCTAGCTAACAAGGTACCCAATTCATTTCCTTTGTCAAGCAAAGCAAGGAGAACTCAAAACTAACGCTTGAGAAAACTACAGGAGCCCAGGAGTCTGGGATATGTGAATGGATTGGTTTTCTCCTATTGAGTCCTCCAAGCAAATGTGTGACAAAACTTACTAAGTGCGTGGCCCCAGACTAAAAAAAGATGATACCTATTAGGTAAACTGTCCCTAATAGGAAGGATGAGGCATATCAAAGAAAGATGGCAAAGTGATGGGACAGTAATATGATTAGCAGAAGAGTGCACAAACAGTGGATCTGAAGTGGAGAACAAATCAGGTCTGAATTAGGTTTTTTTTTTCAATACATTATGCTATAGACCAAGACCAAGAAGATTCGCCTTAGAAACATTTCAAATATTCTATTAAAGTGAACAAAATCTTTTTTTTCTGTTCAGAATAAACTGCCAATAGGGATAAGGATAAAGATGAAAATCTTCTCTCTTCTGCTGTAACTTCTGCTGCAAAACAATCATTGTAATAGTAACAGTAACTGCAGAAAATTATTAGTCACTCAAAAGTGCTAAGTAATCTATCATTTAACTTTGTGCCATTATTAATACACTGATAATCAATATTTTTTAAGGCCCACATGGAAGATAATGAGTTTCCCAAATGTGCAGCCTCTATTAATAAAGATGTTATTATTATTATTATTATTATTATTATTATTATTATTATTATTATTATTATTATAACTGTTCATTATTTCTCTTGTGAGAAAAATTTTGAAAACATTTCAAGACCCTACAAAAAATACCAAAATGTAACTCCTTCCTTGAAGGTCTTGAAACTATAATGTGCAGGAGTCCAGGATATGCAAATGTATTGGTATTTCCCTCTTTCAAACAAGTTTGTGAAAAAACGTAGGTGTAACATATAGGTTTGTGTTTGACCAGACTAAAAAAAGGATTATATGGACTGAGATAACTGTCACTAATAGGAAAGAAAGATGAACCATTATTATCAAAAAAGATATCCACGTGTCAGGACCTAACACACCAGTATGCAAAACTTGAGTCTTCCATGTTAAATTCGGTTACAGATGGTTTCTTACAATAATTTTTAGTCATTCTGGAGAAAATCTTTGACACTGGGCATCAGAAGTAAGCTAAAAGATATCTTCAGTCAGTGCCTTTGTCAAAGCTGCTTACAGATCGAGTTACTTATCTGACTGATGTTTATTAATATTTTTCTCCCAGCAGCAATTCTGTGTATTACAGAAGCAAATTACTGCAAGGTTAAAGACATGATTACAAAATCAAACATATGAATTTAATATAATCTATTCTCATCAGTGAGAAGCTTTTTTTCTGTTTTATAAAGATGAAAAGGAAATTTCCATTTCAACACTTGCAACTTGCACTTTCATTATTTTGCAACTTAACTGTACAAAACAGAGATGAAATATTGTGTTTTAACAAGTTTTATGTTTCCATTCATCCAGCGCTTTATTTTCAGACACCACAGATGGTTTAATACTTCATCAAATTATATGAGCATCTAGAGAATTCCAAATGAAGATAAATATATATGATATATCACAATGATCCACATCTGTACTCCCAAATGAACATGATGCTAAAACAGAACATTTTTTTCTGTATTTTGTCTCAATATGGATACAGATGAAATTGCAAGACTTAGCAAGCAATTTATAAAAGGGATCCCATTTTACACCAGCTTATTCTGTCATGTAATAAGATTTTTTTCCAGGTCACATGCTGGTACTGATTTCACCTTTACTTCCTGTAAATATCTGGGGTGAAGGTCATTTAATAGCTGATTAAAACTGTAAATATTGATTGGTGGATGAAAAATTCCACAGGTTTTCAAATGGAACAGATATTTTCTTAAGGGGTGTGGCGGTGGTCTGAGCTGTATTGTCAGACAGTATAATCCGTTGCAAGGCTCCTGTGGAAATCATCTTACGTCATAAACATGAATCCCCTCAATAGTGAAACTTCGGCAGTCTCAGTTCGACTACAAACCTGCCAACTTTGCCACTCTGACACAGCGTTTTCTAGATTGTGATTATATAATTATGATGTAAAATATGTGTTCTGTAAAATATGTTCTACATATAAACATGAAAATTTTACTATAACAAGAGCTGTCTCCATAGGATGACACATGCCCCCAATGGCACTTTGAATGAATAGTTATGGCCAATGTTAGAGTTTAGGACCTTTGACCTACGGACCTGGGTCTTGCGCGCGACATGTCGTCTTACTGTGGTACACATTCATGCCCAATAATTTTAAAATCTATGCATGAATGACAAAGATATGGACTGGACACGCCCATCAATGCACTATCATGAAATATGACCTTTAACGTCTAAGTGTGACCTTGACCTTTGAGCTACGGACCTGGGTCTTGCGCGCGACACATCGTCTTACTGTGGTACACATTCATGCCAAGTTATTTGAAAATCCATCCATGGATGACAAAGATATGGACCGGACACGAATGCATTATCATGAAAAATGACCTTTAACGTCTAAGTGTGACCTTGACCTTTGAGCTACGGACCTGGGTCTTGCGCGCGACATGTGATCTTACTGTGGTACACATTTATGCCAAATTATTTGAAAATCCATCCATGGATGACAAAGATATGGACCGGACACGAATGCACTATCATGAAAAATGACCTTTAACGTCTAAGTGTGACCTTGACCTTTGAGCTACAGACCTGGGTCTTGCGCGCAACAGGTCGTCTTACTGTGGTACACATTCATGCCAAGTTATTTGAAAATCCATCCATCGATGACAAAGATATGGTATGGACATGAAAACTGCGGACAGACCGACAGACCAACAGAAGGACAGACGGTTCAAAAACTATAATTTATGCCTCCCTTTGGGGGCAAAAAAACTACATTTTGTTTTGCTTTACAAATAGCCAATTGTATATTGTAAAAGTGCAGAGTGCATACACGTTTTGTAGATTAAAGTGTGCATTGACTAATACCGCCGTGTATCATTTTTAAAGACACTTCTTGTTTCTCCTCAAAGGGCTATCACACAGTAAAGTTACTTTCAGCTTACCTGCCACTGTAACATTTGCAATTATTTTCACCAAAAATAAGACAATTTTATGTCATCCCCCTATTTATTTTATGTCATCCCCTATTTACAGCTAATAGTTCTTGTGATTTTTTAAAAAGAATGTCAGTAATAGCTTACATTACATTTTGTTAAAACCTTACCAACAATTAATAAAGTTTTGATCAGAAAAGAACATTTACAATAACAAGATAAAAATATCTAGAGATCTAAAAATTTAACAAGAGCTCGTAGAACACGAAATGCCCCCCTTCATGCATTCAGTAATTGCACAAGGAATAGATATTATTTGGTCACTGTACACAAAAGTTGTACTGTTCTGGGTCAATGTGACCTTGACCTCTGATATCAAAATCAACAGGGATCATCTGCTGGTCACGACAAACTTCCCTATCAAGTTTCGTGATACTAGGCCCAAGCATTCTCAAGTTAACATCAGGAAACTGTTTAACTGTTCCGGGTCACTGTGACCTTGACCTTTGACCTCAAAATCAAAAGGGGTCATCTGCTGATCATAACCAACCTCCCTATCAAATTTTGTGATCCTAGGCAAAAGCGGTCTCAAGTTAAAGTCCAGAATTGGTTTAACTGTTCTGGGTCACTGTGACTATGACCTTTAAGCTACTGATCTCAAAATTAAAAGGGGTCATCTGCTGGTCATGATCAACCTCCCTATCAAATTTCATGACCCTAGACCTAAGCATTCTTGAGTTATCACCCAGAAACAGATTCACTGTTCTGGGTCACTGTGACCTTGACCTTTGACCTACTGACCTTAAGATCGATAGGGGTCATTTGCTGGTCATGACCAACCTCCCTTCGATCCTAGGGTTCTCAAGTTATTGTCCAAAAACCGTTCAACTGTTCTGGGTCACTGTGACCTTGACCTTTAATCTAGTGACCTCAAAATAAATAGGGGTCATCTGCTGGTCATGACCAATCTCCCTATCAACTTTCATGATCTTAGGCCCAAGCAATCCAGAGTTATCATCCAGAAACCGCTTACCTGTTCCGGGTCACTGTGACCTTGACCTTTGACCTACTAACCTCAAAATCAATAGGGGTCATCTGCTGGTCATGACCAACCTCCCTATCAACTTTCATGATCCTAGGCCAAAGTGTTCTTGAGTTATCATCCGGAAACCGTTTAACTATTCCTGGTCACTGTGACCTTGACCTTTGACCTACTGACCTAAAAAAAAATAGGGGTCATCTGCTGGTCATGACCAACCTCCCTATCAACTTCCAACTTTCATGATCCTAGGCCCAAGCGTTCTTAGCATAGTTATCAACCGGAAACGGATTGGTCTACAGACCGACCGACATACCGACCGATCGACATCAACATCTGCAAAACAATATACCCCTCCTTCTTCAAAGGGGGGCATAAAAATATATAATCCACTGGCCAAAAAATAATTAGCAGATTTAGCTCTTTTGATTAAAACAGATCTACATTTCATACCGATTTCCTGAAGCAACTTCCATAATGAAAACTTAGAAATTTCTTAAATGTGATGGAGATGTATGTCATGGAGAATTACTAGGAAACTAAGTTCCAGATCTTTTTTTTTCTTCTGCTTTAAATTGTTAACCTTTGGTTTTTGTAAATCATATCATAGAAGAGATAATGAAACATTTCCTGAATCATGTCCAGAACATCATACTTTAGTTATTTAAAATCAAGGCATGACATTTTAGATTTCAAGTAAATTTGTAAAATTGAAACTTCCCATAACTAATGATAACCTTACTGAAGCTTAATCATGCAACACCATAAAGAAAGAGCATACTAAACTTAGCAAAGAAAAGAGAGATCATGCTCAATCGCTGGGAATTTTTTTTATAGCAGACCCAGAATTTGGAGACTTTTTTATGGCACAATTGATTATCCAATAAATACATATCATTTGTCTTTCAGAAATAAATGATTACTGACACAGCATATCATATGCAGACTTACATTCACTGGGATTCCCAGCCATATGGTTATTTCTGGCACTGTTCTAGAACATATATAGAACCTATGGTTTTAGAACTGTTCTGTTACTTTTGTTCTAGAACTTTTATATCATGTTTGTTTTGGAACATTTGTAGAACCAGTTGTTCTATATATAGTGCCATTTAACGTTGTAGAACTGTTCTGAACGTGTTCTAGAACATAGTTACATGGAATGTTTAAGACTTGTACTTAGAACTATTCTAGAATTTACAAGAACTGTTCTGGACTTTTTCCGCAGGGGTAATTTTGTTAATATTTATAGTGAAGTATGTAATAATCTCATTAGGCAGTATCAGTCCCAGTGTGTAGAATGGATTCCATGACCTGTCCAGCATTCCTGTAATCTGACTAGGGCCTTTTATGTAGACGTAACATATCGACATTTGTGTAAAATGATGCTTATATAGAAATTTATGATTCAATGGAACCCGCATCTGCTGCACCAGCTGACATTAAAGAAACAATAGAATCTGTCAATAATAACATGCAATACCCTTCCTGCATGTGATCTATTTCAATGCAAATAAATAATGATATTTCTCTATATTAATACAGTAGCTGGCTGTAATTTTTGATCTTTCAGTTTTGTCTAGTATTTAATATGCAATCAATATAATGGGAACATTTTCCCTTGTCCATCTATTTTCCTATATTCCCAGTAGCAAGAGAGCTATCATGCAAATTATATATGGAATATAAAGTAATGTTTGAAAAAAGTCTTTGAAAAAACCTGAAGAAATAAATCAAATTTGCCCTTCTTTTTTCCATTCTCTTTCAGCTGCAAATGGCTTTTTGAACAATAATTATTTATCGAAACTTTTGAGCAATACAGTAAAAGGCATATACGAGGGATGATCTACAATTACGTAAACTGGTCCCAGAATTTCATAGTACTTGCAACATGTTGAAAATGGTACCATTTGAAAGAGTAAACCTTTTTCTATTGACTGACTTGATTAGAATAGCATGACATAGCACAGTACGAAACAACAGGATATAATGCAACCATAGTAATGCGCTACCGAGCCAGGTGACGTTTTGTCATACGCATGCTGAAATAAAAGCTTAACAAAATAAATATCAGCCGCAGAAATTCTAAAAAAAATCCGCGATTCTGTTTGACGACATTTGCAACACGTTATCTGAAAATATGACGTCATTCAGCCATTGCATTGTGAAATAAACAACTTCTGCTCTATGACAGTCACGCATGCTATGAATTTAAATATATCGTCACAAGAACGTTTGGAAATTCACGCAAACATTTAATTTTGCAAAGAAATAAGCAAAACACCATCGGAAACTTATAAGCTACTGAAGCAGACACTGGGAGAAAACTGTGTTTGCTGTGCGCTGATATTCTTTTCTGATGGCCGACAGTCCCTTGAAGATGATGCAGGTCGTGGACAAAAGTCAACAATCGGACTGTCAGCCGTGACTGCAGAATGACCGTACGGGAGCTGTCAGAGGCTGCCAATGTCAGCTATGGAACCGCACACTGCATTCTGACCACCAAATTAAACATGCGGGAGGTATTTAGCAGTGTTCACTTCTCTTGTACAATGATATTTAATATACATTAGTATAATAGTACTTTAATATTGGATGAGGGAAATATTCAAATTGCTGCAAATTATTGTGATGAACACTAAAATGCTATAAATTGTCCTAAGTTAGGAAACCGCAAGCAGTTATTTTTATAATTTTCAAAATCACAAAATTATATTTTATTATTCTGAGAGCCGATGTACATGTATTTGCAGGTGCACGCGCGCTGGGTGCCACGCATCCTGACCGACTTCGAGAGAGACAGGCGCGTGAAGGAGTCGGAGAAGTTTCTACGGCGCATCAGACAGAACAATGACTTTCTGAACTACGTCATCACGACTGATGAGACCTGACTATATCTGTTTACAATGTTCCGGTGCCTACTTTGAGAAGAATTGAGATCACACCAGACGTATCTTGAGCACGTTCAGGATAAGCGACGTCGTTGACGTTGTCGAACTGATCACGGCGCAGGCCGGCAGCGCGATAGTGTGCGTTTTCAAGTTGCAGTCATTTGATGTAGGAGAGACAGACATTTTTGATATTTACAGATGTAGTAGTGGATAGAACGAAGTTTCTATTGATATATTTTTTATTAATGCATGTCTTATACAATTAAAGATATAGAGGTAGTCTACGTAATTATTGATCATCCCTCCTATATATATACATCCTGTTTAATCTGTAATAGTCTGGAACTATAACATTCTGTATTCATAAACAAAAGCTTAGAAATTAACTCTTCAATTCTACTTTTTAGTGCGATCTTTCTGGTTTCAGCCAACAGGTGAACAACATGAGGAGCAAAATTTAACACTTCCTTTTCATCTGATTGAAAGGTGAAAACCACTTTTCTGTAGGAAGTAAAATGAACATCTACTTTCTGGCATGCCTGCCTGGATCTTTCTCCTATTTTTTGACAAATTATTTCACTTCCGAGTTTGTTACCTTACCAGAGTGTGAGGGAGGTAAGAGCCCATTTGCCTCATTGTATTGTCTAAGACTGAGGTTTAAGGATTATAACGATAGAAAATAGAATACCTTTCAGACGGCGACTATGTCATTTTTCAAGAATAACAAGCAATACCCCCACACTTCAGCCATACCCAACTTGAGTTATGCCTCAATGCATTAAGCTAACATGTGCTTGTGCTATTCCGTACCCAACCTTGGCTCAAGTACAAAGGTAATACTCACATCAGAATCTGGTCCCGCGTCTGCACCTGGACACTGGAATGACACATATTCATGACATCTCTTATGTACTGCAAAACTGCACACTGAAATTCAAATACAAAATGTTCATTTGACATAATCAAAGCCAAAGATTACCTACATTACTACTGTAACACTGATAAAAACAAATTTGACCAAGAGTTACAGGGAGCTATCGGCTCATTAGAGACACCACAAACAGCAGTTATACTGTATTTATCACAATGTATCATTAATGTATGAGAATATATTATTTTAGATGATTAAACTACACAAATTTGTGGTTATAATTAGCATTCACAGTGTGATTGCTTGGCCACACTTTCTGATACATCATTATCTCCATGCACTGTACCTGATGGCAGCAATATACAGTGCCAGAAACCCTGTAACTAATGACTAGCAAATTATCATGATTTGCATTAATAAATATACTAAACTGCAAAAAAAAGAGATACTGGTGCTACTGATTAAATATGCAACAAATAGTAATATAACATGTCAATCCATAATTTGTGCTATTGACCAGTATATTATAAGTTCAACACTAAATTTTGCTTTACTGAAGTCAAAACTTGATGAAAACAAATAAAGAAAACTTATTTCTGATGTCATGCAAGAAAGGTTTTATGGAATGGCTTGCAGGTCAATACTTAAAACTGTTTGCCCTCTGTTTTGGACTTCGGGCAATAGTTTTGACTACTGACTGGCAAGCCATTCAATATAATTATGTACATTATTACAGGACTTTTAATATATTACTTGCCAGTCAATAGCTAGTAATATATCCTGCATCTATATTCAATACAATTAGGTAAAAACTTGAAAAAAATATGGAAAAATCCATTTCTGATGTCATTTAATACTGCAGTACTATAGAATGGCTTGCTAGTCTGAAGTCCAAACTATTTTGCCTTGGTCCAAAGAGTTTTGCCTATCGACCAGCAAACTTGCGCAAGCAATTTATGAAGAGTATATTATTGCTTATATAATGCACAGATATTGCCTGATATCATAAAGATGTCTGCATTACAATGTCATGTTAGAGAACAAACAGAAATGTGCACATCACTTGATGTATCTATTTTCAGGACTATTCTAAATGGTATAAGGAAATGCTGATTCATAGATGCTGAACATGCGATCCACAGAGTTTATTTAAAATTTACAACATATTTCCTATTCATTCTGTGATTTTCAATTTAAGTTTTGTTGCTTTTTTTTTTTCAATGAATCAAGTCATCTTTGCACTCAGGCAATATAATTAAATAGTGACGTAATGTTATGCATTCTCTTTTTCATTTACAAAATATACATTCATTTGAATATTTATTATGTGTAATTACCAATATTTTATTGTAGCGCATATAATATTTCAGCGAAGCCAAAGGAATCAAAATGAATGCTACTTAATAATGTATTTTTATATCAACAGCTCATCATCATTCCTAGAAATATTTACAACTCTTCTGAGAAAATGGAAAAGGATGCAGTACATGTCTAAGATAGATTAAACAACAGAGTCAAATCTGGTATAATATAATATATATGACCCTATATTGCTCACCTCTTAAACTTGGCCTTGGATTCATCAAGATTCTGACCAAGTTTCATGAAGATAGGGTCATTCAGGTGAGTAAAAAAATTTCAGAATAGTAAAAATTTGGTCACCCTGAACATTAAAATTAAAATTCTATATATTATGATATCAAATTTGACTGTTTGTCTGTATGATATGCATAAAATGTATAACAAAACTCTAGCAATGCCAATTTACTAAGACATGAGGGCCATCATGGCCCTATATATATTGTTCACAATTCACAGCACAGGCAGGAGTAACATGAAACATATATTTTGCCAAATTAGTTTAAAACTGGCCCGCAGATTCAGCAGAGAAGATTTTTTCAAAGTCTTCCATAGTGCCATATAGATAAAAACAGACCTATCCCGTGTTCCGTGTTTTGGGGTTGTTGTTTTTTTTGCGGAGGGGAGGGGGAGCAGGGGCTTATAGAACTTTTAGTAGTCGGTCAAACAAAGAACATTTCTGTGAAATTATTTCAAAATCTGACAAATACTTTTAGATTTTAGAAGATGTCATTTGAAGATTTTTGGCGACTTCTATAGGCAACCAAAAAGAACCGTCTGAACAATTTCAATAGAAGACCCTCCAATGAACATCCATGACAGTTTCATACATTTCCATGAAATGCTTTCAGTGAAAAGTGTGGACAGATGATACAGCCAGATAGATGATGTACGGTGAACAATCACAATAGCTCAACCAGAGCAATTTGAGCTCAGGTGAGCTAAAATCACTTTCATACACAGCATTAAAATCTCTGCTGAATTTATACAAAGTCAAAACCCATAGCTGTGTAAGCAAAGCTTAATGGATTTCATTCCATTATGTTTTAACAGACATTTTCATAAAAGATAAGCCTCGTGAATAATTTACTGCAGCATGTAAGTGTTTTTTTTTTTAGAAAAGCCATATTTTCTTATCAAAAGGAATCAATATAAATGCTCCTAAAGGAAGTACTTTATCAGTTGATCATCACCCTATCCAGGAAAACAATTCAATACTTATTAAATGTTACTGGATAACCTTGATGACTATTTTCTATTAAGTGATTGATACATATGCAGTAAACCTCTTCAAATCATATCCTTATAAAGGACATTTTCTATGTATTTATAATTACATCCGCATGATTTTGTGTACAATGTTGGCCACACCTCCAAGGGAAATTCAAATTAAAAATTTCTCTTGACAGCCTTAAACTTTTTCTCAAAGTCACCTTTGCAAAATAAAACAGAATCAGATTTTTGAATAAGATGTAAAAAGTCACGATGTACAAAATTAATGTGCTAATATAAACAAGAGGGTCACGATGACCCTGAATCGCTCACCTGAGTATATTGAACCACATGCTTCAAATGGCAAACTGATGCTAAAATATTAGAAAGTAGATCAGTAGGTCAAATTTATGGTCACTGAAAGACAGTTTAAAGACTGGTGTGCAAAACTGTACATGTCATCCAAATTTCAAGGCTGGATCTTAAACTACAGTGGTCACAAGCAAAAGTTTACGCACGGACACACGCACGACGTAGACCTACTGACCTAGTTTTTGAGTGCAGTTGACCCAGTTTCGAACTTGACCTAGATATCATCAAGATGAATATTCAGACCAACTTTCATACAGATCCCATGAAAAATATCACCACTAGAAAGGTCACAAGGTTTTTCTATTATTTGACCTACTGACCTAGTTTTTGATGGCATGTGACCCAGTTTCGAACCTGAACTAGATATCATCAAAGTGAACATTCTGACCAACTTTCATGAAGATCCCATGAAAAGTATGGACTCTAGAGAAGTCACAAGGTTTCTCTATTTTTAGACCTACTGACCAAGTTTTTGACCGCACGTGACCCAGTTTCGAACTTAAGCTAGATATCATCAAGGTGAACATTCTGACCATTTTTCATGAAGATCCATGAAAAATATGGCCTCTAGGGAGGTCACAAGGCTTTTTCTATTTTTAGACCTACTGACCTAGTTTTTGATGGCACGTAACCCAGTTTCGAAATTGAACTAGATATCATCAAGGTAAACATTCTGACCAATTTTCATGAAGATCCATTGAAAAGTATGGCCTCTAGAGAGGTCACAAGGTTCTCTATTTTTAGACCTACTGACCTAGTTTTTGACCGCACATGATCCAGTTTCGAATCTGACCTAGATATCATCAAGGTGAACATTCTGACCAATTTTCATGAAGATCCATTGAAAAATATGGCCTCTAGGGAGGTCACAAGGATTTTCTATTTTTAGACCTACTGACCTAGTTTTGGACCGCACATGACCCAGTTTCAATCCTGACCTAGATATCATCAAGATAAACATTCTGACCAATTTTCATAAAGATCCCATGAAAAATGTGACCTCTAGAGTGGTCACAAGCAAAAGTTTACACACGGACGCCGGATGACAGACGCTGCGCGATCACAAAAGCTCACCTTGTCACTTTGTGAACAACTTAATTGCATTAGAATATCAATAAATAATCTATAACCTATACTAATAAATTAATCATAAGACCTCAATACAAAAAGGTGAATATCTACTATTTTTCTAAATTTTGCACATAGACAAGGTAAAAACATGTTTGGTTTACATCCATTCTGTGGTGTTAGTAAAGTCACATGGAAAGACAGACAGACAGATGTACTATGTCTCCGTAATTGTCACCCACAACCGGTGGTTTGTTGCCCGATTTAACACGGTTCAGAAATCAGAAGGATCTGAACCACAAGAACAAGAATGTAAGCTTGTAAGCCTGACTGGTTAAATATCTAGGCATCTGAACAATGAACCATAGCAAATTAGATGATAACTAGAGATGCTTTTGAGAAAAGCGCATGTCTCCCACAACTGTCCCATTGAAAAATGTTTAGTTTCTCTCGATGGCTTTGATGAATGGACCACATCAGTAATTCAAGGGCCATGATTAAAGAGTGTCTGGGCAGATTTGGCTAGTTATCGAACTTGGCCGAGGTCTTATGGTCAAACACATTTTGTTTAAGTTTGGTGAAGATCGGATGAGAAATGTTCGACTTAGAGTGCGGACAAGCTTTGTGACAGACACACACAGACAGACTGGAGTAAATTATTATGTCTCCCACACCACTGTGTGGTGGGAGACATAATTCATAAGAAGGCCTTAATTGATTTCATTCTTACATGCTGATAAAATTTATGCTGAACTTTATTTGAACCACACATCATGTGCCAGTTTGGAGGACATCATTTGGCATAAATTACATCATAATTAATATTCTGTTACTGGTCTGCTTTCAACAGTCGTTTATCACTGAATATACATACCTTGACCTTCTTTTTTGTTTAACTGGCAATCAAATTGAGCCATATCAGAATCACAATGATCTGTTCAATATTATCAGAACTAATGCTTTTATTGGTATCTTAAGGTGTTTTGGTGTATTATTGCTACAGTAATTTGACCGCAACTTGTATTTTTGGTTTAGAAAGTATTTAGTATTTCACTTAGCCCTAGTTAGCGGCGCCAGGCCCTTTTTAGTCCCCCTCCCCACCCCCCCACCAATTGCCCTAACTGCCATCCGAAGCTCTAAAAATGCCCTTTTCTCACTCCACCCACCCGTTAATTGCCGACATTAGCAGCTTTAATTGACTAACTCCGCCCACCAGCATCCCTCTTACTGACCCGTCACACAGATCATGTATACTGTAGCATGCCCTAAAGCGTGTATCGAAAGTGGGTCGATACGGTAGTAAGTATCAACTGACAAGTGTGGCGTGTATTGATCACAGCACGTGCTATGTATGTAACACGTGTTTAAAGTCTAGAGCAATAATTATACATAAGTAGCGGCAAGTTAAATATCTATTACAAACATTTTGTTTTGTTGTATTATGAAATGGATAAATTAATGTGAATGATAATGATATTGTGTTAGAGACTTTCTTGTTTTTAGCGAGTTTTTTGGTAAACAAGAATTGAAAATAACTGACGACGTAATTAATGCGGCGTGGATCTAAAACGTAATTGGTATCAATTTACAGGTAATTATATGTAATATTTCTAGCACTGGGTGCATGATTATTTGCACAGAAATTGTTTATTCGGTTGCTGTTGAAAGATGGTATCAGATTATTTGAAAATGACCCAAAATGCAGGAAATCGCGCGCTTGATTTCAAATCACCCCCCACCACTAGCCCAGGCCATCATTCTTCAGCACCCAGCCCTTTTTAAAGTCTAGATACAACACTAGTATTAATTATTTTTCCACACAATTGTCAACTGTTTTGTCTAGGTTTCTTATGACATTGTCTACAATTGGAAATAGACATGTCTGTGCATGCATCTAGGTGAACTGTACTATTTTTATAACTGCATGCTAGGTGTCTTGGTTTCGTGGTATTTCCAATCCTTTCCATGAAAGTACCCTAACCAAGTACAAGTAGAACTCTTTTTTGTTTCAATAACAAAGTTTAATATTGTTCTGTAGAAAGTAGCTTTATATTTTTTTCAATTAATTCATCAGATGACGGATTTCCAGGATTTATAGTTTATATTCAATGTTAATTAGCAAGACGGCTATGAAAGCCCTGAATCTCTCACCTCACCTAGTTCTTACCAAAGATGACCCAGTAAACAACTTGATTTCTTCCAGTGACCTAGAAACCTAATTTTTTTGGCTTATATAACCCACTTTCAAATTTGCCTGAAATTTTACATAAACATTCTTATCATTTTCACGGACAGTTTCGAAAATGTGAACAAAGATTTTTTACGATTAAGTTTTCTATCCATTTATTATCCCCCGACGAAAGACGGAGGGATATAGTTTTGGCGTTGTCCGTCCGTCCGTCTTTCCGTCCGTCCGTCCGTCTGGAGCCATATCTAGGAAATGGTTGGGAATATTTATTTAAAACTTCATATACATGTTTCCCACAATGAGTTCTTGCGGCCCGTCAAGTTTCAGTCAGATTGCCCAAGTAACACCAGAGTTATGGCCCTTAGAAGTTTCTAGTGTTAACTATATAGGGTACTATAAATATGGCGATTTCTGCATCATAACTTTTGATATATTTGACCTAGAACTATGAAACTTAAACAGAATTTAGATCACCATAATGTGGTTGTGTACACACAATTTCATTTGGATTTATTTGTAAATTAAGAGTTATTGCCCTTTAATTGTATAAAAATCCACATATTTGTACATAACAAACTTACCATTTTGTAGAATTTCATTAAATTTCTTTCATTCTTTTCCATGAACATTTATTGTAAACATGTGAAGTTGTGTACCCACACCTGGTCACCCCCTTACCTTGATCACACACCTCCCCCCCTATCCCCCGACACCCACCCCCCTAAAAAAAAAACAAAAAAAAAAAAATGATTCCTTATTTTAGATTTTTTTCAAACAAACTTCATATACATGTTCACCACTATGAGGTTATGGGGCCCATCAAGTTTCAGACAGATTGCCCAAGTAACACCAGAGTTACGGCCCTTAGAAGTTTCTAGTGTTAACTATATAGGGTACTACAGATCTATAGATATGCCAATTTCTGCATCATAACTTTTGATATATTTGACCTAGAACTATGAAACTTTAACAGAATTTAGAGCACTATAATGTGGTTGTGCACAGACAGTTTTGTACGGATTTCTTTTTGTAACTTCAGAGTTATTGCCCTTTAATTGTCTAAAAATCCACATATTTGTACATAACAAACTTACCATTTGGCAGAATTTCATTAAATTTCTTTCATTCTTTTCTGTGAACATTTATTATAAACATGTGAAGTTGCGCACCCACACCTGGTCACCCACTTGCACTGGTCACACCCCTCCCCCTCCCAACCCCCTTCCCCCCCACCCCCCAAAAAATTTTTTTTTTTTTTCATTTCTTATTTTAGATTTTTTTCAAACCTTCCAAGTTGTACCATCCCCCCACCTCACTTCTCCACCCAGTCATGCCCACCACTGATCAAGCATCCTCTGCCTGGCCCCCCCCCCCCCCCCCCCCCCCCCCCCCCCCCCCCACTCCAACTTCACCCTTATACCTTTTTTTTTTTCATTTTTAATTTTCAATCAATATTTATAATCAGCATGTGAAATTTTGTTTCCTCTCCCGTTCCCATGCAACCCCACCCCCTAAAAAAATAAATATATACATATATCTATATATAGATATATATATTTCCATTCCTTTTTTTTTTTTTTTTTTAAATGTTCAAACCTTCAACATGTTAAGTTGTGACTGCACAAACCTTGCCCTCAGCCATGTTCAAGATATCTTACCTGTGTTCTCTTAAGGACATCTGATCTTTTAATTTCAAATGTACAAGTAAAACAGCAACACCTGGTGCCAGACCACTCAAAGACAATATTTCATTCCAGTTAAACTTCAAGCTCACATTTCAATCAACTGCATTTAATTTTAAAAGCTAAGCTTATTACAGTAAGCATATCCCATTCAAAATAAATTCTTTAGTCAGGATCAAAGTATCATACATTTATTATGTACTCTTTAATTAAACATTTGTTTTCTGTTAAATTGATTTTGACTAATGAAATTATTTGCTTCTTATTAACATCCTTAACTTTTTGCCGGATATATCTTTTTGCCATTCCTCACCACAAACCCTTTCGGCGGGGGATACCAATTCATCGAATTTGCTTGTTTTATTTATTTTGTTGGGTTTAACATTGCACCGACAAAATTATAGGTCATATGGCGACTTTCCAGCTTTGATGGTGGAGAAAACCCCAAGTGCCCCACAGTGCATTATTTCATCATGAGCGGGCCCCTGGGTAAAACCACAGACCTTCCGTTAGCCAGCTTGATGGCTTCCTCACATGAAGAATTCAATGCCCCGAGTGAGGCTTGAACCCACATTGATGGGAGGCAAGTGATAAATTTTCTATCCGGGATGACCCAATTATGATATAATCCTACATTTTATACAGACAAAATTTTGATCACTTTCTTGATGACAAGGCAGAGAATATGGCCTATGGAGTTTTAATTTTTTTTTTTTTAAGACTTGACCTTGCAAGATAATTTCCTTGGCCTCAGAAATAAAGTTTCAAATTTCAGGGAATTTTTTTTCTTCATAAACTTATAAGGACCTTATAATGATGCAAAAGATCAAGACTGATGAAGATGCATCAAGTAGTTCCTGAGAAAAAGTTGTTTAAAAAGTATTTCTATTTCTAGCTCTAGCAGCCCCTAAAACCAGGGGCTGGCCCCTGTAAAAATATTCAAGAACTAGTATTAAGTTCTTGGGCATTCAAGAACTTCTAAAGAACTTAAAGAACTGTTCTTGAACCAGCCAAACAGTTCATAGACTGTGATTCTAGAACAATGATGGTTCTTGAACATTGGTTCAAAAACTGCCAAAGTTCAAGAACTTATAGAACTTTACCAGTTCCTGAACAGTTACTGTTGGTCTAGAACCAAAATTGTTCATGAACACAGGTTCATTAAAAGTACTAAAATTCAAAAACTTTTTCTAGTTCAGTACCAGTTCTTGAACCCAATTGTGAGTTTCTGAACTGTTCATTCAGTATACATAAAACTTAGGTTTATTACCTTTTACAATAATGAACAAGTTCATAAACTGTTCATGAACATTAAATTCATAATGTCACATGATCAGTTTCCATAATATTTTTGCATGCTGGGAAATTTTTTGCACATGTGATTCAGCAATTTTTGAGAAGTTTGTGCAGCAAATAAGAAGGAAATATTTATCATACTACATAAGGAATGGTTTAAAAGGAACACGAGTATACTGAATATCAAAATTAATTATGGTGTTGTTATTAATTGTTCGTTTTAAAAAATATAAAATCCTTTTAAAATGTCACATGTTTTCATGACCCTGAAGCAAGGCTAGTATCCGAATTTCAATCTTGAGATTAAAGTAAATTATACATTGTTTAACTTGAAGTTTTGTATTTGATGCAGCAATTGTGTACTTCTAATTATGCTCCCAATCCCACTCTGAGTTAACTGTTTTACTCATGTCATTTGTTGAGGGTGTAAAATGTCATTGTCACAGTGACTGAGACTAAAAAAAGTCTGGCCACTAACTTTGGCTTTGATGGTCAGTCTGATAAATAATTGTAGTTTCAAAAAAATGTTGGTGGCCCCTGCCAAGATCAGTTCACGAAATTTTTGACAGGGGTCTTGAATTTGTTCTTGAATAGTCAAAGGGAGAGACTCAATTATATTGAATTTCTGTAATCATATCTAGAAGTTCTTGAACTGTTCAAGATCATTGTAGAATTAATATTTGAACTAGTTCTTGGATAGTTCAAGAATATTAAATTGCCATTCTAGAACTAGGAGTTCAAGAATTTGTTCTAGGTTTAGTTGTGGAAGAAGTTCCTTAACTATAAGTTCTAGAATGGCCATTTAATGTTCATTAACTATTATAGAATTAGATTCAAGAACTGTTCCAGAATTATTTCTTGAATTCCTCACAAGGGCAGTGGGTGCCCTCAACTGTAACAATTTGGGAGTGGTTGAGGAAGATCCATCACATTGTCCATAAGAAGAGGTTGCCTGCAGGTATTTCTATTTTTAGCTCCAGTGGCTTCTAATAGGGGCCAAGTGAACCTTTTTGAACAAATTTGGGAGAGGACCTTATAATGATGCTACAGACAAAAGTTTGATGAAGAGTTTGAAGCTATTTCTATCTTTGGCTCTAGACGCCCCTTAACAGGGGCCATTAGCTCCTCCCATTTAAAAACAAGAGGGCCATCATCCCCCATGAAGGCCCTGTATCGCTCACCTGACCTATTGACCTAAAGATCATCAAGATAGTTTCATTAAGATATGGTCATAAATTTGGCCTCTAAAGTGTTAACTAACTTTTCCTTCATTTGACCCAGTGACCTAGTTTTTGACCCCACATGATCCAGATTCGAACTTGACCTAAAGATCATCAAGATTAACATTCTGACTAAGTTTCATGAAGACACAGCCAAAAATGTGGCCTCTAGAATGTTAACAAACTTTTCCTTTGATTTGACCTGGTGACCTAGTTTTTGACTCCACCTGACCCAGATTTGACCTTGACCTATAGATCATCAAGATTAACAAGTTTCATTAAGATATGGTCATAAATATGGCCTCTAGAGTGTTAACTAGCTTATCCTTTGATTTGACCTGGTGACCTAGTTTTTGACCCTACATGACCCAGTTTCAAAGTGGACTTTGAGATCATCATGATTAACATTCTGACCAAGTTTCATGAAGATAGAGTCATAAATGTGGCCTCTATAGTGTTAACAAGCTTTTCCTTTGATATGACCTGGTGACCTAGTTTTTGACCCCCAGATGACCCAATATCATATTCATCCAAGATTTTATTCAGGGTAACATTCTCACCAAGTTTCATTAAGTTTGGGCCAAAATTGTGACCTCTAGAGTGTTAACAAGCTTTTCCTTTGATTTTACCCGGTGACCTAGTTTTTGACCCCAGATGACCAAATATCAAACCCATCCCAGATTTTATTAAGGGCAACATTCTGGCCAAGTTTCATTAAGATTGGGCCAAAATTGTGACCTCTAGAGTGTTGACAAGCTTTTCCTTTGATTTGACCTGGTGACCTAGTTTTTGAACCCAGATGACCCAATATCGAACTCGTCCAAGATTTTATTGAGGGTAACATTCTGACCAAGTTTCATTAAGATTGGGTCAAAATTGTGACCTCTAGAGTGTTAGCAGTCAAACTGTTGACGACGGACGACGGACAGACAGACGACTGACGACGGACGACAGACACAGGGCAATCACAAAAGCTTACCTTGAGCACTTCGTGCTCAGGTGAGCTAAAAACTTAGGAGGACCTTAAAATGATGCTACAGATCAAATTTGATGAAAATTTATCAAGCGGTTCATGAGAAGAGGTTGTTTAAAGGTATATCAAAACTTCAGGAATACTGTTATGGAAAATCGACCAAAAAGCAAATGTGTAGTGATTGTTTTTATGTATTTCCTATTTCTCACTAACTAGGGTGTAAAATTATATTGTTTCAGAATGCCTTTAAGGTTTTGCTGGACAAAAATATTAGAATTTCTAGTGTTTTTTTTTTCTCCCTCTACATCATACATTCTGTTCTTACAGAGATCAGCAGACTGAATTTTAGTAACTACTGCCAAGGGAATTCCTTAATTAATGGCAGACAAAACTACTGTAAATTTACACCTTGTCATTCACAAAAATGAAATATTTGTAAGAAATAGCACCAGAAGTTCCTCCAATTCATCAATTATGCAGTAAAGGGAGATTAGCCTTGCTTTGTTATGCACCGAAGTGGTTATTACAACATATATGACCATAATTATAGCCCCTTATCGGCTATTCATCAAACCCACTTTCTAATACAATGAAACCTGTGCTAACATCACTCAGTCAATCAATATTCACCTGTCTGGCCTCCATTTATTACTTTAGTACAGTTGATATCATTATGACTGAATAGATTTTCTAGATTATTTTTGTCTACTATTATCCATTTTCAATGAATATTTAATTTGCTTAATTGACTCAGCTTCAATCAAACAGCATTTATATTGCAGCAGTCAGGTCAACAAAATGTTGTTCTCTTTCTTGAAATATCATTCTCTCTTTACAATCTTAATTTATTGTTTGTAGTCAATCAATGTCAGTTCAAAGAAAGGATATATCCCAATATTTTAACTGTGAGCTTTTGCTCTGCATTTGAAAAACCGGAAACTTAGAGATACAAAAATGCTACTCCATTTATCAGATGTGAGTTATTCACCACAATTCAATAATTCACTGCCACAACTATCTAAATTCATTTGAGCCGTGCCATGAGAAAACCAACATAGTGGGTATGCGACCAGCATGGATCCAGACCAGCCTGCGCATCCGCGCAGTCTGGTCAGGATCCATGCTGTTCGCTATTAGTTTCTGTAAAATCCATTAGGTTTGAAAGCAAACAGCATGGATCCTGACCAGACTGCGCGGATGCACAGGCTGGTCTGGATCCATGCTGGTCGCAAAGCCACTATGTTGGTTTTCCCATGGCGCGGCTCATTTCACAATTTACAATAAACATACTTGAACTCAGATCTAACAATCTGACCTAATTACTGACATAAAGCATCCCATTATCATTATACTGATTTTATTTCTGGCTACACAAATGAATGAAATCTCCATTGACTAAAGTCAAACTTTAACATAAGTAAAGTAGTACTGAATGAAGGACAGTTATGAGTGCACAAATCAACTCTTTATGTCTATGCATACTTACACAAAAACTTGAATATTTGAAACTTTGTGATCTTCTCTTTCTTGAAATATTATTCTTTCTTTACAATCTTAATTTATTGTTCGTAGTCAATCAACGTCAGTTCAAAGAGAGAATATTTCCCAATATTTTAACTGATCTCTTACAAGACTATCTCAGCAACTAAGACACCTAATTCAGGTGATCTTAAGATTTTATGCACTCGCAGAATTCATTCTGGTGTATGTACAAAGCATTGTTTATCATTCAATTTAATCTTTTGGAAGGCTATCTCACCATAATTTCCTCACATCAGCCTGCTTATTATGATAAGCCTATTTGCACCTGAATGATTCTGGGGGTTTTAAGACTGCATCAGATATCTTACTCAAGAAATAAACATGAGATAACCTGTAAAAATTATCTCCCTTGAATAAGAAAAAAATATAAATAACAAAAATTGAGCCATGGAAAAAAGTGATAGATACCTAACAGTGTGTGGGTGGGGGGAATACAATAGAAACCATATGTTGGTGAACTATGTAGCCAGCATTAGGAATGTATGTATCTAAATATATCACAGACATACATCTTTGTATACCTGTATGTTTGTCTGACTTAGGACAAGATATGTCAATACAAATTTGTACCCAACATTTTTTCCTGATTCTTTCTCTTGTTATAATATACTTAGCCTTGGCCCATTTCTACTCTCATTCACTCACCATCTCAATAATATATTAATTCTGTATTTCAAACTTTACCTCTAGGAATGGCATAAATATAAAACCTGATTACCACATTATTTCGATTCCTCCATTCTACCATCAGATAAAAGACTCTTTAATTTCATCAGTGGTCCATATTGAATTTATACATAAAGATATATACACATGATATTTACTACTGTGCAAATCAATTTATTGAGTCTAATGTGCATGGTATAATTAATACAAGAGCTGTCTGTTAGACAGCATGCTCAACTATATGATAATAAGTCAAAATAAAGAACTAATGTTTATTACAGTTTATATTACAGATTATCATTTTAATATAACTTTGTTGACACTTCAATCATATTTTCTAGATTAAATAAGGACCATAATTTGGATTAATTTCAACTAAGAGTTCTCTCACTTGTTTATGTAAGTAAATGTCTTGTGTGAAGTTTCCATCATAATCATGAGGTTGTTACTGAGATGCAGCTTGACAGTTGCATACAGAACTAAACAGGCCAACATAGTTCATGATTTGAACTAAATTCAACCAAGAATTACCTAACTTGGTTATTTTAGTATATGCTTGATGACTAAGAAGCCTTACGTAAGGTTTCAATCTTAATACATGTAATGGTTACTGAGGTATGATCTGATACAAGTGATATTAACATTTTTAATTCCCCCTCAAGTCTTTCGATTGCATTCCCCACCATTGAACAGCAGCCCCTCAGTATTTTGGGACATGATTTCTAACTGGCCAACAGAACACACACACCCCGCCACGCACCCCCAACAGATCCACAACATCTTGCGCAGGATTTCTCATATTATCATATCTCTTCCAATGGTGGGGAATGCTATCGAAAGACTGAGGGTGAGGGGAAATTAAAAACGTTAATATCATGTGTAGCAGATGTTACTGATGGTTGTAAATGACCGTAATTTAAATATTTATTCAGTGATTTTCTTTTAAAAATTGTGAATGGGTCCAGTACCAGAAAAATTATAAAAACAAGAGCTGTCTCCATAGGATGACACATGCCCCCGATGGCACTTTGAATGAATAGTTATGGCCGATGTTAGAGTTTAGGACCTTTGACCTACTGACCTGGGTCTTGCGCGCGACACATCGTCTTACTGTGGTACACATTCATGCCCAATAATTTTAAAATCCATGCATGAATGACAAAGATATGGACCGGACACGCCCATCAATGCACTATCATGAAATATGACCTTTAACGTCTAAGTGTGACCTTGACCTTTGAGCTACGGACCTGGGTCTTGCGCACGACACGTCGTCTTACTGTGGTACACATTCAGGCCAAGTTATTTGAAAATCCATCCATCGATGACAAAGATATGGACCGGACACGAATGCACTATCATGAAAAATGACCTTTAACGTCTAAGTGTGACCTTGACCTTTGAGCTACGGACCTGGGTCTTGCGCGCGACACGTCGTCTTACTGTGGTACACATTCATGCCAAGTTATTTGAAAATCCATCCATCGATGACAAAGATATGGACCGGACACGAAAATTGACAGAATGACAGACTGACAGACGGTTCAAAAACTATATGCCTCCCTTCAGGAGCATAATTAGTGTTGTTTTTTAAATAAATTGTGAATTTTCCCCCTTAATTGTGATTTTTTTTATGACTATGTTATTCAATGGGGTGTAGGAAACAACTGTGCAACGAAACCATTGAAATGACTCGTACCAGATTCGTATACCTAAACACACGATGAATTAACGTTCAAAGGCTGATAGTATAGTATGATGAACGTAACAAATCTTGATCGATCGGATGCTTTTCCTCGCAAAAGTCGATAACAAACCTCTTTTAAGTTTTTCAATATTTTTTTCACGTTTTTCTACTATTTTTAGAGATTTTCACACCAATTGTGAATAAGACCCAATTTGAAAATTGTGAAAGATCATTTGCAATTGTGAACGGGATTCCGATATTCGATATTCGGTAGCACTTATATACTGCAGTTAGGTGGAAGACATTTCATCATGTATAAAAACAGTCAAACTGATGCCGTTGCACTCGGCAACAATCCATCATTTCATGACGCTGATTGAAAAAAAAATAATACAGCTCTTATTTCAACAATAATTAATTAATATTCAAATTTAATTAATTGATATATATCATTATTATGATTTAATTGTGTTTTAATACATTTAGTTAATGAAACACTTCAAAGACACCTAATTTCAATTTGATTTAGACAAAGGGATAGTAATCAATTTAATTGAAAAACATTTAAAAATGGATGTGCTACTTTACTTAGTGATATAAGCATTACAATCACTGCAACTGAAATATTAATGTGTGCGTGGGCAGTTTAAATATGCAGAGAAATGATAACAGCTTCATATTTATATATGTAGGATATAAAATATTAAAACAGCAGCTTCCCTAGCTTTCTACATGAAAACCAGATAAATAAAAACTTAGTACTATGATTATGCAGGCTGATTATATATTCAAACCTAGTCTATATAAACCCGGATATTGTATTATGTTTCAAAGCTTATATATTTTAGCAACCTATCACTCTCTGTCTATATAAAGTACACGTTTTGAATCTGTAACTTCTGGTCTAAGTTTATTGAGGGTGCATACAGGCCGGAAATCAGTGATCAATACAGATCTGTGTGTGGAGAGGAAGCATACAGCTATTGAATCTATAACCTCCACCCCACTCCCTCCCCGGGTCTGTATCTTATAAGGAGAAAGCACAAGCTGGTTTTATGAACCTGCGATTTCAAGTCTGAGTTTATGGAGGAGGCATGTAAGCTTAGTCAGTGACAATCTCTTGGTTTAAAGATTGCATAATTATGCAAAAATGTATGTGTGCACAGGTATATTAAAAGTTCAGAGCCATAAGAGGCTCATCAGCATTAAACTTGAACCTGAGAGTTGATCTGTATTGTGTATTTCAAATCATCACCATAACATAAACATGCAGTGATCATTTCAATATGTCAGTTTTATGTAAGTGTCAATCAAATGTAATTATCTCAAGGGAAATGTGCACTGTCAACTGATTGTTATGCATATAAGTGTAGTTTCCACAATATCATTACCGCATGCTTTACAAGATCAAACATGAGGACTTCTTTCATTGTTTCTTCCTACTGTTGTTAATGTTGTTGTTTTGTTAAGGGCTTGACAAAATTCAATCTCCTCAACTCATATACTATGTACATGAAAAGACATTTTGCTATAGCAAGTGGAACTCACAGTAATGCTCATCTTACAGGACAAGAGTAATTTTTTACCAAAAATATGATAAATTTAACAAAAACGGACCCAGGCAAAATAATGACCATGGTAGACTAGGGTCACCACGGTTTTTGATGGTTGACCAAGTTTTAACATGGTCAACCATCAAATACCATGGTGGAAACATGGTCAGGAGTACGGTCGGCCATGGTCGACCATGGTCAGATAAGATTGGCCATGGTCGACCATGGTCAGAAAAGATTATCAACAGTTTGACCACCAGGTCTACCGTGGTCAACTTTTTTCAACCACGGTTGAACATGGACTACCATGGTCATGTTAGTAATTTTCACACTTATCAAGTCTTAATGCACCAAAGACACCTGACTGCATTTTGACTCCAAAAGTTTTCCTAGTTATAGAACAGTTTCCCTGCAATTATAGACAGATTCAAAGGTAAACTTTCATAGTCTGACTATAATTTGTTGTCACATTAGCAATTTTATGACAAATAAATGACTGACTTGCAAAAATAGATATAGACTGCAATTGTCATGTATTTTCTTGACCCTTTCAAATTCATAACAGTTTTTGATAGTCAATAACTACCATGGTCAGCCATGGTCGTGGACCTTGGTCGACCATGGTTGACTGTGGTCCACAACCATGGTTTTTGACCATGGTCTGATACCATGTTTTATGACTGGTGCCAATTACCACAGCCATGGTCAACCATGCTAAACCACTGTCCCATGACCATGAACTACCTTGGTAAAGCATGAATTACCATGGTAATAAACCATCAATTTCGACTGGGGAGCCGCAGGATAGATAAAATGCTGTCAGCCATCAAAACAGGTTACTTTATTGTTTTGCAACTCTTTAAATCCATCCCATACAGATACAGTAGAGATGCATGTACACATGAGCAATACAGTTCAACAGGCAATTTTCTTCAGTGAAGTACAGTACAAGTCCAAATTGCAGCAAGATGAGTTAAAGTCTTAAGCAGCTCATTCTGCAGTACCACTTACTTTCAAGCCCTGTTTTGGCTCCTGCTGCTGCTACTGTAGCTACGGTGTAGTTTTAAAGTAGCCTAAACCTTCTCAACCCTGTGGTTTTTTTCTTTCTTTTTCATAAGTTAAAGAATTTTCACACAAAGTTTACAAGACAATTTTAAATGACTGACGCATTTTTAAAAACATGTGTAACATGCAATAATCTCCTTCTAATACCTTTTTACTCAAATGTAATGTCTTCCACTGTCAAATGCTATTAACTTTTCTCAGAACAAGGAAAGAATTAACACCAACTGTATTTCTTATTGGATGAAAGGCCAACCATATCTCAAAGTGCCTAGGGCGATTTGGCTGGTTATCGAATTTGGCCGAGATATTATGCCTACAAACATTGTCAGCAAGTTTGGTGAAGATCAGATGAAAACTGTTCGACTTAAGAGAGCGGACAAGGCTAAATTCGCAGTTTTTCGAGTAATTCAAGGGCCATAATCCAACAGTGTCTGGGGCAATTTGGCTGATTATCAAACTTGGCCGAGATATTATGCCCACAAAACATTGTCAGCAAGTTTGGTAAAGATCGGATGAAAACTGTTCGAAGAGAGCGGACATGCTTTGGACGCCGACCACCCGCCGCCACGGGTGTTCACATAATCGCCCCGCTCTTTCAGAGACGGGTGTATAAAAATGAGTCTGGCTAGCATGAAAAATAGGGGACGGGAAGGGATATTAATCGAATAATTAATTCATTATGGCCTTATAATGGTAAATATACAGTATGTGATTAACTTGAAAAAATATATATTTAATCATGTTGCCTAACAATATATACCTGTAAGTTATTAACAACAGACATTACTAATTAGTGGAGAGCTATCTTTTATTAGACACTGCAGACACAATGTACATTTTAGCATCAAACAATAATGAATACTGTCAATACTATGATAGATGGTGAGGTATGACAAAACCTAACAGGTTTATGGCAACAATCATATCACTGATGTCCAAATAACGTGTATTATAAGACACTTCTGGTGTTGTAGAAAAAAACTTAGTTTTATTTTGATGTAGAAAACTCCCGAACCATCAGAATATCAAAAATAATAATTTCAATTCAGTGTGGTAGAAAATGAGAACAAATTTTATGAAAATTTCAAAAACATCTGAATATTCACCATTTTTTTTTTCAAAATTCTGCCCAACTTTTTCTTATAAAATTTGCCCTTCCTCTTTTATAAACTTCTCTTAAACTCTGACAATATATAATTTATAACTGAACTGGTGTTTCAGGAAAATCCTATTTCAGAATGTCATGCTGTTTTTAAGTATCCGATCTTATAAATTCATGAGAATGAAAATTCAGCTCTTTTTAGAAGTTTCTTCTCTCATGACAAATGTTAATAGTTTTTTTTTTTAATTTAACACATTTTTCAGAAACAGATTGGAACTGGAATTGCTGTCTATTTATTTTAGTAAAACAATGCTTAATGTGAAAAAGGCCTCCCTAGGCTTATTATGTTCATAATGGTTTTGGTTGTAATGTAGAAAGCTGCATTTTGTTGTTGTTGTTGTTGTGGACATAACATACAAGAATTTCTTGTTATTTCTTATTTTCAGTAACTGTTGTCTCATTTATTTGTCATAGACTTAAATATTTGATTAACATAGATAAACAAACTAATGGATCTATCCTTTTTTATTTCCTCCCTTTATGGTTTCATGTAGTACTTTTCTAACCATGTAATCATGCATAATCTCTGTTTGCAAAATATCCTTCACAATTCAGAAACAACTTCAAAACATAAATAACAAGAGCGCCGCCAAGCGGGGCAATATACGCCCGAAGGCTTACATCATAGGATGGGAGCAAAATTTTAAGAACTTGACTGTTGTAGCCCCAAAGGACTGGAACAACAAAAGGAAAACTTCAAAAAACAAATCTAAGTCCACAAAAAAAATATTCATAGTCTACAAAAAAATCCTTATCAGGTACTGGTATGTAAAAATACACCTTAAAATTGGAGGTACCATCCATGTTGTACCACAGAAAAGTGGTCTCGGTTTTTCCCTATGGCCAATAATAAAAAAGTTTCAATATAAGCTATTTATAGTAACATAAAAGGGAAGTAATTAAAAAAAAAATATATTGTAAGTACAAAAAAGAGATCTGCCAAATAAAAACAAGAGCACTGCAATGCAGAGCAATATACAAAAATCAAAGTCATATATGACCTTTGACCCTTAAGTGTGACCTTGACCTTGAAGCGAGTCATCCGGAACATGCGCTCTGCACATCGTTACAATGTGGTGAGCATTTCTTCCAAGTTTCTTTGAAATCCTTCCAGCCGTTCAAGAGTTACAGAGCGGACACGAAACAAACTGATATGACTTTTGACCCCTAAGTGTGACCTTGACCTTGAAGCAAGTCATCCGGAACATGCGCTCTGCACGTCGTCTTGGTGTGGTGAACATTTATGTCAAGTTTCTTTGAAATCCTTCAAGGGGTTCAAGAGTTACAGAGCGGACACGAAACAGACTGATATGACCTTTGACTCCCAAGTGTGACCTTGACCTTGAAGCGAGACATCCAAAACATGCGCTCTGCACATCGTCTTGGTGTGGTGAACATTTATGTAAAGTTTCCTTGAAGTCCTTCAAGGGGTTCAAGAGTTACAGAGCGGACACGAAATTGCTAACGGACAGACGGACACCAGCGTCATAACATAATACGTCCCTTCGGGCGTATAAAAATTGTTCTATAGAAGTTGCTGCATGTACCCAAAACCAAAGAAAACTTCTGTGCAAAACAATTCTAATATCAAATTAATATATACTGTACATTTTTTCACAAATCAAGTCAAAATCATGCTTTTTACTTCAAAATTCTGGGGAAAACAATGATAAAACTTCAAAATCCCTGCTTGTTTTTTACAAAACCAAAAGGCTAGGACCTCTTCACATTTTGGGAAAAAAAGCTGTTTTTATAGTCATTTCAGTGTTTCCGAGTACAGAGATAATATCACATGTCGTTTATTTGAGAAATGGGACCTCAGAGATCAAATGCCATCTATTTATGATTTAGCAAGCTATATTTGGTGCTAGTTTCTCCATAAAATAATGTTTCCTCACATTTTACTTCATTCTCAGACCATTTAGAGTTCTAATAATGTTTGACTAGACAATAGGTAAGAAAATACGTGACACATAAAAACATTTTGCCCTTTAAATTCTGCTGTAAATACTTTGTTATGACTTTACAGAACTCTTAAATAACTATATAATTCTCTTTCCAATCCCATCTATTATCAATGATACACTTACTGCCATACAGGGAGGTAATATATAACAATGGATTAAATCATATTTTTGGAACTGTTTATCAATATTCAAACCTTTGACAAAAATATGAGAAAAAAATATGGAAAATAGGATTTAATAATATTAGGTTATTTAACATTGTTCTGTGCAATATGGAGATATATTTGGACTGGTACCCAGCTGAGAAAACCATATTGGACGAGCCGCTAGGCGAGTTCCCTAGTAATTTTTAAACGTATAAAAACGTATATGAAAATACAGAACGCACGCAATGACTTTTTACTAGCGTAAACAAAATCTGAATCTGATGCTTTACCTAACAGAGCATGGTCAGCATTAATTCTCCCATATTGAACGTACACACACACTGAACGGTACTCTATAATAACCTAGGCTGAACTATATTATACACTCAATGCATGCGTAAATCAAATAGCTGGGAATTAAAATTGATGGTATGGTAGTGTATTTTAAAGCGGTGTCTATTTAAAATATCAACTTCCGGAGCGGAGTAAAAAAAGTCTCTTTCTAAAAATGTAAAAAGTGAACAAATACACTACGCATTCTTTAAACCAACAAAAATGATCCCCAAAACACAGTTAAAGGTGTATTGAATATTCTATTGGATTTGGTAGCGAGTGTGAAGCCAAAGCAAACCAACGGAGAAAAAAGAAGCAAAAACTTGAATGCTGAATTGAAACTGAACTGCAAACAAATTCATGGGTGTTACACCAAATAAATATGTTATAAGACTGATATTATTTCTATATTATTACTATTTCTGTTAAATTACTCCTAGTCAATTTCAGATTTTACCATTTTACTCATTCACAAACAATTATGATGAGTAAATACTCATAGGCCAAAAAAATTATCTGGAGCCTTGTTACTTTGTACTGTGTATGCATGTATATTTATACATTTGTATTTGATTATATATACAAGTAAAGCTGAAAATAAAGGCATTAATTGTGATAGCACATATTAACACATGTCACACAGTTGATATGAAATTTACAAATCAGTATGGAAAATGCTGGCATTTTAAGTTCCATTGTAATTTAACGAGTATGTACCCTGGTAATGATAATTAAATTATTAATACATATATTCACTTAAAACAGTGTTTATCTAGAAAACGTGACCCCTATAGCAGTGGGAAGTATTTCTATTCTATCAAAAATTAATGTCAGAAAAATGAATAATAAATATTGCATTTTAATGGAAAATTACTAAAATACAGTCGCTTCAGACACTGCAATAAATTTTATGAAAATATGAAAAGTAATCATTTTTTAATTTGTTGCTGTCTGGACTGGGAAAGTTGTCAGCAATCTGGGGAAATTTAATATAAATGTACTTTTTTCAACTGGAAATATGACCTTACATTGGCTACAAAATCAGCCAGAAAAAGCTATACCTCAAGTAAAGAAATTCTGCTTGCAAATGTTTTGGGAATAATGTTAAGGTAAATTTATTAAAGTACATGTATATACTGACTCAAGTGGTGAAAAATGTCTCTAGTCTAGATCGAGAAAACAAAGGTCTGCTGTACATAGCAATCTCCCAACATATTTTTCTTATGAACAATCAATATTATATTGCTTTTGAGCAGTGTTAGTAATTTTTTTATTAATTAATGAAGTGTCTGAATATGAGCAAAAATTACAGAAATGGTATAAATTTCTAAGTTACTTGAGTGGTGACTGCTAGGGCTGTGGATCGTCAGACAAGTGGCGATCCGATCCGATCTGCGAGTCGGGGCTGACGATTTACAGATCGAACCACAGATCACCAGCAACAACTTATAATGATACAAAAATGCAAGCCTGTTATCTTTTGTACTGTTTTCGTTATGGAATCTAAGCTCTGCAGTTCTCATAGTGACCAGTTTAATAGTTTTGACCTATGTTTAATGTTTTGCTCATTAATTAAAGTCAGGTTTCGCGGCTGGACTTCTTTAATGTTCGGCCATTCTTGCAGATGAACGATATGACGTCAGTCATTAATATCACAATATTTAGTAACAGTTCCGCGTTTTTTGGTTTTTTTTGATAAAATTTTTTTATTTGTTGGACAGAAATTTTGTATCTAACTTTTTATTGAATTTAATTACTTAAATGATAAATGTTTATTCACTATTTTGACAGATTCCATATTAATTTTAGTTCAAAAATAGGACCGATGCTAACTCTACCTAAGACATTTGTTTACATCCGGTTTAGAATGATCTAAAAGCGCGTAATCGTCTTAGATGTGGTAGAAAATTTATTGAAGACGTTTAATGTGGCTTTAGTTTAGTTTTATTGATAGAATTTTAAAAATTGCATGTATTAATGAAAAAGATCGGGATCCAACGATCTTGACAATAACGCATATCCGTACTCGAACTTTTGGTCAAACTCGTGAATATCCGAGTACTCGGATACTCGTTACAGCCTTAGTGACTGCAGATAAATTTGCCATACAACTCTACAATTCCTACAGCTGAATTTAGAATAACATATAGTGGTACATTACTTAAAGGCAATTTAAATGCAAGAATATTTAAATTACTCAAATAAACCTTATAACATCGAAAAGAACTTTAGTCTTTTCTATGCATTTTTATTTCTTAATTAAAGACTGTTGAGAGAAAGTATTAAAACATCTATAAAATATGCTACTTGCTTAACAATGACACAGTGATTAAAACAACAAGAAAAACATGTAGCTATGATATCACTTAAAACAGTTTTTACTATGCATTGATTGCAGATCGCCCTTTTAAATTTTTAAGTTCTGTACATCGGCTGTGATACGTGTGTAATTTTGTGATTCTTGCATAATGATGGATTAAATTATATTCATTAGCCTTAAAGATAATTTTCACCCACAAAGTTTTTTTTTAATAAACAAGATTGTTCTATGAAAATAATTTTACCTGGAATCCAAATTCTGTTGTGTCATTTTTAATTTTACATAGTTGCGACATATTTCTGTTTACAGACATAAATCTCCCTCAGGCACAGTTCATTATATTCCAACCATTAAAAGCTATTGAGAACAGGGGAAAAAATAAAAGGTAATAGGATTTCTTGACTGATACTTGGTTAAAACTCTCCTCTTATAAATCTGCATCTTAACCAGATACCTTCTGACCATCTACACTTGTTCAATATTTTACTACAGGTGCAGTGTATGAAAAAGTATACTTTACTCACCTTTACACTGGAATCCTTGCTTTCCAAATCCCCTGGAAAAAAACAAAAATAGATCCTCTCAAAATACGACAGCTTTAAGCATGTCATACATCATGAACTTAATTAATAAACGCCAAAAACTCAGGAAGTAAAATCGCGAAATCTAATGTCATTTCTGACTGTTAAATACAGTCATCAAATTATACCACAAATTATTCCGTTACGCATGCAATATCTTACCATATAAAATCCTTACAGTGACCACAGAATGTAGGTTGTTTGAAAAACCTTTGCACCATTTTATGATCCTTAACAATAGCCACATTTTTCTGCCTTAAAGCTCCTCTCCGTTGCACACCCTTCCCCACAGTTTCGGCCATTTTGCCTGGCTGACAGCTGGAGTGCGAACGCTGCTTGTGTGTTGATTTTGTTTATGCGCACTCCGGGGCAGGCGCTTCAAAACGAAAGTAGGCTGTCAATATTGTCAATCGCGCCTTTCAGTAAGGCCAATACTAGATTTTTCATGGTGAAGTATCATACATCGAAATTATTGCCTGTTTTCTTTTTTTATATCGCTAGGACGTTTTTGGCCAGCGTTATAATAGAATGAAATGAGTATATTAGGACTAATTAATGCTATTCAAGAATTCATTTCCACGATTTCAATCATGCACAAACCAATTAAGTCAAATTTAGAATTCGATTATTTGATATCTCAACATTATTTTTAATTAAGGGCAGATTACAGCTTTAATCTTATTTCATGATATCAATAAATGAGTTTTTGATATAAAAAAAATAAATTTGTTACATCATTAAACAGAATTAATTAAGTCTATAAGGGGATGGTATTCTAACAGTTTAGTTTATACTAATTTGTTCTAGCTAGATTGTGATAATGAACCACACCAGAGTCTGCTTCCAGCGAAAGCCAGTACTGCTGCCATATGAGAAGGTGCGGTCGCGGCCCCAGTGAGGCGCGAACCTACGACCCCCACAACATTTTAAAAGGTGGTTAATTACATTTTAATCAAGTCAGAGCGGACGCAATTTCCAGTGTTCAAGTTTGTCTACGAAACCAGGGGTCGTGAGTTCGAGCCCCCGCTTCTCCTAAAAAATTCTAACATTGGGATATGGGTGCTTAACACCTGGCCCGCTAAACGGAACCAGGGAAGCTTCTGGAATTAGATCGTCTTCTGTATCTTGCACTATCCTCCCACTAACATTATTAACAGTCTTTGGAGGAGTCGCCCATATGGGTTACCGGTGGCGACTATTAATAAACTTATATACACTCACATTCACATTTAAAATAAAATCAAGTTATGGAACTTTAACGTCTGATTAGACAGCTATTCACATATATTTATGGACTATGACTGCTTAATACATGTTGGATTCATTGGATTTTTAAATTATATTGTCCAACCCTGGTTGCCCAACTAAGATAGAGTTGATTATGTAGAAGTTTTAATTTGATAAATATACTTCGCCTACGGAATGCTGTGAATATCAGAACGATTGTATTACATTTGTTTAAGATTTATTAACAATTACATATTTAGTTGAAATCCATTAGGAATGCGTTTGTAATGTTAGTGTTACGTCCCTTTGTGTAACGAAGAAAAATGGAAAATAAATGAAATCGGATGCTACACAAAGTTTTAAAAGTTGCCTTTCGGTACGTTCAATTTTCTATAAAATGCAGATACAGGACTAGACATTCTAATTAAATTAAAAGAAAAACTCAGATGTGTCAATGCTAGTAAAGGGAGATAATTACAAAAATGTAAAAACATTTCTACTACACAATGAGCTTTATGTTCTTCAAATACATCTCTAATAGAATATACGAAAACTGAAATATGTAATCAAATGTTGCCTAAATGTGATTGATAACCTTTACAAAGATCTCCCGAGAATTAGGCTGGAAGCACAGGACTTTTTAAACATTTTCAAAAAGAGAAATATTTTATAGTTTGAAAATGTAAAAGGTATAATATTACATAATCAACCCACTTGTCTTGCAGAATTTCAAGATGACTAGATAGGAGAATCAATGTCGCGCTTCCGTAGAAGTTTGACATGCAAGTTTTACATGGATGAGACATGAACGGCTCTTTTATCGTACCGTTTCGGAGAATCAGTGTTTCCGAGATGTGGTCATATACACTAAGCAAACTACATGTAGCTGTGAAAAGCGAACACAATATGAAATTAGAGCGTACATTAAAGTACGTTGTTCATGCAAGGCAGATACTCAGTGATTTGGAAGTCAGAGAAAACCCGGTGTTTACAGGTGGGTACGTAAATTTAAAGATGGTCAGACAGTTCTTAACCCTTAGCCTGCTGGCGGCAGATGATTCTGCCTTTGCGACCAGTGCAGACCAAGATCAGCCTGCACATCCGTGCAGTCTGATCATGGTCTGCACTGTTCGCTATTCAGTCAGTAAATTTTCAGTGAAAACCCCTTTGAGTAATAAGTGGTACTGTCCAAATTGAAAGATGGACCAGTCCATTATAGAAATATAGCAGGTTAAGGGTTAAAATGGTCAGGCATAAAACAGCAGCGACATCAAAGAACATTGCTGCTGTAAGGCGTCTGATTGATGAAGGTGTCCGAGATAGTGTCTTTTTTTTTTTGCATGTCAACGGGAAGAACTCATGATCATCAAGCAATGTTTGTGCCCGGTGGGTGTCTCACATATTAACAGAGGAGCAAAAGGGCCAAATGTACTAAAGAAACGGTGAAAAAAAAATCTCAAATTTACATGATCTCTCCTAACAGGAGATGAGACCGGAATATATTTAAGGTGGCTGTGAAAAGGTGACCGTAGAAAAGAAAAAAAAAATAACTAAAAGTGTCAAAAAGGTATTGTATTCCATCTTCTTTAACTTAAGGGATAATGTTGTACAAATTCCTATACCGCCAGGAATGTCGGTTACTGGAAAGTTTTATCAAGTGCTAAAGTTTTTATAAAGACAAAGTTTTGAAAATACAAAAAAATAAATGTGTCCAAGGACTGGTATTCGCGTCCTCCAGTTGATCCATGACAACGCTGTGGCTCACAAAAGTGTCATCGTTCAAAAGTTTCTGAGATATAAAAAGAGGTACAAGTCAATTATCCTGGATTTTCACCAGATCAAAGTCCTTGTGACTTTTTCCTCTTTCCAAGACTGAAAAAGATGCTGGCTGGGCACAAAATATTTATCGAATAAAGCATTTGAGAGTGGTATTTTTCATTTACTTTAGACCATACCAAGGGGAGACTACTCTGTAACATTCACCTCTTGGATAGTGCTTGGAAGTCAATGCGGTGGTGGTAGTGTGTGTGGGTGGGTGCGGGGGATAAGCTAAATTTGAAGTCTGTACACAGACATTATGTTTAGAATGACCCTCGTAACTTTATATATTTCTGAGAAATTGTTCAAAATTAATGTTGTCTTGTTAATCTAAGTTTGTGCCTCGGTCTAAATGTACCCGTCCCTCAACATTCCCTGCAAAATTCTGCTGAGCTGCTTCGGCACTGCGTATAACGTTTAAACAATGCACAAGAAGACAGCAAAATGAGTGCTTTTCTCCTCACAAAGCACCTGCCATCAGTTCTCAGTACTTCACCCAACTGCTTTTCGTGGACTATGTAGATAACTGTTAGAGAAAAGTACTGATTTTGTGCGGAGGAAAGCACTCATTTTTGTGTCTTTGGCGCTCTTTCTCATGAAAATCCGTCAAGTAACCAGGAATATATGGGCAAAATGCTACCTGAATCGGGACAGTTTCTCCATGTGTACGATATCCAAAAGTCACGTGGGTTGGCCACCCCGAATGATACTAGATTGTGTTTTCAGCTTCATTTATTTTAATCTGTGGACAGGAATGTCATCATTTTCCTCAAATGACTAAGCGTGTGCCAAATATTTTCTCAAATTAATTGGTGAGTGACATTTATGTTAAAAACTATGTATGCAACGAAGTAACTGAAATCTTCTGGAACTTGCATGGGGACTTTCTATGATGTCACTTTTGTATCATATGCAAAACAATACATTGCGGCGTCATTTTTGCGTCCCTTCGGAATATCACATGTACATGTATTTGAGCGTGTTAGCTGATATTGTAAACCCGACAAATATAATGTAAACCATGGCGATAGTTAAATGTTAAAGTTTAATTTTTTAGGGGTATGCAATATCAATCAAAATTTTATTAGCCTACAGAAAAATATAATTATATAGCTGACAAAATAAAAAGAAATAGATCTAACATGCAAAAATATTATTGGGAAGGCTGTATATCTATTTTAGACGAATTTTAGGCATAACGTTTTAGTCATTTGTGCTATTTTAGGAGTGTAACAACATGATATGACATACGTAACATAAAACATCTTTAACTAGGAAAAATATCTAGAAAAAAATATTTGTCGACATTTATGCTACTTAAGGGGTGTAGCATCATGATGTTACATGATGAAATAAATCCCTTATAATTGGAATAAAAACTTATATTATATAATGTATTTAAGACTTGATTGCTATTTTTGATGTAGTAACATCATGGTATTACAAGGTTAACATTAATTTTTTTTAATAGTCGTGGTATAGAACACATAAATAGAGAAATGCAAATGAAGTGAAATGATGAAGAATTTTCTCACAGTGTACGTCTACGATCAGAATCGAGAGCCTAAGGATGAACGGACAGGCAGACGGACAGCACGATACCATAAAACGCTCCGTCATAAATGAAGGACGTCAGCTTACATCTTCACCGTCTGTTTGCAATACAACGCTGCTAACAAGAAATTCAAAATGACAATGTTAAATCTGCTTCTTTATTACAAAGTTTGCTATAGGTCCTAAATCTCTCTTAATTTTCCAGTCTAGATGATAATCGCAAATCCGGTCTTATAAAAGCAAATATATTCCAAAGCGCACGTAGCAAATTGAATATTACATAAGATTGTTTCCCATTCTCATTCCCCCCGACCAAATCGCCTGAATAAAATACAGTTGTCCAAGATCTCAGCCTCGATAATTCCAGTGAGAAGTTGGATCAACTGATATTTAGGAACTCATTATTGTTGTCTGTACTTGTTATTCAGATACTATGATGCCCGTAAAGTGACATGGGAAACTTTTTTTATTTCGTTATTTCGTGAAAACGAAATGTATTTCGTAAACACGAAATCTTATTTCGTAAAAACGAAATCACGAAATAAGATTTCGTTTTTACGAAATAAAAAAAAGTTTCACATGGCACTTTTACTGGCACAGTAAGATACACGTTACTGGAACAGCAATGATAAGAGTCCAAATACCACTTTGTCCATTATCTTGGATTAATTGTCGTCTGCTTGTAACATCCTATCATATCCTGCTTAAGATAATGGACAGTTAATGAAAGGAAATTGAATGTTAATCTTTTGATATAGCCTAAAAGTAAATTTTCAAACATGTGAAGGTTCACAGAATTTTTTTTTCCTAAATAATTCAACGTTTTGGCAGGTCAGTTGTAGTTAAAACATGTTTCAAATGGACTGAAAAAATGACAAAACGTTAAAGCTCATAAATATGCCTTTTGAAGCGGTTACTGAAACATATATATATATATTAGAAATTAGACGAGGCTATATTAGAAGGAACTAGAGCTATCGCTAAATGTGATTCATGCACCCAATAAAAGTCTTGTTAGAAAAGGTGATATAAATAACACTCACTACTACTCATTGCACCTTTTATGTTCAATCTTGAAGATCAAGATAAATTTTACCTATATTCAATAAACAGTTCTTGTTCTTTTCAATTTATTGCCTTAAAATGATTGATAAGAAGTATAAAAGGTCAAATGATTTTATTATTATGCAGGGCAGATTTTTTAGTAAAAGTGTCTTTCAATTCCTCTTAATGACATGTACTAAGTACTATATCAGATTATATCAAAAACCGCTCACTGGAATCAATGTCATTCTCTTCAATACTGAAAATGTAAAAAAGATAAATATAATTGGAACTGGAATTTTATATAAAAATCTAAGACAACATTTGCATATTTAACACCACTGTGGTGTGAAGTACACTGAATCCGTTTGCCTACCTTCAAGATCATGATCAGGAGGAGTCAAAATGGTCTTAAGATATTGCACAGAACATTTTTATCCTCATCCCGACTTTAAACTTCACGCTACGTTGAGTCGAAAATACTTTTTTTTCATATATTTACACTCACTTTCTGATTTTATTTCAGTATTGGAGAAAAAAATCACACCCTTGAGTATGAAGAGCCTGGACTCTGTCTGTAATGTCAATGTGATAAGGGGTCAAATGGTGTTTTGAACATGAATTTACAAGCCATATTTTTACACAATATCTTCATCTGAAACAGGCTTTTAGATAACAATTATAAAATGAGAAATGAAAACTTCGGTGGGTCCTGCACGTACTGATGTTTCGGTGGGTCCTGCAAGTACTGATGTTTCGGTGGGTCCTGCAAGTACTGATGTTTCTGTTGGTCTGCAAGTACTGATGTTTCGGGGGGTCCTGCAAGTACTGATGTTTCGGTTGGTCCTGCAAGTACTGGTGTTTCGGTGGGTCCTGCAAGTACTGATGTTTCGGTGGGTCCTGCAAGTTCTGATGTTTCGGTGGGTCCTGCAAGTACTCATGTTTCTGTGGGTCCTGCAAGTACTGATGTTTCGGTGGGTCCTGCAAGTACTGATGTTTCGGTGGGTCCTGCAAGTACTGATGTTTCTGTTGGTCCTGCAAGTACTGATGTTTCGGTGGGTCCTGCAAGTACTGATGTTTCGGTTGGTCCTGCAAGTACTGATGTTTCGGTGGGTCCTGCAAGTACTGATGTTTCTGTTGGTCCTGCAAGTACTGATGTTTCTGTTGTTCCTGCAAGTACTGATTTTTCTCTTGTTTCTGCAAGAACTGATGTTTCGGTGGGTCCTCCTAGTACTGATGTTTCGGTGGGTCCTGCAAGTACTGATGTTTTGGTAGGTCCTGCAAGAACTGATGTTTCTGTTGGTCCTGCAAGAACTGACGTTTCGATGGGTCCGACAAGGACTGATGTTTTGGTAGGTCCTGCAAGAACTGATGTTTCTGTTGGTCCTGCAGGAACTGATGTTTCGGTGGGTCCTACAAGTACTGATGTTTCTGTTGGTTCTGCAAGAACTGATGTTTCTGTTGGTCCTACAAGTACTGATGTTTTGATAGGTTCTGCAAGAACTGATGTTTCTGTTGGTCCTGCAAGAACTGATGTTTCTGTTGGTCCTACAAGTACTGATGTTTTGGTAGGTCCTGCAAGAACTGATGTTTCGGTGGGTCCTACAAGTACTGATGTTTCGGTGGGTCCTACAAGTACTGATGTTTTGGTAGGTCCTACAAGTACTGATGTTTCTGTTGGTCCTGCAGGAACTGATGTTTCTGCTGGTCCTACAAGTACTGATGTTTTGGTACGTCCTGCAAGAACTGATGTTTCGGTGGGTCCTACAAGTACTGATGTTTCGGTGGGTCCTACAAGTACTGATATTTTGGTAGGTCCTACAAGTACTGATGTTTCTGTTAGTCCTGCAAGAACTGATGTTTCGTTGGGTCCTACAAGTACAGATGTTTCGTTGGGTCCTACAAGTACTGATGTTTCGGTGGGTCCTACAAGTACTGATGTTTCTGTTGGTCCTGCAAGAACTGATGTTTCTGTTGGTCCTGCAAGAACTGATGTTTCGGTGGGTCCTACAAGTACTGATGTTTCGGTGGGTCCTACAAGTACTGATGTTTCGGTGGGTCCTACAAGTACTGATGTTTCGGTGGGTCCTGCAAGAACTGATGTTTCTGTTGGTCCTGCAAGAACTGATGTTTCGGTGGGTCCTACAAGTACTGATGTTTCGGTGGGTCCTACAAGTACTGATGTTTTGGTAGGTCCTGCAAGTACTGATGTTTCGGTGGGTCCTACAAGTAATGATGTTTCGGTGGGTCCTACAAGTACTGATGTTTCGGTGGGTCCTACAAGTAATGATGTTTCGGTGGGTCCTACAAGTACTGATGTTTTGGTGGGTCCTACAAGTACTGATGGTTCTGTTGGTCCTGCAAGAACTGATGTTTCGGTGTGTCTTACAAGTACTGATGTTTCGGTGGGTCCTACAAGTACTGATGTTTCGGTGGGTCCTACAAGTACTGATGTTTCTGTTTGTCCTACAAGTACTGATGTTTCGGTGGGTCCTATCGGTACTGATGTTTCGGTGGGTCCTACAAAAACTGATGTTTCTGTTGGTCCTACAAGTACTGATGTTTCGGTGGGTCCTACAAGAACTGATGTTTCTGTTGGTCCTACAAGTACTGATGTTTCGGTGGGTCCTACAAATACTGATGTTTTGGTAGGTCCTACATTTACTGATGTTTTGGTAGGTCCTGCAAGTACTGATGTTTCGGTGGGTCCTACAAGTACTGATGTTTTCGTAGGTCCTACAAGTACTGATGTTTCTGTTGGTCCTGCAAGAACTGATGTTTCGGTGGGTCCTACAAGTACTGATGTTTCGGTGGGTCCTACAAGTACTGATGTTTCTGTTGGTCCTGCAAGAACTGATGTTTTGGTAGGTCCTACAAGTACTGATGTTTCTGTTGGTCCTACAAGTACTGATGTTTCTGTTGGTCCTAAAGTACTGATGTTTTGGTAGGTCCTGCAAGAACTAATGTTTCTGTTGGTCTTGCAAGAACTGATGTTTCGGTGGGTCCTGCAAGAACTGATGTTTCTGTTGGTCCTGCAAGAACTGATGTTTCGGTGGGTCCTACAAGTACTGATGTTTCTGTGGGTCCTACAAGTACTGCTGTTTCGGTGGGTCCTACAACTACTGATGTTTCGGTGGGTCCTACAAGTACTGATGTTTTGGTAGGTCCTGCAAGAACTGATGTTTCGGTGGGTCCTACAAGTACTGATATTTCGATGGATCCTACAAGTACTGGTGTTTTGGTAGGTCGTACAAGTACTGATGTTTCTGTTGATCCTGCAAGAACTGATGTTTCGGTGTGTCCTACAAGTACTGATGTTTCGGTGGGTCCTACAAGTATTGATGTTTCTGTTGGTCCTGCAAGAACTGATGTTTCTGTTGGTCCTGCAAGAACTGATGTTTTTGTTGGTCCTGCAAGAACTGATGTTTCGGTGGGTCCTACAAGTACTGATGTTTCGGTGTGTCCTGCAAGTACTGATGTTCCGGTGGGTCCTACAAGTACTGATGATTCTGTTGGTCCTACAAGTACTGATGTTTCGGTTTGTCCTACAAGTACTGATGTTTTGGTTGGTCCTACAAGTACTGATGTTTCTACAAGTACTGATGTTTCGGTGTGTCCTGCAAGTACTGATGTTTCGGTGGGTCCTACAAGTACTGATGATTCTGCTGGTCCTACAAGTACTGATGATTCTGCTGGTCCTACAAGTACTGATGATTCTGTTGGTCCTACAAGTACTGATGTTTCGGTGTGTCCTACAAGTACTGATGTTTTGGTAGGTCCTACAAGTACTGATGTTTCTGTTGGTCCTGCAAGAACTGATGTTTCGGTGGGTCCTACAAGTACTGATGTTTCTGTGGGTCCTACAAGTACTGCTGTTTCGGTGGGTCCTACAACTACTGATGTTTCGGTGGGTCCTACAAGTACTGATGTTTTGGTAGGTCCTGCAAGAACTGATGTTTCGGTGGGTCCTACAAGTACTGATGTTTCGGTGGATCCTACAAGTACTGGTGTTTTGGTAGGTCGTACAAGTACTGATGTTTCTGTTGATCCTGCAAGAACTGATGTTTCGGTGTGTCCTACAAGTACTGATGTTTCGGTGGGTCCTACAAGTATTGATGTTTCTGTTGGTCCTGCAAGAACTGATGTTTCTGTTGGTCCTGCAAGAACTGATGTTTTTGTTGGTCCTGCAAGAACTGATGTTTCGGTGGGTCCTACAAGTACTGATGTTTCGGTGTGTCCTGCAAGTACTGATGTTTCGGTGGGTCCTACAAGTACTGATGATTCTGCTGGTCCTACAAGTACTGATGTTTCGGTGGGTCCTACAAGAACTGATGTTTTGGTAGGTCCTACAAGTACTGATGTTTCTACAGGTACTGATGTTTCGGTGTGTCCTGCAAGTACTGATGTTTCGGTGGGTCCTACAAGTACTGATGACTCTGTTGGTCCTACAAGTACTGATGTTTCGGTGTGTCCTACAAGTACTGATGTTTTGGTAGGTCCTACAAGTACTGATGTTTCTGTTGGTCCTGCAAGAACTGATGTTTCGGTGGGTCCTACAAGTACTGATGTTTCGGCGGGTCCTACAAGTACTGATTTTTCTCTTGTTCCTGCAAGAACTGATGTTTCGGTGGGTCCTCCTAGTACTGATGTTTCGGTGGGTCCTGCAAGTACTGATGTTTCGGTGGATCCTACAAGTACTGATGTATTGATGGGTCCTGCAAGTACTGACAGTTCTTCTGCATTATTATGAAATATGTCATTATTATTACCTAGATTGTGATCGGAAGACTGGCATTTACGTGTAATTAAGCTTGCTCACTTTCTCAGACAGTTCTTATAGAAGTCTCGCAAATAAAATACAATGTTCATGGTCTTACGTCTGAACAATTTCAATAGAAGCTGGAAACAGCGAACTTTCTTATTCTTTAAATGAATCTGCAGTTGGTATCATATTGTTTCGTGAAATAAGATGATCAAGTTCAGATTAAATACCTTGAGCTGAGACACTTGTCTATACATCCTGGCAAGAACAATGAGTAAATTTCGAATTCTGGCGCTGTTACCATAGATATGTTCGAACTAGACTAAAAAGACAATTGCCAACGAAAAATTAAAATAGAACACGAATCCACCCCCCTTCACCCACCCCCTTGATGTATTCAGTAATTGCACAAGGAACAGAAATTGTTTGGTCACTGTGCACAAAAGATTTATTTTTCTGGCTCAATGTGACCTTGACCTTTGACCTATTGGCCTCTAAATCAATGGGGGTCATGTTCTGGTCATGATCAACCTCCATATTAAGTTTCGTGATCCTAGACCTAAGCGTTCTCAGCTGTTGGTCTTGAACACCCACTATCAACTTTCATGAACCTAGGCCTAAGCGTTCTTGAGTTATTTTCCAGAAACCGTTTAACTGCTCCGGGCCACTGTGACCTTGACCTTTGACCTACTGATCTCAAAATCAATATGGGTTATCTGCTGGTCATGACCAACCTCCCCATCAACTTTCATGATCCTAGGCCCAAGCATTCTTGAGTTATCATCCAGAAACCGTTTAACTGTTCTAGGTCACTGTGACCTTGATCTTTGACCTACTGATCTCGAAGTCAATAGGGATCATCCGCTGGTTATGGTCAACCTCCCTATCAACTTTCATGATCCTAGACTCAAGCGTTCTTGAGTTATCTACATACCGACCGACATACAGACCGACCGAACGACCGACCGATCGACATCTGCAAAACAATATACCCCTCATTCTTCGAAGGCGGCATAAAGTCATCAATGAAAATGACTTGAATCAAAATTTACATTGAAAGTTTTTCTCGTATTCTGTTGTTATTTTAATGGAAGTGAACAACCATTTTACGCTGACATATTGCTACCATCACTTTACAACTAAAGGCTAGACTTCCGATGACCGCTTAGACTGGAAAAGAGAAAAAAACTATTTACGTATTTTATAATATGCATACGACAATTAAAAAACGAAATTAACATTGAAAATATTAAGTTAATGCTACAATGTGCCTGCTTTCTTGCTCCCATCTTTCAGCCGTAGGGTTTCGTCTATTCTTTAAAATAGCAATTGCTTCAACCTAGTTTGCATAGTCTAGAGATATTACTCAATTAATGCAAATGCACGAGAAGCATTTTCAATATTAGTAACATTACAGAAAGCAGACGACAAAATTAAGAGACCATATGTAAGATATTCTGTGAATGACTGACTTGCTGTCTCAGCTCAAGATTTTAGAATTTGATATCACATGCTTTCTCAACAACTACAGAAAGCCGCTTAAAGGCTGATGAAAGTTCGCATTTTCCAGTGGAATTGTCCGTGATCAAAACCTTGGAGAGCTGTAGTAAGTGAAGGGATTTCCGTTTGAAACTTGAGAAAACAATCTCAAATGTCATTTGACTTCCGTCCTCACATTATACATTAAGGTTAGACTCAGACAAGAACAGAAAGATAACTAGTATTAGTGATGACACATTTTGTAATATTCAGAGTCCGAGTCTGATACCGATGATTTTTTTTTTCAATACGGCAAAAATGAGTAAACCATTTTCTTAGACCAGACATTAGTTATCCAACGTTTAGTAAATTCTTCCCTGGCGAGTTTGTTAAGTCTAGTTCGAATAAATTTAATGCAACTGCGCGAGAATTCGAGACTTGCCTATTTTTCTTGCCAAGATGTATAGACAATTGTCTCAGCCCAAGATCGTTAATTTGAGCGTGAGCATTTTATTTCACGAAGCAATTTAATACCAACTACAGATTCATTTAAATCTTTAAAAAGTTCGCTGTGTCCAGCTTTCACTGAATTGTTCAAACGCAAGACCATGAACATTGTATTTTGTTCTAAATCTTCCGAAAAAGTGAACAGCTTTAATTGCATGTAATAGCAAGGCTTCCTATCAACAAATATGGCAAGAAAACACTGGGAAATAATAATAATGACACATTTTTAAGAATGCAGACGAAAATTAAGGGAGAACTCTAAAGTAAATGCTATATTTGCTTGGTTTCTTGCAATCAGATGAAAATAGCGGGTAAATGCTAATTTGCCTGTACGTCGACAGACCAGGCAGTAGTCATCGAACATTTTGTAATTTCTGCGCTGATCATTTTCTACGCTTCAGATTTTTAGTGTTTTTTTTTTGTTTGTTTGAAAATTTCGTATTTTAAGCATACAGATTAAGAGAGACGATAATAAGTCAATAATATATTTGCCCATTTTCATGCTTCTGCCTGAAAACCTGACGGTAATCATTAAATATTTGCATTTCTTCATTTACAATTTTTCTCTGCTTACGATTTAAACAATATATCTAATTCACAAAAGTTAGACTAATTTAAACATACTATGTGGTGTTCAATGGGATGACAAGCATTTTTAACATAAAACTTACGACTGTCCGTTCTACAATGTCCGATGAAATTGTTTTAGACAAATAAGTTTGATGAATTTTATCGGTTACACCTAATATGAACAATCTGTATGCCGTATTCAATTTCCTTTTATGCACTTTCCATCAATCCACATCGATCACCATCCAGACAGGACAATTAGGAGTTGCGGCTCATTTTATAAAACACAGACGCCACTTCATAGTAAATATGAGTGAATGGCATATTTGCTCGGTCGGGTAGTAGGAGGAAACTGCTCTTTGACTGATTTAAGCATGTTGAATGATATGTGATTTCAGGAAGCATTGCAAAACAACTATAGAAAGAAATAACAGAGTTTCTGTAGATTATTCATGTTTACCCAACTTTTCACTGGAACTAGGCGGACATACCACAGAAATATCAGTACTCTGAGGGCCTGTCGAAACAACTGTTACTATACTCTATGGACCGCCGAAACAATTGTGAAACATCAGTACTCTTTCGACCCGCCGAAACATCAATACTCTATCGACTCGCCGAAACATCAGTACTCTAATGACTCGCCGAAACATCACTACTCGGTGGATCCGCCGAAACAGCAGTACTCGGTGGACCCATCGAATCATTAGTACACAGTGGACCACACGAAACATCAGTACTCGGTGGATCCGCCGAAACATCAGTACTAGGTGGACACACCGAATCATTAGTACTCGGTGGACCAAACGAAACATCAGTACTCTATGGACCCGCCGAAAGATCAGTACTCGGTGAACCCGCTGAAACAACAGTACTCGATAGACTCACCGAATCATCAGTACTTGGAGAAGCCACCGAAACATCTGTACTCTGAGGACCAGTCAAATTAAAGCAGTTTGATGTATATTTGTTATATAAATCTTCCTGAAACAGAAAGATCCTTTCGACCCACGTTACGGAGATAAGAATAAGATATCACCATTTGGACTCCTTCTGACCTTGACCTTATTGAAAGTGGGTAGACGGATTCAATGTACTACACAAACAATATTAAGTTTATACTATATCATATATCTAAGTGTCAAGTTCGGATAAAGAGTCTAAGACAAGAATTTTAAGTACATGATTACATTTCCTAATTATACACAGGCGACAATAAACGCTGCAGCTTAATGGTGATCGGATGGTAAGATTTATTTTAAGTATGTGATAACAAACAGATAAGAATCACAACATCTATAAGAAACAAGCGAATCCTACCAAAATGCCTGTAGAAGAGATAGTTATAAGGTGGTCAGAAAATATGGAACAAAGATGAAGTTCTGGATAGTCAGAACAGCACTCAAATCAGATTTGAAATGGTCCAATTATTACATTTTTATATGGTAATTTACTTTTTTATTAGTTCGAAGGGAAAATAAAGGGGAGCGGTGGTCTAGTGGATAAGGTGTCGGCCGCTCAATCCAGGGGTCGTGGGTTCGAGCCCCAATGGGGTCACGACCATGACTTCTCATATGACACCAGGACTGGCTTTTCCAGGAAGTGGATTCGAGAGTGGTTCAAATAAGCTTTGAAGCTTTCATCACAGTCGAGCTGAAACAAATTAGTATAAACTAAAATAAAAGCACAAAGTTTCATCTCATTATTATAATTATGAATGTGTAGAAATACAGTCGTAGTACCTGTTATGGACTGTAGACTGCTCCTCAACCAACATCATCAGCATGGAGTCCGCCGTCATCGGGTGTTTCGGTCCTCAAATCCATGAACACTCTTTTGGCGGGTGGGCCCACAGTGGCGATCAGTCACTGCGCGTTGGTTGATTGCTTCCATTTCTTCTCCTCCCGTCTCAGCCACAACCAGCTAGACGCACGTTCAGCAGCTTAGCTCAGTCTCTGGATAGTCTTCCGTTTCTCTCTGCCAGTAGTTCCAACTGCTATCATCAGTCGGCAGCGGACTGCGATAGTACGCTACTTAGGACAACTACAGTCGTGGAATACAAGTCTCCTCCCGACAGTAGTCTCAACTATACAACATGAATTGGACAATCTGGGAATACAATTCTCCAGGTCAATTCCATGATGCGTCTAGATCGATGTTTGTGGGTTTGCTCTCTTTGCAGTTTCACCCGGCTTGACAAAGGTGATATGACTTCGATGGGGGTTACTTCCGCGTTCCTTCTTTCTCTCTCCCTCCAGCCAGTCAGCCAACTCTCTGAGGAATGTGTCATGTCTCCATCTATATCTTCCCTGTGTCAGTGATGTTGAACAGGATGAAAGTACATGCTCTAGAGTGCCTGATCTGTCACATAGGCTGCATTTAGGGTCGGCTGTGAGACCCCAACGGCACAGGCGGAAGATCATAGACCAACCTGAGGAGAAACGACCGTCTCAGTGGTTCATACTTCCAGATGTCTCCCCAGGTCAACTTCCTGTCTGTGGTATTCCACGTGGTCCATGTTCCCTGTGATCCCATTTCCACCGCCATCGTATGTCTTGCATGTTCTTTCGCTCTCCTGACCTCTGACTGGATCATGGTTCGCCTGTCTTTCTGGTCTGACCTACTCCACAGTAATGTCTTGGTGGCACCGATACCTTGACGTCCGACAGCAGTCATTCCGACAATTTCTTTGTGCTTGAGTGAGCTCTCTGCCTGGCTCACCGCATCTGTTGCTGACCATTTCCTGCCAGTACGGGTTACAATCCCTGCTTTACGGATAAGTTCATCCGGAGAGTCCCTCAGAGTTACCACCAGTCTTGTCTTGGCTGTCTTGAATTCTTCTACCAGAAAAGAAAGTGGGAACTGTAGTTTGTTGCTCTTTCCATACAGTCCTATGGTGGTGAAAGTTGTGGGTATTCCCAGCCACTTTCTGAGGTGTCGGCTGGTGAGTCTCTCAAGCGCTTCCACTGTTGAGCTGGGTACCTCGTTTAGCATCAATGGCCAAGTCAGCCTTGGGAGTAGGGCGTGCTGGTAGAACTTGCCGGGTAGTCCGCAACGACCATCTTCAAGCCGTCCTCTGTCTGGTTCTCAAGCTTGTTGACATTGTCCCTATCATGTAAGGCTTAACGCTAGCGTCAAACCACTTGCCCAGGCATTTTATCGAGCTCTTCACTATAGATGGGATCTCCTCGTTCTGTACTTGAAGTTTGAACCTCTCTGTCATCTGTCCCTTCTTGATGATGAGAGATCTGGATTTAGCAGCCTTGAACTTTATTCTTGCCCATGAGACAACGTCTGTCAGAGCTGTCAGCATCCATCTAGTTTGTATGTGACTTGTTGTTGTCAATGTGAGGTCATCCATGAAGCCTCGGCTAGATGGGAGATAGATCCCTGATTCTGTCTTTGGTCCACGGGTCTCTCGTTGGGCAGCGTTGATCAGTAAGTTCATCCCCATGATGAAGAGTACCACGGAAACTGTGCATCCTGTGACAATACCTTTCTCCAACTTCTGCCAGTCGGTCAGCTGGTCACCAACAGTAAACCGGAGCTTGATTACATCCAGTTAGCTGGTGATAATGTTCTGAATGTGTCGGTCAACATGGTAGTTTGTGGTATGGATCACAAATCTTGCCTTCTTGATGACCTTCTTCACCTCTCCCAGTGTTGGTTCAATAACAACTAGCTCCTTTTCAGGAGGCTTTCTGGGATTATTCGGTTACAGTCCCCTAGTGCGTCCTCTCGGTTGGGATCAGAGTATGTGTCGTGTAGGTATCTTTCAGCCTCTTCAATTGGCGGTTTCTAACACTCCAGATCGTTCTTTGTCGAGCAAAGATCGTGCAAACTTGTATGGGTTGGCCGTGAATGCTGCTTTTTTCTTTGCCCTTCCCCGATTCTTCCTTCTCATGTTCTCGGCCTTCCGCATTGAGTTTAGCTGTGACCGTACTGTGCCTCTGAGTTAAGACAGTCCAAGCTGCTCTGATGGCCAGCTGTCCCTGTACCTTCGTGTCAGCTGTCTGAGTTCTCGTCTCAGGTTATTGATGCGGGTTTGCCGTCTGTTCGGCTTTGGTGGCACCTTTCGTGCTTTTGACTCTTCAAGTCCAAACCTCTCCTTCCCTACAGAGTAGATCAGGGTGGCGAGGGTGTGTAGTTTCCGGTCCACTGGTCCTTGCATGGATGTTTCGAGGATGTTATCGAGATCCTCATCTAGAAGTTTTCAAGCTGTCTTGTCGGATGCCTTGGGCCACTTGATCCTTTGTTTCCTAAATATAGTGGCAGGGTCTTGGCGTGGTCTATCTGGAACTGTCCCTTGCTCTGCTTCTGGGCTGCTTTCTCCCTGAGTCTGAAGTAGCTCTAGGAGAGGGTCGTCATCCACCTCAGTGTCCTGACTGACATCCTATGTAGTCTCCTGGACGAAGAGTTCCTCAGTACTGTTGGTTGAATCCAAACTGGACTACTCCTGCGTCTCACTAGCCAAAGTGACTACTAGTATGCGCTGTCCACGTGACCTCACACGCTGGCAACTAGACTTCCCCTGGTGTATGCGAAGACCTCGCTGATTCTCGCATACTTTTCCACATCTACAAGTGACCGTTCCTGGTGTTGCATTCGATTGGGCAGGCCGTGTCGATTCCATGAAATCCAGATCCATGTGAGTCTATCATCATACCCCACCCCGCACCCACCCACACCCCCACCCCTCTCGGTAGATACTGGGGGTATCTTTCGTTTGTGGAGTCTGTAGTTTGTCCGTAGGTGTCCTCAATCGAATACTGCAGTTCGGGATGCTACCCTTAGTGCCCCTGGCCCAGTCTTTCCAGTGTCACCGGTCTGTTCTCGGTTGTCATCCAGTCTTTCCTAGAGGAGAATTATGCTTAGCATCCAAAGCTAATACTAGAATAATTCAAAAATAACCCCCTACAAAAAGTACCTAGATACATATATGTTGATTATATACAGCATTAACTAGAACAAGATATAGCAATTTAATGCAAATGAAAGCAGGAATTGAATAGACTTTAAATTCAGCTGTCAGAGAAAAGATTAAACGATAATTAGCAAACTTAATATATCTTCAACTCATTGCACAAACTGGACAAAGTGCTCTGCAGTCTTTCCAATGTCACGTTTTCTCGTTTGTGCATCAGTTGAAGAGAAAAACTACATCCAAGAAAAAACAAAATCCCTACATACAGGTAATGTGTTTGATAATACAGCATTAACTAAACGATATACAATTTATCAATATAGAGATTTTAGCTTTAAATCAGCTGTCGAGAAAGATTAAACAATAATTAGCAAATTAATATATCTTCAACTCACTGCACAAACTGGACAAATGCTTCTTGAATCATTTCAATCAAGTTATCTAGTTTGTGCTCAGGTGAAGCAGAAAAAAACCCCAAGAAAACACAAATCCAGCATAGAGGTATGTGTTTAGATAAAGCAATTGACTAAATGTAAAAATTTTCATATGTTTTCACTCTTAGACTGAACATATAAGAGATGTTGTTACGACAGTGCAATTCTGATTACAAATTGCATCGAGGTGGTCATGTGAGTTGCCAAAATCATCATCTTTAACTTTAAGCCTGTATGAAATCCAAAGTTATATTGAATCTCTGTTGCTCTTTTAATGGGTGATAACAATCTTCCCGTAACATTCAATTTCCGTCTATGCAGTTTCTGACATATTGTTTCCATCACTTTATGTCCTAAGGCTAAACTTGATCACCGCCTACACTGTAAATAAGAGAACATATTACATAAATTGTAACATATAGATGACAATCCACATTGAAGATATTTAGTAAATGCTATAACTTTTGCCTGCTTTCTTTTTCTGTAGACCATTATGTTTCATTTATTCTTTAATGGCAATTGCTTCAACGTTTAGTAGAATGTAGTGTTAACAGTCGACAGCTTATTACCAAATGTAATTATGTACATTCTGTCACGGCCATAAATGTATTATGCTTAACCCGACTTTTAGATTCATATTACGTTCGGTTGATAGATTCAAAGATATTGAACCTTCTTTTATTCTTTGTTGTCCATTTTCTTATTGTATTTCAGTTTTGAAGAGTGAGTGAGTTTGGTTTTACGGCGAATCGACACAAAATGGTCATATATGGCCGAGCCAGTTTTGAAGAAGTAATTAAGAAGTAATTATCATAATTATTGGTACTTAGAGCTTGTGTCCGTATTCATGAACACTTGTTGTTATATTTGTTATGAATTTATAGTAAATCTTGCGCTGAAGTAAAAACACTGGATTGAAAATGACTGTAGTGTAGTTCTAATCAAGTTAGAAGTAACACGTGATTATTAAATGCTTACATGCTAAATTCTTTAAATGTTTCATAGCTGATTTGATCAAATCAGAGAAGAGTTTGTTTTTTTTCTGTTGAACAAAGAACAAGGTCAAATAGGCATCTGTTGATAACATTTAATGCACGGGATACATGATAGGATATTGTACATACTAAAAGCTATATTTTTGCTATATAAATTTGACATTATTCCACCTGTATCTGAGGAGTTAAAGCCAATGTTGCTGTTGCATAAACTTTAGTAAGTATCTTGAAAACTTAACAACAGCAATTCCTATCAAGACTAGTATAGAAAGCAGCCTGCACATCTGTCACTTCAGTGTAAAAGTGGTTAATTGCATCAACGTAAAAAGCAGTTAACTACATCTACATCAGGAAGCAGTTAACTGCATCTACATCAGGAAGATGTTAACTGCATCTACATCAGGAAGTAATTTATTAACTACATCTACATCAGGAAGCAGTTAACTGAATCTACACTCCAGGAAGCAGTTAACTGTATCTACACCAGGAAGCAAGTAACTGCATCGACATCAGGAAGCAGTTAACTGCATCGATATCAGGTAGCAGTTAACTGCACCGACATTAAGAAACGTTTAACCACTCTAATAAATTATATCGGGTAAGGGCGGAAGCCGTGAAACAAAACTTAACATTATTGCAAGAAACCTGTAATAATGATACAAAAAAGACATCAGTTTGCTGTTTAAATTCGTCTAGGTCTCTTGTTTGTATGTTACTGGATATGTCGGATACAACCTCGTTAGCTTATGTTGTAACTGTTATTTATAACCGACTATAAATAAAGATTATCTTATCTTATCTTTTTCAATGCAATTAGTTTTCTTTTTGTGCTTTTTTTCAAAATGGTGTATTTGTTATTTACAATGTTTTATGCATTTTATAACCTAGAAAAGGTCATCTGTTTCAGTGCCTGTCAAAGAATATATTACATGAACACACAGATTGAAAATAACCACTCTACATAATGTTATGCTTTAATTCTTTAGCTAAATATTCTAATGATACCAGACAGAATTTATTGCACCAAAACGTTTTCATTAGATCTATGAACAGAAAAAATGAACTCTAGAAATGTTTACCAAGACGTGTCTAGCGATCGACAGAGGTTTTTGAATTTAATATCCACATTCTTTCATGTTGATGGAGTATGACTCACAGTTAACTTGCACATAATCTAACTGAAGGAAGCGTTTTAGAAGATGATTTTACATAAAAAAATAGATATGATCACCATTTGCCATTCAAGTCTAGAGAGAGAATGAGCTATGACATTATAAGCAAGATGATAAAGATGTATAGAAAATAAAATAGATAATGTCAGTCATCAGCAATGTCAGTATAAAGTCAGAGATTTGATTTTGAATGACTATTGATGGAGTCAAGTAGGAAGGTACATTTAGTTTTCTACTGCAAATCCAATCCCAGTCTGACGGTTGAGATAAATGTTCAAATCTAGTAATTTTTCTCCATCTTTTATGCGGGGCAGTTGTCAGTAATGTTTTGAAATCAGAAGAAATCCAGGAACGTCCTGTTCACTTCCTAGAGGGTGTTAAAAATTTGACATGCAATAACTTGACCAAGCAGCGGTGGTTTGGTGTGCTTGGAATGCCTTTTAGCTTTGGCAAAGCATATCAAAAAGAATTGCAAACTGTTTACAATTGTTGGTCATTATATCTCGGCTAAGTTAGATAAGCAGCTGGTTTGTCTGGAGTTAAAAAGCTACTCGCCCACAGTTTGGGTCAAAGTTTTCAACATGTTCATTTCCACTAAGTTTCACATAGAATGTATATATCGCAATGAAAAATGATAAAGTGGATGAAAACAAAAGTTAGATATTGGTAAAAATGCAAGAAGAAGTAAATTTTCTGCATTATTTCAAAAGCGTTACAACTGTTTACTACCTTCTGCACAATATGCTTGGTTATATATAAGAATATCTTGAAAAAATCTAATGTCAATACGTTTGTACCACTAGTGATTTTCAGAGTACTCACTTTTTTATGGATTTTTTATATAAATTATTTTTCGCATAAAATGTGTGGGTTAGTCCCTTTCAATATAAGATATGCGGAAATTGACTTCCAGCTTTCTAACTTGAGTAGTTTTTATCCAACCGTCACCTTTTTTTCAACATGTTTTCTGGCATAATATCTCGGTCAAGTTTGATGACAAGCCAGAAACCACCAGTCGCTCTTGAGTTATGGTCCTTGAATTACATTAATTTGTGAAAATTGACAGGTGGCTTTCCACTAAATAATTTAAGCAAATCTTATCCACAAGTCACCAAACATTGTCAGAATATTATGGGTGTATACTCAATAAGTAGAGTATTTTTAAAGTAAAAAGTAATTTACTGTGACGGGTGTATAGTGTGACAGTTTGCCATTCTTGTTAACCTTGACAAAGCATGATTAAAAAGAATTGTAAAATGACTGTTTTTTTTTAGAAATATTTCTGACAGTGTAGGAACTTTTAACTTTGTTATGAAGTGAAAGTTAAAAGATTAATTAATATTGTACGATTGTGTGTAATATTTGTGTTTGTATATTTGTGCGAAACCATTTTATCTTCTAATTCATAAACTCTAAACAAGTAAGTATGTCCAGGCTTCGGAACTTTCCCTGAAAATTGTCATTTAATATTTCATTACAGGAAGGATCACTAGAAAATAACAAATTAGTTGACATTGTTTCCTGTGTTTTCCATCAGATATAGTTCTTTTCTTGACACAAAAGTAGTTTTACATTGTGAAAGAATAAAACACTTGGCAGCTTCTCATGTCTACAGAGGTAAAATTTGAATATAAATTGACCAAAAGGATTTAAAATTACCAAGACAACACATTCTTTACTAGTTTCGACTTTTATGTCTTCGTCAGAAATAACAAGGTACAATACAAACGACGTTACGTCCGTTTGGACGCGAACGTCAACGTGACAAAAAGCGCAAATATAGAATATATTTGTATTATTGTACATATAGATACGGATCATAATGATACGGCAGGTATTTATCGAAAAAACATATTTCTTCAATATGAAGGAGAGAAAAAATAAAACCCAACATATCTACAAGACAAAGTTTGAAGTAAACATGTGAAGCATAAGCGAGAATAACAATACTTATAATTATAATAGTAATAATGATAATAATATTATTATTATCATTAATTTAAAAGCTAACCACACATATATAATAACAGAAACAAACAAAAAGATAAAAACTTAAATAAGAAACACAATTTATAGAAAAACTGCAAAGGGGACATTGAAGCAACAATAAGGGGAGGTAATAAAATGGCAATAAAAGATCAAAATGATGGGAATTAGAGCATACAATTTTATATTCTTTACATTTACATAAAATATTAATGTTCTTCAAAGATTTAATTGTCGTTTAAATACACTAACAGGTTATTAAAAGATTTATATAAAAGATATTTATCTAAAAAAAGTCACAAATAGTATACTCCCTTAGCTGAGTACTTCGTTAAGATAATTCAACGTTTTTGGCAGGACAATCATAGTTAAAATATGTTAAAACGCATAAATATGCTTTCTGAAGCGGTTACTGAAACATATATATCAGAAATTAGACGAGGCTATATTAGAAGGAACTAGAGCTATCAATAAATGTGATTCATACACCCACTAAAAGCCTTGTTAGAAAAGGTGATATTGGTAGTAAATAACACTCACTACTACTCATTGCACATTTTACGTTCAATCTTGATGATCAGGATCATTTTACCTATATTTAGTAAACAGTTCTTGTTCTTTTCAATTTATTGCCTTAAAAATATTGATAAGAAGTACTAAAGGGCAGATGATTTTATTATTATACCGGGCAGATTTTAGTAAATGTGTATTTCAATTCCTCTTAATGACATGTACTACTGTATCAAATTATAAAAAAAACATGCAATGGAATCAATGTCATTCTCTTCAATACTGAAAATGTGAAAAATTAAATAAACTTGCAATTGGAGACAATTTTGTATAAAAAATCTAAGACAGCAACTTATCTAAACTTAGTATTTGTATATTTAACAACTTAGTGAAGTGAATTATACCAATCCGTTTGCCTGCCTTCAAGGTCATGGTCAGGAGGAGTCAAAATGATCTAAAAATATTGCACATTCTTGTGTGGACCAGAACATTTTTATGCTAATCCCGATTTTAAACTTTACGGTACGTTGAGTCGAAAGGACAATTTGTTTGGTTCATATATTTTCACTCACTTTCTGATTTTATTTCAATTTTGAAGAAAATAAATAATCAGACTCCCTTGACTCTGTCTGCAATCTCGATGTAATAAAGGGTCAAATGGTGTTTTGATGATGAATTTACAAGCCGTTTTTTACACGATATCTTCATCTGAAACAGGTATTTAGATAACAATTATGAAATGAGAAATGAGAAATGAAAACCTCTAACTGATCTGATCCTTTTGGTACTACTGTTTCGGCTACTAATGTTTTGATGGATCCTCCGAGAACTAATGTTTATTATCATTGGCTGTTCGTCTGCATTATTATAAATCATGTCATTATTATTATTACCTAGATTGTGATCGGAAGGCTTGCCTTAACGTGTAGTTAAGCTTGTTCACTTTCTCAGACAGTTCTTATAGAAGTCTCGCAAAAAAATTTTTTATGTTCATGGTTTTGCGCCTGAACAATGTCAGTGGAAGTTGGACACAGCTTTAAATGGATCTGCAGTTGGTATCAAATTGTTTAGTGAAAAAAAATGTTCAAGCTCAAATTAAATACCTTTAGCTGAGGCAATTGTCTATACAAATTGGGAAGAACAATGAGTAAATTTCGAATTCTCGCGCAATTACATTAAATATGTTCGAACTAGACTAAAGAGACAAATGCAAACGAAAAATTACAAAACCGTGAAAACGTTGGATCACTACCGAAGGAAAAAAGAAAATTATTTACTCATTATTTCCATTTTGATTAAAATCCCGAATCAGTATCTGTCTTTTAGTTACATAAATCAGTGTCAGTGTATTATAATATTGTGCCATTACTTGTATTAGTATTCCTATTTATAAGGAAATTGAAAGTCTGGCTGCGCAAGATTTCTCAAGTTTATAACGGAAATCTCCTCTTCAAAGTACGACTCTCCAGGATCTTGAGCCTGGACAATTCCAGTGCGAACTTTTGAAAGCCTTTAAGCGGTTTTTTGAAGTCGTTATTAAAGATGTTTCGTGAAAGTACTTGATGTTAGCAAACGTTCTAGAGCTGAGACAGCAATTTTGCCATTCTGTTAATGTTTTAAATACGGCCTCTTAAAGTTTGTCGTCTGCGTTTTGTATACGCTATTAATATTGAAAATGCTTCTCATGCAACTACATGATATAAGATAAAAAGGTCAACATGATATTCCTGGCCCGCCCGCTGAGCTCCGTAGGAAGAGCGTTAGTCTACGGATAGCGGGGTCGTGAGTTCGATCCCCGGGCTGGGCGTATGTCCTCCTAAAAGACATTGTGTCTTAATTCATTCGTCCTCCACCTCTGATTCATGTGGGGAAGTTGGCAGTTACTTGCGGAAAACAGGTTTGTACTGGTACAGAATCCAGGAACACTGGTTAGGTTAACTGCCCGCCGTTACATGACGTTAAACCCAAAACAAACAAACAAAACAAACATGATATTCCATAAATACCATAAACTTTAAGAGTTTTGTAACTGACTACATAACCTGTGTAATGATAACAAAGGTAAAATGCAACTGAAAATAAGAACTTTAAAGAAGCATAAAATCTTTGCTTAAAATACTAATCTAATCCTGTATCAAATGTGATTGCAAACTGGTTATGAGTAGTAATTTTTCGAGGAACAAAGACTGAAAAAATAAATCAAATATCACAGAAATCAGATCTGGAATGGCTTAGTAGGGTAATATTAAATTAGACTAATTATTGAGATACAATTTACAAGGTGGAATTTCACATTCAGAGCTAACACCAAATTTAAACAGGAATGACTCCACAAATATATTAAATACTGCACAACTTGCACTAGAGCAATGTACAGAAAGGTAGGTGTTAAAAAGATTCAACATTCAGCTTTAATCTATACTTACAGAAAAATATACTGGACACCACAAACTAAACTATGTGTAGCAGACTCACAATCCGAAAACAGAGAGATACAACTCGATCATCACAGCATTGAATCATTCCTCTTGTCCATCTGTATTGAAAATACCGGAATTCGGTTTTGTGTAATTATTACAGCCGCTTTACAGACAGACTGCTGTTTTAGAGGATACCCGTGTTTAGTGGAAGCTGTTCTCTGCCCTAAGTTAATCCTCAATTTGTTTTGTGCTTCATTATACTTTTTATTTAAAAATGAAAGCATATGAAAATAGCTATTTTTATTCTAAAACCGAAAATATCAGAGAAGTTGTTACGACAGTGTACCTGTAATTGCATCGGGCTCATCATGACACAGCCCTGAGAGTTATCAATGAAACAAGTGCTTATAGAAAACGAAATGCTCTCCTTGATGCATTCAGTAATTGCACAAGGAACAGAAATTGTTTGGTTACTGTACACAAAAGTTATACTGTTCTGGGTCAATGTGACCTTGACCTTTGACCTACTGATGTCAAAATCAGTAGGCATCAACTGCCTGTCATGACCAACCTCTCTATCAACTTTCATGATCCTAGGGCCAAGCATTCATGAGTTATCATCAGCAAACCGTTTAACTGTTCTGGGTCACTGTGACCTTGACCTTTGACCTACTGATCTCAAAATAAATAGGGATCATCTGCTGGTCATGACCAACCTTCCTGTCAACTTTCATGATCCTAGGCCCAAGCATGCTTGAGTTATCATCCGGAAACGGATTGGTCTACATACCGACCGACATACAGATCGACCGACCGACCGTCCAACATCTGCAAAACAATATACCCTTCCTTCTCCGAAGGGGGCATAAAAATCATCAATGAAAATGACTTGAATCAAAATTTAAATTGAAACGTATTTTATAATATACAATTGAAAGACGAAATTAACATTGAAGATATTTAGTTAATGCTATAATATGCCTGCTTTCTTGCTCCCATCTTTAGACCGTAATGTAATAGCAATTGCTTCAACCTATTTTGAATAGTCTAGAGATATTACTCAATTAATGCAAATGCACGAGAAGCATTTTCAATATTAGTAACATATAAAGAAAGCAGACGACAAAATTAAGAGACCGTATGTAAGATATTCTTTGAATGACTGACTTGCTGTCTCAGCTGAAGATTTTAGACATTTGATATCGCATGCTTTCACAACTACAGAAAAAGTCGCTTATAGGCTTTTACGATAGTTCGCTTTCTCCAGTTTTCAGTGGAATTGTCCGGGATCAAGATCTTGGGGAGCTGTAGTTAGTGAAACTTAGTGAAATTTGAGAATACTATCTCAAGCCATTTGACTTCCGTCGGCACAGTATACATAAAGGTCAGACTTTTGATCTCCTTCTCGACAGGAACAGAAAGATAACTAGTATTAGTATTGACACAATTTGTAATATTCCGATTTAAATAAGGTCTGATACTTATGGTATTTTTTCAATACGGAAAAAATGAGTAAGACCAGACATTACTTATCCAACGTTTAGTAAATTCTTCCTTGGCAGTTGTCTTTTCTCGAGTTTGTTTAGTCTAGTTAAAACATATTTAATGTAACTGCGCGAGAATTCGAGACTTGCCCATTTATCTTGCTAAGATGTATAGACAATTGTCTCTGTTCAAAATCGTTAATTTGAGCATGAGCATTTTATTTCACGAAGCAATTTAATACAAGCTACAGATTCATTTAAAGCTTGAAAAAGTTCGCTGTGTCCAGCTTCCGCTGAAATTGTTGAGACGCAAGACCATGAACATTGTATTTTATTCTAAATCTTCTGACAAAGTAAACAGCTTTAATTGCATGTAATGGCAAGACTTCCTATCACCAAATATGGCAAGAAAACACTAATAATGACACATTTTATAAGAATGCAGACGAAAATTAAAGGGGAAATCTAAAATAAATGCTATATTTGCTTGGTTCCTTGCATTCAGATGAAAATAGCGGGTAAATGCTAATTTGCCTGTACGTCGACAGACCAGGCGGTGGTCATCGAACATTTTGTAATTTCTGCGTTGAAAATTCTCTCTGCTCCAGATTTTTAGTTTTTAGTTTGAAATTTTCATATTAAGCATGCAGATTAAGAGAGACGATAATAAATCAATTAATAGATATACCTTTTTTCATGCTTCTGTCTGAAGACCTGACGGTAATCATTAAATATTTGCATTTCTTCCTTTACAATGTTTCTCAGCTAACGATTTAAACAATATATCTAATTCACAAAAGTTAGTCTAATTTAAACATATTATGTGGTGTGCAATAGGATGACAAACATTTTTAACACAAAACTTACGACTGTTCGTTCTACAATGTCCGATGAAATTGTTTTAGACAAATAAGTTTTAAGACTGATGGAGTCAAGTAGAAATGTACATTTAGTTTTCGACCGCCAATCTAACGACAGTCTGATCTAGTAATTTTTCTCCATCTTTTGTGCGGGTCAGTTGTCAGTAATATTTTGAAATCAGAAGAAATCCAAGAACGTCATGCAATAACTTAACCAAGCAGTGGTGGTTGGGGTGTGCTTGGAATGCCTTTTAGCTTTGACAAAGCATATCAAAACGAATTGCAAACTGTTTACAATTGTTTGTCATTATATCTCGGCTAAGTTAAATACGCATCTGGTTTGTCTGGAGTTAATACCATGTAAGACTACTCGTCCACAGTTAGGGTAAAAATTTTCAACATGTTCATTTCCACCAAGTTTGGCATATAATGTATATATGACAATGAAAAATGATAAAGTGGGTGAAAATAAAAGTTAGATATTGATAAAAATGCAAGAAGAATGTAAATTGTCTGTATCATTTCAAAAGCGTTGCAACGGGTTACTACCTTCTGCACTATATTTTGGTTATATATAAGACTATCATGCATGAATCTTATGTCAATAAGTTTGTACCACTAGTCACTTTCAGAGTATTCACTTTTTGTGGTTTTTTGAAAATTGACATGTGGCTTTCCCTCTTATGATTTAAGCAATTCTTATCCAATTGTCGAATATTATGGGTGTATGCTCAATAAGTAGAGTATTTTAAAAGTATGAAGTACTTTGCTGTGACGGGTGTATAGCGTGACAGTTTGCCATTCTTGTCACCATTGACAAAGCATGATTAAAAAGAATTGTAAAACGATTTGTTTTTTACAAATATTTCTGACAGTGTAGGAAGGTTTAACTTTATTTAATTATGAAGTGAAAGTTAAAAGACTAATAAAGATTGTACGATTGTCTGTAATATTTGTGTTTGTATATTTGTGCTTACACCATTTTAACTTCTAATTCATAAACGCTAGACAAGTAAGTCTGTCCAGACTGGAACATTCCTTAAAAATGTCATTTAATATCTCGTTACAGGAAGGATCAACAGAAAAAACACATTGGTAGACATTGCTTCCTGAGATTTCTATCAGATATAATTCTTTTTTGACAGAAAAATAGTGTTACAACTTGAATGAATAAAAAAATATTGGTAGTTCCTCATATCTGTAGAGGTAAGATGTGAATATAAATTGACATAACTGTACACCAGAATTGGCGATACTCTTAAGTTCAGAGACAATTTATATAATGTTTTAAGCCTTGGCTTACTTAACTAAGCATTGTTACACAATGTTATTTCCTACTTAAGATGGTTAAATAGAGTTTATGCAAATATTGCCCTTTAAGTTACTGGTCTTTTTTTCTGAGAAAGGCAATTTGGAGCATATCTATTTATGATCTGGAGTAATGAAAAAAGAGAATGAATTCATTGTGGGCAAAAATGATGTATAAATGATGTATTATAGATTTTCTTGTTTGATCTGTTTTTGGTTAGTCGTGCTCTAGATCTTTGTAAATGTTCTCGAAAGATTGAATTGTTCCTTTAAATACAGGGTTATTCAAAGATTTTATCATCTGAAAATGCATAATATGTCTAGTATACAGTACCCTTAGCTCCTAGTAGTCTATTTCCAGTCCAGACGTGTAATTTCTGTGTACTGAAATGCCATCATTTCAACAATCTGGCAACAAACATTGGCACCGAATCAGTGAATAGAAGGTACTATTGCTCTTCATATGCTGTAGGTGTACTAGTATTCGCTGTAGATATGTGTTTAACAATATACGCTGTAGACTGTGTCTAACTTCATATGTTGTAGATGTGTGTCTAACTACATACGTTGTAGATATGTGTTTGACTACATACTCTGTAGGTGTTTGCTTAACAACGAACGCTGTAGATGTGTGGTTAATTACATACGCCGTAGATGTGTGGTCAACTACACACGTCTTATATGTGTGGTTAACTACATACGTCGTATATGTGTGGTTAACTACATACGCTGTAGATGTGTTGTAAATATGTGTTTGACTACATACTCTGTAGGTGTTTTCTTAACAACGAACGCTGTAGATGTACGTCGTAGATGTGTGGTTAACTACATACGTCGTATATATGTGTTTAACTGCATATGCCGTAGACATGTGTTTAAGTTCATACGCTTAATGTTTCATCCCAGTTCAAAAAATTCTTATACACTAAGACTTGCTTCAACAAAGTAATATCTAGACACACCTCTTTGAGAGGTATCATGTTCCCATCCAGATTTTAATATAATTTTAATGAGTACTATATGATTGTCATTTGAATATTATGTTTATTCCATGCAAGAAAAAATGTGTATGCCAGAGAAAGGTGTCTTGCTCGAAACTATTTGAGGTAATAAATATTTACCAGAACTTGTGAACTAGAAAATGCCGAGATGGAATACCAATTCTGAAGATGAGAAGGCACTTCAACAAAGGTAACCATCATACATCTTACATGGACTGGTAGTTTATGTCCCCAAAGAGTATTTGTTAATCATTTCTTTTATGATTTTTTGGACAGTGAATTATCAATCACTGAAAATTCAAGACAGATCCTTTTGATATCAGTACATACAATTATCTCTATGTCAAAGTTATAGAATATTGTATAGCATACAACTTCCATAACCACAGACCCCCTCTTTATGATTTTTGGACAGTGAATTGTCAATCACTGAAAACACAAGACAGATCCTTTAACACCAGGGGATAAAATTCTCACTATGTCAAAGTTATAAAATATTTATAGAATACAACTTCCATAATTACGGATCCCCTCCCTAAATTCCAGTTTGTTTAGTTCTGCTCTTTATTTTCTCGTTTAGGGCAAAGCCATTATTTTATCTTGGGACCATACGCCGCTTTTCATGGAATTGCACTCTGTGCATCATAGATGGTTTCATGTGCTCCGCCGTATCCGCCGTATCATAGATGGTTTCATGTGCATCCGCCATCTGCGGATGTCTCTAAATTGTATTCTGGTACTTATAACATGTGTATATGTTGAGTTCTGCTCAACCCGGGGCTAGAGGGCGTGGGCGGTAGCTTGCATTTCCACTACCGTACATGAACAAGCTCAATCAAACCGAGCCTGCAACATTTTTGTTTATGTCGTGTTGGGCGACCTGTGGTTTTTGTTAAGTCTAGAACTGTTCGGCACCACATTGTAACTCAAGTTCACCCTGGCAAAAACTATATTGGTAAATTTATGTTCACTTTCCCATATTCAGTTGTGACAATTAGCTGTGCTTAAAAAGACCCTTCCTGTTTATCAGCTTTCATGGACTGGTGACCTGTGTTTCTTGTTCATTTCGTTGTCATTTGGTCAATAGTCAATTTAGGGTGTTTCACATCACATTAAGTTTGTTTTGTTTTTGTTTTTGTTTTTTTTTTGCAGGGAGATTTGTTTTTTTTTTTTTTTTTTTTTTTTTTCAGAAATACTATTGTTTATTTGTTTTGAATGAGACTGAATTTTTTTTGAAAGTGTCAGTTAGAAGCTATTATATAATACTACATTAGAAATTTATTCATTTTGCATTATGAAACAATTGTACTATAAAGGCCTCTTTTACTTTGACCTAATAGCGAGTTTGGAGTTGAATTGAGTTTATTGTTGCAATATTTAGAGCTCTAGTTTCATTGGTCAAATAAGTTTATAAATACTTCACACACTTACAGTTGTATCATACGTTTATATTTAAATCTCTTTAATTATTTACAAGAAACTGGTACAACCCTAGCAATATTGCAGATTAGGCAATCCCAGGTAAACTTGTCTCTGGAACTTTCGGAAGAAATTCATATAAAATTTGTGTCAGCTAGATGCAATATAAAACACATTCTGATGAAGAAGGCCTTGTAAATAGTGTATCAAAAGCACCATTTAAGTGAGGATGCCAAACAAAGTCTTTGACAATTCTAGTAAAATAAACAGGATACACTTACATGAGATAAGAATACACTTTGATTTGTTAAGAAAAGACAAAACGCTTTGTTCTGTATTTGATAATGGTTGAGGAAATTGTCAAGTAGTTGATAGATTAGTAGTTCACCAGTGTTCCCATGGTAGCTGAATGTGACAAGGTCTAAATTGATGCAATCTGTACATGTCATCTCTGGCGTATCCCATTTATCTACTGGGACAACTCTAATCAGAATATGACCTAGATACATGTCCTTCTGTATATAAATATTGCTCATTATTAGTTCATCTGAATCTAATTTGGATTCAGGGTGAGATTTTGTGTGTATTCTTTGACCGTCTTCTGGCATTGCCTGTTTACTTTTAACGACTTCACTTCTTCTCATAACACCTCTTCACCAAACTCTGTCAGAAACATTCTTGCATGGGTCTCTCTCTCAAGACTGGTCAAATGGACCAGTTTGACCCCTTTAAGAATACTTAGGGCTAGTTAAAAAAAAGAACAACACATTTAAATGGCTTTTTCTCCTGAACTCCTAAACTGCTTTATGATTCTTCACCAGATTTGGCTGGAAGCATCATTGCATAGACCTCAATTTCTGAAAATCGTATTCAATTATAGCCAAAATAACAGACTAATGGCCAGTTTTCGATCAAACTCGATCATTGTTTAAACTGTGTAATAAAACTTGTTTAATTATAATTTGCTGCCCCATGAATCTGGTAACTCGGGACTGACTGGTATATGGAGCTGACATTTACAGCTGTTTGTATTGATAAGAAAACAGGAGTTTATTTCCAATGAATATTTTAGGGAGAACGAATTATAAAACAAGAGGGCCTTCTCAATATTTTTCATTAATGTTAATTTATAAAATAATTTCTCCCTTACAAGATTTCTGGGCGCCATACTCTGGAAATATTTCCTTATATTTCCTTATGTGTGGGAGGGATAAAGTTATAGAAATCACATTGACCTGTCTGTTTTGTCTACATGTCTCTTTCCTTGTGATTTTTCTTAGGGATTTTTCATTTTCTTTACCTGAATATTTCGACTTAATTTCAAACGACTTATGATAGAGGGTATAACCACTGACCTTCAAGCTGCATGGGCTCCGTACATGACCAAAGCTAAGCTTGAACCAACAAAATATAAGGGGCAAGTTATTGGGAGACCACGCCCCTGTTAATGGGCACAAAAATAAAACCAACTGTTTTTTTTGAATCAGTGCGGTGACTTGCAAGAGTTTATTTTGCGGACGGTTAAGCTATTGGTGAATAGTATGGCAGCAGAGGGATTTAAATTTGTCTTACGTACGACTTAGTATCTCCTACGTAGGTGGAATATCACTTGTAAACCGGACACATATGTCAACCATGTCGATAGCCGATGTTGACATTTTTCAAGGGTATGCAATATCAATAAAATTTTATTATACTATTGGGAAGACTGTATATCTACTTTAGGCAAAATTAGCGTCATGGCATCACGAGGTTACATGGGCAACCGACATTACACGTTTATATCTGGAGAAACACATATGTTTTTAGTCATTTGTGCGATTTTAGTGGTGTAACATCATGATGTGACAGACGTAACATTTAGCGCTTTTAACTAGAAAAGATATACGAGGGATGTTCGAAATGAATTGCTTATTTCTATCTGGAGACTTCAAATTTCAAGTTAGCCCAAAAGGGCTCATTTCATGCCCTCGAAGTACTCCCCGTGGCTAGAAATGCAAAGTTTCAGCCGATGTATCCACTTCTTGAAGGCGTCACGGTACGCTGATTTGGGCACAGTAATAAGGTACTGATGAATGGCAGATCCAAGTGCCTGTCGGGACTGGTATTTCCGCCCAGCAAGGAATGATTTCAATTTCGGAAACAAAAAGAAATCACATGGGGCAAGGTCTGGGGAATACGGGGGGTGAGGCAAAACAGTTACTCTTTCTTTCTTCAAAAACGCCGTAACTATTGCGGAGGTATGAGCGGGGGCATTGTCATGTAGAAGACGGACATGTTTAAAACCAGTGGCAGGGCGTCGTTTCTGATAATACTTTTTCAGTTTCTTCAGTACTACGTCTTTGTAGTACTTTCCGGTGATGCTTTTGCCCTTTTTCACCGGCACTTTTATTGCGATTCCTTCACCAGAGAAGAAGATTGCATACAAAACCTTCTTTGCACTCAAAGAACGTTTGGCAATTATTGGGCGTTTGCTGTGTTTAGTGGCCCAGATCTTATTGCTAACCTTTCTGACGGGCTCAAAATAATGGACCCAGGTTTCATCACCTGTGACGACATTGGCAAACTGCTTTTTGTCATATTTTGGAAACATTTGAAGCAGCTTTTTGGCCACTTTAACCCGTTGCCTCTTTTGCTCATCAGTCAACAGATGTGGCACCCATCTAGCAGAAATCTTTCTGACTTTCAAATGCTTCTTCAAAATAAGGTGAACCGTTGATAGTGATATGCCTACCTTTCGTGCAATATCACGAACTGTAAATCTGGCATCTCCTTCAATGATTTCCTTTATTTTGGAAACGATTTCTTTACGAGATGCAGATTTTGGCCTACCTGATTTCGGTGCATTTTTGATGGACTCTACACCAGACTCAAATTTCTTTTTCCACCGCCGAACTGTGTCATAAGACACACAAGAAGGTCCATAAGCAGTAGAAAGTTCAGTCATCAGCTGCTTCAAAGAACAACCAAGTTTTGAGCGAGCTTTGATGTAAGCCCGTATTTCATCTTTCTTGTCGACGCTTCTACCAACCATTTTTAGGCTGGCGATATTCGCCAGACTATTATAACCATATATCGAGTTTCTGTAAAGTTCAACAGGTGCTGAGACTGACAACACAAAATATAATTTCATGCGCAATTCAAATAGTCCGCCACGTTAATCAGTTTTGCCAAAGAGTTGTATAAATATTGTTAAACTTACCTGTTTCAATAGATCTACTTGCGCAAATATGTTATAATAATGTTTTATTTTTCTAACGGTAAATACTTGAAAGATAACATTAGAAAATATTACATAATGATGGTAAATTAATTCGCCTCCATGAATGAAATGTCCGTATGAATGGAACTAACTCAACGTTGACCGCTTCGTTATAGATTATGACCTCCGTCTATAAGGAGCTAAGTAAACAAACGCTGGTTCCGAAAAACAATCGTCGATATGAATTATACTGCGCATTATTCGACGACCTGACATAACGTGGAAAATAAGAAATATGAAATATCAATTAAAATGAACTTATAGTGATATGAGTTATGTCAGATCTTATATTTAGGGCTTAAGTTTTAAGAAACTATTCTTTCAGATCATTTGCTATAGGTATTAAGGGACGTAACCGCTGCGTGATTGCCAACAGTAACGTGATAAGAAACAAATGACCACATTATACCTGTTTTTAGGCTATTTTTTTTATACTAAATTCGTTTTAAACATTCTGACGAATACTGAAAGATATAATGTAAAAAGCGCTTTGTCACCAATTTGCTTTAAGAGTGGGGGTGTAGATGTAGCGAGTTTTGTTTAAACACACGTTTTCAACTTTTTTCAGGTTATATTAAGATAGTGGACCCTTATTGGTAATGTTTAACAATTGCACTAACTTTATACAGTTCTGAAGTTAACATATTTCGCACTTTGATTCATCTTTAAATGACTTTTATCGTGTCGTTTTTGTTTGTTTGTTCGTTTTTTATTTAATTTTGTATAAGTTATGTCTTTTTTTCCTCCAGCTGAAACAGAGACAAATTTCAAAGTGATAGCCATTGTGCAAAACGATCACAGAGAATTCATTTTACCAAATATTTTTTCTAAATGAAACCTCAAAATATTGCGTAACTATTATAAAACACAAAATAAAATTGGCGATAACAATTTTTCTGGGGAGCCTCGAGTTAAAGGATTTAATCGGAAAGAAATTAAGCTCCAACTTTTGAAAATTATGACCTTGCTCTATGCATTCATAAAGAACCATAGGGCAGAAGTAAAACCTACCTATAACTTTTACAAATGTAATTAAGTATTTTTCAAAGATGTCAAAACATTCACCCTTCAGGTCAAATTCATTTGAAACAGCAAGAAATGACTAAGAAATGGCTAATCAAATAAAACATTTCCGCTTTTGTACGACAAATCAATGATAATATGTCTTAAAAAACAACAGTTCATCTTACTCGAAAAAAGAAAACTAATGAACAAAGTTTGGTCCTAGTAGGGTTTGAACCTACCCCCTCCTGAAAAATTAGTTAAAGTAGTCTCATGGTAGGAATTGAATACTCTTCAAAAAAAATACATTATTACGGGTACGCCAATTTTCCTAACCATCGTATTAAGGAAACAACATGACTACACAATAATCATTAACAGTCCGGTTTATAGCGGGGTTCGAGCCCAAAATTTCCCTCATACCGACAAGAAAATCGCCCCATTTGATCAATGTTCATACATTCACACATAATGTGTGTGTTGGGTGGGGGATTGCATATCGAAATATAGATGTTGTGTTTGTTACCTTTATGTTTTATCTGATATTATGTCCCTCAATGTTTATTATCGCTTCGTAAGAAACATATATAAACGGTTATGGCACGCCAATTGTCCAATAATAACGTTAACCCAGGTTTACGGTAAAAAAATGTAGAATTAACAATTACAGATAAACAAGGGTTTTCGAACGTAAAACCAGGTTTTTCTAATACTTACCCATATTTTCGGGCGAAAACACGCCCGTGAACCCAGGTTTCAACCAGGGCTTTCAATTGAACTTTGAATTTCGGCCGTTATTTTAAGTTCACGAGCGTGAACCTATGTTCATGGGAGTAAACCAAGGTTCTCGGGTGTAAACCATAGCTTACGAACGTGAACATATGTTAACGATCGAGAAATTAGGTTTACGACCGTGAACATGGGTTTACAACCGTAAACATAGGTTAACGCTGGTGAACATAGGATAATGACCAAAAATCATAGTTTTGTTCGAGGAACCAGGTTTTTTCGAACTTAAACCTACGTTCACGTTCATAAACTATGGTTCACGCTCGTAAACCCAAGTTCATGGTCGTAAACATAGGTTCACGTCCGTATACAATGGTTCTTGGCAATCAGATTATCCAACAATTGCATTCTTTGTCGAAAAACTATGATTATCGAATACTAACATAAATTTTCGAGCGAACACACAGTATAACGGGCTTAAACTATAGTTTACTCTCTTGGACCCATGTTTACGTCCGATAAACTAGGTTTCTCGATTGAACTTTAACTTGGATGCACAAGTTAATCAAGATCACAACAATACCCTATGCTCGCCTTAGTTTAATATGGAAAACCCATAATATCTAAGATTTTGCAAACATCTTTCCCGCACAGTTTCCATTCAGTGTTTTGTGGTAGCCAGCCTTTCTGTACTTTCAGTACTTTGATTACTACAGTGGTCAATGATTGCGTGTATTCAAATGGCAAATTTTATGTCTTACACTTAGTCTAACATGTACATTTATACACCGTTGTGTAGGTATTGAATAACCCTATACAGGTAGTATTGGTTTTTATCGTGCCCCACGTGGATATCGAGCTAGAGGACAATAAGCAATTCATATCGAACACTCCTTGTATCTATTTTTCAACAATTAAACTAGTTAAGGGGTATAATATCATGATGTGACATACGTAACATTTCTAACTAGAAAAAATATCTAGAAAAAAATATTTATTTTTCGACAGTCATACTAGTTACGGGAGGTAACATCATGATGTTACATGGGTGAAATTAATCTTTTATAACTGGAATAACAACTTCTATGTATGTATTTCAGACTTAATTGCTATTTTTGATATAGTAACATTATGGTATTACAAAAGTAACATTAATATTTTAACAGTCGTGGTGACACATAAATAGAGAAATGCAAGTGAAATGATGCAGAAATGTGTACGTCTACGATCAGAATCGAGAGCCTAAGGATGAACGGACAGGCAGACGGACAGCGCGATACCATTAAACGCTGCGTCAGAAATGAAGGACGTCAGCTTACATCGTCACCGTCTGTTTGCAATACAAAATTCAAAATGACAATGTTAAATCTGCTTCTTTATTACAAAGTTTTCTATAGGTACTAAATCTCTCTTAATTTTCCTGTCTAGATGATAATCGCAAATCCGGTCTTATAGAAGCAAATATATTCCGAAGCACACGTAGGAAATTGAATATTACATAAAATTGTTTCCCATTCTCATTTCCCACGACCAAATCGCTTGAATAAAATACAGTTGTCAAAGATGTTGGATCTACTGATATTTAGGAACTCTTTTTTGTTGTCTGTGTACTTGTTATTATTCTGATACACATTATGAACTATGACGATGGGGCAGCAATGATAAGAGTCCAAATACGACATGCGTCCATAGTCTTGAATTAATTGTCGTCTGCTTGTAACATCCTATCCTATCCTGCTTAGAACGATGGGCAGTGAATGAAAGGAAATTGAATGTTAATCTTTTGATATACTTAGTAGCCGAAAAGTAAATTTTCAAAACATGTCAAGGGTCACATAAATATTTTAGCCTATGTAAATGACACCGAATCTATTGCCTCCCTTCAAGGTCATGGTCAGGAAGAGTCGAAAGGGTCTTAAGATATTGCACATTCTTGTGTGGATCAGAACATTTTTATCATCATCTCGATTTTAAATTTCACGCAACGTTGAGTCGAATGGACGTTTTGTTTGGTCCATATATTTTCACTCACTTTCTGATTTTATTTCAATTTTAGAGTGAATAGATACAAATAATCACACTCCCTGGACTGTGTCTGTAATGCAAATGTAATAAGGGGTCAAATGGTGTTTTGATGATGAATTTACAAGTCATATTTTACACAATATCTTCATCTGAAACAGGCATTTAGATAATTGTGAAATGAGAAATGAAAACTGCTTCAACTCAGTACTGATGTTTCGGCTGATCCTTTTGGTACTGCTGTTTCGGCTACTTATGTTTTGGTGGATCCTCCGAGAACTAATGTTTCTTCTACTAATGTTTCGTCGGGTACTCCAAGTACGGACATTTTGGTGGGTCCTGCAAGTACTGATGTGTCGGCGAGTCCTCCTAGTACTGATATTTCGGTTTGTCATATAAAAAATAGCTGTTTTTATTCTAAAACCGAAAATATCAGCGTGGTTGTTACGACTGTATACCTGTGACTACAAATTGCACCGAGCTCATCATGGCACTGGCCAAAGAGTTATCAATGAAAAAAATCATCAATGAAAATGACTTGAATCAAAATTTACATTGAAAGCTTTTCTCGTATTCGGTTGTTCTGTTAATAGATGTTTCGTAACATTCAATTTCCACCGACATATGCTACTATCATTTTACAATTAAAGGCTAGACTTCCGATGACCGCTTAGACACTATTTACATATTTTATAACATGCAGACGACAATTAAAAGACGGAATTAACATTGAAGATATTTAGTTAATGCTATATGTGCCTGCTTTCTTGCTCCAATCTTCATACCGTTTCGTCTATTATTTAATAGCAATTGCTTCAACCTATTTTGCGTATTCTAGATATTACTCAGTTAATGCAAATAGACGAGAAGCATTTTCAATATTAATAACATATACAAAATTAAGAGACCGTATGTAATGTATTACTTGCTGTCTCAGCTCAAGATTTTAGACATTTGATACTAGTATCGCATGCATTCACAACAAATACAGAAAGCTTTCGCTTTGGAATTATCCGGGATTAAGATCTTGGGGAGCTGTAGTTAGTGAAGGGATTTCCGTTGGAAACTTGAGAAAACTATCTCAAATGTCATTTGACTTCCGTCGGCACATTATACATTAAGGTTAGACTTTTGTTCTTCTTCTCGACAGGAACAGAAAGATAACTAGTATTAGTAATGACACAATTTGTAATATTGCGATTTATATTAGGTCTGATACGTATTGGTTTTTTTTTTCAATACGGAAAAAATGAGTAAACCATTTTCTAATACCAGACATTACTTATCCAAACGTTTCGTAAAATGTTCCTTGGCAGTTTTCTTTTCTCGAGTTTGTTAAGTCTAGTTTAAACATATTTAATGTAACTGCGCGAGAATTCGAGACTTGTCCATTTTTCTTGCCAAGATGTATAGACAATTGTCTCAGCTCCAGCTCAAATCGTTAATTTGAGCATGAGCATTTTATTTCTCGAAGCAATTTAATACCAACTACAGATTCATTTAAAGCTTGAAAAAGCTCGATGTGTCCAGCTTCCATTGAAATTGTTCAGATGCAAGACCATGAACATTGTATTTTATTCTAAATCTTCTGACAAAGTAAACAGCTTTAATTGCATGCAATGGCCAGACTTCCTATCTCCATGTAGAGCAAGGAAACACAGAGAAATAATAATGATGACATATTTTATAATAATTCAGACGGAAATTAAGGGAGGGCTCTAAAGTAAATGCTATTTTTAAGTATGCTTAGTATCTAGAGCTTGTGTCCGTATTCACGCACGTTTATTGTTATATCTATAATATTAGTTTATACTAAATCTTGCACTGAAGTAAAGAATCGGATGGAAACTAGGTAGAACAAGGTCAAAAAGGCGTCTGTAGCTAACTTTTAATGCACTGGATACAAGATAGGATTTTGAACAAATTAAAAGCTATATTTTTTCTTTTTATAATTTGACATTAGCCCACCTTTATCTGGGGAGTTAAAGCCAATGTTACTGTTGCATAACATTAAGTAGGTATCTTGAAAACTTAACAACAGCAGTTCTTATCAAGATTAGTATAGAAAGCTTCAGCGTAAAACGTGGTTAACTGCATTGACGTAAAAAAGCAGATAACTGCATCGATGTAATAAGCAGTTTACTGCATCGACGAAATCGAGAAGCAGTAAACTGCATCGACATTAAGAAGCAGTTAACTGCATCGACGTAATAAGCAGTTTACTGCATCAAAATCGAGAAGCAGTGAACTGCATCGAAATCGAGAAGCAATTAACTGCATCGACATCAAGAATCAGTTAACTGCATTGATGCAATAAGCAGTTTATTGCATCGAAAACGAGAAGCAGTTCACTGTATCGACATCAAGAATCAGTTAACTGCATTGATGCAATAAGCAGTTTATTGCATCGAAAACGAGAAGCAGTTCACTGCATCGACATCAAGAAACAGTTTACTGCATCGAATCGAGAAGCAGTGAACAGCATCGAAATCGAGAAGCAGTGAACAGCATCGAAATCGAGAAGCAGTTAATTGCATCAGCATCAAGAAACATTTAAGCACTCTGATAAATTATCTCGGACAAGAGTGGAAGCTGTGAAATAAAACTCAACATTATTGCTAAAAAAAAAGGTTAACCTGTAATAATGATACATAAAAGACATCAGTTTGCTGTTTAAATTCTTCTAGGTCTCTTGTTGTATGTTCCGGGATATGTCGGATACAACCTCATTAGCTTATGTTGTAACTGTTATTTATAACCGACTATAAATAAAGATTATCTTATCTTTTTCAACTAGTTTTCTGTTTGTGCTTTTTTTCAAAATGGTGTATATATTATTTACAAAGTTTTATGCATTTTATAACCTAGGAAAGCTCATCCGTTTCAGTGTCTGTCAAACCGAATGTATTACTGACATGAAAACACACCGCCTTGAAAATTACCACTGCATTCAATTACATATAATGTTATGTTTTTAATTCTTTAACTAAATATTCTAATGAAACCAGGCAGAATTTATTGCAACAAAACGTTTTCATCTAGGAACAGAAAAAATAAACTGGAGAAGTGTTTACCGATCGGCAGAGATTTCTGAATTTAAGTTCCAAATTCTATTCATGTTGATGGAACACTCACAGTTACTTTGCACGCAATCTGACAGAAGCGCACGGTCTTGCTGCAGCGTTTACACAATAACGAGATGTGATAACCATTTACCATAGCCTAGAGAAAGAATGAACTATAACATAAGCAAGATGATAAAGATATATAGAAAATACAAAAAAAAAAATGTCGGTATACAGTCGGAGATCTGAAAAAAATCTTCAATAAATTAATTATTGTTTAGAAAATTTGTAAGACTGATGGAGTCAAGTAGAAAGGTACATTTAGTTTTCGACTGCTAATCCAAAAAAAAAAAAAGAATTGTAAATTGAATATTGTTTTAGAAATATTTCTGACAGTGTAGGAAGGTTTAATTTTATTTAATTATTAAGTGAAAGTTAAAGACTAATAAAGATTGTACGATTGTCTGTAATATTTGTGTTTGTATATTTGTTCGACACTATTTTATCTTCTAATTCATAAACTCTGTTCAGACTTTGGAATCTTCCCTGAAAATTGTCATTTAATATTTCGTTACAGGAAGGATCTATAGAAAATAACACACTAGTTGACACTGTTTCCACATGTTTTCTATCAGATATAATTCTTTTCTTGACACAAAAGTAGTTTTACATTGTGAAAGAATAAAACACTTGGCAGCTTCTCATGTCAATAGAGGTAGAATTTGAATAACTAACTTGAATACTTAACTAAGCATTTTTCATTCTAAAGATGGTATTTACAAGAGTTTGTGGCAAATATTGCCTTTTAAGTTACTGGTCTGTTTTTTCTGAGAAAGGCGACTTGCGGCATATCTATTTATGATCTGGAGTAATGGTACAAAATAATGAAGCTCAAAAAGATGTATTATAGATTTCCTTATTTAATTTGTTTTTTGGTTAGTCATGCTCCAGATCTTTGTAAATGTTCTTCAAAGATTGAAATGTTCGTTTAAATACACTGTCAGAGTTAATAAAAGATTTTATTATCTGGAAATGCATAATATGTCTAGAAAAAAATAGTATGCAGTACCCTTAGCTACTAGTAGTCTACTTCCAGTCTAGCCTAGATAATTCGTTTTGACAGGACAATCGTAGTTAAAATATGTTTCAAATGGACTAAAAATGACATAGCGTTAAAGCACATAAATATGCTTACGGAAACATATATATCAGAAATTAGACGAGGCTATATTAGAAGGAACTAAAAAAAATAATCTGGAAAGTAGATCCCTCGGAAGCACCGAGAACAAGGCAAACAGTGAAAGCCTTGTTAGAAAAGTAGATATCGGTAGTAAATAACACTCACTACTACTCATTGCACCTTTTATGTTCAATCTTGAAGATCAAGATCATTTTTACCTATATTCAATAAACAGTTCTTGTTCTTTTCAATTGATTGCCTTAAAATTATTGATAAGAAGTACAAAAGAGCAGATGATTTTATTATTATGCAGGTCTTTCAATTCCTCTTAATAACATGTACCACTCTATCAGATTATATATTTAAAAAAAAACATTCAATGGAATCAATGTCATTCTCTTCAATACTGAAAATGTGAAAATGAAATAAACTTGCAATTTGGGACAATTTTAAGTAAAAAATCTAAGACAACAACTTACCTAAACCTAATATTTTTATATTTACTTAACAACATTTTGATGTGAATAACACCAAATCCGTTTGCCTACCTTCAAGGTCATGGTCAGGAGGAGTCAAACTAGTCTTAAGATATATTCCACATTCTTGTGTGGACCAGAACATTTTTATCCTCATCCCAATTTTAAACTTCACAGTACGTTGAGTTTTGTTTGGTTCATATATTTTCACTCACTTTCAGATTTTATTTCAAATTTGGAGAAAATAAATAATCACACTCCCTGGACTGTGTCTGCAATGTCAATGTAATAATGGTTCAGATGGTGTTTTGATGATGAATTTACAAGCCGTATTTTTACACAATATCTTCATCTGAAACAGGCATTTAGATAATTATGAAATGAGAAATGAAAACTTCTTTAACTCAGTACTGATGTTTCGGCTGATCATTTTGGTACTGCTGTTTCGGCTACTGATGTTTTGGCGGATTCTTTGAGAACTATTGTTTCTTCTATTTATGTTCCGACGAGTACTCCAAGTACGCAAATTTTGGTGGGTCCTGCAAGTACTGATGTTTCGGTGAGTCCTCCTTGTACCGATATATCGGTTGGTCCCGCAAGTACTGACATTTCGGTGGGTCCTGCAAGTACTGTTGTTTCGGTGGGTCCTGTTAGTACTGATGCTTCGTTGGGTCCTGCAAATACTGATGTTTCGGTTGGTCCTGCAAGAACTGATGCTTTGGTTGGTCCTGCAAATACTGATGTTTCGGTGGGTCCTGCACATACTGATGTTTCGATGGGTCCTCCTAGTACTGATGTTTCCGTGGGTCCTGCAAGTACTGATGTTTCGGTAGGTCCTGCAAGTACTGATGTTTCTGTGGGTCCTGCAAGTACTGATGTTTCGGTGGGTCCTGCAAGTACTGATGTTTCGGTGGGCCTTGCAAGTATTGATGTTTCAAGGGGTACTCCGTGTACTGATATTATCCCTGACTGTTCGTCTGCATTAGTATAAAACATGTCATTATTATTACCTAGATTGAGAAGTGAAGTCAACGTTTTGTTGAAGCATGTGATAGACAATCTTAAATATGAGGAATCTTGTTTGAAATAACATTTTTCAATAAGTTTTATCAGTAATCAATTTTTGATACTGGTTTATGTTGTATTGACATGTATCATGCCTGACATGTATCATGCAACTTGCCATTTGTGGCTGTGTTTTGACAGCGCATTTTAGTACAAAGACAGTTTTGTAAATATAACGTTAGACAATTAACTTTGTATTGATAAGACAATATCTCCTTTCAAATCACTTAGTATTCAATTATAGAAATATCAAGATTTTTTTTAACTTCTAGCAGATATAATCAATTTGGTCAAGTTCAGGCCATTTTTTCGTCTGATCAGGTGTTGTATTCAAGCGGTCTTAACATACAATTTAGCATGGTCAAAAAAAAGTTAACAAAAGTGAATATGAAACAAGATTTGTTTTTCATTTGTACCCATCATTGTAATGATATTGTATTACAAATATGACTATGATATGAAATAAATATATAAACCTTATTGTATGGCATGTCAAACGTTGCTAAATTAATAAAATTATATATGTATGTTATTATTATTGTATGTTTGTTATTCAATGTCTTGTCATTCATATTCTAAAAGTCATTATTGTTATTCTATATTTCATTATTCTTATTGTATCTTTGATATTGTTATTCAATGTCGTGTCATTCATATTCTAAGTGTTACCATTGTTATTCTATATGTCGTTATTCTTATTGTATGTTCGATATTCTTATGGCAAAAGTCATTATTGTTATTCTATATTTCGTTATTCTTATTGTATCTTTGATATTGTTATTCGATGTCGTGTCATTCATATTCTAAGTATTACCATTGTTATTGTATATGTCGTTATTCTTATTGTAAGTTCGATATTCTTATGGTAAAAGTCATCATTGTTGTTCAATATCTGACGACAATAAGAATATCAAGCTTACAAAAACATTAATGAATAGACAACAACAATAACGTCTTTTACAATAAGAATATCGAACATACAATAAGAACAACGACATATAGAATAACAATGGTAACACTTAGAATATGAATGACACAACATTGAATAACAATATCAAAGATACCATAAGAATAACGAAATATAGAATAACAATAATGACTTTTACCATAAGAATATCGAACATACAATAAGAATAACGACATATACAATAACAATGGTAAGACTTAGAATATGAATGACATGACATTGTATAACAATATCAAAGATACAATAACAATAACGAAACATAGAATAACAATAATGACTTTTACCATAAGAATATCGAACATACCATAAGAATAACGACATATACAATAACAATAGCAAATTTCAGAATATTAATGCCACGACATTGAATAACAATAACAAACATACAATAATAATAACATACATATATAATTTAGCAACGTTTGACATGCCATATTATTGTGCTGTCTTGATTCATGTTTTTGTTGGTATTTATAAAAAAAAGCAGAAAATTATGAAAATGTTGAAAAATCGCTAGCAGTTTCAGCAACAGTGGGTATGTTCAAAACCTTTTACACAAAAACAAGCTTGGTGGCCCATTTTTTTTTTTATTTGTTCATTGTTTTCTTCACAAAATTTCCTATCAGATATGTGAATTTGAAAAAAAACATATATGAAATAAAAAACAACAACTAGGAATTCCCTTTAATGTGCAATAAAGCTTGTTCACTTTCTCAGACAGTTCTTATAGAAGTCTCGTAAATAAAATACAATGTTCATGGACTTGCGTCTGAACAATTTCAATAGAAGCTGAACACAGCGAACTTTCTGATGCTTTAAATGGATCTGCAGTTGGCATCAAATTGTTTCGTGAAATAAGATGTTCAAGCTCAAATTTAAGATCTTAAGCTGAGGTAATTGTCTATATATCTTGGCAAGAACAATGAGTAAATTTCGAATTCTTGCGCAATTACATTAAGTTTGTTCGAACTAGATTAAAGAGACAATTGCCAACGAAAAATTACAAAACCGTGAAAACGAAGGAAGAAAGAAATTTATTTACTCATTATTTCCCTTCTGATTGAAATGCCTCATCAGTATCTGTCTTTTAGTTACATAAATCAGTATGAGTGTATTATAAAATTGTACCATCACTTGTATATATTAGCATTTCTCTCTGTTCCTTTCTAAAAGAAAATAAATTGAAAGTCTGGTCTTAATATGTAATGCGCAAGATTTCTCAAGTTTATAACGGAAACCTCCTCTACAAAGTACGACTCTCCAGGATCTTAAGCCTGGACAATTCCAGTGCGAACAATTGAAAGCCTTTAAGCGTTTTTCGAATTTGTTATTAAAGATGTTTCGTGAAAGTAATCGATATTATCAAACGATCTAGAGCTGAGACAGCAATTCTGCCATTCAATACGGCCTCTTAAAGTTTGTCGTCTGAGTTCTGTATACGCTATTTTTATTGAATATGCTTCTCATGCAACTAAATGATATAAGATAAAAAGGTCAACATGCTATTCCATAAATACCATGAACTTTAAGGGTTTTGTAACTGATTACATAACTTGTGTATATAACAAAGGTAAAGTGCAATTAACATACTAATACTGTATCTTATGTGATTGCACACTGGTTATGAGAAGTGATTTTTCGAGGGACAAAGATTAAAAGATAAATCAAAATATCACAGAAATCAGATCTGGAATGGCCTAGTAAGGTAATATTAAGTTTATCATGAATTATTGGTTGTAAAGATTATGATACAATTTACATGGTGGAATGTCACATTCAGAGCTAACAGCACATTTAAACAAGAATGAATCAAGGACAACACTCCACAGATGGTATCTAAAATACATTGAATACAACGCAACTAGACATAGAGCAAGGTACATAATTTAAAAACAAATGAGGTAGGTGTTAAAAAGCCTTGAAACATTCAGCTTTAACCTATACTTACAGAAAAACATACTGGACACCACAAACTAAACGATATTTAGCAGACTCACAATCCGAAATTAAGCAGAGAAAAACTCCAAGATTGATAGAACTCCATCACAGCGTTGAATCATGGAAATAAAGGTTTTCTCGTGTCCATCTGTATGTTACAAAATATTGTGTGTAAATCTCCCATTTGTGGATATTGTTCAATGTGAAAATACCGGAATTCTGTTTTGTGTAATTATTACAACCGCTTTACAGACAGACTGCTGTTTTAGAGGATACTCGTGTTTATGGAAGCTGTTCTCTGCCCTAAGTTAATCCTGAATTTGATTTGTGATATATTTAATTATATATTTCATGTAAAAATGCAAACATATAAAAATAGCTGTTTTTATTCTAAAACCGAAAATATCAACGAGGTTGTTACGACAGTGTACCTGTGACTACAATTTGCAACAAGCTCATCATGGTACTGCACCAAGAATTATCAATGAAAATGACTTGATTCAAAATTTACATTGAAAGCTTTTCTCGCATTCGGTTGTTCTATAAATGGATGTGAACAACCGTTTCGTAACATTCAATTTCCACCGACATATTGCCACCATCACTTTACAACTAAAGGCTAGACTTTCGATGACCGCGTAGACTGGAAAAGAGAAAAGACACTATTTACGTATTTCATAATTTGCAGACAACAATTAGAATGAAGATATTAAGTTAATGCTATATGTACCTGCTTTCTTGCTCCCATCTTTAGACCGTAATGTTTCGTCTATTCTTTAATAGCTATTTTGCAGAGTCTAGAGATTACTCAATTCATGCAAATGCACGAGAAGCATTTTCAATATTAGTAACATATACAGAAAGCAGACGACAAAATTAAGAGACCATATGTAAGATATTCTGTGATTTTAGACATTTGATATAGCATGCTTTCACAACTACAGAAAAACGCTTTAAGACTTAATCAAGTTCGCTTTCTCCAGTTTTCAGTGGAATTGTCCGGGATCAAGATCCTGGAAAGCTGTAGTTAGTGAAGTTATTCCCGTTGGAAACTTGAGAAAACTATCTCAAATGTCATTTGACTTCCGTCGGCACATTATACATTAAGATTAAACTTTTGATCTCTTTCTAGGCAAGAACAGAAATATAACTAGTATTGACACAATTTGTAATATTCATAGTCCGATTTATATTAGGTCTGATACTGATGGGTTTTTTTTTTTTGTTGGTTTATTTTTCAATACGGAAAAAAGAGTAAACCATTTTATTAGACTAGACATTAGTTATCCAACGTTTTGTAAATTCTTCTATAGCAAGTTTGTTTTGTCTAGTTCAAACATATTTAATGTAACTGCGCGAGAATTCGAGACTTGCCCATTTTTCTTGCCAAAATGTATAGACAATTGTCTCAGCCCAAGATCGTTAATTTGAGCGTGAGCATTTTATTTCACGTAACAATTTAATACCAACTACAGATTCATTTAAAGCTTGAAAAAGTTCGCTGTGTCCAGCTTCCACTGAATTGTTCAAACGCAAGACCATGAACATTGTATTTTATTCTAAATATTCTGCATGCAATGGCCAGACTTCCTATCAGCAAATAGGGCAAGAAGACACTGAGAAATAATAACAATGACACATTTTATAATAATGCAGACGAAAATTAAGGGAGGGCTTAGAGTATTTACTTAGAGTAAATTACTATAATCCCACTTATATATACTTAGAGTAAATGCTATATTTGCTTGGTTTCTTGCAATCAGATGAAAATAGCGGGTAAATGCTATTTTGCCTGTACGTCGACAGACCAGGCAGTGGTCATCGAACATTTTGTAATTTCTGCGCTGACAATTCTTTCCGCTCCAGATTTTTAGTTTGTTTTTTTTTTTATGTTGTTGAAAATTTTCATACTAATCATGAAGATTAAGGTTGACGATAATAAATCAATAACAGATTTGCCCTTTTTCATGCTTCTGCCTAAATACCTGACTGTAATCATTAAATACTTGCATTTCTTCATTTACAATTTTTCCCAGCTAACGATTTAAACAATATATCTAATTCACAAAAGTTAGTCTAGTTTAAACATATTATGGTGAGCAATAGGATGACAAGCATTTTAACATAAAACTTACGACTGTCCGTTCTACAATATCCGATGAAATTGTTTTAGACAAAGAAGTTTAATGAATTTTATGGCTACACCTAATATGAACAATCTGTATGCCGTATTCAATTTCTGTTTATGCACTTTCCATCAATCCACATCGATCACCATCCAGACAGGACAAAAAAGGAGTTGCAGCTCATTTTATAAAACACAGACGTCAGTTGATAGTAAATGTGAGATAATGGCATATTTGCTTCGTCGGGTTTTAAGCATATTGAATGGTGTGTAATTTCAGGAAGCATTACAAACCAACTATAGACAAAAATAACAGAGTTCCTATGATCTATTCATGTTTACCCAGCTTTTCACACTGGAACTAGGCGGACAAGTCGAAACATCAATACTTATTTCCTGAAAATACCACCGAAATATCAGTACTCTGAGGGCCTGTCGAAACAACAGTTACTGTACTCTATGAACCACCGAAACAACAGTGCTCTATGATTGGGAAACATCAGTACTTTGTGACTGGGAAACATCAGTACTCTATCGGGCAGCCGAATCATCAGTACTCTATCGACCCACCGAAACATCAGTACTCTAATGACTCGCCGAAACATCAGTGCTCTATGGATTGGGAAACATCGGTACTCTATCGACCCGCTGAAACATCAGTACTCTATCGACCCGACGAATCATCGGTACTCTATGGACCCACTGAAACATCAGTACTCTAATGACTCGCCGAAACATCAGTACTCGGTGGATCCGCCGAAACATCAGTACTCGGTGGACCCACTGAATCATTAGTACTCAGTGGATCCAACGAAACATCGGTACTCGGTGGATCAGTACTCGATGGAACCAACGAAACATCAGTACCCTATGGACCCGCTGAAACAACAGTACTCGATAGACTCACGGAATCATCAGTACTTGGAGAAGCCGCCGAAACATCTGTACTCTGAGGACCAGTCAAATTAAAGCAGTTTTTTTATGTATAGTTATATATAAATCTGCCTGAAACAGAAATATTCTTTCGATCCACGTTACGTAGATAAGAATAAAATGTTTGGACCAGACAAGGATGCGAAATATTTTAACACCTTTTTGACTCCTCCTGACCTTGACATTCATTGAAAGCGGGTAAGCGGGTTCAGTGTACTACACAAACAATATTATGTTTATACTATATCATATATCTAAGTGTCAAATTCGGATTAAGGGTCTAAGAAAAGAACTTTAAGTACATGATTATATTTCCTAATTATACACTTTAAGTATATGATAACAAACAGATAAGAATCCTACCAAATGTCTGCAGAAAAGATAGTTATGAGGTGGTTAGAAAATAATGAACAAAGATGAAGACAGTTCCGGATTAGCACTCAAATCAGATTTGAAATGGTCCGATTATTACATTTTTTATGGCAATTCATTTTTCATTAGTTCGAAGGCAAAACAAAAGCACAAAGTTTTATCTCATTATTATAATTACAAGACTGTCAACAGATAAGCATTTTAGTCTGGAAATTCATTAGTGTCAGGTGGGTTTTATTTATTAACTTAAAATTACGACTTAGTACATGACTTAAACGTCTGTCCACCTGTCAAAGGTTTTACAAAGCATTAGTGCCAGGCGCATGTTATTCATTTCGAGGTACTAAGTCGAAATTTCCAGTTACTATATAAGATTTCTTCGAGTTAAGTATTTCTAATTTTAGGCTGTTGCACATCTTGAAGTTTCGAGTTACAAACCCAAAATTCCGAGTCGCGTATTTTGAAGTTTTGACTTGGTAATTTTGAGTAACTAGTAAGCTGACTCGAAAATTCTAGTTACTGAGTTATTTTCTCGAATTTTTGAGCTAATGAATAAAACACACATGGCACTAATGGTCTTTTCTTAACTTTAGAGGATAATTATACTAAGCATTCAAAGCTAATAGCAAATATATATATACTAGAATACCTCACGAATAACCCTCTACAGAAGGTATCTAAACAAGTTCGTTATATACAGCATGAACTAGAGCAAGATATATAGCAATTTAATGCAAACGAAAGCAGGCATTTAATAGACTTTAAATTCAGCTGTCAGAGAAAGAATAGATACTATAAATTAAACAATAATTAGCAAACTTCATATATCTTCAACTAATTGCAAAAACTGAATAAGTGCTTCTTCATTTCAATGCAGTTATCTAGTTTGTGTCCAGGTGATGATATATCAAGCAGCAGAAAGAAAAAGATCAAGAAAACATAAATCCAGCATAGAGGTATATGTTTTGATAAAAACAGATAAAAACGCTGGATCATGTATGTATAGATTTTCTCTTGTCCATCTGTATGTCACAAATCTTAGGTGTCAAGCTCCCGATTGTGGTTATTGTGTAACTGGAAGATACAGGAATTCTGTTATTCGGACCGGCATTTATATGACTGTTGCAATCCCTTTCCTGACAGACTGCGGTTCTAGCGGACGCTGCTCTTAGCTAAACATGAATTGGATATTTGGAATTAATTATCTTTTAATACAAGCAATTGACTTAATGTCTCCCTCATCTGTTTTCACTCTTAGACTGAAAATATCAGAGATGTTGTTACGACAGTGTAATTGTGATTACAAATTGCGTCGAGGTGGTCATAGGAGTTGCAAAAAAAATCATAAACTTTAACTTTAAGCCTGTATGAAATCCAACGTTATATTGAAAGCTTTTCTCGTATTATGCTGCTCTTTTAACGTATGATTACAATCGTCCCGTGACATTCAATTTTCGTCTGTGCAGTTTCTGACATAGTGCTTCCATCGGCTAGACTCGATCACCGCCGTCACTGTAAATGAGACAAACTATTACATATTTTGTAGCATATAGATGACAATCAACATTGAAGATATTTAGTAAATGCTATAAGTTCTGCTTTTTTCTTTCTTTTTCTGTAGACCATTATGTTTCATTTATTCTTTAATGGTAATTGCTTCAATGTATAGATGATTACATGTATTGTGAACAGTCGTCTGCTTAGTACGAAATGTAATTATGTTCATAAAATCAAATGAACTCTGGACTTGCATTGTTGCAAGCAATACACAGAAGCCATTGATGTGCATACATGATCAAGTCAAACGGCAAGATAATTCAAGTATTGCATATTCTGTCATGGCTATAAATGTTTTATGCTTATCCCGAGTTTTAGCTTCATGTTACGTTTGGTCGAAAGGATCAAAGATATTGAACCTCTTTGTTTGGTTCTTTGTTGCCCATTTTCTTATTGTATTTCAGTGTTGGAGAAGTATTTATCACAATCATTGGTATCTAGATCTTTTGTCCGTTTTCGTGCACGTTTATTGTTATATTTATTACCTAAGTTTGTAGTAAATCTTGTACTGAAGTAAAAAAAATGGATGGAAAATGATTGTAGTTCTAATCTAGTTAGATGTAATTATTAAATGCTTACACGTCATGGATAATGCTAAAGAAAATTATATAAAAGGAACATCTTCCTTATTCTGGAAAGTTTACGTTATAGATAATTATATTAAAGAAACATCTTTTAATTCTGGAAAATGTTTCATAACTGATTTGATCGAGTCAGAGAAGCAGATCCAAGCAGAAAAGCTGAAAGGGGATAATAATCCCACAAACTGCAGAAGCAAGATCTTTTAATTCTGACACTGACTTCATAGTTAAAATAGTTTGTTCAATTGATGCTGGTGCATGGAAATATAATTATTATGACTGCTGATAAATACAGTGAAACACCGCTCGCTCGAGCATCGATGACTCGAGTATGACGTACCGTTTGGGTCAAAAGTCTGAAATCGCTCGAGCGATACCATAATACACGGTTAGCGTGTAAATTTACACGCTTACCGTCTAAATTTACACGCTTACCGTGTATTTCAATCGGTAGATCTATAAAAGTACACGCTCACCGTGTATTTTTACGCGTTTACCGGGTAAAATATACGCTTAGCGTACAAATTTATACGCTTAGCGCGTATCGCTCGCTTGAGTTACACTTTTAAATAAATTAGCCAATCAAAATACATGTTACAAAGGAAGATATTTATAAAGTTTATGATTGAATTATTACTTTTAAGGTAAAATACATAATATTTTCATTATATTACGAAATGTTTTGCCACTATAAAGATGATTTCAGTCAAGTAATTTATTCTACTCTATTATGCTTTGTTTAAAGACATGTATATTTTTTATTATATCTTACCTGAAAAGCCTGTTTTACACTTATTTTCGTCAGAAAAGAACAAGCATTTCAAGTCTAATTCCACACATCATACACATATAAAACTTGTACTTTACATTTTAAAATGTCATTTGTTATCATATATCTATTTTTTCTACAACTTCAAATAATATATATATAAATAATAATAGTATTTATTTTTCTCCGACTTTAATGACATGTACATAATTGGGGAGGGGTAGGGGAATCGAGCGGCTCCATGTCACTGAAGTTGCTGTTTTAAGTGATCTACCGGAAATCATTACGTAACTATTATGCAAAATGACATGATAAAACATATGTCACCTAGGTTATCAAGATCCTTTTGAGGTTCCCTAATTAGAGCGGATCATAAAATTTACTGAAGCATATAAGATGGCTTTGATATGATACAATTCAATGCCTTCGGTCATCAATGCCACTATATATGAACGAACACGGATTAATATATCACGTGGCGGAGCTGTCTTGTGAAACGAAAATAAAAATTTCACAGGATATCTAGTATTCTAAAATCTGTAAGAATATATTTTGAAATTTAATGGACATTTATTTTTAAAACGATGAAAGTGTTGTAACAAAAAATGTAAATTCGTTAGATATGAATCAAGGACTTAAACTACTACTGATGGGAAATACCTAATATCTGGAACAACTGATACGTATTAGACCTACCTGCTAATATAAATCTATAATTTTCTATTTTTTTAATTTACATGCTGGATCATTTTCATATTGAAACTGTATCGTGCGCAAAGTCATTATCCGTAATTTAATAGAATAATTATGATAAAGATGAATTCCGCAAAAAAATAGAACAAGATTTCAAGTATAGAACACCCTTCCTGCTGCTACACGCCCCCCCCCCCCCCCCCCCCCCCCCACACACACACACACACACACACACACACACACACTCTCTCTCTCTCTCTCTCTCTCTCTCTCTCACTCTCCGCTGCCATTTCATACTTTCAAATAAAAACTTTCAATTCGAAGAATCAATAGAAATGATAACAGTTTTAAGATGATTACTACTTTAGTATAAGTGGATACAACATGAAAGGCTGGACTTAATTGAATATTTCATTTTCAACTTTTTAATTAATATTCAAGTATCATGCAAGCTTATTGCGACAGGTTGTAAGTTCTGCGAGGTCGAGCAAGGAAATAAGACAAATCAAAGAGCTATAAAATGTATTTTATAATTCTTTGGACAAATACTTTGGTATAAATAATTGATCTTTAAATGTTCCATATATAATTATTTTCCATTTAGGTAATACAAATTTTAGCCATTTCGGCTATGAAATAATATTCTCCATTTCGTTGTATTTATTATTCATTTTAGTAATAAGTTTGTTAGTTACATGTACTTGTGGCCCGTCCTATTTGTTTATTTTCTTGGCTGTACATGTACATTTTTAATGTTTGTTAGTATAAATGTAAACAGTAATAAGCAATAAAATATGATTTAACTCGAAAAAACAACAACAACAACTAAACGCATAATATACATTTTCTAGGCTTCGCGCGGCCGGTTGCCGGCTACACAGAAATAAATATTATCCATTTCGTGAATGATGTTATTCTCTATTTCGTTTTAGTTATAAATTACTATTCATTTCAGTAATAACTTTGTTAGTTACAGGTACGCATGATAAATATTACATGATGTTCGCGCGGCCGGTCGTCGGCTACCCAGAAATAAATATTATCCATTTCGTCAATGAAATTATTCTCCATTTCGTTGTAGTTATAAATTATTACCAATTTTATTTAAGTTTGTTAGTAACAGTTACGCATCAAATAAATAACCGGGACTTCGCGTAGCCAGTCGTTGGCTACCCAGAAATAAATATTATCCATTTCGCCAATGAAATAATTCTCCATTCCGCTGTAGTTATAAATTATTATCCATTTCAGTGTAAGTTTGTTAGTTACAGGTACGCATCATATACATAACTGGGACTTCGCGCAGCCGGTCATTGGCTAACCGGAAATAAATATTATCAATTTCTTCAATGAAATTATTCTCCATTTGTTTTTAGTTGTAAATTATTTCCCATTTAATAATATACACTCGTTTAAGAAACTACTGCTGTCTGCATTTTATTTCATATGGATACAGAAGACGACATACTACTGGTCATTTTTGCAGTTCTAAACTAAATTTTGATTGGTCTATTCGCTCGAATACTAAATTAGGAATCGGGTCAACGAAAATACACGTTGAGCGTGTAAATTTACACGGTAAGCGTGTAAATTTACGCGCTTAGCGTGTATTTTATACGCTAACCGAGTAAAAAACACGCTCAACGTATAAATTTACACGGTTAGCGTGTAAATTTACACGCTTACCGTGTATTATGATACCGCTCGAGCGATTTCTGACTTTTGACCCAAATGGTACGTCATACTCGAGCACCCGGGCTCGCTCGAGCAATTCATGTGGTCCCGGCCGATTTCCTTCTATTTTCTATGTAAAATTACGATGGCTGGGTCGAGCATCGATAACTCGATCGCTCGAGCATGTCACCTGGTCCCTGTGTATTAATTTACTCTTTGTTGCTTATGGCAAACTCGAGCAAAGTTGTCAAAATTTTCACACCTTCGGCGGTCAGAATGTATCGGTTAATTTAAATTTTCGCACGCCGTGAGAATTGCATGGTCTATTCCCCGACTATCTTAAATGTTTGTTTGTCGGTATATTTGATCTGATAACGAGATAAATTATTGATGAAAGGTGGAAGAAACATTTTATTGATCAAAATTGTTATTAATTATTACTTTTTTCTGCGGGATCGAGAAGATAATTATGAGTTCTTAATATTTTAATCAACAGTCGTTTGCATGCAAATAAAGCCTTTACATAAAATTGAGACGATAATTATGAGATCTTAATTTGGAGAAGAAAATTGCGAATTCGATTACAGTATTTCAAATAAAAAATGTCTTAGCTGTTTCTTCACATGTGCCATTTACTATCTATCATAAATAACGTTTGTAATACGTTTTTTGAAAATGTCACGAGTGTATTGTTATTACACATCACCGTTTCCTCTGCAAATGGTCTCGATGACAATTGGTAAACCAAACTTCAATTTTCTTCGTATGTTGGTCAATGTTTTGGTCGCTCGAAACCATGGATAACTCGAGCATTTTGCTCATCCCCTTGCGACCTCGAGCGAGCGGTGTTTCACTGTAGTATAAATAGTATATTAATGATGGAAAACAAGCTGGATTTTTTTCTGTTGAACAAAGAACAAGGTCAAATAGGCATCTGTAGCTAACATTTTATGCACGGTATACAAGAAAGGATTTTGAACATTTTAAAAGCTATTATTTTTGTTATAATTTGAATTAGTCCAACTGTATCTGAGGAGTTAAAGCCAAAGTTACTGTTGCATAACCTTTAGTGTCTTGAAAACCTAACAGCAGCAAGTCCTATCAAGATTAGTAAAGAAATTAAGCTAAAATATGGTTAACTGCATTGACATGAAGAAGCACTTAATAAAGCACATACTTGCACCGATGTAATAAGCAGTTAACTGCTAAGATATCAAGAAGCAGTTAACTGAATCAACATTAAGAAACATATCGTGCGAGGGCGGAAGCCATGAAACAAACCTTAACATAATTGAAGAAAAAAAATGTTAACCTGTAATAAAGTTACAAGATCTTAATTATTTCTTCAATGCTACAAGTTTTCTTTTTGAGCTTTTTTTAAAATGGTGTATATGTTGTTTACAAAGTTTTATGCATTTTATAACCTAGAAAAGCTCACCTGTTTCAGTGTCTGTCAAAGAATGTTTTACATGAAAACAAACCAGACTGAAAATATCTACTCCATTCAATAACATAATAATGTTATGTTTATAATTCTTTAAATATTCTAATGAAACCAGTCAGAAATTATTGCACCAAAACGTCTTCATCTAGGAACAGAAAAAATAATCTTGAGAAGTGTTTAGCAAGTATTGTCTGGCGACCGGCAGGCAGAAATCTTTTAATTTAATTTTCACATTCTATTCATATTGATGGAGCATGACTCACAGTTACTTTGCGCATAATCTGACTGCAGACTTTAAGGAGATGATTTTACACAATAATGAGATGTGATCACCATAACTTCCTAATCATTTACGAGACAATGAGCTCAAGAATCAGCACGATGACAAAGATATATAATAAATACAGAAATCAATGTCAATCATCATCAATGTCTGTATAAAGTCAGAGATTTGAACAATATTTCGTACAATAAGTTAATCATTGTTGAGAAAATTTGTAAGACTGATGGTTTCAAGAAGAAAGATCCATTTAGTTTTCGACTGCCAATCCAATCAAAATCTGACGATTGGGGTAAATGTTCTAATCTAGTAAGTCTTCTCCACCTTTCATGCGGGGCAGTTTTCAGTAGCGTTTTCAAATCAAACGAAATCCAGAAACGCCCTGTTTACTTCCAAGGGTGTGTGTAAAATTTGAAATGCAATAAGTTGATCAAGTAGTGGTGGCTAGGGGTGGTTTGATAAACCATCATCGAAAAGAAAAACTGCAAAATGTTCGCCACTGTTGGTCAAAATATCTCAGCTTAATTCGATAACCAGTTGGATTGTCCAAGAAGTTCTAGAGTTAGTTCCCTTTAATTACAAAATATGCGAAACTATCCGCTCTCTAACTTGAATAGTTCTGTCACCATTTTTGTCACCATGTTTACTCGGACTACTTTGATGACCAGCCAGATACCCCTAGTCCCTCATTAGTTACGGCCGTTGAATTACTTGAAATTGCGAAAATTGACAAGTGATCTTTCGCTTGATTATTAAACCAATCTTATCCAATATTCACCAAACAGTGTCAGAATATTATTGGTGTATGCTCAATAAGTACTTTCAAAGTCAACTGCGACGGGTGTATATTGAATAACTTGAAATTGCGAAAATTGACAGTGACTTTCCACTTAATTATTTAACCAGTCATCCAATATTCACCAAACATTGTCAGAATATTACGGGTGTATGCTTTAAATGTCAACTGCGTTGGGTTTATATTGAATTACTTGAAATTGCGAAAATTGACGGGTGACTTTCCACTTAATTATTAAACCAATCTCGTCCAATATTCACCAAACATTGTCAGAATATTACGGGAGTATGCTCAATAAGTAGAGTATTTATTATTAACCAATCTTATCCAACATTCACCAAACATTGTCAGAATATTACGGGTGTATGCTTTAAATGTCAGCTGCGACGGGTGTTTCTTGAATTACTTGAAATTGCGAAAATTGACCGGTGACTTTCCCCTTAATTATTTAACGAGTCTCATCCAGTATTCACCAAACATTGTCAGATATTACGGGTGTATGCTCGGTCAGTAGAGTATTTTAAAAGTCAACTGCGACGGGTGTATATTGTATCAGTTTGCCACTCTTGTTTACCTTGACAAAGCATACGGCCTACATCACGACAATTTTACCAAACACTACCATTTGATTTATATGTCGGTAAGTGTATACATAATTTACATTCGTTTAGGGTTCTATCACACCTGCGACAATTGTGAGAAATATTTCTGACAGTGAAGGAACATTCAAATTTATTTATTCGTGAAGTGGAAGTTAACATACTAATCAAGATTGTATGATAGTCTGTAATATTTGTGTTTATATATTTTTGTTTTCACCATCTTAACTTCTAATTCATAAACTCTAAACAAGTACGTCTGTCCTGACTTTGAACTATCCCTAAAAATTGTGAATTGATATTTCGTTACAGGAAGGATCAATAGAAAATAACACATTAGTAGACATTGTTTCCTGAGATTTCTATCAGATATAATTCTTTTTTGACAGAAAAATAGTGTTACATCGTGAATGAATATACAATTCTTGGCAGTTCCTCATGTCTGTAGAGGTAGAATTTGAATATAAATTGGCATAACTGTACGCTAGAATTGGAAATATTCTCTAGCCCAGAGACAATTTATGTAACATTTTAAGCCTTGTCTAACTTAACTAAGCATTGTTTCACAATGTTATTTCATACTAAAGATAGTTAAATATAGTTAATGGCAAATATTTCCTTTTAAATTACTGGTCTTTTTCTAAGAAAGGCAACTTTGGGCATTTCTACTATAATGATTAGGAACAAGAAGCTCATTAGGCCAGCAATTATGTTGTATAGATTTTGATTTGTTTTTGGTTAGTCGTGCTCTAGATCTTTGTAAATGTTTTTCAAAGATTATATTTTTTGTTTAAAGACATCGGTATTAAAAGATTTTGTTATGTGAAAATGCATAATGACGTATATAATTATGTCCAGGAAAAAGATTAGTATACAGTACCCTTAGCTACTGGAAGTCTTACTTCCAGTCCAGACCTATTACTTTTTCTGTAATGAAATGCCATAATTTCAAGACTCCTGCAGCAAACATTGGCATCAAATCAGTGAATAGAATATTATAATGCTCTTGATATGCTGTAGCTGTAGATACATACGCTGTACATGTGTGTCTAACTAGATACGCCTGTAGACATGTGTCTTACTATTTACGTTGTAGATATGTGTGTTAACTATATACGTTGTAGATTAACTACATACGCTGTTGATATGTGATTAACTGCATACGCTGTAGACATGTGTTTAACTACATACGCTGTAGATGTATGTCTAACTACATACGCTGTAAATGAGAGTTTCACTACATACCTTGTACATCTGTGTTTTACTGCATACGTTGAAGATGTGTGTTTGACTACATTCTCTTTAGATGTGTGTCTAAAACGTACGCTATAGATGTGTGATACGCCGTAGATTTGTGTTTAAATACACACAATGTTTCATCCAAGTTAAAAAAAAATCTTATACACTAAGACTTGCTTCCAGAAAGTAAATCTCTAGACACACCTCTTTGGGAGCTATCATGTTCGCAACCTTTTTAATAGAATTAATGAGTACTATATGATTGTCATTTGAGTATAATGTTTATTTTGCGCAAGAAAAAATTCTATGCCAAAGGCATCTTGTTTGTAACTGTTTGAGGTAATAAATGTTTACCAGAACTTGTGAACTAGAAAATGCCGAGATTGGACCCCAGTTCTGAAGATGAGAAGGCACTTCAACAAAGGTAACCACAATCATACACCTTTTGTCCCCAAAGAATTTCTATCTTTTAAAGTTTTCACCAAATATTGTTAATGATTCTTTTATGATTTTTGGACAGTGAATTGTCAATCACTGAAAACTCAAGACAGATCCTTTGACACCAGGACATACAATTCTTGCCATGTCAAAGTTATAGAATATTTTTAGAATACAACATGATATTTATGAATATATAGTTGCATAAAATGCTTTTATGAATTCCACGAAAGAAAATAAAAATACTCACTGAATTAAATTACAATAATATTTTTGTTAAGTTTAGAACTGTCCAGAACCACATTGTAACAAAAGTTCGTCCTGACCGAAACATTATGGGTAAAATAATGCACACTTTCTCATATTCAGTTGTGACAACTAGCTGTGCTTAAAAAGACCATTTCTGGCCATCAGCTTTCATGCACTGGTGAACTGTGTTTCTTGTTCTTTTCAGGGTAATTTGGTCAATAGTCAATTTACGGTGTTTCACATCACATCAAGTTGGGTTTTTTTGCAGGGATATTTGTATTTCAGAAATACTATTGTTTTGAATGTGACTGGACTTCTTTGAAAGTGTCAGTTAGAAGCTATTTCCTTTATTTTGACGTAATGAGCGAGTATGTAGTTGAATTGAGTTTATTATTGTAATATTTAGAGCTCTAGTTCATTTCAGTCAAGCTTAATGTAAAAATGCACAACTCTTTCTCAAAAAGGAAATAAACATCCTTGTATTGACTTTGAATGGAGTCATGCCGAAAAGTAAGTCCTTTGAAAATCTAAGTCACTTGGTCGAATAAGTTAATAATATACTTTATACACTTACATTTCATTTGTGAAAAATGTTGTATCATAAGTTTGTGTTACACACCCTTTAATTAATTACAAGAAACTTGTACAACCCTAGCAATATTGCAGATAAGGCTAATCTCAAGTAAACTTGTCTCAGATACTGATGAAGAAGGCTTGTGTATCAATGAACCTTTAAAAGCAGCATTTAAGTGAGGATACTAGAAATGTTTTTGACTATTTTAATGTAAAAGGGATGCACTTATATGAGATAAGAGTACACTAGAATAATCTTGTTTGGGCTTTGATTTGTTAGGAAGAGAAAACACATTGTTCTGTGTTTGATGATGGTTGAGGAAATTGTCAAGTAGTTGATGGATTAGTGGTGCACCAGTGTTCCACTGGTACTGTGAAATCATTAATATTCGTGGGGGACTAATTTTCGTGGATTTCGCGGTTGACTCAATCCACGAAATTTAATCCCAACGAACAAGTAAAACTCCCTTTCATTTTATATTCAAAAGTTGAAATCCACGAATTCATATCCCCAAGAAATTGCCGTTTTGACAAAAAAACCCACAAAATTTCATGCCCACGAAATTTAATGATTTTACAGTAGTTCACTGGTAGTTGAATGTGACGAAGTCGAAACTGGTGCAATCTGGCATATCCCATTAATCTACTGGGACAACTCTAACCAAAATATTACCTTGTTACATGTTATGTATATGAATATTACTCATTATGAGCTCATCTGAATCTAACTTGGATTCATGGTGAGCTTTCGTGATTATCTTGTGTGCGCGTGTATGTGTATGTGTGTGTGTGTGTTTGTTGTGTGCACGTCTACGTGCTGTAGGTTTAGTTTTGGGGAGGCTGCGATTTTGGTACGTGGCATTCCCTGTTTGATATTTGTCTTCTTTTTTTTTCCATCTTCTGGTATTGCATGTTTACTGTTAACGACTTCTTCTTTTCACCAAACTTTGTCAGAAGCATTCTTGCATGGACCTGTCGTGGTCAAATGGACCAGTTTGACCCCTTTAACGAACGCTCAGGGCTAAAAGTAAAATAGAAATGGCCTTTTCTCCTGAACTCCTGAACTGCTTTATGATTCTTCACTAGATTTGGCTGGAAGCATCATTGAATGGACCTCAGTTTCTGAAAATCATATTCATTTATAGCCAAAATAACAGATGACCAGTTTTTGAAATACCCGATCATGTTTAAACTGTATAATAAAAACAGAAAATTCAGAGAAGATGCACTTCGTAATATTTTTCATAAATGTTACTTTAAACATTATTACTCACTTACAAGATTTCTGGTCGCCATACCCTGAAAAATACATATATTTCTTTATGACTTGACATTTTAATTCTTGTATCAGTATGTATGTGGGAGGAATAAAGTTATAGAAATCACATTGACCTGTCTGGTTGGTCCAAATGTCTCTTTCTTTGTGATTTTTCTTAGTGATTATTCATTTTACCTAAATATTTCGACTTAATTTCAAGCGATTTATGTTCGAGGATATAACCACTGACCTTCCAGCTGCTGCATGGGTTCCGTAAATGACTAAAGCTAAGCCTGAACCAACAAGATATAAGGGGTAAGTTATTGGGAGACCCCCATGACAATGAGCACAATCTGAAAATAAAACCAACTATTTTTGTGAAGAATTAGTGCGATTACTTGCAAAAAATTATTTTGGGTTAAGCTATTGGTAAATAGTGTGGCAACGTCCTTGTACCAGCAGAGATATTTAAATTTGCCGACTTGGTATCTCATAAGTAGGACTTAAAACTTAGGAGATAGTATGTCCTACATAGGAGATAGTATGTTCTACGTAGGAGATACTAAGTCATTTGTAAGACAAACTTAAATCTCTCATCTGGCACCAAGACGCTGCCATAGAATATAGAGCTCTAAGAAGATGGAATGTTAATTTTTCTTTCACATATATAAATTGTGAGGAAGTCTAGTCTGTCTTTTTACATTATTTCTAGCACACCGGTCTGGCTATTCCTGTGATTTTACCCATGCCAGTAAACTTCATTTGGCACACCCTACGAAGGAGGTATTTCATTTTGTTTTCTTTGTTCTATAATTTGTAAAATAAGATATGTAAAAAAATGTCACTAGTTGTAGATGCAGACAGGAATATCCGACTCTCGGATATCTGTTTGGCAGTAAGGCAGAGCTATCATAGTTTCATATTAGGTCAGTTTTATTTTTTGATAAATAATTTTTGCAAATCATCTTTCATGTTATGTTATGACATCCATGAAAAAGATTTCAAGGGGCAATAATTACTGGAGTTATTACTCTTTGTCACTGAGTTACAGACTCTAATTGGACATCATACCATTTATGTTGGAGGCAAACCTTGCAAATTGTTCCTTTTTTCAAATAGTGATTCATTACGATTTGATGAAATAAATGATGCTTTAATACCCTGATAGTGCAATCCATTTACACAAATTGCAGTGACTCCCCTCACGTTGCAGTTTATGGTGTAATCCAGGGGTGGAGAATGACTTTATAAAATGCTAGGAAAATATTGCAGAGTATTATTTTAACATTTATCAATCCTCTATTGGTGTTTCACTGTCCTCCCATCAATCAAACTTGGTCTGTGACAACACAATAAGTTCTTCTCCCATTGTTTTCAAATATGGTCACCTTGCCTCTTTTATGGGTTACAAGAGGTAAAAATGGTAAGAAGCATCTTTATATGGATCTCTCTCACATTTGTTCAAATGGTTCTAGTAGGTCCCTTTAAGGCACTGACAGAAATAAAAATAGAAAAGCCTTTAAACAATTTCTCATGACGTTTCACCAAATTTGGTCTAAAGCATCCTTGCAAGGACCTCTCTCAAGTTTGTTTAAATATTCACTTTTTGGGAGCACCAAAGCTGAAGATATAAAAACCTTTGAACAACTTCTTTTCATGAATTGCATGATGAATCATCAACACATTCGGTCTGTAGCATCATTGGTACATGCCTCTCTCACTTTTGTTAAAATCATTCCGTTTGGCCTCTTTAGGGGCCGCCATAGCTAAAAATGGAAAATATTTTAACAACTTCTTATCATAAACCGCTTAATAGATAGGCATCAAACTCTCATATTTGCTCTAATAGTTACGGCAAAAACTATAAATAAAACCCTTTGAATAATTGTGAGTGAACTGCATAAAGGATATATAATAGTCGAAGAAGTTCTAGTTTATCAGGTTAATGTACTTTATACGGAGACACAAAACAATTTACATGTAATTATGAAGTAACCGTGTAAAAGTAAATCTTGACACTTTTTGAACGCCATACGCTCATTGATTCTGTCATATGATAAATAATTCAAGGAAAGTAAATCTCTCCATCAATAAGAAAGCTGAAAGTATTAATTTTAGATTTAAACAGCAGCTTGAACCAAAATTTTAGAGTGAGCTATTATTAATATTAGATGGGTTATTTGGCGTCCATGATTTATTATGTCATATATTTATAAATAAAAGTATTAATTTAAATGAAAATATATTATTTTTGTCACTTATCGATCCTGATATACATGAGACGTAGTCTATGCTGAAACTTAGTGAATCGATTAACAATATTACCATGGTTTGGAAAAACAAGGAATTTTCAATGGAATAAATGGGAGACCATTGAAGCCCAAAAACCTTGTGTAATGTCATTTAAGGTGAAAAGAAAAAAAAGAATGGGTCTGTTTAAGATTCGACAGAAATATAAATATAAATTATCAATATGGGAAATAGTGCATTAGCAGAATTCCACAACACAAAATCTGGGCCATGTTGTTCTTTGTGCTAAGGCCTGATTATCTGCATTTACAGTAAATGATGCAATAAAATCAGTTTCAGCTTGTTCAGACTAAGAATTTAAGACATTGTTTCGAGAAAATTCAGAAAAATGTACTTGAAAAGTCCTTCAAAAGTGCTAGATGTTTTTCTCAAATGTTCTGTATAAATGTTGGTTTTATCCTGTTGCAAAAACAGGGCAAAGACAAAAAATTCAAATACAATATGCTTAATGGCAAATATATAGAGCCTATAGGCCTTAATCTCGCCAATACAGAAAGCAATTAGGAAGAGGTGAAAATATATTGAGAGCATTAATGATGTTTGAATGTAATAGTATAACATAAAACAAGTACATTGTGAAGTAAGCATATAAAAAAACGAACTGTGACACTGATTGAACGTCATACGCTCGTTGATTCTGTTACTAGTATATCATAAGTAAATTTACCGATCAATAATAATGTAAGGGAAGCAGAAAGTTTAGATTTTAGGGGAAAGAACCAGCATTTAAACAGCAGCTTGTTCATTTAGATGACAGCGCTGTGATAGACGCCTATTAATTTTGATGTATGAGTTCACTTCTATCTCATAATGTTTCTTTATTCTGGTATCCCTTCTTCCTCCACTTCTAAACTCTTATGTCTTCTATCCCCCAAACTCCACCCATTACCCATCTCCAATTACTTTTACATTCTCACCCTATTCTATCTAATATAATTTCTTAAATAGATACCCACATACTGAATGGCATCTTATCATTTATCTGTAGGAGCTGCATCTTTGTGGATACATAGTATGTAATTCTCATACAAAATCAACATGTAGAATATTTTCCGAGTGAGGATTTAATCCTTTCTGGTCTGAATTTTCTCCAGGAACTGTAAAAGCAACATATTGCCACCTGGTATAATATCAGAATGCAAAAGAAAGAGAAAAAAAAACACAAAAAACAACTGATGGACATGTTTGATAATTCATTACAATTTTCTAACATTGTATGAAAGTGTTTTCTGGATGCATGTCACGATATTAGGCAAGTTACTAGTATTCTTTGCTGCCTGTAAGATCAATTTGTATAGCCTTCATTGTCAGTAACGCATTAAGCACTGACGGAGCTGTGCATTCAGTGGTATGTCTATGCATACATTACATTTTGATACTGAACAAATTGAGAAGATTATTAATCTCCTAATGGTCCTAAGTCCGGTTTCTGTCCTTCAAGTCCGTCTACATTTTCATGAATAGACCATAACTCTGCCATCCAATATTAGTCGGTACAACGGGACGATTTGTTGTGCACATAACAACAGCCCCTTGTTCAATAGGATATTTTCTCTCCACTCAATAACTTGACCATCATTCGGCGCAAATGCTCCCCATAACAATAACATGTTGATGTGCCGTGAGCAATTTACAGACCCATAGCTCAAAGGTCGAGGTCACATTTTGAGGTCAAATCTTAACATGATATTGACAGGACTTGTGTTGTGTTTGCTCCTGAGGCTTGCTATCATAGCCATTCATCAAAGAATTTTCTTTGTCTCAATATTTCATATCGCAGATGCACTTTTCGTAAACGTTACAGAAAAAAACTTGAATGAACTTCCCTGATAAACTTCCGGTCTAGACGACACGGCCGTGCGCACATGTTAGGCGAAATGTAAAAAAAGCAGAACGTGTTATATTCACGGTTGTACAATAAAATTCGAAATGAGGAATGAATGTCGTGTTAGAAATTATTCTGAACTTGAAATCATACAGTGGTACACATTTTTATTGTTTATTTAATTCACATTGCAGCATGTGTAGTTATACATTTCCACATCAGCCAATCAAAATAACGTTGTTATCTAGATCAGAACTTAGGGAAGTTCATCCAAGTTTTTTCATTGATGAAAATATAAATTACGCGGAATATCTCTATGATAAGAAATATTGAGGTAGTGTGTCCGGTGCATGATGGAGGATAAATTACCATTTGTTTAATACGCATAGTACCCATGTACCAAACTGCACGTTGTAGGTGAGAAATGCCCGATGAAATGGGTCAGTATGTTTTCCCTTTCGTGACCACGGTTCTTGTATTATACCTAGGGGTAGGGTGTAACACGTACATTGGCATTTTCTTCTGGTCTGGTGCTAGTGACCAAGGCAATATGTCGTTTCCTAGCTCAAGGTGAAGGTCGTACATGGCTGTCAAAGGTCAACAGTGTTGTTTTCCTCTCCGCTCCATAGAGCACCCATCTATCAAAGGATTATAACATCACTCTACCCAAATGTTCTTTATAATGAGACGATGTGTTATGCACATCTCCGACACCCTTAGTTTAAAGTTCAATGATAAACTCAGATGTCAAATGTTAACATCGTATTAATTGAATTTGTTTCATGTCCGCTCCATAATTGCTATCCATCAGGGGATTTCAAAAGAAATAAGTTTTGGTCATACGTGAATATCTGCACTTTAGTAGTGCTATAATTGTTGGAATTCACTCAATAGAAGTTGAATTTATAGTTTTAATTTACAAAAGAAATTAAAAAAACATGAATTTAGAAGGCCTCAATAAATTAGCCCCCTCTCTCCCCACTACACACACACACACACCCTCTTGCAAAATATAACGCATTTATAGGGGCATTATTAAGGGAATACACAGTAATTTAGAAAACACAAATACTGTGGTTTTCGTTTACGCCCTGTCTACATTCCTGACAAGCAAAAGAAATGTACAGCAGGGTGATACTAATAATGCAGACTTTTGATGATTAATTTCTTTTGTGGCAGAAAAGATCTTTTACTCCAAATATAGATTCTTTGATAAAAGTTATTATAACTTGGAATTTTTTGTCGATATTATTTATTAGAGAACAAATATCTGGTATTTGTACAAGTATTTTCTTTGACCAGACCATATAATACTGTGTCCCGTACATAGCACGATAGACGCATAGCTGTCATGATCATCATTTTTTGAAGAAAATTGTCTCTTCGATATCTTGGGAATGCCTGCATTTGTGATCATCAAACTTTGTAATGGCACTGGTTCGGGTATCGTTGAAACCTATTCATTTTAGAGCCAATGGCACAAAGGTTCAGATTTAAAAGGCTTGATCTTTTTCAGGGATCACATAATATATGAGCATTTAATGCTGACTATTAAATTAGTTCTAGGATCTCGAATTTTCTGAAAAGTTTTGATCCATAAACGTTTTGAAAATTTTAGCAACAAATATGACTTTCTTCCTGTTGCAATATGATAAAAGAATTTTTAAACAAAATTTATGTAAGTTTAATCATATGCTTTTACCTCACCAGAAAAAAAAAACTTATCATATATATACTTGTCTCATTCTAACATTTGATCAATTTGATCAATAAGTCTGAAACAGTTCATCAGAATTTCGAACAAAATCCCTTGGGTGAATCCTAATGAGATTACATCATAAAAAAAGCTTGGAGAATATTTATAATTTATCACATAAAATGTATTTCTTCATAGTGCAATTTACTGAAATACTATTTAGTCAAAATGTAAATAATTTGATGTTTACAATTTTCTGAAGCCCGTTTTTGAAACAAATGTAACCTATTATTGAATGGGATGTCCGTCCGCCTGTCCATCAATCAACATTTTCAGTTTGTATACTCGCTTTCAAGCACCATTTAAGGAGGACCCGTATCGTTTTCTAGATCAATACATCAAAGGTCAGGGCCACAGTGACCTGATGACTGAAAATGATTTCCGGACTTTAAGTCATAAGTGTAATAGCTATGGCTGTCAAACTTTACACAATGCCGAAGTACCATTACAGGATGATCTCTATTTTTTGTCAGTATGTCAGAGGTCAACGTCACAATGACCACAATAGTATTATTTTGTTTCCGGGCTCAGAAAGCTTGCAGACTTTACGTGACGATTAGCACCACCTGCGAAGGATCGCTATTGTATTATGGTCAACAGGTCAAAGATCAAGGTCATAGGGATAACCGCACGCACCGATCATTTTACTTTTACATTCTGTTCAGTTTCTTGATACTTTCTATTGGCATCTCCCATCCACATCCCGTAACCCAATACCATTCTACCCTCTCTGTCCCCCCTTTTTTCAGTCATTTCTATATTTTTACCCCTCCTTAATATACCCATATCTCTATACATAGCCTTAACCCCACATTTCTCCCTCCCCTCTTCCTTGATAATATTTCTTTTTTTTTTATTAATACTCATGTGCACCGTCCTGTCCCATTCTGCTAGCCAATGACCGTATTATCACTTTTAGGGGTGAGCTCTTGTTATAGATGTGCTCAGAACAAGGACAGAAAATACTACAGGAGTGAGCACATCAGAGATGTGCCGTATTGCAGGTCAGATTGTGTTTTCTGTTTCTTTCCCTGTAGAAAAAAATTCTAGTTTCTATATTAACTTTGTGACCTTAGGGCTCATCCTGATTACAATAACGAGGCATTTTAAACATCATTAAAGAATATGCTGGTGCCAGAATGACTGGCATGCTGCTGTTTTACCAACAGAGAGACAAGTTGACAACAACAAAACAAAGCAAGATGTGAATTTTTGTTTTGTGTTTGTTTTCTTTTATCAATTTCTCTGTTTCGTTGAATTCTTGGGAGATTGGAAACATTGTAGAATAAGTTACTCCTGGATTAAGAAAATCTAAATGTAAATTCTTCTTCAGTATAGTGTTTAATCTTTGAGAGCATATGCCGACGAGAGTGGATATTTTCTTTTCCTTAGTACTAGCCTCCATACAACAATCATCTATTATAATCTTCAAAGTAGTGTTGCGCAAAATACTTCGTCCATAGATATATCAAATGTTATAGAAATGATATATGAGTAACTGGCGAATGAATAAATGACAAAAATACGCATATTTTCATCAATTAACAAATATCCTCTATAAAATTCGAGGCTCTGTCGAGCATTTTATCAATTTTATTCAACCAGTTTAATAAATTCAATGTGGAAAAACACAAATGTAATATTCTTTTTATCAAATGTAAGCTGCTGAAACATCAAAATTTCTTCTCTCTACCTATTATAGACCAAGTAAATTCGACCAGCGTCTCCTATACTTAAAACGAAGTCAACGTCAAAGTTTTATTACACTAGTGTATTATAAAATTTATGTAATGGCTTTATTTCACTCCCGCGACGTCAAACATGTGATAAAACATGTTACTTTTTGAGATCCTGGAATTCTGATTTTTTTTAACATGCAGTCACTTTAAACTGTCAGCCATTGGTTCATCCATAAGGTTAAGGTCACAACAAGCCCTTGTGTTTTCAGGTTTTTTGTATGAATTGGTTTGCAGATTAATCATATAGTTGATGAATCGGTTACCTAACACCTCTTCAAGAAATTCTACATTTGTGGATGATTGAGAGTATTTAAGTGTAAGAGTTGTTATTGGTGATCGGTTAAACTTATTTTAGGTTTGTTGGAATTCTCCTGAATGTTTCGCTTATTAGGTCATAACTCATATGTCTCACCATTCCAATCTCTTTTAGATAGACAGGTTCCTTCTGCATATTATTGCCTCTCAAAGACACTGTAAACTGAACATAAATGACATCTAGATTGCCAATGTCTTAGCAGAAAATTCTTCACATGTCTGTTTCCAGACGTTTATACTCTTAGATTTGATTTAAGTTACAAGTTTGGTGACTTTCCCCAAATGAAGAGTTTAATGAAAATGGATAAAGTCAGGTTTAATTGATTTTCTGTCGGGCTTGGTTTCAGTGTCGGAAATAGCAGCTGTAATTATCAGGAAAGCTTGATTGGTATCAATCATATTTATTGTTGGAATTTCTGCAGGTTAAAGCTGGTGTGTGGCTAGAGGCTGGAAGCACTTTAGGTGATATGATATCTAACTGGGTATGGGGAATAAATTAAAACTGACAGATTTATGGAGATGTAGAAGAAACTGTTAGATGAACATTCTGGTAGCCTGGACACAACCCATTCAAACGTAATTTGTTTTCATGGGAGTAAAATGGTTGTCATTTTTTATGTGCCCCTCGCCGCACCCCTCCCCACCCCGTCCCCCTCCCCCTCCCCCGGTCCACACTTCCCGATAAAAAAGAAAAGGTTAGATCTACCCTTGTCTGTATGTCTTTCCAGATGTTCATCCGTCCCTCAGATTTTGTGGCGTGCATATTTCAAGAAAAAGAATTTGACCTGGACACGTAAAACATTATAGGATTGGTATTTAGCAGTGAAGTTTTCATCCTGGAGTTTTTTTGGGATAAAAAAAATCAGCCAAACCAGAAAAAAGGCCCTTGACTTTGTAAAAAAATATTAATAAAGGACCTAGATGTTTGTCTCACACGTATCTCATAGTCATAAAACATGAGAGGATTGTTATATAGCATGTGAAATTGTGCACCTGGGGTTTTGTTTTGGTTTTCAGTCCACATTATGACCATTGACTTAGTCAAAAATATACATTAATGGTCTAAAAGTATTAAACCTGGGGTCATGAAACTTAATAGAAATGTCATTCAGCCTGTTAAGTTGTGCAACTTGAGTTTTATTAGGGATTTACAATTTTTACACTTTCAGTTTTTTTTTATCTTATGGTTTGTAATATCCTTACCCTCTTCATCCTTTAATTAGTCCTGCTTTGTCAAGAAATAAAAAAGTCACATATGGCCGTACAATGAGAGGAAGCGATGATACTAGTATCTTACAGACACAAGTAGTGTCGTAATTAAGATTCGGACTGCAAGTTCAACTGGGATCGATACCTGACGCAGTTGTATAAAGTGGTTAGATAATATATTTGTGTTCTTATATTTCGCATGAGAATTAAATCGTCAGCCACATATCAATATCAAAAACACCAAAAGAATATCTTTATATAAATATGTGAATTTCTTGTCAGTCAAAATGAAACAGAGTTTGTAAAACAACATAAAATTTAATAGGAAATGTTACATCTTTTTCTCATTCTTTGAATTATGTTCCTAAATCAAGCGTCTAAGGAAAATTAATTTATTTGGAATTCAAAGAGCTTATTCTCCCATCATAAGGCTACGATGACCCACAGAAAAAAAAACCTGACAAGCAAATACATTAAGCGATAGAAATCAGTATTGTGCTAGTTTCTCTCCTGAAAGAAATTGGAAGTGAAGTCAATGACAGGAGATTTTTATATCAGAAAGGACAATAGTTCAAATTCATCTTTTTTCTCTCATTTATCAAAAATGATAGAAATGCTGTACCACTTATCCATACAACTCACTTATTGATTTAAGGGGCCTCAGTGGCCGAGTGGTTAAGTTCGTTGACTTCAAATCACTTTCCCCTCACTGATGTGGGTTTGAACCAAACTTAGAACGTAAAATTCTTTATGTTAGGTAGCCATCCAGCAGTCATACGGAAGGTTTGTGGTTCTACCCAGGTGCCCCGCCCCGTGACAAAATAATGCTCTGAGGGAACGTTAAACCCAATGAAAAAGACTTTGATTTGCATATTCGAAATAAATGGAAAGAATATGCACACACCATCTGTATCACACTTTATGCACTCGGTATCAAAGACCAGCAGGAGACCGTGTCGCCCATAAGTCCATCCGTCACACTTTCTTCTGTACTAAAGTCCACCTAAAGTTTTTATCCAATCGAAATAACATGGTATACATCATCAAAATGAACTGGACATGTGCATATTTTCATTATTTTCATGTTCGATTTGTTTTAGTTACTTTTTTGTTGAGTTTAACGTCACTACGACACAGTTATAGGTCATATGGCGACTTTCCAGCTTTTCATGGTGGCGGAAGACCCGAGGTGCCCCTCCAGGCATATTTTCAACATGGGCGTGGACCGGGGTTGAGACGCGGTTGTAAAAATGATGTTATGAATAAAGCGATGCAGTTGCACTGAGATCGCATATTTTAGTTTGAATCGTATTCAATAAAGATCCAAGTGTTATAATAGTTGATAAGATGAAAGAAATGGTATTTATTTATCAGTATCATTCTGGAGACTGCAGGCTATGCTAAGAAGTTCAGTATTGTTACAAAAATATCTCCAAGGCATAGATTTATTTCAGTCTCAACAACCAATTTCCATAAAATTTCTTTGGAATTTTTCCCCAAGAGTTCAACACAAAAAATCTTAATATCAGATTTACAATGTTAATCAAGTTTTGTGGGAATTTGCAGCTCACTGTGTTCACTGAATTTTGACCTTTGTTCCAACAGTAAAACAAACACTTAAGGTCTAAGTGGAGGAGATTCTTGTAAATTAATCCAAAATGTTTTATTTGAGTGAAAATAGAAATAGGACAATTAGATAACCAAGTAGCCTTAGAAAAGTCATTTCTAAACATAACTGTGCTATTATACGTACAGATGACTTATTATCTTCTTGAAACACAAAAATAATCTTACATCTTGGTTATGTTAGAACAGTATTCCTACATGTAGATATCATGTACACTTAATATAGATTTATATCATAGAACAAGTCCTATGTACCTTTAAACCAGATAGCATGTATAAAACAGATTTATATTATAGAACAAGTCCAATTTACCTTCAAAGTAGATATCATACCCTTAATATAGATTTATATCATAGAAGAAGTCCTATATGCCTTTACTTGTACAACTCAGAAAACTGAAAATCTTAGTGAAGCTTTTTGATCAAGATGGGCACCAAAGCCGACGCAGCACGGCCTAATTTTTCAGCTGATTTAAAATAATCGTAAATGAAAATAAGCTTTAGTATGTAAGTATACCAAAGTTAATTAAGTTTAAAATGATTTATCGAGTTCACTGTCTCGTCCTGTTTTAATGAATGTGCACAATTACTCAGTAACATCCAATTTCCGTCTGTGCTGTTTCTGGCATATTGCTTCCACCACTTAACAATATAAGGTTAGACTTTTAATCACAATCTAGACAGGAAAAGTACCCATCATTTGTAATATGCAGACGACAATCATCATTGAAGATAGTTAATAAACGCCTTGTCTATTTGTCTGCTCTCCTGCTTCCACCGGTAAACCAATCATCAATGACAATAGCTTCAAAACAAGTTTGTTTTAGTCTTGTTTAAACATGCTGAATGTAACTAAATGAGAAATAATTGCATTCACTGTATATATTGTATGAATAGAAAAAAAAAGCTTTTATTTTCGTACTAACATCATTGGCTTAACGATATAAAGGATGATCGTTTTCGCTAGACTGCACGCGCAATCTGACCGCATTTACAAATCTGCCAAAGCCTTGAGACGTCTGGTGGGGGCGGGTTTTGGTAAATTTATTTTCTGTTTTATGGCAACTATTGTGCATCTCAATGCCATTCGTTGACAGCGAATACCTGAACTTACATTTTCTCTATTAAAAGTGTTATTTCACTAGTACAAAATATAACTTTATAAAAAATATATTAAAAAAAGTTTGCATGCAAATCAAAACAAAGTTCACTGTGAAATATTAACATCCATTACCTTTACTTCACAAATATCTCACTAACATATTGCGTTAATAATATATATTTGTGACATTATGCCAAACTATTAAAATACATTTATGGAAAACAAAGACAAATGTGCTTCAAATCTATGGTGACCTCTGCGTGACCTCACACGAACCAGGGATTAACCTTGTCTAAATGGCCAGCTGGAATGCAGTGATGTTACCATGAACTAAAATACCTTATTGGAGAGGTCTACTGTTGGCTTTCAAACTAGGATGATTTAGACTAATCTACTAATTTTACGGCGGTAGATATCAATTCTACCGCAAACTGCGGTGAGCCAGTCTAAAATGGCCCAATGCGCTTGCGCACAAGTAAGTTTTGAAATCCTTTAAGACGAAAATAATTGTTCGTTTAAAATAAAGAAATTGTAATTAATTAATACTATTGTCACAGATGTTGGAAACGGTTCAGTTATTAACAAAAAAACATACAGATATATATTTACTATTCTTTGTTCGCAGTATTCAAAGATATGCATAATTATGAATTGTATCACGTTAAAATGTATTCCGTTCAATTAAATGAATTTATTATTTAACTGGCGGGTTCGTTTGACCCGTTCGAAAGATCTGCCGGAATAAGAAGAGTTCTTCCAAACTTCTGTGTCTTCCACCAGATAGTCGGAGATGTTAATCACATGATAAAAACAAGGCAGCAATACGACATATAAAACGTACAAACTGAGAAATAAACTAGAACAAATAAAATGTTTAGAATTTCTTTTTCAAATAGCACATTATTGTAACAATAAATATCTCTGAAAAAAAATACATTTAAAAAAGAATGATATATTTTTTCACTACCGGTAGACGTCCGTTCGATTTGGATTTTCTTCTAAGCTTTTCTAAAGCTTCTCGGAAGCTATTCTCTTCGGCCCAAACGAACGGGGCATTGTCAGGGGAGGTTCTCGTAAAAATAGTAAGATGCCAATTTGGCGGCTTTCACCAGGGTCAAGTTCGGACTCGGAGCCAAAGACTTCAGTGTACAATTATTGCAGTGGTAACTTTTGAACATTTTTAAATGAAATTCAGTAACTAGGAAATGCTTGGGTCTACAGTCCTCGGATTAGCGGAGGTTGATCATAACCTGAAGATGAATTATTGATTGTGAGATCATTAGGTCGTGGTTACAGTGACCTGGACCAGGAAAACAGTTTCCAGACTATAACCCAAGAAAGCTTAGGCCTAGGTTCTCTAAACTTGATACGAAGGTTGGCCTTCACCAACAGAATGATGTCCCCTAATAGGTCACAGTAATCCGCATCAGGGAAACTGTTTTTCGTATATTGCACAACCTATCATATAGTCAGAGCCATAGATAACAATCCCTGATATAACTTTAAAAGGAGCAACACTAGACCTCTCATAGGTTTCTTTTTTAAAAAGAAGCCTACTTGTCATGGATAGATCTTATATCATTCAAATGGTCAGTGTGAATGGAAGCATGTTAAATTAGGACTGCTTGATCATTGATAATTCATCCGCAACGTTCATGAATGGAACTATTTTGTGTAGCACATGAACATCTTTTGAAATTAGGAATAAAATAAAGAATCTGTAATTGTCAGAACACTTATAAGGCGTAAAAAAGAATTGTTTGTTTCCGGTATCCAGACCTACCCTAAATTTTTGGCCCGACCCTAAATGTTTTTATGGCATTGGAGAATATTTTTTTCAACTTTTTAACAAAAAGATGCAAAACCGCACTTTTTATGCTTTAAACATAGCCAGTGATGTTGGAACTCAACTTACTGATGGATGCTCTAAAGGCACAACCCCCTTATTTGTAATCATTTTTGACAAAAAAATAATTTCCGAAAAGTCTCCCTTAATAAAAAGATTCAAAAATAAACAAAAAATTCCGACCTACCTACCTACCCTAATTTTTTTCAGCATGTTACCGGAAACAAAAAAACTTTTTTTTTAGGCCTAACTTTGGCAGCGGGTAACCCCCCCCCCCCCCCCCCCCTCCCCTCCCCACTCCAGTATAAAAATGAACAAAATGGCGTCTTTCGAAAAAATCTTTCAAAACTGGACTCCAAACTTTCAGAGATAACTTAGATTATAGCTACAACTAATTTTTCAGTAACTGAATCGGCACGAGTAAATGATCTTCACTGGCTTAAACGATATTAAGAAAACAAACTAGGAACTGTTTTAAGGCCAATTACAGTTCAACGTGTGCAGATCTTTTTGGCTGTTTCCTTTAGATGATGCAAAGATCGATATCCTGACATTGTACTATTGGAAGGCAAGCCACTCATTCTGTAGCAACCTACTATAACATTGTAGATATAAGAATTCAATGCTATTTTTTGTGCGTTAATACGGTATAAACCACACTGGGACCCTTTGCAAATCATCCAAATATCTCTAGCGTGATTCATAGATTGGCAAGAAGTCCCAATGTGATTTTACCCGTATCAACGCACAAAAAATAGCTTTTAATTCTTAAGCCTTTACACTACTAGTAATATCTACAGAACGCAGACGACAATTAAGAGACCATATCGGCATAAAATATAATACTTGTAATTGAATGTCGGATAATTTGCTCGTTTTCTTGCTTCCGCCATAGCCAGGTCTCAACAGTCTAAGCCGTGTATTTTCACGAAACAGTTTAATAACAAGTAAATACTTACGACGATACTTATATTGGTTTTGGACAGTTGAATTTTAGCCAAGAGACAACAGTTGGAATGTTTTGAGAAATGAACATCTTCAAAAATGTTTTTGATGACATTAAATTAAACAAATAACCAAGTTTACTCCCTTAGCAGGGTTAATGAAATATAATTTATGTAAAAAATTAAAGACTGTGTTGTGATAGTTAAAGATCCTTTGGAGGCGTGGAACGCAACCAAGACTGCATGTCAGCATTCGATGTGTAGAAGCAAGATGTTTCACGAAAATAAATTCCGTTTTGATATTCAGATAAATCGCAGGAACTGTTCAAAATTAAATGTTAGAATTCTACCACAAGGTCGGTTTTAGGACAAATGTTAATGTAAAACTGATTCAGAATCTATATCTATAACAGGTTAAAATTATGAACTGATAGTCTTATTAACCTTTTACAGTGCACGTACTCGTGTTTCGTTAAACATTTATGCATGGCATCAAATTTTGATACGCCGCTCCAAATCACACAACACGGTTTCAGTATGCATTAGACGGCGCCAAGCTTTAATGAATCTTTCTTTTTACACTGCACGAACTCATGTTGTGTTAAACGTCTTCACATTGGACTGCATGACATCAAGTTTCAATATGCATTAGACGGCGTAAAGTTCATTATACACTGCGCGTACTCATGTTGTGTTAAACGGCTTCACATTGAGCTGCATGGTATCATGTTTTGTTAGATGATTTCATAACTCCTTACGGTGCATCACAACAAGTTTTTCAATGCATCGTTCCATGTTTAAATGGATGGAAGGAAGTTTTGTATTAAACGGTTTCAAAATACAATGCGTTGAATGCAAATATATTGGACGGGATGGAGTTTTAGACTAGACGACGTTGAAATGCACTGCACTGACTGACTTGTTTGTGAATGGATTGTATATTTACTATTTTTGGCGGTAACCGCCGCCCATAGAGCGCTCTACTACAAGGCTGTCAAGACGGTCCACACAGCAACTTAATCAAAACAAAGCTTTTGTACCATATAGGCATAATGTTCTAACATTACCAAGATGTAAGATTATTTTTCAGTTTCAAGAAGATAATAAGTCATCTGTACGTATAATAGCACAGTTATGTTTAGAAATGACTTTTCTAAGGCTACTTGGTTATCTAATTGTCCTATTTCTATTTTCATTCAAATAAAACATTTTGGATTAATTTACAAGAATCTATCCCACTTAGACCTTAAGTGTTTGTTTTACTGTTGGAACAAAGGTCAAAAAATTTAGTGAAAACAGTGAGCTGCAAATTCCCACAAAACTGATTAACATTGTAAATCTGATATTAAAATTTTTTGTGTTGAACTCTTGGGGAAAAATTCAAAGAAATTTTATGGAAATTGGTTTTTGAAACTGAAATAAATCTATGCCTTGGAGATATTTTTTAACAATACTGAACTTCTTAGCATAGCCTGCAGTCTCCAGAATGATACTGATAAATACATACCATTTCTTTCATCTTATCAACTATTATAACACTTGGATCTTTATTGAATACGATTCAAACTAAAATATGCGATCTCAGTGCAACTGCATCGCTTTATTCATAACATCATTTTTACAACAGCGTCTCAACCCCGGTCCACGCCCATGATGAAAATATGCCTGGAGGGACACCTGGGGTCTTCCGCCACCATGAAAAGCTGGAAAGAAGCCATATGACCTATAACTGTGTCGTAGTGACGTTAAACTCAACAAAAATGTAACTAAAACAAATCGAACATGAAAATATTGAAAATTATGCACATGTCCAGTTCATTTTGATGATGTATACCATGTTATTTCGACTGGATAGAAACTTCAGGTGGACTTTAGTACAGAAGAAAGTGTGACGGATGGACTTATGGGCGACACTATGTCTCCTGCTGGTCTTTGATACCGGGTGCATAAAGTGTGATACAGATGGTGTGTGCATATTCTTTCCATTTATTTCGAATATGCAAATCAAAGTCTTTTTCTTTGGGTTTAACGTTCCCTCAGAGCATTATTTTGTCACGGGGCGGGGCACCTGGGTAGAACCACAAACCTTCCGTATGACTGCTGGATGGCTACCTAACATAAAGAATTTTACGTTCTAAGTTAGGTTCAAACCCACATCAGTGAGGGAAAAGTGATTTGAAGTCAACGAACTTAACCACTCGGCCACTGAGGCCCCTTAAATCAATAAGTGAGTTGTATGGATAATTGGTACAGCATTTCTATCATTTTTGATAAATGATGAATTTGAACTATTGTCCTTTCTGATATAAAAATCTTCTGTCATTGATTTCACTTCCAATTTCTTTCAGGAGAGAAACTAGCACACATACTGATTTCTATCGCTTAATGTATTCGCTTGTCAGGGTGTTTTTTTCTGTGGGTCATCGTAGCCTTATGATGAGAGAAAAAGCTCTTTGAATTCCAAATAAATTAATTTTCCTTAGACGCTTGATTTAGGAACATAATTCAAAGAATGAGAAAAAGATGTAACATTTCCTCTCAAATTTTATGTTGTTTTACAAACACTGTTTCATTTTGACTGACAAGAAATTCATATAATTATATAAAGATATTCTTTTGGTGTTTTTGATATTGATATGTGGCTGACGATTTAATTCTCATGCGAAATATAAGAACACAAATATGTTATCTAACCACTTTATACAACTGCGTCAGGTATCGATCCCAGTTGAACTTGCAGTTCGAATCTTAATTACGACACTATTTGTGTCTGTATTTTAAAGGTACATAGGACTTGTTCTATGACATAAATCTATTTTAAAAGTACATTATATCTATTTTAAAGGTACATATGACGTGTTCTATGATATAAATCTATTTTAAAGGTACATTATATCTATTTTAAAAGTACATAGGACTTGCTCAATAGATCATATCTATTTTTGTTTGAAGAAAATGTAATCATCAAGGCCTACAAATCCAATTAATATATAACTAGAACATCATCAGTACAAGTTCTAGCCCTCAAAAACAGCAGTCTATCCTTTAACAGGGACTCTTACACTTTTACAAAAGGCCGCAAGTCTATTACAGATTTCATTATATGGACCTACATCTTTTAACAATCCCTACTAAGAATGATACAAGTTAAGAGGAAAATGGAAAGCATCTATACGTAGTTTAATATCAGCAACTTACTGCCGTGTTAATCTAAAAAATGAAACTTGCTGCCTTAAGATGAAGCAATAAGTATTTCAAAAACGGGAAAACGGTTTTGGGATGTTAGTAAATTTTAAATTCATGAGTAACTTCACCCGCTGAAGCAGAGAAAAATAACAGAATAGTTTCTATTAAAAAGAAGGCAGCACTACGACAAATTTGATACACATTTATAGATGTACATGATCATTGATAAAACTTGATTCAAAGGTGCCTATTTTCATATGAATATTTTTTATTATTTTATAAACATTTCTGGTATTTCTGAAAAAGACTTATATCAAAAGCTCAGCAGACATTCTTCAAAATCATAGAATTTTTCAAAAAATGGGGCCCCAAAAACACCCGGGCTTTTAAGTTTTATAACAAAAACAAAGATCCTAATTCCGTACTTTTTTTGTTTAAAAGTCCCCCGTCATACTTTTTCCCGTTCACTGCCAATCTTTTTAAAGCAAAATCCAATTTTAAAATTATTTTGGAGTAAAATAGTTCTGTCAATTATACATTTGGGATACTGGGGGTTTTTTAATGTAAATTGTTATTGGTGATCTTTTTAAACTACAGGGGGGGAACCCTGATGTTCGTTTTATTAGGTTAACTCATAGCCCCCCTTTTCCCCTTTTCTTTAGATAAAAGCCTGCCGCATACTAAGGGTTTTCTCAAAACACTATAAACTGAATATAAATGCATCTAGATTGCCACTTTTTAAAAAAAAAAAAAAATTCTTACTTTCATTTCCAGTAGTTACCCAAAAAGAAAGTTACTTTTGGTGTTTTTCCCCAAATGAAGATTTAAGAAATGGAAAAAGCGGGGTTAATTGTTTTTCTGTATTTTGGTTTCAGTGTGGGAAATTCACTGTAATTATCAGAAAGGGGACGGGTACAAAAAAAATTTGGTTGGAATTTTGCAGGTTAAAGCTGGTGTGTGGCGAGACGGGGAACATTTTAGGGGTTTTGATATCAACGGTGGGGGAAAAAATTAAAGCCCCAAAAACGACAGATTTTGGAGATGTAAAGAAACGTTAGATGAACACATAGCCGGGCAAAAACCCACCAAACTTAATTTAACGTTTTCAGGGTAAAATGGTTGTTTTTTTTTATGGCCCCCCGCCCCTCCCCGCCACCCCCCAACCCAAAAAAAGGAAAAAATTGGGGGTTATTTAATTTACCCGTCTGTATGCCTTTAAAAATTTTCATCTTCCCCCCAGATTCGCGGCAATTTCAAGAAAAGAATTTGTGGAGCCATAAAGCGTTATAGGATTGGTATTCAGAAAAGTGAAGTGTTCAGCCGGGATTTTGTTTTGGGGGTAAAAAAAAATCAGAAAAACCCAGAAAAAAAGGCCCTTGATTTTGAAAATAATATGAAAAAGGACCTAAATTTTTGCTACACGATCAATAGTCATGAACATAGGGTTTTTGTTTATAGCATATAAAGTTGTGTACCGGTGTTTTTTTTTTTTTGGATTTCAGTCCACAATATGGCCATTGACTTAGTCAAAAATATACATTAATAGCCTAAAGTATTAAATGTTATACAGCCTGTTGAGTTGTGCAACTTGATTTACAATTTTTACGCGTTGAGGCTTTTTTTTTAATTAGTTTATGGTCAGTTATATTCTTACACCCTTCGTACTCTATGACCTAACAAACCAAAGCAATATGAAAGTTTAATAAGTCCTGAACAAATAAAAAAATATCAAAAACCCCCAAAAGAATATCTTTATATAAATATGTGAATTTCTTGTCAGTCAAAATGAAACAGAGTTTGTAAAACAACATAAAATTTAATAGGAAATATTACATCCGTTTCTCATTCTTTGTATTATGTTCCTAAATCAAGCGTCTAAGGAAAATTAATTTATTTGGAATCTAAAGGTTTTTTGTCTCTTCATAAGGCTGTTATGCCCCGCAAAAAAAAACCAAAGCAAATTTCATTAAGCATAGAAACCCGAGTGTGCTATTTTCTCTCCTAAAAGAAACGGAATTAATAATGACAGAAGATTTTTTATATCAGAAATGGCAATAGTTCAAATTCATCTTTTTTTCTCATTTATCAAGAATGATAGAAATGCTGTACCACTTTTTCATACAGCTCACTCACTTATGTTTTAAAAAGGGGCCCAGTGGCCGAGGGGTTAAGTTTGTTGCTTAAATCATTTTCCCCTAATGATGTTTTTCGGTTTTAATTGGAGCAAAAAATTCTTCATGTTAGGAACCCCTCCAACAGTCTACGGAAGGATTATGTTCTAACGGACAAAATAATCCCCGGGGAAGGCCGGGGTTTCCTTCCTCCCCCCATAAAACCGGAAAGCATAAGACCAAAAATTTGTGTCGCTGTAACTTTAAAAACCCAATGAAAAAAACTTTTGATTTGCATTTCGAAATAAATGCAAACTATGCACCCCCAATTTTCCTCGGTTCGAAGACCAGCAGGAGCATATATGTCGCCCATGCCCATCCGTCACTTTTTTCTTCTGTATTAAAGCACCTAAAAGTTTCCATCCAGTCAAAATGACAGGGATACATCAAAAAAAGAAGGGGACATGTGGTTTTTCTTTATTTTCATGCCCGGATTTGTTAGTTATTTTTTTGAGTTAACGCACTACGAAAATTTATAGGTCATATGGCGATTTTCCATTTTTCAGGGTGACAATCCCCGAGGTGCCCCCCCGGGGGCATATTTTCATTAGGGCGGGCCCGGGTTGAACGCAATTGAAAAAAAGACGTTATAATAAAACGATGCAACTCCGAGATGCATATTTTTGTTAAAATCGTACCAATAAGGGTCCAAGTTGTTTAAAAATTGATAAGAGAAACAAAATTTTTTATTTGCAGTATCTTCGGGAAAGCTATCTTTAAGTTCAGTATTGTTAAAAAAATATCCCCCAAGATAGACTTTTTCATCTCAACACACTTTCCATAAAAGTATTTGGAATTTTCCCAGGGTATCTTAATATCAGATTTAAAATTTTTGAAAAAGTTTTGGGGGGTTTGCGCTCAGTTTTCAGTAAATTTTTTGCCGGGCAAGAGAATTCTGTTCTTTAATTGTTTCTTATGCTTCTTTTGACGCATTTGAACCAGAATAGAATCAATGTCTCAGGATAGTAACCTCTATTACCATTCCTTGCTCTGGACAAATACATCATTTGAGATTAATTTAATAAGTGGCATTGGTTACTGGTGGTAATTAGATCCTTCAGGCAATCTTATTTCTGCATCAGTTTGGAAAATAGTGTTGAACATGGTAATAGAAATTACAAGCCTAAGAAAACTGATTGGTTTTTCATGGTGACATTAATTACATTTTTAGCCCTTAGTAGTTATTGAACCAGTAGTAGAAAATTTCAAGGTTGAATTTGTAGAAACTTGAAAGTGAAGATGAAACCCAAATAAATTAGGATAAACAACACTTAAAGGGAAAGGGAAGCCATCCCCGTTTTTCATAACCGGAAAGAATTTCCAAAATCGACCCGTTGAAAAAAAATTTGGCATTTTTGAAATTAAGAAAATGGCTGATCCCGGAGGCAGCTATTTTAGTGTGTTTATGACGTCATTTACACACTGCTGAATTCCTTATTTAGCAAATATAACCTTTTAAATAGATTAATTTTATATGTTTCTTGACTGTAAGATGTATAGTGAAACATGGTAATTTCTTCTTTATAGGGGAAAAAGTAGTGAAATTTTTTAAACAGAAATAAAAAAATACAGTTCAAATACATTCTGAAATTTAACAAATCCCCATAGTTAAGGGCCACCTTTTAATCAAATATTTCATGCTCAAAACTTTCTCTTTTTTTAAGGCCGTTTTGAAATTCTTTCACTTCTTTAAAGATTTAAGAAATTCTTGCAGACAGAATAACAAAGAAAAATTTTTCCTTTTCCCCTTTAAGGTTAAACGGGAAAAAAAAATTTTCTTGTAATTTATTCCAAAATTTTTGAGGAAAATAGAATAGGAAAAGAAATTTAACCCTTTTTACCCTCAGAATTGTGTTAGTATTAAATTACACAGATATTCTAATTTTCTTGAAACCAAAAAAAACCTCATTTGTAAAAAACTTTTTTTGTGAAAATTAATCTTGGTTGTCTTAAAAAAATATTGAAGAGCCTAAATGTATTATCATAATTTTTTTATCTGAATCAATTTGAACATCAGATTCAATTTCAACAGTATGCCTATATGGTGCAAGAGCTTTGTTTTGTGGACAGTCTTGTAGTAAGCGCTCGCTTCTAGTGGGGGAGAAACAAACGCCCCCTGCCCATAAACGGGAGCTTTTTCGTTTAGCGTTAAACTTTAAGGATAGGTCAGGAGGCCACCCAGTGTCATAAAGTGCCTTGGTGGGGATCTTCATATTTTGGGGCGTGATTCATAAGGAGAATTAAAAATTTTGCATTTTGTCCTTGCTACAGCAACACTGGAAAAAATTTTTGGAAAAAGACCTAAACCACCACACACACACACCCCACACGCCCACCAACACGGGTACATTTCCCCTAAAGGGGGGCCAGGGAAAATCACTTAAGTAAATTTATTAAACTGTTTTTTGTCGTTTTTAAATCTAATTTAGATTTTAAAAGTGGTGAATACACCCTTTAGACTTTATCGCAAGGCCGGGTCAAAAGGGGTAAAATGCATTTTGATAGACTTTCTAATGGGGGCCATATCTTTTACACACGTCTTCAGCTCAAGTACATTGAGAATGTTTTTATTGGGCCGACAAGAGTTTTGAACCATGTATAACAAAAAAATATTTGTCGGCCAAATTTTTTTGAGGGCAATGGGATTTTTATTGCGTTCTAAAAAATTTTTTTATGCGATTGCATGACAAAAAAAATATCTTAAATGGAAAACATTCGCTTTCGCTGCTGCTGCTGCTGCGCTGTGCTGCGCTTTTTAAAATACTTCTGAAAAAATTTAAAATATGATTTAATACAAAAGTAAGGCAGTACAACAGGCTACACATCGACGTTTCGAATGCCGACAGCAGCCTTAAGGGTTTCCCGCCCAAAAGGTATTTTCACGGGTTTTTTTTGGGCTACTTTTTAATTAGTGCCGTGGGCGGCTGTCACCCGTATTCGTTTCATGCTGTGTTGTTTATTTCGGCCCTTAGGATCGGAGACTTTCATTTTACTATAATGAATTCCGTTTAAGCCGTGCTAGGTTTATTGGGTTTTTTTGGTTGGGACTTTGTTTCCCAAAGGTCTTTTCACAGATTTATTTTACTCTCCCAAAGAACGTAAAGTTTGTTGTTTGTTTCATTTAATGTCACCAAAAGCTTTTTGAGATTGGTAACTTTCTTGAAACTCTCCACCCGTTGTTGAACTGTCAATTTTTTTAGCCTGAGCCAAGAGAAATATCGTAAGCTTTAAATATTTACTTTAGTTCAAACTGTTTCGTGAAAATAACAATAGACTGTTTAACAAACATCAATACACCGGGTTACGAGGAAGCAAGAAATAAAAACTCCGGCTTTCAATTCCGGGTGTTACATTAATTTCGAAAATAAAACCCGGGTAAAAAAGTGAAGAATTAAAAGCTATTTTTTACGTTGTACGGGTAAAAACCCCACATTGCGCATGAAGGGATGTTTTTCAAAAAGTCCCGTGGGGTTTATTCCCGTATAAAAACTTTTTTCTATTCTAAAAGATAACGTGAATGTAAATATTTTCCCCATTTAATTGCATAAAGCATGTTTAAAAAAGCAAAAGAAAACTTTTTTTTGGGGCCATTGTCATTGCAGAATTTTTTTGATAAATCTTTGGTTTTTGGCGGAAGCGGAGAACAAATAGATGGACAAGGCTTTTTACTAACTTTCTTCAATGTTGATAGTCTCTGCATTTTAAAAAAAGGGTAATATTTTTTTTTTCCATTTCCTGTCTAGATGTTTTAAAAGTCTGTAAGTGATGGAAGCAAATGCCAGAAATAAAACACACGAGGGAAAATTTGGGATGTTACGAGTATTTTTAATTCTTTAAAAATAGAACGAGCAGTGAACTCGACGAATTTTTTTTAAAAATTTAAATTTGGGGTTTTTTACATAATATAAAACGATTTTTTTTTTATCAGCTGAAAATTAGGCCGTGCTGCGACGATTCGGTGCCCACTCTAAGCTTTTTTTTTTTCTGAGTTGTTAAGTAAAAACACATAGGCTTCTTTATATATCTTTTTAAACTTTTTTGTAATTCAAAAAAAACTGCAGACCAATTCGATGTAACAGAACAATATGAGTACAAAAGTCAGCCCTCTAAAACACAATCTAACTTTAACAGGGGGTTTTTACACTATTATAAAAAGGCACAAGCATTTAAAAATTTCATTAAATTTAACCTACATCGCTTTTTTAAATAGCCCCCCACCAAAAGAGTCTCGTTAAAGGGGTAAAGGGGGAAACCTAATATCGAGGGTTCAAAGGTAAAAAGGGGACAACTATAAATTTGGTCAAAAAAGACATTTTTTTTTTTTGAAGCATACTTGATTCCTTTTTATCTGGTATAACCTTAATGGGCCCCAAAAAGAAAGAATATATTTGTGCCAATTCCTTTTGGCTAAATTTTTTCCGGTAGAAGGTTCCAAGTGATTGGCACCTTCTTGTGCTCACTTTTTCACATTTTATAATAGTAAAAGGTGCATCTGCGTTTAAAACGTACTTGGAACCTTTTACAGTAGCAGTTGAAAATGCAATAAAAAAAAAACAAGTGGGAATGTTTCGGGAAAGGTAACGAGGGGGGGCACCACCTCCAATAAGACAACTGAAAATGAAGAGCGTTTGTCAAAGAACACATGACAAATTTTGCAACGGTAACTCGCACACACCAGAAAAACACAAACAGGAAGTACTGCCACAAATTTTAGTTCGAAGAAAGTACTCGCTCTTTGTGAAGAATGCAAGAAACGCAAAAAGGGGTTTTTTTTAACGAAGCAGTGTACAAATATACATTTTATTTTTTAAAGATAACAGCTTGTCCATTTTCCATCCCAAAAAAGACCAGTGCCAAGTATTAACTAGTATGAAGATTTGAAGGCTGAAGGTACTTTATATGATGAAGCTGATTACCAAGCTCACCAAGAGAAAAAACAAAAGCCAGACAAAAAAAGAAAACGACTAAAAGCAAGAAACAGCCCTAACATTCGACCTGCAAGCAGTCTTAACAACGCCTTGTATTTGATTGGAGACTGTATTTAAAAAGAAAAACAAATTGTTCAACTTTCATTTTATGATTTGGAAAAGGAAATGGTACGTGTTATCTCTGGGTGATCTCACGGGAAAAAAAGGGGGCTTTTTGGTCAAAAGTGCTTATTTTTTACATTAAAAATTCATTTCAAACAAAACATATGCATTTAAGCCGTTTACCTTCACAAACGACACTTGGGGGGGCAGAAAACCGAAATCAGTATGGGGGCCCGCCCCTTGGTTTCTGATTCAGGAAATTCCAATCTCAAAATCATTAATCCAATTCTTGAAAAGTGGTTTAGTTGAAATGGAATGGATTTTTAAATTATGCTTCGATTGAACATTTTCCAAAAAATAACAAAGTTGTTCCATCACAATGGGAAACGTAATAACTTTGGGGACATCAATAAACTTCGATAATGGGCAGTTGGTCCAATAATAGGGTGTTTTAAAGATAATCTCCGATCTATTGTAAAGAAACGTTGGGTTTACCCGTATTGGAAAATAAAAAAGTGTTGATTGTTTTTGGTCAAAGGCCACGTTTACAAAGTTTTTAGATGTCGTGTCATTTAAAAATAGAATATAAAATATAAAATATACAATGACCAGAACTTTTGTAGAAAGAAAAATGATGTGGATGGGGAGAAAGTTAACTGGTTGAAAATAAAATAGATCACATGCGGGGGACCCCCTAGTAGCATCTTTGTGTCACGATTTTTTAGCTGACCCTAAAAAGAGCAAAGGTTTCAAAAAGGGTAGAAGCAAGCGAAAAATATTCTTAAAGCACCACGATAGGCGTATAAGGGGAAGGGACCAACTCCCTGCAAAGAAGGCCCCAAAATCTGGAAATTCCCCAAAAAAATACTAACCCTACTATAAACCTGCCAAAATAAGACTGAAAGGGGCAAGCTTCCATCAGTGAGAAAAGGATGAAATTGAGGCAAACTAAAACAATGCGGTGAGTCAGTTAAGACAGTTATTGCAATCACAAAAAAATATTTTGGATTACAACACATTAATTAGTAGCTACATGAAATTTTGAACTTACGGTAAGAGGATTTCCTTGTTTACAATGGAAAAGGGTTCAAAACAGTTGCCACCTTTTTTCCCCTTTTTAATTCGAAATTATGTAAATAAAAAAAGCGGTAAAAGGTACCATTGCATTGGCACTTTTTATTGAAAAACAAGTATTTTAACTTTTGCCAACGGCAATAGCAATTTTTTTCCCCCCAATATTTCTTTTACTTTTGTAAATGGCTGTTTTTTAAACGCAAATAAAACGTTTATCAATCTTCTTTAACTCAATAATTTCAAGCAGAATATTAATGGTCATTTTCAACAGGGAAAACAAAAAAAAGCTCATTTCTTTTTGGGAAAAAAAATGGAATTTTAAAAAACCCCTTTTTTTGCGATTTTCTCAAAATGTTAAAAAATGAAGTTGGCCCTTTTACCTTTGAGCCCCCGATTCACCCACTTTATAAAAAAATATCAGCAAAAGATGTGTGTTAAATTTTAAAAAAAAACTTCTACCTTAAGGTGAAGCAGCAAATTTTGTCGGAATCTAAAAGCGAGGAAGTTCGGGTAGAGGAAACATTTCGACCCTGTTGAAGGGAAGAAATATATCAGGTTGTTTCCATTTTTAAAAAGGGGCGTGCACACATTTGATGCCATTTTTATAGGTGACTGCAATATGGATTTTCAAGTTTTCTTTGTCTTAAAAAAAATCATATAAAAAATTGTTTCGAAAGTGGCCTTTTTCCATATTAAATTTTTTTTTCATTTTTAAAAAAAATTTCTAGTTTTTTTGAAGAAGACTAATTTTTTAAAACCAGCACATTGCGTTCATACTTCATATAAAAAAAAAAAAAATTATTCATTCATATTTTCTAGAATTTTTTGAAAAAACACCAAGTGTGTCTCCTAAAAACAGCAGTAGGTATTGTTGCAAGTATCAGTAATATTTTGTAAATTGCATTGTACATCTAAGAACAAATAAAATTCAAATTTAGTTTTTCCCCTACAATTTTTATCGTAATTTTGTCGAAAACCCAGCAACATAAAGAAAATATGGGGAAATGGAAACAACATGGGATTTTTCGTATCTAACAAAATATGAGTGTGTGAAAAAAAAAAATAGATTTTAAAAAAAAAGATCCTTTGTGCCCTGTATCAACTTATGTCGCTTTTCAACTGCTTTTCAGTAAAAACAAAGGGAGTTTCCCGTATATATTTGCCCCAAATGACTTTTCCCAATAATCATGCACCTTCCTCACATAATTCAAAAGTAGGGGATGAATTTCAGACACATTTCCGTCAGATCGCTGCATACTTATTTACAAATACTACTGCCAAACCTGTATCATTAAGCAGCCAGTAAAAATTAATATCAATTTGATAAGTTGACTGTCTGCTTAAGGCAAGTTGCTCCTTAATGCAGGTGACGGGTAAGGAAGGTTTGGCTGTATTACATTTGTAATTACAGTGGAGAAAAAAAATAGAAATTAGCTCCTTTCTGGAATATACAGGTATGTAATACAGAACACATTAGACCTGTTAATTATACTGTGACTGGGTTTTCATTTCTTGTAACTTATAATAAATTGGTATCAAGAGGCTTCTATGGTAGAGTTGTCAAAGTCGCTGACTTAGAAACTTTTGCCCCTAATCAATGTGGGTTTGATACCTGACCGGAGTGTGAATTTTTTTGTAAGGAAGCCTCCCGCTGGGTTACCCAAGGTTGATGTTTTACTCAGGGCGTTCGGCCCCAAATGAAGACATGGGTGGGGGCCCCCCCCTGAAAAGCTGGGAAGTCTATAATTGCGTTTGCATGACATTAAATCCAACAAAAATGGGATCATGCTCAGCTTTCAGCAATCGGCTTTTATCACACAATCTGCTTAAAGTGGTATGTGAAATGAATAGTCTTTTAGGGCGAAAAATTTTTGAACTGATACATATCTCACTTTTTATTACCTTTTTTAAAATTTTCCCAAATTTCTCTTTAACTAAAGACGTTCTTTTTAATTTCTCACATTCCAAACAACTCAAATGGGGCGAATAGGTTTTTTTTTAATTTTCAAAAAATTTTTATTAGTTTTGAAAATTTTTACAAAAGCTATTTGATGGGGTATTTTCCTTGTAGATTTTAGGGATTCTGGCCCCATTTTAAAAAAAATTAACTATGACTTTATTGTAAATGATGTAATTGAACTTTTGGGGTAAAAGAAAATTTTAAAGCAAAATTTTATTCCATTTCTGAAAAACCCATTTTTTATAATTTTGATTTTATCCGATATTCACAACTGAAAAAAATGTTTGACTATAAAAGTGACAATATTAAACATATTTTGAAGATTCAAAAAGATCCAAATATCCACCTAGGAAATTATAAGAATGATAGATAGTTTACATATGGATCTTGCAAAACAAAGCTGCAATCGAAAAGCACTGTTACAGATGGTGTATCAAACAGTATGGTGTCCGACCATGCCCTTTCGATGAACCAGTACGGCGTTTCCGGGAAAGGGCTATTTACAGGAATTTTTAAACTGTGAATAAAGACTCGTGGAAATAAGATAAATTTCTGATTTTACACAAATCTGCTTATAAACCCTTTTATTATCTTTGCTAATTCAGGATTTACAATACAAAGACAAGACATCATTGACATTTTTTCACTTTTTACAAGTTTATTTACAAAAAATTATATACAAAAAAACAGCATAACAGAGGTAGACTACAAAAAGTCAAAATAACACAAATGCACAATAAAATTCATTGTACAAAGCTGCTAAAATACAAATAAGATTTGATCAGCAATTAAAAATATCAACTTTAAACAAATTTGATCACTTCAAATGTATATTTACAATACAAGTATTTCGCTACATTTATTCGTTTTGGTAAAAAAGAAGAGACTGCCAAACATATCAACCTTTTTTCCCAAAAACGTGGTTTTTTTTCCTCCAAACGAATTGTGTGGAATTTTTTAAACAATATTTCAGTAAGTTAACAGTGTCAAAATTCAGATAATCATAATTTTAACAACTTTTGCATGGAGTTCAAAACCTGGAACTTCTGTATATAAGGAAACAATTATTCTGAAAATTTTAGCAGACACATAATTATGTATCACAATATCTTTTATGTTGAGATAGGTATTGAAATCTGAACATCTTCAATCAGTAAAACTTACAGGACCTCACAGCTTGTCCTCCCATGTTTAATGATTTACCACAATATCCTGTTCAATACCGGAATAACTGTTCTTGAAATTTGATTTCACGATTTCAGCCAGAAGTTTTAACTGCTTTTACATATTTCTGCATCAAATCAAACCAAACACTATAATTTAATAGTAGAAGAAAACCTGAATCTAAATACTGATATTTATATCTTTATATACAATTATATGTATCATAAACTTATATCTAAATTCACCTGATTTTTTTATAAACTTTATATTCAAGACACATTTTCTTTCCACTACGTTAAGTATGTATATGCCAAAAAAATCATAGCTTTTTTAACAATTACTGTGCCATCCAAAAAGCGTGGGGGAAAACAACAAAATCAACATTCTTACCCCCCACCCCCCGCTAAATTGACAAAGGGGTACAAATTCCCCCCTTTTATTTTTTTCCCTTAATGCCAATTTTTACTTCATGTCCTTTTTATGATAATTATCATCTTAAAACTGTTATCTTTGATTTTGGTTTATTTTTTTTGTAACGTCCTAGACCCGATGCGGTTTAATGCAGACAGAAAGTATATAAGTTAGTAACCATAAATTTTCTTGATTAAAAATGGTCTACACTTTTTTTTTTAATTCCACATACACATCTACTACAATCAGTATCTTAAAAGACAGAATACTTACTGTTTGTTTCTTGCTATCAACAGAACGTAAATCTTTTCAAATATATGTATTATCAAAATGAATCAAAATCTTTTAAATATTAATACTTGTCAATCATTTTATGATTTTATGAGTGAAGGAAGGCAGTTAATATTACCCCACATACAAAATATCATAAATCTTACATTTTAAATTTTCATTTAATAACTGGAAAGCCTTTTAAATCTCGAGTAAAAGTGAAAGCTTTTTTTCCAGCAAATGAAACATACCATAGCTTTATTTCTGATTAACAGTAAACAGAACTTTATGAAACTTTTCATAAAGGTAGCCACTTTTCATTAAACTTTTTTCTAAACTTTTTTATAACAAGTTTTTCCATATAAAAAATCAAAATAACTGAGAATGCTACTGCAAAAAAACTATATTTAGCACAAATCCTATTTTGATACAGAAACTAAAGCAGATATTGACAGGTGTCAGTGGGCTGTATATTTCGCTGTTTATTTCACACTGTGCAGTAAACAATATAGAAAGTAACACATTATCACTACAGCAGCAAGCATAACTCTCTTGATTAAATACTTGCAACTATATTTAGCACAAATAAAAACTTGTAAAACATTATCTTATTCCAACATGTTTTTCCTCATACAAATAATTAGATAATTAGGTGTTACATCTATTAAAATGCCTATATATTTTTTTGTTCACTGATTCTAGAAACACTTCAGTAAAATGTTAACATAATTCAATTCAGTTGCTACTTTGAAAAGTCAAAAAAAATAATATATATATATATAAACACAATTTAACAACAGTTTTTCATTGTATATATAAGTATATTGCAAACAGACTACACACCCTGACAACCACGTTGTTTAACCAATCAGAATAATTTTACCATCTTGGTGGAACTCTAGGTACATTTGTTTGCAATTATTTCAAAATCAAGCAGCAGTCTCTGACAAGAAGATTTTTAAAGTTTCAACTACATACATATACGGAAAACAGACCACGCCCCTTCATAGCCATGATTCTTAAAGAACTGAAATTTGAACATCACCCAAGGAACATTTCTGCCAATGAACTAGCAGTATATGAGTTTTTCTTTTCTGATGCCATGGCAATCACAGTTAGAATAGAATTGTTTTCTTTGACCAATTTTGAAAGAGAAACATCTGATGGACATTCCTGTGAAATTTGGTTACAATTGGCCTAGCAGAATAGGAGATGACATTCCAATCAATTGTTTGTTAGATAGAGAAAGTTAAAATACCAAACAGGACCTACTTATTTTTATCTTATTATTTTACATAAAAGTGGGTCAAGGTATTACCTAAAATAGTTACTTTCCATTACCTGAAAATGATAACTTCACAAAATTACTGAAGTTCAGGAAAAAACTGAGGCATAAAATAATGCTTTAAAAGAGGTAATGAAATAAATACAAAATGATTATGTTTTCTATGTACAAAAATAATCCCATTTAAGCACGTAACATTGCAGTTTGACAAAGCATTGTGTTTCAGAAAATAATGTTATGAAAAAATGCTTTTATTCATATTTGTTTTCAAACACCAATAGAAAACAGAAATTCTTCCTTCAACACTATTTCTAAAAATAATACGAACTTTTACTTGGTTAAAATTCCTGCATGGAAGTTCTTTTCTCTTAAAAATTAACATTTAGACAATTCCACACAAGTTTACAAAAATTCTTCGATAAAACATTCCACACACTTAAAAGAAATTAAAACCAAATATATCTGTAGTATTCCCTAAAATGACTTTGATGTAAAAATCTCCAAAAAGGTATTGTATATAAAGTTAAAAACATGATTTTTTTAGCTTAAAAAGAACCTACAGACATTGCCATTTATAATGGTCAATAAACATCAAAGGAAATATGAGGACTATATTGTGTATGTAACATATAAAACAGCAACAGAATAAAATGTTTTGATAAATCACTGAGATCAAACAAGATGCAGCCATACTATTCTACATATGTAAATATCATACACTATCCTTCAAACACTTCTTTCAATACACATTTGTAAGAAAGTAAAAATTTGCTCATACTAATATGCATTTGCGAGCATGTAAAACCTTGCTCATACTAATACACAATTGAAAGAAGGTAAACATTTGCTCGTACAAATATTCATTTTTAAGAAGGTAAACACTTTTTCATACAAATATGCATACGTAAGAACGTAAAAACTTCATTTATGAAGTAGTGTTGAAACCCCTTTCTATTGTATATTGCTGGAAGTAGATTGTGTTGCTAGTTTTACTTCCTATTATTAACTGCACTCTTTTACATAACTGACAACTTCTTCACATAAAATTAACAGGCTATATCACCTTGATCATTAAGCACATTACATAAATGAGGTGCAATCTTGTAATGGATTAGAGCGAGTGTAGGACAAAATCCCCTGCGGACAAAACCCCCTTCGCTCATTTTTGCATAGGCGGACAAAACACCCTTCGTCGTTTTTACAAAGAGGACAAAATCCCCTTCGCTGAATTTTACAAGGAGGACAAAAACCCCTTCATGTTATTTACAAGGAGGACAAAACCCCCTTCGCTGTTTTTCACAGGGTGGACTTATAAAAGTTGAAGGGGGTTTTGTCCTCCTTGCAAAAAACGTGAAGGGGGTTTTGTCCGCCTTGTAAAATTCAGCGAAGGGGGTTTTGTCCTCCTTGTGAAAAAGATGAAGGGGGTTTTGTCCGTCTGTGCAAAAATTAGTGAAGGGGGTTTTGTCCGCAGGGGATTTTGTCCGGATCCCGATTAGAGCATGTGGTCATCAGTTTCAACCACATTTCAAAAAGCAGCACTGATTTTTCTGATGAAGCATGTTCCAGGGAAATTCATATAAACTAAGATCTTTTAAAACAGTTTTATAAACAAATGTGTTGACCCAAGTTAGAAGTGAAAACTTTCTAAAAAGTCATCCATATTGACCTAGCTAGCTATAACCAATGCACTGAAGTAAACACTCAGTAACAAACTTTGTTGTGAAATACTTCTCAGCCAAGCACATACTGTCAGTTTAAGAGATGTTGTTAGTCAGATTTACAACAAATTTCTGTAAAACCTTTGATACGAGCTTAAACTGATGCCTAAGTAAAGACTTTCAATCAATGTTCATTGTAAACAAAAATACTAACGAAACAGCATCTGAAGGACAGGCATGTATATCTACACATGAAGTAGCACCAGTAATCACACACATACGTAATTTTTCACCTTCACACAATGGTACAAACTACATGACAAACATATGAAAAATGTAAAAAGCTTATAAAACAGGTGAATACAGCATAATGCCATTTTTAATATTTTTTAAAGGTGGGGGTGCTGATGCTACTGGATTGCATGATTAAAAGATAACAGTTACTGTGTGATAAAACATGGTGAAATACAAAAGCTTGTTCAGAGAAAATTCTCTGAAAATTCTGTTAAAGTGATTACTCAATTTGGCACAAGAAAGTCTCAATATTCAAACTTAACAATACAATATCATCTACAATGTACTTCAAAATAGAAGGATGGATGTCAACTTGACATATCTTTAAGCAAAACAAACTATCTTAACTGTACTCAAAAGAAGAGACAATTTAAATCTAAAATGTTAAAGCCTGTCAATTTAGGTAAATATATCTTCCTGCACATTACTTCTTACATTTTCCAAACTATATTTTATATGCTAAAACATTTTCCTCCCACAAATCAGTACAAATGTATTGTTAAAAATACCAGAACATGATCAAAGTTAAGATTGCTTTGAAGAAGACAAATTCCTAGAACTGTACAGGATAGATCATAAATTTGCTATGATATTCCTGATCAAAACGTCAACATTGAACAAAGTGCATAAACATGTACAAAATGTGACATATATTTACAACCTACACCAAAATATTTCAACTGAATGTGCACCCAAGTGTGAAATTATTTCATTTTAACCAATTTCCTACTTTTTTTGTATTTAAGCTTTACAACTTTTCAAACTTACAGCAATGAGATCTATAAAAGCTATGCTACAAGCATATCTATCTGTTTAAAACGATAATACTGTCAAGTTTGTACATCAAAGCTGTCTTCATGTATATTAACCTGAATTAACTTTATTTCCATTGCATACATCTTTCCATTTATAATAACCTAACTGGGCAAAACAAAAGAGAGATCCTAAAGCGGTTACTTAAATTAAACAGGACAAGAGGGCCATGATGGCCCAATATCACTCACCTGGGTTTAGTTGCTTACTTGAACAGTTAAAAGTTTCAACTAAATAAATACAGGCAGGTAATGTGTATGTGTGGTTTTTGTTTTGTTCTTCTTTGGAGGAGAGGGGTGGGTGGGGGTTTGACGGGGAAAATGATGTGTTATGACAATATCAAACAAAAAGATTCCGAAAGTTTCCACCACATAAAACAGGAAGTTTTTCTCTATGTAAGTCAATATAAACCAGGTGACCACCAGGGTGGAGCTGTATTTGACCTTGGGGGATAATTTAAACAATCTTAGTAAAGGAACACTAGATGATGCTACATACCAGATATAAAAGCCATAGGACCTGTGGTTTTGGACAGGATTTTTTTTTAAATGTTTCCCTATCGGTTGCCATGGCAATTAGACTTCTGAACAGAATTTAATTCTTTGGAGACCATCCAAGGAACATCCCTGTGAAGTTTCATCAAAACTGGCTTGGTGGTTTAGGAGGAGATGTTGTTTAAAGGAAAATGTTGACGGACGACGGACAATCACTGACCACAATAGCTCACCCTTGGCCACTTTGTGCTCAGGTGCGCTAAAAAGCAAACACAACTGGCTGATAATTTTCTCTGCCTATACATACAGTGAAATCACTAATATTCATGGGGGACTAATTTCTTCATGGATTTTGTGGTTGTTTCAGCACATTAAATTAAATCCCAACAAACAAGTACAATTTCCATTCATATGGGAGACGTACTAGGTAACATGAGGAATGGTTTGATGACGAGTAAAGTATCCGTTTGTATGATAAAAGTCTTGGTTTTGTTACATAGTTAACATATGTCAATCATTTCTGATGCTCAAGAAAGTTACAACATCAGGACTTCACTCCAACCGTTACAAAAAGTACAAAACGTGTGACAATTATTATTGACATCAAACCAATCCAACCATTTCTTGTGGCAAACCCAAGGGACTTTTGGATACCATACACATGGAGAAAACATCCGTATTCAGGTATCATTTTGCCTATATTTTCCTTATTGCTTGGCATATTTTCATAAAATCAAGTGCACCTAAGACAGCAAAATGAATGTAATAAGAAAAATTCATGTGTCACTCGAATCTGGACATTTACTCCGTGTGTATGGTATCCTAACGTGATGTGGGTTGGCTGCCCTGTGTGTAACCTCTGATCAAAGCCATGAAATTTAATGCCCATGAAACTAATTTTGCAGTTATTAGATACTAACAATAGTTAGTCACACTACTTGTGAAATTTCTCTAGTCCAGGGCAGTTGAAAAGGCTTGAAAAAATGGCTGTTTATTTATGAGACATGAAGTTAATAATACCAAATCAGTTTACAATCAAATTCAATTTCATAACTAACTAGAGCTATCACTAAAGGTGATGAATGTACCCACCCGCATGCACTGACACAAGACTGCATAATTATGTGGACTGTATGTATATAGACTGTATGTATACAGTATAGTAACAAAAAACAAAGTCCCATAACTATGCAGAATATTTATCTAAAAGAATGTAACATGCACCATGCACAACTAGGGTTGGTACTGATCACTTGTGTGAAGTTTCATTAAATTGTGTGCAAGGGTTCGGAAGATTAGGCACGCACAAGACTGCATATGCAGACTGTATGTACATAATATGTTAACAATAAACAAAGTCCCATAACTCTGCAATTTTTGTTGTTGAAAGAACCTAACATGCCCCATGTACAACTACTGTTGTTACTGATCACTTGTGTGAAGTTTCATTAAAATGTGTCAAGGGGATGAGGAGAGATGGTGCCCACAAGATTGTGTCTATGTATATAGTAAAGTAACCAAAAACAAAGTCCCATAACTCTGCAAATTTTTTTTCTGAAAGAACCTAACATGCCCCATGCACAACTGCTGTTGTTACTGATCACTTGTGTGAAGTTTCATTAAATTGTTTCAAGGGGATGAGAAGAGATGGTGCGCACAAGATTGTGTCTATGTATATAGTATAGTAACAAACAAGGAGCTGCGTTCAATAAAGGCTTGATGCCCCCGGTGGCATCCTTGTCGATACAAAGCAACCTAAGGCCAAAACGAGGTCAAGGTCAAACTGAAGTCAGGTGATGTTTGAAGATGAGGAATGGTCACAGGTTACATCTGTATTAGTATCAATTCATTCTTGTAAGCGGTATTGATGCTAGACGAAATGGTCCCATTTGGTTAACCAAGGGATGGCCCATATAAAGCAACCTAAGTCCAAAATGAGGTCAAGGTCAAGGTCAAACTGAGGTCAGGTGATACTTGAAGATGAGGAATGGTCACAGGCTACATCTATATTAGTATCAACTCATTCTTGTAAGCGGTATTGATGCTAGACGAAACGGTCCCATTTGGTTAACCAAGAGATGGCCCATATAAAACAACCCAAGTCCAAAATGAGGTCAAGGTCAAGATCTAACTGAGGTCAGATGATGTCTGAAGATGAGGAATGGTCACAGGTTACATCTGCATTAGTATCAAGTCATTCTAGTAAGGGGTACTGATGCTAGACGAAACAGTCCCATTTGGTTAACCTTGTACGGACGGACGGACATTCCTACATATGGATACTTATGTGGCTACTCTTTTGTTCTCTCTATTATTCTTTTAGCCACGTAAGAGAAAAATAGCCACATAAAAGCCTTACAGAATGAATGACATCAAAGGAAAAGTACAGTTACCTATTGTTCCTATAGCCACGTAAGTATCCATATGTGAGCTCGGACGGACGAACGAACGGACGGACTGGAAATCACTATATGCCTCCCGCATCAGTAGATGCTTGGGGCGTAAAAACAGAGTCCCGTAACTCTGCAATTTTTTTTTCTGAAAGAATCTAACATGCCCCATGCACAACTACTGTTGTTACTGATCACTTGCGTGAAGTTTCATTAAATTGTGTCAAGGGGATGAGGAGAGATGATGCGCACAAGACTGTGTCTACAGACAGACAGACAGACAACCTGAAACCAGTATACCCCCCTTACAACTTTGTTGTCGGGGGTACAATTAACTAAAAGTAATTGTTCAATAATTTTTACTAATATTTGAAAAATGATCCTGTAAATAAAACTAGCAATGTTTAAATATACCTGATTAAAATTCACCATTATGTAAACAAAACATGTATATTAATGACAGTAAGTATATCATGTTATAACAAGAGGGCCCTGAAGGCTCTGTATAACTCACCTGACCAAGTTGTTACCTCATATAACCTAGTATCTAATTTACCCTTGACAAACATTTTGACCATCTTTTATGTATATCAGGTAGATCATTAACCAGGTTTTTCAATTATTTTACCTAGTGACATAGTTTTAGACCTCTGGTACCCCAATTTGAACTTCACCTAGATTTCATGCAGACAAACATTCTGTCAAAGATTTATGATGATCAAGTTGAAAAAAGTGCCCTCTACAATGTAGACAAAGTTTTTCTATGATTTGACTTAATGATCTAAATTTTCCTAAGTGACCCAGTTACAAATTTATCCTAAATTTTAAACAGACAAACATTCCTACAAAATCGCATAAAGATCAGGTAGAAAATTTGGCCTTTTGTTTGTTAACATTGTCTTTCTATAATTTGATCTAGTGGCCTAGTTTTTGCCCTAGATAATACAGTTTCATACTTGACCTAAATTTCACAGCGATATTCTGACAAAGTTTCATGAAGATCAAGTAGAAAATGTTGCCAATAGAGAGTTTTTTTTCTCTAATTTGACCTAGTGTCCTAGTTTTTGACCAAGTAACCCAATTTTGAACTTAACTGATATTTCATAGAGACAAACATTCTGACAAATATTTCTGATGATCAAGTAAAAAATGTGGCCTCTACAGTGTTAACAAGGTATGATTTGATCTCGTGACCTAGTTTCTGATTCCAGATAGACCAGTTTTGAACTGCCCTAGATTATAGTGACAAACATTCTGACAAAGTATAATGAAGATTAAACAAAAAATGTGGCCTCTGGAGTGTTAACAAAGTTTTTCTATAATTTTACCTAGAGACCTAGTTTTGACCTAAGTTAAACCAGTTCTGAACCTGACCTAGATTTCATAGAGACAAACATTCTGACAGAGCTTATAGAAAACGAGTTTTAACAAGATCTTTCTATAATTTAACGAATGATTTCAGACATAATGACTTTTATCAAATTGTCACGGAGAACATATGCCCCGTCTGGGGATCGAACTCATGACCCCGTGATCCATAGATCTGCACTCTCCCTATTGAACTAAGTGGCTGACCTAGTAACCTAATTTCTGGCCCCGGTAACCCTGTTTTACATTTATCTCACAATTCAAAGAGACAAACATTCTATGTCAAAAATTCGACGATGCATGAGCAAAATGGACACAGGGTGATCACAATAGCTCACTTTGAGCTCAAGTGAGCTAAAAATGATGTGCATATCATGATATATGTAAAATGCCTCTCATTTTTAAGATTGACAAAAAAAAGTTTCCAAAATAAAAGTTTAAATTTTTTTTATCACAACAAACATTGAAAACAAGGCTAAAAATACCACTTTATAAAACTTAATTCAACCCAAAGACAATTAGCAAAATTTCTTTGTGTTCATAAAGATGAAATAAAATGTTAACAAATGTAATAAAAAGTTGATTTTGATACACGTAAATGCTATATTTGCGATATAATTAAAACAGCATACTCGATATTGCTTTATATAAAGTAAAACCTGTTTCAATCAATCTATTAAGTTTATAATATGCCTAGATAAGGTTTATAATATGCCTTCTTAATTCAAATTTCAGCTTTAATAGTTTCACTATTAGCACATTAAGACTCAAGACCTGCAAAAATGAACCTGTATTAAAAGGTACTTGTTGAGGAAACAATCAATAACATTGTCCATGCTTGCTCGCTCTCTCTTCACCAGATATTTGGAGATTGTGACACATCACTTCTAAGCACCATGTTCTATCTGCAGTCTATGTATTTAGATAATTTTAGCATATTGCTACAGTCAAGTCTGTACAGACCAATAAGTTTTGCAATTCTGCCATTTTATCTCGACATTGCATGTTTGAATCATTTAAGCATTCTGATGCTGTCACGGTTGTATGGACTGAAGTTTTGCAATTTTTTCTGTGGCTTCGAGAATTTCTTCCAATTTTGAAAGAGTTTTCTTCACACGTAACGCTGTAAGTCTTGCTGCTGGGTTTGCACTCCAACACTCGGCCATCACCTTCATCATCACCTTCATGTACTGTAGCAAACAAATAATAACACATTAATAAAGTAAAGAATTACTAAACAGTTATTTTAAACTTCATTTTAATGCCCTTTGTATCAACTATTTTCATGACTTACATCAATGCTGCTTGTTGACTGAATTGTTGACTGCCTGTTGACTGAATTACTGACTTCAGATCAGGATCCAAGGTTAACAAGTGACCGAGTATTGCAGTGGCAATACAAAAGTCCTCTACCGGTGGAAAACTTTGTTGGTGTTCTTTTCTTGTGGATGCTGGCAATAGCGTTTGGATTAAAAATGCTTCAAGGCATTTAGGAGCTAAGAAACACAAATTATTTTTACTTAAATTTCAATAGTGACCTTGACCTACAAGCATAGATCTTGTAAGAGACACATTGTCTAATCACGGGGAACATTTGTGGGCAGTACTAAGATATTCCATCGATGCACATAAAAGTTTTATCGCAATTCAATTGTGACTTTGACCTTTGGTCTAAAACCATGGGTCATGTGCGCTACACATAGTCTAATCATGATTGGGAACATCTCTGTGTAGTAATAAAAAATCCTTCAATGCATATAAAAGTAATGTTGTGGAAACAAATTTTTATTTGACCTTGAACAGTGACCTTGACCTTTAACTGACAAGCATAGATCATCTGTTGACACATTGTCTCACCATGGGGAAATTCTTGCATGTAGCACTAAGATCCATCAATGCATATAAAAGTTATGGAGCAGAAAATTTTTTTACTTGACCTTCAATAGTGACCTTTACCTATAACCTATAAGCATAATTCATGTAAAAGCATAATCTAAATACTGCCTTCTATTCATAGACCAAGTTTTATGAACCTAGCTTGAATACTTTTTGAGTAATTGCAGGATCCAGATTTGCGGATGGACAGACAGACAGACAGACAGACAGACATACCAATGGATTGAGGGCATTCCTACAGTCCCCTCCGGTGTTCCACCAGTAGGGGACTAATAACTATTGTAAAACAAGACCAGTCCTGATTGCAAATGTGCCATTGGTCAATTTCAAAATTTTACCATGAGAGAATCAGTCAGATGCTGGAGATTTTAGACTGGTTTTCAAATAACTTGTCAATCTAGTAAATATTCATGATGCTATACATATAGACATATCTAGCTCCCAACAGGGCACTTTGATACCATTAAGAAAGAGGTACAATTACTTCACTAATGTCAAATACAAATTGTCTGTATCAATGTATAATGGTAATGAATTTTCACAACACATTTGTGATTTTTCTTTTTGTTTCTAATGATTTTTTTTGCGTGGGAATTGACTGGAAGGTAGAAAATTTAATTCAATATATCAAAGAGATAGAAAATATTCAGAATTTTCCCAAGGTATTTTTCGAGAAAAGAAGGATTGACATGAGATATACACGTGCCGTCTGCCTGGGTGAATCAAATATAAGAAGATATTACTATTTCTTAGGAGACCAATTATGGCTACTATATGGTAACATTAACATTTATAACATTTTCCACTAAGATACAAATATCTGTCTGGACCCAAAATTTGCACAGAAATAATTTTTCTTACAAAATAAATGTAGTGATATCGGTTATCACTATGTCTATATATTAACAGGTTCCTATTATCTTGGTCAATGGATTCATGTTACAACAAATTTCTGGAATATTCACACAGTAATATTGGTATATGCTACCCTACTGTTTAGCCAGTTATAAAAGCACAAGTTTCCAAATTATTTCACAGATATTTTTTTCTACCAGCAAACACTAAACTCCTAATTGTGCTAATTTCATTCAATAAATATTACCATGAACACCTTATATCATTACCTATATTATCATGTGTAAAGACACTCTTAAACAAACATTTAATAGAACTATGCCATTTTGAAAATGCAAAAGGTAGTAAAATATGAAACAAGAGCTGTCACAGGAGACAGCGCGCTCGACTATTTCGATGCTGGATAGTGAAACTAGGCACATCTGAGGAGACTGGAACTGTCACTGGAGTGTTAAATGACTCCAATGGTGGATGAAGATATTGGACAATAGCTTAAGTCTGTGTCAAAAATATAAAGTAATAAGAGATAAAGATAAAGTGTATCAAAACACTAAGTATAATTCTAAGTAAAAAGGGGGCATAATTCATAAAATATTGGTGCAAGACTTATGCACCTTGTGTCATATGATGTGGGTGATGATGTGGAACAACTACTTCCAAGTTTGAATCAAATCCATTTAATAATAACTGAGATATGGTGAAAATGCATCAAAATTAACTCTAAATTCTAAGTAAAATAGGACATAATTCATAAAAAAATGGTGCCAGAGTTATGCACCTTGTGTCATATGATGTGGGTGATTAGGTGGAACAACTATTTTAAGTTTGAATCAAATCCATTCAGTTATAGCTGAGATAGATTGAAAGTGCATCAAAACTTTAACCTGAAATTCTAATTAAAAAGGGGGAATAATTCATGAAATTTTTAGGCCAGAGTTATGCATCTTGTGTCATATGATGTGGGAGATGATGTTTAAGAATTATTTTATGTTTTAATCAAATCCATTTGGTAATAACAGAGTTGGAGTGAAAGTGCATCAAAACTTTAACCTGAAATTCTAAGTAAAAAGGGGGAATAATTCATGAAATATTTGTGCCAGGGTTATGCACCTTGTGTCATATGATATGGGTGATGATGATGAAGAATTATTTTAAGTTTGAATCAAATCCATTCGGTAATAACAGAGATGGAGTGAAAGTGCATCAAAACTTTAACCTGAAAATCTAAGTGTAAAGGGGGGATAATTAAAAAAATATTGGTGCCAGAGTTATGGCCCTTATGTCAGATGATGTGGGTGATGATAAGGAATAAGTATTTTAAGTTTGAATCAAATCCATCAAGTTAATACAGAGATATGATGAAACAAGAGGGTCATGATGACCCTGGATCGCTCACCAGAGTAATATGAGCTACATGTTTCAAATGTCAAACTGATGATTTTTAGAATTTTTTTGGAAGATTTTCTGATGTACAATCAAGTAACCCCTGGGGCGGGGCCAAGTTTACCCCGGGGGTCATGAATGGAACAAAGTCTGTAGAAGTCTACTAGGCAATGTAACATATCCAATATCTAAGATCTAGGCCTTCTGGTTTATTTTTAGCAAATTTATGAAGATTTCCCTATATACAATCAAGTAACCCCTGGGGCTGGGTAAATTTGACCCTGGGGGGTCCAGATTTGATTTTTTTTTGTAGAAGTCTACTAGGCAATGCTACACGTGAAATATCTAAGATCTAGGCCTTCTGGTTTATTTTTAGAAAATTTTTGAAGATTTTCCTATGTAAAATCAAGTGACCCCATGGGGCAGAGTCAATTTGACCCCGAGGGTCATGATTTGAAATTTTTTTGTAGAAGTCTACTAGGCAATGCTACACGTCAAATATCTTAAGATCTAGGCCTTTTGGTTTATTTTTAGAAAATTTTTGAAGATTTTCCTATGTAAAATCAAGTGACCCCTGGGAGAGGGTCAATTTTGACCCCGGGGGTCATGATTTGAACAGATTTTGTAGAGGTCCACTAGGCAATGCTACACGTGAAATATCTAAGCTGTAGGTCTTCTGGTTTATTTTTAGAAAATTTTTGAAGATTTTCCTATATAAAATCAAGTGACCCCTGGGCCGGGGGTCATGATTTGAACAGATTTTGTAGAGGTCCATTAGGCAATGCTACATGTCAAATATCTAAGCTGTAGGCCTTCTGGTTTATTTTTAGAAAAATTTGAAGATTTGGGCGGGGTCAATTTGATCACGGAGGTCATGATTTGAACAAATTTTGTAGAAGTCTACTAGGCAATGCTACACGTTAAATATCTAAGACCTAGGCCTTCTGGTTTATTTTTAGAAAATTTTTGAAGATTTTCCTATGTAAAATCAAGTGACCTCTGGGGCGGGGTCAATTTTGACCCTGGGGGTCATGATTTGAACAAATTTTGTAGAGGTCCACTAGGCAATGCTATACGTGAAATATCTAAGCTCTAGGCCTTCTGTTTATTTTTAGAAAATTTTTGAAGATTTTCCTATGTAAAATCAAGTGACCCCTGGGGCGGGGTCAATTCTGACCCCGGGGTCATGATTTGAACAACTTTAGTAGAGGTCCTCTAGGCAATGCTACATGTCAAATATCTAAGCTCTAGGGCTTCTGGTTTTTGAGAAGAAGATTTTTTTAAGATTTTCCTATGTCAAATCAAGTGACCCCTAGGGCGGGGTCAATTTTGACCCCGTGTTCATGATTTGAACAAACTTGGTAGAGGTCCACTTGGCAATGCTTCACACCAAATATCTAAGCTCTAGGGCTTCTGGTTTTTGAGAAGAAGATTTTTAAAGTTTTTCCTTTCTGTTGCCATGGCAACCAGAGTTCTGCATGGAATTCAATTCTTTGAATAATTTTTAAGGACGACCACCCAAGGAACATCCCTGTGAAGTTTCATCAAAATTGGCCTGTTGGTTTAGGAAGAGATGTTGTTTAAAGGAAAGTGTGGACGGACGGACGACGGATGGCCGGACGGTGAGCGATCACAATAGCTCACCCTGAGCACTTTGTGCTCTGGTGAGCTAAAAATAGAAAGTGTTAAAAATTTTTAACCAAGGTGGGGACACGGAAAGACGGCGATGCCAGGTCGAGTAGGATAGCTCTCCTTATACTTCGTATAGTCGAGATAAAAAGTGTTGTTATACATTGTATTTGTTAAAATCCATTTATCATATTAAGACAAATGACCTTTTATAATAACATAACCTGTAGAACACAGATGACAGAATTTTCAGGATTTTCATATTAATCCTTTGAAATTGTGCAATGGTACAGTTCAATTTTTTATTCTAATTACAGAAATCTTTGTTTCAGATAACAAAATCTTCTTTGCATGCCAAAATAATAACCTCCAATCAATCTTCTGAACAGAAGATAAAACTTTTGAACAATAAATAGGAAAAACTGCTGCAACTATAAAAGCTACAAAACATAACATGTATATGAATGAAAAACAAGAGGACCATGATGGTCCTGAATCGCTCACCTCTTCCCACATGACCCAGTTTTTCTATTATTTGACATAGTGACCTAGTTTTTGAGCTCATGTGACCCAGTTTTGAACTTGACCTAGATATTATCAAGATAAAAGTTCTGACCAATTTTCATGAAGATCCATTGAAAAATATGGTCTCTAGAGAGGTCAAAAGATTTTTCTAATTTTAGACCTACTGACCTAGTTTTTGACCGCAGCTGACTTGACCTAGATATCATCAAGATGAACATTCAGACCAACTTTCATACAGATCCCATGAAAAATATGGCCTTTAGAGAGGTAACAAGGTTTTTTTATTATTTGACCTACTGACCTAGTTTTTTAAGGCACTTGACCCAGTTTCAAAATTGACCTAGATATCATCAAGGTGAACATTCTGACCAATTTTCATGAAGATCCATTCAACGGTATGGCCTCTAGAGAGGTCACAAGGTTTTTCTATTTCAAGACTTACTGACCTAGTTTTTGATCGCAGTCGACCCAGTTTCAAACCTGACCTATATATCATCAAGATAAATATTCAGACCAACTTTCATACAGATCCCATGAAAAATATGGCCTCTAGAGAGGTCACAACGTTTTTCATTATTTGACCTACTGACCTACTTTTTGATGGCACATGACCCACTTTCGAACTTGACCTAGATATCATCAAGATGAACATTCTGACCAATTTTTATGGAGATCCATTCACATGTATAGCCTCTAGAGAGGTCACAAGGTTTTTCTATTTTTAGACCTACTGACCTAGTTTTTGACCACACATGACCCTGTTTCGAACTTGACCTAGATATCACCAAGATGAACATTCAGACCAACTTTCATACAGATCCCATGAAAAAAATGGCCTTTAGAGAGGTCACAAGGTTTTTCTATTATTTGACCTACTGACCTAGTTTTTGATGGCACGTGACCCACTTTCGAACTTGACCTAGATATCATCAAGATGAACATTCAGACCAACTTTCATACAGATCACATGAAAAATATGGCCTCTAGAGAGGTCACAAGGTTTTTCTATTATTTGACCTACTGACCTAGTTTTTGAAGGCACGTGACCCACTTTCGAGCTTGACCTAGATATCATCAAGGTGAACATTCTGACCAATTTTCATGAAGATCTCATGAAATATATGGCCTCTAGAGAGGTCACAAGGTTTTTCTATTTTTAGACCTACTGACCTAGTTTTTGAAGGCACATGACCCAGTTTCAAACTTGATTTAGATATCATCAAGATGAACATTCAGACCAACTTTCATACATATCCCATGAAAAATATGGCCTTTAGAGAGGTCACAAGGTTTTTCTATTATTTGACCTACTGACCTAGTTTTTGACGGCACGTGACCCACTTCCGAACTTGACCTAGATATCATCAAAATGAACATTCTGATCAATTTTCATCAAGATCTTTTGAAATATATGGCCTCTAGAGAGGTCACAAGGTTTTTCTATTTTTAGACCTACTGATCTAGTTTTTGAAGGCACGTGACCCAGTTTCGAACTTGACCTAGATATCATCAAAATGAACATTCTGACCAATTTTCATGAAGATCTTGTGAAATATATGGCCTCTAGAGAGGTCACAAGGTTTTTCTATTTTTAGACCTACTGACCTAGTTTTTGAAGGCACATGACCCAGTTTCGAACTTGATCTAGATATCATCAAGATGAACATTCTGACCAACTTTCATAAAGATCCCACAAAAAATGTGACCTCTAGAGTGGTCACAAGCAAAAGTTTACGGACGGACGACGGACGCTGCGTGATCACAAAAGCTCACCTTGTCACTATGTGACAGGTGAGCTAAAAACAACAACAACATGTGCTTGTATATACTCACATCATCTCTGAGCCACCTGTTTGGTATCATCGGTCGTGCTCTGTCCATACACACTACTTTCTTCATCTCCTCAAAGCTTGGGTCTGATGGCACCAAATCTTGATATGGTATCGCTTGCTCGTCTACAGCCCCTAAATGGCAAACAAAATTATATTTTCAACAATAAGTTATACCAATATACAAAATCTATAGTAATCAAAATTACAAAATGGATGACATTGTAGAAAATCTGAAATAGATAAATAACTAGTTTTTGGTTCTGTTCATACCAAAAGGACTTATGGCTCCGTATAGCTCTTATTGAACGAGGGTAAAGGTGAGCAGAAGCAATGAGTTCATCAAGTTTGAGAATCATAGGTAGGGGTCAAAGCTGAAGTTATTGAGCTATAAATTGAAAATAGACAGGCAGATGACCAGCATGATCACATTACACTTCCATCTCGACAGACTGCATGACAGTGACCTTGACCTTTGAATAAGAAACCTCAAATTAAGATAGATCCTTAGTGTATGCTCTTTTTGTACTAAAGATTACTGTTATCTAAATCTTTGTCCCACTGACCTTGAAATCATCTGGCAGAGCTCCAGGTAAGATGCATATTAGCGTAAATTACGCTTTGAAATAATGCATATACGCATGTCTGATAATTTTTAAGTGTATAAAAACGCACGCTATGACTTTTTACTAGCGTATACAAAATCTGAATCGTCTAGATGCTTTACGTAACAGAGAACAGTCAGCATTAATTCTCCACATTTAACGTACACACGAATTGAATGGCACTCTATAACTCTAGGTTAAACTATATTATACACTCAATGCATGCGTAAATCAAATAATTGGGAATTGAATTAATATCGATGGTACGGTAGTGTATTTTAAAGCGGTGTCGATTTAAAATATCAACTTCCGGTGCGGAGTAAACACGTCTCTTTCTAAGAATGTAAAAAGTGAACAAACACTCAACGCATTCTTTAAACCAACAAAAATGATTCCCAAAACATAGTTAAAGGTATATTGAATATTCTATTGGGTAGGGTAGCGAGTGTGAAGTCAAAGCAGGCCAAGGGAGGAAAAAGAAGCAAAAACTTAAATTCTGAATTGAAACTGGACTGCAAACAAATTCATGGGTGTTACACCCAATAAATATGTTATAAAACTGATTTCTGTTGTTTTTTTTTTCACATTTACAAATTTCAGATTTTACCATTTTACTCATTCACAAAAATTATGATGAGTAAATACTCATAGGCCAAAAAAATTATCTGGAGCCCTGATTCTGGGGTCATTCACTGCCCATTAGTAATAGCCTAAGTCAAGGGATTTTAGAAATAGTTTTTGTACAATCACTTAATCTCTGACCCCTTAACCCAAGGATGAATAGTGGTCGTCCACCGCCCATGGGCAATGTGCCTGCCAACTGTGAGAACTGCATGTTAAAGCATTCTCTAGACATCCAACGGAGATTTTTTTTTGTATTAACATTTACCATGACCATGACCTTTGACCAATGACTTTTAAAATCAATAGTGGTCATCCACTGCCCATGACCAGTGTTCACGTCAAGTAAGATGATCATAGGTCAAAGCATTCTTAAGTTATTGAGCGGAGACAAAATCACTAACAGACAGACAGACTAGGAGATGTCCTGCACCATTACGTATGTCTCTTCAGATTTATAATTATCAACATGATAAAAGTCAAAAACGATATACAAGAGGACCATGATGGTCCTGAATCGCTCACCTCTTCCCACATGACCCAGTTTTGAGTATGACGTCATTTTTTTCTATTATTTGACATAGTGACCTAGTTTTTGAGCTCATGTGACCCAGTTTTGAACTTACCTAGATATTATCAAGATAAAAATTCTGACCAATTTTCATGAAGATCCATTGAAAAATATGGTCTCTAGAGAGGTCACAAGGTTTTTCTATTATTTGACCTATTGACCTAGTTTTCGAAGGTACGTGACCCTGTTTTGAACTTTATTTAGATATCATCAAGGAGAACATTCTCACTAATTTTCATGTAGATCTCATGAAAAATATGGCCTCTAGAGAGGTCACAAGGTTTTTCTATTTTTATAACTACTGGCCTAGTTTTTGACCGCATGTGACCCAGTTTTGAAACTGACCTAGATTTCATCAAGGTGAACATTCAGATCAATTTTCATGAAGATCCATTGAAAAATATGGCCTCTAGAGAGGTCACAAGTTTTTTATTATTGACCTCTGACCTAGTTTTTTATGGCACGTACCCAGTTTCAAACTTGATCTAGTATCATCAAGGTGAACATTCTGACCAATTTTATGGAGATCCTTCAAAAGTATGCCTCTAGAGAGGTCACAAGGTTTTTCTATTTTAGATCTATTGACCTAGTTTTTGACCGCACATAACCCTGTTTCGAACTTGACCTAGATATCATCAAGATGAACACTCAGCCCAATTTTCATACAGATCCCATGAAAAAATGGCCTTTAAGGGGTTCACAAGGTTTTTCTATTATTTGACCTACTGACCTAGTTTTTGATGGAACGTGGACCCACCTTTCAAACTTGACCTAGATATCATCAAGATAAACATTCAGACCAAACTTTCATACAGATCCCATGAAAAATATGGCCTCTAGAAGGTCACAAGGTTTTTCTATTATTTGACCTACTGACCTAGTTTTTTGATGGCACGTGACCCATTTTCGAACTTTACCTGATATCATCAAGGTGAACACTCTGACAAATTTTTCATGAAGATCTCTGAAACATATGGCCTCTAGAGAGTTCACAAGGTTTTTCTATTTTAGACCTACTGACCTAGTTTTTTGAACCGCACGGACCCAGTTTTGAAACTGACCTAGATATCATCAAGATGAACATTCAGCCCAATTTTCCCATACAGATCCCATGAAAAATATGGCCTTTAGAGAGGTCACAAGGTTTTCTATTTTTTGACCTACTGACCTAGTTCTTAAAGGCACGTCACCCAGTTTCGAATATGACCTAGATATCATCAAGGTAACATTCTGACCAATTTTCATGAAGATCTTGTGAAATATATGGCCTCTAGAGAGGTCACAAGGTTTTTCTATTTTTTAGACCTACTGACCTAGTTTTTGACCGCAACGTGACCCAGTTTCAAACTTGACCTAGAAACATCAAGATGAACTTTCTGACCAATTTTCATGAAGATCTTGTGTAAAAATGGCCTCTAGAGAGGTCACAAGGTTTTTCTATTTTTAGACCTACTGACCTATTTTTTTGAGGGCACGTGACCCAGTTTCGAACCTGACATAGTATCATCAAGATGAACATTCGGGACCAACTTTCATAAGATCCCATAAAAAATGTGACCTCTAGAGTGGTCACAAGCAAAAGTTTACGGACGCACGGACGCACTGACGCACGGACGGACGACGGACGACGGACACCGCGCGATCACAAAAGCTCACCTTGTCACTTTGTGACAGGTGAGCTAAAAAGAACAAGAGGACCATGATGGTCCTGAATCGCTCACCTCTTCCCACATGACCCAGTTTTGAGTATGACATCGTTTTTCTATTATTTGACATAGTGACCTAGTTTTTGAGCTCAGTGAACCCAGTTTTGAACCTGACCTAGATATTTTCAAGATAAAATTCTGACCAATTTTCATGAAGATCCATTGAAAATATGGTCTCTAGAGAGGTCACAAGGTTTTCTATTATTTGACCTATTGACCTAGTTTTTCGAAGGTACTGACCCTGTTTTGAACTTTACCTAGATATCATCAAGTGAACATTCTCACTAATTTTCATGAAATCTCATGAAAAAAAATGGCCTCTAGAGAGTCACAAGGTTTTTCTATTTTTATACCTACTGGCCGTTTTTGACCGCACGTGACCCCATTTCGGAAAATGACCTAGATATCATCAAGATAAACATTCAGACCAACTTTCATACAGATCCATGAAAATATGGCCTTTAGAGAGGTCACAGTTTTCCTATAATTTGACCTACTAACCTAGTTTTTGATAGCACGTGACCCACGTTACCTACTGACCTAGTTTTTTGATCGCACGTGACCCAGTTTCGAAAATGACCTAGATATTCATCAAGGTGAACATTCAGATCAATTTTCATGAGATCCATTGAAAAATATGCTCTAGAGAGGTCAAAATTTTTCTAATTTTAGACCTACTGACCTAGTTTTGACCACAGTTGACCAGTTTCAAAATTGACCTAGATATCATCAAGATGAACATTCAGACCAATTTTCATACAGATCCCATGAAAAAGTATGGCCTCTAGAGAGGTCACAAGGTTTTTTTATTATTTGACCTACGACCTAGTTTTTTAAGGCATGTGACCCAGTTTTAAACTTGACCTAGATATCATCAAGGTGAACATTCTGACCAATTTTCATGAAGATCCATTCAACGGTATGGCCTCTAGAGAGGTCACAAGGTTTTTCTATTTCAAGACCTACTGACTAGTTTTGATCGCAGTTGACCCAGTTTCAAATTGACCTATTATCATCAAGATGAACATTCAGACACTATTCATACAGATTCCATGAAAAATATGGCCTCTAGAGAGGTCACGTTTTTCATTATTTGACCTACTGACCTAGTTTTCGATGGCACGTGCCCCACTTTCGAACTTGACCTAGATATCATCAAGATGAACATTCTGACCAATTTTTATGAAGATCCATTCACAAGTATGGCCTCTAGAGAGGTCACAAGGTTTTTCTATTTTTAGACCTACTGACCTAGTTTTTGACCGCACATGACCCTGTTTCGAACTTGACCTAGATATCATCAAGATGAACATTCAGACCAATTTTCATACAGATCCCATGAAAAATATGGCCTCTAGAGAGGTCACAAGGTTTTCCTATTATTTGACCTACTGACCTAGTTTTTGATGGCATGTGACCCACTTTCGAACTTGACCTAGATATCATCAAGATGAACATTCAGAATAACTTTCATACAGATCCCATGAAAAATATGGCCTCTAGAGAGGTCACAAGGTTTTTCTATTATTTGACCTACTGACCTAGTTTTTTTTTAGACATGTGACCCACTTTCGAACTTGACCTAGATATCATCAAGGTGAACATTCTGACCAATTTTCATGAAGATCTCATGAAATATATGGCCTCTAGAGAGGTCGCAAGGTTTTTCTATTTTTAGACCTACTGACCTGGTTTTTGACCGCACGTGACCCAGTTTCAATCCTGACCTAGATATCATCAAGATGAACATTCAGACCAACTTTCATACAGATCCCATGAAAAATATGGCCTCTAGAGAGGTCACAAGGTTTTTCTATTATTTGACCTACTGACCTAGTTTTTGATGGCACGTAACCCAGTTTCGAACTTGACCTAGATATCATCAAGGAAAACGTTCTGACCAATTTTCATGAAGATCTTGTGAAATATATGGCCTCTAGAGAGGTCACAAGGTTTTTCTATTTTTAGACCTACTGACCTAGTTTTTGATGGCACTTGACCCAGTTTCGAACTTGACCTAGATATCATCAAGGTGAACATTCTGACCAATTTTCATGAAGATCTCATGAAATATATGGCCTCTAGAGGGTCACAAGTTTTTCTATTTTAGACCTACTGACCTAGTTTTTGACGGCACGTGACCCAGTTTCGAACTTGACCTAAATATCATCAAGGTGAACATTCTTACCAACTTTCATAAACATCCACGAAAAATGTGACCTCTAGAGTGGTCACAAGCAAAGTTTACGGACGGACCCGGGCGGGCTAACGCACGGACGGACGGACGACGGACGACGGACGCTGCGTGATCACAAAAGCTCACCTTGTCACTATGTGACAGGTGAGCTAAAAACAGATACATTCACGTATCTATACAAACCACCTGGCACTTCACTGGCTTTCAATGCAGATATGAAGACAAAATCATTATTAACACACACACATGTAAGTTCACTAATTGATTTTTACTATCAGGCATAAAAAGATTATACAAACTATTCCAATTATAGGCTTTTAAACATGCAACCTTCATGAGAAAGTGTTCGGAGCAAACACCATCTCAGGGGAAGTTACTCCACATAACATTCTCAGCTACTTTGCAGATTTTTGTCCAGCTTTTACAGTAGTGTTGAATTTAAAGGTTGCCAAGAGACCTTCTTCTGACTAAAAAAGTATGTGAAAAGGTTCTCTGGAAGCACTGCACGCAATCAAGCAACATAATAGCAGACTTGCCTTGATCAAGTCTGTTCATGAGAGGTAATGACATGTGCAACACCTTTCATACACCCTAGCAACGGCTTTAGCGGGAATCTATCATAGTAACAAGAGGACCATGATGGTCCTGAATCGCTCACCTCTTCCCACATGACCCAGTTTTGAGTATGACATCGTTTTTTCTATTATTTGTCATAGTGACCTAGTTCTTGAGCTCATGTGACCCAGTTTTGAACTTGACCTAGATATTATCAAGATAAAAATTCTGACCAATTTTCATGAAGATCCATTGAAAAATATGGTCTCTAGAGGTCACAAGGTTTTTCTATTATTTGACCTATTGACCTAGTTTTCGAAGGTACGTGACCCTGTTTTGAACTTTACCTAGATATCATCAAGGTGAACATTCTCACTAATTTTCATGAAGATCTCATGAAAAATATGGCCTCTAGAGAGGTCACAAGGTTTTTCTATTTTTATACCTACTGGCCTAGTTTTTGAGCGCACGTGACTCAGTTTCGTTTTTGACCTAGACATCATCAAGGTGAACATTCAGATCAATTTTCATGAAGATCCATTGAAAAATATGGCCTCTAGAGAGGTCACAACGTTTTTTCATTATTTGACCTACTGACCTACTTTTTGATGGCACGTGACCCACTTTCGAACTTGACCTAGATATCATCAAGATGAACATTCTGACCAATTTTATGGAGATCCATTCACAAGTATGGCCTCTAGAGAGGTCACAAGGTTTTTCTATTATTTGACCTACTGACCTAGTTTTTGATGGCACGTGACCCAGTTTCGAACTAGAACTAGATATCATCAAGATGAACATTCAGACCAACTTTCATACAGATCCCATGAAAAATATGGCCTCTAGAGAGGTCACAAGGTTTTTCTATTATTTGACCTACTGACCTAGTTTTTGATGGCACGTGACCCATTTTCGAACTTGACCTAGATATTATCAAGGTGAACATTCTGACCAATTTCCATGAAGATCTCATGAAATATATGGCCTCTAGAGAGGTCACAAGGTTGTTCTATTTTTAGACCTACTGACCTAGTTTTTGACCGCACGTGACCCAGTTTCGAACCTGTCCTAGATATCATCAAGATGAATATTCAGACCAACTTTCATACAGATCCCATGAAAAATATGGCCTTTAGAGAGGTCACAAGGTTTTTCTATTATTTGACCTACTGACCTAGTTTTGAAGCCATGTGACCCAGTTTCGAACTTGAACTAGATATCATCAAGGTGAACGTTCTGACCAATTTTCATGAAGATCTTGTGAAATATATGGCCTCTAGAGAGGTCACAAGGTTTTTCTATTTTTAGACCTACTGACCTAGTTTTTGATGGCACGTGACCCAGTTTCGAATCTGACCTAGATATCATCAAGATGAACATTCTGACCAACTTTCATAAAGATCCCACAAAAAATGTGACCTCTAGAGTGGTCACAAGCAAAAGTTTACGGACGGACGCACGGACAGACGGACGGACGCTGCATGATCACAAAAGCTCACCTTGTCACTATGTGACAGGTGAGCTAAAAATGAATGTACTCCATGAACCCAAAGAACCAGAAAATATAACAAAGGTAACACTAATTAATTCAACACATTTGTCTTCTTACCCCCTATTTCTGTTCTTTTTGCAATCTCCCACAAACACAGACCAAATGAATACATATCCCCTTGCTTGTATGCATCAAATGAGAATCTATTTATAGATTCTTCTAACACCTCTGGAGGCATGTAGCGTTTTGTTCCCTGTCGTGTGTTTGGTGCTACATCTACTTCACTTGTTTCACTGGAATTGGAACACAAAACAAAATACTGTAAAATCATTAACTTTTCGTGGGCACGAGTTTTTATCGTTTTGGACCAGAATGATTATTTCATTAGGATATACATTTGTTGATTTTGAATTCTGGACGCAAAATGAAAGGGTATTTTTCTGTCTCGTGGATTTAGATTTTGTGGATTGACTAAAACACAAAATGTGTGAAAATTTATACCCCAATGAAAATTTATGATTTTACAGAAATACGGTAGAGCTGTAACACCATCAAAATCTACAGGCAAAAAAAAAAACAAACCTTAACTACTACAAATAAATAAACCATGGTGAGCAACAAAAAAAATTTGAAGGCATGGACCAAACAGCAAATGAGACAAGAGCTGCCATTAAGACAGCGCGCTCGACTTTTCTCAGTGCTTGACTCTGAATTAGAGCTTTGCCAGTAAAAAAAAATCAAGTTAAAAAGGGGCATAACTCTGTCAAAATTCAAATCAGAGTTATGGGAATTGTGTCTCCTGTTGTAGACTTTGATAGTAAATAACTATTTTGAGTTTCAAGTCAAAAGCTTTAATAGTAACAGAGATATTTGACTTTATCAAAAATGTTAAGAAAAAATTCCAAGTTAAAAAAGAGGCATTTATGATTATTCTGTCAAAATTCAAATCAGAGTTATGGGAATTGTTTCTCCTGGTTTAGACTTTGATAGTAAATAACTATTTTAAGTTTCAAGTCAATAGCTTTGATAGTAACAGAGATATTTGACTTTATCAAAAACTTTAACCAACGGCGATGCCGATGCCGGGGCGAGTGCAATAGCTCTATTTTTTCTTCGAAAAGTCGAGCTAAAAATCGACAGTAAACTTAATTGCTATCTCAACCTTTAGCAATTGTTGAGTAAGTGTTACAACAGTAAGCAAGGATATCAAGTCAACAAATAACCTTTTAGGGCTAAGCAAAAAAAAAGTAAATATTTGAAAGTTCTGTAAAATCTCACTCCTTTTCTGTCTAGACAATCTAAACTCACTATGAATTTAATAAACAAGAGGACCATGATGGTCCTGAATCGCTCACCTATCCCCACATGACCCAGAGTTGAACTGAGTATGACGTCGTTATTTCTATTATTTGACATAGTGACCTAGTTTTTGAGCACATGTGACCTAGATATCATCAAGATAAAAAATTCTGACCAATTTTCATGAAGATCCATTGAAAAATATGGCCTCTAGAGAGGTCACAAGGTTTTTCTATTATTTGACCTAATGACCTAGTTTTTGAAGGCACGTGACCCACTTTTAAACTTGACCTAGATATCATCAAGGTCAACATTCTCACCAATTTTCATGAAGATCTCGTGAAAAATATGGCCTCTAGAGAGGTCAAAAGGTTTTCTATTTTTCGACCTACTGACCTATTTTTTGACCGCACGTGACCCAGTTACGAACCTGACCTAGATATCATCAAGCTGAACATTCTCACCAATTTCATGAAGATCCATTGAGAAATATGGCCTCTAGAGAGGTCACAAGGTTTTTCTATTTTTAGACCTACTGACCTAGTTTTTGACCCCACCTGACCCAGTTTCAAACTTGACCTAGATATCATCAAGGTGAACATTCTGACCAATATTCATGAAGATCTCATGAAAAATATGGCCTCTAAAGAGGTCACAAGGTTTTTCTATTTTTAGATCTACTGACCTAGTTTTTAACCCCACGTGATCCAGTTTCGAACTTGACTTAGATATCATCAAGGTAAACATTCTGACTAATTTTCATGAAGATCCATTGAAAAATATGGCCTCTAGAGAGGTCACAAGGTTTTTCTATTTTTAGACCTACTGACCTAGTTTTTGACCGCATGTGACCCAGTTTCAAACATTAACTAGATATCATCAAGGTGAACATTCTGACCAATTTTCATGAAGATCCATTGAGAAATATGGCCTCTAGAGAGGTCACAAGGTTTTTCTATTTTTAGACCTACTGACCTAGTTTTTGACCCCACATGACCCAGTTTCGAATTTGACCTAGATATCATCAAGGTGAACATTCTGACCAATATTCATGAAGATCTCATGAAAAATATGGCCTCTAGAGAGGTCAAAAGGTTTTTCTATTTTTAGATCTACTGACCTAGTTTTTAACCCCACGTGACCCAGTTTCGAACTTGACCTAGATATCATCAAGGTGAACATTCTGACCAATTTTCATGAAGATCCATTGAGAAATATGGCCTCTAGAGAGGTCACAAGGTTTTTCTATTTTTAGACCTACTGACCTAGTTTTTGACCCCACGTGACCCAGTTTTGAACTTGACCTAGATATGATCAAGGTGAACATCCTGACCAATTTTCATGAAGATCCATTGAAAATTATGGCCTCTAGAGAGGTCACAAGGTTTTTCTATTTTTAGACCTAATGACCTAGTTTTTGACCGCACGTGACCCAGTTTCGAACTTGACCTAGATATCATCAAGGTGAACATTCTGACCAATTTTCATGAAGATCAATTGAAAATTATGGCCTCTAGAGAGGTCACAAGGTTTTTCTATTTTTAGACCTACTGACCTAGTTTTTGATGGCACGTGACCCAGTTTCGAACTTGACCTAGAATTTACCAAGATTAACATTCTGACCCATTTTCATAAAGATCCCATGAAAAATGTGACCTCTAGAGATGTCACATGGAAAAGTTTACGGACGCACGGACGCACGGTCGCACGGACGCACGGACGACGGACGACGGACACCGCGCGATCACAAAAGCTCACCTTGTCACTTTGTGACAGGTGAGCTAAAAACATGATACCATGTAAATACACAGCAGTTCTTGAAACAAGCTGCTAATATGTTATCGTATGAGAGTGTCTAACATCTCATGTCAGAATGTTTCTTCAAATGAAAAAATATGATCCACATCATAAACCTAACTTGCAGACATATCTGATATTTCTAAGATCCAAAGCTGATTACATTAAAGTGATATTCCAGAGACCAATGATAAGCAGACACAAGAAAAGATGCAAAATAAATCTTGACGTGTTGATTTTCAATCAGACAGCTGCAGCTGCCTTGATGCACTTTTGTGGTTTTCATCCAAATACATTTTACTAATATAAATGTCATCATATACAGTTTTCTGTATAGTTGAAATAAATAACTTTTCACAGTAAGTTGTTTTGTTTCAGTTTAAGCCAGAAGGAGACACTTTCAGGAATCTTAGTGAAATTAAATCTGTTGATGTTGGAACTGAGGTGCCCCTCCAAGCACGATTCAACGCCTACTTTCCAAAAGCCTTCCTTAAATGACAGAATTCTACACTCATAACACGGTTTTCAACAAACATCAGTAAGGGGCAAGTGATTTAGTCAATGACATTAACAACTTGTGCATGAAGGCCCCTTTTACAGTAATAAATATAGATAATTAAGCCAAAAATACAGTAAAATCTCACAGTACTGTCTACCTATATAAACACCATTTCATGCATCACTTTTCTGGCTTGATGCGAGATATTTTTTACAACGGAAACTTTGTGATTTTTCCTATTCCATGCAAAAAATTAACCATCTACGAGAAATATAAGCCAGAAGTGTGACCTTGAAGCGAGCCAACGGAAACCTGCGCTCTGCACGTCGTCTCGATGTGGTGAACATTTGTGCCAAGTTTCTTTAAAATCCTTCGAGCAGTTCAAGATTTACAGAGCGGACACGAAACAAAGTCTTATGACCTTTGACCACTAAATGTGACCTTGACCCTGAAGCAAGCCATCCGAAACATGCTCTCTGCACCTCATCTCACTGTGGTGAACATTTATGTCAAGTTTCTTCAAAATCCTCCAAGGGGTTCAAGAGTTACAGAGCGGACACGAAATTGCTAATGGACGGACAAACAGACAGACACCGGCGTTGTAACATAATACGTCCTTTCAGGCGTATAATAAAAAGTAATGAGCATATTTGTGCCATCAGAGTGCACACACTATACATTTCAAAAGTAAATCAATCAAATGACTCAGTATATTTGTGGTTTAAACCAACCAAAAGACTTCACATCTCACAATTGAACCAATCAACAAGAAGGATTTGAAAAAGTTATATATGGAAATGTTACCTGACATATTTCACTGCCAGTCCAAGATCAGCTATACAACAACTACCATCTTTCTTCACAAGAATGTTTTTTGTTTTTATATCTCTATGAGCAATTGCTGGTTTTCCTGGAAATGGGAAAACAATTAACAACTGGAAAATAGGGAGAGAACAAGTTACAAAATCTATATACCAGTATAAACTACCTGAACTATTGGTACATGTGCTGATGATTTGTATTAATAAAACATAGCAAACTGATTTGTTTCAATTTTTTTTTTACATCATTTTACATGAAATTACTCCAAATTCTAAGAACATTATTTGTCAACAAAGTGCAGTGGATGATATTTGCCAAACAAGTATAATTTTCTATGGTAGTGGGTTTAAGCCCTGGAAGCACAATAACATTCTTGTTTCAGAAACTTTAAGAGGTTCCATTTGTAAATGATTTATATTTAATATAGATATCCAATGTCCATCAACCATTTGAGCCGCGCCATGAGAAAACCAACATAGTGGCTTTGCGACCAGCATGGATCCAGACCAGCCTGCGCATCCGCGCAGTCTGGTCAGGATCCATGCTGTTCGCTAACAGTTTCTCCAATTCCAATAGGCTTTAAAAGCGAACAGCATGGAGCCTGACCAGACTGCGCGGATGCGCAGGCTGGTCTGGATCCATGCTGGTCGCACACCCACTATGTTGGTTTTCTCATGGCGCGGCTCATTTAAGTATTTTATCTCTACATATTTACTTCAGATGAACAAAATCTTCTTTAAAACATATTTTATTTTACTAATTATGCGAAATAGCTGTGTATGTAGAGATATTTTCATAATTAAATGTAATGCAGTAACAGTTGTTTGTTAAAAAAAACTTCCATTTTTCAGTGATAGTACACATTTATACTGTATTCAGCTATACATGTAATAAGCGTGTACTGTAATTTTGAACCTAATGCACTGTACAGGTAATACACATTAACATGTTCACCTTATGTTTACACAAACTATATATAGTACTTGATCATTTTTTTTTACATCAGTACACCTTTAATATCATCTATATTACTATAAGCATTTTGCAATATAAAGACTATATTGTGAATTGAAACTTGTACTCCAACCTTATAACATCAACCTTGGCCCAGAACAAATGGATCATGGGTTCTGCATGCCATCTTGATAAAATGGACATTCACCCACCAGACACGTGGAACATTCAACTCCAGTTCAAATATCCTTCATAATTTTAGCCAATATGTACCGTACATGAAATCGGGAGAATAAACAATATTTTTTTTTATTATTTCCATACCTCTTGTACCAAATATTTCTGTATGTAAGTGCGACAAGCCGCAGGCAATGGAATGAGCTATTTTTAGCATGTCATGATGATCGAGTGTGTTCTCGCTGAGGTAATCGTACAGTGACCCGTTGTCATGATAGTCTGTGATGAGGAACAGCTGGGTCCACGAGCCTGTCCCCTTTATATCAGCAGCTATAAAACCTGTAATCAATAAGGCTGTAATTAACTCAGTGTTCTCATTTTGGGACAAAATCTTTTTATGAACAAGAGCTCGTCGAACATGAAATGCCCCCTTGATGCATTCAGTAATTGCACAAGGAACAGAAATTATTTGCTCACTGTAAACAAAAGTTCTACTGTCCTTGTTCAATGTGACCTTGACTTTTGACCTACTGACATCAAAATCAACAGGGGTCATCAGCTGGTCATGACCAACCTCCCTATCAAGTTTCATGATCCTAGGCCCAAGCGTTCTCAAGAAATTGTCTCAAGGTATCGTCCGAAAAAAAGGGTTTAACTGTTCTGGGTCAATGAGACCTTGACCTTTGGCCTACTGACCTCAAAATCTATAGGGGTCATCTACTGGTCATGACCAACCTCCCTATCAAGTTTCATGATCCTAGGCCCAAGCGTTCTCAAGAAATTGTCTGCTAACGGTTTAAATGTTCCCAGTCACTGTAACCTTGACCTTTGACCTACTGACCTCAAAATCAATAGGGGTCATCTGCTGGTCGTGATGAACCTCTGTATCATCTTTCATGACCCTTGGCCCAAGTGTTCTCAAGTTATCGTCCAGAAACTGTTTAACTGTTCCTGGCCAATGTGACCTTGAACTCTGACCTAATGACCTCAAAATCAATAGGGGTCTTCTGCTGGTCATGACCAATCTCCGTATCAATTTTCCTGATCCTAGGCCAAAGCATTCTCGAGTTATCGCCCGGAAACCGTTTTACTGTTCCTGGTCACTGTGACCTTGACCTTTGACCTACTGATCTCAAAATCAATAGAGGTCATCTGCTGGCGATGACCAACCTCCCTATCAACTTTCACGATCCTAGGCCCAAGCAATCTTGAGTTATGATTAGGAAATCATTCAACTGTTCCGGGTCACTGTGACCTTGATCTTTGACATACTGACCTCAAAATCAATAGGAGTCATCTCCTGGTGATGACCCACCTTACTATCAACTTTCATGATCCTAGGCTCAAGTGTTCTTGAGTTATCATCCGGAAACGGATTGGTCTACATTCTGACCAACCGACAGACAGACTGACATCTGCAAAACAGTATACCCCTCCTTCTTCGAAGGGGGCCATAAAAATATAGGAAATCTTCAGTGCAATAATAACAAGAGCACTGCCTTGCGGGTGTAGACGCTCATCTGATTTTTTTGTCTCTGTATAATATTTTGTAAGTCCAAAAGGGGCCATAATTCTTGCAAAAAGCAGGATAGAGTTATGTCTCTTGCTGTACAGAGTCAGCTTTTAATGGTGAACAAATATTGCAAGTTTTAAAGCAATAGCTTTGATAGTTTAGGAGAAAAGCTGAACTAAACACAAAACTTAACCAAGAAATCTGATTTTCTAAGTCGAAAAGGGGCCATAATTCTTGCAAGAAGCAATGTCGAGTTATGGTACTTGCTGTGCAAAGTGAGCTTTTAATACAACAACTGCTCCAAGTTTTAAAGCAATAGCTTTGACCATTAAGAAGAAAATTTGACCTAATCACGAAGTCCAAAAGGGGCCATAATTCTTGCAAAAAGCAGGATGAAGTTATGTTTCTCACTGTATAAAGTCAGCTATTGATGGTGAACAAGTGTTGCAAGTTTCAAAGCAAAAGCTTTGATAGTTTAGTAGAAAAGGTGACCTTAACACAAAACTTAACCAGGCAACGCCAACACCTGCCAAGTAATGACAATAACTCACCTTTTAAACATAATAAATACTGGTATTTTAAAGTGAAACTTTCTCTTTGCTGGTAGAAACAAAATAATTCTTCCAGTCTTTGAAGTGACTTGCCGGCTTAGCTAAAGAGTGAAAACGCAGAGCTATGATTTGTGAGTTTGATCCCTGATTTTATCAGGTTCATGTGGAGAAGTTTGTAGGGCTTGTGGGGAACAGGACAGTACTGGTACAAAATCCAGGAACACTGGGTAGGTTAAGTTAACTACCCACTATTACTTAACTGAAATATTGTTGAAATATGGCGCTAAACCTAAACAAACAAACTAATAAAGTCTTTGAGGTATACCTTTGAAGCGTTCAAGTTAATCTTTATATAAACCTGCAAGATTACTACATGTCAGTGTCAGCAGGCATTCGATTCAGTACCCTTTACAACAAATTTGACTCTTGCATATTAATTTCTTTGTACTCTCTAAAAAGAGACAGGTTACTATTCTGAACCATGTAACACAACTTAAAGCTATAAGGATTTCAAAAGGAGCTGCCCATACCTAATATATTATCATGACGTAACAGCACAGTTTGATAAAGTTCTGTCTCTCGGAGCCAACTGGCCTCTTCTGTGGTAAGAAATATTTTCACAGCAACATTCTCTCCTCTCCACTTAGCCTTATACACCTCTCCATATCTTCCTTTACCAATGGTTTTAGTCAGCTGTATCTGTTTGGCTATTGTTCTCTGAACCTAAATAACACAGTCTCATAACTAAAACATACTATAATATCAACATAACTCACAGAAATATGATACGGCTTAAGCCTTATAATAGACATTAGCAGCATTCTCAGGTTAACATTGCAAGAAATTGACAAATAGGTCACATTTCGATGTCTGGTGACGCCATGTTTTTTTGGTATTATTTGAAAGAATTGTGTCTGCTGAACAAGACTTAGTAAATAAGATGGCCATAAATAATACGCAAGAATCATTATAGTCATGTTTTTTGACAGCTAAATGATCAATCTTACACTGTAATATCTGGATTTCTATTGAAGCATCATTGCAGACTATCAAGTAAAACAAGAGCTGTCGGAGGACAGCAACGCTCGACTATTTAACAGCCTTGTCGCTTGAATGAATAAGAAAGTCGAAAAAGGGGCATAATTTAGTAAAAAAGTAAAATAGGGTTATGGAACCTGCATAGTGCTTATCAGCTCATGACAGTGGACAAGTGTATGAAGTTTCAATCCATTCCCATTAGTGGGTACTGAGATACCAGCTTACATATAAGAATTTAACCCAAAAACTCCTAAGTTGAAAAAGGGGCATAATTTTGTAAAATGCAAAGTTGAGTTATTGACCCTTTGCACTGCATGTCATATCATGACAGTGAACTAGTGTGTGAAGTTTCAATCCTTTCCCATTAGTGGATACTGAGATACCAGCTTACATACAAAAACTTAACCAAAAATTTCTATGTTGAAAAAGGGGCATAATTTTGTAAAAAAGCAAAATAAAGTTATGGGACCTGCTTTGTGCATGTCAGATCATGACAGTGAACAAGTGTGTGAAGTTTCAATCCATTCCCATTAGTGAGTACTGAGATACCAGCTTACATACAAAACCTTAACCAAAAAATTCTAAGTCGAAAAAGGGGCATAATTTTGTAAAAAAGCAAAATAGAGTTATGGAACCTGTGCAATGTAAGTCAGTTTATCACAGTAAATAAGTGTGTGAAGTTTCAATCCATTCCCACAAGTGGTTACTGAGATACCAGCTTACATACAAAACCTTAACCAAAAATTTCTAAGTCAAAAAAGGGGCATAATTTTGTAAAAAAGCAAAACAGAGTTATGGAACCTGTGCAATGTAAGTCAGTTTATCACAGTGAATAAGTGTGTGAAGTTTCAATCCATTCCCACAAGTGGTTGCTGAGATACCAGCTTACATACAAAAACTTAACCAAATCGGGACGCGGACGCCGATGCGGACGCGGACGCGGACGCCGACGCATGGGCGAGTCCAATAGCTCTACTATTCTATGAATAGTCGAGCTAAAAATAAAATTCTGTAATATATTTTGTCTTTTAGGCCTCACCAAATTAAGAAGTTGTTCATCGGTTTTGCCGATTGTATATTTTCAGAAACACAAAAAATTTTTTTTGACCTGTGCTCGCCCCATTGAAAAAAATCAAGTCAAAATTTCTTGGTGCGCTACTTTTTACGGACGTAACAGTGAACAAATGCTTATAATTCCAGTCCCATATTGTTCTAAAATGGACTTTAATCACAATAAATACATACAGCGCACACATCGTCTACAATATATCATAATACTTATATTTAGTGGCATTAAAGTTATTTCCCCTTTATGCAGTTACGCCATTTTCTTCAAATGTTTACCAAATTGAGTTGCTACAATTAAGAAATGAAATGATTTTTTTCGGTGTTCATGTGAAATGAACGACAGAATAGGATCGGCAAATCCATGAATCGCACTAAAAATAGTTTCATTTCTTATATTTACATTATATTTCCTTTCCATTTGTAAACAAGATTGCACACATTTTGTGGCATTTAACATTAAAATCAGCTTCCTGGCCATTCTGTTCACCACACGGAACAACTGCGACGTCATCTAAGGAACGTTCTCCCTGACTATACGCAAACGTCGTCAAAACAGCGGTCGGTTATCACTAAGCAGCGATGACATAAATTTTGCGCCTTTCCTTTTGCTGTTCATACGAAATGAATGTCACAATTTTCAATGGAAAAGAATAGGGCAGATGTAAATATTATCAGATTTATTTCAATGAAAGTTGGATGAAAAACTTACTAATTTATTTGATAACATCAATCTACATTATTTTGGTAAGGGTAATTACGTACTGATGCACATCACTTTTCTGTTTTCTGTTTTTCATGTCAGAATGTTCAAGCATTTGTATACGAAAGTGATTGGGGAAAGGAATTTACATTATGAGTTGTGTTCAGACCAGTTTAATTTTTCAAATTTTCCAATCCTCAAGTAGAATTATGTTAATGCACGTTAATCTCCATTCCAGACCTTAATTGAGACTTTGTTTCAACAAATTTAATCCATTATGTAAATTTGAAGTTAGAACAAGAGCTGTCCTTAAGACAGCATGCTTGACTTTTCTAAGTGCTGGACTCTGAATTAAAGCTTTGCCAGTAAAAGGGGCATAATAGTCATAAGCTTTGAAAGTAACAGACCTATTGGACGTTATATACAACTTAAACAAAAATATTCTATGTTAAAAAGGGACATAACTCTGTCAAAATTCAATCAAATTCAGAGTTACGGGGATTGTTTCTCGTGGTGTAGACTTCGATAGTTAATAACTGTTTTAAGTTTCAAGTCAAAAGCTTTAGTAGTAACAGAGATATTTGACATTTTTCATAGCAGTAAATATTCGTCACATATCTATGTCATGATTATGGTTTAAAGTTATGCATTGTTGTATTTTACGTATTTTTTAACAGCAATTTCAAAAGCATACATTATTTGATTACACTGTACTGTATGCCAATGTTATTTCCTTTTTTTCACGAATTTGCTTTGTTGTGCCTCTGCAGGTCAAATTTTCTCAATCTCTGGTGAATTATTTTTAATGTAAAATGGGCTTTACATTCTATTTTAAGGTTTTTATTAGTCTCAATTTTTTCAGAAAAAAATCAGATTAACAACTTTTCAATTTGGTGTGGCCTTAATTGATATTTTCTTTTTCAGTAAATTATACACTTTCAAATGATACCAAAATTATATGAGCTTACCTCTGAAATGGAACTAGATATGTGTGGCAGTTATGTGAAAATCCTTCATTTTATATCGAATATATATGGAATAATATTTAGGTCAGTAAAGCCTTCTCAATATATTGAGAGGAAAAGGTTTTTGTACTAACTGTTACTGTGACCTTGATCTTTGACCAACTGACCTCAAAATCAATAGGGCCATGCAATGCACATGAGCAATATACAAATCAAGCTTGAGGATCATAAGTCAAAGAATTCTTCCGTTTTTAGCACAAACGATTTTTGTACTATGTCATTGTGACCATAACCTTGATCCACTGACTAAAATCAATAAGGGACATACACTACCCATGAGCAATAAGCATATCAAGTTTGATGATCAAAGGTTAAAGCATTCTTATGTTGTTGAGCTGAAATGGTATTACTAACAGATAAACAGACATATTTAGACAGAGGACACAGATGTATAAATAGGTATCAGAATCAAGATATATATGATTATATATGAAGTGTTGGTGTCTTCCGTTTTCATACAAGCTGATATACCGGTATTTGTTTTTTTTGTGTTCTTTAAACTAGAATCAGTGACACATCACAGACATATATAACTTCTGAACAAATTTAACACAAAGTTAAGGTTTTGCATAACATCTATTCGAAATGGAAGTATGTCAATTTCAAATACACCTGCTTCCACAAAAGAACTTGAGAGAAAAAGACACAGCTCAGCTGACAGTTTGCTCTGAATGAAATCAGAATAAAAACTGACATCTATAAACATAATTCATATGCTTCGAGAAAAGAAAAACGTTACCAATAACGGCAATCCTGAACCACTCCCTGAAGAATGATCTATCATTTCTGACAAAGTCTCATCTTGTGGTAAAATCACTTCTTTCTCTATGTCATTTATCATTTCCTGTTGTTCTATTTCACGCTTCCTGTACCTACAAAACAATATAAAGATGGATTTTAACAGGCGTCGAATGGGTCAGGTATAAACACATACAGAAATTCAATGGATAACCTCTCAAAAACACAAATAACAAGAAGTTGCATTCAATAAACGCTTGATGCCCCCGGTGGCATCCTTGTCGATACAAAGCATCCCAAGTCCCAAACAAGGTCAAGGTCAAACTGAGGTCAAGTGATGTTTGAAGATGAAGAATGGTCACAGGTTACATCTACATTAGTATCAAGTCATTCTAGTAAGGGGTATTGATGCTAGACGAAACGGTCCCATCTGGTAAAAACCAAGAGATGGCCCATACAAAGCAACCTAAGTCCAAAATGAGGTCAAGGTCAAACTGAGGTCAGGTGATGTCTGAAGATGAGGAATGGTCACAGGTTACATCTGCATTAGTATCAAGTCATTCTAGTAAGGGGTATTGATGCTAGACGAAACGGTCCCATTTGGTTAACCTCGTACGGACGGACGAACGGACGGATGGATGAACGGACAGGGCAATCACTATATGCCTCCCATATCAGTAGATGCCGGGGGGCATAAAAATATATTTTAGCCGATATTATAAACAAGAGGGCCATGATGGCTCTATATCGCTCACCTGTTATCATTGCACTTGAGGACAAGAAGGTCCTCAGAAAAAATATCTAAGTCCAAAGGACAGAACAACTAAGGGAAGAAATTAAACCGAAAAGAAAAAGAAATTCTTACAAGGTACAGATATGTCAAAATACACTTAAAAATTGGAGAAAAAACAAGCTATTTATAGTAACGTAAAAGGGAATTAATTAAAAAAAAAAAATGATTGTAAGTTAACAAAAGAAGCATCTGCCAAATAAATCTGTTGACATAAATGAAATTTCAGATCAGTATCTTCATTAGTTACGGAGATATACCCATTTTAATTTGAAATAAAGGGAGGTAATCTGACATAAAATCAGTCCATAGTTACCTACCCTCATTGGTTCAGTCCAACTAATGACAATAATGAAATTTCAAATAAGTCCTATAAGTACTTACTGATATAAATCAAGTTTGATTACAATCAGGGGAGGTGGTAATCAGATATAAAATAACTCTGGAACCTACGAATGGATCTGATTTGTCATGGAATCCAAGATTTATTGTTGTTGAAGATATTTTGGAAGTTTGTATCAAATAAAACCATAAATGAAGTCTCTATATGGCTGCAAAAGCCAAAATAGCCAATTTTGGACCTTTAAGGGGCCATAACTCTGGAACCCATGAAGGAATCTGGCCAGTTCAAGAAAGGAACCAAGATCTTGTAGTGATACAAGTTTTGTGCAAGTTGGTTAAAATCAAATCATAAATGAAGCTGCTATTGTGCAGACAAGGTCAAATAGCAAATTTTGGCCCTTTCAGGGGCCATAACTCTGGAATCCATTATGGGATCTGGCCGGTTCAAGAAAGGAACCGAGATCTTATGGTGACACAAGTTTTGTGCAAGTTTGATTAAATTCAAATCATAAATGAAGCTGCTATTGTGCAGACAAGGTCAAAATAGCTAATTCTGGCCCTTTCAGGGGCCATCACTCTGGATCCCATAATGGAATCTGGCCAGTTCAAGAAAGGAACCAAGATCTTATGGTGATACAAGTTGTGTGCCAGTTTGGTAAAAATCAAATTATAAATATAGCTGCTATTGTGCAGACAAGGTCAAAATAGCTAATTTTGGCCCTTTCAGGGGCCGTAACTCTGGAACCTGCAATGGGATCTGGCCAATTCAAGAAAAGAACTGAGCTCTTATGGTGATACAAGTTGTGTGCAAGTTTGGTTAAAATAAAATCATAAATGAAACCACTACCGTGCAGACAAGAAATTGTTGACGCACGGACGCACGAGACGCACGAGACGCACGGACGGACAGACTGACGACGGACGAAGGGTGATCACAAAAGCTCACCTTGTCACTATGTGACAGGTGAGCTAATAATCAATATCTTTCAAGTTCCAACAAAAGTACATTGAACTTTAAAGGTGGATAATCAGGTTTTGGCCATGTAACGGATTTGTTCGAAACTTTAGCATCTGATCATTTACACTCATTTATGTTCACTTAACACTTAATACAAATTAGATTTTCACTGGAGGTATTTTTAAAATTTCATTTTCCTATCCTGGTTGCCCAACCAAGATAGAGTTATTTTATCATAAGTATAAATTTGATAAACATACTTTGCCTAAGGAAATGTATAAATATTAGACATATTGTAATATATTTGTAAAATATTTGCATTAAAAATTATGTATTTAGATGGAATTCATTAGAAACGCAAGTTTGAAAAATTATTATTACCCCCCTTTGCCTATCTTGGTTGCGCAACCAAGATAGATTGGAAATAAATGAATTCAGAAGCTACACACAGCTTTTAAACTTACATTTTGGTTCAGATTGTTCAATAGTTGATATGTCTATCAAATGCAAATGTAAAACTAGACATTGTATCGAAATAAAAAGAAATACCCAACTTTTTATATACTTTCATATTAAAGGGGAGTAATTACAAAATTTTATAAAGTTAATAAAATATACATTTCAAATAGGAATCTAACTCTATGTAATCGGTCTTTTTGTTCCTTAAATAATTCTCTACCAGAATATACAAAAAGTAAAAAATGTCATTAAATGTTGATTAAATGTGATTGACCACCTTTAAAAGACAGGCCTGAAGATATTTTTGGCCTCCGTAACTTGAAATTGTCACATAGTGTGTCAAGTTTAAAGAGCCTGTTGTATTTGAAAAAAATGCAATCATACTGAGACAGATGTTTGGCACAATTACTGTTTTGATGCACTGTTGCTCAGAGATCCATAAAAGTATAAATAAATATTTGAGAAACATTTGTTAGCTAGCAATGCACTTCGTAGAATACTGCAGTTGAACAAAGGTACATAAACAATATTAAACTATCACCATTAAGAATAAATGTGAAAGTTTAAGCCCTTTTCGCAGTCGTTTAAGGTTCTCTGGGTCTGCATGTCTTGACGGCATCAAGTGAGTAATCAGACAAAAGGATAATTTTACGTCTTACCAATGTGTTGTCTTTTTTAGATAATGAAACGCTTTTAACAAAGGAAAGGACTCAGATTCTTAATTTTTTTTGGCAAATTTTAAAGATCTTCTGTTGGCATTACCTACATCTTTAGTATTTGGATGTGCTTAAGTCCTGAATTCATACAAAATATCAATTACAGGTATCACTGGAAACATACACAAGAAATAAATGAAAAACAACCAAAACTAGAGATGCTTTGAGAAAAGCGCATGTCTCCCACAACTGCAACATTGAAAAATGTCTAGTTTTTCTCGATGGCTATGATAAATAGATCCAATCAGTAATTCAAGGGCCATAATTCAAAAGTGCATGGGAGGATTTGGCTAGTTATCAAACTTGGCCGAGGTCTCATGGTCAAACACATTTTGTTCAAGTTTGGTGAGGGTCAGATGAGCAATGTTCGACTTAGAGCGCGGACAAGCTTGAAAAATTCTAGTTAAGTTTTTCTTGATGGATGTGATGAGTGGATCCAATTAGTAATTAAAGGGCCATAATTCAAAAGTGCCTGGGCGGATCTGGCTAGTTATTGAACTGGCTGAGGTCTCATGGTCAAACACATTTTGTTCAAGTTTGGTGAGGATCAGATGAGAAATGTTCGACTTAGAGCGCGGACAAGCTTGAAAAATTCTAGTTTTTCTCGATGGATGTGATGAGTGGATCCAATTAGTAATTAAAGGGCCATAATTCAGAAGTGCCTGGGCGGATTTGGCTAGTTATCGAACTTGGCCTAGGTCTCATGGTCAAACACATTTTGTTTGTTTGGTGAGGATCAGATGAGAAATGTTCAACTTAGAGCGCGGACAAGCTTGAAAAATTCTAGTTTTTCTCGATGGATGTGATGAGTGGATCCAATTAGTAATTAAAGGGCCATAATTCAGAAGTGCCTGGGCGGATTTGGCTAGTTATCGAACTTGGCCGAGGTCTCATGGTCAAACACATTTTGTTCAAGTTTGGTGAAGATCAGATGAGAAATGTTCGACTTAGAGTGCGGACAAGCTTTGTTACAGACACACACACACAGACACACACACACACACAGACTGGAGTAAATCAGTATGTCTCCCACACCACTGTGTGGTGGGAGACATAAATATTCTTACCTTAAATAAACAAATGTTGCCGTGACAATAAGAACGATGAGACACACAGATACAGAGACGAGCAACGCAATCTGAGTCAAGTTCTCATACCGTTTGTACTCTTTTGGCTCATTATCTGAAACATACATAAAACTATAGTTGACTGATAAGATAATTATAAATTACAAACTATAAGTTGCATTCTTGTTTATTCAAATAGTCTTTTGTTATTAACGCAACTAACCCACACATCGTGATTTGTAATTTTCAAAATAATTTATCACCGAAAGGCAAGATGTCGCCACTGTTTCATGAAACATAATGGTTGACCAGTTTATAGTTTCCAAAATTACGGTAAGATTCAAATTTTTGCAGTTTTTCTCATGAACTTTTATAAACCGTTGTAACGCTTTATTTTGTAAACACTGATAAATATAGAACGAGACGCGACAGCATTTTTAGACGCTATCATCACGCGGGCAGCAAACCAAAAGTGCACATGTAGTTTGACGGGTCAATTTATATACTCTTCTACCAATTAGGGATGTCAGCATATTTACTTTGCCATATTTAGGTAAAAACCACTATCACATCCAAATAACACTACCTAAATAACAGACCTTTCCAAAATTAGAAGTACATAAACATCGTTTACCTCAAAACTGAACTATAGGTAGCGCACAGCATTATGGCGTTTAGAAGTGAAAACAAAACAATAACATAAAATTAAGTCATTACCCTAAGTTTACGATTTAGTCAATGATTCCTCATTGGCCGAGTGGTTATGGTATTTGTATAATTAAATTCACTATTATACCTTTTAGTTGTGAGTTCGATCTCCATTTTCTTTTCAGTTTGCATTATATACTTTGTGTAAGTTTGTTTTTCTCCGGTTTCTAATTTATTGTTTTATTTCTTATTTTCGTATAGAATTGGTAGTATCTATAAATCAATCAATCCCAAAATTATGGCCAGGCAATGCTTTTATTAAAGTGAAGTGTAAGATTGCTATAAAATTTATGAAACTAACCCGAACAGGTTTAAACATATCACAGGAAATCTTTAAAAAACATTAGATCATATTAAAGGTGGAGTGTATTTAGACATAATAACATGTCAACTGCGACAAATAATTTTAGTGAACATGTTAGAACTAGATTTACTAACTTGTTTTGTCTTCATTGAATTGTAGTGAAGAAAAAATTAAAGACAAAATTTCACGGGTCTGGGAATCGAACTCACGACGAAAAAGTATAATACAAATACCTTCACGGCTCTAGGCCAACAAGAGATCACTTACTGCATCGTAAACGTACTAAGTGTACTAACCTCATTTTATGTTATTGTTTTTATTTCAAAACATCACAGTGTGCGATACCTACACGTGTGCGCTCTATTGATAATCACGTGATGTTTGCTGACGGGAATTCCATTTTTTTATAAACCAGGAAACCCTTATCAGAAATGGTAGACAAATGTTTTTAACTTAAATTTATTAGGAAAACAACGATTTTCAACAGAATTTGATGAAAAATACATTGTAAGAACAAGCAGAATATAGGTGAATATAGGAAAAGTTTGATTTTTCAAAAATCTGACACCACAACGTGTGGGTTAGTCGCTTTAAGTAAAATCTTCTAAAAATTTGATGCAAACTTAAAATTGCATCGCCTTGTTAACAGAAGAACTCTCTTGAATGGAAAAGCAACTGTTCTGTAATGATAGTGCAGCCAAACCTGTGTTAAACACTCAGCTAAGGGAGCAACACAATCTGGCTGCTTGAGATAAGTTGAAATTAGAACACAAAGTCAAAGTGGGACGTAATCTGGCAGGCTGCTCAAGGTAAGTGGCTATTTGATACAGGTAGCGACTGCGTTTAGTTATGTATTACCTGGCCTGGGCGTGGTTGATCTCTCATCATATATCGGTACGACACCTCTGTTACACAAATCTTCGTTATCACAACACGCTATGGCAGTTGGCACGCTATGTGGCACCAGGTTAGCTTTACACTGCAATAAGAAATTACATTTTGTTGATGTGATAACAGAACCTTTAAAATTTAGAAAGATGTCACCACTGATTTTTCGAAGTTAAACTCCAGCATATTTACCTCTGTCCACATAAAACTGTTTATTAAGTGGAAACGACTTTCAAGGTTCAGACCCTTGTGACCTTAAACTTTGAACTACTGACCCAGAAACATTACAGGTCATCTACCGGTACTTTATAAGCCCAAACATGCTAATCAAATTTGACGGTTCTGGGGCGAGTGGTTCTCAAATTATTTGGTGGAAACAGGTGACCTTGACTCTTGACCCCAAAAACTATAGCATTCTTCTACTTCATAAGCCCAATCATGCAACTTAGCTTGAAGGTCCTGGGTAAAGTGGTTCTCCAGTTATTGGGTGGTAACTGTTTTCAGGGGTCACACTGGGAGTTTTTTTCTCTGAGCCACTGCTTTTTCCGAAGATAAAATTATGAGGCCAACAACGGCGAAAGCATAGCATTGACGTTCTTGTAGGACTACATTATATGTACCAAAGTACTCGTACTACTCAAGAAATTAATGTAGTTATTACATATTTCTTAGTAACCCTTTAAAAAGCTATTTAGAAAATAAATTTGTGTTAATTTCTAAAATTATCATTTTTATAAACATCATTCTGCCATTTAATAAAAAAAATTCTGAAAATCACATTGAAAATAAAGATGTTAAAATAGAAAATTTAAAAAAAAACAGTGTTTTATTTTGCACATTGCCTATAAGTGGGTGGGGTTCGATGCCTTCGCATGTTGTATTCTCGAAAAATACTTCAAAATAAGAGCTCCTTTTGCAACAGTTGTCATATTTTTCTTAAATGTAGACTTTTTATTGGCTTTTTATTAAGATTGCACTAAAAAATCTCGTCAGAAATGACAGAAATATCCGAAAATCATGGTCGCGAAAACGGGCGACAAATTCAGAAAACGTAAGTTAGAATTAAATATTTGATAAAATACCTATGTTTTATTGCTTTTCTATCATCATAGCTATTCAATACTTACAATTTATGCTTGTCTAAAGCATTTTTATTTGTTTTTGCCCAAACTAACCCTCGGCAATCATAGAAAATTTGTCTAACGGCCGACTGCTCATAAAATCGTATCAAGTGCACAAAATGTTGATTATTATAATCCAGTTTGTTATTCAATAATCTAATTATCGCAAATTAACTGCCTGATCAAATAAAAAATTTGCAAATTGGCTCCCTCCCTTTCAATAACGGATGTTGTGTCTACACAGATTATCGATTTTTCACACCTTTTGGTTCGTAAAACTGGCAATATTCGTAGTTTTGCAGACAGACATAGCTTCGGGCCATTTTCGCCAATTAGAAAATTTCGGAGCCACATTTAATTTTTTGTCGCAAATGGCTCAAGTGGCGATCGACAGCGTGACCCCTGTGTTTTCAAGGTTCAAGCCTCTTAGACCATGACCTCAAAAACTAGGTTTCATCTCCTTCATAAGCCCAATAATGCTACCAAGTTTGAAGGTCCTGGGTCAATTGGTTCTCCAGTTATTGGGTGGAAAGATCAAACATTCACTCTACCTACCAACAGACCAACCAATGCAACTGTCAGGTGCAAATCAATATACCCACTTCATTGAACGGGGGAGGGGATGGATAATAACTCACACACCATACAGAAAATATTTTGTACCTGCATAGTAGTTCCACCTTCAAAATTTGGCAAACAGCCATAGGCAAGTTCATGAATTCTTTCCCCATTCTCAAAGATAGCCCGTATTGATGCAAAGCACATACTGTTGGGTTGGGCAAGACAAGTCTCGTTAAAATCCAAACTTCCATGGCACGGGCTGCAGAAGCATCTTAAACCTTCACCTGTAAATAAACAATGAAATCCTTATTCTTTGCAAATATAATTTAAGCACTTAACATAAGGTTAATTACTTTGTTTACCTTCACGAGAATTGAAAAAGATGAATACCTGTAGAAGCTAGGAATTTCAACTGAGTGCTGTGATCAGTCTGTTAGATAGGAGGGCCATGAAGGCCCTGTATCGCTCACCTGACCTAAAGATCATAAAGATTAAAATTCTGACCAAGTTTCATTAAGATATGGTCATAAATGTGGCCTCTAAAGTGTTAACTAGCTTTTCCTTTGACTTGACCTGGTGACCTAGTTTTTGACCCCACATGACCCAGATTCGAATTTGACCTTATGATCGTTCTGACTAAGTTTCATGAAGATACAGTCATAAATGTGGCCTCTAGAGTGTTAACAAGCTTTTCCTTTGATTTGACCTAGTGACCTAGTTTTTCACCCCACCTGACCCAGATTTGAATTTGACCTAAAGATCATAAAGATTAACATTCTGACCAAGTTTCATTAAGATATGGTCATAAATGTGGCCTCTGGAGTGTTAACTAGCTTTTCCTTTGATTTGACCTGGTGACCTAGATTTTGACCCCACATGACCCAGATTCAAATTTGACCTTAAGATCATTCTGACTAAGTTTCATGAAGATACAGTCATAAATGTGGCCTCTAGAGTGTTAACAAACTTTTCCTTTGATTTGACCTAGTGACCTAGTTTTTCACCCCACCTGACCCAGATCTGAATTTGACCTAAAGATCATCAAAATAAACATTCTGACCAAGTTCATTAAGATATGGTCATAAATGTGGCCTCTGGAGTGTTAACTAGCTTTTCCTTTGATTTGACCTGGTGACCTAGTTTTTCACCCCACATGACCCAGACTTAAATTTGACCTAAAGATCATCAGGATGAACATTCTGACCAAGTTTCATAAAGATACAGTCATAAATGTGGCCTCTAGAGTGTTAACAAGCTTTTCCTTTGATTTGACCTAGTTTTTCATCCAATCTGACCCAGATTTGAATCTGACCTATAGATCATCTTGATTAACATTCTGACCAAGTTTCATTAAGATATGGTCATAAATGTGGCCTCTGGAGTGTTAACTAGCTTTTCCTTTGATTTGACCTGGTGACCTAGTTTTTGACCCTACTTGACCCAGATTCAAATCGGACCTTAAGATCATCATGATTACAATGTAACATTCTGACCAAGTTTCATGAAGATACATCAAAAATGTGGCCTCTACAGTGTTAGAAAGCTTTTCCTTTGATTTGACCTGGTGACCTAGTTTTTGACCCAGTGACCTAGTTTTTGACCCCAGATGACCCAATATCAAACTCGTCCAAGATTTTATTAAGGGTAACATTCTGACAAGTTTCATGTAGATTGGGTCCAAATTGTGACCACATGACCCAGTTTCAAACTTACCTAGAGATCATCAAGACAAACATTCTGACCAAGTTTCATAAAGTTTGGATCACAAATGTGGCCTCTAGACTGTTCACAAGCTTTTCCTTTGATCTGGCCTACTGACCTAGTTTTTGACCCAACATGACCCAGTTTCGAACTTGGCCTAGAGATCATCAAGACTAACATCCTGACCAAGTTTCATAAAGATTGGGTCACAAATGTGGCCTCTGGAGTGTTCACAAGGCAAATGTTGACGGGACGACGCACTGACGCACGCCGACAGATGCCGGACAATGACAGGTCACAATAGCTCACCTTCAGCACCTTGTGCTCTGGTGAGCTAAAAACACGCATGCCGAACGTACAGAAAGCAAAACCGAGTACAAAATGAAATAATATAAATGATAAATGGCAAAGATTCATGCCTAACTTGTAAAACAGCATGTTAAATTGGTAGTTTACTGAGGTTTTTTTGGTTCTGCATTACAAGTTTATTTTCGGTCCGGTTGACTGTTTTTTTGGTTTCTCAGATTTCTAGATATTGCCGGACCGATTGTCCAGCCACTTTCCCCAACTTTCAGGAAGTCTGTAAATAAGCTATTTCCGATGTTTGAAACTAACCTACATAGACCTGATTAGCCAATAATTTGAGTAACAAGAGGCTCACATGGACCTACATGTATGTCACTCACCTGAAGAGGAACATGATCTTTTGACCTTGCATCTGACCAAATTTGGAGAAAATCCATTAAGAGGATCATTAAAAGCTAAGGTATGCTACAGACCAAGTTTGGTGAAGATCTTTCAAGTGATTCATGAGAAGCTGTTTAAAGTTTTCTCTACTTTTTGCTCTGGCAGTGCTAAAAGTGGGCTAATCTGGATAAATCTTGAAAGAGGACCATACATTTAGACTTTAGAGACTAAGTTTGGTGAAGAACCATAAAGTGTTACATAACAAGTTGTTAGAAAGTTTTTTGCTATTCTCAGACCTGATGGCTGCTAAAAGGGGTCAAGCAAAACCATTACACAACATATGACAGATGGAACTGCAAGCATTTGTCTTTTATTTATGATTTCAGACTATGCAAATAGCAATTATAATCACTGTTTTTCCATAGAGTAGTAAAAGCTATTTTTAAACCTATTTTAAACTGAAAGTTGATCATTGGTTTTCCCCATATGTCCAAAAATCCATGGATGTAAACAATCAACATAGGCGTTCGCAAGCAGTACTTAGTTCCAAGATTTCTGTAGAAAAATTTGACAGTAACTTGTATGATTTGGTTTACGAAGTGTGTAATTGTTTTTTCACATAATCCTTTATCCTTTCTAACAGTGTTATTTTTAAAGGTTTGGGGGAATGGTGTCGGGCCCGAAGGAGGAGAAAATTGCGCCACAACCACTAAAATTGGGGGGAAATTGCATCGTGATAAAAGCAATATATTTCATAAATTAAAATGTTATAAAAGAGAAAATGATTTAAAAGCACATTGTCTCATGTTTTAAATGGTACACTTTCCATTATCATGTACATCTAGAATTTAGAAAGGGTTTTATTGGGTGGGATAATAATTAACTAAAAAAAAAAATTTTCAAAGGGAATTTTTTCAGAAATAGAGTGGAAAAAACTTTTTGGACAGAGGAGTGGGGCCCAATTTCGGCCCCAAAAAATCACTGTCTGTCTTAGTTTCTTTCAGTCCTCCAACATTTGACATTGTTTACATCCAGAAATAGATGTCTGCGCATGCACCAAGGTTAACTGTGCTATCATTACAATAATTCCCTAAGTTTCGTGGATGACAATGGTTTTGAGGTAGGCAGTGGCTAGAGAACCGGAATCGGTTCCCTAGACTGCCAACTTATTTGTCCGGAACCGGTTCTCTAAGCAAAATACCGTGCATAGGCTAGGGAACCGGAATTTTATTTCTATGCATAATACTGCCAAGTATTTCCCATCAAAATATTTGAAAGTATATTCGGATTTTTTCAATTTTCACTGCTTCAATATTGAAAACAAATTTGCCCATGTACAAGTAGAACCATTCTTTTCTGTTTTTCCCGTTGCTGTAATATATTGTTGTGACGTCAGCGAAAGGCTTCGGCGATGGATTAAAATCTCTGAAAACCTCAGAAAATGTGTAAGATTATTCTGGTGTAGTGCACAGGCCCCATCTAACGGTATCCTTATGGAATAGCATTTATATAGTAAGAAAAAAGAAAAGGTAGGACACTTCCGAATACCCATAATCTCTTATTCATTAATATATGATCGATGTCAATAGAATAAAATTTAAACGTTAGTTGGAAATATTAAATTTAACAAATATACCACAAAAAAATGTTCAAATAAGTACTTTTTTAACTATAAAATCGGTGTTTTACATTTTGAATTGAGTCCAACATTTGCTTTGCTTCGCTGTTTCCGGATCTACGGTGCGAATATCCTCTGTGATTTCATTGGTTAATAGGTATAGTTTGACAGATACCGGGAAAATCGATATACCTCGGCTATATACCTTCATCATTTTTTAAATAGAACTGAATGAAAAAATAGCGACAAACAATAATAAACAAAAATGTCAATCCAGTTAGGCGAACTAAGGAGCGCTGCTAAGCGTGGCCACAACATTATTATATCGGGCCAAGCCGGTATAGAATATAAATTTTTAAATTTATTTTCACGAAATTTTATACCTTCGATATTGAAGGTTTATTTTTGACCACCGCAGTAAAGACTACAAATTCACTCCATTGCAAACCGGATGTATACAAGCAGGGAAGGTGTAGAAATCAGAAGTTTGTGGAAAATCGCTGATTTCTTTAAAAATACTGTAATGATAAAGGTCAAACTTATGCCGTAGGTTTATTACAATAATATCAATAAATTAAGTGTATCGTTTGAACCGTCCGATCTATATTAGCTTCAAACCAGATTTGGTGTTTCGAAAGTGTCCTACCTTTTCTTTTTTCTTACTATATATGCCCTTTTCTCGTAATTCCGAGCCTTCTCATTGATCCGAGCCTTTGGAAAATTTGCACTTGCAGCTATTTCCTGTTTCTAAATTTTATGTATGTTGTAAAAAATCATATGACAGATAAACAAAAGTAAAAAGAAAATAGAATTACTTGCATTAAAATAGAAATATACACAACAGAAAATTTTGGCACAAAATTTGCTTATCTAAAATCATTGGGGTAATATATAACCTTCTTACAGAAAACAGAAAGCACTTATTTTAAAACTTTTTTGTCCGCTAACACAATAATATATCTGTTCTTAATTTTAACAAAGAACTTTTTCAAAAAAGCCTTAATTTTTCAGAACTAGTACAAATGATTGCAAGTCTCGGTTTTAACGAGAAAGAATCTGGCTGTTTCAGAGGGTTAGGGTCATCATATGAAAGCCTAGATTATTCATTTACAAAAATCCTTAGAATTTTTCTTCATGGGGATTTTATAAGTTTAGATGTTGGAGTACCAAACTATAGCAAAAACTCTTTTGGAACTTAAATCTTCTACTGACCAGCACTGAAAAACCGGCTTAGGGGCTCGGAATAACGAGAAAAGGGCATAAATGCTATTCCATAAGGATACCGTTAGATGGGGCCTGTGGTGTAGTGTATCAGATTTGAAGACTGTCTGGTGTGGTAGGTGTATTTTGGTGTTGTTTCTAAAGCACGCTCACTAGATAATTGAGATTACCCTGTGTTCTGTTTGTATATTCAGGTGATCCTGGGTTTTTGACGTTTTATTCCTGGTTTTTATTTTATGTATGCTTCTTACCCGTCGATTCGTGACGCTTGTTTGGAAAAATCGCGCATGCGCAACAAAAACGGAACATACATGCATACAATTTGTGCATTAAATAATAAAATCTAATGCCTACAACTTTATAAACTTCGAAGTTTTACATGTAATGTTTTTCATATGCAATGCATACCTTTTACACAGCAACCCTGACCGTCTTGATCATTTGGACGTTCACTCATCGATTCGTGGAATTCTATTTTAGGCTATGACGTCATGGAGTACAGATGCGCACCAAAATTTTTGCACCGCCAAACGTTAGTTTGGTTCATTCCAGTCCACTATGCTCAATATACGTTGCAGAATAACAAATTTGTCTAGCATTATAAGATGACTTCCAATACGACTATCAGAACTTTTGATACTTTTTAAAACATCAAATTACAAAATATGAAGGGAATTAACACAGTTCAAGCCTAAATTTATTCATTTCTGCAGTCATTTTCATTGAAAGGTCATTAAATAAGGGAAAGAAATGAAAACAGGCTTGAAATATTACTATGTTACGTCAATAAAATGAAGGACATTCAGTAAATGGGTAGATTTTCTAGTTGCGCTAAATAAACACTTTCTGTTTCATAATTGGACGTTAATTGGATTTTCGCTACACTCGACTATATGAAGTAAGAAACTTTTGGGTAACTCTGTATTATGTAAATTGCTTCGGTGACCAAGATCACGGGGGTACACCTTGGGGAAAACCTTGAAACTGCAGAAACTGCAAAGAAGTGACAGAATAAAAAGAGTAAAATGGGGTGTAAAAGCATATTTTAATGCATTTTTAAAAAAAATTGTATTGGTATTTCAAAATTACAACTTATTTACCTGCTTCTTGCGCATTTTGCTTGGAAATATTGTTGAATAGTGTTTCAGCTAAAAATGGCGTAGTTTTCGGATGATGTACGACTTTGCACGAGCGTGAATTCTAGACGTTTATTTGCGTCACGAATCGATGGGAAATCACGAATCGATGGGTATAAGGCATATAGGGTTGGTTAGACTTCTGAAGCCCTATTGATAGAATTTCAGACTCATGCCTACTACTGTAACCATTAAGCGACGAGTTTAGAGTGTAACCTACCAATCGCCATGTCTGAGCTTCGAGCTTTGTCAGAGACTTCAAAAATTTCTCCAGGTTTACTTTAGTTGATTGGGGAAACATAACCAGATAACACCCAAACTTGCAAAGAAATCACTTGTAAACACACGATTTTTATCAATGTTTTCTCAGTAAATACAATATAAATGAAGTTAAAAATATGACAGCGCTGGAATTTAATGCATAGTCTATACATATATTTAATACTTACTCAAATCTATTGACACATAAATGAGAAATATAACTAAAATCATGTCGAAGTAACTAAGACTTCGACGACTTTCTGTCGCCATTTTGTCTTCTTATGTGCATTTCGTCATCATTTTTTGCTGTCTGCATAATCGGTATTTTCCGGTGATACGGAGTTTACCGAAAGGTGAAAAATTGGTACTAAATTCCGTTACAGTACTCCAGGCCCAGGATTGGTCTTCAACATTAGGTGTCACCCCGGTATAGAAGTACTTCCGAGTCGTTGTATCCTAGAAAGTAGTTCTTTGAAATTTTGAAGTTCCCAATTTAACGCTATCCCTACTTTGACATGTTATATTCCAAATGTATTTATTGATACTGTGTACATTTTTTGTCATTTCTGATGTCTTTAACAGTTGTTTTATGTGTGTTTTTCAGGATTACATTTCTGTGCGGAAGGATTAAAAAACTACACCAGACTGGTGGCCATGACAGATGTCAGTGGGAAATTTAAACCTGGACTAGATACTTTGATGTGTAGCAAAAAGGTTCATCGTTGATGGTGGTGTTTTTCTGTGATATATTGACTGGGATAGTATTACTCTTCAGAAATACAGAGCTGTCAATGCTGCAATTTTGTTGTGAAATTCACAATCCATGTCCAAAAGTGCTTGTTTTACTATACAGCAAAGAAGGAGAAATTGTACCGGGCCGACACCATTATTAAACGGTTACAGTATACCGATTCAGCTCATTTTTTATTTCATATTTATAAACAATTAAATCTTGAGACCTCATTTTCAGTACTTAAGAGCGTTTCAATGGTATAAAAACCATATATAGCCATTAAGTATATCATATCTTCTAAAATAAAAATGATAAAATATACTGTAGAGATGTTATGTTACATATATGAAAAATAATCTGTTCTGGTAAACATCACCCTCTGAAAATACTCCCATGAAATTTGCCATTTAGCGCTCATTTCCTTAATGAATAAAACTAAAACCTGGAAATTCACAATGAAAGTGGCCTATACCTTTTTTTCTATCATGACAATAAGCAATAAAAGTAAGCCAAAAATATATTATAACTGTCTCATCCTTATATGACTAATTATACTAGATTTCATCAACAATATTGAACTACATTTTGGACTATTTCACATGTTACACTGGATGGTCACTTCCTATTTGGTGTAAACAGTCCTTAAAACCCAAGGCCCTTATGGGCATCTGACATAAACATAACATATAAAACAATATGGCATATTGAACAAGATATATTAACACGCCTTGAAATAAATTTCACGCTGTTTGCTTGAAAAATAGACACACGTATGTCTAAGTTCCAGGGGGTGGTTGAATTAGATAATCTTTATGTAACAGTTGGTAGACGGAAAAGGAACCTAATTAATTATACATGCAACCTTGGCACGCCCACCACCGTATAAGGGAGAACCACTAGGCAACATAGTCCAAATCTGTGACACTATTTAAACCCCTGACGGTCTATGTAATATCAAACTGAACTGAAATGAAAGAGATAATTGCGCCACGAGTTGGACTATAGGCGACCCTACAAGCCCCAGTAGAGATAGTCCAACTCGTGACGTAATTCTTACTTTCATTTCATTTCAGTCTGATATTACACACACAGACATAATATATTGTAAGATCGTGAGCATCGTCAGATGGGCCAGGAGCTCCGGTAACGGTACCGCGTACAGTACATCATATTGATAATTAGTGGGTTCAGTAGCACCTGTATACATACCATATATTGTACAAGGTTTGAGATAAGGGAGAACACTTGTAAGGTCCAGAAGCACCGCCAGAGGAACCATGTATAGGGAGAAAGTGCACTGCTAGAAGGTCTTGGAGCAGCGGTAGGAGTGCCAAATTGAATACATACCATGATAGATAGAGGGTCCAGGAGCACCAGCGGTATAAATACCATTTGCCAAAGTAGTAGAGCACCGACAGAACGTCATGAGCACCAATCATGTACAGGACATCGTATTTTAAGACAGGATAGCATCACAACATCCTGTTAGGACCATCTAGTGTTGCTCACCTGTCTTACCATATGATTAACTATTAATAATACTTTTGGATACTGTGCCAGGTCAGACACCGCCAAATAAAAAAAAGTACCGGGAACTTACTGGGAATAAGATAATCGTGTACTTGAGAATAAGGTAACGCTTGTCCACCTTGATTGGTTAGTAATGTAGACGAACCCTAAAAGTGATTTTTTTTCCTTCAAAATTTAATTTATTTTCTTCATTTACAGTATATTATTATACATTTTGGCAATATCTGCTACGTTTTATGTGTATTGAAAAAAAAAAAGTTTTATCAGACGAAGTTTTCTCCCGTCATGCCAAGGGTGAAAACAGGGGGTCATCTCAGTCACACGAAAATTACTCAAAAATATTTCTTGGAAAAATGTGATAAGATATACATGTTTCGATTTATGGAAGGCTGTACACGCCATTATGTTATAATGGAAGTATATGGGAAAATAATTGGTGGTCTCTAACCAGAAGCACAAGGGTTTGATCCTTCATTGTCTGATGCACCTAATAATGCAGTTAACGTTGACAGATATGATATTTCAGATGGAGAAATTCCACATGTTCCGCAAAGGTTTTCACATAAAGATATGACCAGTGCGTTATTTGAAGATAGTGAATTTACCGATGGCAAAGATTGGGATTTGCTACGTTTAAAGACCCCAGAAAAAGGTAAACCTATTTCAAATACACTAGCTAACATGATAAATGAGGCATTTACTTCTTCTTGTGACATTTGATGGCAAAATACAATGTCCTAAAATTGTGAAAAAAATACGTCCTCCTCAAGTAAATCCAGAAATTCGGAAGAAAATGGATAAAAGATGTCAGTCACGAGATAGAGCAATGGTTAACACTCAGAATATTCTGTCAGCATGTATGGCTTCAATGATGAAGATGTGTGAGGTCTTTAAACCTCAAATTCTTGAAAACAATGAGACAAAAGCGTTCTGATACATGAGCACTCATTAATCCGAAACAGTGCAATCTGTTAGTACGCAGACGTTATATACATGTGGTAAACCTGGGTTTTGGCAAAGGAATATTTTGCTTTTTGTCAATATCTTTGTGAATTCACTGTTTTGCAGTGTTTTAAGGACAGTTGCTTTGAGAGCATCTTATAAGCAATTAATGTGGAAGTTTTAAGATTGACAAAGTTATGAGCAAAAACATATTGCGTATTTTCCCCTGACTCGGAAACACAGCTGCTGTAAAAACAAATACATGCTTCTAAATATATATTTTATATTTTGCCATAATATTTCTTACTTCAGTATATGGTAAATATATATCTTAGCATTTTGGTAAAGTTTAAGGAGTTTTAGAGAAATCTTGAAAAATGTCCCTTTGTTTACATTTTGCTAGTCAGTTTCTTGTGTGGCTAGAACTGACAAATGAAAATGCTTTATCAAAATATTTACAGACATTTTTAAGGACTGAAATTTTACTTTCGTGTCAATGATATTATTATTTAGTTATATGGAATTTTGTAGATTTTTAGTTCTCTTGTGATCCTTTAAAAATGGCTCTTAGATGTGATGGTCCAATTTTGGCGGCCATAGTATTTTTGGGAGAATTTGTGTCATTTCTGTGTCAATTCTTTGACACTTGATTTAAGAACATTTAAATCATTGTTTGTAATTTATAATTAACTGATAAGGTGTAGTTTTTCCTCTAGTTTTTATTTATGTTATTGGTTTTTCAAAGCTTGCATTTGATGAGAAAATTTTTGCAATTTGGACTAGGACATACAACAGATTCAAATATTCTAAAGGTTGTGATTTCAGACGTATGACCCTTGACTCAAACGCCCCTCCAAGGGAGTAAAGGTTGTTTGTATCTTGTTTTTCTTAATATTATCCCTAACCCTCTCTAAGTACGCACACATGCACGCACGCACATTCCGAGGTCTTACATTTTTACTATTTCGTTTCTTACTTCACCACCCTAGTAACGTCTGACCATAAGATAAGTTGCCATGGGCTTTCCTGGTTAATTACCCGCTCCACGCATACGTTCGCATAATTTGATGGTGGAATTTGGTTTTTACGGGTCAGAGTTGAAATTTTATACCACAGACGCTATTGGAAATAAATCATAACTTCTACAAGTTCAGTATTCATGATATAAGAGAGGCTTCGTTGAGTTACAGCGAGTGTCCGTCACAACCGCTGCTTTCTTTCTTTCATTTACCCCATCCGCTTAGCTCAGTAGGAGCGCAGATCTATGGATCGCGAGTTCGGTCCCCGGGTAGGGCATGGCGATTTGATAGAAGGCACGTGTCCGAAATCATTCGCCCTCCACCTCTGATTTATGTGGTGAAGATAGAAGTTATTTGTTGGGAATACAGAATCCACGAACACTGGTTAGGTTAACTGCCCGCAGTAACGTAGAAAAACAGAGCTAAAAAAATATTCTTTCTTTTTTTATGTCATGGAATGTTTTCTTTACTCGTATTTCTTATGTTTCTAATAGGAAACAGTATTATGTATGGAATATGTTTCTGTTATGTGTCTATGAATACAAGGATAACATTTGTACACACATCTCCGGAGAGCTAAAACCTCTTTGCAAAGGATGGTGTTTCTATCTAGCCAAGTTGCTAAATAAATTAACCTTTTCAGAACAACAGCCTCCTTACAACAAAATATGCTGTTTTCCCGCGGTTATGAGGAGGATTCACTTTATTCGAAATCGGTGTGTCCGACTATTCTCCAAACAATCGAAATATTTCCAAAACGTAAAATTTGTAATAAAGTTAGATAAAATAATGTTTACTCGAACATGATGTTATAATTACATAAAGACTTTCTAAATTTTAAAAAGTTGTATTAGCACTCTTATCCGAGTTATGTGTTATGTTAAAATGAATATTTCTCATTTTCACCTACGTTTTACTTTTTTCGTACTGTGCCGAGGTTGGCCAGATTCTGTTTACCCCAGTATTATTTTCTGAAGACTGGTTGTTGTTCGAATCTGCTTCAATAAGAATACACCTATATTAACTAATAAGATATTTATGACATATATTTATAATGTAGGCCTATATTTGTTTGCCTCAGTTCTATTAGATGCATACAATTCTTTATTTAACAATTTTTTACGCAAAGATAATACGTCACGGAAATAGCGGCATGTGATGGAATTCTATACTGGTACTTGTTAACATTAAAAGGTTGAGATGATTCAAATAAAGGATTTTCACTATATTCTGTCGGGTTTTTAAAATTTATTTTTGTAAATGTTAACACTTTAATGTGCATCGATACATGAGTTTTCATGTATTATCATTAACTTGCGAGATAAATCATTTCACTTGTAACAGTTGTAAAGGCCTCTTTTGATTAAATTCTACTTAAATAGGTTAAAGATGAGTTTGTCTTGATCACGAGAATCAGAAAATCCATTTAATTACGCATTTTATATCTGGGGTAGGAGTAGAGTAATGTAATTCAGCGCAAAGGGTAACGGGGTGTTGATTTTGTCGCATTCTCATATATCAAATATAATATAAACATTAAAATCTGAGTTCTACACAGAAATTATTTCGCTAATGTAACAGAGTTTTAAAGGCTATTTAGATCTAATTTTACTAGGAAAAATAAAATAGTAGAGTTTATCCTAAAAGGAGGAGATACATAAACAAGAAATATCTTTAAAAATGATGGTCGGCGAATTGTAATAAGGAAAGAAGTTTATGAAATTTTCATCTAACATTCATCTTTCATCTAACATTTTTCAAATTGCAAAACTAAACACTGCACTTTAACAATTTAAATGGTTCTCTTTTAATTTTTCGCAAAGGTTTCGTAGGGTTGCAATTTTGTTTCGTTTATCCTTAGACGAATAATTACAGCAGTAGTTTGATGAAGATTCATGAAGCGGTTCATGAGAAGAGGTCATTAAACGTGTTTATATTTTTAGCTAAATTGGTCCCTATCCCCATTTGTAACAAAATAGCAGGAGACCTTACGAAATTGTTACACATCAAATTTGATAAAATCCATTACATTTTAGTGGTTAATGCGAAGAAAGGCATATCTACTTTTAGCTATAGTGGTCCCTAATAGGGCCCAAGTTCCTATACAAATAAATTTGGAAGAGGACCTTATAATAATGCTCCAGACCAAGTATGACAAAGATCCACCAAGCTGTTCATGAGACGCTGTATAAAGGCATTTCTAGTTTTAGCTCTAGCAGCCCCTAAAAGGGATCAAATGTCCTAGCTGAACAAAGTTGGCTGCGGGCCTAATAAAGATGCTACAAATCAAGTTTGATTAGAATACATGAGAAAAAATCAATTAAAGGATTTTTTTATTTATTATTTTTATTTATTTCTAAAATAGGCCAACTGATCCCGCTTTAACAAATGCATATTCGCTATTCATGAATCTTTGGACAATGACGTCACACCTATAAAAAGTGAAGGTGAAGCAAAACATACAGTTGTAATTATTTCAATATTTCTATTTCATAAGCAAAGTTTGGTCGTAGTCATATCATAGATAAACTGTATGCTGCGTACCTTCATTTTAGCGTAATGAGATTCAGTCATTATATAGCATATACATAATAAAACAGATTTCAACTGAGTTCAATATTTGCATACCATACTAAAGAAAAATATTCATATATAATAAATCAGTTAAATAACTTGTAACAAATATATCAAAGCAAACAAGTACTCATTTTAATATGCAATCTGAATAAGTCACAAAAGCAAGAAACCTTTTCATATACAGACGACAATTGTAGCAAGGAAAATCTTTTAAACAGCACTTCTCTACATAAAAGACTCTTATCACACCCTTATTCATGTGATACGCAGACCGTATCCAGCTCTTTCTTTAATTTGATATATGTTGGTATTTGAACAGGTTTTCATCATATTTATTAAACTTACTTATCATTTTGAGATATATCAATATTCTTGCTAAATATACTGAGCCAAAGTTAGCTTTAAAACTGTGAACAGCGTCGTTTAGGATAAACGCTTTGTCTACATTTCACTCAGCGTAGCACAATCAACAGAGTGAAAGAAATTGACACTCTCGTCCAATCAGGCAGAGTGTTGCATAAATCTTCCATTTTGATAAATTATCTATAATGCGTTATCAAGTAGTTTGATTTGCAAACTGAAGTCACGTGGCATAGGTAACGAATTCGTTCTTAGACGGCGTTCGCCGAAAAAATACTCAATTGCGCTATCTTGTGATTTGGGGGATTAGGGGTAGTGTAACGTAATATTACGCGAAAATGAATACTGTGACCCCATAATTTTATTCCTTCAGTCGACAGAAAATAAAGTTTTCATGATCATGTTAGTTTTTTGTCAAATTCTATCGTTTGGGTTTTACATGAGACAAGATTAACGCAAACTTTTTATTCAAAACTAAACGTCATATTTGTCGCTCTGACGTCACTTCAACGTAAATATCGACTTCAACGTTAAAATGATCTCCACAAATTATACACCATTTCAAAGACATTTTTAAATGAAATTATGATGAGAAACAAGCAAATCGATACTTGTTGACTGAACAGAACGATTTAAGGACGTGAAATCATGGTTCATCAAAAATAGACGTCAATGGTTGTGTTTGAAGGTTTGTAGAGAAAAAAGTTACAGAAATATCAAAAAAGTAAAAGACGCATTCTATGAGGAATATGCTGAATTTTATATTAAACAAAATTTCGAAACGGAACCGAGGAACTTCAAATTAGGCGCATTCCACCTTAAGTCAAATAAAATATGTGAAAATGCCTTTAAAATGGAAAAATAAACACTTTTTATGCCTTTGAAAGTATTTGTTGAACTGATGCGAGTGCCGAGGGCTGGAGAGCTCTAGATATAGAAAGTAAGAATCATGGTAAGTGGTAGGTGGGACATCCAAGGAAGCAGTTTAGAATTATTGACAATTTTTATGTTTTACAGTCGTTGTATAATGGGAAGCAAAATATTAATTTGCACATTCAGTCAGGTAATATCAATGCTATCTCATATATCAACGATATGAGTGGAATGGCATCAAAATCCATGGATCAACTTGCTATAAATATATGGCAATGGTCTTTACTAAAAAGATATTTCTCGCAGCTTTTCATATTCCAGGGAAAAATATAATCATTGCCGATTTTTACTCAAGAAATTTCTCTGATTCAACGGAATGGATGTTAAGACCGAATACATCCCAACATAGATTTGTTTTCTTTAAGGTTAAATAAACAGGTATATTTTTTTTTATACTTTCCGGAACCGGATACATTATGCTTTCTCATTATATTGAGCAGAATACCATCATACCTTTTTCCGTCTTTTAATTTGATGAGAAGTTATAAATAAAATAGTTCAAGATAAAAACAAAAAATGAATGCCACTATAGTCATTCCATTTTGGAACTCACAGTCGTGGTTCCCACTATTACTGGATCACATTTCATCCAAAGTTTCCCTGCCAGGTTACCACGACACAACAGAGAGCATCACCCTTTACACAGAACTCTAATGATGGTCGCTGTGAATTTATATCCAGATATGAAAGGACTTTTCTTACAGAAGCCGCCATCACACAAAATATTTTGCTACATGGGTTGTTTCATGTGTTATTAAATTTCTATCCTCATTGTATCCGTAGAAAGGCGTGTCTTAATGAAGGCTTTTAAGTCACGGTGACGGCTCTTAATTACTACCTTAGCTACAGCTCCGAGAGTACAGACATTAGTATCCAAGAGTTTAAATCATATGTTGAAGGAATATTGTATTTATTCTTCCATGTTTTTTTTTTAAATTTTCCATGGAGGAACTTTTTCTGCCCTCCCCCCTCCCCCGAAATTTTTGCGGGAGCACTTATGGTTACCCTTGTCCGTCCGTTCGAATTTGTGTTGTGCATATCTCAAAAAGTGTTTGACTCAGACTCAGCACGGGAAGTTGTACACCTGGTGTTTTAATTGGGACCTCACACATCCAGACCAGAGTTATGGCCCTTGATTTAGTAAAAAAAATATGCATAAAAAGGGCATAAGTTTGTGTCGCATGTATCCCAAAACGTATTTGACCCGGGATTAAGAAACATTGTGGGAAAACTATTAGCATGTGAAGTTGTGCATCTGGGACTTTGTTAGCGATATCACTGAGCTAGACCAGAATTATGACCCTTGATTTAGTCAAAAAATATGCATAAAAAGGCGTTAAAGTTTGTGTTGCATAAAAATACAGCATAACAAGTTGTGCACCTGGGATCTTGTTCTCTATTTCTGTCTGTCTGTGAGTCCAGAGTTATGACCCTTGACTGTCAAAAGTATGCATAAAGGGCATACAAGTTTGTGTCGCATTTATCTCAAAAAGTATTTTACTAGTCATAAAACATTATGGGATTGTTATATAGCATGTAAAGTTGCACACCTGATGTTCTTTTTGGGATTTCACTCAACCAGAGTTATGGTCCTTGACTATTAGTGAAGAAGAATACACATCAAGTGCTTAAGTTTGTGTTGCATATAATGCTTAAGGATGTGAATTGGTGCACCCAAGCTTTTATTTTCATTTCACTTTGCAAGACTGAAGTTATGGCCCTTGACTTAGTCAAAAAACGAAAGAGTGTGTCCCATGTATCTCAAAATGTACTTGACCTAGAGTCATAAAACATTAGAGGATTATTGTATAGCATGTGAAGTTGTGCACCTGGTGTTTTCTTTGGGATTTCATTCAGCTAGGCCAGAGTTATGGTCCTTCACTTAGAGAAAAATACACATAAAGTGCTTAAAAGTTTGTGTTGCATATACTTAGTACCTTAAAACATATTTCACCTAGAGTTATGAAACTATGTACAGTATCAGTAGGGTACCTGTATCCTGTAAACAAACATTTAGTTTTTCAGAAGTTGAACACTTCAGTGACGAGCATTTGTGTGCTATGCATACTTTGCTACACGATATTTAAGTCTCTGAATCTGTAAGTCTGACTTAAACGTTATTTACATGCTCTGTGACTTTCAAGGAAGTTACACCTAGCACTGTTGTTAGCTGGTTGAGGACAGTTCTGGAGCTTGCAGGAATAGACTTTAATAAATTTCCAGTTCATTTGTTCAGAGGTGCTGCTGTATTGGCAGCTTTTGACAAAGGTTGTTCTTTAAAGAAAATTCCCGAGACTACTGATTGGACTTCAGATAAAAACTTCAAGACATTTTGTAGCATTAAAAAAAAATGACCTCCTGCTTATATAATATCTATGAGCAAATTATTGCATGTAAAACAAGAGCACCGCCTTGCGGGTGCAGACGCTCATCTGATTTTTTTTGTCTCTGTATAATAGAAATATTGTCCTACCCATGATTTTCTAAGTCCAAAAGGGGCCATAATTCTTGCAAAAAGCAATGCAGCGTTACGGTACTTGCTGTGCAGAGTCAGCTTTTAATGGCGAATAACTGTTCTGAGTTTTAAAGCAATAACTTTGACCATTAAGGAGAACTTAACCAAGAAATCTGATATTTTCTAAGTCCAAAAGGGGCCATTATTCTTGCAAAAAGCTGGATGGAGTTATGTTTCTTGCTGTACAGAGTCAGCTTTTGATGGTGACCAAGTGTTGCAAGTTTTAAAGCAATAGCTTTGATAGTTTAGGAGAAAAGCTGACCTAAACATAAAACTTAACCAAGAAATCTGATTTTCTAAGTCCAAAAGGGTCCATAATTCTTGCAAAAAGCAGGATGGAGTTATGTTTCTTGCTGTACAGAGTCAGCTTATGATGGTGAACAAGTGTTGCAAGTTTCAAAGCAAAAGCTTTGATAGTTTAGGAGAAAAGTTTACCTAAACATAAAACTTAACCAAGAAATCTGATATTTTCTAAGTCCAAAAGGGTCCATAATTCTTGCAAAAAGCAGGATGGAGTTATGTTTCTTGCTGTACAGGGTCAGCTTTTGATGGTGAACAAGTGTTGCAAGTTTCAAAGCAACAGCCTTGATAGTTTAGGAGAAAAGTTGACCTATACATAAAACTTAACCAGGCAGTGCCAACGCCAACGCCGATCAAGTGATGACAATAACTCATCTTTTTTTTGCAAAAAATCAGATGAGCTTAAAATGATTGTAAGATTATATAATGTCAAAGCCATTTTTCTCTTAGCAGGAATAATTTGGTGGTAAGTTCGAGATAATTTTGTACTTTTTCTGTACATTATCTCAGTAGGCAGCTGGATAGTAAAAACAATAAAATTTCAGCTTTATGTGTTGAAAGTCTAGTTGTCTCACTATTTATCTAACCTTTACCCTGCTAAATTTCTAAAATGGACTGGTCTATCATTAAATTTAGGCAGTACCACTTTTTATTCAAGGGGATGTTCACTGAAAATTTACTGACTGAATACCGTGATCTTGGTCTGCACTCGCAGCAAAGGCAGGATCACTTGCTGCCAGCAAAGGTTAAGCATATTATTTCAGTGTAGCATGACACTCAATTAAAGACCTCCAGAGTTTGGCTAGAACTGACCATTCTTTAAAATTCAAATTTGGTCATATTATGAACTTTACAACAGGAGTTTTTGTTTCTAACCTATTTTAAAACAAGAGGGTCATAGACCCTAAAGCGCCCACCAGTGTATAAGGCTTTAAGTGTGTTTGTATAACGTAATGGTACTAGTATTGGTAGATTTCTTCTATGTTAGCCGTCACACACATTCTTTAACCTAGGGCAATAGTAAGACAGTACAACTCTGATATCATACGCCAAAAATCAAGGCTCTAGCTATTATTGATTCAGAGAAGAAGATTTTCAAGGTTTCTTATATAAAAGCCTATAGTAAGTACATGTCACATACAGGGGCGTGGCCATTTTTGACCTTAGGGCAATAATTTGGTCAATTATGGTAGAGAGTTAAACCCTTATATCACGTGCCAAATATCAAAGCTCAAGAGAAAAAGATTTTTAAAGTGTGGTAGCTGAAAACCTATTTTTAACCAAAAAGACCCATATGTTCAATGAACCGGAACCATTTGAACAATTTTAAAAGAGGGGTACCCAGAGATCGTTTGTATGAAGTTTCATCAAAATCCATTCAGTGGTTTTGGAGATGATGTTTAAAGAAATTGTTGATGAAAAGTGACCACGCCTTCTGGCGGCCATGTTTTTTAACAAATCGGAATAATTTGAATAATATTGGTAGAGGGTCACACAAGGACCATTTTTGCAAAATTATTTTAAAATCGGGCCAGCAGTTTCAAACAAGATTTTTTAAATTTCCACTATTATACATATAGGGAAAAGTGACCACGCCCCCTGGCAGCCATGTTTTTTGACGAATCGGAATAAATTGAACAATCATGGTAGAGGGTCACATAAGGACCATTTGTGTAAAATTATTTTAAAATTGGGCCAGCAGTTTCACACAAGAAGATTTTTTAAAGTTTCCACTATATACATATAGTGAAAAGTGGCCACGCCCTCTGGCGGCCATATTTTTTTTGACGAATCAAAATAATTTGAACAATCTTAGTAGAGGGTCACACAAGGACCATTTGTGTGAAATTATTTTAAAATTGGGCCAGCAGTTTCACACAAGATTTTTTTAATTTCCACTGTGTAAAATTATTTCAAAATTGGACTTTTGGTTTAGGAAGAGATGTCGTTTGAAGATTTTTCTATTTTTAGCTTTGGCGGCCCCTACGTGCAACTAAGCAGAACTGTCTGAACAACTTTGAAAGAGGACCACTCAAGGAACATCCAGGCCAAGTTTCATCAAAATCCATTCATTGGTTTTGGAGGAGATGTTGTTTAAACACAATTGTTGACAACGGACGACGGACACAGCGTGATCACAATACCTCACCATGAGCACTTTGTGCTCAGGTAAGCTAAAAAAAACCAGACTGGCCTTTGACTTCAATGAAATTACATTGAAATAAAAGATTTTTTTAAACCTACAATAAAACTCAATAAGTATAAAATTACTTGTGTGTTGTGTGCCAAAAATGAATTAAATTCGTTCATCCTTTCTAAAGTTACCTTATGGACATCAACATTTTGGAGAATTTCAAGTAAAAAAGAGGCTATGATTCTGGCAAAAAGTAGTGGATTTTTATGAAAACCATCCTTGATCTGAATCTTACAATTATAGATTCTGCATCTGTAAACTTAGTTATATGATGGCACAACCTAGGATAGTATTGTACTTGCATTTCAGTCCAAGGAGGAGGAGTTACAGGAACTTGACAAAACTTTACACGGCATTTCTATGTACAAATTGGCATAAATGGTGAAATAATGGCATCGAAGATGGGCATCTTGTCATAGTTACTTTGGGGGCAGATGCTTTTAACAACATGAAAACAAAAACAAACAATAAGATACATTTATTAACAATGAAATCCACAGATTCAATACACTCTTTACCAAAACTATTATTCTCTAAATAAGCTATCTGTCAAAACACTTTGTCAAGTTAAGCATTTTCAGAATTATTTTTAAAGTCCTAATTTATTTGGTGGTCTGAATTACGACTTGATAGATTCCATTTCTGCAAGGTATTCCTCATAGGTGATTGACGGTCCATGTTCTTTCGCATTATAAAACTTTTTCTGGATAAATTTTCTTCCAGAATATCCACAGACTGCAACTTCAGGCCTATCCTGAAAATCATAATGGTATACATGTGAATAATAAAGTAAAACAAAAGCTGTTTATACAACACATATGCTCGCAATGATGACCTGTCAGGCGTACGTTGTTTTGTAATTTTGAATGCAGGGACCTTGATTTTTGATCAAATGATCTCAAAAACAACTAGGGTCATCTTCTCTCTACAGACCATTCTATGAAGAATGACATGTAAAATGTTCTTTTAAGCGGAAACTGTTTTCAGTCTAGAGGTCACTCTGTCCTTGACCTACTGACTTCATGCATTATTGGTCACCTACTGACGTCTTTCACTGGTTGTAGGTGCAGGTGGGAATATCCGCCTTGAGAGTAACTGTTTTGGCTGAAAAGAGGCTCTGGAGTTACCTCCCATATACAAGCTGCTTCTCCAGTCATGTGATATATCAAAAACACAAGACCAAGTCACATTTCAATGCTGAAGAAAACAATATGATCCCATCGCAAATTACACAAGGTAAATACTCCCTGTGAGTAAAAGAAAAATATATTACCCTATGTTTATATTAAGTTTGACCACTATAGGCCAAAGTATTCTCTAAATATTGAGTGGAAACCAAATGGTCTACCAACCAATCATATGACATGTCTAACTGAAACCAAGTACCCCTTCTTTGAAAACAACTTTTTATTTGGAGAGGGTATACTATAAAACTATAAGATTACATTTATCCTTAACACATTATCTAGCGTTTTCATTTAGTCTTACCAAATTAATAAAAACTTTCGGGTGTCCAAGAGCTCCACCACTGTTACTAGCCACTTTTCGCCTTTCACAAACTACAATGGGGTCTTCAGCAATCAGGTCTATACTAAACTGTGTATTCACCTTTAAAAAGAAAACGAACTTCCATGTAGGAACGTTTGAAATCGAACAACATATTCTTCTTCCACAACTGTTATCATTCAGATGGTAGTCCCCAACTCGGAAACTTGTGCTCAGTGATACATAAAATCATTTATAACTTTCTGACTGGTTAATAGAATTTCTGCTAACACAGAAACATTAGTTATTAGACACTATGTTAATAATTACAAACTTCAAAAATGTTTGAAGAATTTCGAGCTTCTAAATTCAAAAATTTGATATCTTTTAGAAACCTCGGCCATAGTATTCAAAGATCTTTGCTGGGATAGTTTAGAAATTTGTTAATACAGAGTGAGTTACATTCAACTTTTGGTGGAAATACTCTTGAAGCCAAAGACATGTAAAGTCTGAAAGTATTTAACCTAGTGGTTTCTAAGAAACCTGATTTCTAAATTAAGAACAAGTATAATTCTGACAAATCAAAATCTAAAATAATGTTACTAGCCCTTTGAGGTCAATGCATAATGCTATGGCATGTATTGAGAGCCTTGTAGATTTTGAGAAACCTGCTTACAACAAATTCTAAGTTAACAAGAGCACCGCCTTGCGGGTGCTGACGCTCATCTGATTTTTTTTGTGTAATAGAAATATTGTCCTACCCATGATTTTCTTAGTCTAAAAAGGGTCATCATTCTTGCAAAAAGCAGGATAGAGTTATGTTTCTTGATGTACAGTGTCCACTTATGATGGTGAAAAACTGTTGCAAGTTTTAAAGCAATAGCTTTGATAGTTTATGAGAAAAGTTGACTTAAACATAATACTCAACCAAGAAAATGATTTTCTAAGTCCAAAAGGGGCAATAATTATTGCAAAAAGCAGGATGGAGTTATGTTGCTTGCTGTACAGGGTCAGCTTATGATGGTGAACAAGTGTTGCAAGTTTCAAAGCAATAAGCTTTGATAGTTTAAGAGAAAAAGTTGACCTAAACATAAAACTTAACCAAGAAATCTGATATTTTCTAAGTCCAAAAGGGGCCATAAATCTTGCAAAAAGCAGGACGGAGTTATGTTTCTTGATGTACAGGGTCAACTTATGATGGTGAACAAGTGTTGCAAGTTTTAAAGCAATAACTTTGATAGTTTAGGATAAAAGCTGACCTAAACATAAAACTTAACCAAGAAAACTGATTTTCTAAGTCCAAAAGGGGCAATAAATCTTGCAAAAAGCAAGATGGAGTTATGTTTCTTGATGTACAGGGTCTGCTTATGATGGTGAACAAGTATTCCAAGTTTCAAAGCAATAGCTTTGATAGTTTAGGAGAAAAGTTGACCTAAACATAAAACTTAACCAAGAAATCTGATATTTTCTAAGTACAAAAGGGGCCATAAATCTTGCAAAAAGCAAGATGGAGTTATGTTTCTTGCTATACAGGGTCCGCTTATGATGGTGAACAAGTATTCCAAGTTTCAAAGCAATAGCTTTGATAGTTTAGGAGAAAAGCTGACCTAAACATAAAACTTAACCAGGCAACGCCGACGCCGACGCCGACAACCACTCAAGTGATGACAATAACTCATCATTTTTTTTTCAAAAAATCAGATGAGCTAAAAAGGGGAATAACTTCAATAAAATAAAAGCTTAATTATGTAACTTGCCTTGTGAAGTCAAGTTATAATGCCAAAGATATGTGTGAAGTAAAACTAAAAGCATTAATTTTGGGCTTGCAGGTTTTGAAAAACCTGCTTTACATGCTAAACTCTCAAAGTAGATGCCAACATCTATCAGTATGTCGACAAAATGGTAACAACAAAAGCTCTGTTTGAAAAATTTCAAGTAGTAAAGCCATAATAGGCCTCTTAAAAATCATGTCTTCATTGTGCCTTCATTTTTTTGAAAAAATATCCAAATTACATAGTTTTTATAAGTTTTCATGAAACAGCAAATGATAGTTTAAATCTTCATTTAAATAGCATAATGCAGAAACCAGATACTTTTCAATATACACTTAAGCAAATATTTCAATATGTCTTAAAGAAATTTGGAGGTGGGAGAGGAGACACCAATTTTCCTAGCTGTAAGACCCAATATCAGCAATAAAATAACCTGAAAAATGCACAGACAAAATGAGGGATGCCTACCAGTTTGTCTTTGCCAACAAACCGTGTTCTCCTAAAGTCATCTTTATCCCATACCTGCAAAATATAAAACATTGTTAAGTTATCAATGTCAAGAATGTCTTATAAAGGGTTTTGAACATTAAGGCAATCTCCTGAAAAACATTTATTACATGTACAGTTGGACTAATGTTAAGTAAACACAATTTCAACCATGGTTTTACTTACATCCATAGGACACAGATGCCCTAGACACACTTAATTTGGCTTCAGTGATGTGTATATGAAGAATTGATGTAAGTATGGGTTCTTAATTATTTTTCAAATGGTCTAGCTAAGAAGATGTGAGTAGAAACGTTATTTCACATAGAGACCATGATGGAAAGCAAGTGTTCAAAGATTCAAAGCCATATATCTAACAGCCTAGACAAAATATGGAATGGAGAGGACTTCAATAAACCTACTGGCTTCCAGTCCAATCCAGAATTTATGTACCGGAATGTAAATAATCATTTGAAATGTACATATTGGGAAATAAAACTATGTTTAAACCAAAATATGAAATGGTGTGCGAAACTTAACTAATTTCTATGTCAAACAAGAGCTGTCGGAAGACAGTGTTAAATGCCAGACTATTCAACAGCCTTGTCAACTGAATAAATACCAAAGTCGAAAAAGGGGCATAATTTTGTAAAAATGCAAAACAGGGTTATGGAACCTGCACAGTGCTTATCAGCTCATGACAGTGGACAAGTGTGTGAAGTTTCAATCCATTCCCATTAGTGGGTACTGAGACACTAGCTTACAATATAAGAATTTAACCAAAAACTGCTAAGTTGAAAAAGGGGCATAATTTTGTAAAATGAAAAGTAGAGTTATTGAACCTTTGCACTGCAGGTCATATCATGACAGTGAACTAGTGTGTGAAGTTTCAATCCTTTCCAATTAGTAGATACTGAGATACCAGCTTACATACAAAAACTTAACCAAAAACTGCTAAGTCGAAAAAGGGGCATAATTTTGTAAAAATTCAAAGTAGAGTTATGGGACCTTCACAGTGCATGTTAGATCATGACAGTGAACAAGTGTGTGAAGTTTCAATCCATTCCCATTAGTGGATACTGAGACAGCTTTCATACAAAAACTTAACCAAAAACTGCTAAGTCGAAAAAGGGGCATTATTAAATTTTGAAAAAAAATGTAGAGTTATGGGACCTGCTTAATGCATGTCAGATCATGACAGTGAACAAGTGTGTGAAGTTTCAATCCATTCCCATAGTGAGTACTGAGATACCAGCTTACATACAAAACCTTAACCAAAAATTTCTAAGTCGAAAAAGGGGCATAATTTTGTAAAAAAGCAAAACAGAGTTATGGAACCCGTGCAGTGTAAGTCAGTTTATTACAGTGAATTAGTGTGTGAAGTTTCAATCCATTCCCACAAGTGGTTACTGAGATACCAGCTTACATACAAAACCTTAACCAAATCGGGACGCAGACGCCGACGCACGGGCGAGTCCAATAGCTCTCTTTTATGAATAGTCGAGCTTAAAAGGGCCATAACTAGTAATGCAGTCTTGCCAGAATTTTACACAGGGTTTTTGGCATTCCGACACGAATTCCAACCCTTATGCGGGATGATGATGTTGCCTACATTATACATATTATGAAGTCTATGATGGTTAACAAGTTGCCATTTGCCATTACTGTTCAGACAAAATATGGTCTGGTATGAAAAACTTTTGTAATTTCCAAGTCCAAAAAGGGTCATAATTCAGCCAAATATCTTTTCTATAGTTACATACTCTTGACTACAGATGGAGGTCATGACAATGAACAAGTGTTCAAAATTTAAAAGCCACAACATGTCAAACCTGGACTTGTACAAAAACTGAATCAATTCCCAAGGCCAAAATGGGCCATAATTCAGCCAAAATACTTGACAGAGTTATGCACTCTTGCCTACAGATAGAGACTGTTATAATAAGCAGGGGTTTTTTTCGGCCGTTTTTATAGCCGTTATTCGGCTATATTCCCAAGGCCAAAACGTATGTATTTTTCCCAAAATGAGTGCAAAAATTCCCAATTTACATTCTGAAAAAAATTTCATCAAAATTGCACAAATATTGACCAAATTATGGACAATTTTGTAATGGAAGTATGTTAAAAGAGGTTGTACAATGTGAAACAAGTGTATGAGAAAGTGCTTAAACACATCTTTACTATATCCTATGGGACTAAATATTTCCCAGTTTGGAACATTTACGCGTCAAAACTCCCAATTTTGGGGGTACAGGCTATGTTCCCAAATTAGCTAGAAAAAACCCTGATAAGCAAGCGTTCAAAGTTTCAAAGCCACAAATCAAACAGTTTTGACAAAACATGGTACTTTATGAAAACTGAACCAATTTCCATGTCAAAAAAAGGCCGTAAGTCAGCCAGAATATTTGACTGTTAAAATTGTTTTACTGATTGAGGAAATTGCAGTGACTAACAGAAACTGCTATTACACTTTTATTAACTTCAAATCACTTGATACTTCTCTATTTAACCCTGAGCCCATTTATAAAAAAAGTACTTAAAAACACATAATAAGAACAATTACATAACAACTTATCATACCTTTTCCCTCAGCAAATACCATATACACTGGTAATACAGTACATAATAGTACATGAATATTGATTACCAGACCTCTAATCTCTGGGTCCAGAGGTCCGGTTGCTGGAACCAAAGAGCTATAAAATAAATAGATCGGCAACTTGAAAGGCATATAGAGCAAATCTCGCCAACATCCCGTGATAACGGAATGAGATCTCGTTTACCGGAAGTGGCGCTTTCTCCACGCGCCATTTTGTATGCGAAAGCAATTACTCATCAATAAAATACTTATCACCATATGACCACGCTTCTTTTGATGGCAAGAAACGTGTACTTTGTGTCTTAAGACTATTTCACATTAATAAACTAATGTTGTTTTAGAAGCTAACATGTATTTTAAATGTAATTTTAAAGGTACAAATTGTAACTCCATGCTCGCCGACGCTCTGAGACGAGATCACGCGAGATTACAGCCAGTTGCCATTCTGTGTATTTTATACTTCTTTGCTGGAACCCTAGCCACTTATTAACTTAAACATTTACCATTATCTTTCCCGATGTTACTGTTAGGGCAAGTCCTGTGAGTAGTGACACCTTGACAAAAGTTTATGAACATTTAAAATAAATTTGCATGTTAAAATCAGAACTTCAATTTTTTAATGTCTTTTTCTGCTGTTTATTATTACCCCACCCACAAATTTTCTGTTTGTTCCCGTTAAATAGGCGAGCTTGCTAAAAATTAAAAAAAATCAACAATAAAGTTAACCTGTCCAGTGTGTGTAACTTTGTCAACATTAGGTCCTTCACCAATACATTTACAAGATGATGTACTGAGTGCACGGAAAACCTGATGTTTACCAGGCAACCTCGACAGACCTCTGACAATCGTCGCCATTTTGACTTGACAACCCCAAAGAAATATATTTACCGGAAAATACAAAGAACACACCGAGATTTGACAGTAAAGACGATAAGATTTGTTATATTTTATATAAGACTATATACTCAGTATATGTTAAAATAAAACTGTATTATCATGGCTATGTTTTGTTAAGAATACTTTAGATGAACTTGGTTGGTCAAATTAATTTCAAGAAACTTGTTAACACTTGACTTCGAGATCAGTTCATTCAAAGTTGGAATGTTGATGTTCAAACTTTAAGCAAAGGTTTAAACTAACGGATATTTAAGTCAGAGTTTGTACTTGAAGAATACTTTAACATACTTTTTTGGCAACTTTCTTCAGCTTTGCAAAAGTTTAGATGTATTCTTGAATCATAAGATGTCCGATTCTTTAATATAGATAGAAACTTTTTGTGATGCAAATCAAATGGATGATGAATTTCACTATCTCTTTTAGTCAAATATTGTGCACATTTTTTAAACAGTAGAAGTGCATTTATTAAACCATTTTTTTTCATGTTAAATCGTCTTGTATATTTCATTACGACAAGAACGTTATCCCTCGATGGTACTGTAGTGGCTAGAGGCAGTATTTAATATGGGACTTAGGAAGAATGATGCTTTAAACGTCTTGTGCAGAATAAGGTGCAGTGTTCCCTAAATGTACAAGTGTCGGACTGACCAATTTAATTAAGTAAGCCTCAACTCGACATTCAATACAAGATTAAAGGGAAAGAAACGTTGATCTTATGTTAATTTCGTCAGCTGGGATTTCTTAAAACATTTAAAGAAGTGAAAGAATTTTCAAAATCGAACTAAAAATGAGAAAGTTATGAGCATTGAAATATTTGGTCAAATTGGCGACCATTTTGTTTCCATGGCAACAAAAACAAAATGGTGGATTTATTAAATTTTTAGATACACATTTGAACTGTATTTACTTATTTCAGTAAAGTAATTTCTCTACTTTTTCCAGCTATAATGAAAGAAATTAGTCATGTTTTACACTATATATCAAAAATATACGAAAATGAATCTGTTAAAAAGGTTATTTGCTAAATAAAGAATTCAGCAGTGTGTAAATGACATCATAAACACACTAAAATGGCTGCCTCCATGATCAGCTATTTCCTTAAATTTTAAACTGCCATATCTTTTTCAATAGTGGTCCGATTTTAAAAATTCTCACAGCGGTATAAAAGGCTTGAAGATGGCTTTCATATAAAATTGACTTTTTGTCAGGCTTTCCTTAACCTTTAAAAAAAACAAACTTGTGTGGGAAGTGTTATGGAAGTTCGTAGATCTAGATTACACAGGGCTTTTCTCAATGTGTATGAAGGTCAGTCATAAAAACATGAAATACATTATTTGTGCACTTTAAAATGGGTGTAAGAAGTATCGGACAATCTTACCGAAAGATATGACATTGTTTTGTCATAAATCACGATAATTCCCTGTCTCAAGATTGTTTAAAGTTTGTCAACTTGTGGACTTATTTGAGACCTTTAACAGCTGATCATGCAGTTACACTTTTGTCTGTTCATTGACTGCGTATTGACTGAATTCATTCGTATATTTGACAGTAAGTTGACTTTAGATGAAAACTATCCTGAAGCATTTCAAAACGCTGAACGATTCTTTTTTAACTTGGACCAGTAATGAAAAAAATATGGCAGATTGGAATTAAAAACGACTGGTCATAAAGGTAGGCATATGTTTAGTGTGTTTATGACACTATCCACACATTCCTGAGTTCTTTATTTAGGAATGAACTCTTTAAACAGATAGATACTAGTACTTCTGATGTTTCTTGTATTCAAGATGTAAAACATGGAAATGTCTTTCATTTTAGTTGGCAAAGGCAGAGAATTATTTTACAGAAATACTGGCAATGTACCCGCAAAGTTTCAGGTGAAATCGTTCTCATAATATTTAGACAAAATGATTGTTGTACTGTCATTTGGACCTTACCCTCAAAATTGATAGGTATAATTAGTTCATGGACAAAGTGCCTCCCACGTTTAAGGAGGATTGTAGGATCAGGCTCTTTCAAGATATTAAAGGGCAAGGAATGTCTGACAATATGAAAGCCATCCTCAAGCCTTTCATAACGCTGAAAGAATTTTTAAAATCGGACTGCTATTGAAAAGATATGGTAGTTTGAAATTTAAAAGGAATGTTGATCATGGAGGCAGTCATTCTAATGTGTTTATGACGTCATTTACAGCTTGTTGAAAGCTGGGGTGGGGGGTGGGGGGCAGAAGCAGGGTGTGCGCACTGAGGTTGTGAAAGGATACTAAAGATTTAGAAACTATTTTTTGTAAGGGGGCGAGGGGGGTGTTAGACGAGCGCGATAGGGGCATGTAAATTGTGGAGTGTTGCAGTCTGCACATCATCTAATCACCACCTGTCTAAATTCCAAGTTTGAAGTCAATACCTTTATCACTTTTTAAGCTATGCTCTGGACACAAAATAGATTTGACCTTGCTTTAACCTTGACCTACCACCCTGATTCATGCACTCTGCACATCGTCACATTGCCATCTACCTATATCTCAAGTCTTAAGTAAATACCTTGAATGGTAAGATATACTCCGGATGTGAAATGACAGGCAAATTTGACCTTTGAGCTCAATTGTGACCTTGACTTTTGACTTAGACCCAGTTCATGTGCTCTGCACATCATCTGACTGCAAACTACCTACTTGCCACGTTTGTAGTCAATACCTTGCATGGTTATTAAATTATGTTCCTGACACAAAATATGATGGACGGTTTTGACCTTTTACTTCTGTTTGTGACCTTCAAGTGCTCCGCACATCATCACCATCACCAAAGTTCAAAGTCAATATCTTTAATGGTTATAAAGTTATGCTCCGGACACGAATTATGGCGGACAGATCACCAGACTAAATGACTGGTGGACATACAGCATTCTTGGATATTATTTTCAAGGAAGAAATGAGGTAAAACACAGAATTACAGTTTAAGTTTATTCTTTTCGTTTTTGATAATAAAAAAAATAACATGTATATAATAAAATTCAGAACACTTCATAAAGTGATAACAAAATACTTGGTCCTTTTCAATGTTCGTCTCCAAATAGGAAATTTATACAAAGTAAATATACATTTCTTGTTCCACAACCTAGACATTTAGATACCAGTACTAACCTTCAATCATATTTATCATAACTAATTTATAACATAATTAATACAGTATGGATATAAAATTGCATTTTTTAAAAGCTGTGTTTAAATCTAAATAGAATCTTAAGCAAAGCGTCTTAATCCAAGACAGAAAATCCATATGTGCCAATGTTTTACTTGCCAAAAACACCCTTCCAATCATTTTGTCAAAATTAAGCTATAGAATATGTCATATCTATTTCTAGACAATAGCAAGGATGTAATTTCATAGGTGTACATGTACCTGTCATAAAGCCCTACACATATTAACATTAAGCTTCTGCTAAACTTGTCTGATCGTTCTGTACAGGTAACCCTACACATTTATATATACTATGTACGTCTGCTACCACAGGTACAATTCCACATGCAACGCTAAACTTAGAGGAATGAATGATTTTCTGTTCAAGAAAACAAATCAAAATTGGTTTCATTTTTTAGGAAGCTTGCAACAGAAATGGCATTGTTTCAACTGTAAAATAGTTTGATATTTAAGCAAAACTTCACATAATAATATGCTACAAGGTCTAAACTGAAGAATGTTTTGTTCAAATTTAAAAGTAATAAAATATAACAAACAGTGTGTCCACATCTTTTCACATAAAAGTGAACTATCTACTAATTACTTCTGAAAAACGGGATCTTCACAATCATCTTACAATGCTACAGTATATGACTCGTTAAGGTGAACTGTTCTAACTCTTTATAAAAATCTGGCTAGAAAATGCAAGTAATCAAAAGACAGAGATAAACACTGTCAAGAGACAGAAACAAACAAGAGCACCGCCTTGCGGCTGCAGACACTCATCTGATTTTTTTGTCTCTGTATAATAGAAATATTGTCCTACCCATGATTTTCTAAGTCCAAAAGGGGCCATAATTCTTGTAAAAGCAATGTAGAGTTATGGTACTTGCTGTGCAGAGTCAGCTTTTAATGGCGATTAACTGCTCCAAGTTTTAAAACAATAGCTTTGACCATTATGGAGAAAACTTGACTTAAACGCAAAACTTATCCAAGAAATCTGATATTTTCTAGGTCCAAAAAGCAGGATGGAGATATGTTTTTTGCTGCACAGAGTCAGCTTTTGATGGTGAACAAGTGTTGCAAGTTTCAAAGCAATAGCTTTGATAGTTTATGAGAAAAGCTGACCTAAATACAAAACTTAACCAAGAAATCTGATTTTCTAAGTCCAAAAGGGGCCATAATTCTTGCAAAAAGCAGGCTGGAGTTATGTTTCTTGCTGTACAGAGTTTGATGGTGAATAAGTGTTGATGGTGAATAAGTGTTGCAAGTTTCAAAGCTTGATAGTTTAGGAGAAAAGTTGACCTAAGCGTAAATCTTAACCAAGAAATCTGATATTTTCGAAGTCCAAAAGGACCCATAATTCTTGCAAAAAGCAGGATGGAGTTATGGTACTTGCTGTGCAGAGTCAGCTTTTAATAACGATTAACTGCCCCAAAATTTAAAGCAATAGCTTTGACCATTAAGGAGAAAAGTTGACCTAAACACAGAACTTAACCAAGAAATCTGATATTTTCTAAGTCCAAAAGAGGCCATAATTCTTGCAAAAAGCACGATGGAGTTATGTTTCTTGCTGTACAGAGTCAGCTATTGATGTTGAACAAGTATTGCAAGTTTTAAAGCAATAGATTTGAAAGTTTAGGAGAAAAGCTGACCTAAACATAAAACTTTACCAGGCAATGCCGATGCAGGCGCCGATCAAGTGATGACAATAACTCATCTTTTTTTTTCAAAAAATCAGATGTGCTAAAAATGAGGACTAGTTCTAAATGCCAAACTAAATAATTACATGTAAATGATTATATAAAACTACATATAGCTCAATTGGCTAGTCATTTACTACATTGTAGTTGTATATACATTCTAGCAAATTTAAGTATATGCTCATTACATTGAAGCAACACTTGAACATTCTGTGCTAAAAAAATAAAAACATTTCTACAAAGAAATAACAAATACAGAACGACAGAAAATTACGCATGTAAGTTGTCTCGCAGAGCACAATTTACTTGCTAGTAATATATGCATCATATCACGTCAAAACTTTATGCATGTTTAACATGTAGATAAAATTTTATACACGTTTAACATGTAGGTTGATTACTATATTGGAAATCTCTCAACACTTAAAACCAGAGAATACATCTTGTTATTCACTTACTTTTTGAAGATGTCACATTTTGTATCAAAATGTTTTTAGTTCATACATGTGCACCAACCCTACTGAATGAACCCTTATACACTATCCAGAACAGGCTAAACAAGTTGAACCACTGACAAACTAACTGAATACCTTCCAAAAATAGAGAACTGTACATCTCAAAAGGGTTTAAATCCAACTGAAATTAAGGGCAATTAATTCAAAGCAATTTAATAAACACACATTCCAAAAGGTCCCTCAGTAGAACAGATGTATAATTACAGTGTAAGTAAGGTGAACTAAAGGCTCTTGCTCACCAGATGAAGACATTAAAGGGGAAAATTTCTGCAAAGCAAGTGATTATTGCAGTGATAATTGTGTAAATATCACCTAGTCCAGTTTCATATGATACAGACATATGTTAATATCACTTAGTCCAGTTTCATATGATACAGACATATGTTAATATCACCTAGTCCAGTTTCATATGAAACAGACATATGTTAATATCACCTAGTCCAGTTTCATATGATACAGACTTATGTTAATATCAACTAGTCCAGTTTTATATGATACAGACATATGTTAATATCACCTAGTCCAGTTTCATATGATACAGACATATGTTAATATCACCTAGTCCAGTTTCAAATGATACAGACATATGTTAATATCACCTAGTCCAGTTTTATATGATACAGCAGTGTTTTTTCCACTGATTTGGGAATGGGCCCGGGCCTTTACAAATGGGAAAAATGCGTTGTAAAATGCTGAAATTGGGAATTGCTAAGTCAAACTTTTTATTTAAATGTCACACTGAAGAAAAAAAAAAAACGGTCATAAAATTTGTCATATGTATTAAGTTAGCAAACTGTCCTATGTTTCAAATGTTTAAGGTTTCATAGGTACAGTCCTGTTTGAAAGAAATTAACCTTTGAAATTGGGGAAAAACATACTATTTGCCATTGGGATTGGGGCCCAATTTTGGCCCCAAATTGGCCAGAAAAAAACACTGTACAGACATGTTAATATCACATAGTCCAGTTTTATATGATACAGACATATGTTAACATCACCTAGTCCAGTTTCATATGAAATAGACACATATAAATCTCACCTAGTCTAGTTTTACACAATATTGACATATAAACAGGAAAATCAGGAGTGTAATTATACACTCTTGGTCCACTGATAATATATTTGCATAAAATGAAAATATTTATTGAAAAATAAACATCAGTCATTTTTGTGTATCATAAATATGGCTAATATACTACTGGCGCAATATACAAGTATGTGATAAGAACATTAGAGATACAATATAATAACAGAAATAACTAGTTCAGCTTGTAACAAGTTACAACTTGTCAATACATAGATGCTATCAGAAAGCTGTTCATATAACACATATGATGACTTCTTAATGGCTCTGTAATGTATGTAAATACGACAAAATTATTTCTAATGTAAGTATGTCTGACATGCTTCAATACATCCTGGTCCCAAACTGGTATTAAAAAAGAAATCAAGAAAACACATTAACAAGTGATAAGAAAGAAAGAACATAATCATGAAAACACATTTAACAAGTGATAAGAAAGAAAGAACATAATCATGAAAACACATTTAACAAGTGATAAGAAAGAAAGAACATAATCCTGAAAACACATTTAACAAGTGATAAGAAAGAAAGAACATAATCCTGAAAACACATTTAACAAGTGAAAGAAAGAACATCCAAGTACAAGAAAAAATGAGGTCTAAACTTGAACCCTTGAAGATACAGAAAAAAAATTAAAGAAAAGGTTCCAACATGGATAAAGTTAGAATAAAATGTTTGCTTAAATGTAAATCTTCTAAAAGAAAACAAACACTTAGCTAAGCTTTCAAAACAAGTATTTTTCAGGAAAAAAAAAAAATGTTGCAAAGATATTTGCACTAAACAATAGAATGAAAAACTAAAAACTGTTCTGAGATCAACGGCATATTACATTTGAAATGTAGCCTTTAGGAAGGCGTAAGAACACTAAACGAAGAACTTATAACTGCTGTAAATACTTCTAAATTTAGGGTTTTGAACACTAAATGAAATCATGTATTTAAATGATTTAGATAGGCTGACCACTACCAAATCAAATGTAAGCCTACACAAGTATTCCAAACATAATGAGTCTTATACCTTATTCCTCTCCTCAAGCATTGTGTTTTCTTATCTTTACTGCATTTCAATTTACGTTTTTAGTATTCAGTCAAAACCTGCATGCCCCTATTCGCATGTTAGATAAAAGTGGCAATGTAAGATTTTTATGTACTGAAAAAACCTCCCCACTAAAAACAATGAAGTTAAAAGGCTTAAATGCAAAGAGTTGTAGTTAATGAAGCATATATTTCTTACATTAAACCTAATACCCCTTTTCCATATTCTATAGTTGAGAAACAGCCTGATTTAATAGTGTTCAACCTATTCACTTCTTTATTTAAAAAATGAATTTTTTTTTTCGGTGTTCATGCAAAATGCCAGAATAGGATCGGCAAATCCATGAATCGCGCTTAATTTGCCGATCTTATTCTGTTGTTCTTTTCGCATGAACACAAAAAGAAAATTTCAATTTCTTATAAATGCATTATATATCCATTCCATTTGTAAACAAGATTAAATGATGAATTGCACACATGTTGTTGCATTTAACATTAAAATCAGCTTCCCAGTTATTCTGTTCACCTGACGGAACAACTGCGATGTCATTTATGGAACATTCTCCCGGACTATATGCGGACGTTGCCAAAACAGCAGCCCTTGATCACTAAGCAGTGTGTACGTTTTCGCGCCTTTCCTTTTGCTCTTCATACGAAATGAACGTCATAATTTGGAAAAGAATAGGGCAAATGTAAATATTTTAAGGTGTAGAACACTGATATACAATGTACTTTTTATCTATAAATGGTGTATATGCTTCTAAATGTAGGGTTCAACACACTAAATGAAGTTTTGCACATTATAAATATAGGGTTCAGTACACCAAATTAAGTCCTGTACATTAATGCTGTATATACTTCTCCATTTTCAGTGCAGAACACTAGATTTGGTCATGTACCTTAATGCTGTATATACTTCTTCATTTAGGGTGCAGAACACTAAATTAAGTCATGTACAACAATGCTGTATATACTTCTCCATGCTGGTTGCAGAACACTAAATTTAGTGTTGTTTATCAATATTGTATGATTCCCTATAGAATTCCATGTCTATGATGAACCTGGAACACTGTACCAAGTCTTGTATGCTGTATGATGTTATACCAAGCACATCCATACCAATCCTGGTTAACCAGCAGAAGCCTTACATATATATATTCTACTTCCAAATTCTGTGTCAGCTGTCGAGAGGTAAACAAATCTGACTGAGGGGATACAGGTGGCAATGAATTGACAAGAACCTGAGGCAAAAAAATAATGTACATAAATAGTCTGATCATTATATATCATTTTGTAAGAATACAAATAAATAGAAATCAACATAACACAATATTATGTATAAAGACATGAAAGAAGCATCATGTCTGATGTGTAATAACCTAGGTTTCTATTAATAAGGTGATAATTAACTGCCTGCTTATCAACACTACTTTTCTTAAACATATAATACTGTTTTTCGGGATTTTTTGTTGTTGTTTCGTTATTCATTTACTCAACTGACATAAGCATGTCTGTGTATCTTGTTTTTTTTATTTTAACTCCTTATCTTTTTGTGTTTTTATAATGGCTACAGTAACCATAAATTTTCAAAAATAAACAGGAGTGACAGACTGTCACAAAATACGCCCGTCATCAAACTTGGCCTAATACAAGGGCCATAATCCAAGAGTGCCTGGGGCGAGTTGGCTGGTTATTGAACTTGGCAGAGATATTATGCCCACAAACATTGTCAGCAAGTTTGGTGAAGATCAGATAAAAAACTGTTCGACTTAGAGAGCAGACAAGGCTAAATTCACAGATTTCGAGTAATTCAAGGGCCATAATCCAAGACTGCCTGGGGCGATTTTGCTGGTTATCGAACTGGCCGAGATATTATGCCCACAAACATTGTCACCAGGTTAAGACCTGATGAAAACTGTCCGACTTAGAGAGCAGACATGCTTTTGGACGCCACCCGCCCGCCCCCTACGGAGTTTCACATAATATGCTCCGCTCTTTCACAGACGGGCGTATAAAAACTAAAACCTTCCCCTCTTCCCCATAGAAAAATGATGATAATCTAGCAATTACTTTATAACAACCAAAGTTATTTCTGTATTTCTGCATAAAATAAATCAGTAGTTGTGAGAAAACAGTAGTATAAATTGTACTGAAGCACAGTATTTGAATACAAGTTTTACCTTGTTGGATCTTTATCTTCAGTAAACCCATGTATATTCACTACATTTTTTCTACCTGGTTTCAAACCATAACTAAAACTTATCTGAAATAAAAAGTATAAAACAATATATCAAGTTACTTTCTCTGGAAATATACATGTATATATAGAACTGTCGGCCTCTTTCCAGACTAAATAATACCAGAGTAACACCGCCTTCATGTATGAAATAAGACCAGTTTTAGAGCTGTAAAATGTGTGTAAAGAACATATATTTTAGAATTAAATGACTTTGTAAATGGTTCAGGGAGTACAATGGATTCAATCCATTCATCTGAAAGTCAAAAAGGGACCTTAACTCCACCAAAAATTGGTGGACTGTAACCGTTGATCTGTGTTTCATAATCATACACCTGCGTGCTAAAAATTTTCAATCCATTCATCTTTTCAAAAGGTACTGACTGGACATCAGCATTTCAAAGTCTTTTGTTTTGGACCTTAACTCTGCCTAAAATTGGTGGGTTTTAACTAAAACAGAACTTTATGTATTTTACATGTACTGAAATGAATTCAATCCAATCATCTGTCAAGAGTTATAGAACAGACTGTCTACCAAAATTGAGTTCAATCCATTCATTCTTTCAAGTTAACAGAAGACATCGACATTTTGCTCATTTTCTTTATAATTGAAAAGGATCCATATCTCTGGCAAAGATCAGTGGATTGACCTTGACCTGTGTCTAATAATCATTTTCCCCTGTACCAGAACTACAGCCAATCCACCCATCCTTTCATGAGTTATCACATGCCCAGAGACCCACATACCAATATGGCAACTCCAGTATACCCCTCTTAAACTTTATTAACAGAAAGATTTGTGCAGCCATTCAGCAAGCGTTTATCATGTCTCAAGAGATTAATTTTCAGTTGTTTTTTATTATTATTAACATGTGTTAAATTAGACCAGTCATACAGCACAAACTATGGACCAGCAATATATGAAGTCATACAATAAAATATGAACACCTAAATGTGGTTCAAATTTACAATGTTCCAAGTTCTTACACAAAGGATGCTAACTAATTCTATATATGTGTTACCAGAAAAGTACATTTATCACATGTTTGACGCCGCGGGAGTGTAATAAAGCCATTAAATAAAAATTATAATACACCAGTGTAATAAAGCTTTGACGTCGACGTCATTTATACTGTAGGAGACATCGGTCAAATTGACTTGTTTATATAGTAAAAGAAAGTAGAATTTTTGATGTTCCAACAGGAAAGGTTAAAATGTGATAAAAAGAATATTACATTTGTGACTTTCCACATTGAATTTATTAAACTCGTTGAATAAAACTGATAAAATGCTCAGCACAGCCTCGCATTTTATTATTTTATTCACCTCGTTTAATAAATTCAATATGAAAAGACACTCATGTAATATCCTCTATGTATGACATCTTCTCTCCTCTACTCATAGATTGAATGCAACTTTCAAATACCTTGAAAAATTTATTTGAGGTTAAAACTTTCATACATCACTATAGAAGCACTTTAACAGCAAGGTTTTTACCTATGTAATCATTTCAGATTAATTTTATTTTCACAAAATACCCCCCAAAGGAATGTTTTCCAGTACATAAAGATACAGTAAACTGTTACTCTCTTTTTTGAAGTTGTCAAATGACTGTGTTCACAGTTCTGCCTATCAAACAATGAGTGTAGAGTTTGACATACCAGAGACAAAGGCAAAAAGAAATGCCCCAAAACTGATAATAATACAGCTGAGACTGTTTTAAGAGACCGACTTTGGGAAGCAGCGAAAAAGGTCACATATGACAGGGAGTCTCTTAAAACAGTCTCACTTAACAGGATGACGCTGGTTTCATATAGTTTTCCAATTAAAGTACATGAATATCGGATACTTATATACTGGCCTCTTTTAAGGTAGGAGTGGAAAATGATTAAATACTATTTCTTTAATTGCATATTGATAAAATATAAATTTCAAATAATTTGCATCATTCGTACGATGTTGATAAAACAAATTTAAGCTCATGATCTGGCAAGAAAATAAAGGGGAGCAGTAAAGTATAAATGTTCCATTTGAACTCTTTACACACTGAGGCTTATGATAATTATATTTTTGTGTACTAATTAATCATTGACATTTATTTGATTATTGACTGCACCTTTAATCTGTGTTTACTTCGTCGTTTCCTGTTAAATACCGCCATATTTTTGTTTCACCAGGAATAAAGTTAATTTATGCACCGACTCCGAATTCTTCAGTGACTTTATACGCTGGTTTTCCCTAATCGAGCAATTCAAGTGCCTTAACATGCTGTTCTAATGTCAAAACAGTTCTTTTTTATATTTTTCATCAGCCATTTTTTGGAAACAAATAAGTTCTCGTCTCAAACAACTTCCCGCGAGATAAAGAACGGTAACTCTAGCGTGTAAAAACTCTTGCAGTCTAAATATCGATTCGGGAGCCCGATTTCACAGTCGCTTGTAGCGTAAGGCAGGGGGTTGCTTAATTCAGACTCTTTTAATAGTAAATTAATTCCGGAGCATAATATAGGGTCGCATATGACAGGGAGTCGCTAAATTTAGGGGGTCGTTAAGGCAGTCTTGACTGTATAAGAAACATGTAATTAATAAAGAAACCACTGAATCATTTTTAATCAACTGAACTTGTGCTATAAAAAAGGAATTATTTCTTGCATTACTTACTTGTTCTTTGATATTTGGAAGACCAAGTTTCCATAATGCTTCTAGGTGTGAATGGAAAAGTTTTATCACAGTTAAATCTTTACGCAATATACTATCTGTAAAAGAGAAAAAATACTCATAATGTTATTGGTGAAATCTCTGGCAAAGTAAAATATATATAGACAAGACTCAGTACAAGTAATTAGCTCCACTATTCGGAGAATAGGGGTGCTATTCTACTCGTCCCGGCGTCAGCTTGAGCTTTCTTGTTTAAAGTTTTTCGGCAACCTTTGTTTTTCTTTCTTACTATTGTTTATATCTTACTGTAACTTCACATTAACATTGTTCAGCATGCAAACAAAGTATGTGCAGGGGCTGGGCCAATTATACCCAAAGTCAAGGTCACCAAGGTGTTATACTTAGGTTTTTTTTAAGGTTACAAGTTTTTAGGCAACCTTTATTTTTCTGTCATATCTTTGTTACTATTGCTTACATCTTACTGTAAGTTCACATAAACATTGTCCAGCATACAAACAAAGTATGTGCAGGGGCTGGGCCCATTATACCCAATGTCAAGGTCGCCAAGTTGTTATACTTAGGTTATCTTTAAGGTGAATGTTTTTCGGCAACCTTTGTTTTTCTGTCATAACTTTGTTACTATTGCTTATATCTTACTATAACTTTACATAAACATTGTCCAGCATACAAACAAAGAATGTGCAGGGGCTGGGCCCTTTACACCCAAGGTCAAGGTCACCAAGTTGTTATACTTGGAATTATTTTCATGTTAAATTTTTCGGAAAGCTCTGTTTATAGACATATCTTTGGTACTCTGAGTAGTAGAGTCTTTTTTATATCTTTGTGTATCTTCCTTTTAAAGTAGAGGTCTCTTATTGAGACATAAATTTATTTTACTGTCAAATCGCCCAATAAAGGAGCGCGCTGTCTTACGGACAGCTCTTGTTTCTATTCAAAATTGCTTGAGAAACAATAGCTGTTTATAAAACACACATGCTCCCTGTGATGGCCCATCAGAAGCAACAAGGTAGGTAATTTGGTTAGTTGTGACCTTACTACAGTCAATCCACACCATGAAGACTGACTGCCATAGGCCAAAGTTTTCTTCAGTTATCATTTATCAGCACCTGTTTTCAATCTTGAAGGTTACTAGCCCAAAAATTCTTCAGATACTGATTGGTAACTGTTTTTTGTTCAAAGGTCATTGTGACCCTTGACCCATTAAATCATTATGTGTCATGTGTTGACCAAAACCAATAATTCAAGGAAGCTAAAATACATTAGGCATCATCTACTGACCACAGGCAATCATCCTATGAAGTTTGATGATTAAATGCCAAAACCATTCTTTAAGTAGAAAATCAAGGGTTATAAAAATCATTAAACCTGAAGATGCGACTGATATGCACAGCTATGCTTCACACCGATCTCTTATGACGTATGGTGAAATTCAGCCCAACGGTACATGACAAGTAGTGTAAACATTGTTTACTAAAGAATGTAAAATACAAAACTGGAAATCACTGAACCAGAACATGCCAATGACATGCATAACTATGCTTGGTATTGATAACTGCTGTAAGATTTTGTGGAAATCTGCCCAATGATGTAAGCATCATAAAATTTGACAAAAAAGGGCCATAACTGCTTAAAATCACTGAACAGGAATCTGGCCAAGACATGCAAATTAAGCTTGGCAATGATCACTTTTATGAAGTTTAGTGCAATTTCTCCAGGTTGTATCTTAGCAGTTGTGCAGACACGGTAAAATACGAGAACTCAAGGTGATCCTGACCTTTGAATTAATAATGACCCTCATAACAATATGCTTCCAAGGGGGGGCATAATAAAAATTGCTTGACAAAATTAATCAATTTTTAATCTACTTCTACACACTGCAGAAAATATTCTTAATTTAGTCTTATGGAAGAAAGCTACAAAGTCTTTTGTTGTTGTGTTTAACTCTTACCAACACAAGTGGCAACTTGCAAGCTTTTCATGGTGGAGGAACTATTTGAGGCATGCATAGAACTATCAACCTCCTCACATGAAAGAATTCTACACCTCAGATAAGTTTCATACCAACAGGGGTAAGAGGCTAGTAATTTAAAGTCAGTGACCTTAACTGCTCAGCCGTGGAGGCCCCAAAACTACGTGCAGAAGGAAGGTAGATAATTACTTATAACATATCCTATGGTACAATCATCTGGCAGTCTGATCTGCTCTCCAGCTCGCATCAACCGTCCTCCACTGAAATATCAAAACAACAATACAATGTTTTTATTGAACAAAAAAATTATCTTAGTAGAATAAGTAGAATATATACAACAACGAGAGTGCCAGAATGTCACAATAGTTGCCCGTCACAGCAAATTAGCAAATAGCATCTGTATTTGCAAATGGAATTTTAATTTTGTGGTTGTTTAGTAATTATTGTAATTATTTTGTTTTTCTAAGTCCACAAAAAAACTCCTTACCAGGTAGAGATAACTTAAAATACACCTAAAATTTGAAAGCAACATCTATGTTGTACCACAGAAAAGTGGTCTTGGTTTTTCCCTATGGTCAATTATAAAAAAGTTACAATATAAGTTATTTATAGTAACAACTAAGGGAAGTTAATCTTAAAAAAAAAAAAAATCCAAAAAAAAATTTGCAAGTCCACACAAAAATCCTTACCAGGTAGAGATGTGGTACTATAGAAAAGTGGTCTCGATTTTTCCCTATGACTAGTAATGAAAAAGTTATACTTTGGTGTTTTACTTTATTTAACAATAACAACTACTTCATTTCTTACATACAACATACTGTATGCAATAATAAACAATAAAAGATGCCAAGCAGAACTATTTGAACAAATCTGAGAGGACCTAAAAAGGGTGTAACAAATCAAGCTTGGTAAGTATCCATCAAGGTTTTTTCTTCTCTTAACTCTAGGGGACCCTAAAAGGGGCCAAACGAAACCATTTGAATAAATGTGAGAAAGGACCATACAAGGATGCAACAGATCAAGTTTGGTTCTGATCAGTCTAGTAGTTCATGATAAGAAGTTATTTAAAGAATTTTCTATTCTAAGCTCTAGTAGCATCTAAAATGGGCCAAGCAGAACCATATGAACAAACTTAAGAGAGAACCATACAAGAATGCTACAGACCAATTTGGAGAAGATCCATCTAATGGTTCATGAGAAGCTGCTTAAAGGTTCATCTATTTTTAGCTCTAGCGGTCCCTAAAAGGGCCAAAGGGAACCATTTGAATAATATGAGAGAGGATTCTACAAGGATGCTACAGATCAAGTTTGGTGAAGATCCATCATGTGGTTCTTGAGAAGAAGTTGTGTAAAGATTTTTCTATTTTTAGCTCCAGTCGCCCCTAAAGGGGCCAAGCTGAACAATTTAAAAAACTTAATAAAAGTCCATGCCAAGATATTACTGTCCCTAGTTTGGTGAAATTCTGACCCGTAGCTTCTGAGGAGAAGATGTTTAAAAACGTTTATGCAGGATGAAGGACCATCCATCTATACTAATGGCTAACCAAGTTCAGATGAGCTAAAAACAACAACATGATTTATGTTTTTGTCTCTGTTGGAAACTTCTTGAAACCAGCATATCCTAGGAAATCATTTTCTTGGGAAAATACCTAGTCCTGAAATATAACTGTCCAGAGATTTCCTTGGACTGGGCATAAAACATCCCAGTATTTCCTGGCTTTTCTAGCTCCACTAGAAGCCAATAATTTGTCTAAATACCTTCGTGAATATTTTCACAATGTCCTAGGATTTCCTGGCCACTTTCTGCAGTGGCTGTGTTCACCTGAATCTATTGTCCTGGGTCTTATAAACACCACAGTATCAGGTTTATGTGCAATATTACAAATATATTTCCCAATTCCTGCAGTATTTTTGAAATCTCTACAATATTAAGATACTCACCCTGCATAAGGAACCATTTTGAGCGCCAGCGCTCGACTAATACAGAACCCTGCACCTCCTGTTGCAAACCAAAACGCCAGATTTTGCTGAAATCATCAAAATATCAGGCATTCTAATCAATGTGTTGTTGTCAGTTCAAGTCACAGCAACAGCTGCATATTAGTGTAAATACACAAATAAATCTATAAAATATGCAAAACAAATAATGATAATGCATTTCAAAATGCAAAATGCATATGTATGTTAATCCAAAATAGGAAATTCTCGATTTGATTTGTATGGAATGTCACTTTGACTTCAAGGTCAAACAAACCACGTCTAGAGCATATACACCAGTTGTGATAATTCAGTCACCCCAGGTGTTTCCTCAGGTCATTGGTCACATGTCATTTCTTTGAACAATGCGAAACACACAGATGATTAGACGTTTATGACTCTTCACTGACCAAAAAGTGTTCTTAAGAAATATAATTAAACACAGATGTTAGTGGTTAATGCACGAGATATTTTACATTCAAAACATTTATGATAAACTAAGCAACAGGCCTTACATCAGATATTCTGTTGTTATTTTCTAAAACATTTCAATTAAAAATGACTTTGGACAATTATACAACACTAAAATTAAACAAGTGCAGCTGGAGGACAGCAACACTCAACTATTCAAAAGCCTTGTCAATACAAAAAGTCAAAATAATAAAAACATGAAGAAAACAAGAACAAAAAGGCCAAGTTTCAAGTCAATACCTTTAATGGCTTTTAAGTTATGCTCTGGACATGTTATATGATGGGTAGATCTGACCTTGCTGTGACCTTGACCTTTGACCTACCACCCTGGTTCATGCACTCTGCACAACATCTCATCACCACCTACCTACGTCTCAAGTTTGAAGTCTACCTTGAATGGTTATTATTTGTTTGTTTTGTTTGTTTTGGGTTTAACGCCATTTTTCAACAGTATTTCAGATATGTAACGGCGGGCAGTTAACCTAACCAGTTTTCCTGGATTCTGTACCAGTACAAACCTGTTCTCCGCAAGTAACTGCCAACTTCCCCACATAAATCAGAGGTGGAGGACTAATGATGTCAGAAACAATGTCGTTTATCAAATAGTCACGGAGAACATACGCCCCGCCAGAGGATCGAACTCACGACCCCGCGATCCGTAGACCAACGCTCTTACCTACTGAGCTAAGCGGGCGGGCGTTGAATGGTTATTAAGTTATGCTCCAGACACTAAATATTATGTAAAAATTTGACCTTTGAGCTCAATTTGTGACCTTGACCATAAACCTACTACCAGGTTCATGTGTTCTGTTTATTGTCTGATCTACCTACAAGCCAAGTTTGAAGTCAATACTGTGCATGGTTATTTAGTTATGCTCTAGACACAAAATAATTATGATGGCCAATTTTGACCTTTCAGCCCAATTTGTGACCTTGACCTTTGACTAACAAAGCTTGGTTATTTAGTTATGCTCTAGACACAAAATAATTATGATGGCCAATTTTGACCTTTCAGCCCAATTTGTGACCTTGACCTTTGACTAACAAAGCTGGTTCAAGCACTCTGCACATCGTCTTATCGCCATCTACCTATATCCCAAGTTTAAAGTCAATACCTTTAATTGTTATAAAGTTATGCTCCGGACATAATTATAACGTATGGACAGCCGAACAGACGGACAGAGAGATAGACAGACACACACGCTATCACATAATAGGTCCCGCTTTTTCCAAAATGGGTGTATAAAATGGGGCATATCTAAAACAAGAGCACTACAATACTGAGCAATATACGCCCAAGGTATGACCTCTGACCCCTAAGTGTGACCTTGAGGCAAGCCATCCGAAACATACGCCCTGCATGTCATCTCGATGTGAACATTTCTGCCAAGTTTCTTTAAAATCTTTCAAGCAGTTCAAGAGTTACAGAGCAGATAGGAAACAAACACATATGACTTTTGACCCCTAGTGTGACACATTTGACCTTGAAGCAAGCCATTCAAAACATGTGCTCTGTATGCCGTCTCGATGTGGCGAACATTTGTGTCTAGTTTCTTCGAAATCCTTCTAGGGGTTCAAGAGTTACAAAGCAGACACAAAATTGCTAACGGATGGACGGACGGACACCAGCGTCATAACATAATACATCCCTTGAGGCTGATAAAAAAAGAGTAATTGGTCAAAACTGCTGGGGAGTGTTGGCCTAGTGGTAAAGGTGTTGGCTGCTCATGCCAGAAATCACAGATTTGTTCCTTTCCATATGCAAAGCTGCACATCCTCATGTGACACCAGTACTGGTGCTCACAAAATTGAAATTGAAAGTACATTGATTTTTAAATAAGCCAAAAGCTTTTTAACCATCTTAGAATAAACTAAACTTTTCGTAGAAAGGTTTAATATTAAGTACAAAAATTATTTATGGATGCTATGTTAAAGTTATCTTTTATTACATTTAGTCTCAGCTGGATGGTACAAACTATAATTCTGTTTTCATTATGCATATGATTGTATACATGTAGGAATATGATATTTTTACAGACCAGGAAAATTCTTACCACATGTTACACATTGACTATCTGACTTTGAAAACATCTATGATACTCTTTATTATAAATAGTACCAATTGTGTTTAGTATGAAAAACATAAATGCTGAAATGATAAGATATACCACGATTTAAAAAGTCTGTGACTCTGACCTTGAAGATATGACTTTACAAGAAGTGTCAAGACACACTCTCATCACAGTTGTCAATTACATGTGGCATAACAACAAAGCAGTAAAACAAATAAAATTACATTCTGAATAGACAAGATAAAGTATATACAAGGAAGTCTTCCATCACCATCACAGTATGAAATAAACAAGAGCTGTCCGTAAGACAGCGTGCTCCACTATTCGGGGATTTGACAGTAAAATGAATATACGTCTGAATAAGTGACCTCTGCTTTAAAAGGAAGATACACCAAGGGGCATAATTCCATCAAATACACTAATTTTAGTTATTAGGATTGTTAAACCACATGCAGACGATGATGATAAAGATATATTTTGAGTTTCAAGTCATTATCTTATATAGTGCCAAAGTTATGTCCAGAAAAAGAAGTTTGTAAAAAATAAGTAAAGGGGCATAATTCATTCAAAAATACAAATCAGAGTTATGGGGATTGTTACCACACATGCAGATGATGATGATAAAGATACATTTTAAGTTTCAAGTCTTTATCTTATATTGCATTAAAGTAGTATCCAGAAAGCGAAGATTGCAAAAAAGTTTAAGTACAAAAGGGGCATAATTCTGTCAAAAACACAATTAGAGTTATGGGGTATGTAGCCACACATGCAGATGATTATAAACAAATACTTTTAATTTCAAGTCATTATCTTTTAAAGTACCAAAGATATGTCTATAAACGAAGAAATTCTCGAAAAAATTTAACATGAAAATAATTCAAAGTATAACTCCTTGGTGACCTTGACCTTGGGTATAATGGGCCCAGCCCCTACACATACCTTGTTTGTATGCTGGAAAATGTTTATGTGAACTTACAGTATGATATAAGCAAAAGTAACAAAGATATGGCAGAAAAACAAAGGTTGCCGAAAAACTTTAACCTTAAAAATAAAGTATAACACCTTGGTGACCTTGACCTTGGGTATAATGGGCCCAGTCCCTATACATACTTTGTCTGTATGCTGGACAATGTTTATGTAAAGTTACAGTAAGATATAAGCAACAGTAACAAAGATATGATAGAAAAACAAAGGTTGCCAAAAAACTTTAACCTTAAAAATAACCTAAATATAACAGCTTGGTGACCTTGACCTTGGGTATAATGGGCTCAGCCCCTACACATACATTGTTTGTATACTGGACAATGTTTATGTGAAGTTACAGTAAGATATAAGCAATAGTAACAAAGATATGACAGAAAAACAAAGGTTGCCGAAAAACTTCAACCATGAAGGGTCACGATGACGCCAACACCGAAGCCGGGGCGAGTAGTATAGCCCCCCTATTCTCCGAATAGTGGAGCTAAAAAAGAGCGCTATTTGTCATTAAAATTGTTAAATATAAATCTCCTTTAATACACTCAGCTCCAGGGAAGACAATAAAAAGATGCTATAGACCAAATTTGATTGAGAAACATCAAACAGTTCATGGGAGGTTGTTTCAAGGTTTTGTCTATTTTTAGCTCTTGTAGTCCCTAACAGGGACAAAGTAGAACATTTAAATAAATTTAAGAGCCAGGATGCTAAAGACCAAGTTTAGTGTAATTCTTGCAAGTATTTTAAGAGAAGAACGTTGATAACAGACAACTGACCATCCACCTATATACTTACAGTTTACCTGAAACCTGTGGTCCAGGCAAGCTAATGAAACAGTATCATATAAAATATCAAACTGCTAGCGGTGACATCAGATTTCCAAACTGTTGCAACTCAGATAACATACTTATTTAGTTGTAATTTCGTCCATGACTTGAAAATGTATGATTAAAGAAAATCAATTCACTAGAAGAATCAACATTTCACAAGTAGGAGAATAAACAAGTTTATTTTGTTGACATTTGAAGGTGAATAATATGCATCTTGATCACTGCTAATAGCCTGATACAATCTGTAACTAAACAGAAACAAACATTACCAAAGGTGATAAAATACCCCCAGACACTGTTTTGAAATGTAAAATGCTAAAATGCTGAAATCATAATCTTTGACCTTCAAGAGTGATTTTGACTCTGAACCTAGTAGCCAGGGTTGTTCACTCTGTATGTCACCATGGGGTTAACATTTCGGGTTAGTTTTATCAAAATCCTTCTTGTGGTTGAATAGATATGTAGCACTAAGCTGAAGGCAAAATGTTCAAATATTCGTTCGGAAGATTGTCTGATTATTTGAATACCAACAAGAGCTGTCCGTAAGACAGTCAAGCTCGACTATTCGAAATATTGTCACAGAAGCAGGAAATTATTACCCAAAATGTTAAATATCAAAAGAGTTTTAAGTTCGAAAAGGGACATAATTTGACCAAAATGCATATCAGAGTTATTGGACTTGATGCTATCAACTAGTTTAATAACCCCGAAGAAACATGTTAAGTTTCAATTCCATATCTGCATTAGTTTTGGAGATAGTAACTTGCATGTAAAACTTTAACCAGAATTTTCTAAGTCCAAAAGGGGGCATAATTTGCTCAAAATACATGTTAAGAGTTATGGAACTTGACCCAGTGAGGTTGGTAACTGACCTAGAAAAAGAATAAATAAGTTTCAAAGCTATATGCCTTTTGGTAATAGCTGTATGTACTTGCACGCAAAACTTTAACCAGGATTTTCTAAGTCCAAAAGGGGGCATAATTTGCCCAAAATACATGTCAGAGTTATGGGACTTGATTCTATCAACTAGTTTTATAACCCCGAAGACACATGTGAAGTTTCAATTTAATATCTGCATTAGTTTTGGAGATAGTAACTTGCATGTAAAACTTTAACCAGGATTTTCTAAGTCCAAAAGGGGGTATAATTTAATCAAAATACATGTCAGAGTTATGGGACTTGGCCCAGTGAGGTAGGTAATTGATCTAGAAAAAGAAAAAATAAGTTTCAAATCAATATGCCTTTTAGTAATAGCTGTATGTACTTGCACGCAAAACTTTAACCAGAATTTTCTAAGTCCAAAAGGGGGCATAATTTGGCCAAAATACATGTCAGAGTTATGGGACTTGACCCAGTGAGGTAGGTAATTGATCTAGAAAAAGAAAAAATAAGTTTCAAATCTATATGCCTTTTAGTAATAGCTGTATGTACTTGCACGCAAAACTTTAACCAAAATTTTCTAAGTACAAAAGGGGGCATAATTTGGCCAAAATGAAGGTCAGAGTTATGGGACTTGGTGCTATCAACTAGTTTTATAACCCCGAAGACACATGTGAAGTTTCAATTCAATATCTGCATTAGTTTTGGAGATAGTAACTTGCATGTAAAACTTTAACCAGAATTTTCTAAGTCCAAAAGGGGGCATAATTTGCTCAAAATACATGTTAGAGTTATGGAACTTGACCCAGTGAGGTTGGTAATTGACCTAGAAAAAGAATAAATAAGTTTCAAAGCTATATGCCTTTAAATGATAGCTGTATGTACTTGCATGCAAAAACTTAACCAAGGTGTGACGCCGACGCCGACGCCAGGGTGAGTAGAACAGCTAGACTATTCTTCGAATAGTCGAGCTAAAAATGCATTTCATTACCATCCCTACTATCAAACAATTGATACTAACTTAATTAAAATTTTCAAAGCAGTTCAAAAGGTATGGAGTGGATACAAAATTAAGCTATCTAATTGACCTTGGATGTGCACTCTGTTGTCTTGGTGAGGTAAACAACTGATGCTAGTTTTATGAAAATCTTTCAAGTACATGTAGTTTAGACAATATGAAGCAGGCACACAGTTAAGCTATTTTCAAGTGTGACCTTGACCTTGTGACCTGGACTGTGCACTCTGCACATCGTCTTGATGAAGTTATCATTCAGTACAATTTAGTTTTATGAAAATTTTCAAAGCAGTAAAGAAGATGTGGAGCAGACGCGTTGGACACAGATAGACAGACGGACCAACATACAGACATGCATGACTCCAATATTTCCCCCATATACTTTGTATCTGGGGGTATAATAATGATGGACAATACTGATGCGTACATAAATGAAACAGCTATAAAAATATCCGTTTTTCTAAAATATAAATATCTGATACAATTGTCTCAATAAACAATTGTCCATTTTATTCCCACTTTGAACACTACATAATTATATTTCTTCTCTATTACTAACTGACAAATAACGATAACTTCTAAAACTGAAAAATATCAACCAAATTATAAAACAATAATGTTACAATGACATGTTTTACCAAATACCTACATAGCTCGCTGTTCCAAATGTAAAAGTTCTTGAAAGAAAATACATGTATCAAATTACATTAAAAATGTGTAAAATTAATCATTACACATACCTCTGAAAATTGAATAAACAAATTACATTACTGAAACTTAAACTTTTACTATTTTTAAAATAAAATACATGTTATATTTCATAAAATTCAGAGAATTCAGACTGAAGAATAAGATTTTTCATTTTTTCCCTCTAATTTCTTTCTGAATATATCAATATAATAATGAAAATCCTAACTGAAATAGAATAAGATGATGCATGTGCTTACCCCAGGATGAGCCCTGTCCATCACCTCTATTGGATGATCCAGACTGGGTCTACCCAAGTACCAGTCATCAGTATGGTTATACTTCTCTAGGAGGGTAACCAGTCTTGGTACATTTAAGTATGTGTCATCATCAACATGACAAAACCACCGCTTTTTTGAGTTAATGAACCAGTCAAATTCTTGAGCCATTTTACACACCAGTGACTTCCTGAAAAAGTGTGTTTCAGGTATAAACACATTCTATTTAGTATGGTAATTACTGTAAAATCGTTTAATTTCGTGGGCATGAAATTTCGTGGTTTGGTCAAAACGGCAATTTCGTGGGGATATGAATTCGTGGATTTCAACTTTTGAAATGGGGATTTTACTTGTTTGTTGGGATTAAATTTCGTGGATTGACTCAACCACGAAATCCACGGAAATTAGTCCCCCATGAATATTGATGATTTCACAGTATAAATGCATAAAATATTACAAGGTAAATTAGGATCTGTCATCAAGAAAATAATAAAATGTATAAACTGATATCCCTATGTAATAAATAATATTTTTGTCAGTAAAGTCCTTTTGGATTGTTGCCACAAATTAGCTTATGGCAAGGTGTTGCTGAGCATGTAAGATCATGGAATAAAATGGTAATTTGACATGTGACCTTTTACTGTGACCCTGACCTTGAGATAACTTACTGTTTATTCACAGCACAACTACTGGAAGCAAATTGATGTAAAATTAAAGACTTATCAATACATTTGTATATGTTAGCAAAACTTACAAAACTGTAAAAGAACCAGCAAAAGGGTTAATATGCACATAAATATCAAATAAACACAAGAAAAAAATGTCCTTACATTTGCCGTTATATAAAAAGCTACGAATATAACATATAACACACCTGTAATGGTCTCTAGAACAGTTTGTGTTGACCACATGGTTGGCTGAAATAAAAAATTAAATGTTAGTTAAAGGTCATGAATATAAAAAAAAAAATCAATCAGTACAGTGCTGATCAAATATACGTGTATAAGAAACTTAAGGCCATACTGAATTAACTGCTACATTATCCTGCACTGTTTTATGCCTTAACCACCTGTTTACTTTTCTATATCAAAATGTGCAGTGTTACCGGTAAGTCTACAGAGTGTAACAGAGATAGAGCGAAAGTGCCTCAAATCTTATCCCTTGAAAACGGCATTTTTGGGGAAAATGATGTTTTCAACGGCAGATAACTCTTTTTCAATGTCGTTCACCTATGATTTTTATTGCATTTTTTTGCTTCTTAGATGATTGTTCATCAATATCAAAAGTTTGAAGAAATTCTATTATTGGGAAAAATTTCGCCCCAAATTCTAGCGTACATCCTTAAGCAGAAAGGGATAACTCATGAAATGTTGGTGCAAGAGTTATGATCCTTGAGTCAAATGATGTTGGTGATGGCGTGGAATAATTATTTTAAGTTTGAACTAGATCCCTGATGTAATAACAGACAGTGAAAATGCATCAAAATTAACCTAAAATTCTAAGTAAACGGGGACATAATTCATGAAAATTGGTGCCAGAGTTATGGACTTTGTGTCATATGCTGTGGGTGATAATGTGGAACAGCTGTTTTAGTTTGAATCAAATCCATTTGGTAACAACTAAAATAGAGTGAAAGTGCACCAAAACTTTAACCTGAAATTTTAAGTAAGAAAGGGGAAATAATTCATAAAATATTGGCACGAAAGCCTTGAACCATATGATATGGGTGATCATGAGGAATAACTAGTTTAAGTTTGAAGCAAATCCATCAAGTAATTACAGAGATAAAGAGAAAGTGCATCAAAACTTTAGCCAATGTGCGGATGCGGAAGGACACAGACGCCGGGTTGAGTAGGGTAGCTCTCTATATACGTCGAGCTATAATTGCCAGATTATAAAATAAACCACCCCTGTAAATCAAATCAGTGAAGCTAAATTTTAGCTTGCCTTTTTGTGCCCCTTTCTTATATGATATGATCAATTATTTGAGATAAAAAATAAATTCTACAAAAAAAAATCTGGAAATATAAAGTGAATTTACATCACTGAACAGCCTTATTTGGAGTAAGTCAGCTCATTTCTAAACCAAGACAAAGACACAGAAAAAACATCTGCCCAACTGGAGACTCAACTTATAAAGTATAGCCCATGATACATTTAATACTTCTAAAAATACACAAACAAAAAACTATAAACTATTAAAGTTGAAAATGATATACATTTTTGTATCATGATTAACCAATGAACTTTATACTGTCTGTTTTAAAATTTCAAATAGCATGATTAATAATACAAAATATCTCTCCACCTGTTTTACAGTTTTCAACATACCTAGATAATTAGTAATACAGTAGGTAACACAATCAAATGTTTATAATTTTGACAGCAACACATTAAAATCTAATTATGTTTCTAAAAAAATTGAAGTTTTGTCTACAGGCTGAACGCTTAAAATATATAATGGATCTCAATACATCTTGTAACAAAATGTTGCTGCAGGCTAAACAAAATGAATCACATAATAGTCAAAATTTCAAGTTGATTTAAAACCTGCTACTAAATGTTTTCTTAAATACAGAAAATAGAAAACTAATGAAGGAAATAGCAGTAGTGTGTCTTTAATGCTAAATGTAACAATCTGAGAATTTTCTCTTCTATTTTCATACAAGATAAATGCCGAGTCCTCCCTGCTAATCCTGTGTCCAGTTTTTTGCAGTTTTTCATAGAACAGCTTGTTTTATAATTGGACATAATTGTCTTTGCTGAGAGATGAGCTGATTCTAATAATTTATTTCATTTCATTTATTGGCAAATTGGCATTACAAATGCCTTTGACCATTTACAATACGCTTAATCAATATGGTCAAGACATATACATACATAATTATATGATATACATAAACACACAAAATGTACCATTTCAAAAATAAAACATGAATACTGTGCATACATAAATTCAGCTAAAAATTACATGAAAATCTACGACATTAATTCAGGTAGTTTGAAAGCTTCGCTTATTATATATATTTCGCATTTTTTATCAATCTTTTCTTGCTATGACACGATATATGAATTTATTAACAGACGGCCAAGCTGTATTAATACACTATTTCTGTCTAATATGTGAATACGTATTGCAACAATAAACTAGAGCTGCTTTTAAGAAAAGCGCATGTCTCCCACAACTGCCTAATCATCTAAATAGTAAGTCAGTCTTTATATATCTTTTACTCACTACAAATATACCTTTGAAGAGTAAAAAGGCTGATTTCTGGGTAATTCAAGGGCCATTATTTCAAAGTGCCTGAGCCGATGTGGCTAGTTATTGAACCTGGCCAGATGAGAAATATTTGACTTAGAGCACGGACAAGAGTAAAAAGGCCTATTTTCGGTAATTCAAGGGCCATAATTCTGAAGTGCCTTGGCCGATTTGGCTGCTTATTGAACTTGGCCGAGCACTTATGGTCAAACACATTTTATTCAAGTTTAGTGAAGATCGGATGAGAAATCTTTGGCTTAGAGTGCGGACAAGAGTAAAAATGCTGATTTGGGGTAATTCAAGTCTAAATAGTAAGTCAATCTTTATATATCGTTTACTCACTACAAATATACCTTTGAAGAGTAAAAAGGCTGATTTTGGTTAATTCAAGGGCCATAATTCCGAAGTGCCTTGGCCAATTTGGCTGGTTATCAAACTTGGCCAAGGACTTATGGTCAAACACATTTTGGTTAAGTTTGGTGAAGATCTGATGAGAAATGTTCGACTTAGAGTGCGGACAAGAGTAAAAAGGTCGATTTTGGGTAATTCAAGGGCCATAACTTCAAAGTGCCTGGGCCAATTTGGCTCATTATCGGACTTGCCCTACTAGAGCGCATGCACATTCATCAAGCCAAAAGGACTCCTATACTACTCAGAGCGCATGCGCATTCCTGGACCCAAAAGGTACCCTATACTACTAATAATAAGCAGTATAGGATACCTTTTGGGTCCAGGAATGCGCATGCGCTCTGAGGTTTTTTTGGTTATTCAAGGGCCATAATTCCGAAGTACCTGGGCCGATTGGCTAGTTATCGAACTTGGCCGAGGTCTTATGGTCAGACACATTTTGTTCAAGTCTGTTGAAGATCGGGTGAGAAATGTTCGACTTAGAGTGCGGACAAGTTTTGTGACAGACAGACACAGTCACACAAAGACTGGAGTAAATCAATATGTCTCCCACACCTCTGTGTGGTTGGAGACATAATAAAATGGTATTCAGATTCAACAAAATGACTAGAGCATATTTTACAGATACGATCTTGTCTGTCAATACCAGTATATTGGCCTACTTCAATTCCTAAGCTATGTGATGCAGTTCTAAAACGTGTGTTTTGTTTAATAATGCATGGCATCTGATTTCTAAGTTTACACATAAAAATACTGATTTTCAACCATTTATAACAGAATCATATAAATATGAGCAAGTGAGAAAAATACATGAATTTCTTTATTATGGTGACCATTTTGTCTCTTACTACTGCTTGACCAGGAAAAATAGCCATGAACATAATTAGCTGGACTTGTGTATAATTTTTGGTCATCCAGATACATGCATAATTTTTTCTTCAATTACTTAAACCAGGCCAACTTTTGGTTATCCAGATGTATGAATTTCACTCAATTGGGACCTTTATGACTCAGTTTATCTGACAATTGGAAATAACAACTATCTTTATCTGATTGAGGGGAATCTGTGGCCGAGTGGTTAAGGTCGCTGACTTCAAATCACTTGCCCCTCATCAATGGGGGTTCGAGCCTCACTCGGGGGGTTCGAGCCTCACTCGGGGCATTGAATTCTTCATGTAAGGAAGCCACCCAGCTGGCTTACGGAAGGTAGGTGGTTCTACCCAGGTGCCCGCTCGTGATGAAATAATGCATGGAGGGGCACCTGGGGCCTTCCTCCACCATCTAAGCTGAAAAGTCGCCATATGACCTTTAATAGTGTCGGTGCGATGTTAAACCCAACAAATTATCTGACTGAAAATTTTGAAAGCTGAGTTAACTACTAAACATAATTACATGCTTAAAAACATGTACCTTCAACTTTCTGTTTCAACTCGGCATCATCTGTGTCTGTGAATATGTATGTCTGAAAAAAAAAAAACGAAAACAACGTGTATCTGTTAATCCGTGGTTAAAGAATCCTTTCAACAACAAAGAAAAAGATGATCATGACTTGGACCTCCTTATCTCAGGGTCCTCAGCAAAATATGATTAAGAGTATTTTTCATCCCAATTCTTACAAAGTTCACAAAAGCAATTTTAACGTTTGCATTTAATGATCATACTGTGGAGATGCAAGTCACACAAATATATTGCCAGATAGATGGACAGATACACAAATGTATGAACAGATTTCTGTATTCCCCCTTCTACTTCACAGCAGATAATAGCAAAATACATTTAAGAAAGACAAAATAAACAGAAGCTTCAAATCTAATTTATATAAAAACTAGTGCCAGACTGTCACAAAATACGCCTGTCATCAAACTTGGCCTAATTTAAGGGGTATAATCTAAGACTGCCTAGGGCGATTTGGCTGATTATTGAACTTGGCCAAGATATTACGCCCTTAAACATTGTCAGCAAGTTTGGTGAAGATTGGATGAAAACTGTTCGACTTAGAGAGCAGACAAGGCTAAATTTGCAGTTTTTCGAGTAATTCAAGGGCCATAATCCAAGAGTGGCTGGGATGATTTGGCTGGTTATCGACCTTGGCCGAGATATTATGCCCACAAACATTGTCAGCAAGTTTGGTGAAGATCGGATGAAAACTGTTTGACTTAGAGAGCAGACAAAGCTAAATTCGCAGATTTTTGAGTAATTCAAGGGCCATAATCCAAGAGTGCCTGGGGCGATTTGGCTGGTTATCGAACTTTGCCGAGATATTATGTCCACAAACATTGTCAGCAAGTTTGGTGAAGGTTCCACATAGAGAGCAGACATGCTTTGGACGCCGACCGCCTGCCCGCCTGCCGTCACAGGTGTTCAACATAATACGTCCCGCTCTCACTCATCTGATTTTTTTTGTCTCTGTATAATAGAAATATTGACCTACCCATGATTTTCTAAGTCCAAACAGGGCCATAATTCTTGCAAAAAGCAATGCAGAGTTATATTACTTGCTGTGCAGTGACAGCTTTTGATGGTGAACAAGTGTTGCAAGTTTTAAAGCAATAGCTTTGACCGTAAAGGAGAAAAGTTGACCTAAACGCAAAACTTAACCAAGAAATCTAATATTTTCTAAGTGCAAAGGGGGCCATAATTCTTGCAAAAAGCAGGATGGAGTTATGTTTCTTGCTGTATGGAGTCAGCTTTTGATGGTGAACAAGTGTTGCAAGTTTCAAAACAATAGCTTTGATAGTTTAGGAGAAAAGCTGACCTAAACATAAAACTTAACCAAGAAATCTGATTTTCTAAGTCCAAAAGGGGCCATAATTCTTGCAAAAAGCAGGATGGAGTTATGTTTCTTGCTGTACAGAGTCTGCTCTTGATGGTGAACAAGTGTTGAAAGTTTAAAAGCAATAGGTTTAATAGTTTAGGAGAAAAGTTGACTTAACAGGGTTAGACACTAACTTATTTGAACAGGGTGCACAAAGGAATCTCTACCTTTTAAATCTTGGGGTCCTCCTCAGGTTTTGGGATCCCTCTTAATATGATATATGAAAAAATCACAACAAATGTCAAAACAAGTCGAGAATTCTTATTTCAAGTTTATATCAGATAGATGCTTTACATGCATGCAATCTCTAAGCATCTGTTAACAGTTGATTTTTTATTATTCAGGACCAGCACTAACTTTCCACCTTAGGTACATACATATTTTAACTGTTTATTAGCAAAATATCTTACAATATTTTTCAAACAGAAATTAATCTTTATTTTTATTTATCATTGACCAAAACAAAACCAGGTATCCTGACAGCACACCATCTTTTACAAGTTGGTGTTCCTCCTCAAAATTTGGGATCCTCGGGCCCCCGGGACACTGTTAGTGTCTAACCCTGCTTAAACATAAAACTTAACCAAGAAATCTGACATTTTCTAAGTACAAAAGGGGCCATAAATCTTGCAAAAAGCAGGATGGAGTTATGTTTCTTGCTGTACAAAGTCAGCTATTGATGGTGAACAAGTGCTGCAAGTTTTAAAGCAATAGCTTTGATACTTTAGGAGAAAAACTGACCTAAACATAAAACTTAACCAGGCAACGCCAACGCCGATCAAGTGATGACAATAACTCATCACTTTTTTCAAAAAATCAAATGAGCTAAAAATGGAAAGTACAAAATAGGGCATCATTATATCAAAATGACAGCAAGTTGAAGAAAAAGGAAATATATGGCCAAGTACAACATGAGAAATAATTCCATCAAAATGAAAGGAAGAGTTATGGGACCTAAGTAATTTGGTTGGTGTAACCAACTTACCATGGCAAAGAAATGTGTGAAGTTTCATTTAGATGTGATGTTTAGTTACTGAAATATTACAAATGTAACTTGTTGACAATACAGAACTTTGTTGAAAAAGTAACTATGTAAACAAGAGCTGTCACAGGAGACAGCGCGCACGACTATTTCAATGCTGGATACAGGGTTCTCGGCAACGCCGATTTTTCGGCGTCTCTGTACGCATAATTGGTCCCGGAATACGAGTGTTTCAGGGCTAGCACTGGGTTTAAAAAAGTTTGAGCCAAATTTTTACGCTGCGGATCGAAGAGGCGCGCACACGTCCATTCACGTTTCCACAACAGGGCTTTTGTGGGGTTCACAGGGGGCTTTGCCCCCGGAAGCTTTTGGGCTTTAAGGTATTTCAAATGCTTAGATTGCAGCAGAAAACACCATTATTCACAAATGTTGAATCATACTAAAAACTTTGTAACTGAATGGTCTGTCACTGTGTAATAATAAACAAAACATTATCAAGGATAGATTTATTTTTAACCATAATTTATATCATTTCTCAATAAAAATAACAATTAATATATTACATACATGTTACTACTGGGACAACTCTTAAGCAATGTTTTTATATATTAGTTTTGAAACAAACCGCACAAACTTCAAGTAATCCACAAGCAACCAAGTAAAGTCTATTTTCCATTTTCAGCTGGATTTAGAATCCTAGTTTCACTTTTCACAGATTTTGCTTTCTTTGCAGGAGGTAAACTACCTGGTTCAGAACTACGTTTCTCAGCCATAATGACAAGCAAGAAATTAATAACAAAAACATTTTATTATATACTTATTGGCATCAGTAATGAATTACTGTTTTGAACGTTTTTAATTAATTATCCCCCGCCGATGAAATCGGGAGGGGGGTATTGAAATGGCGCTGTCAGTCCGTTCGTCCATCCGCAGCCATTTCTCAGTAACTACTTGGTAGAATTTCATGAAACTTGAAATAAACATGAACCAACACACTGCGATGATGCCCGTCAAGTTTTTTTTTTTGATTGGTCAATTTCCCTCAGAGTTATTGCCCTTGATTTAATAAAAAATGTCTGTCTGCAGCCATTTCTCAGTAACTAACAGGTAGAATTTCATCAAATTTGAAATAGACATGAACCAAGATACTGCGCAAGTTTTTTTTTTGATAGGTCAATTTCCCTCAGAGTTATTGCCCTTCATTTAATGAAAAATGTCCGTCTGCAGCCATTTCTCAGTAACTAGCAGGTAGAATTTCATCAAACTTGAAATAGACATGAACCAAGATACTGCGACGATGCCCTTCAAGTTTTTTTTCGATTGGTCAATTTTCCATATAGTTATTGCCCTTTAATTGTTTAAAAATCCACAGATCTGTACATAACAAACCAACCAATTGGAAGAATTTCATTAAACTTCTTTCATTCTTTTCCATGAACATTTATTATAAACATGTGATGTTGTGTACCTACACCTGGTCACCACCTTACCTTGGTCACCCCCCTCCCCCTCCCCCCCTCCCCCCCCCAATTTTTTTTTTTTTTTTTTTTTTTTTTTTCATTTTTCGTTTTCTATCAATATTTATAATCAACATGTAAACTGTTGTATCCTCACCCCCCACCCAAACAAACCATTCATTTTCTTTTAATTTGATTTTGACTAATGAAATTATTTGCTTCTTGGTAACATCCTTAACTTTTTGCTGGATATATTTTTTGCCGTTCCTCAACTCTGACCCTTCCGGCGGGGGATTCCAATTCATCGAATTTGCTTGTTAAACTTTGTAATAAAAGATGGCCCATTATTCAATCAAGGAACTTCAATCATGGCAGGTGCCACAAACAAACATCTTTGATCCATGTATATTCATTAATCAGTACCAATTTAGCTAAACAAACTGTGAGAGATGCTTTTAACAAGGGCACAAGTTTTTTTGACACTTGATGGTGTTAATGGACCATGGACTGTGCCTCTTGTTTATTGCATTTATTGTAACTGTCTGTCTTGGCACTCTTTGGTCCAAAATAACATTATATAAAAATTGACCAGTTTTAATTTTTTAAGGTAGGGGTTTTTGAGAGTTTGAGCCATTTCTGAATTTTCTTGAGCCAAAATTAGCATTTTGAGCATTTTGCTCAAAATGCCCATTCCAGCGCTAGCCCTGTGTTTATTGCAGCTTGGGAGTCCCCGGATGCACGTTTCTGCAGTCAGACGCAATGAAAATTAATTGATTACATAAACCTGCGAATACACAAGGTTTGACTCGAGAGCAAAATATGTGGGGGGAGTTACTCGCTTGTCACCGATAGCCGCATATAGCCAATCAGCGTTGCCCCTTTCCACTACATCGCGAGACAGGCGGCTTATGTATGATCAACTCGAATACATGTGATTGTCGGCGTAATTGCATAGGTGACAATTTCTAATTGTTAACGACGGATTACGTAGTGTTTGAAGTAACTCCGATGTTTTCTCACGTACTAATTACCAGGCAGTTTTAAAGAACTTTTTAGAAAAAGTGATAATTAGGCTTCATTATGAATGTCCGTGTAATTTTAAGATGCTGTCGATGTCAGTCTTAGTAACGTGATTATTCTTCTGCAAAATCGCTGATGTTACTGAAGAAGTATTTATTAATATGTTAATCATAGACATACTGTGCATTCTTAATGTATTTCAGACCGAATGTTTTAACGTTATGCTCTTGATAAGTATTAAAATAAAAGTAGTAATAGTTCATATATTTTCTTTTCACTGTATGTTTATATACGTTTCCATTATGAAATAAAAAGGTAAAGAAAAATTATCACGAGGGATTTGTTAAACTTGATATTTTCACAAGTGGGATTATGTCCACCTTGATAATTTCACAGGGGAATTTTGCCCAGGAAGATCAGAAACAGCAGGGGTGGGGGGGGGGGGGGGGGGGGGTTGTTGTCCAGAGGTGATTTTGTTCTACATTAATTTTTGACTACATTTTACCTATTTTACCTTTCCCTTTTTATCTCACCTCAACAATATTTGGGTGAAGAATTGTAATTACAAAATGTCTGTCGGGCTACACTTAATTTGACAGTACAACAGAGGTCTGTGTTTTGACGAAACGTTTAAGTCTGTCCGTCAGTCTAGTCAGTAGTTGGGACTGCAACTTTTTCAGCTTTGGGAGTCCCAGGACTGCAACTTGAAATTGCTAGTGAGAACCCTGGGATAGTGAAACTGGGCACATCTGAGGAAACCAGAGCTGTCACTGGAGTGTTTAATGACTCCATTGGTGCCAGAGTTATGCACCTTGTGTCATATGGTGTGGGTGATGATGTTGAACAACTATTTTAAGTTTGAATCATATCCATTTAGTAATAACAGAGACAGAGTGAAAGTGCATCAAAACTTTAACCTAAAATTCTAAGTAAAAAGGGGGAATAATTAATGAAAAATTGGTGCCAGAGTTATGCACCTTGCATCATATGGTGTGGGTGATGATGTTGAACAACTATTTTAAGTTTGAATCAAATCCATTCAATAATAACAGAGACAGAGTGAAAGTGCATCAAAACTTTAACCTAAAATTCTAAGTAAAAAGGGGAAATAATTTATGAAAAACTGGTCCAAGAGTTATGCACATCAAAACTTTAACCTGAAATTCTAAGTAAAAAGGGGGAATAATTCATGAAAAAATGGTGCCAGAGTTATGCACCTTGTGTCATATGATGTGGGTGATGATGTTGAACAACTATTTTAAGTTTGAATCAAATCCATTCAGTAATAACAGAGATAGAGTGAAAGTGCATCAAAACTTTAACCTGAAAATCTAAGTGAAACGGAGGGATAATTCATGAAATATTGGTGCCAGTGTTACGGCCCTTATGTCAGATGATGTGGATGATGATGAGGAATAAGTATTTCAAGTTTGAATCAAATCCATCAAGTAATTACAGAGGTAAGTTGAAAAAAGAGAAAGTGTAAAAAAACTTTAACCAAGGTGGGGACGCGGAAAGACGCTGACGCCGACGCCGGGTCGAGTAGGATAGCTCTCCTTATATTTCGTATAGTCTAGCTAAAAAGGGGCATAAACTGTAATTTCATCAAAATATTAGCAAAAGTTATGGAACCTATGCAAGTCGCCCGATTTTCCTTGATCCACACATGCTAATTACCACTACCCGGACTGTTGACAATTTGCAGTGTCAAAATGAGTGCTGAATACACAAACACATGCCGATAGCATAATTTAAGCTCCGTCTACTTCAGGTACTTGCAAGATTTTCGCGAGAAGTGTGAAAGCGAATCAAATTATCCGATACAACAGAGACGATTGTGTCTGGCCAATTAGCGCTGCGGTTATGTCTTTGACACTTTTCATTTAATTGTCAACATGTGCAAGTGCAAAAAATGTTTTATAAAAGAAATTGTTCATTAACCATGCGATTAATTGGAATTCTACACAATTACTTGGTATCTCTACTACGTTAAATTGACTTTCATCAATGAATTGATTTGAATATGTATTTCTAGTTTACACAGTTTACTTTCAGTTTTATTCCAGTGAGATACTGTTCACCGAAGTGGTGACTCGATGTTAATAATAAACACTTTCATCTTGTATTCATACAGGATATAACCAAAAATCGGCAGGTTAGGTTTATAGCATCTGCTTGAATTGTTGAAAACAACTTTTTTTCAGAATTTTCAAAATTACAAAATTTGTAATGAAACAATAAATGATGTAACTAAGAAAATGAATGGTCGCATCATATTTTTTTTCATCTAGAAACAAGGATATTATAGCCGCCTTTCGAATCACTCAGTTGAGCCAAGGTAGAAATAAAAAATCTAAGAAGTCTTCCCACTCCCTAAAGTCTCCCCACTTCTCCTAAAAAACTGGACCTAACTAGACCCATTATGTGAGACTTTACTGATATAACAGAGCTGACAGTTGATGCTTAGAATAAAAAATGTTTGGTAACTCTGAACAGCAGAAATACTACCGGAACCACCAACCAATAAATATTCAGCTTGTAACATTTTGGATGGTACAACACTTTTACAGATTCTTCTTACCTTTCCGTGCGAAAAATTAATAATTTTAAATTTATAACCAAAATTATCAAAGTTAATTAAATCTTTGTTCAAATAATTTTGGTAAGCGAGCTGATATTTAAAGAAGAAAAGCCAAACATATTTAGTCAATTTATACACTCGTGATTTTGCAATATCCTTGAAACCAGATCTCTTCAAGTTTTCATTCAAGACAGTTACAAATACCGATAATATGGAATGACAGTCTGGATATAAAGTTCAGGGTATGTATAGCTCCTTCCCGTCTGATATTATCCCCTGTTGTGCCTCTCTAAATAACCAAGCAATGCAATCATTCAGAGTACGTATACACTTTCACACTTGTCTGCATTTTTAACATTTAGAACTTTAACAACATTTACCTGTTTTTTGGCAGTGCTGATCCAAGTATCCAGCAGCAAATACAGCCGAGACTTATGGTTCTTCCCAGTTGTCTTTACACTTACAAATATATCCTGAAGAGAAGTACCAATCTGAGAAAGCTTCTGTAGTTGCGGCTTAAGTGTGCCATCGGAAAAGGTTGCTATTCCTTTTGCACTCCTTTGAGAGCGGAAAAATATATCCTTTGATGCAGAATTTTTATTTGAAAATTCTACTACTTTTTCAATATTTTGTTTCAAAACTTTTTCATGTTCAACATTTTGTAGCTGAACATTACTCATATTATTGACAAGAATAGCTAAGGAGGCAGTAAAAATCAGACATAAAACGATAATTTTTGCAATTCTTTTATACGATACACGCATTGTGTATCAAGTGTCCCTCTGTCCAAAATTCTTTGAACATCGTTCTTTACCGTTTGCCACTTGTTGAAACTTTCTCACGCTCTCGCCAACAAAACAATGAGGTCGCAGGTCACTTCAGGTCATTACTAGCTTTATATGTAATTAGTTTCGATTTTGAATTTCTGCAGATTTTCAGTGATTAATGTAATTGTTAGAATAAAAGTATTCCTACTCTAAAATATTTTAAAGTAAGATAATTAATCAGTATTATTATTGTCAAATATTTGATCAGAAATTGATAAAATATTTAATTCGAACATGAGTTTACGCAGACCCGGAAATAATGGCTGACCTGGGAGCAATTCGTGAGGCCAGACGGCAAAGAATCCTTCAAGGCTCCAAAAATAGGATGAACAGGGTTTTGGGAAAACCAGAACATGAAACCAATGGTACTTATAACTGCATTTTAAACTATTTCTTTAACTACAGACGTGAATTTTTGGATGTATTTGGCGAATACATGTTTTGTCATCAGTTTTCGCGATCAGTACGTTTAACCCTTAGCCTGTTAAATTTTATGAAGTGGACTGGTCTATCATTCAATTTGGGGCAGTGCCATTTATTATTAGAAGGGGTGTTCACTCAAAATTTACTGACTGGATAGCGAACAGTGCAGACCATGAATAGCGAACAGTGCAGACCATGATCAGCCTGCACTTCCCTGCAGGCTGATCTTGGTCTGCACTGGTCACAAAGGCAGAATCACTTGCCGCCAGAAGGCTAAAGGTTAAATGACTCTTAACAATCAGGAGTGTTCTGAAACAAGTAATATTTTGGGGTGCTTCTTCAAGTAATTTCCAATCAGAGTTACTTTAAAAATAAAACCTTGTACAAGTTAGTAGGTCATACATGTGATAAGTTCAGAATCCCAAAACTGGAGGTTTGCCATTTTTGAGCTGGAGTTGGGGTCTCAAAACTGGAGGTTTTTTATCAACATAAATTAAGCGCGCGGACACATAACTTAGAGACAAAATCCAACATTTTTGGCCACACAATAACGTATATAAGTCTACACCAGAAGAAACAATCCTCATAACTGTTGATCTGAATTTTGACAGAGTTATGCCACTTTTTAACTTATGTTTTTTTGTTAAAGTTTTATATTATGTCTAGTATCTCTGTTACATTCAAAGCTATTGACTATTATGCCCCTTTTACTGGCAAAGCTTTAATTGCCCCTTTTACTGGCAAAGAGTCAATCACTGAGAAAAGTTGAGCATGCTGTCTTACGTAAGCTCCCTCTTGTTCTAACTTTTAAATTTTCTTAACAGAATAAATTTGTAGAAACAAAGTCTCAATTTAGGTCTGAAATGGTGGTGAACATGCATTAACAACATTCTACTCGAGGACTGGAGAAAAAAACAAAGCTCTAAATTGGTCTGAACACAACTCATAGATAATGTAAATTCCTTACTCCACCCACTTTCATATAAAAATACTGATGATTTTGACATGAAAAATAGAAAACAAAAATGCATCAACATGTATTTACCCTTATCAAAATAATGTAGATTGATGTTATCAAATAAATGAGTGTGTGTTCTCATCCAATTTCAATGAAATAAGTCCAATTTTAGTAGCAAATTAATTTGGTAAACATTGGAAGAAAATGGCGTAACTGCATAAGGGGAAATAACACTCCTGTTCTAAAAATAGTAATTGGTTGTTTTTTCCAACAAGTATTTAGATTCTATGTGATTTTATTATCGAACAAAACTTTTCTTTGAATAATCATAATTAATTTCAGTTGGGAATTATTTCTTATGACTGGGAGTTTTTTGCTTCAAATTGGTAAAAAATGGAGCCTAATTGGCCTTGAGAATGGGCCGATATTCGGCCCCGTTAGACAGGTGGAAAAGGCTCTGCTTGTTTAATCCCTTATCAAAACAAACAATTAATAATTCGCCTGTGAAAATCAACTCTTTCCTCCAGCTACATGTGTGTCAAACATGTATAATACACAACAGTCGGTGACACTTTGATTTACAGTGTAAACATGTTTGGCACTCCTCGATAATTATCAACCCCGTCATAATACTGATTTTTGGAAAAGAGGGAGAAATATGGTTTTGGTCGGGAGACGGGAGGCAAGGTGAAAAAATCGGGATTTTGACCCTCCCGCGCGGGAGATCACATGTATGTAGTAGGTGCTGAGGGGGTGTAATTTTCCCATGATATGAAAAGGAGCATAGCGAGGGTACAGATGAACAACAGCCCTTTTTTTACGAAGAAATTCAGCCCCATTCCCCAGGCAAAATAATATACTTTCAGCATGCCCATTCACGCACTGCAGTACGTGAATCACGCACAAAATATCAAATGCACGCATAAAAATCACTTGTTGGGGGTACATGCACGCAGAGATTCGGAACTCCTGTTCAGCTGGCAAATCGCTGTTTATTTCATCATGCACTTGCCGATTGTTTGGTACAGTCTTAAACGCAGATCCAGTCCAGGGACGTGATAATTTCGTTTCCATCACCGACTTCTCGGCGTAATTGTCAGCCGCATAGAGGGGTTTCGTAAGTGTTTTAGTCAGACGTCACATGGGTCGTGTGCAAAAAAAGTATGGATACAAAATGCAAAAAGGCATTTTAGCTTTTATAAACTCAACAAAAGGTTAACAGTATTTTATTTTTGGATATTTAACTGCAATTTTGATACACATTGCATATCTGTAATAGTTTGGGCATTTATTATTGATTGGCGATTTTTATCAGTCTTCAGTTGACTGTATGTTATTTCGGACAAATCATGTTCCGTCCACGAAATCGGGAATACATGAACCGTGCTGAAAACGTATTTATATTTAGTATAATATTGGGAGGGGTCCTATGATTCAAAATTTCCTATTTTAACTTTGGAAAAACATTTTAAATTTTCTAAAATTATCTCATCTGTTATACCCCATCCACGAGAGTTCTGCATGAAAAAAACATGTATATACAAATTTCAGTAGTTAAATAGAAAAAATTCAGATCTACCATGTAGTGTACCCCCAGATTTTGAAGTGTACCACTATTTTGCAAAAGCAGGGGGTACATGTACCCTTAACTTTAAAAATGAGTGGGCATGCTGACTTTTTTTCCCAACTGCACTTAAAAATTCCCCAACCGTAAGTGGTTTTGATCAGCAAAAATTTCCACCGCCGAGGGATTAATAGGTCTACATTTTTTTATTGTATGTATATGCGTTCTAAACACCGCAATCCGAACATCTCAGATATTACCGTTAGCGTCCCTTTAAAATTATCAGGGATTTCCCTATCCAAAGTAAAGCGTTTTCAGAATTAAAATTAAAAAGCGTTCAGATGATTTTGATAACATGTCACCGATAAATTTTGCCCGTTTGCCTATCATAATTTAAAAGTCATTCTTTGACGATAATCCGATATTTAGCAATACACGAAGACAATACATCCATGTGTCAATATCGCAGAGCTCCAGATAAGCTTTTGGTGCAATTGGGTATTTACCTATCACTTTTTGTCTGAATTGGGTATTGGAAATTTGAATTGGGTAAAAATAATATCATTACCCAGCCTTTTCAGAAGTAATTGGGTATTTGCTAAAACCAACTGGGTATTTTACCAATCTCGCACTAACAATTCAGTATTTTTTGCTTACAATATACATGTACAAGGTATATATCATTAAACAGGACTGATTAAGTACCTAAGTACTTTAATGGCGCCCTTCAATGTTTAATACAAAAATGTGTTTAAAATTGTAATGAATGTTCCATACTGTTGTTTTCTTTTTCACTTTTAATGCAGTCGGAGATCAGTTCATCCACAATATCCCGAACGATGTGGTCACCGCAATATGCATTCTCTCAAAAGATGTCATCCGGTATATGTGACACTACATCGTCACAAACAGATAACTGTCATTGTTGAACAGCAAAATATCCCACTACTGCAACAGTGTTTTTTCTGCAACCTCTTTTACATTTTTATCGGCGTAAAATTGTTTACAAAGCGTCCAAATAACACCGATCAGCCGACTGAATGGTCCTGTGATTTTTCCAATAAATTGCAACCTGTTCTGCGGTAACGTATAACCAGTCAGTCAAATCTAGCGTTAAAGTCTCGTACCCGTTCTAGTAATAAGGAAAATGCGATACGGAAGCAATTTTTTACGAATTGGGTATTAGGAATTTTACTTGCGTTTCAGTACGCACACTGTATGAATTCAATTGGGTTTTCTGCAATTTTAATTGCATAAATAACGCAGCTTATCTATAGCTCTGATATCGAATTACACCTCGGGGCATAATTTAAAACTTTGCCGAGTAGCTAGTGTTCCTTCACGCAAGAACGATTATCAGTCAATCTGATTCGCCAAATTTTGCCCGGCCTACTTCTGCAAAAGCAAATGAAATGAAATATTAGCTGCGCGCTTCGTCTAAAGCTCCACCCATTTTCTTGATGCTGAAAATGCAAGATAAATTTACATGTTATTTTGAATATCCAGCCGATTCGCCGAAGTAATGGTCGATCACGAGAACCAAAAAAATGCTGGAAATAATGGTAAGTCGAAGATGCAATCGTAAAATATCCATGTTAAATAAATCTACGCGTTCGTAAAATTTCAGTCGAAGAATCTTTGATATACAAATGAACTAAAGCAGTTCTTTTGGTTCTTTCACATGCCTGACCTATAGCATTGATACACGGGATGAATTTTTAAAAGCCCCACCCAAGAGCTTCAAAATAAAGAGCTGCTAACACCTTTAGGTGGTATTTTCGCTATACTTATTGTGCTATTTAATTGACCTGTCAAAACATGTTCCCGGCTTTCATGTTAATCTTATATAGGCTCGAACAGAATATAATAAAAGCCGGGTCCATTTTTTGACAGGTCAAATAAATTGGACAATAATATGTATGCAACGAAATAGAAGTTTCAATATATATAACTAAACTTATAAGCATTTTAAAAAGCTTTTGAAAAGTCATAAAATAAAATAAAACAATTCTGTTTTGTGATAAATCAATCTGACTTAAGTACTTGATCTTCTAAACGAAGATCTGAGAACGACCCATTCACATACGTCTTCTGTATATTTTGGATTTCCAGTATTGCTATTTTTATTTTAACCAATCGGACGACTTGTTCGAATGTCAAAGAGTAAGAAAAATGTACAGTCATTCCAGGGCTCGAACCCGGGACCCCTCGCTTACAAAGCAAGTGGCCTACCGACTGAGCTAACCGGTTATCTGACATATTACGACATAAGAATTGTAAATATCATAAGGCAAGGCTACAGGTAGATTTGCAAAATGTTGTAAGTTAAGCTCCGATTGGCTAGCGAAATGGTCGTCAGAACGAGGCTATGAATAGGTCGTTCTCAGATCCTATGCGTAGCGTAATAGGAGTTGTACTTTAATCAGATTGGTGATAAATGACCTTATAATTATAATTTTTGAAATACAAAGTTGAAAAATAAAGAGCTAAATATTCATGTTTTAAAAACATCTAAGTAGTGAAAAATGCCCATTAAAGGGAGATAATTCAAAAATGGCAAACTATATAAAGATTGAGCAATTACTTTTGCTTTGAAAATGTTCTTGAAAAATGATTAAAACATTTTAATGAGAAGATTAAAAACTATTTTTGATTCAATGTGATATTAGGATGAACTGGTTCAAGAGCAAATTGCTTGGTTAAAGTATCAAAAGAAATAGAGATTTAAAAAAAATAATGGCTACTAATTCTGGCACTTTTGGCTATAAAATTTTTTGCAATTGGCTAAAGTCATTGGCTAAAAGTGTGAAAGAGGCAGGGGAGGCCCTGATCTTACTTACTCTGTGTTTTTGTTTGTTATAAAAAAATTCCCCAATTTGGTATATTACGATGCAAATTTCCCCTTCTGAAAGGACCCCGCCACCCTTCCCCAAAAGCATAAAAAAAGGGCTGAACAAGGATGAAATATTCATTATAAGCCTTGACTAAGTTTAAGCCACCTGCCAATGACGCAATAGTATTATACACAGCAAGTATTGTTTGGATTCACGGTGCCTGCAGCCGCAGTACGTTATAATATGATTGTTGTACTGTTTGTTCAACTGTGAGAGTGCAGCTTTAAAAGTTTTCACCATTAACTTTGAAAATTTTAGGGGGGGGAAACCTAGTCATACAGATTTTTTCTGCATAAATGGTTCTTTCTGATGTTTTCAGTATTGACAGTAAGCCTGATGGTTTTGCTCTTGTTATGAAAATTATGAACAAAGGCAAATTTTTTAAAATGTGTCGGTTTAATTGAACATACATCTAATCATTTCTTCATATGTGCCAAGACTATACTGACAATGGAAAACAGTGTTTATTAAAGATAATAATGAAATTTGGGTGCTCGGAATCCACTAGAGGCCACCATTTACATACTAGTATTTAAAAATGTCCACTATACCCCCTTCCACGGTACATACCTACACTCGGAGCTGTGTGCCTCAACCATCATGCCTTTGTTGTCAGTTAGTTTCTCTAATAGAAATTTCTGAATCCGGGAATGCAAAGTATCTTTTCATTTCATGTGTTACAAACAGTTTTTAGCTCACCTGTCACAAAGTGACAAGGTGAGCTTTTGTGATCGCGCAGTGTCCGTCGTCAGTGCGTCGATGCGTGCGTCCGTAAACTTTTGCTTGTGACCACTCTAGAGGTCACATTTTTCATGGGATCTTTATGAAAGTTGGTCAGAATGTTCATCTTGATGATATCTAGGTCAAGTTCGAAATTGGGTCACATGCCATCAAAAACTAGGTCAGTAGGTCTAAAAATAGAAAAACCTTGTGACCTCTCTAGAGGCCATATATTTCACAAGATCTTCATGAAAATTAGTCAGAATGTTCACCTTGATGATATCTAGGTCAAGTTCGAAACTGGGTCACGTGCCATCAAAAACTAGGTCAGTAGGTCTAAAAATAGAAAAACCTTGTGACCTCTCTAGAGGCCATATATTTCACAAGATCTTCATGAAAATTGGTCAGAATGTTCACCTTGATGATATCTAGGTCAAATTCGAAACTGGGTTACGTGCCGTCTAAAACTAGGTCAGTAGGTCAAATAATAGAAAAACCTTGTGACCTTTCTAAAGGCCATATTTTTCATGAGATCTGTATGAAAGTTGGTCTGAGTGTTCATCTTGATGATATCTAGGTCAAGTTCGAAACTGGGTCACGTGCGTTCAAAAACTAGGTCAGTAGGTCTAAAACTAGAAAAACCTTGTGACCTCTCTAGAGGCCATATATTTCATGAGATCTTCATGAAAATTGGTCAGAGTGTTCATCTTGATGATATCTAGGTCGAGTTCGAAAGTGGGTCACGTGCCGTCAAAAACTAGGTCAGTAGGTCAAATAATAGAAAAACCTTGTGACCTCTCTAGAGGCCATATTTTTCATGGGATCTGTATGAAAGTTGGTCTGAATGTTCATCTTGATGATATCTAGATCAAATTAAAAAGTGGGTCACGTGCCTTCAAAAACTAGGTCAGTAGGTCAAATAATAGAAAAACCTTGTGACCTCTCTGAAGGCCATATTTTTCATGGGATCTGTATGAAAATTGGTCCGAATGTTCATCTTGATGATATCTAGGTCACGTTTGAAACTGGGTCAACTGCGATCAAAAACTAGGTCAGTAGGTCTAAAAATAGAAAAACCTTTTGACCTCTCTAGAGGCCATACTTGTGAATGGATCTTCATGAAAATTGGTCAGAATGTTCACCTTGATGATATCTAGATCAAGTTTGAAACTGGGTCACGTGCCTTAAAAAACTAGGTCAGTAGGTCAAATAATAAAAAAAAACTTGTGACCTCTCTAGAGGCCATACTTTTCATGGGATCTGTATGAAAGTTGGTCTGAATGTTCATCTTGATGATATCTAGGTCAAGTTTGAAACTGGGTCAACTGTGGTAAAAAACTAGGTCAGTAGGTCTAAAATTATTAAAATCTTTTGACCTCTCTAGAGGCCATATTTTTCAATGGATCTTCATGAAAATTTATCTGAATGTTCACCTTGATGATATCTAGGTCAGTTTCGAAACCGGGTCACGTGCGGTCAAAAACTAGGCCAGTAGGTATAAAAATAGAAAAACCTTGTGACCTTTCTAGAGGCCATATTTTTCATGAGATCTTCATGAAAATTAGTGAGAATGTTCACCTTGATGATATCTAGGTAAAGTTCAAAACAGGGTCACATACCTTCGAAAACTAGGTCAATAGGTCAAATAATAGAAAAACCTTGCTACCTCTCTAGAGACCATATTTTTCAATGGATCTTCATGAAAATTGGTCAGAATTTTTATCTTGATAATACCTAGGTCAAGTTCAAACTAGGTCACTATGTCATATAATAGAAAAAACGACGTCATACTCAAAACTGGGTCATGTGGGAAGAGGTGAGCGATTCAGGACCATCATGGTCCTCTTGTTTTGTTGTTGTTTTTTTTTTTTAAAAGAAAAGAAAACAACAATTTACACATTAAGCATGTGTAATGTCACGCTAAACCTCATGACATCTCTTTTAGGGACTGCTAAAGCTGAAAATAGAAATAACTTTAAATGACTTCTTCATATGAACCGCTTTGTTGCATCACTGTAAGGTCCTCTCCCGAATTTGTTAAAGTGGGAGTGTTTGGCCCTTCTAGTTTGAAGTGATTGACAGGCTGCCAGAAAATATATGATTACAAAATAAGGCAGCTAGAACTAGTACAAACTTAAATCATGTGGACTTTAAGCAATAGAGTTTTCTGTTGACTTGGCAGTGTCTGGCAGAGTATGTCATTGAAATCAATATGGTTAAAAATGAATATCATGCCCCATGGTTAGAAAAAAGAGAAACACATACGTACTAACTCTGACTTTTTTATATGTTGCAGATGACCCAAATGAGCAGCTGGTTGCTGAAGTAGAAAATGTAGAAACAAGACCGGAAGTAGATGTAGACAATACTGGGACAACACTTAGACAACGCTCTTCTCACACAGAAACTGCACATGATGGTGGCTTAGAGTATACATCCAGACATAGTAGAAACACTGTGAAAATTTCTCCAATTAAGAAGCCAGATCGTGTTCACAATGACTCTGCATCTTTAAATGAATCTCTAAATTCTAGTCGCAGCAGCTCGGATGCTAAAATGATGCTGAAACATTTTGAATTTTTGAGAATTGTGTTGTGTGTAATGGTTGCATATTTGTGTAGAAGAGTTTTATCATCTGGCTATGGTATATTGTATTTTCAGGTGAGTGTTTTAGTTTAGAATTTAGCCTTCAGTTTTACTATATGTTTCATTTAAATAACTAGTTTATACTTTGTGCTATTGACTGGTCTATAAAGCGAAGTAAAGTGAAAACTAAAAAAAATATGAAAATTTATTTCAGATGTCATGTCATAAAGCACTAACTGAATAGCTTGCAAGTCAGTAGTTTAAGCTATTGGCCCTCAGTACTTTAGACTTCAGGCAATAGTTTAGACTGTTAACCAGCTTTGAAACTTTGCACACTTGGTTATTATCATTAGGTGACTGTGTAGACCAAGAACCATTACTCTGATATGCATTTTGTCAAAATTATGGCCCTTTTGTACTTAAAAAAATGCGAGTTTCTTGGTTAAAATTTTTTGTTTAGGTCCGCCTTTTCTCAAAAACTATAAGAGCTACAGCTTCGAAACTTTGCACACATGTTTATCATCATTATGTGACTGTGTAGGCTAAGAATCATAACTCTGTAGGCAATGCTCTTGTTTAAATTGTACCATTACATTTTTCTGTTTCAGTCTGTTGTGTTGCCTTTTGCCTGTATGGAAGCTTCATTCTTTATGTTCAAACATAAAATGTTGCATGTAAGTATAAAACATTTACTGGCCTTATGAAAATAAGTTTTTTGGAAATGAAGTATAGTGGAATAGCATAATTCACCAGTTCAATAAGCCGTTAGTTAAAATGCCCAATTTTCACACACTTGATGAACTACTTTATGAATTAGCGGATCAATTTCAGGCATTAGAATATGAAAACAAGCTGGTCAGTGTGTTTTGGAAATCCCGCTATGCTCATTGGATTTGAATTTTTCGGCGTTTTAAGCCTGTATGTTGGTGTTGCGTCCCAATTTAAGTGTGTAAGCTGGTATCTCTGTAACTGTGTGTGGGAATGGATTAAAACATCACACACTTGAACACTGTGATTAACTAACTTGCAGAGCACAAGTTTCATAATTTTATTTTGAATTTTTGTTAAATGATGCCCCTTTTTTCAACTTAGCAAGTTTTGTTTTTAACTGTTATGTCATTGCACATTAATGGGGATGAACTGAAACTTCACACACTTGTTCACTGTGATGCTTTGGTCTCCAAACTCTGTTTTGCATCTTTACAAAATTATGCCCCTTTTTGGACTTTTGTATCCATTCATTTAACTTGAACAAGGCTTTTGTATAGTCAAGTGTTGTTGTCACCAGACAGCTCATTTTTTAACTGAAACTCAATATATCCTTGATTTATTATTGCAAATTTTAGTTGAAATTGTATTACAGAGCATTTAGAATTACACATTAAACTCCAAAATAGGCTATTTTCCACTGTGCACTGTTATTGACTGAAATTGAATGGTTTACAGTATTACACTTTGTTTAAAGTAGGGATGGCAATGGTTAACCGAGTACTCGCTCGGTGTTCCGAATTTAGTAATCAAGTACTCAAAAAAAAAAGATTAGAAACATGTCAATTTTAACACAGACGTTTAGATGACCTGTCATCTTTTCGATCAATTACCCAAATTATGCAAACACGAAGGTGTGAATTGATGCACAGTGGTCGATAATGGCCCCTGACAGGTAACACGTGTTTGCAAATCTTGATCGTTATAGGTATGCGCTTATTGCAATACCACTTATATCATAAACAATTAGAAAATCACACAACACCTGTGTGCAAACATTAAAATTAGCGGTACATCATAAAGAACATATCCTTTATAATTTTAAAAGTAAACCAGTCCAATTTTATGCCGACTTTGCAGTTTGCTCCAGAAGTTCGGCTTAGAGTTTTATTTGTCGCCGATAAATAGAATAATTACGATGTTAAATGAGCTATTAAAATCTCGAGTTTTCCTTTTAGCACAAAGTTGTTATGTACGACTGTACCCAACAATAAAAAAAAATGGTTTTAAAACATTATATCACTGTTATGGGAGCTATGGCGATACAACTTATGGTTTTGAATTATCTCCCTTTCATAGTGAACAACTGCTAAATACGGTTGATTCTTGCCTATTCCGGTTATGGAAACCACTATTAACGAGTAACCAAGTACTCAATAGAAAAATCGGGGAGTACTCAAGTACCAAAATCGGTACTCGTTGCCGTCTCTAGTTTAAAGATGTAACATAAAAAGCTTTTTTTTAACTTTTCCTATCATGGTTGTTCATAATTTGTTTCATACATTCAATGATTATTTCATGTGTTAATTCATTTTATTTTAGAATGTGATGTTACCACACAAGTCATCAATGTTGATAGGGATGTTGATGTTATGTGGCATCAAGCCAGCTATTCTACAGACATACAACAAGTTAATGGGCTATGTTACTGCTGCCACTGAAGACTTTGCTCTCTTTTTCTTCGCTTTTATGATGGCTAACACCTTCATATCATGAACAGAAGTGTCAACATCAACAGGATTTATAGTCTCATGGGGACTGTCAGCTGCTTGAGAGTGCCAAATAAAGCTCTCTTTTGTATGGAAAGGTTTTATCGGAGACAAAATCTTAAAGTTACTGATAGCACAGCTGTCCAATAAATTAATGTGTAAAGAATTAAATGAAAATTTTAATTATTGATGTGAAACAATTTGTGAAGTAATCAGAAAGCAATTACCTGTAAATCCACTTTTTACAGTAGTTTTATGCTTTAGTTAGTAATAAAACATACTGTTTGTCTTTAAATTTTTGAGTAGGTATGAAAACAATAATTTTGTGTTTTCTTACTACACATGACTGATTTAAAATCTCTAGGTCCATCAAAGATTTTCTTTCAGTGAGTTTGGTTACTTCTGTACTTTTCACATAAAATGCTTCTTTTCAATCTTTCTTAATACCATTATTTCACATTATTTCTGATACAAGCATCTTAAGGAATATTTTCATCATGATTATTTAATCTTACGAACAAAACTGTGCTTCCATTCTTACTTTTCATGATAGATCTTCAGTATGGCACCTGTTGTCCGAGTCTCCTACAGAGTGGTCTCCCCTTACAATAAAGCACAAATATTTTTATCAGGATTTTGATATGTATCAGTTTCTTTTTTTTTATATTAGATTTAAGTATTTTTCAGGGCTAATATGGGTGATATACTGAAAAATCAAATCAAGAATAAGAAAAAACATTTGAATTACTTTTTAATTTTTATGTTCACATTTGTGACAGCATTGATTAATGTAGAGTTAGGGGAGGTAAATCACTTCGGGTGTCTACCCTTTTCCATGATTGGTTGTATGCATGATATTAACAGTACCTTTATATTTGTCAGATTTTTATCGCTTAAGCTTTCTCTGCCATTGTACTATAGCGTGAAATCCATGGAGGAACTAGGCCATACTGAACATCTATATTATTTAATTACATTATGACACAATTACATTAGTTTATTCAAGAATTGTAAAACAACTCATTGTCAAAAGGACCAGTACTGTATAAACAGCATTTTTTTTTTAACCATTTTCTTCGTGTTTTATCTTAAGAAATTTATTTCTCATGCACATATTATGATTTTAATTACAAAAGACCTTTGAACTTAAGAGACATTATAGAAAGTGTTACAATTGCAGCTTCACTACTGTATTTATTTTGAGTTCAACACATTCAATTCATATGAAAAAATTTTGTGCCCTCAAGGTTTTTGCCCTTATCTGTCCATCTGAATTTGTGTTGTGGATATCTCAAAAAGTATCTTTATTTAAATAATATCATGATAACATATATATTTCAATATTTTCATGGGTCTAAATTTACTTGGGGGATTTTCTGATAAAGAAAAAAACAGTTTTGAATGAAAATTGACAAGTTGAAAACAAAATACAAAATGTCTATACTGTATAGAATAATGTATTACTCAAATTTGATTTTTTTGTCAGTATCTCTGACAGTAAATTAAGGAGGAATAGTCCTGGAACTGGCAAATGAAACAGTAATTTTAGAAATGATCTTGTCAGGTCAGGTGCAGTCATACAGGGTCCTTAACTTTATCTAGCTTTACCTTATTTTTATGCTTCACCTGATTTTGTTGTTGTTTTTAGCTCACCTGTCACAAAGTGACAAGGTGAGCTTTTGTGATCACGCAGCGTCCTTTGTCCGTCCGTCCGTCCGTAAACTTTTGCTTGTGACCACTCTAGAGGTTACATTTTTTGTGGGATCTTTATGAAAGTTGGTCAGAATGTTCATCTTGATGATATGTAGGTCAAGTTCGAAACTGGGTCACGTGCCATCAAAAACTAGGTCAGTAGGTCTAAAAATAGAAAAACCTTGTGACCTCTCTAGAGGCCATATATTTCACAAGATCTTCATGAAAATTGGTCAGAATGTTCACCTTTATGATATCTAGGTCAAGTTCGAAACTGGGTCACGTGCCTTCAAAAACTAGGTCAGTAGGTCTAAAAATAGAAAAACCTTATGACCTCTCTAGAGGCCATATGTTTCAATGGATCTTCATTAAAATTAGGCAGAACGTTCATCTTGATGATATCTAGGTCAGTTCGAAACTGGGTCACGTGCCATCAAAAACTAGGTCAGTAGGTCAGATAATAGAAAAACCTTGTGACCTCTCTAAAGGCCATATTTTTCATGGGATCTGTATGAAAATTGGTCTGAATGTTCACCTTGATGATATCTAGGTCAAGTTCGAAACTGGGTCACGTGCGGTCAAAAACTAGGTCAGTAGGTCTAAAAATAGAAAAACCTTGTGACCTCTCTAGAGGCCATATATTTCATGAGATCTTCATGAAAATTGGTCAGAATGTTCATCTTGATGATATCTAGGTCAAGTTCGAAAGTGGGTCACGTGCCTTCAAAAACTAGGTCAGTAGGTCAAATAATAAAAAAACCTTGTGACCTCTCTAAAGGCCATACTTTTCATGGGATCTGTATGAAAATTGGTCTGAATGTTCATCTTGATGATATCTATGTCAAGTTCGAAACTGGGTCATGTGCAGTCAAAAACTAGGTCAGTAGGTCTAAAACTAGAAAAACCTTGTGACCTCTCTAGAGGCCATACTTATGAATGGATCTCCATACAAATTGGTCAGAATGTTCATCTTGATGATATCTAGGTCAAGTTTGAAACTGGGTCATGTACCATAAAAAACTAGGTCAGTAGGTCAAATAATAAAAAAACCTTGTGACCTCTCTAGAGGCCATACTTTTCAAGGGATCTGTATGAAAGTTGGTCTGAATGTTCATCTTGATGATATCTAGATCAAATTTGAAACTGGGTCAACTGCGGTCAAAAACTAGGTCAGTAGGTCTAAAATTATTAAAATCTTTTGACCTCTCTAGAGGCCATATTTTTCAATGGATCTTCATGAAAATTGATCTGAATGTTCACCTTGATGATATCTAGGTCAGTTTCGAAACTGGGTCACGTGCGATCAAAAACTAGGCCAGTAGGTATAAAAATAGAAAAACCTTGTGACCTCTCTAGAGGCCATATTTTTCATGAGATCTTCATGAAAATTAGTGAGAATGTTCACCTTGATGATATCTAGGTAAAGTTCAAAACAGGGTCACGTACCTTCGAAAACTAGGTCAATAGGTCAAATAATAGAAAAACCTTGTGACCTCTCTAGAGACCATATTTTTCAATGGATCTTCATGAAAATTGGTCAGAATTTTTATCTTGATGATATCTAGGTCAAGTTCAAAACTGGGTCACATGAGCTCAAAAACTAGGTCACTATGTCAAATAATAGAAAAAACGACGTCATACTCAAAACTGGGTCATGTGGGAAGAGGTGAGCGATTCAGGACCATCATGGTCCTCTTGTTATTTATGTTTTTAAGGTAATTGGTTATGTAATAGAAATGTCAATACGATTGAAAAAAAGAAGACAGGCTTATTGTACCTGCAACATTTGTGTACAGATTCCGTTTGTATTTACAGAGATTTGTAAATCCATTTATAGCCAGTAAGTTTTTATTAATGTATCGGTCGTGTTGGAATGTCATCACATCAAAATACATGTATTTGTTTTATTATATAGGTAGACGTTACATAGAGGATGTTTGTTATAGGTAGACGTTACATAGATCTCGAGGATGTTTGTTATAGGTAGACGTTACATAGAGGATGTTTGTTCACTTCAGTGAAAAATCAGAATATTTTTTAGGGAGTGAACAAAAGATATTCATGAAACAAACAGATTTTTATTTTACTTAACATCATTGTACCCCCCGACAACAAAGTTGTAAGGGGGAGTATACTGGTTTCAAGTTGTCTGTCTGTCTGTCCGTCTGTCCATAGACGCAATCTTGTGCGCACCATCTCTCCTTATCCCCTTGACAGAATTTAATGAAACTTCACACAAGTGATCAGTACCAACAGTAGTTGTGCATGGGGCATGTTAGGTTCTTTTAGAAAAAAAATTTGCAGAGTTATGGGACTTTGTTTTTTTTGTTACTATACTATATACATAGACACAATCTTGTGCGCACCATCTCTCCTCATCCCCTTGACACAATTTAACGAAACTTCACACAAGTGATCAGTACCAACAGTAGTTGTGCATGGGGCATGTTAGGTTCTTTTAGAAAAAAATTTTGCAGAGTTATGGGACTTTGTTTTTTTGTTACTATACTATATATATAGACACAATGTTGTGCGCACCATCTCTCCTCATCTCCTTGACACAATTTAATGAAACTTCACACAAGTGATCAGTAACAACAGTAGTTGTGCACGGGGCATGTTAGGTTCTTTCAGTGACAAAAATTGCAGAGTTATGGGACTTTGTTTCTTGTTAACATACTATGTACATACAGTCTGCATATGCAATCTTGTGCATGCCTAATCTACCAAACCCTTGCACACAATTTAATGAAACTTCACACAAGTGATCAGTACCTGAACCCTAGTTGTGCATGGTGCATGTTACATTCTTTTAGATAAATATTCTGCATGGTTATGGGACTTTGTTTTTTGTTACTATACTGTATACATACAGTCTATATATATATATATATACAGTCCACATAATTATGCAATCTTGTGTGCGTCAAATTGCAATGTACTGTGTCAGTGCATGCGGGGGGTACATTCATCACCTTTAGTGATAGCTCTAGTTTTAATTTTGGTTTTTACCAAATTATACCAGTTTTGTGCACGTAACACATTGGGTAATGACACCAGCAAAATCACAACATCACAGTGTTTAATATGAAAAAAATTAACTATTTCTTAGAGATTTCCTATACAGTTTTAAACAGTGGAAAGCATATCTATGTTTTTTTAGGTATTTATATTCTTACATATCTGAATGTATGTACTTTTCTGAAAATAGTTCTGATTATTTATAATTCTTAATTTTTCACCTTCAAGTGTAATTCCATGACATCTAAAATTAGAAGAAGAAAAAACATCACTGTTTGAAACTGAAAGTTATAAATATATATTTCAGTTTTCCACTGAGAACATGAAGAAAGTATTGTTCGTCAATCTCTTATTGATATCATACACAATTGAGCAGTTCATTTCAATTAACAGTCTGACCATGGTTAAACTTACATTAAGGTCAATGCATTTCTTCAAGGTTATTGTGAAAACAGTTATTCAAATAATTTTGGTCAAATTTTATCATTACTACTAAATCTTGGAGCGGATTACTGTTTTCAAATTTATTTAATTTAAAATTCAGTTCTAGAGCATCGGTCTAAAATTTTAACAAACTTTAATGCTCTGTCAAAACTTTCAGGACTCCACACAAATAAACATGCTCTGTTTAAAAGGAAATACCTCTGGATTCATGTAAACGTTTTGCAAGTTTTTTCATTTGTTTGGTTTTGTAAATAAAATGTGTACCAAATGTAATTAATTCAGCAAGTCCAAGGCAGTATTTATTTATAGAAACACACTAAAATAATGTAAAGGGGGCACCTTGGGTCTTGTGCCACTATAAAAGCTGGAGAGATGACATACATTGATGCAGATGACTTAAAATCCCAACAAAAAAAGTCTGTGAAATCAGGAATTTACTTGTACATTTAATACTGTGTTATCATCCTAAATACTTAGTGGAGTTTTTAATGGTTCAAAAGTTGTGATAATCAGACATTAATCTGGAAAGCAGTCCCTTTCAGATCATTCTGTTGTTAATGTACTTGTGTTTTTATTTTCTGTTTGCATTCTGTACAGATTTAGTTCATGCTTATGCCCACTAGGTGGCGTTTACTGTATTTTACACAGACTTGAAGCAGCATGTACTGTAGTAGCAGTAATTACTTGTTGTATTTCAATATTTTGGGAGTAATCTGTGTATGTGAACGAGAAATTTTTATTAAGAATCATCATTTATTCAGTCATTGTTACTTTAATGTATGGTTTTACTTGGGAAATTCAAGACAAGACAAATTGTTACTACCAGTTACATTGTACAAGGTTGTGGAATTGTAACTACTAGTTACATTGTACTAGTTTGTGGAATTGTAACTTCTAGTTACATTGTACTAGTTTGTGGAATTGTAACTACTAGTCACATTGTAATAGTTTGTGGAATTGTAACTACTAGTTACATTGTACTTGTTTGTGGAAATTTATTTACCAGTTACATTGTGCAAGTCCGTGGAAATGTAATTACCACTTACAGTATTCTTGTTTGTGGAACTGTAATTACCAGTTACAGTATACAAGTTTGTGGAATTGTAATAACCAGGTACATTGTACAAGTTCATGGAATTGTAATTACCAGTTACATTGTCCAAGTTTGTGGAATTGTAATTACTAGTTACATTGTCTAAGTTTGTGGAATTGTAATTACCAGTTACATTGTCCAAGTTCGTGGAATTGTAATTACCAGTTACATTGTACAAGTTTGTGGAATTGTAATTACCAGTTACATTGTACAAGTCCATGGAAATTTATTTACAAGCTACTACTGTACATTTCTGTTGAAATATAATTATCAGTTACATTGTGAAAGTCTGTGGAAATGTATTTACCAATTACATTGTACAAGTCTGTGGAAATGTATTTACCAGTTACATTGTGCAAGTCTGTGGAAATGTATTTACCAATTACATTGTGCAAGTCTGTGGAAATGTATTTACCAGTTACATTGTGCAAGTCTGTGGAAATGTATTTACCAATTACATTGTACAAGTCTGTGGAAATGTATTTACCAGTTACATTGTGCAAGTTTGTGGAATTGAACATGTCTATGGAAATGTGATTACCAGTTATAATGTGCAAGCCTGATGTAATTCCTGGCTACCACTGTACAATTCTATGGCATTGCAATTACCTGTGGAAATGTAATTACCAGTTACATTGTTTAATTTTGTAGAACTGTAATTATCCAAGTTACACTGTATTGTATTAACCTGAATTACCTTTGTAGAATTGTAATGTTTGGTAAATTGTAATTATCTGAATTACATGGTACTATAGCTTGTGGAATGTAATTACCATTTACATTATACTAATTTGTGGAAATATAATTACTGGTTACATTGTACAAGTTGGTGGATTGCAATTAACCAGGTCACATAGTACAAGTTTGTGGAAATGCAATTACCTGAGTTAAGTAGTACAAATTTGTGTAATTTTAATTACCTGCTCCATTTGTGGAATTTAAGTTTGTAGAATCATTGTTACCTGAATTACATTGTACAAGTTTGCCAAAGGGAACTATACTCAGCATCACTTGACAGACATCTTTTTGGTACTTTTGAAGCTCCAAGAGAATGTGTGCTAGCAAAATACTGTGGCATGTAATAGATACAGTTTAAGAATTCTTTCACTTAATTGAATAGTGTGATTACAATGTAGGCTAATTAATGACCTTTTTTAACCAGTGTTCTTGTTGTTTACTTTCATATATTAGCTTTTCATGTCCTATTTATTTGTTTTAAAAGTAATGAAATATAGTTATTATTTATTTCAGTTAAGTTTTTGTTGTCATTATAATTAAGTCTCCCACCACACAGTGGTGTGGGAGACATATTGATTTACTCCTGTCTGTCTGTCTGTCTGTCTGTGTGTCTGTCACAAAGCTTGTCTGCACTCTTAAGTCGAACATTTCTCATCCGATCTTCACCAAACTTGAACAAAATGTGTTTGCCAATAAGTGCTCGGCCAGGTTCGATAACTAGCCAAATCGGCCCAGGCACTTCGGAATTATGGCCCTTGAATTACTAAAAAATGGTCGGATTTCTTGCGCATTTTTGACCTCAAAAGGACGCCTATACTACTTTTAAAAGTAGTATATGGGTCCTATTGGTGTCAAAAAAGTGCATGCACATGTGCTCTAAGTGAACAGTATAAAAAGACTGACTTACTATTTAGATGATTAGGCAGTTGTGGGAGACATGTGCTTTTCTCAAAAGCATCTAATTTTTTAAATTGTATCCACAGGAAACTGAAATTCTATCCATAAGCCAACACAAGTCTATATAAAAAAGACCCCCTATATATTCTATATGAAAACAAGAGGGTCATGATAACCCTATATCGCTCACCTTCTAAACTTGGCCTTGGAATCATCAAGATAAACCAAGTTTCATGAAGACAGGGTCATAAATGTTAACAAGCTGTTCCTTTGATTTGAGTGGTGACCTTGTTTTTCACCCCACAGTTTGGAACTTGGCTTAGAAATCATCAAGATGAACATTCTGACCAAGTTTCATGAAGATAGGGTCATAAATGTGGCCTCAAGAGTGTTAACAAGCTTTTCTTTTCATTTGACTTGGTGACCTAGTTTTTGACCCCACATAACCCAGTTTCAAACTTGGCCTAGAAATCGTCAAGATGAACATTCTGACCTTGTTTCATGAAGATAGGGTCATAAATGTAGCCTGCAGGGTGTTAACAAGCTTTTCCTTTGATTTGACCTGATGACCTAGTTTTTGACCCCACATGACCCATTTCGAACTTGTCCAAGAGATTCTCTAATAACTCTAGAACCCATAATGGAATTTGGCCGGTTTTCTGAGAAACCGAGATAACATTGTGACTTAAGTTGTGTGTAAATCCAGTTAAAATCGAATGTAAAATTTCACTTCTATCATGTTCACAAGGTAAAATTAAAACTCTAGGGGCCAGTCAGGGGCCGTAACCCAAGAACCTATGATTGGATCTGCCGGATTCATCATGGTATCCAGGATCTATTGTTGTTAAAGACATTTTGCTAGTCTGTATCAAATCAAACCAGAAATGAAGTCTCTATCTGGCTGCAAAAGCCAAAATAGCTATTTTTGGCCCTTCAATGGGCCATAACTCTGGAATCCATGATATTATGCCAATACAAATTGTGTGCAAGTTTTATAACAGTCAGTTGCAAAATGTGGTCTCTATATTGTTCACAAGCCAAAAATAGCAATTTTTGGCCCTTCAAGGGGCCATAACTCTAAAACCCATGATGGGATCTGGCCAGTTTTCGAAAGGAACCGTGATATTATCCCAGTATTGATTAAACATACAGGCTAAAAACGGGATCTTGAAGCAAATTTAAGGAGGTAGGTTACCTTGATATTTGTCTGTGCGCATGCCCAACCGGAAGCTAACATGACGATTTACGATGAGGTTTACGACAAACTAAATGTGTTTGTATATCCATTCTTCTGAAAGATAATCATGAACCTGTCTCCAATCTGATGCTTCATGGTTTAATAATGCAGAAATAATGAATAAATTGCCGCAGAAATGCTTCAAAACATTGTTGACTTAAAATGACGTCGTGACGTTACGTGTCAGTTAGGTAACTGCTCAAAATTAATAGCTTTTATTTTGAAAGTACTAATTCTGTGCATTTTTAGCCCACCATCATCAGATGGTTCAACAATTTTTGAGTGAGTTATGGCCCTTTGTTTATTGATTTCTAATATAATTTTATATCCAGTGGCCCTCCAAGTAGTTAATTGGTTTTTTATGGCCTTACCTGTATAAGGGTCATAAACTCTGCGACACTATAATGAGATAATGATTCAAGTTGTTCATTATTTTCCTATTACACCTCAGCAGTGAATGGACTACCCTAGTAGATTGATGTTTAATTTGTTTAGTACTCAAACTTCTGGGTTTAATTATTAGTGATAATACAAGTAATTATAAGTGCATTCTTTGTTACCATAATAAGAAAAAAATAATAATTGCATATAACTCATTAATTGTTTAGGGTATAGGTTTAATTATTAGTTATAATATAAGGATTTTGAGCTAGTCTTGAAATTTGGAACATTCAAAATTGACTCAATGGTGGGCGCCAAGATCACTCTGTGATCTCTTGTCTTTATATGAACTATTTTTAAACAGCCATTATTTGTTGAAATATTATTTATGAGTCTTTGGCTCTGAATAAGGATCAATCATGATTTTGCTTCTTTTATGAAATGTTACGCGGAATGTAAGAAAATTGATGATGGTAACTGATGTTATTGGGAATATAGTTGGATGAAAGGTTACTTATTATGGCCGTTTTCAAATAAAAATCGGACAGTCTGATTTGTAATACATATTTTCAGTTTCCATTGATAATTTGTTACTTATATACTAAAACTAAGCTCTAATATTGTTCAAATTTCAGTAGAAAATTGTGTTTTCTTTAATTAAATTGATGTTACCATAGAAACGAAGCCTGTGACCTATATATCTAAATGTAAAATTCAAAAGCGCTGACACTGGTCTATCCATGAGGCTAACAGCAGCATGCAGAATGATTTTTCCATAAAAATGTCAGACGAGTGGCACTGCTGTATACGGTGTTCCGTTTGGACAATCGTGACTTTTTATTTAATACTAAACCGCGATGCACGATGGTACGATGATGAAAATGCGATGGCGCGATGCACAATGATGATACAATGGTGAAAATGCGACGGCAGGATGATGAAATCGCGATGGTACATTGGTGAAATGTTGATGTAAAACCGCGTTTTCATCATCGTACCATCGCGTTTTCACCATCATGTCATCGCATTTTCACCATTGTACCATCGCGTTATCACCATCGCATTTTCACCATTGTACCATTGCCTTCCGGTGTTCATGCACAGTGGTACAGTATATGTGTCAGTAAAATACAGGCGTGATACAATCTCATTTTCACTTTGCACTATGTACCTTCTACATCCTAACAAGAATAAGCTGAGTTTGAATAATACCATGTGACGATTACACCCAGCTTTTTAATTACTTTCATGCATACATAAAATACAAAGGACGTGGCCTTGAAGATTTTACAGTTTTAATGAACTGAGCACTGAACATTTTGTAATACATTTAGCAAAACAGCAGAATCTAAATGGTAAATTTCTTCTCACAAAAAAAATTGAGATACATTCACCTATTGTTGACAAAAATACTAGTGTATGGGACTACGCATTTCTAACCGGAAGGCGATGGTACGATAGTGAAACCACGATGGTACGATGATGAAAACGCGATGGCACAATGGTGAAAACGCGATGATACAATGGTGAAAACTTGATGGCACGATGACGAAAACGCGATGATGAAAACGCGATGGTACGATGATGAAAAAGCGATATTACATCGACATTTCACCATCGTACCAGCGCGATTTCATCATCGTGCCGTCGCGTTTTCACCATCGTACCATGGTTGTTTCATCATCACGACATCGCGTTTTCGTCATTGTACCATCGTGCATCGCGGTTTTGTAGTAAATAAAAAGTCACGATTGTCCAAACGGAACACCGTAGCTGTAAGTACTTTAAGCTGTGAAATTTGTTTAAATAAATGCAAATAACACGAAATACTTACGTTAGAAAGAAGATGTTAAGCTACATTAAGAAGAAAGATAATGTTATTTAATATTTTTTATAAGAAATTACGATAAAAAGCAAGATATAAGCTATTTTAAACATCTCTGTTGCCATGGTTACTTCAAACTTTTAAGAAAAATAGGGTACCATGTAAAGTGCTTGGTATTTTACTAATAATATTACCTAAATATTCCATGTTGGCCATTAACAGAATGGCACTGAAGCCGTCGAAAAAAACCCGTTTTCATACAAAGTTGTTTAAAAATGAGAGAAAATGCGTTACCATAGAAACACGAGCCCCACAGCATATACATTTTAAGGTAATAGTTGAGCGCTAACGCGCATACTAGTAAAATTATCATATATGCAGACTTCTACTTATAACAATATGAAACTGAAATACACTGAACAGTGTTAAATATCCGTTTTTTCCTTCTTCTTTCAATATAAAATACCTTTGGAGGGTCATGTACTTCAAACCTGGATAAAAAATGTACTTGAAGGGACAGAGATAAACGAAATTGAGATTGTAGCAGTTAAAACATTAAATTACAAGAAATACAAAAAATTGCTGTGGTTCAACTAATCTGAATTTACCCCGGTAACAAGGTTACCTATCTCCTTAAGCACTACCAGGAAGAACGTAAATGGGAAGATACAATTTGTGTTTATCGTGTCTGGTGATTATAAAGATTAAAGTCAAAGTTTAACTTTAATGTTGTCTAAATACATGTATATTATCTACGATGGGTGGTGTTTACATATGCCTCATGCGGCTGAGGGGACTTCGTCAAGTATTATCTGATGGCTTGTCCGTACACAAAATACAATTCTTACTAGTTTATTCTTTGCGTCACACAGATGTACATTTTTGCCATGAGTTATGACATATACCGGATCCATTTCTGTTAGACAATATTCAAAGCTGAACTAATAAATGAAACATTCTAAACATTTATAGATATTTACCTAGTAGTTATAACTATACAGCGCCAGGGAATGTTTCTTCCATATGGATACCAGAAGTAAGCTGGGCTCAACTTTTGCCTTTGTTACAATGTTATTTCTGCATCTGTCCAATTATATATGAAGTTCATTTTGTCAACAGTTTTCGCGGCTGTAAACAAAAAGTTCTTTCTAAATTTCAGTTTTTTATAAAAAAATCTTCAAAACTAGGGATGAAGAAGCTTTAAATTCGAAATAGCACATTATTATACCTAACATGTATAATAAACGGTATCTGTACCTAAGCAATAACAACAAGCATTGCTACTTTATACTAATTTATATCAGGTTGCTTGTGAAAAAAGTTCTGCGGCTTAAAAATGAATTACTCTCCCGCGCCGCTTCAGGTTGTACCCATCACTACAAGGATTTGACAGAAGAGGATCGGTCATTTTGCGTATAAATACAGTGCCAAGAAAAGGAGATATATAGGTACCTGCGTAAAGCCTATGGTACGACGTTGCAAGTATTTAAAGTGAACCCATCACTTTTGAGACACAAACCTGTCCCTTTACCACTAATGTTTCGAAGCGCTTCATGGCTAAAGGATAACATCACATCACATTCGAGTTTTAGTGTACAGTTCTATAGGAGTGTTTATTTTGGCACATCCTCTGTGAATATACTCAAAACTCGAAAAGATCCAACTAGATGATATGATCAACAATCACAGCATTAAAAAATCTCTGATTTAATTCTCCGATAACGTGCCACGTGTTGAAATGTACAAAAGCCTTCATTTTATACTTTTGATTAGAAACTGCGTGCAGGTTAGCAAATACTGGAACATTTCTTTTTAAAAAATACGTGAGATTGTGATCATACATTTTCTTAGTTCGGTATATACGTTCAAGCTATTTTGCTATGATTCTAGCATTTCAAGGCTTTTCATGAAATGTAATGAAATTATTTAATTACTTATAACGTAATCTTACAACTATGCCATTGGTAACAGTTCACTGTGACTGGTATCAGAATGAGAGAAAATTGAATACCTTTAGTCTTTCTACTGTTGCTGTGGCGCACTTTAATAATCGTTCAATTAGTTACCTCCAGAACCTTATCCGTTGATTTTTTTTGGCACTGAACCTTGCCATGAAAAGTTGATGAAATCTAAAAGTTCATTTAGCACGAAACAGATAGCTTTGGGTATAAGGATATATAATTAAAATAGAACCTATAGTTTATGATGAAAGTGCATATTAAGTTACTGTTTTAGCAAAATGCACTTAGATCTAACCTTATCATACGATTTCACATTTGAATCCCGTGGCCAGCATTCCTGGAAAACTACAAAAGCTTAAAAATTGTGCCGCCACAATTAATAGTGTGTAGAATCTAGCAGGTTTATAGCCAGGTGTTGTTTTTTTCTCTCCAGCATTTTTGGGGAAAAAAAACACACAATAATTAGGAAAAACCTACCTTTTCGTACAGTACCGCCATCTTTGTTGTTCTGGTAAGGTTCACTGCGACCCCGCCCCGTTGTCATTGTATATACCTCTACTAGTCTATGTGTGCTTTGTAAAAGAAACTGATAGAATTTCTTCGCAATTTTTGCAGTTTGTCAGTGGTGTTTTTAGTTAAAAATGCATCAATTAGAAATAGTTTTTCATTAGATATACCTTCTACAGCACAAGTTAGATCATAAAAACTAGATTCTCGCTAATTTGATAAATAACAGCTGACAATTTGAAGGAAATGAACAATATTTATCTCCATTTTTAGCTTAAGAAAGGTCAAGGAAGGACATGTAGTGTCTGCAATAAAGATAATTAATAGAAGACTTTAATGAAAAGAAAATTTCCTAAAAAATCTTACTTTTGAAAAGAAATAATGTCGTTTAATATAATTTCAAAAACGCAAGTTTAATTCCCGCGAAATTTTGAAATGGGCGTTTCTGATTGGTCCATTTAATACTTGACGCTGATTGGTCGGCCTATCCCCCTGGATACTATATAAACCCCCGTCGTCAAGTTCCGGCAAAACGAGACCAATGCCACTGCAAGCTAGCTGTGAAAAAATGTCTTCCTCTAGAAATCGCAGATATTTAAACTACTCGTGAGTGTTTTTATATAAAGTCAGTTTGAATTTACCTATTGTGTCCCAGCAGTTATATGCACTGTGGTTTGAATACAATTTTCCTTTTGTTCTGTACAAATAAACCTTTTTGCATTTCGCAATCAATCTAGAGTGGGTGGGGTACACGGGTATGTGTTGGATTTACAGAAAAATGCAACAAGCCATTCACAGTAGTTTTTATGTAAATAGCAGACAGGTTTTGATTCAAACTTGCATCAATATTACTATCGTATACATAATATTTTTGGATAAAAATGAAAGTACACAAACCAACACAGCCAAGGCAAGAATTTTAAAAATGCCGCAAAATAAACTTGCTTGAAATAGTCATGTGAAAATGTACTTTAGCTCAAGTATCGGTTAGTACATTATAATTTTATTGAATTAATAATTAAAACTATTAACAGTGAGATTTTGAAAGCATAAATTGGTCTAAATTAATTTTCTTTGCCTTCGGTAACTGTGCTATTTTTTAGACTAAGTACCTCCCCGTTGTCAGGAAGTTGCTAAACTACTTCTTAATTGCATTATTCAATCGATTAACCTATTGTATCGCCAAGTATAATGTCATTAAACACTAAATGACTACTTTTGTGTACAATTCGATGGTTGAAAATAACATAAGTATCACATTTGTGATGGACTCGTTTATGTATCATTCCGCGATGGGACAAAAAGCTGTTGTCTGATTGGTTAAAGGATGCGTAGCAACTGCTTCGATAGCAACGCGTAATGGCGGCACAAACACAAATTCTGGACATTCACAAGATGCATTTGTCTTATGCTATGATCTCTGTGCATGTTTTGCCCAGCTATCAAGAGTGTACTGTATATACCCGGCAATGAATAGAGTAAACAGTAGTGCACTGGTCATAAATGGCTAAAGTATTTTCCATCATACCGGTAATATGGACCGGGAGAGGGTTTCTCATATTCTCGTTTTTTTGCCTTAAAGTTGTCAAGTGATTTAATATTTGTTATTTTCTAGACAGGAATACAACACTGACACACTGAAAATTTCAAGTGATTTGAACGCAAATTGATGAAACTTATGATCGGCATTTTACTGAATTTTCTGGTGGTGTTAGCAAATTTGCCATAAATTATTTAGCCATTTATGACAAGTGAATTGTCTACAAAATAACGCCAAAATGCTGTTTATGAAATCTGTTATTGGGAATAAAAACAACCCTTTAGGCCCCTGAGAATATGAGAAAACAGGATAATTACCATGAATAGATGCACGTCATATTACCATGAATGCCCTGTGGCCTTGAAAAGTGCTTTACTGGTTGGGACCTATTTTCCGGACAGAACTAGTTTCCAGACACATGTAATATCCGCTTTATTTCGTTGTAATTCATGTAATTGTTTCATCTAGATCATTTTGATATTTGTTCTTCATGTCTACAGCAAACCACTATTTTATAAGGCTGTATAATGTTTTGGTTTTTGAAGATAACTCACTTGCGTTTACAAAACAACTTTCTGTCTTAATGGGGCATGAAGATAGCATTGCGCATGCGCAGTAATTCACACATGCCGAGATATCAAGTGGGGAAGAAATAATCAAACTACATAATGATTGTCTGCTGATAATATGTTCTACTTTTAATTTAACACTAAAAGTTACGTAAGATGCAGACCTGTCGATTTTTGCACTAATTTTATTCTATATCTATTGGAATTACCAAGAATTCGTATAGGACGAAAATCGAGTTTTTTATAGTCAACCTTGGTTTGCTTTCGTAGCTGCTATTGAAAGTTGAGTTATGTTTCGCGTGCAATTCTGAAGAGATGAATGATAAAGAAATGTGTAGAAATAGTTTAATTACTTATTTTGATATCAAATTTACAACAAAACTCTGTCAAAATATTTGTCCGGAAACTGGTTTACCTGATGGGAAAAATAACACATTTTAGTGACCCCATTTGAGGCCCCATGGAACCCATATTTTACGTCACAACGCCAGGCTGATTACAGCATCGGGTGTGGAAGGAGCTGAAGTTTGTGCAGTGTTAGCTTCATTTATGTCAAATATTTTTTTGGGAATAATGGAGCTGAAATATGAAAATGTGTCCGGATAATGGTTCCCAAGCAGTACCATTTTTCTCTCAATATCTATGCTCAATGTTCTTAGTTGTTTTAGAAAAGTCTGTTATATTAAACTGAAATGTCTTTCTTTTTATATTACCCTGATGAAAAAATTCAAAGAATTTGGTTGAGCAGCTTGTCATACTGATTTTCCTCTACCAATTTTAGTTGCTTATTTCCGAGTGAAATCAGTTAAGGAACTGCTTCAAACTGAAAGTTGAAATTCAAGGCAGAAAATGCTAGGATTCCCCTACCCCATTCTCTGTTTAAAGACAAATGTGGAACTTTAACCCGTTGTTTTTATCAGTTGTTCGGCAAAAGTCTAAAGTTAGATATATATGTATATTAAAGTTTAAAACAGAGTGAAATTTATCCTTTGTACATTTTTTTTTTATGAATAGATCTAATAAGTTAAAGTTAAAAGCATAAGTTTATAGAGGATACTGTCAATTTTTTTTATCTTGTATTGACACATTTAAGATTATTATTTAATTTTCTTTATATTTCAGATCTACCAGGCGCTCTAGGTCAAGATCTAGGCGTTCGAGGGATAACTACCACTATTCTAGACATAGAAGCCCAAGTCCCAGATGGTATACCAGGCGCTCTAGGTCCAGATCTAGGTGTTCCAGGGACAACTGCCACTATTCTAGACATAGGAGCCCTAGTCCAAGGTGGTCAAGATCTAGAAATATTTCTAGATCTAGACCAAGTGACTGGGAGACTTACACTCCTATGCCTAGTAGTAGTGGGAGTGAGTCCCCGGACACCCAGAGAGTCAGAGCTTCGACTCCAGTGAAAGAGCCAGTATCACTACTTCCAGATATTGAAGAGCCACTCATTCGTCAGCTCAGTGAGCCAGTGTTTCCTGAGTTATATGGTACCTTGTAAGTATTTACTATGTATATATTCTTTCATTAATCCCATTAATAAAAGTGAAATACATATTTATTGTTTATCATGTTTTATATGATAAATATTAGTTTTCATTTTCATTTATTAGTTTAAGTGAGGAGATGATATGGCAGATGGAAGAATGGCGTTTAGAGGCAGAAAGAAACTTTGACTTTGGCCTGTTGTCCAGAAATCTGTCAAGGAACAACAGTGACAAAGGTGCTTGCTTAAAAATAACCATGTAAATAATAATGTTCTCTTTCAGCCGGATATGTCTACTTGATAGTGTTGATATATTTTACATTGCTGCATGATCAACAAAGAAAAACACTGATTTGTGTAAGATCTGCATGGAAGATGCCAGCTTATCTGTTTTATTAGCTCACCTGTCACATAGTGACAAGGTGAGCTTTTGTGATCACCCTTCGTCCGTCGTCCGTCGTGTGTCCGTGCGTCCGTGCGTCCGTCAACAATTTCTTGTCTGCATGATAGTGGTTTCATTTATGATTTTATTTTAACCAAACTTGCACACAACTTGTATCACCATAAGATCTCGGTTCCTTTCTTGAACTGGCCAGTTCCCATTATGGGTTCCAGAGTTATGGCCCCTGAAAGGGCCAAAATCAGCTATTTTGACCTTGTCTGCGCAACAGCAGCTTTATTTATGATTTGATTTTTACCAAACTGGCACACGACTTGTATCACCATAAGATCTTGGTTCCTTTCTTGAACTGGCCAGATCCCATTATGGGTTCCAGAGTTATGGCCCCTGAAAGGGCCAAAATTAGCTATTTTGACCTTGTCTGCACAATAGCAGCTTCATTTATGATTTGATTTTAACCAAACTTGCACACAACTTGTATCACTATAAGATCTTGATTCCTTTCTTGAACTGGCTAGATTCCAATATGGGTTCCAGAGTTATGGCCCCTGAAAGGGCCAGAATTAGCTATTTTGACCTTGTTTGCACAATAGCAGCTTCATTTATGATTTGAATTTAATCAAACTTGCACAAAACTTGTGTTGCCATAAGATCTCAGTTCCTTTCTTGAACCGGCCAGATCCCATAATGGGTTCCAGAGTTATGGCCCCTGAAAGGGCCAAAATTAGCTATTTTGACCTTGTCTGCACAATAGCAACTTCATTTATGATTTGATTTTAACTAAACTTGCACACAACTTGTATCACCACAAGATCTTGGTTCCTTTCTTGAACTGGCCAGATTCCATCATGGGTTCTAGAGTTATGGCCCCTTGAAGGTCCAAAATTGGCTATTTTGGCTTTTGCAGCCATATAGAGACTTCATTTATGGTTTTATTTGATACAAACTTCCAAAATATCTTCAACAACAATAAATCTTGGATTCCATGACAAATCAGATCCAATCGTAGTTTCCAGAGTTATTTTATATCTGATTACCTCCCCTGATTGTAGTCAAAATGGATTTATATCAGTAAGTACTTGTAGGACTTATTTGAATTTCATTAATATCATTAGTTGGACTGAGTCAATCAGGGTAGATAACTATGGACTGATTTTATGTCAAATTACCTCCCTTTATTTCAAATTAAAATGGGTATATCTCCGTAACTAATGAAGATACTGATCTGAAATTTCATTTCTGTCAACAGATTTATTTGGCAGATCCTTCTTTTGTTCACTTACAATAATTTTCTTTTTAATTACTTCCCTTTTACGTTAATATAAACAGCTTATTTTTAGTAACTTTTTTATTATTGGCCGTAGGGAAAAACCGAGACCACTTTTCTGTGGTACAACATGGATGGTACCTCCAATTTTTAGGTGTATTTTGACATGTCTGTACCTTGTAAGAATTTTTTTTTTCTTTTTGGTTAAATTTCTTTCCTTTGTTGTTCCTGTCCTTTGGACTTAGATATTTTTTCTGAGGACCTTCTTGTCCTCAAGTGCAATGATAATAGGTGAGCGATATAGGGCCATCATGGCCCTCTTGTTTGAATTGTTTTTATAAACAATTATTATACATATATTAATTAATATGTACTTTTATAAACAATTATCATACATTTATTAATACATGTATGTACATTACTACATTTATTTATATGTACATTAATAATTTTTTGAGAGTAACAGTTGCTTTAATAGAGAATAATGTTGAACATTGTTTATTAAATAAATTTCAGGGAGCAGAAAGCGAGGTAGGGAGGACCAAGCAGAGGTTTCCCCACCGGCTAAAATGCAGAAGTATGTTCCTGCACAGGCCGGTCCAAACATACACATCAACAGAAATCATCCAAACTTCCGAAGGTACTTCTATTAGATTTTGTGCAGAACTTAGAAATGCTGTAGGTGTATAGTGTAGTCGTTAGTTTTAGTGTATTTCTCATTCTTTACTCTGTTTGGAACTGATGAATAATAATGCCTACTAGTATGTTTGTTTGAGACCAGCTGAATGCAACTTTCTCAACATTATTCAGTTGATGTAGTTTGCTTGATTGTGTACTGGTACACTTCTCTGCAGCTAGTTGCGCTTTCATCTGTTTGTGATCGCTCTTCATCTGTTGTTCAGTTGTCAACAATTTCAGTGTTGACACATTGGAAACCATATTTTCTTGAGCAGTCATCTTGTAACTAACTCATTTAATTCTTCTGTAATACCAGAGTTATGACTCTTTAATTAATCAAATATTATACATTTTGCATTGTGAGCACTAACATAACAAGGCAGTGAATTTAACAATTTTCATGAAACTTGCATAAAATGCATAAGGTTGGCCCCATTGCATGCAAGTTCTATAATGGGTAAGATTGCTTTTAACAATAACACAGGAGTTATGGGTCTTGATTAAGTAAAGATTCCTATATATTCTATTTTGTTTACTCATAACAAAACTTACACCAAGTGGTATGCTCTAGAGAACTCAGATAAGTTTAACAATGGGCAAAATTGCTTAAACAGCACCATTGTTGTATGGTCCTTGAATCGTCAAAATTGGCATATTTCTTCACATTGCCATGAAACTTACACAGAATGTAAATGGCTGCAAGATAATTGGCAAATTTGCTATAGCAAAATCAGGGTTATGGTCCTTAAATTAATCCAAAAAATTTTTTATGTCACCTAGTTAATGCACACATTAAATGTATACAGTCACCAAATATATATATTCTCACAAGGTCTTGGTTAATTTGTAAATGAGCAAAATTGCAGCAGCAATACCAGAGTTATGGCCTTTGATTACATGTAGTTAAAAACGACATTTTTTACCTTACATATATGTCATAACCTTAAGTAACCAACTTGTTCATGTATTCAGGTGAATGATATAAGGCCATGATGGCCTTCTTGTTTTTCTCTTTCTGGTTGGTTTGCCTTCTTTCTGTAGTGTTGTGATTTTTGGTCTTTGGAGTCTGTGTTCTACATATTCTATTGTAGTGATGTTGTTTTTAACATAGTTCGCATGATTGGCAAGTTATGTTGGCAGGTTATAGGCTTGTGCTTCCAGTATTCTGTTTCTCATTTGTTTCTGATGTTGTTGCTTTCATCTCATAAGTTATGGTAGTTACCTACAGCATTTTAAGTAAATGCATGACAGAAAAAAGTGAATAATACCAAAAAAAGTTAAAAAGTAGAAAAAAAGACAACAAAAAAAAAGACAAAAAATGCAAAAAAAAAAATAAAAGATATTGCAGTTGTAGATTACTTTGGATTTCATTTTTGCATTGCATTAAATAATTATGTGGTGTACAATGAATAATAGATTGTAAAATTGTATTCGGTGTTTTTCTGGCAGGTTCATGACAAATTGATTAAGTATAAGTTTGATTTGAAAGACATTTTTCCTTCATGCAGTACAGTAATACATAGTTATAGTAGGCTTGAGGGGAGTTAGTTTTTAGCAGGTGTATATCTGTTTACTAGTGTTAAAGGGTGGTACGGACGGCTACAAGGGGAGGTCGGAGGCCGTTTAGATTAGATTAAGAAGTATGTTCTTAGTATGCAATTAAGTTTTAGTGTTTATGGTTAGGTAGTAACATAATGCTAGTTAGTGAAGACTGTAAAGTTGGTTAAATGTACTCATGTGTGTCTGTGTGTTAGGGTTTATAGTCTTTTTCAACAATTTTTCAGTCGTATAAATGACAGTGTCTATTTGTAGCAGTGAGCGCATTGCCCAACTTCATAGTGCTGCCTCACTGAAATATCATGTCGTAGACATACACTGACACAATACTTCACCTAGTCACATTAAATTGATACTGGGCTAACCAGTCCTAGCACTATCCTCAATGCTGAGCATGAAGCAAGGAAGTTACTAGTATCATTTATCATCTTGGTATGACACGGCCAGGGAGCAAACACTTGAAGCGGGTGATCTTCCACAAGGCTACCGAGGCAGTTGGTTTGTATTAATGGGCTTGAGAAATGTTGCACATTTCATTACCTCTTATGAACAGTCTCAACCTAACCAAACTTGCTATTATTTTGTGTAAGATGACTAGTGATGCATATTTTTCATTACCTCTCATTAACAGACACAAACAAACAGAGTCTCACGGCTGTTAACCCTTACAGAAGCAAGCCTCTGTGGCGTACATGCTGTGTATTTGCTGTGTATATGCCGCGAACACAGTAGTACCCCAGAGGAGTACATTTTACATACACCGCATGCCGCATACTATTTCGACGAGTACACAGCATGTACGCAGGAGGTCACTAGTACACTTCAAGTACGCAGCACAGACTCTGAAAATTTAAGGAGTACACTGCATGTATGCAGGAGGGACTTGTACAAGAAAATAGTACACTGCATGTACACCGCAGATACTTTGAAATTTGTGCAGTACACTTCATATATGCGGGAAAGACTTGTACAATTTCTTTTGGCATTTATACTTAGTTTTTTTTTTTTTATAAGTTAAAGTCTGAAGTAAACTTCATATACGCGGGAGAGACTTGTTCATTTTCTTTTGATGTTTATACTTTGAATTTTTTTTAGGTAAAAGTCTGAAGTACACTTCATGCAGGAAGGATTTGTACATTTTTTTTTTTTGGAAGCAAGAACTTGATTTCCGAGTAACTTTTATCTTAATAGCATAGAATAGTTCAGATTACCGGTATTCTGAACAATAAAATTTGCCAAACTATTTGCAATGTTCATTTTTGAAGCTTACATCTTAGTGATTTCTGAGCTGCACCTTGCATGCAGTGTAAAAATATATTCTTTTTCATTTTGAATTAATCCTGGAGCTTTCTAACTTGGATAATTGAAAAGCCTTATTTGAACTTCGTTGCATTACATTTTGTAATACATGAAATAATTACCAAGATAATGCCTCAACAGCACCCGAATGAGAAGAATTAATAGCTCTCACTGTTATTTGAATACTCTTAAGCAAAACACCATTCTATCATGTTTTATAAAGGCTTTAATGCTCATTATGTTAACACATTTTGGCCTCACCAAATTAAGAAGTTGTTCATCGGATTTGCCGCTCGTATATTTTCAGAACATTTTTGGCAAATTGCGCTCGCCCCATTGGAAAAAATCAATCCAAAATTTTTTGGTGCGCTACTTTTTACGGACGTAAAAGTGTATAAATGCTTATATAATTCCAGTCCTAGATTGTTCTCAGATGGATTTTAATCAAAATAAATACATACTACGCACACATCGTCTATAATAAATCCCCGTACGAAAAACTAAGGCGGAATCCGCTCAGAATTAAAGCGTATTAAGGGCGTAATCCTGCTAAAATTGATATTCAGAGGCGGACTATAGGCGGACACGGATTATTCTAAAAATTACGCCTAACAGGAAGGCGGAATTTTTCTTAAATTCTGGTTAATGCTTTTCAAAAAAAAAAGGTGCATTCTCACTAGGCGGAATTCTCAGATAAAATAAGGGGAAATTTTGAACTTAGAAAAAATGGCTTACTGAGATAAGGCGGAATTTCGGAAGGTGGTAATTGTATATCAATTAATTTGAAATAGGATCACTGGGTCCAGTGAGTTTACTACATCCAGATGTTGTCACTTCTGTTTAGAGAGAAAGCACTTTCTGTAGGCATTTATCACATGGATGTTGTTAGTTAGGTAGACTAGACTAAGGAGTACATTATATATTTGTGGTAAGTTAGAATTTAAATAATTTACTTCTGTAATCCTTAAGAAATAGCAAATTAAAGTATAGAGAATTTAATGAACACCTTCCTGTTTTAACCAAATCACTGTCTGTTAACTACTTACATTTCAAAAGTACATGTATAAATTGTACAGCATTTACAAAGTAGCAAACAATTTAAATAAGATTTCAATTCTAAGTTAGTATTTAATTGTTATTATCATAGTATCATAATAATTGCCATAATTATAGACATTTATCACAAAAGTATGGCACTGGCAACACACATTAATGATAATTTCAGTATAATAATCAGTAGTTCATGACATGTCCATGCTTATTTAGTAGAGGTTTAATTCTTTTTAAATCTTTCAAGAAATGTCTGTATTGTTGTGCATTTTCAATCATTCTATCATTAAGCCACAGCTGATATATTTGTAAAATCGAAGCTCACAGTCTTATTAATGAATTGTATTTGGCAAAGCAAAATGAATCTAGTGAAATGTGAAAAACTTCATGCTCAAGATAAATACTAAGGGTGCTTTTTTATGTTTTACATAAGGCGGATTTTATTCCGGTTAAGCTTTTCTGGGTATTTTTTTCCGCCTAAGCAGAGAATATCCTTAGACGGAATTTTTTCCTGCTTAAACATTTTTACGCCAATTTAGGCGGTTTCCGCCTTACTAACAGGAAAAAATTTGCATATTTCGAGCCCTATTCTCCCTAAGGTCTCCCTAAGGCTGATACTACGCTTAATAGCAACGTAAGATGGAAACCGTCTTATTTTTCTGGGCGGTTTCCGCCTAAAGTATGGGCGTACTTTTTCGTACGGGTCATAACACTTATATTTAGTTGCATTAAAGTTGTTTCCCCTTGATGCAGTTACGCCATTTTCTTCAAATGTTTACCAAATTACATGCTACAAAAACTGATTTATTTCATTGAAAAGTGGATGAAGAAAAGCATACTAATTTATTTGATAACATCAATCTACATTATTTTGATAAGGGTAAATACTTATTGATGCATGTCACTTATCTTTTTTCTGTTTTTTTCTGTCCAAATGATCAGCATTTGCATACGAAAGTTGGTGGGGTAAGGAATTTACATTATCACAGCAGTTTCGCCACAAGAGTACACAGCTTGTACGCCGCAGGACTCGGGCCAGGAGTACACAGCATGTACGCCGCAGGAGTACACAGCATGTACGCCGCAGGGGTAGTACACCGCAGGCTCATTTGCATATGAAAAGTGTATGTGCCCCGTACATGCTGCGTACTATTTCCCGCATACTAAATTGTTCCAACGTACATCCTGTGTACTATGTAGTCCACAGCATGTACGCAGCAAGTAGTACGCGGCAGAGCTCATTTGCATGTCAAAAGTGTACTACAAACGTACTATCGGTGTATGTGCGGTGTATATCCTGCGTACTATTTAAAGCCCTTGATTTCAGTACACATCATATACGCTGTATGTACACAGCAAGAGTACGCAGCAGGCCTTTTTCTTCTGTAAGGGTTACTATGCCTGTGAGTGGTTTGTCACCAGATCTATCACAGTTCAGAGTTCAGATGCGCAAGAATTGAACCATGATGGCGTTAGCCCAGCTGGTTAAATATCTAAGCATCTTAGCGATGATCCATGGCAAATTAAATGTAAAAACACAAGAATGTTTCGATTGTTTTCATTCATACATGCTCCATAATGGGTGGCACCAAAACCACATTTAATTTACGTGCATTTTACTTATTGCCCTGGGACTACAGGTCCACAGGAAATATATGTATGAAATAGTCCCAGGGGATTATTACTTTTTCAATTAATATACATGTACTATTCATTCCGTAAACACTTTTATGCTTACCCCCAAACATTTGCCAAGCCCCATTTGCTTAAGAAATGAAGGCCGCCCGAAGAAAACCCTCTTCCCGGGGAAAACTTTCCCTTCAGAAGCAATTGGCAATAATGTAATTAGACACATAAAAATAATTCTGCTCCACAGGCTGTCAAGTGGGCCCTACTTTTTTTGAGAGGCTCCTACTGTTTCTTACTTTTTTTCTGAAAAAGCCCTACTTTCCCTACTTTTTTTTAAAAAGGTCACAATTTTGGCCCAATCTTAATGAAACTTGGTCAGAATGTTACCCTCAATTAAATCTTGGATGAGTTCGATATTGGGTCATCTGGGGTCAAAAACTAGGTCACCAGGTCAAAACAAAGGAAAAGCTTGTTAACACTCTAGAGGTCACAATTTTGGCCCAATCTTAATGAAACTTGGTCAGAAGGTTACCCTATGAGTTTGATATTAGGTCATATGGGTTCAAAAACTAGGTCACCAGGTCAAAACAAAGGAAAAGCTTGTTAACACTCTAGAGGTCACAATTTTGGCCCAATCTTAATGAAACTTGGTCAGAATGTTACCCTCAATAAAATCTTGGATGAGTTCGATATTGGGTCATCTGGGGTAAAAACCTAGGTCACCAGGTCAATTCAAAGGAAAAGCTTGTTAATACTCTAGAGATCACAATTTTGGCCCAGTCTTAATGAAACTTGGTCAGAATGTTACCCTCAATAAAATCTTGGATGAGTTCGATATTGGGTCATCTGGGGTCAAAAACTAGGTCACCAGGTCAAATCAAAGGAAAAGCTTGTTAACAGTCTATTGGCCACATTTATGACTGTATCTTCATGAAACTTACTCAGAATGTTAATCTTGATGATCTTTAGGTCAAGTTTGAATCTGGGTCATGTGGGGTAAAAAACTAGGTAACCAAGCCAAATCAAAGGAAAAGCTAGTTAACACATAAGAGGCCACATTTATGACCATATCTTAAAGGATCTTGAGGATCTTTAGTTCATGTTCAAATCTGGGTCAGGTGGGATATAAAACTAGGTCAAGGAAAAGATTGTTAACACTCTAGAGGCCACATTTACGACTGTATCTTCATAAGCTTGGTCAGAATGTTAATCTTGATGATCTTTAGGTCAAGTTCGAATCTGGGTCATGCGGGGTCAAAATCTAGGTCACCAGGTCAAATCAAAAGAAAAGCTTGTTAACAGCCTGGAGGCCACATTTATGACTGTATCTTCATGAAACTTAATCAGAATGTTAATCTTGATGATCTTTAGGTCAAGTTTGAATCTGGGTCATGTGGGGTAAAAAACTAGGTAACCGGGCCAAATCAATGGAAAAGCTAGTTTACACTTTAGAGGCCACATTTATGACCATATCTTAAAGAAACTTGGTCAGAATGTTAATCTTGAGGATCTTTAGGTCAATAGGTCAGGTGAGCGATACAGGGCCTTCATGGCCCTCTTGTTTATTTATATGGGGTACACTGTTTTTAGCTCAAGGTGAGCTTTTGTGATCGCCCTGTGTCCATCGTCGTCAGCAATTTGACTGTTAACACCCTAGCGGTCACTATTTTGGTCCAATCTTAATGAAACGTGGTCAGAATGTTACCCTCAATAAAATCTTGTACGATTTTGATATTGGGTCATCTGGGGTCAAAAACTAGGTCACCAGGTCAAATCAAAGGAAAAGCTTGTTAACACTCTAGAGGTCACAATTTTGGCCCAATCTTAATGAAACTTGGTCAGAATGTTACCCTCAATAAAATCTTGGATGAGTTTGATATTGGTTCACCTGGGTTTAAAAACTAGGTCACCAGGTCAAACCAAAAGAAAAGCTAGTTAACACTCTAGAGGTCACAGTTTTGGCCCAATCTTAATGAAACTTGGTCAGAATGTTACCCTCAATAAAATCTTGGATGAGTTCGATATTGGGTCATCGGGGGTCAAAAACTAGGTCACCAGGTCAAATCAAAGGAAAAGCTTGTTAACACTTTAGAGCCACATTTATGACTGTATCTTCATGAAACTTGGTCAGAATGTTAATCTTGATAATCTTTAGGTCCAGTTTGAATCTGGGTCAGGTAGGGTCAAAAATAGGTCACCAGGTCAAATCAAAAGAAAAGCTAGTTAACACTCTAGAACTCACATTTATGACCATATCTTAATGAAACTTGGTCAGAATGTTGATCTTGATGATCTTTAATCAAGTTCAAATCGTGGTCAGGTGGGGTCAAAAACTAGGTCACTTGGTCAAATCAAAGGCCACATTTATGATTTTATTTTCATGAAACTTAGTCAGAATGTTAATCTTGATGACCTTTAGGTCAGGTTTAAATCTGGGTCAGGTGGGATCAAAAACTAGGTCACCAGGTCAAATCAAAGGAAAAGCTTGTTAACACTCTAGAGGCCACATTTATGATGTATCTTCATAACACTTGGTCAGAATGTTAACCTTGGTAATCTTTAGGTCAAGTTCGAATCTAGGTCATGTGGGGTCAAAAACTAGGTCACTTGGTCAAATCTAAGGAAAAGCTAGTTAAAAATGTTAATCTTGATGATCTTTAGGTCAATAGATCAAGTGAGCGATTCAGGGCCTTCATGGCCCTCTTGTTCTGCATATTTTTGCTGACAGGTACAAATGTATCATCTTTAAATCATCAAAAAATGTAAACTATATGGTAAGTGTATTTTTATTGCTGATATCTTACTATTTAAAGTCAAAGAAAATTATTTTAGAGGTGTACTGGTCAGGAACCCAGGCAATCCTTGCGTGTATCAGTGCTATACACTGAGCACGTTAAAGAACCAGGCTTTCTATTCGAAACGAGCTAGGCTAAGTTAGCCGGACAAGCCTGTATCTGATTTCTGATCTCTCTGTCGTGGGGGCTTTGTCTCACTCTGTCCTTCTGGTCAGATCGCTCTGTGTCTGTACTAGTAGAGGATGAATTATGCGCCCTGTATGGCTGCATTTGAACTATGTAAAGCGCCTTTGAACGTGAAATTGATCATGAAAGGGCCTATATAAATCTGGTATAATAATAATAATAATAATAATGTGAGAAAGAAAAAACCTATCACGATTGTCTTAACTTTTATCTGCCAACTTGTTTCACAGAATGATGGGGTTTGTTGAGCATTGGGATTCAAACCTTGTTCCACAGTTGATGGTATGACACGTGTAAGGATATAAAATTAGTGACCTTAATCACTTAACATAAATTTTAAAAGTAATGGGCTATAGCTGGATTTGAACCAGCTAGTATCTACCAGTCACCAACTGCTGAGCAATTACAAGCCTTCTTGAATAGAAATACAAGAACAATAAAAATGCATATTTTGAACATGTTGATTGTTGAGAACAACTGAGCACAGGGTACACCAGGTTAGCTTTTGTGATCAACCAATGTCTGTCCTCTGGCTGTCAGCATTTGCCTTGTGAACAGGGATGTGGCTATAGTTTGATTCAATAATCATCATTTCATTTGGTGAGAGTGTTGCCTTGTTGGTAGTTTCAGTTCAGGTTGAACAGGGCTGCGTTTGAGATTTTGCAAAAATACTTTACAATCGAGGACAATTCTTTTTTCCTTTTTTCCCCCCTCCTCCTGCCCTTTTTTCAAAAAAAAAAATTGGTAAAACTAATAATAAAAAAAAAATTGGCCTTATCTGATGAGTAGAAAAATTAGCCTGTTAGGTTATTTAAAGTACAGTAGAATTCCGCTATTAAGACCACCCGTGGTTCTTTGTAAAACTGGTCTTATTAGCGGTCTGGTCTGATTAGTGGACAAGGCTGTACGGGAAAGGTCTGGCAGACTTTCCGTTTTCGTTTTTCCATGACTATGTTAGTATCAGATACGAAAGAAGACTGATAAAGATAAGCATTTCATTAGCCTTAAATACTTGATCACTGTGTTAATCAAAGAATTACGGATCAAACTGTGTATTAATTAAGGACGCACTTAACTGATAATGATTTGAATTTTGACCAATTAAAAACAATTACAACAATATCAAACCTTTTTAAACTTCATTCTCTGCTGAAATCCCAAACGTATTTACATTAATAATAACAAACAAACACCGTTTAGATCTAATTAAATCCGTTTTAATCTGGTCAATTCGATCAGCGGGCGATCAGCGGGCATTCGTCTAATTACAAATAAATTAATTATTTCAACAATTTCTTATGTTAAATAGCGATGTAAAACACCAAACATCTTTAAACAATTTCAGACAATCAAACAGTTTGATACGTTGTTTTGATAACATTTAAAAGACTTGTTAGCAATTAACACAATGTACACGCTTAACGTGTTAACACGATGTCGCACGTGTTAATTCCCGCGGCGATTCGCGGTAACATACAGAAAAATTTGAGTGGTCGTAATTGCGGTGATTAATTAAGTGTGAAAAAGTCAAACAGTTCTGAAATTGGTGGTCGCATTAGTGGATTAGCGGTCTGGTCGCATTTTCAGACAAACGACCATTGGTTTTAAGAAGGAAATATTCCGTTCTTTGCAAAATCGGTCGTATTAGCGGTGCGGTCGTAATTTCGGCGTGGTCGTAAGTAGGAATTTTACTGTAATTATATTTCTGGATGAAGGAAGACTTGTGTACACTGATTAACACCTTTTATATTGCTAGAGCAATGAAAAAACAAAACAACTGAAGAAAAAGGTTGGGTAACAGGCCCAGATTAAGGGCATGGCAGAAGGGGGCCGTGCCCTGTCCCGCCCCCCAGTTGGCTGAGAAGTGATCTATACTCATCAAAGTTGCACCCAACTATTTTGGCAAAGGAATAATATTTTCTCAAAAGTTAAACACAAAAATGCACAAGAGGCCTCCATTTCATATCTGTATTTCACAATTTTCCAGGGGAAGAGCCCCGGCCCTAAAATGACAGTGATACCACCTCCCCATACATCACAATTTAGACAAAAAATGCACTACAGCCCAGCATTTAATACCTGTATTTTCAAAATTTTCAGGGGAGAGCCCCTGAACCCCCACCCCCCCAAAATGAGGGAATATACCCTCACAGAGCAAAGCAAAAAATGCATCAGAGCCTGCAGTTTCATACCTGTATTTCAAAATTTCCAAGGGGAGAGCCCTCTGACCCCTAAAATGACTGGGATACACCCTCCCATATCTCAAATTTAGACCATAACATGCAGAAGAGTTCAGCATTTCATACCTCTGTTTCAAAATTTACCAGTGGGAGAGCCCCCTGACACCTTCCCCCACCCCTAAATAAAGGGAATACCCCTCCAGTACCTCAAATCTCCCTAAAAAGCACCAGAGGCAGAGGCATATCAAAAACTTTCAGAGGCCCCACTTCCGTATCTACTCCCTCTCAGCACTGTGCACCTCGCCGGCGACAGTTTTGTTCTAAACTGGTGTTTTTGGACACAGGACTGGGTAATTTGTCATAGGGCATGACAGTGTTGTTCTGAATTTAATTGTTTTACATCTTCTTAAATAAAATATAAAGCATACTAAAATTGTTTTTGTTGTAACTGAATCGAGTACACCCCTTTTAAGATTCAGTGTAACAATTTCACCCAAATATTCTTTACTATAGATCTGTACATCTTTTCCATCCTATAACCCTATACTTGACATAATAAATTACCGTTATCCTTGTCTACCCCGACCTGAATTGTACTAACCTTTAATCTATGTCTTTGTATTGCAATAATTGAGAGCAAGTGTAAATGCTTCATTGCACTTGCCTTCTTATTGTAAAAGCATACGCATAGATTTTACATTAGAATAAATATATTATCTAAGATAATTATTACTTTGTTTCAGGTTAGTACTTTTACTTCCTTAGTTACAGAGCTTATTTATAAGTGTATTACGTTGCCTCAACGCGAAACTAGTCTATGTATATATAGAAATAGAAGCAGATAGACTAGTTTCGCGTTGAGGCCTCGAAATTTAGTTTTTATGACTTTGATGTAAATTGTTCTAAAATAAGTATTTCTTGTAATATTGTTAGGACATCAAGTGTACATGTATAATTGGAATTTCAATGTATTGTATAAATGAAAATGCTTCGATTGCACTTGCCTTCTTATTGTAAAAGCATACGCATAGATTTTACATTAGAATAAATATATTATCTAAGATAATTATTACTTTGTTTCAGTTTCAATATTTGTTCACTGGGACAAACAAGTGATCCCAGGTGTGTAGCACCCAAAGAACCCACATCTACCAGAAAAATATAAATATTTGGCAGAAGGGTTGAGCTAGCCTTCGGGCACGACAAGGAACAAGGAAAGCCCTTCGTCAAATTCATTAATTAGTGTTGCAAAAGGTAAGAAAAAAACCTACTGTCCCTACTTTTTATTGACAAAATCCCTACTTTTACCCTACTTTTTAAAAGAAGAGCTCCTACTTTTATCCCTCCTTTTTTTTTGTGCTCTTGTTTCAGTCCCATAACACTTAATTTACATGCAATTTTAATAACTTATAGTCCCTGGGACTATAAGTCTACGGGAAATGTATGTATGAAATAGTCCCAGGGGACTACTACTTTTCCAGTAAATATACAATTCTTCCGTTAACACTTTTAAGACACTTAGCCCCAAACATACACGTACACATACAGCCAGAAATCTGTGCTAATTGATTTTTTTTTCATGTATACTTAACAATCATGTATGTCAATACTACTTACATTTACAATATCTCACAATAATACAAAATTACCAGTTTTGAAAGTTAGTCTGTAGTTTCATGATATTTGAAACTTCAAATGCATTTATTTGTTCAAATAATCGACTTGAGATCAGGTCATGTGACTTCTGATATTTGCATACGTCAGTGAATAAACACATGATTATTATGTTGGCTCGCCTCAGCATGACATAAGTCAATATTACTAATGTGACTGTGATCATGAACCAATACGCAGTGCAGAACTGAGTTAACTCGGGCCACAGTTTAAGTTTGAAACTCATGAGAGTTGGTCAGAACCCTTACAGAAGAAAAAGGCCTGCTGCGTACTCTTGCTGTGTACATACAGGGTATATGATGCATGCATGCTTTAAATAGTACGCAGGATATACACCGCACATACACCGATAGTACGTTTGTAGTACACTTTTGACATGCAAATGAGCTCTGCCGCGTACTACTTGCTGCGTACATGCTGTGGACTACATAGTACACAGGATGTACGCTGGAGGAATTTAGTATGCGGGAAATAGTATGCAGCATGTACGCGGCACATACACTTTTCACATGCAAATGAGCCTGCGGTGTACTACCCCAGCGGCGTACGTGCTGTGTACTCCTGCGGCGTACATGCTGTGTACTCCCGGCCCGAGTCCTGCGGCGTACATGCTGTGTACTCCTGCTGCATACATGCTGTGTACTCTTGTGGCAAAACTGCTGTGATAATGTAAATTCCTTACCCCACCAACTTTCGTATGCAAATGCTGATCATTTGGACAGAAAAAAACAGAAAAAAGATAAGTGACATGCATCAATAAGTATTTACCCTTATCAAAATAATGTAGATTGATGTTATCAAATAAATTAGTATGCTTTTCTTCATCCACTTTTCAATGAAATAAATCAATTTTTGTAGCATGTAATTTTAATAAATTTGGTAAACATTTGAAGAAAATGGCGTAACTGCATCAAGGGGAAACAACTTTAATGCAACTAAATATAAGTGTTATGATTTATTATAGACGATGTGTGTGTAGTATGTATTTATTTTGATTAAAATCCATCTGAGAACAATCTAGGACTGGAATTATATAAGCATTTATACACTTTTATGTCCGTAAAAAGTAGCGCACCAAAAAATTTTGGATTGATTTTTTCCAATGGGGCGAGCGCAATTAGCCAAAAATGTTCTGAAAATATACGAGCGGCAAATCCGATGAACAACTTTTTAATTTGGTGAGGCCTTAATGAGTTAACATAATGAGCATTAAAGCCTTTATAAAACATGATAGAATGGTGTTTTGCTTAAGAGTATTCAAATAACAGTGAGAGCTATTAATTCTTCTCATTCGGGCGCTGTTGAGGCATTATCTTTGGTAATTATTTCATGTATTACAAAATGTAATGCAACGAAGTTCAGAATAAGGCTTTTCAATTATCCAAGTTAGAAAGCTCCAGGATTAATTCAAAATGAAAAAGAATATATTTTTACACTGCATGCAAGGTGCAGCTCAGAAATCACTAAGATGTAAGCTTCAAAAATGAACATTGCAAATAGTCTGGCAAATTTTCATTGTTCAGAATACTGGTAATCTGGACTATTCTATGCTATTAAGATAAAAGTTACTCGGAAATCAAGTTCTTGCTTCCAAAAAAAAAAAAAATGTACAAATCCTTCCTACATGAAGTGTACTTCAGACTTTTACCTAAAAAAATTCAAAGTATAAACACCAAAAGAAAATGAACAAGTCCCTCCCGCTTTTATGAAGTTTACTTCAGACTTTAACTTATAAAAAAAAAACTAAGTATAAATGCCAAAAGAAATTGTACAAGTCTTTCCCGCGTATATGAAGTGTACTGCACAAATTTCGAAGTATCTGCGGTGTACATGCAGTGTACTATTTTCTTGTACAAGTCCCTCCTGCATACATGCAGTGTACTCCTTAAATTTTCAGAGTCTGTGCTGCGTACATGAAGTGTACTAGTGACCTCCTGCGTACATGCTGTATACTTGTCGAAATAGTACGCGGCATGTACACGGATGCGGTGTATGTAAAATGTACTCCTCTGGCGTACTACTGTGTTCGCGGCATATACACAGCAGATACGCAGCATGTACGCCACAGAGGCTTGCTTCTGTAAGGGAATGTTTGTCTTGATGTTTGAATCTGTTTTTGAGGGATCAAAAACTAGGTCACTGGTCAAATCAAAGGAAAAGCTTGTTAACACTCTAGAGGCCACAGTTGTGACCCAATCGTTATGAAACTCAGAATATTTGTCTTGTTAATCTCTAGGTCATTTTTGAAACTGGGTCATATGGGGTCAAAAATAAGGTCAGTATGCCAGATCAAAGGAAAATCTTGTTAACACTCTAGTGTCCACAGTTTAAGTTTATTGAGAATTGATCAGAATAATTGTCTTGATGACTTATAGGTCAATTTCGAAACTGGTTTATGTGGGGTCAAAAAGTAGGTCACCAGGTCAAATCAAATGAAAAGGTTGTTAAGGTTTAGGAGTATGCCATTGCAAATGCATCAAAACGAACATATGTAACAGTTCTTTGAAAATGGTCAGTTTTTAAAGGCGTTTGACTGTACGGAAGTGAGGCCCCTTCAGGCAGTCATTTTCCGGAATTCAATGTTCATATCAGTATACTGACACTTGTTTCGTAATGTAATATACATCTTTTACATGTTCAATTTTCATATGAAACAACTCTTTCTTTCTATGATTTGGTGTTGTTTGATTTTTTTCTCAAAACGTAAGACTAAGCGTTAACACTCAAGAGGCCTCATTTCTGACCCTTCCTTTATGAAACTTAGTCAGAATGTTTATCTTGATGATGTTTAGGCCAATTTTGAATCTTGGTTATGTGGGGTCAAAAACTTAAGTCACTAGACCAGATCAAAGGAAAATCTTGTTACACTCTAGAGACCACATTTTAAGTTTGAAACAAATGAGAACTGGTCGATGAAATCTAGGTTAAATTTGAATATGGGTCATCTTGGGTCAAAAACTAGGTCATGCGGTCAAATCAAATAAAAACTGTGTGTGTGCAGTAGGGGCTGCATTTTTGACTGGATATTTGTGAAATTTGATCAGAATGATTTTCTTGATGAAGTCTAGGTCAGAATTGAATCTGGGTCATCTGGGGTCAAAAACCAGGTCACCTGGTCAAATCAAAGGAAAACCTTGTGTATGCAATAGGGGCTGCATTTTTCATTTGATGTGCTTGAAACTTAATCAGAATGTTCGTCTTTATGAAATCTCCAATGAGTTTTTATCTGGGTCATGTGGAGACAAAAACTAGGTCACAAGGTCAAATCAAAGGAAAAGCTTGTTTACACTCTAGAGGCCACATTTTTGCTCCAGTCTTCCCGAAATTTTGTCAGAATGTTTCTTTTCATGAAATCTTGAATGAGTTTTAATCTGGGTTATGTGGGGTCAAAAACTAGGTCAAATCAAATCAAAGAAAATGCTTGTTAACACTCAAGTGGCCACATTTTTGGTCCAATCTTAATGAAAATTCGCCAGAATGTTTATATTTGGCATAAATGTTTAACTCATTGAGGTGGAGTGTCATGTGCAAACCGCAGGTTCCTATCTCAAAGGTTAATGTCACAGTTATGGGTCAAAGGTCATTTTAGAGCTTGTCCCGGCCATAACTTTATATGGAGCAATCTTATTTTTCTTTGGCGTAAATGTTCACCTCTGTGAGACAGAGTGTCCAAAGCAAACCTCGGGTCCCAATCTCAGAGGTCAAGGTCACACTTGGGGTCAAAGTTCATTTTAGAGCTTGTCCAGGCTGTAACTTTGCCATGCATAAAGCATTTTTTTTTATTTGTCATACAGTCTGTCGGGTATTACCAGAGTTCGCACAGGCTTGAAAAGTACTTGAAAATGAAGGGGTGTCTTGAAAAGTCCTTGAAAATAAGACTCATCTTGAAAAGTACTTGAAAATCATTCAATATCCTTGAAAAGTACTTGATTTTCAATCATTCCTGCCTAGGTTGACCAGAATTCTTGAAAAACAAAGCAGACTGGCAATTTAGAGAGCTTGGAAGAGAAACGGAGGATGCGAAAACTCCGTATTTAGCAAGACTTTCAAGTTCTTCATGATACGAAATTGCTGAGTACTAAAGTTTGTACTATTGATAAGCATTATCTCCCTTGCGGATGTGGAAAAAGATGCCATCTTTTTTCCTGAAAATTTGTTGTTTTCATAATTATGTTTGTTGGTTTTTCAGTAAGGGATCGGGAATGGCCAAAAACTTTTCCGTAAAGAAGTCCTTGAAGTAGCTTATTCTGTCCTTGAAAAGTCCTTGTTTTTTTGCTACAGGTTGCCTGTATGAGCCCTGAAAAATTTACTAGTTGAAAGGTCAAGGTCACACTTAGGGGGGTCAAAAGTTGATGCAGTTTCTCTTGTTTGGGCTGTAACTTAGCCATGGATGGAGATGTTCTTAAATAACTTGGAAGAAATGTTTGCCACAATCAGTTCTGTAGCCGCCAAATTGTATAATAAATGTTAGTCCTTTTGACAGCTGGCAGGCTCAACATGTTGCCCGTGGACATCTAGTTTTTATGCCCCCACCATAAAATGGGGGTGCGGGGGGGGGGGGGGGGGGGGCATATAGTGTTACCCATGTCCGTGTGTGCGTTTGTTTGTTTTTGTGTTCGGGAAAGGGTGGTGTTCGTGTCCGGGCCATAACTTTGACATGCATGGTCCGATTTGAAAATAATTTGACAAAAATAATAAGCAATTGGATAGACAATGTGTCTTGCGCAAAACCAGGTCCCTCATTCTAAGGTCAAGGTCACACTTAGAGGCCAAAGTTCACATACAAGAATGACTTTGTCCTGAGCATTTCTTCTTCATGCATGGAGGGATTTTGATGTAAGTTGGCTCAATTATACACCATCATGAGATAGAATGTCATGTGCAAGAACCAGGTCCCTAGTTTAGAATTACTTCCCTTTGTTGTTACTATAAATACTTTTTTATTACTGGTCGTAGGGAAAAATCAAGACCACTTTTCTGTAGTACAACATGCATGTTACATCCAATTTTGAGATGTTTTTTGACCTATCTCTACCTGGTAAGGATTTTTACGTGGACTTAGAATTTTTTTAAAAAAAATTTTAAGATTAACTTCCCTTGGTCAAGGGTCCTTCTTTTTGTTTGTGAGCAGTACCCTGCCTGTGACCTTTCTCATGTTGCGGGGGCATCCGTGTCTGTGACACATTTCTAGTTATTATTTGAATTTCTGTTATCTTGAAGTAAAAAGCTTGATCCCTAGGAATTTGAGATACTGAGTTTCTACTGTATGTGAAAAATGTACTGAACTAGTACTGACTGAGAGTCTTTTCATTATTACTTTTAAAATTTTCAAAGGATTCACCAGAATAGTTTATTGGTGTTAACCAGAAGTTTCATATACTTCAGCCAGTAAGATGAGGTAGCTAGCCATCAACAAAGCATTGCCTGGGTGTATCGGTCTGCAACATAGCCGTAGCCTAGTTGGATATATCAGCCATCAACACAGCATTGCCTAGGTGTATCAGTCTGCAACACAGCCGTATCCTAGTTGGATGGATCAGCCATCAACACAGCATTGCCTGGATGTATCAGTCTGCAACACAGCCTTAGCCTAGTTGGATGGATAAGCCATCAACACAGCATTGCCTGGATGTATCAGTCTGCAACACAGCTGTAGCCTAGTTGGATGGATAAGCCATCAACACAGCATTGCCTGGGTGTATCAGTCTGCAACACAACCGTAGCCTAGTTGGATGTATCAGCCATCAACACAGCATTGCCAGGGTGTATCAGTCAGCAACACAGCCGTAGCCTAGTTGGATGTATCAGTTTGCAATACAGCTGTAGCCTAGTTGGATGGATCAGCCATCAACACAGCATTGCCTGGGTGTATCAGTCTGCAATACAGCCTTAGCCATAGTGGATGTATCAGCCATCAACACCTCATTGCTGGGTGTATCAGTCTGTAACACAGCCGTAGCCTAGCTGGATGCATCAGCCATCAACACAGCATTGCCTTGGTGTATCAGTCTGCAACACAGCCATAGCCTAGTTGGATGTATCAGCCATCAACACAGCATTGCCTGGATGTATCAGTCTGCAATACAGCTGTAGCCTAGTTGGATGGATCAGCCATCAACACAGCATTGCCTGGGTGTATCAGTCTGCAACACAGCCATAGCCTTTGTTGATGTATCATCCATCAACAGCATTGCCTGGGTGTATCAGTCTGCAACACAACAATAGCCTAGTTGGATGTATCAACCATCAACACAACATTGCCTGGGTGTATCAGTCTGCAACACAGCCATAGCCTAGTTGGATGTATCATCCATCAACAGCATTGCCTGGGTGTATCAGTCTGCAACACAGCCATAGCCTAGTTGGATGTATCAACCGTCAACACAGCAATGCCTGGATGTATCAGTCTGCAACACAGCCATAGGCTAGTTGAATGGATAAGCCATCAACACAGCATTGCCTGGGTGTATCAGTCTGCAACACAGCTGTAGCCTAGTTGGATGTATCAGCCATCAACACAGCATTGCCTGGATGTGTCAGTCTGCAATACAGCGTAGCCTAGTTGGATGGATAAGCCAATTTACTACAGCGGTAGCTGGTGGGAAAAATTATCACCTGGTTAGATGATGCAGCCATTAAAACAGTGGTAGTTTTTCAGGATAGATCAGCCATCAAAACAGTCGTACTTTGGCATTTAGATATCAGGACAGCTGTGGCCCAGTTTGATCGATCATCTATCAACACAGTGGTTACTAGGCAGGATAGATTAGCCATCATCGAAGCAGTAGTTTGGTTGTTGGATCAGCCATTAGCATAATGGTAGCTTTGCTAGATAGATTAACCGTCAACACAGCATTGGTTCAGTCATTAACAGAATGGTAAATTGGCCAAAAAGATTAGCCTTAAACTTAAGTCTAGTTATTTATTAGTTTGATCAGTCATCAACACAGTGGTGGCTTTGAAGGATAAATGCACAGTGATAACCTAGTTAGTTAGATCAGCCGTGAACAAAGTGGTAGATTGGCTGATTTTTATAACCACCTTCGAAGAAGAGTAGTATATATAGTTTTGCTGTATGTCGGTTGGTCTGTCTGTCCATAGACCATTCAGTTTTCAGTCAAGGACTGATTTTTTGCTGGGGTTTAACATCAAACAGGCACATTTACTGGTCATGGAACTTTCAAGCTTTAAATAGTGAACATACCTCAGGTGGTTTTGATGGGCACCTTGGTGGAAAGAGTTCTACCCTCCAAGTGAGGTATCGAACCTACAGCAGCTAGTGGAAAGTGATTTGAAGTCAGTGTCAACCACTTGACCATGGAGGCCCCATTAAAACTGTTGCCTGGGTCTACAGTAATCAAACTTAATTGGATGATTGCCTGTTATAAGAAAAAAGCTGCTATTATTTTTGGTGGCAGCAGGTCAAAGGTGAAGGTCACAATAATCATGAGACTGAAAATGTTTTCTGCTTACAAAGGAACTCTTTGACCTACAGTTTTCAAACTGTATACAATGTCATGATTGCTTGTGGTCAGTAGATGATTAGTCACTGGGTCAAAGGTCAAGATCACAATGACCAGACTTGAATGGTTCCTTTTTAACAACTAAAGAACACTATGGCCTGTGGTCAAACATCATCAGATGATTCTTCTTTTATGTTGGGGATCAATTAGTCAAAGTTCAAGGTTACTGACCTTCAGACTGATAATAGTTTCCGATCAATAACTGCAGAATGCTTTTGCCTAGGACTTCCAAATGTCACAAGATGATTGCATGTGGTCAATAAAAGACCCCTAATATTTTTGGGGTCAGTAAGTTAGAGGTCAAAGCCACAGAGATGTTGTGGCTCAAAATTGTTTTTAGCCCACCATCATCAGATGGTCCGTGGTCCGTCCGTCCGTCATTCCGTCCGTCCGTTAACAATTTCTCGTTATCGCATCTCCTCAGAAACTACTGGGGGGATTTTGACCAAACTTTGTCAGAATGATGTATTGGTACCCTAGTTGTGTCCCCCTGAAAATCAGACTGGTTCAACAATTTATGAGTGAGTTATGGCCCTTTGTTTATTTCTATAATTTATATAGATTTATATAGGGAAAAACTTTGAAAACCTTCTTGTCCAAAACCACAGAGCCTGGGGCTTTGATATTTGGTATGATGCATCATCTAGTGGTCCTCTACCAAGATGATTCAAATTATTTCTCTGGGGTCAAATATGGCCCCGCCCTGGGGGTCACATGGTTTATATAGACTTATATAGGGAAAAACTTTGAATAACCTCTTGTCCAAAACCACAGGGCCTAGGGCTTTGATATTTTGTATGTGACATCATCTAGTGGTCTTCAACTAAGATTATTCAAATTATACCCCTAGGGTCAAATATGGCCCTGCCCTGGGGGTCATATGGTTTATATAGACTTATATAGGGAAAAACTTTGAAAATCTTCTTGTCCAAACCACAAAGCCTAGGGCTTTGATACTTGTAATGTAGCATCATCTAGTGGTTCTCTACAAAGTTTGTTCAAATTATCCTCCTAGGGTTAAATATGGTCCCGCCCCGGGGGTCACATGGTTCATACAGACTTATATAGGGAAAAGCTTTTAAAATGTTCTTGTCAGTAACTACAACATTCAAACTTGGACCACATGTATATTTTTGAGTGGCAAGATGAACCTTGACATGAGTTGACCTTGATTTTGACCTAGTGACCTACTTTCACATTTCTGTAGCTACATCCTTCAGATTTGGACCACATGCATAATTTTGTGCACTGGAAAAAACTTTGACCTTGATTTTGACCTAGTGACCTACTTTCACATTTTTGAAGGTACAGGCATCAAATTTGGACCATATGCATAGTTCCGTGTTTCAAAATGAAATTTGACATTGATTTTGACCTAGTGACCTACTTTCACATTTCTCAAGCTACAGCCTTCAAATTTGGACTACATGCATAGTTTTGTGTACCGAAAAAATCTTTGACCTTGACATTGACCTAGTGACCTACTTTCACATTTTTGAAGGTACAGGCTTCAAATTTGGACCACATGCATAGTTTTGTATTCTGAAATAAAATTTGACCTTGATTTTGACCTAGTGACCTACTTTTACATTTCTCAAGCTACAGCCTTCAAATTTGGACCACTTGCATAGTTTTGTGTACTGAAATGACCTTTGACCTTTACATTGACCTAGTACTTACTTTCACATTTTTAAGGTACAGGCTTCAGATTTGGACCACATGCATAGTTTTGTATTCTGAAATAAAATTTGACCTTGATTTTGACCTAGTGACCTACTGTTACATTTCTCAAGCTACAGCCTTCAAATTTGGACCACATGCATAGTTTTGTGTACCGAAACAAACTTTGACCTTTACATTGACCTAGTGACCTACTTTCACATTTTTGAAGGTACAGGCTTCAAATTTGGACCACATGCATAGTTTTGTATTCCGAAGTAAGATTTGACCTTGATTTTGACCTAGTGACCTACTTTTACATTTCTCAAGCTACAGCCTTCAAATTTGGACCACTTGCATAGTTTTGTGTACCGAAATGAACTTTGACCTTAAGATTGACCTAGTGACCTACTTTCACATTTCTGTAGCTACAGGCTTCAAATTTAGGACCACATGCATAGTTTTGTTTACCGAAACAAACTTTGACCTTGACATTGACCTAGTGACCTACTTTCACATTTTTGAAGGTATAGGCTTCAAATTTGGACCACATGCATAGATTTGTGTTGTGTACGGAAATGAAATTTGACCTTGAGCTAGTCAATAAGTCTTGAAATTTGGAACACTCAAAAATGGCACATTGGTGGGCGCCAAGATCACTCTGTGATCTCTTGTTAATCAAGAAGTTCAGAATGCTTTGGCTAAAAGTTGTCAAAATTCATAGGGTGATTACCTGTAATCTTGCAAGTTTATTCAAATGGTTCCCTTTGGTAATTATAGGAGCCATCAATGCTAAATTAAAAACATCATAGACAATATCTAAAACCCTGATCCAGTTTAGAAATAATTTTACTCAGATGTTTCTAGTGTGATCCCCTACATACATGGTTACACTTTTCTGATTTGTCAAGTCCCTTGTGTGACCCTTTCCCAAAAATAGTTCAAATTATTATGATTTGTCAAAACAACATATCTGGTGGCATGGTCACTTCCCCTAAACTTATGAGGCTTGTTCTATTAAGACATTATAAAAATTGGCATCGAGTCATGAGGTTTTTGCAGCCATTTAACATGCCATTTACAGATACACTCGGAAAATTACGATAAAATATTTATTAGAATAAAGTTAAATTGGAATATGTTAAAGCGTCCGGAACACATTGTGTCACCTTTAATGTCATCCACATGCAGCATTTTGTGAACACCTCTCAAAGTAATCCCGTCCTGCTAAATCCACTTTCTATGGTGGGCAAACCCATCATTCAGATACTTTTTGCTTGTCTTCTTTAATCATTTAAGACATCTTACATCTTCAGCATATTGCTATCACTGTAGTGACTTCAGGCCATTATTTCTAAATGTCCCATAGAAAATTCTGCTATGCCACTTGTAAACTTTTATCTGTAGCATTCTGGTGCCCTTAAAGATGTTGCAACCTCTTCAGAGTACATGTTGGACTAAGTCAATTAATCTATATTCTACACAAAATCTAACGACTTCCCTATGCGCTTTGGCATCTTCCGACTTAGCCATAAGTACATAATTTGTTTGATCACTAAACACTTTTCAACTGCTTTAATGCAACTTACTTGAAATTTGGCAGAATTATTAGGCTATAATTTCACACAAATGATCCTAATCATTGGATAGATTAGCTTTGCCAGCTAGATTAAGTATCAATACATCATAGTTAACCATGGTTGGATGGATCAGTCTTTTGCCAGATAGTTCAACACAAACATAGCCAGGTCGGATGGATTAACCACCAATACAATTGTTTGATAGATTAGGTAGCAACACAGCCATTGCTTGATTGGACGGATCAGCCACCAGCTCAGTGTTAACCTTGTTGGATAGATTAGGTAGCAACACAGCCATTTCTTGATTGGATGGAGCAGCCATCAACCCAGTAATAACCTTGTTTTATATTGATTAGGTAGCAACAGTCATTGTTTGATTGGATGGATCAGCCATCAACCCAGTAATAACCTTGTTTTATATTGATTAGGTAGCAACACAGTCATTGTTTGATTGGACGGATCAGCCATCAACCCACTGATAACCTTGTTGGATAGTTTAGGTAGCAACACAGCCATTGCTTGATTGGACGGATCAGTCACCAGCCCAGTGTTAACTTTGTTGGATACATTATGTAGCAACAAAGCCATTGCTTAATTGGATGGATCAGCCACCAGTCCAGTGTTAACCTTGTTGGATAGATTAGGTAGCAACACAGCCATTTCTTGATTGGATGGAACAGCCATCAACCCAGTAATAACCTTGTTTTATATTGATTAGGTAGCAACGCAGTCATTGTTTGATTGGACGGATCAGCCATCATCCCACTGATAACCTTTTTGGATAGATAAGGTAGCAACACAGTCATTGCTTGATTGGACGGATCAGCCATCAACCCATTGATAACCTTGTTGGATAGATTAGGTAGCAACACAGCCATTGCTTGATTGGACGGATCAGCCACCAACCTAGTGATAACCTTGTTGGATAGATTAGGTAGCAACACGTAGTCATTGCTTGATTGGACGGATCAGCCATCATCCCAGTGATAACTTGTTGGATAGATTAGGTAGCAACACAGCCATTGCTTGATTGGACGGATCAGCCATCAACCCAGTGATAACCTTATTGGATAGATTAGGTAGCAACACAGCCATTGCTCGATTGGACGGATCAGCCATCAACCCAGTGATAACCTTGTTGGACAGATTAGGTAGCAACACAGTCATTGCTCGATTGGACAGATCAGCCATCAACCCAGTGATAACCTTATTGCATAGATCAGATAGCAACACAGTCATTGCTCATTTGGATGGATCAGCCATCAACCCAGTGATAACCTTGTTGGATAGATTAGGTAGCAACACAGCCATTTCTTGATTGGATGGATCAGCCACCAACTCATTGATAACCTTGTTGGATAGATTAGGTAGCAACTCAGCCATTTCTTGATTGGATGGATCAGCCATCAACCCAGTGATAACCTTGTTGGATAGATTAGGTAGCAACACAGTCATTGCTTGATTGGATGGATCAGCCATCAACCCAGTGATAACCTTGTTGGATAGATTAGGTAGCAACACAGTCATTTCTTGATTGGATCGATCAGCCATCAACCCAGTGATAATCTTGTTGGATAGATAAGGTAGCAACACAGCCATTTCTTGATTGGATGGAGCAGCCATCAACCCAGTAATAACCTTGTTTTGTATTTATTAGGTAGCAACTGTTTGAACACAGTCATTGTTTGATTGGACGGATCAGCCATCAACCCATTGATAACCTTTTTGGATAGATTAGGTAGCAACACAGTCATTGCTTGATTGGACGGATCAGCCATCAACCCAGTGATAACCTTGTTGGATAGATTAGGTAGCAACACAGCCATTGCTTGATTGGACGGATCAGCCACCAACCCAGTGTTAACCTTGTTGGATAGATTAGGTAGCAACACCGCTATCGCTTGATTGGACAGATCAGCCACCAACCTAGTGATAACCTTGTTGGATAGATTAGGTAGCAACACATACAGTCATTGCTTGATTGGACGGATCAGCCATCATCCCAGTGATAACCTTGTTGGATAGATTAGGTAGCAACACAGCCATTGTTTGATTGGACAGATCAGCCATCAACCCAGTGATAACCTTGTTGGATAGATTAGCAACACAGCCATTGCTCGATTGGACAGATCAGCCATCAACCCAGTGATAACCTTGTTGGATAGATTAGGTAGCAACACAGTCATTGCTCGATTGGATGGATCAGCCATCAACCCAGTGATAATCTTGTTGGATAGATTAGGTAGCAACAGTCATTGCTCGATTGGATGGATCAGCCATCAACCCAGTGATAATCTTGTTGGATAGATTAGGTAGCAACATAGTCATTGCTCGATTGGATGGATCAGCCATCAACCCAGTGATAACCTTGTTTGATATTGATAGGTAGCAACACTGTCATTGCTTGATTGGATGGAGCAGCCATCAACCCAGTGTTAACCTTGTTGGATAAATCAGCCACTAACCCATTGATATCCTTGTTGGATAGATTAGGTAGCAACTCAGCCATTTCTTGATTGGATGGATCAGCATCAACCCAGTGATAACCTTGTTGGATAGATGAGGTAGCAGCACAGTCATTGCTTGATTGGATGGATCAGCCATCAACCCAGTGATAATCTTGTTGGATAGATTAGGTAGCAACACAGCCATTCCTTGATTGGTTCGATCAGCCATCAACCCAGTAATAACCTTGTTTGATATTGATTAGGTAGCAACACAGTCATTGTTTGATTGGACGGATCAGCCATCAACCCAGTGATAACCTTGTTGGATAGGTTAGGTAGCAACACAGTCATTGTTTGATTGGACGGATCAGCCATCAACCCATTGATAACCTTGTTGGATAGATTAGGTAGCAACACAGCCATTTCTTGATTGGACAGATCAGCCACCAGCCCAGTGATAACCTTGTTGGATAGATTAGGTAGCAACACAGTCATTGCTTGATTGGACAGATCAGCCATCATCCCAGTGATAACCTTGTTGGATAGATTAGGTAGCAACAGTCATTGCTTGAATGGACAGATCAGCCATCATCCCAGTGATAACCTTGTTGGATTGATTAGGTAGCAACACAGCCATTGCTCAATTGGATGGATCAGCCATCAACCCAGTGATAACTTTGTTGGATAGATTAGGTAGCAACACAGCCATTGCTCGATTGGACAGATCAGCCATCAACCCAGTGATAACCTTGTTGGATAGATTAGGTAGCAACACAAGCCATTTCTCGATTGGACGGAGCAACCATCAACCCAGTGATTACCTTGTTGGATAGATTATGTAGCAACACAGGGATAACCTGAAGTATGAGCCCTGAGGTTGGATGCACAATGGTAGATTGACAGGATTGCCAGGCAACAAACCCACCAGTTGAGCACTTTCTTTTGACTGGTGTATTTAATTCAGCCAATGATTGTGAAGTCTTCTGGTGGTGAATTTCAAATTGGATCAGTGATGATTGAGCGAAGACAGATATGTTTATATCTTCAAGAGTTTGATCTTCAAAGGGCTATATATTTGCTTGTCCTCCACTGTGCTTTTCCATCATTCCATTCATCCACACTTTTGTGTATGGTATATAACTCTGCCATCCATCAAGGGATTCTAATATTACTTTGCACAAATATTCCCCATATAAAGATGATGTGTCATGTACAACTCTCAGACCCCCAGATCAAATGTCAATATCAGACTTGGACGTCAGAGATTAACAGTGTCTGCTTAATGTACTATCCATCAAAAGAACTTAATATTACTTGGCACAAATGTTCCTGCATCAGATCAACTCACAGACCCTGGCTGGTCAACGTCACTCTTTGACTGGGACTGTTCAATGTCTGCTCAATAACATTCATCAAAAATGGAAGGCTCAAACCTTTGACCTCGAGTTGTGACCTTGACCATGAGTTCTGCATATCACATTGATAAGGTGATTAATTGACCCAAGTTTCATGAAAATCCTTCAAGGGGTTTTAGGAGATAGAGCGGACACAAAGTGGAAGGCTCATACATTTTATCCAGAGTTGTGACATTGACCTTAAGCCGACTCGTGAGTTCTGCACGTCTTAATAAGGTGATCATTTGACCAAAGTTTCTTGAAACTTCTTCAAGGGGTTTAGGAGATACAGAGCAGACATGAGATGGAAGGCTCAAACAGTGACCTTGACCTTGAGCCGAATGTCTGACTCATAAGTTCTGCACATTGTCTTGATGAGGTAATCATTTGACCCAAGATTCATGATTATTCTTCAAGGGGTTTAGGAGATACAGAGCGGACACAAAATGGAAGGCCTCGAGTTGTGACCTTGACCTTGAGCCGATATGGCTGACTCATGGGTTCTGCACATCGTCTTGATAAGGTGATCATTTGACTCAAGTTTTATGATTATCCTCCAAGGGGTTTAGGAGATAGAGACCAGACACGAAATGGAAGGCTCAAACCTTTGACCTAGAGTTGTGACCTTGACCTCGAGCTGACATGGCTGACTCATGGGTTCTGCACATCATCTTGATGAGGTGATCATTTGACCAAAGTTTCATGAAAATCCTTTAAGGGGTTTAGGAGACACAAAGCGGACACGAAATGTTACGGAAAGACAGACAGACACTATTCCTATAGCCCCACCACTCGTGGCGGGGATTAAAAATTGACAATTCATGAAACAATGGTGGCAGAGTTATAGCCCTAGTTTCATACGATGCGGCTGACGATGTGATCATTTTAAGTTTGAATCGAATCCATTTAGTAATATCAGATGGTAGTGTGAAAGTGCATCAAAAAATTTAACCTGAAATTCGAAGTAAACAAGAGCTTGTAGAACACAAAAAGCCCCCCTTGATGCATTCAGTAATTGCACAAGGAACAGAAATTATTTGGTCATTGTATACAAAAGTTCTACTACTCTGGGTCAATGTGACCTTGACCTTAAAATAAATAGAGGTCATCTGCTGGTCATGATCAACCTCACTATAAAGTTTCATGATCCTTGGCCCAAGTATTCTGGAGTTATCATCCAGAAACAGTTTAACTGTTCTGGGTCACTGTCACCTTGACCTTAGACCTGCTGACCTCAACATCTATAGGGGTCATCTGCTGATCATGATCAACCTCCTTATCAAGTTTCATTATCCTAGGTCCAAGCATTCTCAAGTTATCGTCCGGAAACCATAAAACTGTCCTGGGTCACTGTCACCTTGACCTCTGACCTCAAAATCAATAGGGGTCATCTGCTGATCATGATCAACCTCCCTAACAAGTTTCATTATCCTAGGTCCAAGCATTCTCAAGTTATCGTCTGGAAACCATAAAACTGTTCTGGGTCACTGTGACCTTGACCTACTGACCTCAAAATCAATAGGGGTCATCTGCTGGTCATGAACAACCTTCCCATCAATCTTCATGATCCTAGGCCCAAGCGTTCTTGAGTTATCATTCAGAAACTGTTTAACTGTTCAGGGTCACTGTGACCTTGACCTCTGACCTACTGACCTTAAAATCAATAGGGGTCATCTGCTGGACATGACCAATCTCCCTGTCAACTTTCATGATCCTAGGCTTAAGTGTTCTTGAGTTATCATCCGAAAACCGTTTAACTGTTCCATGTCACTGTGAGACTTTACCTTTGACCTATTGATCTCAAAATCAATAGGGTCATCTGCTGGTCATGACCAACCTTCCTGTCAATTTTCATGATCCTAGGCTTAAGTGTTCTTGAGTTATCATCCGGAAACTATTTAACTGTTCTAGGTCACTGTGACCTTGACCTTTGACCTACTGATCTCAAAATCAATAGGGGTCATCTGCTGGTTATGACCAATCTCCCTATCAACTTTCATGATCCTAGGCCCAAGCATTCTTGAGTTATCATCCGGAAACGGATTGGTCTACATACCGACCGACTGACAGACCGACAGACATATCGACATCTGCAAAACAATATACCCCTCCTTAATCGAAGGGGGTCATAAAAAGGGCATAGTTCATGAAATATTGGTACCAGAGTACTGGTATCTTGTGTTATATGATGTGGGTAATAATGTGGAATAACTACTCCAGTTTAAATCAAATCTATTTAGTACTAACACAGTGTTTCAAAACTTTATTCTGAAATTCTATGTGAATCATGAAATATTTGTGTGAGAGTTATGACCCTTTGCATAAAGTGATATTTTAAGTTGAAGCAAATTGATATAGAAGAGATAAAGTGAAAGTAAATCAAAATATTAACCAAGCTATGGCCACAGACACATACAGAGATGCTGGGGCAAGTAGGATAGCTCCCGGTATAGTTCATTAGTCAAGCTTAATAGGAACTGTTTTCACTTTAATATTAAAAATGAATAATCTTCCTTGTTACATTATCAAAAACAAAAACAGCTTTTCTTTGTATGTCATTTACTGATATCCAATTCTTTAACAAAACATAACACAGGTTTTTGTTTATTTTCAAACAAACCATTTACAATTGATAACATAATGCTGGCTTTAAGCCTTTCACCTCTGTCAACATGCCAACGGTGAAAAAAATTTCATATGCCCAATTCAACAAGAACAGTAAAATTCTAGTGGCAAGAATCACTCTAACAGCATATTTTTATACCAAGTCTGAAAGTTCAATCATCTTGTATGGTAATCCCTGCAGGGCCCTCGATCGGCCGTTCTTGCCGCCAAATATCGGCTGCTTCCCCCGCCAAAATAGTATCCTTTTTTCCCCCTTACTGGGCATTCGGCTGACCCGAGATCCCGGGTTTTTGATCCGCGAAAATCGGAAAGAAACTCGTATTTGACCCGCACAAAATATGCTCCGTGCGTTGGGTTGACTCGCGGAAATTTTGTTTGATGCGTCTCGAGTTCGAAAGTAACAGAACAGAACAGAACATCTCTTTTATTCTCTCAAACATGTACAAAACATTCAAAACAGTTCGAAAGTTCTGCCCCTTGTCAATCAAAATCACAGTCAGTTTCAATATTGTTCGCCGTCATACGCGCAAGTATGGCAGTAGGCGGAGCGTCATATGTTAATTAGCTGCTAACAGATGTAAATCACGCCACGCGCCGATCGACACGTGGTCATCTCGCGGTTTATATTTAGTATAATAATCCCCGTCATTATCAAAGGTGTTTACTGATCAATGTGTAAAAATTAATTGATAAACAATGCAGCTTTAGATTATCGTCTTTGCACAAACTGGATAATTGAAATCATTATTTTGTTTGCTTGAACGATTATGTGATCCGGTCAACTGTTACGGTCTATAGAAAATTTATTATCATTGCCGAGGCTTTGTTTGGTCCAAATAAATTAAATGCTTTAATAAGCAGAAATTGTAAGTATTGAATAGGTATGGTAAAAAAAAAGAAATTTAAAACAGGTATTTCATCAAGAATTTTAAATATTTACTTTCGTTTTCCATATCTGTCACCCGTTTTTGCGACCGTGATTTTCGGACATTTTCATCATTTCTTACAAGATGTTTTAGTACAATCTAAATAAAAAGCCATCTGAAAGTCTGCATTTAAGAAAAATATGATAAATGTTGCAAAAGCAGCCCTCAACCTCCTTATTTTGAAGCATTTTTGATAATAAAATGCAAAGGCACCAAACCCCACCCAATTTTAGACAACTAAAATATAAATTGATTTAAAAAATGTGTAATGATAAATGTACTTGTTTTAGATAAAGTTTGTCGAAGTTTCATTAATAACAGCATAGCTTGTCCCCTGAAAAAGCTGATCTTGACATGATATAATTGCAGTTACCAGTAGTATGTTGACAAAAAGAAACAACTTTAGTGTAATGAGAGTTATACATGTTATAGTTCTTACATAGTATGTTATTCTTTGAAGGCAATGAAAATTCCCCCTTTTGGCTAAAACGACGCGAAAATTCCCCCGCCTGAGGGCTGCGGACCCCTTCCCCCAAAGTAGAGTGAGGGCCCTGTCCCTAACTTGATAAATATACTTCAATCTGAGTAAACTTGGATACACAGTCATTTATATTATTAGCAAGTCTGTGCAATTGCTTTTTAAATAAAATGCTTCTATAGTATATAAGACAAGAGGGCCATGATGGCCCTATATCGCTCACCTGTTGTCATTGCACTTGGGGACAAGAAGGTCCTCAGAAAAAATATCCAAAAAGTCCAAAGGACAGGAACAACAAAGTAAGAAATTTAACCAAACAGAAAAACAAAATTCTTACAAGGTACAGATATGTCAAAATACACCTAAAAATTGGAGGTACCATCCATGTTGTACCACAGAAAAGTGGTCTCGGTTTTTCCTTATGGCCAATAATAACAAGAGGACCATGATGGTCCTGAATCGCTCACCTCTTCCCACATGACCCAGTTTTGAGTATGACATCGTTTTTGACCAACTTTCATGAAGATCCCATGAAAAATGTGACCTCTAGAGTGGTCACAAGGTTTTTCTATTTTTAGACCTACTGACCTAGTTTTTGACTCCACGTGACCCAGTTTCGAACTTGACCTAGATATCATCAAGATGAACATTCTGACCAACTTTCATAAAGATCCCATGAAAAATGTGACCTCTAGAGTGGTCACAAGGTTTTTCTATTTTTAGACCTACTGACCTAGTTTTTGACCGCACGTGACCCAGTTTCGAACTGGACCTAGATATCATCAAGATGAACATTCTGACCAACTTTCATGAAGATCCCATGAAAAATGTGACCTCTAGAGTGGTCACAAGGTTTTTCTATTTTTAGACCTACTGACCTAGTTTTTGAAGGCAAGTGACCAAGTTTCGAACTTGACCTAGATATCATCAAGATGAACATTCTGACCAACTTTCATAAAGATCCCATGAAAAATGTGACCTCTAGAGTGGTCACAAGGTTTTTCTATTTTTAGATCTACTGACCTAGTTTTTGACCGCACGTAATCCAGTTTCGAACTTGACCTAGATATCATCAAGATGAACATTCTGACCAACTTTCATGAAGATCCCATGAAAAATGTGACCTCTAGAGTGGTCACAAGGTTTTTCTATTTTTAGACCTACTGACCTAGTTTTTGACCGCACGTGACCCAGTTTCGAACTTGACCTAGATATCATCAAGATGAACATTCTGACCAACTTTCATGAAGATCCCATGAAAAATGTGACCTCTAGAGTGGTCACAAGGTTTTTCTATTTTTAGACCTACTGACCTAGTTTTGACCGCATGTGACCCAGTTTTGAACTTGACCTAGATATCATCAAGATGAACATTCTGACCAACTTTCATGAAGATCCCATGAAAAATGTGACCTCTAGAGTGGTCACAAGGTTTTTCTATTTTTAGACCTACTGACCTAGTTTTTGAAGGCACGTGACCCAGTTTCAAATTTGACCTAGATATCATCAAGATGAACATTCTCACCAACTTTCATAAAGATCCCATGAAAAATGTGACCTCTAGAGTGGTCACAAGGTTTTTCTATTTTTAGACCTACTGACCTAGTTTTTGACTCCACGTGACCCAGTTTCGAACTTGACCTAGATATCATCAAGATGAACATTCTGACCAACTTTCATGAACATCCCATGAAAAATGTGACCTCTAGAGTGGTCACAAGGTTTTTCTATTTTTAGACCTAATGACCTAGTTTTTGACTGCACGTGACCCAGTTTCGAACTTGACCTAGATATCATCAAGATGAACAATCTGACCAACTTTCATGAAGATCCCATGAAAAATGTGACCTCTAGAGTGGTCACAAGGTTTTCCTATTTTTAGACCTACTGACCTAGTTTTTGAAGGCACGTGACCCAGTTTCGAACTTGACCTAGATATCATCAAGATGAACATTCTGACCAACTTTCATGAAGATCCCATGAAAAATGTGACCGCTAGAGTGGTCACAAGGTTTTTCTATTTTTAGACCTACTGACCTAGTTTTTGAAGGCACGTGACCCAGTTTCGAACTTGACCTAGATATCATCAAGATGAACATTCTGAACAACTTTCATGAAGATCACATGAAAAATGTGACCTCTAGAGTGGTCACAAGGTTTTTCTATTTTTAGACCTACTGACCTAGTTTTTGACCGCACGTGACCCAGTTTCGAACTTGACCTAGATATCATCAAGGTGAACATTCTGACCAACTTTCATAAAGATCCCATGAAAAATGTGACCTCTAGAGTGGTCACAAGCAAAAAGTTTACGGACGCACGCACGCACGCACGCACGCACGGACGGACGGACGGACGACGGACGCCGCGCGATCACAAAAGCTCACCTTGTCACTTTGTGACAGGTGAGCTAAAAAGGTTACTAAAAATAAGCTATTTATAGTAATGTAAAAGGGAAGTAATTAAAAAAAAATATTGTAAGTGAACAAAAGAAGGATCTGCCAAATTAATATGTTGGCATAAATGAAATTTCAGATCAGTATCTTCATTAGTTATGGAGATATACCCATTTTAATTTGAAATAAAGGGAGGTAATTTGACATAAAATCAGTCCATAGTTACCTACCCTGATTGTCTCAGTCCAACTAATAACAATAATGAAATTTCAAGTAAGTCCTATACTTACTGTGATTACAATCAGGGGAGGTAATCAGATATAAAATAACTCTGGAACCTACGACTGGATCTAATTTGTCATGGAATCCAAGATATATAGTTGTTGAAGATATTTTGGAAGTTTGTATCAAATAAAACCATAAATGAAGTCTCTATATGGCTGCAAAAGCCAAAACAGCCAATTTTGGACCTTAAAGGGGCCATAACTCTTGAACCCAAGATGGAATCTGGCCAGTTCTAGAAAGGAAGCAAGATCTTGTGGTGATACAAGTTGTGTGCAAGTTTGGTTAAAATCAAAGCATAAATGAAGCTGCTATTATACAGACAAGGTCAAAATAGCTAATTTCGGCCCATTCAGGGGCCATAACTCTGGACCCCATTATGGGATCTGGCCGGTTCAAGAAAGGAAGCAAGATCTTATGGTGACACAAGTTTTGTGCAAGTTTGATTAAATTCAAATCATAAATGAAGCTGCTATTGTGCAGACAAGGTCAAAATAGCTAATTCTGGCCCTTTCAGGGGCCATAACTCTGGAACCCATAAAGGAATCTTGCCAGTTCAAGAAAGGAACCAAGATCTTATAGTGATACAAGTTGTGTGCAAGTTTGGCTAAAATAAAATCATAAATGAAGCTGCTATTGTGCAGACAAGGTCAAAATAGCTAATTCTGGCCCTTTCAGGGGCCATAACTCTGAAACCCATAATGGGATCTGGCTAGTTCAAGAAAGGAACCAAGATCTTATGGTGACACAAGTTTTGTGCAAGTTTAGATAAAATCAAATCATAAATGAAGCTGCTATTGTGCAGACAATGTCAAAATAGCTATTTTTGGCCCTTTCAGGGGCCATAACTCTGGAACCCATAACGGGATCTGGCCAGTTCAAGAAAGGAACCAAAATCTTATGGTGATACAAGTTGTGTGCAAGTTTGGTTAAAATAAAATCAATAATGAAACCACTATCGTGCAGACAAGAAATTGTTGCCGGACGCACGGACAGACGACGGATGGAGGGTGATCACAAAAGCTCACCTTGTCACTATGTGACAGGTGAGCTAATAAAAATACTAATACTACTCAACAAAGCAGAGGGGAAACTTAAAAACATGCAACAAAACAACAGTGCATTATATTTCATACAATTGGGACAACTGAAAGCAAAATAAAGACCAGAAACATTAAACCAATAATGTCCTAGCCTTGAAGCTGATTACTGGATAATCGAGGTAGCATGCAGTATACAACAGTTACAAACAAAGACAATAAGGTCTTCATCAGCCATATCCATGTATAGAGGATATGATTTGGTCCAAACTTAAAGTACATGGATCATCCTAGGTCAAAATGTTAGGGAGAAGTGACTTCTCCCTCCACAGAATTTAGGGAGAAGTTGAGGAATTTAAGGAGAAGAATCGGCATAGCATTCAGTTTTCTGCCTATATATATCCATTTTCTGTGGGTCTAGCTGTAACTTATAAACAGTAATTATTTAAGGAAATTGATTCTTGCATTATCATTTTCATGAATTTCTAAATAAAGTATAAACTTAGCTATGAAAAAGTTGCCCTTAAATTTTTATCCGAAATTCACATGTCCGAAACTCGTAAATTTAACAGGGGCACGATCAAAACGCCGTGAAAATTTTCATTCATGTTTCAATTCTCGTGCTTTTATAATGCCCGATTTTTGCATCAACTTGTTCAGATTTATACATTTAATTTATTTATTTATTATTTTTTTCAAAAATAATATCAAACTCGTAGATAATGGCGATCTTTTTACAACATTTTGTACGGCAGTTCTGACGTCCACGAAATCATTTTTTATATATACCACTGTTGAAGTAATCTTTAATAAAATGAAAGAATAATATACAATTGTTGCATAAGATCATGCTCTCGTTAAGTTTATCGGCTTTTTACACGCCGATTGAAAATTTTCAAAATGGCAGCGGCTTACAATATTATTGACACTGTGGAATATTAACGCTACGATTGGCTGAAGTTTGACAGGCGAGTAGGCAGGGTTGACTATGGATTTATCGATAATTTAATCTACAATATGCATCAAGTTTTACAACTTTAAGTAAACAGATAATAACTCGCTGAAAAAAACTCGGCGATTTGGATTTCGCCCGGAGGCGATAATTAGGCGAAGTGGCCGACTTTAAAGCGACAATATCGCTCAAATCCCCTTGTAGGATGATCCCTGAAGCATCAAAATAAAAGCATTTGAACTTTGTTTCTACTTTTTATGAGTCATAGCTGTTATGTGAAAATATTGCATTTGTTGTTCAGACAGTAACATATACCGGTACTTCTAACTTACACTGAAACAAACCAATATCCTCTTTTATTTTACACTTACGATTTTGTTACTTTCTCCTGAACAAAAACAAAATAATAACAAGGTTTCTTAACAAAAGCACAGTTCAAAACTCTAAGTAACACATGATTATTAAGAGCATCACGTGTGTGAAATTATTTATAAATCTGGCCAACAGTTTTTTAACAATATATTTTTTTTTGTTTTACATAAAGGAGAAAATGACACAATGCCCTCTGGCAATATTTTCTTTGGACAAATTGTGTCTGAATCATCTTGGTAGAAAGTCACCAAAAAACTGGGCCACCTGTTCTGACAAAGTACTTTCTGGAAGTGACCATGCCCTTGCTGTAATACTTAGCTTGTTTGGATTTGAACAATCCTTGTAAAGGGCCATCTAGAAAAATTTACTGTGAAAATATTTTAAAATTGGTCCAATATTGTCTTCAGGAGACTTTTCTTCTTATAGTTATGACATTGTTACATTCAGCTAACAGTATATAATTTTGAAAAGAGACCTTACCTTGAATTGTCATGCAAAATTTCATCAGATTCAATTAGGTAGTCGCAGAGGAGAATCAAATAACTGAAGAAAAAGTCATTTGGGGTCAGCTGACAGACACTGAATTGAGAGTGATAACAATAATACAACCTCTACATACATAAATATTCAATACTGGATGATTACACACACACTTGGTCATTTACCAAGAGCTGTCTCTTGTCAGACAGCACACCTATTTACCAACTGTTTGATACATACTGGCAGTGAAAAGCTTCATCTTCACATTCGTACCGTGTCGTTACTTCAACACCATTAAGGTCTCCGATATTTCATTCAGAGTCAGAGGAATAAAAATCCTTCTTTCCAAGCGTGCCACTTTCTTCAAAATGCACGTGTTTCTTTGGAGTAGATTGTTTCCTTGGAGCAGACTGTTTCTTTGGAGCAGATTTCCCTGCTTTTGTTTCCAGAGCCTTTGTTGATTTTACCCCTGATTTCTTTGAAACAGTTTTATTTGAAGACGCTGTTGCCTTAGCAGCTTCCTTGTCTGCTTTACGTACCTCGGTCTGATGTTTTTTCAGTGTCTTTTTCCTGATAAGTTTCTCCTTGCCCTCCTCTATCATGTTCTGTTCCCACTGAAGCATCTCAGCTTCATGAAGTTCCTGCTCCTCTGCAGCCCGCTTGTTGTAAATCTGAAAACAGGTCAAGAATACAATCATTCTATGCTGTAGTTTATCCATTCAGTATAAATGACCACTTTATTATCTATAACAAACATGCATAAACTATCATAATATATGCATATCACAGCAAATTACTTCTGACTTTTACAATACTATACTTGTATAGCAGACCAGTTGTCAATTTTCTAAATTTTGATTAATTCCAGGGCAGTAAGTTCAGAACAACAACTATTTAGCTGGTTATCAAACCTGACCTAGATAGTTCGCCCATAAACATTCTGAATAAGTTTAGTGAACACTGGATAATATTTATACACTTATCAAATAAAGATCAGACACTGTCAATTTTGCACTTATTTTATAGCTGAAAGGTGAAAGGGATTATCTGACTGGTTATCAAAACTGTGACAAAGTTTTGTAAACTGCATAAAAACTGCTTGTTAGAGAGCAAACACTGTCAATTTTTGCAATTTAGAGTAATTCAAGGGCCATAACAAGAGACACTTGGCAGATCCAGCTGGTTATCGAATATGGGCAAAATATTATGCCCATAAACATTGTGACCAACTTTTTTTACGCTCCTGAAATATCATGTGTTATGGGATCACCTGCAGTGGCAGGCTGTGTCCACAAAAGCTGTCCACTCTCTCTCTCTTAGCAGTTCTTATCTAATGTACTTCAATGGTTCTTTAAGAAATAGAAATGTTTTTGGGGTTGTGTTTGGGGTGCTTTGTGCTTCCTGGAAATCTACCTTTAGTTAACCTTATATTCTTTACGAACATAACCATGATTTATACAAAGATGAAAACAATTTAGTTTATTATCCTCCAAGACCATGAAATGTGTTTGAAGAGTCAACATCTGCATTCACAGCCTCAGCAATCTCAACTCAGGGCATTCAATTGTAGACAAAATACATAAATTAGATTTTTATTTAAAGCTTTTCAGTGAATTATAAATAAAATTTATATTTACACTGTTTCAAAGTATTTACATTTTCACTTGTGGATACACTACCCATGAAAATATTGCATTTTACCTGTCTAGTCTTCAAACTGATGAAAGACCATTTAACAGCACACTGCCATAAACAAATACCCTCTATATGCTGTTTTCTCATATTCTCAATGGGTTGTTTTATTCCCATTAACAGACTAACCATTTCAGTATTTGGGTGTAATTTTGTAGATGATTCAGTTGCTTTTCACATGGGGCCATGGGATGTTGGCTCAATGAAATGTTACTGAAAATTATCCCATTTGTTTTGATACAGTATTTGACCACTCCCAATCTCAGAAACGGACCACATCTTTCTCATATTCATCGTGCTTTTAAGCACAAACAACTTGTAGAATTTAAAACATTTGAATTACCATGGTGCAATTAAGATATATATTCTATAGTAAATGCATCAAGAGATATGACAATTAATAGCACAATAAACAATTTCTGGCAATTTTGCTTACCCTGCCAGAAAAAAAAAGGATTTTTTTGAAAATTCAGTAAAATGCCAATATTTTCATCCAGTTTGTGTACAAATCACTTGAAATTTCAGTGTGTCAGTTTTGTCCCATATCTGTCTAGAAAATAACATAATATCATTAGACAACTTTAATGCAAAAATGAAAATATGAGAAACCATGAGAATATGGGAGGGGGGATGACAGAATGGCCAATTTTGACCTTTTAGCTCAATTTATGACCTTGACCTTCGACCTACAGAGCCGGTTCAAGCACTGCACATCGTCTCATTGCTCCAGACACATCTCATGATGGACAGACGTATGCACCATCAAATAATATGTCCCGTTTTTAGAAAACGGGCGTATAAAAAGGAGATACCTCTTTCTCTGCTTCTGGCATGGCCTTCCAGCGTTGAGAACACTCTGACATATTCTGAAGTAAAAAACAAAAAGAAACTAGAATGTGTCTGTAGGATACAGGGTGTGCCCCCCACTGGTACATTTGTCACAATTAAGTGGCAATAATTCAAATGTTTGCAGTCTTAATGGGGTATCATCCTCAACAAACATTTTATGAAAAGGATTCATTATTCTAGGTGCTATTCTTTTTGAGCTATGAGCATCACAAACAAAAAATCCACTATTTTGGCTATTTCAAGGGCCATAACTCTGTGATAAGAGCTAAGATTCTCAAGAAAATGCCAAGTGTGCAAGGTCACATAACGATAAAGACTCCAACAAAGTTTCCTGAATTACATCAAATACTTTTTGAGCCAGGTATAATAATTAGGTGAAAAAGTGCATTTTTTTACTATTCAGGGCCATAACTTTAAAAATAAAGGGGGAGCCAGCCAAAAAATTAGAGGTGTGCAAGTTTATATCATGATAAAGACTTATGCGAGTTTTCAACCATTTATATTAAATACTTTTTGAGCTAGTGTGTCACAAGATGAAAATGTACATTTTTGACTATTTCAGGGGCCATAACTCTAAAAATAGGGGGCGGACCCAAATGAAAAATAGAGGTGCACAAGTTCATATCATGATTAAGACTCATGCAAGGTTTCATGAATCTATATCAAATACTTTTTGACTAGGCATGTCAGAAGGTGAAAATGTGCATTTTTGACTACTTCAGGGCCATAACTCTGAAAATGGGGGCAGACCCCAAATGAAAAATAGGAGGTGCGCAAGTTCATATCATGATTAAGACTCATGCAAGTTTCATGAATCTATATCAAATACTTTTGAGCTAGGCGTGTCACAAGGTGAAAATGTGTATTTTTGACCATTTCAGGGGCTATAACTCTAAAAGTTGGGGTGGAGCAAGATGAAAAATAGGAGGTGCGCAAGTTCATATCATGATTAAGACTCATGCAAGGTTTCATGAATCTATATCAAATACTTTTTGAGCTAGGCATGTCACAAGGTTAAAATGTGCATTTTCGACTATTTCAGGGGCCATAACTCTGAAAATAGAGGGCGGAGCCAGACGAAAAATAGGAAGTGCGCAAGTTCATATCATGATTAAGACTCATGCAAGGTTTCATGAATCTATATCAAATACTTTTTGAGCTAGGCGTGTCACAAGGTCAAAATGTGCATTTTTGACTATTTCAGGGGCCATAACTCTGAAAATAGAGGGCGGAGCCAGACGAAAAATAGGAGGTGCGCAAGTTCATATCATGATAAAGACTCATGCAAGGTTTGATCAATTTATATCAAATACTTTTCGAGCTAGGCGCGTTACGAACTTCGGATGGACGGACGGACGGACGGACGGATGGATGGACGGACGGACGCACGGACGGACGGTCGGACGGACAAGACCAAATCTATATGCCCCCACCACTCATGGGGGGGGGGCACAACAAACACAATGTAGTAATTCCATATTTAGAACAAGAGCTCGTAGAACACGAAATGCCCCCCACCAAAAATTGTCATAAAATAAAGATCAGTAATGCACTGCATTCTTTGAAACCGTCATCAGTGTTGTTTTCTTTTCTTATCACTGTATAATCAAGAAATGTTTTATTTTTGGACGAGCGTAGCGATGGAGAAAATAACTTGAGTTACCTACTGGAAACCGTTTAACTGATCCGGGTCACTGTAACCTTGATGTATGACCTATTGAAATGCCCCCCCTGATGCATTCAGTAATTGTACAAGGAACAGAAATTATTTGGTCACAGTGCACTGGATATTCGACATACTGACCTCAAATCACTAATTATGGGTAATTTACCAATCATAAGTAAACTCTGTATCAAATGTGATCTTAGAATAAAGTATTCTCCAGTTATTTGGCAAAAATTTTTTTTACTGTTCTGGGTCAATGTGGTTTTGACCTTTGACCTACTGACCTCAAAATCAATAGGGGTCATCTGCTGGTCATGACCAACCTTCCTATCAACTTTCAAAATTCTAGGCCCAAGTGTTCTTGAGTTATCATCCAGAAACCATTTAACTGTTCTGGGTCACTGTCACCTTGACCTCTGAACTCAAAATCAATAGGAGTCATCTACTGGTCATGATCAACATCCCTATTAAGTTTAGTGATCCTAGGCCCAAGCATTCTCAAGATATAGTCCGGAAACTGTTTAATTGTTCCGGGTTACTGTGTCCTTGACCTTTGACCTACCGACCTAAAAATCAATAAAGGTCATCTGCTGGTCCTGATCATCCTCCCTATCAACTTTCCTGATCATAGACCCAAGTGTTTTTAATTTCTTTATGATACTTCATTATGGGTCTTTAAAAGGTTCTTCATTTTTTATTATCGGGCCTTTAAAACTAAAAGAAATTCATAAACACGAATAAAACGTGTGGCGCAAAATTAGCTAGGAATGTGTAGGTATTGTTGTTTTAAATCAGTCGACGGGCGTTACTGACAGAAGAAAGTCGTTGGTGCGCTGAATTTTCATAAAATTTTGTAAAATTGAGGCCGGATATAAATACTTACAAAATGATGTCATAAGTTTTCTGGTTTGCCAATACTTTTCCCTATTTAGAAGTTCATATTTTGTGAAAGATAACTTTTTACTAAATTCCATAAATGTGGTTATTCTTAGTATTTTACAATATCTATTTGATGACATTTCATACACATAGTTGTTTAATACTATATGTTTATTATATATTAATTAATATAATTGTATGAATTCGTACCAAAAATTGTCATAAAATAAAGATCAGTAACGCACCGCATTCTTTGAAACCGTCATCAGTGTTATATAGTCAAGAAATGTTTTCTTTTTACGGACGAGCGTAGCGAGGGAGAAAATAACTTGAGTTATCTACTGGAAACCGTTTAACTGATCTGGGTCACTGTAACCTTGATGTATGACCTATTGAAATGCCCCCCTTGATGCATTCAGTAATTGCACAAGGAACAGAAATTATTTGGTCACAGTGCACTGGATGTTCGACATACTGACCTCAAATCACTAATTATGGGTCATTTACACATCATAAGTAAACTCTGTATCAAACGTGATCTTAGACCAAAGTATTCTCCAGCTATTTGGCAAAAAATTTGGAAAAGCTGCGTTCAATAAACGCTTGATGCCCCCGGTGCCATCCTTGTCGATACAAAGCAACCTAAGTCCAAAACGAGGTCAAGTTCAAGGTCAAACTGAGGTCAGGTGATGTCTGAAGATGAGGAATGGTCACAGATTACATCTGCATTAGTATCAAGTCATTCTAGTAAGGGGTATTGATGCTAGACGAAACGGTCCCATTTGGTTAACCAAGAGATGGCCCATATAAAGCAACCTAAGTCCAAAATGAGGTCAAGGTCAAACTGAGGTCAGGTGATGTCTGAAGATGAGGAATGGTCACAGGTTACATCTGCATTAGTATCAAGTCATTCTAGTAAGGGGTATTGATGCTAGACGAAATGGTCCCATTTGGTTAACCTCGTACGGACGAACAAACGAACGGACACCCATACGATTCATGTATCAGGTGGTCATTCCCTTGTCTGAAAACAATAGAATGACCACTTAAGGAACAAAAGAATTAAGTGGTTACGGAATGAATACAAAGGATTTCTATTGCCCTAGGTCACACCTCCTACCACCTAAGGTACCAATCGTGTGCTCGGACGAACAAACGGATGGACAGGACAATCACTATATGCCTCCCGCATCAGTAGATGCCGGGTGCATAAAAAAGTTCCACTGTTCTGGATCAATGTGATCTTGACCTTTGACCTATTGACCTCAAAATCAACAGGGTTCATCTGCTGGTCCTGACCATCCTCCCTATCAACTTTCATGATCCTAGGCCCAAGCGTTCTCGAGTTATCATCCAGAAACCGTTTAATTGTTCCGAGTCACTGTGACCTTGACCTTTACGCAACTGACCTCAAAATCTATAGGGGTCTGTAAACATCTGTCAGGATTCCGAGAAAATAAATGAAGATTTCTTTCAAGTTTAAAAGTACTTTTACTATATAGTAATATTCTGATATATTAACAACAGTGTTCCTTCATACAGTTGGATTACAAATACTTACAAACAGGAGTTGGTTGAATTTTATCAAAGTGAAACTGAAAGTTGGCGGTTGTTGCACTTTTGATGTGACGCTTTTGAAGGTCAAGACCGAAGTGCTAGCCAGGATTTCTTACCAGCTTTTATTAACTTGTGGATCTGAAATCCACCAATCAAAACATTAAAATCCAGAAATCCACCAATCAAATGATAGAAGGATTTCCGAGGCTGAAATCCAGAATTTTAGCAGCCACCATATTGAAATGCAGCACGAAAAATAAACTAGAGAGGTCACAAGGTTTTTCTATTATTTGACCTAATGACCTAGTTTTTGAAGGCACCTGACCCAGTTTCGAACTTGACCTAGATATCATCAAGGTGAACATTCTCACAAATTTTCATGAAGATCTCATGAAAAGTATGGCCTCTAGAGAGGTCACAAGGTTTTTCTATTATCTGACCTACTGACCTAGTTTTTGATGGCATGTGACCCAGTTTCGAACTTGACCTAGATATCATCAAGGTGAACATTCTCACCAATTTTCATGAAGATCTCCTGAACAGTATGGCCTCTAGAGAGGTCACAAGGTTTCTATTTTTAGACCTACTGACCAAGTTTTTTGACCGCACGTGACCAACTTTCGAACTTGACCTAGATATCATCAAGGTGAACATTCAGACCAACTTTCATGAAGATCCATTGAAAAATACGGCCTCTAGAGAGGTCACAAGGTTTTTCTATTTTTAGACCTACTGACCTAGTTTTTGACCGCACGTGACCCAGTTTCGAACCTGACCTAGGTATCATCAAGGTGAACATTCTGACCAATTTTCATGAAGATCCATTGAAAAATATGGCCTCTAGGGAGGTCACAAGGATTTTCTATTTTTAGACCTACTGACCTAGTTTTGGACTGCACGTGACCCAGTTTGGAACTTGAACTAGATATCATCAAGATGAACATTCTGACCAATTTTCATGAAGATCCATTGAAAAATATGGCCTCTAGGGAGGTCACAAGGTTTTTCTATTTTTAGACCTAATGACCTAGTTTTTGACTGCATGTGACCCACTTTCAAACTTAACCTAGATATCATCAAGGTGAACATTCTGACCAATTTTCATGAAGATCCATTGAAAAATATGGCTTCTAGAGAGGTCACTAGGTTTTTCTATTTTTAGATCTAATAACCTAGTTTTTGATCGCACGTGACCCACTTTCAAACTTGATCTAGATATCATCAAGGTGAACATTCAGACCAACTTTCATGAAGATCCATTGAAAAATATGGTCTCTAGAGAGGTCACAAGGTTTTTCTATTTTTAGACCTAATGACCTAGTTTTTGACCGCATGTGACCCAGTTTCGAACTTGACCTAGATATCATCAAGGTGAACATTCTCACCAATTTTCATGAAGATCCATTGAAAAATGTGGCCTCTAGGGAGGTCACAAAGATTTTCTATTTTAGACCTACTGACCTAGTTTTGGATCGCACTTGACCCAGTTTCGAACTTGACCTAGATATTATCAAGATGAACATTCTGACCAATTTTCATGAAGATCCATTGAAAAATATGGCCCCTAGGGAGGTCACATGGTTTTTCTATTTTTAGACCTACTGACCTAGTTTTTGACCACACTTGACCCAGTTTCGAACTTGACCTAGATATCATCAAGATGAACATTCTGACCAATTTTTATGAAGATCCATTCACAAGTATGGCCTCTAGAGAGGTCACAAGGTTTTTCTATTTTAAGACCTACTGACCTAGTTTTTGACGCATTTGACCCAGTTTCCAACTTGACCTAGATATCATCAAGATGAACATTCTGACCAATTTTTATGAAGATCCATTCACAAGTATGGCCTCTAGAAAGGTCACAAGGTTTTTCTATTTTTAGACCTACTGACCTAGTTTTTGACAGCTTTACCATATATCATCAGAGATTCGGTTCCATACGTGTTTTTAGACTCACCCAATAAAACGCTCTTCAAAAGGAGGTTAAAAAAGCAGGGCTCAAAATGTAAACACGTGACAGTTGACAAAATTGTCTGATTTTTGCCGATATTTTCAGGTTTTCAAGCTGGGAAAAAATGTTTGAAGCTCTACCTTGGTGTATATTACGCACCCCTTTGAGAAAATGAAAAAATCGTGAATAAACTGCGTAATTTATTCGAGTTTTTACGGTAACAGACCCTTACAGGTCATCTGCTGGTCATGATCAACCTCCCTATCAACTTTCATGATCCTAGGCCCAAGCGTTCTTGAGTTATCATCCGGAAACCAACTGGTCTATGGACCGACCAACATACTGACTGACCGACACAGACTGACCGACATACCGACTGACTGACCAATATCTGCAAAACAATATACCCCACCTTCTTCGAAGGGAGGCATAAATATCTTTCTACATACAGCTTTGGGAAAAAAATTGACATGGTGAAAAGGTATCAAAACTGGACTAAATGTACTAACTAAGAAAATAAAGTCATTCAAATACATGTAGTATTTGTATAATAGAACAATTGCCATTTTGTACAATGATTCCTTTCCAACAACATTAACCTACTTTTTGTAATCACACCAAAACAAGACTTGTCCTCTACTGACCTAATCAGGTCAGCCGCAACAAACACGCAAACATACTTGCGTCAGGTTTGTTTTGTTTTGTTTCAGCTGGGTTTAACTTCGCACAGACACAATTATAGGTCATATGGCAACTTTCCAGCTTTGATGGTGGAGGAAGACCCAAGGTGCCCTTCCGTGCATTATTTCATCATGAGCTGGCATTTGGGTAGAACCAAAGACCTTCCATAAGCCAGATGGATGGCTTCCTACTTGCCTCTGGGTAGGGGACATGCTGTCTACAGAAAAGTGCCGCTGTGGGCCTGTGATCAGGTAAGCATTGCTGTTTCTAGTGGATGGCATATTAATCATCAAATCTGGCTATAAAATATATAGGCAAGCAATTCATGATGGGAATTAACTGTGCTCCACTGACTTCTGACTTTTTATACTGTTATGAATATGATTCCATGCTTAGTTTGTCCACTGAGACCCAGCTTGACATTACTTGAGCTTTAATGAAACTCAAGATACCAAAGTGATGATGTTTTAAATATGTAAGAACTATATTTTTCAGAAATAGCGAAACATATTTATCCGAAGGAATCAAAACTTAACAAAGCTAATGCTAGTACCTTAGATTCTGAAGTGTCCATTTTGAACCTACATTTGACAACTGTTAATGGTATCCTTGAGACAAAAATAGATTTCAACTTGTGTCAATTACCTCCCCCTCCCCCCCAACCCCCTCCCACCCTTGACTGAGCTATGTCTCTCAAACAACATCATACAGTGTCTACATACATACATACATACATATCACCAAAGAGCTTGCTCAAAAGAGGGTTAAAATTATTGATTTAGATGAAGAAAAAAACCAGTTGTTACAACAGCGTTATTGCTATCACAAACTACGCAAGGCTTTCACTAAATTTTTACTTGATCGAACTTTCAAAGAAATATAACACAAACCTTAAACACTTAAACTTGGTCAAACACCCGTTTACCATGGGGATGCTGTGTATATACTACAGAAAATTAAATACAATGATTATTTTGGTCAAATATCTGGAAGTTTTGAAAATGAAAGAGGATAAATAACAAAAATTGTAAACCCAGATCTACAGAAAACACAAATTATAAATGCACATTCTTTTAAAATTTCAAACTGGATGTATATGAATTCATTAACAGAACCCTGATGAACAGCAATTAGAAATGTCATTATTTTCTATGACTTCTTACCCTTCTAACAGCTTCCAGCCGTTCAGTTGGGGACATAAACTGTAAATTGATGGCTTTAAGCTGATCAGAAACATACATGCTAAATGATGTTCCTTGTCTCCTAGGCATCTCATTCTGTCTTTGTAGCTGTAATGAACACAATAGATATAACAACAGCTATTTGTAAAAGTTAAAAACACATTATGTCCATCTGGTAGCCTGTCATTAACTGGGGCAACTATTCTCTACATTAAAACTATTCTGCTACCTTATGTTCAACCCCATCTGAGGTCCATATCCCAACCAAACTAGAGTTGTCACAGGAGTGACAAATTATACCCCCACAATATGGCCTTGTCACAGAACTAAGCCAATGTCACAGACGAACTTGCTTGCTTGACCTAAAAATCAATAGGGGTCATCTGCTGGTCATGATCAACCTCCCTATGAAGTTTCATTATCCTCGGCCCAAGCGTTCTCAAGTTATTGTGCGGGAACGGTTTAAATGCAAGGGGTCACTCTGACCTTTGACCTTTTGAAATCAAATTCAACAGGTGTCACCTGCTGGTCATGACCAACCTCCCTATTAAGTTTCGTGATCCTAGGCCTAACGTTCTGAAGTTATTGTCTGAAAACTGTTTAAATGTTCTGTGCACTGTGACCTTGACCGGTGACCTACTGACCTCAAAATCATTAGGGGTCATCTACTGGCCATGACATACCTCCCTATCAATTTTCATAATCCTAGGCCCAAGCATTCTCAAGTTATCATCCGGAAACCATTTAACCGTTTTGTGTCATTGTGACCTTGACCTTTGATCTACTAACCTCGAAGTCAAAACTGACCTGTATTTTATCATGAAACACCTGTGTACAAAAATTTATGATCATAGGCCCAAGCGTTCTAAAGTTATCATCCGAAAACCATTTAACTGTTCCGGGTCACTGTGACCTTGACCTACTGACCTCAAAGTTGAACTGACCTGTATTTCATGATGTTACACCTATGTACCAAAATTTATGATCCTAGGCCCAAGCATTCTCAAGTTACCATCCGGAAAACATTCAACTGTTCAGGGTCACTGTGACCTTGACCTTTGACCTTCTGACCTCAAAGTCGAACTTGACCTGTATTTTCTGATGTTACACCTAAGTACCAAAAATTATTTAAATCTGTCAAGCCTTTCGTGAGTTATTGTCCAGAAACCATGAAAACCAACGGACCGACAGACCGACCATCCTACTGACAAGCTCACTCCTATATAAAGTATAATAAACAGTAATTCATCTACAAATGTTATTTGGCTTAAAAACATGACTTTTGTTCTATTTGTTCTGGCAATTAGTCAGTCAATGAATATAGCAAACAGAAATCCCTAAATTTCTGAGACCCTGTTAACCGTTGCAAACTTGACCTTTGAGTCGGGGGTCATGGCGGTTCCATGTGACACATCGTCTTGTTTTGGTATATGTTTGTACCAAGTTATCTGAATATCAATTTGTGCACTGCAAAGTTATTGACCAGACAAAAAAAAATCCCTAAAAAAAAATGACCTTTACATGTGACAGTGACTTTTGAGCTAGGGGTCTAGTTGTTGCACATGACATACTGTTTCATTATGTGGAACAGTTGTACCAAATAATAATTAAATCCCTCAATTAATGGCTTAGTTATTGAGCAAACATGGAACAGACTTAGCTATTGAGCAGAAATGAAACAGACTTAGTTATGGAGCAGACATGAAAACAGACTTAGTTATGGAGCAGACATGAAAACAGACTTAGTTATGGAGCAGACATGAAACAGACTTATTTATGGAGCAGACATGAAACAGACTTATTTATGGAGCAGACATGAAACAGACTTAGTTAATATGGGGCAGACATGAAACAGACTTAGTTATGGAACAGACATGAAACAGACTCAGTTATGGAGCAGACATGAAACAGACTTAGTTATGGAGCAGACATGAAAACAGACTTAGTTATGGAGCAGACATGAAACAGACTTATTTATGGAGCAGACATGAAACAGACTTAGTTAATATGGGGCAGACATGAAACAGACTTAGTTATGGAGCAGACATGAAACAGACTTAGTTAATATGGGGCAGACATGAAACAGCCTTAGTTATGGAGCAGACATGAAAACAGACTTAGTTATGGGGCAGACATGAAACAGACTTAGTTATGGAGCAGACATGAAAACACTTAGTTATGGAGCAGACAAGAAACAGGCTTATTTATGGAGCAGACATAAAACAGACTTAGTTATGGGGCAGGCATGAAACAGACTTAATTAATATGGGGCAGACATGAAACAGACTTAGTTACGAAGCAGACATGAAACAGACTTAGATAATATGGGGCAGACATGAAACAGACTTAGTTACGAAGCAGACATGAAACAGACTTAGTTATGGGGCAGACTGAAACAGACTTAGTTATGGAGCAGACACGAAACTTAGTTATGGAGCAGACATGAAAAAGACTTAGTTAATATGGGGCAGACATGAAACTATTTAGGGTTATCTCCTTGACATGGGCAAATTATCCTATAAGTTTCATGTCTGTAGGTTTCTGCATTCTGCACTTGAACAAGAGGGCCATAATGGCCCTGTATCGCTCACCTGACCTATTGACCTAAAGATCATCAAGATTAACATTCTGACTAAGTTTCATGAAGATACAGTCATAAATGTGGCCTCTATAGTGTTAACAAGCTTTTCCTTTGATTTGACCTAGTGACCTAGTTTTTGATCCCACCTGACCCAGATTCAAACTTGACCTATAAATCATCAAGATTAACATTCTGATCAGGTTTCATTTAGATATGGTCATAAATGTGGCCTCTACAGTGTTATCTAGCTTTTCCTTTGATCTGACCTGGTGACCTAGCTTTTGATCCTACATGACCCAGATTCAAACTGGACCTTGAGATCATCAAGATTAACATTCTGACAAAGTCTCATGAAGATAAAGTCATAAATGTGACCTCTAGAGTGTTAACAAGCTTTTTCTTTGATTTGACCTGGTGACCTAGTTTTTGACCCCAGATGACCCAATATCAAACTTGTACAAGATTTTATTAAGGGTAACATTATGACCAAGTTTCATTAAGACTGGGCCAAAATTGTGACCTCTAGAGTGTTCATAAGCTTTTCCTTTGATTTGACCTGGTGACCTAGTTTTTGATCCCAGATTACCCAATACTGAACTTGTCCAATATTTTATTGAGGGTAATATTCTGACCAAATTTCATCAAGATTAGGCCAAAATTGTGACCTCTGGAGTGTTAACAGTCAAATTGTTGACGATGACGGACAACTGACGACACACACAGACAGGGCGATCACAAAAGCTCACCTTGAGCACTTCGTGCTCAGGTGAGCTAAAAATGATTGAAAACTCTCCTCAGTTTAAATTCCAAGCTAGGTTTCCTCTGGGTCAATTTCACTTTGTACCAACAAATTCGCCAATCAGAAAAAGTTTGGGCCAGTGGCTCCAAAGTTGGAGCCAATAGTCTGTAAGAGGCGACATACCACTTTTGACATACCACATAGATAGTTATTAAATTTTTTTTTCAATCATTTAGATACCATTTAACTGTGTCGGCGACATTACGAGCAATATTTCTTTTCATTGTTTTAAATTTGCTACAGACAACATTAACCAACGCATGCGCTATTATCTAATCAGCTGGGTAATTAAACTCGCCAGTTATTCCAATTATACAATTAATTTGTCCCCCAAAATGTCACTAACTACTCAAAACACTCATCTCAAGTGTCATACAGGTGAAATAAATAACACATCATGTATAACCAATCATGCACAACCTTTACATTGGATCGATTTCCGGTGCACAGTGTAAGAAATTTACTTCCGTGAGAAAGATCAGATCATTGAATTTTTTCGTTTTATTTTTTGTTGGTGCCACTGAAATTCGCCAATTGAAGATTTTTAGCGCTAGAATTTATTTTTTGTCTAATTTGGCGCCATTGGCAGCCAACAGTGGAAACACTGCCAAGTTTTGTGACTCAAGCATCCAGATAAAGGGTTCTTCAGGATTCTAGTAAATTGTAGGTAAGTAAACAAGAGGGTCCTATATCGCTCACCTGTTAATGTGACCTCTAGAGTGTTAACAAGCTTTTCCTTTGATATGAGGGAGTGACCTAGTTTTTGCATCCACATCACCCAAATTCAAACTTGGCCTTGGAATCATTAAGATAAACATTCTGACCAAGTTTAGGGTCATAAATGTGGCCTCTACAGTATTAACAAGCTTTTCCCTTGATTTGAGTGGTGATCTAGTTTTTGACCCCAAATAACCCAGTTTCCACCTTGGCCTAGGAATCATCAAGATAAACGTTCTGTCCAAGTTTCATGAAAATAGGGTCATAAATGTGGCTTCAAGTGTGTTAACAAGCTTTTCCTTTGACATGACCGGGTGACCTAGTTTTTGACCCCATATGACCCAGTTTTGAAAATAGCATAGGAATCATCAAGATAAACATTCTGACCAAGTTTCATGAAGATAGGGTCATAAATGTGGCCTCTAGGGTGTTAACAAGCTGTTCCTTTTATTTGACCTGGTGACCTAGTTTTTGACCCCACATGACCCACTTTCAAACTTGCCCTAGAGATCATCAAGATAAACATTCTGTGTAAGTTTGTATCAAATCAAAGCATAAACAAAACATCTGTACGGCTGAAAGGGCCAAATTAGAAAATTTTGACCCTTTCATGGGCAGTAACTCTAGAACCCATGATGGAATCTAACCAGTTTTCCAAAAGAACCAAGATCTTACTGTGACTTAACTTGTGTATAAGTGTGGATAAAATCTAATGTAAAATGTCACTTCTATTGTGTTCATAAGTTAAACATTAACAAATTTTGGCTCTTTCAGGGGTCAATCAGGGGCCGTAACTTCAGAACCTATAACTGGATCTGACAGATTCACCATGGAATCCAAGACCTATTGTTGTTAAAGATATTTTGCAAGTCTGTATCAAATCAAAGCATAAATGTAGGCATTATATGGCTGCAATAGCCAAAATAGCAAATTTGGGCCTTTAAGGGGCCATAACTCTGGAACCCATAATGGGATCTGGACAGTTTTCCAAATGTACCGAGATATTATGCCAATACAAGTTGTGTGCAAGTTTGATTAAAATCAATTGCAAAATGTGGTCTCTATCGTGTTCACAATAAATTGTGGACAGACAACACACAAAAGCACACCTTGAGCTAAAAAGTTGCCTTCTTGTAACAGTGCAAACTAAATTCTATTTAAAAATCATGAAAGTAAAACATAATTATCACCTTTGCTATTTTTCTTTTTTCTTTCTTTTCCCTCTGTTCCCTATGTTCTGCCTTGAGAGCATCCTTTTCCTCCGATGAAAGTGAACTTCGCCATTTCTCCATCTTCTCTCTATACTCCTCAAGGAGTTTCTCACTCTGTGCATTTAATTTCTGTCAATGTAATAATAATTGAATTTAGTCCATAAAATTCAAAATTTCTCATAATCAAAGTGCAGAAAACTCTTTCTTCAAAAATTTCAGTTCTTAATTGAGTTATGACCTTTTACCAGACAGTATTAATGTCCTGTCAAAAATTCACCTTTACCCAGTACCTGGACAAAATTCACTCCAAAAACCCAGTTATTTTTTGCATCTATCTTACAAAGTATCAGTACAAAATTCACAACAAACCCCTGTTATTCTAACATCTACCTTACAAAATATCTGAACAAAATCTACCCCAAAACCCCAGTCATTTTACACCAACTTTACCCAGTATCTGGACAAATTCACCCCAAACCCCAAGTCATAATACACCCACTTTACGGACGGACAGTGCGATTTTAATATGCCCACCTTCTGTCGCATAAAAAAGATTCATACCTGCTTCTCTTCTGGTGATAAATCTTTGTACTTCATGCTTGCCAGTTTAACCTTCTCTGTGATCTTTATATCTACAATTATAAACAAGAGCTGACCAAGTATAAACAAGAGCTGACCAAGTTTCATAGAGCCATAAATGTGGCCTCTACAGTCTTAACAAGCTTTTCATTTGATTTGAGTGATGACCCAGTTTTTGACCCCACATGACCCAGTTTAGAACTTGGCCTAGGAATCATCAAGATAAACATTCTGACCAAAGTTCCATGAAAATAAGGGTCATAAATGTGGCCTTAAGCTTTTCCTTTGATATGACCGTGTGACCTAGTTTTTTACCCCATATGACCCAGTTTTTAAACTGGCCTTGGAATCATCAAGATAAACATTCTGACTAAGTTTCATAAAGACAGGGTCATAAATGTGGCCTCAGGAGTGTTAACAACCTTTTCCTTTGCTATGACCGGGTGACCTAGTTTTTTACCCCATATGACCCAGTTTTGATATTGGCCTTAGAATCATCAAAATAAACACCCTGGCAAAGTTTCATGAAGACAGGGTCATAAATGTTGCCTCTAGGGTGTTAACAAGCTTTTCCTTTGATGTGACATAGTGACCTAGTTTTTGACCCCACATGACCCAGATTCTAATCTGACCTAGAGGTCACCAAGACAAACATTCTGACTAATTCTCATGAATTTCAAACCTAAAAACTGTGGACTCCAGAGTGTTAACAAGATTTCCCTTTGATCTGCCCTACTGACCTAGTTTTTGATCCCAAATGACCCAGTTTCAAACTTGACCTAGAAACCATCAAGACAAACATTCTGACCAAGTTTCAGAAAGATTGTTCACAACTATGGCCTCTAGGGTATCAACAAGGCAAATGAGGACGAACGATGGATGCCTGAAAATGACCGGTCTCAATAGCTCGACTTCAGCAACTCTACCTCAGGTGAGCTAAAACAAGAGCTGTCAGTGGACAGCGCGCTCGACTTTTCTCAGTGCTTGATAGTATAATATAAGCTAAAAGTAAAACTTTAACATTACAATAAGCATATTCTAAGTCGAAAAGGGGCCATAATTCAGTCAAAATGCTTGATAGAATTGCCTCCTCCTCTTTACAGACTGGGATCATGACCGTAAACAAGTATGCAAAATATGAAAGCAATATCTCAATGGACTTTGAAATTATTTGGGGTGGTACGCAAACTTTAACATTTATTCTAAGTCGAAAAGGGGCCATAATTCAGTCAAAGTGCTTCATAGAGTTGCCTCCTCCTGTTTACAGACTGGGGTCATGATGGTAAACAAGTATGCAAAATATCAAAGCAATATCTCAATGGACTTTGAAAATATTTGGGGTTGTACGCAAACTTTAACATTTATTCTAAGTCGAAAAGGGGCCATTATTCAGTCAAAATGCTTGATAGAGTTGCCTCCTCCTGTTTGCAGACTGGGGTCATGATGGTTAACAAGTATGCAAAATATGAAAGCAATATCTCAATGGACTTTGAAAATATCTGGGGTGGTACGCAAACTTTAACATTTATTCTAAGTCGAAAAGGGGCCATAATTCAGTCAAAATGCTTGATAGAGTTGCCTTCTCCTTTTTACAGACTGGGGTCATGATGGTAAACAAGCAATATCTCAATGGACTTTGAAAATATTTGGGATGGTACGCAAACTTTAATATTTTTGTGACGCTCATGCTCTCGCTAACGCCGACGCTGGGGCGAGTAGGATAGCTCCCCTATTCTTTGAATAGTCGAGCTAAAAATGCATTCAGTCATAAGGTTGTTTACACATGGAATACGCACCCTAAAAGTATAAATGAAGCACCAACACTCAACAGCTTCAAATCTAGGCTGAATAAACAGTCAGGCCAGTCAAAATTTATAACAAGGTGCTATAGCCCCTACCAGTAAAATGCAGTATTTATGACCCTATAGATTGAAAAGCTGTGCTAGGGAATTGTGTTTCTTTTTAAAATTTGATATTTTTAAATGTGAGGCCAGTCAAAATTCACAGCAAAGGTGCTAAAGTCCCTACTAGCAAATTACAGAACATATATATGCAATTATAGAGTGTGAAGACTGTGTTAGGGAATTATGTTTTTAATTTTTTTTTACAAATTTGGTATTTTTAAATGTCAATAATGATAATATAAAAAATAATGTGTCAGAATGTACATACCAATATTATGACAAAATGGAATAGAATTACTGTAAGGATATTCCAAAAATCTTATAAAAACAATAACTGATTAATGCCAAATGGGGAAAACAAATTACAAATGGGCCAAAGAAGCGACAACGCTTAGCATCTAAGGATGTTCGGCTTCTATTCTACATGAACTACATGTAGCATTGTTGAGCTATGAGTATGAACTAAACTGGGTCATTTATGTGGGCTATAGGTGATCTGGTTCGTACACACAGACAGACGGACGGAATCATAATTTAGAACAAAAAGGGAAATCTGCAACTAAATAGGGATTTATAGGGCCTTAATAAAAGCCTTCCAGTTCTGCATAGTTAGGGGACGTACATAAAGAAATGTACAGTAATAATAATGGCTAAACAAGCATTTGCAAGCATTTGTTCTGTGTTATAACATCAGCAATATCCATCAGAAAACACTGGTCCCCCCACCCCCAACATCTTTTGGCAACAACCAACCTGTTGGGATTAAACTAATTTGTTATCCCTCCATATAAATAGTTAAGATTCTTCAGGCCTTGGTGCAACATTATGAGCAAAGTATACCTGGATTGTTTTTATCTAGACTGCTCTTTATATTCTTGTAGTACAACATAAAATGTGTTGCAGGTTTCTTAGGCTTTTCATCTTGTCTTCGTCCACCAAAAAATCTTGGGAAGCAATAGTTGACACTGAAATGTTAAATTTTTGTAACATTAGTATATTTATAATTACTGAATTATGAGGGGGTGTGGAAACTACATTTTGCAATAATCATACATCATAGATGAAGCAGTTAGCAACAAGGAATATGCAAAAAAACATTTTCCTTTCCCTTGTATTTCGCCCAAATTCTTTTATTATTTCTGCTGACAATCTTTGTGGCCTGACACAGAAAAGTGTCTAGGTCCTTGAAAAGGGTTTGAAAGTATCGGAAGACATGTAGGCTAGCAAGTTTTTCTTCATGTCACATCAAAAGGACAAGAGGACCATGATGGTCCTGAATCGCTCACCTGTCCCAACATGACCCAGTTTTGAACTGAGTATGATGTCGTTTTTTCTATTATTTGACATAGTGACCTAGTTTTTGAGCTCATGTGACCCAGTTTTGAACCTGACCTAGATATTTATAATCAAGATAAAAATTCTGACCAATTTTCATGAAGATACATTGAAAAATATGGCCTCTAGAGGTCACAAGGTTTTTTATTATATGACCTACTGACCTAGTTATTGACAGCACATGACCCAGTTTCGAACTTGATCAAGGTGAACATTCTGACCAATTTTCATGAAGATCCATTGAAAAGTATGGCCTCTAGAGAGGTTACAAAGTTTTTCTATTTTTAGACCTACTGACCTATTTTTAGACTGCAGTTGACCCAGATTTTAACTTGAACTAGATATCATCAAGATGAACATTCTGACCAACTTTCATACAGATCCCATTGAAAATATGGCCTCTAGAGAGGTCACAAGGTTTTTTTTATTATTTAACATACTGACCTAGTTATTGATGACACGTGACCCACTATCAAACTTGACCTAGATATCATCAAGGTGAACATTCTGACCAACTTCTATGAAGATCCATTCACAAGTATGGCCTCTAGAGAGGTCACAAGGTTTTTCTATTTTTAGACCTACTGAGCTAGTTTTTGACCGCACGTGACCCAGTTTCAAACTTGACCTAGGTATCATCAAGATGAACCAACTTTCATACAGATCCCATGAAAAATATGGCCTCTAGAGAGGTCACAACGTTTTTCTATTATTTGACCTACTGACCTAGTTTTTGAAGGCACGTGACCCAGTTTCGAACTTGACCTAGATATCATCAAGGTGAACATTCTGACCAATTTTCATGAAGATCCATTGAAAAGTATGGCCTCTAGAGAGGTCACAAGGTTTTTCTATTTTCAGACCTACTGACCTAGTTTTTGACCACAACTGACCCAGTTTCAAAATTACCTAGATATCATCAAGGTGAACATTCAGACCAACTTTCATACAGATCCCTTGAAAAATATGGCCTCTAGAGAGGTCACAAGGTTTTTTTATTATTTGACCTACTGACCCAGTTATTGAAGGCACGTGACCCAGTTTCGAACTTGATCTAGATATCATCAAGGTAAACATTCTGACCAATTTTAATGAAGACCCATTCAAAAGTATGGCCTCTAGAGAGGTCACAAGGTTTTTCTATTTTTAGACCTACTGACCTAGTTTTTGACCGCAGCTGACCCAGTTTCGAAAATGATCTAGATATCATCAAGATGAACATTCGGACCAACTTTCATACAGATCCCATGAAAAATATGGCCTCTAGAGAGGTCACAAGGTTTTTTTATTATTTAACCTACTGACTTAGTTATTGAAGACACGTGACCCGCTTTCAAACTTGACCTAGATATCATCAAGGTGAACAATCTGTCCAATTTTTATGAAGATCCATTCACAAGTATGGCCTCTAGAGAGGTCACAAGGTTTTTCTATTTTTAGACCTACTGAGCTAGTTTTTGACCGCACGTGACCCAGTTTCAAACCTGATCTAGATATCATCAAGATGAACATTCAGACCAATTTTCATAAAGATCTCATGAAAAATATGGCCTCTAGAGAGGTCAGAAGGTTTCTCTATTATTTGACCTACTGACCTAGTTTTTGACGGCACGTGACCCAGTTTTGAAACTGACCTAGATATCACCAAGGTGAACATTCTGACCAATTTTCATGAAGATTTTGTGAAAAATATGGCCTCTAGAAAGGTCACAAGGTTTTTCTATTTTTAGACCTACTGACCTAGTTTTTGACCGCACGTGACCAAGTTTCGAACTTGACCTAGATATCATCAAGGTGAACATTCCGACCAATTTTCATAAAGACCCCATGAAAAATCTCTAGAGTGGTCACAAGCAAAAGTTTACGCATGGACGCACGCACGGACGACGGACGCTGCGCGATCACAAAAGCTCACCTTGTCACTTTGTGACAGGTGAGCTAAAAACAGATTAAAAATATATCACTGCAAAAGGTGAATCTGTAGCAATTTAGTTTATGAAATGACAGTGTAAGATTTCTGGCACGATTCCTGTTTCAGCAAGTATATAAATAAGCTGGCCGCATCTCTCAATCAGGGAAAATTACCTCAGTTGGGATATATGCACTAATCAGAGTAAAAAAAGAATAAACACAAAGTACAAAATCTTTTATATTTCTTTTTTTTTCCCATTTGAAATCAAAGTACTATCATCAGTATTTTTACTACATCTTCATTATATTCATTACAAACATGTCTATGTAAAATTTTACCAGTTTTATGCCATTTAAAATGTGTCCTCAAATTCTCCACCATACTTTTCATTACTCTGTTTCCATGTGTTGCACGAAGACTGTTGTCATTCACGCAATTTGTACACTATTTGACATCTTTTCATTCTTTTTTATTTAAAATGCAATGTCATTTCTCTCTTTTGTAATTGTTCCTGACGTAGCTGACAAGCAACTCATTTTGCCGCCTTGCAGAGTTTTATTAGGGATTCGCCCGGACCATTGTTTACTGAGTATACAGCGCTGTTTAACCTACCCAGGAAATTTTGTGTAAATGTGACATTTTTCGGTAAGCTTCTTTTGATATATCTGTTTGTGCCCTCAACTTTTTGAGAGTTCGAGTTGAGGCGGGTTTTTTGAAGCATACACTATCTTCACCAAGCTGAAACTCAATCCAGTCTAACATGGTGTCATGATTAGCTAGGCTTGTCAAACTAATTCTGCAGCTTTTTTAAAGAAAAGGGCTCCTAATAAGCCAGTTGTTCTTGGTTGACACTTACAGACCAGAGAATGTAAGCGGGAACCACATAGTTTGATTGTGTTGACCCAGTACTTAATCTTTTCAGTTATTTTTAGATCAAGTGAGAATCTGTTGCATAGATAATTCCTGTACGCTGCGTTATGACCAGGCATCATGCTTAAATTCTCGGGCAGTTATGCATTTGCTTTCGGTGATTTTCAGCAAGATGCCTCGTGTCAAACCGATGAAACAGCTCTGTGCTGGTGATTTTCTCATTGTACAGATCCAGTGCAGCCTGGTAAGCACTAGTTCAGAAATTTATTTCCAAGTTCATTTTCCATCCTTGTGCAGGTCTTCAAAACAGTGCCTCTCGTTGTCTTAATTCTGGCGGTGGCGGAGCATGGTCTGGATTTTATATCACATTCTTCCTTTTGTGTGGAATCCATGTTTTGAACATAACTTATTAACTGCCTCAGCGACTACTACATGTATTTGCTTTTTTAGATATTACATTTTCAGCAACAGTATAAGAAACTCGAGTCGCATGCTGAAATGGTGTCCGCCCCACACCACTGTTCAAGTTGGTGTTATACATGCCATCAGCCTGGACATTTATCTTGCATTTTGACTCGTTTCTATATTTGTTCAACTCTTTCAGTTCTTCCCTTATTCTCATGTCTTTTTTGTTTTCTTCTGTAACAACGTTATTTATTATTTTACATTTTCCTGTAAGCAGCTCCTAGAATGTTTCCACCCAGACATCTCTTTCTGAGGCTGGTAGTAGCTATTAAGGTTTGAGTCAGTGCCACATAGATTCCCCCTATTCACTGTTGCTGATTTTGGTCCACACTTGTTGGTGTTAATCTCTGTGTACAGCTTAAATCGCTTGGATTTGTAAGTACACTGCTGACATTTCAAGCACTCGCACCACCAAAAACCCCACTGTTGTAATGAAGCCAGATCAAATGTAGGGTGGCCTTGGCAGTCCAGTTTGTGCTGCAAGTGCTCTCTTGTGAGATAATTTACCACCTCCCACAACTTAGATGTATGTATCAGCTTGTAACAGTCAGTATTTCCCCTAAAAAATAGCACAGAAATGCTGTAAACTTAAAATGAAATCATTCTGAATATTGAAATATTATAAAAGTCAAATTCTATCCTCTTAGAGCATAACTTGTATATTCAATTTCCTATTTCAGTTGTCTCCCTTGAAGAAATAGACTGAACATTATGAGAAGATTCTAGACTGTCAAAGAAGTTTGAAATCATTAAATTTGTTCATTTTGATGTATCGGCTCGCTCGGCTGAAATTATAAGGCATATATGTGCTGCCCTTGTCAAAGTTTAAAGCATTTCATCAAAAATTTAAGTTTTTCTAAATAAATTAAAGGAAAACTTTAAAACTGAAGGATTTTTTTTTTTTAAATCATGTTAATAAGCATGTGACTTTTTTCACTTTTTACACCTTTTTACATGCAAACAAGTCTTACCTATATTGCCGAGACTGTTCAGTGAAGGTCATCTTGCTGCTGGCTACGTAAAACACAATTCACTGGCGGCAAATCTCGGCTTTCCATCTGATCTTGCACGCAGCCACAGCTGGTACTGGGTCTGTGTCAACAAGTTGCCTCCTTTTTGGTTCCAGTCTGACATATTCAACTTTCTCTGTAGTAGAATATTGACATCCTGTCCCTGATGAGAAAGAATGGCCTCTCTTAAATTTTGTCTTCCACTTTTTTTGTCACCATTTTTCATCTTTAATTCCAGTTTATCACAAATTCTTTAATAATAGAATAATTACTGAACCATTTTTTTTAAATACTACATGTATAAGAAATATATTTTGTACTTTCTGATCATCTAAGTAAAGTTTTGGTTCTGGTATGAATCATAGATAGGGTGACATATGTATATAATTATATGAGTCTGATAAAAGACTTTTCAGCAAGAACCTGCAGTGCAGCTAATTAGTTGTTAAAGGGGTCACTCATTGAGAAGGGTCAGTTTTTACAGAAATCACCATGCATGTGCAATTGAACTTTTTCTACATCATTCATCTGAGACCCTTACTTAATTGTTGCATTAATTGCTGGAGAACAGTATCAAACAAGAAGACCATGATGGTCCTGAACCGCTCACCTGTCCCCATATGACCCAGTTTTGAACTGAGTATGACGTCATTTTTTCTATTATTTGATATAGTGACCTAGTTTTTGAGCTCATGTGACCCAGTTTTGAACCTGACCTTGATATCATCAAGATGAACATTCAGACCAACTTTCATACAGATCCCATGAAAAATATGGCCTCTAGAGAGGTCACAAGGTTTTTTTTTTTATTATTTGACCTACTGACCTAGTTATTGACAGCAGTTGACCCAGTTTCAAACTTGACCTAAATATCATCAAGATGAACATTCAAACCAACTTTCATAAAGATCCCTTGAAAAATATGGCCTCTAGAGAGGTCATAAGGTTTTTTATTATTTGACCTACTGACCTAGTTTTGACGGCACTTGACCCACTTTCGAACTAGATATCATCAAGGTGAACATTCTGACCAATTTTTATGAAGATCCATTCACAAGTATGGCCTCTAGAGAGGTCACAAGGTTTTTCTATTTTTAAACCTACTGACCTAGTTTTTGACTGCACGTGACCCAGTTTCGAAACTGACCTAGATATTATCAAGATAAACATTCAGACTAACTTTCATACAGATCCCGTGAAAAATATGGCCTCTAGAGAGGTCACAAGGTTTTTCTATTATTTGACCTACTGACCTAGTTTTTGAAGGCACGTGACCCAGTTTCGAACCTGACCTACATATCTTAAAGATGAACATTCTGACCAATTTTCATGAAGATCTTGCGAAAAATATGGCCTCTAGAGAGGTCACAAGGTTTTTCTATTTTTAGACCTACTGACCTAGTTTTTGATCGCACGTGACCCAGTTTCGAACCTGACCTAGATATTATCAAGATGAACATTCAGACCAACTTTCATACAGATCCCATGAAAAATATGGCCTCTAGAGAGGTCACAAGGTTTTTCTATTATTTGACCTACTGACCTAGTTTTTGACAGCACATGACCCAGTTTCAAACTTGACCTAGATATCATCAAGTTGAACATTCTCACCAATTTTCATGAAGATCTTGTGTTAAATATGGCCTCTAGAGAGGTCACAAGGTTTTTCTTTTTTTAGACCTACTGACCTAGTTTTTGATGGCATGTGACCCAGTTTCGAACTTGACCTAGATATCATTAAGGTGAACATTCTGACCAATTTTCATAAAGACCCCATGAAAAATGTGACCTCTAGAGTGGTCACAAGCAAAAGTTTACACATGCACGCACGGACGGACGGACGCATGGACGCTGCGCGATCACAAAAGCTCACCTTGTCACTATGTGACAGGTGAGCTAAAAATGGATTTGCCACATTTTTGCCCTTTATTGTGTTGGTGGGGTGCAAACTATACCCCTGGACCACCAGGAAAATGTTAGATTGATGTTAAGTGTTGTGCATATACTGGAAACTTAGAAGTTAGAGTGGTTGGACGAATGCTCGGCGTATACCAATGTTCAGTGTAAATTTATACTCATTTAATCTTTATCCAAGCTAAGTATTTAGCATGTAGCTATCAGGCTTGGTTGAGAGGACTGTTATTTACAGAGTTGTTTATGCAGTAATAATTTAATACAACCTATTAAAATTTGCCATCTTCAGTGTAACTGAACACTACAGGAGCAAACTACAAACTGTGCATAAATAAATTAAGCAAGTTCTAATACATGTCTTATAGCAGACAGGCCACTGGGGACTCAGATCTGGTTCAAAATTAAAGAAAACACGTATTTTTATTTACAGTAGTTTATATTCATTAAATATTGTGATACATTTTATCATCATGAAAACAAAATCAGCTGTCTTTAGATCAGATAATGATATTGAAAGGTGGCTTTGGATTGGCTGAATGTTAAAAGTGTAGGGAAACCAGTAAGATATGAATTTCAATGAGACATTAGGTGTAGGCATAGGAAAAGAGATCAATATAATTGCACCTTTACTAATCCTACCAGGTGTTCTGTATTACAAAAGTGCTTCTATTGTGACAGTTTGATACAAGCAAAACTGTATTATCTGCACTATAAAATACTTACTGGTATTTCATTTTATTATCGGCTTGTTAAAAGTTAATTTTTACCATAAGTAAGCTGACAAAATCATAGGAACCAGTGGTTCAGGGGTAAATCAAACACATATTAATAAATCCTAAACGATTTTGTTGTGCAAAAATGTATAATATTGTGTCTTAAACCGTTTTCGTTTTCTACTCTATTGTGTAATTGCAAGGGAAGTAAACTAATAAATATCTCTGCTTTAAAGTACTAGCCCAAGGCAAGAGTTGACATTCTTTGCGGATCACAACTTTGAATTAAATATTAAAATTTCTGTTATTGATATTAGCAAAACTATCATACATTGCACATTTGTGAAATCATTTTTGTTAATTTCAAGGACTTGGAAATCAATTTCTAGACTTTATTTAACGTATTTCTATCAATGAAAATGTTAAGGTCTATCGCTATTAGGTGTTTGGATAAAATGGTATTGTTTAGTTTAAATCATAAAAATGTTGTCAAAATCAAGCAATACAATGTTTTCTGTGAAATACGGAATATTTAACGAGTGTTTAGCTATTAGTTCTGGTTTCCATAACTTAACTGACGTTATTTTCATATTCTGATAGTTGTGTCCATGAAGCTATGGCGAAACCCTATTTGGTTAACTAACTGACTCTCGCGAGAAACTGATGACATCATGCAAATCTTGGCACATGGCTATTTCTGAATTTCAGAATTGCATTTTCTTATATTTGATGAATTTAATTTACTTAAAAATGAAAGAATTTTTAACAAAGTTTATAAAATCATACCTTATAAAGTTTAAATTCATAAAAATTCCATAAATAATGATTCTTTACCTCTAGATTTGTTTTCAAAATGAAGAGTATTTATATCATGTGCCAAATACAATGGTACTAATAAACTTTGATAATGTGGCAGTTGAGTCCAATAAGTGCAGGGGTGTTCAAAGATAATCCGTCATAGATCAATTGTAAAGCAAATATTGGATTTACCTGTATTGGAAAATAAACAGTGTAGATTGTATTGAGGTCAACTGCCACATTATCAAAGTTTATTAGTAGGTAAAATATTGTAGACAGAGGTACCCACTGGAAACTTTTATGTATAACTCATTTTCAAATGGTGTTGCGTACTTCAAGGCAGATTAAAAGAAAAATGGATTAAAAAATATATTAAATCAAAAGGCGAGTCTGTGGCATCTGATTGATGAAATTATAGCATGACAGACAAAAACAGAGATACAAACAGCATGAACATCTCTGAAGCTGAATTGTTTTAGCTATCTAGCTGTATGCTTTACTTTGTAATTGTGATTTTAGAAAGGTATACACTAGATGGTATTTCAACACTAAATTTGACACATGATGGTGGGTAGTGATGTTTGAAGAAAAACTGAAAAAAAAAATGGATTGGATATGCCATTATAACAAGGAGATTTTTGTGTCTTACATATTATTCTATTGAAAACAAGAGGTGTCACAGGAGACAGCGCGCTCGACTATTTCCATGCTAGATAGTGAAACTCTGCAATTTGATGAAGCTGGAGGTGTCACTGGAGTGTTTAATGCTCCAATGTGGAAGAAGATATTGGATAATAGCTTGAGTCTGTGTCAAAAGTATTAAGTAATAAGAGAGATTAGGATCAAGTGTATCAAAACATTAAATAAGTGTAATTCTAAACAAAAAGGGGGCATAATTCATGAAATATTGGTGCAAGAGTTGTAGACCTTGTGTCATATGATGTGGGTGGTAAGATGGAACAAATATTTTAAGTTTGAATCAAATCCATTCATTAACAACTGAAATATAGTGAAAGTGCATCAAAACTTTAACCTGAAATTCTAAGTAAAAGGGGGAATAATTCATGAAATACTGATGCAAGAGTTATGGCCCTTGTGTCATATGATGTGAGTGATAATGCTGAACAAATATTTTAAGTCTGAATCAAATCAGTTTAGTAATAACTGAGACAGAGTGAAAGTGCATCAAATTCTAAGTAAAAAGGGGCATAATTCATTAAATATTGGTACCAGAGTTATGAACCTTGTGTCATATGATGTGGGAGATGATGTGAACAACTACTTTCCCTTTGAATCAAATCCATTTAGTAATTATAAATACGGTAATACCTGAGATAAAGTGAAAGTGCACCAAAACATTAACCTGAAATTCTAAGTAAAAAGGGGGGATAATTCATAAAATACTGGTGCAACAGTTATTGCCCCTGTGTCATATGATGTGAGTGATGATGTTGAACAACTATTTAAAGTTTGAATCAAATCCATTTAGTAATAACAGAGATAAAGTGAAAGTGCACCAAAACTTTAACCTGAAATTCTAAGTAAAAAGGGGGGATAATTCAAGAAATATTCCAGCCAGAGTTATGGCCTTTGTGCCATATGATGTGGGTGATGATAAGGAACAACTATTTTAAGTTTGAAGTAAATCCATCAAGTAATAACAAAGATAAAGAGAAAGAGCATCAAAACTTTAACCAAAGTGCGGACGCGGAGGGACGCTGACGCGGGTCGAGTAGGATAGCTCTCCATACTTCGTATACTCGAGCTAAAAATTATGGTTTGGGGGGTAATTTCTCAATTTTAAGGTGCATTTTGGGGTAGCTAAAAAAATTCAGCTCAGAGATGTTTATATGCTGTTACGGATCTCTGAGCTGAAATGAATCCCATACTGAAACCTAACCAGAAATCGTGCCAGAAGTCACACTCTGTCACGCTATAATTTCATCAAATGAAATGCAATGGACTCGCCTTTTACTTAAAAATATTTCTAATACAGTTTTCTTTTGATCACATAAAATAATCCATGGAACATAATTTGAACACCAGTTATGCACACAAGTTTCAAACTGGTACCCCCGTCTGCAATATCTTGTCCGCCATTGCAGTTGTCACCTGGTCAGGGTACTCTTTATTCTGAAAACCAATAGGCAGTACAGAATCATTATTTATTAACCTTTTCTGAGAACTTAACATTCTAAGGTATTTGTTTTATAATCTTATGGAAAATGGTTATGTTTATGATTAAATTAAATTCATAAATATGCAAAATATTAATCTTGGTTTTTAAAAATAACGTGCTCTGAGTTTTACATGACGTCATCAGTTTCTCATGACAGACTGTGCGAGATGTTGCGTATTGACACTGGTTAGTTAACCCAAAGAAGTATTAAATACACAGAATTGCAACAGGAGATAATCTCACTTAAGCTTTTGTCAGTACGTTATCTTATTGAAGCGTTTGCCGACTTGATCAATCGTGAGAGAATCAGAGATCAACAGACACTTTTAAAAGTATTACACTGCCGATAAGGCCGGCACGTAATAAACCGAATCAGGTCCAATTTTCAAATGACATCTGTTGATTTTTCAGACTTCCGATCATAAATTCATTCAAATACTAATAACATTAAAAAAAACACCATTATCATTATAAACAAACGATGTTATAGGAAGTTTTTCACAATACAAAATTTTTATCCTTCTGCTGTCTGTTTCATACACCCGTAAACAAGATCCCATTCAGTTCCCACGTGATGTTGGTGAGATTTACTCTATATGCCTTTCAAGTTGCCGATCTATTTATTTTCATAAAAGGTGTTTCGCCATTCTCGATATCGACATTATAGGATAAATCCCGTTTTCCTGTATAAGCCACCTAACCCATTCCAGGGGTGTAAAATTCCACTCGCCCACTCGCATTGGCGAGTTAAAGTCTGAGTAGGACGAGTGGATCTCGCTGTATACTCGACCGATCGGGCGAGTGGTTTTTTACGTCCTTACTTTACCAAAGTTCAGAAATTACATCTCCAAAACGTCAACAAACTTTGAGATGGTTCAGTTTTGAGATGGTTCAGTCGCTACCTGGATTGACTGGAATTTAGCCGCGAATCGTAAAGATATCAAAGCGCCATGCCGGTAATTTTCCATTCCACAAGCACGTGCGATCTATCGTAATATCTAATTTACATCGACACGTACACAAAAACCGTGCGTAGTGCATTCATTTTTTAACATTTTTGCTTCAATTTTTCAACACTCCTTGAAAAAAAATACAATATGAATTCTATAATGATTTTAATAAGATATCGACAGAAATGTAGGCAAAATCCTATAAAAACGGCTGAATTTTCATATAATCATTTGTAAAATTTCAAACAGCGCGATCTTAGTTACTTATTTCTTTCTAAAAGTAAATAAATGATGAATACTCTGGGCATAAAATTCAGACTTTTGACCAGAAAGTACAAAAAACAGAATAAAAAAATCTTGAATAATGAAAAAGCGGCAGCAATTACAATACATGGAGTAAAATCATTTCTGGCAAACAGATTTCTGTTAGTGCGACAGAATAGGTTACGTGACCTCGTGAACGTAAATGGAAACTCAGCAATTTTAAGAACCGAGGCTGTACGATCAGACAGTGATGTGTCACATGGCGCGAAAACATGACATAACGCCATGACAATCTCGAGCAAAAATACCGCTTCAAAAATGATCTCCACTTCAGATGTCAAGATACCGACACACTTCTTTTAGCTCTTTGAGGGGGTGTAAATTGATAATGAAAACAAGGTCAGTTACGTAGTTTATCAACTGAATAATTACTGAAAATCGTTAACGTCTTTTTTTTTCTCTCTTTCAACACGGGTGGATGGGCGATGATTATTGTGTCCAATGTTTTTAGACACTTTTCAAAATAAATATTTTTCAAGAAATAATACTCCTTTCATAAAAGTGACAGTATTAAAAGTGTCAATTATTAGGGTGAGTGGCTGTTCACTAAGGGCGAGTAGATATTACTGGCTACTAGTCCTGCAGGGCGAGTGGTGTGAAAAATATTTTTACACCCCTGCATTCCCGGTTTTATGGTGTCAGAGTGGGGTATTGGCTATTAAGCTATATAGCGGTAGTGTTTAAGATTATCCTTTTTTAAAGGTTAATTTTATCTTTTATCCTACACTGCTGCTATCGTGGCTCGATACCAAAGGTGTGAAATTATTCGCATTTTTCAAGGTTAACAAATTAATTTTGCAAAAATTTTGTTGACGAGGTCGTAAAATACTATTTTCATTGTGAGAAAGTAAGAACTTTCCTAAATTCTTATCTACTGGCAAAATAATCGCTGATATTGTACACGGTCTTTATACGGGAAAACCGAAGGTTTTTCCGTCTATAGATAATGTGTACGTGTATATATGTCAAAGTGAACCTATATACCGTTCAACTTGGGAATATGTTCTATACCTTCACCGGTTGTCCTGTCTATCCCATGATTCCCGGAACTGCTGCGCCACAGAGAATAATTTTCAGGACAACATTCGACAAAATAAAGTTTCTTACGAACAATCATAAGCAGGCAAATTATTCTTATTCTGTCGTATTCTAACGAGTTGAAAATTCACGGTATAAGATGGAATTGGTCTTATTCGGTTCTCTTTGTAATGTCTTTTTTTTTATGATTAAAGCGTCCCGCTTATAGTTTCCAATATTGAATAAAAATGTGCATTATAGTAGTGTTTGAAGAACAAAATCATCGCCAGTTTAATTTTTAATGTAGAAAAGCCAGTAATTACAAAAAATGCCAATGTAAAACAAATCCTGACACACTGGCGTAACAAAATTTATTTATATATACACATAATTTTATGCCGTTACATGTCACAGTCCATTATAGTCCAGTGGTTAGCATCCCTGCTTTGAGTGCGCGAGGTCCGGAGTTTGAATCCCCACATATGCCTTTTTTTTTTTTTTTTGCTATAAGCCCAGTTTGTTTGTCACAAATTTTGGAGCAGAAATCATTAATGTGTATTGTTTACCAATGTAAATTTTGAACAAAACTTGCGATTTAAATTCAAAGGCATGGAAGAGCATGTGTTGCTTATCTCCCTTTCACAGCCCGAGACTTTTATGAGTTTGGTAAACTAAATTGGGTTTTGACCAACAGAGTTTGTGTTCTTGATAAAATTCTGGTCAAGAACTTCTTAGAATGAATCTGAAATAAGAATTTATCATGTCAATGGTTGTTTGTCACTCTCCCACACAAGAGGTTTACCATAGCTAATTAGTAGGACAAAATTTGTCCTAAAAGATGTCATTTGACAATATAAATGACATTTAAAAGAATCACAATAGTCTGTGTTTAGGATAACAGGTTTATATAAGTTCAAAAGTTTATTTGTTGGAAGAAAATTAGATATCACATTAAAAATTTATATCACTATTTTTTAATATCCAGCCGATAAGAGACAATTTCTATTTAACTGGTTTCCATGATCATAACTAATATGATTAACCCAGGAACAACTGATACGTAGTATTAGACCTTCCTGGATTAACCGTATAACAGAAATATTTTAGTTATAATTAATTCTCCTCATCTTGTGCTGTAGAAGACGTATTTCTTTTTCTTGCATACCAGACGGGGATTTCCAGTATTTTTACCAGTGCTGGAAAATTCCATCTTACACCCCGGGGGGTGGTGTGTAAGATGACTCTCGGCAGTAAATGACGTAAAACGTACTAAAAACAGCGTTAATTAAGTTATGGTAGTCAGAACTAATTATAGTGTCATTTTGTATAATGAAAGCTTATGGGAAAACAATATAGCAGTGTCTGACCTTTTAGTGTGTTGTAACCAAGGTCAAATGTTATTATTTGCCGGCTTAGGATTGGCTGAAAAATGTGTAGGGAAACCCATAGCATTCAATTCAATGAGACTTCAGCTGATTGGTTAAAAATGCGAAATGTAATGTTTTCTGTGCATTTTGAAGTACTTTATAGCTGCCTGGCTATACATTTAACTCTGAAATTAGCAATTTAGTGAAGTAAGTACTTGTTGGAATTCACCACTAAATTCCATGCACAGTTGAGGGTGGTTGTCTTTGAATGGAAATAGAAAAAAAATGGATCGCGCATGCCAATGTAAAAATGTTATTTTTTGGTGTCTGGAAGGCTATTTGACAGGCTAAATGGCACCACATGTGTCAACAAAAGTTTTAAGGGGGTCCTACTGAGTCATTTCTTACAATGTAAGCCTATGGAAAAATTAATAGCAGTGTCTGACCCCAACCTGCTGTCAGTGTCGCGAAAACCGATTGCATAAAAACATAGTAGTTTATATTTTATAGTAAAACGTAACGGAATAGACGCAACATAAACAATGCATGAGCAATTTTCAATTGACATGAAGGACCTACCATTTACTATTAAGAATAAGAGATCTTCCACAAAAGTTTCTTGCAACGACCCCAGCAACTAGTCCCGCCATTTTGTTAAGTATAAATTCCGTGTCTTATCACGCATACGGTACATGTAAGATTAAGGTGATGAAAGGAGTCTTTGGGCCTGTGTTGAATTTCGATGTAAGACTAAAGTAAACATGAAGTTTGTAAATTCTTTATTTATAGAGGGTGGCTCATTTCGCTGATCAATGATAATCTTCCATGAGGTCCTCTCAAGAAGAAAACACATAGCATGGTCCCCCACGGTACCGGTGCACCAGGGTCACTCAAAATGACATTTTTGAAAGACCCTGGGTGCACTTAACGTAAATGTCAAACAATAAAACAAATTATAACTTACCTGAACAAAATTATATGTCTGCCTGGTCATTCACATGTATACATTCTTTTATTTAGTCCCAAAAAACATCTCCTAAACTTTGAACTGTGACCTCTGTTCGGCATACATACTCGAGCTAACCCGAGTCACCCTGGGTATTACTCGAGTATAACTCGTGTAACCCGGGCGATAGTAGTTGTGTCACCCGAATTCTACCCACCTCCTGAAGCTGGGAAAGGCGGTTGATCGTATCCGAATGCATTGACACTTTAAACATGGCGTCACTGGTAGACTTGTAAACTTTTGAGTGCAATTACTATCAAGGCTTTGTCTCAGATGATATTGACACATATCCCTTGAACAATTCCCTGTAAACACGAAGTCATCGGGCCAACGACGGAAAATCGTCAAAGGATAATCGTTGTTGGGCCACTGTTGGCCCAACAATGATAAATAAGTATTGTAAATACAGCAGTTGGGCCAACGTTGAACCAACTTTAAATTTCAGTCAAAGATATCTCTGCATTGGCCCAATACTGATTTCCAGGGAAAGACTTACACAGAGAAAACATCGTTGACCCAACGTTGGCCCATTAGAAGTAATAATGTAATAATTATATATTTTACAGGTCACTGTTTTATCACAAGTTCCTACAGGTAAACACGTTGTGTAGGTGTAACATGCAGTATTTGATTAATAATTAAATATTTTTCTGGACCAGTTCGTAATCTGATAGTTTGAGCTAATTAAACTTAATACTTATCTGCATATTTTGAACTATTTCAAGAATCTAATTTGTTAAAAAAATATTGAAGAAAAAAACTGCTATAACAAATATCTAGTTTTATACAATCATAAAATGTTTACAATAAATATGTTGAATATTCCAGAACATGAACTCTCGCTAACCCGAGTTATGTAAAAACATCCCAGAAAATATGGTTAATTTTACTCTCTAGGCGAGATTTCAAGCTGTATAGGCATGTGAAGTAAAGGAAACTATTATACATGTTAACAAAAACCCGGTCTACTAGCTATAAACTGTAAGTAGATGTTTTTGAATATTTTTTGATAAAGTTGTTGAATCTTATAGAGAATTTCTTTTTATAGCCTGTATGCATGTAGTATCTATGTGACTTGAACATATGTTGAATACTTTTATCTAAAACTGGCGGATGGCACTAGTGTTGATCGAGTATTTAATTCTGTAAATAAAATAACTTATATTCTCGTTAATTTTAACATATTTTTCCCGGTTAAATACAGACAAAAATAAATTTCATACAGTTTATGTCCAGAGGTTTATGTGCATCTGTATAGTTATTGTTATCAGTATGACGTAGATGGTTTAATCAACATTATGATTTTCGTTTTTTTTTTACATGATGCTGTTCAAGAGAGTAATAACTGAGCGTCTAGCACTGTGGGGCACAGAGGAAAAAGAAAAGATAGAAAGCTGCAACTTCATTGAGAAAAGAAAACAATCAGACAGAACTGGATATATAATGAGTTAAAATACAGACAGTAATTCATTTTAATAGGATTAAATCAGTGACTAAAAAAAGAAAAATAGATTTAAAAATGGATGGAATAAATAATTGACATGTTGTAGTGATGAAATATTCGGTTATATTTCTTCAGGAAACTTGCAAACAAACTCTAAATAAATGTTAGATTTCTTCTTGTTAAATGTTAAATAAAGTCACAATTATTTGAAAATAAAATGTGTACTAAATAATTTTAGTTTTAGTCTATTTTTTTTCAAATTCGTAATCGTTGGGATAGCGTTGGCATCCCTCTTTCGGCCAACAAAAAAATAGAGTTGGCCCAATGTAGGACCAATCATGATAGACGAAAAAATATATTGTTGGCCCAATGGAGGGCAAACGATAAGTATAGGATACCAGTAGTTGGCCCAATGGAGGGCCAACGATAAGTGTAGGATACCAGTCGTTGGGCCAACGGTGTACCAACCGTTGGGCCAACGTTGCGCCAATTAGCAAAATGGCGTTGGGCCAACGTTGGAAATCTTCGTTGTGCCAACGAAGAGTCTGCATTTGGCCCAACGTTGGGCCAACGCTTGTCTGCTATCTGAGAATTAACAACTCATTAGTATAAGCATAAATAAGATAAAAAGATTATGTTTGTATAAATACATTTTATAACATTTATCTTAAAATTTTACGGCTAACGGTCATTTGACTTTTCTAGGTCAGCCATACGCGTTATAACTTAAAAAATGACGTCACAATTTAAGAACATAAATAGAAGTTTTAGCAAAACATTGAGTGGTACAAGAACTTAGGTAACACCGACAGAAACTTCTTAATTAGTGTAGAAAACAACAGTTTCAGTTTATCTTTCTTGAAAGATAGTTCAACCATCAGTATAACACGTAAAGATAAATTGTTTTATGATTTCCAGACAAATAAATGACGTAAATGTCTAATATCTATATGCTGAAGTGAATTTTTTCAATATGTTCGTTTCCACCAAGTTTGGCATATAATGTATGTAAATGACAATGAAAACTGATAAAGTAGGTGAAAACGGTTACATACTGGTCAAAATGCAAGAAGAATTTAAATTTTCTTTATTATTTCAAAAGCGTTGCAACGGTTTACTTCTGCACAATATTTTTGGTTATTTATATGAATATCTTGCAAAAGTCTTATGTCAATGCATTTGTATACCACTAGTCACTTTCAGAGTTCTCACTTTTTACGGATTTTTGAGAGAAATCAATTTTCGCCTAAAACGTGTGGGTTATAAGCCATTTAACCTGATATTTCGAAATTCTTCAAAAGTTGTTCAGTGTACTTTTATAGATTAAGCAAAATGATTAGATTGATAACAAAAATAAGCAAAGTTTACGTTATGGAGACGTCGTTTACGTGGGCCGCTATGCGTACCGCTTACTTAAACAAATGGCCACAAAACAGATATTATGCAAGGTAACAATTCAACGACCCCCGTACAGTGACACAAATCTTTTGTAAGTTTACAATATTCTAATAACAAGAGTGACAAACTATCAAAATATACGTCCGTCACAGCAAATAATAATCTACTAATTGAGCAAACCAGTTATCAGTTTCCCAAATTCGACCCATTCAGGGGCCATAACACCATAACAACAAAAACTATTAATCTGGTAATCAAGCATTGCTAAAATATCTTCCCTTAATTAAACTTTCTGACTTATTTTTGTGAACATTGGATTAAGTTATAAAGTGGATCTGTCGCAATTTCAAATAATTCAAGGGCCATAACCCAAAAGCAAATGGGATTATTCGACTGGTTATCAAACTTGTCCGAGATACCATGCCGATTAATACATTTTGACCAAGTATGGTGAAAACTGGATAAGAACTACTTTTGCAAGTTTTAGTAATGCAAGGACCCTAACACCACAGCCTCGGGGACAATCAAGCTCGTTATCAAACTTGGCCGAGGTATTGTGCCAATAAACATTTTAAACGATTTGAGGAATATTGGATAAGACGTGCAGCAACTTTAGTGCAGCTGATTATATAACACGCCCTGTTTCATCGGTGTATAAAAATCAGGTTCGGGGAAAGTTAGAGCGGGCGAAGTCCTCCAGTGGTAGCAATGTCTGACTATGAAAACAAGGGTTGTGAGTTCCATTCCCCACTCCTCCCAGTGGTAGCAATGTCTGACTATGAAAACAGGGGTTATGAGTTCCAGTCCCCACTCCTCCAACTAAAATTACTCACCTTGAATATATGTATCATGAATGGGTACAAGAGAGTTTAGTATAAAAATGATAAAACGGATCGAATGCCTCCAGAGAATGCTTTACAAGGATGTTTCGGACTAAATACAACGTATAATGAAGATCAGCCGGAAAAAATAAAACGATTTCTATTTATTGTTTTAGCTTAAATGTCCCATTAGAGACACAAAGTAGACATGCAGCCAGACCTTCAAAACTAGGAAGGCACTTCTAGGGAGCTTCTGAATGCTCCCCTGAAATGTTTGCGAGGGTTCCCTATTCTGCAACTTTTTAGTGAAATTTATGTTATCATTTATTAAGCAGCAGATCAACCTGAAATAAAAAAAGTCTGTGTCCGATTATTTCAATAGGGAGTGTGCAAATCTGTGTTTCACAAGGTCGTGAGTTCAATTCCTGGGCGATGCATATGTTGAAAAAAAAATGCATTGAACTCATTCACCCTCCACCTCTGTTTCATATGGAATAGTTGGCAGTTACTTGTGGAGAACAAATTAGTACTAGGACAGAATCCTGGAATATCGATTAGGTTAACTGTCCAACGGTATAAGGTGAATAATACTGCCGAAAAAATTTCTCTCAACCAAAAAAAAAAAACAATACCATCATGATCTTAAGAGTTAACTTCCACGATAAAAAGGATGTGTGGTATATAGAAAAGAATAAAAAGGTATTGCAAGCGAAGCAGCAAACATATTATTATTGAAACCTCTTTTTCTTTGAATTTGAAGCCAGATTATATATTCTTTCAAACTGACGTTGGTTAGGAGTCTGTGGGATATGACAATTATTGGAATAGTTATTACCATCTACCTCTGCAATATGTAAATGAAACAATAATAAAGTCTTCATTTCCATTCAAAGAACTGTCAATGATGTCAATGATGAGGACCAATAAATGATGTTACATGTTCTGATCATTATGCTGTTTCGCAGATGTAAATTTATACGTCTTGCCATTTTAATGCGGCACAAAAATGTGACACCTGACAATTTTTAACACGATCCTTTGAAAACACAGAACGCAACCAAGCAAAATGATAGCAGACTCGGTTTGATCGAGCCTGTTCGTGGAAATTGTGGTTCTTAAAATGTACTGTTGTATTTTTGAAGCAATAATTTTCCGTTATAGCTTCTTTTTGTTGTTTTGCGATGCATGGCTCTTTGATTGTGTTTGGGGTGCTCTGTGCTTCCGGGAAATATAACCTTTACTTTTATCTCTTTTTGCTGTATACGTGCTTTCGTTCGTGCGTTACTGCGTGCGTCCATCCGATTTGTCGCACAATAATTTTAACAATCAATGAGCTATTTATTTTACAGTCTGCAGTAATGAGAGTCAGGTGCAGTCAAGAGCCCCTCTCTCAATGTTCAAGGTCAAGAAAATAGAACTGGAATGTAGAAATAATATAAGAATTTTTAACTGGTTAAAGGTGCAGATGGAAATATCTGGCTTAAACGCGTCTCTTTATCTATTTTGTCATTACTTTTCACGATCTGTCCAAATTATTTTTATCTCTCCATTCTTCATATGCATCGTTCTTGACGTATCTTGTCTGTAACATTATAATATGAAATTAGGCGCTGCCTATCTGACGGGAAAACCTAGTCATACAGAATCTTATTTCTGCATTCATTTTTCTTTTTGATATTTTCAGTTTTGACAGTAAGCCTAACGGTGTTATGAAAATTATGAACAAAGGCAATTTTTTTTAAATGTTTGGAATAAATGAACAGGATCAAATCATTTCTTCAAATGTGTCAAGACTAGAGTGACGACGGAAAAATCGCTGGGTGCACAGAATCTAGTCCCAAAATGCACCAGAGCCCACTAGTCTAGTATATACAGTCGGCGCTATGGGCCCCAACGATCATGCCTTTGCTGTCAATTCGTTTCTCTAATACAATTTTCTGATCCGGGAATGCAAAATTTCTTTTCAGTTCATGTACACGTAACAAATAGTTTTAAAAATACACATTAATCCTGTGTAACGTCACATTTAACCTCATGGTATCAGCGCATTTAGATTATGTGGGTGCAACATCAAGTCAGACGTGACAGTATTTATACTTAATAGCAAACTTAGAAAAAATCTTTTAAAATGTATCTTTGTAAAGAGAAAATGGACATCACAATTAATAAAAAAAAACAGTGTGAATTTAGTTGCTACCTAAAAGGCAGAGTTCTCTTGATAAACCAACAGTGCCCCATAAAAATAAAAAAAGTTGTGTTATCATTAATGGCAATACCTGGTATTACAGATTCTTTTTATGAAGTTTGATGTTCTATTAAGTTATTTACACAATGTCAATTGTTTGCATTAATGATGAATGTAATATAGCTTGTTATGATTCTTAGACTACAATAAAATTAAAACTCAATTTGGCATTTTTTTATTCTATTAAAGAATATAAGATTCTTTCACTGGTTGTAGGTGCAGATGGGAATATCCGGCCTCGAGGGAAACTCTAGTTCCGGTTTTGTTTTATCAGTTGCAGCGTAATGTCATGATTTTTTTGTTTGATAAAGTAATGTTTTTTTAATCGAGAAATATACTATCAGGAACAAAGAGGAACTTTTTTATTCTGTATTATGAAATAAAATATAAATTACTACATAAATCTTCTAAAAATGTAGTTCGTTTTACGTCATTTACTGCACGAGAGTCATCTTACACCCCCGGGGTGTAAGATGGAATTTTCCAGCACTGGTAAAAATACCGGAAATCCATGTCAAATGACATCTTTTAGGACAAATTTTGCCCCACTAATTAGCTATGGTAAACCTCTTGTGTGGGAGAATGACAAACAACCATTGACATGATAAATTCTTATTTCAAATTCATTCTAAGAAGTTCTTGACCAGAATTTTATCAAGAACACAAACTCTGTTGGTCAAAACCCAATTTAGTTTACCAAACTCATAAAAGTCTTGGGCTGTGAAAGGGAGATAAGCAACACATGCTCTTCCAAGCCTTTGAATTTGAATCGCAAGTTTTGTTCAAAATTTACATTGGTAAACAATACACATTAATGATTTCTGCTCCAAAATTTGTGACAAATAAACTGGGCTTATAGCACCAAAAAAAACCGCATATGTGGGGATTCAAACTCCGGACCTCGCGCACTCAAAGCAGGGATGCTAACCACTGGACTATAATGGACTATGACATGTAACGGCATAAAATTATGTGTATATAAATAAATTTTGATACGCCAGTGTGTCTGGATTTGTTTTACATTGGCATTTTTTGTAATTACTGGCTTTTCTACATTAAAACGGGACGCTTGAATCATCAAAAAAAAAAAAAACGTTACAAAGAGAACCGAATAAGACCGATTCCATCTAATACCGCGAATTTTCAACTCGTTAGAATACAACAGAATAAGAATAATTTGTCTGCTGATGATTGTTCGTAAGAAACTTTATTTTGTCGAATGTCGTCCTGAAAATTATTCTCCGCGGCGCAGCAGTTCCGGAAATCATGGGATAGACAGGACAACCGGTGAAGGTATAGAACATATTCCCAAGTTGAACGGTATATAGGTTCACTTTGACATATAATTATACACGTACACATTATCTATAGACGGAAAAACCTCCGGTTTTCCCGTATTACCATAAAACAATGAAACTGATGTGATTGTTAAAATTAAATAATTTTACTGTATTCATTTCGTAGAAAGGCACATTTCCTCCGGCTGTCTGAATATGTTTATAAAATTACGTGCTAGTACCTCGAATACTTCGATATAGATCTACCCAGGTTCTCGGTGGAAGCCACATTAACTTCCGCAAAAGGAGGAGGATTATCAGGATACGAGTTGTATGACCCAGGGAAGTGCCTACGTCTTTAGTATCTTGAACAATGAAATGGATCCTATCGCTAGGGTGACTATGTCTCAGACTAGCTGACAAACGAAGAAGAATGTCCTTTGTTAAAACGTATAGGTAGTGAGACCAAATATCTCATACATAAATTTTCCTCTGGCTACCTTGCCTAAATGATTCGTGTACCAATGATTCTTAAATGGTTTTAATTATGAGCTCTATAATTTCAGGGATCAAAGGCTTCAAGTGTGTCTGTATAAGTACAGAGATAGGTTTCTTCTATGTTAGCATATACTATATACATGTCACACATATTTTGGAACCTAGGGCAATAATTTGAATAATTAAGACAGAAATTACAAATCTGATATCACACACCAAATATCAAGGCTCTAGCTATTATTGATTCAGAGAAGAAGATTTTTTATGTTTCTTATATAAAAGCCTATAGTAAGTACATGTCAGACACAGGGGCATGGCCATTTTTTACGTTAGGGTAATAATTTGGACATGTATAGTAGAGAGTCAAATCCTAATATCGCATGCCAAATATCAAAGCTCTAGAGAAAAAGATTTTTAAAGACTGATAGCTAAAAACCTATTTTCAACCAAAAAGACCCTTATGACCAATGAACCGGAACCATTTGGGGAATTTTGAAAGAGGGTTACCCAGAGAACATTTGAATGTGTAAAGTTTCATCAAAATCCATTCAGTGGTTTTGGAGGAGATACTGTTTAAAGAAATTGTTGATGAAAAGTAACCACGCCCTCTGGTGGCCATGTTTTGTTGATGAATCAGAAAAATTTGAACAATATTTGTAGAAGGTTACAAAAGATCCATTTTAAAATCAGACTTGCAGTTTCACACAAGAGGATTTTTAAAGTTTCCACTAAATACATATTGGGAAAAGTGAAAAAAAAAACAACAATGACATTCAGGACAGAAATGCTTCGTTTTCTCAGTAAAACTTTTTTTATTTAACTTAATTCTGATGTTTGCGCTCAGCCATCAGTATAAATGAAATGACTAGAACTAAGTGAAAATATGTATTAGTCTGGTATAATATAAATAAAAATCTTCATCGTAAATTCCGTAATATAGGCGCATCTCTTTCTAGTAGTACAATGACACAGTCGGCCGCAACGACGACTAATATGCTCCACTGAGCATTTTCTGGAGCAATGGCCATCAAGACGTGTTGTTGAGCATAGTTTATAAATGTATCTCTATGTTCATATCAATTATATGCTGCTGTACGATCCCGGATTTTTGTGAGTCTCACCTTTCTCTCATTAAGTACAACCAATTTGCTTCGAAGTATAGTTTCTCCATGTTCCAGGTTTCTAATATATCTGACAGCTTTGTTTAAGATGTCTTTTTTCGCTGCTCTTTCATTTGATTCAAGTTCTGGAATTACGTCCCTTAACTGCCTGAAAGACTCAGCCATATATTTTCTTCTCGCTCGCTCTAAAATATTATGATGGCGCAATCTCTCCTGAAGAAATAAAACAATAAGAATTGTCTTAAGGTAATCCTAAGAGGGAAAATAATCTCATTGTAAAAAGAAAATAACATCAGAAAAGATTACACAACATTCTAAGACATTGCTATTAAAGACTTTAACTGCTAAAAGTTGAAAAATCACGACATAACACACCAATAACCGTGAGCATGCGTTAATTTAGGGTACCACCCTGTATTTAGAAAGACATACATGTCGAACGTTAACTCCAAAAATATAATCTAGAGGGCCATGAAGGGCCTGTATCGCTCACCTGACTTACCGGACTAAAAATCATCAAGATTAACATTCCGACCAAGTTTCAGTAAGATATGGTCATAAATGTGGCCTCTAGAGTGTTAACTAGTTTTCCTTTAATTTGACATAGTGACCTAGGTTTTGACCTCTCATAACCAAGATTTGAACTTGGCCTAAAGATCATCAAGATTAACATTCTGACCAAGTTTCATGAAGATACAGTCACAAATGTGGCTTCTAGACTGTTAACAAGCTTTACTTTCGATTTGACCTGGTGACCTAGTTTTAAACCCCACTTGACCCAGATCTAACGTTGACCTAAAGATCATCATGATTAACATTCTGACCAAGTTTTATGAAGATACAGTCATGAATGTGGCCTCTAGAATGATAACAAGCTTTTCCTTTTATTTGACCTGGTGACCTAGTTTTTGTCCCCACCTGAGGCAGGTTTAAATGTGACCTACAAATCATCAAGATTAACATTCTGACCTAGTTTCATTAAGATACAGACATAAATGTGGCTTATAGAGTGTTAACTAGCTTTACATTTAATTTGACCTGGTGACCTACTTTTTCACCCCCACATGACCCAGATTCAAACTTGGCCTAAAAATAATCAAGATTAACATTCTGACCATGTTTCACTAAGATACAGTCATAAATTTGACCTCTAGACTGTTAACAAGCTTTACCTTTGATTTGACCGGGTGACCTAGTTTTTGACCCCACATGACCAAGATTCGGATCTGATCTAGAAGCCATCAAGACAAACAATCTGATTAAATCCCATGAGCTTCAAATTTAAAATTATGTCTCTAGATTGTTAACACGCTTTACCTTTGATTTGACCTGGTGACCTAGTCTTTGACCTCACCTGACCCAGATTAAAGATCTGACCTAAAGATCTTCAACTTAATCAAGGTTAACATTCTGACCAAGTTGCATGAAGATAAAGTCATAAATGTGGCCTCATCAGTGTTAACAAGCTTTTCCTTTGATTTGACCTGATGACCTAGTTTTTGATCCCAGATGACCCAATATCAAACTCGTTCAAGATTTTATTGAGGGTAACATTCTGACCAAGTTTCATTAAGATTGGGCCAAAATTGTCACAATGTGACCCCTAGAGTGTTAACAAGCTTTTCCTTTGATTTGACCTGGAGACTTAGTTTTTGACTCCAAATAACCCAATATCAAAGTTGTCCAAGATTTTATTAAGGGTAACAGTCTCACCAAGTTTCATTAAGATTGGGCTAAAATTGTGACCTCCAGAGTGTTAACAGTCAAATTGTTGACGACGGACGACGGACACAGGGCGATCACAAAAGCTCACCTTGAGCACTTTGTGCTCAGGTGAGCTAAAAAAGGTTTCAATATAATCTAATTATAGTAAAACAATATGACATTGTTTCAAACCCAAGGGTCCCTAGTGGTGGTGAACAATTTGCCAAGTTACATCAAAATCCCTCCATGCATGAAGATATGCTTCGGACAAAGTAATTCATGCATGTGACCTTTGGCCTCTAAGTGTGAACTTGACCTTAGACCTAGGGACATGGTTCTTGCGCATGACACTCCATCTCATGGTGGTGAACATTTGTGCAAAGTAATATTACAATCCCTTTAAGGATTGTTGAGTTATAGACTGGACAGGAAAAAAGGCCTTTTGGTTTTGACTTCCAATTGTGACTTTGACTTTGCAGCTAAGGGCCCGGGTTTTGCGCATGGCATTGTCTCATCCAGGGGAACATGTGTGTCAACTGAAATTTAAATCCTGTTTTACATTACAAAGTTATATACCGGACAGGAAAAAAATCATATTGACCTTTGATCTCAAAGTGTGACCTTTACCTTTAAGGTAGGGTTCTGGGTGTTGCGCATGAACGTCGTCTCATCATGGAGAATAATTATACTAAGTACTATTGTAATCCCTTGATGGATGACAGAGTTCTAGACAGGACAGGAAAAAAACCCTACTGGCCCTTGACCTCCAATTGTGACAATGAACTTTGAGCTAGGGGCCCGGGTGTTGCGCACGACACGTCGTCTCAACATGGGGAACATGTGTGCCAAGTAGTATTTAAATCCCTTCATGTGCACAGTCATGGACCAGACAGGAAAAAGCCCTCATTGTGACCTTGGCCTTTGAGCCAGTGGGCCGGGATTTGCGCACGACACATCATCTCATCATGGGGAACATTTGTGCCAGTGATATTAAAATCCCTTAATGAATGACAGAGTTATGGACCGGACACGAAACAGACCCTGTTCATGCAATGTTAATATTTGACTGCAAAGTGTGACCTTGAACGATGAGCTAGGGGTCTTAAAGTTGTGCATGACACATCGTCTTATTATGAAGTACATTTGGGCCAAGAAATATTAAAATCCTTTAATGGATGGCAGATTATAGACAGGCCAGGAAAAAGCCATGTTGACCTTTGACCTCCAATCTTCATGACTAAACGGTACCAAAGAAAAATAATGCACTAATGCTGTATTCAATTTAGATGCACGTGAAATACGGAACTACAGTACCAGAATTACCCCCATTCTACAATATGATCTATCATTTGTGACTGAAAAATGGACATATAGATAGACGAACAGACGAATAAACGGACAAAATAAAATGATCTGTTTATTCTACTTATGGATAGTTATCAAGATAACGAAGAGGAAGTGTCACATTCACTGTTTCTGCTTTAATTGTCCCTAACTCTGGTGTTTTTCTGTGCTTTCTAATGAACATTTATATACCTAATTGATAGTCAGTCAAAATCTGCATAAGAATAACTAAACTTTGAAAATTTCATCCTGGCAGTTCCAAAGACAGAAGCAAAAATCATGCAGAAACAAGAAACGTGGAAATTCCACACAAAAAATACAGGTTTTCAATTGCATCACGCCAACAGGTTCTTTAAAACGGTCATATTCTATTACACATATATATTTTTTATTATAATAATGACAACATTGTTATCTACTTTTACCATTTTTAGTTATCTAATGGCATTAAAATTGCCTTTTTGTCACAAAAAGAAAAGAAAAAGAAAAAAAATGGATCTCAGTGCGTGGCTCTGGGGCTGTGTTTTTGGTGCTCTGTGTTTCCGAGAAATCTACCCTTACCTATTATCTTTCGAACCGACACCCTTCCATTCCAAAGCACAAAAATCTTTTTTTTTTATTTCAAATATGACCCCATCTTTCTATTTTTAGCTACAACGACCTTGACCCTGATCCAAGTGATCTCAAATACATTCCCAACCTGTTGTGTTTGATGAAAGCTATCTACACACCAAGTATAATGACAATAAGTGTACCCAAACTAAAGATATTGAGTGGGTGTAATTTTTTCTATTTTTAGTAATAGTCACCCCAAATATCATTCAAACCTAACTTTTCAAATAAGCTTGTTGTACACAAAGTTTGGTATGTCCAAACTAAAATTATAAAGCGAAAACCACCCTTGGCCGAGGAAAGTTTATTAAACAAGAGGACCATGATGGTCCTGAATCGCTCACCTATCCCCACATGACCCAGTGTTTAACTGAGTATGACGTCGTTATTTCTATTATTTGACATAGTGACCTAGTTTTTGAGCACATGTGACCTAGATATCATCAAGATAAAAAATTCTGACCAATTTTCATGAAGATCCATTGAAAAATATGGCCTCTAGAGAGGTCACAAGGTTTTTCTATTATTTGACCTAATGACCTAGTTTTTGAAGGCACGTGACCCACTTTTAAACTTGACCTAGATATCATCAAGGTGAACATTCTCACCAATTTTCATGAAGATCTCGTGAAAAATATGGCCTCTAGAGAGGTCACAAGATTTTTCTATTTTTCGACCTACTGACCTAGTTTTTGACCGCACATGACCCAGTTATGAACCTGACCTAGATATCATCAAGCTGAACATTCTCACCAATTTTCATGAAGATCCGTTGAGAAATATGGCCTCTAGAGAGGTCACAAGGTTTTTTCTATTTTTAGACCTACTGACCTAGTTTTTGACCCCACGTGACCCAGTTTCGAACCTGACTTAGATATGATCAAGGTGAACATTCTGACCAATATTCATGAAGATCTCATGAAAAATATGGCCTCTAGAGAGGTCACAAGGTTTTTCTATTTTTAGACCTACTGACCTAGTTTTTGAACCCACGTGACCCAGTTTCGAACTTGACCTAGACATCATCAAGGTGAACATTCTGACCAATTTTCATGAAGATCTTATGAAATATATGGCCTCTAGAGAGGTCACAAGGTTTTTCTATTTTTAGACCTACTGACCTAGTTTTTAATGGCACGTGACCCAGTTTCGAACTTGACCTAGATATCATCAAGATGAACATTCTGACCAACTTTCATAAAGATCCCATGAAAAATGTGACCTCTAGAGTGGTCACAAGCAAAAGTTTACGGACGCACGGACGGACGACGGACGACGGACACCGCGCGATCACAAAAGCTCACCTTGTCACTTTGTGACAGGTGAGCTAAAAATCTAAGTCCACACAAAAATCCTTACCAGGTAGAGATAGGTCGAAATACATCTCAAATTTGGATGTAACATGCATGTTGTACTACAGAAAAGTGGTCTTCACTTTCTCTACGGTCAGTAATAAAAAAGTTACATATAAGCTATTTATAGTAACAACATAGGCTAGTAATTCTAAAACTAGGGACCTGGTTCTGGCGCATGACATTCTGTCTCATGATGGTACTTACATCAAAATCGCTCCATACATGAATAAGAAATGCTCAGGACAAAGTCATTCTTGTATGTGACCTTTGGTCTCTAAGTGTGACCTTGATCTTAGACCTAGGGACCTAGTTGCTGCATATTCTCCATACTGTCTTATATATCCATGCCCAGTGTGACCTTAAACTAGGGGCCCGAGATTCACCTCATGTCGTCTCGTTCTGGGGAGCATTTCTGTTAAATAATAATAGTATTAAAATCCCATGATGAATGGCAGTTAAAGGCCAGACACGGAAGTGCTGACGGACTGACAGAATGACGGACAGTACAATGGTCCTGGTGGACTAATAAAAATGAATGGGTTATTCAAGGATAAATTTATTTATTTTCGTTTCAGTTACATGTTACTTTTTGATATAGTTTCCTTATTAGGAAATGTTTCTATATATATGAACATTTTACGGCTCGATTGCTTGCAGCTTGATATAAAAGCCGCTGCGCACGGGCTTTACGTTATTCGAGGTCTAACGGACATAGTGACAACAAGATTACAATCCCTCCCACCCTGCATGTTTCTAACGTATGTTATAACAAAACACTATTCACTCTGTGTTAGTTTTCTAGTGTCTAACTTTTTTTTATATATTTCAGATAGTAACGATTTTCTGTCGTTATCCGCCGATTGACAATGTAAAAATTCAGAAAGTTTTCTGTATTCGTGGATGTGAGATGTTGGTTCAAAAGACAGTTAATATTGCAACACTAGTGTTCTTTAGTTGCAACCAGTGTTTTCTTTATCGATGTTATAAGTCCTTAGACACTCTAATAAGCCATATTATAAAATGGCAATCATTTTTTTTTTGTTTGGAACCAGGGTGTGTTTGAGTATGAATGAAAAATGAAATAAAACTATGCCTGTTTCACCACTCTTATTCAGTCGTTTGTTTTATTTATTTTACCGTTTACTATAAATGGTAAAAGATTAAATTAAATAATTTATATTTGGCTGAATAAAATGAAAGAAAATATAACTGAAAATATTTACCTCGGTAGATAGTACAGTATCGGAGGCAATAGTTGTAGCAGCTTTTTCACCTAGATTTTTAATCAACATTCGCGTTGAAGGTTTATCTGTTGAGGCCCTGGAAGACGATATAGTCTGTAAAGAACTAACAGCCCGTTCCGTTATTATTCCTTGAAAAGCAGATATCGAAGCACGTTTTTCCTTGTTTTGTGTACTTGTGCGGACTGCATTGCATAGACTTCGTGTACTTGTGCGGACTGTACTGCATGGACTTCGTGTACTTGTGCGGACTGTACTGCATGGACTTCGTGTACTTGTGCGGACTGTACTGCATGGACTTCGTGTACTTGTGCGGACTGTACTGCATGGACTTCGTGTACTTGTGCGGACTGTACTACATGGACTTCGTGTACTTGTGCGGACTGCACTGCATGGACTTGAGTATGGATGATCAAAAGCAATAATCTCCGGATCGACTATGAACACAGGACCATCCCAATCATTTTCAACATCAACCTCGCTATCACTAGACTCAATATTCCTCTCTGTTTTTATTATGCTCACATCATTTTCTACATCCATTTCAATAATTTCTGTTTTAACCACTGGCTTTATTGCAATACCAACATTATTTTCAGGTAATGTTTCGTTATGCCTTGGTACAATACGAATAAACGTATCAATAATTTCTTCACTTTTCACCTGATCAAATGAACAGTTTTTTATTGAGGTAGTCGAACTTAAGAAATCAAAATCATTTTCGATTGTTTCTTTAAAATATTCATCAATCGGTTCCGACTTTATAACGGCACTTACCCATGGTTTTGCTGTGGTCTCGTTTGACTCTATTGTGGACAAACCAAGCGCACTTTTAGTGAAATTGTAAGTATTATTTTGAAAGGCTTCATCATTTACAAATTCAAGTTTGATATTTTCGGACAAAGCAAGACCATGATTTAAAATTCCGTTTGACATATCATTATAACTAAATCTAGGTAGGCTAGAGCTATAATGATCTCCATTAAATTCCACCTGACTCCTCTTCAGGCGTTTCCGTTTTGGAAAACAACCTATGTTTACAGTAGGCCTTCCTTTCTTATCGTACTTAGAAACTTTCTTCTTCACCCAACTTTGAGACTTTGGTTTATTTATGAATTTATAATCAAACAATACAAACTCATCTGAATTATAGATGCAGTTTGCGCGTCTCCTCCGTGGAGATGATCTAAACTTGTTTGGTTTTATCTGAACCCTATCCTCCACGGTGGTATTCACAGTGGATAATGTTTTTGTAATTAAGTGATCACATCTAACCAGTCTGACATAAGGATTTAGAAGTTTGTTATCTCTACACTCTGTTGGAGTGACCGATGGTAAATTAACCTCAATTTCTTCGTAATCCGAGTCGGACGGACAAGAGCTGAGATCAGATAATTCAGTATCATCTGAATCTAAGTCGTTGCATTCTACAATAATCTCCTCCTGCCCGCATGTTATAACCATTCGTCTCTTTTGTTCATCCATATCTTTTGTCTTCTTTTCACCAATTCTAAAACAAGAACATAACAATAAAAGCGACATCGATATTTTAATAATAGATAAACTTTTAAACTTTACAGATTTTATTGATATATCTGGAGGTATCTGTGACACTGAACTGTGACCTTCTGATCCCAAAGGCAACAAGTATCATCTACTGAATACTGCAAACATCCTAAGTCTGACTTATACTGTTGGCCAAGACTTTCATTGTTACTGAGCTGAAACCATTTTCAGCTAATTTACAAAACAAGATGAGCCATCTAAGGCCTGCAGACTGATTGCAACAAAAAACAGGTATTGACTACTCAGTGTTACATGTGAAGAAGTCCAAAATGTAGTTCCATGTTGTTGGTGAAATCTGGTATAAAGAGTCATATAAGGATGTGACAGTTATATTTCTGGCTTAGTTTTATTGCTTATTGTACTGAGAAAAGATCTAAACCATTTTCATTGTGAATTTCCAGATATAAGTTTTATTCTTTGAGAAAATGTCTACATACGCGTAATTGCTAAACGGCTAATTTCATGGGAGCATTTTTAGAGGGTGATGTTTCTCAGAACAGATTATTTTTCTTATATGTAACATAACATGTCAATATTTTTCTATTTTAGATAAGAAGACATGACATAATAAATGACCATATATGTTTTTCGTATCAATGAAATGCTCTAAAGTACTGAAAATGAGGTCTGAATATTTCATTGTATATATGAAATAAAGAAGGAACTGAATTGGTAGAATGTAACCTGTGACTAAAAACAGATTATTACAGACTCCGGTATATACCGGATTCAAGCGATTTGAATTACTAGGCTAAGTATCTTTAATATGGTGGCATATTTCTGCCACGAGATAGCTAGGTCACAGTAGCTATCGCAATAATTAAAAGAATTATCGTGATAAAGCGGGGTTTTCTGAAAAGATTATCTCAATTATGGTGGCATATTTCTGGCACAAGATACCGGTAGCTAGGTAGATATCGCGATAATTAAAAGATAGGCAGTGATAAAGCGAAATATTCTGAAAAGATTATCTCAGTAGGCGAAAATTTTCTACAAATATTATTGTGGTAATTTACACTATTATCTCGATACTTTTTGCGTAAGTGCCCACAACTGCCATTTATTAGCTAGAAAAGAAATCTTGATAGAGCTATTTTGAACTTTTCTGAAAAGATTCCTGGAAACATTTTTGACCATAGATCTATATCTCGATTTTTTTTTCTTTTTTTTTTTTTGCATTTAGTGCCAAGAACTGCCATTTTGATATCTATAAATAGCACCCTACTGAATCGATGGAACACTTGTGAACCCCTGTAATTTAACATTGAACTTACCACCATCGTGCAGTAGATACTGTAGACTGCGAACTTAAAAGTCTGGCGTCAATAACTGATTGACATCACCGTGTTCTATTTATAACTATCTAGCAACTGTGACGTTGCAGTAACGGAATTTTGCGCTTAAAAGTTTTCAGAATACTATGGTGGCATATTTCTGCCACGAGATAGCTAGTAACTATCACGATAATAATGTAAACTTTCCAGGAAATGTGAGTTTTTTTCTGAAAAAAAAAAGGAATATCCGCAATAAATAATATTTTGTGAAAATATTTTAGCGCAAAATTTCGCGTTAATGCTCGAAACTGCCAAGAGATGCTTGTAGCTATCACGATAATATTCTAAACTTTCAAGAAAGTTGTGCAATTTTCTGAAAATATTATCGCAATTATTTATTTTTTCCTGATATTTTTATTGTTTTCTGAAAACTTTTAAGCGCAAATTTCCCTTACTGCAACGTCACAGCTGCAAGTTAGCTATGAATAGAACACGATGATGCCAATTAGTTATACAGTATACAGTATCCATGATATGGCGGTAAGTTCACTGTTAAATTAGAGGAGTTCAACAGAGTTCCATCGATTCACCATGCTCCATGTCCACAAACATTTTTCTGTCTCGGCTAAGTTTTAGACTGAAATTTTGATATAGCAAATTTTACTAGAACTTCAAGATTAAATTCCAGTTAAGACTGAACGTTATTGCTGAATAGTGACCTGAAAAGAGTTATTAATTTAATATTTTAAATATACAGCTACAACCCCATGTGGTTCAGGACACAACTTCTTTGTCAAAAGAATTAGAACCACAAATGTACTGCAATCGATTAAATAACTTTTCATTTTTAATATGAAATAAGGCACTGCCTCAATCAGGAATCGATCCGACTTCAGCTCATCCCATAACATTTGAAAAGAACTGTCTTATGACGACCCGGACCGAAGAAAACAATAAGTATCTAATTCGGTATTTCGCATGTTACCGTAGCGGGATCGATCCCGATTTTCGTCGCTTCGCGCAGGATCAGTTCCCTATCAATTCAAAGGTAGACGCTTATTAGGCACGAGGAAAAAGCGTATTCTTCCAAAAAAAATCCGAAGTCAGACGCTCTGTGCACGTGCCGGAAGTACACATTTTTAAATTCGATAGTATATATCTCATTCGGTATATCGCATGTTACCGTAGAGGGATCGATCCCGATTTTCATCGCTTCGCGACGAAAATCGGTAGGATCGATAACACAACAGAACATTCACGTTTTCACATTTAAGTACTAATTAAACTCAACAGAACTATTTCTATTAAAGGTTTGTTTCATTTTTATAGAGATTGGGTAAAGTGTGCTGAAATATCCATGTACAGTGTGGAAAGTAACTGCGATTTAAAACAATACAAATTGCGTCTAAAATCTCGAATCAAAGAGGAAATCAGACGTTGTGAGGTTACGTGCACAACTGGCACTGCTACAAGGACTTCAGGCAAATGTTTTATAAATAAGTTTGCTTCTATGGTTCTAAAAAAACCCTTTTGTTAAAATGATAAAATCTTCGTGTGTATATGTCTTTGACAGGCAGTTTCTAGTTAATACGGATCACAAGTTCGCAATTTCCCATGCATACATCTTGTAGCTACGTGTGAAGACTATGTCAGCTTAATATCATAAAAAAAGAACGTTTCTACCCAATTTAAGTTGAATTTTGCAACTTTTGACATGATAAAACGTAACAGATCTACCTTGGGAAAAAAGAAACTGAAATAGAATCTACAGCTAACAAAAATATTTTCGGTGCTCAAGAAAGCTACTCTGTGCAATTTCAGGAACTTCACTCAAACTGTTACAAAATGTACACAATCAAGACATTTATCGTAATCAAACGATTCTTTACTCTTGATCAAACCCTAGTACAGCCCCTTTGGTATGATAGTTCATTTAACTGCTGTAAAACTGACAAAATCAAAATACAGTTACCCGTTATAGAAGATTAGACTATGATGTAATTTGCCCCTGTCGATAAGAGTGGAGCTTTCCCTTTCCCAAGAATACACAATGGTTTATATATCTCGTTCTAACGCTTTTCAATACTCTTAAATGTTACAGCTTTAAATGCCTCGTGACATTGTTACAAATGGCGTGAAGCTACGGATGGGAGGCAACTTCTCTATCAAAAGTTACTTCCGCACCGTTCTGCTGTACGTTGAATCCGATAAAATATTTCAAGTTCAGGCAAAACGAAATGTCTAAAAAGCTAATAAGACGACTTGCCTAGTACTTAGCAGATAAAGATACAGAACAAATGCAAAGATAATGTTAATATGTTACAAATACGGAAATTGATAATAGACATTTTAATGGGCTGTTTAGGTCACGACTAATTTTTGTAAAAGTACTGATAAATAACATAGCATTATGACGTATTTTTCATGTCGAAAAGTGAAGATGTTTTTTTTTTAGAAAGATAACCAAGGTTTTGGTGACGTATAACGTTAAAATTAAAACGTACTCATGTGAAACCATCTTTGACAAACAGTACCTAGTAGACTACAGACGGATCACAAATAAGCTACTTGCCTTACATATTGTACTTATGTGTGAAGACTGGAAGTTTTAATATCATAAAAACACCATTTCTGTCCAACTAAAGTTACATTTTGCAATTTCATGTATGATAAAAGGGTAATGCCTTGGAAAATAGAAAAGCAAATGCAATTATAACCACTGCTCCAAAAAGCCACAACTTCAGGAACTTCATTCCAACTGTTAGAAAAAGAACACAACCGGGACATTTATCGTTATCACACGGCACTTTACTCTGGATCAAACCCTATAACCTTTGGCGAGTAGATCTAATTATTAAATTGGAGTAAAACTGACAAAATAGAAATACTGTTACCCGTTGTAAACATCCGAGAAGATTATGATGTTTGCCTTTATCGGTAAGAGTTGACCTAGAATAAACAATGGTTTTATATATCTCGTTCTAACGCTTCACAATACTTTTAAATGTTACAGTTTTAAATGCCTCGTGACATTGTTACAAATGGCGTGTAGCTAAGGATGGGAGACAACTTCTCCAGTAGAAGTTACTTTCGCACTGTTCTGTTGTATAAAATATTCCGAGTTCAGGCAAAACGAAATGTCTAAATTCTTAGTTCTTAGGAAATAAAGATAACAGAACAAGTTCAAAGATAATCTAAATATGTCATTAAAAATGAAAAATAAACTAGAAATTGAAAGTTATTTATTTTGAGTGAAATACGTTAAAACAAACGCAAACAGGAACCGATAAAATCCAAATGTCAAATTTCAATGCATCCCGACAGTATCCGCTTGCCTTCTAGTCACTTCCTAACTGTAGGAAATACACAAAATTTATATAATACTTTTCTAATTAACAATACCCGGTAGTGTAACAGCCGTTGGCTTTTAATTCATGGTGAATGTGCTACAAATGGTGTATGATATTATCGGGGCGTAACTCTATAAGGTCACGCCTATTTTATTTAATTTTTTATTCTATATGCCGTCTAATTATGGGGAACATTTGTGCCAAGTAATATCAAAATCCGTTGAGGAATGACAGAGTTACGGACTTGGCACGAAATTGCGGACTGACGGAATGACGGATACAATAGCGATAACGAAATATAGAATAAAAATAATGACTTTTACCATAAGAATATCGAACATACAGTAAGAATAACGACACATAGAATAACAATGGTAAGACTTAGAATATGAATGACACGACATTGAATAACACTAAAGATACAATAACAATAACGAAATATAAAAGGACAATAATGACTTTTACCATAAGAATATCGAACATACAATAAAAATAACGACATAATACAGTACCAATAGCAAAATTCAGAATATGAATGACACGACACTGAATAACAATAACAGACATACAATAATAATAAAATAGATTATATAATTAAGCAACGTCTGACATGCCATAGTTACAGGCATCAAGCATTTTTGGGTACTAGTATCTGTTTCATTAAAAGTGATATAATTCAAGAATGGGTCTATTTATTAAAAAAAAACTGTGATACACCTTTTTGAACAAGCTTCAAAGGGACAGCCGTTTTTTATGCAATTTCCTTTATAAACAAAGGAATTGAATCACATCAAACATTTCACCAAGTTGTGAATTTCTGTTCTGAGAAAAGAAGAAAATGTAGTATATGAAATAAATCCATAGGCCCCACCTTCATCAAAGCATGAACTTCCCTTGTTTTTCTGCCAACGAATCAGACTACTTGTAATTCATTTTTCCATTCCATGTATTAATAAGTCGACAATTTGAACATATTGATACTTATTCACAATTAATAAGACCTCTCCACCGAGACAGCCAGGCAAAATCGGTTATTTACCTTGTGAAAATCACCCATATAATTTCGGTTACATCAAAGCAATATATAACTCCAAATAACGCTCCCTCTAGAATTATAATTCATGAAATCAAATGCTAAGCATTACAATAGCCTAGCTGTTCTTTTCAGAAGGGTGTTATTGTAAACACGTGTCAATTAAATTATCCTGGAATTTCATCAAATAAGGGTTTTATATTTGAACTTTTAAATTCATTTTTTGGCATCTGATAGAGGAACGTATGGTGAATTCATATGAAATAAAATAAAAATTGTCCAAAAAAGTTCAATTCACCCCTTAAGAGTACCCTTAAATAGCAGCGTTTATTACCGGCGCCGAAAATAATACGTCATCTAAAATTAGTATTTTAGTATGTTCATTACTGTAGTTCATTATTTTATACTGACTGTTAATTAAAAGTCTTGCATTAGTTATATAGTTCGGACAGGTAAAAAACCCACACATATCGGCTCATTTTATTTCTTTCTATATTTTGTCCTGATTAACATTCGAGTTGCCATAAGTACCAAAGGTGGCAGCAACGTACCTAGGATACAGTATGGGTCCTTGAGCCATACACACTTAAATATATTACAATTATAACGTTTTCTTAGAAAAAAAAATGCAAAATGTCATTTTGAATTTTTTTGGCTCGTGACAATGAGCCACTCTAATAGCTCATAATGACTTTTTTGGCATTTTTCTAAACATTATAATTGTAATATATTTAAGTGTATCTGGCTCATGGACCCATACTGTATCCTAGGTACGTTACTGCCACCTGTTTTAAGTACTTATATTTTTCAAAGACAATATCATTATGACGTATTTGTCATGCACCATTTTCTCGTAAAAAGTTTGAAGAAGTGTTTTAGAAGTATTACGAAGGTTTGGGTGACGTATAACGCTATGACGTTTTATTCGTTAAAACTATCAAAGGTTTTTGATTTTTTCTTATACTTGGAAAGTAACTCTCACCGTAAGCCGAACTTGAAAATTCCTTCATTGTCTTAAACTAAATTAGACCTGTCGGACAGAAATAACAAAAGAACAGCCTATACATTTTTGGAAAGGTCAATTAAATCTTTAAACAGATTTAAAAAACTGAAGTTTGAAATTACAAAATATATATGTCACTACAGGAATAAAATGTCTCACTAACCATCAATTTTTGAGAAGTTTTATACACTACACTATTCCCTGTTAGACGGAGAAAAACGGCGATTATGCCATGGGATTATAATTGTCCTCTGTCATCGCATAGTTAAAGGCATAAAATTAACTTGAAGACCGACATCAAAATTCTGTGCAAGCAAGGAATACGGTATCACGCTAAAGAACCAGGGAGGCTTCCCCCACTAACATTAACAATCTTCTGGAGGACTCGCCCATAAGAGTTACCGATGGTTAGGGCCTACATATAAACAAAAAAGCCTTGTAAAAAATCATGACCGACAAGACTATTAAGGATTTTATAGGACTGCTTGCAGACAGGGTTGGGAAAACACCTGCCTTACTCAGGCAGATATGTTAGAAAATTTGGGGACATCCGTGGCCGAATGGTTAAGGTCGCCGACTTTGAATCACTTGCCCCTCATCGATGTGGGTTCGAGCCTCACTCGGGGTGTTGCATTCTTCATGAGAGGAAGCCATCCATGTGAGGAAGCCATCCAGCTGGCTTATGGAATGTCGGTGGTTCTACCCAAGTGCCCGCTCGTGATGAAATAATGCATGGAGGAGCATCTGGGAGTCTCCCTCCACCATCAAAGCTGGAAAGTCGCCATATGGCCTATATAACTGTATCGGTGCTACGTTAAACCAAACAAAATAACATAAATAAATAAATGTTAGAAAATTTCTTTTGCCTGGTGTTATTATCAAAGATATTGTAAACTGAATATCGCTCATACACCCTGACATTTTAATATGACGTCAAATTATGGCAACAATATGCGCGCGTGTAGCTAACTTAAAGGCGATCTCCTACATGGACAACCTTGTCTTCCCGCGAGGTAGACTCTCTAGTGATCTACCTGTTCGTAGTCGTAAGGCCTTAGATCAGTTATATTTGTTTAGAGGTTTAACGGTTAGCCCCATATCTTAAGTAACACAAAAAATAAAAAGAAATGGGTTGTTCCACATGAAAATTGATCAACAGATACATGAATAGTCTACACAGCAATAGCCAGTTCGCTGATATATACAAGCTGAATTCCGGAAAAGGTGCCAGATTTTCAGACAGACCAAACTCACAATTTCCAAAGAACCGTTTCATATCTTCGTTTTGATACATTTGTAATGTCTCTGTGATGAAATTTCACATAACTTTTGTGGAACGAAGTTTTCAGCAATTGTTTATTTTTATTTCTTTACAAATGGCGTTAATTTTTAAAGGGACAGCTTTTTGAGAATATTCCAAGTACCCAGTCGTACAGTTCAGGTAGATTGTTTGTAAAGAAGTTGTTTGTTTGCCAAATATTTCTGTGTTTTAATGATATACTTAGTACTCCTAAACCTTAAGGCTCTTACAACAAATGTACAGATTTATATACTTTCTACATACAGATCAAGCTTGTAATGAAGATACAGACACCTGAAAATGTTAGGGAATGAAGTTTTACCATCAACAACTTTACTCCTCAACGTCATAGGAGATTCTGGCAAACCTTATTATAAGCCACGTAGAAAGGGTACATCACCATCAAGGTAAGTGTAGAAGTTAATGTAATCTGTCATATATTTTTGCACTAACTTGATATCATTGCAGTCTGAAATTGTGAAGGACCGTCAGAGGAGGTAACCAGAGGCACATATTAGAACTATTATAGATCCATAATTAGTGGATACTCAAGACATGTATAAAAACAGAAGTAATGCTGTCTGCATGGTTAAGCCTCATTCAACTTAAACTCTAAGGCTTATTATATCGGAAGTCATAGGGAACGTTTAATATATTGTCAAGACAAGTTAAAGACAGCGATAGTCTTTAGTTGAAGTTGTTCTTAAAAGTGTTCCAAGTTAAATTAGTTATTGTGGAACTTTTGCTATAATACCGGTCTTTAATAAAAAAAAACTTTATTACAGCAACTACAGTCAGACATGGAATTTGCGAGAGCAGCTGTATGATTAATAGCCAGTCCATTGAAACACCACAATTCTCCAAAAGCACTGTTGAGTATGTCTTTAAACTGAAGAGCATACCTATTAATTATATCAATTAGCCAGTCTTTCAAACTAAACTACATAGGCTGTTCAACATGCTAGACGAAATTCCAACAAGCTCACTTACAAGCCTTAGTCTTATTCTCATTCAGTTGCAACTGTATTTTTACTCTATTTTATGCTAAAAGGCACATTTTGTGACTAGACATATTTATACTTGCTTTTTATAAGATGTTTTACCAACATATTTGTTGTACTGGGTTTATTTTTAGTGCGATTTCATTATGGTGTATTTCCATAGACCCACTGATATTCAACAACCAGCTATGCATAGATTTACTTTCACCGGCTATACACAAATTAATATCACGGAGTCCAACATGCTCTCTGTCCAGCTTATTTTGCGAATCGATAGCTGTATATAAAGGTCTGTGCCTGGAGACATGTACCACAACATACTGTATTAGATTTGGTCACAGTTGGGGATTAAACAGTGTATGCAAGTAAACACTTACTGTCCTATTTTTGATTATTGTTTTCTCATAAAATTGTCAAATGTTTTAATTAACATAGTAGAAAGTATTACTGACTCTGTAGTTTTTATTACCTCACTCTATGGCTTTAACAGTATTATACTGCAATAGTATAGCAATGCTCTTTTATGCATAACTTCTATTTGGAATGCTCCTTTATCTGTTTTAATATAAAAATTAGTCTTATGGAACAATAAATGAAAAATATGTAGGCACCACAATGTTTGGCAAAACAATTTCAGTATGTTGCATCACTATCATTTGCAATAATAAGACAATATTTTTTCTCTGAGATATAAATACACATTTAATCCTGTATCAATTTTATATTACATTCATAAACAATAAAGACACATTTGGCAGTGATTCATTAGCACATATTTCTTGTATTAAGAAATCTATACTGACATTCCATTTTTCTACAATGGTTTACCACATTTACAAATTCATCTATAATTCAAACTTGTATCTTTCAATACAAAATCTCACACCATTTACTCCTACAGTAAATGAAAAAGAAGACCATCATGGCCCTAAATCGTCCACCTGAGTTTCACAGCTGAAACAAGTAATAATTTTTAAGAGGGTCATTCAAGAAACATCCACATCAAATTACTTTAAAAAACTGGCGATTCAGAGAATATTTTCAAAACTTTTCATGAAGCCATAAATGGAAATATTTTTGGAAATAATTCAGAGTGGCTTGAACAACTATGGTAGAGGTTACCCATGGGGCATTTATTTGGGTCTCTTTGCATTAGAATAATTTGATAAATCTTTGTAGGTCACCCAAAAAACTGTTCTGTGAAACCATTTTGAAATTGGAAAAACTTTTTGATGGAGATGAATTTAAAAAAGATATTTTTCTGGCCCATATTATGTGCAGCCAAACAGATTCATCTGAACAAGTTTTGAAAAGGACCAACCAAGGAACATCTACTACGTCAAGTTTAATAAACTTCCGTCACATGGTCTCAGGGAGAGATCTTGACAGGAGAAACTGTGAACAGACCTCAGACACATGACATGGACAGAGAGTGATCACAACAGCTCACCTTGGACACATTGTGCTCTGGTGAGCTAAACAGACAGATCTAGTTACAGTATGATAATTAAATGGTCAATGATTCCAGTAACAGACAGTATGTGCTACGACTGTGTTTCAGTTGACAGTTTCTGTAAATATGACACAAGATCTTCACAATATTTCTTTGATCTATGTTTATGTTTAGTTGTTTCCACCTCTTGTATCAGCATCCCTGGCAGCAGACTACCTGCTTTCTTCAGAACACCTGAAATTAAATAGACAGAATTCCATTTCATTTTATTTTTACTGATGCAGCAGAAATTAATTAAACTTCATTTTTGTTTTTGTCAAATGACTTCATATGTTTAACAAAAGATTATATCTAACCTGAAAGAAACTGTAAGAAGGTGCTGATGCAAAAGTAGAACACATATTCAAAAGGCATATGCTTCAAAGAAGCACATCACAAGAGTATAATTCTGATACAGATACATACACAAAACTTATTTAAATCCAGTGTTACATATTTTGAAAACATCAGCCATGTACAGCTATTGGCCGACATGAATAACAGAGTACATTTATAATGTAATAAAAGTGTACCAATTAAACAGAAAAATTAAAGCACCAGCACATCACAGTAATACACACAAATATGGTTAAACCTGAAACACATCTCTTAACCTTGGAACTGACGTAAGAACTATTCAAAAGCAAAGATAGGTTAAAACACTGATATGAAAAAGAACTTTTTTAGAAAATTCTAACCAAAATGTTAGTAAAAGTTATGGTTCTTCACATACTTACTAAATGATGATACACAAGTGTGCAAAGTTTCAAAGCTATATTATAACTTTTGTAGTTTTGTAGAGAAATGGGACCCAAACAAAAATCTTGACCATCACTGATGCCAGCGTTTAAGATGAAAATATGTCATACATATCTCTAACAAATCAAATGAGCAAAAAAAATCAGTATTTACTTTTACGTTTATTTTTTGTTTCTCTTTGGAAAATATTATAATAATCAAACAGTACCTAATATTGCCTCCTGTATTTTCTCATCAGGGTCATCTAGATGGACTAGCAAACCTTTATACATTGCTTCAAGATGAGCTCTATAAAGCTGAACATCATAAGCCTGTTCAAAACTGTCAAGATATGCCAAAAAGGTCTTAGCTACAGTCAGTCTGATCTCGTCACTACTGTCATCAAGCCTTTTCAACAATTCTAGGTACATGTTGTGCAGACGATCCTGGTTGATGTTCGCACCAGCAAGGTCAAAAGTACGGGTCATGACTCTGCAGGCAACAAGCCTGGTTCCCTTATTGTCGTCATCCATACATGCCAACATCTGGGTGATAACGTTATCTAGCACAGGTTCCAACTGTAAAAAGGAAAACATAATTATTCCTAGTCAAATTTCAGTCTTAATAGATTTCAGCATTGAATTTCCAGTTCATAATATGCTGTATTTTCACAAGCAGTACTGAGTAGGTCTGCTAAAAATGTTTTGGCTTTCTTAAAATTAACATTTTATCCAATACTAATTACTTAAAAACTTAATCATCAGGTTGTTTCTTTCTTTAATAAAGAACACATAGAACTATAACAAGAGCTGTCACAGGAGACAGCGCGCTCGACTATTTCGATGCTGGATAGTGAAACAGGGCACATCTGAGGAAGCTGGAGCTGTCACTAGAGTGTTTAATGACTCCAATAAGAATGAAGATATTGGACAATAGCTTGATTCTGTGTCAAAAGTATTAAGTAATAAGAGAGATAAAGAACATTAAATAAGTATAATTCTAAGCAAAAAGTGGGATACTTCATGACATATTGGTGCAAGAGTGATTTCTGCACCTTGTGTCATATGATGTGGGTCATGATATGGAATAACAACTTCAAGTTTGAATCAAATCCATTTAGTAATAACAGATATAGTGAAAATGCATCAAAACGTCTAAGTAAAAGGGAGGCATGCTAGTAATTCATGAAATATTGGTACCAGAGTTATGGACCTTAAGTCATATGATGTGAGTGGTAAGGTTGAACAACTATTTTAAGTTTGAATCAAATCCATTTAGTGATAACTGAGATAGAGTGAAAGCGCACCAAAACTTAAACATGAAATTCTAAGTTAAACTTGGGGGTGGGGGTGGGGGGGGGGGATAATTCATGAAACAAGAGGGCCAAGATGGCCCTAGGTCGCTCACCTGAGAAACACACTATAACAGTGTAAACATGTTTGACCTGGTGATTTCATGAAAAAAAATATTCTGACCAATTATCATTAAAATTGGAGCAAAAATCTTGAGTATAAATAAGTATTTTCTTTGATTTGACATAGTGACCTTATTTTTGACCCCAGATGACCCATATTAGAACCTTGTGGACCTTGTGTCATATGTGAGTGATGATGTTGAATAACTATTTTAAGTCTGAATCAAATCCAGTTAGTAATAACTGAGAGATAAGAGTGAAAGTGCATCAAAACTTTAACCTGAAATTCTAAGTAAAAGGGGGGATAATTCATGAAATATTGGTGTGAGAGTTATGGCCCGTGTGCCATATGATTATGTGTGATGATGGGGAATAACCATTTTAAGTTTGAAACAAAGCCATCATGTAATTACAGAGATAAAGTGAAAGTGCATCAAAACTTTAACCAAAGGACAGCTCTCCATACTTCGTATAGTCAAGCTGAAAATTACATTTCACATTTTACCTTTTCCTTAGTAAGAACTCCACTCTGTAGAAGTGCCCAAGCACAAGATACAGCTGTTGTTCTGATTGCACTGGCCACACGACCTGCCTTCCACACACAGTTTGGCAGAATCATATTCTTCACAACAATTTCTGCAAATTCTGCAAATTTATCGCCAGAATCCACTGTGTCCTTGCAATTCATCATAAGGTGTGACAGAAGGGAGAAAAATTTTAGCCGAACTTCTGGATCTTTGTCTGGGTCAAAGTTAGCAGTCAATATCGGCATTACATCTTCCAGCAAGTCACCAACCACTGGGCCTAGAAATACAGAAAATGTTGAATTACCTGGGTAGTGCTGTAACAATATTAAGCAAACAGAATTTAAAACACCTAATGGTACATTAAATTGAAGCTATTACTAAAGGTGACAAATACCCCTAGATGCAGTTGTGATACAGGGAAAATAAAATGTTGTGTTCAAGTCCAATGACCTCAAGTGTGGACTTGCCTTCAGACCTAGTCTCCTGGGTTGTACATTCTGCATGTTGTCTTGATGAGGTCAACAACTGATGTTAGTTTTATAAAAATGCTATGAAGTAGACACAAAGTTTAACTGTTTGATCTCTGACCACTGTAACACTGACCTTTGGTCCTAATGTCCTGGTGTGTGCACTTTGCATGTTGTCTGGATGAGGTTAACAATGGATGCTTTAATGGTTTAGAAGATATGGAGTGGACACAAATTTTTTACTTCAAAGTGTGATCTTGACTTTGGACTTTGTGACCTTGGACATAATATATTATACTTGACACCATGCTGATATGATAAACAACTGATACTATTCATTCAGTTTAGACAATATTGAGTGGACATGAAGTTAACCATTTGAACTTTGACCTTCAAACCTGACCTTGACTTTGGACCTAGTGGCTGAGATTGTGCAATCTGTATATCTTGATGAGGTTAATAATTGATGCTAATTTTATGAACAGTTTCCCACCAGTTTAGAACATATGCAGCGAAAACAAACTTAGCAATCTGACAAATGATGCTAGTTATATTTAGCAATTAAGAAGTTATGTAGCTGACACTAAAGATGGAATAATCAGTGGACATGTGTGACTCAAATATGGCCCCCATATACTTTGTATCTCAGATATAATGATGTAAAATCAATAAATGACTGCAAAAAAAAGTCTTCCCCCTGGAATCAATGCTAATACTTTTCATTCAGCTGACCAGAAATGATAATATTATTCTTTGTGGCATCTGGAAAGAACCCAAAAAAGCTCACATATATATCCTTGTCCAGCGAAAAAACACTAATTGCAAATGGCTACTTTTAAAAATTAACAGCTACACTAATTAGACTGACATACCTGCTTCTAGAATGAGAACATCAAAGATAAGTCTTTCTACAGAATGTATTGTCCACACTTTGTAAGTGTCCTGGAAACTGTCAAGGAGTGGCTTCGTATGGCTATGGTACAGCTGTTTTCTGTTAACAAGTCCCTCGAGACCAGCTAATTTGTCTAACAACTCAAACACCTGAAAACAGAAAACACATCACTGTATCACAATTTAAAGTGTACAAAATTTCATTAGCTTGGACAACAAAGCAACTCTGTATCAAAATATTTTTCCCTTTAAATCAGGGACTGCTTTAAAATCATTTATCATGGGTATGGAATTTCTTGGTTTTGGCCAAAATGGCTACTGAGGTATTTTGTGGTGACATGAATTTTTGGATTTAAACTTCTGAAGACAAGATGAATAGGAAGTTAATTTGTTCATTTGGATCTAATTCCATGGAATGATGCAACCATGAAATACACAACCAATAATACTTTTACAGAATTCATTCTACTAATGTGTGTGTGAATATGAAGACAAAGAACTGAGATTTGGTACTTTTTAAAATGCATGATTTTCCTGTTCAACTGAACACACTTTGATCTATGAAAACATAATCTGATGCTTTAAAGTAGATCTGCACTTCCAGATCAATTCCTTTCCTAAACTGTAGATTTTCATTTAACCATGTTTTTTCAAAACTTCATACTTAGAAAATTAGGCAAATAAAGAAGGTAGGGTCATATGCTTGATTTTTTTTGCTAGACTGATCTGAAAAATTAGGACTTAACATAAGTTTTCTTAATACGAGTCAATAGGAAAATCACAATTTAAATGACATTTTCATGAATACTTTTTTCTCAACAATGTAGATTTTGACAAACTTCCAACAGTCATAAATAAACATAATTGTATGGTCTATCATATGGTGAAATAAAATTTACAGGTCTGTGTACTAGTTTTTTAGATATCTGCCTACGAATAAAGAGATCCGCACATTTCAAGCCGAATTTAAGATATAATTTGGAAATATATAGTATGTCAAAAATCTTTAAATTATCTTTATAATGACAGTAATGTTGCCGTTTTTCTAAATTTATTCTTGTTTTACCATTAATTAAAAAAAAAAGATTTTTGTTTATGTAAGCCGATTCTCGACTTTATTGTATGTTATCCAGAAAAGTGATGTTAAGCCATTTATTCCGTATTATCTAATATGCAGAACTACCTTAAACCATTTCAAAAGTCTTTTTTTTCCCAGAAAAGTTAATTACCTTATCTTTGATAAGCTCCCCTTGTTGTATAGCTAATACTGTGTGTAGTAGACTGAACACAGACTGGGTGGACTGTGATGACTCGGCAATGTCCGTACCTGATACTGTCAGGAGGGATTCTAAACATGACAACAGTTGCACCTGTACTGGAACCTACAGTAGAGACATTGAGATTTTTACCTGTTTGAAAAAAGAGAGCTTTCTTGTATATTTTTCAGACTACCTTTTCAAAACTAGACACTACCATTACTGAGTTCCAGAGTTCTTCTTTTATGTACAATTATTATAAACATTGTAACTTTCAAAAAAAATTAATACAATGTCAATGCATGCAATTTTAAGCATCCAGTCCACTTGTTTTGGTTTTTATAGCATTAGAAAAAAATCATAAAACTTCATTTCACTTTTAAACTGTTTTATATAAATCAATTTCAAAATAATAAGTGATGAGTGAACAATATTTGATAACAGACATTAGGTCTGGCATGTTAAGATTTTTAAAAAGCTAATGAAAACTTTCAGGGAACGAACCTGAACACTCTGGCAGACATCTGGTATATTAAGTGTATCAAGGATTTTCTGTAAGTAAGGTTTCAGATTTTCCTTTGCAGTTCCACGTATCACTGAAGACAGTACCATGATTGATGTGTAATGTTGACTGTTTTGAACACTTTTCAAGATCAGCTTACTCCAAACTTCAACTTCAACAAAGTAGCCAATTAACTCTGCCGCTCTCTGAATCTGGAAAAAAAATCAACAGGTGAAAACAATATATGGGCATCTCTCAATATAATATGACCATGCGGAGGTAGTATGTGTGAAAATAAAACAGAAACATTTCTGACATCCTGCTGATTTGCATAAGTCTGATTTTGAAACTGCAGAATTCTTTTTTATTTCATACAGTCATCTAAACAGGTATGCCATAACTTCTTGCATTCAATACTACATGTTATACACATTCACAAAATGTTTTATTTTGTGTATGTTCTTTACAGTTCTAAGTGACTGACCGACAAAAACTGCAGTGCTGGTTGTTAAACTAAACTTGTCCAGATTAATGTTAATACAATGTTGGTTCTATAATGAACAATTTACCAAATTTTCTAAACAAATCAGATACATTCTCAGTTGGTCCTCAGTAACCTATAGAATACCAAAGTTAGAAACCAAAATTTTAACATTTTGAAATGTTTTCAGATTAGCTACATAAGAACTGTTATCATTTAATATGCAAATTTCATACATACCATGATGGCAAGTAAAACAAACAGAAATCATGTGTCATAAATGGCTTACATCTTTGACAACTGACTGCTCCTCATCAGCACATGCCTTGTACATGCCCGATGTGAGAAGTTCCATGTGCTGTGTAATGTACTCCTCACAGTTCAGCAACAGATAGTACAAGAGACCAGCTGATTTCTTCCTTGTATCAGCCACCCAGTCAACCACATCTCGCATCAAACCAGGCAGTATTCTCGAGACATGACGCATCATCAAGGTACGACATCCCAGATTTGGACGTTCCACTGCAATACAAGCTATTTTTTAATTTTTCTACAAAAATTAATACAGCTCCTTGATATTTTATACATACATTGAAATGAAATCATTGTTTCATTCCAAATCAATAACAGGTGATTACAATTACTGTATTCAATTACACCAAGCCTGTTCATAACTGTTGAACTACTTGGTTACTTAACTACACATTGTCCAACTACACATGTTAAAAGCAGAACTTCAAAGCAATTATTATTGCTCACCTCCTGGAGGGTAATGTGAAGGGTCTCCTTTTCCAAAATCCATCTTGTCTTTCAAATCATCTTCATTTTCATTTGCAAATTTTAATCCTGTTTGAATAACAACAACATTCATGAAATGTTCCTGCATAAAAAAAGCTGAGAAATAAAAGTAAAATTCTTGAATGTCTGTTAAGTTCAAAATACAAAGAATAAGGTAACAGATATATATTGTGTATGCTTGTCATGACTTCTTTGATTATTCTAAAACATTCCATAGAATGAAGAAACAAGAGGGTCATGACGACCCTATATCGCTCACCTGTTAAACCTGGCCTTGGAATCATCAAGATAAACATTCTGACCAAGTTTCATGAAGATAGGGTCAAAAATGTGGCCTCTACAGTGTTAACAAGCTTTTCCTTTGATTTGACTGGGTGACCTAGTTTTTGACCCTGGCCCACATGACCCAGTTTCAATCTTGGCATGGGAATCATCAAGATAAACATTCTGACCAAGTTTCATGAAGATAGGGTCATAAATATGGTCTTTAGAGTGTTCACAAGTTTTTCCTTTGATCTGAGCGGGTGACCTAGATTTTGACCCTATATGACCCAGTTTAAAACTTGGCCTAAGAATCATCAAGATAAACATTCTGACCGAATTTCATGAAGATAGGATCATAAAAGTCGCCTCTAGGGTGTTGAGCTTTTCTTATGATTTGACCTAATGACCTAGTTTTTGCTCAGAAGTGAGAACTATCAAGTAAATTATGAATACTAACTTCTTATCTCTTTACATAAATTGTATGTAAAATCCCGATATATGTGGTCAGTTTTTAAATTTGAGCATTTATGTAGTATACTTTACTAATATAGTAATAAATAAGTATTACTGTATTTTTTTGAAAAGATAAAACTATAAGCTTTTCATGAAAAAAACAACAAGAAACAAAGTCAAAATGACGGTTTAAGAAGTAGCATTCTTCTTTAGACCATTAGCTTTACTCCATATTCAATGTTGGTAACACTCGGTTTAACTCGTAACACTTTGGATATCTACCGGTACATATCTCGAAACTTTCTGTAAGATAAATGCTTCTTCTGTGGTAAGTTCTATTCTAGTGCTTACTTGTGACTTTAATTGACAGGCAAAATTTCTATCAAACTTTAAAAGTTTTTTATAGAGGAAATTTTCTCACCAACGTCATGCCAGAGAGAGTCAGCTGTTTCTTTGATATCTGGTTGTTCATCAGAAAGACCAGTTAGAAGTAGAGGAATAAGTTTGTTCCAGAATGAATAGCGATCACACATATCCAACATCCAGTTACCAGTCACCTTGATGACTGCCATTCTGACCGCAGGAGTCTGATCAAAAAGTCGTTGAGCCAAGTGTGACACTACTGTTTCCACTGGTTTATTGCTACCATACTGTATCACATCTCCTGTGAAATAAGCCTTATTATTTTCCAAGACTACTAATAATACATGCAACTAAAACTGACACAAAAAAATAAAAATATATAATGGACCTCTGTTAATTTTACACTACAGTAAACCTCACTTATAAGGAACTCGGATATATGGAACACTCGGTTATAAGGAACAGTTTTCAATTCCCCGATCGAATTCCTTCTTTATTCAATGTAAAAATCCTCGGTTATAGGGAACTCGGTTATAAGGAACACTTTTTCCAGTCCCAAAGTACGAAATTCAATGGAACACTCCCCGGTTATAGCAGACAGACATAAAGAATGAAAATTATTGAAACCGGAAATAAACAGGAGAATCGCTGATGACGTCAGAGTAACTTCGACACTTTCACGTGCTTTCATGTACATGCATAAACACAATTATTTCATTTCTATGATCTTTAGTTTGTTAATTCACGGATACAATAAAAAGAAAATATGTAATATCATCATTTACCAAGTAGTAGGAGCTACATATATGAGGTATTTCATGTAAACAATAGTAAATGAAAATCAGTTACGGTTACAGTCACATTCACCAAACCTTGGATTTTAATATTGGTCATTATTAGTCTAGTTTTGTCACGATGGAAATATCCTAAATAAATGTGTTAATTACGCGTGATTATCAATGGCAAACAGTCCAGTTTACCAAATTTCTAATTGTAAAAAATATAGCAGGTGCTAAAATGGACAATAGCAAAACTATATAAAATAATTTACACTTTAATGCATGGTGCTGTTGTCCAGTGTGTGAAAAATAAAATTTTGAACATTTATTTTATATTAGTATTGATGCCTCTTCACATAACATGCTGTCGAGGAAGTTAAGGGGAGTATAGTCATTATGTAGCGCTCTTTACAAAAGAAGATAGAAATAACCGACAAAAAATAAACAAAATTACGGTCATTCTTACAGACGTACATATTGGCTTAGTTAAGGTTTAACGCAGTGTTTCAACACTATTTCAGTCATACACATGCAGGCACTCCACCTTACCATCTCTCCAGGAAAGGACCGCTACTAGATTCGCAACTTTCTCACATAAAAATTCATGGTCGGCCCAGAGTGTGAACACATAGCCCTTTTCAAACGTCAGTCAAATAGTGTTCGCTATACAAATTGTGTTCTTTATACATACCTCGGTTAAAAGGAACTAGTTCGCTATACGGATATAAGGAACCTCGGTTATAAGGAACTATTTTTAGAGGTCCCAAGCTGTTCCTTATAAGCGAGGATTACTGTAGTTAAAAATTACAGTGAACATTTACCAGTGACTTTATGTTCTATAAGCTCCAACTTTGAATTTTCACTTGTCACATAATGGTTGTACAGTGGAAACCCCCAAAACTGGATCTTCCTATAACCAGAATCCACAGAAATTCAGACATTTCTGTTGGTCCCGAATTTCCCCCTTCTATTTTTATAAGAAATATATAAATCGAATCTTCCGGCTTCCGGAAACCTGACAAAAATCTGCAGAAATTTAGTTATTTTAAACGTATTTTCATCTTTAAAAAAAAACTGACCTAATTTCCTAGGCCTCAGGTCAAACTGTTTTCAGTAACAGTGTATTGCAAGGAGTTTTCGAAGCCGTGTCACACATCCTGTGTATTGTGTACATGTCAGACGGTGCAGCGTTAGAAATGTGCAAATGTGTCTGACAACAGTGAAATTGCAAGTTAATGATGGGTTTAATTTATGCCGAAGGTAATTTGTCGTTGATTAATTTCACCGAAGGTTATTATACAATTTGACTATGAAAGAATAGATAACAGTAATTTACCAAATTAATTAACGGTTTAGTTTGATAGTTTTAAATAAAAACAATCAAATTAAACATGCAAAGGTGATAATTAAATGAAAATTATGCACAAAAAGGCTCAATCACTCAATAAGCTACAAAACTTTTTTTCAATTCAGCATATTATTGTTGGCAAATAATTAATTAAAGAATGATTGGCGACACCCCAGAAACATTAAACAATTACAACAGATTAATTAACCAAATAAGTTTATTTTTGTTTGCAGTGGATGTTTAGTAAGTGATAAAATTTCAAAGACTGCATTGTCATTAGTGATTAGCGATTTCGTGAGTCAATATTCAAAGGATGTGCCACACTTGCCTCTATGATTCTGGACAGTTTCTTCAAAAGGAATTAGAAAAGAAAACTTGAGAGTTAAATTGAGTAATGAATATGCTCAATTTATTAGTTAGACATTGTTGTGTAACTTGTTGTTCACCGTCTCTTATTTCTTGTGTTTATTGAGCTTTTAATATTCATGAATATATTTATGTTATTTTTTATATGAAAACATGGTAACAGTTGTTGTAAAATAAAAAAATTAGAAGTGTCACTGTTTTTATAAATAAATAAACATGGTATGGTTAGAAAAAATAGACTTGTTGTTTCACAGTTGAGCAATATTCATAAAATATTACAAAGGTAACAAATATTTAACTACATGTTCCCTTGTATATACAGAAAAAAACTGTCATTCATAGTGTACCAATTAAAGGACAATGCCTGTATGATATAGCAGAAAACATCAGCAGCTACATAAACGTCTCTTACAGTACAAATCAAGGATATCTTCTGATTCTTCCCCAAACCGGAATCCTCTGAAAACCGGAATTTTTTGTCAGTCACAAGCTTGTCCTGTTTTAGGGGTTTCAACCTGTACTTCCAGCTTAACATATAACACTTACATTCATTCATTCAACCATTTAAAAAAGGAATTGTCAGTAAACAGAAGAAAATCAAATATTCTAAGACCCATAACTCTGCTATAAACTTAAATACAACATAAGTTATTACTCACTAAACCTGCACCTCTCAAGATCATTTGCATACACATTCTAGAATATGAATAGTTTTTCATTTTCTTTCGAGTATCAAATAGTTGTGCTGCAACAAATAGAATAAAGCGTTGCTGTCCTCCAACAGCTCTTGTTTTAACAGCCTTGTCAATTGAATGAATACTACTACTAAAGTCAAAAATGGGGCATAATTTTGTAAAATTGCAAAACAGGGTTATGGAACATGTCAAATGCATGTCAGCTCATGACAATGAACAAATGTGTGAAGTTTCAATCCATTCCCATTAGTGGGTACTAAGCTTACATACAAAAACTTAATCAAAAACTGCTACGTCAAAAAAGGGGAATAATTTCGTAAAAATGCAAAGTAGAGTTATGGAACCTGTGAACTGCATGTCAGATCATTGCAGTGAACAAGTGTGTGAAGTGGGTACTGAGATACCAGCTTACAAGTTACATAAAAATACATACAAAACATTAACCAAAAATTTCTAAGTTGAAAAAGGGGCATAATTTTGTAAAAAAGCAAAATAGAGTTATGGAACCTGTGCACTGTAAGTCAGTTTATCACAGTGAGTAAGTGTGTGAACATTAGTGGTTACTGAGATACCAGCTTACATACAAAAACTTAACCAAATTGGGATGCAGACATGTGTGAGTCCAATAGCTCTACCTATTTGAACAGTCGAGCCAAAAATCTTATTATCCTCAACCTACAGTCATATTACTTACCTATTGTATAAACTACAATGGTTCTAACTTTAGAGTGTTGATGAGATACAGATTGCAATAATGGTTTGATAAGAGATTCTGACTGCGCATGGAAATGTTCTGGAATGGCTTTTGCCAAAATGGATGTACACTGACAAGCTAACTTTTTGACTTCTGCATATGGGTCTATGATAGTACGCTGCAATATCTTTATGATATCATCCAAATAGATAGCAAGATTCTTCCCAGAACATTCTAGAATTTCCTTAAGAAATTCAACTGAAAGTAACCGCAATTCTTCCGACGGCTCAGTAATGTCTGGCTGACCAAGTCTTTGAACTAGAACTGGCATGACATACGGTAGATACTCTTCTGGCGTGTCTACCCTTTTTAAGAAACCTCGTATTATGTCTAAAGACAGTTCTCTGCATTTTTCAGCCGGATCCGAAAACTCCTTCAACAATGGTTTTAACAATTCGTTCAGTACTGGCTTGACTTCTGGAGTATTGAGTGGTGGTTTTCTAGAAACCGTGTCTTTGCGAATATTTTCTAAAGCTTTTCTGCGTGCAATTTTGTTTTCTTCCCCTAACGTATTTAAATGACGTGCCAATCCTTGCACGACCGCATTGGAATTTTGGTCAACGGCAGCCATGTTTGTTTGTCGCAACGCCTCGTTTTGAAACTAGACTGGTATCAAAATTTTGTCATCTCTGAATTGGCTGTGACTAAATACAGAGTTGGTGCACCCGTGATATATTACAGACTCCGGTATATACCGGATTAACTAAATTTGAACAAAAATACCTTAAATGTTTATATTTTGTAACCATGGTGATTCTTACCCTAACCTTTAGTCAGTATATTATGCACATTATACACTAAATGCGTGCGGACATGCAAAAAAATGAGTATTTTTGCCGTGCGTTCCATTTGATAATAATTCCGCGCTTGCGCAGAACGGCTGCACCAACTCTGCAATGAGAAACATTCCTCTGAATTTACATAAAACATCATATTGATCACCAGTCAGTAAAATGCGTGCTTGATTCTTTTTAATTGTCCCGGGTATTTAATCGAAGGCTAGACATTTCGGATTAACCTTTAGCCTGCTGGCGGCAAGTGATTCTGCCTTTGCGACCAGTGCAGACCAACCAGATGTGGTCCTAGGAAATGTATCATGGCTAAAACCTAAAATAAAAAACTCTGAAGTTTTCCCTCCTGATTCTGAAGTTTTCCCGTCTGATTATGATGTTTTACTGGTTCTGATGATAAACCCGAACAGATGATAAAGTCGACCACCTTGGAATTATTCGATTGCAATAGGTTATTTATATAATGCACACACCATCTAATAGCAACCACTTACAACACCAACTGGTGTAAACAAAAACAAAATTGGTAAATATTCTGCATAAATAAATGACTTGCATTTACCTGTATAACAAAATATTTATCCAAAATTACTATAGGGAAGAGGGTGTTTTTTTTACGCATGCTCACTGTCAACACTGTTTAAAAACGTAAGTTCGGGTGTGGGGGTTTATACTCCGTTGATAAAATACACTTCAGTTCCAATTTTCAATGTTAGTTTATTATGAGATTTTGTCTAGTGATGGAAATAAAGTCATCAAAATTATAATTCTCTCATTCCTCTGGTCAAGTCACTTATAATTATAACTGTAAAATATTTCATTTCTTGTTTCTATGATCTGTCATTTTCAAAGTCCGAGCCAAAAGTAAAGAATCACCTCCAAAGTTCTGACCTAGGTTTATATACAAAAGCATGTACCCTCCCATATTTGGAGTGTATCATAGTAATTAAAGACAAAGATTACCCCTAATATTTATGAGGATAACCGTTGACTGATGGTACCATCCCAAATACAAAGCCACCTCTAACTCTAACAACCAGACATGTTTACGATGGTACATGATGACAACATACCCTGATAAAATGATACAAAATGATACACACTCCAGTCCCAAGCAATTTATGAGAGTAACTGGTGAATGACAACTCAAGTAGCAGAGGCCAAAGTTTCTCATCAGTAGAATCAATTAATAAATCAGCTTTAATAAGACTGCTAAATTTACAACACTCCCCCACCCTTAGCTTCTTAATTGTCCCCAATTAAGTTTAAACATTAAAATATAAGTGACTACTGAGCCAGCCTCTTGCTTTCAAATACTATGGAGAAGAGTAATAATAATAATAATAATAATAACTTTATTTTAAGAAGGTGACATATTAAGAGTACATAGTATACATACAACTTATTTCCAATATGGCCTTCTACATAAATGTTAAAACACAGTATCTACAACAATAAGAGTATCAGTAGCACAATTTTAACGACAAACACACTTTAAAAACAAACTCGATTTGAAATGATTTTACCAGGAGAATAAATCAGTGTAATTCATTATGCATACATGTACATTCATCCATCAATATCATAAAGTTTAAAAGCTACCTTATACGACATAAAATGCATGATAATTGATGAAGATTTGAGAAACAAAATGAATGAATAAATAAATAAAAATCTCAGTATTAGTAACGTTGTTCTTGTAATAAATAATCCTTAATTTTTCGTTTAAACGTTAACAGATTATCTTGAAGTTTGATGTTTGATGGAATGGAATTCCATAAATGTGTGGCTTTGTATGAGAATGTTTGTTTCAAGTAGTTTGTTCGGGGCTTTAACAAAGAAAGATCTTTACGAGTCGAGGAACGAAGATTATATCTATCGTTATGAGCAAAAGATAATAATTCAGACATATATTTTGGTACAAGGTTATGGTCACATTTAAAAACCAGTACTGCCATGTGGTAATTGCATCTGTTTTCAAAAGTGAGCAGATTCAGAGTTTTAAACAAGCTACCTGCAATACGATTTTTTGTTATTACACGAATTGCCCTCTTTTGTATATTTATATTTTATCAGTATCTGATTTACAGGCAAGCCCCCATTACAGTACTGCAATAGTCCATGGTTGATATAATATATGCATTATAATATAACATCTTCATTTCATCGGTCAAAAAGTACGAAATTCTTTTTAAAAGTGCAACCTTTGAGTTAAGTTTATTCACAACATTGCGAACTTGTGCATGCCACGTTATATTATTATCTATACAGATTCCAAGAATATTTTGACTTGTTACATTTTCAATTATCGTTCCATTGATAAACAGTTCAAGATTCCTTGCTTGTTTCGTTTTATAATTTGTACTTAGAAGCATACATTTTGTTTTTTCCGGATGTAATGACATATTATTAATTTTGCACCATGTGTTAATGAGGCTAAGATTACTTTGAAGCTCTTGCTCTATAACTGAAATGTCAGTGTCGGATTTATGCACAGTGGAATCGTCAGCATACATGTCAATATTAATAGTGTCTGAAATAAGTGTCATATCATTTATATTAATATAAATAGTAAGGGTCCTAAAATCGAGCCTTGTGGAACTCCAGACTTTACAAACAGTTTTTTAGAATATAAATTTCTAATTTTAACTAGCTGAGTTCTTTTCGACAGATATGATTCAAATAATTTCAGTGAGTTATCTGTAAGAATATGAATACCTGAACTACAATATCATTGAAATTGCTCCTCAGTATAAATGATTAAGTGTCATGAATACAGTCAAACATGCTATACTCTTTGTTTTAATAAAACTCAGGATTATAGTTCAGAAGAACTACGTGACTAAATACTTCTCAAAGTAGTATACATGTAAAATGACTATTATACTAATGTGTGTATGAAACATTAAAAGCGTAAAAAAATTCACAAACTGTCCTAGTAGAACACATGTAATAATAAAATCCAGTGTTGAATTCAATTCATCTAATAAGGTGAATATATTTTTGTAAGCACTTTCACACAATGTTTATTTCTCTTACACTAAGTACTGTTGCCTTTATTTATTTATTTTAACATTAACACAGTATGATGATAGAAATAGGCACAATTTTGATTAATTTCATTGATATGGTAGTCGTCTTTACCATTTACTAATGTAAGTCCTGGTGCCTTTAATTTATTTAAATTAATTTGAAAAAAGGAATAGGCACAATGTCTAATTTATATGGCTTAGGTAGTCGTCTCTACCAAAGTTTTGAGTCCTGTGTGCCAAGAATATCTAATTTGTACAACAAATGATTTTAATAAATGGCACAAATTTCCATATCTGAAAATGAAACCCACAAATAAATCCATTTGAATACACCAATGCCGAATGGGATTATTATTACCAATGCAGCCACTAATTAAATCCATACAAAGAATAATAAATCCATTTGAATACACTTAGGCTGAATGGGATTATTATTACCAATGCAGCCACTAATTAAATCCATACAAAGAATAATGAAATGAATAAGTACACACTTATAATCCAGGATGAATATTAGTTAACACTTTAAATCCAGAAGGAATATGAACTTAATCCAAAAAATTAACACTTTTAATATTTATAACTATTGTGTACCATGTTGGTATGGTCTGTATTGGGTCCTGTTCCTTGAACTTCTCCTCACTTGTTGACTGGTACTGCCCAGGCAGGATTTGGAAGTTTGCTGGTATCCTTTCATTTTTACTTTATGATTATTTTCCTCAGACTTAACCATGTTTGACTGCCAATGGGTCATATTATTTCCATGAAAAGGTTTCAATCTGTTATGATGCACTATAATGTACCGATTTCCGGATTCTGTCTCATTAAGTGGCCCCATTATGTCAGTTTGTATACGATCCATAGGACGGCCAACTGTGTACTCCATTAATGGTACTCTCGGTATGTTTTTCGGCCTTTTTCGGAATGCACACTTTTCACAACTTTTAATATGCAACTGGACGTATTCCTTCATTTTATACCAGTGAAATTTGAGTCGTACTTTGGAATATGTCTTTGAAATTCCTAAATGTGCTCCTGTAATTGAATCATGACAAGATATCAAAATTTCCTTACATAGTACTCTAGGCACTATCAACAAAAGCCGATGGTCCTTTGCACTGACAATGTACTTTTTAAATAACACTCCATCAATCAGAGTCAACAGGTCATAATTTAGCCAATAATTCCGCACACTTGGTGAATTCCCAGCTACCGTATCTCTCAGGGTCGTCTGTTTTCTTCAAGCCACTGTATCACAATTCCTAAATCTGGGTCTGCTCTCTGTAATTTGGCCATTTTGACAGGTGAACAATTAACTGTGTTAAACTGTTTGAGACAACCTAAGTTAGATGTTTGCGCTGCATCCTCGGATAATGCAACATGTTCATCCAGTATAGAATTTACGTCCTTGTTCAACACCTCCTCGTTATTGTCACCAAAGCTGAAGCTATTTCCACTTTGTACACCATTTAAATCCAGACTATTATGGAATCGAAGTCGTTGTACGCGATTTCGGAAGTACTTCCCAGTCTGTTTTAATCCATGGAAAAGTGTATTGAAACAACCTATCAACTTCATGATTTGCAGCTGCATGAGCACAAAAATACTGCTCCATAACCCACTATTTTGAGCCTTCACTCGTAATATGACTGGCCTATTCTGATTCCCCATATTAAAGTTTTTATCGAATAATGGAACAACGTCATTGAAATGTGCAAAATCTGACCAGGAATCGTGTTTCTTCAAACAAGTCTGACACCTCTTACATGGTAAACTTTCAAGTATTGTATTCCCATCATAGCACTGACACTCCTCTGGTTCACATGGAATTCTGGACAGGCTATCAGCATTGATATGCTTTTTCCCACTACGATGTTCGATTTTAAAGTTATACTGTGACAAAACCTCTAGCCAACGTGCCATTTGATCAGTAGGTGACTTAAACGACATTAACCACCTTAAACTGAACAGTCAGTCCTTAATAAAAATTCTCTACCTAACAGAAGTGTCTAAACTGGGTTATAAATGTCACTACGCCCAACAGTTCTCTTCTTGTGGCACAATAACGTCGCTGTGTTTTGTCAAATGATTTACTCGCAAACATAATTGGTTTTTCAACATAATCCTGAGCTATATCTGACCATTGCATTTGCGACAAGCAACCCCCGCACGAGAAATTGCTACTATCAGTATCCACTATGAATAAGCCTTCCTCTTTTGGATATGCTAACACTTCTTCGCCTGTCAATGCAGATTTTAAATCCATAAAAGCACTATTCTGTTCAGGTCCCCAGATAAACGCTCGACCGGCCTCTGTTAAGCGATTAAGTGGTGACGCCCTAGCACTAAATCCCTTGATAAAACGTCTGTAATAACTACAAAAACTTAAAAAACTTCTGAGTTCGGTTAAATTCCGCGGCACTGGCCACTCTTTCACAGCTTTAACTTTCTCTTCTGAAGGACGTATTCCAGAACTGTCAATTGTGTGACCCAATATATTTATGCGCCTTTGGAGTAGATTGCACTTACTCGGTTTTAATTTCAAGTTGTTTTTCTCCAATCTGGTTAAAATTTCATCTAACCTAAACAATGCCTGATCAAAAGTTTCGGCAAAAGTACAAATATCATCCATGTAAATAATCATTGTCCGCCATTGTAAGTTCTTAAACACTAATTCCATACACCGCTGAAATGTATGTGGAGCACCTGTAAGGCCCTGTGGCATAGTAACATATTGATACAGACCGCCCCTGCTGGTGCCAAATGCAGGCTTTTCACGATCTCTCTCATCTAATTCTATTTGGTAAAATCCTGACAAAAGATCTAATGAACTGTAATAATTATTTCCTCCCAAACTTTCTAAACAACTGTCAATTCTTGGCAGTGGATAGGCACATTTTTTACTTAAATCATTTAAACCTCTATAATCGACAACGACACGCACTCCTCCCTGTGGGTCCTTTTTCCTTACGAAGCATAAAGGTGCAGACCATGGACTCTTACTTTCTTCAATTATTCCCATTTCAAGTTGTTGTTGAATAATTTTTTCTTCTTGGCATTCGAACGCTTTTGGCACCCGTCTAGGTGGTATTTTAACAGGTCGAACATTTTCTGCCACTTCAATTGTATGTCGCACTAATGAAGTACGCCCTAAATCTGTGGAGGAACTTTAAAAAGCATCTTTATGTTTCTCCAATAGACACTTCAATGCTTCTTTTTGTGACTCATTGAGATTTTCTGAGGATCTATGGTACAGGTCCTTTAATCCATTGCTCCATGTAGTCATGTCATACTTAATGTCATTTTCACTTGTTTTGATATTATTGCCCAATATTTCACAGTCATTTAACCCTTTACTCCATAGATACTCCTTTTAACGCATCTATGCATTACTCCATACATACTCCTTTTAACGCATCTATGCATTACTCCATAGATACTCCTTTTATCGCATTCTACTACACTGATAGTTTAAATGCAAAATACCAATAAAATATATTGGCAATGAAGCCCACAAAAGCATATTTGTGAAGTTTAAACTGTTAATAAAAGATCAGTTTCAGAAAAACTTGTGGTTATAATTGTAATTTATTGATAATTATCACTTTTAATTCTGAAAATCACGCTGACTTTATATATATTAGGACAGCTATTGATGGATGGAAAAGTACATAGGTGGCCCAAAAACAAGTTATTATTTGCATTCTATCATTCAACTATGGCAAATTATGTAAAAGTGAGACAAAATATTGGTGTAATAAAAGGTGTGGTTACCATAACAACTATTAAAATCCATAGATCACTTGTCCACATAATGGAATTTATGCTAATTGACCTGGACCCCTTGGAAGCCTGTTTATTGTGCACAGCTGTCAAAACAAGGCAATTAGGGTGTTGTTTGCATCATTATTTTATGATGTGGATCAACAAATTTTATAGAAAGTGTCTTTGATCAGTGCTTCTTATCAAAACATTATGTAATTAATTAATTTTATGATCTATGAAGTTCTGTAAGTTTGGTAGGGGTGTAGATTTTAATGATTAATTAAATGGGTTTGCTTATTTTGAAAATCACTTAATATAGACCTTTCTAGTCTTTCATTTACTTTCAATTAATAAAATTGTGCATTTGTAACAGTAAAAATATTTCTTTTCTGTTGATCTGTCACATGCATAAAACAGCTAAATTATAATAATATTCTAAGGTCTTAGGTTTGCAGCTTTTTATTGTGAAAAATATTTATCACAAAATTATGAAAAATATACCATCAGAAAGGAAATTTAATTCTAAAAATAAATTATGTTGGACACTAAATGGTTAAAACAAGTATTCATAGACTAATTTTCATCTGAGTAACACAGGTATAAATTTTGCATTTTTCTGCAATAACCTGTATGGAAACAGTGTACAGATAATGCTACTGAGTGTATTGGGTATCAATAATCAATACTATTGTATCTGTATGGAGTAAAGGGTTAAATCAACATTTTCTCTCAATAAATCCTCCTGTTTAGTTTCATGTAAATATCCCAATAATGACCCCTTCGATAATTTCACTTTTCGGTTAGAGGTGTTAACTAGTCTAATGGGAATTGAATCACCCTGAATTCTCTTTGGAGCAATAAGCACACTTCCCATCAAAACATTGTTAGCCGGTTGTTTATTCTCTGAAGGGTAAATGATGCCCAATGATGAAGTAATTGCACCAGAATTTATAGCCTCACCAGGCATTATTGTTTCTGAATTTGCTGGAATTGTTACTCTTGACCTTGTGGTCACTCTGACAGCCCTCGAGGGAACTTTTTCAACTAGAGTTCTACATATTTTCCCATTCAATTTTAATCCCTTTTTAGCACTAAGTTGGTAATCATTTTCATACAAGAAGTCTAATCCAATTAGTCCATCTTCATGAATAGGTGCAATTAATACAGTGCAATTAAAAGTTTGACCCGATGCACTAAATGAAAATTCACATTGTCCATCTATGGCTAATAAACCATCATCCGCAACTTCAAGACGTATTGAAGGGTCAACTTTACACAACTCAGGTCGCACATCCTCTGGTATTCTTTGATATAATGCAGTAGAAAAAATCGTAGTACAGGCACCAGTATCTATGACTAAGTTCGCACGCACAGTTTGAAAAATATTTACAGGCAATATAATGGAAACACCATCTGTATTAGCACCCCTACACTTAATAGTCTTAAATTCAACTTCATTGTTATTGACCAAGTCTGTGCCGTTAGGCTTGGTCGAAGCTAGTTGTTTTCCGACTTGTTACCTTCCTGAAGGTTTGCCTTACACTCGTCCGCATAGTGAGCAAACTGCTGGCATCTAAAACACTGCACATCTTTTCTTGAGCGCTGATTTACTTTACGATCCGAGGCTGATCTACTACTTTTAACATTCAACTGGTTCGCGAGATGATCAATCTTTTTGCCTATGTTGGATTTCAGATCCCTACCAAATTCTTGCAGTCTTGCTTCTGTTACATAAGGTTCCCTGCCCATGTCAATGTTCCTAATTCTCGCCCCTCTCACGTCATTTCTGATGCTTGAATAGTTGTCAAGCAATTTTCTTGCCTGATCGATAGTTTTTGGGTCCTGCATCCCAATGAACAAAGCCGCCTGAGAATCCTGAAGTCCCTTAAGAAAGTGCCGAAGGTTTATCGTTTCCCTCGTCTCGTTGTTTGCTGTGGGGTAACCTTTTATTACCAGCCTCTTAACCTCTGCCACATATTCAGCCAATGATTCTTTTTCCCTGTTGTATTTCCGGTTTTCTAACTCAGTCAGATAGGAGGAAGTGGAGCGCTTTTCCTGAAATCGCGTTGCCATACATGATTTTATCTTTGCATAACTTGACAATTCGTCAGCTCCCAGCTGCTTGAAAGCGTATTCCGCAGCATCATCGCGTAAACTATTCTTAAGGCGGAACAAACATTCACTATTGTCCCACTTGCATGCATCAACCATAGCTTCAAATTGGTGAATGAAACTCTCCCAGGATGATTTGCCATCAAAGATAATTTGCCTTGGTAGAGGAACCTCGTATTTATCATGGCCTCTCATCTGTTGATTTTGCTGCCTTGATGTATTGCTGTTTTCATTCGAAGCTGTGTCCCTTTCATTAACTAAATTTCTTATCTGATTGTCCTTTTCCATAGAAATGTCATTGATTCGTTGTTGGTAACTGCGTACTAATTCATCTCTTTGTAAAGTACTTTCCTGTTCATTCTTGCATAGTCTCTCACTTAAGGTCAAGTTATCAACTTCTGCCGATTTAAGTTTTTGTCTCAAAAGTTCAACTTCAGCTAATAATTGTTCATGACTATCATCATCTTCAATTGTGACAGAATCTTTTTCTTGTTGCTTTTTAGGTCCCATGATTGTCACTCAATTGTCACCACAAATATATTAAATAGAAATATATGTCCAAATTTCTGATAAGCACGTGTGTAAGTCCATTTCCGTCGCCGCCACCAGTGTTTAAAAACGTAAGTTCGGGTGTGGGGGTTTATACTCCGTTGATAAAATACACTTCAGTTCCAATTTTCAATGTTAGTTTATTATGAAATTTTGTCTAGTGATGGAAATAAAGTCATCAAAATTATAATTCTCTCATTCCTCTGGTCTAAAGTCACTTATAATTATAACTGTAAAATATTTCATTTCTTGTTTCTATGATCTGTCATTTTCAAAGTCCGAGCCAAAAGTAAAGAATCACCTCCAAAGTTCTGACCTAGGTTTATATACAAAAGCATGTATCCTCCCATATTTGGAGTGTATCATAGTAATGAAAGACAAAGATTACCCCTAATATTTATGAGGATAACCGTTGACTGATGGTACCATCCCAAATACAAAGCCACCTCTAACTCTAACAACCAGACATGTTTACGATGGTACATGATGATAACATACCCTGATAAAATGATACAAAATGATACACACTCCAGTCCCAAGCAATTTATGAGGGTAACTGGTGAATGACAACTCAAGTAGCAGAGGCCAAAGTTTCTCATCAGTAGAATCAATTAATAAATCAGCTTTAATAAGACTGCTAAATTTACAACAACACATAAAGGCATGACATTGGGTCACTTTTCATTATTTGATCCGGGATGGCTGTTGCAGCATTTTTGGGAAAGTTTCAATATGATACTATGAGGAAAAATTTGTAAATGACAAAGTGGTCGAATTTATCATCAGTCAACGTTCGTACAGTCCCCATTTTACATACCCCTTTTAGGGCCTCACTTCATGTGAGTTTGCTTACTAAATATAAATTTGAATTATGTTAAGTTTTAAGCAAATGTTAAGCTTTATTTTGATACCAACCATTGATAACAATTTGCAGGAATAAAAAAGCTACACGTAAAAAAACCTCATTTTCTGTCCGGGTTTATCATCAGTACAGGAACAATAGAAAAGGCAGAACAGGAGGTGGTGTTTTCATTTTGGTATCTAAAAAGTTTAAAAGTTTCTCTCCAACAGAATTAAAAAAGAAAAAGTGGAAACTCCACAGGTCGCTCAACACAACAAAAACGAAAATGTTGCAGGCTCGGTTTGATTGAGCCTGTTCATGGACGGTAGTGGAAATGCATGCTACCGTCCACGCCCTCTAGCCCCGGGTTGAGCAGAACTCAACATTTACACATGCTAAAAGTACAAAAAACTATATAGAGACATCCGCAGATGTGTTCATACGGCGGTGCACATGAAACCTTCAATGCTACACTAGTGTTTAATTCCATGAAAAGCGGCGTATGGTACCGAGTTAAAATAATGGGTTTGTCCTAAACGAGAAAACAATGAGCAGAACTAAACAAACTGGAATTTCGAAAGGGGATCTGAGGTTATGGAGCCTGCATATCACAGGAACTACCAAAAGACAAAATTAAAAAGCAGGCACCATGTCCAAGGGGTGATTAAACAATACCCAAAGCTATGAAAGCGGGAGTATTGGAACCACCCAGGCCGAAATGTTCATGCTGAGAAACTAAACAGTACCAGTAACACGAAAGTCTGATTCTGAAATTATATGGGCAAATATCAAACTGAAAGGCAAAAAGGACTTGCTTATTTGTAGAGCATACAGGCCAGACAAAGATTTCAAGTGCATAGATGAACTTGAACCTACACTCTCCCTTACCGACCAAATAAATAGCACAACCATGATATTGGTGGGAACCTAAATCTAGGTGATATAAACTGGGAGTCAAAAACTGTAAATACAGGTGCCCACCATCTAGAAGAATGTAATAAACTTTTAGATTTTGTAGATTCTTACTATCTCACACAATTGGTACATGAACCAACTAGAATCGCAGACACTTCTAGTAATTGCCTTGATATTATACTATTGTCCAATCCCACTTTGGCGGAAACAGTGAAAGTCATTCCTGGTTTTAGTGACCATTGCATACCATTTGTTGACCTTTTATCATCAGCAAGAAATTATCTAAAAAGTAAGTATAAAATGTTATTACCGGTATTTGATATTTTAAAGCAAATTGGTCAGAAATTTAAAAAGATTTAGTAAACTTTGTCACCCTAAACCACCCTTAAAACTTAGGTGTTCAAGAATTGTGGCATAGCTTTCAACAGAAATTAGATGGGCTAGTATCTAGTCATGTAACCAGCAAAATTGTCTCAGGCAGACATCATCTTCAATGGTTGAACTCTGAAATTAAAAAGCTAATGAAAAAACGTGATAGACTCTATAGTAAAATAAAGAAAAATAAAAATGTCTAGTTGTTTTCTTAGCTTAAAAAGATTAAAACTCTTATCCAAAAGAAAACACGTAATGCATACTGAGACTACATGGATAATATTGTTTGTAGTTCAGAAGAACATAAACATGGCACAACCAAACGTTTCTGGGGTTTTATCAAAAGTTTTAAAAAATGACTCTAGTGGTGTTGCTCCTCTGATAGAAAATGCTGTCTTGAAATCTAGTGCCAAGGATAAGTCAGAAATTTTAAATAGACGGTTTTCTTCAGTATTTACAAATGACCCAAGTCCTAGCTTACCAAATTTTGGTCCTAGCCCATTTGCTAGCATGCCCGGAATAAAAGTAACTGAAAAAGGTGTTAAGAAATTGCTTGGAAATTTAAACCTGTACGAAGCAGCAGGTACAGACCAAATCAAACCTAGAATTTTAAAAGAATGTGCAAATGAAATAGCTCCACTTTTTACAATATTGTTCAATAAATCTCTTGATAGTGGTACTGTTCCCTCAGATTGGTCTAAGGCTTATGTAAAACCAATCTTTAAAAAAGGTGAAAAGTTTCAAGCTTCCATTTATAGACCAGTCCCATTGACATGTAGAGCTTGCAAACTATCAGAACACATTGTGGTCAGTAATATCTTGTATCGCTTAGACAAATTTAACATCCTGGTGGACAACCAGCATGGTTTTCGTGCCCGGCGGTCTTGCGAGACTCAACTTGTGGGTTTTATTCATGACTTAGGTAAATCAGTACAGCGAAAAAAAACAAAGACAAATATCAAACAGGGAATGCCACGCACCAAAAACGCAGCCTCCCCAAAACAAAACCTACAGCACGCAGACGTGCACACCACCCGCACACACACACATACACGTGCACACACACAAAGCCAAAACACCACAAACACACAAACACATACACGCGCACACACAAAGCCAACACAGGACAAAACGAACAAACAAAGGAACACAGTGGGGCACCGCCTTGGAACGGTCAGTGGCAAAAACACCACTGGGGAGCTTAAACCGGTTTATGGTGCGCACCCAACCTCACTCTTACCCCCACCATGTTCCAAAGACACGGGACAGTGTAAATAAAAGTAATCCCCTCCAGGTGAATCTCTAACACACGTAATGGAAACAAAAAGGCATGGCATGTAAAACACAAAAATGCTCGTGTATAAATATATAAAAAGCAAACCTTTAGAACTAAAAACGTATGTACTCAATGCCTTTTCAGAAGACAGAGCAACAAGAGAAACACCCTTAAGGGCCCGACGAAACAGGCCAGAAGACAGATATCAAAACAGTTCAGTCCTGGTAGGATTTAAAAAAAATGCTTATCATAGAGTCCTCCCCCTCTTCCCTCAGACACAATCAAAGAGGAAAGCGTAGTGTCCAACTGTAAACGGGTTGAACACTAAACATGCGGTATGTCTCAAAACAGTTGGGTCGTAACCTCTTTTAATAAAACGTTTTATAATTTTACCAAATACATTTGGAAAATTACCATGACCCAAGATCTTACAAAGTTTGTAAACCACATCCCCATAAAAAAAACGGGTTTAGAAATACATTCTCGCAGAAGTGTCTTCAAATTACTATTGAATTTTAAAACTAAATCAGAATTACGATAGTAAAATTTAGCAAAATATTTACGCAATTTGTAATAATGGTAGCCTTGCTGAAGAAGTTTACCTGTAATATATTGATTACGTTCATTGTAATGCTTGACATGACTACACGCTCTGACAAACCGAATTAATTGAGAAATATATACCCCGTAAGAAGTAGCCTGAGGTATATCCCATCCAAATGGGGAAAATTTACAATACTAAAATTAAATCATCCCTCTTGTCATAAATTTTGGGTATGTATAATATTGTCATAAATAGAGAGATGTAAATCTAAAAATGAGCATCAGTATCTGAATTGTTAGCATTAATTACTGAAGCTCCCTAGGATAAACAGTACCACAATTGACCAAAAAAACGGATTATCCATATTAAGAATATCATCCAGATAGGTGATGTATTATTAAATGCAGTTATGATATCTGCCTGCGTATCTGGAGAAAGGCTCAACATAAAGTCTCTTTCATAACAATATAAAAACAAATCTGCGACAAGGGGTGCACAATTTGTTCCATGGGAATACCAACTACTTGTCTAAAAACTGCATTCCCCAAACATGATGTAAATGTTGTTCAATAAAAGGAAAGGGCTTTACAAACTTCGTCCAGGTCCACATTGTATAATGTTTAATAATATTGCTAGTAAAAAAAGCTTTATCAAATTGTAAGCGAGAAATGTAGCATTCTCTCTGGCAAAAGTCTTTTGAATTAGGGCAGTTAGTTTGTCATTTATTAAGTTATGTGGGTAACGTGGTATACAAAGTAGAAAATCGTATGTACTGACTGTAGATACCTTGTAATTATTAATTTTAAACTTATCCAGGATTTCGCCAGAATTTTTAATCGACCAAAATAAGTGTTTACCAGAGTTTTCGTATACTTTATCGCAGTATCTTTCCACGTGGGCTTTCACAGCAGTTAGACATGATGTTAATAGTTTTGAAATATTTGTAGTTGTACAAGAGCTTGAATTAGCGATGAAGCGAGCTTTATATGGTTGTTTATGCAATTAAGGAATCCAGTACATGGTTGGTAGTTTAATTTGTTGATCGTCTATACGAACTTTTAAATTAGAAACTTCAGTGATGTGATCAGTGACCAAATTATTTTCAACAGAAGGACTCAATATATACGTTTTAGTGCTATTTATTTGTAAAACATTAATATAATGAAGCCAAGTTGATGTTGCCATCATGGACTTTAGTAAAGCATTTGATGTAGTTCACCATGGCCGGCTATTATTAGAATTAGATCATTATGGCATCAGTGGCTCTGCACATTCCTGGATCAAAGCTATCATAGGACAAAGAACACAAAGGGTGGTGGTAGATGGGGCGTGGGGCTTGTCTCCTGTTATATCAGGGGTCGGTCCTGGGACCTCTACTATTCCTGCTCTACATAAATGACCTACCGGGTTCTGTAACTTCCAATGTGCGTCTTTTTGCAGATGACTGTGTTATCTATAGAACTATTAATTCACAGGCAGACTCAGCTCAGCTGCAATGGGACCTTAACAGTATGTCATTATGGGAGCAGAAATGGAAGATGTCCTTTAACGTGAGCAAATGTCATATCATGCATGTTTCTAGATCCAGAAAACCAGTGAATACTGTCTATACCTTACATGATCAGCCTCTGTCTGTTGTCAGTCAAGCTACTTACCTAGGTGTAGAAGTAACGTGTAACTTATATTGGTCCCCATCATATAAACAAAATATCTAGTAAAGCATGTCAAAGTCTTGGTTTCTTAAAACGTAGTATACATTCTGCTAAGAGTAGTACGAAGACAACTGCCTATAACACCATTGTTAGACCAACTTTAGGGTATTGTTACAATGTTTGGGATCCATATCATCAGAAGGATATTGATAAATTAGAAAACATTCAGAGGCAAGCTGCGAGATTTGTAGTAAATAATTATAGCAAGACCCCGGGCACAGTCATAAATATCCTAACAAATTTAAGTTGGAATTCCCTCCAATCCAGAAGGAAATATAGTAGGTTGGTTTTATTTTATAAAATGGTTCATAATCATGTTGATGTCGATCATAAACCATATCTCGCTCCAATCACAAGACAATCTAGACATTACCATCACTTAGCTCTGCAAATACCTTCTACCACAGTTGATTACAAAAAATATTCATTCTTCCCCAGAACTGTGGTAGAGTGGAACATATTACCATCTCATGTAGTCAGTGCTGAAACAATCCTCGGATTCAAATCAGCACCGGCTGCATCGATGTTCCAACCATAATTATTATATATACTTGCTTTTATCCTGTTTTAAACTCTGCTAATATTTTTCTTTTCCTGTACAACAGCTTATGTATGTATATGTTTTACATTTATGGCTATAAGGTGTTAGGTTTTGCACCTTTTTTCATCACCAACTGTCAGGGAGTACTAGGTGGACGAGTAGTTTGGGAAACCTGATAGTCTTTCACTTTTTAATCCCCCACGCATGGATAAAATGTATCAAGAATTGAACAAGGCCATTATCGTAAAAGAAGGAGAAGACCAAGATCAGCCTGCAAGTCCGTGCAAGCTGATCATGGTCTGCACTGTTCGCTATTCAGTCAGTAAATTTTCAGTGAACACCCCTTTGAATAATAAGTGGTACTGCCCAAATTGAATGACGGAACAGTCCATTTTAGAAATTTAGCACGGTAAAGGTTAATAATTTTATTAATAAATAATATTGTTTAAAGTTAAGCAATATCTAATGACATTTATCGCTTTTCATATATTCTTTTAGATATTTATGTAGGGAACAAACAAACCCATTAGTAATACATAGAGTTAGATTCCTATTAAAATGTGTGTTTTATGGATTTGTATATTTTTCATAATAACCCCCTTTGAATATGAAATTATTTAAAAAGCTGAGTATTTCTTTTTATTTCAATATATTTTCTATTTTTACATTAACATTTGATAGATATCTAGATATTTCAGCTAGCTTCTCAATTCGTTTATTCCCATTTATCTTGGTTGCGCAATCAAGATAGGCAAAGGGAGGTAATAATATTTTTTTCAAACCTGCATTTCTTATGAATTTCAGCTAACTATATAGTTTTTTAAGCAATTCTTTAACGAATATACTACAACAGACATTGTTTTTACATGATTCTTTAGGCAAAATGTGTTTATCAAATTTATACTTAGGCCTATAGAAAGAATTGTTTGTTTCCGATAGCATGCTAAAAAATTAGGGTAGGTAGGTCGGAATTTTTTTTATTAAGTTGGACTTTTCGGTAATTATTTTTGTATCAAAAATGAATACAAATAAAGGGGTTATGCCTTTAGAGCATTAGTAAGTTGATTTCTAACATCACTGACCATGTTTAAAGCATAAAAAGTGCAGTTTTGCAACTTTTTGTTAAAAACATTTAGGGTCGGGCCAAGAATTTAGGATAGGTCAGGATACTGGAAACAAACAATTTTTAGGCCTTATGCTTAGAAAACGCTAACTTGGTTGAACAACCAGAATAGGAAAATCAAGTTTTAAATACATCCCCAGTGAAAAACTAAATTGTATTAAGCGCTGAGTGAACACATGTAAGTGTAAATGATCAGATATTAAAGTTTCGATCAAATCCGTTACTTGACCAAAATTTGATTTAACAACCTTTTTAATCTGATGCGTCAAGTTGGAAACAGGCTGATTCGGACCATGGCTGATTCGGACCAGGCTGATTCGGACCAAATATTTGGCTGATTCGGACCAAATAATCTGGCTGATTCGGACCACATACTTTGAAATAATAGTACATAATTGTGCATATATTTTGGCTGATTCGGACCACGTATTTTAAAAATAACAGTAGATAATGAGCATATTTGTTGGCCGATTCGGACCACATACTTTGAAATAATAGTACATAATTGTGCATATATTTTGGCTGATTCGGACCACGTATTTTAAAAATAACAGTAGATAATGAGCATATTTGTTGGCCGATTCGGACCACATACTTTGAAATAATAAGAGTACATAATGTACATATATTTTGGCTGATTCGGACCACGTAATAAGAGTAGATAATAAGCATATTTGTTGGCCGATTCGGACCACATACTTTGAAATAAAGTAAATAATGTGCATATATTTTGGCTGATTCGGACCACGTAATAAGAGTAGATAATAAGCATATTTGTTGGCCAATTCGGACCACATACTTTGAAATAAGAGTACATAATGTGCATATATTTTGGCTGATTCGGACCACGTAATAAGAGCAGGTAATAAGCATATTTGTTGGCCGATTCGGACCATATACTTTGAAACAATGTAAATAATGTGCATATTTTAACTTTGAAATAAAGTAAATAATGTGCATATATTTTGGCTGATTCGGACCACGTAATAAGAGTAGATAATAAGCATATTTGTTGGCCAATTCGGACCACATACTTTGAAATAAGAGTACATAATGTGCATATATTTTGGCTGATTCGGACCACGTAATAAGAGTAGGTAATAAGCATATTTGTTGGCCGATTCGGACCACATACTTTGAAACAATGTAAATAATGTGCATATTTTAACTTTGAAAGAAAGTAAATAATGTGCATATATTTTGGCTGATTCGGACCACGTAATAAGAGTAGGTAATAAGCATATTTGTCGGCCGATTCGGACCATTTGGATTTTTTTATCTTGGATCACAACTCACTAGATCGTTAAGCGAAGAAAAGAAAAAGGTTTATTTCAATCAATTTTATTTTTATTTATTATTATTTACATAACAATCATAACGGATCACATTTTAAACGATTCATGGAACTGTATAATATCAACATATGTACCATGGAACAAAATTTTAAAGAAATTAAATTTACATAAAAACATTAATGAATACATCTAAACAACGAAATCGAAACTTTTAGATATATCAAGTTATATGTAATTATGAAATCATGAAACAGCAATCATATTTACAAAGACTAAGACAAGATTTTTATCATTTATGAATATCTAAACAACGAAATCGAGTTTAGAAATGTCAATTAAATGCAACCATGAGATGATTACCTGAAACGGAACAATCATATATTATTTACAAACACATAGAACAAGAATATTTACACGAAACGTTTATGAAATGACAGACAGACCTTTATTTTCTATCAATGGACACATAACATGATATACAAATACAAATTCACGATATAATATATACAAACTAAGTGGTTTGAGAATTATTATATTATAAACATATATACATAAACACTGCCTTTTCCTGAAAATGTATATTGACCCTTTTTTGTTCTCTGTACGGGGGAAATCAAAATGTGTCTCTAGCAATTAAACATTGAATGATTTAGTGTACAAAAGCAATTATGAAATGAACTAGAACAGAACACAGAGCAATATTTTTTTCAAACACATAGAACAAGAATATACAATATATTTACATAAAACATTTATGAATTTATCTAAATATTTACAAACACAAACACAACAAAATCACTGACTTTGTTCAGTCACATCCCTCGTTCAGTAACAAAATCACAGTTCACTTTGTTCACAGTCACAGCCCTTTGGGGATTAATTTAACTAGATTGGAAGCGCCAGATCGCCAATGTGCTTCAGGATGTATCCTGCTTTCACTGTCTTTTCTCCGTATTTCGTCCAAAGGTCGTTGAGGTGTTTCATTTTCGCGTCCTGTTGTTTTCGTTGGTGGCGTCGAAGCTTCCCCTCCTTGATTAGTTTTAGTTGCGTAGGTACATTGCTGACTTCTGTGTAAAGCAGGGTGATCAACAAGTACAACGGCAGCCCACTCTTCATTGCACGTCGGTTGATTCTATTGTGCCATCCTTCCACGTCATTGTTTGTCCGTATGCTGCGCCCGTAGACCGATATGGATGGAAGTGGCCACATTGTGTTGGTGATCCAAGTTTCTCTGACATAATTAAAGTACGCTGTGAGACGGACGGCGGAAGCGTCGACCTTTTCGTTCAGTTTCTGGAAGGCATCGGCGATGTCGTCGGCTGGCAGGAACGGCAGAGCGAAGACTTTTCGTAGGAGATTATAAACGCTGCCATTCTGCTCGTACTCGTGCTGTAAATACAGAAAAAAATGATTATTTAAGAACAAACAAAGAAAAACGTTATAACTTGAATTTATTTAACAGATACTATGTAATGAACATATTATTATTATTTGAATTTTAATCTATTCAGATAATATTTAATATTTAATATTATAGATTTTTAACTTGCTTACCGTGAGCCCTTTTTTCTGGACCTGCTTGTACAGCGCCTGTTTGAAGTGGAAGGAGCAACCATGTATGACAGGGTCGTCAAACACACTGCGAAGTCCCTTCCAGAGACCCTTCTCAAAGTCGACGACGAACGACGACACTTTTGGAGGTGATGGTAATGAGTGTGTAAATGATGTCATAAACACACAAAATGGCAGCCTCCATGATCAGCAGTTTTCCTGAATTTCAAACTGCTATATCTTTTTCAATAGTGGTCCGATTTTAAAAATACTTTCAACGTTATGAAAGGCTTGAGGATGGCTTTCATATACAATCAATGTGTTGTCAGGCTTTCCTAGTCCTTTAATAAGTTAGATTTATTAGGGAAATCGATCGTGTCTGCTTTTTATGTGGATTAGTTGTTATGTGTCTATCATATTTTTCATTTTTTCTTTTCTTTTTTCTTTTTGCAACATTTCAATTTTGTTAATGTTGAGTTTAGTGTAGTTCATGTAGAATCGAAGCCTGAACATCATCTAGATGCTAGGCGTTGCCTCTTCTTTGGGCCCATTTGTATTTTGTTTTCCCAATTTGGCATTAATCAGTTTTTTATGAGATTGTTGGAATATCCTTAATTCTATTCCATTTTGACATAATATTGTGTTTACTTTGGCTCAAGGCTTGAATTGTTTTTGTGTGTTCCCCCCTTGTACTAGTATTTGTTCTGACAACGAGCATGTTAGTGGAAGTTTTGCCAAAGTTCGTGCCTAAGTAGGATGACCAGACTTAAGATGAGTCTATCTGAGGCCTGACAAGAGTTTTGTATGTTGTTCCTGTAATCCTTTTGTTTTTTAGTTTGGATGTTAGCTTTTTTGAAACATTGTGTTCTGTTTATTGTTGTGCAGATTTTGTTAATATGCGTGTCAAAGAGAGGTCATTCGAAAGGTCTACAGCAAGATATTTTGCATTTATTTGTTTCATGGATCAGGCCATGCAGTATGTAATCATGTTGTACTGGATGTTTATTTCGAGAAATATTAAGGACCTGGTATTTACTAGGATTGAATAACATTACTCATCCATACTCCCATTTTTCGAACGGTACACTGTAATATGGTAACACAGACAAAGCTGATATTTTTAATATAAACCAGTTTCAATCTGTTTTCACTCTACTAAATTTATCTTCTCACTCAGACAGAGCATTCCTTGGCATAGTACAGTAAATGGTATTTCTTGTATAGTATGATTTAACATTCACGTTTTTTTTTTAAAATTAAGTTATGTACGATGAACAGATGTGAAATATTCCCGAGTATGATGATTTCTAAATATTAACAATACAGTAACTGTAGCTTATTATTTTTCACTTATGCCTGTTCCCTATTAAATCTAGATAATTATTTTTACTTCTTGTTTCAAACAAACAGACATTAGTGAACGCATTATGATTCACTACGTTTGATCAAAGAATCAATGAATAAATATTGATAAATTCTTTGGTTTGATAGAACATCGCGATCCACTATGTCTAACAAAATACTGTTCAGATTTACTTTTCGTTCCCTTTATCATTTCATAAATTATCATGTTTAAGATTCCTTTAAAGTACACAAAAATTAGTCTGATATTTTTTTTTAAAGATATGTTTCTAAATGTCTACTGTCTCGCATTTACTATCTCAACAAAAGACCTCTTAGCTCTGATTTCCTATGTATTGAGAAAAAAGGGTCACGATTAGCCCCTGGTCTGAACACTCGCAACATGTTTTTTGTGCCGACTGCGACGACAACGATATTGCTGTGCTATTTCGTGTGAGAGTACAAATATGGAGGACAGGGTTCAATTTGACCAAGTAAATATCTGTACTTCGCTAGAATACTTTGAATGTATTTTATACGTTGTGAATTTAGATAAAGTAACGATAATTTCTGCATGGGGCAAAGTTTCAGCATACTTAAAAGCACCCGATCTAAAAAAACAACGGCAGTACTGGTTCGGAACCAGTAGCCGGATAGCTCAGACTCGGAGATCTCTATCTATGTTTATGTTGAGCGCAAATAACCAATCTGCGCTATTTACCAAACGCGCAGCGCATATAACAAATTTTTGTACGTTGGTTATATGCGCAACGATTTACCAATCGTTGCGCAGGATAAATTTAATCTGTGCGATTTACCAAATGCGCAGCGCAAATAACAAATGTAACTTTATATATCAGAAATTTGCATTTCGTGTTTGATAAATCATGCAGTTGGTCAATTTATTAATAAATATAGATGTCAAATGCTGAATATCTTGGTGTTTAAATTATGTGTCATAAATTTGTTTCTACATCAGTAAATTCACGGCAGTCGGCCACCAGGTTTCAATACCTCCGATCTTATATAAGATGCAATAAAACCCAAACATGCGTGAAGGTGTGATTTCCTCCAGCTTGCACACGTCGTCCTCTGGTATTTTTATAATTTTCTACTTCACCCGAGCACACACTTAGCAAAATATCGTTTTTATTATATTGAAATATCATGAAATTTCACAATAATATTCTTTTTACCAACGGGAGCATATCTCTCAACATGTCTAAGATAAAAGATGAAATAAAAAAGTCACAGAATTAAAAGAAAATTCTTACAGATCTTATTTATATTATTATTATTATTTTATAGTATAAAATCGATAGAATAAAGAGTAGGCCTAATTTTCATCAAAACGTAAACGAAATTTTATATTTTGTAGCTGCACAAGATATGTGTTCGGTGCCCTGCACAAAATGAAAATCTGGAAATTACTCTGATAATTTAAATATCTTTTATAAATCATATTAACTTTTACTTAGATTTACGATTACAGACTAAAACTATAGTTTTTTACAAATCTAAATGGATCTATAATGTTACACCTGTAACTTGCGTGGGAGGTCGGTCCTGCGCTAATAGCAAAGTTTGAAATTACACTGTATTTCAAATATATTTCATTCATAAAACATACTATTTATGTAACTTTTAAATGAATACTGTAAAAGAATGATTAGAAAAAGAGTGATTTCTGTCATAACGAGAACGAAATGTTACATTTTTTATCCACGCAAGATGTGTGTCTGCGCTAATAATAAATCTGGAAATTACTCTGATAACTTGAATATCTTTTATAAATCATATTAACTTTTACTTTGATTTACGATTACAGACTAAAACTATAGTTTTTTACAATTCTTAATGGATCTATAATGTTACACCTGTAACTTGCGTGGGAGGTCGGTTCTGCGCATATAGCAAAGTTTGAAATTACACTGTATTTCAAATATATTTCATTCATAAAACATACTATTTATGTAACTTTCAAATGAATACTGTGAAAAAATGATTAGAAAAAGAGTGATTGCTGTCATAACGAGAACGAAATATTACATTTTTTATCTGCGCAAGATGTGTGTCTGCGCTAATAATAAATCTGGAAATTACTCTGATAATTTAATATCTTTTATAAATCATATTAACTTTTACTTAGATTTACGATTACAGACTAAAACTATAGTTTTTTTTACAAATCTAAATTGATCTATAATGTTACACCTGTAACTTGCGTGGGAGGTCGGTCCTGCGCTAATAGCAAAGTTTGAAATTACACTGTATTTCAGATATATTTCATTCATAAAACATACTATTTATATAACTTTCAAATGAATACTGTAAAAAAATGAATAGAAAAAGAGTGATTTCTGTCATAACCGCGCGGGTTACAGAATTAAAATTACATTTGTCTTTGCAAAAGCTACAACTTTAGTCTGTAACCATAAAACAAAATTAAATTTAGCATGGTTTATGAATGATATCCAAGTTATCAGGATTATTTCCAGATTTTTTATTAGCGCAGGGCCGATATCCCTCGCAGGATACAGATGATTCAAAATATTCATTTGGCAAAAGCTACAATTTCAGCCTGTAATCACAAAACAATGATAAAGTTAGCATGGTTTATGAAAGATACCCAAGTTATCAGGATTATTTCCAGATTTTTTATTAGCGCAGGGCAAACACATCTTGTGCAGATAACAAATGTAATATTTCGTTCTCGTTATGACGGAAATCACGCTTCTTTCTATTTTTTTCTACTCCCAAAACATTTTTATGAAGTTACATAAATAGTATCTTTTAGAATTGTAATATGTTTGAAATATCGGCGTCAGTTCATAATTTGCTATTAGCGCAGGAACAACATCCTGCGCAGGCTACGGATGAAACATTATATTCAGATTTTTAAAAGCTACATTTTTAGATTGTAATCGAAAAACGAAGTAAAAGTTAAAATGGTTTATAAAAGATATTCAAGTTATTGGAGTAATTTTCAGAGTTCTATTAACGCAGGACACACATCTTGCGCACCTACAAAATGTAAAATTTCGTTCACATTTTGACGAGACTTATTAGTTATTCTACCTGTCTCACTATAAAACATTAATAAATGATATAAGTATAAAAGATCTGAAAGAATCGTCTTTTAATTCTACTTATTTTTGTTTTGTTTTTAATCTTGGCCGTGTCAAGAGATACGCTCACGTTGGTAAAAAAGAATTGCGCTTTTTCAATATGATGAAAAAAGGGATATGGTGAATTGTGGTAAGTGTGTGGCAATTCAGTCTTTTATGTAAGTCTCCTTTATGTTCTATATCCGGTATAAAATGACTGCGTGTGATCGAATGAAATAAAAATACTTTAGTTATAAAAAGAATAGAGAGGACGATGTGGCTATCTGAAGGAAATCACACCTTCACGCATGTTTAAGCTTTATTGCATATTGTATCATACTGCAGATATTGAAACCTGGTGACTGACTCCCATGAACTTACTGATGTTGAAATAAATTTATGACACATTTTTAAAACCTAGATTTGCAGTATCAGTCTGTAATTGTTAAACAATGTAAAAGTTAGCATGGTTTATGGCAGTTATTCATATTATCAGAGTAATTTCCAGATTTTCTATTAGCGCAGGACACATCTTGCGCAGCAACAAAATTTCGTTCACGTTCTGGCGAAAATTACTCTTTTGTACTACAAAACATTAAAAAATATCAATACGATCTGTAAGAAATGATCAATATATATTTGAAATATCGGTGTCATTTCAGGATTTGATATTAGCGCGGGATCGACATCCCGCACAGGCTACGGCGTTTAAAAGTTAAAAAAAATAAATGAAAAAACTTGTGTTATTAAATATACTTTGGATATTTTGTATCATTTTGAAGTTTTTTAACACTTATGACAAATGACTCTTAATACCGTCGTCAACAGAAATTTTTAGTCCATAAACTACCAGGGACGTGAGCATCTCATTGAAATTACCGCATAAATACGCTCATTTACTTTAAAAACTGTTTTTCTTGTTCTTTACAAATTAAGCACAGTCAATTCACACATTTACGCGTGCCTGATCACCGTCAGTTTTAAAATCAAACTGTTTTATGTAGGCCTACAAGTCTAACCCTCTAATGATATTCAATTTTACCGGGAGATATCATCCATATGTTAAAAGCGCAGACTCATTTACCAAACGCGCAAGACAGTTACCCTGCGCATATAAGAAATATATAAGGTTGCCCGATTTACAAATCGTTGCGCAGATAACAAATTGGTTATTTGCGCTGCGCGATTTACCAAATGCGCAGATTGGCTATATGCGCGTAACATTTATATGCTGTTACGGATCTCTGAGCTGAAACGAATCCCGTACTGGAACCTAACCAGGAATGGTGCCAGAAAATCTGTCACGCAATAATTTCATCAAATGAAATGCAGTGGGTTCACCTTTTACTTCAAAATATTAAAGTATCCTGGGAAAGAATAAATCCTGGGTTAACTGGGTTAAATCCTGGTTAACTCAACAGCAAGGCTGTTGGAAGTGACCTATAAACCTAAATCACTACAATATTTCTAATCCATTTTTCTTTTGATCTGGCATAAAATAATCCATGCAACATAATTTGAACACAAGTTTCAAATTGGTATCGCTGTCTGCAATATTTTGTCTGCCATTGATCAGGGTTAAACATGTTTATGATTAAATTAAATTCACAAATAGGTGAAATATTGATCTTGATTTTCAAAAAAAACTACGTGCTCTGAACTGTTGCATGACGTCATCAGTTGCTCACGAGAGACTGTGCAAGATGTTGCGGTTTGAGACTGGTTAGTTGACCAAATGGGGATTCGCCGTAACTTAATGGACGCGACCATCAGAAAATAAAAACAGCGTCAGTTAAGTTATGGTAGCTAGAACTAGTAGCCGGACAATTTTTCATATTTCGGCTCCATAAATTGTTCAGCTCAACCACGAAATTAAGTCCCAACGAGCAAATTTTGTCCACAGTAATGTAAATTGTACTCAGTGGCGCCAAAAAAGACACCATAGCCATCCCGTCTTGTCCGTAGTTGTGTGCATGCGGCAGTACTAACCTGCAGCTTTTGTGTAGTTTATGGAGGCTCCATCAGCGTTTAAACATAAACTTACTGGACCAGTCCTCGCCCAGAAAAGGCGTTATAACTGCAATATTTTTGTTGTAATACTGTAAAGCAACTTCTTTGCGTCGTTAGTTCTACCCAGGCATTGCCCCATTCAAATGACCCAATTTAAAGTAAACGCATACATCCAGGACTTTGAAATCAGGCGTTACACCACTATACTGTTTTCATTGTTTTTCCAGGTGGACAGGACCAGTGCTCGCCCAGTGGAAACCTATCAATACTTGTACCATTACGTTATACAAACACACTTAAAGCCTTATACATAGGTGAGCGCTTTAGGGTCAATGACCCTCTTGTTGAAAATATTTATTTTAAGTCATGTTTCTTCTCGGTCACTTTTGATTTCACTTTCACTTTTATTTTCGTCTGCTGTCGACCTAGAACGGAACCGGAAACTCTTCAAAAATTAGGACAGAAAGTGGGACACAAAGGGTAGAAAAAATAAACAACACGTGATAAAAGTTTGCATCTTTATTACACAATCTGGCATTAAATTAAAAAGTGGGCGAGCATGTGCCTGGGCGAGCATAGGTCTAGTGACTCTAGGTATGCGTCGGAACAAAACCGACTATTTCATTAAGACATTTACCCGTTTGACGTAGAGGCACATGCCAACCACACTTTGCTGTGGCTGTTATATGATTTTTTCTGCCCTGCTCTGCAATGTTTATATTTACTGACATGTAGTAAACTACTACTATTTTGGAACTATTAGATATTATAAATTAATTGCCTGATTTGCATCCGATGCATTATTACCCAATTTACATAACATGTTTCTCGGCAGAAAATACCACATGCACAAGTTCAACAGCTTGTAATTTTAGATGCAGACGCGCATTCAACAACAGGCATGTACGGAACATAAAATCAGTAAATCTATAACAGTTTTTTTTTTAATTTGCAATAAAAAAACTAGTTCTTTAAACGATCAAGTGATGAACTTTATATTTGTTTCAATTATGAATGCTAATTGTGCAAGACTGTATCCCAGATGCTACAGTTTTGACACTTTTTAATTGACGCCGACTTTTCTTATTGAATATTTCACAGTTTCATTAAGTTTTGCAAATTAGGGGTCGTATAAATTATAATTATAGATAACGCGGTCAACAGTTAATTGGCACATGATCACTTGCTAATCTCCTGCGGCGTAGATTGCAAATTCAGTAACCATGGTAGCGCTGTTTGACACGTGTAGGTTTCACATGTTAGAACAAAATGATATACTAGATCTATTCCTGTGGAAATCATGAAAAACATTTTTTTGATTGAAAATCCATGAATTTACGTCCCCATGAAACAGCCATTTTGGCCAAAACTATGAAATTTCATGCAGACAAAATTGAATGATTTCGCAGTAATTGCATCAGAATGTCCAAATTTTGCATTGATTTGAATATTTTTTATACTTGAAATGACCGAACCATACATGTCGGTGTTTGAAATATATTTTGTATCCATCCATTGGGGAAACAAAGTGAGTCAGTTATTGTCACATTAACTTTGACTGACAGGTGAAATAGCTTCTGACATGCTAGCTCTTCTGTGTAATCAGTAAGCTACGCATTCAACATTTTTTTACGTGCCCCGGGGGATCATGGTTGGAATATTTTGGTGTCCTTTTCCAAAAAGTATGCTTACAAATACGCAGAATTAAACATTTCCAAGAACCCTGACACCGATGTCATGACAGCGCCCATGTAACAAGTTTTAAAAGTGAAACGTGCAGTTTTTAGTTGTATTTTTAAACTGTGGCAGTTTATTCAAGGTGTTTCCAAACCTCCCATCAAAGCTGTGCCTGTAGGAAGTTATTTACACAGGTTATTAGCAGTTACTATGATGTGTTCATAAACAGCTCTTTCATTAGAGCTTACCGGTATTATAGTGACCTGTTGATATTTCACACTATACCTAACAGTTGTTGTGTTCATGAAGTTTACTTAAAAGAGACTGTCACTAATTTTACTACTGTATGTTCCTTTTTATATAACTTTAAAAAAAGAGTACTGATTTTCATTTTAGATAGCATAATAAAATTCCTTGTCTTAAATTATGCAATGGTGGTTTGACCGGCTTATATATGTCATTATTATAATCCAGTATTTATCCTCCCAATTATACCATTCAAATAGCTGGGCAACCAAGTTTCAATCTGGTCTACCAAAATTTTCAGTCTAGGAGCCCAGCTGGCTACCAAGTTCAAAAGTTAATCTGAAACACTGCAAACCAGTAGCCGGACAAATATTTTGATGATGTTTTGCTGTTATTTTGATATCGAAATAAGTAATTAAATTATTTTTATGCCCCCGAAAGGAGGCATATAGTTTTTGAACCGTCTGTCGGTCTGTCAGTCTGTCAGCAATTTTCGTGTCCGGTCCATATCTTTGTCATCCATGGATGGATTTTCAAATAACTTGGCATGAATGTGTACCACAGTAAGACGACGTGTTGCGCGCAAGACCCAGGGCCGTAGCTCAAAGGTCAAGGTCACACTTAGACGTTAAAGGTCATTTTTCATGATAGTGCATTCGTGTCCGGTCCATATCTTTGTCATCCATGGATGGATTTTCAAATAACTTGGCATGAATGTGTACCACAGTAAGACGACATGTCGCGCGCAAGACCCAGGTCTGTAGCTCAAAGGTCAAGGTCACACTTAGACGTAAAAGGTCATATTTCATGATAGTGCATTGATGGGCATGTCCGGTCCATATCTTTGTCATTCATGCATGGATTTTAAAATTATTGGGCATGAATGTGTACCACAGTAAGACAACGTGTCGCGCGCAAGACCCAGGTCCGTAGGTCAAAGGTCCTAAACTCTAACATCAGCCATAACTATTCATTCAAAGTGCCATTGGGGGCATGTGTCATCCTATGGAGACAGCTCTTGTTACACATTTCTTTATCAATAATCTCTCCAATAATTCACATGAAAGATAATCTGCTTTTCAATAGCAGCTATGAAAGTAAATAGAAGCTGACTATAAAAAAATCGAATTTCTTCTAACACGAATTCTTGATGATTCCAATAGATATAGAATAAAATAAGTGCAAAAATCGACAGCCCTGCATTTTATGTAACTATTAACATGAAATTAAAAGTAGCACATGTTATCAGCAGACAATCAATATGTAGTTTAATTATTTCTGCCCCACTTGATACCCCGACAAGTGTAAACTACTGCGCAATGCTATCTTCATGTCCCGTTGAGACAGATAGTTGTTTTGTAAACACAGGTGAGATATCATCATAAAACCTAACATTATACAGTCTTGTAATATAGTGGTTTGTTGTAGACATGAAGAACAAACTTCCAAATGATCCAGATGAAACAATGTCGTGAATAACGCCGAAATAAAGTGGTTATTACATGTGTCTGGTAACTGGTCCTGTCCGAATACTGGTTCCCAAGCTCTAGATTGAATTTATTGAAATTCTTTAAAATCAACGAATGTTGAGGGATTGTAGCATGTCTGTGACACTGGAGGTTTGACGGTAGTCAGCCTTAATCTCAACAAACTGCCCGTCTCTGAACACCCTCTATCTGGTCTATGAGTGTTTGGGTATAGGATGATCACACTTCAGATGGACTTGAGGGGTTCAGATTTGACCTTTATGTTTCTGCGCAGAAATGCTAATGTTTGATTTGCCTTCTTTGCTGACCTTTTGATATGGCCGTCCCATGACAGGTTATTTGATAAATCCACGCTAAGGTATTTGGCCAAGGTGACTGATTCGAGTAGGACTCCAAGGACTTTGGCTGAATTATGGCCCCTTTTAACTTAAAATCTTGGTTAAGTTTTTTAGTACCAGTTCATATTTTGTGAAAATTGTTTGACATAATGGCTTTGAAACATTTATCACTTGTTTATTACAACAGTCTCTATCTGTATGCAAAGTACATAACTTTGTCAAGTATTTTGGCTGAATTATGGCTCTTTTGGACTTGGAAATTGGTACAATTTTCGTACAAGTCCACGTTTTGTCAAAATTATTTGACATGTGGCTTTGAAACTTTGAACAATTGTTATCCCCCGCCGATGAAATTGGTAGGGGGGTATTGAAATGGCGTTGTCCGTCCTTTCATGTGTTCGTCCGCAGCCATTTCTCAGTAACTAGCTGGTAAAATTTCATGAAACTTGAAATAAATATGAACCAACATACTTCGATGATGTCTGTCTTTCTTTTTTTTCAATTGGTCCATTTTCCTTAGAGTTATTGCCCTTTAATTGTTTGAAAATCTACAGATTTGTACATAACAAACCAACCCATAGAATTTCATAAAACTTCTTTCATTCTTTTCCATGAACATTTATTATAAACATGTGAAGTTGTGTACCCACACCTGGTCACACCCCTTCCCCCCCCCCCCCCCCCCCCCCCCCCCCCCCCCCCCCCCCCAAAAAAAAAATAAATAAATAAATTCTTTTTGTGATCACCCTTCGTTCGTCGTCAGTGCGTCCGTCGGTCAGATCTCCTAATGGGTTCCAGAGTTATATCCCCTGAAAGGGCCAAAATTAACTATTTTGACCTTGTCTGTACAATAGCACCTTCATTTATGATTTGATTTTAACCAAACTTGCACACAACTTGTATCACCACAAGATCTTGGTTCCTTTCTTGAACTGGCCACATTCCATCATGGGTTCCAGAGTTATGGCCCCTTAAAGGTTAGAGACCACCAATTGTTTTCCCATAGACTTACATTGTAACATTATGGCGTGTACGGCCTTCCATACATCGAAACATGTATATCTAATTACAAGTTTTTCAAGAACTATCTTAGTTCTACCAAAATATCGGACGAAAAACATATGAATAGTGATACTTTATTTAAGTAATTTTCGTGTGAATGAGATGACCCCCTGTTTGCATCATTGACATGGCGGGAGAAATTCGTTTGATAAAACTTTTTTTCAATACACATAAAATGTAGCAAATTTTGTCAAAATGTATAATAAAATACTGTAAATGCACTGAAAAAATATCAATTTTGAAAAAATAATCACTTCCTGGGTTTGTTTACATGACTGACCAATCAGAACGCACAGACGTTACCTTATTCCCAGGTATACACTTACCTCATTCCCAGTAAGTTCCCTGTACTTTTTTGAATTGGTGGCGTCTGACGTAAAGGTCCAAAATTGGCTATTTTGGCTTTTGCAGCCATGTAGAGACTTCATTTATGGTTTTATTTGATACAAACTTCCAAAATATCTTCAACAACAATAAATCTTGGATTCCATGACAAATCAGATCCATTCGTAGTTTCCAGAGTTACTTTATATCTGATTACCGCCCCTGATTGTAGTCAAAATGGATTTATATCAGTAAGTACTTATAGGACTTATTTGAAATTTCATTATAATGATTATTGTCATTTGTTGGACTGAGCCAATCAGGGTAGATAACATCAAATTACCTCCCTTTATTTCAAATTAAAATGGGTATATCTCCGTAACTAATGAAGATACTGATCTGAAATTTCATTTATGTCAACAGATTTATTTGGCAGATCCTTCTTTTGTTCACTTACAATAATTTTCTTTTTAATTACTTTCCTTTTACATTACTATAAATAGCTTATTTTTAGTAACTTTTTTATTATTGGCCATAGGGAAAAACTGAGACCACTTTTCTGTGGTACAACATGGATGGTACCTCCAATTTTTAGGTGTATTTTGACATATCTGTAAGAATTTTGTTTTTCTTTTTGGTTTCTTCGTCAGTCTGTCCGTCAACAATTTCTTGTCTGCACGATAGTGGTTTCATTTATGATCTTATTTTAACCAAATTGCACACAAGTTGTATCACCATAAGATCTCGGTTCCTTTCTTGAACTGGCCAGATCCCATTATGGGTTCCAGAGTTATGGCTCCTGAAGGGCCAAAATTAGCTATTTTGACCTTGTCTGCACAATAGCAGCTTTATTTATGATTTGATTTTTACCAAACTTGCACACAACTTGTATCACCATAAGATCTTGGTTCCTTTCTTGAACTGGCCAAATTCCATTATTGGTTCCAGAGTTATGGCCCCTGAAAGGTCCAAAATTAGCTATTTTGACCTTGTCTGCACAATAGCAGCTTCATTTATGATTTGATTTTAACCAAACTTGCTCACAACTTGTATTACCATAAGATCTTGGTTCCTTTTTTAAACCAGCCAGATCCCTTAATGGGTTTTAGAGTTATGGACCCTGAAAGGGCCAAAGTTAGCTATTTTGACCTTGTCTGCACAATAGCAGCTTCATATATGCTTTGACTTTAACCAATCTTGCACACAACTTGTATCACCACAAGATATTGGTTCCTTTCTTGAACTGGCCAGATTCCATTATGGGTTCCGGAGTTATGGCCCCTGATAGGGCCAGAATTAGCTATTTTGACCTTGTCTGCACAATAGCAGCCTCATTTATGATTTGAATTTAATCAAACTTGCACAAAACTTGTGTAAACATAAGATCTTGGTTCCTTTCTTGACTGGCCAGATCCCATAATGGGTTCAAGAGTTATGGCCCCTGAAAGGGCCAAAATGAGCTATTTTGTTATCAAAATGGATTTATATCAGTAAGTACTTTTAGGACTCATTTGAAATTTCATTATTGCCTTTAGTTGGACTGAGACAATCAGGAAAGATAACTATGGACTGGTTTTATGTTAAATTACCTCCCTTTATTTCAAATTAAAATGGGTATATCTCCATAACTAATGAAGATACTGACTGGAAATTACATTTATGCTATCAGATTGACTTGGACAGTCAGTGAAGATACATATTGACTTAATTTATGATAAATTACCTCCCTTTATTTTTTATGTAAATGAATATACCTAGCAGCTTCTAATGAGATTGGTTTGAAATGTTATTTATGTCTTCCATGGTAAGAAATAGTCATGTTAGATAACTATTGATTGAACGTTTATCAATATGAATACTTTTCATATATATTGTTAATTACCTCCCCTGATTTCAATAAAAATGGATTTATCTCAGAAAGTATTTATAGGACTCATTTGAAATTTCATTATTGTCATTAGTTGGACTGAAACAATAAGGGTAGAAAACTATGGACTGATTTTATGTCAAATTACCTCCCTTTATTTCAGATTAAAATGGATGTATCTCGGTAACCAATGAAGGTTCTGATTTGAAGTGTCATTTATGCCATCAGATTGTCTCGGACAATCAGGGTAGATAACTTTTGACTGAATTTATGACAAATTACCTCCCTTTATTTCATGTAAATGAATATACCTTGGCAGAATCTAATGAGATTGGTTTTAAATGTTATTTAAGTCTTCCAGGGTAAGAAATAGTCATGCTAGTACAAAAATGCAGCATTTGAGCGTAGGATACTCAAACTTAATATTGAAATTGTCCCTGACTAGTATGTGACCCATAGGTCAAAAGGGACTGTTACAACAAAATGTTTATCCTGATAATATTTTATGTGTAAGCCTATGTGATCCTTGTCAAAACTTGATCTTATCATTTAGAGCAATGGTACTCAGGTGAGCGATATAGGGCCATCATGGCCCTCTTGTTTAATTTTCCATCAATATTTATTATCAACATTAATGGTCATTGACAATAATTGATGTTTTGTACCCTCACCCGGTCGCCCCCCCCCCCCCCCCCCCCCCCCACACCCCAACCAAAAAATAGCATTCATTTTCTGTTAAATTGATTTTGACTAATGAAATTATTTGCTTCTTAGTAACATCCTTAACAATATAGCGCCGCAGAACAGAGAGTGAAACAGCTCCAAAGATGAGGATAACCTAAGACATATCCAATATTATGTATGCCTCTTTAAAAAGAAGCAACATATAAAGTCTCAAGGCGTTAAAGACTACACACTAAACGTGCAGCGATAGTATGATATCAAATCAAAATCATTGAATTCATGCAGAGTGACCCAGAGACAGCAAATAACACAAAAATATAAGATGTAACAGGTGATACTCTTGGATCCACGAGCTTCGTACTCTCAACCCAGTAGGAATCAATATTTCCGGAATACTCAGCCATTTCATTTATTTTTTTCACTTGTGGGAATGGATTGAAACTTCACACACTTATTCACTGTGATAAACTGACTTTTATTGCACAGGGTCCATAACTCTATTTTGCTTCTTTTTTTTAGCTCACCTGTCACTTCGTGACAAGGTGAGCTATTGTGACGCTTGATGTCCATCGTCCGTCGTACGTCGTGCGTCAACAATTTGTAAAAAAATCTTCTTCTTGAAAACCACGGGGCAGAATTACACCAAACTTCACAGGAATGATCCTTGGGTGGCCCCCTTTCAAAATTGTTCAAAGAATTGAATTCCGTGGAGAACTCTGGTTGCCGTGGCAACCGAAAGGAAAAACTTTAAAAATCTTCTTCTCAAAAACCAGAAGCCCTAGAGCTTAGATATTTGGTGTGAAGCATTGCCTAGTGGACCTCTACCAATTTTGTTCAAATCATGACCCCGGGGTCAAAATTGACCCCGCCCCAGGGGTCACTTGATTTTACATAGGAAAATCTTAAAAAATCTTCTTCTCAAAAAGCAGAAGCCCTAGAGCTTAGATATTTGACATGTAGCATTGCCTAGTGGACCTCTACTAAAATTGTTCAAATCATGACCTCCGGGTCAAAATTGACCCCGCCCCAGGGGTCACTTGATTTTACATATGAAAATCTTCAAAAAATTTCTAAAAATAAACCAGAAGGCCTAGAGCTTAGATATTTGACATGTAGCATTGCCTAGTGGACCTCTACAAAATTTGTTAAAATCATGACCCCCAGGGTCAAAATTGACCCCGCCCCAGGGGTCACTTGATTTTACATCGGAAAATCTTAAAAACTCTTCTTCTCAAAAAGCATAAGCCCTGGAGCTTAGATATTTGACATGTAGCATTGCCTAGTGGACCTCTACTAAAATTGTTAAAATCATGACCCCGTGGTCAAAATTGACCCCGTCCAGGGGTCACTTGATTTTACACATGAAAATCTTCAAAAAAAATTTCTAAAAATAAACCAGAAGGCCTAGAGCTTAGATATTTCACATGTAGCATTGCCTAGTGGACCTCTACTAAATTTGTTCAAATCATGACCCCAGGGTCAAAATTGACCCCGCCCTAGGGGTCACTTGATTTTACATATGAAAATCTTCAAAAAAATTCTAAAAATAAACCAGAAGGCCTAGAGCTTAGATATTTCACTTGTAGCATGGCCTAGTGGACCTCTACAACATTTGTTCAAATCATGACCCCCAGGGTCAAAATTGACCCCGCCCCAGGGGTCACTTGATTTTACATATGAAAATCTTCAAAAAATTTCTAAAAATAAACCAGAAGGCCTAGGTCTTAGATATTTGATGTGTAGCATTGCCTAGTAGACTTCTACCAAATTTGTTCAAATCATGACTCCATGGGGTTACTTGATTGTACATAGAAAAATCTTCAAAATTTTCTATAAAAAACCCCAGAAGGCCTAGAGCTTAGATATTTGACATGTAGCATTGCCTAGTGGACCTCTACAAAATTTGTTCAAATCTTGACCCCCCCAGGGTCAGATTGACCCAGCTCCAGGGTTACTTGATTGTGCATAGGGAAATCTTCATAAATTTGCTAAAAATAAACCGGAAGGCCTAGATCTTAAAGCTTTAGCTAAGAAATTTGTTCAAGCAAGCAACTCTAATCAGATGAGCGATATAGGGCCATCATTGCCCTCTTGTTTACAAAATTATGCCCCTGTTTTGACTTAGAAAGTTTTGGTTAATGTTTGGTATGTAAGCTGGTATCTCAGTACCCACTAATGGGAATGAATTGAAACTTCACACACTTGTTCACTGTCATGATCTGACATGCACTGTGTAGGTTCCATAACTCTACTTTGATTTTTTTTTAAATTATGCCCCTTTTTTGACTTGTATTCCTTGTATTCATTCAGTTGACAAGGCTGTTGAATAGTCGAGCATTGCTGTCCTCTGACAACTCCTGTTTACATAGAAATTAGTTTAGTTTGGTACATTGTATACCATTCTATATTTTGTCTAAACTGTTTGATACATGGCTTTGAAACTTTGAACACTTCCTTACCATCAATCATGGTCACACATTGCCATATAGTGCAAGACTTATCCAAATCCACAAATACAGGTACATTGTTTGTCTTACAATTTTTTCTTCTTTTGTCTGAAAATCTCTGGTAATATTTTGACCTCATACTTCCATCAATTCTTCGAATAGTTGAGCGCGCTGTCAACGCTTGTTGTGTTTCTAGTATCCCACTCCTCGGAGAATGGAAAGTTAAAAAAGTTCTGTTTTGTCTTTATTTGTGTGTGTGTGTTTGTGTGTTTCTTAGTGTCTTAATATCCTCTTTCTTTAAAAAAAAAGGAACAGGATGAGATAAGGCTTTCTCCCAGACTGTGCTCATCTTCTGTGTGAGCTCCTTTGTCTGCTGACCACTCTTATTCAGAAGCATATTTTTATTTTATATTTTAGATTAGAAGACTAGTTAAGTACAAAAAAATGCTGATGATGAACTGTGAAGAACTGTAAAAGGTCAGCGGCCACTTCTCGTTTTTTGAGAGTAATGGACAGTTACATTCTGATGGTAATTGTGACTGGTGACCAGGAAGATGCTATTGAAAACTTGTTCCAGTGTAAAGGCTGGAAGTATGAAAAAGCTGGTAAGGAATAGATTGATAAATAGTGGCTTCATCTAACATACATTACTGTATGATTGTTTCTTATTGTCAGAAATTTGTCATTGATTACTTAAGTCCAAAATTAAAGGCTAGGGTGGAGCTTTCTTATAACAAAGTCAGATATTACAGACTCTTAGACAGTACATAGTAAAAATAATCCATCAAGAGAGTCCTTTAGTTCATTATAGTATCATGCACATAAATTGACTGCATCGTATAGCAAAAAATCTTTCATAAAAAGTAATTTCTATTGTCCCAAGAAACTATTTTCAGTGTATTTTACAAAGTTTTAAAACTCAGTTTAGAATTTCTCAATCATGTGATAAACAGGTTGGATATATGTGAAGCAAAAACTGTCAATACTATTTCATATGAAAATGAAATATCTATGCATTTTATATCTCATCTTCACACCTAAAGAAATTAATTTGATATTACTGTCACACAAATTTTCTTTCGTTTTAATAATAAGTCAGATAATTTTGTAACAGTTTTATAGATCTGGACAAATATTGGACCGATATAAGATGAGTGGTTTTAGTTGTGTCGGGGTGAACTGAGATTTAAAATATATTTTAGTGATAAGACTGCTCACTTTGAAAAATGTGTATATAAACCATCAGTGAAAAATAATTGTGTCACAGAAGTCTAAGCTCCAGTGAATAAAAAGCCATTTGCTAGACAAATAGAAACTAAAAACTTTCTTAGTTTCCTCTGTTTTGTATTTAGAAATAAAACTACATCTAATGACACATACTTGGTATTCTTTCAAAGAAAATACACGTTAAAACAAACACATAAAACAAAATTTCTTGTTTGGATACAACGATGCAACAATGCAAATCAGTTACAGAACTTTTAAAGATCGCCTTACTAAAAATACCATACCTTTAAACTTTTTCTCATGATTCATATGATGGATTTTTAGCTCACAGGTGAGTTATCGTGATCGCTCGATGTCCGGCGTCTGTCTGTCTGTGTGTCGTCTGTCAACATTTAGCTTGTGTATGCAATAGAGGCTGTATTTTTCAACTGATCTTCATGAAACTTGGTCAGAATGATAACCTTGGTGAAATCTAGGCCAGTTTCGAGAATTAGTCATCTGGGGTCAAAAACTAGGTCACTAGGTCAAATCAAAGAAAAACCTTGTGTATGCCATAGAGGCTGTATTTTTGGTCGGAATTATTATCTTGATGAAATCTAGGCCAAGTTCGAAAATGGGTCATCTGGGATCAAAAACTAGGTCACTAGGTCAAATCAAAGAAAAACCTTGTGTATGCGATAGAGGCTGTATTTTTCAAGTGATCTTCATGAAATTTTGTCAGAATGATAACCTTGATGCAAACTAGGCCAATTTGAAAATGAGTCACTAGGTCAAATCAAAGAAAAACGTTGTGTATGCGATAGAGGCTGTATTTTTCAATTGATCTTCATGAATTTTGGTCAGAATGATTGCCTTGATGAAGTCTATGTCAAGTTTGAATATAGGTCATCTGGGGTCAAAAACTAGGTCACTAGGTCAAATCAAAGAAAAACCTTATGTATGCAAAAGGGGCTGCATTATACACCAGGTCTTCATGGAATTTGATCAGAATGATTGTCTGGATGAAATCTAGGTTGAGTTGGAATATGGGTCATCTAGGGTCAAAAACTAGGTCACCCGGTCAAATTAAAGAAAAACCTTGTGTACGCAATAGGGGCTGCATTTTACACTGGATATTCATAAAATTTAGTCGGAATGATTGCCTTGATGGAATCTAGGTCAAGTTAGAATATGGGTCATATGTGATCAAAAACTAGGTCTCTAGGTCAAATCAAGGAAAAACCTTGTGTATGCGATAGAGACTGTATTTTTCAATTGATCTTCATGAAATTTGGTCAGAATGATAGCCTTGATGAAATTAAGGTCAAATTTGAATGTGGGTCATCTGGTGTCAAAAACTAGGTTGCTAGGACAAATCAAAGAAAAATGTTTTGTATGTGATAGAGGCTGTATTTTTCAGTTGAGGTTCATGAAATTTGGTCAGAATGATTGCCTTGATCAAATCTAAGTCAAGTTCGAATGTAGGTCATCTTGGCTTAAAAACTAGGTCTCTAGGTCAAATTGAAGAAAATACTTGTTTACACTTTAGACCACATTTTTGGTCCAATCTTAATGAAAATTGGTCAGAATATTTGTTTCCATGAAATCACTAGGTCAAACATGATTACACTGTTATGGTATGTTTCTCAGGTGAGCGACCTAGGGCCATCTTGGCCTTCTTGTTAGTGAACTTGGTCAGTAGCATCATTATGAAGTCCTCTCACAAATTTGTTCAAATAGGAGCACTTGGCCCCGTTTTGGAACCGCGAGAGCTAAAACTATAAGTTTTCTTGAATAACTTGATGGGTCATCATAAATTATGAAAAGATCCTCCACAAATAATGTTCAAATGGAGGGACTTGGCCCTTTTTTTGAGCCACTAGAGCTAAAAATAATGCTTTTAAAATGCATTGTAGTTCTTTGTTATATTTAAGTGGGAGCACTCCTGTGAGGAGTCATTTAAATACGCATATTTAAATGACTTTTTTCCTTTAAGGACTTGGCAGATCTTCATTAAACTTGGTCTGTGGCCCCCTTGTAAAGTCCTCACTGAGATTTTTTCAAATGAAGGCACTTGACCCCTTTAATGTTTTATACTAAACACAGTTTGCTACCATTCATGATTCAGTGTGACATACGTATATTCAAGGGTCAGATGAGCAACTTAGGGTAACTATGGGCCTCTTGTTTATGAGGTGAGAAACAAGGAAGTTTTAGATAAGTTATTACACAATCAGCCAGAGTCCTAGATTTAAACAAAGTTATGTTTATTTATTTTGCAGGATCAGTACCAATGTCAAGGGGAGAAATTCAGCAGAAGCATCATTTAGATAGAAAAGGTGACAATACTTCAAGTAATGTTCATCAAAGATTTTCTCAGCCATATCTGGAACATCAATCTCAGTTTGAAAATTCATTTCTGAGTGTCACAGGATTATCTGAATGTGGCATGTGTGATAAATTTAATGACAGCATTGATATGAATGCTATGCAGTACCATAGTATGGTAGATAAACGAACAAGTGTTACCATCCTGGAGAGTACAAATTTCTATCGAAGCAGTGTGGAGGGTGATCTCCCAGTCTCTAAGAATATTCCACACAGTCGGGAGATTGATCTCCCAGTCTCTAAGAATATTCCACATAGTCAGGAGGGTCAGGAGGGTAATCTCCCAGTTTCTAACAATATTCCACACAGTCAGGAGGGTGATCTCCCAGTCAATAAGAATATTCAGCACAGTCAGGAGAATATTCTTTCTGTCACCAAGAATATTCCTCACAGCTTGGACTTTGGACATTTTGATATATCTAATGCAGCAAATAAACAGTATTCACAAAACAATGGGACAACAACTTATCTACATATGGAAGCCTGTCTTAAAAACAGTGATACAAATACACATGAGAAACCAGTTTTACAGTGTATCCCTCTTACACCAGATTTGAGTCAAGATGTTGATACAGGTAGCTCTAAAGTGGCAGAGACTGATAGCAGTAAAGTTCATCAAATGGAATCTCATCATAAGCTGGGTGAGGTAATAAATAATGAAAACGTCAAAGTTAATTCATCGGCTGTTGATCATTTTTCAAATACCAGGATTGATAAAACTGCTTCAAATGAAAATATGGAAGGTGAGGTCATGTCTGTAGTTACTAATTCTGAATTAGTGCTTAATAGTGAAATAAACACAGAGTTTGGTCCAGGAACTTCAAAAGTACCAGATCAATTTTATGCAGACAGATTTTATCTTAATGATTATAGGTTACAAGAAGGTGATAAGTTGTTACTTAATGAATTTGATATTATTTGCAAATTTCTAAAAAACGTCTTGGATTTTGAACTTGATAGACAGCTGGTTCTGCCTAAATTGGAAGAAATACTTTCCATTGCAAAGTTGTTACTAGACGATGGTTGTAGACAGGGGACAGAATCATTTCAGAGGGAAGAAATAAAACAAAAAGGTAGGGACACATTAAATGAACCCAGAAGTAAAAGGTATAGAAACAGCAGTAATGAAATGTATAATGGTGGTGTTTGTAGTTCTGATGACGAGAAAGGTATAGAAGAAGATGACAATGAACCAATGGAGAATAACAGTCCAACTGCATCAGTAACTTGCAGTAGTATAGATACTGAAGCAGAGAAGGAAATCACAGATGTGAAGGAGACTAAACATGCCACAAAAGGAATAAAAGTAAAAGGGAAAACATATAAAGGTATGAACAGCAGTAGAAGTACAAAGTGGATAAAATGTGAAATTCTGAATTGTCACGAAGGAATGAATAGGTCTTTTGAGCTGAAAAGCAAACATCTCTTTAAAAATGAAGACGATTCTGGTGAGGTGATATCAGTTAAAAATAAGAGAAATGTAGATTTAAAGAGCAAAGAAAGACGGGGACAGAAATGTACTATTGATAAGAAAATTTTGCCTTCAAACAAAAGATATAGAAAGCAGGATAAAAATGAACATTTCGTCAGTAAAGATGAGTCAGCTAAATTCAGATGGAAAGTGAATAGAAACATGAGGATGCATAAATATCATAGAAAATGTGAAATTGTGCCTCCAGATCTTGATGCGGACAGTTACAGTGTATTGGAGAAAGGATTTTACTGTCCTGATTGTCAGTTCATTTTCAAAGGTAAAAACAAGCTCATTCTTCACAAGAGATTGAAGAGCGGTTTTTGCTTACCAGACTGTATTTACTGTGACGCTGATCAACAGAAAGATGTTTATCAGTGCACTAAATGCCCCAAATGCTTTCAAACAAAACAAATGCTAGAAAGACATGAAGAAAGACATGCACAAATCTTAAGATGCAATCTTTGTATATTGGAATTTTATACTACTAAAGATCTAAAATTTCATTTACAAACAGTACATGCTGAAAGTGCACTTCCAACATTTTTATGTGATCTTTGTGGCTCAAAATTTAAAGAACGCAAGGTTCTCAATGCACATAGGAGGTTTGTTCATTCAAATGAAAGGCCAGAGGTTTGTACCTCGTGTAAGAAATGTTTCAAAACAAAAAGTCAGTTGAAAAATCATCTTGTAACGCACAAGCAAGTGTCTGAACTAAATCTGTCCTGTGAGATATGTGGAAAAATGTTTTTACGTGTTGCAACATTGAAAGATCATGTTCGGCGACACAAGAAAGAATTTTCTTGTTATTGCACGATATGTAACAAAGGTTTTTATAGGAAGTATGGCTTAGAAGAACATATGAGAGTTCACACAGGAGACAAGCCATTTGACTGTAAGTTCTGTGGATTTAAGTGTGCTCTTAGCTGTAATCTTGTTAAACATATGAAGATACATCAGAAATATAGTGTTAATTAAATTGGTAAACATTATAATGTCAATGAAAATTCACTGTTAAGAAAGATTAAAGTATTGTTCACTTGTTAAAAGAGATTCACATTTTCACATGACTTCACCACTTGTAAAATATTGCAGCTGGTCTTCACTCTGTAAACGACAGTGTTTTTAGGTTTCCTTTTCAGGGGAGTAGGGGCTGTTACAATGGGAAAATAATGTTATGATTTTAAAGCACATTTTTGTGTGTTTCAAATGTTATGGTATACTATACATTATGTATTAAGAGAAAGTTGTGGCAGATGGTGTTGTTTTTTTTTTCTCAAATTTTAGGGGAGTTTTTTTTCTCAAAATTGTGGAGAAACATACTTTTTGGAGAGAGGAAGTAGAATGAAATTTTAGCCCCATACACAACCTATAAAACGCTGTTCTATATCATTTTATTTTTTAAATAGAAGTCATTAAGATGAATGAAAAATAAAGTACATTATGCAAGCATTTATGCAACACTTTTACGATGAAAATTGTTACTTTTATATAGAAAGTTGCATGTCTTGTACCAAAACTGTATACATTAATATTGTTTTATACTGTTTCTAGTCTTACAAATATAATTTATATAAACATACCTTATATGTAAACTTTGTTTTTATTTGATATCTTTTGTGAAAGCCTACCTCGTGTCAGAAGGTATATTTATGTATTAAGTTAATAATTTATGATTTAGATTATTTGTAAAAAATTGTTATCACATTTTGGACTTGTCAGAATGTTTTACTTTAATATATTAAATTTTGTTGACAGAAGTAATCTTTTTCTACAATAATCTATTACTCTAACACATGCAATTTTTACATCAGCTGTGAGTTTAATAATGGAGAAATAGGTCATTTGGCTTTAAGCAGAACCTACATGTATGATGTGGAGGACATGTGTGAAGTTTTAAAAGTATTTGGCCCAGTAGTTCCTGAGAAACCTGCTTACATGCTAAACTTTAACCTTTTGAGATGTGGAAAAGTGATGATTACAAAAGCTGCACTACTGGTACTGATGATAAACCCGGACAGATGATAAAGTCGACCACCTTGGAATTATTCGATTGCAATTGGTTATTTATAGAAGTGAACACACCATCTAATAGTTTTCACTTACAACACCAACTGCTGTAAACAAAAACAAAATTGGTAAATATTCTGTATAAATCAATGACTTACATTTATCTGTATAAAAAATATTTATCCAAAATTTCTGGGGAAGAGTGTGTTTTTTGCGCATGCTCACTGTTGAGACATGAAGGCCGGACATTGGGTCACTTTTCATTACTTGATCAGGAATGACTGTTGCAGCCTTTTGGGGAAAGTTTCAATATAATACTACGAAGAAAATTTTGTAAATGACAAAGTGGTCAAATTTATCATCAGTCAATGTTCATACAGTCCCCATTTTACAAACCCCTTTCAGGGCCTCATTTTGTGCGAGTTTGCTTACTAAATATAAATTTGAATTATATAAAGTTTTCAGCAAATGTTAAGCTTTATTTTGATACCAACCATTGATTACACTTTTCAGAAATAAAAAAGTTACAGGTAAAAAACCTCATTTTCTGTTTTGAGTTTATCATCAGTACCAGTGTATGAAAATTTTCAAATAGTTGAGTTAAGAAGTATTTGACCTAGTCTGATTCAAACTCCCACCCCCATGATTGAAACTCCCACCCCCACTTTTTGTAAGTGGGGAATACAGTGCCCTATGGACACATACCTAGTGTTTTGTTAGGTTTAAGGCCATTTTTCAACACAATTTCAGTTATTTCATAGGTAACGAACCTTACCAGTGTATCTGGCTTCTTGACCATTATTAACCTGTTCTCCTTAACTTAGTGACCGCAAAAATCAGAGGATAAGTTCTTCTCATAAACTCTTTGATAGATCTATAGCAAATTAGATCTGTGTCTTCTTGAATGTACTTTACTTTATGGAAGGGCTAACAGAGCTAAAACAAAGAAGAAAAAATACTTTGAACAACTTTTTCTCATGAAATGCTTGATGAATCTTTACCAAACTTCATCTGTAGCATCCTTTGATGGACTTCCCTTAAATCAGCCTGACTGCTCTTAGGGGTTGCTATTGCTAGAAATAGAAGAATTTTTAAACAGCAGTTTGATGGATCTTCACCAAACATGGCCTGCGGCATCCTTGGCTGAACATTTCCCAAGTTGTTGTGTTGGTGTTTTTTTTTCCAAACCATTCTGCTGGACTGCTTTTAGGGATTAGAAAAACTTGTCAACAACTTCTCATGAACAACTTGATAGATGTCTGCCAAACTTGTTTGTGACTTAAGGCCTTCATAGCCCTCTTGGAAAAATGACTTTGTTCAATATGTAGCCATTTAGAAGCAAAATACATAAATACTTAAAGGCATGAAGGCGTTTATAAAGTGTTACATGAGCAGGCATGATATCATGCTTTGCCAATAAAGATCAAATTTCCTAATTTACACTGCATGAGCCTATTAGGTCTTTAATTTTGTTTTTATTTAATGTCATTGTTTATTTCATATGAACAATGCCTGTCTGTTAGAACTAAATACATGGAAGACTGAACAGAAAACATTAACACTGTTAAAAAGTGACAACATTTTGATATGGGGTTGCCATTGTTGATTTTTGTTACAGAAACAATGTATAATTATTTGTTGCATTTTTTGCAAAGGAAAGATTAAACTGTTAAAATCTTAACTGGTATTTAAATCTCTTTTTTTATCACAAGATTGAATTTCTGATCTGTAATTAGTGATATAATGGAAAGTATTGAAACTCATTAGGCGTTAATTGTTTATTGTTATAATTGGCATTTTCGTAGATTATAATGCCCTGCAAACTCACAACTTGAGTGCCAGGTATGTTCCATTAGAGAACGTAGTTACAAGGACTTCAGCATGAAGATTTTATTTTTCCTTCTTCTGTATGTTCAAGGTAAGTCATATATTACACTAAATACTTATTTCTGCTAAAGAGTTTCTTGTTATATTTTAGCATACTGTGAAAACTTTTAATTTCGTGGTGATATGAATTTGTAGTTTTCAGCTTTAAAAGAATGGCAATTTTATTGGTTTGTTTTGATTTTATTTTTTTTGAAAAAAAAAAACACCAAAGCTAGCCCCCCATGAACATGAATTATACTCAACAACTTTTCTGGCTCTTGTCAAATATCAACATGTTTCAATAAAAATTGGACACACTATTTAATGATCAGATAAATTCGATGTAACAATGATAACAGTGGGATGTTAATTCATAAAGCCATGACAGTTGCAATAAGGTAACTCAAAATTAATCATAAACTGTGCAACTTGATGCTGGTCACTTTGCGGCAGGTAATGCAATCTGAATATCATCTTTAATGAAACTAATATTATCTTTTATGAAAACTTTTTCGTTTTGATATCTTTAAGAAAGTAAAAAAATATTGTTGTACATTGCTTTCCCTTAAAATTAAAGCACTACCCTCATAATAAGGTTGCCCCAGTAATACATTACTTCACTGTGCTTTAATGTTTCTTTCAACTACAACGTTTTCCTGAAAATATAATATATATGGTTGAAGTCTTCTGAGTTCCAGAAAGTTGAGTATTAACTGTAAAAAATAAACAACTCAGCTTGAATTTTGATAGACTTCAAGACTTTCTGAAATTAGTTTTTCATGGCAAGTGTTTGTACAGTGTCTGTCCAGTACTTTCTTAACACTGAATTACAATAAGTAGGTCCATATTGCAAGGAAAATATAGAATCAATTGAACTTTAATTATGCACAGTTCATGATGATTGATGTTAAAGGTATACTAGACGGAAATTTCATATTTGAAAATATGAACAATTACTACATATAAGACATAGAATTAACAGGTTTATTCGTACTAAATGGAAATTTTACATTCATAAAAATGCCTCCCAACTGAGGGAGCCATATAGGAGTCTCTGTCTGTCCATTTCTGTTCAATATCTGAAAGACATTTAGGCCTACAGGTGTCAAACTTCATAGGGTGACAAACTGCAGTCTTGGTCAAACTGCAAACAAAATTCACATTCACCCTATTCTGGTCCATTGAAAATTACGACATCTAGTCTGTTTCAACCGCAAAAGGAAAAGTTAGACAACACTGCTTAGTGATAATGGGCTTCTGTTTTGAAAAGATCTGCGTATAGTCAGGGAGAACGTTCCTTAGATGATGTCACAGTTGTTCCATCTTGCGAACAGAATGGCTCAAGAAGCTGCTTTAAATGTTAACCTCAACAAATGTGTGTAATTTATAATATAACCTTGTTATACGCCCGAAGGGACGTATTATGTTATGCTGCCGGTGTCCGTCTGTCCATCTGTCCGTCCGTTAGCAATTTCGTGTCTGCTCTGTAACTCTTGAACCGCTTGAAGGATTTCAAAGAAACTTGGCACAAATGTTCACCACATGGAGACAACATGAGAGCACTTGTTTCGGATGACTAGCTTCAAGGTCAAGGTCACACTTAGGGGTCAAAGATCATATGAGTGTGTTTCGTGTCCGCTCTGTAATTCTTGAACTGCTTGAAGGATTTCAAAGAAACTTCGCACAAATGTTCACCACACTGAGACGACGTGCAGAGTGCTTGTTTCGGATGACTAGCTTCAAGGTCAAGGTCACACAGGAGTGCAAGGTCATATATGACTTTTCTGTGTCCACTCTGTAACTCTTGAACTGCTTGAAGGATTTCAAAGAAACTTGGCACAAATGTTCACCACACTGAGGCGACATGCAGAGCGCATGTTTTGGGTGACTCGTTTCAAGGTCAAGGTCACACTTAGGGGTCAAAGGTCATATATGACTTTGCTTTGTGTATATTGCTCTGCATTGCTGTGCTCTTGTTTTTATTTGGCAGATCCCTTTTTTGTTCTCTTACAATAATTTCTTTTTATATTACTTCCCTTTTTTGTTACTATAAACAACTTATTTTGAAACTTTTTTATTATTGGCCGTAGGGAAAAACCGAGACCACTTTTCTGTGGTACAAGATGTATTTTGACATAACTTTACCTGGTTAGAATTTTTTTGTGGACTTAGATTTTTTTTTGGAATTTCTTCTTTTTGTTGTTCCTGTCCTTTGGGCTTCAACAGTCAAGTTCTTTAAATTTTGCTCCCATCCTCTGGTGTAACCCTTCGGGCGTATATTGCCCCGCTTGGCGGCGCTCTTGTTTACAAATGGAAAGGAAATATTATGTAAATAAAAGAAATGAATTAATTGTTTAGGAGTTCATGCAAAAACACCAACAGAATTAGATTGGCAAAGTAAACATGAATCGATAGTGCTATTCATGGATTTGCCCATCCTATGGTTGTTCATTTCGCATGAAGCCAAAAAAAATGTCATGTATTAATTAGTTATAATCAGCTCTTCATCAATGAGATTGGCAGAATATAAACAATCAAGTCATAGGTCAGTCAAGTAAAGTACATTAAGTTAATTCACTTTCAGTAACATGTCAAAATTATGATCAATCAGTTTGTTATATAAATATGTTCATTATACAAATATTGTTTATAAGAAACTTGTTCTCTATACATTTATAAGAAACTCTGGATATAATGAACAGATCTTTCTGGTCTGGAGGAGTTCGCTATAACTGGAATTTACTGTAGCTACGTTTTACAACATTTTAAGCTTGACTATACGAAGTATATGAAGAGCTTTCCTACTCATCCCGGCGTTGACGTCTTTCCATGTCCCCACCTTGGTTAAAGTTTTTAGCTTGACTATACGAAGTATGGAGAGCTGTCCTACTCGACCTGGCTTCAGCGTCCTTCCGCGTCCACACCTTGGTTGAAGTTTTGATGCACTTTCTCTTTATCTCTGTAATTACTTGTTGGATTTGTATCAAACTTAAAATAGGTATTCCTCATCATCATCCACATCATGGCACAAGGGCTATAACTCTAACACCAATATTTCATGAACAGTGTCCGACAAATCCATTGCCCGGAGCCCGCCGGCTACCAGAAATTTTCGTCGGGCTACCAAAAAAATCCCGACGTAAGCCCGCCGGGCAACCAGAAATTTAAAGCTTTAGTAGCCCGGTTATTGTATATATCTGGTTGTTTCCTCGACTATAGCTTGCAATAAACAACAACTGACCATAAATCCCAACTTATATCCAATTTTGATTGTTTTGTTCGCTAATGAAATCCAAAAAAATACTGGAAAAACCAACTCGTTCCTATTTTTAGCGACATGACTGTCGACTCTGCACCTTGGCAAAAATTAAATACATGATTCTGCCAGAAAATTGTATGTTTTATACGTAAAAACATCTCAACACACATAAATACATTACAATTTATTGAATAAAGCAACGAAAGTGTGTTGACAGATAGTTTTTACACCATTAAAATCAAATGTCACATATTTTCGCGACCCGATTTTTCCCCTCCAATGCACACAGTCACACTACTGTTTGGAAAATGAAGTTGTTATTTGCATGGAAACTTACTGAGTGTAAACAAAAGTTTGAACAGGACAAAGTAGTAGTTATTTTTTGCAAGGTCTGTCTAGAACCAGCAACTTGGAAAAAAATCTCTAAATTTCACCTCCGGATACTTAAGATTTTTTAATGCATCTGAATGCTTACCATAAAACTTGAAAATAAAGTTTTAAAATAATATGATTAATTTTGACAATTCACCATGTGAAAAAATTCAAAATTTGACCAGGGGCCCTTTTCCAAAAAAACCTAGACTAATATGTCAGGAATGTGTCTGCGGAACTGGAAACAAACACACAGGTTTATTATTTTGATGTTTTTAAATTTTTTACCAAACACTGTTTCAGACCCCTTTGATTCTCACATGTCAGTAAGTCGGTTTCGGATATCTAGCAATTTTACACTTTCGGGGTTTAAATTTTCAGGCAACTACAAAAAAATGCTGGGCTACCAGTAAAATTATAAATTTGTCGGACACTGCATGAATAATCCCCCCTTTTTACTTAGTATTTCAGGTTAAAGTTTTGATGCACTTTCACTCTATCTCAGTTATTACTAAATGTGTTTGATTCAAACTGAAAGTAGTTGTTCCACATCATTTGACGTCTCCCACATCATTTGACACAAGGTCCATAACTCTGGTACCAATATTTAATGAATTATCTCCTACATTTACTTAGAATTTCAGGTTAAAGTTTTGATGCACTTTCACTCTATCCTGGTTATTACTAAATGAATTTGATTCAAACTGAAAATAGTTGTTCAACATCATCACTCACATCATATGACACAAGAGCCATAACTCTTGCACCAGTATTTCATGAATTATCTCCTCTTTTCACTTAGAATTTCAGGTTAAAGTTTTGATGCACTTTCACTCTATCTCAGTAATTACTAAATGGATTTGATTCAGACTTAAAATATTTGTTCCACCTTATCACCCACATCATATGTCACAAGGTGCATAATTCTGGTACCAATTTTTCATGAATTATGTCCCCATTTACTTAGAATTTTAGGTTAAAGTTTTGCATACAAGTAAATATCTCCAAAACGAATGCAGATATTGAACTGAAACTTCACAGTGTGTGTTCGGGGTCATAAAACTAGGTGACAGCATCAAATTTCCTGTGGCATGTATTTTTGCCAAAGCCCCTTTTTGGTCTTGTTAAAGCTTTGCATGCAAGTTATTGGATTGAACTGAATAGATATTTTAACATGTAGTGTAATATTTCTGCTTCGGGAACAACAATTTGAATAGTCGAGTATTGGTCGTCTTACAGACAGCTCTTGTTGGTTTTCAGCTGCACTTAGTAATCCCTAGTAAAAATGTACTGAATTACACGATAACATAGTGAATTGTTGCAGACACCTAGTAAAACTTATCCATTTGTTGCGAAAGTGTGATACTGAGACATTTCGTTAACCTTTTTTGCATGTCAAACTGTAAGGTTGAAACTCGATAAAATGTAGTTTAAGGTAGGGAAACTTACAAATAACTTAATAACCTAAAATCCCCAAAGTGGGCTAAAATTTGGCAATCCGTAGGTGTGGGAAACATAATATTATGTTGCCCTTAATACCCAGCAGTGTGACTGGAGTTTTAAAAAAAACAAAAACAGATTTTATAGTGAGATTTATGATAAATATTTTTTATTTTGAGTATTTGACTAGACAAAAATTACTTTCCCAGATAAAATCAAGGTATGTCCATATGGGAAACACGCCCAGTTGATAAGGACACTTACAAAGGTAGGAACTTGAAAGAGCTACTAATTGAAAATCAATGTTGAGTGTATTTAGGGAATTCCATTGTAAATCTTAAGGTTAGTATATACAGAGCACTTTATCCAGTTTGTACAGATTTATACTAATTTATTCAAGTTAACATGTGAGGTAAGTTAAAAGCTAAGGATGTGTTTCTTAGAAATACAGGATACTCCTTAATTAAGTATGTATTCGCTGTATTCTGCAACACCTTCAGTTGCAGATAATAAATGTAATTTAATCAAAGCAATTGAAATGCTTAACTCTCTAGTACCAGTCCTGTCTTTCAGTATAATAAAGAATTTCTGAAAGTATCAGCATAACAAGTCTTGTTTAGACACCACAGCAAGAAATCTATAATGACTGATCTAGTATACCAGTAGCCAGTTTTATCCAGGATATGTAAAACCAGTTGTTTCTAATGATAAATATTATTATTAATGATTAATGATTCCTCCCAGAATTTGTGATTGTGTAGACAGCAGATTGCTTCCAGAATTTATAACCAGTCTTTGCACTTTGGTCATGGGTTGTGTAGACAGCAGATTGCTTCCAGTATTTGTAACCAGTCTTTGCACTTTGGTCATGGATTGTGTAGACAGCAGATTGCTTCCAGAATTTATGACCAGTCTTTGCACTTTGGTCATGGATTGTGTAGACAGCAGATTGCTTCCAGAATTTATAACCAGTCTTTGCACTTTGGTCATGGATTGTGTAGACAGCAGATTGCTTCTAGTATTTGTGACCAGTCTTTGCACTTTGGTCATGGATTGTGTAGACAGCAGATTTCTTCTAGTATTTGTGACCAGTCTTTGCACTTTGGTCATGGATTGTGTAGACAGCAGATTTCATCTAGTATTTGTGACCAGTCTTTGCACTTTGGTCATGGATTGTGTAGACAGCAGGCATATTCCGTTCTCACTGCATTTCTTACCAGTCCTGCTCACTGCAGTTCCAGATAAGAAATCAATACCACGTAATCACTGTGCTTTTATTATCAGTTTTGAAAAATAAGTCACAAGGAGCCATTTCTGAAGAAAAGTTAGTGTGTGTTGGGAGGAGGAGGTAAAAAAGTTTCTTGTTTAACACGAGTAGTTGAAGAAAGTCCCCACCTGGAATGGATAGAACAATTTATTTCCAGCTGAGCCCATGGCAGGCGTCAGATGGGATTAGGAGAGATTTGTTATGCACAAAGTCACCGCCTATTCCTCTTGAATTTCAATTATTTGAAGTATTGTTAGTTTAAATAGTATGTATTTTTTTTAAATGTAAAATGAGTAAGATATGGATAATGAAAATTTTTCAGTGTATCTAATATTGGTAAAATGTTATTATTAAATATATAAATATAAGTCATGACTTAATTTTGCATTTTAAGGTTCAAATTTCAATAATGTATTTGAAAAGACATTAAGTAAAATGAAGTGTGAAGTAAACAAGAGAATGAAACATGAGAATGATTTATTGGTTACATAGTGCCAGGCAATGACACATGTCAAACTTAATTGCTCTCTTACCCTCAAGAGATATGTTTTCTATTAACATTTGTTTTTTATTTTCTAAAAAATAAAATGATCAATTTCACATTGATCTTCATATAAGTGGTATACAACATTTTGATTTAATGTTTATTAACCATGTTTTCGCTAAAATAACAGGTTGATTTCTGTAACAAATTCTGAATATTTTGATCAAACTTGCTTAAAAGATAACCTGCATCAAAGATTGCGATCTGTCAACAAGCAGTCAGCTAATGACTTTAGTGTAAAACCTAGACGTGTGTTAGTGAAAATTATAATGATAAGAATGGGAACAATAGTAATTATTGCAGTAAAAATATATTATGAAAACATTAGGCATTTTTAAATTGATTCTTGGAATAAATGGTGGGGAATATTTTTCTATGTTCTATAAACAAGTATTTCTGTTTACTGTGTCACTGTTATAGTAGATACTGTTGATTTACACTGTTCCAAATTAAATGTGGCCACTAACAAACATGCATTTCTTGCAGAAGTTTGATTCTACACTAGACTGCAATTCCAAAGTTGAAGATTGAAGTTAGAATTGATGCCAGTAGGCAGAAGGCTGTAACAAAACACTACTTGCTTTTTCTGTTTCAGTGTGTTCAGGAAGTTCTTCATTTGTGACAGGAGTGGAAAACTTAATCTCCGCTCTTACCTCTAGCCCGCTCTATAATGCGGACATTCGACCTCAGTCAACAGTTAATGTTAGCACAGGACTCACTGTAATAAGCCTTGACCTTGTAAGTCTGTGACTGAAAATTATTATAGTGATATAGAAATAGACATTGTGGTTGATATGAATTGTTTTATGCTGTTCCCCTCCCCAACCCCAAACACCCCACTTTCAAAAGAGAGGTATATTGATTAGGTTAAATGTCAAGGTCAAAGTGACATTGAAACAGACTTATTACCTATATTATGTTAGAGGTCAGTAGGTTAAATGTCAAGGTCAAAGTGACCTTGAGACAAAAAAATTTCAATCAGTACTGGAGAACATTTGGGCCTTAGATGACTTTCATTTCATACAATCATTGTCTACTGTTTTGGGGGTAATTTGTCTGTGTTTATAGGTTTAACATCACACTGACACAATTATAGGTTTTTATGGTGACTTTCCAGCTTTACAGTGTGGAGGGAGACCCCAGGTGCCCCTCCGGGTGTTATTTCTACCTGGGTAGAAGCATTGGCCTTCTGTAAACCAGCTGAATGGCTTCTTCTCATGAAAAATTCTACACCCAAAGTGAGACTAGAACCCACATTAATGAGGGGCAAGTGATTTAAAGTCAATGAGCTTAACCACTTGGTCACGGATAATATCATTTTTGGGGCAGGTAGTTCAAAGGTCAAGATTTCAGTGTCTCAAAGACTTCAGTTAGTTTCCAATTACTAGAGAATGCCTGAGGCGACAGCCATCAAACCATCATGGAAAGATTGCCTGTGGCCATTTAAAAAAATAACTCCTATTGTTTCAAGGATCATTTGAGTGGGTCAAAGATCAAGACCACAGTGGCCTTGAAACAAAAATGCTATTTGATTAATATCCGGAGAAAATATGGGCCTGCAACCATTCATTGAGGGTCAGTTAGTCAAATTAACTATCAAGGTCACAGTTTTTAACAAGTTTTTTCTAGGTTGAAAACCTGTTAATAGATTGGTAATATCATTGGGCAGATGGAAGGATTGGATGGACGGGCGGTATCAAGATTTGGTTTCCATTTAATAACTTTAGTTTGGTTTTAGCTATTGAAATGAAACTTGGCCTATAGCTAGCTTATAGTAAGACTAAGAGGAGGATTGAATTTGGGATCAGTGGAATCAGTCAAGTTCACTGTTAACTAAAAATAGAAAGAAAGTTTCTGCTCAGTAACTCAAGTTTCGATTGATGGATTGAAATTGAGCTTGGCTTATTAGTAGTTTATAGAAAAACCAAGGCTTGGATTGCTTATGGGGTCAGTGAGGTCAGGTTCAAGGTCAGTATAACAGATTTTATATGCATACTTAGAACATTCCACTGGGGGCACAGTGGTCTGAAGCATTTGGCCAAAGCTACCTTTCTTGGCTCACTTTTCAAATCCCACTAAGCGCATATATCACTTTGTGATAAAAACATCATTTTAATACCATTGGGTCATGGTCAAGGTCACAGTTACTAAAATTTAAAAAAAAAATTTCTTCTGACATTGTCATCAAAATTTGGTTTCTGTTCAATAACTTTGGTCTGGGTAGATATAGAAATGAAACTTGGCCTATAGGTAGCTTATAGTATAGTCCAGGATCTGTGCATTACAGATGTTTGCAGACAGATGTGCCTAATTTTAATTTCAGAGTATTAACAAATGTACCTTATTTGTAAGATATAAATAAAAAAACTATTCCATTTTTTTTCAGGATTCCCATGAAGGAACATTTTCAGTCAGTGGCAGACTTACAATCGTAAGTGCCTTTTACTGATTTTTCAGTAGGTTACATTTAAACAGTAGCTTGAGTATCAAACCCAGGGCTCAATCCAGGATTTTGTGTGTAAAGCAGATGTATATCAATATACTGATATTTAAGGTAGTTCTGCACTTTTGATAAACTGGTAGTGATTGCATAACGTCATTTATCCAGAAAACCTTTGAGTAAATTTAAAACAATGGTACTGTTTCTACATGTATGAAGTTAAAATATGAAGTTGAAACATCTGACATGTTAAATTATTCAAAATAATATCTTAAAATCAGCGTGAAATGAGCGGGTCACTTTGATCATGGTCAGTTATCTCAAAAATAAGCACACAGACATATATATTTTATTTCACCGCAGTAAAGACCATAGGCCTAAAAGAAATCTTTGTTTCCGGTAACATGCTAAAAAAAATTAGAGTAGGTAGGTCGGAATTTTTTTTTAAAGTTTTTTTTATTAAGTGTAACTTTTTAGAAATTATTTTTTTGTCAAAAAATGAATACAAATAAGGGGGTTATGCCTTTAGAGCATCAGTAAGTTTATTTCTAACATCACTGACCATGTTTAAAGCATAGAAAGTGCAGTTTTGCAACTTCTTGTTAAAAAGTTGAAAAAAAATAATTCTCCAAGGCCATAAGAATATTTAGGATCAGGCCAAAAATTTAGACCTACCGTAGGTCGGGATACCGGAAACAAACAAGTTTTTTTTTTTACGCCATATGTATATTTACAGCTGTGAGATGTTTCATTAAAATCTACATTGTGGAAAATTTCTATTCGTGAAAATGTTATGAATTTCCCATAGACTCCCATTTTGAAAATTTGCCCAAGGTCCAAATTTTTCAAATCTGTCTAGCAAAAAATCAAGCACATGAACCGGTCTTTTTTATTTGCTAAATTTTCTAAGTATGTATTGAAGTTTTGAAAAAAAAAAAACATTGTAGAAAAAATTTTGATCCAAATATGCAGAACTACCTTAAAACTGACCTTCAGTGACCATGAATGTGACCTACTGACCTACTTTCTTGTTATTTAACCCTTACAGAAGAAAAAGGCCTGCTGCGTACTCTTGCTGTGTACATACAGCGTATATGATGCGTACATGATGTGTACTGAAATCAAGGGCTTTAAATAGTACGCAGGATATACACCGCACATACACCGATAGTACGTTTGTAGTACACTTTTGACATGCAAATGAGCTCTGCCGCGTACTACTTGCTGCATACATGCTGTGGACTACATAGTACACAGGATGTACGCTGGAGGAATTTAGTATGTGGGAAATAGTATGCAGCATGTACGCGGCACATACACTTTTCACATGCAAATGAGCCTGCAGTGTACTACCCCTGCGGCGTACATGCTGTGTACTACCCCTGTGGCGTACATGCTGTGTACTCCTGCGGCGTACATGCTGTGTACTCCTGCAGCGTACATGCTGTGTACTCCTGGCCCGAGTCCTGCGGCGTACATGCTGTGTACTCTTGTGGCGAAACTGCTGTGATAATGTAAATTCCTTACCCCACCAACTTTCGTATGCAAATACTGATCATTTGGACAGAAAAAAACAGAAAAAAGATAAGTGACATGCATCAATAAGTATTTACCCTTACCAAAATAATGTAGATTGATGTTATCAAATAAATTAGTATGCTTTTCTTCATCCACTTTTCAATGAAATAAATCAATTTTTGTAGCATGTAATTTGGTAAACATTTGAAGAAAATGGCGTAACTGCATCAAGGGGAAACAACTTTAATGCAACTAAATATAAGTGTTATGATTTATTATAGACGATGCGTGCGTAGTATGTATTTATTTTGATTAAAATCCATCTGAGAACAATCTAGGACTGGAATTATATAAGCATTTATACACTTTTATGTCCGTAAAAAGTAGCGCGCCAAAAAATTTTGGATTGATTTTTTCCAATGGGGCGAGCGCAATTAGCCAAAAATATTCTGAAAATATACGAGCGGCAAATCCAATGCACAACTTTTTAATTTGGAGAGGCCTTAATGAGTTAACATAATGAGCAATTAAGCCTTTATAAAACATGATAGAATGGTGTTTTGAGTATTCAAATAACAGCGAGAGCTATTAATTCTTCTCATTCGGGCGCTGTTGAGGCATTATCTTGGTAATTATTTCATGTATTACAAAGTGTAATGCAACGAAGTTCAAATAAGGCTTTTCAATTATCCGAGTTAGAAAGCTCCAGGATTAATTCAGAATGAAAAAGAATATATTTTTACGCTGCATGCAAGGTTCAGCTCAGAAATCACTAAGATGTAAGCTTCACAAATGAACATTGCAAATAGTTTGGCAAATTTTCATTGTTCAGAATACCGGTAATCTGAACTATTCTATGCTATTAAGATAAAAGTTACTCGGAAATCAAGTTCTTGCTTCAAAAAAAAAAAAATGTACAAATCCTTCCTGCATGAAGTGTACTTCAGACTTTTACCTAAAAAAATTCAAAGTATAAACACCAAAAGAAAATGAACAAGTCCCTCCCGCGTATATGAAGTTTACTTCAGACTTTAACTTATAAAAAAAAACTAAGTATAAATGCCAAAAGAAACTGTACAAGTCTTTCCCGCGTATATGAAGTGTACTGCACAAATTTCAAAGTATCTGCGGTGTACATGCAGTGTACTATTTTCTTGTACAAGTCCCTCCTGCGTACATGCAGTGTACTCCTTAAATTTTCAGAGTCTGTGCTGCGTACTTGAAGTGTACTAGTGACCTCCTGCGTACATGCTGTGTACTCGTCGAAATAGTACGCGGCATGCGGTGTATGTAAAATGTACTCCTCTGGCGTACTACTGTGTTCGCGGCATATACACAGCAAATACGCAGCATGTACGCCACAGAGGCTTGCTTCTGTAAGGGAAGATACAGCCTTAAAATTTTTATGACATGTACTGTTTTTGCACCCCAATATTAAAACTGACTTTCAGTGACCATGAATGTGACCTGCTGACCTACTGACCTACTTTCTTGTTTTTTAGACCTGGTATGATGCATATTTTGTCTGGACACCTACTAGTTATAGTGATATTGAAGTGATGCACGTCAAAGATGGAGAAATTTGGAGACCTGAACTTGTCATCGAAAACATGTATGTAATAACTCTATGTAAAACAAGTACAAACTGTACAACCATATTCTAAATTATATAACTTGTAATGCATGACATTAGCAATGTCTTTTGTTTCATATAAAGTATGTTGACAAAGTTCTAGGCATTTCATGTCCCACTTCAATAATGTTGTTTGTATGTAGATTAGTAAGTTTCAGGATGGTTGTGTTCTTAGCTCATCTGAGTTTTTGAAAAAAAAAATACGAGTAATTGTCATCACTTGATCAGCGTCACCGTTGCCTGGTTAAGTTTATGTTTAAGTCAGCTTTTCTCCTAATCTATCAAAGCTATTGTTTTAAAACTTGCAACACTTGTTCTTCATCAATAGCTTACTCTGTACAGCAAGAAACATAACTCCATCCTGCTTTTTGGAAGAATTATGGCCCCTTTTGGACTTAGAAAATATCAGATTTCTTGGTTAAGTTTAAAATGTTTAAGTCAACTTTTCTCCTAAACTATCAAAGCTAATTGCTTTAAAGCTTGCAACGCTTGTTCACCATTAAAAGTTGACTCTGTACAGCAAGAAACATAACTCCATCCTGCTTTTTGCAAATATAATGGCCCCTTTTGGACTTAGAAAATATCAGATTTCTTGGTTAAGTTTTGTCATCACTTGATCAGCGTCAGCGTTGCCTGGTTAAGTTTATGTTTAGGTCAGTTTTTCTCCTAAACTATCAAAGCTATTGCTTTAAAACTTGCAACACTTGTTCACCATCAAAGCCAACTCTGTAAAGCAAGAAAAATAACTTCATCCTGCTTTTTGCAAGAATTATTGCCCATTTTGGACTTAAAAAAATATCAGATTTCTTGGTTAAATTTTGTGTTTAGGTCAACTTTTCTCCTTAACTGTCAAAGCTACTGCTTTAAAACTTGAAGCAATTACTCGCCATTAAAAGCTGACTATGCACAGCAAGTATCGTAACTCTGCATTGCTTTTTGCAAGAATTATGGCCCCTTTTGGACTTAGAAAATATTGGGTATGACAATATATCTATTATACAGAGACAAAAAAATCAGATGAGCATCTGCACCCGCAAGGCAGAGCTCTTGTTATCTCTTCTGATCTTTTTATGCTATTGCAGTAAAAATGAATGTTCTCTGCATCTTGAAGGACCAGAAAATATAGCAATTTTCTACAGTCCCCGAACTGCACTTCAAGACAACGCTGTTGTGTAAAATAATAAAATCTATAATTGTTGGTTTTACACGCATAGAAATTAGAATGCAGCAAAGCCACACAAATGGCAGACTCTGAGTAAAATCTTTGAAAGGTCCATTTTTCTTGAACACTATAAGAGCTATAACTTTGTAACATTTATTTATATTATCTTTATACGATAAAGAATTTAAGAAACAGAACTCTTTCTTGCATTTTGTTAGAAAGGTTAATTTTTTTATACCTCCACAAAACATATTCTGTGTTGCATCACAGTTCAAGGTCACATCAACTTTTAGCTTGAAAAAAAGGTTTCAGGCCTATTTACAAGGGAATGCTAGGGCCTTTTCATGGAACATAACAGCATGGATGTAATGTATAGATGGACTGGATTGTTTTGCAAGATTCAGGATCACCATATCTTGTTTACTACACCTAATTAATTAAATAGAATCATACTCTAGAAGTACCAAAACAAATTAAACATTAATGAAATATGTTTCACTTGTTTATGATATCCTGTTATTTTGTTGTTTTACAGGTTGGATGATATTTCCGTGATTTATGATGAGAAGCTGAGGTACAGAGTTCATTACTCTGGTACCATTACCTGGGAGCAACCTGTAAATGTGCGAGTACACTGTCCCCTAGACTTCACTTACTACCCGTTTGATAAACAGACATGTGGAGTAACTGTGTCAAGTTGGTCTTATGATCATAGTGAAACACCTCTCTACCCCTTCAGTAACCAGGTCAACTTAAATATGTACCAGTAAGTATACAGTGGAACACCTCTACTCTTTCCATAACAAAGTCAATTACTTGAGGATCCTTTGGACTGCTGCCTTCAAACTTATATGGTTGTTTTCTGTGGTCAGTGGATGAACCTACAGTCAAACTTTGTTTGTTCAAACTCAGATAATTCGTGCACCACCCTTCACTCAAACTTACCATCAGGACCCACAAAATATCTGTATAATGTATATTTTTTTTATAACTCAAGCAAATTTTGCTTGACTGGTCGAGTTCAAGTGATCAAAGTTCAACTGTAATATCTTATGGGTAAGTAGATTTAGGCGGAGGTCATACTGACTTTGAGACTGAAAACAGGTTTTTCTTAATAACTAAAGAATGCTTTTGCTTGCTGCTTTTAAGTTCACAGAATTTTGCCTGTGGTCAACAGATGAACTCTATTGTTTTCAGGGTCATTATGTCAAAGGTAAAGGCCATATTGACCCTAAAAAGGTTTATGATCAGTATTTCCGGCACTTGGACTGAGATACATCAGATGTCGTAGGATGACTGCCTGTAATGAGGAGATGACATTTGACAAGCAGGGTTCCCTTAGACATTGAAAAGGCCTTTAATATGACAGTAGTCAATGAAAACTCCTTTAAAATGAGTAAACCCCTTGAATTTGAGCAAAATCGTCTCCAAACACATTCTGTCAGCATGTTGCTATGTGGAAAGAATAGCTATGAAAATAGATTTGGAAAAAAGAATATAATGTAGTGGGAGATATATTGATTACTGCTGTCTGTATGTGTCAGTCTGTCACAAATCTTGTCGGTATTCTAAGTTGAACAGTTCTCATCCGATCTTCACCAAACTTGAACAAAATGTGTTTGCCAATAAGTCCTCGACCAAGGTCAATAACTAGCCAAATCGGCCCAGGCACTTCGGAATTATGGCCCTTGAATTACCAAAAATACTGATGCCAGTGATACAGGTCTTGGTGCATGGTTGACTCAGATACATAATGCAGAAGAAATGCCAATCTAGATGATTAGGCAGTTGTGGGAGACATGCGCTTTTCTCAAAAGCAGCTCTAGTTTGAAATAAAATTTGGTTACTTGCCATTGGTATATGCACCAGTTGCGGTCATAAGTGGTGGTCAATAACTACTTTTTATTGTAGTTTACGTAGACTGCAATTTCTCCTAAAACAATGTTTTTGGAAATAGTTGGTAATTAGTTGTCCAGACTAAGATATCAAGACATGGTTTTGAGAAAAGAAGTCTTTCAAAAAAGTAAAAAAGTTCTAAAATTTTGTCCCTGATGTTCTGTTAAAACAGTGTCAAGAGTAAAGATCATACTAACCTTGATATTGAAAATGGTTTCTGATTAATTACTGGAGAAGGCTTAAGCGAATGGTCTTCAAACTTCATAGAAAGATCAGCAGATGGCCCCCATCTCTTTTTTAGGTCAAATATCAAATTTGCCGCATACATCACTACCCAGTTACTTCTGACTGACCGTCATGTTGGGCATATATGTGTTTTACAAAAAGCAGTTTTTAGCTTGACTATTCAAAGAATAGAAGAGCTATTGGACTCGCCCATGCGTCCGCGTCCGCATCTGCGTCCACGTCGGCGTCCTGATTTGGTTAGTTTTTGTATGCAAGTTGGTATCTCAGTAACCACTTGTGGGAATGGATTGAAACTTCACACACTTATTCACTGTGATAAACTGACTTACATTTCACAGGTTCCATAACTCTCTTTTGCTTTTTTACAAAATATGCTTCTTTTTCGACTTAGAAATTTTTGGTTAAGGTTTATTATGTAAGCTGGTATCTAAGTACTCACTAATCGGAATGCATTGAAATTTCTCACACTTGTTCACTGTCATGATCTGACATGCACTAAACAAGTCCCATAACTCTACTTTGTTGTTCTTTTTTTTAAAATTATGCCCCTTTTTCCACTTATTATTTTTTGGTTAAATTCTTGTATGTAAGCTTGTATCTCTGTATCCACTAATGGGAATGGATTGAAACTTCACACACTTGTTCACCGTCAAGATCTGACATGTAATGCACAGGTCCCATGACTCTACCTTGCATTTTTACAAAATTATGTCCCTTTTTCAAATTAGAAATTATTTTTTAAGATTTTGTATGTAAGCTGGTATCTCAGTACTCAATAAATGGAATGAATTGAAACTTCACACACTTGTCCAATGTCATAAGCTGATATGCATTGTGCAGGTTCCATGACCCTGTTTTGCAGTTTTACAAGATCATTCCCCTTTTTCGACTTTTGTCTTCATTGAATTGACAAGGCTGTTGAATAATCGAGCGTTGCTGTCCTCCGAAAGCTCTTGTTTGAGAAATAGTAATTTGTATCTAAAAAATTTTTTGCAGTGAGAACTCAAAGTTTGATATAGTAGAGACAAATGTTGAAGCCGCACAAAATAACGAGACGCGCAATGGTTTAACTAGAACATACTCAAAAGTAACATTCTATATAACTGTTAGACGTCATACACAGTTTTATGGACTTACTATAACCTTGCCACTGGTTCTGCTGTCGGCCCTGACAATACTGACATTCCTGTTACCAGTTGAGAGTGGAGAGAAGGCAAACTACAGTGTAACCTTGTTACTGATGATCGTAGTCTTCTATACAGCTGCATTGGAATACATTCCTGTGTTTACAGGTGTCTCTGTACTTGGTAAGAGAAAAACATTTTATTGAAATTGGCAAAAGTTCATTCATTCCTACACCAGAGATTTGTTCAACTTTCCAAAGATATTGCAGGAGTAATAAAGTATGCCTATTCAATTAAATGAAAATATGTTGCTCTCTAATAAGTGTAACTTTTGTAAATGTTTTGTTTCTACTTCGTGCTTGTATTATATATCAAAATGATTTAAAAATTTATCGGCTCTCGTAGCTATAACTGTAGAAACTTGCAAAAACAAGTACTTCTTGTCATCAATTGTCTAATTGTATAAAGATCTGATTCCATTCTACATAGTACTTTAACATTGGATAATATTTGCAAATGTTACATTTTCCCTAATTGTACAACAACATAAATACAGCTGAAAATAACAATTACCAAGAACATATGTAATTTAAAAACCCTTGGAAAGGTTTCCATTTAACTGTAATATTGTTTTGATATTATTTTTCTAGCAGATTTTGAAGTGATTTTCTAGTGTCTTTTAATACAAAACTTTTACATTCACATTTTTGCCCAAAAAAAAGCATTGTTCTTTTTTTCTGTTTTCTTTTTCAGTTGGATACATATCTGTTGTGCTAATTCTAGCAACTCTCGCCACATTATGTGACTTTCTCATGTTGTATCTTTATCATCAAGATAAGCACCGTGAAATGAAACCTTCGGTGGTGGCCATGTTACATATTCTGGCAAAGATAACATGTAAATTACAACCAAATGAAGACACAAGGTCTGTTGTTATGTCCGAAGGGACGAGCAGCACTAGAGTGTCAGATCATGACTTACACGCTTGTTCAAGTTTGCCAGACGGGGGCATTAGTGCTGGCCTTAGTGGGAAAAAGCCTGGCAGACTGTCACCAATCAATCGTAGAGTAGAACCATGTGAATCATTAGCAAATAACAATGCTGTACCTGGCCCAGTGGAGCATAGGGATAGTCTGCCGCCATTGGATTCAACACATCCAGACACCCGTGATATGGCAGGACAGACAGCAGTTCCAGAGTTATTAACTGCAAAGAAACCCCAGGTAAAAGAGAACTCGTATAACAAGTCTCCATGGCAGGAGATGTCAAAATGTTTGGATAGACTTTTCTTGATAATGTTTCTTGTGATTTCTATTATTACACACTTAGTATTCCTGACTATCCTTGGAACTGGTTCAAGGTGAAAACGTAACGTGCAGTGAATTTGATAACAAGTATAAATAAACATTCTGAACAATGTGGTGATATTGTGATCAATTTGCTTGTTCAGTTTATCTGCTGATGGAAAATTCAGTGAATTTTTCCCTGGCATTGGTGCAAACTGTACTTGCTCTAGAATTAACAATTTGTGAAGTGCATTGATTCAAGTAATATCAATTGTATATATTCTCTGATTTATTTGATACAGAGTTGAATGCTCTGAAAAAAAAAAAAAATCATCAACTAATGTCACTGTTGGAAAAACAAATGTTCTAATGTTGCATCATAACACACATTTTTGTCCAGCCCGCTTGCAGTGAGCTCGATATAGTCGTAACTTTTGGCAGGTCGGTGTATGTGCGTGCGTCCGTCCGATTTTGTTCGGACCATAACTTTGACATGCATGGACCAATCTTGTTTATATTTGGCATTAATGTTTACCTCAATGAGAAGGAGTGTCGTGCGCAAACCCCATGTTCCTGTCTCAAAGGTCAAGGTCACAGTTGGATGTCAATGGTCAAATTAATATTTGTCTGGATCATCTCTTCTTCATGCATGGTGGGATTTTGATTAACTTGGCATGAATGTTCACCATTATGAGACGGAGTGTCATGTGCAAGAACCAGGTCCCTAGGTCTAAGGTCAAGGTCACACTTAGAGGCCAAAGGTGCTGGCGGGCTCAACATTCTGCCCGTGGGCATGCAGAATGTATTTCTAGTTTATGATAATCTTTGAGGAAAACTCATGTTCTACATAAGATAATGTGATAAATGTAAACAATCACAGCCAGTCAAGCACTGTGACCTTTGGAATGTTCCTTGGAGTAAAAACAGTTTGTATGTGTATTCATCTGCTGTATATAGCTTCATCTAAGGAAGCATATTTAGACTGTATCTGAAATGTAAATAGATTTTCCAGTTACTGTAAATACATGGAGGGTATCTGCTTGTTCAATGCAAGATTCTTTCAGGAGTAAAAATCAGTTGTAGTATTTTCATGCAAGATATTTTGATGTTACATGCAACACAAACAAATTTTCTTTCTATTTCATGTTTTGACTAAATTTACCTATATTATAGTTTTTTACCAGTGAAAAATATATCTGAAATTTTATACCAGATATATTTCACTCTATTATATATTTAAAAATCACTGAAAAACATGTAGTAAATACTAGATATGATGCATTTCACTTATGCAGTACTGTTGGATTTACAGAACTGAATCCAAGATATTATCATACTGTAGACTCATTTTTTATTATCTTTGTGTGATTATCAATTTTAAGAAGTAATACTTGAAGTAAGCATTCTTAATTTTGTCTCAGTTGTGTCAATTTTATTTTGCTGGAAATTCATGTGTAGCAATTATGTAATAAACTTGAATTGTTAAATATTTAATGTAAATATGTTGCAGTATAGAGTATCATTTATATTAATGCTACTCTTTGAAGAGTAGATTACGATTTGGTCTCTGGTAAAATACAAGGGAGCCAATAGGAGGCTGATAATATTTTGTTATACAGATGTTCAAAGGTCACAGTGACCTTGAGACTAAAATCAGTTTTTTTTCATCAGTAATGACAGTTAAACTCCATAGGTGATCCTGTGGTAATTACATGAGGTCAATGGACAAGGTCACAAAGACCTCCAAGCTGAAATTGTTTAAATACGAGTCGCCTAAAAGCATCGGATTGACAATGGTTTCCAATCAAGGGAATAGCTTGAGCATACAGCCATCAAACTTCCTGATTACCTGATAATAGATGATCCCTACTGTTCTAGGGTTTAGTATTTCAAAGGTCAAGGTCACAGTGTTCTTTACACTGAATATGATTGCTAGTAATCAGTAAATGAAAAATGCTTTAGCTTTCAGCCCCCCAGAAAACTTATTCAGTTACATGACACAGAGATGACTGCCTTATATTTACGGCCATCAATTCATGTCAAGGTTGAAGTGGTGTTTATACTGAAAATAGTTTCCAACAGAAACTGGGGAATGCATTGACCTAGAGCAGTCAAACTTGAAAACTTCATATCATTTGTCAAGTATAGGACCCCTGTTGTTTTTTGGGAAAACTTATATCATTTGGTTAGTATGGGACCTCCATTGTTCTGTTGGTCATGCAATCATGACATTAAACCTGCTTACCTACACCTTATACTGTTGCATGTATCTGGGCTTTACATGTTGATAGTGCAATGTGAAACATTTGCTGGACTCGTCTACAAAAATGTAATGCAGAGAGAGTTTTTATTTAGTATAATATAATCTACCACTCTGCATTTTAACCTTCTTTTACTTCAGCTATATAATCCATCAACAGGATGAATCTTGTTTGCTGCAAATATGAGGTCATTAAGGTTAACTGTTGATGTACATCATATTTCTCTACTTAACCGGAACATCTGGTTCAAATGATTTTAATTCATTTCATCTGTTTAGAATTCCTGTATCAAATATGCAGTTTGTACACCAAAGTTTTAAAACATTTTCAAAAAATTGTCACTACTGTCTTGCTTGTAGTTCAACTTTTTAAAGGAACTTTATAATGTGGCTGCATATACTTAGGTCTTTAGCCTGCTGGCGGCAAGAAATTCTGTCTTTGTGACCAGTGCATACCAAGATCAGACTGCACGTCAGTGCAGGCTGATCATGGTCTGCACTGTTTACTATTCAGGCAGTAAATTCTCTGTGAACGCCCCTTTGATTAATAAATGGTACTGCCCAAATTGAATGAAAGACCAGTCCATTTCAGAAATTCAGCAGGGTAAAAGTTAACAAGCAGCCCAAGTCACTCATCTGAAGAGGATGTTAACCATCGGACCCTAAAAGGAGCCAAACACCCCAAACTGAACAAATTTATGAGAGGACCTTATATCGATGCCACAGACCAGGTTTGATGAAGATCCACTGAGTGGTTCATGTTAAGTAGTCATTAAAATGTATTTTTATGCCCCACTTCGAAGGAGGGGTATATTGTTTTGCAGATGTCGGTTGGTCGGTCTGTATGTAGACCAATCCGTTTCTGGATGATAACTCAAGAACGCTTGGCCTAGGATCATGAAAGTTAATAGGGAGGTTGGTCATGACCAGCAGATGACCCCTATTGATTTTGAGGTCAGTATGTCAAAGTTCAAGGTCACAGTGACCAGGAACAGTTAAACGGTTTCCGGATGATAACTCAAGATTGCTTGGGCCTAGGATCGTGAAAGTTGACAGGGAGGTTGGTCATGACCAGCAGATGACCCCTATTGATTTTGAGGTCAGTATGTCAAAGTTCAAGGTCACAGTGACCAGGAACAGTAAAACGGTTTCCGGGCGATAACTCAAGAATGCTTGGGCCTAGGATCAGGAAAATTGATAGGGAGATTGATCATGACCAACAGATGACCCCTATTGATTTTGAGGTCATTGGTCAAAGTTCAAGGTCAGATTGGCCAGGAATAGTTAAATGGTTTCTAGACCATAACTTGAGAACGCTTGGGCCAAGGGTCATGAAAGATGATAGAGAGGTTCATCATGACCAGCAGATGACCCCTATTGATTTTAAGGTCAGTAGGTCAAATGTCAAGGTTACAGTGACCTGGAACATTTAAACCGTTTCCAGACAATAACTTGAGAATGCTTGGGCCTAGTGTCATGAAACTTGATAGGATTGTTGGTCATGACCTGTAGATGACCCCTTTAGATTTTGAGGTCTGTAGGCTAAAGGTCAATGTCACATTGACCCAGAACAGTTAAACCCTTTCCGGATGATACCTTGAGAACGCTTGGGCCTAGGATCACTAAACTTAATAGGGAGGTTAATCATGACCAGCAGATGACCCCTGTTGATTTTGAGGTGAATAGGTCAAATGTCACATTGAACCAGAACAGTAGAACTTTTGTTTACAGTGAGCAAATAATTTCTGTTCCTTGTGCAATTACTGAATGCATCAAGTGGGGGGTGGGGGCATTTCGTGTTTGACAAGCTCTTGTTACCGTTCGCGTTAGCAACCCCTAAAAGGTGCCAGCTGCCCCTTGAACAAATTTGAGATAGAACCTTATAATGATCCTACAAAGTCTGATGAAATTCCAACTAGCCATTCATTAGAAGTTGTTTAAAGGTATTTCTAGTTTTAGCTCTAGCAGCCCCTAAAAGGGGCCAGGTGTCCCCAATTGAAACACTTTGGTAAAGGGCCTTGTAATAATGCTACAAATCAAGTTTGATGAAGATCCATCGAGCAGTTCACGAGAAGAATTCTTTTGAAGTCATTTACATTTTTAGCTCACCTGAGCATTGCTCGGGTGAGTTATTGCGATCGCTTGATGCCCGTCATCTGTCATCTGTCTGTCTGTCTGTCGTCTGTCAACATTTAGTTTGTGTATGTGATAGAGGCTGTATTTTTATGCCCCCGAAGGGAGGCATATAGTTTTTGAACCGTCTGTTGGTCTGTCCGCAATTTTCGTGTCCGGTCCATATCTTTGTCATCGATGGATGGATTTTCAAATAACTTGGCATGAATGTGTACCACAGTAAGACGACATGTCGTGCGCAAGACCCAGGTCCGTAGCTCAAAGGTCAAGGTCACACTTAGACATTAAAGGGTAGTGCATTGATGGGCATGTCCGGTCCATATCTTTGTCATCCATGGATGGATTTTCCAATAACTTGGCATGAATGTGTACCACAGTAAGACGACGTGTTGCACGCAAGACCCAGGTCCGTAGCTCAAAGGTCAAGGTCACACTTAGACGTTAAAGGATAGTACATTGATGGGCGTGTCCGGTCCATATCTTTGTCATCCATGGATGGATTTTCAAATAACTTGGCATGAATGTGTAACACAGTAAGACGATGTGTCATGCGCAAGACCCAGGTCCGTAGCTCAAAGGTCAAGGTCACACTTAGACGTTAAAGGTCATTTTTCATGATAGTGCATTGATGGGCGTGTCCGGTCCATATCTTTGTTATTCATGCATGGATTTTAAAATAACTACGCATGAATGTGTGACACAGTAAGACGACGTGTCGCACGCAAGACACAGCTCCGTAGGTCAAAGGTCCTAAACTCTAACATCGGCCGTAAATACTCATTCAAAGTGCCATCGGGGGCATGTGTCATCCTATGGAGACAGCTGTTGTTCAATTGATCTTCATGAAATTTGACCAGAATGATTGCCTTGATAAAATCTAGGTCAGTTTTGAATATGGGTCATCTGGGATCAAAAACTAGGTCACTAGATCATATCAAAGAAAAACCTTGTGTATGCAAAAGGGACTGCATTTTACATCGATCTTCATGAAATTTGATCAGCTTGAATATGGGTAATCTTGGTTGAAAAACTAGGTCACCCGATCAAGTTAAAGAAAAACCTTGTGTACGCAATAGGGGCTGCATTTTACACTTGATACTCATAAAATTTAGTCAGAATGATTGCCTTGATTAAATATAGGTCAATTTCGTATATGGGTTATCTGGGGTCAAAAACTAGATCACTAGGTCAAATCAAAGCAAAACCTTGTGTACGTGATAGAGGCTGTATTTTTCAATTGATTTTCATGAAATTTGGTCAGAATAATTGCCTTGATCAAATCTAGGTCAAGTTTGAATATAGGTTATATGGGGTCAAAAACTAATTTACTAGGTCGAATCAAAGAAAAACCTTGTGTATGCAACAGGGACTGCATTTTATACTGGGTCTTCATGAAATTAAGTCGGAATGGATGCCTTGATGGAATCTAGGTCGTGATTGAATATGGGTAATCTTGATTGAAAAACTAGGTCACTAGGTCAAATCAAGGAAAAACCTTGTGTATGCAACAGGGACTGCATTTTACACCGGATCTTCATGAAATTTAATCAGAATGATTGTCTGGATGTAATCTAGGTCAAGTTCAAATATGGGTCATCTTGGTTGAAAAACTAGGTCACCTGGTCAGATCAAAGAAAAACATTTTGTACACAATCTGGGCTACATTTCACACTGGATATTCGTAAAATTTAGTCAGAATGGCTGCCTTATGTCAAGTTTGAATATGGGTAATCTTGGTTCAAAAACTTGGTCATCCAGTAAAATCGAAGGAAAAGCTTGACAACACTTTAGAGGCCACGTTTATAATCTTTGGCCCAATTTTGAATCTGGGTCATCTGGGGTCAAAAACTAGGTCGTGTTGAAATAAAAGAAAAACCTTGTGTATGTAATAGGGGCTGCATTTTTTTATTTTAAATGCATGATACTTTGTCAGAATGTTTGTCTGCATGAAATATCAGATTATTTTTTATCTGGTCCTGTGGGGTTAAAAACTAGGTCACCAGGCAAATCGCAGAATAAGTTTGTTTACACTCTAGGGGCCACATATTTTATTCTATATTCATAAAACTTGTTTAGAATGTCTTTTATCATAAAGACTTTGACGTTTTTGAATCTGGGTCATGTGAACAGTGAAGTCAAAGTCCTAGGTCACTAGGTCAGATCAAAGGAAAAGTTTGTATACACCCTAGAGGCCACGTTTTTGCTCCAGTCTTCCTGAAATGTTGTCAGAATGTTTGTTTTTATAGAATCTTGGACAAGCACAAATCTGGTTCACATAAAAAAAATACTTGTTTACACTCAAGAGACCACATTTTTGGTCCAGTATTAATGAAAATTGGTCAGAATATTTGTTTCCATGTAATCACTAGGTCAAACATGTTTACTTTGTAATTGTGTGTTTCTCAGGTGAGTGACCTAGGGCCATCTTATTGTTCTAGTGGCCCTTAAAATGGGGACCAACTGCCCTGATTTGCATAACTTTGGGAGAGGGCTTTATGATGATACAGACCCAGTTTGATGAAGATCCATCAAGCGTTTCATAAGTCTTTTAAAGTAATTTCCTTTTTTAGTTCTAGTGGCTCCTAAAAGGGGCCAAGTGCCCTCATTTGAACAAAATTGGATGAGGACCTTATAATGATGCCACAAACTTTAATGAAGATCCTTATAGCGGTTCATAAAAAGAAGTCATTTAAAGGTATGTATTTCTAATTTTGGCTCAAGCGGCCCCTAAAATGAGGCAAGTGCCTCTATTTGAATAAAATTGTGAGAGGACCTTATAATGATGCTACATATCAAAAAAGCTCCATCAAGTGGTTCATGAGAAGTCTTTTAAAGGCATTTATATCTAGTTCTAGTGGCCCCATAAAGGTGCCAACTACCTCCATTTGAAAAGAATTGGGAGAGGATCTTATAATGATGCTACAGACCAACTTTGATGAAGATCCTTCTAGCGGTTAATGAAAAGAAGTTGTTTAAAGGCATTTCTAATTTTTGGCTTGCAGCCCCTAAAAGGGGCCAAGTGCCTCCATTTGAAAACATTTGGGAGAGAACCTTATAATGATGCTACACACCAAGTTTGATGAAAATCCTTCAAGCGGTTCACAAGAAGTAGTCATTTTAAAGGTATTTCTGCCGCCCTTAAAAGAGACCGGATGCCCCCATTTGAACAAACTTGGGTGAGGACCTTATAATGATGCTACCGATCAAGTTCGATGAAAATCCTTCAAGTTCATGAGAAGATGTTTAAAGGTATTTCCAATTTTGACTCTAGCGGCCCAAAAAAGGGGCCAAGTGCCCCCATTTGAACAAACTTGTGACAGGACCTTAAAATGATGCTACAGCCCAATTTTGATGAAAGCAGTTCTTGAGAAGTTTTTTAAAGGGTTTTCTATTTTTAGCTCTGGCGGCCCCTAAAAGGGGCCAAGGTGAACCATTTGAACAAACTTGATAGAGGACCATGCCAGGATGCTACTGACCAAGTTTGGTGTAATTCTTACCAGTAGTTTCAGAGGAGATGTTTAAATGAAAATGTGGATGACGGACCATCCATCTATACCAATAGCTCACCCTGAACCTTTGGTTCAGATTTACTTTCTCCTGTTCGTTGGTTTTGGAAATATCTCGCATACTAGCAGTCTGAATATTTTATCCACATAGTGAAAACTATAAGTCATAAAATCATACACATACTGGTACTTTAAATCCTGATATTTTACCAGAGGAGAAATAAAGATGCAAGACAGTTAGGTGTTAAGATAACCTTTACTGAGAAAATATCAGTAAAACAAAGGGATAAACTTACATCACAATAATGTCTATCTTAATATACATACTTTATAAATATACAATCATTCTAAACTGACAAATGACCAAACAAAAACTGGAAAAAATCTTTGTGTTCTGTACACTTAATGATTAAAATTGTATAATCATGACCTTATAAAATTTCATTATCTTGAACAGAACTATATTTCATCATGTACAAATTGTTTAAAATTACAAATTCCTTATAAAGTTACAATAAGCATTATAAATTAAAATATATCAAAATAAAATACAAAATAAAAAGCAATAAAGATCACCACACTAAAAGCAGATATCACACAAGTTACTTTTTGTATATCCAGAAGGACTTTTTAAAACACTAGTTAACAAAATTTTAAACAAAAGCTCCATTTTCATTAAATGTTTCTGCATTTCTATTTATTTTAAAGGGGCATGCCTCCAGATATACAGCACTATTTCAAAATTTGAAGGCACTGTCTACAAAACATCGAACATAGATGAATAATTATTGAATAAGTCGTTATTTTAGGTTTATTACTTTGCAGCACATTTTTATTGTGAGCCTTATGCAGTTACTTCCCTTCCATGAATGTACACTGCCTACAGCACCATCTTGTTTTACTGTAAGCCTAACACAGTTACTTCCCTTACACAAAAGCTCATCACTTTCTTTTTGTTGTTTACTACCGGTAACTATTTTATGAAAGTACTTTCCAAGCTAAATCTGTAGGCAGGCCCCTTTACACTTAATTTATAAAACAAACTAAAAATGTATCCAGTATTTTCCATGTAAAGAGAAGTAGAAAAGGCTTAAAAAACAGAGAGAGTAAATTATAATTTATGGATATATACAGTGGTACAATGTTTCCCTGGTCTTAAATGTGGGCAACAATTTAAAAATCCATAATATAACAATAAAACTTCCATACTTTTAAGTTAAAAATGAAAATACTTTAATAATAACATGAAAATCCTTAACAAATTAACAAAAAACTATCTTTAAATGATATGGAACAATCATGTTGAAGGTTCAAAAATGGAAAACAAGTAGCAAAAGATGGGCGTGGCAGCCCCACCACCCAACTGAAAATGGAACAATGTAAGTAATGGACAAGATGTTTGAGCTATTTACCGTTATAAAAGTAAATATCAACACTATTGCAGCAGTACATGTTATGGCAATTTAAACCTGTCTAAGTCAGAATCCTTAGTATAGAAAGATGATGCTGTGATTTTTCAACACACAATAATAAAACTTTTCTCTAACATGGAATCAAATATAAAACCACTTACTTGTAATACAAATAATCTAAATAGCATAAGTATTTCAAATGCACAACAAACCAATTTTAAATTATCCTCATGGGTTTCCTTTTTATTTATATTATAAAACAGATAATGACCCACATTACGTATAAGAATGAGAAAATGTTTACTTTATACAATACAGTTTTAACGGTGGTAAAAAGAATTACAAAATGCAGTAACAAGCAAGTTTTTGTTAAAAATAAGCTCTGTTTAAACCAATCTTTTAAATTTTTACATTCATACCTTTTACACAGTTCCAGACTATCTCTTCCCACATGATAAAAATTTAAAATAGAACAAAGACATACAGTGATAGACAACCTGCAAATGTTGCAAGCACTGCCTTAAATATAGAAGTGTGTTTTGTGTATTGGGTTCAACCCCAGACACCAAGAAAAGTTATTCCTACTAAATATGTTGTTCATGGTGACTATAAATTAAAAAAAAAATGCAATAACATCAACATTGGTAAATGTAGAATTGACCTGTTGAAGCACACAACATATACATGTTATACAAAAAGTCCCTGTAAATACAAAGAGCTTAAAACTCGTTCAATAAATCTACAGACAATATTTCCAAATATATAACAAACTCTGAATTATAACCCCCGACTAAGTCTAGAATGTGCAATATTCAACAATTTCTTTACTACGAGTGTTCCAACTGTTACATAGACCCTATACTGACAAATGGAGCTATTATATATACAGATAATTCTCTTGTCATACAGATTCTACCATCATAAACGTGAATTTGGAAACCAGTCTTAGAATACAGCCTTGCCATTGGTCAATTTCAAAATTATTTTCAGAACAAACCAATCACATGCTGAGATTTGAAACTGGTCTCCATACTCAGCTTTATAAGTGGAGACAAAGAAACATCACAGAACATCTCTACATGTGAGATCAGTAGGAAAAAAAGAAGCACAAGTCGTGCAGAGAACTATCTCTTCACACAATACTGAAACAAGCACTGACTAAAAGAAATAATTGCAACTATAGCAACAACAACAACATCACACTCATACTGTATGACATAGCACTAACACAGCATACTTCATCTAGAACTTAAGTTCAAATAACATGTTACATCATATAAACATTTTTGTTAATGTTTCTATTATACATGAAGTATAATATACAATTTCTTCTAGTACAACAGCATCATAATTACTTGTAAAACATCTTCAAAAATTCCTGAGAAATCAAAAATAAATATAGACTTTAACATCTACAAGAAACAACAAGATAAAAACATTTCTTCTAATAAATACAAGGGGTGATATAAACAATATAAAGTATCTCTAGTTGTAAAACATGGTGTAAATTGCATGATGTAATGTATCACCAGAGAAAATTTTATACTTGGCCCTATGAATATACCAGTATGTAATACATTCTAACCTAATAACTGGCCATACATGTAGCCTGCTAATGGACTGTGACTATCAGTACTTTTCATCTAGACCCATTTCTGGTAGGGACCGGTCACTAGTGGAGATGGATCAATCCATTTTGTCGAGACAGTTTCTGTTGTATTGGAATCACAACGATTTGTACTACAATTCCACATAAACTTATATTCTCCTTTAGAACTTTGAAGTAACTGTGCAATCTCCGCCTCCTCATCAGTTAAGTTGCGTTTCTTTCCTCCCTTAAAGCTCCTCTCAATTTCCTGCATGTCTACATAGCCACGTTCTAGCTGCATCTTTTCTATTCTTTTCATCTTCAGATCTTCCAATTTCTTTTCGTAAGCATACATACCATGTCTCTCATTATTCAAGTTTTTATGTTGATAGAAAACCAAACTTATTCGAGTAGGATGATGACGATTTGGGTTTTTCAGTCCAGTTGTAGCATGCAGCTCGCGTTTAGCAACTTCAAATAGAACAGCTCTATGACTCAATGCTATAGCAACGCCCCCGATATTGGGATCAAGGAATGCTTCCTCATTGTACTCCATTTCGCATTTTATGACATCAGGATCCAGGAGGCTAGACTCTGCAGGATTAACCATCTTTTCAGTATTGACAGATTCAAGTTTATCAAGGTACGTCAGTTTGTGTGGATCATATGGTTTCTGGAAATGATTGCCAGCTGTCATTCCTACCTGCTCATACTGATTCTGTATTTGTGAATTTAACATGTAAGACTTTGACAATTCTGGAGTTTCTTTTGGATAATGACTTGCAGATAAATGATTTCTTTCTTTATTATAATGTCCATCATATGCAGGAAGACTAAAGTTGCTTTGTCCTGACTGAGAGTTATTTTGTTGGCTGTATTTGTCTGTGAAACCAGCTAAATCCTCGGGTTTTGCTGCCTGTGTATTCTGGTTATTGCTATTAACATAAGACAGTGTGCCGACGTAACCTACATTTTTACTCCGTATATCCACTGCTTGTGAAAGCAAATGTAACGGTGACTGACATGATGTACCTTTAAAAGAATCAGGCAAATTATGTGTCGGTACAGACTTAGCTGGTTCAGAAACTGACTGCCCCACTAGACTTGCAGACAGTGGAACTGACTGGTCCATACTTGCTGCAAGTCCATCAGATTTACTGCTGCTTGATGAGAATGACAGATCCAATGCCTGGGTATCTGACTGAAGTTTAGACGGCAAGTACCATGGTTTGTCTACTGTCTGTTGTGAGGAGGAAAGACCTGATCCGAGCTCATTCTCATGGGAGCCATTCATATAAACTGGTGGGTATGGACCAGTACCATAAGGGGCAGTAACTCCATAATGAACAGATCTATCCTTGGTACCGCAACCTTTGTAAGCTACAGCCTGTATGTCAGAATGAAGATCACTTGCTTGTTTTTCCTGAAAACTCTGTTTAATGACATCCCCGTAGAGAGGTGGAGGTTTACCATAGTAATGAGGAGAATCACTAAACGGATTTTCAACCTGAACAGTGTTAGTATTAAACATAGATGAACTATGGTGATGATGCTGAGATTTTTGTTGTTGATCTCGAGAGCTAGCCATGTGTTGTTTATCCTGAGATATAGCCATGTGTTGTTGATCTTGATAGCTAGCACTGTATTGTTTATCATGAGACTTAGCTATATGTTGTTGATCTTGTGAGCTAGCATTGTGCTGTTTATCCTGAGATATAGCCACATGTTGATTTTTAGAGCTAGCCATGTGTTGTTTATCCTGAGATATAGCCATGTGTTGTTGATTTTTAGAGCTAGCCATGTATTGTTTATCCTGAGATACAGCCATTTGTTGATTTTGAGAGCTAGCATGGTGCTGTTTATCCTGAGATATAGCTATGGGTTGTTGATTTTTAGAGCTAGCCATGTGTTGTTCATCCTGAGGTATAGCCATGTGTTGATGTTGAGAACTAGCATGGTGCTGTTTATCCTGAGACACAGCCATGTGTTGTTGATCTCTAGTGCTAGCCATGTGTTGTTCATCCTGAGGTATAGCCATGTGTTGATGTTGAGAACTAGCATGGTGCTGTTTAACCTGAGATACAGCAATGTGTTGTTGATCTCTAGTGCTAGCCATGTGTTGTTCATCCTGAGATTTAGTCATGTGAGAAGGCACTGAGCAATCAGTTACAGGATCAACAGCAGTCAGATGATTTGGTTTATCATGCTGCCTCATTTTCTCATTAAGTTTGTAACTTACTGGGTTTTGAGTTTTATCTAAGCCTCCAGCAGCTGAACTTTGCAGATTTGCTGCTAAAACTGATGACGGAGGGAAAACCCCAAATGCATAAAAGTAGTCCCAAAATTTATCATACAGTGTATTAAAGTCTGCCTGAGTTGACATGGCCATGAGATCATCATATGAGATCGGTTTATCACTGCCTACAGGAAACTCCATTGCAGGTTGTTTGGCAGGCATATTACCATAAGAGCCTGTTGGACTAAGAAGCACATCTTGACTATGGAAGAAATCTTTTTTTGGTGTAGACTGGGCAGACGATGATGAATCCCAAGGTGACAATCTACCATTTACTGTGTGCCTTGTACCACCACGACCCTTCTTGGCCATGCGACGTTTCTTACACGACTGGAGAGGATGGGCTCTCATTCTAGCCTCAAGCGGAAACTGATGCAGTACTTCAAGAGAACCTTTCTTTATCTTGTCATACTGTCCCTCATAGCTTCCAGCTTCATCAGTAGGGTCTAACACATACAGTGGTAGAACATGTAGCTGCTCATCCTCAGGCTTTGACAATCCTCGATGTTTTGTTAAGGTTACCACCTGTAACATATAAAGTAAATCTTAACATTAAGGTTCACTCATTTTTTAAGGTAATATGCCATGCATTAAACATCTTACAAACATGTATTTTAAAACACAGTAGGACAGGTTCATCTTGGATAACAAATGAAACCAGTTTTCTTTTTCTCTGATGTCTTTTTAATGGTCTATAACCAAATTTACCTATTTTACCCATGCAGTGACAAGATGCTGAAGATTAAATATTTTCATGAAATTTAACTATTTTGTTTATATTTTGATAGAAAAGGGCATATATTTCTTACATTTTCTTGTAAGAAAATCATGAAAATCCAAAACGTAAGTTCACTTTCCATCAATGACAATAAATGTTGAGTTTCTAATCAAACAATTCACTGATTTCTAAATACAGTAAAACACTGCTCAATGGAGCATCAATGGCTCGAGTACCCAAGCTCTCTCTCGAGCAATTCTTGTGGGCCACATGAAATCCTGGATAATGTGATCACTTTGGTCCCCTTAAGACTTCAAGTGATCAGTGTTTTAGAGTTAATGTGACAAGAAATACTTTGGTGAAGTAGTATTTGTGATATTAAGACTGTAAATGAACTTACAACAGTGCTTCCATTGTTCATATTGTGTATATCTTTGTGAGCATGAGCACAGAAATCTACACAGGCTGTCACTCCGGAGAATGGACTAAATTCTGCACCACCTAGTCTGCAATCCTTCGCCTTCTCGGAGAGGTAACACTGAAATAACACACCAATACAACAATTTATTATTCCTATATAACAGATAATCACCTCAAACAAGAATCCAGTCATTCCTATTTACATTTTTATACTATAAAACAAGATCTGACAGAATGAAATGTACTACTGACGGAAAGCCAAAGAATTATAAATTTGACAATTTGGCCATCTAATATATCTACAAATATTGGATCTTTTTTAGTATCAGGTTTGCAAACTGTGTTTTAAAAAGTAACCTGCAAGCTACCTTAGAAATCTTTAAAATGTCTGGAAACAAGAGGGCCATGATGGCCCTATATCGCTCACCTGTTATCATTGCACTTAAGGACAAGTCTTCAAGGTCAAAAGATCATAATAGAAATCAATCAAAAGAATTATGAGAAAATATAGTTGAAATTTTCTTTAAGTAACTTTAAAAACAAGATTTGAAAACTTTTTGTAGAGGTCCACTAGGCAATGCTACATGTCAAATATCTAAGCTCTTCTGGTTTATTTTTAGAAAATTTTGAAGATTTTTCTATGTACAATCAAGTAACCCCATGGGGCAGGGTCAATTTGACCCCAGGGGTCATGATTTGAATAAACTTTGTAAAAGTCTAATAGGCAATGCTACATGTCAAATATCTAAGATCTAGGCCTTCTGGTTTATTTTTAGAATTTTTTTTTAAGATTTTCCTATGTAAAATCAAGTGACCCCTAGGGCGGAGTCAATTTTGACCCCGGGGGACAAGGTTTGAACAAATTTTGTAGAGGTCCACTAGGCAATGCTACATGTCAAATATCTAGTCTCTAGGCCTTCTAGTTTATTTTTAGAAAAAATTTTGAAGATTTTCCTATGTAAAATCAAGTGACCCCTGGGGCGGGGTCAATTTTGACCCAGGGGGTCATGATATGAACAAATTTTGTAGAGGTCCACTAGGTAATGCTACATGTGAAATATCTAAGCTCTAGGCCTTCTGGTTTATTTTTAGAAATTTTTTGAAGATTTTCCTATGTAAAATCAAGTGACCCCTGGGGCGGGGTCAATTTTGACCCCGGGGTCATGATTTGAACAATTTTAGTAGAGGTCCACTAGGCAATGCTACATGTCAAATATCTAAGCTCTAAGGCTTCTGGTTTTTGAGAAGAAGATTTTTTAAGATTTTCTTATGTAAAATCAAGTGACCCCTGGGGCGGGGTCAATTTTGACCCCGGGGTCATGATTTGAACAAACTTGGTAGAGGTCCACTAGGCAATGCTTCACACCAAATATCTAAGGTCTAGGGCTTCTGGTTTTTGAGAAGAAGATTTTTAAAGTTTTTCCTTTCGGTTGCCATGGCAACCAGTGTTCTGCATGGAATTCAATTCTTTGAACAATTTTGAAAGGGGGCCATCCAAGGAACATCCCTGTGAAGTTTCATCAAAATTGGCCTGTTGGTTTAGGAGGAGATGTTGTTTAAAGGAAAGTGTGGACGGACGTACAACGGACGGACACCGGACGGTGAGCGATCACAATACCTCACCCTGAGCACTTTGTGCTCAGGTGAGCTAAAAAACACACAGAAATTTCCATCTGCCCTGATGGAGAAACTTAATAGAAAAATATGGTCTAATAGAGACTTCTGATTGTAGGAAAACATTGTGAAACAGATCACAGCTGGAACACTGTGTGTATATAATTATTTTGTAAATCAATTTATAGTCACTTAACATATGGAAGACTCCTTGAACCATCTTAGTGACCTTACTTACAACAGTAAGATAAAGAAGACATTCCAATTCAAGAAGTTTCTCTGGTTCTATAACGTGCAATGTGTAATGCACCTTTGCACTTGACTCTTTTCAAAATGTCAGGAATTTTAGTTGGTAAAGCTGGCAATTCAACCTACAAGCCCTAGGTAACGGCGAGCAGTTAACCTAACCAGTGTCCCTGGATTCTGTACCAGTACAAACCTGTTATCCGCAAGTAACTGTCAACTTCCCAACATGAATCAGAGGTGGAGGACGATTGATTTCAAACACAATGTCTTTTTTATCAAATTGTCACGGAGACCATACGCCTCGCCCAGGGCTCGAACTCATGACCCCGAGATCCACAGATCTGCACTCTCTCTATTGAGCTAAGCGAGCGGGCTCCCTAGTTTTGTAGCGTGACAGGTAAAATTCTAATGAGTTATACAAACCTGGTTAGCATGAGCCTTAGGTGCACACTGTTGATACAATGGTCCTACATTTGATGCTAAATCTTGTAACTTCTTCTCCAGTACAGTTTCCTGAAATAAACAAAACATTACATCAGCGGTTACCAACCTTCTTATTCTTTATAATCTTTCCAGTGCACAAGTAGTTTGCCATGAAATGCTCGTGTACAAGAAACATACTGACAATGTACATGTATTGTTGACTGGATATTTTTCACATGGACTTTATTTTATAATCTGAGCAGTCTTATTCCTGTTGACTGGCGAATCTTAAACATTTCTTTTTTACCAATTAATATTCACATACAACATATATACTATGTGTGTGTTTTTAGCTTGGGAGTCACACTGTTCTGAAGTATTAGTAAAATTAGTACATTACTGTAGCCTATAGTTGTGGCATTTTACATGATCCATTTATTACTTTACATATTTTATTTTCTATTTATTTTCTATTTAAGCAGATGTATTGGGCTAATGAGCTTAAGACCTGTTGTCAAAGTTTTATTCCTGCTGCTGTATATATATTTCAATGAAATGCCACTTTTGGAAGAAAAACAATGCAAGTGACTATAAAACTTAATGATGTCCAACTGTAGCAAGAAACACAACACTAGCAGCATGTTGCTAAGGCAACAACTGACAATGTTTTGAAGATAAAAATATAATCACCTCTTCCTCATTCTTGAGCCGGAACTTTCTGGCATGTGCACTGCGTGCGAACTTACACCCATTAAAATACATACTCCACGAGCAACCGAAAGAGAAAGATGCCCCTCGCTTCATCAGATCTGCCCCTTGACAAGCACAAGTTTTCCTGTAATAGAAAATAATTCCTTTCAACTTCTTGTTAAAGCTGGTTGGATATATACTTTTAAGCATCACAAATCAAAATACTGATAGTACTGTATCGAAAAGAACTTTATATTGTGCATAAGTTTAAGGGGTGTCCATTTTTTTACAAGTGGCTTATGAACGTCAAATGAACTGGTTTCTAAAAAAAACAACCCCCAAAACAGGACAATTTATCCCCGAACATCAAAGGCATCACACCAAAAGTAATTTGTCCTTCACCTCTCAGGAAATGAAGTGGTTAGTCATTTCCATTTAACAAATCTATGAAAACCTGGGATGTTCACCGATCCTAGCTGAATTATTCAAATAGTCATTATCATAATTATACAGTTTAACAACAAAAATGTAATATTCAACAATGGACATAGAAACTAAAAGAGTTCTTAGGTATACTAACCTCCACACAATAAAAATTTTCTGCACACAAAGCATGCATCATATGTATACAGAAGTAAACTTGGGCTTGTTACCTGTCATTTGTGCCACATCGTCTTTCAGTCTCGTTTCCATACTTTGGTAATGTGCCAGACAGGTAGTCATAGAGGTCATCTGCCTCTGTTGCTGCTACTCCTTCCCAGGCAACTAGGGCGATAATCAACCAGGCTGTGTCACAACCGTGATTGGGACGATGTCTCACTAGCGCTAGATACTTCTCCTCAGCACCGGACCTTCGTACAATCTGAAATATACAACATCACAATCTTCACTCACAACACCATGTACAGGTCATGTATAATATCTACCTTTTTAAAACAAGCACATTCTTCCAATGGTAATCTTTTCCCAATGCCATACCCCTTGCAATAAAAGGAAGCACCTTTTACGTTGAGCTTAGCTGCTGGTATCAATTTTTCAGCATTATGTACCTATTCAGCTTTAAGTTCATTATGTAAATTTAGCAGGTAAGGGTTAAATGCATGCAGGCGGATGGAGAATAGTGAAACAGTATGTCTTCCAAAGACACAATAACTACTTATGCTGCAGTTCATTAAAGGCTTAAGGAAAACTCATAGGATTGCTTTTTTTCTTGGTTAAATTATGCACTTTACAGTTAATTGCTAAATATTTTTTAGTTTTTCATACACCTACCCATTTCGCAATAGGGCACCCTTGTGAACTTTTGCCTTCCTTGCCAGTGTAACGTACTTTCTCTATTCTGATAGCTTTACCACTGTGACCAGTTCTGAAAGAAATACAGCATCATGTAAACAGGTCAATACAAGTTTGAAAGTTCTGACAAACTATGTGCAACAAGCTGCATTAAAAAGTTCTATCAACAAATATTTGTCACTTGCAAGTTTCACTAAAACAACAGTAACTGACTAACCAAATTACATCTTCAAATCACCACAAAATGACATTTTCCCTATCATGTAGTTATTTCGTAATTAGTAAAAACAAGATGTGTGTCCATTGTGCCCCCACTTACTGTCACTGTATGGTCATACATTACTTGTCGACAAACAGGAGGGGAGGGGTTATGGACACTAAAACATCAGGAAGAGTAAAATGAATTGTGGAGGTGAGGGGAGGGAGAGTGGAGGGTATAAACCAAAGAAAACCTCAGGTGCACAACTTTCAATGCTGAATAAATTCCCAGAAGGTTTCATCAAACACTTTTTGAGATATGTGTAACATAAACTTTAAGGTCCTTTAAAAATATTTCAAGATATTTAAAGTCAAGATCTAGAACTCTAGTCAGATGAAATGAAATCCCAAACAAAACACCAGGTGTAAAATTTCACATGCTAAATGATATTTCTATATTTCATATACCCTCTACAGGTCAAATACTTCTTGATATATAAGCAACTCGAACTTGTTTGATGACTTTACGTTAAATACTTTTTGAGAGATGTCACAAATTCGAATGGACACATCCTGAGGCAAATCAAAGTGCCCCCCCCCACCCCCACCAAAAAAAAAAATTGGGGAGAGCAAAAAAAGTAACCAACCTCTATACAAATAATAAAACAAGAGCTGAAAAAAAAGAACTGTGCGCTTGGCAGTCTTTAATGATTATGGTAAATTTGAAAAGCTTGCCATAAAACTTTAACATGAATGCAATGGCGATGGCAAAGGCAGGGCAAGTACAACAGCCCTACTTATTCTTCCAATAGTCAAGCTAAAAATATCGGTATACAAACCTTTCTTCTAAAGTTTTTCTGATGGCCTCAACACTGCGCCCAGCACCAAGATGTGTATAGTACGGACCGTCAACAGCTTCTATTGATATATCTGGAATATAACATCAATGCATTCAATATAGTTCACAAGTGAAAAAGCATAATCTCATTTACTATACAGCATCTTCCTAAACATGTAAAAATGCAATGCTATTCAGACTGAAAAAATCAGTAAAAGTTTTTGCCAAAGTATCTAATCTAATCAAAATCTAATAACCATTATATTCTAAATTGGGTGACTGAATAGCTATTTTCTAAATTCCTTTATGACAAGAATCAGACTTCTGGAAAGACGTCGGTCCGACTGACATGACCGCAAAATTTTGACGCGGTCCGCAGTTTTTTAACTGGGATGCGGTCTGACTGACCAACATTTATCGTATCCCGAGAACCGCAACATCTCAAGACAAAATGGCGTCAAAAAATAAATACCAGATAAATGCCGAAGATACAGAAAACAAAAATGAGTACGAAACGTAGAGGGTCGATCTTAATATAAATGATAAATGGAAAGATTCATGCCTAGCTTGTAAAACAGCATTTTAAACTAGTAGTTTACAGAGGCTTTTTTGGTTCTGCCTTACAACTTCATTTTAGGTCGGGTAAATTTTTTCGGTCCAGCAGATTTTTAGACATTGCTGGACCGACTATCCCGTCATTTTCCCAAACTTTCCGGAAGTCTGACAAGAATCGGTACATATCAGCTCTTTTCAGATGGTAAGTAACAACTTAAAATATGTTAAAATGTCTATAAAACATACTGCAGCTAAAACCTACCATCTGTACCAAGACATCCACATTTTGGTACTTCAATGACTGTATTACTCTCTAAGTTTCTCTCCTGTCCAGTAATTAATTCATGCAAGCCACTAATCTGTTCAGATATTGTTTTAACTGTCTCTGTGTCTACTGACATAGGTGTATCGTTGTTAACTTTGATGCCCGATTCCCTTTTAATAGTGTCAAAAGACCAAGACCTTGACCTCTGGACAGGATGAGTGTCACCCTCTGAAAATGTCTGGTCTGCACTCTTAGATCTTTGATATTTCGCTCCATCAAAAGCTGATTGGACTCCATTTGATGCACTGTAAACAGAAGACTTGTCATCTAGGTTCGAGCTCATTTTAGGCATTGTAGATTGCACACTGTGGCAACTATCAGACACGAGACTGCTGTAATCAGGGACAGATACTGTAGTGCCACTATCTGCAGCAGGAAGTGTGCCTCTACTTGCTGCCTTATCTTCAGCATTCAACATACTTGCTGCGATTGTAGAGTGCCCATTAATATACCCATGCGGCAACTTGCAATGTCTCTTTGAAATCAGATCTTTTAATGTTAATGGCGGAAATCCAAGATTTTTTATCAACTTTTCTGCAAAATCGTCTTTAGGTATTTTCTTGTACTTAGGATTGTTCCTCCACTTCTTCCTGATAGATGGTAATTTCACATTATGAAATTTCTGTGATTTTTTGAGCAAAGCAAATGATGATTTAATTCCATAAGGTTTGCTGCCAAATTTTTTAGTTGCACTGAGTTGTCCCTGAGGTCTGTCAAGTTTTGATGTAACACTTCTGAACTTTTGAGACGTCTTTTCCAACTTGAACCCCCTTTTATTGATACCTCGATATTTATCCAAGTAGTTCATATTCACATTTTTTTTATTTTCTGATAAATATTGCACATTATATTTATTTTCTGAATAAAGTTCATGCCCTGCATGCATTTTCTCATAACTGTTAACAAACTTCTCGTGTTCAGATTTCAGGTTGTCATTATTCCAAGCTTTCTCGTGTTCAGATTTCAGGTTGTCATTATTCCAAGCTTTAAAACAGTTCAAGTTCTCTTGCCTTTTATCTATACTCTTGTTAAAAGCTCCAAAATTACTTGAATTATCACTGAACTGAAAAGGAGCTTCCTTTATGATGCCTTTCTTGTCAAACATTTGGCGAGAATTCCGACATTTTTCTGAAAACCTTTTCCCAACTTTATCACAATCGGTGCAACATGGACTTGCTTTCAAATTCTCGATGCCACTGGAAGTTTTATTTTCTCCCTCAAATATATTTCTATGTAAAAAGTTTTCAGCTGGATTACTTAAATCTGAATTAAAAGCATCATTGCCGACGATCTGCTGATTAACATTGCCAGAGACAGAAAGATTCAGGTGACTATTGAATTCGGCCTTACGTTTCAGTTCTTCATTAATTTTTTCTTTCATTTCATTTGCTCTTACATTAAGCAAGGCATCAGCTTTCAAGGCATATTTCTGATCAGAAACCTTGCTAGTTTTTACTACATGTTTTTCCTTTTTATAACATCTCATGTCCATTACTTGCTGAGGCAAGTCCTTATATGAAGTTTGTAAATTTATATTGTCGCAATTATCATCAAAGTCATACACATTATTTGGTACTGTTTTTGGTTGGAAACTTTGGTTATCCTGACGCTGTTCTGTCCGACTGCTTAGATGCACCTGCTGCTTGTCATACTGTACATTGACTGACTGGCTGCTGTGTTTTGGTGACTTGACAGGTTTAGGTTTCTCCATGCCTGTTTTTGTTTGTCCCTTCTCTTTACAAGCAGCCATTATTTCCTGCACTTTGGCATCAACAAGGGCATCAATAACTGGATCCTCTGTAAAGCTTTTTCTTCTTGTTAGTTTTTCAGGCTTTTTCTTATCATCAAATGTTTCTTTTCTGAGCTGATCTTCTGAACCCTTGAGGGTGTCTGCATCATTTTCTTTAACAATACTTTCATCCTGTCTTGGCCTTTTCTGGGCTTGCAAAAGGCCATCTGAATTGTTAAGAAAGTTTCCAGTCCTCTTTAAAGTATTTACTGCTGTATGTGACCCCTGATCGAGTTCAACATTTGGAGGCGGCTGACCAAAGTTTGACCAGAAATCTCCCGGTATTGACTCAGGTGGTCTATGCAATGGCATAACAGACTGCCCTTGCATGGATATAGTAGACTGGCTCTGTATGGGCTCAGCTGATGGTCTGTGGATGGGCTGTATAGACTGTCCTAACAATGGCCCAACAGACTGCTGTTGTATGGGCCCACTGGTAGGCTTTGGAAATGCACCCTGAACCTGATTCTCTGGCCGATAGTCCACCGGAGATTTGAGATGAAAATTATGGAAACTATGACTGGAAGATGGTGCATTTAATCCTTGGTGTTCAGATGCTAATGGAAGTTGCTGCCTTTGTTCGTTTGATATGTCTGTAAAAGGTGAATTGAGTTTCCTGTCCATGAAGGCATACCCTGATTTCATATTGGACAAGTTGGCTTCTTCAAGAATCCTAGCTGCCTCTTTACTGGCAGCATCATTTAACAGACCATTAGATATAGAGTATGTGTTAATATCCCTGGGTTTAGAGTAATATGGTATAACACTGGCAGCAGTAGTTGATACTGGCATAAGCTCTGCTGAGGTAGTTGACTGGGATGATACGCACAATGGGATAGAAGCACTACTTGATGGCGGTGTAAAATATGCATTCTTCCATTTCAAATGAGAAAACATATCACTTGAATGTGTAGTGATGGGCATCATCTGCTCTCGAGTTGACAAAGACGGCAAGAATGGAAAAGGCGATGCATCTCTCATAACATTCTGTGATGAACCAACTTTTGATGCGCTAAATGTATTTCTCATTGTTTCTTTACTTGATTCTACTATATCCATACGATCATGTTTAAAGGAAGTGTTACCTATGTTAGAATATAAATCACTGTTACTTTTATTCCTATCAGAAAGAGAATGAAATGCAGGGAGGGAACTTGGTAATGTAGCATCTGTGGCACTGTGAGAGGTTTCATACATAGATCTAGATGAATAGCCATTCATTCCTTGCAACTTATGTAGGTAAGCATCCATGGATGTAGGAACTCTGAGATCTGGGTTTATCCATTGTACTGGAAGTCTTGGATTCATGACCGATGGCATGTGTGGTATATGTGGCTGTGCTGGCAGAGGGGGTAGCACAGCCTGAGGCTGAAGACCCTGGGCTGCCTGCTGGTATACATCATAGGGGCTGAGGCCCTGCCACGTAAATGGTGAGGCAGCACCATGCATGATTTCCTGAGCTCTTTCCTGAAATAGATAAACATAGTCTTCTTAATTCTGCAACAAATACCTTAAATAACTCTTTCAGAAACAAAACATTTTCAAAAGCTGTCAGCTGTAGAAGTCCTTACACAATCAATAAATCTCCATATCATCTGCCATTTTCTCACAGAAATCAATAATAATTATTGGTACAATTATGACTCATTTTCCCCAAACACTTTGCTATGTTTTGTAGTTCATTGCATCATCGGGCAACTTTTATTACTTTAAAATCCATTTCTGACTTATATTAATCTGTTAAAAATTCTGTCTCGTAATGTTACCAATTTGTGAATAATTTCAGACAACTGCAAAACTTTTCTCTACACTATAAAGTTTAAGTGTTTTTACACAATGTGAAAGGAACATGTGCACCTAAAAAACTAATATTGCCCCGTCAAAACATCTTTACCCTTAGAATACAATGTCATTATTACGTCTGGCCATAAATCTACCGCAATACCCAAACATCTATTGAAAAATAAACTAACTGGGATAAAATGCTAATTTTGTAATACGTCTATCTTACGATGCAAAAGGTTATGGGAAAATTCAGTCTGGGCCACTACACGATTATGTACCCAGACCGATTTGACTTGGTAATAACAGTTTTCACTGTTGGCGAAAAATTGCTTTTATATTTTTCTCGTACAGTATGAATTAGGGTGTCTACCCTTTAGTACTTCATTTTAAATTCAACAAGATTTTGGGACAATTGGAAGTAGTCATTTATGATGAGACATAACATCGAGTATAAGAGTATTGAATTGCTGAATTGTTAGATGTAAACATATTTCAACTGGCATTTCACCTTGTTTACAACTAAGTAGATCTATCGGTTCAAAAATAAGATAAATCTTTTAACACTGGATAATTAATACCTTTCTCAGGACTTGTAATTTTGTTTTATAACCACATTTATTTTACCTGTCTCCAAGCAGGAATAAGACATCCTAGGCTTATACCACTTCCCTTAAAATGTAAGTGTGTGCAGAGATATGATCTTATAATGTATTGATTATCCCCTAAAAGTGGTAAAATCAGACATGACAATAATACTATTGTCTTGTATGAAATCGTAAACTGTCCATTGTTACCAAGCTCAACATCATACTTTGTCCTCAGAATTGTCAGAAAGAAACAATTACCTTCTGTAGCACACTAAATGACAGAACATACTTCCAATGGGATATTGGTCCCACACACAATGAAATTTTATTTAGACAAAGTAAAAATACTTCAATGAACCATTAATATTTCTTTTACTAGATTTCCCTTTGATGTTATATTATCATGTCTAACAGAAAGAGGTCAATGCACTTTTTCTCACCAACTACAGTAATTCATATACTGATAATTCAAAATCACCTCAAGCAAGGGTTGCCACTTTGTTGAGAAAATGAAATTCCCTGACTTTTCCCTGATTAAACCATACATTTCACTGACCAATACCACCATATTTTTTCGGTCTCCTCCTCCTCCTCCCCTACAGCCATCCAATCCACCCTTTCATATTTATTTTGTTTCAGATAAAACAAACTTTTGTTAACAAATGAATGTATCATTATGATGATATTAGTCAGTGACATTAATTGACCTGACTCGACTTGGCTATAAACACACCTTGGAAATACTTGTAAATACTGCTTGACTACTGCCACAGCCACTGAACATTTTAAAGCATTAACCCATAATTTCATTTTTCCCGGACTTTTCCGATTTTTCTAAAATTTCATTTTACTGACTATTATCAAGATTTCCCTGACAATTCACTGACCTTGAAAAACAACAACATTTTCCCCTGACTTTTCAAGGCAAGTGTCAACCCTGTCAAGATACCAGCTCTACCTCCATATCTCTCACAATACTATCTTAGCCAAAAAATATTTAAACTATGGAATAAAATATTATCAAGGAACAAATATCAAGATTATCTGCCTCTCTTGAAAGTAATGTAAATAACACAAAGAGAAGTGCTGAACTAGGTCATATACCTCAATTACCTCCACTACAGAAAACAAGCACTCACAGACAGCACGATAATCATAACCAGAGATTGCTACAAGTTTTCTCTGATATCAAAGTACAAAGTCATATCATGCATGCAAAGTTTTGGAATTATTTCTTTTGAATGAAAAATCACTGGAAAAAAACTAAAGTGCCAAACTGTCACAATATGCACTGCCACAGTACATTCTGATAATTCAATGGCCATAACTCCAGTGAGACAAAGACCATTTGGTCAAAATAATATGCTCAGAATGATTCTAAGCTTGGTGAATACTGAATAAAAACTGTTCCTGATATTAAGAGGACACTGTCAATTTTCATAATGTTAAGTAATTCAAGGCCCATAACTCAAGAATGAATAGGACTATCCTGTTGGTTATTAAACTTATGCAAGATATTATGCCAATAAACATTGTGACAAAGTTAACAGACGGTTATCTAACTTGACTGACATAAGAGTCAAATAAACATTGTGACCCAGTTTGGTGTAAGCAATTGATAACAACTACTCAAGTTGAGAGCAGACACTGTCAATATTCACATTTTTCAGTAATTCAAGGGCCATAACTCCAGAGACTGAGGATCCAGCCAGATATAATGTCCATAAACATTGTGACCAAGTTTACACTGGATCTGAACTGATCAAATTAGAGACCAGACAACTTTAAAGCCCAGTGTTCACTGCTGTAGGTGATCCAACAATAAGTCCTTTTTGGCGGGTGTAAAAGAAATGAAAACTCCTATCACAGTTAGGACTAGGGCACCGAAGAAACATTAATTACAACAAACATTTATGATTATCACATCATTAAATCCTGCATTCAACTGCTTTAACAGTGTAAAAATTGTCTATTTATTTAAAAAGTAACAACACGATCTTCAATAATATTTATATCATAAAAAGAAAAACCGATACTAAAATTACACCTTTCACTGGTTTCATATTTATCACCTTGACACAGTTATAGGAATCAGTTCTACTAGGACACTCAATTTAAATTGGTCATCTGTGAATGAATGAATCTGTGAGGTGTCACAATTTGTTTATATAATTCCATTCAGAATAAATGAAATAATAACTACGCATTTTTTATTAAAACTACTGAACAAAAAGTTTTAGATATGTTTTTTATCATCCCGTCTGCTCTTATCTTCATCATTTGAATTCCATTTAGCGCATATTTAACAACTGATGTTGTAAACATTAACACTGGTCTGTGTATGCAAGTATTACGGAAATGTAGGGAATATCATGATATTTTACGTATTTGATCACAGATATAATGCCACGCACACGACAATCAACAATAGTTTCCCACAAAATACTTTTTTACAAATATTTGAATTATTGTTAAATTTTTTCATTATAAGAATATGCCAGACAAACAGAAAACCCAGTGATACTAAAAATAAACAGTGATTATTCATCCCCACTTCACAGCGCACACGAACGATAATGATCTCGGTAAGTATGTCATGTTTATGCTCAATGTCTATTTATAGACCTGGAAATTCCAATGTTATACACAAATAAGCGATGTTTTGCTAGAGCAGTTAACACATATTCAAGTAGTAACGCTGTTTCTAAATGCTCATCAATAAGTATTAAACTCTAACAGTATGCCGATTAAGGAATTGAGCGATGTTTTTGCCCCAAAATTAATTCTTGCTGTAAAACACCGGAATGAATACTGTTATTTAACTCGCTTACGTATCAATAAGCGTTCAATTCTAACGCAACTCGACAGTGGTAGAACTAAACACTTAATTTCTACACAAACGTAGTACATCTGGAAAAAAATCTATATTTTCATTGTTTTAGTGTTTACAGACTGTTAATCAGTTAATTTAATGTTTAAATATCTGTCAAAGGAAAAAATGTTGAGCAAATAATTTATGCTAATTTATGCAAATCAAGTTACACTATACATGGTGTACGGATGAAGGTGTTTATGTACATATACAAGCATCAATAATTGCCTTGACCTACATTAATTGATTAACAAGTAAAAACATGAAGTTTTAACATATTCACCTGTGCTATTCTTCTCTAACAAAATCACATGTCCATTTCCATATGTTAAACCGGGTATTTATCCTTTATCTTTGTGTATACTTTAGCTCAACTTGATATCTCCTCTAAGCTATAAAGGTACATTCACGGTAAGTCATCCAGAGAAAAGAATTAGAGCAAACAATACAGTATCTTGCAAACTAACAATACACAACTAAATCCAATTTCACTATACATGACCTAGTGGCAAGCTTTGATAACAGTGCTAACAAAGCCAGAGCAATATTGATCAACTCTTCAAGCAAAAATGGAGAAATTTTGTCCAATATGTCAGTCAATATTGAGTTGAATGTTTGGTTAATATAATGTATGAACAGACAAGCCCACTACAAACTCTGAGGTAGATCAGCTTGTCAGTAAAATCTACTTTATGCCTCAACTATTGTATGAAATGAAATATATAATGTAGGATAGACATGTGCTGTTATCAGGGATAAGTGTCCAATTGACATTGTAATAAATTCATAATAATTCATAATGAGCACTTCCTACATGGCCTAGGGCTGAAAAACTGACAATGTGAAAATATCAATGAAAGAGTTATAGTTTCCTTAGCCAATATTGATGACCCAATTATCTCTTTGATGAGGTTGCTATACATAATTATATAAGGGTAATCAATTGGGTGACTGACCTGTGACCCCTTGACCTGGGTGAGGATAATGGCTGGATTTTGTCTGTTAATTTAATGGTTTCTATATCCCCTTCAGTTACATGGACAATGATCACAAACTTGTGGCTATAAAATTTTAACCTATACATTCAACACAATACTATTTAAAGCTACTTGCTCACATCTGGGTTGAAATTTTTCTACCATGTGTGGAACAAAATGTATGCAAGGCACTGGTCAATGATAAAGTGAGTGCCAATAAAGGTTGGATTTTGTTTTTAAAAAACAAGAATGCTGATTGTCTGAATTATTTCTAAGGTGTCCCAACAGTTTACTTACTCCTGCTCAAGACTTTTGGTAATTTAGGATATCTTGCAAAATTCATGTCAATAAGTTTGTACCTCTGGTCACTTTCACAGCTACCATATTTTGTCAATTTTTTTAAAGAATTAAGATTTTTACTCACAAGAAACCTGAACAAGTTGCTTGAATATCAAAATTTGTATTCAACTGAAGGAATTCTGACATATCTACTACAAAAATCAACTAAGTACTGATAAATTAAAGATCAACCACATTTAAGAAACATTTTTTGACATTGTTCACTTTTTGTATATTCTATTAAATGAATTTATTAAGGAACAAAACATCCATTACAGACAGGAAGATCACTAGTCTATTAGAAATGTATGCATAAGCCATTATTTCAATGCAATTATCTCCCTTTTAAATGAAAGTATTTAAAAATCTAAGTATTTTTTTCATTTCAATACGATTTTTAGTTTTACATTTGCATTTGATAGATATACTTCAAAAATCCTTAACCAAAAGGCAACTTATAAAATTGTGTGTACCTCATACATGTTTATCAAAACAATAATGAACAAAAAGATCCATTACATAGAGTTAGATCCCTACTAGAAATGCATGTTTTACTATTGTTTATGAAATTTTGTAATTACTCCCCTTTAATATGAAAGCATTCAAAAAGTGGACTATTTCATTTGATTTCAATGTAATTTCTAGTTTTACATTTGCATTTGATAGATATTGAGATATTTCAATAATCTTAACCAAAAGGTAAGATTTAAAACAGTGTGTAGCTTACTAATTCATTGATGTCAAACCTATCCTGGATGCGTAAAGGTAAAGGGAGGTAATATGAAGTTTACAAACTTCTAATGAACTCAGCTAAATATATACTTGTTAATGTTAATCTTTGATAAATATAACACAAAAGTTCTTATATTCATATCATTCCTTATGGAAAGTATGTTTATTAAATTTATACATATGCTTAAATAACCAGGATAGGGAAATCAAATTTTAAAAATACTTCCAGCCAAAATCAAACATAAATTAAACATTCAGTGAACACAAATAAGCGTAAATGATCATTAAAATTTTGCATCTTTCTATCAAATTCATTACTTGATGAAAATGTGACTAACCACCTTTAAAGGGTTCATAATGCCTTTGATTATAATGCGGCTGCCACATTTTTTGTTGTAAACATGAATACATTAATTTCTTTTTATATCTTATTTTTGATTAATTGTTTCCTCATAATAACTGTCTAAGGTTTGAATCTGGGGTAACACAGTAGAATGTATTACTCAATCAGATGTTTTGATTACCTCCATTTATAGTAATAACAGTAAACCTTCATGTGCAATATCGCAATTAGTGCTTTTCTAGCCCTCTAAGTATGCACAACATCTGTTTGGACAGTGGCTTTATCTGTTTTTAACATAAAAAATTTAAGCATTATAGAACTTTAAATAACCATTTTATGTTATTCTAAAAACACTATTACACAATAACTTATTTCAGCTGTTTATTACAGCAATCCAATATTCTTAAAATGGTGCGCATTTTTAATACTTAAACTTTTTTATGTTTGTTTTTATTTTTTAGCATTTTTCTATCATAATTGAAATGTAAATATACAGATCTAGTCCTAATGTAAAAGCTTTTCAGATTAAAGTTACCACAAAATTAATTCAATGCAATATCAATATTACTTTTAATTTCTCAAATCGCTTCCCAAATGCGATCATATAAAAATTTGTATCATTTTTCTAATGCTCAACTTTTCTGTGATTATGACGACATTCATAATTACACATATCATAACGTAATCAGAATTGTATTTTTTGTAAAGGTTAACACTTGTTTGTTTTAGAAAGGAATATAAAATACAGCCAAAAATAACTGCTCATGTAATTGTGCTATTCTCAATGGAAATCAATAGAATCATCGACCTTAGCAAATCAAGACCTGACCAGTACACCTGTCCTCTAAACATCTGTAATATAGTAATACAATGTTTCGCTGTTCTTAAAATAGCACTGGAAAAACCCTACAACGTGATGTTTTCCTCTATCTATAATAGCAATTTAACCGCATGTGGTTGCTGGTAGAGCTGACTCATAGCCACACTTTAAATATAAGTTGTTAATAATAAATGCAGAAAAAATATAGAGGGAAATAAATTTTCCTCATTTTCCCTTAGATCAAAACCTCTACACTCTATACAAATAACCAACTTCTTCGACATGTTCGATGCGAAGAAAAAAGCTAGCGTGTATAATAAAAAAAAATGTGTCATTTTTAATACAAATATGGATTAACTAGTGATTTTTGAACGAACGTTTTCCAGATTCTGCAGTAGCAATCTAAAGATTAAAATGACAGTTAACAAAAAAATTTCTAGTTATTTATGAAACGGATTTTTTTGCACTAAATAGTGGAATGAAAGATTTTATTATAACATGACTTCTTATATAATTTTTTTTAGCATATTTCTACTAAATGGCTTGCCTGACAATAATGTTGACCATTGGACAGTCACTAATTCAGTAAGTGTTTTATTACATGACATCAGAAACAGTTTAATTTTTGATTGTTTGACTTATTTACCCATTGAACATGTATCGGTATTAAAATTATAGAATGAACTATTGTACAGTGATTAATATAAAGAAACATGTAATATTTTATGCTGTTGACCAGTCTATAGTTAAACACTAAATTTGCTATTTATGTAATGAAACAAAATACTAAATGGCTTATCAGTCAATACTTGCCAGTTCATTCATATCACAGACAGAGTCTAGAACACCACACCCAACTTGAACCTTCAATCTGATCAAAATGCAATATTTGCTCTTCAGGGCTGTGGACTCATACAGAGGTGAATGTGCAAGGCATCACGTACACATTTCAATGAGTAATGACTATTTCCTTTGTCAGTAATTTCCTCCTGTCTCCAGCATAACTAACCACAATGTCAATAATATTCTCATCCTAATGAATCTGACAAAACAGCATTTTTAATCCTTCTATAAATCGATCTACTGGCTTAAATATAGAAACTTAAACCTATATCTCTGTTTTCTTACAAAGTACTTAGCATAAAGTAAATAGGTCAGTATACATGTCAAGGTTGGGGTGTTTACAGTTAGTAAGACAAATAATGTGTATCGCTACCTGTAAGTGGTTTAAATATATAATCCTCTCCATAAAACTGATTTTGTTAATCCACTGTGTATTACATCAGAGAATCTTCTATCTAATCCGTGTCAAGGAAAACATAAAACTCTATTTCAAATCCCCATATTGGGCCCTGTCTGTCTGGCTGCCGAAATTAACCCATTTCTTTCAAGTGCAAATAGCTATCAAGATAAACATTCCAGCAGCCAAAAAACTACTGATAATTACAGAGAGGCGTTTATTCAGTCTGTTTCACATGGTTTATTCCCATCAACTGATCGCTACACACATATAGCTGACACCCACTAAAACATGTGCACACACATTTTTTATGTGAGCCAGACTAATTCATTACACTTTTTATCTGACATCCATGCAATTCAAATGACAAAATATCAAAGGATAATGTTAACATTTTAACATAGACAGATGAATATAAAGTAAATTAAATTAACCTTTACTACATTGGAAAGACAGCAAAGTTCTTGAATTTTTGTTTCTGCTTTCATAATTTGTACAGTATTTAATAATGAAATGAGTGCGCTCTACTTTTCGTCACTGTTATGACTGGGTTTTTCCAAAAAAGTGCGCTGAGTAAGCAATATACAAAGCCACAATAAACAGTCGAGAGGTTGAGATATCAATATGCGTAAAAGTGGAACTAGGAAATTCCTATATTATAGTAATAAGCGTCTGCTAAAAATAGTTGTTCGATAAATCAATCAACCAACTCGCAACACGTAAATGCAGTCCATTTCAACGTCAAACTGGATTTAATTAATGTGTTAATTTATGTTCTGAATTTTGACACTAGAGACACTAATACTTTTTGGCCCTATAACTGCTTGCTAATCATTCATTATCACTTTATGAAGACAGATCATTACGCTCAAAACAAACACGTAAACAAGAGGGTCATAAGCACAAGATTGCTCACCTCGGTTTCGATAAGATAGCATGCTTGACTATTCGACAGCTTCTAAATCAAAAGGGCCATAACTAATTGCATGCAAAGCTTCAAAGAAATTATTCAAGTCAAAAAAGGGCAATGTCTTAAAAATTATTAAATTCAACAAAGAGTTATCTAATTTGGTTATTTCAGTAAGTTTGATGACTGGGAAGCAAGTGTGAAGTTTCAATCTAATACATACAGTTGTTACTGAGATACAACATGATAGTTGCATGCAACACCAAATATCTTAAGTAAAGAAAACACCAACATTTGAAACTAGAACTGTTGGCCTGTTAGCCTTTTGACAGACTAAATTAAATACCCTTGTAACACCACCTTCCTGTATGAAACAAAGACCTGTTGAACAAATTTTAAGTTGAAAAGGGGGCCATAACTCCTTCAAAAATTGGTGGATTACAACCAAAATCAGACTTGGCCTATTACCTGCATATTATGAAAAAGGATTATTTGACGATTCATATTTCCAAACTTAAACATTCTCAGAAATGGGCCATTATTCTTTGTTTGTTTTGGGGTTAACACCATTTTTTCAACAGTATTTCAGTTACTGTATGACGGGCAGATAACCTAACCCATGTTCCTGGATTCTGTACCAGTACAAACCTGTTCTCCAAAAGTAACTGCTAACTTCCCCACATGAATCAGAGGTGGAGAAGGAATGATGTCTGACACGATGTCTTTTATTAAATTGTCGCGGAGAACATACAACCCACCCAGGGATCAAACTAACGACCCCGAGATATGTTGATTTACACTCTCACTACTGAGGTATGCAGGCGGGTCTGCCAAAAACTTGTGGATTGTCACTAAATTTCAACTTAGCCAGTATTTTATGATCAGCTCGTTGTGTGCTAAAACTGAATTCAATATATTTATCCATTCAAGAAATTGAACAGACAAGCAAATTTTAAGTAAATAAGAGCTGTCCAAAAGACGGCTAATACTAGACTATTCCAATTGTTGTCCCAGAAGCAGGAATATTACCCTAAATGTTAAAATATCTATACAGTTTCAATCCAGTATCTGCATTAGTTTTCGACATAGTAACTTGCATGCAAAACAGGATTTTTTTAAGTCCAAAAAGGGGTATAATTTGGCCAAAATGAATGTCAGAGTTATGGGAATTGATGCTATAACCTAGTTCTATAACCCCAAAGACACATGCGAGGTTTCAATTCAATATCTGCATCTAAATTTTGGAGACAGTAACTTGCATGCAAAACTTTTGGCATAATTTGCCCAAAATACAAATCAAGAGTAATGGGATTTGACCCAGTGAGGTTGGAAATTGATATAGAAGAAGAAACAAGAGCTGTCACTAATGGTGACAAATGTCCCTGCAGCGCCTTGACCTTTGACCTGGTGACCCCAAGGTCAGTAGGGGTCGTGTACTCAATAAGTACTATCAGCATGTGAAGTTTGAAGGTCCTGGGTGCAGTGGTTCGCGAGTAAAGTGCCTTCATGCAAAAAGTTAACGTTGTGACGAACGAGCGAACTAATAAACGAACGGACGGACAGTTGAAAACAAATATGCCACCCTTTGGGGGCATAAAAATTAGCCTCAAAGCTATATGCCTTTAAGTAAAAGCTATATGTACTTGCAAGCAAAACTTTAACCAGGAATTTCTTAGTCCAAAAGGGGGCATAATATGGCCAAAATACAAGTCAGAGTTATGGGACTTGAAGCTATTACCTAGATTTATAACCCCGAAGACACCTGTGAAGTTTCAATTCAATATCTTCATTAGTTTTGGAGATAGTAACTTGCATGTAAAACTTGGATTTTCTAAGTCCAAAAGGCCAAACTACATGTCAGAGTTATGGGACATGACCTAGTGAGGTTGGTAATTGACCTAGAAACAGAAATAATAAGTTTCAAAACTATATGCCTTTAAATGATAGCCATATGCACTTGCATGCAAAACTTTAACCAAGGTGTGACACCGACTCTGACACCAGGGTGAGTAGAATAGCTAGACTATTCTTTGAATAGTCCAGTCAACAAGGAAGTAGGTCAGTAGGTCAGGATTAAGAATATTAAAGATAAGTATTGAAATCTCTATCAAAAGTTATACACATGATCCAAATTTCTATGCTGTACATTCAAAAACAAGAAAGTAGGTCATTAGGTCAAGATTAAGACTATTCAAGACGAGTATTGAAATCTGTATCAAACATTATACAGGCGGTCCAAATCTCTTTACTGTAGCTTCAAAAACAAGAAAGTAGGTCAGTAGGTGAGGGTTAAGAATATTTAAGATGAGTATTGAAATCTGTACCTGTGGTCCAAATTTCTATGCTGTAACTTCAAAAACAAAACAAGAGGACCATGATGGTCCTGAATCGCTCACCTGTCCCCACGTGACCCAGTTTTGAACTGAGTATGACGTCGTATTTTTCTATTATTGACACAGTGACCTAGTTTTTGAGCTCATGTGACCCAATTTTGAATTTGACCTAGATATCATCAAGATAAAAATTCTGACCAATTTTCATGAAAATCCATTGAAAAATATGGCCTCTAGAGGTCACAAGGTTTTTCTATTATTTGACCTAATGACCTAGTTTTTGAAAACACGTGACAACACGTGACCCAGTTTTGAACTTGACCTAGATATCATCAAGGTGAACATTCTCACCAATTTTCATGAAGATCTCATGAAAAATATGGCCTCTAGAGAGGTCACAAGGTTTTTCTATTATTTAACCTAATGACCTAGTTTTTGACCGCATGTGACCCAGTTTTGAACTTGACATAGATATCATCAAGGTGAAGATCCATTAAAAAATGTGGCCTCTAGAGAGGTCAAAAGGTTTTTCTATTTTTAGATCTACTGACCTAGTTTTTGACCGCAGTTGACCCAGTTTTGAATCTGACCTAGATATCATCAAGATGAACATTCAGACCAACTTTCATACAGATCCCATGAAAAATATGGCCTCTAGAGAGGTCACAAGGTTTTTCTATTTTTAGACCTACTGACCTAGTTTTGGACCGCACGTGACCAAGTTTCGAATTTGACCGAGATATCATCAAGGTAAACATTCTGACCAATTTTCATAAAGATCCCATGAAAAATGTGACCTCTAGAGTGGTCACAAGCAAAAGTTTATGCACGGACGGACGGACGACGGACGCTGCGTGATCACAAAAGCTCACCTTGTCACTTTGTGACAGGTGAGCTAAAAAGTAGGTCATGATTAAGACTATTCAAGATGAATATTGAAATCTGTATCAAACATTATAATTGTGGTCCAAATTTCTTTTGCTCTGGGTAAGGTTTGGTTTCAGACACTCTGACCACTTTGTTTAAGGGTTAACTAAACAACCTTGGTAGAGAACCACTAGATGATGCTACATTACAAATATCAAAGCCCTAGGCTTTGTGGTTTGGACAAGAAGATTTTCAAAGTTTTTCCCTATATAAGTCTATGTAAACCATGTGACCCCCAGGGCAGGGCCATATTTGACCCAAGGGGAATAATTTGAACAATCTTAGTAGAGGACCACTAGATGATCTCACATACAAAATATCAAAGCCCTAGGCCCTGTGGTTTTGGACAAGAGTTTTTTCAAAGTTTTTCCCTATATAAGTCTATATAAACAATGTGACCCCCGGGGCGGGGCCATATTTGATCCCAGGGAAATAACTTGAACAATCTTGGTAGAGAACCACTAGATGATGCTACATACCAAATATCAAAGCCCTAGGCCCTGTGGTTTTGGACAAGAAGATTTTCAAAGTTTTTCCCTATATAAATCTATGTAAATTATAAAAATAAACAAAAGGCCATAACTCACTCAAAAATTGTTGAGAACCAGTCTGATTTTCGGGGGGTGGGTGGGGCACAACTAGGGAACACATACACCATTCTGACAAAGTTTGGTCAAAACCCCCCCAGCAGTTTCTGAGGAGATGCGATAACGAGAAATTGTTAACGGACAGACAGAAGGGCAGACGGACGGAAGGACCACGGACGCAGAGTGATTTTAAAAGCCCACCATCGGGCTAAAAATGTGAAAGAAGGTTACTAGGTCAATCTCAAGGTCAAAGTTCATTTCGGTACACAAACCTATGCATATGATCCAAATTTGAAGGCTGTAGCTACAGAAATGTGAAAGTAGGTCATTAGGTCAAGATCAATCTTGCCACTCAAAACTATACATGTGGTCCAAATTTGAATGTTGTAGGTTATGGACAAGAAGATTTTAAAAGCTTTTCCCTATATAAGTCTATATGAACCATGTGACCCCCAGGGCGGGGCCATATTTGACCCTAGGGGGATAATTTGAACAAACTTGGTAGAGAACCACTAGATGATGCTACATTACAAATATCAAAGCCCTAGGCTTTGTAGTTTGGACAAGAATATTTTCAAAGTTTTTCCCTATATAAGTCTATGTAAACCATGTGACCCCCAGGGCAGGGCCATATTTGACCCTAGGGGAATCATTTGAACAATCTTTGTAGAGGACCACTAGATGATGTCACATATAAAATATCAAAGCCCTAGGCCCTGTGGTTTTGGACAAGAAGTTTTTCAAAGTTTTACCCTATATAAGTCTATATAAACCATGTGACCCCAATGGCGGGGCCATATTTGACCCCAGGGAAGTAATTTGAATAATCTTGGTAGAGGACCACTAGATGATGCTACATACCAAATATCAAAGCCCTAGGCTCTGTGGTTTTGGACAAGAAGATTTTCAAAGTTTTTCCCTTTATAAATCTATGTAAATTATGAAAATAAACAAAGGGCCATAACTCACTGAAAAATTGTTGAACCAGTCTGATTTTCAGAGGGACACAACTAGGGTACCAATACATCATTCTGACAAAGTTTGGTCAAAATCCCCCCAGTAGTTTCTGAGGAGATGAGATAACGAGAAATTGTTAACGGAAGGAGGGACGGACGGAAGGACGATGGACCAGACGCAGAGTGATTTTAATAAGCCACCGTCTGCTGATGGTGGGCTAAAAATTGAGAGGGGGGGGGGGGGGGGGGGGGGGGGGAGAGAGTACAAAACTTCACATGTTGATATCAAAAATTGATGGGAAAAAATGTGTTGGGGTGTGGTGGTGGTGGTAGTGGGGGGGGGGGGGGTGAGGTGAAGGGGAGACGGTGCATATGATCGGGTCGGTAGGGGTGACTGGGTGGAGGAGCTAGAAGGTAGGAGGATACAACTTTGCAGGTTGATAAATATTCATGGAAGGTTTAAGGTTAAACAAGAGCTTGCCGTAAGACAGCGCGCTCCACTTTTCGGTGATTTGACAGTAAAATGAATTTATGTCTCAATAAGAGACATCTACCTTAAAAGGAAGATACACCAAGATATAACAAGAGCTCATAGAACACAAAATGCCCCCCTTGATGCATTCAGTATTTGCACAAGGAACAGAAATTATTTGGTCACTTTGCATTGGATGTTTGACGTACTGACCTCGTACTGCTGGTCATGATCAACATCCCTATTAAGTTTTGTGATCCTAGGCCCAAGCATTCTCAAGTTATAGTCTAGGTCACTGTGTCCTTGACCTTTGACCGACTGACCTCAAAACCAATAGGGGTCATCGGTTGTCATGGAGTCACCATCCAGTAGATGACATCATCATCAAGTCTGGCTATCTTGGCATAAGGTGCCTAGCATGGCAGGGTTGTCATGGAGTCACCATCCAATATATGACATCATCGCTAAGTCTGTATATACTGGCATATGGTGCCTAGCTTGGCAGGGTTGTCATAGAGTCACCATCCAATATATGACATCATCGCTAAGTCTGTATATATTGGCATAAGGTGCCTAGCTTGGCAGGGTTGTCATGGAGTCACCATCCAATATATGACATCATCCCTAAGTCTGTATATATTGGCATATGGTACCTAGCTTGGCAGGGTTGTCATAGAGTCACCATCCAATATATGACATCATCGCTAAGTCTGTATATATTGGCATAAGGTGCCTAGCTTGGCAGGGTTGTCATGGAGTCACCATCCAATATATGACATCATCGCTAAGTCTGTATATATTGGCATATGGTGCCTAGCTTGGCAGGGTTGTCATGGAGTCACCATCCAATATATGACATCATCATAAAGTCTGGCTATATTGCCATATGGTGCCTAGCTTGGCAGGGTTGTCATATGAGTCACCATCCAATATATGACATCATCATAAAGTCTGTATATATTGGCATAAGATGCCTACAAATGTAGCTTGGCAGAGTTGTCATAGAGTCACCATCCAATATATGACATCATCGCTAAGTCTGTATATATTGGCATAAGGTGCCTAGCGCCTAGCTTGGCAGGGTTGTCATGGAGTCACCATCCAATATATGACATCATCGCTAAGTCTGTATATATTGGCATATGGTGCCTAGCTTGGCAGGGTTGTCATATGAGTCACCATCCAATATATGACATCATCCCTAAATCTGTATATATTGGCGTATGGTACCTAGCTTGGCAGGGTTGTCATGGAGTCACCATCCAATATATGACATCATCGCTAAGTCTGTATATATTGGCATATGGTGCCTAGCTTGGCAGGGTTGACGTGGAGTCACCATCCAATATATGACATCATCGCTAAGTCTGTATATATTGGCATATGGTACCTAGCTTGGCAGGGTTGTCATGGAGTCACCATCCAATATATGACATCATCCCTAAGTCTGTATATATTGGCATATGGTACCTAGCTTGGCAGGGTTGTCATGGAGTCACCATCCAATATATGACATCATCCCTAAGTCTGTATATATTGGCATATGGTACCTAGCTTGGCAGGGTTGTCATGAAGTCACCATCCAATATATGACATCATCCCTAAGTCTGTATATATTGGCATATGGTGCCTAGCTTGGCAGGGTTGTCATGGAGTCACCATCCAATATATGACATCATCGCAAAGTCTGTATATATTGGCATATGGTGCCTAGCTTGGCAGGGTTGTCATGGAGTCACCATCCAATATATGACATCATCATAAAGTCTGGCTATATTGCCATATGGTGCCTAGCTTGGCAGGGTTGTCATATGAGTCACCATCCAATATACAGGGCTCACACTGGCCTCCGAGAAATAATAGCCAACTTTTTAAACTATAATCAAAGGCCTGAAGGGCCTGAGTCAGCTAATGATTGATGTACTGACAGTATAGTCTACCAGTTTCAGTTTGTTTTTAGTTTTTTTCTTAAAATTTCATAACACAGCTCGATATTTACCCAAAATATTATATCCGGATACGATTACACTTTTCTCCAGTTTCAACAATATATTTTACAAATTGTGATGATACGAAGACATTTAGCAGCAATTGGCAGTATCTGACATTGAAGTTTACGGTTAAATTACCTCTTATTTAAATCTTTTCATAAAAAAGTTGTTTCGTTTCGTGAAAGCAGCCAAACATAGACGATCTACTTTCGATTTCAAAAACTACAAGAAAATACAATTTAATGTTACGCCGATTTGTTTATTTCTCGAAAAATAAGAATTAAAATCATTTTTAATATCAGTAGTAACTAAACAAACCAGTAAGAGCTTCTTTTTCCGATAATTTATCCGTTTACTGACTGCAAAATTCAACCCACGCAAAGTTTATAGAAATCATACGATGCGTGTTTACGTTCAATGTGGGAGAATTAAGGCTGATCGGCTATGTTACCTAACGCATCCAGACGATTCAGATTTTGTTTTTAAAAAAGCATTGTGTGCGTTTCTGTAATTTTATATACGTTTTTATACGCTTAGAAATTATTAGACATGCGTATTTGCATTATTTCTATACGTAATTTACACTAATACGCATCTTATCTGGAGCCCTGTGGAACTATTTTTTGTCTTTCGCTGGATGTTACCCAAGCTTTGTAAGCCTGCGCAATTCTTAAAATGCACATTTATGCTTAATGAGTTACATTCGAGTATTGCACAATTACAAGTCATAAATATGACAGATTACATCGTATATTGGTCATAGCAAAGGGAATTGACACAACTTAACTTCATTCATGCAGTGAACTGTTTGAAGTTTGAGAAATCTAATGGAACTACATCCCTTCACGTGTTATTCAGTCCATTTAGAGAATCGCTGAACAGCAAGGACTCGTCAAAAGGCTTTCAGCTTTTAGCCGACTCAAAAAAATAATAGCCAAAACTGATGCGGACTTTTGCATGTACAGTAATGTTTATAATTAAAAAGAACAAGTTTTTTTATTGCTTTGGAAAGTTGTAGCCCCAACAGGGGTATGGGAATTGGGGATTCAGGGAAATTATCTCATATTGGGGGCTCCCCCTTAAATGCTTTCAAAGATAAGACCTTAAAATGCTACATTCTGATGGATTCTGAAGGCATTTACTGGACACATATTTATAGCTTGCATAAGGCAGCTGAAATGATTAACACTGTCTGACATTGTTGACTGGGCAATAGCTCAAACCCCATTTGTGCACACACAGTATGGGCACAGTTGCACACAAGGGAAAGTTTTGAGTATCAGTCATGTTTATACATTTTCTTTTTATATATCAAAAGTGTTTCCATGATTCTTTTGACCACAACTGCACTTAAATTGCCCTAGAACGTTTCTTCTTACGCTAATGACAGTATGCAGGCAAATTTATTTGTTGATTTTTTTAGCTTGCCCGTATCGGCCATGTTACTAAAAATAGAAACGAGCCTGGGTTTTCCGAATTTTCCTGAGTTTAATATGCAAAACAGACATTTATTATGTTAAAATAATCTTGGTAAAAAAATATCTGGCCTGTAATATTTCAACATGTACATTCGCGTTCTTTTCAAATTAAGGAAAATAAAAAAACTTTGAGATTTTCTCACTTAAAACAATTGCATTTCAAGATACTAAAAATTGCCGGTACAAATTGGTTTTTAACAAGTGTCGCCTGCCGACTACTGAGTTGAAGAAAATTTGCGTTGGTGTTTGCAAATGTTCTCAAATAGTAGCCTGCCAGTTCAATGTGACTTAAATGCTGGGTTAGTAAGATTGCATTCCGGTTATAATCGGTTTGTCGTCTACCGCCTTAGGCAACGTTATCGGCATAGTTGACAGGTGTTTGGAATACACGAGGCAATAAACAGTACGCTTTATCGATTTTTCCACGCTAGCTGACCGCGGGTGGCATAATTATTTATGCAGCTATCAAATAAAATAATCGCCAGTTTAAGTCACCAAAATGAAAAAATATTCGCCATTTAAATAAAATAATCGCAAATGGCGATAATGGCGACTGACAGCGTGAGCCCTGCCATCCAATATATGACATCATCCCTAAGTCTGTATATATTGGCATATGGTACCTAGCTTGGCAGGGTTGTCATGGAGTCACCATCCAGTAGATGACATCATCATAAAGTCTGGCTATATTGCCATATGGTGCCTATCTTGGTATGGTTGTCATGGCAGAATTGCCATTTAGTAAATGACGTCATTGCCAAGCTCGTGTGATAGAAATTTAGTGTTAGCCAGAAATGGCATTGATGGTTGGCAACACATGGCAATAGTATTTCAATGACTCTAACATGGACAATGTAAAATAGATTATACATGTAGTAAGCATGTAAACACGCTGAGGAAAGGCTAACTTTCCATGCAAACCGGTATCGGATTAGGGATATAATATGCGTGAATTTATAGCTTACTACGTTCTTACATGCATTTATATCTGGTGTTAAAATGATAATGGCTAGATCGTTACATTACCAAACAAATTTTGATATTGCATGTAATCAATTTTGGCATAATTTAGCGCTCACAATTTAAGGTATTGTTAGACAGTTACGCTATCGTACATGTACCTGATAGCCCACAAGCTGTCTATTGCTAAACAACATGGGAAATATATCCACTATAGGTTAAAGAACACCAATTGTTTTCCCATAGACTTCCACTATAACATTATGGCATGTACAGCCTTCCATAAATCGAAACATGTATATCCGATCACATTTTTTTCAAGAACTATCTTAGTTCCACCAAAATATCGGACGAAAAACATATGAATAGTGATACTTTATTTAAGTAATTTTCGTGTGAACGAGATGACCCCCTGTTTACATTGTTGGCATGGCGGAAGAAAATTTATTTGATAAAACTTTTTTCAATACACATAAAATGTAGCAAATTTTGTCAAAATGTATAATAAAATATTGTAAATGCAGTAAAAATATTCCATTTTGAAAAAAAAATCACTTCTTGGGTTTATTTTCATGACTGACCAATCAGAACGGACAAACATTCCCAGGTATACACTTACCTCATTCCCAGTAAGTTCCCTGTACTTTTTTGAATTGGGGGTTTCTGACCATTGAGTGAATTTTATCCCTTGCCAAAGGTATAATGTCTCCTAAATAGTATTTACCTTTCATCAGACTTTATTTCATATTCTAATATGCTTTTCTCTGTTATAACACTGTTACGCTAGAATGACGTCACGTTAACGTGCGGAGACGTCAATGCTTTTGTTGCGACCAAGAAAGAGCGCTACTGTATTTTATCTACTGTTTTAGATAAAGGGCATATTAGAATCGAAATAATTTATACAAAAATCGTATTTTAACACTATTTATACGTCGGGTGTAATAATTTCACGACGGCAAAGCCCTCATGAAATTATCTGTATGACGTATTACCGCCCATCGTGCATAAATAAGTGTTAAAACACTCTTTTGCTATAAATTATTTCTTAAATAAAACTAGAGCTGCTTTTGAGAAAAGCTCATGTCTCCCACAACTGCCTAATCATCTGAATAGTTATGTATCTGAGTCAACCATGCACCAATACATGTATCACTGGCATCTGTGTACAGAGTGATTTTCGGTAATTCAAGGGCCATAATTCTGAAGTGCCTGGGACGATTTGGCTAGTTATCGAACTTGGCCAAGGACTTATTGGCAAACACATTTTGTTCAAGTCTGGTGAAGATAAATTGAGAAATGTTCGACTTAAAGTGCGGACAAGTGTGAACAGAGGGATTTTCGGTAATTCAAGGGTCATAATTCCGAAGTGCCTAAGCCGATTTGGCTAGTTATCAAACTTGGCCGAGAACTTATTGGCAAACACATTTTGTCCAAGTTTGGTGAAGATCGGATGCGAAATGTTCGACTTGGAGCAAGGACAAGATTTGTGACAGACAGACACACGGACAGAAGTAAATCAAAATTTCTCCCACACCACTATGTGCCGTGGTTGGAGACATAATAAAAACAATTGTTTAATATTTTTTCAGCGACGACTTCTATAAGTTTAGAGATGCCTATTAGCTTTACGTTCAACTCTAAACTTTTGGTCACATATATACCAAGTTTTGTAAGGAGTGTACAGTATTTTTCTAAGGTATTCAAAGAGCAAATTTTATATATAACAATTCTATTCAAAGAACCTTTCTATTAAACAACTTTTCAAGTGTATCGATTTTGCCTTAAAATACCTAACCCCTCCACAGGAGTATTGTCAAAACAATCTACAGTACCAATAAACTTGTGATGAGAAAGTAGAGTTTCACACCTTTGTCTGTGGTAAAATATGTCAGTTAACTACATTTTGTAACAGACTGAAAATACTTCAGCCCTGACTGGGAATCGAACCCTGGACCTCTCACATCTAAGGCGGACGCTCTACCACGTCACTATAAAAGCTAGCTCAATAGCAAAGAAGTATAAGTGCACACTTATACTCTACCCTACTACATACACCCCCACCATTTTAGAATTTGTCCTTGAATTCCAGGAGTTTGAACCTCTGCGGGATGTTCCAATGTGTCTATTTATATCTAACGCGAGTTATTTACGTTCGGCGCCAATGTAACTGACTGAAAATACTTCAGCCCTGACCAGGAATCGAACCTGGGACCTCACACACCTAAGGCGAACACTCTACCATGTTGCTATAAAAGCTAGCTCAATAGCAAAGAAGTATAAGTGCACCCTTATATTTTACTCTACTACTATTAGTATTCCTGGGTTCCTTACAAGTCTTAAGCTATTCTCCACAAGTGCCTGACAACTCCCCCTGCAAAAGTCAGAGGTGGAGAATGAATTAATTACCTTAGACGTACTGTCTTTCGCCAATCATCATGGAGAACATGAACGCCTCCCCCGGTATTCGAACCTACTATGAAGTCTTGTGTGTTCTACCTATTAAGCGAGCTGAGCGGGGTTGTGTGTGTAGCGTTCAATATAAATATCAATATATCTTTAATCTGTAAGGATGTTTCAATCTGTTTTCAATCATGATACTTTCTCAGGAGACACTTATTGTGAAATTTACTGTCTAAAAATAAGTTCATGATGATCAGGCAGAAGTGGTTCTTTGTAACCATACTTATGGAGTCTTGCAAAATCCACTTCCTTCCATTGTTAGGAATTCTACTGTTGGTCAGTTCAGAAAACTGTAAACGAAATATAATTCAGTCTCACTAGTTATTACAGTTCACGGCTAAATGTCTTAAGATTCCAGTAATTCCATGATAGGAAATTGCAACCATATTTTTGATATACGTACCTCAAAGAATATTTTCATAAAGGCCATGTGCATCGTACTGCGTTAAATTTTAAGTTAAAGCTTTCAATATGATTTTTAGAGAATTGACTGTAATATTTGCATTTTTTTCAACACAATTTGATGAATAGCATCCACCAATAAATATATACAGCAGTAACTACAGTAAAAGGCAACCTTTAGTTGTAATTTTTTAATTCTTATCATATCAAAATACTGTCAGTGCCAGTTACCAAACATTATTGTTATAGGTTGATTCCGACAGGGCCGTTTGAGCAAAAGTTTAGTCCTAACATTTCAAATGCCATGCAAATATGAGTAACCGTTAAAACGATAGCTCGTATGAACAAATGGACAGGTGTTAATGTATTTCAAAAAAGAGTATTTCCTATGCTGTGAAACAAAAAAAAAACCTGTGCACTTTTATCTATACAAACAGACTAAAAGCACTAAATTTATCCATCCATATGAAATAAATTCATGTTCGTGGACACAAACGGACGGAATGACAACTTAATATATTCACGCCAGTTTCAGCGTGATACAATTAGAAACAAACAGAGATTAGAGCATGCCACATACTAAATATCTAAGCTCTGGGCCTTAAGGTTCAAGACAAGAATTTTTTTTAAAGGTTTTCCCTATACAATGTTTCGGCCATTTTGCCTGGCTGATAGCTGGAGTGCGAATGCTGCTTGTGTTGATTTTGTTTATGCGCACTCCTGGGCAGGCGCTTCAAAACGAAAGTAGGCTGTCAATATTGTCAATCGCGCCTTTCAATAAAGGCCAATATTAGTTTTTCATGTCGAAATGTCATAATGTACCTGTAACCTGAGGGTAATAATTTGAACAATCTTGGCAGAGCACCACAAGGAAATGCTACATACCAAATATCAAAGGGTAGGTCTTGTGGTTTCAGACAAGAAGATTTCTAAAGTTTTTTCCTATATGTATGTCTATGTAAAACTTGGGACTCCCGGGTCGGGGCCTCTTTTCACTCCAGGGTCATAATTTGAACAATCTTCATAGAGGACTATTAGATGATGTCACATGCCAAATATCAAGGTCCTACGCCTTGCGGTTTTGGACAAGAAGGATTTTTAAGTTTTTCCTTTCGGTTGTCATGGCAACCCAAGTTCTGTGTGGGATTCAATTCTTTGAACAATTCTTTGAACAATTCTGAAAAGGGGCCACCCAAGGATCATTTCTGTGAAGTTTGGTGTAAATCTGCCCAGCGGTTTTCAATAAGATTTTTTTAGAAATTGTTGGATGCTTGATTGACATCGAGCTGTCCCCTAATTATTCATTTTATTGAACGAGGTTTTTAAGACTTTAATGCAACAGACTAAAAATACTTCAGGCCTGACTAGGAATCGAACCATGGACCTCTCACACCTAATGTGGACACTCTTAACACGTCGCAATAAAAGCTAGCTCAACAGCAAGGAAGTATAAGTGCGCCATTATACTCTACCATGTATATATACACCTGCTCCATTTTAGAATTTGCCCTCAAATTCCAGGAGTTTGAACCTCTGTTTGCCATTCATATCAGCTCGTGAGTTATTTAAGTTGGGCACCAAATGTAACAGACTGAAAATACTTCAGGCCTGACCGGGAATCGAACACAGGACCTCTCACACACAAGGCAGGCACTACCACGTCGCTGTAAAAGCTAGCTCAATAGCAAGGAAGTATAAGTGCACCCTTATACTTTACCCTACTACATTAAGATAATTTATCTATCAATTTCAATGTAGGGCCTTTGTTATAATTAAGCAAGCACTTGAAGCACGACCACTTTGGTAGATCTACGACTATATCCGAATACTACTCAACTAACAGACATATGTTAGCATTACTCTATATTACTGCTTTCATGAATAAATATCTATATTTCATAACTAAAAGTACTAATGGTTTATGCATTTTGTACAGTTTGTTTGGATATTGTTCGGAAGTTATTGCAAAGAAATCGTACTTTTCATGGACGAGTCTGGACCATCTTTTCCTTCCCTGTCACGTGATCAGCCTGTAATAATTGCCGTACTGACGGCATATTCCTGATGATTATACCATATGCAGACGCATATAGTTTTCGCTATATTTGGTTTTTTATCAGGTAAAACCCTTTCGCAATAAACATCAGTGTTTAAATCCCGCGATAAATGAAGGCCGCAAAAAATCTTTTTAGTCTATATTCAAATAAAGTAAAAAAAAAATAATAAAGCAAAATGATTTTATTTTATTTTCGCGGTTAAAATTGTTTGTCTATCTTCAAATTTCTGTCGAACCCCTTGCGGGGCTGTAGAAAGTTGGCGCGGCAAGCCACTATAAGGATGTTAAAAAATAGTAAAAGATCATATGTACAGCCATACTGAATTTTTCAAGTGGGAGGCTGTTGCAGTGATAAACAGTCCGTGGATTAAAGAGAATTTGTAGTGTACTTAATCTGTTGAGGCTGGAATTAACATGTAAATAACTCAGCAGATGGACATGTCGGGAAGCTCTCCCTAATAGGGAGAGGTAACCTTCTATGGGGATGGCTACTGGTTCATGGGTTACTTTATACATCGATCATGGATAGTCAATACGATGAAAATCCAGTTGGCTCCAATTTAATGACTACATATAACATCAGATTCTGTTTGATAGTGGATCAAAGAAGTATAAAATACAAATTTATTTTTATAGCTCTTTGAGTGGATGTGCATCTGAGGTCAGACTTGACCCAGCGAGCAGTTCTTCTTTGGACAAATTCTAATGGTTCAATTTGAATTTGGGTGTGGGGAGACCAGACTTCAGATTTATATTCCAGTTGCGGCCGAACTAGGGTCTGTTAAGCCATGGACTTAAGGCGTTTAGAGTTTAGTTTGACATTTCTTCGGAGGAATCAGACAGTTTGGTTTGCCTACTTTGTTGATCTATTGACGTATTTGTCTGAAGACAACAGGTCATTTGATATATGCTCAGGTACCTGACTGATGTGACTGATTCAAGAATTGTACCATGAAGGGATTAATATGCCGGTATAGGATGTTTCCTACTAGTGACATGGACAACTTGACATTTGGACGGTTTAAATTCCATGTCCCAATCCAACTCCCAATTTTCTAGGATATTTAAGTCATTTTGAAGGGTCTTTGATTGACATATAGATGTAAAGGTCATATAGATGGAATAAACAAACTTGTCTGTAATTCATTTAGAGTTGTTGTTAAGTTTAACCAAATGTTTTCAATATCAGATTTTGAGTAGTTGCCATCCTTAAGCATTTCTTGATGATAACCTCTGACAGATATTGCTTTAACCCTTCTCAGTCTGTCTATTTGTGAAGAGGAATTTTTCGAGGCGTTTGATGACATATTTTAGCAAATGTATTTACTCTGATGTCAACAATGTTATGGTCACTGATGTTGGGTATGATGTTAATATGGCTTTTAAAGACTGCTGTTTAAAAAAAATCTAAAATCTCTGAACATTAAGCAAACACAAATGATGGATTTTGGGAGAAAAAAATATGTATATATTTTTATTTCAATAAATATTTTGACTTTGACCTTGACTATAAAAATGCCCTTTTCAAGCATAGGGTGCATCCAAGCAAAATAGTGACAGGCTCAGTTCATTATACGACTAGGTGGTGAAATGAGCAAAACATGTCACGCCTGATTTGCAAGTTTTGACATCGATTATTTTTTGGTTTTACAAATTATCGTCTACACTTATTTGTGTTCACTGACTGCTTAATACATATTAGATTTTTACTGGATGTAATTTTAAAATTTGATTTTCCTGTCCTGGTAGCCCAATCAAGATAAGAGTTCTTTTAGCATATGTTTATATTCAATAGAATACTTTGCCTAAGAAATCATATGAATATAAGAGCTATTTTATTATTTTTGTCAAATATTTTCATTGACTAATATATATTTAGCCGAAATGCGCTAGAAATGGAAGTATTTAGAAATATCTTTACCTCCCTCTTCCTATCTTGGACGCGCAACCAGAATAGATTGGAAATAAATGAATTCAAAAGCTATACACTGTTTTAAAACTTGCATTTTGGTTCAAATTGTTGAAAAATCCCAGTATTTATCGAACAAAAATGCAAAATAAGAAATTATATTGAAATCACGTATTAAAGGGGAGTAATTACAAAAGTTCATGAAAAAATAAACATAAAATTGTAATAGGGATCAAACTCCATGAAATGGGTCCCTTTGTTCCTTAAATTAATCTCAGAACATACTAAAAATGAAAAATGTCACAAAATGTTGCTCAAATGTGATTGGCCATCTTTAAATACTGAGTGCCAAGCAAGGAAGCTACTGGTATCATTTTTATGGTACATGAATGCAACGGCCAGGGATCAAACCGACAACCTGTCGGAGTCGAAGCGGTTGCTCTACCTCTAGGCTACTGAGGCAGCTAAATATACTTTAGAAATACTGTAAACAGCCCTACAACAAAACAATAGACACTGTTTAAACAATTCCTTTCTTCAGATATAATAAAATGTCCAACACACCTTACGACCATATCACTGACTTTGACGAATCTTTATTACTATAAAAACAATACCGAATGAACAATAAATATCTGTAAAAATTCTTTGGAAACACAGAACGCAACCAAGGTAAATAAAAGCAGATTTTGTTTGACTGGATCTATGATAAGAGGTAATGAAATGGGCAACACCTCCCATGCTCTCTAGCGCCGGCTTTAAACGGATTTTTTATAGTAAAACTGAAGGTACTCCATAATGCCAAAGGACTAGAAAATATAACAAAGCTGAGTCCAAGTATGGGGAGACCATATACAGTTAATTTTTGTATAGCTGATAAAGTCTATAAAAAAATCCCCTGGAAGCACAAAACGCAACAAAGCAAAATAATAGCAGACTCGGTTTGACTGGGTCTACTCATGAGAGGTATTGAAATGTGTTAAACTCCTCACGCCCCAAGCACCGGCTTAAGCGGAATGTGTACTTTATTATAGTAACAGTCAATGTTCTCCATGATCCCAAAGGAATAGAAAAATGTAGCAACACTGAGTCCAAGTACGAGGAGACATTTTTACAGTCTCCACATGGTACTTAAACACTGCTGTTGTGATAGTTAATTAAATCTATAAAAAGTATGATGGCATATTTCTGACACGAGAAAGCTAGGTAACTATCACGATAATATTGTAAACTTTCCAAGAAATTTGAGAAGTTTTCTGAGAACATTTCAGCAAAACATAATATTTTCTAGATATTTCATTCATTATTGGACGTCTAGAAAAAAACATAGGGGACAGCTAGGCGTCTGGTTACCAGACGGCTAGAATGCAGACCAGTTAGCATAATAATATTTACTGAGGCCTCCGTGACCAACTGATTATGGTCGCTGATTTTGGATCACTTGTACCTCACAACTGCTGTTGATTCGAACCTCACCTGAGTGTAGAATTCATTTATATAAGAAAGTTATCCAGTTATCTTACAGAAGGTCTGTGGTTGTGCCTAGATCTATATATAGAGCTCCGAATTCGGATACCCTATTAGCCTGGGTCAGCATGTCAATACATGAGATCAGTTGTTTAGGCGGATAGTTGTGTCTATATTGTTGTAACCAGATGCCCGTCTGTAATAAAATAATACCCGGATAGGGTGACGTTGAACCCAACAAATTAGTATTTATCAATTCAAAGAGGTTTAAAGTCTTAGGGTCTTTTCAAACATTATATGTTGGATTCATTGTTGATATATTTACTGGTCCTTTGGGATCATGGAGTCCATCCAATAGATGTGTAACAGAGTTCCGCTTAAGCCGGTGCTAGGGGTCGTGAGAGGTGTTGCACATTTTATTACCACTCATGAACAGACTCAATCAAACCGGGTCTGCTATTATTCTAATTTGGTTGTTTTCTATGCTTCCAAGGGATCTTTTTACAGATTTTATTAGTAGAAAAGTACACTGAACATTAAGTATTTACGAGCGTTTTTCGAATATTTCTTTGTTACGAAATATATGCAAATAATTAATGCTAAATAATTAAAATATGGCTAATAATGTACCATTTAACCAAAGAAATTCTACTTGTTGCGAAAAAACATTTTTCACCCTTACTTTTGGCGGACATTTGCTTAAAATTAATGTAAGACGTCCAAGGGGGTATGGGTCGGTAATTTCAAATATTTATTAAAGTAGGTCAGGTTTGGTTCTGATATTTTTCTGACTGATATATATATAATGATAACTACAACTAAAATAAAAGTTTTCAACATTGCACTTAATATTATCTAGGAAGTATATTAAAACAATATGAACTAAAAATATATGGGTTTTTTTCTTCTAAATATATATCTTAAATGCACGGTGAGGTGACCCCAACATTTTTTCTTTTCATTTCGAAGCATATAAACATTTTATGTGTCATTAAAGTAGCAAAATATTTTTAAAATCTTAACAGCAGAATCCTTTTTTTGTAGATTTAAATCCCTTTTTCCATTGAAAAAAGTGGGGGTGATGTAATTATGCCAACATGTAACAATGAAAGAGATTTGTTAGTGACGGTTATGCTTATATAATACTGATATCACCTTGTATTAATAGTAGCCTGTAGTATGACATGAAATCACTATAACATTAAGGTGGATATAATATGTTTACTTTTAGCATGTGTAAATGTTGAGTTCTGCTCAACCCGGGGCTAGAGGGCTAGCATGCATTTCCACTACCTTCCATGAACAGGCTCAATCAAACCGAGCCTGCAACATTTTCGTTTTTGTTGTGTTGAGCGACCTGTGGAGTTTCCACTTTTTCTATTTTATTATCACAGCAGCGTTGTTTGTGCCGTGTGGCGGCCGTAAAAAGTCTCCCCGTACATTCAATCAGGGCTGTTATATTTCGATCTTCTCAGATCGTTCAGCACGACTTTTATGTCGTGTTACTGGTACTGTTTAGTTTCTCAGCATGAACATTTCGGCCTGGGTGGTTCCAATACTCCCGCTTTCATAGCTTTGGGTATTGTTTAATCACCCCTTGGATATGGTGCCTGCTTTTTAATTTTGTCTTTTGGCAGTTCCTGTGATATGCAGGCTCCATAACCTCAGATCCCCTTTCTAAATTCCAGTTTGTTTAGTTCTGCTCATTGTTTTCTCGTTTAGGGCAAACCCATTATTTTAACTGGGGACCATACGCCGCTTTTCATGGAATTACACGCTAGTGTAGCATTGAAGGTTCCATGTGCACCGCCGTATGAACACATCTGCGGATGTCTCTAAATTGTTTTTTGTACTTTTAGCATGTGTAAATGTTGAGTTCTGCTCAACCCGGGGCTAGAGGGCGTGGACGGTAGCATACATTTCCACTACCGCCCATGAACAGGCTCAATCAAACCGAGCCTGCAACATTTTCGTTTTTGTTGTGTTGAGCGACCTGTGGAGTTTCCACTTTTTCTATTTTATAAAATACCCCGTTTTTCAATTTTACTTAATTTCAGAAATGCTTAGTGTATGAATAAAATGCCCTACAAAATAAAAACGAGTGAGGTGACCTCTGTATGAAAAAAATCTTAACAGTAGAAAAAATTGATCCTACATCCTTAATTTTACTTCTCATTACAAAAGAATAATATTAATGCCCATTAACTTTCTTTCAAATATCAGCGTTGAAGGGTCCGACAAAACTATTTCCACATTTGAGTAACTGATAAAGTCTATTATAGGATATTAAAGGCCTAACTATAATGGCGGACAGGTTTTTGAACACTGTTTTTTCCCACTTGGTATGGCCACAGAGGTCTAAATTAAAGCTGGTTTCTGTTTAAATTTCATTGTGGATGTATTTTTGACATTTTGGTAGGAAAATGGAAGAGGAGGTTGTAATTTGTGAAGGAATGTGACAAGAGAAATCTCTCTGAGAAGATACATGACCCCTTCTTTTCTCTTCATTTTATGTCAGTTTCATCATAACTCTTTAAAATGAGGTAAGGATAATTTCTCTGAAATGGGTCTAGCTATGTTTGATAGCTCTTTAAAATGTCAGTTTTATATAGAATATATAGGAAGGTTCCATAAAGGGAATACTATTTAGGCGTGTGTGACCTAAGAGTGAGGTTAGGTGCACCATAAACCGGTTTAAGCTTCCTAGTGGTGGTCTTGCCACTGGTACCCCACTGTTTTCCTTTATCTATCTATCTATCTATCTTTGTATACGGCTGGACTCCCCTCACGGGTATAATAGCCGGGTTGCGCGTCACAACCAGATAAAAGTTGGTTTAAAAGCAGTGAAAGGAAGGCTTTAAAAAATGAAGATAGTGAAAGGGAAGATAAAAGTGTGAAAGTGTTAAGTAAGACGAAATATACACAAGTTAAAAGGGGTTAAAGACATCCGCTTTGTGAGTTAAGGGGCGGTAAGAGAGGACCGAGGGGTCAAGATATCGTTTGAACCCCTCAAGATCAGTCTGGAGTACAGTTTGAGAAGGCAGGTGATTCAACAACACGACAGTATAAGGGAAGAAGGAGTATTTGAAATAATTTGCTTCAGTATGGACTTGACGGAAGGAGAGTTCATGCATATGCCGGGACATTCTCACAGGCCTTTCTAAGTAAGATGGAACTGGTAGCGCAACTAAACCATACATGATCTCATAAAACATGGTCAGTCGGGCTAGGTCGCGTCTGTCCTGTAAAGTCTGCCAACCCAACTCGTTCCGCATGCTGGTGACACTGTCATAGGTAGAATAATTATTTTTAACCCATCTAACTGATCTTTTTTTTAACTTTTTCTAATTTATCAATGTTGATATCTGTGTAGGGGCTCCAGACTGTAGAGGCATACTCTAATTGCGGCCTTACCATGGTTTTATAGGCTGTTTCCTTAATATGTTGAAAGTCTGGATGTTTCTACGTAAAAATCCTAATGTTTTGTTTGCATTGGATGTTATTTGCTCTATGTGTTGATTCCATGAAAGGTCTTCAGATATATTGACTCCAAGATATTTTGCACTGGGAACTGATTCTAATATTTGGCCATGTAAGGTGTAATTGAATTTAATTTTGTATTTGGTACTTTTAGATATATGAATGACGACACACTTGCTTAGATTGAACTCCATCTCGCAAGCATCATCCAACAACACAAGTTTATCTAGATCCTGTTGGAGAATGGAAGAGTCTTGCTTGTTGTTGATCACAAGGTAAACGGCAGTGTCATCAGCAAAAAGACGGACCTGTGAAGAGAGAGATTCAGGAAGATCATTAATATAAAGAAGAAAGAGAAGAGGACCAAGTACTGAACCTTGGGGGACCCCTGATGTAACCGGGACTTGATTTGATGATTCTCCACCAAAGACGACTTGCTGAGTTCTGCCTATGAGAAAAGAATGAATCCAGTTGATGGTGGCGGTGTTAACACCATGTTCCTGAAGTATAAAGAGAAGTTTTACGTGAGAAACTTTATCGAATGCTTTACTAAAGTCAAGGAGAATCAAGTCGGTTTGTTGTCCAAAGATGAGGTTTCTGGCTAGATGGTCCACAAGCTGCAGAAGCTGAGTCTCACAAGAGCGGCGTTCTCGAAAACCGTGCTGCAAGTCGTATAAGATGTTATGTTTATTAAAATGAGCTGAAAGGTTTGATGATACGATGTGCTCTAAAAGTTAACAAGAGATACATGTTAGTGAAATGGGACGATAGTTAGCAGGGTCCTCTTTGTTTCCTTTCTTGAAGATTGGAACAACGTTGGTTGATGTCCAAATATCTGGGAGTTTGCCGGAGTCTAAGGATTTCTGAAATATGAGCAGCAAAATAGGAGAAATTTCATATTTTAGAGTTTTGAGAACGAGAGTCTTGATGTTGTTCGGGTCTGCTGCTTTGTCAGAAGAGAGGTTGGAGAGGAGCTTCTGCACCCCGTTAACACTGATAGAAATCTCTGGCATATCTGGAAATTTCCTGAAAAATGAAGAGATAGAAGAGGACATGTTGCGGGCAGCTGAAAGGCAAGACTGAGAGAGTGTTAAAGGGGACATGGGAGTAAAAACAGATTGGAATTGTTGATTCAAGATGTTTGCCTTGTCTTTGTCATCGGACTTAGTAGAGCCAGTAGATTTGTCGAAAAGAGATGCGATACCAGTAGCGTCTTGTTTGGCATTCTTGATGAGGCTGAAAAGTTTCTTAGAATTGAATTTTTTAGTATTGATGTTGTCTAAATTTTCAGGTTCTTCCTTGTTTCCTAAAATATATTCAAGGTAATTATTATATGAGATCTTGATTTGACATTTAATTTCGTGCTTCAAATTGAGGAAGGCTGTTCTGATCTTGCTACTCTTGTCTCTCCTGGATTTAAAATATAATTATCGCGTCGCCTCATCAAACGTTTGATGGACTGCGTAATCCAGGGTAGTGATCTCTTGCCACTGATCCTCTTGGATGGAACAAATTTGGATATGCCCTCCTTAATAGCATCTGAAAATAATAACCAAAGTTCATTTACATTTTTAGAGTGGTGATTTTGAAGGATGTTATCTTTGATTTGACTCATGTATTCTTTAAAACCGTCCCAGTCAGCCTTTTTGTACAGAGGAACTTCTCTTGGAGGTTGTCTTACTTGCTTGGGTTTCATATCTGCAATAAAAGAGGTAATTTCATGGTCAGCAATGGCTGGAAGAGTACAAACTTGGTTAATGAGGGTATAATTTGAAATCAGGAAAAGGTCTAAGGTGTTTTCTCCTCTAGTGGGTTCAGAAACCATCTGAGTAAGGTTGAAATCTGAAATAAGATCTAAGAACTATTTGTATAGGTTTACAAAGCTACACCCGGGTTTGATTGATGGGTTGTGGTCTTGATCCCATTAAAACTTTGGATAATTCATGTCGCCTAGGATCCATTTGTTACCCTTTAATTTCCTGGTTAACTCTAAGGACTTCAAAATTCCTCGGCGCTTTTGGCATCATTTTCTTTTGGTCGAAAATATGCTGTAATATAAAGAGGCTTACATTGAAAAATATAAATCTTTACCCATAGAATTTCGCTGTCGGTCTAAAGGTCAGAGACCACCAATTCAAAAAAGTACAGGGAACTTATTGGGAATGAGGTAAGTGTATACCTGGGAATAAGGTAGCATCTGTGCGTTCTGATTGGTCAGTCATGTAAACAAACCCAAGAAGTGATTATTTTTTTCAAAATGGAATATTTTTACTGCATTTACAGTATTTCATTATACATTTTGACAAAATTTGCTACATTTTATTTGTATTGAAAAAAAGTTTCATCCAATGAATTTCTCCCGCCATGACAACGATGTAAACAGGGGGTCATCTCATTCACACGAAAATTACTTAAATAAAGTATCACTATTCATATGTTTTTCGTCCGATATTTTGGTGGAACTAAGATAGTTCTTGAAAAAATGTGATTGGATATACATGTTTCAATATATATGGAAGACCGTACACGCCATAATGTTATAATGAAAGTCTATGGGAAAACAATTGGTGTTATCTACCCTAAAGCTGCTTCTGTTCCGTTGCAAGTATGTTGTTACAGACTAGAATGAAAACCCCTCCAACTTTGGTTGTTCTGTCCTGACGAAATCGAGTGTAACCTAGGTGATCTGGAAAAAATTCAGAACTTTTATGATCATTTGTGAGCCATGATTCTGTGCCAACAAGTATATGCGGATTATGGTGGTCAAGAAGTGCATGGAGTTCTGCCTTTTTGTTTACAACGGACTGGAAGTTAACTAGCAGGGTTTTCAATTTTTTAAATTTGCCAAAAGGATGACGGTTGGCTGGCGTCCTGGTCCGTTGTTCAGTTTTAGTCAGAGACTGGGTGTTTCTCTGGTCATCCAAGAATGAGAAGCTGCTGTGTGAAGACAAGGATGATATGGAATGAGCAGAATGTGATGAATAATTGAGCGAATCACAGACAGTATAGACCCATGAGACTGACACGTCACATTGAACAAGGTCATCGTATTTGGATGGACTGATGTCACTTTGGCAACCTAGCTGAAACCACTGCTTGCATTTGTTGCAGTCAATAGCATCTTGAGTGCCAAGGACCTCACTCCCGCAGGCACCGCAGGAGTGGGACGGGCCAGGATTTTTCTCGACATCGGGGGATAGTGACATCAGTAGTATGCAAAGGTATGTTAAGGCCATTTTACGACTGGGTCTCTCAGGAGGGCTAAAGAGTCCCCTCATGTTTTTGAAAAGAGCAGCACAGGCATGCACTTTACCCGGACGGACATCATAGCTACCAGCTGTAGCAGGGTATGCTTTATTTGTTTGTTTTGTCCTTGTGTGTTTACTTTGTGTGTGTGTGTGTGTGTGTGCGTGCTTGCATGCGTGCGTGCGCGTGTGTGTTATTGGTTACGTTTGGGGAGTCTGCATGTTTAGAACTTGTTTCTAAAATCCGACTAATTAATGCAGTACTGTACGAACACCAGACGGGTTTTATTACAGTTTACGTCATTTCGCACTTAATGCAAGACGCTTTTCAGAATCTTCGCACCTGAAACAAAGTATTTAAGAAGAACAACGTAATATTTGCACAGATCACAAACATTTTAGTAATGGGAAAGATTGCTTAAATAACACAAGAGTAATGGCACTTAATTTTGTAAAATTTGATACCAACCATATCGATAGTATTTGACAACAAATTATTATTCGCAGAAATAGAAAAAGGTAAAAAACTTCATTTTCTGTCCGGGTTTACCATCAGTACCAGTCGTGTATTCTTTTATGTTATGGTTATCCTTTATCATTACTATTGCCACGGTGTAGAACTTGAGTATTGAAACGTGGAGAAAATGTGTAGGCAGCCGGGTAGTCCAACTAATTTGATGCGATCCTAGGAAATATTGAGGTAATTTTTTCATATGGGCGATATCTCCACTCGTGTTAAACACTCGAAAGACCAAAATGAAGCAATTTCCAATGAAATTTTCATCGGTGCAAATGCTTTACATGCTATAGGTTTAAATGCCGATTATTTCACGAATTGGCCATAAATTCAAATAAAACTTAATATATACATGTATCAACTGGGGATTCAATTCCTCATTATTCTGTGTAAAAATTATCAAATAATTTCCAAAATTACGAATTTTCTGGTGATTTAAACCTAATATGTACTGTACATGATCAACGTTTACCCTGTGTTTACACGCTATATGCCTGTTTCTCGTCGATTCGAGCTTTCTCATCGATTCGAGCCCTTGTGTTTTAGTAAAATTCATGCTCATGTAGCATGTTCTTCCACCAGAAATTTGTGTCATTAACATTTTAAAATGCCTTTAAAAATATTAGTCATGAAACCACTGAAAAATTGAGTAAATACCTGTTTTAATATTTTGCATCAAAAATTGCTTTTTTCAAAAGGAAATTACATAGTGGGTAATATTGTGAGCCCAAATTTCAAATTAAAAGCATCCTGGGCATATTTCAACTGTTGTAAGGAGTGAACAAGAAGTCAATCTTGATAGATATTTGCTTTATGGAAATAGAATGTGCAAACATTAACACTTAATGACCTTCCAAACAAAGGGCTCGAATCGATGAGAAAGTTTTAAAATGATGTGGAGTTTGACCTCCTTCAGTCTCGTGCAAAAAGTACATATAAAAGATGATAACATTGTAATTCTTATTGCCCATTGTTAAATGCAAATATTTTTGCAACAGAAAACAAAAATTATTTAATTGAACAGGTTTACAAAAATATGCACAACCCAATAAGATTTAAGAGGCTCGAATCAAGGAGAAAGCAGCATATAACAGTGTATAAAACAGAGATTAACAATAAGTACCTAAGTTTTTCAAATCATAAATATGAAGTTAAAAAGCTTTAAAATGAAGACAAATGTACATATATTTCTCAAAAATAGATATATTAACAATATTTTAACCAGAAGCGTAGAGTTATGAGCATTTTATATTTTCATGTAAAAGAAAATTTTGTGATCAAGGAAATGTAACTCTTCTTGGACCTGGAGAGCAGAAACATCAAAGGGACATAATATAGTGAATAATTTCTACTTGGGTGCATTTGATTTAACATTCAACTGTGATCTGGATTTCTAAATAATGATCCATGATACTGTCTGCTAAAATATAGAACAACTGGAACAGTCCTTTAACAGCAAAAAGATGCTGTAGCAGAATGAAAATTGTTATGCTCTAACTGGAACTCGAACCCAGGACCTCTCACACCTAAGGCAAACACTTCTCTGTAACAGCTGTAGTTATAGCTAGGCAGTTTAAGTGCACCGATTACATTACGTGAACTGGAACAGTTTTGTGACAATAACACATAATCGGCCTACTCCGGATTATCGGCGTATTCGCGTTGTTACCTAACGGCAATTTTCGTGTAAAGAAAACATATAATCTAATGCTGCAAACGTTTTTATCAGTCAAAACTGCCAAAATTTCTCTGACGTGTTTTTTAGAGTATGAACTTACTAACTGGTAGTACCAGTGAAATATAACTTACACTGAATCTTATATATTTGCCTTTTTAACAGCTGGCGAACGGCAAAGACAGTGGGCTTTGTCCAAATATAAGCAATATCTTTACCAGTTTCGACAGGATATCAATTGATAGGAAATTACACTTACAAACTAAATACCTTTCTGCAACACATGGAGTCATTAACATTCACTGTCAATCAGTAATATGACTAAGATCGACTATCATTCATTCATTCAAATAATTTATAGACAGAGTCCGCTGTTTACATTTTAATCGTAACCGGTGCTCTTGTAAAAACACTCTTTTTGAAAAGTCGAGGAATGCGAAGAGCTATGGTACGGTCTCTATATAAAACCAATAACTTTACAAGACTGTGTACTGTGATTTATCTTCCATTATTTTGGTCGTTCAAAGTTTTGACGTTTAGATTGCCAGTCACAAATATAAAACAATCTGAACGTCAAATTATTTTGACTAGGCGGCCGGATAGCGCAGTCGGTAGAGCATCGAAACGGTATTCCAAGGCCCCGGGTTCGAGTCCCGGTCTGGCTTCACCCTGTGACATTTGGCGCCCAACGTGGGGCCGGTACAGCATTTCACTGGTTAGTCTACGACACCTGTAATTCCTTATATATAAAGTACCCGCTGAAATTCGAGGTCAAATTTCAAAAATGGTGGGGGAATATGTCATGGTGTAGAACTTGAATATTAAAACGGGGAGAAAGTGTGTAGGCAGCTGGGTAGCTCAGTCGGTAGAGCATCGGAACGGTATTCCGAGACCCGGGTTCGAGTCCCGGTCTGGCTGCACATTTTTCTCACCCTGTGACATTTTGGTCCCCCGATTTATATTATAATGCATGCTTCCATAGCTTGACCTCAGTGTGTCTGTCAATAAGTTAAAGAAAAAATCTATCAATAATTATTTTGAGGATCGCATTTTTAGCTCACCTGTCACAAAGTGACAAGGTGAGCTTTTGTGATCACTCGGTGTCCGTCGTCCGTCCGTGCGTCCGTAAACTTTTGCTTGTGACCACTCTAGAGGTCACATTTTTCAATGGATCTTTATGAAAGTTGGTCAGAATGTTCATCTTGATGATATCTAGGTCAAGTTCGAAACTGGGTCACGTGCCATCAAAAACTAGGTCAGTAGGTCTAAAAATAGAAAAACCTTGTGACCTCTCTAGAGGCAATATATTTCATAAGATCTTCATGAAAATTGGTCAGAATGTTCACCTTGATGATATCTAGGTCAAGTTCGAAACTGGGTCACGTGGGTTCAAAAACTAGGTCAGTAGGTCTAAAAATAGAAAAACCTTGTGACCTCTCTAGAGGCCATATTTTTCATGAGATCTTCATGAATATTGGTCAGAATGTTTACCTTGATGATTTCTAGGTCAAGTTCGAAACTGGGTCACGTAGGGTCAAAAACTAGGTCAGTAGGTCTAAAAATAGAAAAACCTTGTGACCTCTCTAGAGGCCATATTTTTCATGAGATCTTCATAAATATTGGTCAGAATGTTTACCTTGATGATATCTAGGTCAAGTTCGAAACTGGGTCACGTAGGGTCAAAAACTAGGTCAGTAGGTCTAAAAATAGAAAAACCTTGTGACCTCCCTAGAGGCCATATTTCTCAATGGATCTTCATGATTATTGGTCAGAATGTTCACCTTGATGATATCTAGGTCAGGTTCGAAACTGGGTCACGTGGGGTTAAAAACTAGGTCAGTAGATCTAAAAATAGAAAAACCTTGTGACCTCTCTAGAGGCCATATTTCTCAATGGATCTTCATGAAAATTGGTCAGAATGTTCACCTTAATGATATCTAGGTCAAATTTGAAACTGGGTCATGTGGGGTCAAAAACTAGGTCAGTAGATCTAAAAATAGAAAAACCTTGTGACCTCTCTAGAGGCCATATTTCTCAATGGATCTTCATGAAAATTGGTCAGAATGTTCACCTTGATGATATCTAGGTCAAGTTCGAAACTGGGTCACGTGCGGTCAAAAACTAGGTCAATAGATCTAAAAATAGGAAAACCTTGTGACCTCTCTAGAGGCGATATTTTTCAATGGATCTTCATGAAAATTGGTCAGAGTGTTTACCTTGAAGATGTCTAGGTCATATTTGAAACTGGGTCACGTGGGGTTAAAAACTAGGTCAGTAGATCTAAAAATAGAAAAACCTTGTGACCTCTCTAGAGGCCATATTTTTCATGAGATCTTCATGATTATTGGTCAGAATGTTCACCTTGATGATATCTAAGTCAAGTTCGAAACTGGGTCACGTGGGGTTAAAAACTAGGTCAGTAGGTCTAAAAATAGAAAAAACCTTGTGACCTCTCTAGAGGCCATATTTCTCAACGGATCTTCATGAAAATTGGTGAGAATGTTCAGCTTGATGATATCTAGGTCAGGTTTGTAACTGGGTCATGTGCGGTCAAAAACTAGGTCAATAGGTCTAAAAATAGGAAAACCTTGTGACCTCTCTAGAGGCGATATTTTTCAATGGATCTTCATGAAAATTGGTCAGAGTGTTTACCTTGAAGATATCTAGGTCAAGTTTGAAACTGGGTCACGTGGGGTTAAAAACTAGGTCAGTAGATCTAAAAATAGAAAAACCTTGTGACCTCTCTAGAGGCCATATTTTTCATGAGATCTTCATGATTATTGGTCAGAATGTTCACCTTGATGATATCTAAGTCAAGTTCGAAACTGGGTCACGTGGGGTTAAAAACTAGGTCAGTAGGTCTAAAAATAGAAAAAACCTTGTGACCTCTCTAGAGGCCATATTTCTCAACGGATCTTCATGAAAATTGGTCAGAATGTTCAGCTTGATGATATCTAGGTCAGGTTTGTAACTGGGTCATGTGCGGTCAAAAACTAGGTCAGTAGGTCGAAAAATAGAAAAACCTTGTGACCTCTCTAGAGGCCATATTTTTCACGAGATCTTCATGAAAATTGGTGAGAATGTTCACCTTGATGATATCTAGGTCAAGTTTAAAAGTGGGTCACGTGCCTTCAAAAACTAGGCCATTAGGTCAAATAATAGAAAAACCTTGTGACCTCTCTAGAGGCCATATTTTTCAATGGATCTTCATGAAAATTGGTCAGAATTTTTTATCTTGATGATATCTAGGTCACATGTGCTCAAAAACTAGGTCACTATGTCAAATAATAGAAATAATGACGTCATACTCAGTTCAACACTGGGTCATGTGGGGATAGGTGAGCGATTCAGGACCATCATGGTCCTCTTGTTTAAAGGATTAATTTCCCTTTGATCTGGTCTAGAGGTCCTGTTGTCGTATATACCCCTAGTCACTTCCATTGATACAATGTAGGAAGTGTCTAGCCATCCGGTAACCAGATGCCTAGCCTGTGTTCTAACCGTCCAATAACCGGACGCCTAGCATGTCCTTTAGGGGTTTTCTAGCTGTCACCTTATTCCTTCGTTTAATTGATTTCCCTTTTATTAATCCCCCGCCACATGTGGTAGGGGGTTATAGGAATGGTCTCCGTCCGTCCATCTGTCCGTAACACTTTCGTGTCTGCTCCATATCTCCTAAACCCCTTGAAGGATTTTCATGAAACTTGGGTCAAATGATCACCTCATCAAGATGATGTGCAGAACCCATGAGTCAGCCATGCCGGCTCAAGGTCAAGGTCACAACTCAAGGTCAAAGGTTTGAGCCTTCCATTTTGTGTCCGCTGTCTATCTCCTAAACCCCTTGAAGGAATTTTATCAAACTTGCATCAAATGATCACCTCATCAAGACGATATGCAGAACCCATGAGTCAGCCATGCCGGCTCAAGGTCAAGGTCACAACTGAGGGTCAAAGGTTTTAGCCTTCCATTTTATGTCCGCTCTATATCTCCTAAACCCCTTGAAGGATTTTCATCAAACTTGAGTCAAATGATCACTTCATCAAGGCGATGTGCAGAACTCATGAGTCAGCCATGCCGGCTCAAGGTCAAGGTCACCACTCAAGGTCAAAGGTTTTAGCCTTCCATTTCGTGTCCGCTCTATATCTCCTAAACCCTTCAAGGAATTTTATAAAACTTGGGTCAAATGATCACCTTATCAAAACGATTTGCAGAACTTATGAGTCAGCCATGCTGGCTCAAGGTCAAGGTCACAGCTTAGGGTCAAAGGTTTGAGCCTTCCATTTTGTGTCCACTCTGTTTCTCCTAAACCCCTTGAACGATTTTCATTAAACTTGGGTCAAAAGATCACCTCATCAAGAGCTCATGAGTCAGCCATGTCAACTCAAGGTCACAAATCAAGGTCAAAGGTTTGAGCTCTGTATCTCCTAAACTCCTTGAAGGATTTTCATGAAACTTTGGTCAAAAGATCACCTCATCAAGACGTTGTGCAGAATTCATGAGTCGGCCATATCAGTTAAAGGTCAAGGTCACAGTTAAAGGTCAAAGGTTTACCCTTTCACTATATCCATAACAGTGGCGAGGGATTTAGCTGTCTTTCAGACTGCCTTGTAAAATTTGTTTGGCACACTTACCTTTTTACTTGTTGAAAGTTATGTGATTCAAGTTCGAATTCAGCCTGGGATTTGTTGCTGTCTTAGGCAAAGAGAAGATGACAAATTTAATGTATTCATAAACTATTCATGAACAAATTTATTACTGGACATCTAGAAAATCCCAAGAGGACAGTCTAGAATGAAAGCTCGGCGTTCGGTTACCAGACTGCTAGACACATCCTAATATGTATGTTAATTTGTTACATTGACAGGAATGGAGAATCCGTCCACAGTTTACCATGAGAGACAGAGAAAGCAGCTTTGTGCCTTACATGTTCTAAACAACCTGTTTCAAAAGAAAGACACTTTCACGCAAACTGAGCTTGATGATATCTGTACAAGGTAAATTGTTGTATAATTTGTAGTCCTGTTTAGCGCCATCTAACCTATACTGTGTTGGTGCGCCGTAAAACCCAAATAAATAAATCAATAAATTGTTAAATGATCTTATCGAAGCTAGTCTAAGTTTGAGAGAAATGTCTCTTAGAAAAAGTAACCTAATGCTGTACATAGCAGAAATAGTGCTGAGAAATGACATTTTACTACAACAACTGAAGAAAATATCCATCATGGTGAGCATTTTGATGAGCAATCAGTTGACATTAAGGTTAGCATTCAGTGACCATTATGGTGAGCACTAAATGACTGTCATAGTATGCATCCAGGGGACATTTTGGTGGTTAATCCGTTGACATCATGGTTAGCATCCATTGACCATTATGATGAGCTACCAATGACCATCATGATTAGCATCCATTGACCATTATGATGAGCTACCAATGACCATCATGATTAGCATCCATTGACCATTATGATGAGCTACCAATGACCACCATGGTTAGCATCCAGTGGACATGGTAATGAACAAGTGGGTCCAGTGACAGTTATGATGAGCATGGCTGACATGATTGGCATTTGAGGGCCACTGTTCTAAACAATCATTTATACAGGCCAGCAACCAAGTGCAGTAATTTGAAGGATATTGCTTTATTATAGAAATAAATTCATGTTTTTTCAATCTTTTCTCTTTATGTAAAGCATTTTGGTAATTTTGTGAAAATTAGTGCATGCATTTTTAGCTCATATGTCACAAAGTGACAAGGTGAGCTTTTGTGATCGCGCAGCGTCCGTCGTCCATCGTATGTCTGTGCGTCCATCCATGCGTAAACTTTGCTTGTGACCACTTTAGAGGTCACATTTTTCATGGGATCTTTATGAAAGTTGGTCTGAGTGTTCATCTTGATGATATCTAGGTCAAGTTCGAAACTGGGTCACGTGCGGTCCAAAACTAGGTCAGTAGGTCTAAAAATAGAAAAACCTTGTGACCTCTCTAGAGGCCATACTTTTCAATGGATCTTCATGAAAGTTAGTCCGAATGGTCACCTTGATGATATCTAGGCCAAGTTCAAAACTGGGTCATGTGCCATCAAAAACTAGATCAGTAGGTCAAATAATAAAAAAAACTTTGTGACCTCTCTGGAGGCCATATTTTTTTCATGGGATCTGTATGAAAGTTGGTCTGAATGTTCATCTTGATGATATCTAGATCAAGTTTGAAACTGGGTCACGTGCAGTCAAAAACTAGGTCAGTAGGTCTAAAAATAGAAAAACCTTGTGACCTCTCTAGAGGCCATACTTTTGAATGGATCTTCATGAAAATTGGTCAGAATGTTCAACTTGATGATATCTAGGTCAGGTTCAAAACTGGGTCACGTGCCATCAAAAACTAGGTCAGTAGGTCAAATAATAAAAAAACCTTGTGACCTCTCTAGAGGCCATATTTTTCATGGGATCTGTATGAAAGTTGGTCTGAATGTTCATCTTGATGATATCTAGGTCAAGTTCAAAACTGGGTCAACTGTGGTCAAAAACTAGGTCAGTAGATCTAAAAATAGAAAAACCTTTTGACCTCTCTAGAGGCCATATTTTTCGAAACTGGGTCACGTGCGGTCAAAAACTAGGTCATTAGGTCAAATAATAGAAAAACCTTGTGACCTCTCTAGAGGCCATATTTTTCATGAGATCTTCATGGTAATTGGTGAGAATGTTCATCTTGATGATATCTAGGTCAAGTTCAAAACTGGGTCACATGCTTTCAAAAACTAGGTCATTAGGTCAAATAATAGAAAAACCTTGTGATCTCTCTAGAGGCCATATTTTTCAATGGATCTTCATGAAAATTAGTCAGAATTTTTATCTTGGTGAGATTGTTCAACTTGATGATATCTAGGTCAAGTTCAAAACTGGGTCACATGAGCTCAAAAACTAGGTCACTGTGTCAAATCTTCATGATAATTGGTGAGAATGTTCACCTTGATGATATCTAGGTCTGGTTCAAAACTGGGTCACGTGCTTTCAAAAACTAGGTCATTAGGTCAAATAATAGAAAAACCTTGTGACCTCTCTAGAGGCCATATTTTTCAATGGATCTTTATGAAAATTGGTCAGAATTTTTATCTTGGTGAGAATGTTCACCTTAATGATATCTAGGTCAAGTTCAAAACTGGGTCACATGAGCTCAAAAACTAGGTCACTATGTCAAATAATAGAAAAAACGACGTCATACTCAGTTCAAAACTGGGTCACGTGGGGACAGGTGAGCGATTCAGGACCATCATGGTCCTCTTGTTTATTTTTCAGCTTGACACCTTCAAGGTTTATGAACCCTCATCGTAGTGTGCTAGGACTTGGTAACTATGATGTCAACGTAATAACAGCTGCCTTACAAACCCGTGACCTATGCCTTGTTTGGTTTGATAGGAGAAAGTAAGTTATTAATGAATGTGATATCATTTACAGTCCTGAACTTGAATTATTCTGGTTTTTGGTTTAAACAAATATGTTTTTTGGATAAGAATTTATGGACTTTTTAACTTGTGGATAGACACAACAGTCAAAATCAACCAAAAAAAAAAGTGTCCCCCATAAACATTAATGATTTTGAAGATTTGTTTTCTGCCTGTTGCTAAATTATCTTTCAATTTGCAGCCTGCCAACTTGGCTGTATAGGAAAAGCACAGATCTATGAATCACAGGGTTACGAATTCAATCCTAGTGCGAGGTATATATTGATGTTGATTTAATAAAACACATTTTGTCTGCCGCTGATACATTTAGAGAAGTTGGTAGTAACTTGCAGAGAACAGGTTTGTACTGGTTCAGAATTCAGGAACAATGGTTAGGTTAACTGCCCACCATAACATAACTAAAATAATGTTGAAAAATGGTGCTTAGAATAACCCAAAACAAAGCAGACATCGTTCAACTTGTAGAAAATATGATACCATACAATGCTTTGAACAAACACTTTCCATATCTAGTTTTCATTTAAAAGACATTTTGACTGGTCTGTGTTTGTCCAGCACCATTTTCAGTAATTTTACAGAAAATCTTAGACAAGTTTAATACTGAGTCAAAGCATAGAGAAAGCTATATTAACATTCATTTCATAAACCACTGGATAGAAGTATGTGAAACTTGGCTTTCTTGATGTTTCATCAGATTTATTGAAACATTTCTTCACCAAACTTACTTTATAGCAGACAGTGTCAAGGTCAGGTGAGCAGTCCAGGGATGTCTTGTCTCTAATGTTTTTAATCCACCTGTGGCGGGGGGTTATAGGAATGGTCTCCTTCCGTCCGTAACATTTTGTGTCCACTCTGTATCTCCTAAACCCCTTGAAGGATTTTCATGAAACTTGGGTCAAATGATTACCTCATCAAGACGATGTGCAGAACCCATGAATCAGCCATGTCGGCTCAAGGTCAAGGTCACAACTCAAGGTCAAAGGTTTGAGCCTTCCATTTCATGTCCGCTCTGTATCTCCTAAACTCCTTGGAGGATAATCAGGAAACTTGGGTCAAATGATCACCTCATCAAGACAATGTGCAGAACCCATGAGTCAGCCATGTCGGCTCAAGGTCAGGGTCACAACTCGAGGTCTAAGGTTTGAGCCTTCCATTTCATGTCAGCTCTGTATCTCCTAAACCCCTTGAGGATAATCATGAAACTTGGGTTAAATGATCACCTTATCAAGAGGATGTGCAGAATTTATGAGTCAGCCATGTTGGCTCAAAGTCAAGGTTACAACTCGAGGTCAAAGGCTTGAGCCTTCAGTTTTGTGTCTGCTCTATATCTCCTAAACCCATTGAAAGATAATCATGAAACTTGGGTCAAACGATCACCTTATCAAGACGATGTGCAGAATTTATGAGTCAGTCATGTCGGCTCAGGGTCAAGGTCAAAACCCTTGAAGGATTTTCATGAAACTTTGGTCAAATGATCACCTCATCAAGACGATTTGCAAAACTCCTGAGTCAGCCATGTTTGCTCAAGGTCAAAGTCACAACTCTGGGTTAAATGTTTGAGCCTTCCATTTTGTGTCTGCTCTGTATCTCCTAAACCCCTTGAAGGGATTTCAAGAAACTTGGGTTAAATGATCACCTCATCAAGATGATGTGCAGAACTCATGAGTCAGCCATGTTGGCTTAAGGTCAAGGTCACAACTCGGGGTCAAATGTTTGAGCCTTCCATTTTGTGTCCGCTCTGTATCTCCTAAACCCTTGAAGGATTTTCATGAAACTTGGGTCAGTAAATCACCTCATCAAGACGATTTGCAGAACTCATGAATCAGCCTTGTTGGCTCAGTGTCAAGGTCACAACTCATCGTCAAAGGTTTGAGCCTTCCATTTTATGTCTGCTCTGTATCTCCTTAACCCCTTGAAGGATTTTAATATGACTTGGCTGTAATATTCCATTTATCAAGACAATGTGCAGAATTCAAAATTCACCCCTGCCAGCTTAAGGTCAAGGTCACAACTCATTTAATGGTTCAACCCAATACCATAAACCCTTACACTACCGGGTATCCATAACAATGGCAGGGAATATAGTTGTCTTTCAGACTGCCTTGTTTATTTTAGAGTGATAAATGTAAAATTTTGTAATACGTAATATATGGATTATCAGGGTTTGTACAAATGTGTAAACTGCAAGTATCTCTGATAAACCCTAGAGTTTAGGACTAAATGACTAGAAGTTTATGTTTACAAATGTATTTATTATTAATCTAATACCAGTATACCATATTTTAAGAAATAATATGGTGATTGTTTAAGAAATAATATATCTCATCCAGTGATTTGTTGTTGAATAAAATCATTGTTTGGAGTTCAGATGTGAAGGAATTATATCACAAGGGTGTGCAGACCAAGTAATACAATATGCATCTGAATGACAAACAATAATTTTTTTCAAGAGCAAATCACTAAATGAGATAAATTATTTTGATTCTAACATGTTACCAAGGATTTTAAAGTACATCCTTGACGACATCCGTCAAATATTTGCCTGTTTTTTTTTTTTTGGTTTCTTTTTCAACATGCCGCTATGCCGTTTGAAGCTATGACATAACATTTGTGACGTCAGAACAGTGTATTGTTGTAAAATAACACACAACTTTCAGCCTTCTTTGTTTAATAGGAAAATGAATCAAGTTGTGTTAGAATTATTAATAATTGTGTGATTCTTTTTAATAATTGTGTTAAATAATTTATCCTTGTCTGTTTTAGGAATGTAGAGAAAATAGATTTTAGTAAAGTGAAAGGTGTGATTCTCAACGTGCCCTCAGACTATAAGATTGGCTTTATCAAGATCCCATTTGACTTCAAACACTGGTATGTTATTCGAGAGCTGGAAGGATCTTTCTACAACCTTGACTCTAAATTAGATAAGCCAGAAAGACTAGGGGATAGACAGACAGTTGTAGACTTCTTAAAACAAAGATTGACGCTGGATAAAACCCAGTTATTACTGGTGGTTGAACCTGCAGTAGAAAATATGGGATCATGGTATATGGGAGATACTGAACAGTAGAAAATTCAGGGTCATGGTATATTGGAGATGTTGAATGGTAGGAAATATGGAATCATGGTATATTAGAGATGTTGAATGCTGATACAATAAACCAGTTATTACTAGTTGCAGAACCTGCATTAAAAAATAAGGGACCATGATATATGGGAAATATTGAACAGCAGAAAATACAGGAATATGGTATATGGGGGAGGTTGAATGGCAGAAAATAAGGATTATGGTATATGGGAAGCATTGAAACCATGATATTTCTTCACTTAACATATGTACATGTATGTAAACAAGAGCTGTCAGTGAAACTGATGTATGCTATCTGAACATATGCTATTTTTTCAATGTTTTGTCTGTAAATAATTCATTACTTTATATAATTTATAATATAATTGTGCTCACTTGTTATATTTTACTCTTGTGACATCATAGGTATCAGTTATTTTAACTCTAAAAACTCTAAATCGTATCAAGGTACCAGCATGTATGAAACATGAGACAGTTTTATCTGTTTTATTATAATACAATTATTTCCTTGATGTTGATTTAATCTTATTTTTTGATAAAAAGAAATGGCAGGTAGTGAGATTTTTTTAAAGATATTTCTATATTTTTTATGGTAAGTACAGGATAAAAGCATGACCAGTTTGAAGTTGGTATCCAGATATTTGAACCAAGAACTGAAGCAAACTATTGAATAAATTTCATGACAGATTGATTTATTTTCTGTAAACAGTAAACCTCACTTATAAGGAACTCGGATATAAAGAACATTTGGTTATAAGAAACAGTTTTCAATTCCCTGATCTAAGTCTTTCTTTATTCAGTGTAAAAATACTCTGTTATAAGGAACACTCGGTTATAAGGAATACTTTTTCCAGTCCCAAAGTATGAAATTCAATGGAAAACCCCTTGGTTATAGCAAACAGACATAAAGAATAAAAGTTATTGAAAACCGGAAATAAACAGGAGAACTGCTGATGACGTCAGAGTAACGTCGGCACTTTCATACGCTTTCATGCACATAAATAATGAAAATTATTTTCAACTAAAAATAATTTATTTTATTTTCGAGAAACAACGGCGTTGTTTTCGTTACTAGGCAGTTTTACTTGTTCAACTTTTCGACTGGTTTGGTTGTATTATTGATCCGTTAATTAGGGTACCAGCTATGCGACATGTACATCGTATAGCCGTATAAAAGCGAAAATCTCGTGCTATCTGCTCAGTTAACTCGTTTTAACTTGACAGCCAACACAAACTTTGGTCAATGGAAAAGTTTTTGTATCGTTATTATCGGAATAAGAATTTTGTCGAGGAGAAGACTAACACTTTCTAATAATGCCACGCGGACGTAACAGGAGAGCACCGGCAGGGCGTAGGCAGACCCAAGTAATGGACAACGTTCGCAAACCGGCAGAACCTAGGTTGTTTGAGGCTCGGCAATGTCATGAAGGTACATTACAACCACAGGGCTATTCCAGGAGGAATAATCGTCATCAGGCGAATAATGCTCACAATCGCGAGGAACCTCAGCTACCTGAGGTCCAGGCAGGCATTACCGCCAGAGGACCCTCCACAAAGGAAGGACCAGCCAGGTCAGCCAGACGTCAACCCAAGGACGGATAGGGGTCAAAAGAGGGTTGTTGAATTGCTGGACGAACGATTAGTTCAGAATGCCGGTGAGTTAAATACTATTGATTTTGAGAAAATTTTACAATAATTTTTTATCTAGAAATGTTAATAATTGTCCTTAAAATCGTTGGGGTGTGGCGATACTAATTTGTGTAATGTCCCATTTTCTTCAAACTTAGATAATCAGGTCGGTACCAATACGCGTGTCAGTATAGTCCGATTATCCGATGACAATTTAGCTGCATATGTTCCCGCGTTTTTAAAGCAACAGATTTGTAAAAGGAAATATGCCAATTTAATCTTTGTTACTTAAGGGCGCCATAAAATTATCTTCCCCTGAAATCATCACATGCACATGTACAGAGAAACAAATGATTGTTCTGTATTTTTAGACCGACATGGGTGGTCATTTTGTCCTACTTTCGTGTTTATCAATTTTCCGTAATCGGTCGGAAATTCTCCGGAATCAAGTGATTTTAAAATTAATTCAAACGAATATCCGTTTAAAGCCTTGTTCCCCGGCTATTCAAATTATTTTGTGTGTATGCAACTCATGATAACAATAACAGGCCATAGTAACAGTTAACGGCCACGTGCCACACTTTAGCATGCAAAACCACAGGTATTTCATATAGAATTTTATATAAAATACTCTATTTTGACAGGCGTCACTGTTCATAGTCAGGATTTTCATGTTTTTTCAGTGACAATTTAAAGTTAAAAGGTAGGACGGGAGCAGGGCTTAAGAGACGCGCGACAAAATAACTGTATTTCCATGATGGTAATTATACATGAGTTGCATGAAAATTTAAGATGTGCAAATTTTTAGTTTCAAATTGACAGTGACATATTATAGCCAAAGACAATGTGTTTAATGCCTAAAATGTTATTGAGTTAATTAATGTAGCCATGATATGTACATAAATCAGTGTTCTTAGGTAAATTCCAATCACATTTTGTTTCTACAGTGTAAGATAGTTACTTATTTATATTCTTAAAACTATACTGAATAGCGATTAACTGACGAAATTGTGAAAACACTTTTATTCGGGTTGGCCTAAATTGTCGTCCCGAAAACTTGTAGTATAGCTGTATAAGAATGATTTTCATGAAGTTTTTGTGAGTTACAAAATGTTAAATTCCTATGCTAAGTTTGTAAAAATCACGTTATCGTTTGGGCATATATGTTACATCTAAATATTTATAAATTATAGTCTCGTTTCTTCCAAAAAAAAAAAAAAAAAAAAAAAAAAATCCCAAGATGCACGACGGGTTCGTGTTAGCTTTCGGAAAACATAATTTCGGTTTGAAATTGGCATTTTTGTTCGTTTATCTGTTGTTATTCTTGAACATATTCATGACTACTTGGTCAGATCCGATGCAGTGGCTCATATTTTCAGTAAATAGAAAGTCACAGCTAAAACTCTCGTTTTCATTAATACTCGCTCGGGTGTTAGTAGTGGACCTTTAACTCTAATGCAACTTACAACACTGCTGTTAACGTTAAATGAAAAATGATAATAATAAAATAATAAAAAAAAAAAAATCGTTCCTCTTACGGATTGTTGAAACAAGACCTAATCTCGGTCCATCACATTGTTTTATTAGTATCTTATTTCTTTGAGAAAGGCCTATTGCCGAAATCAATTTCAGCCTATGTTGCGGGTATTGATTTTTATAATAAACTTAACGTATTTTATGACTTAGGTCGTATATTGCTAATTAAAATAATAATAATATTGATAATAATAATAATAATAATAATAATAATAATAACAATAATAATAATAAATACTTGTAGACTGCCACAGAAGCTGCATGACACGTGAGAATACGGCTACACTTACTAAGCCCGTAACGTTAACTGTTTTGAATTCTTTGTGGCAAGTTTGCAATAACATCTATGAAGTAAAATTTCTCTAAAACGCCTTTTACTTTGGTTTAGTATGGTTTATTTTATTTCGGGTCAGCGAGTTAGTTTCTGCAAACAAGCTTGTATCAGAAAAAGTATTTGGCCAGACTACTTTGAATGTCGCCAATGACGAAAGTTAGATCTATACAATTGTACGAATTAACTTTAAAAAAAAAAAAAAAAAAAAAAAAAAAAAAATCAGAATGGAAGCCCCATTCTCTTAAAAATACCTCGACATGGGAATAACACATGTCCGGTATCTGCGGTTAATCCGTAAGTCTAACCTGATAAGCGCAAATTATACAACACATAGCTTCAGAATAGGCAGAGCAACAGATCTGGCTATCGAGGGTTACCCTTTGCAGGTTATTATGAAACTGTTCAGATCGTCTCCTAGCTGTGTAAATCTTTACATCCGGAAGTAGGTCTGAATTTATGACAGTATACGCGTTAAAACATAGATTAAAAAGACGGGCTAGTAGGCCCTACTTGGTTACTCGCATTTAAATACTATACACTAACTACAAAAAAAAAAAAAAAAAAAAAAAAAAGTGACGTCATCTGGGATCTGGGAGAAGTGACATCATCAGTCCAGATATTGATGCGCGAACATCACTTTTTCGAAACGTGTACATTTAAAATTGGACGGTCTTGTGTTTTATTTGGATTACATTCGGGACTTAATAATTACAATCTTAGAAAATTAACAGTTACCGTTTAAATAGAGAATTTTGGGGGATAAATTAAAATTTATTGTGGCGGAAAAATTCTAATTGTGCATACCGAGGGGCGATCAGGCGCGTCAGTTATTGCTGTAAAGCTAGGCTAAATGCCATATCCCGTCCAAAAGCACCGTACTTTGGCGTATTGCTTTCAAATCAAGTTCGTGGCTAGGTGGCTCGGGTTGAATAGGTTTGCCCTAGTGTTAGGCGAAATCTAGTTGGTATTGGCTGGTATTGCTTTATGTTTTGCGTTCTCAACCCTTTGCATGCAACTATGTGCTTACCTTCATGCAGTGGTCCGCATGATAGTTGCCGCCCGTTTGCAGTAACCTGCGGGCGGTCGGTCCCTGTCGTTTTGACACCACTGGCTCCGTCGTTGCAATGCACAGCCATCCTCTTTTGGTGTACTGTGTACATCTGCCACGTTACTCGGTGCTTTCACTGTCAAACAGTAACCTTTGCATGCAACTGTGCTTACCTTCATGCAGTGGTCCGCACGATAGTTGTCGGCCGTTTGCAGCCACCTGTGGGCGGTCGGTCCCTGTCGTGTGACACCACTGGCTCCGTCGTTGCAAGGCACATCCATCCTCTTTTGGTGTACTCCCCTTTTGCATGCAACTATGTGCTTACCTTCACGCAGGGGTCCGCATGTTAGTCCCCGGGACCGTTTACAGCTACCTGCGGGCGGTCGGTCCCTGACATGTGGCACCACTGGCTCCGTCGTTGCAATGCACAGCCATCGGTTCTGGCGTACTTCAGTTCTACCGTATCGTTCAGTGGTGTTAGTGTCAGTTCGAAGTTGTTTGGTATCACTGTAATTATAGCCCTATAGTTGTGTTGTATTGCTTTGCCCGCGCCTGGTCTCCTTTCGGTTGAACAATTCTACTTTCTTTTTTCGAGCGGCCAACAAAACCCAATCTTAGATACTGCTGTATTTATATTATGTTTAAAAATACATCTCAATGAGTCATTTGTTCTATATTGTTACATATATATATTATTTATTGTGTTGAATAAAATTCAATGTAGAGCATATGGCTCGGTGTTTCCTTTGTTGTTTCGAGTATTAAAAATAATGAAAATTATTTTCAACTAAAAATAATTTATTTTATTTTCGAGAAACAACGGCGTTGTTTTCGTTACTAGGCAGTTTTACTTGTTCAACTTTTCGACTGGTTTGGTTGTATTATTGATCCGTTAATTAGGGTACCAGCTATGCGACATGTACATCGTATAGCCGTATAAAAGCGAAAATCTCGTGCTATCTGCTCAGTTAACTCGTTTTAACTTGACAGCCAACACAAACTTTCCCGCCCGCCACACCCCGTACAGTTGTTTACTAGGTCATGCGGGTTTACAATTTTTCAAACTAAACTTTCTCTACTTACAAAATGATTTTTCTACTTTCTGATTATGTTTAGTTTTAGCTTGAGCTCACGTTTTTCTTTACTAGAAGCTTTAAATTATGGAAGCCAGAGTTAAGGTTACAAAACGTTGTATTTAATGTTTTCAAACACAATGTTTAAAAAAACGAACTATTGTTATTATTGCGTTTCTGGTGCTTTGGATCATAAATTGTTTAAAAGCAGTCTTTAGTCATACAACAGTATCATGTAGTGTCTTTGATATGAACATTTTTACTGTTTTTCTGTAGTTTTTATTGTTATAGGACCGATTATAAACGTGGTTATGGAAAGGGTCCTGTATCAACAGAAAATACCTGAAGTACGAATCTGTTAACGACATGAACATTGTAAGTCGTTAATAAATCAAGGAACATCCTCTAGTGAACATCAGCTAGCCGTGTATGGAGAACATTTTCAACATAGTTTATTCCACCGTGGGTGCAGTAATGCAGGTATTCGATAAGTATGTGATCAATAAGACGGACATTTCCTACATACTCATCTGATAAACTGTTTTGTGATACGGGCCTTTTTATTCCAAGAACTGATATAGAGCTGATTAATTAATACGAAGTTTAACTATGGATTATAAACAGATGGACAGTTTTGTATTTATTGTACGAATTCGCGTTATGTGCTTTTGTGATTTAAAGTTCGAAGATATGTGTCTTTAATCATTTCAAGGATGATGTTTCTATCAGAATCTAAAAAAAATTTATTCAATCACGTTTATTTCTTTTATTTATTTATTTTCCTTTCTTTATAATGTCGCTCTTGTCACGGAAAAATTCTAATTGTGCATACCGAGGGGCGATCAGGCGCGTCAGGTTATTGCTGTAAAGCTAGGCTAAATGCCATATCCCGTCCTAAGCACCGTACTTTGGCGTATTGCTTTCAATCAAGTTCGTGGCTAGGTGGCTCGGGTTGAATAGGTTTTTGCCCTAGTGTTAGGCGAAATCTAGTTGGTATTGCTGGTTTTTGCTTTATGTATTGCGTTCTCAACCCTTTGCATGCAACTATGTGCTTACCTTCATGCAGTGGTCCGCATGATAGTTGCCGCCCGTTTGCAGTAACTGCGGGCGGTCGGTCCCTGTCGTGTGACACCACTGGCTCCGTCGTTGGGAATGCACAGCCATCCTCTTTTGGTGTACTTGTGTACATCTGCCACGTTACTCGGTGCTTCACTGTCAAACAGTAACCCTTTGCATGCAACTGTGCTATCCTTCATGCAGTGGTCCGCACGATAGTTGTCGGCCGTTTGCAGCCACCTGTGGGCGGTCGGTCCCTGTCGTGTGACACCACTGGCTCCGTCGTTGCAAGGCACATCCATCCTCTTTTGTGTACTACCCTTTGCATGCAACTATGTGCTTACCTTCACGCAGGGGTCCGCATGTTAGTCGCCGACCGTTTACAGCTACCTGCGGGCGGTCGGTCCCTGACATGTGGCACCACTGGCTCCGTCGTTGCAATGCACAGCCATCGGTTCTGGCGTACTTCAGTTCTACCGTATCGTTCAGTGGTGTTAGTGTCAGTTCGAAGTTGTTTGGTATCACTGTTAATTATAGCCCTATAGTTGTGTTGTATTGCTTTGACGCGCCTGGTCTCCTTTCGGTTGAACAATTCTACTTTCTTTTTTCGAGCGGCCAACAAAACCCAATCTTAGATACTGCTGTATTTATATTATGTTTAAAAATACATCTCAATGAGTCATTTGTTCTATATTGTTACATATATATATTATTTATTGTGTTGAATAAAATTCAATGTAGAGCATATGGCTCGGTGTTTCCTTTGTTGTTTCGAGTATTAAAAATAAACACAAATAACTTCATTTCTATGATCTTTAGTTTGTTAATTCATGGATAATATAAAAAGAAAATATATGATATCATCATTGACATTTACCAAAAATGGACAATAGCAAAACTAATTTACACTTTAATATATGGCTCCGTTGTCTAGTGTGTGCAAAATAAAAATTTAAACATTTATTTTATATTAGTATTGATGCCTATTTCACATAACATGCAGTCGAGCAAGGTAAGGGGAGTAACTGCAACATATCGTATAGTCATAATGTAGCGCTTTCTAAAAAAGAAGATAGAAATAACCGACAAAAAATAAAACACAATTTACAGTCATTCTATAACCGACATACATTTTGGCTTAGTTTAACGCCGTGTTTCAACACTATTTCAGTCATATACATGCAGGCAGTTTACCTTACAATCTCTCCAGGAAAAGATCGGTACTAGACTAGCAACATTCTCACAAAGATTAATGGACGGTCCAGAGTGTGACAACATACTGTGAAATAGCCCTTTAAAAACGTCAGTCAAATAGTGTTCGCTATACAAATTGTGCTCGTTATACAAGCCTCGGTTACAAGGAACTAGTTCGCTATACGGATATAAGGAACCTCGGTTATAAGGAACAATTTTTAGCTCAACTATACAAAGTATAAGGAGAGCTATCCTACTCACCCCGGCGTCGGCGTCTTTCCGCGTCCCCACCTTGGTTAAAGTTTTGGTGCACTTTCTCTTTTTTCAACTTATCTCTGTAATTACTTGATGGATTTGATTCAAACTTGAAATACTTATTCCTCATCTTCATCCACATCATCTGACATAAGGGTCATAACTCTGGCACCAATATTTCATGAATTATCCCCCCTTTTCACTTAGATTTTCAGGTTAAAGTTTTGATGCACTTTCACTCTGTCTCTGTTATTACTGAATGGATTTGATTCAAACTTAAAATAGTTGTTCAACATTATCACCCACATCATATGACACAAGGTGCATAACTCTGGCACCATTTTTTCATGAATTATTCCCCCTTTTTACTTAGAATTTCAGGTTAAATTTTTGGTGCACTTTCACTCTACCTCTGTTATTACTGAATGGATTTGATTCAAACTTAAAATAGTTGTTCAGCATCATCACCCACATCATATGACAAAAGATGCGTAACTCTGGCACAATTTTTCATGAATTATTCCCCTTTTCACTTAGAATTTCAGGTTAAAGTTTTATTCACTTTCACTCTATCTCTGTTATTACTCAATGGATCTGATTCAAACTTAAACAATTGTTCAACATCATTACCCTTATCATAAGACACAAGGTGCATAACTCTGGCACCAATTTTTCATGAATTATTTCCCCTTTTTATTTGGAATTTTAGGTTAAATTTTTGATGCACTTTCACTGTCTCTGTTATTACTGAATGGATTTGATTCAAACTTAAAAGAGTTGTTCAACAACATCACCCACATCATATGACGCAAGATGCATAACTCTGGCACCAATTTTTTATTAATTATTCCCCCTTTTTACTTAGAATTTTAGGTTAAAGTTTTGATGCACTTTTACTCTGTCTCTGTTATTACTTAATGGATATGATTCAAACTTAAAATAGTTGTTCAACATCATCACCCACACTATATGACACAAGCTGCATAACTCTGGCACCAATATTTAATGAATTATGCCCCTTTTTGCTTAGGATATACTTATATAGTGTTTTGATACATTTTATCTTTACCTCTCTTATTACTTTAAGTTGATATTTTTGACATAGACTCAGGCTATTGTGCAATATTTTCATCCACAATTGGAGTCATTAAACACTCCAGTGACAGCTCTAGTTTCCTCAGATGTGCCCAGTTTCACTATCCAGCATCGAAATAGTCGAACGCGCTGTCTCCTGTGACAGCTCTTGTTAGAGGTCCCAAGCTGTTCCTGGTAATAGAGGTTTACTGTATAGAATGTTACATAAATGTTACAAATGATTACAGAAATTTCCAAATTTGCATGAATTGTTTTATTTATTTTTTTTTATGCCTGTTTTAAATAAATGGACGTGTTATGTGATGGCGAGTCCGTCCGTCCGGCATCTGTCTATATAACCACTAAGGTTATCAACTTCAAACTTGGCATATAGGTAGATGGCAATGCGATGATGTGCAGAGCACTTGAACCAGCTCTGTAGGTCAAAAGTTAAGGTCACAAATTGAGCTAAAAGGTCAAAACTCGATATGTTGTGTCCGGAGCGTAATTAAATAACCATTCAAGGTATGAACTTCAAACTTGGGATGTAGGTAGGTGTTGATGAGACAATGTGCGGAGTAGTGCATGAGCATGTAAGTCAAAGGTCAAGGTCACAGCAAGGTCAAATCTGCCCATCATATTTTGTGTCCAGAGCATAACTTAAAATATATCTTTTATTTGGCAGATCCCTTTTTTGTGGACTTGCATTTTTTTATGCCCCCCTTCGAAGAAGGATGGGTATATTGTTTTGCAGATGTCGGTCGGTCGGTCGGAATGTAGACCAATCCGTTTCCGGATGATAACTCAAGAACGCTTGGGCCTAGGATCATGAAAGTTGATAGGGAGGTTGATCATCACAAGCAGATGACCCCTATTGATTTAGAGATCTGTATGTCAAAGGTCAAGGTCACAGTGACCCTGATTAGTAAAACGGTTTCCGGATGATAACTCAAGAACCCTTGGGCCTAGGATCATGAAAGTTGATAGGGAGGTTGATCATCACCAGCAGATGACCCCTATTAATTTTGAGGTCCGTATGTCAAAGGTCAAGGTCACAGTGACCCTGAACAGTTGAAAGATTTCCGGATGATAACTCAAGAATGCTTAGGCCTAGGGTCATGAAAGTTGGTAGGGAGGTTGGTCATGACAGCAGATGACCACTATTGATTTTGAGGTCAGTATGTCAAAGGTCAAGGTCACAGTGACCAGGAACAGTTAAACGGTTTCAGATCTTCTTGTCCAAAACCAAGAACGCTTGGGCCTAGTGTCAGGAAAATTGATAGTGAGGTTGGTCATGACCAGCAGATGACCTCTATTGATTTTGAGGTCATTAGGTCAAAGGTCAAGGTCACATTGGCCAGGAACAGTTAAACGGTTTCTGATCTTCTTGTCCAAAACCACAGGGCCTAGGGCTTTGATATTTGGTATGTAGCAAAATCTAATGGTCCTCTACCAAGACTGTTCAGATTATTTCCCTTGGGTCAAATATGGCCCCACCCCGGAGGTCACATGGTTTATATAGACTTCTATAAGAAAAAACTTTGAAAAGCCTCTTGTCCAAAACCACAGGTCCAAGGGCTTTGATATTTGGTATATGACATCATCTAGTGGTCCTCTACTAAGATTATCTAAATTATTCCCCTAGGGTCAAATATGGCCCCGGGTCACACGGTTTACATAGACTTATATAGGGAAAAACTTTGAAAATCTTCTTGTCCAACCACAAAGATTAGGGCTTTGATATTTGTAATGTAGTATCATCTAGTTGTTCTCTACCAAGTTTGTTCAAATTATCCCTCTAGGGTCAAATATGGCCTCACCCCGGGGGTCACATGGTTAATATAGACTTATACAGGGAAAAACTTAGAATCTTCATGTCCGTAACCTATATCATTCAAATTTGGACCACATGTATTGTTTTGAGTGGCAAGATGAACCTTGACATGAGTTGACCTTGATCTTGACCTAGTGACCTACTTTCACATTTCTGTAGCTACAGCCTTCAAATTTGGACCACATGCATAGGTTTGTGTACCGAAACAAACTTTGACCTTGTTATTGACCTAGTGACCTACTTTCACATTTTTGAAGGTACAGGCTTCAAATTTGGACCACATGCATAGTTTTGTGTTCCGAAATGAAATTTGACCTTGATTTTGACCTAGTGACCAACTTTCACATTTCTCAAGCTACAGCCTTCAAATTTGGACCACATGCATAGTTTTATGTACCGAAATGAACTTTGACCTTGAAATTGATCTAGTGACCTACTTTCACATTTCTGAAGCCACAGCTTTCAAATTTGGACCACATGAAATTTGACCTTGATTTTGACCTTGAGCTAGTCTTGAAATTTGAAACCTTCAAAAATGGCTCTGTGGTGGGTGCCAAGATCACTCTATGATCTCTTGTTAGGTTAATAGGTTCAGTTACTGAATGCATCAAGGGGGTCATTTCGTGTTCGACGAGCTCTTGTTTAGAATTACTTCCTTTTGTTGTTATTATAAATAGCTTGTTTTGTAACTTTTTTATTACTGGCTGTAGGGAAATTCCGAGACCACTTTTCTGTGGTACCAAAAAATTTTAGGTGTATTTTGACATATCTGTACCTGGTAAGGACTTGTTTTTGTGACCAGAATTTTTTTTGTAGACTTAGTGTTCCTACAAATAGCTTATTTTGTAATTATTCGCCATATGGAAAGGACCAACACCATTTTTCTGTGGTACAACATGGATGAACTATCAAATTTTAAATTTTGCTCCCGTCCTCCTCTGATATAATGGAGTTTTGTTTTATCTTTGAGAAAAGTTCATGGATATACATAATTATATAATTTTATGTACTCATGCAATTTCTCTCTCTTTTTTTACAAATGTTTTGTGTGTAAGCAGATTTCTCAAAAATCACCTAGCCAAATACTAGTAAACTTCACAGTTGTCCTTTGCATCACAAGATGATTTCACAGGACAAGTTACATAACTCTAGCTTTTATTTTGTCAAAATTATGTCCCTTTTTATCCCCCTCCGAAGGGATATAGTTTTGGCGTCCATCTTTATGTCTGTCCATCTTTCTGTCCGAAGTCATATCTATGACATGGTTTGGAGTATTTTAATAAAATATGATAGAAATGTAAGCTGCTATAGGGAAATGCCACCCAGCAAGTTTTGGTCAGATTGCCTGAGTAAGAAGATTTATGGCCCTTTGTACATGTATATATAATACATATATAGTGTTTTATTCCATTTTCTGTCTGCAGGGAGTATGTCGAAATGTTCAATGCTACAGGGCAATGAGCACTACAGGGCAATGAGGCCCTGCAAGTTTCATTCATTTTCATAGAGAAAGACAAGATTAATGGCCCTTTGCAGTTATATATTTAGTACATGAATAGTGTTTTTATTCAAGTTTTTGTCCATCCGGAGTCATATCTCAGAATTCTGTTTGTTTTTAGGATTTCAATGAAACATGGTAGAACCCTAACCCTAACCTAACTAAGATTAGTTTCGATGCTGCTATGTATACACACCCGAATAGTACTACACATTTGTACTGGTTCAACATTTGCATATATACTCGAATCTTTGTTATCATGTCTCACAATCAATGTTGACATTTTTGTCATTTTAACTGATTGGGACCAGAGAAGCTATATTTTTTCTCTGTGAAAGTTAACTGGATCTCCAGGATACAATGAATTTTATAGAGTTAATGTGAATTTAGGGATATAATTAAATTCAGAACAGTTCAATCTGTGATATAGGTGAGATCTGCTAGGATACAAGTTCACATTATGCATTATTATATAAGTCTATAGAATTTATACAAACTAAATCACCACCACAATATACCAGAACAATTATGGCAAAGTGCTTAGCAGTACAAACGAGCTCGCACATTCTATTTTACAAATAGTGTTTTTATTCCATTTTTTGTCCATCTGGAGTCATCTCAGACATTGTTTGAAGGATTTTAATAAAACATGGTAATCGTATTAACTGTTACTGGGAAAAGTGTCCTTGCAAGAATCAGCCAGATTGCTTCAGGAACACATGAGTTATATCCCTTAGTACTTATTTAATGTTTATCATATAGGGTAATTCTTTGTTACTTTAATGGCATTTTAGGGTCCATTTTCCCAATGTGATATTGTGACCAAGCTCAGTACATATATAACTTTCTTGGAAGCTGATATGCGTTCTGATAACTGGGGTCAAGGTCAAGGTTTGTCTTTACTAAAAATAGAAAATTGTTTCTTCTCAGTAACTTAGTAAGGACTAGGGTATTGAAGTCAAACTTGGAATTAAAGAAGCTTGCACGGAGGCCATGATTTAAGATGTATTTTTGGTTGCTTTTATCACGGTCAGGATCATTGTTACTAAAAATAGAAAAACGGTTTTCTCTTAATAACTACAGTTAGGAATGAGGTAAGCAGAATTGAAGCCTGGTAAATAGGTAGCTTTTATTTAGACCAATGTTTTTGGAAAGTTCAGGCAAGGTCATTGTTACTACCGGTAAATATAGAAAAATGTTTTTTCATCAGTAATTTAGTAAGGAATTAATAGCTTTCAAAGAGACTGAAATTCAATCGTATTTAAGTGTTTTTATAGGCAGAGAATGCTTCTTCAAGTGTGGAACCTTCAATCAGTTCGGCAGGGGACACAAAGTCACTGAATTTGTTTGTTAACATAGATATTTTGGTTAAAGTTGTGCATGTAAGCAGTTTTCTCAAAAACTGCTAAGCCAAATGCTTTTCAAACTTCACACATGTCTTTTGCTTCATAATGAGACCTAACAGGGCAAGTAACGTAACTCTAGCTTTTATTTTGTTAAAATTATGCCCCTTTTACTGTTAGAAATTTAAATCTCTGCATATAAGCAGGTTTCTCTGAAACTGCAAGGTCAAATGCTTTCAAACTCCACACAAATCTTTGACATCACAAGATGACCTCTCAGAAGAAGTAACATAACTTGACTTTCATTTTGTTAAAACTATGCCCCTTTTTAATATAGAAATATTTTGAAAGTTTTGCATGTAAGCATGTTTCTCAGAAACTACTGGACCAAAATGTTTTTACATTATTCTCATATCTCTGGCATCACAAGATGACCTCGCTTGTCAGGTTTCATAACTCTTGCTTACATTTTTGCAAGAATGACAAACAATATGATAGGCCCAACCTTACCACTGTTATAGGCTCCATTTTTCTTAGCTCACAAACTATAATGAAATTATGTTGAGATGAGCCCTTTCAAATATGGAATGTCCTTACAGTTCACACTCCACATCGTTATAATTCGCAAAGGCTGTCAGGTAGAATGGCTTCAAATAGTTGAGTGTGCTGTCATTAGACAATTCTTGTTTTTCAAACAGTGGCATTTTTATAATTATGAACCTTTTTGACTATGTCGGTATTTGATTGACCCAACAGGACAAGACAACAAATATTTGAAAACAACTGTATCAGTTTTGTTCTTTTCTTTAACAAAAACACACAGGAAAACAACATGAGTAAACAAAAAACATATTATAACAATACATGATAAGTTAATGGGAAAATGATATATCAGATTTCATCCATAGGACTTTCTATTTTCTGTGCTTTTTCAACCAAATTGATTATTGATGATTTAATGTATATATGAACCATTACTGAATTGTCCCTTGAGTTGTACCACCACTTTGATCCTGTTCTTGCAGTATTTACAGTCGAAATGTCTCAGTGAAACACAAACTTTACACACTGTATTATATTTCCTACAAATTATCTCAAAGTACATGCATTTCCAAGGCACCAACAAATAGTACATGTAGATTAGAGAGAAAACAAACATGTAAATATAAGATATAAATAACAATTGGAATAGTTAATATATACATGTATTAGTGTATAATATATATTGGTTGTGGCAAACACTTTAAACATACACATTTTCTTCTATGCATATTTTTCTTTTCCAACAGTGAATCACACTTACATCACATGACTGATCACACATCACATGACTGATCACACTTACATCACATGACTGTTGATATATTACCATATATGAGATAAAAATATAGTCCATATTTGACTATTCAAAATTTTGGTACACATTGATAACTAAAATATATAAGCTTCTACATGAAATACATCAGTAAATGCTTGATGCACTGTCCTTTGAATATATATATATATATATATATATATATATATATATATATATATATATATATATATATATGCTATTGTCACCTTCTGCAAAGAATAAAAAAAGTTATATCGTACAAAACAATATTGGATATATCTGAACTTTTACTCAGCTGCAAAATCATATTAGACCTGTCCATCAGTTCACCTAATATGTTTTAAGCTGGTAACTTTTCCGTATTATATCTTAGTATAGACAGAACAATATTAAATAATATGATAATATTTCATATAATGCAATACAGTAAGTAATAAATACATTAAAATAAGCGTGTTCAGTAATAAAATACAATACATAATAGTATATGTATATAAATAGATGAGGATATTTTTCATTGTATGACTATATATTGCTCAATGATTTTTATGAACTGTGCAACTGTCACAGTTTATTGATGATTTAACACTTCATCTAGTTGGAAATAGGTGTAATGGCAGTTATATGATTTCTTTATTATATACATCAAAGTACAAACATAAACACATGTATCAGCTCCATTAAAACATAAAGATATTTGGATTTAAAATGCACAAAAGTAAGTCTTACATAAAAATGGTTGCAACTATATATGGACCTGGTTACACATTCTACTTAAACCCAGTCATTACAGTGCCTAAAGTAGATCTTGGCCTAGTGACACAATCTATTCAAACCCAGTGATTTCAGAGTCAAAACCATATATGGACCTGGTTACACAATCTGCTCAGCCAAGTCATTTCAGCACCTAAAGTAGATTTGGGCCTAGTGACACAATCTACTCAAACCCAGTGATTTCAGAGTCGAATTACATATGGACCTGGCAGCACAGTCTGCTCAAACCCAGTCATTACACAGCAGGAACTATAGCCTGTAAAGGGCATGAACAACAACTGGACCTAGTTACACATTCTGCCCAAACTAAGCCAGTACAGGGCATGAACAACAACTGGACCTAGTTATACCCCCACAAAACGAAGTTTGGGAGGGCGTGTATATCGGAGTGAGCTTGGCAGTCGGTTGGTCGGTCCGTTCGTCCGTTGGTTTTCATGGTTTCCGGATGATAACTCTTGAAAGGCTGAACCAATTTAAATAATTTTTGGTACACAGAAAATAAGGTCAAATTCGAATTTGGGGTCAGTAGGTCAAAGGTCAAGGTCACAGTGACCCTGAACAATTAACGGTTGCCGGATGATAACTCATGAAAGGCTTGACCGATTTAAATAATTTTTGGTACAAAGGTGTAACATCAGAAAATAAGATCAAGTTGGAATTTGGGGTCAGTAGGTCAAAGGTCAAGGTCACAGTGACCCTGAACAGTTAATGGTTGCCGGATGATAACTCATGAAAGGCTTGACCGATTTAAATAATTTTTGGTACACAGGTGTAACATGATAAAATACAGGTCAGATTCGACTTTGAGGTGAGGGGGTGTGACCAAGGCAAGGTGGTGACCAGGTGTGGGTACACAACTTCACATGTTTATAATAAATGTTCGTGGAAAAATGAAACAAGTTTAATGAAATTCTACCAACTGGTTGGTTTGTTATGTACAAATCTGTAGATTTTTAAACAATTAAAGGGCAATAACTCTAAGGAAAATTGACCAATTAAAAAAAAAAATGACAGGCATCATCGAAGTATGTTGGTTCATATTTATTTCAAGTTTCATGAAATTCTACCAGCTTGTTACTGAGAAATGGCTGCAGACGTGGATTTTTCTTTAAATCAAGGGCAATAACTCTAAGGGAAATTGACCAATCAAAAATAAAAATTGACGGCATCATCGCAGTATGTTGGTGCATGTTTATTTCAAGTTTTATGAAATTTTACCTGATAGTTACTGAGAAATGGCTGCGCACGGACATTTTTGGGTATTTTTCATTAAATCAAGGGCAATAACTCTATGGCAAATTGACTAATCAAAACAAAAAAACTTGACGGGCATCATCGCAGTCTGTTAGTTCCTGTTTATTTCAAGTTCCATGAAATTCTACCTGCTAGTTACTGAGAAATGGCTGCGGACAGATATTTTTGGGCATTTTTTTTTAAATCAAGGGCAATAACTCCAAGGGAAATTGACCAGTCCAATAAAAAACTTGACGGGCATCATCGCAGTATGTTGGTTCATGTTTATTTTCAAGTTTCATGAAATTCTACCTTCTAGTTACTGAGAAATGGACGGACGGACACACTGACGGACGGACAACGCCATTTCAATACCCCTCTCCAGATTTCATCGGCGGGGGATAACAACTTGACCTAGTTACACATTCTGCCCAAACTAAGCCAGTACAACAAACTAAGCCAGTACAAGGCAGGAACTATAACACATTCTGCCAAAACTAAGCCAGTACAGGGCAGGAACTACAACTGGACCTAGTTACACATTCTGCCAAAACTAAGCCAGTACAGAGCAGGAACTATAAATGGACCGAGTTCATTGTATTAAAACAGTTAAATCCATTGAAATATTTAGAGAATCAGTTGTAATATTGGTAAACCATAACATTTCATTATAATATGACCAGAGATTTTACTGGAACATTTTAAAGTAGTTTTTTTAATTATCTCCCTTTTGTGTGAAAATTTCAGTTTATGTACAGCAAAACCTGCTTTTTAGATTGGATATCTTTTTATTAAAACTAAATTTTTGCTATAAAAACTTTCTTAATTTGTTCTTAAATGATAATTTATTTATCACTTTTCAGTTTTCAGTTGGAAAGTAATTAACCTGCTGAAAAAGATGCTCGAAGCATTGCCCCTTTCTTAATTCATCTGAAACAATTAGATTTTAGAGTGTCTATTTAATTCTCTTTACTGGGAAACATCCTCATCTCACATACAAATGCCAGAAATTTATAATCAAATTTGCTTAATTATAACAATTTTTTGTTGTGTTTTCTTTTTTTCATTGGCTCTCTTTTCTGAAGTCTGTTATTCTGTTAATATCTTGATAACTTTTTGAAAGTGAGATATCTGGTTAGAAATTTTGCTTAAGTATGTATCTTCGCCTAGTTACATATTCTTTCCAAATCGGAACTATATCTGGGCCTAATTAAACATTTGCATGATTTTCTACACCCATTATATATATCAGCAGTTCAGGGATCTTGGTAAATGTCATTCTTGTTATAGTTTGAATTCTTGGCAATTCATTATCTATAGTTATGAAGTCTGAAATATATAGTAAAAACTTAATTCAGTAGCATTAGACTGCAATTTTTGTTACTTGCAAGGAGCGTTTAACAGGCGAGTAAACATGTTATCATGGCGATCACATATTCTTGCCTACCTAGCGGGGAAACATTTGTCCCGGCACACGCCATGGATAGACATTCCTGTCTTTCCCTAGGGAAAAACCTTGTTTAAAATAGCATGCACTTAGGTGACATCACATAGTACTAGCACTATAATGACGTTATAAACTATAAAAATAATGCCAGGAAATATTCAGATCTGTTTGTCACCACAATCTATACTGAACATGATAGGCAAGTAAAACATGTCTGCCTGTGTAAGACAGCTTTTTTCCCAACTCTCGGGACAGCTTAGATAAAAAAACCTCACTAACGCTCGGTTTTTCATTCCACACTGTCCCTTGGGTAGTGAAAAACCCGTCTTACACATGCAAGCATGTTAGATCCTTATACTCTAATGCTGAATTGCAAGTTTGTTCCCTGTTGTAGCATGTGATACATTGATAACTTGGCATTTTCAGATGTTATAACAACTGTTTTTTACCAGTTTATAATGTGTTACAAATAAGTTATGCTATACAGTACCAGGTACTAAATTTAACATATAGCTGAACTTCTTTCAGAAAACAACTTCCATTTGTGTACTGTCAAGGAATTTCACTAGACTTCTAACCAGTTGCCTTGATAACCTTAAAACTTCTTGATTAGATGATTGTTGGTCCAGGGAAAAGTCCAGGTAGGGGAATTCCACCAAATAAACCTGGAGGGCTAAAGGGAGGTAATCTTGTCTCTACAGGTGTTAGAGTATTGAAACCTGGCGTGTTGCCAAAACTTGTTAAATCCAAAGGAGGTTGATGCAGTAAATTTGAACCTCGTTGAAATCCCGCAGAAAATCTTCTTGTAAATGGATCTGGTGGAGATGGTCGCCGTCTGATTACTTGTCTGCGGGTAGATGGTCGTCTGTGTTGCATACGTCTGCGTCTTTGTGTTTGTGTGATACGAGGGGCTACAGTTCTCCTGCCTGGTCTTTGCTGATTAAGATTACGACTTGAGATTGCCCTAACAAGTGGTCTGTTAAGTCTGGAACCAGTGATAGAGGTTCTAGGGCGAGACCGTCTTGAAGAATGTACAGTCACCCTGTTACTGCTAACAGGCTGCTGTATTGTAAGCTGACGTTCTACAGGCAGTCTTACCAATGCTCTTGTGCCTTGTTGGCTGACGACACGTCGAGGCTGGTTTATGATAAGTTGTTTTGAACTTCTTGTAACTGATGGTCCACTGACAGATAAACTTCGACTACTTTGTTGATTATTGTTACTTTGGCTTCCAGTCTGTCTGTTTGCAAACCTTTGAGCAGTTTGTCTGTTACTATTATGCAGATCTACAGTCCTTAGGTTAGACTGCTTGTCTTGCTGTCTGCCTATCAAATTGTCCATACCTTGTTGGGTGTTATTTCTCCGACTGTTCAGCTGTAGGTGGTTTTCTTTTAGCGGCACATCTAGAACAGATGGGGTTTGACCAGTACTATCCTTAAATGTGAAGTTCTGTGAATGTGAGAGATTTTTTAGTTGTTGATTATTTAAATGTTTAGTGGAATTCATAGAAGTGTTTTCTGTAGTAAATTCAAGTGGTGTTAGGGGTAAAGCTATTTTGTTGAGATCATTTATCCTTTGTATTGCTGGCTGACTTTGAGTGACTTCACGAAGTGTGTCACCCATTCTTACTGCATTGATCTCTTCAGGGTTTAGTAATTCTTGTAAACTATTTCTTGATTCAACATTGATGACTGGATGATGAAGTGAACTGTAGTTTAGTTGTCCTGTAGATACATTAGGTTGTTTAACTAACATGAGCACCTTTCCTAGAAACTTATCTTGAGCATTTGAAATATTTCTCCCTTTATTGCCATTCATAAGAAGTAGTACCCTGGCATGACTTTTTGCTGTGCCTGATGTTGAAACATTATTGATTTGGCGCTTTAACCGTGACAGCTTCTCTAGAGGTATGTATAATCCAGATTTCAATGTGTCAGATTTCTTTCCAATTGCTTTGTTTGATCCAGACATTTTCTGAGCCAGTTTTGTTGAATTTTTACCTATTTTGCTTCTTACCAAACTATGATTTGTGTTAACTTTATTTGCTTCACTCTCTACAAAAGTATTTCCAAACAATGCACTTCCTGTTTCATTTAAAGATTTTCCTTTATTTGTAGAAACAAGTACAGCTGAACTGGTACCTGGCAATGGAACAGAATCTAGAACATGTTCTGTGTTGGTTCCTGTGCTGATAGTAGGCAAAGACCATGTAGATCTTGTCATGTTGAGGAGAGGCTTTCCCATCGGTAACTTTACAACAGCTCCTGTCAAATAATGAATTTGATCTTTAATACTTCATCGAACAGAGAATATTGTCCTCTAACAATTTAATTTTATATGCAGCATTTCATTGCTTAGTTTTAACAAACAAATTTTAAATGAAATCTTTTAATTATCACAAATAATTTGTTTAAACTTTTTTTTTATTAAATGAAGAGACAGATTGTACATGTATATGGAAATACGACAACATTGCCTGATGTAGATAAAGAGTGTAACTTTATGTAAATGAAGAGACAGATCATATACGGAAACACTGCCTGATATAAATAAAGACTGTAACTTTACATAAATGAAGAGACAGATCATATACGGAAACACTGCCTGATATAAATAAAGACTGTAACTTTACGTAAATGAAGAGACAGATCATATATGGCAAAATTGCCTGATATAAATAAAGACTGTAACTTTACGTAAATGAAGAGACAGATCATATACGGCAACATTGCCTGATATAAATAAAGACTGTAACTTTACGTAAATGAAGAGACAGTTCATATACGGCAACATTGCCTGATATAAATAAAGACTGTAACTTTACGTAAATGAAGAGACAGATCATATACGGCAACATTGCCTGATATAAATAAAGACTGTAACTTTACGTAAATGAAGAGACAGATCGTAATTATTATGACAACATTGCCTGATGTAAATAAAGACTGTAACTTTACGTAAATGAAGAGACAGATCATATACGGCAACATTGCCTGATATAAATAAAGACTGTAACTTTACGTAAATGAAGAGACAGATCGTATACTGCAAGACTGTAACTTTAATATGTAAATGAAGAGACAGATCGTATACGACAACATTGCCTGATGTAGATAAAGAGTGTAACTTTATGTAAATGAAGAGACAGTTCATATACGGAAACACTGCCTGATATAAATAAAGACTGTAACTTTACGTAAATGAAGAGACAGATCATATACGGCAACATTGCCTGATATAAATAAAGACTGTAACTTTACGTAAATGAAGAGACAGATCGTAATTATTATGACAACATTGCCTGATGTAAATAAAGATTGTAACTTTACGTAAATGAAGAGACAGATCATATACGGCAACATTGCCTGATATAAATAAAGACTGTAACTTTACGTAAATGAAGAGACAGATCGTAATTATTATGACAACATTGCCTGATGTAAATAAAGATTGTAACTTTACGTAAATGAAGAGACAGATCATATACGGCAACATTGCCTGATATAAATAAAGACTGTAACTTTACGTAAATGAAGAAACAGGACTGTAACTTTAATATGTAAATGAAGAGACAGATCATATACGGCATTATTGCCTGATATAAATATAGACTGTACCTTTGTTTAAATGAAGTGATGGATCGTATACAGCAGCATTTCCTGATATAGCACTCTCCAACATGGATATCATATCTGCCGGCTTACTGAAGATAGACAAAAGCGTGCTTAAAATTGAAATGTCTTAGAAAATCTAAATGTCTTACTAGATATTTCATATTAATGTGACAGGTTTCAGAACATAACAGTTTTTCACTCAGTCCATATGTCATTCCATCAAAAAAAATTCTGGAGCAAAACTCCCAATTTGCAAAAGTGGTTTCAATGAAACATGAAATATAGACAGATGAGAGGAAGCAGTAACTGAAGGGAATTTAAAGAAACTTTATGAAATGATAGAGGGAAATAACAGGAAGTGCATAACTGTATAAGAAGCATAATTTTTCCTGAAGTGACTCCAGAATTGCTCTATTTTGCACTGTTGAAATGCAGCATAAATTTCATCATAAATCATATCTTTTATAGTTTATATATTTTTTACTTCATCCCAGGAGGGCAAGCCCATTGCACTATGTGTAGAAATAGGTTTCTTCGCAAGAGAGCAAACCCACTACTCTTTTTTTTAGAAATAGGTAACATCCCAGGAGAGCAAGCCTATTGCACTCTGTGTGGAAATAGATACAATCCTTGCAGGGCAAGCCATTTGCTCTTTGTGTAGAAATAAGTATTATCTATCCTGATGTTAAATTGTCAGAATATCTTTAAAAACTTTCATTCTAGAACTTCCAACTAATCTTAAATCAGAAAGTCTAAACAAAGGATACTGACGGATATGTTTGATCTCTTTAAAAAAAAAAGAAATGGTATAATTTTATTCACTCATTTAAAGGGGGTTTCATTACTGAGTGGTTAATGTCACTGATTTCAAATCCCTTGCCCCTCACTGAGTTAGAAACAACGCTTGGGGTGTAGAATTATTTATGTGAGGAAGCCATCCAGCTAGCTTAAGGAAGGTTGGTGGTTCTACCCAGGTGCCTGCCTGTTTAATATGAAATAATGCATTTAAGGGAACTGTAGGTCTTCCTCCTCCACCAAAAAGCTGGAAAAGTTGCCATAGGAAGTAAATCTTAACCCAACAAAACAAAACAAATAAACCTTACATCTGAGTCTTTATTTTTATCATGGCAAATTAAGTCTTTGTTTTGAACTTGGTACTTAATAAAATTGAGCTGGGAGTTTTGTTGGAAATATCAGCATTATGTAACAAGGTATAACATGGAAATCTATACAGTCAGTGATGTTGGCATATAATTAATCAATTAGCAAATAATTGCAATATTACTTCAATAAAATACTTCAAAAAGAGTTATAAACCAAGTATTGTGATTGTGAATAATTAGTACCCTGAGGTAATTACGTCATTTTACTAACGTCATAGCTTTGTTTAATTAGATAATTGTAACAACATTGATTTTGTCTTGTCTTGTCATTTCTGGTTACATTTTAATTAATTCAAGTTAGTTTTTTCACTGTAATTAGGTTTCAGTTTCATTAAAGTTCAAGTTTATTGGCACAGTCAGCAAATGTATTTGCTTTTAGCCATTTAAAAGGAAATCAAAGATTTAAAAAGACAAAAAAAAATAAATTTAAGAATGAATATTAAAAGAGGCCAAAGTTTACTTTTTTTTAAATCATAGATTTTTATGAATATTTTAAAATTGCAATGAAGCAGAGTTTTTTTTTTTTTTGGAAAATCAGATCTTTCAGGAATTAGACTTAAATGTATACAATAAGAAGGAATGACTTAAAGATGGCTGATGAGAAAAACCTTGCTCAAGTGTTGGTAGTATCAATGATTTCTCTACAATCTCTGCAACATTTTGACAGGCCATTTATTTACTCAGGGAGAAATGGTTGGTATAGGCAATTATCCCCTTTATAAGATATATGTATGAAGTATTATTTATTCAACAGATCTGATGATATATAAGATATTAAGTAAGGCACAAACATCCAAATATAGTGAAGCTGGATGATTTCTTTTTATTGGCAAACAATATCTTACAATCACCACAAAAGGCGATCGATGTACCTGAGTGAAGGTGATCTTATCTTCATATATACAATACTTACAACAAAATGGTAAAATGATTTTATGATAAATGTGTAAATAATTGTTGCTAAAATTAAACAATGGGATAAAATCAAACATATAAATATGTATTTATATTATACTTATTATTTATATATAAAGTGATATGTATTTATGTTATACTTAGTATTTATATATAAAGTGAAAAAATGGGTGTATATTAATGAAGTCAAAATTTGTTCTAAGATAAAAGCTATGGTCATTTAGTACAATCAAAGAGTATATTGTGTCTGTTTGAAAGATTTATATATATATTTGCAGATTTGCTGAAGTGGTAAATATCAAAATGGGTCATGATGAAAAATAAGTTCATCCTGTCAGATCAGAGGTCAGTGTGTGGTGTTTGTCCAGACTATTTTAAGTATGTAAGACTAACCAAATGTTAAGCTGCAATCCAACAATACTGATGTTTCAAACAGTTTTTCTCTGGTTTAATTTTCTAAATTTTTTGGTGTTGTTTAAATGACACCCCTGTCTTGAAATTTTCCATCTTTTTTATTTTAAAGTATTCTTTCAAACTTTCTTTGTAATGTTTCAAAATACTATGTAATCTGTGTAGTGAAGCCGGGCACTGACCATAAAAGAAACCTACCCTCTGTCAGCAGTCTTGCAGTTTTTGAGAAAGTCATGTTTTAACCATGACTTTTTATCTGATTTGAAGTAATTATCTCCCCTTTGCAAAATGATTGGTTCATGTACTATTTTTGCATTATCACTCTGGCATTTTACTGATATACCGTAATACTGAAGCATTACTTTTGCTGAAAAGTTAGATCAGAAATAAAATGATGTAAAAAAAAGTGCTAAGAAGTTTTCTCTGAAATCTGCAATTATATAGCAATTCAGGTAAAAGTTTTATTTGTACGGTTTGAGAAAACGGACATATTGCATGAGGGTGTGTGCATCTGTCTATCATAATTCGTGTCCAGGTGTTCATTTTAAGCTTGGCATATAGGTAGATAGCTATGAGACGTCGTGCACAGCACTTGAACCGGCTCTGTAGATCAAAGGTCAAGGTCACAAATTGAGCTTTAAGGTCAAAACTGTCCATCATATTTTGTGTCCGGAGCATAACTAAATAACCATGCAAGTTACTGACTTCAAACTTGGCATGTAGGTAGGTGATGATGAGACAATGTGCAGATCACATAAATGGGGTCTGAAGGTCAAAGATCAAGGTCACAAACTGAGCTCAAATGTCAAATTTGACTGTCACATTTCGTTATTTGTTATTGGTAATGTGATGATGGTTAAAAGGTATTTAAGGTATTCACATGAACCTTGGATACGCAAGTAGCAATGAGATTATGTGTAGAAATCATTTAGTTTCTTAATATTTAGTATCATGTCACCACCACCGCACACACACCCTGCTTCCCCCCCCCCCCGCCACCCCAATTTTTTTCTATTTACTTTCTTGCCCTTTAGTATCCTGTCACTACCACTGCACCCACATTCTCCTACACCCCCACCCCCCCCCCCCCCTCACCCCCAAATCCCCCATACCCACACACACAAACACCTCCCACAAAAAATCTTTAACCTTTAGCTTGCTGTCGGCAAGTGATACTGCCTTTGTGACTAGTGCAGACCAAGATCAGCATGGACATCCATGCAGTCTGATCATGGTCTGCACTGTTCGCTATTCAGTCAGTAAATTTTCATTGAACACCCCTTCAAATAGTAAATGGTACTGCCAAAATTCAGTGATGGACCAGTCTGTTTTAGAAATTTAGCAGGGTAAAGGTTAAATTTTGTTTCTGGCAACCTCTGATATAACCCATCGGGCTATTATTGCCCCGCTTGGCAGAGCTGTTGTTTACTAAAGTTAAAAACAAACTTTCAATTTTGTAGAAATTTTCTTTGATTTCAGTGGATCTATTTTTTATGTTACATCCAGTAAAATGAGTCCATTTTGCATAGGTAAACAATTTTGTTCACTTTTTTAAAATTAGCAGAGGTCATATGGAGATGGGGTGTGCGATTTTGTTATAAATTCCTGTAACTAGTTAATAAGATATGAGGTTAATAGGTAAATGTGTTTATGAGATATATTACAATATCAGAAATATGCCTGTATGTCCAGGTGATACTTTTCATGACTCTAGGATACCATGTCCCAGTCACCATATTATGTGACATGTATATGTAAATGACAATTTAATTGTAGGATAATTACTATGTACACACGTTCACCCACATAAAGACTGCATAAGGTGTTTATTACTTAATTGAGAAAACAATCTACATTTATTTAACCCGAACTTGGAAGTCACTAGCAAGTCACTAGAATGTTTACTATTTTACCGTAACTTATACTGCAGAACATGTCTTTATCTATATAGAAGTTATAACTTGTAGATTTTTTCGCTTATTTTATCATTTCATGAAATTTTTGTAGCATTTTCACATTATCATGAGCTAAATGAACATATATTATAAATTTTAGTTTCACATATATTTACACTTTTATATACCTTTACAATTTGTTAACTCGCGTTTTACAACAGAACTGCTCAAAGCTGTTGTAAAGATATACTGTTGAAAGTGATTCTCGTTTGCATAGTTCACTCTTTATTATGTCAATAAACCAGTCATTTAGTGTTTATTCTTTACCAATTTTTCTCTTCCAGTCAGCGTTTTGTATTTGTTCTATGTGACTGCCCTTACAGAAGAAAAAGGCCTGCTGCGTACTCTTGCTGTGTACATACAGCGTATATGATGCGTACATGATGTGTACTGAAATCAAGGGCTTTAAATAGTACGCAGGATATACACCGCACATACACCGATAGTACGTTTGTAGTACACTTTTGACATGCAAATGAGCTCTGCCGCGTACTACTTGCTGCGTACATGCTGTGGACTACATAGTACACAGGATGTACGCTGGAGGAATTTAGTATACGGGAAATAGTACGCAGCATGTAAGCGGCACATACACTTTTCACATGCAAATGAGCCTGCGGTGTACTACCCCTGCGGCGTACATGCTGTGTACTCTTGCGGCGTACATGCTGTGTACTCCTGGCCCGAGTCCTGCGGCGTACATGCTGTGTACTCCTGCTGCATACATGCTGTGTACTCTTGTGGCGAAACTGCTGTGATAATGTAAATTCCTTACCCCACCAACTTTCGTATGCAAATGCTGATCATTTGGACAGAAAAAAAACAGAAAAAAGATAAGTGATATGCATCAATAAATATTTACCCTTACCAAAATAATGTAGATTGATGTTATCAAATAAATTAGTATGCTTTTCTTCATCCACTTTTCAATGAAATAAATCAATTTTTGTAGCATGTAACTTGGTAAACATTTGAAGAAAATGGCGTAACTGCATCAAGGGGAAACAACTTTAATGCAACTAAATACAAGTGTTATGATTTATTATAGACGATGTGCGCGTAGTATGTATTTATTTTGATTAAAATCCATCTGAGAACAATCTAGGACTGGAATTATATAAGCATTTATACACTTTTACGTCTGTAAACAGTAGTGCACCAAAAAATTTTGGATTGATTTTTTCCAATGGGGCAAGCGCAATTAGCCAAAAACGTTCTGAAAATATACGAGCGGCAAATCCGATGAACAACTTTTTAATTTGGTGAGGCCTTAATGAGTTAACATAATGAGCATTAAAGCCTTTATAAAACATGATAGAATGGTGTTTTGCTTAAGAGTATTCAAATAACAGTGAGAGCTATTAATTCTTCTCATTCGGGCGCTGTTGAGGCATTATCTTGGTAATTATTTCATGTATTACAAAATGTAATGCAACGAAGTTCAAATAAGGCTTTTCAATTATCCAGTTAGAAAGCTCCAGGATTAATTCAAAATGAAAAAGAATAATTTTTACACTGCATGCAAGGTGCAGCTCAGAAATCACTAAGATGTAAGCTTCACAAATGAACATTGCAAATAGTTTGGCAAATTTTCATTGTTCAGAATACCGGTAATCTGAACTATTCTATGCTATTAAGATAAAAGTTACTCAGAAATCAAGTTCTTGCTTCCAAAAAAAAAAATGTACAAATCCTTCCTGCATGAAGTGTACTTCAGACTTTTACCTAAAAAAATTCAAAGTATAAACACAAAAGAAAATGAACAAGTCCTCCCGCGTATATGAAGTTTACTTCAGACTTTAACTTATAAAAAAAAACTAAGTATAAATGCCAAAAGAAATTGTACAAGTCTTTCCCGCGTATATGAACTGTACTGCACAAATTTCAAAGTATCTGCGGTGTACATGCAGTGTACTATTTTCTTGTACAAGTCCCTCCTGTGTACATGCAGTGTACTCCTTAAATTTTCAGAGTCTGTGCTGCGTACTTGAAGTGTACTAGTGACCTCCTGCGTACATGCTGTGTACTCGTCGAAATAGTACGCGGCATGTACGCGGCATGCGGTGTATGTAAAATGTACTCCTCTGGCGTACTACTGTGTTCGCGGCATATACACAGCAAATACGCAGCATGTACGCCACAGAGGCTTGCTTCTGTAAGGGTGTCCATTATATTTCCATGATGCCTTATATTAGTGAATTTACACATTGGATGATGCAATAAATGATAAAAGTTGTTGACTGGTAAAAGTACCCTCATAAATATCAACATTTACCCTGACACCATGTTTCTGTATATGTTCAAAATATGGAATTGTGTCCGTCTGGTTGTTTATTCAATTTTTACTTAGAAGAATAAGCATTAAGAATAGAAAGATTATTAAAGGCACTGACCTCCAGATTTTGGCTAAAAAATGATCTTTTTCTAAAATTAAAGTTTGGAACATATTAGAACACAAGTTTTTGTTTTTAAACTTTCTTAAAAATGCCAAATCAAGAAAAAAAAGCCTGAGTTGGGAATCGAGCCCAGGTTGCCATGGCAATAACCAATATCCTGTGGTCTTGACCAGTACACCACAGAGGAATACCCTTACAGAAGCAAGCCTCTGGCGTACATGCTGCGTATTTGCTGTGTATATGCCGCGAACACAGTAGTACGCCAGAGGAGTACATTTTACATACACCGCATGCCGCGTACATGCCGCGTACTATTTCGACGAGTACACAGCATGTACGCAGGAGGTCACTAGTACACTTCAAGTACGCAGCACAGACTCTGAAAATTTAAGGAGTACACTGCATGTACGCAGGAGGGACTTGTACAAGAAAATAGTACACTGCATGTACACCGCAGATACTTTGAAATTTGTGCAGTACAGTTCATATACGCGGGAAAGACTTGTACAATTTCTTTTGGCATTTATACTTAGTTTTTTTTTTATAAGTTAAAGTCTGAAGTAAACTTCATATACGCGGGAGGGACTTGTTCATTTTCTTTTGTGTTTATACTTTGAATTTTTTTAGGTAAAAGTCTGAAGTACACTTCATGCAGGAAGGATTTGTACATTTTTTTTTTTTGGAAGCAAGAACTTGATTCCGAGTAACTTTTATCTTAATAGCATAGAATAGTTCAGATTACCGGTATTCTGAACAATAAAAATTTGCCAAAACATTTGCAATGTTCATTTGTGAAGCTTACATCTTAGTGATTTCTGAGCTGCACCTTGCATGCAGTGTAAAAATATATTCTTTTTCATTTTGAATTAATCCTGGAGCTTTCTAACTTGGATAATTGAAAAGCCTTATTTGAACTTCGTTGCATTACATTTTGTAATACATGAAATAATTACCAAGATAATGCCTCAACAGCGCCCGAATGAGAAGAATTAATAGCTCTCACTGTTATTTGAATACTCTTAAGCAAAACACCATTCTATCATGTTTTATAAAGGCTTTAATGCTCATTATGTTAACTCATTAAGGCCTCACCAAATTAAAAGTTGTTCATCGGATTTGCCGCTCGTAATTTTCAGAACGTTTTTGGCTAATTGCGCTCGCCCCATTGGAAAAAATCAATCCAAAATTTTTTGGTGCACTACTTTTTACAGACGTAAAAATGTATAAATGCTTATATAATTCCAGTCCTAGATTGTTCTCAGATGGATTTTAATCAAAATAAATACATACTACGCACACATCGTCTATAATAAATCATAACACTTGTATTTAGTTGCATTAAAGTTGTTTCCCCTTGATGCAGTTACGCCATTTTCTTCAAATGTTTACCAAGTTACATGCTACAAAAATTGATTTATTTCATTGAAAAGTGGATGAAGAAAAGCATACTAATTTATTTGATAACATCAATCTACATTATTTTGGTAAGGGTAAATATTTATTAATGCATATCACTTATCTTTTTTCTGTTTTTTTTTCTGTCCAAATGATCAGCATTTGCATACGAAAGTTGGTGGGGTAACGAATTTACATTATCACAGCAGTTTCGCCACAAGAGTACACAGCATGTATGCAGCAGGAGTACACAGCATGTACGCCGCAGGACTCGGGCCAGGAGTACACAGCATGTACGCCGCAAGAGTACACAGCATGTACGCCGCAGGGGTAGTACACCGCAGGCTCATTTGCATGTGAAAAGTGTATGTGCCGCTTACATGCTGCGTACTATTTCCCGCATACTAAATTCCTCCAGCGTACATCCTGTGTACTATGTAGTCCACAGCATGTACGCAGCAAGTAGTACGCGGCAGAGCTCATTTGCATGTCAAAAGTGTACTACAAACGTACTATCGGTGTATGTGCGGTGTATATCCTGCGTACTATTTAAAGCCCTTGATTTCAGTACACATCATGTACGCATCATATACGCTGTATGTACACAGCAAGAGTACGCAGCAGGCCTTTTTCTTCTGTAAGGGTATGTACTTGACTATCGATAAATATAAAGCTTAATGTTTAACAATCATTAAGTATGTATTCCTCCATGACTGCAGGATAATTAAATTAAGGCAGTTTACCTCGAGTACCCTTTTACAAATGCTTTTCAATTTTGAATTGAAAAATTAGTAAAAACAACTAGTATTTATGTGTTTCCATATCTTATAATCTGTTAGTAAAGTTTCAAGGCCTTCATAAGAAATATAGTAATCATTTTCTGATATGTAAAAAACTTCTTGTTTTTGTTGTCGTATGATCTGGAGGTCAGCGTGTTTATCATTGTCATGTATGATACTGTATGCACTTAATAATTGGACTCATACCCATCCAGAATTTTTTTCTCCAGAACTTGAAAGCTAGAATATTTTTTTCAGGGTAAACCGAAAATATTTTTTTTTCTTTCTCAAAATATTTTTTGTTATACTTCTCTTATTCAAAACTAACAAGCACATACATTCTGTATTTAGTAATTTGCCTAACTACACATGAAATAGCTAAATGCAAGTCTCCTTGATTGATTGTTTGAATAAGAAGCTATTTGACCCAAATTAGAGCTCCTTAGTATTATACTTCTCTAGGCAAAAATGGTAAACAATGCTTTTAAGAATGCTATTACTCTAAGAAGTCAATTGACATTTTTTGACAGATGCCAGTGACTAATAAAGTAAGACAGAGACAAATGCCAGTGACCACTATGGTAATACAATGACAGATGCCAGTGACCACAGTGGTAATACAGAGACAGATGCCATTGACCACTGTGGTAATACAGAGACAGATGTCAGTGACCACTGTGGTAATACAGAGACAGATGCCAGTGACCATTATGGTAATACAAAAGACAGATGCCAGTGACCAGTATGGTATTACAGAGACAGATGCCAGTGAGCACTGTGGTAATACAGAGACAGATGCCAGTGACCATTATGGTAATACAAAAGACAGATGCCAGTGACCAGTATGGTATTACAGAGACAGATGCCAGTGAGCACTGTGGTAATACAGAGACAGATGCCTGTGACCACTATGATAATACAAAGACAGATGCCAGTGACCACAGTGGTAAGACAGAGACAGATGCCAGTGACCATTATGGTAATACAGAGACAGATGCCAGTGACCACTGTGGTAATACAGAGACAGATGCCTGTGACCACTATGATAATACAAAGACAGATGCCAGTGACCACAGTGGTAAGACAGAGACAGATGCCAGTGACCACTGTGGTAATACAGAGACAAATGCCTGTGACCACTATTATAATACAAAGACAGATGCCAGTGACCACAGTGGTAAGACAGAGACAGATGCCAGTGACCACTGTGGTAATACAGAGACAGATGCCAGTGAACACTAAGGTAATACAGAGAAAGATGCCAGTGAACACTATGGTAATACAGAGGCAGATGCCAGTGACCACTGAGGTAATACAGTGGCAGATGCCAGTGACCACTATGGTAATATCACCACAGATGCCAGTGACATCTATGGTGATACTGTGGCAGATGCAAGTGACCACTATGGTAATACAGAGACAGATGCCAGTGACCTTTATGGTAATACAGAGGCAGAGGACAATAACAGAATGTAGGCATCAAACACCAGATATTCTTCACTATTAACACACCTTTGGAATCTGTAATTTAAACATTATAAATAAGTTTTTTTAGCTCACCTGTTAGTAGTGACAAGGTGAGCTTTTGTGATCGCCCTTCGTCCGTTGTCCATCCGTCGTCCGTCCGTCGTCCATTCACAATTTCTTGTGAACACAATAGAGACCACAGTTTGCAGTCAATTTTAAACAAACTTGCACACAACTTGTATTGGCACAATATCTCGGTTCCTTTCGAAAAACTGGCCAGATCCCTTCATGGGTTCCAGAGTTATGGCCCCTTAAATGGCCAAAATTTGTTATTTTTGGCTTGTGAACACAATAGAGACCACATTTTGCAATCAACTTTGATCAAACTTGCAAACAAGTTGTATTGGCATAATATCTCGGTTCCTTTCGAAAACTGGCCAGATCCCGTCGTGGGTCCCAGAGTTATGGCCCCTTAAAGGTCCAGAATCTGCTATTTTGGCTGTGCAGCCATATAGAGACTTTATTTATAGTTTGATTTGAGACAAACTTGCAAAATATCTTCAGCAACAATAAATCTTGAATTCCATGATGAGTCTGTCAAATCCGGAATTATTTTATATCTGATTACCTCCCCTGATTTTAATCGAAATGGATTTATATCAGTAAGTACTTATAGAACTCATTTGAAATTTCATTATTGTCATAAGTTGGACTGAGACAATCAGGGTAGATAACCATGGACTGATTTTATATCAAATTACCTCCCTTTATTTCAAATTAAAATGGGTATATCTCTGTAACTAATGGAGAGTCTGATCTGAAATTTCATTTATGCCATCAGATGGACTTAGACAATCAGTGAAGATACAAATTTTCATTGTTCAGAATACTGGTAATCTGAACTATTCTATGCTATTAAGATAAATTTTTTTTTTAAACTTTCATAGGCCATGATATTACACAATCACAATCACCACTGAAGACATGTAGCATAATGTAATACTTTATATTTTGTTCTTGAAAAATAAGGAATAAGTTTTCTTAAAAGTCTATTTCAGAAAATGGTGAATCAAACAGAAGGTTAAACTGAAAGTGAACAGGAGAAGAACATCAATGTTGATTTTATATTTGATTGATCTCATTGTTGTCAAGACAGATTTATGACTGGAAATGTACACTTTAATTGTCCAACTTAATAACAGATCACTATGTATACATGACAACTAAAATAAACTGAGAAGAGTTCAAGTATAGACAAGAATCAATTTGTCCGCTCCGTCCCTCCTGATTGTTGTTCAAGCTAGTAGTTTCCACACAGTTTAACTTGCAACAAGGAATCTTTTTGTCCCATATATCTCTCCATCCAACCTGATTATCATTCTGTCCCATATATCTCTCCATCCAACCTGATTATCATTCTGTCCCATATATCTCTCCATCCAACCTAATAATCATTTTAAGTTTATAGTTTCTCTCAATAACTTACAATGATAGAAACAAGGACAGATAGTAATGAGGAGAGTAAGTGTTGAGTGTAAGATTTTTAACTCCATCTATAAAAATTAAAGAATTATCTCCCTTTTCATACTTTTTTTTTTAGCTCACCTGTCACATAGTGACAAGGTGAGCTTTTGTGATCACCCTTCGTCCGTCGTCAGTCCGTGCGTGCGTGCGTGCGTCCGTCAACAATTTCTTGTCTGCACGATAGTGGTTTCATTTATGATTTTATTTTAACCAAACTTGCACACAACTTGTATCACCATAAGATCTCGGTTCCTTTCTTGAACTGGCCAGATCCCATTATGGGTTCCAGAGTTATGGCCCGTGAAAGGGCCAAAATCAGCTATTTTGACCTTGTCTGCACAATAGCAGCTTTATTTATGATTTGATTTTTACCAAACTGGCACACATCTTGTATCACCATAAGATCTTGGTTCCTTTCTTGAACGGGCCAGATCCCATTATGGGTTCCAGAGTTATGGCCCCTGAAAGGGCCAGAATTAGCTATTTTGACTTTGTCCGCACAATAGCAGCTTCATTTATGATTATATTTTAACCAAAATTGCACACAACTTGTATCACCATAAGATCTTGGTTCCTTTCTTGAACTGGCCAGATTCCATTATGGGTTCCAGAGTTATGGCCCCTGAAAGGGCCAAAATCAGCTATTTTGTCCTTGTCTGCACAATAGCAGCTTTATTTATGATTTGATTTTTACCAAACTGGTACACAACTTGTATCACCATAAGATCTCGGTCCCTTTCTTGAACTGGTCAGATTCCGTTATGGGTTCCAGAGTTATGGCCCCTGAAAGGGCCAAAATCAGCTATTTTGACCTTGTCTGCACAATAGCAGCTTTATTTATGATTTGATTTTTACCAAACTGGCACACAACTTGTATCACCATAAGATCTTGGTTCCTTTCTTGAACCGGCCAGATCCCATAATGTGTTCCAGAGTTATGGCCCCTGAAAGGGCCAAAATCAGCTATTTTGACCTTGTTTGCATAATAGCAATTTCATTTATGATTTGATTTTAACCAAACTTGCACACAACTTGTATCACCACAAGATCTTGGTTCCTTAATTGAACTGGCCAGATTCCGTCATGGGTTCCAGAGTTATGGCCCCTTAAAGGTCCAAAATTGGCTATTTTGGCTTTTGCAGCCATATAGAGTCTTCATTTATGGTTTTATTTGATACAAACTTCTAAAATATCTTCAACAACAATAAATCTTGGATTCCATGACAAATTAGATCCAATCGTAGGTTCCAGAGTTATTTTATATCTGATTACCTCCCCTGATTGTAGTCAAAATGGATTTATATCAGTAAGTACTTATAGGACTTATTTGAAATTTCATTGTTGTCATTAGTTGGACTGAGCCAATCAAAGTAGATAACTATGGACTGATTTTATGTCAAATTACCTCCCTTTATTTCAAATTAAAATGGGTATATCTCCGTAACTAATGAAGATACTGTTCTGAAATTTCATTTATGTCAACAGATTTATTTGGCAGTTTCTTCTTTTGATCACTTACAATAATTTTCTTTTAATTACTTCCCTTTTACGTTAATATAAATAGCTTATTTTAGTAACTTTTTTACTATTGGCCGTAGGGAAAAATCGAGACCACTTTTCTATGGTACAACATGGATGGTACCTCCAATTTTTAGGTGTATTTTGACATATCTATACCTTGTAAGAATTTTTTTTTCTTTTTGGTTACATTTCTTTCCTTTGTTGTTCCTGTCCTTTGAACTTAGATATTTTTTCTGAGGACCTTCTTGTCCTCAAGTGCAATGATAACAGGTGAGCGATATAGGGCCATCATGGCCCTCTTGTTTACTTTTTTTTTTACATTTAGGAGTAACTTAATATAATTTGCTGCAATGATAGATTGCATTGAGAGGAAATACTGAGTACTAAAACCTTAAGTCTAATTGTAATAATGTTTCACAATTTTACATTTTTTTATTTTCAGAAGGGAATAATAGGTTACTTAATACAGTCATAGATGACATTGAAAGGAACTATAAGTTCACTTGGGTAATGGTTACATTTAACTCGGCCTTTACCATAAGCTCCCTTTGTAGAATCTCAAACTTTGTTAAAACTTAAGTATTAAATCCATTTAACATTCAAAGAAACTTTGAGGTTATGTAGTTTGTAACATCCTCTAGAGCATGTATGATAAAAGAACTGAATTTTAGTTAAAAATAGTATGATACATTTTTCTAAAGTCATTGTATATTCATTATAAAAAGATTTCATTTTATGCAAGCACTTGAAAATGCAGCTTTCTGATTGGTCAGTTAGATTTCCTGATGCCATGTTAAAATTATGAACAGCCAAGTGTGGTAACTCTATCTTTTACAATTTTAGAATAATCTCCCATAGTCAATATTTAACTTTCTGTTAAATTCTAGAAAATAATGTTGATGCTAAGGGCATTTAATATAATTTAATACCATGATTTATTTTATGCTAACTAATGAAATACTGTATTCTATCAGTTAAATATATTCATATTTCATCACTCACACTGTGAAAATATGAAATCTATATTTTCACACTGTGAGAGATATAGCTCCGCCCCCTCATTACATTGTGTATGAATTTTAAATTATTTGCTTAAAACAGGATGAAAATTGTAGCCGCACTTTGTTCTTTATAGTATATTTCTCGATTCAAATTATTTTACTTAAAGAGAATTTCATACCGTTATGCAGCAAAAAATAAAACAAAATGGAACTTTATGTTGCATGCGTCTTTATAACGTCATAGTACGTCTGACGTCATGTCTGTTTACGCGCGTCTGTTTCCCGCGCTGAGATTAAAATAGTTGCAAAATGCACATCTCAACATAATTGAGCATAAAATAAAAAGAAAATTTGTTTGTTTTTCGTGAATATAGAATATATCTCACCTCGAAGTGAGAAAATTTTCACATTTTCACTCGCGCTACGCGCTCGTGAAAATATTTGAAATTTTCTCACTTCTTAGTGAGATATATTCCATATTCACTCAAAACAAACAAATATCCTCTATATATTGCAATGAGAGAAACTATTCAGAGCACAAGAACATTAACTCTGTCTTAGGTAAGTATTACCTGTCTATTTTTAGCCCACCTGAGCACAAAGTGCTCAGGGTGAGCTATTGTGATCGCTCACCGTCCAGCGTCAGTCGGTCGGTCCGTCCACACTTTCCTTTAACCCTTTACTCCATAGATACGCTTTTTACCACCTCTATCCATTCCCTGATAGATACCCTTTTTACCACCTCTATCCATTCCCTGATAGATACTCTTTTTGACGCCTTCAAGTTTAAAAGCAAATTATGAATAAAGTACAACATCAAGGAATCCCACAAAAGCATTTTTGTAAAGTTTAAACCATGTACAAATGATATCTGTCAAAAAAATATATGGTTTATATTTGATTTTTAATGGTAATTTAAACCTGAAATGAGGTAGTGTATTTATGGAAAATTACTGTGAGGAAAGTTTCATCTTGAGCTAAAATTAGCCTGATCAAGGCTAATTATACCCCCAAGTTTATCTTTACAAATTAATGAATTTGTGTAGTACTTATTTGTATAAATTGTGAAATTGTGCAAGCTAAAAATAGTACTGTAAAATTTTTTTAGGTTTCTGCATTTCCCAGGTGTTTTAGAAAGCGGAACTTTCTTTTTCAATGGATTTATATAAAAAATATACACTTTATGATGGATTAAAAAAGTAACTGTTGCAAATACATATTGGTCTGATTTACCCTGAAGACAAATTAACAGCTAATTACCTGCTGCACTAAGGAATTTTATGACATATGTCTGTATATTACCTATCAGTGTGGGGTATGGTTGATTGGGGTGATCTTTGGATAATTGGCGTGTGCTATGGATAATTGTAGGCAACTTTGATGTTAATCCAATTAAGAAATTTTACTGATAAGTGTTTTTATAAGCTGATAAAATTGCTTTTGATCAATTATTCTTATAAAAACATTATGTAACTAATATACCAGGGGAAAATGCAGAAATAAATAAGTACCATCAATAGAAAAGTAGCTAAAATTATTATAGAAAAGTAAACTAATGGGTTTAAAGCTTTGTATGTCAAGAAATATTTATCACACTTTTATGTAAAATGTACCATTAGAAAGAAAATTTAATTGTGAAAAAACTTTATGTTGGTTACTAAGTGTTTAAAACAATATTAAATATAGTAATATTGAATTGAATAACACAGGTATAAATTCTGCATTTTTTCCCCAATATCCTGTATGGAGATAGTGTACTGATTATCAGTAAAGCTGTATGGATATGATAAGCCTAATTAGGCTAAATGTATATGGAGTAAAGGGTTAAACAACATCTTCTCTGAAACCATTTGGTGGAAGTTGATGAAACTTGGCCTTGATGTTCCTTGGGTGGTCCCCTTCCAAAGTGGTTCAAAGAATTGAATTCCACACAGAAAACTGGTTGCCATGGCAACCGAAAGGAAAAACTTAAAAAATCTTCTTGTCCAAACCGCAAGGCATAGAGTCTCAATATTTGGCATGTGACATCATTTAATGATCCTCTATGAAGATTGTTCTAATTATGCCCCTGGGGTGAAAACAGGCCTCGACCCAGGGGTCCCAACTTTTACATAGACTTATATAGGAAAAAACTTTAAAAATCTTCTTGTTTGAAACCACAAGACCTAGGCCATTGGTATTTGGTATGTAGCATTGCCTTGCGGTCCTCTACCAAGAATGTTCAAATTTTTACCCTGGGATGAAAAGAGGCCCCGCCCCGGGGATCCCAAGTTTTACATATGAAAAAACTTAAAAAATCTTCTTGTCTGAAACTGCAAGGCATATAGGCTTTTGATATTTGGTTTGTAGCATTGCCTAGTGGATCTCTAACAAGATTGTTCAAATTATGCCCCTGGGGTGAAAAGAGGCCATGCCCCAGGGGTCACTTGTTAATATGAGTTATATAGGAAAAAATACTTAAATAATTAAATTAAATAAATAAAGATCATATTTCCTGGACTGTTTAATTATAATTACCTGATGACCCCAAGTAATTAGGGGTCACCTGACTGTGACCTTGAACTACTGACCTACTTTCTTGTTTTTTAAGATACAGCCTTGAAATTTGGATGACATGTACAGTTTTGCACACCGATCTTAAAACTGACTTTCAGTGACCATGAATATGACCTACTTTCTTAATATTTTAGCATCAGTTTGACATTTGAAACAAGAAGCTCATATTACTCAGGTGAGCGATCCAGGGTAATCATGACCCTCTTATTTAAACTTAATATCACATTTTAAAAATACTTATTTGATAGTTTTCAAATTGTCTACTTTTTTGTACTTCATTTTTTTCCTTGTCTGTGGAATAACATCTCAAGAATTATGAAATTTAGACAGGTATCGATAAATGCAGGAACAATAGCTCTGTATGATTGGTTTTCAAATTAGCTCCCTCTTGTGATACTACCAAGGGAATTAAATTATTTATCATAACAATAGGTGACACTGTAAAGGAAATCCATAATGCAGGAACTCTTGATGTTTCTACAAGTGCAGTGTTTGCTGTTTTACGATACATTGTCAAATGTAGTCATGCATATAACATAATGCCAATAATCACTACATAGAGGTCCATGTTTTAGTTCGAATTAAGAACATTTGTCCCACCACAAACTGCCCGATCATCTGCCCAATTGAACTAGCAATGCAAGTAGGTAGAAATAAATTTGATAATACTTACTTTGAACTGTTTGTCTGCTTATTGATATGAAGTAAAGACTGACCAAAAGTAAAAACATTCATAAGAATCCATGTCAAACATGAAACACTTCTAATTATTCCCATTGTTAAATACTGAAAAAACTACCACATAAAAGTAACAGGAATTTTTTTTTGCTTATTATCTAGTTAGTTAGCCTGCAAGAGAGGTAATGAGAAATGGACAATTATGTGTGGATTATGACCGACAGGTTAATGATGGCAAAAGCTCATTAAATCCCGTAATCAACTATCCATTTGTCATTGAGGTCACTAGCCAGTCTTTATATACATCAAAATTATTATCTGGCTTTATTATCTTCATTTATTTGCATTTACAAAGTAATAAAATGTCATTAATTAGATCATGACACAAGATAATTAATAATATGCAAGAATATTATACTGAAGTAAGTTTTCTCCACCCCTTTGTTATATATTACCTGTCTTGACCTTTAACCAAAGGCTGAAAGAAATGCTTAAGCAATGGGTATGTTCCACTCTATGTAAATAAGGGAATTCTCCACACTATATATGAATGTGTTTATTTTCTTCATTCTATAAGATGTAACAATGCAAGGGGAATGTGCCACTATAGACATGTCTGTGACAAGTGAATATTCCACTCTAAATAAATGTTGCTAGTTTTATTTGTGATGCAGTGTTCTCAATACATGTTCAGTTTCACTGGAAGTATATTTTTCAAATTTGTTTTTCCTGTCCTGGTTGTCCAACCAAGTTACATTAGCAAGTTTGTATCTGTTCAAAATTCATGGAAATGCAAGTTTGTAAAATCACTATTACCTCCCTTTGTCTATCTTGGTTGTGGAACCAAGACAGATTGAAAATACTGGTAGATTAATTCTGAAGCTATAGGCTATTTTAAAATTTATTGTAGTTGCAATGCAAAGCAAAGCAAATATTCCATCCTAAAGTACTATTGTGGCAATGCAAAGCAAATATTCCATCCTAAGTACTGTTTTGGCAATGCAAAGGAAATATTCCATCCTAAGTACTGTTTTGGCAATGCAAAGGAAATATTCCATCCTAAAGTACTGTTTGGCAATGAAAGGCAAATATTCCATCCTAAAGTACCATACTGTTTTGGCAATGCAAACTAAATATTCCATCCTAAAGTACTGTTTTGGTAATGCAAAGCAAATATTCCATCCTAAAGTACTGTTTTGGCAATGCAAAGCAAATATTCCATCCTAAAGTACTGTTTGGCAATGCAAGGCAAATATTCCATTCTAAAGTACCATACTGTTTTGGCAATGCAAACCAAATATTCCATCCTAAAGTACTGTTTTGGTAATGCAAAGCAAATATTCCATCCTAAAGTACTGCTTTGGCAATGCAAAATGAATATTCAATCGTAAAGTACTGTTTTGGCAATGCAAAGTGAATATTCCATCCTAAAGTACTGTTGTGGCAATGCAAAGTGAATATTCAATCATAAAGTACTGTTTTGGCAATGCAAAGTGAATATTCCATCCTAAAGTACTGTTGTGGCAATGCAAAGTGAATATTCAATTGTAAAGTACTGTTTTGGTAATGCAAAGCAAATATTCCATCCTAAAGTACTGTTTTGGCAATGCAAAGTGAATATTCCATCCTAAAGTACTGCTTTGGCAATGCAAAGTGAATATTCAATCGTAAAGTACTGTTTTGGCAATGCAAAGTGAATATTCAGTCCTAAAGTACTGTTTTGGCAATCCCATGCAAAGCAAATATTCCATCCTAAAGTACTGTTTGGCAATGCAAGGCAAATATTCCATCCTAAAGTACCATACTGTTTTGGCAATGCAAACCAAATATTCCATCCTAAAGTACTGTTTTGGTAATGCAAAGCAAATATTCCATCCTAAAGTACTGCTTTGGCAATGCAAAATGAATATTCAATCGTAAAGTACTGCTTTGGCAATGCAAAGTGAATATTCCATCCTAAAGTACTGTTGTGGCAATGCAAAGTGAATATTCAATCGTAAAGTACTGTTTTGGCAATGCAAAGTGAATATTCCATCCTAAAGTACTGTTGTGGCAATGCAAAGTGAATATTCAATCGTAAAGTACTGTTTTGGTAATGCAAAGCAAATATTCCATCCTAAAGTACTGCTTTGGCAATGCAAAGTGAATATTCCATCCTAAAGTACCATACTGTTTTGGCAATGCAAAGTGAATATTCCATTCTAAAGTACTGTTGTGGCAATGCAAAGTCTATTACTCCACCTTTTTATAGGTAAAGAGGAAATCTCATGAGTAAACAAGCACACAGTTAAACTCCTCCCATTTACCAGATCCAAAATTACATTGTACTAATGGCGCTTTTTTTTTGTTCAGAGGGAAGTGACAGGTAGTAATATAACAACACTATTTATAAACTTAAAACATCTGTATTTAAGAAAAAGCACTTTAAAACAAGCACAAACAGCAAACAATCCTAAATGTCATGTAAACAGTACTGAAACAAAAATAAAACATGATTACACAGGACATCTTGGGTACACTGAAAACACAGTCAAATATTGTTTTCCTGAAACAAGAAATTGCAGGTTATACAGTAAGTTTGTTTATTGTAAAATTGGTTCAACACATTTTTTCACCAGACATTATTTGCCAGTTATAGCTGATAGTATTGTATTTAAAACTTTACACAATGACCAATCTTCACAGATAAATGGAAAAATAGCAAATAAACATGTTTGTCCACTGTGAAAGAACTTTCATCAAAGAGGAAAGCCTGCCTTATAAGTTTGACTGTTTTTTATAGTAACTTATGATATACTGTTTTTCCACACCCTGTCAAGCTTGGTACTTGTTACATAATAAGAATGTGAACTTTACACCCTTGATATGCATACCGTATAAAATGACTACATAGTAAAAAGGAACCAGTATTTGAAATATCATTATGGTAGAGATTCTTGTCTTGTTAAAAGTAAACGAGTGTTGAAGTTGGATGGAATCAAGATCTGAATTGCAATACCAGTAGTTACAGCTGCTAGCAAGTACGAGTTATTACATAATTTGATAGTTGGTCTGAAAAACTCAACATGTATACCTTTTATCAAGAGGAAATGTCTGTAACTCAACATACTAATATATAAACATACTATATTAAGACCAAATCAGATATCTAAATATTTAAATGCCATATATCAATAAGTATGGACACAATAAAACGCTGAAGCTTCACGACACATTCTAATGACTCGAGTTTCGTAATAAAACATGCAACCCCTGTTCTATATCACAACTTTGAAAATATAAAACTGTATCACAATATGAAATAATAAAATATTTAAATACTACAAAATATATATTTTTTGTCTACTAATCGTTTATCAATCACTTTGTTATTTTAACATATCTAATGCTGTGTTTATTTTTTTCTATTTTCAATAAATTCAAACTGTCTTAATAGACAAAATGAGAAAACTGAATACAGGGCCTAAAAGTTTCTCAAATAGATAAAAAAAGATATCTGCAATGCACAAACAACTCCCACTTAAAGATTAAAAAAAACCACAACAACAGTAGCTTATACAACCTCCAAGCTCCAGTACAAATAAAATCGTACACAAACTAGAACCTCATGACTCCCTTGTTTCAATTAACTAGAACTTGACAAAAAAAAACACCTTGTAACTGGTTCTTGCATCAAGCATTCGTTGACAAGTATAATGTTATAAAATTTGAACAGGTTGGCTCAGCAGTGCATTATTATAGTCCTTGAAGCAACTATAGATTATGACAACAGTATCTCTTACAATCATTCTAAATATTTGTATAAAAATCAATCCAGCTATTAATCTATTTTGATTTTGTTTTGTTTACATCTCTGGTGCTAAAACTTCTTTTGTTACCTTTAACACTTAGCCTGCTAAATTTCTAAAATGGACTGGTCTTTCATTCAATTTGGGCAATACCATTTATCATTTGAAGGGTTGTTCACTGAAAATTTACTGACTGAATAGCGAACAGTGCAGACCATGATCAGACTGCACGGATGTGCAGGCTGATCTTGGTCTGCACTGGTTGCAAAGGCAGAATCACTTGCTGCCAGCAGGCTAAGGGTTAACAGGACCTTGAATGCTTGCTTATCCTGGATCTGAACATAAGCAATTTTGTTGTGTATGAATGTGAGAATGTATAACCACAAATCAAACAATTTACCAAGGTCTGAAAATATTGCTTATTTTTTATGCCATTCCAATGAAAATTCTAGATGTCCAAGAATTCAACAAAAATGTTGAAATGTATAGAATTGTCCAAATGAAATAAATGATTAGCTCGCAGCTTTCATATTGCCTGTCAAGGGATACTGCAGTGTAATGCTCCGGAACTGATTGCACTAACAATAATAACAGCATGATATTACAATACATAACAATAAGCTTCACATATAAATGCACTCAAATATAATAACTTGATTATATAATAAAACAACATGTAAAAAACTACTTATTCAGTTTAGTTCTAATGTTTAAGTCCTGTCAATGAACTGGTAAACAGTAAACTGATTTACTGGAGAACTTCACAAGGAAGTGATGCTTTTGTATGGCAGGCCAACTGGAGAACTTCACAAGGAAGTCGTGCTTTTTATGGCAGGCCAACTGGATAACTTCACAAGGAAGTGATGCTTTTGTATGGCAGGCCAACTGGAGAACTTCACAAGGAAGTCGTGCTTTTTATGGCAGGCCAACTGGATAACTTCACAAGGAAGTGATGCTTTTGTATGGCAGGCCAAATGGAGACTTCACAGGGATGTGGTGCTTTTGTATGGCAGGCCAACTGGAGAACTTCACAAGGAAGTGATGCTTTTGTATTGCAGGCCAACTGGATAACTTCACAAGGAAGTCGTGATTTTTATGGCAGGCCAACTGGATAACTTCACAAGGAAGTGATGCTTTTGTATGGCAGGCCAACTGGAGACTTCACAAGGAAGTGATACTTTTGTATGGCAGGCCAACTGGATAACTTCACAAGGAAGTGATGCTTTTGTATTGCAGGCCAACTGGAGAACTTCACAAGGAAGTCGTGCTTTTTATGGCAGGTCAACTGGATAACTTCACAAGGAAGTGATGCTTTTGTATGGCAGGCCAACTGGAGACTTCACAAGGATGTGGTGCTTTTGTATGGCAGGCCAACTGGAGAACTTCACAAGGAAGTGATGCTTTTGTATTGCAGGCCAACTGGAGAACTTCACAAGGAAGTCATGCTTTTTATGGCAGGCCAACTGGATAACTTCACAAGGAAGTGATGCTTTTGTATGGCAGGCCAACTGGAGAACTTCACAAGGAAGTTGTGCTTTTTATGGCAGGCCAACTGGATAACTTCACAAGGAAGTGATGCTTTTGTATGGCAAGCCAACTGGAGAACTTCACAAGGATGTGGTGCTTTTGTATGGCAGGCCAACTGGAGACCATCACAAGGAAGTGATGATTTTGTTTGGCAGGCCAACTGGAGAACTTCACAAGGAAGTGATGCTTTTGTATGACAGGTCAACTGGAGAACTTCACAAGGAAGTGATGCTTTTGTATGGCAGGCCAACTGGAGAACTTCACAAGGAAGTGATGCTTTTGTATGGCAGGCCAACTGGAGAACTTCACAAGGAAGTGATGCTTTTGTATGGCAGGCCAACTGGAGAACTTCAAAATGAAGTGATGCTTTTGTATGGCAAGCCAACTGGAAAGTCATGCTTTTGTATGGCAGGCCAACTGGAAACTTACAAAACAGACATGCTTTTGTATGGCAGGCCAACTTGAGACCTTCACAAAGAAGCACTGCTTCCGAATGGCAGGCCAACTGGAGAACTTCATAGGGAAGTGGTGTTTTAGTATTTGTTGGTTAAAACAAAATATTTGAGAAAAATACATAATGATTTATATGTTTTGTTACAGATAATACAACTAACTTGCAACTCTATTCTGTTCTTTGCCTTTAAAATGTTATAAAGGATTACCTTTCAATTTTTTTCTAACACATGTCTTCTTTTAAGCTAACACAACCAGCTGCTATAAATTTAATTTTGATATCTGAACATTGTAACAAGCAATGAAAGAAACAACATCTTTTTAATGTACATTTTAACTTTTGTTTTGACAGCTCAGTTGTTTTATTACAGATGAAACAGCAATAAGTTTCAATTTTGTAGTTTCTTATTCATTTTTACAGTATAAGCATTTCTATAAACTAACATAAATGTAACACAAATATCACAATGAAAACAGATCAAGCGAGAAATGTGTGTGTTTTCACTGACAGGACTTATTAAGCAAAAACAATAACAGAGTACAATGTAATTATGATAATCATACTATGTACAAAATATCACAGTCTTGGGTTGTCATTTGACAATTATAAACATAATATTATAAAATGCAAGAAAAATATCTTATTGGACAAGTATATCAGGTAATTTCTGCATCTTTTATCTGTCTAGGTTTCTAAATCATTTGCAACTTTAAACAGTTTATTTTAATCAAATATTCATAAAACAGGCAACCAACTTCAAATTATTTTGCTCTGTTTAAAAACAATGGTCTATAAAAACTATATTTCAAACAGAAAAAGTTGTATTCTTCAATACAGGCACTACGCAATGTATAATAAATTATGTGATGGATGAGCTAAAAATCACCAAAATCCATACTCTTAATGATACATACAGTATGTATTCTTGGCTTAAAGTACTTTTTGAACCCTCTTTGCAAAATCAAAGAGATAGGTCCCTATTCAGGGTAATATATTACAAATTGTACAGCTCTGAAGAAAAACATTTCAGTTATGTTACATCACTTAGGTATCTTTCCTATAACTCAACATTTCATGTCATCACTAACTTGATGTTGGCATGTACATAACAACTTGCCCACTTGAAGGTGGAAGAAGGGGGCAACATAAATTAAAATAATCCATCAACAAATTTATGTTGCTAATGTATTGTGCTGTATTATGATAGTAAGTTTGATTTGTAACACAAGCTGATTGTAAAGTACATTATGTCCACCATGATGGCCTGTCTGGGGTCAGAGAATAATGTAATTGCTATAAAAAATCAAAAGTGGACTGAACATAGGCAATCATACCCTATAAAGTTTGAATGTTGTAGTCCAAGCTTTCTTCATTTATTTATAGCAAACTCTTTCATTAAACACGTTCTTCAATCTCAATGTCAGTGAGACTCTGACCTTTCTCCTTATGACCCTAAGACCTATAGCAGTTATCTTCTGACCACAGGCAATTGTCCAATAAAGTCCCGAGACTAAATACTCTCCAATTATTTAAAACTGTTTTCAGTTTAAAAGTCACAGTGACCTTGACCTTCTGACCCCTAAACATTGACCTACTAACCCTTAAACAATCTACAAACAAAAAGCAATCAGCTTATAAAATTGAAGGCTGAAAGCCCAAAAGTTCTACAGTTACTGAGTGGAAACCATTTTTCAGTGTAGCTGTGAACTGACTCTCTAAGAACATGAGTGATCCACTGACTACAGGCAATTTGAAGTCTGACTACCATAGATCCAGCATTCTTTAGTTATTAACTGAAAACCAAAGAGTCTATGACAGATGAAAGACAATGGACCTACAGACATGAGCAAAACAGTACACTTCTTCTTCGAAGGGAAGCTAATAAAAGATAGCAATAATATCTGTAAACAATACACTGATTTAGCTAATAACTACTTCTTAGAAAAAATTTTGTTTTCTGTTATCATTTGAAAATGAATAAACATCACAAAAACAGTATAATAAAAAGTATTTGCAAAAATTTCCTGATATACAACAAACAAACGCACATCTAAAATGACTATTCATTAAAACAGATAAAACCAAATACAACTCCAAACTGTATAGGCCAAAATGCAGTATGTCATACAAAAATATATGAAAGCCTTATTTAAAAGACTTCTGTGCTCAGAATTGTGAGTATTCAACATGTACAGAGTAACAGGTAATCTTAAATGTTGCTTTTAACAGTCTTTCATCTATATAATGGTAGTCTGTTGGATTCTACTTGTTTTCTGTGCAACTTCCCAGCATGAATCACAGTGTGAAAAGTGAAAAACTTTACAGGTACAGTCTTCTGTCAATTTTTTAAAAAGTAATGGTCTTTGGTGAATTTCTCATGGAATCAATTGCCTTGGACTCTTCACCCCCAGACCCATAGCTTCTCTCCCTCCTGAGCTAATTCAGCAGGTGGTTTCATGTTGGAAAGTTATCTTGCTCATTTTAAACTATCCAATCAAAGTTGTTATATCTTTTTATAATATATATGTAACCTAGTTTTAATGATTAACGTTTTCAACATTGAGAAAAGTACTCTACAAGTTATAAACTACCACAAGACAAATAACTATCAAACACATAAATATAACAATTTCTTGAAACACTAAATTTTCTTTAGCTTTTCTTACTTAAGAGACAGGGAATAACAAGAATAAATCTGAAATCTTAAACCCAAAGATATTGGCAGACATATTGGTAATGACTGCCTTCTTCAATGGGCCATCACTCCTGCAGTAATTGTAATTGTACCTATCATTCATGTTAAAATATAGAGCTGCTTGATAAGACCAATGAAAACACATCTCAAATTCAAACACAAAAATGTGATTTCCCAACCTTGTAAACTGGAGCTGAATTGTGAGAGATATATGTCATTGCAGCAACAATCCAAAATGTTGCAGCAGTTGACTAAATTTTGTTTTTGGAATTCAGCTTCACTGTGCATGAAGGGTTATGCCATATGGTGTAATATTGCCTATAAACATTATTTTTTACAGGAATGATACTAGTCTTGTGTTTCTATTTATATAATCATAATATTGAAATAAACATAACAGATAGTGCTATGTCTATAAATGTTTACTATGAATCTTTAAAGGTAGGTAGATGATGGTAAAATTTCAGCAGACATTTCTGATCAAACTAAAAATACTTTAACACACAGATTTTACGCCATCTTGATGGTTGTATCCTGTGCCTGGCTGTATCTTGATCATGTTAGGTCTACAAATGGCAGTACACTGTCAACAAAGTGTTTTTATTGTCTACAAATTATTATACCCTATCCACATTTTATTCATTTGTGCCTTTGCACAGTTGTAAATTGAGTAAACAGAATTTTTAGTCCAAAATGTTTGTAACCTGTCTACAAATATCTTACATCCACTCCATAGTGCTAAATTTGATCAGGCTGTAACTATGATTGATACATTATTGCAATGTATTGCTCTATATAAATGATAAGGTACACATTTCTATGATGCAGTTCTGTGTCTATGCCATAAAGTCTGTGTTGAACTGGTTGCTTTCAGGTTCTGCATTGTGATGTGAGGGGGACTTCTTTTTTGTCTTCGGACTGGAAAACGGTTGGAGACAAAAAAGCTGAAACATTTGAAAATAAAAGTTAAAGATATAATTCACTGATTTAAGGTATTTCACATATAATATAGCTTCCAATATGTCTTCTAATTATTTGATAAAAACGAGGTATTAAGGTTTATTTTTTACATTTATTTTCAAACTAATAAAGAATGTCCTGCACTGCAGGTGTATAGAACAGCTGTAATGGAAGAAGAAGAAAACATTTTACCATACATACTTAGCGATAAAAATATAAAAGTCAATTTGTTACACTGTTTACGCAGCATGCCCTTTTATTGCAGAAACGTTCAAGCAAAATACATAGAACTTATGCAGTCTACCTGATGTGTGCATTAATTGTCAGTGTAACATAAAATAAAGTTAGAGCAAGCACGTGTAACTGATAAAAGTAACTCTTACATCTGTGTACAATTTATGCAGGTGAGAAAAGGTGTGAAACAATAATGTTACCTTTAATTCATTTGTACCTGTCTAACTGTGTGGCTTTTATTACTGGCATGACAATGTTGGCCAATATTTTGTTATGTTGGAGTGACCCCAAGATGTTGAAAATCATGTGACATTGGTAGGACCCAACATGTCTGCCAACATGTGCTTAAAATGACAAGACCCTAACATGTTGGCTGTCATGTGGTTATATTAACAACTAAACCTGTTGGCCACCATTTTGCTTAATCATGTAACACTGGCACACAAACTTGTTTGACATCATGTTGTTACACTGGCACCCAATCATGTTGTTACACTGGCATCCAAACATATTGGGCATCATGTTTTTACACTGATCTCAACACATCAGCCTCATGTTGTTAACTTATCCAAACATATTGGCCAACATGTTAATATACTGACCTGAACATGTTGGTCATTATGTGGTTACAATGTCTTATATACACTAAAGGGGGAATTTTTATGTAGTGTTTAGAGAAGAATGTTCCAGCTTTTGAGTGTGTAGAAAGATTCTACATTATTTAAGGCACAGGTAGAACTGCCAACCTGCGAGCAAGCTCACATAGGTTTCATACAGATTTGCCATACTTTTCAAGGGCCTTTTCAGGACTTCTTTTCTTATTTTTAAGGACTAATTTTTCAGTATACGATCATATATTTCTAACATGCCATTCACTTTTTGTATGTTACTTAACCCCAATTTCGCAAATCTAACTGTTTTGATTTTTTATTCTACTTTATATTTACTGTCCACTTTGCTAAAAAATGAGCACTTAATTAATAAGCCATTTTTCATTGAAAACACACTAATTTCCAACATTTTTCACATCCCATGAATGACTAGAAACAGCTTACAATGGAACACACAAAAGCTGGATGCTAACTTCATGCAAACCATTATCAATACATTTTGTCCCCTTATTGTTTAGGCTCCCATGTCACCAGATTAATCATTTTCTTTCTTTTTTCATTGTTCAGGACTTTTTTTTTTTTTAAGAGTGAATTAAAGTATTTTCCAGGACATTTAAAGTGTATCAAATTTACGGACTTTATAAGTTGGTGCAAACTCTGTCACATGAAAAAAATCCATCCTCTAAGTGCGGCTTCAATCTACAGCAGTGAGGAGCAAACAATTCAAAGTCAAACACTTCAATTTTTTTGTTCATGGAAACAGTAGGGACTTTGCAGTATTTTAATTTCTCATGGAAACAGTAGGGACTTTGCACTACTTTAATTTGCTCATGGAAACAGTAGGGACTTTGCACTATTTTGATTTGCTCATGGAAACAGTAGGGACTTTGCACTATTTTGATTTGCTCATGGAAACAGTAGGGACTTTGCAGTATTTTTGCTCATGGAAACTGTAGAGACTTTGCAGTACTTTAATTTCTCATGGAAACAGTAGGGACTTTGCACTACTTTAATTTGCTCATGGAAACAGTAGGGACTTTGCACTATTTTGATTTGCTCATGGAAACAGTAGGGACTTTGTAGTACTTTAATTTCTCATGGAAACTGTAGAGACTTTGCAGTATTTTTGCTCACGGAAACTGTAGAGACTTTGCAGTACTTTAATTTCTCATGGAAACAGTAGGGACTTTGTAGTACTTTAATTTCTCATGGAAACAGTAGGGACTTTGCACTATTTTAATTTGCTCATGGAAACAGTAGGGACTTTGCACTATTTTGATTTGCTCATGGAAACAGTAGGGACTTTGCACTATTTTAATTTTCTCATGAAAGCAGGACTTTGCAGTACTTTTATTTGCTCATGGAAACAGTAGGGTCTTTGCAGTACTTTAATTTGCTCATGGAATCAGTAGGGACTTTGCAGTACTTTATTTTGCTCAAGGAAACAGTAGGGACTTTGCACTATTTCAATTTGCTCGTGGAAACAGTAGGGACTTTGTACTATTTTGATTTGCTCATGGAAACAGTAGGGACTTTGCAGTACTTTTATTTGCTCATGGAATCAGTAGAGACTTTGCAGTACTTTTAATTTCTCATGGAAACAGCAGGGACTTTGCAGTACTTTAATTTGCTCATGGAAACAGTAGGGACTTTGCACTATTTTAATTTGCTCATGGAAACAGTAGGGACTTTGCACTATTTTGATTTGCTCATCGAAACAGTAGGCTTTGCAGTACTTTTATTTGCTCATGGAATCAGCAGAGACTTTGCAGTACTTTAATTTCTCATGGAAACAGTAGGGACTTTGCAGTACTTTAATTTGCTCATGGAAACAGTAGGGACTCTGCACTATTTTAATTTGCTCATGGAAACAGTAGGGACTTTGCACTATTTTGATTTGCTCATGGAAACAGTAGGGACTTTGCACTATTTTAATTTTCTCATGAAAACAGGACTTTGCAGTACTTTTATTTGCTCATGGAATCAGTAGAGACTTTGCAGTACTTTAATTTCTCATGGAAACAGTAGGGACTTTGCAGTACTTTAATTTGCTCATGGAAACAGTAGGGACTCTGCACTATTTTAATTTGCTCATGGAAACAGTAGGGACTTTGCACTATTTTGATTTGCTCATGGAAACAGTAGGGACTTTGCACTATTTTAATTTTCACATGAAAACAGGACTTTGCAGTACTTTTATTTGCTCATGGAAACAGTAGGGGCTTTGCAGTACTTTAATAATTAGGGACTTTGCAGTACTTTAATTTGCTCATGGAAACAGTAGGGACTTTGCAGTACGTTAATAATTAGGGACTTTGCAGTACTTTAATTTGCTCATGGAAACAGTAGGGACTTTGCAGTACTTTAATTTGCTCATGGAAACAGTAGGGACTTTGCAGTACTTTAATTTCTCATGGAAACAGTAGGGACTTTGCAGTACTTTCATTTGCTCATGGAAACAGTACAGACTTTGCAGTACTCTAATTTGTTCATGGAAACAGAAAACTGTTGGGACTTTGCAGTAATTTTGCTCATGGAAACAGCAGGAACTTTGCAGTGCTTTGCTCATGAAAACAGTAATGAATGCTTATTTTTGTCCATAAAAGCAGTTGAGACTTGCTGTATTTTGCTTGAAGGTTGCTGCATTCTCTCCAGGGCCACATCAAACATTACCAACAATAGTAAATATAAATGCATGACAATGCCGGCAACTACTACAATGCCTGCATAGTTTGCTAAGAGGAAAGATTCATTCAAACACACATCAGGAGAATACAATTCATGATAATAACCAACATAAAATACTGGCCAAAATAATCCAAGTGGAGCAGAGAGTAAATTACTAAATATTGCCATAGAAAATCACTATAAAATATAATAGGCATATTATAAAAGACAATATAAATTATACAGTCTAAATGTGTTTCCTCTAAGGCAACTTTATAAAGTTATTGCATTTGAATTCCCATGAAATCTACTGACCCCAAGGAGAAACATTCCAGAGGTCACAATGTTTAATTAGCAATATTTGTTTACATTCACAGTGTCTTATAAGATACCTGCATTCAAGCTGAAGTTGTCAATGGTAAGCCTGCATGCATTGTGATACAATGTTAGAATGACTGCTATTCTAAAAACTGATGTTAACTGACAATTTCATCATTTAAAAATAAATAAAAGGTAAGGGTAGATTTCCTGGAAGATTTACAACTTCAAGTATGGAACATTGGATCAATTAAAACACGAGATACAAAATGCAGTTTGGCTAATTACAATTTGGGCATTATGTATATAGAGTCATGTTTAAAGTGCATGAAGGCCAAACATGCCTATGTATTCCATACCCATACCCAACCCCAACTCATATCTTGGCTATCATGCAAGGTATTGGATATTTAACATATATCTAGCCTACATGGCATTTAACAAAGACAATGTTTATATCTAAGTAATATTTTAGCCAAGAAAAAGACTAAGGTATATAATGGAAATATGACAACATGCCTATTAATTTAACAGATTCAGTTCGACCAGTAGAAATACTTATGTATGACAATGTAGGACTGACATAAATGCAACCTAATGCTATAGCTAAAACAAAACACTCAATATTTTTCCCTTAGAACAGGTATGATGTCATCTCATTTAGAAATGTTTTTGTCTAAGAAGATTAAATTTCTAGAACAGTATATTACTGAATGAAGGTTAAATCTAGGACAGTATATTACTACAATCCATTTCCTAAACAAGCTCTGTCAAGTAAGATTGTCCTCTGCAAAATCTGTAAACTTGTTGCTTGGCAATTATTCAATTAATAGATTAAACTAAATTATAAGACAAAACGAGGACTCAGTTCTTCCCAGCTGAAAGCATTTGATCTAATTACTTCATAACATAAAATTATAATGGTACTAGACACAATTATTAATTTCATAGAGAAACATGGGTGTGGTCCTTCCAGTGACAGGCAGACTGAAGGGGCTGAAACTTAAAGTAGTAAATTCTTATTTTTAAAACATATAAAATTCATGCCATAAATGAAACACCTTGCAAGTGTCCCTACCCCATGTTTCTTTCACACCATGACACGGATGTGCCATGCATCTGATGCATTGTATTAATGTTTATCTCTACCAAACTTAAACAAAGCCTTTAAAATGACATTAAAAGGATACTGGTAAAATTTCTTAACTTTGTACAAAATAAATTCAAACCATGGTAGTGTGTTGCATATGTATCAGAATATTAACAAGAGCTGTCTAAATGACAGTGCTCTAAGCTATTTGAAGCCCTCCCACCTAATAGACTAGCTTACATACACAAGCTGTAGAAAATTTAAAGCTGACAAAGAGGTAGAGTTTTGCTAAAGTGTAAGCCAGACTTCTGAAATTTTTTGTAGTCAGTTTATATTGCACAGGACATTTTTGCTTGACACAGCTCACATGCTTTTGTTATATTGCATTATAGATATTATGTATATTATAATAGACGCATGATGCATAAATAGCCACTCCAACTACAATATTTTGTTATTCTGACCACAGAGAGGAAAACTGAAATGCCAAAATACATTCTGCAGTATTCATATCCCTTACAATAATCAGTAAATTCCATTTAACAAGTGAAAGAGGAAGTCAAAATTACCATAAACAAAAGTATACTTAATGAATAAATCATGTTAAAATGTATAATCTTGCATCCTGGCTTATGCAACAAAATGATAAAAGCAAATTACAACACATAGACTGATCAACTTTCTCTTAATAGAAAAACATAAGTTTTATCAACTAGTAATATTGTCACTGATTCCTTAACAATTCAACAAGGCTGTCCTTTCTAAAGCTTAAAAATCTCTCAAGTGATCCAAGAATACTGTTGAAGAACATGAATACAGTCATGGTGCCAATATACTAATCAAATTGCTAGAATATATAGCCACTGAGGTTAAGATAGTTTTCTTTGTCTATAAAAGCTGAGTCTAAGAAATCCAAACTCATCTTAATTATTTAAATGGCATTCACATTTTAACATTTTAAATTTATACCAGATGGTGTATGAATACTGCAGACAGCAAGCAGAATACAGGATATAGGCAGGGGAAGGTTCATACATGCACGGTCTGTCCTTACTTTTATCATTCCCATTTGGTAAGGAGTTGGAACTTTTAGATAGATTACAGGGCATTAGACAAAACACCTGCCCGGGGAAAACAGAAAACATATGTTAGTAAACACTTCAATCATTAATTTAAGAGAAATTTCAATAAAATATGAACCTGGTTTAATTCTGAGTACAATTTAAATTCAGTTTAATAAATCTGGTTTAGTGAGCTAATAATATTTTTGCCTGAAAAAGTATTAAACCAGATTCATTTATGCAAGTTACTTATAACAAAGAGACCAGCAGGTCTCAGTAAGCCCATCTGAGTATACTGGTAAAACAGTGTAGTTTTCCAACACTAAGACAGTGCTAGAAACGTGTCCATAAAACACAGATGCCGCCTCTAGGGGATGTTAGGACACAAAAATATGAGTCTTATATTGGCACTTTGACAACGGAAGACGTAATCTGAACTTAGAGATAGAAAAAAGAATAAATTACCGTAAACATTTTTTTCATCATGAAATGATTAAATGCTACATCCCATTGTTACGGTGAAAATTGTTACCAAGTTATTTTAACATCCTTCTATGTATGTAAAAGTTACAGGCTAACAGGCTAAAAATATGACATAACATCGTTAACCTTCGAGCTAGGGATCTGTAAGTGTTAGATCTGACCTATAGTTGTTTGAACCAAGTGATTTAACTATCCATCTATGTATACAGAAAAGAAAAAAGATGTAATGATCTTTAAAGGTGACCTTGACCTTTAAGCTAGAGTTGTAGGTTTTGCATGCAACACATTGTCTAGTTATTGTAAATATTTGGTCAAAGGTACTTGAATATCAATTCATTCACATCACAAAGTTATAGACTGGATGACAAAAATAATGTAAAAAATCTGTGACCACAAAGCAGTGACTTTGACCCTTAAGGAAGAGGTATGGATCTTGAATGTGACATGACGTCTTGCTATGATGAATATTTGTGCCAAGGTATTTGATTTTGCATGCATAAAAATGTTATAGTGCAAACAAAAAAATTACCTTAAGTCTTTGACCATTAAGTGTGACCTTGACCTTTAAGGTAGGTATATGGGTCTTGAATGTGACACATTCTCTTGTTATGGTGGCCTTTTGTGCCATGTTATTTCAAAATCTGACATAGCACAACCGTGAAAGGGTCTTCTGCAGACAGACAAAGACATGGGTAACACTATATGCTCCCACCCCTCATCTTTAATGGTGGTGGCATAAGAAAATATACTGACATAATATGACAAATTAACTAACTGTGTTAAATGACAATAGGTCTTACAAAATGTCTCAACACTTACCAACCTATTACCCAATATTAAATACTGTTAAAATTAGACTGAAAGTTACTTAATTGATCAAAAAGATAGTTCAACTTGAGATATTCCATATGTAGAATAGATCATAACCCAATATATTTCAAGCCATTTTTTTTCTTTTCAACTGTTTACTTTCCTGAGAAAGCAGAAATTCACTTTCTGGTGGGAAAACAAACTTGACCTATGAAACAAGAATTTCATAGTATAACCAAGGTTGAAGACCATTTTTGGGAGCTCTCTCTCACAACCACTGACAGATATGACAGGGTACAGAATGTTCAATGATCACAATGGCTGAGATAAGCCTTCAGTCTATCTCAGCTAAATAGAGAAAACTGCTAATTATCAAGCAATAAAAGTATTTATATAAGTGAAAAAGTTTGTTTGCTGGCATGCTGTAAGGTTGGTGCACAAGAGTAAATGTTGGAACAACATACATGTTTCTAGCTTTATCAATCTATATGATTTACTTATTTCAGAGAAAATATCCAACTTGATAATATACATGTAACATTCTGCTCATAGCCTGCATATGTTCACCCAAGTAATACTGATGTGTAACATTTTTGAATAGAATACAATGTCATGTACTTTAATGGTATATTTTTCTTTGTTGTGAAATCTTGTTACATGTTTATTACCAAGTGCAGCAGCCTACATTAAATCTACTGTTTGTCATGGCTACTTTAAACTACAACTTCTTTAATCAAGCTTTCTCTGCTTGTAACAGGTCTAAACAACTGCCTTCTAAATTTAGTTTTAAATGTATATTAATGTGTTATTGTTTTAATTATTTTAATAGCTCTAGTGACTCCTAATTCAAGCGAGAAGTTGTTTAAATTTTTCTATATATGTTTACTTGTGCACTGGAGTAGAACTTTTGGAACAAATGATACAGCACTGAATTAGTGCAAGGATGGTAAACACTAAATTCCAGTAAAATTCTGCCAAATTCACAAATTCATGAATTCATACCCTCACAAAATGTTTTTGACCAAACTATAAAATTCCATGTCCATGATACCACAGTATTTTAGTGTTCCTTGTAATTGCAGATCAATTTTTGTAACTAACTTTTATCCTTTGTTTGAACTTTATAAATTATCTAAAAATAATACAAATCTAGCAAAATGTTTGTCTAAAGTAACCACTTATAAACAGTATATAAAACTTGGTATTTTAACAGCTTTATACAAAGTTTAAGCTTTTCTTTATAAGTGCAAAAATAGAAGAAAAATGAGAAACAAGTTGTGATGTTTTTGTACCTGATCTGTGGGTAGCAGTTTAAAATCTTCTGGAGGGTTTGCTATCACATAACGTTTTGATGATGGACTCTTTTCTGTTGCATTTGTATCACGGAACCTATACAGGCCAATGCAGAGAATTCCCTGGTTCCTTAGCGAGTGGACAAACAGGTTTCCATAGTTACCGCCTTCCTAAACACAATACACAAGAAATAACATACATTTAAGCTTAAAATAACATACATTTAAGCTTAAAAACGATGCTGTAAGGACTGTCCTTCTCTCATAATCAGGAAAAAGATATTACTGTGATCTGGAAAGAAGATAGCTGAATTACAGCATTTAAATTTTTGATCATTCAAGTTGCTATTTGAAATTAAAATTTCAACAAGCTGTAAATATCAAGCCTATCAGGACTGCATAAATATGTAACAGAATGCAAGAGATCAAGTTTGGTAAAAGTAATTACCTTGGTAATTGCGGTCTAAATGATAAGCATAGCAAAAAATGTACCTATGAACAAAAAACTTCAGTTTTTATCTACATTATGTCAAATATTCTCAAAGCAGTACAATGTAACAGAAGGGCCAAGAGAGCCTATCTGTCATCTGACCTTGATTTGGACTTCAGAAGACCAGTTCAAACCTGACCTAGATCTCATAAAGACATAATATTCTAATCAGGATTCATGTAGATCAGCAAGAAGCATGACTTGTGGCCTCTGAATGTTAACAAAGTTTTCTATGATCTGATCTAGAGACCAACATTTTTACCCGAGATTTCAAAACTTGTCTTGCATTTCATAAAGACAAATATTCTGACCAGGTTTCAATTAGATCACTTATGAAGTGTTAACAAGGTTGTTTTTTTTCTATGAGATGACCCAGTTTTAAATCTGACCTAGATTTCATTTAGACACACATTCTCACAAGGTAAATCAGGAAGAAAATGTGACCTCAAAATGTTAACAAAGGTTTGTATGTGATTTGACAAAGTGGACCAAGTTTTAACCCCAGAGGAGTTTTGAACTTGACCTAGACTTTAAAAGGTATAAAGATAATCATTCATTATGTTTCATGTAGATCAGGTACAAAATCTGGCATCTGAAGTGTTGACAAGGATTTTCTGTCATTTGAATTAGCGACTCAGTCTTTTATGCCAGATGACCAAGTATCAAACTCCATGAAATTTAAAAGATCAGCCAAACTTTTGACCTCTAAAGTAACAGTAAAATTGTTAAAGAAAGACAATGACAGACACAAGGCTATAACAAATTAACTCCCCCTGGACACTGTTAAAATACTTTCATTATGAAAAGAATACTATACCCCAAACTGTGCTAATGGTCCATCAAATAACGAGACTTGAGCAACTCTACACCTATCCCTATTGGCAAGCACAGCAGGTGTGCAGTAGCCGCCTCTCATGCCAGCTCCCTCAGCTAAAATCTGCTCCAATTCTGGAGTAGCCCCACCAGTAATCAATGTTCTAATCAATGTTAATGCATTGTCATTGAAATAACTCTGCAATAGAAAGAAAAATCTCTTAGATTTGTTTCCATAAAATAAGCTGGAATATTTACACAAACAGGCTAATCATAAAGAAACATGAACATATTATAGGTGTATTGCTGAAGAAGTAAGTTTAGAGAGAAATACAATGATAACATGGAAGAGAGCTAGTTGGGGGTTGGGGTGGTGGGGTGGGGGTTGGGGGGTGATAGCCCCACATCTGTTTATGCCTGTGTTATATTTCAAGGCAATTATTCTTTATATCTATGTTTCATATTCATGAGATTATACAACTAGTTTTATCCCCAAAACTCACTAGAATTCAACAGTTAATTTTTAATATATATTCAGAATTATACATGGTACAATTTTCTACGTGGCTTCCACTCTCAGTTATTTTCCATTTCAAACTCAAAAGTACTTTCTTTTCCAAGGCTATATTAGCATTTTGGTTAATATTTACCTGAAACCTGGAGTAAACAACAACTATATTTTCATCCTTAAAACTTATAGATTTTCAGAATTTGGTATTAGGCATTTCAAAATTTCTGTGGGAAGACCCACATACCTTCCAGCATCTATGGAAAAAATACAACTCTTTCTCCAAATAACAAGCTCATTTTCATGGATAATATGTCTTACAAACATAAGACATAATAGCAAGATCTATCTATAATTCTTTTATAAGTAAAACATCCCAGAACAAAAGATGAAACCCTTCCACAAAATATGAGCTTACATACACAAGCTAAAAATCCAAGTTGAAAAAAATGGAACAGTAATTCAGAGTTGCAGACCCTGGCTCAGTAATGCTGAAGACTTACAGAGTTGCAGACCCTGGCTCAGTAATCCTGAAGACTTATAGAGTTGCAGACCCTGGCTCAGTAATCCTGAGGACTTACAAAGATTCAGTACAATAGCTACTGAGAAACCTCCTTACATGTAAACTTCCACAGAAAAATCAGTCACTAGAATGCAGGCTCTGTCAAATATCAAAATTTTCCTTAGGAACCTGTCTGTACACTACCTACAGGAATGGGACACCCTCTCCAACAGTGTCCTCCTTCAACACTCTCCACACTCACACCCTCTCCAACAGTGTTCTCCTCCAACACTCTCCACACTTACACCCTCTCCAACAGTGTTCTCCTCCAACACTCTCCACACTTACACCCTCTCCAACAGTGTTCTCCTCCAACTTCTCCACACTTTTCACCCAATACTTTAAATATGCTTCTTCCACAGGTAATAAAGAAATGATTACTGGAACATGCAAGTTGAGCTACTGTTCTTAACTGATACACAGAAGTTTTGTATACTGTAACAACAGGTGAACTGATGTGCAATCGATTATCAACATTTATCAGCAAAACAGTTATACACTTCACTGGTACAATAACTGTCTTACTTACTGTGCTCATGAGAGAGTCTAGAACACTAACAGCAAAAGCTGTACCACACGCAAATGGTTGGGTCATGTATAATTCAGTGTCAGGATCATCCTCATCATCTTGATCCAAGAACTGTACATTTGAGTCATTACCTGCAGACATAAGGAGACAGTCATAGAAGAACAATTAGATTATATCAGAGTTATGTTAACTACATCCAAAGGTTTATTTCAGTACCCGTGCCTAAATGATAGATGCATGCAGACAAAAAATAAATTATCCTCTTAAAATTACTGACTCGAACATGAAATCTCCAGGGTTAGATCTCAAAGTCATACACTGTACACTTATATCACCCTACATGTGAATGCATATAGTAAAACAAAATTAGTAGACTTTCTATTCATAAACGAGAAATGGTAAAACAGAAAATAATCTTGTACATGTTATACAAATCTTTCTAAGGGGTGTTGCACTTTTCATTACCTCTCATTAACTTTTCTATCATAATTTTGGTTGTGCTCTATGCTATAAAAGGATCTAGTTAATTTATTATCACTGTCTTTAAGTGTCCTATGGAAGCCGTAAAGCAGCCCTACACAAAATGTTTATTAACTGCTTGCTGTTATTTTTGGTCATTTGTGACCATGGAGTCTGTTCAATGTTCATTTATGATAGAGTTCTGCTTATTCAAACAGTCTGCTGTTACTTTCATTGGTGCGCTCTAAGCTTAAAATGCATCTTGTAACAGACTGTATTTTCTACCCTGTTTGGAATACTCACCCAGTTCAGTTATGAGAGGAACATTTGAGCCACATGCTGATCCCCTTCTCGATGTCTTTGATGGGCTGCTTACCTGCATAAAACCTGGTGGCAGGAAATCTGAAATATAAACAGAGAATATCATTCTCCCAACACACAGACCATGAAATTTTAATATCACGTTGACAATTTGTATGCTATTAGCTTTAGCTACCATATATGCTCTAATTATTGCCCAGAGCTCGACAAATTCTTTGAAAATACCTTGTCCTGCAGGACGAGCTGTCTAGAATTTTCATTTGTCCTGCTATAATTTGTTCTCCTTGTGCAATTACCGTTATTAACAGTACACAATGCAATCTTGTTCTGGACAATAAAGCATCCAGCTAATGCAATCATAATGCAGTCTCCTAACAGTGTTGGATAAATTTTAGAGTTGCAAACAAAAGATCAACTTTAAGATCCTACGTATGTGATTTCAGCAACACCAACAATATACTTACCTAAAGCATTTCCAGGACTATTTGGGGAGGATGACTGTATTAAACCAACACTGTCATCAAATGTCATTGCCTTTATATTGAGAGAGCAGAGAATAGCTTCCTTGTCAACTAAATGAGGATCGTCAAGGTTACGATCCTTCGCAGATAATATTACACACATATCACACAAGTTGATGTTTACTGCACGTAGGTTGGCTCTGTTCAAAGGCGATCCCTGCAAAACAATAGAATTTCTTTGCTTTATCTAATAATCTTTGATTTATCTAGTAATAATAATAAACAAGAGGGTCATAATGACCCTATATTGCTCACCTGTTACACTTGGCCTTGGAATCATCAAGATAAACATTCTGACTAAGTTTTATGAAGATAGGGTCATAAATATGGCCTCTAGAGTGTTAACAAGCTTTTCCTTTGATTTGAGTGGTGACCTAGTTTTTGACCCCACATGACCCAGTTTCGAACTTGGCCTTGGAATCATCAAGACAAACATTCTGACCAAGTTTCATGAAGATAAGGTCATAAATATGGCCTCTAGGGTGTTAACAAGCTTTTCCTTTGATTTGACTGAGTGACCTAGTTTTTGACCCCATATGACCTAGTTTTAAACTTGGCATAGGAATCATCAAGATAAATATTCTGACCAAGTTTCATGAAGATAGGGTCATAAATGTGGTCTCTAGGGTGTTAACAATCTTTTCCTTTGATTTGATAAGGTGACCTAGTTTTTGACCCCATATGACCTAGTTTTGAATTTGGCATAGGAATCATCAAGATAAACATCATGTGCAAGTTTGTATCAAATCAAAGCATAAATGAAACCTCTATATGGCTGAAATGGCCAAAACAGAAAATTTTGCCCCATCTCTAGAATCCATCATGGAAGCTAGCTGATTTTTGAAAGGAACTGAGATTTTATTGTGACTTAAGTTGTGTAAGTGTGGTTAAAATGGAATGTAAAATGTCACTTCTATTGTGTTCACAGGGTAAAAATTAACAAATTTTGGCTCTTTCATGGGTCAATCAGGGGCAGTAACTCTGGAACCTATGAATGGATCTGATGAATTCATCTTCGAATTCAAGATCAACTGTTGTTAAAGATATTTTGCAAGTTTGTATCATAACCATAAATGAAGTCTCTATATGGCTGCAAAAGCCAAAATAGCAAAGTTTGGCCCTTTAAGGGGCCATAACTCTGGAACCCATGATGGGATCTGGTCAGTTTTCGAAAGGACAAGCCAATACAAGTTGTGTGCAAGTTTAATTAAAATTGATTGCAAAATGTGGTCTCTTTCATGTTCACAAGTCAAAATAGCAAATTTTGGCCCTATAAGGGGCCATAACTCTGGAACCCATGATGGGATCTGGCCAGTTTTAGAAAGGAAATGAGATATTATGCCAATACAAGTTGTGTGCAAGTTTGATAAAAATTGACTGCAAAATGTGGTCTCTATCATGTTCACAAGAAATTGTGGACGGACGGACGAAGGGCAATCACAAAAGCTCACCTTTTCACTACGTGACAGTTGAGCTAAAAAGGGATCATTACCCTATGCAGAAAATGTCATAAGTAGTTATAATAGTAAAACTGACCTTTCTACACAAAAACATGTGCCTTTAATTACACAACATCACCAGTCATAACGAAAATTTGACCATGTAAGAAAACCTTCCTGCAACCAAACAGATCATTGCTGTTGGACAACTGTTTTACTACAAGTCTTGACCGATCTTAACATTGTCGTGGTGGATCATGGGATTCTCCAGTCCTTGGACCAGTCACAAACAGTTGTATGACCAGTTGTACTAGTAACCAGTAACCAGTCACACAACCTTCAGAGAAAATGAAACTGGTCCTTGATAATGGTATGATAATTCTCTAAATTTCTTGCAAATAGTTGTGCTATCTATCTGCTATAAAATGCAGACTATTCAGGGACAAATCTCATTGTGTGACTGCTAAATTGACATAGCAGAAAAATCCATGACCGTACCAAGATATCCCTTTATTTATATATCTATATAAATTTTGTAAAAAAAAAATCGGCTTGTATTTCACAATTAAATATGAACAGGCAGAAAAAAATCCGTATTGTACCTTTTAAATTCTGTATTGTATCTTCCCTATTGTATGCTGCCGGACTACTTTCATTAATATGCAAGACCTGACACAGTTCTATAAATAGCGAACATAAAATCTTCACTTAGTTCCATTTTAATATCGATAAACATTGAAGATTTCATTCAATAACAAAACAATAAACAAAAAGGTAGAGGTATATAATAAAAGGGTCATTTTAACAGTAGCTAGATCTGGGATTTTGTATTCGGCTATCGTGGATTTTGCAAGGTTGGATCACACTTGGCACTTGCTTGCCTCATGAAATCTGATCTGGCAAAAATCCACTTGAGCCAATATACAGCATCACAGATCAAGCTACTGTTATAATAACCCTATTATATTGCATGACTGGCACAGGCCCACGTAATCACAGCTTGAATGTGAATGGGCACTAACAAGTCTCTGTAGTTTTTCTTTCAAAAATAAAGTTTGCTGTCACTCACTGTCTTTGATAAGTCACCATTCTCTAGAAAATATTCAATAATGGAATAAGATACACTTACTGGAAGAATGCAAACTTTGGGAAAGTTCTGTACAGTTTTCCATTCTCTGTGTAGGTAGTCAAGGTTGCCAACAATAACAACATGTTTCAGTTCGTTGAAGTGAAAATTGCTTGCTCGTAGTGGCATAACAAGGTTTCTCAGACCAATCAATGGAGATGTAGCATCCGCAAATAAACACACCACTACGTGATTGCATAGAACTGTCAATGCAGCTTTATTACGGTCCTACAAATAAAAATATCATCATGGTATTGCAAAGATTGTGCAATCAGTAAGTGCAGTAAAACACAAACTATATAGTAGTTACATTTTTTATTTTGGTGTAAAGGTTTTTCTAAAATTCTCGTTTCGTGTAGAACAACCCATACATGACTTAAAAGTCCTGTAATTTGAGTGTTTCAGTTTCAGTGAAGTCAAAGCTTAAATCTATTTTCTACAATAAATCAAAACCATTTCATATTCATTGACAAGAATATTCAATATTGCCCTATTATATATTACATTTAATACTGTACATTTTTGAGAGGCATTGCCATGGTAATAGTAAAATAGTAAACATGCATAATAAACTTACCATGATGGCCTCTATAGGTCTGATGGGACAACAGTACAGGAGGGTCATGATGACCCTGTATTGCTCACCTGTTAAACCTGGCCTTGGAATCATCAAGATTCTGACCAAGTTTCATGAAGATACGGTCATAAATATGGCCTCTACAGTATTAACAAGATTTTCCTTTGATTTGAGCGAGTGACCTAGTTTTTGACCCAACATAACCCAGTTTCGAACTTGACCTAGGAATCATCAAGATAAAGATTCTGCACCAAGTTTCATGAAGATACGACCATAAATATGGCCTCTACAGTATTAACAAGCTTTTCCTTTAATTTGAGCGGGTGACCTGGTTTTTGACCCCACATAACCCAGTTTCGAATTTGGCCCAGGAATCATCAAGATAAACATTCTGACTAAGTTTCAGGAAGGTAGGGTCATAAATGTGGCCTCAAAGTGTGAACAAGCTTTTCCTTTAATTTGAGCAGGTGACCTAGTTTTTGACCCCACATAACCCAGTTTCAAACTTGGCCTAGGAATCATCAAGATAAACATTCTGACTAAGTTTCATAATCATTCCTGTGAAGTTTCGTCGAAATCTGGCCAGCAGTTTGACCTGTGGAAGCCAGACAAGCTTAATGCTGACCGACCGACGGATAGACAGACGGTGAAGGCGACATAATGAAGTCTCTATATGGCTGCAAAAGGCAAAATAGCAAATTTTGGCCCTTTAAGGGGCCATAACTCTGGAACCCAATATGGGAGTTGGCCAGTTTTCGAAAGGAACCGAGATATTATGACAATACAAGTTGTGTGCAAGTTTGATTAAAATCGATTACAAAATGTGGTCTCTATCATGTTCCAAAATAGCAAATTTTGGCCCTTTAAGGGGCCAAACCTCTGGAACCCATGATGGGATCTGGCCAGTTTTTGAAAGGAACCAAGGTATTATGCCAATATAAGTTGTGCACAAGTTTGATTAAAATCAATTGCAAAATATCTTGTTCACAAGAAATTGTGGACAGACAGACAGACAGACAGACTGACAACGGGCGATCACAAAAGTTCACCTGTCACATAGTGAAGGAAAAAAAGACTTACCAAGAGGTTTTTTGTTTGTTTTGGGTTTAACGCCGTTTTTTCAACAGTATTTCAGTCATGTAACGGCGGGCAGTTAACCTAACCAGTTTTCCTGGATTCTGTACCAGTACAAACCTGTTCTCCGCAAGTAACTGCCAACTTCCCCACATGAATCAGAGGTGGAGGACTAATGATATCAGACACAATGTCGTTTATCAAATAGTCACGGAGAACATACGCCCCGCCCGAGGATCGAACTCGCGACCCCGAGATCCGTAGACCAACGCTCTTACCTATTGAGCTAAGCGGGACTTACCAAGAGGGCTTCATCTGTAAGTCTGATGGGACACCAGTAAACAGGAAAAAGAAGCATACCAAGAGGGCTTCCTCTATAGGTCTGATGGGACACCAGTAAACAGGAAAAAGCTTACCAAGAGGGCTTCCTCTATAGGTCTGATGGGACACCAGTAAACAGGAAAAAGAAGCTTACCAAGAGGGCTTCCTCTAAAGGTCTGATGGGACACCAGTAAACAGGAAAAAGAAACATACCAAGAGGGCTTCCTCAATAGGTTTAATGGGAAAAAAGAAGCTTACCAAGAGGGCTTCCTCTATAGTCTGATGGGACATCAGTAAACAGGAAAAAGAAGCATACCAAGAGGGCTTCCTCAATAGGTTTAATGGGACACAAGTAAACAGGAAAAAGAAGCTTACCAAGAGGGCTTCCTCTATAGGTCTAATGGGACAACAGTAAACAGGACAAAGAAGCTTACCAAGAGGGCTTCCTCTATAGTCTGATGGGACACCAGTAAACAGGAAAAAGAAGCATACCAAGAGGGCTTCCTCAATAGGTTTAATGGGACACCAGTAAACAGGAAAAAGAAGCTTACCAAGAGGGCTTCCTCTATAGGTCTAATGGGACAACAGTAAACAGGACAAAGAAGCTTACCAAGAGGGCTTCCTCTATAGTCTGATGGGACACCAGTAAACAGGAAAAAGAACCATACCAAGAGGGCTTCCTCAATAGGTTTAATGGGAAAAAAGAAGCTTACCAAGACGGCTTCCTCTATAGTCTGATGGGACACCAGTACACAGGAAAAAGAACCATACCAAGAGGGCTTTCTCTATAGGTCTAATGGGACAACAGTAAACAGGAAAAAGAAGCTTACCAAGAGGGCTTCCTCAATAGGTCTAATGGGACACCAGTAAACAGGAAAAAGAAGCTTACCAAAAGAAATAGAAGCCTACCAAGAGGGTTTCCTCTATAGGTCTGATGAGACACCAGTAAACAGGAAGTAGAAGCTTACCAAGAGGGCTTCCTCTATAGGTATGATGGGACACCAGTAAACAGGAAAAAGAAACATACCAAGAGGGCTTCCTCAATAGGTTTAATGGGAAACAAGAGCTCGTCGAACACGAAATGCCCCCCTTGATGCATTCAGTAATTGCACAAGGAACAGAAATTATATGCTCACTGTAAACAAAAATTCTACCATTCTGGTTTAATCTGACCTTGACCTTTAACCTATTAACCTAACAAGAGATTACAGATTGATCTTGGCGCCATCCACTGCGCCATTTTTGAATGTTCCAAATTTCAAGACTAGCTCAAGGTCAAAATCAAGGTCAAATATCATTTAGGTACAAAACAATGTGTATGTGGTCCAAATTTGAAAGCGGTGGTTTGAGAAATGTGAAAGCAGGTCACTAGATCAATTTAAAGGTAAAGTTCATTTTGGTAGACAGAACTATGCATGTGCTTCAAATTTGGAGGCTGTAGCTTGAGAAATGTGAAAGTAGGTAATAGATAAAAATCAATGTAAAATTTCAATTCAGAACACAAAAATATGCATGCAGTCCAAATTTGAAGCATGTACCTTCAAAAATGTGAAAATAGGTCACTAGGTCAATCTCATGATCAAAGTTCATTTCGGTACACAAAACTATGCATGTGGTTCAAATTTGAAGGCTGTAGCTTGAGAAATGTGGAAGTAGGTCACTAGGTCAAAATCAAGGTCAAATTTTATTTCAGAAAACAAAACTATGCAAGTGGTCCAAATTTGAAGCCTGTACCTTCAGAAATGTGAAAGTAGGTCACTAGGTCAATCTCAAGATCAAAGTTCATTTCAGTACACAAAACTATGCTTGTGGTCCAAATTTGAAGGCTGTAGCTTGAGAAATGTGAAAGTAGGTCACTAGGTCAAAATCAAGGTCAAATTTTATTTTGGAACAAAAAACTATGCATGTGGTCCAAATTTGAAGCCTGTACCTTCAAAAATGTGACAGTAGGTCACTAGGTCAATAACAAGGTCAAAGTTTTTTTCAGTACACAAACCTATGCATGTGGTCCAAATTTGAAGGCTGTAGGTACAGAAATGTGAAAGTAGGTCACTAGGTCAAGATCAAGGTCAACTCATGTCAAGGTTCATCTTGCCGCTCAAAACTATACATGTGGTCCAAATTTGAATAATGTAAGTTATGGACATGAAGATTCTAAGTGTTTCCCTATATAAGTCTATATGAACCGTTTGACCTCTGAGGCAGGGCCATATTTGACCCAAGAGGGATAACTTGAACAAACTTGATAGAGAACCACTAAATGATGCTACATTACAAAATACCAAAGCCACAGACTTTGTGGTTTGGACAAGAAGATTTTCAAATTTTTTTCCTATATAAGTCTATATAAACCATGTGACCCTAGGGGTGGGGCCATATTTGACCCCAGGGAAATAATCAGAACAATCTTGGTAGAGGACCACTAGATTTTGCTACATACCAAATATCAAAGCCCTAGGCCCTATGGTTTTGGACAAGAAGATCAGAAACCATTTAACTGTTCCTGGTCACTGTGACCTTGACCTTTGACATACTGACCTCAAAATCAATAGGGGTCACCTGCTGGTCATGATCAACCTCCCTATCAACTTTCATGACCCTAGGCCTAAGCGTTCTTGAGTTATCATCCGGAAACCGTTTTACTGTTCAGGGTCACTGTGACCTTGACCTTTAACATACTGACCTCAAAATCAATAGGGGTCATCCGATGGTCATTACCAACCTCCCTATCAACTTTCATGATCCTAGGCCCAAGTGTTCTTGAGTTATCATCCGGAAACCGTTCCACTATTCAGGGTCACTGTGACCTTGACCTTTGACATACAGACCTCAAAATCAATAGGGGTCATCTGCTGGTGATGACCAACCTCTCTATCAACTTCCGTGACCCTAGGCCCAAGCGTTCTTGAGTTATCATCCGGAAACCATTTTACTGTTCAGGGTCATTGTGACCTTGACCTTTAACATACTGACCTCAAAATCAATAGGGGTCATCTGATGGTCATTACCAACCTCCCTATCAACTTTCATGATCCTACGCCCAAATGTTCTTGAGTTATCATCCGGAAACCGTTTTACTATTCAGGGTCACACTGACCTTGACCTTTGACATACAGACCTCAAAATCAATAGGGGTCATCTGCTGGTGATGACCAACCTCCCTATCAACTTTCATGATCCTAGGCCTAAGCGTTCTTGAGTTATCATCCGGAAACGGATAGGTCTACATTCCGACTGACCGACCAACCGACAGACCTACCGACCGACCGACATCTGCAAAACAATATACCCCTCCTTTTTCAAAGGGGGGCATAAAAAGAAGCTTACCAAGAGGGCTTCCTCTATAGTCTGATGGGACACCAGTAAACAGGAAAAAGAAGCACACCAAGAGGGCTTCCTCTATAGGTCTGACGGCCCACCAGTAAATAGGAAAAAGAAGCTTAGCATGATGGCTTCTTCTACAGGTCTGATGGGACACCAGTAAACAGGAAAAAGAACCATACCAAGAGGGCTTTCTCTATAGGTCTAATGGGACAACAGTAAACAGGACAAAGAAGCTTACCAAGAGGGCTTCCTCAATAGGTCTAATGGGACACCAGTAAACAGGAAAAAGAAAGTTACCAAAAGAAATAGAAGCTTACCAAGAGGGTTTCCTCTATAGGTCTAATGGGACACCAGTAAACAGGAAAAAGAAGCTTACCAAAAGAAATAGAAGCTTACCAAGAGGGTTTCCTCTATAGGTCTGATGGGACACCAGTAAACAGGAAGTAGAAGCTTACCAAGAGGGTTTCCTCAATAGGTATGATGGGACACTAGTAAACAGGAAAAAGAAGCATACCAAGAGGGGTTCCTCTATAGGTCTGCCAGGACACCAGTAAACAGGAAAAAGAAGCTTACCAAGAGGGCTTCCTCTGTAGGTCTGATGGGACAACAGTAAACAGGAAAAAGAAGCATACCAAGAGGGCTTCCTCTATAGGTCTGATGGGACACCATTAGAGAGGAAAAAGAAGCTTAACATGATGGCTACCTCTATAGGTCTGATGGGACACCAGTAAACAGGAAAAAGAAGCTTAACGTGATGGCTTCCTCTATAGGTCTGATGGGACAACAGTAAACAGGAAAAAGAAGCATACCAACAGGGCTTTCTCTATAGGTCTAATGGGACAACAGTAAACAGGACAAAGAAGCTCACCAAGAGGGCTTCCTCAATAGAAGCTTACCAAGAGGGCTTCCTCTATAAGTCTGATGGGACACCAGTAAACAGCAAAAAGAAGCTTAACATGATGGCTTCCTCTATAGGTCTGATGGGACAACAGTAAACAGGAAAAAGAAGCATACCAACAGGGCTTTCTCTATAGGTCTAATGGGACAACAGTAAACAGGACAAATAAGCTCACCAAGAGGGCTTCCTCCATAGAAGCTTACCAAGAGGGCTTCCTCTATTGGTCTGATGGGACAACAGTAAACAGGACAAAGAAGCATACCAAGAGGGCTTCCTCTATAGGTCTGATAGGACAACAGTAAACAGGACAAAGAAGCTTACCATGATGGCTTCCTCTATAGGTCTGATGGGACAACGGTAAACAGGAAAAAGAAGCATACCAAGAGGGCTTCTTCTATAGGTCTGATGGGAAAACAGTAAACAGGACAAAAAAGCTTACCATGATGGCTTCCTCTATAGGTCTGATGGGACAACAGTAAACAGGAAAAAGAAGCATATCAAGAGGGCTTCCTCAATAGGTCTAATGGGACACCAGTAAACAGGAAAAAGAAGCTTACCAAGAGGGTTTCCTCTATAGGTCTAATGGGACACCAGTAAACGGGAAAAAGAAGCTTACCAAAAGAAATAGAAGCTTACCAAGAGGGTTTCCTCTATAGGTCTGCCAGGACAACAGTTAACAGGAAAAAGAAGCTTACCAAGAGGGCTTCCTCTATAGGTCTGCCAGGACAACAGTTAACAGGAAAAAGAAGCTTACCAAGAGGGCTTCCTCTATAGGTCTGATGGGACACCAGTAAACAGGACAAAGAAGCATACCAAGAGGGCTTCCTCTATAGGTCTGATGGGACAACAGTAAACAGGACAAAGAAGCTTTCCAAGAGGGCTTCCTCTATAGGTCTGATAGGACAACAGTAAACAGGACAAAGAAGCTTACCATGATGGCTTCCTCTATAGGTCTGATGGGACAATGGTAAACAGGAAAAAGAAGCATACGAAGAGGGCTTCTTCTATAGGTCTGATGGGAAAACAGAAAACAGGCCAAAGAAGCTTACCATGATGGCTTCCTCTATAGGTCTGATGGGACAACAGTAAACAGGAAAAAGAAGCATACCAACAGGGCTTTCTTTATAGGTCTAATGGGACAACAGTAAACAGGACAAATAAGCTCACCAAGAGGGCTTCCTCAATAGAAGCTTACCAAGAGGGCTTCCTCTATTGGTCTGATGGGACAACAGTAAACAGGACAAAGAAGCATACCAAGAGGGCTTCCTCTATAGGTCTGATAGGACAACAGTAAACAGGACAAAGAAGCTTACCATGATGGCTTCCTCTATAGGTCTGATGGGACAACAGTAAACAGGAAAAAGAAGCATACCAAGAGGGCTTCTTCTATAGGTCTGATGGGAAAACAGTAAACAGGACAAAAAAGCTTACCATGATGGCTTCCTCTATAGGTCTGATGGGACAACAGTAAACAGGAAAAAGAAGCATATCAAGAGGGCTTCCTCAATAGGTCTAATGGGACACCAGTAAACAGGAAAAAGAAGCTTACCAAGAGGGTTTCCTCTATAGGTCTAATGGGACACCAGTAAACGGGAAAAAGAAGCTTACCAAAAGAAATAGAAGCTTACCAAGAGGGTTTCCTCTATAGGTCTGCCAGGACAACAGTTAACAGGAAAAAGAAGCTTACCAAGAGGGCTTCCTCTATAGGTCTGATGGGACATCAGTAAACAGGACAAAGAAGCTTAACATGATGGCTTCCTCTATAGGTCTGATGGGACAACAGTAAACAGGACAAAGAAGCTTTCCAAGAGGGCTTCCTCTATAGGTCTGATAGGACAACAGTAAACAGGACAAAGAAGCTTACCATGATGGCTTCCTCTATAGGTCTGATGGGACAACGGTAAACAGGAAAAAGAAGCATACGAAGAGGGCTTCTTCTATAGGTCTGATGGGAAAACAGAAACAGGTCAAAGAAGCTTACCATGATGGCTTCCTCTATAGGTCTGATGGGACAACAGTAAACAGGAATAAGAAGCATATCAAGAGGGCTTCCTCAATAGGTCTAATGGGACACCAGTAAACAGGAAAAAGGCGCTTACCAAGAGGGCTTCCTCTATAGGTCTGCCGGGGCACCAGTAAACAGGAAATAGAAGCTTACCTAGAGGATTCCCTCTATATGTCTGATGGGACACCAGTAAACAGGAAAAAGAAGCTTACCAAGAAGGCTTCCTCTATAGGTCTGATGGGACACCAGTAAACAGGAAAAAGCTTAACATAATGGCTTCCTCTATAGGTCTAATGGGACAACAGTAAACAGGAAATAGAAGCTTACCAAGAGGGTATCCTCTATAGGTCTGATGGGACACCAGTAAACAGGAAAAAGAAGCTTACCAAGAAGGCTTCCTCTATAGGTCTGATGGGACACCAGTAAACAGGAAAAAGCTTAACATAATGGCTTCCTCTATAGGTCTAATGGGACAACAGTAAACAGGAAATAGAAGCTTACCAAGAGGGTTTCCTCTATAGGTCTGCCGGGATAACTGTTAACAGGAAAAAGAAGCTTACCAAGAGGGCTTCCTTTATAGGTCTGATGGGACACCAGTAAACAGGAAAAAGAAGCATACCAAGAGGGCTTTCTCTATAGGTCTGCCGGGATAACAGTTAACAGGAAAAAGAAGCATACCAAGAGGGTCCTTTATAGGTCTGATGGGTCACCAGTAAACAGGAAAAAGAAGCTTACCAAGAGGGCTTCCTCTATAGGTCTGCCGGGACACCAGTTAACAGGAAAAAGAAACTTACCAAGAGGGCTTCCTTTATAGGTCTAATGGGACACCAGTAAGCAGGAAAAAGAAGCTTACCAAAAGGGCTTCCTCTAAAGGTCTGCCGGGACACCAGTAAACAGGAAATAGAAGCTTACCAAGAGGGTTTCATCTATATATAGGTCTGATTGGACACCAGTAAACAGGAAAAAGAAGCTTACCAAGAGGGCTTCCTCTATAGGTCTGATGGGACACCAGAAAACAGGGAAAAAAAGCTTACCATGATGGTTTCCTCTATAGGTCTGATGGGACAACAGTAAACAGGAACTAGAATGTGTCTGTAGGACACAGGGTGTGCCCCCACTGGTACATTTGTCACAAATAAGGGGCAATAATTCAAATGTTTGCCGTCTGAAGTGGGTATAGCCTCAACAAACAGTTTATGAAAAGGATTCATTACCCTAGGCCATATATTTTTGAGCTATGAGCATCACAAACAAAAAATCCTTTATTTTTGGCTATTTCAAGGGCCATAACTCTGTAATAAGCGCTAAGATTCTCAAGAAGAATGCCAAGTGTGCAAGTCACATCATGATAAAGACTCAAGCAAGGTTTCATGAATTTACATCAAATACTTTTTGAGCTAGGCACATAATTAGGTGAAAATGTACATTTTTGACTATTTCAGGGGCCATAACTTTAAACATAGGGGTGGAACCAGCCAAAAAATAACAGGTATGCATGTTTATATCATGATAAAGACTCATGCAAGTTTTCATCCATTTATATCATATATGTTTTGAGCCTGGTGTGTCACAAGGTGAAAATGTGCATTTTTAACTATTTCAGGGGCCATAACTCTGAAAATATGGGGCGGAGGCAAACTAAAAATAGGAGGTGCGCAAGTTCATATCATGATAAAGACTCATGCAAGGTTTAATAAATTCATATGTAATAGTTTTTGAGTTAGGTGCGTCACAAGGTGAAAATGTGCATTTTTGACTATTTCAGGGGCCATTACTCTGGAAATAGGGGGGCGGACCTAGATGAAAAATAGGTGTGCAAGTTCATATGATGATAAAGACTTATGCAAGGTTTGATAAATTTATATTAAATATTTTTTGAGCTAGGCACGTCACAAGAAGAAAATGAGCATTTCTGGCTATTTCAGGGGCCATAACTCTGGAAATAGGGGGCAGACCCAGATGAAAAATAGGAGGTGCGCAAGTTCAGTTTAATGGGAAAAAAGAAGCTTACCAAGAGGGCTTCCTCTATAGTCTGATGGGACACCAGTAAACAGGAAAAAGAAGCATACCAGGAGGGTTTCCTCTATAGGTGTGCCGGGACACCAGTAAACAGGAAAAAGAAGTTTACCAAGAGGGCTTCCTCTATAGGTCTGCCAGGACACCAGTAAACAGGAAAAAGAAGCATACCAAGAGGGCTTCCTCTATAGGTCTGCCGAGACACCGGTAAACAGGAAAAAGAAGCTTGCCAAGAAGGTTTCCTCTATAGGTCTGATGGGACACCAGTAAACAGGACAAAGAAGCATACCAAGAGGGCTTCCTCTATAGGTCTGATGGGACACCAGTAAACAGGAAAAAGAAGCATACCAAGAGGGCTTCCTCTATAGGTCTGATGGGACACCAGTAAACAGGAAAAAAAAGCATATCAAGAGGGCTTCCTCTATAGGTCTGCCGGGACACCAGTAAACAGGAAAAAGAAGCTTACCAAGAGGGTTTCCTCTATAGGTCTGATGAGACACCGGTAAACAGGAACAAGAGCTGTCTCCATAGGATGACACATGCCCCCGATGGCACTTTGAATGAATAGTTATGGCCGATGTTAGAGTTTAGGACCTTTGACCTACGGACCTGGGTCTTGCGCGCTACACATCGTCTTACTGTGTCACACATTCATGCATAGTTATTTTAAAATCCATGCATGAATGACAAAGATATGGACCGGACATGCCCATCAACGCACTATCATGAAAAACGATCTTTAACGTCTAAGTGTGACCTTGACCTTTGAGCTACGGACCTGGGTCTTGCGTGTGACACGTCGTCTTATTGTGGTACACATTCATGCCAAGTTATTTGAAAATCCATCCATCGATGACAAAGATATGGACCGGACACGCCCATCAATGCACTATCCTTTAACGACTAAGTGTGACCTTGACCTTTGAGCTACGGACCTGGGTCTTGCGCACTGCTCGTCGTCTTACTGTGGTACACATTCATGCCAAGTTATTTGAAAATCCATCCATCGATGACAAAGATATGGACCGGACACGCCCATCAATGCACTATCCTTTAACGTCTAAGTGTGACCTTGACCTTTGAGCTACGAACCTGGGTCTTGCGCACCGCACGTCGTCTTAATGTAGTACACATTCATGCCAAGTTATTTGAAAATCCATCCATCGATGACAAAGATATGGACCGGACACGCCCATCAATGCACTATCCTTTAACGTCTAAGTGTGACCTTGACCTTTGAGCTACGGACCTGGGTCTTGCGCACTGCACGTCGTCTTACTGTGGTACACATTTATGCCAAGTTATTTGAAAATCCATCCATCGATGACAAAGATATGGACCGGACACGAAAATTGCGGACAGACCGACAGACTGACAGACCGACAGACGGTTCAAAAACTATATGCCTCCCTTCGGGGGCATAAAAAGAAGCTTATCAAGAGGGCTTCCTCTACAGGTCTGCAGGGACACCAGGAAATAGGCATAAGAAACTTACCATGATTGCTTCCTCTATAGGTCTGCCAGGACACCAGTGGAACATGCCAGTAGAATCAAACTTCCTAGGCTCGTCTGACTTCTCTGACGAGAGGTTCCATGGAGCTGGTGGAATCTCTGTGTTCTCTTTCTCCATGGTAGGTAGTAAAGCCTTGCTGGGACTGGTTGGCCTGTATACATGAATTATTTACAATCAATTTATATGGTAGCAAGATCATTTTATAAGTTGCACAAGATTGTGTTCTGCAGAAATTAAATATAATGTAACACTTTGTTTTCATATACAAGAAAGAATTATATCATAGCTAAAGATATGTTTTAAAATCATTTAAGCAGACTTACATGAGTCACTTGAATTAATTTTGTTGCATTAAGATAGCATCTGCAATTTCTATCAGGTTACAACAAGTAATCAGTCAACAAAAAATTCTACCATATCATAGTAAATTAGCATCTGAAAATTCTATCATTTTATGGTAAGGCAACACCTGGAAATCATATTTCGTTACAATATGACATCAGTCAACAAAATATTCTACCATATCATAGTAAGCTAGCATCTGAAAATTCTATCATTTTATGATAAGGTTACACCTGGAAATCATATTTCGTTACAATATGACATCAGTCAACTAGAAATTCTACCATATCATAGTAAGCTAGCATCTGAAAATTCCATCATTTTATGATAAGGTTACACCTGGAAATCATATTTCGTTACAATATGACATCATCTGTCTATCTGATTCAGACAACTAGAAATTCTACCATATCATAGTAAGCTAGCATCTGAAAATCCTATCATTTTATGATAATGTAATACCTGGAAATCATATTTTGTTGCAATACAACATCAGTCAACTAGAAATTCTAATAAAATTCTACCATGTCACAGTAAGATACCATCTTGAAAGTCTACCATTGTACATTAAGAAGTTATATGAAACTTCTCTCACATTAAAGAATGTTATTACATGACTGTATTCTGTTGTTTCTCTGATTGGCTGAAAACGGTTCAAAAAGTAATGAGTACATATCATATCAACTTATTTTGGGTTATAAATAGTACGAAAATAAGAATAGATCGAAGTAGGTGCTTGGAAAACCAATATCAACCTGATCTGGTCTAAATTTATTCCTTATTTCTTTATTAAAGTTACAATTGTAATAACAAGACTGACTACATTTATTCATGTAATAAAACAATTATTGACTTTTTCATAGGTTGATATCAAGATTTATCAACCCTCAAAAAGTTCGGCTCGGTGAATATAACTCTTTTCAGGTTGATAAATCCTGATATCAACCTATGAAAAAGTCGATAATTGTATAATATCACCTCAGAATTCAAGTATGCCACAGAAAAAGTAACAAGTCAATGTATTACCCTTTAGGAAATTCTGTAACATAACAGCAAAATATACATGACCTTTGAATTATATGTTGACAATTCTTTCATGGAACTTTAAAATATCAATTGGAGATCTTATCATGTTACAATTAAATGTAGGTCACCTGAGAACTCATATCATAGTAAAATAGGATTGTAAAACTACTCAGCATCTAAATGATATATAATATATGATTCTGTTTCAGTGCTGTTAGTGTTTTATTATTGATAAATAATGTGACTGGGCTAGCACTATGCTATTATATATTATATTGTTATTGTAAATCTATTCTCACAACCAAACACAGCAGTTTATACTTGCAATTAATGTTAGTGGTTAATATTAGATATCGCTGCATTCATGTTTACTGCTTACATGTTCACCTAACAACCCAAATACACAAACTGTTCTTCCTTACATTTTTTTCAATGATAAACAACCATTAAACCATATTTGAAATGTGAAGATAGTAGAGAAACTAATGTTACTTTCATTCGAGAAAACAGGATTATTTTTGTTGAAACTCAGCTTTGTTTACTGTAGTTAAGTTCCTGGGCGTCTACATCCCTGTCCCATTTTGGTTAACCCTTACCATGCTTGACACGACTAATTCTGCCTTTGCGACCAGTGTAGATCATGATCAGCCTGCACATCAATGCAGTCTAATCATGATCTGCCCTATTCGCCATTCAGCCAGTATCTTTTTGGTAAGCACCCACTTTTAACAGTTAATGGTACTATCTAAATTGGCAGATGGTCAGTTCATTATAGAAATTTAGCAAGGTAAGGTTTAAGTTTTGTTGTAAGCTGGTATCTCAGTAACCACTATTTGGAATTGATTCAAACTTCACATACTTGTTCAAAGTGATGACCTAATGTGCAGTGCACTGGTTCATAACTGTATTTTGCTTTTTTACAATGTTATGCCCCTTTTTTTCAACTGAGCAATACTTGGTTACCTTTTTGTTTATATGCAGGTGTCTCAGTAACCACATGTGGGAATGGATTGCAATTTCACACACTTGCTGACTGTGATAATTTGACCAGCACTAAACAGGTTCCGTTACTCTTTTTGCTTTTATTATGAAGTTAGGTCCATTTTTTGACTTAAGCATTTTTGGTTAAGTTTTGTATGCATGCATGCCCACTTCTGTGATTGGATTGAAATACCACAAATCTGTTCACTGTGATGACATGACATGCACTGCATACGTGCTATAATTCTGCTGTTTTTTTTTTTTTACAAAGTTATACCCTTGTTCTGAATTAACAATTTTTCATAAAGTTTTTTATATAAGCTGGTGAGTAGGAATGGACTGAAAATGAAACACACTTGTTCACCATGATGACAAGACATGCAATATGCAGGTTTCATAGCTCTATTTTTCTTTTTTTTACAAAGTTGTATCCCTTCTTGACCTAAACTGGTATCTCAGTAACCACATTAACCTTTCTTATATAACAAGGCTTTTTGTTGTTATATTTTCTGGTCCTTTGGGATCATGGAGTCCATTCAATAGATGCGTAATAGAGTTCCACTTAAGCCAGTGCTAGGGTGCGTGAGAAGTGTTGCACATTTCATTACCTCTCATGAACAAACTGACAATAAAACCGAGTCTGCTATTATTCTGCTTGGCTGCATTCTGTGCTTCCAAAGGATCTTTCTACAGATTTTATTGCTGTTCTCTGAAAACTCTTGTTTTATGAAGTATTGCTTTTTTAACTTAATTTTTTAAGCACATAATTATATTGATATAATTCTAAGCTGGGTATAATAAAAGAAACCCCTGAATATATTGTAGGACGTAAGTATATTGAATATGAACTCGTTTTGTAATATGCTGTTTAATCAAGGTGTTAATATTATTTAATAAATCATTTCAAAGTCATGATTTTCCACCAATAATATGACATACTAAAGATACCCAAAAATAAACCCATTCTAGTACTATAATTATATTCCTTCAACTGACAAGTCTGCTACTATGCAACAGAACAAAAGAATTGAAACATCTACAAATTATGGGCTTTTAATGTAATATGAGCTGCATGGAAAACAAATATGGTGCGACAAGGATCAGACAGCCTGGCATCGGCGTTGTTGGTCATGTGTTGCTTTTAGCTATTGGAATGACGAAGTTGCGACAGCAGACCTGACAATCCGATGCGAGGTGTTTGGTCATTGGTCGACCCACTTTTGTTTTCCCAGGACGCTTATTATCAAGATTCAAAAAGTTTTCTGGTCAAGTTTTGACCTTAAGTGGTTTGTTGCTTGACAATCAACAACTGCATCAAATTCTGAAAATTGTATATCAAATTGTTTCAGGTGTAGCTGCACATCAACAATCTGTGCAGAACAAACCCACTATGAAGTAATTTGGCCAGATGTAACAGGCCGCAATACAGATCATAACTTTGAAATTCTCACTGATCCCCAACAATGTAGATACTTAAAAAATACAAGGGGTAATATCCTTCAACATGAATGCATTTTCTAATGAATAAATAAAACAGGACCACCAGACTGTTTGTTCCGCTGAATCATTTACGTAACTATCTTGCAATATTTTTAACAATATTCCATTAACTTCCAGTGTTTAGTATGTCACTAAATCATAGAAAATAATATGTTCTATAAATCAGTTTGGTGGGCCTATTTTTATGTTCATAATCTCATGGTGTTCACCAGTCAATTGGCGCTGAACTCTTCTTCTTTTTACTTTTCTTACTGAAATCAAAAATATACTAAAAATAACCAAAAAGAATAAATTTTAGTATCAATTAGGAATCACTTACACTGCTCTGATTTTTAATCTCCATAACTTTGAATGGCATGCTTGGTGTGTCAAGAATTCTTTTTCTTTAAAACATTAAAGACTTGTTAAATTTTCATATTCATTCATTAGTATTTTGTTTTCTTTTTTTCCTATATAATCCTTTCAGAATTTTTTACAGACATACTTAAAATATTTTAAAAAAGAGTTGTTCTCTTATTTTCAAAATGACATTTTTATTATTAAAAAATCCAGGCTTTCTCATGGTGTAATGCCTGATATACTATAGTTTAGATATGCAGGAAATTTTACAAGAGATATTCCAACTGTTGATATCAAGCATTCAAAGATGTGATATCACACATCTGAATGGGTGACATGATAACTGTCCATTCATCACACTTGATATCATATAATCAAAAGGGTGATATCACATATTCACATACCTGATTTGAATTGACAATATCCTAAAATAGCAAAAAAACTGTAAACTGACAACCTCAACCTTTCCAGCTATATCAGACTCACCTGATAAAACTATAGCCTATCATAATTTATCTCTCAGTGCAAAACAAAAATACATTTATAAATCTAACTCATGGCTAAGGGTAATGTCTGTAAGTCACTCTGTTCTGGCAATTATTTGCATACCCTTGATAGAATATTGGAGGTATATTTTCTTTTTTAAATAAACAGGGATTTTTCAAGGCTGATTTTGGGGCCGAATATGGGCCCCATCCCAACTGCAAAAATTTGCTTATTTTCTCAATTCTTAGGTTTAAATTTCCCAAAATTTTACTGACCGTTGAGTGTCTGCAAGTTTCTCACTGAAGAAATACCAGAAAATTTAGCAGGCACTTTCAAAAAACAAAGACTTTTAATATGACATCAAACAATAACAATGCTGAAATAAAGGTTGTATGATGGTAAAACTTTTTTTTTTTGTATTTCCCGATTTTCAGGTTTTACGCGACATTTTTCCCAACTGAATGGGCCCCAGGCCCCAGTTTCTAAATGGTAAAAAAATCCCTGATAAAGCATACTGTTGAAACTATATAAAAAGCACAAAATTCTTGAAAAAATTTCCTTTTCAAGACATGCTATAATTTAGGTAATTCAAAAATAACATGCAAACCAACTAAACATATTAAGCCGATCAATTCAAGTAAATCCATATAAAACTAGAATCACACTGTCCTGAATGGGCTTGTGTATGAGTTCCGGATAGCATCCATAACACATCCATAGAACTCCTAACTCATTCGTTAGTCATCCGGTGTATCTGTTCAGAAATCGGGGGCATCCAGGGGCAAGGGACGTGCGAAGTTTTGAACATGCTCAAAACTTTGCTATAGATAATATATCCGTAAGGTAATATATCCGTAAGGAATCCGTAATAAATCCCTAACAGTTCTGGAAAGATCGTAACAGATCTTAAAAGATCATAACAGTCTGGAAGACAATAACTGTGGTAAAAATATGAGCTATTACGGTTTTATTCCGGTTCTAATAAGGTTAATTAAGGTTCTGTTACCGTAACAAGTTCGCAAAACCTTTATTTCCTTACATATCGGGAACTCATCTGCAAGCCCTTCCTGGGCAGTGTGATTCTAGCTTAACCCTTAGCCTGCTGCAGGCGAATTTAACAGCCTTTGCAAACAGCTTGGAACCAGATCAGACGCCGATTAAATCGGCGTCTGATCAGGTTCCAAGCTGTTTGCTACTCTGACAATATTTCTTCCAGTTTTGGAGCAAAATGAATGAACTTTACAATTTTAGCAGACGACATTTCCTGCAGACCACAATTTATCTAGCATGCTAAAGGTTAAAGTAAACACAGTAAAGGAATCTAACACCACAAATCAGTCGAGGGAATGGTAAAACTTTGGCAGAGTCATGCCTGGTAAATGTTACATTGAAAGACGATTTATCCTATTTACTGCACGGAGCCATTTTTCACGGGCTGAATCATCCTCACTGAAATATGTTGTATTTGTAACATAATTACTTTTATTATGCAACTATCTAATAAATATCTTTTTTGAAATTTGAAGGCCAAATGGTATGCAGAAACTCGTGGAAACTAGAAATTTGCTGAAGGGGTATGTCAACTAAAAACATTTCACTGATAAAATACCAAGAAAATGGCCACAAACTCTCAGAATTTTGTCTACAAAGTGGTTGTTACAAATCAACTAAGGTCATAACTTTAAGTTATGGTCCCTTCAAAAATACTTTATAAACATACATTTACCATCTACAAAGCTAAAGATGCTCTGACATTGACAGACTGGGCTTATTCTTAAATCTGACAGTCACAGACTGATCTTATTCTTCAATATCTGACAGTCACAAACTGATCTTATTCTTCGATATCTGACAGTCACAGACTGATCTTATTCTTCAATCTGACAATAACAGGTTGAGTTTATTCTTTAATGTGACAGTTACAAACCGACCTTGTTCTTTAATCTGAAAGTAAAAACTGAACTGATTCAATAATCCCACATTCAGGGATTAATTTTGTTCTTTACTCTAACAGTCATAGATTGAGCTCCTTCTGTAATCTGACCATCGTAGACTGAGCTCCTTCTGTAATGTGAGTTACAGACTGAGCTCCGTCTTTAATCTGACAGTCATAGGCTGAGCTCCTTCTTTAATCTGACAGTCATAGACTGAGCTCCTTCTGTAATCTGTCAATCATAGACTGAGCTCTTTCTTTAATCTGACAATCGTAGACTGAGCTCCTTCTGTAATGTGAGTTACAGACTGAGCTCCGTCTTTAATCTGACAGTCATAGACTGAGCTCCTTCTTTAATCTGACAGTCATTGACTGAGCTCCTTTGTAATCTGACAGTCATAGACTGAGCTCCTTCTTTAATCTTACAGTCATAGACTGCAGTCTCTCTTTAATCTGACAGTCACACACTGAGCTCTTTCTTTTATATAAGTCACAGAGTGGGCTTAAAGTCTAAACAATATATTATTATGATTTGCACAAACATCATCACAGTCATTATCATTTATGAGACTGATTTTATTTTTTCATATTTCAGTTTCTTGCTACATATTTTTTTGTCCTTTCAGTTTACCAAACATGCACCATTCAAGTATCTCATGTCTCTGACAATGAGGTCCAAATGTACCTGTTAATATGCTAAAAGTTAGGAAGTATATACTTACATATTGCCACCACCTCCAGATGCTTTTTTCAACTTCTCTTTGATATTGAATGGGTTTGGATTCTGACTTTGTGTTGCAGCTGTAGACAATATAAATGTTCACTGTTGTTAAAATATACATTATAACACATCTTAATAGCGTTGAAAGGAACATCTTCATCCACTGTTTCAATATTGCTATTTCTCATCTGAGAATATTTTGGTATGCTATTGAACAGTTTATATTCTAAGAACTCTGTCAAAAGAATTGTAGTCAATAAATTAAGATGTAGTCCAGCACTTTCTTTAAACATATCTATTCTTCAACGTCCACTTAAGTATAGCTGGCACTTACTGTTCTCAAAGATGCTATGTCTAATGCTTCAACCTACAATATGAGGTACAACTGACACTTACTGTCTTACAACAGTGCCTATCTGCAGCTCTACCTAAAGCTTCTACCTGCATCATAAAATATCACTGACTTCTTCTGTCTTGCAAATGTACCTTTCTGCAGCTATGCCTAATGGATCAACCTACAATATGAGGTACAACTGACACCTACTGTCTTGCAACAGTACCTATCTGCAGCTCTACCTAAAGCTTCTACCTGCATCATGAAATACCACTGACTTCTTCTGTCCTGCAAATGTACCTTTCTGCAGCTATGCCTAATGGATCAACCTACAATATGAGGTACAACTGACACCTACTGTCTTGCAACAGTACCTATCTGCAGCTCTGCCTAAAGCTTCGATATCACTGGCTTCTTCTTTCTTGCAAGTGTACCTTTCTGCAGCTATGCCTAATGGTTCAACCTACAATATGAGGTACAACTGACACTTACTGTCTTGCAACAGTACCTATCTGCAGCTCTGCCTAAAGCTTCTACCTACATCATGAGATATCACTAACTTCTTCTGTCTTGCAAATGTACCTTTCTGCAGCTATGCCTAAAGCTTCTACCTGCATCATGAAATACCACTAACTTCTTCTGTCTTGCAAATGTACCTTTCTGCAGCTATGCCTAATGGTTCAACCTACAATATGAGGTACAACTGACACTTACTGTCTTGCAACAGTACCTATCTGCAGCTCTGCCTAAAGCTTCTACCTACATCATGAGATATCACTGACTTCTTCTGTCTTGCAAGTGTACCTTTCTGCAGCTATGCCTAATGGTTCTACCTATATCATGAGGTCTGACACCTACCCTCTTGCAAGATACCTATCTGCAGCTATGCCTAAAGCTTCTATCTGTATCATGAGATATCACTGACTTCTTCTGTCTTGCAAGTGTACCTTTTCTTGCAAGTGTACCTTTCTGCAACTATGCCTAATGGTTCTACCTATATCATGAGGTCTGCCACCTACCCTCTTGCAAGACTACCTGTCTGCAGCTATGCCTAAAGCTTCTACCTGCATCACAAGATTAAACTGAGACCTAATGTCTTGCAACAGTACCTATCTACAGCTACACCTAATACTTCTATCTGCATCATGAGGTTTAACTGGCAACAGTACCTATCTACAGCTACACCTAATACTTCTATCTGCATCATGAGGTTTAACTGGCAACAGTACCTATCTGCATGTATGCCTAATGCTTCTATCTGCATCATGAGGTTTAACTGGCAACAGTATCTATATGCATCTATGCCTAATGCTTCTATCTGCATCATGAGGTTTAACTGGCAACAGTATCTATATGCATCTATGCCTAATGCTTCTATCTACATCATGAGGTATAACTGACATCTACTCAACCATACCTATCTGCATCAGATGCCTAATGCTTCTATCTGCATCATAAAGTACAGCTGACACCTACTGTCTGGCAACAGTACCTATCTGCAGCTATGCCTGATGTTTTCTATCTGCATCATAAAGTAAACTGACACCTACTGTCTGGCAACAGTACCTATCTGCAGCTATGCCTAATGCTTCTATCTGCATCATAAAGAAACCTGACACCTACTGTCTGGCAACAGTACCTATCTGCAGCTATGCCTAATGTTTTCTACCTGCATCATAAAGTAAAGTGACACCTACTGTATGGCAACAGTACCTATCTGCAGCTATGCCTAATGCTTCTCCCTACATCAATGTAAAGCATCATTTCATTTTCCTCCATAAATGCAAATTCTAAAAAGCAACTTTACAACTTAAGGAAGCTAGCTTCAATTTGTGAAATGCCTTGAAAATACAACTTCTTCATGAATTACATTTAGACAATTAACATTTTGAATTTATTTCACGATACTCATTTCAGCTCTGTGTTAAGACAAAATAACACTTCATTAGATAGAAAGCAGACAGGTAAAATACTAGTCAAACTTCTCTAAATTAGATGAAGGAAATAAGCTGAAAACTAAGGTTTCTAACTGAATGATAATATTTATTGCAAGTGACAGAAAATTTATTCCTAGGTTCTCAAAGATTGTGAAGAACAAAGGACTCTGGTCTTTGATATATCTTCCAATACCACAGCAATAGGTACCAAATGATTCTAGATAGGTTTACTTTTCATTGTCTGTTATTCACTAAGCTATTAAATATCTTTACAAATATTGTGATGCTAATCTGGACTGGATTATTCAGGAGATAACCAGTTTGTTTTATCAATGGAAAATGTAAACAAATTAAGCAACACTAGTTGAATATCAAAATAAAACTTCCCCATGCTTTTTGTCATGAGAATCAGACATAAGAATTGGATGCTTAAGTTTTTCTGCATCATAAGGCACTGTTAGATCTTCTAATTCATGAGACACAAATGATGTTAGATTTTCTGCATTATGAGACACTGATGTAAGACTTCTTCCTCAGAAGACACTGTTCGACTTTCTGCCACATGAGACACTGCTAGATTTTATACCTGTAAACTGTTAGATTTATTCCATGTTCATTATACCATGTTTCATTTAATAGTTACGATAACAAAGAAGGAGCATTTACTTAAAACAAAAATGATTATGTTCTTTCACAGGATCGGAACCTAGAAATTTATTTTCTCTTTGAAACCTAGATAAAATAAAGCTTAATCTGTGTTAATTTTGTACGCATTAAAATTTGCGGATGAGTCATTTCCACAAAGTATGTGAGATAAAAGTTAAAGATGAAAGTGTAGGAAAGAAACGTATGTAAAACTGACTAAAAAGTGAATTTTAATGTTAAGAAATGCTGCAGAAAGGGTGGCGATTGGTACAAGACAAGAAGGGTGTATATAGCGGTGGCTGTTTATTACCTATGTCAGTGATAATCATGTGACTATACGTACCTGCAGACACTAACAACAGGCAATGCAAGACAACAAAAATATGTAAGAAAAGTTTGAGCTAAAATCCTGAACATTCTATATTTTTAACAAGAACTGTTTGAACAACAACATGCTCGACTATTAACTGTGTGAGGGGTTTGGGAGTAAAACAGGAAACATGAAGGAGAAACACTAGAATAGAAAGAGGAAGGGAGAGGAAAAAAGTACAAAAACTTAAAAAAAATATTTATTTTATTTACCAGATAGGTGGAGTGTAATGGGAAAGAGACAGAAGGAAGGAGTATGTGTGTGTGTGTGTGTGTGTGTGTGTGTGTGTGTGTGTGTGTGTGTGTGTGTGTGTGTGTGTGTGTGTGGAGGGGGGTGGGGGGCCTGGATGCTAAAATGTAATTAGGTGTAATATATGTAAAATAAAAGGATGAATAGCAAAGGTGAAGGCACTAAGAAACAATAACGTGTTGAATTTCAAATATTTTGAACAAATTTTAAAAATATTTATTTTATTTTTATAAGGGTGGAGTGGAAAGAGGGTGGGACAGGTGGGGAGCTAGAGTAAAGGTGGTTTCGGGATTTGAGCTTGACCTTTTGAGTCACTTACTCTGTCTCCCCTCTCATTAAGATGTGTCACCATGTGAGGATTAATGATAAATCAACATCAATACCAAAGCCAAGGCGAGTACAATAGCCCTCTTATTCTTCAACAAGGGGGCTCTGAAGGCCCTGAATCGCTCATCTGACCCAGTTCTTACCCAGATAAGTAAGAATCTAATTTGGCCTAGATTTCATATAAAATAACATTCTGACCATGTTTATGTAAATTAGGAAGATCGTTAGCCACTTTTTTTAAATGATGATCTTATCTTTTTTTTTTTTTTGGAACAGAACGTTTCTTTTATTCACCCAGGTACATGGTATTATAGTACAACAATATCTTGTGATCTAGTTTTTTTGCCAGACAAACATTTTGACCAAATTTCATGAAGATCAGGTAGAAAATGTGGCCTCTTTCAGTGTTAACCGAGTCGTTTTATGATTTGACCTAGTGACTTAGTTTTTGACCAAGATAAGTCGGTTTCAAAGTTAACCTAGATATCATACTTACAAACATTCTGATAAAGTGTTATAAAGATCATGTAAAAGCTTAGGGTATATATTCATAGAGACAAACATTCTGACAAAGTTTTATGAAGATAAGGTAAAAATGTGGCCTCAAGAATGTTAATAAGGTTTGCCTATTAACTGACCAAGTGATGTAGTGTTCTATCTAGATGATCCAGTAATATACTTGTCAGAAATTTTACTTAGGCTAGCATTCTGACCAAGATTCGTTAAGATTTGCCCAAAATTGTGACCTCTAGTGTGTTAATTATGGACGACAAATGGCGGACACTGGACGATCACAATAGTTCTACTTGAGCACTGTGCTCAGGTGAGCTATATATTTGAGCTAAAAATGCAACAGGCATGCCTAAGTCTTTAAAAAAAAAAAGTATTTTTCAAATAATTCACTTACTGGATAATAATTTACATGCTGAAATAAAGTTCAGTAATAAAGGCATATTTCAAGCATTTGAAAAATACATACTAAAGAATAAGCAGTACAGCACTGTCTGAAAGGTTCATCTTAATGTATGTATACACAATTATACATATGTAAGTAACATCTTAAATACTTTTATAAACTAAACTCATTGGCATGTAACTTACATATATCAACTGTGCACGTATGTATTACATTGTGCAAACTTAACAATTCAACAAATAAAAATTTTGCTTAATATATGATAAATTCTGTATTTGAGTAAGCAAGCATGTAAAAAACTTCAGATAACCAAATTGAAGAAAAGCATGGTTCAGAAGATTTCGAGTGCTTGTTTAAAGATTTGTGGTACATAATGAAAGTGTGTTTTTTTTGCGACTTTCCCGCTTTGACGGTGGAGGAAGACCCCAGGTGCCCCTCCGTGCATTATTTCATCACGGGCAGGCACCTGGGTAGAACCACCGGCCTTCTGTAAACCAGCTGAATGGCTTCCTCACATGAAGAATTCAACGCCCCGAGTAACGCTCGAACCCACATCAATAAGGGGCAAGTGATTTGAAGTCAGAGACCTTAACCACTTGGCCACAGAGGCCCCCATAATGAAAGTTAACAATGACATAATTAATACTATATTATAAAGATATGTAAAACTTAAAAATAAGTGCTTGAACCCCTTAACCAAAAATTGTGTACCCTTAAACCTGTAATAAATATATGCTTTTTCACTGGTATCATAAAGTCAACTCTTCCATTTATAAATGTGGAAAATTTAACAATGCCAAGAACCTCTTTTTACCATATTAAATCTTTTAAAACAAGAGGGCGCATAGATATATATTATACATTGCATTGAACTGGTTTTGATTAATTTTCCTGACATTTACCATGAAAACAATAATTTAAATGTTTCTTCTTGTTCATAGATAGCAAACATTTTCATATATCAGAATAAGCAAAGATAATGAAAGTTAAATGTAAAATACAACATGCACAACACAATACCTAGAAATGTATGTATAACATATATATTATACCTAATACTGCCGTCGCTCCCTTCCTAAACATAGCCACTATACCGCGCAGCAAATAAAAACAGCAATCATATTATAACACATATTGATTGCATAATGATATATCATACTTGCATATTTCATGTGCTGAACAAAAATATCAATAGTAGTGATTTCATAACCTCGCTGGGACTATGGTGACCTACTATCCTTGAAAAGAACTAAGCACGTGTACGAGGACAGATAAAAAAAAATACAAGGATTTTGTTACAGCAGAAATATTTCTAGCTATATATGTTACAGTAGAAATATTTCTAGCAATAAAGTTACATTATCAATTACTCTGTTTCTTCATCTGTTGAAATTAGGGGCACAAAAATTTAAGAAATCTCCTTTTATGAGGTTTTCTTTGGCAAAAATTCAAATAACTACAATGAAAATTGATTTATTTTTGGAATGTAATTATTGTTTTTGATTTTAATACTATTTTTTCCATGTCTGGTGGTTGGATGCCTGTTAGACATTTACAATGTTGTAGAAGCAAAAAAAACAACAAAACAAGAGCTGTCCGTAAGACAGCCAAGCTCGACTATTCGAAATATTGTCACAGAAGCAGGAAATTATTACCCAAAATGTTAAATATCAAAAGAGTTTAAGTTCGAAAGGGGACATAATTTGACCAAAATACATATCAGAGTTATGGGACTTGATGCTATCAACTAGTTTTATAACCCCGAAGAAACATGTTAGGTTTAAATTCAATATCTGCATTAGTTTTGGAGATAGTAACTTGCATGTAAACTTTAACCAGAATTTTCTAAGTCCAAAAGGGGGCATAATTTGTTCAAAATACATGTTAAGAGTTATGGAACTTGACCTAGTGAGGCTGGTAATTGACCTAGAAAAGGAAAGAATAAGATTCAAAGCTATATGCCTTTTGGTAATAGCTGTATGTACTTGCACGCAAAACTTTAACCAGAATTTTCTAAGTCCAAAAGGGGGCATAATTTGCCCAAAATACATGTCAGAGTTATGGGACTTGATTCTATCAACTAGTTTTATAACCCCGAAGACACATGTGAAGTTTCAATTTAATATCTATATTAGTTTTGGAGATAGTAACTTGCATGTAAAACTTTAACCAGGATTTTCTAAGTCCAAAAGGGGGCATAATTTGCCCAAAATACATGTCAGAGTTATGGGACTTGTCCAAGTGAGGTAGGTAATTGATCTAGAAAAAGAAAAAATAAGTTTCAAATCTATATGCCTTTTAGTAATAGCTGTATGTACTTGCACGCAAAACTTTAACCAGGATTTTCTAAGTCCAAAAGGGGGCATAATTTGCCCAAAATACATGTCAGAGTTATGGGACTTGTCCCAGTGAGGTAGGTAATTGATCTAGAAAAAGAAAAAATAAGTTTCAAATCTATATGCCTTTTAGTAATAGCTGTATGTACTTGCACGCAAAACTTTAACCAGAATTTTCTAAGTCCAAAAGGGGGCATAATTTGGCCAAAATGAAGGTCAGAGTTATGGGACTTGGTGCTATCAACTAGTTTTATAACCCCGAAGACACATGTAAAGTTTCAATTCAATATCTGCATTAGTTTTGGAGATAGTAACTTGCATGTAAAACTTTAACCAGGATTTTCTAAGTCCAAAAGGGGGCATAATTTGCTCAAAATACATGTCAGAGTTATGGGACTTGACCCAGTGAGGTAGGTAATTGATCTAGAAAAAGAAAAATAAGTTTCAAATCTATATGCCTTTTAGTAATAGCTGTATGTACTTGCACGCAAAACTTTAACCAGAATTTTCTAAGTCCAAAAGGGGGCATAATTTGGCCAAAATGAAGGTCAGAGTTATGGGACTTGGTGCTATCAACTAGTTTTATAACCCCAAAGACACATGTGAAGTTTCAATTCAATATCTGCATTAGTTTTGGAGATAGTAACTTGCATGTAAAACTTTAACCAAAATTTTCTAAGTCCAAAAGGGGGCATAATTTGCTCAAAATACATGTTAGAGTTATGGAACTTGACCCAGTGAGGTTGGTAATTGACCTAGAAAAAGAATAAGTAAGTTTCAAAGCTATATGCCTTTAAATGATAGCTGTATGTACTTGCATGCAAAAACTTAACCAAGGTGTGACGCCGACGCCGACGCCAGGGTGAGTAGATTAGCTAGACTATTCTTTGAATAGTCGAGCTAAAAAACAACATTTGTTGTTAAATAAATTTATGGGAATTTGTCACATGACAATTTGCAACTTTCCGATTAGATAGAATATCCAGTATTTTCACAGTGACTGCAGCAAGAGCAGCTTTTGAGAAAAGCGCATGTCTCCCAGAACTGCCTAATGATCTGAATAGTAGTATATGAGTCAACCATACACCAAGACCTCACATGATCTGACATGATTAGGTACTATTCACATGATTAGTAGTATATGAGTCATTTATGCCCACCAAAGACCTGAGCAATTTTCAGTAAATCAAGGGCCATAATTCCGAAGTGCCTGGGCAGATTTGGCTAGTTATCGAACTTGGCTGAGGACTTATGGTCAAACACAATTTGTTTAAGTTTGGTGAAGATTGGATGAGAAATGTTCGACTTAGAGCACGGACAAGATTTGTGACAGACACACACAGACAGGAGTAAATCAATGTCTCCCACACCACTGTGTGGTGGGTGACATAATTCTTAAAGGTTAAAAAAGATTTTTTCACCTAAATGAATACATGGGGTTTTCAATAATGACTGACAATATAAAGGACTACCTAAGTGACAAATACATGCCTCAAGTATTTATTGATACTCCTTAACATGCATTAGCAGTTGCCCCGCACAATTGTGCCAGTATAGATCAAATTCTGCCAATAACCACTTGAGGTATGCCTTTGCTATTTGATTTAACATAGATGGTTTTTTTTCAATAAAAAAATCTTATCACTATTCTTAATCTAAGTAGGTGCAGGATGTATGTTACTGTCTGTCTAATATTACATGTGAAAAACATGCATACAGTTAGTGAACTTCTGTAATTAAAATGGTGTAGAGTTAGTAGTTTTAGACTGACTGAATAACAGCAGGCTTCCAGGTAGCCTGTGTGAAGTAATTCACAAGTTCAATGTATCTATGGTTATTTTAAACTACCATAATAAAATACAGTGAGGTATTAGTTCTGAAACAAACATGTTTAGTTCTGGTTAGTGCTACTTTCACTTACTATGTTTTATATTAGGATTGATTTTTGTTTTAGGTCTCTCTTCATAAACTGCAAATAACAAAGTGATTGTTTAACATGCTGTTAATCTCTTGACTCATGCTGTTATATTGCAAGCAAGCAAATCTCTCAGAACTTTGACATACAATATAAGTAGATACATGTAAACCAGTGCCGTGAAGCACTATATTTCAGTTAGGACTGAAATATTTATGTGTTAGTTTACTCTGTGAATCAATGAGGAAGTCACAGATAACTATCAAGCACTCAGGAAAGTCTATGCTGTTGTATTACAGTAAGATGAGATTGAAGATATGTATTCTGGGTACAGACATTCAGGCACACAGGGATATATTGCCTCCCTAAGACACAAGTACATACATTATTCACAATACCTAACTGGACAACAAAATCTCTTCCAGACAGGAAATCCGTATTATTAGAAGTTCCTGATTCAAAAAATCAAATAATCCTGTATCTCTACACTCTCTTCAGCCTAATCAATTTCTTTCAGACTATTTTAATACGTCTAATAAAACATTTTTATTATAAGATTTGCTCTAATATACCATTTAACAGAGAATATTTTATAATACTTACTTTGCAGAAAATACCACAGTGAAAACTTCCTGAGAGTCAGAGGTAAAACACAGCTCAACATACTAGACCAGGTCATCCTGAACTCTCGTACAGACAAGTTCGACAGTGATGAAATCTCATTTAAATTGATACATTAAACTCAGGATATATACAATTTACCAGACAAACATGATCAGAGCAAAGTCACGCTAACAAACCTATTTGGTGTGAAGTTTGAGTGTAATACACTGTCATGTAAAAAAAAACTGTGGCATATATTTAAGGATGTCTATCAAATCATCATTTGTTTTAAGTGAAAAAAAGCTGCTTTCACATACCTAACTGATAATTTGTTTTCTGAACATCTGTCCATATTTCAATCAAATTTGTTTTCTAAACATAGAAAAAAAATGTACAAATACTTTTTTGCTGATTACAGGGTTGCAACACATACTTTCCTGAATAAGCATCCTGTGTTTTCCATTTAAACTGTATCAGTGATTCCTATTGTTTCAACATAAATATCTATGATACTTTTCTGTAAGATCATGCACTGTTTGGCTGTATGTGATATATGTGTTACTGCTATATGCATGTTGCTGATATATGCATGTTGCTGCTATATGTATGTGACTGATAAAGCACATTGCTAATACATGTTACATATATATCCAAGCTGCTGATATATATGTTACTGATATATGCATGTTGCTGATATTATCAGGTTATTTAACATTGTTCTGTACAATACGGAGATATGTTTGGACGAGTACCCAGCTGAGAAAACCATATTGGACGAGCCGCTAGGCGAGTTCAATATGGTTTTCTCAGCTGGGTACGAGTCCAAATATATCTGGTATTGTACACTACAATCTTAAATAACCTTTTTATTCTATATCTATTTTATCTTACTATAATAATAGTTTAAAATAAAAATGTTTCACTGAATATTGTATTCCTGCCTTTTCTAGTTTTTCCCAGCTTGGTATGAGTGCTAATATATATTATATTTATTTCACTTCATACGTAATATACGTAATTCATTGAATGTTGTTTTTTCTGTGTATCATCATTAAAAAAAGTATATGGTGCAACCTCTCTACAACAGCCATTTGGCGATTTGTGTGGTAATAATACTTGGGTGAGATATTATGCCCACAAACATTGTCAGCAAGTTTGGTGAAGATCGGATGAAAACAGTTCGACTTAAAAAAGCGGACAAGGCTAAATTCCCTGTTTTTCGAGTAATTCAAGGACTTTAATAAAAGAGTGCCTGTTACAATTTGGCTGGTTATCGAAAATGGCCGAGATGTAATGCCCACAAATATTGTCAGCAAGTTTGGTGAAGATCCGACAAAAACTGAATTATAGAGCAGACATGTTTTGGATGCTGACCGCCCGTCCGCTGCCATTCATAATCTTCTCCATTTTGTTTCCTAACCGTTAGATAAAAACTGCAGAGATAGCTATTCAGACAGTCAGGGCTGATACCAATTTCTAGGTTTCGTCCGGAATGGCTGATGATCCTTCTTACTGTATTTTTAAGTTTTTGATTATTAACGAACGTTTTAATATCTAAATCAGATAGCATTGTTATCCCTTGAATCGTTTTTGTGTGTTGAAAACAAAAAACTCAAATTAAATCCAGATTTCAAGACGCATAATCAAACTCTGTTCATAGAGCGCCTACTTCATCCGATTTACATTCGGAACATTTTCACGCGTTTCGGGCTTTATCGTATGTTTAACATGGGACTGTTGAACCGTCTAAATACAAAAAATACAGGATTTTTTGTATGCGCGTGCGTCCAAATACAAAAAATACAGGATTTTTGTACGCACGTGCATCCAAATACTGTAATATAGTGTACGGTCACGTGTTGCAAATGAATGTTCGCGATTGGATAGATAAAATAGGTACAGAATAAATGTATATTACTAATATATGCAGGTGGCTGATATATGTATATTACTGATATAAGCAAGTTGGTGATATATGCGCCTTGCTGATATATGCATGTTACTAATATATGCATGCTGCTGACATAAGCACATTACTGATATAATATTGTGCAGGTTGCTGATATATATGTTATCGATATATGCAGGTTGCTGATATATGCATCTTGATGACATATGTACTTTACTGATATATGCAGGTTGCTGACGTATGCATCTTGATGACATATGTACTTTACTGATATATGCAGGTTGCTGACGTATGCATCTTGATGACATATGTACTTTACTGATATATGCAGGTTGCTGACGTATGTATCTTGATGAGTTATGTACTTTACTGATATATACAGGTTGCTGACGTATGAATCTTGATGAGTTATGTACTTTACTGATATATATACAGGTTGCTGACGTATGAATCTTGATGACATATGTACTTTACTGATATATACAGGCTGCTGACGCATGAATCTTGATGAGATATGTACTTTACTGATATATACAGGTTGCTGATGTATGTATCTTGATGACATATGTACTTTACTGATATATACAGGTTGCTGATGTATGTATCTTGATGACATATGTACTTTACTGATATATACAGGTTGCTGATGTATGCATCTTGATGAACATATGTACTTTACTGATGTATGCAGGTTGCTGACGTATGTATCTTGATGAACATATGTACTTTACTGATGTATACAGGTTGCTGATGTATGAATCTTGATGACATATGTACTTTACTGATATATACAGGTTGTCGATACATGCGTGTTGCCCATATTGAGTTGCTGATAAATGTATGTTACTGATATATACTGACTAATATATACTTACATGGTCTACATCTGCACTTCTTGATCATACGTATATCAGATATGTCACTATGACAACTCTTACAATAATAATAGGCCCTGAAATAATATAGGTATAGAACCTGAATTCATTTAATAACTCTTACAGTATTACAAGTCATGTATATATTTCTTATTTAATTGTAATTAATGATGGGCCAACAATGACTTTCATAACTGCACTTTCATTAACCGATTAATAACATAGCACCACACCACAAGTGGATAATTTAGATTTACTCCTTCTTTTCAGTATTTAGTGTTCTTGTTCTATTCCACCAAGGAAATGCCTTTGGAAAGCTCGCCTTAGAAACAAATTGAGGTTATTTCTGACTATCCAAGTGAAAAAGGAGGATTTAGATGCTAGAAAGTGGATTTTATGAAACAAAGCTACACACATCTTCTGCATCATAACCAGATATCCTACTATGTCCAACTAGTTGCACTGTTCTGCTTATCTGTTCATACCAATTAATCAGACGGCAAATCTAACTTATTTACCAGTCACTGTTGTTCACATTATACTACAAACTATAATCGTTTAAACATATCAAATATCCATATGAACAAACTGTTTTATTTAACAACACAGAGTAAAATGACATCAAAAGTAATGTTACACATCCACAGAGGTCCAGTTACTAGTAATTGAGTATCTTCTGTCTTAAGGTCCAGAAATCATGCAGTAATTATAGTCGTAACAGGCAGTGTTATCATACAATATCTCTAGGCCCCCGAGATCATACAATTACAGGCCCTACATCATATATCTCTTGTAGCAGCAATAGGCCCTGAGATCATACAATTATAGGCCCTAAAATCATATATCTCTTGCAGCAGCAACAGGCCCTGACATCAAAAAATTATAGGCCCTAAAATCATATGCCTCTTGCAGATAGAAATAGGCCCTGAGATCATAGTTACAATAATAGGTAGGTGCTAAAATAATATGCCTCTTGCAGCAGCAATGGGCCCTGAGATCATACAATTATAGGCCCTAAAATCATATATCTCTTGCAGACAGCAATAGGCCCTGAGATCATACAATTATAGGCCCTAAAATCATGTATCTCTTGCAGCAGCAATAGGCCCTGAGATCATACAATTATAGGCCCTAAAATCATGTATCTCTTGCAGCAGCAATAGGCCCTGAGAGTGTAGTGTGATATTTACAGTAGTAATATTCCCATAAACTGTACAAATATTACCACTAATTTATAACATGGTAAATGTGTACTTGTGATCAACATATATTAGAACTGCAACACATCCTGAGTCTATTTACCTTTTAACTTCCTCTGCGGATTCAGCTATAAAGAATCCTTGTGTTGCTGTCTCTAGCTTTACCTTTGGTCCAGGGTTGATGGCCAGTGTACTTTCCTTACCCTCCTCTGACCGCACCTCTATAGCCAGTAACAGCAGCTTTAACTTTGCAAAACACAGTCTGAAATAACAAGCAGTAACATCAGTTATAAATTGACAAAAGACAATTTGAAATACAGTCAAAACAACAAGTAAGTGAAGTCTGAAATAACAGCAAGTAAAAACATTTTTAACTTGAAAAGAATATATGAAAAAGCAACTAGTAACAGCAGATCCAGTCTGGCAAAACACAGCTTATTCTACTTCATATCATTTTCCAGTAATAATATTTAGGGAAATCAAACAGTTTGCCAACTTAATCTTGATATTACAATCAGCTAAATTGTATCAGATGAATAATTTAGTATGGTTTTAAATACTTATTTGCATATATGAATTAATATATGATATTTTCAAATACCCATGAAATGGATATTCCTTACTGAAAATGAGTTGATCTACTGAACTGTAGGTGGATATTTTCTTTACAGTTTATGTGTGATTATCTACTGAACTGTAGGTGGACATTTTCTTCATAGTTTATGTAAGTTTATCTACTAGCACCACTGAAAGAGCCATATAATAATAGATACTTACTCTGCTGCCTCTTTAAACATAAACCACTGGAGAAGCTGTTTAATTTTAGATACTTACTTGGCTGCCTCTGGAAATGTGAGACCATTGACGGAGCTGGTTAACTGCAGACACTTACTCAGCTGCATCTGGAAACATGAGACCACTGAAGGAGCTGGTTAACTGCAGATACTTACTCAGCTGCATCTGGAAACATGAGACCAATGAAGAAGCTGGTTAACTGCAGATACTTACTCAGCTGCATCTGGAAATGTGAGACCATTGATGGAGCTGGTTAACTACAGACACTTACTCAGCTACATCTGGAAACATGAGACCAATGAAGAAGCTGGTTAACTGCAGATACTTACTCGGCTGCCACTGGAAACATGAGACCAATGGAGAAGCTGGTTAACTGCAGATACTTACTCAGCTGCATCTGGAAATGTGAGACCATTGAAGGAGCTGGATAACTACAGATACTTACTCAGCTGTCTCTGGAAAAATGAGACCAATGAAGGAGCTGGTTAACTGCAGATACTTACTCGGCTGCCTCTGGAAACGTGAGACCAATGAAGGAGCTGGTTAACTGCAGATACCTACTTGGCTACATTTAGAAGTGTCAGACCATTCAAGAAGCTGGGTAAATGTAGATACTTACTCGGCTGCCTCTGGAAACGTGAGACCACTGAAGGAGCTACCTCTGGAAAAATGAGACCACTGAAGGAGCTGGTTAACTGCAGATACTTACTCAGCTGCCTCTGGAAACATGAGACCACTGAAGGAGCTGTTTAAATGAAGATACCTACTTGGCTACCTTTAGAAGTGTGAGACCACTGAAGAAACTGGTTACCAGCAGATACTTACTCGGCTGCCTCTAGAAACATGAGACCAATGAAGAAGCTGGTTAACTGCAGATACTTACTCAGCTGCATCTGGAAATGTGAGACCATTGAAGGAGCTGGATAACTACAGATACTTACTCAGCAGCCTCTGGAAAAATGAGACCAATGAAGGAGCTGGTTAACTGCAGATACTTACTCGGCTGCCTCTGGAAACATGAGACCAATGAAGGAGCTGGTTAACTGCAGATACCTACTTGGCTACATTTAGAAGTGTCAGATTATTCAAGAAGGTGGGTAAATGTAGATACTTACTCGGCTGCCTCTGGAAACGTTACACCACTGAAGGAGCTGCCTCTGGAAAATGAGACCACTGAAGGAGCTGGTTAACAGCAGATACTTACTTGGCTGCCTCTGGAAACGTGAGACCACTGAAGGAGCTGGTTAAATGCAGATACCTACTTTGCTGCCTCTGGAAACATGAGCCCACTGAAGGAGCTGGTTAACTGCAGATACTTACTAGATTGCCTCTGGAAACGTGAAACCACTGAAGGAGCTGGGGCTGCCTCTGGAAACATGAGACCACTGAAGAAGCTGGTTAACTTGGCTACATTTAGAAGTGTCAGACCATTGGAGAAGCTGGATAAATGTAGATACTTACTCAGCTGCCTCTGGAAATGTGAGACCATTGAAGGAGCTGGATAAAAATTCTGTATACATCTCCATTGCTGTTCCACGCATATAGTCATTCTGCCACTGGGGCATACCTACTGACTATAATATAAGATAAAATGTTTGTATTGTAATATAGACTGTAAGATATAAAATTTGTACAAAGTGATAAAGAATAAAGTGGAACACAAAAGCTTGAAAACCATAGGCCAATAAAAATATATAGACCAATTTAAGTCAAAGTTTTGTTTTAAGATTCACAGATGTGTGCGATAAAAATGTCTATGCAGAAGGTAGATTTCAACCCAAGTTTCAAGTTTTGTAATGTTACTGAGTGTTCAAAATTACTGATTTATACCGGAATACTTCAAAACTGTTTGTACTTTAATATGTATATAAACCAAAGACTACAATAACATAACATGCTCTTTTTGCGAACATCGAGATATTTAATTTTTACATAAAATGAAACTATCTTTTTTGATGTAAAATAAATGTAAGGCCTTAAAACACTTCTAGATATAGAGGGAGAATTGTCTTACTGGTTTATATGATCTCATTGTGAACAGATTTGCCATCAATGTTGAAAAGCCTGGAGCAAGACAACTTTGAGCAATAAAACCTAGTTTCAGTTCTGCTATGCATACAGCATCATCCCCTCGTTTCCAATCCCAGCTTGGAATGTTCAGTAAATATGCCTGTGAAAAAAGTCAGCAAATAATTTATATAGGTGCAAAAACATACATCTATTTATGGAAAATATTTTTACAGCTTTTAATTAAAATTATGTTCTAAAATGGTGCATAAAACATTGTTGAAACAAACATACATGTTGGCATGAACAAAATGACACTAAATCACAATTAATTTTATTTTTCAATATTTCACAAAACTGTGTAAATATTTCACAATTCTGCATAACAAAAGAAACATCAGCTTGTCAGTTTTGCTGTGGCACCACTAAAGTTACATTTAGAAAACAAGGACAGGTTCTATTTAGAGGTCCAGAAAGGGATACCTAAATTCTTTTCCGCATCTTGGAAGTAGATAAATTTTGCACCCGATTTACTTTCGTAATGAAAGTCAAAAACATCAGAATATATTTTATAAGTTCTTTCGAATGGTTTCATAAATATATGAATCATTTAATTAAATCTATCTTAATTTACTTGTGTTGTCAGCCTAGCTTTTAACCTGCTAACACTTGTTTCAGTAACTGTGTTAGATAGCACATTATTTTTAGAAACCTGTGAAAGCCCCTCACAATACAGTCTCTTCCACTGGCACCAGACAAGGAAGAAAATGCCACTGTACATGTTAATCCCTACCCCTAGGTATACTATAAGAACCATGGTCATGAAAGTACCCATTTCAATTGCGCATTTCTCACCTAAAACGCCCAGTATGGTAAATGGGTACTAAGCATATTGAACAAAATTAATGGTAATTTATCTTCCATCGTGCATCAGTCACATTGTCTCAATATTCCATATCACAGAGATACACTGCGTATTTTATGCTTTCGTTAATGTTACAGAAAAAACTTGGATGAACTTCCCTCATGTAGTTCAGGTATATATAACAAAATTATTCTGATTGGCTGATATGGAAATGTAAGTCAATCCTTGTGTAACTACACATGTATGTATATGCAACATAACTGTGCATTGTGAATTAAATAAACAATACAAATGTGTACCACTCTATGATTCGAAATTAAAAATCATTTCTAAGATGACTTTCTTTCATCAGTTTGAGTTTTATTGTATAACTGTGAATATTTTACATTCTGTTTTTGATTGTTTATGTGCACATGGCTGTGTTGTCTAGACCGGAAGTTCATTAGAAAAGTTTATCCAAGTTAATTCTGTAACATTGACGAAAGCATCAGATGTGTGGAGTATCTCTGCAATATGAAATACTGAGACAATGTGACTGGTCATGATGGAAGACAAATTACCACTTGTTCAATATGCATATTGCCAATTTACCAAACTGCATGTTTTAGGTGAGAAATGTGCAATTGAAATGGGTTAGTACATTTTCCCATTTATAGTATACCTAGGGGTAGTGTATAACATGTGCAATGGCATTTTCTTACTGGTCTGGTGCCAGTGGTCTCTTCCACATGTACCAAGAATAGAATCACCCAAACACTTTGACAGCTGTTTTCTTAAATCTTTTCAGGATCATTGAAAATACATTAGATACCAACTTTGACAAGACTTTCAGTAATGGTAAGTGTATGAGTGTTTCTAGCCGATGGTGAAATTTATTTCAAGAAAGGCTATTTCATATTGTTTTAATTATGAGGTATCTGCATTATAAACTAGAAGATGCTTTTGCAAAAAAGCGCATGTCTCCCCCAATGTTCAGGCCCCTGTGACCTTGACCTTTGACGGAGTGACCCCAAAATCAATAGGGGTCATCTACTCTTCATGACCAATCATCCTATGAAGTTTCAACATTCTGGGTCAAGTGGTTCTCTAGTTATTGATTGGAAATGGTTTTCAATGTTCAGGCCCCTGTGACCTTGACCTTTGACGGAGTGACCCCAAAATCAATAGGGGTCATCTACTCTTCATGACCAATCATCCTATAAAGTTTCAACATTCTGGGTCAAGTGGTTCTCTAGTTATTGATCGGAAATGGTTTTCAATGTTCAGGCCCCTGTGACCTTGACCTTTGACAGAGTGACCCCAAAAACAATAGGGGTCGTCTACTCCAGCAGCCCTACAACCCTATGAAGTTTGAAGGTTCTAGGTCAAATGGTTCTCCAGTTATTGCTCGGAAATGAAGTGTGACGTACGGACGGACGGACGGACAGGGCAAAAACAATATGTTTCCAATAACGGAATGCTATCTTGTCAACCAGTATGCCTTCAAGAAAATGGTAAATGTATGGCTGAACATTGAGGTGTCGAAAGAAACTAGTTATACTGTAATACTAATGACTATCCCTGTATTTTATTTTTACCTTATTATGGTATTGTAAAAGTTGAACTATAACTTTAATGTCAGCATGGTAGTTTTTAATGGAGATAACCCGCATGATGTTGGATGCATCCTCCTGGTCTGGGTCATCACAATATTTGTTTGCTAACACAAGACAAGCATGTGCATCTTTGATCTGAAAAATAGAAGTGGTGTTTGTAATCACTGAAAACTATTTAAATCCTGACATTGAAATTACGTGCTGTTTAAACAATATTAAGGCTACTTCTGACTTAGCAAAAATAGTATCCTAATTTACAAACAGATTATATAAATTTTATAATGCATGTAGGTTACTGATAAAAAAAAGGTTAAAAATGACATAAAAAAGAACAAAATCCATGAAAGAATTCATAATTCAAACTGCTGTTAGTCTCAGTGGTTTCCCAGCAGGAATATGGCCTATGAAGAACTCCAACACAGTGTTACTTCCCCTTATTCATACAGTTGAATGTTTGACAATACTCCCGCATTGTTAATTTTTAAGGTAGTAGATAAGGAAACTAATATATATGATTTTTTTAAATTATCGAAGACAGTTTTTACCACAAAATTTTGAATGAGTTGCTTTTATTGTCAAACAATTTTTTTGGACAGAGCCATAATCTCAACTGAATAACATTTATATGTGACCCTGCCTACTGAACAAATCAAAGCGCTGACAGCACAGAAAGGTTGAAAACTGCATTTGATGTGCAATAAACCACTTCGCTGTAGCAGTTCAAGTCACTCCATGAAACAGTATAACATTCAAACTCAATGTTACATTATATACTAGAAATTCTGCTCTGACTAAAACCATTAAGTGTCCTGAAACACACTTGACGAGCTGCGTACGGCAACCCTTCATCGGCTTAATTAAAATTTACTATAATGATACCAATGAGAAATACAGTGTCTGTTTCATTTAAAACACAAATATTCACAAAGAGAATATAGATACTAGAAATATTAGATCCATGTCTTTTTTATTCAAATTAATATTTAACAGGTAACAGTTCGAAAGATATAACGTTACTTTTAATAAGCTAAAAATCTATAAAAAATGCTATTTTTAAACTGCCAGTGTGTCATCGTTTCTGTTTCAATTTTCTAAAGTTATACACCATTAGAAAGCTTGTGTGATCTGAGCTTTTCAAAGATGTGTAATATGATATATTTTCTTTTATCATATGTATTGAAACGATTGTTAAACCTGACCAGGAACTTTTACATAGAAATTATATAGAGAGATAAGCGGTCGGATAATACTAGTAAATAATCAATAAAAGTAGTGCGGAAATAGAACAGCGGATTAATCTGCTTCAGTGAAAACTGTCATTATTCAATTCTTGCAGTCTCTAGAATATGGTTGTAATAGACTGAAACAACCTAAAAATGACATTTCACTTACAATAAAGCATTATCTGCTACTTTATAACTTATTTTTGGTCAGTGTGGAAAATGTCTACTAAAAAAAAAGGCTGTATCAGCCCCTACATTGACCTGATAAAATTGTAGTTAAGTGCTATTAGATACAAAATGGTAACAGCTGATAAAGATATGACAACAGTACTGTCAGATGTAACACAGGACAGATTCTGTAACTGAAGGACAAAACATACAGATTTTTTTTCACTTCTCTTAAAAAGACTGTTTTGCTCTAATGACATGTAAAAAATTTATCAACGTTTCTTCCCCGAATTGTTCTCATAAAAAGAACATCTCTCAGGAGAAGTGCAATTATACAATATATGATTTTAAATCACTTGTGTAAACATTCTGTTCCATTTATGTGAACATTTTTCATTCTGTTGCAAGAAAAACCTCCTAGAAATTGATGAGATCAGAACTGGTACAGAGAGTTATACCAGGCTTTAATTGCTTAAGCATAATTCCAGCTTCCTCCTCAGTTTTCCAAGGTGTAATTACACCAGCAACAAATTAATCTCCTTGAATATTCAGGAAGCTGTTTTTGAGAATTTTTTGTTTGAGATGGAAGTAGGTTAACATTCTAGCACCTCAGGGTTATACTTTCTATACTTGAAAGAAGACAATTATTTTCCAATAAATAAATTAGTTTAAAATTGCACAAGTATATATAGACCAATAATATTGTAAAAGGTTATATTGATAAAAGAGTATCTTCAAAATTTAATGATTGGTTTATTTATAGAAATCAAAACCACATCCCACAATCATTCTGTCTAGCTCTATGTTCTCACTGATTTTTGAACTAAGAAAGTCATAAAAGTCATGCTCATTTGATATACCTAAACTGGAATACATACAGAACGCCTCTGTGAAAAAAAACATGTCGGACAAAGTTACCCATCCAAAGTTCTTTTTTTTTTTTTTCAAACACATTCTAATTTTCAAATTATCTAGTTTAATAATAGGCAATTTTAGAACTGATACTTTTTTCAATTTATGTAATCGATTTTGTATCTTTTTTTGAAGTTTTTGTCTACCATGGTCAAACTGAGTAGAGGGAGGAGTTTATCCATGGGGGTGGGGGTGGAGGGTATTGTCCTACTACTTTCATACCAGCTACAGAACACAATCATGGCTTATGCTATGGTACTAATTGAAATATATTATGAACTGGGTAAAAACTGAATAAGGAATGTAAAAACTATTCACAGGGTAGTTCAATGTTCTAGCATGGTTTAGACAATTTTTAGAGATGATGTATTAGTTCAGAAATCTGCCATTTAGTATTGTGCAAATTTGTTTAAGACAGAATAGATCAAAAGGATTTAAAATTACCAGGACAACACATTCTTACTAGTTTTGACTTTTATTGTCTTCCTCGGAATGTAATTAATTTTTTTCTTTCGATACAGAGTGTGTAGAAGAATGCTACACTGACTGTCCTACACTATCTATGACAAAAACTGTCACGTACAACAGAGTTGGCATAAGTATGATTATTATGTTATAAACATAAAATGTTTTCACCTAAAATATACTTTTACATGCAAAGGTGTAAAAATCTGTGACAAAAATTGTGTCCCAGTTTTCTAGCCAACTTTTTAACAGCATTCATCAGTTGATTGATGGACAACAGAAACCTTCAACAATCAAATATAAAAGTGTTATCTGATACATCACATTGTCCTAATATTGACATGATCACTGTTTAAGCTTATTTTAGATTCTATTGACTTAACAACTGTAAATAACTGTATGTATTTAAGCCATTATATGCAGCGGTCTAGTGCCATTTAGAAACATTTTCTGTTTCCGCTGATGTCAATACAGGCTGAAAATGTTTTCTGTTTACCATTTAGTAACATAGACTACCATTATTCTGTATTGTTCATCCTGCAGACACCTTTTATCCCATTATATGAATAATCAATGAGCACACTTCAACAATTTCTCAGGCGCATTAAGCATGGATCATTTCACGTCTAAACTGAATTATTTCAAATGCTTAAAAATGTATTTCTGATAAATTATTCATAGCTAACTTATATTTTCATTAACAAAAGGGCATAGAAGTTATTCAAATCTCCAAGTATGATATTCACATGGAAACCTGTACTGAATGCTGACATCTGCAAAACACATGAAATACATACATGCCATAATTTTTCAGAACGTTTCCGGGATTTTGAGTTAAAATTTCCGGGATTTTTACGTTTTGTCTGGGACATACACCGTGACATCGGTATTCGTCTGTTTCATGCAATAATATCATAATATTACATGTAATTTCAACATTTTAATTTAGAATATGTGTGGCAATCGATCTAGATCTAGATCTTAAATGATTACAACCTTTTAAAATAATTATCGTTTAATTGACTGTTTTCAATAAGCTCTTCCATAAAGGCTACACGTATGTGAAATATAACTGTACTGCAGATGCAGAGGAATACAAGATGCACTCTGTAGCAGTAGAATGCACAAAGAGACAAAGAAAGAAAACATGCAAAAATGTCTACAGCAAAGTTCCACTGAGCCCATCAGACACCAACAGACATCACATCAAATATTCACAAGACAATGCATACTATACTGCACCTAATATCAACCACCATTAACTTTATGTCAGAATGCACTAAACTCTTCATTAACCAAATCTCCTGACACTGATTTCATGTCACAATTCAATTTACCAAATCACCAGAAATTGACTAAACTGGTATGAAATTTAGACTATGCATTTATATTAATGAAAGCTCCTGACATTGACTTAATGTTGGAATGCAGTAACATAATAAGGCACTGACTAAATGATAGAATGTGGGATACTGTAACCTTTGACTACATATCACATTTACTCTACCTAAACCTAATCTGACACCAGACATATAGTGGTTTTTACCTTCACTCTTTCAAGGTCATTAGCATCCATGACGGTCCCCTGGAAAAACTCCACCTGTGTAAAATGCCTTTTAAACAAGCCTTCAAGTTCAAGGTCAGGTAAAGTTCTGAAAAAGATATAGAATACTGAGCAAAGATTACCAAAAACTTCCTACTAATGGCAGTTTGTCGCCTTATTTCCACAATGACTTAACTAGCTTTTTGACAGTTTTGGGAAACAACATTTACAGATTTGAGTGTCAGTACTTCTGCACTACTTACAGCCTTATTGTTCTGGAATTTCGCCAGTTTCTGTTAGTTCTACAAAGCCACAAATTCACCATCATACTGAGGTCATAGCATTCTCATCCATCAGATGTTCGTCAAAATCTCGAGACAAACCTCTGATTTATTTCTGTCGTTTATTTGGTGGGCATGCGCACTCGTATTTACTACCGGGAAAGTTTCAGCCAATCAATGTTTGCCAACTATTTGGCACGCCGAATGAAATTTCAAACAATATGTAAGCAAGGTATTGCTCTAACGATGGATTTAAGGTGATATTCCATGATTGCGATTAATAAAGATTATTTCTGTTATTCGATGTTAAGAATTTACCTGAAGAAATAAAATATTCCTGTAAGTCGGCATCGATATGAAAGACCGTGACGCTTTTCACGGACGTTTTGATTGTTCGCTAGATTTTGTCGCCAAACGACGCTGATTGGCTGAAACGTTTTACCTGTAATGTAACCAAACACAATATCGGCGAAATTGTGCCGAGGTTCATCCGGGGAACCACGGTAACCTCTGGTATGCGAAATGAGGTCATAGAGACAATGTCATATTATAATGACATTAACATCTCAATTTTGCCAAAAATGGACTTACAGCATTTGCAGATCCATGAAAAAATGGCCTACAGGTCCAAGTATTTCTAATATTTGACCTACTGACCTAGTTTGGATCGGACGTGACCAATTCAAACCTGACCTAAATATCAATCAAGTGAACATTCTGACCAATTTTCATGCAGATCCATGAAAAATATGGCCTCTAGAGAGGTCACAAGATTTTATTATTTGACCCATGACCTAGTTTTGACCGCAGTTGACCAGGTTTCTAACCTGACTAGATATCATCAAGATGAACATTCTGATCAATTTTCATGCAGATCAAATGAAAAATTACGGCCTCTACAGAGTCACAGGTTTTTCTATTATTTGACCTACTGACCTAGTTTTGGAAACGGACTTGACCAGTTTCGAACTTGAACTAGATATCATCAAGATGAACTTTCTGACCAATTTTCATGCAGATCCCATGAAAACTATGGCCTCTACAGAGGTCACAAGTTTTTTCTATTATTTGACCTACTGACCTAGGTTGGATCGGACGTGACCCAGTTCGAAACCTGACTAAATTATCATCAAGATGACATTCTGACCAATTTTCATGCAGATCCCATGAAAAATAGGCTCTAGAGAGGTCACAAGGATTTCTATTATTTGACCCACTGACCTAGTTTTGACCGCAGTTGACAGTTTCTAACTGACCTAGATATCATCAAGATGAACATTCTGATCAATTTCATGCAGATCAAATTGAAAAATACGGCCTCTACAGAGGTCACAAGGTTTTTCTATTATTTGACCTACTGACCTAGTTTTGGATCGAACGTGACCAGTTTCGAACCTGACCTAAATATCATCAAGATGAACATTCTGACCAATTTTCATGCAGAATCCCATGAAAAATAGACCTCTAGAGGGTCACAAGGATTTCTATTATTTGACCCACTGACCTAGTTTTGACGCAGTTGACCAGGTTTCTAACCTGACCTAGATATCATCAGATGAAATTTGATCAATTTTCAATGCAGATCAAATGAAAATACGGCCTCTACAGAGGTCACAAGGTTTTCTATTATTTGACCTACGACCTAGTTTGGACGGACGTGACCCAGTTTCGAAATTGACCTAGATATCATCAAGATGACTTTTGACCAATTTTCATGCAGATCCATGAAAATTTGGCCTCTAGAGAGGTCACAAGGATTTCTATTATTTGACCCATGACCTAGTTTTTGACCGCAGTTGACCAGGTTTTAACCTGACCTAGATATCATCAAGATGAACATTCTGATTAATTTTCATGCAAATCAAAATGAAAAATACGGCCTCTACAGAGTCACGAGGTTTTTCTATTATTTGACCTACTGACTAGTTTTGGACCGGACGTGACCCAGTTCGAAACTTGACCTAGAATATCAAGATGAACATTCTGACCAATTTTCGTGCAGATCCCATGAAAATATGACCTCCAGAGAGGTCACAAGGATTTCTATTATTTGACCTAATGACCTAGTTTTTGATAGGCACGTGACCCAGTTTCAAACTTGACCTAGATAGCATCAAGATGAACATTCTGACAATTTTTATGAAGATCCATGAAAATATGGCCTCTATGGAGGTCACAAGAATTTTCTATTTTTAGACGTACTGACCTAGTTTTGGACCGCAGTGACCCAATTCGAACTGAGCTAGAAATCATCAAGATGAACATTCTGACCAATTTTCATGCAGATCCCATGAAAAATATGGCCTCTACAGAGGTCACAAGGTTTTTCTATTATTTGACCTACTGACCTATTTTGGATCGACGTGACCCTGTTTCAAACCTGACCTAAATATCATCAAGATGAACATTCTGACCAATTTTCATGCAGATCCCATGAAAAATATGACCTCTAGAGAGGTCACAAGGATTTTCTATTATTTGACCACTGACCTAGTTTTTGACCGCAGTTGACCCGGTTTTAGCTGCACTAGATATCATCAAGATGAACATTCTGATCAATTTTCATACAGATCCAATGAAAAATACGGCCTCTACAGAGGTCACAAGGTTTTTCTATTATTTGACCTACTGACCTAGTTTTGGACCGGACGTGACCCAGTTTCGAACTTGACCTAGATTTCATCAAGATGAACATTCTGACCAATTTTCATGCAGATCCCATGAAAAATATGACCACCAGAGAGGTCACAAGGATTTTCATTATTTGACCTACTGACCAAGTTTTGATGGTATGTAACCAGTTTCGAACTTGACCTAGATATCATCAAGTGAACATTCTGACCAATTTTTTGAAGATCCATTGAAAAATATGGCCTCTAGGGAGGTCACAAGGATTTTCTATTTTTAGACCTACTGACCTAGTTTTGGACTGCACATGACCCAGTTTCGAACTTGACCTAGATATCATCAAGATGAACATTCTGACCAATTTTCATAAAGATCCCATGAAAAATGTGACCTCTAGAGTGGTCACAAGCAAAAGTTTAGGCACGCACGCACGGACTGACGGACGGACGACGGACGCTGCATGATCACAAAAGCTCACCTTGTCTCTTTGTGACAGGTGAGCTAAAAAAACAAGAGCTGCCACAGGAGACAGCACGCTGGACTATTTTGATGCTGGATAGTGAAATTGGGCACATCTGAGGAAGCTGTAGCTGTTACTGGTGTATTTAATGACACAAATGTGAATGAAATCCCAAGTAAAAAGGGGAAACTCATAAAATTACTGAGTAACTGACCTTGTTTCATATGATGAGGATGATCATCTGGAAAAACTAATTTGAATTTTTAATCAAATTCATTAAGTAATGACAAAGATATAGTGTAAGTGCACCACAATTAATCTGAAACTCTAAGTGAAAAGGGGGCATTATTAATGAAATATTGGTGTAATTATGGCCCTTGTATCATATGATGTGGGCAATAATGTGGTACATCTATTCTAAGTTTGAATCAAATCCATTTGGTAATAACAGAGATAAAGTGAAAGTGCACCAAAATTTTAACCTGAAATTTTAAGCAAAAAGGGGAATAATTAAAAAAAATATGGTGCAATAGTTATTGTCCTTGTGTCATATGATGTGGATGATGATGTGGTACAACTGTTTAAAGCTTGAATCAAATCTGTTTGGTAATAACAGAGATAGAGTGAAAGTGCATAAAAACGTTAACCTGAAATTTTAAGTAAAAAGGGGGATAACTCTTAAAATACAGATGTTACAGTTATGGCCCTTGTGTCAAATGATGTAGGTGGTGATTACAAACAATTAGTTTAAGTTTGAATCGAATCCCTTCTGAAATAACAGAGATATAGACAGTAAATTAAGTGAAAATGCATCAAAATTAAAATAACATTCCAAGTAAAAAGGGGGCATAATTCATGGAAAATTGGTGCCAGAGTTATGAACGTTGTGTCATATGATGTAGGTGATGATGTGGAACAACTATTTCAAGTTTGAATCAAATCCATTCAGTAACTAGAGCTGCTTTTGAGAAAAGCACATGTCTCCCACAACTGCCTAATCATCTAAATAGTAAGTCAGTCTTTTTATACTGTTTACACACTACAAATATACCTTTGAAGAGTAAAAAGGCTAATTTTGGGTAAATCAAGAACCATAATTCTGAAATACCTTGGGCGATTTGGCGAATTATCAAGCTTGGCTGAGGACTTATGTTCAAACATATTTTGCTCAAGTTTGGTGAAGATCGGATGAGGAATGTTCGACTTAGAGTGCCGACAAGAGCAAAAAGGTCGATTTTCACTAATTCAAGGACCATAATTCTGAAAAGCCTAAGCCAATTTGGCTAGTTATAAAATCTGGCCGAGGACTTATGGTCACACACATTTACTTCAAGTTTGGTGAAGATCGGATGAGAAATATTCGACTTACAGTGCAGACAAATTTAAAAAGGCCGATTTTTGGTAATTCAAGGGCCATGATGTTGAACAACTATTTCAAGTTTGAATCAAATCCATTCAGTAACTAGAGCTGCTTTTGAGAAAAGCGCATGTCTCCCACAACTGCCTAATCATCTAAATAGTAAGTCAGTCTTTTTATACTGTTTACTCACTACAAATATACCTTTGAAGAGTAAAAAGGCTAATTTTGGGTAAATCAAGGGCCATAATTCTGAAATACCTTGGGTGATTTGGCGAATCATCAAGCTTAGCCGAGGACTTATGGTCAAACATATTTTGCTCAAGTTTGGTGAAGATCGGATGAGAAATGTTCGACTTAGAGCGCGGACAAGAGCAAAAAGGCCGATTTTCAGTAATTCAAGGGCCATAATTCTGAAGTGCCTAAGCCAATTTGGCTAGTTATAGAACCTGGCCGAGGACTTATGGTCACACACATTTTGTTCAAGTTTGGTGATGATCGGATGAGAAATATTTGACTTACAGTGCAGACAAATTTAAAAAGGCCGATTTTCGGTAATTCAACTTGGCCGAGGACTTACGGTCAAACACATTTTGTTCATGTTTGGTGAAGATCGCATGAGAAATGTTCGACTTAGAGTGCGGACAAGATGAATGGTTTTTGGTGCATGTTTGAGAATGAATACTTAGCATTTTTATGAGTCTAGGTGATTCATTAATTATTGTAAAGGGCCATAATTCCGAAGAGCCCAGACTGATTTGGCTAGTTATCGAATCTGGCCGAGGTCTTATGGTCAAACACATTTTGTTCAAGTTTGGTGAAGATAGGATGAGAAATGTTCGACTTAGAGTGCAGACAACCTTTTTTGACAGACAGACTGACAGACACACAGACAGAAGTAAATCAATATGTCTCCCACACCACTGTGTGGTGGGAGACATAATAACAGAGATAAAGTGAAAGTGCACCAAAACTTTAACCTGAAATTCTAAGTAACAAGTGGGGATAATTCATTAAATAATGGTGCCAGAGTTATGTCCCTTAACTGTGCGCTATGATGCGGGTGATGATGAGGATTAACTATTTTAAGTCTGAAGCAAATCCATCAAAAAATAACAAAGATAAAGAGATTAAGTGCATGAAAACTTTAACCAAGGTGTGGATGCGGAAGGACGCCAACATCTACCCCATCCCAGGTTGAGTAAGATAGCTCTCCATACTTTGTATAGTCGAGCTAAAAACTGAAACGAAAATGCTTTATAATTATTGTTTCATTGAAAGAAATGCGTTCAAACTGTAAATAACAGTATTTTTTTTAAATAGAGTCAAGTCACTCTTTTTATACACAAAAAGTGTATTCCCTGGATATTTCAATACCATACCAATGACTGGGCTATTTTGTTTTATAAAGAAGTGTTTACAAAAGGTTTTGGATTATATTATAATAAATATATCATTGTATACATGATTCCTTTATTAGCTTGCTGGCAGTTGTAGGCTTCAGAAAATAAATACAATATATATATATTGATCCAATAATCAGGTGAACAATAATCAATATGGAATTTTCTGACCAACTTTTGGATCTACATTCAAACATAATTTCAGTATAGTCCTGTGTTTTCCTTGGTTATTAAAGTGAACCATTCACACATTTTGGGGCAAACAATGAGTTCTTTAAACAATTTGTATTTTATCAAAACGCCTTCTAAACATGCTTTGCAAAATACAAAAAAAAATGATTAAAACGAAGCAAAACCAAACAATCACTCTAATTGGCTTCTCGAATACTGATCAATACCATCACACTACATGACTTCTGGAATACTGAACAAAGCCATCACTCTACATAGCTTCTGGGCTTTTGAACAAAATCATCACTCTACATGACTTCTGGAGTACAGAACAAAACCATCACACTATATGACTTCTGAAATACTGAACAAAGCCATCACTCTACATAGCTTCTGGAATACTGAACAAAACCATCACTCTACATAACTTCTGGAATACTGAGCAAAACTATCACTCTACATAGCTTCTGGAATACTGCAAAACACAGCACTCTACATAGCTTCTGCAATACTGAACAAAACCATCACTCTACATAGCTTCTGCAATACTGCACAAAACCATCACTTTACATAGCTTCTGGAATACTTAACAAAACCATCACTCTATATGGCTTCTGGAATGCTCAACAAAACCATCACTCTACACAGCTTCTGGAATACTGAACAATACCATCACACTATATGACTTCTGAAATACTGAACAAAGCCATCACTCTACATAGCTTCTGGAATACTGAACAAAACCATCACTCTACATAGCTTCTGGAATACTGAACAAAACCATCACTCTACATAGCTTCTGGAATACTGAACAAAACCATCACATTATATGACTTCTGAAATACTGAACAAAGCCATTCACCTCTAATGACTTCTGACAATACTGAACGACAAACAAAAACCTATCAACTTTCACACAGCTTCTGGAATACTGAACAATACCATCACACAATAAGACTTCTGAAATACTGAACAAAGCCATCACTCTACATAGCTTCTGGAATACTGAACAAAACCATCACTCTACATAGCTTCTGGAATACTAAACAAAGCCATCACTCTACATAACCTCCCCTACATGACTTCTGGAATACTGAAAACAAAAACCAATACACAAACTCATTAATCTTTGAAATATTGAACAAAGCCATCACTCTTCATAGCTTGTCTGATAATACTTAACTCAAAGACAGCCATCTACATGCTTCTGGAATACTGAACAAAGCCATCACTCTACATAGCTTCTGGAATACTGAAAAAAGCCATCACCCTACATAGCTTCTGGAATACTGAACAAAACCATCACCTTACATGACTTCTGGAATACTAAACAAAGCCATCACTCTACATAGCTTCTGGAATACTGAATAAAGCCATTGCTCTACATAGCTTCTTGAATACTGAAAAAAGCCATCACTCTACATAGCTTCTGGAATACTGAACAAAGTCATCGCTCTACATAGCTTCTGGAATACTAACAAAGCCATCACTCTACATAGCTTCTGGAATACTGAAAAAAGCCATCACCCTACATAGCTTCTGGAATACTGAACAAAACCATCACCTTACATGACTTCTGGAATACTAAACAAACCCATCACTCTACATAGCTTCTGGAATACTGAATAAAGCCATCGCTCTACATAGCTTCAGGAATATTTGGCAAAGCCATCACTCTACATAGCTTCTGGAATACTGAAAAAAGCCATCACTCTACATAGCTTCTGGAATACTGAAAAAAGCCATCACTCTACATAGCTTCTGGAATACTGAACAAAACCATCACACTACATGACTTCTGGAATACTAAACAAAGCCATCACTCTACATAGCTTCTGGAATACTGAACAAAGCCATCACTCTACATAGCTTCTGGAATACTGATTCTATTTTTACAGTGACACAATTATAGGGCATATGGTGACTTTCCAGCTTTTGATGGTGGAGGAAGCCCCAAGTGCTCCTACATATCATCATGAGCAGGCACCTGGATAGCTTCCTTACATGAAGAATTCAAACCCTCCCCCCCCCACCCTGGGTGAGGCTCAAACCCACATTGGTGAGGGGCAAACAATTTGAAGTCAGCAACCTTAACCATTCCGGCATGGAGACCCCTTCTTAAATACTGAACAAAACAATTGCACTACATGGCTTTTGGATTACTGATCAAAAACAATGCTACATAGCTTCTGAAATACTAACAAAACCACCACTATATTTGTATTAGGCTTAATACTGAATGTCTTCTGAAATACTTAAAATTTTATCATCACCATAGAAGACTGCAACCAAACTCTTATTACAAAACAACAGATGATATCTACATTTAAATTTGTGACAAGATTAATGAAAAAACTAGACTTACTTATGCAGAAAAATGATTTCCACATCAACATCTTCTCTGTCCTTATGTAGAAAGTCTTTAAGAAAGTTTGACACTGAATCATATGTGATGTGACCACATACCACAATATGCCTGAAAACACATCAAAGTTATATAAATAAAACTATAGATTCTGTGTCTAATATTTCTGTGGTTGCTCTGTATACTGTGTAATTATATGGGGGGGGGAAAACCTTATTTTGATAAATTCTGATATAATGTGTCAATCCATAAAATAGATAAAGAAAAAAGAAATATAATCTGTTTTATCTTTAAGACTTTAAATCCACAATTATGTATTTCACAGAAAGTGCCATTTTGGCCCAAACTGCAAAATACAGTACCAACAAATTTTTGTCAGTAACTTTTGCCAAATGTTTTTATTTCAGATATTTACTTGACAGCTTACACAACTGTTTTCTATAAAATCATTCCTCAAGATATTATTTCAATTAGAAGTTTAACCATAATTTCAAAGTATGCCAATAATTTCAATCATAGCATTTGTTATACTTCATACTGCATACCTGTATTAAGAGTTATTTTGATAATATGCTTACTTTTTCCCCCTTTCCTTTTTAAAAGTTCCCCCATATTTCTGCTGTCGACCTATGATATCTGCAATTTCTGGAATCCAGCTGGCAAACAAACCCTACAACAGAAAATATATGTCAGTACATCACTCAGTGCATCATTACATAACCTGTTACCAGTTTGCAGCACCTGTGTTTTATATCACTAAATGTCAGTTCAAACACCTACCTGACTTCAATGAGGAATGGAGATATCCTAACAGTAAATATATATGTTATACTCATTACTTATATAAGCTTTGTTTCTCTCATTGAGATGTTACAAGAATTCTGGAACATTTCATGACCAATCAGTTTTATAGTTACATACATGCTAGATACTAATGACCAATGATTTCCAGTAAGGCTGGAGCATTATGATGGCATTAACTTACTCACCTACATAACCTAAATAATCTGACTGATCAAGCAAAGTAATATGTAAAACATTGCATAACCTTCACTAAATACTAGTTCTTGACCTGTGTAATACTGACATAAAAACTGGTACAATAAATGCCAACACGGTCAGAGGTTTAGGTGATAGAGGTCAAGCAATGGGTTATTTACAGTGGTGGAATGAAGACAAAAGTATCTGGACAAAAATGATAATGGCACTAATATGAATACAATAATTATTGGAAGTTTTCAAAGATGACACAAACACAGATATTTGCACATTTATGATGGTTAAAAACTAAGATGCATTAGGATATTTACAGACGGAACACAGACAAAGTATTTGGACACTAACAATGGTGACACTAAAATGCATGTAATGGGACATTAAGAACGATGGAAAAAAGTAATAAGTACGTGTACATTATGATGGTGAAACTAGTAGGGAATCGATCCTACTGATTTTCGTCGCATAGCGATGAAAACTGGAATCTATAGAAACATGCAATATATACAGAATGAGATATACTATCAAATTAAAAAATGTGGTCTTCCGGCATGTGCACAGAGTGTCTGACTTCGGATTTTTTGGAAGAATACGCTTTTTCCCTGTGCGTAATAAGTGTCCACATAACTTGTCCGAACTGTAACGTCTTGTACATCAGTACAAATATGTGCAGTATTGTTTTTTATTCCAAAATCTACCTTTAAATTGATACAAACGCATATTTCTGGACAAGCTTATGGACTGTAACAATTCCCGATTGAGGCATTGCCTTATTTCATATTATGCATGTATTGAGAGATATTTACAGATGTATGCAATGATGAAAAAATTCACAGATATTTGGTCACTGACAATGGTGATACAACTATGATGGAACAAAGCAAAGTATTGGGACACTGCACATTGTGACACTTATGATATTCTCTAGACATTCACACTGATGACACTATTGACGCATGATCATTAACAATGATCATAAAAACAGTATTCGGACACTGACAAAGGTGACCCTAAGTAGACACATTGGGACATTTACAATGATGGCTTGAAACAAAACTACTACGACATTGAACCACTGTGACACTAAGACTATTACCAGACATTTACAATGGTCATACTATGATGCATTTATTGGGATATTTACAATGGCAACACAAAACAAAAGTACTGAGGCACTGACAAAGGTGACAATATAAGACAATTGTTTAGGGACATATACGATGACCACACTGTAATGCACGCTTTGGGACACTGACAATGATAGCACTAAGAATCTTTTTTAGGACATTTACAATGGTGACAATAAGATTTGGGACATTTAGAATGGTGGCACAAAGATACATTGTATAATGTAAGTAACAATGGTAAGGCACTGAGACTCATTTTTCAGGACATTTACAATGCTGGAACTGATATATGGTATACAGGACAATTACAATGATGGTACTGAGATATGGTATACAGGACATTTACAATGTGGGTACTAAGATATGATAAACAAGACATTTACAATGATGGTACCGAGATATGGTATACAGGACAATTACAGTGATGGTACTGAGATATGATAAACAAGACATTTACAATGATGGTACTGAGATAGGATAAACAAGACATTTACAATGATAGTACTGAGATATGGTATACAGGACAATTACAGTGATGGTACTGAGATATGATAAACAAGACATTTACAATGATAGTACTGAGATATGGTATACAGGACATTAACAATGAGGGTACTGAGATATGGTATACAAGACATTTACAATGATGGTACTGAGATATGATAAACAAGACATTTACAATGATGGTACTGAGATATGGTATACAGGACAATTACAATGATGGTACTGAGATATGATAAACAAGACAATTACAATGACGGTACTGAGATATGGTATACAGGACAATTACAATGACGGTACTGAGATATGAAATACAAGACATTTACAATGATGGTACTGAGATATGATAAACAAGACATTTACAATGATGGTACTGAGATATGGTATACAGGACATTAACAATGAGGGTACTGAGATATGATATACAAGACATTTACAATGATAGTACTTAGATATGGTATACAGGACATTAACAATGAGGGTACTGAGATATGGTATACAAGACATTTACAATGATGGTACTGAGATATGATAAACAAGACATTTACAATGATGGTACTGAGATATGGTATACAGGACAATTACAGTGATGGTACTGAGATATGATAAACAAGACAATTACAATGACGATACTGAGATATGGTATACAGGACAATTACAGTGATGGTACTGAGATATGAAATACAAGACATTTACAATGATGGTACTGAGATATGATAAACAGGACATTTACAATGATGGTACTGAGATATGGTATACAGGACATTAACAATGAGGGTACTGAGATATGATATACAAGACATTTACAATGATGGTACTGAGTATTAGGACACTATATTGGTGTCATTGAGATGCATGTATTATGACATTTACAATGGTAATACTGATATGCATATATAAGGACATTTAAAGGAAATGAATTATTATGAATTTTTGAGTGTAGCTAGCGTGTTTTCAAATCCTTTCAAGTTGCATTATTTTTTAATGTAAACTTAATTACATATTTGTGATTTATGTACATGATATATAAAATACTATAAGGACACCGAGATGTTATACTAGCACATTTACAATGGTGGAACAGAGATGTATGTATGAGGATATTTATAATGGTGATATTAGGACACTTATGATGGTGCATCAATTGGCACATTCACAGTGGTTGTACTGAGATGCATAATTATATTAGGACATTAATGATGGTGGTACTGAGATGTATGTAATAGGACCAATGAGATGCATGTACTAGAACATTTACTATGGTTATGAATATAGGACATTTACAATTGTGGAACTGAAATGCATGTATTAGGACATTTACAATGAATTTCAAAGTACACTGATGGTACTGAGAAACATATACAAGGACATTTACAATGATAGTACATTGATGGTACTGAGAAACATATACAAGGACATTTACAATGGTAGTACATTGATGGTACTGAGAAACATATACAAGGACATTTACAATGGTAGTACATTGATGGTGCTGAGAAACATATACAAGGACATTTACAATGATAGTACAATGATGGTACTGAGAAACATATACAAGGACATTTACAATGGTAGTACATTGATGGTACTGAGAAACATATACAAGGACATTTACAATGGTAGTACACTGATGGTACTGAGAAACATATACAAGGACATTTACAATGATAGTACATTGATGGTACTGAGAAACATATACAAGGACATTTACAATGATAGTACATTGATGGTACTGAGAAACATATACAAGGACATTTACAATGGTAGTACACTGATGGTACTGAGAAACATTTACAATGATAGTACATTGATGGTACTGAGAAACATATACAAGGACATTTACAATGGTAGTGCATTGATGGTACTGAGAAACATATACAAGGACATTTACAATGATAGTACATTGATGGTACTGAGAAACATATACAAGGACATTTACAATGGTAGTGCATTGATGGTACTGAGAAACATATACAAGGACATTTACGATGATAGTACATTGATGGTACTGAGAAACATATACAAGGACATTTACAATGGTGTTCATGACAAGAATGTATTTTAATACTTACAATGCTAGCACAGATGAAGATGGCAATAAATGTTCTTCCCATGACAGTGGTAGCATTGATGTCTCCATATCCCACTGTTGACATGGTAACCACCAGGAAATACAAACATTCCCAGTAAGTGAGAGGATGCTTGTTGTTGAAATCGAAAAAGAAATCTCCAGAATTTTCCAGCTGAAAAATGTACAAAAGTGTCAGTGTAAAAATTGTAATTCATATTAACAACTAAGTTTTATATTCAACAAATATTATACTACACATTGTTTTTTTTTTTTTGCTTTAAACAAGGCCTTCTTTTCATATCCTAAAAACACTGATGTTTACAGAAAACTGATCAATGACGATGTAATATCTTCATTTTCTTCTCTACAGGGAACACTGTTACTTTAGAGCAACGCAAGATTACATTTCAGTCAAGCCTATTTACAGATTCTGATTAAAAGTAACAAATAACAAGTACTGAATAACAAGGATTACACATAGCTACCAGGATATTACTCAGTATACAGTTAGGGGAAAGAAAATTATCACAAGTCTCGAATAAAGTGGTCAAAACAATACAGTCTTGAAACAAATTTCTATGTTATAGTGGTAGATTACACAGTACTTCACAGGAATAGCTATTTTAAAAACAGTAATATTTTTGAGGAACTAATTTTTGTGCACTTCAAGGTCGAGTCAATCCAAAATTTTTTGTTCAAAAGTTAAAATTCAAGAAGTAATATCCCAACAAAAATGCTGTTTTGGTCCAAACTGCAACATTTCCTGTGCAGTGCAGAAAATTTAATGAATTCACAGACGTCCAAAATAAACCCTTCCTCAACAAAGAGCTTTTAAAATACAACCTTTATTGTTTGCTTGTATTTCAGTTATGTAATGATGTGCAGTTAACCTAACCAGTGTTCCTGGATTCTGTACCAGTACAAACTTGTTCTCCACAAATAACTACCAACTTCCCAACACGAATCAGAGGTGGAAGACGAATGATTTCGGGCACAGTATACCAAGGGAGAATATTAGAATGATCCAACAGATCTACGCTCTCCCTATTGAGCTAAGCCAGCGAGCTTTCTCATACTTTATAAGAAGAAGCCAACCAAGTAACAGAGTTTAAACACAAACTACTTATCTCATGCTTTATACTAGGAGGAGCCCACTTGACAGTTCTTAAACACAAAATATTAACCTCATGTCTTAACTTGAAGAAGCTATCATGATAGTGCTACAAACCACATATCACATGCCTTTTTTGCAGCTTATAAGTATCTAAACTAAAAGAAGCCAACTTGACATAGCTTAAATACAAATTTCTGATCTCATGTCTTAACTAGAAGAAGCTAACTTGACAGTGCAACTAGAAAAAGCTGACTTAACATAGCTTAAATACAAACAGCTTATCTATTTATCTCATGTCCTTACTAGATGATGCCCAACACCAGTTCATATACAAGCCCATTACATAATGATGGTGCAAAATTTTAATGAATGATTTCTTTATACTGTCACTAGAAGAGGACATTAAGAATGAGCCAATGGTAGAAAATGACCAGTGTTGTAGTGCCCTGACACAAACCTCAACCTGGGAACAGCTGTAATGATCACATCATGACTGAGCCGTGCCATGGGAAAACCAACATAGTGGGTTTGCGACCAGCATGGATCCAGACCAGCCTGCGCATCCGCGCAGTCTGGTCAGGATCCATGCTGTTCGCTAACAGTTTCTCTGAATGCTATAGGCTTTGAAAGCGAACAGCATGGATCCTGACCAGACTGCGCGGATGCGCAGGCTGGTCTGGATCCATGCTGGTCGCAAACCCACTATGTTGGTTTTCTCATGGCACGGCTCATATTATTTTTTCCAATGTGTCAGTATAATCACATATTACCATCTTGTTATTAAATTTGATCATGAACTTACCACAGTATAAACAAATCCAACAGCATATTAGTGCTATATTGTCTGTAAGTATTGACCAGGCACTCATTAATCTTCATCAATATTTTCAGGCGTTTTCGTTATTTTAAGCTAGTATCAAATTTTGTATCCTGAAAATATCTACATTAACAAAAATAACCTAGTATATAGTTAACCAATGGCACATTGGCATAGCAGTAAGCTCTCTGACTTCCATGTACATTACCATGGGTTCGAATACAGTTTACACCATTCTTTTGAATTCAATAAAATGTAATCTTACCGATATTGCTTCTATTCTTACATTATTTCATGAAACATATTTCTTGTTTTTTTTAGTCTTATTTTTATCTTGTACTGACACAAGTTGCTTGAATTGTCGGTTCAATAAGTGAACACTTATCAAGTCTTGAATTTTCCTAAAAATATTTGGAAATATTGTTGACGTTAATTTGTCTTTAGATCTAAGATGCTTTAAACACATTCAGTCAACATTTTGTAGAACATGTATGAATAGTAGTGATTTTCTTTCAATAAATGAACAGTAAATCATGATAAATGCAACAATTTTCCTGTGTATTAAAAATACAGATGAAATAAGAAATGATATGGTCAGACAGAGGACTCTAACCCACAACCCCGAGATTGGCATCTGAACGTTCTGTCAGCACAGCTTTATCTGCACATGTGACATGATGGTATCAATTAAGAAATGTATATCTATTGATTTTTCAACAGTTATATACCAGTAGCGTTTTAGTTTGAACACCAAAATTAATTTACGGAAACATACAGAGTATGCATGAGTGCCAGGACAATACTTAAGGAGAATAAATAATTGCACTTGAACTTTTGTCTAAGGTGAACTAGCAACTCTGATAAATATATAACTCCTGTTTATTATATAAGCTTGTACCTCCGGAATGAACAAAACTAGTGAAAATTTATCATTAATCATTTAAGACCAATAACAACACAAAGTCACTATGTATTCAATTTGGCCCTTTATCAAAGGGTGAAATTAATATCCATATTAGTATCTTGTTAAATCCAATATCCTTAACAACAAGTTATGTTCCTAAGAGATACTCCCATGTCACAGAATGGGACAATGTGTCAAGAAACAGATTTTTGTTGTGGTTTTTGTTTGGTTTTGTTTTAATCAAGTCAAAACAACAAAGTTTAGACAATATGGTGACTTTCCAGTATATGTTGTGGAGGAAACATAATGTGCCTCTCTGGGCATTATTTAAGGAACTGAAAGAATTCTATATACAAAGTGATTCAGAGTTAGGTTTGCAAGGTACAGCAGTGAAGGGCAATTAAAGCAAAGTCAGCTGTCAAGCCCTGTGTTGCAAAAAGGAACAGTACTTATACACAGTGACTGATCCTTCCACAAGTCTGATCCACTGTGCCCTTATATAAAACAAGAGGCTCATAATGGCTCAAGATTGCTCAACAACTGAGTTTTACAGATTGTTTGAATAATTTTGGTAGAAGGTCATGCATGGATAATATCTGTGAAATTATTTTGAAATTGGACCAGTGTTTTCTAACAAGAATGATTTTTGAAAGTACCCACTTAATGCATATAGGATATATGCTGTATACATATATGAAAAGTGACTTTCCCCTCTGGTGGCCACGTTGTGGAAAAACTGGAATATTTTGAATATACTTGGTAAAGGGTCACTGAATGAACATTTCTGTGATATTATTGAAAGTAGATTCCAAAGAGACAAACATTAACAATGTTTTATGCAAAGTAGGTGGACCATTAACCATTTTTTACAATTATTTGACCTAGTGACCTAGTTTTTCACCCTAGACTTTAAACAGACAAACATTCTGACCAAATATGGATCATGACGATCAGGTAGAAAATGTTAGCTAGGTCTTTCTATGATTTTACCTAGTGACATAGTTTTTGACCTAGATAATCCAGCTTCAAAGCTGACCTAAATTTCATACAAATATTCTGATATAATTTTATGAAGATCAAGTATAATTTGTGGCCTCAACAGTGGATTTTCTTTGATTTAACCTAGTGACCTAGTTTTTTTTTAACAGCCAACTTTTCAACTTGACCTAGATTTCATATAGATAAACATTCTGACATAGAGTAGAAAGTTGGGCCTCTGGAGTGTTCAAAAGATTTTTAAATGATTTGACCTTGTGACCTTGTTTAAGACCTATGATAACCCAGTCTTTAGCTTTGTGCTAAGGAGAGCTAAAAATTGATACGTAGAGCTAAAAACTTATACGTCACCTTCAATGATCAAATGCTAAAACTAACAGGTAAACACTGTTTTTGGTATTCATTATCAAAAGATATTGAAAACACTGAAAACTATTTGGTACCATGAAACAACATCTTGCTTCATGGTTGTGCTGGAATGATTTTTAGTTCTTGCAGATCTTTTATGGTGGATGTGTAAACTGTAAAATCTTCCAGCTGAATCAACAGTATTCATTCATCAATGTTTTAACAGTACAACAAAATTGTGCCTTGTAATTTAAAAGATACATAAAACGTAAACTTCAAAGGTAGATCACCTTTTGATTTATCAGACCAATATAAAGTAATTATACCATGGCACCTCATAAATTATGTTCTGCATAGTTTCATTTGGTATGCAAGCACTTGTGAAATGTGGAGTTACTCCATGGCTGAGTGATTAAGGTTGCTGTCTTTGATCACTTGCCTCTTACTGCTGTAGGTTCAAAACCTCCCTCGGGAAGTAGGATAATTTTATGTGAAGAAGTCATTCATCTGCCTTACAGAAGGCTGGTGGTTCTAGCCAAGTGCCCACACATGCATTTTATGTCAGACATTATGCCTGTGACACTGATGAGATTTTTTTGTAGTCTTATATTAAAACCTACATAAATGGAAAATATCAGCAACAAAGTATGATGTCAACTTGAAAAAAACCCTGAAGGATTCAATAATAGGCAGCACATATTGTACAGGTATTCAAATAAATGTTAAGAGCAAATAAAATGAGAAACAAGTGGCAAACTGCAACAATATGCCCATCACATCAAATTACTTTTGACTTTAAAAATACTTATTGAGCAGACTGTCAGTTATTAGAAGTTTGACTAATTTGACTAACTCAAGTGTTTTTCATCAAAAGGATACATTCAATTTTCACAAATTTTATGTAATGCAAGGGCCATAACTCAAGAGTAACTGGGTATATCTGACTGGTTATATCAAACTTTTTTCAGATATTACAACCACATTGTGACCAAGTCTGGTGAATATCGGATATGAAAACTGAAGCTAGACAAAACACCGTTAATTTTCAGAAATTTTAGTAACTCAAGGGCCATAACTCCAAAGCCTTTATGACAATTCAGCTGGTTATTGAAACTTGGCGAGATATTACGTCCATTAACAATGTGACCAAGTTTAGTGAACACTGGATAAGAACTGCTCAAGTTGAAAGAGAAGACAACTTTAGCGCATGCTGCACACCCACTGCCACATGTGATCACATAATACCTTGTGTTTCAATTGTGTATAAAAAGGAAACAATCATCATTTAGAATCTTCTTTCTAGGATTTTACATATATGACTGTTTTATCATTGGAGACATGAGGTTGGCATGAGTACTTTTTCAAAAGTTTAATTGTCTTTACTTCATCTTCTTGGGTCTTCTTGTATTTTGTAAGTATGAGCTACAATTTGCTTTATTAAGAAGGGTTTTTTATGTTATTTCACTACTTTGTTTGAAGTATTTTTATAATATATCTTTATTTCTTATAAAAGCATCTCTACAGTGCACAGTTGATAATTCACAAGATAATCCAAGGCATAAAACATTTTCAATGCATAATTTTTTACATATGTACAAACAAGAGGGCCCTGAAGGCACTGTACTGCTCACCTGACCTATGGACCTAAAGATCACATCATCAAGATTAACATTCTGACCAAGTTTCATTAAGACATGATCATAAATGCGGCCTCTAAAGTGTTAACTAGCTTTTCCTTTGGAATGGCCTAGTGACCTAGTTTATGATCCCACATGACCCAGATTCGAACTTGACCTAAAGATCATAAAGATTAACATTCTGACCAAGTTTCATGAAGATACAATCATAAATGTGGCCTCTAGATTGTTAACAAGCTTTACCTTTGATTTGACCTGGTGACCTAGTTTTTGACCCCACTTGACCCAGATTAGAACTTGACCTTTAGATCATTAAGATAAACATTCTGACCAAGTTTCATTAAGATATGGTCAAAAATGTGTTCTCTTGAGAGTTAACTAGCCTTTCCTTTGATTTGACCTAGTGACCTAGTTTTGACCCAACATGACCCAGATTCGAACTTGACCTAAAGATCATCAAGATAAACATTCTGACCAAGATTCATGAAGATACAGTCATAAATGTGACCTCTAGAGTGTTAACAAGTTTTTCCTTTGATTCTTTGACCTGGTGACCTAGTTTTTGATCCCACATGATCCAGATTCGAACTTGACCTAGAGGTCATCAAGACAAACATTCTGATTAGGTTTCATAGATGTTATTCATAATGAACATGGCCTCTAGAGTGTTAACAAACTTTACCTTTGATTTGACCTGGTGACCTAGTTTTTAACCTCAGATGATCCAGTATCAAACTCGTCAAAGATTTTATTGAGGGTAACATTCTTACCAAGTTTCATTAAGATTGGGCCAAAATTGTGACCTCTAGATTGTTAACAAGCTTTTCCTTTGATTTGACCTGGTGACCTAGTTTTTGACCCCACCTGACCCAGATTGGAACTTGACCTAACGATCCTAAAGATTAACATTCTGACCAAGTTTCATTAAGATATGGTCAAAAATGTGGCCTCTAGAGTGTTAACAAGCTTTTCCTTTGATTTGACCTGGTGACCTAGTTTTTGACCCCACATGAGCCAGATTCGAACTTGACCTAAAGATCATCAAGGTTAACTTTCTGACCAAGATTCATGAAGATACAGTCATAAATGTAGCCTCTAGAGTGTTAACACTTTTTTCCTTTGATTTTTTTGACCTAGTGACCTAGCTTTTGACCAAACTTGACCCAGATTTGATCTTAACCTGAAGATCATCAAGATTAACATTCGGACCAAATTTCAATAAGATATGATCATAAATGTGGCCTCTAGAGTGTTAACTAGCTTTTCTGACCAAGTTTCATAGAGATATTGCCATAAATGTGGCCTCTAGAGTGTTAAGCTTTTCCTCTGATTTGACCTGGTGACCTAGTTTTTGACCCCACCTGTCCCAGATTTGAACTTTACCTACAGATCATCAAGATTAACATTCTGACCAAATTTCAATAAGATATGATCATAGATGTGGCCTCTAGAGTGTTAACTAGCTTTTCCTTTGACCTGGTGACCTAGTTTTTGACTCCTGATGACCCAGATTCGAACTTACCCCAAAAATTATCAAGATTAACATTCTGGCCTAGTTTCATGAAGATACAGTCTGAGTCATAAATGTGGCCTCTACAGTGTCAACAAGCTTTTCCTTTGATTTTACCAGGTGACCTAGTTTTTGATCCCAGATGACCCAATATCAAATTCGTCCAAGATTTTAGTAAGGGTAACATTCTGACCAAGTTTCATTAAGATTGGGCCAAAATTGTGACCTCTAGAGTGTTAACAAGCTTTTCCTTTGATCTGACCTGGTGACCTAGTTTTTGACCCTAGATGACCCAATATTAAACTCGTCCAAGATTTTATTGAAGGTAACATTCTGACCAAGTTTCATTAAGATTGGGCTAAAATTGTGACCTCTAGAGTATTAACAGTCAAACTGTCGACGATGGACGACGGACACAGGGCGATCACAAAAGTTCACTTTGAGCACTTTGTGCTCAGGTGAGCTAAAAAGGAAGTAATGCCAAAAACATGAAATGACTGATGCCTTGTTAGATCTGTGTCATATCCTGTTGTCATATTGTGTGTTGTATTGACATTAACACTACTTATGCTGCCAGAACATGAACTCTACTGAATATTTTGTTTACTCTGTTGATTCTTTAAACTCATTATTATGGAAATTTGTACATGTAAAAGTGAAAAATAAAATCTGACTGCATGAAAAATGTTGATGACAATTATGTAATTTATCAACTGACCTATAAGGCATCATCATGATAACATGCAACTACTGAATAACATCTTCCTTTCACAAACAAAAGCCTAATAAACTATTTTGCTTTATATTTCATTAAATTATCAGCTTAATTTTTTGTGTCTTTTTATCAAGGCCTATTCTCTGCAATTATCTGACACCTTCATTCCAATTATGTTTGTAGGTGCTATTGTCTTGAACAAACAAATAAAACCATTTTTGTGCAGTGAAGCAGAACGTGCCAGCGATATACAGAACTAGGCTTGGTACTGATCACTCCTGTGAAGTTTCATCGAAATCCAGCTGGCAGTTTCACCTGTGAAAGCTGGACAAGATTTTTCTATTTTTAGCTCTGGCGGCCATTTTGTGCAGCAAAGCGGAACGTGCCAGCGATATGCACAACTAGTGTTGGTACTGATCGCTCCTAAGAAGTTTTGTTGAAATCCAGCCAGCAGTTTAACCTGTGAAAGCCAGACAAGATTTTTCTATTTTTAGCTCTGGCGGCCATTTTATGCAGCAAAGTGGAACGTGCCGGCGATATGCACAACTAGGGTTGGTACGGATCAATAATAAGAAGTTTCATCAAAATCCGGCAGGTAGTTTGACCTGTGAAATCCGGACAAGCTTAATGCGGACGGATGGACAGCAATGGCCAAACCAATCAATTCTGATCACACATAACTTGCATTTACAAAAATAGGTCATGATACATTCAATTGTGAATTTCAAAATTTCAAAAATCATCATCTAATGTGACAAAAAGTTTACAGTTTACATTTTGTCGGTCTATATGAGCTTGACACTTATACTGAAGACAACTCACCAAATGTAGAAATCCTCCAGCTGATAGCCACAGACTGAGAGTAAATGAGACAAGATAGGAGAGACGTATCACAGTGTTAGAGTTGAGAATGTTCAGGTATGTTAAAATGTCTGGGATTGACATCAACCTCAATGCTCTCAAAAACCTCAGACCTGAAAAACATAAAGGTAAAAAAATACAAATTCTTCTATAACAAAATAGGGAAAACAACAATAAATTTGTGTGTTCATACCCATACGTTAAGCTCAAATCATACCTTTCTGTATAAAAAACCAAATTCTGGATAATGAATGCTTCCTGGAATTCTATTGTCTTTTTTATGTTCGGTACAAAAGAGAAAACCATATTAAATGTTATGTAAAGAAACAATTATGTGAATATTGTAGATGGATACTGTTTACAAAGGCTTTATTTTCACAAATATTTACACAAAGTGCAATTCTCAAACTTAAAATAGTAGTCATTACTAAGCTGCATTACTTCCATTATCTACAGAATGTCAAAAACCTGAGGAATTATTAGGATATGAAGGCCACATGGAAGTATTCATTATACATAGAGCCATATTCTGCACTGAAGTCAAGAATTTTTACGAAATGAAAGCCATATAAAAGTATTCATTATACATAAAGCCATATTCTGCACTGAAGTCAAGTATTTTTATGAAATGAAGGCCATATAAAAGTATTCATTATACAAACAGCCTGCACTGAAGTCATTTTGTCAATATTTCCACCATGTTTAATTGATAACACATGGGAATAGACTTCTAAATTGGTAATTATAGACAATAATAATACAGTCAAACCCGTGTTAAAGACCACCTCTGAACAGAGACCACCTGTCTCTGAAGACCACATGTTTTGTTTCCCATTTTAACATTTACAGTGTATTTTAACCTGTGAATAAAGACCACCTCCCAATAAAGACCATATTTCGGCTGTCCCAAGGGTGGTCTTCATAGACAGGTTTGACTGTATGATTAAATTATCATATAGCATCATCACAACATTAAATTATTACATTAGTATGCCCTGATTTATTTTAGCTTGATTGTGGTGAAAGTTTGAAACTAATTTGAATCACTCTGGAGAAACCAGTGCTGGTGTCAGATGAGAAGACATGGTTGTGACCCTAGTATGGCTCAAACCTACAGCTTCCAGGCTGAACAGCTGGCACCATAACCACTAGACCATTGCTCCACTTACCATAACTCTTACCTACCTAACCAGTTGTGGTCAAGGTATATTGCCACAAAAGTAAGACCTACCTAACCAGTTGTGGTCAAGGTATATTGCCAAAAAAGTAAGACCTATTTGTAATTAGTCATGGTCAAGATATAATGCCACAAAAGTAAGACCTACTTGTAACTAGTTGTGGCCAAGATATATTGCCACAAAAGTAAGATCTACTTGTAACTAGTTGTGGCCAAGATATAATGCCACAAAAGTAAGATCTACTTGTAACTAGTTGTGGCCAAGATATAATGCCACAAAAGTAAGATCTACTTGTAACTAGTTGTGGCCAAGATATATTGCCACAAAAGTAAGATCTACTTGTAACTAGTTGTGGCCAAGATATAATGCCACAAAAGTAAGTTCTACCCAACCAGTTGAAGTAGTACCTAACTGTAACTAGTTGCAGTCATGGTATATTGCCACAAAAGTAAGATATATATATAAGACATACATGTAACTAGTTGTGGCCAAGATATAATGCCACAAAAGTAAGATTTACCCAACCAGTTGAAGTAGTACCTAACTGTAACTAGTTGCAGTCACAAAATAAAACCTACTTGTAACTAGTTGTGGCCAAGATATAATGCCACAAAAGTAAGACCTACTTGTAACTAGTTGTGGCCAAGATATATTACCCTAAAAAGAAAAACCTACTTGCATCTAGTTGTGGTCAAGGTATATTGCCACAAAAGTAAGACCTACCAAACCAGTTGAAGTAGTACCTACATGTAACTAGTTGTGGCCAAGACATAATGCCAAAAAAGTAAGACCTACTTGTAACTATTTGTGGCCAAGATATAATGCCAACAAGCAAATTCGATGAATTGGTATCCCCTGCCGAAAGGGTTTGTGGTGAGGAATGGCAAAAAAATATATCCGGCAAAAAGTTAAGGATGTTAATAAGAAGCAAATAATTTCTTTAGTCAAAATCAATTTAAAAGAAAACAAACGTTTAATTAAAGAGTACATAATAAATGTATGATACTTTGATCCTGACTAAAGAATTTATTTTGAATGGGATATGCTTACTGTAATAAGCTTAGCTTTTAAAATTAAATGCAGTTAATTGAAATGTAAGCTTAAAGTTTAACTGGAATGAAATATTATCTTTGAGTGGTTTAGCACCAGGTGTTGCTGTTTTACATGTACATTTGAACATAAAAGATCAGATGACCTTAAGAGAACACAATCAAGTAAGATATCTTGAACATGGCTGAGGGCAAGGTTTGTGCAATCACAACTTAACATGTTGAAGATTTGAACATTTTTTAAAAAAAGAAAAGGAATGGAAATATAACATGCAAGTTGTACCATTCCCCCACCTTGCTCCTCCACCAAGTCATGCCCACCACTGATCATGCATCCTCTGCCCCCACCCCACTTCACCCATTTCTTTTTTCATTTTTAATTTTCCATAAATATATACATATATGTTTATATATACATAAATATTCATGGAATGTTTGAAAAATATCTCAAATAAGGAATGAAATTTTTTAAATTTTTTTTGGGGGGGGGGGGTGGGGGGGGGGAAGGGGGTGTGAACAAGGCAAGTGGGTGACCAGGTGTGGGTGCGCAACTTCACATGTTTATAATAAATGTTCATAGAAAAGAATGAAAGAAATTTAATGAAATTCTGCCAAATGGTAAGTTTGTTATGTACAAATATATGGATTTTTAGACAATTAAAGGGTAATAACTCTAAAGTTACAAAAGAAATCTGTATGAAATTGTGTGTGCACAACCACATTATAGTGCTCTAAATTCTGTTCAAGTTTCAAAGTTCAAGGTCAAATATATCAAAAGTTATGATGCAAAAATTGCCATATCTATAGATCTATAGTACCCTATATAGTTAACACTAGAAACTTCTAAGGGCCATAACTCTGGTGTTACTTGGGCAATCTGACTGAAACTTGATGGGCCCCATAACCTCATAGTGGTGAAGATGTATATGAAGTTTGTTTGAAATAAATCTAAAATAAGGATTTTTTTTTTTTTTTGGAGGGGGGCGGGGGGGGGGGGGAGGGGTGTGATCAAGGTAAGGGTGTGACCAGGTGTGGGTACACAACTTCACATGTTTACAATAAATGTTCATGGAAAAGAATGAAAGAAATTTAATGAAATTCTACCAAATGGTAAGTTTGTTATGTACAAATATGTGGATTTTTATACAATTAAAGGGCAATAACTCTTAATTTACAAATAAATCCAAATGAAATTGTGTTTACACAACCACGTTATGGTGATCTAAATTCTGTTTAAGTTTCATAGTTCTAGGTCAAATAAATCAAAAGTTATGATGCAGAAATTGCCATATTTATAGTACCCTATATAGTTAACACTAGAAACTTCTAAGGGCCACAACTCAGGTGTTAATAGGGCAATCTGACTGAAATTTGCAAGCCGCAAGAACTCATAGTGGTGAATATGTATATGAAGTTTTATATAAATATTTCCAACCATTTCCTAGATATGGCTCCGGACGGACGAATGGACGGACGGACGGATGGACAATGCCAAAACTATATCCATCCGACTTTTGTCGGGGGATAAAAAAGTAAGACCTACTTGTAACTAGTTGTGGCCAAGATATATTACCACAAAAGTAAAACCTACTTGCATCTAGTTGTGGTCAAGATATAATGCCACAAAAGTAAGACCTACCCAATCAGTTGAAGTAGTACCTAACTGTAACTAGTTGCAGTCAAGGTATATTGCCACAAAAGAAAGACCTACATGTAACTAGTTGCAGTCAAGGTGTATTGTCACAAAACTAAGACCTACTTGCATCTAGTTGTGGTCAAGATATAATGCCACAAAAGTAAGACCTACTTGTAACTAGTTGTTGCCAAGATATATTGCCACAAAAGTAAGACATACTTGTAACTAGTTGCAGTCAAGGTATATTGCCACAAAAGTAAGACCTACTTGTTATATTGCCACAAAAGTAAGACCTACTTGTAACTAGTTGCAGTCAAGGTATATTGCCACAAAAGTAAGACCTACTTGTAACTAGTTGCAGTCAAGGTATATTGCCACAAAAGTAAGACCTACTTGTAACTAGTTGTGGCCAAGATATATTGCCACAAAAGTAAGACCTACTTGTAACTAGTTGTGGCCAAGATATAATGCGACAAAAGTAAGACCTACTTGTAACTAGTTGTGGCCAAGATATATTGTCACAAAAGTAAGACCTACTTGTAACTAGTTGTGGCCAAGATATATTGCCACAAAAGTAAGACCTACTTGTAACTAGTTGTGGCCAAGATATATTGCCGCAAAAGTAAGACCTACTTGTAACTAGTTGTGGTCAAGATATAATGCCACAAAAGTAAGACCGACTTGTAACTAGTTGTGGCCAAGATATATTGCCACAAAAGTAAGACCTACCTAACCAGTTGTGGTCAAGGTATATTGCCACAAAAGAAGGTGGAATGGTGAAGTAGTCCACAATAGAGAAAACATCCAACCAGAACCACAGCTTGTCATTGGCTGCAACAAACTGAAAATATAAACAATTCACTTAATGGGATTCACATAAATAGTTAGGACTTCTTATGTTTTATTTAACAGCACTTATCAATTATTCCATCAACAATTAGTAGTGGGTAAATTTATTGTCTATAACTCAATTAGGAGATGTAGTTGCAAAATCCTGTAAAATGATCCCAAAATGTGAATTTATGATATTAACAACACTGATCTACCATAAACAATTTTGTCTAACCAACTGAAAAAAACAGTTTAGTTGTTTGTTTGTTTGTTTGCTCTCTATTTTGCAGTGTAGGTTACCTAATATATGTATATAAATATAAACAAGAAACGCGGCAATGCCACGAAACCAGGTTTTCAACACTTTTCATAAGAATAAAAAAGTATACTGAATCACAGTGCACCACTTTAAAGCACAACCCTAACCCTAACCCTAACCTAACCCTAAACCCTAACCCTATTCTTAGTAACAATGACCTTGACCTTGATCCCAGAAACCCCAAAATCAATCCCAAGCTACAACTTTATATAAGTTTTCTATACACCAAGTTTCATCACGATAGCTCATTCCTAAGTTAAGTTATTGACCGGAAACCCTTTTTTTTTTTTAAGTAACAGTGACCTTGACCTTGACCCCAGAAACCCCAAAATCAATCCCAGCCTTTGTCTTGATATAAGCTACATACACACCAAGTGTTATTCAAATACCTTTACCGAAACAAAAGTTATTGACCGGAAACACCAGTTTGACGCCGCCGCCCGCCCATCCGCCCGCCCGACCAACGACATACCCCAATCTAATAACTCAGGTTTTCATTGAAAACCTGGTTAACTAGAGGCCTGTACTGTATTAGATACCATTTATTACATACTAGCTATATATATTATATATTCTAAAAGTTTATAATTAGGCATGTAATTATAGCGTACATCCTATACATAATAATTATCAAGTTATAGAGGGTATCATACACAGTACAGACCTATAGTTTATAGCTAGTATATTATAAATAGTATCTACCATTACAGAAGCATGCCTCTGTGGCGTACATGCTGCGTATTTGCTGTGTATATGCCGCGAACACAGTAGTACGCCAGAGGAGTACATTTTACATACACCGCATGCCGCGTACATGCCACGTACTATTTCGACGAGTACACAGCATGTATGCAGGAGGTCACTAGTACACTTCAAGTACGCAGCACAGACTCTGAAAATTTAAGGAGTACACTGCATGTACGCAGGAGGGACTTGAACAAGAAAATAGTACACTGCATGTACACCGCAGATACTTTGAAATTTGTGCAGTACACTTCATATACGCGGGAAAGACTTGTACAATTTCTTTTGGCATTTATACTTAGTTTTTTTTTTTTATAAGTTAAAGTCTGAAGTAAACTTCATATACGCGGGAGGGACTTGTTCATTTTCTTTTGGTGTTTATACTTTGAATTTTTTTAGGTAAAAGTCTGAAGTACACTTCATGCAGGAAGGATTTGTACATTTCTTTTTTTTTTTTTTTTTTTGGAAGCAAGAACTTGATTTCCGAGTAACTTTTATCTTAATAGCATAGAATAGTTGAGATTACCAGTATTCTGAACAATGAAAATTTGCCAAACTATTTGCAATGTTCATTTGTGAAGCTTACATCTTAGTGATTTCTGAGCTGCACCTTGCATGCAGTGTAAAAATATATTCTTTTTCATTCTGAATTAATCCTGGAGCTTTCTAACTTGGATAACTGAAAAGCCTTATTTGAACTTCGTTACATTACATTTCGTAATACATGAAATAATTACCAAGTTAATGCCTCAACAGCACCCGAATGAGAAGAATTAATAGCTCTCACTGTTATTTGAATACTCTTAAGCAAAACACCATTCTATCATGTTTTATAAAGGCTTTAATGCTCATTATGTTAACTCATTAAGGCCTCACCAAATTAAGAAGTTGTTCATTGGATTTGCCACTCGTATATTTTCAGAACGTTTTTGGCTAATTGCGCTCGCCCCATTGGAAAAAATCAATCCAAAATTGTGTTTTTTAGGTGTTGCTACTTTTTCGAGGAATCATCTAAAGTTGTATATAAATGCTTATATAATTCCAGTCCTAAGTTGTTCCTCAGATGAGATTTTAATCAAATAATTACCATACTAGCATACATGTCTATAAAAATCTAACACTTATATTTAGTTGCATTAAAGTTGTTTCCCCTGATGCAGTTACGCCATTTTCTTCAAATGTTTACCAATTACATGCTACAAAATTGATTTATTTCATGGAAAAGTGGATGAGAGTAACTATTACTATTTATTTGATACTCATTCTACATTATTTGGTAGGTAAATACTTATGATGCATGTCACTTATCTTTTTTCTGTTTTTGTCAAATGATCAGCTTTCTACGAAAGTTGGTGGGGTAAGGAATTTACATTATCACAGCAGTTTTGCCACAAGAGTACACAGCATGTATGCAGCAGGAGTACACAGCATGTACGCCGCAGGACTTGGGCCAGGAGTACACAGCATGTACGCCGCAGGGGTAGTACACCGCAGGCTCATTTGCATGTGAAAAGTGTATGTGCCGCGTACATGCTGCGCACTATTTCCCGCATACTAAATTCCTCCAGTGTACATCCTGTGTACTATGTAGTCCACAGCATGTACGCAGCATGTAGTATGCGGCAGAGCTCATTTGCATGTCAAAAGTGTACTACAAACGTACTATCGGTGTATGTGCGGTGTATATCCTGCGTACTATTTAAAGCCCTTGATTTCAGTACACATCATGTACGCATCATATACGCTGTATGTACACAGCAAGAGTACGCAGCAGGCCGTTTTCTTCTGTAAGGGTATTACAGTCTATAACTAGTATGTTATAACTGATATCTAAAACAGTACAGACCTCTATAGCTACTTTGTTATGAATGGTATCTAATAGAGTAAAGGGCTATAGTTTATAGCTATTATGTTATAAATGGTATCTAATACAACAGAGTCCAGTAGTTTATTCTCGCATACCAGAGGTCTATTATGGTTCCCCGGATGAACCCCTGGCACATTTCGCCGATATTTGTGGTTTGGTTATATTACAGGTAAAACATTTCTGCCAATCAGCGTCGTTTCGCGACAAATCGTAGCAAACCAATCAAAATCGTCCGTGAGAAGCGTGACCGCATCCTTTCCATATTATCGATGTCCATTTACGACGAATATTATTCTTTCTTGATGTAAATCTTGTCGAATTACAGGAATAAATCTTTATTTATCACAATCATGGAATACAGCCTTTATCCACAGTAAGCAAGTACCTTTCTCACATGTTGTTTGAAGTTTGAAGTCTGCGTGCCAAATAATGGCGGAGAATGATTGGCTGAAACCACTACCAGTGGTAATTACAAGTGCGCATGCTCACCAGATAAATGATAGCAATAAATCAGAGGTTCGTCTCGGGATTTTGACGAATCTCTGATGGATGAGAATGGTAGCTTATAGGTGTTACATGATATTTGTATCTTATATACTGTGAAATCATTTTTATTCGCGTAGGACGAATTTTCGCATATTTTGCGCTAGGACCAATGCGCGGATTTAAGGCAACGCTATTATTATTTTTTACTTATATCATTTCATTACTAAAATTGAAAATGCGCAAATTAAAGCCCGCGCTAAACAGTCCTTTTTTATGTCAGCGAATTTAAATGACTTCACAGTAGTACAAGCCTACCGTTTATAGCTGAAATGTTACAAATGGTATTTAATACAGTATAGGGCTATAGTTTATAGCTATTATATTATAATTTGTATGTAATACAGTAAAGGGCTATAGTTTATAGCTATTATGTTATGAATGGTATCTTATACAGTACAGGGATCAAAAATTGTTTATGTATGAGAGGATTTCCAGAAGAAGAGAGTAGGAACATACTGAAGTTATTATATATGGAACATAGCCAGGTTTTGATAGCTTGTAACATCTGCAGCGACTCATTTACCAATTGTCTATACTACTGCATCATAATTGTAATGTCATAATGAATATCTCTCATTCCAAGTCTCTCCATTCATTTAACTACTTTCAAAATGAAGATCATTGGCAGCTGGGGGGTGGGGAATAAAGAAATACTGATTTGTGGTATTTTCTAACAGAAAAGGAGACAAAAATCTGCCAAAACTAGTGTCAGAGTTATGGAACCTGGTATGTGAACTTTCCTTATGATCCTAAAATCTTTTACAAAATGGTACCTGTACTGTATTGGTTCCATAGATGGGACAGGACAAGGTGATTCAAGTAATAACCTCACTATCATATACATATACACATTAAAAAAATGGTGAACAACTGAGACATCAATTCTGTGAACAAAATTTGAACTGTGAACAAACATGTGTAAATGTGATGAAATAGAACAATCAAGCGCACAAAACTCTGAAAAAATCTAACTTAACAGCTTTACTTGCATTCAGATCTTGTCTAAATATGATGAGCAAGGGTGTAGCTAGGGTTTTGAGGATGTGTATGCAGATCATGTTGAGGAGTCTGGCATGCTCCTCCAGGAAATGTTTGTTTTCTAGAAAGTCTTTGCTGCAATGTGGAAGAATTTCCATAATAAATTTGAACAAATTTGGTCTATTAAATACCTACAAATTTTGGGAAATTCATTTCTAAAATGTTGATTTTAGACAAAAATATTGCTATACACTGCACAGTCTTCCAAATTATGCTTAAAATGCAGATCCAGATGAATGCAGATAAATTTCTTAGGAATGCTTTTTAAATGGTAGTACTTAGTTTTTACATTGATATTAATGAATAACATATTTTGATTACATAATTATGAAGTATCTCAGATATTTAAGTATGGTATTAACAGCATTCAGCAAATTTACTGTAAATAAAATGAGTTTGAAAGTCTTAGAGAAATTTCAAGCAAGTTAGTTGAGAAAAATAAATGTGGCCTCTAGAGTGTTAACTAGCTTTTCCTTTGATTTGACCTGGTGACCTAGTTTTTGACCCTACATGACCCAGATTCAAACTGGACCTTGAGATCATCAAGATTAACATTCTGACCAAATTTCATGAAGATACATCATAAATGTGGCCTCTACAGTGTTAACAAGCTTTTCCTTTGATTTGATCTGGTGACCTAGTTTTTGATCCCAGATGACCCGATATCAAACTCGTCCAAGATTTTATTGAGGGTAACATTCTGACCAAGTATCATTAAGATTGGGCCAAAATTGTGACCTACAGAGTGTTAACAAGCTTTTCCTTTGATTTGACCTGGTGACCTAGTTTCTGACCCCAGATGACACAATATAGAACTTGTCAAAGATTTTATTCAGGGTAACATTCTGACAAGTTTCATTAAGATTGGGCCAAAATTGTGACCTCTAGAGTGTTAACAAGCTTTTCCTTCGATTTGACCTGATGACCTAGTTTTTGACCCCACATGACCCAATATCAAACTCGTCCAAGATTTCATTGAGGGTAACATTTTGACCAAGTTTCATTAAGATTGGGCCAAAATTGTAACCTCTAGAGTGTTAACATTCAAATTGTTGATGACGGACGACTGACGGACGGAAGAGGACGGACACAGGGCGATCACAAAAGCTCACCTTTGAGCACTTTGTGCTCAGGTGAGCAGCTAACAAATGGTAACATACTATTTCTGTGCTTGTGCTTTCAATTTTATGTTAAACATGATTTCATGGGGGAAAGTTATTAAACATGATTTCATGGGGGAAAGTTATCACTTTTCCACTTCCATTTCATATGTTTGCTTATTTTCAAAAATCACAATTGTCAAAAAATATATAAGGGAGTCGTCCTGTGTACTTCTTTCGGCTAGACTTTACAGGACATGGCTGATCTTTACCAAACAAAACAAAACTCACTGGCATGGCTGTCTAAACATTGATAGATTTTACTGTACGATACTATAAAATACTAAACCATGAAGATGATTAAATTTTGTAGTCACTGGCAAACCATCTGGTACTAGTGCTCAGCTTGTGAAACATTTACAATGCTAAAAACATTTATATTATGAAGAATGATGTAGATGACAGGAGAACATGTATTCCTAGCGAAACGGCACAAAACGGACATTTCAGGTGTGTCCTATTAACACCTTTACATTATGGTAACTCGGAAACTTTTCCATGTGTATATTTAGGTTTTAATATAAACTATTGAAATAAGTTCCTTTAAAGTAGGGTACACTTCTGGAATAAGTACAAGCACCACTGAAGAAACGAATGGTAAGAGATTCAATGTACCACTAACCCAAAATCATATTTAATGCTCACCAATGAAGAGACAGACACCAAACACAGTGTCAAATAGATAAAAAAAAACATGAAAACTATTCTCTATCCCTGTTTAACGTATGCGGTGCCGAGTACTTTAAGACAAACAAAACAGAAAAACAAAGTACCTTCATGTCTTCACCAATCCTCATCAGAGGCATAACTAGAGTCTTAACAAAGAGATATATAAAACGTGTTCTTGATAAATCAAGAGAACATATTTTTAGGCCAAACAATCTGACTTAACTAAGATCTAATGAGCGTAAACATTTTCTTTAAGTATCTTTAGACAGCAAAGGGTTAACACTGAAATATAGCATTCTTTAATAAATCAAGGGCAAGTAACTCTGGACAAATACTATCTCAGTCTGGCCAGTTATCAAATATGAATGAGACCTTCAAAGTATATGTATACACATTCTGCATAAAAAAAAACCTATTAGGTCTGGTTACAAAATGAAGGTACCAGAGGGTAAATGATTTTGTATGATGGTAGGAATTTACTGCAAGAGCCTCCATGGTCCAGTCAAATGCAGTCCATACCAGTATACATTGTAACTTTCCCACCTAGTAAAGGCCCTTTTCATGCCAGATATATGCTTTGTTGATGCTTGATTGTAGAAAGCAATGTCTATGGACTGATTTTAAGCAGCTTTCTATGCTTGTGTTATCTGTTTCTAAAAGGTCATCTTGAACACTTTGTGCTCATGTGAGCTCTAAATGCAGTATCAACGGTAGCCTAATCAAAATGATGTAAGCAAGATTTATGTAAACTGGTGATTTACAGTGTTGTGAACAAACACAAAGAATTAATGTGGTAGCTTTATTCAGACATGGAGTGTTGCAAACAAAAAATGTATGCTCCACTTTATATAGAGATTGAACAATGCAAGACATATCCACAGAATTGTATCTCTTGGTAGCTTTACCGTAAGTGTGAGTAATGTGGCGAACATAGCAGTTTAATTCAAAACTTACCCTTATAAAGAAATATATCATAAAGAAGACGTTGAAGGCCAAGTCTACTTGTTGTGTGGTACTCTCTGCCCAAGGAACACAGGTCTCCACTGCACTCCTGTAAAACAGAAACAGATATGTCAAGGATCGAATACAAATCTCCACTACAGTCCTGTAAAACAGAAATATCATACAGGGTTCTGCCGAGGCTACGATATCTCACGTAAAAATCACGTATCTCATGCTAAAATTGGTCTAAAAGTGTCAGTTGTCGCATTACTAAAATTTTGGGGACAAATGTGCATATGGGATGACTGAAACTGATTAGAATCATTCATTTTTCTTCTGCATCCGAAAGACGTCACTTTTATTTGCCAGCGAAGAAACAATGAACATTTAAAACCTACGTTTCTGTATCAGCAGACAAGAAAACCATTCAATCTAATGATTAACTGCCTAGTACTTCATGTGGCTTCATAAAAAGCCCAACAGACCACACAAACCCCGTTGTTGTTAACCGTTCTCCACCCACTGTCTCCGCAGTTGAAATTGAAAGTGAGTCCATTGACTCCTTAAAATCTGTCATCTGTTCCACACAAATTGTCTCCAGAACTGAAAATACGTCACAAAGTCAAACCACCAAGGGTGCAGAAAACTGGGATGAAGCCAAAAAAAAAAAGTGACTCCAAATTTCACCCGAGTTTATTTAAAGAGTGCCAATGGTTGGCCTACAATAAGGACTTCAATTGTAGTAAATGTTACTGATTTATTTCAATGACATATGGTCAAAAGCTGTTATCCCCAAGATTTTGAAAATGTCCCCACATTTTTCATACCATGGGGACATGTGCCCCCATCATTTTTTGATCCTCGGAAGAACCCTGATCATACATTTCAGCAAGTAATGATATATCGGGAATACAAGTCTCCACTTCACTCCTGTAAACAGAAATATTATACATTTCTTCTGTTATACATTTCTCCCGTTATTTTTAGAATATGTGGATTACATGAAATAATTAGTACTAAGGCTAGCTATATAACTTTATTTCTGTTATATGCATGGTACTGTTAATTATAACAAGTCTGCCAGCAACAGTACTTAATAGTATGACAATACAAAGTACAATACTACAGCTTTTTTTTTTTTATAATATAACTCTTGTAAGGCACTATAGCAGCCCAGCTGACATCATGTCTCCATCAAAATTACTTCAGCAGAAACCACAAAAAATATTGCTAGAATGAATATTCTATAGATGTATATATTGTATACTGCATTGTTTTAAAAATCTGACATTGACATTCTGGTTTCTAGTGCATTGCTTCTATTTAAAAGTTAATACTTGATCAATGACTACACAGAGAGAGACACTGAATATTGATGATTATTGACTTTTCTTAACTGCTGATATGCATTAAAACTTGCTGTTATTTTCATCCTGAGATTTCACTGCAACAAACTTAACAACAACATACACAAGCAAATGCTCCGTAAGCGGCCAACTGAAGCATTAAATTCACCTTATTGCCTACCTTAATGCCTTATAACCTGTAAAATAATTGAAAGAATTTGTTTGTTTTGGATTTCATTTATTTAACTGTAGGCAGGACTGTAACCTACCCAATATTCCTGGATTCTGTACCAGTACTAAGGCAGGTAACCTACCCAATATTCCTGGATTCTGTACCAGTACTAAGGCAGGACTGTAACCTACCCAATATTCTTGGATTCTGTACCAGTACTAAGGCAGGTAACCTACCCAGTATTCCTGGATTCTGTACCAGTACTAAGGCAGGACTGTAACCTACCCAATATTCCTGGATTCTGTACCAGTACTAAGGCAGGACTGTAACCCACCCAATATTCCTGGATTCTGTACCAGTACTAAGGCAGGTAACCTACCCAATATTCCTGGATTCTGTACCAGTACTAAGGCAGGTAACCTGCCCAATATTCCTGGATTCTGTACCAGTACTAAGTACCCAATATTCCTGGATTCTGTACCAGTACTAAGGCAGGTAACCTACCCAATATTCCTGGATTCTGTACCAGTACTAAGGCAGGTAACCTGCCCAATATTCCTGGATTCTGTACCAGTACTAAGGCAGGTAACCTGCCCAATATTCCTGGATTCTGTACCAGTACTAAGGCAGGACTGTAACCTACCCAATATTCCTGGATTCTGTACCAGTACTAAGGCAGGTAACCTACCCATTCCTGGATTCTGTACCAGTACTAAGGCAGGTAACCTACCCAATATTCCTGGATTCTGTACCAGTACTTACACTCTATAAGTGACTGCCAACTTCTCCACATGAATCTGAGGTGGAAGAAGTGGAGGACAATTGATTTCTGACACCAGCTATTCTATCTAATCATATAGAGAACATATGCCTCGCCCAGAAATGCACTACCCCATGGTCCATACTGTATATCTGTGCTTTCCATTGTTGTGAGCGCTAAGAGACAAAATGATAGACTCCTTGTGGCCATAATACCATCTATCAATTAAAATAATAATCTCATAACTTTAGACTGATGTTCAACCAAACAAGAGATTGTTCTTCAGATAAGGTACATATCTAATTAGGGGAAAAAAATTTCATCAATATCTTGACTCTCATCTCAGAATCATTCATAATCTAACCTGATGCTGACTAATGAGAAACAGATAATATTCTTTTTTTTGTCCAGTACTTTAATTAACATTACTGTAAAATCATGAATATTTCTGGGGAATGACTTTCATGGAATTCATGATTGAGAAAATGAAAGAAATCTATACCAGTGAACAAGTAAAATCCCTTTCATTTCATATTCTAAATCTGAAATCCATAAATTCATATCTCAGCAAAATGCTGTTTTATCCAAAACCACAAATGTTTTGTTTTTTTGTTGTTTTTTTACAGAATTTAATGACAGTGCAATAAACAGTGCATTTGTACTTTCTTGTATTTTAAAATATAATATTATGATTTTATGCCTAGAAATCACAAGACAGTTTAACAAAGGAGATCAAGCTATTGTTCTTTGCTGTAACTTTTCATGAAAATATTTCTTGCACTTTTAAACTGAGAGATGAATAGGTACAAAGCAAATATTTCCATCGGCAACATACCAGTAAAGAACGAAATAAGGTTGAATATGCCATATTTCTAGATTAGTAGGCAGATTCAATGTGTCTATCCACAAACTATATTTTAACCATGCCATGTGAAAACCAACATAGTGGCTTTGCGACCAGCATGGATCCAGACCAGCCTGCGCATCCACGCAGTCTGGTCAGGATCCATACTGTTCGCTAAAGGTTTCTCTAATATTAACAGGCTTTGAAAGCGAACAGCATGGATCCTGACCAGACTGCGCGGATGCGCAGGCTGGTCTGGATCCATGCTGGTCGCAAAGCCACTATGTTGGTTTTCTCATGGCACGGCTCATTTACTAAAAGCTAGGTGTTTCTAGGCCTGGATTAGCTACAACTTTTCTCCAAATCACAGAATTCAGTCAAACTTCGGTGCAAACCAGTAAAAGTAACTTGCCAGTCTTGTTTGTTCAAACAGCTATACACAAAAACTACTTACTCGGGTATTTAAAACAATTTCTTTGGAAGATTTACAGTGTTTACTGCTTCAAGTTACTAGTCCTTTGGACCACGGAAGAAAAGTTATTGTAAAACCTTGATTTGTAGCGTATTTCTGTAAGAGTCAGAATTTAATTTTCTTACCATCGAGTTTCTGTCAGAGTTATACGATTAGGTCACAAGATTACTTTCTTAAAGGAGATATTGCCTACTGATGCTGCTGGCACATGTCTAAACAAGCTCAGTTAAAGATGTGAGGAGAATTCAAATCTGGATATTTCCCAGAAAATAACATGTTGAACCTATAAACAGGAGCTCACTAATACAATAAAATAAATTTCCCTGAAACTGTAAGAAAGGATGTAAAACATTACACTTAAAATACTTCTGAATTATAACTGTAAACAAAATCCAGAACATTTTGAGTTGTAAGTAAAATCAATCTCTATGAAATGGTGTTTTATACAGAAATATTGCAAAATCTCTAGCCAGTTGTCTCCAACGAAAAATTTTATCTTGCAATCTTTTAAATACATGTATTACTGGCTTGTTTCTGCAAACTAATACATCAATAACATAAAATAAATACTTAACTTCAGGCAAAATGTTCTCTGGTCACATTTTCTGTTTATACTATGTAAATAAAGATATAAAATATATTCGGAACATTAGAAGCTGCGTTTTCAAAATCGCAAAATCATGCCCCAGGGAGTATGACCAAAGATGCTGTTTTTTGAGATTTTAAGTTTAAAGCTGAAGTTCATATGCGTGTCAAGGTTGTTTATATATGAGTAAGTTTGTAGGTCTTGCTACAAGGATTGTGTTGAGTGCTAAAATGAACTAAATTGGGTCTTTAATGTGGGCTGCAGGTGAGTGAAATAAATCTGGTAAACCAGAATGTTGGTTTTTGAGGTTAAGTTTAGGTTTTAAGTGTGAAGATGAAGGTGAAAAAAGGTCAAGGTAATCTATAAATGGGTCAGTTTTATGTTTTGCCACACAGACTGTTGTACATCTACAGAATCCTGTTTCCGCCATCGACTTTTCGACTAGACAGAAATGCGAAAACTTGAAATTAAGCATCTAATTTCAACTTTTTGTGCTATAAATTTACCGCGAAAAGTCGAAATCTTGAAGTTTTTGACCCGACAATTGTCGTGTAAACGTCAACTTTTCGACCTAGAATCAAGCGTGAAAAGTAGAAATTAAGAGAGCTAATTTCAACTTTTTGTGCTAAGATATTTCCTCAAAAAGTTGAAAAGTCAAAGTCTGTAACGCGACAATAATTATTGTCGTGCAAACGTCAACTTATCGACTGAATTTGTAGGACGAAAAGTATAAATTTAAGTCTTAACTTCTACTTTTCATGCCAGTTCTTCGGCCGATAATTTCGTGATGTTATCGCTTAAATTTCGACTTTTCGTTCTAGGACTAAGTAACCCTAACCCTAAACTAAGTAACCCTAACCCTATATAACCCTAACCCTAGAACGAAAAGTCAAAATTTAGGCGATAATCACGTGAAATTAAGACTTAAATTTATACTTTTCGACCTACAAATTCAGTCAATAAGTTGAAATTTGCACGACAACTGTCGCGTTACAAACTTCGACTTTTCGGGGAAATTAGCTCTCTTAATTTCTACTTTTCGCGTTTGATTCTAGGTCGAAAAGTTGACGTTTGCACGACATTTGTCGGGTCAAAAACTTCAAGATTTCAACTTTTCGCGGTAAATTTATAGCATGAAAAGTTTTCGCGTATCTGTCTAGTCGAAATGTAGATGGCGGAAACAGGATTCCGTATATATCAGTTAGAACTTAATTAGTTAGGAGGGAAGAAAGTTATGTAAAACAAGAGCTCTGCCAAGCGGGGTTATATATGCCTGAAGGGTTACATCAGAGGATGGGAGCAAACAACTTGACTGTTGAAGCCCAAAGGACAGGAACAACAAAGGGAAGAAATTCCAAAAAATAATTCTGAGTCCACAGAAAAATACACCTAAAAATTGGAGGTACCATCCATGTTGTACCACAGAAAAGTAGTCTCGATTTTCCATATGGCAAATAATAAAAAAGTTTCAAAATAAGCTATTTCTAGTAACATAAAAGGGAAGTAATTCAATCTTTTTTTATTGTAAGTGAACAAAAAAGGGATCTGCCAAATAAAAACAAGAGCACTGCAATGCAGAGCAATATACACAAAGCAAAGTCATATATGACCTTTGACCCCTAAGTGTGATCTTGACCTTGAAGTGAGTCACCCGAAACATGCACTCTGTATGTCGTCTTGGTGTGGTGAACATTTGTGCCAAGTTTCTTTGAAATCCTTCAAGCAGTTAAAGAGTTACAGAGCAGACACGAAACAATCTGATATGACATTTGACCCCAAAGTGTGACCTTGACCTTGAAGTGAGACATCCATAACATGTGCTCTGCACGTTGTCTCGGTGTGGTGAACATTTGTGTCAAGTTTCTTTGAAATCTTTCAAGGGGTTCAAGAGTTACAGAGCGGACACGAAATTGCTAATGGACGGACAGACGGACACCGGCATCATAACATAATACGTTCCTTTGGGTATATAAAAAATGTTGCATTTTGAGGTTCTTAGTGTGCAGGTAAAGGTCATATAAAGGTCAGAGTCATCAATATGTAAGTCAATTTGTAGGTCTTGCCACAAGGATGGTTGAGTGCGAGTATGAACTAAATAACCTAATTAACGTGGGCTGTATGCGAAATGATAAAAAACATCTATCTACCATGTAAAATAAAAATCAACAAAGAAGTTGTTTTAAATGCCCAAGTTAAATGTTTTTGATTTCAGATATTGTGCATTTCATCAGTAGCATTAAGTTTGATAAAGCCAGACTTGCCAGTCCCTGGGAACATGTGCCAGACCCTGGGAACATGAGAAGAATACACAAAACAGAAAATGCCAAGCAGTTTCATCTGATAACATGGACCGAAATATACAATATCAGACCTGAGACAGGATACCAGGGGTGTAAAATTCTTTTTCACACCACTCGCCCTGCATGACTAGTAGTTAGTAAAATCTACTCGCCCTTAGTGAATAGTCACTCGCCCTAATAATCAACACTTTTAATACTGTCACGTTTTATGGAATGAGTATCATGTACAACAAGCAACTTTCAGATACAACACATAGCTCGTACATTATGTTTCCTTTTTGATTATTCATTTTTGTTACTCTTAAATTTCCTTTTCACACCAGACATTTTTTCTTTTTCTTTCACTAATTTTGTCATCTCCATCATCAAGTTGCTCTCCATAATAACTGCATCAATAGTAATAATAATCACAGTCTAACCCCTACCGTAGTTTCCCAAAGTGTCAGGAAAGTATTAAATATCAGTTATTTTCATTTTCTCAAGACTTATTTCCCAAAAAATAATTATTTTGTAAAGTGTCCTAAAAATATGGACACAATAATCACCATCCACCTACTCGTCTTGAAAGCGAAAAAAAAAGTTGACGATCATCGGTAATTATTCTGTTGATTAACGAAGTAACTGGCATTGTTTTCATCATCAATTAATATCCTCTAAAAGAGCTAAAAGAAGTGTGTCGGTATCATGACATCTGAAGTGGAGATCAAAGCGGTATTGTTGCACGAGATTGTCGTGACATTACGTCATATAACAGTTTTCGCGCCATGTGACACATCACTGTGTGATCGTACCGCCTTGATTCAAGCAGAAATCAATAAAAAAAGTTTCTTCCTTAATTTGTTATTAAAAGCGAATGTGCGGTATTGCGTATAAACTGACAAGTAAATGTCAGTGGAAATCCTACCTCTGTGACCTACTTGCCCTCAAGGAATTTATATTATCGTTTGAGAAGAATATTTTATCAAAAATACATGTACAAAGATTCATTTAAAGCTTACTAAAAACTGCAACAACATCATTTAGTTTTATTTTAAAACCACATTTCTATTTACGTCCACGAGGTCATGTAACCTATTCTGCCGCACTTTACCAAAACAATCGTTTTACTCAATGTATTTAAATTACTGCCGCTTTTTCATTATTGAAGATTTTTTTATTCTGGTTTTTGTTATTTCTGGCCGGAAGTCTGAATTTTATGCCCATAGTATGTATCACTTATTTTCTCTTAGAAAGAAATAAGTAATTAAAATCACGCTGTTTGAAATTTAACAAATGATAATATGAAAATTCCACCGTTTTTATACAAATTTGCTTACATTTCCGTCGATATTTTATTGAAATCTTAATAGAATTCAAATTGTATTTCTTCTCAAGCGGTGTTGACAAACTGAAGCAATTATGTTAAACAGGAGGGCTCATGATGGCTCTATATCGCTCACCTGTTATCATTGCATTTGAGGACAAGAAGGTCCCCAGGAAAAATATTAAGTCCAAAGGACAGGAACAACAAAGGGAAGAAATTTAACCAAAAAGGAAACAAGAGGGCCATGATGGCCCTATATTGCTCACCTGTTATCATTGCACTTGAGGAAAAGAAGGTCCTCAGAAAAAATATCTAAGTCCAAAGGACAGTAACAACAAAGGGAAGAAATTTAACCAAAAAGAAAAAAAAAATTCTTACAAGGTACAGATATGTCAAAATACACCTACAAATTGGAGGTACCATCCATGTTGTACCACAGAAAAGTGGTCTCGGTTTTTCCCTACAGCCAATAATAAAAAAGTTACTAAAAATAAGCTATTTATAGTAACGTAAAAGGGAAGTAATTAAAAAAAAAAATTATTGTAAGTGAAGAAAAGAAGGATCTGCCAAATAAATCTGTTGACATAAATGAAATTTCAGATCAGTATCTTCAGTAGTTACGGAGATATACCCATTTTAATTTGAAATAAAGGGAGGTAATTTGACATAAAATCAGTCCATAGTTATCTACCCTGATTGGCTCAGTCCAACTAATGACAATAATGAAATTTCAAATAAGTACAATAAGTACTTACTGATATAAATCCATTTTGATTACAATCAGGGGAGGTATTCAGATATAAAATAACTCTGAACCTACGCTTGGATCTGATTTGTCATGGAATCAAAGAATTATTGTTGTTGAAGTTATTTTGGAAGTTTGTATCAAATAAAACCATAAACGAAGTCTCTATATGGCTGCAAAAGCCAAAATAGCCAATTTTGGACCTTTAAGGGGCCATAACTCTGGAACCCATGAAGAAATCTGGCCAGTTCAAGAAAGGAACCAAGATCTTGTGGTGATACAAGTTGTGTGCAAGTTTGGTTAAAATCGAATCATAAATGAAGCTGCTATTGTGCAGACAAGGTCAAAATAGCTAATTTTGGCCCTTTCAGGGGCCATAACTCTGGAACCCATAAAGGAATCTGGCCAGTTCAAGAAAGGAATCGAGATCTTATGGTGATACAAGTTGTGTGCCAGTTTGATAAAAATCAAATCATAAATAAAGCTGCTACTGTGCAGACACGGTCAAAATAGCCAATTTTGGCCCTTTCAGGGGCCATAACTCTGGAACCCATAATGGAATCTCGCCAGTTCAAGAAAGAAACCAAGATTTTATGGTGATACAAGTTGTATGCCAGTTTGGTTAAAATCAAATCATAAATGAAGCTGCTATTGTGCAGACAAGGTCAAAATAGCTAATTTTGGCCCTTTCAGGGGCCATAACTCTGGAACCCATAATGGAATCTGGCCAGTTCAAGAAAGGAACCAAGATCTTATGGTGATACAAGTTGTGTGCCAGTTTGGTAAAAATCAAATCATAAATAAAGCTGCTACTGTGCAGACAAGGTCAAAATAGCTAATTTTGGCCCTTTCAGGGGCCATAACTCTGGAACCCATAACGGAATCTGGCCAGTTCAAGAAAGGAACCAAGATCTTATGGTGATACAAGTTGTGTGCCAGTTTGGTAAAAATCAAATCATAAATAAAGCTGCTATTGTGCAGACAAGGTCAAAATAGCCAATTTTGGCCCTTTCAGGGGCCATAACTCTGGAACCCATCATGGGATCTGGCCAGTTCAAGAAAGGAACCGAGATCTTATGGTGATACAAGTTGTGTGCAAGTTTGGTTAAAATAAAATCATAAACGAAACCACTATCGTGCAGACACGAAATTGTTGACGGACGCACGGACGGACGACGGACGACGGACGACGGACGAAGGGTGATCACAAAAGCTCACCTTGTCACTATGTGACAGGTGAGCTAAAAAAAAATTCTTACACGATATAGATATATCAAAATACACCTAAAAATTGGAGGTACCATCCATGTTGTACCACAGAAAAGTGGTCTCGGTTTTTCCCTACGGCCAATAATAAAAAAGTTACTAAAAATAAGATATTTATAGTAGCGTAAAAGGGAAGTAATTAAAAAAAAAAAAAAATTGTAGGTGAACAAAAGAAGGATCTGCCAAATAAATCTGTTGACATAAATGAAATTTCAGATCAGTATCTTCATTAGTTACAGAGATATACCCATTTTAATTTGAAATAAAGGGAGGTAATTTGACATAAAATCAGTCCATAGTTATCTACCCTGATTGTCTCAGTCCAACTAATAATAATAACGAAATTTCAAATAAGTCCTATAAGTACTTACTGATATAAATCCATTTTGATTACAATCAGGGGAGGTAATCAGATATAAAATGACTCTGGAACCTACGATTGGATGTGATTTGTCATGGAATCCAAGATTTATTGTTGCTGAAGATATTTTGGAAGTTTGTATCAAATAAAACCATAAATGAAGTCTCTATATGGCTGCAAAAGCCAAAATAGCCAATTTTGGACCTTTAAGGGGCCATAACTCTGGAAACCATGATGGAATCTGGCCAGTTCAAGAAAGGAAGCAAGATCTTGTGGTGATACAAGGTGTGTGCAAGTTTGGTTAAAATCAAATCATAAATGAAGCTGCTATTGTGCAGACTTGGTTAAAATCAAATCATAAATGAAGCTGCTATTGTGCAGACAATGTCAAAATAGCTAATTTTGGCCCTTTCAGGGGCCATAACTCTGGAACCCATTATGGGATCTGGCCGGGTCAAGAAAGGAATCGAGATCTTATGGTGACACAAGTTTTGTGTAAGTTTGATTAAATTCAAATCATAAATGAAGCTGCTATTGTGCAGACAAGGTCAAAATAGCTAATTCTGGCCCTTTCAGGGGCCATCACTCTTGAACCCATAATGGAATCTCGCCAGTTCAAGAAAGGAACCAAGATCTTATGGTGATACAAGTTGTGTGCAAGTTTGGTTAAAATAAAATCATAAATGAAACTGCTATTGTGCAGACAAGGTCAAAATAGCTAATTCTGGCCCTTTCAGGGGCCATAACTCTGGAACCCATAATGGAATCTGGCCAGTTCAAGAAAGGAACCGTGATCTTATGGTGATACAAGTTGTGTGCAAGTTTGGTTAAAATAAAATCAAAAATGAAACCACTATCATGCAGACAAGAAATTGTTGACGCACTGACGGACGACAGACGAAGGGTGATCACAAAAGCTCACCTTGTCACTATGTGACATGTGAGCTAAAAATGAATGCACTTTGCGCGTTTTTTGTGTAATTGTTGATAAACAAAAGTAACCGCAATGTAAATTTGATATTACGACTGGTCGCAAATGCTCTCGGAATGGAAAATTACCAGCATGACGTTTTGATATCTTTACGATTCTCGGGTAAATTCCAGTCATTCAAAGTCTCAAAGTTAGTTGACGTTTTTTGAGATGTAATTTCTGAATTTCATTAAAGCTATCACGTAAAAACCACTCGCCCGATCGGTCGAGTATACAGCGAAGACCACTCGTCCTACCCAGACTTTAACTCGCCAATGCGAGCTGGCGAGTGGAATTTTACACCCCTGGATATTACATTGACCAGATCATTTAATATCAGACAGGAGACAGGATATCAAATGGACCAGACTGTTTAACACTAGATCGGAGACTGGGTATTACATTGACCAGATCATTTAACACTAGACTGGAGACAGGGTATTACACTGACCAGATCATTTAACACTAGACTGGAGACAGGGTATTAGAATCTACATTGACCTGATCATTTAACACTAGACTGGAGACAGGGTATTACATTGACCAGATCATTTAACACTAGACTGGAGACAGGGTATTAGAATCTACATTGACCTGATCATTTAACATTAGACTGGAGACAGGGTATTACACTGACCAGATCATTTAACACTAGACTGGAGAGAGGGTATTACACTGACCAGATCATTTAACACTAGACTGGAGACAGGGTATTACACTGCCCAGATCATTTTACACTAGACTGGAGACAGGGTATTACATTGACCAGATCATTTAACACTAGACTACAGACAGGGTATTACAATGACCAGATCATTTAACACTAGACTGGAGACAGGGTATTACACTGACCAGATCATTTAACCATAGACTGGAAACAGGGTATTACATTGACCAGATATTTAACACTAGACTGGAGACAGGGTATAACACTGACCAGATCATTTAACACTAGACTGGAGACAGGGTATTACACTGACCAGATCATTTAACCATAGACTGGAAACAGGGTATTACATTGACCAGATATTTAACACTAGACTGGAGACAGGGTATAACACTGACCAGATCATTTAACACTAGACTGGAGACAGAGTATTACACTGACCAGATCATTTAACACTAGACTGGAGAGAGGGTATTACATTGACCAGATCATTTAACTATAGACTGGAGACAGGGTATTACACTGACCAGATCATTTAACACTAGACTGGAGACAGGGTATTACACTGACCAGATCATTTAACACTAGACTGGAGACAGGGTATTACATTGACCAGATCATTTAACACTAGACTGGAGACAGGGTATTACACTGACCAGATCATTTAACACTAGACTGGAGACAGGGTATTACACTGACCAGATCATTTAACATTAGACTGGAGACATGGTATTACACTGACCAGATCATTTAACTATACACTGGAAACAGGGTATTACATTGACCAGATCATTTAACACTAGACTGGAGACAGGGTATTACACTGACCAGATCAGTTAACACTAGACTGGAGACAGGGTATTACATTGACCAGATCATTTAACACTAGACTGGAGACAGGGTATTACATTTACCAGATCATTTAACTATAGACTGGAAACAGGATATTACATTGACCAGATCATTAAACACTAGACTGGAGACAGGGTATTACACTGACCAGATCATTTAACACTAGACTGGAGAGAGGGTATTACACTGACAAGATCATTTAACACTTGACTGGAGACTGGGTATTACATTGACCTGACTATTTAACACTAGACTGGAGACAGGGTATTACACTGACCAAATCATTTAACACTAGAATGCAGACAGGGTATTACGCTAACCAGATCATCCAATATCAGACTGGAGACAGAATGTTACATGGACCAGATCATTCAATACTGCACAGAAGACAGGATATCACATGGACAAAGTAATTCAATATTAGACAGGAGACAGAATGTTACATGGACCAGATCATTCAATACTTCACAGGAGACAGGATATCAGATGGACCAAGTAATTCAATATTAGACTGGAGACAGAATGTTACATGGACCAGATCATTCAATACTTCACAGGAGACAGGATATCACATGGACCAAGTAATTCAATATTAGACTGGAGACAGAATGTTACATGGCCCAGATCATTCAATACTTCACAGGAAACAGGATATCACATGGACCAAGTAATTCAATATTAAACTGGAGACAGAATGTTACATGGCCCAGATCATTCAATACTTCACAGGCGACAGGATATCACATGGACCAAGTAATTCAATATTAGACTCACTGGAGACAGAATGTTAGATGGCCCAGATCATTCAATACTTCACAGGAGACAGGATATCACATAGACCAAGTAATTCAACATTAGACTGGAGACAGAATGTTACATGGACCAGATCATTCAATACTTCACAGGAGACAGGATATCACATGGACCAAGTAATTGAACATTAGACTTGAGACAGAATGTTACATGAACCAGATAATTCAATACTTCACAGGAGACAGGATATCACATAGACCAAGCATTTCAATATCAGACTGCAGGCAGAATGTTACATGGACCAGATCATTCAATACTGCACTGAAGACAGGATATCACATGGACCAAGTGAATCAATATCTGACTGGAGACAGAATGCTACATTGCCAAGATCATTCAAGACAAGACTGAAAACAGGATATCATATCCTGTTACTGTGAAGAGAAAAGCAACTAAATTGGTAATACTTCCATGATTAGAATACAGAATTCTTCCAAATATTCCATAAATCAGGTCAATTTTATTAGTTTCTCCCTGAGTCATGTGATCCATACTAAAGTCAGCTAAAGAAGTTGTGTTTTTCAAGATAAAGTGCTGAGTTATGGCCTATTTTATGACCAGAAAAGAAGTTGCAACAAATACTAAATGTCAACTATTGAAAGTGGTATATTCTTTAGTTCTGCATGCTTGATCACCTGAAAGTGATGGCGTAACATCACTTATCCAGAAAATTTAGAATAATGTCAGGTAGCCAATACTTTACAGAAAGCACAAATGTTGCTATGGATTTTATTGTATCAGTCAGCTTGGACAACCGATAATTTATATTTTAAATAAATAAATATAATAACATAGCAGAAAGTTAAGACTTCAATTGATATAGATTTTGGCATATTGTGAAAAATTAAACACACAGACCTGTAAGTTTATTTGGCCATACTGAAAATACTGGTAAACAACTAGAAAATCAAGCATTTTTTTCTAGCAGAATTTCCTTCAGATACAATGATGCATTGAAAAAATATGGTTTAAAAAGGGACTATTTGTTTCAAATGTGCAGAACTATCTTAATGAATGGACATAGAGAGAGAGAGAGAGAGAGAGAGATAAAGTGAGAGAGAGATAAAGAGATCTCGAGAGACAGACAGACAGGAAAAATATGTAGATTATAAATATAATACTTACGTTGAGGCATCAATGAAGTAGATTATTAGTGACGCAATACTTAGGACAAACACCAGACACACCTGAAAATTAGAATGATAGTAAAATCAAGTTCCATTAAAACCAAAACTTAGCATTAGCCTACCTTATGGAATGCCGGAGCTGTCATAGGATGGTCGTTTAACAAAATAGTATGTCACTCTGACAAGACAGTATACACATTGGTGACAGCATGTTACTTTGAGAAAATAAGATGGTCGTTTAACAAAATAGAATGTCACTCTGACAAGACAGTATACACATTGGTGATAGCATGTTACTTTGAGAAAATAAGATGGTTGTTTAACAAAATAGTATGCCACTCTGACAAGACAGTATACACATTGGTGATAGCATGTTACTTTGAGAAAATAAGATGGTTGTTTAACAAAACAGTACCTCACTCTGATAAGATAGTGTAACTGGACATGATAGCATGTTGCATGGTCATTCAACAAAATAATATGTCACTCTGACAAAATATATGTAGTACATACATTAGACATGATAGCATTGCAAGTCAACATGATAACACAGTAATTAACAAGAAATAACAGGAAAAGAAGATACCTAAATGTATTCATCTAACATAAGACAGCTCTGGCTTTCCATACTACTCTGATATTTATGTAATTCTGTTTGTTTACTATATTGCCCTTACCTTGACAAGATTTATTTCTGACAACTGTATAAAAATTTATCTGGAGTTGGTAAGATACATAAAACTGACAGAAACTTCTCTCTGTTTAACTAAACCTCTCTGAAAGTTGGAAATAAATTTATGCCTCCTTTGCCTACTGGCATGCACTCTTGTTAGGAAAACGTCTATGATAATTACCAGACCTGGCTTGCTTCTATTGTTCACAATACAATAAAATTTTGTGCATACCTTTAAAAAACAAGAGGACCATGATGGTCCTGAATCGCTCACCTCTTCCCACATGATCCAGTTTTGAGTATGACGTTGTATTTTCTATTATTTGACATAGTGACCTAGTTTTTGAGCTCATGTGACCCAGTTTTGAACCTGACCTAGATATTATCAAGATAAAAATTCTGACCAATTTTCATGAAGATCCATTGAAAAATATGGTCTCTAGAGAGGTCACAAGGTTTTTCTATTATTTGACCTATTGACCTAGTTTTTTAAGGCATGTGACCCAGTTTCAAACTTGACCTAGACATCATCAAGGTGAACATTCTGACCAATTTTCATGAAGATCCATTCAAGGGTATGGCCTCTAGAGAGGTCACAAGGTTTTTCTATTTCAAGACCTACTGACCTAGTTTTTGATCACAGTTGACCCAGTTTCAAACTTGACCTAGACATCATCAAGATAAACATTCAGACCAACTTTCATACAGATCCCATGAAAAATATGGCCTCTAGAGAGGTCACAACGTTTTTTCATTATTTGACCTACTGACCTACTTTTTGAAGGCACGTGACCCACTTTCAAATCTGAACTAGACATCATCAAGATGAACATTCTGACCAATTTTTATGGAGATCCATTCAAAAGTATGGCCTCTAGAGAGGTCACAAGGTTTTTCTATTTTTAGACCTACTGACCTAGTTTTTGACCGCACATGACCCTGTTTCGAACTTGACCTAGATATCATCAAGATGAACATTCAGACTAACTTTCATGAAGATCCATTGAAAAATATGGCCTTTAGAGAGGTCACAAGGTTTTTCTATTATTTGACCGACTGACCTAGTTTTTAACGGCACGTGACCCACTTTCGAATTTGAACTAGATATCATCAAGATGAACATTCAGACCAACTTTCATACAGATCCCATGGAAAATATGGCCTCTAGAGAGGTCACAATGTTTTTCTATTATTTGACCTACTGACCTAGTTTTTGAAGGCACGTGTCCCACTTTCGAATTTGACTTAGATATCATCAAGGTTAACATTCTGACCAATTTTCATGAAGATTTCATGAAATATATGGCCTCTAGAGAGGTCACAAGGTTTTTCTATTTTTATACCTACTGACCTAGTTTTTGACCGCATGTGACCCAGTTTCGAACTTGACCTAGATATCATCAAGATGAACATTCAGACCAACTTTCATACAGATCCCATGAAAAATATGGCCTTTAGAGAGGTCACAAGGTTTTTCTATTATTTGACCTACTGTCCTAGTTTTTGACGGCACGTGACCCAGTTTCGAACTTGGCCTAGATATCATCAAGGTGAACGTTCTGACCAATTTTCATGAAGATCTTTTAAAATATATGGCCTCTAGAGAGGTCACAAGGTTTTTCTATTTTTAGACCTACTGACCTAGTTTTTGAAGGCATGTGACCCAGTTTCGAACTTGACCTAGATATCATCAAGATGAACATTCTGACCAATTTTCATGAACATCCATTGAAAATTATGGCCTCTAGAGAGGTCACAAAGTTTTTCTATTTTTAGACCTACTGACCTAGTTTTTGACGGCACGTGATCCAGTTTCAAACTTGACCTAGAATTTACCAAGATGAACATTCTGACCCATTTTCATAAAGATCCCATGAAAAATGTGACATCTAGAGATGTCACAAGGAAAAGTTTACGCACGCACGCACGACGGACGCTGCACGATCACAAAAGCTCACCTTGTCACTTCGTGACAGGTGAGCTAACAAGATCTAATAGGCACCTATGACAGGCTATGTAAATACAAGAGCTCGTCGAACACGAAATGCCCCCCTTGATGCATTTAGTAATTGCATAAGGAACAAATTATATGCTCACTTATGCATGTGGTTCAAATTTGAAGGTTGCAGCTTGAAAAATGTGAAAGTAGGTCACTAGGTCAAAATCAAGGTCAAATTTTATTTCGGAACACAAAACTATGCAAGTGATCCAAATTTGAAGCCTGTACCTTCAGAAATGTGAAAGTAGGTCACTAGGTCAATCTCAAGATCAAAGTTAATTTCAGTACACAAAACTATGCTTGTGGTTCAAATTTGAAGGCTGTAGCTTGAGAAATGTGAAAGTAGGTTACGAGGTCATAATCAAGGTCAAATTTTATTTTGGGACATAAAACTATGCATGTGGTCCAAATTTGAAGTCTGTACCTTCAAAAATGTGGAAGTAGGTCACTAGGTCAATAACAAGGTCAAAGTTTGTTTCAGTACACAAATCTATGCATGTGGTCCAAATTTGAAGGCTGTAGCTAAAGAAATGTGAAAGTAGGTCACTAGGTCAAGATCAAGGTCAACTCATGTCAAGGTTCATCTTGCCACTCAAAACTATACATGTGGTCCAAATTTGAATGATGTAAGTTATGGACATGAATATTCTAAGTTTTTCCCTATATAAGTCTATATGAACCATGTGACCCCTGAGGCGGGGCTTATTTGACCCTAGAGGGATAATTTGAACAACCTTGGTAGAGAACCACTAGATGATGCTACATTACAAAATATCAAAGCCATAGTCTTTGTGGTTTGGACAAGAAGATTTTCAAAGTTTTTCCCTATATAAGTCTATGTAAACCATGTGACCCCCAGGGCAGGGCCATATTTGACCCTTGGGGAAAAATTTGAACAATCTTAGTAGAGGACCACTAGATGATGTCATATACAAAATATCAAAGCCCTAGGCCCTGTGGTTTTGGACAAGAGGTTTTTCAAATTTTTTTCCTATATAAGTCTATATAAACCATGTGACCCCCGGGATGGGGCCATATTTGACCCCAGGGAAATAATCTGAACAATCTTGGTAGAGGACCACTAGATTTTGCTACATACCCAATATCAAAGCCCTAGGCCCTATGGTTTTGGACAAGAAGATCAGAAACTGTTTAACTGTTCCTGGCCAATGCGACCTTGACCTTTGACCTAATGACCTCAAAATCAATAGGGGTCATCTGCTGGTCATGGCCAACCTAACTATCAATTTTCCTGAAACTAGGCCCAAGCGTTCTTGAGTTATTGCTCAGAAACCATTTAACTGTTCCTGTTCACTGTGACCTTGACCTTTGACATACTGACCTCAAAATCAATAGGGGTCATCTGCTGGTCATGACCAACCTGCCTATCAACTTTCGTGACCCTAGGCTGAAGCGTTCTTGAGTTATCATCCGGAAACCGTTTAATTGTTCAGGGTCACTGTGACCTTGACCTTTAACATACTAACCTCAAAATCAATAGGGGTCATCTGCTGGTGATGACCAACCTCCCTATCAACTTTCATGATCCTAGGCCCAAGCGTTCTTGAGTAATCATCCGGAAACCGTTTAATTGTTCAGGGTCACTGTGACCTTGACCTTTAACATACTGACCTCAAAATCAATAGGGGTCATCTGCTGGTAATGACCAACCTCCCTATCAACTTTCATGATCCTAGGCCCAAGCGTTCTTGAGTTATCATCCGGAAACCGTTTTACTATTCAGGGTCACTGTGACCTTGACCTTTGACATACAGACCTCAAAATCAATAGGGGTCATCTGCTGGTGATGACCAACCTCCCTATCAACTTTCATGATCCTAGGCCCAAGCGTTCTTGAGTTATCATCCGGAAACGGATAGGTCTACATTCCGACCGACCGACCGACCGACCGACCGACAGACCGACCGACCGACCGACCTACCGACCGACATCTGCAAAACAATATACCCCTCCTTCTTCGAAGGGGGGCATAATAAGCAGATGCCTTTTCCAACACCAAAAAACCCCCAAAAAACTCCTTTAAGTTTATTATTAATCAAATGATGAAAAATTATCAGGGTGAACAACCCATGTGACTTTTCGATATTGTACACATGGTAAAAATAGCTCAATTCAGGTAACATTTTAGCTTATGATTGTTTCATTTCTCGATGGACTTTAATAAAAATAAAAAGCATCAATAAAAAGCATTGAAGACAGGAAAGTCAGTGCTTTCATCAGCACAAAGCATCTGCCACATATTCTCAATTCTTTCTTCAAACATTGTCACCCAAATACCAGTGTGCACGTTACTGACAGTTGGTCTGTGAAAAAAACATTTGAGTGCAGTATTGAGAAACCAGCTATTTGCCCAATGTTTAATGTTATAATTAATACTGACTGTCAAATGATAAATGCTAACTGTTAATAACAAATGCTGAATTATGAAAGGCCGGTGGTGTGCACCATGCTAAATGACAAATGCTATTTGTCAAATGCTTAATATCAAATACTAAATGTCGAATGGTATTTGCAAAACAATAAATGCTTATTGCTAGATGCTTATTTAACAAGAAATTGTTGACGGACGGATGCACGGACTGACGACGGATGACGGACGAAGGGTGATCACAAAAGCTCACCTTGTCACTATATGACAGGTGAGCTAAAAAGAGCTGAATATATCAGAGTATGAATGCATTGCCCTTTGTTATTTAACTTTGAATCTATTGATTCAGAAACTGTTCTAAACAAAATACAGTTTCGGTCCCATATGCCCAAGTCTCATGGCAGATAAAAGATGTTTTGTTTCAAATCAGGCCTGTAGAATATTACATGTGTATAACTTCAAATAATTAAAAGTTAAATTCATTAGGTTAAGAGATAGAAATCATTAACTCATACAGATTTTGACGAATAGCATTTATCATTTAGCATTAATTACCTATGTGACAATTAGCATTTGACTTTAAGCATTATGCATTTGATATGAAGCACTTAAAGCATTAAGTAATTGGCATTTAGCATTACATTACTGACATTGGCATTTAGAATTAACTATTTGGCATTTGGCAATAAGTATGGTGCCTCGGTCTTCCATACTGAATTTATATTCAAATGTAGAGCTGAGTATATCAGTGGATGAATGCCTCTGACCTGAAAACATTGTAGAGAAAACATTACAGAGAAAACAGTTTCAGTCCCAAGTTCCTTGTAGAACTATTTATTGCTTCAAATCAACGGGATAACACATTATGTTTTCAAATAATTCAAAGATACATTCATTAAAAATTTCACTGGATTCAGGCATGTATTAATGAGGGAATCATATACATGTATAATGAAACAAGGCAGTTCACATGTTTTTTACTGTTACATGTTTTTTATTTTTCAAAAGCTGTGCCAGAGCCGAACACAGTATTGATTTTTGTGCAGATGAACTACTGGTATCTACATCTTTGTTTTTTCAATAGTCTCTTTTTTTTGCAGCATAAAATAACAAGCTAAACTATATTGTGTTTTGCTACATAAGCTTCCAACTCCAACACACTGCCAGCTCCTGATACAAAGCCTCACAGTGCCCCTGTTTACTCTCAATTTCCAATATGGTGTTAGAAAAAATTTTCGGCAAAAATATTAATTGGCACAAAACTTGTGCAATGACTTATTTCTAATGATTCTAGAAAGTTTTAACCATAATGTCGTTACTTAATTTCTCACAAAATGCATATAAATTTTTAGAGCAGGTAAGTTCAATATTGTAATCAAAGTAATAATTCATTGTCAAGTACTGACTGTAAAACGGTACTTAAATAAAAGCTAATTGTTTTTTTTTTGCGAAATGTGAAACAATAAATGCCAAATGCTTATTCCTAAGTGCTGCTGAATATATCAGTATATGAACACATCCTTAAATAGTCATTTGCCTAGCTTTGTCTCTATAAAACTTTTTTTCTAATTATTTTAGAGTAGTCAGTTCTGTTTCCATGTTAATTCCCACGACAAGTACATGTTACTGCAGAAATCAGACTGCTACAATATTATATATTTTGAAATAACTGAAAGTTATATACATTATAGTTTAAGAGATATGGATCACTAACACATAAAGTTAAAAAAAATGTCAGACAATTAGCATTATCATTTGGTAATAGGCATTTAAGCTAAATTTTGACATTTTAGCATTTAGCATTAAGTATATCACATACAGTATTTTGGTATGTAGCATTTAGTATTAAGTATTTGGCATTTGCCATTTAGCATTAAATATTTGTCACTTTGCAATAAGCATGGTGCACTAGCTTTCCATACTCTTTCACCTAAGTAAGTATTTTTATGTATATAGTACTCGCCCACAGTTATACTTTGCTAGTTCCTGGGTTTCTAACCAGTTTCATGACATTTGATGAAAGTGATGCTTGTTTAATCTTGACATAATTCAATAATTCTGATTTTTCTAAGGACAAGTTATTTTCAGTGAAACTTATGATAACGGAGTGTCTATTTCCAGTGAAACTTATGATAACGGAGTGTCTGATTTTTCTAAGGAAAAGCTATTTTCAGTGAAACTTATGATAACGGAGTGTCTATCTGTAGGATTTGCTCTGACATGTTAAAGGTATAAATAATTTACATTTTCATACAACTTGTCATCATAATGAATCTTAATCATAAATATGAACCTGAGCTACAAGAACTGAAGAATAGCACGAATGTTTCAGCATCTCTAGAAAAGTGCTACTATTTATATTTTGATAAAGTTAATACTTCATATAACTATATCTAATTTTTTTACAATAGCTAATTATCAACATGTACAATTCAATCTATCTAACAACCACAACTCAGAATAAATTCACAATATTGTTGATTTCTTTTACAGTTCTGCGCATTTCACAGTATAGCGCAGAACGAATATCTTAACATTAAATAGCGCAAATATTTGCGGGGAAAGAATATTTGGCGCGAATCAGTCATGCAGTTTAGTCATGTGATATTTGGTGGGTATTTGATGGACTAGCGGGTGTTCTTTAGTTTTAGGCTAGACTTCATGCTTACAGGTTGTAAATCTATTTTGCTATTCAAATTCGAAGTTTTTATGTAGCTATTATGTATAAATTGATTATTAACATATACACGCTTGGATAAGATCCATTATCCAACTTTTGGAGGAATATTCTGAGAAATCATTTTGATTTTGTGCCATACAATTTTTATTTTAGCCTCGGTGACACATTTTCTTAAAGCTAAAATCTGGTATAATACAACATTTTTATTTAATGTGTGGGCTCTTAGGGAGTTTTTCGTGTGCGGCCATAATTCCAATGACGAAAATACGATCAAATTTTTCAAGTGGTATAGTATTCTGTTTATAACATAGAAGTATCATTACTGTTTACAGCAGCTGCTTAAATATTCCTGATTAATTTGATTGTGGCATGTATTACACCTAAGTGATATCAGAGTAAAATGGATGACTGCACTTGAATATGTATGAATATGGAGAGTATTATTATGCTGTATGTTACGAAACCTGTCTTCTAAATAAACCTGTCGCAAGTCTTGCCCACTGCAAACTGGTGTTTGTTTTTTTTGTGCAGAGTGATGTTAAGACGATATCTTACCATACCTGTCAAGACACACGCACTGCGCATGTCACACTCATTTCGGCCCTTCTAGATCACGCTCACACGCCTACTACTCTAAAATAAAACAATCAATTTTTTTTTTGTTGAAAATCATTGAATCAAACTTGCCTGGCGGCATTGACATTGTGTTTTCATACCGTTTCATACCATATAATACAGCTTTTACATTCACCGATGCAACGTGTAATTTCTATCGAATGAATAAATGTCACAAAAAGTAAACATGGAGGGAGACAATTCAAAACCAGGTCTATTTTGTGTTGAAAAAAAAAAAAACACTAAATTTTTCATATGACAGCGTCTCTGGCTTCCAGAGACTTCGCCCCCCAGACCCCCCACATGGGGCAACCGCCCCTTTAACCCCGATCACACTCGTGGCCTTTGTACAGCCTTGACAACTATGTCTTACAATGTTGTCAAGACAATATGAAGATTAGCACTGACTGTTCTTCTATTACCCTGAATGGGAGATGTACGGTGCCCCACCTTGAACAATATTTTAAATGAATTTTTGAGCACATGACTTGAATTGCACCTTTCTCTAAATGAAAAAAAAATGTTTGCAATAATTCATATTAGTTCCATAAAAACCTAAAAAGTACTAACTTGACCTGATGACAGGTCTTCCAGTCTGACCTACTGACCTATTTACAATTTTGTGTGCCATGTGTAAATAAATGCACACATATATATATTAAAATTGCATACTAGTATGCTAATTATGCATAAATTAAACATACCAATGCACTTAGTTAATACGAATAAGCTTATATATTTACAATATCGAATGTACTACTAAACTAAAGGAATGTAATTTCTTACAATCCGACACAGATAATCTTTGTTTAATCATCAATATTATAAAATATAGATGTCAAAACACTCCCAGCCTGTAGTGAGGTCAGACTATTCTTTAGAAATGGTGTATCAAAGAGGCTTACCCCTGGCCTTACAAAGAAGCAAGCTTGAAAGCTTTAGAAATATATTTGATGAAAACAAAAACAAGCAGTTGCAAGGAGAATAAAATGACTATATCATGCTGATAGCAGGAACATATGTTTCAACATTTCTCTCTGTATATATGTATATATAATTATATAGAACAATATCAGATATCAGATGTCTATTTGATGTTACCATCTTTTCAGAATATAAGGTTTAGGAGTATATCACCAAAACTCAGAAATATTTTATAAACGAACAACATCATTACCAATATTTTACCTGATCATTACATGTTCTACCGTACTGTCCCGTACTTAAAATATTCTGAAAAAGTTGTCCCCCTTTGAAAATGAATGCCATTTGTAAAGAAATAAAAATAAACAATTGCTGAAAACAGTGTTCTACCTAGTTATGTGAAATTTCAACACTCGCACGCTATTGCAAATGCATCAAAACGAACATGTTTAACAGTTCCTTGAAAATGGTGAGTTTTTAAAGGCACTTGACTGTCCGGAAGTGGATCCCCTTTTGGCAGTCCTTTTGCGGAATTCAATGTATATTTCAGTATACTGACACTTGTTTTGTAGAGTAATATACACACTATCATTACAAAAACTACAAAACAAGTGGCAGTACACTGATACAAACATTGAATTCCGGAAAAGGACTGCCTAAATGGGCCTCACTTCCGGACAGTCAAACGCCTTTAAAAACTGACCATTTTCAAAGAACTGTTACACATGTTTGTTTTGATCCATTTGCAATAGCGTGCGAGTGTTGAAATTTCACATAACTAGGTGGAACACAGTTTTGAGCAATTGTTTATTTTTATTTATTTACAAATGGCATTTATTCTCAAAGGGGGACAACTTTTTCAGAATATTTTAAGTACGGGACAGTACGGCAGAACATGTAATGGGCAGGAAAAATATTGGTAACGATGTTGTTCGTTTATCAAAAATTTCTGTGTTTTGGTGATATACTCCTAAACCATAATGAACAAGAGCGCCGCCAAATGGGGCAATATACGCCCGTAGGCTTACATCATAGGAAGGGAGCAAAACTTTAAGAATTTGACTGTTGTAGCCCAAAGGACTGGAACAACAAAAGGAAAACTTCAAAAAACAAATCTAAGTCCACAAAAAAAATATTCAAAGTCTACAAAAAAATCCTTATCAGGTACAGGTATGTAAAAATAGACCTAAAAATTGGAAGTACCATCCATGTTGTACCACAGAAAAGTGGTCTCGGTTTTTCCCTACGGCCAATAATAAAAAAGTTTCAAAATAAGCTATTTATAGTAACATAAAAGGGAAGTAATTAAAAAAAAATAAATATTGTAAGTACAAAAAAGAGATCTGCCAAATAAAAACAAGAGCACTGCAATGCAGAGCAATATACACTAAGCAAAGTCATATATTACCTTTGACCCTTAAGTGTGACCTTGACCTTGAAGTGAGTCATCCGGAACATGCGCTTTGCACATCGCCTCAGTGTGGTAAACATTTCTGCCAAGTTTCTTTGAAATCCTTCAAGCAGTTCAAGAGTTACAGAGCGGACACAAAACAAACTGATAGGACTTTTGACCCCTAAGTGTGACCTTGACCTTGAAGCAAGTCGTCTGGAACATGCGCTCTGCACGTCGTCTCGGTGTGGTGAACATTTGTGTCAAGTTTCTTTGAAATCCTTCAAGGGGTTCAAGAGTTACAGAGCGGACACGAAACAAACTGATATGACCTTTGACTCCTAAGTGTGACCTTGACCTTGAAGCGAGACATCCAGAACATGCGCTCTGCACGTCGTCTCAGTGTGGTGAACATTTGTGTCAAGTTTCTTTGAAATCCTTCAAGGGGTTCAAGAGTTACAGAGCGGACACGAAACAAACTGATATGACCTTTGACTCCTAAGTGTGACCTTGACCTTGAAGCGAGACATCCGGAACATGTGTTCTGCACATCGTCTCGGTGTGGTGAACATTTGTGTCAAGTTTCCTTGAAATTCTTCAAGGGGTTCAAGAGTTACAGAGCGGACACGAAATTGCTAACGGACAGACGGACAGACGGACACCAGCGTCATAACATAATACATCCCTTTGGGCGTATAAAAACAGAATACGGGTACCTGTCAGTTTTGTCTACGGTAAATGGATATGCATGAATCATAATCAATTTACATTAAGTTAATTTAAATGTTGAAAATAATTAGATCTAGATGTAAGATATGTTTAATAAAATAAATGAAATAAAATTACATTTGTTGCCTTTTACTAAACATTATTGTAGTAAACAATCAACTTTAAAACCTCTGTGGGGCCCTTAAAGGATTTTATGTGATAAATAGAAAGTTTCAAAATTCAAATATGATATAACAACATTTGGCATATCAAATAATTCCAAATAATGTCTTAATTAAAATCAGCTTGAAATGTGTGGATCTCTTTAATCATGGGCAAAAAATCTGAAAAACAAGCGCATGGACCTAATTTCCCTCATGAAATTTATCTTCTGAATATTGTCTGAACTGTTGTCTGAACAATGGCTGAATACATATGAATATTGTGTGAAAAAATTGTCTGAATAATGTTTGAAATTGGCCCACTTTAGTATGTATTCAGACTGCATTCAGTATTTGTTCAGATTTCTGTTCAGATAAATTCAGAATACGTTTTCAGAATGTATTCAGACATGTTTCTGAAGAATTGCTGAAAACATCTGAATATTTCTGAAAACAAAAAGTCTGAATAATGTTAGAAATTGGCCCACTTCAGTATGTATTCAGTACTTGTTCATATTTCTGTTCAGACATATTTACCATGCATTTGAAGATAACGATAATATTTAGTTGTTTACATGTAAATTTTTTTGTACATATGTTATATTCTTCAAGAATGGAGGAAATAAAAGAATCAGTCAACCATCCTCAGGTTTAGTAATATGTAATCCATGGACGCGTTCAGTCAGAGAGTCGCCTCAATTAGGAAAGAATAGTTTTAACGTCAGAGGTTATTTCTAAGGTCACGGAGTTTGACTGGCCAGCTTGTAATGACAACAGCTTTCGATATCAGTAGCTCAGTCAAGTGTGACTAACCAAACTGTAACATTCCTTCTCAAGAAAAGGAATAATAATAACTTTATGCCACTTTTTAAGTCAGAATTTTTTGGTTGAAACTTTTTATAAAGTCAAATACCTCTTTTGCTATCAAAGTTTTTGACTTGAAACTTAAAATAGTTATACTATCAAAGTCTGCACCAGGAGATCCCCATAACTCTGATTTGAATTTTGACAGTTATGTCCCTTTTTAACTTAGAATGTTTTGGTTACGGTTATAACGTTTTTACTAGAAAAGCTTTAATAATTCAGATTCAAGCGCTGAGAAAATTCAAGAGTGATGTCTTATGGATATAGCTCTAGTTTTCTTATTTCTGATATGCATTTCAGTAGAAGTTTTGAAAAATATCTGTCATCTGATATATCTTGAATTTACTTCTTAGTCTTTCAGGAAATTTCAGTAGAGAGTTCAGAAAAATGATATTAAGTCTTGTTTTCAGACATATTCAGAAATGATCCCTTTCTGAATAATATCTGAAAAACGTTACTGAACAATAAGCCTTGTTTCAGCAATAATTCAGAAGATTTCAGTGTCTGAATTATTCTTAACTATTTTCTTAAATATTAAGATATTATTCAGAAATAATCAGAAAGTATTAAGACAATTTTCAGAAGACAGAATTCATGTTCAGTCAGTCTTCAGACACCAACTTTCTGTTCAGAATTTTTCAGCATATGTTAAGACATGTTTCAGAAGTTTTCAGACAATATTCAGAAGATAAATTTCATGAGGGAAATGTTTTATTTAAGAAATAATTTGTGGCAAAAGAGTGTTTTAACACTATTTATGCACGATACATTGGGCGTAATAATAATAAAAATTATTTGTACGACGTATTACTGCCTGAGTGTATAAATAGTGTTAAAACACAGTTTTGCTATAAATTATTTAATATGCCCCTAATCTAAAACAGTAGATAAAATATAGAAGCCCTCTTTCTCTGTCGCAACAAAAACTTTGATGTCACCGCATGTTCTAGTGTAAGAGTGTTTTAACAGAGACAAGCATAATAGAATAAACCATATTGTTGGCCATAAGTTTATTTATGACTGTGAGAAGTTTCATTAAAATCTACATTGTAGAAAAATTTCTACTCCCGAAAATGTAATCAAAATTTGGACTTGTGTGCTTTCACAAAGACATACTTCCATTGTGAAAACTTTTTTTTTGTGAAGTCCAAACTTTTTCAAACAAGTCTAACAAAAAATCAAACACACGGCCTATAATCTTTAATTTTCTTTTGCTGAATTTTCTACATAATTCTGAAGTTCTAAAATATCAAGGTTTCATCAAATTCTACAGTAAAGAAAAATTTTTAATCTTAACACGCAGAACTACGAAAGGGCTAACACCAACCCTCTTACTTGCCATTGTTCTGATTATTTACAACAATACAAGAGTGAATCAGAATGCAACTTTGAACTGTACTGTTGTATTAGTAACATGTAGGAGCATGTCTACTAGCTGACACATTTGTTTGAACAAACTGATCACTGGAACTGATAGATGCTTCCCCATGGTACTTCGTCAACTGTGACATGAGGTAGCTTGTTTTAGAAATGTACCGAGAATTAATTCTGCAACAAGGCTGCTGCTCTGCACTTCCCGTAACTATGGTTTATATTGACTGCATGTTTTAATGAAATCCCTTTAGCATTCTTTAACATTTACTCCAATGTTCATCAAGGTAGAAATAGAAAGAATTTTTACGTGAAGCAAAGTGATTCCTATATCTACTCCCCAATGAATTCCTACGAGTCTAAGCAATTATTACTGGTTATTATAACATATGCCAATGTAGGGGGACCTTAGTCTACTGTTATGTAAAAATTCTGTATGTTTTATTGCAAAAATGTCCAAAACTAGTACATTTATTTTGTTGATTTATAAATTCTTTCTGTAAGTCCAGCATATGTTTTTGTGGGGTAAACTCATTTTGTATATTGTAACATAACTGAAAACAAATCATCAAGAACTTTGGAGAATGTCTGAATTAATTTGAAATGACTGGCATATGCAGGAAACTGCTGACAGTTCCAGGAAACAGTGCTTATACATTTGGATATTTGTTCCTTCTTTCTCATTATTATTTTGATACAGAGCCATGTTTTGTCTTTGTAAACATGTCAAGTAAATGTAGAATTCTTCCATCCATGAATAATTAAATTTTTAACATTTCTGTGTGAGAAATTGATCAACCAACATTTACTATTGATATTTCTGCAGCCACTGTGAATTATTCTACATTAGGTTATATTCTCGTCACATATATACATGAGACAAAGTACTTGCATAGACTGGGGTTTATCTTTTCCTTTTTGTCTGCTGAAAAAATTAATATTAATTTTATTTCACTGATAAATTATATTCCAGTATTTCACTGAAAAGCATAAAATAAAAAGACAAATATGAATAAAAGACATGCCAGAATCAGGGTCAAGAGAAGGCCCTGGTATCTAATTGCACACTTACCCACTACCTTTAAAAAACAAATTAACAGACTGTGTTGTGATGTCGGCTAATACAGACAGGTGTAGATCTATCTGTTGTATCAATTTATAATAAATTATTTAACAACTTATGTATTAAATGTTCCAAGAACTTGTCTATGAAATAATTAATTGCATTTTGATGATGTTGTTAACTGCCGAAATTGATATTTCTTGCCAGTAGTTATTAGCACCACCCCCGAACGGCGAAAGCATGTTTTGGGTGAATACCGATAATATATATTCTTATTTTCTCCCTCACTTCGTTCATCTGAAAATAAATTATTTCTTTCCTTTACTATAGAACTTATACCAAGGAAACAACTTAACACAAATAAGTTTCAAAGATTGCGGTTTACTACTGTTATGTATCAAATCAATAGCACATGACACAATATATCAACAGAATGTATTCAATATATATAATATTATATAATATATATAATCAAAAATTATCTGGTATCAATACCACAATTCTTTCTAATATACATTTACTAACGCAATCAATATGTCGAAACATAATGTAAAGACATCATAAAACAATCTTTAAATCTAATATTACTTCATATTAAATCGTATATACACTTGAATGTCTATGAACGTTTGCAATAAAGGAATGAACAGCTCGTATGTATTACAACTACGTGTCAAAAATCTTACTCTTTAGACATTTTCTCTTAATTTTAAATCTGTTAAAAACAATCGTTTTGTTTTTTATTTATTCATTTATTTAAAACAACCCGGAAATACAGGTTAATCATATGCTGCGAGCCGGCTGCCCCAACCCTAACTCTTTTTTGTTTATTTATATTTTTTTTTTATTTTTATTTTTTTTTTTTTTTGAATATTATTATTATATGAGGGGGGAGGTAGGGAGAATCCGGGGCTCTGACCAGCGAAAAGGCTCTCTCAACCCCCTGCTTTCCGAGTATTTACTTTGAGTTACATCATTATTAATGTTTGTACTAGAAAAATGAATGTGCCAAACAAAAACAAAAACAATGTGAAAAAATTGAATAATGTCCCTGAACTGTCATTCAATTATAAATCTATGAATTTCTTAAAGAAACTTATGTTATTTATTTTACAGTAAAACTGACATTAAAACTATCTCCTCATTATTCTGTAAAAACTATTATCAGAATTTGGTGAACCTACGTGTTAACGCTGTTTGTAGTAAACCTCGAATGAACTAAAGCCCGCGCTAGCTCATGAAAACTTCATGCATAAGTTTAAACCGAAAGTTAACAAAAACAAGAAAGAAAACCTTCAAGTACCAAAAAGAAAAAGATAATAACCTTATATATAGTCACATTCTGTGGTGCCACTTTCCAAGTATTATGTAACAGAAGAAAAGATAATAGATAACAAAAGCAAACATAAAACTGTTCGTCACAATCCTATGAAGCTGGAAAAATAAATGTGTATCTAGATTCCATGTTAAATTGTTGTCTCCCTGTTTTGAAACATACTACTGCAAACATGTTTCATATGGATTTTAAGCCTTCAACTGGATTCCAATTTGTGAAAGTCACGTTTACATAGACCTAGCAAAAAGAAAATGTTGCAAGGGCACTCTTTCATATACCAAATTCAATTGAAGACAATTAGCAATGACATAGAATTCAAGATCAATAGAGCTATTAATAATTGGTGTAGTATTATAATAGTAGTATAATATATAGGTGAATATACTAGTGTATAACATCACTGCACCAGGTAACAGCTGCAACAATAAAATCCTATTATTATTGTAATCTTCCAACTAATTGGTACACAATTAAGTCAGGTATACAAGTCAGGTATACAAGATACAGAGGTCAGGTATAGAAGTCAGGTATACAATTCAGGTATAGAAATCAGGTATACAAGTCAGTAGTTAAAAAAGAAAAATATACTGTGACTTAATGGCCATACATTCATACAAATATGTACATTACTTTTTGTTATTTGTTATTTTTCTTTTCTTTTGCTGATTAATTAGCAGGAACAGTTTAAACAGTTTTAATGATAATATAAAGTAAATCAACAAGTGCACTGCATAATTTCTGTACCTTTAAGTGTTCTTACATTTTTATTTTCTATAATTAAGGCTCTTGTAGTGTACTGTCACACTGTTGAAAGAGTGAGAGAGATTAGGCAGCTTATTATGTTTTATAAGAAACTGATCATCATGCTATTTACAATTCTTACTTTTTCTTAGGATGCCTTTTACTGTGGATTATGAAACTGTTATTCGATCACTATAAGATTTATAAATTACGAAAAAAAGTATTTAAAAAGCATGTAAAAAATAAAAATAAATGCTCATTGTAAATGATCAAATAACAGGTAATTATAATATGGAGTAGCATGTTGAGATGGTCAACTACTGTGAATAGTTACTGTCAACTACTGTGAATACTGTGTTTAGTTATGAGCTAGTCAATTTCATATTTATCCTAACTAGATGTGACACAATGCCTGACAAATTCACAACTGATTACAGCATTGGAAGCAAAGGAAATATTCATAATTATCTATAAAAGCTTGCACTAGTAATCCTACTTTTTCTTAAACTAAGCAATGTAGTAAAAGGATCTGTAAAGATGTTGTGTTTTATTTGAATTTCAAGCAGCTTCTCCATTCATTATATTGAAATTTGTGCAAACTTCTTGCACTTATTTTACTCACATGTTCAACAATATTCAACATGACACTTATAGAAGTTATGTCAATTAATATATAGAATTTTAGGACTTAAAATTTAAACTGCTTGAAGACTGAAAGATCTATAGGTCAGATTACAATAATCCCATATGTAATCTGATATGCTAACGAAGTTCTCTAATTCATTTATGTTTACTAGTCTACAAAAAATATTTGTGCTATTCATGTACATGTAATTATGTGGCTATATGTAAATTTATTCTGTGTGCATAACTGAAGTTATGAAATCCTATTTAATAAAGTACAGAAACTTGTTTACCAGTAAAATATTGATGTGATAATGCATATATACCCCTTACCAATATTCTGCCAGTTGTTGTCTGTCCAGATATCAGCTCACCAGCCCAATCCTTGGCTTCTGTGAGCCAGCCAACCTCAGGATCATGGCCCTTTATGTTGAACAACCCTGGACTTTTCTCCTTGGAGTCTTTAGAAGGTTCTATATGTATTGCTGTGTTTGGTGTTATTATAGAACTTTTCCTCTGGCCAGCTTTGGTTCGACAACACAGATAGAGAATCAGTCTATATGCTATAATAACGACCAGTCCACCTCCTAACGTTATTAAACTAGAAGAGAGAAAATAATACCATTTCCCAGCTTCACAAGTCTCAACTGTCGCGTTTGCTGCTGACATTGTTTAATTCCTATTTTTCGTATATCCACATAGTAAACTGTTTTCTGCTGCTAATCATTATTAATATTAACCACATGCGAAGTTCTGTAATAACTGAGCACGATTGTGTTTACTCGTTCCTTCGTATATCCATAGGGACAAACGTTTGAAAGATTATTGACAACAGCAGACAACTGAGCACTGCCGCAATTTCCGATACTCGGCCATACAGCGGCTGTGTGAAAGAGATTATCGACAAATCTTAGAGAAAAACGTTTTCCAATACACACCGGCATAGAATTTATTACAATTTCTGTGTCTGATTCAAGACTCGTGCGAAATATCCGGTATTTGGCCGTATGGTAAGGATGCTGGTAGCTAGTGCACGGTATGTCGTACTTTCTACCGCAGCTCGGTATACGGTATACTCGGCACACCGTTGAAAATGCTTACATATGCGCCGCATGTGTAAGTTATACATGTCTGCAACACTCTGGCTCAGTTGTATGCATTCGATATTTGGACCTAGATCTAGTTCCACTCAGCGACTGTATCTACTTGGTCATAAATCCTCTTTCAAGATAATAATACATGTGCATGCCTGAAAAAGAACAAACACATTTTGAAATTTTCGACGTTCCATTGACGTTAATTATAAACTGGGAGAAAAATAGATACAAACTATTAAACTAAAATGTCTATGTCTATGTTGCACTGCTTAACAATCGTTTCAAGTCAAGTCAAGACTTATTTATTGTCGGTAGATAAAATAACATTATAAATATAAGCTATGTATAGCCTTTGACCGACATAATCGTTAACGGGCGGGTGTCAGGGATAGCTGTTAAAAATAAAAAACTCTTAAATGATTCAAAATTTTGTCCTCTAGAAATCGTCTTAGAATGACATCCAAAACTTCGTCTATTAACATTTTTTTTTTATTCAAGAATGCTGATGTGCAATGACAGTGGACAATATGCTCACGTGACGACTACGCACGTGTGTATTCTCTGTTATGCACTTCTCACAGTACAGTTGTTATTACGAGTGTCCCGATTGCGCAATAAAATCTTAGCATTCGAAGAAAAGATGACATGTTTATTGGGAGTTTGTGATACTAAGATTCCTTCCAATTACTCACCATCTTCTCATACCAACAAAATTGGTGGAACTCCTGTAAGTTTTAACAGAATAAGGCTTGATAACACGCATGCTTTTTCTTTTCGTATTGCGATATTCGGACATCGATTGTTTCGGACAGAACTCTCGCGTTCACAAAAATACTCTTTTGCATCTATCTTCTTAGGTTGGCATAAAGACCAGGTTTTTATCATATCGCCTAGCCCAGTAGGTAATACTGGAAAAACGGGTTTAACTGGACAATACTCTTGTTTTAACAGACAATACAGGGTATTGAACATTATTTTTATGTAGATTTTTCTAGTTTATGCTATCAGCTCGGCAAATCCACTCGTTCGCTCGTAAATATGAATAGAAATTGGCACCTGGTGAGCGAAATTTGCTGTAGTACTCGTCGAGCATGACGAGATGTAGACAAGCTTACTGTCGCTGAGTGGCTGCTTTTTAATTTCTGACTTTTGCAGCCACCGCAGTTACAGTTTGACCGTCACAATATAAAACAAACTGTATATGTCGGATTAGTTCGACTAGATGAGAGGGATTTTTTACAAAAAAATATGATAAATCCAATTAAAATGAAGCCGTAAAAAAGATCATACATGTAAACGAAAGTTGATTTGAAGATTGCAACCATTACTCTAAAATCCGCTCAATTCCGTTACAGTACCACATTGTGACCCCTGCATGCTAATCGCTTTTGTTTTGATTTGTACAGGAGCTACCATTGGAAGAGCAAAAAGATTATATTATACATGTATTTTCAGAACTGGCCAGATAATGTACAGATGTCCATACCAAGTTGTCAGGTTTGTAAGAAGGAGCAGTTCCTTGTTGTTCAGCTGTACTGTTGTTTAGAAAAATCCATATACCACAGGACCCTGTATGTGTTTGCTTGTGGTAACCCAGCCTGCTGGAATAATGAACAAAGGTGAGTGTATATAACAACTGAGTTTTTTGCATAGGTAGTATAAACAATGAAAAGTATACTTCAGTGTGACAAATCTGTGTTATTATTTCATTTGAGGATGGATTGTTCCTTTAATGATTCATCATCAACATTTCCTTTTCCTTTTTAGCTCACCTGAGCACTTTGTGCTCAGGGTGAGCTATTGTGATCGCTCACCGTCCGGCATCTGTCTGTCCATCCAGCATCCGTCCACACTTTCCTTTAAACAACATCTCCTAAACCACCAGGCCAATTTTGATGAAACTTCACAGGGATGTTCCTTGGATGGTTTTCTTCAAAAATTATTCAAAGAATTGAATTCCATACAGAACTCTGGTTGCCATGGCAACCGGAAGGAAAAACTTGTCCAAAACCACAGGTCGTAGGGCTTTTATATTTGGTATGTATAACATCTCTGTTCTTGGGGGCCTCCTCTCTGGTCAGATTGCTCTGTGTCTGTACTTAGTGAGGATGAATTTATCATCCTGAGTGGCTGCCTTTGCATGTAAAACGCCTTTGAACTTGTTTATCATAAAAAAGGCTCTATATAAATCTGATATATATAAATATATTTGAAGCTTAAAAAAACTTCTTGTCACAAACTGCTCATCTGAATTTGACAAAAAGAAAGATGACAGGCCTACAGAGCTGAAAATAGAAAACTGTTCAAACAACATCTCCTCCTTAAGCCCTGCTCTGATTTTGAAATAATATTACAGCAATGTTCCTTTCGTAACACTCAACTAAGATTGTTGGTTATTCCATTTCATCAAAAATATAGCCACCAAGGGACATGATCACTCCCATATGTCTTTGCTGACAACATTAACAATCTCCTTGTCAGAAACTGCTGGGCATATTTCAAAATAATTTCACACAAATGATCATAAGCTGACTCTGTACCAAGTTTGTTCAAGTTATTTCAGTTTGTCTTGAAAAATGGCATGCAGAGGGCGTGGTCACTTTTCCGTATATGTATATTATGGAAAATTAAAATAAATCTTGTCAGAAACTACTGACCTGACCCCCACCCCCCTTCAAGGAAGGGGGGTGTATATTGTTTTGCAGATGTCAGTCAGTCTGTAGACCAATCCGTTTCCGGATAAAAACTCAAGAACGCTTTGGCCTAGGATCATGAAAGTTGATGATAGGGAGGTTGGTCACGACCAGCAGATGACACCTATTGATTTTGATATTAGTAGGTCGAAGGTCAGGGTCACAGTGACCCAGAACAGTTAAATGGTTTCCGGAAGATTACTCAAGAACGCTTGGGCCTAGGATCATGAAAGTTGATAGGGAGGATGGTCATGACAGCAGATGATCTCTATTAATTTTGAGGTCAGTAAGTGAAGGTCACAGTGACCAGGAACAGTTAAATGGTTTCCGGACGATATGAAGAACGCTTGGGCCTAGGATCATGAAAGTTGATAGTGAGGTTGGTCATTACCAGTCCACTCTGGAAATTTAGGAGAAGTGTTTTTACGTCGTAACTTTACCAAAATTCAGAAATTACATCGCGATTTGGATTGACTGGAATTTACCCGGGAATCGTAAAGATACAAAACATCATGCCGGTAATTTTCCATTCCACGAGCACGTGCGACCTATCGTAATATCTAATTTACATCGCTCGACTTTACTTTTGTTTATCAACACGTACAACAAATGCGCGTAGTGCATTCATTTTTTAATATTATCGCTTCAAATTTTCAACACTGCTTAAGAAGTAATACAATTTGAATTCTATAATGATTTTAATAAGATATCGATAGTAATGTAGGGAAAATTCTTTAAAAACGGTCGAATTCTCACATAATTATTTGTAAAACTTCAAACAGCGCGATCTGGATTACTTATTTCTTTCTAAAAGTAAATAAATGATACATGCTATGGCCATTAAATTCAGACTTTTGACCAGAAAGTACAAAAAACAGAATAAAAAAATCTTAAATAATGAAAAAGCGGCAGCAATTTTAATAAATGGAGTAAAACGATTTTTGGCAAACAGATTTCTGTCAGTGCGGCATAATAGGTTACGTGACCTCGTGAACGTAAATAGAAATGTGGTTTTAAAATAAAGCAATATGATGTCGTTGCGGTTTTAAATGCATCTTTGTACATGTATATTTTTGACACCACACTTTACTTTTAAGATATTCTTTTTAAACAATAATTTAAATTCCTTGAGGAATCGAAACTTGAAAGAAAGTTTACCTACCTAAGTTAAAATCTAACAAAATTATGGCGATTGTTGTTCATCCACGAGTGCGTAATTTCCCATGCGCTCAACAAATTCTCAACCTCGTATAAAATGTTTTGCGCATTTTAATTTCCTTTTGTAAATTAATTATTTATTTTAGAAATGATTGAATTCTGTCATAAACTCTAAAAATACGATTAATTTAAGAAATACGGGTGTACATTAGAGAATTTTAGGGCATGGAAATTCATTTACGAATACGCAAATTTCCAGTGTCTTCGCCGATTTTCAGTCGTGTACAAAACTTAATGCGCAAAAGTATTTTAATTTCATTTCGAAAATTAATTATTTATGATATATATCTTTGAATTCAGTCATAAACTACTTCAAAAATAGCATTTGTTGAAGAAATACGGGTGTATTTCGGTTATGGTAATTTCCCGCGCAGTCGCCGAATTTTCTATCTCTTATAAAATCGTTTTGCGTGAACGTATTTTATTTTCCTTTCATATGTTGATTATTTATGATATATATATGATTGAATTATATCAAAAAAACCCTCAAAAATACCTTTAATTAAAAAAATACAGGTGTATTCCGGTTATAGAATGTGTATTCCGGTTTTTAGGTGGATTCCGGTTTAATGTGTGACCCCCAGCAGATGACTTCAATAGATTTTGAGGTCAAGGGTCAAGGTCATAGTGAACTGGAAGAATTAAACATTTCCAGACGATAACATGAGAATGGTTGGGCCTAGGATCACTAAACTTGATAGGGATGTTGATCATGACCAGTAGATTACCCCTGTTGATTTTGAGGTCAAAGGTCAAGGTCACACTGACCCGGTACATTTAAATCGTTTACTGTACAGATGATAACTTGAGAATGCTTGGGCCTAAGGTCACGAAACTTAATAGGGAGGCTGATCATGACCAGCAGATGTCTCCTATTGATTTTGAGATCAAAGGTCAAGGTCACATTGACCGGGAACAGTAGAATTGTTTTTGCCAAATAACTAGGGAATGCTTTGGTCTAAGATCACATTTGATATAGAGTTTACTTATGACTGGTAAATGACCCATAATTATTGATTTGAGGTCAGTATTTTAAAAGTCCAGTGCACAGTGACCAAATAATTCCTGTTCCTTGTGCAATTACTGAATGCATCAATTGGGGTGGGGGTGCATTTTGTGTTCTAAGAGCTCTTCTTTAGTGGAAACTTTAAAAATCTTCTTGTCAGAATCTGCAGGCCCAATTAAAATAATGTTACACAAATGATCCTTTGGAATCCCTTTACAAAGATTGTTGAAGTTATTCAGATTCATCGAAAACATGGTGTCCGGAGCTAAAAATAGAAAAAATATTCAAACAACATGTCCTCTTAAAGTACTGGTCCAATTTCAAACACATAAATGTTCCTTGGGTGACCCTCTCCCAAGAGTGTTTCCTCAAAAAACATGGCCACCATGGGACATGTTAAATTTTACTTTTTTGTATAAATAGAGAATTTTATAATAATTTTATCTACTGGAAAATTTAAAAATCGTCGTGTCAGATACTGCTTGCCCAGTGTCGAAATAATCTCATGAATGGTTTTTAGGTGACATGAGATTGTACATATTAGTCTGATTCATTAAAAAACATGGTGGCCAATGTTCCGATATGTATGTAGTGAAAAATCTTCTTGTTAAAAGCTGTTCCTTTGGTGACCTTCTATGAAGATTGTTTGTAATATTCTGATTTGTCAGAAAACATCACTTCTAAAGTAGAAAAATCTTCTAACACCATCTCCTCCTAAACTCCTGGTCTGATTTTAAAAGATAAACACCGAAATATTCCTTGTTAAAAGCCAATTTGACTTGTCAAAAAAAAACATACAAAAAAAACTGGCTGCCATGATGTGTCTAGGTTTCCTATGAAAACTTTCTTTTCTTAGTCCAGGTCAGTTTTCAAAGTTACCTAGCAGAAATGTTTATGGTTTTACCTGCTTTGAACTGTGAAACTCTTGTTGGTAATATAGTGAAATATTTGTTAAAGAAAATATGAATTCTGGTGCCTTTCCTGACATGAAACAGTTGTGAAATTTTCTTACTGTTATCTGTGTAACTTATGATAGTAAGTTTTATAGGATGAAGACAAACTTTTGACTTTAGTTAGAGGAATATGTAGTGAACTGGTCAAAGAATCTGATAATAATTGAACCTATAGCCTTTTTCAAAGATTCATAACATTTAAAATTTACTGTTTATAGCTGGACAGTTTACAGATGTCAGAGTGCTGATAGTAATCAACTCGAGTCACCATCTCAGTCTGTTCCGAAGGATAACTTGGAGTCGGGCAACAAATCTGCTAGTCATGATTGGGGTGTAGATGCTGATGATTGGGGTGTAGATGCTGATGACTGGGGTGAAGATGCTGATGATTTGGGTGTGGATGCTGACGACTGGGGTAATAGCTCTGGTGGTGCAGATGTACAAACCAATGATGCAGATGTTGATGAACATCTGGGTTCTATATCCAGTGAAGGATCTGCAATTCCACAAGACAATGATGGTAGAAAGGTAAATCTTGTCAATTAAATTTTGATGATTAACAAGTAAGTAATGCATACTTACCTGCTATATCAGCTTGCTCATTTACATATAGAACTTCCAGATAAGTTGCAAGAATTTTTTCAACAATTAACATACTTTAATTTAAAGAGTTGCCTCCAATGAAATGAGAGCCATACTGTAAAAGCGGAAAATTAATACTTTTGAAGGTATTTATCAATATAAAGTCCAGTAAGTTTATAATCTGGCCACAAATATTCTGATTGCAAACCAACTCCAGTTATGGAAACTTTCACCCACATGGAAATGTCAGATTCTGTAGAAATGGTGTTTGAGTGAATGAATTTTGAAGCATTTGACCTAAATAAAAGAGCAGAATGTTTGAAGCTTGTCATTGATGACTATGTTGTATTGTTACAGAAATGTAGACCAGATGTTGATGCAGACTGTGTGGACATGAAGCAGCTTTGCCTTGATGATGTCACAGATGATGCTACAAATGATGTCACAGATGATGACATGGCAGAAGATAAACCAAGTAACCCCTCACATGTTCTGGCAGAAGATATGCCATCTTTGTCAGAGCAAGAAAAATTGAACCTTCTTCACACTTTTAATGCCTCAAGTTCAAACAACAATGCTGCAGACAAAGTTTTAGAATCATCGTTCATAAATGTGTTTGAAGAGCCATGTGGTCTTGTTGAAGATAATCATCATGTAGCAAAGTTGATAAAAGACTACCAGAAAAGGGAAGGTTGCAATCTGAAAGAAATGTTAAATGATTTAAAGTGAGTAGCAGTCTGGGTATAGAAATTGAGGTCAGTCAATGAAATATTTAGAAGAACTATCTTTTTCCCTTAAAAAGTAATCCACTTGAAATAAGATCATTGTATAGAAGCTTTATTAGTCCCCTACTGGTTGAAAACCAGTTTCGGGGACTATAGGAATGCGCTTTTCCATCATTCCGTCTGTCTGTCCGTCCGTCTGCAATTTCGTGTCCTGTCCATAACTCTGTCATCCATGAAGGGATTTTAATATTATTTGGCACAAATGTTCCCATGATGAGACGACGTGTCATGCGCAAAACCGGACCCCTAGCTCAAAGGAAAAGGTCACAATTGGAGGTCAAAAGATCATACAGGGCTTTTTCCTGTCGAGTCCATAACATCTCCCCATTCCATGAAAGGGATTTTAATATTACTTGGCAGTAAGTTTTCCCCATGATGAGACGAACTCGTCATGGCAAAACTTCCCCTACTAAAGTCAGGTCACAATTGGAGGTCAAAGGTCAATGGCTTTTTCCTGTCCGGTCCATAACTCTCCCATCCATGATAGGGATTTTAATATTACTTGGCACCAGTGTTCCCCATGATGAGACGACGCTGTCATGGCCAAAACCCGGCCCCTAGCTCAAAGGTCAAGGTCCCACAATTGGAGGTCCAAAGGTCAACAGGGCTTTTTTTTCTGTCCATTTCCATAGCTCTCCCATCCATGAAGGGATTTTTAAAATTCTTGGCAAAAATTTGGTCCTATGATGAGAAAAACGTGTCATGCGAAAAACCCTAGACCCTAGCTTAAAGGGTCAAGGTCACAATTGGAGGTCAAAGCCAACAGGGCTTTTTTCCTGTCCAGTCATAACTCTGCGCCCATGAAAGGGATTTTAATATTAATTGCACAAAATGTACCTCATATAAGGACGTGTGTCATGCACAACTTTCAGACCCCTAGCTCAAAGGTCAAGGTCACACTTAGCAGTCAAATGATAACATAGCATGAACAGGGTCTGTTTCGTGTCCGGTCTATAACTCTCACATTCATGAAGGGATTTTAATATTACTTGGCACAAATGTTCCACATGATGAGATGACGTGTCCTGCGCAAATCCCGGACCCTTAGCTTAAAGATCAAGGTCACAATTGGAGGTCAAAGGTCAATAAGGTTTTTTTCCTGTCCGATCCAGAACTCTGTCATCCATTAAGGGATTACAATATTGCTTGGCATAAATGTTCCCCATGTTGAGATGACATGTCATGCGCAACACCCAGTACCCTAGCTTAAAGGTCAGGGTCACACTTTGAGATCAAAAGTCAGTAGGAATTTTTTCCTGTCCAGTCTATAACTTTGTCATGCAAAACAGGATTTAGATATCAGTTGGCAGAAATATTTTCCTGATGAGACAACATGTTATGCTCAAAACCCAAGCCCAGGGTCTAATGTCAAGGTCACACTTGAGACAAAGGTCAGACACAAAAATGACTGTCTGGAGCATTTCTTCTTCATGCATGGAGGGATATTGATATAACTTGGCACAAATGTTCACCAACGTAAGACCGATTGTCATGCGCAAGAACCAGGTCCCTAGGTCTAAGGTCAAGGTCATATTTAGAGGTCAAAGGTCAAATTCAAGAATGACTTTGTCCGGAGCATTTCTTCTTCATGCATTGGGGGATTTTGATGTAACTTGGACCAAATGTTCACCACCATGAGGCACACTTGTTTTTAGAATTACGTCCCTTTGTTGTTACTATAAATAGATTTTATTGTAACTTTTTAGCCCACCATCATCAGATGGTGGGCTATTCAAATCACTCTGCGTCCGTGGTCCATCGTCCTTCCGTCCGTCCGTCCGTCATTCCGTCCGTCCTTCCGTTAACAATTTCTCGTTATCGCATCTCCTCAGAAACTACCAGGGGGATTTTGACCAAACTTTGTCAGAATGATGTATTGGTACCCTAGTTGGTGTCCCCCTGAAAATCAGACTGGTTCAACAATTTTTAAATGAGTTTTGGCCCTTTGTTTATTTCTAAAATTTTTACATAGATTTATATAGGGAAAAACTTTGAAAATATTCTTGTCCAAAACCACAGAGCCTAGGGCTTTGATATTTGGTATGAAGCATCATCTAGTGGTTCTCTACCAAGATGATTCAAATTTTTTCCCTTGGGTCTAATATGGCCCCGCCCGGGGGTCACATGGTTTATATAGACTTGTATAGGGAAAAACTTTGAAAAAACCTCTTGTTCAAAACCACAGGGCCTAGGGCTTTGAATATTTTGTTTGTGACATCATTTAGTGGTCTTCTGCTAAGATTGTTCAAATTATCCCCCTAGGGTCAAATATGACCCCGCCCCGGGGGTCACATGGTATGTAAGACTTATATAGGGAAAAACTTTGAAAATTTTCTGGTCCAAACCACAAAGACTAGGGCTTTGGCATTTTTAATGTAGTGGTTCTCTACCAAGTTTGTTCAAATTATCCCCTTAGGGTCAAATATGGCCCCGCCCTGGGGGTCACATGGTTCATATAGACTTGTATAGGGAAAAGCTTTTAAAATCTTCTTGTCAATAACCTACAACATTCAGATTTGGACCACATGTATGGTTTTGAGTGGCAAGATGAACCTTGACATGAGTTGACCTTGATTTTGACCTAATGACCTACTTTCACATTTCTGTAGCTACAGCCTTCAAATTTGGACCATGTGCATAGTTTTGTGCACTGAAAAAAACTTTGACCTTGACATTGACCTAGTGACCTACTTTCACATTTTTAGCCCACCATCATCAGATGGTGGGCTATTCAAATCACTCTGCGTCCGTGGTCCGTCCGTCCGTCCGTCCGTCCGTCATTCCGTCCGTCCTTCCGTTAACAATTTCTCGTTATCGCATCTCCTCAGAAACTACAAGGGGGATTTTGACCAAACTTTGTCAGAATGATGTATTGGTACCTTAGTTGTGTCCCTCTGAAAATCAGACTGGTTCAACAATTTTTGAATGAGTTATGGCCCTTTGTTTATTTCTATAATTTACATAGATTTATATAGGGAAAAACTTTGAAAATCTTCTTGTCCAAAACCACAGAGCCTAGGGCTTTGATATTTCGTATGAAGCATCATCTAGTGGTCCTCTACCAAGATGATTCAAATTATTTCCCTGGGGTCTAATATGGCCCCGCCCCTGGGGGTCACATGGTTTATATAGACTTATATAGGGAAAAACTTTGAAAAACCTCTTGTTCAAAACCACAGGGCCAAGGGCTTTGATATTTTGTATGTGACATCATCTAGTGGTCTTCAACAAAGATTGTTCAAATTATCCCCTAGGGTAAAATATGGCCCCGCCCTGGGGGTCATTTGGTTTACTTTAGACTTATATAGGGAAAAACTTTGAAAATCTTCTGGTCCAAACCACAATAGCCTAGGGCTTTGGCATTTGTAATGTAGCATCATCTAGTGGTTCTCTACAAAGCTTGTTCAAATTTATCCCCAAAGGTCAGATATGGCCCCGCCCTGGGGTCACATGGTTCTTTATAGACTTGTATATGGAAAAGCTTTTAAAATCTTCTTGTAAATAACTTACAACATTCAGATTTGGACAACATGTATGGTTTTGAGTGGCAAGATGAACTTTGACACGAGTTGACCTTGATTTTGACCTAGTGACCTACTTTCACATTTCTGTAGCTACAGCCTTCAAATTTGGACCACATGCATAGTTTTGTGCACTGAAAAAAACTTTGACCTTGACATTGACCTAGTGACCTACTTTCACATTTTTGAAGGTATAGGCTTCAAATTTGGACGACATGCATAGTTTCGTGTTCTGAAATGAAATTTGACCTTGATTTTGACCTAGTGACCTACTTTCACTTTTCTCAAGCTACAGCCTTCAAATTTGGACGACATGCATAGTTTTGTGTACCGAAACAAACCTTGACATTAACATTGACCTAGTGACCTACTTTCACATTTTTGAAGGTACAGGCTTCAAATTTGGACCACATGCATAGTTTCGTGTTCTGAAATGAAATTTGACCTTGATTTTGACCTAGTGACCTACTTTCACACTCAAAAATGGCACATTGGTGGGCGCCAAGATCACTCTGTGATCTCTTGTTGAAGGTACAGGCTTCAAATTTGGACCACATGCATAGTTTCATGTTCTGAAATGAAATTTGACCTTGATTTTGACCTAGTGACCTACTTTCACATTTCTCAAGCTACAGCCTTCAAATTTGGACCACATGCATAGTTTTGTATACCCAAACAAACATTGACCTTTACATTGACCTAGTGACCTACTTTCACAGTTTTGAAGGTACAGGCTTCAAATTTGGACCACATGCATGGTTCTGTGTTCCGAAATAAAATTTGACCTTGATTTTGACCTAGTGACCTACTTTCACATTTCTTAAGCTACAGCCTTCAAATTTGGACAACTTGCATAGTTTTGTGTACCGAAATGAACTTTGACCTTAAGATTGACCTAGTGACCTACTTTCACATTTCTGTAGCTACAGGCTTCAAATTTAGACCACATGCATAGGATTGTGTAACGAAACAAACTTTGACCTTGACATTGACCTACTTTCACATTTTTGAAGGTACAGGCTTTAAATTTGGACCACATGCATAGATTTGTGTTCTGAAGTGTAATTTGACCTTGATTTTGACCTAGTGACCAACTTTCACATTTCTCAAGCTACAGCCTTCAAATGGACCACTTGCATAGTTTTGTGTACCGAAATAAACTTTGACCTTAAGATTGACCTAGTGACCTACTTCCAAATTTCTCAAACTACAGCCTTCAAACTTGTTGCACATGCAAAGTTTTGTGTACAAAGAACTTTGTCCTTGAAATTGATCTAGTGACCTACTTTCACATTATTCCGGCTACAGCTTTCGAATTTGGACCATTGCACAGTGTTGTGTACGGAAATGAAATTTGACCTTGAGCTAGTCAGTAAGTCTTGAAATTTGGAACACTCAAAAATGGCACATTGGTGGGCGCCAAGATCACTCTGTGATCTCTTGTTTATTAATGGCCGTAGAGAAAAATCGAGACCACTTTTCTGTGGTACAACATGCATGTTACATCCAATTTTTAGGTGTATTTTGACCTATCTCTGCCTGGTAAAGAGTTTCTTGTGGACTTATATTATATAGTTTTTTTTTCTTTTTTTTTTTAAGATTAATTTTCTTTTGTTGGTACTATAAATAACTTATATGATAACTTTTTTATAATCAGCAAAAACATTTCAATATGAAAACAACTGTGGGTTTTTATATATGCACATTTTAATCCAAGTGTGTTGTTATTACATATTGTATATATAGTACAGTATTGTTTACACATCATTGACAGATATCAGTACATTATGTTATATACTGCAGTAGAGAAAATTAGGTGCCTTCCAGTAGGGGACTTTGTATTGCATGGCAATACTTCATTCACTTGTTCCTTTTTAATATGAATTTATTTGAACTATGATGATGGTACTTGATAACTTAGTTGCACAATGTACCAGTGAGAAAACAAGACCGTAAAAGGATTGTGTTTGTTGTTCATGCTTAGTTTTTGTGAGATTTTATGGTTGATTTGATTTAAATTTTACAGCTGTGTTGGAGGCAGTAAAACAGAAAATTATGAGAAAACAGCCTTGCTGCACAGGGATTTTATGTTCCATAAGTTTATAAAGAGATTGTCAGCTTGTCCTGAACAGTGTATCAGGTATGTTAATACATATATTGTTAAAATAATGATAACAACTTTCATTTGAAGATAACAAAATTGAAATGACAGTGGGGTTGCTACTTCCAGCCTGTAGGTCTACATGTATGGGTGGCATTTCATTCTTTATTTCAGAACAATACAATTTTCATACAACATAAACATACATTTTTAAAATGCAGCTTAAAAAACCACAACGTGTTACACATGTAGTTTTCATGTTGGATTTTTAAAAATAGTTTTCATGAAGCCAAGCAACCAGATTGTTAAACATAGTTTTCATGTAAAAAGTAACTAGTTTGGTGTAGCAAACAACTAGTTTCAGTGTTAAACATGTAGTTTTCATGTAACCAGCAACTAGATTGAGTGTTAAACATGTAGTTTTCATGTAGCAAATAACTTGATTGAGCATTAAACGTGTTTTCATGATATTTTTTTATAATCTATGTATTGAGATGCCAACATAAAAGTGTTGGTAAAATGTCCTTTATAATCAGCAAAAGCTCTGTGCAAGCTTTTGTACCAGTACGGCAGATAGGAGCATAGAGGTTTTACTGAGGATCAGTACCAGATGTGGCCTCCCATAAAAGTCCCTCGGGCATCAAATTTGTGTGACCTTGAAGAATTGTCAGCCCTCATCTCTCCCAAACTATGTCAGACAGTATACTAGTAATATAATTATTTGAGTAGGGACTCTGAAGACACATTGTGTTGTTTTATAAAATTTAGGAAATCAGAAGTGGATATTGGAACAGACAAGTTTAGTAAGATGTTAGCCAGTGTACTGTTTGATGTACATGTATTATCACAATATGTTTGCTTAAAATGTTCCAGGAAGCATATTTTTGGACTCCAGGCAAACCCAATCCATAAAATGTTGCATCTGCTTTTGTACCAGTACACTGTTTAGGTCATGTATTGAACCTAATTTAAATTGTAATTCAGTTGTTGAAGTGAAATCATTTGAATAAACATGCAGCGATGATTACTCACATCCGACTCTATTTCAGGTATGAATGGAATGGATCAGCCTTACTGAATAGTTACCCATCCAGCAAGTTACCAAGTACTTGTTGCCACTGTGGAGGAGAAGTTGTATTTGAGTTACAGCTTACTCCTGCATTAATCAATCATCTTAGACTCCCCGGTCAAACAGGTACATACGCATACATGAAATAAGTACAGTATTAATTGATTTTCCTGAAAATTTACCTGCCACAATTGGCTGTATTGTAAACTGTATTGTAAGTTGTTCAACTAATAAGCATAACTTAAAGGTGTATTACAGTTGGCCTTATTAAATTTCTTTTTGATTAATACTGTGTAGAGACATGAAGCTATATATTGAAGTTTCCTTCTTTGACATACATATCTAAGCAAGTACATACATATCTTTAAACAAGTTCTTCTCATGAACAGCTGGATGGATCTTCATCAAACTTTATCTGTAGCATCACTCCCCAAATTTGTTCAAATGCAGGCAGTCTGCCCCTCTAATGGGCTGCTAGGGCTAAAAATAAAAACACATTTAATCAATTTCTTGAACCACTTGATGGATTTTCATCAAAATTGGTCTGTACCATTATGATTAGATCATCTCATAAATTTGTTATATTGGGGGAGTTTCTTTAAGGGGCCACCCAAGCTAAAAATAGAAAAACCCTTTAAATGATTTCTTCTCATGAACTGATATATTGATCTTCTTTAAACTTAGTCTGTACTATAAAGTCCTCTCCAAAGTTTGTGCAAATGGAGGCACTCTGCCCCTTTTTGGGGCCACTAGAGCTATAAATAGGAATGACTTTAAATAATTTCTTTCCATGAACTGCTTGATAGATCTTCATCAAACTTGATAGCATCATTATAGGGTCCTCTATCAACTTTGTTAAATTCGGGGCACTTGGCCCCTTTTAGGGACTGTAGAGTAAAAAATAGAAAAAAACTTTAATCAGCTTTTTTTGAACTGCTGAATGGATCTTCATCAAACTTGATTTGTAATATCATTGTTAGGTCCACTCCTAATTTTTGTTCATATTGAGGTACCTGGCCTCTTTTAGGGGCTGCTAGAGCTTAAAAATTTAGAAATTCCTTTAGATGCTTTTTTCTCATTAACCATTGGATGGATCTTCATCAGACTTGATTTTTAGTATCAATTTAAGGTCCTGGACCAATTTTATTCATTTGCGTTATCTTGGCCTTTTTGGGGGCCTGCTAGAAATTAAAAACAAAAATACATGCACTTTTAAACAACTTCTTCTCTTGAACTGCTTGATGGATCTTCGTCATATTTGCTCTGGAGCATCATTATAAGGTCCTCTACCACATTTGTTGAAATGGGGGTGCACTTGGCCCCTTTTAGGGACCTCTATAGCTAAAAATAAAAATACTTTTAAATGACTTCTTCCCATGAATCGCTTGATGGATCTTCATTTGGTATGTAGCATCATGTAAGGTCCACTTTCAAACTTGTTACAATTTGGGTACCCGGCTCCTAGAAGCCACTAGAGCTTAAAATAGAAGTACCTTTTGTCATGAATGGCTGGATGGATCTTCACCAAACTTGGTATGTATTATCATTGTAAGGTCCTCTTACAGACTTAACCAAATAGGGACACCCAGCCCCCTTTTAAGGGCCACTAGAGCTAAATATAGAAATACCTTTGAACAACTTCTTCTTGTGAATCACTGGATACAGATTATAACCATTATAAAAAGACCTTCCAAAACATCCTTAGCCTGCTCCATTGTTCTTTGTATATTGTTTTCACACACTTAAAGACATAAGAAGCATATAGAAGCAACTTCTACTGCCTCTAGAACTTTTGACACCTGGAAGGTATCATGGTCCGCTTCCAAAGTTGCATACGCTGTAGCCTCTTTAAGCTCTGAAACTTAAGTGAGCTGTCTAGGGTCATCCTGGCCCTCTTGTTTAGGTTCAGGTGTAGAGTTTGGTACTAGGTTATAGTAAACATGTTAACTGTTATCTTGTAATTTCAGGTTCAGCAGTAGAGTTTGGTACAGTGCTGGTATATACATGTAAACAGAGCTGCTGGGATGAGTCAGACTCTTACAGAACTGAATATGCTGTTGTTCAGACAGACCCTGATCAACATTTATTTAAAAACAACTAAATTCTAGTTAATGTGTATGTGAATTGACCAACTGTTGCACACATATTGTTGGAAATAAATGAAAATGTTGGAGTAATGGTTTTGATATTATTACTTTACTACAATTAAAGAAGAGGATGTGAAGTACAAGGTTTTCAACTGTTTGAATAGTTTTAACTTGGTATGACAGAAGTCCTGGGAGCTATTGCTGTGCTCTGGGCATGTGTAGACACCTTATTTACAATTCTTGGCAGTCATTATTCACTACAACTGGATGTTGTTGTACAGAGACTTTGTAGAGGATGACCTGTATATAACTATTGTTTTCCCTTTTTAGCTCTCCTGAACTGCTCTGAACCTTACTTAGGGTGAGCTATAAGTATAGATGGATGGTCTTGCATCTTACGTAAACATTTTTACTTAAACATTTCTCCTCTGAGACTACTGGTGAAAATTGAACAAGATTTGATCTGTAGCATCCTTTTAAGTTTGTTCAAATCTTGAATGGATCTTGCTTGGATCTTTTTGAGGCTGTTCAAAGGATTTTTTAAATCTATCAGTTTAAGATCCATTGCACAGATCATGAGAAGAGGCGTTGGACAGTTTAAAATTTTTTTTTTTAGCTCTGGCAGCCCCTAAAAGGTACCAAGCTGAACCATTTGCAAATACTAGAGAGGTGACCTTACAGGGATGCTATAGATAAGGTTTTCATGGGGCCTCAGTGGCCATGTTGGTATTGTCACAGACTTCAAATCACTTGTCCTTCACCATTGTGGGTCCAAAACCTTGCTTGGGTGTAGAATACTTTCATGTAAAAAAGTCATCCATCTTTCTTACAGAAGGTTGGTGATTCTAACTAGGTGCGTGCTCATGCCTGACAATAGTCACGAACCAGGAGGTGCACCTAGGGTCTTCCTCTACCAAGCAAGTGTCTACATGGTGTTAAACCCAATAAAATAAATGAATGAAATGAAACAGACCAGTAGGCCAAATGTCAAAATCACAGTGACCCAGAACAGTAAACAGTTTCCAGATAATAACTCAAGAAAACTTGGACCTAGGATCGTGACAGTTGATAGGGAGGTTGATCATGACCAGCAGATGACCCCTATTGATTTTGAGATCAGCAGGTCAAGGTCACAGTGACCAGGAACACTTAAACAATTTCAAGACAAAAACTTGAGAACGTTTTAGCCTAGGATCACGAAACATGATAGGGAACTTGTTCATGACCAGCAGATGACCCCTATTGATTTTGAGGCCAGTAGGCCAAATGTCAAGTTCACAGTGACCCAGAACAGTTAAATAGTTTCTGGATGATAACTCAAGAGTGCTTGGGCCTGGGATCATGAATTTTAATAGGGAGGTTGGTCATGACCAGCAGATGACCCCTACTGATTTTGAGATCAGTAGATCAAAGGTCAAGGTCACAGTGACCCGGAACAGTTATATTGTTTCTGGATGATAATTGAAAAATGCTTGGGCCTAGGATATGACAGTTGATAGGGAGGTTGATCATGAGCAGCAGATGACCCCTATTGATTTAGAGGTCAGTAGGTCAAATGTCAAGGTCACAGTGGCCCGGAACAGTAAAACGGTGTTCGGATGATAACTCAAGAATGCTTAGGCCTAGGATCATGAACGTTGATAGGGAGGTTGGTCATAAGGTCACAGTGACCCGGAACAGTTAAACCGTTTCTGGATGATTACTTGAGAATTTCAATTTTAATATACATGTAAGTGGTGCTGAGGATATATGCAGAGCACATGAACTTGGTTGGTACATCAAAGTTCAAGGTCCTAAGTTAAGTGCAGATGTCGAATCTGTCCTTTGTATTTTGTGTCTGGAGCATTAAACAAGATATTGACTTCAAACTGGGAATATAGGCTGGTGGTTATGAGACAATTTGAGGAGTGAAACAGTCTACATTTCTGCCCACCCACCACAATCCACACAGTAATCCCCTAAAAGATTTTAAAAAAATTCACATTTTATTTTATGCTTTTCAATGAAATGCTGAAATTTATCAGTGAAATAAAATTGATATTTTCACTGCTTCAAATAGTGAAAATATCATTTTTATTTTTCACTGGTACGGAACTATACTTTATTTCGAATGAATATGAATATGAATTATACATAATTGCAAATCCCTTGCAAAATGTTCTTCAATAAAGATTCTAGATGTATATAAACACTAAGAGCATCATAACGGTATATGTTCCGTCGTAATAAAATCTAAAAGAAATCTGGAAACATCATAGATTGAAATATATTTCACCTGTGAACATCATAATTTACATTTTCGCTCATGGCTGTGCCACTTGTGAAAATATTTAATTATAGTGTTCACTGGTTGAAATATATTTTGATCTTACACTGAAACAAACAAATACCCTCTATGTTTTATAGGTTTTATTCAAAACAAAGAGTAACATCAACACTGAATGACACGTACATTGTACCCAGAAAATGCTTGATAGATTAAAATCACGAAGTTCCAAACAAAGAAATAGCAGACGAGTTTGATTTTATGAGTCTATCCATGAGAGATAATGAAATGTGCAACACCCTAATGCCCAATAGCACTAGCTTAACTGCAATACTATTATAACTACAGCTACATTAATTTGATTCGAGTATGATCTCGGAGGACCAGAAAATATTTGTCACACAAAGTTTCATTTTAAGTTGATTGAAACGCTGCATGAGATGTGCAGATATTTAACAGACAGGCCTACCAGGTCTTTGACATTAAAATGCAATACATATCCTAGCTTTAATAGCAGTTTTATCCATGCTCTTGAGCTATACAGTTTACTCTGAAAAAAGTTTCTTTTAGATCGATCTACAGATCCACATGTATTTTTCTACAAAATAGATTAATAAATGATACTTATTTTTTGTGAATGACAGTAAATTTAAAAGTAAATATTGAACAGAGCATAAAACATGAAGGAATCTAGTACAAAATATTCAAATTTGTTCATGGGCAGCCCGTAAAATATTGGCAAGTCTCCAAGACTGAATGACAGCATAGTTAACCCTCGACCAGCGTCTTTGTAATATAAAGTTCTAGTTTAGTCAAACAATCAGATCATAATATAAGAATTTAGAATCATGGTGAAATTCTAGTGTTAAGTTATAGGTGCAAAACCTATTCCAGGCCCTAACACTTTGCAGGCTTGCATGCCAAGTAAGTACTCTACCCAACATGTTTAGTCTCAGTTTAAATCAAATTGAAATTGTATCATACATAAGCTACACATACAGAAAACAAAGTACTACTCTGAGTACCCAACATGTTTAGTCTCTGTCTGGTAAAATCAAATTAACATGGCATCATAAACGAGCTTGACATACAGAAAAACAACAATATATTGACTTGATAAGAGTGAGTAAATGCAGTTTTAGGTTGAAATCTTCAATTTTTAGCTCACCTGAGCAATGCTTAGGTGAGTTTTTCTGATCACTCAATGTCCGGCGTCCGGCGTCTGTCGTCTGTGAACATTTAGCTTGTGTATGCGATAGAGGCTGTATTTTTCAATTAATCTTCATGAATGTTGGTCAGAATGATAACCTTGATGAAATCTAGGCCGAGTTCGAAAATGGGTCATCTCGGGTCAAAAACTAGGTCACTAGGTCAAATCAAAGAAAAACCTTGTGTATGCATTAGAGGCTGTATTTTTCAATTAATCTTCATGAATATTAGTCAGAATGATAACCTTGATGAAATCTAGGCCGAGATTGAAAATGGGTCATCTCGGGTCAAAAACTAGGTCACTAGGTCAAATCAAAGAAAAACCTTGTGTATGCGATAGAGGCTGTATTTTTCAATTGATCTTCATGAATATTAGTCAGAATGATTGCCTTGATGAAATCTAGGCCGAGTTCGAAAATGGGTCATCTGGGGTCAAAAACTAGGTCACTAGGTCAAATCAAGGAAAAACCTTGTGTATGCGATAGAGGCGGTATTTTTCAATTGATCTTCATGAATTTTGGTCAGAATGATTACCTTGATGAAATCTAGGCCGAGTTCGAAAATGGGTCATCTGGGGTCAAAAACTAGGTCACTAGGTCAAATCAAAGAAAAACCTTGTGTATGCAATAGAGGCTGTATTTTTCAACTGATCTTCATGAAATTTAGCCAGAATGATTACCTTGATAAAATCTAGGCCGAGTTTGAAAATTGGTCATCTGGGATCAAAAACTAGGTCACTAGGTCAAATCGAAGAAAAACATTGTGTATGCAATAGAGGATGTATTTTTCAAGTGATCTTCATGAAATTTGGTCAGAGTGATTGCCTTGATGAAATCTAGGTCGAGTTTAAATATGGGTTATCTGAGGTCAAAAACTAGGTCACTAGGTCAAATTAAAGAAAAATCTTGTGTATGCGATAGAGACTGTTTTTTTCAATTGATTTTTATGAAATTTGGTCAGGATGATTGCCTTAATGAAATCTAGGTCGAATTTGAATATGGGTCATCTGAGGTCAAAAACTAGGTCACTTGGTCAAATCAAAGAAAAAACTAGTGTATGTGATAGAGGCTGTATTTTTCAATTGATCTTCATGAATTTTGGTCAGAATGATTGCCTTGATAAAATCTAGGTCGAGTTTGAACATGGGTCATCTAGGGTCAAAAACTAGGTCATATCTAAGAAAATGCTTGTTTTATCGCAAGAGACCAATTTTTTGGTCCAATCTTAATGAAAATTGGTCAGAATATTCGTTTTGCATGAAATCACTAGGTCAAACATGTTTTACACTGTTATGGTGTGTTTCTTAGGTGAGCGACCTAGGGCCATCTTGGCCCTCTTGTTTGGATTACACACAGGCTTTTGTTCCATTTTGGGAGTTTTAATTATATTTACTTGATTGACTGCTCAAAAATAGCTGTTTTGTATTTTTCTATTTGTTTCCACTCCCACTCTCAGAACCTACCAAAATCAAAATTTTTGAAGAAGTCCCTCATAAAATGCTGTGACCTGTAAATCATCTAAATAGGACATGAAACTGTATAAGTATGTCTGATGATAAACTTTAACTAGGACATCACATGACAGTCATGTGACTATATCGAAAACTGAAACTTTACATAGACTTGAAAATGAATGTTTTTGTGATTTTAACAAATTTGTTTGCTGTGCTTAGCTGTTTACATGCAGGTATAATGTTTAAATATATTCACCACTATAAATGCTAGATTCTATGCAAGCTTGAGCAGTTGAGATAATTATAGATCTAGTCCTCTATGTAACGAAACAACTGAAAAAAAAAACAACAACACTGCTTCCTTCCTTCTTCATATATGCAATAAGGATGATTATACCTGCCACAGAATAACTCTTTCATGTTTCCATGATGATAATTATACGACACTGACACAAGTGGCTAATATAATTAATCTACTTACAAATTGACCAGGCACGTAGGAAGCATTTTCAGATTGGGGGTGGGGGCGGGGGGGCACACATTTTGATAATCAGCCGACCTATAACAAACCCAGTTCCATGAAACCTTAAACAACGTTGTTTTTTTTTGTTGTTTTTTTTAGTTGTCTATGGTTAACCCATCAACAAACAACTACAAAACTGCAGTGCACAGCTAAAATTTACTCACTGTCAAATGATTGCTATGATAATTACCTTAATTGGTCAAATTATTAGGGGGGCAGACCTACCACAACTGAGTGAATTAACATTTCCCCACCACCCCACTTAAACTTAACATGACAATCATTCAGATAGTATAGATATAAGCAGCTATACCACAAACTGACAGGTGAAAACATTTGGCCCTTCCCAGGCCCGTATTCAGAGGTAAAAAAATAGGGAGGCACTTTCTAGGGGGATCTGGGGTGCCATATTTCATGCGTTTTACTGCATTTCAGACATGTTTTTGTTACTTTTAAGATACGGATTTCAGGAAAAAAAATGACATTAAAAAGATTCGCGTACATTTTAGTTACATATAGATCTGCAGAAAAATAAGAATTTTGAAATAGCCAACGTATTTGCGATTATTGTCACTCTAAAATGCTGATTTAAAGGCATATTATCATGCTAGCTTGGTCCTTACATTTTCTGTTCAGTAAATGTCTATATTTCATTTATAAACTGTTTAATTAGCATGGCTGTGAAACGAAAATTTGAAATAAGCAACATAGTTTATGCATGTTTACAAATACAATACAGATATGTAATACAAATGTACATAATATGTATACACTGTAGAAACAGAAATATTTTCTACACTTGACTTAATACATTAAGTACTATATATATTGCTACAATAATTCAATAAAATGTTTAGACATAAAACACATTGTCTTGGCTGTCAGTTTGTAACCAGATACTATATTTCCCACTTGTTTCCTATGCAATCATGTATATTGTCTTGGCTGTCAGTTTGTAACCAGATACTTATATTTCCTTGTCTCGTTTCATAGTTTATGCAATCATGTAGAGATGATACTATTTCAGGAGTAATTATGTCTCCCCCACCTCTGGGGGAGACATGTTTTTGCCCTGTCCGTCCGTCCGTACGTCACACTTCATTTCCGATCAATAACTGGAGAACCATTTGATCTAGAACCTTCAAACTTCATAGGGTTGTAGGGCTGCTGGAGTAGACAACCCCTATTGTTTTTGGGGTCACTCCATCAAAGGTCAAGGTCACAGGGGCCTGAACATTGAAAACCATTTCCGATCAGTAACTAGAGAACCACTTGACCCAGAATGTTGAAACTTCATTGGATGATTGGTCATGTAGAGTAGATGACCCCTATTGTTTTTGGGGTCACTCCATTAAAGGTCAAGGTCACAGGGGCCTGAACATTGAAAACCATTTCCAATCAATAACTTGAGTACCACTTGACCCAGAATGTTGAAACTTCATAGGATGATTGTACATGCAAAGCAGATGACCCCTATTGATTTTGGGGTCACTCTGTTAAAGGTCAAGGTCACAGGGGCCTGAAGATTGAAAACCATTTCCGGTCAGTAACTTGAGAACCACTTGACCCAGAATGTTGAAACTTAATAGGATGATTGGTCATGCAGAGTAGATGACCCCTATCGATTTTGGGGTCACTCTTTTAAAGGTCAAGGTCACAGGGGCCTGAACATGGAAAACCGTTTCCGATCAATAACTTGAGAACCTCTTGACCCAGAATGTTAAAACTTCATAGAATAATTGGACATGCAGAGTATATGACCCCAATTAATTTTGGGGTCACTCTATTAAAGTTCAAGGTCACAGGGGCCTGAACATGGAAAACCGTTTCCAGTCAGTAACTTGAGAACCACTCGACCCAGAATGTTGAAACTTCATAGGATGATTGGTCATGTAGAGTAAATGACCCCTATTGTTTTTGGGGTCACTCCGTTAAAGATCAAGGTCACAGGGGCCTGAACATTGATAACCATTTCCAATCAATAACTTGAAAACCTCTTGATCCAGAATGTTGAAACTTCATAGGATGATTGAACATGCAGAGTAGATGACCCCTATCGATTTTGGGGTCACTCTGTTAAAGGTCAAGGTCACAGGAGTCTGAACATGGAAAACAATTTTTGATCAATAACTTGAGAACCACTTGACCAAGAATGTTGAAACTTCATAGGATGATTGAACATGCAGAGTAGATGACCCCTATTGATTTTTTGGTCAAAGGTCAGGTCAGGCTGGTCATGTAAAATCATTTCGGAAAATAACTTGAGACCACTTGACCTAGATGTTGAAACTTATAGGTGTTGGACTGCGAGTAGTCACCCTATTTATTTTGGGTCACTTGATCAAGGTCAAAGTCACAGAGCTGAACAGTGACTTGAGAACCACTTAGGTCAAGAGTTTGAATCTAGGGGATGACTGGACATGCCAAGTAATGATCCCTATTGCAGCCAACATCAGTGTATCTTTGACTTCGCTCTGAACCCTATTGACTCTTGCCTTACGACTTTGCATTGGGAGAATGCCTTTTTACAAAATTTCTGTTTGAAATTTTTTATGAACCTTTGAAGTTATGTACGTCACCATGCTGAACACAGGAATGGAGTTATGTGGATGTGCGTGAAGGTGCCCACATGTTCTACTGGCTGTATTATACCACAGCACCTGGAGGATTCCATCAAGCACCCCTTGTCATGTGGTTACAGGTAATTTCTGTCCATCTTGGTATGTTGTCAAGCTATGAATTAACTGTTGAAAAAGAATGGCAGTTTTTGTTTGCAAGGTTTTATAAGCTCTCTACTGTTGATCTCATGCTAGCAGGTGAATTTTTCAATATTTAAGTTTTTGGCCTGTATATTGGAAAGTTCCAGACATAAATAAGTATTCAACAGTGACAACTGGAGAGTTCATTAAAACCTCATACGGTAGTAGAACAATGTTTTTTCGTGAATGTCATCAAATTATGATTTCCCTCATGAAGGTGGTTCATCAGGTTTTGGACAACTAATGGATTTGTTCTAAACCAACTGATTATTTACACACGTTTATGTTCACCGAGTTCTTACTACAAGTCAGATTTTCACTGGAAGTATTTTTAAAATGCATAAGTGTAAATCAAATAAACATAATTTGCCCCAGGAATAATATGAATATAAGCACTATTTATTTAAGTTGTGAAAGATTTACATATTTTGCCATGCAAGTCTATCAAATTATTATTTATACCTACATTTTCCTATCTTGGTTGTGCAACCAATATAGATTGAATACAGATGAATTCTGAAGTTATATGCTTGCTTTTTGTTTCAGGTTATTGAAGTATCCCAGTATTTATCGAATGCAAATGAAAAACTAGAAATTATATTGAAATCAAAATAAGTAGTCTACTTTTTTAAATACTCTGATATTAAAGGGAGGTAATTACAAAATTTCATAAAAAGTAATAAAATACGCATTTCCAATAGGGATCTGACTCTATAATATGTCTTTTTGTTCCTTATAATAAATAAATTTCTAATAGAATAGATAACAACTGAGAAATGTCATAAAATGTTGCTCAAATATTATTGACCACCTTTAAGCCTAACTAAGCTGGACATTTCAAAACAAAATGGAACTCGTCTTCTATATCAGGTATATTGCAGTACCTGAGTACTGACATATATGTCTATTTCTAGGAATTCTATTTTTGGCATAGCATTTTTAACGTGTGAGCAGAATCATATTTTCAATATATGTTCTCGAGCTGGTGAACACTAAAATTCTCATACGAGAAGAAGTTTTGATTTCATAAAGTCTTAAGACTCTACTACTTTCTTGTCAGAACTGCATTTGCCAAAATACGAGTCTTTGCTTAAACATGACTATTAACCAAACACATATAAGAGACCATACCCTGTAATTATGTAGCAACTGTTCTACATTTGACATTAAGTTCTTTTTACCTTTTGTACAATCATCATAATGATACTTGGTACACTTTATGGAAAACCACTTTGTTTTAGTATTTCACAATCCTCTATATATTCTCTCAAGTCATCGATTTCAAAAAGAGTTTATTTTTGAGACATTAAAACCACTTGCATTAGTTTTTTTTGTTGAAAAGTTTCAATAAGAACCAGACTATTATAGACACAGACTTAGTTATAACATGAGCATGCACTATGTGAACATTTTGAGGCTACTACTTGTTGTTTCCAGGGTGGACCAGGAGGTTCTGGTACAGGATTTGGAAACTTTGAGGAGATTGGACCCTTAGATGTGCAACAAAATCCAAGGAATACAACATGGGTAACTGTTTTCTTCTTCGGTCATAGATATATTTGCCCACATTATACTGTCAACATGAATATATTGAATATTTGACAGATTCAGCTTCAGTTGCTTACAGTTTTCAGATAAGGCTTGAGATTTGTTAGGTCTGAAATATTATCACTTTAAATCAGGCATGCATCATAGTATATGACTGTCTACGTCCCCACAAGGGGTTCGACAGAAATTGGAAGATAAGTAACTTCTGGAATAATGGCATCCTTTCAGCTGCATACTTTTACTGAAAGTCTTGTGGAGTATTGCATTGTTCATCAGGGAAGTATTGTTAATATCTTTATGTGAAATAGCACTGCAGTGTTAGCAAACTTCATTTCTGGTGCATTATGGGAAAATGTCATAGTTTGATCATTCTGTATTTACAATGGAAAATTATTCTGTTTTTACAATGGAAGTTTGTAGTACATGTATTTTAGGAAAAACTTCAGTATGTTTATAAGTGTGTAAGAATGTATATTTCAGTTACAAGCAGCAAGTTTACTGTTTGTGGATAATCCTGTGGGTACTGGTTACAGTTACGTAGATAACAAGGAGGCGTACACTCATGATGTTGCTGGTATTGCTGCAGACATGATGGTCACATTACATGCCTTCTTCATGATAAAATCAACACAATTTCAGGTACAGTATGAATGATGTTTTACTGCTTTCCTGTTATTATTATAATGTCCGTATTTCTTACTGCTGATGTAATAAAAAGGTCATATTACAAGCTGTAAATAAATGTAAACTATACATGCAAAATTGTTTCTTAATGATTTTCAAAAAAAGCATTTTGTAACTATGTGGAACAAGTTTTTGATATGTAATTTACATGGACACCTAACAATATACATGTATGTCAAATGCCACTTAAGTTTACAGTAAAATAAGCAAAAGAGACTCCATATATATAAAATGGAAGAAGCTAAAAAGAATCTTTTGATTATGAAATAATTCAACATTGCATAATTTAAATCAGTGAATGTGTACTGTCTGAAAACAAAGTCCATTAAAAAACACAATGCCTGTAGAGTGATATCACTGTTTTCTAATAAGTTACAACTAGGATAAAGGCCTAATTTCATTACCTTAATTTAAGGTAAGATTTACAATGTTCCACAAGTTACGATGACACGGACAAACAAGAAAAATGCAACAGGGATTTTAAGTTGCTGATACATTCATCTGAGGATTTAACGAGAGACATACACCTCTGTGGACATAACTGTTTAGAATCAGAATCACAAGTTTTCCTCTATATATCAGTCACTGCACTATTTTTTAAGATGTCTTTGCTGTAATTAGTCATATTACCCACAAGTAAGAATAATTAGCATAAGTAAGATTGTACATGACTACACAAGGTAATGAAATTCTGAAAACCTTCAAATATGTTTCCAGGATTTTTCTATCACATATCTTTTTGTTTTCAGGAGGTTCCGTTCTATATTTTCTCAGAATCTTACGGTGGAAAAATGACAGCAGCTATTAGCCAAGCTTTGTATCAGGTAAACTATGTCAGAAAAGAGAAACTTTTATATAGAAAATGATTTAATTTTATTTAAACATGATTCTGATTATCTCCAAGGGTGCAAATAGGACATTTTATTTTTCTTTCTAACACAATCAACTTTGTATTCCTATTAAATAAAGAAGCCTGAAACTGTGATGTCATTATCCAACAAAATCACTGTACATGACAGTTACATGTCAAAACTTTAGCAGTACACAGGAAAAAAATCACAAAAAGCAAGAATTTGGTGGATGTCAACGAGAATGTAGATAATAATCCTTGATATTGTGTTAGGGCTGTTCCAGGAAAAAAGGCCTGGTGGGGGTGGTGGGGGGGGGGGGGGGAGTAGGAACGATCTCCATTTTTAGGGGACCACCTATAGAATTTTAGTTGTTTTTGGGGGACCACCAACAGAATTTTTATTGCTTTGATACCCCTTACCCACAGAATTTTAATTATCGGATCTGTGTGAATTTTGCAGTCAAGATGTTTTCATTTGTATTTTTTACATGTCAATAATTATGTAAATAAATTCATTTTATGAATATAACATCAATAAAAGATATCAAACATAATTTCTTGACTTGTATGACAAAGTAATTGCATTGATGTGTTGTTGAATTCAACCTACTTATTTCGCCATTAGGTGCATTTTGCCATTATTTATATTCTAAAACAGTATTCTGACACCTACAACATGGTGATGTTTCACAACTGGGGTTCCAAGGACGTCTTAGAATGAAAATGAGACTTTCTTTAGGGGAAAATAAACCCATTTTTAGGGTTATTGGCCCACCACGGACAAGTGATGTCATTTTGGACATCATTTTACCCCGTGTTGTGTTGATAAAAAATTTGTTAATGTCGATATTCTACATGATTAACTGATTGAAGCAGTTGAGTAATTCTTATTGTATTTAGGTATATAATCATTAAATGGCAATAATGGTCCTTATATGGTTATTCAGCTCCTAAACACACTCATGCAATACAGGTGAAGTCATGCTAATATAACCATTTCAGCTCTGCCATTGCAATTTAATAAGTGTCTAATAACCCTAATCCAGGGAATATTCTTCCAGAAAATGTAACACTTGATTACATGTTTTTCAGTGAATTACTGAACTGTAAAAGTAAAATCTGACATCAGATATATTTTTCACTAGTTGAAAATATCAAATGAACAAAATTAAAACACTGAAGAACATGAAATCAAAAGAAAATTTGATTGTTTTACATGCAGAATCAAGTGTCTTTCACTCATGAACAACTTACATTTTCACTTTGCGGCTGCACAACTTATGAAATATTTTATATGCTGTTTGTCAAATGTTTGGATATGACACTGACACAATTTACTTCTAGACTGTTCAGGAATAGAATGATAAAAGTTTTTTTTTTTTAAATATTTGATTGAACATGTTGCCATGTTTAATGTGAGTATTATTTTACTGGACAGCATATTCAAGCTGGAGCTATAAAATGTAACTTTAAAGGACTGGCAATGGGAGATTCCTGGATTTCACCAATAGATTCAACAGCAACCTGGGCACCCTACCTTTATGCAAATGTGAGTATTTCTTACATGGTATTAATTATTCAGACTAGTTTTATTACCATAGTTATGTCTCCCACATGTAAGGGGGAGACATATTAATTTAGTGCTGTCCATCTGTCTGTACAGTCCATGTGTCTACGTCCATCTGTATATCACAAAGTTTGTCAACACAACTCCTCTGACACTACTAAGAGGATTTACACCAAATTTTACAAGAATGGTCATTGCCAAGCTTAGTTGCATATGGTCGGCATTTTCCCATTTGATGATTTTCAGCAAAGTCATGGCCCTTGTTTTCCCCAAATGTTATTATGTTCAGGACACTTCTCTTATATTATTGGGCATATTTCTACCAAACCTTACAGGAGTGATCAATGCCAAGCCTCATTGTGCATATTGTTGGCATTTTTTGGCTGAATGATTTTCAGCAGAGTAATGACCCTTGATTCTTGCACACCGGACTGGCGTTTCCTGTGATTTTACCCATGCCGGCAAAACCCATCTGGCACCCCCATGCCAGATGACTCTCGTGCTGTTAATGACAACTTGTGGTTCATGCACTGATAAAATATTGTTTAGCAGGTACCTTGATAGTTTCAGAATACGTTAGTTTTCCGTAAGAACATAACGTTACGCTACAAACGATAAAACTAAAGTCGAATTTGTTATTGTGCGTAACGCAAAACATTATGACGTCACTTCTGTTTACAGACGTTAATTTCCCGTGCTTTGTGTTCATTCTTTACTATAAGAAAGATTGCTACAAAGAAAGTATTTCTACCTGTTATTTTTAAAATACGGGATGCAAGAGAAATAATCTGCCAGAATAAAATGCTAACATGTATACGACATGCAAGAAAAAATATCAGTCATGTGTTTACGAATCAGATGGAAATATCTGTTCCTCGGCCACCTGCGCATGGGCGGTAATTCGGCAAGCCTCATTACCGCCCAATGCGCAGGTGCCCTTGGGACAGATATTTCTATCCTATTCGTAAACACATGACAGATATTATTATTCATCAAATTTTTATGCTTCTCAAAGGGGAAGCATGTAGTCGGCGCTTTGTCCGTCCGTCCCAAATTCTTGTCCGATGTGTTTCTCAGCAATTTAGCAAAATTCATAGGTAGCTTCATTATTAAGAGGAGGTGCGCATTTTATCTTGTGTTTTGGTCAGATACTTTTTAGCTCAACTATTCGAGGAATATGGAGAGCAAACTACTCGCCTCTGTGTTGGTGTCGGCATTGGTTAAAGTTTTTTATAATGTCAAATATCTTGAACACTATCAAAGATATTCAACTGAGATTTGGAATACTTGTATATAGTACGTGACAGTGTGCACATGTATGACAAGAGAAATATTTTGTCAGCAATATTTTTAGAGTAATGCCCCTTTTTAACTTAAAAAAATTGGTTAAAGTTTTTGATAAAGTCTAATATCTTGAACACTATCAAAGAAATTCAACTGAGACTTGGAATACTTGCATATAGTGACAGTGTGCACATATAGGACAAGGGACATAACTCTGTCAGCAACATTTTGCCCCTTTTTAACTTAGAAATTTGACTAAAATTATACGTTATGATAACTATCTCTGCAATGCATTGATACATTGAATTCAACCTTCACCAGGTCTTTAGGGTCAGTAAATATAGTCACAGGTCCAGGTCCTAGAAGTTTAACTTGTATTTTAACCAAATTATGTGCCTTTTTATACTCAGAAAATTCATGTGTCAATACAGAGTAAAATTTTCTGCCTTTGTAAGTACTTGGGGGCTATTGTATTGAAACTTCACACATGTCTTGGGGTCAATGCATACAGGCAAGTCCAATAACTCTTAATTGTATTTTAACAGAATTATAAACTTTTGTCTATCTAGTTCATACTGAGGTTTTGCATGCAACTCTTCCTAAGTACTAGGACTATTGGATTGAGATTACAAAGCTATGTTAAGGGTCAGTATATAAGGTCGCATACCTTGGACATATTTTAACAGAACTATGCCCCTTTTGTACTTAATGTGTAAATACTGCATACACATTTCTGCCATTGTAAGTACTTGTAAATTACAGCAGGTTTTATAATTTTGACCCTTACTGTAACACAGTTGTAACAGTACTATTATAAATCCATTTTATTGTCAAGCCTTGGAATAGTCGAGCACGCAGTCATCAGACAGCTCTTGTTAATAAGGTTATTGCCCATTGATTATTCTACATAAGTATACTATAGTACAAGTTTTGTCTAGAGTATTTCTCAGCAACTACTGGTTGGAATTAAGCCAAACTTCATAGGAAGCTTCATTATCAAGAAGAGATGCACAGCTATAGGATCTCTTGACAAAGCCCTGCCTGGGAGCATCCAGTAACTACCAAAAGATTGTCTATATTTTTTATACAATATATGTTGTTACTTTAATTTTGATATATCCTTGCAGTCCCTGATAGACCAGTCAGGAAATACCTCTATTACTAATTCTGTAAAGAAGATTACAGAACTCATTGCTGACGGTCAGTGGGACAAGGCTACCAGTCAGTGGGGATCTACCCAGACTGTTGTTGAACTGGCAACAAATGGTGTGAACTTCTACAACATTCTCAAATGGGGACAGGAAGGAAAGAGCAGTATGTTTGCGAGTGAGTGTCTGATATAGTTTTAGTCTCTTCATTATATAGAGGTTTTAGTGTATTAAGATCTGTCTCAAGTGGGGACAGGAAGAAACGAGCTGGAGCTGGTGTGTCATGTGCAAGACCAAGACCCCAAGCTCCAAGGTCAAGGTCACACTTAGAGATCAAAGGTTAACATGGTCTGTTTCTTGTCCGGTCCATAGCTATGCCATTTATCAAGGGATTTTAAAATCACTTGGCACAAATGCTCCCCATAAGGAGTTGATGTGTCATGCTCAAGACTCAGACCCCTAGCTCCAAGGTCAAAGTCACACATGGAGGTCACAAGTTTAGAGCATCAGTTTCTTGTCCAGTTCATAACTCTACCATTCATCAAGAGATGAAAAAATCACTTGGCACAAATGTTCCCCCTAGTGAGACCATGTGTGATATCCTGTCTCAAAGGTCAAGCTCACAGAGGTCAAAGACAACAGGTAATATTTTTTGGTCTAGTCAGTTACCCTCCTTTGCATGGATGGATCTTCAAGTAACGTGACACAAACAGTCACCATAAAAAATTGATTTGCTGCATGTAAGACTCAGACCTCTAACTCAAGGTCAAAGTCACCTTTGGAGATAGAACTTTGTTTTGTCTGGTCTGTAACTTTTTATGCATGTGTGTGTATTAAAATAACTTGACAAAAATATTCACCATTACAAGACATTGTGTCATGTGCAAAGGTCAAGGTCACAGGCACCAAAATTAAGTTTCTTTATTTTGTTTGTACATGAAATTACTTCCCTTTTATATGATAAAGTACAAAACATGTGTTTTTATATCAGTTTAACTACCTATTTAAAGATGAAATTATGTTAAAAGTAAGATGATTGATAGATTAGATAAGCTATTAACCCTTACCCTGCTAAATTTTTATAATGAACTTGTCCATCTTTCAATTTGGACAGTACCATTGACTGTTAAAAGGGGTGCTTACCAAATAGATACTGACTGAATGGCAAACAGTGCAGATCTTGATCAGACTGCACGGCTGAACATGATATACACTGGTTGCAAAAAGCAGAATCAATCGTGTCCAGCATGATAAGGGTTAACATTTGTAGACTTCCAGAATGCAAACCAAGGCACAAGTTATAAAGCATTATTATGGTGGCAATACATTAGGTTGATATGTAGTGCAGCTCTGCATTGACCAACACTTTAATTAGTATTTTCTAGAGTGTAATTTAAAAACAGGTTTCTTGAGTACCATATAATTGTAATTGCATTTCATTTGTTTATTAATTACCTCCCTTTAATATGATAAAAAGCATTATATTTTTATTTATTTTCCCTTGCTAATTTAAAAATAGAATCACATTAAATCTTTATAATACAGATACTGGGATTTGAAAGCATTCACCACTTATTGATTTCTAGACATTTTCAAACTAAATAACATCTTCATGAATTATATGATATTTGTATATAATTTTGAGTTACATACATTGTTAGTATGTTGCCTTATTATTTAGAAGATGTTGTATACAGTATGTTTTGTGAAAAATATCCATAGGTGGGGGACGTTAGTAACTCTGTTACAAATCCTTGTATTGTTAAAGTTGCTTCATATTTAGTTTGACTGATTTTTTTGTGACACAGGTAAGGATGGCCTTTCCAGTCGGGCACTTTCACGTCTTCACCAAGACGACCTTGCTGAGTTAATGAATGGCAAAATAAAGAAGAAACTTGGAATTATTCCAGACAGTGTTGAATGGGGTGGTGAGTTTTCATTAAAGAGTAATTGATCAAGATATACAGTGTAACTCAGTTTCTAGAAATGTCAAATGTAAAATGCAATGACAATGGCATTAAAAGGTTGAATTGAAAAAGAATGCTGACTTGATGGTGTTCTGTCATCTTTACAGAAGGGGCCTCATTGGCTGAGTGGTTAAAATTGCCATCTTCATATCACTTGCCTCTCACCACTGTTGGTTTCAAACTTCAGTTGGGATGTAGAATTCTCTCATGTTAGGAAGCAGTCCAGCTGGCTTACGGAAGGTTGATGGTTCTGCCCAGGTGCCTCTACATGATAAAATATTTCCCTGAGGGCATCTATGGTCTTTCTCCTCCACCAATTGCTGGAAAGTCGCCATATAACCTAAAATTATGTTGGTTAGATAATAAAACCAACACAAAATTATCTTTATTGAAGAAGAAAGGATATAATGTGCAACAACTGTTGAAAACTTACCTTACTCTTTAAAGACAGGTGTTCATGTACGATGAAAGAATAGTTAACAACTGATAGTGGCATTGGTGGAACATCATATTTTTAGGCTTCTTTGGAGATAAATGTTTGACTCCATAATTATTTTAAGGGCTTGTAATATAAAATTTAAAATAAATAACTGAAATGACTTCTTCATACAATGTATATGGTTTTATACCAAGGACTGCTATTTACAAGAAAATACAATAATTTGAAATTTTAACAAAGAAAAGCTGTCATACAGGGAAGTTGTGCACTTCAATCATCAGAAAAGCCTTTATATTTAGTACTGGTACAGTTTGAAAAGCTGGATAGGTGTCTTTAAATCTGGAAAAGAGCATGTCTCCAGATTTTTGTAAATTGTTTATGCTCCCCTAAAATCTTGCCTCATCCATCAGCAACAAACATTTTGTCTTGATATGTTACTTAAAATTTTTGTAGATATGCTACTTTAATTGCTTAACATTTTGTTTGGGTAATCTTTCCTCCTATACATTATAGCAGTTACACCTTTCAACATGAAATTTCTGGTAAGAAATTATCTTTACTGAATTTTTAGAGTGCATCTAGTACGAAAAGTTATTCCAGAGGAATGCACGATTAATAATCCATGTTCATATTTACATATATAAAATGGTGGGATAAAGATCCCTTACTGCACATTTTAGAGGTCTTTGCCAGTCTAAGCTAGGTTATCAATTTTAGTGCAAATTTAGAGAATAAATTTAATTCAGTTTAGAAGACAATCTGTTTAGGTTATAAGTAATATTCTTTTTTTTTCAGCCCAGTCAGGTGAAGTGTTTGCAACACAGAGTGGAGATTTTATGAAACCTGTGGTGGATATTGGTAAATAATTTTCTCAGTATTATTAACTATTCTGATTCTCTGCCTGAGGTACTTGAATAGTAACAACTTGTGTGAAGTACAAACATGCCATTCCAATTAAAATTCCTTATGAAAATTGTATCTCAGACGGAAATGAAATGGAAGTTAACTGTTCTAATGACTGCTGATAGAATAGCAGATGTCATTAAACAGTAGCTCTTCTAAACTGCTGGTAAGAATTACAACAAACAGTGTCTTCAATGCCTAGATGTGAGCTGTCAATCAGACCAATAATATTAGGTTAATGAGATAATGCCTTCTCCTTGACTCTAATATCTTTGTTGGTAAGCAATCAGTGTTTCTCACAAGCTTTCTTTACTATATGTACCTGTAAAGAAGTGAACACCTGGCATAAATAATTGTAAAAACCTATGTACAATGTTCATTTATTAGTTTATTTTGTCAAAAAAAAATAAAGGTATTTCATATTGATTTTGCTGTTAGACAATTAAGTGTTGGAGAGTTTTCATTTGGCATCAAGAAAAGGAAACCCATTTCTAATCATGTAGGGAGTTACAGTTCTGCAAATTTTGGCCACATTCTAGATATATTGTACAATAATACTAAATATGTGTAAATGAATTAGTTTTCCACTGAAGAATCCCTCTTTTTTTTTGTGTTCATTTAAATAAACAAGAAAAAGAGGGATTGTGCCAGATGATGCGTTAATTTGTCTATATTTACTATGATTATAACTTATTTAAGTTCACTTGGCAATTTTGTTGGCAATGTCATGTTTACAGATGTATCACAACATCCAAAATTACAAATAATAAAACAGCCCTTCTTGTGATTAGCATCAATGTAACAGTCAACCTGCTTTCTTTCATTGTTCCCCAGGCTTTAAGCCATGGTAAACATTATTTTCAAACCATTAATATTGAGTGCCTCCAAAAGACCCGCTTAAGGAGGTAGGTTACCTTGTTACCAGGGTAAATTCGAATTAGTTGAACCGCAGTGATTTTTTGTATTTCGTGTAATTTAATGTTTTAACTGCTACAATCTCAGTTCCGTTTATCTCAGTCCCTTCAAGTACAATTTTTATCCAGGTTTGAAGTACATGACCCTCTTAAGGTATTTTATATAGAAAGAAGAAGGAAAATACGGATATTTAACACTTTTCAGTGTATTTTGGTTTCATTGTTATCCGTAGAAGTCTGCATAATTAATAGTTTTACTAGTATGCGCATTAGCTTTCTAATAAAAGCTTAAAATGTATATGTCGCGGGGCTCGTGTTTCCATGGTAACGCATTTTCTCTCATTTTTCAACAATTATGTATGAAAACGGGTTTTTCGACGGCTTCAGTGCCATTCTGTTATTGACCAACATGGAATATTTGGGTAATATGATTAGCAAAATACCAAGAACTTTACATAGTACTATGTTTTTCTTAAAGATTAGAGTAACCATGGCAACAGAGATGTTTAAAATAGCTTATATGTTGCTTTTTATCGTAATTTCTTATAAAAAAAATATTAAATAAAATTATCTTTCTTCTTAATGTAGCTTTAAAACATCTTATTTCTAACGTTAGTAATATTTTCGTATGAATTGCAGTTAATTTAACAAATTTGCTACTATTCTCATGGATATTGTTGAAATGAAAATAAAAAACCGAAGCTGTGTTCCTTAAATAGACCAGTGTCAACGCTTTTGAATTTTACAATTAGACATATAGGTCACGGGCTTCGTTTCCATGGTAACATCAGTTTAATTCAAGACACCACAATTTTATACTGAAATCTGAACAATTTTAGAGTTTAGTTTTAGTATTTAAGTAACAAATTATCAACGGATACTGGGAAATAGGTATAACAAATCAAACTGCCCAATTTTTATTTGTAAATGACCGTAATAAGTTACCTTTCAGCCAACTATATTCCCAATCACATCAGTTACCATCATCCATTTTCTTACATTCCGCATAACATTTCAATATAATTACATAAAAGAAGCAAAATATTGATAATTTTTCAGAGCAAATGACTAATAAAAAGTATTTCAGCAAATAATGGCTGTTTAAAAATAGTTCAAATAAAGAAAAAGCACAGAATAACGTACTTTCAAAATAAAAGTTATTAATTTTGCGCGGTAACTGACACGTAACGTCATGACGTCAATGACGTCATTTTAAGGCAACAATGTTTTGAAGCGTTTCTGCGGCAATTCATTCATTATTTCTGCATTATTAAACCATTAAACATAAGACCGGAGGCAGGTTCAAGTTTTATTTCCAGAAGAATGGATATACAAACACATTTAGTTTGTCGTAAACGTCGTCGTAAATCGTCACGTTAGCTTCCGGTTGGACATGCGCACTTACAAATATCAAGGTAACCTACCTCCTTAAACTGTGGGAAGTTGACAAGTTACAATGTGGTAAATCTGATCACTACATGCAAACAATATCATACCTATATCCTCACCTGTTAACTTGGCCTTGAAATCATCAAACATTCTGACCAACTTCCATGCAGATAGGGTCATAAATGTAGCCTCTAGAGTGTTAACAAGCTTTTCCTATGATTTGAGTGGTGACCTAGTTTTTGACTCCATGTGACCCAGTTTCTTAGCAAGTTCCAAAAGATAGGGTCATAAATATGGCCTCTAGGGTGTTAAAAACCTTTTCCTTTGATTTGACCGTGTGACCTAGTTTTTGAGCCCATATGACCAAGTTTCAAACTTTGCCTAGGAATCATCAAAATAAACATTCTGACCAAGTTTCATGAAGATAGGATCTTAAATTTGGCCTCTAACGTGTTAACAAGCTTTTCCTTTGATTTGACCCAATGACCTAGTTTTTTACCCCACATGACCCAGTTTCGAACTAAGCCTTAGATCATCAAGTTAAATACTGGTATTCTGTGCAAGTTTGTATCAAATCAAAGTGTAAATAAAACCTCTATATAGCTGAAAGGGCCAATTTGAAAACAGAAAATTTTGCCCCATTCAGGGGCAGTAGCTCTAGAATCCATGATGGAATCTAGCCAGATTTTCAAAAGAAACCAAGATCTTATTGTGACTTAAGTTGTATGTAAGTGTGGTTAAAATCAAATGTAAAATGTCACTTCTATCATGTTTTCAAGGTTAAAAGAAAACAAATTTTTGCTCTTTCAGGGGTCGGTCAGGGGCCATAACTCCAGAACCTATTATCGTATCTGATGGATTCATCTTGGAATCCAAGATGTATTGTTGCTAAAGATATTTTGCAAGTTTGTATCAAATCAAACCATAAATGAAGTCTCAGTATGGTTGCAAAAGCTAAAATAGCAATATTTGGCCCTTTAAGGGGCCATAACTATGGAACCCATTATGTTTCGAAAGGAACCGAGATATTATGCCAATACAAGTTGTGTGCTAGTTTGATTTAAATCAATAGCAAAATGTGGTCTCTATCATGTCTACAAGCCAAAAAGCAAATTTTGGCCCTTTAAGGGGACCCATGATGGGATCTGGCCAGTTTTTGAAAGGAACTGAGATATTATGCCAATACAAGTTGTGTGCGAGTTTGATTAAAATTGATTGCAAAATGTAGTCCCAATCTACAAGAAATTATGAACGGACGACGGACGAAATGCGATCACAAAAGCTCACCTTGCCACTACGCGACAGGTGAGCTAAAAACTGCACTAATTTGCAAATAAAGAAATGAATAATCATTTGCTTAAGAACCAATGTAAGCTGAACATATAAAGGAACAGATACTAGTTATTTGATTGAAAGTAATGGTCAGAAAAATGTGTTTTTTTTTTATTATTGGTTATACCCCAATCCACAGGAACACAACTGTTTCATGTTTTTCTATGATGATGTGTAGTATGCCGTATGGGTATCTTCACTATTTATGGTCCAAGCATAAACAAATACTATGACTTTTATGAAAGGATATAAAATATCAACATTTAACAGGGCTGCTTCTAAAAACACTGTAAAATGTTGGACTTACAGATATTTCATAAAAGGGGATCCATTAAAGCTGTAGTGTTTATGTTCAAGAAAAAGCTTGTGAGGCATAGAAACATGGGGCATTTCTTACCACTGACACCAGGGGAACTTGGACAGGTCAGTGATTCAGGACCATTTCATTGAATTAGAGGAAAAATAATCACGACTAGGATGAACAACAACAAGAAAAAAACATTGATTTTTAGTTAAAGTTATGTGATGATTGCTACTTAAAATATATTTCAAAAATGAGATTACATGGCATTATATATTTGTCAAATTACTAAAACATGATGTATCCCTTTAGTTGATGACCTTATACAGAATACAGAGTTAGAAGTGGTTGTATATTCTGGGCAGTTGGATCTCATTGTTGATACTATAGGTGAGTGAACTCAGAAATCTGATTTTAAGGTACAATTTACATGCTGTTTCCAAAACATTCTTGTTTCAAACAATGCATTACATGAACAAAATCAACACTTTTGTATAGAGAATTGATAGATATTTGATACACCTTCGGTTTTGTTCTCATCATTCTGTTACTGAAGGAAAGGATATTTTAAAGTTGAACAAAAGAAAAAGATAACAACACATTACCACATGTTATACATGTATTTTCATATAAAAGATTTTCAGCTTGTAGTGTCTGAGAATGATCAATCTAGTTCGTGCATGATTTACTGTATCTGAGAATGGTCTGTTGGGTGATAATGTTGTATGTCTTAGAATTATGTATTGAGTCTGAGAATGATGTAATGTGATGTAATGTAATGTATCTGAGAATGATGTATTGTATCTGAGAATGATCTATCCAGTCAGAGAATGATGTATTATATCAGAGAATGATGTATCCAGTCAGAGAATGATGTAATGTATCAGAGAATGGTGTATTGTATAAGAAAATGATGTAATATATCTGAGAATGATGTAATGTATCAGAGAATGATGTAATGTATTAGAGAATGATGTAATGTATCTGAGAATGATGTATTGTATCTGAGAATGATCTATCCAATCAGAGAATGATGTATTGTATCAGAGAATGATGTATTGTATTATAGAATGATGTAATGTATCTGAGAATGATGTATTGTATCAGAGAATGATCTATCCAGTCAGAGAATGATGTATTGTATCAGAGAATGATGTAATGTATCTGAGAATGATGTATTGTATCTGAGAATGATGTGAAATATCTGAGAATGATGTATTTTATCTGAGAATGATCTGTCCAGTCAGAGAATGATGTATTGTATCAGAGAATGATGTAATGTATCTGAGAATGATGTATTGTATCTGAGAATGATCTATCCAGTCAGAGAATGATGTATTGTATTAGAGAATGATGTAATGTATCTGAGAATGAAGTAATGTATCTGAGAATGATGTATCCTGTCAGGGAATGATGTATTATATCAGAGAATGAAGTAATGTATCTGAGAATGATGTATTGTATCTGAGAATGATCTATCTAGTCAGAGAATGATGTATTGTATTAGAGAATGATGTAATGCATCAGAGAATGATCTATCCAGTCAGAGAATGATGTATTGTATCTGAGAATGATGTATTATATCAGAGAATGATGTAATGTATCTGAGAATGATGCATTGTATCCGAGAATGATCTATCCAATCAGAGAATGATGTATTGTATCAGAGAATGATGTATTGTATTAGAGAATGATGTAATGTATCTGAGAATGATGTATTGTATCAGAGAATGATCTACCCAGTCAGAGAATGATGTATTGTATCAGAGAATGATGTATTATATCAGAGAATGATGTAATATATCAGAGAATGAAGTAATGTATCTGAGAATAATGTATTGTATCCGAGAAAGATCTATCCAGTCAGAGAATGATGTATTATATCAGAGAATGATGTAATATATCAGAGATTGATGTATTGTATCAGAGAATGATGTATTGTATCTGAGAATGATGTATTGTATTTGAGAAAGATCTATCCAGTCAGAGAATGATGTATTGTATTAGAGAATGATGTAATGTATCAGAGAATGATGTAATATATCAGAGAATGATCTATCCAGTCAGAGAATGATGTATTGTATCTGAGAATGATGTACTGTATCTGAGAATGATGTATTGTATCAGAGAATGATGTAATGTATCTGAGAATGATGTATTGTATCTGAGAATGATCTATCCAGTCAGAGAATGATGTAATGTATCAGAGAATGATGTAATATATCAGAGAATGATCTATCCAGTCAGAGAATGATGTATTATATCAGATAATGATGTAATGTATTAGAGAATGATGTAATGTATTTGAGAATGATGTATTGTATCAGAGAATGATCTATCCAGTCAGAGAATGATGTATTGTATTAGAGAATGATGTAATGTATCTGAGAATGATGTATTGTATCTGAGAATGATCTATCCAATCAGAGAATGATGTAATATATCTGAGAATGATGTAATATATCTGAGAATGGTGTATTGTATCTGAGAATGATGCATTGTATCTGAGAATGATCTATCCAGTCAGAGAATGATGTATTGTATTAGAGAATGATGTAATGTATCTGAGAATGATGTATTGTATCTGAGAATGATCTATCCAATCAGAGAATGATGTAATATATCTGAGAATGATGTAATATATCTGAGAATGGTGTATTGTATCTGAGAATGATCTATCCAGTCAGAGAATGATGTATTATATCAGAGAGTGATGTATTGTATTAGAGAATGATGTAATGTATCTGAGAATGATGTATTGTATCTGAGAATGATCTATCCAGTCAGAGAATAATGTATCGTATCAGAGAATGATGTATTTTGTCTAAGAATGATGTATTGTGTTTTAGAATGATGTTTTGTGTCTGAGAGTTATATACTGTAACTGAGAATGATGTACGTACCTGAGAATGATCTGTTGTGTGTTTCCATACCTCATGTTTTTATTTCGATGTAAATGAGATGTGAAACCAAAATTTGTAGTCCTGTTTGGCGCCATATAACCTATACTGTGTTAGTGCGCCGTAAAACCCAAATAAATAAATAAATAAGAATGATGTATCGAGTCTGAGAATGGTGTTTTATGTCTGAGAATGTTGTATTGGTTGAGAATGATGTCTTGTGTCTGATAATAATGTCTTGTGTCTTCCACTCATTGAGTGATAAAACTCACAGGCTCTCTACAGACGTTTTACTCTAATGATTGAACTATCCATGTAGGAATTTCTCTCAATTTTTGTGTTTGTTTGTAACTATTTGAACTTGAAAGCTTTGCCAACTTGCTTTGTTTTGAATTTGTTTGGTTGTTTTGGGTTTTACGGCGTCTTTCAACAGTATTTCAGTTTTGTAAAGGTGGGCAGTTAACAAAACCAGTGTTCCTGGATTCTGTACCAGTACAAACATGTTCTCTGCAAGTAACTGCCAAATTTTCCACATGAATCATAGGTGGAGGCTCTCTTTATTGAGCTGAGCGGACAGATTTGTTTTGAGTTACAGTTTACATATAACTTTGACATAATCTGTTATAACAAGATGCCACTATATTTCAGGTACTGAGGAATGGATGTCCAGACTTACTGTTGCTGATTTGTTCCGAGATGCAGAGCATAAACCTATACTTGATCCAGTAACGAAGTTAACATCTGGCTTTGTGAAAAAAGCAAAGAATTTCTCATTTTACTGGATTCTCAATGCTGGTCATATGGTATAAACTTCTACTTTTGTTAATACTGATATATTTCAACTTAATAGAGAAACAAGGGACATCAGCAATTGCTATGGAGGTGTGTGGGGTACTGTGAAATCATTAATTTTCGTGGGGGGACTAATTTTTGTAGATTTCTTGGTTGCGTCAATCCAAGAAATTAAGTCCCAACATACAAATAAAATTCCCATTCATTTAATCTTCAAAAGATAAAATTCACAAATTCATATCCCCATGAAATAGCCGTTTTGGTCAAAACCACAAAAATTCATGCCCACGAAATTAAATGATTTCACAGTAATTGCTGGGGAAGAAGATACTTGGATACAAGTAGCTAATGAGTGACAAGTAACTGAATGAGTGACAAGTGACTGAATGAGAAACAAGTGACTGAATTAACAAAACTGAAAACAAAATTACCGGGGTAGAGAGGCAGGCTATCAGGTGTGGTAAGGAGGTATTGGGGTTGGCTGGTAGGATGACGTAGATGAGGGATACTAAGATATAATATGAAGAAGCTAAACACAGCTGAGAGTTCAGAAAAAAGAAAGGGTGGGATATATCACTATGACCGTCAAGGTGTAAAGTTTGAAAGCCATAACTTTTACACTTTCTGCTTCAGAGCTCAGAAATAAAAAAAAAAGCAGAAATTAAGTTTGGTCAATATGACCTGGACCTTTTAACCAACTGATCCTAAAATTGCTAGGGATTTTCATCTCTTTACTTGGTCATGCAAAAAATATGAAAAAAAAGACAGTGCTATTAAACTTTTTGACTTACAGTCCTGAAAGCATTTTCAGTTTAAAGGTCATGAAGACCGTGACCTTTGACCTCAAAAACAACAGGGATCCTTTTCAAGTGGTGTTTCGTCATATGTAAAGTTTGAAAGGTACAGCTGTTTTACTTTGTGACTTAGAGCCTCAAAACCAAAAAAAGAAAAAAAAAAAAAAAAATTAAATCATGTATCTATGTCACATTGAACTTTGAGCCACTGTCCCCAAAATTATTAAGGATCTTCCTCTACAGGTACTTAGTCATTGTATTAAGTTTGAAAGCCTTTTTGACTCAAGTCCTGAAATCCGAGTCCTGTGACCTTTACCTACTGACCCTTAAAACTAGAGAGATCCTCCTCAAGTGGTGCATAGTCTTACTGTAAAGTTTGAAGCTGTAGCTATTATGCTTTGTGATTTAGAGCCCAGAAACAAAAGAATCATCAGAAATTCAGTGGTCTCTTTGACAGTGACCTTTTAACCACTGATTCTAGAACTGAAAGGATCTTTCCTCTTGTGTTATTTATTTAAATATTAAGTTATTGTATTACGTTTGATAGCCATAGCTTATAAACTTTATGACTTGCAGTCCAAAATACATTTTCAGTCTCTAGGTCACTGTGACCTTAAATATATGGTCCTCTCCCAATTTTGAACAAATGGGGCCACTTGGCCCTTTTTAGGGATCACTAGAGCTAATATTAAAAATACTTTTAAACTTCTCATTAACTGCTAGACGAATCTCCATCAAACTTGGTCTGTAATATCATATGATCCTCTCTATCTAGATGGATCTTTATCAAACTTGGTCTGCATCATTATAAAATTCTCACCAAAATTTGTTCAGTTGGGGGCAGTCGGCCCCTTTAAGGGGCTGCTAGGGCTAAAAATAGAAATACCTTTAAACCACTTTTTCTCATGAACCGCTCAATGGATCTTCATCAAACTTGGTCTTTAGCATCATTATAAGCTCAGTTAAAATGGAGGTGATTGGCCCCATTTGGGGGCTACTAGAGCTAAGAATAGAAATACCTTAAAACAACTTATTCCCATGAACCACTGGATGGAACTTCATCAGACTTGCCAGTTGGTCTATAGCTTCATAACAAGGACCCCTTCTAGGGGCCACTTGAAGGTAAAAGTAGAAATGCCTCAAAATAACTTCTTCTCATTAACCTCTTGATGGTCATACCTGGTCTTCAGTATCATTGTAATAGTCTACTTGGTCCCTTTCTATGGAACACTATAACTTAAATTAGAAACTACTTAAACAATTTCTTATCATGAAGTTTATCTGATGATTATGCATTTTTGGTGTGTCAAAGCAAAATACTGAAAAAATCCTTTTTTGTTCATAAATTGCTTGAAGGATTTTCACCAAACCTAGTTAGAAGCAAGGTTAGATGGGCAAGGTCCTCTTCAGGCGAGTGTGAGCGATTTGGGCATCTTGTTTTAAATTAAGAGACTATTCTGTTCTGAGACTATGTTTTGGTCCCTTATGTAATATCTTGATACAATGTTTACTGTATCTGTTTCAGCTGCTGTAAGATAATTATGGACAATCTAGCATTCATGTACTTTCAGGTGCTAACAGGTAAAGATGGGACAGTATAGCATTCCTTCTATCTGTCAGTGAAGCATCTCTTTCATCTGTTTTAAGGTGCCACCAGATATAGCATTACTTCCATCTGTCAGTGAAGCATCTCTTTCATCTGTTTTAAAGTGCCACCAGATATAGCATTACTTCCATCTGTCAGTGAAGCATCTCTTTCATCTGTTTTAAGGTGCCACCAGATATAGCATTACTTCCATCTGTCAGTGAAGCAATCCTTTGATCTGTTTTCCATTCATCTGTTATTAGATGCAACCAGGTGATGGTAAAACAGTATAGCATTCCTTCTATCTGTCAAATAGTATTGCATTCCTGTTATCTATCAGTGTCGTATTCCTATCATCTGTTTCCAGGTGCCACTAGAACATACCTTCTATTTTCAGGTGCCACCAGATATCTGCAAGACAGTATTGAATTCCTTACATCTGTTAAGTTAGCATTCCTTTCATATGTTTTCAGGTGCCACCAGATAATGGTGAGACATAGCATTCTTTTCATATGTTTTCAGGTGCCACCAGATAATGGTGAGGCATAGCATTTCTTTCATCTGTTTTCAGGTGCTACCAGATAATGGTGAGACATAGCATTCCTTTCATCTGTTCAGATAATGGTGAGACATAGCATTCCTTTCATCTGTTTTCAGGTGCCACCAGATAATGGTGAGACATAGCATTTCTTTCATCTGTTTTCAGGTGCCACCAGATAATGGTGAGACATAGCATTCCTTTCATCTGTTCAGATAATGGTGAGGCATAGCATTTCTTTCATCTGTTTTCAGGTGCTACCAGATAATGGTGAGGCATAGCATTCCTTTCATCTGTTTTCAGGTGCTACCAGATAATGGCGAGGCATAGCATTCCTTTCATCTGTTTTCAGGTGCTACCAGATAATGGTGAGACATAGCATTTCTTTCATGTTTTTCAGGTGCTACCAGATAATGGTGAGATATAGCATTCCTTTCATGTTTTCAGGTGCTACCTGATAATGGTGAGACACAGCATTCCTTTCATTTGTTTTCAGGTGCTACCAGATAATAATGAGGCATATCATTCCTTCTGTTTGTCATATAGTGTTGCATTCCTTCTGTCTGTCATTATAGCATTCCTTTTATCTGTTTTCAGGTGCCATCAGATGATGGTGAAACAGTATTGCACTCCTTCTATCTGTCAGATAGTATTGAATTCCTTCTATCTGTCAAATAGTATTGCATTTATTCTGTCTCTCAGTGTACCATTCCTTTCATCTGTAACCAGATGATGGCGAGACAGTAGAGCATTTTTATCATCTGTTTTCAGATGCCATCAGATATCAGTGAGACTATTCCATTTTTTCATGAATTATGCCCCCTTTTACTTAGAATTTAAGGTTGATCTTGATGCATTTTCACTATATCTCAGTTATTACTAAATGGATTTGATTCAAACTTGAAATAGGTGTTCCACCTTATCACCCACATCATGTGACACAAGGTGCATAACTCTGACACCAATTTTTTTAATGAATTATGCCCCCTTTTACTTAGAATTTAAGGTTAATTTTGATGCATTTTCACTATATCATTCCGGTTGGCTTAGAGTCAAAGGGAAGTAACCTTTTTTTAACTTTTGTACTGAGTTACTTCCCCTTAAATTCCAAGAATTAGTCAATTTTTAGATTTTGGGTTTTTTCAAATTTAAGGCATCATAGCGCTTGCAGCATTCTTTTTTCAACCGGGTATTTTTACCTGGTGCTGATTTTCAACATTTTTAGGTATCAAAACCAAAAATATTTTTGGCCCTAATTTTTTTTATATATATTGTATAGTGTTATTTGACCTTATATAGCAACTTTTTTTAGGGGATTTTAGGTATTTTTCTAACTTTTTTGTTACTAACAAATACAAATACATTTTTCTGTGGTAACATGCGTCAGTAAGACATTTTTTTTGTATTTACATTTAGTGTATCTCTAATATTAGAGATTTTTATATTTACTCATCCCTCATCCTGGGCACATATACTAGTATTACTTATATGTGCTGCGGAAGCCCAGGATGAAGTACTCCAAAGACGAGTAAAAAAATGTTTTAAGTATTAATTTTTATCTGGTGCTGATGTAAATATCTCCTCTTGTCAATTTTCAACATTTTTAGGTATCAAAACCAAAAATATTTTTGGCCCTAATTTTTTTTTTTTTATATATATTGTATAGTGTCATTTGACCTTATATAGCAACTTTTTTTAGGGGATTTTAGGTATTTTTCTAACTTTTTTGTTATTAACAAATACAAATACATTTTTCTGTGGTAACAGGCGTCAGTAAGACATTTTTTTTGTATTTACATTTAGTGTATCTCTAATATTAGAGATTTTTATATTTACTCATCCCTCATCCTGGGCACATATACTAGTATTACTTATATGTGCTGCGAAAGCCCAGGATGAAGTACTCCAAAGACGAGTAAAAAATGTCTAAGTATTAATTTTTATCTACGTTTTAGATTATTCTAAGTATTTTTAAAATTTCTTATGGTTGCCATTCTTCTGTGACAAGACCGTATTGTGGGGGTATAAGTCACTCCTGTGACAGTTCCAGTTCTTCCTGTTTTCAGGTGCTATCAGATAACAGAAATAGAGTACAGCATTCGTTCTGCCAGATAAATTAAGTAACAGCAAAATAGCATTCCTTTTATGTTTTTAAGTTCCTTCAGATAACAGTGATGCAGCATTCCTTTTATTTGTTTTCAGGTGCCAACCGATAATGGCGATATAACATTCCTTTCATCACTTTTCAGGTGCCATCAGATAAATGTGATATAGCATTCCCTAATCTGTTTCCAGACGCCATTGGATATCAATGAGACAATATTCATTCCTTCTGTTTTCATGTGCCATCAAATAACAGAGATACAGTACAGCATTCCTTCTATGTGTTGTCAGGTGCCATCAGATAATGGTGATATGTGTTCTCAGGTGCTATCAGATAACAGTGCTGTAACATTCCTTCTATTTGTTTTCAGTTGCCATCAGATAAAGGTTAGCCATAACATTCCTTATATATGTTTTAAGGTGCCATCAGGTAACAGTGAGACATAACATTCCTTCTATCTGTTTCAGGTGCCATCAGATAAAGGTTAGCCATAACATTCCTTCTGTTTTCTTGTGCCATCAGATAAAGGTTAGCCATAACATTCTTTCTATGTTTTAAGGTGCTATCAGATAACAGTGAGACATAACATTCCTTCTATCTTTTTTCAGGTGCCATCAGATAATGGTGAGACATAACATTCCTTCTATCTGTTTTCAGGTGCAATCAGATAAAGGTTAGCCATAACATTCCTTCTATATGTTTTCAGTTGCCATCAGATAATGGTGAGCAGGCCCTTCCCCAGAAATTTTTTAAGGCGCTGGGGTAAAGTTTGTGTGGCAGGATAAGGGGTGGGTGCGGGAGGGGTACCCCCTCTCGTGTTTGATTTTTTTAAAAAAATCGAACCCAAATGGTGCTTTTTTAAGTATACCATATGCAAAAAAACACAACAACATGTATTTCATTACTTCTACATTTTCACATAATGATATAACCATCAATATATCATATAGTGTTATTTCTAGAGCTCAAAAAGGGCAGGGTGCTGCCAAAATGGGACAGAGTGCTGTCCGAAAGGGGCAGTGTGCTCTTTTCGACCTGAAAGTTATCATAGCAGTAGTTGCATTTCTAGATGTCTATAGTTAATATGTATTCCATTTATCTTTATTGCACACTTAAAGGAAATGTCACAGAATAAATTTAAGGGGTAAATCTTCCCAAAACCAGTAACAAAGTTTACAAAGCCTTCTTACTTACTTTATAGTTTAGGTTTAACCATTCAAGCCTTTCTCTTAAAAAATGTCACCAAGAATGTCAACTTATTCATATGAATATGAAATAGTGGAGGGCCTTAATATATTAGCTTAATCTTGAAACCAAGATCATGTTGTAAACAACGTAGTTTAAGGCCTGTTTCAGGTCACATTGTAAACTAATAATTATCACAAGTCATGTTGTATTGATCAGGTCTTTCATCAATATTTCATTAACAGAAAAGTACTATTACAGTCAGGTTAAAGTTTACTAAAACGCATATCCAATATATACTATCCGGATACCGGTACACTTTCGGAATGTTGTCTGAAAGTAGTTTTTACTCAGTTACATGACGTACTAGGGTAAACTAGAGATAGTTCCTCAAATTTTGATGTTTCTCATCCTTAAAAAATACACCGACTGTCAGCTTTTTTTGAAGGAAATATGGAAAAATTGCATACGACATCGGGAGTAATAAGACTCGTGAACGGACATTCTAAACGTACTTTTACTTTCGATATTCATTAAAATTTGTGCATTTTCTAGTTTAAATTACAGTAGAATCAAACTGCATTGATATATACTTGTTATTATACTAAACAACGGTCTAATTTAAATTTGCACAAAGAAATCTAGGGCACTTTTCACGTGCTTAGTAATCAGCTGGCCGCTTACGCACCCCTTTTTGACATTTCACAGGATCCATACTATTTATCAATTAGTTTTAACACTTCATTGATTCTCATTACCTGTGTGCACTCGCCGTGACGCAATTTGCTGATCAAAAAAAATCGTCGAGGCATGTCAACAGGGAAATTACATATACACTACACATGAGGTATCTCACGGGGATGAAATCGCTTACTGATTTAAGACGCCGCGCTAATAATTGAGGCACCGCGCGGGATATTTAAGCGCTGCGGGAAGCTGTATTTCGTGTTTAAGCGCCGCGGTAGCGCGGCGCCTTCTGCGGCTGGGGAAGGGCCTGGTGAGACATAACATTCCTTCTATGTTTTCAGGTGCCATCAGATAAAGGTTAGCCATAACATTCCTTCTACATGTTTTCAGGTGCCATCAGATAAAGGTTAGCCATAACATTCCTTCTATGCTTTCAGGTGCCATCAGATAAAGGTTAGCCATAACATTCTTTCTATGTTTTAAGGTACCATCAGATAACAGTGAGACATAACATTCCTTCTATATGTTTTAAGGTGCCATCAGATAATGGTGAGACATAACATTCCTTCTATATATGTTTTAAGGTGCCATCAGATAATGGTGAAACACAACATTCCTTTGTTTTCAGGTGCCATCAGATAAAGGTTAGCCATAACACTCTTTCTGTGTTTAAGGTGCCATCAGATAACAGTGAGACATAACATTCCTTCTATATGTTTTCAGGTGCCATCAGATAATGGTGAGACAGCACTCAAGATGCTCGAGATGATTGTACAAGGAAAACCATAAATGAAAGACTTATACTTCTGGTTTCTTGCAATGATGGAATGTTAAGTCTATCCAAGTATGCTGTTGTGGATGAAGATTAATATTATTCCATAATTATATTCTTCATAAGATAACCATTTTCAGTTTAAGAATGTTTCAATAAACAGAGTTTAATATTTCTAAACTGCTGCTTCAATCGAATTTAAGGATTTGTAACACTAATGCCTGAACATCTAATTTGATTTATGATTAATTTAATGAATTACTTTTTTTTTTTAACTTTCACTCATTACTGCAAGGCAATTGCTACCTTTAACCTTTAGCCTGCTGGTGGCAAGTGATTCTGCCTTTGCAACCAGTGCAGACCAAGATCAGGTCTGCACTGTTTGCTATTCAGTCAGTAAATTTTCAGTGAACACCCCTTTGAATAATAAAGGATATTGCCCAAATTGGTTAATGGACCGATCCATTTTAGAAATTTAGCAGGGTAAAGGTTAATATCAATATATAATACTTCTTGTGTGGACAAGTTATGTTTATTATTGCATAGAATATTTTTATGTTGTGTACACAGTGATATTTCTAGGTTATATTAGCTTTTAAATAGTTATTTTTATACAAAATGACAGTTGTACTTACATTTCAATAGATATATTATATACAAACTGCATTGTGATTATATCATTAACTTCTACATCAATTTCAGTAATATATAATAAATTTTTGTTTTTACTGAATTTTCTGTTATTTTTGGAAATTCACCAGATGATCACTGAATTTTGATATTACAGACAATTACATTCTGCAGAAGTCGTAAGATCTTATCAAAAGTACTGGAGTAATTGAACAGACATGTAATAACCTTGAAGATACTGGTCTCGGACTGTTTACCGAACTGTACCTAGATTTTATAGCGATACTCAGTAGTTGGACAAGTTAAAATTTTCACTTATGACAAGATTCATAACTCTTAATATAATGGGTCCAAACTGGTCTAGTATCAGACTTTACAAGATGTCACGAGTTCAAGTCACATTCCGTCGACCTCAACTAAAATTACTATTTGGATACAACTGTGTATGGATGTTCAACAACTGCCATGCTTAATAACCAGGGAAGCTTTGGCTGGCTATTAGAGCATCTGTATCTTACACTATTCTTCCACTATATTTACTTACAGTCTCTTGGAGGTGTCAACCATAAAGGTTACCAGTGGCAACTATAAGCTTAAATGCACAAACAAAAGACATGCAACTATAAGCTTAAATGCACAAACAAAAGACATGTTCAGGGTGTGCCCCCACTGGTGCATTTGTATAAAATAAGGGGCAATAATTCAATGTTTGCAGTCTTAAGGGGGTATAGCATCAACAAACATTTTATTAAAAGGATTCATTATTCTAGGCCATATACTTTTTGAGCTATGAGCATCACAAACAAAAAATCCACTATTTTGGCTATTTCAAGGGCCACAACTCTGTGATATGAGCTAAGATTCTGAAGAAGAATGCCAAGTGTGCAAGGTCACATCATGATAAAGACTCAAGCAAGGTTTCATGAATTTACATCAAATACTTTTTGAGCTTGGCAAATTATTAGGTGAAAATGTGCATTTTTGACTATTTCAGGGGCCATATTTTTAAAAATAGGGGATGGAGCCAGCCAAAAAATAAGAGGTGCGCAAGTTTATATCATGAAAAAGACTCGTGCAAGTTTTCATCCATTTATATCATACACTTTTGGAGCTAGATGCTTCACAAGGTGAAAATGTGCATTTTTGACTGTTTCAGGGGCAAAAACTCTGGAAATAGGGGGCAGAGGCAGTCAAAAAATAGGAGGTGCGCAAGTTCATATCATGAAAAAGAGTCCGGCAAGGTTTAATCAATTTATATGAAATACTTCGAGTTAGGCGCGTCTCAAGGTGAAAATGTGTATTTTTGACTATTTCAGGGGCCATAACTCTGGAAATTGGGGGCAGACCCAGATGAACAAGAGCTGTCTATAAGACAGCACGTTTGACTTTTCTCAGTGCTTGACTCTGAATAAGAGCTTTGCCAGTAAAAACTTTATAACAAGAGGTCCAAGATGGCCCTAGGTCGCTCACCTGTTTAACACACCATAACAGTGTAAACATGTTTTACCTAGTGATTTCATGGATACAAATATTATGACCAATTTTCATTAAGATTGGACCAAAAAACGTGGCCTCTTGAATGTAAACAAGCATTTTCTTTGATTTGACCAAGTTACATTCCCAAGACTGCTTATGAGTGCATACATAATATAAGATTCTTATTAACTGTTCTTCAATAACATAAAACAGCTGACTATTTTCCCACAAGATCAATGACTCGAGACACACCTTCAGTCAATCATCATTGTCTTGGATCTGAACCAACCACCTTGCCACATTACTTAGATATACCTGCCAAGAGAGTTTCAGATGTTTGGATCCATTTAATTTTCTATACGCCCGTCTCTGAAAGAGCGAGGCGTATTATGTGAACACCCGAACAGTTTTCATTGGATCTTCACCAAACTTGCTGACAATGTTTGTGGGCATAATATCTCGGCCTAGTTCGATAACCAGCCAAATCGTCCCAGGCACTCCTGGATTATGGCCCTTGAATTACTAGAAAAACTGCGAATTCAGCCTTGTCCACTCTTTTAAGTCCAACAGTTTTCATCCAATCTTTAGCAAATTTGTTGACAATGTTTGTGGGAATAATACCTCGGCCAAGTTCGATAACCAGCCAAACTGCCCTAGGCATTCTTGGATTATGGCTCTTGAATTACTCGAAAAACTGCGATTTAGCCTTGTCAGTTCTCCAAGTCCAACAGTTTTCATCCAATCTTCACCAAACTTGCTGACAATGTTTGTGGGCATAATATCTCGACCAAGTTTGATTACCAGCCAAATTGCCCCAGGCATTCTTGAATGATGGCCCTTGAATTACTCGAAAAACTGCGAATTTAGCCTTGTCAGTTCTCTAAGTCGAACAGTTTTCATCCAATCTTCACCAAACTTGCTGACAATGTTTGCGGGCATAATATCTCAGCCAAGTTTGATAACCAGCCAAATTGCCCCAGGCATTCTTGGATTATGGCCCTTGAATTACTCGAAAAACTGCGAATTCAGCCTTATCCCCTCTCAAAGTTTAAGTTTTTATTCGATCTTCAACAAACTTGCTGACAATGTTTGTGGGCTTAATATCTCGGCCAAGTACAATAACCACCCAAATCGCCCCAGGTACTTTTGGATTATGCCCCTTGAATTAGGCCAAGTTCTATGACGGGCGTATTTCGTGACTCTGGCACTCCTGTTCACATTTTCATAAAATTCAGTCATCTATAATGGCTTAAAATCACTTCCATTTATGCATGCACTCAACAAATTCTTCCATTTTAACCTTCAGGTTTGGGTCAAGTTGCAATTTTACTAGATTTCAAGCATACAGACCTAAAAATGTTAAATTTATTGACTGTCTGTAAATTTACAGACTTAACTTTGTATGTTTCTTTAATACCTACTTTTTGTTAGCTGAGATCTCATGGAAATGATACATTGCTCATAATAAGACTAGGTATAGAAATAAAGAGAAATTAAGTCCTGGAAAATAAAAAACAAGAGCTGTCTCCATAGGATGACATATGCCCCCGATGGCACTTTGAATGAGTAGTTATGGCCGATGTTAGAGTTTAGGACCTTTGACCTACGGAGCTGGGTCTTGCGCGCGACACGTCGTCTTACTGTGCCACACATTCATGCGTAGTTATTTTAAAATCCATGCATGAATGACAAAGATATGGACCGGACACGCCCATCAATGCACTATCATGAAAAATGACCTTTAACGTCTAAGTGTGACCTTGACCTTTGAGCTACAGACCTGGGTCTTGGGCGCGACACGTCGTCTTACTGTGGTACACATTCATGCCAAGTTATTTGAAAATCCATCCATGGTTGACAAAGATATGGACCGGACACGCCCATCAATGCACTATCCTTTAATGTCTAAGTGTGACCTTGACCTTTGAGCTACGGACCTGGGTCTTGCACGCGACACGTCGTCTTACTGTGGTACACATTCATGCCAAGTTATTTGAAAATCCATCCATCGATGACAAAGATATGGACCGGACACGCCCATCAATGCACTATCCTTTAATGTCTAAGTGTGACCTTGACCTTTGAGCTACGGACCTGGGTCTTGCGCGCGACACGTCGTCTTACTGTGGTACACATTCATGCCAAGTTATTTGAAAATCCATCCATCGATGACAAAGATATGGACCGGACACGAAAATTGTGGACAGACTGACAGACCGACAGACGGTTCAAAAACTATATGCCTCCCTTCGGGGGCATAAAAAACGTCCTTAAGAAGTTCTGAAATTTTTGTTTATTTATTCTGTATGAATCACGACATTACCAGGGATTGAAAACTACCACCCTCTTACAAGTCTTGTGTCCTACGTATTGAGGTAACTGGGTGGGGTACAAAGATTAACAGTATCTTTCTGCTATTAAGAAAGAAGAACACAGCTTAGTTTTTATTGTATTAACATAGTAACAGTATTCACATCTTGTGGAAAATAACAAAATTGTATCTAAAATAAAAACTCAAATGAAAGCTAACATCATTTTGTCTAGTCCTACTTAGAAAAAAAAACAAAAAAAAAAACTAAAATGGCTTCAAAACAAAACAAAAATATATTCTTTGTGTTCATTTTATATTGCTCTATATATATAAAATGTTGAAAAAGAGCATAAACCAGTGAGTTTATAAAGTACTAATACCAGATATATAATTGAAAATACCCATCTGCTACCATGGCTATCCAACCCAAACCATATTTGATGATGCTGAATGAAAATTGTGCTTTTATTAACATTACAAGACCTTTAAGTTATTTAAACAAAACTAGTTGCAACAAATTGTTACTTAATACATGTACTAAGAACTTCAGAAATATCACTTCATTATCTTTATCCTGCCATGTTATCAACATAGACACGTCTTTCCTGGTCTCCTCTCAATATCTGGCATGTTGTTATCCCAGCACAATTCTTGCCATTTACTTACATATCCACACTTGTTGTATTATAAGCAAGCACACATTTTGGAAGATCACATTCTTATAATTTTCAAAAATTGCAATTCAAATATTTAAGAAATGAGGATTTAGCGAACATGTAGATGGACTGACAAAATGCTGTTAGCGTTCAAGTTTCAGTTATAAAATGATCAAAATAATACTTTAACAATTGATAAAAAGTACAAGTGAAGTAAATGGTAAAATGTATTCATGCTTACAAAACAACACCCTTGAAAATATATTTGACACAAAACAATGTCTCATATTTGTATACTTTATAAAATCCTGGAGGAAAAAATGACAACAAAATGAAATGAATGTATTAGCAGAGAGCCCTTGTAAGTCCAATAATTCTTATAAGTGTCATTCATAAGAGAACAAGTGAATGAAGTATTGCCATGCAATACAAAGTCCCCTACTGGAAGGCACCTAACTTTCTCTACTGCAGTATAACATCATGAATTGATATCTGTCAATGATGTATAAACAATATTGTACTATTATATACAATATGTTTTAACAACACACCTGGATTAAAATGTGCATATATAAAAACCCACAGTTGTTTTCATATTGAAATGTTTTTGCCGATTATAAAAAAGTTATCATATAAGTTATTTATAGTACCAACAAAGGGAAATTTATCTTAAAAAATCAAAAAAAAAAAAAAAAAAAAAAAATCTATATAATATAAGTCCACAAGAAACTCTTTACCAGGTAGAGATAGGTCAAAATACACCTAAAAAATGGATGTAACATGCATGTTGTACCACAGAAAAGTGATCTCAATTTTTCTCTACGGCCAATAATAAAAAAGTTACAATAAAATCTATTTATAGTAAAACAAAGGGACGTAATTCTAAAAACAAGGGTGCCTCATGGTGGTGAACATTTGGTCCAAGTTACATCAAAATCCCTCAATGCATGAAGAAGAAATGCTCCAGACAAAGTCATTCTTGTGTCTGACCTTTGGTCTCTAAGTGTGACCTTGACAATAGACCCTGGGCTTGGGTTTTGCGCATAACATGTTGTCTCATCCGGGGGAATATTTGTGCCAACTGATATCTAAATCCTGTTTTGCATGACAAAGTTTTAGACTGGACAGGAAAAAAATCCTACTGACCTTTGATCTCAAAGTGTGACCTTGACCTTTAAGCTAGGGTACTGGGTGTTGCGCATGACATGTCATCTCATCATGGGGAACAATTATGCCAAGTGATACTGTAATCCCTTGATGGATGACAGAGTTCTGGATCGGACAGGAAGAAAAAATCATTGACCTTTGACCTCCAATTGTGACCTTGACCTTTGAGTTAGGGGTGTGGGTTTTGCGCATGACATGTCGTCACATCATGGGGAACATTTGTGTCAAGTAATATTAAAATCCCTTAATGAATGTCAGAGTTATGGACCGGACACGAAACAGACCCTGTTCATGCTATGTTAACATTTGACTGCTAAGTGTGACCTTGACCTTTGAGCCAGGGGTCTGAAAGTTGTGCATGACACGTCGTCTTATTATGAGATACATTTGTGCCAAGTAATATTAAAATCCCTTCATGGACGGCAGAGTTATGGACCGGACAGGAAAAAAGCCCTGTTGACCTTTGACCTCAAATTGTGACCTTGACCTTTGAGCTAGGGGTCTGGGTTTTGCGCATGACACGTCGTCGCATCATGGGGAACATTTATGCCAAGTAATATTAAAATCCCTTCATGGATGGGAGAGTTATGGACCAGACAGGAAAAAAGCCCTGTTGACCTTTGACCTCCAACTGTGACCTTGACCTTTGAGCTAGGGGTCCGGGTTTTGCACATGACACGTCGTCTCATCATGGGGAACATTTTTGCCAAGTAATGTTAAAATCCCTTCATGGATGGGAGAGTTATGGACCGGACAGGAAAAAAGCCCTGTTGACCTTTGACCTCCAATTGTGACCTTGACCTTTGAGCTAGGGGTCCGGGTTTTGCGCATGACACGTCGTCTAATCATTGGGAACATTTGTGCCAAGTAATATTAAAATCCCTTCATGGATGACAGAGTTATGGACCGGACACGAAATTGCGGACGGACGGACGGACGGACAGATGGACGGAATGACGGACAAGCGCATTCCTATAGTCCCCGAAACTGGTTTTCAACCAGTAGGGGACTAATAAATGGTTATTACTAGCACTCAAGCTGAAAATATTGTCAACAAGACTTGGAACCAAAGTCTCCTACAAAGTTTTATTATAATCAAACAGCAATTTGAACAAACAGGTATGGTGTGTTATCTTTAGCAAGACGAAGTATCAACTATTCCGTTATAAAACTATTCTTTACCAAAGCAAGAGGAACAAGACAGCCTACAAAACACCCACTTGACCTTGACCTTTTGATCATGTGTATCTGTCACGACACATATAACAAATGAGTTTAGTAAAAAAATTACTTTTGTTCAAAATGTGAAGATAAGACCCAAATAAGAAACAGGCAGTCAAGTGGAACCATTTGTGCAATTTCTGTAGTCAAGCAGAATCATTCTAACAATCTTTTTGAAAGGTCCATATAAATATGCTCCTAACATTAGTGAACATTGATCCAGCAGTTTATAAGAAGATATATTTAGTCTTTGTTTTAATTCAAGCTCTTGCAGTTCCATATTACAGTCCACTGCACCAATTTCTGTAAGACGCGTGCAAGTCTGAAGACACACACACTGCATCTCAATAATTTTAATAGAACTAACTAATCAATTCTTCACTAGTCAGTAACTCTTCTTCAACAACTTTTCTATTTAGTCCTTCGCTTCCAATACTTTTTAATTTTAAAAACATGGCAATTTATTCTTCTATTTGATTTTTTAATCATCTTTGTATTAAACATAAAACAGCATTATTCATAAACCATAATAAAACATTTAGAACAAAAACAATTTAGGGACATTTTTTCAGGATCCAGACACATTTATTCAACTGCAGTGCTTTTCCTGACCAAATTCAACAGGCTTGTAAGGGGGGACTTGGCTTGTTTCGGATCTGGGGACGTGAGGAATGTTCTACTTTCATCTAGTAACGTCTTCACTGAAACATGCATCCATATACTTAGTTACAGAACAGAATATTTCTTTTATTCACCCAGGTACATGGTATTATAGTACAACATGGGGTTACATAGTAATATCTTCACTGAAACATGCACCCATATACACAGATTGTTTTATGTAAAATGCCTGATATGAAATAAACAGTCCTACTAACTGTTGTCATAGTATGCCTGAAAAACATAAGGAGTTTCAGAAGGAGTAAATATTTCTCAAAGTTTTAAAATCATGAACGAAATCAACACTCTACATGGCTTTTAACAAATTTTTGACAGAACAAGTCAAAATATCATCTTTAGTACAAATGAAAACATCTACTGAGTACTTTTCACATGGAATTAGCTTTCACTATTTTTGCCAACAGGCCGTATTTGCAAAAAAAAAAAAACACTTTACTGTCTTAAAAAGATCTATATGTCTAACAAGTTGGCTATATGTTACGCATATTCTACAATGTGAAACAATTCAAATTCTAAAAATACCAATATTTTACGCTGTAAAAATGTCTGATTTTACAGCATCAAATTCTTAAATGAATACGACTGAAGTTGATATTTCTGTGTTGGCTACAAAATTTCACTCAATCTTTATTACTTTTTTATCACGTCTTAGCACTATGACTTTGTTCAAAACATACTGATTGAATGGCATGCAGGTTAATAGTCTACACTATTGCCAGAGGTCCAAAGGATCCTTGATGATCCAGTAACAAATTTAACCTAGGATTCATTGTGACAAGGTTTCCTTTGAACTATGTTGAACATAATACCTCTGAAGTGTTTAATTGTTCTTTTTGAGTCGGCTAAAGGCTGAAAGCCTTTTGACGAGTCATTGCTATTTAACGATTCTCTAAATGGACCGAATAACATGTGAAGGGATGTAGTTCCATTAGATTTCTCAAATTTCAAACAGTTCACTGCATGAATGAAGTTAAGTTGTGTCAATTCCCTTTGCTATGACCAATATACGATGTAATCTGTCATATTTATGACTTGTAATTGTGCAATTCTCGAATGTAACTCATTAAGCATAAATGTGCATTTTAAGAATTGCGCAGGCTTACAAGCTTGGGTAACATCCAGCGAAAGACAAAAAATAGTTCCAGCAGGGCTCCAGATAAGATGCGTATTAGCGTAAATTACGTATAGAAATAATGCAAATACGCATGTCTAATAATTTCTAAGCGTATAAAAACGTATATAAAATTACAGAAACGCACACAATGCTTTTTTAAAAACAAAATCTGAATCGTCTGGATGCGTTAGGTAACATAGCCGATCAGCCTTAATTCTCCCACATTGAACGTAAACACGCATCGTATGATTTCTATAAACTTTGCGTGGGTTGAATTTTGCAGTCAGTAAACGGATAAATTATCGGAAGAAGAAGCTCTTACTGGTTTGTTTAGTTACTACTGATATTAAAAATGATTTTAATTCTTATTTTTCGAGAAATAAACAAATCGGCGAAACATTAAATTGTATTTTCTTGTAGTTTTTGAAATCGAAAGTAGATCGTCTATGTTTGGCGAAACGAAACAACTTTTTTATGAAAAGATTTAAATAAGAGGTAATTTAACCATAAACTTCAATGTCAGATACTGCCAATTGCTGCTAAATGTCTTCGTATCATCACAATTTGTAAAAATTCGTTCAAACTGGAGAAAAGTGTAATCGTATCCGGATATAATATTTTGGGTAAATATCGAGCTGTGTTATGAAATTTTAAGAAAAAAACTAAAAACAAACTGAAACTGGTAGACTATACTGTCAGTACATCAATCATTAGCCGACTCAGGCCATTCAGGCCTTTGATTTATGTTTTGTACTGTTTTGACACTAGGTAAACCTGTTTCAAACTAGACAAACATTCCAACTAGGATTCATAACAACTACTGTAAAAGCAGAAATTTTCGCGGGGTTTAGTTTTCGCTATATTCGCGAGGCCCTACATCTCGCGAAAATAAATCCTTGCGTAAATATTCACCATAAGTATAATTCTAATTCAAGCAAGATACCATTTACACAATTTCGTGAATATTAAACCTTGCGAACATACTCAAAATTTCAAATTCGTGAAATTTTGACATCGCGAAAATATATGCGTTTACAGTATGCAGGAAATGTGGCCTCTGTAAAGTTAAGTTTTTCTATGATTTGACCTAGTGACCTTGGTTTTGATCATGGACATCCCATTTTGAACTTGAGCTGGATTTAATAAAGTAAAACATTCTTACCAGGTTTCATGCAGATCAGGTAGAAATGTTGCCTCTAGTTTTCCTAGTGATCTGATTAAAGATGACCCAGTTTTGAAAATGATCTAGTCTCATAAACACTCTGATAGGTCTAATGTAGATCAGGTATAAAATATGGCCTCTAGGATGCAAACAACATCCTCTGTGTTTGAATTTCAACTATGATGATGGTCAACCAGTACCCCACTCAAAGGATTTTACTCCTTCAAACACCCTGACCAAGTTTCATTTTGATTGGACCAATGTTGCGACTTGAGGGTATTGACAGTAATATTACTGATGGCAGATAACAACAATGATGGACACAGGGTGATCATGATAGCTCACCTTTAGCATTTTGTGTGAGGTGAGCTAAAAAATGGCAAGGCCTGACGACAGCAGCTTGAGTACATAAACACATAGCTAATCAGGAGTCTCTGGCTTGGGTAAAATTGAAAACTGTTATGTAAATGCTTCTGAAATACAAAATAATAACTGGTGCAACAAAGCAGGATTAGTTTAACATTGAAATAAACATGAAATGACATGCTGTTATATAAAACATGAAACAACTTGCTGTTGAAATATGAACTAACAAGACTAAAGGTTCTCATACAACAACCAATATCATGATGAATCAAATACATATATGCTGAACACAATATGGTACGCTAAAAAGTTGTCTGTACTGCAAAATCTATTTTTTTCCACAATTAAAATAACTGCCATACTGAAAACATCATTTGTATAATCGTCTTCCAAACATTATTGAACGTACTGCTTTTGACTGTAAAGATCTCTTAATTTCTACAACAGAAAATGAAAGGATACAGAAGTCCGCATATGAAAACAGCTGCCTGATATATTGATTGTTCACTAATTTTCTCCTTTAAGACAAACGTCTCCCATGGAAAAAACAACTTGCCAAGTATCTATACTTTTGTCTAAAATTTGCAAAGATGCAATATTTTGACAAATGACAAAATGACATATTGGGCAAGAGAAACCAGACTGAGAGAAGGGATAACATGCTTCCCTCTCCTAAAAAAAAACCCAACAAAAACCCAACTAACAAAAAGCACTTACTATATTCCTCCCTCTGGTAAAATAAAAGCAGCAAAAACAAGCAACATGTTCAAGGGTGCAAAACTGAACAAGAACAGAACAGATAACTGTTATTGCACAAGTATTAACTGATAACTAACATGTATCATCTGGTAAAGTCTCACATGCTGCCCCCTTCTCTGTGATCCCAGACACTACTGAATGCTCAGATCCCTTCTCTGTGATCCCAGACACTCCCGTAAGCTCAGACCCCTTCTCTGTGATCCCGGACACTTCTGAATGCTCAGATCCCTTCTCTGCGATCCCAGACACTCCCGTAAGCTCAGATTCCTTCTCTGTGTTCCCTGTCACTCCGGTAAGGTCAGATCCTTCTTCCTCCACAATAACCCCACCATTGTTTGAGGTTTGTTCAGTATTTAATGCTGTCTCACATGCACTGCTGTCAGTGTGGATGGCAGCAGTAGTGTCAGTAGCCTGCACAGTTTTATCTTCATTATTAAAGTTTACTGGTAAATTTTCTGCGATTTCTTGTATGTCTGAACTTTTATCATCCTGTTTAGACACTGACTCCGGCATATCTGACTTTGCTAGCTCTAACACAGTATTGTCAAGTGGTGAATCTCCCCGACTACTGTTGGTCCCTGACAATGAACTTTCTGTTGTCCATGAATTATCAGTATCTGCTCCAGCAGAAACGTTATACTTTGGTTCTGGTTCAACTGGCAGGATATTTGGCTCTGTTCTGAATATACAAAATCAGGCATCATTTTATAGTTATTGCTTTATACTAATTTAGTTAGTTGACTGTAAACAACTTTTACAACATAATAATCACTCTTTACACACCATCCTTAATGGTACCCAGTGTCACAAAGGTATGAGAATATGAGAAGAGAGTCAGTTTCCCTTTTAATACTGAGTGCCAAGCAAGGGAGCTTTCAATTCAATTTTTCACATATTTTCATACATATGGTGTAACAACAATGGAACAAACCCAAAAACTTCTGCACTCAAGAGGGCTCTCTACTACTGAGGCAACAGTCTCAATAATCACACGTGTGGGTACTTTCATAAAAGGACCAAAATAAAATGCATATTCTATAGATGTCTCAGCAAGATTTACCCTACAAACATTTGCAATGTATGCAGTAATGTAGGTTAGGATATCTTAAAACAGTTCTATGTTAAACCATTATAACAACAGCTTTGCCACTAAAGAAAGTTAACTGAATGAGTACAGAAGTCGAAAAAGGGGCAAAGTTTTATAATAGTGTAAAACAGAATTATAGAACCAGTCCAATGCATGTCAGCTCATCACAGTGAACAAGTGTGTTAAGTTTCAATCCATTCCCATAGGTATTGAGATATCAGCTTACCTATGTAATCCTAACCACACATAAAAAACTTAACCAAAACTTGTTAAGTCGGAAAAAAAAATGCATAATTTGGAAACACAGCAAAATAGTTACGGAACCTGTGCACTGCAAGTCAGTTCATCACAGTGAGTATCTGTGAAGTTACATACAAAAACTTAATCAAATTGGGACGCCAATGTATGGGCGAGTGCAATAGCTCTACCTATTAATAGTCAAGTAAACAACGTGCAGTTTTATTTTAGCTTGTGTATTATTTACCATTTGATGTATTTTACTACCTAAACTATTATATTGAGTCAATTCTGGTGCATTCAAGATGGTTTTTGATTGGAAACTGTATATTCTAGCAACCAATGTAAGTAAAGCTATATACTGCCTCTACAACTGAATTAACTTACATATAATCCTCTGCACGGAATACTCCTATTTCCATTGGTTCATCTGTTCTTTTGATGACTGGAACTTGTGCTGCTGGTACTGGTGCACTAACTGGTGCCGGCTGGGGCGGAACTTCCTGTGTGGGTTTCGCTTCCTGTAGTAATTTGAGCACTTGTTGCGAGTGAATCCGCGTTGCTGTTTTACCACTTAACACGGCATCAAATAGCTGCTGCATTGTGGGATTCTGTAATATATCATGATTTCTGTTAACTTGAAAAGAGCAAAAAACCTCAATTTCTTTATACACATGTTTGACTTTAATCAACTTTGTGACTTCTTAAGATAAATATGCTTGATTTTATTTCACAACTTTAATATTCCTTTAATTCTAGGGTTTCAATTTTCAGATTTTCTAGGTTTATTTTTCAAGGAGTTGACCCAAGTTTGCAAGATTATGTCAGAGGACATTGCAAGAACACTTAATAAGAAACCTATTACTTTTAGAGCAACTATGGTATGGAAAAGAATACATCTATTTCACCTCCCCATTAACTAGTATTAAACTTAAATTTGATTTCTAATTAAAATAAAATGTTAAAATAAAATGGTAGAGAAAATGAAATGCCTTACCAAATGTTTGACATTGGGACTGCCATTAGGTAGTGATGTAGGTTTGTGGTTTGGACAATATAACTGAAACAGAAATAAGTAAAATCAAACTAACATTTGAAAGGAATATAGTTCTAGAAAGTTCTAGAAAGTTAATTACGTGGATATTTATTGTTTGTATGTGTTTTAGTACCTCACTTAAGGTAAATTTTCATTTCAAGTCTCAAACTTTACAGACAATTGCTCTTCATAATATGTACACCAAACTGTCCAAACATATCATTTTAAACAGGATTATTGCCCAGCAATATAGTCCTCTACAAGACGGGGGTATTTGTCATAACTGATGCATTAGGAACCACACTTTGGATACTGAAATTTATCAGAAGAATCGGGCATCATCGAAGTATGTTGGTTCATATTTATTTCAAGTTTCATGAAATTCTATCAGCTTGTTACTGAAAAATGGCTGCAGACGTGGATTTTTCATTAAATCAAGGGCAATAACTCTAAGGGAAATTGACCAATCCAAAAAAAAACTTGACGGGCATCATCTCAGTATGTTGGTTCACATTTATTTTAAGTTTCATGAAATTCTACCTGCTAGTTACTGAGAAATGGCCGAGGACGGACGGACGCACAACGCCATTTCAATACCCCCCTCCCGATTTCATCAGCGGGGGATAATAAAAATGTAAGAACATATATATTTACCCAGAAAATAAACAGTACTAGATTGTAGACATCTGCAGCATTACCAAGGATGTCTGGTGAGGTATACTGCAGCTCCGGAGTCTGAAATACTAACCCTCCTTCTGTCACATAACGTTTACTGATACGATCATTCTGTAATAACAAATTATACAACTGACCAATTTGTAAACCTTGTAACAGAGTTATACTTACCAAGATGACAGATATTTATCAGAAAACAGATTACTCTGTGAACACTGTACAACAGTTACACTAACAGATATCTATAAGACAAGAGGGCCCTGAATGCCCAGTATCGCTCACCTGACTTATTTCTTACCCCAGATAACCTAGTATCTAATATGGCCTCAATTTCATAGAGACAAAGCTTTTGACCATGTTTTATGCAAATTTGGAATATAATTAACAAAGTTTTTGTATTTTTTGACCTAACGACCTAGTTTTCCAAAGTGACCCAGTTATAAATTTACCTAAGGAGTTAAACAAATATTCTGACCAAGTCTCATGAAGAACAGGAAGAAAATGTGGCCTTTTTGAGTGTTAACAATGTCAGTGTATGATTTGACCGAGTGACCTAGTCTTTGACCAAGACGATGCAGTTTCAAACTTGACCTAGATTTCATAGAGACAAACATTCTGATAAAGTTTTAAGATCAAACAGAAAATCTGGCCTCTAGAGTATTAACAAGGTTTTTCTGTGATTTAACCTAGTGATCTTGTTTTTGACCTCTGGTAACCAAGTTTTAAATTTGACCTAGACCTGTCAGTATTCACAAGGTTTTTGTATGATTTAACCTTTAACCTATTGACACCTACTGACCACGGGTTAACATGTTATGAAGTTTGACACCAGTAGGCCAAATTATTCTCCAGTTTCTGTGACCTCTACTGTATTAACCAAGGCACGATGGACCTTGAGCACTTTGTGCACAGGCGAGCTAATACCAGTACAAGTTACAACAAATGGAGACTTCAGCTAATAATGATGGAGAAAGTCCCCAAGTGACAGCTGAAACATCATTATAGACACGCCGAGGTACCTGGGTAGAAGCATCTGCTGAAGTCAGGTGGATGGCATCCTCAACTGAAAAAATTCTACATCCAAAGCAAGCTTCACACCCACTGTTGTGAGGGGCAAGGCAAGTGACTAACAGTCAAAGACTTTAACCACTTGGCAAAAGAGGCCCTTGAAAATAGGTACTATCATTCTTTTACAAAATCAAGCTTTTCCAGAACACTATCTTCCCAAAACAATCATATCTCCAGATAATAGTAATAATTTAACAAATTCTTTTCATATAGAAATGTTACTTACTGGTAGTTTGGAGAAGTCAGGGTACATGAGCAAAACAGAATTGTCTTCTCTCAGGATTACAGTCTGCGGAGTGATCTCCCCATGTATACAACCCCTAGCGTGAACTTCCACCACTTCTTCTGCTAGTCTCACAGAAACTTCATGGAGCTGCTCGGCACTTAAAGTTTGTGAATTTAAGGCTGCCTCTATCAACTGACCGCCTTCCCACCGACTTTGTACATACGCTAACCTGTCAGACTGAAAACACTGTCTATATTTAATGTTCTATCTATTGTTATGCTTAACCTAAACAGAAATGAAACTTTCTTTCATAAGTGAATCTAAACCAAATGCAAATAAAGATGAAGGTAATATTCTAACTTAAAAGATGAGCTCATTTTTTAAAGAAATTTCACATTCAAATACTTGCAGGGATTCTTATGGCAGAATAGTAATGGCAGTAACAGAAAGACCAATGGAAATGTATTTCAATTAGCTTCTGAGAAAATCTATTTAACAAGAGCACCGCCTTGCGGGTGCTGACGCTCATCTGATTTTTTTTAGTGTAATAGAAATATTGTCCTACCCATGATTTTCTAAGTCTAAAAAGGGCCATCATTCTTGCAAAAAGCAGGATAGAGTTATGTTTCTTGATGTACAGTGTCCACTTATGATGGTGAAAAACTGTTGCAAGTTTTAAAGCAATAGCTTTGATAGTTTATGAGAAAAGTTGACTTAAACATAATACTCAACCAAGAAAATGATTTTCTAAGTCCAAAAGGGGCAATATTATTGCAAAAAGCAGGATGGAGTTATGTTGCTTGCTGTACAGGGTCAGCTTATGATGGTGAACAAGTGTTGCAAGTTTCAAAGCAATAGCTTTGATAGTTTAAGAGAAAAAGTTGACCTAAACATAAAACTTAACCAAGAAATCTGATATTTTCTAAGTCCAAAAGGGGCCATAAATCTTGCAAAAAGCAGGACGGAGTTATGTTTCTTGCTGTACAGGGTCAACTTATGATGGTGAACAAGCGTTGCAAGTTTTAAAGCAATAGCTTTGATAGTTTAGGATTAAAGCTGACCTAAACATAAAACTTAACCAAGAAAACTGATTTTCTAAGTCCAAAAGGGGCAATAAATCTTGCAAAAAGCAAGATGGAGTTATGTTTCTTGATGTACAGGGTCAGCTGATGATGGTGAACAAGTATTCCAAGTTTCAAAGCAATAGCTTTGATAGTTTAGGAGAAAAGTTGACCTAAACATAAAACTTAACCAAGAAATCTGATATTTTCTAAGTACAAAAGGGGCCATAAATCTTGCAAAAAGCAAGATGGAGTTATGTTTCTTGCTATACAGGGTCAGCTTATGATGGTGAACAAGTATTCCAAGTTTCAAAGCAATAGCTTTGATAGTTTAGGAGAAAAGCTGACCTAAACGCCGACGCAGACGCCGACGCCGACACCGACGCCGACGCCGACGCCGACAACCGCTCAAGTGATGACAATAACTCATCATTTTTTTTCAAAAAATCAGATGAGCTAAAAATGCCATTTGATCTCAACAAATTAACTAAACACTGGAAGATAAAAGCATCGGTAATTCAGACAGAATTTGGATCACATTTCTGCAGAATTGCCCCAGTGCTCTATATTTGTGTAGTAACAAATCTATAGCAAATTAACAGTATCTTTATAACTTTAGGATACTGGTTGGTGTGATGTAGTCTACAGGCTAAGTCAGTTTTTAGCAATATTTTACTCATCTGTGTAAATATTTCATAGTTCTGTACATCAAAACAAACTTCAAAACACCATCACTAAAGTTAAATTTAGAAACAAGTTATGTTCTATTAAGGGGCACAGAAAGGGGTATATAAATTTCGTCTTTTGCACCATGAAAGAAGATAAATCAACATTGGCATGCAAACAACCAATCAGGTAACTATAGATGGGAAAATGATAGTGAATCCCGGACTGAATTCCATAACAATACCTCATAGAACACGAAATGCCCTTATTGATGCATCCAGTTACCGCACATGGAACAGAAACTATTTGGTCACTGTGCACTGGACGTTTGATGTATTGACCTCAAATCAATAATTATGAGTCATTTACCAGTCATAAGTGACCTCCCTATCAAATGTGATCTTAGACCAAAGCATTCTCTAGTTATTTGGCAAAAAAAAATAATTCTACTGTTCTGGGTCATTGTGACCTTGACCTTTGGCCTAAAAATCAATAGGGGCCACTGCTGGTCATGATCAACCTCCTTTTTTGGTTTCATATCTCATTTACATCGAAATAAAAACAAGAGGTATGGAATCAAAATTTGCATACCTGCTGGAATCACAGAGTTACAGCAAAACCAAGTGTTAAGACCCTATTAGTCGCCTCATACGATCATGCAAGTGTAAGGCAGTGATCCTAGGCCCAAGCGTTCTAAAGTTTTCGTCCGGAAACTATTTAACTGTTCCGGGTCACTGTGACCTTGACCCTGACCTCAAAATCAATAGGGGTCATCTGCTGGTTATGATCAAACCTCCTTATTAAGTTTCATGATCCTAGGTCCTAGCGTTCTCAAGTTATCATGCAGAAACAGTTCAACTGTTCCAGGTCACTGTGACCTTGACCTTTGACCTAAAAACCATCATGACCAACCTCCCTGTCAACTTTCATGATCCTAGGCTCAAGCATTCTTCAGTTATCATCCGGTAACCGACTGTCTACGGACCGACCGACCAACAGCTGCAAAACAATATACCCTTCGAAGGGGGCATAAATATCACTTGAAGTTTGATTGTGCTTGTTTTTTACCCCACTTGCCAACACGGAATCACATTTTATTAGAAACCTGTGGTGTCCCCAACAACACAGAAGCTGTTCGTATATGAGCACTGGAAGTTGAATCACATTTTGAAAAGCGATTTTTGTAAACAAGAATTCAGTCATCATAAATACAGTTAATACTAATTTTGTCAAGATCTTCAGAAGCTGGAGTTTTTTAAGAAAGAAAATATTGAATTACAAAGTGCAGATTTTAGCTATGTGCTGATGTTATCTTGTCAAAATGTACACAGTTTTCACACAAAAAGCTAGTGTAACAGTTGTGAATGCAACAAATGCATTTTGATATGCTCATTTCTTTAAAGCATAAACAGATTACCTTTGAGAAAAACACTGCTTGTATAAGATGAGTGTCCTGATTGTAACTGACTAGCTGTTTCATAAAATCTTCTTTAGAACAATGCTCACTATCTCCTATATGAAACTCCTGAAAACAAAAATATGTCATAAAACTGCATCTATCACATACTAACCATATGTTTGATATGTCAAAACTGCATATATTACACATGTATTATGTGTGATTAACCATTACCCTTTCTCTCAAACACTTAACATGTCTGACAAAAACTGTAACTACCATCATATGTTTAATGGTATTCTAAGAGAGATATCAAGAAACTCAAGTTACTTAAAGTAAACAAAATTGTGCTGGTAAGGAGTAATATGAGGGTAGATAGATATACTAAAACACTACATTGGAAGAGTGTTTGGGGCTGACTAGATACTGCATGTCAATATGAACAAATACAAGGAACTAAAAGCTAATTAAAAAGTTATTTATAAAATTAAATACTGATATGATAAAGCAGACACTCGCCAGAAGCCGAGCTTTACAAAGAAGGGAGCTATATCATTGTCATAAAGTTCCTGCATTAAGACTGGTTCCCCACTGAAGACTGATATATGTAGACCAGGCTGGAAACCAGGCTTGTCCTGTTTAAAAGTACCTGCAGCATGACTGGTTCCCCACTGAAAACTGATGTATGCAGACCAGGCCGGAAACTGGGCTTGAGACAGTAATGATCTATTTCTCGGTTTGCCTTCACAATACCCTTGTACAACTGAAAATATATATATAAATTAACTGGGGTGATTAAAGACAATGCAGCAGAAGAGAATACAACATTCATGTGAATAGACATTTTCAATATCAACTACATTTTGCTGAATGAAACAGAATATGATTCAGAACTTAGAGATAATTTATGTTTCACAAAATAAAACACAAATGTGAAGTACAGTAAATGTCCTTATCCATTCTTTTCAAAGAATTTCGAACTTCCAGTGTCAAGACAATACTGTTCACTTACCAGATAACTGTCAATACCAAGATCTGGATATTGTAAAATCAGCTCTGGGAAGTTTGAATCAGCCAATGTTGCTACCTCATTCTGACAAATATAAAAATACACATATATAAACTAGATGTGTGTCCACTGGTGCCCCAACATATTTTCGCTGGGAAAGGAGAGAGGATAAATCCCTAATATAACCTCTGGTGCACAACTTCACATGTTCAACATTACAACAAAGTTTCATGAGACTAGGCCAAATACTTTTTCAGACACATACCGGTACACCACCAATGTTTAGGTCTAAATTGCATATGAAGCCCATAAGTCCAATAAAATAAAACCCAAGGTGAAAAAAATCACATGCTTAACAATAATCCTGTGATGTATGAACAAGATTGGTCCATGGATGTCAAAGTTATCGTCCAGACAAAATCGGATGGAAGCCCGCATATACACCGAACCACCAAAAGTGGCGACCAAGTCGAGCTCACCGCAAGCGGGCTCGACATAAAAATTATCTTGAAGAGACATAGCTATGATATTTAAATGAGAAACATTCCCCTCACCAAATAATCCAGCTAACAACCTCTTGTCAGTCTTGTGCTCTCCCTAAGCAAACAAGAATGGCATTCATCAGTGTCCTCCCTGCTAGACTAACAGAGTGGCAAGCATTAATCAGTGCTCTGCCTGCTGTGCTAATAGAGTGGCAAGCATTGATCAGCGTTCTCCCTACTGTGCTAAGAGTAGAAAGAGTTAATCAGTGGTCTCCCTGCTGTGCTAAGAGTGAAAATGTTTGATCAGTGCTCTCTCTGCTGTGCTAACACAGTGACAATATTTGATCAGTGCTCTCTCTGCTGTGCTAACGGAGTAGCAAAGTTAGATCAGTGCTCTCTCTGCTGTGCTAACACAGTGACAATATTTGATCAGTGCTCTCTCTGCTGTGCTAACAGAGTAGCAAAGTTTGATCAGTGCTATCTCTGCTGTGCTAACAGAGTAGCAAAGTTTGATCAGTGCCCTCTCTGCTGTGCTAACAGAGTGGCAATATTTGATCAGTGCTCTTGCTGCTGCACTAACAGAGTAGAAAAGTTTGATCAGTGCTCTCTCTGCTGTGCTAAGAGTGGCAAAGTTTGATCAGTGCTCTTCTCTGCTGTGCTAACAGAGTAGCAAAGTTTGGTCAGTGCTCTTCTCTGCTGTGCTAACACAGTGACAATATTTGATCAGTGCTCTCTCTGCTGTGCTAACAGAGTGGCAAAGTTTGATCAGTGCTCTCACTGCTGTGCTAAGAGTGGCAAAGTTTGATCAGTGCTCTCTCTGCTGTGCTAACATAGTAGCAAAGTTCGATCAGTGCTCTCGCTGCTGTGCTAACAGAGTAGCAAAGTTTGAGTAGCAAAGTTTGATCAGTGCTCTATCTGCTGTGCTAACAGAGTAGCAAAGTTTGATCAGTGCTCTCACTGCTGTGCTAACAAAGTTTGATCAGTGCTCTATCTGCTGTGCTAACAGAGTAGCAAAGTTTGATCAGTGCTCTATCTGCTGTGCTAACAGAGTAGCAAAGTTTGATCAGTGCTCTATCTGCTGTGCTAACAGAGTAGCAAAGTTTGATCAGTGCTCTCACTGCTGTGCTAACAGAGTAGCAAAGTTTGGTCAGTGCTCTTCTCTGTTGTGCTAACAGAGTAGCAAAGTTTGATCAGTGCTCTATCTGCTGTGCTAACAGAGTAGCAAAGTTTGATCAGTGCTCTCACTGCTGTGCTAACAAAGTTTGATCAGTGCTCTCTCTGCTGTGCTAACAGAGTAGCAAAGTTTGATCAGTGCTCTATCTGCTGTGCTAACAGAGTAACAAAGTTTGATCAGTGCTCTCACTGCTGTGCTAACAGAGTGGCAAAGTTTGATCAGTGCTCTATCTGCTGTGCTAACAGAGTAGCAAAGTTTGATCAGTGCTCTATCTGCTGTGCTAACACAGTAGCAAAGTTTGATCAGTGCTCTATCTGTTGTGCTAACACAGTGACAATATTTGATCAGACTGAGTGCTCTCTCTTCTGTGCTAACAGAGTAGCAAAGTTTGATCAGTGCCCTCTCTGCTGTGCTAACATAGTAGCAAAGTTTGATCAGTGCCCTCTCTGCTGTGCTAACAGTGTAGCAAAGCTTGATCAGTGCTCTTCTCTGCTGTGCTGTGCTAACAGAGTAGCAAAGCTTGATCAGTGCTCTCCCTCTGATGTGCTAACAGTGTAGTAAAGTTTGATCAGTGCTCTCCCTCTGATGTGCTAACAGAGTAGCAAAGCTTGATCAGTGCTCTCCCTCTGATGTGCTTACAGAGTAGCAAAGTTTGATCAGTGCTCTCACTGCTGTGCTAACTGAGTAGTAAAGTTTGATCAGTGCTCTTCTCTGCTGTGCTAACACAGTGACAATATTTGATCAGTGCTCTCTCTGCTGTGCTAACAGAGTGACAAAGTTTGATCAGTGCTCCCTCTCTGCTATGCTAACAGAACAGAAGGATTAATCATTCCATATATACATGAGAATGTAATGGAAGAGGCATTTCGTCCTGTATTGTAACTTGAACAAATCAATTCATACTATAACACTTCTTTTTCTCCCCATGAAGTATGATACTGGGCATAAGAAATTAAAAATTGAATTTACTTATTCCTACCAATAGCTGATCTGACTGTACAAGTGCTGCCTGCAACTGGGATCGGATTTTCTCTTCCTCCTCTTTAATGTTGATTAATTCTTCTTCATCTCCACTCTATAGAAACATTAAAAGTATCTGATTAACTTTAACCTGAAGGTAAGACAAAATTGAACAACATGTGCAGTTTGATAACCAAAGAAAATAGAATTATAATTATAAATGACAGATATTGTACGCTGGCAAAAATTGTTGAGCCAACATGATATTAATGGAAATGGAAGGAAATACATTAAATTTAAATTTGTTGAGCAAAGTTGATTACCTCTTCAAGGTCGAGTTTGTCTGCCTGTATGTGTCTCAGTTTGGATTTCAAACTTCTAAGTTGTTTCCTGTTCTCCTGGAAGTCAGTGAATGCTGGAGGTTTATTCAGCCATGGTTCTATGGTCAGTTTACGTGTAGAGAATTCCCGATGCAACACCGAGATGTTTTCTAGAGTTGCTGCCTCCTGATGTAACTCCTTCCTAACTGAAGCTATCACCACAGCAACAAAGTTTGCATCCTTCCCATGCACCTTAAATAACACATTATCAAATATCTTTCAACTGACCAACATGCAAAAAACCACATACAAGAAAGTATAAAAAAAATTCTCATATAGTTTAAACTCAACAGAAACCAGAGATGGCAACCTTACCCACAGATGTTTTATATGTAAAAAAAAAATCTGAGCAAACATTAAATAATAAACACAGAGGGTAAATTCAAAACAAGATATGTTTGTAAAACACACACACCCTCTATGATGGCCTCCAGAGATCACTAAGACCTTTGTCCTTTAAGCAACTGACAGAAAAACAGTAAAAAACTTTAAATGACTTATTGTTGAAGACCTAATCAATTATCTCCATCCTAGAGGTCATCTACTTCATAAGCCCAGTTTGAATGTTCTGGGTCAAGTGATTCTCAAGTTACTGAGATGAAACCATTTTCAATGTTCAGGCTCCTATGACCTTGATCTTTGAACCCCAAGGTGCCAGAGTTACGCACCTTGTGTCATATGATGTGGGTGATGATGTTGAACAATTATTTTAAGTTTAAATCAAATCCATTCAGTAATAACAGAGATAGAGTGAAAGTGCATCAAAACTTTAACCTGAAATTCTAAGTAAAAAGGGGGAATAATTCATGAAAAATTTGTGCAAGAGTTATGCACCTTGTGTTATATGATGTGGATGATGATGTTGAACAACTATTTTAAGTTTGAATCAAATCCATTCAGTAATAACAGAGATAGAGTGAAAGTGCATCAAAACTTTAACCTGAAAAACTAAGTGAAAAGGGGGGATAAATCATGAGATATTGGAGCCAGAGTTAAGCATCTTGTGTCATATGATGTGGGTGATGATGCTGAACAACTTTTTTAAGTTTGAATCAAATCCATCAAGTAATTACAGAGATAAGAAGAAACAAGAGCACCGCCAAGCAGGGCAATATACGCTCGAAGGGTTACATCAGAGGATGTGAGCAAAATTTAAAGAACTTGACTGTTGAAGCCCATAGGAAAGGAACAACAGAGGGAAGAAATTCCAAAAAAAATTCTATGTCCACAAAGAAATCCTTACCAGGTACAGGTATGTCAAAATACACCTAAAAATTGGAGGTACCACAGAAAAGTGGTCTCGGTTTTCCCCTACGGCCAATTATAAAAAAGTTTCAAATAAAGCTATTTATAGTAACATAAAAGGGAAGTAATTAAAAATATTTTTTTTGTAAGTGAACAAAAAAGGGATCTGCCAATTAAAAACAAGAGCACTGCAATGCAGAGCAATATACACAAAGCAGTCATATATGACCTTTGACTCCTAAGTGTGACCTTGACCTTGAAGCAAGTCATCCAAAACATGCGCTCTGCACGTCGTCTCAGTGTGGTGAACATTTGTGCAAAGTTTCTTTGAAATCTTTCAAGCAGTTCAAGAGTTACAGAGCGGACACGAAACAAACTAATATGACCTTTGACCTCTAGGTGTGACCTTGACCTTGAAACAAGACATCCAAAACATGCGCTCTGCATATCGTCTCAGTGTGGTGAACATTTGTGTCAAGTTTCTTTGAAATCCTTCAAGGGGTTCAAGAGTTACAGAGCGGACACGAAATTCCTAACGGACGGACAGATGGACACCGGGGGTATAACATAATAAGTCCCTTTGGGCGCAAAAAAAAGAGAAAGTGTAAAATAACTTTAACCAAGGCGGGGATGCGGAAAGATGCCGACGCCGGGTCGAGTAGGATAGCTCTCCTTATGCTTTGTATAGTCAAGCTAAAAATCAAACAACACTGTCAATTAATCCCCTGCAAATCTCACTGACATCAGTTACATCAAATGATCAGTAAAATAAAATCTTCTTTAGAAATTTATGCAAGTTGCATACCAAGTCTGTTACATTGATCTCCCTTTGAAGAGCATGTGCGTAAGTCTTGAAAAGGTCATCTATATCTACATCAGATTTCTCTGTCTTTGATATTGTCTCCACACTGATATTCTATAAAAGAAACTTGAAACAATGTATTGTAAAATAATAAAAAACTACTCCAAAGAAAACAACAAAATCCAAAAGGTAAGTGGAGTGATTTCAACTAAATCCATGCAATTTATACAACAGTAGTTGTCAAAAACAAAATGTTGAAAGAAACTAGTCCTTGCAACAACACTCACTAACACTGCCGTCACATGAAGGCAGTAAAGGTTGATATTTTTTACTACAGTTAAAAATTCTCTCAACTTACCCCTGACCTTGTTGGAGACTCATAAAGGAGCATATATAACATTTTATAGGATATCAAGCTGGTTAAGATGCATTAAGTTGTTTGGTGAACTTTTTTTTTCTATCTTTAATTTGCTATTTCTGTAGATCAATGTTCATGCAGTATCTGCTGAGATCTTTCAGAAAACTGAAGAGGAATTGAAGCAGTTACCTGTTTAACTTGATTAAGGGCTGTTTGTAGAGCTCCCTCACAGTAATCTGTGGCTGTTCGTACATCTCCAAATTCCAAATCCTTCTTTGTCTGTTTAAGTAAATCATGCACTTGTAATGCTGTTTAATTTCATACTGGGATTTGTTTAGCACACATAGTATAGTGATATTTTTTCCTGATCTCTTTATATTTTCCTTATAATTTAAAAATAAAGGGCGTGTATCACTCTAGTGGCCTCTAAAAGGGGTCAAGCAGAATGATTTGAACAAATCTGAGAGAGGATCTTGCAAGGATGCTACAGACTAAGTTTGATGAAGATCCATCAAGAGGTTCTTGAGAAGTACAAGTACTTTCAGAGGAGATGTTTAACTGTGGATGATGGACAAAGAACCATCCACCTATAGTAATAGCTCTCCACCTTTCATTCAGGTGAGCTAAAATGTAAAGAAATACTTCATATTAAAAGGAAGTACTTCTGAAGAATTTTTTTTTTTAACTGGGTCCATATGACACATCAGCTTTTTACGTTGAATATTAACAGGAAGTTATTTAAGTATCTGTGCATGGATGAAAAGTTACAGTCAGGTCTAGGAAAGTGACCAGAAAGGAAAAAAAATCCAGTGATCTTGACCTCTGACCTATGGATCTGGATATTTAGCTTTAACATCACCTCATTACGTGGAACATTTGTGCCAAGTAATATTTAAATCCCTTGATGGATGACAGGCAAGAAAAAAATCCTACTGACCTTTTACCGCCAACTGTGGCCTTGCCTTTAGCCAGGGGTCTTGGTTTTGTGCAAAACATACTGTCTTGTTATGGGGAATATTTGTAAAAAGTTCCATCAAAATACATTGATGGGTGGATGAGTTATGGAGTGCACTGGAAAACAAGAGCTCCCACAAAGCAGATATATACACCCAAAATTCTAGATCAGAGGAGGAAGTAAAGTATAAAGAGATTTAAAAAAACAATAGTGTGTGTGTGTGTGTGGGGGGGGGGGGGGAGAGGTGCCATAGCCCTGATGCTGTGGTGTAAGAAGAAACTAAAAGTGGGGTTAATGTGTGTGTACTGGAGGCAAATAATGTGGATAATTGCACTCCTCAAATGACCTCATCATCACCCACCTTGGTCATAGTTTTGAAGTTATTCTATGGACACAAAATAAAAGGATGGATTTGACGTAATTTTGTGACCTTAAACTTTGACCTACCAATCAAACTCATGCGCTATGTATATCGTCTCATTGCCACCTACCTACAAGCTAAAGGTCAATACCTTGAATGGTTGTTAAGTTATGCTCTAGACATAAATAACGACAGACAGATCTGACCTTGCTGTGACTTTGACCTTTGACCTGGTTCATGCACTCTGAACACTGTTTCACTGAAACCTACCTATATGCAAAGTCTGAAGTCAATACCTTGAATACTTATCAAGTTCTGTTTCAGACACAGAACATGAAGGACAAATTTAACCTCTGAGCTTCATTTGTGACCTTGACTTACCAACCTGGTTTATGCACTCTGCATATTGTCTCATCGCCATCTACCAATATGCAAAGTTTAAATCCCAATATGTAAAGTTTAAATCAAAACCTTGAATAGTTATTAAGTTATGATTCTGACAGGAAATATAAGTCAAATTTGACCTTTGAGCTGCATTTGTGACCTTGACCTCTGATCTACCGATCTGGTTCATAAGCTCTGCTCTACCTCTTTTCGCCATCTACCTATATGCAAAGTTTTAACTCAATACCTAGAATGGTTATCCATTTATGCTTTGGACACAAAAGTTTTAATATGACAGACGGATGGACAGATGCACATGCCATCACATAACACATCAGTTTTTCCAGAACAGGTATATAAAAACCCTATTTCCATTTAACCTCGAAGTGTGACATTGACCTTTGCCCAACAGGTCTGGTTGTGCATGACAAGTCATCTCATTAATAAAGGGAACATTTGTACCAAGTATTATCACATTCCATTAATGGACTGTACACTTAAAAGACCCTGTTAAACTACACCTCCCTAATGTGACTTTAACCTTCAAGCTAGGTGTCTGAAACTTGTGCATGACACATCACCTTATTATGGGAAACACTGAACCCTGATGGCCTTTGACCTCCAAGTGTGACCCAGATCTCAGAGTTTGGAGTCTGTGTTTTGTGAATTTCATGTTGTCTTATAGGGATCATTTGTGCCAAGTTATGTTAAAATCCAAGGTGAATGACAGGGTTATAAACCAGATATCAAGGTGGACGGACAGACAGAATGACAGATGAATGGATGGAAAAGCGTAATCCTAGTCCCTGAAACTGGTTTTCAACCAGTAATGGACTAAAAAGATTGCGTACTAAAATGTGACATCTGGAATAATGGGAAGGTTTTTCTAATTTTCTAAGATTTAATCTACTGACATAGTTATCCAAGTTATAAATATGCCCTAGATTTAATACTGTTAAACATTCTAACCAGGTCTCATATAGATCAGGTGGAAAATAAGACCTTTTGAGTGTTATAAAAAGAATTTTGTACAACCTAGATTATTACCTCATATAGCCCAGCTTCAAAATTAACTTAGAATCTATAAACTGTGTTCAGGTAAGCCTTTGCATCAAAGATTTTATCCCTGATCTTACAGAACTTGCTTTTGAAATGTTTCAAACTAAAGATGCATGATGCATCATTACAGAGATGGTATCCTGCCTTCTAGCCTCAAGATATTTCTGTTTATCAAATCTCCTTTCAATCAAGTGCATAGCAAGCAAATTGGAGCCAACCCTTAACTACAATTGTAATAGATAGAAATAACACAGAGTTTAAACACTGATCTAAAAATATAACTGTTTATAATAATCAAATATAGCTTTTCAATTGTGTCTCATTATTTTACAACATTAATTCAATCCATATCAAACCTTCCATGTAGTAAAGCCAGGAGCCACATTTTCAAGGGCTGGCACATCCTGAACATCAAGCTTCAAGAATTCTGTGTAGGTCGATACCAACTTCATCTGAGTTTCCTGAAATATTCAAGTCTGTATATAAAGAACAAAGCTTCGTATCTTTATAAACTCGAGGACTTTTCAACTTTATAACCTCTGATGTAGTTTCTTTAACTGCCTAACACTGACCCTGAATAAACCATCATCTATCTACTGTGAACAACAGCTATAAAACAGATATACATGCCTGGAAATTACAACAGGTCCTGGAAGCAAAGTCCAAATATATGAATATATCTTCTGGAGTAATTGTGAAGTATATCACTAACCTGTACTAGTTTAGATCGTGTATCCAATGGCAACTGTTCCATCTCCTCCAAACAGGCACTCAGACTCTTGTGTAAGTCTTGACGACACTCATCTCTCGTACCAATCAGATCTTGTAATTCTGACTGTAAACAGATAAATTCCCTGTTTATTCTCAACAATTACCTATTTCATATCAGACACAAATCAATTTGTCAGTTGGTAAGAGAGTGGACATATTAGCATGGTCAGAGAGAAGACATATTAGCAAAACAGTTACAAACAGGAAATATTAGTGAAATTTGTCAGTCAGACAGTAAATATTACTACAATTTTTACGTCACACAGATGAAATATTAGCAAAATTAAATCACATTTAAGTAAATGGCAAAGCCTTGAAATAAGATAATTGACAATGCATAAATGCAAAAATATTATCCATGTATACATATTTTTTCCATGTATACATATTTTTTTTGGTGGTGGGGCAGGTGTTGGAAGAGAGAGAGGAGGGGGATGCAAATGTGAAGTGGGCAGCAGGGGAAATGATGCAACTGAAAGTATAACAATTGAAGAGATGGGTTCAGGATTACTTTGGGCAAGGGCTTGATTGAATTAGAGAGTCAACAAGGAACATTTATATGAAATTATTTTGAATTTGGTAACCAGCCTCAGACAATAAGATTTTTAAACTTTTCCACACAGCAATATAGAGGGAACTAGCCATGAAGACATGTTTTAACTAATTCATATGGCTTGAAGGACTTTGGAAAAGGATACTGCTGTCTAGTATTTTGAAATCAGACAAGAATATTTTCCATACAACCATACAAAGACAACCAGCCTCCATCCCCAAGTGGTCATGTTTTTTAACAATACAAAACTAGAGATTGTTTTTCAAGAACAAGCTGTGTCCGTAAAACACTGGTGCCCCCATTTCCTGTCAATATACATGGTTTCATGACTCTATGTGGAATATTTTTTAAGATATATATGCAGCACTTTATGTGTATTTTTGTCTATCATAACTCTGGTCTTGCGAAGAACACCAAGCTCACAACTTCACCTGCTATATAACAATCCTTTAATATTTACGGCTCTATGTCAAATATTTTTTGAGTTACAGGGGACACAACCTTTTGTGCCCTTAATGCATATTTTTGACAAAGTCAAGGGCGACAATTTTGGTCTTGTAAAAAGAAAAGAAATCCCAATTAAAACAGCAGATGCACAATGTCACATGCTGAATGATAATCCTGTGTGGTTTGAGAACTCTGGGTGAAATACTTTTTAAAATATGAATGACACAAATACAGACTAAGTCGAGGGCTGTACAACTTCAGATGCTGAATGACGATCCTGTGAGGTTTGTTGACTATGAGTCAAATACTTTTTGAGATATGCATGACACAAAACACAAACAAGTGCAAACTAAGTGCTCCCCACCACCCAAAATCTCCATACCTGTTCTTTACACTTGCTTATTTCATCTTGTGCTGCCTTGTATCTAGCTAGAGATGTGCTGACGTCAGCCAGTGACCGACATTTACTGTTGTCTACACGATCCTTGTCTAAACATAATGCCATAGCTTCCTCTAGTAAACATGAAATCTTACTGGTAGGAAACTGTTCTCTGTGTATCATATAAAACAAAAAGTCACTTATTCTCTGATATTTTAGTTTTCCTATTATACAATAACCATATATACACTGAAGCACTACCATAGATGAGCGAAAAAACTTTTCACTTTGAACAAAGCACAGCTGTTGCAGTAAAAACATGCATCAGATTAATAGGGAATCGATCCCTCTACGGTAACATGCGATATATACCGAATGAGATATACTATCGATTTAAAAAGGTGGTCTTCCAGCACATGCACAGAGCGTCTGACTTCTGTTATTTTGGAAGAATACGCTTTTTCCTTGTGCGTAATAAGCATCCACATAACTGTCCAAACTGTAACGTCTTGCACATCAGTACAAATATGTGCAGTATTGTTTTTTTATTCCAAAATCTACCTTTAAATTGATACAAACGCATTTTTCTGGGTAAGCTGATGGATTGTAATGATTCACGATTGAGGCACTGCCTTATTTCATAATAACCTCTACAGAATGTTAACTACAGTGGTCACAAGAAGACATATTTTTGCCAAATTCATCTTGGTTTTTGTTTTTGCTTGCTATTAATTTTTGTTAGGTTTAACATCACACTAACACAACTGTAGGCCATACTGCGACTTTCCTCGTTTTGATGGAAGACCAAAGACACAAGCAGATACCTGTGTAGAAACAATGACCTTATGTAAGCCAACTGGATGGCTTCCTCATATGAAAGAATTTTATACCTCAAGTATGGTTTTGACTACACAGCAGTGAAGGACAAGTGAGTCAAGGTCAGAGACCTTAACACCTCAGCCATGAAGGCTCCCAGGCTGCTCTCTGAACATATGTAAATCTAACATCAAAATATGTGACCAAGCCAAGTTATTCTTACCTGAGATGTCTTACAACACCAGCCAGAGCAACTAGAGTATTGATACGCTTTGATAATGTATCTTCCTGGAGCTTGGCTGCTGATGCTGCATACTCTTCTTGTAGAGTCTGGATACAACAACAAATACTTCAATATATATGTGTAGAAAACACACAGAGCTGAACATGAGCTGAATAAGTAGACGGTACATAGACCTGAATGTGTAGACAGTACATAGAGCTGAACATGAGCTGAATAAGTAGACGTTACATAGAGCTGAATGTGTAGACAGTACATAGAGCTGAACATGAGCTGAATAAGTAGACGTTACATAGAGCTGAATGTGTAGACAGTACATAGAGCTGAACATGAGCTGAATAAGTAGACGGTACATACAGCTGAATGTGTAGACAGTACATAGAGCTGAACATGAGCTGAATAAGTAGACGGTATATACAGCTGAATGTGTAGACAGTACACAGAGCTGAACATGAGCTGAATAAGTAGACAGTACATAGAGCTGAATGTGTAGACAGTACACAGAGCTGAACATGAGCTGAATAAGTAGACGGTACATAGAGCTGAATGTGTAGACAGTACACAGAGCTGAACATGAGCTGAATAAGTAGACGGTACATAGAGCTGAATGTGTAGACAGTACACAGAGCTGAACATGAGCTGAATAAGCAGACGGTACATAGAGCTGAATGTGTAGACAGTACACAGAGCTGAACATGAGCTGAATAAGCAGACGGTACATAGAGCTGAATGTGTAGACAGTACACAGAGCTGAACATGAGCTGAATAAGCAGACGGTACATAGAGCTGAATGTGTAGACAGTACACAGAGCTGAACATGAGCTGAATAAGCAGACGGTACATAGAGCTGAATGTGCAGACAGTACACAGAGCTGAACATGAGCTGAATAAGCAGACGGTACATAGAGCTGAATGTGCAGAAAGTACACAGAGCTGAACATGAGCTGAATAAGCAGACGGTACATAGAGCTGAATTGCAGACAATACATAGAGCTGAACATGAGCTGAATAAGCAGACGGTACATGCAGAAAGTACACAGAGCTGAACATGAGCTGAATAAGCAGACGGTACATAGAGCTGAATTGCAGACAATACATAGAGCTGAATGTGCAGACAATACATAGCTGAATGTAAGGAACAATGTCAGCAAATAGTTTAAATAACATCATCAACAGTACAGCAATCCTTCATTTACAGTTGCCTTGAAATTATTTCACCACTGGTTACATTGTAACCAGAATGACTTGCAAGCTAGGCAACAAAATCCCAGTTCTCTAATTGTTAGTCAGAAACCCTTGCTACCCATTTAAACAGGTGATCATGTTATTGCCAGACCTATTTCTAAAATGCTGTATCACAGTAACTTGGTACATACCTTGACCTTAGAACGCATATATTCCACCTGCATATAAGCAGCGTCTTTCTCATTCCGTATTCTTTCTATCTCTTGGTTCTTTTTGCTCAATTGAATCTGAAGCTTTTTCTCTTTCTGGTCGTGCTGTTGACTGTACCAAATATGAAGTAAAACAGCAACTATTTTCTCAAAATTTTCAAGGCCTCTTGATACTTCTTTAATTTCTAAATTAATGAGTACACATTCCAGGATGTGAATGACACAAACATATTCACTTATATAGCAGTTTTTAACAGCAGAAAAATCAATTTGCATAAAATTTCAAAATAAAGGAAAGTACCTAGATACCACAAAATAACTGATGAAAGCTATTAGTATTCGATCTAGTTGGTCAAAACTTAGTTTAAATGACATACAGGAGATTAACTTTTAACACCTTCAAATAGTGACTTATAGTAAAACAACAAACCCTATATGAATAGGAAACCCCATGTTAGGCATATGCTGCTGTGCCATTGCGGGTGGTCCCATTAGCGGAGGTGGCTGTCCAAGGGGAGATACAGTATTGCGGTCTCGCTGAGCTTTCATCCCTGCAGAAAATGACTGTCCCATCATCTGGGGCCCCGGTACCTCAGATAGCATACTCACATCATTCAGCTGTTGCCTGGGTTGCTGGTTTGATTTTCCCATTGCAGGTCTGCTCTGACAGTATCCTGCCTGTATCATACTCTCACTTAAACTCACATTTTCAACAAATATCTGACCATAAGAACCACTTCCATCTGCTAGAGTTCGTGTACGCACTAACTGACCCATCTGATTGTCTGTCAGGGACTTTAGAAACTGAATACCCTGAAAATAAATCAACAAAATACAGACCTTTGAAACTAAACTGGTTACTTTGAATGAACAAACAAGAGCTCCCCCTAGCAATATTTAAGGTATGACGGAGATCTAGGGTGGGGTGGGGTTGTAATTTAGTAATGCTTTGAACAACAAGAGCTTGTCGAACACAAAATGCCCCCCTTGATGCATTCAGTAATTGCAAAAGGAACAGAAATTATATGCTCACTGTAAACAAAAGTTCTACTGTTCTGGTTCAATCTGACCTTGACTTTAACCTATTGACCTAAAAATCAACAGGTGTCATCTGCTGGTCATGATCAACCTCCCTATTAAGTTCTCAAGCGTTCTCAAGATATCGTCCGAAAAGGGTTTAACTGTTATATCTTATGTCTTATGGTGATACAAGTTGTGTGCCAGTTTGGTAAAAATCAAATCATAAATAAAGCTGCTATAGTGCAGACAAGGTCAAAATAGCTGATTTTGGCCCTTTCAGGGGCCATAACTCTGGAACCCATAATGGGATCTGGCCAGTTCAAGAAAGGAACCGAGATCTTATGGTGATACAAGTTGTGTGCAAGTTTGGTTAAAATAAAATCATAAATGAAACCACTATCGTGCAGACAAGAAATTGTTGATGGACGGACGCACGGACACACGACGGAAGAAGGGTGATCACAAAAGCTCACCTTGTCACTATGTGACAGGTGAGCTAAAAATGGCTTAACTTAACATCTCTGTTTGAAAATTGAGTATTGATTTTTTTTAAAGAAAAAATTTATCCATACAAATTTTATGCATTTATTTATCATTTCATTCAGAAAATTAAATTACGTAAAAAAATGATATGCATCCCATTTGACTTGTTTTCCACACTTTTATGGCGTTTTTCTTTTCTCAAATATGTCTTTTATCGACTTTGTTTTCATTAAGTGAAAAGCCAATTTTACAAAAATATCTACAGTAATGCTACCTGACATGACATAAACATTTTTAATATACTTCAATAAAAATGTGAGTAAGTAAAAAGTGATAAAATATTTGCTCAAATGAATTTTCTTGAAGAATTTTAGAGTGTGACCAGAGCTCCAGATAAGCTTTTGGTGCAATTGGGTATTTAACCATCACTTTTTGTCTGAATTGGGTATTGGAAATCTGAATTGGGTAAAAATAATATCATTACCCAGCCTTTTCAGAAGTAATTGGGTATTTTCTAAAACAAATTGGGTATTTCACTAATCTCACACAAACAATGAGTATTTTTTGCTTACAGTTCACATGGTATATATCATTAGCCAGGACTGACTAACTGACATAAAAGTACTATAATATAACCCTTCAATGATTAATACAAAAATGTATTTAAATTTGTAATGCAATGTGATAAATTAGAACAGTATTGTCTTTTTAAAATTGATTTTACATGCGTGTAATCAATGTAAATATGTGTGTTTTAATTCATAGTACCAAAGATATTTTTCTCTCCAATCATTTAATGTATTCTGAGATACTTTTGTTGCATACTGTTGTTTTCTTTTTCACATTTAATGTAGTTGGAGATCAATTCACCAATATTCTTAACGATGTGTTCACCGCAATATGTGTTCTCCCATAAGATGTTGTCCAGTATCAGTGACACTACATCGTCACAAAGAGATTACTGTCATTGTTGAACAGCAAAAATATTCCACTAATTTGTTTGTTTGTGCTGCAACAATGTTTTTTCTGCCCTCTTTTACATTTTATCGGCGTGAAGAAAATTGTTTACAAAGTGTCCAAATAACACCAATCAGCCGATTGAATGGTCCTGTGATTTCTCTGATAAATTGCAACTTGTTTTGCTGTAATGTATAATCAGTCAGTTGTCTAGCGAAATCTCTTACCCGTTCAAGTAATAAGGAAAATGCGATACCCAAGCGATTTTTTATTAATTGGGTATTAGGAATTTTAATTGCGCTTTGATACGCACACTATATGAATTCAATTGGGTGTTCTGCAATTTTAATTGCGTAAATACGCAAATACGCAGCTTATCTGGAGCTCTGTGTGACATTTACCTGTTTATCACTGAGATCTTTAGCTCTGGTGTTATGCAACTGAATTTTACAAGCTAGACCTTTCACATTGGCAACATTCGGAGCCAGCTCAACAAGACTGCTAATAGCAACTTCCTCCGTGTTTCCATAGTCTATATACTGGATCTTGTACTGAAATATATCACATCCTCATTACATAATATACATACAGCAAGAACTTTTAATTAAACATAGTGGTGTGACAGGCCGATATATCCTCCATGGTATTGCATGCATTTATATCCCCTATTACAAAAGTATATAATGGTCTGACAGGTGGATATCCTCCGTCATTGAAGCACACATTCATCTGGCAGGCAGACATATCCCCCATTAATGAAGTACATAATGCAGGGACAGGCAAATATATCACCAATTACAGAAGTCAACTAGAGCTGCTTTTGAGAAAAGTGCATGTCTCCCACAACTGCCTAGGACTTATTGGCAAACACATTTTGTCAAGACAAGATTTGTGACAGACAGACAGACAGAAGTAAATCAATATGTCTCCCATCACAGTAGTTCGGGAGACATAATAATGGTGGGACAGGCAAATATATCCCCCATTACTGAAGTACATAATGGGTGGGACAGGCAATAATTACTGAAGTACAGAATGGTGGGACAGGCAAATATATCCCCAATTACAGAAGTACATAATGGTGGAACAGGCAAATATATCCCCCATTACAGAAGTACATAATGGTGGGACAGGCAAATATATCCCCCGTTACTTAAGTACATAATGGCGGGACGGGGAAATATATCCCCCATTACTGAAGTACATAATGGCGGGACGGGGAAATATATCCCCCATTACTGAAGTACATAGGTTGAACAGGCAAATATATCCCCCGTTACTGATAATGGTGGTACAGGCGAATATATCCCCATTACTGAAGTACATAATGGTGGGACAGGCAAATATCTCCCCCACTACTGAAGTACATATTGGTGGGACAGGCAAATATATCCCCCATTACTGAAGTACATAATGGTGGGACAGGCAAATATCTCCCCCACTACTGAAGTACATATTGGTGGGACAGGCAAATATATCCCCCATTACTAATATTCATAGTGGTCTGCAGGTGGAAATGTCCTCCATTACTGAAGCACATAGAGGTATATCCCCCATTGTTGAAGTACATGGTACTCTGACAAGCAGATATTTCCCTTAGTTGTTTGAGAAGTGGATATATCCTCCACTACCGAATAATATATTGGTCTGACAAGTAGTATCCTCCATTACTGTTGTCTTAGTAGTCCGACAAATGGGTGTATCCCCATTACTGATGAATTTAGTGATCTGACAAGTGGATATATGTCTGTTTTGTCAAGTTAAACATCACAAAGACACAATATAAGTCATATGGCCACTTTCCAGCTTTGATGGTGGATGAAGACCCCAGGTGCCCCTCCGAGCAGTATTTCATCATTGGCGAACTCCTGGGTAGAACCATCAACCTTCGAGAAGCCAGCTGGATGGCTTCCTCACATGAAGAAATTTATGCCTCGAGGGAGGCTTGATACAGTCTGAAAAGTGGATACTGCCCCCATAACTGAAGAACATAGTAGTCAGACAAGTGGATATATCCCCATTACTAAAGAATATAGTGGTCTGACAAAAGGATATATCCCCATTACTTAAGAATAGAGTGGTCTGACAAGTGGATATATCCCCTTTACTAAAGAATACAGCTGTCTGACAAAAGGATATATCCCCTTTACTGAAGAATATAGTGGTCTGACAAATGGATATATCCCCATTACTAAAGAATATAGCCGCCTTACAAAAGGATATATCCCCATTACTGAAGATTATTCTATATCTGTTTTATCTATGCAATCGTGAATGTTCATTTGCAACACGTGATCGTACAATATATTACCTTATTGGACGCAGGTGCATACAAAAAATCTGTATTTTTTCCATATTTGGACGTTAAAAAAGTCCAATGTTAAACATACGATAAAGCCCCAAACGCGTGAAAATGTTCCGAATATAAATCTGGTGAAGTAGGTGCTCTATGTACAGAGTTAGATTATGACTCTTGAAATGAGGAAGGCAGAAATACTACAGTATCTCAGCTGGGTACTCATCCAAATATGTCTCTGCATTGTAAAGAACAAAGTTAAATAACCTAATAATACAGCCACCTGACAAAAGGATATATCCCCATTACTAAAGAATACAACCACCTGACAAAAGTATATATCCCCATTACTAAAGAATACAGTGGTCTGACAAATGGATATATCCCCATTACTAAAGAATATAGCCACCTGACAAAAGGATATATCTCCATTACTAAAGAATACAGTGGTCTGACAAATGGATATATCCCTATTACTAAAGAATATAGCTGCCTGACTAAAGGAGATATCCCAAATACTAAAGAATATAGTGGTCTGACAAATGGATATATCCCCATTACTAAAGAATATAGCTGCCTGACTAAAGGAGATATCCCAATTACTAAAGAATATAGTGGTCTGACAAAAGGATATATCCCCATTACTAAAGAATACAGCCATCTGACCAAAAGGTCAAATCCTCGTTACTAAAGAATATAGCAGTCTGACAAATGGATATATCCACATTACTAAAGAATATAGTGGTCTGACAAATGAATATATCCCCATAACTAAAGAATACAGCAGTCTGACAAATGGACATATCCTCCAATTACTGATGATTATCGCATAGTGTGGCAATTTTCCTTTGATCTTTGCAGCATGTTATACATAGTAACACACATTATTACTACAAAACTGTGCTGATATCTTACAAAACTGTTGCGATATATATCAACACGGAAATCTCTATGGAGTTTCATAAGAAAAAAAGTGTTCCGATATATATCAGCACAGTAAAACTGTTCCGATATATATCGGAACACTTTTTCTCTATTGAGGTCCTATCAAGGGAGTATAATTTTTTCCTTTCAAAGAAAAGATGATTTTAGCTCCAATTTACAGTTCACAGAGAAAGAATTGTCACAAACACCTACATTTATAAAGTAAAAGAATAAATAAACTAGAATATTTCAAAAACTTGATAGTTATTGCCAAATTCAGAAATACATGAAATATATGAAATTCTGAGATTTCTCAAATGTTTCTTTTTCTTTGATTTTTTTTACAAACATAACAACAAGTTTTACAATATGTCTGGCCAATGAAATGCAAAGATTTAAAACCAGTGCAGAAATTTGTTGGGTACTTTTATCTGGGGAACACATTTTCTAAAACAGAAGTTTTAGTGTTTCAGTCAGCGAGGCGCAGAAAGGGAATCAAAATAGTAAAAATAATAATAAACAAATTTAAATGAAAATAATATATAAATTTTAATGATAAACTATGCGATAAAACAGTTATAATATGTAATGCTCGTGTGTTACCAGGATATATCAGAGCTAGGGGTACATCTCGTTATTTTTCTCTTCACATATCTGTCTCGGCCTACCGGCCTCGACGATATGTGCAGAGAAAAATACCCTCGATGTACCCCTAGCTCTGATATATCCTGGTAACACACCCTCACACATACTATAACTATTACATATTGTTGTCTGACAAGTGGATATATCTCCCATTACTGAGGAATATTGCATTCTGACTGGCAGTTATATATATATATACCCCATTATTAAAGTATAGTGGTTTGACAGGCAGATATATTCCTATCCTAAAGTATACAGCTGTCTGACAGGCAGATATATCCCCCATTCCTAAAGTATGGCAGATATATCCCCCATTCCTTAAGTATACAGTGGTCTGACAGGCAGATATATCCCCCATTCCTAAAGTATGGAAGATATATCCCCCATTCCTAAGTATACAGCCATCTGACAGGCAGATATATCCCCCATTCCTAAAGTATGGAAGATATATTCCCCATTCCTGAAGTATACAGTGGTCTGACAGGCAGATGTATCCCCAATTCCTAAAGTATACAGTGGTCTGACAGGCAGATATATCCCCCATTCCTGAAGTAAACAGTGGTCTGACAGGCAGATGTATCCCCCATTCCTAAAGTATACAGTGGTCTGACAGGCAGATATATCCCCCATTCCTAAAGTATACAGTGGTCTGACAGGCAGACATATCCCCCATTCCTAAAGTATACTGTGGTCTGACAGGCAGACGTATCCCCTATTCTAAATGTATACAGTGGTCTGACTGGCAGATATATCCCCTATTATTAAAGTATACAGTGGTCTGACTGGCAGATATATCCCATATTCCTCAAGTATACAGTTGTCTGACTGGCAGATATATCCCCAATTCCTAAAGTATACAGTGGTCTGACTGGCAGATATATCCCCCATTCCTAAAGTATACAGTGGTCTGACAGGCAGATGTATCCCCCATTCCTAAGGTATACGGTGGTCTGACAGGCAGATGTATCCCCCATTCCTAAAGTATACAGTGGTCTGACAGGCAGATATATCCCCCATTCCTAAAGTATGGAAGATAAATCCCCCATTCCTGAAGTATACAGTGGTCTGACAGGCAATATAACCCCCATTCCTAAGTATACAGTGGTCTGACAGGTAATATAACCCATATTACAATTAATGAAATATAATTGCTATGGCAGATATTAATCCGCATTCCAAAGATACAGTTGGGGTACATGTCAGAATTATCCCCCTTCCTAAAGATACGTCTCACGACGGAAGAAAAACCCCATTACCAAAGTATACGTGGTGACAGCAGATATCCCCATACTAAAATATCCAAGTTGTCTGTCTGGCAAGATATATCTCCCATTCTGAGAATTATACTGTGGACTGACAGAATAGTATACCCCCATTCTTAAGTATACAGTGGTCTGACAGGCAGATATATCCCCTATTCCTAAAGTATACAGTTGTCTGACTGGCAGATATATCCCCATTCCTGAAGTATACACTGGTCTGCAGAGATATATCCCCATTCCTAAAGTATACAGTTGTCTGACGGCAGATACTATATCCCCCATTCCTAAAGTATACCCATTCCTGTTACAGCGATACATACCCATATTAAGCCTACAGTGGTCTGACAGCAGATATATATCCCCATTATTAAAGTATACAGTTGTCTGACGGCAGATGTATCCCCTATTATAGTATACAGTCGTCTGACAGGCAGATATATATCTATTATTAAAGTATACAGTTGTCTGACGGCAAATATATCCCCCATTATTAAAGTATACAGTTGTCTGACAGGCAGATATATCCCCCATTCCTAAAGTATACAGTTGTCTGATAGGCAGATGTATACCCTATTTTTAAAGTATACAGTTGTCTTACAGGCAGATATTTATCCCATTATTAAAGTATACAGTTGTCTGACAGGCAGATATATCCCCCATTCCTAAAGTATACAGTGGTCTGACAGGCAGATGTATACCCTATCTTTAAAGTATACAGTTGTCTGAAGGCAGATGTATCCCCTATTCCTAAAGTATACAGTTGTCCGACAGGCAGATATACAGTACACCATCTCCAGAGACGGGACCTCTAGCAAACTCTCATAACCTCACAAGTTCCTAAGCTGAATATACTATCACAATTTACCTCTCCAATCAACACTTACATACAGTCACATATTGTATCCTCCCAAAGTGTTGCCTACAAGATGACATGTCATCCCCATTCCTAAGTATACAGTTGTCTGACAGGCAGATATATATCCCCTATTATTAAAGTATACAGTCGTCTGACGGAGATATATCCCTATTATTAAGTATACAGTTCTGACGGCAGATATATCCCCCATTCCTCAAAGTATACAGTTGTCTGACAGGCAGATGTATCCCCCCATTCCTAAGTATACAGTCGTCTGACAGGCAGATATATACCCCCATTATCTAAAGTATACAGTGTCTGACAGGCAAGTATATATCCCCATTATTTAAAGTATACAGTTGTCTGACAGGCAGATATATCCCCATTCTAAAGTATACGTGGTCTGACAGGCAGATGTACCCCCATTATTAAAGTATACAGTTGGTCTGACAGCAGATATATCCCCTATTACTAAAGTATACAGTTGTCTGACGGCAGATATATATCCCCTATATCCTAAAGTATACAGTTGTCTGACTGGCAGATATATATCCCCTATTATTAAAGTATACAGTCGTCTGACGGCAGATATATCCCCTATTCCTAAAGTATACAGTTGTCTGACTGGCAGATATATCCCCATTCCTGAAGTATACACTGGTCTGACAGGCAGATATATCCCCATTCCTAAAGTATACAGTTGTCTGACAGGCAGATACATATCCCATTATTAAAGCATACAGTGGTCTGACAGGCAGATATATCCCCATTCCTAAAGTATACAGTTGTCTGACGGCAGATGCATGTATATCCCCTATTCGTAAAGTATACAGTTGTCTGACAGGCAGATATATATCCCATTATTAAAGTATACAGTTGTCTGACAGGCAGATATATATCCCCTATTATTAAAGTATACAGTTGTCTGACAGGCAGATATATATCCCATTCCTAAAGTATACAGTTGTCTGACGGCAGATATATCCCCTATTATTAAAGTATACAGTTGTCTGACAGGCAGATATATCCCCTATTATTAAAGTATACAGTTGTCTGACAGGCAAGTATATATATCCCATTATTAAAGTATACAGTTGTCTGACAGGCAGATATATATCCCCTATTATTAAAGTATACAGTTGTCTGACAGGCAGATATATCCCCTATTATTAAAGTATACAGTTGTCTGAAGGCAGATGTATCCCCTATTCCTAAAGTATACAGTTGTCCGACAGGCAGATATATATCCATATTAACTTCCAGACACCTTTCTGACAGGCAATAAACCCCTATTAATTAAAGTATACATTGTCTGACAGCAGATACTATCCACATATTATTAAAGATACAGTTTCTACAGGCAATATATATCCCTATATTAAAGGTACGTTGTCTGACAGCAGAATATCCCCATTATTAAAGTATACAGTTGTCTGACGGCAGATATATCCCTATTATTAAAGTATACAGTTGTCTGACAGGCAGATATATATCCCATTATTAAAGTATACAGTTGTCTGACGGCAGATATATCCCCTATTATTAAAGTATACAGTTGTCTTACGGCAGATATATATCCCATTATTAAAGTATACAGTTGTCTGACAGGCAGATATATATCCCCTATTATTAAAGTATACAGTTGTCTGAAAGGCAGATATATCCCCTATTATTAAAGTATACAGTTGTCTGACAGGCAGATATATATCCCCTATTATTAAAGTATACAGTTGTCTGACAGGCAGATATATATCCCATTATTAAAGTATACAGTTGTCTGACAGGCAGATATATCCCCTATTATTAAAGTATACAGTTGTCTGACAGGCAGATATATATCCCATTATTAAAGTATACAGTTGTCTGACAGGCAGATATATATCCCCTATTATTAAAGTATACAGTTGTCTGACGGCAGATATATCCCCTATTATTAAAGTATACAGTTGTCTGACAGGCAGATATATCCCCTATTATTAAAGTATACAGTTGTCTGACAGGCAGATATATCCCCTATTATTAAAGTATACAGTTGTCTGACAGGCAGATATATATCCCCTATTATTAAAGTATACAGCTGTCTGACAGGCAGATATATATCCCATTATTAAAGTATACAGTTGTCTGACGGCAGATATATCCCCTATTATTAAAGTATACAGTTGTCTGACAGGCAGATATATATCCCCTATTATTAAAGTATACAGTTGTCTGACGGCAGATATATCCCCTATTATTAAAGTATACAGTTGTCTGACAGGCAGATATATATCCCCTATTATTAAAGTATACAGTTGTCTGACAGGCAGATATATCCCCTATTATTAAAGTATACAGTTGTCTGACAGGCAGATATATATCCCCTATTATTAAAGTATACAGTTGTCTGACAGGCAGATATATATCCCCTATTATTAAAGTATACAGTTGTCTGACAGGCAGATATATCCCCTATTATTAAAGTATACAGTTGTCTGACGGCAGATATATATCCCCTATTATTAAAGTATACAGTTGTCTGACGGCAGTTATATCCCCTATTATTAAAGTATACAGTTGTCTGACAGGCAGATATATATCCCATTATTAAAGTATACAGTTGTCTGACGGCAGATATATCCCCTAATATTAAAGTATACAGTTGTCTGACGGCAGATATATCCCCTATTATTAAAGTATACAGTTGTCTGACAGGCAGATATATCCCCTATTATTAAAATATACAGTTGTCTGACGGCAGATATATCCCCTATTATTAAAGTATACAGTTGTCTGACAGGCATATATATCCCCTATTATTAAAGTATACAGTTGTCTGACAGGCAGATATATATCCCATTATTAAAGTATACAGTTGTCTGACAGGCAGATATATATCCCATTATTAAAGTATACAGTCATCTGACAGGCAGATATATATCCCATTATTAAAGTATACAGTTGTCTGACAGGCAGATATATCCCCCATTACTGTAGTATACAGTCGTCTGATAAGCAGATATATCCCCCATTACTAAAGTAACAAATTAAAACAATAATGCCACTGAGATGTATCAATTATCATCACAGCTTTGCTAAGAAGTGTGTGTCAGGCAAATGTCTGATGTGGATAGAAAATGGTTTTCTTACACTGTATCTAGACAAAGAACATTTACTGGCAGATAGTTACTTCCCAGTTCAAAGGGAAACAAGACTCTTTTACAAAAAGCGGTTTATTTTCTGACATTTCCCCACAGCCGCCTCTAGGCTATCCTTTTTAACTTCCCAAAAGGCAACTCTCAGTGATTAGTTTTAACCTTTAAGTTACAAAATCTTCTTTTAATCCTGAAATAAATCTAATCCACCTGCATCCTGGAGTGACTGGTGTTTTACTGCCTGTTTAAACAACAGCTGATGGAAAGCTGTACTGATCTACAGTAAGTACTCAAATCGGAAGTATCTATAATACCTTATCTGTGCCCAGGTTCTGTTTCACCTGACATCTGTACCACAAACTATCCTCTGTGAAACAACATGCATACACCTGAAATTACACAAGTTCTGGAATTGTTACATAAACCTGTCAAAACTTGATCTGAAACTGCCGGAACTGAGGTACAATTTATTTCTTTACAAAGAAAATACCAGCATCTATTTGCTCATTTGATTAAGCCTGTATTTCAACTAGTCCAGAAGAGCAGTGCACACTTTCCTGAAAGAATAGCTGTGTAATGACAGCAGTCTCAACTCAATGAAAGTATGTATGTGTATGAAAAAAATACTACCCCACATATCAAGCTGTACCAACAAATTTTAAGTTATAAAGGTGCATAATTTCTGTAAAATATTAGTGTTATAGACCACAGACCTGTAAGACCACTTTAAGATGCTGTGAACTTGTGTGGAGTTGGTAAACATTCTTTCCTTAAGTAGTTGCTGAGAAACCCAAGCTATTGCTTACATCTCACCTTTCCAGGATCTGGCTACACAGTGATATGCTGGGCTGCCTGTTACATTCTGCACTGCCAGACAGTCCTGCCAACTGTTCAGTTATATTAAAGATTAATCAAGTAGACCTCACCTTTGCAGGATCTGACTGCTTGTGACATTTTGCACTGCCAGACAGTCCTGCTAACTGTTCAGTTATATTAAAGATTTATCATGTAGACCTCACCTTTTCAGGATCTGGCTGCTTGTGACATTCTGCACTGCCAGACAGTCCTGCTAACTGCTCAGTTATACTAAAGATTTATCAAGTAGAGTTTTATTAAAGATTTATTAAGTAGACCTCACCTTTCCAGGACCTGGCCACTTTTGACATTCTGCACTGCTAGACAGTCCTGCTAACAGTTCAGTTATATTAAAGATTTATTAAGTAGATCTCACCTTTCCAGGATCTGGCTGCCTTTGACATTCTGCACTGCCAGACAGTCCTGCTAACTGTTCAGTTATATTAAACATTTATTAAGTAGACCTCACCTTTCCAGGACCTGGCTGCCTTTGACATTCTGCACTGCCAGACAGTCCTGCTAACTGTTCAGTTATATTAAAGATTTATCATGTAGACCTCACCTTTCCAGGATCTGGCTGCCTGTGACATTCTGCACTGCCAGACAGTCCTGCTAACTGTTCAGTTATATTAAAGATTTTTCAAGTAGACCTCACCTTTCCAGGACCTGGCTGCCTTTGACATTCTGCACTGCCAGACAGTCCTGCTAACTGTTCAGTTATATTAAAGATTTATCAAGTAGACCTCACCTTTCCAGGATCTGGCTGCCTGTGACTTTCTGCACTGCCAGACAGTCCTGCTAACTGTTCAGTTCTATTCAAGATTTATCAAGTAGACTTCACCTTTCCAGGATCTGACTGCCTGTGACATTCTGCACTGCCAGACATTCCTGCTAACAGTTCAGTTATACTAAAGATTTATCAAGCAGACCTCACCTTTCCAGGATCTGGCTGCCTGTGACATTCAGCACTGCAAAACAGTCCTGTTAACTGTTCAGTTATATTAAAGATTTATCATGTAGATCTCACCTTTCCAGGGTCTGGCTGCCTGTGACATTCTGCACTGCCAGACAGACCTGCTAACTGTTCAGTTATATTAAACGTTTATCAAGTAGACCTCACCTTTCCAGGATCTGGTTGCCTGTAACTTTCTGCACTGCCAGACAGTCCTGCCAACTGTTCAGTTATATTAAAGATTTATCAAGTAGACCTCACCTTTCCAGGATCTTGCTGCCTGTGACATTCTGCACTGCCAGACAGTCCTGCTAACTGTTCAGTTATACTAAAAATTTATCAAGTAGACTTCACCTTTCCAGGATCTGGCTGCCTGTGACATTCTGCACTGCCAGACAGTCCTGCTTACTGTTCGGTTATATTAAAGATTTATCATGTAGACTTCACCTTTCCAGGATCTGGCTGCCTGTGACATTCTGCACTGCCAGACAGTCCTGCTAACTGTTCAGTTATATTAAAGATTTATCAAGTAGACCCCACCTTTCCAGGATCTGGCTGCCTGTGACATTCTTGACTGCCAGACAGTCCTGCTAACTGTTCAGTTATATTAAAGCAGCTCTTATCAAGCAGACCTCACCTTTCCAGGATCTGGCTGCCCAGTGACAGGTTGTGCTGCTGGACACAGTGCTGCTAACTGCTCGGTTATACTAAAGATTTTTTTTGTGTTCTCATCATTGACAGTCTGTATCCACAGGGTAATAGGTGTCTCCACATAAGTTATCAGAACCGTCTCTCTTTGCTGCAATATAAATAGAAACTAGAGATGTTTGCAAAACACCTATGCCCCCATGACAGTTTGTCCCATTTCTAGTTGAACACTATGACCTTGACCTTTGACCTACTAACCCAAAATACAATATGGGTCATCAACTTCGTAAGTCAAATCATGCATAACTAGTTTTCACAGTTCAGGCCCCCCAAGGACTTGGCCTTTGATCTAATGACCCCAAAAACAATATATGTCATCTACCTCATGAGCTCAATCATGCTATCAAGTTTGAAGGTTCTAGGTAAAGTGGTTCTGCAGTTCTCAAGCAGAATCCGTTTTCAAGGTTCAGGCTAGTGACCTTGACCTATGACCTACTGACCCCCCAAACAGCAAGCTGTCAATAAAAAAGTCAATTTGCAAGTAAGGAGCCAACCTACAGGTAAGATGTCTACCTGCAAGTAAGAAGCCAACATAATGGAAACAAGAGGGCCATGATGGCCTTTAATCGCTCACCTGAGTACCTTTGCCATAAACAACCAAAGATGATGAATTCAAATGCAAAATGTGGCCTCTAGTGTTTACAAGCTTTCCTTGAATCTGACTTGGTTCCCTAGTTTTGACAACACACGAGCCAGTTATTAACATGGCATCAATTAGGTCAAATGGTCAAATATAAGTAAGTATTGAAATCTGTTCCCAATTTCCAATGTCAAAGCTGATGCCAAAATATTTACCCTTAACTTGCTAAATTTGTAAAACGAACTTGTCCATCATTCAATTTGGGTAACACCATTTCTTATTCCAGGGGTGTTCACTGAAAATTTATTGACTGAATTGGTCTGCACTGGTTGCAAAGGCAGAATAACTTGCCGCTATCAGGCTAAACATTAAGGAAGTAGGTCAGTTAGTCATATTGGCCGAGGAGTTATGGTCAAAAACATTTTGTTCAAGTTTGGTGAAGATCAGATGAGAAATGTTCGATGTAAGAGCGCGGACAAGCTTTGTGACAGACAAGAGTAAATCAGTATGTCTCGCACACCACTGTGTGGTGGGAGACATAATTATAAGTAAACAGTCTATGTCATGAAACCCTGCTTAATACGGCTGGGCAGAAAAAAACAACACCAAAATATTAAAGCCGATTTTCAGTAAATCAAGGGCCATAATTCCAAAGTGCCTGGGCCGAATTGGCTAGTTATCGAACATGGCCGAGGACTTACGGTCAAACACATTTTGTTCAAGTTTGGTGAAGATCGGATGAGAAATGTTCGACATAGAGTGCGGACAAGCTTTGTGACAGACAGACACACAGACAAGAGTAAATCAGTATGTCTCGCATACCACTGTGTAATGGGAGACATAATTATAAGTAAACAGTCTATGTCATGAAACCCTGCTTATTACGGCTGGGCCGAAAAAAAACAACACCAAAATATTCTGAATCTATTTCAAGTACAGTAAGACATCTGTACCCATGGTCCATTTTGGGGAAAATACTTTTCATTGAAAGATGGGTTCTAGTGTCTTTGAAAAGTAATAAGTATTTTGAACTTACATCTAATTTTTACAGCACTTTATTTTTCAGACTTAAAAATTCACAATTCAGTTAAAAACAGGTCCATGTCTCTTTGTTTGACATCTTTAAAAATATTAACGGTATCCTCGATTTTACGTTTTTTACCCAACAGTCGAACAATGACCTCTGATCTTTTGATACTGTCACGTGTTTGACAGGTTTACTGTAGTATTTCCCGTTATGTGACATTTTAGAAAAAATAATCAACCAGAAAAAAACACCGAGACAAATTACATTTATCTCCCCCGAAACATGGACTAAAATCCAGGCCATGGAACACAACGGATTAGACTGGTATTGCGCAACATGCAGTACTGTGCTTGAGGCGATAGTGTGACAAAAAATCAATACCAGACAAATGCTTTCTCTGGAAATACTCAAATGTAAACAAAATCTAAACCATCTGTTGGCGTGATTTTGGGAAATCTAAATTATCTTACCTTGCATTTTGGGAAGTGTCTCTGCCACAGTTGGGAAAAAATATATAATATTTTTGGATTGGGAAGTAACCGAATATTGGCCTCTGTTATATAAGGATGAAAAGCCCTGCTTGGGACTCCAAGGGCAGGGCCTCTTTTCACCCTAGGGTTATAATTTGAATAATCTTGGTAGAGGACCACAAGGCAATGCTACATACCAAATATCAAAGGCCTAGGTCTTGTGGTTTCAGATAAGAAGATTCTTCCTACATTAAGTCTATGTAAAACTTGGGACCCCCAGGGCGGAGCCTCTTTTCAACTTAGAGGCATAATTTGAACAAGCTTCACTTCAAAGAGGACCATTAGATGATGTTATATGCTAAATATTGAGGCTCTCAGCCTTGCAGTTTTGGACAAGAAGATTTTTTAAGCTTTTCCTTTCGGTTGCCATAGCAACCAGAGTTCTGTATGGAATTCAATTCTTTGAACAAATTTGAAAGGGGGCCACCCAAGGATCATTCCTGTGAAGTTTGGTGTAAATCTACCCAGTGGTTTTGAAGAAGATTTTTTTAGAAATTTTTGACGAACGCACAACCCATAACGCATGACTGATATTGAGTGGTCACAAAAGCTCACCTTTGGCTTATGGTGAGCTAAAAAGCCAACCAGCAAATAGGAAGCCAATAAGCAGGTCAGAAGCCAACCTTCAGGTTAAGAGCCAACCTACAGGTAAGATGCTAACCTGCAAGTAACAATAGTGTTATTTCTAGAGCGACGCAGCGGGGCGCCCCGCCCTGCCCTTTTTTTACTGCCGCCACGCTGCCCTGAAAATGTGCCCTCATGATCTTCTGCTATATCCCGCCAATTTTCCTGTTGACATGCCTCGACGATTTTTTGATTAGCAAATTACCTCATGGCGAGTGCACACAGGTAATGAGAATCAATGAAGTGTTAAAACTAATTGATAAAGTGTATGGATCCGGTGTAATGTCCCAAAGGCGTTCGTAAGCGGCCAGCTGATTACCGAGCATGGAAAAGTGCCCTAGATTTCTTTGTGCAAAATTTAAATTAGACCGTTGTTTAGTATAATAACAAGTATATATCAATTAATGCAGTTTGATTCTACTGTAATTTCAACTAGAAAATACACAAATTTTAATGTCAATATCGAAAGTAAAAGTAAGTTTAGAATGTCCGTTCACGAGTCTTATTTCTCCCGATGTCGTATGCAATTTTTCCATATTTCCTTCAAAAAAGCTGACTGTGTATTTTTTATGATGAGAAACATCAGAATTTGAGGACCTATCTCTGGTTTACCCTAGTGGGTCACGTAAACTGAGTAAAAACTGGCAGGTAAAAAAAGCTACTTTCAGACAATATTCCGAAAGTGTACCAGTATCCGGTAGTATATTTTGGATATGCGTTTTAGTAAACTTTAATCTGACTGTAATAGCACTTTTCTGTTAATGAAATATTGGTGAAAGACCTGATCAATACAACATGGCTTTTGATATCTATTAGTTTACAATGTGACCTGAAACAGGCTTTTTACTATATGTTGTTTACAACATCTATATGTTGTTTACAACATGATCTTGATTTCAGGATTAAGCTTATATTAAGGCCCTCCACTATTTCATATTCATATGAATAAGTTGACATTCTTGGTGACATTTTTTAAGACAAAGGCTTGAATGATTCAACCTAAACTATAAAGTATATTATAAGTAAAAAGCCTTTGTAATTACTAAACTGTGTTACTGGTTTTGGGAAGATTTACCACTTTATTCTGTGACATTTCTTTTCAGTGTGCAATAAAGATAAATGGAATACGTATTAACTATAGACATCTAGAAATGCAACTATTGCTATGGTAACTTTCATGGCTAAAAGAGCACCCTGCCCCTTTCGGACAGCACCCTGCCCTTTTTGAGCTCTAGAAATAACACCAAACAAAGACCCTAACCAACCTGCAGATAAGGAAACAATTTGAAAGCAAGGAGCCAACCTGCAGGTAAGGAGCCAAGAGGAGGTATTGATGCCAACCTACAACTAAGGAGCCTGAAAGTAAGGAACCAAGCTGGGGGTGAGACAATCTACAGATAAGGAGCCAAGCTGCTTGAAAGAAGTTAACCTGCAGGTAGATAGGCAATCTGCTGGTAAAGTGCCAAGCTGCAGGTAAGGAGAAACACATTCTCCACTGCACCATTCTTAATAATGAGATAACATATGAAACTAGAAAATGCTTTTGTAAAAAAGCGCATGTCTCCCCAAATGCAAAGTCCTACAGGCAAGAAGTCAATAGGGGTCAGGAGCGAAAGTCAAAGAGACACTGATGGTTGGCTGCAATAGGGATCATCTACTTGGCATGTCCAGTCATCCCGCTAAATTTCAACACTCTTGGCTTAGTGGTTCTCAAGTCACTGTTCAGGACGGACAGGGCAAAAACAATATGTCTCCTGGGGGAGACATAATAAGAGCACCGCCATGCGGAGCAATATACGCCCAAATGTATTACCTTTGACCCCTAAATGTGACCTTGAGCGAGCCATACGAAACATGGGCTCTGCATGTCAACTTGATGTGGTGAACATTTGTGCCAAGTTTCTTTAAAATCCTTCAAGCAGTTCAAGAGTTACAGAGCGGACACGAAACAAAGTCATATGACCCCTAAGTGTGACCTTGCCCTTGAAGCGTGCCATCCGAAACATGTGCTCTGCATCTCGTCACAATGTGGTGTACATTTGTGTCAAGTTTCTTCAAAATCCTTCAAGGGGTTCAACAGTAACAGAGCGGACTCGAAATTGCTTTGACCCCTAAGTATGACCTTGATCTTATCATGCCATACGAAACATGTGCTCTGCAGGTCGTCTTGATGTGGTGAACATTTGTGCCAAGTTTCTTTAAAATCATTCAAGCAGTTCATTCTAGAAAGGACACAAAACAAAGTCATATGACATTTGACCCCCAAGTGTGACCCTGACATTGAAGCGAACCATCCAAAACATGCGCTCTGCATGCTGTCTCGGTGTGGTGAACATTTGTGTCAAGTTTTTTTCGAAATCTTTCAAGGGGTTCAAAAGTTACAGAGCGGACACGAAATTGCTAACGGATGAAAGGACATCGGCGTCATAACATAATACGTCCCTTTGGGCATATAACAAGCAGTAGCTAGTGGGAAATTTTTTTTTAGTTAAACTTACTGATTGTGTATCTTGTTCTATTGCAGCTCCAATGGAAGCAAATGATGGTCCACCTCTACTGCTACCACTCTCAACACTGTCTAAAATACAAGCCAAATAGGATACATAAATACACATTTTCATCATAGAATCCTTTTAGAAAAAGAGCTGTTGGTAAAACATGTTTGCCCCCCAAGATGGCTTGTCCCATTTTCAGTCCCATGATCACTTTGACCTTGACCTTTGACCTATTAACCCCCAAAAATAATAGGGGTCATCAACTGCATAAGCTCAATCATGCTGTCAAGTTTGAAGATACTGGGTCAACTGGTTCTAAAGTTATTTTCAAGGTTCATCCCCCTGTCACCTTGACCTTTGACGAACTGACCCCAAAAACAATAGAGGTCTTCTACTTCATTAAGCCTAATCATGCTATCAAGTTTGAAGGTCCTTGGTAAAGTGATTCTCAAGTTACCATGCAGAAATAGATTTCACCTACTAGCCTCAAAGTCGAACATGACCTGTATTCTATGATGTTACACCTGTGTACCAAAATTTCTATGATCCTAGGCCCAAGCGTTCTCAAGTTATCATCCGGAAACCGTTTAACTGTTCCGGGTCACTGTGACCTTGACCTTTGACCTACTGACCTAAAAGTCAAATTTGACCTGTATTTTATGATGTTACACCTGTGTACCAAAAATTATTTAAATCTGTCGAGCCTTTCATGAGTTATTGTCCGGAAACCATGAAAACCAAAGTACCGACCGAAAGCTCACTTTTATATATCCCCCCACCCCCCTTTGTTTATGGGTGTATAATCATGCTACCAGGTTTGAAGGTTCTGGGTTAAATGGTTCTCAAGTTATTGGGCAGAAACTGTTTGCTCTTCCAACTTACAGATCTACCAGCAGTGCAAAGCAATATACCCCCACTTCTTCAAAGAGGGGCATAAAAATAAAACTGTCAATGAAGGAGATTAATACCCCATTTGCCGTTTTTGATACAGGAAAAGTAAACTGTCAAGATCATGACTTTTGACCTTCAAGTGTGACTCTGACCTTGGACCCAGTGGTCAAGAAGACATAGGGCAGACACAAATTGAGCTATCTGAACTCTGACAACTTCATGTGCCCATGGCCTCGGACCAAGCAACCTGGGTTGTGCACTTTGTATGTTGTCTGGGTATGTGTTTTACAACTGGTACTATTTTTTTTTTTAAACAAGAGCCATGTTAGACATGGCCAATCCCCCTGCCGGGCATATTATAATTGAAGGCTAAAGTTCCTGGCAAGTTAGTGTCCGAAAGTATTCATTTTGGGAGAAGCTTTGAAAAACTGTTTAGTTGTGGTCCACATCAGGGGTTTTAAAGATGTGGAAGAAAGAATTATTCAGTGGTGAGGTGGTTTACTGCTAAATTTTATTAATTTTCATGAACAGTATAGCTGTATGATGTTTTTCTATATGGCTACTGTAAAAAGAAGGAATGGAAAGCTAACAGGGAACAAGAGTGCCAGAATGTCACAATATATGCCCGTCACAGCAAATTTCTTTACTCTAGCAGCTGTATTTGCAAATGGAATTTTAATTTTGTGGTTGTTTAGTAATCATTGTAAGTCTTTTGTTTTTCTAAGTCCACAAAAAAAACTCCTTACCAGGTAGAGATGTCTTAAAATACACCTAAAATTGGAAAGTAACATCCAGGTTGTACCACAGAAAAGTGGTCTTTTTTCCCTATGGTCAATTATAACAAGAGGACCATGATGGTCCTGAATCGCTCACCTATCCCCACATAACCCAGTGTTGAACTGAGTATGACGTCGTTATTTCTATTATTTGACACGGTGACCTAGTTTTTGAGCACATGTGACCTAGATATCAAGATAAAAAATTCTGACCAATTTTCATGAAGATCCATTGAAAAATATGGACTCTAGAGAGGTCACAAGGTTTTTCTATTATTTGATCTAATGACCTAGTTTTTGAAGGCACGTGACCCACTTTTAAACATGACCTAGATATCATCAAGGTGAACATTCTCACCAATTTTCATGATCTCGTGAAAAATATGGCCTCTAGAGAGGTCACAAGGTTTTTCTATTTTTCGACCTACTGACCTAGTTTTTGACCGCACATGACCAAGTTACGAACCTGACCTAGATATCACCAAGCTGAACATTCTCACGAATTTTCATGAAGATCCATTGAGAAATATGGCCTCTAGAGAGGTCACAAGGTTTTTCTATTTTTAGACCTACTGACCTAGTTTTTGATCCCACGTGACCCAGTTTCGAACTTGACCTAGATATCATCAAGGTGAACATTCTGACCAATATTCATGAAGATCTCATGAAAAATATGGCCTCTAGAGAGGTCATAAGGTTTTTCTATTTTTAGATCTACTGACCTAGTTTTTAACCCCACGTGACCCAGTTTCGAACTCGACCTAGATATCATCAAGGTAAACATTCTGACCAATTTTCATGAAGATCCATTGAAAAATATGGCCTCTAGAGAGGTCACAAGGTTTTTCTATTTTTAGACCTACTGACCTAGTTTTTGATCGCACGTGACCCAGTTTCGAACTTGACCTAGATATCATCAAGGTGAACATTCTGACCAATTTTCATGAAGATCCATTGAGAAATATGGCCTCTAGAGAGGTCACAAGGTCTTTCTATTTTTAGACCTCAAACCTAGTTTTTAACCCCACATGACCCAGTTTCGAACTTGACCTAGATATCATCAAGATGAACATTCTGACCAATATTCATGAAGATCTCATGAAAAATATGGCCTCTAGAGGTCACAAGGTTTTTCTATTTTTAGATCTACTAACCTAGTTTTTAACACCACGTGACCCAGTTTCGAACTTGACCTAGATATCATCAAGGTGAACATTCTGACCAACATTCATGAAGATCTCATGAAAAATATGGCCTCTAGAGAGGTCACAAGGTTTTTCTATTATTTGACCTACTGACCTAGTTTTTGACCCCACGTGACCCAGTTTCGAACTTGACCTAGATATCATCAAGGTGAACATTCTGACCAATTTTCATGAAGATCTTGTGAAATATATGGCCTCTAGAGAGGTCACAAGGTTTTTCTATTTTTAGACCTACTGACCTAGTTTTTGATGGCACGTGACCCAGTTTCGAACTTGACCTAGATATCATCAAGATGAACATTCTGACCAACTTTCATAAAGATCCCACAAAAAATGTGACCTCTAGAGATGTCACAAGGAAAAGTTTACGCATGGACGGACGGACGGACGACGGACGCTGCGTGATCACAAAAGCTCACCTTGTCACTATGTGACAGGTGAGCTAAAAATATTACAACATAAGTTATTTATAGTAACAACTAATGGAAGTTAATCTTTAAAAAAAAAAAAAAAAAAAAAAAAAAAAAATTTCAAGTCCACACAAAAATCTTTACTAGGTAGAGATTGGTCAAAATACACCTCAAAATTGGATGTAGCATGCATGTTGTACTACAGAAAAGTGGTCTCGATTTTTCCCTAAGACTAGTAATGAAAAAGTTACAATAAAAGCTATTTAAAGTAACAACAAAGGGAAGTAGTTCTAAAGAAGGGAACTGCACATGACACTTCGTCTCATGATGGTGTATAATTGTGCCAAGTTACATCAAAATCCCTCCATGCATGAAGAAGAAATGCTTCGGACAAAGTCATTCTTGTATCTGACCTTTGGCCTTTAAGTGTGACCTTGACCTTAGACCTACGGACCTGGATCTTGCGCATGACACTCTGTCTTGTGGTGGTGAACATTTGTGCCAAGTTATATCAAAATCCCTCTATGCATGAAGAAGAAGTGCTCCGGACAAGGTTTTCATTCTTGTATCCTTTGACCTCTAAGTGTGACCTTGACCTTAGAACTAGGGACCTGGTTCTTGCGCATGACACTTCATCTCGTGGTGGTGAACATTTGTGCCAAGATATCAAAATCCCTCCATGCATGAAAAAGATATGCTGCGGACAAATTTTTTTTAAGAAAATATGATAAAGGGGAATAACTCAAAAAGTAGGCAAGGTACAGTTATTGTTCTTGCACATCCTCCCAATCTGTTCTATCAGTGTATGAAGTTTGAAGAAAATCCCTCCAGTACTTTTGGAGTTATGCTCCGGACAAAATTTTTAAAGAAAATATGATAAAGGGGAATAACTCAAAAAATAGGCAGGGTAGAGTTATTGTTCCTGCATATTGCACTTCCTCCAAATGTGTTCTATCAGTGTATGAAGTTTGAAGAAAATCCCTACAGTACTTTTGGAGTTATGCTCCGGACAAATTTTTTTAAGAAAATATAATAAAGGGGAATAACTCAAAAATATGCAAGGTAGAGTTATTGTTCTTGCACACTGCACTTCCTTCCAATGTGTTCTATCAGTGTATGAAGTTTGAAGAAAATCCCTCCAGTACTTTTGGAGTTATGCTCCGGACAATTTTTTTTAAGAAAATATGATAAAGGGGAATAACACAAAAAATAGGCAAGGTAGAGTTATTGTTCTTGCACACTGCACTTCCTCCCAATGTGTTCTATCAGTGTATGAAGTTTGAAGAAAATCCCTCCAGCGGACGGACGGACGGACGGAGAGTATTTCTAATATCCCCTTTGCCTTTGGCGGGGGATAAATAACTTAGAAAATACGAGTTAGACAGGAATCTAAGATAACTGATCTTTGATCTCTAAATGTGAACATGACCTTGGACATGGTGACCTGGATCATGTGCTCTGCATGTCATCTTGGTAAGGTTAACAATTGATAAAGTCTTTTAAACAGTTGAGACTACATGATGGACATACAAACAAATGGATGGACAGACAGATAAGCATCACTCCAATACAGCAACTATACACACTGTATCTGGTGGTACAATTACTGCTTCTACTTTCCCAGTTCTTATGTAATGAAACTTAGCAAATCTTACACCTATAATGAGTACTTTGGGAAAGATGTTCATCATCAGCAATACCAACACAGCATTATAGTGCAGAAAACTTTTAGAACTGACAACTATCACCATAAAATATTATGTTCAAGCAGGCATATAATATTAAAAACAACGGACGCTGGATGTCAAAGACCCTAACCAAACTCAATCTTTAGTTTGGTTGTGATTACATAATTAATTTTCTTAACACTTCTAACATACCATTAGATGTAACAGTTTCCTGTTTAGGTGTGTTACAAAGATTACATGTTGTCCTCCAACTAAAGTTGTTGTTTGCACATTCTTGGTTTGAACATATCCATTCTCCTTGACGATCTGGATTCCCTGCAGGTCAAATATTGAAAACATTGTGCAACAAGAGCTCCACAAAGCAGGGCAATATATGCCCAAAGGGTTATATCAAAGGAGGATGGGAGCAAAATTTAAGAACTTGATTGGTGAAGCCCAAGGGACAGGAAAAACAAAGGGAAGAAATTGCAAAAAAAAGTCCACAGAAAAAATTCTAAGTCCACAAAAAAACCCTTACCAGTTACTGATATGTCAAAATACACCTAAAAATTGGAGGTACCATCCATGTTGTACCACAGAAACTTGGTCTCGGGTTTTCCCTACGGCCAATAATAAAAGTTACAAAATAATCTATTTATAGAACAAGAGGGCCATGATGGCCCTATATCGCTCACCTGTTATCATTGCACTTGAGGACAAGAAGGTCCTCAGGAAAAATATCTAAGTCCAAAGGACAGGAACAACAAAGGGAAGAAATTCAACCAAAAAGAAAACAAAATTCTTACAAGGTACAGATATGTCAAAATACACCTAAAAATTGGAGGTACCATCCATGTTGTACCACAGAAAAGTGGTCTCGGTTTTTCCCTACAGCCAATAATAAAAAAGTTACTAAAAATAAGCTATTTATAGTAACGTAAAAGGGAAGTAATTAAAAAAAACAATTATTGTAAGTGAACAAAAGAAGGATCTGCCAAATAAATCTGTTGACATAAATGAAATTTCAGATCAGTATCTTCATTAGTTACGGAGATATACCCATTTTAATTTGAAACAAGAGCCATGTTAGACATGGCTAATCCCCCCGCCGGGCATATTATAATTGAAGGCTAAAGTTCCTGGCAAGTTAGTGTCTGAAAGCATTAATTTTGGGGAAAGCTTTGAAGAACCCTTTAGCTGTGGTCCGTGTAAGGGGTTTTAAAGATGTGGAAGAAAGAATAAGTCAGTGGTGAGGTGGTTTACTGCTAAATTTTATTAATTTTCATGAACAGTACAGCTATGATGTTTTTCTATATGGCTACTGTAACAAGAGATCACAGAGTGATCTTGGCGCCCACCAATGTGTCATTTTTGTGTGTTCCAAATTTCAAGACTTCCTGACTAGCTCAAGGTCAAATTTCATTTCCGTACACAACACTGTGCATGTGGTCTAAATTCGAAAGCTGTAACTTGAGAAATGTGAAAGTAGGTCACTAGATCAATTTCAAGGACAAAGTTCTTTGTACACAAATCTATGCATGTGCACCAATTTTGAAGACTGTAGTTTGAGAAATTTGAAAGTAGGTCACTAGGTCAATCTTAAGGTTAAAGTTTATTTCGGTACACAAAACTATGCAAGTGGTCCAAATTTGAAGGCTGTAGCTTGAGAAATGAGAAAGTAGGTCACTAGGTCAAAATCAAGGTCAAATTTCACTTCACAACACTCTATGCATGTGGTCCAAATTTGAAGCCTGTTCCTCCAAAAATGTGAACGTAGGTCACTAGGTCAATATCAAGGTCAAAGTTTGTTTCGGTACACAATCCTATTCATGTGGTCTAAATTTGAAGCCTATAGCTACAGAAATCTGAAAGTAGGTCACTAGGTCAATCTTAAGGTCAAAGTTCATTTTGGTACATAAAACTATGCAAGTGGTCCAAATTTGAAGGCTGTAGCTTGAGAAATGTGAAAGTAGGTCACTAGGTCAAAATCAAGGTCAAATTTTATTTCGGAATACAAAACTATGCATGTGGTCCAAATTTGAAGCCTGTACCTCCAAAAATGTGAAAGTAGGTCACTAGGTCAATGTAAAGGTCAAAGTTTGTTTCGGTTCACAAAACCATGCATGTGGTCCAAATTTGAAGGCTGTAGCTTGAGAAATGTGAAAGTAGGTCACTAGGTCAAAATCAAGGTCAAATTTTATTTTGGAATACAGAACTATGCATGTGGTCCAAATTTGAAGCCTGTACCTTCAAAAATGTGAAAGTAAGTCACTAGGTCGATGTAAAGGTCAAAGTTTGTTTCGGTACAATTACCATGCAGGTGGTCCAAATCTGAAGGCTGTAGCTTGAGAAATGTGAAAGTAGGTCACTGGGTCAAAATCAAGGTCAAATTTCATTTCGGAACACGACATTATGCATGTGGCCAAAATTTGAAGCATGTACCTTCAAAAATGTGAAAGTAGGTCACTAGGTCAATGTCAAGGTCAAAGTTTATTTCAGTGCACAAAACTATGCATGTGGTCCAAATTTGAAGGTTGTAGCTACAGAAATGTGAAAGTAGGTCACTAGGTCAAAATCAAGGTCAACTCATGTCAAGGTTCATCTTGCCACTCAAAACCATACATGTGGTCCAAATCTGAATGTTGTAGGTTATTGACAAGAAGTTTTTATAAGCTTTTCCCTAAATAAGTCTATATGAACCATGTGACCCCCAGGGCGGGCCATATTTGACCCTAGGGGGATAATTTTAAGAAACTTGGTAGAGAACCACTAGACGATGCTACATTACAAATATCAAAGCCCTAGGCTTTGTGGTTTGGACAAGAAGATTTTCAAAGTTTTTCCCTATATAAGTCTATCTAAACCATGTGACCCCCGGGGCGGGGCCATATTTGACCCTAGGGGGATAATTTGAACAATCTTAGTTGAAGACCACTAGATGATGTCACATACAAAATATCAAAGCCCTAGGCCCTGTGGTTTTGGACAAGAGGTTTTTCAAAGTTTTTCCCTATATAAGTCTATATAAACCATGTGACCCCCGGGGCAGGGCCATATTACACCCCAGGGAAATAATTTGAATCATATTGGTAGAAGACCACTAGATGATGCTTCATACCAAAAATCAAAGCCCTGGGCTCTGTGGTTTGGGGCAAGAAGATTTTCAAAGTTTTTAGAAATAAACAAAGGGCCATAACTTACTAAACATTTGTTGAACCAGTCTGATTTTCAGGGGGACACAACTAGGGTACCAATACATCATTCTGACAAAGTTTGGTCAAAATCCCCCTGGTAGTTTCTGAGGAGATGCGATAACGAGAAATTGTTAACGGAAGGACGGACGGAATGACGGACGGACGGACGGAAGGACGACGGACCACGGACGCAGAGTGATTTGAATAGCCCACCATCTGATGATGGTGGGCTAAAAAGAAGGAATGGAAAGCTAACAGGGAACAAGAGTGCCAGAATGTCACAATATACGCCCATCACAGCAAATTTCTTTACTCTAGCAGCTGTATTTGCAAATGGAATTTTAATTTTGTGGTTGTTTAGTAATTATTGTAAGTCTTGTTTTTCTAAGTACACAAAAAAACTCCTTACCAGGAAGAGATTGGTCAATACACCTCAAAATTGGATGTAGCATGCATGTTGTACTACAGAAAAGTGGTCTTGACTTTTCCCTACGACTAGTAATGAAAAAGTTACAATAAAAGCTATTTAAAGTAACAACAAAGGGAAGTAATTCTAAAGAAGGGAACTGCACATGACACTTCGTCTCATGATGGTGTATAATTGTGCCAAGTTACATCAAAATCCCTCCATGCATGAAGAAGAAATGCTTTGAACAAAGTCATTCTTGTATCTGACCTTTGGCCTCTAAGTGTGACCTTGACCTTAGACCTAGGGACCTGGATCTTGCGCATGACACTCCGTCTCGTGGTGGTGAACATTTGTGCCAAGTTATATCAAAATCCCTCTATGCATGAAGAAGAAATGCTCCGGACAAGGTTTTCATTCTTGTACCCTTTGACCTCTAAATGTGACCTTGACCTTAGACCTAGGGACCTGGTTCTTGCGCATGACACTCTGCCTCATGGTGGTGAACATATGTGCCAAGATATATCAAAATCCCTCCATGCATGAAGAAGATATGCTCCGGACAAATTTTTTTTAAGAAAATATGATAAAGGGGAATAACTCAAAAAATAGGCAAGGTACAGTTATTGTTCTTGACACCGCACTTCCTCCCAATGTGTTCTATCAGTGTATGAAGTTTGAAGAAAATCCCTACAGTACTTTTGGAGTTATGCTCCGGACAAATTTTTTTAAGAAAATAAGATAAAGGGGAATAACTCAAAAAATAGGCAAGGTAGAGTTATTGTTCTTGCACACTGCACTTCCTCTCAATGTGTTCTATCAGTGTATGAAGTTTGAAGAAAATCCCTCCAGTACTTTTGGAGTTATGCTCCGGACAAAGATTGTTGCGGACGGACGGACGGACAGACGGAGAGCATTTCTAATATCCCCTTCGCCTTTGGCGGGGGGGATAAATAAATAAAGGGAGGCAATTTGACATAAAATCAGTCCACAGTTATCTACCCTGATTGGCTCAGTCCAACTAATGACAATAATGAAATTTCAAATAAGTCCTAAAAGTACTTACTGATATAAATCCATTTTGATTACTATCAGGTGAGGTAATCAGATATAAAATAACTCTGGAACCTACGATTGGATCTGTTTTGTCATGGAATCCAAGATTTATTGTTGTTGAAGATATTTTGGAAGTTTGTATCAAACAAGTGAATGAAGTATTGCCATGCAATACAAAGTCCCCTACTGGAAGGCACCTAATTTTCTCTACTGCAGTATAACATCATGAACTGATATCTGTCAATGATGTATAAACAATATTGTACTATTATATACAATATGTTATAACAACACACCTGGATTAAAATGTGCATATATAAAAACCCACAGTTGTTTTCATATTGAAATGTTTTTGCCGATTATAAAAAAGTTATCATATAAGTTATTTATAGTACCAACAAAGGGAAATTAATCTTAAAAAAAAAAAAAAAAAAAAAAAAAAATCTATATAGTATAAGTCCACAAGAAACTCTTTACCAGGTAGAGATAGGTCAAAATACACCTAAAAAATGGATGTAACATGCATGTTGTATCACAGAAAAGTGGTCTCGATTTTTCTCTACGGCCAATAATAAAAAAGTTACAATAAAATCTATTTATAGTAATAACAAAGGGGCGTAATTCTAAAAACAAGGGTGCCTCATGGTGGTGAACATTTGGTCCAAGTTACATCAAAATCCCTCAATGCATGAAGAAGAAATGCTCCGTACAAAGTCATTCTTGAATTTGACCTATGACTTCTAAATATGACCTTGACCTTAGACCTAGGGACCTGGTTTTTGCGCATGACAATCCGTCTTATGTTGGTTACATCAAAATCCCTCCATGCATGAAGAAGAAATGCTCCAGACAAAGTCATTCTTGTGTCTGACCTTTGGTCTCTAAGTGTGACCTTGACATTAGACCCTGGGCTTGGGTTTTGCGCATAACATGTTGTCTCATCCGGGGGAATATTTGTGCCAACTGATATCTAAATCCTGTTTTGCATGACAAAGTTTTAGACTGGACAGGAAAAAAATCCTACTGACCTTTGATCTCAAAGTGTGACCTTGACCTTTAAGCTAGGGTACTGGGTGTTGCGCATGACATGTCATCTCATCATGGGGAACAATTATGCCAAGTGATATTGTAATCCCTTGATGGATGACAGAGTTCTGGATCGGACAGGAAAAAAAAATTATTGACCTTTGACCTCCAATTGTGACCTTGACCTTTGAGCTAAGGGTCCGGGATTTGCGCACGACACGTCGTCTCATCATGGGGAACATTTGTGCCAAGTAATATTAAAATCCCTTAATGAATGTCAGAGTTATGGACCGGACACGAAACAGACCCTGTTCATGCTATGTTAACATTTGACTGCTAAGTGTGACCTTGACCTTTGAGCTAGGGGTCTGAAAGTTGTGCATGACACATCGTCTTATTATGAGGTACATTTGTGCCAAGTAATATTAAAATCCCTTCATGGACCGCAGAGTTATGGACCGGACAGGAAAAAAGCCCTGTTGACCTTTGACCTCAAATTGTGACCTTGACCTTTAAGCTAGGTGTCCAGGTTTTGCGCATGACATGTCGTCTCATCACGGGGAACATTTGTGCCAAGTAATATTAAAATCCCTTCATGGATGGGAGAGTTATGGACCGGACAGGAAAAAAGCCCTGTTGACCTCTGACCTCCAACTGTGACCTTGACCTTTAAGCTAGGGGTCCGGGTTTTGCGCATGACACGTCGTCTCATCATGGGGAACATTTGTACCAAGTAATATTAAAATCCCTTCATGGATGGGAGAGTTATGGACCGGACAGGAAAAAAGCCCTGTTGACCTTTGACCTCCAATTGCGACCTTGACCTTTGAGCTAGGGGTCCGGGTTTTGCGCATGACACGTCGTCTCATCATGGGGAACATTTGTGCCAAGTAATATTAAAATCCCTTCATGGATGACAGAGTTATGGACCGGACACGAAATTGCGGACGGACGGACGGACGGACGGATGGAATGATGGAAAAGCGCATTCCTATAGTCCCTGAAACTGGTTTTCAACCAGTAGGGGACAAATAAAACCATAAATGAAGTATCTATATGGCTGCAAAAGCCAAAATAGCCAATTCTGGACCTTTAAGGGGCCATAACTCTGGAACCCATGATGGAAACCGGCTCAGTTCAAGAAAGGAACCAAGATCTTGTGGTAATACAAGTTGTGTGCAAGTTTGGTTAAAATCAAATCATAAATGAAGTTGCTATTGTGCAGACAAGGTCAAAATAGCTAATTTTAGCCCTTTCAGGGGCCATAACTCTGGAACCCATTAAGGGATCTGGCCAGTTTAAAAAAGGAACCGAGATCTTATGGTGACACAAGTTTTGTGCAAGTTTGATTAAATTCAAATCATAAATGAAGCTGCTATTGTGCAGACAAGGTCAAAATAGCTAATTCTGGCCCTTTCAGGGGCCATAACTCTGGAACCCATAAAGGAATTTCGCCAGTTGAAGAAAGGATCCAAGATCTTATGGTGACACAAGTTGTGTGCAAGTTTGGTTAAAATAAAATCATAAATGAAGCTGCTATTGTGCAGACAAGGTCAAAATAGCTAATTCTGGCCCTTTCAGGGGCCATAACTCTGGAACCCATATTGGAATCTGGCCAGTTCAAGAAAGGAACCAAGATCTTATGGTGATACAAGTTGTGTGCCAGTTTGGTAAAAATCAAATTATAAATAAAGCTGCTATTGTGCAGACAAGGTCAAAATAGCTAATTTTGGCCCTTTCAGGGGCCATACCTCTGGAACCCATAATGGGATCTGGCCAGTTCAGGAAAGGAACCAAGATCTTATGGTGATACAAGTTGTGTGCAAGTTTGGTTAAAATAAAATCATAAATGAAACCACTATCGTGCAGAAAAGAAATTGTTGACGGACGCACGGACAGACTGACGACGGACTAAGGGTGATCACAAAAGCTCACCCTATGTGACAGGTGAGCAAAAAATAAAAGGGAAGTAATTAAAAACAAATTATTCTAAGTGAACAAAAAAAGGAATCTGCTAAATAAAAACTAGAGCTGTCACAGGAGAGACAAAATATATGCCCACAATATGGCCTTGTTACAGAACTAAACAAGAGCATCGCCTTGCGGGTGCTGACGCTCATCTGATTTTTTTTTGTATAATAGAAAAATTGTCCTACCCATGATTTTCTAAGTCCAAAAAGGGCCATAATTCTTGCAACAAGAGGACCATGACCATGAACTTGACTTAGATATCATCAAGGTGAACATTCTGACCAATAATCATGAAGATCTCATGAAAAATATGGCCTCTAGAGAGGCCACAAGGTTTTTCTATTTTTAGATCTACTGACCTAGTTTTTAGCCCCACGTGACCCAGTTTCGAACTTGACCTAGATATCTTCAAGGTAAACACTCTGACCAATTTTCATGAAGATCCATTGAAAAATATCACCTCTAGAGAGGTCACAAGGTTTTCCTATTTTTAGACCTACTGACCTAGTTTTTGACCGCACGTGACCCATTTTCGAACTTGACCTAGATATCATCAAGGTGAACATTCTGACCAATTTTCATGAAGATCCATTGAGAAATATGGCCTCTAGAGAGGTCACAATGTTTTTCTATTTATAGATCTACTGACCTAGTTTTTGACCCCACATGACCCAATTTTGAACTGAACATTCTGACCAATATTCATGAAGATCTCATGAAAAATATGGCCTCTAGAGAGGTCACAAGGTTTTTCTATTTTTAGATCTACTGACCTAGTTTTTAACCCCACGTGACCCAGTTTTGAACTTGACCTAGATATCATCAAGGTGAACATTCTGACCAATTTTCATGAAGATCCATTGAGAAATATGGCCTCTAGAGAGGTCACAAGGTTTTTCTATTTTTAGACCTAATGACCTAGTTTTTGACCCTACGTGACCCAGTTTCGAACTTGACCTAGATATCATCAAGGTAAACATTCTGACCAATATTCATGAAGATCTCATGAAAAATATGGCCTCTAGAGAGGTCACAAGGTTTTTCTACTTTTAGACCTACTGACCTAGTTTTTGAACCCACGTGACCCAGTTTCGAACTTGACCTAGATATCATCAAGGTGAACATTCTGACCAATTTTCATGAAGATCTTATGAAATATATGGCCTCTAGAGAGGTCACAAGGTTTTTCTATTTTTAGACCTACTGACCTAGTTTTTGATGGCACGTGACCCAGTTTCGAACTTGACCTAGATATCATCAAGATGAACATTCTGACCAACTTTCATAAAGATCCCATGAAAAATGTGACCTCTAGAGTGGTCACAAGCAAAAGTTTACGGATGCACGGACGGACGACGGACACCGCGCGATCACAAAAGCTCACCTTGTCACTTTGTGACAGGTGAGCTAAAAAGCAGGATGGAGTTATGTTTCTTGATGTACATAGTCAGCTTATGATGGTGAACAACTGTTGAAAGTTTCAAACCAATAGCTTGAATAGTTTAGGAGAAAAGCTGACCTAAAGATAAAACTTAACAAGAGCTCATCGAACACGAAATGCCCCCCTTGATGCATTTAGTAACTGCACAAGGAACAGAAATTATATGCTTACTGTAAACAAAAGTACTACCATTCTGGTTTAATCTGACCTTGACCTTTAACCTATTAACCTAACAAGAGATTACAGATTGATCTTGGCGCCATCCACTGAGCCATTTTTGAATGTTCCAAATTTCAAGACTAGCTCAAGGTCAAAATCAAAGTCAAATTTCATTTAGGTACAAAACAATGTGTATGTGGTCCAAATTTGAAAGCGGTGGCTTGGGGAAATGGGGAAAGCAGGGCACTAGATCAATTTCAAGGTAAAGTTCATTTCGGTAAACAGAACTATTCATGTGCTTCAAATTTGGAGGCTGTAGCTTGAAAAAATGTGAAATTGGGGTACCAGAAAAAATCAATGTAAAATTTCAATTCAGAACACAAAAATATGCAGGCAGTCCAAATTTGAAGCCTGTACTTTCAAAATGTAAAAGTAGGTCACTGGGGTCAATCTTAAGATCAAAGTTCATTTCGGTACACAAAAACTCGCATGTGGTTAAAATTTTGAAGGCTGTAGCTTGAGAAATGTGAAAGTAGGTCATAGGTCAAAATCAAGGTCAAATTTTATTCGGAACACAAAATATGCAAGTGGTAAAAAATTTAAAGCCTGTACCTTCGAAATGTGAAAGTGGGGTCACTGGGGTCAATCTCAAGATCAAAGTTCATTTCAGTACACAAAAGTACATGTACGCTTGTGGTTCAAATTTGAAGGCTGTAGCTTGAGAAATGGGGAAACTAGGTCATTTGCGTCAAAATCAAGGTAAACTTTTATTTGGAAACCAAAAAACTTGCATGTGGTCCAAATTTGAAACCTGTACCTTCAAAAATGTAAAAGTTGGTCACTAGGTAAATAACAAGGTCAAAGTTTTTTTCAGTACACAAACCTATGTATGTGGTCCAAATTTGAAGGCTGTAGGTACAGAAATGTGAAAGTGGGTTTTCACTAGGTCAAGTTTCAAGGTCAACTCATGTCAAGGTTCATCTTGCCACTCAAAACTTTTACTTTGTGGTCCAAATTTGAATGATGTAATTTTATGGCATGAAGATTCTAAGTTTTTCCCTATATAAGTCTATTTGAACCATTTGCCCTCTGAGGCAGGGCCATATTTGCCCCGAGAGGGATAACTTGAACAAACATGGTAGAGAACCACTAAATGATGCTACATTCAAAATACCAAAGCCATAGACTTTGCGGGTTTGGACAAGAAGATTTTCAAAGTTTTTCCCTATATAAGTTTTATGTAAACCTGGGACCCCCAGGGCGGAGCCATATTTGACCCTAGGGGAATAAATTTGAATAATCTTAGTAGGGATCACTAGATGATGTCATATACAAAATATCAAAGCCCTAGGCCTGTGGTTTTGGACAAGAGGTTTTTCAAATTTTTTCCTATATAAGGCTATATAAACCATGTGACCCTAGGGGTGGGGCCATATTTGACCCCAGGGAAATAATCTGAACATCTTGGTAGAGGACCACTAAAATTTTGTACATACCAAATATCAAAGCCCTAGGCCCTATGGTTTTGGACAAAAAAGATCAGAAAACCATTTAACTGTTCCCGACCATCTGACCTTGGCCTTTACCTAATGACCTCAAAATCAATAGGGGTCATCTGCTGGTCATGGCCAACCTAACTATCAATTTTTTGACACTAAGCCCCAAACATTCTTGAGTTATTGCCTGGAAACCATTTTATGTTCCTGGGGCACTGTGACCTTGACCTTTGAAATACTGACCTCAAAATCAATAGGGGTCACCCCGCTGGGTCATGACCAACCTCCCTATCAACTTTCGTGACCCTAGGCCTAAGCGTTCTTGAGTTATCATCAGAAACTGTTTTTATGTTCGGGTCACTGTGACCTTGACCTTTGACATACTGACCTCCCAAAAACAATAGGGGTCACCCGCTGGTCATGGGCCAACCTCCCTATCAACTTTCGTGACCTAGGCCTAAGCGTTCTTGAGTTATCATCCGGAAACTGTTCTATGTTCAGGGTCACTGTGACCTTGACCTTTAACATACTGACCTCAAGATCATAGGGGTCACCTGCTGGTCATGACCAACCTCCCTATCAACTTTTGTGGGCCCTAGGCCTAAGCGTTTTTTGAGTTATCATCCAGAAAACTGTTTTATGTTCAGGGTCACTGTGACTTTGACTTTGACATACTGACCTCAAAATCAAAAGGGGTCACCTGCTGGTCATGACCAACCTCCCCATCAACTTTCGTGACCCTAGGCCTAAGCGTTCTTGAGTTATCATCCGGAAATGTTTACTGTTTAGGGTCACTGGACCTTGCCTTTTAACATACTGACCTCAAAAAAACAATGGGGGGTCATCTGCTGGTCATTACCAACCTCCCTATCAACTTTCATGATCTAGGCCAAGTGTTCTTGAGTTTTATCATCCCGGGAAAACCCTTTTACTGTTCAGGGTCACTGTGACCTTGACCTTTAACATATGACTCAAAATCAATAGGGGTCATCTGCTGGTCATTACCAACCTCCCTATCAACTTTCATGATCCTAGGCCCAAGTGTTCTTGAGTTATCATCCAGAAACCATTTTACTATTCAGGGTCACTGTGACCTTGACCTTTGACATACAGACCTCAAAATCAATAGGGGTCATCTGCAGGTGATGACCAACCTCCCTATCAACTTTCATGATCCTAGGCCCAAGCGTTCTTGAGTTATCATCCGGAAACGGATAGGTCTACGTTCCGACCGCAGGGTTTTCCCGGACGCAGGTTTTCTGCGTCCCTGACGCGCTTTTACTGCTTTGAACTCGCATTTTTTAGTGCCTCTGCGTCCCACTGGACCCGCAAGATCGGTCACGAAACTCCTTTGCACTGAAGCCTCCTTTGCGCAGAAACCCATGTAAAATGCGCAGTTTTTTACCACCGGGACCATCCCCAAATCGTGGGTGCTCATTATACACAGGTATAAACGATTTTCCAACTTCAAAACAAGTTTGTTATCGATGTTCGCCATTTTGGTAAAGGGAAACTACTCTCCGCGCTTACTGTCACCGCTAAAATCTAAGATTGCCGTTACGTTCCGTAAAAGATCGAATGTTTTTTGTTTTTTTCATTAAACAAAATTAATTTCATATAAATTTAAGGTATTTTGATGAAAAAATATTAATAAATCACAGAAATTATAATACTAATTAAGGATCGATTATTATCTTTAACCGAGATAAAACTGTGAACAACATAATTGACACGAGGTGACACGTTAATTGCCAGTAATTACTGGCTATTTGATCATAACAAAAAGACTATAACACATTTTGTAATCGGTCTGAATTGAGAAGCTCATGCCATTTTGAAAGGTACCATTCCGAAATACTGAATCAACTGCTATCTAAATTAAAAAGATACAATTAAGTTCATTCTGTTTTAGGGTAAATTTTTATAGTAATAATGTCTATTTTCAAGATCAATAATTTGTGGACCCCCAAAAATTATTAGGGACCCTTAAATTAGCAGCCATGGGAGTCCATGGACTCCCAAATAAAAAACACGAGGGAAAACCCTGCGACCGACCGACCGACCGACATCTGCAAAACAATATACCCCTCCTTTTTCAAAGGGGGGCATAATAAATCTGAAATTTTCTAAGTCCAAAAGGGGCCATAAGTCTTGCAAAAAGCAGGACAAAGTTATGTTTCTTGCTGTACATGGTCAGCTTATGATGGTGAACAAGTGTTGCAAGTTTTAAAGCAATAGCTTTGATAGTTTATGAGAAAAGCTGACAAACATATTACTCAACCAAGAAAACTGATTTTCTAAGTCCAAAAGGGGCAATAATTCTTGAAAAAAGCAGGATGGAGTTATGTTTCTTGATGTACAGGTCAGCTTATGATGGTGAACAAATGTTGCAAGTTTCAAAGCAATAGCTTTGATAGTTTAAGAGAAAAAGTTGACCTAAACATAAAACTTAACCAAGAAATCTGATATTTTCTAAGTCCAAAAGAGGCCATAAATCTTGCAAAAAGCAGGATGGAGTTATGTTTCTTGCTGTGCAGGGTCAGCTTATGATGGTGAACAAGTGTTGCAAGTTTTAAAGCAATAGCTTTGATAGTTTAGGTGAAAAGCTGACCTAAACATAAAACTTAACCAAGAAATCTGATCTTTTCTAAGTATAAAAGGGGCCATAAATCTTGCAAAAAGCAGGATGGAGTTATGTTTCTTGATGTACAGGGTCAGCTTATGATGGTGAACAAGTGTTGCAAGTTTCAAAGCAATAGCTTTGATAGTTTAGGAGAAAAGTTGACCTAAACATAAAACTTAACCAAGAAATCTGATATTTTCTAAGTACAAAAGAGGCCATAAATCTCGCAAAAAGCAGGATGGAGTTATGTTTCTTGTTGTACATGGTCAGCTATTGATGGTGAACAAGTGTTGCAAGTTTCAAAGCAATAGCTTTTATAGTTTAGGAAAAAAAGCTGACCTAAACATAAAACTTAACCAGGCAACGCCGACACTGATCAAGTGATGACAATAACTTATAATTTTTTTTCAAAAAATCAGATGAGCTAAAAAATGTCGAAGGCAAACTTGCTTGACCTTTGACCTGCTGATCTCAAAACCAATAGGGGTCATCTCCTGGACATTACCAACCTCCCTATTAAGTTTCGTGATCCAAGGCCCAAGTGTTCTGAAGTTATTGTCCGAAAACCGTTTAAATTCAAAAGCCTTGTCAACTGAATGAATACCAAAGTCGAAAAAGGGGCATTATTTTGAAAAAATGGGAAACAGGGTTATGAAACCTGCACAGTGCTTATCAGCTCATGACAGTGGACAAGTGTGTGAAGTTTCAATCCATTCCCATTAGTGGGTACTGAGATACCAGCTTATATATAAGAATTTAACCAAAAAACTGCAAAGTTGAAAAAGGGGCATAATTCTGTAAAAATCCAAAGTACAGTTATTGAACCTTTGCAATGCTTGTCATATCATGACAGTGAACAAGTATGTGAAGTTTCAATCCTTTCCCATTAGTGGGTACTTAGATACCAGCTTACATACAAAAACTTAACCAAAAACTGCTAAGTCAAAAAAGGGGCATAATTTTGAAAAAATGCAAAGTAGAGTTACTGGACCTGCACACTGCATGTCAGATCATTACAGTGAACAAGTGTGTGAAGTTTCAATCCATTCCCATTTGTTGATAGTGAGATACCAGCTTACATACAAAACCTTAACCAAAAACTGCTAAGTCAAAAAAGGGGCATAATTTTGTAAAAAAGCAAAATAGAGTTATGGAACCTGTGCAATGTAAGTCAGTTTATCACAGTGAATAAGTGTATGAAGTTTCAATCCATTCCCACAAGTGGTTACTGAGATACCAGCTTACAACAACAAGAGCTTGTAGAACACGAAATGCCCCCCCTCCCCCCCCCCCAATTTGATGCATTCAGTAATTGCATAAGGAACAGAAATTATCTGGTCACTGTGCATAAAAGTTCTACAGTTCTTTGTCAAAGTGACCTTGACCTTTGACCTACTGACCTCAAAATCAACAGGGGTCATCTGCTGGTCATGATAAACCTCCCTATTAAGTTTCATGATCCTAGGCCCAAGCATTCTCAAGTTATCGTCTAGACACATTTTAACAGTTTCAGGTCACTGTGACCTTGACCTTTAACCTATTGACCTCAAAATAATGAGAGGTCATCTGCTGGTCATGATCAACCTATTAAGTTTTGTGATCCTAGGCCCAAGCGTTCTCAAGTTATCATCTGGAAACGGTTTTACTGTTCCGGATCACTGTGTCCTCGACCTCTGGCCTGCTGACCTCAAAATCAATATGGGTAATCTGCTGGTCATGACCAACCTCCCTATCAATTTTCGTGATCCTAGGCCAAAGCGTTCTTTAGTTATCATCAGGAAACTGTTCATGGTCACTATGTCCTTGACCTTTGACCTACTGACTTCAAAATCATTAGGGGTCATCTGCTGGTAATGACTAACCTCCCTATTAAGTTCCATGATCCTAGGCACAAGCATTCTTGAGTTATCATACGGAAACAGTTTAAAACAGTTCTGGGTCACTGTGACCTTGACCTTTGACCTACTGATCTCAAAATCAATAGGGGTCATTCGCTGGTTATGACCAACCATCATATCATCTTTCATGATCCTAGGCCAAAGCAGTCTAGAGTTATCATCCGGAAACCGTTATACTGTTCCTGGTCACTGTGACCTTGACCTTTGACCTACTTACCTCAAAATCAATAGGGGTCATCTGCTGGACATGACCAACCTCCCTAACAACTTTCATGATCTTAGGCCCAAGCATTCTTGAGTATCATTCGGAAACGGATTGGTCTACATACCGACCGACGGACATCTGCAAAACAATATACTCCTTTCTTCTTCAAAGGGGGCATTAAAACTTAACCAAATCGGGACGCGGATGCGGATGCCGATGCACGGGCAAGTCCAATAGCACTACTATTCTTTGAATAGTCGAGCTAAAAATCTAAGTTAAAAAGGGGCAAAACTCTGTCAAAATTCAATCAGAGTTATGGGAATTGTTTCTCCTGGTGTAGACTTTGATAGTAAATAACTATTTTAAGTTTCAAGTAAAAAGCTTTGATAGTAACAGAGATATTTGACTTTATCAAAAACTTTTAACAAAAAATTCTAAGTCAAAAAGGGGCATAACTCCATCAAAATTAAAATCAAAGTTATGGGGATTGTTTCTCCTGGTGTAGACTTTGAAAGTAAATAACTATTTTAAGTTTCAAGTCAATAGCTTTGATAGTAACAGAGATATTTGATGTTATCAAAAACTTTAACAAAAAAAATCAAAGTTAAAAAGCGACATAACTCTGTCAAAATTCAAATCAGAGGTATGCGGACTGTTTCTCCAGGTGTAGGCTTTGATAGTAAATAAGAATTTTAAGTTTCAAGACAATAGCTTTGACAGTAACCGAGACATTTGACTTTATCAAAAACTTTAACCAACGGCGACACCGACACTAGGGTGAGTGCAATAGCTCTACTTTTTCTTCGTAAAGTCCAGCTAAAAATTCTGGAATGAACACTGAGTATTTGTGAGGTAACAGCAGTGGTACAGAGGAAACAGCATTAGCTGCTAAGAAACAGCAGTGGCTGTGAAGAACAAGCAGGCTGAGAAACAGCAGTACTTGCTGAGAAACATTAAGTTGGCTGGTAAATGTGCAAGCCAATGTGCACTATTTAAGAAATAATATATATAGTTTTAACGTTATTAATACATGGAAAGAGGTTACATCTTCGCAGAATAATCTAGAGGACGTAGCCCAAGTGAATTATTCTGGCAACGTATAACCAATTTTGAGTGTATTAATTTAGGTAAAACATGATTTTGCTATACATTATTTCTATTCTAATGTGCTCTTAATCTAAAACAGTAGATAAAATAGTAGCGTTCTTAACTGGTCGCAACAAAAACATTGAGGTCATGGTATGTTAACGTGACATCATTTTAACCTTAGCGTGTTTTAACAGAAACAAGCATATTAGCATACAAATTAACCTGCAACAAGAGGGTCATATTGGCCCTTGATAGCTCACCTGAGTTACACTGCTTGCTTGAACAATTTTGGAAGAAAATTATGCAAGGAAAATGTCTGCAAAATTATTACAAATATGTAGTAGTTTCTGACAATGATTTTAAAATTGGGCCTGCTGTTTCTGACAAGAACATTTTATGCTTCCAATATATACATATAGGGAAGAAGTGACCAAACTTCCTGGCAGCCATGTTTCTTGATGAATCAAAATAACTGGAAAAATCTTTGTAGAGTTTCACACAAGGACTAGACTATTTGTGTGAAATTATTTTAAAATCGGGCAAGCAGTTTCACATAAGAAGATTTTTAAAGTTTCCAATATATACATATAGGGAAAACTGACCACACCCTTTTGCGGCAATGTTTTTTGACAAATCAGGATAATTTCAACAAACAGCGGTTTAGGAAGAGATGTCTTTTTACTCTGGCAGCCCCTATGTGCAACCAAATGGAGCCATTTTAAAAAATTTGAAAGTAGACCATGCAAGGAACATCCAGGCCAAGTTTCATCAAATTCCATTCATTGGTTTTGAAAAAGACGTTGTTTGAAGAAATTGTTGATGATGGACAGATAATGGACACAGCCTGATCACAATAACTCACCACGAGCACTTTGTGCTCAAGTGAGCTAAAAGGAGGATCTAATGAATTTACCAGTCAACTGGTATTGTTACAAATCACACAGCCAGCATCAGAGCTTTCTAATTTATCAACCAACTTGCACTGTAAATAGTTGACCAGTGAAAATTTACCTGTGTCTGATGGTCTTATGCCTCGCCTTCCTCCCCCTTCTCCAAAAGTCCTGAAATAAATCAACTACAATGTATGTTTGCTTCAAATTCCAGAGTAACTAGATGTGTGTCCATAGGACAAAGGAGGTCTCCACTCCTGTCATTGTACATGGTTTCATGACTTTTGGTGAAATATTTTTAGGACATATGCAACACAGACTTTTAAGCACTTCATGTGTATTTTTCACTAAGTGAAGGACCATAACTATGGTCTGGCTGAGTGAAATCCCAAAGAGTACACCAGGTGCACAACTTTACATGCTATATATTAACCCTTTAATTAGGGATGGGAACGAATACTGAAATCAATATTCGAATATTCGGTTTGCCATATTCGAATATATTCGAATATTCGGTTAGTTTTAATGGAAGCTTTAAATTCTTATTAAGTGATTGACATATATACAACGTATTCGTTTGTTTAAAGCGTGGATCATCGTAAATAAGGCCAAAAACTGTTTGTTTCGGGTAACCCGATCTTACATAGCAAAACCTGCCGATCCTAGCGTTTTATTTCACGATTCTGTCAGTATAATCATGAACATATTTAACTAATTCAGTGTTTTAGCTTCAAAATGATACAAAATATCAAAATGATTATAATTTAGACCGTCGCAATTTTATCTATATATAGCAGGCCGCCCCATTTAACCACGTGACGCGCTGTTGTATTACCGCCGCCATTTTTAAAAATTTCAATAGTCGTGTAAAAATCGTCGTGTAAAAAGCAAGTAAGGCAGACTTAAACCTCCTTCAACATGAACTTATGCATCAAACATATGTTTTTCTTGATTTTATTATTAACTACTTCAATGTGTAATTCGAACACAGCCGATTGCGGATGAAAACCGTTTCTGCGGATGGTCTGAAACGTCGTACAAAATATTGTGAAAAGATCGACAATATCTACAAGTTTGGTATTGTTTTCGAAAAAAAATTCTACAACTTGTTACATAAAACAGGCGCCAATAAAAATGAACAAAAGATAAAAATATATCACATTTGCGCCTAATACAAACTGTTAATCCGTAGCGATGACCCCAGGTAATTATGCATTGCAATTTTCTTGTTAATTGGACATCTTTTGACATGCATCTGACACATTGACGCCTGTTGCAAACTGTTAATCCGTAACGATGGCCCCTGCCAATTATGCATTGCTATTTTCTTGTTAATTGGACATCTTTTGATACGCGATAAACTAACATGACATGGTTTTATTCTGTAGAATTAGCATGCTCATATTGCCCAAAATCAATGATACTTATTTTGAAAAAAAATAATTACAATAATTTACGAATATTCGAATTTGATTTTCATATTCGAATATTCGACCGATTTTCGAATGTTCGAATATTCGTTCCCATCCCTACCTTTAATATTTTATGACTGGTCTAGGCTTTTTGAGATACATGGGACACATACCGGTACTTTTATTTTTTCACCGAGTCAAGGGTCATAACTCTGGTCTTTTAAAGTGAAATAAAAAACAAGAGGGTCATAGTGGCTTTTAGTCGCTCACCTGACCTTGAATAAACATGACACACTGAATCATGATCAGCATATAAAAACATAAAACAGGTCAAGTGCCCACATTTAAAGAAATCTGAGTGAGGACCTTACAATGATTCTACATACCAAGTTTGATGGAGATTCATCAAGCAGTCCAGGCAAAGAACTCGTTTAAAGGTATTTCTATTTTTAGCTCTAGCAGCCCCTAACACGGACTAAGTGCCCCCATTTGAACAATATTGATAAAGAAGCTACCAATGATGCAAACAGACCAAATCTAATGAGACTCCATGAAGTTGTTCATGAGAAGAAGTTGCTTAAAAGTTTTATAATGTTAACATCTACCAGCCCCTATAAAAGGGACAAAGTGCCCCTATTTGAACAAAATTGGGAGAAGACCTTACCACAGATACAACAGACCAAGTGTGATAATGATCCATGATGTGGTTCATGAGTAGGTTAAATGTTTTTTCTGTTTTTAGTTTTAGCAGCCTCTAAAAGGGGCAAAGTGCTCTCATTTAACCACATTTGGGAGTTGAAGACAGAAGTGTTGGGCCATTGGCACTCTCTAACGAACCACAGCACCATGCAATATCACTATGACTACATTGCGTACGAAGAAGAAGAACCACATTTGAAGAGGACCTGAACAAAATCCTAGGTGCACAATTTCATATTCTGAATAATATTTCTATGATGTTTCATGAACCTAGGTCAAATATTTTTTCAGATATGTGCGACACAAACTTTTATGCCCTTTTATTCATATTTCCAACTTTGTCAAAGGCCATAACCCTGGTCTGGCTGAGTGGATCTCTAACAACTCCAGGTGCACAACTTCACATGCTGAATAATATTTCTGTAGTGTTTCCTAAAGTCACACAATATTTATGCTGCAGTAGTCGTGCATATTTCCCGATATAAAGCTAATAACCTATAATAACCTATAAATATTACAAGAGATCACAGAGTGATCTTGGTGCCCACCATTGAGCCATTTTTGAATGTTCCAAATTTCAAGACTAGCTCAAAGTCAAAGTTCATTTCGGTACACAAAACTGTGCATGTGGTCCATGCATGTGGACCAAATTTGAAAGCTTAAGAAATGTGAAAGTAGGTCACTAAATCAATTTCAAGGTCAAAGTTCATTTTGGTACACAAAACTATGCATGTGCTTCAAATCTGAAGGCTGTAGCTTGAGAAATGTGAAAGTAGGTCCTTGGTAAAAATCAAGGTCAAATTTCAATTCAAAACACAAAACTATGCAAGTGGTCCAAATTTGAAGCATGTAGCTTGAGAAATGTGAAATAGGTCACTAGGTCAATCTAAAAGGCCCAAAGTTCATTTTGGTACACAAAACTGCATGTGGCCCCAAATTTTGAAGGCTGTAGCTTGAGAAATGAAAAAGTGGTCACTATGTCAAATTCAAGGTCAAATTTCTTTTTCGGAACACAAAATTATGCATGTGGTCCAAATTTGAAGCCTGTACCTTCAAAAATGTGAAAGTAGGTCACTAGGTCAATATCAAGGTCAAAGTTTGTTTCGGTACACAAACCTATGCATGTGGTCCAAATTTGAAGGCTGTAGCTACAGAAATATGAAAGTAGGTCACTAGGTCAAGATCAAGGTCAACTCATGTCAAGGTTCATCTTGCCACTCAAAACTATACATGTGGTCCAAATTTGAATGTTGTAGGTTATGGACAATAAGATTTTTTAAGTTTGTCCCTATATAAGTCTATATGAGCCATGTGACCCCGGGACAGGGCCATATTTGACCCTAGAGGTATAATTTGAACAAACTTGGTAGAGAACCACTAGATGATGCTACATTACAAATATCAAACCCCTAGGCTTTTTTGGTTTGGACAAAAAAGTTTTCAAAGTTTTTCCCTATATAAGTCTATTTTAAACCATGTGACCCCCAGGGGGGGGTCATATTTGACCCTAGGGGAATAATTTGAACAATCTTAATAGAGGACCACTAGATGATGTCACATACAAAATATCAAAGCCCTAGGCCCTGTGGTTTTGGACAAGAAGTGTTTCAAAGTTTTTCCCTATATAAATCTGTGTAAATTATAACAAGAGGGCCATGATGGCCCTATATCGCTCAGCTGGTTAAATGGTTGCTATGAAGATTTGCATTTAAGCTTGACCCTGGAGTCATGATTTGAACAAACTTGGTAGAGATCCACTAGGCCCAATTTCTACTCACCAAATATCTAAGCTCTAGGACCCTTTTGGTTTATTTCTAGATATTTTGGAAGATTTTCCTATGTACAATCAAGTAACCCCTGGGGCGGGGTCAATTTGACGCCGGGGGTCATGATTTGAACAAATTTTGTAGATGTCCACTAGGCAATGCTACATGTGATATATATCTAAGCTCTAGGCCTTCTGGTTTATTTTTAGAATTTTTTTGAAGATTTTCCGATGTACAATTAAGTTACCGCTGGGGCGGGGTCAATTTTGACCTGGCGGTCAAGATTTGAACAAATTTTGTAGAGGTCCACTAGGCAATGCTACAAGTCAAATATCTAAGCTCTAGGCCTTCTGGTTTATTTTTAGAAAATTTTGAAGATTTTCCTATGTACAATCAAGTAACCCCATGGGCCGTGGTCAATTTGACCCCGGGGGCCATGATTTGAAAAAAAGTTTGTAGAAGTCTACTAGGCAATGCTACATGTCAAAGATCTAAGATCTAGGCCTTCTGGTTTATTTTTAGAAATTTTTTGAAGATTTTCCTATGTAAAATCAAGTGACCCCTGGGGTGGGGTCAATTTTGACCCCGGGATAATGATTTGAACAAATTTTGTAGAGGTCTACTAGGCAATGCTACATGTCAAATATCTAAGCTCTAGACCTTCTGGTTTATTTTTCAAATTTTTTTGAAGATTTTCCTATAGAAATCTATGTAAAATCAAGTGACCCAAGTGACCCCTGGGGCGGGGTCAATTTGGAATCCGGGGTCATGATTTGAACAACTTTACTGGAGGGCCACTAGGCAATGCTACAAGTCAAATATCTAAGCTCTAGGGCTTCTGGTTTTTGAGAAGAAGATTTTTTAAGATTTTCCTATGTAAAATCATATGACCCCTCGGGTGGGGTCAATTTTGACCCCGGGGTAATGATTTGAACAAACTTGGTAGAGGTCCACTAGGCAATGCTTCACACCAAATATCTAAGCTCTAGGTCTTCTGGTTTTTTATTTTTAGGAAATTTTTGAAGATTTTCCTATGTAAAATCAAGTGACCCCTGGGGCGGGGTCAATTTTGACCCCGGGGGAACCAGAGTTCTGCATGGAATTCAATTCTTTGAAAAGTTTTTGTAGAGCTCCACCCAAGGAACATTACTGTGAAGTTTCAAGTAAATCTGCCTGATGGTTTTGAAGAAGAAGATTTTTTTAGAAATTGTTGATGGACGACGCACTACGCACGACGGAAATCAAGCAGTCACAAGAGCTCACCTTGTTACTTCATGACAGGTAACCTAGAAATAAACAAAGGGCCTTAACTCACTCGAAAATTGTTGAACCAGTCTGATTTTCTGAGGGACATAACTAGGGTACCAATACAGCATTCTGACAAAGTTTGGTCAAAATCCCCCCATGAGTTTCTGAGGAGATGCAATGAGAAATTGTTAACGGACGGACGACGGACCATGGATGCAGAGTGATTTGAATAGCCCACCATCTGATGATGGTGGGCTAATAAAATCTGATACTGTAAACACCACTATATGAATTAACAACGTAAGTGTTATCTGGTGGGTGAAGCACTAATTTCAAAATCAGCTGAGAATGTCAAGAAAATATCGCAACATAGGTTTACTTTTTCTTCTGTACATTTCTATCATCGGCTCTCTTGACAGCAATGCTCGATCCTTGTACATTAGTCTTGTCTAACTCTTTTACAGCCTTGTCTGCATCCGGTTCACAAAGAAACTTGACAAATCTGCAAAACAGGCTATTAAACTTGGAATAAACACAGCTGGCTGCTGCTCACTTTATAAGTCTGTCTGAAGAGCGATAGTGACATCATATATTTTAATAGTAACATCATAATGAAAATATCTATGAACAGGAAAACTTTTATTCTGACGTATCTCTGAGATTATAAGAATCCATCACTGGTTGTTGGTGTAGATGGGAATATCTGGCTCTATGGTAACTGTTTAGTCAGTTAACAAGGCTTTGCTGAGTTACCAGTTTAACAAATTGAAATATGAGAGCCTGATATTCCTATCTGCACCTACAACCAGTGATAGAATCTTTTTCTTGCATGCCATATATTCAACAAATGACAGTTTTTAAAAGATGAAATGATACAAATGACTTTCATTATAAATAGCATTTTTATCTAACAACTGAATAACCAATAAAAGGTATACTGCTGAAAAAAGACTGTTAATGTACATAGCAATCAATGGACAGAATCTTATTAAAGGATGTAGAAAATGCAATATTTATATATCAGCAAAGGTCAGCCAAGTTTAAATAGATGGGATTTTGATGACTGGGATTTGGGCTGTCCCCAAAGTTAAAATGTACAGTTTGTTTACTTTGTTATGTATACATTTAGCATAAACATCCTTCAATTAATACTAACTGGCAGTTTAAAATAATACTTACGCAAATTTGTTGTATGGTGGCGACACTTTAGTTGTCTCTTTGACAATGATGCCCGATATTTCTCCATACGGAGAAAACATTTTGCCAATGTTCCGCTGAAATAATAAATGTGGGCATAAATAAACTATTTCTGGCAGGAAAGCAATCTTTACAAAACAAAAGATTGATTTCTTGTTAAAGCAAAGTTTGCCTCCACATCACACTTCATTTATTATATAATGAATGGAAGGGTAACCGGTTATACAATGTCTAGCCTTCTATCACTATCAGACGTGATACAATGTCTACAAATCCTAGTCCTACTCGGACAGTTCAGATCATCTGAGAAAACAAATAGACGGACAGACAGACAACAGGCCACCAGAAATATATCGATAGAAGGTGGAGGTATGGAGGTTTATCGAAGAAGTTAAAAGAGTTGTGGCAAAAAAGACAATTTCTCGAGATTTACATATTGTCTACAGTGTACGAAATTCAGATTTGAATCCACTTGCCCGTTTGGGCTACCAGATAGGAAAATTTCCAAGTCCGACACAAATTTCACTAGCCCGAACTTTAACACCATAAAATGCTTAATTTTTGCACCATATAACATTTATTTCACAGACTTCTATGCATGTTTGAAGGAATAAACACATAATTATGTTTGCCATGTTTTCAAACAATTTTAACTCTGAATACTCCAATCCAGATCAGCATTGCCAGAGTCCAAAATCATCGGACATTACACTCATTACCAAACGAAATCTAACCTCAAACGCCCGATTTTTTAGGATCCGCACTCGCCAATTACGGACTGTTGACAATTTGCAAGATTTCAAAATGAGCGCCGAATACATACACACATGTATGTACACTCACTGATTGCATAATTTAAGCTCCGCCTACTTCAGGTACTTGTGAGATTTTCGCGAGAAGTGTGAAAGCTAATCAAATTATCCGTTACACTACAGGTGATTGTATTCAGCCAATTAGCGCTGCGGTTACGTCTTTGACACTTTGGGTTTGATTGTCAACGCATGCGAGAGCAAAAAACCCCAATAATTCAATAAGCGTTCCTCAGTCTGGACGATGCTTGATGCATTCTTAAACAATATGCGTGGAGATCATTATAGGAAATCACGTACGATGCTATACTCGTTTAATTAGCATGTTTTTTAAAATCAAATTAGGAAAATTCGGTTGTATCTGCGGAAAATCGGTAGCCCGTGCTGAAATTTGGTAGCCACAGGCTGTCGGACTACCGCGAATTTCGAACACTGTGTCTATCGTTTGGAAGACTGTAGACACCATATCTTTCAATTGAAAAACCCAAATCATTAACATGTCAGAAACTTAACCTGGGCTGAAAGACATTTTATCAATCTACACATTGTCTATCGTTTTGAACACACCATATCTTTTGACTGAAAGACCCAAAATAACTAAAGAAACAGACTTCCAGAAAGTCCAGAAAAATGGCTGACATTCAGTCCGGCAATGTCCAGAAATCTGCCGGACCAAAAAACAATCAACCAGAACGAAAATGAACTTCCCTTGTAATGCAAAACCAAACTAGAATGTGTCTGTAGGACACAGGGTGTGCCCCCACTGGTACATTTGTCACAAATAAGGGGCAATAATTCAAATGTTTGCAGTCTTAAGGGGGTAATATAGCCTCAACAAACATTTCATGAAAAGGATTCATTATTCTAGGCCATATACGTTTTGAGCTGTGAGCATCACAAACAAAAAATTCCACTATTTTGGCTATTTCAAGGGCCGTAACTCTGTAATAAGCATTAAAATTCTCAAAAAGAATGCCAAGTGTGCAAGGTCATATCATGATAAAGACTCAAGCAATTAAGGTTTCATGAATTTACATCAAATTCTTTTTGAGCTAGGCAAATTATTTTCTTTTTTTGTTTTAATGTAATATTTTCATTTTCATTTTAACAATATACAGGCCTCTTAGCAGGCCTGAACAAAAATAAAGGTTTTTATAAAGGCTCCAATCTATGGAAATAAAGGCCTTTTAGTGTAAAATATTAAAAAACAAGAGCGCCGCCAAGCGGGGCAATATACGCCCCAAGGCTTACATCATAGGATGGGAGCAAAATTTTAAGAAGTTGACTGTTGTAGCCACAAAGGACTGGAACAACAAAACGAAAACTTCAAAAAACAAATCTAAGTCCACAAAAAAATATTCGAAGTCTACAAAAAAATCCTTATCAGGTACAGGTATGTAAAAATACACCTTAAAATTGGAGGTACCATCCATGTTGTACCACAGAAAAGTAGTCTCCGTTTTTCCCTACGGCCACTAATAAAAAAGTTTCAAAATAAGCTATTTATAGTAACATAAAAGGGAAGTAATTCAAAAAAAATTTATTGTAAGTTCAAAAAAGAGATCTGCCAAATAAAAACAAGAGCACTGCAATGCAGAGCAATATACACAAAGCAAAGTCATATATGACCTTTGACCCTTAAGTGTGACCTTGACCTTGAAGCGAGTCATCCGGAACATGCGCTCTGCACATCGTTACAATGTGGTGAACATTTCTGCCAAGTTTCTTTAAAATCCTTCCAGCAGTTCAAGAGTTACAGAGCGGACACGAATCAAACTGATATGACTTTTGACCCCTAAGTGTGACCTTGACCTTGAAGCAAGTCATCCGGAACATGTGCTCTGCACGTCGTCTTGGTGTGGTGAACATTTGTGTCAAGTTTCTTTGAAATCCTTCAAGGGGTTCAAGAGTTACAGAGCGGACACGAAACAAACTGATATGACCTTTGACTCCTAAGTGTGACCTTGACCTTGAAGCGAGACATCCAAAACATGCACTCTGCACATCGTCTCGGTGTGGTGAACATTTGTGTAAAGTTTCCTTGAAATCCTTCAAGGGGTTCAAGAGTTACAGAGCAGACACAAAATTGCTAACAGACAGACGGACAGACGGACACCAGCGTCATAACATAATACGTCCCTTCGGGCGTATAATAAAGAGTAAATAAAGGCTATTTTTGTCGGAATTCTCGTTGAAAACACATAATATATATAGGTATTTACTAAAAAAAAAAAGTTAATTTATATATGGAAACTCACACTCTAAAACCACAGATATCAGAAATAGGCATGTTTGATATTATCTCATACTGTTTGTATTATACATTATGATTGATATACATACCTAACTTAATGGGTATACCTACTTTCACTGCACATTTATATCACCTATTTTTGTATATGGTTCCAGTTTTATACACTGTAGTGTCTACATCAACTTTGCTCAGAATGCTGTATCTTCACCAGACCTTGTCCACTGTTACCATAGTGTAAACATCATGTCACCAGACCATTTCAAGCATTCAGCTCCATGGTACCTTATGCTGAATACATGGAACACCCATGGTCTGGTAAACACTATTGCAAACATCTACATGTATGTGGTCTGGTGAACACAACAGCATTCTGAACAAGAGCTGTCGGAGGACAGCAACGCTCGACTATTTAACAGCCTTGTCGCTTGAATGAATAAGAAAGTCGAAAAAGGGGCATAATTTAGTAAAAAAGTAAAATAGGGTTATGGAACCTGCATAGTGCTTATCAGCTCATGACAGTGGACAAGTGTATGAAGTTTCAATCCATTCCCATTAGTGGGTACTGAGATACCAGCTTACATATAAGAATTTAACCCAAAAACTCCTAAGTTGAAAAAGGGGCATAATTTTGTAAAATGCAAAGTTGAGTTATTGACCCTTTGCACTGCACGTCATATCATGAAAGTGAACTAGTGTGTGAAGTTTCAATCCTTTCCCATTAGTGGATACTGAGATACCAGCTTACATACAAAAACTTAACCAAAAATTTCTATGTTGAAAAAGGGGCATAATTTTGTAAAAAATCAAAATAAAGTTATGGGACCTGCTTTGTGCATGTCAGATCATGACAGTGAACAAGTGTGTGAAGTTTCAATCCATTCCCATTAGTGAGTACTGAGATACCAGCTTACATACAAAACCTTAACCAAAAAATTCTAAGTCGAAAAAGGGCATAATTTTGTAAAAAAGCAAAATAGAGTTATGGAACCTGTGCAATGTAAGTCAGTTTATCACAGTAAATAAGTGTGTGAAGTTTCAATCCATTCCCACAAGTGGTTACTGAGATACAAGCTTACATACAAAACCTTAACCAAAAATTTCTAAGTCAAAAAAGGGGCATAATTTTGTAAAAAAGCAAAACAGAGTTATGGAACCTGTGCAATGTAAGTCAGTTTATCACAGTGAATAAGTGTGTGAAGTTTCAATCCATTCCCACAAGTGGTTGCTGAGATACCAGCTTACATACAAAAACTTAACCAAATCGGGACGCGGACGCGGACGCGGACGCATGGGCGAGTCCAATAGCTCTACTATTCTATGAATAGTCGAGCTAAAAACTCAAGATGAAAGATACACAAGCAGTATCCTAATAACAACACTTAAAAGGGGGGAAGAAATACAGTAGTATAACCATTACTTGCTTTAAACTGGCACGGCAAGCAGTCTGAACAAAAATATAGGTTTTGGGTGAAAATTACAGGCTATTTGGCCGTTTTAAAGGTTTTTTCAGAAGATTTAAAGGTTTTAAAGGTTTGCTCTGAAATTAAAGGTTTTTAAAGGTTTTAAAGGTTTCACTAGGAGGCCTGAATATATCCTCAAGATAAAAAAAAAATCATTTAAAAAAGAAAACAAAAGATCACCCATAGCGCGGAGCAAACCCGCGGCCTTGCCAGGGATCGAATTTAACGGTCGCTAACTCGCAAAATTCGAGTAAGAATAAAAAATGCGAGTAGATAATCATGGCACTAGAATATTTTCGCGATCACGTTCGAAAATTGGGGAATTCGCTCAAACTGTCCTTTTCTCTTTAAAAACTCCTTTCGGGCAGTTAATTTACCGATAATCACGTGACTGCTTCTAGACGTTTGTCGCTTTATACAAAAGTAATTATCAGATATGTAAGTAAGCGTCTAGGCAATATTTGTTTTAATTTTGGACCTCTGTAATTTGCAAAGTTCTGCGAAAATGGAGAGGAAAATAACATGTTTCTTGGTGCAAAAAGGCCCGCAGAGTTCGAAAATGCTAGCAACACTACAAACAGTGACCTGAGAAAAACTTAAAACATCAACGTCCAGCCAAAAGTCCAAAGAATCATCGAGTACTTTGGTTTGTATCATACTTTCAAAACCAGAAAGTCCCAAGCCTGTCCGGACCGTCAACTTTTATATGAATCCAAACAACAACAAAACAACTTAAATTTAGCATGTAAACAGCTTTTAAATAATTGCTAGTGGAACCCACCATTTTGCTAGTGGAAAAAAATGGCACTAGTTGGAAAATAAGTTAAATTCGATCCCTGCTTGCCCAACAAGAGCTGTCGGAGGACAGCAACGCTCGACTATTCAACAGCCTTGTCAATTGAATGAATACAAAAGTTGAAAAAGGGGCATAATTTTGTAAAATGCAAAGTAGACGTATTGAACCTCTGTACTGCATGTCATATCATGACAGTGAACAAGTGTGTGAAGTTTCAATCCTTTCCAATTTGTGGATACTGAGATACCAGCTTACATACAAAAACTTCACAAAAAACTGCTAAGTCAAAGGGGCATAATTTTGTAAAAATGCCAAGTAGAGTTATGGGACCTTCACAGTGCATGTTAGATCATGACAGTGAACAAGTGTGTGAAGTTTCAATCCATTCTAATTAGTGGATACTGAGATATCAGATTACATACAAAAATTTAACCAAAAACTGCTAAGTCGAAAAAGGGGCATAATTTTGAAAAACAAGAGGACCATGATGGTCCTGAATCGCTCACCTCTTCCCACATGACCCAGTTTTGAGTATGACGTCGTTTTTTTCTATTATTTGACATAGTGACCTAGTTTTTGAGCTCATGTGACCCAGTTTTGAACTTGACCTAGATATTATCAAGATAAAAATTCTGACCAATTTTCATGAAGATCCATTGAAAAATATGGTCTCTAGAGAGGTCACAAGGTTTTTCTATTATCTGACCTATTGACCTAGTTTTCAAAGGTACGTGACCCTGTTTTGAACTTTACATAGATATCATCAAGGTGAACATTCTCACTAATTTTCATGAAGATCTCATGAAAAATATGGCCTCTAGAGAGGTCACAAGGTTTTTCTATTTTTATACCTACTGGCCTAGTTTTTGACCGCACGTGACCCAGTTTCGAAACTGACCTAGATATCATCAAGGTGAATATTCAGATCAATTTTCATGAAGATCCATTGAAAAATATGGCCTCTAGAGAGGTCAAAAGATTTTAATAATTTTAGACCTACTGACCTAGTTTTTGATAGCAATTGACCCAGTTTCAAACTTGACCTAGATATCATCAAGATGAACATTCAGACCAATTTTTATGGAGATCCATTCACAAGTATGGCCTCTAGAGAGGTCACAAGGTTTTTCTATTTTAAGACCTACTGACCTAGTTTTTGACCGCACATGACCCTGTTTCGAACTTGACCTAGATATCATCAAGATGAACATTCTGACCAACTTTCATACAGATCCCATGAAAAATATGGCCTCTAGAGAGGTCACAAGGTTTTTCTATTATTTGACCTACCTACCTAGTTTTTGATGGCACGTGACCCACTTTCGAACTTGACCTAGATATCATCAAGATGAACATTTTGACCAATTTTCATGAAGATCTCGTGAAATATATGGCCTCTAGAGAGGTCACAAGGTTTTTCTATTTTTAGCCCTACTGACCTAGTTTTTGTCCGCACGTGACCCAGTTTCGAACTTGACCTAGATATCATCAAGATGAACATTCAGACCAACTTTCATACAGATCCCATGAAAAATATGGCCTTTAGAGAGGTCACAAGGTTTTTCTATTATTTGACCTACTGACCCAGTTTTTGATGGCACGTGACCCAGTTTCGAACTTGACCTAGATATCATCAAGGTGAACATTCTGACCAATTTTCATGAAGATCTTGTGAAATATATGGCCTCTAGAGAGGTCACAAGGTTTTTCTATTTTTAGACCTACTGACCTAGTTTTTGATGGAACGTGACCCAGTTTCGAATTTGACCTAGATATCATCAAGGTGAATGTTCTGACCAATTTTCATGAAGATCTTGTGAAATATATGGCCTCTAGAGAGGTCACAAGGTTTTTCTATTTTTAGACCTACTGACCTAGTTTTTGATGGCACGTGACCCAGTTTCGAACTTGACCTAGATATCATCAAGATGAACATTCTGACCAACTTTCATAAAGATCCCATGAAAAATGTGACCTCTAGAGTGGTCACAAGCAAAAGTTTACGGACGGACGGACGGACGCACGGACGGACGGACGACGGACGACGGACACCGCACGATCACAAAAGCTCACCTTGTCACTTTGTGACAGGTGAGCTAAAAAGAGAGTAGAGTTATGGGACTTGCTTAGTGCATGTCAGATCATGATAGTGAACAAGTATGTGAAGTTTCAATCCATTCCCATTAGTAAGTACTGAGATACCAGCTTACATACAAAACCTTAACCAAAAATTTCTAAGTCGAAAAAGGGGCATAATTTTGTAAAAAAGCAAAATAGAGTTATGGAACCTGTGCAATGTAATCAGTTCATCACAGTGAATAAGTGTGTGAAGTTTCAATCCATTCCCACAAGTGGTTACTGAGTTACCAGCTTACATACAAAACCTTAACCAAAAATTTCTAAGTCGAAAAAGGGGCATAATTTTGTAAAAAAGCAAAATAGAGTTATGGAACCTGTGCAATGTAAGTCAGTTTGTCACAGTGAATAAGTGTGTGAAGTTTCAATCCATTCCCACAAGTGGTTACTGAGATACCAGCTTACATACAAAACCTTAACCAAAATCGGGACGCGGACGCGGACGCGGACGCCGACGCATGGGCGAGTGCAATAGCTCACTATTCTATGAATAGTCGAGCTAAAAATGAGTTTACAGAACCATGCAGCGCCTCTACCCTCTCGGCCAGCGCGGCAGTTGACTTTGTTAGCGAGTATTTTTATTATAACAACTAACGATATTGTCCGTGTCCCGGCTCTGTGTAGTAAATTTGACTGCGCAACATCAAGCTGGGATCTATTCTCGTATTCCTTGAACAACAGGGTTCTCGGAAACGCCGAAATCGGCGTCCCTGTACGCATAATTGGTCCCGATATACGCGTGTTTATTGCAGCTTGGGAGTCCCCGGACGCACGTTTCTGCAGTGAGACGCAATGAAAATTAATTGATTACATGAACAGGCCTTTTTTTATGCTGATTTTAGGGCCGAAATTCGGCCCCATTCCCCAATCTAAAAAGTATTCTTTTTTCCCCACCTTGGCCAAAAATTCCCCATGCAAAAAAAATGATATTAGTTTTGATTTTCAGTCCTGATTTTAACAACTTTTCAGCAAATATATTCCTCCAAACAATGATTTCGCGACGTAAATTTCCCCTCCAAAAGGGACCTGGTACCCTTCCCCAAATTTACAAAAAAAGGGCTGATAAACCTGTGAATACACAAGGTTTGACTCGAGAGCAAAATAAGTGGGCGGAGTCACTCGCTTGTCACCGATAGCCGCGTATAGCCAATCAGCGTTGCCCGTTTACAGTACACCGAGAGATAAGCTGCATATGTATAATTAACTCGAATGTATACATGTGATTGTCGGCGTGATTGCATAGGTGACAATTTCTAATTGTTAACGACGGATTACGTAGTGTTTGGAGTAACTCCGATTGTTTTCTCACGTACTAATTACCAGGCAGTTTTAAAGAACGTTTTTAGAACAAGAGATAATTAGGAATGAATGTCCGAGTAATTTTAAGATGCTGTCGATGCCAGTCTTAGTAACGTGATTATTTTTCTGCAAAATCGATGATGTTACTGAAGAAGCATTTATTATATGTTGATCATAGACATACTGTGCATTCTTAATGTATTTTAGACCGAATGTTTTAACTTTAATAAATATTAAAATAAAAGCAGTAATTGTTCATGTATTTTCTTTTCACTGTATGTTTATATACGTTTCCATTTTGAAATAAAAAGGTAAAGATAAAATTATCACCAGGAATTTTGTCTAACTTGATATTTTTACAAGGGGAATTTTGTCCACCTTGATAATTTCACAGGGAGATTTTGTCCAGGAAGATCAGAAACAGAGGGGGGGGGGGGGGGTTGTGCAGGGGGGATTTTGTCCTACATTAATTTTTGACTACATTTTACCTTTACCTTTTCATCGCACCTTAACAATATTTGGGTGAAGAATTGTGATTACAAAATGTCTGTCGGTCTACACTTAATTTGACAGTACAATAGAGGCCTGTGTTTTGACGAAACATTTAAGTCTGTCCGTCAGTCTAGTCAGTAGTTGGGACTGCAACTTTTTCAGCTTTGGGAGTCCCAGGACTGCAACTTGAAATTGCTAGTGAGAACCCTGGAACAAGCTATTTGTGTTGAAAACGCTCCAAATAAGTTGTCTTTTTTCTGAGCACTGACAGAATATGGAATTTTTTTAAAACATGTTGAAATGGTATAGTGGTGTCCGGTAATATCGCGGGTTCTCTTGTATCGCGGTAACCTCCCTTTGCCGGAAATTCTTCGCCGAGCAGCACCGTAGTGACTTACATTTGTAAACCGGAACCACGAGATTTTGTTTACAAACATTTCTTAAAAAAATTCCATCGTAAATGGTAAATATTACTTAGTTTGATCGCAACCATTCAATATCTCAAAATTATGCATCTGCTCATCACCCCTTCCCGCCCTAAAACACTTTTATTTAAATTAAACTAAATCCACAACCTGGACAGCTTCAGAAAGTTCATCTAATGCATTGTTTTTATGAATGAAATTATTGCGGTCACACGATGACGCAAGTAGGCGTGTCCCGCAGCTATCAAAATCAAATACCGCGATATCTGAGAACTATGGGATTGTTAAAGTATACCAATTACCGGGATACACATATTACCGTGAATGTCCAGTTTTGACACTTAACATGAAAATTGCTTTACAATTTTTCTCTCATTATTCATGCTCAATGTGCTTAGAATTTTAGCAAAACTATTTCTGAAAATTGGAGCGTCTTTCTTTTTATTTCATACTGATCCCAGAAATTAAGGAATTTAGCTAAGTGACTGGTCATTATGGTTAATCTTTGCAATTTTTCTCAGCAAATTTTCAATGAAGTTGCTTATTTCTGCCATATCTGTTCCATATTTAGTTTGGCCTATTGTAAAATAGAAATGTTTTTTTGTCTTAGATCAATTTAACAACTTCTTTAAATTGAAAGTTGAAATTCACGGTAATAGGTATATGCCAGAAAATGCTAAAATTCCCCGCCTCTGTTCTTTGAATGACAGTAGTGGAACTTTAACCTGGTGTTTTGATGATTTTTTTGCCAAAAGTTTAAAGCTAAAATATAAATTAATTGTACAGAACAAAATTTATCCTTTTATACAATCACTTTGTTATAAATAGAGGCCACTGAATATAAGACTCACGGTAATTGGTATACCCAGTATATGTCAAGTATGGCTGACATTTTATTGTGTTTTTTACACATTCTCCGCTGGCTGAGAAAGAAAGATGATTTGCAAGTTATAACAGACGTTTTAATGCAGAAAACAAACTAAAGATCAGACTTTATTGATATGTTATTTATGTTCCGACTGTTAGTATACTGGGTATACCAATTACCGTGAGTCTTATATTCAGTGGACTCTATTTATAACAAAACGATTGTATGAAAAGATAAATTTTATTCTGTTTAATTAATTTATATTTTAGCTTTAGACTTTCTGCCAAAAAATAGTCAAAACCTCAGGTAAAAGTTCCACTATTGTCATTCAAAGAACAGAGGTGGGGAATTTTAGCATTTTCTTGCATATACCTATTACCGTGAATTTCAACTTTTAATCTAAAGACGTTGTTAAATTGATCTAAGACAAAGAAAGCATTTCTATTTTACAATGGGCCAAACTAAATATCAAACAGATATGGCAGAAATAAGCAATGTCATTGAAAATTTGCAGAGAAAACTTGCAAAGATTAACCATAATGACCAGTCACTTAGCTAAATTCCTTAATTTCTGGGATCAGTGAGAAATAAAAAGAAAGACATTCCAATTTTCAAAAATAGTTTTGCTAAAAATCTAAGCACATTGAGCATGAATAATGAAAAAAAAATTGTAAAGCAATTTTCATGTTAAGTGTCAAAACGGGACATTCACGGTAATATGTATATCCCGGTAATTGGTATACCCAGTATACTGAGATACGAGGGAACTCCATCCTAACAGAAGTTGTTGTATCATCGAGACATGTGCTCAGTTTGTTTTAAACGGCGAAAATATATTGGCTTAAGGTTGGCAGGGGCAGATTGGGAGGGGGGACAGGTACCTCTAAGTGTCTGTGGAGGAAATGACCAAAGCGGGGGCAAGTTGACTGGGGGACAAGTTGATTTGATACACTAGCTTTTGTCTTGAAAACTTTGTCGAGCCCGGCCTAGGCTTCGATCACACTGTCTTAAATTATACAATCATTTGGACTAATATGCGACTGAATTCATTCCCATTTGCCTTCCAAGAAGTATGCATTTTCACACTATTTTGATCAATATTCCTTTCAAAACTAGCTAAAGGAGCAAAACTTTGGGATCTGTTTGTTTCAGAATCAGATCATTGGCCAGTATAATTCGTCAGAAGAATAGCTATAGGTTACACCAATAAAAGCTTAAAGAAGCATTTCTAATGTGCCTCTCATCGTGAAAAATTAATTGACTAACTCATACCTCATTCGCATCGTTTGGTAAGTTACCGATGAAAACGTCAAAAGTTTGAAGCCCTTTTCGAGCCATTTTTTCTGCACATGTATAATTTTAGAATGGTTTACAAATTCTAGGCGTATTCGTTTTGCAATTCCGAACAATTCTTTACGAAACGCTGTTCGAAAACTATCGATACCCAAGTTACTTTACTAATATCTCAAGATAACAAGATAACACCACAGGGACTCTTTATACAGTAGTGCAAGAAATCGTGCATGAAAAGGGGCGAATTGTGTACCTTCTGTGAAAATCACGAAACTTGGTATGGTAGTAGATAAATATAATATGCTTCATTTAAGCGCCTGGGAAGTGGTTTGTGGAAATCCAAAATGGCCGCCAAAATCCAAGATGGCCGCCATAATTCACAATTTTATAAGAAAATGACAAAAGAAGTGTGCATATCAAGCAATAAAAACACTTTAACATTGGAATAATAGTGGAATATTACAGTATAGTATGCATTAAATAAGTCCACGGATTATATTAAAAAAATCAATATGGCCGCCAATATCCAAAATCGCCGCCAAAAATAATCTATTATTTGAAAATGGCGAAATGATTGTTTATATTAATATTCAAAAGGGATGTAAATTGAAACAGTAATATTTAGAATATATACCCTTACATAATCTATAGAATCATATTGAGAGAAAATCCATCACTGCCTCCATATTTCAAGATGGCTCGCACTATGAATCAATTCATGGATTCACTACTGGCACTTGATTGCTTTTTTTCTAAAGCATCAAAGGTATATTAACTAGTGACACATTTAAATATACAAACCATATAATTTGCACAATAACACACAGTTTGTAAATATATGTATTTGAATGAACTACCAAGTAGCCACATCAATGTCCTGCAAACCTGAATCCTGCGAATGCAGACTTCAGAAAGGAGTTAAATGATACCACACAATCTACCTTATAAAGGCTGATGTCCACCACTACAATCTCGACTAGACTAGCTCTAGGTACGGCATGCGACTAGTCTCTATATGCTATTGCCAAACCGATGCAGTGGAATAGACATGTGCAACTGACATATGGCCATATGGAGAGCATAAGGTTTTGATCACATCGAGCTGACTGCATGTAAAGATGGCCGCATGGAAGCCTATCTGAGACCAGCTAGAGATAGTGTGTACTTTACATAGGACTACACCCAACTATTCAAGAAGATTACCCGTCAACCTCTGAGATGCTGTCACCTTTTCAGAAAGAATCCCGACATATCTTTTTTTATAGGGATGTTTGTGATTCTACAAAATAACTGAAAAAATCAAAATTTATTACCGGTTCTCACCACGTAGGATAATTTGAGGTAAGAAAAATGTCGGAGCTACTGTCAACGCTTGAGAATCTGTCAATCAGTGCCACATAAAGTGAAGCATCCATAATTAACACAGAGTTATTGGATGGGGATGAAACTATGAACAGACTGAAAACCAGGAATGGAGTATTCAACTTCAGAAACTACAACAGATCATAGTAAATTCTATTAGATTAATTACCGTTCCTCATGTTGGTATATCTGACCACTCTGTTGTCCTTTCTGCATGCAATAACAGCTCTTTTCCGGCAGCATTGGCACAATGATTCTGTTGCACTTATTATGTCATACGAAAGGACAACAAAGCTCTAAAGTACTTATTAAATGGCAATAACTTTATCGTGGGAAATCGCAGCTGCTATAAACTGTAAGCCCCAATGTTGTTTTCAAGGGAAGTGTTTGTTTTTTCCCTTTTTCGCTGCAGAAGAATGGGGTCTGATCACAACTAGCTTTGAGAATATCATACATACGATGTCACATCTGTTGAGAATTCTGGGAAGAATCTACAAATTGTGGTAAAAGTACCTATACTAAACAGGCAGTTCAAATCCGTTTTCACCCTCATATTCCCTTTAACCTTATCTCAATCATGTTATTCTCTTCTCCAAAATCTAGGTACTGATACTGCACCAGACACATCAATAAAATTTTATACTATGCAAGACATAATCATTGACCAGAAGGGGATGTTGAAATTGCTATTAAATCTGAAAAAGCTGCGGGAACGGATAACATAAAGCCACTTGTCCTAAAAGAACTTTGAAATTAGATCGCTAAAATAAGTAAATTATTTTTAAAACATCTTTAATTTCTGGTATATTGCCGAAAGTATGGACATCAGCAAATAAACATAGCAAATAACCGTCCCATTTCCCTTACTTGTATTTTATGTAAAGTTTTAGAGCACATTGTAGCATCTAATATCTCTTCTCATTTTACTAAATATAATATTCTTTATGATGTACAGCATGGATTCAGGAAACGTCGCTCCTGTGAGACCCAACTGCTACAGATCGTTGATGACATTGGAAAAACTCACGAAAGGTAATCAAACTGATCTCTAGTTCCTTTAGATTTTAGCAAGGCAATTGACAAAGTCAGTCATCTAAAATTACTATATAAACTGCAAGAACATGGCTTCTGGATTTTATGTTTGGCCTTTCTCCAGATACACAGACAGACATTATTACTGCATTAAATAGTACATCACGCTATCTAGATGATACACTAAATATGGATAATCCGTTTTTGCTCAGTTGGTGGATACTATTTATCCCCGGGAGCTGCTGTTAAATAAAACAAACAACTCGGATACCACTGCCTCATTTCTAGATTTACATCTCTCTATTTACGACAATTTTATACATACCAAAATTTATGACAAGAGGGGTGATTTTAAGTTTAGTATTGTAAATTTCCCCCATTTGGATGGGGGTGTACCCCAGGCTACATCTTATGGAATATATATTTCTCAGTTAATTCGGTTTGCAAGGGCGCGTAGTCACGTTGAGGATTTCAATAAACGTACCCAATATATTATAAATAAACTTCTTCAACAGGGCTACCGTTAATTATAAATTACGTAAATACTTTACTAAATTTTACTATCGTAATTCAGATTTGGTTTTAAAATACAACAGCAATTTAAAGACACTTCTGCGAGAAGGTATATCAAAACCCGTTTTTTTATGGGGATGTGGTTTACAAACTTCGTAAGATTTTGGGTTATGGCAATTTTCCAGTTGTATTTAGTAAAGTCATTAAACGTTTTATCAAAAGAGGTTATGACCCAACTGTTTTGAGACACACCGCATGTTTGGTGTTCAGCCCTTATACAGTTGAACGCTACGCTTTCCTCTTTGATTGTCTCTGACGGAACAGGTGGAGGACTCTATGATTAGTAGTTCTTAAATCCCACCAGGACTGACGTCTTCTGGCCTGTTTCGTCGGGCCCTTAAGGGTGTTTCCCTTGTTGCTCTGTCTTCTGCAAAGGCATTAAGTACATGCGTTTTAGGTTCTTAAGGATTGCATTTACATATATATACAAGAGCATTTTTTGTGTTTTACATTACATGCCTTCTGTTGCCTTTGCGTATGTTAGGGTTTCACCTGGCGGGGATAACTTTTATTTACACTGTCCTGTGACTTTGGAACATGGTGGGGGTAGAGTGAGGTTAGGTGCACCATAAACCGGTTTAAGCTCCCCAGTGGTGGTTTTGCCACTGACCGTTCCAAGGCAGTGCCCCACTGTGTTCCTTTATTTGTTTGTTTTGTCCTTGTGTGTTTGCTTTGTGTGTGTGTGTATGTTCATCGTGTGCGCGTCTGGGTTTGCGTTTGGGGAGGCTGCGTTTTTAGAACGTGGCTTTCCCTGTTGGATTTTCTCCCTTGTTTTCATCAACACTACTTTATTATGGATTAAATCTTTTCTTATAGGTCGCACACAGTCAGTTATTCTTGAAAGTGAAAATTCAGCTGAAGTAGCTGTTACATCTGGAGTACCACGTTGTCCGTATCTGGGCCGTAACTATTTTCCCAAAACCCTCAGATCCTAAATTCGCTTATTTGCAGATGACACTGCTGTTTACCTTACTATTTGTAGCCCTCAAGATTCCCATTCTACAAGAAGACCTAATAAAGTTGGGAAAATAGGAAGAAAAGTGGGAATTGGAGTTTAATCCATGTAAATGTGCTGTCTTAAACATTACTAGAAATAAGGAAAAATTAAGCTTAACAATATATTTCATGGTCATATTTTAGAAACAGTTCAGGATATAAAATACCTAGGCCTTGACATCTCTGATGACCTCTCCTGGAATAAACATATACGTAGAATAACATCTAACTCTAACCAAACTCTTGGGGTTTTTTTGCAGGAATATCATCACCAAAAATTAGATCAAGCAACTCGCCTATAAGACTCCTGTTAGACCGCAATTGGAATACTCTTCATCTGTCTTGTCCCCTTACACCCATTATAACATTGACAAAATTGAAAAAGTCCAACGTAGAGCTGTCCGGTGGGTTAAAAATAATTATTCATATCAGGACAGTGTAACCTCAAACTATGAGAAACGAACATGGGTGGCAGACCTTAGAAAATAGACAGACTGAGACAAGACATCACTTTTTACAAAATTGTTAACCATTTTGTTGCAGTCCCTCTGTCGTCATACCTTGAGCGCCCCATAAGAATGGCCCGCCATACGCATCACCTATCCTATAGACAGGTCAATACCTCTGCCAATCATTTCAAGTTTTCTTTTTTTCCCTTATACGGTGATGATATGGAACAGCCTTCCTTCCTATGTCATCTTGCAACCTGAGCTTGATATATTCAAGCAGGCCCAGCACTCCTACTACAATACCTAGATAGCTAAAGCAGTGTTTTTAATCTTTTAACTCACCTGATGACGTTCTGTCATCTTTTAACTTCTATCACTTATGACAACTCATGTCAATTATCTTTTAACTTTTTTTTCGCACTGACGCGCAGCTGCTAGTAATACCCGAAAGGGGAGTTGAGCAGGATCAATAGATAGATAGCTTTTAATAGTCAAAATTTCATGTCTATATGTTTAACACCACCAAGTTGGACTAATATTTCGTCTATTCCCGTCAAGGACTACAAGAAAAAGTTTCTTCAGCTGATGTTTAATGACGGACCATCTGCCTTTGAAGTCACAGTATATTATAGCTTTTTGCTATGTAGAATACAGACCACTAACTTGTCACCCGGTATGACCTTAAACAAATATCTTTTTTAAGTAAATAAGAGTGTCAGAATGTTACAATATATGCCCGTCATCACAAAGGGGAGTTAATCTTAAATTTAATCCGCACATAAATCCTTACCAGATAGAGATAGGTCAAACTATTGTCTTGATTTTTCCCTGCGGCCAGTAATAAAAAGTTACAATATAAGCTATTTATAGTAACAACAAAAGGAAGTAATTCTAACACTAGGGACCTGGTTCTTGCGCATGACACTCCGTCTCATAGTGGTGAACATCCTTGTGTCAAGTTACATCAAAATCCCTCCATGCATGAAGAAGAAATGCTCTGGACAAAGTGATTCTTGTATCTGACCTTTGGCCTCTAAGTGTGACTTTGACCTTAGACCTAGGGAAATGTTTCTTGCGCATGACACTTCGTCTCATGGTGGTGAACATTTGTGCCAAGTTACATCAAAGTCCCTCCATTGACAAAGTATCGACCTTTGACCTCTGTTACCTTGACCTATTTAAAAACCCGAAAAAAAATAATTACAGTCCTTGAAATTATTATATCTTAACCCTTGAAGTAATGGCTGAATGTAAGACAAGACAACAAATAGCTTTTTAAAGATATAAAAAGTTTCATATTAAAACAACAGTTAGGATCTCAGCGAAAACCACCAGTCTACAAGCAAATCAAGTACAGCCTAGATGACAACGACAGGTCAATGATTTTCGCCATGACCTGCTGGTCAAAGGTTTGATGTTTGTTACAAATTATTCATTATTTTTTTATATTAATACATTGTCATCATATAATTTTGGCTGTATTATAGAAAATTCTTGATTTTCAGACTGCTGGTTACACAAAGAAACAATAAACTTCTTTAAACACGAGAAAGTAAACAATTTTACCAAAAGTGTATAGTATGCGGATATTTAATATTTGGATGTATGAATTTGAATGAATATAAATGAATTAAGATTAATATTTCTGTTCAAAATAATAAGCTTACTCATATTTTGTTGTCGAAAATCGCCAACTTGAAAATATTAGATAACAAAATATTCAATCTGGTAACTGACTTAAACTGAATAAACGACGGGTAAAATGTCAATTGCAAATAGAAATACATTAATAAACAACTTTTTCTCATGACACTTATGGATCTTCTTCAAATTAGTCATTCAAATTAACATTCAAACATTGTGAATATACAATTTCACTTGGGTTTTGATTACATTTACCGATTTTCATGACTGCCTGGTAAATTCAAATTAAACTAAAAGGTATTAAATCGATATAATAATCAGTGAACTTAAGTTGTTGTTGTACACATCTGGGCAGTGCATGAAAATCTTATTGATTCTAATATGGATTTATTCTAAATCACATATGTCTTGTAATATACTTAATACCAATGGAACTGCAGTACTCGAAAATGCACTCTGATTGGTCTTAACCTAATGTACTTATGTCATATAGTTATGAAAGAACATTATTAGTTCCTCTTCTAGTTCTGTTCAAATGGGGACACATGGTCCTGTTAAGAGGCCCCTAGAGTTTAGTCCAAATAATAGCACGTTTTGGGACAGCATGATAACTTTTGACTGTCGCTGTCCAGTCATGTCCAAACTTATTCTGCCTATTTCTGTTAGGAAATCCCCAATGAAATCATTTGGAATGTTTTCTGGTACATTTACAATGTATTTGTAATGATTACATCTCTGATAATGAATTTATGTTGACATTCGATAGCTGGCTACTTTCTTCTTGTCCTTTCCACGTTTTAGGATAGGTGCCATGATCGCCTCCATCCAGACCTGTGGAAGTTTTCCCTCCTTCCAGCTCAGGTTGAAGACATCTAGAAGGGTTTTCGTAGCAAAACTTCCCATATGGGTCAGCATCTCATTGGTGATGTGGTCTGGTCCTGGTGATTTCTTGGCCTTGAGCTTCTTCAGTGCTGTAAGTAGCTCATTTAGTGTGAGGCTTGCTTCCATCACTTCTTCCTTGGACTTTTTGGATCTTCTCTCTCTTTCCTCCCTTCTAACTTCTCTTTGCCATCCTCTGTTGACTATGATGTTGCTTACTTTCTCGTAGTTTTCAGCAAACGTATTTGCAGCCTGTTTTCCAGTCAGCAGAAAACCATTTTCTTCTACAGATGTAGTGCCTCTTTCGCATCCGCTTCATCATTCAATCGCCGTGTAAGTTTCCAGAGCTTTGTACTGTCTTTTTCTAAATTGAGTGAGAGAGTTTTTTCTTTCCAGCTCTGTCTTCTGGCCTGGATCTTTGCTCTCAGAAACTTGGCTCATGCCTTTTGGAGTTTTATGTTGTTGGTTTGGGACAGTTGTGTTTCAGCCTCTCGCCTGGCATCTGACAACTCCTCCTGAAGGCCCTCTAGATCCTTGTTCCAGTATGGCCTGTAACCTCTCCTGGAACCTCTAGGAATACATTTTTGGCTGCCTGGAGTAGGGCTGCATTGAAGTCCTTTGTGACTTTGTTGATGTCTCTGCCTTTAGTGGGAATCTGTCTGCAGGTTTCATCTGTAAGCTCTCTGTATCTTTTCCAATCAGCCTTTTTGTAGTTCCAACGAGTTAAGCTTGGTTCCTGTATGGTCCTATATTGCAAGGTGAGGTAAACAGGACGGTGATAGCTACCGCCTAGTTGCTGGCCTACTTCTCTTGCAATATTCTTGTGGATGTCTTCAGTGCAGAAACCAAGATCAGGAGTGGAAGTGGTGTGCCAACGTCTGGAATAGAAAGTGTCCTGGTCGTCGGGGTTGTTGATCAGCAACAAGTTGTGATCATCTTGCCAGGACTCTACCTCTTCTCCACGCCTGTCTATGTGGTCATATCCCCAGCTCTGTGAGTGGCTGTTGAAGTCACCAATGACTAGGAAGTTTGAGTCCTGCACTGGGATCGTGTCAGTGGATAGAGGTTTGTCATTTGGGGAGTAGAGGTTGACAACATTTAACTCCACATCTTTAAGTTTTAGGCGTAACACCTGATACTCGGTGTCATCCATGTGCACAGTGATCTGCGTTGCTGCTATGTTGTTTCTCACCAGTGTTAGGATTCCTTCCTTGCTCCTACACAACCTGTCACAATGGAAGCACTGGTAGCCTCCACCCTTGAAGGATTTGTCCTCGCTAAAATGAGTCTCTAGGATGCAGTAGACCTGAATGTCCTTATCAAACAAGATGTTCTTTAAGTCCATTTTCTTATTGAGGAGTGCTTCTGCATTCCAATGCATAACCTTTCAAGGTTGCATTGGCTTCTGTTTTGTTACCGTGTGGCCAGTAAACTTCCTCCCTCGTCTCCTAGCTCTAAGGCGATGGGAGTTACCTCCAGTAGTATGAGGTGGACTCTGTCGAGGCTCAGAGCCCTGCACTGATTCTGCCTGGAAGGATCTCAAAGAACCAGCGCCATAACAACTAGATCTAGATGATTGTGTAGTCATGGTGTAGTAAATGCATTGTACCATGGTTTGTTAGAGAGCACCAACTGGCCTGGTACATCTGTCTTCAGCTCTCTAGGTTTTATCTGAGTCCTATACAGTTCTGCCTGAGGCCGCAGGGTGCTCAATATCCATATGTCGCCACGAGAAGGCACTGCATAGGGCTTGTCTACAGAGAGGCTGTGTACTGGCAGGGAAGACTTGCGCACTTGGCTTGCTTTTTGCCCAAAGGGCAAGCCAGCGGCAGAACGTCAGCGGAAGGTGACGAGCACACAACACACAGCACGCCATACTAGACACATCAGTAGACCATTTGACACACAAAGAATATCAGATTTCTTGGTTAAGTTTTGCATTTAGGTCAACTTTTCTCCATAACTATTGCTTTAAAACTTGGGAGCAGTTATTCGCCAAAAAAAAGCTGACTCTGCACAGCAAGTACCATAACTCTACATTGCTTTTTGCAAGAATTATGGCCCCTTTTTGGACTTAGAAAATCTGTTATACAGAGACAAAAATGTCAGATGAGCGTCTGCACCTGCAAGGCGGTGCTCTTGTTTAAAGATAGTTTAGAAACAAAAGCTCTTGTTCTTATGTTCATAATCATAAATATGACGAAACTTTTATTCTAAAGAAACATTTTTTATTCAAAATCTGAGTCCAGTTCCTTTTAGCCAAATGTTTGTTGAAACGAGTCATCTGATTGGTTCAAATAGAAATAGATTGGTGGAAATAAAAATAGCAATATTTGAAATCTGATGATACAGAAAGATGAATTTGAATGGGCTGTCATCAGATCTAACTTTTAGGAAGATCAAGAACTTAAGTAAGATTGTGTCATCGGCAGTCTGCTGTGTATTGAAACCAGTGTCAGGGTAGATATCTCCTCGCACCTGTTTACACATATTTCTATATTTCTGAAGATTTAAGTCTCTTATTTTAAAATTATGAGTTATATTTAACCATGAATATTAATGTTTAATTTATTGGAGCAAGTAAGTTTGACCAGTAATTTTATAGTTATTTGGATTTTTTAACGTCTTCATTTTCCTAACAGTAAAATGCGGATACATGTAAGGCTTAGAGGGATGACAACTATAAAATAACAGATCATAAAATAAGTCATCCCGATAAGCCAAATAAATAAGGCTACCTAGAGCTAAAAATAGAAAGAAACTTCCAATGCTTTCTTCTCATGTACTGCTTGATGGATCCCCATATTACTTGGTCTGGTTAATTATAATGTCCTCTCCCAAATTTATCCAAGTGAGGGCACTTAGAGGGTTGGCCTTTCCCAAGAGATAGATATTCAAGAGATAGCACTATGATACGGATAAGAGCTATCTGTATAGAAGTCAAACTAATTTGACGTGATCCTAGGAAATATTGAGTTATTTTTCTTATGGGCAAATTATCTCCACTCACGTCAAACACTTTAAAGACCAAAACAGTGGAGGAAATTGCCAATGAAATTGTAATCGCTGCCGATTTGGGTTTAAATGCTGATTTTGTAGCGGATATGAGATATATTCAAATAAAACTTACATGTATCACAAGGGGATTCAATTCCTCATTGATTTATGTAAAAATTATCAATTTCCAAAATTTCCAGAGTTTTCTGGTGATTTAAACCTACCAGTATGTATGTACTGTACACACTTAACGTTTACCACGTCTGCATGGCAATAGGCGCAAGCAATAAAACCAATAACTTACATGACAATGTACTGCGATTTATCTCCATAATTTTGGTCCTTTGAAGTTTTGACGGTTAGATTGCCTGTCACAAATATAAAACAATCTGACCGTCAAATTATTTTGTTTGTTTGTTTTGGGTTTAACGCCGTTTTTCAACAGTATTTCAGTCATATAACGGCGGGCAGTTAACCTAACCAGTGTTCCTGGATTCTATACCAGTACTAACCTGTTCTCCGCAAGTAACTGCCAACTTCCCCACATGAATTATCAGAGGTGGAGGACGAATGATTTCGACTATCTGTATAAGGCTTTATGGAAGATATCTCATACATATTTATGTTTGAAAGCTAGCACTTACAGATGGGAAGAGCTCTCTCTAGTTGAATGAGATAGCAGCTGACATAAAAGAACCTGCCGTATGTATATCTAATAGTGTTAGTAGCTAGGTTTAAGATCTATCAGTTTTGTGTAACAAGGTATCTCCTGTTTCTCATTGTATACACAATGTAATGCTATCTCCAATAAAAAGACATAGATCTCTCTAGAAAAAGAGGTAACAGTCACAGAACAGAGATAGCTTTTTTTAGAATACACCTATCTAACTGAATACATATGACTATAAAAAACTGATGCTGTAGTCACTGAAAAAATAGTAAAACCAGTTACCATAGCTAGGAACTTCATTTATATCTGACTTAAAAATAGAGGTAGGTTATTTGTCTTTGCAGAAAGAGAACTGCAAGATGCCAAAATAAGGAATCAGTGTGAAGAAGATGGAGTTTCTACCTCTGTTGATTACTTACTGTGTGCTGTTTATAGTTGGTTCTCTATGCTTGCTGTATAGGGATTCAGCTCTCTTGTGTACAGGACCTATTGGTGCTCTCAGACAGATTTTAACTGAGGTAAGATTGTCCTTACTGTAACAAATATTGTGCAGGGACTCAGCACTCTAAGACTTGTGTACAGGACTTATTGGTCCACTGAGACAGATTTTAACTGAGTTAAGATTGCCCTTACTGTAAGAAGTATTGTACAGGGACTCAGCACTCTTGTGTACAGGACCTATTGGTGCTCTTAGACAAATTTTAACTGAGGTAAGATTGTCCTTACAGTAACAAATATTGTACAGGGACTCAGCACTCTTGTGACCAGGACTTATTGGTCCACTGAGACAGATTTTAACTGAGTTAAGATTACCCTTACTGTAACAAGTATTGTACAGGGACTCGGCACTCTTGTGTACAGGACCTATTGGTGCTCTTAGACAAATTTTAATTGAGGTAAGATTGTCTTTACTGTAACAAATATTGTACAGGGACTTAGCACTCTTGTGTACAGGACCTATTGGTGCACTCAGACAGTTTTTAACTGAGGTAAGATTGTCCTTACTGTACCAGATAGTGTACAGGGACTCCGCACTTTTGTGTACAGGACTATTGGTGCACTCAGACAGATTTTAACTGAGGTAAGATTATCCTTACTGTTACAGATAGTATGCAGGCACTCTGCACTTTTGTGTACAGGACCTGTTGGTGCTCTCAGGCAGATTTTAACTGAGGTAAGATTGTCCTTACTGTAACAGATATTGTACAGGGACTTAGCACTCTTGTGTACAGGACCTATTGGTGCACTCAGACAGTTTTTAACTGAGGTAAGATTGTCCTTACTGTACCAGATAGTGTACAGGGACTCGGCACTTTTGTGTACAGGACTATTGGTGCACTCAGACAGATTTTAACTGAGGTAAGATTATCCTTACTGTTACAGATAGTATGCAGGCACTCTGCACTTTTGTGTACAGGACCTGTTGGTGCTCTCAGGCAGATTTTAACTGAGGTAAGATTGTCCTTACTGTAACAGATATTGTACAGGGACTCGGCACTCTTGTGTACAGGACCTATTGGTGCACTCAGACAGTTTTTAACTGAGGTAAGATTGTCCTTACTGTAACAGATAGTGTACATGATCGGCACTTTTGTGTACAGGACTATTGGTGCACTCAACAGATTATACTGAGTAAGATATCTTACTGTTACAGATAGTGTAAGGTACTCTGCACTTTGTTTACTGACCTGTTGTGCTCTCAGCAGATTTTAACTGAGGTTAAGATTGTCTGTCCTTACTGTAACAGATAGTGTACAGGGACTCAGAACTCTTCTGTACAGGTCCTATTGGTGCTCTCAGACAGATTTTAACTGAGGTAAGATTGTCCTTACTGTAACAGATAGTGTGCAGGGACTCAGCATTCTTGTGTACAGGACCTATTGGTGCACTCGGACAGAATTTAACTGAGGTAAGATTGTCCTTACTGTAACAGATAGTGTACAGGGACTAGGTACTTTTGTGTACAGGACCTATTGGTGCACTCAGACAGAATTTAACTGAGGTAAGATTGTCCTTACTGTAACAGATAGTGTACAGGGACTCTGCACTCTTGTGTACAGGACCTGTTGATGCTCTCAGGCAGATTTTAACTGAGGTAAGATTGTCCTTACTGTAACAAATATTGTACAGGGACTCAGCACTCTTGTGTACAGGACCTATTGGTGCTGTCAGACAGATTTTAACTGAGGTAAGATTGTCCTTACTGTAACAAATAGTGTACAGGGACTCAGCACTCTTGTGTACAGGACCTATTGGTGCTCTCAGGTAGATTTTAACTGAGGTAAGATTGTCCTTACTGTAACAAATATTGTACAGGGACTCAGCACTCTTGTGTACAGGACCTATTGGTGCTCTCAGGTAGATTTTAACTGAGGTAAGATTGTCCTTACTGTAACAAATATTGTACAGGGACTCAGCACTCTTGTGTACAGGACCTATTGGTGCTCTCAGACAGATTTTAACTGAGGTAAGATTGTCCTTACTGTAACAGATATTGTACAGGGACTCAGCGCTCTTGTATACAGGTCCTTTTGATACTCTCATACAGATTTTAACTGAGGTAAGATTGTCCATACTGTAACAAATATTGTACAGGGACTCAGCACTCTTGTTTATAGGACCAATTGGTGCACTCAGACAGGTTTTAACTGAGGTAAGATTGTGCTTACTGTAACAGATAGTGTACAGGGACGCAGCACTCTTGTGTACAGGACCTATTGGTGCTGTCAGACAGTTTTTAACTGATGTAAGATTGATTGTCCTTACTTTAACAAATATTGTACAGGTCCTATTGGTGCTCACAGACAGATTTTAACTGAGGTAAGATTGTCCTTACTGTGACAGTTTTTATACAGGGGCATGGCTGTGTTGGGCATTGGACGCTAAAGGTTATAAATATTCTTCTATTGATGTTATTTGCATACTATTCCGATCAGTTATAACAAAGTTATGAGGCTAGTACATGTATTGAAACTTTTAGAACACCCCTTGCAAGTACACGGATTAAGAAAATAAGTGCTCTACAGGTTAAATACCAGGCAAAAAATAAGTGCAGTATATGTGAACAAAATTATTCAAAGGAGTACATTACTTTGATAGAGTGAACAGTTATTTTTGGTGAAAGGATTGCATCCACTGAGTTGTAGTCAATATGAAGTTGTATACGCATAAATAGCTCAACTGTTAACAGTTATAAGTTGCTCTGATGAGCAGAAAAAAAACTTCAGTAAGGTAAAAGACCATATTAATATTAAGAATATAGTTATTATATCTGATTTATATTTCATTCAGAGTGTAGAGAGAATTGTTCCCAGAAGTATCCAGAATGTTCTTCTCAAGCTGTGCACCTATCTGCTGTATACAAGGTAAGTGATTCTGAGCTCACATGAGCACTAAGTGCTCAAGGTTTCCCACTGCCTAGTTCTTTCGTTTTTCGTTGTTTATCAACAATGCTTTAAATGGCATCTTCTCCTAAAATGTGTGGCCAATTTTAGCCACACTACAGTAATGTTGATCAAATCTGAAGAAGTCCATTTCATAAAATACTGTGGTTGCACGGTAACAAAAAAGAAAGATTTTAAAATCTCTGCAGAAACTGTTGACCAGATCTAAAATAATTTCACAAAACATTTCTGTGGTGTCCCTCTACTAAGAGTTTTCAAACTAAACCTATTGTCAAAAATTATGGCCCCTATGGGGTGTGGTTTTCACTTTTTCCTCTTTGTATACATTGCAAATTTTAAAAATCATCTTACCAGAAACAGAATGATGGACCAAATTTCAAAATAGATGCATTAAATCTTTCTTTGAGTGACTCCTTAACAAGCTGGATAGAGTTTGGGTGCGTGCATTGTTATAAAACTGTGTAATGTTTGTGTGAAAGTTTAACGCCTTTTAACAGTATTTCAATATTGTTAGTGTGGACAGCTTACTCATAGTTTGTGGATTATGTATATATCTTACTGATCAATAGTCAGAAATATTTGACATTGGTCTTTTGAACCTCGGGCAATAGTTTTGACTGTTGACCACTAAGCCATTCAAGGCAGTGACTTACCTCCTTTTCAGCTAACCAGACATGCTTGTGTTATGTTAAACTTATTTTAACTAATCATTATCCCCTGATGACGGGATATTGTTTTGGCGTTGTCCGTTCAGTTGTTTGTCCATCCAACCGTCCGTCTGAAATTAAAAATACTGGTAAGTCAAAAAGAATTGAAGTTAGAATCACCAAATCTCACATAATTATTAATTAGCAAATGACCTTTGCTCACATATTGTATTATCTTCCTTGACCGAGTATGAGCAGTTTTTTGCCTTGATTTGGTAAAACAAATTTGAAAATGCTTGTAATTCAAAAAGATTTTTAACTAGAACCAACAAACCTCAAGTAATGATTAATTAGCACATGACTTTTGCTCACATTTAGTTTAAACCCCCTTGACCCAGTAAAAGCAGTTTTTAAAGGATTTTTGACAGTGTCTAAGTGACCTATTGATGGATCTTCATGAGACTTTACAAAAATGTAAATCACTATAGGGTGGTGGATTACACCAGTTTCATCCGAATCACTTCATTGACTTCTAGAGTTACTGCCTTTCGATTATTTTACAATCCGTAAATTCCCGCATTACAAAGTAATTCATTGATGAATCTTCATGAAATTTAACACAAATATAGATCATTATAGGGCCTTGGTGCAAGCACATGTTTCAACAGGATCTCTTCAGTAACTTCAGAGTTATTGCCCTTTAATTGTTCTAAAATTCATAAATTCCCACAAAACAATGCAAGCCATTGATGGATCTTCATGAAACTAATACAAATATAAATAACTGTAGGATAGAGTTTTCCTCCTATAGTTTGTCAAAATAGGAACCAACAAACCATTGCATGGTCCTTTTGTACATAACTTGCGTAAATCTGGAAATTAAATTTCGTTCAAAACTTCATTTGTTTCATTCACAAAACAACCTTTTCAGTGGGGGATGTAAATTCAATGAATTTGTTTGTGTTATATTTGGGTTATGTTTACATATTATAGCAACAATGGTCATTATAAACATGTACATTTTCAAAATTTCTGCAGCCAGTTATTTGCTAATTTAGACCTAAATTATATAGCATATATTAAAAGTACTTTTGTTTTGTTTTCAGGAACTGTGCATTTCAACTGATCTTTCTGGTATTGTGTATACTAGCACATGTTGTATGGCTAGTGGACATGATACCAATCTTGTATCATCACTACCCAAATCACAACCATACACTGTGGCCTTTTGTTGCTTTGTTTACAAACTATTTTTGCTGGCATAAGGCTTGGACAGGTAAGGCTTAGTAACTTTATGCATCCATCTTACAGGAGGTATATATGTTTTAAAGAACTACTATAGTGGACGCAACTTGACCCCGATGGTTGACCTTTGCATTATAATACATAATAAGGCACAACCTATTATTGAAAAGGAGTGTACGTAAAACACGAGCTGCACGAGAAAAAGGAAATGTAATTTTGTGTAAATATGAATTAGTGTATTGGAAAGTTTTAATTGATCAAATGAAAGTATATATACTTTGATACTGCACTGTATACAAACTAATTCCATATAAATATACATGGCTACCCTAAACACCCTTGATTTCTATAATGAAATAACCGATATGAATAATCAGCCTAAGGTCAACCATCGCGGTCAAGTTGCGTCTACTATACCACTTGTTATAGTTAATCAAGACTGATGTAATTTCTTAACAACTCATGGTGAGCTTTTAGGATTGTTGCATGTCCATGATACATCCATCGACCATCGTCCACAGACTCCTTAAAGAACATCTCCTAAAACTGAAACATTAAATTTAATGTCAGCCAAGCTTTGTAGGAATGTTACTGTTGTTGGACAGATTGAAAATAATTAACGAAGTTACAATTACTAGTATTCAAAAGATACAGTGGGTAAAATTTATTGCTATTGTAACCTCATTTCTTTCAGCTGCTTAAGAGTTTTCTTAAGTTTCTTTCAGGTAGTCCCAGACAGATAAACCCTTAGACTAACTTACTGATGTACAACATACATAGATAGTTAATAAAAATATATGATTGGTCTATGGTTAATTGGAAACAACATGTGTAATTCTGTGTTACTGATAACAAGGAAACATTTCATTACTCAAAATGTGTAATTCAATGTAACAGATAAAAAAAGAAACATTTCTTACAAAACATGTGTAAGTCTATGTTATTGATAACAAGGAAATATTTGTAACACTGCAAATGTAATTTCATGTCACTAATAACAAGGAAACATTTTGTTACACAACGTGAAATTCCATGTCACTGATAACAAGGAAACATTTTGTTACACAACATGTGTAATTCCATGCCACTGATAACAAGGAAATATTTGTTACACTGTATGTGTAATTCCATGCCACTGATAACAAGGAAATATTTGTTACATAACATGTGTAATTCCATGTCACTGATAACAAGGAAACATTTTGTTACACAACATGTGTAATTCCATGTCACTGATAGCAAGGAGACATTTTGTTACACAACATGTGTAATTCCATGCCACTGATAACAAGGAAATATTTGTTACACTGTATGTGTAATTCCATGCCACTGATAACAAGGAAATATTTGTTACACAACAAAAAAAGGAAACATTTTGTTACACAACATGTGTAATTCCATGCCACTGATAACAAGGAAACATTTTGTTACACTGTATGTGTAATTCCATGTCACTGATAACAAGGAAACATTTTGTTACACAACGTGTAATTCCATGCCACTGATAACAACGAAACATTTTGTTACACAACATGTGTAATTCCATGTCACTGATAGCAAGGAGACATTTTGTTACACAACATGTGTAATTCCATGCCACTGATAACAAGGAAATATTTGTTACACAACAAAACAAGGAAATATTTTGTTACACAACATGTGTAATTCCATGCCACTGATAACAAGGAAATATTTGTTACACTGTATGTGTAATTCCATGCCACTGATAACAAGGAAACATTTTGTTACACAACATGTGTAATTCCATGCCACTGATAACAAGGAAACATTTTGTTACACAACATGTGTAATTCCATGTCACTGATAACAAGGAGACATTTTGTTACACAACATGTGTAATTCCATGCCACTGATAAAAAGGAAATATTTGTTACGCAACATGTGTTTCCCATGTCATTGATAACAAGGAAATATTTGTTACACACATGTGTAATTCCATGCCACTGATAACAAGGAAACATTTCGTTACACAACATTTGTAATTCCATGCCACTGATAACAAGGAAATATTTGTTACACAACATGTGTAATTTCATGTCACTGATAACAAGGAAATATTTGTTACACAACATGTGTAATTTCATGTCACTGATAACAAGGAAATATTTGTTACACAACATGTGTAATTCCGTGTCACTGATAGCAAGGAGACATTTCTTTAACAGTGTAATTCCATGTGACTGATAACAAGGAAAGATTGAGTTTGACCATTAAAGAAGAGTATATATTATTTGCAGAAGTGCACTTCAGAGTAGGTGGACAGGATTATATGCTGATTTACCACGCTGTGCTATGTGGTCCAAGTGATTGTTGCACTGAAATGCGCCATTCTGTTTTGAACTGGCAATTTTGCATGTCCGGTAGGTTGATTGAACTGATGCATTCACAACTTACCAGATAAAACGAGTTATAAACAATGTATGAGGTCAAAGTGACAGACAATTTGCAGTACTTTGACCTCTTTTATTTTGGAATATTTGGTTACTGCCTCTCCAACAAAAAATAGTTTAGGAAGTTGGGGGACCATTGTTCTATGGACATGCATGTAGTTCAGGCTCAGGGCTTAAGATACACAAGTTGTAATCCTGTTTCAGTATCAGCTTGTGTTAGACTACAGGAGCTCCAAATCTTCACTGTCATATAATAAACATACATGTACTTTCCTTCTGAGTTTGTAATTAAATTTACAAAAAAATGCAGTTTATTTTAGTTTTTAAAATCAGTAATTAGAATAATTCAGATTTTTCTAGAATGAGCTCAGGAAGCAAAAATAAAGCAGTACTGTGAAATCATTATTATTCATTGGGGATTAATTTTTGTGGATTTCGTGGTTCAGCTTAACCATGAAATTAAGTCCAAACGAACAAATTATGCCCACGATAATGTAAATTTAACTCAATGTTGCCATAAAAGACACCATAACTGTCCGATCTAGTCCGTAGTTGTTAGCATGCTGCAGTACTGACTTGCAGCTTTCGTGTAGTTTATGGAGGCTCCATCAACGATAAACATAGGTATGTGTCAGAACAAAACCGACTATTTCATTCAGACATTTACCCATGGTTTGTTTACGACATGCTTGTCAAAGTAAAAGAAGATACTAAAAATAGAAGTTTGACGTAGCGTCACGTGCCAACCACACTATGCTGCAGCTGTTATTTGATTTTTATCGGCCCCGCTCTGCAATGTTTATATTTACTGACATGTAGTAAACTACTACTTTTGGACTATTAGATATTCTAAATTAATTGCTATATTTGTGACCAATGCATTATTACTGGATTCACATTAGGAAATAACACATGCATAAGTCCAACAGCTTGTAATTTTAGATGCAGAAGCGCATTCAACAACAGCTATGTACGGAACTTTACTTTCATGATTCTAAACTATTTATATTATATCAATCATGTGTAAAAACACATTTTTAGCAACATAAAATCGGTAAATCTATAATACAGTCGAACTTCGATGGCTCGAACTCGAGGGTCCCGTTGAAATAAGTTCGAGTTTTCCGTTGTTCGAGCCATCCATATAGCGGCCATTTTGAATTTGGGATTTCGACGGCATGATGTGTTACAAACCTTACATCGTAATATATTGTCATAGTGTACCTACATGTGTGTATGATACGATCTTTTGTAAAAACGAATGCTGAAGTAGAATCTAGTCTTTATTATTTATTTTCAAACATGACATAGATACGAAAAAGACACAGATAAAACACTAATATAATCATAAGAATTTGGTGAAGACAGCATCAAATAAAAAGACATGAATAGCAAACCTTTATGAATCATAGTCCAGTGCAAATATTTTCAAATATAAACCCGTTGAAATGCAAACAATTAATTCACAGACATGTACACAGAAATATTTGAAAACGGTACTATATGACGTCACATGTAGACATAGGCTATAAAAGGACACATGAAATCAATACACAACATTAATGAGCATACGTCAGTTTATTCACAATATCAGTGAGTCATGTACAGTATACAGTTTTACAGTTTATTTTTTTGAAGAAATCCTTGATGTAGGACTGAACCGCGGAACGCTTGTTGAACTCTAATTTCGAAAGAGATTTGTACATAGAACACATGAGATTGAGTTTTTCACATTTGATGATGGCGTTATATATTTTGTTTCTAAAGTTTTTGGATCTTATTTTCGTTTTGTTCCTTGCCTTCCAGTAGCCGACTTAGCTATCTCCCCGTTTCCGGGTCCTTTTCTAAGTTATTCAGCCATGCTAAAGCAGTATGAAAGTTAACATCGAATCTCCCGTTTTTATGCAGAAAAAATAAAGACAGACATTGCTTAATTATCTTAAATACTTTTATTCGTATTAATCAATGCCCATTAAAGCAATGCAGTGAACGAAAATCACTTTGTTTAATTTGTTTGTCGTATATCGACGCTAATTACATAAGCGTGTGAAAATTACACACGCGCCGGTTAATGGGGAAGCTTGGCGAATGTCAGGCAGAGGTGTAAAAAACTTTGTAAACACAAGCCATTCCGGCGACAAATTGGCTGTTCGACAGAATAGGTGTAATTATCACTGTAATTGAGCCGAAGGGACCACCAAATGAGTTCGAGAGTTCGAATTTTCGAAGTTCGAGCGATCCGAGGTAGAACTATATAGAATAAAGAAGGAATAAATTCGGGACCGGGCGAAGAGTTCGAGCGATCCCGGGTGTTCGAAAGATCCGAGTTCGAGCCATTGAAGTTCAACTGTAGTTTTTTTAGCTCATCTGATTTTTTGAAAAAAAATGATGAGTTATTGTCATCACTTGAGCGGTTGTCGGCGTCGGCGTCTGCGTCGGCGTTGCCTGGTTAAGTTTTATGTTTAGGTCAGCTTTTCTCCTAAACTATCAAAGCTATTGCTTTGAAACTTGGAATACTTGTTCACCATCATAAGCTGACCCTGTATAGCAAGAAACATAACTCCATCTTGCTTTTTGCAAGATTTATGGCCCCTTTTGGACTTAGAAAATATCAGATTTCTTGGTTAAGTTTTATGTTTAGGTCAACTTTTCTCCTAAACTATCAAACCTATTGCTTTGAAACTTGGAATACTTGTTCACCATCATAAGCTGACCCTGTACATCAAGAAACATAAACTCCATCTTGCTTTTTGCAAGATTTATTGCCCCTTTTGGACTTAGAAAATCAGTTTTCTTGGTTAAGTTTTATGTTTTAGGTCAGCTTTAATCCTAAACTATCAAAGCTATTGCTTTAAAACTTGCAACACTTGTTCACCATCATAAGTTGACCCTGTACAGCAAGAAACATAACTCCGTCCTGCTTTTTGCAAGATTTATGGCCCCTTTTGGCCTTAGAAAATATCAGATTTCTTGGTTAAGTTTTATGTTAGGTCAACTTTTCTCTTAAACTATCAAAGCTATTGCTTTGAAACTTGCAACACTTGTTCACCATCATAAGCTGACCCTGTACAGCAAGCAACATAACTCCATCCTGCTTTTTGCAATAATTATTGCCCCTTTTGGACTTAGAAAATCATTTTCTTGGTTGAGTATTATGTTTAAGTCAACTTTTCTCATAAACTATCAAAGCTATTGCTTTAAAACTTGCAACAGTTTTTCACCATCATAAGTGGACACTGTACATCAAGAAACATAACTCTATCCTGCTTTTTGCAAGAATGATGGCCCTTTTTAGACTTAGAAAATCATGGGTAGGACAATATTTCTATTACACTAAAAAAAATCAGATGAGCGTCAGCACCCGCAAGGCGGTGCTCTTGTTTATATTTGCAGTACAGTAACTAGTTCTTGTTTGAAACAAGACAGATGATCGATATGATGGACTTTATATTTGTTTTGATTATGAATGCTAATTGTGCAAGGCAATATCCCAGGTACTTTAATTGGCGCCAAACTTTTTAGTGAATATTTCACAGTTTCATGAAGTTTAGCAAAGTAGGGGTCGTATGATTATAGATAACACGGTCGTTAATTGGCACATGATCACTCACTAATCTCCCGCGGCATAGATTGCAAATTTGGTAACCATGGTAGCACTGTTTGACACATGTAGGTTTCAAATATAAGAACAAAATGATATAGATCTACTAGATCTATTTCTGTGGCAATTATGAAAAAAATTTTTTTTCAAAAATTGAAAATCCATGAATTTACATCCCCACGAAACAGCCGTTTTTGCCAAAACCATGAAATTTCGTGCCGGCGAAATTAAATGATTTCACAGTACTTATTTTAATCACAGACATTATTCAAGTCAAAGAAGACATTCTTACTAAATGTGCTGTTATGCATTATTTTACAGTCTTTGGAAGCAAAGATTATTTCCTGGTTTTATAGTCCTTGTGTTTAAAGTGTTTCTTTTTTTATTACATGACAAAGTATCTCATAATTTGTTTAAGCTTCACCTTGAGAATATTTATTATGATATTAAATTTGGTAAACAACAACGAAATGAATAATTTGCTATGCAAGTTCCAGATTGTCAGATATTTTACACTTCGGGTAAAAAAGTTAATGTCCTACGGTGAGCACACTTTGGTCAGTTTGTGCCTTTCTGTTCCATATTTCTGAATTAGGATGTTTCCTGAATACAGTCTGATCTTGTTCACAGGTGATCCTGGGGAAATAAAACCTAATAACAGTACAGAATATGTGCAGATATATGAACCAGATGGTATTTTGTATGAAGGAAATCCAGTTTGTTCAACATGTCAGTTGAAGAAACCAGTTCGATCTAAACACTGTGGTAAGTCCTTGTAATACAGTAAATATAATCGTGTAATACTAAGTCGGGTCTGTACACAGTTCTTAATTCACCTGGATTTTAAGAGCGTTGGATGGCCGCAGTCTCTTTAAAGATGATCTCAAATTAAACCATTAGACAATTTATTCAAACTTCACAGGAATAATCCTTTGATGGGCACCTGTTAGATCCCTTGAAACCCAGGTCACTCATGAATAATTTCAACTGGTTGCCTTGGCAACAGAAATAAAAATTTTTGAAAATCTAAGAAACCGCCGGTCTGATTTTAAAATGATTTCACTGCAATTTTCCTTGGCTGTATGAACAACTTTAAAATTTTTAATTAATTATTAATTAATTTAAAATTAAAAACAACTTCTGAATTTATTGACCTGGCTTTGAAATAAATTTACGTAGATGTGCCTTGGGAAATCTAAAGCCATGTCCGTTTGTTGAAAACATGAAGGCAAGAGGCAGGTTTAGTATTCTCTGTATGGCTTTATTAAATATTTTATAAATCTTCTGCTATGAGACAACTGGCCTGAGTTCAAAATAATTCCACTGAAATGTCTCTTGGATGACCTCCTACTAAATACTTATACTAACAGACCATGTTGTTAAAAAATCATGGCTGCAGGCTAGTTTTCAGGGAAATCTTTAAAAATCTTCACCTGAAACTAATAGCCCAGTTCAAAAACAATTTCACACCAATGTCCCTTGGGTGTTCAACCAGATTCCTTCAGACCATTTAGCAATGTGTAAAAACATGGTCATCATGGTGGGTTTGCAGTTTTTCCCCATATGGCTATAGTGGAAACATTTTTAGCTTAGCTATTCTACTCACCTTGGCGTTGGTGTCGGCATCACACCTTAGTTAAAGTTTGCACTCAAGTACATATGGCTGTCATTTAAAGGCATACAGCTTTGAAACTTAATTTTTCTTTTTCTAAATTGATTACCAATATCACTGGGCCAAGTCCCATAACTCTGACATGTATTTTGGCCAAATTATGCCCCCTTTTGGACTAAGAAAATCCTGGTTAAAGTTTTACATGCAAGGTTAATACTAACAGATATTGAATTGAAACTTCACATGTGTCTTTGGGGTCATTAAACTAGGTGATAGCATTAAGTCCCATAACTCTAACATGCATTTTGGCCAAATTATGCCCCCTTTTTGACTTAGAAAATTCTGGTTAAAGTTTTGCGAGCAAGTATGGCTATCAATTAAAGGCATATAGCTTTGAAACTTTTTTTCCTTTTCTAGGTCCATTACCAACCTCACTAAGTCAAGTCCCATAACTCTGACATGGATTTTGGCCAAATAATGCTCCCATTTGGACTTAGAAAATCCTGGTTAAAGTTTTGCATGCAAGTACATATAACTATTACTTAAAGGCATATTGCTCTGAAACTTCTTTTCTAGGTCAATTACCAACCTCACTGGGTCAAGTTCCATAACTCTGACATGTATATTGGGCAAATTATGCCCCCTTTTGGACTTAGAAAATCCTGGTTAATGTTTTGCGTGCAAGTTACTAGCTCCAAATTAAATGTAGATACTGAATTGAAACTTCACATGTGTCTTTGGGGTTATAAAACTAATGCAGATACTTGATTGAAACTCTAGAGATATTTTAACATTTAGGATAATATTCCAGCTTCTGGGACAACAATTTGAATAGTCAAGCATTGGCTGTCTTACGGACAGCTCTTGTTTGTTGTTGTTTTTGAATCCACAGGTTATTTGCAATCACTACTCCAACAGTTTGGCCATAACATGTCTTGGCATTCTCCAGTGCAGCCATTTTCTCAGATGATACGCATTTTAATACCTCTAGAGCGTAATCTCTGTCAAATAAGGGTAACACATAAGTGCTGGTTTTTCATAACAATGCTTGTGTTTATGAATAGAAAGAAATCTAAATTAAGATGTCCTTATCGTTAAGTTGAAGTGAGTCACTTCAAATCTGATACTCTTTTAACTGTATTTCAAAAAGGTTTTAATTGAAGTATTTTCTTAACCCCATTTATTGCATATTTTGCTGTTTCTGTTCGGCCGCCCAATAGTTTTTTTTTGAAGATATTTTCCACACATGCAAGCAGATTAATTTGATTTTTTTTTCTGCAAAATGAAATCTGTAACAAGGTTTTGACAGGTCAGCCCAATGTCAGTATAATAGGACTAGGTGGGGTATCATGTCACTTGTCTACGGCGTGATATGCCATGAGGCAGCACAGTAAAGTTGGGCATTGTGCTCTGCTAAAAATAGAGGAAGTTGTTTACCGGTATATGACTGAAAAATTGTTGAAAAAGACTCTAAACTGGAACACACATACATTTAACGAAGTTGTTTTGGAAAACGACTAAATTCAATTTGGTATGGTCTAGGGTTCTAGGAGTTGTCCGATTGCTGGGAACACTTGTGCCAGGCAATACTAAAATCCCATGATGAATGGCAGTTATGGAGTGGACACTAAACAGACAATGTTAATTTTTGTTGTCGAAGTGCAATGTTGACCTTTATGCTAGGGTTCTGGGTGTTGTGCAAGACATATTGTCTTGTTATAATTAATGTTGGACATCAGTCTGTGCCTGTTACCATAACTTTTTATGCCCCGAAGGTGGGCATATTAAAATCACACTGTAAATTCTTGTCCGGGCTGTAACTCTGCTATCCATAAAGGGATTTTGAAATAACTTGGCATAAATGTTCACCATAATGAGATGACCATAATGCTTAAGACCCAGACCCCTAGCTCCAAGGTCAAGGTCACACTTAGAGGTCAAATGTTAACAGGGTCTGTTTCATGTCTGGTCCATAACTCTGCCATCCATGAAGGGATTTTGAAATAACTGCATAAATGTGTCATGCCCAAGTCCCAGACCCCCAGCTCCAAGGTCAAGGTCAGACTTAGTTTTGTGTCTGGTTCATAACTCTGCCATTCATCAAGGGATTTTGAAATTACTTTGCACAAATGCTCCCTTTTGGACTTAGACGACCTGTCATGCACAAGATCCAGACCCCTAGCTCTAAGGTCAAGGTCACACTTAGAGGTTAAAGGTTAACATGGTCTGTTTCTTGTCCGGTTCATAACTCTGCCATCAATGAAGGGATTTTAAAATTACATGGCATAAATGCTTGGGGCCATTTGTCACTAATAGTGACAGCTCTTGTTTACTTCTAATTGTGACCTTGACCTTTGAGCAAGGGTCTTGGATTTGCACTTGATACATCATCTCTTGATGGTGTTAAGTAATATTAAAATTCATTGATGGATAGAAGAGTTACCGATTAGACTCAAAATAGACCCTGATAATACCTTCCGGCATCCAAGTGTGAGCTAGACCTTTGAGCTAGGGGTCTGGGAGTTGTGCATGACACATTGATTCATTATGAAGAACATTAGTACCAAGTAATACTAAAATCCCTTGATGAATGGATGGAGAACAAGAGCTGTCAATGCTCGACTATTCAGTTTGTTATCCTAGAAGTAGGAATATTACCCTAAATGTTAAAATAACTATATAGAGTTTCAATCCAGGATCTGCATCAGTTTTGGAGATAGTAACTTACATGCAAAACTTTAACCAAAACTTTTTAAGTTCAAAAGTGGGCATAATTTGGCCAAGATGTTTGTCAGAGTTATGGGCCTTGATGCTATGACCTAGTTTTATAAACCCAACAAAACATGTTAAGTTTCAATTCAATATCTACATTAGTTTATGTGATAGTAACTTACATGCAAAACTGTAACCAGGATTTCCTAAGTCTGAAAAAGGCATAATTTTGCCAAGATGCTTGTCAGAGTTATGGGACTTGATGCTATCACCTAGTTTATAACCCCCAAGACACGATGTTGTTAAGTTTCGATTCAATATCTGCATTAGTTTTGGAGATAGTAACTTGCACGCAGAACTTTAACTAGGATTTTCTAAGTCCAGAAGGTAGCATAATTTGGTATTTTCAAAATACATGTCAAGAGTTATTGGTCTGGGTATTGCACTCAACATGACGTATGATTTTGGGGAACATTTGTGCAAAATAATATTTATACCTTCATAATTGGCAGAGTTATGAACTAAACTTGTAAGTGTAGATGGAGTGGCTAACAAAATAACAGATGCAATCCTGTGACCCAAAAACTGGTCTTATTCATGACCAGTATAAGACTAATGGATAAACATTTTCTTCACATCTCTGCAGGTGTTAAGGAATTTCTGCAAAACTTTTTGAGAAAAATAAGAACCATGTTCTAATTTGCATTTGTTTTCAATGTTTCTAGGTCCAGTGACATTTAACAAAATAATAATAGTTAATGTTTTCTTGACTTCTGCCATGCTAAAAGAATACATGCCCTTTTTAAAAGTTTGGTATAATAATGAAAGTGACCTGTTGTAACATAAACATTTTAACACTCTCCGAGCTCTATTTAAAAAAGCCTAGAGATAAAGAAATGGATCTATTACTTTGTCACAAAATAATTCAGGAAGTCACCACTTGTTTTATTTTTCCTTCATTTTTCATTTCAGGTATATGTAACAGATGTGTTCACCGCTTTGACCACCATTGTATCTGGACAAATAACTGTGTAGGGGGACTAAACCATCGTTACTTTATATTATTCATGGTCACATTACTTGCTATGTTCCTACAGGGTATATATGTAGGTAGTGGGTGTGTACTTCAGTATGCTGAGGATATAAAACTGTTCCAAGCTTCATTTGTAGACGACGATGGCAGTGTGAAACCTATGACGATATCTGTCGCATTTCAGGTAAGCATGGCTGATATCAACGTAAGCTATGTAATCTGTTGTTCTCAACATCACTAGTATGTCAAATTATGTCTCCCCCACACTGGGGGAGACATATTGTTTCTGTCCGTCCGTACATCACACTTCATTTCCAGCAATAACTGGAGAACCATTAGATCTAGAACCTTCAAACTTCATAGGGTTGTAGGGCTGCTGGAGTAGACGACCCCTATTGTTTTTGGGATCACTCCATCAAAGGTCAAGGTCACAGGGGCCTGAACATTGAAAACCATTTCCGATCAATAACTAGAGAACCACTTGACCCAGAATGTTGAAACTTCATAGGATGATTGGTCATGCAGAGTAGATGACCCCTATCGATTTTGGGGTCACTCAGTTAAAGGTCAAGGTCACAGGGGCCTGAACATGGAAAACCGTTTCCGATCAATAACTAGAGAACCTCTTGACCCAGTATGTTAAAATTTCATAGGATAATTGGACATGCAGAGTAAATGACTCCATTTAATTTTGGGGTCACTATTAAAGGTCAAGGTCACAGGGGCCTGAACATGGAAAACCGTTTCCGGTCAGTAACTTGAGAACCACTTGACCCAGAATGTTGAAACTTCATAGGATGATTGGTCATGCAGAGTAAATGTCCCCTATTGTTTTTGGGGTCACTCCGTTAAAGGTCAAGGTCACAGGGGCCTGAACATTGATAACCATTTCCGATCAATAACTTGAGAACCTCTTGATCCAGAATGTTGAAACTTCATAGGATGATTGAACATGCAGAGTAGATGACCCCTATCGATTTTGGGGTCACTCTGTTAAAGGTCAAGGTCACAGGAGCCTGAACATGGAAAACAATTTCCGATCAATAACTTGAGAACCACTTGACCCAGAATGTTGAAACTTCATAGGATGATTGAACATGCAGACTAGATGACCCCTATTGATTTTTGGGTCAGTCTATTAAAGGTCAAGGTCACAGGGGCCTGGTCGTGTAAAATCATTACCGGAAAATAACTCGAGAACCACTTGACCTAGAATGTTGAAACTTAATAGGATGATTGGACATGCAGAGTAGATGACCCCTATTTATTTTGGGGTGACTTGATCAAAGGTCAAAGTCACAGGAGCCTGAACAGTGACTTGAGAACCACTAGGCCAAGAGTGTTGAAACTTAGCAGGATGACTGGACATGCCAAGTAGATGATCCCTATTGCAGCCAACCATCAGTGTCTCTTTGACTTTCGCTCCTGACCCCTATTGACTTCTTGCCTATACGTCTTTGCATTGGGGGAGACATGCCCATTTTTACAAAAGCATCTTCTAGTTTAAATCTGTTAGAGAAGGGAGAAATTTTATATAAAGGGCAAGAAATTTAGTAGTATTTATATCATATACTTCTTATATAGCTAACAACACAAGTTTATATTTTTGAAATTTTTATTTTGATCTGCCTCTTGTATATATCCATGTAATACTGTAAAACTGAAATAAAATAATTATTTCTGATATATTTTCAGCATTTATTTATGGCACTGCCTCGCCTGGTGTTCCTGGTAATTGCATTAGTTGTATTGACTGTATTAGTCAGTATATTCCTAAGTCATCATTTGTATCTTATCTTCACGAACCAGACGACAAATGAAAGGTATAAACTACAGGAGCTTCAGAAAAAACAGGCAGACAGGAGTGCACCTAGTAGTTCATATACCAACAGAAATAGTTCAAACACAGAAAGAACTAACACTAAAGTTATTCATTCAAAATATAGACCATTTTCCAAGGGGATGGTCAATAACTTTTTGGAAGTGTTTCTCCCATACAATTTCATGAGGTCAAGAATAAAACGTCAATAGTTTATATTTGTTAGAATTTTCATTGATGTACAGATTCTATCAGCATGTTATAGTTCCTTCATGTTCAGGAGTTTGAAACCAGTGGAATGCCCTTTCATAATATTCGCAAAGGGCAAGCATATTTACTTTTTGTCTGTTTTTATACCTTTGTTAATAAAGTTTAGGAGGGGGTATACTGGAGTCACCATCCATATGCATGTGTATGTCCTGCATCTAGGATTACTCCTTAAAATTTTCATGGATTGAGTTCATTTCTTGTGCACAGGTATATAATCGTAACGGGCACATAGCGGAGGATTTTTGAAGTTGTAGGTCTGCTGAGAGAAGCTCTGTACGATTAATTTGCTAATAAGTGTCAGGGGGCATGCTCCCCCATATATTTTTATACGCCTGTCTCTGAAAGAGCGGTGTGTATTATGTGAACACCCTTGGTGGCGGGCTGGCGTCGTCCAAAGCACGTCCGCTGTCTTAAGTCAAACATTTTCATCAGATCTTCACCAAACTTGCTGACACTCGTGGATTATGGCCCTTGAATTATGGCCGATCTTCACCAAACTTGCTGACAATGTTTGTGGGCATAATATCTCGGCCAAGTTCGATAACCAGCCAAATCGCCCCAGGCATTCTTTGATTATGGCCCTTAAATTACTTGAAAAACTGCGAATTTAGACTTGTCCGTTCTCTTGGTCAAACAGTTTTCATCCGATCTTCACCAAACTTGCTGACAATGTTTGTGGGCTTAATATCTCAGCCAAGTTCAATAACCAGCCAAATCTCTCCAGGCATTCTTAGATTATGGCCCTTGAATTACGCGAAAAACTGCGAATTTAGCCTTGTCCGCTCTCTAAGTCAAACAGTTTTCATCCGATCTTCACCAAACTTTCTGACAGTGTTTGTGGGCATAATATCTTGGCCAAGTTCGATAACCAGCCAAATCGCCCCAGACACTCTTGGATTATGCCCCTTGAATAAGGTCAAGCTTGATGACGGGCTTATTTTGTGACTGTCTGGCACTCCTGTTGTTTTTTTAGCTCACCTGTCACAAAGTGACAAGGTGAGCTTTTGTGATGGCGCAGTGTCCGTCGTCCGTCCGTGCGTGCGTCCGTAAACTTTTTGCTTGGGACCACTCTAGAGGTCACATTTTTCATGGGATCTTTATGAAAATTGGTCAGAATGTTCATCTTGATGATATCTAGGTCAAGTTCGAAACTGGGTCACGTGCGGTCAAAAACTAGGTCAGTAGGTCTAAAAATAGAAAAACCTTGTGACCACTCTAGAGGTCACATTTTTCATGGGATTCTTCATGAAAGTTGGTCAGAATGTTCATCTTGATGATATCTAGGTCAAGTTCGAAACTGGGTCACGTGCGGTCAAAAACTAGGTCAGTAGATCTAAAATAGAAAAACTTGTGACCACTCTAGAGGTCACATTTTTCATGGGATCTTTATGAAAGTTGGTCAGAATGTTCATCTTGATGATATCTAGGTCAAGTTCGAAACTGGGTCACGTGCCTTCAAAAACTAGGTCAGTAGGTCTAAAAATAGAAAAACCTTGTGACCTCTCTAGAGGCCATATATTTCAAAAGATCTTCATGAAAATTGTTCAGAACGTTCACCTTGATGATATCTAGGTCAAGTTCGAAACTCAGTCACGTGCCATCAAAAACTAGGTCAAATAATAGAAAAACCTTGTGACCTCGCTAAAGGCCATATTTTTCATGGGATCTGTATGAAAGTTGGTCTGAATGTTCATCTTGATGATATCTAGGTCAAGTTCGAAACTGGGTCACGTGCTGTCAAAAACTAGGTCAGTAGGTCTAAAAATAGAAAAACCTTGTGACCTCTCTAGAGGCCATATATTTCATTACATCTTCATGAAAATTGGTCAGAACGTTCACCTTGATGATATCTAGGTCAAGTTCGAAAGTGGGTCACGTGCCATCAAAAACTAGGTCAGTAGGTCAAATAATAGAAAAACCTTGTGACCACTCTAGAGGCCATATTTTTCATGGGATCTGTATGAAAGTTAATCTGAATGTTCATCTTGATGATATCTAGATCAAGTTCGAAAGTGGGTCACGTGCCTTCAAAAACTAGATTCAGTAGGTCAGATAATAGAAAAACCTTGTGACCTCTCTAAAGGCCATATTTTTCATTGGATCTGTATGAAATTGGTCTGAATGTTCATCTTGATAATATCTAGGTCAAGTTCGAAACAGGGTCATGTGCGGTCAAAAACTAGGTCAGTAGGTCTAAAAATAGAAAAACCTTGTGACCTCTCTAGAGCCATACTTATGAATGGATCTCCATAAAATTGGTCAGAATGTTCACCTTGATGTTATCTAGTTCAAGTTTGAAACTGGGTCACGTGCCATAAAAAACTAGGTCAGTAGGTCAAATAATAAGAAACCTTGTGACCTCTCTAGAGGCCATACTTTTCATGGGATCTGTATGAAAGTTGGTCTGAATGTTCATCTTGATGATATCTAGCAAGTCAAGTTTGAAACTGAATCAGCTGCGGTCAAAAACTAGGTCAGAAGGTCTAAAATTATTAAAATCTTTTGACCTCTCTAGAGGCCATATTTTTCAATGGATCTTCATGAAAATTGATCTGAATGTTCACCTTGATGATATCTAGGTCAGTTTCGAAACTGGGTCATGTGCGGTCAAAAACTAGGCCAGTAGGTATAAAAATAGAAAAACCTTGTGACCTCTCTAGAGGCCATATTTTTCATGAGATCTTCATGAAAATTAGTGAGAATGTTCACCTTGATGATATCTAGGTAAAGTTCAAAACAGGGTCGCGTACCTTCGAAAACTAGGTCAATAGGTGAAATAATAGAAAAACCTAGAGACCATATTTTTCAATGGATCTTCATGAAAATTGGTCAGAATTTTTATCTTGATAATATCTAGGTCAAGTTCAAAACTGGGTCAAATGAGCTCAAAAACTAGGTCACTATGTCAAATAATAGAAAAAACGATGTCATACTCAAAACTGGGTCATGTGGGAAGAGGTGAGCGATTCAGGACCATCATGGTCCTCTTGTTTAAAATCCGTGTTAAATAGTGCAGTGTAGTAATTCCGGATGGTATTTTTATTTCAACAAAACTGAAATCATTATCACTTATAAACAGTTTTTCTGATTTATTTTCGCCTTGATGTTAAACATTTAGCCTGTGTATATTGTATGACATTTTGGCATTTGACAGAGTCGGACTTACCATGATGAATAATATTTCAAAGGTACTATTCATTTGCATGACGCTAATGTTAAAGATTTCTTAAGAATGTAGGACTACTTGTGTTTTATCTTTGTATCTGTCCCAAGAAAATTTCAACGCGCACAGCAGAGTAGGGCCCCGACAAAAGATGTCTGAAGAAAACATCATCTAACTCAAGTAAGGATTAAGAAGCAAGACATGTGGTGGCACATTTGGCAGTTATATACAGAGAGGGGATTCTGGATACGGTTCTGGGACAACCTGTGATTGAAATGAATCGAAACTGCTGCCTCACCCTTGCATGATTGTAAAGGTGACTAATAGGGTCTGAACACTTAGATTTACTGTATCTCTGTGATTAAAACATGTATAAAAGTTTTGATTCCATACCTCATATTTTTTATTTCGATGTAAGTAAGATGTGAAATTAAAATTTTTAGTCCTGTTTGGTGCCATATAACCTGTACTGTGTTTGTGTGCCGTAAAGCCCAAGTAAAATTCAGAAGGTTTGAAATCCTACAAGGAAAACGTTGCATTCGGTTTTGTTTAAAACATTGCCATCAGGAGGAAGGGATATAAGGAAAACTAACCCCACCCACAGGCAGCCATGTTTCTTAACAAATCAATGTGGCTTGATGGAATTTGGTAGGTCACCCAAGGAACATTGCTGTCAAATTATTTTAAAATCAGGCTAGCTGTTTGAGCGATGAATATTTTCAGTTTTCTGCATATCTGTATAGGGAAAACTAGCCCCTACCCTTGCCAGTCATTTTTTTTTTTTTTTAACAAAATGATTTGAAGGAATTTATTATGGGGTCACCAAAGAAACATTGCTGTGGAACTATTTTGAAGTCAAGCCAGTGGTTTCAGATTTACAAAATTTTCCATATAGGAACAAGTGGATCGCTCACCTGAGTAATATGAGCTACATGTTTTTTTTTGGGGGGTTTACAGCGCACCAACACAGTATAGGTTATATGGCGCCAAACAGGGCTACAAATTTTGGTTCCACATCTCATTTACATCGACATAAAAACATGAGGTATGGAATCAAAATTTGCATACCTGCTGGAATTACAGAGTTACTGTAAAACCAACCTATTAGTCGCCTCTTACGATCATGCAAGGGTAAGGCAGTGGTTCCAATTATTTTCATACACAGATCGTCCCAGAACTGATACTAAAATATTAAGAAAGTAGGTCAGTAGGTCACTGAATGTCAGTTTTAAGATCGTTTTTAAGTTTTTCCTTTTGGTTGCCATGGCAACCAGAGTTCTGCATGAATTTCAATACTTTGGGCAATTTTGAAAGGGGACCACCCAAGGATCATTTCCTGTGAAGTTTGGTGAAATTCTGCCCAGAGTTTTTCAAGATTTTTTTTAGAAATTGTTGACATACGATGGACACTGAGTGGTCACAAAAGCTCACCTTGAGCCTTTGGCTTAAGTGAGCTAAAAATTTGTCCTGGGGCGGGGCCAGTTTTTGCTAGTTATTCGTAAAAAGGCCCATTTTGCACGTGCACCACAAACAAGCCAGGTGACCGTTATATTCCGTATATTTAACCTTAATATCATCCAGTGTTGACCATAAAACCAGTTTATATGATTTAAATTTCAAGCTTGATCGCTTAGGCCAAAATAAAAGAATTTTCAGAGTGGGTACATTCTTATGACGGCAAGTATACAATATTTGTTAAAATGTATTTTATATTCCCTAAACAACAAAAAGAAACTTATTTTGAATCTTGAGCATGGTTTACTAGGCCTTGCAAAGAATACATCTTTAATGAACATAAATACAGCAGAATGTAGGTCACAGATAATTAATTATGTCAGAAATGAACAAAGCTTTAAGTAACTGGAAGTCGTGGCATAATGTCATTTATCTGGAAAACATATAATAAAACAAGGACCTGGCATACACATATGAAAAATAATCCTACATATAAATGTCATCTGGTTAAAATCGAAACATTACCCTCTTCCTAAAGATTAAAAAAATGACACAGTAACAAAAATGTTGGCACATGAAATAATTCCAATTGATACCTTGTAATCTGCTTCAAATTTGCTGATCTAAGATCTTAAATCAAGGGCAAACATTTGTAAGCAAACAGACCTATACAATTCATTTGAGCATATGAAGGACAATATGTTGATTTGCAATATGAAAAGTTCCATGAGAATCTACGCTATTGAAAAATTTCTGTTTAAAACATTAAAACTGATTTTCCAATAGACTCCCATGATAAGTACTTGTGTAAGGTCCAAATGTGGCAAAGAATCAATACCACAACCCTTTCTTTTGTATCTACTGAATGTTTTAAGTATATTATGAAGTTAAAACTAGAGATTGTTTTTCATGAAAAATGCATGTCTCCCACCACATACCATGCAGAAATTGCAAAATACCACAAATTAAGGGCCATATCTCGTGTCACAGTGGTAACTCCTGTGAATTTTGGTGGAATTCCAACCAGTGGTATAGAAGTAGCACAGAGTAAACAAGGGTAATATACACAAATATCCTTCTCACTAATCACTCGTGAGGTTTGGTGAAATTCGGTCTAATTCTATGCAGCAAGTAGTTTAAACACTGTAAAATGACAAATCACGTGCCATAACTGAAAATCACTGAACCAGAACATGCCAGTGATGTGTAGAACAAGGCTTGATAATTCCTGTAAGGTTTGGTGGAAATCTGCCTAACTGTGTAAGAGAAGTTGCAAAAATATCATACAATTTGACAAAGGGTAAGAACTCCCCTAAGATAATTGAACCAGAACATGCAGACAATATGCAAAATAGACTTGGCACTGACCTGTAATATCTGGTAGAAATCCACCAAATTATATAAGAGGAGCTAAAACATACTAAACTTTGATGAATCAAGGGCCATAACTCTACTGAAAAACACTGAACCAGAACATGCCCTTGATGTGCACAACTAAGCTTAGCATTGATTACTTTTATGAAGTTTAATGTAATTTCTACTTGTATCAGAGCAGTTACCTGGACAAGAAAAAATACAAAGAATGTAGGACCATAACTCTGCTGAAAATCGCTGAACTAGAACATGTCTGATATGTATAACACTCCTGTAAGGTTTGGTGAAAATCCGCTCAATAATATAAGAGTGCCCAAAACATCATAAAATTTGATGAATCAAGGGTCATAACTCTGCTGAAAATCATCTAACTAGAAAATGCCGATGATGTGCACAACTAGGCCTGGAAATGATCATTTTTGTGAAGTTAGGTGTAAATCCATCCAGTGGTGTAAGAGGAGTTGTGTAGACAAACTGTGACAGACAGATGGATAGCATTAAATCGGTATGTCTCCCCCACTACATATTGTTTAATCAATCTGATCAAAATGTGCTGAACTGATGTAATGTCATTAAAGAAAGTTCTAAGACACAAAATATAAAGTACTAGCAATAAAAATACACAAACATTTCAATGTCTTTACTAGTCAGTATATACTTCAGACATAAAACCTTATATGAACTGATAATAAGTATGGAACACAATACACATGCAGATGTCTTGCATCTACACAGCTAATGCTAGCACCTCTATTAAATTCATCTACTAGTTAACAGTTTATATCACAAGACTAGATCTGGAATTCCTGAACATAAATGATACAAGATTACTTCTCCATTTCCCTTCATAAACTAACTTGTCCTTTTCCCTTTGTAAACTACTTCTGTCTTGTCTGATAACTTCTATAAGTTTAGTTCTGATATTTCATCCAGCTTATTAGAGTATGGTTTGATAGCTGGTTTCACTTCAACTTCTAAAAATCTCTTCACCTGCAACATACAAATAGAACTGATGATTTACAAGTACTTATATATGCAAAAAACACTACTCAACACTCACATAACATGCCAAAACCATTTCAGTGTAGACCCTACAGAACAATGCAGCAGTTGATACATGTATTACAAAATTTGTCTCAGCAAGTTAAAGACAACTTTTCCACTCAGAAGTTAAAACTTCTTTGCAGAATTCATAACTTTTAAACTCTTGGAGAAGTTATGACCTTAAAACTTCTCTTTGGAGAAGCAATGTCCTTGAAACTTTTCCATGGAGAATGTATGACCTTGAAACTTTTCTTTGGAAAAAAAATGACTAAAACTTTTCCAAGGAGAAATTATGACCTTGAAACTTTTCTTTGGAGAAAAAATGACTTTAAAACTTTACCATGGAGAATTTATGGCCATAAAACTTTCTTATAGAGAAGCATTTCCAAACATAAAACCTTAAAACTTTTCCAATGAAATGTTATGATCTTAAAACTTTTCCATGGAGAATTAACTAGAGCTATCACTAAAGGTGATGAATGTACCCCCTGCATGCACTGACACAGTACATTGCAATTTGACGCACACAAGATTGCATAATTATGTGGACTGTATGTATATAGACTGTATGTATACAGTATAGTAACAAAAAGCAAAGTCCCATAACTATGCAGAATATTTATCTAAAAGAACATAACATGCACCATGCACAACTAGGGTTGGTACTGATCACTTGTGTGAAGTTTCATTAAATTGTGTGCAAGGGTTCGGAAGATTAGGCGCACACAAGATTGCATATGCAGACTGTATGTACATAGTATGTTAACAAGAAACAAAAGTCCCATAACTCTGCAATTTTTGTTGTTGAAAGAACCTAACATGCCCAATGCACAACTACTGTTGTTACTGATCGTTTGTGTGAAGTTTCATTAAATTGTGTCAAGGGGATGAGGAGAGATGGTGCGCACAAGATTGTGTCTATGTATATAGTATAGTAACAAAAAACAAAGTCCCGTAACTCTACAAATTTTTTTTCTGAAAGAACCTAACATGCCCCATGCACAACTACTGTTGTTACTGATCATTTGTGTGAAGTTTCATTAAATTGTGTCAAGGGGATGAGGAGAGATGGTGCGCACAAGATTGTGTCTATGTATATAGTATAGTGACAAAAAACAAAGTCCCGTAACTCTGCAATTTTTTTTTTTCTGAAAGAACCTAACATGCCCCATGCACAACTATTGTTGTTACTGATCACTTGTGTGAAGTTTCATTAAATTGTGTCTAGGGGATGAGGAGAGATGGTGCGCAAAAGATTGTGTCTATGGACAGACAGATGGACGGACAGACAGACAACCTGAAACCAGTATACACCCCCTTACAACTTTGTTGTTGGGGGGGGGGGGGGGGGGGGGGGGGGGGGGGGGGGGGGTACAATAACCTTAAAACATAACGACCTTAAAACTTTTCCAATGAAATGCTGACCTTAAAACTTTTTCATGGAGAATTAATAACCTTAAAACATAACGACCTTAAACTTTTCCACTGAAATGTAATGAACTTAACGCTTTTCCACCAAGAAAGTTAAGTCAGTCATTACAGAGAACATACACTTAATCTGGGATTCAACCTTTGCCCACTCAAATGAAAGTATTTGGTCATAAAAATACATGGCTATGGCCAAGCAATAAATGTCCCCCACCAGATTTGTCATTTACTGTCAGAGGAACTACAATTTTTACAATGAAACTTAACCAGAAAAGCCTGCATATTCTCCAAGTAACAGATCATCTAAGTCAGGTATCATGAAAAAAATCTCTTGTAATTTTAAGTTATGTTATGAAAGAATACACCAATTGAGACAGGACAGAAAGATGGACAAATGGATGGAGAAAATGAAAAAAAAAAATTAATGTGCATGTTCTCAACACTGTCTTTTACCTGTTTTTCATGAAAAAACTCTTTAGACCTGGTCCTGTCTCGAGTTTGTTCAAATATTTTTGTTGGACCCCTTTCTAGGGGCCACAAGAGTTTAAAATATAACAAGAGCTGTCACAGGAGACAGCGTGCTCGACTATTTCGATGCTGGATAGTGAAACTGGGCACATCTGAGGAAACTAGAGCTATCACTGGAGTGTTTAATGACTCCAATTGTGGATAAAGATATTGCACAATAGCCTGAGTCTATGTCAAAAATATCAACTTAAAGTAATAAGAGAGGTAAAGATAAAATGTATCTAAACACTGTATAAGTATATCCTAAGCAAAAAGGGGCATAATTCATTAAATACTGGTGCCAGAGTTATGCACCTTGTGTCATATGGTGTGGGTGATGATGTTGAACAACTATTTTAAGTTTGAATCAAATCCATTCAGTAATAACAAAGACAGAGTGACAGTGCACGAAAACTTTAACCTAAAAGTCTAAGTAAAAAGGGGGAATAACTAATGAAACATTGGTGCCAGAGATATGCACCTTGCATCATATGGTGTGGGTGATGATGTTGAACAACTATTTTAAGTCTGAATCAAATCCATTCAGTAATAACAGAGACAGAGTGAAAGTGCATCAAAACTTTAACCTAAAATTCTAAGTAAAAAGGGGAAATAATTCATGAAAAATTGGTCCCAGAGTTATGCACCTTGTGTCATATGATAAGGGTAATGATGTTGAACAATTGTTTAAGTTTGAATCAGATCCATTCAGTAATAACAGAGATAGAGTGAAAGTGCATAAAAATTGAAATTCTAAGTAAAAAGGGGAATAATTCATGAAAAATTGTGCTAGAGTTATGCATCTTGTGTCATATGATGTGGGTGATGATGCTGAACAACTATTTTAAGTTTGAATCAAATCCATTCAGTAATAACAGAGGTAGAGTGAAAGTGCATCAAAACTTTAACCTGAAATTCTAAGTAAAAAGGGGGAATAATTCATGAAAAAATGGTGCCAGAGTTATGCACCTTGTGTCATATGATGTGGGTGATGATGTTGAACAACTATTTTAAGTTTGAATCAAATCCATTCAGTAATAACAGAGATAGAGTGAAAGTGCATCAAAACTTTAACCTGAAAATCTAAGTGAAAAGGGGGGATAATTCATGAAATATTGGTGCCAGAGTTATGGCCCTTATGTCAGATGATGTGGATGATGATGAGGAATAAGTATTTCAAGTTTGAATCAAATCCATCAAGTAATTACAGAGATAAGTTGAAAAAAGAGAAAGTGTAAAAAAACTTTAACAAAGGTGGGGACGTGGAAAGACACCGACGCCGGGTCGAGTAGGATAGCTCTCCTTATACTTCGTATAGTCGAGCTAAAAATTACCGGTAACATTTCAGCAACTTCTTCACAGCATAGAAATTTGGACCACATGTATAATTTTTTTATACAGATTTAAATACTCTATCTTGACTAGTCTTAATCATGACCTACTTCCTTAATAGTTGTAATCATGACCTACTTCCTTGTTTTTGAAGATACAGCATAGAAATCTGGACAACATGTATAACTTTTGTAGTTGACAAAATATTGAAATGTTTTTATCTTTTTTTATTTCCAGATGATTTTCAATTTTTTCTACATTATTTAAGAAGACCCAGCAGACATACTAAATGTTATAAAATAATTGTTAGTGTAATATAGACAGACCTGTTCTGGTGCCCGGCCAATGAATGTAGAGGGATCTAGGATTTTACTGAGCTGACTATGTATTGGTGTGAAGTATGCTGAACGTTAGTGTAATATAGACAAACCTGTTCTGGTGCCCGGCCAATGAATGTAGAGGGATCTAGGATTTTACTGAGCTGACTATATATTGGTGTGAAGTATGCTGAACGTTAGTGTAATATAGACAGACCTGTTCTGGTGCCCGGCCAATGAATGTAGAGGGATCTAGGATTTTACTGAGCTGACTATGTATTGGTGTGAAGTATGCTGAACGTTAGTGTAATATAGACAAACCTGTTCTGGTGCCCGGCCAATGAATGTAGAGGGATCTAGGATTTTACTGAGCTGACTATATATTGGTGTGAAGTATGCTGAACGTTAGTGTAATATAGACAGACCTGTTCTGGTGCCCGGCCAATGAATGTAGAGGGATCTAGGATTTTACTGAGCTGACTATATATTGGTGTGAGGTATGCTGAACGTTAGTGTAATAGAGACAGACCTGTTCTGGTGCCCGGCCAATGAATGTAGAGGATCTAGGATTTTACTGAGCTGACTATGTATTGGTGTGAGGTATGCTGAACGTTAGTGTAATAGAGACAGACCTGTTCTGGTGCCCGGCCATGAATGTAGAGGGATCTAGGATTTTACTGAGCTGACTATGTATTGGTGTGAGGTATGCTGAACGTTAGTGTAATATAGACAGACTGTTCTGGTGCCCGGCCAATGAATGTAGAGGGATCTAGGATTTTACTGAGCTGACTATGTATTGGTTTTGAGGTATGCTGAACGTTAGTGTAATAGAGACAGACCTGTTCTGGTGCCCGGCCAATGAATGTAGAGGGATCTAGGATTTTACTGAGCTGACTATGTATTGGTGTGAGGTATGCTGAACGTTAGTGTAATAGAGACAGACCTGTTCTGGTGCCCGGCCAATGAATGTAGAGGGATCTAGGATTTTACTGAGCTGACTATGTATTGGTGTGAGGTATGCTGAACGTTAGTGTAACAGAGACAAACCTGTTCTGGTGCCCGGCCAATGAATGTAGAGGGATCTAGGATTTTACTGAGCTGACTATGTATTGGTGTGAGGTATGCTGAACGTTAGTGTAATAGAGACAGACCTGTTCTGGTGCCCGGCCAATGAATGTAGAGGGATCTAGGATTTTACTGAGCTGACTATGTATTGGTGTGAGGTATGCTGAACGTTAGTGTAATAGAGACAGACATGTTCTGGTGCCCGGCCAATGAATGTAGAGGGATCTAGGATTTTACTGAGCTGACTATGTATTGGTGTGAGGTATGCTGAACGTTAGTGTAATAGAGACAAACCTGTTCTGGTGCCCGGCCAATGAATGTAGAGGGATCTAGGATTTTACTGAGCTGACTATGTATTGGTGTGAGGTATGCTGAACGTTAGTGTAATATAGACAGACCTGTTCTGGTGCCCGGCCAATGAATGTAGAGGGATCTAGGATTTTACTGAGCTGACTATATATTGGTGTGAAGTATGCTGAACGTTAGTGTAATATAGACAGACCTGTTCTGGTGCCCGGCCAATGAATGTCGAGGGATCCAGTATTTTACTGAGCTGACTATGTATTGGTGTGAAGTATGCTGAACGTTTGATCCTCTCTACAAGGTCATTGTCTCCACCCTCTTGTTTTACAACATTTCCTGCCTCCTGTGATAACACACGAATCTGTTCATGACATTCCTGAAACACACATTATGTTCATGAAATTCTTAAAACACCAGAATAATTATGGTCATGAGGTTTGTGTAAGACACATTATGTTAATGGAATTCTTGAAACAGACAATCTCTCAACAACGTTTCTTAAACAAGACAATATGTTCATGACATTCATGAAACATATACTTCGATGAGATTCCTAAAGAACACAATAAAAAAACAATCAAAGGCCTGAATGGCCTGAGTCGGCTAATGATTGATGTACTGACAGTAAAGTCTACCAGTTTCAGTTTGTTTTTAGTTTTTTTCGTAAAATTTCATAACACAGCTCGATATTTACCCAAAATATTATATCCGGATACGATTACACTTTTCTCCAGTTTGAACAATATATTTTACAAATTGTGATGATACGAAGACATTTAGCAGCAATTGGCAGTATCTGACATTAAAGTTTACGGTTAAATTACCTCTTATTTAAATCTTTTCATAAAAAAGTTGTTTCGTTTCGTGAAAGCAGCCAAACATAGATGATCTACTTTCGATTTCAAAAACTACAAGAAAATACAATTTAATGTTTCGCCGATATGTTTATTTTTCGAAAAATAAGAATTAAAATCATTTTTAATATCAGTAGTAACTAAACAAACCAGTAAGAGCTTCTTCTTCCGATAATTTATCCGTTTACTGACTGCAAAATTCAACCCACGCAAAGTTTATAGAAATCATACGATGTGTGTTTACGTTCAATGTGGGAGAATTAAGGCTGATCGGCTATGTTACCTATGCATCCAGACGATTCAGATTTTGTTTTTAAAAAAGCATTGTGTGCGTTTCTGTAATTTTATATACGTTTTTATACGCTTAGAAATTATTAGACATGCGTATTTGCATTATTTCTATACGTAATTTACGCTAATACGCATCTTATCTGGAGCCCTGTGGAACTATTTTTTGTCTTTCGCTGGATGTTACCCAAGCTTTGTAAGCCTGCGCAATTCTTAAAATGCACATTTATGCTTAATGAGTTACATTCAAGTATTGCACAATTACAAGTCATAAATATGACAGATTACATCGTATATTGGTCATAGCAAAGGGAATTGACACAACTTAACTTCATTCATGCAGTGAACTGTTTGAAGTTTGAGAAATCTAATGGAACTACATCCCTTCACTGTGTTATTTGGTCCATTTAGAGAATCGTTGGATAGCAAGGACTCGTCAAAAGGCTTTCAGCCTTTAGCCGACTCAAAAAAACAAAAGGGCCACGATGGTCTAGGACTGCTCACAAAGTTTTATAGCATAAACAGTAAATTAAGAATGTGCAATTTTGAAAGAGGATCATAATATGCTCTAAGGTGTCAAAACACTAGTCATGCCCGCAGCAGCTGAAATTTTAATACAAATATAGATGGCCTTAACAATTTAAAAGAGATTACTGTAACATTTCTGTGAAATTATTTCAAAACTAGACATTTTTGATAGGAACCATTCGTCTGAACAATCCAGACAAACAAGGCAGTTGTGGGAGACATGCACTTTTCTCAAAAGCATCTCCAGTTTTGCTTGATTGCATTTGATGTTTCCAATGATCTTTCAATGAATTTTATTAATTAATAGCATAAATGTTAAATATAATGAATAAATATGAAGCATAAAGCGCTATAAATTTATAAGAAGATATATTACCTGTCGGTCAGCACCAGCTTTAACCATAGCCATGATGATATTCTCTGATGCCATGAAGGGCAGCTCTAACTTCAACCTTCTCTCAATCACCTGTCAATGTAAATTCCAACTGTTTTAATATTGTTGTGAACCATTCACCCTAGAAATAACATACAAATTACAATCTCACTGGCTGCATTGATAGCAATCACATGTCAGCATTCTAGCAGCATGAAAGTACAAATTCTCAGGATGCTGTAATGGGTATCTGATATGTGTCGCCTTTTCCCATAGTACCGGTATCAAAATAAATTCAAAATGGCAGTGACAGTGATAAAAGTTGGGATGTGAATGTCAAGTTCAACTGAAAAAACATACCTTTGGATAGACAACAAGTCCCTCAGATATGTTCTGTAATGTGCTCAGTATTATATCAGCTGTTAGAAAAGCTTCTGCAAGACTTATTCTCCTGAAAAAAAGTGAGTTCATATAAAACAAATATTCTATGAATTTATAAAGAAAAAGTTTCCTATTTAGCATCATTTGTTCCCTGATACTTCAATTTAAACAAACTAATTTTAAAGGGTTGTTTGTTTGAGGTATTTACTAGCTAAAACAATGCAAGTTTCCAAAGAACAGAAATTCCCTATCTATGAAATGTTTTTTGTTTTTTGTTTTGGATTAGTGTCGCCAAGTGGTTTAGAAGATATGGAGTAGACACAAAGTTAAGCTATTTGACCTTTGAACTCCAAGTATGACCTTGACCTTAGACCTGGTATCTATCTATTTTAAGTTTAATTACGGTCCATCTGCCCTTTCAGACACAATGAAGCATATAAATGCCACGTAGAGTATAGACCGCGAACATGCCCCTTATCATGTTCTTAAAGTGTGTTTTGTTTCTAATGTAGGGGTATTGATTACCACTCTGCAATTTCCAGAGAGTTTCGTCCAATGAGCATTAATTTAGTAGCCAAATTGAGACTGTAAGTACAGCGGCCAATGAGACCTAAACGTACTCCAGTCAGGCTGTGACCTTAGACCTAGTCCCAGCCATTAAGAATATATAGAGTGAACACGAATGCTGACAAACCCCAAGGTATGGTGTTAAATTTATAATTGTAATTTCTAAGTGTGATCTTGACCTTTAAGGTAGGGGTATAGGTACCATGGCAGAATGTCTTTTGATGTTGATTGTGTCAAGATATTTGAATATGCACATATAAAAAAGAATGAGCGTTTAAGGTTTAAGGAATCTTTATTGATTTGAATGCGAAGTCGTACACCTGGGATTTTGTTTGGCATTTCACTCAGCCAGACCAGAGTTATGGCCCTTAACTTGGCTGAAAATTGTGCATAAAAGGCATAAACTCAAACTATCTTGTATCTGGCACTATCTTGTAGGAGAGAACCATACAATGATGCTACAGAAAAGTTTATTGAAGATCCATCAAGCAGTTCCTGAGAAAGTCATTTAAAGGTATTTCTATATAAAGCTTTGAAAGGCCCCTTCAAAAGGGCTGAATAACCTCATTTGAATAATTTTGAGAGAGGACCTTATAATGAGGCTACAGAACAAGTTTGATGAAGATCCTTCAAACAGTTTTTAAGAAAGTTGTATAAAAGTATTTCTGTATTTACCTCCAGCAGCCCTTAAATAGGAAGAGATCCATGTTTAAAGGTTTTCCTATTTTAAGACACAGTGGCCCTAAAAAGGGGGTCAAGCAGAATCATTTGAACAAATCTGTAAGGGAACCCTGCCAGGAAGCTACAGACTAAGTTTGTGTAATTCTGACCAGCAGTTTCAGAGGAGATGTCTATGTAAAATTGTGGATGAAGGATGCCATACCATCCGCCTACACCTAAAGCCCACCCTGAACTTTGCTAAATATGAAACCTGTTAGTACTATCATCTACTGAGTAAAATGGTACCTGTTGGTACTATCATCTACTGAGTAAAATGAAACCTGTTGGCACTATCATCTACTGAGTAAAATGAAACCTGTTGGCACTATCATCTACTGAGTAAAATGGTACCTGTTAGGACTATCATCTACTGAGCAAAATGGTACCCGTTGGCACCATCATCTACTGAGTAAAATGGTACCTGTTAGGACTATCATCTACTGAGTAAAATGGTACCTGTTGATACTATCATCTACTGAGTAAAATGAAACCTGTTGGCACCATCATCTACTGAGTAAAATGGTACCTGTTAGGACTATCATCTACTGAGCAAAATGGTACCCGTTGGCACCATCATCTACTGAGTAAAATGGTACCTGTTAGGACTATCATCTACTGAGTAAAATGGTACCTGTTGGCACTATCATCTACTGAGTAAAATGGTACCTGTTAGGACTATCATCTACTGAGTAAAAAGGTACCCATTGGCACTATCATCTACTGAGTAAAATGGTACCTGTTAGGACTATCATCTACTGAGTAAAATGGTACCTGTTGGCACTATCATCTACTGAGTAAAATGGTACCTGTTGGCACTATCATCTACTGAGTAAAATGGTACCTGTTGGCACTATCATCTACTGAGTAAAATGGTACACGTTGGCACTATCATCTACTGAGTAAAATGGTACACGTTGGCACGATCATCTACTGAGTAAAATGGTACCCGTTGGCACTATCATCTACTGAGCAAAATGGTACCCGTTGGCACTATCATCTACGGAGTAAAATGGTACCTGTTAGGACTATCATCTACTGAGTAAAATGGTACCTGTTGGCACTATCATCTACTGAGTAAAATAGTACCTGTTGGCACTATCATCTAGCGTTCTCTCCATCCACTGTGTAGATGCTGTCATTAGAGGGTCCTGTACCAAACACATAAGATGTCGAGCCAAAGCACAACAACGCTCACTTCTCATTGGATTTCTCTTGTATGGCATGGCACTAGAACCTTACAATAGGAATAAAACTAACTTACACTTGAATGAATACACATGTCCATATCATGGAAGACTTTTTACTGATATGAATAAATAAGAAGTCAAAACATTGCAAAAACATCTCTGCTAAGCTACATCTTTATACTGAATTCATATCTGTTAATCATTTAATTTTGTGGGAATGACTTTTGTCTTTTTCCAAAACAGCTACTGGTATTTCTGTGTATGAAGTTTCAACTCAGAATATGTAGTTATGACTGGAGTATGGCTTGATAGTAACTAAAATATGGCTTGACAGTTCTAAACAAAACTTCTAACCAAATTTTCTGAGTTGAAAAAGCCAGAATTTACATTTATTTCAACCAAATGTTATCTAACTTGAATATGTAAGTAGGTTTGATGATTGGAAAACCTTGTTTGAAGTTTCAATCCTGTATGTGCAATAGTCACTAAGATATGGTTTGCAGGTAAAACTTTAATCAAGATTTGACAATGTCGGTTGACACTGCCAAGGTCAGTAGAATAGCTCTCACAACTCTTCAGGTAGTTCAGCTAATAAAAGGATAAATATGCATGTAAGTCAAATAAACTCAGAAAATTACCAATCTGCTCCTTTTCAAAAGGTTCTTCAATTTCTTTAAAACTGGCAAGAAGACGTACATCTGTACAAATCTGAAAGAAAAAAATCTGGATAATACTGACCAAGATCTTCAAAAAAATATAAATAAGAGGGCCTCTGTGGCCCTAGATCGCTCACGTGAGTTAACACTGCTTGCATGAACAGTTTTGGTAGATGGTTATGTAAGGAAAATGTCAGTGATATTATTTTAAAGTGCTAGTGTTTTCCGACAAGAATATTTTATAAGATTCTACTAAATAAATATGGGCAGGTAATACCTATGTGCAAAACTTCAAATGCTGATTAACAATCCTATGAGATTCATCGACATAGTAATTTTTAGGTGGAGGGCTAGCCGGTTTAAGGAGAAGAAGATACAGTGGAAATATTAATCTTGCCATGAAAGTTCAACTATTTGACTCCAGTGACCTTGACCTTTGAGAAACTAGGCCTTTGACCAGAGGGTATGTGCAGCTTACTGAGACCAACTCTTATGTGAGGTTAATGATAGGGGTAGTATGTATGAATATAGTGAAATTGGGAAGCTTGCCAGAAAACAGCAAGGTCAATGGCATATGCTCCCCAACGGCGAGATCAACTGCCCTCCTTATTCTTGACCAAAACATGACTAAAACATTTGTCTGTACTTTTTGCAGCATACAAAGAGGAAAATACTCCAGACTGGATATGGGTTTTCCAAACAAGATATATATTCCTTACCTAGTCAGCAAGACACCAGTTAACCATGTAACTATTTTACTGATCTGTCCGACCACAACAAACTTCAGTGTTTGGTGAATTTACATTTACTGGACATTACCAAAAAGTAGGGTTATTATAGAAGTTCCTCCACCTGCAATGCTGTATTTGGAGTGGATTTTGCACCCAGTGTGATCCAGTCTGGCAAAATACATGAGAGCTGAATGCATCATTGCAGATCAAGGTACGGTTTTAACTCATTAAGGACGCAGATCGCATTTATGCGTTCATTTTAACTCTTATGGAGTACCGCATGTCGTATTTATCCGTCAAAAGATAACAGGCGTGTATGCCGAGGATCGCATAAATGCGCTATCCGCCTGATAGTACTGCATGCCGCGTGACGTGATTTTATGTTTGTAAGAATACTAACGACTGGATTGCTGTCAAAGTCAACCAATGAAAATATTTTACTCAAAAGATTTATAAAACCCGGAAGCAATCGAAACAATCAAAATATTTATTATTTAAGCATGTATTTTTAATATACTCATCACTAAATATCGGAATTAGAAAGTTATTTCTTGGTATTGCCTGTTTTATCTTCTCATTCTATTATGCTGCAGAATCTTTCTTTTTTATTCAGTATTTTTAATTTTATTAAATAAAGTATAATTTTGTTCTTTCATAATGTCATTTGCTTTAAAGTTTAGCAATAGATGATATTTGAATAAATATAAAATAATCAAATAATGGCTGTTTTCCTATGTCCAATCTTTCTTGAATATTGAAATTTTCCATATTCATGTTACTTCAGTTGGCCTGTAAAACAGTTTTGCAAATCAAAGTAATAATAAATTTTAAATTATTGAATAGATCATAAATTGTAGTATCAGTTGTGAAATTTTCAGTTTTGTTCATCTTTTATAAACAGATGTTTGTCCCTAATATTGATCAAAGGATGCCTAGATCTTACCGATTATTGATTATCAGTGAAAATCCACAGGCATACAAAGCAGATAAATTGATAAGTGGCTCAGGAATGAATCGGAAAATTGATACCAGTAATTAAGCGGCGATATGGCTGCAGATATTAATGAGTTTTATCAGATACATACATGTATAACTATTTCTGATGGATGGAACATGTCGTATTTGACATCACAACTAAAGCAAGACTAGTAATCCCATCATTGATACTTTTCTGTATCCGATGGGGGCTAAATATAGGGTTTTGCATTCACAATTGAAATACAGGCTGTATGTCAGAGAGAACAGTTGTAGGTATGCAACAAAACTACAAAATCTGTATTGGTCAATAACCCAATATAGAATTATCAACCCAATATGGTGTATATAAGCTTAGGTCTCTTGATCAATGGAAACTTGGTAAAGGGGCAAGAAAAGCTCAATTACTCTTCATATTGATGCAGAACTGTGATATCAATTACAAAGCACAGCCTCATAAATTTTAATTTGTCAAACTGACAAACTATTTTCCATCCAACAAGGATTGATAACATTACCTTGTGAACCGAAGCTCCTAGACTTGCCAAGGATTGATAACATTACCTTGTGAACCGAAGCTCCTAGACTTGCCAAGGATTGATAACATTACCTTGTGAACCGAAGCTCCTAGACTTGCCAAGGATTGATAACATTACCTTGTGAACCGAAGCTCCTAGACTTGCCAAGGATTGATAACATTACCTTGTGAACCGAAGCTCCTAGACTTGCCAAGGATTGATAACATTACCTTGAGCTCCTAGACTTGCCAAGGATTGATAACATTACCTTGTGAACTGAAGCTCCTAGACTTGCCAAAGTACTTAAACTGTCAATATCAACCTTCCTTGAATATGTCTGCCCACATATCAAAAAATGCCTGAAAAAATACCAGTCATCCTTAAAACAATGAACAATTTTATGTTGCTTTCTAACGATGATTTTAAAGCTTCTATATGAGAATTTTTCCCTTCTACATTGGAATTTTATCACATTTCAGTGGTTATACTTTTACTGCAATGTATTTAGAGATGAGTTTATATTTTTGCTGCAATGTTTCCTTGACAAAGTTTTATACTTTTGCTGCAATGCCATTGAAGAAGTTTTTACTTTTGCTAGAATGCAATTAAAGATGAGTTATATACTTTTGCTAGAATGTAATTAAAGATGACGTATATACTTTTGCTAGAATGTAATTAAAGATTTGAGTATATACTTTTGCTAGAATGTAATTAAAGATTTGAGTATATACTTATGCTAGAATGTAATTAAAGATGAACTATATACTTTAGCTAGAATGTAATTAAAGATGAACTATATACTTTTGCTAGAATGTAATTAAAGATTTGAGTATACACTTATGCTAGAATGTAATTAAAGATGAACTATATACTTTAGCTAGAATGTAATTAAAGATGAACTATATACTTCAGCTAGAATGTAATTAAAGATTCGAGTATATACTTTTGCTAGAATGTAATTAAAGATTCGAGTACATACTTTTGCTAGAATGTAATTAAAGATGGAGTATATACTTTTGCTAGAATGTAATTAAAGATGAAGTATATACTTTTGCTAGAAATTAATTAAAGATGAAGTATATACTTTTGCTAGAATGTAATTAAAGATGGAGTATATACTTTTGCTAGAATGTAATTAAAGATGATGTATATACTTATGTTAGAATGTAATTAAAGATGAACTATATACTTTTGCTGCCAGAATATGTGAATCATATTAAAATTTATTTGCTGCATATTTCTTTTGCATCATTTTAGTTCATGAAAGAGTTTTTAATTTTTGCGAGGATGCATGGGCAGGTTAAGTAACATCAACATAATTTAAGGTTATATGGAGTCATTACAGCTTCTGACAGTGCAGGAAGACCCCAGGTCTCCCTTCGCAAACCTTTGATGAGGTACCCAATAAAATAATGGCACGACTTGTACTGAAGTCCTATACTTACTGCTTAAATCCTGCCATATCTGTTACAAGCTTGTCAAGTATTTCAACCTGAATCAGAAATAAGAAAAGTATTTGCAAGTGTACATATAGTTAGAAATTATTTTAACATACATTCCAACATTTTAAATTTTTGACAACAAGTTTAATATGTTCATCTTCTTCTACTCAATTTATTTCTTGCTTGCAGTTACAATGTTATACATAAATCCAGCAAGAGCACAAGCAAACAAAGCTATATTTCTGTGTGCCAAAAACATAAAATAAAATATGAAAAGAATATGACCTGAGCATGTAAGCCAACTCTGATAGCAAGTTTTTATACTTTATTATTCTATTAAGAAATCGCAATTTTGATTAGATTTTTCGAAACAGAGTTAAATAGGGGAAAATAAACCTCATCCCTTCAAAAACTGGTGATTTTACTTTTTCACAAAACAGGACAGCTTTTCAAAATTTTAGTAAGGATTCCCTTAAGGAACATTTCTCTGAAATTATTTCAAAACTATCATTTGTCAAAATATTTTGAAAGAGGGAAAAGTTATCCAAAGACACTTCTGAAATAGGGAATAAAATGTGTGTATGATAAGTATGTACTGCAAGACTTCACTTCTTTTGTAATTTTGTCAAACTTTCTACATCAATAGACAAGTACAAATGAAGAGTTTCACAATAGGAACTGAATAGCTTTAAATGATCAAACCTTTGATAAATGGACAAAAAGGTGCAGATACTTCTGTTTATTAAGAAAGTGAAAAAAAAACAACCCAAAAAACTTTTCTTTCTTGCTTTGATAAAGCAATAATTTTATTGTGTTTCTGTGTTTTCCGATTTATTTTTGTGCAAAAATCAAATTTACTTGTTTAGAAAATTCAATATACAAATGTGTTGACTTCTTAAATATTCAGTGTAAAAGTAGTGATTGCAAAATAAAATTGAAATTTCTCTATGACATTAACTATGTATTTTTCTAAATGTATTCCAAATATCAAAAATGTACAGATAATAATCTATGTGCTGCATTGGAAAATTGTTTTAAGTGTACACACGTATAAATTTAGTAAGAACATGATAGTGGTAGAACTGTTGTTAGAGGTCATGTTATATGCTAAGTCTTCAAGTTTTAATCATTTACATATTGAAAAAATGAACCTTTTCCTCCTCTCCTTCAAATAGGGCCAAAAAGCTAGCCTGCGTTCCTGTGGTTCCCTTCGCACCTCTGAATTTAAGGTCACTGCGTGCTCTCTCAATATTACGTATGTCCATGAGCAGATCTTGGATCCATATACATGCTCTCTTTCCAACTGTTGTCAACTGGGCTGGTCTTAAAAAAAATCATTTGTTTTCAATGTCATATATCCCTTATAAACACTTGGAAGCCTGGGAAAGTGAACCACTCAATATCTCATAAAAAATGTGTAAGAAAAAGTAAAAGTGTTAACATCTAAAAGTCTAAATTGTGTATTTTTTTTTTTATTTGTATGTGCAGAACTACCTAAACAGAAATATCTGAGTTGAATAGATGAAAATCACCAGTAACTAGACAAACTAGAGCTGCTTTTGAGAAAAGCGCATGTCTCCAACAACTGCCTAATCATCTAGATTGGCATTTCTTCTCCATTATGTATACGAGTCAACCATGCACCAAGACCTATACCACTGGCATCAGTATTTTCGGTAATTCAAGGGCCATAAATCCGAGGTGCCTGGGCCGATTTGGCTAGTTAACGAACTTGGCCGAGGACTTATCAGCAAACACATTTTGTTCAAGTTTGGTGAAGATCGGATGAGAAATGTTCGACTTAAAGAGTGCGGACAAGATTTGTGACAGACACTGACTGACCTCCATTCACTTCATAAGTTCATATAGCAGTTAACAATAGTAGCAAATACCAACTGTAGATGTGTATAGGCTAAACATGGCAAAGCTTTGTGTTCCTCTGCAAATACTGATAATCTTTGGACACATCTTGCTACCTAAAATAAATGCAAAAAGAAATTACAATAAAACTAGACATGTGTCCATAGGACTATGGTGCCCCACTTACTGTCACTGTATGGTCAAAATGTTGAACAACAGAGGAGGCAGAGGTGTTAGTCCCAAATAAAACCCCAGTTTTACCAATATTTTTTTTTGTTTTACAATAATAATATTCCTAGGTCCTTCATGCATATTTCTGACAAAGTCAAGGGCCATAACTCCAGTCTGGCTGAGTGAAATTCCAAACAAAACTCCAGATGCATAACTTCAGATACTGAATAACAATCCTAGGACATTTGATGACATTTAGAAACTTCATCCAGGATTTTCTAAGTCCATAAGGGGGCATAATTTGGCCAAAATGCATGTCAGAGTTATGGGACTTGATACTATCACCCAGTTGTATAACCCTGAAGACATATGTGAAGTTTCAACTCAATATCTTCTTTACTTTTGGAGATAGTAACTTGCATGCAAAACTTTAATCAGGATTTTCTAAGTCCATAAGGGGGCATAATTTGGCCAAAATACATGTCAGAGTTAAAGGACTTGACCCAGTGAGGTTGGTAATTGACCTAAAAAAGAAAAAATAAGTTTCAAAGCTATATGCCTTTAAATGACAGCTGCATGTACTTGCACGCAAAAATTTAACCAAGGTGTGACACCAACGCTGACGCCAAGGTGTGTAGAATAGCTCAGACTATTCTTTGAATAGTCGAGCTAAAAATTAACAGGAACACAGCCGTGTAGAGCAATATGCCCATCAAATTTGATAATCGTAGGTCAAAGCATTCTGAAGTTGCTGAGCGAAAACTTAATTGGATGACAATACCTACATATGATCACTTCACATGGTGAATGTTCTTCTTGTCATTGTGACCTTAACCTATCACCAACTGACCTCAAAATCATTAGGCTTCATCTACTCTCAATGGCCATGTGTATGCAAAGTTTGATGGTTGTTACTAACAGTGTGCCCATACCACGTGACTTTGACGTCATTTTATGGCTAAGACGGCAAGCCAAATTCCGTCAATTCGATTCTTCAAAGTGGCGTAAGTTCTTTATTTCTTGATCAAATATGACCAAATCAAGCGCAGGCTAAGGAAAAAAGTGATTACTTCACTCACAAGTAAACGGTTTTATCAACAGATGAACAGTTTTGGCCTGAAAACGGGAAAACTGTTTTGTTTAGAGAAAATGAGCATGGTAAGACGGCAAGCAAGAGCCCTTTTGGACAGAAAAACGGATGATTGTACACATCAGAGGTGTCGCACGTATTACCGATTCACAGGAATTTAATGCCGGCTCTGTTGGAGGCCTTAATTGACAAAAATGTAGCCGAATTATTTAAAAACTTTTTAAAAATCCAAAATATGCTAAGACGGCAAGTCCGCTAAGACGGCAAGTCATTTTTATAGTAATATCGTCTATGGAGTCGCACTTCTCTACAAGCGGTCACTGGATGTTTACCAATAGTAGATCATTCTACTTCTTGTCAAAGCTATAGGAAAACATCAAAGAACCGTTATATAAGTGAAGTCATATGATGTTTTGAACTACGTTATATGCTTTTTTTTTTTTTTTTTTTTTTTTTTTTGTACAGCTAAATTGTGAGGCTTAATAGATAAATTAAACGAGAATTATGATTTGCTCTAGCAGGTTTGGCATATAAGTGAGAACTGTTCTAGAAAGGTTAAGAATTCAAAAGCTACACATGTATACCATCTTGGATGTACTTCTGCGTGTCGGTCTTTAAGGTTAAAGTATGTTAAAGCGTTTCGAAAACTAAAGAACAAATATACAGTTGGCAGCAGGCAACAACAAATGATACACATTTTTTACCTAATCAATACTACTTTATATGTTTACAAGTCTGTTGTTCATATGTTTGAGTGAATGTTTTCTTGACAAATCGTTATGTATTAAAAATAAGGCTACTTATTAAGAAGAGCCATTTTGTCGACTTCCACAAATCAAAAACACAATTTTCAGATATATAGAATAATGCTTTGACAAATAAGAATCTTATGCTTAACTCAGTCTACAAGCTAGAAGACATGCTTTAAAAAGTATTTCTATGTAGCTGTGTTCAAAGTATTGAGTAGAATAGAAAAATCTTATTTTTTCCCCAAAATTTAACACGATATCACATATTAAAATAAAAATGGAAACTCCACAGGTCGCTCAACACAACAAAAACGAAAATGTTGCAGGCTCGGTTTGATTGAGCCTGTTCATGGATGGTAGTGGAAATGCATGCTACCATCCACGCCCTCTAGCCCCGGGTTGAGCAGAACTCAACATTTACACATGCTAAAAGTACAAAAAGCAATTTAGAGACATCCGCAGATGTATTCAAATGATGATGAACATGGAACCTTCACGTGATACACGTGTTTAGGCGTGTAGTTCCATGAAGAGCGGCGTTTGGTCCCCAGATAAAATAAAGGGTTTGCCCAAAACGAGAAAACAATGGGCAGAACTAACAAACTAGAATTTAGGAAGGGGATCTGAGGTTATGGAGCCTGCGTATGACAGAAACAGTCAAAAGACAAAATTAAAAAGCAGACACTATATCCAAGGGGTGATTAAACAATACCCAAGGCTATGAAAGCGGAAGTATTGGAACCACCCACAAATACACCAACTTTCACAATTCTTGGAGAAAGGGTTGTATAATTCTACACATTTCTGCAAAATCAACTTCTTGTTTAGCCGAGCCTAATAAAATAAAATGTACTGATGTCACGACTTAACGACCTTAGTTTCCACTTTTTTCTATTTTAAGTAATCTTGACACCAAAACACTAAAAATGTTGCAACCCTACTTCTTTAATTCATGGGTTGTTGTCTTTAAATTCCACTACCTTGTTAAAATGTTTGTACAAACGACCGACCCTGCTACAACAACAGTAGAAGTCAGTGGGGTCCGCCATACTGGAAACTAGACCTGTATCTACCCAAAGATCCTGCTGTTTCGACTTCCGTGCAGTTTTGAGATAAGAAAAAGAACCATACACATGAAAATCATCGGGAGAAGACGCAAATGCCCCGTTGATATGCTTTGATTCAATTTTGCTTAAAAGAAATCAAACAGTTTCATTTATCGGGCACACATACTTAGAAACTTCACATCAGCAAACATCAACATTTGGTATACTAAGATAAGATTTATTGATTGAGTCGGAAAGTCAAATTACAAGTAACATTAGCTCTGATGAGATTTTTAACCGACTAGAAATTCTCGTTATGTACTGTTTTGATTCTATTTTGCTTCATAATCTATTTTAAAAACTCTGTAGCTTTTACTCTGTTTTATTAACGTATATTAAAATGACAACTTTCATGTAAATTTTTCAATTCAATAACAATTATAATAATCCGGGACTGATGTAATGTTGTTAAAAGTCATAGTAAAGTACATGTACCCCTAACATCTAAATGTATTCAGGATTTGCAAGGAATGTCAATTATTTATCTTGTAAGTACTAATATAGGTTATTACATTAAATATCGAGACAAATATGTAAGTTAACCAAACGTGTACTTGCATCACGACCATTTTCCTTAAAGCCCTGCTCCCGTCCTACCTTTTAACTTGAATTGTCACTGAAAAAGCATGAAAATCCTGAATATGAACAGTGACGTCTGTCAAAATAGAGTCTATTGTATATGAAATTCTATATGAAATACCTGTGGTTTTGCGTGCTAAAGGTTGACACGTGGCCGTTAACTGTTACCTATTGTAATTATGGGTTGCATACACACAAAAGAATTTGAATAGCCGCGGAGCAGGGCTTTTACCTGTAACGTGTAGCTTTCCATGTAACAGTGGAGCACTGTAGCAATTAATATACTACAGATATAATTATTTATAAAAAGGAAATCTTAAATAAATATTTTGACTCAGCCTTACAGAGATAAAAAAACGATAAAGCAAAATGTTAAATAATAACTAATATGAATCAGTCGTTATAAAAGCTGTATAAAAATAAGGGTAAAATAAGAATAAAGGGAAGTAATTCAGAAAGAAAATCTATTTTTAAATTAAATAAAGCAGTTTATCATTTAACTTACTCCTACACAGTGATCTCCCTTGTCATTCAAATCAGGACAGGTAGAAAAAATCGCATACAGATCTATATCCTATACAACTAGAAAAAATGATTCAGATCATAATTATGCTGTTTTATTACTGACGAGTGCATTATGTATTAAGGCTAAACTAGAGAAATCTTTCTTATACGTTTTGAACTATTTTTTTCATGGCATATTTTTATGCGCTTCGGTCATGTCTGAGGTTTTTCTGAATTGTTTTAAAGGAATACACCTCCGCTTTTCAACTTAGTCATGCTCGATGGATCAACAGACTTAAAAACATAATTTTAATACGAAATGACGCATTCTTTAACCTTATTGTATTTACATATGTATGAAAATATCAACCGACTGTAGAACAATGTTCAGAAAACATCAATAAAATATCTGTCGATTAGCCCGAAAAAAACGGGCAAAAACCTTACTGCGGATTAATCTGTCTTTCAGTGAAATGGTTAGGCTGATATTTTTGCAAGTTCCTGGAATACGGTATATTATAGGTCTCAACCACTTCGTGGGTTCAACCTAAAAATCAATTTAGCAACATCCGATGATGTATTCATTCGGCGATGCATATGGTAATTTCAATGATAGTGTGTAATTCCACCAAAACGGTGTATGGTCCAAAGTTAAAATAATTGTTTTGCCTTAATGAGGAAACAGTGAGGATAAACCGTTCATATCTGTTTTGCCCAGCACTAGTGATTTCAGGAGAAGATGAAAGATGATCAATGAATGTCACTGAACTTTTATGTAAGTGTTCATTGAAGGTTCCATGTTCACCGCCGTTTGAATACATCTGCGGATATCTCTAAATTGCTTTTTGTACTTTTAGCATGTGTAAATGTTGAGTTCTGCTCAACCCGGGGCTAGAGGGCGTGGACGGTAGCATGCATTTCCACTGCCGTCCATGAACAGGTTCAATCAAACCGAGCCTGCAACATTTTCGTTTTTGTCGTGTTGGGCGATCTGTAAAGTTTCCACTTTTCTCTATTTTATTTCACAAGCATTGATAAAACATAGTAAAAATGTTACCGACGGACGGATTGATAGAAGGATGGACGGCCTGTAACCACGGAAGTGTTGAATTACGTAAGTTGGTGCAACCAGGTATATCTAATAAAAATGACTTGCCATCTTAGCGGACTTGCCGTCTTAGCATATTTTGGATTTTTTAAAAGTTTTTAAATAATTCTGCTATATTTTTGTCAATTAAGGCCTCCCACAGAGCCAGCATTAAATTCCTGTGAATCGGTAATACGTGCGACTTCTTTGATGTGTACAATCATCCGTTTTTCTGTCAAAAAGGGCTCTTGCTTGCCGTCTTACCATGCTCATTTTCTCTAAACAAAACAGTTTTCCCGTTTTCAGGCCAAAACTGTTCATCTGTTGATAAAACCGTTTACTTGTGAGTGAAGTACTCACTTTTTTCCTTAGCCTGCACTTTATTTGATCATATCTGATCAAGAAATAAAGAACTTACGCCACTTCGAAGAATCGAATCGACGGAATTTGGCTTGCCGTCTTAGCCATAAAATGACGTCAAAGTCACGTGGTATGGGCACACTGACTAAGGTAAAATCATTGTCAAGATAGTGAGAAATGAGCAGTGTACCAACAGTCACTTTGACCTTGACCTTTGACCTACTAGGTCATCTACAGCCCACTAGCAATGTGCATGCAGTCTGAGGGTCATTACCAATGTCAAATCATAAAGAAACAGTAACTGCACTCACTGTGACCTTGACTTCTGACCCACTTACCTCAAAATAAATATTGCCCATGAGCCATGTGTATTCTAAAGTTTAATACTGAGCAGAAACAAAACTGCCAACAGACAAATGAGCTAGGCTATCACATAATACAGTAAGTAATAAAGACACACTGGATATACTTGTCCACCAGAATCACAGAAAAAGTATCAACCGGGTATCTAATTCTTATCTGCATGTGAATTGTCATCAAGGAAAACATGTCTAACACATCAATGCATTAAATAATACCTTCTGTGAATTGTGTTTTACTGGTGATATAAGGTTTGAGTATATTTTGTCTCAGATTTCGGAACTTTTCCTTTTGTAATAAGACTTTACCAACCTTTGGTAGAATTATATCAAACGCATCTCTCATCACAATCAGATCCTGAAAAATACACAGACACAGAAAACTACACAGTTTAACAGAAAACTACACAGTTACAGAAAACTACATAGTTACAGTTACAGAAAACTACACAGTTACTGAAAACTACACAGTTACAGAAAAATACAGTTACAGAAAACTACACAGTTACAGAAAACTACACAGCTACTGAAAACTACACAGTTACAGAAAAATACAGTTACAGAAAACTACACAGTTACAGTTACAGAAAACTACACAGTTACTGAAAACTACACAGTTACAGAAAACTACAGTTACAGAAAACTACACAGTTACAGAAAACTACACAGTTACAGAAACATGACGGTCATTGCAGGGCCTTAATTTTATTTTACTCACGAGAAACTGTTTAAGAAGTCAATATGACCTTGATTTATGATTTATTTTATGGATCATTAAATCAAAACAGATTACCAAAAGTTATCATCCTATATTTGTAAGAAATCAAAGTATTCTAGTTATTAACTGCATCTGTTTCCAACTTAATGCTGCGGCCTTGACCATCGAGACATCACTCACTATATCTATAAATCTAGCCTGGGAAGCCGTTGATAATATTTATGCTTTGTCAGAAGAAATCATACCTAATATTTATGCATAAAGATCCCACTTAATTTGTGCTAATTAGTGTTAATTGGCATTCATCGAGTTTCTGATATTATCAACGCCTGGGGAAATCTGAAAGAGTTTCCATGTCACTACCGATTATCGATTTTCTATAATTAGCCTAATTAACATGTGATCATATTTGCGCTTGTTTGAAACGAAAATGAGGCAATGCTGCTGAAAACCCGGCAATTTTCGTAGATCACTAGGTCAGTATAAATATAACATCTTGATAAACGCAAATTTAAGTTAAAACTGACATATTCTAAAGTTGTTACAACTTGCTGGAAAAGCTTGGGAGGTACAAACTGGAATTTGTCTATGGCCCGGAAATGTTCGGTAACCCTCGGAAATACACGATTCCAATCTGTCTTTTCCATGAGAATTCCGTTTCTATTTTTTGCCATGGATTATTGCTTTCAGAAGTTAATCCTTCTTCATTAAACACCCTCATATTTCGGGTGTAATATAGGTGGCGCTGCGGTCGGAAAACAGGTTTCCCCAGGCTGTCAATTTGCAGGTAGAAAAAAAGTTAGAAATTGTCAGACTGGATTCCCAGGCTACTATAAATCATGAAACATATAAATCCACTTATCTTAGTATTTCCATAAATATGATGCAAAACAATATTTATCACTTACAGTATTATCCCCAACAAAGGCTGACGTAGCTCCAAGATGTATAATAGGGGCAGCATTAGGGCAACATGCACCAAATGTATGTACATGTGCCATCACATCATGTCGACGTCTTTTCTCCTCTACCGCTGCTCTCTCAAAGTCTATATTCATCAGATTTTTCTCCATTTCACCTATCTGTTCATCTGTTATATTTAAGCCTAGGGTCTGAAATGATCAAGGATGTATAAACTAGAAAATGACATTTGGGTTTTATTATCATTATATCCCAAAAATGACAAAACATTTATTAGTTCAGTAAGGTTTAACTAAGACAGTCAAAGCTGTGACTCAAATGTTGTAAAGAAAATCATTATATTGTCTCCAAAGAATTCTGAAAAGTGCAATGAAAATTTTACCTACTGGAGTGACTTGTTTAACAGTTTATATAAAGATTAAGTTATTCTTGAAAAGTATTTTAAATGGCTCAATCAAATGGGAGTCTGCCATTATTTTGTTTGGTTGCATTCAATGCTTCCCACAAATTTTAATTAGTACCCGACTTAAAGTGTGTCAGTATTACCAATCATCTGATATAATTACAATGAAAAATGTCATGTGTAACTGAAATTACCCCAGTGTAGGCTATTTTAGCACCAACCAGTGGAGTATATTAGAAGAGAGATTACCTTTTCAGCTTTAGCCAGCCATGTCCATAACTTCCTCCATGTTGTGAACTTTTTCATATCACTGAAGTTGAAAGCCATTTCTGGACTAGCATACCTTGAAACAAGAGGTGTGCGATACTTTGCCAGTTCAGGCTGTGCCATTCCTTCTACTTGGTTAGGTATTTCCATTTTCAACAACTTCTGTCAAAGCACTTAAAGCAAAATAAATATAGCCTAATTCAGACAGAAGTAAGAAATACATGGCAATGGTTTTTTTCAGACTGTGAAACATTTTTCAAACACTGACCTTGTTTATAAATATAAATTACTCACAGAGATGGACAATGATATTAAACAAAACCTCCCTTTATAATCTTTACTGAAATAAAACACACAAGCCATATTTCCAACTGTAAAAACATCTAAGTATGACTGTGGGTTTGAACAGTCTAAAAACTTTGTATATCAATTCTAACAACTGTAAGCCTGAAAGAAATCTGTGGTTATGATTGAACTGCTGAATAAATGTTGAAGTATCTTGACTCAAGTATTTTCCTGAAAAAATGGTGTAGATATATTCACTCTTTATTGATAGAGTTTTTGTCTTCTATGGTATACTTTTTTCCATTTTATTTTCAATTCTCCTCTGATTATACATAGTTTGTTCAATATTGTCTAACAAGTACACCACTGTCTAAATATGCGGGTAACTTTATGCTGAAACTAGGGGTGAGCGATTTCAAAATTTTGAAACTGATTAATCATTTGTATGAAATCGAACCGAACCGGTTAATCAGCCGCCATATTGAAAATGCTGTTTTCTTTCCTGACAACCTAATCAAGGTACTTCCAGTAGCTGACATCATTAGCAACTTACGGACTTGCAAGCAGTGTGATAATTAATAAGTCGTATTTTGGTGCACTTTATTTTAAATATATCTCGACAAGCAAATCTGAGACTACTGACTATTTTCAGTGTGTTTTTGTGGTCAAAGAAATGCATAAAGATAAAGTACGATTCGTTATGTTTATTGTTTGAGAGCGATTAGCGGTTTTGCAAAATTGGAACGGTTTTCACCTAGTAATCGAATCAGATCCGATTAACCGAGTAATCGTCCCAGTCCTGGTTGAAACCTCGACATTTTAGATCAGTTGATTTTACAATGAAATAAAACAAGAGCTGTCGGATGACAGCGCGCTTGACTATTCGAAGAATTGATTGAAGAATGGGGTCAAAATATTACCACAGATTTTCAGACAAAAGAAAAAAAATAAATTAGACAAACCACGTTCCTGTATTTGTGGATTTTAATAAATCTTGCACTAAATGGCAATGTGTGACCATGATGGTAATGAAGTGTTCAAAGTTTCAAAGTAAAACCGTTTAATCAAAATATGGAATGGTATAACTGATTTCCAAGTCCAAAAAGGGACATTATCACATCAATTCAGCCAAAATAGTTGTCACAATTATGTATTCTTGCCTACAGACGGAAATCATGATGATAAACAAGTGTTCAAAGAAAAAGCCATATGTCAAATAATTTTGACATAATGTGGACTTGTACGAAAACAGAACCAATTTCCAAGTCCAAAAAGGGCCATAATTCTGCCAAAATAGATGACAGAGTTATGCACTCTTGCCTACAGATAGAGACCATAATACTGAACAAGTGATAAAAGTTTCAAAGCCATACGTCAAACACTTCACACAAAATATGAACTGGTACGAAAAACTAAACCAAGATTTCTAAGTCGAAAGGGGCCATAATTCAGCCTAAATCCTTGATGGAGTTATGTTCTCTTGCCTATAACTGGACATGGTGATGGAAAACAAGTGTTGAAAGTTTCAAAGCTTTATCTAAAAAGACTGTCAAAATGTGGACTGGTATGAAAAACTTAACCAAGATTTCTAGTCAAAAGGGGCCATAATTCAGCCAAAATCCTTGATGGAGTTATGTGCTCTTGCCTATAACTGGACATGGTGATGGAAAACATGTGTTGAAAGTTTCAAAGCTTTATCTCAAAAGACTGTCAAAATATGAACCGGTACGAAAAACTTAACCAAGATCTCTTAGTCGAAAGGGGCCATAATTCAGCCAAAATCCTTGATGGAGTTATATACTCTTGCCTATAACTGGACATAGTGATGGTAAACAAGTGTTGAAAGTTTCAAAGCTTTATCTCAAAAGACTTTGTCAAAATATGAACTGGTACGAAAAACTTAACCATGATTTCTAAGTCAAAAGGGGCCATAATTCAGCCAAAATCCTTGATGGAGTTACGTGGTCTTGCCTATAACTAGGCATGGTGATGGTAAACAAGTGTTGAAAGTTTCAAAGCTTTATCTCAAAAGACTTTGTCAAAATGTGGACTGGTACGAAAAACTTAACCAAGGTGTGACGCCGACGCCGACGCCGACGCCGTGGTGAGTAGGATAGCTCTACTTATTCTTCAAATAGTTGAGCTAAAAATTCACAATATAAATTATCTCGAACTCAAAGCAGCGTTCTGCGCATTACAATTTTTATGTGAAAATTGCGTAAATGCACATATTCATTTGATGTTAGACAATACTGTGGCTATCAAGTACCTCACAAAAATGGGAGGTCGAGTTAAAGAATTAAATGAACTAACTCATGACATTTGGTTGTGGTGTGAAAAGAGAAGTATTATTCTTAGTGTTTTCCATATTCCCGGAGTTGAAAATGTAATGGCCGATAAACTTTCAAGATTAACTTCCAGTGACATGGAATGGTCAATTAAACAAGACGTTTTCTACAAAATGATGGGAAAATTAAATGTTACTTGTGATGTAGACTTATTTGCATCAAAACTTAACAAAAAACTGCAAAAATACGCGTCATTCACACCTGATGCAAATGCTTATGCTGTCAATGCTTTCTCTCTGAATTGGAAAAAATTTAATCATGTATATATTTTCCTCCCTTTTAGCCTGATTGCAGCAATATTACAGAAGCTGGACAAGGAGCAGGCCACAGCAGTGTTAGTGGCACCAGTATTCACAACTCAAGTATGGTTTCCGCGACTTCTCAGGATGATATCGGGACAAAGCTATCTCCTGCCACCTGTGCGAGAAATACTGTACAACTCGAGAACTCCAGGACAAGAACATGCTCTAAGTCGAATGAGATTAGGTGTTTTCCTGATATCAGGGAAAAGCTCATTAGTGACAGCTTATCATCAGAAGTTACAGACCTACTCTTGTCATCCTGGCAATTATCAACAGCCGAACAGTATTTTGCGTATTACAAAAAGTGGGTGCAGTTTTGCGGTTCAAGGGAAGTTGATAAATTTAATCCCAATGTAAAGGACGTACTGTTGTTTCTTACACAGTTGTATAATAACGGTTTAAAATATAGCGGCCATAATACAGCAAGATCCTAACTATCAAGTTTATTAGAAATTACCAGTGATATTCAGTTGGGAAAACACGCATTAGTAAAAAGATTATTAAAGGCAATGTCCTTAAAATCACCTAGCTTGCCACGTTACAAAAACACATGGGATGTAGAAAGGGTTCTGAAATTCATCAGCGATTTAGGGAATAATGGAAATCTAGAGTTCAAGTTAACATACAAGTTAGTGATACTGTTAGGATTAACAACTGGCCAAAGATGCCAGACTTTATCTTTTGTAGATGTTAGAAATATTGAATTTATAAATGATGGTGTAAAAATTAGGATTGGTGATATGTTAAAGCAATCGAGCGCTAACAGGCATCTCGAGGAAATTTTCTTGAAACAGTTTAAACAAAAGGAAAAGTTGTGTGTTGTTGAATGCTTATTTCGTTATTTGATTGTTACTAGTTCCTTAAGGCAGTCTACACAACTGTTTGTAGCTTTGAAGAAACCTCATAATCCAGTTACAAAATCCACCATAGCAAGGTGGATCAAAACATTGCTAAAATTTGCAGGCACAGACATGACTATATTCAAGCCTCATAGTGTAAGAGCGGCTGCATGTAGTGCAGTTGAAGGACATATACCTATTGACACAATATTGAAAACTGCTGGCTGGACATGAGAAAGTACTTTTAGAAAATTCTATGACAGGCCAGTAAAGTGCAATGATGAATTTGGTCATACATTATTATCTAAACTAAAGGAGAAATGAAACAATGTTAGATTACTGTGTTTTATAGTAGTACTGTAGAAAACTTTTTTGCCATATGAGGATATCTTTAATTTACTACATGTTGTTTAGTAATACGACAAAGAGTCTTATAATTATTTAGTAAGCGCGAAAGTCAGTTTCTCAAATACGTGCTTGCATTCTTTACAGTTTTGTTGTCATGTTGTATATATGTATTTAACAAATTAAACAAGCTTGAAACATATTTTGTTGTATTACAAGTTTGCTCTGTTATTACAGTGTATGCATGGACTCTAAAACCTCATATAATTCTGATCGGCCACTTGGCATAATAGAATTGAAAGATTAAACAAAACTTACCGGTTGAAGTTTGATCTTAATTCTGTTATGCGAAGTGGCCAGGAATTATATGCCCTCCCAATGGTCCCACCCAAGTACTCTTAAAATACTACTCTCTCCATGCATGTTTAACATGCATGTACCGCATACTGGAAAATGGCCGATACAGGTAAACACATTACTACACGAAGCGTTTTCATTGGTCACGCCTCCGACTGAACCGTTAGAGGTTTAAATTTTTTACAACAGAAATTCTTGATAAATATGCGTCTTGTTCGTACTTTTTATTTACTATTTATGATTTAAAACGACAGGTAAGCTGTGAGGGCTAAAAAAAAAATTTGTGACTACTGATAAATTGCAATTTCAATTGTTCATAGTTTCCACCACAGTTTTGATAGTTTCTGGTTGACACCTTTAGGTAGACAAAGTAAAATATCAAAATTTAACATCGGTCTACCCAAGGTCTCATTATTTAGACTAGCATGACTAGTAACGTACACACCGTGCAAAATCTGGGTTCACAAACAAGCCCACCTGTTACTGGATACCATGTTTGTCACACAAGAGCTTTGTAGCTCATGTGGTATGTTGGATTAATATATGCAATGTTAAATAAAGCTTACCATTACCTCAAGTGTGACTGAAAATTTTATTATACCTATCTAAGATAAATTGTATTTAAAAAGACCGAAAATTTTATTATTATACTGGGTATACCAATTACCGGGATATACATATTACCGTGAATGTCCAGTTTTGACATTTAACATGAAAATAATGCTTTAAAATTTTTCTCTCATTATTCATGCTCAAAGTGCTTAGAATTTTAGCAAAACTATTTTTGAAAATTGGAGTGTCTTTCTTTTTATTTCATACTGATCCCAGAAATAAGGGAATTTAGCTCGGATACAAGCTTCAAGCTTATGTTGTAACTTTTATATATAACCGACGTTAAATAAATCTTATCTTATCTAAGTGACTGGTCATTATGGTTAATCTTTGCAATTTTTCAATGAAGTTGCTTATTTCTGCCATATCTGTTCCATATTCAGTTTGGCCTATTGTAAAATAGAAATGTATTTATTTTTTTTTTTAGATCAATTTAACAACTTTATTACACTGAATTTGCAAGTTGAAATTCACAGTAATAGGTACAATATTGCCAGAAAATGCTAAAATTCCCCACCTCTGTTCTTTGAATGACAGTATGGAACTTTTACCTGGTGTTTTGATGATTTTTTTGCCAAATGTCCAAAGCTAAAATATAAATTAATTGTACAGAACAAAATTTATCCTTTCATACAATCATTTTTGTTATAAATAGAGTCCACTGAATATAAGGCTCACAGTAATTGCACAGACACTTGGGGGTCAGAACCTGTTCCCCCTCCCAATCCGCCCCTGCCAACCTTCAGCCAATATATTTTCATTTTTTAAATCAAACTGAGCATATGTCTCGACCATACAACAACTTCCGTTACCATTTCAATATGTTTAAAAAATCTCCCATGTACTATCAATGCTCAGAAAAACTAAAGAGAACTTACTCCGAGCGTTTTCAACACAAAATAGCTTGTTCAAGGAATAGGAGAATAGATCCCAGCTTGATGTCAAATTTACTACACAGAGCCGGGACACAGACAATATCGTTCGTGGTTAAAATAAAAATTCTCGCTCATGACGTCAACTGCCGCTATGGTCGAGAGAGTACAGACGCTGGTTGTGAGCTTACTTTTGGGCAGGGCCGCAGGTTTGCTCCGCGCTATGGGCGATCTTTTTTTTTTCCTTTTTTTTTTTTTTTAAATATTTTTTATCTTGAGAATAATACTGTTAAAAAGAAAATGAAAATATTATATTAAAAAAAAAAGAAAAAAAAGAATGCCCGAAGTGCGGAGCGAACCCGCGGCCCTGCCCATAAAAAAAACCTACAGAGCCAGCGTCTGTACTGTACTATCTCGGCCATCGCGGCAATTGACTTACATAACAAGTAATTTTATTTTAACCACTAACGATATCGTCTGTGTCCTGGCTCTATGTAGTAAATTTGACTGCGCAACATCAAGCTGGGATCTATTCTCCTATTCATTGGACAAGAAAATCGTGTTTACATTGTGGAGTAAGTTATCTTGTGTTTTTTGTATTATAATTTGATAGAGTATGGGAATTTTTCAAACATGTTGAAATGGTAACAGAAGTCATTGGATGATCGAGACATATGCTCAGTTTGTTTTAAAAAACAAAAATATATTTGAGGGTTGTCAGAGGCGGCCTGGGAGGGGCAGGGGTGCTGACCCCCAAGTGTCTGTGGCAGTGGCTAGGGTTACGGTACCGTAATCCTAGCCTCCGATTCTAGGATTACGGAAGTTCTGTATTTCTAGACAACCCTATGAGAACAGGCTAGGATTACGGAAGTATTTGAGAGGAATCAAATATATATGTTAGGACATGCATAAATGATGTTGTAAACTTACTTATTTCACTTAAAATAGCGACTTTTTATGCCTGTCGTATTATTTTGTGTTATCGCTCCGCCATTTTGGGTTAGTAAAAGAAGAAAGAGAAAAGAAAAAAAAATAGAGAAGAACAATTAAAAATGAAAGAAAAATAATGCAAAATCATGACTATGAAATAATAACGTACTCTAAACAAAAACAAAATTACAACAGTATTTAAAAACAAAACAAAAAAAAACCGATTAATTTTTATGGAAATTGAAAAGAAAAAGAAATGGGCCATGAACTGAGCACCTCCTCGTGATGTGGCCCGGATATAGTTGGACAATTATGTAAACATTGAAACATTAAAACATTACTATTTTCAGTAAGAAGAATTTAACTCTTGTCATTCATCAACAGCGCATAAATAATTGTCCACCTATATTTTACTAACCAAAAATGGCGGATCAATAACACAGAATAATACGGCAGACATGAAAAATAGCTATTTTAAGTGAAACAAGTAAGTTAACAACATCATTTATGCATGTCCTAACACATATATTTGATTCATCTTAAATACTTCCGTAATCCTAGCCTATTCTCATAGGGTTGTCTAGAAATACTGAACTTCCGTAATCCTAGAATCGGAGGCTAGGATTACGGTACCGTAACCCTAGCCACTGCCCATTTGTATACTAGATACCTACCTGGAAAATTATGCTGCCAGACTTCAAAACACACAGTGACAGCTGTGGTGGTGTCTTCCTTTCTGCTGCGATAAGATACTCGGTTACGAAAACCTTAAGCAAATCTATTTCATTTATTTAATTATGCTATTTAGCCAAATTTCGTATTTGCCTCAAAATTCTGAAGTATTCCGAAATATAAAATGACGAATAACAACAATGTCATCGTCATCGCTTACAGGTTAAATACCACTAAATCACGCTATAGGTTACAACACACTAAATAGCTGTTCTTTATTCTATATAAAATTGACATATGCTGCAGCATACATCAGGACCCATTTTAAATGTCCGTCACTTACATTTTCTTGAAGAATATTGTCAGTGCTGAATAAACAAATCAAAAGAAAAGTGCGAGTTAGGTTTGATGCAAGAAAAATATTTACAGTCAAACACACAAACTGCAAAATCATCTAAAAATGAGACCCCAAATTGTAGTGGTAGTGTATGATGCAAGTATCCATGACAAATTCTGTCATGTTACTATTTCATTATGAAAGTGCTTCCTACATGTCAAGCATAGATCTATCATGTGATTTCAGCAAATATATAAAAAAAAATGCAAAGAAAATAAGGAAAATAGCTCTACAGAGCAAAAAAACTGAGGACTATTTGAATCCGCCATTATGAGACTACCTTTTTTTTCGCACCATTTTCCTATTTAGTGTCTGTATGCCTATATATTATGTATTTCAAGTAGTTATTTCAACATTATCTATAGCACTGTTTTTTTTTCTGACATGCGCCTCTTCTTTCTTCTTCTTCCAAGTAACTTCATGCCTCAAATCAGTATTATAGAAGTGTGTTTATACATGGGTTTTACAACACAGTGTAGTTAAAATGCCGAAATGTACAATTCAAAATGGTAAAAGTCATCAAATAACACGACTATCATCTGCAACTTCGACTTGAAGCCCTCGATGGTTGTAGCTGCTACGTATACAGTTTGAGCAGGCAGTTGTGTTCAACTGTGACTTGCAGGATCTTTATTTGTGAAAACCGTGCTGTGCATCGATCACTAAGTATGCCATATCAATCTAGGTTAGAGATGACATTACTATGTATGACGTGTCCAAGAAGTTTACAGCAAAGTAAATTGAGCGTTCAAAATGCCTGCTTTAATTTTACTATCACTATAGAGATCATTTTGATTTTAAAAGTGCCATATAAGCCAGAATCACATTTTCTGGATTTAATATAACTGTAAAACCTTTAGGGTTATTAAGACTGTCTTCAACATGTCACTTATATATATATTGTGCTTTCCTACACTCTTGCTGACTGTTTGTATCAGTTCCAGTCTTCGGAACTTTCGTTTAGTTTAGCCTTGTTATAATATCTCTTTTTCTTAGCTGATAAACGTTATCCAAGTTGGCTATATCTGGTTGTAGTCATCTTGCTTGGGACATGCATATCTAAGAGTAAACCTTTGATTTACTTGAAAAAACTTTTCCAAAGTAAATCAATATCCATATTGGTTTTGTGTTCTTTACAAAAATTGTCACTAATTTCAAGAAGTCTGATTTTAGTCCTTCTTTGTCAGCTCTTTTCCTAAGATAAATCTTTCTTTTTACAGAGCACTGGTATTTGATGACGATATCTGATTTTGCAAACACTATCTCATTGTCACTGACACCAGGTAAAGGAATACAGCTAATAGAGCTTCCCAATCATAATCTTAATTGATTGTTTGGGAGTACCGACTACAAGCAGAGGCAGAAGATCTAGAATATAGGATTTCCGTAGGCTTATATTCCCATCAAAAATACTCCACATATTAACATTTTCCTGCTTCCTTATAGTTTTATTTTATTCTTTTAATCGTGTTATTTTCCAATAACAGTGATGGTTTATTATCTTTGCAGCTACTCTTGTGCTGGTTTATCCCACAAACCGCAAACAGCTGGTTAGACTTGGGGACACTCATATTGGCTGAATATTACTAAATTTTAAGTGTTCTCCAAGGCTGCATTTTAGGTCCCTCAATTTGTAATATCTTTATTAATGATATCTTTTACTCCATTGAAAGAGGTACTACTTATAACTATACAGATCATGATTTACGGTAATACACATTCATATGACAAACAACTCTTGAAACCGCGGAAATGATAACATGGTTTGAGGATAAGCAGATGGAGGCAAGTTTCAGTCTGTTTATATTCAAAAACTAATATTGGAAAAGATTCTTTTTCTGTAATAGGTATAGATATTAAATGCGAATCATGCTGAACTTCTTGGGATATAGATTTGTTGTTAAATTTTAATAAGCAAACATTTGTATTAAAGCAGCAAGACAGTTAAATGTCTTATGAAGATTAATCATTTTAATATCTTTCTACTGAAATCAGATTACTTATTTACAAATGTTTAATTAGATCTAACTTCAATTAGTGTCATGTAATATAGCATTTTTGTAGCAAAAAGAACACAAATAAACTTGACAAACTACAGTACATCACCCCAAAGCAGTTTTTAATCATTTTGAATCAGACTATTAGACCTTTCTTGATAAGGTGTAAAAAAAAATTGTTTCTGGTATCCCGACCTACCCTAAATTTTTGGCCCGACCCCAATTGTTTTTATGGCCTTGGAGAATATTTTTTTCAACTTTTTAACAAAAAGTTGCAAAACTGCACTTTTTATGCTTTAAACATGGTCAGTCATGTTGAAATCAACTTACTGACGCTCTAAAGGCATAATTATTTGTATTCATTTTTAGACACAAAAATAATTTACGAAGTCTCACTTTATAAAAGAAAATCAAAAAAAAAGTTTCCGACCTACTTACCCTAATTTTTTTAGCATGTGACCATGCAGAAACAAAGACTTTTGTTAGGCCTAACACTGAACGACTACAAAAATAGCCATAGAAACATTAAGATATAATATATATATGATTATATCATATATTACCTGCTTACTTACAAGGGCTGATATCAGTCTGTAAAATCTCAAAATTATAATTTCAGGAATTTGTACACTAAATTGGAAGTTCCTACCGAAAATACCACCACTTGTAGAAAAGTTTCCCCTCAGTGGCCGCACAGGTCTGAAACAGTCTTCTGAATGAACTACGCACCGCCACAAATTATAATGAATTCAGGAAGCTAATACAGTGGCTCAAAGTCTTGAGTTTGCTTATTTCCTGTTTATTTTTATTTCGCTTGAAACCAAGCTTTCAGCCAGCAATTTCAGCTTCAGGTATTTTTGGTACATTCGCTGTTTTCTGTACCTTTTATAGCTTAAAGTTTGTAGTTTGCTTCCTGCAATCACTACCTATTTGGCTTTGTTGTTATAAAATGTCTAAGCTTTTAGTTATTCTTTAGTATTAGGTTTGTTTATAGATCTTTAGTTATATACTTGATAGAATTGCTCTTATTTGTTTAAATACTGCATGCCTTTTATTGTTTCTACCGAATTGTTTGATTTTTTAACCATTTTTATTAAATTTATCTATCTTATTTTGTTGGTTTTAACGTCGCTACAACACATTTATAGGTCATATGGCGATTTTCTAGCTTTCATGGTGGAGGAAGAACCCAGGTGCCCCTCCGTGCATTATTTCATCACAAGCGGGAACCTGGGTAGAACCACCAACCTTCCATAAGCCAGCTGGATGGCTTCCTCACATGAAGCCCCGAGCAAGGCTCGAACCATTTTTATTAGTCAGTTGTAATTACTGCTCTTACAATGCTTGTCTTGAAATAAGCCAACTGTTTAAATTCTAGGTCTTCTGTTTGCATGTCATAATTAAGTTTATGTTTGAACACGCCCATCAGCGTATGTTGTAATTGTTATTTATAACCAGTTATAAATGGTTGCTCAAGAAATTCCGCCGCTTATTTGCTTATAATGTAAAATATGATTGAATATTTCAACACCCAAACTGACCCATCTCTTGGCAGCCACTTACATTCTGTAAGTGTACAGATGATCGCTCAGACAAATCAGTGGTAGTTTACAGCAAAATTGTAGATAGGCAGACAAAAGATGGATCAGGATGGAGGTTTGGCAGTCACAAGAACTCATTATTTAAGGTTTAACAGTCTAGTAAATGAACAAATTTTTACAAACAACCTCTTTGTCCTATTCATTTTTCATTGTTCTGTCCCGTAGAATTGGATACCTAAAATATTCTAGGAGTTGCCCCCCTTTAAAAAAGAATGCCATTTGTAAAGAAATAAAAGTAAACAATTGTCAAAAACGATGTTTAACCTAGTTATGTCAAGTTTAAGCACTAAGACATTGTTGCAAATGCATGAAGACATGCAACAGCCTTTTAAATGGTTAGTTTTTAAAGGCGTTGAAGTGTCCAGAAGTGTGGCTCCTTCATGCAGCTCCTTTCCGGAATTCAATACATATATGAGTACACTGACAATGGTTTTTAAATGCTGTTTAATTTTCATGTCAGACAGTTCTTTCTTTCTATGATTTGGTGGTGTTAGAACTTTTTTTCTCCAAAATATAGACCTAAGTCAACACTACTCAGGCAAGCAAGTTAAACAAGAAAATATCAGTAAAATAATCAAAGGGCAATATCTCATTGAAAAATCATTCCACAGGAACATGAAGAAAATATGCGCACCTTCTCTTGAAAGTGAAGCATCCGATGAAGTTTCGCTGAATTCCAGTCAGTGGTTGCTAAGAAATACCCTCCGACTATGATGGTGCTATAGTTTATTAATCATTAAAAGGCATAAACTCAGTGGAAATCATCTGGACAGAACATGAAGATAATTAATGTGCATCTCTTGAAAGTGAACTTTCCTATGAAGTTTCAATGAAACATCATCCAACAAAAACATGAAGGTAATATGCGCATGTCCGAATAATTTGTATTTTTGATGTATTGACATCGTGAAACATGCCAGTGAAGCAAAGATAGTGCTTGACTCCCTTTTCATGCTACCATTGCTATAATTATAGTTGAATTGCTGTTTATAATAGGATCTGGGTTTATATAGCTGATTTGAGTTAATTACGGTGATAGCTGGATCTCAGCAACACACATCATGTTATATACAATGGTAAAAGGGAACAAGCTATCTGTTAGAGCAATTACTCATCAATTACTTGTCAATTTTAAAATACATTATATCAATATTTCAATTACACAAAAGACTTTCGCATCCTAATATTTGTAGTCACAAATTATTCCCTATATTTTATTGGAAGTTAACTAATTGTACTGAATGTAAACCATTAAGTTGTCATAAGGTACCTACGTAGTGGATACACCACGAGTCATCTGCTGCAAGAATAATTTGGCAGCATTGGAACATGCCTTTAAATATGCGTCTTAAAATTGTAACAATGGTAATTTTACCGTCTTTGGATGCAATGTTCAGATACAACATACTGTAAAAGCAGGAATTTTAAAGCGAGGGTTTAATTTTTTGCTATATTCACGAGGCCCTACATCTCGCAAAAATTAATCCTCACGGAAATATTCACCATTAGTATAATTTAAATTTAAGTGGGATACCATTTTACAATTTCGCGAATAATAAATCTCGCAAACATACTCAAAATTTCAAATTCGTGTAATTTTGACCCAGCGAAAATATATGCTTTTACAGTAACCTTTCATTTTTTGTCAGTTGAATTTGGGGATTTTTTGCCTTCCGTTTGGGGAAAAACACTTAAGCTGGGAAAGACTGTTGACTAGGGGTGTGCGCCAGTTCTCAATACAAACTGAATACCTGCATTGTAGGTTTGACTGACAATTGTATGGAAGGGTGTTCTATCGGTCAAAATAACGAATAACAAGAGTGCCAGAATGTCACAATATACGCCCGTCACAGCAAGTTTCTTTACACTAGCACTTGTATTTGCAAATGGAATTTTAATTTTGTGCTTGTTTAGTAATTATTGAAATTCTTTTGTTTTTCTAAGTCCACAAAAAAACTCCTTACAAGGTAGAGATACCTTAACCTTTACCCTGCTTAATTGCTAAAATGGACTGGTCCATTATTCAATTTGTGTAGTACCACTTACTATTCAAAGGGATGTTCACTGAAAAATTACTGACTGAACAGCGAACAGTGCAGACCATGATCAGCCTGCACAAGCGTGCTGGCTGATCTTGGTCTGCACTGGTCGCAAAGGCAAAACCACTTGCCGCCAGCAGGCTAAAGGTTAAAATACACCTAAAATCTGAAAGTAACATCTAAGTTGTACCACAGAAAAGTGGTCTTGGTTTTTCCCTACGGTCAATTATAAAAAAGTTACAATATAAGTTATTTATAGTACCAACTAAGGGAAGTTAATCTTAAAAAAAAAAAAAAAAATCCAAGAAAAAAAATTGTAACTCCACATAAAAATCCTTACCAGGTAAAAATACACCACAAAATTGGATGTAACATGCATTGTTGTACTACAGAAAAGTGGTCTCGATTTTTCCCTATGACTAGTAATGAAAAAGTTACAATATAAGCTATTTATAGTAACTACAAAGGGAAGTAATTCTGAAGAAGGGACCTGCGCATGACACTTAGTCTCATTGTACCAAAATACATCAAAATCCCTCCATGCATGAAGAAGAAATGCTCCGAACAGTCATTCTTGTATCTGACCTTTGGCCTCTAAGTGTGACCTTGACCTTAGACCTGGTTCTTGCGCATGACACTCAGTCTCGTGGTGGTGAACATTTGTGCCAAGTTATATCAAAATCCCTCCATGCATGAAGAAGAAATGCTCTGGACAAAGTTTTCATTCTTGTATCCTTTGACTTCTAAGTATGACCTTGACCTTAGACCTAGGGACCTGGTTCTTGTGCAAGACATTCCGTCTCATGATGGTGAACAACTGTACCCAGTTTCATCAAAATCCCTCCATGCATGAAGAAGATATGCTCTGGACAAAGTGTGTGGACATTCCCATAATAAAAAGTGTAATACACTCGAAACCCGTTATAACGCTTCTCGATATACCGCGGTATTCGTTATAACGCTGTATTGTCTTGGCTCCCAAATTTTAGAGGGTAAAAAAATCAAAAATCAAAAAAAAAAAAAAAAAAAAAAAAAATCCGCGGATGTTATTTAATTTGATCATAACCAGCGTTAAAACTACATGTACGTGTACATTAACACCTTTCCATGACAACTGTGACGATTATTGATTTTTATCAATTATCGTCTGCTAGCTTACTTGTTTGCGTATCGCCTTTGTTAAAGTTTCAATACATGTAGACCTGTGACAATTAGGCAATCAGTACCGTGTCAAAATTAGATTGTTTGCATTAACAAGCGTGGAAGATCGGTCAGTCGGCTATCAAACCGTTTAAGTTTGCACCAATTAAGTGGATGACATTAACACTCGAGTGAATGAAAACCGAACAACAGGCCCAGTTTTGTAATAAAATGCAGCCGTTTTTCATAATGATCATTCTCGGTTCGTCGGAATTTGCGAAGATTCGACGCACTGAAAGCCATATTGAGAATGTTCTCCCTTTTTAATATCGTATATCAACGACGGCGATTTAACAATTTTCTATCTTATTTATCGATTTTCTTCATGTATTCAAAATTATTTTTTTTTAAGACTGTCCGCGTTTTTTCTCTTTTAGTTACATAAACCCCCAGTGCAATTGCATTGCGTATGTAATTCTCATGACAGCGCATTCCTCACACACCGTTATACATGTTTACTTCCGGGATAAACAATTTCAACTTTCTTTTAGAATCACGACAAAATGAGAAGATGACACAGCGTTATAATTCTTTTAATGTATTTTTCAGTAGCATTTAAGGTAAATAAACGTCCCGTTTGTACGATTCTTATTTCTTATTAACATAAAACAGCGTCCAAAATACGTCTAATACATTACCGATTGGTGGGGTATTGCATTTACCGCTGATACGATCAACCCGCGTTATAAATTTAACCCCGCTAGATCCGCGGGTCTCGAACCTTGGACCCCGATGACAGCGTTATAACGGGGTCCCAGTGTATAAGGAGTTGAAACCACCTGTGACCAAATATCTCCGCTACGGTATATTTTGTGAGATCAAGAAAGGGCCATAATTCTAGAAAAAAATAACTAAAGATAAAGTCCATTATTTACAGTCATCTTCACATGAAGGTCCTTCATTTGTGAAACTTTCAAGCATATCCTTACAACAGTGTTTAAGGAGTTGAACACAAACGTTTTTTCGCTATATTCTATATAGCAAAACTGTTAAAGGGCCATATTAAACTGCGGTAAAAACAGTCACAGCAAAAGTTCCTTCCTTTATGGGAATCTCACATCAAGCGTGTTCATCTGCAAATCAGGCTTATAGTATGGGAGGAGTCCGTCACTCACAAGAATTTTCTCTATATTCTACAAAGCAAAACTATCAAATTGCCACAACTGCGGTAAAAATAATCAAAGAAATAATTCTTTCCTTTATGGTCATCTTCACACCAATCTTGTTCATCTGTGAGCGTTTGAAGCAAATCAGGCTAATAGTGTGGAAGGAGTTTGACACAGAAGGTTGGACATACGGACAGCAGCAACGCTATAATTATGCCCCCATATAAATGTGTGGGGGCATAACAATGAGTTTTAATATGTATTTGCTGTCTTTCTGATAATGGTGTTGTAACCCTGTGATTCTAAAGAGAGGCTAGCTAGCATGTCTCCTGGACAATTTATGATTTTAAACTAGAATTGCGTCCAGAGTACACTGATGCCTCCACATAATGTGCCATCCTCTATATAGCAAAAATGATCAAAGGGCCTAACTGCAGTATAAAATTAATACTCATAGAAAAAACGCCTTCCTTTTTGGTCATCTGCACAAGCTTGTTAACCTGTAAAAGTTTGAATCAGATCAAGCTAATAGCGCGGGAGGAGCTGGACACACATTTTTCTCTATATTTCATATAGCAAAAATATGAAGGGCTATTACTGTGGTAAAAATAGTCACAGAAAAAAATCCTTCCTTTAAGGAGGTAGGTTACCTTAATATTTGTATGTGCGCATGCCAAACCGGAAGCTAACGTGATGATTTACGACGACGTTTGCGATAAACTAAATTTGTTTGTATATCCATTTTTCTGAAAATAAATCATGTACCTGTCTCCGACCTGATGCTTAATGCAGAAATAATGAATTAATTGCCGCAGAAACGCTTCAAAATATTGTTGCCTTAAAATGACATCATAACGTTACATGTCAGTTACCGCGCAAAATTAATAGCTTTTATTTTGAAAGTACGTAATTCTGTGCATTTTCTTTATTTGAACTATTTTCAAACTGCCATTATTTGCTGAAATATTTTTTATGTCTTTCGCTCTAAAAAATGATTTAATATTTTGCTTCTTTTATGTAGTTATATTGAAATGTTATGCGGAATGTAAGAAAATGGATGATGGTAACTGATGTTATTGGGAATGTAGGTGGGTGAAAGGTTACCCATTACAGCCATTTTCAAATAAAAATTGGGCAGTTTGATTTGTAATACCTATTTTTCAGTTTCCGTTGATAATTTGTTACTTATATACTAAATCTAAGCTCTAAAATTGCTCAAATTTCAGAAAAAAATTGTGGTTTCTTAAATTAAATTGATGTTACCATGGAAACGAATCCCGTGACCTAAATATCTAAATGTAAAATTCAAAAGCGTTGACACAGGTCTATTTAAGGAACACAGCTCTTTATTTGCATTTAAACAATATCCGTGAGAATCATTGCAGCATGCAGAATGATTTTTCCATAACAATGAAGGCCCTGTATCGCTCACCTGACCTATTTACTTAAAGATCATCAAGATTAACATTCTGACCAAGTTTCATTAAGATATGGTCATAAATGTGGCCTCTAAAGTGTTAACTAGCTTTTCCTTTGATTTGACCCAGTGACCTAGTTCAGGGACTACCTTAGCCTGGAAATTTAGGGAGAAGTGACTTCTCCCTCCTGGGGAAACAGGGAGAAGTTTTGAAATTTTGGGAGAAGTTCGGCAAACGTGAGACAGGACATTGCTTACATGCATTAAATAACAATAATAATGTTTATTCAGTTCCATTTGTACTAGTATTATCTTGCTATGACTTAAATAACAAGAGGACCATGATGGTCCTGAATCGCTCACCTGTCTCCACATGACCCAATTTTCATGAAGATCCATTGAAAAATATGGCTTCTAGAGAGGTCACAAGGTTTTTCTATTATCTGACCTAATGACCTAGTTTTTGAAGGCACATGACCCAGTTCTGATCTTGACCTAGATATTATCAAGGTGAACATTCTCACCAATTTTCATAAAGATCTCATGAAGAGTATGGCCTCTAGAGAGGTCACAAGGTTTTTCTATTTTTATACCTACTGACCTAATTTTGGCAACATGTGACCCAGTTTCAAATTTTATCTAGATATCATCAAGGTGAACATTCAGACAAATTTTCATGAAGATCCATTGAAAAATATGGCCTCTAGAGTGGTCAAAAGGTTTTTCTATATTTAGACCTACTGACCTAGTTTTTGACCACAGTTGACCCAGTTTCGAACTTGACCTAGATATCATCAAGATGAATATTCAGACCAACTTCCATACAGATCCCATGAAAAATATGGCCTCTAGAGAGGTCACAAGGTTTTTTTATTATTGACCTACTGACCTAGTTTTTGATGGCATGTGACCCAGTTTCGAACTTGACCTAGATGTCATCAAGGTGAACATTCTGACCAATTTTCATGAAGATCCATTGAAAAGTATGGTCTCTAGAGAGGTCACAAGATTTTTCTATTTTTAGACCTACTGACCTAGTTTTTGACTGCAGTTGACCCAGTTTCAAACCTGACCTAGATATCATCAAGATGAACATTCAGACCAACTTTCATACAGATCCCATGAAAAATATGGCCTCTAGAGAGGTCACAAGGTTTTTTCATTATTTGACCTACTGACCTACTTTTTGAAAACACGTGACCCACTTTCGAACTTGACCTAGATATAATCAAGGTGAACATTCTGACCAATTTTTATGAAGATCTATTCATAAGTATGGCCTCTACAGAGGTCATAAGGTTTTTCTATTTTTAGACCTACTGACCTAGTTTTTGACCGCACGTGACCCAGTTTCGAACTTGACCTAGATATCATCAAGATGAACATTCAGACTAACTTTCATACAGATCCCATGAAAAATATGGCCTTTAGAGAGGTCACAAGGTTTTTCTATTATTTGACCTACTGACCTAGTTTTTGAAGGCACGTGACCCAGTTTCGAACTTGACCTAGATATCATCAAGATGAACATTCTGATCAATTTTCATGAAGATCTTGTGAAATATATGGCCTCTAGAGAGGTCACAAGGTTTTTCTATTTTTAGACCTACTGACCTAGTTTTTGACTGCACGTGACCCAGTTTCGAACTTGACCTAGATATCATCAAGCTGAACATTCTGACCAATTTTCATAAAGATCCCATGAAAAATGTGACCTCTAGAGTTGTCACAAGCAAAAGTTTACGCACGCACGGACGGACTAACGCACGGACGGACGACGGACGACGGACGCTGCGTGATCACAAAAGCTCACCTTGTCACTTTGTGACAGGTGAGCTAAAAATGGTACAATGTTTCAACAATACAGTACATATTTGTACTGTTTTACTGCAAAATGTTTAACAACTTGACAAAACAAATCTTTCCTCATAATCGATCAGTACTTAATATTTCCTGGATTAAATTTCTTCCTTCCCAGAGCAGCTTCTTCAGGTGTGTGAGCATTCTGAGTTTAAATTTTTTTATGTTCCTTTAATTTGACAAACTACAGAGTTTAAAAAACTCTGAAACTTACAATGAAATGTTATTTGTATTGATCAGTAGATAAAATACTTAAAAATCAGGGTTAATATTTTTTAAAACTACATATTTTGACATAAAAAATCGAAAAATTGGTTAAAAGTATTACCTCCCTTTAACACATTTCAGAATTAACTAAAAGAGTTGTCTGCTATTTTTATCAAACAACAAATTTAATAGTTTGTCAAGGGCCATATATTTAACTTATATATGTTTTTAATGAAAGAGAAATGCAGATTAAAATGAATAGTAAGCAGATCCCAATTGAAAAATAAACGTCGGTAGTAACGGGTAGTCTACACTGTGATGGCAATAAAAATTCCGAAACGATTTTTATCTGAAAACAAGAATAACTGGATAAGACAAGTACCGAGGGCGTTCGGTTGACCCGAGGTTCTGTGTTTTGGCCCGCGAAAATCAAGAAAAACTCGTAGTTGACCCGCACAAAAAAAAGTGTCCTGTGCGTCGCCTCGATCCGCGAAATGCGTCTCGAGTTCGAAGTTCTGCATTGTGAATCAAAATCTCGGTGAATTTTAATTGTTCGCCGCCACAAAGTATGACAGTAGGCGGAGCGTCGTATGTTAATTAGCTACTGACAGATGTCAATCACTCCACGCGCCGACTGACACCTAATTAGGTTTGTAATTCGGAAGTTAATTATCGCCGTTTTACGAAGTTTTCGGGCTCTCTGATCTCCGAGGTCGGTCAGCTTTACTCTTTCATTCTTTAATTATCGTTTACTGCAATCACATTAAATGTAAACAATTAGCAGCTTATCATGCGGCGTCAATCTGAAATCGAGTGATCATCTTTTGTTGTCATGGACATGTTTCGCCGCGCGTGCCATCCTGTGTATTGCGTATTGTGTTTACAGACTTTACATAACCGAGATATATGATATCGGCCCACTTTATTGCCGATTATGTTTTCCTTTCATCCAATTTTAGGGCGACTTGAACTTCGCTTTTCTGGGCGGGAAGGGCGAAGTGGAATATTTTAAAGCGAAGTTTTCGCTCAACTTCGCCTAAAACGCAGTCCCTGCTAGTTTTTGACCCACCATGACCCAGATTTGAACTTGACCTAAAGATCATCAAGATTAACATTCTAAGTTTCATGAAGATACAGTCATACCGGTAAATGTGGCCTCTAGAGTGTTAACAAGCTTTTCCTTTGAATTGACCTTATGACCCAGATTTGAACTTGACCTATAGATCATCAAGATTAACATTCTGACCAAGTTTCATTAAGATATGGTCATAAATGTGGCCTCTAGAGTGTTAACTAGCTTTTCCTTTGATTTGACCTGGTGTCCTAGTTTTTGACCCTACATGACCCAAATTCAAACTGGATCTTGAGATCATCAAGATTAACATTCCGACCAAGTTTCATGAAGATACAGTCATAAATGTGGCCTCTACAGTGTTAACAAGCTTTTCCTTTGATTTGACCTGGTGACCTTGTTTTTGACCCCAGATGACCCAATATCGAATTTGTCCAAGATTTTATTGAGGGTAACATTCTGACCAAGTTTCATTAAGATTGGGCCAAAATTGTGACCTCTAGAGTGTTAACAAGCTTATTCTTTGATTTGACCTGGTGACCTAGTTTTTGACCCCAGATGACCCAATATCGAACTCATCCAAGATTTTATTGAGGGTAACATTCTGATGAAGTTTCATTGAGATTTTGCCATAAATGTGGCCTCTAGTGTGTTAACAAGCTTTTCCTTTCATTTGACCTAGTGACCTAGTTTTTGACCCTAGATGACCCAATATCGAACTCGTTCAAGATTTTATTGAGGGTAACATTCTGACCAAGTTTCATTAAGATTGGGCCAAAATTGTGACCTCTAGTGTGTTAACAGTCAAATTGTTGACGACGACGGACGGACAGGCGACAAAGGGTGATCACAAAAGGTGAGCTAAAAAAATGTCAGATGAGGGGTACTGCTGTAAGTATTTTAAGCTCTGAAATTTGTTTAAATAAATGCAACAAACACAGAAGTATTACTTACCTTAGAAATAAGATGTTTTAAAGCTACACTAACAAGAAAGACACTTTTTTATAAGAAATTACGATAAAAATCAAGATATAAGCTATATTAAACATCTTTATATTGCCATGGTTACTTTAAACTTTAAGAAAAATAAGGTACCATGTAAAGGGCTTGGTATTTTGCTAATAATATTACCCAAATATTCCCTGATGGTCATTAACAGAATGGCACTGAAGCTGTAGAAAAACCCGTTTTAATACATAGCTGTTTAAAAATGTGAAAATGTGTTACCATGGAAACACAAGCTCTGCGACATATACATTTTAAGCTTTTATTAGAAAGCTTACGCGCATACTAGTAAAATTATCAATTATTCAGACTTCTACGGATAAAGAAACCAAAATACACTGAAAAGTGTTAAATATCCATATTTTCCTTCTTCTTTCAATATAAAATACTTTTGGAGGGTCATGTACTTCAAACCTTAAAAATTTTACTTGAAGGGACAGAGTTAAACGAAAGTGGGATTGTAGCAGTTAAAACATTATTACATGAAATACAAAAATTTGCTGCGGTTCAACTAATTTGAATTTACCCTGGTAACAAGATAACCTACCCCCTTAAAGTCATCTGAACATCAAGCTTGTTCATCCGTGAAAGTGTGAAGCAAATCAGGCTAATAGTGTGGGAGTAGTTGCACAAACAAGATTTCCGGACATACAGACAGCAGCAACGCTGTATGCCCATCCCCACAGAAATGTGTGGTGGCATAAAAATCTTGATATCTGATTCTTTACTGATCGTAATAATACATGTTAGCTATATGAACTTGCATGCAAAACCTTAACCAGGATTTTTTAAGTCTAAAAGGGGGCATAATTTCCCCAAAATGCACGTCAGTGTTATAGGACTTATTGCTATCAACTAGTTTTATAACCCTGAAGACGCATGTTAAGTTTCAATTCAATATCTGCAATAGTTTTGGAGATGACCAAGTATCAGTTTTCACAACTCGAGTGTGTTTGCCGTCCTCGCAGTGAAGTCTGATACCTTTCTTTCCATTGGATTTGTAATTAGTCGTTTGTGCAATATGCAACACATCAAATATCTATCTAGCCTTCTAGGTATCGCTATCAGACCATTTCAACCTCTCAGAATCGAACTCGGACAACTGCCATCGCCGTTAAATTTTGTTCTTGGCTTGTTTCTCAATCTCCTTTGTGTTTTAATCCGTTGGTAGAAACTTCATGATGGTCAGATCGGTCATTTTCTTCAATATTGTGAACAATCGAAATTTCTGCCTCCGATTAGCAGTAATCAACAGGTTTTTGGTTGTCGTAAAAGGAGGTCATAAAGTATCACGCGTGCTGAAATGATTCGTTAACCATCGGTTACAAACGGATATTTCAAATAGAATCTTCACTCTTATCCGCGGAAATAACCGATCTACAGTCTATTTTGGATGAATAATCGCCAGCGTTCGGTTATTTTCGGCTATAGAATAATGTTACATACGGTATTCCTAACGGAAAAGGACGATGCAAGTGTTGCAATCAGCGCTATTTTTAGCATCCTGGAAAATATGAGTGCCATTATTTTGCCATTGATAGACGACCGCACTGGAACAATGACTACGGGACGAGTTGACTTGATACCCCCCCCCCCCCCCCCCCCCCCCGAAAATCTCATCGGATTTACACGATTTGGAAAAATGACCTTTGGGAAGGTCCAAAATACGGAATTCCGTCATAATACGGAAAACTTTCACCCATGTATATGCCTTGTAAGTAATAGCTATATGTACTTGCACGCAAAACTTCAACCAGGATTTGTAAGTCCAAAAGGGGACATAATTTGGCCAAAATGCATGTCAGAGTTATGGGACTTAATGCTATCACCTTGTTTTATAACCCCGAAGACACGTGTGAAGTTTCAATTCAATAACTTGCATGTAAAACTTTAACCAGGATTTTCTAAGTCCAAAAGGGGGCATAATTTGGACAAAATACATGCCAGAGTTTTGGGACTTGACCCAAAAAGGTTGGTAACTGACCTAGAAAAATAAAAAATAAATTTCAAAGCTATATGCTTTTAAATGATAGCCATATGTACTTGCATGCAAAACTTCAACCAAAGTGTGACACCGACGACAACTCCAGGGTGAGTAGAATAGCTAGACTATTCTTTGAACAGTCGAGCTAAAAATGTCATAATTATGATATATCAAATATTGATCACTTAATGCGAATATTGTATCGATCGTTCTAACAGATTAACAAGCCTGCCATTTACCAGTCTGTGCAGGAAAACAATCCCTGCAGATGGACGGAGAAAACACAAATTATCCTCATCGAGGAACTAGGCACAATAGATGTATGTGTATATCACACCATGCTTTTATTTGCTTGAAATATTCAAATGTCTGTGACCTTGCACAAATAATGCCATCTGCTTACAATTAGTGATGGCAGCCTGGCATGGTTATGGTAAGCCAATATGGATTTTCACATGTTAACAAAAACAGACCTAACTTAAACCGCTTCATCCATTCTCCAGTTTTATCGTAAGAATGTAAATATGACACATTCAGAATGTAACACTATTTATTTTATTTATTATACTGTTGTGGCCAAAACTCACAACACAACTTCATATAATAATGAAATATCAAAGCTGTCCATCAAGTAAAAATTTTTCAACTAGTTGTACATGCTGGAAAGGCTGGTCATCACATCTACCAGTGATACCTGTATCGCTGTTCACATTCTGAAATAAAAATGCAATGAATGTACTAAAATAAGCAAATTCAGTGAACCGATATCCATCGCAGAACGTGATAAAGGTTTCAACCTCAAAAAAAGGCATTCTCTGCCTACAAATAAAAGCAAATTATTTTCAAAATGATATGGTGGTCTATAAAAGGGGCCAAGAGAAGACATACAAGGGTATTACAGACCAAGTTTAGTGAAAATGCATTAAGTCAGAAGTGGGTCTTATGAAGTTGTCTAAAAGGGCTTTTTTTTTACTATTTTTAGCTAAAGAGGACATTATAAATGATGCTGCAAACTAAGCAGTTCCTAAGAAGAAGTCCCCATTATTCACCTTTTACCATCATGAAAGGGAAAAACAGTGGTTCCAATTCTTCCCGTACAAAAATTGTACAAGAATTACAAATATATGGGACCTATGCCACAGGCCAAATACTTTTTGAGGTAAGTGCAACATAAACCAAGTCCTTTAAGCATATTTTTGACAAAGTCAAGAGCCATAACTCTGGTCTGAGTGAAATCCCAAACAAAAGCCAAGGTGCACATCTTCAAATGCTCAGTAATATTTCTATGTCTCATGACACCGAGTCAAATACTTTTTAAGAAACATGCGACTCAGACACAAACTTTTAGGTTCTTTCATATTTTGACTAAGTCAAGGGCCATAACTGTGGGTCGACAGAGTGAAATCCAAATAAAACCCCAGCTGCACAATTACACAAGCTGAAGAACATTCCTATGATGACCCTAGGTCAAATATTTTTTGAAATACATGCCATACAATTTTGCCCTTTTATGCCAAGTTTTGACGAAGTCACAGGCCATAACTCTGGTTGGGCTTAGTGAAATCAAAACAAAACCCCAGATCCACCACTTAACATGCTGATCAACAATCCTGTGTGGTATGATAATGACACTCTTTTTAGATATTCTCATCGCAAAATCGACGGATGGATAATTTTTGATTCAGAAAAGGGCCATAACTCTGGTCTGGGGGGGGGGGGGGGAGCAGGCTCAAAGTCGTGTATGAAGTTTCATTGTAACCTCTTTAACAAGAGCTGTCACTAATGGTGACAAATGCCCCCGCAGCACCTTGACCTTTGACCTGGTGACCCCAAAGTCAGTAGGGGTGGTGAACTCAATAAGTACTATCAGCATGTGAAGTTTGAAGGTCCTGGGTGAAGTGGTTTGCATGTAAAGTGCCTTCATGCAAAAAGTTAACGTTGGCCCCTGTGACCTTGACCTTTGACCTGGTGACCCCAAAGTCAGTAGGGTTGGTGTACTCATAAAGTACTATCAGCATGTACAGTTTGAAGGTTCTGGGTGCAGTGGTTCGCGAGTAAAGTGCCTTCATGCAAAAAGTTAACGTTGGCCCCTGTGACCTTGACCTTTGACCTGGTGACCCCAAAGTCAGTAGGGGTGGTGTACTCAATAAGTACTATCGGCACGTGAAGTTTAAAGGTCCTGGGTGCAGTGGTTCGCGAGTAAAGTGCCTTCATGCAAAAAGTTAACGTTGGCCCCTGTGACCTTGACCTTTGACCTGGTGACCCCAAAGTCAGTAGGGGTGATGTACTCAATAAATACTATCAGCATGTGAAGTTTGAAGGTCCTGGGTTCAGTGGTTCGCAAGTAAAGTGTCTTCATGCAAAAAGTTAACGTTGTGACGAACGAACGAACGAAGTAACGAACGAATGGACAGACAGTTGAAAACTAATATGCCTCCCTTTGGGGGCATAAAAATGTGTACTTTGCTCTCCTACTATTTAATGAAGTGGCCCAGTTTTAAATTTTAGATTACTTAGTCCAACCTTAGTCCCAGATTTCATTGATAATGTTCCATAATGTGGCCTGTGGAGAGTTAGCATGGCTTTTCTATGATTTAACCTAATAATCTAGTTTTTGAAATATTTGTAAATTATGCCCTAGTTTCAATCTTAACCTTAGCAGTAATTTGATAAACCATTCTGACAAGGTTTCATATAAATTAGGCAGAAAATATAGGTGTTAAGATGGTTTTTCTGACTGAGGTTTTATTTAAACAAACTCTTATTGTGCCAAAATAGCGACATCAGAGGTGTTAATTGTTAAACAGTAAAACCGCTGATGATGAATGAATCTAAATAAAGAACACAGGGGATGACAGAAGCTCAAGATAACTAATTTCAAAGTGCCGTAACGTGTAAATCAGGCATGGTACATTCATTTTATGTCTTGACAATATGCACACATTCACTTCATAGTGATGTGTATTTTTTTAGGCCAGAACCCTTGGAAACTGTATGGACAAGGCTTATATAAGTACTGCCCAATAAACAGCATTCCATAAAATTTCAGTGCCATAACTCCTTAACCTGGCAAGGTACATTCATGTCCTGTAAATATACAAGTTTGCTAAAATCTTAGTGATACATTTCTGATAATTCATTTGGGTCAAATCCCTTGAAAACTACTGGAGATACTGTACATTTTGAGGACAGATGTGCAGACAGAAGGCCAAGGTTGCAACTATATGCCTCTAAGACCTTAAACATTTTTTTGAAGGGTATAAAAACTAGTTTTTAAAAATTCTTCATTGTTCAGTTAGTATTTTTTAAAAATATGATAATATACTATGCTGAGCATACCATTACCTGACATTATTTTAATAAGATATACCATTGATAAGTGTCATGTATTACTTACTGCGACCTCCTAAACCTGATGGTACACCCCATGTTGCAATGTAATTTATCGCATATCCAAGAAGAGCAATCTGAAAAACCCAATTCAAAGGGAATCTTGCAGCACGATGATGTCGTACATTGTACCTGTGCATAACTGAAAATATAAGTTGTAAAAACTTAAGATAGGAATCACTGCAGGACACTGTTTACTGAAAAGGTAATTTCTGTATGACTAATTTTCAAAACCTGAAATATTCAACACTTAAACACGAGTAACTGGATTAACCATGTATAGAACAAACACAGTGGGACATCAGCTGCACAGTCCTGCTAATGGACTTGTGGGTTACATCCACGTCTTACACATAATTGCAAGAATGCTTCATTTGAAATTTGACTAATCTTTGCCACAAACAAACAATTATGGTAGTATAAGTAATTCTGTTTTTTAGTGCTTATTGCCAGAAAGTTCCATATACACTCAGGGTTCTCGGAAACGCCGAAATCAGCGTCCCTGTACGCATAATTGGTCCCGGAATACGCGTGTTTATTGCAGCTTGGGAGTCCCCGGACGCACCTTTCTGCAGTGAGACGCATTGAAAATTAATTGATTACATAAACCTGCGAATACACAAGGTTTGACTCGAGAGCAAAATATGTGGGTGGAGTTACTCGCTTGTCACCGATAGCCGCGTATAACCAATCAGCGTTGCCCATTTCCACTACACCCCGAGACAGGCGGCATATGTATGTTCAACTCGAATACATGTGATTGTCGGCGTGATTGCATAGGTGACAATTGCTAATTGTTAACGACGGATTACGTAGTGTCTGAAGTAACTCCAATGTTTTCTCACGTACTAATTACCAGGCAGTTTTAAAGAACCTTTTAGAAAAAGTGATAATTAGGCTTAATTATGAATGTCCGTGTAATTTTAAGATGCTGTCGATGTCGGTCTTAGTAACGTGATTATTCTTCTGCAAAATCGCTGATGTTACTGAAGAAGCATTTATTAATATGTTAATCATAGAAATACTGTGCATTCTTAATGTATTTCAGACCGAATGTTTTAACGTTATGCTCTTGATAAGTATTAAAATAAAAGTAGTAATTGTTCATATATTTTCTTTTCACTGCATGTTTATATACGTTTCCATTATGAAATAAAAGGTAAAGAAAAAATTATCACGAGGGATTTGTCCAACTTGATATTTTCACAAGGGGGACTTTGACCACCTTGATAATTTCACAGGGGGATTTTGTCCAGGAAGATCAGAAACAGCTGGAGGAGGGGGTGTTGTACAGGGGTGATTTTGTTCTACATTAATTTTTGACTACATTTTACCTATTTTACCTTTCCCTTTTTATCTCACCTTAACAATATTTGGGTGAAGAATTGTGATTAAAAAATGTCTGTCGGGCTACACTTAATTTGACAGTACAACAGAGGTCTGTGTTTTGACGAAACGTTTATGTCTGTTCGTCAGTCTAGTCAGTAGTTGGGACTGCAACTTTTTCAGCTTTGGGAGTCCCAGGACTGCAACTTGAAATTGCTAGTGAGAACCCTGTACACTCCTCACACAGAAGCATTTACATACAAACCTATAGTTTGAAACGTTTGGTATATTTGCCATAATTTAGCTCTAATTGTTCACTGCTGGATTGATCAGAACAAACCATGTGATTCGCTTCTTGGTTTTAGGCTAAAAACATTAACTAGCTTTGATCAAAACAACAATCAGTATATTTGCATTTCATTTAAATAATAAAGCTCTGAGAATTACTATTAAACTATTGCAACAATCAGGAAGTGCATTTCCACATCATGAAAAATCATTCATTGGGGGCTAATTTTCGTGGATTTCACAATGTCAATCTACAAAATTCATTCCCAATTAACACAAAAAATACCCATATATTTCATTTTTGACATCCTCAAATACAGACAGCTAAATCCCCCGCCACTGTTATGGATAGTGAAAGGGTAAACCTTTGACCTTGAGCTATGACCTTGACCTTGAACTGACATGGCTGACTCATGAACTCTGCGCATTATCTTGATGAGGTGATCATTAAACCCAAGTTTCATGAAAATCCTTCAAGGGGTTTAGGAGATATAGAGCTAAAACCTTTGACCTTGAGTTGTGACCTTGACCTTGAGTTGACATGGCTGACTCATGAGTTCTTGATAAGGTGATCATTTGACCAAAGTTTGATGAAAATCATTCAAGGGGTTTAGGAGATATAGAGTGGACAAAAAATGGAAGGCTCAAACCTTTGACCCTAAGTTGTGACCTTGAGCCTACATGGCTGAATCATGAGTTCTGCACATCGTCTTGATGAGGTAATCATTTGACCCAAGTTTCATGATTATCCTTCAAGGGGTTTAGGAGATACAGAGCGGACACAAAATGGAAGGCTCAAACCATTGACCCTAAGTTGTGACCTTGACCTTGAGCCAGCATGACTGACTCATAAGTTCTGCACATCGTTTTGATGAGGTGATCATTTGACCCAAGTTTTATAAAATTCCTTCAAGGGGTTTAGGAGATATGAAGCGGACAAGAGTGTTACAGATGGACGGAGACCATTCCTATACCCCCCACCACTCGTGACAGGGGGATTAAAAAAAAAAGCAAAATTTTATGCCCATGAAATTATATGATTTCACAGTAATCTACATAAGTTACATAATCTTTTGTACAATTGTAGTATATTGTACATTTTTTTTTATTTCTGATAAGTTTAAGTCAATTTTATGGCGACTTGTGGAGGAAGAACAGGTGCCTACTGACATTATATCAGACACAAGCCGACCTACAGTTAATACCAACAACCTTCCATAAGCCAGTTGGATGGCATTCTCACTTGAAATAATTGAACATCCAAATTTGCCTTTCTGAAAACAGAAGTGAGGGCTAAATGGCTGGAAGTCAGTGAACTTAACCAGGCCCTATTCAATATCCACTTATACTATTCTTACATTCTCTTACTACTTCACTGTAACAAGTAACTAAGTCAGTCTAGTTATCTTACATCTGGAAATAACTCCAAAAATATTCTGTGGTGACTTGTCAGAAGTTAGCAGCTTTTTTGGTATATCTCCCAGCTTCAGATCCCACATCGACATCTCTGAAAATAAAGAAATTCTAGATAACACAAGGAATCGTGAAATTCCATGAAAACTAGGATTTCAACACTTGTAATGAACATACATTCTTAAACAGATTTGATGTACATAAGAAATAATCTACAGTACAAACATTCTTGCATGCAACTTTTCCTGGTATATCACCCCTAGCACTTCCGTTTAAAATATACAAAACTGTAGAAAATCTATTAGTCTGTAACCATAATTATTTACTGAGCTATCAATGTTAATATGTTTTTTGTATGATGAACAGTCAGGGGTGTAACTGTTTTAAGTTATGTAACCTATTTCAGTTACTTTTTCAAGCATTTTATAACCTGTATTAGTTATAAAATAAGGATAACCCAGGTAAGTTATTCAAAAAAAGCCATTTTACTGCTCTCACAAAGTGACCTTTAAAGTGTAATTAGTAGCAAACTGTGGTTAATCAAATTCTCTTTTAGTCTGATAATGACCTGATGAGCATAATGGGATGTTAAAAGTTTTATAGCTTAAAAACCATTTGCGTAAGACTTTATCAGCCTTGCGTAAAAAAATTTACTGCACAGCTGGAAAGATAAAAGGCCAAGGATTCAGGAAATAATTGCATTAGTCACATTCAAAATGAGGAATTGACACAGGAGGGCTTTGTAATATTTTATGATAACTGAAACAAGTTATGAAAGTAAATGCAGTAACTCAAATGGGTTATAAAATGTGATAACTTGAAACAGTTACACCCCTGACTGATGAAGTTGCATCACTGGAAGGGTGATGAAAACAAACCATAAATAGGTTATATAGTTATTACCATTACCATTAATGGGTATTAAAACAAACACAAAGGAAACAAGAGCTCGTAGAACACGAAATGCGCCCCCACTCCCTGTGATGCATTCAGTAATAGCACCTAAGAACCTAACATGCCCCATGCACAACTACTGTTGTTACTGATCACTTGTGTGAAGTTTCATGAAATTGTGTCAAGGGGATGAGGAGAGATGGTGCGCACAAGATTGTGTCTATGGACAGACAGACGGACAGACAGACAACCTGAAACCAGTATACCCCCCCTTACAACTTTGTTGTCGGGGGGTACAAATAAAGAAGGTCATGTTTCTAATAGGTTTTCACTGAAACTACCAAAAGTTAGAGCTGTGAGAAAGGGTCATATATTTTTGTGTCCTCACTGTTTTGATAATGAATGACTGCTATCAAAAATATGTAAAGTGAACAAAAAATCACATTTTACAAAGAAATAGTAAAAAGGTCACTATAAAAGATTAATCTTATCTTGTTCATTGTCCCATTAAGTTTTAGGTCTTGACTACATTCACATAGGATTGTAACAGCCAGATATGATTTTGGCCACACAGGCTCCAAAAAAGTCAATTTTCTTATAAAAAAGACAGCCAATCAAAAGGCGTCATTTCTCATGTGCCTCAACAAATATGAATGCCTCAATGGTCAGTCAGCAAAAATAAAAATATTGACATATTTTAGCCTATAAAATCCCCAAAACAGGAATAAGGTAAAGAGAGACATGCTATAGTTTATAACAATACTATTTATTTGTATAATTGATCTATATTACTTATGAAATATATGTTAGACTGCTCGGGCTACCGATTTTCCGCAGATACTAGCCCGACCAGGCTACCGAATTTTCCTAATTTGCTTAAAAAAACAAACATGCTAATTAAACGAGTTTAGCATCGTGATTTCATCTGATTTCCATTAATAAACGCTTATTGTTCAAGAATGCATCACGCACTGTCCAGACTGAGGAACGCTTAATGAATTATTGGGGTTTTTTTTGCACTCGCATGTGTTGACAATCAAACCCAAAGTGTCAAAGACGTAACCGCAGCGCTAATTGGCTGAATACAATCACCTCTAGTGTAACGGATAATTTGATTAGCTTTCACACTTCTCGCGAAAATCTCACAAGTACCTGAAGTAGGCAGAGCTTAAATTAAACTAGAAAATGCTTTTGTAAAAAAGCGCATGTCTCCCCCAATGCAAAGTCCTATAGGCAAGAAGTCAATAGGGGTCAGGAGCGAAAGTCAAAGAGACACTGATGGTTGGCCGCAATAGGGATCATATACTTGGCATGTCCAGTCATCCCGCTAAATTTCGACACTCTTGGCCTAGTGGTTCTCAAGTCACTGTTCAGGCTCCTGTGACCTTGACCTTTGATCAAGTGACCTCAAAATAAATAGGGGTCATCTACTCTGCATGTCCAATCATCCTATTAAGTTTCAACATTGTAGGTCAAGTGGTTCTCAAGTAATTTCCAAAAAATGATTTTACATGAACAGGCCACTGTGACCTTGACTTTTAATAGACTGACCCCAAAATCAATAGGGGTCATCTACTCTGCATGTTCAATCATCCTATGAAGTTTCAACATTCTGGGTCAAGTGGTTCTCAAGTTATTGATCGGAACTGGTTATCAATGTTCAGGCCCCTGTGACCTTGACCTTTAACAGAGTGACCCTAAAATCGTTAGGGGTCATCTACTCTGCATGACCAATCATCCTATGAAGTTTCATCATTCTGGGTCAAGTGGTTCTCAAGTTACTGACCGGAAATGGTTTTCAATGTTCAGGTCCGTGACCTTGACCTTTCACAGAGTGACCCCAAAATCGTTAGGGGTCATCTACTCTGCATGACCATTCATCCTATTAAGTTCCAACATTCTTGGTCAAGTGGTTCTCAAGTTACTGACCGGAAATGGTTTTCAATGTTCAGGCCCCTGTGACCTTGACCTTTAATGGAGTGACCCCAAAATCGATAGGGGTCATCTACTTTGCATGTACAATCATCCTATGAAGTTTCAACATTCTGGGTCAAGTGGTTCTCTAGTTATTGATCGGAAATGGTTTTCAATGTTCAGGCCCCTGTGACCTTGACCTTTGACGGAGTGACCCCAAAATCAATAGGGGTCATCTACTCTTCATGACCAATTATCGTATGAAGTTTCAACATTCTGGGTCAAGTGGTTCTATAGTTATTGATCGGAAATGGTTTTCAATGTTCAGGCCCCTGTGACCTTGACCCCAAAAACAATAGGGGTCGTCTACTCCAGCAGGCTGCAGCCCTACAACCCTATGAAGTTTGAAGGTTCTAGGTCAAATGGTTCTCCAGTTATTGCTCGGAAATGAAGTGTGACGTACGGACGGACGGACAGGGCAAAAACAATATGTCTCCTGGGGGAGACATAATTATGCTAGCAGTGAGTGTACATACATGTGTGTGTGTATTTGGCACTTATTTTGATATCTTGCAATTTGTCAACAGTCCGAATAGCAGTAATTGGTGAGTGCGGATCCTAAACAAGAGCTGTCTGATGACAGCGCGCTCGACTATTCGAAGAGTTGATTGAAGAATGGGGTCAAAATATTTCCACAGATATTCAGACAAAAGAAATAAATAGATTAGACAAACAATGTTCCTGTATTTCTTTGATTTCGATAAGTCTTGCACTAAATGGCAATGTATGAACCAATTTCAAAGTCCAAAAAGCGCCATAATTCAGTCAAAATAGTTATGTACTTTTGCCTACAGATGGAAATCATAATGATAAACAAGTGTTCAAAGTTTAAAAGCCATATGTCAAATAGTTTTGACAAAAGGTGGACTTGTATGAAAACAGAACCAATTTCGAAGTCCAGAAAGGGCCATAATTCAGCCAAAATAGATGACAGAGTTATGTACTCTTTCCTACAGACAGAGACTATTATACTAAACAAGTGATAAAAGTTTCAAAGCCATATGTCAAACACTTTACAAAAAACATGAACTGGTACGGAAAACTTAACCAAGATTTCTAAGTCAAAAGGGGCCATAATTCAGCCAAATCCTTGATGGAGTTATGTACTCTTGCCTATAACTGGATATGGTGATGGTAAACAGGTGCTGAAAGTTTCAAAGCTTTATCTCAAAAGACTTTGTCAAAACATGAACTGGTACGAAATATTAACCCAGATTTCAAAGTCAAAAAGGGCCATAATTCAGCCAAAATCCTTGATGGAGTTATGTACTCTTGCCTATAACTGGATATGGTGATGGTAAACAGGTGTTGAAAGTTTCAAAGCTTTATCTCAAAAGACTTTGTCAAAATATGAACTGGTACGAAATATTAACCATGATTTCTAAGTCAAAAAGGGCCATAATTCAGCCAAAATCCTTGATGGAGTTATGTGCTCTTGCCTATAACTGGACATGGTGATGGTAAACAGGTGTTGAAAGTTTCAAAGCTTTATCTCAAAAGACTTTGTCAAAATATGAACTGGTACGAAAAACTTAACCAAGATTTCTAAGTCGAAAGGGGCCATAATTCAGCCAAACTACTTGATGGAGTTATGTACTCTTGCCTATAACTGGCCATGGTGATGGTAAACAAGTGTTGAAAGTTTCAAAGCTTTATCTTAAAAGACTTTGTCAAAATATGAACTGGTACGAAAAACTTAACCATGATTTCTAAGTCAAAAGGGGCCATAATTCAGCCAAAATCCTTGATGGAGTTATGTACTCTTGCCTATAACTGGCCATGGTGATGGTAAATAAGTGTTGAAAGTTTCAAAGCTTTATCTCAAAAGACTTTGTCAAAATGTGGACTGGTACGAAAAACTTAACCAAGGTGTGACGCCGACGCCGACGCCGTGGTGAGTAGGATAGCTCTACTTATTCTTCGAATAGTCGAGCTAAAAAACGGGCGTTAGAGGTTAGATTTCGTTTGGCAGTGAGTGTCATGTCTGGTGATTTTGGACTCTGGCGATGCTGATCTGGACTGGAGTATTCAGAGTTAAAATTGTTCGAAAACATGGCAAACATCTATGTCTTTTTTATTTCTTCAATCGTTAGGGGTCATCTACTCTGCATGACCAATCATCCTATGAAGTTTCATCATTCTGGGTCAAGTGGTTCTCAAGTTACTGACCGGAAATGGTTTTCAATGTTCAGGTCCGTGACCTTGACCTTTCACAGAGTGACCCCAAAATCGTTAGGGGTCATCTACTCTGCATGACCATTCATCCTATTAAGTTCCAACATTCTTGGTCAAGTGGTTCTCAAGTTACTGACCGGAAATGGTTTTCAATGTTCAGGCCCCTGTGACCTTGACCTTTAATGGAGTGACCCCAAAATCGATAGGGGTCATCTACTTTGCATGTACAATCATCCTATGAAGTTTCAACATTCTGGGTCAAGTGGTTCTCTAGTTATTGATCGGAAATGGTTTTCAATGTTCAGGCCCCTGTGACCTTGACCTTTGACGGAGTGACCCCAAAATCAATAGGGGTCATCTACTCTTCATGACCAATTATCGTATGAAGTTTCAACATTCTGGGTCAAGTGGTTCTATAGTTATTGATCGGAAATGGTTTTCAATGTTCAGGCCCCTGTGACCTTGACCCCAAAAACAATAGGGGTCGTCTACTCCAGCAGGCTGCAGCCCTACAACCCTATGAAGTTTGAAGGTTCTAGGTCAAATGGTTCTCCAGTTATTGCTCGGAAATGAAGTGTGACGTACGGACGGACGGACAGGGCAAAAACAATATGTCTCCTGGGGGAGACATAATTATGCTAGCAGTGAGTGTACATACATGTGTGTGTGTATTTGGCACTTATTTTGATATCTTGCAATTTGTCAACAGTCCGAATAGCAGTAATTGGTGAGTGCGGATCCTAAACAAGAGCTGTCTGATGACAGCGCGCTCGACTATTCGAAGAGTTTGATTGAAGAATGGGGTCAAAATATTTCCACAGATATTCAGACAAAAGAAATAAATAGATTAGACAAACAATGTTCCTGTATTTCTTTGATTTCGATAAGTCTTGCACTAAATGGCAATGTATGAACCAATTTCAAAGTCCAAAAAGCGCCATAATTCAGTCAAAATAGTTATGTACTTTTGCCTACAGATGGAAATCATAATGATAAACAAGTGTTCAAAGTTTAAAGCCATATGTCAAATAGTTTTGACAAAAGGTGGACTTGTATGAAAACAGAACCAATTTCGAAGTCCAGAAAGGGCCATAATTCAGCCAAAATAGATGACAGAGTTATGTACTCTTTCCTACAGACAGAGACTATTATACTAAACAAGTGATAAAAGTTTCAAAGCCATATGTCAAACACTTTACAAAAAACATGAACTGGTACGGAAAACTTAACCAAGATTTCTAAGTCAAAAGGGGCCATAATTCAGCCAAAATCCTTGATGGAGTTATGTACTCTTGCCTATAACTGGATATGGTGATGGTAAACAGGTGCTGAAAGTTTCAAAGCTTTATCTCAAAAGACTTTGTCAAAACATGAACTGGTACGAAATATTAACCCAGATTTCAAAGTCAAAAAGGGCCATAATTCAGCCAAAATCCTTGATGGAGTTATGTACTCTTGCCTATAACTGGATATGGTGATGGTAAACAGGTGTTGAAAGTTTCAAAGCTCTATCTCAAAAGACTTTGTCAAAATATGAACTGGTACGAAATATTAACCATGATTTCTAAGTCAAAAAGGGCCATAATTCAGCCAAAATCCTTGATGGAGTTATGTGCTCTTGCCTATAACTGGACATGGTGATGGTAAACAAGTGTTGAAAGTTTCAAAGCTTTATCTCAAAAGACTTTGTCAAAATATGAACTGGTACGAAAAACTTAACCAAGATTTCTAAGTCGAAAGGGGCCATAATTCAGCCAAACTACTTGATGGAGTTATGTACTCTTGCCTATAACTGGCCATGGTGATGGTAAACAAGTGTTGAAAGTTTCAAAGCTTTATCTTAAAAGACTTTGTCAAAATATGAACTGGTACGAAAAACTTAACCATGATTTCTAAGTCAAAAGGGGCCATAATTCAGCCAAAATCCTTGATGGAGTTATGTACTCTTGCCTATAACTGGCCATGGTGATGGTAAATAAGTGTTGAAAGTTTCAAAGCTTTATCTCAAAAGACTTTGTCAAAATGTGGACTGGTACGAAAAACTTAACCAAGGTGTGACGCCGACGCCGACGCCGTGGTGAGTAGGATAGCTCTACTTATTCTTCGAATAGTCGAGCTAAAAAACGGGCGTTAGAGGTTAGATTTCGTTTGGCAGTGAGTGTCATGTCTGGTGATTTTGGACTCTGGCGATGCTGATCTGGACTGGAGTATTCAGAGTTAAAATTGTTCGAAAACATGGCAAACATCTATGTCTTTTTTATTTCTTCAAACATGCATAGATGTCTGTGAAACAAAATGTTTTATCAGTGTCTGACAAATTTATAATCTTACAGGTAGCCCATTGGGCCACCAGAATTTTTTGTAGTTGCCGGAAAATTTAAACCCCGAGAGTATAAAATTGCTCTATCCGAAACCGACTTACTGAGATGTGAGAATCAAAGGGGTCTGAAACATTGTTTGGTTAAAAATTTAAAAACATCAAAATAAACCTGTGTGTTTGTTTCCAGTTCCGCAGACACATTCCTGTCATATTAGTCTAGGTTTTTTTGGAAAAGGGCCCCTGGTCAAATTTGGAAGTTTTTCACATGGTGAATTGTCAAAATTAATCATATTAGTTTAAAACTTTATTTTCAAGTTTTATGGTAAGCATTCAGATGCATTAAAAAATCTTAAGTATCCCGAGGTGAAATTTAGAGAATTTTTTTTCCGAGTTGCTGGTTCTAGACAGACCTTGCAAAAAATAACAACTACTTTGTCCTGTTCAAACTTTTGTTTACACTCAGTAAGTTTCCACGCCAATAACAACTTCATTTTCCAAACAGTAGTGACTGTGTGCATTGGAGGGGAAAAATCGGGTCGCAAAAATATGTGACATTTGATTTTAATGGTGTAAAAACTATCTGTCAACACGCTTTCGTTGCTTTATTCAATAAATGGTAATGTATTTATGCGTTTTGAGATGTTTTTACGTACAAAACGTACACTTTTCTGGCAGAATCATGTATTTAATTTTTGCCGAGGTGCAGACGGTCATGTCGCTAAAAATAGAAACGAGTTGGTTTTTCCAGTATTTTTTTGGATTTCATTAGCGAACAAAACAATCAAAATTGGAAATAAGTTGGGATTTATGTTTAGTTGTTTATTGCAAGCTATAATCGAGGAAACAACCAGATGTTGATTTTGTAAAATATACAATGACCGGGCTACTAAAGCTTTAAATTTATGGTTGCCCGGCGGGCTTACGTCGGGATTTTTTTGGCAGCCTGATGAAAATTTCTGGTAGCCCGCGGGCTCCGGGCAATGGATTTGTCGGACACTGTATATGGTGCAAAAAACTGAGTACTTTATGTGTTAAACAGGGCGTCCATTGGGAATTTAAAAGTTGGAGCCACCAGTTTAGCCACTTTCAAAATTTTGGAGCCACTTTGGAGCCAATCCATTTTTTGAAGCCATGGTCTGTTTTTTTTATGCATAAAGATGGGATATGTATATAAAATAAACAACATATCACTTGTTACACTTACTATCCATTAAGGTCATATCTTTTGTGTTTTATATTTTCTTATGACAAATATAAATAACAATTTTTAGCCTTTTTATCAATGATGGTACAATATCAAGCTAGTATGCTTAATAACACAATCTCATATTCATCGCATTTCAACTTTCAACAGATTCTTTTAAACGGACAGATGTGCATTTATAAGGAATTTTCAAGAGCTCTAAAAAGGGCAAGGTACCGCATTGTTAAAAGTGGGGCAGGGTACATATTGCGTGTTGCACACCTTTTGTCTACAACAATCAAAGATATATTTCCATGGTTTGGGGTTATAAATGTATCTTTTGTAAGTTACTGCGTAGTGTATTATGGTGTGCAAACAATCTTTATGCAGAACATGCAAACAATCTTTATGCAGAACTTAACATTTTATGATATTTCTAATCAAGAAAACTTGTAAGACAAAAATAATGACTGCAATCATAAATCAAACAGTATTTATTAATCATAAGCATGTTATATAAACAAACAGAATTTTGTTTGGTTTGTTTGTTTTTCATCTGAACAGGCCTGGGATTCAGTCAAAATCCAAAAGCCTGAAAATCTACCTTCTACAGCCTGAAATCCCCATTTTAAATAGAGTTTATACAAGTAGGGAAATTCTGGCAGTCAAAAGCCTGAAATCAGGACCAGTCCTGAAAAATCACAGGCCTGTCTGAATTCACAGGGAATTTCTTCTAGTGCAAAATTTTCATGAAATTCAGACTGAATACATTTTCAATAAATGTCATTATACTTTCATAATATTACTGCCCATATCGTTGATACTCATGTAAAATGCGCAGTTTTATGACCTCCCGGACCAACCCCTAATCGTTAGCACGTAGTATTCACAGGTATACCCAATTTTTCAACTTCAAAATAAATTTATTTATGATTTTCGGCATTATGTGAAAGGGAAACTACTCTCAGCGCTAATTGTCTACAATAAAATTTAAGATTGCCGTTACATTCCGTAAAAGATCGAATGTTTGTTTGTTGTTGTTTTTGTCCTTAAACAATTCCAATTTCATGTAAATTTAACATTATTTTGATGAAAGAAATAAAAAAATCATAGAAATAACGATACTAAGTAATTAAATATCGAGTATCATCTCCAACCGAGATATAACTGTGAACAGCAAAACTGACACCTTGCTAAAATCATAATTAAAAACAGTATTACTCAAAATACGGCGGCAATTGAAAGAAAAGTTTGAAATAAATTAAAAATGTCGAATAACTATCGCAATTACCGTTAATATTATTTGATAATGTTAATCTCATTAAACGTCTGGAGAATAGCCATTTAAAACAAATGGGTCGCTGATATTGAAAAATTTGTTGTCATCGATAATTGGAGCAATTAAAATAAACATCAGTGGATTTCCATTGAAAATGTGCTTTCTTTAATAACTGATCGCATCTGTCTCCCCGCTCCAATTAACTTGCACGCGCGTCATAACATTATGTAATATACACACCTGTCAAAACATGCGTCATCATATCAGCTGATTACTTTCTATCGTTTTTTTCTAGCGTGAGAATATCCGAGACACGCGAAACGGAAACCACGCTTCCGGATCAAATACACAACTCCGTGGGGGAAAAAATGAAAATATATGTGGAGCCATAATGTTTCGCAACTCGAGATTTTTTGGAGCCACTTTAATCAAAGTTTGAGCCAGTGGCTCCAAATGCGATAGGCAGCAGACGCCGTGGTTCAAGTTCAGGCTAGTGAAATTGGTGTCGGGCTTGGAAAATTTCCTATCAGGTAGCCCGAACGGGCAAGTGGATTCAAATCTGAATTTTGTACACTTCTAATTTGTGACTTTTCTGGGACCTGTGGAATGCACTAACGGACTATTTTAATAGTATATTAAAATATTTAATTAATGACGACAGCGCCTTGTATTTAGTTCGTCCATACCTTCTAATTTATTTCTTTCATCGAGGTTCATTGGTCAAGCTTCATGTATAATACGGTCAATTTCATTGGTCATCATTATGTATTTAAGAGGCCCGCCGGGGTTTTCGCGCCAATTAGTAGTTTCTTTGTCAGAAGTGTCACAAGCAGAAAAGTTTTATAGTAGTAGTTAATCAAATTAAGAAAAAATTATAAAGGATTTTTAACTGGTTGCATTTATAAAACGAAGATAATGTAGTACAAAACAGGAGGAAATTGTGGAGTGTTATTTAGGGAACGAACATTGATGTCCCAAGAACTGTAAGAACTTTGTTTTAAATTTGTACGTTGTGCAATATCTGTTGAAAAGCACTCAACGATGAATAGTGATAAGTTGAGAAAAGGCACCAGAAAGATTATAAACGTATGCAAGAAGGCACCGCAGAAGACGAGTTGTCGTCTAGCAGTATGCAAATGGCTACCGGCGAAAACGAAGGACGGGCCTTACCGGCTTTTACATCACCAGGAAAAATCGGTTTGATAGAAGAAATTCCTGAAGGTCCAGAAATCGCTTCAGGATATGAATCTGACGATGCGGAGACGATGAAAAAAGAACTAGCGCTATTAGAGCAAGAAGAGAGTAGACTGCGAAAGTTGAACGAGAAGGCAGTGCTACGCCAGAAACTGGAGGAGAAACGAGCGGAAGTGAAGAAATTACAAGGTTTGTCAATTTCTAAACACATTAACGTTCCAGATATCAGTGTCAGCTCCAGTAAATTAACTTTAAACGACTTGAGACAATCTAAACCTCTTAAAAAGATAGTCAAGAAAGAAAATCAGGCCTTAGGCTTAGACGAGACAAGTGAGAGTGACACTGATTCGGACAGTTCAAGTAGTTCGGACAGTACAACATCTAGTGGTGAAGAAGAAACAGAAAGTATGCAAGTGGGTACAGTTAATGTTAAGAAAAATAAGAAAAAGAAAAAACATAAAAAACACTCAAAAAAATCTGGTATTGCAATAAAATCATCAGATAAAGTAAAAAATCGGCAAAAATATCCACATTCGCAGTTACGTTATGAGTTTGTCAACCAACACATGTCTTTTCACAGTTTAGATTTACATTTATTTGTAGCAGGGGAACTTGAAATAATTTCTGACAAAAAGATAAAGACTGAAGAGAAAGCTGGTCGTCTTGCACTTCTTAAAAGAATGATGTATTTACATGCTACACATGATTTTAAGCTGTTAAAATCATATTATGCAGCAGTATTAAGAGAAATAGAGCTAGGAAGTAAGTCATGGGCAGATGATTTTACGTATTTAGAGATTGTTATACTAAATAATAGCTCTTCAGCAAACAAGGGCTTCATACATCAGAGCGCCAGGCTCCAAAAAACTCAAATGTCAGCCGCAAACAAAAGTCCGAAACAATCAATCGAACAAAACGAAGAGGCTCAAGTCTGGTTTTGCTCGCTTTATCAGCGAAATAGATGTAATCACAAAAATGCTCATACTACAGTAGTTAAAGGTAAACTTAAGTATGCTCAGCATATTTGTGCTACATGCTGGCAAAAGGACAAGGTTAAATTACAACATCCTGAAAGCTCCACATCTTGCCCACATACTTTAGCCTGACTTGGTCAATTAGATATACAAATGACAAAGGGGGATAGTGTAGTAGACATTTTCTTACCAAAATATTGCGTACAAAGAGAAAAACAGAAAGTTGTATTAAATAACACAGAGTCTCATATATGCAATCATGCGCAATCCTGTCAAATTTGCAGTGAAATAAAACATTGCAAATCCTTTGCACAAGTAAAGGAAAAAATCAGGTTACACGAGACAGTAAAAAAATCTGGAAAATATAATTTCGAAAAATGTCGAATCAGGGTAAATGAACGTATTAATACTAAATATATGCGCACTATGTTGAAGTTATTCAGTTATTCTGATTTGATAGTTTGTGATTTCCTAGAGTTTGGTTTTCCTTTAGGCTTCTCAGGGAATGAAAATTCTTTTTCGCCAACCAAAACTAATCTGAAAATTTCCTATCAGGTAGCCCGAACGGGCAAGTGGATTCAAATCTGAATTTTGTACACTTCTAATTTGTGACTTTTCTGGGACCTGTGGAATGCACTAACAAACACCATAAAAGTGGTTTTGATAGAGTTTATAAGGAGTTTTTACTGTGTTTATTAGGAAAAAAATGTTTGGGCTAGTATCAGCGAGACAGATTTTTTGGCATGAATTCTGGATGCATTGGCCGAGAGGGCTAAGATGCTTTCCTACAGAGGTGAAGGCCCCCAGTTCGAATCCTTGCTACTCCCATTGCGGTGTGTCCTTGGGCAAGGCACTTTATCAAGATAATTTGCCTCAATCAACCCAGCTGTAAATGGGTACCAGCAAACTGCTTGGGGGCGAGGTATAATTGGTTTTAACTGTTCTTAATATAGGGCCGCAGAAAAGCTCTAGAGAGCTTATGTAAATTGTTTCACCAAAGCGACGGTAAATAAAATTACCTTTTTAAATTTTACCGAAATTATTTTTTTTAGCTATGCCAGGGCACTTACTTGGTTCTTTGCCATAGTACCGTGAAGGGTCATATGGTCCGTGGATACGAGCGTTGTATTCTGGATGATACGGGTTGTATGGTGACGGATATTTATTTAAATTGATCTTAAATTTCGGTTGAAGTGGGTCTGCAGACATCTTTCCCCGGTCACCTCCAAAGGGCTTGGATACACTTGATTTTTTATTGGTGTTGTTCCTAACTTTCGTGGCGTACCGTACCATACCGTACATGTTGGTAGCCAGCACTAATCTGAAAATGTCAGAATTATGCACCTCGTTAAAATTTGATAAATACTATTTATGCGAAAAGATTCCCTATCAATTGCTGTCAAGCTATTTACGTCATCTAATAGGAATTGTCGAGCCACTTAGTAACCAAACAGCTTTTCCTGGAATTGCACTGTGTGAGTGTTTCATGTACACCGCCGTTAAAATTCATCTGCGGATGTCTCTACATTTTTGGCGAGGGCGGAGTATACTTGTGCAAATGTTGACTTCTAGCCAATCCTGTGCTAGAGGACTCGAACGGTGACATGCATTTCCACTACCGTCAACGAACAGGCTTATTGAAACTGAGTCAGCAACATTAACATTTTTGTTAAGTTGGGCGACCTGTTGAGTTTCCACATTTTCTATTCTAGATTTAAGGCTAAGCTTACACATGTCCTTGAATCCTTGAACTTAAATAGATTTAATTTCTACAAACACCATTTCCCTTTGGTTTTAAATGATAACATCTATCAAGAGGGAAATATGTCAATTTTAAGATTCCAACTCTGATATTTTCTCTTCATATTCCTATATACATGTGTGTGCCTGTTTGTAGGTCTTGTGTGCGTTTGTATGCTATGGATTAAGGTTTGGGGAGGCTGTATTTTTCAAACATGTCAAGCATTTTATGCCATAAAATCTTTTAATTAACAAATATAACAGCGATCATATAATTTATGGTTTTATTTGGTTCTATTCTATTCTATAGTCAGAATGGATAAATAATTTGGTAAGCAAGATTTCTTCCCCTTTAATACTCTTCATAATGAAAGTCAAATAAATATTAAAATTTACACATGAATAACTTTGTATTCATCCGCCGATAGTTTAAATCAGCTGTTTTGCTGGGACTACTTTACAGTTTTTGTTTGACACGATACTATACACATCGTTTTAGAAAATCTTTATTAGTTAGTAATAATTGATTGAATATTACTGATTCATATAAAATAGTTTGATCTTTGGTATCGTGTCATGCATTTAGATCTAATAAAATTCATTTGATTATTTATTCTATTTGTTGTTTTGAGAACTGGTTATGAGATAATTTCCAAGTTAGATATTCATCCTTGTTTTTCAATCAATTGATGATAATGTTAGCAAATGGAATCAGAAAGAAAGTGCATAACCTACCTGACTTACTGAACAGAAAGAATATAGTTTTAAAATAATGCATGCTTCCATGAAATTCTATGTATCAAACCTTTCCTTGTCACATCCTTAACCCAAGTCGTCACTTCAAAAATTAAAGAAAGGTACACGAAAAAAAATCAAGGACAAATATCAAAAAGTTTACTGAACTGTACATAGATAAAGTTTCAAAAACATTTTTATAATATGATACATTAATACACAGATGGGTTGTATAATGAATAGAAAAAAAATATGAAAACTTATCAGTTATCGCCACTGGATGAAACAAATATTGTGAAACATCACGTAGGTCAGTGTTTCAATTTTCAAGTCAGAATTGGCGACAATAAATTAAAGCCTCCCCCCACCACCACCCGCTCCTCCCCTCTTTATTAAATCCCCAAAATGCACAAAAACAGCTATGAAGCTCGATACATTGCTAATTCAACGTTATGCACTACAATTTATATTTCATTTCTTTGACTTCGTTTCTAACCGCATGCAATGAATCAAAAGCATTTTTCTAACAATACATTTAACAAATACACCCTTGTGGACATGTGATCGGGCATTTGATGCGTTATGGCTTTTGATGGATAACATATTTTTAAGATTTGCCAGTAAAATACTGTTAAGTAATTGGCATCCCAATGGGGGCTAATTGTGGCCCACACATTGCTGATTTACTTTTATATTGTTTTGAATGAGATTTTATGCATAATTTGTCCACTGAGACAATTTGACATTATTAAAGCTTTAAATGGCACCTTAAGGTACCTTTATGATATTCTGAATATGGACAATCGATATTTTTCAGAAATGATGAAATTATATGCATTATAATGCAAAAACATCTGTGCTGATTTGTTGTTGTTTTTTTTTTGCATTACTGAATAACCAATTATCATGTCATACCTTTTGTTACGCCTAAGAGTAACAATTGCTGGTTACTTAAAACACTAAAGGTAATAGGAAAACAAACCAGCAACTATGAACAATAACATAACTGATTTTGAAATGTAACAATTTAGATTCCTTGAAAATGTTAACTAGCTGTAAAGTCCAATTATGATATTCAAGAACACTCAAAGTCCTGGCCTGGTCAAATTTAAATTCAGTCTGTATCAATTCCAAATTTATCATACAATCCAAACTGAATTTAGTATATCCAAAGAATATAAATCCTCTATTTGAAAATATATTTTAAGTCCACAATTTTAATGAAAACCCATCAAATATTAAATGTCCAAAGTGGTAATACTTTGTTAAGAAATACAGGAAAGTTTTTCAGTAAGATCTTACTTTTGAAGAAATACAATACAAACCTTAAAACATATCTTAAATTTAACCTTGGTCGTGTGTGCGTCTGCGTGCTGGGTTGGCGTTCGGAGCGTGGCTTTCCCTGTTGGATATTTATCCTTGTTTCTTAGACATCCGGTATATTTTGAGGATGTAATTTATTCTTTTAGTCAAAATATGTAAAACATGTTAGAAAATTTACTAAACATTTAAAACGCAATGCATGTTTGGTGACTGACACTTCCACAGTAAGTCACGTCACTTTCTTATTTGATAATGCAATGATGCGATGACTACTCTATAATATGCTTTCTTCCGCAATTTATATAGTTTTCTTTATACATAAGTGACAAAATGTCTGACTGTATACAGTTGTGTTTTTCTGTTCCTTTCGGGCATTTTGCATAAGCTGGTGCTAGGGTGGCGTCTATGGATGGATCTACAAAGTTGTCCTGAAGCATACTTATGAAGTCCTCTCTCGAATTTGTTTAAACAGGGACTCTTAATCCTTTGCCACTTAAGGACCGCTAGAGCTAAGAATAAAAGATAACCTTTTCTCATGAACTGCTTGATGGATCTTCATCAAACTTTCTGTAGCTTCGCTGTAAGATCCGCATCTTAAGTTATTATAATGGTGGTACTCAGTCACCCTTTGGAATCCCTAGAGCTTAAACCAGAATTATATTCTTTTTATGACTCCTTGATGGATCTTCACCAAACTTTCTTTGTAGCATAAGCCCCACTCCCTTCATCCAAAATTTGTTCAAACGTGGGAGAGGGGGTGCTTGATCTCTTTTAGGAACTGCTAGAGCTTGAGACAAAAAACAACAACAACGTAAAACGACTGCTTCTCATTAGCTGCATGAACCATTTTAATCAAACTTGGTCTACAACATCCTCACCAGGCCTTCTCTTCATTTTGTCAAATAGGGGCATTTAGCCTTTTTTTGGGACCACCAAAGCTAATAAAGGAGTACCCTTAAACAACTTCTCGTCATAAAGCGCTCGATCTTCATCAAACTTGATCTGAAACATTCTTATGAAGTCTTCCTTTAAACTGCTTCCAATTGAGCACTCGGCCTTTTAAGCGTACACTAGAACTAATAAGATAAATGTTTAAGATGACCCTTCCCCCCCCCCCCCCCCCCCCCCCCCCACACCCCTGAACTACTTAAACATGGTCTGTAGCATTCTTGTAAGTTCCTCTCTCAAGTTTGTTCAAATTTGGGCACTTGGCCTGTTATTTATGTTTTACACTAAACACAGATATGGCCAGTCATGAGTCAGTGTGTCACATGTACATTCAAGGTCATAGAGTCAAAGTCAGGTTAGCGACTTTGTGCCCTCTTGTTACTTGCCCTCCCCCTTCTCCTCCCTTGTATCCCATCTCACTTTTTAATATGCGTCATAGAATCAAAATGCATTTGTTGGTGGATATTTGAAGAAGGCAGTTTATTATATCTTTCCAATACAGTTTCTGTTTGTGGTTGTCTGCATTGGAATGTGAGGTCCCGGCTGTGTATTGACCGTGCTCAATGCTTTTAGGAAGTCTACCCTTACTTATTACCGTAATTCTAATATGTTGCTAAGCTATATCTGATGAATTTTTGTGTTCAGTAAATGCTACTGTTTTGTATGAAGTTACTGTTGCTATTTAAATGCATTCCGATGTTGTTGTTGTTGTTGATGATGATGATGTGTGGGCGTTGTGCCGACACAAATATTAAGAATAGCCGTTTCAAAGATGGCGACAAAGATGTAATTTTAAATTAGAGCATTTGGCGCACATGAATTAGTGACATATAACAGAAATTTCTCTTTCTCGTGCTTATGGCACGCCTAGATTTTATTAAACATGACTACTAAATTTTCTTTTTACTTGAAAAGACTTAAGATATATTTATACAAATATTATGGTATTAAAACAAACAAAATTATTTTTATCCTAAAACCATGTTCTGTGTATATGAGTATTTATCAAGCTTGTATAAGTATAGAAACGTTCACATTGAAGCACTGGCACCGGACCAGAAAGAAAATACCTCTGTACATGTTATACCTTTCTAACCTAAAACGCACAGTTCGGTGAATGGGTACCTAGCATATTGAATTAGCGGTAATTTATCTTCCAATCGTGCACCAGGCACATTGTCTCAATATTTCATATTGCAGAGGTACTCCACATATTTTATGCGTTCGTCAACGTTACAGAAAAAACTTGCGTGAACTTCCCTAATGAACACCCGGTCTAGAGGTCACAGCAGTGTGCACATGTTTGGCGAAATGTAAACAAACAAAAACAGAATGCAAAAAATTCACAGTTTTACAATAGAACTCGAAATGATCAATGAAATTCATCTTAGATATGATTTTGAATTTGAAGTCATACATTAATATAAATCTTTACTGTTTATTTAATTCATATTGCACTTTATACTGCATAATACACAATTTAGCGTACACGTGTAGTTAAACGACGACTGACATATATTTTCACATCAGCGAATCAGAATGGTTTTGTAATCTAGACCAGAACTTCAGTAGGGAAGTTCAAACAAGTGTTTTGTGTAACGTTGAAAAAACTATAAACTATGCGTTGTTTCTCTAAGATAAAAAATAATGAAGAAATGTGACCGGTACACGATGGAACATATAACATGCACAGAGGTATTTTATTTATCAATGTCAATACTCCATAATATTGCAACTCCACCATAACCCCGAGGCATTTGTATAGGAGGAATTGGATCAAAATAATCACAGCCTCTACCTACATATTTAACTTTCCCCCCAAGTTCACCCAGGAGATATTGCTCACACTGAAAAAGCCAAGTTTCTTGTAGTAATAAAATGTCTGATTTTAAACAGAGTTCGCGTATAGCTTCTACATTAGATTTCACATTTTTACAATTATACGAGCTAATTTGCAATACTTGATTGTTTAATTTCACTATGTCTTGTTTCTGAGTCCCTGGCCTATCTCTAAAAAAGAGTTCGAGCTCTTTCTTTCATTTCCGTTACTAATAACCTGGACGGAATGTTGATTTGTGATATATAATGGTGAGATGACATCCCGCGAGTTGTCATCACACTGCCTAATTGTATTAGCAGTTCTACAGTCAGATACATTTAAAGCGGTTGTTCTAGTCTGTAGATGGTCAGACCGATGAGTTTTCCCTTGTTGTGGTTGTGTCATAGGACGCGAAACGCGTTTTATTTCTTTTGGCCTTGTAATTGTTGTCACGTTGTATTTGAATCTATTGAATAAAATATGAAATCTAAATATCAGATGTACTACCTGTTATTCATTCTTGATCTTGACCAAAAGTCCCGTTATCGCCCTATTTACTTACTTCTACTTCTACTTGTTACTAACCTGTCACCCGTAACTAAATCTCCGATGTTCGGGTATGTTGTGCGATGCCCCATTGCACTTGATATCTTGACATTGGATTATATAGTTACATTATACGTCATAATATATATGATAATAAATATCTAGGATATTTACTTATTTGCAGGTTAGTTATACTTTTGTTACATTCTGTTAACCATAAAGTATCATTTCAGAGTTTAAGTCAGTAATATGGCTCAAACATAAGCTATTTTTCATATACTTACCTGTTTACCTGGAATCTGTACACAAAGCCTAGATTTGTTACGTCATTACCATATATACATGTATTTTAACCTTATGTATAATATTTTATATATTTTTTGATGGCACTTGATATCTTGACATTGGATTATATAGTTACATTATACGTCATAATATATATGATAATAAATATCTAGGATATTTACTTATTTGCAGTTATCTATACGGCCAGACGGCATCACGAACCCGAACAAATAATTGCCGACTGGGCTACGTCGACAGTTGACCATTCAGTTGATCCTTACTTGAACTAGATCCATGACCTGATTTAGTGCTTTGCTTCTTTGAATCCTGTTTATATAGTATTTAACCAGTTAATGCCACATCTAACTTGTCTTTTGGAACTGAAATCTCACCCAGCAATTTGTGCGGAATTGTCAGTTTTACATTCTCAGTGTTAGGAGTATCAGAAGTATTCATATCATTTGAACCACGCAAAAAAGTCTGATTACTTCTCGACTGGCTACTTATTTTTAAAGTTTCTTTATTCACAGAATACGCAAAATTTTGTTGAGTCACAGGGATTGGTTCATTATGTTCACTACAAGTGTTAACATTCACATTTGAGGCACCAGTACTATCTTCCTCATTCTGAGTCTCTGAATAGGTTTGTTCTTTATGGGTAGACTGTAAATCTGATGTTACTGCATCGCAATTCAGGATGTAATCAAGTTTACCTAATTGTTTATCAATCTGCATCATTACAAAGTCAGAAATTTTGTTGTGAATTCTCAGAACTAGATTACTCTTATCAATAGGTTGATGACCCTTATCAGACATAGATGGGGAATTTCCTGTCTTATACTGCTGTGCAGTTTCTAGCATCTCAACTCTTTTTACATATGTTTTCAAGGTGTTCTCTAATTCATTGTTCTTCATCTCTAATTGTAAAGCGTATATTTCTAGTTTATCCACCCGCCCTAATGTGTCTTTAAGCTCTTTTTGTTTCAATTTTACCTCATTTTCTAACTTCCGCAGTTGTGTATCTTTTTGTTTCAACTGACTTGATTTTAATTCATTAAGTTGATCAACAGTGCAGTCTGTTTGAGTTGCTAAAGACCATTTTTTGTTAGATTCACCATTACCATTTCCTATATTACGAGTTTGATTTTGATCTACAGCAGGAAACTGATTGTCATTTACATCACTAGCATTGTACAGAGAAGTATTCAGCGATCTGTTCAATGAAACCTGCACAGAGAAAGCAAGTCACTCTATTATCTGAAGTTTCTTCCATACAAGTGAAGTGGCAATCGGACTGGCAGTGATCACAAGTAGTATACTCATCAGCATCAACTGACTTATTACAAACGATACAGAGTAGTGGGCTTTCTACTTCTTCCATAAGAATGTCTTTAGCAGGATGCATCGAGATTGCTCTGCATGTGGGGATAAGTATTTCCTTAGCACATAATTTACAGTTGAAGGGTTTTTCAGAGGCAGCCTCAATTATTTCAATGCTTTCTTTAGAGAGCTTTGCACATCTATAGTGGATCCAATGTTTACCAGATTCACAGAACACACTCTTAGTTCTACAGTTTTTTCCACATTTAAAACACGCAATACTATAGTCATTGTTTGCATCTCTGTCACATGGCGAGGCGTATAATTCCGATGATTGCGATTAGGAATGGTACCTGATTTGGACGATGTCGAGTTCCTATGTAAAAATTTCTGGATTTCACAAGCTAACAGACTGTTTCATGCTATTTATATTTACTGGTCTACCTTCAAAAGTTGCAGACAATATAATATCTTGAATAACTTTCAAATGACTTTCAACAAATTCAACTGCATTTTTGCCATTGACAAGAAATCTACTAGATGTCGGATAGATATTGACTGTATAAGAACTGTCAGTTTTAATACAATAATGCACAATGTTCTTTTTAGTTTTATCTGTACCATGAGTAACACAAGCACCCGTATTACTAAAGAAAATCAAAATGGCTTCTTTCAAAAGTTCAAATGTGGTTGCGTCTGCTTCAATTACAATATCAAGACCATCATTTTTATAATCAATCACAAGACTTTCAGTTCGCTTTGCAGCCTCCAGCTTTTTGTACAAGGATTTCTCTACATTTAACTGATATTTGAAGGTTTTATCTCCCTCTGTCTGTAAACGCGTAGATTCCTTACTACTACTACTTCCCTTTGTCACAAGTGCCATCACTCAAGCTCTAGGTACTATCCGTGCAATATATCAAGTGCATCAATAAAATCAAAACAGCTAAAAGTCAGTAAAATTATGGCGGCACACAATCTAGTATTCAAAGTCACTACTGAAAAATTCAGTTAAAACTTGGTAGTTAAAAAGTCATAAAAGTTCTTCAAAAAGCCGATAGTAAGACTATAATACAAGGGAAGGATCTGACATCCGACCTTCCAGCAAGCAAACCAACTTTTCAATGTCGATTTCAATATGGCCGCCACGCGGCACGAGACAAGCTCAAATAAAAGTTGGAATTTTTGTCCTTTCTTTACATGATATTTCAATAAAAGTACATAGGCTGATAAAAGTAACTGTCAGGCATATAAAAAAACACTAAGAACAGTTTAAAACACTAATAAAACTCTTCAAATAAAATATTTTCCACGTCCCAATACTTTTCCACGGGTACCACTCACTTTATGTACCAGACACTTTATGTACCACTTTGACACTTAGTGTACCACCTATATATTATATAGTAATTGTATCTCATAGTGTAGCACTGTGAATATGTGATAATTACCTGTGAAAACAACTTTGATTTAATCAGCTTAAGTCCATAGAATGTTAACATTTCTATGGGAAAGAGTTAAATTTTACCTTATTAATTATGAAAATTAACTTTTAAATTTAGTAAAAAAAAATTTCAGGTAACATAAAATGTAACATTTTCATCAAATTTATACAAAAATGATCATCCACTATATCATATATGTGGTACATAAGGTGTCCAAAGTGGTACATAAAGTGCTGGTACATAAAGTGTCTGGTACATAAAGTGACACATTCCTTTTCCACCACCAGCCTTCACCAGCGCCCTCTTTCAACATGTGATTTGGCCAAATTCTCTCCTTCAAACAAGCGCGCAGACATGTTTATTTACACTAGCGAAACATTACGCTTCACCGGTAAAACAACAACACGGAAAGGAAAGGGATAGCTAGATAAGGATTTCTCCACGGAAAGAAGATGACAGATTCGTGGTAATTTATTAGAACTTTGATCCTTTCATATTGAAATTATTTATCGAAACATATATAACATCAATTATTCAAATAAATGTTATAATAATATTTTATCAACATTTCTATGTATGGCATACCCAATTTTTTTTGGAGGGCGGCTGTGGTCGGGGATATCTTGGTTGGTTACGGATTCAGCTGAACAGGAATCCCGTATGAAATGCCATCCAGGGCTCCACTTGTACATTAAAATATTTCTTATCCATTTTTCTCAAAATTGATCTGAAATAATATATAGGAAGTGTCTAGCCGTCCGGTAACCGGACGCCTAGCCTGCGTTGATTTACAGTCAACTCATCCCCTAGTCAACTCGTCCCCCAGTCAACTCATCCCCGATTTGGTCATTTCGTCCCCCTCTGCGATTTCAAATTGGTCATTTCGTCCCCCTTTTTCGGCCCCCATTTTTTAAACGTATTTTTGAAGAAAAAAAACTAAACATGATAAATTAAGTTGTTTTTTTTTCTTTCAAATAAGTATATTTAATGCTAAAAATATACATAAGTTTTCGTTTGTTTTAAGAACTTTTTGCATTAAAAATGATCGATTTAACAAGGAGGATTTTATGGGGTTTTTAATCGTTTTTTTTTTCTTTGTTTTTGTAAGTCTGTTATGTTGGACAACATGATTGTTGTTTAAATATCTGTATTTGATGCTGCTTATTTTGGAACTCTTGAATAAGATCAAACTTTTTATTAAACTTTTTTATAACAAATAATTTCCTCACTCCAATGAACTATAAACGGAAATTTTGACACATTTCATTCGGTCAGTCAACAACTTCTCATGCAATTAAATACCATTAACACCTTTCAATCATTCCAATCAACGACTTTAAATGTGATTAATAACCTTTAACACCTTTCGTATGTAGGTATAGAGTTATATGCTCATTCTACTTTTTTTTAGAAACTCCTGTCTCCCGACTTTTGTAGTTTTTCTTTTTATTATAATTTTAATGACAAAAATGAATATATAGCATGTTGGTTATCTTTAGTAATACATATGTGACAGATATTAGTTGTTTATTTATTTTTAATTGTATTTCTAATTAAAACTTTATTTTAGTATGACCAGGGATAAGGATTTATTGCTCTCTCTCTTTTTACTATAGTTTTTAAAAAGTTAATTAGATTTTCTATTAGATTATATTTTTATTACTAAGGGCGTATTGTATTTATGTTTTTTATTTCATTTCAGTTAATTGTCTTATATTTTCAGTATATTTCTTTTATTATTTTTTCAAACCTAATTATTTAAAATTAACACATTTCCAGCATAACTCCTTCAAAACTCAAGATGATTTTAAATACCAGTTTTCAAAGTCAAAGATATAAAAAAAGAGCAAAAATGCCTAAAATATTAAGGGGGACAAAATTACCAAAGGGGGACGAATTGACCAAAAGGGGGACGAGTTGACTAAAATGGGGACGAGTTGACCAAATTTAAGATCAATAACTTGAGAACCACTTAACCCAGAATGTTGAAAGGCATCTTCTAGTTTTTAGCTCACCTGTCACATAGTGACAAGGTGAGCTTTTGTGATCACCCTTCATCCGTCGTCCGTCCGTCCCTCAACAATTTCTTGTCTGCACGATAGTGGTTTCATTTATGATTTTATTTTTACCAAACTTGCGCACAACTTATATCACCATAAGATCTCGGTTGCTTTCTTGAACTGGCCAGGTCCCATTATGGGTTCCAGAGTTACGGCCCCTGAAAGGGCCAAAATTAGCTATTTTGACCTTGTCTGCACAATAGCAGCTTTATTTATGATTTGATTTTTACCAAACTTGCACACAACTTGTATCACCATAAGATCTTGGTTCGTTTCTGGAACTGGCCAGATTCCATTATGGGTTCCAGAGTTATGGCCCCTGAAGGGGTCAAAATTAGCTATTTTGACCTTGTCTGCACAATAGCAGCTTCATTTATGATTTGATTTTAACCAAACTTGCACAAAACTTGCGTCACCATAAGATCTTGGTTCCTTTGTTGAACAGGCTAGATCCCATAATGGGTTCCAGAGTTATGGCCCCTGATAGGGCCGTAATTAGCTGTTTTGACCTTGTCTGGACAATAGCAGCTTCATTTATGATTTGAATTTAATCAAACTTGCACAAAACTTGTGTCACCATAAGATCTTGGTTCCTTTTTTGAACCAGCCAGATCCCATAATGGGTTCCAGAGTTATGGCCCCTGAAAGGGCCAAAATTTGCTTTTTTGACCTTGTCTGGACAATAGCAGCTTCATTTATGATTTGATTTTAACCAAACTTGCACACAACTTGTATCACCATAAGATCTCGATTCCTTTTTATACACCCGCAGGGACCTATTATGTTATCGCCTCGGTGTCCGTCTGTCTGTCTGTGTGTTGGTTAGCAATTTCCCTTCCGCTCTGTAACTCTTGAACCCCTTGATGGATTTCAGAGAAACCTGACACAAATGTTCACCTCATTGAAAAGACGTGCAGAGCGCTTGTTTCGGATGGCTCACTTCAATGTCAAGGTCACACTTAGGGGTCAAAGGTCATATGATTTTGTTTTGTGTGAATATTGCTCTGCATTTGCGTTGCATTGCAGTGCTTTTGTTTTTATTTGGCAGATCCTTCTTTTGTTCGCTTACAACAATTTTTTTTAAATACTTCCCTTTTATGTTATTATAAATAGCTTATTTAGTAACTTTTTAGCCCACCATCATCAGATGGTGGGCTATTCAAATCACTCTGCGTCCGTGGTCCGTCGTCCTTCCGTCCGTCCGTCCGTCCTTCCGTCCGTTAACAATTTCTCGTTATCGCATCTCCTCAGAAACAACCTGGGGGATTTTGACCAAACTTTGTCAGAATGATGTATCGGTACCCTAGTTGTGTCCCCCTGAAAATCAGACTGGTTCAACAATTTTTTAGTAAGTTATGGCCCTTTGTTTATTTCTATAATTTACATAGATTTATATAGGGAAAAACTTTGAAAATCTTCTTGTCCAAAACCACAGAGTCTAGGGCTTTGATATTTGGTATGAAGCATCATCTAGTGGTCCTCTACCAAGATGATTCAAGTTATTTCCTTGGGGTCTAATATGGCCCCGCCCCGGGGGTCACATGGTTTATATAGACTTATATAGGGAAAAACTTTGAAAAACCTCTTGTTCAAAACCACAGGGCCTAGGGCTTTGATATTTTGTATATGACATCATCTAGTGGTCTTCTACTAAGATTGTTCAAATTATCCCCCTAGGGTCAAATATGGCCCCGCCCCGGGGGTAACATGGTTTACATAGACTTACATAGGGAAAAACATTGAAACCACAAAGCCTAGGGCTTTGGCATTTGTAATGTAGCATCATCTAGTGGTTCTCTACCTAGTTTGTTCAAATTATCCCCCTAGGGTCAAATATGGCCCCGCCCTGGGGGGTCACATGGTTCATATAGATTTTAATCTTCTTGTCAATAACCTACAACATTCAAATTTGGACCACATGTATAATTTTGAGTGGCAAGATGAACCTTGACATGAGTTGACCTTGATCTTGACCTAGTGACCTAATTTCACATTTCTGTAGCTACAGCCTTCAAATTTGGACCACATGCATAGTTTTGTGCACTGAAAAAAACTTTGACCTTGACATTGACCTAGTGACCTACTTACACATTTTTGAAGGTACAGGCTTCAAATTTGGACCACATGCATAGTTTTGTGTTCCGAATTGGAATTTGACCTTGATTTTGACCTGCTGACCTACTTTCACATTTCTCAAGCTACAGCCTTCAAATTTGGACCACATGCATAGTTTTGTGTACCGAAACAAACTTTGACCTTTACATTGACCTAGTGACCTACTTTCACATTTTTGAAGGTACAGGCTTCAAAATTGGAACACATGCATAGTTCTGTGTTCCGAAATAAAATTTGACCTTGATTTTGACCTAGTGACCTTTCACATTTCTCGAGCTACAGCCTCGAAATTTGGACCACTTGCATAGTTTTGTGTTCTGAAGTGTAATTTGACCTTGATTTTGACCTAGTGACCTACTTTCACATTTCGTCCTTGAAATTGATCTAGTGACCTACTTTCACATTTCTCAAGCTACAGCTTTCGAATTTGGACCACATGCACAGTGTTGTTTACGGAAATGAAATTTGACCTTGAGCTAGTCAGTAAGTCTTGAAATTTGGAACACTCAAAAATGGCACATTGGTGGGCGCCAAGATCACTCTGTGATCTCTTGTTTATTATTGGCCATAGGGAAAAACCGAGACCACTTTTCTGTGGTACAACATGGATGGTACCTCAAATTTTTAGGTGTATTTTGACATAACTGTACCTTGTAAGAATTTTTTCATTTTGGTTAAAGCAATGGTACTCAGGTGAGCAATATAGGGCCATCATGGCCCTCTTGTTTATTATGTCTCCCCCTCTCCCCCCTCTGGGGGAGACATATTGTTTTTGTCCTGTCCGTCCGTCCATTCATTCGTCCATACATATGTCACACTTCATTTCCGATCAATAACTGGAGAACCATTTGACCAAGAACCTTTAAACTTGATAGGGTGGTAGGGCTGCTGGAGTAGACGACCGCGATCGTTTTTGGGGTCCCTCCATCAAAGGTCAAGGTCACAAGGGCCTGAACATTGAAAACCATTTCTGATCAATAACTTGAGAACCACTTGACCCAGAATGTTGAAACTTCATAGGATGATTGGTCATGCAAAGTAGATGGCTCCTAATGATTTTGGGGTCACTCTATTAAAGGTCAAGGTCACAGGGGCCTGAACATGGATAACCATTTCCGATCAGTAACTTGAGAACCACTTGACCCAGAATGTTGAAACTTCATAGGATGATTGGACATGCAGAGTAGATGACCACTATAGATTTTGGGATCACTCTGTTAAAGGTCAAGGTCACAGGGGCCTGAACATGGAAAACCTTTCTGGTCAGTAACTTGAGAACCACTTGACCCAGAATTTTGAAACTTAATAGGATGATTGGACATGCAAACTAGATAACCCATATTGATTTTGGGGTCACTGTTAAAGGTCAAGGTCACAGGGGCCTGAACATGGAAAACCATTTCTGATCAGTAACTTGAGAACCACTTGACCCAGGATGTTGAAACTTCATAGGATGATTGAACACGCAGAGTAGATGATCCCTATTGTTTTTTGGGTCACTCTATTTAAGGTCAAGGTCACAGGGGCCTGGTCATGTAAAATCATTTCCGGACAGTAACTTGAGAACCACTTGACCCAGAATGTTGAAGCTTCATAGGATGATTGGACATACAGAGTAGATCACCTCTATTGATTTTGGGGTCAGTCTATTAAAGGTCAAGGTTACAGCGGACATAAAATGGAAATCCATTTCTGGTCAATAACTTGAGAACACTTTGACCAAGAACCTTCAAACTTCATAGGGTGATAGGACTTACAGAGTAGGTGCATGGCCCTATTGTTTTTGGCCAAATTATGCCCCTTTTACACTTAAATTTTTTTAACAAACTTCATTTTCTGGACATAACTTTGGTACTATATAAGATAATGACTTGAAACTCAAAATATATCTTTACCATCATCATCTGCATTTGTTGTACAATCCTTATAACTCTAATTTGTGTATTTGATGGAATTATGCCACTTGGTGTATCTTCCTTTTATAGTAGAGGTCTCTTATTCAGACATATATTCATTTTACTGTCAAATCCCCGAATAATGGAGTGCGCTGTCTTACGGACAGCTCTTGTTACTAAAGCATCTTCTAGTTTCTTGTTTCTTGTTGATATAGCATGGACCATATACACCTGTAGCAACTTATATTGAGTGCTGATTTCTATTTCAGGTTGACAGAGTATGACAGATGTGTCCAACTTGGACAGGATATTATGCAAAAGATCAATGAGAGAAATAAACACAATAGAACAAGTAATCCTTACACCAAGGTATGTTTGTTCCATTGGAAGAAATTCAGCACATTGGTGCTTCAGTAAAATAACCAGATGTACATTTATCAAAAATTTTAACACCACTTTAATTAACGATAAAGGGAGAGCGCAGCTTACGTTTCTCGATTGCAGGCGGGGCATATATGTTCTTTGTGGTGATGATTTAATAGAAGACATTGTGTCAGAAGTCATTTTGTTCTAAACCTCTGATTCATGTAAAGATGTTATAGCAGTTAACCTGCAGAGAACAGGTTAGTACTGGTACAGAATCCAGCAACACTGGCTAGGTTAACTGCCAACTGTTACATAACTGAAATACTGTTGAAAAACACCACTAAACCCAAAACAAACAAACAAACAAAAATATGTAGTGGGTGTTAAAAGTTCCAATCTGTATATTTATAAAATCATTTACATAATAATTGGAACTTAGCTCTCAGTGCAGAGCTTTCTTGTGGACTTGAGTATGGAGCTTTTTTACAAACTGAATGTGGAGCGTTCTCACAGACTGAGTGGAAAGATGTCTCATGGACTGAGTGCAGAGCTTTTTCATGGCACGAGTGGGCAGTTTTCTCACAGAATTTTAGCAAATTTTCTCATGGACTGAGTTTGGAGCTTTCTCATGGAATAAGTGGGGAGTTTCCTCATGGACTGAGTACAAAGATTTCTCAAGGACTGAGTGTAGAGCTTTCTTATGTGTTATGTATTTATATTGTAGTATTATTGCTTGAATTAAAGGTTAAGATAAAGATATAAAAAGAAAAGACTTAAGTAAATTTGTACAATTACAGCATGTTTTACATAATATTGTTGTATAAGTTTGTTTTTTTTTCATTGCCGTTGAATGGACCTTGTTGCAATATGAAATTGAATGTCAGATTTGATTTAAAAATGATTTTTATAAATTAAATAATATGTCAAAAGATTTTAAGGTATTAAAAAATAAGTCAGTAACATATAGCAAGGCAAACTTGTTTCTCTTCTTAAACTATAAACAAAATGCAGTACTGGTACTGATGATAAACCCGGACAGAAAATGAGGTTTTTTACCTGTAACCTTTTTTATTAGCTCATCTGATTTTTTGAAAAAAAATGATGAGTTATTGTCATCACTTGAGCGGTTGTCGGCGTCGGCGTCGGCGTCTGCGTCGGCGTTGCCTGGTTAAGTTTTATGTTTAGGTCAGCTTTTCTCCTAAACTATCAAAGCTATTGCTTTGAAACTTGGAATACTTGTTCACCATCATAAGCTGACCCTGTTAAGCAAGAAACATAACTCCATCTTGCTTTTTGCAAGATTTATGGCCCCTTTTGTACTTAGAAAATATCAGATTTCTTGGTTAAGTTTTATGTTTAGGTCAACTTTTCTCCTAAACTATCAAAGCTATTGCTTTGAAACTTGGAATACTTGTTCACCATCATAAGCTGACCATGTACATCAAGAAACATAACTCCATCTTGCTTTTTGCAAGATTTATTGCCCCTTTTGGACTTAGAAAATCAGTTTTCTTGGTTAAGTTTTATGTTTAGGTCAGCTTTTATCCTAAACTATCAAAGCTATTGCTTTAAAACTTGCAACACTTGTTCACCATCATAAGTTGACCCTGTACAGCAAGAAACATAACTCCGTCCTGCTTTTTGCAAGATTTATGACCCCTTTTGGACTTAGAAAATATCAGATTTCTTGGTTAAGTTTTATGTTTAGGTCAACTTTTTCTCTTAAACTATCAAAGCTATTGCTTTGAAACTTGCAACACTTGTTCACCATCATAAGCTGACCCTGTACAGCAAGCAACATAACTCCATCCTGCTTTTTGCAATAATTATTGCCCCTTTTGGACTTAGAAAATCATTTTCTTGGTTGAGTATTATGTTTAAGTCAACTTTTCTCATAAACTATCAAAGCTATTGCTTTAAAACTTGCAACAGTTTTTCACCATCATAAGTGGACACTGTACATCAAGAAACATAACTCTATCCTGCTTTTTGCAAGAATGATGGCCCTTTTTAGACTTAGAAAATCATGGGTAGGACAATATTTCTATTACACTAAAAAAAATCAGATGAGCGTCAGCACCCACAAGGCGGTGCTCTTGTTTCTGCAAATTGTTATCAATGATTGGTATCAAATTAAGATTAACATTTGCTGAAATGTTTACATAATTCAAATTTATATTTAGTTAGCAAACTCACATGAAGTGAGGCCCTGAAAGGGGTATGTGAAATGGGGACTGTATGAACGTAGACTGATGATAAATTCGACCACTTTGTCATTTAAAAAAATTTCCTCATAGTACTTCATTGAAACTTTCCCAAAAATTCAGCAACATTCATTCCGGATCAAACAATGAAAAGTGACCCAATGTCAGGCCTTTATGTATTGCCAGTGAGCATGCGTAATAAACACCCTCTTCCCCAGTAATTTTGGCTACATATTTTGTTATACAGATAAATGTAAGTCATTTATTTATACAGAATATTTACCAATTTTGGTTTTGTTTACACCAGTTTGTGTTGTAAGTGGTGGCTATTAGATGGTGTGTTCAAGTACATGTATTTAAATAACCGATTGCAATCGAATAATTCCAAGGTGGTCGACATTATCATCTGTCCGGGTTTATCATCAGTACCAGTAGGTAATTGTATGAACATAAATGTTTGTCTGTACATAATAAGATAAATCAGATGCAAATTGTTTTTCCTTTCCAGTTGTCAGCTCAGGTCCGTTCTTCAATGAAACAGTTCTCTGGAGATTTACAAAGACTAAGAAATGGTCTCATCCGTGCCACATCATCCTATCACATGTATCCTTGAAGACAAATCTTTGCAGCATTCTTTTTGGTTGAATTTTTCAGAATGATGATTGTTGGTTCTTTTCCCAAATTGGAAATGTATTTTGTACATTTTTTCACCCACCCCTAAATTTCATCAAGGAATTTTCAGATAACTTTGGTTTAAAGGTCACAGTTTCATAATGGGCCATGGCATGTCATTTGAAAGTAACAGATCTTTAGGGTCAAGGTCCATGTCACAAAAAAACCAAAGTTTTAATATTTCAAGAGATTTTCCTTCATATGAAGAAATTTTAAACTAGTTTGGCATAATCATTTGATAGAACATTATGTGGGCAGCTTTTTCACAGACTAAATTGGGAGCTTTGTCTTGGACTTGAGTGTGGAACATTATTTGAATTTATAAAAGCTGGTCAATATATGGAAGAGAGAGTAAAATTTGAAGGAAAAAAAGTTTTTGTGTGTGGGGGCAAGGGCATGGGGGTTGTGTGTTGGCAGTAACCTGATACTAATGCACAAGAAACTGAAAGTGATATATAAAATGTTTGGAATGTTGGGGTGGGTATAGTGTTTTATTTTATGCTAACTGGTGAAATACTGAAAAATATCAGTGAGTTATTACTCTATATCACTCATAGTGCTGAACTTCTTTTTTTTCATATTAGATTATCTTCCTTGAAATGTATTCTTTAATTACCTCCCTTTGTTGCCTTTAACATTAGTTTTAATTACTGGTACTGTATGATTATGCTAATACTCAAGCCATACATGAGTCGTGTACAGCTAGACAATCCTATATAGAACAAGCCAGCTATAATAAAGTTTGCAAAAGAAATAATTATATTACTCTAGAAATGTTATCTTGGTTGCTTGGCCTTGCCATTCATGTAACTATACTATAGATATGTGTGTGCTCCCTCTACTTTTCACTGGTTCACTATGGTATGGTAGATTTTACTGGGGACAGCACATTTAGTTGGTTGTTGGTCTATATATGCTGGATATACTTTAACTGTCAATCAGAACACAGCGTGAAGTTGACAGACGCCAGGTGATGATAGATAACCTTACAACTAAAGAAAAACAAATTGAACAAGCATTCCGTAATGAAGCAGGAGAATCAAGGTAATTGCAACAGATGTTTCCAGGTGCAGCACATGCAACAAAAGCAAATTTATCATTGATTGTGCCAGGTGTAACATATGAAATGTGTCAGTGGTTGTGCCAGATGTTGCATATACATTGTACAACAAAATCAGATTTATTATTGATTGTGCCAACATTTCTCATCCGATCTTCACCATACTTGAACAAAATGTGTTTGTCAATCAATGAGTCCTCAGCCAAGTTCTATAACTAGCCAAAATAGCCCAGGCATTTCAGAATTATGGCCCTTGAAATACCGAAAATCGCTCTGTATCTGCACTCTAAGTCATTGGTGCATGGTTGATGCCAGTATCCACTCTCTAAGTCATCGGTGCATGGTTGATACCAGTATCTGCTCTCTTAGTCATTGGTGCATGGTTGATGCCAGTATCCGCTCTCTAAGTCATTGGTGCATGGTTGATGCCAGTATCCGCTCTTTAAGTCATTGGTGCATGGTTGATGCCAGTATCTGCTGTCTTAGTCATTGGTGCATGGTTGATGCCAGTATCTGCTCTCTAAGTCTTTGGTGCATGGTTGATGCCAGTATCTGCACTGTAAGTCATTGGTGCATGGTAGATGCCAGTATCGGCGCTCTAAGTCATTGGTGCATGGTTGATGCCAGTATCCGCACTCTAAGTCATTGGTGCATGGTTGATGCAAGTATCCGCACTCTAAGTCATTGGTGCATGGTTGATGCCAGTATCTGCACTCTAAGTCATTGGTGCATGGTTGACTCAGATACATAACTATTCAGATGATTAGGCAGTTGTGGGAGACATGGGCTTTTCTCAAAGGCATCTCTAGTTGTAAATTAAATGCAATGCATATTTCTTAACAATTCAGTTAATGTATAAACTATACATGTAGTTGTATCATGTTATGTGTGCATTCATTGACACAGTGACTACAAGTCACAGGCAAGTGTATAAATAGATACCATAGTTAGCATCAATTGTTGAAACAAGTAAACTGAGCAATTTCTGATGTTTGAATGATATATATGTACTACAGGTATAACTTAATGACTGGAGGATCGGACCCGAATGATTCCTGGGGTTTTAAAGAAGAGCCAGAGGACTTGAGATCAGTGGGAAATATGGAAATAAGGGTTCAGCAGCAACAGATCATACATGGTATACTTTTTAACACTATTCATATGTTTGAGTGCCACATTGTGAATATCATGTATCACAAAGGCCCCTATGTCAACACATTATTTTACCTCTTACACAATTCTAGCATTTTCACTAGTTCAAAGGTAATGACTTAGTACATAGTATATTTCATACCGGTGGGCCGGTGGTCTAGTGTTAACATGCTGGACTGCCAATCCAGAGGTCCGGGGTTCGAATCCTGGTCCAGGAACTGGACATTTCTGAGATGCTCTTGAGTGTCTCCAACCTGACTTAAGAGGCCTTTACTGGTTTTTCCCAGGAAAGACGGCTTCGCATGTATCGGTGCTATACACCGGGCACGTTAAAGAACCAGACTGTCTACTCGCAAAGAGCTAGGCTAAGTTAGCCAGACAGGCCTGTATCTCCCTCTGTTCTCTCTGTCTGTTCTGGGGGTTTTATCTCACTCTGTCCCTCTTGTCAGATCGCTCTGTGTCTGTACTAGTAGAGGATGAATTTCGCGCCCTGTGTGGTTTACTATATGTAAAGCGCCTTTGAAGGTCTAAAAATAGAAAAACCTTGTGACCTCTTTAGAGGCCATTCTTGTGAATGGATCTCCATAAAAATTGGTCAGAATGTTCATCTTGATGATATCTAGGTCAAGTTCGAAACTGGGTCATGTGTCCTCAAAAAATAGGTCAGTAGGTCAAATAATGAAAAAACGTTGTGACCTCTCTAGAGGCCATATTTTTCATGGGATCTGTATGAAAGTTGGTCTGAATGTTTATCTTGATGATATATTAAATATATAGGTCAAGTTTGAAACTTGGTCAACTGCGATCAAAAACTAGGTCAGTAGGTCTTGAAATAGAAAAACCTTGTGACCTCTCTAGAGGCCATACCCTTGAATGGATCTTCATGAAAATTGGTCAGAATGTTCTCCTTGATGATATCTAGGTCAGGTTTGAAACTGGGTCACGTGACTTAAAAAACTAGGTCAGTAGGTCAAATAATAAAAAAACCTTGTGACCTCTCTAGAGGCCATACTTTTCATGGGATCTGTATGAAAGTTGGTCTGAATGTTCATCTTGATGATATCTATGTCATGTTTGAAACTGGGTCAACTGCGGTCAAAAACTAGGTCAGTAGGTCTAAAATTATTAAAATCTTTTGACCTCTCTAAGAGGCCATATTTTTCAAATGGATTTTCAGGAAATTGATCTAATTTTCACCTTGAGATATCTAGGCAGTTTTGAACTGTCACTGCGGTCATAAACAGGCCAGTAGGAAAGAAAATAGAAAAATTTTGTGCCCCTCTCAAGAGGCCATATTTTTCATGAGATCTTCATGAAAATTAGTGAGAAGTTCACCTTGATGATATCAAAGAAAGTTCAAAACGGGGTCACTACCTTCGAAAACTAGGTCAATGGGTCAAATAATAGAAAAACTTGTGACCTCTCAGAGACCATATTTTTCAATGGATCTTCATAAAAAATTGGTCAGAATTTTTATCTTGAAATATCTAGGTCAAGTTCAAAACTGGGTCATATGACTCAAAACTACGTCGCATGTCAAATAATAGAAAAAACGACATCATACTCGAAACTGGGTCATGTGGGAAGAGGTGAGCGATTCAGGACCATCATGGTCCTCTTGTTTCAAGAGTGATGGCCCTTTTTAGACTTAGAAAATCATGGGTAGGACAACATTTCTATTATACAAAAAAAAATCAGATGAGCGTCGGCACCCGCTAGGCGGTGCTCTTGTTGAACTTAGAAATCAGTTTAATTTTTCATACCAGTCCATAATTTGTCTAACCTGTTTGTCATATGGCTTCGAAACTTATTCTACATATTAGTCTACATATGTAAGCAACTTACTACATAACTATCGGTAGGACAAGGACTTTAGCTCAGCTATGGCTCTTTTTTGACATAGAGATTACCGGTAGTTAAGTTTGGCATACCATTCCATATTTTGTCTAAACTGTTTGATATATGGCTTTGAAACTTTGAACACTGTTACACATTGCCATGTAGTGCAAGACTTCTCCAAATCTGCAAATACAGGTACATTGTTTGTCTTATCAATTTTTCTTCCTTTGTCTGAAAATCTCTGGTTATATTTTGTCCCCATACTTCCATCAATTCTTTGAGTAGTTGAGCTCGCTGTCAACAGACAGCACTTGTTATTCTTATTATAAAATAAGTAAAAATAAAATGCATTGCAGCTCAAGACCAAGGACTTGAAGCATTATCAGAAGTGATATCTAGGCAGAAACACATGGCATTGGACATTGGTAACGAGGTTGACAGTCAAAATGGTAAATATACTGCTGTAGATAAACTGTTTGCTGGAACGAGGTAGACAGTCAAAATGGTAAATATACTGCTGTAGATAAACTGTTTGCTGGAACGAGGTAGACAGTCAAAATGGTAAATATACTGCTATAGATAAACTGTTTGCTGGAACGAGGTAGACAGCCCAAAATGGAAAAATATACTGCTGTAGATAAACTTTTTTGCTGGAACAGGTAGCAGTCAAAATGGTAGACAGTCAAAATGTAAAATATACGCTGTAGATAAACTGTTTGCGGGAACGAGTAGACAGTCAAATGGAAAAATATACTGCTGTAGATAAACTGTTTGCTGAACGAGGTAGACAGTAAAAAAGGGTAAATATACTGCTGTAGATAAACTGTTTGCTGGAACGAGGTAGACAGTCAAAATGGTAAATATACTGCTGTAGATAAACTGTTTGCTGGAACGAGGTAGACAGTCAAAATGGTAAATATACTGCTGTAGATAAACTGTTTGCTGGAACGAGGTAGACAGTCAAAATGGTAAATATACTGCTGTAGATAAACTGTTTGCTGGAACGAGGTAGACAGTCAAAATGGTAAATATACTGCTATAGATAAACTGTTTGCTGGAACGAGGTAGACAATGGTAAATATACTGCTATAGATAAACTGTTTGCTGGAACGAGGTAGACAGTCAAAATGGTAAATATACTGCTGTAGATAAACTGTTTTGCTGGAACAGGTAACACAAAATGGTAAATATACTGCTATAGAAAAACTGTTGCTGAACGAGGTAGACAGTCAAAATGGTAAATATACTGCTGTAGATAAACTGTTTGCTGGAACGAGGTAGACAGTCAAAATGGTAAATATACTGCTGTAGATAAACTTTTGCTGGAACGAGGTAGACATCAAAATGGAAATGTACTGCTGTAGATAAACTGTTGCTGGAACGAGTAACAGTCAAAATGGTAAATTATACGCTGTAGATAAACTGTTTGCGGAACGAGGTAGACAGTCAAAATGTAAATAAAACTGCTATAGATAAACTGTTTGCTGGAACGAGGTAGACAGTCAAAATGGTAAATATACTGCTATAGATAAACTGTTTGCTGGAACGAGGTAGACAGTCAAAATGGTAAATATACTGCTATAGATAAACTGTTTGCTGGAACGAGGTAGACAGTCAAAATGGTAAATATACTGCTATAGATAAACTGTTTGCTGGAACAGTATAATTTCATTGGATCAGTTACTGAGTGTCTTTGGATGCTGCGTTTAGATTACTGAAGGACCCCACATTTAGTCCACCTCTAAATTAATACCACCTCATTTAGACAACTTTTTACCAGAACAGAATTATTTCTTCTTTATTTCAGTGGTAGCAGACCCTTTTAAAAAGACCACCCTGCCATTTGCTAAAATGACCACTTGTTTCACTCCCTTATAACCCCATAACTCATCTAATAAGACCACTTTTTCACTGTTTTTTGTCTGCCAAGTGAGGGGGAAAGAAAAGCAGTAAAATCCTGTGTAATGGGAGATAGTGTCATTCATTTTTTGTTTGTTAAACTTTTAAATCACCAAATATTGTATAGAACAAAGAAAACATTAAAATGCGCAGCTTACATGATGGACTTCCCTTTTCAAGCCGGTCAACATTTCATTTACAAGTCTGCCAGTCAGCAATGTGTATGAACTTTCCTTTACTGGTCGGTACATTTGAAAAACTGTCAGGTATAAGTCAGAAAATATCTACTCACTGAATTTTTCAATTCATTCACGTAGAAAATGTAACAGAATTATAACATTCAAATGTAAGAACGCCAACTTAAAACCTACCTGAATATATCTGTTTACAGTTGAAACCTACCTGAATATATGTTTACAGTTGAAACCTACCTGAATATATCTGTTTACAGTTGAAACCTACCTGAATATATCTGTTTACAGCTGAAACCTACCTGAATATATATATTTACAGTTGAAACCTACCTGAATATATCTGTTTACAGTTGAAACCTTGAAACCTACCTGAATATATCTGTTTACAGTTGAAACCTACCTGAATATATCTATTTACAGTTGAAACCTACCTGAATATATCTATTTACAGAATTAATTGATGATATAACAGACCATACAGACAGGACAGGTCAGAGGCTGATAAAAGAAACACGCCATATAAGAATTGTTGATAGAAAATCTGCAACGTGTTGTAAGTTAGCAAATTAATGTCTAAATTTATGCATTTATCAATATTTTGGCTTCCTTGGCCGAAAATATAAAGTTAAGTACTATGAATGTTCCATCTCTCTGTACGGCAAAGGTGACCTAAGTGGTAGAGCATCCACACGTAGTGTGTCTGCTAGGTCTCATACCAAGTCACATCGAAGGTTTTAAATAAATGATAGTAATAGCTTCTTCATTTGTGCATTAAGAGGATAGTTCTATGACTGGTCAGCCCTGAGTCAGTATAATGTGACTGGGATAGTTCTATGACTGGTCAGCCCTGAGTCAGTATAATGTGACTGGGATAGTTCTATGACTGGTCAGCCCTGAGTCAGTATAATGTGACTGGGTAGGATATCCTGTGCCTTTTGTGTTATTTTTCCTCCTAATGAGTCAACCCTATTAAGTAGGCATTTTGCTCACTGCTGATTGTAAACACTGTTGATATATGACAGAAATACTGTTAAAAGACTTGTATCTATGAACATTTTTCATTATGCTTTATGGAATTTAATGGAACTTACTGTATCATTGACTTATTGTAGTTATTTTTTTTTATTTTAGGTTACTGGGTGTTTATTATACTTCTGTTTGTGGCCATACTTGTGGTGATCATTGTTCCATATAAAGGGAAAGGTGCCTAGCTGTCAGTATACCAGAACAGACATTATATATACTGTATATTTATAAATATGTCAAACTGGCCACAACTCTGATAGAAGAAATGGTTCTATGGTATGATTTCATGATGATTTTTATGCATGGGAAGATGAAATATGTCAAGTTCATTTTTGCCATTTAAAATTAGTCCAGCAATGTATAAATTTAGTTAGGCAACTGAATTTATTTTCATGGTGTTTAAAGAACGTGATTATTGAATGTTCTTTTTAAAGAATTGTCAAACTGATTCACTAACTTGTATTCATTTGCTGAAAATTGTGATAGATACAAACTGTAATAATACTCAGTGGTACTTCCATAGAGTATATAACTGTCTTTGTTCTTAACAACTGTTTCATTTTCACTAAAATATTTGCATACAGTCAAGGACCGTGTTAGTATTATGTAAACAGCCTACCCAAATAGAGAAGGAAAATTGTGTGAGCATTTTGCTATATACCTGTAATTTTTCATATATGAATATGCAGTGCAAGTTGTAAGCTATTTGATTTGAGTGTATGATCCAGGATTTTCATCTTCTGTACAAAAATCAATATGAGGGCTATGTTAGAACAGCTTCTTCTGTTAAAGTTATGACCAGTGTGAACAACAAAGATGTGCAATGTTAATCTTACACTTCCACTGAACTTGTTTGGGGAAGAGAACAAACATAGAAGTGAATATTTATTTGACTTAAAAAACAAGAGATAAATATAAGTTTTTTTATTCCATAGCTCTTTATGCAGCTAAATTGTATATGTGTGGTAAAGTAAATTTTATTTATATTTGATTTGTCTAACATGGTGAATGAAATAATTAAGTTGGTCTTTCATACATATGAACTCTTGGCTTTGTGTGAAGAAATTGTTTTTCACAAGATGTGCCAAGAAAATAGAGAGATTGAAAATATAGGAATTTATCACATGTTTGACGTTGCTGGAGTGAAATAAAGCCATTACATAAATTTGATAATACACTAGTGTAATAAAGCTTTGACGTCGACATCGTTTAAAGTATCAAGAGACGTTGGTCAAATTGACTTGTTTATAATAATTAAAAAGGTAGATTTTTTATGTTTCAGCTGGAAAAGCTAATATGTGATAAAGAGAATATTACATTTGTGACTTTCCACATTGAATTTATTAAACTCTTTTAACAAAATTGATAAAATGCTCAGCAGAGCCTTGCATTTTATTATTTTATTCAACTTGTTTAATAAATTCAGTATGAAAAGACACTCCTGTAATATCCTCTATCTATTAAATGTCTTACTCATCTCTCTCATTCTTGTAACTTATGTTATATATAGAGTCACTAATTCTGTCTCCCACATGTAGTCAGGAAGACATATTGATATATAAAGTGCTGTCAGCCTGTCTGTCACAAAGTCTATCCATGCAACTCCTTCGATACCACTTGTGGATTTATACCAAATGTCCCAGGAGTGATCATTGCCAAGCCTAGTTATGCATATCATTGGCATTTTATGCTTTGATGATTTTCAGCGGAGTTATGGCTCTTGATTCATCAAATTTTTTATGATGTTTTGGCCTTTTCTCATATTTTTGGGCGGATTTCCACCAAACATACCATGAGTGACCAGAGTCAAGCCTCATTATGCACATTTTTGGCATTTTCAGGTTTGATGATTTTCAGTGGAGTTATGGCCCTTGATTCATAAAATATGATGTTTCAGCCACTTGCCTTTAATTATTGGGGGGGGGGGGGGAATTCCACTAAACCTTTCAGAACTTCTTAGTACCAAGTCTCATTGTGCATATTGCTGGTATGTTCCTGTTCTGTGATTTTCAGTGGAGTTATGGCCCTTGATTTGCCGTATTGTCCAGGTAACTGCTCCAAAACCACCTGTTAGAATTACACCAAACTTTACAAAAATGATAATTACGAAACCTAGTTGTGTATATTTTAGGCATGTCCCAGTTTAATGTTTTCAGCAGAGTTATGGCCCTTGATTCATCTTTTTTTATGTTTTAGCCACTTCTCCTGTATAATAGGGCAGATTTCCACTAAACCTTACAGGGGTGATCAATGCTGAGTCTTATTATGCATATTTTTGGCATGTTCTGGTTCAATGACTTTCAGGTGAGTTATGGCCCTTGATTTGTCATATTTTACATTGCTTGCTGTACATAATTAGGCTTATTTTCACCAGACCTCACAAGTCATTAGTGTGAAGCGTAGTTGTGCACATTGTCATTTTGTTCTTCAGTCATGAGACTCCTGACCCTTGATTTATCAAATTCTTTGATCTGTGCTACTTCTCCTATACAATTAGTTGGAATTCCACCAAACTTCACAGGAGTTAACGCTGTGAAGCCTAGTTGTGTATATCATTGGAATATTATGATTCAGTGATTTTCCCTTATGACCCTTATTTGTGACATTTTACAATTAGAATTTTGGCATGGTATGTGGTTGGAGACAAATTTTTTTCATGAAAAACAACCTCTAGTTATAAAATTAAATTCTATATCTTCTTGTTTAAATTTTCTCATCTGTCAGAAGTGCGTCAGAATCCTGAGATGAACCTCTGGTATATTTCTTTTTTATATTTTTTGAGGTGCATTGATAATAACCACCTTGAGAGGTTTCAGCCAGTCAGTGTTTTCCTATAATTGACATTAAGGCGTTGCCTAAGCAAAATACCTGCTAACAGTTAATAAATGATACGAAATGGCTGTGGTTGATAAGATCCATTATTTAGAAATACAGCACAATTGATAAACTTTTTCCTGATAATTTGCCATCAGTATTGAAAGGGGAATGGTCACATTTTTTCATGGACGATTTTAATTGTTTTGCTTAGATATGTCATAAAATGTTGCTGATTGGCTGACACCTTCAACCTGCAATGTAAACAAATAAAAGAAATCAATTAAATGTGCAAGCAGTTCAACCATTCCTGAGCATTTGTTGAACATTGACTGACATTTATGGACAACATAACCATTTATTAGCTATTTATATGTTTTTTTGCTCGAGTAACATTAATGCACGTTAGTTTCATGTTGTAACATCTGCAGATTTCTTCGGGATGCCTTACCTGGCTCGGGAACCAGCCAGTACCTGGAGGTTCTGCAGATGTTATAACACAAGAAAACATGCATTGTCCTTACATAAACCGCATTCAAGCTCTTGCAAATCCATGAAATTTATCAGCAATTCTTGGATGATTGGCCGAAAGTTCCAACATAGTTTATACACATCTAAACAAACATCTGTAACATTCATCCTTATATTCATAATCTTTACAGTAGCCTAATACAAAAATTTGTGTGTTTTTTCATGAGTATCAGAAACTCACAATAGATGTCAGACTTGCTATCCTTACAACATCTAGATAGAACAACCAAAAAAACCAACATGTATTTAGTTGAAATTTGCCTTATAATAAAAATACAGTTCCTGATTTTCACTTTGTCATACTTTTGATCATTGCCAGATGAAAAATGAGTTTAAACTATAACTGATTTCTTTTTGAAATTTTGATTTCTGAGGCTGAAATATATTTTTTAAACAATGCCATTTTGATCAGAGATGTTAGTCCCTAATTGAAATCTGGCGGAAAGTGTCGCCATTGATATTATTGCAGAGTGTTATAATACATTGAGATAAACATTTTCTTCCTTCTTTACAAAACACATAGTAAATTGAAGTATATGATATAGATAGTGCATGTGATCATTATTTTGTGCTCTTTTGTAAATTGTACATATATTCATATCTTGACACAAGGATCATTGTTAATCAAATTTTATTAAAATAAAATACTTTGTTATAAATTTGGTTGTATTTAGTCTTACCTTAATTGAACAAGATTGATCCTGTTATTTCTAGGAGCTCATAGGAGCTTTACAATATTTGACTGACGTATTTTCAACTTGACTATTCAAAGAAGCAATACAGCTCTTACACACTTACTTTTGCCTGCATTTGTGTCTACATCAACATTGTGATTACTTACATTTTTGTGCCTCCATGAAATTTTTTTGGGGATGCGTGGGGGCACTTGCATTTATAACCCTTGTCTGTAGCCATCCCCATTTGTCTGTTCATCCGTCCAAATTTCTGTCATGCTAACCTCAAAAAGTATTTGACCTCGAGTCATCAAACATAGGATTGTTATTCAGCATGAAGTTGTGCACCTGTGGTTTTGTTTGTGATTTCCCAGTGCAAGGCCAAAGTAATGCTCCTTGACAGTCAAACATATGCTTAAAAAGGGCTTAACTCCCTGAGGCCGATATCATAATATACATGCTGCGGCGAGATAAGAATTGCCACCTGACGTCGAAGAATATTATCTGATCTTATCATAATCACACTCGCATGCAGTCAATTGAAAATCTCCATGGAAATATTTAACATTGGTTTAAATCAAACTTTTATTTTATAAAATCTCCAATTTTGGGAACAAATATTTAATATATCCACTTTCGTCCGATTTTATATCCAAATAGAATAAAATTTCACTTCGAAACATTCACCTTTTTTTACACTGCGTTTAATAAATATTTGAACATTTTCAATTTTATTACTTTTTTTTTCACATGTAAACACATTAAATTCCAATATAGAAATACATTATTAACACAGAGTATTTACATCGGGATTACTAAAAAATAACACCCATTTTTGAGTGAATATCGATGGTTTATTCTGATGTATAATTAATTTCTAAACTGACACAAATGTTGTGTTGACTAACTAAACAGTAAGTTGTAATATTACACCCATCTTGAAAAATTTAAATTACATTTACAAAAAGCGTTTATTTAACATATTTTTATGTATAAACTTGTTTTGCTGTGTTGTTTTTTATCCATTTGAATTTAATGCGACGTAATTTGTAACGAATATTTCAGCTTTCTAAAACTTAACATTTTTCGACCATTCATTCTCTGTTTAATAAATTTCATCGTCGGAATCATGATCCGATGGAACTGGTACGTTAAAAGCAGCATGATAATGAATATTTTCTTCAATGTAAGAAAAAAGAAATATCTCTAGCAGCCGACATTATTTAAATCTTTTCAAATACAGTATGAACGAAAAACAGCGGGGTTTGTCTTTTTTTAATTTCCTTTACGCATACTTACAAACATTTTTTTAAAAGGGAAAATAATTTTTAGCAAATTAATAATTATAACATCTAAGAAATAATAGCCGTATGCAAATGATTTTGCTTTTATCAGGATTATCAAAAATTAAACAAGTACGTGACGCAATCAACATGATCTCGGTGCCGGAAATATACTCGTCAATCGCCGTCTTGGGGAGTCCTGAAACGCGCGTTATATCGGATATCACGCTACAGGGGTAGAAAATATAGCGCCTTTAGTCGCATATCGGCCCTAAGGAGTTAAAAATTTGTGTTCACGCATACCTAAAAAAGTATTTGACCTAGAGTCATGAAATAATCAAAGGGCAATAACCCAGTAAAAAAATCATCCGACCAGAACATGAAGTCGATATCTGCATCCTCTCTTAAGAGTGAAGCTTCCTATGAAGTTTAAATGAATTCAATCCAGCGGTTGCTGAGGAAGGCTCCGGAGAAGAAATAGTACTATTGTGTACTAACGTTGAATAATCAAAGGGCAATTACTCAGTAAAAAATCATCCAACTGGAACGTGAAGACAGCATGTGCATCTTTGGGAGTGAAGCTTCCTTATAATGAAGTTTCAATGAATCCCAACTAGTGGTTACTGAGGAATACTTCGTACAAGAAATGGTATTATATGTTGAACACTAAAACAACTCTGTGAAAAATCATCGGACTGGAACATGAAGACAATAAGAGCATTTCCTCTAAGAGTGAAGCCCTTATGAAGTTTCGATGAATTCCATCTGGTATTTGCTGAGGAATACTCGCACAAGAAATATGGTACATGTAGATCTACTTTAAATTCATGCAGTATACTATATGTTTAAATAATCAAAGGGCAATAACTCTGTGAAAAATCATCTGACCTGAACATGAAGACAACTTGCGCATCTACATTAAGAAAATATGCCCATCTCTTTAGAATGAAGCTTCCTATGCAGTTTCAATGAATTCCAGCCTGTGGTTACAGCTGACAAATTTTTTGTGTTTCTTGAAAAACAAATCAATGTTCTTTGGTGTTTCAATGTAGCCCTAATTCAGCTTTTAAAATTAATGTCTTAAGACTGAAAAAAACTTAAATTAAAATTGAAGTCCTGAACTAGGGAAAATTTCATCTGGCACCTGTGCAGTTTAAGGAATGGATCTCCAATCACTTGTATAGGAGTAGAAACTGAATAACAATTAAGTAGTAATCCCCATAGGGGCAAACACATAATCCCTAATTTAAGTAATTTTTAAATATAACCTTCTTTCTAGCTTTTAATTAAAATATTGATTATGTGTCTACAAGTGAAATTGAAAAAAAAAATGTCATATTTCCAACCAAAGGCTCGTCACGGTACCTACATTACAGTAATGATTTATGGAACAAGGTTCTGTTCGTGAATCAAGTGCAGCCTGTTACACGGTTGAAAACAACAACAACAACGATTGTCTGCAAAAAAACCATCTATAGAATTACTTAAACACCAGAAACAACACACTTTAGCATCACCAATGTCTGTTAGTGATCCACTGCTGAAGAAACTGAAAGGTATGTACCGAGGCAGTGTTGTATTTTTCGTAGTTATTTTCGTGTATGTATTTCAACTGTTCCAGTTGCCGGAAAGAATCAGTCCCCGGACAAAAACAGTAACACGTTATTTGTGGGATTAATTATGCCAAATTTTGATTTTCATAATTAATTCATTTATTTTCATGTCAAAAAGGAGCATTTTTACAGATAAGTGTATCAAACATGATTTGTCCAGTAGTAGAGACAAAAGCAAACCGCAAACTATATCGGCCGATCTCCCTTACATCCGTTTGTTGCAAAGTAATGGAACATATTATCCACAGTCAGGTCATGCAACATCTTGATACCTACAACATACTATCAGATGCCCAGCACGGATTTCGGTAAAGACGATCCTGCGATAGCCAGCTGATAGTCACACTCCAAGGCCTAGCATCAGGAATCGATGAAGGGGAACAGATAGATGCCATCTTGCTGGACTCAGAGCTCTCGTTTGCCTTTTGGGACTGGGGCCAAGGTCCATGCAAGGGGGGAACAAATCTAAACAATAAAATTTTAAGGCCATCTATCGATATAAATCTGGTATAATAATAAAAATAATAGAATAAAAAAAAAAACCTGAATTCTGTTAATTATAAACTCTGCTGAATGAATTCTGCCAAATATAAAAAAACCTTTTTCAGACATCACACTTTGTTTTTTTTTCTCTGAGCCACTGAATTTTCGGAAACAATAAAATTTTAAGGCCATCAAGTAAACTGCAAAGTGCTTAGCACTGATGTTCTTGGACTTGAGGGGGGAATTTTTTTGAAATAGGGGGAAAAAAACATACTATTTTGAGGGGGGAATGGGGCCAATATTCGGCCCCAAATTTTGCCTGGGACTTCAGCAAGGCCTTTGACAAGGTCCCGCATCACCGCCTGTCCCTTAAACTGCACCACTATGGTATCCACGGCAACACCCTGACAGAGCTTTCTGTCCAACAGAACCCAGAAGGTCATCGTTGAAGGACAACAGTCAAGTTCAGCCGATGTATCCTCAGGTGTCCTCCAGGGAACTGTACTGGGGCTCCTGTTGTTCCTCGTGTACATTAATGAGCTACCGCAGAAAGTCTCATCCACATCACGACAGCCTCCTGTATCGGGAGATCCGCAATGTCCAGGACACCCTAGCTGTTTCTACAAGACCTTGATCGGCTACAGCAGTTGAAATCTGATTGGCAGATGTCATTTAACCCTACCAAATGCGAAGTCATACGCATCTCCAGGAAAAGAAATTTCATCAAAGCCTCCTATTCCATCCATGGCCATAACCTGAACTTCACCAAAACCAGAAAATACCTTGGAGTGACCATAGCAGACAACCTGACCTGGAATGCCCACATAGAAGACAAGACGAGAAAGGCCAACAACACCCTAGGCTTCTCCGCAGAAACCTGATCAGGTGCCCTAGAAACACCAAGGCCCAGTGCTACACCAGCCTAGTCAAGCCCATACTGGAATATGCCTCGCCAGCCTGGGTTTTTTTCTTACAGGGGACTTGGCTACATGATTATCTTGGTATTTTCTTTGAAATTTTGAGATTTTCAGTGATCTTTTTAACGCTTATGGAAATATTATTTTGCTATGAACACTGGTTGCAATCATGCTGTGAATATCAGGCAAACATACCCATGAACACTCTTGATGAAGTAGATACAATGATAGTGAGATATTCATTTGCATGAATCGTTCACTTTTCACATGCAAATCATAGCTTTGTCAGGAACAAGTAGCTGCAAACTTTAATCCTGCTAACAAGTTACTGCAAACTTCCCGCAAACAAGTTGCTGCTAACATCCTGCAACCTTGTTGCTGTGAACATCCTGCAATTTTGTTGCTGTGAACATCCCGCAAACAGGTTTCTGTGAACATGTTGCGAACAAGCTAAGAACTATGACTAACAAGCAAAACCCAGACAGAAATTGCCCTCAAAATAGCATGTACAGAACTAGTGCAAAAATAGATAAATTGATAGGGATTATCATTATGAACATAAATTTATTCTATTAACTCAGCACTGTACATGGCTGTGACAAAATCAGATTGCCGGTGTCTAAACTTTTTCATATTATAGTACTTGGTGTATTTTGAATTTGTATGAATTCTGATTTTTAATTGCAATTCATAATATGACGTTTAAATTAGCCTTACCCTTTTTTGGGGTTATTGGGATGACTTTTTTATGATCTGATTTTTTATAGTTGTCATTCCCTTTAAAGCCTTACCCGTATCTGCATTTTACTGTTAGGAAAACGAAAACTTTAAAAAATCCAAAAAAGTCATAATATACTGGTCAGACTTACTTGCTTTAATAAATTAAACATTAAAAATTCTTTAGAAACTTCATATGGTTTGAATTTAATCCCTAATTTTAAAAAAAGAGACTTAAATCTTCAAAAATATATGTGGGCAGGTGCGAGGAGAATATCACCCTGACACCGGTTTTAGTAACATCAACTGACGATATGACAAATAAATTACAGAAATAAAGCACAAAATATACATTCATAAATTGTCAGCGAGGCAAGTTTATGCTTTAATATCAACATAAATTCGTTATCAGAGATGTAATAATTACAAATACTTTGTGCATATACCAGAAAACATTCCCAATGGATTTTATTTGGGGATTTCCTAACAGAAATATGCAGAATAAGTTTGGCCGTGACGGAGACAGCAACAGTCAGAAGTTGTCACGCTGTCCCGAAACATCCTATTACATTGTGTATTTGGACTACGTATAAATATGTGTATTTATTTCATCCCTGTAACATTTTTGCTTCACACTGTTTATAAGTTATATATATGACTACAAATCGCTCATAGTCAATTTTACTTTTACATCTTAGTTACCAAATTTATGTAGCTAAAATTGTAATTTTTAGCTCCACTATTTCGAAGATTAGGAGGGCTTTTCTACTCGCCCCAGCGTTGGTGTCGACGTTGGCGTGAGCTTTCTTGGTTAAAGATTTTCGGCAACCTTTGTTTTTCTGTCATATTTTTGTTACTGTTGCTTATATCTTGCTGTAACTTCACATAAACATTGTCCAGCATACAAACAAAGTAAGTGCAGGGGCTGGGCCCATAATACCCAAGGTCAAGGTCACCAAGGTGTTACACTTAGGTTATTTTTAAGGTTAAAGTTTTTCGGCAACCTTTGTTTTTCTGTCATATCTTTGTTACTATTGCCTATATCTTACTGTAACTTCACATAAACATTGTCCAGCCTACAAACAAAGTAAGTGCAGGGGCTGGGCCCATAATACCCAAGGTCAAGGTCACCAAGTGGTTATACATGGAATTATTTTCATGTTAAATTTTACGAAAGCTTAGTTTATAGACATATCATCTTTGGTACTTTAAAAGATACTGACTTGAAATTAAAAATATTTCTTTATAATCATCTTCATGTGTGGTTACAATCTCCATAACTCTAATTGTATTTTTGACAGAATTATGCCCCTTTCATACTTAAATTCTTTGATAAATTTAATTCCATCAAAATAAAGAATGTCAGTACCCCGTCCATACTTGATCTTTAACCCCTCTGAGTAGTAGGGAATTTTTTTTTATCTTGGTGTATCTTCCTTTTAAAGTAGAGGTCTCTTATTGACACATAAATTCATTTTACTGTCAAATCGCCGATTAGTGGAGCATGCTGTCTTACGGACAGCTCTTGTTTGTCATCAATTAAGATGAGTAAGAAGGCCAAGAACCTCTTTTCTTGCATAATATCCAGCACTTACAGACAAGGGATGGCACCTGCAGGCGGTGCTCTTGTTATTATGTTGATAAAATTTTTTTAAGAAACTGCTTAAGAATTGGTGCTCATCAAACTTGATCAGAAGCAATGTCCAAATCTCCATTTTTTATGTGGAAAATATGTCAGTTTAGTAAATAAAATTTTCAGTCCAATAGCTTATTTATTAAAAATATATTGCAGCTTTTGTACTTGCATTACGTTCCAAGGCTGAACCAGTAACAGACTCGCACACACTACTGTGTCCATTATGTGAGAACATCGAAAGCATCCTTCTTAAGGGACTCAAAGGTAAGTATCATTTTACATGAAACACAGCTTTCAATGATAAATAACATACTTAAAGCATTCTTATACTTGTAATAACAAACTGTTTTTAAGTCAGGATTACATTTTGTATTCACCTCAAAATTTATTCCAATTACATATACATTGCTTTGGTACACAAAATGTACACACTTCTAAAAAATGAGTAAGATTGTTCTTTTTTGTTTAAAGAAAATAAAGATCATTGATTATATTACTTCAGCTAACATTTCATGGCTTGGCTCAAGTAAAACTGAATACTGGACATGGATATCCAAAATTCCAGCACTGTTGGAACAAAATAGGTAAATACAGTCGAGTCCACTTAATACGAACTCGCTTGATACGAATTTTTGGCAATAACGAACAAAACCCGGATTCCCCGGCTGAGTCCTTCTATTTCTTTGGAAATTTTTTTCGGTAATAGCGAACTCGCTTCATACGAATTTTCGGGAGATACGAACCATTTTTGGGAAATCCCAATGAGCTAAAATGTTACAAGTTTCCATTTTTTTTTATACAAACATTTTTTGATGTCGGCGGCCATATTTTTTGCTCCGCTGATCTTTAACAGTTTGAATCCGTATGTACAGTGCTGATATTTAGTCGAAGTGATTATCACCTGTTAATCGATAAATACATAAAAAGAGATTAACAATATGCATGCAGTTATTTTATTCATCACGATCGAGTTCAAGTACCAAGTAATAGGTTATTTAGCAAATTTAGCGATAATCACTGTCATTTGTACACCTGTCCAGAAAAATAATAATTTCATATACGTTTCCCCGTGTACTATATATGCTAGATCTATATGTGCTATAAACACTTGATGAATCTATACATTTGTACATTAAAATTTATTTTTCATACATTTTTACGTGTTTAAGTTTGAATTTTGTTGACTTGTTTCACTGTTAACTGAATACCACTCACCCTTTATCAAGTAAAACTACTAATGAACATCTATTAACTAAATGTATTTTATTTATCGGAAGCTATTCACCGGCGATAACCGGTGATACTGCCCAACTTGCTCGGGCAAATTATCCGGAGTCATACAATCGTTAATACGAAATTTTGTTTTATACAAGCATATTCCCAGGTCCCGAAGAGTTCGTATAAAGCGAGTTTGACTGTAGATACTTTGTAACAGCTTTTCAGTAATTGTCAGTCTCAATGACAAAAGTATCATCATCAGAAATTTCATGTACTAGTACATATTATAAAACTGTCTGCAGAAAATGTCCCAAGTTGTTGCCTTTTAAGCTCACCTAAAACAAAGGTTCAGGGCAAGCTATTGTGAAGGTTCTGTGTCTGGTGTCGTCTTCCATTTTTCATCTGGCATTAATTTTTAGCTCGACTATTCAAAGATTAAGGAGGGCTATTGCATTTGCTCTAGCATTGCATCTTTGTTGGTTAAAGTTTTTTAAGAAGTCTAAATATCTTTTTTATGATATTCAATTGAAACTTGCTGTACTTGCAAGACAATGTTCATTAGTATGAGAAATATTTGGATAAGTTCAGTATCTTCTTCAGTATTTAAGATATTCAGAGTGACAATGTACATTAGTTTGACAAGATGCGTAACTCTACCTGCAGTATTTCTAAAGTTAGGCTGTTTTTTAACTTTTAATATTTTTAATTATTGTGATACTACTATGTAAAAATTTCACACTAATCTTTCGAGTTATATTCTAACACGATCTGCAGCAGTTCCTATATAAACATATAGCGAAATCGCCTATACATGAATCTACGATAAAATATAGCTCTTCCATTCCACCCTACGATTGTAACATGACTGTGAGTTTCTACTCTGCTTCCATATATGCCGACTAAATACTCAACCTTTCACAAATTTTCTGAAACAAACAATTTCTAACTGATTTTATTTGTTTTATTTTTACCGAAGAAAATGGGTTTTAGCCTGTAAGTTATCAACTTCAACACCATGCATCTATATCTGGTTTGTGCCTAGTTTACAATTTCCCCCATTGTTTGGTACCACAAATGTCAACTAGATTCTACTTTGACAGTAAATAAAATTTTAATTCATGTTCCAATCTTCCAGACTAAAGTGTTTACGTGTTTATATGCCGCAATGTTCTGGTTGTATGTTCAGTGCCATCAAAGTAGGTGGGCGTGTACTATTTTTAGAAACTGCTATATAAACTTTGAATGAAGTATTTACTTCTGATTTCTATATCCGATCTTAGATGTTATTGAAAATAACATTTTCACAGCAGTAACTACTTAATACTGTAGATAAAATTTACTGAATATAGGAAAATTCCGTTTTATGCAGCGCTTTCCATTCATGGAGAGGTTTTTATAATTGCATATGGCCAGTTGAGCTAAAATGTAGTGCTGTAAAATGCGAAGAATTTGCGTGGTTAGAATCGAAATAATAAGTATTAAGTATGTTTCAATAATTTGATCAGTTAATAAAATATGAGCAGTCATTCGGATGCGAATATTAAATCACTCGTGCTATGCACTCGGGATTTAATTATTATGCATCGGAACTCCTGCCCATATTTTATTAACTGATAAAATATACTAGGTACATATTTATCATTTCTTAAATAGAAGGTTATGGCATCAAGTCCCATAACTCTTAGATGAATTTCAACAAAATGATCCCCCTTCTTAGATTGAAGTTTTACTTACAAAATGCTGTCTTCAAAGTCAATGCAAAGTTATTGAGGTAGATAGATCATTATGAAAGGTGCTTGTCCTTAGATAGATCATTATGAAAGGTGCTTGTCCTTAGATAGATCATTATGAAAGGTGCTTGTCCATAGATAGATCATTATGAAAGGTGCTTAATTGTTTTATGGCAAAGTTGTGCCCCTTTTAGACTTAGAAAATGCAGTTAAAGTTTTGCATGGAAATTACTCAAAAATTAATGCAGTTACTTGGTTGAAACTTCAAACAGATGTTGGGTGTTACAGAGTGTAATTGAACAAGATCACAGAATGAAGTCCCATTACTCTTACACAAATTTGGAAAATGTACCTATTCTTAGATAGAAAATCTATTTTACTGCCTTTGAATTATCGGACATGCTGTCATGAGACAGCTCGTGTTTTACTTTAAAGGACTTCTTCTAATGAACCACGTGATTGACCTCAGGGTTTTTCATGCGGTTCTGCTTAACCTTTTTTTAGGGGCCGCAGAAGCTAAAGTAGTGTTTCTGTTAACAACTGATTTTCATGAGCTCCTTAATTTATCTTCACCAAACTGTAGCATCCTTAGATGGACCTCTCTCACTTGCATTCAACCGGCTGTGTTTGGCTCAACAGGGTTCACTAGAGCTAAAGACAGAAACTCTTTTTAACAACTTTTTATCATGAACAGTGTGCTGGATTTCCAGCTAACGTAATTGATATGTGCTTAGTAGAAAATTCTTAAAGATCCACCACTGCATTCTTTTCTTTCCATGATGGTAATTATACATGATTTGCATAAAAAAACTTGAGAATAAAAGTATCTAGTTGCAAACTTAAAGTGACATAATTATATTAGGCCAAGACAATGTGTTGACTGTTTTTAATATTTTATTGAATTAATGTAGCAGCATTGATGTATTAAGTTAAGTTTAGATCACACTTTGTTTCTACAGTTTAAGACAGTTTTTTATCTATGTTTTGAACTACACTGAAAAGAGATTGTTTGGCTAAGTTTGTAGATAAAGTTATGAAACTACATTAATTCAGGATGACCTGGTTGTCTGTGACCTCTAGATGATTTTGGGGACCAGTAGGTCAAATATCAAGGTCACTGTAGCTAAAATGTTTTTGATCAAATAACTGAAAACACTTAAGGAGGTCAGAGGTCAAGGTGACATGCATATTTGTGATAAAATCATTTTACTGTTTTTGTAAAAACTGCATATAGAGGTAAGACCTTTATCATAATTATGATAGTAGTTTATTGTTCCACACCAAAATCAAATTATCTTGTTTTCACAATATAAATAGTGCTGATATTTTCACCATACCATGGGGCCTCCATGGCCGAGTGGTTAGGGTTGCTGACTTTTAATCACTTGCCCCTCACCAATGTGAGTTCGAACCTTACTCAAGACATTGAATTCTTCATGTGAGGAAGCCATCCTGCTGGCTTTCAGAAGGTCTTTGGTTCTACCCAGTTGCCCGCATATGTTATGAAATAATGCACGGAAGGGCACCTGGGCTCTTCCTCCACCATCAAAACTATAATTGTGACAGTGTGATGTTAAACCCAACAAAAACAAAACAATAAATCACCGTACCATATTTAGCCATATGATCATATTTCTGTAGACAATCCTATATATCATTGAACACATTGTGGGTAACAGCTTGCACTGAGAACTTAGCATATCAGGTTAGAAATATTTTACAGGAACATTATTTTCCAAACTTCCCTTGTATAACAGCTTGTGTTTACTTACACTTAAGATTGACAGAGCTAGGGCAATCTTGAACTGCTATTTTATTTCATTGTCATCCCTTAACAAAAATTGTATGTTTCTTCTTTACAATGTCATATTGATCATTTTTTCACAGGGTAAACCCACTGTTATCTATGTCAATTACTGCAGTGAAAAAATGTGAAAAGGTAAGTGAGTTTTGAATAATTTGCTTCCTTAATTAATAAAGGTTGAATAAACAGTTTCAAATAAATAATGCTAACAGTGAAAAAGCAAGATAAAAACAAGCAAATTCGATGAATTGGGATCCCCTGCCGAATGGGTTTGTGGTGAGGAATGGCAAATTAATATATCCAGCAAAAAGTTAAGGATGTTACTAAGAAGCAAATAATTCATTAGTCGGGATCAGTTTAACAGAAAACAAATGTTTTAAGTGTATTTGATAAATGTATATTACCTCGATCCTGACTAATGAAATTATTTTAAATGGAATATATTTTCTGTAATAAGTTAGCTTTTAGAACTATATGGAGTTATTTGAAATGTGAGCTTGAAGTGTAACTAGAACGAAATACTGTATTCGAGTAGTTTGGCACCAAGTGTCGCTGTTTAACAAGTTCATGTACATTTGAACTTAAAAGAACAGATGTCCCTAAGAGAGCACAATCAAGTAAGAAATCTGGAATGTGGGTTGTGGAGAGGGGTGGGCGCTATTTATTACTTCATTCATGGAAGGTTTGAAAAAAATTGGAAAAAAATTGGGTGTAGTGGGTGATGAGGGGTGGCTGGGTGAGGGTACAAAACTTCACATGTTGATAATAAATATTGATGGAAAATAAAAAATGAAAGAAAAAAAAATGTTTGGGAGGGTGGGGGTGTGGGGGGAGGGGTGCATGATCGTGGGTGGTGGGGTGACTGGGTGGAGGAGCGAGGTGGGCGGAGAGTACAACTTTTCATGTTGATAAATATTCAGTTTGAATTTTTTTTTGGGGAGGAGGGGCGGGGTGGGGGGGAGGGGTTGAGAGGGGGAAGGGGTGTGACCAGGGTTGTGGGGGGTGACCGGGTGTGGGTACACAACTTCACATGTTGATAATAAATGTTCATGGAAAAAAAATGAAAGAAGTTTAATGAATTCCTACCAATTGGTTAGTTTGTTATATACAAATATGTGGAATTTTAAATAAAGGGCAATAACTTTAAAGTTACTAAAGAGATCCTGACGAAATTGTGTATGCACTACTACATTATGGTGATCTAAATTCAATTTAAGTTTCATAGTTTTAGGTCAAATGTGTCACAAGTTATGAAGCAGAAATTGCCATATTTTTAATACCCTATATAGTTAACACTAGAAACTTCTAAGGGCCATAACTCTGGTGTTACATGGGCAATCTGACTGAAATTTGACAGGCCGCATTTCCCCATAGTGGTGAACATGTATATTTATTTGAATATTCCCAACCATTTTCTAGGTATGGCTCCTGACAGATGGACGGACGGACAACGCCAAAACTATATCCCTCCGCCTATGGCGGGGGATAACAAGGTTGTTCAGACTTGGAGTCTGTACATAAAGGAAAACATCTTCAGTTGCCATCAATAGTATATAAATTTGTTAGACCACTATATTACAAGGGCTAGACCAGTAATTTTACTGGTTTGTCCACAAACTTTGTTTTGAGTATTTCTTCTTCATGCATGGAGGGATTTTGATGTAACTTGGCACTGATGTACGGTACAGGTACGATACGGAGATTAGGAACAACCAATTCGCACGGTGTTGGGGTAAATATTGACCCGTCTGAAAAAACTACAGCGAGCGCCTTTAATTGATCATCTGGCTGACTCATTGATTGATTATTTAGCTGACATTTTGATTAATAATCTAGCTTACTCTCTTTGATTGATTATTCAGCTGACTCTGATTGATAATCAAGCTCACTCTTTGATTGATAATCAAGCTTCATCTTTGATTGATGATTTAGCTGTCTTTTTGATTGATAATCTAGCTGATTCTGTGATTGATACTCTAGCTTACTCTTTGATCTTTGATAGTCTAGCATACTCTTTGAGTGATCATTCAGCTGACTCTTAAATTGACAGTCTGGCTAAGTCTTTGATATTTGATAATCTGACTGACTCTTTAATATTTGATAATCTGGCTGACTCTTTGATATTTGATAATCTGGCAGACTCTTTGATTGAACATTTAGTGTACTCTCATTGATAATCTAGCTTGCTCTTTGATTGGTCATCTAGCTGACTCTTTGATTGATCATCTAGTTGACTCACTGATTGATTATTTAGCTTACTATTTGATGGATTAGCTAGTTGACATTTTCATTATAATCTAGCTGACCCATTGGTTCATCATTTAGTTGACTCCCTGATTGACCAGTTAGCTGACACTTTGATTGATCATTTACTTGACTGATTGATCATGTAGCTTACATTTGACAGATCAGTCAGTTGACTTGTTCATTGATCATCTAGCTGACTTTTTCATTGATAATTTAGATGATTCAATGATTGATCATCTAGTTGACTCATTGACTGAACATTTAGCTGACTCTTTGAGTGATCATTTAGTTGACTCATTAACTGATCATTTAGTTGACTCTTTGAGTGATCATTTAGTTGGCTCATTGATTGATCATTTAGCTGACTCTTTCATTGATCATTTAGCTGACTCTTTGAGTGATCATTTAGTTGACTCATTGATTGATCATCTAGTTGACTCATTGATTGAACATTTAGCTGACTCTTTGATTGATCATTTAGTTGGCTCATTGATTGAACATTTAGCTGACTCTTTGAGAGATCATTTAGTTGGCTCATTGATTGATCATTTAGCTGACTCTTTCATTGATCATTTAGCTGACTCTTTGAGTGATAATTTAGTTGACTCATTGATTGATCATCTAGTTGACTCATTGATTGATCATTTAGCTGACTCTTTGATTGATCATTTAGTTGACTCATTTATTGATAGGTTAACTTACTCTTTTATTGATCACCTAGTGGACATTCAACTTTATTTGTTAAAGCTGACTTTTTTCTCTGTATTTTATGGAAGACTAAACGTGACAGAGGTAGAGGAAGAAATTTTGTAAGGATTGCACTAATGAAGAAGTTGTTGGTATCTGTTATTACATTTATGAAAGACAACACAGAATTTGCACAGGTATATATTTTAATATTGAGCTTTGTTTATATGTTAACATATAAGTGAAAAATAAATTTGTTAATTTCAGGGTTGATTCAGGGTGGGCGGTGGGCGAGCGGGCTGCCGGCGTCCAAAGGCATGTCCGCTCTCTTAGTCAAACATTTTCAATCCGATCTTCACCAAACTTGGTGACAATGTTTGTGGGCATAATATCTTGGCCAAGTATGATAACCAGCAAAATCGCCCCAGGCACTCATGGATTATGGCCTTATACGCCTGTCTCTGAAAGAGTGGGGCGTATTATATGAACACCAGTGACGGGCGGGCGGGCAGACGGTCGGCGTCCAAAGGCATGTCTATGTCAAACAGTTTTCATCTGATCTTCACCAAACTTGGTTACAGTGTTTGTGGGAATTCTTGGATTATGACCCTTGAATTACTCGAAATCTGCGAATTTAGCCTTGTCCGCCCTCTAAGTCGAATAGTTTTCATTCGCTCGTCACCAAACTTGGTGACAATGTTTGTGGGCATAATATCTTGGCCAAGTTCGATAACCAGCCAAATCGCCTCAGGCACTCTTGGATTATGGCCCTTAAATTACTCGAAAAACTGCAAATTTAGCATTAATTGTCCGCTTTCTAAGTCAAACAGTTTTCATCTGATCTTCCCCAAACTTGCAGATAATGTTTATGGGCATAATATCTCGGCAAAATTCGATAACCAGCCAAATCGCCCCAGGTACTCTTGGATTATGGTCCTTGAATTACTCGAAATTAGCGAATTTAGCCTTGTCCGCTCTCTAAGTCCAACAGTCTTCATCCAATCTTCACCAAACTTGCTGACAATGTTTGCGGGCATAATATCTCGGCCAAGTTCGATAACCAGTCAAATCGCCACAGGCACTCTTAGATTATGACCCTTAAATTAGGCCAAGTTTGATGACGGGCATATTTTGTGACAGTCTAGCACTCTTGTTACTGCTTTTCTAAAAGTAACAAGTTCATTTCAATCAAACATGTTTTGGAAATGGTAAATTTCAACTAAATATAATTGACGCTCATTAATATGACTTGTTCCAAGATTTTACTTATTAGTTATACTTATTTGTTCTCTGTTAAGTAACAGTGAAACCAGAAACATCAATGTTTTTAGCTCACCTGTCACAAAGTGACAAGGTGAGCTTTTGTGATCGCGCGGTGTCCGTCGTCCGTCGTCCGTCTGTGCGTCCGTAAACTTTTGCTTGGTCACGTGCCGTCAAAAACTAGGTCAGTAGGTCTAAAAATAGAAAAACCTTGTGACCTCTCTAGAGGCCATATATTTCACAAGATCTTCATGAAAATTGGTCAGAATGTTCACCTTGATGATATCTAGATCAAGTTCGAAACTGGGTCACATGCCATCAAAAACTAGGTCAGTAGGTCTAAAAATAGAAAAACCTTGTGACCTCTCTAGAGGCCATATATTTCACAAGATCTTCATGAAAATTGGTCAGAACGTTCACCTTGATGATATCTAGGTCAAGTTCGAAACTGGGTCACGTGCCATCAAAAACTAGGTCAGTAGATCAAATAATAGAAAAACCTTGTGACCTCTCTAAAGGCCATATTTTTCATGGGATCTGTATGAAAGTTGGTCTGAATGTTCATCTTGATGATATCTAGGCCAAGTTCGAAACTGGGTCACGTGCAGTCAAAAACTAGGTCAGTAGGTCTAAAAATAGAAAAACCTTTTGACCTCTCTAGAGGCCATATATTTCATGAGATCTTCATGAAAATTGGTCAGAATGTTCACCTTGATGATATCTAGGTCAAGTTCGAAAGTGGGTCACATGCCTTCAAAAACTAGGTCAGTAGGTCAAATAACAGAAAAACCTTGTGACCTCTCTAGAGGCCATATTTTTCATGGGATCTGTATTAAAGTTGGTCTGAATGTTCATCTTGATGATATCTAGGTCAGGTTCGAAAGTGGGTCATGTGCCATCAAAAACTAGGTCAGTAGGTCAAATAATAGAAAAAACCTTGTGACCTCTCAAAAGGCCATATTTTTCAGGGATCTGTATAAAAGTTGGTCTGAATGTTCATCTTGATGGAGAAATGTGCACTCTTTCTTTAGCAGAGGAAAACTATGCTCCTAAAGTCACACAATGTTTCTGCTGCAGAATTCAAAGCTCATAGTCTATAATTATTTCCTGTTATGACCCATTGTTGTCTTTCTTATACCTTCTTAAATTTATACAATGTTGATCTTTTTCAGTTGCATTACGATGGATTTGACTCAATCATAGGGAATGAAATACTTACAGGTCAGTGATGTAGCCTTTTAAAATGTGTGTGTGTGTGTGTGTGTGTCTGTCAGTCTGTCTGTCACAAATCTTGTCTGCACTTAAGTCGAACATCATTCGATCTTCACCAAACTTGAACAAAATATGTTTGCCAATAAGTCCTCGGCCAATTCGATAACTAGCCAAATCGGCCCAGGCACTTTTGAATGATGACCCTTGAATTACTGATCGGAACCACTCACCCAAACAATCAAAACCACTTTGTCGTAACCATTCACCAAAACCACTTTGTCGGAACCACTCATCCAGTTTGTCAGAACCACTCGCCCAAACCACACAAACCACTTTCTTGGAACCACTCACCCAAACCAGCCAAACCACTTTGTCTGAACCATTCACCCAAACCACCCAAACCACTTTGAATCACTAAATGCTTAGGCAGTAGTGGGAGACATGTGCTTTTCTCAAAAGCAGCTCCAGTATTGATATATGATTTTATTGTTTGAAAATCTGAAGGTCAGTTGTTTTTCTTATGTTGTTCAGACTTCTAACATCTTTTCTTGTACAGCCATCTAGCTGGCTTACAGAAGGTCGATGCTTATAACCAGATGCCTTAAATGAGGCTTCTTAATCATCCTCCACCAGAAAAAGTCAGAAAGTCAATATATGACTTAAATTTTTGTCTTTGTTTTGATGTTACATAACTTAAAGGAAGTTCTGCATGTTTGATTAATAGAAAGTGATGGAGTAACGTCATTTATCTGGAAGACCTGGGCCCATATTCATAAAGCTCCTAAGGGAAAATTTCCCTAAGGGACTATCTAAGGGAAAAGTTCCAAAGCATTTTGTGGACAATCATTGGGATATTTGGAATGTCTAACAATATTATCTCATAGAGTCTGGCACTTTTCTTTTGCGCTATGTTGTTTAGGAAATTGTACAAAGTTAAGGATTTTCCTAAGTTTTCTCCTTAGGAGCTTTATGAATATGGGCCCTGGAATAATGCATGTAAGATGTCTTTTTTAAGGTCAGTTTTGGCAGTAGATAGGTTTTGATTTAAAAGAACTCAGAAGAAGAACATAAAATAAGCAGCAATTTAAGGATATTTGGCAAATTGTAAAAAAAAAAAAAGGAACACAGACCGATACATTTAATTTGATGATATGATAGAAAATAGGTAAATCTACAGCTATAAAGAGAACATCAAAATAACATTTAGAACTTTTTCTGTATGTGAAAATGTCATCAAAAATAATTATTTCCCATAGAAACCCATTGTGAAAATTTAGCAGAGGAGCAATATTTTCTAATTAATTTCGTTTGGATACAGTGAAACCTTTAAAAATATGGTTTAATAGAATTCTATATGTATTGTAGAACAGTTCTGTTTCAAATATGCAGAACTACCTTAAAACCAAACAAAAAAAAGTGTTTTCCTTGTGAATACAGGATTCCTTCAAATCTAGGTCATCTATGTTAGGGGCCTCTGTGGCAGAGTGGTTAAGGTAATCCGTGCAGAATTCTGGTTGCCATGGTAAACAATATTCTTCTCAAAAACTGCTAGTCTGATTTTGCAATGTTCCTTGGGTGACACTACTTAATTCCTTTAAATCATTTGATTTCATTAATAAATTTGGTTGACCTGTTTTCAGTATATGGATATATTGAAACCTTTGAAACTCTTCTTCTTTGAAACTGCTGTCCTATGTAAAAATAAATAATTTTAAAGTAGTGTTCCTTGTGACTACTAAATTCTGTCAAATCTTTGATTTCATTAAAGAACATGGCCATTAGTGCCAGGCTAGTTTTTCGTTTTATATTATGACTATGAAAATTTTTCTCTGAAACTTCAAGCGTGGGAGGTCATGGGTTCACATCCCTGGCCACATCATATCAAAGAGGTGAAAAATTGTATCATTAGCTTCCTCGCTTGGAACTCTTCATTAACAGGATAGTTCTAAGGATTGGTCAGCCAGGTGTCAGTTTAATGTGACTTGGTGGGGTATCATGTCACTTGTCTACTGCCTCATATTCCAATTAGGAGGCAGATAAAGATTGGCATTGTGCTTACTGCTACAAGTAGACACTGTTGTTTAGATATATGACTGAAAAATTCCTTAAAAAAAAAAGAAGCTAAGCCCAAACACACTCACACACACATAACATACAGCACACACTTCTTTGAAACCACTGGGCCTGATTTTGAAAAAAATTACACAGCATTGTTTCTTATTCTTTCAGATCATTCTGTTTCTTTAAAAAGCATGGATATCTGAGGGCAGTGCTAGTTTTCTCTATATGGTCATATGGAAAACTTAAAAATTCCTCTCCTCTGAAACTGCTGGTCCATTTTCAAAACGTTTCTATAGTGTCCTGCTTTCAAAGTCTTTCAAGCCATATGTGGGAGTGGGGCTAGTTTTCTCTATATGGCTGTATTGAAAACTTAAAAAAAACAACTGCTGAACCAAATTCAAAATAATTTTTCACTGATCTCCAACCAGTTTCCTTCAAGCCCCACCTACATTACGCACTTCCACCTCCACCCCCCTCACCACCATTTTTTAGCTCGACTATTCAAAGAATAGGTAGAGCTATTGGACTCACCCATGCATCGGCGTCCGCGTTCCAATTTGGTTAAGTTTTTGTATGTAAGCTGGTATCTCAGTAACCACTTGTAGGAATGGATTTAAACTTCACACACGCATTTACAGTGATAAACTGACTTACATTGCACAGGTTCCATAACTCTACTTTGCATTTTTACAAAATTATGCCCCTTTTTCGACTTAGCAGTTTTTAGTTAAGTTTTTGTATGTAAACTGGTATCTTAGTTCCCACTAATGGGAATGGGTTGAAACTTAACACACTTGTTCACTGTGATGATCTGACATGCGATGCACAGGTTCCATAACACTACTTTGCATTTTTACAAAATGATGCCCCTTTTTCAACTTAGAAATTTTTGGTTAAGTTTTTAGCTCACCTGAGCAATGCTCAGGTGAGTTTTTCTGATCGCTCGATGTCTGGCGTCCGTCGTCTGTCTGTCGTCTGTCTGTCAACATTTAGTTGTGTATGCGATAGAGACTGTATTTTTCAACTGATCTTCATGAAAATTGGTCAGAATGATTACCTTGATGAAATGTAGGCTGAGTTCGAAAATGGGTCATCTGGGGTAAAAAACTAGGTCACTAGGTCAAATCAAAGAAAAACCTTGTGTATGCGATAGAGGCTGTATTTTTAGCTCACCTGAGTTTTTCTGATCACTTGATGTCCGGCGTCTGTCTGTCTGTCGTCTGTCCGTCAACATTTAGCTTGTGTATGCGATAGAGGCTGTATTTTTCATCTGATCTTCATGAAATTTGGTCAGAATGATTACCTTGATGAAATCTAGGCAGAGTTTGAAAATGGGTCATCTGGGGTTAAAAACTAGGTCACTAGGTCAGATTAAAGAAAAACCTTGTGTATGCGATAGAGGCTGTATTTTTATGCCCCCGAAGGGAGGCATATAGTTTTTGAACCGTCTGTTGGTCCGTTGTCTGTCGGTCTGTCAGTCTGTCTGTCAGTCTGTCCGCAATTTTCGTGTCCGGTCCATATCTTTGTCATCGATGGATGGATTTTCAAATAACTTGGCATGAATGTGAACCACAGTAAGACGACGTGTCGCGCGCAGGACCCAGCTCCGTAGCTCAAAGGTCAAGGTCACACTTAGACGTTAAAGGATAGTGCATTGATGGGCATGTCCGGTCCATATCTTTGTCATCGATGGATGGATTTTCAAATAACTTGGCATGAATGTGTACCACAGTAAGACGACTTGTCCCGCGCAAGACCCAGCTCCGTAGCTCAAAGGTCAAGGTCACACTTAGACTTTAAAGGATAGTGCATTGATGGGCATGTCCGGTCCATATCTTTGTCAGAATGATAAACTTGATGAAATCTAAGCCGAGTTCGAAAATATGTCATCTGGGGTGAAAAACTAGGTCACTAGGTCAAATCAAAGAAAAACCTTGTGTACGCGATAGAGGCTGTATTTTTCAATTAATCTTCATGAATTTTGATCAGAATGATTACCTTGATGAAATCTAGGCTGCGTTCGAAAATGGGTCATCTTGGGTCAAAAACTAGGTCACTAGGTCAAATCAAAGAAAAACCTTGTGTATGCGATAGAGGCTGTATTTTTCAATTAATCTTCATGAATTTTGGTCAGAATGATAACCTTGATGACGTCTAAGCCGAATGCGAAAACGGGTCATCTTGGATCAAAAACTAGGTCACTAGGTCAAATCAAAGAAAAAACTTGTGTATGCGATAGAGACTGTATTTTTCAATTAATCTTCATGAATTTTGGTCAGAATGATTGCCTTTATGAAATCTAGGTCAAGTTCGAATATGGGTCCTCTGGGGTCAAAAAGTAGATCACTAGGTCAATTCAAAGGAAAAGCTTGTATATGCGATAGAGGCTGTATTTTTCAATTGATTTTCTTGAAATTAAGTCCAAAATGATAACCTTAATGAAATCTAGGCAGAGTTTGAAAATGGGTCATCTTGGATCAAAAAGTAGGTCACTAGGTCAGATCATAGAAAAACCTTGTGTACGCGATAGAGGCTGTATTTTTCAATTGATCTTCATGAATTTTGGTCAGAATGATTACCTTGATGAAATCTAGGCTGAGTTCGAAAATGGGTCATCTGGGGTCAAAAACTAGGTCACTAGGTCAAATCAAAGAAAAACCTTGTGTACGCGATAGAGGCTGTATTTTTCAATTAATCTTCATGAATTTTGGTCAGAATGATTACCTTGATGAAATCTAAGCTGAGTGCGAAAACGGGTCATCTTGGGTCAAAAACTAGGTCACTAGGTCAAAGCAAAGAAAAAACTTGTGTATGCGATAGAGGCTGTATTTTTCAATTAATCTTCATGAATTTTGGTCAGAATGATTGCCTTTATGAAATCTAGGTCAAGTTCGAATATGGGTCCTCTGGGGTCAAAAAATAGGTCACTAGGTCAATTCAAAGGAAAAGCTTGTATATGCGATAGAGGCTGTATTTTTCAATTGATCTTCCTGAAATTAAGTCCAAAATGATAACCTTAATGAAATCTAGGCAGAGTTTGAAAATGGGTCATCTTGGGTCAAAAAGTAGGTCACTAGGTCAAATCATAGAAAAACCTTGTGTATGCGATAGAGGCTGTATTTTTCAATTGATCTTCATGAAATTTGGTCAGAATGATAGTCTTGATGAAATCTAGGTCAAGTTCGAATATGGGTCTCGTACTCTGGGGTCAAAAATTAGGTCACAGGTCGAATCAAAGATAATACTTACTTATACTCAAGATTTTTGCTCCAATTTTAATGATAATTTGTCAGAATATTTTTTTTCCATGAAATCACTAGGTCAAACATATTTACACTGTTATGGTGTGTTATGGTGTGTTTCTCAGGTGAGCGACCTAGGGCCATCTTGGCCGTCTTGTTATATGTAAGCTGGTATCTCAGTTCCCACTAATGGGAATGGATTGAAAATTCTCACACTTTTCACTGTGATGATCTGACATGCAATGCACAGGTTCCATAACTCTACTTTGCATTTTTACAGAATTATGCCCCTTTTTTGACTTAGCTGTTTTTGGTTAAGTTTTTTTAAGTTGATATCTCAGTACCTACTAATGGGAAAGGATTGAAACTTCATCCACTTGTCCATTGTCATAAACATTGTACAGGTTCCATAACCCTGTTTTGCAATTTTACAAAATTATGCCCCTTTTTATACGCCCGTTTGAAAAACGGGACGTATTATGGGAACGCCCCTGGCGGGCGGGCGGGCGGGCGGCATCCACAGACTTTGTCCGGAGCATATCTTCTACATGCATGAAGGGATTTTGATGAAACTTGGCACAGTTGTTCATCATCATGAGACGGAGTGTCATGCGCAAGAACCAGGTCCCTAGGTCTAAGGTCAAGGTCAAGAATGTCTTTGTCCGGAGCATATCTTCTTCATGCATAGAGGGATTTGATGAAAATTGGCACAATTGTTCATCATCATGAGAAGGAGTGTCATGCGCAAGAACCAGGTCCCTAGGTCTAAGGTCAAGGTCACACTTAGAGGTCAAAGAATACAAGAATGAAAACTTTGTCCAGAGCATTTCTTCTTCATGCATAGAGGGATTTTGATATAACTTGGCACAAATGTTCACCACCATGAGGCGGAGTGTCATGCGCAAGAACCAGGTCTCTAGGTCTAAGGTCAAGGTCACACTTAGAGGTCAAAGGATACAAGAATGAAAACCTTGTCCGGAGCATTTCTTCTTTATGCATAGAGGGATTTTGATATAACTTGGCACAAATGTTCACCACCACGAGACGTAGTGTCATGCGCAAGAACCAGGTCCCTAGGTCTAAAGTCAAGGTCACACTTAGAGGCCAAAGGTCAGATACAAGAATGACTTTATCCGAAGCATTTCTTCATGCATGGAGGGATTTTGATGTAACTTGACACAATTATACACCATCATGAGACGAAGTGTCATGCGCAGTTCCCTTCTTTAGAATTACTTCCCTTTGTTGTTACTATAAATAGCTTATATTGTAACTTTTTCATTACTAGTCGTAGGGAAAAATCAAGACCACTTTTCTGTAGTAAAACATGCATGCTACATCCAATTTTGAGGTGTATTTTGACCAGTCTCTACCTGGTAAAGATTTTTATGAGGACTTACAATTTTTTTTTTGATTTTTTTTTTTTTTTTTTTAAGATTAACTTCCCTTAGTTGTTACTATAAATAACTTATATTGTAACTTTTTTATAATTGACCGTAGGGAAAAACCAAGGCCACTTTTCTGTGGTACAACATAGATGTTACTTTCCAATTTTAGGTGTATTTTAAGGTATCTCTACCTGGTAAGGAGTTTTTTTGTGGATATAGAAAAACAAAACACTTACATTTATTACTATACAGCCACAAAATTAAAATTCCATTTGCAAATACATGTGCTAGAGTAAAGAAATTTGCTGTGACGGGCATATATTGTGACATTCTTGCACTCTTGTTTGACTTTTATATTCATTCAATTGACAAGACTGTTCAACTTGAATAGTCGAGGGTTGCTGTCCTCAGACAGCTCTTGTTTAGTCAGCTCACCACCACATTTAATTACCTGTAACCCCAGCCTCCATAAATAGATTTTGCTACTATTTCCTGACATTGTCTATCATCATCCCACTCAGTGAGTATCTAGGGTCCTTATGGCCCTCTTGTCTTTAAATGTGACTAGTAGTATTTTCTATCAGTTTGTCTTTTGTCTCCAGTGTTTATATCATTCTTCATGTGATGTGTATAGATCTCATGAATATCGAACAATTTTTAGGAAATATATAGCACTGTCCTGTCAGATTATTTATTTACTCCTGTCTGTGTGTCTGTCTGTCACAAAGCTTGTCCGCACTCTGTCAAACATTTCTCATCCGATCTTCACCAAACTTGAACAAAATGTGTTTGACCATAAGTCCTCGGCCAAGTTCGATAACTAGCCAAATCGGCTCAGGCACTTTGAATTATGATCCTTCAATTACTGACGGAACCATTCATCTAAACCATCCAGACTTCCCAGACATTACTGATCGGAACCAATTATCCAAACCACCCAGACCTCCCAAAAATTACTGATCGGAACCATTCACTCAAACCACCCAAACCACTTTGAATCACTAAATGATTAGGCAGTTGTGGGAGACATGTGCTTTTCTCAAAAGCAGCTCTAGTTTTATTAGCTCACCTGTCACAAAGTGACAAGGTGAGCTTTTGTGATCGCGCGGTGTCCGTCGTCCGTGCGTCAGTGCGTCCGTGTGTCCGTAAACTTTTGCTTGTGACCACTCTAGAGGTCACATTTTTTGTGGGATCTTTATGAAAGTTGGTCAGAATGTTCATCTTGATGATATCTAGGTCAAGTTCGAAACTGGGTCACGTGCGGTCAAAAACTAGGTCAGTAGGTCTAAAAATAGAAAAACCTTGTGACCTCTCTAGGGGCCATATATTTCATAAGATCTTCATGAAAATTGGTCAGAACGTTCACCTTGATGATATCTAGGTCAAGTTCGAAAGTGGGTCACGTGGCCTCAAAAACTAGGTCAGTAGGTCAAATAATAGAAAAACCTTGTGACCTCTCTAGGGGCCATATATTTCATAAGATCTTCATGAAAATTGGTCAGAACGTTCACCTTGATGATATCTAGGTCAAGTTCGAAACTGGGTCACGTGGCCTCAAAAACTAGGTCAGTAGGTCAAATAATAGAAAAACCTTGTGACCTCTCTAGAGGCCATATTTTTCATGGAATCTGTATGAAAGTTGGTCTGAATGTTCATCTTGATGATATCTAGGTTAAGTTCGAAAGTGGGTCACGTGCGGTCAAAAACTAGGTCAGTAGGTCTAAAAATAGAAAAATCTTGTGACCTCTCTAGAGGCCATACTTGTAAATGGATCTTCATAAAAATTAGTCAGAATGTTCACCTTGATGATATCTAGGTCAAGTTCGAAACTAGGTCACATGCGGTGAAAAACTAGGTCAGTAGGTCTAAAAATAGAAAAACCTTATGACCTCTCTAGAGGCCATATATTTTATGAGATCTTCATGAAAATTGGTCAGAATGTTCATCTTGATGATATCTAGGTCAAGTTCAAAAGTGGGTCACGTGGCATCAAAAACTAGGTCAGTAGGTCAAATAATAGAAAAACCTTGTGACCTCTTTAGAGGCCATATTTTTCATGGGATCTGTATGAAAGTTGGTCTGAATGTTCATCTTGATGATATTTAGGTCAAGATTGAAAGTGGGTCACGTGCCTTCAAAAACTAGGTCAGTAGGTCAAATAATGAAAAAACATTGTGACCTCTCTAGAGACCATTTTTTTCATGGGATCTGTATGAAAGTTGGTCTGAATGTTTATCTTGATGATATCTAGGTCAAGTTTGAAACAGGGTCATGTGTGGTAAAAAACTAGGTCAGTAGGTCTAAAAATAGAAAAACCTTGTGACCTCTCTAGAGGCCATACTTGTGAATGGATCTCCATAAAAATTAGTCAGAATGTTCATCTTGATGATATCTAGGTCAAGTTTGAAAGTGGGTCATGTGCCATCAAAAAGTAGGTCAGTAGGTCAAATAATGAAAAAACATTGTGACCTCTCTAGAGGCCATTTTTTTCATGGAATCTGTATGAAAGTTGGTCTGAATGTTTATCTTGATGATATATAGGTCAAGTTTGAAACTGGGTCAACTGTGATCAAAAAGTAGGTCAGTAGGTCTTAAAATAGAAAAACCTTGTGACCTCTCTAGAGGCCATACCCTTGAATGGATCTTCATGAAAATTGGTCAGAATGTTCACCTTGATGATATCTAGGTCAGGGTTGAAACTGGGTTACGTGCCATAAAAAACTAGGTCAGTAGGTCAAATAATAAAAAAACCTTGTGACCTCTCTAGAGGCCATACTTTTCATGGGATCTGTATGAAAGTTGGTCTGAATGTTCATCTTGATGATATCTAGGTCAGGTTTGAAACTGGGTCAACTGCGGTCAAAAACTAGGCCATTAAGTCTAAAATTAGAAAAATCTTTTGACCTCTCTAGAGGCCATATTTTTCAATGGATCTTCATGAAAATTGATCTGAATGTTCACCTTGATGATATCTAGGTCAGTTTCGAAACTGGGTCACATGCAGTCAAAAACTAGGCCAGTAGGTATAAAAATAGAAAAACGTTGTGACCTCTCTAGAAGCCATATTTTTCATGAGATCTTCATGAAAATTAGTGAGAATGTTCACCTTGATGATATCTAGATAAAGTTCAAAACAGGGTCACGTACCTTCGAAAACTAGGTCAATAGGTCAAATAATAGAAAAACCTTGTGACCTCTCTAGAGACCATATTTTTCAATGGATCTTCATGAAAATTGGTCAGAATTTTTACCTTGATAATATCTAGGTCAAGTTCAAAACTGGGCCAGATGAGCTCAAAAACTAGGTCACTATGTCAAATAATAGAAAAAACGATGTCATACTCAAAACTGGGTCATGTGGGAAGAGGTGAGCGATTCAGGACCATCATGGTCCTCTTGTAGATATTTACATATACAGTGGAAACCCCCTAAACCGGACAAGCTTGGGACCGACTAAAAACTCCAGTTTTCAGAGGATTCCGGTTTTGAGAAGATATCTTTGATTTGTTCTGTAAGAGACGTTTATATAGCTGCTGATGTGTTTCTGCTGTATCATACAGGTGTTGTCCTGTGGTACACTATGAATGTAGTTAAATATTTGTAATTTTATGTTAATACTCTAAGAACCATTTTGTATTGTACGAATGGTATGTTTTCCATATTCATAATTGTATATTGACAAAGGCAGATAACTGCCGATTTTCAAATAAACTTGACTGACTTGACTTGTAATATTTTATGAACATTGCTCAAACTGTGAAACTGCCAAGGGTCTGTTTTTTTTAGGACTCACAGAATTGTTAATTTTGTTTAATGACAATGCAGTCTTTCAAATTTTATTGGCTACAAACAAAAATAAACTTATTTGGTTAATCTCTTGTAATTATTTAATGTTTCTTGGGTGTCGGCAATCAATCTTTTATTAACAATTTGCTGACAATAACATGCTGAATTGAAAAAAAATATGTTTATTAGTTTATTGAGTAATTGAGCACGGCCTTTTTGTGCATAATTTTGTGTAATTATCACCTTTGCATATTTAATTTGATTGATTGAGTTTAAAATTGTAAACCGTTAACGTGGTAAATTACTCTTAATCTATTCTTTCATAGTCAAATCGGATAATAACCTTCAGTGAAATTAATCAATGACAAATTACCCTGGGCATAAATGAAACGCATCATTAACTTGCAATTTCATATTTGCACATTTCTAACCTGCAGCATCTGAGTCATGTACTTAATACATGGCTTTGAAAACTCTTTGCAATACACTTGTCATTGAAATTAGTTTGACCATAGGCCATGGAAATTAGGTCTGGTTTTGGGAGTTGAAAATGACTAAATTTCTGCTGATTTTCGTCTGGTTTCCGGAATCTGGAAGATCCAGTTTAAGGGAGATAGTTTTCTTATAGAAATAGAAGGGGAAAATTCAGGACCAACAGAAATGTCCGATTTTCGGCAGATTCCGGTTTTAAGGAAGTCTGGTTTTGTGGGGTTTCCACTGTACATAATTATGTATATGTCATTGATGCGGGTCTACATGCTGGATTCACAAACCTAAAACACAACATTACAGTGTACTTGTGTCGGGTCAGAGAAAATGTTTCCTGAAGTCTTTTATAATGAAGAAGCAAAGACCTAAAGCTCATTAGAAAAAAAAATTAGAGTTTTGTCGAGCCCGCTTGCGGTGACCTCGATATAGTTGTCACTTTTGGCGGGTCGGTGTAGGTGTGTGCGCCAGTGTGTGCGTCCGTTTGATTTTGTCCGGACCATAACTTTTACATGCATGGACCAATCTTGTTTATATTTGGCATGAATGTTTACCTCATTGAGAAGGAGTGTCATGCACAAACCACATGTTCCTATCTCAAAGGTCAAGGTCACAGTTGGAGGTCAAAGGTCAAATTGAAGTTTGTCCGGAGCATTTCTTCTTTATGCATGGTGAGACTTTGATGTAACTTGGCATGAATATTCACCATTATGAGACGGAGTGTCATGCGCAAGAACCAGGTCCCTAGGGTCTAAGGTCAAAGTCACACTTAGAGGCCAAAGGTGCTGGCAGGCTCGACATTCTGCCCGTGGGCATGCAGAATGTATTTCTAGTCCTGAGATAAATGACATTGTTAACAGTATATGAATATTATTGGAGAGCTGATATGCTAGTGTGAGGAGGGTGATTGTCATCTTTTTATTGATCATTGTGTTGTATTTAAACATTTCAGAGATATTCCTGTCTCTGTTACATGAATTGCAACAAGTCACATTTAGTCTTCAGTTAAAGGTAAGTTTCATCCACTGAACTTGGTCTGTACATAATTTTGATAACTGTAAGAATGAAATTGACCACATTTTGAATTACATTTTATACATTGTGTAAAACATAATTGCTCTGTTATGACTTGAAGGTTCATAAGGCCTTTATTTAAATTGTTGCTTCCACAGATTCCATTATAAACATAAAATATAATTGTTATTTTCATGTTAAATCCTATTTCCAGTCATTGTTTTGGCATACTGTGAAATCACGTGCAGGCTGATCTTGGTCTGCACTGTTCGCTATTCAGTCAGTAAATTTTCAGTGAACACCCCTTCAAATAATAAATGGTTTTGCCCAAATTGAATGATAGACCAGTCCATTTTAGAAATTCAGCAGGGTAAATGTTAATATAGTAGGAAATGTTATTGCATCCATTGTTTTAATTACCTACCATTATGACTTTGACACTATACGTTCATGTTTATTTGAAAGTAGTGTTTTTCTACCCATTTAATTATGCATATTCACTAATTGGGCAGCTGCTTTATCTGTTTTTAACATAGAATTAAAAGCCTTATGAAACTTTAAATTAAGTATCTTGAATCTCATCAGATGTATTGTTAGTGGAAGTGGAAGTATGTATATGTTGGATACCACCTGTGGAATGTTGTTAGGAATTTTTTGTGACTTTTTTAGAACAAAATGTATTTACTGTGTATAACATAGTAAAAGTTTGTATTCATTTGACACTTTGCAGAATGCAAGTTTTCTGGATATATGCTGGGATCTGCCTGTAAGTTAAAAGCTTGAAACTATTCATATTTGAACTATAAAGGTTGAAATTTTATTCTCACTGTTCATTATGCCCCCCTTCGAAGAAGGAGGGGTATATTGTTTTGCAGATGTCTGTCTGTCTGTCGGTCGGTATGTAGACCAATTCGTTTCCGGATGATAACTCAAGAACGCTTGGGCCTAGGATCATGAAAGTTGATAGGAAGGTTGGTCATCACCAGCAGATAACCCCTATTGATTTTGAGATCTGTATGTGAAAGGTCAAGGTCACAGTGACCCTGAACAGTTAAACAGTTTCTGGGCGATAACTCAAGAACGTTTAGGCCTAGGATCAGGAAAATTGATAGGGAGATTGATCATGACCAGCAGATGACCCCTATTGATTTTGAGGTCATTAGGTCAAAATTCAAGGTCACATTGGCCAGGAACAATTAAACGGTTTCTGGATGATAACTTGTGAACGCTTGGGCCAAGGGTCATAAAAGATGATAGAATGGTTCATCATGACCAGCAGATGATCCCTATTGATTTTGAGGTCAGTAGGTCAAAGGTCAAGGTTACAGTGACCCAGAACATTTAAACCGTTTCCAGACAATTACTTGAGAATGCTTGGGCCTAGGATCATGGAACTTGATAAGGAGGTTGATCATGACCAGTAGAATACCCCTATAGATTTTGAGGTCAGTAGGTCGAAGGTCAAGGTCACATTGAGCCGTAACAGTTAAACCCTTTCCAGATGATACCTTGAGAACGCTTGGGCCTAGGATCACGAAACTTAATAGGAAGGTTGATCATGACCAGCAGATGACCCCTGTTGATTTTGAGGTCAATAGGTCAAAGGTCAAGGTCACATTGAACCAGAACAGTAGAACTTTTGTTACAGTGAGCAAATAATTTCTGTTCCATGTGCAGTTACTGAATGCATCAATGGGGGCATTTCGTGTTCGACGAGCTCTTGTTATTTATTAATTTTGAAAGAAATTCATGTGCACAAAATTTTATGGTTTTGGCTTAAGGGGCTATATCATGTGGGTTTGTATTTATGGATCTCTACCTTTGAACCTAAAATGAACGGAAATATTACTTTTTCACTGAGATTGAATTTGACCCTGCGATGTATTCTACGAAAATAAGCCATGTATGATTTCACAGTAAGTAAAACTGAGAATATGAACTATAAGTTTATTAGCTCACCTGAGCCAAAGGCTCATGGTGAGCTTTTGTAACTGCTCAATGTCCGTCGTGCGACGTGCGTCATGTGTCCGTCAACATTTTGTAAAAAAATCTTCTTCTTGAAAACCACAGGGCAGAATTACACCAAACTTCAAAGGAATGATCCTTGGGTGGCCCCCTTTCAAAATTATTCAAAGAATTGAATTCCCTGCAGAACTCTGGTTGCCATGGCAACCAAAAGGAAAAACTTTAAAAGTCTTGTGGTCCAAAACTGCAAGGTGTTATCTAATGGTCCTCTATGAAAATTGTTCAAATTGTGCCCCTGGGGTGAATAGAGGCCCCGCTACGGGGGGTCCCAAGTTTTACATAGACTTGTATCGGAAAAAACATTGAAAATCTTCTTGTCTGAAAACCCCAAGACCTAGGCCTTTGCTATTTGGTATGAAGCATTGCCTTGTGGTCCTCTACCAAGATTGTTAAAATTATGCCCTGGGGTGAAAAGAGGCCCCGCCCCGGGGGGTCCCAAGTTTTACATAGACTTATATAGGAAAAAATTTAAAAATCTTCTTGTCTGAAAGTTCAAGGCCTAGGCCTTTGATATTTGGTATGTAGCATTGCCTAGTGGATCTCTAACAAGATTGTTCAAATTATGACCGTGGGATGAAAAGAGGCCCCGCCCTGGGGTTCATTTGTTATATGAGTTATATAGGAATAAATACTTCAAAAATTATCAGATCATATTTCCTAGACTGTTTAATTATAATTACCTAATGACCCCAAGCAATTAGGAGTCACTTGACTGTGACCTTGACCTACTGACCTACTTCCTTGTTAGCTCACCTGTCACAAAGTGACAAGGTGAGCTTTTGTGATCGCGCGGCGTCCGTCGTCCGTCGTCCGTGCGTGCGTGCGTGCGTCCGTGCGTCCGTAAACTTTTGCTTGTGACCACTCTAGAGGTCACATTTTTCATGGGATCTTTATGAAAGTTAATCAGAATGTTCATCTTGATGATATCTAGGTCAAGTTCGAAACTGGGTCACGTGCCATCAAAAACTAGGTCAGTAGGTCTAAAAATAGAAAAACCTTGTGACCTCTCTAGAGGCCATATATTTCACAAGATCTTCATGAAAATTGGTCAGAATGTTCACCTTGAGATATCTAGTCAAGTTTCGAAACTGGGTCACGTGGGGTCAAAAACTAGTCAGTAGGTCTAAAAATAGAAAAACCTTGTGACCTCTCTAGAGGCCATATTTTTCATGAGATCTTCATGAATATTGGTCAGAATGTTCACCTTGATGATATCTAGGTCAAGTTCGAAACTGGGTCACGTGCCGTCAAAAACTAGGTCATTAGGTCTAAAAATAGAAAAACCTTGTGACCTCTCTAGAGGCCATATTTCTCAATGGATCTCATGAAAATTGGTCAGAATGTTCACCTTGATGATATCTAGGTCAAGTTCGAAACTGGGTCACGTGCGGTCAAAAACTAGGTCAGTAGGTCTAAAAATAAAAATCCTTGTGACCTCTCTAAGGCCATATTTCTCAATGGATCTTCATGAAAATTGGTCAGAATGTTCAGCTTGATGATATCTAGGTCAAGTTCGAAACTGGGTCATGTGCGGTCAAAAACTAGGTCAGTAGGTCTAAAAATAGAAAAACCTCGTGACCTCTCTAGAGGCCATACTTTTCAATGGATCTTCAGGAAAATTGGTCAGAATGTTTTCCTTGATGATATCTAGATCAAGTTCGAAACTGGGTCACATTGGGTTAAGAAATAAGGTCAGTAGATCTAAAAATAGAAAAACCTTGTGACCTCTCAGAGGCCATATTTTTCATGAGATCTTCATGAATATTGGTCAGAATGTTCACCTTGATGATATCTAGTCAGGTTCGAAACTGGTCACGTGGGTCAAAAACTAGGTCAGTAGGTCTGAAAATAGAAAAACCTTGTGACCTCTCTAGAGGCCATATTTCTCAATGGATCTTCATGAAAAGTGTGTAGAATGTTCAGCTTGATGATATCTAGGTCAGTTCGTAACTGGGTCATGTGCGGTCAAAAACTAGGTCAGTAGGTCTAAAAATAGAAAAACCTTGTGACCTCTCTAGAGGCCAATTTTTTCACGAGATCTTCATGAAAATTGGTGAGAATGTTCACCTTGATGATATCTAGGTCAAGTTTAAAAGTGGGTCACGTGCCTTCAAAAACTAGGCCATTAGGTCAAATAATAGAAAAACCTTATGACCTCTCTAGAGGCCATATTTTTCAATGGATCTTCATGAAAATTGGTCAGAATTTTTTATCTTGATGATATCTAGGTCACTTGTGCTCAAAAACTAGGTCACTATGTCAAATAGTAGAAATAACGACGTCATACTCAGTTCAACACTGGGTCATGTGGGGATAGGTGAGCGATTCAGGACCATCATGGTCCTCTTGTTTTTTAAGATACAGCCATGAAATTTGGATGACATGTACAGTTTTGCACACCTATCATAAAACTGACTTTCAGTGACCATGAATGTGCCCTACTGACCTACTTTATTAGCTCACCTGTCACTAAGTGACAAGGTGAGCTAGTGAGACCGCTTGATGTCCGTCATGCGTAGTGCGTAGTCCGTCGTCCGTCTACAATTTCTAAAAAAAATCTTTTTCTTGAAAACCACTGGGCAGAATTACACCAAACTTCACAGGAATGATCCTTGGGTGGCCCCCTTTCAAAATTGTTCAAAGAATTGAATTCCATGCAGAACTGTGGTTGCCATGGCAACCGAAAGGAAAAACTTTAAAAATCTTCTTGTCCAAAACCACAGGGCCTAGGGCTTTGATATCTGGTGTGTAGCATTATGTAGTGGTCCTCTAAAAAAATTGTTCAAATTATCCCCCTAGGGTCAAATATGGCCCTGCCTCGGGGGTCACATGGTTTATATAGACTTATATAGGGAAAACTTTGAAAATCTTCTTGTACAAAACCACAGGGCCTAGGGCTTTGATATTTGGTATGTAACATCATCTAGTGGTCCCCTACCAAGATTGTTCAAATTATCCCCATAGGTTCAAATATGGCCCCGCCCCGGGGGTCACATGGTTTATATAGACTTATATAGGGAAAACTTTGAAAATCTTCTTGTACGAAACCACATGGCCTAGGGCTTTGATATTTGGTATGTAGCATCATCTAGTGGTCCTCTACCAAGATTTTTCAAATTATCCCCCTAGGGTGAAATATGGCCCCACCCCAGGGGTCCCAAGTTTTACATAGACTTATATAGGAAAAAAAGTTTTAAAATCTTCTTGTCTGAAACCACAACACTTAGACCTTTGATATTTGGTTTCAGACAAGAAGATTTTAAAACTTTTTTTTGTTTTTGCATTGTCTTATGGTCCTCAACGAAAATTGTTCAAATTGTACCCCTTGGGTGAAAAGAGGCCCTGCCCTAGGGGTCCCAAGTTTTATATAGACATATAGGAAAAAGCTTTAAAAATCTTCTTGTCTGAAACCATATGACCTAGGCTTTTGTTATTTGGTATGATGCATTGTCTAGTAGTCCTCTACCAAAATTGTTCAAATTGTGCCCCTGGGGTTAAAAGAGGCCCCGCCCTGGGGTCACTTAGTTATTAGCTCACCTGAGCAATGCTCAGGTGAGTTTTTCTGATCGCTCGATGTCTGGCGTCCGTCGTCTGTCGTCTGTCGTCTGTCGTCTGTCGTCCGTCGTCTGTCAACATTTAGCTTGTGTATGCGATAGAGGCTGTATTTTTCAATTAATCTTTATGAATATTGGTCAGAATGATAACTTTGATGAAATCTAGGCCGAGTTCGAAAATGGTCATCTCGGGTCAAAAACTAGGTCACTAGGTCAAATCAAAGAAAAACCTTGTGTATGCGATAGAGGCTGTATTTTTCAATTCTTCTTCATGAATTTTGGTCAGAATGATTGCCTTGATGAAATCTAGGCCGAGTTCGAAAATGGTCATCTCGGTCAAAAACTAGGTCACTAGGTCAAATCAAAGAAAAACCTTGTGTATGCTATAGAGGCTGTATTTTTCAATTGATCTTCATGAAATTTTGGTCAGAATGATTACCTTTATGAAACCTAGGCCGAGTTCGAAAATGGGTCATCTTGGGTCAAAAACTAGGTCACTAGGTCAAATCAAAGAAAAACCTTGTGTATGCGATAGAGACTGTATTTTCATTTAATCTTTATGAATATTGGTCAGAATGATAACTTTGATGAAATCTAGACCGAGTTCGAAAATGGGTCAACTCGGGTCAAAAACTAGTCACTAGGTCAAATCAAAGAAAAACCTTGTGTATGCGATAGAGGTGGTATTTTTCAATTAATCTTCATGAATATTGGTCAGAATGATAACCTTGATGAAATCTAGGCCGAGTTCGAAAATGGATCATCTCGGTCAAAAACTAGGTCACTAGGTCAAATCAAAGAAAAACTTTGTGTATGCGATAGAGGCTGTATTTTTCAATTCTTCTTCATGAATATTTGTCAGAATGATAACCTTGATAAAATCTAGGCCGAGTTCAAAAAATGGGTCTCTCGGGTCAAAAACTAGGTCACTAGGTCATATCACGTAAAAACCTTGTGTATGCTATAGAGCTGTATTTTCAATTGATCTTCATGAATTTTGGTCAGAATGATTGCCTTTATGAAAATTAGACCAAGTTCGAAAAGGGGTCATCTGGGTCAAAAACTGGGTCCACTAGGTCAAATCAAAGAAAAACTTTGTGTATGCAATAGAGGCTGTATTTTTCAACTGATCTTCATGAAATTTAGCCAGAATGATTACCTTGATAAAATCAGGCTGATTTCGAAAAGGGGTCATCTGGGGTCAAAACTAGGTCCCCTAGGTCAAATCGAAGAAAAACATTGTGTATGCAATAGAGGATGTTTTTTTCAATTGATCTTCATGAAATTTGATCAGAGTGATTGCCTTGATGAAAACTAGGTCGGTTTTGAATATGGGTTATCTGAGGTCAAAAACTAGGTCACTAGGTCAAATTAAAAAAAATCTGTGTATGCGATAGAGGCTGTATTTTTCAGTTGATCTTCATGAATTTTGGTCAGAATGATTTCCTTGATAAAATCTAGGTCCCAGTTTTGAACATGGGTCATCTAGGGTCAAAAACTAGGGCATATCTAAGAAAATGCTTGTTTTATCGCAAAGACCAAATTTTTGGTCCAATCTTAAGAAAAATTTGGGCAATATTTGTTTCCATGAAATCACTAGGGCAAACATGTTTTAAAACTGTTATGGAGTGTTCTTTGGTGAGCGACCTAGGGCCATCTTTGGGCCCCCTTGTTATGTGAGTTATATAGGGAAAAATACCTAAAAATCATCTGATTTCCCATTTCCAAGACTGTTTAATTATAATTACCTGATGACCCCAAGTAATATGATGTCACTTGACTGTGACCTTGACCTTCTGACATACTTTCTTGTTTTTTAAGATACAGTCTTGAAATTTTGATGACATACACATTTTTGCACACAAATCGTAAAACTGAATTTCATTGACCATGAATGTGACCTACTGACTTTCTTAATATTTTATCTTCAGTTTGACATATGAAACATGTAGCTCATATTACTCAGGTGAGCGATCCAGGGTCATCATGACCCTCTTATAATATTTTAGCATCAGTTTGCCATTTGAAACATGTGGCTTATATTACTCAGGTGAGTGATTCAGGGTCATCATGACCATCTTGTTCTTGTTCAACAATTTTAGAAGACAAAGGAACTATGCTAAAAATGGTTGGCAAGATAACATCACTGCATAGATAACCTCGCTGATTGAATACTTTCTCTTAATGTCAAGTTAATTAAATACTTTCTCATAATGTCTATTCAGACTCTACAACTGGTGAAAATCTTGTCTAAATCTGTAAACAATATATTTACAATGACCTAGAATTTTTGTTTACAAAACTCACTGTCAAAATAACTGAAGGATTTGGCTGCCTTATGAGGGCACCTACAAGTTTCTAGAATATATAATTATGTATTTATCCAACATTAAAGAGTGGTAAGAAACAAGCCCATGCATGCTTTAAGTGATACATGAAATCTAACTAACGATTTACGGTTGTTTTCCCATCTAACACAACCTGACCAAGTGTTAGTATGTCAGTAGCAGTGCTGACCTTATGAGTAAATAAATAGAATTTAAGGGTTCAAAATATACATAAAACTGCCAACAAATTGTAAAATATTGCCAGTAATAATTTTTATCGCTTTTTTTTTAATGAAAATACATCAGGTGCTAAATTTTATCTTCCCCTGCAAAAAGACAAGTATTAGATACTTCTTTATGTGCCTTATAATAGATCATGTCTTTTTATCCCCCCTTCCGAAGGCCAGGAATATTGTTTTGGAGACAAATTGGCCTTGTCTGTCTGGCTATTCTTCCATCCATCCGAATTCGAAAAGTATTTAAGCTAGATTATCACCAAACCTCACACAATTATTGACCTTTAGCCTGCTGGCGGCAAGTGATTCTGCCTTCGCGACCAGTGCAGACCAAGATCAGCCTGCACAGACATGCAGGCTCGTCTTGGTCTGCACTGTTCGCTATTCAGTCAGTAAATTTTAAGTAAACACCCCTTCATATAAAAAATGGTACTGACCAAAATGAATGATAGAATCAGTCCACGTTAGAAATTTAGCAGGGTAAAAGTTAATTAACACATGACCTTTGCTCACATGTAGTATTATTCCCCTTGACCCAGTAAAAGCAGAGTTTTTTCCCCTTGATTTGTTAAAAAAAATATATATGTATTTCACCTAAAATGACCAAACCCACACCTCACATTATTATTAACTAGCATATGACCTTTGCTCAAATAGTGTATTATCCCCCTTGTTACAGTACATGTTTGCTCAAATAGTGTATTATCCCCCTTGTTACAGTACATGTTTGCTCAAATAGTGTATTATCCCCCTTGTTACAGTACATGTTTGCTCAAATAGTGTATTATCCCCCTTGTTACAGTGCATGTTTGCTCAAATAGTGTATTATCCCCCTTGTTACAGTACATGTTTGCTCAAATAGTGTATTATCCCCCTTGTTACAGTGCATGTTTGCTCATGTAGTGTATTATTTCCCTTGATACAGTAAAAGCACAGTTTATCCCCTTGATTTAGTTAAAAAAATGAAAATGCTTATACTTCTAAAAGTATTTCAGCTAAAATCACCAAACCTCACATAATTATTAAGTAGCACATGACCTTTGCTCAAGTAGAGTATTATTCCCCTTGACTTGGTAAAAGTGTTTTTCCCCTTGATTTGTTAAAAAGAATTGAAAATGCTTATAATTCAGAAAGTATTTTAATTATCAGAATCTCTTTAGTATCTGCAGAGTTATTGGCCTGTAATAATTTTGTTTTAAGATTCACCAATTCCCACAGATCAAAATAACCCATTGAATGATTTTCATGAAATTTAATACAAATATGGATCACTATAGGGCATAGCTTTTCCCCTTGATGTTATAAGAAATAGGAACTAACAAACCATTGCGTGGTCCTTTTGTACAAAAATTGTGTAATCCTGGAAATTAAATGTCTTTCAAAATATAGGATTCACAAAACAACTTATTCAGCAGAGGATATAAATTCACTGAATTTGCTTGTTTTGAATATAATTTTTAGGGTGGTTTTTGGTAAAAGTAACAAGCAGAAATTTTTCTTGTTGTGCAGAATCATGAACTATTTACACAGATGAGTAAAACATTGCCAAAAACCTTTAATTTAGTGTCAAGGTTACTTGCGAATGCTCATTTTTTCATTCCACACTGTCCCTCAGGTAGGGAGAAATCCGTCTTACACAGGCAGGCATATAAGATCCTTATAATCTCCTGTTTCTAATATTGAGGGGAGAAAGAGCTTGATTGTTTCACTACAAAAGTGAACTGAAGCAATCATTTAAATGAATTTGTTTTGTTGGGTTATAAGTCACACCAGTTGCAGATCATATGGTGATGTTTCCAGCTTTTTAGCTCACCTGAGCACGAAGTGCTCAAGGTGAGGTGTCCGACAAATTTATAATCTTACTGGTAGCCCATTGGGCTACCAGAATTTTTTTCTGGTAGCCAGCATTTTTTTGTAGTTGCCGAAAAATTTAAACCCCGAATGTATAAAATTGCTCTATCCGAAACCAACTTACTGAGATGTGAGAATCAAAGGGGTCTGAAACAATGTTTGGTTAAAAATTTAAAAACATCAGAATTAGCCTTTGTGTTTGTTTCCAGTTCCGCAGACACATTCCTGTCATATTAGTCTAGGTTTTTTTGGAAAAGGGCCCCCTGGTCAAATTTGGAATTTTTTCACATGGTGAATTGTCAAAATTAATCATATTAGTTTAAAACTTTATTTTCAAGTTTTATGGTAAGCATTCAGATGCATTAAAAAATCTTAAGTATCCCGAGGTGAAACTTAGAGAATTTTTTTTCCAAGTTGCTGGTTCTAGACAGACCTTGCAAAAAATAACTACTACTTTGTCCTGTTCAAACTTTTGTTTACACTCAGTAAGTTTCCACGCCAATAACAACTTCATTTTCCAAACAGAAGAGTGACTGTGTGCATTGGAGGGGAAAAATCGGGTCGCGAAAATATGTGACATTTGATTTTAATGGTGTTAAAACTGTCATCACGCTTCCGTTGCTTTATTTAATAAATGGTAATGTATTTATGTGTTTTGAGATGTTTTTACGTACAAAACATACAATTTTCTGGCAGAATCATGTATTTAATTTTTGCCAAGGTGCAGACGGTCATGTCGCTAAAAATAGAAACGAGTTGGTTTTTCCAGTATTTTTTTGGATTTACAATCAAAATTGGATATAAGTTGGGATTTATGGTCATTTGTTGTTTATTGCAAGCTATAATAGAGGAAACAACCAGATGTTGATTTTGTAAAATATACAATGACCGGGCTACTAAAGCTTTAAATTTATGGTTGCCCGGCGTGCTTACTTCGGGATTTTTTTGGTAGCCTGACGAAAATTTCTGGTAGCCTGCGGGCTCCGGGCAATGGATTTGTCGGACACTGGCTTTTGTGATCGCCCTGTGTCCAGTGTCGTCCGTCGCCGTCAACAATTTGACTGTTAACACTCTAGAGGTCACAATTTTGGCCCAATCTTAATGAAACTTGGTCAGAAAGTTACCCTTAATAAAATCTTGGACGAATTCGATATTTTGTCATCAGGGGTCAAAAACTAGGTCACCAGGTCAGATCAAAGGAAAAGCATGTTAACACTCTGGAGGTCACAATTTTGGCCCAATCTTAATGAAACTTGGTCAGAATGTTACCCTCAATAAAATCTTGGATGAATTCGATATTGGGTCATCTTGGGTCAAAAACTAGGTCACCAGGTCAAATCAAAGGAAAAGCTTGTTAACACTCTAGAGGTCACAATTTTGGCCCAATCTTAATGAAACTTGGTCAGAATGTTACCCTGAATAAAATCTTGGACGAGTTCGATATTGGATCATCTGGGGTCAAAAACTAGGTCACCAGGTCAAATCAAAGGAAAAGCTTGTTAACACTCTGGATGTCACAATTTTGGCCCAATCTTAATGAAACTTGGTCAGAATGTTACTCTCAATAAAGTCTTGGACGAGTTTGATCTTGGGTCATTTGGGTTAAAAAACTAGGTCACCAGGTCAAACCAAAGGAAAAGCTTGTTAACACTCTAGAGGTCACAATTTTGGCCCAATCTTAATGAAACTTGGTCAGAATGTTACCCTCAATAAAATCTTGGACGAGTTTGATATTGGGTCATCTGGGGTCAAAAACTAGGTCAGCGGGTCAGATCAAAGGAAAAGCTTGTTAACACTGTAGAGGCCACATTTATAACTGTATCTTCATGAAACTTGGTCAGAATGTTAATCTTGATAATCTTTAGGTCAAGTTTGAACCTGGATCATGTGGGATCAAAAACTAGGTCACCAGGTCAAATCAAAGGAAAAGCTTGTTAACACTCTAGAGGACACAATTATGACCATATCTTAATAAAACTTGGTCAGAATGTTAATCTTAATGATCTTTAGGTCAAGATCAAATCTGGGTCAGGTGGGGTCAAAAACTAGGTCACTTAGTCAAATCAAAGGAAAAGCTTGTTAACACTAGAGCCACATTTATGACTTTATTTTCATGAAACTTAGTCAGATTGTTAATCTTGATGATCTTTAGGTCAAGTTTGAATCAGGGTCATGTGGGATCAAAAACTAGGTCACCGGGTCAAATCAAAGGAAAAGTTAGTTAGCACTTTTGAGGCCACATTAATGACCATATCTTAATGAAACTTGGTCAGAATGTTAATCTTAATGATCTTTAGGCCAGCTTTAAATCTGGGTCAGGTGGGGTCAAAAACTAGGTCACCGGGTCAAATCATAGGAAAAGCTAGTTAACACTGTGTAAGCCACATTTATGACCATATCTTAATGAAACTTGGTCAGAATGGTAATGTTGATGATCTTTAGGTCAAGTTTAAATCTGGGTCAGGTGGGGTCAAAAACTAGGTCACCAGATCAAATCAAAGGAAAAGCTTGTTAACATTTTAGAGGCCATATTTTTGACTGTATCTTCATGAAACTTGGTCAGAATGTTAACCATTATAATCTTTAGGTCAAGTTCGAATCTGGGTCATGTGGGGTCAAAAACTAGGTCACCAGGTCAAATCAAAGGAAAAGCTAGTTAACACTAGACGCCACATTTATGACCATATCTTAATGAAACTTGGTCAGAATGTTAATCTTGATGATCTTTAGGTCAATAGGTCAGGTGAGCGATACAGGGCCTTCATGGCCCTCTTGTTATGATAGTGGAAGACTCGAGGTTCCCATCTGGACTTTATTATAGGCACCAGGGACCACCTTGGTAGAACTGTGAACTTCTGTAAGCTAGTTGGATGGCTTCTTCACATGAAAGAATTCTACACTCCAAGGGAGGTTTCAAACACAGCGTCAAGGGGCAAGTGATTCAAAGTAAAAAGAACTTGACATTTTGGCCATGTGGCCCTTCATTTAATAGAGAATATGGACTTCATTCATGAATTCAGACTGAATGATTTGAAGTTCATTATTTTATGCACTTACTTCTATGGTAAATATGATTTTAACATTTTCAGGTTAATAAACAGTATGAGTTTGTGCCGTCTGATGACCTTGGACTTGATATTAGGTATGTTGCTCTGAAATAGACTATTTAAGCATTACAGGTTAGAATCAACCAGAATTCTTTTATTGCAGCTTACATGTGAACGTGTTTAGTATTTTACTGTTTGAAAACCAGTTTCAGAGAGCATAAGATTGCTCTTTTCTGTCTGTCATCCGGTCTGTCCACACTTGTGTTTGGTTCATCCATCAAATGTTTCCCCAAATGAGATGATATATTATGTGCAAATCCAAATGCCTTACTCTAAAGGTCGAGGTCACACTTGGAGGTCAAAGGTAAGCAGGTGTTTTTTTACTGTTTCATGTCCAGTCCATTAAGGTATTAAAAAATTACTTGGTACAGAATGTTTTCTTAATGGGACAACTTGTTTTTGCAATACCCAGATCCCCAACTTAAATGTCAAAGTGACACTTGGCAGTTAAAGGTCAACAGGTATTTTTCCTGTCTGCTACTTAACTAACCCTCCATCAAGGGATTTTGATATTACTAGGCCTAAGTATTCACGACTATGAGACGATTTATCTTGCACAATACCCAGATCTCTAGCTCAAAGGTCAGGATCACATTTAGTGGTCATGTGTTAACATGGTATAAACAGCGTCTCAATAACTCTTCCATCCTTTAAGTGATTATTATGTTAATTGCCACAGATGTTTCCCATAGTGAGACAAAATGTCGTGTACAACACCAAGACCCCTGGCTTAAAGTTCAAGGTCACACTGACTTAGAGGCCAAATAACCGGTTTTTATTTTCCCTATATGCAGGTTTGATTCGATTTCATGCAGATGATTAACCAGCTTCAAAATTTTGAAATCGTCCCAGCCCTTTTTTTTTAAATAGATATTAAAAGCAATTAACTGTATTTTCAGGTTTGCAAATTGTTATACATGTAATACAATATTGTATATACATCATTGACAGATATCAAATCATTAGGTTATATTGCTGCTGAGATGATTAACCACCTTTCAGAAGGAAGCTTTGTATTGCATGATGACAATACTTCATTCATTTGTTTTAATAGAACTATAGCATCTTGTAGATATCTCCTTTACAAAAAAGTGATAGCTGAAATTCAGAAAAGAAAAAGAATAAGTAGAGTAACTTCTCTGGTATCCTCAGATTATTTATACTAATGGCACAAATGGGTTGCCATAGTTAAAAAAGAAGAAAAATACTTTATTCTAGCATAAAACTGCTGTTCTTGTCACTTTTTGGGGGTGTTTTAACTGGAGAGAAAACGTGTGTTAACAGTGAGATTCTCGCGCTCACATGCTGTTATAACACCTTTTTGTATATGCGCGTTCCGTGGCAGAACGTAAACGTATTACGGCCCCAAAAGGGATAATTCAAAAAGAAATGACGTCAACGTGAAAAAACAACGGATATTCCCGCGCATTTCATGGAAATTTAATGACGTTGAGGGATAATGTATTCATTTATTCGGGTTTTTTTTCGCGTTTTATGCTAGAATAGCGTTAGCACATGCTATTTTCGTGTTATAACATCTTCAGAATCCCTCGGGATACATTGGTATCCCTCGGGATTCTGCAGACGTTATAACACGAAAAAACATGCGTTATCCCTACATAGCAACATTGTTTTCGTTACAACTTTTTTATACGCCCGTTTGAAAAATGGAATGTATAATGGGAACGCCCTTAGCGGGCGGGAGCCTCCACAGACTTTGTCCAGAGCATATCTTCTTCATGCATGGAGGGATTTTGATGAAACTTGGCACAATTGTTCACCATTATGAGACGGAGTGTCAAGCGGAAGAACCAGGTCCCTAGGTCTAAGGTCAAGTTCACAGAGGTCAAAGGTCAAATTCAAGAATGACTTTGTCCGGAGCATATCTTCTTCATGCATGGAGGGATTTTGATATAACTTGGCACAATTGTTCACCATCATGAGACAGAGTGTCATGCGCAAGAACCAGGTACCTAGATCTAAGGTCAAGGTCACAGAGGTCAAAGGATACAAGAATGAAAACTTTGTCTGGAGCATTTCTTCTTCATGCATGGAGGGATTTTGATATAACTGGGCACAAATGTTCACCACCATGAGACAGAGTGTCGTGCACAAGAACCAGGTCCCTAGGTTGAAGGTCAAGGTCACACTTAAGAGGCTAAAGGTCAGATACAAGAATGACTGTCTGGAGCATTTCTTCTTCATGCATGGAGGGAATTTGATGTAACTTGGCACAATTGTACACCATCATGAGACGGAGCGTCATGCGCAGATCCCTTCTTTAGAATTACTTCCCTTTGTTGTTACTATAAATAGCTTATATTGTAATTTTTTCATTACTAGTCGTAGGGAAAAATCGAGACTACTATTCTGTAGTACAACATGCATGTAACATCCAGTTTTGAGGTGTATTTTGGCCTGTCTCTACCTAGTAAGGATTTTTATGTGGACTTAGAAATTTTTTGGGGGATGTTTTTTTGTTTTTTTATTTAAGATTAACTCCCTTAGTTGTTACCAAAAATAACTTATATTGTAACTTTTTTTTATAATTGACCGTAGGGAAAAACCAAGACCACTTTTCTGCAGTACAACATAGATGTTACTTTCAAATTTTAGGTGTATTTCAAGGTATCTCTACCTGGTAAGGAGTTTTTTTGTGGATTTAGAAAAAAACAAAAGAATTACAATAATTACTACACAACCACAGAATTAAAATTTCATTTGCAAATACAGGTGCTAGTATAAAGAAATTTGCTATGACAGGCGTATATTGTGACATTCTGACGCTATTGTTTTATAATAAATTGTTTTATTATATTTTTAAGAGGGAAAGTGCAGTCCACCTTTTTGTACTTTTTTGATTTCTTCTACAGACTGAGATTTTGACCTTTCAGAACTGTGAAAGGATATCCTCTAGTAACACAAGTAGATCCAAACAGTGTTGCTGGAGAAGATGTAAGCCTGTTTTCTGTCTTTCTGATTTTAATTGAAAACAAATATGGAGTATGCCAAGCAGTTGCTTTGTGCTGATAAGTACTGAATATATTGTATCTATTTTCTATACTGTTGAGCAAAAAGACCTTCAGTAATTTGAAATAGTGACAAGTAATGATTTACATATCACATAGTTTAGTGAGGTTTGTGATTTTAGCTGTTTAGAGTGATACATTTTTTCAGATATTTAAGACAAGACATTTACCTTCCATATTTGAAAAAAGACAGTTACCTGAAAAAAAAGAACTAGATATTACATATTCTGGGTTTGCAAGCATGTGTGAAGAGAAGCATTCTGTCTAGTTATATGAAGAAATCATACCTGTGTAAATGTTTACAGAGTTAAAAAAAGTCACATTAAATATAGAATTTCAAGTTTGTGTGGTTATAAAAGAGGAAAGTTTTAACAAGGTAAAATTGCTAGTATGTATATATGTATATTATTTAACAAAATAATGTTTACATTGCAGGGCAAAGTTTGTGTGGGAGATGTGTTAGATGAGATGTGTGGAGCAAGCCTAAGAGGAGTTGGAAAAAGTGGGGTAAAACTACTATATAGAAAATAATGTATTTTTTATGCCCCCTTCAGACTAAAAACCTCAATTAACAACATTTTTTGTCCTACACCTCACATAAATACATGAATGCCCCAATTTAGTTCATACTCGCATTCAACAAACCTTGTGGCAAGACTAAGATACTTATATCCTTAGGACGGCGGGCACATTTTTATACAATCTCGCCAGGCATGCATATGTTTTTGACAACACAGAATATGAAGTCAGACACCTTCAGCTTTTCATACTTAAAAAGGGTGACAAATGGTACTGGTAGCTCCCTTGCTTGACACTCGGGTTGTACCAAGAGGTAGTATAAGCCCAGGTAAGTATCTATTACTGGATACATAGTTTGTTGCACAAGAGCTTCGTAGCTCATGTTGTCTGTTGATTTTATATGCAACGTTAAATAAAGCTAACCTTTACTTTTTCAAACTCAGGAGGGACCAAAAGGTAAATAATTTTGTATTTTCTTGTTATCACCATACTATTTTGCCTCCTTAACATAAAACAGCTTTGAATGATGAAATTTCCCTAGTTTTCCTTCCTTGACTAACTTTTATATGTTTTACGTATGTGGCCTTGCTTTTGTGTGGAAGTGGAATTATTTGTCAGGTTAGAAAGAATGAAAAAGTAACATATTTTATGGTATTGCTAACACTGTGAAATTTAAAAGAAGTGTTATTTTAGTGTAAATGGTAGAAAATTGTCACATAACTGTAATTAATTACATGTGGTAGTACCAAAATATAGATTATTAAAAATAATTCAATTGTGCTTTTACCCTAAGTTTTGAATCAGGAATGACCTTCCCTGCTTGGCAAGAATCTTTGTAGGCTTTTGAATACTATATCTCTATTTAAATCTTGGATTATCAACCTTGTATGAAATGTTTGCCTGCATGTCTACTGCACATGTACGGATATGATCTTGTAAACCTAGGATACTTGTAAACCTGGGACACTTGTAAAAACTGGGATACTTGTAAAGCTGAGATAGTTGTAAACCTGGGCCACTTGTAAAAACCTGGATACTTCTAAACCTGGGACACTTGTAAAAAATTGGATACTTGTAAACCTGGGACACTTGTAAAAACCTGAATACTTGTAAACCTGGGACACTTGTAAAAACTTGGGTACTTGTTAACCTGGGACACTTGTAAAAACTTGGGTACTTGTTAACCTGGGACACTTGTAAAAACTTGAATACTTGTAAACCTGGGACACTTGTAAAAACTTGGGTACTTGTTAACCTGGGACACTTGTAAAAACCTGGGTACTTGTTAACCTGGGACACTTGTAAAAACTTGAATACTTGTAAACCTAGGACACTTGTAAAAACTGGGATACTTGTAAACCTGGGATACTTGTAAAACTTGGATACTTGTAAACCTGGGACACTTGTAAAAACTGGGATACTTGTAAACCTGGGACACTTATAAACCCGGGATACTTGTAAACCTGGGACACTTGTAAAAACTGGGACACTTGTAAACCTGGGATACTCAAAGCAATGAAATAAACGTGATGCATAAAGCATTCCTGTCAAGACTGTGGCTACAGATTGTATTGTTGTAATATCCTAATCCTAACTTGTTCTACAAAATTTAACAGAATGGTGTGTATGTTTGAACTGAAAGTAAATAAAATGTATCTAAATATCCTTTTAAAAAATCATGTCTGAATAACTTTTGACACAGAAATTTTATTAGTAGTCTCTTTTAAGATTGCAAGAACCTCAAAGAAAATTTCGTTAAGCAGAAAAATATATTGAATAGTAATACAACATGTAGAATGGCCGCAAGAGACAATATTCAAAACACTGAACATTTCTTGCTACCCACTTGCCATATTTTCTTTTATGTTCAAGATTGTACACTGTCAAAGAGTTAATGCAATTTGTGAAACATCATGTTTTTATATTAGCAAATGAAAACACTGTTTCATTGACAATGCATCTTTATTTGCAAGTATTCAAGTTGAAGTTTTAAACAGAACTTTGTTTATGTTTTAGGTGTATTACATCTTTCATCAGCATGAAGGTCAGCCAGTGCAACTCAGTGTGATAAAGGTAGATATGTGATAACATTTGTTGTTGTTTGTACACAACTTTTAAATTAAGCCAGCCATGTCGGCAAGGTTACTAATGAAGATGTAATAGCAAACATAATTTAGATTTCACTGTCTCTTCTTACCATCAAAACTCTGTATTGTTTATGAGTTCTTGTGAACGCCATGAGATCACACATGCAGTTTTACTGAAAGGGTCACCCTTAAATTAGTGCACCAGTGTTGTTTATATGAAAATGAAAATGATTCTCTTTCTATACAAAATGTGGAGTGAATGTAAATATTTATAGGTATTTAACTATTGAAATTTGTACAATTCAAGTTACCTTAATGTGATATTCACAGTGTGTACTGGAAAATTTCCCTTTCTGTCACAGGCACAGAATAAAGATGGAAGTTTATATGGTCCTATAGGCCAGTTGAGAGGGATTGTAGGAATCAATGATGGTGAAAAATCGCCATCTACACCAGACACCAGCTCACCTTTAGCAGACTTTGAAGACCGTCTTCCACCTGAGGCAATTCTACCAGAGGAGATAGTAGATGAGGTTCCAGTACATGATTCAGAAGGGAGGTAGGCTAGATTATTTTGTCTCTCACACCACTGCAGTGGGAGACATACTGATTTACTCCTGTCTGTATGTCCGTTCGTCTGTCACAAATCTTGTCCGCGCTCTAAGTCGAACAGTTTTCATCCGATCTTGACCAAACCTGAACAAAATATGTTTGCCAATAAGTCCTTGGCCAAGATCGATAACTAGTCAAATCGGCAAAGGCACTTCAGAATTATGGCCCTTGCATTACCGAAAATCACTCTCTACACAGATGCCAGTACGCTCTCTAAGTAATTGGTGCATGGTTTACTCAGATACATAACTATTCAGAAGATTAGGCAGTTGTGGGAGACATGTGCTTTTTTCAAAAGCAGCTCTAGTTTTATACTATAGTACTTTAGAGAAGGACAACCTTATAGGCTAACTGATCCCTTTTACATAGTTGCAATACTGTATAGAATAACATTAAGTTTGTAGAAAACTAATAAAATATTCAAGCTTTACAATGTTAAGTGCACTGTTAAATAAAGATTTCCTGAATATACATTTAACTTTCTTCACTGAACTTGCATTATGTTTTCAGGGCAAGCTATAAAACCATATATCTTGGGAAGTCCTACCTAGGCAAGGTAAGTCTTTGTAACATCAAACTCACATTATCCATTCCAATTATATTTCATATTATAAATCTTTGTTTGATGCACAAAATGTGCGAGTTTCCTTAATTTTGGCTTTACAAGATCCAGACACGTAACAATTCTAAATATCTCCAGGGATAGTACTAGGAATTTTTAGCTCAACTATTCCAAGATATGTTATTCTACTTGCCTGGGTGTCAGTGTTAGAGTAGTTGTCACATTTCGATTAGTTTTAGGTGTAAATTCATATCTCAGTAGCCTAGTGGTAGAGTGTCCGCTTCGAGTGCGGGAGGTTCTGGGTTCAATCCCCAGCCGCGTCAAACCAAAGACGTAAAAAATGGTACTAGTAGCTTCCTCACTTGGCGCTCAGCATTAAGAAGGATAGTGCTAGGACTGGCCAGCCTGGTGTCAGTATAATGTGACTGGGTGGGGTATCATGCCATGTGTCTACGGCATGATATTCCAGTGAGGCAGCACTACAAAGTTGGGCATTGTGCTCACTGCTACAAGTAGACACCGACGTTTATATGACTGAAAAATTGTTGAAAAGACGTTAAACCCGAACACACACACACACACACACACCCACACCCACACCCACACCCACACACACACACACACACACAAATTCATATCTCAGCAACCATTGCTTGTATTGGATTTGAACTTAGTCAAGCTCTATCAGAGTAAGAGCTACCCATTTATTTGATCGAAACTTAACACAGACATCTTTCATAGTGAATATACTTACAAACCCAAGTCAGACAACTGTTGTTTGATTTTCATTGCTCTTGTTTGACATTTGAAATTTGGTAGAAGTTTTGCATACAAATTGCTATCATTGCCATAATAAAATTTAAATTTATTATAAGATAATTCCTTAAGATAAGTCTTGTTATATTTTCTGGTCCTTTGAGAGCGTCGAGTCCATGCAATAGATGTATAATAGAGATCCGCTTAAGCCGGTGCTAGGGGCATAAGAGGTGTTGCACATTTCATTACTTCCCATGAACAGACTTAATCAAATGGAGTTTGCTATTATTCTTTTGGTTGCATTCTATTATTATGTCTCCCCCAGGAGACATATTGTTTTTGCCCTGTCCGTCTGTCCGTCCATCCTTCCGTCCGTCCGTACGTCACACTTCATTTCCGAGCAATAACTGGAGAACCATTTGACCTAGAACCTTCAAACTTCATAGGGTTGTAGGGCTGCTGGAGTAGACGACCCCTATTGTTTTTGGGGTCACTCTGTCAAAGGTCAAGGTCACAGGGGCCTGAACATTGAAAACCATTTCCGATCAATAACTAGAGAACCACTTGACCCAGAATGTTGAAATTTCATAGGATGATTGGTCATGAAGAGTAGATGACCCCTATTGATTTTGGGGTCACTCCGTCAAAGGTCAAGGTCACAGGGGCCTGAACATTGAAAACCATTTCCGATCAATAACTGGAGAACCACTTGACCCAGAATGTTGAAACTTCATAGGATGATTGTTCATGAAGAGTAGATGACCCCTATTGATTTTGGGGTCACTCCGTCAAAGGTCAGGGTCACAGGGGCCTGAACATTGAAAACCATTTCTGATCAATAACTAGAGAACCACTTGACCCAGAATGTTGAAACTTCATAGGATGATTGGTCATGAAGAGTAGATGACCCCTATTGATTTTGGGGTCACTCCGTCAAAGGTCAAGGTCACAGGGGCCTGAACATTGAAAACCACTTCCGATCAATAACTAGAGAACCACTTGACCCAGAATGTTGAAACTTCATAGGATGATTGGTCATGAAGAGTAGATGACCCCTATTGATTTTGGGGTCACTCCGTCAAAGGTCGAGGTCACAGGGGCCTGAACATTGAAAACCATTTCCAATCAATAACTAGAGAACCACTTGACCCAGAATGTTGAAACTTCATAGGATGATTGTACATGCAAAGTAGATGACCCCTATCGATTTTGGGGTCACTCCATTAAAGGTCAAGGTCACAGGGGCCTGAACATTGAAAACCATTTCCGGTCAGTTACTTGAGAACCACTTGACCCAGAATGTTGAGCTCAATAGGATGATTGGTCATAAAGAGTAGATGACCCCTAACGATTTTGGGGTCACTCTGAAAGGTCAAGGTCACAGGGACCCGCACATTGAAAACCATTTCCGGTCAGTAACTTGAGAACCACTTGACCCAGAATGATGAAACTTCGTAGGATGATTGGTCATGCAGAGTAGATGAACCCTAACGATTTTAGGGTCACTTTGTTAAAGGTCAAGGCCACAGGGGCCTGAACATGGAAAACCATTTCCAATCAATAACTTGAGAACCTCTCGACCCAGAATGTTGAAACTTCATAGGATGATTGTTCATGCAGAGTAAATGACCCTTATTGTTTTTGGGGTCACTCCGTTAAAGGTCAAGGTCACAGGGGCCTTAACATTGATAACCAGTTCCGATCAATAACTTGAGGACCACTTGATCCAGAATGTTGAAACTTCATAGGATGATTGAACATGCAGAGTAGATGACCCCTATTGATTTTGGGGTCAGTCTATTAAAGGTCAAGGTCACAGTGGCCTGTTCATGTAAAATCATTTTTTGGAAATAACTTGAGAACCACTTGACCTTCAATGTTGAAACTTAATAGGATGATTGGACATGCAGAGTACATGACCCCTATTTATTTTGAGGTCACTTGATTTAAGGTCAGGGTCACAGGAGCCTGAACAGTGACTTGAGAACCACTAGGCCACGAGTGTTGAAATTTAGCGGGATGACTGGACATGCCAAGTAGATGATCCCTATTGCAGCCAACCATCAGTGTCTCTCTGACTTTTGCTCCTGACCCCTATTGACTTCTTGCCTATAGGACTTTGCATTGGGGGAGACATGCGCTTTTTTACAAAAGCATTTTCTAGTTCTTTTTTGGTTGCATTCTGTGCTTCAAGCGATCTTTTTACAGATTTTATTTTCAAGTTATGGCCCTTGTTCCACTTAGAAGTTGTCAAATAGTCGAGTGCCCTGTCTTCAGACTTAAGACAGCTCTTGTTGTGTGTTCTGGTTTCTCAATGTCCACTTGTTGAAATGGATACTTTACAATTTGTTCACTATGATAATCTGACATGCACTGCCCAGGTTCGATATTTAAACTCTATTTAGCATTTTAACAAGGTTATGCCTCTCTTTGGACATTGCAATTTTTATGCCCCCAGCATCTACTGATTGTCCTGTCCGTTCCTACGAGGTTAACCAAATGAGACCGTTTCGTCTAGCATCAATACCCCTTACTAGAATGACTTGATACTAATGCAGATGTAACCTGTGACCATTCCTCATCTTCAGACTTCACCTGACCTCATTTTGGACTTAGGTTGCTTTATATGGGCCATCTCTTGGTTAACCAAATGGGACCGTTTCGTCTAGCATCAATACCGCAATTTCGTGTCCGGTCCATAACTCTGTCATCCATGAAGGGATTTTAATATTACTTGGCACAAATGTTCCCCATGAGGCAACTTGTCATGCGCAAAACCCGGACCCCTAGCTTAAAGGTCAAGGTCACAATTTGAGGTCAAATGTCAACAGGGCTTTTTTCCTGTCTGGTCCATAACTCTGCCATCCATGAAGGGATTTTAATATTACTTGGCACAAGTGTACCTCATAATAAGACGATGTGTCATGCACAACTTTCAGTCCCCTAGCTCAAAGGTCAAGGTCACACTTGGCAGTCAAATGTTAACATGGCATGAACAGGGTCTGTTTCGTGTCCGGTCCATAACTCTGCCATCCATGAAGGTATTTTAATATTACTTGGCACAAATGTTCCCCATGATGAGAGGATGTTCATGCGCAAAACCTGGACCCCTAGCTCAAAGGTCAAGGTCACAGTTGGAGGTCAAAGGCCAATAGGTTTTTTTTCCTGTCCGGAACTCTGTCATCCATCAATGGATTTTAATATTACTTGGCATAAATGTTCCCCATGATGAGACGACATGTCATGCGCAACACCCAGAACCCTAGCTTAAAGGTCAAGGTCACACTTGGAGATCAAAGGTCAGTGGGACATTTTTCCTGTCCAGTGTATAACATTGTCATGCAAAACAGGATTTGAATATTACTTGGCACAAATGTTCACCACTATGAGACGGAGTGTCATACGAAAAAAGAGCCTGGTCCCTAGATCGAAGGTCACGGTCACACATAGAGGCAAAGGTCAGATACAAGAATTACTTTGTCTGGAACACTTCTTCATGCATGGAGGGATTTTGATGTAACTTGGCATAAATGTTCACTACCATGAGATGGATTGTTGAGTGCAAGAAACAGGTCCCTAGGTCTAAGGTCAAGGTCACACTTAGAAGTCAAATGCCAAATTCAAGAATGACTTTGTCCGGAGCATTTCTTCTTTATGCATGGAGGGATTTTGATATAACTTGGCACAAATGTTCACCACCATGAGGCACTCTTGTTTTTATGCCCCCGGCATCTACTGTTGTGGGAGGCATATAGTGATTGTCCTGTCCGTCCGTTCGTTCGTTCGTCCATCCGTACAAGGTTAACCAAATGGGACCGTTTTATCTAGCATCAATACCCCTTACTAGAATGACTTGATACCAATGCAGATGTAACCTGTGACCATTCCTCATCTTCAGACATCACCTGACCTCAGTTTGACCTTGACCTTGACCTCATTTTGGACTTAGGTTGCTTTATATGGGCCATCTCTTGGTTAACCAAATGGGACCGTTTCGTCTAGCATCAATACCGCTTACAAGAATGAATTGATACTAATACAGATGAAACCTGTGACCATTCCTCATCTTCAAACATCACCTGACCTCAGTTTGACCTTGACCTCATTTTGGACTTAGGTTGCTATCGACAAGGATGCCAGTTAACCAAATGGGACCGTTTCGTCTAGCATCAATAAATTGATACTAATGTAACCTGTAACCATTCCTCATCTTCAAACATCACCTGACCTCAGTTTGACCTTGACCTCATTTTGGACTTAGGTTGCTTTTATCGACAAGGATGCCACTGGGGGCATCAAACGTTTATTGAACGCAGCTCCTTGTTCAGAATTATGTCCCTTTGTTGTTACTATAAATAGCTTATATTGTAACTTACTTATCACAGGCCGTAGGGACAAATCGAGCCCAGTTTTCTGTGGTACAACATGCATGTTACATCCAATTTTTATGCCCCCGAAGGGAGGCATATAGTTTTTGAACCGTCTGCCCGTCTGTCAGTCTGTCGGTCTGTCAGTCTGTCCGCAATTTTCGTGTCCGGTCCATATCTTTGTCATCGATGGATGGATTTTCAAATAACTTGGCATGAATGTGTACCACAGTAAGACGACATGTCGCACGCAAGACCCAGGTCTGTAGCTCAAAGGTCAAGGTCACACTTAGACATTAAAGGATAGTGCATTGATGGGCGTGTCCGGTCCATATCTTTGTCATCGATGGATGGATTTTCAAATAACTTGGCATGAATGTGTACCACAGTAAGACGACTTGTCGCGCGCAAGACCCAGGTCCGTAGCTCAAAGGTCAAGGTCACACTTAGACGTTAAAGGATAGTGCATTGATGGGCGTGTCCGGTCCATATCTTTGTCATCGATGGATGGATTTTCAAATAACTTGGCATGAATGTGTACCACAATAAGACGACGTGTCGCACGCAAGACCCAGGTCCGTAGCTCAAAGGTCAAGGTCACACTTAGACATTAAATGTCATTTTTCATGATAGTGCATTGATGGGCGTGTCCGGTCCATATCATTGTCATTCATGCATGGATTTTAAAATAACTACCCATGAATGTGTGACACAGTAAGATGACGTGTCGCGCGCAAGACCCAGCTCCGTAGGTCAAATGTCCTAAACTCTAACATCGGCCATAACTATTCATTCAAAGTGCTATTGGGAGCATGTGTCATCCTATGGAGACAGCTCTTGTTAGGTGTATTTTGACCTATCTCTACCTGGTAAAGAGTTTTGTGCGGACTTATATAGAGTTGTTTTGCTTTTTTCTTTTACTATAAATAACTTATAGCCTATGATACCTTTTCGATAACCGGCCAAAAAAATGCTATATGAAAACATCTATAGGTTTTTATATGCACAAATTTTAATCCAAGTGTTTTGTTATAACATATTGTATATATAGTACAATATTGTTTATACATTATTGACAGATACCAGTTCATTATGTTATACTGCAGTAGAGAAAATTAGGTGCCTTCCAGTAGGGGACTTTGTATTGCATGGCAATACTTCATTCACTTGTTTGCCTTGCAGCAATTATTCTATACGGACATTTAGGGATTATATTAATAAGCTCTATCATTTATGGAGCATGTATTTAGAAAATGGTACTGTCCTCTTATTGTGCTATTTAATGCAAAAATTCAAGAACATTCTAAGAATTACAGAGACATGTGTACTTTAAGATTCATAAATGATATCAGTTGTATAGCAGTAGATGCAATGTCTCTTTGCACTTCTGCTAAACACTCATACTTTTCTTATGATAATAAGATTGAACATCAATAGACCACATTTGTGTGCCTGTAGAAAAAATTGATTGTGTTAATTGATGTACAATACTTGATGATAATTGTCGTAATGTATCAAGACACCAACCAGTAATTTGCTCACTCTCGTTACCTTTAGTAATAGACAGGAAAGATGACATTAAATCTGAATCGCGTATTCATTGGAGTAAGGTTACTAATGATGAAATAAGCTGTTATATGAAAACCCTTAACAATACAGAGGAATGGCTACAAGCTCGTACCAGAAAATCGAATCTAGTGATGACACTGATAGTGACTCAGTATGGACTGATTGTGTCAGCTGTTACTTCAGCATCGTCAGAATCAACCAGAAAGTGGAAGTTTAAACCTTTTCTGAAACAATATTGGAACGAAAATCAGTCGTTAATACTATTAAACAGAGTCTTGAAAAATGGCTTAACGCTGGAAGACCAAAAATGATAATTTATTATTCTCCGAGTACAAACAAGCAAAGAAAATTTTTCGGCAAGTACACAGGCTAAGTGTACAAAAATTCCTTGAAATGCAGAATGACAAACTTGACACATCAGCAGAAATAGATCACGATCTCTTCTGGCGAATTGTCAATTCAAAACGAAAAGGCAAAGGCACGAAAGCGGGCTGTGCAATTCAGTTCAGCAACATTTTGTACAGGGACCCTGTTGATGTAACTGAACAATGGAAGCTTAATTTATTTTGAAAATTTCTAACAACCAATGGATAACCCAAACTTCCATGAGGGGTTGAAAGCACATGTTCGGCAGCCGTTAGTGATATAAAATCACATTTAGACACTGTTATTCTGTCATTAAGTGTACAAATTGCATGAAAGTAAAATCAACCCTTTGACTTTGAGATGTTTTATCAATCTGTGCTCAAATATGCACAGTTGTGTATGGAACCAGACAGGGTGAGAAGGGCTCTCCTATACTCTGCCTCCTATACATCAATGGACTCATTTTGGAACTTGAACAGTCAAAACTCGAATTTTGCTTGTATAACATGGCCTACTGTCGGAGATGACATAGTACTTGTATCACTTTCAAAACATAGCCATGATAAAATGATTGATATTGGTTACTGTTACTCAACAAATTCGCTATTTTGAGTATAATACTACAAAATGTGCCATTGTGGTTTACGAGTCAAAGACAGAATTTGAGAAAATTACTAGAACTTGAACAATTGGTACAAAATCAATAACAGTGGATACCGAATATGTGCATCTTGGTATAACACTTAATAAATACTCACTCTTAAACGATAACACTCACAACGCTAGCACTAAGCTTCGGGGAACTCTACTTAGCGTAACTAATATCGGGATTAATAATGGAGACTACGTTAACCCACTGACCCTATCAAAGATATATAAATCAGTAGTACAACCTAAAGCATTAATTTTTATGGTTGTGAAATTTGGATTTAAATGACTAATTCTATCACATTGATTCTCGAACGTGCTCATTGTTTTTGTCTAAAATATATACAAAGGGTACCACTGCATGCAAATAATGACATAGCTCTGTTTTCACTTGGATTACATTCCATAACAACAACAACAATAGACTATGAAAGCTGCAGTTTCTAGGACAGCTTTGTAGGCTACCAGGTAGATACTTAGCAAAACAGATTTTTACACAAAGGCTATTTCGTTATACCAATTGTACAGAAAGACAGTGTTTAGGGTTTATGCCAGATATTTTTAAGATCCTGCAAAAATATAATTTTATAAGTTTTATGAATGTTTACATAGACACCTCAAATTTTCCAAGCATAGGAGCATGGAAGTCAGTATTACAGCACTCCGTTTTCCAGCAGGAACAAGAAAAACACTTTGGGGAACCTGTGCCAGCTTATAACAGTTGAACAGTATATGAATATTTTTGATGTGAAAGGTACATGTATTTTCTGGACAATTAGTAGGAAATATCTGTCAGCAAAAATATACTGCTTTACAGTTACAAAGTGCTCTCATTTAATAAGATGGAGAGGTGCAAAAAATGCAATTTTACTGTGGACAGTTCAAACAATACATATGTTTTTCCAATGTAATGAGACGGTCCGTTCATGCCTACGGTCAAAACTTCGCGGTCTGTAGTGTACGTTCTTTTAAGACGTTCATATTGAAATCACCTTTGAGTCAGATCATGGACTTACTGGCCGGTTTATATTGTGCCGATAATGATATAATCATATTAGATGTGATAGAAGCATGTCGTAAAATGCTAGTTTAAAAAGTCACTGAAATACACTGGTATGTATTGTACATATGAGTGACAACTGGATTTGTGAAAAAGACTGTATGGGATTTGTATGTATATATTTGTATATATATACAAAAATGTGACTACGAATTCAGTTGAAGGTTGTTTATTGATTACCCTTTTTATGCCTTGAATTTCGTTCTGACAAAGCATGAATAGAAGAGTGATATCCATCCATATGTTGTTAAAACCTAATTTAAGAAAGATTGTGCCATATTGACTATATAAAGTTAAGTATTTATATTTGTTTAGTATTGTAATTGATATTGTTTGTTTACGCAGAATTTGCTTATTCGGTACAATTCTATGTCATTATAATATTGGTTGCTTATCTTATCCTACTAAGTTGTACTTGTCTGTATTTTGTCATGTTTATGCTCTTTGTATATCTAGTTGTATTACTTATTATACCACCACAAACAAAGTTTTGGGGTGGGTGTATATAGAAGTGAGCTTGTCTTTCGGTTGGTTTTCATGGTTTCCGGACAATAACTCATAAAATGCTTGACAGATTTAACTTATTTTTGGTACACAGGTGTAACATGGTAAAATACAGGGCAAGTTCGACTTTGGCTACAAACCACCAATTTTTGATGTGGTTATGGCCGCAATTGCCAAACTCATGATTTCTGGACAATAACTCATGAAAGGCTTGACAGATTTAAATAATTTTTGATACTTGGGTGAAACATCATAAAATACAGGTCAAGTTCCACTTTGCCTAAAAACCACCATTTTTAGCTTGACTATTCAAAGAATAGGTAGAGTTATTGGACTCACTCATGCGTCAACGTCCATGTCCCGATTTGGTTAAGTTTTTGTATGTAAGCTGGTATCTCAGTAACCACTTATGGGAATGGATTGAAACTTCACACACTTATTCACTGTGACAAACTGACTTACATTGCACAGGTTCCTTAACTCTGTTTTGCTTTTTTACAAAATTATGCCCCTTTTTCGACTTCGAAATTTTTGGTTAAGGTTTTATATGTAAGCTGGTATCTCAGTACCCACTAATGGGAATGGATTGAAACATCAAACACTTGTTCAATGTCATAATCTGACATGCATTGCAGAGGTTCCATAACTCTACTTTGCATTTTTACAAAATTATGCCCCTTTTTCGACTTAACTGTTTTTGGTTAAGTTTTTGTATGTAAGCTGGTATCTATGTACCTACTAATGGGAATGGATTGAAACTTCACACAATTGTCCATTGTCGTGAACTGATATGCATTTTACAGGTTCCATAACCCTGTTTTGCAATTTACAAAATTATTCCCCTTTTTCAACTTTTATTAGCTCACCTGTCACATAGTGACAAGGTGAGCTTTTGTGATCACCCTTCGTCCGTTGTCAGTCTGCACGATAGTGGTTTCATTTATGATTTCATTTTTCTTGAGCTGGCCAGATCCCATTATGGGTTCCAGAGTTATGGCCCCTGAAAGGGCCAAAATTAGCTATTTTGACATTGTCTGCACAATAGCAGCTTTATTTATGATTAGATTTTTACCAAACTTGCACACAACTTATATCTTCATAAGATCTTGGTTCCTTTTTTGAACTGGCCAGATTTCTTTATAGGGTCCAAAGTTATGGCCCCTGAAAGGGCCAGAATTAGCTATTTTGACCTTGTCTGCACAATAGCAGCTTCATTTATGATTTTATTTTAACCAAACTTGCACTCAACTTGTATCACCATAAGATCTTGGTTCCATTATGGGTTCCAGAGTGATGACCCCTGAAAGGGCCAGAATCAGCTATTTTGACCTTGTCTGCACAATAGCAGCTTCATTTATGATTGAATTTAATCAAACTTGCACAAAACTTGTGTCACCATAAGATCTTTGTTCCTTTCTTGAACCGGCCAGATCCCATAATGGGTTCCAGAGTTATGGCCCCTGAAAGGGCCAGAATTAGTTATTTTGACCTTGTCTGCACAATAGCAGCTTCATTTATGATTTGATTTTAACCAAACTTGCACACAACTTGTATCACCATAAGATCTCGATTCCTTTTTATACGCCCAAAGGGACGTATTATGTTATCGCCTCGGTGTCCGTCTGTCTGTCTGTCTGTTGGTTAGCAATTTCCCATCTGCTCTGTAACTATTGAACCCCTTGAAGGATTTCAAAGAAACCTGACACAAATGTTCACCTCATCGAAACGACGTGCAGAGCGCATGTTTCGGATGGCTCACTTCAAGGTTAAAGTCACACTTAGGGGTCAAAGGTCATATGACTTTGTTTTGTGTGTATATTGCTCTGCATTTGCGTTGCATTGCAGGGCTCTTGTTTTTATTTGGCAGATCCTTCTTTTGTTCATTTACAATAATTTCTTTTTTAATTACTTCCCTTTTATATTACTATAAATAGTTATTTAGTAACTTTTTTATTATTGGCCGGAGGGAAAAACCGAGAACACTTTTCTGTGGTACAACATGGATGGTACCTCCAATTTTTAGGTGTATTTCTACATATCTGTACCTTGTAAGAATTTTTTTTTTCTTTTTGGTTAAATTTCTTCTCTTTGTTGTTTGACCTTTTTGTCCTTAAGTGCAATGATAACAGGTGAGCGATATATAGGGCCATTATGGCCCTCTTGTTTTCATTCAACTGTCAAGGCTGTTGAAAAGTCAAGCATTGCTGTCCTTCGACAGCTCGTTTGACGTTGAATGGCCCTTTTCCAACTTAAAATATGCCAAATTCATGGTTTCTTGACTCATGAAAGGGTTGATAGATTTTAAAAAAAATTGATACACAGGTGTAACATCATCAGATATAGAACAAGTTCGACTGACATTGGCTGCAAACCACAAATTTTTCACATAGTTATCAACTATGGCCACAACTATTTTTTATACGCTTGTCCAGGCACTTTCTTTGAAACTAATGGTCGGATTTTGTTGAAATCTCTCCATGACCACGACTAATTTTTGTACCCCCCGACAACAAAGTTGTAAGGGAGGGTATACTGGTTTCATTGTACCCCCCGACAACAAAGTTGTAAGGGAGGGTATACTGGTTTCAGGTTGTCTGTCTGTCCGTAGACACAATCTTGTGCACACCATCTCTCCTCATCCCCTTGACACAATTTAATGAAACTTCACACAAGTGATCAGTAACAACAGTAGTTGTGCATGGGGCATGTTAGGTTCTTTCAGAAAAAAAATTTGCAGAGTTATGGGACTTTGTTTTTTGTTACTGTACTATATACATAGACACAATCTTGTGCGCACCATCTCTCCTCATCCACTTGACACAATTTAATGAAACTTCACACAAGTGATCAGTAACAACAGTAGTTGTGCATGGGGCATGTTAGGTTATTTCAACGACAAAAATTGCAGAGTTATGGGACTTTGTTTCTTGTTAACATACTATGTACATACAGTCTGCATATGCAGTTTTGTGCGCGCCTAATCTTCTGAACCGTTGCACACAATTTAATGAAACTTCACACAAGTGATCAGTACCAACCCTGGTTGTGCATGGTGCATGTTACGTTCTTTTAGATAAATATTCTGCATAGTTATGGGACTTTGTTTTTTGTTACTATACTGTATACATACAGTCTATATACATACAGTCCACATAATTATGCAGTCTTGTGTGCATCAAATTGCAATGTACTGTGTCAGTGTAAGTGGAGGGGTGGGGGGGTGTACATTCATCACCTTTAGTGATAGCTCTAGTTTACGCTTGTCCAGGCATTTTCTTTTAATCTAATTGCGGGTTGCCATACTTCTGGCGGTATTGTGGGGGTATTATTCGTCACTCCTCTGACAGTTCTAGTTTGTATTGGTTATTGTTTGAATATTTTTGCCATGATGCTCTCATATCTGTAGAGGTAATAAAGAATCTAATTATCTGACAAGAATCATTTTTTATGATAATTTCAAAACTAAGATATTTTTTAAAATTTCAATAGTTTCTTTTACCAGCCATGGAGTTCTCTAGAATGATGTAAGATATTCTCTTGAGTAGAAGGAGAAATCAGGGAAGGTAGATCAAACTGTAATTAATACATTCAGTTTATTTGGAGCTATTTCATATCCTTTCAGTGTTTTAAAACAAACAAAATAAACTCCCCTGTATAAAATAAAGACTCCCCTCTACAATACAACCCACCTGTCTGCAGAACAAATAAAACAAAAGTAGATTTAATCAATATACCAGATGGTTGTTGCAACTAGAATCCAAGAGAGTGTTGATTAGGTTGAGTATGTTTACCATGTGTCTGTCTGCCTATCAGTATGATACAATATTGATAAAGCAAATGTTATAGAAATTGATATAGAGGGATCGAAAATATACTTTAACTTAAGACAGGTAAACAGATGGAATTCTCTGGTTATATTTCCAGCAGAGGCCAACCATGACTCCAATTTTTTATGTTTAAAAATTGGTATAATCTGTTTCAGGAAACTAGCCAAGTTAATAAAGAAGTTTGTGTTAGCATGAAATAATGAGAGTAGTATTTGTTTACAGGATGGTAGAGTCAATATGATAGAACAAGGTGTGGCTGAAATGATCAACAGGTCAATGGAGAAACAAGTAACTGTGTTTATATCATTTAGTAGTCAGCATTATTTTATCAAGATCATCAATTTGAAAATGGTATTGTGATTCAGTGAATTAATTTGTTCATCAATAGTCCTTTTATAGCCAAGGTGTTGAAGACCTGTGAGGCATATAGTGCTTGAACTGTCCGTCAACTGTGCCAACAAGTGTCTTCCAATGCAAATGAAACATGGTATATTTCAACAACATGAAGTAGCATGCACATGGTTTCATTACTGCTTTATATACACACCAAAACTGCTCTACACATTGTATTAGTTCAACATTTGCATGTAAACTTAAGTCTCTGTAATGTCTCACTAATCAGCAAGTTCTGTTTTTATTCCCGCTGAAGGTGGGCATATTAAAATCACCATTCGTGTGTGCTGTCGTCCGTCTGTGTGTTGGTGTAAATTCTTGTCCGGGCTGTAATTCTGCCAACCGTAAAGGGATTTTGAAATAACTTGGCATAAATGTTCACCATAATGAGACAACATGTCTTGTGCAAGACCCAGACCCCTAGCTCCAAGGTCAAGGTCACACTTAGAAGTCAAATGTTAACATGTGTCTGGTTCATAACTCTGCCAATTATCAAGGGATTTTGAAATTACTTGGCATAAATGTTCGTGCGCAAGCTGTAAAGTCAAGGTCACACTTAGAGGTTAAAGGTTAACATGGTCTGTTTTTTGTCCAGTCCATAACTCTGCTATTGAGATGGTGTGTCTTGCGCAAGACCCAAATCCCTAGCTCCAAGTTCAAGGTCACACTTAGAAGTCAAAGATTAACATGGTCTTTTTCTTGTCTGGTCCATAACTCTACCATTTATCAAGGGATTAGAAAATAATTTGACACAAATTTTAACTATACTGAGGTGTGTCGCACTTATGACCAGTCTCTCTCATGTCAAGGTCACAAAATGATTCATACCTAAACTATTCTTGCATATTTTGTGCAGACAGCTGTAGCATTCTTGGGCACACTTTGGGGGCATTTGTCACAGCTCTTCGTTTAAACTGATTGGGACCAGAGAAGCTATATATTTGCTCTGTGAAAGTTAACTGCAACACAAAGATACAATGGATTTATGGAGATAGTGTGTATTAAGGCATATAATTAGATTTATAGCAGTAAGCTTTCCATACATAAGATCTGCTAAGATACAAGTTCACAATATAAATTTTTAATGGAGAAAAAATAAACGAATCACCACCACAATACATGGACCAGTTACAGCAAAGAGCCTAGCTGTGCAATACATGGACCAGTTACAGCAAAGTGCCTAGCAGTACCACAAGACATGGACCAGTTACAGCAAAGTGCCTAGCAGTACCACAGTACATGGACTAGTTACAGCAAAGTGCCTAGCAGTACAATACATGGACCAGTTACATCAAAGTGCCTAGCAGTACAATATATGCAGTACAATACATGGACCAGTTACAGCAAAGTGCCTAGCAGTACAATACATGGACCAGTTACATCAAAGTGCCTAGCAGTACAGTACATGGACCAGTTACAGCAAAGTGCCTAGCAGTACAATATATGCAGTACAATACATGGACCAGTTACAGCAAAGTGCCTAGCAGTACAATACATGGACCAGTTACATCAAAGTGCCTAGCAGTACCACAGTACATGGACCAGTTACAGCAAAGTGCCTAGCAGTACAATATATGCAGTACAATACATGGATCAGTTACAGCAAAGTGCCTAGCAGTACCACAAGACATGGACCAGTTACAGCAAAGTGCCTAGCAGTACCACAGTACATGGACCAGTTACAACAAAGTGCCTAGCAGCACAATACATGGACCAGTTACAGCAAAGTGCCTAGCAGTACAATACATGGATCAGTTACAGCAAAGTGCCTAGCAGTACCACAGTACATGGTCCAGGTACAGCAAAGTGCCTAGCAGTACAATACATGGACCAGTTACAGCAAAGTGCCTAGCAGTACAATACATGGACCAGTTACAGCAAAGTGCCTAGCAGTACAATACAGGGACCAGTTACAGCAAAGTGCCTAGCAGTACAATACATGGACCAGTTACAGCAAAGTGCCTAGCAGTACAATACAGGGACCAGTTACAGCAAAGTGCCTAGCAGTACAATGCATGGACCAGTTACAGCAAAGTGCCTAGCAGTACAATACAGGGACCAGTTACAGCAAAGTGCCTAGCAGTACAATACATGGATCAGTTACAGCAAAGTGCCTAGCAGTACAATACAGGGACCAGTTACAGCAAAGTGCCTAGCAGTACTACAGTACAAGGACCAGTTACATATTCACAACAAACCATTTAATGCTTCTTCTATGTACATACACACTGGATTTCAAATCTCAGTAATCATGCCTCACAAATCAGCAGTAACATTCATGTTTTTTTAATATGCCTGTTTTGAAAATTGGGATGCATAATGTGATTGTGCCTTTGTTTGTCTGTCCACCAACTGTGTCTGGAGCATAACTTAAAAATCATTCATAGTATTGACTTCAAACTCAGCAGTAGAGGGCAGGGAGATGACATGCAGACCGCAAATACAGGTATGTAGATCGAAGTTTAAGGTCACACATGGAGCTGAAAAGTCATATCTGTCTGTTACATTTCATATCGTGATCATAACATTATAACAGTTCGAAGTATTGACTTCAAACTTGGCATATGTAGGTAGCTGGAAGATCAATTAATAATATTCATCATATTTTCTAACTGGAGCATAATTTAATATCTTTTGTGAAGGATCTTGCCGCAGAATGCCTGTAAAAATTGTGAAAATGAGAAAAGACCTTATTGATAGTTCAGTAACTGTCAATGAAAAATGAGAACAGTTTGATCTAGGGAGCTTTAGCCAATATTTAGTTCAAAATAGTACACATGTGAAGTTGAAAATGTGTAGTTTTTCAGCTGATACGTGTTGGTCAATTAACTAAGTCAGTGTTCCTTACAAGTTCCAAATTGTTCATTGCAAGTAACAGACAGCTCCATCAGATAAGTCAGAGACTGAGAACAAATGACCAAAGACTTTTTGTGGCTAGTCAGTCATCATAGTGATTGCCTTGCCAGTTGCCTGGGATTTGTACCTATGTGTTCTACTTATTCAGACAGCTGAACAGAACTGTGCTTAAAGCATTCAGCATAAACTTTATTTCTTTATAGACTTTTTAATCTGCATTTTTTTGTTAGTCCAACTGAGCAGAAAGGGCTCCTGATGAGCTGTTGTAACCCCCCTGTGTCTGTCATTGTTCATCTTCAAATACTGTAAAAATCATTTAATTGCGTGGGCATGAAATTTCGTGGTTTTGGTCAAAACTGCAATTTCATGGGGATATGAATTTGTGGATTTTAACTTTTGAACATAAAATGAATGGGAATATTACTTCTTCGTTGGGATTAAATTTTGTGGATTGACTCAACCACGAAATCCACGAAAATTAGTCCCCCACGAATATTAATGATTTCATAGTAGTTTACAGTTTGAGACCAGAGAAGCTATATATTCAGCTCTGAAAGCTAACTAGATCATGAGGATACAACGGATTTATTTAGAAAAAATTCTAAAGTAGCATTACCTTGAATATATACATATTTTGTAGAATGTCATCCTTGAGCTTGGAGAGAAAGAACTATATATTACAGAGGTGACATCTAATAAGGTAATTTGTTTATGTTAAATATTGTCATGAGGTGGATTCTGAAAATAAGTTCTGTTAACACCTGCATTCTTAAAAGTATTCAAAAGTAAACTGATCTACACAGCTTACTTGAAAAATGCTTTTAAAAGTTTACATGGAAGTTACTTTTATACATGTATTGAAATTTTCACTAGAATCATATTTAGGAAAGTATGTTGCTTTATTGTTGTAAGGCCATGCCAGTTTGATTAATAGTTTGTTGGAACAATGTCATCAAAAATGTCATCTTCAGAATAAAATTCATCTGCTTTCATCTACAAAAAATCTGTTGAAATTTTTTCACTGTGAATAATATTCAATAATGAGTTTTCAACACAAACTTAAAATGACCCTTGCCTGTAAAAAAATGGCCCGGGCTAAAGCTGGGGCTGTTTCTTCTGAAAAATAAACAGAACATTACATTTTGAAGCTATTGACTTAACTTTTAAGACACCTTAATTTAGACTATTTCCAGTTCGTGATTGCATTGTGTAGAAATAGTGGTTACATGTTATCGTAATTTTACAGAAGTGAACACTTCATATAGATCAACTTGTCTTGTAAGAGACATATAATGCATATGATCTTGAAAAATGTCAAGACTTCATATAGCCAAGCGGCTGGAGTAGTTGACTTTGATTTACTTGCCCATTGAGAAAGATTAAAACCTTAATTTTAGACAGTCTGCTGATATAAGATAACATAGAGAAGAGGAACAGAAAGGCACAATAACCATAACTCTGTCCTAAATAATGAAAGAGTCATCTCCCTTTTTGCACCTTTTTCAGCACACTAAAGAATTGAACCGAAGGGTCATGGTAAGCTATCAGAATAGAAGGATTGTCCAGTATCCAGTGTCCATCATCCATAAACATCTTCTCCTCTGAAACTACTGGTTAGAATTACACCAGACTTGGTCTGTAGCATCCTGTCAAGGTCCTCTCTCAAAATAATTTTAGGGGCCGATAGAGCTAAAAATAGAAAAAAACAACTTGTAACGACTGCTTCTCATGAATTGCTGGGTGGGTCTTCATCAAACTTGGTCTGTAGCATCATTATAAGATCCTCTTGCAGTTTCGTTCAAATGTGGACATTTGGCCCCTTTAAGGGATCCTAAGAGCTGACAATAGACCTTTGAACTACTTCTCATGAACTGCTTGATAAGTCATTGGAAGGTCCTCTCCTAAATTTTTGCAGATGGGGGCCACTAAAGAAATACGAAAATATAAATATCTTTAAACAACTTTTTCTCATGTACTGCTTGATGTATCTTCATCAAACTTGTAACATCATTATGAGGTCTTCTCCAAATTATATAGAAATGGGAGCACTCTGGACCCCTTTTAGGACCTCTCCAAATTTTATTCAAAGGGGGGCACTTGGCCACTTTAAGGGGCTGCTAGAGCTTAGAAGAGAAATACTTTTAAACAACTCATTCTCATAAACCTCTGGATGGATCTTCATCAGACTTGGTCTGTAGCAGCATTATAAGGTATAAATTGGGGCAGTTGGCCCCTTTCAAGTGCTGCTAGAGCTAAAAATAGAAATACCTTAATACAACTTCTCAATAACCGCTGGATGTGTCTTCATCAAACTTTGTAGCATCATTAGGGGCAATTGGCCCTTTTTTAGAGGTCACAAGAACTAAAAATTGATTGTTAGATCTTCATCAAAATTGGTCTGTAGCATCATGATAAGGTCCTCTTACAAATTTGTTCAAGTGGAGACACTCGAAGCCTAGAGCTAAAAATAGAAATGCTTTTAAATTACTTCTTTTCATGAATTGCTTGATCGATCTTCATCAAACTTGATTTGTAGTAACATTATAATGTCCTCAACCAACTTTGTTCAATTGGGGACACTGGGCCTCTTTTATGGGCTGCTAGAGCTAAATATAGAACTACCTTTAAAATATTCTTTTCATGAATTGCATCATTATAAGGTCCTCTACCAAAATTGTTCAAATGGGAGCACTTGACCCCTTTAACAGACAGTTAGAGCTAAGAAAAGAAATACCTTAAAACAATTTCTTCTCATGAGCAGTTAGATGAATCTGCATCAAACTTAGGGTGTAGCCTCATCATAAGGTCTCTGCTGGGTCACTTTTAGAGGCTGCTGTAGCTAAAAATGGAAATAACTTTAAATATCTTCTTTTCACGAATTGCTGAATGGATCTTCATCAGATTTATTTGTAGCATCTCTGTAAGGTCCTCTCTCCAGTTTGTTCAAGAGAGGGTGTGTGGCCCTTTTAGGGGCCACTAGAGTTAAAAATGGGGAAAAAAATGTAAACAACTTCTTATAAACAGCTTGTTGGATCTTTATGAAACTTCATTTGTAAGGTCCCCTAATGGCACCTCTTGGTCACTTTTAGGGGCCACTAGAGCTAAAAATAGAAAAACCTCTCATGAATCGCTTGATGGATCTTTATCAACTTTGTCTGTAGCATTATAGTAAGGTCCTCTCCCAAATCTGTTCAAATGGTTCTGCTTGGTCCCTTTCAAGGGACACCTGGGTTAAAGATAGAAAAAAAAACAACACTTTCTTATCATGCATTTTGATCTAATTGTAACACATTTAAGGGCCATCACAGCAAAATATAGAGAAAACCTTCATCAACTTTGTCTGTAGCGTCATAGTAAGGTCCTCTCCCAAGTCTGTTCAAATGGTTCTGCTTGGTCCCTTTTAAGGGACACCTGAGTTAAAGATAGAAAAAAACAACACTTTTTATCATGCATTTTGATCTAATTGTCATTGTAAGGTCCCCAAATGGCACCTCTTGGTCACTTTTAGGGGCCACTAGAGCTAAAAATAGAAAAACCTCTAATGAACCGCTTGATGGATCTTCATCAACTTTGTCTGTAGCATCATAGTAAGGTCCTTTCCTGAATCTGTTCAAATGGTTCTGCTTGGTCCCTTTCAAGGGACACCTGGGTTAAAGATAGAAAAAAAAACACACTTTCTTATCATGCATTTTGATCAAATTGTAACACATTTAAGGGCCATCACAGCAAAATATAGAGAAAACCTTTCTATAACTTTTATCTTTTATTTCAATGAATTTCATGAAGAATGTTCACCAAACTTGGTCAGAAGCAAGGTCAGATGATCAAGATTCTCTTTAGATGAACGGCAAAGGCCCATTTGGGCCTCTTGTTTGTAAATGTCCCTGTATGGCATTTTATAGTTCTGTTTACTAGCCGAAGAGAATGACATGTGGCCACCCTTGTGCTCATATTGTGAAACCTTAGGTCACCGCTACCCTCGTAAAAATCTTGCTCTTTATTGTGAAACATCAGGTCACTGCCGTCTTTATTAGACTATGAGCCAGAAGGGGTTTTGCTCCCCCCACCCCCCCAGGGAGAATTTTGTGGACCATATTTTTTTGAAACTCCAATGTGTGGTGAACATTTTGGCATAAAGTTTGCAACTGGCGAGTGGGGCTTTTCTCCGTAACACCACCTTAAAATATGTTACCCTCAAAACCAATAATTTTTTCATCAATTTTTACAGACGAATGGTACCATTATGTTAGTAAATCATTTCAAGTTTGCATATTTTATTACAAGGTGTATACTAGATGCTGCAATCTGATAAAATTTCAATATCTAAAATGTGATGTTAAAGAAGAAAAATATCGGAAAAAGATACGTTACCCTAAAAAAGGCAACATTTTTGGCATGAAGTTTTTATTGCAAATTTAGATGACCAGGTAATTAGAAATTGAAGTTACTATTAAAAAGTTCAAAGTTTAGCAAAAACAATGATATATAGATTGCTAGTATAAGTTAAGGGAAAGCATACTTTTAGCGATTCTTAAAATGTAACGTCATTCTTCCAAAATATGCTAATTTTCAGTCATACCTACTTCAAACATGTTTTTCATAAAAATGTTCTATCAGTTTTATATTGACATTCTTTAGTTACATGTAATACAACTATATACTTATTTATCAACAAACCTCTAACTTGTAAGATGTCTTACATTGAATTCTACATTACATTTTACGTTACCAAACATACAAATTATATTGTATGTCTTCATTTTCTTTTAAACACACTTTATCAGTTGAAAAAAAAACAACAATATAATTCTGTTCTCAACAGTATAGTTTTGCATTTCAAACTGAAGGTTTAACTTAAAACACGTATAAATATATCAAATTAAGTTACAGTTTACGTTACCGAACAAACTAACTATATCTCTTGTGTTCTGTTACCTTAAATATACTGTAGCACTTAGAAAAAGCATATCTACAATTCAATCAAAATATGTTTTAACATAGCTTTGCATTTTAACTTTAAACCCATGTATTTAAAAAACAGTCTACGTTACAATTTACGTTGTACGTTACCTAACCTATAAGCTATACATTTTCATGTATTCTGTATTGTGAACATACACTTTATCTTGGAAAAATAGCAAACTTACAATAATTTTTTTTGGTTTTAAATATTTTGCTTTTAATTCTAAACACATTCTAGAACCTTATTTACATGGTCCATGATTACACCTTCACGAGAACACTATGCAGCCAAACATTTTTTAAACAATTGATATATATATATTCAGCTATTTAAGCACATTGAAGTGACATAATATATACAGACATTGCCCAACACAGTGCTCTATAAAGATGCTAAATTTAAAACAGGCATATCACGATATTTAGAAATCTTGTGCATGTTTATGCACACACATTTTACATTTTGTTAACTGCTGTATGTTGTAACTGTGATTGTTTTGAATGTACAGTAGATTCATTCATCAGCATAGACTTCATCCAACATGTTGTCAATCTCAACTGTATCCTTAAGTAGATATACCATGTACATGTATCTTCTATGAAGCCGGTATCCAGTAATGGTCATGACGGGAATACTGTGACTTTCTTTAATACGATATGTATATATTGATGGTAGTTCAATAAGACAATTATAGGAACTGCCTCAAAATATGATATTCTGCAAGTGAAATTAATGTAACTCTAGTAGGTAAAGTAAAGTGCATTTGATTGCCCAGTCTGAAGGCAAGTTCTTACAAAACTAACTCTTTTGATGGCAAATATGGGACTTTAAAGTTTTATGGGTGGATTCCGTTACCAATTGACAAGTTTATTCCAGACAGAGGACCTATTTGATTTCCAGTCATTTGAACCTCAACTGGTTTCTAGAGAACCTAAGGTCAGAGACAAATAACACTATTGGGGAATATTGTTACTAAAAGTCAAGCCACTTGTGTGAAGTTCGGAGGCCACTTTCTTCCAAAGGTTTGTGTACCTCATACTAGCAACCCTATTCAACATCAACATCAAAAGCCCGCTTGAGTACTGCCCTTCAATCACACTGGGCAGTTGCCTTTTAATAATGTTGGGTACCAACAGTCAATCTATCATTGTTTTGTCTAGGTCATGAGGGCATTTGTCTAGGTCATGAGGGCATACAGGTCTGGTGGTTGCCACCACTAGAAACCTTATTGTATTCGGTACCACCTTCTCTAACAGGGTTTTATCTTCCTGCATTTAACCTAAGTGCATGTACATCAAGTCCATCTCCATGACAGCAACAGTTACTATGGAACAAATATATGTTGAGCAATACTTGTCCTGCTTCGCAAACTGCAGTGTCGTTGTTTGGGGATCAGTGTCCATGTCTATTTTACTAATTCCTTCATTCCGAGGTTGGTAGTTTACACTACCCTTACTGTGCACATTTCGGGAGAAAGGGTTGGGTTATGACAACAATTACTGAATGGACCTTGCTCCTGAAACTATGGCTTTACACAATTATGGAAACATCGACTTGGAGGGGCTGGGTCTATGGGATGTGTTCATGTCTCCTGTTCTGATGGATAGACCAGTAGGGGCACGTTGTGCCAGAGTCTCACTTATTGGTCTGGTTTTGGCTTGCTTACCCTTACTCAGTAAGTGGACGTGTGGATTTGGTTAAGTGGCGGCAAGATCAACTTATCTCCAGTGTGAGACTGCAGTCTCTAAAACTGATGGTAGATATGGCTGTGCAGCCTTTATGTAACCACAACATTCTTTGTACTTGGTTTGAAACACGAGTCCCTTCCAGATGGGTATTGGTATTTCGGGACCTTTTGAGGGACCTGTCTGGTTTAAGCAATAGAGATTCTTGGGCTGGAGGCCTAGGAAAGGGACTTCGGGCCATGGATCATTTACTTAAGACCCTCGTTTAGATATGTGTCAGCAGAGGCAAAGCCCAGTACAGCAATAGACGCAGAAACTGTGTCCATCTGTTTGAAGTCTTCCCAGCTTCCTGGGTATCCCAGGTTTATCCTTGTGAAAGATGCAGAAGCTATGTCCATCCGTCCGCCAAACTTTCAAGAAAACCCAAGTTTCTCATATTTGTATGTTTTACTAGGTATCTTGACTGTGTTTTAGAAATATAGGTCAGAATGAGTATCCCATAGTACACATTAGTATGGGTATTCCAGCACGGTAATAATTTGGTACATTTCTCCGTGCAACCCAAGAGTTTATGAACTAATGCAGTATGTGTATCACCTGGTATACATTAGTGTCAGTAATATGGTCCTTGCTCTGGGTATCCCAGGGCCTTGATAAATTGGTATTTTTTCCAGGCATGCCGGAAGTTTATGAACTTGGGTCAGGGTATCCCATGACCTTAAGTTTTGTTATTATAAGATATGTGTGGAATAACTGCTTCAGTATAGTAATTAACCATCCATTGGGGAATCTCGTCTGTTTTAAGAAGGAAGTACTTGTGGTCTGCTTCGCATTAGATGTATGATTGTTATTAGCAAAACCTCCATGTTAATATCCAGCAGGGTATCCCTGTTATGTCTGATTCTGCAAGGAATCCATTTGTGGCCTCCCAAGCCCTTATGACCCGCTTTATAGAACAGGGCTGGGGGAGTGTAGTGAGAATGCTGTTAATGGTAACCAAGGTCACTGTCAGAGGTCACAGGAGAAACAGCAAATCAGCGAGGAGGATCGACATCACATGGCTAGGAGGATCAATCGTTTACGAGGAGTATCTCCTCTAGACCAAACTCTATTGTATACAGTTGTATTTATCATCAACAACCGAAATCTAAGGCCATCTGCCTTTTAGCGTTAGAAACCTCTTCCACCCCTAATAAGAGTGTATAGTGAATACCATTTTTCACTTCAAGCTCAATGTCACACTTAGTCGTCAGAGGTCATACCTTAGGACTAATATTGCTTCGCATTGCGGTGTCTATGTTATTTGATTATACTAATGATAATTATGATATGCAGTCATACTGGTACATTCAAAGAGCTATATATTCTTAATATACATTTAAATAATATTTCTAATGAATTATAAAATCTATATACATTTATTTGATAATATTGTTCATGTCTGGTGATGTTTATTTATAGTCCAATATATATTATTTTTAAAATCCTGACCATATAGGTAACACCAAAATTTTAAATATTTTTTCTTTAACACATATTTGGAAAGGTAACATATCATATGTGACATATTGAATAAGTTAACTCTAGGGACAGTTTTATTATATATAAATTTAATTACTGAACTGTGTATTGGCCATTATCAGTATTTTACAGCTTAAAAAATCATCATTGTTGATATATTTCTATGTTCTAGTAATTTCAAAAGAAGTAACGTAAGTTACGGATAATACATAACATCTATTCACCTAAAATGATATGAACATATGATAATTTCTATTTTAAATACATAAACATATCTAAGCGTCTTGTTTATTACGAATAATTGTACAACAGGCATGTTTTTAATATTGAATTAACATAAATAGTGAATTAAATGAAAATTTGCATGGTAACGTATTTTAAATCTCCGTAACTCGTTAAAGCCCCAACGGAAACTTGCAAACTTTTGTCTGTGAATGCCAACTACCATAAGGTTTAAGAAAATCATAGTGTTGAAAATTCCCCCTGGGGGGGAGCAGGGTCAATTGTCAGCTCAAGGTCTATATGAAATATCTTGTTTATTTCAGGTGCTGGTTCAACATTTATATACTGAAATATCAGCATGTGGCCGGAGGACAGATGCTTTGAAAAATTTTGCATTTATAGCTGGGTAAGTGTGCAAGTGATTTGAAACATTTTTCATTTGTAGCTACGTAAGTGCATGAAGGACAGATGCTTTGGAACATTTTGCATTCATAGCTGGGTAAGTGGATAGAGGTCAGATGCTTTAAAACAGTTTGCATTCATAGCTGGGTAAGTGGATAGAGGACAGATGCTTTGAAACATTTTGCATTCATAGCTGGGTAAGTGGATAGAGGTCAGATGCTTTAAAACATTTTGCATTCATAGCTGGGTAAGTGGATAGAGGACAGATGCTTTGAAACATTTTGCATTCATAGCTGGGTAAGTGGATAGAGGTCAGATGCTTTAAAACATTTTGCATTCATAGCTGGGTAAGTGGATAGAGGACAGATGCTTTGAAACATTTTGCATTTATAGCTGGGTAAGTGGGTAGAGGTCAGATGCTTTAAAACAGTTTGCATTCATAGCTGGGTAAGTGGGTAGAGGACAGATGCTTTGAAACATTTTGCATTTATAGCTGGGTAATTGGGTAGAGGACATATGCTTTAAAACATTTTGCATTCATAGCTGGGTAAGTGGGTAGAGGACAGATGCTTTGAAACATTTTGCATTCATAGCTGGGTAATTGGGTAGAGGACAGATGCTTTGAAACATTTTGCATTCATAGCTGGGTAATTAGGTAGAGGACAGATGCTTTGAAATATTTTGCATTCATAGCCTGGTAAGCGGGTAGAGGACAGATGTTCTGGAACATTTTGCATTCATAGCTTGGTAAGTGGGTAGAGGACAGATGCTTTGAAATATTTTGCATTCATAGCCTGGTAATTGGGTAGAGGACAGATGCTTTGAAACATTTTGCATTTATAGCTTGGTAATTGGGTAGAGGACAGATGTTCTGGAACATTTTGCATTCGTAGCTTGGTAAGTGTGTAGAGGACAGATGCTTTGAAATATTTTGCATTTATAGCTGGGTAATTGGGTAGAGGACAGATGCTTTGAAACATTTTGCATTCATAGCCTGGTAAGTAGGTAGAGGACAGATGCTTTGAAACATTCTGCATTCATAGCTGGGTAATTGGGTAGAGGACAGATGCTTCGAAACATTTTACATTCATAGCCTGGTAAGTGGGTTTGAGATAAGTTGCTTTGAAACATTTTGCATTTATAGCTGGGTAATTGGGTAGAGGACAGATGCTTTAGAACATTTTGCATTCATAGCTTGGTAAGTGGGTAGAGGACAGTTGCTTTGAAACAGTTTGCATTTATAGCTTGGTAATTGGGTAGAGGACAGATGTTCTGGAACATTTTGCATTCATGGCTGGGTAATTGGGTAGATGACAGTTGCTTTGAAACATTTTGCATTTATAGCTGGGTAATTGGGTAGATGACAGATGCTTTGAAACATTTTGCATTCATGGCTGGGTAAGTGGGTAGAGGACAGTTGCTTTGAAACATTTTGCATTTATAGCTGGGTAATTGGGTAGAGGACAGATGCTTTGAAACATTTTGCATTCATGGCTGGGTAATTGGGTAGAGAACAGTTGCTTTGAAACATTTTGCATTCATAGCCTGGTAAGTGGGTAGAGGAAAGATGCTTTGAAACATTTTGCATTCATAGCCTGGTAAGCGGGTAGAAGTCAGATGCTTTGAAACAGTTTGCATTTATAGCTGGGTAATTGGGTAAAGGTCAGATGTTCTGGAACATTTTGCATTCATAGCTGGGTAAGTGGGTAGAGGACAGATGCTTTGAAACATTTTGCATTCATAGCCTGGTAAGCGGGTAGAAGTCAGATGCTTTGAAACAGTTTGCATTCATGGCTGGGTAATTGGGAAGAGAACAGTTGCTTTGAAACATTTTGCATTCATAGCCTGATAAGTGGGTAGAGGAAAGATGCTTTGAAACATTTTGCATTCATAGCCTGGTAAGCGGGTAGAAGTCAGATGCTTTGAAACAGTTTGCATTTATAGCTGGGTAATTGGGTAAAGGTCAGATGTTCTGGAACATTTTGCATTCATAGCTGGGTAAGTGGGTAGAGGACAGATGCTTTGAAACATTTTGCATTTATAGCTGGGTAATTGGACAGATGCTTTGAAACAGTATGCATTTATAGCTGGGTATTTGGGTAGAGGTCAGATGTTTTGGAACATTTTGCATTCATAGCCTGGTAAGCGGGTAGAGGACAGATGCTTTGAAGCATTTTGTATTTATAGCTGGGTAATTGGGTAGATGACAGAATGATGCTTTGGAGCATTTTGCATTCATAGCTGGGTACAAAAGCTTGTTAATGCTCTAGAGGCCACATTTATTACCCTACCTTCATTATCCCCCGCCGATGAAAATGGGAGGGGGGTATTGAAATGGCGTTGTCCGTCCGTCACGTCCGTGCATCCGTGTGTGCGTGCGTGTGTCCGTCCGCAGCCATTTCTCAGTAACTAGCAGGTAGAATTTCATGAAACTTGAAATAAACATGAACCAACATACTGCGATGATGCCCGTTAAGTTTTTTTTTGGATTGGTCGATTTCCCTTAGAGTTATTGCCCTTGATTTAATGAAAAATGCCCAAAAATGTCCGTCCGCAGCCATTTCTCAGTAACTAGCAGGTGGAATTTCATGAAACTTGAAATAAATATGAACCAACATACTGCAGTGATGTCCATCAAGTTTTTTTTTGGATTGGTCAATTTCCCTTAGAGTTATTGCCCTTTATTTACTGAAAAATCCACGTCTGCAGCCATTTCTCAGTAACAAGCTGGTAGAATTTCATGAAACTTAAAATAAATATGAATCAACATACTTTGATGATGTATGTCATTTTTTTTTTTCAATTGGTCAATTTTCCTAAGAGTTATTGCCCTTTAATTATTTGAAAATCTACAGATTTGTACATAACAAACCAACCAATTGGTAGAATTTCATAAAACTTCTTTCATTCTTTTCCGTGAACATTTATTATAAACATGTGAAGTTGTGTACCCACACCTGGTCACCACCTTGCTTTCGTCACACCCCCTCCCCCGACCAACCCCCCCCCCCCCCCCCAAAAAAAATTCTTTCCTTTTTATAATTATTTTTTTCAGACTTTCATGAATATTTATCAACATACAAAGTTGTACTGCTCCCCCACCTCACTCCTCCACCCAGTCATCTCCCTCCCCCCCCCCACACACACACACATTTTTATTTTTTTTCATTTTTAATTTTCCATCCATATTTCAATATTTATAATCAACATCGATGATCAATGACAATAATCGATGTTTTGTACCCTCATCCAGTCACCCCCACTGCCCCTCCTCCCCCAACCAAAAAATAGCATTCATTTTCTGTTAAATTGATTTTGACAAATGAAATTATTTGCTTCTTAGTAACATCCTTAACTTTTTGCCGGATATATTTTTTTGCCATTCCTGACCACAAACCCTTTCGGCGGGGGATACCAATTCATCGAATTTGCTTGTTAAACTTGGTTAGAATGTCGATCTTTATGATTCTAAGGCCAAATTTAACAGGTGACACGCTTTTTTGTTCTGCAGACATGTGGGGAGTTTGTTTTGTTTGTATTGCAGAGGGGAGTCTTTGTTTTATTCTGGGGAGTTAATTTTCTAATCCACCCTTGAAGGATTTCGAAGAAACTTAAAGTAAACGTTCACCTCGTCCAGACAAATGCAGAGCGCATGTTTGGGATGGTTTGTTTCAAGGTCAAGGTCACACTTACGGGTCAAAGGTCATATGACTTTGTTTCGTGTCCACTCTGTAACTCTTTAACTGCTTGAAGGATTTTAAAGAAACTTGGCACAAATGTTCACCACATCGAGACGACATGCAGAGCACATGTTTTTGTGTGGCTCGCTTCAAGGTCAAGGCCATATTTAGGGGTCAAAGGTCATACCTTAGGGAGTATATTGCTCCACATTGCGGTGCTCTTGTTTTTTCTGTAATAGGGACTGAAAGATGGCTTGTGTTTCTTTCTTTAGAATTACGAGTAATGTTGGGGATCAAAATTTTGAAACTCTTCCCACAAATCTGGTACCAGTATTTTTATTATACCCCCACAAACGAAGTTTGGGGGTATATAGGAGTGAGCTTGTTGGTCTGTCGGTCCGTTGGTTTTCATGATTTCCAGACATTAACTCATGAAAGGCTTGACAGATTTAAATAATTTTTGGTCACAATGAATTTGAAGTGTAATTTCCTTACCTTAGAAGAAATTGAAACAGGAAAAAGGCAAATAAAAAAATACAACAGAAATTAAAATAAGTTCATTTGAAAACATTTCTTTAATTTACACAAAATATGCAACATATTTCTTATTTATATGAAATTTAAATGAAAACCGACTATCGGAAATGAAAAACAGGATAGTTAAGAATAACCAAGAATAACCAGTTCCAATTCACTAACATGGGAAATAATTGACTAGCCAGGAAAATTGATGAGGGGGGAAAGAATTGACTAGTTAGTTTTTTCCCCCCATAAGAATGATCAAGAGTAACCAGTTGCGATTGGGGGGGGGGAAAAATTGACTAGAGGGGGAAAGAACTGACCAGTCAGTTTCTTCCACGGGGAAAAAACTGGGGAAAGAACTGACTGGGGAAAGAACAGACTGTTACACTGGAACAGTTAAACGGTTTCCAGATGAAAACATGAGAACTCTTAGGCCAAGGATCATAAATTTTGGTACACAGGTGTAACATCATAAAATACAGGTCAAGTTCAACTTTGAGAATAGTAGGTCAAGAGTCAAGGTCACAATGACTGGGAACAGTTTACCGGTTTCCGGATGGTAACTTGAGAACGCTTGGGCCTAGGATCATGAAAGTTCATAGGAAGGTTGGTCATGACCAGCAGATGACACCTATTGATTTTGAGGTCAGTAGGTAAAGGTCAAGGTCACAGTGACTCGGAACTTTTAAACCGTTCCCGGACGATAACTTTAGAACGCTTGGGCCTAGAATCACAAAACTTAATAGGGAGGTTGATTATGACCAGCAGATGACCCCTATTGATTTTAAGGTTTGACTTTGACATTGGCTAATACTTCTGTTACAAGGTCATATTGTGGGGGTATAATTCCTCACTCTTGTGACAGCTCTAGTTTCATTTTAACTTACTATGAGAACTATTTACACTTTTTATTTCAGTGAGACGTATTGCAGTTTAGCAAAAGAATTTTATTGCCATGTATTTGAAGCTGTTTCACCAGAGGAAGTAAGTTAGATTTTTTATCATACTTTTCCTTGGAAAATTAACTGTTAAGTTAATCATAAACTGTTTGTCTATATATGCATGTAAAGGTGTGATACAAAATAATGGTTGCATTGATTATACAATGCTTTTGATTTCTTTCTTGATATGCTTTTAAAGTATTATCTTGAAATTTGCACATCTGTCTGTCTTTCTGGCCATCTATCACAAAAGATTGTCTGGACTACTCCTCTGAAACTACTGGTTGGATTTCAACCAAACTGTGTAGGAATTCTCAGTACCATGGCTAGTTTGAAGTTGAAATGCATTTTGGTGAAGATATTGCCCTTTAAAGGTCAGTTGAGATAAGTCTTGCCCTGTTGTGAGTGTAAAAGGATGTCTATACTAACTATCTACTACTGATTAGTAGTATATGAAACTTTTTTGGTGTATTGCATCATCATAAAGAGATAAAGAAGACTATTTTCATTTCATTGTATACATATATTTAGTTTTCTGCTGTTCTGTGCTCAGTTTTGATGAAATAGTATTTGAAACTTTTCGATTATTAAATGTCTTTCAAGATTGGGTAGTTGTTAATGTGGCCTCTCCCTTTGTAGGAATGTGTAGTGCCAAGGTTAATTTTGCATATGAATTATGTCAGCATTTCCTTGTTGAATGGGTTATGGCCTCCTAAGGTCAAAGTCAAGATGACAGCATACTTAATACCTACTTTCTTCTTGAGGGTCCATTTATGTGGTGCATAATTATGTTTTGCAAACAAAACTTGTTTAATTTTTGTTGTTTAGATATAGTTGTATACAATTTTTTGTACCTTTTTGGTCATTTGAAAGGGTCAAATTATATGGTTTATTTTGTCTTTTTGTCTGACTCCAAACACATGTTTTTAAAACCGCTGGATATTGCATTTTAAATCACCTTTTCATTTAAATGAAGGGGTATAGGAAGTCATTTTACGAAAATCAGTCTCTGGTTTACTTATATTTAAATTTGTTATTCATCATACTACGTGTGATAGAATAACTGAAAATATGTTTTACAATACAGTACCTTTTAAATTAGTTGAATTTATTTTACAGCCATTATAAATTAACCTCTTTTTCAGGCAAAAGTTATTCTGTGCACAATTGGTATGTACATTCTTTCTTATGTTTTAGTTGTTATGTTTAGAAGGGGTTATAAGGGTATTTGGCCAGGCCATAACTTTGTACTTATAACTTTAATTCAAACTAAGTTTACAAGTTCATATTTTTATGACAAGGTTGCAGCTAGAAGTGTGCAGTAAGAGTCCTGTTTTGGGAGAGATCCTCAAGGTGATAGGGCATAGGTATTCATTATAACATTATCACTGTCTGTCTAGCGGTGTGCAGTATGAGCCCTATGTTGGGAGAGATCCTCAAGGTGATAGGGCACAGGTATTCATTATAACATTATCACTGTCTGTCTAGCGGTGTGCAGTATGTGTCCTATGTTGGGAGAGATCCTCAAGGTTATAGGGCACAGGTATTCATTATAACATTATCACTGTCTGTCTAGCGGTGTGCAGTATGTGTCCTATGTTGGGAGAGATCCTCAAGGTGATAGGGCACAGGTATTCATTATAACATTATCACTGTCTGTCTAGCGGTGTGCAGTATGTGTCCTATGTTGAGAGAGATCCTCAAGGTGATAGGGCACAGGTATTCATTATAACAATATCACTGTCTGGCCTATTTAGGGAGAGATCCTCAAGGTGTCTGTGTCTGTCTGTCTGTCTGTCACAAAGCTTGTCCGCACTCTAAGTCGAACATTTCTCATCCGATCTTCACCAAACTTGAACAAATTGTGTTTGACCATAAGACCTCAGCCAAGTTCGATAACTAGCCAAATCCGTCCCAGGCACTTTTGAATTATGGCCCTTGAATTACTGATTGGGTCCACTCATCAAAGCCATTCAGAGAAACTAGACATTTTTCAATGGGGTCCACTCATCAAAGCCATCGAGAGAAACTAGACATTTTTCAATGGGGCAGTTGTGGGAGACATGCGCTTTTCTAAAAAGCATCTCTAGTTATAACATTATCACTGTCTGTCTAGCAGTGTGCAATATCTGTCCTGTGTTGGGAGAGGTCCTCAAGGTGATAGGGCTTAAGTATTCATTATAACATTATCACTGTCTGTCTAGCAGTGTGCAGTATCTGTCCTATGTTGGGAGAGATCCTCAAGGTGATAGGGCATAAGTATTCATTATAACATTATCACTGTCTTTGATACTCATTGTTCATTATGCAGTCATCAAGTTTGATGTCAAAGGGGTCAAATAAGTCTTCATTTTGCTATTTTCTTTGAAAATCATGTCTTTGTTTCCATTGTGAAGTATTTAGATATGAAACACACATGCAATGTGGTGTTCCTTAAATTAGATTTGTTTGGTTGGTTCATGTATGTATTTTAAGTATAGTCCTTACAATTGTGCTGCATGTTTTTATCAAATTAAATGGGCGTTTCTGAAAAAATCACAATTTTGATAAAATTTTCGCAAAAAGAAGTTTTCTACAGTGAAGATTATAATGAATCTTCACGCAGTCATAAATAAATATTATGGTCCATAATATGTTGGAATGTATAGGTCAGTTATAGAGATATTTGCCCATGATGAAAGAGATCCACAAATCACACACTGATTTAAAGACATTAATTGGAATTTAGTTTTAAGATTATTTGGAATTATTTAACATGTCAAACATTTTAATATCATATTATATCTTTAGAAAGATGTTAAGGTAGTAATGTTGCCATTTCGTTAAATCTACTTAAGGATGCATTAAAATAATTTTCACTTCCATATACTGAGTCCGGGCTTTATTCTTTTATGTTATCAGGATAAATGACGTTATGCCATTACTGTAGGTTTATCAAGCATGCAAAACATATGGATTGTAAAATGAAATTTCTCAGCTTTGATCTGGGACTTGGGTTCCTATTGTTGTTTCCTTTAAGATGGTTAAGAATACACATTGATATAAGAATGAAATTTGTGTTTGACAGCTCAAGGCTTTGACAGGACACACCTGATGACATGATATGCACAGATACAATGTTGGATGTACCATGGTGGAAACCGAAGAAATGTGATTCTTGGAGATCTGAACTTTAAATATTTACCTACGCAATACCTTTACTTCTTTGCTTTTACAGAACCTTTATCTTTAATATTATTTACAAAGAAATACAGTCTTCACTTTTTATTAGCTCACCTGAGAACAAAGTGCTCAAGGTGAGCTATTGTGACCAGTCAATGTCTGTCATCGTCCGTCAACATTTGCCTTGTTAACACTCTAGAGGCCACAGTTGTGACCCAATCTTTATGAAACTTGGTCAGAATGTTTGTCTTGATAATTGTTAGGTCAAGTTTAAAACTGGATCATGTGAGGTCAAAAACTATGTCAGTAGGCCAGGTCAAAGGAAAATCCTGTTAACACTCTAGAGTCTACAATTTAAGTTTGAAACTCATGAGAGTCATCAGAATGTTTATCTTGATGATTCCACGGTCAAGTTTAACAGTCGAGCAATATAGGGTCATCATGACCCTCTTGTTCATTTGATGTGCATGAAACTGGGTCAGAATGTTTCGCATGAGTTTTTATCTTGGTCAGGTAGGGTCAAAAAGTAGGACACTAGGTCAAATCAAAGAAAAAGCTTGTTTACACTCTAGGGGCCACATTTTTTATTCTATCTTCATAAAACTTGGTCAGAATGTTATTATGAATTCTTGAATGATTTTTAATCTGGATGACATGGGGTTAAAAACTAGGTCACTAGGTCAAATCAAAGGAAAAGCTTGTTTACTCTCAAGAGTCCACTTCTTTGGTCCAATCGTAATTAAAATTGATCAGAATATTTGTTTCCATCAAATCATTAGGTCAAACATATTTACACTGTTATGGTCTGTTACGCAGATGAGCAACCTAGGGCCATCTTGGCCCGTTTGTTACATATTTCAGTTACATGTGTTGTATGTTGAAAGTAATCCTTCACTATTTATAGTTCACCTGAGCCAAAGGCTCATGGTGAGCTTTTGTGACTGCTCAATGTGCGTAGTGCGTCGTGTGTCCGTCAACAGTTCCTAAAAAATCTTCTTCTTGAAAACCACTGGGCAGAATTACACCAAACTTCACAGGAATGATCATTGGGTGGTCCCCTTTCAAAATTATTCAAAGAATTGAATTCCAAGCAGAACTCTGGTTGCCATGGCAACCAAAAGGAAAAACTTAAAAAATCTACTTGTCCAAAACCACAGGGCCTAGGGCTTTGATATTTGGTATGTAGCATCATATAGTAGTTCTCTACCAAGACTTTTCAAATTATTCCCCTAGGGTCAAATATGGCCTCGCCACGGGGGTCACATGGTTTATATAGACTTATTTAGGAAAAAACTTTAAAAATCTTCTCGTCTGAAACCACAAGACCTAGGCCTTTGATATTTGGTATGTAGCATTGCCTTATGGTCCTCTACTAATGTCCCTAGGGTGGAAAGAGGCCCTGCCTTGGGGGTACCAAGTTTTACAAAGACTTATATAGGAAAAACTTTAAAAATCTTTTTGTCTGGAACTGCAAGGCCTAGGCTTTTGATATTTGGTATGTAGCATTGCCAAGTGGTCCTTTACTAAGATTATTTAAAATTATGCTCCTTAGATTAAAAGAGGCCCCACCAAGGGAGTCCCAAGTTTTACATAGACATATATAGGGAAAAAAATTAAAAAAATTTCTTGCCTGAAACTGCAAGGTCAAGGCCTTTGATATTTTGTATGTTGCATTGCCTAGTGGTCCTCTACCATAATTGTTCAAATTATGCCCCATGGGTGAAAAGAGGCCCTGCCCTGGGGTACCAAGTTTTACATAGACATATATAGGAAAAAAAAATTAAAAAATTTTCTTGCCTGAAACTGTAAGGTCAAGGCCTTTGATATTTTGTATGTTGCATTGCCTAATGGTCCTCTACCATAATTGTTCAAATTATGCCCCTTGGGTGAAAAGAGGCCCTGCCCTGGGGGTACCAAGTTTTATATAGTCTTGTTTAGGGAAAACAATTAAAAATCTTTTTGTCTGAAAGTTCAAGGCTTAAGCCTTTGATATTTGGTATGTAGCATTGCTTAGTGGTTCTCTAACAAGATTGTTCAAATTATGCCGCTAGGGTGAAAAGAGGCCTCGCCCAGGGGGTCACTTGTATATGATATATATAGGAAAATATACTTAAAAAAATTATCTGATCATATTTCCTAGACTGTTTAATTATAATTACCTGATGACCCCAAGTAACTAGGGATCACTTGACTGTGACCTTGACCTAATGACCTACGTTTTTGTTTTTTAAGATACAGCCTTGAAATTTGGATGACATACACAGTTTTGCACACCGATCTTAACAGCATAGAAATCAGACCCCGTCAATAACTTTCGATAAAAATTTCAATATTTATCTTTAATGTTCTTATTGTGACCTACTGACCTACTTTTTTGTTTTTGAAGCTACAGCAAAATGACTTGGGCCACATGTATAATGTTTGATACAGATTTCAATTCTCATCTTGAATAGTCTTTATCCTGACCTGCTGACCTACTTTCTTGTTTTTGAAGATACAGCATGGAAATTTGGACCACATGTAGAACTTTAGATACAGTTTTCAATACTCATCTTAAATATTATTAATCCTGATCTATGGACCTATTTTCTTGTTTTTGAAGCTACAGCAAAGAGATTTGGACCACCTGTAAAAAAATTTAACAGATTTCAGAACTTATCTTGAAGAATCTTTACCATGACCTTCTCACCTAGTTTTTTTTTGTTTTTGAAGCTTTGGCAAGCAGTTAAGCTCAGGTGAGCAATATAGGGCCATCATGGCCCTCTTGTTCATATTGGAGGTACATAAACGGATCAGTACCATAAACAGCTTCTGTAATTGGGCTCCCTAAAAAATTTAGAGGAGAGGCACAAAGGTCTGTTGTTGTCCATTCGTCCATTTTCCATAATTAGGCATCCCACCCTTCAAAGAAAGAGGGGTATATTGTTTTGCAGATGTCTGTTGGTCGGTCCATAGACCAGTCGGTTTCCAGGTGACAACTCTAAAACGCTTGGGCCTAGAATCATGAAAGTTGAGGTTAGTTTTGACCAGAAGATAACCCCTATTGATTTTGATATCATAGGTCAAAGGTCAAGGTCACAGTGACCCGGAACAATTAAACCGATTTCCAGATGTAAACTTGAGAACGCTTTGGCCTGTGATCACGAAAATAAATAGGGAGGTTGATCATCACCAGCAGATGACCTCTATCGATTTTTGAGATCAGTAGGTCAAAGGGCAAGGTCACATTGAATTTTTTTGCAAAATAACTAGAGAATGCTTTGGTCTAAGATCACATTTGTTACGGAGGTCACTTATGACTAGTAAATGGCCCATAATTATTGAATTAGCAATTAGCATTGATCTTTAGTATCATTATAAGGTCCTCTCCAAAATGTGTTCATACTGGGGCACTTGTATCCCTATAGGGACTGCTAGAGCTAAAAACAGAAGTACCTTAAAATGATATCTAAACATTCACCGGTTGATGGATCTGTAGCATCATTATATGGTCCTTTTCCAAGAAGTTTGTTCAAATGGGGGTGCTTGGCTCCTTTCAGGGGCTACTAGACCTTGAAGTAGAAATACCTTCAAAGGACTTGTTATTTTGGACTGCTAGATGGATCTTCATCAAACTTGGTCTGTAGCATGATTGTAAGGTCATCTCCCAAATTCTTTATATGGGAGAGCTTGATCCGTTTTAGGGGCCACTAGAGCTGAAAATAGAAATACATGTAAAGGACTTCTTGTGAACTGCTTGATTGGTCTTCATCAAACTTGGTCTATAGCATCAATGTTATCAATCAATTTATTCAAACGGGGGCACCCAGCCCCTTTCAGTGGCTGTTAGAGCTGAAGATAGAAATACGTTAAAATAACTTCTTGTCATGAACAGCTTCATTGGTGTTCACCAAACTTGGTAAGTAGCATTATTGTAAGGGTCTCTTTCAAACTTGTTCAAATTGGAGCTCTCATCACCCTTTGAGGGGCCACTAGAGTTAATTATAGGAATACCTTCAAACAATTTCTCATAAACCACCAGATGCATCTCCATCAAACTTGGTCTGTAGTATCATTTTAAAGAGACCATCAAAAGTACCATCAGCCTGCTGCAGTTGTCTGTTTTTTTCCACCCATTTTTAGCTTGACTATACGAAGTATAAGGAGAGCTATCCTACTCGCGTCAGCGTCAGCGTCTTTCCGCATCCCCACCTTGGTTAAAGTTTTTTTTACACTTTCTCTTTTTTCAATTTATCTCTGTAATTACTTGATGGATTTGATTCAAACTTAAAATACTTATTCCTCATCATCATCCACATCATCTTACATAAGGGCCATAACTCTGGGGCCAATATATCATGAATTATCCCCCCTTTTCATTTAGATTTTCAGGTTAAAGTTTTGATGCACTTCCACTCTACCTCTGTTATTACTGAATGGATTTGATTCAAATTTAAAATAGTTGTTCAACATCATCACCCACATCATATGACACAAGGTGCATAACTCTGGCACCATTTTTTCATGAAATATTCCCCCTTTTTACTTAGAATTTCAGGTTAAAGTTTTGGTGCACTTTCACTCTACCTCTGATATTACTGAATGGATTTGATTCAAACTTAAAATAGTTGTTCAGCATCATCACCCACATCATATGACACAAGATGCATAACTCTGGCACAAGTTTTCATGAATTATTCCCCTTTTTAATTAGAATTTCAGGTTAAAGATTTATGCACTTTCACTCTGTCTCTGTTATTACTGAATGGATCTGATTAAAACTTAAACAATTGTTCAACATCATTACCCTTATCATATGACACAAGGTGCATAACTCTGGCACCAATATTTAATGAATTATGCCCCTTTTTGCTTAGGATATACTTATGTAGTGTTTTGATACATTTTATCTTTACCTCTCTTATTACTTTAAGTTGATATTTTTGACATAAACTCAGGCTATTGTGCAATATCTTCATCCACAATTGGAGTCATTAAACACTCCAGTGACAGCTCTAGTTTCCTCAGATGTGCACAGTTTCACTATCCAGCATCGAAATAGTTGAGCGCGCTGTCTCCTGTGACAGCCCTTGTTTTAAAACCTAAGAACCATATAGTGTTTGAACTGTTTGTCATTTGTCCCACTAGTTAATGTAATTTATTTACTTCTACTGCCTCTGCAACTTTATCCAACTGGAGCCTTCTTCCTCTAAAGGTGCACACTGCAAGTTTAAATGAGCAATCTAGAGTTATGGCCGTCCTAGTTTTGTTGGCATAATGGACACAAGGCCTTATAAACTGATATTTGGGAAAATGGACCCACAAGTATCAAGTATGATGGCCATGGTAATTGGCATGTAGTTTCAACATTCTAGGTCTTCTTCTTGGCGTTTACCGCCTACACCGTCACCCCAGATCCAGCAATGAAGGATGCCTTCTTCAGGTCCTCCATATTGCCATGCACTTTGATCCTCATTGGGGTCCTGTTTGACCACACACTTTTTCTTTGGTTCTCCAGACGTGGACATCTCTGCAGAATGTGCTCAGCAGTTTGTTGTTCCAGGCCACAGGGGCACATCGGAAAAGGAGACAATTTAAGCTTCGTGCACATGTGGACATTTAATCTGTTATGTCCTGTGCGAAGTCTAAAGATGATGACTTGTTCCCATCTGTCTAGTAGGTAGTAGTCATCCTTGATGGGCCTTATGCTTTGATCATTGTCACCTTCTTCTCGTGAGTAATGGCATTTTGTGGCTGGTTATCTGTAGCTCCAAGTTCGGCTAATCTGTCTGCATTCTCATTTCCAGCTGGAGGAGCTGGCTTCTTCATACTACATACTTCGGGAAGATCAGAAACAAATAGTATTCCAACCTGAAGGCACTGTACCAACTATAGAGCAGAGGTTGAGGCCATCAAACAGGCTACTAAACCCATTGAGGAGTCTCCAGAGAGCTGCCCCAAAGTGGTTATCTTCACGGATGCTCTGTCAGTTCTTCAAACACTAGAAAATTCTAAACAAACATCCATCTCCAGGGCACTTTTCAGCCTATGCAAAACAAGAGTTGTGTCCTTAAAATGGATACCTGCACACTGTGGTGTACCTGGAAAAAAACATTCTGGGTCAAATGGTTCTTAAGTTTTTGACCCAAAACTGTTTTCCATGTTCAGGCCCCTGTGACCTTGATCTTTGATCTAGTGACCTCAAAATCAATAGGAGTCCTCTACTTGGTAAGCCCTATCCCCTAGGTTCCAGGTCAAATTGTTGATTTGATTGGAAACGGTTTTCCATGTTCAGCCCCCTGTAACCTTGACCTTTGTTCAAGTGATCCCCAAATCTATAGGGGTCATCTATTTGGAATGTCCACTCATCCAATGAATTTTCAACATTCTTGGTTAAAGTGGTTCTGAAATTATTAATCGGAAACGGGTTTCCATATTCTGGTCCCTGTGACCTTTACATTTGAGCAAGTGACCCCAAACTCAATAGGGTTCATCTATTCTGCATGTGCAATCATCCTATGAAGTTTCAACATTCTAGGTTAAGTCGTTCTCAAGTTATTGATCGGAAATGGTTTTCAATCTTCGGGCGCCTGTGACCTTTACCTTTGATCGAGTGACCCCCAAAACAATCGGGATCATTTACTCCGTAAGCCCTATCACCCTATGAAATTTTAAAGTTCTAGGTCACGTGGTTCTCCAGTTATTGATCGGAAATGAATTTGGACAGACGGACAAGGCATAAATAATGTCTCCCGCAGTGGGTGGGTAGCTGGGATACATAATTTTCGTAGTTAATACTTGAAGGTCCATACTTGAAATTAATTTCAACCTAGAGTTCTCTAACTTGGTAATTAAAGTACGTTGATGAGAATGATACCTTGTCTGAAGTTTCAATCCAAGATATGGAGTTGTTACTGAAAAACAGCTTGACAATTATCTGTTCGCAAAAAGTTATATCGGGAAAGGGCCATGATTAACATAAAATTCAACCAAGAGTTATCTAACTTCATTATTTCAGTAGATCTGATGACTTGAACGTTCAATCCAATACATATTGCTGTTGCCAAGATAAGACATTGTTGCACGCAAAACTTTAATCAAATTTTCTAAGTTAAAAAGGGCCATAATCTTAATTAAAATCAACCAGGAGTTATATAACTTGGTTATTTCAGTGGGTCTGGTGACTAGGTAATAATGGTGGCCGGGTCGTGGGTATCCTAATTCATTTAAATTAAAAGAAATAGATATTCTGAAGTTATCAAACTTACCATGTGTTATGCAAGACATTGAACTAAAATGTTGATATCTTTTCTATTCTCCTGTTTTCTTGCATTACATCATGATGGGGAAACATGGCGGCCAGTGTCGGAAACGTATTCACAACCGTTCCATTTTCCGTGTAATCTTGCCTGCAAAATTGAACAAAAGACATGCTATAAATAATAACAAACGACATTTTATAAGTAATAATTGGCAAACGATTGTTGTGAACGTAAAAGTAAAATTTGTTTGTTTGATGTAGCTCCACCTGTAATTCAGCCGTGTACTGGCAGTCAGTTAAATATACCCAAAGTTCCATAGCAGTAGTAAAAAGTTCTCCGCAACAAAACAACTTCCTAATGAAAGTTAGTTGTGCAGGGGTGATATTGGACAAGAAATGTTTACAACACACGTTTTCTCCATATTCATATTAAATCACCAAGCAACTTCCTGTTCCAGCAAAATGTTACGAAATACGTCTGCAACATGTTTAGTGGCATAATGAACTGAATTGAAATTAAAACAAGACTAGAACAATTTTGTTTGATCAAACACTTAAGCACCTTAAATTCTAAATTTCAAGAAATATGGTTGAAGTCTAAAAGATACAATACTTGATACAATGGCTACATCATTTGTTCAAAAGCCGGGAGGCAAGTCATTAAGTACATGACAACATTACCTTGGCGGAAAGTGTTTCGTATCTGCGGAGAACTGGCCTTTTGGAGTTTTCTCAAGTACAATACGTATGCTCTTTATAGGTATTTCATTCACTAAAGCCTAACCTTGCTTTCATATTCTGTAAACGTTCAGAAAACAAAAGCTGTCTCATGTCAGCACGATCGGCTATTCGGAGGCTTAAAAGTAAAATGGATTTTCTATTTAAAAGTATGTATATTGTCCAAATTCATGTGAAGTTTCAAACAAGTATCTGCAGTAGTTTTGGAGATGCAACACTTAACCTACATTTCCCCAAGTCCAAAAAGGAGCAACACTTTGCCGAAATAACATTCAGAGTTAAGGGTTATGCACACCACCATGTTTTATGCACCTCAAAAACTTGTATAAAGTTTCAGCTCAATATCTGCATCGAGATCGAGAGCAATTTGAGTGTAAAACTTCAAACTAGATTTTCCAAGTCCAAACAGGGGAATAATTTTGTTAAAATTCATGTATTAGTTATGAACTTTATGCCGTAACCCTATGTTATTACCTGAAAAATATGTGTGAAGTTTTAACAACACGCGGTATTGTACTCTTTGATAAAGGGGCAAAACTCTAGAAAACTGCAAGTAGAGTTACGCATCTTGTCACACTAATGTACACTGGCACTATAAAGTACAGGAAGTTTCAGTTTAATATCTGAAGTAATGGTGAAGAATATTAGACTTCATAAAAACCTTTAACCAACGCCGATGCGGTTGCAGTAACCTTCCTTATTCTAAAACATATTAGGTGTATAATTTCAGTAACTACGGACGTACAATTGTTATTTCAAGAAATGTTTACAAGTGAACATTACATAACGAGCGGAAAATAACATCAAAAAGCGCCAAGTAACCCAACACGTGGCAAATAACGTCAAAAAGCAGAAGACTGTTTTTCGAAGTTGCGAAAATGCCAGCAAATAATAATTGAAAACAAATGCTTTTTTTATGAATAAGTCTGCTGTACTTGAAACATTTCATGCGCTCATAAAACTACCGAATGGTTTGCTACTGGTTCGAATCCCCGAAAGACATGAGTCAGTTCATCACTTTCTGTCTTTCCTTCGTCGAAGCCAAATATATCATATTGTATTTTATACTATGTTACCGAATATTAAAAAGTAAAACATATTCTACTATTTTAAAGATATAAGCTACTAAGGGACTACTTTTGTTATTCCGGAAAATGTTTCTGGCGTATATTTCCCCTTGACTTTCCGACACATGTCATGAAGCAACAAACAGATGTCACTCAGATACGTTTCATATGGCTGCAGACTTGAAATGTTCTCTTATTTCGTCTGAAATACAGAACACAGAAAATTGAAAATTGTCCTTTAGAGCAGAAGAAAAGTTTTTTAACGTTAGGCCATCTTCATTTATTTGAATTATAATTATATTATTGAATATAAGAATTAACTGAACTGGTTTACATCTATAAAAATAGTAAAGGGTGTTATTAAGAATAGCTCTTTAAATAGCAGTTTTCATCTGCTATAAAGAGCTATGATTTTCATCTGCTGTACAGAGCTATAGTTTTCATTTGTTATAAAGAACATTGATTTTCATCTGTTATATAGATCTATGGTTTTCATCTGTTATAAAGATCTATGGTTTTCATCTGTAATATAGATCTATGGTTTTCATCTGTTATAAAGAGTTATGCTTTTCTTTTGAAATCTGAAGCATGCAATCAATAAAAATACCTGATTCAAATACTTTTATGTTCATTGTTTTCCCCTATGGCTCTCAAATGTCAAATGTGTGGTTGGGAATATTCTGACCAACGTAAGATGTATTTGAACATCGTGAGGTAATCAGTCATTCATGAATTATTCCATGTCCACTTAACCGACTCTACCTCTACAAAACTAAGTATACACGTTATCAACAAAGGAAACATGATCGTCTGTTACCTTAATGTATGAACATTTATTACCCTCGTCTGTTACATGTATGATCGTCTGTTACCTTAATGGATGAACACTTATTACCCTCGTCTGTTACCTTCACGACTGAAGAGCTGTTAACCTTTAACCTTTCATAGATCATCGATTGTCACATTTCGTTCGTTGCTTTCATTGGTGATCATCTGTTACCTAAACCTGAAATCATCTGTTACATTAATCGCTGATCATACTTACTGTATGATTTTCTGATATTTTCTGTTGCATGCAACAGCGATCATCTGTTAAATACGCCTTTGATCATCTGTTCATCAGTTGCCCTCATCTGTGTTTCATACTGGAAATCCTCATGACAATATGGAAAAGAAACAATATATTTAAGTGTACATTACCGATGTTTTATTTGTCGATAAAATTTTTAAAGTTCCATCGTGCCTTTAATTTCATGTCAAAGAAGATAGTATGCATATGGTTAGGAAAGCTCTACTTTTAATATTGTGCACAAATCAGAGTAAAAAAAGAATGAATTTAATAATTGTGACGTTCAGCAGGCCGACTCTTGGCTGGAAGACATTTAGTACGTTCCGTTTGGTGTAGCGATCTTTGGCGGGACGACATTCGGCGTGGTGAAGTTTGGATGGTCGACATCCGGCGGGACGATGTTTGATGGGGCTGATTCAGCGGTGCAACGTTCGGCAGGCGACGTTTGTGGGAGATGTTTGTCGTTGCAACATTCGGCGGGGCACCGTTTGTCGGTGCGACGTTCGGCGGGGCGACGTTTGATGGAGTGCCATAACGACGTTCGGCAGGGCGACGTATGGCGAGGCGACGTTCGGCTAGGCGCCATACCGGTGTCTATCGTATGGTCGCTGCCACAGAACCAAATAACGAAATGACACAAATCAGCAAACATATAATAACGCAAGTATGAGTCTTAGAATTTCATCTCTTAACGAGATACTCGACTCCACCTAAAATTGCTAAGTCAAAAGAAAGGCATAATATTTTGAAAAGGCAAAACAAGAGTTATGGGACATGTGCACTGCATGTCAGAACAAGTGTTAAGAATACAGTTAATAAGAATGTAAAGTTTCAGGCAGTTCCCATCAGTGGTCACTAAAATACATTTAACTTTAAGAAAAAGTAAACTAGAGATGTTGCATGTCAGACAATGACAGTGAACATGTGTGGGTAGTTTAAAGCCATTCCAACAAGTTTTTATTGAGATACAAGTTTATATACAAAAACCTAAGCAAAATTTGCTTTCAAGAAAAGTGCTTAACTTTATGATGAAGAAGACAGAGTTATTTATTCTGTATATTTCATGTGAGATCATCATAATGAACTAGAGTGTAAAATATGAATCAGACAGAACCATATCGGAAGAGTGCAATAGCTGCACACATTCCTTGAAAAGCCGAGCCAAGAACCCAACATGAAAGTCCGTGTAATATGCGCATGACACCTTCATGGTGATCATATATACCAATTCAGTTATAATTTGATGGAAACTGTAGTTGGAGTCCAGTATACAAAGAAGTGTGAGGAGCTACAGGATGGACGGACAGTTCAACACTATATGTCTCCTGGATCTTCGACTCCGAGAACAAAACAAAAATTACCTTGACATCATTAAAAGAGAGGCCAAAGCAAACGCTTCTTTCTTTAAAAAACATTTTTGTTCCTACTTTCCAGGTTTCACAATTAGTATTAATTACATGAGTGAACATTAAATTGTTCCTTTTTAATATTAATCACCGAGACCTTTCTCAGAAACGGCCAAGCTTCCAAGATGCTTTAAATCATTTTTACAAAATTAGTTTTCATGTCGACATTTCATACTAACTAAGGTCATCTAAAAACAGCCATATCAACAACCAGGGTTTAAAAGTTTCAAAGCTTCACATTTTTCTGAAATTCATATTTTACTGGAGAGGGTGTTAATAAGTGTTAATTTTAGATAGTATCCAAGTACTATGAGTTTAATGTCAATGAGTTGAGCTGGAGAAATGTCTATGAATATAGCCCTAAAGGATTGCTCTTTTAGAAAGAAAAATACTCGAGACATTAATTTTCTTCTATTTTTACAAAGGTAATCATCGCAGATACGAGTACAATGAAGCCTTGACAAGCCGCTGGCGGCTAGCATCATCATTATCACCGACACCATCCTGTCACAATGATCAAGTGCCTTTCATAAGTACTGAAAATGAGAACGCGTATATGTTGTTGTCCGTTCAAGTTGTTGCTGCTCCTTAAACAAGTTCTAAAGCGCTTCATCCACATATAATTGGTCGAAACAAATTCATATCTTCGCGTAAGAGCTCAATAAATAAGGGACGTTTCGGCATACAGGCATCATAGCATGAATGGCTGTTGTCAGTAGATAACCCTAGTTGTTTTAGCGATCAGTCGGCCAAATTTCTCGGTTAAAATGACCTTCCATGCTTAAAAAGGTTCCCACTCAGTAACGCTTTGGCTTACAATTGTTTATAGGATGTTTGCCTTTGGTTAGAAGATGGTCCCTATTGTTTTAGGGGTTAGTAGATGAAAGGTCAAGGTCACAGTGACATCTAGACAGAAAACGGTTTCTGCTCCGTATTTAAAGATCAATTTGCTTGGGATTGTTGCGTGTTGTGAGCATTCTTTTTACCGACCTGTACTTGAGTATCATAGACAAATGCTCACTGACATTCTCTATCGGTCGATTCCGACACAGGAGTTCACTGGTTTTCTCTGCCGATCTGTATTTATAAACAAACTATGTTTCATTTCTATCGCTGAGTATACATATACCAAACACCCGACATTGTAGGGTGATTTGATGTCATATTACCGTTAATATGATTTCGGCCAAAAAATATACTTCATAGTATAAAACTTCCGAAATTATTCTTAAACTTGTATTTTCTGGTAGCTTTTTTTTTTTATATCTTTGCATTAAGTTAGATTGTGTTGAGTTAAGAGAATCATAAAATTTAGGGAAATTAAACAGTTCCTAATTTTTCACCATTTCTGTTGCGATCAACACACTGGATAACCGGCTATCCCTACGTCTGATTGATAAATGAACCCGGTAGAAAACAACAATCCCTATTTAAAGATTGATTTGTTTCATTGATTTCTACTGATACAAAGCCAAGCCTTACAAATCAAGGCATGGGCATCAATCGCCAAGGAGAGCATACACCTCACGGCCTCGCGATCCGAAGACTTCGCTCTCCATATTGAGCTAAGCGGGCGGACCATGGTTTGGAGTATTTCAATAAAATGGTAATCATAAAAATGCGACCCTATTTCTGGTCAATAACCTCAGTAAAGAATAAGGTATTGCGACCAAACATTTGTATGAAATGCCATGGTTTTAGCTGTATTTTGTGTTGCTAGAGTCAAGGTCAAGATCATTGCTACTAAAAGGTTAGAAAATATTTTTCACATAATTTATAAAAGTTAGAAATGTAATAAGTAGACCAAACCTGGCAAATAGGTAGTTTTCATAGAGATCAATGTTTTTGGCTGCATTTTCGGCAGCTTGGGTCAGGAGCATTACTACTGCAGTATCCTTCGGAATGTCCAGCTTTATCTTTACATTTTTATTTTCATGTCCAGCACGCCTCATTTTATTCAAAGAATTCATTTGACCTTGTTTTTCATGTAGAGCCTGGAGAACATGAGGACAGGTATACTACAGTAACTAAAGTTATAAAACTGCTTTTTGTATTAAACTGCTTCATGTTATTTTTGTAGAAACGGGAAAACAGACTTTCATTACATGAAAATATTAGATAATACCTGGTTTTATCAGCATACTGTGCTTAATTCATAGTTTACGACCAACTGAAGCAAACACAGACAAATAGAGGTCAATCTTATAATCTCGTGTGAAATTCAATTATAGTGGACTAAGGAGCAAAGGAAACTCCGTATCTTGCATTATTACCAGAATAACAATATTTATTGACTCACATGGGAGGAATATACAGCAGCTCCAATTTCACTTAACCGCCTTGATTTATTTGTCATTCTTGTTATACACAAAATTCGCTAAATGATAAAAATATGTGCAGTACTGGTTCATTTACATTATATTAACATCAAACCTTGGTGATTTTAAACATTTTTCATGTAAATTATTTTTATTTTGGTACACTTCACGCACAATTGATGAAAAGAAAACTCATCAGATAAGACGATGTGCGGAGAGCCTTGGGATTTTACAAACACGACTTAGACATTTCTAATATCATTGCATGTGACAGGCTCTTAACCATGTTTTTGTAACCTCAGTCATTTGGGACAAAAATTCACTGTATCCATACAGAAAGAAATAAAACTACACAGAGAGAACAACAGTAAGGATAAGGGACTTTTGCCTAGAGGCCGCAGGTGGTGTGTGCTAAACGTTTGGAGAATTCTTGTCGAGTCGCATGAATATTTTGAATACATGTGTATGCATCAGCTTCAGTTACACCAAATACATACAATCCGGCCTAACAGTTCCCTTAATTTTGTGAACAGATATTCAAAGGGATTCATCTAACAAAAATACCTGACAAAATTCTTGTCTGAGTGTAATAAATAGCGCAGAATACCCACTGGTTATAAAACACAGGGAGTCCCGGCAATTTATTCTTTTGGGAGCCATCGCTTTTAATAAAATACAGTGGGCTCACTTGAGAGCCCTGATAGTTGACTAATTAGTAAAACAGCGAGTGGACACACACTTAATAAAACAAAGTGGATTCACTTGAGAGCCGTAGTAATTTATAAAACACAGTTGACTAATTAGTAAAACAGTGAACTCACAGTTAATAAAAGACAGTGAACTCACTTGAGAGCCATAGTAATTTATAAAACACAGTTGACTAATTAGTAAAACAGTGAACTCACAGTTAATAAAACAAAGTGGATTCACTTGAGAGCCGTAGTAATTTATAAAACAAAGTTGACTAATTAGTAAAACAGTGAACTCACAGTTAATAAAACAAAGTGGACTCACTTGAGAGCAGTAGTAATTTATAAAACACAGTGGACTCATTTGAGAGCCGTAATAATTTATAAAACACAGTTGACTAATCAGTAAAACAGTGAACTCACAGTTAATAAAAGACAGTGAACTCACTTGAGAGCCGTGGTAATTTATAAAACACAGTTGACTAATCAGTAAAACAGTGAACTCACAGTTAATAAAACAAAGTGGACTCGCTTGAGAGCCGTAGTAATTTATAAAACACAGTGGACTCATTTGAGAGCCGTAATAATTTATAAAGCACAGTTGACTAATTAGTAAAACTGAACTCACAGTTAATAAAACACAGTGAATTCACTTGAGAGCTGTAGTAATTTATAAAACACAGTTGACTAATTAGTAAAACAGTGGAAACACACTTAATAAAACACAGTGAACTGACTTGAGAGCCGTAGTAATTTATAAAACACAGTGGACTCATTTGAGAGTCGTAATAATTTATAAAACACAGTTGACTAATTAGTAAAACAGTGAACTCACAGTTAATAAAATACAGTGAACTTACTTGAGAGCCGTAGTAATTTATAAAACACAGTGGACTCATTTGAGAGTCGTAATAATTTATAAAACGCAATTGACTAATTAGTAAAACAGTGAACTCACAGTTAATAAAACATATTGAACTCACTTGAGAGCCGTAGTAATTTATAAAACACAGTTGACTGATTAGTAAAACAGTGAACTCACAGTTAATAAAACATATTGAACTCACTTGAGAGCCGTAGTAATTTATATAACACAGTTGACTGATTAGTAAAACAGTGAGCTCACAGTTAATAAAACACAGTGGTCTCATTTGAGAGTCGTTTTAATTTATAAAACAGTTGACTTATTAGTAAAACAGTGGACTCACACTTAATAAAACACAGTGGACTCACTTGAGAGCCGTAATAATTTATAAAACACAGTTAACTAATTAGCAAAACAGTGAACTCACAGTTAATAAAACACAGTGGACTCATTTGAGAGTCGTTATAATTTATAAAACACAGTTAACTAATTAGTAAAACAGTGAACTCACAGTTAATAAAACACAGTGGACTCATTTGAGAGTCGTTATAATTTATAAAACACAGTTGACTAATTAGTAAAACAGTGAACTCACAGTTAATACAAGACAGTGGACTCATTTGAGAGCCATAGTAATTTATAAAAGACAGTTGACTAATTAGTAAAACAGTGAACTCACAGTTCATAAAAGACAGTGGACTCATTTGAGAGCCCCGGTAGTTATTAAAACACTGTTCACTAATTAGAAATACAGTAGACTCACAGTTGATAAAAGACAGTGCACTCGTTGGAGAGTCCTAGCTGGCAGTTAATAAATCACAGTTAAATATTTAAGGGCTCTAGGTGTTAGTAAAACCCAGTGAAATCAGCCCTAGCAATAAATGAACCACAATGGACTCACTGAGCGGCCTTGTGAGTTAATATTGTATGGTATATCACATAGCTCATTGGAGTAAATATAGTGACCTCATTCAAGTTTCCCCTTTCAAGAAGTTGATATACTTCAATGACCTCATTGAAAGATCCTGTTGGTTAATAAACTACTGTGGACTCACTGAAGGATCATAGGCATTGGAAGTAATCAACCACAGTGTGCTCATTATAGGCCTAAGCTGTTCATAAACCACCGTCATATCGTATAGCAGGATGCTTTTGACGACCCTAACAGTGAATAAGCAAAAAGATTCATTAAGTGGCCTGTAGCAGTTAATTGGAAGACTCAGCTGTAAGTAGTCCATAGTTCATCGGACGGCTCAGCTGCAAGTACACCACAGTTAGTTCATAGGAAGGCTCAGCTGTAAATGCACCACAGTGAATTCATTGGAAGACTCAGCTGTAAGTACACCACAGTTAGTTCATTGGAAAGCTCAGCTGTAAGTACACCACAGTGAATTCATTGGAAGACTCTGCTGTAAGTAAACCACAGTTAGTTCATTGGAACGCTCGGCTGTAAGTACACCACAGTTAGTTCATTGGAAGGCTCAGCTGTAAGTACACCACAGTTAGTTCATTGGAAGGCTCAGCAGTAAGTACACCACAATTAGTTCATTGGAAGACCCTGCTATAAGTAAACCACAGTTAGTTCATTGGAAGGCTCGGCTGTAAGTACACCACAGTTAGTTCATTGGAAGTCTCAGCTGTAAGTACACCACAATTAGTTCATTGGAAGACCCTGCTGTAAGTAAACCACAGTTAGTTCATTGGAAGGCTCGGCTGTAAGTACACCACAGTTAGTTCATTGGAAGTCTCAGCTGTAAGTACACCACAATTAGTTCTTTGGAAGACCCTGCTGTAAGTAAACCACAGCGAATTCATTGAAGGACTCAGCTGTTAGTACACCACGGTTAGCTCAATAGAGGGCCCTCACTGTTAACAAACGTTGAATGGTCACGAGTAAGTAAACCAGATAGAGCTCAGTCAATAACCGTTATTGTCAAGCTCGTGGAGAGCTAACCATTGTGGACTCGTTGCAGGATTATCATACCACAGGGCACTCAATGGAGGGCCCTAATTGATGGTTAACCATTAGATTTATTTGGAGGAGAAACCTAGCTGTTAATAAAGATAAACTAAAATGGACTATCTTGCAAGGTATTCATTCATTTTATGGCATTAGTCGCTTATAAACCAAGAAAGGTAATTGCATAATTTGACTCATTGAAAATAACCACAATGGACACATTGTTGGAACCTAGCACATAACAAAACAACGGAGGAATCATCGGAGGACGAACCTAATTGATTATAAATTAAAATGGCCTCTCGGGAGTTCCAGACTGGTAACAAACTCAAGTAGACTCTAAGAAAGAGAGTTACCATATTTGGTTCGTTGGAGGGCCGTAACTGTTAATAAACCACAACAGAAACATTGGAGGAAATTATCAAGTAATAAACCACAATAAATTCATTGAACGACATTTGGTGACAGTAAGCATCACTTGGCTTATCAAAAGCCCTAGCTAGTAATAAACCACAATAAATTCATTGAACGACATTTTGTGGCAGTAAGCATCACTTGGCTTATCAAAAGCTCTGGCTAGTAATAAACCACAATAAATTCATTGAACGACATTTGGTGACAGTAAGAATCACTTGGCTTATCAAAAGCCCTGGCTAGTAATAAACCACAATAAATTCATTGAACGACATTTGGTGGCAGTAAGCATCACTTGGCTTATCAAAAGCCCTAGCTAGTAATAAACCACAACAAATGCATTGAACGACATTTTGTGGCAGTAAGCATCACTTGGCTTATCAAAAGCCCTAGCTAGTAATAAACCACAACGACATTTGGTGGCAGTAAGCATCACTTGGCTTATCAAAAGCCCTAGCTAGTAATAAACCACAATAAATTCATTGAACGACATTTGGTGGCAGTAAGCATCACTTGGCTTCGGGTGAAACACAATATAGGGAACAGTAGTGTTGCACTTGGAGGTGAAAAAATAAGTTCTTAATTTTGGCAAAAAAGTATTTTTCTACATAGTAGAGCGCTTCAAGTATAAGCAACTTAAGTGGTTTGCTGGTTCTTGCATCGGAAATGTAATTTTTAAAGGCTGATAAAATGCATATTTTTGCTGGTTACGGACACTACAAGTGGTACATTTTGTAAAATAAAGCTTCAAATTTGTGATAAACTTGAACTATTTTTACTGTTTTGTAGGACAAACACATGGAAATACATAATGCAAGGCAAAAATAGGACTGGGAAAGGTACAGATACTGAAAAAAGAAACATATTGTTGGATATTAATTTGTTGCTAAAAACATGTATATTTCAAATCATCTGACATCTTCAATTTCAGTGTTAATGATGAAAACTTAATGAAAAATCAACACACATTCTGTCTTTGTTGAAACAAAATGATTTAGATTAAAGGGAAAGTGATTTATTTTCAAAAAATCCTAAATATTGATAGAAACCAGTAATTGGTTACGGACACTACAAAAAGTCTCAAGAATGGTTTTGCATTAGATTCTTTTAAACACATTAAACCCACTCATGAATTATTTGGTATAATGTTAAAATGATATCTGAATCGAAAGTGTATTTAAACTTGATATTCTTCAAATAAAAATATACAACTTGCCAAATTAAAACCAATGAAAAAGAAAACAGAACAACAAAATCTGAAAACTTCTTGTTTTCATGAAATCTTGTAACTTAATAAGCAATATTAAGTTCTCTAAGTGATACATTATTATCAATACTTTGTATGCATATCACACAATTATACTTTGTATTCATATCACACAACTAACACTTACACTTTTTTACTCAAGGATGTCACTAACCAGAAAAAAATATTTAACTTCATGGTTATGGACACTACACTATGAATTATCTAACGAAAGTACACGTATCTATCTTTTTGTAACTTCTTTTTCAAATTTTCAGATGTTTTGGTGTTGAAAATGTAGCCCTATTATCAGTCATAGCAGATTCATCTATAAATGCAACAACATTGTCTCTTATCTCCTGTGACAGATCTGGTTTGTGCAGACACATACATTTCTTTCCATTCTTTTTACTTCATCCTGTGATTTTGATATTAGTTCTGCTTTCTTAACTAATCTAGTTTTGAGTTACTCTTCTCTACTTCTTGTCTCATTCTACAATCCTTTTTTTCTCTCTCTCTCATTTTTCTTTTAATTTTCACATTGGCCTGGATTTACTTTCTGCCTTTCTTGCCATTTAACCTCTTCTAACCTATTCAGCATTTTTATGCCTTTTTAAGTTTCAGTACTGCAGCTGCCTCATCAGATCAAAACTCTATATCTGAATCACAAATGCACAATGAAATCAGACATACTTCTACGTATCAAGCAATTCAATTGCAATATAAAACTAGATATTATAAACATACTACACAGATGCGCACACATACTGTGCCATTCTCTATAAAGCAAAATTGATCGTAACTGCCGCCAGTAAAAATATACTCAGAGAAGATTCCTTCCCCTATGGTCATCTGCACATAAAGCTTGTTCATCTGTTAAAGTTTGAAGCAAATCAGGCTACAAGTTTGGGAATCGTTGGACACACAGGATTTTCTCCTATCATACTATATTCCATATAGCAAAAAATATCAAAGGGCCATAACTAAAGAAAAAACAGTCACAGAAAGAATTTCTCCCTTTATGGTCATCTGCACATCAAGTTTGTTCATCTGTGAAAGTCTGAAACAAATCAGGCTACTAGTGTTGGAGGAGTTGGACACATAAAAATGTTTCTCTACATTGTTGTATACTCCTTATGATTAAACAGAAACTATCAAAGGGCCATAACAGTAGTGAAATAGTCACAGAAAAAATTCCTTGCTTTATTGTAATACACACATTTTGAGCTTGTTCATCTGTGAAAAGTTTGAATCAAATCAGGCTGATAGTGTGGGAGGAGTCCGACACACAAGATTTTTCTAGATGTATTCTATATTTCTACATAAAAATATCATAACTGTGGTTAAAATAGTCACTGAGAAATTCCTTCTTTTACGGTTATCTACACATCAAGGTTGACCATCTATGAAAGTCTGAAGCAGAGCAATCTAATGGTGGGAGGAGTTGGACACACAAGATTTTGTATGAACTGATTGATGTACATACATGTACATAGAGCAGCAACACTATATGTCCATCACATAAATATATAATCTCATCTAAATGAATATACATGTACCTGTCATCACATGGTTTGTACTTTGTACTTTTTGAAGAGATTTTTCTTTCATTTGCAGGTTTTTAGATATTACTTTTAATCATTAATACTCGTAAAGATTTATTCACTTGAACTGTAAGATGTATAATAATTTAAACAGAAATTTCAGTAATACTGGTTGCTTTTTTTACATTGTTTAATTTCTGTAGTGTCCGTAACCACATAACACTGCCCCTCTAAAACATTTTGAAAAGAAACATTATTGTAAGCTAAATGAATCTGAATTATCTTAACAATGATGTTCCTGAAGAAATTTGTCTTACTGAATAACTGTTAATTATCATTATCACATCTTTACATTTTTGATATAAATCTGTGCAATTTAGATGATAAACATGATTTTAGCACTTTTGAACTGTATCTATGTTTTATATCTGAAAATATTTGTCAACAAATACATATATTTGTTTTTTCTCAATAATAATAAACTTTGAAATGATAATTTTTCATTTTTCTGTAAAAAGATGCAAGTTTTTATTTTTTCAGCTCTGGTTACGACACTACAGTTTCAAGTAGCATTATTAAATAGACAACATTTAAATTTTGTAGTGAAATTATTAATAGACTTTGTTAAATTTGTCATCAGTGAACCTTCCATATTGAAAAATAAAAACGGTGATTCTTTGTCTCTCGCCGCTTCCATGTTTGCTATGACATCTTTCAATTTCATGCTGCAGCAACAGAAAATGATGCTGTATATAAAGATGCCGCAATAAGGGTTTTCCAATGTGGTTGCAACATCCACAAGTTGATGAAAAATAAAGTTGATTAATTAACTTGTGAAATTAGTTATTACTTTCATAAGAATACCTACAAATAAAGTTTTAAAAAAATGTTTATTTACACTATTGAAAGACAGGTTACGGACACTACAGGGTTTTTGTTGTGTCCGTAACCATATTAGTGGTGCTACAGCAAAAATGTAGTTAACGATAAAGGAAATAGCAGAAAAAAATAATGTCAACAGTTAAATTTGATAAGAAAAAATCAATAAAGACTCTCATAATATCTTACAAATCTACAAAATACAATTGGTTACGGACTCTACATCTTTTCATAAAAACCTGATTTTCAATTTTAAAAATTCATACAATTAATTTTCAGAAATACATGATTTTGATTTTTTTTCTGTAAGTTCTATCACACCAGAGAAATGATTCTGGACCAAAATATGAAAGAAAAAATAATGTTAACATTGCAATTATTCATTATAACAAAAGGAAGGAATTTCAGTGAAAAACTGCATAATATCTTACCCATTTCACATTTTTCTTGACAGCTTCAACAATTTTCATCCGATCATGACAAATCAAACACCAAAATAATCCTTAAAAAATAAAATTGTCTTTATGCTGATAAGACCAATTTACATGGAAATATATAACATCATACCATTATTTTATTTGAAAAATATGGAAAATTCTAAGTGCAACAACATAACGCTTCAAAAATGACTTTTTCTAGATGCGTTTTTTGCCACTGCTTGAAAACTATTTGAGCTAGATCAATAAAATTTGGCACAGAACTTCTTCATATTTAGTGTTATGAAGTGTAAATGTTAAATTGCAAAAAGGGTTAGGAAATTTATGAAAACTGTGTATAACAATGTGATATTCTAAATGCTCCCTATATTGTGTTTCACCCGCTTATCAAAAGCCCTAGCTAGTAATAAACCACAACAAATTCATTGAACGACATTTGGTGACAGTAAGCATCACTTGGCTTATCAAAAGCCCTTAAAGCTAGTAATAAACCACAACAAATGCATTGAACGACATTTGGTGGCAGTAAGCATCACTTGGCTTATAAAAAGCCCTAGCTAGTAATAAACCACAACGACATTTGGTGGCAGTAAGCATCACTTGGCTTATCAAAAGCCCTAGATATTAATAAACCACAATAAATTCATTGAACGACATTTGGTGGCAGTAAGCATCACTTGGCTTATCAAAAGCCCTGGCTAGAAATAAACCACAATACATTCATTGAACGACATTTGGTGGCAGTAAGCATCACTTGGCTTATCAAAAGCCCTAGCTAGTAATAAACCACAATAAATGCATTGAATGACTGCATCACTTGGCTTAGGTGTACACACATTGAACGACCCTTGTAGGTAGTAAACATCAGTTGTCTTTTTTAAAGGGTCTAGCTGGTAATAAACCACAGTAGACACATTGGAAAGTCCTAGCTGGAAACAAATATAGAAAGATAAATACATCGGCTGACTCATTGAAAGGTGCTAGCATTTGATATCCTTTCCAACAACTAAAATGCTATGGCAATCAAATGTCTTACTGTGGAAGTATGTTGTGCAGACAGATGCAAATAATATGCATTTTCTGATAACACCTCTTCAAATTACTTAATATATGTATGAATATTATTATCCGGGATATGATGGAATTTATTATTTTCCATCAAATACGTTGTAGAGCTATCCCAGACTTTGTTTATGTTGCTAAAATGTGTAGATAACTGAGTGCCTACAAATGTAAATAACCTAAATTGTTGGTAATATCTCTTAATTCCTGAAGAAAGTAAGCTTCGGCCTTTTGCTCTTTGATCAGTTGTCAAAGTCCCTTTCATTCCTGAACGAAGTAAGCATCGGCATTTCGCTCCTGTGCTTAGTTCTTATTCTATCTATGTCTCCACACCACTGAATGAAGTAAGCCTCGGCCTTTTGCTCCTCTGATTACTAGTAGTTATTTTTGAATGTAGGACGTTTTGGCCAGCGGACGTTTTGGTCCGGACGTTTCGGCCTAGGATCTTTCGGCCTAGGATGTTTTGGCCAGGCATTTTTTGCGGGGTAGGATGTTTTGGCCAAAAATAAATTGTGGTTCCATATCATGCAAAATATGGTCTGGAGATTTTTCTAAAGAATGTTATAGTCAAAGAAGTATAAAAAACATTTATTTTTATAGCTCTTTGTTATAGTGTAAGTAAATAAATGAAACTGATAATAAAAAATTCTCATGGTATTTTATTTTTATTTCTTTATAATCTTTTTATATGTATACATATATATATATATATACATTGTGTATGTGAAAATATTTGCCATTTACAACAAATCAAAAGAGTTATGAAAATAAATTTTATTCACAATTATTTTTCTTAAAAAATGATCAATTATACTGTAACATATGATAACATATTAATATCCATATCATATTTTGCATATTATGGAAATATATTTTTTTTTTTTTTGCCAAAACATCCTACCGCAAAAATTTTCTTGGACAAAACATCCTAGGCCAAAAGATACTAGGCCAAAACGTCCGTGGCCAAAACGTCCGTCCTCCGTTATTCTTAATGTCTGTTCTTCGTTTCTGTCCTGCTCATCTGGTTAGGTGTTCTTAATGTTTCGATCAATGGTTCTTCATCCCTAGATGAAATACAATTGTATACCTCAGTGTTTTGCTCGTCTGCTTAGTTGTTATTCCTGAATAAAGTATTCGACATTTTGTTACTCTTGGAGAAAATTGAAGTCAGTACTAGATTATCATTCCCTATCGGGTTGTTTTTTGAAAACGTTTATCCTTCCAGTCATAATATTTCTTACTTTTACGCACTGCATTGCGAATGTGGGTGTAGATACTCTTAAAATGTTTACTTTATTATTTAATCCGCGGACTACAGTGCGAAGATAACGTTTAGAATGCCATGTGTTTGCGCCATTCTAGCATCAAACGATGTAAGCGTTTACATCTATTTCTCACAAATCTGTTTCAGTTATGCCGCTGATTATTTAACAAATAGTCAAGGCCTTCGAAAGGTTTGTCGTCTAATTTACCACGGTTCAGAGTTTAGAATTAATTACTGAAGCATCTGAACGATGAACCGTGGTAAATTAGACAACATGCAGAGGCCTTGATTGTTTTCATTCTTATATGCTCATTGAAATATCTTAATACATATCATGCTGAGCAATTTGACGTAATAATTGACTTCATAATGCTCTCTTACCCGACCCGGTGCGGTGACGTCAATGTTACTGTTGCGACCAAGAAAGAGCGCTACTATATTTTATCTACTGTTTTGGATTAAAGGCATATTGTAATCGAAATAATTTATACCACAACCGTATTTTAACGCCCTCGTGAAATTATTACACCCGACGTATAACTGCCCATCGTGCATAAATAAGTGTTAAATCACTCTTTTGCTATAAATTTTTAATCATCACAACAATATTTTGTTGACGTCAGGTCGACGTGACATTTAGGGCCATCTACGCATCGAGAAATAGTGCTTTCAAATTTGATAAAATCATGTTTAAAACGAAATGTCACATAGCATAACTGTTTAATTAATCTACACACACACTGAATTTGTTTTTAGCTGGGCAGAATAATTCGCCATCATTTGCGCTCTTATGGAACTATTCCGCATAACGTATTACCATTTCCGGTTCTGGCGTGTATAAACGAAGAAGAGTGACGACCTACCATTTAGCGCTATACATGCGCCAATAAACATTCTTTCATTTTATTTTACAATAAATATATATTAGTAAAGCAAAACCGTGTTTGAACACTATTTATATATTTGGGCGATTATACGTCGTTCGAAATAATTTTACGAAGGCCTTCGTGAAATTATTTCGATTGACGTACAACCATCCATCGTGCATAAACAGTGTTGAAACACGATTTTGCTATTAATTATTTCTAAAGTGTACAGAGCTTGGTCTTCTTTGTTTAACTCGCAATCTAATCGAGCCATGTTAGAATATATATTATACCGTATCTATATAGCATTATTTTCATGCACATGTACACGTTCATAAGTGCTTTACAGAATATATTGCAAAATTACAAACAATTTCAATTTCATCAAAACAAAATAAATGCATGTAAAACATAAAGATAAAACAAAACAAGACAAACATATATACGCTGTGACATGAACAGAAAAAATGTAATGGTTAGTTTGAGTTTGTGAAATGTTGCACAAAGACGTGGGTTTTTAGCAGGCTTTTCAAAGCTGCAAGTGTGTCAGTTTCCATAATTATGACGGGAAGGGAGTTTCAAAGCTCAGTAAACGAAAAGCTCCGATTGCCATACATCACGGTTTTAGTCTTTGGCACAACCAGTGAGAGCGTGTCTTTATACTGCTATCATCTCCCTTATATAGGAGGGAGACTGATCGTGTATCTAGAGCATTAAAGGTGTGGGTCAGATCCTTGCACTGTACCCTGTACTTCAATGGCAACCAATGGAGCTCCTCCTTCTATACCTGTGTTATATAACTGCGATGGGACTTCCTAGCGATAGTGCCGTGTTCTGGACATGTTCCAACTTGCCAAGTGTGCTGTTTGGAATACCATTTAAGAAGGCATTACAGTAGTCTAACCGTGAGGTAACCAGGCTATTGACAAGGGTCTTTGAGGCATCACTGGTCAGAGAAACAGCCGGTTCGTGCCTGAATTAGGAGTTTATTTACGGTAGCACAGTGATCTCTATAAAGTTGATGGTCGATTGCTAGTTTAGATTTACGCCATTTCCGATCAAGCTTGCGTTTTAAGTGTTTTGCCATATGAAGTTGCGTTTTAAGTGTTTTGCCATATGAAGTTCCTCTGTAAACTACGTGCAGCTTGATCGAAGAACGATAGTTTTTGTGCGTAGGGGAGCATGTTTATCTGTCAGTAAGCATAATCCATTCAAATATGCACTCACTAGCTTATCCACGTCCCTCTGTGCTTTTTGAAAATATATTTAGAGCATGGGACGCTGAGGTGTCTTGTTTGAAAGAACTTTTGTCAGTAGAGCGTAATTTCCGAAAAGAAACCGTCTTCCGCACCAGAGCTGGTTTTGTGGCAAAGGCATTGAAGTGAATTGCATAACCATCCTGTGACATATTACCAGTATTGTCACAAAGACCCGCATCGATGACCTCGACACCTGATATTATGCTGCTGTCGTCCATGGTTATAATAACATCTAATATATGACCGTAGGCATGGGTAGGTCCATTCACATGTTGATGCATACCACATAACTGGAGTACACTGGAAAATCTGGCAACATCCCGATCTGATGGAATATCCAGATGGAAATTCATGTCTCCCATAATAATAATGTCTTTGATGTCTTATTATACATTTACATTTCGCAAAGGAATTGACTTGTATAAAAAGGGGTTTTCAATTGTTGGCATTCCTTGAAAACCATAGTAACAGCAGTTCAAATTGTCAGATTACCTCCTTGGAAACCGATATTTGAGAATTCAGCAAAATTTATGCTTCTAGACATGTCAGACTTGCGTGTGATCCCAGCATAAAATGTATCCTAGAAGACATATGCTGTGTGCCTGGCAAAGTTCCTTCTTTAAATTGTCTTTGTCCTTAATAAGTATTAACTAAATAAATTGTGTATTATATCGTTAACAAAATTTGCAAGCTGTAGCGAGTATTTTTCTACGGACAGACATGCTCCCACGGTAGACCTTTAGATTTGTCTTCGATTTATCTTGATGCTTACGAGAAACTGATACATAGATGGAAACAATTCGTATTTTTATTATAACGTACAACTAAATACAGCTTACACATATGGGAATTCTTTTGTTATTGTCGACTAGACTTGTAATGCTCTCAGTTACAACAAAATGTTTTAAATCATGTCAATATTGGCATTTTATTGTTGTTAGCGAACAAGAAAAATAAAACTCGTGTTTTGCAAGAACTCTTCAAGTTTTGGTCTTATATGAAGGAAAAATTATTATTCTTTGTAAATTAATCAATGATTTTTTTTTATTAATTTTTTAGGGGTGGGGGAGGGGGGGGGGGGAGGAAAGGGCGTCAGATTACTGATATGGAATATTTAAATTGCGCTTCAACCGATGAAACTATATAGAACGAGTACACGTGCGTGTATTACTTACACAAATCACGGTCCATATATATATATATATATATATACAAAAGTGTTAATACAAAAGTGTTAATAGTACGTGTAAACATGGACTGCACAAACGGTACGCTGTGTACCTGTCACCCTATATGACTCTTTCTATGTCTGATATGACACCTCGTTACTGCCGATAAGAGCCCGCCAGGGTGCGAGGACTTGCGAATAGAATGTGCAGCTTAGTGCTATAAGTATGTCGTTGTGACTTCAAACCTAACATTACAAACACAAACCTACCCTTTACTGGAGCCCTAAAAAATAACAATTGGGATATTCTTGGACTCTGATTTACCATTAAACAAGTATATCGCCGTTCGTACTGCACGAATGTACGAATGGGGGTATCCAATGTTTTTATTTATCATTAAACAAGTATACCGCAGTCTGTTTTGCATGAATGTACGAATGGGGTATCCAAGGCTTTTATTTAACATTAAACAAGTACCAGTGCCCGGAATGAATGAACTTTAGGACTTTTAGATATTATCTACAAATATTTTGACGCCGCGTACAATGTTGGTCAAAATGTCATAAAATCATTGTCTGCATTATGCCAAAATTTTGCGCGACTACTATAGTGACTGAATTTTGAAGACGTAATCATTCCAAACAACTGTAGATGTTTTCAGTATACATGATCATTTAAAACTATGTGTTACACTTGTTTTTTTAATCAAGCTATATTGGCTCTCTCTAGAAGTGCATTCATTGTACTGGAAATACAAATGCCAAATAAATCAGAACAGATCATGTTTACTTTCAAGTGAAGAAAGAATGAAAAAGAAAACTATCAATAAGCACTTAGTTTAATGACGTTTAAAGAAAGGTCATTAGCAGACATAGATTCCCTATTTTCTATCTTCAGAGCAGTATCGAAATAGTTTGTGAGACGCGGGAGAGACAGAGAGCTGTGGGCAAATTGAATCGGGATTCTCGATCAGAACCAGTAAAAGTGATCGCCGCAGATCTATGTATGTGGCTTTATATATAACTGTAATTGTTTTCTTTGCCTGAAGGAAATATGATTTCACGTATCAGATACAATCAGATAATACAATGATCTGACCGTGTTATCGTGCGAAACATCAAACATTGGAAATTATATTCATAAGTGTAATGGGAATATTGCAAGAAAGTTTGAATAGCGCAGAATATCATAATGCTTTTTTTTATTATTATGCGGATTTTTCTTGCATATTCCCTCAGTTAGTGTGGATATATTATAAAGTGTTTCAGTTTAAATAATTTACTGTCGTTCCGAATACTTACATACCTATACAAATGTATTTGTATAAAATCTAGTGTGTGGGCTACTTATTTTATGGATACAAGAATTATAAAATAATCTATATTACTTCATTATATTACTTCATAAAAAATATTAATTCATTTGATAAGTGTAATGCTTTTCAATGAAACTGCATTTCTTATTTTATGGCTATCCTAAATTCCGCTTAAGATGGTGATTATGAGCTGAAATGGATAAACAATTATTTATTTATTCAGCACCAGTAGATTTTAGTTACCATAGATTTCCAAGAATAAGAGTAATCTAAAATTGGACACATGGAACAGATTATAAACACGGATACAAGTTATGGTTCAAAATTTACCGAGAACATTTTAATTCAAATTGTAATAGCAAAGTCAGCTTTCTCTTCTGCTTATGTTAAGAAAACCCATTACAGAACACTTGTTAATGTGTTACATCGAAAAGTACTATAATGAGTCACAAATCTAGCACTGTTGCTGTGGAAAACAGTATAAGATGGCTATTTAATTGGATTTATTTGGTAAAAATGGAATCCAAATGTCAAGTAAGGCTGTTTTACAATCTTGTAAATAAAGTACAAGGGGAAAGAATGGTATGAAGGCCAACCACAACTATTAGTTCTTGTATAAACCCGTAAATGTCTCTGAGACATTTGTTTTCGTTCGTCTTATGATCATTTCGTTATTACGATTTTGACGGCAATATGTCCCGCCACAAATCACACATTATTGTTAAATCTTCATAAATCATCTTGTCAAATACATCAAACAAAACGTACGTGATACAATAAAGCATCGCGCCAGTTATTGCTGTTTTATTCATTTCGTATCAATATCTTCAGCTTCAGTAATAATTTATGACCATACTGTATGTAAATATCTAAATCTATAGATACTAGTAAAGATATCAGCATTTCCAGAACGAAGTAGGCTAAGGATAACGCCTTTATACGTAATATTTGAATTCTACCTGAAAAGCTTTGCTATGACAAAGATAGTGTACTTGTTCGTAAGACCGTTCTCCGAAATTACTTTGTTGAATATTCAAACATTTATGCAATATTATTAAATCAATATTTTAAAGTGCAATACTGTCGACAGAATAATGAGCTTATTGGCTAAATTACATGATGAGCTTGACACGGGATATTGCTTTCATTGTTCGGTCTCAAAAAAACAACAACAATGAATAAATAAATAAATAAAGAAATAAAGAAACAATGTCTAATGTCATTTGTTGCAAGAATTATTTCTACTGAGAAATTTACTATCTATTTTTTCCATATCTAATTGTGATGTTCTTTGATTTTAAATGTAGATAATTTCATTTCATATCAGGGTTTTCTTTGAATGACAGTCAGCATCACTGGATTTATTATGAAAGCTATAGAAAACAAAATTATCCATGAATAGTTAAGTGTTACTAGCCACGGAAACTAATTTTGTCATATTATTCATGACAATTTAGATGCCGCCAGACTTCTGCCCGTAGAGTGTGGAAAATTGGCGGTGATTACATCAGTTTTGACACAGCAGGGACCTATCATTGGTCTTCAGTATAACTGTCTCACTTACATTGAAAATAGTTTCATCAAAATGCATTTATTGTGACAGCGAGTGTATTTTATGTATATTGGAGTGTTCATTATTAACAAACTATAAGAGAGACGAGAATGGGCGCTCCTAGAATAAAGATGTTATTTAGTTTTCTCGTGTTTATTCTGGATTTTTATTCAATATTATGTGAAGACATTATTATAGGATATATTACTGGATCACAAAAGCCTGATGACGGATTTTACCGACGACCTGGTCAAGCGATTTCCGGCGCCTTGACTCTGGCTTTAGATGAAATAAATAACAATACAGATATTTTACCAAATCATAACCTGAATTTCTTAATAGCAGAGACTCGTGGAAAAGAATTTCTTAGTATTAAAGAAACAGTTGAGCTAATTAACCAGAACATATCTGTTTATATTGGACCACAGGAAACTTGTATCCATGAAGCGAAAATCGCAGCCTCATTCAACATTCCAATGATATCTTATGTAAGTAGCATTTCCAATTAGTATTGATTAAGAGCGGAATGTTATTATAACGCATACCTATTATTATTGTTGTTATTATTATTACCTAAAAACTGATTTACAGTAAGGTAGGTCTTAAATTATCTCGCAAAATGTTTTCTCATTCAAAACAAAGACACGAGTTTTAGGCTGAATAACTTATACACACACACCATTTCAGTATCAGCATCTTTAATGATGATGATGATGATGATGATGATGATGAAAATAATTATAGTAATAATAATATCGTCATAGTCTTAAAGCTGTCAGACATTTAATCTTGTACAATATGCTTTTACACGAGAAAAGAAACAACTTTTACTTCTGGTGCTCATTGAATTGAAAGTTGCAAACTAGAATTTAATGAGTTATTACTTTCAGCTGTAAATAACCCATAAAGTTAATATCTGACAAGGACATCCTAGATTTAATGACTCTAACGACTGATGCCAGTCTAAAGGACATGGATCCGTGCAGCAGACTTGTTATATGCGTTTCCGATGTGTGCACAAAATATAATGTAGAGACCGTACCATAGCTCTTCGCATACTTTGATTTTTCAAACTAAAGTGATTTTTACAAGTGCACCGGTTACGATAAAAATGTAAACAACGGACTCTGTCTATGAAACTTTGAAATGAATGAATGACAGTCGATCTCAGTCATAATACTGATTGACAGTGAATGCTAATGACTCCATGTGTTGCAGAAAGGTATTTAGTTTGTAACTGTAATTTCCCATCAATTGAAATCCTCTCAAAACTGGTAAAATAATTACTTAGATTTGGACAAATCTCATCGTCTTTGCCGTTCGGCAGCTGCAAAAAGGGCAAATATAAAAGATTCAGTGTAAGTAATATTTCACTGGTACTGCCAGTTAGTAAGTTCATACTCTGAACAACACGTCAGAGAAATTTGGGCAGATTTGACCAATTATGACGTTGGCAGCATTAGATTATATTTTTTCTTTACACAAAAATTGCCGTTAGGTAACAAAGCGAATACGCCGATAATCCGGAGTTCACCGATTATTGTTCCAGTTCACGCAATGTAATCCAGCAATTAAACTGCATAGCTATTAGCTACTGCTGTTATAGGGAAGTGGTAGAGTGTCTGCCTTAGGGGTGAGAGGTCCTGGGTTCGAGTCATAGTTAGAGCTTAACTATTTAGATTCTGCTAAAGCATAGTTTTGCTGTTAATAGACTGTTCCAGATGTTCTAAATTTTTAGCACACAGTATCATGGATCAGTATTTAGCAATCCAGATCAAAGTTGAATGTTAAATCAAATGCACCCAATTAGAAAATATTGACTATGTTATGTCCCTTTGATGTTTATGCTCTCCATGTTCAAGAAGAGTTACATTTCCTTGATCACAAAATTTTCGTTATCATGAAAATATTAAATGCTCATAACTCCGCACTTCTGGTTAAAATATTGTCTATATTTCTGTTTTTGAGAAATAAATGGACATTTCTCTTCATTTCAAAGCTTTTTAACTCCAAACCTATGATTTGAAAAACTTAGGTACTATCTCTATATAATGTAATATGGACCCATTATTGTGTAGTAGGGGGTGACTGACACTGGCTTTGCAATCATTGTTCAGACCGTGATTGATATTGACTTGTTTATCATAATACCATGACCTCATAATGTGACAGATTCATATAAAAATAAATTAAGGAGAACGGCTTCTGTTTTAATACTTGTCTGAAAATATTGTGTTTACACGTAAGGTACTGGACACTTAAGGTACGTAAGGTACTGGACACGTAAAGTACTGGACGCGTAAGGTACTGGACACGTAATCATAATCGTCAAACTACGTGTTCTCCGCATGCGATTTCGGCGTTCTCCTTTTAGCGCACTTCCGAGGACAACCAAATTGCGTAACGAGATTACCGTGGACTACCAAACTGAGTAAGAGATTACCGAGGACTCAGTACCAAATTGCGTAACGAGATTACCGAGGACTACCAAACTGAGTAAGAGATTACCGAGGACTCAGTACCAAATTGCGTAACGAGATTACCGTGGACTACCAAACTGAGTAAGAGATTACCGAGGACTCAGTACCAAATTGCGTAACGAGATTACCGAGGACTACCAAACTGAGTAAGAGATTACCGAGGACTCAGTACCAAATTGCGTAACGAGATTACCGAGGACTACCAAACTGAGTAAGAGATTACCGAGGACTCAGTACCAAACTGCGTAACGAGATTACGTGATTATACGGAAATTGTCGAGTGTCATTCCGGGCCCACCACCTGCTGTTTGCGTTGTCGTTTCGGCGAAGCACTCAGCTCATTACATATAAAATTGTTCTTAAGAAAAGAACTAAGCTGTTTACATATAAAACTGTTTAAGTGATACTTTCAGCTCATTACATGTTGAACTGGTCAACAATTGATGGTAATCTATATTATGTATACATGATACCTTCAGCTTATTACATACAAAACTGGTCAACAATAAAAAAGCGTCACCTATATTATGTAATAATGATACTTTTAGCTTGTCAACGATAAAACGTCACCGATCTTAACGAAGAACTAAGCTGATTACATATAAAACTGTATAAATGATACTTTCAGCTAATTACTTATTGAACAGGTCACCAGTACAAAGTAAAATTTTTACTTATACAACTGGTCAACAATAAAACTTCACCTGTATTATGTATAAATGATGCCAAATGACCGTCTAATGACCTATTGTTGAGCGCTTGCAGATATTAATTTTAAGTATATTTACACGATATATTAGTTGATATATTAAATATTTAAGTCCATGTATACGTCCGTCCGATTATTACTATTTCAATATGTTCAGCGATCAACAAACACATATACTCGGATTTTCAAGTAATTTAGAAGTATGCAAGACATTTTTATGCGCTACAAAACAAAACAGTGCGTGTAAAACAGAAACTTATGCAAATTAGTCTTTGGAGGACAATGAAAAGTTACTTTTATTCGTCCATATTTTTAAAATGGGATGTTCTTCCTTCATTTTTTATGAAACTTTTTCTTCAGATATTTGATTTGGTATTTGGTTGAAAGCACTGATAGATGGCCGGCATTTTGTCCTATGACAATGAATAATTATAGGATTTTGGCAAAAATTTTGGCCTTTGAAATGTTGTATTAGTTAATACTGGCCTGATATGTGAATTGTCTGTACAATTACAGATTGAAATTTGTAGACTGGTTCGATACCCGGGCTAGTTTTGCCTATTGCCTGTATTTTTCCATTTGAATATTTTTGTGGGGCAGCTATAGCCCGTTTGTTCATTTTGAATGACTTCTTTTGTGGGTTTCGTCCCTAGTACTGTTGAAGGCAGGGGACAGAATGAATCTGAAGCGTCCTGGGAATAATGGGATGGAATGTATGTGGTGTGGTTATTTGTCTTGTCTCTTGTTAATATACAAACACATTGTTGTGTTATGTCTCTAGTCTGTCGCAAATTCAGTTTGTTAATCTCCAAGCAGGTGTCTTTGTTCTGTGACTCTTGTCTGATACATGCACTCATCTTTTAGAATAAAGCCGAGTGATATCTGACCAGCTGTATATAAATCTAGTTACTATATACAGAAAAAAAACCACAGATAACTCACAATTTGTTATTCTGTCCATATTTTAAAAATTACTGAAATTATATGTGCGCTTACACCAATATGTTGTAGGTAATATTTCACAATTTTAACAAAATCAAACTATGCCATCATATAAATTCTCTCATTTTATGACTTCGACACATTTTTGAAAAGTCACAAAAACTCTAGAATGTCTAGTTTGCAAACTAGCGGAAAAATGTTATGAGGGAAGAAATGACAGTAAATTAATACTTGTGTCTTATCTAACCATTTTCCAGTGGGGTAAAAACGACAACAACAAAACAAATTATGCACCTATTTAGTGTTACAAATAGTATATACTCATAAAACACACAGCCGTTTTTTATATATTAAAAGTTCCTTTTTAAAAATGTGGTGGGATATTAAAATGAATAAATTATTTCTTTGCGTGATTCGATTTTTCTAAACCAAAAATGTTTTTAGGTTTTTAACAACCTGTTGATCTTAATGTATGTTTTTATTTTAATTTCAAAAATACATTCAGCAATTTTGAAGATATTTGCGAAATAACAAATGGCTGGTTAGATCTTTTGTTCTATATTATGAGTACATTTTTGTTCATGTTATTGTTGTTGTTAATATCATCATTATCATTATCATTATTATTTTTTATTGTTATAAATTTAAGTGAAAATGTGAACCAAGTCTCTGCAAAATGCATAAATATTCTCTCCCTTAGTTTTCTGAGTTGGAATTAGAGTCGCACTGACACAGTCAGCGGAGGAAATAAAGATTGAAATATATAGTATAAGATTGTTTCCCATCATGACTGAGCGCTGATATTATTATTATTGATTTGTTGATACTACGACAATATTCATAATTATTTAAATAGGGAAACAATTTACATAATTTTTGTTTGAAAATGCAATAATGCAATTCATAAATGGCACATTAAAATACTGAAAGACAAGTAAAAAAAGAGCTCCGACTAGAATGTTAATGCGAGCCTATAAGTAATTTTTGCAAGGTCTATACCATAAAAGGAAAAACATACATTCAGTATTTAGTTATGATAGTCTTATAATACCAATTAAACTTGATGTGTAACCACTCATTGAGAATATAGGTCTGATTCTGTAACATCCACTAGTAAATTGTTCTTAAATCTGCGCCATGTTTCTCATAAAGTGTTGAACTACATGTTGTACAGTGTACTGTCTAAAATAATCATGCAGTTGATCAGGTGCTTGTAATGCAAATTTGCTTAACAGAATGGTCTTCAATAAAATGATTACTTACTTGTGTCATAGAGAATGCGTCTAGTAAATCAATTTATTTTCTTCTGACAGGTCTCAGGTGAATTTTACAAAAGAAATTATGGATTTCTTAGAATACTATTAAGCGTATTTCCCTTTCTATAAAATTGGTACATGAAGTAATAAGAAACAATATCAAACTGAATAGATATTGCTCTTCAGTAGAATAAAAACAGAAGAATTCCGATTTGAAAGTTTTGAAAGGATTTTTATTAATGCCTTCGATTCCATATAAATTAATTCGCCCGAGTGATAAAATGTAGGGAGAGAGTTTCTAAAAAAGCTTAAAGCTTCCTACTCAGCCCTCTTTGTTGATATCAGGTGTAATATTGTAACAAATGCAAGTTTATGTCAATAAATATTGTTTTGACAAAATGTATCTTGTTTCTAAAACATTTTTGAAGCTGGAATGTATCACAAAATGAATAGAATAAAAGTCATCTATCTATACGAATGAAAATTCAATAGGGTTATTATAACAGTACCTTGTTTTGTAATGTTGTATTCGGCTCGACTGGATCTTCCAGACCTTGATCCCAAGAGGGGCTTGTGCCGAGTACGACCCGGCCTGATAAATCCACTCGAGCCGAGTGCATTGGTACTATTTTAATGACCCTTTTATTATATACATATACCTTTTTTCTGTGTTACTTCAGCTATTTGATTATATTTTTGATAAGACTGAAAACCCGCTGCAGTGGTGAACTGTTTGATGCACGGAATGTCGAGATGCCATTATTACGTCGTTTCTGATTGAATATTTTCGTATCCGATTGGAGTTGAATACAGAAAGGTTGTTCTGAACATTACCTGTAGTTCTCATTTGAATGGTTTGAGTAAAGATGTTTTGAATGACTGGATGCGGACTTCCCCTACACTGTTGATGGGATTAGAAGGGAATTTTGTTGTCCACTAATGCGAATTTCTAACGGTGTTTTACCATCATTTACTGCCCGGCGAAACCCTCCAGGGGCGTAAAGTAAAATAGTAAAACATTTTTGACTTGTCATGTTAACAGCGTCTGTTATATTGTTTATAGAAGGATAATAAATGCTTTGTATTCCTTGGAAAAAATAATTTATCTTGAACATTTACCTTTTGTCGTTGGGATGCTATCTTTCCTAGAAAATAGTCGTGGGCTGAAATTTATTTCGATGTAAGTCAGTACTCACTGTATTTTAATCACCATATTGAACACGTACTAATATCGATGAATAGCATGCATTTCTAGAGAAGTACAAGCTTGAGACTGACTGATCTGTGAAGTTCATAAAACTGGTACAATATCGGCCAGTTTAAGCAAAAGAAACCGTCTTTCAAGTAGAAAAAGTCTCTTTGTGTTAATATGCTTCAATAAATATGAAACAAGAGAGAGAACAAGAGATAGAACAAGAGATAGAGCAAGAGGTAGAACAAGAGATAGAACAAGAGATAGAACAAGAGGTAGAAGAAGAGATAGAGCAAGAGGTAGAACAAGAGATAGAACAAGAGATAGAACAAGAGATAGAGCAAGAGGTAGAACAAGAGATAGAACAAGAGATAGAGCAAGAGGTAGAACAAGAGATAGAGCAAGAGGTAGAACAAGAGATAGAACAAGAGGTAGAACAAGAGATGGAGCAAGAGGTAGAACAAGAGATAGAACAAGAGATAGAACAAGCATCCGTTGGATTCGACAGCTTTGGTCTTGTTGGTTGTTTTTAAACAGAAATCCTCTCGAATACCAACCTGTACTTAATAAAACCTTAAACCAATTGGTCACAGTATGTTTTATTATAAATATGTATTTCTTAATTGCCTTCATTTGTTTGTAGCATATGAAAACGCGTCCAGTAAATCAATTTATTTTCTATTGACAGGCCTCCTGAGTAATAAAGAAAATAACTAATGGATCTATTTAAATGTTATTAATCTCAACTAAATAATGACATTTCACAAATACAGAAATAATGCCCAGATATAATATTTCACACGGATTCCAAATGCTTAAAACACCTAATCAGAGCCATTTAAAAAAAAATACAACGAAACCTGCCTTCATTTTCAAATGCTTATTTTTGGAATCTGAAGGGCCCTGCTACCAAGTTTCATGTGGCGTTATTAGGAAAAAATGCTATTTTTTCAGATTATGACCCAGTGATTTTATTGGCGACCTCAAATGACAGGGATGCGATATAATAAGGGCACACATACTGACCAGATTTTATGCAGATCAAATTGGAAATATGGCATTTTAAGTGTTGACAATGTGTTTCTTTGTTTTGGGCTAGTGTCAGAGCTGTGAAACTCAAATGACCGAGTTTAAGTTTGGCAAAGATTTTATTAAGACAAACATTTTGACCAAATATCATGTAGATCAGGTAAAATATATGGCGCCTATAGTTTTCTATGACATTGCCCAGTAACCAATTTTTTTTTACCAAATTTTAATATCGGTCTAGAAATCATCAAGACAAACGTTCTTGCCTGAAGTCATGTAAATAAGACATAAAATATTTTTAAAAAATCTAGGATTTGCGACAGTGAGCTAATTTTTCGGATTCAGACAGCTTTTTGACTGATCAGTTCATCATCAGCTTTGAAAATGAAATTATATAAAACCAAACCTACAATGATCCAAAACCTGAAAATTTATGTATTTATTTTCTTTTTTTTCCTGATTTCTGTGGCGTGGAATATATCTAGCGCAGGAAATAGATTTATCCTCAGTCTAATCTGAGATGACACCAATCTACATACTGTCAGGAGAATTCAACAATCAGTGAAACTAAAATTGACTCTTTCGATCTTTTCGGGAAAGGTCCTTACTTTGCATAAAAACAGAAGATTTTAGAATGGAAGTATCGATATTTAGAGTAAATCTGTGCAGAGAGTTAACAGACACAGTTTCATGGTGAGTGACATGGACCATAGTGTATTCCGCATTCGCGCTAAGTAAGATCATGCCGGTTTTATACCGTCTGTTTGTTACGCAGATTAATTGAACATTTCTGCTTTCCGCACAATATTCAGAGTCTTGGTGTACATGTAATGTATTGTCATGAAACTTGCAGCCATTGAGTCGTAAGGTGGCACATACGTTTTAATGATGAACCAGATTATTCTATTTACCCCAACCAGGTGTTAAGTCTGAAATGATATGATTAATTTCAATATATAAATTTAGTGGTAAGATGTAAAAACTGTTTAGGCAGTATATTGTGTATCTGGAAATGTGTAGCATAAAAGGTCAAATTGAACATTAGAACAAGATCTTACATCTTTGAAAACATGATGAGGACTGGTAACGTGGTAAACACATGAATATGTTTGAAATTATACAGTTAAAATGACAATTGTAAATAAACCATTTGAACCTACTATTACTATACAGATCTGGTATATCATCAAATTTTGACCAGGTCTTAAGGATACTGTATACTTTTTCCGTGAAAAATGATTAAAATAGGAGACGAAACGAAGCTATTGGTAAACTATAGCTTTTTATGTTACAAAGGCCAAAATTGTATTATATGCGCAAACAGGCTTAGTGATCAATTCTACAGAGTTTTTATTTAAATACCATCAATAGTCTAACTAAACTTGATCAAAAATGACCTTAAAGAGACTACGACTGTCAAAATGATTTCATCGATACATGGCGACTGTATGTAAAGCTGAACATTCCTACAAAGTTTGGTTGAAATTCATCCAGTAGTTTTAGATTATGTAGTTTGACAGAGGGTCAGACATACAGATGACGGATAGAGAAGCACAGACAGAAAAGGCAAAATCAATATACCTTGCCACATGCTGAGAGACAAAATCAAGTTATGGACCTGGAGAGAAATAATAATGGAAATATTTTCTACGGTGTTCCGTTAGGGCCAGCGCTTGCTCCCTGTGAACGCGAAGCGCGAAGGTACGACGTTACGATGGCGAAGCGCGACAGTACGAGGCATACAGACACTGAATAGAAAAATGGCGCGAAAAAAATGGTCGCATAATGGCGGACACAAATAGTCCTCAGTTTTTTTTGCTCTGTAGAGCTATTTTTCTTATTTTCTTTGCAATTTTTTTTGCTAAAATCACATGACAGATCTATGATTGACATGTAGGTAGCATTTTCATAATGAAATAACAACATGACAAAATTTTTCATGGAAACTTAGATCATACACCACTAGTAGAATTTGGGGTCTCATTTTTAGCTGATTTTGCAGTTTGTGTGTTTGACTGAAATTATTTTTCTTGCATCAAACATGACCCCCACTTTTCTTTTGATTTTTCTTTAGCACTAACAATATTCTTCAAGAAAATGTAGGTTACAGACATTTAAAATGGGTCCTGGTTTGTGCTGCGGCCATTGGAAATAGGTCAATTTTATATAGAATAAAGAACAAAAACTATTTAGTGTGTTATAACCTACGATGGTGACAACACGACAGTGCGATGGCGAAGCGCGACAGTACGACGGCGAAGCGCGACACTACGATGGTGACAGTCCGTCGTACTGTCGCACTTCACCATCGTATTGTCGCGCTTCACCATCGTAGTGTCGCGCTTCGCCATCGCACTGTCGCGTTTCACCATCGTAGTGTCACCATCGTACTGTCGCGCTTCGCCATCACACTGTCGCGCTTCACCATCGTAGTGTCACCATCGTACTGTCGCGCTTCACCATCGTACTGTCGCGCTTCGCCATCGCACTGTCGCGCTTCACCATCGTAGTGTCACCATCGTTCTGTCGCACCAGTCTTGAACGAATTAAAACGTCAAAGCAGAGGCGCATAACAAGGTATTGGAGAGGGTGCCTTTATATCCATGTTTGGGGATTCAGGGGTGTTCCCCTGGAACATTTTTTTGAAATACGGGTATGAAATGGTATCCTCAGGTGCATTTATAAGTAGGTGTACTCTCCTCGTATCAGGGGAGGGTTGGGGTCAGGGGGCTATTCCCCTGGAAATTTTTGAAGTAAAGGCATGAAATGGTGTCCTCTGGTGCATTTTTAGGTCTAAATTTTGAGATATTGTAGGGGTATGTTACTCCCCTCTTGATTTGGTGGACGGGGGGGGGGGGGGGGGGGAGGCTCTCCCACTGGACAATTTTGAAATGCAGGTATGAAATGGTGGCCTCTGGTGTGTTTCTGGGTCTAAATTTTGAGAGAAAAAATATTCCTTTGCCAAAATAGTAGGGTGCATCTCAGATGAGTATTGGTTACTTCTCAGCCAACTGGGGGTGAGGGGTGGGGGGGGGGGGGCACGGGCCCCCTCGGCCCGGCCCTGGTTCCGGGCCTGTCCTCTCTGTGGAAAAATAAATGTTAATGTATTTACATGTAATTAATTGTATGGAAGAAAATGTTGTTTGATCAGCTCATACATTTCAAGCCATGAAACGTTAAAAGTATTTATTTTATGTTTTTCGGTGGTTTATCGAAATATAACGGTGAATTATATCCTGATAAACTCACTGGCCACTCAGTGAAAATTATCAAATCTGATACCCGGATTAACGTCAAAAAGTTTACCGAGCGTACTGAAGGCCGGAAACAATATGACGATGACGTCGTTAAAATGACGTCATCTTTGCGATGCTTCCTGATAAAATTTCCCGCAAATTTCGACATTTTATTGAAATAAACACAACAAAAGTAGAGTTTTAGACATAAAATAAACAGAAAAATTGTTGGTATCGATGTAATATCACGGTAATTTCACTCGTGAACACCAAAACTTGTTATTTTCACTCGTGGCTGCGCCACTCGTGAAAATATCACTTTTGGTGCCCACTCGGTGAAATTATAACGTGATATTACACCGAAACCAACAATTATCCTCTATATATTGTCAGCTAAACATAATAAAAATACACTGTTGTATACATTTTGCTTATAAAGCTTTTGGCTATATTTTATGCAAAAGTATTAATTAGGTCTAGAATACAGTTGTTTGTTTCCGCTTACCCGACCGGCCCTGCCTTTTTACCACTGACCCTATAGTTTTAATTGAAGAAACGTATTAAATAAAAAAAGTAGTTTTATGTTAAGGAGGTAGGTTACCTTCATATTTGTATGTGCGCATGTCCAACCGGAAGCTAACGTGACGATTTACGACGACGTTTACGACAAACTAAATGTGTTTGTATATTCATTCTTCGGAAAACAAATCATGAACCTGTTATCGATCAGATGCTTTATGGTTTAATAATGCAGAAATAATGAATAAATTGCCGCAGAAACGCTTCAAAACAATGTTGCCTTGAAATGACGTCATTGACGTCATGACGTTACGTGTCAGTTACCGCGCAAAATTAATAGCTTTTATCTTGAAAGTACGTAATTCTGTGCATTTTCTTTATTTTAACTACTTTCAAATAACCATTATTTGCTGAAATATTTTTTATGAGTCTTTTGCTCTGAATAATAATCAATATTTGGCTTTTTATGTAGTTATATTAAAATGTTATGCGGAATGTAAGAAAATGGGTGATGGTAACCAATGTTTTTTGGAATATAGTTGGGTGAAAGGTTACTTGTTACGGTCATTTTCAAATAACAAATCTAGCAGTTTGATTTGTAATACCTATTTTTTAGGTTCCGTTGATAATTTGTTACTTATATACTAAAACTAAGATCTAAAATTGTTCAAATTTCAGTAGAAAATTGTGGTTTCTTGAATTGAATTGATGTTACCATGGAAACGAAGCCCGTGACCTATGTATCTAAATGTAAGATTCAAAAGCGTGGACACTGGTCTATTTAAGAAACAGAGCTTCGGCTTTTTATTTTCATTTCAACAATATCCATGAGAGTAATAGCAGCATGCTTAACGATTTTTCCATGAAAAATGCCAGACAAGGGGTACTGCTGTAAGTATTCTAAGCTGTGAAATTTGTTTGAATAAATGCAAATAACACGAAAATATAACTTACGTTAGAAATAATATGTTTTAAAGCTACATCAACTAGAAAGATAATCTTATTCAATATTTTTTATAAGAAATTACGACAAAAAGCAAGATATAAGCTATTTCAAACATCTCTGTTGCCATGGTTACTTAAAACTTTAAGAAAAATAGGGTACCATGTAAAGTGCTTGGTATTTTGCTAATAATATTACCCAAATATTCCATGTCGGTCATTAACAGAATGGCACTGAAGCCGTCGAAAACCCCTATTTTTATACATAGTTGTTTAAAAATGAGAGAAAATGCGTTACCATGGAAACACGAGCCCCGCGACATATACATTTTAAGCTTATATTAGAAAGCTAACGTGCATACTAGTAAAATTATCAATTATGCAGACTCCTACGGATATCAATGAAACTAAAATACCCTGACAAGTGTTAAATATCCGTATTTTCCTTCTTCTTTCAATATGAAATACCTTTGGAGGGTCATGTTCTTCAAACCTGGATAAAAATTGAACTGAAGGGACAGAGACAAACGAAATTGAGATTGTAGCAGTTAAAACTTCATATTACACGAAATACAAAAAAATGCTGCGGTTCAACTAATTTGAATTTACCCTTGTAACAAGGTAACCTACCTCCTTAAACAAGATTATTAGTAAGTATATCCAAAGCACGTCACTCCGTCTGACCGTACAAGTCTATACATTAAAGTCGGACCTTAAGTAAACAGAGAAAAGTTGATGAAGCGCGACAGTACAATGGCGAAGCGCGACAGTACGATGGTGACACTACGATGGTGAAGCACGACAGTGCGATGGCGAAGCGCGACAGTACGATGGTGAAGCGCGACAGTACGATGGCGAAGCGTGACAGTGCGATGGTGACACTACGATGGTGAAGTGCGACAGTGCGATGGCGAAGCGCGACAGTACGATGGTGACACTACGATGGTGAAGCGCGACAGTGCGATGGCGGAGCGCGACAGTACGACGGTGAAGCGCAACAGTACGATGGCGGAGTGCGACAGTACGACGGACTGTCACCATCGTAGTGTCGCGCTTCGCCATCGTACTGCCATCGTACTGTCGCGCTTCGCCATCGCACTGTCGTGTTGTCACCATCGTACTGTCGCGCTTCGCCATCGTACTGTCACGCTTCGCCATCGTACCGTCGTACCTTCGCGCTTCGCGTTCACATGGAGCAGGCGCTGGCCCTAACGGAACACCGTAATTTTCGTACATACATCTTTACAACGGATTTCAAGAAGGCCGAAAGGCTGGCTTTTGCATTTATGCATATTTTCATTCAAAAGATAAAATTTACGTAGCAAAATTTTTATATGAATGTTATTCATTAACTTATATATCAGTACTCACTCAATGCCAACTATTCATCCAGGAAGAATTTTCTACAATAAAACCCATTCCTTCGCTCTTTTAATCATGAGTGGCGGAAGAAACACGATTAATCCCTTCCACAGTACGCAATATTGATGAAAAACAGAAATTTGATCTCGGAGTAAAACTTGGTTCATTACTATTAGGTTATGTAATTTGTTCTGTTCAAAATGGCGAATTTGTAGTTACCTACAGAAGGTTTGTAAAGAAATATGACTTGTATTTCAAAAAATGTAAGTACGAATAGGCAGAAGACAAATTCCGACTTTGTCCCGAAAATTTTGTATTGTCATCTTGCCGCACTGCATTTAAGATCTGACCCAGTTCTATAAGTAGCGCGTACAAAACCCCATTTAGTATCATTTTGATATCAGTAAACCTGACTCTAATAAATTTCTGATTTACTTTAAATAAAAGTTTCAAATATGTTTATAGTTTGTACCTTTTTAACAGTTCTTCTTTAAAAAATTAGCCTTGTCTGCTCACAATTATGTTTGTCAGCTAAATATTGGAACTTTTGTTTCAGTGGAGCATTTAGTCATCCTTTGCTATAATATAAACAAAATGCTGGATTCATTCATAGAGAGTCATTATAACAGTCGCTTGAACTGGATCATTGCATACAGCTCTCGTGGATTTTGCCACACCTGGTCACTAACGGCCTTTGCGCGCCTCTTGTGATCCGACCCGGCAAAATGCACACGAGCCAAAGACAACCTCCCCAGTACATTCATTTGAAAAAAAAACTACAAACATACTGGACGAGCCGATATGCGAGTCCAATATGTATTCTCATTTGGGCACGAAGCCAAGTATATCAAGTATAAACAGAAATTTGAATATGTTTCTCAGTTGAGGGAAAGGCTATACAAATGAATTAGAGACCGTACCATAGCTCTTCGCATACTTTGATTTTTCAAACTAAAGTGATTTTTACAAGTGCACCGGTTACGATAAAAATGTAAACAACGGACTCTGTCTATGAAACTTTGAAATGAATGAATGACAGTCGATCTCAGTCATAATACTGATTGACAGTGAATGCTAATGACTCCATGTGTTGCAGAAAGGTATTTAGTTTGTAACTGTAATTTCCCATCAATTGAAATCCTCTCAAAACTGGTAAAATAATTACTTAGATTTGGACAAATCTCATCGTCTTTGCCGTTCGGCAGCTGCAAAAAGGGCAAATATAAAAGATTCAGTGTAAGTAATATTTCACTGGTACTGCCAGTTAGTAAGTTCATACTCTGAACAACACGTCAGAGAAATTTGGGCAGATTTGACCAATTATGACGTTGGCAGCATTAGATTATATTTTTTCTTTACACAAAAATTGCCGTTAGGTAACAAAGCGAATACGCCGATAATCCGGAGTTCACCGATTATTGTTCCAGTTCACGCAATGTAATCCAGCAATTAAACTGCATAGCTATTAGCTACTGCTGTTATAGGGAAGTGGTAGAGTGTCTGCCTTAGGGGTGAGAGGTCCTGGGTTCGAGTCATAGTTAGAGCTTAACTATTTAGATTCTGCTAAAGCATAGTTTTGCTGTTAATAGACTGTTCCAGATGTTCTAAATTTTTAGCACACAGTATCATGGATCAGTATTGAGCAATCGAGATCAAAGTTGAATGTTAAATCAAATGCACCAAATTAGTATATATTCACTATGTTATGTCCCTTTGATGTTTATGCTCTCCATGTTCAAGAAGAGTTACATTTCCTTGATCACAAAATTTTCGTTATCATGAAAATATTAAATGCTCATAACTCCGCACTTCTGGTTAAAATATTGTCTATATTTCTGTTTTTGAGAAATAAATGGACATTTCTCTTCATTTCAAAGCTTTTTAACTCCAAACCTATGATTTGAAAAACTTAGGTACTATCTCTAAATGAATACGATTTCACCTATCAAACGTTTGCAGAAACAGTACTCCGTCAATGATAGTTTTCGTGCATTCTAGAGATTACCTGGTAGATTGTACATAAAAGTAATGGATATGATTCTTTAAAATGGTTTCTAATTCATGATTTACCTACAACAAGTGAAAATATTATGGGAGTTTATGAAAACATTGTCTGAATTTAGAAACAAATAAAACAACAAGTATACAGACGAAAATACATCATGCAGCTGATGCAGAATATGCCGTGTTACTGTAGAAAAAAGGAAATACTGAAACTAAAAAAGTGTATACTGCATTTAGATTTATAAGTAAAACATAAATTTGTAGTTACCATGATTTAAGCGTTAATAATTATGCATATGCATATAGGAGAAATACTAAATCGTGAATAAATTAAAAAGGTAAATGCTTAACTGACATTATCGATTGTTTTATAATCGTTATATATATATAGTGAGTTTTTCTTTTCAATTTTCCTTCCGTCGGAACCATATCTCGACATGGTTTGGAGTATTTCAATAAACCATGGTAGAAATGTTAACTGTAATATGGAAATGCAGCTCTGCAAATTCAGTCCGATTGCCAGACGAAAGTCTGATTGCCCTAATACTTGGTTAAAGGTTATTCAATGAAATATGGGATATGTTATGGTGAAATGCAGTTCTTTCGTGTCCGAATTATGACGAGGGCGACAGTGAACCGCTAGGCCAGATAAAAAATATGATGCTTACAGCCCTTTTATTTCACATTTTCTTCTCTTAAATTAAACGGTATCAGATAAGTCTTTGGATTGTTCTTCCTTATGAACCGGATATATCTTACCTGCTAGGACCGCCCTGGCCTTGTATGACCGGATATATCTTACCTGCTAGGACCGCCCTGGCCTTGTATGACCGGATATATCTTACCTGCTAGGACCGCCCTGGCCTTGTATGACCGGATATATCTTACCTGCTAGGACCGCCCTGGCCTTGTATGACCGGATATATCTTACCTGCTAGGACCGCCCTGGCCTTGTATGACCGGATATATCTTGCCTGCTAGGACCGCCCTGGCCTTGTATGACCGGATATATCTTGCCTGCTAGGACCGCCTTGGCCTTGTATGACCGGATATATCTTACCTGCTAGGACCGGATATATCTTACCTGCTAGGACCGCCCTGGCCTTGTATGACCGGATATATCTTACCTGCTAGGACCGCCCTGGCCTTGTATGACCATTAACTGCGTGGTCCCGAGGTCCTTAGTTCTAAGCAATTGGTGCAACATAAGCTCGCGGATCGGCACCATGAGGTTCTTTTTCTGAAGATTCGACATCTCAGCAGCGATATTATCCTGAATATCTGACTATGGTGCTAGTGCGCCCTTTGCAAATGTCTTTACTTGCTGTTCCCTTCAGATTAAAAATGTTGCTATGCCCTAAATCCAATTTATGCATTTGATTACTCTGTGCATGTGTCTTTCGGGCAAAGAGACTGAAAAACACAAATTATCACGTTTTAGAATGTAAAGGATGTACTAGTAGAGTACTGGTCACATGTCAAAATCAAAAATACGAGAAATGAAAAAAAACACGATTTTACAATGTCTTTTATGAAGTAATTGATAACAAATTCACAGGTTTTCAATAAGCTTCTTATTCTGTACCGAATTTAGTTTAATCGCGTGTCGTTTAGATTTCTCGTATATTCTCAATAGTATGGATTTCGAATATAAGATTAATTTTAGAATCAACACAATCTCATTTTCCTCAGTTTTGATTCCCTTCTTTTATCGCGAAAATACTATTTTCATCTCACATACACTGAACAAAATTCCTAATCGGTCAGTTTATATTGTGTTACTATTTTGTTAATAATGCATATATTTACAAGAAATTTCACATACCGATATTTGAAAAGGCACTGCTAATTATTTATTTTTGGCCGACTCACGGCCACCGAACCGCGTTAGGCGTTTTGAACATTCAAGCATAATTTGCACGTGCATGGCATGTGCATCAATATGTACGTGTTAATGAACACTTTTGGCATTACTGACGAAAGTACTACTAAAAAAAACATATCATCGTGAAAATGACACAAGAGCATCGTGCCCGGGCTGTCAGAATTTTACAACAAAATTCAAAATCGGTCACTTCAATGAATTGTACTTAGGTTGAATTTCGCCAAAAGAGCGTAGATAACTAACGATTGGAGGTTCTTGTAAACGAAAATAAGGTTAAAAGTAGAAATAACCATCAAAGTAACAGCGAAAAACAAATTATATAAAAATTCTTTTGAAACTGCAAAAATAATTACAAACGTGTCTTAAATGTGTTCCGGCTAGCAACATCGCGACAGCTCGATCGTGTTGCTCTTGTGTCATTTTCATCATGATATGTATTTTTCTAGTAGGACTTTCGTCAGTAATGCCAAAAGTATAAACGAACACGTGCATGTTGGTGCCCATGTCCTGCAGTACCTATTCAAATGTCGGTATGTGAAATTTCGTGTGAATACATGCATTATTAACAAAATAGTAATACTATATAAACTGACCGATTAGGAATTCTGTTGAGTGTATTTCATAAGGCTTAAAAAAATCTTTGTTTCCGGAAACATGCTAATAAAAGTAGGGTAGGTAGTTTTTTTTAGCTCACCAGTGACAAGGTGAGCTTTTGTGATCACCCTTCGTCCGTCGTCCGTCGTCCGTCCGTCCGTGCGTCAACAATTTCTTGTTTTATTAAGTGAGACTTTTCGGAAATTATTTTTGTGTCAAAAAATCAATACAAATAAGGGGGTTTTAGAGCACCAGTAAGTTGATTTCTAATATCACTGACCATGTTTAAAGCATAAAAAGTGCAGTTTTGCAACTTTTGTTAAAAAGTTGAAAACAATATTCTCCAAGGCCATAAAAATGTCACAGGGTGAGAAAAATGTGCAGTCAGTCCCGGGTTCGAACCCGGGACCCCTCGCTTACAGGGCGAATGCTAGATACCGACTGAGCTAGCCAGCTGCCTGACACATCTTCTCCCCTAACGTGACCAAGTCCGTACCGTGACATACACCCCCACAAATTGGAAACTCGTCCTTGAGTTCCGGAGGTACATGATATTGCAAGCGTCGTAAGACTGACCAAGCAAGCATGCCACGGTCTCATGTTGGGCGCCAAATGTCACAGGGTGAGAAAAATGTGCAGTCAGTCCGGGGCTCGAACCCGGGACCCCTCGCTTACAGGGCGAGTGCTCTACCGACTGAGCTAACCGGTTGCCTGACACATCCTCTCCCCTAACGTGACCAAGTCCGTACTGTGACAAAAACATTTAGGGTCGGGCCAAAAATTTAGGGAAGGTCGGGATTCCGGAAACAAACAATTTTTTTTACGCCTAAGGAATAAATACACATATTTAATTGGCCTTCGTCGATAACACGGACAGGATTATTTGGAAAACAAAGGTATATAACTAATTTATCAAATTAATTTCGCATCTTGAAAATCATAAAAATCCGAAAACACGTTTTTCATATGGAAATGTTTTACAAATACACCAGTAAAGGAGTTTTGCTTGTTTTCAGTGCATATGGAATGTATCTCGCCGAAAAGTAAGATCTTTTTACGGGCGCAAAGATCACATTTACTATTTATTTCATGTTTTTTTTACGTTGAAATCCGCATTTTGCAATAAATTTTAATCTGAGCACAGGAAAAAGATGTACGTAAACGAAAATGACGTCAGACGTCTTTTGACGTTACAAAGAGTTAGAAAGCTCCATTTCGTTTCATCATTTGCAGCACAACTTCATAAAATTTTCACCAAGTAACGTTATATGAATCGCGAATATTCTATAACGAACAAAGCACACTTTTCATCCCAAAAAAATAGAAATTAATATAGAATATACGAGTAGATCGACAAAGCTTTATCACTCACTGCGAGCGATATGCAGTGGGTGATTAGGATTATATCTCACTGATAAAACAGTATTTTATCATTTACAATTACATATATAGTCAGGCCTATTTATGTTATTCTTAGTTACCTAATTTGCACGGGTCGCTGCTGAGCACGGAATATGTATAACTTAAATGGACAAAGTATTGATATATTTTCTAAGCCTTTCTAGCCCTTCAGGATCATGGAATCCATTCGGTTTTACAATAATAGAATTCCGCTTAAGTCGGTGCTAATGGGCAGTGTTTTTGCACATTTCAGTGCCTCTTATGTACAGACTCATGTGCTTGCTGGCGTTCTATGCTTCCAAATGATCTTATAGATTTTATTTCCTGTCACAACAGCAGCTTTAAATGCCCTGTAGCGGCTGTTAAAAGTTTTCCCATACTTGTACTCTGTTGTTATATGGGATCATAGTGTCAATTCAATATTACTATGACAGAATTCCGCTTAAGCCAGTGTTAGCCGGGTCGTGAAAGGTGTTGCATAGTTCATTACCTTTTATGGACTGACCCAATCAGACAGCTATTATTTTGCTTGGTTGCGTTCTACGCTTTCAAAGGATCTTTCTATAGATCACAGCTACCACCCGTGTCGCACATCTGTATCTAACTTGGCTTGACGTGAGTAGATTACAGCTACCACCCGTGTCGCACATCTGTATCTAACTTGGTTTGACGTGAGTAGATCATAGCTACCACCCGTGTCGCACATCTGTATCTAACTTGGTTTGACGTGAGTAGATCACAGCAATCACCCGTGTCGCACATCTGTGTCTAAATTGGCTTGACGTGAGTAGATCACAGCTACCACCCGTGTCGCACATCTGTATCTAACTTGGCTTGACGTGAGTAGATCACAGCTATCACCCGTGTCGCACATCTGTATCTAACTTGGCTTGACGTGAGTAGATCGGACGGACTGATTATGTAACTTATATGATTATATTCATGTTAAAGTTGTCAATAAAGTTAAGGACGTCTAAAATGTAGGTGTAACTTTTATTGGACTTTGCTACGCCTGACATAATTAAAGAGCACAATTACTTTGAGATTACCCAAGAACTATGATAAGTTGTCTGCTGTCTAGTCACGTGCTCGTCATAATTCGTACAAGTCTGCACGCAAACTTTGTTGCACTTCCTGCGTCCAGGATATATACGAGAAACATACATCGGTTGATTGAAAGCTCTTATACGCTGTGTCAGCTAATTCGTATAGTGAGGATTAAACACTTGGGCAATATTGACATTCGTTTTGGAAAAAAACTGTCTAGAAACCTTTATTTTGGATGGCGGGGGATGCAAATTCACTAAATTAGCTGTTTTAGTTTGTATACAATTAATAATCAAAAACAATTTTCGCAATGATCAATGTTAAATTAATAGAAATATATGTTTAGCAGAAATTGACAACACTGTCAAAGTCAGATTTTCAAATAGTTGCACAAAATCGTTCAACCTTAGTTTAATTCCCATTTATAAAAGACCATCAAAAAAGTTAAGCAGAAATCAAATATATCACATCATCAAATTTTTTAAGACGCATGGTATCTAAAATTTGTCCTCGTAGAAAATAAAAGACGTGGGTAGATTTCAAGGAAGCACAGAGTCAGATCCATTCATACGTCACAAATTCTGCCAGCTACAATACAGATTGTTTGAGGAAGCACAGAGCCAGATCCATTCATACGTCACAAGTTCTGCCAGTACAATACAGACTGTTCAAGGAAGCACAGAGCCAGATCCATTCATACGTCACAAATTCTGCCAGCTACAATACAGACTGTTCGAGGAAGCACAGAGTCAGATCCATTCATACGTCACAAATTCTGCCAGGTACAATACAGACTGTTCGAGGAAGCACAGAGCCAGATTCATTCATACGTCGTACATTCTGCCAGCTACAATACAGACTGTTCGAGGAAGCACAGAGCAAGATCCATTCATACGTCACAAAGTCTGCCAGCTACAATACAGACTGTTCGAGGAAGCACAGAGTCAGAGCCATTCATATGTCACAAAGTCTGCCAGCTACAATACAGATTGTTCGAGGACGCACAGAGCAAGATCCATTCATACGTCGTACATTCTGCCAGCTACAATACAGACTGTTCGAGGAAGCACAGGGTCAGAGCCATTCATACGTCACAAATTTTGCCAGCTACAATACAGACTGTTCGAGGAAGAACAGAGTCAGATGCATTCATACGTCATACATTCTGCCAGCTACAATACAGACTGTTCGAGGAAGCACAGAGTCAGAGCCATTCATACGTCACAAAGTCTGCCAGCTACAATACAGACTGTTCGAGGAAGCACAGAGTCAGAGCCATTCATACGTCACAATGTCTGCCAGATACAATAGAGACTGTTCGAGGACGCACAGAGTCAGATCCATTCATACGTCACAATTCTGCCAGCTACAATACAGACTGTTCGAGGAAGCACAGAGTCAGATCCATTCATACGTCACAAATTCTGCCAGCTACAATACAGACTGTTCGAGGAAGCACAGAGCCAGATCCATTCATACGTCACAAATTCTGCCGGCTACAATACAGACTGTTCGAGGAAGCACAGAGTCAGATCCATTCATACGTCACAAATTCTGCCAGCTACAATACAGACTGTTCGAGGAAGCACAGAGTTAGATTCATTCATACGTCGTACATTCTGCCAGCTACAATACAGACTGTTCGAGGAAGCACAGAGCAAGATCCATTCATACGTCGTACATTCTGCCAGCTACAATACAGACTGTTCGAGGAAGCACGAGCCAGATCCATTCATACGTCACAAATTCTGCCAGCTACAATACAGACAGTTCGAGGAAGAACAGAGTCAGATCCATTCATACGTCACAAAGTCTGCCAGCTGCAATACAGACTGTTGGAGGAAGCGCAGAGTCAGAGCCATTCATACGTCACAAAGTCTGCCAGCTACAATACAGACTGTTCGAGGAAGCACAGAGTCAGCGCCATTCATACGTCACAAATTCTGCGAGCTACAATACAGACTGCTCGAGGAAGCACAGAGTCAGAGCCATTCATACGTCACAAAGTCTGCCAGCTGCAATACAGACTGTTCAAGGAAGCACAGAGTCAGACCCATTTATACGTCGTATATTCTGCCAGCTACAATAAAGACTGTTCGAGGACGCACAGAGTCAGGTCCATTTATACGTCACAAAGTCTGCCAGCTACAATATAGACTGTTCGAGGAAGCACAGAGTCAGATCCATTCATACGTCGTAAATTCTGCCAGCTACAATGCAGACTGTTCGAGGAAGCACAGAGTCAGATCCATTCATACGTCACAAAGTCTGCCAGCTACAATGCAGAATGTTCGAGGACGCACAGAGTCAGATCCATTCATACGTCACAAAGTCTGCCAGCTATAATACAGACTGTTCGAGGACGCACAGAGTCAGAGCAATTCGTACGTCACAAATTCTGCCAGCTGCAATACAGACTGTTCGAGGAAGCACAGAGTCAGAGCCATTCATACCTCACAAATTCTCCCAGCTGCAGTACAGACTGTTCGAGGAAGCACAGAGTCAGGGCCATTCATACGTCACAAATTCTCCCAGCTGCAATACAGACTGTTCGAGGAAGCACAGAGTCAGAGCCATTCATACGTCACAAATTCTCCCAGCTGCAATACAGACTGTTCGAGGAAGCACAGAGTCAGAGCCATTCATACGTCACGAATTCTGCCGGCTACAATACAGACTGTTCGAGGACGCACAGAGTCAGATCCATTCATACGTCACAAATTCTGCCAGCTGCAATACAGACTGTTCGAGGAAGCACAGAGTCAGATCCATTCATACGTCACAAATTCTGCCAGCTGCAATACAGACTGTTCGAGGAAACATAGAGTTAGAGCCATTCACACGTCACAAATTCTGCCAGCTCCAATACAGACTGTTCGAGGAAGCACAGAGTCAGATCCATTCATATGTCACAAATTCTGCCAGCTACAATACAATACAGACTGTTCGAGGGAGCACAGTGTCAGATCCATTCATACGTCGTAAATTCTGCCAGCTGCAATGCAATACAGACTGTTCGAGGAAGCACAGAGTCAGATCCATTCATACGTCGTACATTCTGCCAGCTACAATACAGACTGTTCGAGGAAGCACAGAGCAAGATCCATTCATACGTCGTACATTCTGCCAGCTACAATACAGACTGTTCGAGGAAGCACGAGCCAGATCCATTCATACGTCACAAATTCTGCCAGCTACAATACAGACAGTTCGAGGAAGAACAGAGTCAGATCCATTCATACGTCACAAAGTCTGCCAGCTGCAATACAGACTGTTGGAGGAAGCACAGAGTCAGAGCCATTCATACGTCACAAAGTCTGCCAGCTACAATACAGACTGTTCGAGGACGCACAGAGTCAGCGCCATTCATACGTCACAAATTCTGCGAGCTACAATACAGACTGCTCGAGGAAGCACAGAGTCAGAGCCATTCATACGTCACAAAGTCTGCCAGCTGCAATACAGACTGTTCGAGGAAGCACAGAGTCAGACCCATTTATACGTCGTATATTCTGCCAGCTACAATAAAGACTGTTCGAGGACGCACAGAGTCAGGTCCATTTATACGTCACAAAGTCTGCCAGCTACAATATAGACTGTTCGAGGAAGCACAGAGTCAGATCCATTCATACGTCGTAAATTCTGCCAGCTACAATGCAGACTGTTCGAGGAAGCACAGAGTCAGATCCATTCATACGTCGTAAATTCTGCCAGCTACAATGCAGAATGTTCGAGGACGCACAGAGTCAGATCCATTCATACGTCACAAAGTCTGCCAGCTATAATATAGACTGTTCGAGGACGCACAATGTCAGATCCATTCTTACGTCACAAATTCTGCCAGCTGCAATACAGACTGTTCGAGGAAGCACAGAGTCAGAGCCATTCATACCTCACAAATTCTCCCAGTTGCAATACAGACTGTTCGAGGAAGCACAGAGTCAGGGCCATTCATACGTCACAAATTCTCCCAGCTGCAATACAGGCTGTTCGAGGAAGCACAGAGTCAGAGCCATTCATACGTCACAAATTCTCCCAGCTGCAATACAGACTGTTCGAGGAAGCACAGAGTCAGAGCCATTCATACGTCACGAATTCTGCCGGCTACAATACAGACTGTTCGAGGAAGCACAGAGTCAGAGCCATTCATACGTCACGAATTCTGCCGGCTACAATACAGACTGTTCGAGGAAGCACAGAGTCAGATCCATTCATACGTCACAAATTCTGCCAGCAGCAATACAGACTGTTTGAGGAAGCACAGAGTCAGATCCATTCATACGTCACAAATTCTGCCAGCTGCAATACAGACTGTCCGAGGAAGCACAGAGTCAGATCCATTCATACGTCACAAATTCTGCCAGCTGCAATACAGACTGTCCGAGGAAGCACAGAGTCAGATCCATTCATACGTCACAAATTCTGCCAGCTGCAATACAGACTGTCGAGGAAACAAGAGTCAGATCCATTCATACGTCACAAATTCTGCCAGCTCCAATACAGACTGTTCGAGGAAACAAGAGTAGAGCCATTCACATCGTCACAAATTCTGCCAGCTCCAATACAGACTGTTCGAGGAAGCACAGTGTCAGATCCATTCATAGTCAAATTCTGCCAGCTGCAAATACAATACAGACTGGTCGAGGAGCACAGGTCAGATCCATTCATACGTCGTAACATTCTGCCAGCTCTGCAATACAGACTGTTCGAGGAAGCACAGAGTCAGATCCTTCATACGTCACAATTCTGCCAGCTACAATACAGACTGTTCGAGGAAGCACAGAGTCAGAGCCATTCATGCGTCACAAATTCTGCCTGCTGCAATACAGACTGTTCAGGAAGCACAGAGTCAGACCATTCATCGTCACTAAATTCTGCCAGCTGCAATACAGACTGTTCGAGGAAGCACAGAGTCAGATTCATTCATACGTCGTACATTCTGCCAGCTGCAATACAGACTGTTCGAGGAAGCCCAGAGTCAGAGCCGTTCATACGTCACATTCTGCCAGCTAGCAATACAGACTGTTCGAGGAAGCCAGAGTCAGAGCCTTCATACGTCACAAATTCTGCCATGCTGCAATACAGACTGTTCAAGGAAGCACAGAGTCAGATCCATTCATACGTCGTAAATTCTGCCAGCTGCAATACAGACTGTTCGAGGAAGCACAGAGTCAGAGCCGTTCATACGTCACAAATTCTGCCAGCTACAATACAGACTGTTCGAGGAAGCACAGAGTCAGAGCCATTCGTGCGTCACAAATTCTGCCTGCTGCAATACAGACTGTTCAAGGAAGCACAGAGTCAGATCCATTCATACGTCGTAAATTCTGCCAGCTGCAATAGAGACTGTTCGAGTTAGCACAGAGTCAGATCCATTCATACGTCACAAATTCTGCAGCACAGAGTCAGAGTCATTCATACGTCGTAAATTCTGCCAGCTACAATATAGACTGTTCCAGGAAGCACAGAGTCAGAGCCATTCATACGTCACAAAGTCTGCCAGCTACAATACAGACTGTTCGAGGACGCACAGAGCCAGATCCATTCATACGTCACAAATTCTGCCAGCTAAAATACAGACTGTTCGAGGATGCACAGAGTCAGATCCATTCATACGTCACAAATTCTGCCAGCTACAATAAAGACTGTTCGAGGAAGCACAGAGTCAGATCCATTCATACGTCACAAATTCTGCCAGCTACAATACAGACTGTAGTAGAAAGCTAAAGCAGACTGAGAGTCAGATCCATTCATACGTCACAAATTCTGCCAGCTACAATACAGACTGTAGTAGAAAGCTAAAGCAGACGGATTGCTTAAAAAACAAACCAGTATATTTTAATTATATACAAGATATAAAAATTGGGATGGGGTAGAAAAAGGTGTTTTGTGGGGGATGCATCACAGAAAGAAAAAAGCAAGGATTGATATCTAATAGGGAAAACTACGTTCTGAAAACGCAGCCTCCGTAGATCACAAAAAACTGTAGTGTTAGCATGGACGTACGCACGCACGTACGAATACACGCACGTGAGCTCACACACACGTACATAAAAAATGTAAAGCAAAACAGACAAGTAGGACAAAACTAATATATAAAGAAACACAGCGGGCAAAAACACCCGCTGGATATGGTGAAAGACGTGATAAAAACCAGGCAAAATACAATACATTACCCAATGAAATCCAGTGAATGTCCTCCGGACACCTTTACAGCGTCATTAAATGACGTCATTATTTTTTTTCTATCATACACTATGTATGATTATGTCATTTTATAATAATTATATATTTGTACATTCAATAATTTGGAGAACCTTAACTTCATATTTCAGGTATAACTGATATCTTAAACAGAACAAATTAACACACGTGATTGATTTATGGGTTCTCCTATTTTAGTTTCTGAAGACAGAAGCCTGTAGCAACCAGTAAGCAATGGCTTTTAAAGCCAAGTCTATCAGTTTCCATGTGTGCATGGCAAGGATGTTATGGAAGAAAGAATACAAGTTAAAACGTGAAAGATTGCTTATCAAAATCATTCATAGAGCAATCTTTCCTAGCAACCGGAAGGAAAATCTTTGGAACATATATTTAAAAATTTCTGCATCATTCACACAATCGATCAATTTGGATTACCTTCACCCCAGCATTATACACAGTTTAAATATATAAACCCTGACATTCATCCAACTAACAGCTTTCTTGATTTTGATCAATCTCTCCATTACATTACTTTGGTTTGTCTTGACACTTATTGGTAATCAAGTGCCATGGGATCGTATTAAGAGCATAACCTCAATCACACTAAAAGCTCATTTGTGGTTTATGGCGCAGTATTGGACTTTGAATAATGACTGGCAGTAAATATTTAACAAGGCTTTTTCTAAAGACAAATTGGTCGAGTAGCTTCTGTGTCTCAAAAAAGTCAACAGCACGTGTATGATCTAGATGCGCGATGAATATATGGCGATTTTAGGCGATATCTAAACAACATCGTTCCGGATTTGGCAGTAACCAGAGTACTGCTATTAGGCGACGAATTAGTGACGTCATATATTTTGTAAAGCAATACTAGTGTAGGAAAGTGACAGAATCTATTAATATGTATTAAGATATTGAGAATATTTATTTCCCTGTTTGCACTAAAAAGCTTTTTAAGCATAATCAGGAGTTACCCCTAGCACTGGAAATGTCAGTCTAGTCTCATACAGATAAGGTTCCTGTATACGTGTATTTTTATTGATACGTTATATATATAATGTTTTATGAGGAAAACAGCCTAGTGAAAACAGTTTTTATCCGTACCATATCTGTCTGCTGACACGTGTATCTGTCGAGTAATAAAAATACCTGAATGCCTGAATAATAAAATCTGAAAGAAGAAGACAATTTGAATAGAAGTTCCTGACGTAATTGTTAAACTGTTTGTAGCACATCAAACGAACAATATCAACGTATCCGTGTATTTCTCAACAGTTTCACATATTCCTTTAGCTCGATTTTTATGTTGTGCCTACTTCAAATAGATTTTTATGTTATGCCTACCTCAGAAAAAACTCGACAGATACACATGTCAGCAGACAGATATGGTACGGATACAAACTGGTTTCACTAGGTTGTTTTCGTTATTATACGTGAATTTTGTCTTTTCGCCACATGTACGATGCACCAAATGTAGTGTTTATGTTTATAACAGCAAACGTTTCTTGTATCAACTTTATACAGTATCAGCATTTCATTAAATCTTATTTCGCTGTTCGTAAACTTCCAACGTCAGTTTTAACAAGCACGATTCAAAATATTTTCCTTTATGATTTAATCTGAATTGTCTTTAAGAAATTGATTACTTACTTGTGTCTCAGAACGCGTCTTGTATATCAATTTGTTCTCAGCTGACAGGTCTCAGATATATTGTAGAACTTCCTTAAATAAATTGTAAAATTTCTTCTAAGGATAGACATGTTATCATTGATTTACCAACAAAAGTGTCATGAAAAAAGTTATATCATATTGAATAGATTATAAATTATTGATAAGCTATAAGAAAATAGGGTCAATCTGAAAATACGGTCTATCTGTTTTTTGCATGCGTTGTCTGTACTTTACGTAGAAAAAGTCATTTATTTCATTTAAATGTGTTAATAAGCTTTGGTTTCTCTTAGATATTTAAATTTAAGAATATTTGGTGAAACTGCTTTCGTATATTTTATTTTGGTTGATCTTCAATAAAGTAAACTACGGCTAAATTGTAAAATTAGCTGTAGTTGACAAAGAATCAACAATGACAGCTTAAATATCCTATTATCACTGCTCTATCGAAGCAACGGAGCTACGTCTTAAACCTATGTTTGACACGAAAAAAGGAAGGACATTTGTCAGCTCGACCAGAATTTTACTGTCAGTCATTATTCAATTGCAGTACTGTTCCATAAATCAACGCCGAGCTTTTAGTTTTAATGAGGTTTGAGTAGCAGGTAAATGATGGGACAATATAACGGAATGAACTAATCAAGAAAGCCTAACTCACGGAACAAATTAATTGATATCAGTAATTATATAATTTCAAATAATGGAAACCCCGTTAAATATCAATCTGTTGAGATGGGAAAAAAAGTGAATAAATTTGTTATATGTTCTTTTTAAAACAATCATCTATCAGTCCCATTTAAAAATCAATAATGATTAGCTGTTTATTACTGTGACGCAGTAAAGAAACTTTCTGTGAATGTTGTTCCAATTTTATCACACAATGTTTTAAACTGCCATTAAACTTTACATATTGAAATGTGCCTAAAAGTGTAATGATACATGTGTGTGTAATTTTAGTATGCAGCATTTTGAGATAAAACATCTACTGTAGGCATTTTATATACCAAACCCTGATTTTTCAACATTCAAATTCATGTTATGAATACTAATAGATAATTATTTAACAATGAATTAAATAATAGATGGAGTAGAGCAACAATGCTGTCTCCCCCTCTCTCTCCCTCCCCCTCTCTCCCTCTCCCTCTCCCTCTCTCTCTCTCTGTGTCTGGTTCCAAACTGGAGTGATCAGGTTTCACACAAAGTGAAAACTGATACAGATGTGAACCATGAAGACCCAGAGTTAGTTCCGCAATATTTTACATGGGTGCAGTATCATTTTTTTTATACATCTCAACCCACATCAGGCCATCTTTAGGACATTTGTTGACCAGCAAAGTGGTATGGTCGTGACATCAACCAGGTTGAGAGTCGACACCTCAGGTACTAGACCACGGTTCTCCTTGTAGCGTTATTTATATGGTTAATTTCTCTATGAAGGTCATAATTACCTGTGTTCGTTACTTTGAATTTTGTCCCATTTACCATACATGTAGTATTTTGTGAATTAACGGTCATATCAGTGATAATATTACATTGATCATGCTTTTTGCAATACAGAATCATCTGCTTACACATTCATTCCTGACTTTGTTATCACTTAAATATCATTAATATATTAAAGAAATAAATATAGCTCGATAATACGCGTACGATATGACCTTAACGTTTTAATTTTTGAAAAATGACAAGAACATATTCTTCGTTCAATAGATTCAATTTAACATTTTTACTAACCAATCAGAACCATTCTTATGCTCTAAGAAAGAGTTTTGATATCCTGAAACCAGCAGTAAACTAAAACAATAGGAATTCCTACGTGACTTCAATCAGCTTAACAAAACGATTTCAAGCAACACCCTTTGTTATGGAATTTAATGTAACGTTATACATGTTAATGTCCACACAATATAATAACAAAAACGTGCATACGAAGAATGGAATGATAAAAATAATTATGACGGATCGTAAAAATTAATGACAAAATTTAACAGATAGAACATGACTAATGACCTAGTTTACTGCTACTGTATTACAATTTCTAAACTAAAAGAACTGACTGTTAACTTAGTTCCGTTCCTTCTATGACAGTCACATACGACTTCCTGTTGTTTAAAATACTAAATACTTGATACTAGTTAAGGCCATTTACAGCGTTACAATTAAACAAAACATATGCCTTATTTTCATATATATGTTGAGGGTTTATAAGCACATTATATTGGCAAATTTTTAAATACCAACTGTGTATTAGACTAGGAAAGAAAAAGATGAAAACACTTTAGAGGACGCCATTATACGACTGTCAAGATCCCCGCAAGAGACACGAGTAATCGCACTAGTAGGTGATGAGTTATATTTGCACCGTTCATATATATATATATATATATATATATATATTAGAGAGAATTAATTAATACGAACTAAATCACCACCACAATATACCAGACCAATTACGGCAAAGCGCCTAGCAGTACAAACGAACACGCACATGCCACAGCAAGTCCACTAACCCAATGAGATTAGTTTCGATACTGCTTTATATACGAGCCCGAATTGTACTACACATTCGTACTGGTTCAACATCTGCATATATATGCTCGAATCTCTGTTTTCATGTCTCACAAATCAGTAGTGACCTTTTAGTCTTTATAACTGATTGGGACCAGAGAAGCTATATTTTCTCTCTCTGAAAGTTAACTGGATCTCGAGGATACATTGAATATATATAGATAATTTGCGTTAAGGGATATAATTATATTCAGAACAGTTGACTTTCCCATACGTGAGATCCGCTAGGATACAAGTTCGCATTATAAATTATTATATAGTAGAGAGAATTAATTAATACGAACTAAATCACCACCACAATATACCAGACCAATTACGGCAAAGCGCCTAGCAGTACAAACGAACACGCACATGCCACAGCAAGTCCACTAACCCAATGAGATTAGTTTCGATACTGCTTTATATACGAGCCCGAATTGTACTACACATTCGTACTGGTTCAACATTTGCAAATATACACTCGAATCTCTGTTATATATATATCTACGTGGAAATAGTTTGAATATCTGGTATTGACCAAGTGGGCTTCATTCCATAAATGTATTTTTGTGATCTATCTATTCATATATTTTTTTTCAAAAATAATGAATAGTCACGAAAAGGTAGAGGTTAAGCCAACTTTCTAAAGGTGATACAGGTGAAAATACAAGTGGAAAGCAAGGGCATGAACATATACAGGAGAAGGTCCCTCTACTATTTGCGCTTTTGAATGTGCAATGTCTTGTCTCAGAAGAACGTATGAATTTGTTTCACCAGTGATGAAAAAGGTGTTTGATCATCATGACTTGGTGTTATTTACGTTATAGGTAGAGTTCATGATGTGAATTATTCGTGAAAAAGAAACCGATAGGGAGGGAAACGGAGCGTACCGGAGTGACCGACCGAGATTTCTTTTTCTCGGAGAATTCTCTTCATGGACTCTATCTGACATAGTGTGAAATCTACGTTTGACTAATCAGAATTGCAGAGTCAGTCATGTCGGCGCTCTTCAGCGTGTATTATTGCTACAGTCACATTGATGTTCAGGAATAAGAAGCCACATTTTTTGAAAAATAACCGTAGTCGGTCTGATTGGTCAAAAAATTAGGTTGCACACTATAGTCTTGGACACACGCTTATTCGGAGCGTCCGGTTAATGGTTTTGAACATTTTGTTTTAAACAGAAATGAGACAAAGGAAAATAATACACAGTTGTACCCTGCACATCAGAATATTCAAAGTATCGATGATATGTGAATATTAATGGCTCTCAACTTTCTTTAAAACGTGATTTGTTTGTGTGTTTATGATATGTTATTACAAATGATAGTAGCAGACACTCTATGGTTGATGAGGTTGATATATATAACTAGCCTTTATTCAAAATATGAAAATATCTGTAATATGTTACTTTGTGAAGGCATGAACGCTAGTACGTCTATCAGCCCAGAATACAGACGATAATTTTAGACACGAGTATTTTGCCAGATGAATATGTTGTCGATATTGTATGGAAAGTTATTCGCAATATTAATTTGTATTTGATCTTGAAGCAGACTTGTCTGCGTATTTTAAATGACCGTGTTGGCAGTGGTATTGGTGTGTTTTAATGTGATTTAAAAAAGATTGACTGACCATTTAGTACAAACAGTAGGTTAGTAGATTCTAGTAGAGGGCTATTTTACAGGCAAAATTCTTGTTTTGAATTTCAACCATGTCTTGATTTGATCATTTTTATGCCCCCGAAGGGAGGCATATAGTTTTTGAACCGTCTGTCGGTCTGTCGGTCCGTCGGTCTGTCGGTTTGTCTGTCCGCAATTTTCGTGTCCGGTCCATATCTTTGTCATCGACGGATGGATTTTCAAATAACTTGGCATGAATGTGTACCACAGTAAGACGACGTGTCGCGCGCAAGACCCAGGTCCGTAGCTCAAAGGTCAAGGTCACACTTAGACGTTAAAAGATAGTGCATTGATGGGCGTGTCCGGTCCATATCTTTGTCATCGATGGATGGATTTTCAAATAACTTGGCATGAATGTGTACCACAGTAAGACAACGTGTCGCGCGCAAGACCCATGTCCGTAGCTCAAAAGTCAAGGTCACACTTAGACGTTAAAGGATAGTGCATTGATGGGCGTGTCCGGTCCATATCTTTGTCATCGATGGATGGATTTTCAAATAACTTGGCATGAATGTGTACCACAGTAAGACGACATGTCGCGCGCAAGACCCATGTCCGTAGCTCAAAAGTCAAGGTCACACTTAGACGTTAAAGGTCATTTTTCATGATAGTGCATTGATAGGCGTGTTCGGTCCATATCTTTGTCATTCATGCATGGATTTTAAAATATCTACGCATGAATGTGTGACACAGTAAGACGACGTGTCGCGCGCAAGACCCAGTTCCGTAGGTCAAAGGTCCTAAACTCTAACATCGGCCATAACTATATATTCATTCAAAGTGCCATCGGGGGCATGTGTCATTCTATGGAGACAGCTCTTGTTAAAAATATTATTGTAAACTAACATACTCGATTGTTGTACATGTGGTATTAGAAAATATTTACATTTGCCATATTTTTTCCAAATTTTTTGAAAATAATGACGTTCATAAATTTTCGTATGAACAGTAAAATGAAAGGCGCGAAAGTTACATCAACGCTGCATAGAGATAACGGGCCGCTGTTTTGACGACGTCCTCGTATAGTCAGGGAGAACGTTCCTTAAATGACGTCGCAGTTGTTCCGTCTGGCAAACAGAATGGCCGGGACGCTGATTTTAATATTAAATGCAACAAAATGTGTGAAATTTATGATATAATCTTGTTTACAAAATGGAAAGGAATATAATGTAAATATAAGAAATGAAACTTTTTTTCGATGTTCATGCGAAATGAATGACATAATAGGATCGGCAAATTTACACATGAATCGCGCTACTTAAAAAATCATTTCTTAAACGAATGCCATTTATATTAGGGTGCAATTAATATGCTGATTAAAGAAAATGTTTCATTCCATCTTATAACTGGAAACGACCAAATATGCCGCAAAGGTATTAGAATAGTTAAATACAGAAAAAGAAAGAAAAAACAAATAACACGTAGCCTAACCTTGCAAACTTCTAACATCGTGCTTTTCAAATAAGGAGAGTCAGCGCGTTATAGTACGTACATAGATTATAGTACACGGGTGGTAAAAACGCAGTCCAATTCATTCTAGGAATACTCTTAAAGGCCTAGATTTTGGCAGTGGGCCAAAGGATTTCTGTCTTCACCAGCACAGTTGGGGGCTAATGACCATCACAGTATGGTTCCAATAAACAAGGGTCATTGTTTATTGGAGAGTCGGTCTACCTTACAAGTGTATCAATTAGTGAAAAGGGGAAACAATGTAATTTATTTTAAGTTAAAGGCAAAGAAAATCTCCTATATATGTGACACCCCCCCCCCCCCAAATACCAGACTTTTTAATCCCCAATATACAAGATCCTGTCTGGTCCAGTCTGATAAGGGTCCATAAAACCCCTGTAGACTTGACATGTAGCCTAATTATTGTCAGAGAATCATAAATTTTATTGCCTACAGGTAAATTGGTTATTTCCTGTGTTTTGCATTTTATTAATTGAAATGCTGTTGTTTTTTTAGTCTTTTTTCAGCATGTACACAAAATTATTTTAATTGATAAGATACTAATTTTGATTGCTCAGTCATGTTGAGTAATGTCCTGGCCAGTTAAATTATAACCCTAATAGCAAAGCATTTCTCACTATAAAATAATTATTCAAAACTTAATAAGAGAAATTACAAGTTTGTTTATTCAATGATTATGATCTTTTTAACAAAAGTAACAAAATAAAAACGAAAAAGAAAAAGATAATTGCTGGATTTTATTAGAAATTAAAGAAGCGTTCAGTTGCATTTTTAATAGATAAAGAAGGTATATAGACAGAAGGATGTTATATATTAAAAATGCTTAATTCCTCTTGTGTTGTCTAAATAATGTTAACTTTCTTTTATGTATAATAAAATCCAGCAATAAAGATATATCATTGTTCAAAATACACAATGATTTATTACTTCTAAAAGCTATGTGCCTGAATGCATTTTTTATATTTTTGATAATAAAAAAAAGCAATAATGAGATGTAATTGTTAAAAAACTTACTTTATTAAAAATATGATAAAACACTGTTGTATCTTATTACTTTGTTTATTTAGCCCTAATTCAATCAAGCTTTCTAAACTCCTTATAAAGGTGAGAACTGATTTTCTATAAAGGTGAGAAATATCACCTGCAATTTATTTACTGCACAGTAGCTATACAGTAGCTTATTATGATAAACAGAAGCAAGGCTACCAATGGTCCTGACTTGTGTATTGGCCCTTATCGCCAATACGCAGACCTTATGATCTCCATAGGCCACATACCAGGCATACCAGAATCAGTGTCTTTAATGAATAATTGATAACTTTTAAAGTTATACTAGATCTCTAGTTTTTTTTTCTTTTGGCATGTAAAGAAAAATATTTGTTGATCAAACACAATGATAAAATAATCAGAAACTTATTTCCACAATAATGAGAAACTTATTTAAAGAAATATGCAAGTTATTTTTTCAAATTTTGTCTGGAGAATTGTGTATTTCAGTGATTTGTGACTTTCACTCATCTAAAGCTGCAGAATACTGTAAATAACAATTGTCTAAAATTGAAAACAGAATGTGCATTTCAAAGTTACAAAGTAAAGCATGAAAAAGTCACTTTTGGCAACATACTGAAAATGAAAATTGAGTATAGATGGAACACAATAATCTTATATTCAAATAATGTTGATTACATGAATACAAGAAAATCAATTTCCAATTCGAAAAATGTTGTTTGTCAGCACTAAGAACTCATGAAGTTTTCACTTAACTGGTGTTTTATTATCATTATTATTTTCAATATTATTGCTGTATCATTTATCATCCTATATGTAATATAATAATAATAAAATAATAATAATAATTACGATTATGATCATGATTATTTTTATTATTATCATTATTATAACATTTAAGTTACTGTAATAGTTATTATCATCTATATAATATCAAAATAATAATAATAATTATTATTATTCCACATTCACTGAAGAAAAACTATTTTTCTTTCAACTCCACTGCACACATTCTTCATGATCTAGTTGGGGTCCCTGCTGTGCTAATTGCCCTCTAATCAATTGCTGTTACATAATCGCTGATAAGCAGCAGATAAGATGGGAGTTGTATATTGGATTGGGGGGGGGGGGGGGGGGGGGGGGGGGGGGAGGGGGGGACACTTATATAGTAGTGAATCTAGGCCTTTAAAATGGGTTGCGCGACTTACGGTGCTGGTGTTTGCGCATCAGCATATACAATATCGAGGTAGGTGTGTTTTTGTATCGTTGATAATGGCATTCTTCGGTGTTTCCGAAAAAAGTAGCAAAATGTTATTCGACACAAAAATGAATGAAAATCATACTAGTATATGTTAAATATCTGCTTTGGCTCACTTATCATGAAAACTCTGGCACGAAGAGTAAAAAAAATATGGACTCATGTAAAATTCCAATTTCCTAACTGGTGTGCCTGTTCTCTGGAAATGTGACACTTCTGATGATCAGACACATGTAATACAGTTATGAACATTACATATACTTGAATAAAATGTTGCTTTTGGGGAAAGGATTGACAACAATCTGGAATGGGATTGGTCCCGGAAATGGACTTGCTCGTATATATTATATAGACAAACAGTCAATAGTTCAATCCAAATAGTTTTTAAGTGTCATTTTCCTTTTCTTTTTTTATTTATTTATTCATTTTGGCAAGAATACTCTTTTGTAGCCAGTTTCCTTAGCAGTTTACGGCCAACGCTGGGCTGAAAGTACACATACAGATCATCCATTGGAACAACGAAATACAAACGTTCCTTATGTCATGTATTTAACGCAGACACTAGTTTGTTGCACACATTGAGGTTAAAAAGCACATGCCTCAAGGAATTTAACTTCGAATGGGCTAAATCACACAAGAGCAGGTAATATGATGTTTGGTTTAGGGCCGTTTTCAACCGTATTTTAGTTATGTTTAGGTGGGCAGTTAACCTAACCAGAGATTCGGTACCCGAAGTAACGTGTTTTCCGTAAGTGTCAACCTCTCCATGTCAGTCAGAGGTGGAGGACAAATTATTTTAGACGCGATATCTGTTATCACAGCGGAGACCATATGCCTTACCAAAGTGTCATGCTCGCGACCCTGCGATACTTAGATTTGCGCTCTCACTATTATTACTGTTACGTATACGCGCGACCTTAGTAGAAACAGTTCAGCAGAAAGACATCTTGTTTCTTGTATCAACAATACTCCGACAGAAAAGTGTTCAGAAATGCAGAGAATCTTCACTAGCAGCACTCCGTAACCATGAAATATTAGATTTGTGTTAATACAGTCAACGGCATTTGGTAAATGTTAATGCAGAATTGTAAATGTTGCCCTTTTGTTTGTCTACTAATTGTCCTATAGGCCTAATTTTGCATGATTACAGCCCGGTTTACAGCGTAGTAATTATACATGATTTCCTCGTGACTATATTTGTATCATAATTACTAAAACATTTCTGTACCATTTGGTACTACGGGTATTTCATTATTTCCGATCGTGTTTAAATTATGGTCCCATCCCTCTCGAAAGAATTTTGGCAATTATATCCATTGAAATAATTCAGTTATAAGTACTTATGAAGGCGCAAACTCTTTTTGCAGTCACATACGGGACAGAAACATTTGACATTATAATGTATACGAGTAACCCCATTCCCGGGGCGAGACCCCATTCCCGATGAATTGTTGTCAATTATGTACCCATAAGCAGGATTTGAAGCAAATAAATGTGATACTGGGTACTGTATTACAGTTTGTTTATCATTAGAAGTGGCAGATGTCTTCAAATAAGGCACATGAGATCAGAAACTGGCATTTTTAGAAAAAAAAGTATGTTAATTTCCTTCTTCGTTTTCATGATTGTCTCGCCATTTTTATGGACAGAACAGAACATACGTTTTATTTTGACTTGTACATAGTATAGCATCACACAAATGTACAGTATATAATATACAATGTAACATGTTATCACGTGTAAAAGCGTATGTTAACATAGTGTTGAGGATGAATGGTACATGCGATTTTATAAATGTAAGACAAGTTAAGACATGAATTATTAAAATTGACGTGTGCATTCATGTTACATTATACATATAATGTAAGTACAAAATGCAACCATTCAAATGCGCCTGTAAGTCATATTACTTTATAAACAATATAAACTATACTTTAATATAGCAGATATAAATAGGTATGGCAGACATGCAAGGTATGTATACATGTATGTTTAAATGATAGACGAAACAGTAAGAGTAATATCTGTATGAACAGTAATACAATACATATACAAATATGAATCTTATATTATCTGTCTACAAACTGGAATGTTCTAGACTATAGATCTGTCAGGGCAGCAACATCTGTTATATAACTGGACATTCAAATATCTACTACAGGCACACAGCTACAATTAACCATTACCGTTAATAATAGTATTTCCTATTTAATATATTTAGCTAGATTGATTAAAACGTTCCTTTTATTTGTAGTAATCAGTTCAATAAATTTCATCATTGATGGTCTGTTGTAGTAATATTTCTTAAGACATTTCTTCCTTATATCAAAATAACACTGGCATATTAAAATGAAATGATATTCGTCATCAATATCTATTGTTCCGCAACATATACAGTATCCTTCGTTGCGTGGTATTCTGTTTTGGCCATTTCTACCAGTTTGGATTCTAAGAGCGTGTGCGGATACTCTGATTCTTCTAACATTGAATTAATGATTTTCAGGCATTACATCAAGATAATATACATACGCTTTTTTATGTCTTTTTACAATTTCTATACAAATCTAAGAATGAACTATTTTCAACAGAACCGTGCCGCAACTGTATATAATTATCAAAAACACTACGTTTAAACATTTCTGGAAATAGGTTATAATCTATTCTATCACAATTAGTAAAATATTCTTATGAACAGTACATATCTAACATATTCTTAAATACGGTCAATTTCCTTAGATTTCGTAAAGCCCCATACCTCTGAAGTGTATGCAAAATAGATCCTACAAGAAAAATTATTATATCAAAAGTAGGCCAATTGTTACTTTGTTGTTTACCGCCTTAAAATGACAAGAAAGAAAGCATAAATATATATACGTGCGTCTTTTAAAATATATTATAATAGTTGAGAAACAAAGCGTTAACTGATTAGTAATACAATAAACATTTGACCTTAAAGCGCAAAGACAACATTATATATAAAAGCCATTTTCAAGCCTTTCTTAGGACTGATAGAAATTTTTTAAAATCTCTATGGAGGCAGCCATTTCAGTGTGTTTCCAGTGCTGAATAATTTATTCAGCAAACAATTTACTTTCTAATGTTTCTTTATTTGAAGACAAAACACATGATAATTACTTTCGTTAAAAGCAACCGATATTATTTCACAGAGCTAAGAAAGTGCACTTCAAATAAATATCTAGAAATTATCCACCATTTTGTTTTATGTTACTATGGAAACAGAACAGCTGTCATTTTTATCAGATATTGGTATGTATATTACGTTTTCAATCCTTGGGCCGAAATCGAAAGTAAGTTTACATCCTTAAATGACTTAAGAGGTCCAAGCTGACAGAATTAATTGAAGATCAGCGTTGCCTTTCCCTCCGTATCGATAGCAAATATTTCTACTTGTAGTATATCGTGCTGAGAACTCTCTCTTTCTTTGTCTCTCAGTCTCTCTCTCTCTCTCTCTCTCTCTCTGTCTCTCTCTCTCTCTGTTGCTCACTTAAATGGTATTTCTGTACTTACTGTCAGCAGTGATATCATGTAGTTTTGCAAATTAACTACGAAAGTTTTTAACGATATCGATGTCGAAAAAGTGGACACCAATGATCCATAACAGAATTTAGAAACTTTATTGTGTTGCTCTCGTATCAGAATGGAACTTTCTATGAGCCATATCGAAACATTGACTACAACAGAATCCAACTCTTTATTAATGCCGTGCATCATAGACAGTCGAGGTAAATTTAAGTTTTAAAACATATTTTCAAACCAAATATTTGTCGAAAGGTTTGCCTACTCCTTACCTGAACCTGAAGAAAGCACGCAGCATACCATGAATACAACAGTCAACTTCAGTTTTACACTGTCTTGTAAGGCAAAAACGCACAGAAAATGAGGTAAAGATAGGACAGTTTGGCTTCGTTTGAAATCTTTGGTCACCCGCGCACAAATTTACTTTTAGATATTACAATAAAATGTTACAACGCAATACATCATAACTGAGCAACAGAGATATTATTAAATAAAAAAATGTATTTTACAGAGTTTAAAAATAGGTATTTATAAAAGTAAAGTAAGCATACTGATCGGAAGCATAGAAATAATGTCAACATTCAACCAAACAAACTAGGCTATGCACGTGTTCTTAAACTGAAATACTAAATCCAGTAACAATTGGACTAGTATCTGATCACACTAGAGACAAGAAGAATGATGGGAATAGTTTTATCTATTTATGTATCAAAATACAATGTATTTTAATTAACCACAAATTTTAGATGACATGTAGTCAGTATCATAATATTGCTAAAATGAGAAGTTCATAGATACTTGCATCCAGAACATAAAAAAGAATAAATCTGATTTTAATTTTATTACTGATGTATAGCAGATTCGTCCAATATAAATCACGGATATTCCTACTAATGTAAAAATTAATCAATTTCGATCATTTTAGTTCTATACTTTGTTTAAATGTACAGTTCTACGAATAAAACCAACTAAAAGCTTCTTAAGCAGGTTCATTTTGCTATTCGTCCCCAAACTGAAATAAAGAACTAATGTCAATTTACCTGAAAGCCCATTAATGGTTTATTGCACAGTGAATAATGACTGATTTGAAAAAAAAGTATTAAAAGGCTTTTAAGAATGAGAAACTGGTGAAATGAATTATGTTATCTTAAGCCAGGCATAGGGAGCGTCAGATGTGTTTCATATTTCATACTTCTCTTCTGTTATTATGTTGCTTGGATGCATTCTATACTTCCAAGGGATCTTCTTATAAACTTTATTTCCTATATTTGTTTGGAAATTTATTAAGTAATGACCTTTTATCAACTGTCACAACAGTACTCTTTAAGTGCCCTGTGACGGTCGTAAAATAATTGCATGTACTATTGTTATATTTTCTGGTCCGTCCGTCCAATCTTTATGTATAACAGAGTGCGTGAGATGTGTTTGATACTTCATTACATGTCATGATCAGTCTGATATCACATTGCTTTATTTTATTCATTATATTTTATTTCCTTCATTTGTTTGGAAAAGTATTAAGTTGCATTTGTACTATATTGTAAAATATTTTGAAGCAGATTCCATATTAAATGTTTTATGAAGTTTGCAAGCAGCGTGTTTATTTGTATGAAGACATTGATATGTTTGTCAAATTCTGTTGATTGCTTTGTTCGTGTAGTTTCGTAAGAAATTGGTTGGTAATGGTCGGCTATGTACATAGTGTATAAAATTATGTTTTGATATAATTGAAGATTGACTACGAACATTATGAATACGACGATGAAGCACTTATCATTTGATTCCAATATGAAAAACCATGCACAGTCTCATTGAAACAGGCAGAATTGATGTCACGTCGAGATTATTTAATGCCATACAGGCGCCCATGAAGTGCACTTCTACATTTGATCTATTGTATTTCAGAATGGAAATGATATAACAGAACGGTTTGACACTTAAGTTATTAAGATAGAATCATCAGATTCATCTCCTGAATTATTCCGCTGGACGTGTGTTACTTCCCGTACTTTAACCTGTTAAAACACAGTTCGCATTGACGTCACGTCGCCCTACTATATTTGGGGCTATAGATACGCCATGGAAAAGTGCTTCTTCGATTCATCATTATGTTTATATAAGAGACTGACTTGAATCGAAATATTATATATATATCAGAACATGCCTCGATATAATTATTTCGCGAGTGTATAACCTCTTCGCATTGTTGATGTACATTAAAATATGGTTCTGCTATATATTATTTGTAAAATAACAGTGAAAACACCAGCAGCGATAGAAGATACCTACTTAAAGCATTTGCACTTTGCAAAAATTTCCTCAGTTAATGTTTGTTTTTTTCTTTTTCTTTAAAGTTTTATAGAAAACCTATATTTACCTTAACTTGTGCTACTCAGAATAATAAATTAATCATTTTGTTAAGGCTTTTATCGGAATTGTCTTTAACAAATTGATTACTTATCTGCGTCTGAGAGAACGCGGCTAGTTAATCAATTTATTTTCTGTTGGCATGTCTCAGGTGTATTATAGAGTAGAAAACTGTAAGAATCTTAGGTTATATTAATTAATTGCAATAATTTTCTGTCGATTGACTCTCAATAAATTACATTCACTTTATAAAAAAGTTACATCATTTTATGTTGCGTATAGATTGTTATGTAGTCATATACAACTGAACTACTATTTTGGTATCATGCCCAATACTTTTATTTGTTAGTCTGTTTAGTTTTAGCACTATTCTACGCTTGGCCTTGGGTGACTCTTTAGTTTTAATACAGGTGACTACATTTTTAATTGCTCTACTTGGTAGATATAAGAGCATATGCTGCACAGTTTTATACGTCTAGCTTTCAAAATCGTCATAAACCAACTAAACCAGATAGATATTCTGATGAGATTTAGGTTTAAAATCTTCAAGTTCTTTTCTCAGTCTTGAAAGTTAACAAAACCTTTATGTCAAAAATGGTTTTTAACGAGTAAATTGTAGTTTTTGTCACGCATATTTCATGGATGCTATAACCTGATTATAGCGATTCTGAAGTTCACTGAACGCAAGTGGACAAAATATATGGTCAAATGCTCCTTGATATATTGATTATCTAGCATGCATATTGCCTTGCGAACATGCACGCTTTGGTGCGAGAAATAAAGGAGTGTATATACGATAACCCATTCGAGAACTTTGAAAATACAACCATTAAAATGATCAGATTCTTAAATAGGAGATATTACACCTTAAAAATAGGAGACATTTCCCTGGATTATAAAGATTTACATGTTTGCTTGTGTAAGACAGGCTTTTTCCTGCCCGAGGGACAACGTTGAATGAGAAACCGAACGCCAGCGCTGATTCATTTACATGCAGATATGTAAGATCTCACATGCAGACATGTCTTTCCTATCGCGTTCATGACAATAGATTTAGAAGTTTTCAGCCATTATGTATAAACTTGTGTCGTCAAAATGTGACTGGCACTATATGACCAGGCCCCAACACCTGACCGGATAATTACATACTTCCCCACTGGATACGCAAGGAATCATGTACTATGGTATTTATATTTATAAACGTCTTATTGTTCAGTTCATTATCATAACCTTAAACAGAAATCATATAAAAATAAACAGACAACAACAGACTGTATATTTGACAAAACAACTCATTTCCCCACACATTTCCATTTTGTCTGATGTCTCCAGTGTTGAATAAAACTATCGGAATATATTCCTTTAGCGGGAAATTGGTTTTTGCTAAATAAGATACATCTACATTCTGATTTGAGAATTCAAACACTTTCAAGTTAGCTGCTTCCAAATTTATTATGAGGCAAACTGAATTTGCAAATTCATTGGACATTTCAAGTCTGGTTTTTAAAATGAAGTGAATAAATATGTACATCCACGGAACATGCACTATTTCATGGTGAGTGAGATGGGTTGGATTATTCTACACACGCTCCTGTTAAGAGCATACCATTTTTAGGTTGAAACCGCGAAGCGGTTCAACTTATTATGGCCGTATTCTGGAGACTGCAAGAATTTAATAATGACAGTTTTCACTGAAGCAGATTAATACGCCGTTCTATTTCCGCACTACTTTTATTACCTGCGGCCTCATTCGACGCCGCCAGGAGGCGGTGTCGAGTATATGGGATACACTTTTATTTTGGACCCTGTAAAGATGGTAATTAATAGTTTCGGAATGATAAACTGAACACAGTGAATAGTTTGTTAAAGGACCCACGGTATTGCACAATTGATATTAGTGAATAAACAAAAAAATGGCAAAAAGAAAACATAAGAAATGTATGTAATGCAACTTATTATGTGATATAAAACAATGTTATCTGTCTTTCCTCTCCTTTTTTGTCGAGCAGAAAATATTTTTTTATTTACAATTTCGTCAAAATGTTGATCCGATTTATTGATAAGGGAGGTTACTCTGTAAGTCAAGTTTTCAATTTCTGACCTTAGCATGACCTACTTACCTATCTAATTTTCTATAAATAGAACACCTCGCAACGCGTGAATTGCGGACAAGGGAGCGTTCATGTATTTTACAATAATTAACCTTTCAGTAAACTTCGAGAAAATATTGAGAAATGAAAATACGGAAAATTACACTTTGCCTGCATAAAATTCCTTGAAAAAAAAAACACAACGTATTAACAAATTAAATAAAGGAATCAATAAGCATATATATGTTGAAATGAACGTAGGAAGTGCCGCTGTTAACTTATTTTTAATCTTTTGTCTTATTTTCTTTGTTGATAAGTACAGTGATGTAATTTCAGAATGCGCACATTTTTGCAGATTCCTTTTACAGTTGTATATTTATTTAATTGTTATGGTTACCTTAACTTTGAAGCATGGAGTTTCCCTTTTGTGACCACATGTACAACTGGTCAGAATATTTCTAGATATTTTATAGACTCATCTTGATTCTAACCTGTTACTCTTTTTTTTTTGCTTATGTGTCATATACTTATTGTTTACAGATATTCACTGTCAACTAAGGTGTGCAATAAAGGACCATCATTTGGCTGAATTTGTCAGTGACAAGTTAATGCTTCTTTAAAATGTGGTTAGATCGAAATATCAAAAGCCATGGGACCATAAATTATCAAAGCATCAGTGACTTTCAAATAGATTTCCTTGTTGAATTTATATTTTCATTAATTTTGTATGACTAGTCAGTTGCTCTTGTTGTATTATATCTTGTTACTTGTTTCATTTTTCCTTTTTTTACTTTTATAGATAGTTTGTTTTTGTATCTGTCCATTCCTGTCTAACTTAAAAAAGATTTTCATTAAAACATTTTCTACACTTTGGCAGTGGGTTATTATACTTGCTAAATTTCTTGTGATATTAGATTTGAATCTAGACACTGACATATTCCTAGTAACCTTACGGTTCAACGAGGACTTCAAGTTTACCGTTCGTCCCAAAAATGAATTCTATGATATTCCAAAAGTATATAAGAAAGATTCATGACATTTGCTTTGTGAATAGAGCAATTTAGAGATTATTCATGTTATATCATTCTTTTCTTGGACAAGATTTTTGGTTGTTTTGGCAATGGAAACTGTATAATCTGCATTCTGAAATCTATAATGTAGCTGACTAAGGTCCATGAAACTTCATCAGTGAATAGAAAACACTCATTACATTATATGATAATAAAAAAATAATGGTTTCTGTGAACCACAACTTTGAAATAATTTTCTTTCAACATTTCCTCATTTCTCAACAAACTGCATTTCTGTGAAACTTCATACACATGCTCCTGCATATAAGAACTTTTCATAGGTGCTGACCTTAGTTGGTGAAATAATTACTTTAATTTTGTATGTAGAGGTAGAGAATTTGTAATGCATGGTAATACTTTTCTATCATGCTTATTCTTCATGCTCTTAACAGTTTATAAAATATATTGTATTATGTGCTAATGTTGATAATTTTTAACCAGTCAGACTAACCAAACTAATAATTAGGTGATTTCTCATATTGCAATAAATGTACTTCAGACACAACACTTGGCGGCGTCTTTGATGCTTGCATCAATGAATTTCCTTGGGCCTATTGGAATGCAACAAGTAGTGTATCACATGGAGACTCGGTGATTTCACGTGACTTTTTACCGATATGCGATTGGCTTATCGCATGTATGGAACGCCGTTTTTGTAATATAGCTGGCACTCTATATGATATATAGAGAAATGTTTGTGACCTCAGTTCCTCATTCCATCTTTCATATAATTTATTCAAACTTTCAACAATGATCAATATTGATACCTTGTTGTGCATGTTGTGCATAAGGGTTTTTGTGTTAATTGCTCTTCAATTTCCTGGATTATGGTCCTGTGTTGTCAAATAAGTCCAGGTGAAGGCATGAATCACATCTGTGAAAGCTCTAGTAAAGTATTTCAATAGTCAAGGAATGTGTCCAGCTGAGCTAAAAGTTATGTTATACATGAAAGGGAAATATAGTTATTTTTGCTCAAAACAATAACTTTCAGAATTAAGAAATACATAGTTCATAGATCTTCTTGTAAATCATGTAGAATGGAGTAATATTTCCTACATTAAAGCGTAATGGTATAATAAAAAAAAAAACAACAATTTTACCCATAAGTTACTGTCAACAATTTCTGGTCTGTATAACTTCTGGCCGCAGGAAATCTTTTGACTTGTTGATTATTTAGGAGTACAATGTATACCGACCGCTTATCTCTCTACATAATTTCTGGTCAGGTTTAACAATCGTTTCAATGCACATGAGAAATGTAAATAAATCAAATTATACATCTTTGAAAAGCTCAGTTCGCAAGCTTTCTAATGTTGTATATCTTTAGAAAATCGAAAGAGAAACTGTTACACACATTAAAAATAGCATTTTCTATAGATTTTTAGCGTAATGTAACATTTATATCTTTCCAACTGTTAATTTGAATAAAAAAAGCATGGATCTAAGTTATTCTCTGTCTGAATATTTGTGTTTTTAATGACACAGACACTGTGTTACTCATTGGTATCATTACAGTAAATTACAGTGTGTTTCAAGACACTTGATGGTTTTAGTCAGAGCAGAATTTCTAGTATATAATGTAACATGGATGCAAATGGTTTGAATATTATACTGTTTCGTGGATCGAAGTGACTTGAACTATTACAGCGGAGTGGTTTATTGCACATCAAATGCTGGTTTCAACCTTTCTGTGCTGTTAATTATACCATCTCGTTCGTTAGTGAAACGGAAAAGCCTGAAAATGTGCTACATTCGGATTACAATAAACAGTTGATCTTAAACAATGAATCAATAAAATAAAACACATGGACTCAGCAGATTTATTAAACTGCAGTGTATCGGAAATTATTTAGGAAGTTATTTAGTAAGGTCATTATATTAAATATCCCACGCCACCATAAATACTATTGACCATAAGAACTGACCTAACACTCATGAATATTTCATTCCGTTCGTTGTCCAAACAAATAAGCGATATAACTATTGAAAAACTAATACCAGATTGATACTGTCATATGTGGACAAAACGTTCACCTGCCAAACTCAGTGTTTTGGCTTCGAGTCTTATGTCTGTCCATACTGTTTTTTTTAATTATCTGTTTACTTAACAAGCGGGATAATTGCCACACTTGTCATGATTTCTCCTTGTTCATTTATTAAAAATATACATTCATCGAAGTACATATCACTATACATTTGCAGGGAATGTCAACTTAAAATCTTTTAAAAACATCTTAAATCCAATGACACCAGCGTTTCCAAGAATTTTCAGGAAGATCAAAGAATGGACAGACATTCGTTCGGCAATTCAAGCAACTGGCGTCAGTAGACGAAAAAAATAGAAATCATAAAGTAAATACTCTAAAAAGCTTTAAAAATTACAATAATGACCTGAATTATGTTATTACAGAATCATGTAAGAATAAAAGCAATATCAATGAAATTAAGTTACATTGAATTAAAAAAAGAAAGACCTTAACTGACTATGATTCGAATGCACGGCAACGTGCGTGGGAGGCAAAGAGCTAACCATCATATACAGATATTTTCAGGATAAAAATTACAAATGCATCGCCGGGTCAATACTTATGGATAATTTCTATCAAATAATCAATATATCAATAAGTTTTAAATCAGCAAATTGCGTTTCAAAGGACATCGGACATTATGCTAGGGATTTTGCCCTAAGTTCAATGCTATTTCTTGACTTCAATAGCTGATAGTTTTATATAATGTCTTCAAATACTGATAAATAAGTTATATTCCCATCAAACTGTCACAAAAATAATTTTATTTCGTATTCGTTTTCTTGAAAGTCTAACAGTTTGTAACTAAGGGTCATATTTTTGAAAAATTTAAAATGTGTATTTTTAGTTAAAATAAGCATTGGCATTTAAGGTATGTCTACTATGAAATATTTTAACACAATAAATAAACTTATACCATGCAGATTATCAGTTTTATTGACATTTTTAAAAATAAACGAAAAGGAAAATATAAAAGTGGAACAAAACTTTTGGTCCCATAACTGTACTTGAGTTATTTCCACCCGATTGCCCATGATAACTGATGCATTGGTCATAGCCTATTGTTTGTTTTCTACACATCTATTGCTATACTGTATTTACACATGTACAATACTGACCGGGCATTATGTGGAGGATTATTATTGAATACAGGCAGTGGTGTAACTGGCCATACATTGGCGTAGTTGGCCTTTTTCAGTTGAAGCGGAGGGGTGCAGGAGACTACCTATTCGACTGTGGGTTCAAGGGTGCCTTACTTTTAGCATTTTATATCAGTGGAACAGACCTTCACTAGCTAGTATCAACATTTATGTAGATATTCTTTGGGTGTTTGTGTTAGTTCTTTGAGATCCTTACTAGTATTTCGGTTGGCTTCGAAATAAGTTTCAGACGTGTGAGCGAATTGATGTTAATTCTTGGGGTGTCAGTGTTAGTTCTGTGCGAGTCAGTACTAGTTCTATGGGCCTCAGGGTTAGTTCTGGAAGCAACTGGGTCAGTTAAGGAGTTGGTGTCTGGTGTAGTTCTGTTAGAGTATAGGATGCTGGATCAAATAAAAGCAAATGTTGTTCTTAAAATGCATTCTAGGTTCACTTCAATTTTGTCCTACAAAAGGTAAAAAATTTGCACCAAAGTGGCACTATTCCCATAGAAGTTCGTCTATATCTCTTTGTCATGTTTACGTTGACACATATATATGTAATATGTCTAAGCCACTTGCTTGGTTCTTGACTTACGACAGACGCAGTTGTCTCAATCCTGATTACACTCAATCGACGGACTTAGACTGTCAAGAGGTAACAGATCTGATTGAAAAATTCATAAGATAAACTTATAAGGATCACTCTGCTTTCTAGCTTGACTTTCTATGTCTGCTATTTATTTAGTTTAGTGTTTTCAATGCTTGCAATATATACAAAAATGAATAAAGCTGTAGATATGGAAGGTTTAGGAAACATATGCAATAAGTGGCAAATATTTATGTAAAAATCATTTGCTGACACCCTGTACGTAGTTTTTTTTTTTCAATTTTAAACATTTTCCCCCTTGTGACCAAGTACCATTTTTGCAGCATATGTATATAATGATTATTTACAAAGGCATGTGAAATATTTTGTTGCGTCACTGGGAGGAAAGATGTTTAAAACGTAGAAATGATTTATGTTCATATTTTGATAGAAAAAAGAATGATAAATGTCTACAAAGTCTTCTTTTTTGTTCATAAACTTGTAAAATGAAGTCGCATTTATCAAGAAATGGTCTTTAACTATCGTTACTATGCAATTTCGGAAGTCTAGCCCTATGTCACTTTTTCCTTAATTGGATAGGCAATCTGAATAGGAAAATTAGCTCTAGTCAACAATGTTATTGCATTCATAGACTAAAACACATTTTCACTAAAACTGAACTTAAAGAACTGGGAGCAACAGTGTGATAATATTACTAAAATACTGTAAATAATGATAATGTTGAAACATGCTATGTATATCTGATATTTATGTCACCAAACAATTGGCATTTATTTTGACAATGTAGTAATTTTACTGATTTTTATAGACATTGATCTAGTTTGTAAAAACATTAAAACAAGAATACGAACATTTTGACAAGGAAAAACCTAAAGATTCTGTTAATAATTTTTAACGTTACATTTTGGAAAGCTATTCACTAAGATCCCTCTAGCGAATGTGCGCAGTTATAGCCGATAAAAACCATAACAGCTACTTCATGTATTTCTAAACATATAAATTGCATTTACTTTTAGCTACTTATTTTCATCTTTACAAGACAGAAAAAGTGTGCATCAGAACATTTTCTTGTTTTGTTTTGCTTTATGTGAATGTCCGATGACTGGGGTCTACTTTTTAGAATCGTGTTTAAATGATTGAGAAAAAACTGGCACTAATCCCTATAAATTCAAGATCTTTTTCTAAATACTGCTTTGTTGATGGATGAAGGTTTTGCATTGATTACATGTGCACTTCTATTTCAGTTGATATATACTTTTATTGTGATAACCACTAAAATAGAACCCACCATACGGCTATAGATGGTATCGCGGAGCTTCTCTGTATTCAGATGATGTACTGGATTTAACATAAGAAATTAAGATTCTGACTATGCATTTCATTAAAACGTAATTCACTGAATCTATTAGTCTCTCTTGTAAAGATAATGTCATTTTTACAAATAGCTTGATTAATTACTCCCCAAGGACAGTTTAGATCTAATTAATGCACTTGCAACTGAACTACAATTGTTAAATGTCCTGCTGGATATTTATCCTTGCTTTGAATATTGTGGGAATTTTAAAATACTTTTCGTCTGAAACTGCGCACCCAATTTTAACTTGAATATTTTTACAGGAATGATTTTTGGGTGACCCTTTACAAAGAGTGCTCAAATTATTCCGATTAGCAAAAACAATATGGCCGCCAGAGCTGAATATATAAAACCTACCAAATTAGCGTTGGTCAGATATTGTATTTATTTCACAGAAATAATCCTTTAGTGACCATCTGACAAATATGATCGCATCATCTGGTATCTTCATAAATCAGGCGTCTAATAGCGTGACTACCGCTAATGAAGCTAGTATTCGGATAAGTTTTAATCGGATATACAGAAATTCAGTTGTTGTCGCCGGATAAATATCAAATATATCTATTTTATAGCGTTGAACTAACAAGATGTCTTAACTTTGAGCCTCGTTTGTGTCTATCATATTACATAAATGGTTGAAATTTCGTATCTATGTCTAAGCTTCTCGATCCTCATGCAGCTTATGTATTCATTTGTCTCTAGGATTTGACTACCATATATGCCTGGTCTATACTATGTCTCGATCTCAATTTAATGATGAATCTATCAGTCAAAATCTTTGATCGTGATCACAACAAACTGTTTGAGATTAAGGTAGTTATGCACGTTTGATAAACCGAAAGTGATGCCGTAACGTCATTTATCCAGAAAACGTAGAATAAAGCCTGGATTCGGCGTAAGGAAATGAAAATCATTTTATGAATTAATGACAACCTGTGAATATATTTATTACAATGACACCGCTACTATCTTTTAAAGTTAAAATATCATACCAAAACCAATAATTCAAAATAATGTCTTAAAATTAGCGTGAAATGTGCGGTTCACTTTAAACATGGTCAAATATCTAAGAAAAAAAAGCACACAGACCTATACACTTTATTTCACCGCATTATATGCCATATGTTTATCTACAACTGTGAGAAGTTTCAGTAAATTCTACATTGCAGAAAAAATTCTATTCGAGAAAATGTTATGAAAGTTATGATTTTCCCATAGACTCCCATAATGAAAAATTGCGTGAGATCCATTTTTATTTTCAAATGTGTCTAGCAAAAAAATCAAGCACACAACCCTATATTTTTATTTGCTGAATTTTCTAAGTATATTCTGAAGTTTTGAAAAAATCAGAGTTTAATCAAATTCTGTATTGTAGGAAAAAATCGATCTGAACGCTTAAGTGCCGACTTTGATAGAAGATCAAGACCCCAGAATAATAATCAATAAATTGCCAGCGATTTTTTTAATTATTAGGTAGATTCATATTCCATCGATGTTATCTCGTCCGTTACATGATACTGAATCTCGAATGAATCACCTTGATTGTTTGTAAGCTTATTTATAGCTACCACCAGTAACCCATATTGGGGGACTCATCTAGAAGATTTTGGATGACAGTGCAAGAAACAGAGGGCACTCTAATTCCAGAAGCAAGTTGTAAAGCACCTATCCACGAGACGCTTAAATCTAAAAGCTAGCAATTTTAGTTAGAGGAGCGAATGCTCGAATTTACGACCGCTGGGTTTTTTAATTAGAATATGTTACCACTGGATCACTGTGTCCGCTGTTACGAATAAACCTACCGGTTGTCTTCCTATACTTAAGCAATTTTATGCTATTAATAGGAGTGCATTCTGATTGGTGCTATATATAGGAGACGTTTCTAGACTGTCCTAATTCGGAAATAGTACTTTACAACAAATACAATCGGTTGGTTGCTACGAGTGTAATAACCTTAATTGGCCATAAAGTATCCGTATCTTATTGTTGATAATAGTTGAACTATAATTATAGCAATAATATCATGTAAAGTGATTCGAGAACTTACTGTGTAGATACATCACATTAATCAAACATCCAAACACTAATTATTCTGACAGGCAAACATGTTTCTCTATGAGCTGTGAAACGCTGGTAACCCTCTTATTATGACACGGATATATTTGTACCTCGGAGGAAAATCCGTCTCTTAAAGCTTGTTTCCTTTTTTTAAAAACATTTGTAAAATGGGAAATTAAAAGTTTTCTACTATACATTTTTTCGTAAAATATGAAATTGTTTGTCTATTAGGACTGGTTGAGCCACTAAAAAGAATCGGTATTGTCTTCTTGCAGACGACGTTAAGAAACCAAAGCAAATGATAGTAGTATTCTTTCTTGTTAGAAACTGTCTTTTCTATTCTTAACTTATGGATCATTTACTTTCTTCTCTTCAGAAAGATGGCGTTATTTCATATTAAGTCAGATGAGTGAATTAAACTAATTGCCTCAAGCCAGTTTTTACTCTCATTCCCGAATATTGACTTCTACATTTCAATAGAAAATAACAACAGTTGCAAATGATGCGAATAAAACGAAAGCTGTTGGTATTTGATAGGATAATTTACAGACTAACATAAAAGATTCTGCGTCAACAAGATTAGATGTAGTAATTACTCCCAGTATCTCTAGTATTTCTCTAGAAACGGATGTCCCCTGGCTGTATTGCCAATGTTTTGCTTTCTTTCATTTTAATGTGTGCCTGATATGAAAAAGGTACAATATTGTTATTGTAGATAGAATCTTCAATGAGAATGATTTTTATAGACACGTTTGCTTAAATGAAAGACAGAATGTTTAATACATTTACATAATATTCTACTTGTTATTCATGCGAAAACTGACAATTTGTTTTTCCAATTAGGTATCACGTAATAATTTGTGGTGCACTGTGTCTGTTATGTGGAAAAACATTCATATAAGCATGAACTGAAAGTAAGAAATTGATTCTGATTTACTTAGTTTTGACGTTATTATATGTTATCTGTTTATGTATGAATTTGTATACACTTTTCGTGTTGGTACATGAATTATTCATTCGTTTACCAACTTACCCCTTTGTTTTGTTTCCAGTTTTGCTCTGAGGTTGATGTTAGCAACAGCCAGTCCTACCCAACATTTGCTAGGACAAAACCAACGGATTCACAAATTTCGAAAAGTGTAGTTTCAATCCTGAAGAAGTTTAGATGGAAAAAGATTACTTTTGTCCACACAAGCGAATCAGTGCTGCAGCACACAGCCGACACAATATATGAGGTATGTCCAATTACTTGAAAGGAAATATACACATTTGTATAGTGCAATAAACAAGAATCGTGTATTCAGATGCCAAGTGCATTATAGAAAATGTTGTAAATTCATAATGACATATATACATCACTTTTTGTCACACTACAAAATTGACAATCTTAAAAGCAAGCTACAGTATTGCAAACACTTTTCTTTGTAGAAAGTAAATAAAAAGTTTAGTTGTGTTCATATTCATTAATTTTAGCTCGATAGGTGATGAACATTGAAGTTTATTTCAATTGTTCCCTGGTCCGCTTCTTTGAAGAAAAAAACAATTACTTGTGTCTGTTCGGACAGACCCCGTGGTCAGTTGCCGCAGGTGTTGTCGTGAGTCCAGGGGGTTCCAACATACCCTGTGGTCAGCTTCCGCAGGTGTGGTCTTGATCCTATAGGGCTCCCAACAGACCCCGTGGTAAGATTCTGCAGGTGTGCTTGTGACCCTTTGGTGTCCAGACCCTGTGGTCAGCTGCTGCAAGTGTGGTTGTGAGCCCATGGGAATCCAGCAGACCTGTTGTCAGCTGCAGCAGGTGTGGTCGTGAGCCCATTGGGGCTCCAACAGACCCTGTGGTCAGCTGCCGCAACTTCGTCACTGGACTACCAAGCTCCTTTTAGATGTTTATGACACAGTTTGTTTACGCTGCTTTGCAATGTAGATCAAACGTATTCTTCTCCGGCAGCTGACTGTACGTATATAGACTGGCTGCAGTCCTAATTTTGTTATGTTTTATCCCTCAAAACCAAATTTTGATGTAGTTCCGTCAGGTAGTTTTCATCCAAACATGTTTATTGCATTGGCTGATGAAGGTCGGCGTTTAGTGTTTCGGCAAGCAGATGACAACGCTTACATCTTTTACTTATAAATTGTTTGCAATATTTATCAAACAAATCTAAGTATTGAGAGTAACTAAGTTATACAAAAAAGTAAGGTTTCATTGAACGTGTTACTGTTTATTATTGGTCTGTCATTTGGTCTAACAGTGATTACGATTTCTGAGAAAAATATGTACATGTAACCATATAGACTCACCATAAAAACATGAATATAACATCCATTGGGAAAAGAGTTTCAACTGAACGTAATCAATGGCATTGTTTATAAGGATGTGTACATGGTTAACATGAACATAAATTTTACAGACAAACAACCAAATAGAAGAGAACAGTTTGGCATCGCCTTGGAACAGTCCGTGGCCAAAAAAATGAAGAAAAACATAGGGATCTTGAATCGGTTTATGGCGCGTACCCAGCCTCACAATTATCATTGTTTCAAAGTTTTCCGACTGCGAAACAATTTACTGTAAACCATTTCATAAATAGATTTTTTTTCCACATTTCATCAAAAATAGCATTTTAACGTACACAAAAATATGCGCATATGTGCAATATTTGAAATTTTGCATGATACTATACATTAATCGCGGTGAGAAAACGCATACTGCAACGTCACAAAAAACACACACAAAACAGCGCAGCTGAGTTGTCACACAAACATTAACACCGCTTCAGGTAAGAAAGGTGTTGTAACTTTGTTATTACTACAGCTTTCGGCTAGTGATAAAGGGCACCGTACCCTCTAGGAGTATACTATTTACCGGTAGTGTTCCAAATTGTGCGTATAGTTTTTTTCCTGAACACGCGAACAGAAAAGGGCATGAGCAGCACTATACTTTTGCCTATGTCTAAGAAAGTGAGTTTTGGCAGTTGTTTGTGTGAAACGAAGACAGATTTGATGCTAAATTAACATAAGTGACTAGCATAATGCTCAACAATTGTTCTGTTTTGGTGTTTAAAGGGAATATTCAACATTTGAAAAATTTGTGAAAATTGGACTAATAACATAAGAGATATGGCAATTTAAATGTTATCAATTTAATGAAACGGCAGCCATTCTGGACACAGTGACGCCATTGTTCTTTCCTTATTTATTACCAAAAATGAATACCAGAAATATGTAAAATACAATTAAACATGGAGCTTAAATTTAAGGTATGCAATTTTACACACGCACTTAAGTTCATATTATATTATCGCCCGCAAAATATGATTCTCTTAGTTGTTTTTCACGATTTACCATACATGGTAATGCCCATATAAGGAAAAAATGATGATGTCACTGTGCTCAAAATAGCTGCCGTTTAAGGTATTCAAATAATTATAACTTTGTTTGTAGTCCAATTTTCATACTTTTCCGTCAGTGTTAATGTTTCATCTATTTCTTTCTGATTAGAAATGTTGCAGAATGTTGTATATTCCACTTTAAGGATGTACGACGATATTTCATTAAAAACAGAAACATTACTAAATTGAGAACATCCACACTCACGATTTTGATGGAGAACATCCACAGTATAAATTAGCATGCACTATTTAAGCCAAGAAAATCGTTTTAAAATTTGATCTGAACAGTAAAAAAGTGATAAGTTTTTGCTAAATAGTACAGTACCTATATTTTTTCAATCTGCAAAGAGTTATTTTGTTTTGGATTTCAACATTTGTTTATTTACTTTATTTAATAATGTCAGTTTGAACATATTGTTTTGAGCCGTAGGGTGTTATACAAATATTAAGTAGCGTACAGAACAAGGTTCGTGTTGCTTCTTCGAATTTGACAGGTAAAGAATGAGCACATCTATCCGCTGACTGTTCTTTGCCACTTTTGTATTTTAGAAATATCGGCTATTTGATTGTCTTTTCCTCTTCAACATTGAACACTACCACAAAAATGTATACTCTTTGTCGGGTACGCTGCTCTTTATCTTTAGCAGAGGTGAAAAAGTTACAAGACTTGTTGCGCCGTTGCAATCTGTGATCCCCCACCGTGTTATTGTCAAGATGTAGAAAATTGTAATAAAACATTTATGGATATAATAATACTAAGTGATGTCTAGCATGACAAATACTCGTTTCAGCCCGAAGGATACATAAGGTTTTGTCTATAGTCTGATCACACATAAGCAATACTTATAGCCACAACCATTTCTAATCTGGCTTTTTATTTGGTACATTATGTCAGTTTTCAATTTTATATATGAAAAAAAAAAACACTTTCCATTGATTGTAGCCCTAGATAAAATGAAGACTTTCCACGTCTGTGTGATATAAAGCATTGCCGCCAACCGGCATTCGTGTACAAATCAACAAACGTTTGCAACCAAAGCAGCTCGCTCGATTTAGAAAAATAAATTTCGTTTTCTACTTAGAAGACTTCATTTCGCCAGAAGTATATGAATTTAGAGACGGTCCTTACATCACGATTTCTAACAGGTTCACTTGTAACATTACTCATATTCACTGGAAGTGTTTTAGAGAAATTTCTACCTCAATTCGTCACCGGAAATAGGGTTATGTAAATACTAGTGCTTCTGACTATTACTTATCATATTTTTACGATGTTATTGAATTTTATTAATTTGAAACGAACTGATATTGAAAATAAATATTTGTAAATTTCTTTACATAAGTCATAATCAGTTGTTCTTTTAGAGTGCTGAAAACAGTATCACATTTAAGGGAAGAAAAAACGTACCATTATGAGTCTGTCAAGGCGTCACGGATCGACGTAAATGTAGATTTACCGATTTCTACCTCGGCCTTTGCCGTCTGTTAGCGATTCTTAAAAATCGCTTTTACCATTTTAAGACTTTGGCACTGGTAACCGAACATCGCTATGGCGTCTGCTACATTAATACATACATTTCTGTATGTGGCTGCCAAAATCTCTAACATTATAAGTGCCCAATTTTCCAGGCGGTGTTGTGGGGAAGACATAACGTGCACTTTAAACAAAAATACACACACTTACTTTAGACATATTTTCCATGGCCTCTAAAGTCCGAATGGTGTACTTTCGTTGCACGTCACCTTGAAGTCTAATTATTTCAACCAACTGGTTGACCAATGAGAACGCTTGCAGACGAATTCAAATCATCAAATTTTTTGTTTGAATGCTACTGTGCCGCCTATGCTTAGCCACGCTAATTCTGAAAAGTCTAAGTGATTTTTTTTTATCAGCGGAGATGTTTAAAATATATGATTAAACTACACAAATACTGCGAATAACATTATATATTTGATATGACACTGTGCACAGCAGATGTCTTTTCACAGCGGAAGTCTATGTCCCTCGTACCATGGCATTGTGTATGTAAACATTCTTGGTTGTCCTTGGCCACTGCATGTATTGTTTTCATTTTTGCCTGAAACTGCCTCGTTATCATATTACACTCCCTATATCTTGCTATAATCTCTGCCATTTTTACACTCCATATGTCTTACTATCTTATCTTCGCTACCATAATTACGCACCCTGCTCTTGCTAATATTACATCTGTGATTACACATCCAAGATCTTATTGTCACCTCTGCTATAATTACACGCTTGCTGTCAACTCTACTGTAATTACACAAAATAGTCTTATCATCTCTGCTATAATTACACACCCCAGGTCTTGCTATCGCTATCATCTCTGCTATAATTACACATCCTAGGTCTTGTTATCATTACTGCTATTATTGCATATCCTACATCTTGCTGTCAGCTCTGATAAAACTACACACCATAGGTCTTGTTATCAGCTATGCTATAGCTACACACTCAAGGACTTGCTGTCAACTCTGCTATAATTACACAGGATGCATATAGTCTTATCATCTTCACTGCTATAATTACATATCCTACATCTTGCTATCATCTCTGCTATAATTACACCCAATAGTGTTGTCATCACTACTACTATAATTACAGATCCCTGATCGATACCTGCTGTAATTACACATCCTAGGCCTTATTATCATTTCTGCTATATTAATATATATCCTAGATCTTGCAGTCACCTTTGCTCTAATAACAGACCATTGTCTCGCTGCAAAAATTACACAACCTAGGTCTTATTATCAGCTCTGCTATGGTTACACACCCTAGGTCCTGTTGTCAACTCTGTTATAACTACACACCATACATGTAGTCTTATCATCATTTCTGCTATAAGTACATACCCTAGGTCATGCTATCATATGTGCTGTTATTACATGCCCTATGTCTTGTTATCATTACTGCTATAATTCAACATTTAAGGTCTTGCTATCATTTACTGCGTTAATAACATATCATAGATATTGCTGTCAATACTGCTATTATTACACACCGCAGTCTTGCTGTCAACCATGTTATAATTACACACCATCGTCCTATTGTCATATTTTGTTATAATTACACACCCTACATCTTGCTTTTAACTCTGCTATAATTACACTTCTTTTAGTTTTGCTATCATCCCTGCTGTAATTACACACAATAGGTCTTGTTATCATCCCTGTTATAATTACACAACATAGGTGTTACTCTTTATTTTGCTATTATTTCAAACTCTAGTCTTGCTATCATTTCTGCTATAATTACATTCTCTGCTATAATTACATATCCTAGCTCAGGCCATCAACGCTGCGATTATTACACATCACCGATCTCTCAATCATCTATGCTTGCTATCATCTCTGCTACAATTACACAAACTTGGTCTTACTATCATCTCTATTATAATTAGACATCCTAGGTTTTGTTTTCATGGCGGCTATAATTACACACCCTAGGTCTTGCTTTCATCTCTACTATAATTACACATCCTAGGTTTTCCTATTACAATGCAACCTCTGTAGAGCAACACCCTTTGGGAGATACAAATATTGACTGTTATGTAGAGGTTGTTGTTCTGGAGAGGTAAATTTGATAGTATATTTTGGCTTAGGGAAATTTTGATGATGCTGTTATAGAGAGGTTTTTGCTTAAAAGAGGGTCGCTCTGGAGAGGTTGTACTGTATCTCTACTATTATTACACATCCTAGATCTTCCTATCATCTCTACTATTATTACAAATCATAGGTCTCTTATTATCCCTGCTATAATCACACACCCTACGTCTTGCTATCATCTCTGCTTTGATTAAACCTCCTTAGTTTTGCTATCAAATCTGCTATGATTAAACGTTCTTAGTTTTGCTATCATCTCTGCTGTAATTACACATTCTAGGTCTTCTTATCATCTTTGCAATAATAACGCACCCTATGTATTGTATCATCGCTGTTTTATTTACACACCTTAGTATTGTGATCATCTCTGCTGTAATTAATCTCCCTACGTCTTGCTATCATCTCTGATATAATAACACATCATCGGTCTTGCTATCAATCGTGCTATATTTACACATCCTTGGTTTTGCTATCATCTCTGCTATAATTGCGAACCCTCGGTTTTGCTGTTATCTCTGGTATTATGACACTCTTGGTCTTGCTATCATCTCTGCTATAATTACTCCCCCTACGTCATCTTACTTTCATCTCTGCTATAATAACACATCCTAAGCCTTGCTATTTACTCTGCTATAATTACACGCCCTAGGTTTTGCTATCATCTCTAGTTTAATTACAAACTTTCGGTTTTCTATCACCTCTTCTATAATTACACATTCTAGGTCTTGTTATTATGCTCCCTTTCGAAGAAGGAGGGGTATATTGTTTTGCATCTTCATCTTCATGTTGGTCGGTCGGTCGGTCGGTATGTCAATCTGTTTCCGGACGATAACTCAAGAACGCTTGGCCTAGGATCATAAAAGTTGACAGGGAGGTTAGTTATGACTAGATGATCCCTACTGATTTTGAGGTCAGTAGGTCAAAGGTCAAGGTCACAGTGACCTGGAACAGTTTAAACGTTTACGGATGATAACCCATAAAAGTTGATAGGGAGGTTGATCATGACCAGCAAATGACCAGCAAATGACCCCTTTTGATTTTGAGGTCAGTAGGTCAGAGGTCAAGGACACAGTGACCTCGAACAGTTACCCCTTTTCCAGATGATAACTCAAGAACGCTTGTGTCTAGGATCATGAAAGTTGATATGGACGTTGGTCATGACCAGCAGATGACACCTATTGATTCTGAGATCAGTAGGTCAAATGTCACGTTGACCTTGAACACTTAAACCGTTTCCGGATGATAACTAATAAACCCTTTGGCATAGGATCATGAAAGTTGATAGGAGGTTGGCCATGACCAGCAAATGGACCCTATTGATTTTGGGGTCAGTAGATCAAAGTCACAGTGACCCGGAACAGTTAAACCGTTTCCGGACGATAACTTGAGAACGCTTGGGCCTAGGATCACGGAACTTAATAGGGAGGTTGATCATAACCTGCAGATGATCCCTATTATTGATTTTGGGATCAGTATGTCAGAAGTCAAGGTCACAGTGATCTGTAACAGTTAAACCGTTTCCGGGCGATAACTTGAGAACGTCTGCGCCTAGGATCATGAAACTTTATAGAGAGGTTGTTCATGACCAGCAGATAACCTCTATTGATTTTGAGGTCGGTAGGTCCAATGTCAGGGTCACTTTGATTCAGAACAGTAGAACTTTTTCGCCAAATAGCTAGAGAATAGCTAGAGAATGCTTTGGTCTGAGATCGGTTACTTATGACTGGTAAATGACCCATAAATGTCCAGTGCACAGTGACCAAATAATTTCTGTTCCTTGTGCAGTTACTGAATGCATCAAGGGGGGAATTTCGTGTTCTACGAGCTCTTGTTATCTCTGCTATAATTACACATCCTATGTCTTGCTATCATCTGTTTTATAATTACACATACTATAATTACATACCCAATGTCTTGTTATCATCTATTCTATAATTAAACATTCTAGGTATTGCTATCATCTCTTCTATAATTACACACCCCAGATCTTGCTATAATCTCTTCTATAATTACACACCCTGGGTCTTGATAATATTTATCATCTCTTCTATAATAACACACCCTATAGGTCTTGCTATCATCTCCTCTACAATTACACACCCTAGTTATTGCTATCATCTCTTCTATAACTACACGCCAAGTTCTTGCTTTCATCTCTGATATCATTACTCAACCTAGGAGTTGCTCTTTCTTATAGTCTTCCACATAAAGCACCCTGGGTCCTGCTATCATCTCTGCCTATAATTACACACCATATTGTTGTTATTATCTCTTCTATAATTATATATCCTAAATCTTAATGTCATTTATGCTGTTATTTCGCAATCTAGTCTTTTTATCATCTCTGCTTTAAGTGCACCCCCGTAAGTCTTGCTATCATCCCTGCTATGATTACACTCGATAGGTGCTGTCGTCCCTGCTGTAACTACACACCCTGGACTATAATAACACATCCTAGCCTAGGCTATCAACTCTGTTATAATTACACTACGTAGGTTCTGCTATCGTCTCACCCTAGGTCTCCGCTTTAATAACAAATCTTAAGTATTGCTATCATCTCTGCTACAGTTACACAAACTTGGTATTGCTATTATCTCTGCTATAATTACATACCCTAGGTCTTGCTATCATGGCTGTTATAATTACACTCCCTAGGTCTTGCTTTTATCCCTGTTATAATCCTGGGTCTTCTTATGATCCCTGCTATAATCACACACTCAACGTCTTGCTGTCCTCTCTGCTATGATTAAAATAAGAAAAGTGGAAAAAACACAGGTCGCCCAACATGATATAAACGAAAAGATTGCAGGATAAGGTTGATTGAGCCTGTTCATTGACGGTAGTGGAAATACAACCTCCTTAGTTTTGCTATCATCTTTGCTGTTATTACACATTCTAGGTCTTTTTATCATCTCTGCAATAATTACACACCCTATGTCTTGCTACCATCGCTGCTTTATTTACACACCATAGTATTGTAATCATTTCTGCTCTAATTAAACTCCCTACACATCCTTGGCCTTACTATCACCTGTGATTTACACATCCTAGGTCTTGCTATGATCTCTGCTGTAATTACACATCCTAGGTCTTGCTATGATCTCTGCTGTAATTACACATCCTAGGTCTTGCTATGATCTCTGCTGTAATTACACATCCTAGGTCTTGCTATGATCTCTGCTGTAATTACACATCCTTGGTCTTTCTATCATCTCTTCTATAATTTTACACCCTGGACCTTGTTATTATCTCTTTTATAAAAACACATTCTGCTTACATGTATCTCTGCTGTAATTACAATCCTAAGTTTTGTTATCATTCTGTACGAAATTACGACTTTTCTTACAGCTGTAAAACGTCTGTAAAAGATCTGTATTTTGAAATTACAGTTGTAAAAGACATGTAAGTGGAAAATGACCAGAGTACAGTTGAAGTTTGCAGGTGTAAAGCATGCAAGTCTAAAAAACACAGCTGTAATGAAAAGTTGAAAGTTACAGCTGTTAAATGGTTATGTCTCAAAATTTACAGGAGGGTAACATGAGTATTGTCAGTCATCTTTAATGCATTTTGGAGGGATATAACTGAAATTCACAGAGACACCACATCTTCTAAAATGCTTGTATTTTAACCGTTATGGAGTAGGTAGAAATGTTTGATGACATAATATGTTGCAAAATAATATATAGAAGTACATACATTAACCATTTACCCTATATCTAAAGCGGATAAGTTTATAAGAAATAATAACAAAATTGTCATATGTTTTCATGACAAAGAATGTGTTATAAACAAGATCTGATGCATAGTTTCTAATTTGTATCCTACTCTTTTTTTACAATTGCTATACATATTTCATATTGTTCTTTACTTACTAGATCATTTATTTTGCCATTTTTGTAATAATTGCTATCCTTTCTAAAGAAAAACAATGCATCCTAAAAAGTTTTTGTACCAATGCTTTCTTAAAATAATACCATCATTTTCAGCACCTGTAACATTTCTACAGATGTAACTTTTAGACATATTTACAGCTGTAACGTTTTCATTTTTACAGCTGCTAGTTTTCTTACAGCTATATCTCAGTTGCATAATTCGAACTGTTTTACAATCGTTTAGAGCTATAGATTGAAATAAACAGCTGTACAATCAATATTGTTATATAAAATCTACAGGTGTAAATTTGATATATTCATGACTGTAATTTTGAACAAGAATACAGGTCTTTACAGCTGTAAAATGTCGTACAGGATATCTGCTATAATTACAGATCCTAGACACTTCTGCAATTTACACCAGTTATGATAGAGAAAATAAAACAGATTTATTTTTCACGGTTTTATGATGAAATTGTGTTCTTAACAAATTTCAGCTAATGCAGATCTATGATATAGAAGTGACATTCCGGAAAGTTTACAAGGGACCTTATTTCCACAGACATACCGTGAACCCATTCATCAAAATAATTCAAGAAACATTTGTTGATACAAGAAGTAAGTATTTTAACAGAAATATTTCTTTTTTCAATAAGCATGTCATGATTAAACAGCAAAACTAATTTTATTTGTGAACAGACACCCAATATTTAATTGACAGGCTCCACATGTTTTTTTGTTAGAATACGGATTAAATCCTAGCTAGTTTTGTTTAGAATAAGGGGTAAATCCTAGCCGATTATGTTTGGAATGCGGGGTTAAATCTAAGCTGGTTTTGTTTGTAATACAGGGTTAAATCCTAGCTGGTTTTGTTTGGAATACTGGGTTAAATCCTTTTTGGGTCTGTTTTGAATACGTGGTTAAATCCTAGCTGGCTTTATTTGAAATGCGGAGTTTAATCCAACTGATTTTGTGTTTGGATGCAAGAATAAATCCCAATTTGTTTTGTTCGCCCTGGGGGTCACATGGTTTATAGCTTACATGGGAAACTTGAATTTCTTGTTCACACACGGCTAAGGTTTTAATTCTTATATGTCTCATTATAATTCTTTATCAAGATTGTGCAAAATTAGCCTCCCAAGGATCAAATATGGCCCCGGCCTGGGGGTCACATGGTTTACATAGACTTATATAGGGAAAAAAGCTTTGAAAATCTTCTTGTCCAAAACCACAGGGCTTACGGCTTTGATATTTGGTATGTAACATCATCTAGTGGGCTTCTACCAAGATTATTCAACTTATGTCACTAGGGTTAAATATGGCCCCGGTCTGGGGATCACATGGTTTATATAGACTTATATACAGAAAGAATTTGAAAATTTTCTTGTCCAAAACAACAGGGCCTAGGCCTTTGATATCTGGTATTTTGCATCATGTAGTGGTCCTCTACCAAGATTATTCAAATTATTTCCTACGGTCAAATGTAGCGTCGCACTGGAGGTCACATGGTTTATATAGACTTATACAGGGAAACTTTGAAAATTTCTCTTCTTGTACAAACAACGACTAGGGCTTGGATATTTGTTATTAGCATCGTATGTAGTCTTACCATGACAGTTCATGTCAGTGTTGTTGTTTCTGGTCCTTGATATGGAGTCCATTCAAATATGTGTGATACAGTTCCAAAATGCCGTGCTAGGGCGTAGAGTGTTGAATTTCATAACCTTCAGAAGATAGTCAAAAGTTTGCTATTATTCTTCTTGGTTACACCTTACTTCCAAAGGATTTTTTACAGATTATATTGTATGGTAGTCATTTACCAAGTGTTCAAAGTATCCACCCCTTGGGTCCAATATACGCACTGGGGGTCACATGGTTTATATAGACTTCTATAGGGAAAACTTTGAAAATCTTCTGGAACAAAACCACTTGGCTTAGGGCTTTGATATTTGGTATGTAGCATCGTATAGCAGGTTTTAACCCTAGCTGTTCAAAGTATTTCCCTGGGGTAAAAAATGGGGAGGGTGCACTTGGTTTAAACAGACTTGGATAGGGAAAAGATTTTTTAAAAAGTCTTGCCTTAAGACTATAAGACCCAGAGCTTAGATAATTAAGTATGTGGCATGCTCTAGTGGCTCTCTACCAAGATTATTCAAATCATGACCATGGGGACAAAAATACCACGCCCTGGTATCCCCTTTTTTACATTGACTTATATAGGAAAAACTTCATGTCACGAACCATAAGGCAGGAACCTAAGATATTTGGTGTTTAGTATTGTCTAGTGGTCAACTATCAAGTTTGTTGAAAATATGACAATTGGGTCAAAATTGACTGCGCCCCGGTGTCAACAGTTTTACCATTTGCTTATATATGGAAAACCCTTTAAAATATCTTTTCTGAAACCGTAAGTCCCAGAGCTTAGATATTGTATATGCGGAATGCTCTACTGGTTCTCTACCAAGATTTTTCAAATCATGACCCTAGGATCAATATAGGCCACCCCCGGGTGGTACCCTGTTTGACACAGCTAGACTTCTTTGTTTTTCAAGGAATGGTAAATTAATTTGGACCACAAGTGTAATGCTTGATACAGATTTCAATTCTCATTTTGAATAGTCTTAATTATGACCTACTGACCTACTTTCTTGTTTTTGAAGGTGCAGCATAGAAATTTGGACCACGTGTGTATAAATTTTGATACAGATTGCAATACCCGTCATGAATAGTTTTAATCGTGATTTATTGACCTACTTTTTTGTTTTTGAAGTTACTGCATGAAAATTGGACCGCGAATAATGTTTGATACAGATTTCAATTACTCACCTTGAAATGTCTAATCGTGACAGACCCTGACCTACTTTCTTTTTTTGAGTTACAACATAGAATTGGAACCACATTGTAATTTTTTGATTTCACTCGTACTTGCGACCACACTCTATTAAAGCGATTTTTGTATAAAACGACGCGTCAAAATCCTACGAACGTTTATTCAGTACATAAATTCATTCCATTAAACGACTTCTTTATTAAACATAGCGATCACATTTAATGTAGTCACCGCAGTAAAATATTCGCACAAAAGTATCATTATTAAAGCGACCGGATACCAAAATTCATCAGGGCATTTTTCATCTGTGTAATAGCAGAGTACGTTTTGCACGCGACTGAATGCAATTAACCTCTTATCAGCCGAACTGACAAACAATCTAGACATCAATTTTCACGTATGTGTACTGGAAAAGTGTTCACGATTTGTAAAACAGATTTTTAAACCATACTGAATGTTCATAATGATACAGTACGTTAATCAGTTAAAATACCTTTTTTTTCATCTGCATGAAATTCATTAAGAGATACCATTCCATTAAAGACCACTTCTTAGCAGTCCCTTGGGTGGTCTCTTAATACAATGTCGACTGTATTTCAATACTCATCTTGAATAGTCTTAATCTAGACCTGCTGACCTACTTTCCTGTTTTTGAAGGTACAGCAAAAACATTTGGACCATATGATTAACTTTTAATACATATTTAAATATTCATCTTTAATATTCTTAACGCTGACCTACTTCCTTGTTTTTGAAGCTACAGCAAAGAGATTTGGACCACCTGTAGAATTTTTCATAAAGATTTCAGTAGTTATCTCTTGAAAACTCTTTACCTACTCACCTAGTTTTTTGTTTTGAAGCTTTAGCAAATTGAGCCACATGTATACTTTTTCATACAGATTTCAATACTTATCTCGAATAATCTGGTTAGAACTACACCAAACTTGGTCAGTAGCATCCTGGCATAGATCTTTATCAAGTTTGTCCAAATGGTTTAGCTTGGCCTCTTTTATTTTTAACTGTTCAAGCAAGCAATTAAACTCAGGTGAGCGATATAGGGTCATCATGGCCCTATTGTTTGAAATATTGGATAGCTAGTTTTGATTTGAATACGGAGATGAATCGACATGTTCGTTTTGTTTGACACATGGGGTTAAATCCTATTTGGTTTTGGAAAACAAGGTTATATCCAAGTTTGTTTTGGAGTACTGTATTAAATCCTTGTTTATTTTGTTTGGAATACTAGGTTATATGCTAGCTGGATTTGCTTTGGAATACATGGTTAAATCCTGGCTTGTTTAGAGTTTAATCCTAACTTGTTTTGATCGGAATACAGGGTTTCTTATAGTTTCTTATGCTTGGAATAAAGAGTTAAATCTTAGCTGATTTTGTTTTAAGATATACGAGGTTAAATCCTAGTATGTTCTATTTGGAATACTGGTTAAATTCTTGCTGGTTTTGTTTGGAATACGGGGTTACACCCTAGCTGGTTTCGTTTGGAATACTGGGTTAAATCCTAGCTTGTTTTGTTTAGAATATTGGGTTAAATTCTAGCTGGTTTAGTTTGGAATACGGGCTTACATCCTAGTTTGTTTTGTTTGTAATACAGGGTTAAATCCTAGCTGGTTTTGTTTTGGAATACGGATTAAATCCTAGCTGATTATGTTTGGAATGCGGTGTTGAATCCTACCTGGTTATGTTTTGAATACGGGGTTAAATCCTAGCTGATTATGTTTGGAATGTGGGGTTGAAGCCTAGCTGATTATGTTTTGAATACGGGGTTAAATCCTAGCTGACTATGTTTGGAATGTGGGGTTAAAGTCTAGCTGAATATGAGCCGTGCCATGAGAAAACCAACATAGTGGGTATGCGACCAGCATGGATCCAGACCAGCCTGCGCATCCGCGCAGTCTGGTCAGGCTCCATGCTGTTCGCTTTTAAAGCCTATTGGAATTGGAGAAACTATTAGCGAACAGCATGGATCCTGACCAGACTGCGCGGATGCGCAGGCTGGTCTGGATCCATGCTGGTCGCATACCCACTATGTTGGTTTTCCCATGGCACGGCTCATATGTTTGGAATGCGGTGTTGAATCCTAGCTGGTTATGTTTTGAAAACGGGGTTAAAACCTAGCTGATTATGTTAGGAATTAGGTGTTAAATACTACCTGGTTTTGTTTGTAATGCAGGGTTAAATCCTAGCTGATTATGTTTGGAATGTGGGGTTAAATCCTAGCTGATTATGTTTGGAAGCGGTGTTGTTAAATCCTACTTGGTTTTGTTTTTGAATACGGGTTAAAGCCCGGCTGATTATGTTTTGAATGAGGTATTAAATACTACCTAGTTTTGTTTGTAATACAGGGTTAATTCTTAGCTGATCATGTTTGGAATGCGGGGTTAAATCCTAGCTGATTATGTTTTGAATACGTGGTTAAATCCTAGCTGGTTTTGCTTGTAATACAGGGTTAAATCCCGGCTGATTATGTATGGAATGCGGTGTTAAATTCTAGCTGCTTTGATTGGAATACGGGTTAGATCCTAGCTGGTTTCTGTTTTTGGTTGCGGGTTTATCCCGCTACCAAAGTTAAAGTGTATTTCTGACAATCATAGCATCTTTATTTGATTCCGAATCACATCCAAAGGATTTTCATGTGCAGCACAAAATAGTCCCATTCATGAACAATGCGGATGAATTATCAATGAACAAGCAGTTCTTATTCAACCTGTATCCCCTCACACTGACCATTTAGATTATATAAGAGCTATCAATGATAAGGTATTCCAGCCCATGGTTACATCACAAGCTGGTTCAGGCAGAGTTAATCTTAGATATGAGGCACATTAAATTTGTATTTGTTTCTCATTCATGTATATTCATAGACTGGCATTTAAACAGAAATAAATCTACCAAAAACCCGCAACCATCAGACATTTCAAGGCTTTGATTGAATACGGGATTTAGTCTTGCCCAGTTTTGTTTTGAAATACGGAGTTAAATCCTAGATTATTCTATTTTTGGATATACGAGTACGAATATAAATCAGCTGAACATCATCTACAAAGTATATGTATTCAGTCACAGATGTGGTTATACGAAAGTAATTATGTAAAAAGCAATAGAAATATATTTTCAGAATTATGTTTTTAGCCATTCCATAATAAATCACCAAATTGTGCATGGTTGAACATATTCTTCTACCGCGATATGTACCGTATGTGATTGCACTTTGGAGACTTGACAAATTCAACTCATTGACAAAGAAGTCCATAACCTTATTTTAATTGCTGAGGTAGAATGCTAGAAAGCTTTAAAATTATCTTGACTTCAGTGTTTAAATCGTCTTTGATCAGCAATTATTTTGTATTTTGTTTTTGATACCTACTGTACAATAAATCAGTTTTTGAACAGTTTTTCTACGACCTGATCATGTTAATGATTAGATTCTTAGACAGACTGACGCCACCGAACGTTTAATTATTTATCTTTGCCCCTGTTTGTTGACTAAGATATACTGAAGTTGATTGTTGTATTACCCAAAATTCGCCATATCGGTTATGTTGAATCTCAGAAATACGTCTGACATTTACTTTGGCCAATATCCTGGTCCTAGTACTTCTTGAAATCACTTTCTTGCCAAAATCCTTGGGCATACTTATCTTTATTATGTATACATTTCTCGTTACTTCTTCCAGGCTGTCCATTTTTTATCCTAGATATGACTTATGTCTACAACACATATATTTTGGTTGTCGTAGATATATGATTTATTGGTTAAATAAGTACAATTATCTTGTTCAGACATTGTATTATTTATGTATATAAGTACAATATAAAATAAGAACAGCGGAGGATATGTCGTTGCGGTATAATAATAAAAAAGATAAACTATTGTATTTCAAAAATAATTCTATATAGCTTGAGAGAGTATAGAGACATGATAGATATTTATAAAATACAGAGTTAAATATATATGCGTAACTGGATATTGTCTGTTGTTTACACAGCGATTCCAATATTTGTCATTTACCCGTAGATATAATGTTTCTACATATAGTAACAAAAATTAAGTGAAAATATATTTACATTATTTCTGTTCAATATCCGCAATATTTTCGTTAAATATTACAACAAAGTTGAGAACATCACCAGCTGTGCTTCTTTATTTACTAGTATTAGCATTTGTTTTTGTCTTAAACTGTAATTCTTTCCGATTTTTTAAAGATTAATTGAATAATAAAGGTTCCATCATTTTCAGCAGAAGCGTACGGTCTGTGTCTTCAAATATTGCATGTATATTTCAGTATACCAGTATGTCAGTAAGTTTACATCTACCGGGTTGACTTTAGGTATTTTAAATTAGCCTGCATCAGCCTCAAGCAGTACGTCAAAATTTCACAAGTTTTTGAAACTGATAAAAAAACGTACATTACATGAAACTGTTATTAAGGTTGATATACTTTGTGTAAGCAATAAAGTAGAACTAAACGCTTCTGTCTATCACGCTAGCAAAATGACGTTGCTACATATTTTAGACCACGAATGTGTTTGATTTCTAAATTACAGAATCAAATTATTTGTACTCATTTACATCTAAATTTCACTGATAAAGATGCTAATCTTATTACACCAAACATTGCCTGTAGCATCCTGTCTCTACACAATCCTCTTCACTTAGGGAAAAGAAAAAAAAATGAAGGATCGCTCGATGGATCTTCACAAAACTTGGTCAAAACCACCCTTCGATAGACTTTCTCAAGTTTGTTCAGATGTTTCCGGTTGACTAAACTTAGGGAACCCTAGAAGTGTAACGATTTTTACTCACGTACCGCTTGGTAGATGTTCACCAACTTAATTAGAAACATTTTGTGTAATCGTTCTCATTTTGTTCATGTGGACATACACTTCTCTCTTGATGGGTTCTTTGTCTTAAAGATCAGATTAGTGACTTAATGCTTTCATTTCTGTTTTACTGTTTTGTCTCCAGTTTACGTAATTCTGGGACAAAGTTACGAGTTTGTTGGTCTATTAGACCACTTGAACGACAGAGGCCTACTCGACACAGGGGAATACTTCGTGGTTGGAGTTGATGTAGGACAATATGACCCAAAAGATGCACAAAAATATTTCAAAGGTAAGAAACTTTTATGTCAAAATCGTTTGTGTACATGTATGAATACATATTTACAGAACAAATTCATTTTTAAACAAAATATTTACATGTTTGAATTGTATGTTTGGATATGTATTTACAGTACAAATTGATCACTTTTGATGAAAAATTATAAAGAATACCAGGTTAAACTTTTTGAACGTAAGTGTATCTGGCAAGTAGAAGTTAACCATTATCATCCATCAGAGATTCGTAAAAATCCCGAGACGAACTTGGGAACCATGGTAGATCTCTGATATGCGAGAATGAAGTTTATCCAAGTCGGAGAAAACATATCCAGTAAGGCTTTCCTAATATTCTATTGCTCGATTCACCGCAATTGCTGTCATAAAATGATAAAATACTTGAACAACCGCTGCATCCTTTGAACTGTTGACCAAGCTTACAATGTCTATTGTACAAGTACCTGAAAAAGTAGTCCATAAATTGTATTGACAGGATAAACATCTAGTGACCGTGTAAACCTGAAGTTTCCACGGCAGGCTGATATCGGCCCAATAAATGCACAAGGATATAAACATTTCCCAATTAATTACATACACCTTGTTGTCTTGACATATCTACAGGGCAGACAGCTCCGTTGTAAGCACTATTGAGCATACAACGCAAACAAGCAAAGCGATAGCCGTTTTTGACGCAGTCGGTTAACCTAAGGTTATGAAATATGCAACTCTGCACATGCCCCTATGTATATAATCATTACATATAACGTATTATAAGACTTAATTTAATTTAAATATTTTACTGAATGTCTAGGTTTTTGTCCTTTATGAAAAATCAGTCAGGAAAACCGATATCACAATGTGCACTTACCTGCAAATCTTGATTAGAAAGTCGATATTGCACTGTGAACTTACCTGAAAATTTTGATTAGAAAACCGATATTGCACTGTGCACTTACCTGCAAATCTTAATTAGAAAACCGGTATTGCACTGTGAACTTACCTGTAAATTTTGATTAGAAAACCGATATTGCACTGTGCGCTTACCTGCAAATCCTGATTAGAAAACCGATATTGCGCTCGAGATAAGATGTCGGATCGACAAATCAAACATGAACCGCTGCGATTCATGGATTTGCCTATCCTATTCTGTCGTTCATTTCGCATGAACACCGGAAAAAATCATTTCTTCATTAACACTTCACAATCTCTGCGAACATTTTACGTTTTTCGGCAATAATATCTAATTTGTGTGTTTTTTATTGAAATACTTCCTCTGGAAAGCCATAGCATTCAGAGTTAAAGAGACATTTCAAATTTGCTTCAGCCGACTGAGTTCATCACTTAATAAAGAAATGAAAGGACCTGAAAGGTTTTTCATTACATTTTCGTTTATTCTCAGCTAAGAATGTAAGTGAACGTTAATTAATGAAAAATATATATCATATTTGTAGCTAGCATTTACAATGTTACCTGAGCATAATTGCAAAACATATATATTCAATATTCTGTCATCTAACAACATGGAAACTTTATGAATATTTTGAGCTACTTAATATTATACATTAACTCCTAACTGATATATGTTTTAATCTTTGTCGTTCTAAGCACCAGCTCACTGGTTGATAGGGAATTCTTTCTTAAGCAGAAAATCGTCTGTATTATGTAAACTAAAGTTTAATCCTGGAATAATTGTCAAATTGATGCATGAAGCAAAACTTATGTTTCCAATAAAGGAAAAGGTTAAAGAGTATTTTGTTGGATAGCAGTAAAATGCCGATTTGCCATATATATGTATACTTCAACCACCACATTAACGCACGTGTACAACTTTAAAATGCCGCTTTGCCATATATATGAATACTTCAATCCTCACCTAAACGCACGTGTACAGCTTTAAAATGCCGCTTTGCCATATATATGTATACTTCAATCCCAACAAAATCGCACGTGTAGAGCTTTAAAATGCCGCTTTGCCATATATATGTATACTTCCATCCCCTTCTAAACACAAGTGTATAGCTTTGCAATATTACTTTATCAGATATGTGTATTTCTCAGTTTTCGTCTAACTATGATTTTGAAGCCCTACCTAAACGCAAGGGTATATCTAAAAATACCACTTAACCAGATACATTTATATGTATTTCTCAATTTTCGTCTAACTATGATTTTGAAGCCCTACCTAAACGCAAGTGTATATCTAAAAATACCACTTTACCAGATACATTTATATGTATTTCTCAGTTTTCGTCTAACTATGATTTTGAAGCCCTACCTAAACGCAAGTGTATCTCTAAAAATACCACTTAACCAGATACATTTATATGTATTTCTCAATTTTTGTCTAACTATGATTTTGAAGCCCTACCTAAACGCAAGTGTATATCTAAAAATACCACTTTACCAGATACATTTATATGTATTTCTCAATTTTTGTCATGATTTTGAAGCCCTACCTAAACGCAAGTATATTCTAAAAATACCACTTAACCAGATACATTATAGTATTTCTCAATTTTGTCTAACTATGATTTTGAAGCCCTACCTAAACGCAAGTGTATATCTAAAAATACCACTTTACCAGATACATTTATATGTATTTCTCAATTTTTGTCAAGTGTATAGCCGAAAAATGCCGCTTTACCAGATATATGTATTTTTCAATGTTTGTCTAACTATTATCTTAAAGCCTTGATTTAACACAAGAGTATAACTGTAAAATACAACGTTACCAGATATATGCATTTCTTAATGTTTAACTAGTTCCTATGATTTTGAACCCTTGCTTAAACACAAGTGTATAGATGTAAAAAAACATTTTACCAGATATATGTATTTCTTAATGTTTACCTGTGATTTTGAACCCTTGATTAAGCACAAGTGTATACTGTAAAAGCACATATTTTTTCTGGGTCAAAATTCCGCGAATTTGTAATTTTGCTTATGTTGGTGGGGTTTAATATTCGCGAAATTGTTAAAATGATATCAGGCTTTAATTTGATTTATACTATTGGTAAATATTTACGCGAAGATTAATTTTCGTGAGATGTAGGGCCCCGCAAATATAGCGAAAATTAAACACACGCGAAAAAAAAATCTGCTTTTACAGTAGCTTAAGATACCACTTTACCATATATATGTATTTAATAATGTTTACTTAGGATTTTGAACCCTTGATTTAATACAATTGTATAGCTGTAAAATACCACTTTACCAAATATATGTCTTTCTTAATGTTTACCTGTGATTTTGAACCCTTGATTTAACACATGTGTATAGCTGTAAAATACCACTTTACCAAGATATATGTCTTTCGTAATGTTTACCTAGGATTTTGAACCCTTGATTTAACACAAGTGTATAAGCTGTAAAATACCACTTTACCAAGATATATGTATTTCTCAATGTTTGTCTAACCGCTTTACTAGATATATGTATTTCTAAATGTTTGTCTAACTATAATTTTGAAGCCCTACCTAAACTAAAGTGTACAGATAAAAATACCGCTTTACCAGATATATGTATTTCTCATATTGGCGTGTACACATCCTACATACACCAAAAAGCACTTGTTAGTATCTTAACTTTTACTCTAATAGATATGTCTTATTAATGTCATAAAAATAATTGAATGCAGCAAAATGATTCTGCTTGGTTATCCTGACGTTTATGACAGTAACTGTTTTTTTTTTCATGAAACCATGTCAGGAAATATAAATGATACGTACACTACTTTATCACATGTTTGACGTCGTAGGAGTGTAATAAAGCTATTACATAAATTTGATAATACATTAGTGTAATAAAGCTTTGACGTTGACGTTGTTTATTTATTGAAGACGTTGGTCGAATTTATTTGGTCTATAATAGGTAAAGAAAGAAAAAAAAAAGATGTTTCAACAGAAAAAGCTACATGTGACAAAAAGAATATTACATCTGTATCTTTCCACATTAAATTTATTAAACTCGTTGAATAAAATTGATTAAATGCTCGGTATAGCCTCAGATTTTATTATTTTATTCAACGAGTTTAATAAATTCAGTATAAAAAGACACTCGTGTAATATCCTCTAGGTATTTTGTCCATTTTTCTGACATTTTCTTCATCTGTCTGTCTGTCTGTCTGTCTGCTTCATAAAAGATGGATCTAGAGATCACTTTTAAAATACAAATATTCATGAATCCTGGTTTAAAGGTGACTTGCAAGTTTACAAATACGCAAGTACTTTTAGTTGGTTAGATTGTTTGATTTAATGTATAAGTCAATATGGAGAAATATGTAGGTCATGTTTTTTGCTACATCTAAAATTGTGAGAGTATTAACATTTCTTATTACTGCTAAAAGTGTCCATGAAATCTATATGTCTACCTAAGGACCAGTCATCATACTTTCATAGTTAAGGTCGCAGACAGGCATTCTTTTAAATGAATGAATAAGTGCCAGTGCGAAGTGGCAACAAAATCAATTTCTGTTATTTCAACAAGAATATTCGTAGTTCTGCTTAATTAACTAACGTGCAGCAAAACTCGCCATGCCTCCTTATCTTCTTTTAGTGCGCAGCTTTAGTTTTATCGTCTTTATCCCGTAACAATTATGCTAATTTCTGCCATAATGTCGTATTTCTCATTTTACGTTCCACGAAATATTTTGTTAGGAACACATTTAGTAGCCGACTTGTCACTCCTTTCGTCTGTCCATCGAAAAATCTTTCTACAGTTTTAAAAGGGTTTGGCCAAAACGTATAAAAATGTATCGCCATGAATGTACTATGCCCAGTTTTATAAAATATGGCCGTTTGAAATTTTATAGAATGCTGTATATTGTAATAGAATCTATGGAAACATAGAATGCAACCAGGCAATATGTATAGCAGACACGGGGACTTGCAGTATCATTATGAAGTGAACTTGGGCACGTCAGGACATGAAAATACCTTGTCTTGTGTAAGAGTTACGTTCTTTTAAATTTTCCTGAATGTATGTTGTGCAATGCAAATATAAGCCTCCTCCTTCCACAGTTTTCGAGGGATTTGACCAAAATCATTATAGAATTAATGTGCAAACGTCATTAGAAATGAATGAACAATGCCCAGTTTATGAGTTATGGACCTTTGAAATGTAACAGAGTGATTGCAGTTTTCAATGGCCGAAGCTTACAGTATTACTATGAAGAGAGCCTGCATATATTGTTAAGCAACACAACTGCATCTCTATTTAGTGAACTTTCGCATATTGTTAGAATATACATGTACTAAGGTATATTCCGGGGCCTCCGGGGCCGAGTGGTTAAGGTGCAACCAGTTTTAAGACTTTACACTTTAAATCAGCGATCTCAGTGAATATTTTAAAAACTAACTTACAACAGACTTAGTTGCAAACCTGTACGGGAATATATTTCTTTAGTTTTAAGATGATACACTGCCTACACCCAGTTAATATAATTTTAGAGAAAAAAACTAAACAATACCATATGAATGATGACAATTATGTAATTGTTTAATGAAAACTTGATACTTTGGTTTTATTGATAAACATCACAATGATTACCTCTATATTTATATACGCTATTCTCCCTAATATGGTAAATGATTTTATTGGAAATACTTATTGTTTCATCTCAATGATTTAGTAACCAATGATAGGTTCTATTTTTTCATTGCTTCAGAGAAGAAAATATCAACATATTACATTTCATTGTTTATTTTCGCCTTTTGCCACTTTAGCATTATGCTTTCAAGCATCGAATTTTATTGGAAGACTTAATGTCAGACCATGGGTCATTAAGTGATAGGCCAAATTCGTATTTATCTAATAATTGATCTACATTTTTATTAAAAATTCCTCCAATGGAAACTATTATCTTAAAGCGGTCAGCAGACATTTTTTTTAATGTACTTCAAGAACCAATGATGTTTAAATTAGTAATTGGACTACTAGGTTAAATATGTCATAATTATGGATTTTTATGGACATTAAAGAAATCATTTAAAGAATAGAAAATGAAATTCACTGTCATTCTATAATAATCACGGTCATCTTGAAAAGGTATATTTCTTTTGATGATAAATATCATGATGTTTTTTAGCTCACCTGTCACATAGTGACAAGGTGAGCTTTTGTGATCACCCTTCGTCCGTCGTCCGTCGTCAGTCCGTCCATCCGTCCGTGCGTCAACAATTTCTTGTCTGCACGATAGTGGTTTCATTTATGATTTTATTTTAACCAAACTTGCACACAACTTGTATCACCATAAGATCTCGGATCCTTTCTTGAACTGGCCAGATCCCATTATGGGTTCCAGAGTTACGGCCCTGAAAGGGCCAAAATTAGCAATTTTGACCTTGTCTGCACAATAGCAGCTTTATTTATAACTTGATTTTTACCAAACTGACACACAACTTGTATCACCATAAGATCTTGTTTCCTTTCTTGAACTGGCGAAATTCCATAATGGGTTCCAGAGTTATGGCCCCTGAAAGGGCCAGAATTAGCTATTTTGACCTTGTCTGCACAATGGCAGCTTCATTTATGATTTGAATTTAATCAAACTTGCACAAAACTTGTGTCACCATAAGATCTCGGTTCCTTTTTTAAACCGGCCAGATCTCTTAATGGGTTCCAGAGTTATGGCCCCTGAAAGGCCCAAAATTAGCTATTTTGACATTGTCTGCACAATAGCAGCTTCATTTATGATTTGATTTTAACCAAACTTGCACACAACTTGTATTACCACTAGATCTTGGTTCCTTTCTTCAACTGGCCAGATTCCGTCATGGGTTCCAGAGTTATGGCCCCTTAAAGGTCCAAAATTGGCTATTTTGGCTTTTGCAGCCATATAGATACTTCATTTTTGGTTTTATTTAATACAAACTTCCAAAATATCTTCAACAGCAATAAATCTTGGATTCCATGACAAATCAGATCCAATCGTAGGTTCCAGAGTTATTTTATATCTGATTACCTCTCCTTATTGTAATCAAAATGGATTTATATCAGTAAGTACTTATAGGACTTATTTGAAATTTCATTATTGTCATTAGTTGGACTGAGCCAATCAGGGTAGATAACTATGGATTGATTTTATGTCAAATTACCACCCTTTATTTCAAATTAAAATGGGTATATCTCCGTAACTAATGAAGATACTGATCTGAAATTTCAATTATGTCAACAGATTTATTTGGCAGATCCTTCTTTTGTTCACTTGCAATAATTTTTTTTTTAATTACTTCGCTTTTACTTTACTATAAATAGCTTATTTTTAGTAACTTTTTTATTATTGGCCGTAGGGAAAAAAGCGAGACCACTTTTCTGTGGTACAACATGGATTGTACCTCCAATTTTTAGGTGTTTTTTGACATATCTGTACCTTGTAAGAATTTCTTTTTCTTTTTGGTTAAATTTCTTCCCTTTGTTGTTCCTGTCCTTTGGACTTAGATATTTTTTCTGAGGACCTTCTTGTCCTCAAGTGCAATAATAACAGGTGAGCGATATAGGGCCATCATGGCCCTCTTGTTGTTCTTATAATTTGAATAGTTACCTTTACAATTTGATAGTGATTTATCTTTGCAAGGTTTATATTATCTAAGTGACAACAATATAAGTTGTTTTACCACATAGTTGCCACGGTATTGATTGAATAGAATGGAAACATATTTTTGAAGAAATAAAAGTAGCTTAGAATACAGTATGGCAAAGAATAGCAAATCAGATAAAATGTTAAAAGTGGTATGTTTAAAACTTTATTTGATATTCCTTTTCAGGAATTTTCACAGAAAAAAACGTGACGACTGACATTCAAGAAGCATTCAAGTATTTTATAGGCGTGGCACATTCTCCGCCTGTATACCCGGGCTACGATGAGTTTACAAGACTTGTAAATAAACATCTTGAAGCGCCACCATTTAACTTTGAAAACCCTTTTATAGATATTGAAGGACTAAAAATAGTGAGTATAAGCATAGTACACGGAGTGTTTACATTCTTGTAACTGTGTTTTATGTTACATTATTTAAATTTTATTATATTTTAAAGTTTGAATTTTTAACTCTGTAGTAATGACTCCGCATGCTTCAGTAAACTTTATTGCATGATCCAATAGTTCTAGTTGTAACCTAAAGTATGGTCAAATAATGCAAACTCTAGTAGAGGCATAAAATTATATATTTCTTAAAAAAACAATACCAGGTGATAATTTCTGGATATGGAACACTCAAATCAGTCAACCATGAAGCCAAGGCAAACTGTTTTATGACGTTATGATTTGGACATTTAAATTTTTAAAGGGAATTTGGACATTTTCAGCAACGTATAAAATCTAATCGCCGTTTAATAACTTTCTAATAAGCTGGTAAAAAAAACAATTAGGGTATGTAGAGCTTCTGAAAGTCAGATTATTGTAAGAAATATTAGAGAAAGGATATTTTGTGAATAGTTTGTATGTAAAAGGTAATTTCTTTGTTTTGGATATGAAACAAAGCTGGAATCAATGTTATAAACGGCACGTATGTAGATCATAATTCAAATTAGATAGCGATATTTTAGTTAGTACAAAATAATAAATAGCGATAGGTCGTGGTAAAATCAACGTCTATTCCGCAGCAAAGTTAAAATTAAAGGACAGCTAAATAAAAATATTCAGAAGTAAATCTTTTGTAATAGTCCATGAAATTCAAAAAAGGCAGATAAAATTGTAAAGAAAAAAAAATCCTTTGAGACTTTTAGCTACGCTTATGTGTCATTCGATTTTGCACTTTGAGTAGGGATAAACCATGAGCGTAAACTGCCTTAATAATAAAGCTTTATATTTAACAACCGTAAAGTACATATTCCCCAGTGGTGTATCGGTCAAGAACGCAGGAAAAGTTATGTTTCCGCGGCGGCCCGGGTTCGCTTCCCGACCCGGCCATGTTTTTTTCTTGATTTAGCATTTTTAAGGTAGTTTAGAAACAAAAACCTCATGACATAATGACATAATATGACAAAAATTCAATTTTAAAGAACAATACAAAACAAAAACATTTTTAGCCAAACTCTGGAGGTAAGTGCATTTAAGTTTTTTGTTTTAATGCTTTTCTATTTATAGTCAACAAAAGCATGTTTACTATCAAGTTCACTTCCGTCTGTTTTAAATAAAGCGCGCAAAAACATAAAAGTAATACATTTTTAAAAGTTTAATAGTTTTTCACAGAACTTATTGACCTGTTCTTATTTAAATCCATCGAGATCTCACCCTGGTATAAATAAAAAACAACCTAACAAAACTACACACATTCTCTTTCTGTCTGTACTTTCTTATGTTATCTTACAGTGTAAATCTTGTGTTAATGATTTAAAGACAGATTGTATGCAAAATATATAGATTTCTTTTCATACGTGTTTTTTTCAATGGTATCACGTGTAATGACATAATCATTATCGCGGAAAAATACGCACAACGTCATAACGTTACTATCGGATTTATAGGTATAGTACTTGCTAGTTGATACATGACACCCAGGTCTTTATACAAATGATAGTGTTGATAAGAATATCGCATTTTATAAAAAGTATATCGAAAACGTTGAAAGCAGTTCATAAAAGTCAAAAAGTAAAGTCGCAACCAAAGACTTCATTTATCTCTGGTAAACTGCATTGGACTACCAAGGATATTTCGCAAAATACATGCACAATAATGGTTGCTTTTGTCTTGCGTGACTTTATGATTTATATTTATGGTTTGAAAACTAATTCTATGAACAAATATATGCAAATTGGTTAGTTTTATGCAATCACCGCAAACACGTAAACTGCCAAGAATTTTATCAATTAATAACTCAAAGAGCTGAAGGGCAGGTGATGCTAAGGGCCTTGACAACGCGGCCTCGGAGGCCGTTAGATATACATCTGTAACTAAATTCTACGTAAAATATAGCAAGAAATAAGCTTCATAGCCAGTTATTTCTGTTAAAAAGAGACTGCAGCTAAACTTAATTGTTCGATAAAAGTTCCGCTGTCCCAAAGACTGCTTGATAAGACATCAGATATCAGTTTTCAAAAAGTCAAAAATGTGTTTAAGGATATTCTGCTAGTTAGTCCTAAGATGCTAGAAGCTAGAAGAATGTTTAAAGCATTTAATGGGTATTCGTTCAAATATTTACATGTGATAGACTTATTTTACTGTTGATAGATAGGTACTTGAGTCATGCTCATGAAGACTTTGAGGTTAATATATATAAATGAATTTGAAAGTCGTTTTGAAATATATGAAATTGCAATTTCAAATATCTCTTACAATCAGTCAAGGACTATGCGGCAAAATATGCACTGTATAGAATTGTTGTATTTCCATAAACCAATTACCTCCCTTCTGATTAAGTTAGATAAAGGTTTTCAGAAAAATGATGTATCCGATCACGGATAATGTCATAAAATTGTGAATACAGTTGTCTTAGGGTTTTGTTATCATATCGCATATATCTTGCGATAATTTTGATAGAAAGGAAGGTTCGATAGCTGTATATAAATAACGATGCATTATTTTTGGCTTTTCCTGAAATATATGATTTATTTATATTTATGCACTTTTGCATCGGGTAAAGTTAAATTATATAACTATTTTTGTCCAGTTTCACTTAAGTATTAAGAGCATTTTTATCAAAACAATGGAAGTTGTTGTGCATGAATGAACTTGACAGTAAACAAGCTTTTGTTACTTTAAATAGAAAGACTGAGAGGACTGATGTGGGCAGCGGTTGACAGCTTCTGGTAATGGGCATGAACAGTTAGCTTAAGTTTGGTGATTCTAGTTAAACTACTTTTGATTAATAAGCATTTTCAACCTTTCTTATCCGTATCAAATGTGATCTTAGACAAAAGTATAATCTAGTTTTCTGGCAAAAATGTTCTATTGTCATTATGATATTGACATTTGACCTAATGAACTCAAAACCAATAGGGGTCAATTGCTGGTCATGACAAATCTCCCAATCTCATTATCCTAGGCCCAAGGGTTCTCCAGTTATCATCCGGAAACTGATTTGTCTACAGACTGACCAACATCCATCATCAAACAGTAATATTTACTATATACCCATCCTCCTTCGAGTGAGGGTAATTAAATTTCAAATTAGAAGATGCCCGTGTCTCCCTAGTCCCCCAGTGCATAGTCGTAATAGGCAAGAAGTCAATAGAGGATAAGAGCGAAAGACTAAGAGACGCTAAAGTTTGGCTGCAATAGAGATCATCTACTTGGCATGTCCAATCACACTATGAAGTTACAAAATTCTGGGTCAAATGGTTCTCAAGTGAACCGTGTTCCATGTTCAGGCCCCTGTGACCTTGATCTTTGATCAAGTGAGTCCAAAATCAACAGGGGTCATCTACTCTGCATGTCCAATCATCCTATGAAGTTTCAATATTCTTGGTCAAGTGATTCTCAAGTTATTGCATGATCCAGAAAGAGTTTTTCCATCTTCATGCCTCTGTGACCTTTCCCTTAAGTCAAGTGACCACAGAACATTTAGGGTCATCGACTTTGTAATTCCTATCATCGCTATTAAAGGTTCTGGGTCAAATGATTCTAAGTTATCGGTCGGAAACTGTTTTCAAAGTTCTGGTTCCTGTGACCTTAACTTTTGATCAAGTGATTCAAAAATCAATAGGGGTCATCTACTCAACATGTCCAATCATCATATGAAGTTTCGACATTTTGGGTCAAGTGGTCCTCAAGTTATTGATCAGAAACGGGGTTCCATGTTCAGGCTCCTGTGACATTGACAGGTATTTTCTTTATTTATTTTTTTTTCAAATGAGATCTCATCTTGGTAATAGCAGGCTATGAATATATTATACATAAATTACATAGATAAAAGACACTTCAGAATAGTTCTTAAACTAAAAGCAACCACAAAAGAATATTTACAATAAAATTAAATGTTTCATTCAATTTTAAAACAACCAGCACTCATCATGATCTTCGGGTTGCATTCAGTCATTTTTCAGCTGTAGATTAATATAATATGCCGCATAATCATGACAATATGCATGTTTTAGTGTTGTTAAATTTCTGGTCCTTTAGGATCATGGAGTCCATTCAACATATGTGTAATAGAGTTCTGCTTCGGCCGGCGCTAGGTGGCACATTTCATTACCTCTCATGAACAGACTGAATCAAACCGAGTCTGCTATTATTCTTCTTGGCTGCATTCTATGCTTCCAAAGGATCTTTTTACGAATATTATTGTTCAAATTCAAATATTAAAAACTGACATTTTTCTAACTTAGTTTGAATGATCTCTAATGATTTCATTGCTGTCTTCCGAATCCCGCTATTGTATAATTATCCGAGAAGAAATCGTACGCCAGAACGTGAATATTTGGGGACGAAAACACCGCAAATCTACCGGCGATTAAAAGGCGAATTTGTTAAATATAATGTTTCTTTCGAATTAAGTATACCCTTTAATGATATGACAATCACAAACAGCAGCTGGAATGTAATATTAAATTAAATTGAAGTGCATTCAATACGTTCGTATATTCGGGAAACAGGTACGAAATTTTCGCCCCTCCGTTACGACTGCAATTATTTTCCTAAGTCGTGCAAATAAAAATTATTTACGTAAATATTATGAAAGGATCGTATCTTTCTCTATGAAAAATAAATAGGATAACACCTCTTCTGTTGATTTCATGCAATATATCTTTCCATAAACCCATTTCTATGCTACAAAGTTCAACGGATACACGGGTGCAATTTTATCCGAAAACAGAACGAACGCCGTGCTAGTTAGATGTTTTATGATCACGTGGCCAAAACAAGCTCTTTGGTGTTGTTATAATAATAAAATTTCGATTAACTTTTCTAGCAGGAACTGTGTTTTAATTTAAAACGTTTACAAAAGACGCAACTTGGTTTTAATATCGATTATAGAATTTTTGTAGGTTATTTATAGTTTATTTTGGTCACGTGATGAAGAATTGTTTTGGTCATGTGATCAAAGCAAGCATGCTCATTTTCATACGCGTTTTTTTTTGTTATAAAATATAGATTACGAAAAATGTGTACTTAAGCAGTGCATTTTTTGATAAAGTTGAATCTCAGAAGCTTTTTGAAAGTTAAACACACTTGAATTACGTAAAATTTATGGAGGACGTGGAACTACTTGTTCTTCGGTTTCGGATAAGAATTTTGACCTGGTAAATCTGTGGTCACGCTTCGCTGACCACAAAAACGAAATGAAGTATGACGGTTTATAAACGGTCGGTTCTTATTTCTGTTTGACATAACCTTCAATCATATTATGTTTCTGGTTTACTAAAAATGTGCAAAATCGAATCTCTGATAAGCGTAGCTATACTTAGAGTGCAAAGTAAATGTAAATTAAACAGACAGCAAGGAAAACGAAAGAGGATGAGCTCAAACAAAGTGAACGTTTAAAATTACCTATCGTACAGCTCACTACCGTCAAACACAGTAAGAAGTGGAAGGCACAGCGTTCAACTGTGAAAGGGCTTAACATGCCGTTTGTCTCAAGTCATCTTGGTCATAACCTGGTCATAACCTCGTTTATCAAAATATAATAGCAAAATAGACATAGCCCAGAAACAAACGAAGTTGATTGTTATCCCCATTTGTTAAAAACTCTGCCATATAAAATATTTTGATTACTATTTTAAAAATGTCGAAATCAATACTGAACTATCGACAATTAAATACCGTACGTAAGTTGTAAGTGAATTTGAGCTCCCGGTGATGAATAGTATCGACAATCGGAGAAAAAAAAAAGATTGTCCATATCAAGAATACCATTCACATTGTGTGATGTATTATTTAATGTGGTAGTTACAACTGACTACGTACCTTGAAAAGGTCTTAAATCTCTAAACTGATAAAACAAAATTGGTGATAATAATTTTAACGGCAAAAGCATATTTGATATAAAACATTTATAATTGAAGTAGTATTTGCCTTTGATCATTACAAAAGTTATAGTTGCAGTCTCGGTGATATTGACCCGTTATGTTAACAAAGATTTAAATGTACTCTGAAGCGCTGCCGCAAAATGTTACAGAATCCGGAATATGTTAATTTGGATATGCAAAATCATTCTTCTTCCTTTATTTCCTATTCTTAGGTGACTCTCATGCCATTATTAAATTGTTCCTTATTGCAAAGAAATTAATATCGGTAACAAGTATTATGTATTGTACCACTGGAAGAGATCAATATTGCCATTTTCCGTTGAATATCACATCATATCCAATGGCTCAAGAGTCAATAACTGTTTTATTATATGGGTTCAGGTTTATGAATGAAGAAACAAATATTTGTTGCAACATATTTAATGTTTGAAATTAATAATAACAGTGTGAAAACTTATTAAACTTTAAATGAAGACACTTAAAATTCCTTGAATCATTGTGTATACAGTTTCTTATCGCTGAAATATACTGTAGTTGATTGTAACCTGAGCATTTTGGCCAGTTATCATTGGCTGGAGTAACACTGTAGCAGATTTTTTCCTACTGTTCATATTATAACTAGAGCTACATGTCAGTTCAAGAACATTCTAGTTTTAGAAAATTATGTTTAATGGGGAAAACCCACTAACCATTAAACATGAAATATATTTTGAAAGATGATGAGCGGTTTCGGCCAATGAAATTTAGGTTATTTTTAAAACATATAATAAAAGTTGTTCTCAGCTTGATGGTAGCCTAAGGTATCTGTATATCTTCAAATAAACAACGACTGAAAGATATTTTTGACAATAGTGTTTGTTAATCAATGTAGAAGTGACCAATTTCGTATCATTTTGCACTTTTCAAATATAAACATAAATATTAAACCAGTGCCTATGTTAATTGCAGTTCGGGTGTGTAATGTGTTTTCCTTCCAAATTTTCTTTTCCTGAATATTTACAAGTTTCAGAGCTTTTGTTTCTAAAGCAAAACATATTTACCTGAATCATGTTATTGCTACAGTCTTGAATTCATGTTACAGCTATATTAACAGAATCTTCCAGGTTTTTTTGCTAGATAACTTGAGTTAGGAGTGATTGATTGCAACGAACCTTTGTGTATAGGTAGCTTGCACAGAAATGGAGTTTGGAATTGCATATGAGGTCATTAGGATTAAAGTCAAGGCCACAGTTTCTAAAACGAAAAAAGGTTTTAGCTCAATAACTTCTTTGCATTGGAGAACTGAATTGAGCATGACCTGTAGGTAGCGTATAGAAAAAAAGGTGGTTGAGATTTTATATGGGGCCACTAAGGTCAGGTTCAAGTTCAGCATAACTTAATAATCTGTACACTTAGGAAATTCCTCCCTGGTCTAGAGCCTTGGTCTATTGTACATTTTGTAGTATTGAAAAAATGAGTCGCGGTTCAAGTCCCGGTCAGGTACTGATCTGTTTTTGTATAGAGAGTCATTTAAATGCCACAGAGTCATGGTCCATGCACAGTTACAGAAAATAGAATTTGTTTGTCACTGATCATCAAAGATGGTTTCCGATATATAACTACAGTTAGGATTGACTTACTAGTAATGTCAACAGACACTGTGTATAGCGAGCTTATATGAAGAACTGGCTTTAGATTTAATTTGGGGTCACTATTACTAAAAAGAAAAATAGTTTCCGTTCTTTGATTTGGGTACAAATATTGTCAGCAATTTTGCTGTGTAGATAGCTTTCATCAAAGGCAAAGATTGGGAAAGTTTATAGAAATAACCCGAGTTAAGATCAATGTCACTCTTACTAAAAATAGAAAAATGGTTTCCGCTCAATAACATTTGTTAGAAATGAGTTAACTTAATTTATCTGCATGTTTGGAAAACTGGAAGAAAGCGTTTGTCTAATGTACATTTTGTTATGTTGAACAGCTAGGTTGCTGTTCAAATCCTGGTCCAGGCCTAACTTATTTTGTAATGAAAAAGAGTCATTTTGATGCCACAGGGTCATATTAAGGTCACAAAAATATTTTTATCTGTGTTTAACCATATGGTGTTTTACAACTTTCTGCATAATAACTATAGATAGGAATGAAAAGACTTAATTAAATTGTACACTTTTAAGTGTTGGTCTATTAGACAGTTCGTAATGTTGAAAGGACGGGTTGCAGTTCAAATCCTGGTTCGGGTCTTACATTTCTTCCATTCTTTTTTTTTGTATTCAACAAGAGTCATTTGCTTTCCATAGGCCAAGGTCGCTGTAACTTAAGTAGAAAAACAGTTTCCACTCAGTAACTTGAGTGAGAATCAACCGATTGCAATGAAACTTTGTGTGTAGGTAGCTTGCATCGAGAATTTGCGAATGCTAACGGAGTAACTAGTGTCGAGGTCACCATTGCTAGAAATAGAAAACACTGTCCGTAACTAATTTCTTGAGTTAAAAATGGTGAATGGCAGTGAAACATCTATGCTTTTTGTATATGTACATCTGAATAGCATGATTGATTGCAGTCAGCTGTGGATAATAGAACATTATCTTCTTTCAACGGAGCATAATTGTGTGATGAAAAGTTTGAAAACTTGGTTTTCATGGAATTTTAACGTTTTTGTTTATTTACTCAAGTCATTATTACACCAAATACTATATATTCAAAGATGAGACATGCAGTTTTGAAGAATATTTAAAATATTAAATGTCTATATGTAATTGTTGGTGTTTTCTATATTTGTGTTGTTGCAGATAAGACCAGAAGCCTCGTATCTATATGACGCTATTTGGCTGTATGCCAAAGCCGTACAAGAATGTATTGATAACGGACAAGATTTTAGAAATGGGACGACTGTCATCAATAAAATCAAACATCAGACGTACAAAAGTAAGTGACATTATTTTTTAATATCGATATCAAAAGCTAACAGCTTATACCACATACAAATGGAGACTATTTTCATACATAAGTAATATCGTTGCTTTTTAACAGGTATCCACAACTTCAACATATTCCCACTACCCGCTTAGTATTAATGACTTTTATCTCACTTTTCCATTTTATTTATTAATTTGTTGTACATCCTGCGTAGTGATTCCTGTACGTGTTTCCACGTCTTGACAACCGAGTTTGGGCGCACTATATCTGATGTTGTGTAAACAAGAAACATGTTACTTACACTTACAATATGACCTCGATATGCACTGACACAATGCCCAGACGTCATGCTAGCCGGTTAATGGTACGTAAAAATGATTATGAAACGTAACGTGAAGAATTTCACTGTAAACCTGATTATATATAGATCAAACTTTTGCGGTTACAATTGTTCTTACAACAAAAGTCAGACTTCAGACTTTCATAGGGCGACACACATTCAGTTCCTGTACCTTATGATCCAGACTCCTTTATTCCGCCAGTTCGTCATTCTTAAAATGTGGCCTCTTGAAAAATGGTATTGCAATCATGCATATTAATATTCATATTTTGGTTTTTCCGAAACATGGCTTCACCCTATATTCTCAACACGAAGTGTTTATACGGAATTCGCCCCACCATTACGATACGATCGGATCAGTACAGCAGTTGGAAGGTAGTGATAAGCCGTCATGCCAGTCTTTCTGGATGTATTCGTTTTGATTTTCAGTCAACAGTCAAGAAACAGTCTGGACAGGAATGACGTATCACAACCATAACCATATACATATACTCTCTGTGGCCGAATGTTAAACCGTGTAATACTCAAACACGTCACAACAAGCAAAAATAGACAGCCCTTTCTAATAGAAAAAAATAAAAACACAAGCCTATTCCTATTTACTTGTACACATTTAAAATTGTCTTTATATCAAACTTTTTGACCGACCTATTTCTCCCTCTTAGCCAGACTAAATACACCTTTCTACATAGACACATCCAACCATTACTTTCTGTCGGTCGTGTTTCAGCTGTAAAACAAAATGACCTACCCTTTTTGCTGAAACCACACGTTCAAATCCAAGTCAAACAAAATATTGTTATTCCGTCGAGCGAGGTCCCCAGGGTAAGCGATCGGTAGGGCTGTCCTCTGGGCGATTTTACGGGATAATCGGGTCGCATCACTGCACTACGACGAACCGTTTCTAATCATCAAAAATAATTTCCTGATATATTTGAATCCTCATCACATGTAAACATGTTAACGTCTAACAACCATTTTACACCGTATTTATGCTCGAAAATAAACTAAAATAAAATGAACTGAAATGAACTTTCTGTGAAATCTTGTAAAAAATTTCAAATCATTAGATACAAAACTTGTAATGTACGTGTTTGTATATATGTACATAGACATCAGTTATAAAATAAATACTTCTTCAGCCTGCATTTAAGCTGTACAATAAGTTGTGTAAATACAGTAGATGGAATTGAAAGAAATGCATGCTATAAACTAAGATGACCCAATACTGAAAGTTTAGTTTATTGTTTACTGCTCCAGTGTCAGCCCCGGCCTAAACTATGACATGTTCAGTTGTGTATATGTAAGAAAAGATTAATGTGTACGTATTCTGTTAATAAATACATTTTGTATTTCAGACCAAATACTTTCTTTTTTTCTTCATAATTATGACATCAATTGGTTCACTGTAATACCGTTGTTCTCGTTTTTATTTATTAAACTGATTTAGGTTTGCATTTTATCTAGAATGTATGATGTATTAATTCTTAATATGTCAAGGAGACAATTTGTGATTCATTCTTGATAAAAGATCAATATTTCCATGGAGCTATAACAGACTCGTTCGTCTTAATCTAAGTGAATAATGTGTAATGTATGTACAAGTGCAGGATTTTGAAACAGATATTATTTTTGATATATTCAAGTGGTTTGTTACATAAACTTTATCAAAGTTTGTATATATGTATATTTGTCCACGTTCACAAACGTTCCAGTCACATTCAGTCAAAATATTCTCGAAACTTAAATATTGTGTAAATTTATAGCCTAATATGGTGTTACAGGCGCAATGGGTTACATCGTGCGTATTAATGAGCTTGGAGATTCAGAAGGTAACTACTCACTTATAGCACGTGATCTGCTGGAGGACGATTCAGATCAGTATGGCATGTATCCTGTTGGGGTGTTCCGGCTCAATCAGAACCTAGCACTCTTACCGGTATGCACAGCTTGAAATAATTTTCTTTCTGGAAATTTTTATATGTAAATCTGGAAATATATGCTTTATCTAAAATGCGTTACATATGTAATTAAAATCCCAGCACTCCCTAGCATGTTGTGATTTAATATTGATGGTTATAAGAGTAAGAGTATTAAATCACCTTGGTATACAGTTATAAAACTTAATTTCAAATTAAATTAAGGTATAGACTAAGACAACTTCCCTAATCAGGCTAATGCAAATCATTGTTTTCGACATGATATTTATCTAGAAATCAAACGAACGCAATCAGTTTTCAGTCACTGTCATCCAGCCAACTTTCTTTTTATGCCCCCACCCCTTGGGGCGGCATATAGTAATTGCAGCGTCTTTCCGTCCGTACGTCCGTTCGTCGTAGATTCGTGTCCTGACTGTAGCTTTGTCATCCATCAAGGCCTTTAATATTACTCGGCGCAAATATAACCCATAAGGAGATGACCTATCATGCATAACACCAAGACCCCTAGCCAAAAGGTCTAGGTCACACTCAGATGTCAAATGAAATAGCGTGTTTTTACTGTCCGATGCATAACTCTTATCATTGTTGAATCGATTTCAGTATCGCTTGGCACAGATATATCCCATAATTAGATGACGTGCCATGCGCATCCTAGCTCAAATGTTACGGTCTATTTAGAGGTCATACGTCAGAAGTGTTTGTTTCTGTCCGGTCCATAACTCTGCCATCCTTGAAGAGATTCTAATATTACATGGCACTAATGTATCCCGTAAAGTGATGGCATGTAATGCGCAACAATCAGACCCCTAGTCAAAGGGTTAAGATCCCACTCAGAGGTCAAACTTCAATAGTTTTTTCCTGTCAACTTTGTCAACCATCAAATGATTTTAACATTACTTCATTACTTGACACAAACGTTACTCATAATGAGACGATGCGTAACACCAAGATCTCTAGCTCAAAGATCAAGGTCACACTTGGAGGTCAAATTTCAATAGTTTTTTTTCCCCTGCGCAGTCATAACTCTGCCTTCTCTCAAAGGTTTTTAATATTTTTTTGCACAAATGTTTCCCAGAACAAGACAGATTCTCTTATACAACACCCAGGCCACTTTCCCAAAGATCAAGGTCACACTTTGAGGTCAAACGTCAATAGGATTTTTTCCCTTTTCGTTGAATAAGATATAGGCTATAAAACATACCAAACAATTGCCCAGATATAACATATCAGTTACCTCTAATGCAATGAATACCTATCCTGATGTATAACTATGAAAATATACCCGAAATGTTACGTTAAGTTACATTTCCAGCCACAATAAATGCCAGAAATGAAAAAAATATGGTATCTAATTTTACTGAGTTTAGACAGTTCTAAATGTCTTTGTTTTTATTATACCGTCACCAAACTTTGTTAGGGTGGCTATCTAGGAATCACTTTGTCCATTTATCGTTTTACTGTGGATATGCTCATGTTCTTGTATACAGTAGATCAATAAAACAAATAAGGTAACAAAATGCTGTTGAATTCACTTTGACACACATTTACTCATTACAGTAAAGGTGCAGTTAAATATTCTGGGTATTTGTTTACATATCATGGGGCGACAAGAGTCACACTTGCTCCCTTACCTTTTATAAATCATACATTATAGTGTAAGAGAAGGTAGAGGTCATTGCTCCCCAAAAACAACTGTTGTTCTCTTGAGTCTTTCAGAGCGGCAGAAAAAGTATTTTTCAGACATCACGTTTTAATATACATGCATAGTGAGCCTAACCGGTTCGTGTATTAATTCTATGATATCTTTATCATTATCTGGTTCATGACAGACATTCCATTACTACGAAAATGGTCACATAGACTGGCCTGAGGGAACGCCGCCTGTTGATGAACCGCCATGCGGGTTTAGAGGACAGAAGTGTATCCCCCCTACAAGTGGGTATTTTTCCTTTCTTTTCCTACCGTTTATTTTAATCATTTACCAACATTGTGATAACCTATTTCTAACTTGGAAGTAAAACTTGTAGATTTAGAAATATTTTCTTTTTAACGTTTGTACTTAATTTTCTAATGCGTTTTGAAATATAGTCGAACATTCTATTAACAAGTCAATAACCCTTACCCTGCTAAATTTCTATAATGAACTTGTCCATCTTTCAATTTGGACAGTATCATTAACTGTTAAAAGGGGTGCTTACAAAAAAGATACTGACTGAATGGCGAACAGTGCAGATCTTGATCAGACTGCACGGATGTACAGGCTGATCATGATCTACACTGGTCGCAAAAGCAGAATCAGTCATGTCCAGCATGATAAGGGTTAATACGCTTATCATGTACAAAGAGCTCTTAATCACGTATTTTACGACTATTGTGTGATTTACGTACCATTCAAGACTGTAATCTGGACAAAACTAAAGAAAAACCGTTTATGATGACTGTAATTCATGCTTAGATATCTATGAAAACTTTTAAGAGCTTTTTGAATGTGAAATACAGTTAAAACATCCTTAAATCTAAAAAAAATAGCATTACATAGCCATGACGTTTTGACACAACAGTGTTATCATTACTGTCAAGAAAATGAGTCTCAGCTACAATGGGAAGTTCTTTTTGAAACTTTGGTTGCCAATTTGAACAGTTTTTTTGTAGGACTACGCCACTTGTATATGCTTTTTGTGACAGATGTCAGAGCGTATGAACAATCTCTCCCTTGATGTTCATTCTTTTTAAAATGTTGGAAATCCAAATCAAATCCAGGAGTGACGGTGCATTAGTACTTTATATATAAATGCTACCTTTCTTGACTAAAATGAGATGGACATGACTGAATTAAATGAAGCATCTGAAAAAGAGTTTTTCAAAATTTAATCATTTTTTTCGCAAATAAAGTTAGAAATATATACAGACATATTTTACATCATTTTTACAAAGCTAATAATGTGAACAAATGCCACAAATCTTCATGTTCTTAATTCATCTCGAGTTATGACATCCATAAAATTGCCATGTAGCTAAGGTATTTATTAAATTAGGAAAAGGACAGCTTGGTGCTGTAATACCATACAAATGTAATTTGTCTCGATATATCAGTGTCGCAAATTATCTTTAACCATTCCATCTTCTGATTTAGTCTTAACATAATTGACAGGCGCCTGGTCAAGTGTATGACTTGATCTGTAATTGAGAAAAACAAGATAAACTGTTTTGTAATACTTAACAAAATCTACATGAAGATCCTTTGGATTTGTGATCGCAACCAAACAAAATACTTGAAGACTCAGTTTGATTATGTTTTGTCTGAGCATCAATATATCACTAATAATTGAAAAATTTTCAATGATTTTATTCTATGAATAATGTAGCAACTATCTTGCATATCACATTATGCTTTTGCAATAGATTTGTATACAGCTCTAATTCAGAATCAGTGTAGGATTATTTTCAATGGCAAATGATATAATAGTAAAATTGAGTAGGTGGAATGTTAATGTTTTTAACCATTACCAGCATGAAAGTTGTAAAAAGGAACCTACGTTTTACAATACAGAATTTTGAAAGCACATCAATACTTCTTTAATGTTACAACTAACATATTTATGTTTTATGTTTGCTTTATTTTTCTGGAGTGCTTATTTTTTTGCAAACAAATGCATTGACAAGAACTTAGTTTTACATAAACAGGAATGTGTTTATATATGTAACAAATCTTTCTATTTTCATAAGCGTACACGAAGGAAATCCTGTCTGGAGTAGCAGGTGGACTTGCTTTAATTGTATTAATAATTGGTTTCCTTGTATACAGGTAAGAACACTTAATGTCTTCAACTCTTCAACTTTGTACCGTTTTCAGCTACCACTTTTATCTGCAACATACTTGTTTTCTGTAACTTTACTAGCTTCGGACACGAATAATTTTATCCACACTATGCAGAATTTTCATGAATATTCTCATATTTGTATCCAACTGAGATAAATTGTTCGCTTGTTCAGTTTGCCGCCGCCTTTATTTCAGCCATACTATTATAGTTGATAGCTATAATTGTTTTGATACAAGCAGCAATTTACCATTTAGAAAAACACTGTTCTCACTAAAGAGCCGCAATGTTTTGAATAATCGTACAATAAACATAATCAGATTTCCAGATAATGACGGGGAACACACATTGTATTAAATTGTCATTCAAGTATTTAATTGATTCTCTTTTTACAGAAACTGGAAATATGAGAACGACTTAGCGAGTTTATTATGGAAAATAGACTATAAAGATATCGACTTCAAAGATCATTTTGTTGGAACCATGTCGTCAAAATGTGGGACGAAAGGAAGAGTAAGTTTGAAGAACCTTGAATATATTCAGATATTTAAAGTGTGATTGATTATAAATGTCTTGATTTGCTCACTTTTACCATTATTATAGTTACTGTGACCTTAAAACAAACACCATTGCGTTTTACAGTGTTTATGACGCTGTGAACGCATATCTATTTCAGCAGTATTTGTACTGTATCACTACCACACAAAAAAAAACAACGATTCTAATATCATCGGCCATATGACGCGTACCAAAATGTCATTGTATAGTTTCAGTGTATTAACATTCAATATCTTTAAATTGCGATAGAATACTTTTCTTGATAAATATTACTCAGATCGAATAACATAATCATATGTCGCTTCACAAGTTTGAAGATTTCAGTTCAACTCTGCCGGAGAATTACTTGAGAGTGTAAAAGCCATTTATCATACCTCAAGTCAATACAGTTCAAACGGAAGCTATTAAGGATGCGCGTGTAACACTGTCCTGTAGTTTTGCGTGTATGTGTTCCATGAAATGCTTACTCAATTCGGTTCCAAAGTTTTATTAAGTAAAAGTTAAATAATTGTTTAGTTGCATGTCCTGGACAACAATTGCGTGTGTGAAGTTTTGATATTTTCAGGGTTAATTGCAGTGGCATGTTCATAATACGCTCGCAATTAAGTTCAATTTAGCTTATTTCCGTTTCATGAAAACTAGATTGCAATATCAACACTAGACCTATTGTACTAAAATGGCTTTATTTAACGAAATATTTTGGATTTCAAAATATTTAAGACTCGTATCAAGGTTTTGCACACTTAAACACAGAGGTGAACTTTTTCATTTACGTTTGAAGTATATGGACGCGTGGAATGACTTCATATTAGTGTTCCCTATGTTAATCAAACTGATATTATTCATTGTTTTGGCGAGTTATGCTCTTATAAACACCATGTAGTTGTGTTTTCACACACGCTTGAGTCACCAGCGGATATTATTATCAATAATTTGTGATTTATCGAAACAAACAAACATCCTCTTTATATTTTCATACGAAATAGAGAAACACCGTAGTTCGCGTTAACAGTAGAATGTTCCAGCTTGCAAACTGTCAGGTATAATTCTTTGCTTTGGTTTTAAGGGGTTTACACTAATATAACTCTCGAGGTGTTCAGTGTCTGGCAACTTAAATGTACAGACAGTTAACGTCTTTTTTAAGTACATCTACTTCCAAACCACTTTGTCCGCCAGTGTAATAAAAAAAAGTATCTTAAAGGCACATCTGGTAGTTTCTTTCTAATAGACAGGTTTTCTCCTGAATACTAAAACTACATGTAAGTGTTAGATTTCAACAATATAAATAATAAGTTGCAGTAAAAAGAGATGACAACATTCAAAGGAGACAACCCACTTGAAAAAATAACATTTTCCATACATGAATACAATAAATGTAGAAAGAATGTGTGTTCATTTTGTTGTGTTGAGTAGCAGTGCAATATCTGAACAAATTTTTATATTGAAATGTATGATCATATAAAGGCATCACGTTTTGATAGCAAATAAATCAGATCATTTAAATATAGAAAGTTATGATATACAATGTATACATATTTTTCTCTCCTTTTGTGTCCGTTTGTAACTAACTGAAAACAAGAAATTTCTAACGAGATAAAAATCACCTCACCTTTCGATGCTTATCTGCATTATTTGTAAAAATATTATTGAAAGTATTCAGGAATTTTCCATCCGTATATATTTGTGCCAAACAACGTCTAGCCAAATGGAGTATTTTTCTATCTGTTGACACAGTCACTGCAATAGATTATATCAATTTTAGAATATAGTTCTGTAGTTTTTACTGAGTCAACAAAAAAAGGAAATATCACCTAAGTCTCAGGGTTACACAGAATGTCTATGTCTATGTCTTTTCGTAGATTTTATCTAGTGGTTATGCTCTATGATTTGAATAGAACATTATACACAATGTGTATAAATCCTTTTACTCGGGGGTTTCTATCAGCCGCTTTTGATTTGTTTAACAACTGACTCAGTCTTTCAAATACATTGCAAGCTACTGCTAGCCGTTAAAAGATACGGAATTGAAACTTACGGATGTGCCTTTAATAAAAGCTATGATGTTACATTTAGGTACACTTGTAATTTGCATTCTGGTATAGTTGTAAGCCATAACATTGAAGTGCCTCTTCTTAGAATTGAAATAACAATATGCATGCACGTACATCATATTATGTGGCGGTATAGAAGCATAGTGAGATCAGCAGTTCAGTAACTTATTGCCTTAGATTGCTGTACAGATGTATTAGGATCAGCAGTTCAATTACATACTGCCTTAGATTGCTGTACAGATGTATTAGGATCAGCAGTTCAATTACATACTGCCTTAGATTGCTGTACAGATGTATTAGGATCTGCAGTTCCATTACATACTGCCTTAGATTGCTGTACAGATGTATTAGATGCCTATCTACATTCTGTTTCTCATTTCAATAACAAACAAATCTGCTCATGCTTGAACAGAACATAGTTAAGCAATTTTGTGTTTCTTATTGTGCATGCTCTGACATTTTCGTCTCTCTCACTGATATATCCAATTGCTAGTTGTAAGGTATACTGCCTATTCATTGCTTTAATTCCTATATATATATTGCCCTTCAGTTTAAATATTGTATCTTTAAAAAGCAGAACACATTTTATAGTTTCTCAACACATTTTATTGTTTCATTTACTTAATATGATACAGATGCGGTTCACCCAGTTTTATAGATATGGATTTATTGCAAAAAGCTTATTCACCTAACATATCCCAAAATTTAAGAATTAACTAGTTTAAAATAATTTACTAGAGTCTACAACGACATACTGTATATAATATTCAAAAGTAGGTCTTTGTCTGGCATAAATGTTGTAAATTTCAATACTGGATAATATGTAAATATTTTTATACTTATCACAATGAATTTATACAATCTTTGTAAAGCTTACATTTCATAGCTAAAATCCTATTAATATTTAATTATAGTTTCTTTACATGTTGAAGATGTGTGATAAGGTCCAAGATGTGGTAACATGAATTCAAATATGACTAACAATGCTTTAATCATCACACGATATTATGTTGACGTCAAGTCAACGTGATATATAGCGCCATGTACGCATCAAGAAATAGCCCTTTCAAATTGCATGAAATATTTTACTTAATAACATGTTTTAAACGAAGTGTCACATTGCACAAATGTGTTGATTAATTTACAAACATATTGAGTTAGTTATTCGCTTTGCTGAATAATTCGCAATAATTTTCGCCCGAACTGAATTCTGCCGCAAGGCGTATTACCATTTCCGCCCTGGCGTGTATAAACAAAGACCTACTATTGGCGCCATGCTTGCGCGAAAAACAGTTCCATCATATTTGACATAAATTTTACAATAAAGAACATATTAGAGTCGAAGTAATTTATAGCAAAACAGTGCTTTATCACTATTTATACACTCGGGCGGTTATACGTCGTCCGAAATAATTTCACGAGGGTGCAAAGTTCAAAGTATTTTAAATCAATTGATATTGTGCAAAATCGGGCGCTAAAATGCTTTATGGGAGTCCATCTCTTTACTCCGAAACTAGCGCTACAGACTGACTAAGAGCATTTTGAAATTTGATTACAATTTATGCCGAAACAACTGGCCGAGTGATATGCAAATACTTGAGAATATTGGTCTCACCAATCATTTTTATACTAGAACAGTTAAAAATCTGTCAAACACTAATATGTTGATAAGAGAATATTATGCTAGAAAGTGGCCTGATGATATTCAAAATGTATCTAAATTAAGGACATTTTCAAAACAGACATCATTGTGAATATTATTTGACACTGAATAACATACGAACGATCGTTACTTATGTCAATTTAGGTGCGATATTTTACCGCTAAGAGTAGAGACTGGCAGATATATAGGTGAACCAGTTAATACAAGACTTTTTAGATTGTTCTTTAAATTTAGTGGAAGATGAGACACACTTTATGCTTGAGTGCGAATTATATAATGTAATTCGGTCAAACGTCTTCGGGGATATTTTCGAAATGCTGACTATATGCGCTTAGCAACTGAAAATAAAATCAGATTCGTTCTATGTAATTATCCTAGAAAAACAGCAGAATATATTGTTAAGGCTTACACTTATATAGGCGAAGCATTATGTATAATTCCTAGTTATTCAAGGCAACATATTGTATATCAGTTGGTGGTATTTCTTGCGATTCTTTAAATGTCGCATCCAATTATGCACTTTATAATCTCAATGGCTATTCATACAAACGCTTTCATTTCTTATTTGTCTGTATAAAATGTGTACATATTAACTTGACTTCCACTGTTATAATTGACTTATGATGGTTTTGTGCGTACTTGTTTCTCTGTCGTATTGATCTTGTTGGTTAAAATAAACTTCCTTTATTATGTGACATTTAACCAGAAATGATGATCTCGAGGTCTTATATCATAAACTGTGGAAGGCTTTCACTAAATTTACTGCAGATCGTCCGAACTTTTAAAGAAATATAAAACAACCTTAAAACACTTCTAAAACTTCGTCTTACACACCCGCATACCATGGGGATGTTGTTTATAATGCTTATTTTAATCAAATATTTGTAAAATGTGTAAAAAAAGTTTATTAACAGAGGATAAAATGTGAAAATCATTAAGTGCAGTGGTGATTGACCCCTTTACACTTAGTCGCTACGCTTTCCTGTTTGATAGTGCGATGACAAATACCGTGTACGACTCCGATCCGTGAGGCTTTTCTTCTAAATCCTACATAAAACGGATGGAGGGAGTGGAATTTTGTCTTGCAGCTTGCTAAGTCTACCCTTAAAAGCTCTGACAGAAGACAAGTTGTTAAGTACATTGGTGTATTTATACCTTAGATTGACCCTACTTATATGTTTTACTTTATATGATCTGGTATTTGTCACTAATGTTAAAGCCTTTCTCAGCGGGTAGTTATTTTATATACACTGTCTTGTCTAACTTGTTGAAAGTGCGAAGCTGGCATGCCCTAAACGTGTTTAAAACCCCAGTTTCCTTTGTATAGGTTACTGACCGTTCCAAGGCGGTGCCCCTTTTTCAACTTGTTTTTGTGTTTCTTGTATTTTGTGTGGCGTATGTTGTCTTGTTTGTTGTTGGCGTTTCTTTCCTCTCCCCTACCCCCATCGCCCACCCCATCCCCTTGCAATTTCGCCCCCTTGCATTTGCTCCCCCCTCTTTCTGCTACTTTTTTTACTATGAGTGAGTTATCATGCCCACCATATTTTTGGCCGCCAAAACGTCCCTAGGAGGTGCCCCACTGTGTTGTGTTTTTACCCCTTACCAGCTTTCTGGTATTTTGCCTATAATTAAAATGTACTTGTTAGGTTTTTGAAGCAACCTTTTCCCGTTGCAGTTTCATTTTGTTGCGGGCCTACTTTGCGATGCATGGCTTTATGGCTGTATTTGGGGTGTACTGTTCTTCCAGGAAATCTACCCTTACCTTTTATCTTTTAATAAGACAGTAGAAGAATCCTTTTTTTTGTCTTGCTTAAACGTACAATAGTAATGATCTTCATGCTAAGATTACTGAAATGTCGAGACTGGATCAGTAACAACTGTTAGTCATATATAATGCACAATTGTACAGTGATTCCAATCAGAGTAATTGTAACTGTATATGTCATATAAGGCTTATTGTCAGGTTAATGTCTCCTATGCTGTTTTGATTATATACAAATATAGTATTCTTTCTGTGAGATATATCACAGATATTCTCCGGGTCGTTTAGGTGGGGTTTGACCCACACTTACATTCTGTGATGCATTTAAGAATAATCATACTCATTAATTTTGTCAGTTCACAATGAAAGACATTTCTTTTTTACCCTGTTCTATCCTATGCATTTGATAGACCAGAAACTGTAATAGGTTATTGTATTACTGTTCTTACTATGGTCACACTTACTAATTTGCCTTTTATTAAACATATTTTGCATGCCTGACATATCTATTTATATCTATTTTATTAAAGTCCGTTCTTTACTTCATTAATTGTTAAAGGCCTATTGAGTCGGATGCTTTTTTGTATTGATTTATTGTTGTTATTTAATATGAATGCACGTGTCACTATGATAAACAATTTTTATCTTATCTTACATTTTTTACCATTCATGATACAGTGTGTGATACATATATTCAACCTAATTAGGTGAGCAACTTAAGACCACTATTACCCTCTTGTTTTTTTTTCTCAAGAGAACAAAAAGTGTCTTAAAAACTTAAGACGACTTTTGTTTATGTTTTATTTTTTATCTTGTATTCAAATAGTTATTGTAATTACGGATTTTTTCTAGCGAACTGCCGTTGTGAGAGTGAACAGTCAGATGTCATTGGCATCACAAGGGGAATTTGACTTTAGGCAGCTGTTTACATGTGTAGCTACGTACAAGGGTATGGTTGTCGCTGTGAGAAAAATCAGAAAGAAGAATGTAGAATTAACGAGAAGCGTAAAAAAAGAGCTCAAAGTGGTAAGATTATGTCAGTAAAACTTTTAATATGTACGCAAACATATTCGTCTGAAGAAAGAACTGATGCATTTTCCTGTTTTTAAGTTTAATATATTTATAACAAGGAAAACGGCGGAATATCCGGGAGATGTCAGATATTTGTAAGATGACCTTTCACAAATGCAGAACCTATCATATCCTATGCTTTTGTCATTTTTTCAACATTTCTGACGTAAAAAAATCGACTAAAGTGCAGGTATGCTTGACCGGTGCATCGTACAAATGCCCAGCCAGTTTACGTTTTGCTCGGACCCAGGCGTATCGCTGTTACAGCATAGTCGCGAAAACAAAGATGTAGTTGAAAAACAATATATATGAATACATTGACAGGGTCTATGGTAATTTCAGACATGTTTGACATAGAAGGAACGCCGGATGTTGTGGCGAACAGGTGTAAAAGAACTTACATTAGCATTCTTAGTACACACATATATAAAGCTTCATTGAAAACTCAACATAAAACTTTTCGAAGCATTAAATACAGTATTTCTACCTTCCCATATTGTTCTTGTAATAGCCGGATTGGGTCAGTAAATCTGAAATGTACCCAGCATGTGGTATGTTTCTATGTGAACATTTCAAATGCATGAGAATTTATTTTGCCTTGAAGAAAACATTTTCCTAATAATTGTATATTCAGAACAATTTTTGGCAAAATTTCAGGACGATTAAGGGGCATGCCTTCCTATGTATATTTAAATATCAAAGTATTTAAACCCGTATTAAAGCATATACGATATCAAAATTCAATTGTTTTTCTGTTTTACATCGGACTGTTACCGGGTTGCTATTGCAATAAAGTGCTTTTTGTCCCCCGCCTTTTTCGAAGAAAAAAGGGGTGATATAGAAATAGGTTGCGTCCATGAAGGGATTTTGAAATAACTTGGCATAAATATTCCCCATAAAAAGACAATGTGTCAGACCGCTTCAAGGTCAAGGTCTCACTTAGAGGTCAAAGGTTAACAGGGTATAATTCATTTCCGGTCCATAACTCTGCCATTCATCAAATGATTTTAAAAAATTACTTGGCACAAATGTTCCCTAATAATGAGTTAATTTGTCATGCGCAAGAACCAGGTCCCTAGCTCTAAGGTCAAGGTCACACTTAGAGGTCAAAGGTCAAATTCAAGAATGACTGTCCGGAGTATTTCTTCTTCATGCATGGAGGGATTTGATGTAGCTTTGCACAAATATTCATCACCATGAGGCACCCTTGTTATCAGAAATACTTCCCTTTGTTGTAACTATTAATAACTTATATTGTAACTTTTTTTTAATTCTGGCCGTAGAGAAAAATCGAGATCACTTTTCTGTGGTACAACAAGCAATTTACATCCAATCTGTAGGTGTATTTTGACCTATCTCTACCTGGTAAGGAGTTTTGTGTGGATTTATATTATATAGAATTATTATTATTTTAAGATTAACTTCCCTTTGTTGTTACTATAAATAACTTATATGATAACTTTTTTTTATAATTGGCCAAAAAATATATCATATGCAAATACAGGTGCTAGTATAAAGAATTTTACTGTGATGGGCGTATTGCATGCAATATGTTATGTGAAAAATGTACCTAGGCGGGGGACGTTGGTAATTCTGTTACAAATTCTTGTTTTGTCAGTAAATGATGATTTATGGTGGTAAATCAGTGGTTGGCAAAGTAATTTATTTGTTGAAAACTTTAACATCTGAGCGTTTACATTTATGTTCAGTGAGTGCTTAGTACATGCTAGATTTCCACTGACGGTATTTTTAAAATTTGATATTCGTATCTTGGTTGCCAACCAAGATACGTAAGTATAAATTTGATTAACATTTTCAGCGAAGCGAATGACATGAAAATATTAATAATTGTTATTTCCCATTAGCTGAAATTCATTAGAAATGCAAGTTTGTAAAATCATTATTACCTCTCTTTGGCAGTCTTTGTTGCGCAACCAAGATAGCATGATTAGAAATGATTAACGAAGTTTTAAATCTTGCCTTTTGAGTCTGATTATTGAAATTTCCTGATGTTTGTCAAATGGAAATGTAAAATTAAATATATAAACAATAATACAGTGATTTCTAATCAGGATCTAACTATATGTATTGTACCTGAAATAAAACTTTAATAGAAATACGAAAAGTGGAAAATGTCAAAAATGTTTATTAACTGTTATTTCTCATCTTTAAAATTCACACACTGAAAACATTTACCTCTCGCTTTTTATTTAAATGTGCACTTTAAATTACTTATTGAACGTCTAACGCCCCATCGGCATATCTGGCAATATCTTCAATACTTCCACAGTAATTTTATGATCATGAAATAACGTCGCATTTTCAGCCTTCAGATAATCGAATTACAACTTCCCTGGAAATTATAAATAGAAAGAAAGTCGTATATTTCAATTCGTTACAGAGTGTTTGTCACGGAAGTTGCTCGTGGATTCGCGAACAATCTGTATAAAATGACTGAGCTTTATCGGATAACGGGGTGAGATTTCCGCGGACAAGTTCGTTTTATGCATACAGCAGCTTATCAAACACTGGGTGTGAAGTATGTGTAAAACGTAACATGCAAATAAGCTGTGCTATAGTTATCCGTTTCCACGGAAAAGTCTATACAACCACTATGAGATAATCATACCTCTGGTTAATTTGGACAAGCCCTAATAGAAAATTCGGGATTAATTTGTTTTAGTACGATTGTGATGAAAGCTTCAAGCTTATTGGAACCACTCTAGAGTCCGCTTCCTGGAAAAACCAGTACTGGTGTCATAATAGAAGTCATGGACCACAGTGGGGCTCGAACCCACGACCCCTGGATTGAGCGGCAGACACCTTATCCACTAGACCACCGTTCCCCTTGTTTCATATTTAATTCAGTATTTTCTGGGGGGGGGGGGGGGGACGACAACAAAAACAAAGCACCATCTTACTAATTAAACATGTTTTATTTCATTTAGATTCGTGACTTACGGCATGACAACCTAAATCCCTTTATTGGCGCGTGCCTTGATGCTCCAAATGTCTTGATCGTAACGGCATATTGTTCAAAAGGAAGTCTGCAAGATCTGCTTGAAAACGATGACATACAACTAGATGACATGTTTAGAGCATCTCTAGTCTTCGATATTATTAGGGTGAGAACTAGTTTACTGCTTCAACTTATTGGAGCACACAGTACTTGAATACTTAGAGTTTCTTTAGAGAATATAAAAGCTTCAGATATCATTAGTAATTTAGCGATAAGTCAAGAGTTCAATTATTTATCTACTTAACTTTGATACGGTTCTATGATATACTTATCTTTATATGAATTTTTTTCATAATAATCTATGTCGAGAGCAGGATTATATTACAGTATTTTTATTAGAACTAAAGCTACGTTACATAAAAATATTCAAAATATTTTCTTGCATATGCATCTGCATAGAAAATGCATCCATTATCAAAAAGAAAACATCTGCATAAATTTGTTCAATGATAATACATTATACAATTTTTCCAATGCGATATTAACAGAAAGCTTTTGGAGTAAAAATATCGAATAATGAAGTCCATTGATACTTACAAAGGTATATCTCTATAATGGCATTTTAAGCTAATTCAAGAGATCTGAGACGCTCTAGATATATAGAAACACGCACTAGATACATAGAAAACACGCAAGATCAGAGACCCTTCAGATGATATAGAAAACACACAAGAGCATGCCCTTGGGATATATAGAAAACACGCAAGATCAGAGTCTCTTCAGATAACATAGAAAACACACAAGAGCATGACCCATCAGAGACCTTTCAGATATAAAAAAGAAACTAACATTATTTTGCCAAATATACTGGACAAAGAATCTAATCCGCCTATTGTTATTTTGTAATGATATCTTAAAATTACTGAAAGTACATTTTTAAAATTTAGCTAATTCTTAGAACAATATGTTGTTTATAAAATTTTGACAAATCAACATCTTATAAGTTTACTGATGACTTCAACACCTTTCACAAAATTACTCTACAATGTCGAAAATTTTCAAACTAGTGATATAAGGAATACAACAACGAAAAAAAATATTATGTCATTGTCGTACACTATCGATGATCATCTGATATTTTCATGGTATTTAACCACATTTACTAGTAATAAAAATCAAAATCTACATTTCTGTATTCTTTCAAATAGTATTCACCCGTTTTCTAAAAGCGTAACTGCTATATGTATTCAAAATATTTATTGCATGATTTGATATTTTTGAAATTTTGATATGTTATTAGTAATATGTTGATTTAAATGTATGCTAAATTTCAAAATGTACATTTAGTAAGTTTTTAGGTCGACTATCCGAAGAATAGGTAAAGCTATTGGACTCGCCCATTCGTTCGGGTCAGATTCGGCGTCTGCGTCACGATTTGGTTAATTGTTTTGCATGTAAGCTGTTACTACCTTTTGAAAGGGATTGGAACTTCATATACTTATTAACTGTGTTGAATTGACTTTCATTGCACAAGTTCCATAACTCTGTTTTGCTTATTACAAAATCATGCCCGTTTTTCAACTTAGCAGTTTTTCGTCAAGTTTCTATATGTAAGTAGCTAATAATGGGAAAAAATACACAATCGATACACCTAACACGACACACTTGTTCACTGTGATCTGACATGCAGTGCACAGGTTCCATAACACTATTTTGCAGTTGCAAAATAACCCCTTTTTCGACCTAGCAGTTTTTGGTAAAGGTTTTATATGTAAGCTGGAATCTTAGTACCCTCTAATGGGAATGGATTGAAACTTCACACAGTTGTCCACTTTGATGAGCTGACACGCATTGTACAGGTTTCGTTACTCGATATTGCATTGTTACAAAATTTCGCCCCTTTTCTGACTTTTGTGCAGTTTGTTTAATAAAAATGGCAGAAATTGACCTGAATAAAGGTTCATCAATAAATACAGCACAAAAATGATGATCTGATATACCCTTCAGAACTTCATATACCGTTACATAGTAAGTTCCAGTTTGATGTTTTAATTGTCCATTGTTCTCTTAGTGTAATGTTCTTTCTATTTTTATTGTCCTGGTAACTAGCAAATATCGCATGTTACGTTTAGAAAGTGACAAACATGCTTATTCAAGCATTAAAATGCTAAAATGTATATTTTATAAGATTTTTATTTTCGTCTTTTTATAGATAACGTGCATAAATTTAGTTCCCTAATGTATGAGTTATTGCCAAATGTATTATTGTGAAACAGAACGATCTATATATTAGCTACAACACTACATTTGAAAAATTGCAGGGTATGATATACTTACATGACAGTGAAATAAAATCCCATGGTAAACTGAAATCCTCTAATTGCCTGGTGGACAATCGATGGGTGTTAAAAATAACAGATTTCGGTCTGCACGAGTTTACAGAGGGTGAAGAGGACGAAGATGAGGGGGACTTTGCTAGATATAGAAGTAAGAGTGTTATGTGAGTTTACTAGATATAGAAGACAGAGTGTCATGACAAAATTATGACAGTTTAGGAACATCTCTCGCTCAGTATTACTGATCAACTACTGGTGAACATGTTCGCAATTAATAAAGTAAAGTCTATGTGACGTATTATATCACATCCTTACAGTTTTCACTGTATGGTAACTACACCGGTAGCTGTGTGTTTGGATCTGTCCAATATGGCCTCTCCCTAACGGAAACATCGTGTGAGTTTTTCTGATTTCTATTTAACACGATCTTTTTACATAAAGATTTATACCGTTTTGTCTTATCCTTCTAAGCTCCAACTTATGGGTTATAAAATGACCATTTCAAAGCATTTCAGTTTAAATCATTAAGTTATAAAAACGTGCAAATTATAGCAATCAAGAAGCAAAAACGCAACTTATAATTTTTTTCAAACGTTTTGCAATTGTATCATCAGTAAAAATTGTTAAGTAGAACAAAGAAGCATTTTTGCATATGTAGCCATTGGTCGCTCGACCGAAAATTTAGTATGTATTTTTGCGACAAAATACAATCTTAAGTCAACCACATGTATCAAGTAAGTAACGGTAAGTAAATAACAGTTAACGGTTTGGATTTAGCATATGTAACGGTTTGGAATGTATCTAAATTCACACGATCGGCATCAAGGTTGATAAAACCAGATACAGCTATAGTTATCTCCTTCACCTATTTCTGGGATATCAGAGTGGCATTGTATATGGATGAAATATAGTGACTTGGATTTTAAGGTGAATCGATCCAAAACGTTTATGTATCGCAGAGAATAACACCTAGAAAAAGAAGCAAACTGAAGGTTATAAAACTAAATATCTTAGTTAAAAGAAAAAAACTGCGTATAAATGATTCACGAATTAACATTGTAACAAATTATTTATGATACCGATGCTTGAGAATGTGTTACGTATAATTAAAGATTTGTTTCCGCGAACATTTATAAAATGGAGCATTATGTATCGTGATACATAGGTCAAAACGACTTTGAAAACATGGGCTGTAAGTACGTTTGAGTGCCTAACCAAGTCATTCATTTTCGAAATCAATGGTTCTATCACAAGCAAGTCTTCCGTCTCTAGGATGATTTGATCTAAAACAAATTCGTTTAAAGTTATATTAGTCTACCATATTTGTCAGTTACGTTTTAGCGACAGCGATCAGTAAAAGAATAGAAACTAGGCCCTTATAAACATGTTTTTTGCAGTCTCCACAACCGATTTGAAAACAAATTAGTTTTTCGCAATTCCAAAAGGAATTTGAAGAATACGCAGTGTTATTGCATACATCTGTTCGTCGGCTTTAGCGTCCCGATTTGATAATATATTGTATTAAAACGAAACACACCTGTCCACTGTAATGCTCTGGCATGTAACTCTAGTTTTCTTTCTCACAAAGTTATGCCCATTTTTCGATTTGGCATTTTTGTAGCAATTTTTATGTACACAGGTATTTCAGTAACCTCTAGTTAGAATGAATTAAAACTTTACACACCTCTTTACTGTTCTTACATACAATGAACAGGCTTTATAACTCTGACTTTGGCTTTGTCATGAAATTATGCCGTCTCTTCAACTTTATAAATTAAGCTTTTGTATGGATATACGTATGTTTGTTTGTTTCACTGAACAACTTTAAAAATGAAATGAAACTTCACAACTTTCATCACTTGTTTACTGTGACATGCTATGCATAAGTTTCATGATTCTACTTTGCTTTTTTAAAGTTATGCTCCTTTTGTGACTAACGGTTCTTGGTTTAGTTGGTATTTCATTTAGCTAGTAAGAGGGAACATTTCAGTGGCTTCAATATAAGTCTAAGCAATATTGTTTATGTCGCTCATTAATTCCTTGAGCTTTTTTTAGTGACAAGGAACTCCAGTAATCAGTATATAATTAAACAAGCAAGTGCATAATTAATTTTCTAAGAAAATTCTGCCTACCTTCTTTTGAAATGTAGGATCGGGAAACGGCAAATGTTTTAATGAGGTACACTAGCCACCATGCATAATTGACATTATGTATTCTTGCACCCTTTGCCATGCGGTAAGATTCTAGACTGATGCATTTGAATTTCAGTTTATGATGAATGGTGTGTTACAATTGCCTTTCCTGGTTAATCTTCTCGCACTTGTGTTTCAGATGGGAAAATTACAGTGCCACGCTTGAGAAATGAAATATATAAAGGGAATGTCTAATAGGACAAACCACGTTCTAAAAACGTAGTCTCTTCACACTAAAAATCTTACAACAGCCTATGCATAGAAATGTACACACAAAAACGCATAGATAAACCTTAACGTATAAACAAATAAGCAGTTAGGCTTCGCATTAGCAAAACCACCACAACGGAGTACGAGACTTATAGTACATATAAAAAGGTGATAAGGTAAACTTGCCTTGTAAAGCAACCACTAAATATTCAACCTATCGCTCCACGTATTTCTGCCAGACCTAAAGCTATCCCTTTTACAGATACCATTCAACTGGGATGTTTCTTTTACAATTATTACTTGTGTGGTGTGCGTCAATGTGCATAAAACTAAATTTGGCCTCGCAGAACATTTGCACCAACAAGTTTTCAATTAACACACTTTTACTGTCATCTTGTATCCATTTCAAACTATCTTGAAAAGACTGTCTTTCAGACTGGCAGTAGTAACATCGGTTTGAGTAAATACATATTAGGTAAACTAAACAATTCATATTGATCAACAAATGAGTATTTCTTTGAAAGTATAATTATATTTCCATTTTAAAAGCATGCACATTCATAAGAATGTAATGGCGATGCTTCTTTTATCGGAGGATATGTTTGAAAATGCACCACTCACTTACCGATTATGGTCACAATGCAAACTATGAATAGGAGTAAGAAAAACAAATTAGCCGTTAGAAAGGTAACTCCAAACCGCAAACTTCCAAACAGACAAAGTTATCCCAGCCGATGAGCATTTGTTATCCAAACCGTTACATTCGTGTTTCTACTACTCTCAACGTTTTGTGTCCTTTTGAATATTTAGGTGTTTTGTACATATCACAGTTTATCCACATCCATTAAGTCAAAATAGATTGATTTTACTAACAATAAATACGAAATTTTAGAACACCTGATACGAAATTGGGCATTTTCTATTATTTTAGAAGACATATTTAAGTCAAACACCATTCAAATCTCAATGCCAGTGTGGCTCATTGCCAGGGTGAATAGTGTTTAGTAACAGAATTTTAAAAAGAGGCATGGAATATCTTCAAAACTTTAATATGATGTTCCATTGTTTTCTGCTTTGAGTGGCCATATTGGACATATCCAAACATGGCTACCGTTGTAGTTACCATATAGTGGTTTTAAAGGTGAAAAAGCAAAGATATATTTATCATTTCATGGTTCCATATATAAGTAGGTGGTCCACAGTTTAAGGTATATGACTTGCTTTTTTTATGTTTACTGGGGCTAATATGTAAAACAATAAAATAAAACTGTTAAAATTAACTTCTGATGTCAAGTAATAAATTATTTGTTGAATGGCTTGTCGATCAGTAGTGAAAACTATTTGAACTCGGTCAGAGCCATTCAATAAATGTATACTATGTATCAAAGAACAAACGTGAATGACGGATGCATGTAACTAATATAACTAAGGGCAGTATACATGTTATTACAGATCTTCTTTGGAAGGCTCCTGAATTGTTACGGGTAAATAATGCCCCAAGACGAGGCACGTTAGAGGGAGATGTTTACTCGTTTGCAATAATATTATATGAAATCTATGGAAGGAAAGGACCATACGGAGATACAGAACTTTCTCCCAAAGGTGATTTCATTATATGATTTATACATAGGTTAACACTATTTATGCCGGTTCCATAGCAATTTTGACTTGCAGCAATTATATTATCCTTGAGCGTTAGTAAGTCAAAACAGCTAACAGTATTGCGGTATAACAAGTTATTTTGCACAAGTTAGGAACGGAAGAAAACGTTACTACTCAAATATAGTTAAACTGGAATTTATGAAGGCACGCAACACAAAATACATGTGTATATAGAAAAAGAATTCCCAATACTTTTCCTAGAATAAAAAATATGAACATAAAGTCTATAAGTTTCATTACATAAACTTATTCAAATTAAGGTATTGTACTTTCCCTACTTCATTTTGAAACAGAAATCATCACACGAGTAACAGGATTTCAAAATTACACTCCGTACCGTCCACATCTCGGGGCACTAGATACGACGCCAAAAATAGCAACAGACGTGATCAGAGAGTGTTGGGACGAAGAGCCATCACGAAGGCCGGATTTCAAAATGATCAGAAATAGGTTGAAGCCTATGCAGAAAGGAATGTAAGATAACACACATTTTTACGATTTGAGTAAAACATTTTATATATCAATATTTCAAAAAAGAAACACGGGATGCATTTCATAAATAAATACGAATTGAGAGAGAGAGAGAGAGAGAGAGAGAGAGAGAGAAACAACCGTTTTGCACTAGTCAGAAATCTACTTCCGTTTCATGCCAGTGACAGAACGATTTTATGACATACCTATCACGGGTTTTACAAGCACAGATCACAGTTGTGGTCTAGATCTGGTTGGCAAAATCAACTCCAGCCAAATAGGGCTTACCAAATCAAGCAGATGTTATGATAACTCAATTTTATTATTTCATGTGACAGTTTGATAGTGGTACATTTAAATGTGATAAAATAGAATTTCTATATTTTCTCTGTCGGTTAGAACCTTTAAAATGTAATTTGCCTTTTTTTCATATTTAAAGATAAAGAATTTGTTATTTTTGTAATATAGATAAAAACATTTATCCTCTTTAAAAGAGTGAATGGAGTCTATCATAAGATAAGGACATTATCTTCTCTAGTGTTTTCAAAATCAAGTATACTCAAGGACCACCTATAAAACAGCGAGAAAATCCATCATACTGTTCATTAGCCTTATAGTGTCATTATCGAATTACAAATAAATATTTCTTGATAATGTATTTTTCTATATGCCAAGAAGTTAACTTTGATCTTTGAAAATGAAATAAAAACGATATATTCCATTTGTTGTGTTCAGAACAGTTTTTATCTTGACCCTTAATGTCTCTTGTTAAGTATATTTCGAATAATAACACTTTCTAATATCAATTACTTTCTTATCAGAATATTTTGCACATGATAATACTTCTATTGTTTATTAAAACTGTTTCAAACACGTATCAGTTTATGCTAGATAAGAAGCTGTTTCACTTAGAACAGCTTTCTATCAGACATATTAGCTACGGATTATTGTACGGATTGCTTAAACTCGTGTCTTCTAATGCGCAACACGTTAAAGCAATAAGATAGTAATAGTAAGTTCATCTGTTTTATTATTAAATTTTATCTATGATCTCACATTTACAGGAACGCAGTTGGTTCGGTCACTTATCCTATGTAGAAATATCCAGTTGAAGGATCAGTATTGTAGATTTATCATAATGTATTCTATTGGAAAAGTTTACAACAGCATTTAACACATTTTTGTGTCCTACCTTTTCTCTTATTTATCCTATTTAGTCGAGTAGCAGTAAAAAGTACAAATATGTGTTGTAATAAGCATATATACTTTGTAAATACAGGAAACCAAATATTATGGATAACATGATATCTATGATGGAAAAGTACGCGAGCAATCTGGAAGCCTTGGTGGAGGAGAGGACAGATCAACTCAGGGAAGAGAAGAAGAAAACAGAAGATATATTACTTCAAATGTTACCAAAGTTAGTTTCTACTAAAACCTAAATCCTGATAAACTCAATTATAATATTTTGATTCTGTTAGAATACCAAATTTTAACGAATAAAGATAAAACTTCTATTGTAGTTTCAGAATTACTTGCGAGGAATAATATGCATATCATTTGTTGGTTACCAAGGACATTTCACTTTTATTTCCGAAATATCTTAAAAGTGTTTTTGCATATGTAGATGATATTAAATATTTTTGCATGAATTTCAATGATGATGAATATGGTTTTTATTTTCATTGAATGGTATGAAAATAAAATATTTCACAAGTGGCGTAGCCACGAGTGACTTGTTTTTTTTCAAACCACGAGATGAAAAAAATATTTATGAGAAAAAAAAACTTGAATTTTTGTTTATTATATACACAAATGATTGAAAACGTCGTTTGTTTACATTAAGAACGAGCGACAACAACAACAACAACAATACATGAAATTTTGTCTTATTTTCGAAGTAAACGAAAAACGTTACCTTTACATCAGCCGCGAAGATATTAAATATGAGGAGTGTAGTTGTACGAGTTGCGTACACCGGTTAGATCATTGTACAAAGTATATATTTTGACTTGAAATAGTTTGTTTCACTAATCTTCATTTTTATACGCCCGAAGGGACGTATTATGTTATACCCCCGGTGTCCGTCCGTTTGTCCGTCCCTTAGCAATTTTGTGTCCGCTTTGTAACTCTTGAACCCCTTGAAGGATTTCAAAGAAACTTGACACAAATGTTCACCACAACGGGACGACTTGCAGAGCGCATGTTCTGGATGGCTCGCTTCAAGGTCGAGGTCACATTTAGGGGTCAAATGTCATAGGAGTGTGTTTCGTGTCCGCTCTGTAACTCTTGATCCTCTTGAAGGATTTCAAAGAAACTTGACACAAATGTTCACCATATCAAGACGATGTGCAAAGCGCATGTTCTGGATGGCTCGCTTCAAGGTCAGGGTAACACTTAGGGGTCAAAGGTCATATGACTTTGTTTTGTGTGTATATTGCTCTGCATTGCGATGCTCTTGTTTTTATTTGGCAGATCCCTTGTTTTGTGTGTATATTGCTCTGCATTGCGATGCTCTTGTTTTTATTTGGCAGATCCCTTTTTGTTCACTTACAATAATTGTTTTTAATTACTTCCTTTTTATGTTTAAATAGCTTATTTTGTAAATGTTTTGTTATTGGCCGTTGGGAAAAACCGAGACCACTTTTCTGTGGTACAACATGGATGGTACCTCCAATTGTTAAGTGTATTTTGACATATCTGTACCTGGTAAGGATGTTTTTTCGGATTTAGATTTTTTTCTGCGGATTTAGAATTTATTTTGGAAGTTCTTACCTTTGATGTGAGTGTGTTTCGTGTCCGCTCTGTAACTCTTGAACTGCTTGAAGGATGGTAAAAAGACTTGGCACAAATGTTCACCACTATGGACAAATGCAGAGCGCATGTTCTGGATGGCTAGCTACAAGGTCAAGGTTACACTTATGGGTCAAAGGTCATACCTTCGGGCGTATATTGCTGCGCATTGCGGTGCTCTTGTTGGACTTTGAAATTGGTTCAGTTTTCGTACAAGTCCGCGTTTTGTCAAAACTATTTGACTCTTTGAACTCTTGTTTATCATCATGATGTCTTACCTGTAGGCGAGAGTGCATAACTCTGTCAACTAGTTTTTGCTGAATTGTGGCCCTTTTGGACTTTGAAATTGGTTCAGTTTTCGTACAAGTCCGCGTTTTGTCAAAACTATTTGACATGTGGCTTTGAAACTTTGAACACTTGTTTTCACTTCAAATGAATGAATACTAAATAGTTCCGGAAAACCAGTGAAAATATAGAAAATATGTTTATTGCAGTTAAAATATAGAAAAATATATTTCACTGCAGTGAAACATAAATACAATGAAAATATAAATTATATTTTATCAATATTTCTCAGTAGTTCATTAGAAAGTATATATTAAAATGTGTTATGTAAGATATTTTTACAGACTAGCCATCACATATATTGAGTGTTGTATTGTTAAATTACGTATGCTAACAGTATAATCTTTAAAAAAAAGTTGAAAATATCAATATCTGTTTGAATGATAAATATGAAAGGAAAAATAATAACACTTTTAGTGCTGTAAAAACATGTATTTTCTCGAGTTTTCGTAGTTTCGTATTGCATTGCTCAAAATAACTAGCAAGTTATATCATTTATAGTAATATATAGTTAGCAAACCGTACTCGGAAACACGTGATTTGACTGTAAGGGAAGCCGGCACAATAGGAATACTTTCGTTAAGCAAGTTTGCGAATGAATGAAAAATTCCACTGAAGTCATAATACGATAATTGTCTGCACACATTCTAATTAAGACTTAAAAGTAAAATTCAGAACTGTGCCTCTTCAATACAGATTTTTGTCAGCGAGAGCCGATATGTAGAGGTTTAAGTAATTCCATTCAATATTTATACAGAATTCCAATATTTAGCATATATGGTTAGTATAACTAATTTACAAATCACCTAATTATTTCCAGGGCAGTGACCGAGCAGTTAAAACGAGGAAAAGTTGTAGAGGCAGAATCGTTTGACAGTGTAACAATATATTTCTCTGACATATGCGGCTTCACGGCCATGTGTGCAGACAGCTCACCATTGCAGGTAAAGGTTGCGTATTGCACATCGCAAAGCCATATTGCAGACCTTGTAATAATTACTTGATATAGATTTTACTTTTTAATTACACATTGCAGATCAAAAACGGATGTATATGTCGACAGCAATCTAATATATATAATGATAAGCAAGCGTTGAAATGACAAACTTTCGTGAATATCAGGGTTTTGGTAGTCCTGTTGTCTAGTGGTAACACGCATGTAAGTCAAGAAGTTCGGGGTTCAAGTCTTGGTCAAAACACTGGGAAATACCAGAGATGCTCCCACCCAGTTAAATGGAAATTATTGTTTTTTTTTTTGTTTCGGGGAAAACTCAGTCGCATGTATCGGTGAAAGAACAAGGCTGTTTACTCGCATTAGATAAGCCGTGTTCTCTCTCTCTCTCTCCTAGGAGCCCTGTCTCTCGCTCTTTCCTACTGGTAAGATGCACTGGTAGATGATTAATTTCTAGCCATTGAGTGGTTGTGTTTGTCTGTCTGTATGAATGTATGTAAAACACATTAGAACATATTATCATGAAATTAAGCTTAATATATAAGATACTGAATAGCATCATCAGTTAAGTGCCTTAATTGTGGAATAGTTGAAGTCTAACTTGATTGACGCGCGATTTCTGGAATTACCCACTCAGAACCATTACATCATTACATTGCTTCGCTGTATAAAGCATCAACTTGTTATGTAGCTAGTCAGTATTGTGAATGCATCTTTACTTCACAAAACTCCCTAGAATTTGATCGTTTAAATAGAACCAGTTTACCAGGAGGAGATATAGGTATATTTTCTTACAGGTTGTGAATCTGCTCAATGATCTATACACCCTGTTTGACTCTATCATCGAGCATTACGACGTCTATAAAGTAGAAACGATTGGTGACGCTTACATGGTTTGCTCCGGCTTGCCAAAACGTAACGGACTTCTTCATGCTGGTAAACAAACCATTACGTTAACAATGAATATAGCTCCAGTCTTGTTTCACAAACACATTGCTTTTATGATGGGTCAAAATGACAATGAAGAAGAACATTTAAATTTAAATGCTGTTTTCTACCAGTTTAATCAAATTGTAGTTTCGTCTCTTGGAATCTGTGCTTATATTATATAGTTTACTATGTTTTCATTTCCATTAAATCAACGTTACCAAAGACATCGACCCTGCAGCATTTAACTGTCTTCCTGATTGTTTTCATAGTTGTATCAATTTACTAAATAAATAATTCCAATTATTACCACAGAGTAGAATGCATATGATGTTTTCTCCATGTTAGGGAAGATTCAGAAAGTTAAAATTTTCTCAGGGGACCTCTATGCTAAATCAAGAAAATATTTGTGAGTGTTATAAAGATAATACCACAGTTTTAAGAAGTGTCAAGACAAATTGATAGATTAATGTGCAGCTTCTACGTATATTACAAATAAGTCATGCACTGATAAACAAATCGTAGCTTACAGCAATAGTATAAAGTTATATAAAGTAATTCAATTCAATGCAGATTTCCACTTATCTGTAAACAATAGTTTAGAATAAGATCTGTCTTTTTGCAAATAAAATTTACTCTAAAGCGTTAATTCCATAATTGTTTTATATCTAACAGGTGAGATTGCATCAATGTCACTTCACTTACTAAAGGCAATTAAGCAGTTTAAAATACGCAATCGTCCTGATGAAACATTAAAGCTACGTATTGGTATTCACTCTGGGCCAGTAGTGGCTGGTGTTGTTGGCCTGAAAATGCCTAGATATTGTCTGTTTGGGGATACTGTAAATACGACGAGCAGAATGGAGAGCAATGGAATTGGTAAGTAGAAGTCATCCCTGCATAAGCCTGTATAAACCTGTATAGATTAACTATCAAATCGGTTATACTGCATAGCACATTCTAAGCGAACGTGAAAATTCGATTTCTTAGCAATAGAGTGGGAAAAATATTCGAACAAAATAAATATATATATACACTTCATTCATATATACATAATCGTTAAAGGCTTTTTAAAACCAAATAAGGATTAGTATAATAAGAAATAAAAGTAATTTCTTTTCCCGAATTTTTCAGCGTTGAAAATCCATTGTTCCCCACAATGTAAGACGTTACTGGACCAATTAGGCGGTTACATTCTTAAGGAAAGAGGTCTAGTGTCAATGAAGGTATATGAACATTTAAATTTATTGCATTTAATTAAAAACGTCATCGTTTGTCTGATCTTGGAATTATTATATGTAACCATAATATATAATGTAAATAAAATATTGTACTTGTGATATTATGTTTTGTAATGACATTTAGAATAAGTATACGTCACGATTTATCACTTGAAACAGTAGTCAAATGTAACAGTGTATTGTGTCCATTCAAATATGAGTGAACACTTGTTATACTGCTTCCCTATATAATTAATGCTAGCCAGTTTTCTAAGAATTTTATAATTCCTGTATCATGTTTAGTTCTTATTTATCAGTTATGAGTAAATGTTTTGCTGCTTTACACAAAATAATCAGATATTGTTCATTTTATTGGTGCGTGTTAAGTCACTTCTTTGAAATGAAAATGTCTTTCATTAAAGTAGATTTGATCAACCAGTTTGACTCAACATATTTACACAAAATGTTTAATTAAATATCTACATTACAGGGTAAAGGTGAAATCCTTACATACTGGCTGATCAGTGAGAACAAACAAAAACGTTTGAAACGGTTAGAATCCGTGTCAGCATCTCAAGGTTTTGCAGTACCTACTGCTGGTGATAGTGATATTGATGAAACAATCACTTTCCGAACATCACTTGATGGTGAAACAAATAATGCTTATGATTCTGTCCGCGAATCGTCCTGGAATCACAGCGGGACAGAAGAGCATAGTGATACTACAGGGATGATAAATGATCCGAATATAGAGGAAACTGTTTCTAGCTTACATGAAAGTGACATCTTATGTAACGGAAGACATAAAAGTGATTCGAGCAGACAGAGAAACGGAGATATAGAAACACGTGTGGAAATGAAACCCCTTCTTAGTCACGTGACATAAATTTTCAATGTTTTGTCCCATTCTGTGAAACATAGGCTTGTTTCTGAAATGTAGACAAAACATTACTTACAAAACAATGAACCATATCAAAATATATAACAATACTTTACATGCAGATTGAACTGTTTTCAAAAACTGTAAAACCTATACTTTTCTATGGTTGTGAGGTATGGGGATATGGAAACATAGATGTAATTGAAAGGGTACAGTTGAAATTTTTAAAGTATATTTTGAATGTGAAAAATTGTACGGCAAATAATATTGTTTACGGTGAAACAGGTGTTACACCAATATCAATTGACATCAAATCGAGGATTGTATCATTCTGGTCAAAACTTGTTAGCTCAAATGAAAGTAAATTAACAGGGGATATGTATGCCATACTTTTAAATCATTTCCAAGAAACAAATGTAAATAACATAAGACATTATTTATGGATTAGAAATGTTAAAGATATATTGATAAGCAGTGGAATGATAAATGTATGGGAAACACAAACATTCCCAAATGGTAAATGGCTTTATATGACTATAAAGCAAAAATTACGTGATTTATTTCTAAATGAATGGTATTCAAATATTGAAAATTCAAGTAGTTGTAAAAATTATAGGATATTTAAAACAAAATTTGGTTTTGAAGACTATCTGATCAGTACACAAACAAAATATCTTAAGTATATTGTTAAATTCAGAACGAGAAATCACAGACTGCCTATAGAAACCGGTTGTTGGAATAGAATCCCTTTAGAATTAAGGAAATGTACATTATGTAATCAAAATATTAACGATGAGTTTCATTATCTCTTAGAATGTTCAGCATTAAATATTGCAAGAAAAAAATTTATTAAACCACAATACATAAGGAACCCTAATGTCATATCATTTGAAAAATTAATGACAACCAATTTACACAATCATGTTGAATATAGAAAGCTATGTATGTTTATTAAGGATGTAGGAGCGAATTTTTTCTAACGGTCAGAATTTTTTCATGCTCTGTGAGCTTGAAGAACATTAGTTTCTAAGACAAACAAGAGAAGAAAAAACACAGGTCACCGAACTCGTTTTATTTTTATAGGGCATTTTCTTCTCCCAGTGTTTGAGCATTTCTGAAATTTTGTAAAACTGTAAAAATGGTGGTATGTTATAAAACATATAATATCCCATTTAATGTTAAAGGGATTTCATGTCTTACAGGTTAATATGAATACAAGGTGATATCAGTATTATATAAGCATAAATGTCACGAACAAATCTCTTTCATTTTTACATGTTGACATAATTACCCCACCCACTTTATTTTCAATGGAATAAAATGTTTTTAGATATGCAAAAAAATTCTGACGGTAAGATTTTCAAAATATTTTGTAGCTTTAATGACATACAAAAATGCTTCAAAACGGACAGGAAAAATGTTGGGGTTACCGTGCATCTAAGAGATTTATTAAGAAAAAACTGTTAAAAACTGGTGAATTTTGATATTTTTGTTCTTTTTGCTTTAATCTATATTTTCTAGATAAAATAAAGTGCTATCTTGAAGAGTTTTATTTCAGTTATAGCTTATTGTTATATGTATCAGTCAGAAAAATATCAAAACCAAACTTGATCTATTTCATAGATATTTGAAATTACCTACCCCTACCCCATCTTAAATCTTACGTCAAATTTAGGCAAATGCCAGCCAAAAATACGGGTGAAAAAATTTTTTTCGCAAAAAGTAGAATCTGTTTTGTTAAATGGTACATTATTAGCCATATTTTAATTATTTAACGTTAATTTTTTGCAAAACTTTTGTTAGAAAGCAATATTCGAAGAAACATTTTTCAAAATGGCGGATATCCTGAAAAAAAAAACGCTTGTACATCCTTAAGGAAATTATTAAAATATTTGAGTGATGTTTTGAATACAGTGATTTATGCTAGTGGTGATATATGTATACTTTTTGTCGGGCAGTATTGTCATTACTACAAATGAAATGTTTTTGGTTATATATATTCTGTTGAAAGGAACATCTCCCTTTGTATAACCATGTTAAATGTATAATATTTAGCCTCACTGATATTATATGTCAATATTATATTTTGCCTCATATTATCATGTGTATCATGAAATGAGAGTAATAAATTGAATTGAATTGAAAATTGAATTGAATTGAATTGAATTGAATTTACACAAATCACGTCGCTCTATATTTTCATTCAATAGCCATATTTATTTGTAAATGGCAGTATTTAGTGCACTTTTATCTTATAGTATACAAAAATATTTATAATAATACCTTTTATATACGACACGGAGCTACAACAAAAAGTACTTCATTAAGTCATATTGTTGTTTTCAAGTGTAAATACGTTCTGTTGTACAATCAACCAATTAGAACACACAGCAAGCGACTAAATAAATGTACATACATGCAAAGTAACGAAAGCTGAAAAATAATGTAATCTAAAATCTTCAGAGATATTTAATTTCTATAAAATGTGTTCACTTCTAACGTTAGAGAATATTTCATGTAAATGTCCCTGTGGTTTGAATTGAAATACTTATAATATAAAGTTGATTCTCGTGATTTTCACTTTATTAGACACGAATTGCCCTTATACGAACGAAACGGACGTCGAATAGCAATCCATTTATATAATGAATCCTTATAACGGAACAGTAACAGCTGTCCATTGGTTTGACATGGATCCTTATAACGAAACGGTAACAGCTGTCCACAGGTTTGACACGAATCCTTATAACGAAACGGTAACAGCTGTCCACAGGTTGACACGAATCCTTAAACGAAACGGTAACAGCTGTCCACTGGTTTGACACGAATCCTTATAACGAAACGTAACAGCTGCCACTGGTTTGACACGAATCCTTATAACGAAACGGTAACAGCTGCCACTGGCTTGACACGAATCCTTATAACGAAACGATAACAGCTGTCCACTGGTTTGACACGAATCCTTATAACGAAACGGTAACAGCTGTCCACTGGTTTGACACGAATCCTTATAACGAAACGGTAACAGCTGTCCACAGGTTTGACACGAATCCTTATAACGAAACGGTAACAGCTGTCCACTGGTTTGACACGAATCCTTATAACGAAACGGTAACAGCTGTCCACTGGTTTGACACGAATCCTTATAACGAAACGGTAACAGCTGTCCACTGGTTTGACACGAATCCTTATAACGAAACGGTAACAGCTGTCCACTGGCTTGACACGAATCCTTATAACGAAACGATAACAGCTGTCCACTGGTTTGACACGAATCCTTAGAAGCACTTCAAGCGCAAACTAGCAGAACGCAAAGGAAAATAAAAAAATGAATATTTTATAGAAAATGCAAGCTCATATCCCAAGTTTTATTTCAATATGAATGATTACTGTAAATCATGTTATTTTCGCTTGATTTTTTTTCGGTTAGTGGGAAAGTGTTAAACACTAAACCCGCCCTGTTACGTGTCTATGAATCAGAATCAATATATCTCTCAAATAACCAAATGGGAATTGTGCAAGATATAAATCTCTGATAGAATTGGTATTATAGCGTTGACTGTATGACCGAACCGTTGATGGTTCTACAAAGGTGTGCGTTTATCTTGGTTTGACTTTTCAATAAATGAGTGAGGAGGGGATATAGTGAACGCCTTACTTTAGCATTGTATCATTATTGATAACATTTAATTTTTTGAAATAAATAAAATACATTATAGAAAGAATAAATTATTCTAATGGAACTTCACCACATATATTAACAACACCAAGAGCTAAATAACTTAAGAAGCAAAATAAGGAGTGTGGTAGATAAATGCCACCAGATCTGTTGTTGTCTCAGCATTTCGTGGTTTTGGAATTAGTCATTAATATAGTCCGCAATATATTATTTGAAATCTATAAACAGTACTACTAGCGTTTCGGATATTTAACACTTTTTAGTGTACATGTATTTCGGTTTCACTGTTATCCGTAGAAATCTGCTTAGTTTATAATTTCGCGCTAGCTTTCTAAAATAAGCTTAAAATGTATACGTCGCGGAGCTCGTGTTTCCATAGTCAATCCTTTTTCCTCATCTTTTAAAAAACTATGTATGATAACTGAGTTTTCAACGGCTTCAGTGCCAGCCAGTCTGTTAGAGCGACTAATCCACACATCGTGGTGTGAGATTTTTAAAAAATCAAACGTTTCCTATATTCACCTTTATATCGCTTATTTGATGTTCTAAAAATGTATATTTTACCGAATTCTGTTGAAAATCGTTGATTTTCAAATAAATTGAAAATAAAAACATTCGTCTACTATTTCTGATAAGTGTTTCCCGGTTCTTAAAAAATACCGGAATTCCGTTCAGCGAGCACCTTGCAAAGATCACGTGACAGTGAGAAAAAAACAACAACCAAACATGATAATAAATAGAGCGCGCACGTATAGGTATCGCATAGCATTCCATTCTGGCGTTTTGAAATGCAAACACACAAAACAGTAACATAAAATGAAGTAAGATAGTAGTAGATAATTTGAGGCCATTTCTTAATAACTGCACAATTTTTATTTTTGTAATAGTGTTGCTTCGAATGTTTATTTACCCCACCGACTTTTCACAGTTTGAGAGGGTACCACTCTTCCAATATTAATCAGAGTGTACTGATATGCTGTCATTTTAATATTATTTAGTTTACAATATCTGCTGTAAATAACACTTGAATATCTCAACTAGAGAAAATAAGTAAATTTGATCAGGCCACAGTCTGTGACGAAAAAGTATTCAAGACAATTTAAAATGCAACATGTTGTGTGAATGTCCATTGCATAGTTATTTTATAATGAAGGTTTCAGGTAGAAAGTTTGAACCATTTAAAGAAAAAAAAATACGGAAATTGTGTTCCTGGCTGGTTACATGTCAAATTACCCCACCCACTTTAATATGAATATCTATAAAAGTAAGTCAAAACTGGTAACAGTAACACTTGTTAATGAAACTTAATACATGAAGGTATATTGCCACAAAATATAAATAAAATAAAAACACATTTTGCGCAGACACCTTACTGGGAACCCCCCTGTCAAAGCTTAAAATACTTACAGCAGAACTATAGCTGATCTGACATTTGTATGGAAAAATCATTGTGTTTGTAATTATTTTCTTGGCTAATGTCGAAATACAGATAAAAAGCTGAAGCTGTGTTCATTAAACAGACCAGTGTCTACGCCTTTGAATTTTACATTTAGATATATTGTTTACGGAATTCGTTTCCATGATAACACTAATTTAATTCAAGAAATTACTATTTTCTACTGCAATATGAACAATTTTAGAGCATAGTTTTAGTATATATAGTACCAAAGTATCAATGGAAACGGCAAAAAAGGAATTACAAATCAAACATCCAAATTTTTATTTGGAAATGGCCATAATAAGTAACCTTTCACCCAGCAATAACATAGTTACCATCATCCATTTTCTTACAATCCTCATAACATTTCAATATAACTACATGAAAGCCGCTAAATATTGATCAATATTCAGAGCGAAAGACTCATAAAAATATTTTGGCAAATAATGGCTGGTTAAAAATAGTTCAAATAAAAACAATTCTAAGGAATTGCGTACTTTCAAGATAAAAGCTATTAATTTTGCGTGGTAACTGACAAGTAACGTCATGACGTTGATGACGTCATTTTAAGGCAACAATGTTTTTGTAGATTTATCCTCAGTTCCTTCCTATGGATGGACTTATAAAACTCGTTTATTTCATAGGATTTAACGCATGTCCTTTTAAAAGGGTGTCACTTGAGATAACTCAAGGCAATATCCAATCAGATTTCAACGCTTGTAGCTGGATGTAAGTTTCATATTGCTATATGCAATGGAGGGATGGGTCGGACACCCTCAGTAGCATATTATGATTTCGTGGAATTGAATACTTCCGTTTAATTTTACAATTCCAGTTCAGTGCACATATGCTACTGATCAGTGCCATTTGAGGCTTTAGAGCTCATCTAGCTACAACAAGTGCTACATTAACGATACATCATTGAATACGTCAGTCAACTGATCTCCGATCACTATATTTATTTTCATGCATACAGTAAATATAAAAGTAAACAAATCATTCACAAACTATCCCTACATAAACATGTCAAGAAGATACCGGTAATCCAATTATATTTACTTCAGATATCTGTAACTTTGCAATTACTAAATGCTGTGCTTATGTAAAATGACCTCAGCAAATGAGTGTCATTGGTAATTGGCTTATCATAAAACTTCCGGAAATTGGATTCTCTACTCTAACCAGTTGTTTGTAGAGGAAGCCTGTATTTACTAGCCTGAGCAACTGAAGCAGAGCGAATGCTATGAGGTTTAAAAATTGATATATCAATGCCTGCTTCCTGCATTATACCCTTAATCCATCTAGATATTGTGTCTTTGGTAGCTTTGTTTCAAAGGTTTGTAAAAACTAATAAACAGACAGTTTTCATTTTTCCGCAAAAATTCTGTTCTTTGTAAATAACATTTCAAAGCCATAACTACGCACACAGATTTGTTTGGATGTTGTTTGAAAACCAGCTCATCTAAATACTTACCAGGCCTTGAATGTTTGAATAAATCTCCAAACCTAATTTTAACTAAGTTCTCACCAATAAATTCTATATTTCTAAGATCAATTAAATGAATAGATTGTATACTTTGTCCAGAACGAAGACATAACAGCATTACAGTTTTTATGGTTAATTGATTCAAGTCACTATCTTATTGTATTTGTTCTATATACAACAACACGTTATTTACATCCCAAGTAACATTATATCTGCGGAGTGCCAGGTCTTAATAAAAATACTCCCCTATTTTAATCAAATAATGCTTGCCCACTGATTCTTCAAGTTCACATGTACCAAAGAAAAAACTTAAGGCTGATCTAGATGTGTTAATATAACTATAACCCAGTCCTTTGTTGTATATTGATGCTAGAAATTCCAAAATATTATTTATATTTGGTGAAAAGGGATCAAATGATTTATATGCAATAACACATCCATTTTTTGTAATTACTCCCGTATTGCATTGTTGTGCTATTTTTCCATGACTGCAAAATGATGTTGACAACATCATCTGATAGTCCGTTACACTGAAGTGTTTCTCTGATATTCTGAAAATTGTTAAGTGCAGTTTCTTTAGAAGTGGATGAACTGATGTTTTCCCTTGAATAGTCAGAAGGTATCTGGTTACTGGTAACAGATGTGGACAATCTATTGTCATTGACAACAGTTTTGGGAACCAAACTGAGTTGGCTACGCTGGAGCTAACGCTATTGCTTCCGCTTGGTCTTGCTCTATTTTCTGTAAGGCCATACCTTTCAAGCTGAAAGAAGGAAATAAATAATTAAGCTTTCCTTTCCAGCTTTGCACATGCACTCGGGTCTGGTCTCCATGAATAAACTAATTTCACTTGATTATTTAAACGTGAAGCAATAAATCTACGTCTAGAATACCATACATGTCCGCAATTATACGAAACAATGGTTTGCTCAACATCCATTCTGTATCAATGTTGAGAAAACGAGATTCAGTATATTCAATGACATTACTTTTGCCTCAGATATGCTCTGCTGATAACCATATTTGATTTTGAATAGCGAAACTTTTTTGTCAATAACATTCCTATGTTTATCTCAGGTTTGTATCTTTATGTATATATTCCCAATATTTGCAGTTGATCTGTTGCTTCGGCACCTTTTATCCTTCACTTGTTTTACTACTTCAAGATAGCTACCATGTCTGATACAAGAAATCTTCATGTAACTATTGTTCTAGATAACACTGAAAAAACTTGTTTGCTGCGCTAAGTCAATCAAAACAAACAATGAACTATTCAGAAATGTTTTTCAGTGCAAAAACCTGAAACCTGAAATATAACATCTTCATCTTTTTTAAAGTCAATGTTCTGAATGATGTATAGCTTATCTTGCACATCTAGATGTGCTCATATTTACTGCTATCCGCATAATCTCTGCTTTTTAATGTTAAGTTAGATGTTATGATTATGTAACGCATTTATTCTGTATTAAAAGATAAATAGATATTACTATAGTGTAACATTTTTTGTTTGGTAAAGAATGGACCCAATAGTTTTCAGTGAACGAAACATTGCGTATTCTATCTACAGGTCTCAAAAGTCGCAATTTTTAAGACTTACTTTAGCAAACATTTATCACGAACCTTTTTACAATACATAAAATTCAAACTTGTATATTGTATGATTTTAATAAATGATATTATTTGGTAATTAAAGACTTAGTATATAAATATATAAACAAAGATAAGAACGGTTATTCTAGCATAAACCTGCTGTTATTGTCACTTTTCGGGGGTGTTTTAACAGGAGAGAAAACGTGTGTTAACAGAGAGATTCTCGCGCTCACGTGCTGTTATAACACCTTTTTATATATGCGCGTTCCGTGGCAAAGCGTGAACGTACTACGGCCCCAAAACGGATAATACAAAAGGAAATCACGTCAACGGGAAAAAAACAACGTAGACTTTACCGCGCATTTCATGGAAATTTAATGACGTTGAGGGACAATATATTCATTTACCTGGTTTTTACGCATTTTATGCTAGAATAGCGTTAGCGCATGTTCTTTTCGTGTTATAACATCCCCAGAATCCCTCGGGAATCGTTGGTACTGCAGATGTTATAACACGAAAAAACATGCGTTATCCCTACATTCTAGCATAAAACTGCTGTTCTTGTCACTTTTTGGGGGTGTTTTAACAGGAGAGAAAACGTGCGTTAACAGAGAGATTCTAGCGCTCACGTGCTGTTTTAACACCTTTTTATATATGCGTGTTCCGTGGCAGAATGTAAACGTATTACGGCCCAAAAACGGATAATTCAAATGGAAATGACGTCAACCTGAAAAAACAACTCGGATATTCCCGCGCATTTCATAGAAATTTAATGACGTTGAGGGATAATGTATTCATTTTTTTCGTTTTTTTTTTTCGCGTTTTATGCTAGAATAGCGTTAGCGCATGTTATTTTCGTGTTATACCTTCGATCTTAGTTCGGGGGGGTGAGTTACTTTCTCCTTATTTATGTAGTGGAAACTTTAAAAATCTTCATGTTTAATATTGTCATATCACATTCTCCAACTCAACACCTGCTCCCCCCCAACCCCCCCCCCCCCAAAAAAAAACAAAAAAAAACAAACATATACATATTACCTGCCTGTATTTATTTAGTTGAAACATTTAACTGTTCAAGCAAGTAACTAAACTCAGGTGAGTGATAGAGGGCCATCATGGTCCTCTTGGTTTTTTTTTGTAAAATGAAGGTTCTTCAAAGTTGCATTCTGATCAATAAAATAAGCTTAAATACAAATGCACGCCATAGACCATGTACAATGCAATGCAAAGCAAAGCAAAGCAAAGCAAAGCAGTGCAGTGCAGTGCAGTGCAGTGCAGTGCAGTGCAATACAATACAATACAATACAATACAATACAATACAATACAATACAATACAATACAATACAATGCAGTGATCAAGCCTTTGATAATGCACAGTTAGCTGTCTGTCTATAACCAAGTTAAATTCTGTATGATCGGATGGATTTTTGTTACAGAGACTCATTTGGCTTCGTCAGAGTCCTAGAATGTCACGATGCGTGAAATGTAGAGGTGATAATGTTTCGTCATTTCATATGGGAAAAACTAAGAACAGATTTACTCAAGACTTAATTCAGGAACAAATCACTTTAAAAAAATAAATTTTCACCTGCGTCAGACCATTGGTAACGTTCTGATTTTCTAAAAAATATCATATTACGCACAACTAAAATTATGGAAAAAAACAAAATACTAAATTAAGATCAATCACGTCGTTTTTTCCGCAAAGACATTGCCCGATGTAGGTCAAGCGATAGTTTCACTTGAATCTGTTTTTTAGAAGATACAGGCGCTTACTATGCCAATCGTCGTCCTTGGGTCAGTGAGCCTTTAAAGAATGATCTGCTAAATGCCCTTGAAGCTGTTCATTTAGTAGGTGTAATCCATTGGAATAAAGTTCTTTTTACACTACTAAAATATATTTTTACCGTAAAACACCTAAAATTCACAAACCAGGCAATCCGTTATGTCCTATTGTTGACTACACTGGATCCATCAGCTACAATACGTCTCGAACACTGGCGGACAAACTAGGCCCTCTTGTAGGTCTCACTGAACATCAAGTGAAGAACTCGAAACATCTGACGGACACGTTATCAACAGTAATGGTGGAGAATGATGAAAGCTTTGCAAGCACGCCGTTGTCTCGCTTTTCACTAACACTCCAATAGATAAAGCTATTTCAGTGATAGCCGACCGTTTGAGAAATGATAAGACACTGAGAAAACGTACCGACTTGGAAGTAGAAGACATGATGAAACTCTGTGAGTTTATTCTCACTATGACATATTTTATGTTTAGAGATACTATTCCCGTCAGAAGTTTGGCACGGTCATGGGCAGCCTAGTGTCCCCCATAGTTGCAAATCTCTATATGGAGATTTTAGCACAAAAAGCCATCGCGTCCTCGCCTCTAAATTGTAGGCCTACACTCTGGAAGAGATATGTAGACGATTTTCTGGAGAAGATCAAGGTGGGACAAGTTGACAACCTAACATCACATCTAAATCAAATTGACGAAACAGACAGTATAAAATTTACTCATGAAGAAGAGAAGGACAGATCCATCTCATTCTGGGACACTCTCATAGTTAGAAAAGTGGACGGTAGTGTGAAATTACTAGTCTATCTGAAGAGCACGCACACAGACCAGTATCTTGACTTTAGGTCCTACCATCCTTTGTAGGTGTAGTAAGGACTCTTCTGGACAGGTGTTACTCGCTTGTGACAGAGGAAGAGGACATAGTCAAAGAAGAGAACCATGTAAGGCAAGCTCTCCAGAAATGTGGATATCTGAAATGTACTATTGAAAAAGTCAAAGATCAGGTAAAGAAGAAAGAGACAAATGGGAGCAAAGTGAAGAAAACGGGCAACTCAGAAAGGACAAAAGGATTAGTGGTAATACCATACATACAGGGGGTGTCTTAAAGTGTAGATCGCGTGTTCAGAAAACACAACGTAACCACTGCTATGAAGCCATACCAAAGACAAAATTAAATTGGAGAATAAATGTGAAGTTGTATATCAGGTTCCTTGCAAACAATGTGAAAAAGTATATATTGGTGAGACAGGGCGAAAATTTGGTACTAGAATCTGTGAGCATATAAAAGACACAAAAGCACGGGAAAAAAGTAACTATACACGCGCAGAAAGAAAATCATCACAGAGTGAATTTAATAAAAGCGCAATAACATACCACTCAGTGCAAGACAATTATATAACAGATTGGAAAGGGGCAACCATAATGGATAAGGAAGCAGATCAGCGGAGCAGACAAGTCAAGGAGGCGATTCAGATTCGGAGAGTGGGTACAGGCTGTCCCACGGCTACGACCTTTTGTTCGTCGTTTTCACGAAACCGGACACTGACGGACAAGGCCGAAGATAGCCGATCGACGTAGTACGATACATCTGAGGAAGCCAACAGACCGTTGTCGAAATTGTCATTGTAAAACTATATTTTAGTAGTGTAAAAAAAACTTTATTCCAATGATCTGCTAAACGGATTTTATCTTACAACATTTTGCGACTGTTAACTAGAGCATCTAAAATATGTTCAGTGTATTCTACAGGAAACTAATGAATACAGTTTAAGTTCGAAATTTGGTTCACATTTATTAACAACTATGTTGGATTAAGTATATTGCAAACACAAATTTTTATGAATCGTTGAAGGTCAATTGTACTTTAATGTTCCCGAGTCTTGCCTTTTACATTGCCTGCATCTCCCCTCTCCATCAAAAGCTTGGAAAGAGTCTCAGAATTCCGGCCCAATGGGCGAAATTGAATTTAGATGCAACCTTCCGTTTGATTAGTCAGGCAACACTATTCTGAATCAGTCTCTTTCAACTTAGTCACTTAACTTTTAATAACATAACACATACAAGTACGAAAGTTGCTGCAAGATGCAGCAAGAGGAAACTCCGCGGTAAATAAAGCAGTGTATGTAGTACTGATAGAACAGGAGATGATTTAACGATACTTGTGTCTTTGTTGTAGACCATAGGCAAACAGACATTCTGATGGTGTTTCATGAACGTTGGAGAAAAAACGTTGCCTTTGTAGTGTGAGCAGGATTTTTATTATTGTATTTAGTGACCTAATTATTGACTGATCATGACCAATATGCGAAATTGACCTCTAAGTTTCGGTATATGGAATGAAACGTATTGAGCTTAAATTCAGACTTATACGTAATTGTTCATCCGAAATGACTGAGTTTCATACTTAGCTCAGATGTTAAGACAATTATTCTGATAAATGTATAATCAGGAATGTGGGCTCTACATGATACTTTCAAGTTAAATGATGGGGAAGGACTAAGACGTACAATAAATTAAACACAACAAACATCATTTTATCCCGCCTAGGGGCGTGAAATTCACAGTTTAAAAGGAACAAGAAATTATAACGCAAGTGTTGTATGCTGACGATTACGTTTGCCTGTCAAATACAGTATTGCTTTGTTTATAACTTTATTTTATCATATTTTAAAGAGCAAACTTCTGGGCATGTAAAGCTAAACAAAAGTACTGTTATATGGACAAGGACGTTCAAACAAAATGGGAATACATTCATTTTCACACAAGTCTCGTTTTTCTCGAGGAAAATTATTATACATGTTTTTGTGGGAAAGTTCGTTTATAAAATAATTCTCGGATTTCAGTGTTTACCGAATTTCGCAATATCATAAGCTAACATAATGTTTTTTTACAGACATGTTTTATATCTTTACATGAAAAATATTTCTATATCAATCTATAAAACAACATGATTTATACAAAAAACTGGCAACATGTTTTGTTGCTTTCTTTATAGTGCATTTTATTTGACCTGGCGGGGCGTGGTTTCGCGACGGTCCACTACATTATTGTGCAGGGTATGTAGTACATGTAACCAATGTAGCGTTGAATTTTAGTCGTTGGTTACCGAAGATTACGGAATTAAACAATTATATTGCTCTACCTATTTTGCTCGTTTTTTGAGATTACCATTATTTGCATAAGTCAGAGATTAACTCTGCCCCGCCAGGTCGAATAAAACGCACTATAGGGAGTAATATGCGAGCTTAATTTCCGTGTACTGCCCAAAGCAAAATATTACGATTATTGACTTGGGTCATGAATGACACGACATTAGCTAATGTAAGGGAGACAATCCAATTTGAAAGGTATTGCTTTAACACAGTCAATAATTAAGGGAGAGAATTGTTGAAAATTCTCGATAGAAGAAGATGTGGGCACTGAGAATGAACACTATTTATTGTGAAGATGGCAAAAGTTACACGGAGACATTGTTATGATCTGAGATTTACTTATTTACTTCCCGTTATTTATTTAGATCTTTTTGTATACTAAACAAGTTTTATATTCAATGTTACTTGAATGTAGATTGGAGAGTACATTTTTTTCCTATTAATCAAACACAAAATTTTTGATGAACAAATCAACAACTATGTAAGCACATACATATCTTTACTTCGTTAAATGAGCCACAAAATAACTCCTAACTTCAACAATAGGGTCCTGACAGCCTTATATCGCTCATCTGACACAATTCCGGCCCGTCCCGATGGGGCGGCATTACGAAAGGATTTTCAACGAAAAAGACCAAAGACATCGAATTCCATTGAAGTAGTTTTTACCTTGCTTTCTGTGCGAGCAATAATAATTGAATTGTGATTGCTTTAGCAAGCTGAGAACCAGTGCCGAAAGAAATTTCATCTTTGCGACTTTCGAATCCTTCGTCGATGGCTTGTTTATAGTTATGTTTTACAGTCTGTCGACTTGACTTTTTTATTTTCTGATAAAGACATCGCGACTTCTGAACAATTTTGAACAATTATAATACGAAGGTTTAAAGTAACTGAAAACGTCCAGTATGTTTTTGAAAATCCTCTCCATTTTCATTATGATTTCAGTGGACTATAAATACAGAATGTAATTTGAACGAAAATATTTCTTTATTTAGATTTCATTATACTAATTCTTTTCATTCTTTTTATCATATAAACAATTAAATCCGTATACCTCATTTTTCAGTACTTTAGAGCATTTCGGTGATATGAAAATCATATAAAGCCAATTAGTATATTATGTCTTCTCACGAAGAATAAAAAATATTGAGATGTTATTTAAATATAAGAAATTTATCCGTTTTCTGAAAAACAACACCCTTTGAATGTTTTAGCAATTACGTGTATGTAGACATTTTCTCAATGAATAGAATTAAAACCTGCAAATTCTAAACGAGAGTGGTCTAGATCTTTTCTCAATACAATAAGCAAGCAAACTAAGCCGAAGTTAAAACTGCCGCATCCTTATATGCCTCATAATGCTAATTTCATCAACAGCATGGAACTACATTTTGGACTACCTCACTCTTCCTATATTGTGTAAACAGTCCTTTTTAGAAGCGTGATCTAACCAAAGAAAACCAATCTTACTAGATTAAAACTGGCATTACAAAAATAAACCTACCAAAATCCAATACATTAAGACCAACAGATTTAAACTAAATAAAACCGTTTGCAAATCGGAAGAGGCGAAACAAAACGAGATTTAACTGAATTTAATGGCAGAAAAAGTTAATTTCTAAATAATTAGCCAATTCAATTGCATTGGAAAACTGAGAACCAGCTATTGCAATATATAAACCCAAATATCAAATTTGTTTCTTTTTTGTGTAAATGCTTCATGGTATGCCAGTATTATGTACTTCACAGATCTTTCAGTTTCAGTTATGTGGAGAAAAAAAAACGGGCCGCTGACTAGCTGTTCATAAATTTACGAATTCAAGGTTATATTCAGTGGTTAGTTTTAACATAAGATATATAAACGATGAAAGTTCATTATTTTACGAATTTTGTACCAGTATGCAAATATGACCATATTAGCAGCACTATTAAAGTTTTTCTTATAATAGTCGATGTGAAAACAAGTGAGTCGGGGCCAATTCTGTTCCCAGATTAATGAACAAACTTGGTACACCTACATGCAGAATATCTAAGGTTGGGGCATCGCGGGCTTAGACAAGAAAGTTTTAAAGTTTCTCCTACTCAAAGTCTATGTAAAACAAGTGAACCCCATGACTGTGCCAATTTCGACCACAGGGACATGATTTCAACAAACTTGTCAGAGGGATCACTACGCAATGCTACTAGCCAAATTTCTTGCATCTTAAGGCGAGAAGATATTTTGTTCTTAAATAAAAAAGTGATCCCCGGATGTAGCCAGTTTTAACCCAAGAGGTATGATTTAGTAGAGGACCACTACACGACGTTACATACCATATATCTAAGCTCTAGGCCTTCAGGTGTTAGACAAGAAGATTTTTTAAAAATTCACGTATAAACAAGTGACCTTTTAGACCACAGAGGCACAATTTGAATAAAATGTGTAGAGGACCACTACATGATGCTACATCCTAGGGCCTTGGGGGTTTTGGACAATATTTTCATTTTTGTTTCTCGTATCGAATACCAGGACTGGGCCGGTATAAACACTAGGGACGTGATCTGAACAAACTTGATAGAGGACTTCATGCTAAAATATCTAAGCACAGGGCTTTATGATTTTAGACAATAAGACTTTTGAAGTTGGTTACATGTATATAAACAAATTGAACCCCAGGGCGGGAGCAATTCTTACTCCAGAGACATGATTTGAACAACTTGGTAAAGGACCACTACTCAAAGCTACACGTCAAATATCTAAACTCAGACCATTACCGTTTTAGAAATGGCTTTTTTCTAATCTATATGTCTATGTGACACAAGTGAATCTCAGGACGGGGCAAATGTTGACCCCAGGGGCATGATTTGAACACAATTGATAATGAACTACTACACAGTGCTACAGACCAAGACAAGACAAGAAGATTTTCGAAGTCGATATAAAACAAATGAACTCCAAGACTGGTCAGTTTTGACTAAACAGACTTGGTGACAGACAATGCTTAATGCATTATACGTAAGTTTAGAGCATTGAGGTTTTAGACAAGTATATTATTAATTATTAACATTGACTATATAATTCTTGTGGAAAGAAAAAAAATATTTTCGTATAAAAGATATCAAGGATCGCCCTTTCCGATTGTGCTCGTAATGATGTCATTTCCAAAAAAAAAAATGAACAAAATGGCGTTTTTAGAAATATTCTTTCAAAAATTTCAAAAAGAACAGTAAGGTATAGTTAAAACTATTTTTCTGACGATAACGATCAAAACTATATGACTTTCACTGGATTTAACAATACTTTAAATAAAACCAGGAACAGTTTTTTTATTGGAAGGCGAATAACAATTGAACGTGGTAGGGGCTTTTTGGCTGTTCCATTTAGATGTTTAGAAGATATCCTGATAAATATCTTGATTTTCTGGTACTCATGGAAACCATTCGACTTATTTTTGTAGCAATCTACTGTAATATATATGTTTTTTCTGCGTTTGTACCGGTATAAACCACATTTGGACTTTTTGCAAATCATCTAAGAGTCGCTAGAAGACAAAAATAACATTCAATTCTTAAATGTTTCCATTTTTAAGTCGATGTAAAACAAGTGACCCCCATGGACAGGGCAAACTTGTCCCATTATTTTACATGAGTACCATACAAACACTCCATTGTATCATTGAAGCTTCCAAGGAGAACTCCATATGAACACGTCTGCGGATGACTCTAAATTGTATTTTGTACTTGTAACATGTGATTATGATGATATCTGCACAGCCCGTTATGGAGGGCGTAGACGGCAGCATGTAATTCCACTAACGTCTATGGAGAAGTTCAATAAAACCGAGCTTGCAACAATTTCATTTTTTGTCGTGTTGGACTACTTGTGGGTTTCCACTTATCTTTTTGGTGTGATCACCATGAATACACATTTTTATATCGGCCTAAGCTTTCTCTACCTTTCTGAGCCCTTGGTTATCATTGGAAAACATAAAAATGTCGAGAGATTTGATAGCGTTTTATATATAATCATATTTGTAATGAATGCGTTTTTTTCTTTCCTACAATCATACCATACCTGATATTTTCAGTAGCAATAAATATCATTTCAGTCTCTGAATTATTTTGTTTGAAAATTAAAGATGATTTTCGGCTATTTGTTTGAATGGTAACCCAATGGATCTTGAAGTACACTATTTATTTGGAACACATTTGAATGTATGTATAATTTCTCCAGATAACTAAATAGTAAAACAGTTATCTACTACGCCTTTGGCTTCACCTTTCCAATTACGTAAATTATTTCAGTTTAAACATTGTCTTTAGCATGAAGAATGAACTCTGGTGTAAAACTGAGGTATTCAGCTAACAGAGTGTTATATCAGTTTATGTCCCATGTCTTCCTAAAATAACAATTAATCGATTTGTCATTTTCTTCCTGTAGTGGAGCAGGATATCGCATAAATACTTCAGTTGATGATACAAGCATCAAATTTACAGGACAGTAACTACCTGGCATGCGCTTTAATATAAGATCAAGGGCCACTTGAAATAATGTCGTTTTCAAGATGGCCGCCGCGAAAACAAAATGGCCGCCATTTTGTATTTACTTTTCAGTACTTTATTTGAGGCAAGCGTGTAATACATTAAAACGATAGCATTTTTATGCCCCCAGCATCTACGGATGCCGGAGACATATAGTGATTGTCCTGTCCGTCCGTCCGTTCGTACGTCCGTCCCTTCGTCCACACGAGGTTAACCACATGGGACCGTTTCGTCTTGCATCAATACCCTTACTTAAAGGATTTGATACTAATACAGATGTAACCTGTGACCATTATTCATCTTCAGACATCACCTGACCTCAGTTTGACCTTGACCTCATTTTGGACTTAGTTTGTTTTATATGGGTCATCTCTTGGTTAACCAAATGGGACCGTTTCGTCTAGCATCAATACCCCTTACAAGAATGAATTGATACAAATACAGATGTAAACTGTGGCCATTCCTCATCTTCAAACATCACCTGACCTCAGTTTGACCTTGACCTCGTTTTGGACTTAGGTACAAAGTCTACCGATAAGGATGCCACTGGGGGGCATCAAGCGTTTATTGAACGCAGCTCCTTGGTTTTGTTTATACACTTTCGTTTCAGTTTAGAACAGAATATCAATCTGAAGTATTCATACTCTTTAAATTTGTAATCAATTTGTAAGGCTTAGACATCTCAACACTTAAGTTTTTATAACTTGCAGTTTTGTTTTTGAACAATAGTAAAATCTGGAGTACACCAACCAATATAAGTTTTATATACATTACACTCAGATAACATTCAATGCAATAAATTAACATCGTTAGAAAATGCGTCTTATAAACCATGAGGGGATAAAGAAATAGGACAACGTGAGCACTTGCACTGTCAAGAGCAACATTTTCTTATAAGGCAAACCTTAAGAAACTATTTCTGTTGATTTACTATACCCATGAAATTACACACAATGGATATCGTGTTCTAGCCGAAACAAATAAATATGCATATACTGCATTTAGTCATTTTCTGAACAGTTGCAACATCAAATTGCTGTCCATAGCAGACCTAAGTGGTGGCACTTGCAATATCCAGTACAGGAAGTCCTTTTGCAGTCACACCTTTGAAGGACCTGGAAGCATTCAGATTTAACCGACAATTCCATCCGATAAGGGATCCACATATTGTTCTGCTTCAGCCATCCCCAGTTTGACGGAGGCGGCAGTTCCTCCATGGTAACAGCTGCTTTACCTCAGACATGGCCTGCCTGAAAAAATTGCTCGCTTGATGAATTGTTTCAGACCACCTTTTGTGGTGGAATTCCATTATACGCTCTTTGTTTCCGGGTAAACAAATCAAGTCAAGGTTCATCCATCTTGCATGTCGTGCTTGATCGAGCATACAGCATAACTATTTTGTTCTAATGTATCCATTTCCTACTCAGTTATTATGTATTTGGCAGCACTGAGACTATGAAATGCTTGAACTAAAGCTGTTTCACAAACATTCCATTCCTGCCATGCAGATTCTTGCCCTTGTCGAAAAAATGCAGAAACAGTTTCTCAACGGGTAAAAGCAAGAAACAATGGCAATGCCTCTGAGTGAGGACCAGGTAAGCAAGCCACAAAATATCAGTACACTGCCATAGCAAGAACTAACTAATAATTGTTATTGTTCGGTTTTCTGTCAATGAGGCATGCTTTGCATGAACAAATATACGATTATCGGCTTCTTCGTGATTACATGGAGCAAGCGCATTTCTGTTTATATATAAATTGCATACAATATCGGCAGCTTTTGTTGTTATGATCATTTATTGGTTTGCACCCTTATCATTATACCCCGAGATATCTAGGGGCTATTCTGGATTCCAGTCCGTCCGTCTGTATACGGAATTTGTCTGCGTTATTTCTCAGCAATTATTTACCAGTTTTCAATCAAACCTTGTAATTATTATCAGTACAAAGCCAAGTTGCGCATGTTGATCTTTCATTTAGTTATGGCCCTTTATTTTTCTTTCTTTATGTATATGGAAAACTTTTGTCCGCGCTATTTCTCAGTCATCATATGCGAGACTTTTATCAAACCTTGCAGTTATTATTCGTACCAAGTCAAGTTGTACATGTGCAAAGCATGTTCCATTTGAGTTATTTTTCACATAGTTATAGCCCTTTATTATTTTTTCTATATATGTATATGGAAAAAATGTCCGCGCTACTTATCAGTCATTGTATGCCAGACTTTTATCACACCTTGTTATTACTATTATCATTGGTACCAAGTGTAGTTATGCATGTGCAAAACACGTTCCATTAGAATGAGTTTTGACTAAGTTGTTGCCCTTTATTTGTTTCAAATACGAACAGAGTTACATTGGATTTTTAACATACTTTATTTGTTAAGTATAACTAGTTGATGACCCTTGGTGATATAATAAAATAAAAAAAGTGGAAACCCACAGGTCTCCAAACCCGACATAAACGAAAATGTTGCAGGCTTGATTTGATTTGTGGTTGTGGAGCCTTCATATCACAGAAAATGCCAAAAGACAAGATTAAAAAAGCAGATTACATGGTCCCTTGTCCATGACCTTGACCTAGTGAATTAATTTTCTTTTTTTAAGATATTGCCATAAAATTCGAACCACTTGTACAGTTTTAAACAAACATTTCAAAACTGATTTTCAGTAACCTTTATCTTGACCTACTTTCTTCTTTTTAAGGTACAGCAGTGAAGTATGGGGATCTTATACAGTTTTGCACACCATTTTTGTGCGTCTTTGTACATTTCTCCCTGTACAATATACAAAGCAATGTATCATATTTTCAATGACCCTGTTCCTCTGACAATAAGCTGGTATCTGGGGTTTTCATCACCATTAGTGATACGTCTTGTTTTATCCGCACGAAAACTCAATAGTTTAGTTTTATTTTCAACGCATCTAAGAAAGCTATTCCATAGTTTAGGAGGTCTTCTATTAAACTCTTTTCAACATTATCAAGAGTTTGAAATAGAATATAAACAAAAGCACAGACACTTAAACACTCTTACAATGACATATTCAAATTTGGTATCTGTAAATACAAAGTATGTACTATTTTAATTTGAAGGCCAAGGAATTATCATTTTTTGCTGTATGGGATACGACTGTTTTTTTTTTTGTTACATATACGTATTGAAGTTGTCACTGGACCCTATGCTGAGTAACATGACATTATGAACTATATCAGTGTGCCCTTGTAGTGTTTGTAGTTCATTCTATAGAATCATTACACATGTCATTTAATTAAAGATTTTGTTTCAGCTGATTAGCAATGGTTCAGTATTGTCATGATTTTGATACTGTTTCTCAGTGAAACAAAGCAAGAAATGAAGGGTAGAACAAAGAACAGATTGAAAAGAAGAGACGTCCATATAAACCATATTAGCTTATTTCAGGCCAGTGTCATAATAATATGCTTTCAGGTTTATCTGGGACCAGGATCTAATCAATAGTCGATGGTTATAGCACTGAAAGTAGAAGAATCATACTTGGCCGTGATAAGAACGTTATCTAAAAGTCTGGCGGTCATTTTAAAGATGGCGACCTTCTTAAATGGGTCTATATTTGGAAAAGGCAACATTAAAAATAAAACTTTATGTTTATGGGAACAAACTGATAGAAAAACATGTTACAGCTCAACAAATATGATATTTTAGAAACTTACAGATCCTGATTATATGAAAACTGCCTCAATTCTGGCAGCCATTTTGAAATTTGGAGGCCATCTTGAAAATGGATGATTTTTAGATGGCCCTCGATCATTTTTGAATCTGGGCCATATGATGAACATTTAGTGTAAATTTCATACTTGTATCATCAAGTGAAGTATTTCCTTAGATTTTCACACTAAGCTGCTCCACTACTGATTTTGCTGAATTGTCTTTCACAAATAAATGCCTTATCTTAGTCTAGACAATGCATCTAGTTAATCAATTTCTTTTCTACTGATGTGTTTTAGAAAAGAAAATTGTAGGAATCTTGAAATTATATCAACTGCAAAGCTTACATAAGATAGATCGATTCCTAACAAAAAGGTAATAAAATCGAATTTACTTTGATTATATACGTCATTGTAAAACTAAATTGTCCAGATTTAACACTAGTTTTTGTTATGAGTCTAGCATCATTTCATTTTTTAATCATTGAACTGTGTAATCAAATTGTTTGTAACTGAAACTTTACAGATATGCCAGCTTCGAAGCTCTCTCAATACGCACTCGCCATTCTGAGACGAATTCAATTGTGAAAATACCCATTCAGCTGATTTTCGAACGTAAAGGGCAAGCAGTCTCATACAAGAAGATTCTATTCACATACATTGTATAGGGAAAATTGATCACACCCACTGGCGGCCATGTTGTTTTTTGACGAATTGGAAAATTTGGTAGAGGGTCACACAAGGACCATTTGTGTGAAATTATTTTAAAAATCGGGCCAGCAGTTTCAAGAAGATTTAAAAAGTGTCCACTATATACATATAGTGACCACGCCGGAGGCCATGTTTTTAAGAATCGGAAAATCTTTAACAATCTTGGAACAAGGTTGCATAAGGACCATTTGTTTGAAATAATTTGAAAATCAGACCAGCGGTTTAGGATATGTCGTTTGCCTATTTTTAGCTCTCGCGCCACTTATGTACAAGCTTGGTTGAAGACTGCACCAGAAACATCCAGGCCAAGTTTCACCCAAATCCATTCAATGATTTTGGAAGAGATGTTGAAATTGTTGACGACGGACGCACGCACGCACGACGGACGATGAATACAGCGTGATCACAATAGCTCACCATGAGCATTTCGTGTTCAGGTGAGCTAAAAACAAAGGCCACAAAATTGCAGAGCAAAGTATACGGCAGAACACTTAGTGTTGATAATATTTTATGCGAAGATTCTACATTGTTCACAAATCTTACAAAGTAATAGTGAATTAGATAATACAAATTTGTACTACTGTGTGATTTATAACTCAAAAATCATTTCTAAGGTGACTTTCATTCATTATTTCAAGTTTTCTCGTATAACTGTGAATATTCTACGGTTTTGTTTGTTTACATTTCGCCTAATACCCCGGTCACAAAAAGCTGCGAGCTCCGTACGAGTAGGTTTTCAGTTGAATTTTGGTAAACTCGTACGGCCTCCGTACGGACATCGTTGACTCGTACGAGCATTGTACAGACTCTTTGAACTCGTAGAGGACGGAAACTCAGTCAAATCCCGAGTTCTCTAGGAGCTCGTAAAAATTGTCGAAGGCGACAGGTGCTTGCAAAAGCCCCGTACGGGAACCGCACGTGCCCCGGAAGAGCTCGTACGGGCATCGCACGATGTCCGGGCGGATTTGGAAAACTGCGAGAATTGCCGATGCTCGCACGGCTATCGCAGGGGACTCGCACGGTCAACATACGATATCCGTACGATATTAAGTACACCGTGTGGAGAACGTGCTATGTCCGCATGGGGCCCGCAGGGCGTTACGATCGCCGTAGGGGCTGGTACGACTTCCTTGGTGATTCAAGGTAACATAAAAACAGGAATATATTTTAAGCTAGAATCACACTGCCCAGGATGGGCTTGCGAGTGAGTTCCGGATTTCCATCCCAGGATTGCTCCGGATGAGTAAGAAAAAAAAGGGTTTTGGGAATTTGTTACGTTAAAAATCTCTATTGCAATCGTAACAGAAGCTTAATTAATCTTATTAGAACCGGATTAAACCCGTAATAGCTCGTAATTTTACCACAGTGATCGTCTTCCGGACTGTTACGGTCTTTTCAGAACTGTTACGGATTTATTACGGATTACTTACAATATATTATCCGTGGCAAAATTTTGAGCATGTTCAAAACTTCGCACTCTCGCCCCCAGATGCCCCCGATTTCTGAACGGATACACCGGATGACTTACGAATGAGTAAGGAGTTCTACGGAAGTGTTACGGGTGTTATCCGGAACTCATCCGCAGGCCTATCTGGGACAGTATGATTCTAGCTTTGAGTACGGGTACACTGTACGAGTACCATGCGAGCGCTGTACGCCACGAGCACCGTACGAGGTACGGCCGGGCTCCTTGCGAGCTCCGCATGACTTGTCTGCGATGTCCGTACGGATATCCTATAAATGTATCCTCTAAAGATCGTGCGGGGCCCGTAAGTACTGTGACCAGACGCTACGATTGTACAGAGACCGTAAGGATTCTAAAATTGGTGGACTCGTACGATTTTTTAAAACCCGTACGGTTTTGTGAACGAGGCATTACATGAGCACACGGCTGCGTCGTCTAGATAGGAAGTTCATTAGGGAAGTTGACAAAAGCAAAAAATATGCGGAATGATGGAAGGTGAAATACTATTGGTTCAGTATGCATATATAATAATACCCATTTACCGAACTGTGCGTTTTATGTGAAAATGCGCAATTGAAATGGGTAAGTACATTCTTCAGTTCATGACCATGTTTTGTTTTCTTTCTGGTCTGGTGCTAGTGATCAGGTGTAGTCAGATACACTAAGCAAAAAACATGTAGCTCTGAAATTGCAGCGTTCATTTAAGTACGTTGTTCTGTAGATAAAACTGCAACACAGATACTCAGTGCTTTGCATACTTCATACGGGAAGTTTGCAGTATCAGAGAAAAACTGTTTACAGATCGGCATGTAAATTTTAGAATGGACAGGCAGTCTTTAATGACAGGGCTCGTCCTGGCAGGCCCGGTTCAGCAGAGAACTCCTGGGATCTCACCAAGTACTTGTGTTTAAGAAAGGTTTGTGCCTGATGTGTGCCTCACATTTTAACCGCGGACCAAAGGTCAGTAGGGTCAAATGTGCCAAAGAAACGCTGAACATGTTCTCAAATTTAGATGATCGCAAAATGTCACTGCTCCTAACAGGAGATGAGACTTGAATATACTTTTATGAGCCGCAGCGTCGTGTTGGCTGCGAAAAGGTGACCGTAGACCAGTAATTGCAAAAAGAATTAGAAGTGTCAAAAAGCATTTTTATTCCATCCTTAGCTCAATGGGTATTGTTGTTCAAATTTCTACACCGTCAGAAAGGTCAGTCACAGGCAAGTGATATAGAGACAAAGTACTGAAAGCTGTTAAACGAAAATACAAAATGTGCGTCTACGGAGTAGTCTTTGTGGTCTCCAGTTGATCCTTGACAACGCTGCGGCTCACAAAAGTGTCATCGTTCAAAAGTTTCAGAGAGATGAAAAAGTGGTACAAATCAATCATCCCGCTTATTCACTAGATCTAAGTCATTAAGACTTTTTCCTCTTTCCAAGGTTAAAAAAGATGCTGGCTGGTTGCAAATAGTTATCGAATAAAGCACTTGGATGTGGTATTTTTCAGTTACTTGAGACCATACCAAGGGGAGACTACTCTGCAGTATTCACCTCTTGGATTTCTCGACTGCGGAAGTCATGGAAGTCAATGGCGGATACTTTGAATTGAAGTATGTACACTGTGTACCATAATCCAGCACAATTGTCATTATTTTAAAAATGACCCTCGTATTCATATAATTGCCGCATTGTCGCACGGTGTTAGGTGTTATTTTTTAATATAACACCGTGGATAAAAAATTCTGTTACATCGTTAAAAGGGGCAGGGACTGTCATTATTTAAGCGGAATTTCAAGTTCCCGGTTTGAGAATTAAGAAAGACATGCGAAAATTAAGACGATAATTATCGACTCAGAAACCTCGCAAAGATTGTTAAATCTTGCATGTATATATGTTTTTGGACAAGATGACTATTTTCGCGTGTTGGTGAGGCGAGAATTAAAGTGACACGAACAGGATTCCGTAGCAGATTATGGGATCCATCAAAACATGTAGTGGAGCAGCTTAGTGTGAAAATCTAAGGAAATACTTCACTTGATGATACAAGTATGAAATTTACACTAAATGTTCATCATATGGCCCAGATTCAAAAATGATCGAGGGCCATCTAAAAATCATCCATTTTCAAGATGGCCTCCAAATTTCAAAATGGCTGCCAGAATTGAGGCAGTTTTCATATAATCAGGATCTGTAAGTTTCTAAAATATCATATTTGTTGAGCTGTAACATGTTTTTCTATCAGTTTGTTCCCATAAACATAAAGTTTTATTTTTAATGTTGCCTTTTCCAAATATAGACCCATTTAAGAAGGTCGCCATCTTTAAAATGACCGCCAGACTTTTAGATAACGTTCTTATCACGGCCAAGTATGATTCTTCTACTTTCAGTGCTATAACCATCGACTATTGATTAGATCCTGGTCCCAGATAAACCTGAAAGCATATTATTATGACACTGGCCTGAAATAAGCTAATATGGTTTATATGGACGTCTCTTCTTTTCAATCTGTTCTTTGTTCTACCCTTCATTTCTTGCTTTGTTTCACTGAGAAACAGTATCAAAATCATGACAATACTGAACCATTGCTAATCAGCTGAAACAAAATCTTTAATTAAATGACATGTGTAATGATTCTATAGAATGAACTACAAACACTACAAGGGCACACTGATATAGTTCATAATGTCATGTTACTCAGCATAGGGTCCAGTGACAACTTCAATACGTATATGTAACAAAAAAAAAAACAAGTCGTATCCCATACAGCAAAAAATGATAATTCCTTGGCCTTCAAATTAAAATAGTACATACTTTGTATTTACAGATACCAAATTTGAATATGTCATTGTAAGAGTGTTTAAGTGTCTGTGCTTTTGTTTATATTCTATTTCAAACTCTTGATAATGTTGAAAAGAGTTTAATAGAAGACCTCCTAAACTATGGAATAGCTTTCTTAGATGCGTTGAAAATAAAACTAAACTATTGAGTTTTCGTGCGGATAAAACAAGACGTATCACTAATGGTGATGAAAACCCCCAGATACCAGCTTATTGTCAGAGGAACAGGGTCATTGAAAATATGATACATTGCTTTGTATATTGTACAGGGAGAAAATGTACAAAGACGCACAAAAATGGTGTGCAAAACTGTATAAGATCCCCATACTTCACTGCTGTACCTTAAAAAGAAGAAAGTAGGTCAAGATAAAGGTTACTGAAAATCAGTTTTGAAATGTTTGTTTAAAACTGTACAAGTGGTTCGAATTTTATGGCAATATCTTAAAAAAAGAAGAAATTAATTCACTAGGTCAAGGTCATGGACAAGGGACCATGTAATCTGCTTTTTTAATCTTGTCTTTTGGCATTTTCTGTGATATGAAGGCTCCACAACCACAAATCAAATCAAGCCTGCAACATTTTCGTTTATGTCGGGTTTGGAGACCTGTGGGTTTCCACTTTTTTTATTTTATTATATCACCAAGGGTCATCAACTAGTTATACTTAACAAATAAAGTATGTTAAAAATCCAATGTAACTCTGTTCGTATTTGAAACAAATAAAGGGCAACAACTTAGTCAAAACTCATTCTAATGGAACGTGTTTTGCACATGCATAACTACACTTGGTACCAATGATAATAGTAATAACAAGGTGTGATAAAAGTCTGGCATACAATGACTGATAAGTAGCGCGGACATTTTTTCCATATACATATATAGAAAAAATAATAAAGGGCTATAACTATGTGAAAAATAACTCAAATGGAACATGCTTTGCACATGTACAACTTGACTTGGTACGAATAATAACTGCAAGGTTTGATAAAAGTCTCGCATATGATGACTGAGAAATAGCGCGGACAAAAGTTTTCCATATACATATAAAGAAAGAAAAATAAAGGGCCATAACTAAATGAAAGATCAACATGCGCAACTTGGCTTTGTACTGATAATAATTACAAGGTTTGATTGAAAACTGGTAAATAATTGCTGAGAAATAACGCAGACAAATTCCGTATACAGACGGACGGACTGGAATCCAGAATAGCCCCTAGATATCTCGGGGTATAATGATAAGGGTGCAAACCAATAAATGATCATAACAACAAAAGCTGCCGATATTGTATGCAATTTATATATAAACAGAAATGCGCTTGCTCCATGTAATCACGAAGAAGCCGATAATCGTATATTTGTTCATGCAAAGCATGCCTCATTGACAGAAAACCGAACAATAACAATTATTAGTTAGTTCTTGCTATGGCAGTGTACTGATATTTTGTGGCTTGCTTACCTGGTCCTCACTCAGAGGCATTGCCATTGTTTCTTGCTTTTACCCGTTGAGAAACTGTTTCTGCATTTGTCGACAAGGGCAAGAAATCTGCATGGCAGGAATGGAATGTTTGTGAAACAGCTTTAGTTCAAAGCATTTCATAGTCTCAGTGCTGCCAAATACATAATAACTGAGTAGGAAATGGATACATTAGAAACAAAATAGTTATGCTGTATGCTCGATCAAGCACGACATGCAAGATGGATGAACCTTGACTTGATTTGTTTACCCGGAAACAAAGAGCGTATAATGGAATTCCACCAACAAAAGGTGGTCTGAAACAATTCATCAAGCGAGCAATTTTTCAGGCAGGCCATGTCTGAGGTAAAGCAGCTGTTACCATGGAGGAACTGCCGCCTCCGTCAAACTGGGGATGGCTGAAGCAGAACAATATGTGGATCCCTTATCGGATGGAATTGTCGGTTAAATCTGAATGCTTCCAGGTCCTTCAAAGGTGTGACTGCAAAAGGACTTCCTGTACTGGATATTGCAAGTGCCACCACTTAGGTCTGCTATGGACAGCAATTTGATGTTGCAACTGTTCAGAAAATGACTAAATGCAGTATATGCATATTTATTTGTTTCGGCTAGAACACGATATCCATTGTGTGTAATTTCATGGGTATAGTAAATCAACAGAAATAGTTTCTTAAGGTTTGCCTTATAAGAAAATGTTGCTCTTGACAGTGCAAGTGCTCACGTTGTCCTATTTCTTTATCCCCTCATGGTTTATAAGACGCATTTTCTAACGATGTTAATTTATTGCATTGAATGTTATCTGAGTGTAATGTATATAAAACTTATATTGGTTGGTGTACTCCAGATTTTACTATTGTTCAAAAACAAAACTGCAAGTTATAAAAACTTAAGTGTTGAGATGTCTAAGCCTTACAAAATTGATTACAAATTTAAAGAGTATGAATACTTCAGATTGATATTCTGTTCTAAACTGAAACGAAAGTGTATAAACAAAACCAAGGAGCTGCGTTCAATAAACGCTTGATGCCCCCCAGTGGCATCCTTATCGGTAGACTTTGTACCTAAGTCCAAAACGAGGTCAAGGTCAAACTGAGGTCAGGTGATGTTTGAAGATGAGGAATGGCCACAGTTTACATCTGTATTTGTATCAATTCATTCTTGTAAGGGGTATTGATGCTAGACGAAACGGTCCCATTTGGTTAACCAAGAGATGACCCATATAAAACAAACTAAGTCCAAAATGAGGTCAAGGTCAAACTGAGGTCAGGTGATGTCTGAAGATGAATAATGGTCACAGGTTACATCTGTATTAGTATCAAATCCTTTAAGTAAGGGTATTGATGCAAGACGAAACGGTCCCATGTGGTTAACCTCGTGTGGACGAAGGGACGGACGTACGAACGGACGGACGGACAGGACAATCACTATATGTCTCCGGCATCCGTAGATGCTGGGGGCATAAAAATGCTATCGTTTTAATGTATTACACGCTTGCCTCAAATAAAGTACTGAAAAGTAAATACAAAATGGCGGCCATTTTGTTTTCGCGGCGGCCATCTTGAAAACGACATTATTTCAAGTGGCCCTTGATCTTATATTAAAGCGCATGCCAGGTAGTTACTGTCCTGTAAATTTGATGCTTGTATCATCAACTGAAGTATTTATGCGATATCCTGCTCCACTAATGATGTTGTTTGCTCATGAAGACTACACAAGTGAAAAAGTAGGTAAACATTTTCTGAATTCATTGCATTATAGCATAATTTGATAAAAACTGCTATGAAATATTACACTGGTTTTGTCAATTACGGGCACTTTATGATGTTTTATACCCCAGTCACACATACGGCGCGGATAGCTATGTCTAGCCACGGATAGAATCGTAGTAATCCGTATCAATCCGTACCTGAGCCGTACCTCAAAGTAGTAATCCGTATCAATCCGTACCAACACTTGGTCAAAACGTATTCAAGACTTATCCCAAACTTGCAAGTTTCTCCAACTTTTGAACATGCACAAAAGTTTAAGCGATCCGTAGCCATTTGAGCGTGACTTTAATCTAGCTTGGTTGAAACTTATTCATCCGTAGTTAAACGTACTAAGCGTAGTTATCCGTACTGAAACGTACCTTGCAGTAGTTTGACATGATGTCAAAGATAATCGTAATGAAAACGCTGGCTACACGTGGCTATTTATATGGAACTAACCGACCCATTACTAAACCTTAATGCAAACGTAGTCATGCGTATTGATCCGTAGCTGAACGCAGTTATCCGAGGCTGCCCGTACTTAAGTGTTGTTCAACGTAGTTCACCGCAGACCCGTCCACGCGCTGGGCAAGATGCCAGGCGCAGTAAAACATAGTTCAACGTAGTACGCCGTACCTATTCGTGCTTATTCCCGTCCTGTATCTTTTTGTTCCTCGCTTCTCACTATTTTTCTCGTACAAAGACGTATTGCTCCGTACTTATCCGTGTCCGCCCCCCCCCCCACCACACACACACACACACACACACTAACAAAGACCAATCCCATCCGCACCGTACTTCAACGCACGGCCATATCCGTATGTGTGACTGTAGCTTTATACATGGTCAGGACCTGCAATTGATTGCAGTTGATGACCACCTTAATAAGAAGTCATGTGATCATATTTTTGTAACTTTAATGAAATTGTGTCAGAAGAAAGATGACCACGAAATTGAATTAGGCCTACTAATTAATTTGAGCAAAACAAGAGTTTCAAGCATTGTTAATTCATGGTTAAACTTTATGTATTTTCAATTAGATGAAATTGATTGGTGGCCTTGTAGGTATGTAACATTGTCATGTATGCCAGAAGATTTCGGTAGAAAATTTCCCACTACAGGCTTTATTGTCAAACAATGGGCCTTTCATTGTCGAAATATTTCGGTTACAAGAAATCTTTTGTTTTTATTGATATAAATGCCGTCGTAGATTTCCGTTTATTTCCGTTCTTATCCGTGAGGATGCTGGTGGGTTTCGTAAACAAAGAAAAATGATCAAGATGGTAAAAGGTTTTGGGTAACTTTCATGAAGGATGCGACGTTTTTCAGCCTTTCATCGTCAAACTAGCATAAAAAAAATTATAACAGTCGCAGCACAAGTAACTCGTGATGCACTCCGTGTTATGCACAATAAATTCAGTTCTCCGGCGACTTGATGCTCTGCATCAAAATTGTACTTGTAAAAGTTATGTGATAATGTAAAGATTATCGGACAGAAATTAGCAGACGCTGGTAAGTGTTTACTACTCGTTTGCGTGCACGTGTGCTTCATGTCGCTATCTCTCTATTACTTAGCATAACTAGTCCGTCTGCTGTTTACATTAGGTTCTACCATCACATCACTTATAAGAATCACTGTATCCATCAAGACATTGTTTGATCAAGTAGACTGTCTTGTAAAATATAATTAACAACTCCCGTGTACATTTGAGAATAATGCAGTTGCGACTGGGATATTGTTGCTTAATGACTGAGATTATTATATTATTGATTTGTCGTAGATACGTACTTGCAGCAGCAATGTGTCTCTAAAATGTCCAGTTTTTGTTCGTACCGTTTTGTATGATACGTCCATTGCTTTGTTTTATTTTGCCGATTGTTTTGAACGATTTGCCTATGTTATGTCCGTTATTTTATATTTTATGTCTATAATTTTGTTTGTTATGTCTAATGTTTTGTATGTTATGTCTTTTGTTTAGTATATTTTATCCAATGTTTTGTATATATCTGGGTTTTTCCCCATTTTATATCTGTTATTAAGTATGTTATGTCTATTGTTTTCCTGTTATGTCTATTGTTTTTCAGCAATTGATTATTTTTATTTCCTTACAAATGGTCTTCTTTTTTTGTGGGCAACTTTTTGAGAATATTTTAGGTATCGTACTTGGGTAATTCAATAAATTCTGTCATTTGTCTTCGTATGCCTAAATTATCAATCAGATCAAGACAATTGTCATCCAATCAAAGTACCCTGCACAGAAACGCACTTCTGGAGTATTGCTAGCCATAACCTAAATGCTGAAAAGTAGTGTCCCCTCGATGTACTGTCCAGACACTGAAATATTGCAATGGCCTTCATAGTGGCATAGCGTTTACTTGTGAACATTTTCTTTAGTAAAGGAAATAGTAAAAAGTGTCAGAGTGACTGAAGTCAGGAAAATAAGGCGGGTGCTCAATCTGAATAATCTTTTTCGTTCTAAGAAGGACTACACCGTTTGACGCATTGTCATGCATCAGCTGTATGTCTTTCAAACCTTTACCTCGGCGTTTATTTTTATATATTTTGTAACCTTTAAGTACTTTTTTTGTGGATCACACTTGTGATGGTTTACTCTCTTTGCATGGTATATGTACAACGGGGCCACTTGAATTGAAGAAAATTGCATAAAAAAGTTTCTTGGCACTTTTTGTCCTTTTTTCCATGACCGGTCATGCCTGAATTTTACTCAGCCATTGATTGTTATTTATGCATCGCTGGGGCTCAAAATAATAAACCACAGTTTCATCTCCATATAGCAACTCTGAAATTTTCTTGGGCTTACAATTTTTATATTTTTCAGCAGCTTTTTCGGCGAAGTCTACACGCTTGAACTTTTGTTCTAGTGGCAACAAATGGGAGAGCCATCTTGCACAAACCGTCTCTAATATCAAACGGTCAGCTCAGTCATTATATGATAGACGTTCCCTTCTGAAATTCCGGTAAAGTGAGCTTTTATTGGGATATAGTATATCGACCATCTTCTTCTACCATACCCCACTTACGGCGGCAATGTTTTTCTTTGTTACTGCAACAACAGGCCTGTCTGGACGGTTACTGTCTTGAAGACTATTTTGACTCCCTTGACATTCTTAACCGAACGAAAAATTGTTCTTAACGTCACAACAGAACTACAGAGTACCATAGAAACGACAAAATTCAGAAAATATCTTTTTGGAGATACCCATCAAGAAACCCTTTTTTTATCTATAATTATATAAACTCTGATTTCTAGTTTTTTCACATTTATTATAGCTTTTAAATATAGTCACTGTGTGTGAGAGATGGATAACGTGGTCAAGAGTAACTAGATTAGGATATAGGAAATTGATAAACGAACAACATCTATATCAACAAACTATTTGACCATAACATGTTCTCCTGTACTGTCCTGTACGATGGATACTTAAAATATTCTCAAAACGTTGCCCCCTTCAAAAAAGAAGACCATTTGTAAAGAAATAAAAAATAACCAATTGCTGAAAACTATGTTTCGCCTAGTTATGTGAAATTTCAGCACTGGGACATTTTTGCCAATGCATCAAAACAAAGACGTGTAACAGTTCTTTGAAAATAATGAGTTTTTAAAGTCGTTGAATTGTCAGAAAGCATGGCTCCTTTATGCAGTCCTTTTCTGGAAATCAATGTATATATCAGTAAATTGACAGTTACTTTGTAGAGTAATATAAATGTTTTATATGCTGTTCAATTTTCATGTGAACCCTTCCTTTCTATGTTTTGGTGGTGTTTGACATTTTTGTCTCAAAATGTAAGGCAAAGGGTTGAATCGATATTTCACAGTTATTTTAAGTAAACAGCCGTTATCAAGCACATGAAGCTCCCATACCCAGGCTTGATCATGAATTATACGCCTTTGAAAGTCGGAAAATACTGAAAAAAATCTACTTTCAAGGGCAGATAATTCAAGATCAAGCCTGGGTACCTATGATTTTTGATGCATATTTCAGTTGTAAACTTGATTCTCAGTCAGTACACAAAGTTTAAAGAAATTCTGCCCGTAGTAAACTTTTTTGCCCTAGATACATATAGGCAACTGTCCCATTTACCCTTAACTTCTGGATTATTTTCCTCTCTAACCATATTATGATATTACATGATGGTTCTGAAAGAACCACTGCTGAAAAAGACATACCGGTATGGCAGTTTGAAATTTAAGAAAATGGCTAACTATGGAGGCCGCCATTTCACTGTTTGTTGCATCACTACTGAATTATTTATTTAGTTTAAGCCCAATTATTGAATGAAACTAATTGTTTCACGCCAGTTTTCAGTCTCATTCTATAATTTGTATAGAAAAATAACAACGGTTGAACATGATGATGAAAGCGTTAAGTGGACGACATCTGTTTGATACGAAAATTTGCAGACTAACAGCGCTTCCTTCATATAAAAGATTCTGCGTCAGCAAGATTAAATGTAGCAATTACCCCTAATATTTCTTTGGAAACGGATGTCCTCTTCCTAAATTGCAAATGGTTTGCTTTCTCTCTAACAAAAGCACAATTCTAATGTGTCTGATGTAAAAAGTGTACAATTGTTCTCGTGGATAGAATCTTCAATGAGAATGTAATCATTTTCCAGACGCGCTGATTTAGCTGAAACAAAGCTTTAAACATTTACATAATATTCTACTTGGTATTCATATGGGGTTTCCAATTAGATATGCACTTAATAGGCCTTTTCCCTTCAAGCAACTAACTACAGTCACGAATGTCGTGTGTATTATTATAGGGAATGTCAGAATGTACATGTAAGCATGAACTGCAAGCGGAAAACTGATTTAGATGATTTAAGTCGACTTTACAACACTTTCAACGTTTATTTATGACTTTTTATGATAAAATAGGCTTAATATATTTGCCTGGATATTTTGTTTGGGGGTTTATTGCTGTTTTCGTTCAAACATCATATAATCAACCTGTTCTTCATTAACACGATGCAATGACAAAGACTAACCCTTAATTTGTCTGTATATCAGACGGGAGTGCCGATTCTGTAGACTAAATCTTTTCATATATATCAGACGGAAGCGGTTTTCATGTATATCAGACGGGGGTGCCGATTCTGTAGACTAAACATTTTCATGTATATCAGACGGGAGGGCCGATTCTGTAGACTAAATCTTTTCATGTATATCAGACGGGAGGGCCGACTCTGTAGACTAAACCTTTTCATGTATATCAGACGGGAGGGCCGATTCTGTAGACAAAATCTTTTCATGTATATCAGACGGGAGGGCCGATTCTGTAGACAAAACCTTTTCATGTATATCAGACGGGAGTGCCGATTCTGTAGACTAAACCTTTTCATGTATATCAGACGGGAGTGCCGATTCTGTAGACTAAACCTTTTCATTATATCAGATGGAAGTGCCGATTATGTAGACTAAACTCTTTATATATATATCAGACGGGAGTGCAGATTCTGCAGACTTAAAGCTAAATGCCACAATTGCCTATATATGTACATAGGGCAAAACTTTCCTACGGGCAGAATTTCTTTAATCTTTGTGTACTGACCGAGAATCAAGTTTAAAACGGAAATATGTATCATAGGTACCCAGACTTGATCTTGAATTATCTGCCCTTGAAAATTAGAAAATACTAAAAATCCAATTTTCAAGGGCAGATAATTCAAAATCAAGGCTAGAGAACTCTGCATTTTAATTTTTATTTCTGTTTCAGACTTCATTTGCAGTCAGTATACAAAGTTTAAAGACATTCTGTCCGTAGAAAAAATTATGTACAAATAGGCAACTGTGGCATTTACACTTAACCTTTTCATGTATATCAGACGGGAGTGCCGCTTCTGTAGACTAAACCTTTTGTATATCAGACGGGAGTGCCGCTTCTGTAGACTAAACCTTTTCACGTATATAAGATGGAAGTGCGGATTCTGTAGACTAAACCTTTTCATGTATATCAGACGGGAGGGCCGATTCTGTAGACTAAACCTTTTCATGTATATCAGACGGGAGTGCCGCTTCTGTAGACTAAACCTTTTCATGTATATCAGACGGGAGGGCCGATTCTGTAGACTAAACCTTTTCATGTATATCAGACGGGAGGGCCGATTCTGAAGACAAAACCTTTGCATGTATATCAGACGGGAGTGCCGCTTCTGTAGACTAAACCTTTTCATGTATATCAGACGAGAGTGCCGCTTCTGTAGACTAAACCTTTTCATGTATATCAGACGGGAGTGCCGATTCTGTAGACTTAACCTTTTCATGTATATCAGACGGGAGGGCCGATTCTGTAGACTAAACCTTTTCATGTATATCAGACGGGAGGGCCGATTCTGTAGACAAAACCTTTGCATGTATATCAGACGGGAGTGCCGCCGCTTCTGTAGACTAAACCTTTTCATGTATATCAGACGGGAGGGCCGCTTCTGTAGACTTAACCTTTTCATGTATATCAGACGGGAGTGCCGCTTCTGTAGACTAAACCTTTTCATGTATATCAGACGGGAGGGCCGCTTCTGTAGACTTAACCTTTTCATGTATATCAGACGGGAGGGCCGATTCTGTAGACAAAACCTTTTCATGTATATCAGACGGGAGTGCCGATTCTGTAGACTAAACCTTTTCATGTATATCAGACGGGAGTGCCGCTTCTGTAGACTTAACCTTTTCATGTATATAAGACGGGAGGGCCGATTCTGTAGACTAAACCTTTTCATGTATATCAGACGGGAGGGCTGATTCTGTAGACAAAACCTTTGCATGTATATCAGACGGGAGTGCCGATTCTGTAGACTAAACCTTTTCATGTATATCAGACGGGAGTGCCGATTCTGTAGACTAAATCTTTTCATGTATATCAGACGGGAGTGCCGATTCTGTAGACTAAATCTTATCAGACGGGGGCCGATTCTGTACACTAAACCTTTTCATGTATATCAGACAGGAGGGCCGATTCTGTAGACTAAACCTTTTCATGTATATAAGACGGGAGGGCCGATTCTGTAGACAAAATCTTTTCATGTATATCAGACGGGAGGGCCGATTCTGTAGACAAAATCTTTTCATGTATATCAGACGGGAGGGCCGATTCTGTAGACTAAACCTTTTCATGTATATCAGACGGGAGGGCCGATTCTGTAGACTAAACCTTTTATTGTATATCAGACGAGAGGGCCGATTCTGTAGACTAAACCTTTTCATATATATTAGACGGGAGTGCCGATTCTGTAGACTAAACCTTTTCATGTATATCAGACGGGAGGGTCGATTCTGTAGACTAAACCTTTTCATGTATATCAGACGGGAGTGCCGCTTCTGTAGACTTAACCTTTTCATGTATATCAGACGGGAGTGCCGATTCTGTAGACTAAACCTTTTCATGTATATCAGACGGGAGGGCCGATTCTGTAGACTAAACCTTTTCATGTATATCAGACGGGAGGGCCGATTCTGTAGACTAAACCTTTTCATGTATATCAGACGGGAGGGCCGATTCTGTAGACTAAACCTTTTCATGTATATCAGACGGGAGTGCCGATTCTGTAGACTAAACCTTTTCATGTATATCAGACGGGAGTGCCGCTTCTGTAGACTAAACCTTTTCATGTATATCAGACGGGAGGGCCGATTCTGTAGACTAAACCTTTTCATGTATATCAGACGGGAGTGCCGCTTCTGTAGACTTAACCTTTTCATGTATATCAGACGGGAGTGCCGCTTCTGTAGACTAAACCTTTTCATGTATATAAGATGGAAGTGCCGATTCTGTAGACTAAACCTTTTTTATTTCGTTTAAACGAAATAACTAATTCGTTTAAACGAAATGATTTCGTTTAAATGAAATGATTTCGTTTAAACGAAATAGTTATTTCGTTAAAGTTATTTCGTTTAAACGAAATCATTTCGTTTTAAACGAAATAAAAAAAGTCTCACATTACCTAAGTGGTAAAAAAGTGCGTAACATGTCACTTTATGGGCACCGTGTAAAACACTAAACAGAGCTCAATATGATCAATTTTAAACAGTAATAAAAACGGCGTTAACTCAAAACAAACTACATATGACCTTTTATTGTGTCAGTGTGAATTAAACAATAACAAAACAATCAGAAAATAAGCCTGTCCTTATTACCCGGGCTAACACTTTGCCTATTAATGTAAGTTAATTGCAGAACCATAACAAACAATCAAAATATCTTTTCCTTATTTGCTGGTGCTAATGATAAATGTCTTTCGAAGTAAGTTAATTGTACATAAAGCCTACCATTATATACTGGTGATAATGCGTTGTTGCTTTTTAATGTTAATAGCAGAAGAGTTCGAAAATGATGTTGTAAAATGCACATATAGATTCAGCATACAGACATTGCTTAAATCCCATGTTCATTCTCTTTCAAATTTGGCGTTAGGAAAAAGTTCTTCGATAACCGAGAAAGTATTGAATTGCACGTAACTTGTGTGATAGTTTGAGTTTTTCAAGTCATATCAACGATTTTGGGAAGTATCAATCGGTATGCTTTTATGTGAATACATGATTCTGGTACAGTTTGTTGACTTGTGCGCCCCCGTTATGGATATTCAAATATCTTGAATGTTTCGAATAGTAATAAAAAATCCCCCGGGCTTCTGCAGACGTTAATCCACGCACGCACGCACGCACGCACGCACGCACGCACCACGCACCCTAAATGCATCTTATTTTGTCTTACCTTCTACCATACTTTGTGGGAATGATAGACTTCGATCCTAGTTATCCGTATTTTAAGACAACCTTTTTAAATAATTGTGAATTAATGTCACTTCAAATTGTTCATGTAAAAAGCAAGACAATTTTATATTTGGTTATATTTTAGTCATGCGCAGTTGAATATTGAATAACGATTAATTCTGAAAGTCATATACGGAGTTAGTGTACATTATTTTAGATCTCTTTAACTGTTCCAGTTAAATTCTACAATGTCTTATCACACTTTTATGTGATGAAAATGCTGGACAGGTTAATACGAAATTTCAGATTTGTACAATATGTAACCTCCAAAAACTGGCAATCTTAATTAAATTGATGAAGACATGAATAGAAGACATTTTACTACAAATGTTTCTAAAGTACGTTACTACTAAATACTACGTCCTGAATAAGTAAATTATATGATTATACTGATTCAATTCTGGTAGATGATCAAATGACATTAAAACGAGAATTACATAAAATGTAAACATTCAGAGAATAAGTATCGACTAACGCAGCTAAAAAATAAGGAAAGTCCGCACGGAAAAGACAAACTGAAAAGAAATTCCTTGTCCTTGTCAGTTTCACCCGGAATATTGCAATTGCTGACGTGCCTTTACCGTGCGAATTCCATCTGAATTTTTGTAGAGGATACATTCTCCCAGACGCGTATAGTCTGCCTTCTTTACATTCTCTAATCGCGTAAATTATATTTCATATACATTCTCGAAGGCTATATATTCTCGGAGTCGTATAAGGTGTGTGTTCTATACATCCTCTGAAACACGCCTCTGTATTCTATACATTCTCGTAGACGTTGAAGGTCTGTCTTCTATACATTCTCGGAGACACGCCTCTGCCTTCTATACATTCTCGGAGACGCATAAGGTCTGTCTTCTATACATCCTCGGAAATACGCCTCTGTATTCTATACATTCTCGTAGACGTTGAAGGTCTGTCTTCTATACATTCTCGGAGACACGCCTCTGTCTTCTATACATTCTCGGAGACGTATAAGGTCTGTCTTCTATACATTTTCGGAGATGTAAAAGGTCTGTCCTCTATACATCCTCGGAAACACGCCTCTGTATTCTATACATTCTCGTAGACGTTGAAGGTCTGTCTTCTATACATTCTCGGAGACACGCCTCTGCCTTCTATACATTCTCGGAGACGCATAAGGCCTGTCTTCTATACATTCTCGGAGACACGCCTCTGTCTTCTATACATTCTCGGAGACGATAAGGTCTGTCTTCTATACATTCTCGGAAATAGCTCTGTATTCTATACATTCTTGTGAGTATAAGGTCTGTCTTCTATACATTCTCGGTGTAACGTCTGTCTTCTATACATCTCGGAGACGTAAAGTCTGTCTTTATACTATCGGATCGTATAAGTCTGTCTCTATACATTCTCGGAGACAGCTCTGTCTTCTATACATTCTCGGAGACGTATAAGGTCTGTCTTCTATACACTACGAAATTCTGTATTCTATACATTCTCGGAGACGCATAAGGTCTGTCTTCTATACATTCTCGGAGACACGCCTCTGTCTTCTATACATTCTCGGAGACGTATAAGGTCTGTCTTCTATACATTCGGAGTCGTATAGGTCTGTCATCTATACACTCTCGGAGTCGTATAAGGTCTGTCTTCTATACATTCTGGAGAACGATAAGGTCTGTCTTCTATACATCTCGGAGCGTATAAGTCTGTCTTCTATACACTCTCGGAGTCGTATAAGGTCTGTCTTCTATACACTCTCGGAATCGTATAAGGTCTGTCTTCTATACACTCTCGGAGACGTATAAGGTCTGTCTTCTATACACTCCCGGAGACGTATAAGGTCTGTCTTCTATACACTCTCGGAGACGTATAAGGTCTGTCTTCTATACATTCTCGAGGACGTATAAGGTCTGTCTTCTATACATTCTCGGAGACGTATAAGGTCTGTCTTCTATACACTCTCGGAGTCGTATAAGGTCTGTCTTCTATACACTCTCGGAGACGTATAAGGTCTGTCTTCTATACATTCTCGGAGACGTATAAGGTCTGTCTTCTATACACTCTCGGAGACGTATAAGGTCTGTCTTCTATACATTCTCGGAGTCGTATAAGGTCTGTCTTCTATACACTCTCGGAGACGTATAAGGTCTGTCTTCTATACACTCTCGGAGACGTATAAGGTCTGTCTTCTATACACTCTCGGAGTCGTATAAGGTCTGTCTTTATACACTCTCGAGTCGTATAAGGTCTGTCTTCTATACACTCTCGGAGACGTATAAGTCTGTCTTCTATACATCTCGGAGCGTATAAGGTCTGTCTTCTATAACTCTCGGAGTTATAAGGTCTGTCTTCTATACATTCTCGGAGACGTATAAGGTCTGTCTTCTATACACTCTCGGAGACGTATGAGGTCAGTCTTCTATACACTCTCGGAGACGTATAAGGTCTGTCTTCTATACACTCTCGGAGACGTATAAGGTTGTCTTCTATACATCTCGGAGACGTATAAGGTCTGTCTTCTATACATCTCGGACGTATAAGGTCTGTCTTCTATACATTCTCGGAGACGTATAAGGTCTGTCTTCTATACACTCTCGGAGACGTATAAGGTCTGTCTTCTTACATTCTCGGAGACGTATAAGGTCTGTCTTCTATACACTCTCGGAGACGTATAAGGTCTGTCTTCTATACATCTCGGAGTCGTATAAGGTCTGTCTTCTATACATTCTCGGAGACTATAAGGTCTGTCTTCTTACATTCTTGGAGACGTATAAGGTCTGTCTTCTATACATCTCGGAGACGTATAAGGTCTGTCTTCTATACACTTCGGAGACGTATAGGTCTGTCTTCTATACATTCTTGGAGACGTATAAGGTCTGTCTTCTATACACTCTCGGAGACGTATAAGGTCTGTCTTCTATACATTATCGGAGACGTATAAGGTCTGTCTTCTATACACTCTCGGAGTCGTATAAGGTCTGTCTTCTATACATTCTCGGAGACGTATAAGGTCTGTCTTCTATACATTCTCGGAGTCGTATAAGGGTCTGTCTTCTATACATTCTCGGAGACGTATAAGGTCTGTCTTCTATACATTCTGAGACGTATAAGGTCTTGTCTTCTATACATTCTCGGAGTCGTATAAGGTCTGTCTTTTATACATTCTCGGAGACGTATAAGGTCTGTCTTCTATACACTCTCGGAGACGTATAAGGTCTGTCTTCTATACACTCTCGGAGACGTATAAGGTCTGTCTTCTATACACTCTCGGAGACGTAAAAGGTCTGTCTTCTGTACATTCTTGAAGACGTATAAGGTCTGTCTTCTATACACTCTCGGAGACAAGCATCTGTCTTCTATACATTCTCGGAGACGTATAAGGTCTGTCTTCTATACACTCTCGGAGACCTATAAGGTCTGTCTTCTATACATTCTTGGAGACGTATAAGGTCTGTCTTCTATACACTCTCGGAGACGTATAAGATCGTCTTTCTATACATTCTCGGAGACGTATAAGGTCTGTCTTCTATACACTCTCGGAGACGTATAAGGTCTGTCTTCTATACACTCTCGGAGACGTATAAGGTCTGTCTTCTATACACTCTCGGAGACGTATAAGGTCTGTCTTCTATACATTCTCGGAGACGTATAAGGTCTGTCTTCTATACATTCTCGGAGTCATATAAGGTCTGTCTTCTATACACTCTCGGAGTCGTATAAGGTCTGTCTTCTATACATTCTCGGAGACGTATAAGGTCTGTCTTCTATACACTCTCGGAGACGTATAAGGTCTGTCTTCTATACATTCTCGGAGACGTATAAGGTCTGTCTTCTATACATTCTCGGAGTCATATAATGTCTGTCTTCTATACATTCTCGGAGACGTATAAGGTCTGTCTTCTATACATTCTCGGAGACGTATAAGGTCTGTCTTCTATACACTCTCGGAGACAAGCATCTGTCTTCTATACATTCTCGGAGACGTATAAGGTCTGTCTTCTATACACTCTCGGAGTCGTATAAGGTCTGTCTTCTATACATTCTCGGGACGTATAAGGTCTGTCTTCTATACATTCTCGGAGACGTATAAGGTCTGTCTTCTTCTACCATTCTCGGAAAAGTCGCTATACCTATAAGGTCTGTCTTCTATACATTCTCGGAGACGTATAAGGTCTGTCTTCTATACACTCTCGGAGACGTATAAGGTCTGTCTTCTGTACACTCTCGGAGACGTATAAGGTCTGTCTTCTATACACTCTCGGAGACGTATAAGGTCTGTCTTCTATACAATCTCGGAGACGTATAAGGTCTGTCTTCTATACATTCTCGGAGACGTATAAGGTCTGTCTTCTATACACTCTCGGAGTCGTATAAGGTCTGTCTTCTATACACTCTCGGAGACGTATAAGGTCTGTCTTCTATACATTCTTGGTGACGTATAAGGTCTGAAATAAGGCACGGCGGGTCACCTGGGTTTTTCCTCCACCATCAGCTGAAAAGTCACCTTATGACCTATAACTGTGCATACCTGTCAAGGCACACGCATGTTGGCCCTATATCACACTCACACGCCTACTATTCCAAGTCACACGCATTTTAAGAAATGAAGCAATGAAACTTTTTTCGTAGAAAATCATTGAATCAAACGTGTCTGGCGTCATTTACAGGGTGTTTTATACCGTTTCATACCGTATAATGCAGTTTTTATATTCACAGGTGCAATTTGTTTTTCATAACGCATGAATAAACATCACAAAAATTAATATGGAGGTAGACGATTCAAAACCATATCTATTTTGTGTTGAAAAAAAAAAACATTAAATTTTCAATGTAAGGGTGTCTTTGGCTTCTAGCGGGGCTTCGCCTCACAGACCCCAACGGCGGTCAGCTGCCCTTGGAACCAAATCACATTTGTGGCCTTTGTAGAGCCTTGACTGTGCCGGAGCGACGTTAAACCCAAGAAAAACAAAAAACATCTGTAGATTCATAAAAATTGTCTTCTATCTCGGAGACACGTAAAGTATATATGTTTTCTATACATTCTCGGATACTTATAAAGTCTGTCACCTATACATTCTCAGAGACGCGCATATGTATCATTTCTTTACGTTTCGTAAAGTCTATCTTACATACTATAAAAGATGCCCTAATACCGGTTCTTAATAAATCTTTGTTTCAGCTTTATGACACTTTACATGATGGATCTGAAAAAGACAAAACTGCACCGGTCTTGCATTATTTTGAACTAAAAATCTCTTAGCTGTTATATTCTTTTCGAAATGCCTTTTAGTTAAAGACTTCAGGTATGAAAATAATGGCTTTTCCATCGTTTTAAGTCATATCGATATATTTTGCTTTACGTACCTTAAGCTTGATACATCTATTGCATACTTTCAGTGATTTCTCCTGTATCGCGAATGCCAAAAGAGGTGAAATGTCATGCATAATTCTGTTGTGCGTTAACCCGGGAAAAACTGTCGGCCAGTTATCATTCGGAATATAGAATTTGATTAAAGACTGATTCTTTAAAATGTTTTGTACATTATGAACAAAATAGAACATATAGTTAATTGTGACTTGTACGAATACAAAGTACACCATTTATAAATACAAAAAAAAAATCACATAATCAATGACTAGTTTATATATTTCACGACAAGTTATATGTCAGTAATTTAAAAACAACTTAGGATGAACAGTATACAACTAATTTGTAATAGTATTCAGAATAGTGCTTCTCTTAAACATTGCATTTTTACAGTATAATGCTAATCTATAAAGTACCATCTTATTTTCTGATTGAATCAAATCTAAGAATTTATGCATACTAGCATATTATTTTTGCGTAATTCTGTACAGCACGGGCATATGATAATAAAGTGAAATTCATCTTCCAAGTCTACAGAGTGACAGCACTGACAGTATCTTTCATTTCTGGGTATTCTATTTCTGAAATATCAACATATCTAAATTCTAAACGTGGGCGCAGCGATTCTTAATCGAGTGATTTAAAATCACAATGGACTTGGTAGAACATCTGAATATACTGATTAATCAAAAGTATTTTAATTTTTACAGTAATTACACATATCTAGCACACAGCTAGTTTCCTTATTTGCGAACCAACCGTTGCCTGAAAATATATGCAAAGTTTTTACCAACCGACAGGGGATTATCCCATATAAGCAAAAATCCACAAACATGTAATAGTTCTGAAAGGAAAGAGTAAAATCATTATTTCTTCTTATCTACTGTCTCTCATATTCTTAACTGTTTGATCTTTACAGAAAGTTGACGTTGTTTTATATTAAGTCTGATGAGTGAATTAAACTAATTGTCTCATGCCAGTTTTCAGTCTTATTCCTGAATATCGACTCATCCATTTCAATACAAAATAACAGCGGTTGGAAATGATGGTGAAAAGTGTTAAGCAACTAGGACGACAGCTGTCGGTATTTGATAGGATAATTTACAGAATAACAGCGCTTCCTTCATATAAAAGAGTTTGCGTCACCAAGATTAAGTGTAGTAATTATCCCTAGTATTTCTAAGGAAACGGATGTCTTTTTGCTGAATTACTAATGCTTTCTTTCTCTACGTACAAAAACACGATTTTAATGTTTTTGATGTGAAAAAGGTACAATTGATTTCGTGGAAAGAATCTTCAATGAGAGTGTAATGCTTTTCTAGACGCACTTACTTAAACAATGATTTATACGTTTACATAACATTCTACTTGTTATTCACAGGCTTTCCGCTGAAGTAGACATATTTGTAACAAGCAACTGCTGTAGAATATTCATAGCATAATGTATTATACAAATGATGAACTTCATCAATAATTTGACTTTTGACGTTATTTACTGTAGATCTATATGTTAAATTATGATTAGTCATGCTTCATGTGTTTCGTTGCCTTAGTATATAAAAGTAACTCAAAATGGCTTATGTACATGTACCTAACATCAAGACTTTCCAACGCAGCATAGCATTTATTGTCAATTTATAAATATAAAAAGATAATTATCTTTCTCACGTTTCCGATCTTATACTCATTTTAGCTTGACTGTGATTAAAGTTAAATCAAATAAACATAGATTTTCTGTAATATTTATATGTGTACAAACTAGATTTAGTCCATTTGTTTCTTCTTTCATATTCTTTAGAAATAAGTGTGGAATAAACTTCACCAGGTACTTCACAGATATTTTATTTTGATTTTTCTGAGTGTTTCAGGCGTCAGATACATATGTACAATTTTAGATGCTTATAGTTATTTTTAACTATAAAATGTAATTTACTATTTTTTAAAGTAATCATTCATCCAGATAGATTGGCTGATGCAGAAAAGTCATAAGATTTGAAACATTTATAAAACATTTGACTATCTTTTTGATTTAACTACTGTGTTACAACAGCTTGGCCCAGTTCTGATATCACTAGACAGCTTTTACATGTAAGCCTGTACCAAACTTATTCAACTCTATTCATTACTTTGCTCAATTCTGTCAATTTGTAGAAAAATTGTGATAATATCGACAATTCTGCATGACAAAACTAGTTTCAGCTGGGTTGATACATAACGTTTTATACGTGGTCTGATCAAACATAAGAAACATTTCGTTTTCTAACCACTACAAACCGGGCATTCACGTAAACACCAAACAGACGCACTTCTGTGTGAACTTCGCCGTCAATGCAGAGAATAGATTCATATTTTCTGTTTTGAAGATTTCATTTTGAATTAAGAAAAAGTATTTTCAACGTAATTCTTTTAGATACACGTATATTGCTTTACAAAATGCCCAAAAACGTGTATTGATCCGCATTACAACATATAAAAGGGAGAAATGTTAACATTACATTGCTTTTGGCCGTAACAATGGGTTAGCCCTCTGCATGTCAATTGACACACATAGATTAATTGTGTGATTTTTATGCCAACATGTTTTTCAAAAAGGTCACAGCCGCAATCATGCCACTGATCACACAATCATTCATTCGGTCATAACCGAAATGGCGTTAATGTCTTTGTATTCTGGGTTATAGGTATGAAATGTAGTATTGTTGAGGATATTCTGTGAGACTTACATGTATGGATATAGTCCGAGATATAACAGAAGCTTGAACTAGGATGCAGTACTCGGCTCTAGCGGATTTTTTTCAGGACAGATCACACGAGGCGCGAAACACGGAGTGTCATCTGGTATGACAAATTCCACGAGAGCCGAATACAAAAGTCCAGATCTAGCTACTGTTATATCTCGGATTATATCTTACACTAAGTCTCACAGAATATCCTCAACATCTAACAACCCTATTATTACATACCTCCACCTTTTTGTTATCAAACGAAATCTTTAATATTTAAACAATGTTTTAATGGAACTGAGTGTAGAGTAAACTGAGTTTAGTTTTGTGTTCAATATCTAGAACTGTGTCAGGCAATACATATTAGATAGAAGTAGTCCGGCAGCATACAATACAAAAGGTATTAACTTGTGAACTATAAGCCTTAACTTTAACAGACTTTATATAGTCATATAATAAAAAGATTTATTTAATACAGTAATATTGTCATTGTATGAACAGTTTACATTTCGGCCATCAAATACGGTATTGCTGTTATCATTTGAACACTGGTTTTTACTTTTAGAGACGTTGGAAACATTATTCTGGGTGTAATTTAGATATAAAGCAGTTTTTAGAATTTTTTTGTGTAATCAACTATTGTCAAATAATACGATGCAGTAAGAAGATAACCCTTTGCCTGTAGTCTGCATTTTTGACAGACAGGTAGGTAGGTAGGTAGGTAGGTAGGTTGGCAGGTGGACAGGCAGGTTGGTAGGTAAGTAGGTTGGCATATGGACAGGCAGGTTGGTAGGAAGGCAGGTGGACAGGCAGGTTGGAAGATAGGTAGGTAGGTAGGTAGGTAGGTTGGCAGGTGGACAGACGGGTAGGTAGATAGGTAGGTTGGCAGGTGCACAGGCAGGAAGGTAGGTAGGTAGGCAGGTGGACAGGCAGGTTGAAAGACAGGTAGGTAGGTAGGACGGCAGGTTGACAGGTGGACAGGCATGTTGGAAGACAGGTAGGTATAGGTAGGTAAGTAGGTAGGTAGGAAGGTAGGTAGACAGGTATGCAGGTAGGAAGGGAGACGGGCAGCCAGGTAGGGTGATAGATGAGTAGGTAGGTAGGTAGGTAGAAAGAAAGCAGACAGACGGGTAGGTAGAGAGACATGTATATATAATATTGAAAATCTTTGCACTGTAGTTCTGTATAATATGTATGTTACAATTTCATTGCTTCAAATGAGAAGCCATTTCACGGTGATCATATAAGCCTTGTTATCATGTCATACAGTTCCATTGTGTTTAGACATTTCTGTATTTGCTCAAAAGACGGAATGACATAGGTTATTCTCCGACTATTTCATGAGCGCGTTTGTTGTGACGTGCCGTTTCACTTTCTGCTCTTCGACTTTAAAATTATGATTTTATCCTTAAATGTTTTCGGAACCACATAACATAGTAACCGGCCCATACACGGTCAGTAATGTTGGCTATGATATTGAGTCAATAATATTGAAAATCTTTCATTTTGCCACAAACTGCACAGTCATTTTACCTAAATTCTTATTGTCCCCCACGACCCCCGCCTTTTTCAAAGAAAAAAATGGGGGACATAGAAAAGGGCTCCGTCCGCCCGTCCGTCGCGCTTCGTGTCCGGTAAATAACTCTGCCATCCATGAAGTTTTTTTTTAAATAACTTGGCACAAATGTTCCCCATAATGAGACGACGTGTCATGCCTAAGACGCAGACACCTAGCTCCAAGTTCAAGATCACACTTAAAGGTCAAAGGTCAACATGGTCCCTTTCATGTCCGATACATAACCATTTTTTTCCTGTATACTGCCATCCATCAAAGGATTTTGGAATGACATGGCACAAATGTTTCCAAAATGAGGCGACGTGTCATGGGCAAGAACCAGAATCTCCTAGCTCCAAGTTCAAGGCCATACTTGGAGGACACAGGTTTAGAGCACCAGCTTCATCTCCGCTCTTTAAATCTATCACTCATCAAGGGATTTTATAACCATTTGGCACAAATGTTCCCAATAAGACTCAGACCCCTGTTTCAAAAGTCAAGATCACATTTAGAAGTCAAAGATAATAAGACATTTTTTACTTGGTCAGGTCAGTGGCGTTATTTTTCTTTTCATGGATGGATATACAAGTAACTTTGCACAATTAGTCACCCTAAAAATTATTTGTTGCATGTGAAACTCAGACCTAAGGTCAAGGTCACAGGTACCCTAGTTAACTTTTTTTTGTTAGTACATGCAATTACTTCATTTTATATGACATGTGTTTGACAAGTACCAAAACAACACTACAATACTATTGATAATCAGTGTATGGGCCGCTTTAATGATAGTAAAATAGAGTTAAGTGATATTTCCCAAAATCGGCCGAAACAAGTTTAATAATATTGTCAATATAAGATATTGTCAATTATATTGAAAATGAATAGGCAATATTGAAGACTTGCGCACAATATTGACGACAATCAGGAAGATGCTTTCATTGCGTTTATCCAACGCTAAAATTACGCTTAGTACCAAAACAGGGTTTATTCTTGCATAATGGCGGTCAAAACGTAATTGAATAAGAATATTTGGTAAAATCATTGCACAGTTTGTGGCAAAATGAAAGATTTTTAATATCATCGACTCAATATTATTGCCAATATTATTGAACGTGTACGTCGTTCGTTCCTGAAAACTTCTTTTCATGGAATATCTAGACTTCAATCATCCGAGGATTTAATAGTTAGTGATGTTCATGCTTAAATTTGCAGTATTTTCTCTTCGTTTCCCCATGCCATTTATATTTTAATTTACCAAAATCATGCATTAACCTATATTTTGAATTTGACTGATACCTACCTATTTTGTACTTTTTAACCTGAAAACCTTACGATAACTGTGTTTAAGTCAGTTTCTAAGGGAATCCGCATTGATATTCAAATCTATTCATCTGGTATCTTGGTTTTCATTAGCTTTAATAAAAATACAAGTCATGTTCCAATCTGATGAAATATGTCCAATTTAAATTAACACTTCATAGTTTCAGCGAGCAATTTATGTTATTTTCTGTTAATTATGTCTGATTTGTGTGCTTTTATATGGAAATAGTTTCCTCTGAAAAGTCATTAAATACGGAATTAAAGAGACAGTTACAAATTCGCTTCAGCTGATTGAGTACATCACTTAACGAAGAAATTGAAGGAGTTGAAAGGTTTTTCTTTACAGTTTCGTTTACTCTCATAGACAAGTGAAAGTGAATTAATGAAAAATAGAACATCATATATAATATTATAACACAGCTGGCATTTACAATACCACCTGAGCATAATTTACTATTTTACAAAACCTATATATTCAACATTCTGTCATCTTAAGACATTGAAACTTTATCAATAATTTTCTGAGCTGATATTAACAGCTCACTACATAATCGAAACAGGCATGCTTTTTGGAGAAATCGTCTGTAAAAATAAAAAGTTATAGTACTGTTCTGAAATTATTGCCGTATTGGTGCATGTTTTCGTTTATAGAATGAAAGTTCAAGGATGCTCTCTCTCTCTCTCTCCCCCTCCCCCATCCCCCCCCCCACACACACTCTCTCTCTCTCTCTCTCTCTCTCTCTACGTACGTACGTGTGTGTGTGCTCGGGTTAGCGTCTTTTTCAGAAAGAATTCAGTTATATAAACGAAGATGTTTACTTAAGGTATTAGATCACTAATAGTAATATTTACAAAATGGCCTTTGCCTGGTATATTCTGAAAGGTAGCCGTGTTATGCACTATTTTGCAATTTTTAAACAACTTTTACCGTGCCGTTTTTTATAAATTTTGTATAACTTATGGTATCTCCTCAAGCTCAAGTAGAGACAAATTTCAAAATGATAGCCACTATCCAAAACGTTTGCAGAGAACTCATTTTACCATTAATTTTAATAAAAGAAACATCAAACTATTGGTAAACAATTATAAAACACAAAAATAAAAATGTCAGTATCATTTTTTCTATGGTGCCTCAAGTAAACGAATTTAATGAGACAGAATTCATACTTCAACATTGAAAAAATAAGGTCGAATGCTGTGTTTCTGTTTTAGAATTTTGCTTACTCCATTTAAAAATAACCTTAGGGCAGACGTAAAACCTACCTAAATTTCTTCCACAATATATAATCTAAGAGTGAAAGCAAAATAGAGAACTTTCACCGCGTGTAACTCAATATTTTTAAGGATGTGTAACTCTACCCCTTCTGTTTTAAGTAGTAAACTCACTCTGAACACCAAGAAATCGCTTATAAGATTAATCTTTTTCCATTTTTGTACAAGAAATCAATAATAAGTCTTGAAAGAAGTAAAAACTTACTAGAAAAAAAGGAAAATAGGGAAAAAAATGTTTTGTCCCAGTAGGGCTTGAACCTACGTCCCCCTAAGTATTGCATTAAAAGTAGGTTTATGGTAGGAATTGATTACTCTTCAGAAAGGAGGTTCTCTATTAGTGATCTAATACCTTAAACCAAAAATCTGCCTCACTGGAATGTCATTCCGTGTACACGTGACATGATACCTCACATTATACTGATACCTACGGCGTACCATTTGGGTTAAAAGTAAAGAGATACACCGAGAAGTTGTAAAACTATACCTGCACGTATAATTGAATACCTGCAGGTACAAAAATATACCTGTAAGTGTAAAACAAAATTGTACCTGCAGGTATAAAATTGTACCTGCAGGTGTAAATTATACCTGCAGGTTCACTTTTATACCTGCAGGTACAAATCAGAAATGTACCTGCAGGTATAAAAGTGTACATGCAGGTATATTTTTGTACCTGCAGATACACTTTTATACCTACAGGTACAAATCAGAAGGAGGTATAATTTATACCTGCAGGTATAAATATTTTTGTAAGTGTAGGTATAAAATTGTAGGTGCGGGTATAATTTTATACCTGCACGTATTTTAGTATAAAGTTGTACTTGCAGGTATAAAATTGTACGTGCAGTTATAAAATTGTACGTGCAGTTATAAAATTGTACGTGCAGGTACAAGTTTATACTTGCACGTTCACTTTTATACCTGCACGTACATTTCAAATTTATACATGCAGGCATATTTAGTACCTGTAGGTATAGAAATATACCTGCACGTATAAAATTGTACCTGTACTCCTTGTTTTATGTATTTACTTTTGACTCAAATGGTACGCCATAGAAACCAGGCAGACCAGTTCTAAAACTATCCTCTTAATGCTGAGCGACAGGCAAGGATGCTGCTAGAGCTATAACCATTTTTCACGTCTTTGGTATGACTCGGCCATGGCGTGAACCAAACTGAAATATTAAAAGCTGAACATTTATTTTACAATGATATTGCAACTCCGCCAATACACAAATGTCTGTGTGCCCCTGATTATGGACACACTCCGTATAGGATATAAGCCTAAAACGATTCAGTATGTAAAATACTGGACTGTCCGAAATGCGTCAGCGCTGAGGACCGTCCAGTATTTTACATATTGGATCGTTTGAGGCTTATATCTTACTTAAAACACTGTTTTTATGACACAACCAATAAAGAAGTACCATAAACAACTGACGTAAAATATTCATAAATTAATTCGGTGTTATTTACTTTACCGCATTTAATAACAGTTATTACATGACTGTATTCTACTGTTTCTCTGATTGGCTGAAAACGGTTTGAAAAGTATATCGGGACAATGTCGTTTGAGAATGTTGTTTGTCGTGTCGCATTGTTGCACGTCGTATTGCATTGTGGCGATGTCATATCGCATGGTCGTGTGTCGTATTGCAATATCGCGTGTCATGCTATTGGCGCATAGGCGACACACGACAATGCGACACGACATCGCAACAATGTCGTTTGAGAATGCGTTTGCGTATCGCATTCTCGCGCGTCATATCGCATTGTCACGCGTCGTATCGCATTGTCGCACGTCATGAGTCGTTAAAATGCAGACACAACGCGCGACAATGCGATATGACATCGAGACAATGCGATACAACGTGCGACAACAACGCGATATGACAGACGACAATGTGACGTGACATCGCGACATATCGTGCCAAAATTGCCAACTTGACGCACGACATTGCGAAGCGACATCTCAACATTTTGACGAATGTCATATCGCATTGTCGCGCGTCTTATTGCATTTTCGTTTGTTGTATCGCATTGTTGCACATCGTATCGCATTGTCGGGATGTCGTATCATAATGTCGTGAGTAGTATAGTAATTGTTTGTTTTAGGCCAATCTGACCCCCCTGACCCCTTGACCCTATTCTATAAGTGGACTTTAATCTTACCCTAAACTTAAAATACTAACTTGGTACCCTTGATACCCTGAAAATCTTTTAAATCTTTAGTTAAACCGAATGAAAACCTTTGGTTTAACCAAAAAAAGATTTAGTCTTTGTCCAGACTGACCCCTTACCCCTATCTAAAAAATCCAATGTCGGACAATTTAAAACCTATGGGTTTTAAACAGACTAAAAAGTTTTAAACATATATAATATAAGATGAGTTTACAAAATAAAATATTTTTGTTTGAAAAGAAAGAAGATTTACTGATATATAAACCCCCTTTAAATGTTATAAAAAAAAAATGGGAGAAAAATGATAAAAGCTACCTGTTCATCTTGTGGAAAGATGAATCAAAGTTTGTTAAAAGTACAGGGGGTAATTTAGATATTCACAAAGCAATGTTACCTTTATTACCTAAGAAAGGTTTAACCACTTCCGGGATATAATTATTGTGGGCCTGGAAATCCTTTAGTAATGGACCTCCTGTAAAACGAACTGGATGCAGTATGTATGGACCATGATTTTTGCTTGACGGATGTAAAAAAGGGTACATGTGATAAGCAAATGCTTTCCAATTTAATAAAAAACTAAATCAAAAACATTTGGAGAAAAGATTGCAAAACATTTAGTTGTAAAACCAGCTATCAAACGAAATACAATTTGGGGTTGGACAAAAATCAAAAAACGGGAAAAGGGGGTAGAGTACACCCTCGGAATCACTGCACCAAGCAAACCGCTGGAGCGATGAATTAGCAGAAAAATTTTACACAAACCAATTAAAAGAAAATTTAGGAAACAAAGAGTGATTGTTAATGATACTGATGATACTTGGTCAGCTGATTTAGTTGACATGCACTTTTTCAAAAAAATAATAAGGAGTAAAAGTATTTGTTAACCGTTATTGATATATTTAGTAAATTGTTTGGGGTTTAAATTCCTTAAAAAATAAAACTGGAGAATCTGTTACTGAAGCATTTGAAAAAAAATTTTAGAAGGACGATTTACAAGTAAGTTTTATGGGTAGATGAAGGAAAAGAATTTTAAATAAAAAGTTTGAATTTTTTTTAAATAAAAATAAGATTAATATGTATCATACATTTAATGAAGGAAAGGCTGTTATATAGAAAGATTTAATAGAAGTTAAAAAGAATAATGTGGAAATTTTTACAGCAAATAATACTTATACTTATTTAGATAATTTGCAGGATATGGTTGATAAAATATAACAAAACAAAACATTCTAGTATAAAAATGACACCAAACCCGAAGCTAGTAAAAACTTAAATAAAGGTACTGTTTATTTTAAAATTTATATGGTGAATTTAAAATACCAAAGGCAAGCAAAATTTAAATTGGTGATCGAGTTCGCTTAAGCAAACTTAAAAGACATTTTGAAAAAGGATATACACCAAACTGGACAGGGGAAATATTTATAATTTATAAATTAATAATACAAACCCCAGAACATACACTATTAAGAATTTAAATGAAAAAAATTCAAGGTTCTTTTTATGAACAAGAACTTTTACCTATACACAAGAAATTTTTAGAATAGAAAAATTTTTTAGACGAGACTATAGAAAAAACAAGCTTAGTAAAATGGAAAGGTTATAAATGAAAAATTTAAAGTTGGGTACCATTTGCGTCTTGAACAAATTTATTTAGAAATAAAAAGTTTAATTATATAAATGAGCAATAAAAATCTAATTTTAATAATAATGGAATAGAAACAAAAGATCAATTAATTATTCACTTTAACTAAACTAGCTGCTGCTTACAGAAAAAATTATAAAATTTTTTGGGAGAGTAAGTACCGGATTATATATTACAGCAGGGGTCTTTGGTTTTTTCAGCTGCATTGTACTTTCCAGCTATTCCTATATTTGTAGCAGTTGCTGGTGCTGTCCAACAGTAATTACCCTATTTTTCTAACAGACTAAAACTTGACGACAAGAAATTTATTTTAAAAACACATCATCACAAAATAAAACAATTATAACAAAAGCACGGATTGCAGCTTTAGCTGTTCATGACCCTAATGATCCCGGAAAAGTAAATAAAGAAGATCCAAATAAAGTTATTCAGGGTATTTTTACAATATATTAAAAAATGCAGAAAGAAAAAAATTATTCAAACACCTCTTTAAATGCACCCTGAAGGAATTTAAACTTAATGGATATAAAAGTAAAAAGAAGAAGAGCTGTATTAACTTTAATTAAAGATTTTTTCTATAAGTATTTTATATATATGAGAAAAATTATATCAGTTGAAGGTAATATTGCATCAGGAAAAAGTACGTTTTTAGATATTATTAAAGAATTAATCCTAATTTTAATATAATCCGAACCAATTCACGAATGGCAAAATGTTATGGATCCGCGTGCAAACCCAAGGTTCCAGCTTTGCAAGTTATAATTTATATAACCTTTTTGGGAAATTGCTGCTCAAAAACCTTCCAAATATTTATTTTCCTTTCAGCTAACAACTTTAAACAGTCATATAAAAATGTTATCTTCTGCTAAAAAAGTTTGATGGTGTTTCTGTCCTTGAAAAGTTGTTATTAACTAACAGTAAGTTTTTACCCAAAAAAACATCACGGGCATGGTGTTATAAATGACCCCGAGTGGGGAGTATACAAACTTTTATTAACTGATCATATTATAAAACCATATGGAAAAAATCAATTGATGGATTTGTTTATGTTAAAAACCGACCCAGAAATATGTTTTAAAGACTTCAAAAAAGAAACAGAACGGAAGAAAAAAAGTTGGTTTAGATTATTTAGAAAAACTACACAAATTACACGAAGAATGGTTAAACAGAATGTTTCAAGAAGGTATTAAAATTTTAACAGTTGATAACAATTTTGAAAAAAAAGACTTTAAAAATCTTATTCAAAGATATAGATAATATAAACAAATTTCTCAAATCAATAAATTTCATTAGGTGCGTTTTTAAAGATTTTTTTTATAAGTATATTATATATAGATGGTTAATAGAAAGGTAGATAGAATGATTATGCCAAATTATCTAGCACTTTGGAGAAATAATGAAAACCAGACAAAAATTCATATAAAAAAGTTCTTTTAAAAAAGAAAATGTTATTAAATCAAAACTTGATCAAATAGTTAGCGATGAATATAAAAATCACGTTATTGATAAATTACAAAATGTTATAGATCCTTATCTTTTTAAAAAAAAAAATTTTTTTGAATGGAACTGTGGTTGTCTATTTAAATGAAGAAGAAAATGATGAAAGATTATTGATTGTCCCAGACCAAATAATTATCGAAACAATCCTAAAAAAGTTATTGTAACCGACTGTGATACTAATTGAAGAAAAAATATTAGAAGCACTTACAAAGCATCTAAAGAATTTGGTATTTAATGCTGGGTTATAAAAATGTGTTGTGAAGGGACAAACCCAGTAAAATGTGGAATATCAAAGTTAATGGAAAAAAAAATATAATTTAAATATTTTATTTCTTCTTAAAGATAATTTAAAACTTTATTTATTTTATTATTTTTTTAATTATTTTTTTAATTATTTTTTAATCATTTTTTGCTTGAAGATTTTTTTTCTAAATATAATAAAAGATGGAAATCGAGAGATCTACAAACAATATTATAAGAAATTTTAAATTAAAATTACATTAAAACAAGATCCAAAGAATCAATTATATTTAAAATATAAACGCTCTTATGAAATACTTAAATCTGAACTAAAACTTTAAAAGGTATAAAAATAAATGTTGTTTTAAAAATAACTTTTGCAAAAATGGATAAAACTGATACAATATATAAAATCAGCTTATTTTCAATCAAAGGCTTTAGAAATTATTAACACAAACGAAATAAAAAAAACTTTTCATCAAGCTTTTGATGAAATAATAAATAGAATTGGTAATTGGATTTCAGAAGGAAGTGCTGGAGAATAGATTCAGTTGATGCTCATTATATAAATAGATATAAGTATAGTCCACTGGCTGCTTCAAGTTATTTGAATTACCAAAGAAAAATTACAACATCCAATGAAAGGATTAATAAATATAAAGAATGATGATAACGAATGTTTAGATGGTGTCATTTAGCTTCAATTTCCTGTAACAAAACATTCTGAAAGAGTTTCAAATTATAAAAAACATATAAACGATCTTGATTATACTGGAATTAAATTTCCTGTTACATTAAAACAAAACCTAAAATAGAAGTTTTAAATGAAAAATCATTTAATATATTTGGATATGAAAGAAAATAGTATTTATCCATTGTACATATCAAAATATCAATACGAAGAACACTGTGACTGTTGCTAATTACTAATGATAAAATAATGATAAAATAAATGATAAAATTAACGATGTGACTGTAAGCCCTCAAGAACGTAGTCCAACATTAGTTTGGATAAAAGACTTAAAAGATTAATGAATAACAAAACAAAAAAAACAAACAAGAAACTTTTTGTAGATCTTGTCTGCAACACTTTACTCAAGAAAGAATATTAAATGGAACATATTCCAAATTGTTTAGCTATTAATGGTACCAAGGTGTAAAAATGCCAAAAGGGAAGTAAAGTCCAATTTAAAATTATCATAAAGGTTTAGCAGTACCTTTTGTAATTTATGCTGATTTTGAATCAATAACTAAAAAAATTTTAACTGCTTTACCATCAACTGAAACTTCATTTACTGAACCATATCAAATCATATAGATTGTGGTTACGGCTATAAAGTTGTTTGTTGTTATGACGATAAATATACTAAACCAACCCAGATTTATAGAGGCCCTAATGCAGTTTATAAGTTTATTGAAAAAATGCTTGAGGAAAATGAATATTGTAAAGAAATATTTAAAGAACATTTCAACAAAGAACTAAGAATGTCTAAAAATGATTCAACCGAATTTAAAAAACAAAAGTTTTGTCATATTTGTGAAAAAGAATATAAGGAAAATGAAAATCCTGTCCGTGACCATTGTCATATAACAGGAAAATTCAGAGGAAGTGCTCACTCAGAATGTAATATTAATTTTAAACTAACGCACAAAATTCCTGTTATTTTTCATAATTTAAGAGGTTATGACGGTCATTTTATTATGCAACAAATAGGAAAATTTAAAAAAGAAATTAATGTTATTCCTAACAATATGGAAAGATATATGGCATTTATGATTTCTGACTTGGTCTTTATTGATTCATTTCAATTTATGTCTCAATCATTGGATAACCTAGTAAAAAATATTCCAGAATTTAAATACTTATCTCAAGAATTTGATTGTGAAAACATTAATTTATTAAAGACAAAAGGTGTTTATCCATATGATTACATGGATTCATTTAAAAAATTCAAAGAAACAGAATTACCTTCTAAAGAAGAGTTTTATTCAATTTTAAATGAAACTAATATTTCTGACAACGAATATGAACATGCTAAAAATATCTGGAAAAAATTCAAAATTAAAACAATGGGAGAATATCATGATCTATATTTAAAAACTGATGTATTACTTTTAGCTGATGTATTTGAAAATTTTAGAAAATTATGTTTAGAGTACTACAAATTAGATCCTTGTCATTATTTTAGTAGTCCTGGGTTAGCTTGGGATGCAATGTTAAAAATGACTGGAATTAAGTTAGATTTAATAACTGATATTGATATGTATCTTTTTATTGAAAAGGGACTGAGAGGAGGAATAAGTTATATTTCAAACAGATACAGTAAAGCAAACAATAAATATATGAAAGATTATAATTCAAAAGAAGAAAGCAAATACATTATGTACCTCGACGCCAATAACCTTACGGTTGGGCTATGTGTCACCTTACCCTCTGGAAACTTTAAATTTATATCCGAAAAACAATTTAAGAAATTAATTGCAAAAGGTAAAACTAACTTTATAGTTGAATGTGATCTTGAATATCCAAAAGAATTACATAAAACCCACAACGATTATCCTTTAGCTCCTGAAAAAATTAAAATACCAGATCAATGGCTTTCTGATTATAGTAAAAATATTAAAACAGAATTTGAAATAGGAAAAAGTAATGTAAAGAAGTTGGTTCCAACTTTAATGAAAAAACAAAATTATGTAGTTCATTATAAAAATCTTGAACTATATACACAATTAGGGTTAAAAGTAACAAAAATACATAAAATATTAACTTTTGATGAAAGTCCTTGGTTAAAAAAGTATATTGATTTTAATACTCAAAAAAGATCTAAAGCAAAAAATTCATTTGAAAAAGACTTTTTTAAGTTAATGAACAATTCTGTATTCGGTAAGACGATGGAGAATTTACGCAAAAGGGTTAATATTAAATTAACTCATGATGAAAATATTTTATTAAAATACATAGCCAAACCTTCATTTGTTAGTTCAACGATGTTTAACTCTAACCTTTTTGGTATTCATAGAATAAAAGAAAGTTTGTTATTAAACAGACCTTGTTATGTTGGAATGTGCATTCTAGATTTATCAAAATATTTAATGTATGATTTTCATTATAATTATATTAAGGAAAAGTACGAGGGTAATTGTAAATTATTGTTTACTGACACTGATTCATTATGTTATGAAATAAAAACCAAAGATGCATATAAAGACTTTTATAAGGACAAAGATTTATTTGATAATAGTGATTACGATAACAACTCAAAATTTTATTTCGATAATAATAAAAAAGTAATTGGAAAATTTAAAGATGAAGCTGCCGGCATTCCCATTGTTGAATTTGTTGGATTAAGAAGTAAAATGTATTCATATTTATTAGAAAACGAAGTTAATGTTAAAAAATGTAAAGGAATTAAAAAACTTGTTGTTAAGAAAACAATAGTTCATAAAAATTACAAAGATACTTTGTTTAATTCAACCCAAAGTAATCACACCTTTAAAGTTATTCGTTCTGATAAACACAATCTTTCCAGTTATGTTATAAATAAAACATCTTTATCATGTTATGATGATAAAAGATATATTCTTGATAATGGTATTGATACATTAGCTTACTCTTAAATTATAGAACCATAAATTGTTAACTGAATATTCATAACGTTTAAAGAATTAATATAAATAACATCATTTATTTTAAATTCATTTGCATAATTAATAGAAATAGATTCATTTTTTCTATTATTTTTTACATTATAACTTTGAAGAATTACATTTTCTTTATTTTTTAGTTGTAATTTAGCTTCTCCTTTATCTAATTTAATTGCATCAACAAGAATAATTAAAATGCAATTAAAATTAATTGTTACATTATTACCTTTTTGAACTAAACCAGGACTAGCATTTACAGTTTTCCATTGAAATAATCCACCATCGGTATCTTGGGTATAACTTGTTAAAAACAATGGAGGTTTTCTTATTAATTGCCTTTCTATTTTATTTACTTTTTCATTTATATTATTGAATATTCCCATTATATTAATTATTCCAGTTAAATAAATGTCCTTTTTTATTAAAATAATTTATAATAGTTTGTTCATTTACTCTTTGATTATTAATTTTTAGTATTTTATACAATAAATCATACAATGGTATTTTATCTTGTAACATTTTAATGAAAAATAAACAATAATATCCACAAAGCATACTTGTTTTGTCTTGATATTGAACATTGTTGTATTTTACATTTGGTATATACTTAATTACTTCTTTTGGTGGAGGAAGTCCAAATGGATCGAAATACATGTTATTTAAGTAACAAACCCAATGTGTTCCAGGACCAATAGAGTCATCCAAATTTATAATTCCACACTCGTCCTTTTCTTTTAATTTTAATAAATTATTTCTACTAAATACACCCCTAAAGTTTTTAATTTTTAATTGTTTTACCCATTGTTCAATTTCAAAGTTAGATATTGGTTTGTTTATAAATTTTATTTTTTTTTACTATAGGAATTCGTCTGTAAGGTCTTCGTTGTGAATCAATCTGTAATCCTTTCCCACTTAACAAAGATGTAATCAAAGGTATTCCTAGACTAGCAGCCAACATACCTAAAAACCCACCGTCTTGTTTTTGTTTTTGTGTTAATTTAATCACTCCAGATCCTACTAATTGCTTTCTTTGATTAGGTGTAAGATATGGTGATATCATAATTTCTCTTATCATTAGCTACTGAAATCATACCATTTCCAAGTATTTTACTAACACCAGTACTGGCTAACCCAGACAAAGCACCAATGCCTAGAGGGGCTAATATTTTTGGAGCTATTTTTGCTGCCATTGGAAGAATTGTTTTTCCTAACAAACCAGCCAAAGCTCCTAAAAATCCACCATTTTGACCTTGACTGGACATTTGTTTCTTTGAAATTGTAATTTCTAATCCCTTCTTATTTGCAACAGCTTTTTTAATTTGATTAATTTGTGTTTTTGTTAAAAGTAAAGGGAAGTTTCCACGTAATTGTTCATGTTTTAATCTAAAAGTATGTGGAATTTTGTTGTTGTAGGCTCGGGCTAAATTTTTCTTTTGTCCATCTGTAAGGTTAATTTTATATTCAATATAATTTGATGACATTATATATTTAAAATTTATTTTATTTAAACAATAACAAGTTCATTTCCAATAGTATTTATTTCAACTGTTTCCTCATATAATACAATTGCGTAAATACGATATTTTGCAGCGGGAAGTGCAGTTAACTTAATTGTTAATGTAATCTGCTTAGGATCTTCTGTAGTTACTTCCTTTTTATATTCCAAGTTAAAATGAACAAATCCATACAAACTATTAAAGTGTGATCTATTTAGCAGACTTCCAGTAGTCTTATTATTTTGTTTATAATAATAATTAATTACATCATCATATATTCTTGATATACTTGTATATTCTGTTTCTGGATAAAAAACACCATTACCAACTTCGAGACGACAAGAACTCAAAATACAATTATAATCATCATCTGCTGCATTAACTTTAAATGTATCTAATAAATGTGGATTCATTTCTTGATTATTACTTTTATCAGGTCGTTGTAAATAAACAAATACATGTTGTGGTTTTGTTACACCAGCCGTTATTCTAAAAGTTGTATTAATCTGTTGTGTATCAGTTGATTGCGTCATCATTTCCCTAAGGTATGACCATCTTGCTTTTGTAAATCTTTCAGAAATTAGATTAAGTCCAAATTCATTAAAAACCAAACGTGGAACCCATAGAATTAATTTTGTTACAATTACTCTACCTGGATCAGCAGCATTAGCTCTAAAAATTAATTCATCATCATCTGTCAGCTGCAGTGTTATTTGAATTTGACTTGGAGGTATAATATTAGTTTCTAAACCCTGAAAAAATGAATAATTATTTAATGGAATTTTAGCATTTACCTCATTATTTTTCTTGATTAAATCCTTTCTAATAGCAAAACCCGAATTATTATCAGCAGCAGCAGTATCAGTAGTATCTAAATAGATAAATTCATTTGTTCCAGTTGATTTTACATAATCTTCAGATAGTTCAACCAAACTCTTTACATTTATTACTTTGTATAAATTATTACAATCATAAACAATTTTTCCATTTTGTTTAACCACTAACTGATCAATTAATGAAGCTGCATTATTAATTAGAGCAATTTGAGCTCCATCATACTCAGCACCATTAGCAAGTTTATTTACTTTAAAACTTACTTCAAAATAACCATTAAACCAATCAAAATATGAACTTCTATCATTAATTGTAAAGTGATATCCGTTTTTTTGTTGTTTAACATTATTTCCCAGGACAGATATTAATGCTGTATCTAATTGAATAGGAGTTAATTCATATCTTTCGCAATATTCTTTTGTTCTAAACATGTATATATTATATATTATTTTATTTTTTATTCTAGTTTTTATTTTAGTTTTTATTTTATTTTTTTATAAATTAATCTGTTAATACGTTTTTGTTGAGCTGAAGTTCCAGCACGAGCTAAAGTCCCAGATCCTGACAATATTCTATTTATTCTCATATGAATATCCTCCTCCTCCTTACTATTTTTACTATTATTCTTTTCTTGTAATTCCTTGGCAATTAAATTACCAACTGCTGGAGCAGGTTTCTTTTTAAGTTTTTCAACAATTTTAGCTGCAGCTAAATTTCCAACTTCTGTGCCAACCTTTTTTGTTCCACTTTCAAGTGCTGCTTTTCCTGCTGTTTCCAAAGCTTTTTTTCCAGCTGTGCTAATTGAAGATGCGGCTGAACTTGAAAGCAATTTCGTTAAAGTGTCAAAGATACCTGTACCATGTATGATTTCTTTTCCCGTGTGAGCATCAACATAAATACATATTCCTTTATTTTTGTCATAAACTTTTTTGTACATTATATAAAACTAAAATTTAATTAAATTTCTTTTAAAATTAGTGTAAAACTTGTTTCAACCTCATTAAAATTAATTATTCTACCAAATACATCTGTAATATATATTCTAATTGAATTTATAATATATTTATTAATTTCAGAATATCCAACTCTTTGTGGTTCTTTTGTAAATGGATAAGCTCTTGTTAAATCTGCAGTACTTAAAGCATAGATAATATCACTGAAATTACCATCAACAAGTGAATTATCAATAAGATCACAATGAATGTAAATTGTATCCACAGAGTTAGTTATATTTGGTGTTTTAGTTCCCCATTCAGTTTTGTCTAATTTTTTTTTCTCAAATCCAAGCAATGTATGAAAATTTGATATTTCCAAATCCAACTTAAAATTATCTGTAATTGAAATCAAAATCTTAAAACTACTTAAATCAAATTCCAAACTTATTGGAGCAATTTCTGATTTATCAAATTCATAATCATCATTACTTATTAATGTTTCCCTAATATAATTATAATATCTGTGTAACTGTAAGAACCATTTGTAAATATAATATCTTTCCAATCCTTACCATTATGATAACGAATTCTTTATTGTCATATTCATCACTAATATTATGCCAAGAGTAGGTCATAGTGTTAATACTATCCAAACCAACAACATAAGTTTTATTTTTATTTAAAATTAAAGAACGGCTAAATCTGATTGTAAAATCACTCGGTTTATTTTTATCATCTTTAACTGTTTCAGAACTTAATACTATTTTTTGTTCCATTTATATATAATTAAAAACTTTAATTAAAGTTTAAGTTCAAGAAAAATAATTTTTATATAACATTTCATGTTGTTCTGGTAAAAGAGAATTCATTTTTAATAGTTCATCAATTATTCTAATACCTTCATTTTTTAGTTCTTCATTATTATTTCCAGCATTAATTGAACCACAAATTAACTCTAAGTCATTAACCAATTCTTTTGGATTACATGGAGAAACGTCATAACCTTGTCCCCTAATTACTTTTTTAAATTTCATAGATCTTTTATTGATAGGTAATCCTGACTTTTCTGTTAATTCTTTGAATATTTTTATTGAATGATTTGAATGTTTTTTATTATTGTTATATCTTTTATTAATCAAATCAATTAAATCATCATCTACTTTAGTGTTAATTACTTCCTTTCCAGTTATTCTATCCTTAGCAATTAATTTGTTTTGACCATAAAGTTTATTTAAGTTAATAATTAAATTACCATAATGCCCATTTGGTGAAACTTTATATGGGTTATGATATCTTATTCCCTTTCCAAATACCTCTGAGTCATTAATCATTTTTGATAAGCGTTCACCATATCTTTTAAGATTTTCTCTGTATAATTTTAACTCCGAAACATAATCACCTGCAGTCATAGGTTCTGCATTTGTAAATTCAATTTTTTCATCTGGTTCTTCTTTACTATATTTATTTATATCATAAGTAAAGCCCTTTAATTTCTTGGTAACCTCTTTTCTTGTTTTTATCCAGCCGTCTTTATCTTTGCTTATTGCTAACTCTGATAATGTGGGTAATCCATATTCTGATATTATATCTTTATCAATATTTACATCTAAATTTGCCTCAAATTCTTCTGATTCTTCAATTGTATCTTTAGTTGTATCATCAGTTGTTTCAGTTATTCCCATCTTTTCTCTTCCATAATCTTCTAATCTTTTAAGTTCATCTTGAGAAACCCGTCCAACAGATTCATCTCCCCAATCTATTGATGTATAAGGAGTCGGTTTTAAAGCTTGTTCTCTTTCATAATCTTTCAGTACTTTTTTAATTTCTTTTTCAGTAGGTTCTTTGTTTATTTCCCTGTATTTTTTATATTCCCTCGCCACATCTTCAGGAGACCATGTAATTGACGGTTCTTGGAATAGTTGTGGTACACCCTGGTATGTTTGTATGTCTTTCATTTCATCACCTAGTAACGCTAATTGTTGTTTTATTCCAGGTAATGCTTTTAACTGACTTGATAATTGTTCTTTTTGACTTTCTATTTTTTCAGTAATTGGCTTATAAATTTCAGTATACATATCCCGATTTGTAGCTTTTCTTATTTTTTCTCTCATTATTTCTTCTCTAAGATCTCTCATCTTTTGCCCGACTAATTTTTTTCTTATTATCATTTCATTTAGTTTTGATTGCATTTATATAATAATGTAAGATAATGTAAAATAATGTAAAATAATGTAAAATAATGTAAGATAATGTAAGATATTGTAAAATAATGTAAAATAATGTAATATTATATAAATGGAAATTCCAAATTATGATACAAAAAAGATAAAATCCAATAACTTTAAACATTTTATCCTTTTATGCCAGATTCATGTTTTAGAATGTTAATATGTGGATCTTCTGGATCTGGAAAAACAAATACATTAATGCATATACTTCGAAAACCTCTTATATATTATGATAAATTATACTTGTATGCTAAAAACTTAGAACAATCTAAATATCAGGATTTAATTAACAATTTAAACCAAATTGCAAAAAAAATTAAAGTAGATCCAAATGAAATTCTTGAATATTCAGCTGATCCCAACCAAATTGAACCTTGTGAAAATCTTGAATCAGAAAAACAAAAAGTAGTAATATTTGATGATTTTGTATGTGAAGATAAAAAAGTTCAAAATGAAATAACAAAATACTTTATTCAAGGACGTCACAAAAACTGTTGTGTTATTTATTTAAGTCAGTCTTACTATAAAACACCAAAAGATATTCGAATTAACTGTTCACATTATATTTTATTTAAATATCCAGATAAAATGGAAAATAATAGGATTTGTAATGAACAAAATATAGATCGTGATACTTTTGCTAATGTAACAAATCAAAAACATGATTTCTTATATATTGACAACCAAGGAAGTTTTTTAAAAAAAACTTTACTGGTAATATATAATAATTATATAATGGGAGTTTTTAATGATGTAAAACAAATAATGGAACCTGACAGTATAAGTAAAGTTAAATTTGATATTGATTTAAGTGATTATGCTACTAAAAAACAATTCAAAAAGCTTAAAAAAGGAAACGGAATCGTATCTTCACAGAAATAAGGAACTTGATAACACAATGAACAGAGCATTAGATATGGGAGGTAATGAAATAATCAACCTAGGAAATCCAGATAAACCCAACGATGCAGTTTCAAGACGATTTATGTTAAAAAAGTTCAAAGTGTAATAGATGACTATAATCTTGAAGATATCAAATCTATAAAACAAACACTAGAAGTAGAAGTAAAGAATATTGAAGAATTAACAAAAGATTTTAAAAAGAATTCATTATTAATTAATCAATTACAAGGTAAAATTGAAGAAGAAATGAAAGCTATGGTTGATTCTATTAAAGAACTTGAAGAGAAATCTGATTTGACAGATGACAACATAAAAGAAGTATTTCGAGTTAATTTAAACATTTTATTCACCCAAATTCAAGAATTAAAAGATAGTATGATTAAACATGAAGAACTAAAAGACAAGATTATTGAAGCTGAGAAAAAGTTACAAAATATGTATCAGTTAGAAATCAGAACAGAAATAAATAAACTAAATACTGAAATGACAAAAGGGAATCAAGATTTACTCGATACATTTTCAAATAAATTTGCAGAATATAAATCTGAACTGGAAAAGGCAGCTTCACAAAGAGGTGATGACCATGATACAGCATTAAATAACCTTAAAAAAGAAATTAATTCTAAAATAGATGACTTTAAAAAACAAATTCGAAATTGGATTAGTATTGTTGACAACCGTCACAATTTAAAATATGCAGAATTAAGTAATATTACAAAAAAATTACAAGAAGATATTAATGAATTTAATGATAAAGTTGAAGAACATAAAAATGAACTGGACTTTGTAGTTGAAAAATCAGTTAAACAAGGAGAGTTAATTACTGCTAATACTGAAGCAATTAACATAATTAATAATCAGCTAGAAAATTTGAGAAAACAACTTGTAAACATGATTAATAATGTTGATGCACATCACAATATAAAGTACGAAGAGTTAAGTAAACTTAAAGGTTTATTACAAAAAGATGTTAATGATCAAATTAAAAAAATAATAAATGATTTGGACTCTGTAGTTAAAATATCAGATAAACAAGGAGAATCAATCACTGCTAATACCCAAGTAATTACTGCTAATACTAAAGCAATAACCGCTAATGTCGAAGAAATTACCACTAAATACCCAAGAAATTACAAAAGTAAAAAATGTTTTCTTTAAAACAAGAAACACAATTAGCTAGAACAAAGAATACTGTTGACAATCTATCTGCTTCTGAAGTTGCTACAACAAAACGACTTGATGATTTAGCTGAAATAATTCTTAAACTTAAAAAGAAAGACAGGAAAATAGAAAAAAGGGTAGAGGAAGTGAGACATGAAGTGTTTCTCTTTGAATACTATTATAATCATCCTTTTGATTACATACAAATGAAAAAGTATTTTGACCGTCGTGGTGCTTGGATACATTCAACATATAAAAATATGGCCGATCTGAACTATTTAAATATATTTGAAATAAGACCTGGAATTTTCGTAGATTATGAAGATTTTATAAACACAAACCAAGAATATAAAATAGATGTACTAGATATGCTTTTGAGTGGTGTGTTTATAGTCAGAAAAACCGGAACTTATATAATAGATATTAAAATTTTATTAAAGGGTGTGAGCTCTTTAAGTGAACCGTATAAACCGACTAAAAGCCCAATATCACATTTTATATTTAGGTGGCGGAATGATAGGCCTCAGGATGATGTTTTATTTGATATATTTGATAATGTAAATATAACAGCTGAGGCAGCTGAGGACTTTGACACTGATAAGTTAATATCTATGTATAAGAAAAAAATTAAAATTTATCTAAAACAAGGAACAATGTTTGATATTCACCCGTATGACGATTCAGCATCTACAGAATTAACATTTATGCTTTTGATAGGTAGTTACATTAGATTCTACATATCGGATGAACCTATATCCTCTGGTAGAAGCAGACTTTTGGATTAAAGGGTTAATTAAAAGCTTAATTAAAAGTTTAATTAAAGTTTTAATTACTATGTGTACCCTGATAATATACTTACTAATTGAAAATAAGATCAAATATGTTGTATAAACAACTCCTCGATATATGTTTATCTTAAAAGGAATGCAATAAATCATCTGTTTAACTTATAATATTGATTGTAAACACACCGTGTGTCACCAAATTACAAAGCTATAATCTATACGTTTAATGGTTTTAACATTCCTTCATGAATTACAGCGTAATTCTCAATAAACTGTTTCAACAAAAACTGACACATATGTCGTCTGCGAAACGTTCTATACTAAGGTCATTAAGTGCAAATGGATTACAGCGTAATTCTCAATCAGTTGTTTCAACAAAAACTGATAAAATTAACATGAACAATAATCACTTCCTACACAGGGTATTAAGGGTACCAAGTTAGTATTTTAAGTTTAGGGTAAGATTAAAATCCACTTATAGAATAGGGTCAAGGGGTCAGGGGGGTCAGATTGGCCTAAAACAAACAATTACTATACTACTGTCGTGCGTCGCTTTTGAGGGGCGACGGACGACATTTCACATGGCATAAACAGGATTCCGTACTTATGGAACAGACGTTTTCACTATATATATTATCGGATACAGCTACTGGTAAGTCCAAACCATACTAAATGATATTAGTTTCGTTTCATTTAACTGGTTAATACACGGCGCATAGCGAGGCGGAAGCTAAAAGGTTTCAATATGAATTTTATTTATGCACCTGAAACTACTATATTAACGCAATGGATGACAGTGCCTGAGGCACCCTAAGAGAAAATAAATTTAAAGTAATCCCTATTGGAGTACTGTAAAATATATTTTGATATCATTCACTTTGAATTTATTAACTTAAATATTTTTCGGCGTGCCGTATTAAGCACGATTTTATGACCTCGTATGACCTTATGCCGCCTGAATAATGTACCAATCGGATTGCTTGGTAAGGTATTCTCGGTATTTTCAGCCATAATGAGAGATTTTGTAAGAGTGGCGCTGATTGGAGGAAAGGCTGAAAATGCTTCACTCTGAGTCGTGTGTGACACTGAGTGAAATGACAACGCGTTCGTCATCTATAACTTCTGTAAGTATAGCACCATCGGGTAGTATGCGTACCACTTGAACAGGTGTGCGTAACCAAATAAACATCTGCTCATCCGGACATATTTCTGTTTTGTTAAGTTTTCTTGTTAATTTATTTCTTTTCCTGAAGTTTTGTTTTTACAAAAAGGTTATTTGTTTTATACAGTCATTAACCCTTACCCTGCATTACAGCAACAATTTTTAACCAGTGCAACTCATTACTAACCTGCAACAACATGTCCGATACTGTTAAATTTTAGACTCTAAATTTTAAATTAATTTTTCCGGTGAAAACAGTACAGTACATATTCTGAATGATAGACAAATTTGATAATAACTGAGGTAGGGTATGGGTTCATGTTGCTTCCAACAATTCCAGAAATAAAGTATAGAACGTATTTCAATATTGTTTGCTTACTGTTACCATCTTTTAAGCACCAAAGGCTCAAAGTGAGCTTTTGTGATTGTTTGGTGCCCGTCGTGTGTCCCTCCACAATTTCTAAACACAGCCTTCTTCAGAACTACTGTCCTCATGTATACAAAACTTCACAGAGGCCCCTTTCAACATTGCCAAAAGATTTAAAATACAGGTTTCTGCCCATATAGGCCTATAACTTGTGCTTCAGTTACATCACGCCGACCATCTTTTTTAAAGATATTTCTAGTTTCACTTATGTCTCAGTATTTCATCCGAATGTATAAACTGAAAAAAAAAACATTGCGATAAAACTAAGGTTCATGTAAGTGCATGTTGGGACACCTTATTTGCAGATTTTCTTTTTTCTTTTCAAATAGGCAGTCTGAACAAATGTGAGCAACTGTTTCAGACACTGAAGATGACTGCAGTCTGTTAAATGTACGGTGCTATTAAACGTTTATATTTTGAAAGGAATAACTTGTTTGCTTTTTTTTTAAATACGGATATCGCCAAGGTTTTTGACGGAAATTTTAAGCTATTGGATAAAATTTGTTAAATCTGAACATAACGGTAGATAAGTCTTACGGTTACTGCTAAACATTCCTCTCAATACTGACAACAAAAATATTATTTGCAGGCGTTTACATGAACATTCAGGAACGTGTGAGCATTAGTTTAGTTTTTTGTGCCCCCCCCCCCCATCCCCGTGAATGGTAGGGGCATATAGATTTATAGATTTGGTCTTGTCCGTGCGTCCGTCCGTGCGTCTGTGCGTCCGTCCGAAGTTCGTGACGCGCCTAGCTCAAAAAGTATCTGACATAAATTGATGAAACCTTGCATGAGTCTTTATCATGATATGAACTTGCGCACCTCCTATTTTTCGTCTGGCTCCGCCCCTTATTTCCAGAGTTATGGCCCCTGAAATAGTCAAAAATGCACATTTTCACCTTGTGACACGCCTTGCTCAAAATATGTTTGATGTAAATTCATGAAACCTTGCATGAGTCTTAATCAGAACTTGCGCACCTCCTATTTTTCAACTGGGTCTGCCAACCCCACCCCCCCCCCCCCCAGAGTTATCCCCCCTGAAATAGTCAAAAATGCACATTTCACCTTGTGGCGCGCCTAACTCAAAAAGCATCATATATAAATTGATTAAACCTTGCATGAGTCTTTATCATGATATGAACTTGCACACCTCCTATTTTTTTTGTCTGCCTCCGCCCCTTATTTTCAGAGTTATGGCCCCTGAAATAGTCAATAATGCACATTTCCACCTTGCGATGCACCTAGTTCAAAAAGTATATGATATAAATGGATGAAAACATGCATGAGGCTTTATCACGATATAAACTTACACACCTTCATTTTTTTGGCTGGCTCGTTTCCCTATTTTTAAAGTTATGGCCCCTGAAATAGTAAAAACAATGCACATTTCCACCTAATTATGTGCCTAGCTGAAAAAAGTATTTGATGTAAATTCATGAAACCTTGCTAGAGTCTTTATCATAATGTTACCTTGCACACATGACATCCTTCTTGAGAATCTTAGCGCTTATTACAGAGTTACAGCCCTTGAAATAGCCAAAATAGTGGATTTTTTTGTTTGTGATGCTCATAGCTCAAAAAGTGTATGGCCTAGAATAATTAATCCTTTTCATAAAATGTTTGTTTAAGCTATACCCCATTAAAACTGCAAACATTTGAAATATTTCCGCTTATTTGTGACAAATGTACCAGTGGGGGCACACCCTGTGTCCTACAGACACATTCTAGTTCTATGTACAGATGTACGGATAAATTAGGAAAATGTGGATTGCGACATAACAAAATCAAAGTACTGAAAGTACAGAAAGGCTGGCTACCACAAAACACTGGATGAAAACTGTGCGAGAAAGATGTCTGAAAAATCTTAGATATTATGGTTTTCCATATCAAGTAAGGTGGTCATAGGGAACTGTTGTGATGAAACATCTTGATTAACTTGAGAAGGTAGTGTAAGGATATTACAGACTATAGATGGTGAAAAATACATTGTGTTTGCTCCAATGGGGATAACATATTTAGTGAGAAAAACGGCACACAATTCTCACATGGGAATCTGAAAGACTGAAGATTAATTTCTAACAAAAAAAGAGTCAGGTTCCGAGAACACAATTCAATCAAATCGCAGCACCGTAACAGTGTAACAGTGTAAGACTTGATTTGTACACATAAACTTATCTTGAAAATATAAACGAAGTAAAAATGAGAGGCAAACGAGGGCAAAATGAACAATGATAGGAACACAGTCGGACATCGTCTTGTAAATGTCAGTTGCAAACACGTCACAGGTTATTTCAAACCGGTTTATGCTACGTTTGTAACCTTATCATTAGCCCTTCCATGTTTTCAAACTAACACTAAAAAGCCAAGTTGATTCATTGACTTAAGTATAGTATGGGTTTGCATATAAATAAGTAAAATCTGATATCAATATACCCTGTTTAGGAGACAGTAAAAATGCTTACCATGTGTAAGTTTTAAGGGGTACAAACAAGAGCAATGCAAGACTTTCTTCTGGTTATGAACATTGCAAACAAAATTGAGGTATTATAAAGAACAATTACAAGAAATGGAGCAACTAAAAAGGAAGAAGACGTAAAGAATGTGAAAAATACCCTACGTTGCCAAATTAAAACTTTATGAATAAACTATCGGCTTTACTCTTGAACTTTTGGTAACGATTTCGCATAATTTGACAGTCAACGTTAATACAGGTTTATAAAGAAACAATAATATAACGATATTTTAATTTTTGAAAAAAAAACAACAAAAAAAACCCAAAAAAACTGAGGGACATAATATCAGATAACATATAAAGGTAACAAAAAAACAACAACATCCACACTTCTATATGCAGTCGCCCAAATCATGTATGAACATTAATCAGGTTGAAAAGACTTGCATTTTGTTCTTGTAAATTACAATGAATTCAATGCCAAAGGAATAAAGGAATAAATTCCTATAAATATTATATACATATACATAGAGAAACGTACGTGTGGTATGGCTTCCATCATGAGTCGCAAATAGCTTAAAATAGAACATAGAAAAACCTAAATAATCTTAGGAAATCTAAAAATAGATGCCTGAAGAAAAATCCATTACTTGAAAAAAGGGATATAAAATGAAAATCGTTTTAATGTCTGTCAGAGTTTTAATGTATCTTCAAGATCAAAGCATTGAAGTACTGCTGGGGCGATTTTCTTGTCGGTATGAGGAAAATTTTGAACTCGAAACCCACTTCGAGCCGGACTGTTACTGATTATGCTCTAGTCCTCTTCCTTCCCTAATAGGCAGATCACTACCAAATCAAATGTAAGACTACGCAGGTCACAAGTTGTCCATATATAACTGTGCTAATCTTTCTCCCTTTCCTCGCGCCCTTTGTCAGTAGCATCGTGTTTTATTTTACTCCAACGCATTTCAGCATGTATCGCTTAGCATTCTATCGAAATCGGCATGTTCCTATCGCATGCTATGTAAAAATGGCGGCGTAAGAATCTAATGTTTTGAAAATAGAAATTGAAAGGAGCGGAAAGGAGTAAATTCAGCGGGTTGTTTTCAACGAACTGTAATTTTCTTCTATAAAAGTTAACACCCGCTTTTCTTTTTGTTTTTCTAAAGTAGCGATATTGTTCTTTATGGGAATATAAGTCTATGAAAATATGATATGCTAGAAAATGCTGAAAAGCCGTTTTTAAAGTAAATGGATTTTATATAGAATAAAGAAAAGTCGGATTTAGTGGTGATCAGCCTAATACGATGGCTAGGAAAATTGACGGACCCGTTATAGTGTACCTCCTTTTTTGAAGGGTATTCAACTAATTTTTCAGGCTCTGAGGGTGAAGGTACAAGCCCCACTAGGACCAAACATTTTTTTTCATTATATCTCTTTTATCTACATGTATATAATGGAAATTTTAAAAAATCTTCTTGTATGAAACTGAAAAACTGAAACTGAAACTGAATAATTTGATTAAACGCCCATTTTAAAACAATGATATATTCGATGGCGTTGTACATAATAATAATAATAATAATAATAATAATAATAAAAATAGTTATTATAACAATATTAACAATGACAATAATAATAATAACAGCCTTATTGTAATTAACAGTCATGACCGCACCCACCCCCCTCCCCCCACTCCCTCTGGGGTCATTTTACCCCCATTACCAATACCAGTGCGTAAAGCAACTGGTACGCCCAGACGAGCTGCATATAGAGGTTCAAACCACCCGGTTAATGGTGCCATCATTTACTATTTAAGAAAGAAATACTACACACTACCCTATCCATAAAACCTTACCAACAAGTGCGTTTATTAAACAAACCTTAAGGATATAAATGTTGAAATGAAAAACCATTTACAAAATTTAAGAACTATCACCTACTGTTTTCGCATGATAAACTGTTATCAAAAATTTAAAACAATGCCACGAAATCTCTGAAATACAGTGTCTTAAGATTTTTTTGAATGTGTCAAGTGATTTACTTTTGCTTACTTCTAACGGCAGTTCATTCAAGTTTTGGACCAATAGTACAGAAACTTCTATCATTGAATGTTTTGCACTTGTTGTATGGAACAACATAACGACATTCAGAATTTTCAGACGATCTCAAACCTTGTCTACTAGGAATATCTGTTAAGTACAGGGGTGCTCTGCCAGTGTGAGAGCTAAACATGAAAGAAAGTATCTTGAACTCAATTCTTGCTTTCACTGACAACCAATGTATGTGGTACGATGCTTGTTTAGAACTGTCAAATTTCCTCCTGTTAAGGACAAGTTTTGCCCAAATGTTTTGAATACGTTGCATCTTACGCACCTCACAGTTAGCTACACCATATAGTATGACATTGCAATAAACCAGATGTGAAATAACTAGAGGCAAAACTAAAATTTCAGTGGCTGATTTTGTAATGCTGCGTTTACACTTAGCCATAATGTTCACGATGTCCACGATTTAAAGAAAAGCTCGGAGCTCCACGATTTATTGCACGATTTTTTTTATTTCTACGCTTTCCTGCGCTTTCTTACGCTCTCAGTACGTTTTGTTACTACCTGCAGCGTTTTATTACGAAACCAACACGATTCTGATCGAGATCTGCCACGATTTCATCACGTTCTCTCAAGTTCTCTTACGATTACCACGATATGCTATCACGTTTTGTCACGTTCTGTTTAGATCCCTCACGTTATCAAGTTTTGTTAAGCTCTCCTACGATTTATGGTCACTATTTGACCAAGACTGACACGTTTTGAGCACGACTGGAGTATAAATAGGAGGCATGGATCATGTTCACATTCTCTTCAGAGATTCCAAAGAGGAACGAGATATGCATCAAAGAGCTGAGCAAGATGCTGAATTTGCAATTTTCGTGTATGCCTGTAATAGTTACTCGTCGGCAGCAGCAACAAGGAACGGAACAAGGCAGGATAGAAGAGAGAGGAAGGAGAAGAAGAAATAGAAGGCCTAAGACCTGCTGGGTGAGACCATAGTTAAGTGGAAACCGAAGGCACCAACTGAGACAATACTCTCAACTTTTCAACACAGAACTCAGGCAAAGATGTTGGCTCCAACTTCAACTATGTAAGAATACCTCCAGATCTAGTGGAACTTAGAATCGTGTTTCCAAGTCCACCCAGATGCCCATACGATGGCGTATCAAGGTCTGATGCGCTACGTTAAGGTCTGTTAAGCTGCATTACGCTCTACAACGATTTCCACGTTTTATCACGCTCTCTCAAGATTCAAGATAAATAGGGATAATCGTGGCAAAATTTTTGACTGTCAAAAATTTTGTCACGATCCTTACGATCATCACGATTCCACCAAGTCCCCTCAAGGTCACCACGATTCGATCCCACGAACCCCCGCGCTCACCACGCTTCTCTCAAATCGTGGACATCGTGGCTAAGTGTAAACGCAGCATTAGGTATTTTCGGATGTTCTTAATTCGTAGGTAATTCAACATGGCTGTACGACATTTGCGATTACATATTCAAAGTGCAAGGTTTCGTCAAGAGATAGCTAATTGTGCTTTGACGTTTGACATCATCACCAGCAATGTTAATGGAATTTGTAAAACATTTGTTAAATTGAGGTATGCTACCAAACATAATAAATTCAGTTTTGGAAGTGTTCATTTTCAGTTTGTTTCTATTCATCCAGTCATTGTTTATAACTGCGCACCTTTCAAGGTCTCCGACTGCTGGCCCGATTTTGAAATACTTTCACACAAATGGTCCTTGTGTTACCCTCTACCAAGAATGTTCAAATTATTTTGATTCGTCAAAAACATGGCCTCCAGAGGGCGTGGTCACTTTCCCCTAAATGTATATGGTGGAAACTTTAAAAATCTTCTTGTATGAAACTGCTGGCCCGATTTTGAAATACTTTCACATTCATGGACCTTGTGTTACCCTCTACCAAGAATGTTCAAATTATTTTGATTCGTCAAAAACATGGCCTCCAGAGGGAGTGGTCACTTTCCCCTGTATGTATATGATGGAATGTTTTAAAAAAAACTTTTTGTATGAAACTGCTGGCCCGATTTGAAAATAATTTCAGATTAATGGTCCTGGTGTGACCCTCAGCCTAGATTTTTTTAAATTATTTTGATTCGTCAAAAAACATGGCCACTAGGAGGTGTGGCCATTTTTTCCTATTATATATGTATTCGAAACTTTTAAAATATTCTTGTCAGAAACAGCATGTCCAATTAAAAAAAAATGTTACACGAAGGAATCTATGTTTTCTTGAGAAATAAATTTATGTTATTTGTCAGTAGGCACGCGAGAACTATAATTTCTGCTTCTGTTATTTCAACCCAGTTCATATAATATAACGTGCCTTGATTAATCAATTTCACAAACGAGCAGTTCTCGGGTGTGGTCAATTTTGGTCATTTTATATTTCAAACCGGTTCATTCCTTGACAAATAACTAAGCAGGCAAGTCGACACTTAGTGCACAAAAATTATGTTCATCACATGTTTGAAGAGCTAGCGTTTTCCAGTAATGTTGCCACAAAGAGGATGCAACCAAACTGCAGATAAGTTTTTTTTTAACAAACTTTTTAGTTTATTACGTATTTCATTAAATTATATAATTATAATTACTGTTCGCTGAAGCTCATGAATAATATCAAATACTAGTTCATGCGCTATTTATGTCGAACAATCATTAGTTATTTATGATATAAAGAAAACTGGGTTATATTCAAGGGAAACACCCGTTTCTGTCGAAAAGTAGCAACAATCATCATTCTTTGTTTGTTACCATTTTGTTGAGACATTGTGTTTTGGCTATTGGCGGACACTTTTACATTTGAAATGTCCTAGACACGTCGCAAAATTCTAATAATTTAGGCTGTTTAGGATGAAAACACAAATTTTCACACTGATTATACAGTCAAACCTGTACGACTACCCTAAGTGAAGAAAGAACATGTCTTTGAACATTTGAGGACCGAAGGTCTCAGTGCGTGCACATTTTATAACAGCATTATCAAGAATATTTTATTTGTTTCACTACTGACTTAAATATACACTCTATTACAAATAAAATGCAAAAATTAAAAAATGATTAAAAATTCGATAGATTATTTTAGATCATGGATGATCGAACCTTTCTATGGTTGTTGCTACTATCAGTTGATTCTATTATGGTCTTGTTGCTGTCGTTGCCGATGGTGATAATAAAAAGTGTACTAGAACGGATTTAGTAGATTTATGTACAGAAAAGGACGATGTTGATAATGACGACTAGTGTTCAAGACAATTCATATGATGATGTTAGAATGAACGATTTTGATGATGATCACAATGATTATCATTTTTATTACTGACGTTGTTACTTAAGATATATAATATTGTTGTTATTTACTTATTGTTCTATTTCATCATTTTGATGGTATCCTCATGATGATAATGGTGATACTTGTATACGCAAAAGCAAAATATGGTGATGATGATGATGATGGTGGTGGTGGTTATGATGGTGATGATTAGACTATGCATTTTACTGTACATTCGGTGATACTTACAACAATACTATGTAGACCTTTCGAAACGGGAAATGCTTTAAATTAATGCATTAAGTATAAGATTGTGTCACACTTTTGTTTTATTTTTAAGCAGGTATCGGAGCCATGGGAAAAGAAAACACACATGTGGACAAAAGAAATTTATGCCGGTGTAACGAAGTATTTCGACCCCTATAGAATAACGACCCCCCGGTCATTATTCTATAGAAAATGTGACTCCTTTCCTGTAAAATATTGACTCCCCTTATAAAAAAACTGACTCCCTTTGAAAACCGGTCATTATTCTATAGAAAAACTGCCCCCTCCAAGTAAAATACTGACTCCCTAAAGATGACTCCCTTCGAATCTCATAGAATAACGCCCCCGGTTATTATTCTATAGAAAAAGTGACTCCTTCCATGTAAAATACTCACTGCCGAAATTACTACATTCGAACTCTCATACAATATCGATTCTTGGACATTATTCTATTTAAAAAAGTTACTCTTTCCGTGTAAAACACCGGCTCCTAAAAAGACTTTCGACGATAATATCTATTAAAAAGTGATCCCCACCAAACCTAACGGACAATTTTACTAGATCTACAACTCTAAAACCCTCCATTGCCAATAGCTAAAATTTTGATTGTACTACTACTACTGGTGCCGCTACTTCTATTGCTATTACTACATGTACTTCTTCTTCTACTACTACTACTACTACTACTACTTCTACTACTACAACTGCTACTACTGATACTACTATACCTGCTTCCACTAATACGTCTTGTACATCTACCTCTTCTTCTCCTGCTGCTGTTGTTGCTGTCACTTATTCCTCCGCTGCTGCTGCTGCTGCTGCCACTGCCACTGCCACTGCCACTGCTACTACTACTACTACTACTACTACTTTCTATTGTTGCCGCTACCGTACTTTACTGCCACTGCTAAGTATTGCAACTTCTATTAATACTAAGTTCTGTGCTAGCAGTTTCTTGTGCAGTTTTCTTCTGAAGAATTACTTCATACCGAAGTTTGCAGGGATTATTGACACTGGTGTGTTCGTGAACGTATTGTGAATTGTTATTTTCCTGAAAAAAATGTATACACCAAGATACAGCGTCTAGAAATAGAATCCCTTTTCCCGTTGCGGAATGCTCTGATTTCTGTGTCAAGTGATGGTATCTGGGGCTAATAGTCAAACGGACGGACGGACAAGGGCAAATCTATATGCCCCCCTCCCCCGAGTGGGGGCATAAAATGCAGCAATTAGGCTTTAGATACATGAGTTATCACTAAATTTGACCAAATGACCGGGGGTCGTTTTTTTATGGGAGTCAATATTCTTCGTGAGGTTCAGTTTACTTCACGTGGGGGAGTCATAGTACTATGATCTGGAGGTCATAATACTATGACCGGGGGGTCACTTTTTCTATAGAATAATGACCGGGGGTCATTATTCTATGGGGGTCGATATACTTCGTTACACCGGTATTGGGTAAAGTAGTTAGAATAAGTTAGTTGGTAGCAATACCTGCAGGTTAGCAGTCAGGTAAGAGCTAAATGTTATTAAACCGTTGTCTTTGTGACCAAACTATTAATGTTAACGCTTGTTATCAAAACTATTTTGCTGTGGTTGTTGTAAAAGCGGACAGGTAAAATTTAAACGTTGTTTTGGTCCATTAAAGTCGTCCTGTTTTGTTCTACCATAGATGATATAGACTATACATTGGTTTATCTCCGTAATATCTCCGTAATATCTATGTTAACGCTTGTTGTCCCCCGCCTTTTCAAAGAAAAAAGGGGGGTATAGAAATGGGCTGCGTCCTTCCGTCCATCCGTACTTCCTTCCGTCCGTCACACTTCGTGTCCGGTCCATAACTCTGCCATCCATGAAGGGATTTTGAAATAACTTGGCATAAATGTTCACCATAATGAGACGACGTGTTATGCGCAAGACTTAGATCCCTACCTCCAAGGTCAATGTCACAGATGTCAAAGGTTAACAGGGTCTGTTTCGTGTCCGGTCCATAACTCTGCCATCCTTGAACGGATTTTGAAATAACTTGGCATAAATGTTCACCATAATGAGACGACATGTCAAGCGGAAGATCCAGACCCTAGCTCTAAGGTCATAGTCACACTTAGAGGTCAAAGGTCAGATACAAGAATGACTTTTTCCGGAGCATTTCCTCTTCAAGCATGGAGGGATTTTGATGTAACTTGGCACAATTGTTCACCATCATGAGACGGAGTGTCATGCGTAAGAACCAGGTCCCTAATTTAGTATTACTTTCCTTTTTTGTTACTATAAATAGCTTATATTGTAACTTTTTATTACTGGCCGTAGAGAAAAATCGAGACCACTTTTCTGTAGTACAACATGCATGTTACATCCAGTTTGTAGGTGTATTTTGACCTATCACTGCCTGGTAAGGATTATTGTGTGGACTTTTTTTTTGAACCTTTTTTCAAGATTAACTTCCCTTTGTTGTGATTATAAATAACTTATATTGTAACTTTTTTTATAGTCGACCGAAGGGAAAAATCAAAACCACTTTTCTGTGGTACAACATAGATGTTACTTTTAAATTTTAGGTGTATTTTAAGGTATCTCTTCCTGGTAAGGGCATTTTTGTGGTCTTAGAAAAACAAAACTTACTTCTCTTTGTTGCTACTATAAATAGCTTATTCTTGAAACTTTTGAACCTGGTTGTTAGAATTGGATATGTCATTGTTTTGGCTTACTGTCTACCAAATTTATACAGAATATGTTTTATTGTAACATCTACATGACAGGTGTATATTGTGACATTGTGACATTCTGGCACTCTTGTTATTTTTTGTTCATGCCAAGATGCTGTATTGACATGCAGTATGTTTTGTGAAAAATGTCCTTAGGCGGGGGACGTTGGTAACTCTGTTACAAATTCTTGTTATTAAACTGTTTTGTTGTGGCTTTTGTAAACTCGGATTTTTCTACGGAGGCGAAATTGATCGAATCGAATTGAACGGCATATGTCATACAAACTTTGCTTTCGAATTGCGACTCTGGCTGTGTTTTCTGTGCTAGATGCTTCCTGTGCACGCATGTATTACGTAGGAAAATAATTCCGTATTATACTGTCAATGCCTTAGTCGCGCAGGAATTGCAGTAACATTGATTCTTGAGTATTGTATCAGCATAATATGTTACTGCCGCCATCTAGTTAATAATTTTCGTCCACAGTGCCAAACCTAGGGCTGTGCGCTTTGTGACTTTATCGTAATAACGAAATCATTCATCAATAACTAATAACTGTATAGTATTTCTGTTCTTTAGATATGTGATTGCGCGACGTTAAACCCAACAAAATAAATAAATAAATTTGATATTTGATTTACTTTCATTTAGATGCTTGTGTATGCAGCTTCTACATCCTCTTGTCATATGCGTTGTCGATTCAAACAGTACACTAGGAATAGCAGGGTGGCATGACAGCACTGTCGAACCAATTGGCGGATGGCATGAGAAACAATGTCAAATCTAATAATACACAGGGAGTGGCATGACCTCGGTAGAGCTGTTTCACCTTAGTATGGCGAAAACAAGGGGAAGCTTTGCTAGAAGGGTAAGCAAAACTACGAGTTGATCTATTCAAATATACTTAATTACATACTTGACTTATCAAGATTACAGCCTGATCAATCTCGGATCAGATCCAACGAAATTATTAAGGAATATGCAACTGCTGCATAGTGTTGGAAGCGTTTGCTTTCGGTTGATTAGGTAAAATCAAGTGAAATAATGGTCACATACAGCTGAATATAGATTATATGGTCATCTTTGAAAGTACATAAGCCGGAAAAAATCTGATATTATTAAAGAAATGAATGTTTGCATGTGGCTATTACATAACTATATATGATATTCAATGTACCATTTTATGGGCACATTTTATTTCATAAAATATTTGGTGGCCGTCAACACACTTTGTTCATTTCGGTATGGCATACTGTATACGTAATCATTAGCATACTTTAGGCAATCAGAGATAAAACCATCATCATTATGTTGAGAATTCGTTGAGCATCTGACCTAAATGGTCGGCCGTTCAACAGTGTTCCTCGAAGTGGCTGTAACTTATCTAGAGCAGGGTTAATAACTCTTCTGCCAACTGATCAGTGATCCATCGAAAGTTGATAAAAATGCTTTGTACTTGTAGGTCAGTACATATGCTATATATAATTATTAAAATATTTGTGGATCACTTTGCTACAAACCTCTAACACCTGAGTCTGTTAAAACAGACATGAACCCCCTGTTTCTTTTGTTGAGTGTGCAGGATAGTGCAGTCATTTGATTGGATGGTTAATCATTGCGTGGCACAAGTTGCCCGATCCAAACCTAGCAACCGAGTCCGTTATATAAATAATACAATGAGAGATATAAAAAATGTATTAATGCATCAAATACAAATGTTAATTTTGCAGACACAATTTCAGTGGTATAATAATGTATTCTCTTGCACTTGCATTGGATTTATATTTTTGTTTCCTTTGAAAACATTATCATTATGTTGAGAATTCGTTGAGCATCTAGCCTTGGATTTTCGGTAGCTAGCCTACCACAATGCATTCTCCTTGCATTCTCTAGTACACGTATGTTTGTCATATGTAGAGCTCCAACAATTTTGTTTCTATGCATTTTGGCTAGAAATCATTTCATGCTTCATTTCATGATACTTCTATCTCATACAATATGCCATGATTTCATAAATTTTCTGTAATGATATTATGATAATAAAAGTCACGGCCTTATCCCATTCAATCAGCATTTGTTATTTATAGCGACAAGCCATTATTACTGATATATGGTTTAAATTTAAGTCACTTCTCTTCATAGTTAAAACAACATGCCTTTCAGAGTGCGGGCGAGTCTGTCGCTTCTTATATTCATGTCCTACTGATAAAATAAATGATTTTTTTTATTCTGTTTCATCCAAAAAACATTGCCACTAGGAGGTGTGGTCCCTTACCTCCTTATTTATGTAGTAGAACTTTAAACAATCTTCATGTTTGATATTGTCAGATCACATCATTCCCCTCATGTTTTATCCCCCCCCCCCGCCCCGCAACACACACACGCCCAACCCAATGAACATACACAGTACATGCCTGTATATATATTTAGTAGAATTTTTCAACTGCTCAAGCAAGCAACTAAGCTCAGGCGAGCGATATAGGGCCATCATGGCCCTCTTGTTTTAATTTTCAAGCGATTATAAGATACTCTAAACGCAAAGTTTGCTCGGGGATCTGCAGTGAAAATCTTTTTTATTTTCCGTCCTTAAAATATTTCAATGGCAGGAAGAACTCGATTACACAATACATGTTTAAATAATTTAAGTTTACACAGCCATTCCAACTCCCATTTTGCTTGAAACTGTCACTGTTCCCGATGTATTATGCATACCATCATTGACTTGTGCTCAAGGCAGTGACCATAAGTGATATAACATTTAGTTGTGTTTTCACTTAGCGCATGAAAGCAGGATAAAACATTTAAATTAACAGAATAAGCAACGTAACTAATGTAAGAACATATTCCTCTTCACTTGTCAGTAACACATCATTGCGACAGAGCATTACAGCCAGTTTTTTATTTATTTACTCGAAATTTAGAGATACTTACTGAAAATGTTGACTAACGTGATTTGAAGTAACTTAAAATTCCAGGTTATGTACAATACTTCGTATTACATTTATCTTTTTCACTGGCATTATTAATCTGGTCTCAAATTTTGAATTTTTGAAATCGATCGAAGATTTACATGTACGCACTTCAAAGATTAAACGGGCAATGAAATATACTGAGTACATTTAGAAACGCAACACTTGGTCTACAGTCAATATTTTTGAAACCTGGTAATTGACAAGAAAATGCACGTACTTGATTTTTAGTTTGGTTTTGGTTTTGGATGATGGTTAGGTTTCTACACGATTTTACCATATTATTACACAAAATTCAAATACACATGCACAAAGAAAGTTTGAAAAAGCGAGGGAAAAACGTTGCGTTTCTAGACATGTTTATCCGACTTTCTTGTAAATTATAACATGGGAATTATTCAAATATTGAGAGTGTCAAACACGTTTTATATGTGTTGTTATACTTGAATAAAATACTCTGAGCAGCCATGAACTTTTAGATTTCTAAGCAAAATGTTCATCATTATTGAATTTATATATCATGTACCATTTACAACGCTAACAGTGGGATAAAACGCCAGTAAATCTTCTCTTAACGAGATATGACATATATAGCACTGTCATGTAGCTCCGATATTTCTTCAATTAGGAGAAGGGACTGTGTGTGGGTGTAATGCCATACAAATATTATTTGTCTCGGTATATCAATGTCGCAAATTATGAATCAGTCCATCTTAATATAATTGACAGACGCCTGGTGAAGAATATGACTGATCCGTAACTGCGGAACGCGAATACATGTAATTTATTTTGAATAATTATATAAATGATACGATATGATATGGCGTCGTATGATAATATTTGAATAATTTGACTTTGTTTGCTTCAGCATTTTCTTGTGACAATACCATTTTGATATGACGGCCTTAATCTACATTTAAGCATCGACATATAACTTATAATTGCAGTTTTTCAATGATGTCATTCTGTTTTAATGCTGCAACAATAGCACATTTCACAATACGATCATGCAATAGTTTTGATCTAATAAACCTGATCATAACATCTTATTGTTTGTAAGTAATAATTTGCCTCTCTTGGATATTCTGTATGTTTAAAATCATGAGAAACAATTAATGTTGATTGTTTATATATACTGACCAGCAAAAGAAACTATCCAGATGTATAACTGGTATATTTTGAAATAGAATAATAATTTTTCAAATTTGAATTGGTTCTTCATACCAGAATTACACTTGAAGATCTTCACGTGACAAATATTTAAAAATCAATCAACCGTGAAGTCAATAGTCCCACAATAGCCATTTGAAAGGCTATATCTTCTGCGCGTCAGTTGCATTGTAACATCCCAATTGGGCGCTCGCGCTAAATTTGATTCAGTCGTGCTGTGCAACCAATAATATTTTTTAAACTTTATGCTGTTTTTCGAGTTAGCCAAATATCAATATTTCCAATGACAATAAAATTTCACAAAGAAAATTGTTAATTACAGGCACACATGAATTTCGTGCAAAACGGCTATTGTGGGACTACTGACTTCACGTTTGATTGATTTTTTAAAATTTTACATGTGAAGTTCTTCAAGTGTAATGTGATATGAAAAACACAAGTAATTTATAAATTAAAGTTTTTAAATAAAAAATACCCCAGTTATAAAACTGGATAGTTTCTTTTGCTGTTCAGTATAGTTAAAATATAACATTTAAGACTGGGTATAATACTTAAACCTTTTTTTGATCATTTTGAAGCAGGTTGTTTAAGATTTTGTGAAACTTTTATGTAATTTCCATGTACCCTCTCTTACAGAAAGTCCTACCAATCTCCAATTGTAACTGGATTATTGCAGGAAGAACTTATCTTAATGCTAAAACGTTGTCAAATACATGTATTTTGTATGACATCAGAAAATGCTTTAGATCTAACAGAATAAATTCTGATCAATTTTTTAAGCAGAAATTTAGATATAATGTTGTTTATATAATATCATACATCATAATATAAAAACAAGAAAAAGCTTGCGGTGTACCTTCCGAAAACCGAACGACCTCCGGACCAGCCTAAAAGTTCAGTATTTGGAAGTTTCCGGAATTCAGAAGTTTGGAAGTTTGCTGGCAAAGTGGACGTGGTGCACTACAGTTATGTTTTCTTACACGTAGGATGAAGGGGATTATTATCATTTATAATTGTACAAGTTTGTATTATGTAATTAATTAATTGTTTAATTAAATATTTAATGAATTAACTAATTAATTACAAACATTAAGGATAATCAAGTATGTATAATAAATACATAACAAATATAAAAATATATCTTTTATTTATCATCAGCTACATTAACTGCAAATGAAACTTTAACTTTCATGATAGAATGGAGGTCTGAAAACCCACTGCCTCCAAATCTGAAAACCCACTGCCTCAAGTGGAGTCTAATAATTCATTGGCCGAAAAATTTGCTGACTTTTTCATGGCAAAAATCTCAAAAATACGTCAATCCCTAAGTGAATACTAAAACTTTGAACCCCAAGTAAAGGATATACAAAATTTAAACAAATTTACTGAATTGACTCAAGATGAAGTGAAAAATCTCATCAATGAATTGAATACTACGTCTTCAGAGTTAGATATTTTGCCAACACGTATTCTGAAATCGCATGTAGATGAACTTCTCTCTAGTATCACTAAATTGGTGAATCTCTCATTACAACAAGGTGTTTTCCCTGTGAAATACAAACAAGCAGTTGTAAGACCTTTGCTAAAAAAGCAGGTATTGAACTAGAGCTTTCCAATTATCGTCCTGTGAGTAATTTATCATTTCTATCAAAACTGATTAAGAAAGCTGTTCTTTACAGATTAAACAAACATGTAAATCAAAACAGTCTTTTGCCTAAGAACCAGTCTGCTTATAGAAAATACCACTGCTGTGAATCTGCGCTACTTCGGTTGGTCAGTGATCTTCTAAGTGGTATGGAGAAAAAGGAAGTCACGGCCCTTATTGCGATTCACTTAAGTGCGGCATTTGACACTGTCGACCACGACATTCTTCTAGATGTCCTAAAAGCACAATATGTAGGCATAGGAAATAGAGATCAATATAATTGCACCTTTACTAATCCTACCAGGTGTTCTGTATTACAAAAGTGGATCTATTGTGACATTTTGATACAAGAAAAACTGTATTATCTGCACTATCATTTACCTACTGGTACTTCGTTTTATTATTGGCTTGTTAAAAGTTAATTTTTTACCATATGTAAGTTGACAGAATCATAGGAACCATGTCTTGAGGGGTAAATCAAACACAAATGAATAAATCCTTAATAATTTTGTTGTGCAAAAAAGTATAATATTGTGTCTGAAACAGTTTTCATTTTCCACTTAATTGTGTAATTGCAAGGGAAGTAAACTAATAGATCTCTACTTATAAGTACTAGCCCAAGGCAAGAGTTGTCATTCTTTGTGGATCACAACTTTAAATTAAAAATTAAAACTTCTGTTATTGATATTAACAAAACTATCATAAACTTCACATTTGGGAAATCATTTTTGGTTATTTCAAGGACTTGGAAATTAATTTCTAGACTTTATTTAATGTAATACTATCATTGAAAATTATAGGGCCTATCTCTACAATATGGCGTCTGTGATACAGCTATTCAATGGGTAGACTCCTATTTAAGGCCTCGTAGTTGTAAGATTAATATCAACAATGTATATTCATCAGACCACCATCTTGAATGCAGTGTGCCCCAGGGCAGTTGCCTCGATTCGTGGCTGCATCTCACCTATGCTGGAACTCTTTTTGATGTCATTCCAAAATCCATATCAGTCTACGGTTTTGCTGATGATCATATAGCAAATAAAAGCTTTCGTCCTACATCTGTTTCCGTAGAATCACCAGCGATCGGAGACCTTGAAAGGTGCGCAGTTATAATCGATGACTGGATGAATAGAAACAACTGAAAATGAACACTTCCAAAACTGAATTTATTATGTTTGGTAGCAGACCTCAACTGAACAAATGTTTTACAAATTCCATTAACATTGCTGGTGATGATGTCAAACGTGAAAGCACAATTAGATATCTCGTGCATATCTTGACGAAACCTTGAACTTTAAAGATCATGTAAATCGCAAATGTCGTACAGCCATGTTAAATTACCTACGAATTAAGAACATCCGAAAATACTTAACAAAAGCAGCCACTGAAATTTTAGTTTTTTCTCTAGTAATTTCAACTCTAGATTATTGCAATGTCATTCTGTATGATGTAACTGTGAGGTGCGTAAGATGCAGCGTATTCAAAACATGTGCGCAAAACTTGTCATTAACAGGAGGAAATTTGACAGTTCTAAACAAGCATTGTATCACTTACATTGGTTGCCTGTGAAAGCAAAAATTGAGTTCAAGATACTTTGACGACTTTAGATTAACAAAATGTTAAAGACAGGTTCGTCAACTATTTTGCTATTCGGTTTTCGGAAGTCCAGTTTACTTTAGTATAAACGGTCCTTCAAAAATCGTCCGGCTTTCCGGCTTTCAGAAATAAGAATAAAAAAAAACGGGACTCTGAGCTTCGTGCGGTTTTCAAAGGTTTCCAGTTTTGTGACGGTCCGGTTTTCGGAAGTTCCACTGTATTACAATGAAACGACTTATCACTAAGTTTTTAACTATACATCTACTTCATTGTTCCTTTTAACTTGTACTATAAAGGTGTATACATGTAGATAAATGCAGTGTAGAATCTATTTGTGTCATTTATTTATCTGTAGTACTAAATCTACGACACATGATACGACACATGAAAATACCGACACGACCTGACACTCGACGCAGGACAAATGTCACATGAGGCACAACAATACAACACAGTATGCGATATTAATATCGTCGTCTTGTATTGTCACACGTCGTATCGCGTGTTGAGCGTCGTGTCACATTATCGTGCATTGCGTCCCATTGTCGACCTAGAAGAGAAGAGAACTGTCGCACAACAATGGGACACAAGGCTCGACGTACGATATGGTGGCCGACGATATGACACGTCATCTCGACAATTGTCGCATTGCTGTGTTGCATGTCGTATTGTCCCTTAAAGGGGCCAAGTGACCATTTCTTTGAGAGTGGACCCATCCTACAGACCAAGTTTGAGTAAGATCAATACATCAATTTATGAGAAGTCTTGTTTAAAGTGTTTTCTTCTATTTTTAACTCGAGCTACCACTTAGAGCAGCCAAGTGCCTCCACTTGCATAATTTTGAAAGAACCTTATAAAAATGCTACAAACATTTCTATGTTTAGCTCTAGCCACCCCTAAAAGAGGTCCAGAGATCCCATTTCAAAAGCTTTGAGAGAAGAATGATGCTACAGACAAAGTTTGGTGACGATCCATCAAGCGATTCACGAGAACATGTAAAGTTCATTTAACGACGGTGTAATTATATCGCAGCTGGTCGATCTTCAGTAATTCAGGTTTTTTCTTGTGGCTTTTGACTAACGTTCGCAACATACTTTAAGATACGACTTTTGGTCCAGTATATATTTCAAATTATAACGAAGCTCGATACTTGTAGCTGTTACTGCTTCGCTCACAGGCATTATCTGTCGATTTAGAAAATCACTGTTTTACGTAAAGCGTCGCATTGTTTTGAATAATCTTAGTCTGAACATAATCAGATTTGCAGATAATTACGAGAAATGCTGTCTCCACAAATTGTATAAAATTGTCATTGAAGTATCTATTTATTACTTTCTTTACAGACACTGGAAATATGAGACAGACTTAGCGAGCTTATTATGGAAAATAGATTATAAAATTATTGACTTCAAAGATCATTTTGTTAGAACCTTGTCTTCAAAATGTGGGGCGAGAGTAAATTTGAAGAAGCTTGTGGGCTTGTGGATTGGTGGGTGCCTTTCAAACACACTGGATTCCAGACGGATACAGGAACAAAAATAAAATTATAGAGTACGAGAATATATATGTTCAAGCAGTGTCAAAAGTCCAATTATAAACCCAAGCGCTTTTGGATTTTCAAGGGTAGCATAAATCAAAACAAACCATGACGTATTTTCCGCCTATATTCGAAATAACAATAACATTATTGTTACTTATGCCTCGGTCACAAAATCGTACGATCTCCGTACGGATTTCAAAATTTTAGAGTCCTTGCGGTCTCTGTACAATCGTAGAGTCTGGTCACAGTACCTACGGGCCCCGTACAATCTTTAGAGGATGCAATCGTAGAATATCCGTACGGACATTGCAGAAAAGTCGTGCGGAGCTCACAAGGAGCTCAAAAGGAGCCTGGACGTACCTCATACTGTGCTCGTGGGTTCCTACGGGGCTCGCAGGGCACTCGTACGTTTGTCCGCACGGTGTCCGTGCGACAAGAATAAATCAATTCGGCGACGTCTAAAAAAAATCTATTTTCAATCGTAGGATATCTGTACGGACTCGTAAGGCGTTCGTACGGTGTCCGTATGGTGTCTCAGTCTGAAACGATGTGGTTCCATTCTGTACCACGCCTCGACAGTACTTGGTGGAACTTAAAATATATTTCTGTTTTTATACCACCAAGGAAGTCGTACGGAGCCCATACGGCGATCGTAACGCCCTGCGAGCACGGTGTCCTTAAAGGTGGATAATCAGATTTTGGCCATGTAAAGGATTTGTTCGAAACTTTAGCATCTGATCATTTACACTCATTTATGTTCACTTAACACTTAATACAAATTAGATTTTCACTGGAGGTATTTTTAAAATTTCATTTTCCTATCCTGGTTGCCCAACCAAGATAGAGTTATTTTATCATAAGTATAAATTTGATAAACATACTTTGCCTAAGGAAATGTATAAATATTAGACATATTGTAATATATTTGTAAAATATTTGCATTAAAAATTATGTATTTAAATGGAATTCATTAGAAACGCAAGTTTGAAAATTATTATTTCCTCCCTTTGCCTATTTTGGTTGCGCAACCAAGATAGATTGGAAATAAATGAATTCAGAAGCTACACACAGCTTTTAAACTTGCATTTTGGTTCAGATTGTTCAATAGTTGATATGTCTATCAATCAAAGAAAACTTACCTTTGTCTCGAAGGATAAAAAAATACCAGCTTTTATTCTTCATTAAAGGAGTATAGCCAATTTATAAATATAAATTACATTTCAAAAGTGAATCTAACTTAGACGGATCTTTTGTTCGATTCACCATACAAAAATAAATTGACATAATGTTGTTTAATGGTTACCACCTTATATTATGACACGTACTTTATATGCGCTTTCGTGCGGCTCGACTCGAGTCTAAAACCACCAATGCCTGTCATTTCGAGTGCCGGAGATGTTTACGGACTCCGAGCTAGTATTGTCACTTACGGTATGAATTTTTACTAGTATCTGTATCATCTACATGTTTAAAAATTTCGATGATTTGATTCGATATACATCGCTTAAAGTTAAATTCGAGAAGATGACTGACAGCTCTATGTCTTGCTCTTTAAATTAAACAAACGGTGTTTAGTAAACAGTGACTTTTTTTCAGAAATAAATACTAACCCGTCAAATACTGTGCCGCCGTGAAAGACAATAAGTGATGGTGTTCAATATGTATTTTGTAATACTTTCGAATTTAATTTATTTAATGAGATAGATTCGTGACTAATTACAAACTGTCTTTTACTGACTTAGAAAATGTAGGAAGTAATTAGAGCTATAATAATAATCAGAAACATAGACAATCTGCTTGTATATATTTCCTATCGAAAATTTCTTTAGCCAATCACACATTAGAACAGACATGTGCGTTATTATCATATTGGAAATTTCGTTAAGAATACCAATGAATTTGGTTACAGGTTCTTTTAGATACAACTATTTGTCTTAAAAACTTAATGTAAACACAAATTCCAATTTATTACTAAAAAATTACACAATGTGACGTTTGTAATACGTTTTATGCAATTACTACGCCATTTTCGAGTCTTTTAATTATCACATAAAATAATACGAAAATTAGTATTTATTAAAATAATTAAGGGAAAAACGCTCTGATAATGTTCTTTTCTTTTAAGATAAAAATTAAAGTCGTACACATAAAGAGTACTTTATACAACAATATCAATTTTTACCAATACAACATCGCAAATTATAAACAATGATCAAAAAAATAAAATGCATTACAATGTGTATTTATCAACAACTTCCAGTAAATCAACCATTTACAGTTTCAATAGTACATGCTGTGTGGTTTTTACTGCCTTGATTCTGTGGGAGTGATGCACCTTTGATCCCGGCCAATAAAAAGGTCTACGTTTGCCACAGATTTTTTACTTCTATCAATTTATTTGTATAACATCAGAAAGTTCGTGATATTCGCTTGTGGATATTGAACACACTGTCACTAGTCCTATTTATTCCAGAGTTAAAATAAAAACTTGTTTATATGATAACAAAATGATTATAACAGTAAAATTGATGTCTTGTGTTGTACAATGCCTAATAATTAAACTGTATTAGAATTATTCACAATAACATTACATTTAAAACATAGACACTACACTCAATTGCGTGAAAGAAATTTTATTGTTTCAAAGGCACATCGATTAAACGTCTGGGCTTTTTTCACCAAAATGATAAGAAGATCCCATCAGGCACAACTTTTAACTGAGGACGTTATTAAACAGCTTATTGCAACAATATATATAATTGGTTATACTAAATTAAACTGATGACAGCATTAACCATACTTTGAATTGTTGTACTATTTTTTAAAAGGAATGGCAAAAAATCAACGTACTAATGGATTACATATATATAATTTCCGTTTGATCAAACAGCAATTAAATTGATCTGAAATTTGCATCGTGATGATCATTTTTTGTACCTGGTCTCATTTTGCCAGGTTAATTTTTTGTATTTGTTATGAAAGCCAATTGTGACATGCATTTCTCATTCACATCAGTACAATTATGACCCTGAGTTGGGTAAAACTTCTTTGCCTATGTAACCGTTAAGAGATTAGTGATATTTACAATGTAAATTATAGGAGAATGCTTATTTTCATATGAAGTTGGTGTTTCTTTTATACATTTGGAAAGGAATTATAAAAAGGAGAAGAAATTACTGCCGTATCTGTTAAAGGAGTCATAAAAAATTAGTGAACAGAGAAATCTGTTTATTTTTAATGTAAAATAAAAGATACAATCTGAAATCTGTCATCGAAGTTACTCGAATATCCAAATAAATTTATACAGGTAATTATTAATTGGTCTCGGAGTCACTCGAAAGAATTCCGTCAAGCGACTCGGAAACTAAAGAAACAAATACAGGTGTGTATTCAGCTAATTGGATTTTATCTCGAGTCGCTCCAAGGATTTCCTTCGAGTGACTCCGCATAAATCCTCGGAGTAAGATAGCGTAATTCCTTGACGGAAAATGGCTGACTCGAAGAAACTTCGAGTTGGAGCATTAGTACTCGTTTTGGCCATCCTCCGAGTATCGAGTAGAATGGGTTTTCCGCGTGAGCTGATCTGTATGTCTATCGAATGCAAATGTAAAACTAGACATTGTATCGAAATAAAAAGAAATACCCAGCTTTTTATATACTTTCATATTAAAGGGGAGTAATTACAAAATTTTATAAAAATAATAAAATATACATTTCAAATAGGAATCTAACTCTATGTAATCGGTCTTTTTGTTCCTTAAGTAATTCTCTACCATAATATACAAAAAGTAAAAAATGACATTAAATGTTGTTTAAATGTGATTGACCACCTTTAATATCATATGGACATCGTACGTTGACCGTGCGAGTCCCTTGCGATATTCGTGCGAGCATCGGCAGGCCTCGCAGTTTTCCAAAACCGCACGGGCATAGTGTGATTCCCGTTCGAGTTCTTCCGGGGGCGGTGTGGTTCTCGTATGGGGCTCTTGCGAGCTGCTCCCGACTTCGAAAATCACTACGAGCTCGATGAAACATTTTTACCGAGTTCCCGAGTCCTCTACGAGTTTAAAAAATCCGTGCGACGCTCGTCAACGATTCCCGTACGGACGCTGTACGAGTTTGCCAAAATTCGACCGAAAACCTACTCGTACGGAGCTCGTAGTGTTCTTGTGACCGGGGTATTAGTCATTAAATCAAACACCGGTGTGTTTTAGATATAGATACAGTACGAATTTTGTTTCAAAAAAGTTTTCTAACAACCGCAGGAAGACTGTTTCGCGCGGACGAACAATAAATTGTCGAGGAGGATTAAATATGTAATTCTTTATTCACTTCGCCTTCTAGGTTTATTTCAGCACGGATATTTCGTGCCTCTCTTTCGTAAACTGTACTTTTACTTGACTTAAAGAACGTAGGTCAGTTTGGAAAATTTGTGTAACATTAGAGTTTTATGAATAAATAATACTTACCTGACATTACAGTATGGATTTCTCTCCCTTGATCCGCATAATAGACTTTTCCTATCCGGAAGATAAATTTTTGACCGCTCAAGGTCACTTCCGTTTAGAACACATGTTCATATTCAGTATCCATATCTGGCGAAAGTGTTCGCCAAGAATACCAAATGACATGTGGGGTAGGAGGGTGGGTAACCTGTAATGTCAGGTAAGTATTATTTATTCATAAAAACTCTAACTTGTTACACAAATTTTCCAATTTTATTTCTTAAATAAACTTACCTGACATTACAGTATGGATTAAACTAGATTCTATAGCAGTACCCTAGCCAGTTGGTCGGAGTCATTTGATAGCATGAATTATCCACCAAAAAAGTATCTTCCCATCCGAACAACTTCAGTTTTATATACACAATGAATGTATGGAAAACAGCTCTGTTAATATGTTAAAATGTTAATACTTTCCTAAGTACCTAACATAATTTAAAGTCAGTACACATAAATACTGTACTTTCCTAAGTACATAACACTATCCCAAGTTTGTACACAAACACAGCGATCCGCAAGATATGAGATACCCATGTATCAATATAAAATACAATGTCATTCATGTGTGTTTCCTCACACCTTCATGAAATCAACAATTACAGGTTTCAAATAGTATCTGGTGAATGTGGTCTCCCTTGACCAATATGCTGCCTCCATGATCTGTTGAAGTGATGCACCTTTGAACAGTGCCCAAGATGGGCCCACACTACGAGTAGAATAGAATGTCCTTTTACTTTCTCCACAGATTTCTTTTCTTTTTTCTAACAGAATTTAATTGTGTCAATCAACCATCTAGAAATAGTATGTGCAGTATCTAGCTTGTGAGATTTTTTTTATAGATACAAACAACTTCACTATGTCCTGACCTGTTTCCGACCGTCTAAAAGGATTCAAAAACTTGTTTGATAATGCAGGAACAAAAATGTTTCTACTGTGATGGTTTGGTCTGTCTTGCTTTGACAACCCTGGCCTAATAAATGTAAGACCTTGTTTTTGAATATTCACAAAACATTCACCTAATTGTAAAGACTGTAGATCACTACATCTTCTGAAGGCTGTGATTGCCAACAAGAAGCAGGTTTTCCATGTTAGGTATTTCAAAGGCACATATTTCAATGGTTCAATTGGAGCTTTTTCCAGGCATCCTAAAATGATAAGAAGATCCCATTCAGGCACATGCTTTTTAACTGGAGGACGTTCATTAAACCCAGCTTTATGCAAGCGAATAATAAAGGGGTGTTGGCCTATTGGAATATTCTCAACAGGTGCTAAACCTGATGACAGCATTAACCTATACCCTTTTATAGTCCTGTACTGGAGACCTTTTTTCAAACGAATGTGTCAAAAAATCTGCACAGTTAGCTAAAGGTGCTACATAAATATCAATTTCCCGTTCACAACACCAGCTATTAAATTGTCTGAATTTGCTCCTATAGTCTTTTCTTGTACCTTGTCTGCATGATTTTGCCAGTAATTTTCTTGTGTTTTTAGAAAAGCCCTTTGACACGAAATTTCGGTCGATAACAACCATGCAGTCAGATGTAGTGACTCTGGGTTGGGGTAAAACACTTTCTGTTTGCCCTGTGTTAACAGTTTCGGACTGCATGGGAGTCTCAATGGACATGCTATCAACATGTTTAGTATCTGTGTATACCAGTGTTGTCTCGGCCATTGTGGAGCAATGAGAACCATAGTGCACTGAAATTTCTTTAAGCAACTCAGAACCCTGGGAATTAACAGTAATGGCGAAACATGTTCTGCTATACAATTGATAGGGCATCCATTGTGGGTGGGGAACCCATGAACAAAACAGTAGCGTTTTCTTGTTCTGAAATGCGGCAAAAAGATTCAACGTGGGTTGACCCCAAAGATTGAATATTGTCGCCACTACTATGTTGTTCAAGGTCCATTCCGTTTGTCTTATCTGTTCAAAGTGTCGGCCAACAAATTCTTCACATCCATTATGTGAACTGCTTTTAGATTGATGTTGTTCTGTAAGGCTAACTGCCACAAATCCCAGGTCAAACTGTTCAATTGGACAGATTTCGTCCCGCCCTGGTGATTTATGTACTGACAAACTGTTGTGTTGTCGGACTTGATTAAAACATTGCGACCCCTTAAATGACACGGGAACTGCTGAATACTTAAAGAAACTGCCATCATTTCTAGACAATTAATGTGTAACAATTTCTACATTTTGCTCCACTGACCCTGGCATGTTAGGTTGTTCATGTGACCTCCCCAACCCCATCTGCCACTTTCATCCGTGGTTACTGTGACTTGAAAAAGGTCTTTCTTAAAAGATTTTCCCTTGGCTATGTTTTGATCCAGTAACCACCAACTTAGATTTGAGATTAACTGTGGAGTTAAAACAACTGGATACGAAAATTACATTCTCTGTGGGCTCCATTTTTGCAGTAAATAGAGTTGAGTAGGTCTCATGAACAACCGTGCGTTTGGAATCAGATCCAGACATTATGCTTTTTTGCATAAAAGTACTAAGTAATGTCTGGCTGTTGTGTGACCTGTCAGTAATCTTGATACCGACTTTTTCATTTCTTGTAGCCTCTCCTTGTGGGAGAGACTAGGCCGTTCAGTAAATCGAACTGACCTCCTATGTAGGTCAGTGACTGAACTGGTACTAACTGTGATTTGGTATTGTTGACAATGAAACCTAGTCGGTAAAGGAGACTTAGAACTGTTGCTCTGTTTTGTAACAGAAACTTCATTTTATTTGCAATTAGCCAATCGTCTAGGTACCTTGCAAGTCACACATTGAGTTTCCGAAGGTGTGCTACCACTACTGAAATTTTTTTGACAAAAGCTCTAGGTGCACTTGTTGGGCCGAAGCATAAAGTTCGAAAACGATATACAACGCCTTTGAATTGTTTTATAACATCCAATACCCATTTGTCGGTGGTTACTTTCTCCAACTCGGCAAGGAAATAAGAGAATAAGTCTTCCCCCCCCCCCACCCAACGGGTAGCTCCGGGCAATTCATACTTACGTTGTCATTTTTCAACGTAATTTTGGAACATCTGGAATTAAATCATCAGTTTGTTTCTTTTTCTCTTTGCGTGTTTTTAACAAAGTTTCCAAACCAGAGCCAAACACACATTCCCCAGTCAATGGAAGGTTTGAAAATTCTTAATGATCAGGCTGTTCAAATAAGGCTGTGTCAGTCATTGCTACAGACCTTCTTATGATATGGTGGAAAGCTCCAGTCCTCCCCATCTGGTCGAGGGACTTGGTAGACACTGCAAAAATATCTATAACTTGCTGTGCAGCCTTCTCTTTGTTAAAGTAATCTGACTCTAAAAGCTGTAGCATATTACCTAAACTTTGTTGAATATACATCTGAATAATCAAACCAAGACGGGCTGCTTGTTGCCCTTTGTAGGCATTTTTTTCAACCATTTTACAAGGCTGTGTGTATAAAGTCTTACCTTTAGTTTTACAAATGCAGCTTTGTTACCATTTCGTTTTGTCAAGCAGCATTCTACCAAAGGTCCAGAGGGGTACCTCTAACAGTTTTTCAGATTCACTGTCAATAGGAAAAAGGTCAAAATTTTCCTCTGAGAAAGCAGATAAAAAGTTTGGCCCTTTACATCTAATATTCTGCAACACTTCAATCTGGGAAATATCTAGAACCAGACCATCCTTTTTAATATCCATTTTTACAAGGGCATCGTCACCAAACATGTCCACAAGACATTTCTTTTGAACTTCAGGTAAATTACTTTCCCTTTGTGAGAGAGTGTCAGTTTCATTGTCTATGTCAAACATATTTTCCGTGTCTTTTGGCGAAATTTGTCCACATGCAAAAATTGAAACACGGTCCTCAGCAACATTTTCACTGTCACTTATTACTGGATTCGTACGTCTTTGTAACGACCCAGTTCTTGAAACATCCGACTTGTTTGCCAAGTCTTCTGAAACATTCTCTCGAGTTTGTTCCCGTTGAGAATTTTGTTCTAACATTTTTTGCATCATTTCTTCTAGAACTGAAAAGCGTTTGCTCAATTCAGAGTACCTAGACTGTTCCTTTCCCTTTTTCTTTTTAAGAGTCAAAGGCGGAACATTTTCACCATTTTCTGCACTTTCACAATATGGCGACAGTGGGGACGCGTTTGTCACGTCCGAAGTATCGGATAAAATTTCTCCATCTTCCGTCGATTTATTCGACGCCATGACTTAATATTCCCCCGTAACACTTCCAGTAAATAGTCACAAACTTCTTAAACCACTCGAAGCGTCCAAAAACCTAAAGTAAAGTCTAAACTAGCGGAGATGCGAACACTTTCGCAAGAATGAACATGTGTTCTAACCGGAAGTGACCTTGAGAGGTCAAAAGTTTATCTTCCGGATAGGAAAAGTCTATTATGCGGATCAAGGGAGAGAAATTCATACTGTAATGCCAGGATAGTTTATTTATGAAATAAAAATATTTAATTTACCTATAATTATCAATGACTATGTCAGTTATTGTCAGACTAGGCTGAAATTAACGACATGATTGAAAAATTAATTATTTTTAGTAAAATTCAAACAACACCAGATCATAGAACGAACGGTTGTTTTATATAATATGTTACTCTATTAAACGATCGTCAATTTTCTTATGTAATATTATGCACCGGATTCCGGAAAAGGACTGCATAAAGGGGCCACACTTTCGGACAGTTCAAGGCCTTTCAAAACTCAACATTTTCAAAGAATTGTTACACATCTTCAGTGTGATGCATTTGCAATAATGTATCAGTGATTGAACTTCACAAAACTAGGTTTAAGGTTCATATAAAGTGTTTTGAAACTGCCCCTCTGGCGAAATTTTGTTTTATGTTTTGGCCTTTAATTGTTTTTCATAAAACGTATACCGAACTGTGAACAGAATAAGCAGAAGTCTCTTTCAAGAGATGCAGTTCTGTTTGGAATAATAAAGTTTCTCTTACATCACATGTACTCTGTTTGTCCACATTCTGTTTTGTAGAAAATATCAAAAAAATATTTTGACATTATGTCTATAGTTACTGTGGGCCTAACATATTTCTCCAGGTACTCCCATTGTTGATATTATTACAAATCATGTATATTTCAAAATATTAAGAAAATTGCAAAATGAAAGTGAAAGTAGAGCTGTCAAAATGACAAAATACTGCTATATTTAAGAAAGTAAACAAGTTAACCATATTTCATTAATGGGAGTACCTAGATAATTATGTTACACACACAATCAAAACAAAGTTAAAGAAAAAATAATTTCGAAAAAGAAGGTTGATATTTTCTACAAAATAGAACGTTGACAGTAGAAGTGCATGTAATAATAGACAAAATACATATTCCAAAAGATGCTTACCTTTGTGTACAATATTTCCTACTTCCTTTGAACAAAATAGTGTACTTATTATAAAAAGTTATGGTCTTAGAGGTATAAATTTCCAAAATTAAAATTCACCTGAGGGGTGGTCTCAAAACACTTTGATGAACCTTACTTAGTTTTTAGCGATTGTTACCTTTAGGCATGAAGGGGGCAATTAGCCGGATATGCCTCCGTGGTCCACTCGAATGTAGTCCATATCAATATATAGTGCAATTTTCCTGCCTAGTAAAGGCCATTTTCATGCCAGATATAAGCTTTATTGATGCTTGATTGTAAAAGGAATGTCCGCAGATGATTTTAAGCTACGTTATATGCTTCTACATTGATTTGAAGCTGCTTTGTAAAATGAAAGTGAAAGTAGATATTTCCTAATGTCTACCTACGCAATATTAGCGTTTTCATCACGTGTCTCAGTCACGTGACCATGGTTTCACTGCATTATGGTCAACCCCATATTTTTGGGGTATATTTTGATTGCTTAAAGACAGACCTTCAAGACAAGGGTAGTCTCGCAGGAAGTGAAAGGCTAGAAATCTTGATAAAAATATGTTATAAGTTGTTAATTTTATATAGAAAATAGTAGCGGAGGCATTTAATACCATCATACCTTTATGTCTTTACAAATGGAATTCTTTTTAAAAGGGGGACAACTTTTTGAGAATATTGTAAGTATCCAGTCAAATCCTGAAAATGAAAACAGCTAAAATGATTCACCATGATGTCAAATTTCCGATGCTAAATAACCATATATAAGTGAATTTTCCTTATTTCGATACTATATTTTGATTGAAAATTTAGCAAATGCTTCCGACGGAACAGTCGTCGGACAAGAATATTTATTGTCTTTATTTATTTACACAGTTTTCCCTACTTAAATTTCAAAACACAATCTGTTGACATCAGAAAGTCCATGTTTTGGAGAAAATTAGGTCAAAATTAGCTATACAATGTGGTCTCTATAGCTAGTCTAGCGAACATCCTTATTCAAAATTCATTTTAGGTTTAGAGTCACACCGACACAGCTTTATTCATATGGCGTTTTCATGCTTTTGGTGATGGAGAAAGATCTTAGGTACATCTCCAGGCATCATTTCAGGCATGGACGAACATCTAAGTAGACCCGTCGATCAACAAAAAGCCAGCTGGATGGTTTCCTGACATGAAAAATTCTACATCGCAAGCGCGGTTTTAAACCCAAACTGGTGAGGCGAAAGTAATTCGAAGGCAGCGGCCTTAACCACTCGGACACGGAAATCGCAAAAATTCTTTCAAAGAACCAATCGAAAAGGAAACAAGTCCTCGCTTAAAACAAATTTTGTTTGAGTGTTAATATTCTTTTACAATTATTGTCGAGACGCTGGCAAAAGCATTTTGATGTTAATATCTTAGAATGAGTACAGTTCAAGCCGAAGCTGTTACGGATGTTTGTGTTACACGCTTGTTTAATGTTTTTATACTTGATAATTGTTCTGTTGCTTGTTCTGAATAACAATCGTGTTTGTGAAGTTCTTTCAATAACAGAATTAAGTTCAACTTAGCCTTTTCATTTGAGTTTCAAGAATTAAAATGGAAATAACTAGATTTCAATACTGGCACCAGACATATTGCAATACTTTATAATGAGATATTTTGGATGAATGTTACTATAAGTGGTTTAGCACATATAAAGAGGCCACTAAGCAAATTCAGCGCTTTTTATTAAGAGTAATAGAGACCTGGTCTGTGAATACAGAAATGTTCAACTCTTTCATAGACTGACACAAAGACTGTTTGAACTTTAAAGAAAATCGGTATGAGTATTTCCAAGCTTTCATACATAATTTATTATTTGAAATACATTGCGCAGTTTTATAGTTTAATATTTTAATAGTAGCTAGATCTAGGATGCTGTATTCGGCTCGAGATCGGATCTCACGAGGCGTGCAAGCGCCGTGTGTGATCCGACCTTGTAAAATCCACGAGAACCGAATACAAAATCCCAGATCTAGCTACTGTTATAATAACCCTTTTATTATATACCTCCACCATTTTTGTTTGTTGCCTTTTTTGTTTGTTGTTTTGTTGTTGAACGAAATCTTCAATGTTTATCGGTTTTAAAATGGAACGTAGTAGTGAGGCTTTTATGTGCGCTATTTATAGAACTGTGTCAGATCATGTATATTTATTGAAGTAGTCCGACAACATACAATACAAAATGTACAATATGGATTTTTTGCCTGTTCATATTTACTTGTGAAATACAAGCCAATATTTTACAGAATTTAGGTATATAATAAATTATAATATCGGTCAGATTTAACCAATTCAGTGTCGCAAATGCAAAACAACATAGTACCAGATTTCATCAAAAATGAAAATGTCATTCTGTGGTACTTGCAACAGATATTTCTAAATGAAAACTGATATTGTGCTGTAAATAAGGTAATCCTATTTCATAAGTTTGAAGATTTCCTATCAGCAGAAGACCAGTCTTCGCTAAATCCAATTTTTTCCGAATGCTAATATTTTATCACAGCTCTTAAAGACACCTTGTGTAAAAAGCATTATAAGGTCAATAGAGTTCAATTGGAAGATGTTATAGACGCGTGTATAACAGGTTTCTGTAGTTTTTGCTTGAATATGTTCCATGAAATGGCTTACCCAATTCAATTCCCAAGTTATATTAAGTAAAAGTTTAATAATTGTTTAGTTGCATGTCGTGAACAACAATTGCGTGTGTGAAGTTTCTACATTTTCAGGGTAAATTGGAGCGGCATGGTCATAAAACACTCGCTTTTAAGTTCAATTAAGCTTACTCATTCAGCTTCCTGGACTGAAACTATAGTGACTAGATTATCAATTCAAGGCGTATTGTATTAAGAATAACTGGGAAAAAAAATATTTTAAGATCTTTTGGAAGAGTTTTACCAAGACGTTGCATTTTTATATATAGATGCAACCTTACAAAGACACTTGTTATATTTTGAAGATAAAACATGAATGTATACTGAAAGGTGCAATTCTTCCAAAAGACTGATGCAAAGGCCGTCGGATGTTAAAAGGAGATCGTATTTGAGTAGTAGATACATTTATTTCGACACAGAATGAACATGTACTTGGCAAATAATCAATAAAACTGCAGTTAACAGTAAACAATTTGTAAGAATTAATATAGTCATGTCAAGCAACACATATATTAAGGTTAACACAAAACAGAATTAAGATCATTGATTGCATTACAATAATCAAAGCCCTGAAAGGACTGATAAGCAGTTCTTATTGAGTGATATTTCAACCGATACACCTGAAAAATCAACATTTCACTGTGTCCGGTCATGATTTGATTAATGTTGGTAGAGGTCCACTAGAGAATGCTACATGCTAAATATTTAAGCTCTGTGCATTGTTGTTCAAGACAAATAGATTTTTAAAGGTTTTCCCTATACAACTCTATGTACAATTAAGTTTGTCCTAGGGTGTGGCCAATTTCAAACCTAACCCTAATGCTAAATGCTAAACCCTAAAACCTAACCTTAATTCTAGAGCGGAGTGATTCCTAATATTTCGAATGTGAATATAAATCAAAGTTCATAATTATTCTAGAATCCGTTGCTGCTTTTTTCTGTTGTTTAAAACAGTAGTCCTCAGTTGCTAACACACTCACACAATACCGAGATTATGAAAAATAAATATGGGACTATATTTTACACAATCATAATATTTGTGTGATGCGGTCACATGGAAATAGAAGGAAAACTCAAACGACGCGAGGTTGAAACTTGGTAGTTGATTTAGAGCTATAGCCAGTTGCTAAAGCACTGGCTAAAAGCGTTTGGATCTTTTATTTTCACGGTATCTTACAGATGCTATTATGTGAAATTTATTGCACCAAAAACTACAGTAAGTGTTGAAATTTAACCAAATAATTGTACAAATAATTATACATTAGATTACAAGTTTAGACAATGACGTGAATTAGTATAGATGCCGAACTTAGTTGTGAGAAATTCTTTCAATTCAATTAAATAGTGTTATGTGGTTGTAAAAAGTTTGCTTAATGATGTTAAATATAAAAAAATATGAAACAGACATTTTGTGTCATGTCTTTCTTGGGCAAATTGAAATATAACTGTGTAATATGTCCTGATTTTAGTTAGTTTTCCGTCCCGGTTATACCACACTTATAAATTACAATTAATTTATCAGGTGTAATCTCCCTTTATTAACGTGCTGATTTTCACAAATTAAGTGCAAAAAATAAAAGCTTTGATTTAAACAGGTTTCCCGGAACTGTAACTAGTATTCGTATACAATAGATAAATCAAAGCCCTGAAAGAACTGATAGCCAGCGCTTATTGAGTGGCATTTCAACCGATACACCTGAAGATTCAACATTTCATTGTGCATAGATCGGTCAGAATTTGAACAATGTTGGTAGTGGTCCACTAAACAATACTATATGCCAAATATCTAAGCTCTGTGCATTGTGGTTCAAAGAAGATCTTTAATGTTTTTTCTTATACAACACTGTGTAAGACTAAGTCCAATCTGACTAAAGTACTTGATCTTCTAAACGAAGATCTGAGAACGACCCATTCACATTCGTCTTCTGTATATTTTGGATTTCCAGTATTGCTATTTTTATTTTATCCAATCAGACGACTTGTTCGAATGTCAAAGAGTAAGAAAAATGTGCAGTCATTCCAGGGCTCGAACCCGGGACACCTCGCTTACAAAGCAAGTGGCCTACCGACTGAGCTAACCGGCTATCTGATACATTAAGACATAAGAATTGTAAATATCAAAAGTCAAGGCTACAGGTAGATTTGCAAGATGTTGTAAGTTAGGCTTTGATTGGCTAGCGAAAGGGTAGTCAGAACGAGGCAATGAATAGGTCGTTCTCAGATCCTATGCGTAGCGTAATAGGATATGTACTTAAGTCAGATTGGACTAAGTCTGGCGCAGGGTGGGACCAGTTTCCATCCGAGGTTCATGATTTCAACAATTTTGATAGAGGTCATCCTTTTGGTTGCCAAAGTTCTGTTGAGAATTGGTTTTTAGCTCACCTGAGCACGAAGTGCTCATTGTGAGGTATTGTGACCGGTCATTGTCCGGCGTCCGTCGTCCGTCGTGCGTCGTCCGTCAACATTTGCCTTGTGAACACTCCAGAGGCCACAGTTGTGACCCAATCCATATGAAATTTGATCAGAATGTTTGTCTTGATGATCTCAAGTTGGAAACTGGGTTATGTGAAGTCAAAAACTAGGTCAGTAGGCAAGATCATGGGAAAAGCTTGTGAACACTCTAGAGGTCACCGTTATGACTCAATCTTTATGAAACTTTGTCAAAATGTTTGTCTTGATGATTTCTAGGTCAAGTTTGAATCTGGGTTATGTGGGTCAAAAACTAGGTCACCCGGTCAAATCAAAGGAATATCTTGTGAACACTCTATAGGCCACAGTTGTGACTCAATCATTATGAAACTTGGTCAAAATGGTTGCCTTAATAGTCTCTAAGTCAAGTTTAAAACTGGGTCATGTTGGGTTAAAAACTAGGTTACTAGGCTAGATCAAAGGGAAATCTTGTTAACACTCTAGAGACCACAATTCAAGTTTGAAATTCATGAAAATTGGTCAGAATGTTTGTCTTGGTGACTTCTAGATCAAGTTCAAATCTGGGTCAGGTGGAGTCAAAAACTAAGTCACAAGGTCAAATCAAATGAAAAGCTTGGTCAGAATGTTTGTCTTGATGACTTCTAGATCAAGTTCAAATCTGGGTCAGGTGGAGTCAAAAACTAGGTCACAAGGTCAAATCAAATGAAAATCTTGGTCAGAATGTTTGTCTTGATGACTTCTAGATCAAGTTCACATCTGGGTCAGGTGGAGTCAAAAACTAGGTCACCAGGTCAAATCAAATGAAAAGCTTTTTAACACTCTAGAGGCCACAGTTATGACTCAATTTTTACTAAACTTGGTCAGAATGTTTGTCTTGATGATCTCTAGGTCAAGATTGAAACTGGGTCAAAAACTAGGTCACCAGGTCAAATCAAAGGAAAAGACTGCGAACACTCTAGAGGGCACAGTTGAAACTCAATCTTTATGAAACTTGGCCAGAGTGTTTGTCTTGATGATTTCTAGATCAATTTTGAATCTGGGTCATGTGGGGTCAGAAACTGGGTCATCCAGTCAAATCAAAAATAAAGCTTGATAACACGCCAGATGCCACGTTTATGGCCCTATCTTCATGAAACTTGACTTGGTCAAAATGATGATCTTGGTGATCTTTAGCCCAAGTTTGAACCTGGATCATCTGGGGTCAAAAACTAGCTAACTTTGTCAGATGTTTGTCTCCATGAAATCTCGGAATTATGTTTATCTGGATCTTGTGGGGTCAGAAACTAGGTTACTACGTCAAATCAAAGGTACAGCTTGTATACACTCTAGAGGTCACTTTTTCCAGAAACTTTGTCAGAATGTTTGTTTTCATGAAATTTAGGACAAGTTCAAATCTGGGTCATGTAAGACAAAAACACTAGGTCACTAGGTCAAATAAAAAGGTGCTTGTTTAGACTCAAGATGCCACGTTTTTTGGCCCAACCTTAATGAAAGTCAGAATATTTGTCTCCATGAAATCACTAGGTAAAACATGTTTACACTGTAATGGTGTGTTACTCAGGTGAGCGACCTAGGGCTATCTTGGCCCTCTTGTTTAATAACTACTTTGACAGAGAATCACGCAATGAACATTCCTGTGAAATTTTGTTGAAACTGGCCCAGTCTTTTAAGAGAAGATGCTTTTAAAGATATTGTTGACGCACTGACGGACGACGGAAAAAAAAGTGATCACAAAAGCTCACCTTGTCACTACAGTGACAGGTGAGCTAAAAAGTCGGGAAGGGCCGAGATGGAAATCTACGAATCAACCTATAACAGCCTGATTTCATACCTGAAAAGCTTAACCCAAGAAGTATGAAAATAACTCCACGATTTAGCAACTTCAATTCCAACAAAATTGTTCAACTCAAAGATACTGATCAAATCCCAAGTTTAAGGCCCTACATAAACAAACCTGAAAGCTTAAATAGTTTTACTTGTATGGGACTACTTATTCAAATTCTCAAATCTTCTCGTATAACAAACAGTTATGAATGAATACTGCAATAAGCGTGTCAAAATTCACATACTGAGTTGCCTTTTAAAACAGGATTATTGATATGCCCTTTAGTCCAATCAAATCACAAAACGATTTCGTTACTGAAACAGTATGGTCGCTACTACTGACTCTTCTAGAATTTCCAAACGTTAAATCCACTTGAATCCGCAATGTATCAGGTATGTGAAGAACGTACAATACGGCAAAATAATCAGCAATACAGACGCAATGATAAGGAAACAAATTGCATACAAAAAATCTGTCAAGATTTCTACCCGCTATGAATGTTTGTCTCCTTTCTTGTCCTTCGACTTTCCTGGAATATGGCGCCACTGTATGTTGTTAACAAATCAAAACACAGTCTTTCCATCAAAGCACATGGAATTGTATTTATACGTGTTGCATTACGGGTAGAATTTAAGGTATGCGCGAGAGCGGGTTCTTGTAGTGAAACTGATACAAAAGACAGATTGAGCGGAGTGATTCCGAATATTTCGAATTAGAATATAAAGTTCATAATTATTCTAGAATCCATTGCTGTTAGTTTTTGTTGTTTAAAACAGAAGTCCTCAGTTGCTCACACACTCACACAATACCAAGATTACAAAAAAAAAATATGGGACTATTTTTTTCATGTCCAGAATATATATGTGAGGCGGTCACATAGAAATAGAAGGAAAACTCAAACGATTTGGTAGTTGTTTTAGAGCTATAACCTGTTGCTAAAGCACTGGCTGAAAACTTCCCAGTGTAATGAAATGTCAGGTTTTTAATAATCTTTGATGAACAGGCTCAGTCAAACGAGTTTACTCTTGTTTTACTTCTATTGGTCATAGAAGTTCAGCAAGGTATATATATCATAGAGATATGTTCATATAAATCTTGACAATAATGCATGTAGCACATTTTATTGATAATCAATGTGATACATTGAGTGGTGGGGGGCATATAGATTTGGTCTTGTCCGTGCGTGCGTCCGTCCGTGCGTTCGTGCGTCCGTGCGTCCGTCCGTCCGTCCGAAGTTCGTGACGCGCCTAGCTCAAAAAGTATTTGATATAAATTGATGAAACCTTGCACGAGTCTTTATCATGATATGAATTTGCGCACTTCCTATTTTTCGTCTGGCTCCGCCCTCTATTTTTAGAGTTATGGCCCAGGAAATAGTCAAAAATGCACATTTTCACGTTGTGACACGCCTAGCTCAAAAAGTAATTGATATAGATTCATGAAACCTTGCATGAGTTTTAATTATGATATGAACTTGCGCACCTCCTACTCCTATTTTTCATTTTGGTCTGCCAGTATTTTCGAGTTATGGCCCCTGAAATAGTCAAAAATGCCCATTTTCACCTTGTGACGCGCCTAGCTCAGAAAGTATTGCATATAAATTGATTAAACCTTGTATGAGTCTTTATCCTGATATGAACTTGTGCTCCTCCTGTTTTTTGTCTGGCTCCGCCCCCTATTTTTAGAGTTATGGCCCCTGAAATAGTCAAAAATGCATTTTCACCTTGTGACGTGCCTAGCTCAAAGAGTCTTTGAGTCTTTGTCATGATATGATCCTGTTCACCTTTTTTTTTCTGGCTCCGCCCCCTATTTTCAGTGTTATGGCTCTTACAATAGTCAAAAATGCACATTTTTACCTTTTGACTCACCTAGCTCAAAACGTATTTAATATAAATGGTTGAAAACTTGCATAAGTATTTATCATGATATAAACTTGCACACCTCTAGCTCAGAAAGTATTTAATGTCAATTCATGAAACCTTGCTTGAGTCTTTATCATGATTTGGCCTTTCACACTTGGCATTCTTCTTGCGAATTTTTGCGCTTATTACAGAGTTATGGCCCTTGAAATAACCAAAATAGTGGATTTTTTGTTTGTGATGCTCTTAGCTCAAAAATATATGGCCTAGAATAATGAATCCTTTTCATAAAATGTTTGTTTAGGCTAAACCCCATTAACACTTCAAACATTAGAATTATTGCCCCTTATTTGTGACAAATGTACCAATGGGGTCTTTTAATGTCTTAGAGCACATTAATAAGATATTATTTTGATTATATATGATTCCAGACTACCTACATAAAGTAATGATTTTTTGTGAGAGCTGTGTAAAACTAAACAATGATTTAGTTGGAAAATTTAAGAAGGCATTGGAAGCAGAAATGAATTACTGTGAAATTATTTTTATTCGCGTAGGACGAATTTTGGCGTATTTCGCGCCAGGACCGATGCGCGAATTAAAGACCGCGCTATTATTATTTTTCAATCTTATTTTTTCATTTCTAAAATTGAAATGTGCGAATTAAAACCCGCGCGAAACAGTCCTTCTTCAAATTTGCGCGAAATTTCATGCCAGCGAATTTAAATGATTTCACAGTAGATTTCTAACAAATTTCAACAGCATTCTACTAGAATACGTGACCTAAGACGATGGGATAACACAGATATATAGCCACTACAGAGCCAAATTTGACAGAAAAGCGAGGTAAGAGACATTTATAAGCAATCGTATTTTTATCTGTCATAACACAGGCTAAACAGCACAAAAACAGGTATATCTCCCAAAATTGTACCTTTGCTAGTTTCGTAGATTACTTCAAGGTTTTGTGCGAGTCGAGAACTTTTGCTAAATAAAATGTTGTGATGACTTACACGTATAGTCTCTTTGATCCCGAAAATAGACGCAGCACCGTACAATAATGTGGACATATCTTTTGCAGTAAATCTAACTCAACACGACAAACTTGAAAGTTTTCTTGCTTAGGATTGTTGACTTTGAGAGGTAAAAGAAAAAAAAAACTCATATTAAATGTGACACATTTGTAACTCAGCAAGTACATATACAGTAGGCCACATTGTATAGATCTATGTTATAGCATAAATGTGTTAATCTTATCACAAACGTGTTTATTAAATTAAATAATTGTGTAGTCTTTTAGTATATCGGTAAGCAGTTTATTCATTTACCGATGTTTCTTCATGCCTTCACTTTGATGTAAAGATGGGTGACACCTTTTATAATATAATAATCTGTTTTAAAGGGAGAAATCTGACGTATAAACTCCTAGGTTTTAACAAAAATTATAATGCAAATGTATTGTTTGCATATTTTAGATGCATTGTCCATGACAAAGAAAGAAGATTTAAAAGGCAAATATCAAAAGAACTTTGCACACCATAGGTGAACTTCGGCGCAATGATCCCACAGAGCACAATGACAAGCCTCTTAAACTGAAAAAAAACTGTCTATGTTGGAAGGTTTAAAGGTGAATAATCAGATTTTGGCTAAGTAACGGATTTGTTTTAAACTTTAACATCTGATCATTTACACTCATTTATGTTCAGTTAGCGCTTAATACAAGTTATGTTTTCACTGGAGATATTTTTAATAATTGGTTTTCCTATCGCAGTTGCCCAACCAAGATCGAGTTATTTTATCATATGTTTAAATGTGATAAACATACTTTACCTAAGAAAATGTATAACTAACCGATATATTGTATTATATTCGTAAAATAATTACATTAACAATTACATATATAGATTGAATTCATTAGAAATGCAAGTTAGAAAAATTATTATTACCTCCCTTTGCCTATCTTGGTTGCGCAACCAAGATAGAATGGAAAAAAATGAAATTCAGAAGCTACATGCATTTTAAAACCCACCTTTTGATTCAGATTGTTAAATATTTGGTATATCTATCCAATGCGAATGTAAAACTCGGAATTATATGGAAATAAAAAGAAATAACAAGCATTTTAAATATTTTCATATTAAAGGGGAGTAATTACAAATTTTTATGAAAATCAATAGAGTATACATTTCTAACAGGTATATAACTCAAAGTAATGGGTATTTTTGTTTCTTAAATAAATCTCTAACAGAATATACAAAAAGTAAAAAATGTCACTAAATTTTGCTTAAATGTGATTGGCCACCTTTAAGGTACCGTCAATGACTTGGGACACAAAGAAAAGTATGTAAACCTGAGACTGGTGTCAAATTGTTTTTGAGACTTTTTCTTGTTTCGGATTCTAACCTCCTTTTTCAGCATGTATTTACGTTTGTAATTGTACATTAAAGCTTAATGGATGTTTGTAAAATATGTTTATAACTCAAGTTTTGCTTTTTTGTTTGAGTTTGGACCCTTTTATACCTCTTTTTACTTAAATAACCAGTTGATTGAAGTCCGTAATTACCTTAAATATTACGAGCAACAAGTGATATCAGAGGATAATTACATGTAGATGTCGTATTTCTAATATTGGAATTTATTAAACTTCGTTGAATTAAAAATAATAATAAATGCGAGCTCTGCCGAGCATTTTATCAATTTTATTCAACGAGTTTAATCAATTCAATGTGGAAAGTCACAAATGTAATATTCTTTTTATCACATGTTAGTTTTTTCTTGTGAAATATCAAAATTTCTACATTCCTTTACTATATAAACAAGTCAATTTCACCAACGTCTCCTATACTAAAAACGACGTCAACGTCAAAGCTTTATTACACTCCCGCGACGTCAAACATGTAATAAATTGTGATATCCTATGCTAACCCAAAAATGGAGTAACAAACAAAAGCTATTTTGCTTGACGGCAACTGAGGTTTACAAACATGCAAAAATTAATTAATTTATCTTAATCATACAGAGTCGAAGAGCAAAACAACAACTTTAACTTCTCGGTCAGTACACAATTTTGATATAGGTATCAAACATAAAAGGATTTTGTGATAAATGTAAAGACAACTGCATCCTTGCATTTGACGATAGAATGAAGTCCAACGGGAGCTGAAGAAATTGTTAAAATTAAAACAGCTATATTATATTTGACTGAAATAAAAGAAAAACATACGTAGTTATAGACTATAAGGCGGCGATAACATCTCTTTTTTTGTAGACAAATACCAACGAAAATAATCGAAAACATACTCACAAGCAAGAAACATTTGACAAATCTACAGATGAAAGGGATGCAACGGAAGTTGTAAACATGAAAGAAAATATTAAACATAAATGGAACAAGAAGTAGGAATTATCAGAGAATATCTAATGGGTTTAACAGCCAGCAAGAAGCAGTCACTACATTGGAGAGGGAAATGAACAGGCTTTTGTATCATCAGTCAGCTACTCGGTGGTCAATCTAGACTGGCACATTGATCATAGACTGACACAACAAATTCAATGTTGTGTAATGAAAACTACCAAGCGTTACATTATTTTTGTGACAAATTTTCAAAACGAGTGCGGCAATAGAAAAAGTCCTAGAACTGATATTACATGGGGAAACATTGATTAAAGCGGGATTTCTATGGTTTCCCTTGTATGAGAAATGACGGACATTATATTGAAGGCCAATATATCGAGACTTCTGGTCGTTTGAACAGGGAGTGATATAGATTTAAGCACAAAAGTACTAAACTAGTGATGGTCAAATCGGTTGGACGGACAAGACAACTGATATAATTAATCGGAAATAATTGGATAATCGGTTATTCTAATCGCAAGCGTCAGTTTTGCTTCAGACGTACAAAATACGTATCATTGTTAAAGTACTGAGCACATGAACCACAAAATGATCAATAGGACACTTCAAAACTGTATTTAGAATTAATTGTTTTGGCCATTAGTCAGAGGTTGTTTAAAAAGAAACTGACATATATAAGGAAACCAACATTTTGAAAAAAAACAACTTATTTGATGATCTATATAATCAGCTACAGGTATTTTCACAATCGCATTAAAGATAAGGCTTTTGGCAGATTTTTTAACTCGCTCGTATTGAAAGCTTTCGACGATGGTCATTCCTTCGTTTTATAAATCCAAATACTTTCCAATGTTCAAATACTTTAACGGTGCTTTTTCACTAGAATGCACATAAATAAATCGCAAGTTCACTGCCGTTCTGGGAGTGTCTCTTTTCCATACCTTACAGTTACCGAGTCACTGTGCCATAGAGTAGGTATGACACAATTAAATTTTTGATGCTAGGTAAAACCTAACCATAACCTTTATCAGTATATTGTACCTACAGTGTATTGTTTGTACCTAATGTATGGAATGTTTCGTATAGAAAAAAGTGTTTCTCTGGTTATATCGAAGACAAACCTAGCTGACGGAAGTCGTTTTCTTTGCAGAAGAGTACTCCGAGTAATTTCGCTTGATTTGTCACCAAGAAACGTAAATACCAGAATGAAGAAGGCCATATAAAACTAAGTTATCTGCTTGTGGTGCCAAATGATTAATCGGTTGTTAAAAGTGTAGTCGGCGACCGCGATCATGAATACCACGACGACGATTATGAAACTGCCACCGATTATCAGCCCATGACTTATTATATAACACAAAGGCAAAATACAGAGGATGACGTTGAGACTGATTCATATTCGTTCACGATTAACGGATCAGCAACAATAACAAGTATAGCTTTGCATGCAAAAGAAATCGATCAGTAGATTTTCTTTAATGTAGTTTTCTTTTTTGATTTCATATTTAACTCATATACTTAATGTTGATATTGCGTTACTTAAACTCCATATCAAATGATTGTAGCTAAATGCTGAAAGACATACTGTCCCAAAGTGATCCAAGGACCCTGCACAAAGTTGCACAATATCCTTATAGAGGGGTAAAGAATTACAAACTAAACACAAAAAAATACATCAATTAGGTATAACCTACTTTCTCGATAATCCACATTAATATTGGTGTTTGTGTGCAAAGTCACCTTCAATGTTTCTCAGTCATTCATCTTTGACTGTCACAGTCTAAAGCCATGTAGAGGTGACGGAAAAAATGCAAATGCTGTAATACAATGTTCATACGCTGAATACAGTACTTATTTTCTGTTAACACGAAAGCCTTATAGAAATATTACTTTATTCAGGAAGTTTAACCGGCGGCATTCTATTTTCTGAATATTGTGTTTTACGTTGATGAATGATTTTCTTCTTTAATGTGTCATTTAGCATATACATAACGGTTTTATGCATGAAATAAGTCGTTCGTTTTAGGTAAATGTTCCTGCTTTAAAATCCGCCGCTTTGGTTTCGAAACGTAATTGGAATAATGCAGAAGTCACACGGACGGTGTAAACGAATCACCACAGCGACACAGTTATAGGTCAAACGGCGACTTTTCAGCTTTACATGGTGGACGAAGATCCCGGGTGCCTCTCTGAATACTTTATATTGTGCGGACGCGCACACGGGTATAACCACAGACCATCTGCAAACCAACGATGTCTTCCTCATATGAAAGACTTCAACGTCTAAAGTGAGATTTTAATCCAACAGCGGCGAGGGTCAAGCAAATCGAAGACAACGACCGTACCCACTCAGTCACGGAAGCTTTAGCGTAATAACTAATACGTGCACATGTGGATGTATAAAACATCTATTTCACAACTATAAGAAGATCCTCTTGAAGCATAGAAAGCAACCAGACAAGATCTATTCATAGGAAGCAAGGAAGGAAGTTAATAGACAGAACAGAAAAGATACACAGATTACAAAAACATACATTTTGTAATAACATGCGAACAATTATATATATATATAAGTTCAATTTGCAAGGAATTAACAGCAGTAGACTTCTGTGGGTTTTTTCCCCCAATTATTTTAATTCTTCACTGCAAGCGCTTTCAATTGTATACATATCATCAGGCAGTTTACATTTTGAAATTTCACACACACACACACAAGTGTGGATACGGATCAGTGTGGATGTGGGATGGTGACCACACATTTCAAATTAGTAGAAATAAATATCCATGTTAAGTCAATTTAGAAGTCATTTAGTAATACATATTTTTTTAAAGATATAAACGGGTCAGTGCACTTACTTTTCAGCTGCTATATATAATTATTGTTACAGGGAGGCAAAAAGAAAACTTTCCTTAAAACAGATCAGAACAAAACAAACTTAAATTTGCTATTCCTCATCTCTTTAATCAACTTAAAAAACTTTTTTGTTTCTTAAGTCTATGTACAATACTTTAAATGAGATATGATCTTGGATTGAATTAGTACTTAAGTTCTAGTGTTACATCATAACACTAGGCTACTACTAGAGGACAGCATAATATCTGTAGTAAAAAGTAACAACTAAAACAAAAAAGAAATCAACAACAATAACAGCTGTGTTTCGTATTTCAAACTGTTAGTAACATACATAGTCAATTTACTATATTTGCATGATATTGAATAGCCCGCCTTTGTGATTGATTGACACATCACGTGACCTATTTGGCTATTCCAGTTGACTGGTTACTCTGACCAAGAGTATTACCAACATAATGCACGAGGCTCTGTTGGAATGAAGTTAATCCGGTTAATTGCAAGGTTAGTTAATATTTTTGCATATATCTAATAATGGTTGAGAAATTTAATAATTGTTAATTCACATTATATTTAATCTATATAACTGAGACTTCGCCGAATCATTGTATGATATATCAAAATGGTGTAGTATTTGTATAAAGTCTCTTGTAACTCTTACTAGAGTTTTCATTTACATTATATTTTATGTACAGTATTTCATACCTTTATGTATATTGATTAATCTAAATGGATGAGACTCAAATCAATTAAAATGTATTGATAATATTACATCAGCCACTTGTGTTCTTCATGGCATGGCCATATTTAACCAATTAAACGTCATTACTTTACCTATAAAGTAGAAGCTTACATGACAATAACAGTATAAAAGTATAAGGCATAAATAAAGTTTAGGTTTTTGAGAACCGGCGAATAATTTTTTTCACAAGAATACCCAATCTGGTCAAGAGTTGCATGTTGGTAGTTGACAGTAGGTATCTAAATTTAATAATATTTGACCTACGGTAATATTTCAGTGGTATATATTTTTTCTTTCTTCAATAAAGGACGGACATATTATATTAGGAGATAATGCAGCTCATCATCCAGGTTATTCGAGGGGCAGAGCGGGCACCTTCTTTCGTTGTGTGACACATGACTTTGCGATCATCTTCCAACATCAATATGGAACCTATGATTGCCAGATCGGAAATGGAATAATGATAAGCGCTCGGTAGGTATTATGACCTAGAGGTACCTTTCAAACATATTGTCCTTGAAGAGATTATACATTTTGCTTTTAGAGGAGGAGTCCAGTTTTGTGTGAACTGGTCAATGAGCGTCTGCTTTACAAATTTATGAACGTTTAACCATTTAAAGTTGTGAGTTGACTGATGCATGTTTTAATAGCAGAGAAAGGATATTTTGATGCGTTTGGCGTAAGGGTTAGTTTACTCCAAAATTTGACCATGCGTGACTTTATAATGATTTCTAGTGGGTAGCGACAAGTTCGGCGTATAGCATATACTTGGGGTACTTTTTCTAGATTTTGTTATTATCGTTAAAAAGTCACAGTGTATCTGTTCTATGACATCAAGATGTTCATAACTAAAGACCTCGGAACCGTATGTTAAGATGGGTAAAACAGTATTATCGAACAGCTTTAGCTGTAGGTCAGTTGGGAGGGCAAGATTACTAATGTTTACCAGGAGCTGGTGCATTGCTTTTCTGGCTTGAGTAACTACATTGTATATATTTTATGGAAATAAGTAACTTAATACGTTTTTGCATCTTTCCAAATCAGAGAAGAAACAAACGCAGTAAAATAACGATATTAAGATGAACTTTAGTATTTAATTTATTGTTAGAGAAAATCACACAGAAAACAGCAAAACTATATGAGATTAAAATAATGCTTAACTTTTCTTGAACTGTATTTTAAAGAAAGATAAAAAAAGTTACTCTATTTGAACAAACTGTGTGGAGGACCTTACAATGATGTTACAGACTAAGGTTGATGAAGACCTGAGAGAAAATCTTTTTTTTTTTTTTTTATTTTTAGTTATGGGGGACCCTTATAAGGGCCAACGTGAACCCTTTGAACAAACTTGATAGAGGTCTATACCAGGATGCTTCTGCTCATGTTTGGTGTAATTCTGAGCAGAAGTTTCAGAGAAAAACATATTTAAGTAAACATATCACCGCTGACATAGTACGACGGACGGCTGACGATGGACGACAGACGCCAAACCATCCGCCTATACTAATCCTGAATACAGTTACTAGTAATCACTAAAATGCGAAAGTACCTGAGATTGGAGTAACGGTATGTGTATCGTGAATTTCGTCAGTTTGAAAAAAAGAAAGGAAAAGAAATAAACCGTAATAAACAGGAAATTAAACCATAAGGAAATGCAGGAAACTGCGTCATAATCAAGTATTTCAGAAAATGCAAGAGTTTCATCAGTTGCAAAAAGGGTAAAAAGAACGACGTGCATTAAAGGAAAAAATAAAAGAGTTTCCACTATTGAAGAAATTGTTTAGTTATAATAAATATTTTCACATCAAATTAAATAGGATAAATTTATGTATAATTGTCACATCTGCTAAATTTTTCACAAATTAAAAGACATAATAATTTGAAATTTAATCATTGAAAATAGTTATATCATGTTAGGTACAATAGTACTAAATGGGTAATCAATGTTTGTTGGATTTTTTGAGACCCCGTTTATGATTCTTCCCGTAAATGGTATAATAGGGGTCGAAGAGCCATCCACCTATTAACCTTACAATATGAAATTTTGAATTTCAGCGAAAATATGTTCAAATACACACACAGTAAAAGTAGAAAAATAAAATCTTAGTCTACTTGATATTCTAAAAAAAAATATTGGGATTTTCTCAGATGAAAGGATCATAGTTATTTTTCGGAAATGGACCTCAAAAATGTTTTCCTGAAAGAAAAAAAAACAAAGCTACTGACCCAAAAAAAGGAATAAATTAGAAAGATAAGAAAAAAAAAACATGAAAAAATGGTATCTTTCCCTTCTATTGCCAATTATAAACACTTCGTTTTTCATCGGATGCGGATATTTTGAGTTGTAGCAAATTTAAATATTTTGATACACATGTTTTGTAATCCGACGTATTTCGGTTTGGTCATATATTCAGTTTTTTTTACTAAGTTTAACCATTGTTTTTTCTTCAAATTTTGGATATTCATTCTTTATTTTAGCTATATATTTCAGTGTTATGAATTTCTATTTTAAATATAGATTAAACAGTGGAATATTTAGACACTGTGTGCATTGTTGGATAAAACGCGCCGACACAGGCGATTTTCCAGCTTTGATGGTTGTGGAAGACCCCATGTGCCCCTCTGAGCACTATTTCATCACAGATAAAACGCATGAGTTCCCGCTTGATAGCTTCCTCACATGAAGAATTCAACGCCCTGAGTGAGGCTTGAACCAACTCGGTCCCTAAATAGATAATCAGATTTTTTGCACTAACAGAAATGTAAAAAAAAAAACAAATGTGTTCATGTGTTCGTACCCACAGTTTAGCTGTCAGTTTGGAAGATATTCCATAGTACTGACATGTCAGACAAAACATTTCTCTTAGAAGATACATGACCCCTACTTTTCTTGGTGTCTTTTTTGTGGGTAATAGGTTATTTAAGAACATAAACTTAGTTGTTTTTTTAATGGGATGTGTTACAGCTCTCAAAACATTGTTAATTTTGTATAGAAAACAAATAGCAAATTTATTTACTACTGTGGGGCCTCCGTGGCCGAGTGGTTAAGGTCGCTGACTTCAAATCACTTGCCCCTCATCGATCGGGGTTCGAGCCTTACTCGGGGCGTTTAATTCTTCATGTGAGGAAGCCATCGAGCTGGCTTACGGAAGGTCGGTGGTTCTACCCAGGTGCCCGCTCGTGATGAAATAATGCACGGAGGGGCACCTAGGGTCTTCCTCCACCAACAAAGCTGGAAAGTCGCCATATGAACTTTAACTGTGTCAGTGCGACGTTAAACCAAAAAAAAAAAAAAAAAAAAAAATTACTACTGTATACCAACGACTTATTGCTCAAAGTATTATCAGCAGGGAAACCAACCCGCTACGATATGCCAATCAAATATAATAAATGCAGGGGATGTGCTACATTTTATTTGTATCCAAACGTTGTCATACAATGGTGTCTTTCATACGAAAAATACTATAAAAGATAATGTTCGATTTATTGAAAGCCGGTTATAATACAAAGCTATGGGAAAGCAATTTGTAGCACATACGATTTTTTTTTTTTCAAAATTGACCACCTGAAGTTCAAAGAGAATCTTCATTTATAATCAATACTTATTTTACTCACGGCAAGGATTAAAAGTTGTATTTAAGATAAAGATTTAAATGATAAAGCTAGGCTTTGAAATAAGCAGCACTATTACGGCCAGAAATACACAATGTATATAAATAGATATATTACATCCTCCAACATCTTCAGTTTAATAAAACAAGTCAAACACGCCAGTAAATAATTACTAAAGATTTATTTCATATTTCTAAAAGCCATGAAAGTGAAACTGTTGTAGCGCGCTATTTCATTAACAATTGGCATTCTTTGTCCAGGCGTCTCCGGCTGGGGCATCCACAAAGTCTACACCATCAGCACACTGCAATATATAATCATTTTACAATTCTGTCTAAGGTGTGTCTTTCATTTAAGAATTCTCGTTCATATATTTTTGTTTGTTTTATAGCTTAATGTCATTTTTCAAAAATAATCTACGTAACGGCGGTGTTTTTACTTAAACGAAGTTCATGCATTTCGTATGCATATTCGTTTGTCTTTGAATGTACAGGAGGTTGGCCAACTACTTTTTTCTCCTATAAACTCGTCACTCATTCGCCTGTCAAACGTTTGACAACTTTTGACAATTGCAAGTCTTGTCAACTTCATGTTTACTTTTTATGTTAGCTTAATATATCATCTTCATGCGGATCTTTACATGTGCGTTAAAGATATTTGTATTGATAGTATTTAGAAAATCCTGGGAGACTTGTCTGTGTAATACCTTAATAATTCTGCCTTCAGCATCTGAATCATTAGAACATTCACAGTCTCTGCCATACACTGCTTGTGTATCGCCAGCTTTAAGAAATACGTCATACACCATACATCCTGCAAAAGTAACATGTCACTTGAAGTTTTTAAGAATACTTAAAGGACAAGGAAAGCATGATAATAAGTTAATTTCATATGAAAGCCATCATCAAACCTTTCATAACGCTGAAAGAATTCTAAAAATTGGACCGCTATAGAAAATGATATGGCAATTTGAAATTTAAGAAAATTGCTGATCATGGAGGCAGCCATTTTGTGTGTTTATGACGTCATTTACACACTGCAGAATTCTTTATTTAGCAAATAACCTTTTGAATAAATTAATTTTATATGTTTCTTGAGTGTAAGATGTAAAACATGCCAATTTCTTTCGTTATAGCTGGAAAAAAATAGAAAAATTGTTTTACAAAAATAAGTAAATACAGTTCAAATATGTGTCTAGAAATTAATAAATCCGCCATTTTTTTTTTTTTTTGTTGCCATGGAATCAAAATGGCCGCCACTTTGATCAAATATTTAAATGCTCACAACATAGCCTTTCCCTTTAAGTTCTATGAATTGGTTTCATTTCCAAACAATAGATATACAAAAATGCATACTTTACGTTACAGATAAAAAAAGTAGACTACATAGAAGGCAATTTGTTCGTGAGACAATAATGAATCAACTAAATCTGTACAAATTCAACAGACTAGAATTACTTTAATATGAATTTATCTTGCACATAAGCTTGAAAAAAAATATCAGCGTGGTGAGCATTGTGCCAGTGGACACATGCCGATAAAGAGTTGTTTTATACTTCACCTGTACACCAACAAACTGATTTTAGTGTCTTATCTTTTCTGATTAAAATTTTCATTTTCTCCATAACGTATAACCCCAACGTCTTATTTAAAATGTAAACCTACCATCTACACATGCTCCGGTCTCGTCACATGCTTGTCCGCATGGGCAACTGAAAATCATTAAATTCAACACAAATAGTCATACAGACATTTCATTTGGTTAATCTAGGATAAGTTATTTATATCAAGAATGTTTGTTAAACCGTTTGTTCTGAAATTACCAACAAGTCCATTAAACTATAAACACTTTACTTTCATTAACTGAGAAAAAATCAAAATGCATACTTAGAACATTCGTCTGCCATAACATATGCGGCAGCAACAACCAAGAGAAGGCATAGACTGAGTCGAGACATGTTCTTAGATAGTCTGAAATATACCATGATAAAATTATGAATGATTATTATATGTTAATAAATACTAGTAAGTGGTTTGATATTGGCCCTGTAATTTGTCTAAGGGCAGGCGTATTAGCCGGAGGCCTAACTAAATAACTACATGTACTTAAAGGAGTCAAAACTTTTACACTCAATTTATTAATTGTAACAAAGAACAACTCTAAAATGCACAATATATTTTAACAATTTTTATGGAAATGTTTTTAAGTAAAGTAATCAAAAGATATATATCACAGTGCATTTTGAAAATAAACCAATGTTCCTCTTTTACTTTATCCATGTATTGAAGTACTAATACAAACAGAATGTCTATTGTTGTAAATTTAGCACGCAGCGGTTCGTGTTTTTTTTTGTTTTTTTGGGGGGGGGGGGTTGTGTGTGTGTGGGCGGGGGGTGGGGGTTGGGGCGTTGTACGCTTAAACTATGAATAAATTCCGTGCTCAAACTGTCAACGTTTACTGACTTTAAAAACAAAATGGTTGCCGTTTCCGAACTTCCAGCTGCGAATCTATATCATTTTTTTTTTTTGCCCTGTCTAATTAGCCAATCAAATTCCTTAAAATGCGGGCTTTATATCTGTATCACTTTTCGGCCCGGGACCGCTGACAAATATAGATATTGGCACTGGACGAGGCAAATGCTGTGTTTAAGGGCTAATAAATTTATAGTTATTTAATAAAACTCATTATAAATAAATACAAATGACTTATATATTACACTTATTATAAGATGTGTGGTAGAAGGTTTCTGACATGTCATGCTGTCGTGTTGGTGTCAACCCTCACCCCCATTTCAACCCCACACTTCCGTTAGGACAACAACATGACAACAAAATGTGTTAGCAAAGAGGAGACGCCAACACGAAAATACGACATGGCAGAAATGAGCCACAAGTTGGGCATCTGTAATCATCAAGTCTCTCATCTAATAGCTAACTTGAAGGTGGCGTTGTGGCAGAGACGATTTATTTATTTATTTGGGTTTTACGGCGCACCAACATAGTATAGGTTACTAGTATATGGCGTCAAACAGGACTACAAAGTTTGGTTCCACATCTCATTTACATCGAAATAAAAACATGTGTTATGGAATCAAAATTTTCATACCTGCTGGAATCACAGAAAGTGCAGTTCCAGTGGTGAAAATACCAAATTCTAAATGAAACTTTGCGTTTAAGATGTACTAGTTCATGGTCTAATATTTACATTCACTTAATATTTTGTGCGGATAGAAAAAAAAACGTTTAGTTTCTTATAAACAACATTGGCGTAATGATATCAAGGACGGTCGTTTCCGCTGGACTGTACGCGCAATCTCGCGTCATTTATATATATATATATTTCCGCGAGACTGTACGCGCAATCTCGCGACCGTGAACAAAATGGCGTCGTTCGATAGATTCTTGCAAAAGTGGACACCAAAATTTCAAACAGAGCAGAAATTATAGCTTAAACTATTTTTTCTCACGGTAAAGATCAAAACTCAACCCACACGACTATACGAGTTTTCAATGGATTTAACAATATTGTAAATAAAAACCAGGAATAGTATTTCATTACAGTTGAACGTGGGTGATCATTTTGATTGTTATTTAGATGTTGAAAGGATCGACATCCCAGCATTTATGTTGATTTTCAGTTACTCGTGGAAGGCAAACCACTTATTTATGTAAAAAGCTATAGTAAAAATGTAAATACAAGAATTGAATGTTGTTTTTGTGCGTTTCTCGACTCATGGATTTGCAAGGAGTCCCAGTGTCCCAATGAACGCACAACAGATAGCATTCAATTCTTAATTAAACGACCGCGAACATTTGTGTCTGAAATAATTCATTACAGCGGACAAAAGAAGAGAAACAGTCAAATACGAAGTGCTGTAAGGAATACTGGCATAAAAAGTTTTGTTATATTAAGCTTAAACATCACGACATGCATATGTCAGTAATTGTGCAAAATAAATTTAAAACTGTAATTATTCTAAACTGACTTACCGAAATTGGCCGAAATGTACAACATCGAGATAATTCAAAAGAAGTTAGAGTGATTGCAAACTTTCCTATTGATATTCAAAAACTTGTGAAAATTAGTTTGTAAAATAAATCGTATAATTTAGCATTCTAAAAGAAACCAAGAAAAAAATATTACATAAAACTTACTTGACTTCTGTGGATACACAATGTAGAAACTTGTTCCGTGTACTGTGCTAGCTCTGCTTTGCTCGGCTCTTTTATAGCATTGTGTGGAGATATGCCTTCCAGGTAACTGTCGAATTTCGCTACATCATGTCCATCAAAATGACTGATGATTACCTTTGAAATAATAGGTAACACGTGGCGTACATTTTTAATACAGCAGCTGGTTCATAGACTTCTAAAAGTTACATCCCAGAGGGGCCTGTATGATAAAAATTTCCATTTCAAAAAGACAAAAACAATGATATATTGTACTTTAGTATAGTAGAAGGGTACAGACCCTACAAGTGGACCACTTCAGTCACATACTTAATACATCTTTATTTCGTTATAACTAAATCTTAATTCATTACTATTACTCATTCATCAATAAAATATTAGCACTGTTCGTTTTCGTTTTAAACTTTTTCGTCGAGGACTTTTCATGGTATAAATCAATTCAGATCAAAGTCGGTGAAAACAAGTTGATTTGGAAGTTAAGAATTGCTTTTCAGTGAAATTTATTTCAGAATGAAGCTGCGTCAGTTTTCTGGCTTGATTGAAACTATAAACTCTATGAAAACTTCACTGAAGAAGCTGGACAAAAATAAGGGCCGACTAACATATAAATTTATTGGAGTGTCTGTCGTGGCGGGTACTATGAGCACTGTAGCATTATGAGCACTTTAGCTAACAAGTATTCCTTGACTTAACAAACAGAAAGTACATGGAGTCTAAATTCCATTCATTTGTGCAAGCAATCGCAGTCTCCTTCATGCCATAAGCCTACTCTTACCTAAATAAGCATATCATCTCAATATTTTAGATATTTGGTAAGAAGACATGTTATATCTATATGAATTAAAGAAAGAAACGAATTAGCATGAAGCAACATAATCCCGGCCTTGTACTGAAACCCCAATAGTTTCGTCCATCAGATCCTTAACAGGATTTTGTTTGGATATTTGGGTTATAGTTTGCATTTAAAAGTATGAGATATTTCTTGAAGTTTATATGTATCTTTAATTTTCTTCGAGTCCTATAGTCTGATGTACAAGCAGTGGTCAACTTAAAACTGAACACTTTGAAATTTAAATCCCTAAGAGGCATGCACAATAATATGGTATTGCTATTTTCATTGATACATGCACTTTGATTAAGAAAGTAAATGGTACGCGCAAAAAAAAAAAGCTGACGAATTAAAGAGATAATAGATACAGAGGAGAATATAGTATATGAGCTCTGATATAACATTTCTTTAATCTAATTACCAAATAAGTGTCATACAACTGGTTAGAAATGAAACGAATATAGTATTGATGGAAAATAGGATCAAAATACTGCGGCAACACCTACATAGTTATTAAGTATAGATACATAGTTATTAAGTATAGATGAATTTACACTCGGCCTGTTGTTTAGCAACGGAAGTAAAATTTCTCGCGTGCGCACTCTACATAGGACAAAACGACATGACCACGTAATGTAAAATACGTTAAAGTTATTTCACATTTCTCCATTTGGTCAATATGAGTCTGTATTATAACAAATTACCAGTGCAGGACAAAGAAAAATATAATTATGTAATCCTTTGCAGACACACAACTGCCGTGCTTTGACTATTACGCATTATAACTGATAATAAGGGATTCATGATAAACAGGCAATTAACAATGATCTTTCATTTGGACAATTTTAGGTAAAAGAAAAATAGGAAACTGGTATATTCAATCAATTAAAAGGACATTTCATAACATGATCGGGCAGAACATACAACCTGTCGCAGTTAGCATACATGATAATATCACTAAAAGTTGCACTTTAAAATGAAAAGTTTAATAAAAAAAAATAGTTGAAGTAGACATTTAATTTTCGTTCATGGATTTAAGAAATAAGAAATTCAGAAACAAAAGATTTTCGACGAGGTTACAGATTAATCTCATCTGGAGTGTATCCTACACACCTACAAAGCCCTCCCACGTTCTAAATACAAAGGCGGAAACAATCTCTACCCCAGTCCCCCACCCCGCTTGATTTTTTATCCAAATATATTTAAAATAACGATCAATTCAATCCGTATACAAATAAATAATTATCATCTTAAAGATGCTATTTTTTACTTTTATTTTTTGTTGATTATCTAAATCTTGAAGTTTTTATTTAACAATATCAAAGGGGTTGGAGTATGTTAGGATTATTGATTTCTGCGCATGGTAGTGTAATTTTTCGATTATATTAAGAACATAAAATGATCCAGAATATAAACATGAGATGGAGATATACTAGGAATTTCCCTTAAGTAAATATAAATACCAATAGTTATTTAAGTCCTCGCTACGATGCAGATTTTCTGTCAATATAAATATAATGATTTTAAAAGGAATTTTCCATCAAATTCAAAGGTCCTTCTTACAGATTTTATGTACAATAATTGTTAGGTATCGTGTGACATGTTTATTCTTTTTTTAAGAAACAACCCTATCATGTGATATATTTGTCCGAGTGCGTACTGATTATGGCATTGATGAACGATTGGCAAAAGAAAGTATGTCTCAGTATATGATCCGGAGGACAGGTTTTTCACCCCGGACGAAGATGTAAGTTACATTTTATCGAACATTACGAGAGAAATGAATATATGGTTATGTTTGAAGAATTGAATATATGTATTACTTTTGATGAAATTAACTTAGCAATTAAACCGTTGAAACAGAATAAATCTGCTGGGCCGGATTTGTTACTGAATGAGTTTTTTATAGTAGGTAAAGATGTTTTATTACCTGTATTATATACTTTGTTCAACAAAATATTTGAAGTAGGTTATTTTCCAGACAGATGGTCCGAAGGTTATGTGATACCACTGCATAAGAAAGGAAGTATAAATGATGTCACAAATTATAGAGGTATTACATTATTAAGTACATTAGGTAAACTGTTCACCCGCATTATTAATAATAGGTTGACATCATGGGCAGAAAATTATCGTATATACATTGAAGCTCATGCAGGTTTTAGAGCAGATATGAGTACAGTAGACAACATTTTTGTTTTAAATGGTTTAATATCACATGTTCTCAATAAAGGAAAAACACTTTTTACTCTTTTTGTTGACTTTACTAAGGCATTTGATTATATTGTACGTGACAATCTTTGGTATAAATTAATACATATAGGACTTCGAGGAAAGACTTTGAACATTGTACAGTCAATTTATGACTCAGTTAAATCACGGGTAAAGTATTGTAATAGTTTAAGTGAAGAATTTACATGTGTACTTGGTGTAAGACAGGGCGAATGTTTATCTCCCTTTCTCTTTTCAATGTTTATTAATGATTTAGAAGAGAAATTTGTGCATAACAATCTTAATGGTATAGATGTCGATATGTTAAAATCATTTATGTTATTATATGCGGATGATATAGTTATATTTGCTAATTCAGCTAATGAACTACAAGATAGTATAAATTTGTTGCAGCAGTATTGTAATGAATGGAAACTTCGTGTTAATGTTACTAAGACAAAAATTATTATATTTAGAAAAGGGGGTTTAGTTTCCCGTGATGTAAGTTTTTATTATGAGGCTGAACCAATAGAAATAGTTTCTAAATTTAGTTATTTAGGGGTAGTGTTTACCCCTGGTGGTTCTTTCGCTAGTGCACAACATATATTTTCCTGTCAGGCCCAGAAAGCATTGTTCCAGTTGAATAAATACCTATACAAATTTACATTTAAAACGCCAAAGCATAAATTAGAATTATTTGATAAATTAATTTCACCTATTTTGAACTGTTGTTGTGAAGTATGTGGTTTTGCAAACAATTTATCAATAGAAAGAGTACATATGCAGTTTTGCAAGAAAATGTTAGGAGTTAAGAAAACCACACAGAATGATTTCATTTATGGAGAACTTGGTCGTGTGTCTTTTAAAACTGTACAACTGCTTAGAATAGTTAAATACTGGTTGAGAATTTTACAAATGAGTGAGCACAAGTATGTAGCTATTGTATATAACTTGTTAAAAAATAATATGGAAAGATATCCTAATAAGACAAATTGGTGTACGTTACTTAAGAATTTATTATGTTCCTTAGTTGTGATAGATGCTTGGATTTTTCAAGGTGTTGGCAATGTTACAATGTTTTTGTCTGTTGTTAAGCAAAGACTGAATGATCAATTCATTCAAAATTGGAATTCGAGACTTAATAATTCTGATAGAGCCCGTTTCTATAAAACGTTTAATGTATTTCAATTTCAGCCATATTTGGAATGTTTTACGGTCAATAAGTTTTGTCAAGCATTAACTAAATTACGAGTCTCATCACATAGATTACAAATTGAAGCTGGAAGATGGATTAGACCTGTAAGAATTCCTATTGATGAAAGAAAATGTTTTGTTTGTAATCAATTGGAAGATGAATATCATTTTGTTATTGAATGTAGTTTATATAATGATATAAGAAAGCAGTATTTACCACGAAAGTATTTGAATAGACCGAGTATGATGAAGTTTGTTGAACTTATCCAGTCAGACAATAAGAAAATCATAAGAAATTTAGGAATGTTTATTTATCATGCATTTGTTTTAAGAGATTCTACATTATATGGAAATTAATGTCCTTATTGCTCATAGTGATATGTGAAATAAGGCATAGATTATATTGGTCATTACGTGACCTTCTCCGGTTCTGATACTGTTAACATGAATAAAATAACTTAAAAGAAATTGAAATTAGTTTACAGTTATTAGTTATGTAAACGTTAAATGTTATAGTATACAAATAACATATAGGTAGTTAAACTTCAATTTTAATATTATGATGTTAATAGTACTAAACTATTTAAGTGTCCTGAAACACATAATACTGTACTTAAATGGACTGAACTCACTGATTATGTCGATATGTTTTCACTGTTATGCGCATTATGTAGTAAAAGATATTTATGGCAAATGATCTATATTTAAATGTTACATGTTTTCACACTGTTTGTTCATCATGTATTATTGTGTGTTATTATCCTCATGTATTTATAAATGCAATGGATTTAAATAAAATCTATCTATCTATCTATCTATGCTTCTAAAGCTTTTATGACCCGGTGTAATTATGTGACATCCAGGTTCAATGTTATGGTCTTGATCACCAAGATGACCTATGTTATATCATATCAGTTGCATAATAATTACCTAATAATTTCCCGTATAGTACTGAAAACAGCAACTTCGATGACAAGAGTCGCGTCCCTTAAAAATTTCAATATCAAAGTAAATTATGTACTACACCTACTTAAGAAAAAGTCTCATTTTTACAGTTCATACTTGGGCTAAAGGTAATTTAACAGCTGATTAAAACTATACATTTTGATTGGTGGATGAAAAATTCTACAGGTTTCCGAATGAAATCGATAATATTTTCTAAAGTGATGTGCAGATGGTCTGAGCTGTATTGTTTGACAGTATAATTCGTTTCAAGCTTCTACCCCACCCCACCCCCACTTTTCGGCTCCATAAAAAAAAGCACTAAAAACTACATTTTGAGTTTATAATACCCGATCGTATGTAAAAGAGCAGAGTGCATGTACGTTTCATAGCATAAAGTGTGCATTGACTGATGCGGCCGTGTATATTTTTTTAAGATACTTCTTGTTTAATGTGCCAGTACAATTCGTAATTTATAATGATGATAGTAGCAGACCTCAATTGAACAAATGTTTTACAAATTCGATTAACATTGCTGGTGATGATATCAAACGTGAAAGCACAATAAGATATCTTGGTGCATTTCTTAATAAAATCTTGAACTTTAAAAGCTCATGTAAATCGTCCTAAACTGTGGAACGAACTGCCTTTAGCATTGTTCAAAATTGAATCACTTGATACATTCGAACAAAATCTTAAGACACTGTATTTTAGAGACTTTATGGCATTGTGTAAAAAAAAAGATACATATGCAACTGTTTTATGTGCGATAACAGTAGGTGTTAGTTGAGTTTTTACATTTCCAACATTTATATCTTTAAGGTTTGTTAAATTAAATGCTCAGCGTACTTACACTATCTGTAAAATTAACATAAATTCTTAATTTTTCCGAGAAACAATTTTGTCTAGACATATTGTCTAGATTTTCTTTAATAATGTTTTATGTAAATGGTAGTATATTATTATGGATATAAAGCTAAATTATCAAAAAGACATTTATTGAAAAATCTGTGCGTAATAGAAACATTTTTTTTTCAAACGAATCATAATTGAAAAATCTAGACAGAACAGAAACCCAGTGTAACACACTGTATCTGATTATACTCTGATATATTGCCACTTTCTATTTTCTGGAACATTTCAAAACAATATCCAGTATTTATTGTTAATGTATTAACATATTGTTTACGTGTCGCAATATGCCCTACATGTAATGTGCTTTTACATGTTGCAATATGCCCTACACGCAAAGTGCTTCTACGTGTCGCAATATGCCCTACTTGAAAAGTGCTTCTCCATGTTGCAATATGCCTACACATAAGGTGCTTCTACGTGTCGCAAAATATCCTACATGTAAAGTACTTCTAAATGTTGCAATATGCCCTACACGTAAGGTGCTTCTACGTGTCGCAATATACCTTACATGTAAAGTACTTCTAAATGTTGCAATATGCCCTACACGTAAAGTGCTTCTACGTGTCGCAATATGCCCTGCATGTAAAGTGCTTCTACGTGTCGCAATATGTCCTACATGTAAAGTGTTACTACGTGTTGCAATATGACCTACATGTAAAGTGTTACTACCTGTCGCAATATGCCCTACATGTAAAGTGTAACTACGTGTCGCAATATGCCCTTCATGTAAAGTGTTACTACGTGTCGCAATATGACCTACATGTAAAGTGCTTCTACGTGTCACAATATGCCCTTCATGTAAAGTGTAGCTACGTGTCGCAATATGCCCTTCATGTAAAGTGTTACTACGTGTCGCAATATGCCCTACATGTAAAGTGTTACTACGTGTCGCAATATGCCCTACATGTAAAGTGTTACTACGTGTCGCAATATGCCCTGCATGTAAAGTGCTTTAACGTGTCGCAGTATGCCCTACATGTAAAGTGTTTCTACGTGTCGCAATATGCCCTACATGTAAAGTGTTTCTACGTGTCGCAATATGCCCTACATGTAAAGTGTTACTACGTGTTGCAATATGCCCTACATGTAAAGTGCTTCAACGTGCCGCAATATGCCCTACATGTAAAGTGTTTCTACGTGTCGCAATATGTCCTGCATGTAAAGTGCATCTGCATGTTGCAATATGTCCTACATGTAAAGTGCTTCTACATGTTGCAATATGTCCTACATGTAAAGTGCTTCTACGTGTCGAAATATGCCCTACTTGTAAAGTGCTTCTACATGTTGCAATATGCCCTACATGTTAAGTGCTTCAACGTGTACTTGTAAAGTGTCTCTGCATGTTTCAATATGCCCTACTTGTAAAGTGCATCTACATGTTGCAATATGTCCTACATGTAAAGTGTTTCTGCATGTTGCAATATGCCTACACGTAAAGTGCTTCTACATGTTGCAATATGCCTTACTTGTAAACTGCTTCTACGTGTTGCAATATGGTATCTATACTAAACCAAAGAGCTAACCCGCCATTTGCTATTTTGCAAATAGTTGAAAAATTGCTGAAAGTACATAAGGTGACATTTAGTGCTTCTACGTGTACTTGTAAAGTGTCTCTGCATGTTTCAATATGCTCTACATGTAAAGTGCTTCTACGTGTCACAGTATGCCCTACATATAAAGTGCTTCTACATGTTGCAATATGCCCTACTTGTAAAGTGCTTCTACGTGTCGCAATATGCCCCACTTTTAAAGTGCTTCTTCGTGTTGCAATATGCCCTACAAGTAAAGTGCTTCAGCATGTTGCAATATGCCTACACGTAAAGTGCTTCTACATGTTGCAATATGCCTTACTTGTAAAGTGCTTCTACGTGTTGCAATATGCCCTACATGTAAAGTGCTTCTGCATGTTGCAATATGCCTACACGTAAAGTGCTTCTACATGTTGCAATATGCCTTACTTGTAAACTGCTTCTACGTGTTGCAATATGGTATCTATACTGATCCAAAGAGCTAACCCGCCATTTGCTATTTTGCAAATAGTTGAAAAATTGCTGAAAGTACATAAGGTGACAGTTAGATCGGGTAGGTCGGGATACCGGAAACAAACAATTTTTTACGCCTTACTAGCAATGGCGGGTGAGCTGTTTTGTTCAGCATACGTGTTGCAATATGTCTACATGTAACTTTTTTTCTTGTTGCTACCTGGTTTAAGCTCTACTACAAATGTTCGGAATACGTTTTAAAATTTCAGCCTCATCATTCAAGGGGAAATGTGGTATAGTGGTAAGGGTGTCCACCACTCAGTCCCAGTGAGGTCACGAATACACCTTCCTATATGGCACCAGACCTGTTTAGGTAAGAGATAAGCTTCAAGCTTTTTCACAATCAAGCTGTAATGAATTTCCCGGCATATCATTCTTAATCTATCTATTGTATAAGACTATAAGCAATTTTACTCATGCTCGCGGCTGCGACATATTGAAAATGAAGAGAGTTTAATTTTGTTGTTGTTACTTACGGTGGCATGATGGTTACATTTTTATCTTGCTAAAAATCATTAATTTACACGCAGAACTAGCCAGAGGTGTTTTAGTCTTTTTTAGCAAAATCATGTGCGCTATTTCGTAAAAGATAAAATGTCACGTGTCGCGGAAGATCATTACTGCCAGATGGATATTACTTATTAATTCGAAATTTCGACAAAGTAACTCAACATTTCGACTTGCAAATTCGAAATTAGACTGAGTAACGCAAAATTTTACATAATATCTCAGAATTTTGACTAAGCATATTGCCTTCGTTCCTTTTAGGTTTGAACATCTGCCCGTGTGTCAAATGTCAAACAGGTTAAAATACGTTTGTCATGGCTACTTCTCCGAAACTTCTATACTTAAAGGAAGACATTTTATTGTCTCTTAAATGGTAAAAATATGAAAGTGCATATATCTACCTGCACATCCGTAATTGGTATTCAGTGTAGGTACCTAGAATGGAGGGACTCGAACAAGAGTCAAAGAGTAACAGAGTATCTACTATACATCCATGTGTTACCTCGTCTGGCCTCTAGAACTACTCCAGATCTTTGTTTAAAAATGTAGTCAGGACATATGACCATATATAGAAAGAGTATAGTTTCCGGTCGTAGGGGCTCGAACAAGGCCGAAAACGTTTGAACACCACCAGATCACCTTTTGTGATCTGCCTTCACCTCAAGAACTACCCCCAAGGTACCCGATCTTTGACTCAAACGGATAAATGGTGTAATGAGTACAGTGCTTGTCACCTTCTATCCAAAGTTGAGAACCTATACATATGCGTTCTTAAGTCGAAATACCAGTTTTGAGATAAACATTTCGTGTGAATAGGAAACACCTACTACTGGCACTAATGCTTTCAAGTACTTTAGTATCAAAGAAATATCGCATATAGATCTAAGTTCGGTTACATCGAGATATGGAGGGGTGTTTTTTTTAAAAAAAACAAACAAACAAACACACGAACAACGTTTTCTTCCCCATAAATAGATCAAATTCACGTGTTACCTTTATGCCACCGCAGGCATTCGCTTTTTTCTGACAGATGTTGTATGTCGTTAGGGTTGTGACATTAGGGGTTAATGAATATATCAAACACAATACAACATACGTATCAAAGCGGTAACATGTGGTATTAAAGTAAAATAAATGAATATCGGGTTCATCTATTCAAAACAAAGGTGCCAGATAATCATATACTACGTAGTATTTATTTTCCGACACAAAAAAATAAGCTAATTTCATGGCATTAAATATTATGTTAACATGCATGTTTATAAATTGAGCAGTAATATGTAGTAAAACCGGGAGAATAATTGCACCCGTTAAAACTGTTATTTTAAATTACATGTTTGAATAAAAATATTTTTAATTAATTAACTTTTAATTTATGATTCACATATATTTCGCACTTAAAAGATATAACCAAAAGTTTAAATACATATCTAAAATGGGAATATCCTTCCCGGCTCTCAATTTTGAAACAAAAACCCGATTATCATTCAAAATCACCAATTTGAGGAATGCACTGCAAATTGCCTCGGGCAAGGTATAAACTCCGCTTGTGTAAAAAGTTTCACAATGTTGTCGCAATACCCCTAATTAACAAAACCAGTGTAAGGTCAAGATTATCATGATAAGAGAGATTAACAAAAGTCGATACTCGCGTTAAGATGGTATGAAGGGAAACAACCAAATTTAACCGATCTGGCTTAATAATCAAGGGACAATACTCTTCAAAACACGGTCTCATTTCTGGACACGCCTGTAAAATTACACCTGTGGAAAAACAGCCTTGTTATCACCTTTAAAATACATGTAGTTTAGAACAAAATTTTGACCCAGACCTTTTATCTACCGATAAGTCAATGCACTCTGCATATCAACTCATGTCAAGCTACCTATATGCCAAGTTTGGAGTAAATACCTTGGATGGTATACTCTCGACACGAAATACCGATCTCGTAAATTTTTGAAAAGGCTAGCAAATATAACTGAAAATAAATACAGCGGTCTTCCATTTATCATGAAGTGCATCGGCGACTGATATTACACAGAATCTTGTCATATCACTGACACCTTGCTGGATCACCTTGGTGACAGGGTATTGTACAAAATCGATAATCCGCAACGACCAAGGTCGCTGTATTTTCACGCCCCGCCGACTCGGATTACAATACATTAATTTAATTAATGAAAGTTAATCGTTTTTAATTGCTTACTGCCAAAATTGCAATTAATGTTGTGTCTCAAATTCTGCCGACAAAGGAAAGTATCTTCAGTAAAACACAAACTCAAATCGGGATCTTTAGATGTCTTTACATAAAATATATTAAATTAAATATTTTTGACACTTAAACATATGGTTTGAAAACCAAAGGCACCAATCATAATGATTAAATTTAACGCAAAAAATGTAGAAAAATCCTCGTAGATTTTACAGATCTAGTAAAATTAACAAGTATTACAGCTTCTACATAAAAATATAAAAGGCCAATCAGCCTCGCAATTTTGCATTTCCAAATCGATCATTTGGTAAAAAGAACCCTCAATGGTTCAAAGAAAACAGTGAATTGCGTTTTACCTAAAATGCTATAAGGATTGGATTACCCCTTTATGTCAGGGTCTTGTGCTCGATCCCCTACTTAGACATTACTGGTTTTACACTGGCAAGACATTGTCCGTATCTAGCATCGTACCGCCATTACAGTGTTTAAACAGTAAACTCTTAATAGGGGTGAAAACTCGAAAAAAAAAACGAGTATGTTCAGCAGATACTGAGCAGTCCAAGAAGTCGCCAGATTGCACCATTTACTCTAGCTATATGCAAAATTTTCACGGGGCCACCCCGGACCCCGTTCATAGGAGGGGATACCCCCTCCCAAACCCACCCCCTCCGCCGCCCCAATGCTCAAATCGTCCCTACGCCCCTGGTTTTGACCAACTGAGATCTTTACTTAGTGTGACGCCCAGGTATTTAGCAGCTTCTGTAGCTTTTAGTGCCATATTATGGAGTGTATATTTGTAGATATGTTTTTTCTTTTGAGTAATATACATCACACTTATCCGGATTGAACTCCATTGACCTTTTCGGTTATCAAGTTATGCGACGGACAAGAAATATAACAGACAAATTTGACCTGTGGCACTGACCTTTGACCCAGTTAATGCACTGTGCACTGTACAAATCCCCTTTTCACCACCAAACTATATTCCAAGTTGTATTAGTAACTACATCAAGTAGTTGTTCTCCAGACACAAAATAAAAAGGGGATATTTGACATTTAAACTCAACTGTGGCCTTGACCTTTGCCTTTCTGATCAAGCACATGCGCTCTACATTGTCTCATCACAACTTGCCAAGTTTGAACTAAATACATTAAATGGTAATTAAGTAATGCTCTGGACACAAAATATGATGGACAAATTGACCTTATTGTGACCTTGATCTCTGACCTACCGACTTTCTTCATGTGTTGTGCAGGTCGTCTCATCACCATCTTTCTATATGCCAAGACTGAAATCGATATCTTCATTGGTTATCAAGTTCAGATTTATCCATTGGCCTCATTTTTCTACATTGACCTATACTGACCAAATTCATTAGCTATGCATGTCTTCTCATTACTTCATACATACATGCAAAGTTTAAAGTCAATACCTATGGCTATCAAGTCATGCTCTGGACACAAAATATGACAAATTTGACCTTTGAGCTGTCTTTGTGAACTTGACCTTTGACCAACCAACCCAGTTAATGTGATGTGCACATCATCACATGGCCATTTTCCCAAAATTATATTTCTACCGGTAACTTTGAGATAAATAAAATATCTTCACATTTCAAAATGTTTCTACTGACACTATCATGATTCATTTACCTATGTCAAATCATTGAAGTAAATTCTGATCAATAATCCCTGAATTACCAGACTGTGAGATTTATTCAAAACAGGGAATTGTACAACTACCATGCTCAACAGCCATTTTCATAGGATGTTATTCAAAACAAATCATTCAAGAAAAACATCTCACAACTGTAGTTTTCAAATAAAAGTACTGAAAATGATATGTGAAGATTTGTGTTTATATGAAATAAGAAATGAAAAAAATGATGTAACCTACAGTCACTTCTTTCACAACAAACATTTATGCCCTGACAATTTATTCTGCATGAATTATATATAACCCTCAGTCAGTGACAGACTGTGTATAGTTGTTCAAGTACAACATAGTACAATGTCACCATTTGGAATGTTCGCAATTACCAAATAATATCCACAAGAGGATAGGTTCAGACAGATTATTCAATACTGAAATGAAATGTTCAAGTTTGTTTTCTTGTATCAATGTTTCATATATACTGCATGTTGTCAATGAAAAAAACTACAGTGAAGATTTTGCAGTTACTTCTGAGTTTGCAGCATGTAATACACATGTATTTTGAATATAGTTACGGATGTCAAGTGCTTATGTGAATTTGTGACAACTAGTGCATTATGTGTAAGATTTAATGCTCATACTGCGCAAGGAAAGCGTATGAAAACCAAAACATGACAAACTGTGTATATTTTCTACTTGTTTAATTATCTATTTGCATAAAGCATTAACAAATAAGATTTTCACATAAAATGTATATCAAAAACATTTTGTAAAGATGGATGTAGAAATAAATAAAAAAATCTATCACAAAACTGTTTGGTTTTACAAAATAACTTAGAAGTTTTACAATGCAAATGATGTATATCTAAATGTTTTTTGAACTAAGTAACACAGGTTTGTTACTGATTTCTATCACCACTGTAATTTCGGAGCAGTCTGTTGGAGACAAGTTAAATGGAAACAAAACTGAAAAATCAATAGTCATGCCTTGAAAAAAAATTCAAAAAAAGTGAGGAAGTATATATCCTGAAACTGAAAAGTTTTCAGTTTTCAGTTTCAGAGAAACAAATTCAATTGCTAGATTACTAAAAAGGTAAAAAACAATTCATTTATCTAAAAATGTAAAATAGAAATGACATACATTTTTAAATTCTATCTACAGAATCTATATTTGATGAAACATATTTTTTGAAGTTGAACAACAAGACAGTGTTGATGACCATGAAGCATTCATCTGACCTTTAATATATGTCATGGTAAACTGTATCATGGGAGATAACGACTGTGTTTAGTACGAGAGCAGATAGATAAGTTTTGTGAAGATCCAACCATAACTGTGTTTTATATGTTAATGTTTTTTTCTGTTATTTACTGATCCAAACTGCCCCAATTTCACAACCGCCATTGATGTCATTAAAATAAACATTTGGTTTTTCTAGGATTCTGACCAGGTTTCAAACAGAACACCGGGCTTTCATTAAGAGGGCGGGGGAGGAAGGATTTCAAATACTGAATAACAATCCACAGAAGTTTGATAACTCTAGGTCAAATTCTTTTCCAGACTTGCACAACACAAATCTGGACGAGTGGAAGGACATACAGACTAGGGCAAATCTAAATGCTCCCACCTCAAAAATTGGGATGGAAGAGTTGGGGATAAAAACCTGCCTTACTGTTTTATGTATGGGAATTTATATTTCACAGGAATATTGCTACTCTGTCTCTTTTTAATAATTTGTACTTCCTGGGCATAAACTTCTGTTTTTGGCCACAATGTCTACTTGTTATTTTATAGAGATATAAGTTAATGCATTTCAAATTTTGGAGACAATATTAACAGGAGTTTATTTGACCCTTGAGATTTTATTTCCTGGAAAATTAGTCTCCTGTGAATTCACAATAAACTATTTGTTTTTACACTAACAACATGAACAATCACATCTAATGAAATATCATCCCCACACATTCACCCCAGGGAAATATTTGTCTAGTCTCAATCTGTTAAGAAACTAATGTCACTGCTGAACTGGTCATAGAAATAAGAATATCAAACATATGCAGAATTGTAAGTAAAAAAAAAAACATCTTTCTTTTATAACCATTTCAGGGGCTATTACTGACATACAAACAGGGCAAAACAGAAGACAGCTGCTGTGATGTATCTGCTAGTATTTAAAACCATTCAAGTAATTAGATTTAGCATAGGTTGGACAGATAATATGTAATATAATTTGTAATGTAACAAATTAAGGGGAATAACTTTGTAAATGAGATTTTGAATAATCCAATTTGCTGAAAGCATCTTCCAGTTCATACAAATCTCAACAAATTACAGACACTAAAGCTCATATACTGTGAGGAAGATATCAGCAAAAAAGAACTATTTTAACCAACTCAGGGACAATAACTCTGTTAACATAACTCTGATTAAAATGACATTTGCAGAGAAGCATCTACAAGAAATAAAAACATTCACATCATTTATTAACTCATGTGACTTAACCTTTACTGGCTGCAAAAAGACAAAAAATTCAGTTTTAAATTAATTAAAGGGTGATAACTCTGGACATATCCATTGATACCCAAACAGTTGCAGAGATGTAGATATAAGTAAAATCAAAAATTCACACCAAATATCAACTCAATGTGACTAACCAAGACACAGCTGCAGAACTGCAGTTTTTAATTAAGTTAAACCTGCCTTAGCACCAGCCAGTCAGTAAACTTCTAAATTGGCGTTTTGTTAGAATTTCAACTTGTCTACAGCACACAGATTGTGTTACTCTCTTGGCTGGCTGCTTAACACAGGTCTGACTGTAATGAAAGGGCAATAACTTTACGTATACTAATCTGATTTTCAATACCATAGCTGGGTTGCAGCTGGAGTAAATACAAACATACACACCAAATATAAAGTTAACTGTCAGACTAACACTTATCAAGATATGCTATTGAAGGACAAAAATTGCTGGTTTTTAATCAAAGGGCAATAACTGGTACACTAATTTGACTTTGATGATAGTGGCAGGTTAGCAGCTGTGAGTGTATACCAGCACAATATCTACATATCAAACAAATCAACCTGACTTACTAAGATATGGCTGCAGACAGACAGACAGACGAATATAATATATGTACTGGAAACAACAAAACTATATCCCTCCACTTTAGCAGGGATAATAATAAAAGAATACTCATACTGACAACTGTCTCTGTGCCTATTACCAGTATATCTTGTCTTAACTTCCATCAATATTCATACAAAATCTATGTTAGGCAACAAAATGCAGATCTGTTATAAAAGTTTACAAAGCTGAAGTGAATGGAAGAAACAAAACATTACTATTTATGTGTTTATACAGTATTCTACTCTGTGATCAAAGTACTTCTAATGTAAACTAACAGGACAGATCATAGAATCAAATGAAAGACTAGACTGTGAAAATGATACGGTATTGGTACTAAATACCTACTACCTCTCCACATCCATAGCTATTTCTTGAAATTGATAAAATGAAGTAGCAGGTGGCTGAAACATGACATAATGAAACAGCAGGTGGATGAAAACAATAATGATAATTATAGCTATAACCATAAACAACTAAATACATAACTGGTGGATGAAAATACATTAATTTTCCACAACAATAAACTACATTAAACAAGAGACTCAAATGAAATATTGCTCATCCAAATATGTTGAAACTTGTTGTAACAAAGAGGGCACACAGTGTGAAATCATTACGGTCTGTGCACTCATTTTCAGGGATTTCATGATTACATTAATTAATGGCATTCAATGAGATACATCCTAATGAATAAACAAAGTATCTTTTCATTTTACCTTTTAATGTTTTAGCCAAAATCACAAAATTTTATTCTCATGAGATAAAATGATTTTACAGTGCATATTACAAGGTTTGAATAAATTCTTAGATGTAGTTTCAAAATAGTGTTAAAGTAAAAATGCTGAAATATTGATGAGGTTTTACCAACCTATAGTGGCAGCTTATCTCAGGTTCGCTAAAAGCAGTGTCTGGTGGAAATCTTACTGACTTAACTGACTTACATAAATAAGCACACTTTGTATATAAATTGTATTTATCTATTATCAAAATTGATTTTCTACCACATTTTGCCAGTAAACATTCCCAACCGCATAGTGGGAGACCTATTATTATACAAAATGTCTGAAAATGTCAAACAGACTAGAGAGGTCACTCTGTCACTATCTTGCTGAAGTCTTTGGTCTTCCAACAACAAATGGCGATATCTTACCTGTAAAATACATACATAACTTTGTTAATTCATAGTGATATATTCATACATCAAGTATTAAACAAAACAGTTTAATTTATCCAGAGTATTTTCTATAATAAATTTCAGCCATTTTGGACACCAACAAGTTTTTGAACTTCAATTCTGACTTTATTTATTGACAGACTGTTTTAACACTTTCAAGAAATATTAGTTAGCATATCTTATTTCAAGCTGAGTGCCAAACTATTGTTATATAAATAAAGAATAAGATACAATAGTTTCAAGCTCAACCCTCATTTTCTATATTAAGTAACAATGACCTTGATGTTGAAGTGAGTGACCCGACCCCAAACATTGTCTTCATAAAAGCTATACCTACAGAACATGTTTGGTAAAAATAGGTATACCAAAAGATATTGAGCAGAAACCATTTTTTAAAATTTTTAGTAACAATAATCTTGACCTTGATATTTACAGCCCAAAATGCAATCTGCAAACTGTCACCTCCACCACTTACAAATCAAGTTCAACTACCATATCTCATTCCTAACAGAGGTTAAAGAGTGATTTTAACTGACTGTTACCTTGACTCATGTCACCCCAAATACAATCCTAACCTATGTCTCCATAAAAACTACCTACACACCAAGTTTGGTAACAATAGGTCTATCCAAACTATATGGTTAACAAGCAGAAACAATCCGTCTGATCAACCTGACAGTTGTAACAATGACACATTCCATTCTTATTCTTATATCAGGTATTTTTGAAAACTTGGTTAAAACAAGAGCTGTCTCCATAGGATGACACATGCCCCCGGTGGCACTTTGAATGAATAGTTATGGCCGATGTTAGAGTTTAGGACCTTTGACCTACGGACCTGGGTCTTGCGCGCGACACGTCTTACTGTGCCACACATTCATGTGTAGTTATTTTAAAATCCATGCATGAATGACAAAGATATGGACCGGACACGCCCATCAATGCACTATAATGAAATATGACCTTTAACGTCTAAGTGTGACCTTGACCTTTGAGCTACAGACCTGGGTCTTGCAAGCGACACGTCGTCTTACTGTGCCACACATTCATGCGTAGTTACTTGAAAATCCATCCATGGATGACAAAGATATGGACCGGACACGCCCAACTATCATGAAAAATGACCTTTAACGTCTAAGTGTGACCTTGACCTTTGAGCTACGGACCTGGGTCTTGCGCGCAACATGTCGTCTTACTGTGGTACACATTCATGCCAAGTTATTTGAAAATCCATCCATCGATGACAAAGATATGGACAGGACACGCCCAACTATCATGAAAAATGACCTTTAACATCTAAGTGTGACCTTGACCTTTGAGCTACGGACCTGGGTCTTGCGCGCGACACGTTATCTTACTGTGGTACACATTCATGCCAAGTTATTTGAAAATCCATCCATCGATGACAAAGATATGGACCGGACACGAAAATTGCGGACAGACTGACAGACAGACGGTTCAAAAACTATATGCCTCCCTTTGGGGGCATAAAAATATTTACATTAAGGTTTTGTGAGTTGTAGACAGATGGATGGCCACAAAGGTGGTGGCCATGACATACTATTTAAAGCACAAGAACCTTTTTATGCCCCCGAAGGGAAGCATATAGTTTTTGAACCGTCTGTCGGTCTGTCAGTCTGTCTGTCCGCAATTTTCGTGTCCGGTCCATATCTTTGTCATCGATGGATGGATTTTCAAATAACTTGGCATGAATGTGTAACACAGTAAGACGACGTGTCTCGTGCAAGACCCAGGTCCGTAGCTCAAAGGTCAAGGTCACACTTAGACGTTAAAGGATAGTGCATAGATGGGCGTGTCCGGTCCATATCTTTGTCATCCATGGATGGATTTTCAAATAACTTGGCATGAATGTGTACCACAGTAAGACGACGTGTCGCACGCAAGACCCAGGTCCGTAGCTCAAAGGTCAAGGTCACATTTAGATGTTAAAGGTCATTTTTCATGATAGTGCATAGATGGGCGTGTCCTGTCCATATCTTTGTCATTCGTGCATGGATTTTAAAATAACTACGCATGAATGTGTGACACAGTAAGATGACGTGTTGCGTGCAAGACCCAGCTCCGTAGGTCAAAGGTCCTAAACTCTAACATCGGCCATAACTATTCATTCAAAGTGCCATCGGGGGCATGTGTCATCCTATGGAGACAGCTCTTGTTCTATTTAGAGTAGAACGGTAGGTGGAGTAGGGGTTGGAGGAGGGGGATAATGTGAGAAAAGTGAAGTGGATTGTTGCACTCTATTTACTGACTCATCACCATTTACCTATATTCCAAGTTTCAAGTCAGTACCTTGAATAATTTTTAAGCTGTGCCCTGGACAGGAAATATGAAGGACAAGTAAATTTTTGACCTGCCAACCAAGTTCATGCACTCTGCACAATAAATATGGCATAAAAGGGGCCAAGCTCCGCCATTTGAACAAACTTTAGCAAGGACCTTGTAATGATGCTACAGATCAAGTTTGATGAAGTTCCATCAAGCGGTTCATGAGAAGAAGTTGTTAAGAAGTTGCCCCCAAAGGTGACAAAAGATGGAAATTAAAAAAGAAAATATAAAATCCACAACAGGGACATTATTTGAGAATCAAGAAACCCATCACCATCAACAATTTGCACATGTCCATTTCATACTGATAATGTATACTATGATACATTTCAATTGGTTGGAAAATATTGTAGTAGAAAGTGTGACGTTAGGGCAGATGGACAATTCAAACACACCTCCTAGGCCTTAGTCCTCAGGGGCATAAAGAGTCAAACTTGTGCAAAAGACCATAAAGACAACTACTATTAATCCTGCCACTTTCTCTTCCATTTAATTGTAGTGTAATGTTACCTGAGTTGAGAGACCATCTATCAACAAAAACTACTTTTTATACTTCCCAAGGGTGGTATTTACTAACAGGTTTGACTATACTGTATATGTTTAAATAATGCTGGAGTCCTGCAATAACTAAAGGACAGGGTTTTTCACAACCAATCAAGCTGGTAAATGGTGCATTGAGTACAACATTTCATGAAGTGTTAAAAAATGGAGCACTTTCATATTTGATGACTTATTTCAGAGCCACTTGCAATAAACACTGCACTTAGTGATGATATTAAAGGTATTGTCTGGAATTACTACTGTTTTATTCTTATGATCACGGAGACAGGCTGTCATGTTTATTTCCAAAGAGCAAGAATTGGGAAACATGTTTAGTATTACTTACTTCTAGCTGTTGCACTATTGTCTCCCGAGTCTGTGGTATTCGATGTATGTGACTTGGATTTATATAGAGCTCTGTATAAAAGAAACAGTTTTTATTATTCCACATACTGTACATATCAGAAATCTTGATGAACAATGAAAATGAAGCATAGAAAGCATGCGTCAAAGAACAGCAATTAAAGGAGACGGTACACATGACTATTTCCATACTGGATAGTGAAACAGGTTGCCACTAAATACATATAGGGAAAACTGACCCAGCCCTGTGGTGACCATGTTTTTTGACAAATCGGAATAATCTGAACAGTCTTGATAGAGGGTCACAAAAGGAGCATTTGTGTAAAATTATTTTGAGGAAAAGTGACCATTTCCTCTAGTGGCCTTAATTTTTAATGAATCGAAATAATTTGCACTGTCTTCATAGAGGGTCACACAAGGACCTTTTGTGTGAAATTATTTCGAAGTTGGTCTAGCAATCTAGGAGGAGATGTCATTTTAAGATTTGTCTATTTTTAGCTCTGCTGGCCCATATGTGCAACAAAGCAGAACCATTTGAACAAGTGAATGAAGTATTGCCATGCAATACAAAGTCCCCTACTGGAAGGGGATTGGTGTGTAAACTTACATCATGATCTAAGATGTTTGTGAGAAATTTCAATCAAATGCATGAATAGGTTGCAGAAATACTGAAAGAACTGTTTATTAATGGGAAATTTTCTAAGTGAAAAGGGTAGATAATTTTGTCAAAACGAAAGTCAGAGTTATGGGACCTGGTATGTGAACTTGTCTTATGATCCTACAAATATAATGTCAGTTTAAACATGTTATCTAAACTGGTTTCCTAGTTTGGACAGGACAGGATTGGACAGGGACAGATGGGACAAAGTGATTTATATAGCCCCTATAAACAAAGTTTGGTGGGGAATAATGAAGAAGATTGAGGGTGTGGGTGCTTGCCCAGAAAAAAAATGCACGTGCACTTTATTGTCATATATGATGCAGGTCATGATGAATCAAATACAAATATTTAGGAAAATGAACTATGTTCATGCATGACAACCTTAAAATTATAATCTATACAGCTGTTTGTGAGAAAAAAGTTCATATGACATGTCATTTCATAAACTATTTCATGTTCATCATTTTACTTCATTTTCCGAGTTGATTCAAAACAAATACAGAAGGGATTTAAAACTTGCCTGTACTGTCTTGCCTGTTGTAGATATTTCCTGGCCAGGGTTATCTCCTGTCCAAGTTTGCGTAGATCATCACCTTCCAGATCAGGTAAATGCGGGTACTGCAATATATAAACATATGTTGTTTTTTTTCCTTCTAAAAACAATGAGAAAAAAAATGTCAGAAATCATCATATTAATTGAAGCGAATTAAATTTGAAGAAAATACACAAAGTTTTTTAATTGGGTCCATATGACACATGAGCTTATATAAAAATATCTTAAAGACTGAACAGGAAAAGATCAATGTTGATTTTTGACCTTCAAGTGTGACCTTGATCTTTGCACTAGGGGTCTGGGTATTGACACATTGTCTCATTATGGGGAACATTTGTGTCAGGAAATATTAAAATCCCTAAATTGATGACAGAGTTATGGGCCAGAAAGGGGGGAAAATCCTATTGACTTTTGACCTCTTTATGTGACCTTGACCTTTGAGTTAGGGATAAGGAGTTGTGCATGATTCATTGTCTCATCCAGGAGAATATTTGTGCCAACTGATATTTAAATCCTGTTTTGCATGACAATGTTATGGACGAGACAAGAAAATACACCTATTGACCTTTGATCTTCAAGTATGACCTTGCTTTTAAGCTAGGGTTCTGGGTGTTGTGCAAGACATGTCATCTTATTATGGGGAACATTTATGCCAAGTAATATTGTAATCCCTTGATGGATGGCAGAGTTCTAGACCAGACATGAAACAGACCCTGTTCATGCCATGATAACATATGACTGCAAAGTGTGACCTTGACCTTTAAGCTAGGGGTCTGAAAGTTGTGCATGACACATTGTCTTATTATGGGGTACTTTTGTAACCAGTAATATTAAAATCCCTTGATGAATGACAGAGTCATGGACCAGACACAAAATTGCGGACAGAATGACGGATGGAAAAGTGCAATTCTATAGTCCCCGAAACTGGTTTTCAACCAGTAGGTGACAAATAAAAAGTTCTGACACCAAAAAATTTAGTTTGTTAACTTACACACAAATCTAGTGACATAAATTATATAGAAAACAAAACATCTACAATTTTATTCAATAACATCACTCTAAAATATACATAATTTCAGTTGTCTAATTCTCTTAAAGCTGAACTACAAGTAACATGTAGCAATCTGGACAAATAAACAGCAAGATAGTTATCACTTTTTAACAGAAATAAGAGATGTGTTACCTCTGCATCACAGAATCCCTCAGTTAGGAGTTTATGTGCAAATAACTGAGCATCAAAGTCACTGTGACAGCGATGATAGCGACCTGATGTTTCTGTAGCTAATAGATGGAGGAAGTTGTTGGCAGTACTATAAAATAAAGGTAGAAACTATCATACATTAACAGACAGAGGAATTTGTTGGCAGTACTTCAAAATAAAGGCAAAAAATATCATATGAATAAAACGAGGTAGTTGACGGCACAACTGCAAAAAACAAGAGGGCCAAGATGGCCCTAGGCCGCTCACCTGAGAAACACACCATAACAGTGTAAACATGTTTGACCTAGTGATTTCATGGACACAAATATTCTGACCAATTTTCATTAAGATTGGACCAAAACGTTTTTCTCTGATTTGTCCTAGCGACCTAGTTTTTGACCCCAGATCATATTCAAACTTTACCTTAATTTCATCAAGGCTATCATTCTGACCAAATTTCATGAAGATCAATTGAAAAATACAGTCTCTTTTATCCAGTGTAAAATGTAGTCCCTATTGCGTACGCAAGATTTTTTTAAAAAATTTGACCGGGTGACCTAGTTTTTGACCCTAGATGATTCATATTGAAACTCGACCTAGATCTCATCCAGACAAACATTCTGATTAAATTTCATGAAGAGCCGGTGTAAAATGCAGCCCTGCATACACACGGATTTTCTTTGATTTGACCTAGTGACCTAGTTTTTGAACCCAGATAACGCATATTCAAACTTGACCTAGATTTCATCAAGGCAATTATTCTGACCAAAATTCATGAAGATCAATTGAAAATAGCAAATTTTGGCTATCTAAGGGGCAATAACTCTGGTATCCTTGATGGGATCGGGCCAGTATTCGAAAGGAACTGAGATATTATGCCAATACAAGTTGTGTGCAAGTTTGATTAAAGTTGATTGCAAATTGTTGTATCTATCGTGTTCACAAGCCAAAAACAGCAAATTTTGGCCTTTTAAGGGGCCATAACTCTGAAACCCATGATGTGATCTGGCCAGTTTTTGAAAAGAACCATGATATTATGTCAATACAAGTTGTGTGCAAGTTTTATTAAAGATGATTGCAAAATGTGGTCTCTATCATGTTCACAAGCCAAAAATGGCAAATTTTGGTCCTTTAAGGGGCCATAACTCTAGAACCCGTGATTGGATCTGGCCAATTTTCAAAAGGAACCGAGATATTATGCCTATACAAGTTGTGTGCAAGTTTTATTAAAATCAAATACAAAATGTGGTCTCTATCGTGTTCACAAGGAAATTGTGAACGGACGGATGGATGAACGTACGACAGATGAAGGGCGATCACAAAAGTTCACCCTGTCACTACGTGACAGGTGAGCTAAAAATACAGCCTCTATCGCATACACAAGCTATATGTCGACAGATGACAGACGACAGACGACGGACATCGAGTGATCACAATAACTCACCTGAGTATTGCTCAGGTGAGCTAAAAATGGCAGAAACTATCATACACTAGTAGACTATGCAAATTGTTGACAGAACTGAAAATTAAAGGCATAAACTACCAGATATGATTGAATGCAAAATTTGAACAAGAGCTGTCACAGGAGACAGTGCGCTTGACTATTTCGATGCTGGATAGTGAAACTGGGCACATCTGAGGAAGCTGGAGCTGTCAGTGGATCGAGTGTTTAATGACTCCAATGTGGATTTAGATATTGGACAATAGCTTAAGTCTGTGTTAAAAGTATTAAGTAATAACAGAGATAGAGGTAAGTCTGTCAAATGTATTAAGTAATAACAGAGACAGAGACCAAAAATTTAAATAAGTATAAAAGGGACATAATTCATGGAAAATTTCTGCACGAATAATGCACCATGTGTCATATCATGTGACTAATAATGTGAAATAACTATTTTAAGTTTGAATCAAATCTATTTAGTAATAACTGAGACAGAGCAAAAGTGCATCACAACTGGAACCTGAAATTCTAAAGAGGGCATAACTCATAACATATTGATGCCAGCATTATGCACCTTGTGGCATATGCTGTGGTGATGATGTGGAACAACTATCTTAAGTCTGAATCAAATCCAATTAGTAACAACAGAGATATGGCGAAAAAAGCATCAAAATTAAACTTGAATTTGATGTAAAAAAGGGACATAATTCATGAAATATTGGTGCAAGAGTTATAATCCTTGTACCATATGGTGTGCGTGATGATGTGGAACAACTATTTTAAGTCTGAATCAAATTAATTTGGTAATAATACAGATAAAGTGAAAGTGCATCAACACTTTAACCTGAAATTTTTAGTAAAAAGGGGGCTAATTCATAAAATATTGGTGTCACAGATATGGCCATTGAGTCAAATGATGAGGGTGATCATATGGAACAATTATTATATAAGTCTGAATCAAACCCATTTAGTAATAAAGAGATAGAGTAAAAGTGCACAAAACTTTAACCTGAAATTCAATGTTAAAAGGGGGATAATTCATAAAATAATGGTGTGAGAGTTATGGCCTATGTGTCATATGATGTGCGTGATAATATGGAACATTATTTTATGTTTGTATCAAATCCTTTCTGTAATAACAGAGATATAGTGAAAATGCATCAGAATTAACCTTAAATTCTAAGTAAAAAGGGGGTATAATCCATGAAAAATTAGTGCCAGACTTATAGACATTGTGTCAGATGATGTGAGTGATGATGTGGAAAAATTATTTAAGTTTAAATCCAATCTGTTTAGTAAGAACTGAGAGAATAGATAAGACAAACAAAATTATGTACCTGTATTTGTGGAGCTGGATAAATCTTGCACTATATTGCAATGTGTGACCATAATGGTAAGTTCAAAGCAATATATATCAAACAGTTAGGAAAAATATGAAATGGTATGCAAAACTTAACTAATTTCTAGTATGTTGAAAAAGGGCCATAACTGAGCCAAAGTCATTGTCCTAGTTATATAGTCTTGCCTACATATGTAGACTATGATGGTAAATAAGTGGTCAAAGTTTCAAAGCCATATGACAAACAAGTTAGACAAAATATGGACTGGTACAAAAAATTTAACTGATTTCCAAGTCCAAAACTGGTCATAATTGAAAAACAGTTGACGGAGTAATGCCTACAGATGAAGATCATGACGATAAACAAGTGTTCAAAGTTTCAAAGCCAGATGTCAAAAAGTTTTGACAAAACCTGGACTTGTTCGAAAACTGAACCAATTTCCAAGTCAAAAAAGGCCATTACTAAGCCAAAATACACGTCAAAGTTGTGAACTCTTGCCTAAAGATTGAGATCATGATGATAAACAAGTGTCAAAGTTTCAAAGGCACATGTTAAATAGTTTTGACAAAATGTGGAAATGTATAAAAACTGAACCAATTTCCAAGTCCAAAAAGGGCCTTAATTCAGCCAAAATACTTGACAGAGTTATGCTCTCTTCCCTACAGATCAAGATCATAATGATAAACAAGTGTTTAATGTTTCAAAGCCACAGGTCAAATACTTTTGACAAAACGTGGACTTGTATGAAAACTAAACCAATGTCCAAGTCCAAAAAGGGCCATAATTCAGCCAAAATACTTGACAGAGTTATGTTCTCTTCCCTACAGACAGAGACTGTTATGATAATCAAGTGATAAAAGTTTCCAAAGCCATATGTCAAACAGTTTACCCAAAATATGAACTGGTACGAAAAACTTAACCAAGATTTGCAAGTGAAAAGGGGCCATAATTCAGACAAAATCATTGTTTCTTGCCTAAAGGTGGACACGGAGGTGGCACACAGGTGTTGAAAGTTTCAAATCTTTATCTCAAAAGGTTTTGTCAAAATGTGGACTGGTACGAAAAACTTTACCAAGGTGTGACGCCGACACAGATGCTGACACCATGGTGAGTAGGATAGCTCTACTTATTCTTTGAATAGTCGTGCTAAAAATCCAAATTTCCAACTGTTTTCTGATCTTTTGGTATAATTTATAATTCCCTGACCTCAGGGTAAAAAAAAGATCCAAAGTGCCCTGATGTTTCAAGCTGAGTGGCAATCCAACAGAGAAATATATATATAGATGTCATGAAACTATTTCATATCAGAAATGGCTGCTGCATGCATAGTAGTTATGATACTTTAAGTGGTGTCTTTTAAAAACTGATGTATTCCTTTAAAAGACAAATTAAAACCAGGAACAAAATCACAGTTGTTTTGTTCTCATTGATACGAGCTATTAGAAAAATCTAAATTCCAGAAAATCAAGGTAGTTTAAAAACTTACTTGTCATTACAGTTGAATGATATAGTATTGATAGGTATAAGATTTTCAGTGTTTTCTGCAACTTCTCTGAGAACAAGGGAGGTGCTAGTGTCAGGCTTGCCATCAGTCAACAAATACACAGAGTCTATCTCCGGGTCATCAAATGCAAGCTGAAATTGTATATATACATACATATCATACAATATTATATTATTGATAGAAAGTACCTCAATTAGTCATACAGTACTCAATGCAAAACTTTCTTTTGGTGTAGTAAGTATTACATTACTTCTGCACAGAAGCCATATTGGTTTTTACTACTTCCTATACTTTACTTTTGATATCTCTTTCCCATCATCTACACAGCTTTCTGCGGGATAGACTTTAAAATTTTATCAGCAAAGAATGACTGCAATGTGATTTATTTACTCTTTCAAACTTATTTTTGTGACTTTACTATACAAGGTGTAAAGGGTCAGCTCTCTAAATAATACTAGAAATTATGTCCATAGGACACAGACACCCCAACATACTGTGCCATTCTCTATATAGCAAAATCCATCAAAGAGCCATAACTGCAATAAAAATATTCACAGAAAAAATTCCTTTCTTTGTGGTCATCTGCACATCAAGCTTGTTCATATGTGAAAGTTTGAATCAAATCCAGCTAATAGTGCGTGAGGAGCTGGACACACAAAATATTTCTCTATATTCTTTCTATATAGCAAAATCTATCAAATGGCCATAACTGTGGTACAAAGAGTCACAGAAAAATCCTTCCTTTATGGTCATCTAAACATCAAGGTTGTTCATCTGTAAAACTTTGAATCAAATCATGCCAATAGTGTGGGAAGAGTTAGATACAAACGATTTCAGGACGGCAGCAATGCTATATGCGTAAAAAGTACAAGCACCATGAAAACTGCGTTGACCATTGACCAAGACTATTTCAAGAGGTTAAAAAAAGCTAGGAAAACTGTAAGTGAGTGGTTCATTCTGAAGACTATTTCAAGAGGTTGAAAAAAGCTAGGAAAACTGTGAGTGGTTCATTCTGAAGCTAGGAAAACTGTAAGTGAGTGGTTCATTCTGAAGCTAGGAAAACTGTAAGCGAGTGGTTCATTCTGAAGCTAGGAAAACTGTAAGCGAGTGGTTCATTCTGAAGCTAGGAAAACTGTAATTGAGTGGTTCATTCTGAAGCTAGGAAAACTGTAAGCGAGTGGTTCATTCTGAAGCTAGGAAAACTGTAAGCGAGTGGTTCATTCTGAAGCTAGGAAAACTGTAATTGAGTGGTTCATTCTGAAGCTAGGAAAACTGTAAGTGAGTGGTTCATTCTGAAGCTAGGAAAACTGTGAGTGAGTGGTTCACTCTGAAGCTAGGAAAACTGTGAGTGAGTGGTTCATTCTGAAGCTAGGAAAACTGTAATCGAGTGGTTCATTCTGAAGCTAGGAAAACTGTAAGCGAGTGGTTCATTCTGAAGCTAGGAAAACTGTAAGCGAGTGGTTCATTCTGAAGCTAGGAAAACTGTAATTGAGTGGTTCATTCTGAAGCTAGGAAAACTGTGAGTGGTTCATTCTGAAGCTAGGAAAACTGTGAGTGAGTGGTTCATTCTGAAGCTAGGAAAACTGTGAGTGAGTGGTTCATTCTGAAGCTAGGAAAACTGTAAGCGAGTGGTTCATTCTGAAGCTAGGAAAACTGTAATCGAGTGGTTCATTCTGAAGCTAGGAAAACTGTAAGCGAGTGGTTCATTCTGAAGCTAGGAAAACTGTAAGCGAGTGGTTCATTCTGAAGCTAGGAAAACTGTAAGCGAGTGGTTCATTCTGAAGCTAGGAAAACTGTAAGCGAGTGGTTCATTCTGAAGCTAGGAAAACTGTGAGTGGTTCATTCTGATCGGTTTCTGATTTTCATTAAGTTCCAACTTTATAAACATAAAGAGACTAAAAACACTTCATCTACCTCATACTGATAAATTAGAGAATTCTATAAATGTGTTGATATTTTACATGTAATAGTGTGTACCTGCAGTGCCTCCAGGGTACATGTATTACCACTAGCCTTGAGGGTTGATGCCCACTTGATGGCAGAATGACAATTCTCCTGGGTAGCTGGTTGTATATTGTCTTGCCATTTCTCACAATTGCCAGAAAATCTGATCAAATTAAACCTAGAAAACAACAAAAGTTATTATTGCAATAGTTGGAAGTTATTACTCTCTGTTATTTACTTCTAAATAGGTTTATTTTTTCCTGTCTGGTCTGTAACTGTCACCCATGAAGGGATTTCAATATTAATTGGCACAAACATTCCCCAAAATGAGACAACTTATAATGCTTAACAGCCAGACTCCTAGTTCAAAGGTCAAAATCACTCTCAGAGGTCAAATGTCTATTTTTTTCCCTGTCCTGTCAGTAACTCTATCATCAATCAAGAGATTCTAATATTGCTTGTCACTAATGTTCCCCAAAATAACATGAAATCCTATAGTTTCAAGAGTAGTCCAGTCACACTTTTGTGACAAACAGACCAACAGCCAGCCAGCCAGCCAACGAGACAAAACCAATATATCTCCCAAATATGGGGAGATATAGCTACAGTCACCGTGGCCCAGTGGTTAAGGCATCCGTATCGGGATCGGGAGGTCAAAGGTTCGAGTCCCATGGGGAGCATTCGTCCGGGGGATGTTTGTCATTGGACTCATTCCGAAAAGGCCAGTTCATGATCCACGAGCTAGTTAAATGAATGGTTACCTAACTCTATCTGCCTGGTGCCTGGCACAGTGGTAGGAGTTGGGAGGTAATTGGTATGCACAATAAAGGTGTCTCAGAAGCCAAACTGGCTGGCCCTTTCAATAGGGGTGACACTATAATAAACAAGACCATTACCTTTATCTTTTACAGTTATGAGTAAACCCAGCCCAAGAATGGCTTAAAAATTTACAGAAGCATCAGTTTCAAAGACAAGGCTGTAACATATAGGTACATACCGACAACCCTGCCTATACAATTGTTCCCAAATAAGTGAAGCAAGCTCTTTTTTCAGTTCCTCCATGTAGGGAACCATAGACCCTGATGTATCTATCAATATAGCACATTTCCTATGTACCACTGTTCCAAATACACGTCTACTACCTGAAATAACAATCAAACTTATGTATTGTATAATGTAGACCAATTTAAGAATTCTGGCTACCACTTCTGGTTGGTAACGAATTTACCACCTAATCATTATCTAAAAGTTGACATGTAAAACAGGACCAACTTGATACTTTATAAAGGTAGTGCTGCATATCTGATAAACCAGAAGGAATGGTGTAACTTCATTTATCACTTATCATTTTATTAGCAGGAAAAATCAAATTAAGACTATAAATACCATTAAGAGATAATACTGACCACTGAGAAGCCACTGTAGACGTTTGAGGTAACGTTTGAGAACTTTTTCCACTTGTTTCTCATAGTCCTCAAGCTCATGAGGCATCAACTGTAGATGTTTAACTGTACCCTTTATATTGATGCTTGGGAAGATATCACAGTATCTGCAGGTAAATACAAAAGCTTGTTCAACATCTCATGTAAGTTCAATTATGACCATTCTATTGTAGCATTTTTTTTCTTTTTTCACAAAAAGGATATTAAATACACATGTAAACTGAAGAACATTAATTCTTTTATGTCTATATAGAGCATTCTTATTTCATTTGAGCTGAATGTTTACTGCATGCAGTATGTCTTATTATTTGATATTTTGACTTCCAGAATGCAAACATCAGAATATGAAATTAATAGGAAAGAGCTGAAACAAGAGATCACAGAGTGATCTTGGCGCCCACCAATGTGCCATTTTTGAGTGTTCCAAACTTCAAGACTTATTGACTAGCTCATGGTCAAATTTAATTTCTGCACACAACACTGTGCATGTGGTCCAAATTCGAAAGCTGTAGCTTGAGAAATGTGAAAGTAGGTCACTAGATCAATTTCAAGGACAACGTTCTTTGTACACAAAACCATGCATGTGCATCAAGTTTGAAGGCTGTAGTTTGAGAAATTTAAAAGTAGGTCACTAGGTCAATCTTAAGGTCAAAGTTTATTTCAGTACACAAAACTATGCAAAAGGTCCAAATTTGAAGGCTGTAGCTTGAGAAATGTGAAAGTAGGTCACTCTAGGTCAAAATCAAGGTAAAATGTTATTACGGAATATAGAACTATGCATGTGGTCAAAATTTGAAGCCTGTACCTTCAAAAATGTGAAAGTAGGTCACTAGGTCAATGTAAAGGTCAAAGTTTGTTTCGGTACATAAAACCATGCATGTGGTCCAAATTTGAAGGCTGTAGCTTGAGAAATGTGAAAGTAGGTCACTGGGTCAAAATCAAGGTCAAAGTTCATTTCGTAACAAGAAACTATGCATGTGGTCCAAATTTGAAGCCTGTACCTTCAAAAATGTGAAAGTAGGTCACTAGGTCAATGTCAAGGTCAAAGTTTTTTTCAGTGCACAAAACTATACACATGTGGTCCAAATTTGAAGGTTGTAGCTACAGAAATGTGAAAGTAGGTCAAAATCAAGGTCAATTCATGTCAAGGTTCATCTTGCCACTCAAAACCATACATGTGGTCCAAATTTGAATGTTGTAGGTTATTGACAAGAAGTTCTTAAAAGTTTTTTCCTATATAAGTCTATATGAACCATGTGACCCCCAGGGCGGGGCCATATTTGATCCTAGGGGGATAATTTGAACAATTTTAGTAGAAGACCACTAGATGATGTCACATACAAAATATCAAAGCCCTAGGCCCTGTGGTTTTGGACAAGAGGTTTTTCAAAGTTTTTCTCTATATAAGTCTATATAAACCATGTGACCCCCAGGGTGGGGCCATATTAGACCCCAAGGAAATAATTTGAATCATCTTGGTAGAGGAGCACTAGATGATGCTTCGTACCAAATATCAAAACCCTAGGCTCTGTGGTTTTGGACAAGAAGATTTTCGAAGTTTTTCCCTATATAAATCTATGTAAATTATAGAAATAAACAAAGGGCCATAACTTACTAAAAAATTGTTGAACCAGTCTGATTTTCAGGGGGACACAACTAGGGTACCAATACATCATTCTGACAAAGTTTGGTCAAAATCCCCCTGGTAGTTTCTGAGGAGATGTGATAACGAGAAATTGTTAACGGACGGAAGGACGGACGGACGGAAGGACGACAGACCACGGACGCAGAGTGATTTGAATAGCCCACCATCTGATGATGGTGGGCTAAAAAGCAGACAAAGAAGAAAACAAGAGCACTGCCTTGCGGGTGCAGATGCTCATCTGATTTTTTTGTCTCTGTATATTGTCCTACCATGATTTCTAAGTACAAAAAGGGCCATAATTCTTGCAAAAAGCAATGTAGAGTTATGGTACTTGTTGTACAGAGTCAGATTTTAATGGCGAATAACTGCTCCAAGTTTTAAAGCAATAGCTTTGATCGTTAAGGAGAAAAGTTGACCTAAACATAAAACTTAACCAAGAAATCTGATATTTTCTAAGTCCAAAAGGGGCCATAATTCTTGCAAAAAGCAGGATGAAGTTATGTTTCTTGCTGTACAGAATCAGCTTTTGATGGTGAACAAGTGTTGCAAGTTTTAAAGCAATAGCTTTGATAGTTTAGGAGAAAAGCTGACTTAAACACAAAACTTAACCAAGAAATCTGATTTTCTAAGTCCAAAAGGGGCCATAATTCTTGCAAAAAGCAAAATGGAGTTATGTTTCTTGTTGTACAGAGTCAACTTCTGATGTTGAACAAGTGTTGCAAGTTTCAAAGCAATAGCTTTGATAGTTTAGGAGAAAAGTTGACCTAAACATAACACTTAACCAAGAAATCAGGTATTTTTTAAGTCCAAAAGGGGGCATAATTCTTGCAAAAAGCAGAATGGAGTTATGTTTCTTCCTGTACACAGTCAGCTATTGATGGTGAACAAGTGTTGCAAGTTTTAAAGCAATAGCTTTGATAGTTTAGGAGAAAAGTTGACCTAAACATAAAACTTAACCAGGCAACGCCAACGCCAACGCAGACGCCGATCAAGTGATGACAATAACTCATCATTTTCTTTTCAAAAAATCAGATGAACTAACTAGATGACTGTGTGTCCATCTATAGAACACTGGTCCCCCTACTTCCTATCACTGTACATGGATTCTTGACACTATGTCAAAGACCTTAACTCTGGCCTAGCTGAATGACATCCAAGAGAGAACACCAGGTGCACAACATTACATGCTACACAATATTCTAATATTTTATGACTGTAAGTCAGTAACCTGACACAAACTTTTATGCCCTTAGTTTATATCTATGACTAAATATAGATGGATGCTCCCCAAAATATGATTACTGCATGTTAAAAGAATAAATTTAAAGTGGAATTCACTGACTGGGCACATATAGTTTACTAGTGTTGAATAATCAAAGGGCAATATCTTACTGAAAAATCATCCCACCGGAACATGAAGATAATGTGCGCACCTCTTCTTAAGAGTGAAGCATTATATGAATTTTCACTGTATTCCAGCAAGTGGTTGCTGAGAAATACTCCTGACTAGGATGGCACTATAATCTACTAATGTTGAGTAATCAAAGGGCAATAACTCGGTGAAAATCATCTGATCAGAACACAAAGACAATATGTGCATCTCCTCTTGAGAGTGAAGCTTTCTATGAATTTTTATGAGTTCCAGCCAGTGGTGGCCGAGGAACACTCTGGACAAGAAATAGTAGTATAGTATACTAATGTTGAATAATCAACTGCACACCCACAGTACCAAATGAAAGAAACCATGTAATTAATTATCTATTTCAATTTAACTATGTCAGTAAATGTGAAAAAATGATTTAAAGAACTAAAAAAAATTATCCACAATTTTATGTATGTACCCCTATAAAAGTCTAATCAATATTTATAGGGGAAATAAGCACAGATTTCTTATCAATGTTTGTAGGGGAAATAAGTACAGATTTCTAATCAGGGTTTCTAGGGGAAACAAATGAATAAAGTATTGGCATGTAATACAAAGTCTCCTACTGAAAGGCGACTCTAATGTATCTCAACTGCAGTATAACATAATATATTCTGATATCTGTTAATGATGTATAGACAATATCGCACTATATATAACATATTTTATAACACACAATGTTTGGATTACAATATCTACCGTTGCCGGTGGGAAAATAAGAGAACAAGAGCTGTCTGAAAGACAACACACTCCACTATTCAGCGATTTGACAGTAAAATGAATTTATATCTAAATAAGAGACTTTTACTTTAAAAGGAAGATACCCAAAGATATAAAAAGACCCTACTACTCAGAGGGGTTAAAGGTAAAGTATGAAATGGGTATAATTCTGTCAAAAATAAAATTAGAGTTATGGGGATTGTTACCACACATGCAGATGAAATATTTTTAATTTCAAGTCATTATCTTTTAAAGTACCAAAGATATGTCTATAAACAAAGCTTTCGAAAAATTAACATAAAAATAATTCCAAGTATAACAACTTGGCGACCTTTACCTTAGGTATAATGGGCCCAGCCCCTGAATGTACTTTGTATGCTGGACAATGTTAATGTGAAGTTACAGTAAGATACAGAGTTTCCACTGGCCCTAATTTTTTTCCCCGCCACAAAATATTGATGTCAATGACACAGGGGGAAGGGGTGTCCAGGGGGTGTATTCTCAACACACTGTGCATGTTGCAACAATTTGTCATTTTTACAGTTTTTTTTCATTATTTGATGGTAAATATTTTTTTGGGGGGTGGGGGGGGGGGGGGTAGGGGGCTCTCCCCTTGGAAATTTTTGAAATACATGCATGAAATGGTGGCCTTTGGTGCATTTTTACGTCCAAAATTTTGAGGTAATTGAGAGGTTAGTACCCTTGAGAAGGGGTGGGGTGTCAGGGAGCTCTCCCCCTGGGAAATATTGAAATACAGACATGAAATGGTGGCCTCTGGTGAATTTTTAGGTCCAAAATTTTGAGGTAAAGGAGGGGTTAGTACCTTTTTTATGAGTGGGGGGGGGGGGGGTCAGGGGGTTTTCCCTCTGGAAAATTATGAAATACAGGTATGGAATGGTGGCCTCTGGTGACTGTTTCTTGGTCTAAATTTTGAGAAAATTTAATCTCTGAATAACCAAAATTTTCACTGGAATTTGCCAAAATCAATCTACGATCATGATTTAAAAATTATTGGAAATTATCGCGGATGTCCCGTCAGTTGTTTATTCCGAAGTTTTGCTACAAAATATAACTTTGAAATGGCTACTTTGATACTACTTTCGTGATTCCGCTTGTAAAAACACTGCCGTGAAATGTATTACTGATGTGCGTTTTTCATTTAACACCTGTCATTGCCTTTTACGTCAGTCAATGAAACATGATTTTCATTTCTTTAAATACTTCAATCAACGATGACATGTAAAGGTGGAGCTAAATAATTTAGCCGACACGTTCTACATCCAAACCTGTCGTTGGTTTATCGCATGTTTAAATTAAAGTCAAAGATCAAGAGACATGTGGCAGCGTTATGTAATGGATGTTGAAGCGCTAATTCCTCCGTTGGTGACACGCTGTGTATTGTGTATTATGAACGGAAACGGCCGCAGGTAATACTGATTTTTAGGCTAGATAGAGAGTACTTTAGACAAAGAAATACACATTAAAAAATACATTTATGGTAAAATATTTTTCTGCCACTTTTTTATTTTTTCGCCATTGGCGTATTTGGCAAATTGCAGCGGAAACCCTGACGATATGAGCAATAGTAACAAAGAAATGACAGAACAAGAGCTGTCTCCATAGGATGACACATGCCACCGATGGCACTTTGAATGAATAGTTATGGCCGATGTTAGAGTTTAGGACCTTTGACCTACGGACCTGGGTCTTGCGCGCGACACGTCGTCTTACTGTGGTACACATTCATGCCAAATAATTTTAAAATCCATGCATGAATGACAAAGATATGGACCGGACACGCCCATCAATGCACTATCATGAAATATGACCTTTAACGTCTAAGTGTGACATTGACCTTTGAGCTACGGATCTGGGTCTTGCGCGTGACACGTCGTCTTACTGTGGTACACATTCATGCCAAGTTATTTGAAAATCCATCCATGGATGACAAAGATATGGACCAGACACGAATGCACTATCATGAAAAATGACCTTTAACGTCTAAGTGTGACATTGACCTTTGAGCTACGGACCTGGGTCTTGCGCGCGACACGTCGTCTTACTGTGGTACACATTCATGCCAAGTTATTTGAAAATCCATCCATGGAAGACAAAGATATGGACCGGACACGAATGCACTATCATGAAAAATGACCTTTAACGTCTAAGTGTGACCTTGACCTTTGAGCTACGGACCTGGGTCTTGCGCGCGACACGTCGTCTTTAACTGTGGTACACATTCATGCCAAGTTATTTGAAAATCCATCCATCGATGACAAAGATATGGACCAGACACGAAAATTGCGGACAGACTGACAGACTGACAGACCGACAGATGGTTCAAAAACTATATGCCTCCCTTCGGGGGCATAAAAACAAAGGTTGTCAAAAAACTTAAATCTTAAAAGTAACCTAAGTAAAAAGCCTTGGTGACCTTGACCTTGGGCATAATGGGCTCAGCCCCTGTACATACTTTGTTCTTACGCTGGACAATGTTTATGTGAAGTTACAGTAAGATATAAGCAATAGTAACAAAAATATGACAGAAAAACAAAGCTTGCCGAGAAACTTTAACCTTAAAAATAACCCAAGTATAACACCTTGGTGACCTTGACCTCGGGTGTAATGGGCCCAGCCCCTGCACATACTTTGTTTGTATGCTGGACAATGTTTATGTGAAGTTACAATAAGATATAAGCAACAGTAATAAAGATATGACAGAAAAACAAAAGTTGCCCAAAAACTTTAACCTTAAAAATAACTTAAATATTAAATTGCATTTTGTACTTATTATGCAATAATAATACAATGTCACTAACACATGTTTTCTCATGGAATGGCCCAATATATTAAAACTCTTTCTTAAATTGAATTGCAAGAATTTAAGCACGTGCAAAATTGTCCTTTTTTTGCTGTTTGCATGAAATTTCATGCCAGCGAATTTAAATGATATCACAGTAATTAAGATTTATAATCAAGGTTTCTAAGGGAAATATGCACAGATTTCTAAGCAGGGTTTCTAGGGGAAATAAGCACAGAATCCTAATCAGGGTTTCTCGGGGAAATAAGCACAGAATCCTAATAAGGGTTTCTAGGGAAATAAGCACAGAATCCTAATCAGGGTTTATAGGGGAAATAAGCACAGAATCTCCTAATCAGGGTTTCTAGGGGAAATAAGCACAGAATCCTAATCAGGGTTTCTAGAGGAAATAAGCACATAATCCTAATCAGAAATAAGCACAGAATCCTAATCAGGGTTTATAGAGGAAATAAGTACAGGATCCTAGCCTAGGGGAAATAAGCATAGCATCATTATAACTTGACAGTCATAAAGTTATTTGAAATAAAAGTATATACATGTGTTTGTTTTAGATTCAGTATATTTATCTGTGAAAACAATGCAGAAACCAGCAAAACGCAAAATTTCCAAGGAAATTATTCTGGATAATATGAAAAAGATTTGACTACCTAACAATAGAAATCTCACCTGGAATGTTGTCTCTCATACACCTTAGAACTGCCATAATGTTTTTTTTTGTTATAATTTTATCAATTAAATATGAAAAAACAACTTTACATGTGTAAACTAGAGCTATCACTAAGGGCAATTAATACCCCTCACCTGGATACAGCAGAGAAAGTAAAATGCTGTGATCATGACAACTGACCTTCAACTGTAACCTTGACCTTGGACCCAGTGACTTAATTAATATACTATGTAAATTGTCTTAATGAGGTTAATTGATGCTTGTGTTATGAAAATCTTTCCAGTCCTTAGGAAGATAAAGACCAGACACAGATATAAGCTGTTTGATATTTCCCTCTAAGTGTGATCTTGAGCTTATATTTAGTGACCTGGGTCATATGCTCTGCATGTCATCTTGATGTGGTAAATAGCTGGTGCTAGTTTTATGAAAATCTTTCAAGTGGTTTGGATGATATGGAGTGGATACAAAGTTAAGTTATTTAACTATTGACCTATAAATGTGACCTTGACCTTTGACCTTGGTTGTTTGCTCTTCATGTCTTCCTGGTGTGATAGATAACTGATGCTAGTTTTATGAAATGTTCGTAGAGGTTTAGAACATATGGACAGGATATAAGTTTGAGCTATTTGACCATTAAACTACAGGAGTTACCTTAACTATTTTCCCAATGGTGAGGGAGATACAGAGCAGACAAACAGTTTAAGTTAGTTGGTGAGGTAAACAACTAATGTTAGCTATATGAAAATCTTCTGAGTAGTTTAGACAATATGGTGTGGACATAAGTTATATATTTGAACTTTGACCTGCAAGTGTGACCATGACCTTTGACATAGTGACCTGGGTTGTGAGCTGTGCATGTAAAAAATTGATGATGATTTTATGAAAATCTTCAAAGCAGTTAATGTGATATGCAGCAGACACTATGGACAGTCAGACAGACCAATGGACAGACATGTGTGACTCCAATATAAGCCCCAAATACTTTGTATCTAGAGTTATAATTACAGTTAATATTTAAATGGGAAAGGCAAATGACTGAACAAAGATCAATGAATAAATACATCATCAATAAAAGATATAAACAATTGTTACAAATTTAAAAATGCTTGCAGAACTGTATTCTTTTGTATTTCCCTAATGGCGACTATACATGATTTGCATGAAGAAAATGAGAAATAAAAGTATGTAGTTGTAAATTGACAGTGACACATTATTAGGCCAAGACAATTTTGTAAATGAATGTAGCATAATGAACTGTACTTGATGTACTGAGATTAGACAACACTTTTTAAGATAGTCATTTATGTATGTTGCTAAAACTATACTGAAAGAGACTGACTGAAGTTTGCAGAAATTGTGAAAACATTAAAGCAAGTAGGGCCTAAAGTGTCCACCTGTCATCTTGCAGTATAGCTGTCCTACACCAGTATTATCAGAATGATTTTCATGAAGTTCATGTTGGAAGATAAAGTAAGTTGCCAATTCGTGGTCCGTCTTTAAAGAACATTAAATTCTAATATAACCAATGGGAGGTATATGGTAAATACAATTTTTGTTTCAATATTAATGGATACACAATATCCATATAATAATTATATTATATAATACATACTTGGCAGAGAATTTCCTATTCTGAACTGACACATGATGATATAGTATATGTATATATACTTGGACAGACTTGTCTATTTCGAACTGACACATGAGGATATAGTCTATTTTGAATTGACACAAGATAAGACAATATAAGAATATACATACTAGACAGATAACTGTCTATTTTAAATGAATAATGATGAGATAATATATGTATAAATACTAACAATGGCACCAACTTGTCTGTTTCAAAATGACACATGCTAATATATATGTATAAATAGTCAGCAGAGACGTATCTAATTTTAAATGATACATAATAAAATATATGTATACATACTTTGCAGAGACTTGTTTATTCAGTGTTTTTACACTATCTTCTACATGTTTGCAGTCAGGTCCTGACACCAGCTTTGTGAGGTCTAATTTCAATTTTGACAGACTGTATAGTCGCAACCACTGAAATATTCAAATACAGTCAACCAATGAAATATTCAAATACAGTCAACCAATGAAATATTCAAATACAGTTTAAGCAGCCAGTGTTTAGGCTTTGGACTCAAATTTCAAATTGGAAAACCTGTTTTACAAAGTCTGTCCTTGATTTCTCACAACAGAATTAACACAATAGAAACTAGAGATCGTTTTTCATGAAAAACATATGTCTCCCACCACTTGCCATGCAGAAACTGCAAAAAGCCATAAAATAAGGGCTACAACTCCAGGGAAAATCACTGAACCACAACATTCCAACAATGTACACAACTAGGCATGGTAATGGTAACTCCTGTTAAGTTTGGTAAAACTCCAACCAGTGGTAGAGGAGAAGTATAAAGAATTTAACAAATCAAGGGTCATGACTCTGCTGAAAATCATTTAATCCTGACATGATGATAATATGCACAGTTATGCTTTACACTAATCACTCATGTGGTTTGGTGAAATTCAGCCTAACTGTATATAGCAAGCAGTGTAAACACAGTAAAATATGATAAAGCAAGGGCCAAAGCTCTGGTGAAAATCAATGGACCAGAACATGCCAATGATAACTAGGCTTAGTATTGATAACTCCAGTATGGTTTGGTGGAAATCTGCCCAATGGTGAAAGAAACGTTATCAAACTAGGGCTCATAGAACATGAAATGCCCCCATGATGCATTCAGTAACTGCACAAGGAACAGAAATAAATTGGCCACTGTGCACTGGACGTTTGACGTACTGACCTCCACTCAATAATTATGGGTCATTTACCAGTCATAAGTGACCTCTGTATCAAACGTGATCTTAGACAAAAGCATTCTCTAGTTATTCGGCAAAAAAAAATTCTACTGTTCTGGGTCAATGTGACCTTGACCTTTGACCTACTGTCCACAAAATCAATAGTGTTCATCTGCTGGTCATGATCAACATCAATATTTAGGTAGTTCTGCATGTTTGGGTCAAAAAAATTTCTACAATGTAGAATTTGATTTAACCCTGATTGTTCAAATCTTCAAAATATACTTGCATAACACAGCAAATAAATAAGATAGGGTCATGTGCTTGATTTTTTGCTAGACTGATTTGAAAAATCTGGACCTCATGCAATTTTTCTTAATAGGAGTCTATGGGAAAATCATAACTTTAATAACTTTTTCATGAACAGAAATTTTTCTACAATGTAGATTTTAATGAAACTTCATTCAGTTGTAAATAAACATATAGCCTATAATGTGGCAAAATAAAATGTACCTCTTTAGTTGTCATTTGATCTTCTGAGTCTGGCAGAGTAGGGTGTGCAACACTTTTCCTGACTGGTCGAGGGGCTGGATACTTCCTAAACACAGTTCCAGTGCCATCCCCAGACCGGGTCTTTCCAGAGTCCAAGAAAAAACTAGACTTCAAAAGTTTCTTTTTCTTCACCCTATCTAGAGGGTCCCTAGCTGTGGCAGGCCTATCTTTTGATCCTGAAACAAAACACACCACTTATATAGTGATAAAAGCTCAATTTAGCCATATGTGAAAAATGGTAATCTGCCCAAAACCCCAGAAAATTCCTAAACCAGAGGGCCATAGTGGCTTTAGTCACTCATCTGAGATCTGAGATTCAAAGTTTGTTTAAAAAGTGTTTGTTTTTTTGTTTTTGGTATTGGATCATGCCAAAAAAACAATCATGAAACAAATTCAAAACAGGGCCAGTGTTTTCTGTTTAAGTTCCACTTGATATGGGCTGGTAAAGTGAGTTAGGGTTGGGTGTGAATGATGACATAGGATACTGAGAAACAATATCAAGAATAAGTAAAAACATTACTGAGAAGGGGAGATGGTAATGTGGGCAGTTGGGATGATGTTATACTTAGAGACAATATCAAGACACACAAGAAACTATATGTAAATATAAGTAAAGAGAATTTATACGAACTACCCTCCACTGCAATATACCAGACCAGTTACGGCAACGTGTCTAGCAATATATATATATATATATTCTGCCTGTGTGTGGTTGGGGGTGAGGGGGTGGTGGGTGGAATAAGGCTTGAAAAAACTATGGTAGAGTGTTATCTAAACAAAATTTATAAACATTAGTTTGAATTCAGACCAGCAGTTTCAGTGGAGTAGATCTTTAAAGTTTTTCGTATCTATACAGAAACAACTAGCCTCATCCAAGGCAGCCATGTTTTTTTAAAAAAATCACTGTCACTGGGCCAGCTCTATTTAAGAATTTTAAGTACAACTATGTATCAAAATTTGGCCAGGTACCATGGTGGCTGTTTTTTTTACCAAAACATAATGATCTGAATGAATTAGTAGTCAGAGTCATTTATGGATTGCTATGAAATTATTTTTAAAATCAGGCTGGCAGTTTGAGAGCATGAGATTTTCAAGAGAGAACAAGTTTTTTTTAATGAAACAGAATGAATGAAAGAAATTGGTAGAGTCCCCGAGCAACACTGTTGTAAAATTATTTTGAAATCATTGGCCTGCAGTTTCAGAGACGTTACTAAGATTTTCAAAGTTTTCTATACAGACATATAGGGAAAACTAGCCCATCCCCTGGTAGCTATATTTTTAAAGAAACAGAAGGATTTGAAGGAATTAAGTAGTCAAGTCATCCATGAAACATTTCTGTATATTTATTTCAAAATTAAGCCAATAGTTACTGAGGATTTAAGTTTTTACTTTTGTTGCCGTGGCAACAAGAATTATGCAGGGATGACCTACAACATTTGGAAGAGTCAAGGAATATTCCTGTGAAGTTAGGCTGAAATTGGCTTAAAGGTTTATGCGGAGATGTTGAATCATCACAACGACTATATGCCTATATTCCAAGTTTCAAGTCAATACCTTTAATACTTTTAAAGTTATGCCCGAGACAGGAACTATGAGGGACAGTTTTGACCTTTTAGCTCAGTTTGTGACCTGCACATCGTCTTACCACCATCTACCTAACATGCCAAGTTATGTCAATATCTTCAATGGTTATAAAGTTATGCTCGGGACACAAATTATGATGGACGGACGCACACGCCATCACATATTAATACGTTCGCTTTTTCAAAATGGGCATATCAAAATAAAAGGTGTGGAAATGCTTCAAAAGATAAAATAACATCAAACAAATAATAATACTTTTAAAGTTATGCCCGAGACAGGAACTATGAGGGACAGTTTTGACCTTTTAGCTCAGTTTGTGACCTGCACATCGTCTTACCACCATCTACCTAACATGCCAAGTTATGTCAATATCTTCAATGGTTATAAAGTTATGCTCGGGACACAAATTATGATGGATGGACGCACACGCCATCACATATTAATACGTCCGCTTTTTCAAAATGGGCATATTAAAATAAAAGGTGTGGAAATGCTTCAAAAGATAAAATAACATCAAACAAATAAAAATAAGAGAATGACTTCAAAAAAGTGAAACTCTGAAAAAGGTTGTTTTTTTGGCTAGCTCTCTTATTATTTTTGTTGATCCCATATATATGTTCACCATAGGATACTGTAAGCATAGAAATATTCGTGGGCTTCAAATTTTTGCGATATTTGCGGAGATTGACAGTCCGCGAATTCATGATTACCACGATTATTTCTACACAATTTCTATTTATAAGTCATAAATCTAACAGATGATCTTTGGAAGTGTAAATCTAACAGTTGATCTTTGGAAGTGTAAATCTAACAGTTGATATTTGAAAGTGTAAATCTAACAGTTGATCTTTGGAATGTAAATCTAACAGTTGGTTGATCTTTGGAAGTGTAAATCTAACAGTTGATCTTTGGTAGCATTGATCAAACATTTGATCTTTGGAAGTGATAATCAAGCAAAGAGTAAATCAAACAGATGATCTTTGGTAGTTTAAATCAAGCAGTTGATTTTCTGGTAGTGTTAAGCAGATTGTCTTTGGATCTGTAAATCAAAAAGCTGACTTCAGTTCAAAGATAGTTACTGGAACAATACTTACGCATAGGTAACATGGTTTCACTACCAGATGCTTTAGCACTTGAGGGCCGCTGACGTGACTTCATTGTACGTGATTCACCCTCTTCTACATCCTCTGCCTCATACTGAAAATACATTAAAACTGCTTGTCATTTCAACGATAGCATATGAAAAATGTTTCCATAACTTTGTTCATTTTAACTTTTGCAGACAAACCTTTCTTCAAAATACTCTTCATCAGCAAAGAGTCATGCAGTGTTCTTTTACATGGATGTATGTAATTTTGTATTTGTGAACAAAGTTTACTTTTTAATCATTCTAACTGAAACCATTTCTAATATCATTTTCACAAAAATCAATTAAACATCTTGAATAGGTTTAAAGTTGTGGTCTAGAAACAAAATACAAAGGACTGATTTGAAATCAGTTTGTGACCTTGACCTTTGACCTACCAAACAAGGTCATGTGCTGAATACTACGGCACAAAAATATAAAATTATGAAAGTGTTGTGTTTTTTTGCTCCGAACACAAAATATGACAGACAGATCTGACCTTGCTGTGGCACTGACCTTTGACCTACAGACCTGGTTCATGCACTCTGCACATCAACTCCTTGCCACCTACCTATATCCCAAGAATGAAGTCAATACCTTGAATGGTTATTAAGCTATGCTGCAGACACGAAATAGGAAGAAAAAATTTGACCTTTGAGCTCCATTTGAGTTCAAAACTGGCATATAACCTGTCAGAATGAACTTAACTGTGCTTTATAAATAATCATATTGTAAGATATATGATATTAGCGCAGACCTAATGTCACCTTTGAAAACTGGCAGTTTTTTGTAGCATTGCTTCCTTTTCCTTTCAAACACATACAAGTATGATCAAGTTTTAATAAGTGGTTACATGAAAACTTAATTGTATTTCCCTAATGCTGCATTTACACTTAGCCACGATTCCAATGATTTAAAGAAAAGCTCGGAGCTCCACGATTTATTGCACAAATTTTGTATTACTATGCTTTTCTACACTTTCTTATGCTTTCAGTACGTTTTGTTACTACCTGCAGCGTTTTATCATGAAACCAACATGATTCTGGTAGACATCTGCCACGAATTTCATCACGTTCTCTCAAGTTCTCTTACGATAACCACAATATGCTATCACGTTTTTTCACGTTCTGTTTAGATCCCTCACGTTATCAAGTTTTGTTATGCTCTCCTACAAATCATGGCCATGACTTGAGCAATTTTCGTGTACAGGGCAGGATAGAAGAGAGAGGAAGGAGAAGATGAAATAGAAAGCCTAAGACCTGCTGGGTGAGACCACAGTCAAGTGGAAACTGAAGGCACCAACTCGGACAATACCTCAACTTTTCAACACAGAACTCAGACGTTAAGATGTTGGCTCCAATGTCAACTATGTCAGGATACCTCTAGATCTATTTGAACTTCAGGAATGGTGTTTCCAAGTTCACCAAGATCCCCTACGATGGAGCATCAAGGTCTAAGGTGCTACGTTAAGGTCTGTTAAGCTGCATTATACAATTTCCACGTTCTATCACGCTTTCTCAAGATTTAAGATAAATAGGGATAATCGTGGCTAAATTTTTGACTGTCAAAAACTTTGTCACGATCCTTACAATCATCACGATTCCACCAAGATTCCTCAAGATCACCAGTATTTGATCCCACGAGCCCCCACGCTCACCATGCTTCTCTCAAATCAAGTACATCGTGGAGATCATGGCTAAGTGTAAACGCAGTATAAGCTCTTATAATATCAGAACATCAACGAATGCATATTAACATTAACTAGAAATTGTTTTTCATGAAAAACGTATGTTTTCCACCACTTACAAAGCAGATGAAGTAAAATGCAACAAGAGCCATGTTAGACATGGCTAATCCCCCCGCTGGGCATATTATAATTGAAGGCTAAAAGTTCCTGACAAGTTAGTGTCTGAAAGTATTAATTTTGGGGAAAGGCTTAGTTGTTGGTCCCCATCAGGGGTTTTAAAAATGTGGAAGAAAGAATAAGCAGTGGTGAGGTGGGTTTAATGCTAAATTTTATTAATTTTATGAACAGTATACTATGATGTTTTTCTTATGGCTACTGTAAAAAGAACGATGGAAAGAACAGGGAACAAGAGTGCCCGAATGTCACAATATACGCCCGTCACAGCAAATTTTTTACTCTAGCAGCTGTATTTGCAAATGGAATTTTAATTTGTGGTTGTTTTGTAATCATTGTAAGTCTTTTGTTTTTCAAAGTCCACAAAAAATCCTTACCCGGTAGAGATACTTAAAATACACCTAAAATTGGAAAATAACATCTAGTTGTACCACAGAAAAGTGGTCTTGTTTTTTCCCTACAGTCAATTATAAAAAAAGTTACAATATAAGTTATTTATAGTAAAAACTAAGGGAAGTTTAAACTTAAAAAAAAAAAAAAAATTGGAAGTCCACACAAAAATCTTTACCAGGTAGTGACCTTGACCTTAGACCTAGGGACCTGGTTCTTGTGCACAACACTCCACTCGTGGTGGTGAACATTTGTGCCCAAGATATATCAAAATCCCTCCCTGCATGAAGAGATATGCTCCTGACAAATTTTTTTAAAAAAAAATGTAAAGGGGAATAACTCAAAAATAGGCAAAGGTTTGAGTTATTATTCTTGCACACTGCACTTCCTCCCAATGTTTTCTATCAGTGTATGAAGTTTGAAGAAAATCCCTCCAGTACTTTTGGAGTTATGCTCCGGACAAAATATTTAAGAAAATAAAATAAAGGGGAATAACTCAAAAAATAGGCAAGGCAAGGTTTATGTTCTTGCACACTGATTTCCTCCAATGTGTTCTATCAGTGTATGAAGTTTGAAGAAAATCCCTCCAGTACTTTTGGAGTTATGCTCCGGACAAAGATCGTTGCGGACAGACGGACGGACGGACTGACGCACACACTGACGGAGAGCATTTCTAATATCCCCTTTGCCTTTGGCTGGGGGATAAACAAAATAAGGGCCATTATTCTGAGCAGTTGCCCAGACCATGTATAATACAACAAATCAAGGGCAATTACTCCATTGAAAATCAGTGAACCAAAACATGCCAACAATACCATCAATGAGACTTAATACTGATCACTCCTTTAAGGTTTGGTGGAAATCTGCCTGATTACAATTTACAACAGAAGTGGCCAAAACATCATAAAATTCGAATAATCAAGGACAATAACTCTGCTGAAAATCAACAAACTGGAAAATGCAGACTATATGCATAATAATACTTTGCACTGATCACTCCTGTAAAGTTTAGTGATAATCAGCCTGATAATAAAAAAAGAAGTGGTGAAAACATCATAAAATTTGATGAATCTAGGGCCATAACTCTGCTGAAAATCACCAAACCAAAAAATGCTGATGATATGTACAACTAGGCCTGGCAATGATCACTCTAATGAAGTTTGGTGTAAATCCAGCCTATGGTGTTGGAGGAGTTGCGTGGATAAATTTTGTGGCAGACCAATGGAAAGGCTGACAACACTAAATCAATATGTCTCCCCTACTGCATGTGGGAGACATAATTAGCACAAACTTTGTGGGATCTTAAATGAATAGATAATAGGTTATATTGACAAAGCCTGAATTATCAAGGACTTCCCAGGCTACTTTTATCTCTATACTTTGCTATGACTTCTGATATAAAATGCACATGTATTGTATGTTGTATGCAGTACACATTGAAGTCTAGTATAATGTACAGTTCCAACTACCTTGATAGCTAGCTGTTTAGAGGCTGATATCCTTGATCTCTGGTGTCGTTCTGGGGCTGGTAGAGCCAATATCTGCTCTGTGTGCTGCCGGAGAGAAACAACAATATACCTCATCTATATCACACATCCCTTAAGTGGTACCCCATCAACTCACAAAATCAAACTGTTTACATTTTTACCATTTAAAAAAAAAACTTAATATCAAAGGTTGTTTTCATTGAAGGTGTTTTCATTGTACATTTTTTCATTGTCTCGTTTTAAGAGATGATGAATATTTTTTAGGGATGGCAACGAGTACCGCTTTTAGTAGTCGAGACTGTTTTAAGAGGACCGACTTTGGGAAGCAGCGAAAAAGGTCACATTTTGACAGGGAGTCTCTTAAAACAGTTCACTTAACAGGATGACGTTTGGGTTTTATATATTTTTCCAACTAAAGTACATGAATATCGGATATTATATATTGGCCTCTTTTAAAGGGAGGAGTGGAAAATGATTAAATACTATTTCTTTAATTGCATATTGATAAAATATAAATTTCAAATAATTTCATCATTCGTATGATGTTGAGAAACAAATTTAAGCTCATGATCTGGCAAGAAAATAAAGGGGAGCAGTAAAATATAAAAGTTCCATTTGAACTATTTCAGTCACAAATGAGGTTTTTGATATTTATATTTTTGTGTACTAATTGTTCATTGACATTTATTCGATTCTTTAATCTGTTTTTTACTTCGTCGTTTCCTGTTAAATACCGCCATATTTTTGTTTCACAGGAATAAAGTTAATTTATGCACCGACTCCCAAATTTTTCAGCGACTTTATACGCTGGTTTTCCCAATCGAGCAATTCAAGTGCCCTTACACGCTGTTCTAATGTCAAAACAGTTCTTTTTTATGCTTTTCATAGCCATTTTTTGTAAAAAATAAGTTCTCGTCTCAAACAACTTCACGCGAGATAAAGAACCCGGGAACTCTATCGTGTAAAACTTGCGAGGGAGCGTCTCAAAGTCGCTTGAAAACGGTCTAAATACCGATTCGGGAGCCTGATTTCACAGTCGCTTGTCGCGTAAGGCAGGGGGTTGCTTAATTCAGACTCTTTTAATAGTAAATTGCGTCCGGAGCATAAAATAGGGTCGCATATGACAGGGAGTCGCTAAAATCAGGGGGTCGTTAAGGCAGTCTCGACTGTACTCAAGTACTCAGCAAATTTTTCAATCGAGTACCCGGTTACTCGTTAAATGTGGTTTCTGTAACTGGAATAGGCGAGAATCTAGAAATTAGACTGATTTGCTTTTCAGACTTTGATACAGGTGTGGTCTGATTTTCTAATTTTTTATGATATAAGCGTTTACAGTGATCAGGATTTTGCAAACACCTGTTAGGGGTCATTATTGACCATTGTGCATCAATTCACACCTTCCTGTTTGTATAATCTGGGTAACTGATCGAAAACGTGACAGGTAGACACTTCGGTGTCGTTTAAACAGCCGCATTAAAACTGACATCTTTATAGTCTTTTTTCTTTATTTTTTAAAAAAAGTTTTCAGTATTCGGTTACTAAATTTCATAATCAATACTCGGAACACCCAGCGAGTACTCAGTTAACCGGTGAACTGCTGCCACCCCTTATATTTTTGTTTTAAGAACTAGACGAAATAGCTGTATTTCATGCAATATTCCTTTCTTTTTTTTTTTTTTTGGTAAAATTCAACTGATTTACAAACAAATGTATGCCCTGGTATACGTCTGATAAACAGTTTGCTTCATAACAAGAGGGTCATGATGACCCTGAATCGCTCACCTGAATAATATGAGCCACATGTTTAAAATGGCAAACTGATGCTAAAATATTAGAAAGTAGGTCAGTAGGTCACATTCATGGTCATTGAGAGTCAGTTTTAAAACTGGTGTACAAAACCGTACAAGTCATGTAAATTTCAAGGATGTATCTTAAAAAAACAAGAAAATAGGTCAGTAGGTCAATGTGACAGTCAAATGACCCCTAATTGCTTGGGTTTATCAGGTAATTATAAGTAAACAGTCTAGGAAACATGACTGATAATTTTTGAAGTAACTTATATAATAAGTGACCCCCAGGGTGGGGCCTCTTTTTGCCCCAGGGGCATAATTTGAACAATCTTGTTAGAGATCCACTAGGCAATGCTTCATATCAAATATCAAAGGCCTAGACCTTGAACTTTCAGACAAGAAGATTTTTATTTTTTCCCCCTATATAAGTCTATGTTAAACTTGAGATCCCTGGAGCAGGGCCTCTTCACCCCAGGATTATAATTTGAGCAATTTTGGTAGAGGACCACAAGGCAAAGCTACATACCAAATATCAAAGGTCTAGGTCTTGTGGTTTTAGACAAGAAGATTTTAAAAGATTTTTCCTATATAAGTCTATGTAAAACTTCTGACCCCCAGGGCAGGGGCTCTTTTCACCTAAGGGGCACAATTTGAACAATCTTCATAGAGGACCATCAGATGATATTAAAGAGGACCATCAGATGATATTAGATATCAAGGCTCTACACCTTGCGGTTTTGGACAAGAAGATTTATAAAGTTTTTCCTTTCGGTTGCCATGGCAACCAGAGTTCTGCATGGAATTCAATTCTTTGAGCAATTTTGAAAGGGGGGCACCCAAGGATCATTCCTGTGAAGTTTGGTGTAATTCTGCCCAAAGTTTTTCAAGAAGAAGATTTTTTTAGAAAATGTTGATGGACGCACGACACACGACAGATGACCCACGACAGACATTGAGCGGTCACAAAAGCTCACCATGGAGAGCTAAAAATAATAGTTAATATAATAGCACTATAGTAATAAGTAAAAGCACTATCTACATGAAAGATAAATGTCAGTAAAAACATAAGTTAGCACTGCTATTATAAATCTGTTATCAATTTTACGATGCTCTGAATGTAAAAACAAGAGGTGTCATCTACTCGCCACAGGCAACCATCTTAAGATGTTTGATGATTGTAGGCTCAAGTGTTCTATAGTTAGTTAGTTACTGAGCAAAAACCATCTGGATGAGGTGAACAAATGTTGCTAATTTTATGAAATTCATTCCAGCAGATTAGAAGATACATGTATAAAGTGGACACAAACTAAAGCTATTTGATCTTTGACCTGCAAGAGTTACAGTGACTTGGACACAGTAACTGAGTCATACACCAAGCATATGGTCCTGATCAGGAGAACAACTGATGCCAGTGATATGAAAAGTGGTTTAAACAATATGGAGAGACATGAAGTTAAGCTATTTGACCTTTGACCTACAAATATGATTTTGACCCTGCGCACAGTGACCTGGATTTTGCACTCTACAAGTCTTGTTTAGGAGGTAAATACCTGATGCTAGTTTTATGAAATTTTCTAAGCAGTTTAGAAGATAATGAGAGGACACAAATTTAAGCTATTTGGCCTTTAACCTGCTAGTGTGATCTTGAATTTGAACCTAGTATCTGAGTTTGTGCTCTGCATGTCATCTTGATGACATACGTCATCTTGACGAGGTAAATAGTTAACAAATCTAAGACTTCAATATAGCCCTCATATACTTATCATGGGGTGTAAAAATCAAACTTGAAAGTTTCGACAATATGTGCATGTCCACTTCATGTTGACAATATATACTATATCTCATTTGAATTGGATAAAAACAGTTGAAAAGCTACAGATATAATTCTGGTATTGTTAAGTTAAAAAAGGAGCATAGCTCACAAAATAAGAACTGACATGAACGTTCTGACAATAAGTGCATGTCCACTTTATGTTGATGAGATAAATCAAGTTTCATTTGAACTGTACGTATGGAAACTTTAGGAGGAGTTGAGTAAGCACAGTACAGATTTAGCTCTAATATGACTAACATACTCTGAAACAATTTTCTAGTTGCATTTGCAGTAATTAAAGTAGGTTAACTTGCTACAAGTACAGAACTAACCCACAAACCATAAAAATACATTTGTCTAAAAATATGTCTGACTTGTCAGTAAACTTATATATAATTATTTTATATCAACTTACATATCTTTCCTTGTACTTTTTCTTCACATTGTCTATAAGCATCTGGCATTTACGAGAAAAGTTGAGACATTTATCTACCTCAGTTGTTACAACCTGAATGTCGTCACTCTCAATTATGCCTGCAACTATAAATGTAATATTTACAGTGAAAGTTGAGATATTTATCTACCTCAGTTGTTACAACCTGAATGTCATCACTCTCAATTATGCCTGCAACATATTTACAGTGAAAGTTGAGATATTTATCTACCTCAGTTGTTACAACCTGAATGTCATCACTTTCAATTATGCCTGCAACAAGAACATTTATAAATGTAATATTTACAGTGAAAGTTGAGATATTTATCTACCTCAGTTGTTACAACCTGAATGTCATCACTCTCAATTATGCCTGCAACAAGAACAATATAAATGTACTATTTACAGTGAAAGTTGAGATATTTATCTACCTCAGTCGTTACAACCTGAATGTCATCACTCTCATTTATGCCTGCAACAAGAAGATTATTATTATTATTATACCAGATTTATATAGCGCCCTTTTCATGATCAATTTCACATTCAAAGGCGCTTTACATAGTTCATACAGGGGCGCATAATTCATCCTCTACTAGTACAGACAGAGAGCGATCTGACCAGAGGGACAGAGTGAGACAAAGCCCCCACAGAGAGATCTGAGCAAAACTTACAGTCCTTGTTTTCACATCATATTATGAACAACTATTTTTAGTTTTAACTGAATCCATTTAGTAAAAACAGAGAAAGAATGAAAATGTTTTAAAACTTTAACCTAAAATTTTAAGCAAATAGGGTGAATAATTTGTGAAATATTGAGGTGAGATTTATGGTCCTTGTGTAATATGATGTGGGTGATGATGCGGAATAGATATTTTAAGTACGGAGCAAATCCATCAAGTAATAACAGAGATAAAGTGAAAGTGCATCAAAACTTTAACCGAAGTGTGGAAGTTGACTAGGAAGCAGATGCTGGGGGTAGTTGGACAGATCTCTATATACTTCATATAGTCAAGCTAAAAACCTAACATTTACAACTGAAGTAGAGATATTTATCTACCTCTGTTGTTACAATCAGATACAGACCAAAAGCAATAGCCCTGCATTTTATGTAAATAATAACATGAAATATAATGTTACCCATGCCATCAGTGCAAATGTAAACTAGATGCTTTTGTAGATGTCTCCCCCAAAGCATAGTAGTAATGCATGAAGACAATAGGGGACAGGGGCCAAAGTCAAAGAGACACTGATGGTTGGCATAGTGACTGAAATGCAATAGGGATCTCTTTTTTTTCATGTCCAATCATCCCATGAAGTTTCAATGTTCTGGGTCAAGTGGTTCTCAAGTTATGGATTGTAAACAGTTTTCCATGTTCTGACCCCAGTGACTTTGAAAGAATTGGCCCTAAGATCAATAAGGATCATCTACTATAGGCATGTCCAATCATCCTGTGAAGTTTCAATATTCTTGGTCAAGTGGGTCTCAAATTATGAATCAGAAATGGTTTTCTATGTTCTGGTCCCTTAGAAATGGTTTTCCATGTTCTGGGCCCTGTGACCTTGACCTTTGATCGAGTAATCCCAAAACTAATAGGGGTTATCTACTCTTCATGTCCAATCATTCTATGAAGTTTCAGAATTCTGGTTCAAGTGGTTCTCAAGGATCGGAAACAGTTTTCCATGTTCAGGCCCCAGTGAAATTGACCTTCGATCAAGTGACCCAAAAATCAATAGGAGTCATCTACTGTGTACGTGAAATCATCCTATGAAGTTTCAATATTCTGGGTCAAGTGGTCTCAAGTTATTTATCAGAAACAGTTTTCCAGGCTCTGGACCATGTGACCTTGACCTTTGATCAAGTGACCCAAAATTTTTAAAAGGTCATCTACTCTGTATGAGCAATCATCCTATGAAAATTCAAGGTAAAGTAGTTTTCAAGTTACTGATCGAAAACGGTTTACCATGTTCAGGCCCCTGTGACCTTGACTTTTGATTGAGTGATCCCAAAATCAATAGGGGTCATCTACCTGGCATGTCTAATCATCCTTTGAAGTTTCAAAGTTCATCTAAGGTTCTAAGTGAAAAGGTTCTCAAGTTATTGATCGGAACTGAAGTGTTATGTATGTATATACATACAGACGGATGGATTGATAGGGCAAAATCAAAATGTCTCCACCAGAGCATATTGGCATATGTCTCCCCAAGTGGGGGGGGGGAGACATAAATAAGGTTTAAATTTTTTTTATTCCCTACTTGGTACATCAACAAGTTAATAACAAAATTGTACATGCACAACACTATTTTCATGCCTCATTGAGAATGAATGTTGTTTTGTAAACATAGTTGAGATATATCATACTAGATGCCCACGGGCAACATGTCGAGCCCACCAGCTGTCAAAAGGACTGGGGATTGCACATGACACTCCCTGGACCCTGTCTCATTGAGGCAAACATTTATGCCAAATAAAAAGGAGACTGCAAAAAGTTACAATATAAGTTATTTAAAGTAACAACTAAGAGACGTAAATCTTACAACAAAAAAATCTAAGTCCACACAAAAATCTTCACCAGTAGAGATAGGTCAAAATTAACCTGAAAATTGGATGTAACATGCATGTTGTACTACAGAAAAGTGGTATTGATTCTTCCTTACGACCAGAAATAAAAAAGTTAAGAATTTAAGCTATTTATAGTAACAACAAAGGGAAGTAATTCTAGAATCTTGCGCATGACACTCCGTCTCATGATGATGAACAATTGTGCCAAGTTACATCAAAGTCCCTCTATGCATCAAAAAAGAAATGCTCCAGACAAAGTCATACTTGTATCTGACTTCTGACCTCTAAGTGTGACCTTGACCTTAGACCTAGGGATCTGGTTCTTGCGCAGGACACTTGATCTCATTATGGTGAACGATTGTGCCAAGTTACATCAAAATCCCTCCATGCATGAAGAAGAAATGCTCCAGACAAAGTCATTTTAGAATTTGACCTTTGACCTGTAAGTGTGACCTTGACCTTTGAGGTAGGAACCTGGGGTTTGCGTAGGACACTCCGTCTCACTGAGGTTAACATTCATGCCAAATATAAACCAGATTGCTCCATGCATGTCAAAGTTATGGTTCAGACAAACAAATCTGGACGGACGCACGCATGCACATACACCGAACAGCCATTTGGACAACTATGTCTTTGCATCCACTAGCGGGCTCGACAAAAACTTAACATAACATCAGGCTTGTGAAACTGTGTCACAGACATGTAGAAAAACCTATGAATGATCCTGATGGAAAGATTGCATGAATAATGCTGAAACAAAGCAGTTATTACACGTGTCTGGAAACTAATCCTCTCTATATACTGATTCCAAACCAGTAGTGACTGTGATTTTTATATTCAAAATAATTCATTACATTAAACATGTCTATATTCATAAAAAAATATGCAGGATAAATAATGAAACAAGTACCTGTTTCTCTGATCCAATGAAATCTGCCACCGCTAGAATGTGCCAAGTTTCTAAGGGACTCAGCTGTACGTGTGATATTTGCATATCTTCCTGGTATTGCTCCATTAGAATCATAGTCATCAACATTGAAGAGAATTGTATGTAGTTTGATGTTCTTGCCACCACAGCTTTCCTCGATAAAACCTTGACATACATTAATGTCCTGGTCTGGTACACCACTTGTGAACAAATATATTCCTTCTGCAGCTGTAACATATATAGCATTATATGTATTTATCTGCTTTTATAGGAAGTTATACATTAATACACACAATGTCACAATATATGCCCGTCACAGCAAATTACTTTTGCCTTTTGAAATACTAACTGAGCAGACTAGTTATCAATTTTCTCAATTTGGACAAATTCAAGGGCCATAATTCCAGAGCAACAATGACTATCTAACTGATCATTGCACTTGGTCAAAATAAAATTCCCATAAATATTCTGCACTTCTTAAGTTGGAGAGCAGACACTCAAATTATGCATTTTTTAAGTTAATCAAGGACCATAACTCCCAGGCTTTTAGGGCAATCTTGCTTGTGGTCGCACCTAACCAAGATATTGCACCCATAAAAATTGAGATCCAGTTTGGTGAACTTTGGACAAGAACTGCAGAGAGCAGACAATCAACTTTCACAATTTCAGTAATTCAAGGACCATAACTACAGAGACAAGGAGGATCCATCTGGTTATCAAACTTGGCAGAGATATACCTATAAACATTTGGCCAAGTTTGGTGAAAATTGGATAAGATCTACTCAAGTTACAGTGCAGACACTAAATTTTCACAATTTTGAGTAATTCAAGAGCCATTACTCCAGAGCCTCTGTAACAATCCAGTTGGTTATCAAACTTGGCCGAGATATTATGCTCATAAACATTATGACCAAGTTTGATGAACATCAGATAAGAAGTGCTCAAGTTAAGGATAATTTAAGTAGATGCCATCTACATGCCACAGGTGATCACATGACCTGTCCTGTTTCAAAGGCGGCCTTTTTCAAAATATTTATAAAGCTGAGCTTGATAAATGTTATCATCTATATAACCATGCTTTCATAATTCATTTTGAATCCTAATATTTATAACATATCTTACTTATTTTGTGACTTCTCTCTTCCTCATTTTCAACACACTTTCTGAATGCAGACAAAAAGTTTCTGCTACCCCCACACTGTAGATCCAACACCCACCTGAAAATATATGATATATCTAAATCAGTAAATTATGAAATAGTAGCACTTGCTGGACTTCTGCTTCATGGAAATTACAGCAAGGAAAAGAGACAGACTACAAATACACTGAAATAAAGACATGCTCAAATTTGTATATCCCACATACAACTTATCTTTGGTGGATGCAATGGTATAAAACCAGTAGATGATTCATAACAAAATAGCCCAAGATCACTCACCTGAAACAGTTAACAGTTTTGGGAAAGAGTCACCTAAGACACATTTCTGCCAAAGCACTGTGAAAATGGCAAGAATAATCAGAGGCAGTCTTGTTCGTTTAAATGATTTCAGAAGATGGTCACCAAAGAAACATTTGTGTGAAATCATTTTGAAATTAGACTTGAAGTGGTTTAGGAGATGTTGTTTGCAGATTTTGATATTTTATTTTAGCTTTGTCATTACCATGTTTTTAATGAATTAGAAAAACTTGAAAAAAAACCTTGGTAAAGTGTCACCCAAGATACATTTGTGTGAAATTATTTCAAAATAAGGCTAGCAGTTTTTGAGAAGATTTTTTTAAAGTTCCAACTATACACATATCTGGAAAAGTGACCACAATCCCTGGTGACCCCATTTTTTGTTGAACTATAAGATTCTATACAACTTTGGGAGAGGGTCACACAAAGAATATTTTTGAAATGGCCCAGCAGAGTCTGATAAGAACATTCTTAAAGTTTAAGTGTAGGATAATGAAACTTTAAGAATGTTCATATAATGCCTCCTGGCTGACATGTATTCTTACAAAATGGGCAGACCATGAAACTTTCAGAAGAGGGTCACTCAAGGAACATTCTGTGAAATGATTTCAAAATCAGGCATAGTTCTTGGGAAAAAGATTTTTAAAGTTTTTCCTTTTGGATTCCATGGCAACCAGAAATCTGCAAGGAATGGAATTAACTAAAACTTTTTTGGAGGACTATCCAAGGAACATTCAGGTCAAGTTTTATCAATTTCCACAAAATGGTTTCAGAGGAGATGTTGTTAGAATAAAAGTGTGGACAAACAATGGACAAACAACAGATGGTCAGTGATCACAATAGCTCATCTCCCAGTACTAAAGCATGTCTGCTTAGCTCTATTGGGAGAGTGCAGATCTATGGATGTTCTCCTTGATAATCTGATTAAAGTAATTGTGTCTGAAATCATTTGTCCTCAACCTCCGATTCAAGTGGGGAAGTTGGCAGTTACATGTTATTTATTTATTTGGGTTTTACGGCGCACCAACACAGTATAGGTTATATGGCGCCAAACAGGACTACAAATTTTGGTTCCACATTTCATTTACATCGAAATAAAAACACGAGGTATGGAATGGCAGTTACATGTGGAGAGCAGGATGGTACTGGTGCACAATCCAGAAACACTGGTTAGTTTAACTGCCCTCTGTTACGTAACAGAAATACAATAAAACCCAAAACAAACAATCAAATCATGCTTAGGTGAGCTAAAAATGCACATATCCAGGTGTGAAGTGAGCTAGTTACCTCCAAGCATCTTGAAGATTTTCCTTGGTTGGTTTGCACATTGTTGGCTTCCATGAAACAGCAATACTGCCAAATCTATAATAGATTTTTTCTTATATTACCGTAATAATTCTATTTATAGCCCATGCTCTAATAAACGCCCAGTCCCGACTTTTTGTTAAAAAAACGGCCAATTTTTAGAAAAAAATCAAAAATACGATGTTATCTAATAAGCGCCCATCCTATGAATCTTAGAAAATAATCCTACCTTTATCAGTTAAACAGCGAGTTTTCTTATTTCCCTTCTGATGTAAGATCGTACATCACTTTTCTTGTCTTTAATTCCAAATATTTTATATGAACACGATACTTTTCAGGTTCTAATATGCATGTCGGTATAGTTCCGAAAGGATGATTATTTTTATGAACATAACCTTTTATGGCTGCTTTAACTGAAACTAACACACATGCCGCCATATCATATATACATGTAATGTGTATTGACCTAGTGACATGTGCTAAAGCAAAGGCGCGCGCTTTTCGTAATTACGTCACGTCATATTCTGGCATTTCGAGACAGGGGTTCCGCAAGGGAAATTTAATCAATACTGGATTCAAGGCGCTTTTGATCTAAAACAATAGGGTGTTGTTTAAATTTGCTTGAAATTGACAGAATCACGAACAAAAATACTTGATGTTATATTCATGACAGAATAAATTAAATTTAATCATGTATTTTGTGAGTTTAGCTTGGCCGGTTATAGTACCGATCTAGTACAGCCGTTATCGATTTTGGTATGACTATCACATCATTACTTTCTTATAGTCACCTATATGTTTGAAAATAAATATTGCATCAAGATTTTGAATGTTTGCTGGTGATTTGTCTCTAATATTCGCCCATCCCTAACTTTTGAGCCGACCATGTTTCTAATAAACGCCCGGGCTATAAATAGAATTATTACGGTATTAATGTACTTTGAATAGTTATATCACAAAAACACTAAACAACATAAGTAAATGTTTAAAAGAATAGAAATAAATTTAAATAATCAAAGCCAATTCAGGGGGGAAATGTAATGAGAATTTTCAACAAGAGCACTGCCTGCAGGTGGTTATACTTGACATAAAGCAACATGCAAGTAAATAGTAATGGTTCTTGACATTCTTACTAACCTTTTAATAATGAAAATATGTATAAAGAAAAGTGGACCTGAACATAAACTAGCTTGCCAAACTGTCACAATATTAGCTCTTCATCGCAAATTACTTTTGACTTCTGAAATACTTATTGGGCAGACTAGTTGTCAATGTTCCTAATTTCAACTAATTCAAGGGCTAAATTCCAAAGCAAACTTGGAAATGATAATATGCCAATAAACATTCAGACTAAGTTTAGTCAGATAAGATAAATTTACTTGATAAGAACTGCTTTTGTTAATAAGCACACATTGTCAATGTTTGCAATTTTATGAAATTCAAGGACCATAACTCAAGGGTGGCTGGGACTATCTGGCTGGTTTCAAGACTTGTGTGAGATGTTATGCTCATGTATATTGTGACCATGTTTAGTGAGCATTTGTAGAGAGCATTTATAGACAGCAGACACTTCAATGTAATTCAAGAGCCATAACTCGAGAGCCACTAGAACAATCTGGATATTTATCTATAGTGGCCGACATATTTAGCCAGTTAACACTATGACCAAGCCTATGAATTTTCACTAAATTCTAGCCAGTAGCTGCTGAAAAATACTAGGTGGAGGCACAATAGTTTACTAATGTTGAATAGTCAAAGGGCAAAAACTCGATGAATTCCATCCAGTATTTGCTGAAAAATACTGTGGAGAAGTAATAATCCTACAGTATACCAATGTTAAATAATCAAAGGGCAATAACTCACTGAAAAATCATTTTACTGGAACATGAGGACAATTTGCTCATTTCCTCTTGAAATTTGATGACTCCAGCTAATGGTTGCTGTGGAATACTCTGGACAAAAAATGGTACAATAGCATACTCTGCTGTATACTAAAAGGGCAATGACTCATTGAAAAATCATCCAATCAGAACACAAAGGTAATGTGTATCTCCTTTTACTAGTAAAGCTTCCTATGAAGTTTTGAACAATTCCAGACAGAGGTTGCTGAGGAATACTATAGACTAGAAATGGTACTACAGTATACTATCTTAAATGATCAAAGGGCAATAACTCAGTAAAATTTCAAAAGATAGAACACAAAGACATCCTGCGCATCTTCTGTTGATAGTGAAGCTTCCTATGAAGTTTTGCCAAATTAAAACCCGTAGTTGCTGAGAAATACTCTGGACAAGAATTTTGGGACAGACGGATGAGGTGGTGACTATACGCTTCCACTTTGGGAAGCATAAAAAGCTACACTTCCATTTTACACATGGAAATTATTTGTGATAATACTATGGCAAACAGAATACAATGAAACTTTTATCAGCAGAGTATTAATGTAAACTTCACATAACAAAATTATATTACAAGAACTCTTCATGTTACTGTCAAAGAAGCAATTTCTATCAATAAAACAGAGGTCATTGCTTCTAAAATCAAACATCAACTAAATAAAATATCAGTACAAAAATGATGCTAGTACTTGAGCTACTTAAATGTTGTATGTCAAAATTATATAAGTGTAATATACATATACATGTAAATGTCATATTAAATGAAAGTGAAGACTTACGCAATGATATTGAAGTACTCCTTGTTTGCGAGTTGTTGTTCCATGAGAAGTCTCAGTGAATGTTGTATATGTACAAGATAGTTTACATTGGACACTGACAGATCCAGCATAATAACAACACTGTAATAAATAGAGCAATATGAAAATCATTAGCTATCATTTCGCCATAACTCTGGCAATGCAGAGTAAAATATAAAACCAAGGCCACTCAAGGGCACATATTTACATGCATAATAATATCTCTACAAGGATTCATGACTCAAGGTGAACTATTTTTTATCCTACATGCAACACAAATATTTAAACACTTTATTTGTATTTTTCACTATGTCAGGAGCCATAACTCTGTACTGGTTGTTTAAGATCCCAGTTAAAACACCAGGTGCACAACTTCACATGCTATAGAACAATCCTAATGTTTTATGACTCTAAGCCAAAAGCTTCTTGAGATACATGCAATACAAACCTGAATACCCTTTCTGTATATTTTTAAATTAATCAAGGGCCGTAAATCTGGACTGACCAACAGGAATTTCAAAGAAAACCCCAGCTGTACGACTTCACATACTGAATAATACTGTGAAATCATTATTATTCATGGGGGATTAATTTTCGCGGATTTCTTGGTTCAGCTCAACCATGAAATTAAGTCCCAACGAACAAATTATGCCGACTTTTCTTATTGAATATTTCACAGTTTCATTAAGTTTTACAAATTAAGGGTTGTATAATTTTATATAACGCGGTTGTAAATTAGCACAATATCACTCGCTAATCTCCCACGGCATAGATTGCAAATTCGGTAACCATGGTAGTGCTGTTTGACACGTGCAGGTTTCACATGTTAGAACAAAATGTCATACTAGAGATATTCCTGTGAAAATTATGATTTCTTATTTCAAAAATTGAATTTATGTCCCCACAAAACAGCCGTTTTGACTAAAACCACAACATTTCGTGCCGACGAAATTAAGTGATTTCATAGTATTCCAATTATGTATCATGACCCTAGGTCAAATACATTAGAAGACACATGGGACACAAACTTTTATGCCCTTTATGCATATTTTTTACTAAGTCAAGTTAACTGGCTGAATGAAATCTCTAACAAAACACCAGTTGCACAACTTAACATGCTGAATAATATTCATGTAATGTTTCATAATCCTAGGTCAAATCATTTTTCAGATAACATGCAACACAAAATGTTAGGCCCTTTTATGCATATTTTTGACTAAGTCAAGGGCTATAACTCTGGTCTGGTCATGTAAGATCCCAATTAAAATACCAGGTGCACAACTGTACATGTTAAATTCTGTGAGGTTTGTTGACTCTGGGTCAAATACTTTGGAAATATGTACAACACAAATTCGGATTGAAGGACAGGTGGACAAGGACAACTAAGTGCCCACATCCCCCCAAAAAAATCTGAGGGGAACAAAATACAATACCAGACATTTTTTTATTATTGTTCATAGCTTTGGTCTAAAGCAGAATACAATATCTATATATTTCAAGAAAAACTATACAATCATATACAACAGAATGAAAAGTTCAACTCACTTTTTCTCAACAACTGTACCAAATATCCTCCTGCTTCCACTAGCTAACCAGTCTATACGACTTTCATACACACTAACTGTAGCTGCTAGATGTTTCTGGTACTCAAACAGCTGTGTCATATCTACATGTACATTCTTCACTGTACCATCATGCCACTTGAACTGAACCATTGCTTTCTACATAATACACACATACTGTATTTAAACGTCATATGCTATAATGTCTACACTGATTTTACAGTGTCTAGAGAGATGCACCATGTAGTTATTAATAATAACAGCAAGTCTAATTGATTCTATTATTTTATATTCACAATGACAACTATATGATATTACTCAGAGAGGGACCACACATTAGTTCAGGCAGGTTTTCAGGCAATGACCAGTATTTGTGTAGAAGCACCTATGTTTAACATGAGCTATCTGGATGACTTGCTACAGTTAAAGATCAGTTTAGGTAGAAAACTGCATACTGCACCTTTCTAAACTGACCAATCTTTACACATCAACAAAGCATGAAATCACTGACAGTTTTTCGACATAGTTAAACAATAGAGAGTTCATACAGGAGATGGAACTGGGTTCTGTCCAGTTTCTTTCCATTAACATTCTACACAATACAAAACCTGTATTTTTGCTGTGCACTCAAATCATTATAACTTTCTTGTAATAATGTATTTTTTTGAAAAAGAAACTAACCTCATGTACTTGCGACTGGACTGCCTTTTTTATGACAGGGATAAACTCTTCCTTGTATGAGTAAGCATTTGGTGCCAACACCTGATACAAGTCCAGCTGCTTGGCTGAAATAAAAGGACAAGTTCATGTAGATATTTGATGATTTCACAATATCAGGATTGAAAGCCTGTGTGGAACAGGACTCTGACTCATCAAATTAGACTGCTATCAACACTGAATGACAGGTGCTCCCTGGAAATGCTTGATACTATAAAATCCAAAAAGGGGCACATATTTCTTAGAAATTATATTTGATTGTACCATACATAGTTTGACTGACAGGTATTCACTGGTAAATAAACTTAACAAACAGTGAATCTGTACCTTTTAGTCCATGCTGTCCGATCCAGTCTACAGATGATTTAGGTTGGAATTTTGGCATTTCTATTTTCAGTGGTTTATCATGACCTGGTGGTCGGGGTAAAAATCTGGACTGTGGTAACTTCTGTACTTCTGTAGTAATCTAAAATTTAACAAATACAATAAGTTATCGCACTCTTAAAGTTCTTGATAGAACTGGAACTAAATATCTAAACAAGAATGTTATAACAGGGCCATAATTCCAACAAAATGCACGAGAGGATTATGGTTTTTGACAAACTTCACACAACTTATGATGATAAACAAGTGTTTTGCTGAATTTTATTTATGACATCTGTTATCATTTGTACAACATAAGAATGTAATTACAACCATCCTGCAGTTAAGAAAGCATTCCTTATATTTCAGTAATATCACAGCCAGCTGCATAATTTCCAATTACCTTTCTTACAGCTCTTGCATTTCATTTCTTCATATATCTTTTTCTTGTATGTTGCTAGGTTTAACAGATACTAATGTATTTAAAGGCTCATAATGCCTTTGCTTGAAATTATGTGTAACACCTATTTGGACAGCTGTTTCATCTGCTATTTTAAAAAAGATTTAAAATTGTATGGGTCTTTAAGTGGTGATTTCCCATTATTCATACATGTGCAGGTACCTAAGTGGAAACCTAACCCACATGACAGAATTCTACATCAAAGCAGGGTCTGAAGCCAACTGCAGTGGAGAGTGTTAGTGATTTTACTTAAAATCACTGCATTTAAGTACTCCGCCACTAATGCCGAAACCATCCTTGTTCTGACACTACATAACTGATTAGTATATATCCCTGTCTCATTTTAGACCTTACCTCATTCATGATGCTAATTAGAGCACTTCCCATCATTCCCTGTCTCATCTCCTTGATTTTATTGATGACATCCTGAGCTTTTTGTATCTCCTTCAATAACACACTGATATCTGTACCAGTGTAAATCTGTTCCTGTAAAACAAGGTGTAAATAACATGAGCAAAGTGTTTACCATAAGCAGAATGTGTATATGATGTGAGTAGAGTCTTCACTGTAAGCAGAACGTGTACGTATTGTGAGAAAGGTCTTTACTGTAAGTGGAATGTGTATGCAATGTGAGCCAAATCCTTACTGTAAGCAGAACGGAGTGTATGTAATGTCAGTTAAGTTTTACTGTAAGCAGAACAGAGTGTATGTAATGTCAGTTAAGTTTTACTGTAAGCAGAACGGAGTGTATGTAATGTCAGTTAAGTTTTACTGTAAGCAGAACAGAGTGTATGTAATGTCAGTTAAGTTTTACTGTAAGCAGAACAGTGTATGTAATGTCAGTTAAGTTTTACTGTAAGCAGAATATTATGTAATAAGAGCTAAGTCCTTACTGAAAGTTGAATGTGAATGTAACCTTAATGTAAACAGAACACATGGTATGTCATATGAGCCAAAACCTATCTGCAAGCAGAACACATAACATAAGACAAGTCACTACTGTAAGTGGAATTGTATGTAATATGAGCCCAGTCCTTACTTTTAGCAGCACACTGTGTATGTAATATAAGCCAAATTCTTACTGTATTCAGAACATGTATATAATGAGAGCCAAGTCTTTACTGTATGCAGAACAAGTATGTAATGACAGCCAAGTCCTTACTGTATGCAGAACATGTATGTAATGACAGCCAAGTCCTTAGTCGAAGTCCCTGTTCTAAAATTATTACTGAACTGCCATCAGTACAGACTTTTCATATTCTTGATCTTACTTTCTTTTAAGCAGCAATTCACCATTTTAGGCTATTAAAAGCTTTCAATAAGCCTCTAACTTCTGTCGATGTATTTTTATGAGCACAGTCATTATCTGTTACGCAGTAAATAAACCACATATGGCAACTGGTTATAGTATGCATCCATAAATTTAATTGGTCGATTTCAGTGATGTTATACATATTAATTAGGCAGATGTAAAAATAAATTCTTGGAATACCCAATAAATTGACATTGACCAATTTGAACATGGTTTTTAAAAAAAGTCTCGGCTTTATAGGTACAGGCATTGATGAAGAAGTGAACAAAAACTGTAACCTTTGAAATTTGGGAAAACAAAACATACTTTGCCATTGGGATTGAACTTTGGATTGAAAATAGCCTAAAAAGAACACTGTAAGAAATAACAAACAGGCCCTATACCAGTCCATGTTTTCAGACTTAAAATGCTAGTATTTCACTTTTCTTATTCACTGCTAAAGATGCACACAGTGTTAAGTGGTTCTTTCTATAGCTACAGATAGCTCCACAAACATGCAGCAGTACTGAATTGTTCCTAATTAAGCTCAAGTCTTAATTTCAGACTAGAAACATTGATGAATACAGCCGGTTATTTAGGTATGTATTTACCTCACAACTAGCAGTGTAACAATGATATCTTCCCTGGGAAGCTTCTGCTATGTTCCTCAATGTCAACTGGAAAAAAAAAACATAACACAATCACAGAAAGTCTATAATGAAGAACGTTTTTTACCCACTAATCTAATCTTGAAAATAATGATAAGCTAATCAAATTTCTTAAAATGTTTTCTACATCAGAAATTTAAGTCTTGAAGTTCTAGTTGTAATTTCTTTAATGACCTTTTGGCTTTAAAGGTGATTAATCACAATTTAGCAATATTTTATGACATCTTTCACTTTTTGTACATTCAGTTAGCATTTTATTTAAAGACATATCCTGCAGTATGTTGTAGAGCAGTGAATTTTCTAAAACTGCATAAATCTTCTAATGTATAAACTAGAAATGTGTCCATAGGACACAGATGCCCCCACTACATAACAAAGGACACAAATTTTTTCCTAGGTCAGGGGCCATAACTCCTACAATACTGAATGAATCCGGACGCGAAACCCCAGGTGCACAACTGCACATGCTGACCAACATTCATGTAAACTTTGGTGACTCTAGGTCAAATACTTTTGGAGCTACGCGCGACACAACATTAAAATGACCAATTTTTAACTAAGTCTGGGGCCATAACTCCTACAAAACTGAATGAATCTGGACGCAAAACCCCAGGTGCACAACTACACATGCTGACCAACATTCCTGTAAAGTTTTGTGACTCTACATCAAATACTTTTGGAGCTAGGCGCGACACAACATTCTCGGAAGGACGGACGGACGGAGGACGGATGGAAGGACGGACGTTCCTACATATGGATACTTATGTGGCTACTCTTTTGTTCTCTCTATTGTTCTTTTAGCCATGTAAGAGAAAAATAGCCACATAAAAGCCTTACGGAATGAATGACATCAAAGAAAAAGTACAGTTACCTATTGTTCCTATAGCCACCTAAGTATGCAAATGTGAGCTTGGACGGACAAGGGCAAATCTGTATGCCCCCCCCCCTACAAAGTTGGGGCATAAAAATGGAAACTACTAAATTTCATAACTTTAATTTTTCACATCTGTGAAGGCCTTAACCAAATTTTACATTTTTACAACAAACTTACATTTGTAAGTTGGTTGCTGCAATCATATGCCACACAATGTATTGGTATAGAACGTCCTACACCCATCTGGTATAGATAGTCACAAAGAATGTCTGATGCTTGATCAGGGCTGAAAATATAATATATCTATGAATAACATACATTTCATCTGTCGTCATGATCAAATGAGAATTTTGTAAAATCATAAAAACAAATAAGACTAAAACAACAAGATGAAACAATCACAAAACAAACTGAACTATTTCTACAGCTTTAAAGACACCTCATTTATATATATAACTGAATGAGGAAATAAATGCCCTTTGTAAAAGCAACTTTTTAAACAAGAATAGTGAAACATACAGCAAAAAAGAAATTACATCTTGAAAATCTTTCTTCTAGCATATCAACATGCCTGTATTTCTAATGTCAATAACAATTATAGATGGAATCACAGGAGACAAAACTGTTTTCTCAATTACTTGATATATCTGATAAAAGAACATAATCTGAAATGACCCATTTATCAGCTCAACCCTCAATCACAAACTCATCAACAATTATATTCTGGGATATACTGTAGCTGAAACCACCAACTATTTTCTTGGGCATTATTTGATATATATATATATTAACCTAAAACAAGAGCGCTGCCTGTATGTGCTTGTCTTGAAGCCAGTATGATTAACAAGAGTTTTGATTCTTGTCCTTTTTACTCAACTGCTGCTGATGAACAAGTGTACAATGTTTCAAAGCCACTTCTCTTACAGTAGTCAAGAAAATAATGTGGGCCTAACCATAAACAATATAAACAAGAGCTGTCTCCACAGGATGACACATGCCCCGATGGCACTTTGAATGAATATATAGTTATGGCCGATGTTAGAGTTTAGGACCTTTGACCTACGGAACTGGGTCTTGCGCGTAACATGTCGTCTTACTGTGGTACACATTATTGCCAAGTTATTTGAAAATCCATCCATCGATGACAAAGATATGGACCGGACATGCCCATCAATGCACTATCCTTTAATGTCTAAGTGTGACCTTGACCTTTGAGCTACGGACCTGGGTCTTGCGCGCGACACGTCGTCTTACTGTGGTACACATTTATGCCAAGTTATTTGAAAATCCATCCATCGATGACAAAGATATGGACCGGACACGAAAATTGCGGACAGACTGACAGACCGACAGACGGTTCAAAAACTATATGCCTCCCTTCGGAGGCATAAAAACATAAAAAATACAATTTTTTTCGAACAAAAAGAGCAACTTTTTGGATAAAATGCATGCAAAGTTATGGTTCTTGACCTATTTTGTTCAACTTATGATGATAAACAAGTGTACCAAAACTGAAAGCTTCTGTTCTTATAGTATTCAAAGAATGTGGACCAAAACGGAACAATTAACATAGGTAGTAAAACAAGGGCAAAAATTCTCACAAAATCCAACATGTTACGGTTACTGACCAATTTCCTCGTCTAATGATGATATAAGTGTACAAAATTCCAAAGCTTAGCTAAAGCAGTTTTCAAGGGAAGCAGACATAAAAAATCTTACACAACACTGACGATCAAATGATGTTAAAGAAATGCAACAAGCAAAAAAGAAACTTACACACTGCCAAGAACCAGCACTATTGAATCAATATCCTTCAGCTTATATATATGCTTCATTGCTTTCAGTAAATTACACCCTCCACTTTGCTTTAGTCTCATGACCCACTCCTTTGCTTCTTCAATTCTGTAATAAAGTTGTAAACAATTTAGCAACAATACAGCAACCCAACTGTCTAGCAGAAAAAAAGCTTACATTTCAGTGTGTGTCCTGTAATACATGTATACCCCTATTGTGGGCTATCCCATTTTCATTCCCATTATCACTAAGGCCATGACATACTAACATCCCAAAAAATAGGGGTAATCTACTTTATAACCAAATCATAATATCAAGTTTGAAGATACTGTGTCAAGACGTTTTCAAGTTATTGAGTGGAAATCCTTTTCAAAGTTCAGGTCCCTGTGACCTTGACCTTTGACTCTAAAAACAATAGGAGTCATCAAGTTTGTAGGTTCTGTGTCAAGTGCTTCTCAAGTTATAGCGCATATATAATTTTAATTTTTCAGGTCCCTGTGACCTTGACCTTGGACCTATTGATCCCAAAAACAACAGGGTTCATCCACGTAAATAATTTGAACAATTCTGTTAGAGGGTCACACAAGGACCATTTGTGTGAAATTATTTTAAAATCGGGCTAGCAGTTTCAGAAGAAAATGTTTAAGTTTTCACTATATACATATTGGGAAAAGCAAGGACTGACCTTGGCCGCCATGTTTTTCAATGAACCGAAAAAAATCAAACAATCTTGGTAGAGGGTCACACAAGGACAATTTCTGTGAAATTATTTTAAAATCAGGTCAGCAGTTTCATACAAGAAGATTTTTAAAGTTTCTACTATATACATATAGGGAAAAGTGACCATGCCCTTTGGCAGCCACGTTTTTTGACAAATCAAATTTTTTTTAACAATCTTGGTAGAGAGTCACACAAGAACATTTGAGTGAAATTATTTCAAAATGGAGCCATTCGTTTCATACAAGAAGATTTTTAAAGTGTCCACTATATACATATAGGGAAAAGTGACAACATCCCCTGGTGGCCATGTTTTATGATGAATCATGATAATTTAAACAATCTTGGAAGAGGATTCACATAAGGACCATTTGTATGAAATTTTTTCAAAATTGGACCAGCCATTTAGGAGGAGGTTGTTTAAAAAAAAAATTGCATTTTTAGCCCTGGTGGCCCCTGTGTGCAACCAAACAAAACCTATTGAAAAAATTTGAAAGAGGACTACCCAATGAACATCCAGGCCAAGTTTCATCAACTTCCACCAAAGAGGAGATTTTTCGTAAAGGGAAGTGTGGACGGACAGACCGCGGACAATCACAACAGCTCACCCTGAGCACTTTGTGCTTAGGTGAGCTAAAAAGTTATATGCTGACAAATAAACTTTAATTCCAGCAGAAAGATTATGACTGTGCGGAAAATGATTTTGACATCTATGTCACTTTGTACTACTTACATTCTAATATTAACATCTCTCACAACTGGCCATAGTGGATCAACGTCTGTTCCAAATGACATCAGATATATACCCCTCTTTTCTGGAAATTGTTCATCTACAAGATGCTGTTCAAAACATAAACATAACTGATCAATGGAATAGACAACACAATCACTTACAAGCCATGTTATGGCTGTTAAGTATTCCTATTTCACTGTTGTAGAAACAATCTCACTGAACAAATGTCAGTCATAATATACTGTTGTAAAATACAATCTCATGGAACAAACCTCAGTCATAATATACTGTTGTAAAAAACGTAGATCATAATATAATGTTGTAAAATACAATTTCATGGAACGAACGACAGTCATAATATAATGTTGTAAAATACAATCTCATGGAACGAACGTCATTCATAATATACTGTTGTAAAATACAATCTCATGGAACGAACATCATTCATAATATACTGTTGTAAAATACAATCTCATGGAACGAACGTCAGTCATAATATACTGTTGTAAAATACAATCTCATGGAACGAACGTCAGTCATAATATACTGTTGTAAAATACAATCTCATGGAACGAACGTCAGTAATAATATACTGTTGTAAAATACAATCTCATGGAACAAAGTCTCAGTCATAATATAATGTTGTAAAATACAATCTCATGGAACAAACGTCAGTCATAATATAATGTTGTAAAATAGAATCTCATGGAACAAACGTCAGTCATAATATAATGTTGTAAAATAGAATCTCATGGAACAAATGTCAGTCATAATATACTGTTGTAAAATACAATCTCATGGAACGAACGTCAGTCATAATATACTGTTGTAAAATACAATCTCATGGAACAAACGTCAGTCATAATATAATGTTGTAAAATACAATCTCATGGAACAAACGTCAGTCATAATATAATGTTGTAAAATACAATCTCATGGAACAAACGTCAGTCATAATATACTGTTGTAAAATACAATCTCATGGAACAAACGTCAGTCATAACATAATGTTGCAAAATACAATCTCATAGAACAAACATTAGTCATAATATAATGCTGTAAAATACAATCTCATGGAACAAACATTAGTCATACTATATTGTTGTTATATTCAATGTCACTGAACAATTATCTGTCAAAAATATCTGTCAGAAATACGCAACCATAGTGCAGCATAACTGCAAGTGATGTTTCTTCTAGATGAGTTATTGATCTAATGTGTGCACTATTATACATCTCCTTTGTTATAAGTATGACTAAATGCCTGCTTTGAACCTTGCTCCATGCATGTATTGTTAATCTTCAAGAAACTGCTGTAGGATATAAAGTGTTATCAGAGATAAAAGAACCATGTTATGACCTACTTACAATGAGAGACTCCTGAAATGCGGTGAGCCTACCAAATCCTGTATTAGCATCGGAAGTGTCAACACACAGTACACATCTCTCACCCTTCACATTACCAAATACCTGAATAACATGTATAACATTTATAGAATTATTCTCACCTGACTTTCTACTTCCAGGAAAGTTTGTTATCAAGAAAGAAGTTTTCATACAAGTTTGTAGCTTATTTCTAAATCACAAGACATACCTCTGTATGTATTATATAGTTAAATACATATCTTGAAATAAATACTATTTAAACCAAGTGTGTATAGCTATAAAGCTGAATCTTCAAAAATATAATGTCTGAGGGTTGTCTTACTAGTCAAGTTATACACTGTAAGACATGACTACTTTTAACAGGAGGGTCATGATGGCCCTATAGCACTAACCAGAGTTTCACTCTGCACGTCAACTTGATGTGGTGATCATTTGTGCCAAGTTTCTTTAAACTCCTTCTAGCAATTCAAGAGCTACAAAGTAGACATGAAACCTAATCATATGACTTTTGACCCCTAAGTGTGACCTTGGCCTTGAAGTGAGCCATCCAGAATATGCACTCTGCATGTTGTCTCAATGTAGTGAACATGTGTGTCAAGTTTCTTCGAAATCCTTCAAGGGATTCTGGTATGATCTTTGAACCCTAAGTGTGACCTTGACCTTGAAGCAAGCCACCCAAAAAATGATTGTGCTCTGCATGTCATCTTGATGTGGTGAACATTTGTGTCAAGTTTCTTTAAAATCCTTCAAGCTGTTCAAGAGTTACAGATCGAACATGAAACATTGTCATATAGCCTTTGACCCCTAAGTGTGACCTTGAAGCGAGCCATCCAGAACATGCGCTCAACATGTTGCCTCGATGTGGTGAACATTTGTGTCACGTTTCTTCAAAATCCATGAAAGGGTTCAGGAGTTACAGAGGGGACATGAAATTGCTAACAGACGGACTGATGGACACCGGCATTATAATAACATAATATGTTCCTTTGGGCATATAATAAAAAAGGATGTCTTTGACTTTGTCCTATGAACCACTAGTGGCGTATACCGGTTCTTGATATCAACTGAATACCGGTTATGTATGTTCTATCGATATATCATATCAAAGGTTGTCTTATCTGTCAATATATCAAATAGAAAGAACAAAAAAATATGTATTTGTAACCAATTCCGGCAGTCATTTTAGTGTATTTAGGCAAGCTGTAATCAAGTGCTGGTATCACATGACAGCAACTGTGTTTTTAACTTGTTTCTGTACACAAGATCATGTATGTTTTGACTACTAACTTCAATGGCACCTGCTGACAAGCGTGATGTGTCATAAGTAATTTAAGCATGCAATTTAAGGAAATCCATTTTTCATTGGTTATTTATTTTTATTCATGCACTGACAGGTATTTACTCACAAGTTTCCAGTCAATTTAGAACAACACGTTGGCATTTCCATTACAAGAGCATGTATAACTTAATTTACGTAGAAAAAATACCATTCACATTGATGTTATTTCTGTTAACTCTCAGCGATACAATAACACTTACTTCTGTTTTATCAATTGAGATAATAAACAATATTTGACAGGGTTTAATTTGTATATGCTGTCTATTTGATAATACTGTCTTAACCCTGTGATTTGAAAGGCAGGCTAACTAATATGTCGTCTGCACAATTTATGGCTTAATAAATCCCAAGTCATCAGTAAGTATTCTTTACTCATTGAGAAAATGCATGTTATTTTTAAAAGCATATGAAAATGTGTAACTCAATGAAAACGTATTTCTAAATATATATATATATAAATAATCATCATATGATATATCGAATATCGATCATTCTACCCGACACACAGCCCAATGAGCTATTGACCCTAAAAATTAATAGGAATCTTTCTCAAGTGGTACTAAGTAACTGTGAAAAGTTTGAAAGCTATAGCTATTATACTTTATGACTTAGAGACAAGAAACCATTTTCAGTCTCCAGGTTACCTTGACATTGACCTCTGACCTAATGTCCCAAAAAAGCAATAGGGATCCTTCTTAAGTGGTACTTTGTCACCAAGTAAAGTTTGAAAGCTATTATAATTTTTTACTAAAAGTCTGGAAAAGAAAATGTTGATGGACGGATGGACGGTTTAAGAGGAGTAGTCTGAACAAACTTTTGTGACAGACAGACAGACAAGAATAAATCACTGTATCTCCCTATATAAAAATCATTATAATTGGAGCAAATGTTTAAGGGAAGATGTTTCAAGATTTTTCTATTTTAAGCCCTGGTGGCCAAAATGTGCAAGCAAGCAGATCCATTTGAAAAATTCTTGAAGAGGACCACCAAAGGAACATCAGGGCCAAGTTCCATCAACTTCCATACAATGGTTTCACAGATGTTATTTGAAGAAAATGTTGACGCCAACAAACGAATGACCGTGAGTGATCACAACATAAACTTCTAGGCCCTTCTATGCATATTTTCAACTAAGTCAAGGGCCATAACTCTGGCCTGGCTGAGTGAAATCCCAAACAAAATCCCAGGTGCATAAAAAACTTCACATGCTGATTAACAATCCTATGAGGTCAGATGACTATGTCAAATACTCTTAAAGATGTATGCACGACACAAATTCGAATGGACGAATGGTCGAACAGACATCCAGACAGTGAGTGATACAGAGTGAGTGATACAGGGTTTCTGCCAAAAAGCATGGGCCTAATTATGCCAAAGAAGTATCTTTATACTAAAGAAAGCCTAGAAATAGTCTTACACACAGAAATTCAATAGAAAAAAAATCAGTTGAAAGTCACTATATAATTAGCAACATATCACCTTGTCATCTGATTGCTAGCTGAAGCATAATCACTCATAAAGTTTAAATATCTTACCCTTTTACTTCCTGTCAGAAGCCATTTGATTCTCTTTGTGAATGTTTCTATGGCCCTGAAATTGTAACAGTAATAAATAGCAGGAGTTATCTGCAGACAATGAAGTTTGGCGCTGTAGATGAAAAGTTCAAAACGAGCACTTTGTAAAAGCTTGGACGGTGGGTAGTACTGTAGTTTTTTTATAGTGTAGCTTGTGGGCAGGGGCCAGGAAAGTAAGAAACAATACTGAGAAACACAAGAAAGTGGAGGTTAGAAGAAAGTGTGTGTGGGGGTGGGGGGCAGTTTCTGTTTAAAAAAGGGTCATGTTTTGACCAAACCAATGATAATGAGCATAAAACATTTTTCGATTTTTAGTAATAGTGACCCAAAATACAATCCAATCCAATGTCAGCTCTAAATATAAGCTTGCTATACTGTAAAATCATTTAATTTCATGGGCACGAAATTTAGTGGTTTTTGTCAAAACGGTAATTTTGTTGGGATATGAATTCATGGATTTCAACTTTTGAACATAAACTGAATGGGCATTTTACTTGTTCGTTTGGATTAAATTTCGTGGATTGATTAAAAAAAATCCACGAAATCCACGAAAATTAGTCCCCCGCGAATATTAATGATTTCACAGTACATAAAGTTTCACAATAGTCAGTCAATCCTAATTCAAGTTATAAACTGGAAACCAGCTTTTGATGATCAAAATTAAGAAAAAAATCAAAGTGAAGAAAAAAATCTATCTTTTATTTTAACTATGACCTTGACCATGACCCAATGGTATTATAATGACATTTTTATGTAAAACAAGAGCTGTCGGAGGACAGCAACGCTCGACTATTCAACAACCTTGTCAGTTGAATGAAAAGAAAAGTTGAAACAGGGGAATAATTTTGTAAAATTGCAAAAACAGGGTTATGGAAACTATAAAACGCAAATCAGTTCATGACAATGGACAATTGTGTGAAGTTTCAATCCATTCCAATTAGTGAGTACTGAGATACCAGCTTACATACAAAACTTAACCAAAAACTGCTAAGTCAAAAAAGGGACATAATTTTGTAAAAAGCAAAGTAGAGTTATGTAACCTAAGCATCACATGTCAGATCATGACAGTGTACATGTGTGTGAAGTTTCAATCCATTCCAATTAGTGGGTACTGAGATACCAGCTTACATACAAAAACTTAACCAAAAACTGCTAAATCGAAAAAGGGGCATAATTTTGTAAAAATGCAGAATAGAGTTATGGGACCTGCACAATGCATGTCAGATCATGACAGTGAACAAGTGTGTGAAGTTTCAATCCATTCCTTTTAGTGGATACTGAAATACCAGCTTACATAAAAAATTTACCAAAAACTGCTAAGTTGAAAAAGGGGCATAATTTTGTAAAAATGCAAAGTAGAGTAATGAGACCTGCACAATGCATGTCAGATCATGACAGTGAACAAGTGTGTGAAGTTTCAATCCATTCCTTTTAGTGGATACTGAGATACCAGCTTACATACAAAACCTTAACAAAAAATTTCTAAGTGGAAAAAGGGGCACAATTATGTAAAAAAAAAAATCAAAATAGAGTTATGGAACCTGTGCAGTGTAAGTCAGTTTATCGCCGTGAATAAGTATGTGAAGTTTCAATCCATTCCCACATGTGGTTACTGAGACCTGCTTACATACAAAAAACTTAACCATTAATCGGGATGCCGACGTGGACGCAGACTAAGTTATCTCATTCCATACTAGTGGTACTGAATGGAAACCATTTTTCTGTTCTTAGTTACAGTGACCTTAACCTTGACCAAAGTGACTCCTAAATACATTCCCAACCTTTGTGTTTGATAAAAGCTATATACACACCAAGTTTACTGACAATATGTGTACCCAAAGTTAGATATTGTGTGGAGGCCATATTCCTATTTTTAGTAAAGTAACCCCAAATATCATCAAAAGCTAAGTCTTCAGATAAGCTTATTGTACACCAAGTTAGTCAAAACTAAAACTGGAAACCACCTTTTTGATGACCACATTCAGAAAAAAATCTATTTTTAACTGTGACCTTGACCTTGACCCAAAGGCATTAAAATGACCTTTTTATCACAGAACAAAAACAAGAGTGCCAGAATGTCACAATATACGCCCGTCACAGCAAATTTCTTTACTCTAGCACCTGTATTTGCAAATGGAATTTTAATTTTGTGGTTGTTTAGTAATCATTGTAAGTCTTTTGTTTTTCTAAGTCCACAAAAAAACTCCTTACCAGGTAGAGATATCTTAAAATACACCTAAAATTTGAAAGTAACATCTATGTTGTACCACAGAAAAGTGGTCTTGTTTTTTCCCTACGGTCAATTATAAAAAAGTTACAATATAAGTTATTTATAGTAACAACTAAGGGAAGGTAATTGTAAAAAAAAAAAAAAAAAAAAAATCCAAAAAAAAGTCCACACAAAAATCTTTACCAGGTAGAGATTGGTCAAAATACACCTCATAATTGGATGTAGCATGCATGTTGTACTACAGAAAAGTGGTCTCGATTTTTCCCTACGACTAGTAATGAAAAAGTTACAATATAAGCTACTTATAGTAACAACAAAGGGAAGTAATTCTAAAAAGGGAACTGCGCATGACACTTCGTCTCATGATGGTGTATAATTGTGCCAAGTTATATCAAAATCCCTCCATGCATGAAGAAGAAATGCTTCGGACAAAGTCATTCTTGTATCTGACCTTTGGCCTCTAAGTGTGACCTTGACCTTAGACCTAGGGACCTGGTTCTTGCGCATGACACTCCCTCTCGTGGTGGTGAACATTTGTGCCAAGTTATATCAAAATCCCTCTATGCATGAAGAAGAAATGCTCCGGACAAGGTTTTCATTCTTGTATCCTTTGACCTCTAAGTGTGACCTTGACCTTAGACCTAGGGACCTGGTTCTTGCGCATGACACTCCGTCTCGTGGTGGTGAACATTTGTGCCAAGTTATATCAAAATCCCTCCATGCATGAATAAGAAATGCTCCGGACAAGGTTTTCATTTTTTCTTGTATCCTTTGACCTCAAAGTGTGACCTTGACCTTAGACCTAGGGACCTGGTTCTTGCGCATGACACTCCGTCTCGTGGTGGTGAACATTTGTGCCAAGTTATATCAAAATCCCTCCATGCATGAAGAAGATATGCTCCGGACAAAGTTTTTTTTCTTGTGTCCTTTGACCTCTAAGTGTGACCTTGACCTTAGACCTAGGGACCTGGTTCTTGCGCATGACACTCCGTCTCATGATGATGAACAACTGTGCCAACTTTCATCAAAATCCCTCCATGCATGAAGAAGATATGCTCCGGACAGTCATTCTTGAATTTGACCTTTGACCTCTAAGTGTGACCTTGACCTTAGACCTAGGGACCTGGTTCTTGCGCATGACACTCCGTCTCATGATGGTGAACAACTGTGCCAAGTTTCATCAAAATCCCTCCATGCATGTAGAAGATATGGTCCGGACAAAGTCTGTGGACGCCGCCCGCCAGGGGCGTTCCCATAATACGTCCCGTTTTTCAAACGGGCGTATAAAAATGGATCTCAGTGGGCTTTGAACCGTGACCCATGCCTTCCACAGCTCAAAAAGTCCCTTTGGCCAAATGCTCTAGACCACTACACCATGGTGGAATTTTCTTAGAATGAAAATTAATTAATTAAGTTATGCTGACCTTGAACTGACCACATATACAATCCTTTTTCTATAAGCTAGCTACAGGCCAAGTTTGATTTCAAAACATCAATACTTTTTTTCTATTTTTAGCACACAGTGACCTTGACCTTTAAACTAGTGATCTCATATTTTTTTATGCAATCTCAAACTTTGTTTCTAAGCAAGCTACCTATATACCATGTTTCATTTGAATCTAATAACTCAAGTTACTGAGCGAAAATCAGAAGTTGAAAACACCCAGCCACATGCCCGTCCTCCCAACCAACGATATTCGCCAACCTAAAAACCTGGTTAATAAGCAGTCAAACTAACTAATTGTTATCATATCTATATTTTTCAGTAAACTTCAATTAAAGACTTTTAAACACATTGCAAAATATCTCCACTCTTACCTATCTTAGTATTTTAGTACTTACAAGTTCAGTTTATATTCAAATTCATTGACATCATATGCATCAAACTGTATGTGCTGTTTGGGCTTGCCTGTCTTCAAATCTGGTTCAAGTCTGTCACATAAGAAAAGAACTGTCAGATAGAATATTCATACACACGACTGACGGTTGCAAAACAAGTTACAGCTTTTAACACACATTTACAAGGTTCATTTTTATTTGTAGAATATTGTGTGCTGGCAAAAACAGTTTATTCATAATAATAGTAGCAATATCTGCGACTGTTTCTTTTGTTTTTTTTCCCTTCATATATTACATGTACTACCATCTGTTTTTGCTTATAACGCTATGTGGATAAAAGGTACCTTGTATATAGCAAATACTTTTTAAGACCCTGACAATTTCCTTTTAACCAAGTTTTACTGTACTGTGAAATTGAAAACTCTATGCATTGGCATTAATGGGTAACTCAATATTTTTTCAGAAAAGATGGTTTACTTCAAAACTGTTTCCAATATTAGACGTTCCATGAAAAACCACTGCTGTCAGTACTAAAAACTGCCTAGAATATTTCACTGCACTTAAAAAATTAACATGCATTATATATTTGATGTCCACCATAATGCAACATGCCTCAAATCTCACCTTCCTATTTTACCCCTGTCAACCAGGTCTTTCAACTCGAGGTTCATGTATTCTAAACTATGACTTTTCAACCATTCATCAGAAGTCTGGTGCTCGGCATTTACAGCTGCCTCAATGTCCGCCAATTGCTGAATAAAGGTAAATAATTCCCCTTTTATTTCTGAACTTTTTACTTAATTAAATCTGTTTAATCAATATTTGTTCAGACTGTGTAAAAAGTTACAATTGGCTTAACAATAACAAACTAGAGCTGCTTTTAAGAAAAGAGCATGTCTCCAACAACTGCCTAATCATCTAAATATAAGTCAGTCTTTATATACTGTTTACTTAGAGCACATGTGCATGCACATTTTTGACACCAGAAGGATCCCTATACTACTTTTAAAAGTAGTATAGGCGCCAGTTTGAGGTCAAAAATGCGCAAGATATCTAAGTGTTTTTTGGTAATTCAAGGGCCATAATTCCAAACTGCCTAGGCCAATTTGGCTAGTTATTGAACATGTTTGGTGAAGATCAGATGAGAAATGTTCGACTTAGAGTAAGGACAAGCTTTGTGACAGACACACACACAGACTGGAGTAAATCAATATGTCTCCCACACCACTGTGTGGTGAGAGACATAATAAAAGAAACATGAATGATGTTAACATTGTATAACAAAGGTCCCCTGAAATTCATGATAGACTAATACTATGAAGTCTAAAAACAGGGCTTACAAAAAAAACAATAGAGTCATGACGGCCCTGGATCACTCACCTGAGCTTCACAGATTGCTTAACAACTTTGGAAGAGGGCCACATATGGAAAACATCTGTGAAAACATTTTGATATTGGGCCAGTGTTTTCTGACAAGAAGATTTTTTAAAATATATACTATACTGCATGAAGGAAATACTGACTTTTTTAATATATATATATATGAAAAGAAACTACTCCCTCTGGTTGTCTCTGGGGTCAGCAGTTTGAGACAAGATCCAATATATACATATAGGTTACGTAAAGTGACCTTGGCAGCCATGTTCTTTGTAAATCAGAAAAATCAAAAATCTTGGTAGAGAGTCGCACAAGGTTCATTTGTGTGAATTTATTTTAAAATTGGGTTAGCAGTTTCATACAAGAAGATTTTTAAAGTTTCCACTAAATACATATAGGGAAAAGTGACCATGCAAGCCGTGAGGCTCTGGCGGCCATGCTTTTTGATGAATCAAAATTATTCGAACAATCTTGGTAGAGAATCACACAAGGACCATTTGCGTAAAATTATTTCAAAACAAAGCCATCTGTTTCATACAAGAAGAGTTTTAAAGTTTCCAATATATACATATAGGAAAAAGTGACCACATCCCCTGGCGGCCATGTTTATTGATGAATCAGGATAATTTGGACACTCTTGGTAGAGCGTTACATAAGGACCATTTGTATGAAATTATTTCAAAATTGAACCAGCTGTTTAGGCAGAGATGTTGTTAAAAGATTTTTTTTATTCAAATCCCTGGCAGCCCCTATGTGCAACCAAGCCAAAACATTTGAACAACTTTTAATAGAAGCTGCCCACCTAAGGAACATCTAGGCCAAGTTTCATCAACTTCCACTAAATGGTTTCAGAGGAGATGTTGTTTAAAGGAATGTGTGGACAGACGGATGGATGCCGGATGGTGAATGATCACAATAGCTAACTTCAAGCACTTCTTGTTCAGGTGAGCCAACAAGAAAAAACTCTTCAGTATTTACCATGAAAACTGACATTTCAAAGAAATGACTTATCATTAAGTTTTTAACTATACAGTTACTTCACTGTTCCCTTTAACTTGTGTCATACATGTGTATAGGTAAATGCAATGTAGGATTATTATTTGAGTCACTGACTGATCTCTAGTGCTATATATAAATGATGCTACAGACCAAGTTTAATGAACGTTCATATCGTGGTTCATGAGAAAAGTTATGCTTCTATTTCTAACTCTAGTGACACCTAAAAAGGGCTGGATGCCCCTATATGAACAAATCAGGGAGAAGACCTTCCAATGATAATACAGACCAAGTTTGATAAAGGTCCACCAAGTGGTTCATGAGAAACGTCATTTAAAAGTGTTTCTATTTTTAGCTCTAGTGGCCTCTAAAACAAGGCAGTCTGAAAGACAGCTAAATCCCCCGCCACTGCTATGGATAGTGAAAGGGTAAAACCTTTGATTTTAGCTGTGACCTTGACCTTGAACTGACATGGCTGACTCATGAATTCTGCACAACGTCTTGATGAGGTGATCATTTGACCAAAGTTTCATGAAAATCCTTCAAGGGGTTTAGGAGATACAGAGCTGAAACCTTTGACCTTCAGTTGTGACCTTGACCTTGAGTTGACATGGCTGACTCATGAGTTGTTGATGAGGTGATCATTTGACCCAAGTTTGATGAAAATCCTTCAAGGGGTTAAGGAGATACAGAGTGGACACCAAATGGAAGGCTCAAACCTTCAACCCTTAGTTGTGACCTTGACCTTGAGCTGGCATGGCTGACTCATAATTTCTGCACATCGTTCTGATGAGGTAATCATTTGACCCAAGTTTTATAAAATTCCTTCAAGGGGTTTAAGAGATATAGAGCGGACACAAAATGGAAGGCTCAAACCTTTGACCTTCAGTTGTGACCTTGACCTTGAGCCGACATGGCTGACTCATAAGGTCTGCACATCGCCTTGATGAGGTGATCGTTTGACCCAAGTTTGATGAAAATCCTTCAAGGGGTTTAGGAGATATAGAGCGGACACAAAATGGAAGGTTCAAACCTTTGACCCTAAGTTGTGACCTTGACCTTGAGCCGGCATGACTGACTCATGGGTTCTGCACATCATCTTGATGAGGTGATCATTTGACCTAAGTTTTATAAAATTCCTTCAAGGGGTTTAAGAGATATAGAGCGGACACAAAATGGAAGGCTCAAACCTTTGACTTTGAGTTGTGACCTTGACCTTGAGCTGGCATGGCTGTCTCATAATTTCTGCACATCGTTCCGATGAGGTAATCATTTGACCCAAGTTTTATAAAATTCCTTCAAGGGGTTTAGGAGATATAGAGCGGACACGAAATGGAAGGCTCAAACCTTTGACCTTCAGTTGTGACCTTGACCTTGAGCCGACATGGCTGACTCATAAGGTCTGCACATCGCCTTGATGAGGTGATCGTTTGACCCAAGTTTGATGAAAAGCCTTCAAGGGGTTTAGGAGATATAGAGCGGACACAAAATGGAAGGTTCAAACCTTTGACCCTAAGTTGTGACCTTGACCTTGAGCCGGCATGACTGACTCATGGGTTCTGCACATCGTCCTGATGAGGTGATCATTTGACCCAAGTTTTATAAAATTCCTTCAAGGGGTTTAAGAGATATAGAGCGGACACAAAATGGAAGGCTCAAACCTTTGACCTTGAGTTGTGACCTTGACCTTGAGCCGGCATGGCTGACTCATGGGTTCTGCACATCGTCTTGATGAGGTGATCATTTGACTCAAGTTTTATAAAATTCCTTCAAGGGGTTTAGGAGATATAGAGCGGACACAAAATGGCAGGCTCAAACCTTTGACCTCGAGTTGTGACCTTGACCTTGAACCGACAAGGCTGACTCATGGGTTCTGCACATCGTCTTGATGAGGTGATCATTTGACCCAAGTTTCATGAAAATCCTTCGGGGGGTTTAGGAGATATGGACCGGACACGATTTTGTTACGGACGGAAGGACGGACAGAAAGACGGACGGAAGGACGGACAGACGGACGGACGCAGACCATTCCTATAATCCCTCCGCCACGGCGGGGGATTAATAACCAGAAAATTGCAATTGTCTATGTACATATTGGCCATAATTTTGAAACAGTGCACAAGTCATCAGAGTTATGGTTCTTGATTCACATACTAACCTCATGATGACAAACAAGTCTACGAAAGTTTCAAAGCTAAATTGCTCTCTTAGTAGTCAAGTAAACTGGACCTAAACAAAAAGTTAAAGTATTCAAGTAAAGTGACCCTAAACAAAAAATTTAACCAAGAATTTCCAATTTCTAAGTACCAAAAGGACCATAATTTTGACAAAATGCAAGTGAAAGTTCTTGGCCTTTTTACTCAATTAATGATGACAAACAAGTCTGCAAAGTTTCAAAGCTCTAGCTCTTATAGATTTTGAGAAAAAGAGGATCGGCCAGGACCTAAACAAAAATTGTAACCAATAACGACAATCAAGTGACGACAATACCTCCTAGATTTTTTTTCAAGAATAAGACAAGCTAAACACTAAGCATTTCAAAAAGCATGTGAACAGGCGCTAAATATTACCAATACCTGTAGATCATGTGTGTGACTGACATGAGTTACTGTTAAAGCACTTGGAGGTTTTGCATTTTCAGTATAAACATCATGCCATTCTTCCTCAGAATCACTGAAAACAGACAAAGCTTTTTATCTACTTACAGCTAGCTGCATTATCATTGATGCAAATTATTTGTTATACAAAGTCACTGTCACAAAGATCTATCACTGATGGAAATTTTATTAAACAACTAGAGAAGTATATTTCATGAGGAAAACTGGTACATTAAACAACTAATTGGAAAAGAAATATTCCATCATTGGGTCTGTTACAAACAACCATTATTGCAACTGGTCTTTTTAATGTTACTTATGACATCTGGATGTAAATTTAAAACATGCGATAGTCATTATGATTATTCAATCCAGCACTGTTTAGAATACATTACAGTGTTGATAAAATGGCATTTCTTAAATGTTTAACAAGCAAATATTTCTTACTCTAGAAAATCTTCGCCATCACTATCATCACTGCTACTGCTGGCATCATCTTTATTGTCCTCCTCGTCCTGCTTCTCTTTCTCTGCATCTTTTTTCTCACTGTTATCTCTTGCTGTTTCCAGATGAAATGAACGGTTTATTTCACTACAAAATAACCAGGGTTGGCGTAAAAGTGGGAAATTACAATATTTGGGAAAACTGAAAATTCTTGAGATAATAGGGTAGCCAAGTTTGTAGATTTTGAGAAATACCATCAAACTAATTTTACAATCATACATTTCAGACCAAATTTCAATTACTAACTTATGACTTATCTTGACATGTTAATAAGATGAAAGGGACATAATTCATGAAACATTTCTGCAAAAGTAATGCACAATACATGTATGTTGTATCATGTGGTAATTACCAGACGGCTAGACATTCCTTTTACAGCATTCCCATCCACACAAAAATCGTCGTAATTCACACATAAAAAATAATTTGCAAACAAGTTTTGAAAATCTGCGGGTATAATGCACACATTAAAAAATCTGACAGTAATACATTTGTTCGTCCGTAATGAAGAGAAATTCTAGTCGCCCAACTTTTTTATCAACACTCGTTAAGTACCACAATTCAGACTGTTGACAATTCGCACGCTGTCAAAATAGGTTGAATCTAAATGACGATGGCATAATTTAAACTCTCAGAAGCCTACTTCACGAAATTGTGAGATTTTTTCGAGAACTTTGAGAATCATAAATTATCCATAAAAGTTACTAAAACCAGACATGACTGTATTTGGCCAGTCAGCTATGCGGATACATCTTTAACACTTTCAGTTTAACTGTCAACATGATTGTGCGAGTGTAAAAAGCACTTTACAAACAAACTGTTGATTAACCAAAATATCAACTGGTATTGTAACACAATTATAAATTTGGTCTTCATTGTAAAAGAATGACTTGTAAACTGCTTGTTCTAAATATTTACATCATAAAACTTTCCAGTTGCAGACAGATTTTCATCGATCAAATTTCTACAATTTTTACTTCTCATTTTTATCTGAGTGCCATACGACGTGATAGGTGATTCTGGCTTACAGACATACTGTTCATGCCAAATTGATGACTCGGTATTAATAATAAACCATTTTATTTTATTTTCATGCAAGAAACAGCACTAAAAAAATGATACAAAATATCAACAGGTAAGACTTAGAGAGATTTGCTGATATTAGTCCATGACAGGTAATAATATATATATGGATTGACATTTGAATTTATGGCCAATTCGTGACTTAATTGGCATATAAACCTATGGCATGTAAAGGCCACTGCTTCCACTATTTTGGTCTTTCCAGTAGTCCAACAAATTTGATGCAATCCTAGGAAATATTGAGATAATTTTTATATATAGGCAATATCCCCACTCACGTTCAAACACTTGAAAGACCAAAATAGTGGAAGCACTTTTGGATGAAATCTTCATTGCTGCCAATGCTGTACATGCTACTGATTTAAATGCTGATTATGTCACAAATTGGCCATAAATTCAAATAAAACTTACATGTAGCTTAAGGGGATTCAATTCCTCATTGGTTTACGTAAAACTGATCAAATAATATCCAAAAATACAAATTTTCTGGTGATTTAAACCTATGTATGTACTGAACACTATTAATGTTTACCGTGTCTACACGCCAAGCAATAAAACCAATAACTTTATATGATTGTGTACTGTGACTTATCTCTATTATTTTGGTCCTACAAAGTTTTGACTTTTAGATTGCCCCGTCACAAATATAAATCAATCTGAACGTCAAATTATTTTGACTAGTGTTTGACGTGAGTGGGGATATTGCCCATATATGAAAAAAATTCTCAATATTTCATATGATCACATCAAATTTGTTGGACTAGGCCTGATAGTAGACAAGCTTACTGTCACCGAGTGGCTGTTGTTTTAATTTCTGACTTTTGCAGCCACCGCAGTTTGACTGTCACAATTAAGAAATAATAAGTTCCTAAGTGAGGTTTATCGTAGAATAACCCGGGCCGAACTTAAAATATTCTTTGTTTCCCCATCCCGACCCTAGCTGACGAAGTTCGGGTAGGTAGGTAGGCAGAATATTTTTTTTTTTTTTTTTTAAATTCATCACTATTGATCCACACAAAAAATTGTAGAAGAAAAACTTCAAAAAATACCAACAATCTGACATACATATATAAATATCAGTTATGCAGTATTCTTTAAAAAGATCATAAGATTGATTTCATACTTATTCTTTAAACAATTGCCAAAAGTTATTAAAAAAATATTTTTTGTTTGGTTTTGGCAATAAAATCTTTTGGGTAGGGCCCATTTTCACTGGGTAGGTAGGGGATGGGGAAACAAATAATATTTTATTTTAGGCCCCGTGTTTTGAGTTCTTATGCGTAAGAATATATCATGAAGGCTGTAGGCCTGAGTGATATATTGTTTCGCATAAGAACGAAAAACTAGGGTTATTCTACGATAAATCATACTTGGGAACTTGTTATTTCGATTCTAACATGACATACTAGTATCAACAGTGTAAGAAAAAATGGTAACTACTTTTTACAACCGTGCTACGCACCTGGATCAGATAACATCATTGCACGCCAGTGGTTTATTGCAGAATAATCCAAGATAGATTTTGCTATACATGTATGTAGGTTATTCACTGGTCGTATTAGAATATAAAACAAACTATATCCTATACGTCGTATTAGTTCGACCAGGCCAGATAGTATGATAAGTATCGATATATTAAAGGGTATTTTTAAAATGCCACCAGATACTTAGGAGACTTGTTCATGTTTGTCAGATATGTCGGTGTGGTGGTAATAGGGGATTTATCCATGATGCGATGCGCCGGGGATGATAATCCCCGAAACAGTAACGTCCGTATATAGTTATTCGTCTTTGTTGTTTGCATATACTAAGGCAATTTTTTCGATGTTTTCGGGTTCCGGTTTATGTACACGTTGCAGACTGGTTGTCTGCATGAACATATGAGCACCCCGAATCAGTCACAGAAATTCGTAAACCGCGCCCACATGATTTTTTTTACTTCTTTTTGTAATGAAAACTGTACATGCAACTGACAAACACTTTTAAAACAGTAAGGAAGAGTGAAGGCCATCAAAATTCTGCGTGGAGTACAAAAAGTGCGCGAACGCGGTGAATGACGCCATGGTCACGGCTTCTCGTAAATTTATAAAGTATGATATTCGCAATAAGAGGTATACCGTTCATCTGTAATGTCGCGGTACTTGACATTCGACGTAACGACATTAAACAAGAAACAACACAACAGTGTATTTCTTGTCTTTACCACAATATTTCATGTCATATGCATCAATAACTGTGTGAAAATGAATAAGATATCATTCAAGAAACATCAATGTGTACTTCGAACAACAATAGTCAGCCATTGTTATCATGTGACGTCACATCACTAATGTCGCGGTATAGGTCAACAATTGTGTCAATCAAACTATCATAGGTTAAAAAACACTAAATATAATTCAAACATTGAAAAGCTATCTAAGTCAAACTAACAGAAACACTCAAAAGTCAATAAACGCCAATTTAAACGTTTTATATTATCTGTTCACATTGGCACTATCGAAAATATTCTCCTCTGGGCAGCGGACACACCAGATATTTTGCAAGTAAATCAAAAGGTCGCGGGCGTGGTCATAATGTAGCGGAGCCTAAGAATCGTACTATTACTTAATATTTTCTATTTGATAGTTATCTAACATGTTCAAATTCACTGCTCAGTATAATGGGTGTATTTTGAGGAGATGGTCAGGGGGCCCCCATATCCCCTCCTCCCCCTTAAAATCCGTCGAGTTAAGACGTTTTGATGTTTCGCCTGATACTGATATTTCATTCATTTTTGTGTAGCTGGGGGATGTTACGTAAAACTTGGTGTCCTCTAACCTATAGGCTGGACTTAATTTGCATAATTAATGAGGACAAATGCCGATCAGCTGGTAGACGAACTTATAAACATTGCAAATATTTGCTTAATTCATGGATTTTTGCAATAGATATGTGAAAATACGATTTTAATAAATATTGACAGATATTTAGCAATGTAACTGCAGGTAGGAACATTTTTCGCCAGCATGAGTAAAATAGGTCACGAACTTCACCGGTAAACACCACGTAGGTGGCGCAACTCAAATACCGCGAAATTAGTGATGACGCGAGATTAGTGATGTAGAGTATATGATGACACTAAATGTAAACTTCAATGTTAGAGCAAACTTTCACTTTCTTTTGAGTGTTAAATATTTATTTGTAAGTGGATATATAAAAGATAAATCCCCATGCTAGGCGGTGCCATAATTCATATTATGCAGAAAATTACTGACCAATACTGAATCCCAGCGTCTGCTTCGGATCAATGAAAAGGCTCGGAATTACGAGAAAGAAGCTTACCCTTGACTTTCTTCATCAATTCCACCGAGGAATGACGGCTTTGAACGCCGTCTTCCTGACCCAAATATATCCATGTGATTTTCTAAATTTGTTCGCAAAATCAAAACATTTTCTAGCGAGGATGTTGACACTGTTGCTAACTCCTCCGGAAGTGTGCACCAGGAGAACTGCGATTGGTCGATTTCTTACTTGAAAAGCATTTGATTGGACCATGAGGAAGTACCTGTTACCGGTCCACTAGGAGATTAGATAATTATGATAATCATTTTTGTGGAAGGTAGGACAGTAGTAAATAAATTTGCTACCATACCACTGATCTGTCTAAGCAATATAGTGTAATTATTAGAAGTACAAGTCGGAAGATTTCCTGCTGCCAGAAATTGTACAGACCAGAAATTGTTATGAATGTATGCGTGACCACTGTGCCTAAAAAAATTACTTAGGCCTAAAAAAAAATCTGTTTCCGATAACATGCTAAAAAAATTAGGGTAAGTAGGTTGGAAAATTTTTTCTTTTTGGATTTTTTTTTATTAAGGGAGACTTTTCGGAAATTATTTTTGTGTCAAATAATGGATACAAATAAGGGGGTTATGCCTTTAGAGCATCAGTAAGTTGATTTTTAACATCACTGGGCATGTTTCAAGCATAAAAAGTGTAGTTTTACAACTTTTTGTTAAAAAAGTGAAAAAAAAATTCTCCAAGGCCAAAAAAACCATTTAGGGTCGGGGCCAAAAATTTAGGGTAGGTCGAGATACCGGAAACAAACAATTTTTTTACGCCTTATGGGTGAAAGCTTGCTTTTTTATTATACCATTACGCTGTAGGAAATATTACTTCATTCTACATGATTTACAATTAGATCTATGAAATATGTATTTCTAAATTCTGAAAGTTATTGTTTTGAGCAAAAATAACTATATTTCCCTTTCATGTATAACATAACTTTTAGCTCAACTGGTCACATTCCTTGACTATTGAAATATTTTACTAAAGCTATCACAAATTTTATTCATGCCTTCACCTGGACTTCGTTGACATATACAGTAGAGCAAAACAACACAGGACTATAATCCAGGAAATTAAAGAGCAATTAAAAAATCCCTTATGCACAAAACTTAACATACTTTATAAGTACATATACACAAAGAAGTATAGCTCTTTGATATACATCAATACATGCAATACATAATTTAGTATAGCAAAGATAACTGTCTAAATTGCTGAAATATAGCTGCAAGGGCACATACACAATAAAAAATAATCCGCAGGATCGTAACCATTATTTTATATTTGAATGAGTTCTTCTTAAAGATAGATTTACACTGAAGAGATACTAAAAAAAGTCATAATATTAAAAAAAATATGTATATTAATGCAGCATAAGTAAGACATTTTACTGAAGCAGTTTCAAATTCAAATTTTCAAATTGCCTCCCTTTCATATAGGCCTAAAATAACCGATGTACAGCCAGAACTGTCTGTGGAAAAATAGTTTACAATCAAAATTAAATCTGTGCTGAAATTACTATGCAGTTAATATTAAAATTTGGGATACACGCAAATGTTAAAAATGAATGAATTTAAAAGTTTAGATATTATCAAACCTATATTTGATGAATTTCCAGTATGAGCAGTAAATATTTGACATGTGTTTACAATAACACCTTTCTGAAAAGAACAACCAAGTTATAAATTTAGACACGGTATTTCTAGACCATCAGCTTAGCATTTAGTTTCCTGAATCTCAGCAGTTATAATGAGGCCATCCAAGGCTCTAGAGCGTTAATGGGATGTATATTGCTTTAATGTAACCGAAATTATATGGGTGATTTTCACCAGGTAAATATAACAGATTAATAAGCATTAAAATGTGCAAACTGCCGACCTATTAATACATGGAATTGTAGAATAGGATAATTTTCATATAACACGTTTGCATCTTTTCTCAAAATAGAAATTCACAACTTTTTTAAGTGTTTGAAGTGATTCAATTCCTTTATTTATGAAGGAAATTACATAAAATTCTGTTACTTTGAAGAGTTATCTATTAAAGTGTTTCACAGTTTTGTAATAAATTAACCCATTCTTGAATTATATCACTTTTACTTCAGCCGGAGGAAGGGATCAGAGACCTCAAAATAACTGATTTCTTTGTAACTCTTTTTTTCTGACAATTTAGAGAATTTAGTTTACAATTTTGTAGTTTTTGGACTAAAACATAGTACACAAATTTTTGGCTCATCTGAAGTACTTATGAGAGAGCTGAATATGTTTGAAGACAACAATAGAGTTTTACATATTTTGTTATCTTAACAGAATTTTGTTGCATAACATCTTACAAAAATAGTACCCTGTTATAGCTTACACTTTCTCCTTCAGTTTGATATGCTACGTATCATGTTTTTTCTTTGGAAATGTTGAAGAAAACCGTGTTAGATTAAAGCACCCCCTTACTCCTTAGTGTGACCTTAAATATATTATTTACATTATTTGAGTCTCGTGATCACTATGTATTACACTGACCTTTTATCTACTAACCCCCAAAACAATAGGGGTTATCAACTTCATAAGTCCAGTCATGATATCAAGTTTGAGATACTGGGTCAAGTTGTTCTCAAGTAAGTTATTGGGCGTAAACCGTCTTCAAGGTTCAGGCCCATGTGCCCTTAACCTTTGACCTATTGACACCAAACACAATAGGGGTCATCTACTTCATAAGCCTAATCATTCTTTAAAGTTTGAAAGTTCTGAGTCGAGTGCTTCTCAAGTTATTGGGAGGAAACCGTTTTGAAGGTTCATGCCTCTTAATTAGACCTTGTTCTTTGACCTACTGGTCCCAAAACAATAGGGGTCATTAAAAAAAAATAGACAAAATAATTTATTGCGATAATGTTTTCAGAAAAATGCACAACTTTGCTGGAAAGTTTAAAATATTATCGTGAAAGTTACCGAGCATCTCGTGGCAGTTCCAAGAAATAACACGAAATTTTGCGCCAAAATATTTTCAGGAAATGAATAAAAATATCTAGAAAATTATTATTTACGGTACCATTTTCTTGTTCTTTGCCTTTTAAATGCTATATGTTTGCTTGACTGTCTCCATATCGGTAAGCATTAAATATGACTTTGGATTAGTCGTACATTGAATCTATTAACATTTTTCTTCAATGGTGCTTGATCTTATTCAAAAAGTGTATCGTACTTAAAAAAAGTTATTTCCATTTTGTATTAAAATTTAAACATATAAACAGACGAAAAAGTACCTCAGTAACTGTAATACAAAAGTGTAAATCGGACACGCCTGAAATGTCCGTTTCGTACTGTTTCAATAAGAATGCATTCTTCCCTTAACTTGCTTGCTTCCTAACGGTACTTTTTCTAAAAAGGTAAATGCTTCACACTGCCTATACCAAATTGTTTGCCGGCAGTGATTACAACATTTAATCATCTTAAAAGTGTTAGTATTGTAGAGTATTGTAGGATAAAATTTATTTTCATGTAGACAATATAATGTTATTGTGTTTTGTTTTGTTCTATAAAGTCTAGCCGAAAGAAGTACAGAAAGCAATATCTTATTTACAAAACGACTCCCTTATACATCTTACTAGGATTTCTTAAAATAAGTGGACTTGTGAAATGGAAATGGGAAAATGACAACTTTCCACCATGACTGGCATAAAACTGAGATTGAATTTCAAATGAGTTAACACTAACTTACTTGAAATTTCCCAACTGTGAAAACACGTTGTCTAGTTTCGGTGGCTGTATTGCGTGCTAGATTAACAGTACTACAAAGCAACACAATAGACAACACATTTACTGTCTGCATGAATTAACTCAAACTCAAACTCAAACTCAAATAGTTTATTGCATTAAACATACAATTATATATATAAGCTGAAGACATGGATTTACAAAGAGTATAAACTACACAGTAATGGTGAAATATAGGATAGACTGAATTCATACGACGGAATTATGTAAATTATTCCTTTTCACAAACTGGAAACTTGGACAAAAGCGCTTGCTACAGCAACAGCAAGTGGTTCTATAACATGCATAAAGAGACTTGACGCAAATTGCAAGAATTCATAAACAATGTAAATAATTACATGAATAAGTTTATTAAGTATACAGGATACACAAAATCAACAGATATAGCATAAAATACAACGGTTACTCAAATTACTCAATTACAGGAACAAGTTTCATGAAGAATAAAGCAGACACAAGTTAAAGCATAGCAAAAGTTCCTTCTAGGGCACACCTATATAAATATATAATGGCCATCTTGTAAAATTTTGGTTGCAATGTCTGTTTTAAATATTGGTCATCAGTGTGTGTAACCCTAGGACTGGACCACACTACCTTACTGACATCCCGTATCACCCGTTTAAGCGCCCCGGGGGCTTTACATTTTGCACCAAGAGGCGTTTATTTCTGCCCACAAAAAAAGTCAAGTCCGCTATTTCCACAGTATTTACGCTAACCCAACAACAAAGTAAATCCGTTACCACTTTTATTGAAAAAAACTCACCAGTACGTTTTGAGAAGTTTATAGAGATGATGGCAGACTATGACAGTAGTGGAGGTAATTCATGGCTGTAACTTAGTAGTATCTGTCCTAAATCTCGTGAGTGTGACATCGTGAATTTGTTGCACACGAGGGGCCGCAATGTGGTTTGTTTTCACATTTTAAACATGCATTCGAAGGTAACTATATATTTAAACCTTTGTGACAAATGGTATGTTTGGCCTGTCTAAACAACTCCACTTTTCCATCCTCGGGTTTAGTAATATGTTATCCGCAGAGCGCGTCCAGCCAGAAAGTTGCCTCAATGACAACAACTTTCGAGGTCAGTTGCTCAGTCAAGTGTGACTTACCGAACAATAAGGTAACAGATATAACATAATATACAATGGTTAGTCAAATTAATAATATCAAAAATAAGATTTATGAAGTATGAGGTTAAAAGACATAGCATAAAATGCTACTTTCAGTCAAGGTAAACAATTACAGGAATAAATTGTACGAAGTATGCATTGTACACATAGCTAAAATGCAACGTTTAGTTAAATTGATCAATTACTGGAATAAGTTCTATGAGGTATGAAACATACATAAGGTATACAGACGTAAAATACAACGGTTAATCAATTTAAGAATTACCGGACTAAGTTTTATGAAGTATATAGTGCCGGTCACTCAAAACAAATGGTAAATTGGACGATGTCAGTACATTTCATACAAACAGAGTATAAAATTTCATAAAAAACACTTTGAAAATAAATATACTTTGCTGCGGTTCTTTGTAATTTACCATCATTTATAAGAAAATCAAATACCATGAAAACGTCTACATTTCTAAAACTATACATTAATTATTTTTGTTACGTTACCGTAGTAAATGTATGTCTGTAAAACAAAACAGAGCTATCACTGAGTGTGACCAAACCTATTCATCACGGAAAAATAAGAAGTAATGTTTATAAACCCAAGGGCGCCTAAATTTGCAATGCGTGCACTAAATTCATTCTCATCTAAAATTATTTGAATACGTGGAAGAAGATATGCCACAAGAAAACAAATGAAATTCCAAACGTTCAGTTTACCCCAAGTTGCGAAAGTTATAAAAGTTCACCATTCCATTGCAAGGGCGTTTAAGTTTTACATTACGTTTTGTGTCATTAGTTTGTAATAGTGCTTAACTGTTAACTATTAAAAGCAGTGTGATCACTGACCCACTAATTAGGTTTAGAAAATGTAGACATCAAAATGTGTATAAAGTTGCATAAGAAGAAACATGTCCACGTGCCAAGTGTGACTCTGGCGGCTGACGATATTTTCCCGTCATTGCAAAGGTCAGTATTGCAGCAAGACACTTCCGTTCTAACAAAAGTACCAGAACATGTTCCACTGGAACATTCAAACTTCATATCAACACATCCTGCAGTTGTCAGAGAGAATCCGCTGAAAGTTGTGGTCACAGTCTGGAACAGCAAATAAAATATATTTCTTATTGTACATATTACTCAAGCCGGAACCTACAGTATCGTGATTTATAAGAACGTAATAATCAAGCAGCCATCTTTCTCACAAATGTAAACAATAACAAACGAACATAGACAGAGATAACGTTCCATATATTAAACCATTTGTCGTATCTACAACCATACCAGTATCAGTATCATTTCAAAGAACCACTAAGGTTACTTCTACCTGATTGTTCAAGTGTCCGTTATACCACACCGATTGCTTGTTGCTGTCAAATTCTGCATAACTATTGCGTTGCCTGAATCGAACACACCTGGCAAGCAAATGACCTTGTGAGATGACTCTGCACATCAACCGACTTCCCGTTGAATTCTTGTATTTTCACATAAAATGATTAATTCTGTATAAAACGGTCATTTTCATGTTAGATTGTTATTTTCCGATTGGTATTAAACGATAATTTTCATATTATGTGGTCATATCAAGAATAAATAGTCATTTACATTTAATACGTGGTCAAATGACTCGTTAGTTTTATACTTACATAACAGCCTTTGTAGATAACTCTGTTACATTTGTTTATCAGCAAAGGATTGTTGACAATTTCCGTATGAAGACAGTTTGTCCCGTTACACGACAGCTCGAAACACTGAAAATGTTAACAGACTAAGAGATCACTAAGACTGTATATGGGTTACATTTGTACAACAAATATTCTTTAATAAGAGGCTTTGCATCAAATTTAAGGAGCCGTAATCCTGATGGTCTTACTACTTGAATGAGAATGACTTTGTCGTGTACATTATGATGCTAAGTATTGTATGAGGAATAACTTTGTCGAGTACATTATGATGCTAAGTGTTGTATGAGGGATGACTTGGTCCAGTACATTATGATGCTAAGTGTTGTATGAGGAATGACTTGCTCGAGTACATTATGATGCTAAGTGTTGTATGAGGAATGACTTGCTCGAGTACATTATGATGCTAAGTGTTGTATGAGGGATGACTTGGTCTTACATTATGATGCTAAGTGTTGTATGAGGGATGACTTGGTCGAGTACATTATGATGCTAAGTGTTGTATGAGGAATGACTTGCTCGAGTACATTATGATGCTAAGCGTTGTATGAGGGATGACTGTTTATCAGCAAAGGATTGTTGACAATTTCCGTATGAAGACAGTTTGTCCCGTTACACGACAGCTCGAAACACTGAAAATGTTAACAGACTAAGAGATCACTAAGACTGTATATGGGTTACATTTGTACAACAAATATTCTTTAATAAGAGGCTTTGCATCAAATTTAAGGAGCCGTAATCCTGATGGTCTTACTACTTGAATGAGAATGACTGTCGTGTACATAATGATGCTAAGTACTGTATGAGGAATAGCTTTAACGATTACATTATGATGCTAAGTGTTGTATGAGGGATGACTTGGTCCAGTATATTATGATGCTAAGTGTTGTATGAGGGATGACTTGGTCGAGTACATTATGATGCTAAGTGTTGTATGAGGGATGACTTGGTCGAGTACATTATGATGCTAAGTGTTGTATGAGGGATGACTTGGTCGAGTACATTATGATGCTAAGTGTTGTATGAGGGATGACTTGGTCGAGTACATTATGATGCTAAGTGTTGTATGAGGAATGACTTGCTCGAGTACATTATGATGCTAAGTGTTTTATGAGGAATGACTTGCTCGAGTACATTATGATGCTAAGTGTTGTATGAGGAATGACTTGCTCGAGTACATTATGATGCTAAGTGGTGTATGAGGAATGACTTGCTCGAGTACATTATGATGCTAAGTGTTGTATGAAGAATGACTTGCTCGAGTACATTATGATGCTAAGTGTTGTATGAGGGATGACTTGGTCGAGTACATTATGATGCTAAGAGTTGTATGAGGGATGACTTGGTCGAGTACATTATGATGCGAAGTGTTGTATGAGGGATGACTTGGTCCAGTACATTATGATGCTAAGTGTTGTCTGAGGAATGACTTGCTCGAGTACATTATGATGACAAGTGTTGTGTGAGGAATGACCTGGTCGAGTACATTATGATGCTAAGTGTTGTATGAGGGATGACTTGCTCGAGTACATTATGATGCTAAGTGTTGTATGAGGAATGACTTGCTCGAGTACATTATGATGCTAAGTGTTGTATGAGGAATGACTTGCTCGAGTACATTATGATGCTAAGTGTTTTATGAGGAATGACTTGCTCGAGTACATTATGATGCTAAGTGTTGTATGAGGAATGACTTTCTCGAGTACATTATGATGCTAAGTGTTGTATGAGGAATGACTTGCTCGACTTTCTCGAGTACATTATGATGCTAAGTGTTGTATGAGGGATGACGTGGTCCAGTACATTATGATGCTAAGTGTTGTATGAGGGATGACTTGGTCCAGTACATTATGATGCTAAGTGTTGTATGAGGAATGACTTGCTCGAGTACATTATGATGACAAGTGTTGTGTGAGGAATGACTTGGTCGAGTACATTATGAAGCTAAGTGTTGTACGAGGGATGACTTGGTCGAGTACAGTATGATGCTAAGTGTTGTATGAGGGATGACTTGGTCGAGTACATTATGATGCTAAGTGTTGTATGAGGAATGACTTGCTCGAGTACATTATGATGCTAAGTGTTTTATGAGGAATGACTTGCTCGAGTACATTATGATGACAAGTGTTGTGTGAGGAATGACTTGGTCCAGTCCATATGATGCTAAGTGTTGTATGAGGGATAACTTGGTCCAGTACATTATGATGCTAAGTGTCGTATGAGGAATGACTTTGTCGATTACATTATGATGCAAAGTATTGTATGAGGAATGACTTTGTCGAGTACATTATGATGCTATTAAGTTTTGTATGAGAAATGGTTTTGCCGTGTACATTATGATGTTATTACGTGTTATATCAGAATTTTTTTTATAGTACATGAAGATGTAAAGTATTGTTTGAGGAATGATTTTGCCGAGTACATTATGAGGTTATTAAGTAAAGTATGCGGAATGGCCTTGGCGAATATGTGATGATGTTATTAAGTATTGTATGAGAAATGACTTTGCCGAGTCCATTATGATGTTATTAATTATTGTATGCGGAATGGCTTTGCAGAGTACATTATGATGTTATAAAGTATCGTATGCGGAATGACCTTGCCGAGCTCATTATGATGTTATTAAGTAATGTTTGCGGAACGGCTTTGCCGAGTACATTATGATGTAATAAGTATTGTTTGCTGAATGGCCTTGCCGAGCACATTGTGATGTTATTAAGCATTGTGTGCGGAATGGTCTTGTCGAGTGACATTATGACGTTAAGTATTGTATGAGGAATGACTTTGCAGAGTGTATTATGACGTAAGGTATTGTATGAAGAATAACTTTTCCAAGTACATTATGATGTTTTAAGTATTGTATGTTGAATAGCTTTGTTGAGTACATTATTACGTTAAATATTTCGAAAGAAACAGCTTTTTTAAGTATAGTGTTACTGTTTACAAACATTTTATGCGTTACCAACCACGCTATACGTTACCAACCACGCTATTCAGTCAGAAAAAGAGCAACGCATATTATTCATAATTAAGTTGTTGTTGTTTTTCTTCATAGAAATTATGAGTGGGTCTTTGTCTTACTTGTTTTTATTTATTTTCAGATTTGATACATTGATGTAAAAAACACAACATTACCTGTAGAGAATTTACACGTACGGAGAGATCTGAAAATAGATAGCTGAACAGTTAAACTTAGGCCTACGTACCGGTATGTAAATGATATATATATTGAAACGAAGACATGTTTGGGGTTTGTTCCGAAATGAGGTGTATGAATTAGTGTTATTTGTGCCGATGACACTAAATATAAACAGATGAAACAGATGGAATATAATATGGAGGACAGCATTATAAAAAAAAATATTACAAAATTGCTTACGGTTCTGGTATAACGCATGTGTAACCAAAGAGCCTATATGATTAACTTGCTATTAGTTTTACTCATTTAAGGTCCATGTAAAAATTAAAAGGTACTTGTGATTTTTCATGTTATTTCGTTGGATGTGAATGAGTAAAACTAAAACCGCTGGCAACCAACATTTGACAACGCTAATCAGTAAGACATATTTAAGACAATAATACGTTACGTTAAGTATTTCAAGAGAAACATAATATATGAAATGTGAACTAACCGATCAGACATAACGTTCCAAATAAATATTTTATCCAGAAAGTGCACATTTTGCTCTGAACAGTTAACGATTAAGACGACCTGGTACTTGACGTGTGCAATAATTCATTTATACCGAAAAGTTTTCTTTTATACAGACTTCCTCGCGTGCCAAAAGATATCTAACAACTGTGTTAGTTTTATTACTCTTTAAAACTCCATTAAATTCAAACAATTTCTTTCTTAATAACTCGATTTTAGAGCTTTACTTAATAACCTACAACGGATGAAGAGGTTTATGATGAAATTATTAGTCGATAAATGGTCAATATGAAGTCTTATAGAACATACTTGTTCTAAATCGTTGCCATAATACCCCAAAATTAGTTTGCTAATAATGAATATACACATTATTTACTGTAAGCCGTGCTTCATGATACGACCTGTGTCTTAAAGGGTTACGGAGTCAACATAATAGCATGCTTGTACAGCATTACTGATAATTATTGGAGGCAATTTTTAATGATGGCGTATATTTATAGGCTATTGAACATCAGTGTTTGAAGGAGGCCGAGGCTAGACCTCAACCCATGTTAATCAAATTAACAAGGAAACAATTAATGTAATCATGAAAGGGCGCCTTTTTATAACACAAAAATGAAGAGCTAAACATTTTTTTATTGTTGAACTGCTATCCCCCGGCGAAGTATGCACTGTTTCAAAGTAGTAATTAAGGAGTAAAATTACTGATGAAATCCATACTGTTGTATATTTGTTTGAAGTTAAATGAAGTTTAATAATGTAGGCTTCTGTGGGTTCTAGGTTGTGTAGAAAAAGATAAACTAGGACAAAAATAAGAAGTCTGAGCAGGTCATTCAATATATCACAATTGTAGTCGATATCTTATTCACATTTCCTATATTTATTTACTAAATATGCATCTTAAACATAAAAGCTAACTAAGAAGTTTAGCTTAAAATTACTGTGGCTAACATTTCCCATTTATGTTTCATCATAAAACTGCACAGCTTTTTAAAATTCTAATAAGTTGTTAAAATGTTACTGACAATGTTCAGTGCTAAGCTTTACTTTTAATTTCATAACTAACAAATATATTTTGTTCGAAAAAAAAAAAGACAAACTAACTAATTAAAATCAAATTGACTTATATTTAAAAGAGTGAAAGAAGTTTTCCTAAATACATGTACATTACCACTTGACACTCATCAGTTATATACTGGCACAAAAGCTGCAATATAAAGTACGACTTCAATATTGTAATTTAAGTTATCAAAGAAACTGTAAATGTCCGACAGGCTGTCTTTAAATTACGTGGTTACGGTTGGATAAATCCATTCAATAGCCCTGGCGCATTTACGAAAAACGTACTTGATCGATCAGCAACAGATCAATACAAAATCCAAGTTAAACAAAATGTCCGTTCTAAAAGAACGATTTAAATATGAAGTTAAAAATCCTAAGAGATGAAGATCCAGAAGTTTATAAGAAGTCATTTAAAGGTTTTATATATTTAGCTCTGGTGGCCCCTAAAATGGGTCAAACTGAAACATTTGAAGAAACTTGATAGAATACTATGACAGGATGCTACTGATGCAATTCTGACCAGTAGTTTCAGTCTGAAAAGTATGGACGGACGGGCTAAAAAGCTGCATACTGGTAAAGAAAAATGGCCTAAAATAGTTTTCAGCCCGAACAGGAAAAAATCAAAGCTGACTTTTGACCTCCAAGTGTGATCTTGCACTTTCAAGTAGGGGCCTGGATGTAGTGCATGGCACGTCATATTAGTACGAGAACATTTGTGCCAAGTAATATTGAAATCCCTGCTAGGATGGCGGAGGAACAGACCAGACAGTAAAACAATTGAACTTTGACATCCAACCGTATCATTTACCTTTAAGCTAGGGTTCTTGGCATTACGCGGGACAAGTCATCACATTATGGGGAGCAAATTGCCTTGTAGTATTAAAATCCCTAAGTGGGTGGCAGAATTCAAGACCAGACACGAAACAGACTCATTTTAATACCATTTCGACCGCCAGTTGTTCGGACCAGACCCTGTTAATACCATGTTAACCTTTGACTTCAAAGTGTGACCGTGACTTTTGTCCAAGGTATTTTTTGCACTACGCATCGTCTTATTGTAGGAAACATTTGTGCCGGTTACATTACAAGACAGGAAAAAAGCCTTGTTTACTAATGACCACCAAGTGTCACCATGACCTTTGTGCTAAGGGTCTAGGTGTTGCGCACGACATATCGTCGTATTATGTGGAACATTTGTGCCAAGTGATATTATAATCCCATGACGGATGGCAAAGGTCTAGACTGGAAAAGAAAGTGCAGATGTACTGAATTATAGAAGAAAAAGTGCAATCCTATAGCCTCTGAAACTTGATTTCAACACGAAGGAGACTAATATGTCTATTCACGTCGGACACAGACTCTATAAGGCCCTCTACAAGGCTCATCATCTTCAGATCAAGTCTGTATAATGTCAATTGTTATTGTCCATAATATACATTACTCCTTACTTTCAGACACAAATTGTATTTGGCAGCCTACGCTGCTTATCAACTTCAGACATAATTTGTATTTTGTCCATCTGCATTGCTTTTTACTTTCAGACACAAACTGCATTAGGCCATCTGCATTGCTCATTACTTTCAGAAACAAACTGCGTTTGATCATCTGCATTGCTCATTACTTTCAGACACAAACTGCATTAGGCCATTTGCATTGCTCATTACTTTCAGAAACAAACTGCGTTTGATCATTTACATAGCACGAACTGCATTTGGTCATCTACATTGCTCATTACTTTCAGACACAAACTGCATTTGGTCATCTACATTGCTCATTACTTTCAGAAACAAACTGCATTTTGTCATCTACATTGCTCATTACTTTCAGACACAAACTGCAGTTGATCATTTACATAGCACAAACTGCATTTGGTCATCTACATTGCTCATTACTTTCAGAAACAAACTGCATTTGGTCATCTGCATTGCTAATTACTTTCAGAAACAAACTGCATTTGGTCATCTGCATTGCTCATTACTTTCAGAAACAAACTGCAGTTGATCATTTACATAGCACAAACTGCATTTGGTCATCTACATTGCTCCTTACTTTCAGAAACAAACTGCATTTGGTCATCTGCATTGCTCATTACTTTCAGACACAAACTGCATTTGATCATTTACATAGCACAAACTGCATTTGGTCATCTACATAGCTCATTACTTCCAGACACAAACTGCATTTGGTCATCTGCATTGCTCATTACTTACAGACACAAACTGCATTTGGTCATCTGCATTGCTCATTACTTTCAGACACGAACTGCATTAGGTCATCTGCATTGCTTATTACTTTCAGACACAAACTGCATTCGGTCATTTACATAGTACAAACTGCATTTGGTCATTTACATTGCGCATTACTTTCAGAAACAAACTGCGTTTGGTCATCTGCATTGCTCATTACTTTCAAACACAATCTGCATTTGGTCATTTACATAGCACAAACTGCATTTGGTCATCTACACTGCTCATTACTTTCAGAAACAAACTGCATATGGTCATCTGCATTGCTCATTACTTTCAGACACAAACTGCATTTGGTCATTTACATAGTACAAACTGCATTTGGTCATTTACATAGCTCATTACTTTCAGAAACAAACTGCGTTTGGTCATCTACATTGCTCATTACTTATAGACACAAACTGCATTTGGTCATTTACATAGCTCGTTACTTTCAGAAACAAACTGCGTTTGGTCATCTACATTGCTCATTACTTATAGACACAAACTGCATTTGGTCATTTACATAGCACAAACTGCATTTGGTCATTTACATAGCTCATTACTTTCAGAAACAAACTGCGTTTGGTCATCTACCTTGCTGATTACTTATAGACACAAACTGCATTTGGTCATTTACATAGCACAAACTGCATTTGGTCATTTAATAGCTCATTACTTCCAGAAACAAACTGCATTTGGTCATCTGCATAGCACAATCTGCATTTGGTCATTTACATAGCTCATTACTTTCAAAAACAAACTGCATTTAGTCATCTACATTGAACGGCATAGAGGAATAATGTTAATATTTTTGTCCGGCAATTTTCATGTTATCATTGTCTGTAGTCCAAACGATGACCTGAGTTTGTATGTGAAGTTCCCAGTCTTAATTAAACATGAAAATAATTGTGGATCAATAACTGAAGCATTTTTAAACTTACGACCTCCAGTAGATGTCACATATTTTAATGGGGACAGTATCTCAATTCATGGTACACCTTAGTGTGGAAAAATGACCGATCCATAACTGAAAATTCCAAGTACAACGTATAGAGAGGTTACGTCGGAGTCACACATGTTCGTCTGTCTGTTCGTCCATCATGTCCATTCCATATATTTATACTCGCTTGAAAGATTTTCATAAAACTAGCATACATTGTTTACCGCATCCAGACGGCATGCAGAGCATATAACCCAGGTAAGTAAGTTCAAGGTAAAGGTCACACTTGGAGGTCAAAGATCAAATAACTGAAATTCTTGCAAAACTATTGAAGACAGCAGATTATCAAATAAAGATCCCCGAAAGTAATGAGCTATGTAGATGACCAAATGCAGTTTGTGCTATGTAAATGACCAAATGTTTCTGAAAGTAATGAGCAATGCAGATGACCAAATGCAGTTTGTTTCTGAAAGTAATGAGCAATATAGATGACAAAATGCAGTTTGTTTCTGAATGTAATGAGCTACGTAGATGGCCAAATGCAGTTTGTACTATGTAAATGACCAAATGCAGTTTGTTTCTGAAAGTAATGAGCAATGCAGATGTCCAAATGCAGTTTGTTTCTGAAAGTAATGAGCAATGCAGATGACCAAATGCAGTTTGTGTCTGAAAGTAATGAGCAATGCAGATGACCAAATGCAGTTTGTGTCTGAAAGTAATGAGCAATGTAGATGGCCAAAATACAAATTATATCTGAAGTTAATAATAAAGCAAACAAAAAAAAGCAACAACAACAATAACAACAAAAATACGCCGTATGTATCATTCGGTCCTTGGTCCCGTTTTCTAACGTTTTGATATTTATCTGTACACTTTTCGTCACGCTCGATCATCATCACAAAGATCCATATTTGTAATGCAATATAAAACTTTGTAAAAAAAATCGTTTATTTACATGTCATAAATATTGGCCATTGAAAAGTACAAAAGAAGTTTACCATTGAAAAAATGAGCTGATCAATGAAGCTTGTACAGTTAAATCAAGTGAAGCCATAATAACCGTTAAACACATGAATACACGTTTTAATGCTACAAACTTTTAGGCTACAGGTTTTGATTCAACAGAAAAGATGATTATTTGCGATAATGTAAGAAAACTGAGTGTGATTGTTTTAATACTCCTTTTAATTGTGGATATATACTTGCATTTTAGCAAAAGTCGCGGAAGTGGGTTCCCCGTGTCTCGCATGCTCACTAGTGCGGACAAAATCGCTGGAGAACAGCAATCTTCGGCGCCAAGAATAGTTTCGTCAGATTCACATAGCCCGACGAAGGCGTCACGTTGGATAGTAATTTCTATAGCTGTGAATCCTAAAATGTCAAAAGGTTATATTTTCTGTCTTCCATTAACAGTCGCTGCTTGGAAACGGATTGGCTGGCATTCTTTAATTCTCGTCACTGGTGATATTGAATATTGGAATAATTCAACCTTACTTAAGTTAGTAAAGCAGACGACACTGGATATTGACAATACTGCACGTTTTGTCACTATACCAGTCACACATAATCCTGTTTCATATGCTCAGGTGTCAAGGTCATTTGCTGTTCTAGTTGCTCCTTGGATACAACCTGACGACATTGTTATGACGTCAGATATTGATATTGTGCCGTTAAAGGGTGAATTTTACCACAGAGTGAACGGGAGTGAAATTTTCATTTTAAATGCGGATTGTTGTGGTACTTTTAGCTGGAAAGGGCAGTCTGTACGAATGCAACCAATGACGTCAATCGGAATGAGCGCACGCAATTGGATTAACGTTATGGACCTGGAACCTTTGAAAAATAAAGAGTTTACTTCGTACCTCAATTCTTGGCTACAGGTACACTATGGTAGAAACATTTCGAAAAAAGACGTTCAAAAAGGTGTCAATGAAAATTGGTATCTCGACCAAAGAGTAGTTTCCATTCAACTTCACCATTCGGATATTAAGCAGAATAAAATTCGTCGGCGAACTGGAAGCGATAGAGTGGATAGAGCGTATGGTCACTCCTGGCGGAACTTCAGAAATCACGTGGATGCGCATGTGTACCTCGATCCTTTAACCGGTACGCACTGGAATGCGACAATGTTGTTGATTAAGGACATTTTTGCACAGGAAGTTGCAAATCAATTGATACAGTTTAAAGAGAACTTTGTTAAGATAAATATTGGTTAGGTGTAATTAGGTTGAATGAATTCTATTGATTTAGCGAATCGAACAGTAGTGTATCATGTTAAAATTGGCACTGTACACGATCAAATTATAAATGGCACAAATAGATGACCAAATATAATAAAAATCTGTACTTCGAAACAATGCTTGTGTTCCTCGTGGCTGCTCAAGAGTTAAAATGTAAGATTATTTTAAAACTAGTTCTGACGGATCAAATATCAGCTATGACTAAGCGTAGCGTAGTGAAGGCAAAACTTAATGCGTTAGAAGTTCAATAAGTGTATCTATAACCTATTTATAGTTTAAACGCCCCATTTCATTTAACTGACAGGTTAAAGAAACAAAAAGCTCTCTCTGAAGTAAACTGAACAACGCCTTCTTCAGTCTCTTGGAATTCATTGGCTAGTCTTATCTTCACTCATGATGGAGAAGTACATGTTTACTACAACTTTATACAAGTTCATTTTAGTGCCAACCTTTAGCAGAACAGCGGTTGATCCAGTGCTGGAAGATTTTAATTTAGTTATCATAAATACATAGTAGACAACTAAGTCTTATGGAGTAGTTTGTGGAACACAATTTTATATTCTTATTCAAAGCAAATAAAATATGCAGGTTTAACTCGTAATGATCTAAGTTACTACAATTTAAGCAACTACATGTATAAATAAAACACAAAGTAGAATCTAAGTGCACCCTGGTTTATTTTTAGACCAGTAGAGGTACTGAAAGGTGCAGAAAGGTCAAACTTGAACTATGAAAGTACAGCTTGCATTAAAATGAAACTAAAAACATAATTTGATATTTGAGCCGCGCCATGAGAAAACCAACATAGTGGGTTTGCGACCAGCATGGATCCAGACGTCTGGTCAGGATCCATGCTGTGCGCTTTCAAAGCCTACTGGAATTAGAGAAACTGTTAGCAACAGCATGGATCCTGACCAGACTGCGCGGATGTGCAGGCTGGTCTGGATCCATGCTGGTCGCAAACTCACTTTGTTGGTTTTCTCATGGCACGGCTCATTTATTTGGTCTGTTTATTACATAGACACATTATTTCTTGTATGCAGTCCCTGCTTTGGTAATTGCTCCGCTTCCTAGAATGTGGGAAATACTCATTAATTTTGAACTACTTCATGATTAAGTGGATCAGATTCTTCAGTTATGAAACAATATGAAAATAAGTTGGTTACTTTTTTGAAAATCCCTCGCTTGTCATTGGATAAAAACGATGTTTGAACTATAAATTTCTCTATGATAACACTGCGCTATTTTCTCATTTAAAATCTAGGTGGTCATTTCTGTTTACATCTGTAATTGTCCGAGTACAAAACCCTTCTCACTCTCCAAAATGGATGATTATTGACCTGTGAGATTTAGTTGCTTACTACATCATAGGACGAGTCTTCAGTTCTGTTTTAGGATAACTACTATGTAGTTCGTTTTGCTATATAAACAGAAACACCGCAAACGCACACACACCCACACACACACGCACACGCACACGCACACACGCATATACACGCACACACACGCACACACACACACATGTAAGCGCAACCAATCGGGGATTTAAGTTATAAACCTATCAACTGGGAACTTCTTTATTACTGTAGCTACAGTCATTATATTTCTATCAACTGTTATGCTTATCATTTTTAAATTATCCGAGGCTTAAGATTAAAGCTATCTTCAAGCAATGAGATTTTTCACATTCAAAACGGGGAATGTTGTGTTTAAATTAAACCAACTGAGGTAAATGTGTAACAGACTGGGTGTTTGTGTATCAACGAAATGTGGAACTGTGTGTTTCAACAAAACGGGGAATTAGTGTAAAGACTAAATGAGGTAAAAGTGTATAACTAAACGGGTGCGTGTGTATAACTGAAACGAGGAACTAGCTATTAATATGGAGTATGCGAAAGCACCTGTTACAGAACATATATATGAGTAAGTCAGTCGAGGGATATAATTTGATTTGCCATTTTTAGCAGTATTTCAGTTATGTCAAGCGGGCAGTTTACCCAACAATCGTTCCTGGAAAGATCCACTACTAGTACCCATCCTCCGTAAGAAACAGTCATCTTCTTACATGAAGTGATACGGTCGGTTGCAGGGATCGATCCCATGACCCTTAATCAGAAAGAGATTACAATAATTTTAAGTCAACGACTCTAACCACCCGAACACAGCGGCGGTCAGTCAATAGAGGAAAGTCTATATTCTGTTTGTAAGTACATGCAGTACGTCAATCCTTCGACATTCAATCAAAAATGTCAGAAAAGACTTAGAACAATCAAAGAACGAACTAGATGCATGATGCAGAGATATAATATAGCACATTTCATGTTTCAGTCACTTTGCATTTCTTACAAGAATTGTTGAACTTCGATATTAGGTATTGTAGTTCCTTCTTCATGTTTTATCTAAAATTTACCATAAGGCATTCACAAAGCTGTGCTAGGCAGACAATTTTTCCTTCAATTCTGTCCTAATAAAAGAACTGATTTACAGACACAATATTGTAGACCAACATGCTACCATTTATAGTTGTATTCTACTCGTTCCAAAGACAGTATTAACAGTCCTGTCAAAACATATTAGTGGTTCCTATAAAAATCATTCGGATTAAGGAAATCATGTATATTCGAGTACAACAAAAAAATAACAGGCAACTAACCACTGAGATTATCTCCCAATCGGGGTAATATTAAACATATTTTTCAGTTGTTGTGTTCCTACCTTTGAAATATTGTATTATTATACAACTGTATATACATGTACATTGTATACATTATATGGATTTAAACTCTAGTGCCGTTTTGCTATTTAATCATGATAAGTTTCAAAAAGTAAGGTATTACAAAATGGTAGGATATGAATCCATGACCCTCACTGAGAGTGGCGGCAAATCTGTGTTAAAATTAAGACGAAAGCAATAGAGTTATCGAGATAATTAATTTGAATAAGATAGCACATAACCTTAAATCAATGGCAAAGCATTTATTTTTTATCCGTTAACAGGTTAACGAAAAGTTGATTGTCTTAGAAAAAGACTTTTGCGCATATTTGCAAAGTAAAATTTCAGGTTTGATATGTGGAAACAAGAATCAAATAACGGGAAATCGTTCATTCAACCTCCAATGATACGCAGTCTCTGAATTTTACATGAAAATTGTTATTTTTTGCCTGACAAAATCGCAATTAATATTACCAAAGAATTAAACAAACAGCATTTTTGGTTACCAATATATTTTCGTATAAGAAGGTTTGTTTCTATCTTATTTTTAGAAAACCAGCTTCACTAGTACGTTTACTTTACACAGTTAATCTTTCAGAATTTGTGGGGGTCATAGGTTCGGATCCCACACTGAGAAAATCTTTTTTCCCAATTTTGTGACGATTTTCCTTTTTGAAACTGAACATGATTTAATTGCAAGCAATACTTACTAGGGTTTCAATCACGAAAACGTATTATATAGTATATTTACAAAGGTAGGAGAATGAAAACTGAAGAAACAGCTGAATTTACCGCAATACAAAGTATATAAGTATTTTCTATCAAATGCAGACGTATATAATACTTTCATGTAGTAATGCTCGTGTAAAAATCATTCTGATCAAGGAAGTGTAAAATGAATCAGTCATAGGTATTTTAAATGCATTTGATATTGTTTTTGTTTTATCTAAACTTTTATGTCCTAAGTATTTTCATGATTTTGATATATTTGTGTTTCCCAGAAAAAAAGAAGTATTCCAATGCTATTAATACCAGTAAACCATATGCATGCCACTGTCAAAACTAAAATAAATGTACTTGCACTCGTAATAAATACAGCGTTAGTGTGTCATCGAAAAGAGAAATGTCTTATTTTGTGTTGGTCAGTTACATGAATAAAGTATGAAATAATCTAATATGTAACAATGAATAATGCCGGTATGTATTTGAAAGTCTTCTATTCAATAAAAATCTTTTTTTGTAACAACCCCGACAATAAAATTTCTGTTTTCAAGTTTCCATTAACGATAAGTACATGTGTGATAAGTTATGAAGATATCGGAATTCATTCAATGCATAACATAATTATTGTATTGAACTCATCTGTAGATTACTGTTATTGTTTCTTTTTCATTAGCACTGTAAGTTCAGTCACCTGTCATTTTCGCTCTTCGTTTCCAAAAAATACCACATTAAGTGCTACCGCAGTATACATACGGTATGATATATCATTGAATGATATATTTTTTACGTTTTATATTTTATATTATATTAACAAAACTGATCATCAAACAAAACTTCTTAAAACGTCGTTTTTTACGGACCTGAAGTTGAAGCACATATCATGTGCAGATAATTGTATGCCGTACTCATACTTAAAGTTGAAAGGCAGGAATGTCAGTGGCAGGAAAAAATTTCCTTTTGGTCAATGAGCATTATATGTTGTAAAAATTACCCTTGGTATGTGAAGCGCACTGAGACTTTGAGATTTCATACTTTACACATAAACGAGACCGTCAATGATAACACTTGATACATCAATGGCCTCGACAAACAGAAACTTTCGTTTTTGTGTTACAACTTTTTTTGTTTGTATAATTCTAAAAGCGATAGTTTACAAAGGTAAGATGCTTATTAAAATACAGCAAATCATAGACTGTTCTGTAGAACTATAAGTATTAAAATAATCTGCTTCAGGTTGCAGGTTCTGGTGACAATTTTTCTACAGGATATATCTGTCCGTAAAGTGAACATTTAATTTTATTAAGTTTTGTTTTTTGGTGGTGGGTTGGGGGGGGGGGTCTTTTTGCATAAGAATATAAGGTAAAATTGTTTTTGTTGTTGTTTTCCATGTGTTTAATTGATGTCTCACGATCTCCATATTTTGACAAATGTTAATAAACCCGTGCAGCCGCAGCATTATCATTTTATTAGAACCGTCGTAAACTACAAATATTTCGGACATGTACAACACATTTCGTAGCCTATGCTTTGTTGAAACATTTTTGTAACATGGCGATCACTGAACAAAAACCGCGCGAAAAATAGCATGAAAATTCCGTGTTAAGATAATCGCACGAGTTAGCTATGGTCTAGGCTTGTTTAAACAGTATTAACAACGTACTGGAGTCAGATCCTTGTGACCTTTTCTTTGATGTGTGGTAGATAATATCAATCAGATAATGTACTAGTGTTTTCATTTATGTGGTCTCTACATTTGACAAATAATTCATAAATAAAACTGTGTTAATATATCTCGGCTTTGTAGTATTTATTTATTGTATTACTATTAGACAGCTGATTATATAAACATCGCAGGAGGTAATGAACATAAAAATGCAGCCGTTTTGCAAAAAGAAAGTAATTTGAGAGGTATAAGTATCTACTTTACTTTTGGGAAACCAAAAAACTCTGTATTTTATTGCTAAACTGTTGGAGTGAAGTTAGAGGTATGAAACTGATTTCTTTCCCTTAACCAAAACGAAGCCTTGAGAGACATGCAAACTTTGGCCTTTTAAAAATAATAAGCACCTATGTCGGCTGAAGATTAATAAACTCGAGACCCTAATTTAAACGTTATAAAAAATGCAACATATGCAATGTAAAAAATCAACTTTGTACTCTAAGTAACCGCTATTTGGCGGAGACAAATATAAGTTAGTGCGCATATTTACAGAATACATAAAAAAACATAGCTGAAAAAATATAATTATTGCATTTCAAAACAAAAAACAAAAAAAAAACTAAGGTACTGGCTTTGTGAATGAACAAGTATTGTTCAATCAGTAGTGTTTTATGGCCAAATAAAAGAACTGATTTGGCCGACAACCATTTTTTTCGCCAGAAATTTAGTGTAAAGTTTATTTTCTATCGAAAAATCTTCAAGTACTGCTGTACCTATACAAAAAATAATTAAGATTATTCAATATGATAAATACCACTCAATTGTTTTATATAGATGAAGGTTTGAAATGTTGAAGAATTTAAAAAGAATTGGCTTAATTATGAAATCGCACATAATCCCCAAACAGGGCACAGGAATCGTGTGCATCCCGCTGAAATACCAGTGACTGTTCGGGTGCCCATAACTGCACACTATAGGTTCATTAAAAATAAGTATTCAAGCCGGATTGAAGTTGCAAGTCGTAAACTTCAGTTTACCGGTAATAGACCGTTTGTATACCGATTGAATTACCGTAAGTAAATTTAAAATGAAAAAATAAATGATATCAATAATTTAGAAGAATTAACGAAATGTAAATAAAGATATATCGCCCCCTTAATGCCAAAAGGTACCAAGTGCCTTCTTTATTCATATGCTCATGGTACCTTTTTGCATTAAGGGGACGATATACCCCGGTATTATATCATTAGAAGAGTTAACGAAATGCAAATAAAGTGGAAAAAGTATATTAATTCGAAAAAAATAATGTTCAATACGTTCATATTGCTTTTCTTTGAGCGGGTTTAAACGATCTTTTTAACAACTATAGACTTTGGAATATAGCTGCGGTGGTGCCATCTGTTAACCGTTGTGGATTCTTTATAGATCTAATACTGACAGATATTTCCGGAAAAAGCAATGCATATACAAGCACCGCTTGAACTTGAAAGTTTGTAAAGTGAATATATATTGATAGATCATAAATAAACTGTATATCTTAAGTTATGCTCCTGAATATTATAATATTTTTAATTCAATATTTCTATTATCAAACATTTTATTAACATGGCAATAACAGCAAAATGATGAAACGATAAGCCGGACAAGAATTCGGAAACATAGATATATAATATCGTCTTGTGAAGGTTAAAACATATACAAAATGTACATGTATAATTGGTAATCAATAAATGATCAACATTATTATTTCACGCATGAGCTTAAAATAACGAAAACATGTGTTTAGTCAGTGATAATGATTTAAACCTTGGTGTGTATGTACAGGGTGCATGTACCACGTGACTTTTTCGCTAATCTGGGGTGCCAAAAACATGGCGGACTGCTCGATAAAGGTAACATTTTCTTAAATCTCTTTTCGGCAACCTGTTCAAATAAAAGGAAACATAGATGAGTGCCGTCTCATATGAAAATCCAACACTCGGCTACAAGTTTTCTGTCTCAAAGTCCGTTCGTTTTCTCTAAAAGTGCAACCGCGCAACTGAAGTGAACAAATTTGATGATGTTAAGACGGGGGACATTTTCGCAAATTCAATAAATAAACCCTTTAAGAGACCGTAAAAGACTATTTTGCGACACGGATATTTGTACGAGTATTGTCTTGACATATACACTTTAAGAAATTACAAATTAAGAGCCTTCAATAGCTTTCTAGGCCGGATTTATCAAATTGCTAAGCGGGGGTCCGTTTTTCTTAATGCTAAGACTTGTTATTAAAAGTCTATCTACTTCATTTAAGTTTTCCCCATGTTTATACTGCTTACTGTAAGAAAAAGTTTGTTATATGTGTAGTAAAATTCAAATGGTTATGACATATGAAAGCTTTTCGCCGAGTGTAAAATGTTAAATTTTACCTAAGGTGAACTACTTAGTACTTAATTTGACTGATTTTATTGAAAATGCACCAACTTTCCATTTATGTACTACATTTCTAGGTCGACTAAAATGGCATGTGTAACCTTTGTAACAAATACTGTTAAGTTTTTGAAAAGCAACAGTTCATATTTAATTCTATTTCAGTCGCGTTAACTTTGAATTCTTTTTTTCGGCTGAATAAAATACATTTGCGCATCTGACATGAGCGTCAGTAACAGTTGTCAAAAGAAATCGGAAATTGTACTGGTTTCGTCGGTCATAAAATGTGTATATTATTTCCAGATCTCTTATTTTAAGACATTTTGTTCGGAATGTCCTTTTTGGTTTAAAAAATATGAAATATTATTATCAATGTAGTACAAAATGTAGTAAAGTGCATAAATTTACATTTCAGACATTTGTGTGCCAGGAATGTGGAAAGACATATAAGTCCAGAAAAAGCCTTCTGCGTGGCTTTATTTCCAGAAAGAGGCGACAGAAATCACGGATCTTATAACTGCGGCAATCGGTCTTTCCCGGTGAGACTAATAATATTATTATTAGTACAATGTATATTATAATATTATTACTAGTATATTACGACCTTACATTAGCATTGCTCATTTTGTCCATCTCCTTTTTACTTCTAGAAATTGTTTTGACTATAATGTGGATTACTTTACATCTTTCACAGCTGATATGCCATGGTTTGCAGGAGACCGTAAATGGTGGATATTTTGGTCCAGTGTTTCAATGACCCATACAGTATGCTTTGGTGTCCAACTTCCCATTTTGTTGTATCGAATACGACGAATAGCCTATACAGCCCACAGAATATCATTTTACTGAGCAGTCGTTTGAATGAAGTACTGGCCTGCGATGTTTACGCTCATCTTTTTTGCAGATCGACTAATATACATGAAGGCTTTAATTCTTTTTCTGTGTCATTATTTTTTGCAACAACGTACTGAGAAACTTGACAGTGTTAACGTTTTTGCATGCATTCATAAATAATTTTACCTTACTCACAACTTATTTGTCTTTATTTACTTTCCATTTTATGAAATTTAACGCCAGTTGTATTGTGATCAGTTTATCGAACCATTGTTCCTGGGAAGAACCGGAACCATATTCAAATCTTCTTAAAAGAAATGTCCACTTTCTTTCATAAGAGACATAGTCGGTTTCGGGCTTCGAATCATGGTCGTCTGTGAAAGAGATCTTACAACTCGACAATTGAGGCGGTCGACCTCCTTATAGTATGATTAAGTATCAAAATGATCACTGCGTCTATCAAACCATTTTATGTTTTATGATAAATATTGGCTCTGAATTATGTTTTCTTTTGTTGTAAATCAATGGTTTAAAAAAAAAGTTCTTTAAACTTTAACCTTCGAACATTTACTATGATTTCACAACACATGTGAAGAAATTACTGGCACATTAGACTGATAATTCAATACATGTATCTAAATAACATTCGAAAGTATGATAATTTATTTCAAACTGAAGTTCAGATATGTATTCCAACAAAAGCGATAAAAACAGCACAGTTATGAGCTAAAGAGAAAAAAAAAATGAGATTAACATTGCTGTGCAGATTCTCAACCATTTCAGTGGTTGCCTTAAGAAGCAAAGCAAAAGTAAGAACTTTAGAGACCTGTTTCAGTTAGCATGGCCATCATTCCAATACATTGACCAGTAGTTTCGGCAGTTTTACTATAGATTTGTTTAGAAAAATAATTTCAAACATTAAAAACGTATTTTTATCGTTATTTAACAAAATTTTATAACCTCGTGAAGTAATCTTTATTTTTTTGCCCTTTATTTCAATATATCTTTTATCGCTGTGATACAAAAACTTATTGCTTCCATTTTTGTTTGAAGTTGGTTATGTCAGGTTATCGAAAGTTAAACCAAAAGAAGCAAACTAACTTAAACAATGAAGACAAAACCAATGCGATAAAAACAGACTTACTATTTTTCCAAAACCTACCTGGAAATGTAATAAAACTATTAAGATAGGGTGTCACCCAGGTATTGAAGTACTTCCAGGTCGTTGTATCCTAGGAAGCAGTTAATTCTTTGAAATTTGAAGTTCCCGATTTGAAGCCATCTCTGCTTTGACTTGTTAAACATTTTGTGTCATTTCCTATGTCTTTAACAGTTGTTTTGTCCGTGTATTTTCCAGGACAACATTTCTGTGCGGAAGGATTAAAAACTATTCCAGACTGGCGGCCATGACAGATGTGGGTTGGAAATCATAAAGAGTGACTGAATACTTTGATATGTAGCAAAGACGTTCATTGTTGATGACAGTGTTTCTTTATGATTTATTGACATTATTCATCTTCAGAAATACAGAGCTCTCAATGCTGTAAATTTGTTGTGAAATTCGCCGCTGAATCCATGTCCAAAAGTGCTTGTTTTACTATACAGCAAAGGAGAAATTTTACCGGGCCGACACCATAGAGTGAAAGTTGGTGAATTTTTCATTAAATCAGTCAAATTAAGTATTTCACCTTAGGTAAAATTTCACAGTTCACAGTCGGTAAAAAGCTTTCATTTGTCATGACCATTTGAATTTTAACATACATACAACCGGATTTTTCTTATGGGAAGCAGTAGAAAAACATGGAAGAACTTAAATGAAGCGGGTTAATGAAATACAAAATACTTCCATTACCAAATCATTGAATCACGCCCCCGTCTTAGCATCAAGAAAAACGGACCCCTGCTTAGCAATTTGATAAATCCGGCATAGGAAGCTATTGAAGGCTCTTAATTTGTAATTTCTTAAATTGTATATGTCAAGACAATACTCGTACAAATATCCGTGTCGCAAAAAAGTCTTTTACGGCCTTTTAAAGGATTTATCAATTGAATTTGCGAAAATGTCCCCCTTCTTAACATCATCAAATTTGTTCACTTCAGTTGCGCGGTTGCACTTTAAGAGAAAACGAATGGACTTAGAAACAAAAAACTTGTAGCCGAGTGTCGGATTTTCATATGAGACGGCACTCATCTATGTTTCCTTTTATTTGAACAGGCTGCCGAAAAGAGATTTAAGAAAATGTCACTTTTACAGAGGTATCCGCCATGTTTTTGGCACCCCAGATTAGCGAAAAAGTCACGTGGTACATGCACCCTAAGACAATACTCGTACAAATATCCGTGTCGCAAAATAGTCTTTTACGGTCTCTTAAAGGGTTTATTTATTGAATTTGCGAAAATGTCCCCCGTCTTAACATCATCATATTTGTTCACTTCAGTTGCGCGGTTGCACTTTTAGAGAAAACAAACGGACTTTGAGACAGAAAACTTGTAGCCGAGTGTTGGATTTTCATATGAGACGGCACTCATCTATGTTTCCTTTTATTTGAACAGGTTGCTGAAAAGATATTTAAGAAAATGTTACCTTTATCGAGCAGTCCGCCATGTTTTTGGCACCCCAGATTAGCGAAAAAGTCACGTGGTACATGCACCCTGTTCAAAATTCAATCAAAGTTGCCTATGTCAAATGTTAACATCAAAATTACTGTTTTAAGAAGACATAAAGCGATCAAAGAACTAGCCAGGTACATGATGCAGAAACAAAATATATCACAAAAAAGTATCTGGTTATATCAACTTTTTATTTCAATCAAAAGCATTACTTACAAAAGCGGTTGAACTTCGATATTAAGTGAATATTGTATACTGTAGTCCCCACTTATGTTTTAACTAAATTGCTAAGCAGACAATTTCTCCTTCAATTCCGTCTAAATCAAAGAATCGATTTACAGATGCAATATTGTAAACGAACATTCTACCCTTTGCAGAAGAATACTATTGATTCCAAAGACAGTTATTACTGAATGTGATTGTAAATACATTAAAACAGTATTAAAAATCAAAACATATAAGTGGTTCCTATAAGAATGATTCTGATTAAGGAAATCATCCGTATACGAGCACACTAAAAATAAACAGACAACGGCCCGATCGGAGTTAATAAGTTCATATGTTTTTCACATTTTTTGCGCTTCTACCTTTGAAATGTTATATACCTTTAAAGTGCTTCTCATAAATGGTTTGATGGATCTTAATCAAACTTTGCCTGTAACACCATTATAAAGTCTTTTGGCAAATTTGTTTAAAAGGCATGCACTTGGGCCCTTTTAGGGGCCACAAGAGTTAAATAGAAATACCTTTGAATGATTTCTTGTGATGGTTATGCGATATGGTTTGTAACAACAAATTATAGAAAAAAACGTTTAAATAAGTTTTTGATTCAGTGTTATATTTTCTGGTCGTTTGGGATCATGGTGTCCATTCAGTAGATGTATAATAGAGTTCCGGTTAAGGTATCCGATCCACAAATAGGTAACGTTTCGATGCCTTGTGATCCCATGTGTTTTTGGTATCATTTGAAAGAGTTGTGTCTAATGATTAGTAAATGAGATGACCATAAGTAATATGCAAGAGGCATTACAGTCATGTCTTTTGACTGCAAAATGATAAATCTTACATTGTAATATGTAATAACTGGATTCTGTTGAAATATCATTGAAGACTAGAAAGTAAAAAAATAAAAATTCTGTAACATATTTTATCATGTAACTTATATTTTCTTTTTCTGAATCAGTAGACAATACACATTCAGATGATACCAAAATTATATGAGCTTTCCAGGCTTCAATATTTGATATATTTTAATAGCACCGTTATATAAACTTGCTTATTTATGGATCGGATACCTTAAGCTGGTGCTAGGGAGCATGAGAGGTTTTGCACATTTCGTTACCTCTCATGAACGGACTCAATCAAACTGAGTTTGCTATTATTGTACCCCCCGACAACAAAGTTGTAAGGAGGGGTATACTGGTTTCAGGTTGTCTGTCTGTCCGTCTGTCTGTCTGTCCGTAGACACAATCTTGTGCGCACCAACTCTCATCCCCTTGACACAATTTAATGAAACTTCACAAAAGTGTTCAGTAACAACTGTAGCTGTGCATGATGCATGTTAGGTTCTTTCAGAAAAAAAAATTGCAGAGTTACGGGACTTTGATTTTTGTTACCATACTATATACATACAGTCTGCATATGCAATCTTGTGCGCACTTACTCTCCTCATCCCCTTGACACGATTTAATGAAACTTCACAAAAGTGATCAGTAACAACAGTAGTTGTGCATGATGCATGTTAGGTTCTTTCAGAATTTTTTTGGCAGAGTTATGGGGCTTTGTTTTTTGTTACTATACTATATACATAGACACAATCTTGTGCGCACCAACTCCCCTCATTCCTTTGACACAATTTAATTAAACTTCACACAAGTGTTCTGTAACAACTGTAGTTGTGCATGGTGCAGGTTAGGTTCTTTCAGACAAAAAAAAAATTGCAGAGTGACGGGACTTTGATTTTTGTTACTATACTATATACATACAGTCTGCATATGCAATCTTGTGCGCACCAACTCTCCTCATCCCCTTGACATAATATAATCAAACTTTACACAAGTGATCAGTAACAACAGTAGTTGTGCATGATGCATGTAAGGTTCTTTCAGAAAAAAAATTTGCAGACTTACGGGACTTTGATTTTTGTTACTATACTATATACATACAGTCTGCATATGCAATCTTGTGCGCGCATAATCTCCGGAACCCATGCTCACAATTTAATGAAACTTAACACAAGTGATCAGTAGTAACCCTAGTTGTGCATGGTGCATGTTAGGTTCTTTCAGAAAAAAATCCTGCACAGTTATGGGACTTTGTTTTTTGTTAATATACTATATACATACAGTCTGCATACGCAATCTTGTGCGCACTTACTCTCCTCATCCCCTTTACACAATTTAATGAAACTTCACAAAAGTGATCAGTAACAACAGTAGTTGTGCATGATGCATGTTAGGTTCTTTCAGAATTTTTTTGGCAGAGTTATGGGGCTTTGTTTTTTGTTACTATACTATATACATAGACACAATCTTGTGCGCACCAACTCCCCTCATTCCTTTGACACAATTTAATTAAACTTCACACAAGTGTTCTGTAACAACTGTAGTTGTGCATGGTGCAGGTTAGGTTCTTTCAGACAAAAAAAAAATTGCAGAGTGACGGGACTTTGATTTTTGTTACTATACTATATACATACAGTCTGCATATGCAATCTTGTGCGCACCAACTCTCCTCATCCCCTTGACATAATATAATCAAACTTTACACAAGTGATCAGTAACAACAGTAGTTGTGCATGATGCATGTAAGGTTCTTTCAGAAAAAAAATTTGCAGACTTACGGGACTTTGATTTTTGTTACTATACTATATACATACAGTCTGCATATGCAATCTTGTGCGCGCATAATCTCCGGAACCCATGCTCACAATTTAATGAAACTTAACACAAGTGATCAGTAGTAACCCTAGTTGTGCATGGTGCATGTTAGGTTCTTTCAGAAAAAAATCCTGCACAGTTATGGGACTTTGTTTTTTGTTAATATACTATATACATACAGTCTGCATACGCAATCTTGTGCGCGCCTAATCTCCCGAACCCTTGCACACAATTTAATGAAACTTTACACAAGTGATCAGTACTAACCCTAATTGTGCATGGTGTATGTTACGTTCTTTTAGATAAATATTCTGCAGAGTTATGGGACTTTGTTTTTTGTTACTATACTATATACATAGAGTCTTTATACTTACAGTCCACATAATTATGCAGTCATGTGTGTGTCAAATTGCAATGTACTGTGTCAGTGCATGCGGGGGGTACATTCATCACCTTCAATGATAGCCTGATAGGTCTAGTTCTGCTTAGTTGCATTCTTTGATTCCAAAGGATCTTTTTATAGATTTTATTAACTATCAGAACAGCAATCTTTAAGTGCCGTGTGGTAGCTGTAAAAAGGTCTCCCCATACTTGGATTCAGTGTTGTTATATTTTCTAGTCCTTTGGGATCATGGAGTCCATTCAACAAATGTGTAATAGGGTTTGGCTTAAGCTGGTGCAAGGGGGTGTGAAAGGTGTTGCACATTTCATTACCTCTCATGAACAAACTCGATCAAACAGAGTCTGCTATTATTCTGCATGGTTGCATTCTGTGCTTTCAAAGGATCTTTTCACAGATTTTATTGTTTTATTGAACAGCTTAAAGGATTTTCACCAAACCCAGTTAGAAGCAAAATGAAATGGTTAAGGTTTTCTTCAGATGTGCGATTTTGGCCCAATTGGGCCTCTTGTTTGGTATTGAAGTATCAGTCAAATAATCAGGAATATTTGTTGTTTTTATGGCATCAGGCAAGAAATAGAGAATGGTTGTTGGTATTATAAAACAAATATATAATGGTATTTTAATATTAGGCAAAAACTGGAGAATGACATTGGTCAGTATTGATAATGAAGTTAATTTGTTGTTGAGTTTTGACATGTACAATATGTATGATATTTAACAGTAACAGAGTAAATACGTGTGCTATGTTTTAAGTTACATACATTTATTTAATTATGTTAAGCTGATTAAAAGTTTTATTCATATTGAACTGTTGTGATTTTATTGATTTGATTATTACAATTTTAAACTTAAAATAGGATGTTTACAGTTAATGTTTAAGGCTTGTTTCATTTTCATATAGTGTTTATTTCCACCTAGAAGTAAATACAGACAGTTTCATTTGTAATTTGACTAAAAATGGTATGTGTTCCACTTATGTAGGAAAGTTGTGAGATACTTGTGAATACGAAATTAGTACTGACTGTCATGCAGCTGCCCAAAGCATAGGATTATGTTACAGCAAACAAACGAAGTTTAAACACTATCCTCAGATTTATATTTCATATTAAAAGAGTAAAAGGAGAGACTGTCTGTGCTTCTTCTAGATTTTTACAATATTTTCGTGGTTATGATGTATTTAGTAGTGTCATTTAAAGTATTTTATCTGACTTTTGTTTTTAATACTTATATCATGTGTCTTAGACACAGGTGTGTAAATTATAGTCACACTCATTAATTTTTCAGAATGCAGTATTATCTAACTGCTGTTGACAAAAACTGTTTGATGCCACTACTTAATCCAACAGTATGATACACAATACCATTCTAACTCCTACTTTTTAATAACAAAGTGTTCCTGGAATGGTGCACATACAGTCCAGCCAAGGTTCACTGGGTGGCTAGCAACTATAACCATATACGGTTCTTAAATCTATTGTGTTTTGCCATTTAATTATAAAACATTGCTGAATAAAAGTTTTGTATAAAACTTTCACATATGTTTAGCTATTAGTATATTAAAGCAGTCTACACAAGAGATAAAAATTTTCACCAGTTTACATAAACTATAACTTATTACATATGGGTTCTAGATATGAATTTATTTTGGCCATTGCCTCAGTTGATTTATATTGTTGTTTTGTCAGAATGAAATACACTGTTTGTTGTTTTGTTATTGTTTTGTTATTTGTAGACATAATGTGCAAATATTGTGTAAAAAAAAAAAACTGGATGATTTATAATGTGTCTGTCTTGTCTGTAAAAAGCCAGTAGAACATTCAGTGTTTGTGAGGAGTGAGGAATTTCTGCCTAACTTTAGAACAATCAGGAAGGATATAACAGGAATATGGATAGACAAACATTTTGAAAGAGAAAACTAGAATTTTGGAATTGATGAAAGTTATTACACTGTATTTACTTATGCCATTTGACTGAAAGGCTCATCTATGAAAGAGCGGGGTGTATTATGTGAACACCCGTGGCAGGCAGGCGGGCGCTCGGCGTCCAAAAGCATGTCCGCTCTCTAAGTCGAACAGTTTTCAGCCAATCTTCACCAAACTTGCTGACAATGTATGTAGGCATAATATCTCGGCAATGTTCGATGACCAGCCAAATCGCCCCAGGCACCGTGAATTACTCGAAAAACTGCAAATTTAGCCTTATGCGCTTTCTAAGTCGAATAGTTTTCATCCGATCTTCATCAAACTTGTTGACAATGTTTGTGGGCATAATATCTCGGCCAAGATCGATAACCACCCAAATCGCCCCTAGCATTATGGATTATGGCCCTTGAATTAGGCCATGTTCGATGACACAGTCTGGCACTCTTGTTATAAGCCCATGAAATCGAAAGTACATTTGTATTACGGTATCATATTGGAGTCGGTCATATCTGTCTATTCTCCACCCCACTCAATATCTTATAAACCATTTGGATGATTTTCATAAAACTTGCATAACAAAAGGATGTACATAACACCAAGCCAGGTTACTAGGTCCAAGGTCAAGGTCACAAGAGATCAAATGTCTCAAATTTGTGTCAGCTCCATATCTTCTTAACCACTGGAAGGGTTAACATATCAAGTTAGTATCAGTTGTGAACCTGCAGATCGCAGAACCAAGGTCACTAGGCTCAACACGAAGGTCACAGTTAAAGATCAAATAGTTCAAATTTATTCCAACTCTATTTCTTCTAAGCCACTTAAATAAATTGTATAAAATTAATATCAACTATTAACCCCATCCAGACAGTAGAGTGCATAAACCGTGTCACTAGCTACAAAGGTCAAGGTCATACTTAGAGATCAAAGTTCACGATCACAACATTCTACTTTCCGTGTATCAAAGTTGCGTCTTGGGGTATCAAACGCAGTCTCGGGCCAAGTTTGATGAACCTGCCAGATAGTCGTTGTGCTGTAGCTACTGTATTCAGTAAATGCTGCAGGTACTGAATAAATTGCTGTCTTTAGGGAGTTATAGGTACTGAATCAGAGTGATAGCCAAAAAGTGAGATGACGACGAAGCATGGGCAACCCGGCACAAAGTTACTATAATTCACCGTAGTGGGTGGACTTGAGTTCAACAGAAGTTAGACTGAGAGAAACAAGATTTACAGGAAAGAAGAGATGCGAGATTATTCCAGAGAGTATTTCTGTAAATTCCAAAATAAACATTCAAATTATTACCAAAACCATTTCAAACCTTGAAACAAAAGCGAAACTCAAGATTTGCAGGTCATAGGAAACTTGCAAAAGGGATACACATATCAAGACAGTAGAGTAAATAACAAAAGAATAACGCTTCTCTTTAACAAAATATTATAAAAGCCAAGTAAGCAGATGCCAATATTCTTTTTGTATTCTTTCGATTCCAAGAAGGAATAGGACACGCACAAGCTCTTAAGTTTTGAATTAAAGAAATAAAACAAAACAATGAAGAAAAATGATTAAACATGTTCATAATCAAAGTCGGAACAGGCATTTATCGACAACAAGGCTAAGCCGGTATGTGCGACATTCCACATATAAACATATCTAAGTAAATATCAATCAATCATGTTAGGACTACAGATACATCTTAGCAAGGGTACATGAGTGAATATTGCTTCATCATTTGTCTCAATAGCTAGATGACTGTTCTTTAACTGACAAAGTTTGAAATTGTATAAATTCGACTAAACCCATAATATCATAAACCATAGATATCAGACATTGCCTCCTACTAGTAGTTTCATTGTCTTTATAAAACCAAAGTGGATCAATTTCACTTTCAATGTAGGCTATAAATTACATATTTTAACCCGGATATCATCAACTCAGTATCTGAACAAGGGAGACAACTCTGGAAGTGTTCTTGCAATATCCCACGGCTTATCTACGTCTATATCCGTTTCAACCCGCGCTCGTTTATAATCCGACACATTGACGACTTTTCTTCATCGGACGGTCACTGTATGCCCGGATGGTGCAGGTACGGTCGCCGGAGGATTCTGAAGGTTTCACCCGCCGCCGGACGGGCGCCGGAAGACGTTGCCATATTATTCCTCCAATACCTGCCGTCCGACGGCAGTCCACTATTTGCGACTGGGGCTTAACTTAACTTGATAACATAATAGGGCACTATATGGACATGATTACTTGCAGAGCGATCACATGTGGTGGTCCAATCGTAACACTGTCTGACTACGAAACTAGGGGTCTAGAGTTCGAGTCCCTGCTCCTCCAACTAAAATTTACTAGCATTGGGATACGCTAAAGAACCAGGGAAGCTTCTGGAATTGGAGCGACTACTGTATCTTGCACTATCCTCCTACTAACATTTACTAACAGTCTTCTGGAGGAGTCGCCCGTATGTGCTACTGGTAGTGGCGACTGTAAATAAGCTTACATGCGAACAAACAAACACGGACATTAAGACAACTGCGGCGTTCGATAGTGTGAAATTAATTGCAAAAATAACTACATTGTCCATTGTCTTGCCATCTCTATGAAGATATAATTGACAAGGAAATATTTTCAACCCATGATAATCCTAAATTGTGTTCAACATCTGTATATCGTGACCTTATGTAAAAGACACACATCGTTCTAAATACATTTCAGTAATTTTAAGTATCAAGCTGTGTATGTTAAATTATGTGCAAGGTGTATAACAATAACCGGTTTGGCCACCCTATTTTGACATATGCAACGAAAGGATTAGCGGCTATTGTTGCAATGTATACATTCTTACAACACCCGTAAATTGCGTGCAAAAAATCGTATTCACCTACATGCATCTGTTCCGCGAATTTTGTTTGATCCGCGTGTTTACACTCTATGAACATCTGCATTACCCTTCTTCTTCTTGAACTTTTTTTTCCATTTAAATAAGATTTAATACATTTCAGCCGCACCATGACAATTTTGCGACCACCATGAATCCAGACCAGCCTGCGCATCCGCGCAGTTTGGTCAGGATCCATGCTTTTCGCTAACGGTTTCTCTAATTGCAATAGGCTTTGAAAGCGAACATCATGGATCCTGGTCTGGATCCATGCTGGTCGCAAATGCACTATGTTGGTTTTCTCATGGCGCGACTCATTTATGCTTTAATCAGAAGTTCATTTTCCTTGACTTAACAATATAGTTACACAAGCTTTTCTATGCAAAGTTCTACAGACATCATATCTTCCCTACATCATATTATATCCAATCTGTTCCTGAGCAAACAATTTTGACTATTAACCGGCACGTAAAATTAATGTGTTTGTTTATTTATTTGTTTTGTTTTCGCTACTTGCATAATATTAATAATTTTCTATCACGGTACTTTCTGCGAAGACGATATTTTATATCATTGCTCAAGGTACTTTGATCTATGGAAATAATCTACATGCAACTGTAAAGACCCTCATTTTTTAAAAAACAAAACAACTGCAATAGAAGTCTGACGATTTGGTGCATGCAACAACAATAAAGTACATGCCGATAATGGAAATATAGAAAGCCACAAGACGAATGACAAAAATGAAATGTCATGCCATGGCGCGAAAAAAATATTGGCGGTTTCAAATAGTGACGGTCCTCTGCGTTTTTGCTCTGTAGAGCTATTTTTTTTCTTTATTTTTTTTTTTTGCAATTTTAATCTGAAATCACATGACGAATCTATGCATGACTTGTAGGTAGCATTTTCATAATGAAATAATAACATGACAGAATTTGTCATTAAAACTTAAGACCATACAACAACACTACGCTTTGGGTTCTCATTTTTTTAGCTGATTTTTTGCAGTTTGTGTGTTTGACGGAAAATATTTTCTTGCATCAAACATGACGCCCCCCCCCCCCACTTTTCTTTTTGATTTTATTCTGCCAATATTCTTCAAGAAAATATACGTTACAGACATTTAAAATGGGTCCGTTGTGCTGCAGCTGTTGGAACTGAAGGTTGTGATCTGCGCTGAGGTGCGAGCCAGGAAAATCAAAATCCGTGATGATCGACCACGGAGGACAAGATACATATAATACGTCAGTTAAGGTGTTTCTATAAAATTTAAACTTGTCACTGCATAGGAAGAGAAGAGTGATTGCTTTTTATGAATGCAACAAAAAGACCCGTGCTCAAACACTGGTCAGCACCCAGGGTGCAGTCTGTAGATGTTATTTTTACTCTGCGTTTTTTTTTTCCTAATTCAACACTAAGACTGTTATTTTTTAGATGTTACCGACAGGCAAACCATAGCCGAGACCATAATTATATGTTTATTAATACATTCAGAGGCAGACTATTCTCTGAGGTCTTAAAACTTTACCAAATAATGATAAGGGATAACCTGATAAAATCTGTATTAGCGGCATACATAACTTACCTTAAAGTCTTAACAAAAAGTTGGGTCTGAACTGGTACAAGTGAGAAAATCAACAGTGTTCAATAAAACAAACGAAACGACAAGCATCTCACTAGGTGAAAAAACGATCTAAAACAAACTTAAGAAACTGAATAAAAAAATGACATGGAAACGTGATGTCATTTATTCAGTTTCTTATGTTGTCATGTCATATCTGGTCTCAACAATAATATGAGTGTCCGCTACGGTTTAAGTGTTATCCTTGCGTAGCAGATGATGTCTAGTGAATTCATATGATATGCTGTGCAGCGCGAGGTGTTGATCACGTGATATTTCTATTGGTGAACTCGTGTTCATTCAGTAAGTAGCTGCAGAAGGACGAAGGTGTGTAAATTTTTCAGCCATAGCAGGTACAAGGACGAAGACAAAACGAAGAAAAGGAAAGGTAAATAAATGAAATATGGTTAGGTCAATTAAGCAAAGCTTCAGTTTATCAGTGTTTAATGTTTAGATCAGGTTTTTTAGATCAGGTTTTTCAGGTAAATTTCATTTGCTCTTCTCTTTGTGACAAGATTCCCGCCTATTTTGTTGTCAACCTAAGAAGTCTTATTGGTTTGCTAGGCTTAGAACCAGTTTCCTGTATAATCCATTGTCATTGCTAGGTCTGAATCAGGTAGTGCCAGACATAGTCCCCAGTTCCCAACACTTGACCAATCCACCCCAGTGTGGTATGGTTACCAATGTTTGCTACTTTGGGTTCAAAGGTCCACGTGGAGCTTGGCCCAATCGTTATTTTGATATGCATGGAATTATGTCCTTTTAACTGAATTTTTCAAAGAAGAATTAGTGCTATTGTCCAAAGCCTTTTTCATATAAGCTGGTATCTCAGTTTCTACTAATTGGAATGGATTGAAACTTCACACACTTCCCCACTGTGATGATCTGATCTGCTATGTTAAATTTCCATAAACTCTACTCTGCATTTTTAGCTTGACTATTCGAAGAATAGTCTAGCTATTCTACTCACCCTGGCGTCGGCGTCGGCGTCACACCTTGGTTAAGTTTTTGCATGCAAGTACATACAGCTATCATTTAAAGGCATATAGCTTTGAAACTTATTTATTCTTTTTCTAGGTCAATTACCAACCTCACTGGGTCAAGTTCCATAACTCTAACATGTATTTTGAGCAAATTATGCCCCCTTTTGGACTTAGAAAATTCTGGTTAAAGTTTTACATGCAAGTTACTATCTCCAAAACTAATGCAGATATTGAATTGAAACTTCACATGTGTCTTCGGGGTTATAAAACTAGTTGATAGCACCAAGTCCCATAACTCTGACCTTCATTTTGGCCAAATTATGCCCCCTTTTGTACTTAGAAAATTTTGGTTAAAGTTTTGCGTGCAAGTACATACAGCTATTACTAAAAGGCATATAGATTTGAAACTTATTTTTTCTTTTTCTAGATCAATTACCTACCTCACTGGGTCAAGTCCCATAACTCTGACATGTATTTTGGCCAAATTATGCCCCCTTTTGGACTTAGAAAATTCTGGTTAAAGTTTTGCGTGCAAGTACATACAGCTATTACTAAAAGGCATATTGATTTGAAACTTATTTTTTCTTTTTCTAGATCAATTACCTACCTCACTGGGCCAAGTCCCATAACTCTGACATGTATTTTGAGCAAATTATGCCCCCTTTTGGACTTAGAAAATCCTGGTTAAAGTTTTACATGCAAGTTACTATCTCCAAAACTAATGCAGATATTAAATTGAAACTTCACATGTGTCTTCGGGGTTATTAAACTAGTTGATAGAATCAAGTCCCATAACTCTGACATGTATTTTGGGCAAATTATGCCCCCTTTTGGACTTAGAAAATCCTGGTTAAAGTTTTGCGTGCAAGTACATACAGCTATTACCAAAAGGCATATAGCTTTGAAACTTATTTATTCTTTTTCTAGGTCAGTTACCAACCTCACTGGGTCAAGTTCCATAACTCTTAACATGTATTTTGAGCAAATTATGCTCCCTTTTGGACTTAGAAAATTCTGGTTAAAGTTTTACATGCAAGTTACTATCTCCAAAACTAATGCAGATATGGAATTGAAACTTAACATGTTTCTTCGGGGTTATTAAACTAGTTGATAGCATCAAGTCCCATAACTCTGATGTGCATTTTGGTCAAATTATATCCCGTTTCGAACTTAAAACTCTTTTGATATTTAACATTTTGGGTAATAATTTCCTGCTTCTGTGACAATATTTCGAATAGTCGAGCTTGGCTGTCTTACGGACAGCTCTTGTTATAAAATTATTCCCCTTGTTCAACTTTGCAAATTTTGGTCAAGCTAGGTTTTAGGTTTTGTATGTAAGCTGTTATGTTTCATAACCCCAAGAATGGGAGTTGATTGAAATTTCTCATATCCTTTGCACAGGTTCCATAACTTTTCCATTGCATTTGTTATGCCTCTTGTTTGACAATGCAATATTTGACTGTTTTTGAAAGAAATCTAATATCTTTGTACCAACTGGTGTGAATGAAGTGAAACTTCACACAGTTGTCCCCTGTAATGATCTGACATGCTTCGCACATGCTCCATAACTCTACTTTGCATTTTTACAAAATTTGAACCTTTTTAGAGTTAGCAATTTAAGGTCAAGATTTTGTATACATGTACTCGGTAAACTGTTATCTCAATACCAAGTAATGGGAATCACTGTCTCCTGTCCATTGAAATGAACTGACATGCTTCACACAGTTTCCATAACTCTGCATTTTTACTAAATTTACAACTTTCTGGAGTTAGTTAGCAATTTGAGGTTAAGGTTCATGTAAAGTGTTTGGACACCACCCCTCAGGTGAATTTTGATTTTGGAAATTTATTCTTCGAAGACCGTTTCTATTTATTATAAATACACTGAATTGTTTAGAGGAAGTAGGGAATACATTACACAAAGGTAAGCTTCTTTGAGAATAAGTATTTTGTCTAAAATTGCTGGTACTTCGACCGTCACGGTTCTATTTTGTAGAAAATATCAAACTTTTTTTTCAAAAGTATTTTTTCTTTAAATACGTTTTGTTTGTGTCTGTAACATATTTATCTAGGTACTCCTAGTATTGGAATACAGTTAACTTACATATTTTCTGAAATATAGGAGTATTTTGTCATTTTGACAGCTCTACTTTCACTTTCGTTTTGCAATTTTGGCAAATTTTTGAAATGTAGATGTATTGTAGCAATTTTAACTCTGGGAGTACCTGGAGAAATATGTTAGGCACACAATAAGTAAATACCTAATGTCAAAATATTTTTGAAAAAGAAGTTTGATATTTTTTACAAAACCGAATGTGGACAAGCAAAGTACATGTCATAAAACAGAAATATTATTGTTCCGAGCAAAACAACCTCTCTTGAATGACATGTCTACTCCTTCTGAACGGTTTGGTATACAATGTATGCAAAACAAAGGCCTATGAGGTCTCAAAACATGAAACAAAAATTTACTCGAGGGGCAGTCTCAAACACTTTACATGAACCTTAAGTTTTGTATTACCTACCTAGTAAATTGTTATCTCAATACCAAGTTATGGTAATCACTGTCTCTTAATTGTCCACTGTAATGATCTGACATGCTTCGCACAGGTTCCATAACTCTACTTTGCATTTTTACAAAATTTGCACCTTTTTAGAGTTAGCAATTTGAGGTTAAGTTTTTGTATGTACCCGGTAAACTGTTATCTCAATACCTAGTAATGGGAATCATTGTCTCCTGTCCCCTGTAATGATCTGACATGCTTCGCACAGGTTCCATAACTCTACTTTACATTTTTACAAAATTTGAACCTTTTTAGAGTTAGCAATTTGAGGTCAAATTTTTGTATGTACCCGGTAAACTGTTATCTCAATACCAAGTAATGGGAATCACTGTCTCCTGTCTATTGAAATGAACTGACATGCTTCTCACAGTTTCCATAACTCTACTTTGCATTTTTACAAAATTTATAACTTTTTGGAGGTATTTAGCAATTTGAGGTTAAGTTTTTGTATTACCTACCTGGTAAACTGTTATTGCAATACCAAATTATGGCAATCACTCTTAATTGTCCACTGTAATGATCTGACATGCTTTGCACAGGTTCCATAACTCTACTTTGCATTTTTACAAAATTTGAACCTTTTTAGTTAGCAATTTGAGGTCAAATTTTTATATGTATCTGGTAAACTGTTATCTCAATACCAAGTAATGGGAATCACTGTCTCCTGTCCATTGAAATGAACTGACATGCTTCGCACAGTTTCCATAACTCTACTTTGCATTTTTACAAAATTTATAACTTTTTGGAGGTATTTAGCAATTTGAGGTTAAGTTTTGTATTACCTACCTGGTAAACTGTTATCTTAATACCAAATTATGGTAATCACTCTTAATTGTCCCCTGTAATGATCTGATATTCTTCGCACAGGTTCCGTAACTATACTTCGCATTTTTACATAATTTGAACCTTTTAGTAGCAGTCTGAGGTCAAATTTTTGTATGTACCTGGTAAACTGTTATCTCAATACCAAGTAATGGGAGTCACTGTCTCCTGTCCATTGAAATGAACTGACATGCTTCGCACAGTTTCCATAACTCTACTTTGCATTTTTACAAAATTTATAACTTTTTGGAGTTATTTAGCAATTTGAGGTTAAGTTTTTAGCTCACCTGTCACAAAGTGACAAGGTGAGCTTTTGTGATCGCGCGGTGTCCGTCGTCCGTCCGTGCGTCCGTCCGTCCGTAAACTTTTGCTTGTGACCACTCTAGAGGTCACATTTTTCATAGGATCTTTATGAAAGTTGGTCAGAATGTTCATCTTGATGATATCTAGGTCAAGTTCGAAACTGGGTCACGTGCCATCAAAAACTAGGTCAGTAGGTCTAAAAATAGAAAAACCTTGTGACCTCTCTAGAGGCCAGATATTTCACAAGATCTTCATGAAAATTGGTCAGAATGTTCACCTTGATGATATCTAGGTCAAGTTCGAAACTGGGTCACGTGGGGTCAAAAACTAGGTCAGTAGGTCTAAAAATAGAATAACCTTGTGACCTCTCTAGAGGCCATATTTTTCATGAGATCTTCATGAATATTGGTCAGAATGTTTATCTTGATGATATCTAGGTCAAGTTTGAAACTGGGTCACATAGGGTCAAAAACTAGGTCATTAGGTCTAAAAATAGAAAAACCTTGTGACCTCTCTAGAGGCCATATTTCTCAATGCATCTTCATGAAAATTGGTCAGAATGTTCATCTTGATGATATCTAGGTCAAGTTCGAAACTGGGTCACGCGGGGTTAAAAACTAGGTCAGTAGATCTAAAAATAGAAAAACCTTGTGACCTCTCTAGAGGCCATAATTTTCATGAGATCTTCTTGAATATTGGTCAGAATGTTCACCTTGATGATATCTAGGTCAAGTTCGAAACTGGGTCATGTGGGGTCAAAAACTAGGTCAGTAGATCTAAAAATAGAAAAACCTTGTGACCTCTCTAGTGGCCATATTTCTCAATGGATCTTCATGAAAATTGGTCAGAATGTTCACCTTGATGATATCTAGGTCAAATTTGAAACTGGGTCATGTGCGGTTAAAAACTAGGTCAGTAGGTCTAAAAATAGGAAAACCTTGTGACCTCTCGAGGCGATATTTTTCAATGGATCTTCATGAAAATTGGTCAGAATGTTTACCTAAAAGATATCTAGGTCAAGTTCGAAACTGGGTCACGTGGGGTTAAAAACTAGGTCAGTAGATCTAAAAATAGAAAAACCTTGTGACCTCTCTAGAGGCCATACTTTTCATGAGATCTTCATGAATATTGGTCAGAATGTTCATCTTGATGATATCTAAGTCAGATTCGAAACTGGGTCACGTGGGGTCAAAAACTAGGTCAGTAGGTCTAAAAATAGAAAAAACCTTGTGACCTTTTTAGAGGCCATATTTCTTAATGGATCTTCATGAAAATTGGTGAGAATGTTCAGCTTGATGATATCTAGGTCAGGTTCGTAAGTGGGTCATGTGCGGTCAAAAACTAGGTCAGTAGGTCGAAAAATAGAAAAACGTTGTGACCTCTCTAGAGGCCATATTTTTCAAGAGATCTTCATGAAAATTGGTGAGAATGTTCACCTTGATGATATCTAGGTCAAGTTTAAAAGTGGGTCACGTGCCTTCAAAAACTAGGTCATTAGGTCAAATAATAGAAAAACCTTGTGACCTCTCTAGAGGCCATATTTTTCAATGGATCTTCATGAAAATTGGTCAGAATTTTTTATCTTGATGATATCTAGGTGACATGTGCTCAAAAACTAGGTCACTATGTCAAATGATAGAAATAACGATGTCATACTCAGTTGAACACTGGGTCATGTGGAGATAGGTGAGCGATTCAGGACCATCATGGTCCTCTTGTTGTATTACCTACCTGGTAAACTGTTATCTCAATACAAATTAAATTATGGTAATCACTCTTAATTGTCTCCTGTAATGATCTGACATGCTTCGCACATGTTCCATAACTCTACTTTGCATTTTTACAAAATTTGAACCTTTTTAGAGATAGCAATTTGAGGTCAAGATTTTGTATGTACTGGGTAAACTGTTATCTCTATACCAAGTAATGGGAATCATTGTCTCCTGTCCATTGAAATGAACTGACATGCTTCGCACAGTTTCCATAACTCTACTTTGCATTTTTATTACAAAATTTGCAGCTTTTTGGAGTTAGTTAGCAATTTGAGGTTAAGTTTTTGTATTACCTACCTGGTAAACTGTTATCTCAGTACCAAATTATGGTAATTAATCACTGTCTCTTGATTGTCCACTGTAATGATCTGACATGCTTCGCACAGGTTCCATAACTCTACTTTGCATTTTTACAAAGTTTGAACCTTTTTAGAGTTAGCAATTTGAGGTCAAGATTTTGTATACATGTACTCCGTAAACTGTTATCTCTATAGCAAGTAATGGGAATCACTGTCTCCTGTCCATTGAAATGAACTGACATGCTTCGCACAGTTTCCATAACTCTACTTTGCATTTTTACAAAATTTGAACCTTATTAGAGTTAGCAATTTGAGGTCAAGATTTTGTATGTACTCAGTAAACTGTTATCTCTATTCCAAGAACTAGTAATGGGAATCACTGTCTCTTGTCCATTGAAATGAACTGACATGCTTCGCACAGGTTCCATAACTCTACTTTGCATTTTTACAAAATTTGCAGCTTTTTAGAGTTAGCAATTTGAGGTCAAGATTTTGTATGTACTCGGTAAACTGTTATCTCTATACCAAGTATAGAAAAACTTGTTTGGCTCTTAACCAGTACCGGTATTGTCTGGAAATTTCATGTGAAAGAAACGGTTTTACCAATGAACCACATCATCTAAAATTTACAGTTGATTTGGACCAGTACTCTTAAAAATGTTCAGAAAAGTTTGTTTGGCTCTAAACCAGTATTCTCTGAAAGTTACATTATGAAAAACAATTTATATTCTGAACCATCAGCATCTAAAGTGATTTGAACCAGTATCCTTTTAAATGTTCAGAAAAGTTTATTTGGCTATAAACCAGAATCCTCTGAACACTTGTGTAGGTCCATTACTCCCTAAATGGTTGTTGTCCTGATATGCAATAGTTCTGAACCAGTTTTGTCTAAAAAGCATTTGAGTTAATTGGGAACAGTATTATCTAAAATTGTGAGCCGATTGTTTGGTTAATTGGATATTTACTGTAGAGCCAGTCATTGTCTTAATTGGCAAAAATCGTTAGGCCCTGAGCCAGTTAGGATCCCATAAAAAGTCAGGTTAGATGTGTAAGGTCGTAGGTCAACTGAAATTATAAGCACTTAACAAAGTTATTATTCTTTAAAAGCCATTGTATTAACTAGAACACATTTTCAGGCTTTTTATCAGTATGTATCCTCTAAAAAGCAAATTTTCTTAATTTGGGAACAGATCATTATGCTCACTGCAACCATATACATTAAAAAGCAATTGATTGGTATTAATATCTAATAGAATTAATAAAATTTTGCACATAAGATGTACTTTATAGACAAAACCACAACAAATTGAATGCCCTTGTTTTTCTTTAAAATAACATTTTCTGAAATATTCGAATGTAATACATCTTTAGGTGGGGGCAGGCAGGCTTTTTGCATAATATACACTTGCCAGTAACATTTTCTATTTTCTAAGGTTCTGGTGGAATTATAACATCTAGAATCTGATTAGCCCGTTATACTTAAACCTGACTTGGAACTTCATGTTGAGTAAGTGACATCCTTCCCTTGCATCTTTCCCTTGCATTGCACTGTTTCCCAGCACGCATCCCACACTTTGCTTGTCTGTCTCTTCCTTATTCATAAAGGTCCAAGTCAAAATAAGTATAGTGTGCAATTCAAAATGTGTTCAAATTATTACACTGTTGGTATGTAAATAGTTTGTCTGCTCAAAGTATTTTAATTGTGTATCAACTAATAAAAGATTCCGTAAATGTTAGGCATGTCATGTAAATTATTCAGGTCAGTAGCTTGTATGTCAAGGTCACACACAAGGGTGCTTCTATATTACTTGACTTATTAAATTTTTGAACATTTCAGTGGATTACAATGAAACTTTACACAAATGTTAAGCATAATAAAAAGGTATATGGAGTGTTTGGTCTGTTCCTCAAGATGGGTGATTATTTGCGATAGCGAAAAGACTAGCTACAGTAAGTGGTTCATTATATTGCATATTCCAGGACATTTCCAGGGCATTTATAATGGTGTGTGTAAGACATTACAGATTTGTCTTTCAGCTAATTTTACAGCTAGTACAGAGTAAAAGGAACACATGTCTTTTAGATTATATTATGCTGATTAATTTTAGGTGGTAAAATAAAAATTCATTACTTAAAATGTGACAGAAAATTTCCAGTTCCCAGGATGACTGGTTCAATTTTTCTGAAAGTATTGTAAAACTGAATAAGGGATATGTGAAGACTGATTAAACTGGTTCATGTTTCTGCAACTGCAAAATTATCCATTTTAAAAGCAAGATGAAATTTGTTAGTTTGTTTAAGATGATACTGGTCCTGTTTTAGGTGGTTATCTTTGTAGGGTCGTAATTAGCAACTGTTGAAAAAAAGTATGGGTCATCTTTAGAAAAAAAATACTGAAAAAAGCTAAGGGGACACTGGCTTCTGGTTCCTGTATTGTGTTAAAAGGCATTTAATGGACAGTGTCATCATAGGATAAAGGCAACAGAAATTATTTATTACTAGTGGTAACATTCCATGTATTACACTTTTAGAGGATAGTTCGTCATTTCGAATACAAAGACTGGCTACCGGTTTATGAAACTTTCCAGGATATTTGCAATTTTATATAACTTAGGTAAATATTCTAGTTCAAATGTTTAGGCTATAATTGACTGTAAAGGGCGGATATGGGATGGGGGGAACAATGGCCTCAACCAAACTTACCCGCCATTACATGACTGAAATACTGTTGAAAAATGGCATTAAACCCAAAACAAATCAATCGAACTTACAGAGATGTATTACTATAAACTAAACCTTGACAGACTGAGCCAGTTACTTCTAGTATTTCTAAGGTTATATCCCCAAGATAAAGCTGAATTCAGAAAGGTGGCAGAAAAAAGTCTTTAATTTATGAAGTATCCTTTTCATAAATAAGTTTAAACCAGGTAAATGGTCTTTGCATACATTTAATTAATGTGTTAAAATACAGCCAAAGGTCAGTGACTCGGTGCTTTGGTTTAATGTCTCAGACCCAATGAAAAGGTCTTTAAGTTGATTGAAGTTTCTACTATATAACCAGTCAGTTTGGACCTGTATCTACAGAGTTATGGCTCATCAATAAATAAAAACTTCAATATTTTTTGTTGTTGTTTTTTTCAGTCATCTTGGCAAGCAATTTACAGGAGAATGTGTCATACTGTATCCACCATACCTTTCACTTAATCCAAACTTTATAAAAGATATCCCTGTTATTGTCTTGGTAGAATTCGAAGCCAGTTAAGAATAGTATTTCTAGAGTTACTGCCTTTGAATTAGTCAAAATCAAGTTTTCTGTTCAATTAGTACTGTCTCTGAAAGCCTTTTGACGAGTCCTTGCTGTTCAGCGATTTTCTAAATGGACCGAATAACACGTGAAGGGATGTAGTTCCATTAGATTTCTCAAACTTCAAACAGTTCACTGCATAAATGAAGTTAAGTTGTGTCAATTCCCTTTGCTATGACCAATATATGATGTAATCTGTCATATTTATGACTTGTAATTGTGCAATACTCGAATGTAACTCATTAAGCATAAATGTGCATTTTAAGAATTGTGCAGGCTTACAAAGCTTGGGTAACATCCAGCGAAAGACAAAAAATAGTTCCACAGGGCTCCAGATAAGATGCGTATTAGCGTAAATTACATATAGAAATAATGCAAATACGCATGTATAATAATTTCTAAGCGTATAAAAACGTATATAAAATTACAGAAACGCACACAATGCTTTTTTAAAAACAAAATCTGAATCGTCTGGATGCGTTAGGTAACATAGTTGATCAGCCTTAATTCTCCCACATTGAACGTAAACACGCATCGTATGATTTCTATAAACTTTGCGTGGGTTGAATTTTGCAGTCAGTAAACGGATAAATTATCGGAAGAAGAAGCTCTTACTGGTTTGTTTAGTTACTACTGATATTAAAAATGATTTTAATTCTTATTTTTCGAGAAATAAACAAATCGGCGAAACATTAAATTATATTTTCTTGTAGTTTTTGAAATCGAAAGTAGATCGTCTATGTTTGGCTGCTTTCAGTAAGTTTCACGAAACGAAACAACTTTTTTATGAAAAGATTTAAATAAGAGGTAATTTAACCGTAAACTTCAATGTCAGATACTGCCAATTGCTGCTAAATGTCTTCGTATCATCACAATTTGTAAAATATATTGTTCAACATACTGGAGAAAAGTGTAATAGTATCCGGATATAATATTTTGGGTAAATATCGAGCTGTTATGAAATTTTAAGAAAAAAACTAAAAACAAACTGAAACTGGTAGACTATATTGTCAGTACATCAATCATTAGCCGACTCAGGCCCTTCAGGCCTTTGATTATATTTTGCAGTGTTAGGGACCGTTTCAGCCATTTTTGCCTATTTATTGTATTGTATTAATTTTTTCATCATATTATATAAGGTTTTTAGGACTGTGGTTAGAGTGGTCGGTTTATCATTATCATAGTGATAGTACACTGCCTACTACTGGTCTTGGAAGTTAAACGACCACATTTACATTTATATTTAATCTTTACGTTTTGTGATAAGGTAGATAAGCAAAGAGATGCGGGCAATTGGGTTTTCAGGAAAACTAACCATAACAGAGTAAGTTTAGGGCAGTTGTGGCCCAACGTGCTTTGACAGTATTTTTTTCTCTGTGCTCCACGACCACCCATTCACAAAGTATCCCTACATTATAACATTTTTTTTTAACCTTGAAAATAGTGACAATTTTTTTATATTTTTTTTTATCTCTTTGAGCATTGGTTAAATTTCAGTCCAATAATGACTGTAATCTACAGTAGTGTTTGGATATGCACTGAAAACAAAAAAATCAAACAATTATCTAATTTGGAGTACAGAATTTATTTTGTTATAGTTGCCGGACGTGCCTTATTCTTTTAAATATTTCTTACCTAAATTTCGAAAACTAGGGATGAAAAATGGAGAATAAAGTTAATATCAGCACCTGAATTTTTTTTAAAATAGCAACCTGTAGTTATAGATTCTGACATTTTAAGGTTTCACAGATGATATATCATAAAATAAATGTTTACTGATTTTTCACTGAATAATGCTGAAAATGTATACTATAATAATTTAATTATCCTGTACACCATAGGTAAATGAATTTCAATGAACGGTTTAATAAAATACAGTGAATAAATGTTGATTAAATTGACTTATGAATGTTGAACAATTATTGTATAAAAAAACAGTGAGTGAATGTTGAAATGAATAATATTTGTAACAGTACTTAAGTACAGTAAATGAATATCAAATTCAAAATTGGCTTTTTAAAACAATGGCCAGACTAGTTGAATTAGTAATTGTTAAAAAAGAGGCAGATTAGATATTTTTGTCACACAAATTACTTTCTAAAATTTTTGTTTGTTGTTACAGTGTAAGGTTCTTGTGTAACATAACAATGACAAGGTGATTTATTTTGTAACATAAAGAAGCAAGGTCTTAGAAGGTGAATTTATTTTTGTAACAAGAAGCAGCAAGGTCTTTAAGTGAATTAAGTTCTTTAATGAATTTATTTAGTAACATAAAGCAGCAAGTCTGTAAGGTGAATTTAATTTTGTAACATAATTTAAAGCAGCAATGTCTTTTAAGTGAATTTATTTAGTAACATAAAACAGCAAGGTCTTTAAGTAGATTTAACATTGTTCACTCTGTGTAAGGGGTATAACTGTGTTGATATTTCATATTCGCCTGACTCAATTATCAATGCAAATCAGTAATAGTAAAGGTCATTTTTTTGTTTTCTTTAAAGGTTACGGCCAAGTGAGGATTTTTGCTGTACTCTGAATTTTTACTTAAGAAACTGAAAGAATAAATAATCCTCCATACAAGATTAAAACTATTCTCTCAAAGGTCCAAGGACATATTTTAGAAGTCAAATTGTCCTTTTTTTTTTGTTGTTGTTTGTCCAGTATATAACTGTTTTCAAGCCAAGTATGATTTTTTAAGAAAACTTGAACATCAACATTGAACATTGGGCTTGGTTAATGGAGAGTTTTATGGTAACAGTAACCATGGATACTGAGTCCTTTTGCATCAGTTTTTACAAGGTACCTACAATCACTTTGAAGAAGGTTTATGCCACTGATTTCATTGAAGCTAATATTCCACTGCATAATTTAGAAATATCTTTATAGTATTAATGGTGAATAAATATTCAATGTGTTAATGTTTAATTACCATAGTATTTAATTAAATACAAATAGTTTGGATAAAGGAAAAAAATAGAATATCATTAAATGGATCATTTAGAACTTGATTTTGGTTACTTTTGTTGCATACAATATCTGTTGAAAAAGAATGATATTAGTCTATTTTAGGTTGATACTGAAACAACTTATATTACCACTGCATCATTTTAAGACAAGCAATATGTGTTATCATTATTAAACAGTTAGATGCAATAGATTAGGGCCCTTTCTGGAAGAAACGAAGTACATGCATTAGAAATTTAACACACAGTTGTTCATGGGCAGATAGGGTGTTGACAGTATGGATTATAAAGAATCACTAAACATATAAATTATAATTCATTCTCACATCAACCTTTAGCAGAAATTAAGTGACAGAATTACATTATTTGAAGAATACATTTGACAATGTATGCTCATTATTAACATTTGGAATAAGCTGCGGTCATGTTCTTTTATGATTTTGACTTTTTCTAATTGGGTAATACAGTACAGCATATAAGAAACCTACATTTCACTTCATCCAAGCTTAACAACATAGAAATGTTATATCTCCTGCAGTTTCGTAGAATATCTTTGCAAAAATGTTTTCCATACATACAGAATTGAGCTGTTAGGTACAAGGTCAAGTCATTGTTGGATCTAAGGATCTCATCTCTTCTTTAGTTATTAACATGTACAAATACTTGCCATAATGAAATGTTTTATGCAATTATCAATTGTATTTGGTTTAAGAGATGCAAGCTATGGGCGCAGATATTAGTAATTTGATTTTTAATTCAATTTTAACCTGTTTCAAAAGGAACTAGTTATAATGTAATTCAATTATCACTTTATGCTGGACACAAGAGCTCAAAATCACTTAACAGTATGGGATAATGCTATTGTACTGATTGATTATAATTTTAAATGTAAATTATAGAAAATATTATCATAAAATTGAGAAACTAACTATTGATTGGAGGTTTAACCCTTTTACCACATTACCTAACATCCGAGGGGTAGTTTTGCCGAGTAAAATAGTTTACACAAATTGAGTCTGCATTGAGAGAAAAATATTGATCGGAACTGAGGGCTTTGGTTCCTTTACTCTTGCTTGTACTCACCAGCTTTTATATTGCACATCTATCTACTATCCCACGGCACACTAATAGTAGGTTTTCCCCATGAGCTAGCCAAGTGTTAACTCTAGCTATCCGGGTGACGATTATCCTTGTTTGCTAAGTGCCGCTATTTCATACACCCACCAAGCCTTAATATTATACATCGAGCTATCTATCCATGGCGCTACTATAGTAGTGTTCTCCCGTGATGGCTAGCCAAGGGTGTTAACTCAAGCTATCTTTCCTTTGTTGCTAAAGTGCCGCAATACACCCTCCAAGCTGAATATTATACATCCTAGCTACTATCCCATGGCGCTACTAATTGTAGGTTTTCCCGTGATGCTAGCCAAGAGTTTACTCTAGCTATTCTTTCCTTTGTTGCTAAGTGCCGCTATTAACAACCTCACCAAGCCTTAATATATACCATCTAGCTAGCTATCCCATGGCGCTTACAATAGTAGGTTTTCCGTATGCTAGCCCAAGGTGGTTTTACTCCAAGCTATCTTTCCCTTTGTTGCTAATGCCGCTATTACACCCACCAAGCTTTTTATTATACATCTATCTAGCTATCCCACGGCGCTACTAATAGGTTTTTTCCCATGATGCTAGCCAAGGTTTAACTCTAGCTATCTTTTCCTTGTTGCGAAAGTGCCGCTATTACACTCACCAAGCTTAATATTCTACATCTACTAGCTAGCTATACCAGGCGCTACTAATTAGTTAGGTTTTTCCCGTATGGCTAACCAAAGGTGTTTTTCTTTATTTATCTAGCTAGCTTATCTTTCCTACTATTCATCTGGCTGTATTATATACCAGTAGATCCTTCTAATCCAAGTCTTTTCAGTCTTTAAATTGTTTCAACAATTTCTACGATTCCTGACAAAAATCTTTCAAACTTAATAGTTTATAGAAACTTAAGGTATCGATAAATTTGAATTTGAGGTTTGAATATATACAAAATGCTAAATAGGGGCAAGTGTTTACCCTGATGCAATAGTGGGGTGGGGGAATGACTTTTTAAAAGCAAAGATTGAAAATACTTATGTACTTAAAAATAATGTCAGTCTTACAAACACAGCAGGTAATATTGCAAAGAAATAAGCTTAATTGTGTGGAATCAATTCTATATCTGCTTTCAGGTTTGGTATTTCCATATAATAGCAGAATCTATGCTTTAACAAATGTTTACAGAAGAAAGCATGTGGGAATGTTTAGGTAAAAATATTTTGTTAAAAGTGCAAAAATTATTAAAATTCCTAGTCCAGCAAGCAAGGTTATAACGCAATAAATTTTAAAGCCTGTCCTTCATGATGTGTTCAATTGGATCACACGCAGGATGGGTAATGTGTGGTGGAAGTGGCAGTATTCCAAAATATTTGTGCACTCTGTAACTATTTAATCTGTTTTACAAAAGTTTGTCAGATTGTTAATATCAAGACCGAATACTAATAACGAGGATGATCAGAGTTATGGCCCTTGAAATTGATGATATCGGGTGAATTGTGGTTGCTGTTCAATTAAAAATTTATACAGTCTTGTATTTATATTAATGGTCTAAAATTCCTCTACCTGTCAGAAGGGAATGAAAGTTTATGGGGTAGAAACACTATTCTTTGATTATGAAGGCCACAATTGGTAAACTTTAAACTGGAAAATTGCTGTTAAAAATTTGTGCATGCAGTTTCCACTCAGGTCCTTTGGGATTTTTCTTGTGGAGATGCAGTAAGAGTACCATAAATTACTGCAAATTGGCAATGTAATTTAAAACACAGTGAAATAATTGATGTTAAAATATTGTTGTTGTTTTTGGGTTTTTATGCCCCCGAAGGGAGGCATAAAGTTTTTGAACCGTCTGTCTGTCTGTCGGTCTGTCCATTCCTGTCGTCTGTCCGCATTTTCCTGACGGGTCCATATCTTTTGTCATCGATGATGGATTCTCAAATACTTGGCATGAATGTGTACACAGTAAGACGACGTGCGTGCGTAAAGACCCAGGTCCGTAGCTCAAAGTGGTCAAGTCACACATAAACCCGTTAAAGGCTAGTGCATTGATGGGCGTGTACCGGTCCATATCTTTGTCATCGATGGATGGATTTCAAATAACTTGGCATGAATGTGTACGACAGTAAACCCGGGGGGGGGCAGTGCCATGAACCAGGTCCATAGCTCAAAGTCAAGGTCACACGAGACGTAAAGGAAAGTGCATTGGATGGGCGTGTCCTGTCCATATTCTTTTGTCCACGATGGTATGGATTTTATCCAAAGTAACTTTCATGAAATGTGTACCACAGTAAGACGACGTGTCACAACACAAGACCCCGGTCCGTTGCTCAAAGGTCAAGGTCACACTGGACGTTTAAAGCGAGAATCATTTTTCATGATAGTTGACCATTGAAGGGCATGTCGGGTCCCATATCTTTGTCAATCATGCATGGATTTTAAAATAAACTATGCATGAATGTGTGACACAGTAAAACGATGTGGTCGCGCGCAAGACCCAGCTCCGTAGTCAAAGGCCCTAAACTCTAACATCGGCCATAACTAATCATTCAAAAGGCCATCGGGCAATGTTGTCCATCTACTTAGACAGCTCTTTGTTTTCTTTAATTTTGGCACAGTTTGTTCTTACCATAAAAAGAAGCTGCTTTGTTTTGTTTAAAAATGTTTTTGTTTGAAACACATGACAAGATATTATCGGCACATAAATGCAAAGTATTGTAGAATAATTGATAAGTAAGGTTGGGAAAATTGTATGAGGTAGCATATGGTCTTCAGGAAATGAACACAGTGGCACAGCCTTTAGTCTGCATTTATATTTGGGAAGACAAAGTTTAAGGTCTTTCATGTTACTTCATGTATAAGTCTTTATGTTGAATTAATATCTTAGACATCTTTCAAGGCCAGTAATTTACTTAAACAAAAGAGGTACATGTAATCATGTAAGATAATTAAGTACAGATCAAAATTAGTATTGTGGCAAGTTTTTTTAACATCAATAATTTTTGTAACATATTTTTTTTCTCTGAAGCATACAATTTAACTATCTTCATTATTCAACTGTATAGCTTTAATCTTCAGAGTTATTGCTTGGATTAGTCAAATTTGAAAATTCATTTCCGTCAAGAGCATATCTTTTTGTGTTGGGGGGGGCATTTAAGCAGTTACCTAACTCAGTAAATTTATATACATCGAAGACTGTTTTAAGAGACCGACTATGGGAAGCAAGCGAAATAAGGTCACATATGACAGGGAGTCCCATCCTTAAGGCCGTCAGTCTCACTTAACAGATGACGCTGGGTTCATATATTTTTTCCAATTAAAGTACATGATAATCCGGATACTTATATATTGGCCTCTTTTAAGGTAGGAAGAAAAAATGATAAATGGCTATTTCTTATTGCATATTGATAAAATAATATAAATTTCAATCATTGCATCATTCGTATATGTTGATAAAACAAATTTAAGCTCATGATCTGGCAAGAAAAATTAAGGGGAGCATAAAATAAAAAATGTTCCATAATGAACTATTTACACACTGAGGTTATGATATTTATATTTTTGTGTACTCAATTGTTCATTGACATTTTATTCGATTATTGACTGCATCTTTAATCTGTGTTTACTTCGTCGTTTTGCTGTTTAAATACCGCCATATTTTAGTTCACCAGGAATAAAAGTTAATTTATGCACCGACTCCGAATCTTTTCCCCAGCGACTTATACGCTGGTTTTTCCTAATCGAGCAACTTCAAGTGCTTTAACATACGCTGTTCTAAATGTCAAAAACAGTTCTTTTTTTAGTTTTTCATCAGCCATTTTTTGTTAACAAATTAAGTTCTCGTCTCAAACAACTTCCCGCGAGATAAAGAACAGGTAACTCTATCGTGTAAAATCTTGCGCAGGGAGCATCTCAAAGTTGCTGAAAACTGCGAAATATCGATTCAGGACCTAGTTCACAGTCGATTGTCGCTTAAGGCAGGGGGTTGCTTAAGTCAGACTCTTTTAATAGTAAACTGCGTCTGGAGCATAAAATAGGGTCGCATATGACAGGGAGTCGCTAAATTCAGGGGGTCGTTAAGGCAGTCTCGACTGTACTTGATTCCAGCTGCAGTTTCCATCATATTTAAAAAGAACACCAAAACAAACAAGGACCAGCACAAGTTGTTAAAACAGTGTCCATTAAAAGCAAATCGGGCAGATCTTTTAAATGATTGGGTTTTTTTAAGATATAATGATAATAATCTAAGTCAAACCAATTGCCAAATGTCTGTTAAGGAATCATATTTATGAAATACAATGTACTGGTTATGAAGACAAAAAACAGGGTAAAAGGTTAAGGGAATGTGCTAAGGCCTCACCAAATAAAAAGTTGTCTTCATGCGGATTGGCCGCCTCGTATATTATCAGAAACACAAAAAAAATATTTTTTTTTGTTTTTGCTTGCACCACGCCCCAATGAAAAAATCAATCCAAATTTTTTTGTGCGCTACTTTTTAACGGACGTAATATGTATCAATGCTTATAATTCCAGTCCTAGATTGGTCTCAAATGGATTTTAATCAAAATGAATACATACTCTACTCACACATCGTCTATAATAAATCATAACACTTATATTTAGTTTGCATTAAAGTGGTTACCCCTTTATGCCAGTTATGCCCATTTTCTTCAAATGTTTACCAAATTACATGCTAAAAAAATCGATTTATTTCATTGAAAACTGGATGAAGAAAAGCTTAACTAATTTATTTGATAACATCAATCCTACATTATTGTGGTAAGGGTAAATACTTATAGAATGCATTCCACTTATTCTGTTTCACTGTTTTTCCTGTCCAAATGATCAGCATTTGCATACGAAAGTTGGTGGGGTAAGGATTTACATTATGAGTTGTTTTTCAGAACCGTTTCGATATTCAAATGTTCCAATCATTTAGTGACTAATGTTAATGCTAATGCACGTGTAATCTCCATTTCAGACTTTATGAGTCTTTTGTTTCAATCAAATTTAATATGTTTATGAAAAGTTTAAAGTTAGAAAGAAGTTGTACAATAAGACTTCATGCTCGACATTTTCTGAATTAGTGCTTTGCCAGTAAAAGGGGCATGATAGTCAGAACTCTGAAAGTACAGAGCTATGGTCATTATATAAAACTTATTATTTGATGTATCAAAAACTCTGTACAGTCAGCTAAGAATGCTCATTTTCATAGCAGTAAATATCAAGTCCATATGTTGAGATAAGTATGGTGTAAGGTCATGCTTTGTTGTATTATTACATATTTCTAACAGCATGTTCAAAAGCATGCATTATTTATTACAGTGTACTGACGACACTGTTAAAAACATTTTTTTCACAGTTCGCTTTGTAGTGCTTCTGCAGGTCAATTTTCTAAATACCCCTGGGGACTAACTTTTTAATTTAAAAGGCTAGCATACATTTTAAGTTTTTTACTAGTCAGCCGAGAGCCAAATGAAGCTAAATATATTTTCTTCGCTCTTTTTCGCTCGCTCCTGATTTTTTTTTCTCACAACCTAAACACATATATAAATATTTTTTCGCTCGCACTGCCCAATTTTTTCCAGAAAAAAATCCGATGAACAACTTATCATTTGTGTGCCTAAAGTTGATAAAATGGTGTTAAACACATTGGGCCTGTTAAAGAAAGATGGAATCGGGGAGTAGCTAGGTCCATAAGGGGTCTAGCTGTTCCAGAACTGGAGCGGAGAAACGAGTTAACTTTTCTCATACCACATGAGGTCTTTCAAAAATGTAATTCAAAGTAGTAATTGGTCATGTAAACTGAAAATGTCTGTTACTATGTCAGTTGAGAAGCCCTTGGTTACCACTGTAAAAGAGGTATATTATGCCTAACCCAACTTTGAAGTCTGTCAGAATGTTTTGGTTTTAAGAGATTAAGTTCGGAACTTGGTTATCTTCTTGGTTTCAAAACATAATCCCTTTAACTGTTGGATCTATCCTCAAAGGTAGTTCCTGTGGGTTTAAAAGATGGGAATCGGGGAGTAAGCTAGGTCATTAAGTCCTTTTATAACAGAAGTAGTGGCGGATAAATAGTAACTTTTCTCCTATCACATGAGGATCTTTCAAAAATGAAATACAAAGTAGTAAGTGGTCAGTAGCCAAAAATGTCTGTAACCTATGTCAATTGAGAAAGCCCTTGTTAACACTGTAAAAGAGATATTTCTCTGGCCTAACCAATTCAACTCTTATTTATTCATATTAGATAACAAAACATTCAGACCTCATTTTCAGCACGTTAGAGCATATCATGATAAGAAACCATATATGGTCATTTAGAATAACATGTCTTCTTATCAAAAATAGAAAAATATTGACAGTTATGTTGAGTATAAGAAAAATAATCTGTTCTGAGAAACATCACCCTCTAAAATGCCCCCATTGAAAACAGCCATTTAGCAGTTATGCGTAGGTAGACAATTTTCGCAAGAATAAAACTTATTCCCAAGAAATTTACAATGAAAATGGTCTAGATCTATTCTCAAAACTATAAGCATAAACATTAAGCCAAAAATTAAACTGTCACCACTCATGTCCACTCATTAGACCAGATTTCATCCATAGCATGGACACTACATTTTTGGTCTACTTCACATGTAACACTGAGTAGTCACTTCCGTTTGGGGGGTGTAAATCCCTCCAGGATGTGTGGTCATGAAACTGAAATGTCTGTTACTATGTCAGTTGAGAAAGCCCTTGTTAACACAATAAAAGAGTAATTTTTTTTGCCTAACCAACTTGAAGCATGTCAGAAGGTTGGTTTTAAGAGTTAAGTTAACATTTTTTTTTTAACAATTAAAAATATTATTACATCCTGACTATCAGCATTGTTGCATTTGATTTGGACCAGCCCTTACCTTGCTCGGCAGCATGTTTTGTGAATAGGCATCAATACTATATATAAATATAATGTCAAATAATAAATACAAAAATGTTGAATCGACATCCAAATTAAATTTCAAAGTATGGCTTTTATGACATACAGTGGCATAACTACTAGAAAATGGCGCATACATACCGACTAAAGTGACAATTATACCTATAGTTTTGGAAATGGAACAAGTCTCCTTAAAAATGTTCAGAAAAGTTTGGTTTGGCTCCTAAACCATTTTCTCTGAAAGTTAACATTATGAAAAACAATTTAATATTCTGAAACCATCAGCATCAACTAAAAGGGTCTGGGGGGAGGGGTTCCAGTAACCTTTTACATGTTCAGAAAAGTTTATTTGGCTATAAACCAGAATCACTTCTGAACACTGTGTAGGTCTATTACCCCCTAAATGGTTGTTTGTCCCTGATATGCAATAGTTTCGGAACCATTTTTCTAAAAGCATTTTGAGTAATTGGAAACAGTAATAATCTAAAATGTGAGCCAGTTGTATAGGCTCTACATAAATATTCCAATTTACCAGTCATTGTCATAATTGGCAAAAATCGTAGGCCCTGAGCCAGTTTAGGATCCCATTAAAAAATCAGTTAGATTGTAAGTCGTAGTCAACTAAATTATAAGCACTTAACAAAGTTATTAGTTCGTTTAAAGCCATTGTATTAACTAGAACACTTTTCAGGCTTTATCAGTCTGTATCCTCAAAAAAGCAAATTTTCTTAATTTTGGGAACAGATCATATATGCTCACTGCAACCATATACATTAAAAACAATTGATTGTATTAATATCTAATACAATTAAGTAAAATTTTGCAAATAAGATGTACTCTTATAGACAAAACCAAACAAATTGAATGCCCATGTTTTTCTTTAAAATACATTTTTCTGGGGAAATATTGCGAATGTAATACAGCTTTAGGTTGGGGGCAGGCAGCTTTTAGCATAAATATACACTAGCCCAGTAAATTTTTCTATTTTCTAAGGCTCGTGGAATTAATAACACTAGAATATGATTAGCCCGTTATACTTAAACCTGACTTGGAACTTCATGTTGAGTAAGTGACCATCTTCCTTTGCATCTTCCCTTGCATTGCACGAGTTTCCCAGCACGCATCCACACTTTGCTTGTCTGTCTCTTCCTTCTTCATAAGGTCCAAGTAGTCTAAATAAGTATAGTGTGGCAATCCCAAAATGTGTTTCAAAATATCACACTGTTGGTATGTAAATAGTTTTGCCTCAAAGTAGTTACTTGGTGTATCATCTAATAAAAGATTCCGTAAATGTTAACATGTCATGTAATTCTTCAGGTCAGTAGCTAGTATGTCAAGGTCACACACAAGGGTGATTCTATATACTTGACTTTCTTAAATGGGTATCAGGGCTGGCTTAATGAAACTTTACAACAAATGTTTAAGCATATTAAAAAAGGTATATGGAGTTTTGAGTCTGTTCCCTGCAAATGGGTGATTATTTGCGATAGCGAAAAGACAGCTACAGAAGTGGTTTCATTACATTGCATATTACAGGACATTTCCAAGGCAATTATAATGGTGTGTGTAAGACATTCAGCTTAATATTTACAGCTATACAGGGAAAAGGCCACATGGCTGGTTGTGAATTATATTATGCCTGATTAATATTAGGTGTACAATCAAAATTCATACTTAAAATGTGACAGAAAATTTCCAGTTCCCAGGATACTGGTTCAATTTTTCTGAAAGTATTGTAAAACTGAATAAGGGATATTTGAAAGACTGATAAAACAGGTTCATGTTTCTGCAAACTGCAAAATTATCCATTTTAAAAGCTAAGATGAAAATTTGTTAGTGTTTAAGATGAAACTGTTCCTGTTTTTAGGTGGTTATCTTTGTAGGTCGTAATTAGCAACTGTTGAAAAAAAGTATGGGTCATCTTTAGAAAACATACTGAAAAAAGCAAAGGGACACTGGCTTCTTGTTCCTGTATTGTGTTAGAAAAGGCATTTTAATGGACAGTGTCATCATAGATAAAGGCAACAGAAATAATTTATTACTAGTGGAAACATTCCCAAGTAGTACACTTTTAGAGGAATAGCTCGTCATTTCGGCATACAAAGACTGCTACCGGTTTAATAAACTTTCAGGATATTGCAGTTAATAAAACTTAGGTAAATATTCTAGTTTTCAAATGATTAGGCTACTAATAGACTGTAAAGGGCGGATATGGGAAGGGGGAACAATGGCCTCAACCAAACATACCCTCCATTAACATGACTGAAATAACTTTGAAAAAGGCATAAACCCAAACCAAATCAATCGAACTTACAGAGATGATCACTAGAAAACTAAACCTTACCAGACTAGGCCCGTTAACTTCTAGTATTTCTAAGGTTATAATATCCCCAAGATAAAGCAGAATTCAGTAATGGTGTCAGAAAAAATCTTTAATTTATGAAGTCTCCTTTTCATAAATAATTTAAACCAGGTAAATGGTCTTTGCATACATATAATTATGTGTTAAAATACTGCCAAAGGTCAGTGACATCGTGCTTTGGTTTCATGACTCAGAACCCACAATGAAAAGTCTTTAAGTTGATTGAAGTTTCTCTATATGACCCAGTCAGTTGGACCGTATCTACCGAGTTAATGGCTCATCAATAAATAAAAACTTCAATGTTTTTTGTTGTTGTTTTTAGCTCACCTGTCACAAAGTGACAAGGTGAGCTTTTGTGATCACGCGGTGTCCGTCGTCCGTCCGTCCGTCCGTGCGTGCGTCCGTCCGTCCGTAAACTTTTGCTTGTGACCACTCTAGAGGTCACATTTTTCATTGGATCTTTATGAAAGTTGGTCAGAATGTTCATCTTGATGATATCTAGGTCAAGTTCGAAACTGGGTCACGTGCCTTCAAAAACTAGGTCAGTAGGTCTAAAAATAGAAAAACCTTGTGACCTCTCTAGAGGCCATATTTTTCACAAGATCTTCATGAAAATTGGTCAGAATGTTCAACTTGATGATATCTAGATCAAGTTTGAAACTGGGTCACGTGCCATCAAAAACTAGGTCAGTAGGTCTAAAAATAGAAAAACCTTGTGACCTCTCTAGAGGCCATATATTTCACAAGATCTTCATGAAAATTAATCAGAACGTTCACCTTGATGATATCTAGGTCAAGTTCGAAACTGGTACACATGCCGTCAAAAACTAGGTCAGTAGGTCAAATAATAGAAAAACCTTGTGACCTCTCTAAAGGCCATATTTTTCATGGGATCTGTATGAAAGTTGGTCTGAATGTTCATCTTGATGATATCTAGGTCATCTTTGAACCTGGGTCACGTGCCATCAAAAACTAGGTCAGTAGGTCTAAAAATAGAAAAACCTTGTGACCTCTCTAGAGGCCATATATTTCACAAGATCTTCATGAAAATTGGTCAGAATGTTCACCTTGATGATATCTAGGTCAAGTTCGAAACTGGGTCACGTGCCATTAAAAACTAGGTCAGTAGGTCAAATAATAGAAAAACCTTCTGACCTCTCTATAGGCCATATTTTTCATGGGATCTGTATGAAAGTTGGTCTGAATGTTCATCTTGATGATATCTAGGTCAAGTTTGAAACTGGGTCACGTGCGATCAAAAACTAGGTCAGTAGGTCTAAAAATAGAAAAACCTTGTGACCTCTCTAGAGGCCATATATTTCATGAGATCTTCATGAAAATTGGTCAGAATGTTCACCTTGATGATATCTAGGTCAAGTTTGAAAGTGGGTCACGTGTCTTCAAAAACTAGGTCAGTAGGTCAAATAATAGAATAACCTTGTGACCTCTCTAGAGGCCATATTTTTCATGGGATCTGTATGAAAGTTGGTCTGAATGTTCATCTTGATGATATCTAGGTCAAGTTCGAAAGTGGATCACGTGCCATCAAAAACTAGGTCAGTAGGTCAAATAATAGAAAAACCTTGTGACCTCTCTAAAGACCATATTTTTCATGGGATCTGTATGAAAATTGGTTTGAATGTTCATCTTGATGATATCTAGGTCGAGTTCGAAACAGGGTCATGTGCGGACAAAAACTAGGTCAGCAGGTCTAAAAATAGAAAAACCTTGTGACCTCTCTAGAGGCCATACTTGAGAATGGATTTCCATTAAAATTGGTCAGAATGTTCACCTTGATGATATCTAGGTCAAGTTTGAAAATTGGTCATGTGCCTTTAAAAACTAGGTTAGTAGGTCAAATAATAAAAAAAACCTTGTGACCTCTCTAGAGGCCATACTTTTCATGGGATCTGTATGAAAGTTGGTCTGAATGTTCATCTTGATGATATCTAGGTCAAGTTTGAAACTGGGTCAACTGCGGTCAAAAACTAGGTCAGTAGGTCTAAAATTATTAAAATCTTTTGACCTCTCTAGAGGCCATATTTTTCAATGGATCTTCATGAAAATTGATCTGAATGTTCACCTTCATGATATCTAGGTCAGTTTTGTAACTGGGTCACATGCGGTCAAAAACTAGGCCATTAGGTTTAAAAATAGAAAGACCTTGTGACCTCTCTAGAGGCCATATTTTTCATGAGATCTTCATGAAAATTAGTGAGAATGTTCACCTTGATGATATCTAGGTAAAGTTCAAAACAGGGTCACGTACCTTCGAAAACTAGGTCAATAGGTCAAATAATAGAAAAACCTTGTGACCTCTGTAGAGACCATATTTTTCAATGGATCTTTATGAAAATTGGTCAGAATTTTTATCGTGATAATATCTAGGTCAAGTTCAAAACTGGGTCACATGAGCTCAAAAACTAGGTCACTATGTCAAATAATGATGTCATACTCAAAACCGGGTCATGTGGGAAGAGGTGAGCGATTCAGGACCATCATGGTCCTCTTGTTTTCAGTCATCTTGCCAAGCAGTTTACAGGAGAATATGTCATGCTGTATCCACCATACCTTTCACTTAATCCAAACTTTATAAAAGATATCCCTGTTATTGTCTTGGTAGAATTCGAAGCCAGTTAAGAATAGTATTTCTAGAGTTACTGCCTTTGAATTAGTCAAAATCAAGTTTTCTGTTCAATTAGTACTGTCTTTGCAAATATTAATTCTGCCAATTCACATAGTATCAGTTTTAGGATTCTTGCAGATTTAGCTCATTATGTACTTGCTATAGATTAACATTTGCTTATTTGCTGAATGTTAAGGATTTCTTTTACAGACATTGCAAGATTTTTGATTTGTAGGACAAGAAATTTTTATTTTGGAAACTACAACCATTATTAGAAGTAAAATTAAACAATTTAATATAACCTTTGTTTTGCAATTGTAAATTTGAACCACCCAAGTATATAAGATAGATTTAGCATGGCAGATTGCAAGCAGTCAACAATGGATATAGTTGTGATAAGCAGTATAGTATTTGTAATAATATCTTGACATTGGGGAGGGGTGGGCACAAAAAGGGTGTAATGTAGGATAAGTTCCATGCTATATAATAAATGTTATTTCATGAACGGATCAAACCACAATATTTTTCATGGTATTTCTGAAATGAATTTCATTACATAGTGGGTAAAGCTGCTATTAATTTGGTTTAGAAGAGTACAGTAACTGTTATATTTTAGGATGTCCACTTTAAAGTTGTCAGCCACTTTAAAGGTGTCTCAGTATAAAAGTGTCAGCCACTGTAATAATTTAAGGAATCAGTTGTTGTTACACCCACCATAATCCGACACTGCCCTGAAGGCGGTGTCGAGTATATGGGATACACTTTTATTTCGGACCCTGTAAAGATGGTAATGAATAGTTTCGGAGTGATAAACTGAACACAGTGAATAGTTTGTAAAAGGATCAACGATATTGCACAATACATTTTAGTGAATAAACAAAAAAAAATGGCAAAAAGAAAACATAAAAAATGTATGTAATGCAACTTATTATGTGATTTAAAACAATGCTACCTGTCTTTCCTCTCCTTATTTGTAGAGCAGAACATATTTTTAGCTCGACTATTCATAGAATAGTAGAGCTATTGGACTCGCCCATGCGTCGGCGTCCGCGTCCGCATCCCGATTTGGTTAAGGTTTTGTATGTAAGCTGGTATCTCAATAACCACTTGTGGGAATGGATTGAAACTTCACACACTTATTCACTGTGATAAACTGACCTACACTGCACAGGTTCCATAACTCTATTTTGCTTTTTTACAAAATTATGCCCCTTTTTCGTCTTAGAAATTTTTGGTTTAGGTTTTGTATGTAAGCTGGTATCTCAGTACTTACTAATGGGAATGGATTGAAACTTCACATACTTGTTCACTATCATGATCTGACATGCACTAAGCAAGTCCCATAACTCTGCTCTTTTTTTTCTCTAAATTATGCCCCTTTTTCGACTTAGAAATTTTTAGTTAAGGTTTTGTATGTAAGCTGGTATCTCAGTAACCACTTGTGGGAATGGATTGAAACTTCACACACTTATTCACTGTGATAAACTGACCTACATTGCACAGGTTCCATAACTCTATTTTACTTTTTTACAAAATTATGCCCCTTTTTCGACTTAGAAATTTTTGGTTAAGGTTTTGTATGTAAGCTGGTATCTCAGTACTTAATAATGGGAATGGATTGAAACTTCACATACTTGTTCACTGTCATGATCTGACATGCACTAAGCAAGTCCCATAACTCTACTCTTTTTTTTTTCAAAATTATGTCCCTTTTTTTGACTTAGTTTTTGGTTAAGTTTTTGTATGTAAGCTGGTATCTCAGTATCCACAAATTGGAAAGGATCGAAACTTCACACACTTGTTCACTGTCATGATATGACATGCAGTACAGAGGTTCAATACCTCTACTTTGCATTTTACAAAATTATGCCCCTTTTTCAACATTTGTATTAATTCAATTGACAAGGCTGTTGAATAGTCGAGCGTTGCTGTCCTCCGACAGCTCTTGTTTTATTTACAATTTCGTCAAAAATGTTGATCAGATTTATTGATAAGGGAGGTTACTCTGTAAGTCAAGTTTTCTATTTCTATTCTTAGCATGACCTACTTACCTATCTCATTTTTAGCTCATCTGATTTTTTTTAAAAAAATGATGAGTTATTGTCATCACTTGAGCGGTTGTCGGCGTTGCCTAGTTAAGTTTTATGTTTAGGTCAGCTTTTCTCCTAAACTATCAAAGCTATTGCTTTGAAACTTGGAATACTTGTTCACCATCATAAGCTGACCCTGTATAGCAAGAAACATAACTCCATCTTGCTTTTTGCAAGATTTATGGCCCCCTTTTGTACATAGAAAATATCAGATTTCTTGGTTAAGTGTTATGTTTAGGTCAACTTTTCTCCTAAACTATCAAAGCTATTGCTTTAAAACTTGCAACACTTGTTCACCATCATATGTTGACCCTGTACAGCAAGAAACATAACTCCGTCCTGCTTTTTGCAAGATTTATGGCCCCTTTTGGACCTAGAAAATAATTTTCTTGGTTGAGTATTATGTTTAAGTCAACTTTTCTCATAAACTATCAAAGCTATTGCTTTAAAACTTGCAACAGTTTTTCACCATCATAAGTGGACACTGTACATCAAGAAACATAACTCTATACTGCTTTTTGCAAGAATGATGGCCCTTTTTAGACTTAGAAAATCATGGGTAGGACAATATTTCTATTACACAAAAAAAATCCGATGAGCATCAGCACCCGCAAGGCGGTGCTCTTGTCTATAAATAGAACACACCGCAGATATACCATACTGAAACGCGTGAATCGCCTGGACAAGGGAGCGTTCGTGTATTTTACAATAATCTTGCAGTAAACTTCGAAGAGAATATTTAAAAAAAATATGGAAAATTACAATTTGCCTGCATAAAAATTCCTTGAAAAAAAAACAACGTATTTACAAAGTAAATAAAGGAATCGATAAGCATAGATATGTTGAAATGAACGAAGGAAGTGCCGCTGTTAACTTATTTTTAACCTTTTGTCTTATTTTCTTTGTTGATAGGTACAGTGATGTAATTTCAGAATGCGCACACTTTTGCAAATTCCTATTTCTGTTTGTTTTGTTTGTTTGTTTGTTTGTTTTTCTTCTTTTTTTCTCTTTTTTTTTTTTGCTTATGTGTCATATAGATCTACTCATTGTTTACAGATATACACTGTCAACTAAAGCCCGCCCGCTTAGCTCAGTAGGTAAGAGCGTTGGTCTACGGATCGCGGGGTCGCGAGTTCGATCCTCGGGCGGGGCGTATGTTCTCCGTGACTATTTGATAAACGACATTGTGTCTGAAATCATTAGTCCTCCACCTCTGATAATTCATGTGGGGAAGTTGGCAGTTACTTGCGGAGAACAGGTTTGTACTGGTACAGAACCCAGGAACACTGGTTAGGTTAACTGCCCGCCGTTACATGACTGAAATACTGTTGAAAAACGGCGTTAAACCCAAAACAAACAAACAAACAAACAAACACTGTCAACTAAGGTGTGCAATAGGCTAAAGAGCATTTGGCTGGATTTGTCAGTGACAAGTTAATACTTCTTTAAATGTGGTTAGATCGAAATATCAAAAGCCATGGGACCATAACTTATCAAAGCATCAGTGACTTTAAAATAGAATTCCTTGTTGAATTTATATTTTCATTGATCTTATATGACTAGTCAGTTGCTCTGGTTTTATTATATCTTGTTACTTGCTTCTTTTTTTCTTTTTTCTTTTTAATTTAATAGATAGTTTTTGTATTTGTCCATTCCTGACAGAAAAAAAAAAATAAAAAAACATTTTCATTGAAATATTTTCTACACTTTGGCAGTGGGTTATTATGCTTGCTAAATTTCTTGTAATATTAGATTTGTATCTAGACACTGACATACTCCTAGTAACTTTACAGTTCAACGAGGACTTCAAATTTATCGTTCGTCCGAAAAAGAAGAATTCTATGATATTCAAAAGTATATTAAGAAAGATTCATGCTTTGTGAATAGGGGCAATATAGAGATTATTTATGTTATATCATTCTTTCCTTGGACAAAATTTTTGGATGTTTTTGGCAACGGAAACAGTAAATTGCTGTGTATAATCTGCATTCTGAAATCTATAATGTAGATGACTAAGGTCCATAAAACTTCATCAATAAATAGAAAACACTCATTACATTACATGATAATAAAAATAATGGTTTCTGTGAACCACAACTTTTCACAGGAGGTGACCTTAGTGAAATAATTACTTTAATTTTGTATGTAAAGGGACCACCTACTCGCAATGTTAATGTCATTGCAGGTAGAGGATTTGTATTGCATGGTAATACTTTTCTATCATGTATATTCTTCATGTTTTAAACAGTTTATAACAATGTCATATATTGTTTTATGTGCTAATGTTGATAACTTGTAGTCAGTAAGACTAATAAAGTAATGATTAGGTGATTTCTCATATTGCACTAAATGTACTTCAGACACAACACTTGGCAGCGTCTTTGATGCTTGCATCCATGAATTTCCTTGCATACATTTTTACTGGCAATATATTTCATCCAGTAGTATATACTACATAGGGGAGATAACCCTTCTTAAAGCATACAGCTTTTCTCCCAAGTGAAGACACTGAATTTATTGTAAGGTGTATGTAATACATGTATTTATGTTGAAAGAAAGGTGTCTGCCAATGTTCTTTAAAAACACAATATACTGTTAAGATACTACCTTATCATTTACTTTGTCAATGCTTGCAGCCAGGCTGGTTTAGCGAAAATCCAAGAGCAACAGATCATTGGTTAAGGTAGAAAAGTTATTACTTCTTGCATTTAGTAATAATTTCAACTGTTAGGGATATGGTAGGATGAGGCAAAACAAAAACTGGCTGTTGGTTTCAGAGAACTACCATATCACCACAATTTAAGGACATTTTTGGCCAGAATTCATTTATTTTTGGTCTAAATTTCAATAGATAGGGATGATAAGGTAGCGTAAGGTGTTAACTGCCACTGTTTGTATGAAAGTATTTAGTCATTTGAGTACACGTAAGATATTTTGTGAGTCATCGATCCTGACTGCTGACGAGTTACTGCTGTAAAGACTGCCAGAAATTTTGGCTTTTTGGTTTATAGAGACTGGCAGCTTCATGGACATGTAGTATACTTTTTTTTCTATTCACTGTCAATCTTGGCAGTCTTAGGGATATTACACTACCATGTCATTATGCTTGCACATGAAAATGTAGCAAGTTAAGCCATAAAAGTTTAGTGAAAATCATCAACTTGTAAGTTAACTGGCATGTCAAAAAATGACAAGAGTTTTTATATTTTGCAGTGTTAGGGACCGTTTCAGCCATTTTTGTCTATTTATTGTATTGTATTATTTCATCATATTAGTATTAGGTTTTAGGACTATGGTAGAGTGGGTCAGTTTATCAATTATCATAGTGATAGTAACTGCCTACTGGTCTTGGAAGTTAAACTACCACATTTTACATTTATATATAATCTTACTTTTGTGATATGGTAGGATAAGCAAAGAGATGCTGGCAATTGGTTTCAGGAAACTACCATATCAGAGTATTTTAAGGGCAGTTTCGGCCAGGACGTGCTTTGAGCAGTATTTTTCTCTGTGCTCCGACCAACCCATCAAAATTATCCCTAATTTAACATTTTTTACCTGTGAAATAGTGACAATTTTTTTATATTTTTTTTATCTTTTTGTGCATTGGTTAAATTTCAGTCATTAGGCCACACCAAATTGATAAGTTGTTCATCGGATTTTTTTCTGAAAAAATTGAGGCGGCGAGCGAAAAAATAATTTAAATATTTGTTTAGGTTTTTGAGAAAATCAGGAGCGAGCGAAGAGCGAAGAAATATATTTATCTTCATTTGGCTCTCGGCTGACTAATAAAAACATTTGTATAGAATGCATAGCCCTTTTAAATTAAAAAGTAAGTCACCAGGGATTGAGAAAATCTGACCTGCAGACGCACAACAAAGCGAACTAGTGAAAACTAGAATGTGTCTGTAGGACACAGGGTGTGCCCCCCACTGGTACATTTGTCACAAATAAGTGGCAATAATTCAAATGATTGCAGTCTTAATGGGGTATAGCCTCAACAAACATTTTATGAAAAGGATTCATTATTCTAGGCGCTATACTTTTTGAGCTATGAGCATCACAAACAAAAAATCCACTATTCTGGCTATTTCAAGGGCCATAACTCTGTAATAAGAGCTAAGATTCTCAAGAAGAATGCTAAGTGTGCAAGGTCACATCAGGATAAAAACTCCAGCAAGGTTTCCTGAATTTACATCAAATACTTTTTGAGCTAGGTATATAATTAGGTGAAAAAGTGCATTTTTTTACTATTTCAGGGGCCATAACTTTAAAAATAAGGGGTGGAGCCAGCCAAAAAATTAGAGGTGTGCAAGTTAATATCATGATAAAGACTTATGCGAGTTTTCAACCATTTATATTAAATACTTTTTGAGCTAGGTGTGTCACAAGGTGAAAATGAACATTTTTGACTATTTCAGGGGCCATAACTCTAAAAATAGGGGGCGGACCCAAATGAAAAATAGGAGGTGCACAAGTTCATATCATGATTAAGACTCATGCAAGGTTTCATGAATCTATATCAAATACTTCTTGAGCTAGGCATGTCAGAAGGTGAAAATGTGCATTTATGACTACTTCAGGGGCCATAACTCTGAAAATTGGGGGCAGACCCAAATGAAAAATAGGAGGTGCGCAAGTTCATATCATGATTAAGACTCATGCAAGGTTTCATGAATCTATATTAAATACTTTTTGAGCTAGGCGTGTCACAAGGTGAAAATGTGTATTTTTTACTATTTCAGGGGTCATAACTCTGAAAATAGGGGGTGGAGCCAGATGAAAAATAGGAGGTGCGCCAGTTCATATCATGATTAAGACTCATGCAAGGTTTCATGAATCTATATCAAATACTTTTTGAGCTAGGCATGTCACAAGGTGAAAATGTGCATTTTTGACTATTTCAGGGGCCATAACTCTGAAAATAGAGGGCGGAGCCAGATGAAAAATAGGAGGTGCGCAAGTTCATATCATGATTAAGACTCATGCAAGGTTTCATGAATCTATATCAAATACTTTTTATGCTAGGCGTGTCACAAGGTCAAAATGTGGATTTTTGACTATTTCAGGGGCTATAACTCTGAAAATAGGGGGTGGAGCCAGACAAAAAATAGGAGGTGCGCAAGTTCATATCATGATAAAGACTCATGCAAGGTTTCATCAATTTATATCAAATACTTTTCGAGCTAGGCGCGTCACGAACTTCGGACGGACGCACGGACAAGACCAAATCTATATGCCCCCACCACTCATTGGGGGGGGGGGGGGCACAAAAATGTATTAACAGTGTCATACTGTACACTGTAATGAAAAAATGCATGCTTTTGAAAATGCTGTTAGAAAATATGTAATAACAACAATGCATAACCTTACACCATACTTATCACATACATATGTGACTTGAATATTTACTGCTATGAAAATGTAGCATTCTTAGATGACTTTACAAAGTTTTTGATACATCAAATATTAAGTTTTATATAATGACCAATAGCTCTGTACTTTCAAAGCTTCTGACTATCATGCCCCTTTTACTGGCAAAGCTCTACAGTAATTCAGAAAAGTCGAGCATGATGTCTTATTGTACAGCTCTTTTTCTAACTTTAAACTTTCGTAACATATTAAATTTGTTGAAACAAAGTCTCAATTAAAGTCTGAAATGGAGATTAACGTGCATTAACATTAGTCAACTAAATGATTGGAAAATTTGAAAATCGAAACGGTTCTGAAAACAACTCATAATGTAAATTCCTTACCCCACCAACTTTCGTATGCAAATGCTGATCATTTGGACAGGAAAAACAGAAAACAGATAAGTGACATGCATCAATAAGTATTTACCCTTACCAAAATAATGTAGATTGAAGTTATCAAATAAATTAGTAAGCTTTTCTTCACCCAGTTTTCAATGAAATAAACCGATTTTTTAGCATGTAATTTGGTAAACATTTGAAGAAAATGGCGTAACTGCATAAAGGGGAAACAACTTTAATGCAACTAAATATAAGTGTTATGATTTATTATAGACGATGTGTGCGTAGTATGTATTTATTTTGATTAAAATCCATTTGAGAACAATCTAGGACTGGAATTATAAGCATTTATACACTTTTACGTCCGTAAAAGGTAGCGCACCAAAAAATTTTGGATTGATTTTTTTCAATGGGGCGAGCGCAAGCCAAAAACAAAAAAAAATATTTTTTTTGTGTTTCTGAAAATATACGAGCGGCAAATCCGATGAACAACTTTTTAATTTGGTGAGGCCTTATGACTGTAATCTACAGTAGTGTTTGGTTTGCACTGAAGAAACAAAAAAGATCAAAAAATTATCTAATTTGGAGTACAGCAGTTTTTTTTATAGTTGCGCGTGCCTGTATTTTTTAATATTTTTTATCTAAATTTCAAAAACTAGGGATGACATGGTAGAATAAAGGTTAATATCAGCAACTGAATTTTTTTAAAATAGCAACATATAGGTATAGATTCTGACATTTTAGGTTTCAAAGATGATATATCATAAAATAAATGTTTACTGATTTTTTCACTGGAATATAGCTGAAAATGTATACTAATAATAATTTAATTATCCTGTAAAACATAGTAAATGAATGTTCAGTGAACGGTTTTATAAAATACAGTGAATAAATGTTGATTAAATTGACTTATGAATGTTGAACAAATTATTTTATAAAATACAGTGAGTGAATGTTGAATGAATTATATTGTTACAGTACTTAAGTACAGTAAATGAATATCAAATTCAAAATTGCTTTTTAAAACAATGGACAGACTAGTTGAATTAGTAATGTTGTAAAAGTGGCAGGATTAGATTTTTTGTCACACAAATTACTTCTAAAATTTTTGTTTGTGTTACAGTGGTAAGGTTATTTGTAACTTACAATGACAAGTGGATTTATTTTGTAACATAAAGCAGCAAGGTCTTTAAGTGAATTTATTTTGTAACATGAAGCAGCAAGGTCTTTAAGTGAATTAAGGTCTTTAAGTGAATTTATTTAGTAACATAAAGCAGCAAGGTCTTTAAGTGAATTTATTTTGTAACATAATTTAAAGCAGCAAGGTCTTTAAGTGAATTTATTTAGTAACATAAAACAGCAAGGTCTTTAAGTAGATTTAACATTGTTCAATCTGTGTAAGGGGGTATAACTGTGTTGATATTTCATATTCTGCCTAGCTAAATTTTCTATGCAAATTAGTAATAGTAAAGGTCATTTTTTTGTTTTCTTTAAAGGTTACGGCCAAGTGAGGATTTTTGCTATACTCTGATTTTTACTGAAGAAACTGAAAGAATAAATAATCCTCATTACAAGATTACAGACTTTCTGCTCAAAGGTCAAGGTCATATTTAGAAGTCAAATTGTCTTTTTTTGTTGTTGTTGTTTTGTCCAGTATATAACTGTTTCAAGCAAGTACTGATTTTTAAGAAAACTTGACATCAACATTGAACATTGCTTGGTTTATGGAGTTATGGTAACATGTAACCATGGAAACTTGAGTCCTTTGCATCAGTTTACAAGTACCACATTCACTTTGAGAAAGGTTTATGCCACTGATTTTCATTGAAGCTAATATGTCACTGCATACTTTAGAAATTTCTTTATATTAATGGTGAATATATAGTTCAATGCGTGTAATGTTTAATTACCATAGTATTTGATTAATACAATATATTTTGATAAAGAAAAAAATTGAATATCATTAAATAGGATAATTTAGAACTTGATTTTGGTTACTTTTGTTTGCATACAATATCTGTTGAAAATGAATGATATTAGTCTATTTTAGGTTGATACTGAAACAACTTTATATTACCATTGCACATTTTATGAAAAGCAATATGTGTTATCATTATTAAACAGGTAGATGCAATAGATAGGGCATTTCTGGAAGAAACTAAGTACATGCATTAGAATTTAAAACAGCAGTTGTTCATGGGCAGATAGGGGTGTTGACAGTTTGGATTAAAAAGAATCATAAACATATAAATTATAATTCATTCTCACATCAACCTTTAGCAGAATTATGTGACAGAATTACATTATTTGAAGAATACATTTGACAATGTCTGCTCATTATTTAACTTTTGGAATAAGCTGCGGGCATGTTCTTTTATGATTTGACTTTTTCTAATTGGTGTAATACAGTACATGCATATAAGAAACCTACATTTCACTTCTTCCAATGCTTAACAAACATAGAAATAGTTATATCTCTGCAGTTCTGTAGAATATCTTTGCAAAAATGTTTTCCATACATACAGAATTTAGCTGTTAGTTTCAAGGTCAAGGTCATTGTGGGATCTAAGGATCTCATCTCTTCTTAGTTAATAACATGTACAAATGCTTGCCATAATGAAATGTTTTATGCAATAATCAATTGTATTTGGTTAAGAGATGCAAGCTATGGCCAGATATTAGTAATTGATTTTTAATTCATTTAACCTGTTCAAAAGGAAACTAGTTATTAATGAATTCAGTATCACTTTATTGCTGGACACAAGAGCTAAAAATCACTTAACAGTATGGGGATTATGCTATTGTACTGATGGATAATAATTGTAATGTAAATTTATAGAAAATATTATCATAATATGAGAACTACTATTTGATTGTAGGTTTAACATCTTTTACTACATTACATAACATCCGAGGGGTTAGTTTGCAGTAAAATAGTTTACACAAATTGAGTCTGCATTGATAGAAAAATATTGAAGGACTGAGGGCATGGGTTCCTTTACTCTTGCTTGTACTCACCCAGCTTTTATATTGCACATCTATCTAGCTATCCCACGGCGCTACTAATAGTAGGTTTTCCCATGATGCTAGCCAAGGTGTTAACTCTAGCTATCTTTCCTTTGTTGCTAAAGTGCCGCTATTACACCCACCAAGCCTTAATATTATACATCTAGCTAGCTATCCCATGGCGCTACTAATAGTAGGTTTTCCCGTGATGCTAGCCAAGGTGTTTACTCTAGCTATCTTTCCTTTGTTGCTAAAGTGCCGCTATTACACCCACCAAGCCTTAATATTATACATCTAGCTAGCTATCCCATGGCGCTACTAATAGTAGGTTTTCCCGTGATGCTAGCCAAGGTGTTTACTCTAGCTATCTTTCCTTTGTTGCTAAAGTGCCGCTATTACACCCACCAAGCTTTTATATTATACATCTAGCTAGCTATCCCATGGCGCTACTAATAGTAGGTTTTCCCGTGATGCTAGCCAAGGTGTTTTCTTTATCTATCTAGCTATCTTTCCTACTATTCATCTGGCTGTATTATATACCAGTAATCTTTCTTAATCCAAGTCTTTCAGTCCTTTAATAGTTTTCAACAATTTCTACCTATATCTGACAAAACTTTTGAAGTTTGAATATATACAAAATGCTAAATGGGGCAAGTGTTTACCCTATGCAATAGTGGGGTGGGGAATGACTTTAAAGCAAAGATGGAAATACTATGTTCTTAAAAATAATGTCAGTCTTACAAACACAGCAGGTAATATTGCAAAGAAATTAAGCTTAATTGTGTGAATCATTTCTATATCTGCTTCAGGTTGGTAGTTCTCATATAATAACAGTATCTGATGATTTAACAAATGTTTACAGAAGAAGCATGTGGGGGAATGTTAGTAAAAATATTTTTTTAAAAGTGCAAAATTATTAAAATTCTAGTCCAGCAAGCAAGTATACCATCATTAAATTTTAAAGCCTGTCTTCATGATGTGTGCTATTGGATCACACTCAGGATGGGTATGTGTGGTGGAAGTGGCAGTATCCAAAATATTTGTGCACTCTGTAACTTTTTAATCAGTTTTATCAAAAGTTTGTCAGATTGTTAATATCAAGACCGAATGTAATAACGAGATGAATCAGAGTTATGGCCCTTGAACTGTTTGATATCGGAGTGAAGTGTAGGTTGCTGTTCATTAAAATTTATACAGTCTTGTATTTTATATTAATGTCTAAAATTCTATACCTGTCAGAAGGGAATGAAGTTTTGGGGTAGAAACACTATTCTTTGATACTGAAGGCCACAATTGGTAAACTTTAAACTGGAAAATTGCTGTTAAAAATTTTGTGCATGGCAGTTCCACTCGGGTCCTTTGGGATTTTTCTTGTGGTGTTGCAGTAAGAGTACCATTAATTACTGAAAATTGGCAATGTAATTTAAAACATAGTGAAATAATTGATGTTAAAATATTGTTGTTGTTTTTGGTTTTTTTTCTTTTAATTTTGGCACAGTTTGTTCTTATCATAGAATATAAGCTGCATTGTCTGTTTAAAAATGTTTTGTTTGAAACACATTGACAAGATATTATCTGGCAAATAATGGCAAAGTATTGTAGAATAATTGATAATAAGGTGTGGGTAAATTGTATGAGTAGCATTGGGTCTTCATGGAAAAGAACACAGTGGCACAGCCTTTAGCTTGCATTAATATTTGAAGACAAAGTTTAAGGTCTTTCAGGTTACTTAATGTATAAGTCTTTATGTTGAATTAATATCTTAGACATATTTCAAGGCCTGTAAGTTTACTTAATAAAAGAGGTACATGTATCATTGTAAGTATTTAAGTACAGATCAAAATTAGTAATTGTGGCAAGTTTTTTAACATCAATATTTTTTGTAACATATTTTTCTCTGAAGCATACACTATCTTCATTATTCACTGTATAGCTTTGAATCTTCAGAGTTATTGCTGGAATTAGTCAGAATTTGAAAATTCATTTCCGTCAGAGCATATCTTTTTTTTGCAGTGTATCAGTTAGCCTATCTCAGTAAATTATATACTTGATTCCAGCTGCAGTTTCCATCATATTAAAAAGAAACGACCTAAAACAAACAAGGACCAACAACAAGTTGGTTAAATCATTGTCCATTAAAAAGTCAAATCTTTAAGATCTTTTTAAAATGAATTGTTTTTTTTTTAAGATATATTGGATTAATAATCTAGGTAAAACCAATTGCAATGTCTGTTTAAGGAATCATTTTATAAAGTACAATGTCAGGTTATGAAGACAAAAACAGTGGTAATAAGGTTAAGGGAATGTGCTAAAGTTGATAAAATGTGTTAAACACATTGGCTGTTAAGAAAGATGGGAATCGGGGAGTAAGCTAGGTCATAAGGTCTAGCTGTTACAGAACTGGAGCGGAGAAACTAGTTACTTTCTCATACCTACATGAGGTCTTTCAAAAATGTAATTCAAAGTAGTAATTGGTCATGTAAACTGAAATGTCTGTTACTATGTCAGTTGAGAAAGCCCTTGTTAACACTGTAAAAGAGGTATTTTTTGCCTAACCAACTTGAAGCATGTCAGAATGTTTGGTTTTAAGAGATTAAGTTAGGAACTTGGTTATCTTTGGTTCAAAACATATCCCTTAACTGTTGATCTAGCCTGCAAAGGTTGTTCCTGTGGGTTAAGAAAGATGGGAATCGGGGAGTAAGCTAGGTCATAAGGTCCTTTTATAACAGAAGTAGAGCAGAATAAATAGTAACTTTCTCCTAATCTACATGAGGTCTTTCAAAAATGAAATTCAAAGTAGTAATTGGTCATGTAAGTCAAAATGTCTGTTACTATGTCAATTGAGAAAGCCCTTGTTAACACTATAAAAGAGTTATTCTCTGCCTAACCTACTTGAAGCATGTCAGAATGTTTCCTTTTAAGAGATTAAGATAGGAACTTGGTTATCTTGGCTTCAAAACAGATCCCTTAGCTGTTGATCTAGCCTGCAATTGGTACTATTGAGGATTCCGGTGCTTATATATCCGTAAAATGGAGCCGTGTTAGAGCAACTGGTCTACAATCTTCTGCCGGAAGGGTTTAGATAAAGGTTGTTCCTTTGGGTTAAGAAAGATGGGAATCAGGGAGTAAGCTAGGTCATAAGGTCCAGTTATTACAGAACTGGAGTGGAGGAACTAGTTACTTTCTCCTAACCTACATGAGGTCTTTCAAGAATGTAATTCAAAGTAGTAATGGTTACATTCTACCAATTCAATTCCTTATTTATTTCATATTAATAACAAAACATTCAGACCTCATTTTCAGCACTTTAGAGCATTTCAATGATATGAAAACCATATATGGTCATTTAGTATAACATGTCTTCTTATCAAAAATAGAAAAATATTGACATGTTATGTTGAATATAAGAAAAATAATCTGTTCTGAGAAACATCACCCTCTAAAAATGCCCACATGAAAACAGCCGTTTAGCAGTTATGCGTAGGTAGACATTTTTCGCAAAGAATAAAACTTATTCCAAGAAATTTACAATGAAAATGGTCTAGATCTATTCTCAATACTATAAGCAATAAACATTATTAAAGCCAAAAATTTAACTGTCACCTCCTCATGTCACTTATTATACCAGATTTCATCCATAGCATGGAACTACATTTTGGACTACTTCACATGTAACACTGAGTAGTCACTTCCGGTTTGGTGTAATCCATCCTAATTGGTCATGTAAACTGAAATGTCTGTTACTATGTCAGTTGAGAAAGCCCTTGTTAACACAATAAAAGAGGTATTTTTTGCCTAACCAACTTGAAGCATGTCAGAAGGTTGGTTTTAAGAGATTAAGTTAACTTAACAATTAAAAATATTTTACATCCTGAACTATCAGCATTGTTTGCAGTTGATTTGGACCAGTGTTCTCTAAGCTTGTTTGGCTGTAAACCATATTTAATATTCTCAAAAATTTACATGGGAAAATCATTTTACATTCTGAACAATCGTCATCTAATTTGAAGTGAATTTGAGAACTACCGGTAGTATTCTCTAAATTTAAACTTTCACAATAGCTTGTTTGGCTCTAAACCAGTATCCTCGAAAAGCTATATGACAAAAAAACATTTTACATTCAGAACTTAATCATCATAAAAAATGCAGTTAATTTTGACCAGTTTTTAAAAAACAAATTTAGAAAAACTTGTTTGGCTCTTAACCAGTACCGGTATTGTCTGGAAATTTCATGTGAAAGAAACGGTTTTACCAATGAACCACATCATCTAAAATTTACAGTTGATTTGGACCAGTACTCTTAAAAATGTTCAGAAAAGTTTGTTTGGCTCTAAACCAGTATTCTCTGAAAGTTACATTATGAAAAACAATTTATATTCTGAACCATCAGCATCTAAAATTTGCAGTGATTTGAACCAGTATCCTTTTAAATGTTCAGAAAAGTTTATTTGGCTATAAACCAGAATCCTCTGAACACTTGTGTAGGTCCATTACCCCCTAAATGGTTGTTGTCCTGATATGCAATAGTTCTGAACCAGTTTTGTCTAAAAAGCATTTGAGTTAATTGGGAACAGTATTATCTAAAATTGTGAGCCGATTGTTTGGCTCTACAGTAAATATCCAATTAACCAGTCATTGTCTTAATTGGCAAAAATCATTAGGCCCTGAGCCAGTTAGGATCCCATAAAAAGTCAGGTTAGATGTGTAAGGTCGTAGGTCAACTGAAATTATAAGCACTTACAAAGTTATTATTCTTTAAAAGTCATTGTATTAACTAGAACACATTTTCAGGCTATTTATCAGTATGTATCCTCTAAAAAGCAAATTTTCTTAATTTGGGAACAGATCATTATGCTCACTGCAACCATATACATTTAAAAGCAATTGATTTGGTATTAATATCTAATAGAATTAATAAAATTTTGCACATAAGATGTACTTTATAGACAAAACCACAACAAATTGAATGTCCTTGTTTTTCTTTAAAATAACATTTTCTGAAATATTCGAATGTAATACATCTTTAGGTGGGGGCAGGCAGGCTTTTTGCATAATATACACTTGCCAGTAACATTTTCTATTTTCTAAGGTTCTGGTGGAATTATAACATCTAGAATCTGATTAGCCCGTTATACTTAAACCTGACTTGGAACTTCATGTTGAGTAAGTGACATCCTTCCCTTGCATCCTTCCCTTGCATTGCACTGTTTCCCAGCACGCATTCCACACTTTGCTTGTCTGTCTCTTCCTTATTCATAAAGGTCCAAGTCAAAATAAGTATAGTGTGCAATTCAAAATGTGTTCAAATTATCACACTGTTGGTAGGTAAATAGTTTGTCTGCTCAAAGTATTTTAATTGTGTATCAACTAATAAAAGATTCCGTAAATGTTAGGCATGTCATGTAAATTATTCAGGTCAGTAGCTTGTATGTCAAGGTCACACACAAGGGTGCTTCTATATTACTTGACTTATTAAATTTTTGAACATTTCAGTGGATTACAATGAAACTTCACACAAATGTTAAGCATAATAAAAAGGTATATGGAGTGTTTGGTCTGTTCCTCAAGATGGGTGATTATTTGCGATAGGGAAAAGACTAGCTACAGTAAGTGGTTCATTACATTGCATATTAAAGGACATTTCCAGGGCATTTATAATGGTGTGTGTAAGACATTACAGATTTGTCTTTCAGCTAATTTTACAGCTAGTACAGAGTAAAAGGAACATGTCTTTTAGATTATATTATGCTGATTAATTTTAGGTGGTAAAATAAAAATTCATTACTTAAAATGTGACAGAAAATTTCCAGTTCCCAGGATGACTGGTTCAGTTTTTCTGAAAGTATTGTAAAACTGAATAAGGGATATGTGAAGACTGATTTAACTGGTTCATGTTTCTGCAACTGCAAAATTATCCATTTTAAAAGCAAGATGAAATTTGTTAGTTTGTTTAAGATGATACTTGTCCTGTTTTAGGTGGTTATCTTTGTAGGGTCGTAATTAGCAACTGTTGAAAAAAAGTATGGGTCATCTTTAGAAAAAAAATACAGTGAAACACTGCTCGCTCGAGCATCGATGACTCGAGCACCCGTGCTCGCTCGAGCAATTCATGTGGTCCCGGCCGATTTCCTTCTATTTTCTATCTGAAATTACCATGGCTGGGTCGAGCATCGATAACTCGATTGCTCGAGCATGACACCTGGTCCCTGTGTATTAATTTATTCTTTGTTGCTTCTGGCTAACTCGAGCAGAGGTGTCAAAATTTTTTGCAGCTTCGGCGATCAGAATGTATCGGTTAATTTAAATTTTTCGCACGTCGTGAAAATTGCGTTGTCTGTTCCCCGACTATCTTAAATGTTTGTTTGTCGGTATATTTGATCTGATAATGAGATTAATTATTGATGAAAGGTTAAAGAAAAGTTTTATTGATCAAATATTGATCAATTACTGTTTGCTTTAGATTAAAGCAAGCATGTTATTACTTATTACATCATAGATAACGTTTGTGATACTTTTTTTTAAAATGTCACGGGTTTGTTATCATCATGCATCACCGTTTCCTCTGCAAATGGTACTGATGACAATTGATACAATAAAACTTCAATTTTTCTTCGTATGTTGTTCAATGTTTGGGTCGCTCGAAACCATGGATAACTCGAGCATTTTGCTCATCCCCTTGCGACCTCGAGCGAGCGGTGTTTCACTGTACTGAAAAAAGCTATGGGGACACTGGCTTCTGGTTCCTGTATTGTGTTAAAAGGCATTTAATGGACAGTGTCGTCATAGGATAAAGGCAACAGAAATTATTTATTACTAGTGGTAACATTCCATGTATTACACTTTTAGAGGATAGTTCGTCATTTCGAATACAAAGACTGGCTACCGGTTTATGAAACTTTCCAGGATATTTGCAATTTTATATAACTTAGGTAAATATTCTAGTTCAAATGTTTAGGCTATAATTGACTGTAAAGGGCAGATATGGGATGGGGGGAACAATGGCCTCAACCAAACTTACCCGCCATTATATGACTGAAATACTGTTGAAAAATGGCATTAAACCCAAAACAAATCAACCGAACTTACAGAAATGTATTACTATAAACTAAACCTTGACAGACTGAGCCAGTTAACTTCTAGTATTTCTAAGGTTATATCCCCAAGATTAAGCTGAATTCAGAAAGGTGGCAGAAAAAAGTCTTTAATTTATGAAGTATCCTTTTCATAAATAAGTTTAAACTGGGTAAATGGTCTTTGCATACATTTAATTAATGAGTTAAAATACAGCCAAAGGTCAGTGACTCGGTGCTTTGGTTTAATGTCTCAGACCCAATGAAAAGGTCTTTAAGTTGATTGAAGTTTCTACTATATAACCAGTCAGTTTGGACCTGTATCTACAGAGTTATGGCTCATAAATAAATAAAAACTTCAATGTTTTTTGTTGTTGTTTTTTTTCAGTCATCTTGCCAAGCAATTTACAGGAGAATATGTCATACTGTATCCACCATACCTTTCACTTAATCCAAACTTTATAAAAGATATCCCTGTTATTGTCTTGGTAGAATTTGAAGCCAGTTAAGAATAGTATTTCTAGAGTTACTGCCTTTGAATTAGTCAAAATCAAGTTTTCTGTTCAATTAGTACTGTCTTTGCAAATATTAATTCTGCCAATTCACATAGTATCAGTTTTAGGATTCTTGCAGATTTAGCTCATTATGTACTTGCTATAGATTAACATTTCTTATTTGCGATGTTAAAGGTCAATATAGAAGTGAACATTTATTCTTAAAGACAGAACTATTATTTATGGAAATGAAATTGTGTTAGAATTCGAAAATCGTTTGTACATTATTTGCGATGAGTATGAGAGTTAAAAGTGGGGTATTTGTCGTTACTGATTTCAACAGACATACATTTTGAGTTCAAGATTTTAATTTGACCGTCATTTCATTTGTGTCTCAGAAGTATGCATGCTATGAAAATTTGCACTCACTTTCTTAGTAATGGACCTTAAGTTCTTACAGACATTGAAAGTTTTGATTTGTGGGACAAGAATTTTATTGAAACTAACCTTTAGATAAATTAAACAATTTAATATAACCTTTGTTTTGCAATTGTAAATTTAAACCACCCAAGTATATAAGATAGATTTAGCATGGCAGATTGCAAGCATGCAGTCAACAATGGATATAGTTGTGATAAGCAGTATAGTATTTGTAATAATATCTTGACATTGGGGAGGGGTGGGCACAAAAAGGGTGTAATGTAGGATAAGTTCCATGCTATATAATAAATGTTATTTCATGAACGGATCAAACCACAATATTTTTCATGGTATTTCTGAAATGAATTTCATTACATAGTGGGTAAAGCTGCTATTAATTTGGTTTAGAAGAGTACAGTTATATTTTAGGATGTCCACTTTAAAGTTGTCGGCCACTTTAAAGGTGTCTCAGTATAAAAGTGTCAGCCACTGTAATAATTTAAGGAATCAGTTATTGTTGTTACACCCACCATATATACATTTTTACTGGCAATATATTTCATCCAGTAGTATATACTACATAGGGGAGATAACCCTACTTAAAGCATACAGCTTTTCTCCCAAGTGAAGACACTGAATTTATTGTAAGGTGTATGTAATACATGTATTTATGTTGAAAGAAAGGTGTCTGCCAATGTTCTTTAAAAACACAATATACTGTTAAGATACTACCTTATCATTTACTTTGTCAATGCTTGCAGCCAGGCTGGTTTAGCGAAAATCCAAGAGCAACAGATCATTTGTTAAGGTAGAAAAGTTATTACTTCTTGCATTTAGTAATAATTTCAACTGTTAGGGATATGGTAGGATGAGGCAAAACAAAAACTGGCTGTTGGTTTCAGAGAACTGCCATATCGCCACAATTTAAGGACATTTTTGGCCAGAATTCATTTATTTTTGGTCTAAATTTCAATAGATAGGGATGATAAGGTAGTGTAAGGTGTTAACTGCCACTGTTTGTATGAAAGTATTTAGTCATTTGAGTACACAAGAGATTTTGTGAGTCATCGATTCTGACTGCTGACGAGTTACTGCTGTAAAGACTGCCAGAAATTTTGGCTTTTTGGTTTATAGAGACTGGCAGCTTCATGGACCTGTAGTATACTTTTTTTTCTAGCCACTGTCAATCTTGACAGTCTTAGGGATATTACACTACCATGTCATTATGCTTGCACATGAAAATGTAGCAAGTTAAGCCATCAAAGTTTAGTGAAAATCATCAACTTGTAAGTTAACTGGCATGTCAAAAAATGACAAGAGTTTTTATATTTTGCAGTGTTAGGGACCGTTTCAGCCATTTTTGTCTATTTATTGTATTGTATTATTTCATCATATTAGTATTAGGTTTTAGGACTATGGTAGAGTGGGTCAGTTTATCAATTATCATAGTGATAGTAACTGCCTACTGGTCTTGGAAGTTAAACTACCACATTTTACATTTATATATATAATCATACTTTTGTGATATGGTAGGATAAGCAAAGAGATGCTGGCAATTGGTTTCAGGAAACTACCATATCAGAGTATTTTAAGGGCAGTTGTGGCCAGGACATGCTTTGAGCAGTATTTTTCTCTGTGCTCCGACCAACCCATCAAAATTATCCCTACATTAACATTTTTTACCTGTGAAATAGTGACAATTTTTTTATATTTTTTTTATCTTTTTGTGCATTGGTTAAATTTCAGTCATTATGACTGTAATCTACAGTAGTGTTTGGTTTGCACTGAAAAAACAAAAAAGATCAAAAAATTATCTAATTTGAAGTACAGCAGTTTTTTTTATAGTTGCGCGTGCCTGTATTTTTAAAATATTTATCTAAATTTCAAAAACTAGGGATGACATGGTAGAATAAAGGTTAATATCAGCAACTGAATTTTTTTAAAATAGCAACATATAGGTATAGATTCTGACATTTTAGGTTTCAAAGATGATATATCATAAAATAAATGTTTACTGATTTTTTCACTGGAATATAGCTGAAAATGTATACTAATAATAATTTAATTATCCTGTAAAACATAGTAAATGAATGTTCAATGAACGGTTTTATAAAATACAGTGAATAAATGTTGATTAAATTGACTTATGAATGTTGAACAAATTATTTTATAAAATACAGTGAGTGAATGTTGAATGAATTATATTGTTACAGTACTTAAGTACAGTAAATGAATATCAAATTCAAAATTGCTTTTTAAAACAATGGACAGACTAGTTGAATTAGTAATGTTGTAAAAGTGGCAGGATTAGATTTTTTGTCACACAAATTACTTCTAAATTTTTTGTTTCTGTTACAGTGGTAAGGTTATTTGTAACTTACAATGACAAGTGGATTTATTTTGTAACATAAAGCAGCAAGGTCTTTAAGTGAATTTATTTTGTAACATGAAGCAGCAAGTCTTTAAGTGAATTTATTTTGTAACATGAAGCAGCAAGGTCTTTAAGTGAATTTATTTAGTAACATAAAGCAGCAAGGTCTTTAAGTGAATTTATTTTGTAACATAATTTAAAGCAGCAAGGTCTTTAAGTGAATTTATTTAGTAACATAAAGCAGCAAGGTCTTATTGTTCAATCTGTGTAAGGGGGTATAACTGTGTTGATATTTCATATTCTGCCTAGCTAAATTTTCTATGCAAATCAGTAATAGTAAAGGTCATTTTTTTGTTTTCTTTAAAGGTTACGGCCAAGTGAGGATTTTTGCTATACTCTGATTTTTACTGAAGAAACTGAAAGAATAAATAATCCTCATTACAAGATTACAGACTTTCTGCTCAAAGGTCAAGGTCATATTTAGAAGTCTGTCTTTTTTTTTCTTTTCTTTTTTGTTGTTGTTTTGTCCAGTATATAACTGTTTCAAGCAAGTACTGATTTTTAAGAAAACTTGACATCAACATTGAACATTGCTTGGTTTATGGAGTTATGGTAACATGTAACCATAGAAACTTGAGGCCTTTGCATCAGTTTACAAGTACCACATTCACTTTGAGAAAGGTTTATGCCACTGATTTTCATTGAAGCTAATATGTCACTGCATACTTTAGAAATTTCTTTATATTAATGGTGAATATATAGTTCAATGCGTGTAATGTTTAATTACCGTAGTATTTGATTAATACAATATATTTTGATAAAGAAAAAAATTGAATATCATTAAATAGGATAATTTAGAACTTGATTTTGGTTACTTTTGTTTGCATACAATATCTGTTGAAAATGAATGATATTAGTCTATTTTAGGTTGATACTGAAACAACTTTATATTACCACTGCACATTTTATGAAAAGCAATATGTGTTATCATTATTAAACAGGTAGATGCAATAGATAGGGCATTTCTGGAAGAAACTAAATACATGCATTAGAATTTAAAACAGCAGTTGTTCATGGGCAGATAGGGGTGTTCACAGTTTGGATTAAAAAGAATCATAAACATATAAATTATAATTCATTCTCACATCAACCTTTAGCAGAATTATGTGACAGAATTACATTATTTGAAGAATACATTTGACAATGTCTGCTCATTATTTAACTTTTGGAATAAGCTGCGGGCATGTTCTTTTATGATTTGACTTTTTCTAATTGGTGTAATACAGTACATGCATATAAGAAACCTACATTTCACTTCTTCCAATGCAAACATAGAAATAGTTATATCTCTGCAGTTCTGTAGAATATCTTTGCAAAAATGTTTTCCATACATACAGAATTTAGCTGTTAGTTTCAAGGTCAAGGTCATTGTGGGATCTAAGGATCTCATCTCTTCTTAGTTAATAATATGTACAAATGCTTGCCATAATGAAATGTTTTATGCAATAATCAATTGTATTTGGTTAAGAGATGCAAGCTATGGCCAGATATTAGTAATTGATTTTTAATTCATTTAACCTGTTCAAAAGGAAACTAGTTATTAATGAATTCAGTATCACTTTATTGCTGGACACAAGAGCTAAAATTCACTTTACAGTATGGGGATTATGCTATTGTACTGGTGGATAATAATTGTAATGTAAATTTATAGAAAATATTATCATAATATTGAGAATACTTATTTGATTTGTAGGTTTAACATCTCTTTACTACATTACAAACATCGAGGGTTAGTTTTGCAGGTAAAATAGTTTTTACACAAATTGAGTTGCATTATAGAAAAATATTGAAGGACTGAGGAATCGGTTCCTTTACTCTTGCTTGTAACTCCACCAGTTTTATTTGCACATCTATCTATATCCACGGCCTTACAAATATAGTGTTTTCCCAATGATGCTACCCAAGGTGTTAACTCTAGCTTATCATTCCATTTGTTGCTAAAGTGCGCTATATTACACCCACCAATGCTTTACAATATATTACATCTAGCTAGCTATCCCATGGCGCTACTAATAGTAGGTTTTCCCTGATGCTAGCCAAGGTGTTTACTCTAGCTATCTTTCCTTTGTTGCTAAAGTGCCGCTATTACACCCACCAAGCTTTAATATTATACATCTAGCTAGCTATCCCATGGCGCTACTAATAGTAGGTTTTCCCGTGATGCTAGCCAAGTGTGTTTTCCTTTAATCGCTATCAGCTATTCTATCTCTACTATATGTCATTTCCCTGGTACCAGTGTTTCTTATTATTATATTCCACAGTATCTCTTATTATATCCAATCTTCTTATCAGTCCTTCAATAGTTTTCAACAATTTCTACCTATATCTGACAAAAATCTTCAAACCTAATAGTTATGAAACTTAAGGTATCGGTAAATTTGAATTTAGAGGTTTGAATATATACAAAATGCTAAATGGGGCAAGTGTTTACCCTATGCAATAGTGGGGTGGGGAATGACTTTAAAGCAAAGATGGAAATACTATGTTCTTAAAAATAATGTCAGTCTTACAAACACAGCAGGTAATATTGCAAAGAAATTAAGCTTAATTGTGTGAATCATTTCTATATCTGCTTCAGGTTGGTAGTTCTCATATAATAACAGTATCTGATGATTTAACACATGTTTACAGAAGAAGCATGTGGGGGAATGTTAGTAAAAACATTTTTTTAAAAGTGCAAAATTATTAAAATTCTAGTCCAGCAAGCAAGTATACCATCATTAAATTTTAAAGCCTGTCTTCATGATGTGTGCTATTGGATCACACTCAGGATGGGTATGTGTGGTGGAAGTGGCAGTATCCACAATATTTGGGCACTCCCTAACTTTTCAATCAGTTTGATCAAAAGTTTGTCAGATTGTTAATATCAAGACCAAATCTAATAACAAGATGAATCAGAGTTATGGCCCTTGAATTGTTTTATATCAGAGTGAAGTGTAGGTTGCTGTTCGTTAGAATTTATACAGTCTTGTATTTTATATTAATGTCTAAAATTCTATACCTGTCAGAAGGGAATGAAGTTTTGGGGTAGAAACACTATTCTTTGATACTGAAGGCCACAATTGGTAAACTTTAAACTAGAAAATTGCTGTTAAAATGTTTGTGCATGGCAGTTTCTTTTAATTTTGGCACAGTTTGTTCTTACCATAGAATATAAGCTGCATTGTCTGTTTAGAAATGTTTTGTTTGAAACACATTGACAAGATATTATCTGGCAAATAATGGCAAAGTATTGTAGAATAATTGATAATAAGGTGTGTGTAAATTGTATGAGTGGCATTGGCTCTTCATGGAAAAGAACACAGTGGCACAGCCTTTAGCTGACGCATTAATATTTGAAGACAAAGTTTAAGGTGGGTCGTTACCTTATTCGTCAAATATGACATCCCTTCCGATTTTGATGAAACTTGGTCCAACTATAGCACTATGGTTCGTATTTATTTTTCCGTAGTCTTGGCAACAGTACGTTATCAGTGATGACGTCACGAACGTCGCAACATAGAGCGCCAAAATGCCCAAAATCCACTGTTATAAGTCTTCTAAAATATCTAATTTAGATTTAAAATTAATGAAACTTCACAATATTAAACTTTATTTAATTTACATTAGGACTAGCGTGTTTATTAGTGGTATCGCACTACATCACAACGGACATTTATCATTTAATTGAGCAACCCATGTTCATTGTGATATAAAATTTTGACAAAATATCGGCAAATATTCGCAAAAATGACATCTTTAAAAATATACAGACCCATTAAAATTCTTATTTTCAACACAAGTGATCAATTTGCAAGTGAAATGGCAAATAAAAAAGGGAACTTTACGTTTTCAGTTTTTCACAATATTGTGTTGAAAAACTGTCCTTCCGATTTTTGGACGTTAAAAGCAACGTAATTGATGTTAGATGCCATGCACGTAAAGCGTCACATGCAGTTTGATATCTGTACACGTGTTTGTTCTTTTTCTACGGGGAAAACACGTAATAAGCAAATACAACTGAGGGTTCATTAATTGTAAACTTTGATATCGAATCATGCGCATACGTACATGTACTTCATAAAACTTACAGTTTCTGGTAAGTGAATGTTACAAGTAACCGACCCTATCATTGATAACTATTATGTAGTCTTATATTGTTTTGCGCCAACCGACCACTGACAAATGACATGACGTCATATCCGCCGACCGACTGTTAATATGAACATCCACATCCGGTAAAGTTTCAAAATGGCGAGACCAAAATACAGTCTAACCTGTACTAACGGTCACCTCCGATCAACGGTCACCTCCGTTCAGCGGCCATTTTATGACGCCCCCGATGGATTTTCCTCTATTTTATCACTTTATTCAGCGGCCACCGAAATTGCCTCCCGACCGCCGTATTTGACCCCTTTCAGCGGCCATTTTTCTTCCAAAACCAATTATTTTTAGGCAATAATCGCCGAAGATACCCGATTTTGAGAAGCACGTGGTTGCTAAGTTTCGCGTGACTTCACCATAAGAACGTCAAAATGACAAGAGGTTCTCAATTAAAACGGATAACCAAAGGTGTAATCCCCTTTTGTTATGATCAAATGGCCATGCAGTAGGCCCTAATTATCGGTAATTAACGTGTCACCTCGTGTCGTTGTTCACAGTTTGACCTCGGTTAAAGATAATACTCGATAACTAATCAGTAGCATAATATTTGTGATTTTTTATACTTTTGTCATCAAAATACTATTAAATTTATACGACATTGTGTTTGAAAAAAAAAATAAACCACTCTATCTTTTACGAAACGTAACGGCAATCTTAGATTTAGCGTAGACAATAAGCGCCGAGAGTAGCTTCCCTTACCAAAATGGCGAAAATTGTAAACAAACTTGTTTTGAAGTTGGAAAATTGTCTATAACAATTTTTGTAGTAAAAAAACCACGCCTGAGTTTTAGATTGCTAAGAATACCATTCGTATTGCGAAGGCAAATGCATGTCATTGTATCCTGGTAAAATAATAATAGAAAACCCAAAAAGAAATGGGCCTTAAGGCTATAGACTGGTGAGAAGTCTGAAAAATACATATACTGGCTGCACCTCCGATCAGCAGTCACCTGGCTTAAGCGGCCAAATTGTCTGCTTCCCTTGGCTGGCTGCTTAAGACAGGTTAGACTGTACAAATACAAGTTATCAAATTCCAAACGTGCAAAACATTTAAAGAAATTGAGTGGATTGAAGAATTTGCCGCGAGGTTTTAGAAATGATGTCTTATCATCGGGCGATTGTAAACAGACAAATTCAGAAAATGAGACGGCAGATGACAACCAAAAATGGTTTAAGGAAAGACGCGTTATAGAGTTTTCGGTTTTGTTGGAGGGGCTTAGGAAATGTAAAGGATGTCCACATCCACTACAGTTAAATATTATAATCAAAGAGACAACAATGGGACTGGGCTCACTGTTTCATATTGAGTGCCATAATTGTAAATGCATCAACATAGTCGCTAGCGGTAAAAGACACAGTTGCAGCATGATAGGTGGATCCGGTGATGCAGGGAAGAGTCAAGTTCGAACCAACGTGTTTGACGTGAATACAAAACTAGCAGCAGGTATAATTTGATTGTCGCGGAGTCTGATACTATCAGATATAAATTTAGTTTCTGGCATAGCCTACATATGCATTATTTAGTATGCATTTAGCATACACAGTTGCGTATCGTTTATGCGTTTTATTTGATGAACAACTCACAGTGGCACCAAAACCTTTTTAACTTTAGAAGTAAGTGCGTGGTTGTAAATAGTTTATACATATATCACACTTGTAAATATTTTAATATATATATATGGTGCAAAACGTATCCTGATTGAAACATACGTCATAATATGTCACTATAAATTTATGTAATGTATACACTATAATTCTTATCAACAGCAATGATCAATGCCGGCATAGGAGAGAGTCAAATGAATAATATTCTCTCCTATATCAACCTGCCCACCATAGCTCAAAGGACGCTGAAAAAACGGGAGAGAGAAATCAGTTCCTCAATCACTGCAGTTGCGAAGGACTCATGCACCGATGCTGTTAACGAGGAGATCATGCTGTTGGAAGAAGTAAACAGGTATTTTATAAAGTGTACAGTACCCAAATACATTAGTATTAGAAGTAATGTGTATTTTAGGCCATGTAACATTACTGGGGAAACTGTTGAAAAAATGCCTTGATTATGGGAATGCAAACAAGATGTGTCGGCTTTGCAAAGTTGCTAAAGTCGCTGGCAGAACTCCGGCTACCCACACATGTGTTCATAACTTCAGTGGTTCATCAAAGGCCATGGAGCCTTTTCTCACCGTACAGTGTTTGGAAAAGGTAAGTAATCAATGATTGTTATTTATAATTCAATTTCAGGCATTGAGCCGTGAATGCTTTTTATACGCCCGTTTGAAAAACGGGACGTATTATGGGAACGCCCCTGGCGGGCGGGCGGCATCCACAGACCTTGTCCGGAGCATATCTTCTACATGCATGAAGGGATTTTGATGAAACTTGGCACAGTTGTTCACCATCATGAGACGGAGTGTCATGCGCAAGAACCAGGTCCCTAGGTCTAAGGTCAAGGTCACACTTAGAGGTCAAAGGTCAAATTCAAGAATGACTTTGTCCGGAGCATATCTTCTTCATGCATAGAGGGATTTTGATGAAAGTTGGCACAATTGTTCATCATCATGAGAAGGAGTGTCATGCCCAAGAACCAGGTCCCTAGGTCTAAGGTGAAGGTCACACTTAGAGGTCAAAGGATACAAGAATGAAAACTTTGTCCGGAGCATTTCTTCTTCATGCATAGAGGGATTTTGATATAACTTGGCACAAATGTTCACTACCATGAGGCGGAGTGTCATGCGCAAGAACCAGGTCTCTAGGTCTAAGGTCAAGGTCACACTTAGAGGTCAAAGGATACAAGAATGAAAACCTTGTCCGGAGCATTTCTTCTTCATGCATAGAGGGATTTTGATATAACTTGGCACAAATGTTCACCACCACGAGACGTAGTGTCATGCGCAAGAACCAGGTCCCTAGGTCTAAGGTCAAGGTCACACTTAGAGGCCAAAGGTCAGATACAAGAATGACTTTGTCCGAAGCATTTCTTCTTCATGCATGGAGGGATTTTGATGTAACTTGACACAATTATACATCATCATGAGACGAAGTGTCATGTGCAGTTCCCTTCTTTAGAATTACTTCCCTTTGTTGTTACTATAAATAGGTTATATTGTAAGTTTTTCATTACTAGTCGTAGGGAAAAATCGAGACCACTTTTCTGTAGTACAACATGCATGCTACATCCAATTTTGAGGTGTATTTTGATCAGTCTCTACCTGGTAAAGATTTTTGTGAGGACTTACATTTTTTTTTTTTTTTTTTTTTTTTTAAGATTAACTTCCCTTAGTTGTTACTATAAATAACTTATATTGTAACTTTTTTATAATTGAGCGTAGGGAAAAACCAAGACCACTTTTCTGTGGTACAACATAGATGTTACTTTCCAATTTTAGGTGTATTTTAAGGTATCTCTACCTGGTAAGGAGTTTTTTTGTGGACTAAGAAAAACAAAACACTTAGTTATTACAAAAATTACCACAAAATTAAAATTCCATTTGCAAATACAGGTGCTAGAGTAAAGAAATTTGCTGTGACGGGCGTATATTGTGACATTCTTCCACTCTTGTTCAGCATAATTATGGGAATACTTCGGTAAATGCAGAGGAGAATGCGTAAGTCACGGCTTACTGTTCGAAATTCAATATAATTGTGTAAATTGAAACAGTCAAAATGAATCTCTCTCTCTCTCTCTCTCTCTCTCTCTCTCTCGTCATTATTGGTAATGGTTATTCATCCTTGGTAATGGTTATTTAATACCGGTGATTTATTCCGCTATTTTTTGCTGATATGTATACTGTAATAAAAGCATTTATTATATACCTATATAAATTCTGTAAAAAATCGACTTGTATTTCACAATTAAATATGAACAGACAGACACAAATTCCGTATTGTACCTTTTAAATTCCGTATTGTACCTTCCGTATTGTATGATGTTGTTAACAAAATAAATATACATGCATTGATGTATCGTGGCTATACGTTTCTAGGTAAAGTCAAATGGACTTACAGTTGGTACTTTAACCATGGACGATGACACATCCACATTGACCAGAGCGAAAAAGTCCTTGTTTCCAGATCTTGAGAAAGCGTCGGACAGAAACCATGTAATCAAGAATTTTACAAGCGGACTGTACAAACTGCGAGAATCAAACAAATACCTTACTGTAGCCATCATCAGTTACTTCCGAAAGTGCTTTTCATACGCCACTGTGCAAAATGTTGGTATGTTATGAATCTTACAATAATTATGAAATATGCTCCGTATTGTGCAAGTCCCTGGATGTATATATACATTAAATGTTATTACTCGGACGAGTCCATAACAGAAGGGTGATCATTAAATATTTCTCATAGCGGAAATATATCTCCATGCTCAGAGCGTTTGGCTTTCAATTTTGTTTATTTATAGCCTCGCGTTGGTTCGAATCTCACCTTGATAATTTTTTATATAATTTTTAAAAAAAAGTGTCTGCTTAAAAGGATTTTTTTTAACATTATATTTTCTTGTTTCATGTTGACTGAAATGACTATTTTTGATATAGACCAGAGAAGAATTTATCCTGCACGCTTTTCGCGAGCGTTTTTATGATTATGTTTCAAAATATGATGATGTGTCAAAAACGGGCTTTATATAACCACAAGGCAGTCGGCAAATCATCTTTAAAGATTAATGACATTTTTCTATTATAATTTAATAAAGATTACGTGAAATAATAATGAGTATGATGGTAACCATGAATGAAAAACATGAAAAATACCTTTTCTGTATATGTGCATTATCTATCTCGACATTAAAATTTTATAATTACAGTGGTAATTCGTTAATTATGTGACATAATGCAAAACAACATGCGATTCAAGAAAATTTACTAGTTTACATGTATATAAAACCAAAATATGTGGTTTATTGTATTATTACTTTTAACACACTTGTAATTACTTATATTTACAGGAAACCCAGTCGGAGTAAGGGATAATATCCTTGCTATAGTTCCACACGTCTATGGGGACCACTCCAAGTGCGGTGATTGGTGCAAAGAAGCCGAGGTTCTCAACTACAAACACAGCTATAAGTACATGGGCGGAAATGATCTAAACAACCAGTCTTTAAGAGTAGTCTTGGACAGGTACTTGGAGCGATATACCACGGATGACATGACTCACAAACTATCCAATTTGGGATCTACTAATGGCAACGAGAATATGAACAGTATGATTGCTAGAAAAGCTCCAAAAGGCATTAACTACTCCGAATCAGAGAGTTTAGAATCTAGAATCTCTGCTGCTATAGCTCAAAAAAACAAAGGACATCAGTACATAATAGATGCAAGTATTTCTTTCATTCTTTGTTATGGTGATAATTTTGTACTGCACGTAGAACATGTCATATGATTGCTACATAAAATATATAAATAATGCTAATATGGAGAATACATACCAGTTTGCATCAATGCCTTATCAATACCTTGTATATAGTCATATCAACATAAGATTGATAATTTACATTCATTTATGATTCCCTTTATTACATAAATGTTATAATTTTGATCCATGCCTACATGTACAGGTTAACGAGGTTCATGGTTTGTCCCCTGGGAAAAGCACGAGGAAACGCTTTACCTCGTTAGACATCCGCTGCAGAAAAAAAGCTGAACGTGCTGCAACTGTTCAACACAAACGACGGAGGCTGCAACTAAAGGTTGGTGTATAAAACATTCATTTCACATGTATATATTTCCCAAAAGCAAGTAAACGAATTCAGTATAGTGTGAAAATACTGTCAACCGAGGCGTTAGCCGAGGTTTGACAGTATTTTTCGAAGGTTGCACTGTCACACTCGAGGAAAGTAATATTTACTTTATTATACTGAACATACTTGGAGTCTTTAGGTATGTGCTAAATCACTTTAATGTGGTTTTGGTAATCAAAGCGTTTAGGAATAAGGTCAGTAACTCGGCCAAAAATGTGCCTCCGTAGTGTAGTCGAAAGAAGTCCGTAATAAATAGATCCTAATTTTCCTATTTTTGTACAAATTCCTGTAGAATGAGTGCTTTAATCAAACGTTTTCACTACTAGAATACATTCTGCATGAAATGAGACGGGTTTCATGTTCATACACCTCACATGGCAAGTTCTGCAGATCGAAACCGGAAGTTGGTATTCATTGTGCAGACAAAAGCAAATATGCGCCAGTTTCTGGGTAGCAGACCACAACTGACTGGCATTTCACTATGAACTACTCAAACTCCCTATTTTCTTTTCATTTTGTCGTTAATTTGTGATAGAACATTCATGAAAAATAAGTGTAGGAAAATGTGATGTTCTATAAAGATACGCAGAGACGACCTGAAGTTGTCATTTTTATATGAAACAAAGAATGATTTGAATTACTCACCTTCAGCCATTATGACTCTGAGTACACTCTCTTTTCATGTAATAAGCGTCGAATTTCATTTCAAGATTTCAGTACAGAGGTAGAGCTAAGGCGGAGCCACCCGTCCCTAGATTTGCCACTATAATGCCACCCTTTTCAATGGTGGAGTATTTAGACAATTTTCCACCAAAATGCCACCTAAAATGCCACCAAAATGGTGAAAAAATGAACAGGACAGCCAGGCAAACAGGTTTGCCACTAAATTCCATCTTTTTCCACTTGTGTACACCTTTAGGTGGCAATAAGTGGAGTATTTAGACAGTTTTACACCATTATGCCACCATTATGGTGGAAAATTTGTTTGCCACTTAATTTCACCAATAGCCACCTTCATGGTGGCAGTAAGTGGAGTATTTAGACAAACTACCACTAAAATGCCACCATTATGTTGTAAAATCTATTTTCCACTAAACGCCACTTATTTCCACTAATCGCCACCTAACAGGTGGCAATAAGTGGACAAAATTTCACCAAAACACCACTACGGTGGCAGTCCTATTTTACACTAAATGCCACCAAATAGCTGGCAATAGGTGGAAAATACGTGGCAACTAGTGGAAATCGGCTGCACCTAAATCTTAAAAAAATCAGTAGTAAGCAAAAATCAAATTATTTTAATATATTTTTTATTTTTATGCAAAAATCAAAGACCCTTCACAAGAAATCACAAAAGATCTGAACACAAGGTTCAGGATGTTGTCAATGCAGTCTTATTTTTTTCATATTCCAGGATGGCTTAAGTAGATGGTGAATGACTCTCCAAATTTCACTCCTTTGGATGTAAGGCCATTTTTCCAGCACACAATCTGTAAAAGCAAACCATACATCTATTAATAGATATATTTTTCTAACATTCTGAATGATTTTGCAGAAGATAGTAAATTTCCTCTAGGAGATATGAAATCAAAAGGCTGAACTAACTTACTGACATAACAACAAATTCAACAAACTTAATCTATGTCAAATAATATGCCACATCTTTATTAAAACTGATAAGTTTCATAAAAATCTACATTGTAGGAAAATTTCATTCACTCAAAAGTTTACATTGTTTTGTGTGAATTATATGCATCTTGAATCAATAAAAGTGCAATAACACTGCAAGAACTTGAGAATTGATGAAAGATGTGGAAGCACCATTTCTCTGCTTACACTTGTGTCAAATTTCATGAATATCTATCACTGGATTACTTATAATGTAGGAATTTATTGATTGAAAAACAATTTAAGGGCAATAACTCTGGTTACTGAAGTGATCCTGACAGAAACTGCACATGCAAATGCTGTCCTGTAGTAATCTACATTTTTGTAAAGTTTCATGAAAATCCATCAATAGATACAGGAAAAATCCAGATTTTTACCAAATCAACATGATCAAGGGGCAATACTTTTTTTACTAGGTAAATAATTGAGCAGTGTTAATGAGTTTGTAATAATTACATGAGGTTTAGTGATTCTATTGACAAAGCTACTATAATATTTTTCCAATTACAAGCATTTTCAATTAATCTGAAGGACATATGAAACAGAAAGGACAACGCCAAAAATAATATCCCTCTGCCTTTGGCAAAAGATAATAATAGCAATTGGGTTTTTTATCACATTTATAATTAATATTTGTCATATAATATGCCAAGAAATTCTATTAATTGATGTATTTCTTTAAAAATTAAGAGCTATTTAAACATTAGCTTTTATAAAAACATAAAATATTTACCCGATTCAGAATTATCTTGATGTTTCTTTTATGCAGTAATTAGCTGTATGCTGCTCAGGTATATACAGTCAGGCAGGTAGATCATATCACAAAGCTGCACTTTTTTCACAGAAGGTTCCTGGTATGAACAGTATAAAGAAAATATTGTATACTAAGTGCTAATCAGTAATGTAAATAATTACAAAATGATACAATTTTACAAGCAGTGTTGTAAACATGATTGAGCTATATTCCAGAAAATATATCTGGGATTTATCTATCTGCCAAACTTCCTAAGACATAAAAGGAGATTTGTTGATTTTAATTTCAAGCAGTTTTGTAAATGCTGTTTCAAATTCAAGTATTTGTTAAAAGTAAGTAAGTAAGACAATGTTTAAGACAGTAATAATTTAAAAAATAAACAATATAATATTGTTACCTCTCATGATGTGTTTCCATTTTCTCCCTGACTGACTCATCAAATGCCAGATTTCAAATTTTGGTATTACTACACAGATACATTGATCCCACACATACACTTTTTTGGTCAGCTATAGGTGTCAAATACTTAAGTTGAAAAGCTATTGTAAAAACATCCTTTTTATATACACTTCTCTTTTTCAATTAATGAAGAGAAAAGGCAAGAACTATTTCTTTGCATCTGACCTGATGTTTCCCTGCATATATAAATCTTAACTGACCCAAATTCCACCTGGGGTTGTTTCTATACATTAGTGTGGGAGCTTGTAACTTGATCTATCATTAATCTTATCTTTAACCAACTTTCACTCATGCAGAAATAATACACTGCAGACACATTCAAAAATGTTCTTTTCAGATTCAGCCAGTACAGCCAATTTCCACTAGTTGCCACCTATTTTCCACCTTTTTCTGGCTTTCAGAATTGTTGAATGAAAAAGTGACTTATTAATATTTACATTGAATATAATACAAAGATACAATAAATAATAAATAATCTGTCTCACAAAATAATCAATATTCAGAGTTTCTGTATACCACTTTGAATATAAGTTTTGTCCAGCTGGAGTCAGCGTAGACTTATTTTCATTTTAGCGAAAATCCTTTGAAGAAGGAGCCTGGGTATACTGTTTTGCAGATGTCAGTCAGTCCATCTGTCAGTCTGTCAGTCGTTGGGTATTTAGAACAATGTTCAGTAGGTCAAAGGTCAAGGTCACAGTGAGCTGGAACAGTTAAGCTGTTTACGGATGTTAATTTGAGAACTCTTAGACCTAGGATCACGAAACTAAATAGGGAGGTTGATCATTACCAGCAGACGACCCCTATTGATTTTGAGGTCAGTTGGTCAAAGGTCTAGGCCACATTGACCCAGAACACTAGAACTTCTTTTTTGCCCAATAACTAGAGAATGCTTTGGTCTAACATCACATTTGATAGAGAAGTCACTTAAAACTGGTGAATGACCCATAATTATTGATCGGAAGTCAGTACATCAAACGTCCAGTGCACAGTGACCAAATGACTTCTGTTTCTTGTACAGTTATTGAATGCATCAAGGGAGGGGGGCGGCATTTTGTGTTCTAAGAGCTGTTGTAAATGTGGAGTTTTAGCAAAGTCAGGGTCCTTGTCAGTTAGGCCTGAAGTTTGAAGTTTAGTGTCCATTACACCTTGATCCCAACCTGAGTCCATGTGAAGATTTTTATACTGGGTAATCTAATGTCTTACAGTTCACTTTTAAATCAAACATCACAAAAATTTCTTTTTTTTCGTTTTTTTCCACCTATTCGCCACCAAGAAAATTTTCTAAGTCCCTATTTTCCACTAAACACCACTCAATTTCCACCATGAAAAAAAACTATGTTCTACTTTCCACCAATTTCCACTTTTTTGCCACCATAAAGAAAAACTATGTTCAAGTTTACACCTAATGCCACCTAAATGCCACCAAAATAAAGTGGCTTTTGGTGGCAAATTTACCACTTGTATGGAAAGAGTTGAATTACACCAAACGCCAACTAATGCCACCTATTTCCACCTATTGCCACCCTTTTTTCATGGAAATAAGTGGCAAAGAGTGGCATTAGGTGGCAAATCTAGGGACGGGCAGGGCAGTATTTCCATTTAATAGTTGAAAATAAAACCCTGGTATCGCATCGCATCGCACCGTCTCGTATCCTGTTGTGTCGTGTCATGTCGTATGCTGTCGTATCATTATTATCGTATAATATTACATTAAAAATAATTTGCTATATTTAGGAAGAGCGTCCAAACGTTAACAGAGTTCGAGAGGTGGAAGAGGGGACGACATACACCAGCGGAGTGAGCCACATTGAGGAAGCTGATACGAATGAGGTTCCTTCTGCACCCGACAGACCGAAACCCGCCAGCGAACACTATTCACTCAACGATCTCGTTGTGTTCGACTTAGAAACAACTGGTGGCGGTAAATATTTTTAAACAGTAGGCTTCAACGTACTCTTACAGACAGCTCCGCGACGGTGCTTACTGATTAATTACGTCGCTTTCGGGATTAAATTACAGTACTGTCCGAAAATAACATTCATTTTTTGTTGAATTTATGAAATGCATACACATGTAAACATATTCCTGTATTGTCTTTATCAGAGAATGAATTTATAAATTTTGAGATTTTATCTTAAACTGGGCTGAATATCTGTAAATAATTATGTGCATTAATTCAGAATTAACTGTTTCTGAATTTTGAAAAATATGTTACATGTGTGTTACAGGAGATAATGACAGTATCCTGCAAATATTGGCATGTCATCTAGAAAGAGGGACTTGTTTCACCAGATATGCCATCCCTACCAGTAGTTATATAAACCACCACATCACGACGCTTACTGGATTGGAATACCACGGAAGAACCATGTATAAGGACGCGCAAGCTGTGGATGCCTGTGAAATTGGTGTGGCGCTGGGCGATTTCAAAGAATGGATACACAATCTCAACACGAAGGAACCAATTTTAGTCGCCCACAATGCATCATTTGATGGGCGTATGCTAAATAATGCATTTCAGAGACATTCTGTCACATGTAGCAGATGTGTTAAAAGATATGCCGACACGTTGCCCTACTTTAAAACAAAATATCCTGGACGAAAGGGCAAAGGTGCATATACATTATCATCCCTAGTCCATGAGTACCTCCCAGGGAAACAGTTTTCTTTTCATGATGCAGACGAAGACGTGAGAGGTCTATCAGAGCTGCTTATTTCTAGTCACATCAATGAAGAAGACTTAAAATGCCACTTGACATCCGTTGAGGAACTGACTTACAAAAGTCTGTTGAAAACCAATAAGATGGAAAACATAGGATCGTACAATCGTGCTGTCAAAAATAAGAACATATCAATAATTGTCAGCGAAAAGTTGGCAGAAAGCGGTCTTGGACTGGATCATTTGAAGACAGTAGCGGGAAGATCCGGAGCCGATGGTGTAAAAACTTTGCTAAAATCTCGGTGTGGACAATGCAGGTTTAATGTTGAGGACATAATGTCCGAGTTATAAGTGTACACCGTATGTGTCACATATCAATGCTATGATATGAAGCAAGATAATCTTGGAATATATATTCTTGGAATATAGTTGTAAACCTAATCATTTTGGCTACTTCATTTCTGTTCCAATGAATTATAGTACTTTATCATATAATTAGTTCATGACATGAGTGTAGGCAGATATTTTCGGCATGTAAATCACATAAAAAACAAACAAAGCCTAATTAACTGACTTATTATTTTGGTCAAAACTTAGCCTATCATGAAAACGTTCATTATATTATCCACCTATTACTTTTGTGAAACCCGGATAACTGGTAGTGCGTCAATATTAGAAAAAATGATGCATAATAATTTCCCAAAGTTGTTTGTTCATTAATACCGTTGAAATGGACGCAAGATATAATGCAAGCGTCCAAAGCGCAACGATGCAAACAATAAGCAACGTCGATAAAACGTTGCGTTTAACGTCCAAAAATCGGAATGACAGTTTGTCTTCAACACAATATTGTGAAAAACTGAAAACGTAAAGTTCCCTTTTTTATTTGCCATTTCACTTGCAAATTGATCACTTGTGTTGAAAATAAGAATTTTAATGGGTCTGTATATTTTTAAAGATGTCATTTTTGCGAATATTTGCCAATATTTTGTCAAAATTTTATATCACAATGAACATGGGTTGCTCAATTAAATGATAAATGTCCGTTGTGATGTAGTGCGATACCACTAATAAACACGCTAGTCCTAACATAAATTAAATAAAGTTTAATATTGTGAAGTTTCATTAATTTTAAATCTAAATTAGATATTTTAGAAGACTTATAACAGCGGATTTTGGGCATTTTGGCGCTCTATGTTGCGACGTTCGTGACGTCATCACTAATAACGTACTGTTGCCAAGACGACGGAAAAATAAATAGGAACCATAGTGCTATAATTGGACCAAGTTTCATCAAAATCGGAAGGGATGTTATATTTGACGAATAAGGTATCGACCCACCTTAAGGTCTTTCAGGTTACTTAATGTATAAGTCTTTATGTTGAATTAATATCTTAGACATATTTCAAGGCCTGTAAGTTTACTTAATAAAAGAGGTACATGTATCATTGTAAGTATTTAAGTACAGATCAAAATTAGTAATTGTGGCAAGTTTTTTAACATCAATATTTTTTGTAACATATTTTTCTCTGAACATACACTATCTTCATTATTCCTGTATAGCTTTGAATCTTCAGAGTTATTGCTGGAATTAGTCAGAATTTGAAAATTCATTTCCGTCAGAGCATATCTTTTTTTTGCAGGTATCAGTTAGCCATTCAGTAAATTATATACTTGATTCCAGCTGCAGTTTCCGTCATATTAAAAGAACGACCTAAAAAAAAACAAGGACCAACAACAATTTGGTTAAATCTTGTCTATAAAAAGCCCAAATCTTTAAATCTTTATAAAATGAATTGGTTTTTTTTAAAGATATATTGGATTAATAATCCAGGTAAAACCAATTGCAATGTCTGTTTAAGGAATCATTTTTAAAATACAATGTCTGGTTATGAAGACAAAACATGGTAAAAAGGGTTTTAAGGGGAATGTGCTAAAGTTGATAAAATGTGTTAAACACATTGGTGTTAAGAAAGATGGAATCGGGGAGTAAGCTAGGTCATAAGGTCTAGCTGTTACAGAACTGGAGCGGAGAAACTAGTTACTTTCTCAATCTACATGAGGTCTTTCAAAAATGTAATTCAAAGTAGTAATTGGTCATGTAAACGAAATGTCTGTTACTATGTCAGTTGGGGAAAAGCCCTGTTAAACCTGAAAAAGATTTATATTTTTGCCTAACCAACTTGAGGGCATGTCGGAATGTTTGGTTTTAAGAGATTAAGTTAGGAACTTGGTTATCTTGGCTTCAAAACAGATCCCTTGCTGTTGTTCTAGCCTGCAATTGGAAATATTGAGGATTCCGGTGCTTATAATCCGTAAATGGAGCCGTGTTAGAGCAACTGGTCTACAATCTTCTCCCGGGAAGGGTTTAGATAAAGGTTGTTCCTGTGGGTTAAGAAAGATGGGAATAGGGAGTAAGCTAGGTCAAAAGGTCCATTATTACAGAACTGGAGTGGAGAAACTAGTTACTTTCTCCTAACCTACATGAGGTCTTTCAAGAATGTAATTCCAAGTAGTAATTGGTCATGTAAACTGAAATATCTGTTACTATGTCAGTTGAGAAAGCCCTTGTTAACACTAATAAAGAGGTATTTTTTGCCTAACCAACTTGAAGCATGTCAGAAGGTTGGTTTTAAGAGATTAAGGTAACTTAAAAATTAAAAATATTTTAATCCTGAACTTCAGCATTGTTTGCAGTTGAATTGGCCCAGTGTTCTCTAAGCATTGTTTGGCTGTAAACCATATTTATATTCTCAAAAATTTACATGGGAAAATCATTTTACATTCTGAACAATCGTCATCTAATTTGAAGTGAATTTGAGAACTGCGGTATGTATTCTCTAAATTTAAACTTTCACAATAGCTTGTTTGGCTCTAAACCAGTATCCTCGAAAGCTATATGAACAAAAAAACATTTTACATTCAGAACTGTAATCATCATAAAAAAATGCAGTTAATTTTGACCAGTTTTTAAAAAAACAATTTAGAAAAACTTGTTTGGCTCTTAACCAGTACCGTATTGTCTGGAAATTTCATGTGGAAAGAAACGTTTTACCAATGAACCACATCATCTAAAATTTACAGTTGATTGGTCCAGTACTTCTTAAAATGTTCAGAAAAGTTTGTTTGGCTTTAAACCAGTATTCTCTGAAATTTTACATTATGAAAAACAATTTATATTCTGAACCATCAGCATCTAAAATTTGCAGTGATTTGAACCAGTATCCTTTTAAATGTTCAGAAAAGTTTATTTGGCTATAAACAGAATCCTCTGAACACTTGTGTAGGTCCATTACCCCCTAAATGATTTGTCCTGATATGCATGTTCTGAACCGGTTTTGTCTAAAAAGCATTTGAGTTAATTGGAACAGTATTATCTAAAATTGTGAGCCGATTGTGTTGGCTCTACAGTAAATATCCAATTAACCAGTCATTGTCTTATTGGCAAAAATCGGCCCCTGAGCCAGTTAGGATCCCATAAAACGTCAGGTTAGATGTGTAAGTCGTAGTCAACTGAAATTATAAGCACTTACAAAGTATTATTCTTTAAAAGCATTGTATCAACTAAACACACTTTTCAGGTTTTTATCATAATATCGTCTAAAAGCAGATTTTCTTAATTTGGAAAACATGATCTTTTATGCTCACTGAACCATATACAATTAAAAAGCAAATTGATTGTATTAATATCAATAGAAATTACTAAAATTTTGCACATAAGATGTACTTATAGACAAAACCACAACAAATTGAATGCCCTTGTTTTTCTTTTAAAAAAACATTTCTGAAATATTCGAATTAATAAAATCTTAGGTGGGGCAGGCAGCTTTTTGCATAATATACACTTGCCAGTTAACATTTCTATTTTCGTAAGGTTCTGGTGGAATTATAAAAACTCTGAATATGATTAGCCGTTATACTTAAACCTGACTTGGAACTCAGTTGAGTAAGTGACATCCTTCCCTTGCATCTTCCCTTGCATTGCACTGTTTCCCAGCACACATCCCACACTTTGCTTGTCTGTTCTTTCTATTCATAAAGGTCCAAGTCAAAATAAGTATAGTGTGCAATTCAAAATGTGTTCAAATTATCACACTGTTGGTATGTAAATAGTTTATCTGCTCAAAGTATTTTAATTGTGTATCGACTAATAAAAGATTCCGTAAATGTTAGGCATGTCATGCAAAATAATTCAGGTCAGTAGCTTGTATGTCAAGGTCACACACAAGGGTGCTTCTATATTACTTGACTTATTAAATTTTTGAACATTTCAGTGGATTACAATGAAACTTTACACAAATGTTAAGCATAATAAAAAGGTATATGGAGTGTTGGTCTGTTCCTCAAGAATGGGTGATTATTTGCAATAGCGAAAAGACTAGCTACAGTAAGTGGTTCATTATATTGCATATTCCAGGACATTTCCAGGCATTTATAATGGTGTGTGTAAGACATTACAGAATTTGTCTTCACTAATTTTACAGCTAGTACAGAGTAAAAGGAACATGTCTTTTAGATTATATTATGCTGATTAATTTTAGGTGGTAAAATAAAAATTCATTACTTAAAATGTGACAGAAAATTTCCAATTCCTCAGGATGACGGTTCATTTTTCTAAAAGTATTGTAAACTGAATAAGGGATATGTGAAGACGATTTAACTGGTTCATGTTTCTGCAACTGCAAAATTATCCATTTTAAAAGCAAGATGAAATTTGTTAGTTTGTTTAAGATGATACTGGTCCTGTTTTAGGTGGTTATCTTTGTAGGGTCGTAATTAGCAACTGTTGAAAAAAAAGTATGGTCATCTTTAGAAAAAAATACAGAAAAAAGCTATGGGGACACTGCTTCTGTTCCTGTATTGTGTTAAAAGGCTTTTAATGACATTGTCCATCATAGGATAAGGCAACAGAAATTATTTATTACTAGTGGTAACATTCCATTGTATTACACTTTAGAGGATAGTTTCGTCATTTCGATACAAAGACTGGCTACACTGTTTATGAAACTTTCCAGGATATTTGCAATTTTATATAACTTAAGTAAATATTCTAGTTCAAATGTTTGGCATAATTGACTGTAAAGGGCGGATAATGGATGGGGGGTAACAATGCCTCAACAAACTTACCGCATTTACATGACGAAATACTGTTGAAAAATGGCATTAAACCCAAAAACAAATCAACCAAACTTACAGAGATGTATTACTATAAACTAAACCTTGGACAGACTGAGCCAGTAACTTCTAGTATTTCTAAGGTTATATCCCCAAGATTAAGCGAATTCAGAAAGGTGGCAGAAAAAAGTCTTTAATTTATGAAGTATCCTTTCTAAATAAGTTTTAAACCAGGTAAATGGTCTTGCATTACATTAATTAATGTGTTAAAATACAGCCAAAGGTCAGTGACTCGGTGCTTGGTTTAATGTCTCAGACCAATGAAAAGGTCTTTAAGTATGATTGAAGTTTCTACTAATAACCAGTCAGTTGGACCTGTATCTACAGATTATGGTCATAAATAAATAAAACTTCAATATTTTTTTTTGTTGTTTTTTTTTTTTCAGTCATCTTGCAAGCAATTTACAGGAGAATATGTCATACTGTATCCACACATACCTTTCACTTAATCCAAACTTTATAAAAGATATCCATGTTTATGTCTTGGTAGAATTTGAAGCCAGTTAAGAATAGTATTCTAAGAGTTACTGCCTTTGAATTAGTCAAAATCAAGTTTTCTGTTCAATAGTACTGTCTTTGCAAATATTAATTCTGCCAATCACATAGTATCAGTTTAGGATTCTTGCAGATTTAGCTCATTATGTACTTCTATAGATAACATTTGCTTATTTGCTGAATGTTAAGGTTTCTTTTACAGACATTGCAAGATTTTTGATTTGTAGCAAGAAATTTTTATTTTGGAAACTACAACCATTATTAGAAGTAAAATTAAACAATTTAATATAACCTTTGTTTGCAATTGTAAATTTAAACAACCCAAGTATATAAGATAGATTTAGCATGGCAGATTGCAAGCAGTCACAATGGATAAGTTGTGATAAGCAGTTAGTAATTTGTAATAATATCTCGACATTGGGGAGGTTGTGGGCACAAAGAGTGTAATGTAGGATAAGTTCCATGCTATATAATAAATGTTATTTCATGAACGGATCAAACCACAATATTTTTCATGGTATTTCTGAAATGAATTTCATTACATAGTGGGTAAAGCTGCTATTAATTTGGTTTAGAAGAGTACAGTTATATTTTAGGATGTCCACTTAAATGTCGGCCACTTTAAAGGTGTCTCAGTATAAAAGTGTCAGCCATTGTAATAATTTTAGGATCAGTTATTGTTGTTACAACCCACCATAATTAAATTTTTACTGCAATATATTTCTTCCAGTAGTATATACTACATAGGGAGATAACCCTACTTAAAGCATACAGCTTTTCTCCCAAGTGGAGACACTGAATTTATTGTAAGGTGTATGTAATACATGTATTTATGTTGAAAGAAAGGTGTCTGCCAATGTTCTTTAAAAACACAATATACTGTTAAGATAACTACCTTATCATTTACTTTGTCAATGCTTGCAGCCAGGCGGTTTAGTGAAAATCCAAAGCAACAGATCATTGGTTAAGGTAGAAAAGTTATTACTTCTTGCATTTAGTAATAATTTCACTGTTAGGGATATGGTAGGATGAGGCAAAACAAAAACTGGCTGTTGGTTTCAGAGAACTACCATATCACCACAATTTAAGGACATTTTTGCCAGAATTCATTTATTTTGGTCTAAATTTCAATAGATAAGGATGATAAGGTAGCGTAAGGTGTTAAGTGCCACTGTTTTTATGAAAGTATTTAGTCATTTGAGTACACGTAAGATATTTTATGAGTCATCGATCCTGACTGCTGACGAGTTACTGCTGTAAAGACTGCCAGAAAGTTTGGCTTTTTGGTTTATAGAGACTGGCAGCTTCATGGACGTGTAGTATACTTTTTTTTCTAGCCACTGTCAATCTTGACAGTCTTAGGGATATTACACTACCATGTCATTATGCTTGCACATGAAAATGTAGTAAGTTAAGCCATCAAAGTTTAGTGAAAATCATCAACTTGTAAGTTAACTGGCCTGTCAAAAAATGACAAGAGTTTTTATATTTTGCAGTGTTAGGGACCGTTTCAGCCATTTTTGTCCATTTATTGTATTGTATTATTTCATCATAATATTATTAGTATTAGGTTTTAGGACTGTGGTAGAGTGAGTCAGTTTATCAATTATCATAGTGATAGTAACTGCCTACTGGTCTTGGAAGTTAAACTACCACATTTTACATTTATATATAATCTTACTTTTGTGATATGGTAGGATAAGCAAAGAGATGCTGGCAATTGGTTTCAGGAAACTACCATAGAGTATTTTAAGGGCAGTTTTGGCCAGGATGTGCTTTTAGCAGTATTTTTCTCTGTGCTCCGACCAACCCATCAAAATTATCCCTACATTAACATTTTTTACCTGTGAAATAGTGACAGTTTTTTTATATTTTTTTTATCTTTTTGTGCATTGCTTAAATTTCAGTCATTATGACTGTAATCTACAGTAGTGTTTGGTTTGCACTGAAAAACAAAAAAGATCAAAAAATTATCTAATTTGGAGTACAGCAGTTTTTTTTATAGTTGCGCGTGCCTGTATTTTTTTAGCTCACCTGTCACAAAGTGACAAGGTGAGCTTTTGTGATCGCGCGTCGTCCGTCCGTCAGTCCGTGCGTGGTCCGTCCGTCCGTAAACTTTGCTTGTGACCACTCTAGAGGTCCACATTTTTCATGGATCTTTATGAAAGTTGGTCAGAATGTTCACCTTGATGATATCTAGGTCAAGTTCGAAACTGGGTCACGTGCCATCAAAAACTAGGTCAGTAGGTCTAAAAATAGAAAAACCTTGTGACCTCTCTAGAGGCCATATATTTCACAAGATCTTCATGAAAGTTGGTCAGAACATTCATCTTGATGATATCTAGGTCAAGTTCGAAACTGGGTCACGTGCCATCAAAAACTAGGTCAGTAGGTCAAATAATAGAAAAACGTTGTGACCTCTCTAAAGGCCATATTTTTTCATGGGATCTGTATGAAAGTTGGTCTGAATGTTCATCTTGATGATATCTAAGTCAAGTTCGACACTGGGTCACGTGCCATCAAAAACTAGGTCAGTAGGTCTAAAAATAGAAAAACCTTGTGACCTTTCTAGAGGCCATATATTTCACAAGATCTTCATGAAAATTGGTCAGAACGTTCACCTTGATGATATCTAGGTCAAGTTTGAAACTGGGTCACGTGCCTTCAAAAACTAGGTCAGTAGGTCAGATAATAGAAAAACCTTGTGACCTCTCTAAAGGCCATATTTTTCATGGGATCTGTGTGAAAGTTGGTCTGAATGTTCATCTTGATGATATCTAGGTCAAGTTCGAAACTGGGTCACGTGCGGTCAAAAACTAGGTCAGTAGGTCTAAAAATAGGAAAACCTTGTGACCTCTCTAGAGGCCATATATTTCATGAAATCTTCATGAAAATTTGTCAGAATGTTCACCTTGATGATATCTAAGTCAAGTTCGAAAGTGGGTCACGTGCCATCAAAAAATAGGTCAGTAGGTCAAATAATAGAAAAACCTTGTGACCTAACTAGAGGCCATATTTTCCATGGGATCTGTATTAAAGTTGGTCTGAATGTTCATCTTGATGATATCTAGGTCAAGTTTGAAAGTGGGTCACGTGCGGTCAAAAACTAGGTCAGTAGGTCAAATAATAGAAAAACATTGTGACCTCTCTAAAGGCCATATTTTTCAATGGATCTTCATGAAAGTTGGTCTGAATGTTCATCTTGATGATAATCTAGGTCAGATTCGAAACAGGGTCATGTGCGGTTAAAAACTAGGTCAGTAGGTCTAAAAATAGAAAAACCTTGTGACCTCTCTAGAGGCCATACTTGTGAATGGATCTCCATAAAAATTGGTCAGAATGTTCACCTTGATGATATCTAGGTCAAGTTCGAAAGTGGGTCACATGCCATCAAAAAGTAGGTCAGTAGGTCAAATAATGAAAAAACGTTGTGACCTCTCTAGAGGCCATATTTTTCAGGATCTGTATGAAAATTGGTCCTGAATGTTATCTTGATGATATCTAGGTTTAATTTGAAACTGGGTCAACTGCGATCAAAAACTAGTCAGTAGTCTTGAAATACAAAAACCTTGTGGACCTCTCTAGAGGCCATACCCTTTAATGGATCTTCATGAAAATTGGTCAGAATGTTCACCTTGATGATATCTAGGTCAAGTTTGAAACTGGGTCACGTGCCTTAAAAAACTAGGTCAATAGGTCAAATAATAGAAAAACCTTGTGACCTCTCTAGAGACCATATTTTTCAATGGATCTTCATGAAAATTGGTCAGAATTTTTATCTTTATAATATCTAGGTCAAGTTCAAAACTGGGTCACGTGCCTTCAAAAACTAGGTCACTATGTCAAATAATAGAAAAAACGACGTCGTACTCAAAACTGGATCATGTGGGAAGAGGTGAGCGATTCAGGACCATCATGGTCCTCTTGTTAATATTTTTTATCTAAATTTCAAAAACTAGGGATGACATGGTAGAATAAAGGTTAATATCAGCAACTGAATTTTTTCAAAATAGCAACATGAAGGTATAAATTCTGACATTTTAGGTTTCAAAGATGATATATCATAAAATAAATGTTTACTGATTTTTTCACTGGAATATAGCTGAAAATGTAAAACTAATAATAATTTAATTTTCCTGTAAAACATAGTAAATGAATGTTCAATGAACGTTTTATAAAATACAGTTAATGAATGTTGATTAAATTGACTTATGAATGTTGAACAAATTATTTTATAAAGTATACAGTGAGTGGAATGTTGAATGAATTATATTGTTAAAAGTACTTAAGTACAGTAAATGAATATCAAATTCAAAATTGCTTTTAAAACAATGGACAGACTAGTTGAATTAGTAATGTTGCAAAAGTGGCAGGATTAGATTTTTTGTCACACAAATTACTTCTAAAATTTTTGTTTGTGTTACAGTGGTAAGGTTATTTGTTTTAAACTTACAATGGCAAGTGGATTTATTTTGTAACATAAAGCAGCAAGGTCTTTAAGTGAATTTATTTTGTAACATAAAACAGCAAGGTCATTAAGTAGAGTTATTTGTAACATAAAGCAGGCAAGGTCTTTAAGTGAATTTAAATTTTTTAACATAAAGCAACAAGGTCTTTAAGTGAATTTATTTAGTAACTAAACAGCAAGGTCTTTAAGTAATTTATTTTGTAACATAAAGCAGCAAGGTCTTTAAGTGAATTTATTTTGTAACATAAAACAGCAAGGTCTTTAAGTAGATTTATTTTGTAACATAAAGCAGCAAGGTCTTTAAGTGAATTTATTTTGTAACATAAGCAGCAAGGTCTTTAATGAATTTATTTTTAAATGAACAGCCAAGGTCTTTAAGTGAAATGAAGTCTTTAAGGAATTATTTAGTAACATAAGCAGCAAGGTCTTTAAGTAGATTTATTTGTAAAAAAGCAGGTCTTTAGTGATTATTTTGTAACATAAAGCAGCAAGGTCTTAAGTGAATTTATTTGTAACATAAAGCAGCAAGGTCTTTAAGTGAATTTATTTAGTACATAAAGCAACAAGGTCTTAAGTGAATTTTTTGACTAAAGCAGCAGTCTTTAAGTAGATTTAACATTGTTCAATCTGTGTAAGGGGTATAACTGTGTTGATATTTCATATTCTGCCTAGCTAAATTTTCTATGCAAATCAGTAATAGTAAAGGTCATTTTGTTTTCTTAAAGGTTACGGCCAAGTGAGGATTTTTGCTATACTCTGATCTTTACTGAAGAAACTGAAAGAATAAATAATCCTCATTACAAGATTCCAGACTTTCTGCTCAAAGGTCAAGGTCATATTTAGAAGTCAAATTGTTTTTTTGTTTTGTTGTTGTTGTTTTGTCCAGTATATAACTGTTTCAAGCAAGTACTGATTTTTAAGAAAACTTGACATCAACATTGAACATTGCTTGGTTTATGGAGTTATGGTAACATGTAACCATGGAAACTTGAGTCCTTTGCATCAGTTTACAAGTACCACATTCACTTTGAGAAAGGTTTATGCCACTGATTTTCATTGAAGCTAATATGTCACTGCATACTTTAGAAATTTCTTTATATTAAGGAGGTAGGTTACCTTCATATTTGTATGTGCGCATGTCCAACCGGAAGCTAACATGACGATTTACGACGATGTTTACGACAAACTAAATGTGTTTGTATATTCATTCTTCTGAAAACAAATCATGAACCTGTCTTCGATCTGATGCTTTATGGTTTAATAATGCAGAAATAATGAATAAATTGCCGCAGAAACGCTTCAAAACAATGTTGCCTTAAAATGACATCATTAACGTCATGACGTTACGTGTCAGTACCGCGCAAAAATTAATGCTTTTATCTTGAAAGTATGTAATTCTGTGCATTTCTTTATTTTAACTATTTCCGAATAACCATTATTTGCTGAAATATTTTTTATGTGTCTTTTGCTCTGATAATAATCAATATTTTGCTTCTTTATGTAATTTATATTGAAATGTTATGCGGAATATAAGAAATGGATGATGATAAACAATGTTTATTTGGAATATAGTTAGGTGAAAGGTTACTTGTACGGCCATTTTTCAAATAAAAATCTAGCAGTTGATTTGTAATACCTATATTTCAGGTTCCGTTGATAATTTGCTACTTATGTACTAAAATAAGATCTAAAATGTTCAAATTCAGTAGAAAATTGTGGTTTCTTGATTTGAATTGATGTTACCATGGAAACGAAGCCCGTGACCTATGTATCTAAATGTAAAATTAAAAAGCGTTGACACTGGTCTATTTAAAGAAACACAGCTTCGGCTTTTATTTTCATTTGAACAATATCCATGAGAATAATAGCAGCATGCTGAACGATTTTTCCATGAAAAACTCCAAACGAGGGGTACTGCTGTAAGTATTCTAAGCTGGAAATTTGTTTTGAATACATGCAATATAACACGAAAATATGACTTACTTAGAAATAATAGTTTTAATGCTACATCAACTAGAAAGATATCTTATTCAATACTTTTTATAAGAAATTACGACAAAAAGCAAGATATAAGCTATTTTAAACATCTCTGTTGCCATGGTTACTTTAAACATTAAGAAAAATAGGGGACCATTAAAGTGCTGGTATTTTGCTAAAATATTACCCAATATTCCATGTTTGTCATTAACAGAATGGCACTGAAGCCGTCAAAAACCCATTTTTATACAATAGTTGTTTAAAAAGAGAGAAAATGCGTACCATGGAAACACGAGCCCGTGACATATACATTTAAGCTTATATTAGACAGCTAAGTGCATTATTAGTAACATTATCAATTATGCAGACTTCTACGGATATCAATGAAACTAAAATACACTGAAAAGTTTTAAATATCCGTATTTTCCTTCTTCTTTCAATATGAAATACCTTTGGAGGATCATGTTCTTTAAACCTGGATAAAAATTGAACTTTAAGGGACAGAGACAAACGAAATTGAGATTGTAGCAGTTTTAAAAATTCATTTACACGAAAATACAAAAGAATGCTGCGTTCAACTAATTTGAATTAACCTTGTAACAAGGTAACCTACCTCCTTAATGAGTGAAATATAGTCAATGCGTGTAATGTTTAATTACCGTAGTATTTGATTAATACAATATATTTTGATAAAGAAAAAAATTGAATATCATTAAATAGGATAATTTAGAACTTCATTTTGGTTACTTTTGTTTGCATCCAATATCTGTTGAAAATGAATGAATATTAGTCTATTTAAGGTTGATATTGGAACAACTTTATATTACCACTGCACATTTATGAAAAGCAATATGTGTTATCATTATTAAACAGGTAGATGCAATAGATAGGGCATTTCTGGAAAAACTAAGTACAATGCATTAGAATTTAAAACAGCAGTTGTTCATGGGCAGATAGGGGTGTTGACAGTTTGGATTAAGAAGAATCATAAACATATCAAATTATAATTCATTCTCACATCAACCTTTAGCAAATTATGTGACGAATTACATTATTTGAGAATACATTTGACAATGTCTGCTCATTATTTAACTTTTGGAATAAGCTGCGGGCATGTTCTTTTAGATTTGACTTTTTTTCTAATTGGTGTAATACAGTACATGCATATAAGAAACCTACATTTCACTTCTTCCAATGCTTAACAAACATAGAAATAGTTTATATCCTGCAGTTCTGTAGAAATATTTTGCAAAAATGTTTTCCATACATACAGAATTTAGCTGTTAGTTCAAGTCAAGGTCATGTGGGATCTAAGGATCTCTTCTTAGTAATAACATGTACAAATGCTGCCATAATGAATGTTTTATGCAATAATCAATTGTATTTGGTTTAAGAGATGAAGCTATGGCCAGATATTAGTAAGATTGATTTTAATATTCAATTAACCTGTTCAAAAGGAAACTAGTTATTAAATGAATTCAGTATCACTTTATTGCTGGACACAAGAGCTAAAAATCACTTTACAGTATGGGATTATGCTATTGTACTGATGGTATAATAATTGTAATGTAAATTTATAGAAAATATAATTATAATATGAGAACTACTATTTGGGTTGTAGGTTAACATCTTTTACTACATTACATAACATCCGAGGGTTAGTTTGCAGTAAATAGTTTACACAAATTTAGTCTGCATTGATAGAAAAATATGAAGGACTGAGGGCATGGGTTCCTTTACTCTTGCTTTGTACTTACCCCGCTTTTATATTGCCCCATCTATCGAGCTATCCCACGGCGCTACTAATAGTAGGGTTTTTTCCCCTGATGCTAGCCAGGTGTTAACTCAGCTATCTTTCCTTTGTTTTCTAAAGTGCCGTTATTACACCCACCAAGCTTTTATATTTTACATCTAGCTAGCTATCCCATGGCGCTACTAATAGTAGGTTTTCCCGTGATGCTAGCCAAGGTGTTTACTCTAGCTATCTTTCCTTTGTTGCTAAAGCATCTAGCTAGCTATTCCATGGCACTACTAATAATAGGTTTCCCTGTGATGCTAGCCAAGGTGTTTTCTTTATCTATCTAGCTATCTTTCCTACTATTCATCTGGCTGTATTATATACCAGTAATCTCTTTCTTAATCCAAGTCTTTCAGTCCTTTAAATAGTTTTCAACAATTTCTACCTATATCTGACAAAAATCTTCACACCTAATAGTTATGAAACTTAAGGTATCAGTAAATTTGAATTTTGAGGTTTGAATATATACAAAATGCTAAATGGGACAAGTGTTTATCCTATGCAATAGTGGGGTGGGGAATGACTTTAAAGCAAAGATGGAAATATTATGTTCTTAAAAATAATGTCAGTTTTACAAACACAGCAGGTAATACTGCAAAGAAATTAAGCTTAATTGTGTGAATCATTTCTATATCTGCTTCAGGTTGGTAGTTCTCATATAATAACAGTATCTGATGATTTAACAAATGTTTACAGAAGAAGCATGTGGGGGAATGTTAGTAAAAATATTTTTTTTAAAGTGCAAAATTATTAAAATTCTAGTCCAGCAAGCAAGTATACCATCATTAACTTTTAAAGCCTGTCTTCATGATGTGTGCTATTGGATCACACTCAGGATGGGTATGTGTGGTGGAAGTGGCAGTATCCAAAATATTCGTGCACTCTCTAACTTTTTAATCTATTTTATCAAAAGTTTGTCAGATTGTTAATATCAAGACCAAATCTAATAACGAGATGAATCAGAGTTATGGCCCTTGAATTGTTTGATATCGGAGTGAAGTGTAGGTTGCTGTTCATTAAAATTTATACAGTCTTGTATTTTATATTAATGTCTAAAATTCTATATCTGTCAGAAGGGAATGAAGTTTTGGGGTAGAAACACTATTCTTTGATACTGAAGGCCACAATTTGTAAACTTTAAACTGGAAAATTGCTGTTAAAAATTTTGTGCATGGCAGTTCCACTCGGGTCCTTGGGGATTTTTTTGTGGTGTTGCAGTAAGAGTACCATTAATTACTGAAAATTGGCAATGTAATTTAAAACATAGTGAAATAAATTGATGTTAAAATATTGTTGTTGTTTTTGCTTTTTATGCCCCCGAAGGGAGGCATATAGTTTTTGAACCGTCTGTCTGTCTGTCGGTCTGTCAGTCTGTCGGTCCGTCCGCAATTTTCGTGTCCGGTCCATATCTTTGTCATCGATGGATGGATTTTCAAATAACTTGGCATGAATGTGTACCACAGTAAGACGACGTGCATTGCGCAAGACCCAGGTCCGTAGCTCAAAGGTCAAGGTCACACTTAGACGTTAAAGGATAGTGCATTGATGGGCGTGTCCGGTCCATATCTTTGTCATCGATGGATGGATTTTCAAATAACTTGGCATGAATGTGTACCACAGTAAGACGACGTGCAGTGCGCAAGACCCAGGTCCGTAGCTCAAAGGTCAAGGTCACACTTAGACGTTAAAGGATAGTGCATTGATGGGCGTATCAGGTCCATATCTTTGTCATCGATGGATGGATTTTCAAATAACTTGGCATGAATGTGTACCACAGTAAGACGACGTGCAGTGCGCAAGACCCAGGTCCGTAGCTCAAAGGTCAAGGTCACACTTAGACGTTAAAGATCATTTTTCATGATAGTGCATTGATGGGCATGTCCGGTCCATATCTTTGTCATTCATGCATGGATTTTAAAATAACTATGCATGAATGTGTGACACAGTAAGACGATGTGTCGCGCGCAAGACCCAGCTCCGTAGGTCAAAGGTCCAAAACTCTTAACATCGGCCATAACTATTCATTCAAAGTGCCATCGGGGGCATGTCATCCTACGGAGACAGCTCTTGTTTTTTTTTCTTTTAATTTTGGCACAGTTTGTTCTTACCATAGAATATAAGCTGCATTGTCTGTTTAAAAATATTTTGTTTGAAACACATTGACAAGATATTATCTGGCAAATAATGGCAAAGTATTGTAGAATAATTGATAATAAGGTGTGTGTAAATTGTATGAGTGGCATTGGGTCTTAATGGAAAAGAACACAGTGGCACAGCCTTTAGCTTGCATTAATATATGAAGACAAAAGTTCAAGGTCTTTAAGGTTACTTAATGTATAAGTCTTTATGTTGAATTAATATCTTAAGACACATTTCAAGGCCTGTAAGTTTACTTAATAAAAGAGGTACATGTATCATTGTAAGTATTTGAGTACAGTTCAAAATTAGTAATTGTGGCCAGTTTTTTAACATCAATATTTTTTGTAACATATTTTTCTCTGGAGCATACACTACCTTCATTATTCACTGTATAGCCAGTCTGTTTAGACTTGAATCTTCAGAGTTATTGCTGGAATTAGTCAGAATTTGAAAATTCATTTCCCTCAGAGCATATCTTTTTTTTTGCAGTGTATCAGTTAGCCTATCTCAGTAAATTATATACTTGATTCCAGCTGCAGTTTCCATCATATTAAAAAGAAACGACCTAAAAAAACAAAGACCAACAACAAGTTGGTTAAATCATTGTCCAATAAAAAGTCAAATCTTTAAGATCTTTTTAAAATGAATTGTTTTTTTTAAAGATATATTGGATTAATAATCTAGGTAAAACCAGTTGCAATGTCTGGTTAAGGAATCATTTTATAAAATACAATGTCTGGGTATGAAGACAAAAACAGTGGCAGTAAGGTTAAGGGAATGTGCTAAAGTTGATAAAATGTGTTAAACACACTGGCATGTTAAGAAAGATGGGAATCGGGGAGTAAGCTAGGTCATAAGGTCCAGTTATTACAGAACTGGAGCGGAGAAACTAGTTACTTTCACATACCTACATGAGGTCTGTCAAAAATGTAATTCAAAGTAGTAATTGGTCATGTAAACCGAAATGTCTGTTACTATGTCAGTTGAGAAAGCCCTTGTTAACAAAATAGAAGAGGTATTTTTTGCCTAACCAACTTGAAGCATGTCAGAAGGTTTGGTTTTAAGAGATTAAGTTAGGAACTTGGTTATCTTTGGTTCAAAACAGATCCCTTAACTGTTGATCTAGCCTGCAATTGGTACCATTGAGGATTCTGGTGCTTATATATCCGTAAAATGGAGCCGTGTTAGAGCAACTGGTCTACAATCCTGTGCTGGAAGGGTTTAGATAAAGGTTGTTCCTGTGGGTTAAGAAAGATGGGAATCGGGGAGTAAGCTAGGTCATAAGGTCCTTTTATAACAGAACTAGAGTGGAGAAACTAGTAACTTTCTCCTTATCTACATGAGGTCTTTCCAAAATGAAATTCAAAGTAGTAATTGGTCATGTAAGCCAAAATGTCTGTTACTATGTCAATTGAGAAAGCCCTTGTTAACACAATAAGAGGTATTCTCTGCCTAACCTACTTGAAGCATGTCAGAAGGTTTCGTTTTAAGAGATTAAGATAGGAACTTGGTTATCTTGGGTTCAAAACAGATCCCTTAACTGTTGATCTAGCCTGCAATTGGTACCACTGAGGATTCCGGTGCTTATATATCCGTAAAATGGAGCCGTGTTAGAGCAACTGGTCTACAATCCTGCGCTGGAAGGGTTTAGATAAAGGTTGTTCCTGTGGGTTAAGAAAGATGGGAATCAGGGAGTAAGCTAGGTCATAAGGTCCAGTTATTACAGAACTGGAGTGGAGAAACTAGTTACTTTCTCCTAACCTACATGAGGTCTTTTAAAAATGTAATTCAAAGTAGTAATTGGTCATCTAAGCCGAAATGTCTGTTACTATGTCAATTGAGAAAGCCCTTGTTAACACTATAGAAGAGGTATTCTCTTCCTAACCTACATGTCAGAAGGTTTGGTTTTAAGAGATTAAGATAGGAACTTGGTTATCTTAGGTTCAAAACAGATCACTTAAAGGCCAGTCTGGTGTAGGCCCTACACCCAAATTGTAGGAGGAGCTTCCTAAAAATATGTGAATGTGAGTGAGGTCAAGAAACGGTCAGTTTGCTCCTTCCAGGTGAATCAGCTGACTGACCCTGATAAAATATATTAGTAGAGTATTTGATCCCTGTTGGTCAGCTACAAATGTACATTAGGTCAGAGGAAGTATTTATAATTTACTGCTGGAATTTAGGTGATTGAAGAAAAAATGGAAGATGCATAAGTGAATTGTGTTACTCTTAAACTCGTTGAATAACAGTTGAATTCTAAACATTGAAGGCATTTTAGTTGTAGTGTACAAAGAATCACTTTCAGGACTTTCTATAATAAGATATCTTCTGGATTTAATTGGTACATGTATATTATTTAACTTTATCACATTTTGTGATTAGAAGTGTGAGTAGTCTTTGATATAGACTTTTGAAATGTTAAAAGTACAACATATTCACCCACTGTAAACATCAGTAGGAATTACAGTAACAAATCTGAACTAATTTAAAGAATAGTAGCATGATACATATCTTATGAATTTGTTTTTTGACAGAGTAACAGACTAGGGTCATTCATCCTTTTTTTTACATAATTTATAATTACCATTGATTATCTAGAATATCACTGGAACTGCAAGATTATCAGTAAAGTAGCCAGTGTGATAAATCACTATTGAGTATAACAAGTGCCTTGTTACCTGACATGACCTGTGTGTTTACATTTTCCTGCTGACTGCTCTGCTTTATCACATGACCAATGTCAGAGCTCAGATTTCAAATTTCAACTGTCAAATTTTCAAATTCTTGTTATTTTGCAATCAAAATAACTCCTATGAGATATTTTTGTATACTTAAATTTAATATCTTTATATAAATTAGAACTTAGAGAATTGATGAGGCAAAATATATTTAATAATTTTCATTATTATTTGAGTTATTTAGAAAAAATTGTCAAAAACTGAAGGATGTCTGAATGGTTTTTATACGCCCGAAGGGACGTATTATGTTATGACGCTGGTGTCCGTCTGTCCGTCTGTCCGTTAGCAATTTCTTGTCTGTCCGTTAGCAATTTCGTGTCCGCTCTGTAACTCTTGAACCCCTTGAAGGATTTCAAGGAAACTTGACACAAATGTTCACAACACTGAGACGACGTGCAGAGCGCATGTTTTGGATGTCTCGCTTCAAGGTCAAGGTCAAACTTAGGAGTCAAAGGTCATATCAGTTTGTTTCGTGTCCGCTCTGTAACTCTTGAACCCCTTGAAGGATTTCAAAGAAACTTGACACAAATGTTCACCACACCAAGACGACGTGCAGAGCGCATGTTCCGGATGACTCGCTTCAAGGTCAAGGTCACACTTAGGAGTCAAAGGTCATATCAGTTTGTTTCCTGTCCGCTCTGTAACTCTTGATCCCCTTGAAGGATTTCAAAGAAACTTGACACAAATGTTCACCACACCAAGACGACGTGCAGAGTGCATGTTCCGGATGACTCGCTTCAAGGTCAAGGTCACACTTTGGGGTCAAAAGTCATATCAGTTTGTTTTGTGTCCGCTCTCTAACTCTTGAACTGCTGGAAGGATTTCAAAGAAACTTGGCAGAAATGTTCACCACACTGAGACGATGTGCGGAGTGCATGTTCCGGATGACTCGCTTCAAGGTCAAGGTCACACTTAAGGGTCAAAGGTCATATATGACTTTGCTTTGTGTATATTGCTCTGCATTGCAGTGCTCTTGTTTTTATTTGGCAGATCTCTTTTTTGTACTTACAATTTTTAGCTCGACTATTCATAGAATAGTGAGCTATTGCACTCGCCCATGCGTCGGCGTCGGCGTCGGCGTCTGCGTCCGCGTCCGCGTCCCGATTTTGGTTAAGGTTTTGTATGTAAGCTGGTATCTCAGTAACCACTTGTGGGAATGGATTGAAACTTCACACACTTATTCACTGTGACAAACTGACTTACATTGCACAGGTTCCATAACTCTATTTTGCTTTTTTACAAAATTATGCCCCTTTTTCGACTTAGAAATTTTTGGTTAAGGTTTTGTATGTAAGCTGGTAATTCAGTAACCACTTGTGGGAATGGATTGAAACTTCACACACTTATTCACTGTGATGAACTGATCTACATTGCACAGGTTCCATAAGTCTATTTTGCTTTTTTACAAAATTATGCCCCTTTTTCGACTTAGAAATTTTTGGTTAAGGTTTTGTATGTAAGCTGGTATCTCAGTACTTACTAATGGGAATGGATTGAAACTTCACATACTTGTTCACTATCATGATCTGACATGCACTAAGCAAGTCTCATAACTCTACTCTCTTTTGTTTCAAAATTATGCCCCTTTTTTGACTTAGCAGTTTTTGGTTAAATTTTTGTATGTAATCAGATATCTCAGTATCCACTAATTGGAATGGATTGAAACTTCACACACTTGTTCACTGTCATGATCTAACATGCACTGTGAAGGTCCCATAACTCTACTTGGCATTTTTACAAAATTATGCCCCTTTGACTTAGCAGATTTTTGTTAAGTTTTTGTATGTAAGCTGGTATCTCAGTATCCACAAATTGGAAAGGATTGAAACTTCACACACTTGTTCACTGTCATGATATGACATGCAGTACAGAGGTTCAATACCTCTACTTTGCATTTTACAAAATTATGCCCCTTTTTCAACTTTTGTATTCATTCAATTGACAAGGCTGTTGAATAGTCGAGCGTTGCTGTCCTCCGACAGCTCTTGTTTTTTTTGAATTACTTCCCTTTTATGTTACTATAAATAGCTTATTTTGAAACTTTTTTATTATTGGCCGTAGGGAAAAACCGAGACCACTTTTCTGTGGTACAACATGGATGGTACCTCCAATTTTTAGGTGTATTTTTACATACCTGTACCTGATAAGGATTTTTTTGCTCCCATCCTATGATGAAATCCTTCGGGCGTATATTGCCCCGCTTGGCGGCGCTCTTGTTGAATATGCAATGATTGACATCTTGTGGGTGGAGCCTTTCGTTTTATACTGAGCCCTGGGGTCTGTTGATCTAGCCTGCAAATAGTGCCATCCAGGATTCTGGTGCTTATATATATGAAGTTGTGTTGAAATAACCAGTCTAAAATTCTGCAATGGCAGTGTTTAGATAAAGGTTGTTCTTGTAGGTTAAGAGATAGGAATTGGGGTATAAGCTAGATCACTAGCTCCAAACTAGCTATAAAACTATAGACGGGACATTCTTCCTTGACCTACCTGAGGTCTGTAATAGTTTGTCTTAGGAAAATTGTCAAGGTAGGAATTGGGTCATCTGAATCATAAACTTGGTCACAAGGTCGAATTATAGGAATACCCTATTTACACTAGAGAAGGCTTTTTCTGCCTAACCTTGTCAGAAAGTTCATTTTAAAGAAATTATTAAAATTCCTTGGCCAGATCTGGGTCATTGGCTGAGCTTAAAAATGCAGAAGCCAAATTTTAAGATAATCTAATTAAAACTTATATCAAGTCTGTTGGAACAGTCTACAAAATTTCAATAGTGAAAAACTGGGTCACTTGGTTAAATGAGATGCAAGACTTGGTTAAGCAATTGGCACTAAATTGTCTCTTGATTTTTATAAACTGTGACAAATGCTTGATTTTTTAAGTAATTTGATGTAGGTTAAAGGGTAGCTGCCCTTCTACAAATTAGTCAGAGTGAGCATAAGGGACATTATGTTATGACGCCTGTGTCTGTCTGTCCATCTGTCTGTCTGTCCGTATGTTAGCAATTTCGTGTCCGTTCTGTAACTCTTGAACCCCTTTAAAGATTTTGAAAAAACTTGATGTGCAGAGTGCATATTTTGTATTGCCCGCTTCAAGGTCAGTGTTACACTTAGGGTTCAAAGGTCATATGACTGTTTTGTGTCTGTTCTGTAAGTCTTGGACTGCTTGAAGGATTTTAAAGAAACTTGGCACAAATGTTCACTACATCAAGATTACGGTATGTGCAAAGCGCATGTTTAGGATGGCATGCTTCAAAGTAAAGATCACACTTGGGGGCCAAAGGTCATACTTCATGGCGTAAATTGCTCCACATTGTGGTGCACTTGTTTCTATTTCTGCCAATCTTCCAGACTGTTGAGGAGATGTTGCTTCAAAAGATTGGCAGAGTTGCATTTTGTTACAGCTGCCAAGGCCTAACAGATCCCTAAACTATTGATCGAACCTGCAAACGGTACCATCGAGGAATCCGGATGAAGGTTGTTTCTCTGGGTTTAGTGAGATGGGAATCAGGGATTGTTAGGATTTTATTTCTTTCAGGTCCATACCTTGCCTATGACAACTGACTGTTTGTTCCGTCCATACTTAACAGTCGGCAGGATTTTCTTTCAGCGTCAAGACCTGCCTAGGGGAATCTGTATGAGTTAGGCAGGATTTTTTTCTTTTCCAGTTTCAAGGTCTGCCTAAGACAGCAACTGTATGTTCAGCTGAACATACGAAGGGCAGAATATTTCTTGCAGATTCCAAGGCCTGACAGATCCCTTAACTGTTGACCAAGACTGCTAACGTGACCATCGAGGATTCCGGTGCCAATATATCCGCAAGGTGGGAGCGTGTGGGGGTAACTTTTCTACAATTCTGCGCCGGCGGGTTGCTAGATGATAGTTGTTCCTTTGTTGAGTGAGATGGGAATCAGGGATTGTGAGGATTTTTTTCTTCTTTTCAGGTACATGCCCTGCCTAGGCAACTAATGTGTGTTAAACTTGGACGGAACATACATTGGGCAGGATTTCTATTTATTTCAGATTCGAGACCTGTCAGGAGCGGGCAGGATTTTTTCTCAGTTTCAGACTTTACCAGAACAAGCAGACTTCTTTTCTTGTATATAGTCGCTTAGCTCACTTCTGCACTTATTCTTATTAAAGCAAGCTTTCTTAGTATAACCATTTTGTGGCAGTTTTTCCTGTTTTGGTTTATTTCTAATTTTAGTCTTGAGAGCAAGAGACATTCCTACGGCATCGTGAGTGTTCCAACCCATGCATATGTAATCTGCCTGTCTGGTCACATGTCACATTTAGTAAACCGTTGTTTATATGACTGAAAAATTGTTGAAAAAGACGTTAAACCCGAACACACACACACTCATTTAGTAAGTATTTTCATACAGTATATACTTTAAGGTGATTATGCATCCACAAATATCCTATTTAAGGTAGTTATGCATATTTGCACATATATTTGTTTGCATATTTATACATGTACGCGAGGTGTTTAAAATACCCTGGAAAGAGCTCAAATATCTCTTTTTCTGGTCCGTTTTTTGCTGAATTTTCAAAATGTGATATATTAGAACAAACTGAATGTAAGCACTTAAATAACAGGTATCTGAACCAGAACATTATTAGTCCCCTACTGGTTGAAAACCAGTTTCGGGGACTATAGGAATGCACTTTTCCGTCATTCCGTCCGTCCGTCCGTCCGTCCGCAATTTCGTGTCCGGTCCATAACTCTGTCATCCATGAAGGGATTTTAATATTACTTGGCACAAATGTTCCCCATGATGAGACGACGTGTCAGCCGCAAAACCCAGACCCCTAGCTCAAAGATCAAGGTCACAATTGGAGGTCAAAGGTCAACAGGGTTTTTTTTCTGTCCGGTCCACAAATCTCCCATCCTTGAAGGGATTTTAGTATTACTTGGCACAAATGTTCCCCATGATGAGATGATGTGTCATGCGCAAATCCCGGACCCCTAGCTGAAAGGTCAAGGTCACAATTGGAGGTCAAAGGTCAACAGGGCTTTTTTCCTGTCCGGTCCATAACTCTCCCATCCATGAAGAGATTTTAATATTACTTGGCACAAATGTTCCCCATGAGGAGACGACGTGTCATGCGTAAATCCCGGACCCCTAGCTTAAAGGTCAAGGTCACAATTGGAGGTCAAAGGTCAACAAGGCTTTCTTCCTGTCCGGTCCATAACTCTCTCATCTATGAAGGGATTTTAATATTACTTGGCACAAATGTACCTCATAATAAGACGATGTGTCATGCACAACTTTCAAACCCCTAGCTCAAAGGTCAAGGTCACACTTAGCAGTCAAATGTTAACATAGCATGAACAGGGTCTGTTTCGTGTCCGGTCCATAACTCTGACATTCATTAAGGAATTTTAATATCACTAAGCACAAGTGTTCCCCATGATGAGACGACGTGTCATGCGCAAATCCCAGACCCCTAGCTCAAAGGTCAAGGTCACAATTGGGGGTCAAAGGTCAACAGAGTTTTTTTCCTGTCCCATCCATAACTCTGCCATCCATGAAGGGATTTTAATATTACTTGGCAGAAATGTTCCCCATGATGAGACAACATGTCATGCGCAAAGCCCAGACCCTTAGCTCAAAGGTCAAGGTCACAATTGGAGGTCAAAGGTCAATAAGGTTTTTTCCCTGTCCGATCCAGAACTCTGTCATCCATCAAGGGATTACAATATTACTTGGCATAAATGTTTCCCATGATGAGACGACGTGTCATGCGCAACACCCAGTACCCTAGCTTAAAGGTCAAGGTCACACTTCGAGATCAAAGGTCAAGAGGATTTTTTTCCTGTCCGGTCTATAACTTTGTCATGCAAAGCAGGATTTAGATATCAGTTGGCACAAATATTCCCCTGGATGAGACAACATGTCATGCGCAAGAACCAGGTCCCTAGGTCATAGGTCAAGGTCATATTTAGAGGTCAAAGGTCAAATTCAAGAATGACTTTGTACGGAACATTTCTTCTTCATGCATGGAGGGATTTTGATATAACTTGGACCAAATGTTCACCGCCATGAGGCACCCTTGTTTTTAGAATTACGTCCCTTTGTTGTTACTATAAATAGATTTTATTTTAACTTTTTTATTACTGACGGTAGAGAAAAATCGAGACCACTTTTCTGTGGTACAGCATGCATGTTACATCCAATTTTTAGGTGTATTTTGACCTATCTCTACCTAGTAAAGAGTTTCTTGTGGACTTATATTATATAGATTTTTTTTTTTTTTTTTTTTTTTTTTTTTTTTAAAGATTAATTTCCCTTTGTTGTTACTATAAATAACTTACATGATAACATTTTTATAATCAGCCAAAAAAATTCAATATGAAAACAACTGTAGGTTTTTATATATATAAATTTTAATCCAAGTGTTTTGTTATAACATATTGTATATATAGTACAATATTGTTTATACATCATTGACAGATATCAGTTCATTATGTTATACTGCAGTAGAGAAAATTAGGTGCCTTCCAGTAGGGGATTTTGTATTGCATGGCAATACTTCATTCACTTGTTTTTACTGGTAAAAAATATCTCCCTTTATACAGCATGATGACACAGATGAAATAGAAGTTATTCCACTGGAAAAGTCGAGTCATGCAGCAAGCAAAGGGTCCAGTGCCATCTCCTGCAGTAGTTGGACCTTCAAGCATTTTCAGCAGGACATCTGTTTTATCTATTCCAAATCATTGGTTATTGAAAACCTCCAGAACTGCATGGTCAAAGAGGTAGACATGAAGAGAAAAAGGATTATATGACTATCTATGGACTCCATGATAGATACCTATGGAGGCAGGCCAACTGACACAGAAACTCTGCAACTGACTGGGACACTAATGGCATTGTATCCGATATTGAGGGATAATACAAACAATGGAATCTGGGAGAAATATGTAATTGGGCACTTAGATCCGATAGGTACATGCAAGAACATTCTTTTGTCATTTTAACATTCTGTTGAGCAAATGATAGTCATAGTATCTTTCAGTTTTCACATGCAAATCAAATTTGTAAGAATCCTTTTTAAAGCTGAGGATGCAATTAAGCAAATAATATCAGACAAGGTATTTTTTTAGCTCATCTGTCACTTAGTGACAAGGTGAGCTTTTGTGATCGCCCTTCGTTCACCATTCGTCCATCATCTGTCCACAATTTCTTTTGAACAAGGTAGAGACCACATTTTGCAATCAACTTTAATCAAACTTGAACATAACTTGTATTGGCATAATATCTCAGTTCTTTTTCGAAAACTGGTCAGATTCTTTCATGGGTTCCAGAGTTATGGCCCCTCAAAAGGCCAAAATTTGATATTTTTTGTTTGTGAACATGATAGAGACCACATTTTGCTATCTACTTTAATCAAACTGGCACACAACTTGTACTGGCATATCTTAGTTCCTTTTGAAAACTGGTCAGATCCCATAATGGGTTCCTGAGTTACGGCTCCATGAAGGGTCAAAATTTGGCATTTTTGGCTTGTGAACACAATAGAGACCACATTTTGCAATCAACTTATATAAAACTTGCACACAACTTGTATTGGCATAATATCTCAGTTCCTTTTGAAAACTGGCCATATCCCATCATGAGTTCCATAGTTATGGCCCCTTAAAGGGCCAAAATTTGCTTTTTTGGCGTTTGCAGCCATAAAGAGACTTCATTTATGGTTCGATTTGATAGAAACTCGTTAAATATTTTTAATAATAATAAATATTGGATTTCATGCTGAATCTGTCTGATCCATTTATAGGTTCCAGAGTTACGGCCCCTGATTGACCGCTGAAAGAGCCAAAATTGTTCAAATTATCCCCCAAGGGTCAAATATGGCCCCGCCCCAGGGGTCACATGGTTTTTATAGACTTATATAGGGAAAACTTAGAAAATCTTCTTGTACAAAACCACACGGCCTAGGGCTTTGATATTTGGTATGTAGCATCATCTAGTGGTCCTCTACCAAGATTGTTCAAAGTATCTCCCTAGGGTCAAATATGGCCCTGCCCCGGGGGTCCCAAGTTTTACATAGACTTATATAGGAAAAAAAGTTTAAAAATCTTCTTCTCTGAAACCACAACACTTAGACCTTTGATATTTGGTTTGTAGCATTGTCTTATGGTCTTCAAGCAAAATTGTTTAAATTGTACCCCTGGGGTGAAAAGGCCCTGCCCTGGGGGTCCCAAGTTTTATATAGACTTACATAGGAATAAACTTTAAAAATCTTCTTTTCTGAAACCATACGACCTAGGCTTTTGATATTTGGTTTGATGCATTGTCTAGTAGTCCTGACTCCTCTACCAAAATTGTTCAAATTATCCCCTTAGGGTCAAATATGGCCCCGCCCCAGGGGTCACATGGTTTATATAGACTTTGAAAACTTTGAAAATCTTCTTGTACAAAACCACATGGCCTAGGGCTTTGATATTTGGTATGTAGCATCATCTAGTGGTCCTCTACCAAGATTATTCAAATTATCCCCCTAGGGTCAAATATGGCCCTGCCCCGGGAGTCCCAAGCTTTACATAGACTGATATAGGAAAAAAAGTTTAAAAATCTTCTTCTGAAACCACAAAACTTAGAGCTTTGATATTTGGTTTGTAGCATTGTTTTATGGCCCTCAACCAGAATTGTTCAAATTGACCCCTTAGGATCAAATATGGCCCCGCCGCGGGGGTCCCAAGTTTCATATAGACTTGTATAGGAAAAAACTTCAAAAATCTTCTTGTCTGAAACCATGTGACCTAGGCTTTTGATATTTGGTATGATGCATTGTCTAGTAGTCCTCTACCAAAAGTGTTCAAATTATGCCCCTGGGGTTAAAAGAGGCCCTGCCCTGGGGTCACTTAGTTATTATGTGAGTTGTATAGGAAAAAATACTTATAAAATCATCTGATCCTATTTCCAAGACTGTTTAACTATAATTACCTGATGACCCCAAGTAAGCTCATATTACTCAGGTGAGCTTTCCAGGGTCATCATGACCCTTATGTTTGTTTTTTATGCTCATAGCTCAAAAAGTATATCGTAGAGAATAATGAATCCATTTCATAATTTTTTTTTGAGGCTATACCCCATTAAGACTGCAAACATTTGAATGATTTCCCCTTATTTGTGACAAATGTACCAGTGCGGGGCACACTCTATGTCCTACAGACACATTCTAGTTTAAAGGCATATAGCTTTGAAACTTATCTTTAGCTTGACTGTACGAAGTATAGAGAGCTATCCTACTCGACCCGGCGTCGGCGTCCTTCTGCGTCCGCACTTTGGTTAAAATTTTGATGCACTTTCTCTTTATCTTTGTTATTACTTGATTGATTTACTTCAAACTTGATCATCACCCACATAATTTGGCACAAGGGTCATAACTCTTGCATCAATATTTCATGAATTATCCCCCCTTTTTACTTAGAATTTCAGGTTAATGTTTTGGTGTACTTTCACTTTATCGTATAGTGCATATTTTCTGACCTGGCAGAGATATTTTTAGTACAGGCTGTACCATTAAAATCAATAGGTAACTTGGTGCATATTGAAATTATTCGTAAGAAATCGATACTTTCCGTATCGGCTATTCTGGCTGATAATACAAAATATAAGACGCTGATTTATAAATGCAGTCGTAGCAGAATGGTTTACACAGCGAATTTTTATTTTAAGAGATGTGGAAAGTGATTCGTGTGGGTTCGGTCCCCGATGACTCCTAGTTATATATTTCAAATATTATTCACCTTTATCTTCAGTTTCTTTTATATACTTTTTAGCTCCACTATTCGGAGAATAGTCCCCGGCGTCGGCCTGACCCTTTTTGGTTAAAGTTTTTTGGCAACCTTTGTTTTTCTGTCATATCTTTGTAACTATTGCTTATATCTTACTGTAACTTCACATAAACATTGTCCAGTATACAAACAATGTATGCGTAGGGGCTGAGCCCATTATACCCAAGGTCAAGGTCACCAAGGTGTTGTATTTAGGTTATTTTTAAGAAAGTTTTTCGGCAACCTTTGTTTTTCTGTCATATCTTTGTTACTATTGCTTATATCTTACTGTAACTTCACATAAACATTGTCCAGTATACAAACAATGTATGTGTAGGGGCTGAGCCCATGATTCCCAAGGTCAAGGTCACCAAGCTGTTATACTTGGGTTATTTTTAAGGTTAAAGTTTTTCGGCAACCTTTGTTTTTCTGTCATATCTTTGTTAATATTGCTTATATCTTACTGTAACTTCACATAAACATTGTCTAGTATGCAAACCAAGTATATATAGGGGTTGAGCCCATTATACCCAAGATCAAGGTCACCAAGGTGTTGTACTTAGGTTATTTTTAAGGTTAAAGTTTTTCGTCAACCTTTGTTTTTCTGTCATATCTTTGTTACTATTGCTTATATCTTACTGTAACTTCACATAAACATTGTCCAGAATGCGAACAAAGTATGTACAGGGACTGGGCCCATCTTATTGAAGGTCAAGGTCACCAAGGTCTTATACTTAGGTTATTTTTGAGGTTAAAGTTTTTCGGCAACCTTTGTTTTTCTGTCATAACTGTGTTACTTTTGCTTATACCTTACTGTAAGTTCTCATAAACATTGTCCAGCATACAAACTTAGTATATGCTGGGGCTGGGCCTATTATACCCAAGGTCAAGGTCACCAAGGAGTTATACTTGGATTTTTTTTCATGTTAAATTTTTTTGGAAAGCTTTATTAATAGACATATCTCTGGTACTTTAAAAGATAATGACTTGAAATTAAAAACATTTGTTTATAATCATCATCAGATTCTGCATGTGTGGTTACATACCCCATAACTCTAATTGTATTTTTGACAGAATTATGCCCCTTTTGTACTTATATTTTTTTTGCAATATTTGCTTTCTGGATATAACTTTAATGCAATATAAGATAACGAATTGAAACTTAAAATGTATCTTTATCTCCATCATCTGCATTTGTGGTAACAATCCCCATAACTCTGATTTGTATTTTTAGCTCGACTTTTCGAAGAAAATATAGAGCTATTGCACTCGCCCCGGCGTCGGTGTTGGCGTCGGCGTCGCCGTTGGTTAAAGTTTTTGATAAACTCAAATATCTCTGTTACTATCAAAGCTATTGACTTGAAACTTAAAATAGTTATTTACTATCAAAGTCTACACCAGGAGAAACAATCCCCATAACTCTGGTTTGAATTTTGACAGAATTATGCCCCTTAACTTAGAATTTTTGGTTAAAGTTTTTGATAAAGTCAAATATCTCTGTTACTATCAAAGCTATTGACTTGAAACTTAAAATGCTTATTTACTATCAAAGTCTACACCAGGAGAAACAATCCCCATAACACTGAATTGAATTTTGACAGAATTATGCCCCTTTTTAACTTAGAAATTTTGTTAAATTTTTTGATAAAGTCAAATATCTCTGTTACTATTAAAGCTTTTGACTTGAAACTTAAAGTACTTATTTACCATCAAAGTCTACACCAAGAGAAACAATCCCCATAACTCTGATTTGAATTTTGACAGAATTATGCCCCTTTTAACTTAGATTTTTTTGGTTAAAAGTTTTGATAAAGTCAAATATCTCTGTTACTATTAAAGCTTTTGACTTTTAACTCAAGATAGTTATTTACTATCAAAGTCTACACTGGGAGACACAATTCTCATAACTATAATTTGAATTTTAACAGAGTTATGCCCCTTTTTAACTTGGATTTTTTTTTTTTACTGGCAAAGCTCAAATTCAGAGTCAAGCACTGAGAAAAGTCGAGCGCGCTGTCTTACGGACAGCTCTTGTTGACCAAATTATGCCCCTTTTACACTTAATTTTTTTTTTAACAAACTTCATTTTCTGGACATAACTTTGGTACTATATAAGATAATGACTTGAAACTCAAAAAATATCTTTACCATCATCATCTGCATTTGTTGTAACAATCCTAATAAATCTAATTTGTGCATTTGATGGAATTTTGCCACTTTGTGTATCTTCCTTTTATAGTGGAGATCTCTTATTCAGACATACATTCATTTTACTGTCAAATCCCCGAATAGTGGAGCGCACTGTCTTACGGACAGCTCTTGTTATATTTTATGTCTTGTTTTGTTTTTCTTTTAATTTTGTATATATTCTTTTTTATTTTTCTTTATTTCAACAATTCAATTTTACAATGACAATGACAATAGAACCATTAAAATCTAATCTCTCAGTTTCGTCACTGTGTTTTTATTTATATACAATAAAGAAAAGTTTTCAATTTGCTCGTGAATATCGTGCAATTCTCGATAGTTAAATACCAACCTTTAAACTATTTGAAGGTCATTAATAAAGGAATTGAAAACCAAGTACATAAAATACCAGATAATTAATATGTTATCTAAACCGTTGCAGATTTTGAAGTAAACAGGTTGTTTTGGTTAAACGAAAAAGAAAAAAACGCGAGATAATCAAGATATATATTTTAATGAAATCTATAAAAATAGTAATCCTATCACGGGATCGAACCTGCGTCCTTTTCAATGCGAGGTAATTGCCCTAACGAATACACCAGTCGGTCAGTCATGAAATCAAACCCATATTTTGCATTAACATATCTATTCCCATTTAAGGAGAATTCGACCGAATGAAACGAAATCTAACGATGTAGCCGATTACCCTAAATTCAATGATAGAATGGCCCATTTATGACCTTTCTATAAATATATCCACCAGGTCAGAAAATATTCACTATAATTTCTTACTAAATGGGTTTGATTCAAACTGAAAGTAGTTGCTCCACATCATCTCCCACTTCATATGTCACAAGGTCCATAACTCTGGTACCAATATTTGATGAATTATCCCCCCCTTTTACTTTCCTTTAAACTTACTTCAAACTTAAAACATTTGTTCTTCATCATCACCCACATCATTTGGCACAAGGGTTAAAGTTTTGATGCACTTTCACTCTATCTCAGTTATTACTAATTGGATTTGTTTCAAACTTAAAGTAATTGTTCAACATCGTCACTCGCATCATATGACACAAGGGCCATAACTCTTGCACCAGTATTTCATGAATTATCCCCTATTTTACTTACAATTTCCGGTTAATTTGATGCAATTTCACTCTATCTCGGTTGTTACTGAATAGATTTGATTCAAACTTAAATTAGTTGTTCCACCTTATCACCTACATCATATGACACAAGGTCCATAACTCTGGCACCAATATTTAATTAATTATACCCCCTTTTACTTAGAATTAAAAGTTAATTTTGATGCATTTTCACTATAAGTTATTACAAAATGGATTTGATTAAAACTTGTAGTTACAGTTGTTCCACATCATCAACCTTATCACATGACACAAGGTGCATCACTCTTGCATCAATATTTAATGAATTAAGCCCCCTTTTAGCTTAGAATTAATCTTATTTAATGTTTTGATACACTTGATCTTTATCCCTCTTATTACTTAATACTTTTGACTCAGATTCAAGCTATTATGCAGTATCTTCATCCACACTGGTGTCATTTAACTCTTCAGTGACAGTTCCAGCTTCATCAAATGTGCCAAGTTTCACTATCCAGCATTAAAATAGTTGTGCGCGCTGTCTCCTGTGAAAGCTCTTGTTTCTTTTTCTAGGTCAGTAACCAACCTCATTGGGTAAAATCCTATAACTCTGACATGTATTTTGGGCAAATTATGCCCCTTTATGGACTTATAAAATTCTGGTTAAAGTTTTACATAATTCTGGTTAAAGTTTTACATGCAAGTTACTATCTCCAAAACTAATGCAGATGTTGAAACTTCACATGTGTCTCCGGGGTTATGAATCTAGGTGATAGCACCAAGTCCCATAACTCTGACATGTATTTTTGTCAAATTATGCCCCCTTTTGGACTTAAAATATTTTGGTAAAAGTTTTGCGTGTAAGTTACCATCTGCAAAACAAAATGCAGATAATTAATTGAAACTTCACATGTGTCTTCAGGGTTATAAAACTAGTTGATTGCATCAAGTTCCATAACTCTGACATGTATTTTGGGCAAATTATGCCCCCTTTTGGACTTAGAAAACTTCTGGTTAAAGTTTTGGTTGAATCTCTATTGATACTTTAACATCAGATTAATATTCCTGCTTCTGTGACAATGATTCGAATAGTTGAGCACTGGCTGTCTTACAGACAGCTCCTGTTAATTTAGAAAATCGGTATTGGTTGCTTTTTGTTTAATTTCATTTGAAACTTCATACATATCAGTTAAGACCAAGGACCATAAATCTTTTCTAAAATATTGTCAAGCATTTGCAGATGAGCGATGGCATCTGCAAATGGTGCTCTTGTTCTTTGATGTCAGCCATACTTAATAAAAGAAAAAGATGCATTATCTATAAAAGCTAAGACTAGCTCAGTAACCAGCCATTTGAGAGCAGCTGTATCTCCAGAATTATGATATGAGAATTACATGCCTCTGAATAAATTTAATCTGTGATTTAATCTGTAAGATTTGTGTTTTCTGTGATAGTTTGCCACTCTTGTTACAGATTGACGACACCCTGCGGACTGAGCACAGGAGCATAAAGGCCTAGCAGACAGGACATTCTGGACAATGACTTAAGAAAATAGGAGACAAAATGGCATTCCTTTTGTTCATCAAGTACAAAGTGTTGCTGAAGTGCTCCCCAGCTGAGGTTGTACTGTTTGGTGGATGAGGCATATCTAAGTAACCTGAATTGATCCTTGCTGTTCAGTAGAAGTTGCAAGACCTTATCCGTGACAACACTAACAAGGCAATGAAGTCATACCAGTCATTCATAGATGCTATGCCTGAGGAAAATATATTATAGAACCAGAAATTTTTGCTATCTTCCCAGTATGTGTCACAGAAATAAACATGTTGTGACAGGACTTTAGTGTTTCAATATTGAAAATGACGAGAATATTTAAAAAATTGAGGAAATTTTTTTATGCTACTACATGCAAAGAATAGAAAATGAAAAGGCTAACTTTTTAGCTCACCTGTCACATAGTGACAGGGCGAGCTTTTGTAATCGCCTGTCGTCCGTTCATCCGTCTATACAGCTCTGTTCAGATGTATTTCCGAGAGTATACATATAGCTCTGTTCAGTTTTGTTTCAAAGAGTAAACATATAGCTCTGTTCAGTTCTATTTTTGAGAGTATACATATAGCTCTGTTCAGTTTTATTTCCAAGAGTAAACATATAGCTCTGTTCAGTTTTATTTCTGAGTGTGTAAATGTAGCTCTGTTTAGTTATATTTCCAAGAGTGTAAATATAGCTCTGTTTAGTTTTATTTCTGAGAGTGTAAATATATCTCTGTTCATAGTTTTATTTCTGAGAGTGTATACAGTTTTATGACGTGTGTGTGTGTGTGTGTTCAGTTGCAAGAAAGAAAATGTTCAGCATTTACTATAGTTCATGTGTGGCCGAGTTGTAATGGTCCATGACATTGGAACACTCGAGTACCCTTTCCTTAAGATAGATGCAGAATTCTTTCATATGAGGAAGACAAAAGTTTGATGGTTGTACCCAGGACTTCTTTATGCACCCATGTAAATTTGAAATGCCACTACTTTTTTGTTTTGCTGGTTGAAACTTTTAACATGTCAAATCAGATGTACTTCATACTTGTTATACATACTTTATGACGTTGTGATGAAAATATTGCATTGTTTTTGTGTGTTTTGTCTATTATGATTGCAGTAAGTAAACTTTAAACATTATTTGATAGTTTGTCTTATTTATTACTGTATTTGTATATCATATTTAAGTAACAAAGTCTTTAGATGTGAGCTTCATATACCAGTCCATCTGTGTTACAACTTTGAATCCAGTCAGACCCCCCGGCTGTCCAACACATAATCAGTATTATTTTCCCCAAATCAAAACTTGAAAACTAGCCTGCATTGGTCCTTAGCTACTTTTTATCCCCAGACGAAAGTCGGAGGGATATAGTTTTGGCGTTGTCCGTACGTCCGGAGCCATAGCTAGCAAGTGGTTGGAAATATTTAAATAAAACTTCATATACATGTTTAACACTATGAGGTTATGCAGCCCATCAAGTTTCAGTCGGATGGCCCAAGTAACACGAGAGTTATGGCCCTTAGAAGTTTCCAGTGTTAACTAGATAGGGTACCATAAATATGGCAATTTCTGCATCATAACTTTTGATATATTTGACCTAGAACTATGAAACTTATAAAGAATTTAGATCTCTAAAATGTGGTTGTGTACACACAATTTCGATTGGATTTCTTTAATAACTTCGGAGTTATTGCCCTCCCTTTAATTGTATAAAATCAATATATTTGTACATAACAAACTTACCATTTGGTAGAATTTCATTAAATTTCTTTTTTTCCATGAACATTTATTATAAACATGACTGTGAAGTTGTGTACCCACACCTGGTCACCCCCTTGCACCTTGGTCACTCCCCCCCCCACCCCCCACCAAATTTTTTTTTAATTATTTTTAGATTTTTTTTCATATACAATCATATCCACCACTATGAGGTTATGCGGCCAGTCAAGTTTCAGTCAGATTGCCCAAGTAACTGCCCAAGTAACACCAGAGTTATGGCCCTTAGAAATTTCTAGTGTTAACTATATAGGCTACTAAAAATATGGCAATTTCTGCATCATAACTTTGGATATATTTGACCTAAAACTATGAAACTTTAACAGAATTTAGATCACCATAATGTGGTTGTGCGCACACAGTTTCGTTTGGATTTCTTCTGTAACTTCAGACTTATTGCCCTTTAACTGTATAAAAATCCACGTATTTGTACATTACAAACTTACCATTTGGTAGAGATTAATTTCATTAATTTCTTTCATTCTTTTTCATGAACATTTATTATAAACATGAGTTGTTTACTCACACCTGGTCACCCCCACCCCTAACACCCCACCCACCCCAAAAACCTATATTTTTAGCTGGACTATTTGAATCTTAGAAAGGGGAGCTATCATTCTCGCCCGGTGTCGGCGTTAGCATGTTAGCGTGAGCGTCGCACAAATGTTAGTTTGCGTACCACCCCAAATATTTTCAAAGTCCATTGAGATACTGCTTTCATATTTTGCATATTTGTTTACCATCATGACCCCAGTCTGTAAGAAGGAGGAGGCAACTCTATCAAGCATTCTGACTGAATTATGGCCCCTTTTGGACTAAGTATATGTTTATTGTAATGTTAGTTTGCGTACCACCCCAAATATTTTCAAAGTCCATTGAGCTATTGCTTTCACATATTGCATACTTGTTTACCATCATGACCCCAGTCTGTAAAAAGGAGGAGGCACCTCTATCAAGCATTTTGACTGAATTATGGCCCCTTTTCGACTTAGAATATGCTTATTGTAATGTTAAAGTTTGTGTACCACCCCAAATATTTTCAAAGTCCATTGAGCTATTGCTTTCACATTTTGCATACTTGTTTACCATTATGACCCCAGTCTGTAAAAAGGAGGAGGCAACTCTATCAAGCATTTTGACTGAATTATGGCCCCTTTTGGACTTAGTATATGGTTATTGTAATGTTAGTTTGCGTAACACCCCAAATATTTTCAAAGTTCATTGAGATATTGCTTTCACATTTTGCATACTTATTTACCATCATGACCCCAGTGTGTGAAAAGGACGAGGCAACTCTATCAAGCATTTTGACTGAATTATGGCCCCTTTTCGACTTAGAATATGCTTATTGTAATGTTAAAGTTTGCGTACCAAAAATTTTCAAAGTCCATTAAGATATTGCTTTTATATTTTGCATACTTGTTAACCATCATGACCCCAGTCTGTAAAAAGGAGGCAACTCTATCAAGGATTTTGACTGAATTATGGCCCCTTTTCGACTTGGAATATGCTTATTGTAATGTTAAAGTTTTACTCATAGCTTATATTATACTATCAAGCACTGAGAATAGTCGAGCGCACTGTCCACTGACAGCTCTTGTTTTTCTTATTCCTTGTTTTAGATTTTTTTTCAAACCTTCCATGAATATTTATCAACATGCAAGTTGTACCATTCCCCCACATGCCCACCACCGATCATGCAAATTATGAGTTCAAATGTACATGTTAAACGACTGTGACTCAATGCAGACTTGGAGCGCCGGTATAAATTACAGACTCCAGTATATACCGGATTCAAGCAATTTGAACTAAAAATACTTTAAATGTATATTTTGTAACCATGACGATACTAACCCTAACCTTTAGTCAGTGTATTATACATTTTATACATTAAATGCATGCAAACCTGCAATAATTTGCATATTTTTGCTGTGCGCTCCAACTGATAATAGCTTCCGGGCATGTGCAGAAGACCGCTCCAACTCTGCAATGAGCTACATCCCATGTTAAACAGCAACACTTGCTGCCAAACCACTCCAAGACAATATTTTGTTCCAGTTAAACTTCAAGCTCACATTTCAATTAACTGCATTTAATTTTAAAAGCTAAGTAACATCCTTAACTTTTTTCTGGATATATATTCTTTTGCCATTCCTCACCACAAAACCCTTTCGGCCAGGGATACCAGTTGATCGAATTTGCTTGTAAATAATTGGAATATCAATATATACTTGACTGAACTAATTCATTTACTCCCAGTATTCCTAATGTTCTTACTTCGTATATCTTGTTTAATTTTTTATCAATTGTTTAAGTAAATATTAGCAATCTAGACAAAAACAGCTTGAACTTTGTTAATTGTATTTTCCATGTCATTTTTCTTCAACTAAATATTATGAAAAGTGTTTCTGATTGAAAAAAAGAATACATGAGAAGAATCAAAATATTAATTTTCAAAAGCTATATCAGTCAATTAATGCAAAAAAATATTTAACTGATGACTTTTTAGCTCCACTATTCGGAAAATAGGGGGGCTATTCTACTCGCCCCGGCGTCGGCATCAGCTTTCTTGGTTAAAGTTTTTCAGCAACCTTTGGTTTTCTGTCATATCTTTGTTACTGTTGCTTATATCTTACTTTAACTTCACATAAACATTGTCCAGCATACAAACAAAGTATATGCAGGGTCTGGGCCCATTATACCCAAGGTCAATGTCACCAAGGTTATACTAGGTTATTTTTAAGGTTAGTTTTTCGGCAACCTTTGTTTTTGTGTCATATCTTTGTTGCTATTGCTTATATCTTACTGTAAGTTAACATAAACATTGTCCAGCATACAAACAAAGTATGTGCATGGCCTGGGCCACTTAATACCCCAGGTCAAGGTCATCAAGATGTTATACTTTCATGTTAAATATTTTTGAAAGCTTTGTTTATAGACATTTCTTTAGTTCTTTTGAAGATAATGACTTGAAATTAAGAATATTTCTTTATAATGTGTGGTAACAATCCCCATAACTCTGATTTGTATTTTTGACCAAATTATGCCCCTTTCAAACAAATATTTTTACAATCTTCGTTTTCTGGACATAACTTTGATACTATATAAGGTTATGACTTGAAACTCAAAAAATATTTTTACCATCATCATCTGCATGTGTGTTAACAATTCCAATAACTCTAGTTTGTGTTCTTGATAGAATTATGCCGCTTGGTGCATCTTGCTTCTAAAGTAGAGGTCTCTTATTGAGACATGTATTCATTTTATTGTCAAATAGCCAAATAATGGAGCGTACTGTCTTATGGACAGCTCTTGTTATCATTTTAATTCTCTAGAAAACAAAAAACAATTTATTGGTGTATAAAGTCTGTATGTAGTTGATATACATGGTGTAGAAAAAGACAATAATCAATACCTTTAGCAGATCCGGTTTGCTAGAAATTTGATAGAAAATGTTCTGTTTGGCAAATAAGTCCTTTAATAATGCTATGAACAGACTTCAGTTAGCTGACTCCAACAATACCGGTAATTTGTGGTATAAAGGTGCAACCTTTCATTATGAAATGTAGGGGGCATTCGTTATGTCCCAACAATTATGTGAGGGGCATATAAAGTTGCCGCTGTCTGTACATCCATACTTCCGTCCTTCCCAAAATATTGTGTGTGCAACTCCTCCCAAACTATTAGCCTGATTTGGTTCAAACTTGCACAAATGAACAAGCTTGATGGATTTAAAGTTGCTCAGAGGCACAACTTTATCTGAATACAACTGGCTTCAAACTTTTCATTGAACATGTCTGATCCTTCATGTGAAGATGGTCTGTATATACTAAAAACTTTGCTATTCACAGGATGGCAAAGTATATTGGGTTTCCATGTCCTATGAACACTAGACTATTCTACTCACACTGGCGTCTGCATTGGCATCAGCGTCACCCCTTGGTTAAAGTTTTGAATGCAGTCATTTAAAGGCATACAGCTTTGAAACTTATTTTTATGCCCCCGGTATCTACTGATGCGGGAGGCACATAGTGATTGTCCTGTCCGTCCGTCAGTTCGTCCGTCCATTCATCCGTCCGTACGAGAAATGGGACCATTTCGTCTAGCATCAATACCCCTAACTAGAACAACTTGATACTAATGCAGATGTAACCTGTGACCATTCCTCATCTTCAGACATCACCTGACCTCATTTGACCTTGACCTTGAACTTGACCTCGTTTTGGACTTGGGTTGCTTTGTATCGACAAGGATGCCACCAGGGACATCAAGTGTTTATTGAACGCAGCTACAGTGTTTCTTTTTCTAGGTCAATTACCAACCTCATTGGGTCAAGTCCCATAACGCTGACATGTATTTTGGCCAAATTATGCCCCCTTTTGGACTTGGAAAATCCTGGTTAAAGTTTAACATGCAAGTACATATAGCTATTACTTAATAGCAAGTTACTATCTCCAAAACTATAATGCAGACACTGAATTGAAACTCTGTAGATATTTTAACATTAGGGTAATATTCCTGCTTCTGGGACAACAATTTGAATAGTCGAGCACTGGCTGTCTTACGGACAGCTCTTGTTTTTTAATGAAATCCCAACAAGTGATAAACATCATGTGTAAAAGGTTTCTTTTGACAAAAAAGTCCTAAAACCATATATAATTGTAACTGTAATATGAAAATTTCATGAACATTTTCGTTTAAGCACGGTAATATTGACTTCACATCAACATAAAATTTGGTGCCATACCCGTGCTGAGAAAGAGTCCTACCACATTCAATCTACTAATTTATACTTCTAAAGATCTCAGTAACTGTTCTCTGTAAGGACTGAAAAAAGTTGGAAACTCGTAACCACAGATTAAATCTCTTGAACAGATTTTTGTCGAGCCCGCTTATAGTTGTCCAAATGGTTGTCCGGACCTTAACTTTGACATGCATGGAGCAATCCCGTTTATATTTAGCATGAATGTTAATCTCAGTGAGACGGAGCGTCATGCACAAACCGCAGGTTCCTATCTCAAGGGCCAAGGTCACACTTTGAGGTCAAAGGTTAAATTCAATAATGACTTTGTCCGGAGCATTTCTTCTTCATGCATGGAGGGATTTTGATAACTTGGCACAAATGTTCACAACCATGTAACGGAGTGTCCTGCACAAGAACTAGGACCCTAGGTTTAAGGTCAAGGTCACACTTAGAGGTCAAAGAACAGATACAAGAATGACTTTGTCCAGAGCATTTCTTTTTCATGCATGGAGGGATTTTGATGTAACTTGGCACAATGAGACGGAGTGTCATGTGCAAGAACCTAGAATTACTTCCCTTTGTTGTTACTATAAATACCTTATTTGTAACTTCTTTATTATTGGTCGTAGGGAAAAATCAAGACCACTTTTCTGTAGTACAATATGCATGTTACATCCAATTTGGAGGTGTATTTTGACCTATCTCTACTGGTAAGGATTATTGTTTGGACTTATATTTTTTTTAAAGATAACTTTCCTTTGTTGTTACTATAAATAACTGTAACTTTTTGCAATCATTTTTCATTTGGCATAAATGTTTGCCTCAATGAGACAGGGTGTCATGTGCAACTCCTTGTCCTTTTGACAGCTGGTGGGCTCGACATGTTGCCCGTGGGCATCTAGTTTCTTAAAGCATGCAAAATAAAGATAATCCTGTTTTTTTGGGGGGGTTTTTTTTAGCTCACCAGAGCACAAAGTGCTCAAGGTGTGCTATTGTGACCAGTCATTGTCCGGCGTGCGTCAGTGCGTCGTGCGTCAACATTTGCCTTGTGAACACTCTAGAGGCCACATTTGTGACCCAATCTTTATGAAACTTGGTCAGGATGTTAGACTTGATAATCTCCAGGTCAAGTTTGAAACTGGGTCATGTTGGGTCAAAAACTAGGTCAGTAGGCCAGATCAAAGGAAAAGCTTGTGAACACTCTAGAGGCCACATTTGAGATCCAATCTTTATGAATCTTGGTCAGAGTGTTTCTCTTGATGTTTTCTATGTCAAGTTTGAAACTGGGTCATGTGGGGTCAAAAACTAGGTAATTAGGCCAGATCAAAGGAAAAGCTTTTGAACACTCTAGAGGCCACACTTGTGACCCAATCTTTATGAAACTTGGTCAGAATGTTTGTCTTGGTGATCTCTAGTTCAAGTTTGAAACTGGGTCTTGTGAGGTCAAAAACTAGGTCAGTAGGCTAGATCAAAGGAAAAGCTTGTGAACAGTCTAGAGGCCACATTTGTGAATCAAACTTTATGAAACTTAGTCAGAATATTTGTCTTGTTGTTCTCTAGGTTAAGTTTGAAACTGGGTCATGTTGGGTTAAAAACTAGGTCAGTAGGCCAGATCAAAGGAAAAGCTTGTGAACACTCTTGAGGCCACATTTGTGTCCCAATCTTTATGAAACTTGGTCAGAATGTTAGTTTTGATGATTTCTAGGTAAAGTTTGAAACTGGGTCATGTTAGGTCAAAAACTAGGTCATTAGGCCAGATCAGAGGAAAGGCTTGTGAACACTCTAGAGGCCACATTTGTGTCCCAATCTTTATGAAACTTTGTCAGAATGTTTGTCTTGATGATTTCTAGGTCAAGTTCGAATCTGGTTCATGTGGGGTCAAAAACTAGGTCACCCGTTCAAATCAAAGGAAACGCTTGTGGATACTTTAGAGGCCACAGTTGTGACTCAATCTTTTTGAAACTGGGTCAAAATGTTTGTCTTAATGATTTCTAGGTCAGATTTGAAACTGGGTCATGTGGGGTCAAAACCTAGGTCATAGGCCAGATAAAAGGAAAATTTTGTCAACACTCTAGAGACCACAGTTCAAGTTTGAAACTCATTAGAATTAGTCAGAATGTTTGTCTTGATTATCTATAGGTCAAGTTTGAATCTGGGTCATGTGGGGTCAAAAACTAGGTCACCCAGGCAAATCAAAGGAAAAGCTTGAGAACACTCTAGAGACCACAGTTTTGACGAAATCTTTATGAAATATGGGCAGGTTGTTTGTCTTGATGATCTCTATGTCAAGTTTTAATCTGGGTCATTTAGGGTCAAAAACTAGGTTACTACAAAGGGAGGTAATAATAATTTTTCAAACTTGCGTTTCTAATGAATTCCATCTAAATATATAATTTTTAATGCAAATATTTTACAAATATATTACAATATGTCTAATATTTATACATTTCCTTAGGCAAAGTATGTTTATCAAATTTATACTTATGATAAAATAACTCTATCTTGGTTGGGCAACCAGGATAGGAAAATGAAATTTTAAAAATACCTCCAGTGAAAATCTAATTTGTATTAAGTGTTAAGTGAACATAAATGAGTGTAAATGATCAGATGCTAAAGTTTCGAACAAATCTGTTACATGGCCAAAATCTGATTATCCACCTTTAAACTGTCCCTGTTTCAAATAATAAGTTGTTCCAGCCATTCTCAGGGACCCAACTTTTGATGTCTATCCAAATTTTTTTTTGTCATCTAAAATTTCTTATTCTATATTTCACATTGAATGGACTCCACAGTCCCAAAGAACCAGAAAATATAGTCTTAATTCATAAAGTACAAAAATATATGTCCAGTAAAACATTGCTACATGTGCCCTTTGTAATATTTCATATAAGAGGTTTGAATCCATGTTACCAGAATAGGTTTGAATCAATGTTACCATGGTAGGTTTGAATCCAGTGGAAAGCAGCATATATCTAAACAGCATTGAACCAAGAACACTTTTGGAGCCCCTCAGTTCAGTTGGTTTTCAGATGCCTTTCCACAAACTAAAATGCAAGAAGTCTGTTAAGAGCTATTTGAATGATTTGACTATTGTCATATAATCCTAGATTTATTGAAAAATATGACTGGCAGTCTGTCAAGCTGAAAAAAAGGTGATTTTCATTAATTTCTGCAATAACTGCTTAATGTGCATCTAAACCTTTTCTGGCTTTTCAAAATACTGTGAAAAATTCTCTTCTTTTGTAGTGAAATGTGTGAACTTACTGTAGAGCAGAATAGCTGCAGACATTATGAAGTTCAGATGTAAAGAGATGCTGGGTTTGGTGTACGAGGGAAACATTGCATAAGGGAGTCTTGGAAAATGTTTCATAACTAAGTATATTTTAAAGTTTTGTATTTAGAATCATGTTTTCACTGGAGAAAAAGGATTTAAAAAAAATCAAAGTTTTATATGAAATAAATTTTACAGTTGAAGGGAGGTAACTCAATTTTAAAAAAAAGGCACTAAAATTGCCTTACTCTGTTTTTTTTTTTTGTAAACCAGTTTGTAGCTTGTTTATTAGTGTCCATGTCAGCATTTGTGCCTACTTGTATGTAAGCTTGTGTCACTTACAGGAAAGGATTAAACTTCATAATACTTCTTCACTGAGGTAATCTGACATGCACTACTCCGGTTAAGTAACTCTGTTTTGAGTTTTAAGGTTGTATACCAATAAAAGAAATTATTGTTCTTTTCTTTATATAAAATTCAGCCACTTCAGATCCATGTTGACACTTTCTGGATTTTTACTCCATTAAAGACCTATTTTCCAGATGACATTCATCCATTTGCTACAAGAAAATGAAATCAGATAGGGGTGTTGAAATAGTATGCAGTAAAATGCAAGTCATCTGAAATCAGGTAAGTGCTCTGCAGAATAAACACCCTACTTTTGTTTTCATGTAAACAACTACAAACATGAGAATATCAACATGAAAAGTGTCTTACTTATGTAAAATACATTTCATGAGTTAAAAAAAGTCCATTAAATGGCCCCCATTTATGCACAAAAGGGCTTAAAATGGAAAAATTAGGATATGTTTATAAGGAACTTTTTTCGACTACAACATGGAAGCATCTTTATGACTGAATTACTGCTATGTAAAGAAATGTTCACTTGAACACTTATTAAATTTCAATAACAAGTTATGGTTACATCAGTAAACAGTCAAACTAATTATTCACAACAATGTCATATATTTATAGGTTTTGGTTTTCTCTATGAATTAATAGTATTCTATAGCCTTTCAGAGTTTTCTTCTGGTGAACAAATTTGCAGTACATGTGTGGAATTTCAAATTACCAAACTATTTCCAGTTGCAAGAAAAGTCAAGTCAGATTTGAAGGTCAGAGGCCTCAAGTAATTTTCCATGTTTGGTCTAATATATTTTTGCATCAGATTGGCTTCATAGTAAGAAAACTTGTTGAATCTAATTCTAACCCTTATCCTGCTGGTGGCAAATGATTCTGCCTTTGCGACCGTGCAGGCTGATCATAGTCTGCATAGTTTGCTGTTCTGTCAGTAAATTTTCAGAGAACACACCTTTGGATAATAAGTGGTACTGCTCAAATTGAATGATGGACCAGTCCATTTTAGAAATATAGCAAGGTGAAGGTTAGGATACAGGTGAAAGATTTTAGGGGATTATCATGAAATTGTTTGGTAACTTCTCATATGAGCATTATTTCTATATATTTTCTGAACAGAATGAAAACAGTCTTTTCTTTTGTAGTGTGAAGTAACTGTAAAACAGAATGGTTACATTAACCATGGACATCAGAAATAAAGAGATGCAGGTCTTTATGCTACATGGTATGTGAGGGAAGCATAGTGGATTTTGGGTTTCATGGCAGTCATAGGAAACATTTATTAAATAAACAGGACATTTGTATCTAGAATCATACCACCAAGAGTTACAAATTTTATGATCCAAGGGAGGTAACTCAATTAAAAAAAAACACCCAAATGCCCTTGGTCATTTGTATTTCCGTAAATGTACAGTTTTCTTACAGAAAAATTTGTTTAAACATTTAATATCTAAATCAAATATATAGTTCTGTAGTTTTTCAATAACTTTTAAGTATGACTATAATAAAGAATATGTAGAGCTGTCCTACTCTCACTGGCTTCTGTGTCCGCACTTTGGTTAAAGTTAAGGTGCTATAATAAGCTTTATCTCTATTACTGCTTGATTGATTTGCTTCAAACTAAAACTAGTCATTCCTCATCATCACCCACATCATGTGACGCAAGGTCCATAACACTCGCACCCATTTTTCATGAATTATGCCAATTCAAGGTTAATTTTGATGCACTTACGCTATATCTTTGTTGTTACTTAATCGATTTGCTTCAAACCTGAAATAGATTCTTCCACTCTCACATCATGACTGTAATAATAATAATAATAAAAATAAAGAATATCAGTGCAGTCACGTATCAAGAGAGTCAGCACATGTTACCAGTAAAAGTAAAGTTGGGCTGAAAAATGATATTTTCAATAAAAAGGCAGATGAAAAGATTTCATAAGTCTCGGACCTTTCGACTGCAGACAAAGTTGATTCAGGATCCATAATTTGCTTATGGTGGACGGACCCGCAACAGCATATCCAAACGTTTGCCAACAGTGCATGCTCACAAGAATCTCTTTGTTTGTACATGCTTTTTATATGCCCGAAGGGACGTATTATGTTATGACGCTGGTGTCCGTCTGTCCGTCCGTCTGTTAGCAATTTCGTGTCCGCTCTGTAACTCTTGAACCCCTTGAAGGATTTCAAAGAAACTTAACACAAATGTTCACCACACGGAGATGACATGCAGAGCACTTGTTTCAGATGACTACCTTCAAGGTCAAGGTCACACTTAGGGGTGAAAGGTCATATGAGTGTGTTTCGTGTCTGCTCTGTAACTCTTGAACTGCCTGAAGGATTTCAAAGAAACTTGCTACAAATGTTCACCACACTGAGGTGACATGCAGAGCGTTTGTTTTGGATGACTCACTTAGGTCACACTTAGGGGTCAAAGGTCATATATGACTTTGCTTTGTGTATATTGCTCTGCATTGCAGCGCACTTGTTTTTATTTGGCAGATCCCTTTTTAGCTCACTTGAGCCAAAGGCTCATGGTGAGCTATTGAGACCGCTCAGTGTCCGTCGTCCGTTGTCAGTCGTGCGTCGTCCGTCGTGCGTCGTCCGTCGTGTGTCTGTCAAATTTTCTAAAAAAATCTTGAAAACCACTGAGCAGAATTACACCAAACTTCACAGGAATGATCCTTAGGTGGCCCCCTTTCAAAACTGTTCAAAGAATTGAATTCCATGTAGAACTCTGGTTGCCATGGCAACCGAAAGGAAAAACTTTAAAAATCTTCTTGTCCAAAACCAAAGGGCCTAGGGCTTTGATATCTGGTGCGTAGCATCATCTAGTGGTCCTCTACCAAAATTGTTCAAATTATTCCCCTAGGGTCAAATATGGCTCTGCCCCGGTGGTCACATGGTTTATATAGACTTATATAGGCAAACCTTTGAAAATCTTCTTGTACAAAACCGCATGGCCTAGGGCTTTGATATTTTGTAGGTAGCATCATCTAGTGGTCCTCTACCAAAATTGTTCAAATTATCCCCCTAGGGTCAAATATGGCCCTGCCCCGGGGGTCACATGGTTTATATAGACTTATATAGGGAAAACTTTGAAAATCTTCTTGTACTAAACCACACGGCCTAGGGCTTTGATATTTGGTATGTAGCATCATCTAGTGGTCCTCTACCAAAATTGTTCAAATTATCCCCTTAGAGTCAAATATGGCCCTGCCCCGGGGGTCACATGGTTTGTATAGACTTATATAGGGAAAACTTTGAAAATCTTCTTGTACTAAACCACACGGCCTAGGGCTTTGATATTTGGTATGTAGCATCATCTAGTGGTCCTCTACCAAAATTGTTCAAATTATCCCTCTAGGGTCAAATATGGCCCCACCCCGGGGGTCCCAAGTTTTAAATAGACTTTTATATGAAAAAAAGTTTAAAAATCTTCTTGTCTGAAACCACAACACTTAGACCTTTGATATTTGGTTTGTAGCATTGTCTTATGGTCCTCAACCAAAATTGTTCAAATTGTACCCCTGTGGTGAAAAGAGGCCCTGCAGTGGGGGTCCTAAGTTTTATATAGACTTATATAGGAAAAAACTTTAAAAATCTTCTTGTCTGAAACCATATGACCTATGCTTTTTGATATTTGGCATGATGCGTTGTCTAGTAGTCCTCTACCAAAATCATTCAAATTATGCCCCTGGGATTAAAAGAGGCCCCGCCCTGGGGTCACTTAGTTACTATCCGAGTTATATAGGAAAAAATACTTAAAAAATCATTTGATCCTATTTCCAAGACTGTTTAATTATAATTACCTGATGACCCCAAGTAATATGATGTCACTTTACTGTGACCTTGACCTACTGACTACTTTGTTGTTTTTTTTAAGATACAGCCTTGAAATTTTGATGACATACACAGTTTTGCACACCAATCGTAAAACTGAATTTCATTGACCATGAATGTGACCTACTGACTTTCTTTAAATATTTTATCATCAGTTTGATCTTTGAAACATGTAGCTCATATTACTCAGGTGAGCGATCCATGGTCATCATGACCCTCTTGTTTGTTCTCTTACAATAATTTTTTTTGTATTGCTTCCCTTTTTAGCTCACCTGTCACAAAGTGACAAGGTGAGCTTTTGTGATCGCGCGGTGTCCGTCGTCCGTTCGTTCGTGCGTGCGTCAGTCCGTAAACTTTTGCTTGTGACCACTCTAGAGGTCACATTTTTCATGGGATCTTTATGAAAGTTGGTCAGAATGTTCACCTTGATGATATCTAGGTCAAGACCGAAACTGGGTCATGTGCCGATAAAAACTAGGTCAGTAGGTCTAAAAATAGAAAAACCTTGTGACCTCTCTAGAGGCCATATATTTCACAAGATCTTCATGAAAATTGGTCAGAACGTTCACCTTGATGATATCTAGGTCAAATTTGAAACTGGGTCACGTGCCATCAAAAACTAGGTCAGTAGGTCTAAAAATAGAAAAACCTTGTGACCTCTCTAGAGGCCATATATTTCACAAGATCTTCATGAAAATTGGTCAGAACGTTCACCTTGATGATATCTAGGTCAAGTTCGAAATTGGGTCACGTGCCGTTAAAAACTAGGTCAGTAGGTCAGATAATAGAAAAACCTTGTGACCTCTCTAAAGGCCATATTTTTCATGAGATCTTCATGAAAATTGGTCAGAATGTTCACCTTGATGATATTTAGGTCAAGTTCGAAAGTGGGTCATGTGCCATCAAAAACTAGGTCAGTAGGTCAAATAATAGAAAAACCTTGTGACCTCTCTAAAGGTCATATTTTTCATGGGATCTGTATGAAAGTTGGTCTGAATGTTCATCTTGATGATATTTAGGTCAAGTTCGAAAGTGGGTCACGTGCCGTCAAAAACTAGGTCAGTAGTTCAAATAATAGAAAAACCTTGCGACTTCTCTAAAGGTCATATTTTTCATGGGATCTGTATGAAAGTTGGTCTGAATTTTCATCTTGATGATATCTAGATCAAGTTCGAAACAGGGTCATGTGCCATCAAAAACTAGGTCAGTAGGTCTAAAAATAGAAAAACCTTGTGACCTCTCTAGAGGCCATACTTGTGAATGGATCTCCATAAAAGTTGGTCAGAATGTTCATCTTGATGATATCTAGGTCAAGTTTGAAAGTGGGTCACGTGCCATCAAAAAGTAGGTCAGTAGGTCAAATAATGAAAAAACGTTGTGACCTCTCTAGAGGCCATATTTTTCATTGGATCTGTATGAAAGTTGGTCTGAATATTTATCTTGATGATATATAGGTCAAATTTGAAACTGGGTCAACTGCAATCAAAAACTAGGTCAGTAGGTCTTGAAATAGAAAAACCTTGTGACCTCTCTAGAGGCCATACCCTTGAATGGAACTTCATGAAAATTGGTCAGAATGTTCACCTTGATGATATCTAGGTCAAATCTGAAACTGGGTCACGTGCCATAAAAAACTAGGTCAGTAGGTCAAATAATAGAAAAACCTTGTGACCTGTGTAGAGGCCATACTTTTCATGGGATCTGTATGAAAGTTGGTCTGAATGTTCATCTTGATGATATCTAGGTCAAGTTTGAAACTGGGTCAACTGCGGTCAAAAACTAGGTCAGTATGTCTAAAATTAGAAAAATCTTTTGACCTCTCTAGAGGCCATATTTTTCAATGGATCTTCATGAAAATTGATCTGAATGTTCACCTTGATGATATCTAGGTCAGTTTTGAAACTGGGTCACGTGCGGTCAAAAACTAGGCCAGTAGGTATAAAAATAGAAAAACCTTGTGACCTCTCTAGAGGCCATATTTTTCATGAGATCTTCATGAAAATTGGTGAGAATGTTCACCTTGATGATATCTAGTTAAAGTTCAAAACAGGGTCATGTACCTTTGAAAACTAGGTCAATAGGTCAAATAATAGAAAAACCTTGTGACCTCTCTAGAGACCATATTTTTCAATGGATCTTCATGAAAATTGGTCAGAATTTTTATCTTGATAATATCTAGGTCAAGTTCAAAACTGGGTCACATGAGCTCAAAAACTAGGTCACTGTGTCAAATAATAGAAAAAACGACATCATACTCAAAACTGGGTCATGTGGGAAGAGGTGAGCGATTCAGGACCATCATGGTCCTCTTGTTTGTTACTATAAATAGCTTATTTTGAAACTTTTTAATTATTGGACGTAGGGAAAAAGCGAAACCACTTTTCTGTGGTACAACCTGGATGGTACATCCAATTTTTAGATGTATTTTGTTTTTGACATAACTTTACCTGGTAAGAATTTTTTTGTGGACTTAGAATTGTTTTTTTGGAATTTTCTTCTTTTTGTTGTTTCTGTCCTTTGGGCTTAAACAGTCAAGTTCTTTAAATTTTGCTCCCATCCTCTGGTGTAACCTGCCCCGTTTGGCGGCGCTCTTGTTTCCCTGTTTGTGCAAGCCCAAAATTAGCAAAAAGCAAAGGTTTTATGCAAGAATCACTACCGTATTTACATAAATGTGACGTCTAAGCCGAAAAATTAAAATAGCATTGAGTAATGAGATTTTGATGTAATATTGACATCTTTATTGTCTGTCAATTGCATAAATAAACTTACGGTGTTATCGAACATATTTTTATCGCAATATTACATTATGTTAACCCAGCCCCAAATCACAAGATTGGACATGGTGTAATGCCGTATTATTCTCATTTCGTTCGTGAAAAGTCCGAGACAAACTGCTAGGTAAATAGCCTCATGATAGCTTTCCCAATTTCCAGCCCTACTGACCTCCCAACAGCAATTGGTCAAAGGCTGTTTCCGCCCTTTGATCAAATAAATCATTTGCTGCAGACGTCTGATTTAACATTCCCGTCCCAGCAAGCAGAAATATTAGATATATTTAGTATGCAGATTGTCTTTGTACCAGTATGGATGTACTTGCTCTTTTCTAACTGACCAGAAAACAAGTCTAGTGCTGGAATGAGATGACTTTTTACTGATAGCTTACTGTTTTACTGATCGCTCTCCTTCATCGTGTTACTGAATAGTAGTCAAAACATAGCTAAAAAAATCAGCTCAGAGATGTTTATATGCTGTCATGGAATGAACTTGTATTGAAACTCGTATTGAAACCTTACCAGAAATCATGCCAGAAATTTATCATGCTATAATATTTATGGTTTAGCTTTTGAAAAATAGTGTGATGTAATGCTGACCAATGTATTGATTTAAAAGACAAACATACAATGTGACTTCATGTGAAAGTAAACTTCAAATTTGTGATCACTAAGTCATTGTTTCAAATCACTTAAATTTACCTAAAAATATCATCAAGAATAATATCAGTACCTGCATATCTTATAATAAGTACATTGAATATATTTTATAGTATCCGATCCACAAATAGGTATCATTTCTATGTCTGGTGACCCCATTTTTAGCTCATCTGATATTTGATATACAGTTTAAACTTGTATCTCAAACTCAATAAATAAGGTTGATTAAACCTTTCTATGACTTTAGTGATTAATATGTTTGTATATAGAACTTTTGATAAGTAATGCAAATGTGTGTTTTTTTGTTCTGTAAATATATATATAATATATGATTTATTGATATGACAAAATATTATGATATAGTGTGGATTTCTTAAGATAAATAAAATCAATAAATAAGGTTAATTAAAATTTTCGATGACTTAATTGATTAGTATGTTTGTATATAGAACTTTTGATAAGCAATATAATTGTGTGTTTTATTATTCTGTAAATATCTACTGATTTCTTGATATGACATATAGTATATGAATTTGTTAAGGTACATTATATCAATGTATTATAACTATTATATCAATAAATAAGGTTAAATAAGATTTCATGATTTTAAATTGATGACAATAGAGTTACTAATTTTTGATTGTGTTGTTATGTGATAGACATTTATAAGCACTCAGTTAGCTAGCCGTGCTATCTTATAATTAAAATTTAAACTTGAAAATTAAAGTAATACAATCTATTGGCACTGCTTTCAATAATTATTATCATAATTGCCCCTTATTTGTCCATAGTGCATCTTTAATAGTCCTTAGTGGTCCATAGTGTCTCCTTAGCGATCTTTGATAGGAAAACTGCTTGAAATAATTTACTCATATCTTTTTTATTTTACCATTTATTTCTTAGATTTTTCTTAAGGGTGCTTATTGTACCCTAAGTCACCCCTTAGTGGTCCTTTGTGCTTCCTTAGTGGTCCTTAGTGGTATATTGCAGGACCCTCTTGTGAGTATTTCGTTTCCTTTGGGTTCGATTTTATTTGTTTCGTTTCCGGCAAAAATGTAAACATAGATTGGTTTGTATCATGCCTCTTCCCCATCTGACTGTTAAACTATTAAAAGCAAAGATTTAATCAGCTTTCTGCTCTCCGTTATTTACGCCTTATTCAAGATGCTAACACAAGCGTTGAATTTATTTTAAAAAATGGAAGTCCACAGGGATGTGACTAAGGAGTAAAGTGGCTTAAGTTATAGACCCTACTTAAAGATCTGCTCCAGACATACTTTTTAACCTTAAATTGTCGCTGAAAAAGTATGAAAATCCTAACTATGAACAGTAATGCCTGTCAAAATAGAGCCTATTTTATATAAAATACCTATGGTTTTGCATGCTTAAGTGTGGCATGTGGCAGGTTAACTGTTACCTCTATCCTGTTTTCTCATATTCTTGGGGGCCTAAGGGGTTGTTTTTATTCCCAATAACAAAATAACCATTACATAAACAACATTTGGGTGTTATTTTGTAGAAAATTCACTTGTCTTTCAGATGGAGTCATAAATGTTACCAAAATTATCCCATTTAATTATTTTGTTACTTTATTTGATACCACCCTCACCCGCAGAAATGGACCAAGCGTTTCTCATATTCCCGTGGATTTAGATTTGACTTTTCATCACAAATAAGTTATAGAATTTAAAACATTAAAATTACCATTGTGTAATAAAAAGATGTATTTTGTAGTAAATACATCAAGAAATATGACAATTGATTGCATAATCAATAATTTATGGCAAACTTGCTAACACCACCAGAAAAAAATAAGGATTTTTTTGAAAATTGAGTAAAATGCTGATAGTTTAGTCAATATGCGTTCAAATCACTTGAAATTTTCAGTGTGTCAGTTTTGAACCATTCCTGTCTAGAAAATAACAAACATTAAATTATTTGACAACTTTAAGGCAAAAAACAAGAATATGAGAAACCCTGAGAATACGAGAAACAGGGATATTTGTAATCATGGGTTGCATACACACAATATAATTTGAATAGCCGCAGAGTAGGGCTTTAAGTACTTATTTAATTGGCCTGTCAAGATGACTTCTTTTATGATCTGTTATTTTATAGTTGTCATCTGCCTAACTAAGTCTTACCCACATCTGCATTTTACTGTTAGGAAAATGAAGTCATTAAAAAAAATGGAAGTGTCAGTCAAATAGTTTGAAAGATATATTATAAACCAAAACCAGGTACTGATTTTTACCAATATTCTTAATATGTAAGGCTTATAAATCAGCTGTGGTTGCTAAGTGACTCTAGTACAGATCCTAGTCCAAATAATAGGACGTTTCGGGACAGCGTGATAAGTTTTGACTGTCACTGTCTCCGTCACGTCCAAATATTTTTGATATATTTCTGTTAGGAAATCCCCAATTAAAATCTGTTGGGAACGTTTCTGGTACATGTACGAAATATTTATAATGATTACATCTCTGATAATGAATTTATGTTGATATTAAAGCATATAAACTAGCTGAGATTTTATGAATGTATATTTTGTGTTTTATTTCTGTAATTTATTGTCAGATTGGCATTGAAACCGGTGTCAGGGTAGATATTGCCTTGCACCTGTCACCTCATATTTTCCAAGATTTAAGTCTCTTATTTAAAAGTATAGATTAAATTCAACTTATATGAAGCTTCTACATGGATATTTATGTTTGATTTATTAAAGCAAGTAAGTTTGACCAGTATATTATGACTTTTTTGGATTTTTTAAAGTCTTCATTTTCCTACCAGTAAAATGTAGATACAGGTAAGGCTTAGAGGGATGACAACTATAAAATATCAAATCTTAAAATAAGTCATCCCGATAAGCCAAATGAGTAAGGCTATATGGATCCGTACTCCTAGAATCAGATTCTAGAGGTACAGAAACAAAACTGTTAGGGGTTGCCTAGGGGTACGGCCCTGATTTTCCCTGATATTTTGGTTCATTTACATACTGAACTTTGTTGGAAATTAAGTATCAAATAAGATTCAATCAATATTATAAACCTAAAACATGAATCTAAATGGTTTACAGATGCCAGCATTCTGCAGATTGTTTGCATTTTCTCCCGAAATGTAAATAACCGAGGAACTCTGTTTCGTGACAATTAATTTATTTGATAAAAATTAATGAGCATATCGGCCTTTAGAATGTATTATATTGGAAAATACCAAAACAAACTTAATGACATGACATGGCATATGCACCTATTTGATATAACTTTTACAGTTATTTTACAAGTATGATAATCGACACGGAAAATTTGATTTATAATCAATTGACAGACATGAGCAAAATGGACTGTTCAATTCTTCAATGTATCACGTAATGTGAGGAAAACATAAATACCATAAAGATTATTTCAAAAAATGTTTGCCACAACGGAATTTACCATTATTTTGTCTAATATGTTGTGTCTGGTAGACTCCTCGTGATTTACCAAAGTTTGGTGTTCCTCAGTTACTTATGTTTCGAAATAACTGTGAATCTTGACAATCGGGTGAATGCTGTTAACCATATAGATTCAAATTTCTTGTGAATATTAGGTAAATCGAATTTGATATTTCGTTTTCAACAAAATTTAAGATGTAAATAACCATAAATATCTTGGAAAAGGAGGTCTGTACCCCTAGACAATCCCTAACAGGCTTGTCTAGAGGTACGGTTCAGTACCTCTGGAATATTTCCGTACGTACATCTAGAGCCAGATTCTAGAGGTACAGAAGCGTACCCCTAGACACATGGTTCAAATTTAGACAAGCATACAAGCTAAATGCTAGTGGAATTTGATAATAGCTAGTGGGCTTGGAATGTACTAGCTAATTTCAGGTAGTCAATAATTTACTTAGAGCAAAATGTCTTCAAAGTTTTAATAAAGTTGGTTCTGCAGGTATACATTTTTCTGGATGAAAGGAATTTTATCATTTATGTTTATAAATGATATTTCATTGTTACAACAAAACTCAGATATAATGCATGATTGCAGCTGGCATTAAGTAAGCAGATAAAAATGGTACTAGCTATCTTAAGCTAATAGAATTTTTTTTTGTGTGACTGGATACTTACAGGGATTTATCAAGAGATTTTGGCCAGTGAAGTATTAATAAAGTAATTAAATATTATTGTTTAACATTAGCATGTATCTTTTAATTTTAGCTAGTGAACAAAATAGGGCTCTACTACTTTTAGCTAGTAGAAAATGTTGCTAAATTTGACCCCTGCTAGACACTTCCTTAAAAAATCCAAAAAGTGATAAAAAACTGGTCAAACTTATTAGCTCCAGTAAATTAAACATTATGATATTCATGTAGAAACTTCAGATGAGTTGAATATAACTCATAATTTTAAAAAAAGAGACAAATCTTCAGAAATTTATTTGTGTAAACAGGTGCATGGAGATACTGGTATCCACCCTGACCTGGATTTCAGTAACAGCGGACTGCCAATGAATGATTAAATTGCAGAAACAAAATCCAAATAATGTTTTTATACACATTAAAAAATGTCAGCATGGCAATTTTATGCTTCAATATCAACATAAATTCATTATCAGAAATTTAATATAAATTAAACATACATAATGTACATGTACCAGAAAATATTCCCACTGGATTTCTTTGGGGATTTTCTAATAGGAAGTCAGACCCATGCTAGCCATTTATATCTTAAAATTTTCATTTATTGTCTTTAAAACTAATACACACCAAAATTACATCAGAATAATTTCTGAATGATACTTAAAGAATATTTTTACAGTAAAATTTCTGTAATTACTGTATTGTATGTCTTTGTGTACGATACATGTCTCTGTTAAGATTCAGACTAGTTTATTTACAATTTTATTTATTTTTATTACTTTTTAGCTCAACTATTCGAAGAACAGTCTAGCTATTCTACTCACCCCTGGCATCATCGTCACACCTTGGTTTAGTTTTTGCATGCAAGTACATACTGTATCATACAGCTATCATTTAAAGGCATGTAGCTTTGAAACTTATTTTTATGCCCCCGGCATCTACTGATGCGGGAGGTATATAGTGATTGTCCTGTCCGTCCGTCCGTTCGTCCGTCCGTCTGTATGAGGTTAACCAAATGGGACCGTTTTGTCTAGCATCAATACCCCTTACTAGAAGGACTTGATACTAATGCAGATGTAACCTGTGACCATTCCTCATCTTCAGACATCACCTGACCTCAGTTTGACCTTGACCTCGTTTTGGACTTAGGTTGCTTTGTATGGGCCATTTTTTGGTTAACCAAATGGGACCGTTTCGTCTAGCATCAATACCGCTTACAAGAATTAATTGATACTAATACAGATGTAACCTGTGACCATTCCTCATCTTCAGACATCACCTGACCTCAGTTTGACCTTGACCTTGACCTCGTTTTGGAAAATCTATCGACAAGGATGCGCATTTATTGAATGCAGCTCCTTGTTTCTTTTCTAGGTCAATTACCAACCTCACTGGGTCAAGTTCTATAACTCTGACATGTATTTTGAGCAAATTATGCCCCCTTTTGGACTTAGAAAATTCTGTTTAAAGTTTTACATGCAAGTTACTATCTCCAAAATGCAGATATTGAATTGAAACTTCCCATGTTCCTTCAGAGTTATAAAACTAGTTGAAAGCAGCAAGTCACATAACTCTGATATGTATTTTGGTCAAATTGTGTCCTCTTTTGAACTTAAAACTCTTTTGATATTTAACATTTTGGGAAATATTTTCCTGCCTCTGGGACAATATTTCGAATAGTCAAGCTTGGCTGTCTTATGGACAGCTCTTGTTAGATAAAGTTCCCCAAAAATCACCGTTCAAACATAAATACACAATGTCTACCTTCAAATGTATGTCTTTGTGTACGTCTTTGCATGTCTTTGTGTATCTTTGCATGTCTTTGTCGAAGTCTAGTCCAACTTTGTAAACTTTACATAAATGACCTCTGGGTAGCCCTCTTTCAAAGTTAATGGTTCCAGTTTTAACGTATGTGTCATTTTGGTTAAAAATAGGTTTTCAGCTATCAGACTTTAAAAATCTTTTTCTCTAGAGCTTTGATATTTGTCATGTGATGTAAAGGTTTGACTCTCTACCATACTTGTCCAAATTACTGCCCTAAGGTCAAAAATATGGCTATGCCCCTGTGTGTGACATGTACACACTATAGGCTAATATATACTTTGAAAATCTTCTTTGAATCAATAATAGCATTTAATGTTTTTATGGTACCTCATTATGGGTCTTTATTCGGTTTTCCATTTTTGATTTTCGGGCCTTTAAAACTAAAAGAAATTCATAAATAAGAATAAAATCTGTGGCGTGAAATTAGCCAGGCATGTTTAGGTATTGTTGTTTTAAATCAGTCGACAGGTGTAACTGATAGAAGAAATTTGTTTGCGCTAAATTTTCACAAAATTTTGTAAAAGTGAGACATGATATAAATATATATTAAATACTTATAGAATGATGCCATAAGTTTTCTGGTTTGCCAATACTTTTCCCTATTTAGAAGATCATATTTTGTGAAAGATAACTTTTTTACTAAATTCCATACATGTGGTTATTCTTCGTATTTTACAATATCTATTTGATGACATTTCATACACATAGTTGTTTAATAGTATATGATTATAATATATCAATTAATATATTTGTACTAAAAATTTGTACTAAAAATTTCATAAAGATCAGTAATGCACCGCATTCTTTGAAACCGTCATCAGTCTTGTTTTCTTATCACTGTATAATCAAGACATGTTTTATTTTCGGACAAGGGTAGTGAGGGAGAAAATAAAGGCCATGATATTTGGCATGTGATGTAAGAGTTGTACTGCCTACCGTAATTGTTCAACTTATTGCCCTAGGTTCAAAAATGTGTGACATGTGTAACACAGAAGAAACCTAACTCTATAGGAGATCGCAAGTTTTACATAGGCTTATATAAGGAAAGACTTTAAAAATCTTCTTGTCTGAAACTGCAAGGCCTAGGCTTTTGATATTTGGTGTGTTGCCTTTGCCTCTACCAAAATTGTTCAAATCATTACCTTGGGGTGAAAAGAGGCCCTGTCCTGGGGGTCCCAAATTTAACATAGACTTATATAGGGGGAAAAAATCTTTTTGTCTGAAAGAAGGTTGTTCAAATTATGCCCCTGGGGTTATAAGAGGCCCCGCCATGGTGGTCACTTGTTATATGAGTTATATAGAAAAAAATATTTAAAAAATTATCAGATCGTATTTCCTAGACTGTTTAATTATATTTACCTGATGTACCCAAGTGATTACATGATACTGGTACAGAATCCAGGAACACTGGTTAGGTTAACTGCCCGCCGTTACATGACTGAAATACTGTTGAAAAACGGCGTTAAACCCAAAACAAAACAAACAAAAAAACAAAAAAAATACATGTCACCTTACTGTGACCTTGACCTACTGACCTACTTTCTTGTTTTTTGAGATACAGCCTAGAAATTTGGATGACATGTACAGTTTTGCATACCGATCTTAAAACTGACTTTCAGTTACCATGAATGTGACCTACTTCCTAATATTTTATTAGGTGTATTTTGTCTTATCTGTTGTAAGATTTTTTTTTCAGTTTGGTTAAATTTCTTCCCTTTGTTGTTCCTGTCCTTTGGGCTTCATCAGTCAAAATTTTGCTCCTGTGCTCCTCTGATGTAATCCTTTGGGCATGAAACTACTGGTCTGATTTGAAAATAATGTTATTTGAAGTAACTTTAAGAAAATTTCAACTATGTTTTCTCATAATTCTTCTGATTGATATTGATTAAGATTTTTTGACCTTCTTGTCCTTAAGTGCAGTGAATACATGTGAGCGATATAGGGCAATTATGGCCCTATTGTTTTATTAATCCCCCGCCGTGGCGGAGGGATTATAGGAATGGTCTGCGTCCGTCCTTCCGTCCGTCCTTCCGTCTTTCCGTCCTTCTGTCTTTCCGTCCTTCTGTCCGTAACAAAATCGTGTCCGGTCCATATCTCCTAAACCCCTTGAAGGAATTTTATAAAACTTGGGTCAAATGATCACCTCATCAAGACGATATGCAGAACCCATGAGTCAGCCATGCCTGCTCAAGGTCAAGGTCACAACTCAAGGTCAAAGGTTTGAGCCTTCCATTTTGTGTCCGCTCTATATCTCTTAAACCCCTTGAAGGAATTTTATAAAACTTGGGTCAAATGATCACCTCATCAAGGTGATGTGCAGAACTCATGAGTCAGTCATGCCGGCTCAAGGTCAAGGTCTCAACTTAGGGTCAAAGGTTTGAGCCTTCCATTTTGTGTCCGCTCTATATCTCCTAAACCCCTTGAAGGATTTTCATCAAACTTGGGTCAAACGATCACCTCATCAAGGCGATGTGCAGAACATATGAGTCAGCCATGTCGTCTCAAGGTCAAGGTCACAACTGAAGGTCAAAGGTTTGAGCCTTCCATTTCGTGTCCGCTCTATATCTCCTAAACCCCTTGAAGGAATTTTATAAAACTTGGGTCAAATGATTACCTCATCAGAACGATGTGCAGAAATTATGAGTCAACCATGCCAGCTCAAGGTCAAGGTCACAACTAAGGGTCGAAGGTTTGAGCCTTCCATTTGGTGTCCACTCTGTATCTCCTTAACCCCTTGAAGGACTTTCATCAAACTTGGGTCAAATGATCACCTCATCAAGAACTCATGAGTCAGCCATGTCAACTCAAGGTCAAGGTCACAACTGAAGGTCAAAGGTTTCAGCTCTGTATCTCCTAAACCCTTTGAAGGATTTTCATGAAACTTTGGTCAAATGATCACCTCATCAAAACGTTGTGCAGAATTCATGAGTCAGCCATGTCAGTTCAAGGTCAAGGTCACAGCTAAAATCAAAGGTTTTACCCTTTCACTATCCATAGCAGTGGCGGGGGATTTAGCTGTCATTCAGACTGCCTTGTTGTTAGCTCACCTGTCACAAAGTGACAAGGTGAGCTTTTGTGATCGCGCGGTGTCCGTCGTCCGTGCGTGCGTGCGTCCGTCCGTAAACTTTTGCTTGTGACCACTCTAGAGGTCACATTTTTCATGGGATCTTTATGAAAGTTGGTCAGAATGTTCATCTTGATGATATCTAGGTCAAGTTCGAAACTGGGTCACGTGCCTTCAAAAACTAGGTCAGTAGGTCTAAAAATAGAAAAACCTTGTGACCACTCTAGAGGTCACATTTTTCATGGGATCTTTATGAAAGTTGGTCAGAATGTTCATCTTGATGATATCTAGGTCAAGTTCGAAACTGGGTCACGTGCCTTCAAAAACTAGGTCAGTAGGTCTAAAAATAGAAAAACCTTGTGACCTCTCTAGAGGCCATATATTTCAGAAGATCTTCATGAAAATTGGTCAGAATGTTCACCTTGATGATATCTAGGTCAAGTTTGAAACTGGGTCACGTGCCGTCAAAAATTAGGTCAGTAGGTCAAATAATAGAAAAACCTTGTGACCTCTCTAAAGGCCACATTTTTCATGGGATCTGTATGAAAGTTGGTCTGAATGTTCATCTTGATGACATCTAAGTCAAGTTCGAAACTGGGTCACATGCGGTCAAAAACTAGGTCAGTAGGTCTAAAAATAGAAAAACCTTGTGACCTCTCTAGAGGCCATATATTTCATGAGATCTTCATGAAAATTGGTCAGAATGTTCACCTTGATGATATCTAGGTCAAGTTCGAAAGTGGGTCACGTGCTATCAAAAACTAGGTCAGTAGGTCAAATAATAGAAAAACCTTGTGACCTCTCTAGAGGCCATATTTTTCATGAGATCTTCATGAAAATTGGTCAGAATGTTCACCTTGATGATATCTAGGTCAAGTTCGAAAGTGGGTCACGTGCTATCAAAAACTAGGTCAGTAGGTCAAATAATAGAAAAACCTTGTGACCTCTCTCAAGGCCATATTTTTCATGGGATCTGTATGAAAGTTGGTCTGAATGTTCATCTTGATGATATCTAGGTCAAGTTCGAAACAGGGTCATGTGCGGTCAAAAACTAGGTCAGTAGGTCTAAAAATAGAAAAACCTTGTGACCTCTCTAGAGGCCATACTTGTGAATGGACCTCCATAAAAATTGGTCAGAATGTTCACCTTGATGATATCTAGGTCAGGTTTGAAACTGGGTCACGTGCCTTAAAAAACTAGGTCAGTAGGTCAAATAATAAAAAACCTTGTGACCTCTCTAGAGGCCATACTTTTCATGGGATCTGTATGAAAGTTGGTCGGAATGTTCATCTTGATGATATCTAGGTCAAGTTTGAAACTGGATCAACTGCGGTCGAAAACTAGGTCAGTAGGTCTAAAATTATTAAAATCTTTTGACCTCTCTAGAGGCCATATTTTTCAATTGATCTTCATGAAAATTGATCTGAATGTTCACCTTGATGATATCTAGGTCAGTTTCGAAACTGGGTCATGTGCGGTCAAAAACTAGGCCAGTAGGTATAAAAATAGAAAAACCTTGTGACCTCTCTGGAGGCCATAATTTTCATGAGATCTTCATGAAAATTAGTGAGAATGTTCACCTTGATGATATCTAGGTAAAGTTCAAAACAGGGTCACGTACCTTTGAAAACTAGGTCAATAGGTCAAATAATAGAAAAACCTTGTGACCTCTCTAGAGACCATATTTTTCAGTGGATCTTCTTGAAATTGGTCAGAATTTTTATCTTGATAATATCTAGGTCAAGTTCAAAACTGGGTCACATGAGCTCAAAAACTAGGTCACTATGTCAAATAATAGAAAAAATGATGTCATACTCAAAACTGGGTCATGTGGGAAGAGGTGAGCGATTCAGGACCATCATGGTCCTCTTGTTTTGAGATGTTGCTTTCCAATCAAATTTATCAAATTTGAATTACGAGACAATGCCTATGAATTGGATACCCGAAAATCAGCCCAATAATATAGCATTATATTTTGTCCGTACTTCAGTCAAAAAGTGCAGGCAGGTCACAAACAAGATCTGAAATAATAATCAATATTTTACGTAAAATCAGCCATCTCTCTAAGATAGGAAAAAGTGTTCCCTAGTATGGATTCCAAGTCATATAGGCGTTATGGGAAACGAAGGGGTCAATCAACTAGCAAAGCACAGTTCCGAAAATGGTAACCAACACATGGTCAGACTGGCAGAATTAGAAGTAAACAATCTAATATAGTCTGGTCTGTATAGATTGAAAAACTCTCCCCTCCAAAGGAAGTGGAGCAACAAGTCTACAGCCTCCTATTACATTTCACCACCAAAATAGGATATATAAATGGAAAATAAACAGGAACAAAACATTATAACAACACAGCACAATGATAACATTACACAGGGGCCCACATATGCTACATTATTCCCTTTTTATGCCCCTGGCATCTACTGATGTGGGAGGCATATAGTGATTGTCCTGTCCGTCCATCCGTCGTCCGTACAAGGTTAACCAAATGTGACCGTTGCGTCTAGCATCAATACCCCGTACTAGAATGACTTGATACTAATGCAGATGTAACCTGTGACCATTCCTCATCATCAAACATCACCTGACCTCAGTTTAACCTTGACCTCGTTTTGGACTTTGGTTGCTCTGTATGGACCATCTCTTGGTTAACCAAGTGGGACCATTTCGTCTAGCATCAATACCGCTTATAAGAATGAATTGATACTAATACAGATGTAACCTGTGTTCATTCCTCATCTTCAGTTATCACTTGACCTCAGTTTGACCTTGACCTTGTTTTGGAAAATCTATCGACAAGGGTGCCACTGGGGGCATCAAGCGTTTATTGAATGCAGCTCCTTGTTTTGACTTGAATGAAATAGCACGAATTACCAGGGGGTTTGAGCTCATATATATGCAGCCCGTCCGGGCGTACCATATAAGGCTTTCAGCACTAGTATTTGCAATAGGGGTGATATAGCCTCAGGGGAAAGGGTGCAGTTGTATAAAATTTTCAAAATTTAAAAATAAAAGTGATAGCGTCAATAACCAGGGGGTTTGAATCTCTATATGCAATCTATCTGGGCATGCCATGTAAGGCTTTCAGCACTGGTATTCGCAATAGGAGCAATATAGCCTCCAGGTGAAGGGCACTGTCAATATAAGTTGTAGCCAGCGGGCGTCCACTATATGTATTAAAAACATAGTGTCAGGAGCTGATTATGATAAGCATAACCAGAAATAGGAGCCCAAAAGATATTTTCATGTTTTCATCTTATTACTATAATATTTTTACGTACGGTAGTATAGAATGTAAATATGTTCTTAGGATCTTGATTTTATAACATAAATTATACAACAACCTCTAACTGCATATTAGCAAACAAATTTCTTCCGCCATGGCAACGATGTTAAAAGGGGGTCATCTCATTCACACGAAAATTATCTAGATAAAGTATCACTCATGTGTTTCGTCCAATATTTGGTGTCCAGAACTAAGATAGTTCTTTGAAAAAATTGTGATTAGATATACATGTTTTGATTTATGGAGGGCCGTACATGCCATAATGTTATAATGGAAGTCTATGGGAAAACAGTTGGTGGTAGTAGTTAGAGTGTCTGCCTACAGTTTTGTATGTCTAGGGTTTGATTCTCAGTAGGGACCTTGGTAATTTCACCTCCAAGTTTACTTCGATGATGTCAAGACATATTTGACAGACTCTTAATCTAAGGGCAGTCAGTTCTGAAAATTTAAGAGAGAAGTGATAATAGGTCTATAAGTCACTTCCAACAGTCTTGCTGTTGGGTTAAAGTGAGGGACCTTTGTATTTTCTCCTCCAGGTTTACTCTATTAAAAGTATGTTTTTTGTGTTCTTTCAGCATGTTCAGTTTGATTTGTCTGCTGAACACTGTGTTACAAATATTGTAACAAAAATGGTAACACTAGTGTGAAATGGTGACAGAAAAATTGTAACAAAAATGGTAATACTAGTGTGAAATGGTGACAGAAAAGAAGAAGACATCTGTTATAGGCAAGACTTTACTTGCTGGAGGTGTGTCTTTAACATCATATTTTAGCTTTTGTCAGTGACTTTTAAATGTTTTTTCAGTTTCAGCTTTTCTAGTGGCATCCTTTGAGTATTGATAAATAAGGCCACTTTAGTTAAGTACTTTATATTGCTACTCATTTCTTAGTATTTGAATCCTTTTGAGGGATGTAAAATAGAGTAGATTCATATTGTTGTGCAGACTTCACTTTAATTTATCATTCTTTTGTGAGACTTGCAAACAAAGGGTTGCCAGTTGCCAGAAGTGCAGGGTTAGTTACTGTGATCGAGCTGTTTGTGGTCCAGTGTTGAACAGCTTCTTCTCATGAACAACTTAGTGGGGGTCATTTTTAGCAAAACAATAATATTATGAAGTATATGAAGAGATATCCTACTCGACTCGGTGTATGCGTCTGTTTCTGTTCAGCGTCCACACGGATAAAGTTTTGATGCACTTTCACTATATTTCTTTATTACTTGGTCTATTTGCTTCAAGCTTAAAATAGTTATTCCTCATCGTCACCCACATTCCTCATCGTCACCCATATTCCTCATCGTCACCCACATTCCTCATCGTCACCCACATCATATGACACTCCTTTGCTAATATCATTTCACCTCCAAGAAATATCCTCCTTTTTACTTGGAATTTCATGTTAAAATTTTGGTGCACAACTACCTCTGTTTTTACTAAATAAATTTGATTCAAACTTAAAAGAGTTGTTCCACATCATCACTCACATCATATGACAGAAGGCCCAAGTTTTAGCTCGACTGTTCAAAGTATGGAGAGATGTCCTACTCGACCAGGTGTCTGCGTCCGCACCTTGGTTAAAGTTTTGATGCACTTTCTCTTTGTCGCTGTAATAACTTGATGGATTTGTTTCAGACTTAAAATGGTTATTCCTCATCATCACCCACAAGGGTCATAACTCTCACAACAATATTTCATGAATTATTTCCTATTTTCATTTAGAATGTCAGGTCGACTATTCAACGTATGGAGCGCTGTCCTACTTGACCCGGTGTCTGCATCCGCATCTTGGTTAAAGTTTTGGTGCACTTTCACTCTATCTCAGTTATTACTAAATGGATTTGATTCAAACTTAATATAGTTGTTACACATCATCACCCACATCATATGGCACAAGGGTCATAACTCTGACACCAATTTTTGGTGAATTATGCCCTCTTTTTACTTAGAATTTCAGTTGAATTTTGCTGCTTTTACATCATATCTCTGATGCTTTTTCATCATAAATATCTCTTTTGTTACTACGTGAATATGATTAAAATTTAAAATAGACTATAAGTTATTCAGAATCACCACCCATATCATTTGTTACAGGGGCCATAACTTTAGCATCAAAATTTTATGAATTATCCCCTTTTTTACCTAAAATTTCAGGTTAAAGTTTTGATGCTCTATATCCATTATTACCAAATGAATTTGATTCAAACTTAAAATAGTTCTCTGTTATTACTTTTGACACAAACAGTTACTAAGTGACACAGACTAAGTGCAATATCTTCATCTACATTGGAGTCATTAAACACTCCAACATTGAAATAGTCTAGTGTGCAGTCTCTTGTGACCACTCTTGTTCATGAATTATACCCCCTTTTAGAATTATGTCTCCCACCACACAGTGGTGTGGGAGACATATTGATTTACTCCAGTCTGTGTGTCTGTCTGTCTGTCACAAAGCTTGTCCGCACTCTTGACAACTTAGGCCCATTTAAGCTTCTTGTTTTGTTAAAATCATGCCTCTCTTTCACAGTTTTGTTCAAATGTTTTCAGATTCCCCACACATCTTTGGCATTATGAGATTATCTTACTTGGCCACTCTGGCTATACAATTTGGCAATATTATGCCCATTTTTCGCTTCAAAATTTTGGTGTACATGTAGTTTTACATGTTAGCGTCTTTCTCAGGAAGTATTGTACTGAATATTTTCAGTCTTCGTAAATCTTCGGCATCATGAAAAGAGCCAAGTTCCATATCTCAGACTTACAGTTTTCAAAAGTATGCCCCTGTTTACAGTTAGAAAATGTTGCTAAAGCTTTTGTGTATAAGCTAGCATTTGGGTGGAAGGGCTTCAAATAGTCAAGTGTGCTGTCAGTAGACAACCCTTGTTAAGTCAAAACCGCTTTTTGCCTAACTGGAAGATTTTTTTTGTCAACATAGTGTATAATATTCTAATACTGAGCTGATACCTGCAAATTTAGGACAAAATCCCTCTGCTCAATTTAACCAAGGCAGACAAAAACTTTAAAATTGCAGAAAGTCTCAACAAATTGAAAAGCTAACAATTTTCAATAATACATAGAGGATATTTTGTTTGTTTCAGTGTAAGATTGAAATATCTTTCATGAGTGAACACCAGATTCAATATTTTCAGGAGAGACACAGCCTTGAGTGAAATTGTAAAATATGGTGTTCATTAGTGAATGATGTTTTGATCTTACATGTATAACAAACATTTTTTCTTTTAATTACATATTTTGACTAAATTTACCCATTTTATAGTTTCTTACCAGTGAAAAATATTTTGATACTTTTACCTGTGAAAATAACATAAGTTTCACTTTAATATATTGATAATTCACTGAAAAACATGTAATAAATTATCTGTTTTTTAACTGAAATGGATTGAAAATTATGATATGTTTGAAAATATCACAAAGGGGAGCTCAAATGCTGTTGGGATGGGGTGGGGGTGCCGTTATTCCAATATCTATGATCAGAGCTGTAAAAAAACAAAATATTGGAATTTAAGATAAGGTGGAGTTTTTTATATGACGTATACAGGTAAGGATGGAATGTACTGTTAAGGGATAGATTTGTGTAAAAAGGGCAGTATGGCACATTTTTAGGGCAGCTAAGTGGTATTTGATAGTTTCCTAGCTCTAGAAATAACTCTAGAAGGGAAAATAACCATAATTATCTGTTGAATTACAACTGAGTCTTGAATTAAAGCTGGACTTTATGTTGGTCAGTACCCCAAGTGGAATTCTGTGGACATTTTGACAGTGATATTTGCAAAAAGAAAAAGAATGTCAAAGTCATTGTTAGTATATTAGATAAGTACTTCCGAATTTTAACAAGATATAATGTTCCCACTGACAGTATACTTGGTTAAAAATAGCACTGTGACTGATAATTTCCCATAGATGTTCACTAGAAAATGCAAATGAACAATTATGGCCTAACTTATCATAATTTTCAAGCCACGTAGATAGAGAATAGATTGTTTATTAAGGTTGTGTTTCAGGAATAGCAGGATGTTGTGCGAAGACTGTCGTAGCTCCTCTAGACAGAGTGAAAATTCTGATGCAGGGACACAACAAGTTCTATAAAAATACAGGTTTGCTCATTGATAAATCTTATTAATATCCCACTGGAGAATATCATAAGCTTTGATGTTGTCCCCCTATCTGTCCACCTGTCCTGGAGCTATATTTAGGACATGGTTTGTAGTATTAAAATAAAATATGGCAGAAATGTTTATCACTATAGGGAAATGCAACCTTATAAGTTTTGGTCAAATTGTTTCAGAAGAAAAAAAAAGTTATGACCCTTTGTGCTTAGATATCAGTAATTAGGTTATGTTACAGTTGAGATAAATAGTCTGCTATTGTAAGTCTTTATATTGCATAGAAGTAATTCATTACTTGTTTGTTTTTTTACTTTCAACATATCAGTTACACATATATTGCTTATGTAATATTTCAGGAGTTTATACATCTTTGACAGGAGTGTATAACAAGGAGGGGTTTTGGGGTCTCTATAAAGGCAACTATGTTCAGATGGTGAGAGTGTTTCCCTATGCTGCGATACAGTTTATGTCATATGAACAATATAGAGGGGTATGTATGGTACTATATGGTATATTTGATATACTCGATATTCCTAAATGTAAGATCTGATGGTAGCCCCTGTATAATCAGACTCCCAGTTTTGCTATTTTTATTTCCAACAAGCTGTTTGATTTGTACTAATCAGATGACTTGTTTCAACAAATGTTTGGCTTACCCTCCAAAATGGTGTCAGTTAAGGGAGATGACCTGAAGATGTTATTTCAGTGTTAGAAAAAGCAAACTAGGTGTGGATTTCGCCATATCTATCTTCTTTTTGCTTTATTATTATAAAAAAAACATGAGGGCATAGTCATGATGTCATCATTAGAGTTATAAACCAATGATGATCACATATCCAAAATTGGAATCCCAGCTAAATATAGATTTTTTTAACTCAAAATGTTGAAAGAATGGCTCTGATTTGCTAGCGGAAAGGTCATCTGAATATGGCCCTATATCGGTTGCCCTCAGGACCTATGGGTTGCGTTAATAGGAGATGATTTTAATCAGATAGGTATGCTATGTACAGTTCAAAGGTGTTTACCTTGATATTCTTGGGGTCACAGCAGTAGATATGTCATGCTGGTGAAAAACTTGCATATTGTTTACATTTATTAGTCCCCTAATGCGCTTTTCCGTCCGTCATTCCGTACGTCCGTCTGTCCGCAATTTCGTGTCCAGTCCATAACTCTGACATCCATGAAGGGATTTTAATATTACTTGGTACAAATGTTCCCCATGATGAGACGATGTGTCATGCGCAAAAGCCGGACCCCTAGTTTAAAGATCAAGGTCACAATTGGAGGTCAAAGGTCAACATGGCTTTTTTCCTGTCGGGTCCATAACTTTGCCATCCATGAAGGGATTTTAATATTACTTGGCACAAATGTACCTCATAATAAGGCGATGTGTCGTGCACAACTTTCAGACCCCTGGCTCAATGGTCAAGGTCACACTTGTCAGTCAGATGTTAACATGGCATGAACAGGATCTGTTTCGTGTCCTGTCCATAACTCTGTCATTCATTAAGGGATTTTAATATCACTTAGCACAAATGTTCCCCATGATGAGACGATGTGTCGTGCCCAAACCCCGGACCCCTGGCTCAAAGGCCAAGGTCACAATTGGAGGTCAAAGGTCAACAGGGCTTTTTTCTTGTCTGGTCCATAACTCTGCCATCCATGAAGGGATTTTAATGTTACTTGTCACAAATGTTTCTCCATGATGAGACAACTTGTTTTGCACATAACCCAGACCCCTAGCTCAGAGGTCAAGGTCACAATTGGAGGTCAAAGGTCAATAGGTTTTTTTTTCCTGTCCGGTCCATAACTCTGTCATCCATGAAAGGATTTTTATATTACATGGCATAAATGTTCCCCATGATGAGATGACATGTCATGCGCAACACCCAGAACCCTAGCTTAAAGGTCAAGGTCACACTTGGAGATCAAAGGTCAATGGGACATTTTTCCTGTCCGGTCTATAACTTTGTCATACAAAAAGGATTTTAATATTACTTGGCACAAATATTCCCCTGGATGAGGCACTGTGTCATGCGCAAAACCCGGGCCCTTAGCTGCAAGGTCAAGGTCACACTTGGAAGTCAAAGGCCAAAAGGGCTTTTTTCCTGTCTAGTCTGTAACTCAACAATCCTTAAAGGGATTTTAATATTACTTGGCACAAATGTTCACCACCATGAGACGGAGTGCCTTGCACAAGAACCTGGTCCCTAGGTGTAAGGTCAAGGTTACACATAGAGGCCAAAGGTCAGATACAAGAATGACTTTGTCCGGAACATTTCTTCTTCATGCATGGAGGGATTTTGATGAACTTGGCCTAAATGTTCACTATCATGAGACAGATTGTTATGCGCAAGAACAAGGTCCCTATATCTAAGGTCAAGGTCACACTTAGAGGTCAAAGGTCAAGTTCAAGAATGACTTTGTCCCGAATATTTCTTCTTCATGCATGGAGGGATTTTGATGTAACTTGGCACAGAATTAATGTTCACCACCATTTTTTATGCCCCCGAAGGGAGGCATATAGTTTTTGAACCGTCTGTCAGTCTGTCAGTCTGTCCGCAATTTTCGTGTCCGGTCCATATCTTTGTCATCGATAGATGGATTTTCAAATAACTTGGCATGAATGTGTACCACAGTAAGACGACGTGTCGCACGCAAGACCCAGGTCCGTAGCTCAAAGGTCAAGGTCACACTTAGACATTAAAGGATAGTGCATTGATGGGCGTGTCCGGTCCATATCTTTGTCATCGATGGATGGATTTTCAAATAACTTGGCATGAATGTGTACCACAGTAAGACGACGTGTCGCGCGCAAGACCCAGGTCAGTAGCTCAAAGGTCAAGGTCACACTTGGACATTAAAGGATAGTGCATTGATGGGCGTGTCCGGTCCATATCTTTGTCATCGATGGATGGATTTTCAAATAACTTGGCATGAATGTGTACCACAGTAAGACGACGTGTCGCGCGCAAGACCCAGGTCCGTAGCTCAAAGGTCAAGGTCACACTTAGACTTTAAAGGATAGTGCATTGATGGGCGTGTCCGGTCCATATCTTTGTCATCGATGGATGGATTTTCAAATAACTTGGCATGAATGTGTACCACAGTAAGACGACGTGTCGCGTGCAAGACCCAGGTCTGTAGCTCAAAGGTCAAGGGCACACTTAGACGTTAAAGGTCATTTTTCATGATAGTGCATTGATGGGCGTGTCCGGTCCATTTCTTTGTCATTCATGCATGGAATTTAAAATAACTACGCATGAATGTGTGACACAGTAAGACGATGTGTTGCGCGTAAGTCCCAGTTCCGTAGGTCAAAGGTCCTAAACTCTAACATCGCACATAACTATTCATTCAAAGTGCCATCGGGGGCATGTGTCATCCTATGGAGACAGCTCTTGTTTTTAGCTCACCTGAGCACAAAGTGCTCAACGGTGAGCTTTTGTGATCGCCCTGTGTCCGTCGTCGTCCGTTCGTCGTCTGTCCGTTGTCAACAGTTTGACTGTTAACACTCTAGAGGTCACATTTTTGGCCCAATCTTAATGAAACTTGGTCAGAATGTTACCCTTAATAAAATCTTGGATGAGTTCGATATTGGGTCATCTGGGGTCAAAAACTAGGTCACCAGGTCAAATCAAAGGAAAAGCTTATTAACACTCTAGAGGTCACATTTTTGGCCCAATCTTAATGAAACTTGGTCAGAATGTTACCCTCAATAAAATCTTTGACGAATTTGATGTTCTGGGGTCACAAAATATGTCACCAGGTCAAATCAAAGGAAAAGCTTGTTAACAGTCTAGAGGTCACAATTTTGGCCCGATCTTAATGAAACTTGGTCAGAGTGTTATCCTCAATAAAGTCTTGGACAAGCTCGATATTGGGTCATCTGGGGTCAAAAACTAGGTCACCAGGTCAAATCAAATGAAAAGCTTGTTAACACTGTAGAGGCCACATTTATGACAGGTCAAGTTCAAATCTGGGTCAGATGGGGTCAGAAACTAGGTCACTAGGTCAAATCAAAGGAAAAGCTTATTAACACTCTAGAGGCTACATTTATGACTGTATCTTCATGAAACTTAGTCAGAATGTTAAACTTGATGATCTTTAGGTCAAGTTCGAATCTGGTTCATGTTGGGTCAAAAACTAGGTCACCGGGTCAAATCAAAGGAAAAGCTAGTTAACACTTTAGAGGCCACATTTATGACCATATCTGAATGAAACTTGGTCAGAATGTTAATCTTGATGATCTATAGGTCAAGTTCAAATCTGGGTCAGATGGGGTCAAAAACTAGGTCACTAGGTCAAATCAAAGGAAAAGCTTGTTAACATTCTAGAGGCAACATTTATGATGTATCTTCATGAAACTTAGTCAGAATGTTAAACTTGATGATCTTTAGGTCAAGTTCGAATCTGGGTCATGTCGGGTCAAAAACTAGGTCACCGGGTCCTTTCACGCTTCGGTAGAAACAACATTTTTTACACGAAATTTGTTTTGAAAATATTTCTGAAATGTCTTGGTCTGCAGCTTTCAAATTATACGGTTATATCATACATCCGAGGCATATACTGACACTCTCAGACAACATCAAAAACGACCTTTTGAGCTATTTGATGAAGTTCCAAAGTTATCAATGTACCCTTGCTCTGTTATGGACCCCTGTGGGATTTGTGTTTACCCCGAGCTCAAATATCTTTTCGTAGAGGAAAAGCTGACATGCCTTACTAAAGCCCAGGTAATTTCAATTCCTTAGAAAGTGCTGAAAATTGACTCCCCAATAGCAAAAAGAAAAAAAAAAAGAAGTCCACGCGCATACATTTAACCGGGGTGACCCCTGCTGCTGCGTGTGACCCCTGACTATCTACGAATCAAAATACGGCTTTCATTTTCAAGTTTAGCATTTCTACTTTCATTTTGTTTACTTCCTGGAATAGCTGAAGGTCGAGTGACGTCATTTTCTGTGTTGTCAAAAACATATATATGCCTGGCGAGATTGCATAAATATGTGCTGGCCGTCCTAAGTTTATACAGGTGTAAAACGGGGTTTAAAGTTGTGGCAGGCAGACTTTTTAGACTAAGTTATTTATATTTCAGATCTTGCAGACACTGACTCACCATGACCATCATCATTTGGTACACTTGTGCTCAGGATCCTTGGCAGGTACTCTTTGATAGACATAATTATAGTTGTGATTTTTTTTCATAAAAGGCCATAAATGCCATTGATTGAAAAGTGTTACTCAATTAAGGTCATTTCCGGCAGTTGTTGCTACGCAACTTATTGCACAGCACCAAAGTCTGTCACATATAGATGCTGTTCTTATTAAATAGAAAGTTACTTTTTTTTCAGACAGTATCAAACACTTTGCGTTAATGTTAACAAATTGGTTGTGAATTATGTTTTAGTTGGTAAAAAATAAATTGGTTGGCTTCTATCTAAAGGAAAGGTAAATGCAATGAAAAAGATGTCTGTTTACAAGTAAGACGACGGAAGGTGAAGGAAATGAACACAGTGCTCAAGGTGAGCTATTGTGATCACCCTGTGTCTGTTATCTGTTGTGAGGTGTTGTGCGTAATCTGTCGTCAACAGTTTAACTGTTAACACACCAGAGGTCACAATTTTAGCCTAATCTTACTGAACCTTGGTTAGAATATTAACTCAATAAAATCTCACATGAGTTACTGGATCACTGGCAGCCCTTCTTAACACTATAGAGGCCGTATATATCTGGGGTAAAAACTAGGTCAGGTGAACAATACAGGGTCTTCAAGGCCCTCTTCTTTCAATCTGCATACCTTCTCATGAATTATATGATATATAGTTATGACTTATAAACATTTTTAATATGTTACCCCCCCACACACACACTTACTTTGAAGAAGATGTATTGGCATGCAATATGTTTTGTGAAATATGTCCCTAGTCAGGGGACATTGGTAACAATTTCTTGTTTACCTTGTCAGATTTTGGAAAAAAAATCTATGAAGTGTTGTTGTCACTTGATCATCAGTGTTGGGTAAGATTTTTGTTAAGGTCCACTTTTTATCAAAAACTATAAGAGCTGTAGCTTTGAAACTTTGCACAGATGTTTATCATCATTAGATGAGTAAGTTGACAAAGAATCATAACTATATCCTGTATTTTATCAAAATTATGGCCTTCTTATACTTAGAAAATTTTGTTTAGGTCCACTTTTCTTGAATACTACAAGAGTTATAGCTTTGCAATTTTGCAGAATTCTTTATCATTTTTAGATGAGTACATTGGCCAAGAACCATAACTCTCTTGGATTTTGTTAGAATTTTCTCCCTTTTTGTACGTTCTAGTTAAATTCCTTAGGACTTAGGATTATTTAAATAGAACAATATGAGCAATAGCTTTGACACTTTGCAAACTTGATTATCATAATTGAGTAGGTAGGCCAAGAATCATAACTCACATATGCATTTGGTCAGAGTTTTAACCTTTATGTACTTAGAGAATAAGAATTTCTTGGTTATTTTTGTTTAGCTTCCTTTTTGTCTCGCTCACTTTAAGTGAAAGCGAGACTAAGCAATCCACATTCCGGCGGTGGCTGTGGCAACGGCATCAACAATTGGGAATAACTCAAACTCTGTTACATAGATTTCTTTTTAACTTTGTAGGATTATTTAAAACTAATTTTACATCCGCCATGGTGAGCCCTGGTCCATTAGTGACCTTGTCTTGAAGAAATAGCATATTTTTAGATTTTTTTTACACCTTTGAAAATTCACAAAAATTACAATGTCTCAAAAACCGTTACATATATTGCTTTGAAACCTTGTAGCATGATTTAAAAAAATCACTTTACACCCCATGGTGAGTCCTGGCCCCCTAGTGACCTTGACCGTGAAGAGATTAGCATTTTTATACGCCCGAAGGGACGTATTATGTTATGACGCTGGTGTTCATCTGTCTGTCCGTCCGTTAGCAATTTCGTGTCCGCTCTATAACTCTTGAACCCCTTGAAGGATTTCAAAGACACTTGACTTAAATGTTCACCACATCAAGACGACGTGCAGAGCGCATGTTTTGGATGGCTTGCTTCAAGGTCATGGTCACACTTAGGGGTCAAATGTCATATGACTTTGTTTCGTGTCCGCTCTGTTACACTTGAAACGCTTGAAGGATTTTAAAGAAACTTGGCACAAATGTTCACCACATTGAGACGACATGCAGAGCGCATGTTTCGGATGGCTCGCCTCAAGGTCAAGGTCAAACTTAGGGGTCAAAGGTCATATGACTTTTTTTCGTGTGTATATTGCACTGCATTGCGGTGCTCTTGTTTTTATTTGGCAGATCCCTTTTTTCTTCACTTACAATAATTTTTTTATTGAATTACTTCCCTTTTATGTTACTATATATAGCTTATTTTGTAACTTTTTTATTATTGGTCATAGGGAAAAACCTAGACTACTTTTCTGTGGTACAACATGGATGGTACGTCCAATTTTTAGGTGAATTTTGACATATCTATACCTTGTAAGGATTTTTTTTGTGGTCTTATATTTTTTTTCTGTCGACTTAGAATTTTTTTTTAATTTCTGCCCTTTGTTCTTCCTGTCTTTTGGGCTTCAACAGTTAAGTTCTTTAAATTTTGCTCCCATCCTCCTCTGATATAACCCTTCGGGCGTATATTGCCGCGCTTGGTGGAGCTCTTGTTTTTAGTTTTTCGACGACTTTGAATATTCGCAAAAATGACAGTTTCTGAAAAACCGTACAATATTTTGCTTTGAAAGATTCTAGGATTGTTCAAAAACTTGCAACACTTGTTCACCATCAAAAGCTGACTTTGTACAGCAAGAAACATAACTCCATCCTGCTTTTTGTAAGAATTATGGCCCCTTTTGGACTTAGAAAATATCAGATTTCTTGGTTAAGTTTTGTGTTTAGGTCAGCTTTTCTCCTAAACTATCAAAGCTATTGCTTTAAAACTTGCAACACTTGTTCACCATCAAAAGCTGACTCTGTACAGCAAGAAACGTAACTCCATCCTGCTTTTTGCAAGAATTATGGCCCCTTTTGGACTTAGAAAATATCAGATTTCTTGGTTAAGTTTTATGTTTAGGTCAACTTTTCTTCTTAACAGTCAAAGCTATTGCTTTGAAACTTGGAGCAGTTTGTCATTGAAAGCTGACTCTGCACAGCAAGTACCATAACTCTACATTGATTTTTGCAAGACTTATGTCCCCTTTTGGACTTACAAAATCATGGGTAGGACAATATTTCTGTTATACAGAGACAAAAAAATCAGATGAGCGTCTGCACCCGCAAGGCCATGCTCTTGTTGCAATAGTGTTAAAAATAAAATGTGAGTATAAGTGCCCCTAGCATGAGTCCAGTCACCCTTGGGCGAGAAAGTTTCTGGCCGTGGCCTTGTTTTTGAATACTATTTATAGCTTTGAAACTATACATTTTTTTGTTATGAACAGAAGGCCAAGAACCAAAACTTTTTTCTCACATATTGCCTTACAAAAAGCACTTGCAGAAGATCATTGGCACCTGCAGGCAGTGCTCTTGTTATGTCTCCCACCACACAGTGGTGTGGGAGACATGAATTTATTCCAGTCTGTGTGTCAGTCACAAATCTTGTCCGCACTCTAAAGTCGAACATTTCTCATCCAATCTTCACCAAACTTGAACAAAATGTGTTTGACAAAAAGTCATCAGCCAAATTAGATATCTAGCCAAATCAGCCAGGGCATTTTGGAATTATGGCCCTTGAATTACTGAAAATCAGCCTTTTTACTCTTGTGCGCGCTCTAAGTCGAACATTTCTTATTCGATCTTCACTAAACTTGAACAAAATGTGTTTGACCATAAGTCCTCAGCCAAGTTCGATAATTAGCCAAATCGGCCCAGGCACTTTGGAATTATGGCCCTTGAATTTCCGAAAATTGGCCTTTTTACTCCTGTCCGTGTTCTAAGTCGAACAGTTCTCATCCGATCTTCACCAACCTTGAACAAAATGTGTTTGACCATAAGTCCTGGGCCAGGTTCAATAACTAGCCAAATTGGCCCAGGCACTTCGGAAGTATGGCCCTTGATTTACTGAAAATCGGCCTTTTTACTCTTGTCCACGCTCCAAGTCAAACAGTTCTCATCCGATCTTCACCAAACTTGAACCAAATGTTTTTGGCACTTCAGAATTATGGTCCTTGAATTACCCAAAATCAGCCTTTTTACTCTTCAAAGGTATATTTGTAGTGAGTAAACAGTATATAAAGAATGGCTTACTATTTAGATAATTAGGCAGATGTGGGAGACATGTGCTTTTCCCAAAAGCAGCTCTAGTTTATCTTGTGTTTCTTGATGATATTTTGTAGTATCCATACCCCAAACCCCACCATGCCCTGCTTGTGACTCATATTCCCAACCCAAGGTGATATAAAAGTTTACAGAGTCTTGTGTTGTCAGCAAGTAAAATATCACCATTCAGTGACAGGAAGTTGGGGGCTTCAGTGTCCTATGGACACAAAACTAGTTCTGACACATTTTTAAGGTCAGATCTTCCAAGGTCAAGATCACAGATCTGATGTTAATTCTGATTTCTTGTTATGCCCCAGAAGGTGGGCATATTAAAATCACACTCTCTGTGCGTCCATTTGTGTAAATTTTTGTCCGGGCTGTAACTCTGCCATCCGTAAAGGGATTTTGAAATAACTTGGCATAAGTGTTCACCATAATGAGATGATGTGTCATGCGCAAGACCCAGACCCCTAGCTCCTCAAGGTAACAGGGTCTGTTTTGTGTCCGGTCCATAACTCTGCCATCCATGAAGGGATTTTGAAATAACTTTGCATAAATATTCACCATAATGAGAAGACATGTCATAATTATGCAAGATCCATACCCCTAGCTCTAAGGTCAAGGTCACACTTAGAGGTCAAAGGTTAACATGGTCTGTTTCGTGTCCAGTCCATGACTTTGCCATCCATGAAGGGATTTTGAAATAACTTGGCATAAATGTTTACCATATTGAGACAACATGTCATGTGCAAGACCCAGACCCCTAGCTCCAAGGTCAAGGTCACACTTAGAAGTCAAAGGTTAACAGGGTCTGTTTCGTGTCCAGTTCATAACTCTGCCATTCATCAAGGGATTTTGGAATTACTTAGCATAAATGTTCCCCAAAATTCAACATGTCATGCGCAATATCCAGTATCCTAGCTGCAAGGTCAAGTCACACTTAGAGGTTAAAGGTTAACATGGTCAGTTTCTTGTCTGGTCTATAACTCTGCCATCGATGAAGGGATTTTAAAATAACTTTGCATAAATACTGGGGGGCATTTGTCACTAATAGTGACAGCTCTCATCTTGGTCATATCTTTGTGCATTTCAGCATCTCTTATTTTTAGCTCACCTGTCACATAGTGACAGGGTGAGCTTTTGTGATCTCGGTTCCTTTCGAAAACTGGCCAGATCCCATCATGGGTTGCAGTTATGGCCCCTTAAAGGGCCAAAATTTGCCATTTTTGGCCTGTGAACACGATAGAGACCACATTTTGCAATCAGCTTTAATAAAAACTTGTACACAACTTGGATTGGCATAATATCTCGGTTCCTTTCGAAATCTGGCTAGTTCCTATCATTGGTTTCAGAGTTATGGCCCCTTAAAGAGCCAAAATTTGCTATTTTTGGCTTGTGAACACGATAGAGACCACATTTTGCAATCAACTTTAATCAAACTTGCCACAACTTGTATTGGCATAATATCTTGGTTCCTTTCGAAAACTGGCCTGATCCCATCATGGGTTCCAGAGTTATGGCCCCTTAAAAAGCCAAAATTTGCTATTTTTAACTTGTGAACACGATAGATACAACATTTTGCAATCAACTTTAATTAAACTTGCACACAACTTGTATTGGCATAATATCTCAGTTCCTTTCGAAAACTGGCCAGATCCCATAATGGGTTCCAGAGTTATGGTCCCTTAAAGGGCCAAAATTTGCTATTTTGGCTTTTGCAGCCATATAGAGACTTCATTTATGGTTCGATTCGATACAGACTTGCAAAATATCTTCAACAATGATAAATCTTGGATTCCATGATGAATCTGTCAGATCCGGAGTTATTTTATATTTGATTACCTCCCCTGATTTTCATCAAAATGGATTTATATCAGTAAGTACTTATAGGACTCATTTGAAATTTCATTATTGTCATTAGTTGAACTCAGACAATCAGAATAGATAACTATGGACTGATTTAATGTCAAATTACCTCCCTTTATTTCAAATTAAAATGGGTATATCTGCATAACTAATGAAGATACTGATCTGAAATTTCATTTATGCCATCAGATGGACTTGGACAATCACTGAAGATACATATTGACTGAATTTATGACAAATTACCTCCCTTTATTTTTTTATATAAATGAATATACCTAGCAGCTTCTAATGAGATTGGTTTGAAAGGTTATATATGTCTTCCATGGTAAGAAATAGTCATGTTAGATAACTCTTGAATGAATGTTTATCAGTATGAATACTTTTCTTATATATTGTTGTAAAAGCTTGTACTCTGTATCTTCTACATGCATATACCAATGCATGATTACCTCCCCTAATTTTTATAAAAATGGATTTATCTCAGTAAGTATTTATAGGACTCATTTGAAATTTCATTATTGTCATTAGTTGGACTGAGACAATCATTGTAGATAATATAGACTGATTTTATGTCAGATTATCTCCCTTTGTTCCATATTAAAATGGGTGTATCTCAGTAATCAATGAAGATACTGATTTGAAATGTCATTTATGCCATCAGATGGACTTGGACAATCAGGGTAGATAACTTTTGACTGAATTTATGACAAATAACCTCCCGTTATTTTATGTAAATGAATATACCTAAGCAGCATCTAATGAGATTGGTTTCAAATGTTATTTAAGTCTTCCAGGGTAAGAAATAGTCAAGCTAGTACAAAAATGCAGCATTTGAGGCTAGGACCCTCAAACTTGATATGGAGATGGGCCCTGACTAGTATGTAACCCATAGGTAAAAAGGGACAGTTACAAGAAATATTTTATCTTGATGATATTTAATGTGTATGCCCATGTGATCTATGTCAAAACTTGATCTTATCATTAAGAGCAATTGTACTCAGGTGAGCGATATAGGGCCATCATGGCCCTCTTGTTTCATATTGAACATAGTTGTTACCATTCATGATACAGTGTGTCACACATATATTCAGGGTCAAATAGTCAAAGTCAAGTGAGCTACTTAGCGTCATCATGTATGATTACAAATATAACTGTACATTATTTAATTCTTAAATATGTATTTTATAGGTATGACTGCCGTGTTAGCAACATATCCTCTTGATGTGATGAGGGCCAGGATAGCATTTCAGTTGAAAGGAGAACAAATTTACTATGGAGTGTTTGACACAGTTAGAACTATATCACAACAGGAGGGAAAGTGGGCATTGTTTCGAGGCATTGTTCCTACACTGCTGGGAATGGTCCCTTACGGAGGTCAGAAATTATTATCTGTAGTACTATGTGGAAATTATTACTTCTAGTCATGTGTGGAAATTATTACCTCTAGTCATGTGTGGAAATTATTACCTCTAGTCATGTGTGGAAATTATTGCCTCAAGCCATGTGCGGAACTTATTACCTCTAGTCATGTGCAGAAGTTATTATCTCTAGTCATGTGTGGAAGTTATTACCTCTAGTCATGTGCAAAATGTATTACCTCTAGTCATGTGCAAAAATAATTACCTGTAGTCATGTGTGGAAGTTATTAACTCTAGTTATGTGCAAAAATTATTTCCTCTAGTCATGTGTGGAAGTTATTACCTCTAGTCATGTGTTAAAGTTATTACCTCTAGTCATGTGCAAAAATGATTACCTCTAGTCGTGTGTGAAAGTTATTACCTCTAGTCATGTGCAAAAATTATTACCTCTAGTCATCTGTGGAAGTTATTACCTCTAGTCATGTGCAAAAATTATTACCTCTAGTCATGTGTGGAAGTTATTACCTCTAGTCATGTGTGGAAGTTATTTGTTGCTTGGTGAGAAGGCAGGAACACTGACTGCCATTACATAACATCAGTGTCATTGAAAAACAATGTCAGAAAACAAGTAAAATTGTAATTAGTGAGTTTGTAATGTCTTAGACTTTCATGCGAAATTATGTTTTGTTATAAGTATTTGTTCATATTCTAACGTTTGTATATATTTGCAGGAATGTCATTCTACACGTTTGAAACTACAAAAACATTCCTCCTGGATAACTTTCCTGATATTTTTGGAAGTCCATGTCCAAAAAATACAGGTGGACTGGTGCTTATTTTACCTGCCAAACTTCTGTGTGGGAGTATAGCTGGAGCAACAGCCCAGTCTATTGTGTGAGTCAGCATTACCCTTTCCACATGGTGATTAATACATGTTTACAGGCCTTTCACAAATAGTACCAACTTGTTTCTGCTTAAAATTTTGTAAGCAATATGCTTTTGCACTTGTTATGACCACTTCAGTTGTGCCCCTTTTGAAGAACAGGGGTTTATTTTTTTACTCATGTTGGTTGGCAGGACTGCACTGGTCTGTCTGTTGGTAGATAAATTGGTTTTCGATGAAAAACTACCTCATTGAGTACAAACAGGTTCATTTGTTATGGATGAACCAGGCCTGAATCTTCTATATTGATTTTACTACTTGAATAGCATGCAACTTTTAAAAGGATTTTGATGAAATTTAATACAAATAATAGATCACTGTAGGGCAGTTGTGCACATGCAACTTTTAAATCAGTCAGTGAACAAACAAACCATAGCACAGTCTTATTGTATATAACTTGTGTATATCTAGAAATTGAATATCTTTCAAAATATATTCCTCTCATTCACAAAACGATATACCGGTATTCAGTTTTAATATAAATTCACTGAATTTGCTTGCTTTTTACTTGGATTCTGAAAATTAATTAATTCCGTATTGAATAAGAGCCAGATGAGTGTATTTTGTACTTTTCCTGGCATTCCAGAGACAAAAATTGGCACTTTTAGTCTTTGCCGAAGGGGGATGGATATGATTTTGGCATTGTCCATCAGGCTGTTCATGTGTCCATCCAGCCATCCGAAATTGAAAATGCTTATAATTCAAAAAGTATTTATAATAACTAGAATCACTAAACCTCCCATAATTTTTGATAAGCAAAATTTAATGACCTTTGCTCACACATAGTATTATCCCCCTTGACCCAGTAATAGCAGAATTTTTAGAATAAATAGGGATTTTTGACTGTATCTAAGTAACCTTTTGATAGATCTTTATACTTTACACATATATAGATCTCTATCTAAGGATGGTGATGCACATGAGTTTCGTCATGATCACTTTATTAACGAGTTATTGTGGTTGAATTTTTGTGCCCCCCCCCCCCCCCGAGTGGTGGCTAGCTCCAAAAGTATTTGACGTAGAGTCGCAAAACTTTACAGGAATGTTGGTCAGCATGTGTAGTTGTGCACCTGGGGTTTTGCGTCCGGATTCATTCAGTCTTGTAGGAGTTACGGCCCCTGACTGTAAAAATTGGTCATTTTAATGTTGTGTCACACTTAGCTCCAAAAGTATTTGAAGTAGAGTCACAAAACTTTACAGGAATGTTGGTCAGCATGTGTAGTTGTGCACCTGGGTTTCGCCTCTGGATTCATTCAGTTGTGTAGGAGTAATGGCCCCTGACTTAGGTAAAAATTGGTCATTTTAATGTTGTGTCGCGCGTAGCTCCAAAAGTGTTTGACCTAGAGTCACCAAAGTTTACAGGAATGTTGGTCAGCATGTGCAGTTGTGCACCTGGGGTTTTGCGTCCGGATTCATTCAGTATTGTAGGAGTTATGGCCCCTGACCTAGGAAAAAATTGTCATTTTAATGTTTTGTCGTGCATAGCTCCGAAAATATTTTACCTACAGTCATTATTTCACTTCACAAGACCAGACTTCTTGTCCAGACTTACTCAAAAAAAAAAAATGTTTGTGAAACATGTATGTTAAAATGTTCTTGACCTAGAATCATAAAACATTAGAGGATTGTTTTATAGCCTATGAAGTGTTCTCTTTAGGATTTTACTCAGCTAGGCCAGAGTTATGGCCAACTAAGTGAAAAATACACATAAGGTTCTTAAAAGTTTGTGTTGCAAACATCTTAAAAATTGTTTAACCTGAGTCATTAAACCATGTTACAGTGGCAGGAGTGGGGGCACCTGTGTCCTATGGACACACATCTAGTTTTACAGTCCGTAAATTCCCACATAAGAAAGTAGTCCATTGATGGATCTTGATGAAATTCAACACAAATATAGATTACTATAAGATGGTGGTGCATTGGTATCTTTCATCAGGATCTCTTCAGTAATTACAGTGTTATTGCCCTTTAATTGTTTTAAAATTCATAAATTCACACTAAATAAATTAACCTATTGATGGATCTTCATAAAACTTGATACAAATACAGATCACTTTAGAGCAGAATTTTCCCCCTTGATTTTGTTTTGAGGCCCATATGCCATGGTAGATGGGGACACCCAATGTGTAGCCTCGTTAAATAAAGTCGTTACTTACTTACTTGTCAAAAATAGGAACCATCAAACTGTTACATGGTCCTTTTGTACATAACTTGTGTATACAAAATGTACCTGGAAACTAAATATCTTCCAAATTATAGTCCCCTCATTAAAAAAAACAACTGTTTTGGTTTGGGGATATAAATTCACTGACTTCGCTTGTTATCCCAGAAATTATCGCAGATAGGTGCACTTGTCCAAAATAGGGACACAAATCAGTATTTTTCAATGTTTGTGATTATTTTGCATTGAAAACACCATTTGATATCATATATATCTGGTACCAATTTTTACGTCTTTGGTATGATGCGGCTGGGCATCGAGCCTATGACCTGCATTCAAAGCTGAAGCTCTACCACTAGGCTATCGAGATGGTTATGGTTTGTATATAATTTGGTATCTCAGTATCCATTAATAGGAATAAGGACTGGGAATTGATTTAAAGTTCACACACTTGTTCACTGTGATGATCTGAAATGCAGTACCCAGGTTCATTAATCCCCTGCCACGAGTGGTGGGGTGGGAAGGGGTTATAGGAATGGTTTCCGTCCTTCCATCCGTCCGTAATACTTCTGTGTCTGCTCCATATCTCCTAAACCCCTTGAAGGATTTTCATGAAACTTGGGTCAAATGATCACCTTATCAAGACGATGTGCAGAACTCATGAGTCAGTCATGTCGGCTCAAGGTCAAGGTCACAACTCAAGGTCAAAGGTTTTAGCCTTCTATTTCGTGTCCGCTCTATATCTCCTAAACCCCTTGAAGGAATTTTATAAAACTTGGGTCAAATAATCACCTCATCAAGACGATGCGCAGAACTCATGAGTCAGCCATGCCGGCTCAAGGTCAATGTCACAACTTAGGGTCAAAGGTTTGAGCCTTCCATTTTGTGTCCACTCTGTATCTCCTAAACCCCTTGAAGGATTTTCATGAAACTTGGGTCAAATGATCACCTCATCAAGACGATGTGCAGAACTTATGAGTCAGCCATGTTGGCTCAAGGTCAAGGTCACAACTCTGGGTCAAATGTTTGAGCCTTCCATTTTGTGTCCGCTCTGTATCTCCTAATCCCCTTGAAGGATTCATATGAAACCTTGGTCAAATGATCAACTCGTCAAGATGATTTGCAGAACTCATGGGTCAGCCATGCAGGCTCAAGGTCAAGGTCACAGTTTAGGGTCAAAGCTTTGAGCTTTCCATTTTGTGTCCACTCTGTATCTCCTAAACCCCTTGAAGGGTTTTCATCAAACTTGGGTCAAATGATCACCTCATCAAGAACTCATGAGTCAGCCATGTCAACTCAAGGTCAAAGGTTTGAGCTCTGTATCTCCTAAACCCCTTGAAGGATTTTCATGAAACTTTGGTCAGATGATCACCTCATCAAGATGATGTGCAGAATTCATGAGTCAGCCATGTCAGTTCAAGCTCAAGGTCACAGCTCAAGGTCAAAGGTTTACCCTTTCACTATCCATAACAGTGGCGGGGGATTTAGCTGTCTTTCAGACTGCCTTGTTAACTCTATTTTTTTGCGTATTTACAAAGTTATGCCTTTTTTATGTCCTAGCAGTTTTTGGTTAAGTTTTGTATGGAAGCTGGTGTGTCAGTATACGCAAATGGGAATGGATTGAAACTTCTTACACTTGTTCACAGTGATGATATGACATACAATGCACAGGTTTCATAGCTCTGTTTTGTTTTTTCACAAAGTTATGCCCCTTTCTCGGCCATTTTTTGTACCTAATTAATCATCATAAGTGGGGAAAGATCTAAATTATTGTGGCCTTTCATACTTGTTTATGTCTTTGTTTTCATTATATTAACTTTTTGTCCCCCGCCTTTTTCGGAGAAGAAAGTGGGGACATAGAAATAGGCTGCGTCCTTCTGTCCATCCGTCATTCTGTCAGTCACACTTCGTGTACGGTCCATAACTCTGCCATCCATGAAGGGATTTTGAAATAACTTGACATATATTTCCCATAATAAGACAATTTGTCATGCACAAGACTTAGACCCCTACCTCTAACGTCAAGGTCTCCCTTAGAGGTCAAAGGTCAACAAGGTCTGTTTCGTGTCCGGTCAATAACTCTGCCATCCATGAAGGGATTTTGAAATAACTTGGCATAAATGTTCACCATAATGAGACGATGTGTCATGCGCAAGACCTAGATCCCTAGCTCTAAGGTCACACTTAGAGGTCAAATGTTAACAGGGTCTGTTTCGTGTCCGGTCCAGAACTCTGCCATCCATGAAGGGATTTTGGAATAACTTGTTATAAATGTTTACCATAATGAGATGATGTGTCGTGCGCAAGACCCAGACCCCTATCTCCAAGGTCACCCTTAGAAGTCAAAGGTTAACAGGGTCTGTTTTGTGTCTGGTTCATATCTCTGCCATTCATCAAGGGATTTTGAAGTTACTTGAAGCAAATGTTCCCCATAATGAGACGACATGTCACGCACAAGATGCGGACCCCTAGCTCTAATGTCAAGGTCACAGAGGTCAAAGTCAGATACAAAAATGACTTTGTCTGGAGCATTCTTCTTCATGCATGGAGAGATTTTGATGTAACTTGGCACAATTATTCACCTTCATGAGACGGAGTGTCATGTGCAAGAACCAGGTCCCTAGTTTAAAATTATTTTAGAGTATTTTGACCTATCGCTACCTGGTAAGGATTTTTATGTGGACTTAGATTTTTTTTAAGAATAACTTCCCTTTGTTGTTACTGTAAATAACTTATATTGTAACTTTTTTATAATTGACCATGAGTTTTTATGTGGACTTATATAAACAAAACTTACTTCCCTTTGTTGCTACTATAAATAGCTTATTCTTGAAACTTTTTAACCTGGTTGTTAGAATTGGATATGCCATTGTTTTGGCTTACTGTCTAACAAACATACAGAATATGTTTTACTGTAAAATCTACATGATGGGTGTATATTGTGTCATTCTGGCACTCTTGTTTTGTTTTTTCATACAAAGATGCTGTATTGGCATGCAGTATGTTTTGTGAAAATTGTCCTTAGGCGAGGGACCTTGGTAACTCTGTTACAAATTCTTGTTTTACTGACAAGGCTTTCAAATTAGCAACCATTGCTGTCCTCCGACAGCTCCTGTTTAATATGTATCATAACATAGTGGCGACCAAAGCCATTTGCAAGGCAAGGTTGGTCAAAAGAGCCTTTAATGTTATTCTTTCTTGTCCTGGTTTTAATCTGGCATTTATCCCAAGATTTGCAGCAGGCAGATTATGCAGTGTACTTTCTTCGAGGTGAGGAAAGGCTCCTAAGAATTTCCCCGAAATTACTCCAAGTATGGCTATTTTGGTCAATATTAGCATAAAATAGTTTTAAAAAATGGTGAAGATCATTAACATTTGACATTGTTCAATTACTTTCCCATTTATTCTGCTTTAAAGGTGGTCAGTCACATTTTAAGCAACAATTTTTACTTTTTAGCTCCACTATTCGGAGAAGAGGGGGGCTATTCTACTCGCCCCGGCGTCAGCGTGACCTTTCTTGGTTAAAGTTTTTCGGCAACCTTTGTTTTTCTGTCATATCTTTGTTACTATTGCTTATATCTTACTGTAACTTCACATAAACATTGTCCAGTATACAAACAAAGTATGTAAAGGGGCTGAGCCCATTATACCCAAGGTCAAGGTCAACAAGGTGTTATACTTAGATTATTTTTAAGGTTAAAGTTTTTCAGCAACCTTTGTTTTTAGCTATCTTTGTACACAAATGACATAACTTTATAAACATGCCGTGTACAAACGTCGTAGGTCGAGCCTTATACCGAGCGTCAAGGTCCCGATGTAAACTTTTCTTTTAATTAAGTTTTTTGGGAACTTTTGATTTGTCTGTCATCGCTTTGTTACTATTGTTCAAGTTTGATAACTGTACACGTGCACAAAACTGTCAGATACAAAAATAGAAAAACCGGGCCCACTAAGCCATAATCATCACAAGTATCTTATGTAAATTTAAGGTTAAAGTTTCGCACCTTGATTTTTCCATCATATCTTTGTAACTGTGTTTCACGTAAGTGTCCAAAAACATGTCAGTAGCATAAAACAAAGTATGCACGGCTTGGCCTCCAAGGTCAGTCACATTTTTACTTGAATTATTTCATGATATTTGTTCGAAATTGTTTATCTTATGTATTAAAGGATCAATGATTTTAAAGTCTAAAAAAATCTCTATAATCATTAGTCTGCATGTAGGAAAAACCCTGTACCTCTCTAGTATTTTCTGACAATTTGCATCTTGAAAATTTTTGTCGCAATTTCCTATCTGGATATAATTAATGTCAAATAGACTGAAACTTCAAATGGGTTTAAACAACATAGATCTAAAAATCAAAACCTTTGTGACTCTCAGATAGGCCTTGTCTTATCTATCCTTATAAAGGGAGAAGGTTCTATAAGACATATATTCATTTAATGTCAACGTAAGGGTCTAAGACAGCTCTGTTAATAAAAATATAAAAAGCTTGTCCTCTTCATTCCAATATTTCTTCATATGCATCTTGACAGAACAATTGAGGCGAAATTTTAATATTCATGATATGATTAGGTGATGTCGAAACTTCCCTTATGCCTCTTCATTATATTTAGCAAACTAAATTCTGAAAATAAAAATATCCTTTTGTGACCAATTATCTAAGGACGCATATTTTTCAAAAAAAACTTCAGGGAATATTGTCATAATGTATCACGCTGAGTATAAAAGTCGGTGGGGTAAATGTGAGGGAATAAAAGCAGTAGGTAGTGTATGAAAATGAGGAAAAACATTTAGGTGGAGTGCTGAGGGGCATATTTTCAAGAACTCATGAAATTGTCAAATGTTTACCTTGAAGATATCTAGGTCAGGTTCGAAACTGGGTCACGTGGGGTTGAAAACTAGGTCAGTAGATCTAAAAATAGAAAAACCTTGTGACCTCTCTAGAGGCCATATTTTTCATGAGATCTTCATAAATATTGGTCAGAATGTTCATCTTGATGATATCTAAGTCAGATTCGAAACTGGGTCACGTGGGGTCAAAAACTAGGTCAGTAGGTCTAAAAATAGAAAAAACCTTGTGACCTCTCTAGAGGCCATATTTCTCAATGGATCTTCATGAAAATTGGTGAGAATGTTCAGCTTGATGATATCTAGGTCAGGTTCGTAACTGGGTCATGTGCGGTCAAAAACTAGGTCAGTAGGTCGAAAAATAGAAAAACCTTGTGACCTCTCTAGAGGCCATATTTTTCTTGAGATCTTCATGAAAATTGGTGAGAATGTTCACCTTGATGATATCTAGGTCAAGTTTAAAAGTGGGTCACGTGCCTTCAAAAACTAGGTCATTAGGTTAAATAATAGAAAAACCTTGTGACCTCTCTAGAGGCCATATTTTTCAATGGATCTTCATGAAAATTGGTCAGAATTTTTTATCTTGATGATATCTAGGTCACATGTGCTCAAAAACTAGGTCACTATGTCAAATAATAGAAATAACGATGTCATACTCAGTTGAACCCTTGGTCATGTGGAGATAGGTGAGCGATTCAGGACCATCATGGTCCTCTTGTTCTGTCATATCTTTGTTACTATTGCTTATATCTTACTATAACTTCACATAAACATTGTCCAGTATACAAACAAAGTATGTATAGGGGCTGAGCCCATTATACCCAAGGTCAAGGTCACCAAGATGTTATACTTAGGTTATTTTTAAGGTTAAAGTTTTTTGGCAACCTTTGTTTTTCTGTCATAGCTTTGTTACTATTGCTTATTTGTTACTGTAACTTTACATAAACATTGTCCAGCATACAAACAAAGTATGTACAGGGTCCGGGCCCATTATACCCAAGGTCAAGGTCACCAAGGTGTTATACTTAGGTTATTTTTAAGGTTAAAGTTTTTCGGCAACCTTTGTTTTTCCATCATATCTTTGTTACTGTTGCTTATATTTTACTGTAAGTTCACATAAACATTGTTCAGCATACAAACAAAGTATGTGCAGGGTTTTGGCCCATTATACCCAAGGTCAAGGTCACAAAGTTGTTATACTTGGAATTATTTTCATGTTATATTTTTTCGAAAGCTTCGTTTAAAGACATATCTTTGGTACTTTAAAAGATAATGACTTGAAATTTAAAAAAATCTCTTTATAATCATCATCTGCATGTGTGGTTACAAACCCCGTAACTCTAATTGTATTTTTGACAGGATTATGTCCCTTTTATACTTAAAGTTTTTTTGCAATCTTCGCTTTCTGGATATAACTTTAATGCAATATAAGATAAAGACTTGAAACTTAAAATGTATTTTTACCAACATCATCTGCATGTGCGGTAAAAATCCCAATAACTCTAGTTTGTGATCTTGACAGACTTATGCCCCTTGGTGTATCTTCCTATTAAAGTAGAGGTCTCTTATAGAGACATATATTCATTTTATTGTCAAATCGCCGAATAGTGGAGCGCGCTGTCTTACGGACAGCTCTTGTTTAATATGAAATTATTTAAAAAGCTATGTCTTTTCATTTCAATATAATTTCTAGTTTACATTTGCATTTGACAGATATCTAGATGTTAGAGGGGGACAATTTTTAAATTATTCAAGATAGAGTTATGGTGATTGTGCTGTACACTTCCCTTCATTGCCATCTTCATTATATTTAGCAAACTTGAATTCTCTTTGAAGGATTTAAAAATTTTATCTTTATCAGTAACAAGAGTTATCTGAAGGACAGTGCATTTGACTGTTCAAAAAAAAATTACCAGGATATTATATAGTATAGGTAAGTGTGAAAAAGTGGGTGGGGGTTGCAGCAGATGTATGAGGGAATTGAAACAGCAGTATGAGATAGTGTGTATGTGACGAATGTAGGAATGTACATTTTAAGGGGTGGGGTGGGGGAGGGGGCTGGCTATTAGGGTTACTAAGAAACCATATGAGATATATGATATAATGTTTTTAGTGGAAGGTGGGCATTGGTAAGGGAGGCACTTAGAAGTGAGTGCGTATAAGGGTTCAGTGATGTTGAATTTTTATTTTCTTTTATTAGATACCCACTAGATGTTGTGAGAAGGAAGATACAGTTATCTACAATGTTGTGTGAACCTCATAAATACACAGAGTATGTACAATGTTTTTTTTTATTTAATAATAAAACTTAAGGGACAGTCATGTTTGAAAGCCAATGTAACAGTCAGGTACACATTTAATCTTCATATAAATTTGAATACAATGTAAAATTTTGTTCTGACCAGATTTGATTTAATTAGTCCAATAAATTGGCCTTGAATGACACACCTGTGGTTAAATGTCAGATACAAAGTGTATGGGGGCTATATTGGAGTCACACATGTCCCTCCATTAGTCTGTTAAAATTTGTTTGTCCATCTGTCTGTCTGTCTGTCCATCCATATTTGTGTCCGCTCCATATCTTTCTAACCGTAGGGAAGATTTTTATGAAACTTGCGTCAATTAAGTCTCATCAAGGTGCAAAGTGCACAACCTAGGTCCAAGGTCAAGATCACACATGGAGGTCAAAGGTCAAATAGCTTAGTTTCATGTCCGCTCCATATCTTCTAAACCTTTTGGAAGATTTTCATAAAACTAGCATCAGGTATTAACCTCATCAAGCACACAACCTAGTCTTAGTCTTAGTCCAAGGTCAAGGTGACATTTTGAGGTCATGGGTCGGAAAGGTCAACTTCATGTTCATTCATTATCTTCTGAACCACTTGGAAGTTTATCATAAAACTAGCACCAAATATTTACCTTCTCAAGATGATGTGCAATGTATGACCCAGGCCACCAGGGCCAAGGTCAAGGTCACACTTTGAAGTCAAAGATCAGAGAGGTTAAATTTTTGTGTGTTCCAAATCTTCTTAACCAGTGGAATGATTCTCATAAAATTTGCATCAGTTGTTAACGTCTTCAAGATGGCATGCAGAATTCACAACAACCCATGTCAATACATCCAAAGTCAAGGTCATGGTTAGAGGTCTAAGATCAGATAGCTCATATTTATGTTTGTTCCATAATTTCTAAACCACTGAAATGAAGTCTTAACCTAATCAAGACGAAATGCATAGCGTACAACCAAAGACATAAGGTCAAAGGTCAAATAGCTTAATTTAGTGTCTGCTCCATATCTTCTAAACCATTTAGAAGACTTTCATAAAACTAGCACCAAATATTAACGTCATCAAGATTTTGTGAAGAGTGTGCAACACAGGTCACCAGATCCAAGGACTCACTTGGAGGTCAAATGTCAGATAGCTTAACTTTTTTTCCATTCCAAATCTTCTCAACCACTGGAACGATTTTCGTAAAACTAGCTTCACCTTAACTTGCAGTTTTCTAAACTAGGGATGACAAGGGTTAATCGGTTAACAGAGTACTTGCTCGGTGTTCCGAGTAGCGATTACGAAATTTAGAATTCGAGCACTTGAAAAAAAAAAAAATTGAAAAATAGAAGAAAACTAGAAACACATCAGTTTTAATGCAGCCATTTAAACGACACCAAAGTGTCTAGCTGTCATCTTTTTCGATCAGTTACCCAGATTATATGAACATGAAGGTGTGAATTGATGCACTATGGTCAATAATGAATCCTGACACTGACAGGTAACACGTGTTTGAAAAATCATGAATGCTGTTAATTGTAATTATGCCGCTTATTGCAGTACCGCTTATATCATATACAATTAGAAAATCACACCATGCCTGTGTGCAAATGTTAAAATTAGTGGTACATCAGTGGTATACGAAGTATATGGAGAGTCCCGGTGTTGGCGTCTTTCCGCGTCCCCACATTTGTTAAAGTTTTTACGCACTCTCTCTTTTTATGCCCCCGAAGGGAGGCATATTAGTTTTCAACTGTCCGTCCGTTCGTTTGTTAGTTCGTTCGTCACAACGTTAACTTTTTGCATGTAGGCACTTTACTCGCGAACCACTGCACCCAGGACCTTCAAGCTTCACATGCTGATAGTACTTATTGAGTACACGACCCCTACTGATTTTGGGGTCAAAGGTCAAGGTCACCAGGTCAAAGGTGAAGGTGCTGCGGGGGCATTTATCACCATTAGTGACAGCTCTTGTTTCTCCTTATCTCTGTAATTACTGGATGGATTTGCTTTAGACTTAAAATAGTTATTCTTCATCATCACCCTTTTCATCTGGCTTAAGGGCCATAACTCTCACACCAATATTTCATTAATTATCCCCCCCCTTTTTACTTAGAATTTCAGGTTAAAGTTTTGGTGCACTTTCACTCTATCTCAGTTATAACTATGGATTTGATTCAGTTTTAAAATAGTTGTTCCACATCATCACCCACATCATATGACACAAGGTCCATAACTCTGGCACCAATTTTTCATGAATTATGCCCCCTTTTTTACTTGAAATTTCAGGTTAAAGTTTTGGTGCACTTTCACTCTTTCACAGTTATAACTAAATGGATTTGATTCAGACTTAAAATGATTTTGGTCCACATCATCACCCACATCATATGACACAAGGTTCATAACTCTGGCACAAATTTTTCATGAATTATGCCCCCTTTTTACTTAGAATTTCGGATTAAAGTTTTGGTGCACTTTCACTCTATCTCTGTTATTGCTAAATTGATTTGATTCAAACTTACAACAATTATTCGACATCATCACTCACATCATATAACACAAGGGTCATAAATCTGGCACCAATATGTCATGAATTATGCCCCCTTTATACATAAAATTTTAGATTAAAGTTTTGATGCACTTCCACTCTTTATCTGTTAGTACCAAACGGATTTCATTCAACCTAAAAATAATTGTTACACATCATCACCCACATCATATGACACAAGGGCCATATCTCTGGCACCAACATGTCATGAATTATGCCCCCTTTTTACTGAGAATTTCAGGTTAATGTTGGTGCACCTTCACTTTATCTGTATTATTACCTTATAAATTTGATTCAAAATTAAAATAGTTCTTCCACATTGCCATCATCATCATATGACACAAGGTCCATAGTTCTGGCACAAATATTTAGTGGCTTATGTCCCTTTTTATCTCACCTGAGCCAAAGGCTCAGGGTGAGCTATTGTGATTGCTCACCGTCCGGCGTTCGTCCGTCTGTCCACACTTCCCTTTAAACAACATCTCCTCCTAAACCACCAGGCCAATTTTGATCAAACTTCACTGGGATGTTCCTAGGATGGTCTTTTTTAAAAATTATTTCAAGAATTGAATTCCATACAGAACTCTGGTTGCCATGGCAACAGAACGGAAAAACTTTAAAAATCTGCTTGTCCAAAACCACAGGTCATAGGGCTTTAATATTTGGTATGTAGCATCATCTAGTGCTCCTCTACCAAGATTGTTCAAATTACCCCCCTAGGATCAAATATGGCCCCGCCCTGGGAGTCACATGGTTTACATTGACTTATATAGGGAAAACTTTGAAAATCTCAATATTTGGCATGTGACATCATCTAATGGTCCTCTGTTAAGATTGTTCAAATTATGCCCCTGGCATGAAAAGAGGCCCTGCCCTGGGGGTCCCAAGTTTTACATAGATTTATATAGGAAAAGACTTTAAAAATCTTCTTGTCTGAAACCACAAGACCTAGGCATTTGATGTTTGGTATGTAGGATTGCCTTGTGGTCCTCTACCAAGATTATTCAGTTTTGCACACCAATCTTAAAACTGACTTTCAGTGACCATGAATGTGACCTACTTTCTTAATACATGAATTTTAGCATCAGTTTGACATTTGAAATATGTAACACATATTACTCAGGTGAGCGATCCAGGGTCATCATGACTCTCTTGTTTTACTTAGAATTTCAGTTTAATTTTGATGCTTTTTCACTATATTTCTGTTGTTATTAAATGGATTTTATTCAAACTTGAAACAGTGGTGCAGCATGGTCACCAACATCATTTGACACAAGTTCATGATGCTGGCACCAAAATGCTATGAGTTATTCCCCCCTTTTACTAGAATTTCAGGTTCAGGTTGTGTTGCATTTCTGTTCTGTCTCACTTATTTGATTAAAACTTCAAATAGTTGCTCCACATTTTTTGTTAGCCACATGATATTACACAATGTCTTGGTGCATTACTTTTGCAGAAATTTCTATGAATTATGTCCCTTTTTTACTTATTTAATATTTTGATACACTTCTCTATCCCTGTTAGACACAGACTGTTACATTTGACACAGACTTAAGCTATTATCCAATATCTTCATCCACAATGGAGTTATTAAACACTTCAGCTTCCTCACATGTGCCCAGTTTCAATATCCAGCATCGAAAATGTCGAGCGCGCTGTCTCCTGTGACAGCTCTTGTTGTGTTTTGATATTTTGATTATCTTACCTTATTACGTGGATATAAAAAGTTACTTGTAATATATCAATAAATTGTTATCGTCTGTGTTGGTTTTACATTCTCGAGTTTTCCATTTAGCACAAAGTAATTACTTACAACTGTATCCAACAACAAAAATAGTTTTGAAACATTGTATCACTGCTTACGAGAGCAATGGTGAAACAACAAATTATTTTAAATTATCTCCCTTTAATAGGGAACTAAGCTGATTCTCGCCTATTCTGGTTACAGAAACCACTTTTAACGAGTAACCGAGAACTCAATCGAAAAAATCTGCAAGTACTCAAGTACCAAAATTGGTACTCGTTGCCATCCCTATTCTAAACCCCTTGGATTTTCATCTAACATCAAATACTTACCTTATCAAGACGATGTGCAGAACGCATAACTCAGGCCACTTAGTCCAAGTTCAAGGTGAGAGGTCAGATAGCTTAACTTTATGTCTGCACCATATCTTTTAAACCATTTTGAAGATTTTCATAAAACTAGCACCAAAAAATATTTCTCTCATCAAAATGTAGTGAAGAGCATACAACCCAGGTCACTAGGTCTAAGGTCACACTTGGAGGTCAAAGATCAGATATCTGAATTTTTTTCCGTTTTAAATCTTCTAAACCACTGGAACAATTTTCCTAAAACTAGTATCAGAAGATAACCTCATCAAGACAACATGGCACTAGGTTCAAGCTAAGGTCACAATACAAGGCCAAAGGTGATAATCACAACATTTTACTTACCATGTATCAAAGCAACATCTGGGGGTATTAATCACCTTTAGTGATATCTCTAGTGATATCTCTAGTTCCTCTGTCTTTTGCTGAAACTTGTACTTTAATACATGCAAACTTGTTGGTACCACAGGCACCCATGTTAGCTGTGGATGTACACATCATTTTAGAAAATATTGCTGCATGATTTTGAAAGTTTATTAAGAATCTACTCTAAAGTATTCGGGTTTTTTTATGACACAGCTTTGCCAGTCTGTTTAATTTTCATTTCTATAATTTGAATTACCTCCCTTTGACCATTGGAAGAGTATTGATAAGCATGTGATTTTCTATTTCAGTAAATCTCTGTGGTCAATTTTAAAGACAGTATACTGTGAACATGGTATAAAGAATGGACTATATCGTGGAATTACTATAAACTATTTACGTGTAGTGCCAATGACTGCCGTATCGTTCTCTGTGTTTGAAACAATGAAACAGTTACTGGGGCTCGATACAGGTGTTTCCAGATGATACAGGCTTTTTCTAGTCAATTCATTCATCCTAGGATAGTTATTGTACATCATCATCAGAAATTGAATTCATTGGATATGTTTTACAAACAAATGTTTTGTAAAAGCTAGAGTAATTATGTTATCAGTGCATTTATAGATCCTCAGTTATATCCTGTCAGCACTGATACACAACTTTAATTACAACTCATGTCTGCAGAATATAACAAGTAGAGTATTTTGCTAAAGTTTACTGTTCTCTGCAGCTTAGGAAGTACCGTTGTTTGTTTTAATATTATTTTTTTTTTACCAACTTGAAGAGATAAACGTGAAAGCAATGTCAGTATTTTGAATTTTTCAGTATAGTTGACAGAGTTGTTTCATCTCCGATATATTGTTGTGCAGTTGAGAGAATTTTCTGTCTACTTTAGTTTTCACTGAATGGTTTCTATGTTATTGAAGGGCAACATATAGTAATCAAACTGCCTGTCTATTCATTTTGCTTGATAGGTGTTACCATGTTTTATGCATGATACTGAAATAAATTTATAATTCTATTGAGGAGAAGTGCAGTGTACAATCACCATTTCTGTAGCAGCACCAAACTTGGTGTGTGTGTAATTTTTATCAAAACAAAGGTTGGGGTCATTTTGATCAATGTTAAGGCCATTCTTATTAATAATAAAATGTTTCTAATCATTATCTTTAGTTTGTGTAGACCTATTGTCACCAAACTTGGTGTGTAGATAGACAAAGCTTTTCACTGATAAGTGTACTTGAATCCAATGGAATATCTTCTGTGTGAAGTCTGTTGCATGTTATATTTAGTAACATTTAGTAGCTGTAAAAACATTTTGTGCTCTTACAATCCTTTGCTTGTTTGGTGCATAACTTAAGAACTATGAAGAGCTAGACTTCAAACTTGTAATAATGGTATAGTACCGGTAATAATTTACAATAAGGATGAGTGCATTGAGCACTAGTCATAACTCTAGCACCAGTAATACTGGAGATTTTTTCCTTATTATGTCTCCCCCAGGAGACATATTGTTTTTGCCCTGTCCGTCCGTCCGTCCGTACGTCACACTTCATTTCCGAGCAATAACTGGAGAACCATTTGACCTAGAACCTTCAAACTTCATAGGGCTGCTGGAGTAGACGACCCCTATTGTTTTTGGGGTCACTCCGTCAAAGGTCAAGGACACGGGCCTGAACATTGAAAACCATTTCCGATCAATAACTAGAGAACCACTTGACCCAGATTGTTGAAACTTCATAGGATGATTGGTCATGAAGAGTAGATGACCCCTATTGATTTTGGGGTCACACCGTCAAAGGTCAAGGTCACAGGGGCCTGAACATTGAAAACCATTTCCGATCAATAACTAGAGAACCACTTGACCCAGAATGTTGAAACTTCATAGGATGATTGATCATGAAGAGTAGATGACCCCTATTGATTTTGGGGTCACTCCGTCAAAGGTCAAGGTCACAGGGGCCTGAACATTGAAAACCATTTCCGATCAATAACTAGAGAACCACTTGACCCAGAATGTTGAAACTTCATAGGATGATTGGTCATGAAGAGTAGATGACCCCTATTGATTTTGGGGTCACTCCGTCAAAGGTCAAGGTCACAGGGGCTTGAACATTGAAAACCATTTCCGATCAATAACTAGAGAACCACTTGACCCAGAATGTTGAAACTTCATAGGATGATTGGTCATAAAGAGTAATTGACCCCTATTGATTTTGGGGTCACTCCGTCAAAGGTCAAGGTCACAGGGGCCTGAACATGGAAAACCATTTCCGATCAATAACTTGAGTACCACTTGACCCAGAATGTTGAAACTTCATAGGATGATTGTACATGCAAAGTAGATGACCCCTATCGATTTTGGGGTCACTCCATCAAAGGTCAAGGTCACAGGGGCCTGAACATTGAAAACCATTTCCGATCAATAACTTGAGAACCACTTGACCCAGAATGTTGAAACTTAATAGGATGATTGGTCATGCAGAGTAGATGACCCCTAACGATTTTAGGGTCACTCTGTTAAAGGTCAAGGCCACAGGGGCCTGAACATGGAAAACCATTTCCAGTCAATAACTAGAGAACCTCTCGACCCAGAATGTTGAAACTTCATAGGATGATTGTCATGCAGAGTAAATGACCCCTATTGTTTTTGGGGTCACTCCGTTAAAGGTCAAGGTCACAGGGGCCTGAACATTGATAACCAGTTCCGATCAGTAACTTGAGAACCACTTAACCCAGAATGTTCAAACTTCATAGGATGATTGAACATGCAGAGTAGATGACCCCTATTGATTTTGGGGTCAGTCTATAAAAGGTCAAGGTCACAGTGGCCTGTACATGTAAAATCATTTTTTGGAAATAACTTGAGAACCACTTGACCTACAATGTTGAAACTTAATAGGATGATTGGACATGCAGAATAGATGACCCCTATTTATTTTGAGGTCACTTAATCAAAGGTCAAGGTCACAGGAGCCTGAACAGTGACTTGAGAACCACTAGGCCAAGAGTGTTGAAATTTAGCGGGATGACTGGACATGCCAAGTAGATGATCCCTATTGCAGCCAACCATCAGTGTCTCTTTGACTTTCGCTCCTGACCCCTATTGAGTTCTTGCCTATAGGACTTTGCATTGGGGGAGACATGCGCTTTTTTACAAAAGCATTTTCTAGTTCATTTATTTTCTCAGTTATTATAGAAAATGATAATAAATTGTCTTTGAGGTCAGTAGGTCAAAGGTCAAGGTCACATTGACCCCGAACAGTTAAACGGTTTCGGATTATAACTTGAGAATGCTCGGGCCTAGGATCATAAACTTTGGTACACAGGTGTAACATTATGAAATACAGGTCAAGTTTGACTTTGAGGTCAGTAGATAAAGGATCAAAGTCAAAATGACCCAGAACATATCAACAGTTTCCGAATGATAACTTGAGAGTGCTTAGGCCTAGGATCATGAAAGTTGATAGGGAGGTTGGTCATGATCAGCAAATGACCCTTATTGATTTTGTGATCAGTAGGTCAAACGTCAAGGTCACAGTGACCCAGAACAGGTAAACCGTTTCCGGATGATAACTTGAGAACGCTTGGGCCTAGGATCATGAAAGTTGATGGGAAAGTTGGCCATGACCAGCAGATGACCTCTATTGATGTCAAGCTCAGAGTGACCCGGAACAGTTCAATCGTTTCCGGACAATAACTTGAGAACGCTTGGACCTAGGATCACGAAACTGAATAGGGAGGTTGATCATGACCAGCAGATGACCCCTAATGATTATGAGATCAGTAGGCCAAAGATCAAGGTCACAGTGACCCGGAACAGTAAAACCATTTCCGGATGATAACTTGAGAACGCATTGGCCCAGGGTCATAAAAGTTGATAGGAAGGTTGGCCATGACCAGCAGATGACACCTATTGATTTTGAGGTCAAAGGTCAAGGTCAAAGTGTCTCGGAACAGTTAAATCATTTCCTGATGATAACTAGAGAACGCTTTGGCCTAGGATCACGAAACTTAATAGGGAGGTTGATCATGACCAGTAGATGAACTCTATTGATTCTGAGGTTAGACTTTGACATTGGCTTACTTCTGTGACAAGGTACTGTGACAAGGTACTGTGGGGGTATTATATATCATCACTCCTATGACAGCTCTAGTTAAGAGTATAGAATAATTAGAAGAGGTGCACTGCATAAAACCATAACTATACCACAAATACATTTTGAATTATCTTGCTAAAAGTAAGTTAATTTTTTCTTTTCCAGATATATATTAAAAAATCCATTTTAACTGGGTTGGCTGAAGCATTGGTCTACAGTACCTCTTTAAATGGGGGAAATTTGAAGGTAATAGACAGGCAGCTGTTCAAATGTTGGTTGGGGACTTAATTATTTTGGTATGAAAGAAGTAAGATTTGGGTCAGTGAAGTCAAGGTCACTTTTACTATATGCAAGTTTTTGTCATTGATGTCACCAGTTCTGGTGTATAGCAAACTTATATAAATACCTAACCTGGAACTTACTTGGGCCACTGAGGTTAAAGCCAAGCTCATTGATAAAAAAATCCATTTAATTCTAGACAGAAATGTGATATTGCAATAAAACTTGGTTGTTGGTAGCTTACACAAAAATTAAGATTCTGTTGAAACCACTAGGCAGTAGGGGAAAGCCTTTTGAATAAAACAAGTCAAAAAAGCAAAAAAGAATGATTTTACTTCCCAATCTGGAATCAGGCTCCTATTACTATGTTTACTATCAAGAAGAAGTGGAAAACCCAGTGGTTGACTTCCAGAACAGAAAGTTTCCCCTACTGATACGTAATGTTCAATTTTGATATGCAGCAGGTCTATTCAGTATGACAGATACACTGAGGTGTGTATGTCCATTTACAGTGAAAGCTCTTGTTTTTACTATTTTGTTTTAATATGTGATTATATTCAGAGCATAATTGTGTAATTCCATGTAAATAGACACTTATTTATTTTACCAGTACATTTTTGTATATATGTAGATTTTTGGCAGATTTCTTCTCTTGTTGATACATGCAGGGGTGTTTTTCATCAAACGGCTACATGTTATATTTGTTATAGAATTTTTAGTCTGTTTTATTTGCAATTTCATTAAAACATTAAAAACTGACATACATAGCAAAATCATAGAAATAAATCCTACACATAATCAAAGCAGGAAATATGGATATATTTTGTCCAATATTGGACTATTTTCCTTCTTGAAAATGAGGTAAGGACATCAGAGAAGCATTTCAGACACTTAAAGACATATAAATGACATCAGGATGAATATGAAACCGAACAAGAAGTTGTAATAGAAGGACAGTTACATATTTAGTGTGATGTACAGAATAAAACTGAATTGATAACTAATTTTTAGCTTGACTATACCAAGTATATAGAGAGCTATCCTACTAGACCTAACATCGGTGGTGGCGTCCACACCTTTGTTAAAAGTTTTGAAGCACTTTCTCTTTATCTCTGTAAATACTTGACTGATTTGTTTCAAACTTAAAGTAGTTTTTCCTCATCATCGCCTACATCAAATGACACAAGGGCCATAACGCTGGCACAAATATTTCTTGAAGTATTCCCCTTTTCTACTTAGAATTTCCGTTTAAAATTTTGATGCACCATCACCTTTAAATAATTATTTCTCATCATCACCCACATCGTATGACAAAAGGGCCATCAATATGGCATCAATATTTCATGAATTATGGCCCCTTTTTACTTAAGATTTTAATTTTGACTTTAATTATATCATTGTTATTTCTGAATGGATTTGATTCAAACTTTCACATTATCACCCATATCATAAGTCTGTAACACTGGCTACAATTTTTCATGAATTATGACCACCTTTTAGCTCACCTGAACTTAGTTCAGGGTAAGCTATTTAAGTCTAGGTGGCTGGTCTATCGTACTGCTTCCTGCATCAACACTTTTACTTAAAAATCTTCTCCTCTGAAACTACTGGTCAGAATTACACCAAACTTGGTCAGTAGCATCCTGGCATGAACCTCTATCAAATTTTTTCAAAGGATTCAACTTGGCCCCTTTTAGGGGCAGCCAGAGCTAAAAATAAAATAACCTTTAAAGAACTTTTTCTTGTGAACTGCTTGATGGATCCTCATCAAACTTTGGAAGTTGCATCATTATAAGGTCCTCTCCCAATTTTGTTCAAATGGGGGCACTTGGCCCCTTTTTGGGGCGACTAGATGATAAAAATAGAAATACATTTAAACAACTTGTTCTCATGAACTGCTAGATGGATCTTCATCAAACTTGGTGTGTAGCATTGTTATAAGGTCCTCTCCCAATTTTATTCTAATGGGGATGATTGGCCCCTTTTAGGGGCTACCAGAGCTAAAATTAGAAATGCCTTTAAATGACTAATTTTCATGAACCACTCTATGGACCTTCATCAAACTTTATTTGTAGCATCATTATAAGTCTGGAACTTAAAATAGAAATACCTTTAAAGACTTCTTCACATGAACCACATGATGGATCTTCATCAAACTTGGCCTATAGCATCATTAAAAGGTCCTCTCCCAATTTTGTTCAAACAGGTCACTTAGCTCCTTTTAGGTGACAGTAGGTAGAGCTGAAATTAGAAATACTTTTAAACGACTTCTTCTTATGAACAGCTTCATGGACCTTCATCAAACTTTGTCTGTAGGATAATTATAAAGTCCACGCTCAGATATATTCAATGGGGGTAGTTGGCCCCATTTATGGGCCGTTAGGGCTAAAATTAAAATTACCTTTTCACGACTACTTCTCACGATTAGCTCAATTGATCTTCATCAAATTTGATCTGTAGCATCATTATAAAATCCTCTTTAAAATTTGTTACCCACCGTCGAAGGCAGAGGGATATGGTTTTGGCGTTGTCTGTTCGTCCTTCCGTCTGAACTTACATTTGCGTACTTAGATGGCTATAGGAACAATAGGTAAATGCACTTTTTCTTTGATGTCATTCATTCTGTAAGCTTTCATGTGGCTATTTTTCTTTTACGTGGCTAAAGGAACAATAGAGAGAACAAAAGAGTAGCCACATAAATACCCGTATGTAGGAACTTCCATCTGTCCGGAGCCATATCTAGGAAATGGTTGGATATATTTAAATAAAACTTCATATACATGTTTACCACTATAGGGAAATATGGCCCATCAAGTTTCAGTCAGATAGCCCAAGTAACACCAGAGTTATGGCCCTTAGTGTTAACTATATAAGGTACTGTAAGTATGGCAATTTCTGCTTCATAACTTATGACATATTTGACCTAGAACTATGAAACTTAAATTGAATTTTGATCATAATGTGGTAGCACACACACACTTTTGTCAAGATCTCTATTAGTAACTTTAGAGTTATTGCCCTTTAATTGTTCGGTAGAATTTCATTAAACTTCTTTCATTCACCTTCCCCCATTTCATTGTTGTAACTAAAATAAAAATAGAAATACCTTTAAATAACTTCTTCTTATGAACTGCTTGATGGTTCTTCATCAAACCTTGTCTGGAGCATCATTATAAGATCCTTTACCATGTTTGTTCAGTTAGGGGCACATGGCCCCATTTTGGCACCACTAGAGCTTAAAATAGAAATATCTTTAAAGTACTTCTTCTCATGAACCGCTTGATGGATCTTCATCAAACTTGGTTTGTAACATCATTATAAGGTCTTATGCCAGATTTGTTTTAGGGGCCGTTAGAGTTAAAATAAAAATACCTTTAAATGATTTCTTCTGATGGTTATGTGTTTTTGGTGTGTGACAGTGAAATATAGAATAAAACTTTAAATAACTTTTGTTTTAATGAACATCATAAAGGATTTTCTCCAAACCAAGTTAAAATCAAAGTCAGATGGTTAAGATTTTCTTCAGGTGAGTGACTTAGGTCCATTTGGGCCTCTTTTTACTTATTTCAGGTTAAAATTTAGATGCACTTTCTCTCTAGCTCTGTTATTACTTAGTGAATTTGATTCAGACATAAAGCAGTTGTTCCACATCATCACCCACATCATATGATGCAAGGGCCAAAACTATCACACCAACATTCCATTAATTGTCCCCCCTTTTTACTAAAAATTTCAGATTATATGTAGATGCACTTGCACTTTAGCTCTGTTATTAATAAATGGATTTGATTCATTATCACCCGCATCATATGACACAAGGGCCATAACTCTTGCACTAATATTTCTTGAATTATGCCCCCTTTTTTACTTAGAATTCAGGTTAATGTTGATGCAATTTCACTAAATCTTTGTTAGTACTTAATGGATTTGATTCAAACTTAAGTGTTCTTCCACATCTTTGTCCTAATCATATGACATAGCTCTGGCATAAATATTTTATTTTAATTATGTCCCCCTTATACTTACAATTTCAGTTTAATTTTGATGCTTTTGCACCATCTCTTGATTCAAGCTTAAATGGTTATTCCACTCCATCACTCGCTTCATATGACACAATGTCGGTAACTCTGGCACCAATATTTTAAGAATTATACCCACTTTTTACTTAGAAGTTTAGGTTAAAGTTGTGACACACTTTCGTTCTCTCTCAGCTATTACTAAGTGCCACATGATATGACACATGGTGCATTACTCTTGCAGAAATATTCCATGAATTTTGTCTGGTTTTGATACACTTCCGCTCCATCTTTGTTATTATTAAATACATTTGACTCAATATCTTCATCTATTTTTGAGTCATTAAACACTACATGTGATAGCTCCCACTTTTTCAAATGTGCCCTTTTTCACTATCCATCATGGAAATAGTCCAGCTTGCTGTCTCTTTTGACAGCTCTTGTTTATCCTTTATTTCTCTGGTAGAAGAGGAAGATACCGTCAAACAAAGTATGCCTTTGTTTATAAACACAAGACCAGAGTTATGGCCCTTGAATATGTAAAAAATATGCATGGAAGGACTTTTAAGTTTGTGTCATACATATCTCAAAAAGTATTTGACCTGAAGGCAGGAAACTTTATAGGAATATTCTTCAGAATGTGAGGTTTTGCCCCTGGAGTTTTTAGCTGTAGCACCCCTAAACGAGGTCAAGAGGAACTTGGTCTTTAGCATCATTACAAGGTTTCGATCCAAATTTATTCAAATGGGGCACTTTTCCCATTTTAGGGGCCCTTAGAGCTAAAAATAGCACAACCTTTAAACAACTTCTTCTCATGAACCACTTGATGGATCCTCATCAGACTTCATGAAAGACTTCATATTGAATTTATTAAACATGTTGAATGAAATAATTAAACGGGTAGGCTTTCAATAAGTTTGATAAATTCAGTGTGGAATGGCACAAATGCAGTCTTCTTATCACTTGTTACTTTGTCGTGCTGAAACATCAAAATTTCTTCTTTCTTTGCCAATTATAGACCAAGTCATTTCCACCAACACTTCCTATACTTAAAACAAAGTCAGTGTCAAAGCTTTATTAACACTAGTTTAATACCAAAATTATGTAGTGACTTTATTGTCAAAGGTGATAAAATGCTTGAAGAGTTGTTACCTCCCTTCGACCAGCAAAATATCCAGCGTTGTTAATTAACACTCTTCGTAAATATTTTACGAGATTATTGTGAAGGTTAAACCCATTAAAAAGCCTGAAAGTAGTGCAGTATTTTCAATTAAATTTGATGGCCATATGTTATTTAGATGAAAAGAAATTTTAGACATGCATTCAACAAAGATCTTCATAATGTTTATAAATCTTTACCTGTATATCTTGTAGAGCTTTTGATGTTAGGTACTATGTCATAAGTTTTGACAGACACCTTTAAAACTTGTCAATTTCAATCTGTTTTCAAACTCCACACTTAGGCCTAAGTGATTTATAAGCCAGAGAATTACCTGGGGCCTTTTGATCTGGTAAAATGAATACCATAAATTGAGTGATTTCAGCAGAGAACATAAATACCCTCTAGTGACTTTATTCAATAAACTGACATATTTTTTGTAGTTAGGAAGTGGCCTGAAGTTAATTCAGGCCTTAACCCTTATCCTGCTAAATTTCTAAAATGAACTTGTCTGTCTTTCAATTTGGACAGTACCATTAACTGTAAAAAGGGATGCTTACCAAAAATATACTGACTGAATGGCAAACAGTGCAGATCATGATCAGACTGCATGCATGTGCAGGCTGATCATGATCTACATTAGTCGCAAAGGCAGAATTAATCGTGTCCAGCATAATAAGGGTTAAGGTTAAATTGTTTTCTCTTTTCTAGCACTGCTTCATTGTTGATAATAGAGAATTTGCAAAATTAGTTTGAATGTATTCTTGATTTTATGCAAGTTTATGAAATATGTATTAATGTTAGGTTTACAAAGCAAGAACCTCACACAGAAATTGTATAGACAGATTGAAAATAAAAACATCTAACTATAATGTGGAGAGAATACATTTTGTATCCATTTCACCACTGTGCACATAATAATATAAACATTTTTGTCATTATAAAGTGAAGAGAATATTTACCATTGTACACATAAATACCAACATAATATATTTTAAAATTATTCTGTAAACTGAGTTTGACTGTTGATTTATCACATTTAATGAATTAAAATCAGATTTTAAATGTCAACTTTATAACATGATTTTCTTATATTTTTCAGCTCATCTGAGCACAAAGTGTTAATCTATGTTCAATCTGCCTATATTGGGAAGATTAAAAAAAACACTTTTATTTCTAATGAATTTCAGCAAAGTATACATTTGTTAATGCAAATCTTTGACAAGTTTAATACAACAATCCATATTTATTCATATCATTCCAAAGGCAAAATGTGTTTATTAGATTTTTGCTTATGCTAAAATATTGCTACATTGGTGTGGCAACCAGAATAGGAAAATCAAATTTAAAAAAAAAATCTAACATATATCAAGAACTTAATGAACACAAATACATGTAATAAACGCATTAGCAGACCAAGATGTCATTAACTACCTTTAACTGTGCCACGTGAATCTTTAGTGTAAATGGTTTCCTTGCTAAGGGACGAAAATTGAATCCTATGTGACAGAAGGCCATGCACAGTCACACTATCTGAAGTCTCCACTGTACATAAAGTATCAATTTACTTTTCATTTTACTGCAGTTTTGAAATGAAAAGCTGTAATAAGAGAGGAGTAGTGAATGACTGTTGTGACCCTTAGATCAAGTCGTTCAATATCATTTAAACAGCAATATATTATGCTACCCAATTCCATTAACGCTATATGCCACCAGTACTTCTTAATTTTCAGTATTTCTTTACTTTAGTTCAGATATATTGGCGCTACGGCTTTGAAAAAGGAAACTGTAAGAAATTAATATCTGTCAGCATTGAAAAGCACATTGTGCGACCCAGACAGCCCAGTCAACTTGACACAGTCTGATGTGCCCCTGTTATTAATTAGGGGCGTTCAGGGGTCACCCTTATTTGGCGTAAATACAACGTGATGAATACCTCATAGCTAGACCGAGCGATCCATCAACAATACACTGAATGGTATATTTTATAACAGGGCTTATATCAATGATATATCATTTTTGTGGAGTAAGAAAAGATTTAATGGCCTTTCATTTCTCTGTAATGTAGGAATAATAAATTGAATTTCTCAAACAGATTGTCAGGAGTAAAATATTTCCCTTTATTTAGTAGCTAATAATATCTTTAAAATTTGCTCTTGGAATAGTAATGTGCCACAGCACGGGGTTGTTTAAGGTATTCAAGTGGGTAAAAAGGAGAGAAGTTTTTGTTACTATGAACAGTGATAACTATACAAGAGGATCAAAAAGTCGTTATTACCCATACACGTTTTTAGTACAAACTTTGTTACAAAGGCAAGGTTTGTGTGTTTACTAATGTTTATGCTGTATTTATTCTCCCCGCCTCGATATAGAAGCAATTCTACTCCCGTTTCATTCGGAAGTGTCGCTCAGTCGCCACAAAAGTTAAGGAAGATCAAAGTAGTTGAAGTACTTGTCAATCAAATCTCGAGCACTATGGACAGGATCAAGAACGTGTTCATATCCGGGTAACAAGTTGGTAACGAAGGGATTCCAGACGATTTGCAAACACTTAGCAGCAAAGAATGGGGGATTTGAAATTCAGATAAGATTTATTCGTCTTCAATCAATGCTCTTTATGTCTGGTTTTAGACTGGCTCCCGTCCCTATGTTTGTTCTTACTTACATATATCAGTTTTCTTCATTAAGAGGGAAGTAACTCCAGAAGGTTGTTTCTACATTGACATTTTTTATTGCCCCTGGCTCCAAACATAGGGACTGGTGAAAGTTGGCTACCAGTGTCTCACAAATTTGTGAGACAAATTCCCATTAATTTCTTTCAGTGACAATCGGCTGCTATTACTGTGATGTGTTACCTAAGCGTTTCATGTGCTAACCATCATTTAATGAGCCGCAGCTAATTCATCGATTTATGGCCTGCCCTCAGCTTGTATTGGCTTATCAAACAAGGGGAATGAGCTTTTACTTATTTATTAAAAGATTTGTGATCTTATAATCAAGAAATAAATAATTTTAAATTTCACTTTTAACAATGAAATGGTTGAAGCTATACTTTAAAGTTTTGAAATGTGAACAAATAAGACAAGAACATGTTGTAAAAGAATATTTAAAAGGACATTATATCTTATTCTTTTGACCAACTGGCAGTTGCAATAGCTTAACTTTTAAAATTGCCCCGTTTGCATTTGCTTTTTTCCATTATAACAGAATAGAAACAGAACAGAACAGAAAGTTTATTTAACGAATACACTACAGGTACTTTGTTAAACTTAAATATGATTTACATAATACAATTCCAGATGTCACGGATACAATGAAATTGGCTAATATTATGACAACACATATGGAAAACTTTTGCAATACAAAATAGAGACATAATTCCATCAAAGCAATTAATACAAATGTGCTGAGCTGAAAAAAAGAAGAAGTATTTTTAAGTTTATTAACTTAATCCTTAATTCAACACACAAAGTGGAGTATGAACAGAATTAAAGCGAAAGTGAGATATGTTTTTCAATTTAAACTCTGCGATATGCTTTATTATATAGGAAATATAAAAAGTTCTCTTAAGTTACATTTACTCTATTTGCTAACTGGTAATCTACAGGTGAGTAGATAGTTCATTTCGACTATTATTTGCTTTTACAATAAATTTACATAGATTAAGCTGACTTCTTATTTGCTCATATGCTTTACGCTTTAAAATGAAATGGTACTCGTCTTCGACATCGTTTAAATCGCAAAACTGACATAAGTCGTGTCAAAGCAGACCTGAAAGTTTTAGTTTGAAACAGATTGAGGTATTTTTCAAAGCAGAAATCTTCTTTAATGTAAAAATATAAATGTGTTAACGCTATTATTTCTTATGTCAGTACGCCACTGCTGCAAGTAACGATCTATTAATTTTTGCTTGAATATCGGTAAAAATGAATTTATTTCAACACTGTGGGGGAAATCCCATACTCCAGCAAACCAAGATTATGTAATAACTTTTTTTTACCTTACTGGCCCAGTTATTAACACCATTATCACATTTACTACAGGCATTCAGATATATATTTTTTCAATATGATATTAACAGCACACAATTAATGTATCATTATTGTTGAGTCACCTCTTGTACCTGAAGTGGCGTCCCATAGCTCTGACTTGCAATGGCCAAATTCTGCCCCCTTTTGGACTTACAAAATCCTGGTTAAAGCTTTGCGTGCAAGTTTCCATCTCCAAAACTAATGATTGTATGTATTGAATTGAAACTTCATACGTGTCTACTGGTTTATAAACTAGGTGAAAGCATCAAGTTCCATAACTCTGACATGCATTTTGGCTGAATTATGCCCCACTTTAGACTTTGAAAATCCTGGTTAAAGTAAATTTTGCATGCAAGCTAGCTGAGTTTCCATCTAAAAAAACGAATGCAAATACAGGATTGAAACTTTATAGATATTTTAAAATAGGGTAATATTCCTGCTTCTGGCAAAACGATTTGAATAGTCAAGCATTGGCTGCCTTAGGGATAGCTCTCATAAAGAAAACACTCTAACACATAGACCAAAAAATATGAATAACAATATTTATAATTTAAACTCTTTATAATACACAACAATTCATCACAAAACTGATTTAAAACTTTGTGTAAAATTTCATTAACTTATGAACTCCAGCGTCTGTCATGCTGTCACTGGAAATAAAATTGAAAATAATCTACTGACTTGATGTCATCTAGAACTGGCTGTAGCTGAAGACATCTCACTGACGAGAAAGACAGATTTCAAGGCGCTGAGCACTTTTAAATTCACCAGCACCCTATTTTCTTTGTTTAATAAAAAATAACATTTAAGATACAAACTTTTCTCCGGTGAAACAATATTATTACACAACAGTCGCTCAGTTATGTACCAGTACAAGTCTGTTTTTTCTTGTCCATAAAACAAGCGCTTTCTTTTCTGTTTTCTTTCATTTTTCCACATAAAATACATTTTGAACTTTTTTATGTATGGGTTAATTTTACCATAACAGTAAACACTTTCTGTTGTTGGAGTTTCCATATTTAGCATTTAATAAAATCTAAAAATTCATAAAAAGATCCTGTCAGTATATGCTACCTCCAAATAATTATCCATATACAATATTTCACACTTACATTTACTAGTAAACTGTTGAATCATAAATGGGCTCAATATCACATACTCTTCTAGAAAATAACAACAACTGATGTTTTCTCAAATGACCCTTATCAAATTGGTAAGGAGAACTTGTCATTACATTGGGTAGTTAATTACTTTACAATTGATAGGGTTCTCAGTAGTTAACAGTTTACAGGGTTATTCTAGGGTTACATTGGCCAACTTTCACCAGGCTGTATGGTTCAGCCATCAGATAAAATTGTGCTACTTTAGAGGCTTACAATTTTCTAATAAAATGTTTCCTGTATTTATATAAAAAATAACCATGCAGCCAGGGAGCCAGGCTAGTCTGGTTTATACTGTCTAGCTGTCTGTCCTGCTTTAATGTGTAAGTCGAGTCCGCTGTTCTAATATGACAGTATGTCCGTCCGTCAGAAGGCGTGTTTATATAATTTCAACGTGAGATTTTTACCGCATGAGCCTGCAGATACTGGTAATTATTAAGAACGCTGTGTCGGGTGAAGCTCGGCGAATGTTTTTGTACCACGGAACACCATTAAGCTGTAGATTAGAGAGGAGAAACCCCGCACTACATACCATTTAATCAATGCGATTTTCTTTGATGCAAATCCTACAGTTATGTAAATTTACAATAAAAACGAATTTAACGATTCCTGTCTGTCTTTATGCTAGTAAATTGTCTGCTTTGCGAACATATTTCATCGAAAGCGCAATATAACGGAGGCATTAATTTTATGAAAACGGCTTGCGAGATTTGTACCTTGTTAATTCTTATAGGTTTACTGTCGCGCTTACTAATTGGTGAAAGGAAAGCTCTTCTTTATGGGAGGTATTAGCATTTTATTGCCGGTGCGGATCCAGCATAAAGAAGCTAAATGTCCATTACGAAGCGTTCTTTGAGAAGTGATAAACATCAGGGAATGTCTCAGTGTGGCAGTTTGACAGCTCTCACATTATACGAGCAACATATGGTAATTGTTCACTGGAAACCATTTCATTATCCGCTCAAAGTCCCCATGCTGTTTGAATGTTTGCTCAGTAGAATTCATGAACATGTTAGAAATATTTTTAAATCCCAGCAAGATAGACAAAACACCCTTTTTATTTTTAAATGAAAATCGTCCGGATACGCCGTTCTTTATATGAAGTCAAGCCACTGTGTGATTATACATGTACATGATTTCAAAGGGGCAGTAGTAGGACTATTCTTAATTTTGACGATAAATTTTAGTGTTGTAGCGAAACAAGCTTGTAATTCTAACCAAACAGTATTCAGCAAATGAAGTTAAATGTAGTATCAACACTTTGAATAAAAAGAAGAGTTGTGTTACATACATGAAACCACATGTAAATATATTTTCTAAGAACAGTGTATAGATAAACAGAATACATGTAATTATAATCTTTCATGTGCAATATGTTTTAAAATGTCCTATTTACAATAAGTGCTTGTTATCTTGACAATTCATAAGGAATGAATAATGTTAAAGATGCTTCAGCCGTAAAACTTATTTATGTATCCTTATTTAAATTATAGTTACCGGCCATGTATCACTGATTGACAATTTATTCTCCCCAAACTACCGTATTTATTGTGATATAAAGGCTGACCACCCATGTGGTCTTATAGATCGCAGCAACATTTCCACCAAATAAAGCACTTGTCAATCAAACCTGTGTCCAGTGTTTATTTACGCTACCATTAGATTGTGAAACGTTATCTTTCTATAAAGATCGCCGTACTACTTGTACTGTTCCGTTTTGCGCGATGTTGTCCGTAATGATTAACGACAAGAGGATAGTGGATGGAAAACACTGTTCTGGATTAGTTGGAATGCCTTTGAAGTGGTCGTTTAATTGTCGAATCTGTCAAACGCCTGTCGATAAAGATTACTCGCTGTCAATATTAATCAGCTTTTTATTGCGCGGTTCGCGCTCTATCTGATAAACTGAGTGACGGCTGTTTGCTATTGGCAAGATCAAGGATTGGTCAGTGGCTAGCTTGCGTGTGGTCATTTGTCAGGGTATTGAATTGTACCAGGTCCTTGTCGTACAAAACTGTCGGAGATGATGGGAGAGCTGAAAGGATGGAAAACCTGCTATGTGTATTAGAGCTAATGCAGTTAGCAAGCTGGTGTAAGTTTGAGGTTTGTGGAATGATGAGAAAGACCGCCGGACCCTTTTCACATTCGTGCTGAGAAAATACATTTTGTCTGATATTAGTACACAATACTTTGCTTTGCTTTGCTTTGAAGAGACATAACTCCATTTGTCTGAAATGAACTTGACAGTTATCCTTGACGTAACATCTTCACATACACTAACAGTTAATATCTTGTACTTTGTTATATCTAAACATTTGATCAATCCATGTTTCTTCTAGCTGTCAAATTTCGGGTTTACATAAGAACTAGAGCTACCTTTGAGAAAAGCGCATGTCTCCCACAACTGCCTAATCATCTGAATAGTTATGTATCTGAGTCAACCATGCACCAATGACTTGTGGATACTGGCATCAACCATGCACCAATGACTTAAGAGTGCGGATACTGGCATCTTTGTACAGGCCGATTTTCGGTAATTCAAGGGTCATAGTTCTGAAGTGCCAGGGCCGATTTGGCTAGTTATCGAACTTGGCCGAGGACTTATTGGCAAACATATTTTGTTCAAGTTTGGTGAAGGTCGGATGAGAAATGTTCGACTTAGAGTGCGGACAAGATATGTGACAGATGGACGGACACACATGCACACGCGCGCGCGCGCGCACACACACACACAAACATATTTTGTTCAAGTTTGGTGAAGGTCGGATGAGAAATGTTCGACTTAGAGTGCGGACAAGATATGTGACAGACGGACGGACACACACGCACACCCACACACACAGACACACCATAGTGGGGTGGGAGACGTAATTATAATCGGTTGCCAATGGAAGCATTGACAAAGCTGATGGCGGAAGAACAGTAGTTTCTCTAACGGTCAAGCAGAGAAAATGTCTTTGCACAAAACAAGTTTCATGAGGATAATGTGCAATTATGGTTTTCAGTGTCTTAGTTATACTTTATTTCGCAAGGCTCTATTTCTTTTTCTGTTTTTCTTTCATTAAATTTTTTACTGGAAAATGAAATATTTCACAACATTCAATAGTCCTTCTCGATTTGTTGTCATCTTATTCCCCCATCATGCTCATAATGCTTTTCGCTAATTCGTAAATTTCAGACGCGCGGACCGGTAAGAGAGCATTATGATGTCAGTTATGACGTAAAATTGCCGCATGACGTTCGATACCTTAGATCTCGGAAAAAGGAAGCCCAGCATAATTTTTATCCAAATATTTCAATGAAAACAATCGAGGTCTTCTTGTGGTTTATCGTTTAATTTACCAAGGTTCATTGTTCAGATGCTTAGATATTTAACCACACGGGCCTCGTGGTTCAATTCCTAACTCTGACCCGTGATAAATTAGGCGACGAACCACTCAAAGACCTTCATTATTTGTTAAGCGAACAACGTTCTGCACGCCGACCAGTAAGAGAGCATTATGACGGCAATTATGACGTCAAATTACCGCTTGAAGTCCAGTTCATTACTGCCTGGATAAATGAAATATTTCAAAGGACATAATTATAAGATTGAAAAAATCAAGGCCTTCTTGTGGTTAATCGTCTAATTTACCATCGTTCAGATGCTTAGATATTTGACATCTCGAGTCTTGTGGACTCGTATAACTTTAATTCATACCTCTTTGCAACTTATACAAAATGTTAACTAACGAAGTAATATTTAACTGATACTCAGCAGATCAATGTTCTCTTCCTTTCGGATAGCGTTTCGTCTGGAGACCACAACTAGAATTGATTACGCTACGATTATTTAAGTAATTTATAAATTGAGAGCTCAGTGATTTTACATAGTGATGGATTGTCCACAATGATCAAGCGTTATAGAAAAGCCCCGCAAAACTTATCTGATAAGTCCACTGAAATGCTCCCATAAATTACAAGGCTAATTGAGGCAACTGTCGAAATGATCAGTAAATCACCGTTTAAAGCATAGATACCACCCCACATTTGAGAACGTAATAGACGGTTTAAACATTACAGGTATGTTTTATATTGTTTATGGCCAAAAGTCACCTTTGATGTATTGTACCAGCGGAATAATGTGTGAAAATAAGGCCCTATCAAATTGAAGATAAATTCAGCACGCAAGGGTAGCGTCGTAAATCAGATTTATTAATCAGTTTAAGCGGATCGAATATCTTGAGAACCTGTGCCTGTTTTTCAATATTGAACAACCGGATCATCGGATACCACTGCAATAATCATTTACTTTGAAATATCACACTGTAAAAGATATCTGTTCAACAAATACTTTGGGGTTTTTGTAAAACTTCATTTAACATATTTGAAATATAATTTTGGAAAATGTTCTATTTGTTAGGAGATAAACGTGTGTTATCACGGTATGTTTTGGTATATTAGGAGACAGTAATCAGTATCTTCTCAGTGATACTGTAATTACTGAATATAAAACTTTTTGACTTCTACACAGTATTTATTTGCCCGTTTTGAAAAAAAATGGACGTATTATGGAGTAGCAAAGTACGTTCGTTCGTCCGCCAAAACAACATTTGATGGGGACTGGGGTAAATAGGTAACAGTAAATTCATTCCGTACTTTATGTCGCTTGTTGTAAAAGATATATTAGAACTCTCGTCCTTCCGTACATTCCGGAATCTAACTCACAAAATATAATAGCTAGAGCTGAGATTCCTGTCAGTTTTGGGGTTAGTGGCCCAAAGGTCAAGGTCATAGAGACACGGCCAAATTTCTGCGTTTTTTTCTCATTTCCGAGTTCTAAAGCTACAGTAACTGTTGTTAAAGTTGCTACAGGTTTTAAACATTACATGATGACTAAGCACTACTCGAGGAGGACGCCTGTTGTTTTGTGTTTTAAGAGGTCAAATTTCAAGGTCACAGTAGCCAGGAGACTGAAAAATGTTTCAGAATTGTTTGTCATCAATTATAACAGCTACAGCTTTCAAACTTTACAAGATGACTAAGCACCACTTGTGGAGGGTCACTATTGTTTTTAGATCAAAGGTCAAGGTCACAGTATCATGGAGAAAATGGTTTCCATAACACAGCGCCTGGGTACCATTAGAGGAAGACCTGTATTGATTTTGAGATAATTAGTCACCCTCTTTGCAGGAGACTTATTTCACTTGTTCTGGCTGGTTCTCGTCCGAGGGTCCTTGTCCTCGCTGGTTATCGTCCAAGTGTACTTGTTCTGGCTGGTTCTCGTCCAAATGTCATTGTTCTTGCTGGTTCTCGTCCAGACGTCCTTATCCTCGCTGGTTCTCGTCCAGACGTCCTTGTCCTCGCTGGGTCTCGTCCAGAAGTCCTTGTCCTCGCCAGAAGACCTTGTCCTCGCTGGTCTCGTCCAGAAGTCGGTTCTCATCCAAAAGTCATTGTTCTTGCTGGTTCTCGTCCAGAAGTCCTTGTTCTCGCTGAGCCTCGTCCAGAAGTCCTTGTCCTCGCTGGTTCTCGACCAGAAGTCATTGTCCTCGCCGGTTCTCGTCCAGAAGCCCTTGTCCTCGTTGGTACTCGCCCAGAAATCCTTGTCCTCGCAGGTTCTCTTCCAGAAGTCCTTGTCCTAGCTGGCTCTTGTCCAGAAGTCCTTGTCCTCACTGGGTCTCGTCCAGAAGTCTTTGTCCTCGCTGGTTCTCGTCCAGAAGTCCTTGTTCTCGCTGAGTCTCGTTCAGAAGTCCTTGTTCTCGCTGAGTCTCGTTCAGAAGTCCTTGTCCTTGCTGGTTCTCGTCCAGAAGTCCTTGTCCTCGCTGGAGCTCGTCCAGAAGTCTTTGTCCTCGCAGGTTCTCTTCCAGAAGTCCTTGTCCTCGCTGGTTCTCGTCCAGAAGTTCTTGTCCTCGCTGGTTCTCGTCCAGAAGTCCTTGTCGTCGCTGACTCTTGCCCAGAAGTCCTTGTTCTCGCTGGGTCTCGTCCAGAGGTATTCCTTGTTCTTGTTGGTTCTCGTCCAGAAGTCCTGGTTCTCGCTGAGTCTCGCCCAGAAGTCCTTGTCCTCGCTGGTTCTCATCCAGAAGTCTTTGTCCTCGCCGAGTCTTGTCCAGAAGTCCTTGTCCTCTCTGGCTCTCGTCCAGAAGTCTTTGTCCTCGCTGGCCCTCGTCTAGAAGTCCTTGTCCTCGCTGGCTCCCGTCCAGAAGTCCGTGTTCTCGCTGAGAATTGTCTAAGTGGATGTCTTTGGAGCCTCACAATGTGACACATTCGGTAGATTTTTATCAAACGAAATCCGATTTCGTTATATCGAAATCTTAATTTGTTATCATTATATCGAAATTTCTTTTCGTGATAAAATCTTATTTAGCATTGAACGAATTGTTTATTCATTTATATAACAAAATATTAATTCCTTAATTCCATACGGAATAGTAACAGGAGTCAGGGTTACAAATTGAATTAAAAAATGAAAATTTTAAACATATAAGTCTTAAACACGGGATGCTTTAAAGCATTAGCTAGTGGTGCCCTAGCTGTAACCTGTTTAGATTCCCCCGAAATGAAGCATATAGTAATTGCACTGCTTGTCAATATTTTTATAAGATATTCATTCCATATGTAACACTTCGCGTCTCATCTATAACATTAAGGGTTTCAAGAGATCCATGTAGAACTTTACACAAATGTAATCCATGATGGGGTGCGTCGCGCCCTTACATTGTAGTTCAGGGTCTGTGATTAGGGCACTTTTCCAAGATACACCAAGAGAAAAATTTGAACGACTGTAGGGCTTCTAATAAAACATTACAAAAATGTCAAGCATAATGAGAAGTGTCCTGCGACAGTCCGATCCGTGGCTTTAAGGTCAAGGTTATGGACAATATCATTTAGCTTCTTAACACGTTTGGCAATATAAATATCATGCACTTCAAATAAACGCTTCGAGGCTTTGGTCATATTAATAACATCCCTTGTTAGACAAAAGGGACAAACTTACCGAGCTCTCTTGACGAATTTCAAACATGTTATGGGGCTTGAAACTCAAAACCTTCTAGCATAAGTGCCCTTGTCTGTGACCTTGACCTTTTAACACTCTTACTCGCGACACACTTTCTTAACACTTTGTGTAAACTTTCTTTGAAAATACATGAATCATAATTATGAAGTGTACAGCTGAGACGCAAAGTGTTAACCCTAACCCAAGTGTCATTGTCTGCGACCTTTGAGGCACGTGCCGGATTCAGTCAATCTGTTTAGCATTTATGTTGTGTTCAATCTCTTGAATCGTGATGAAGTTATACATGAGACATTGAATGTTTCGAAACTAATACGTACATGCGAACAATGCGATTACTATAATGCCCTTCAGTTGGGGTAGGGGATGGGAGAGTCATTAAAATATACCCAAGCATGAAAAACCTGGTAAGGTACCATTCCAAAATGTTACAATTCATTGTGTCTGAGCTTTACACGTTTGGAGAAAAGTATTTAATCTATGTTTTAAGCACTGACCCTTGCGGAGGCATGACATTTGGTGCAGGGAACTTATTGAAAACAAACTTGGTGCAGGGGACCAAGCTGACTGAAACAAACATGGTGCAGGGGACCAGGCTGACTGAAACAAACTAGGTGCAGGAGACCAGGCTAGACCAAACTTGGTGCATGGACCGGGCTGGAACAAATTTAGTGGAAGGGGCCAGGCTGGTTGGGACAAACTTGGTGCAGGGGACCAATCTTGCTGGAACAAACTTGGTGAAGGAGACCAGGCTGGCTGGAACAAACTTGGTGAAGGAGACCAGGCTGGCTGGAACAAACTTGGTACATGTGACCAGGCTGGAACAAACTTGGTGCAAGGGACCAAGCTGACTTGAACAAACGTGGTGCGGGGACCAGGTTGGCTGGAACAAACTTGGTGCAGGAGACCAGGCTGGCTAAAACAAACTTGATGCAGAGTACCAGATTGGATGGAACAAACTTTGTGCAGGGGGCCTGGCTGGAACAAACTTGGTTGGTGTGAACAAACTTCATTCATACTTGGTGTGAAAAACTTATCTGAAGATTTTTTGAAATAGATGTCATTTAATTTAAAAGCAATAAATCCCTTTGGCCGAATGAACTTTCCACAGTGTCATGGTTAAAGCAACTTGAGAGTTTAATCTTTTATAAACATAGTGATAACTTATTTCGTTATGACGAAAGATAATATCGTTTAACAAAATTGTATTACGTATTAACGAGTTAATATTTCGTTATAACGAAATAAGAGTTAGATATAATGAAATGAAAATGCATCGAGTATGTCACTTAAGGGGCGACTAACGATTGATTTATACACCAGATTCTACATCACTGGCATCACCAAATAATGACATTTGAAAAACAGCCTTGATGGAAAATGTTTTCGTATCCCCAGTCACTTATCAATATCAAAGTGATTTCCATATAAAAGTAAGATTGTAATAAATCTGAAATTAATGGCACTTTTATCCCTTGGCATGACGTCACTGAAATTTTAGATAATCACAGAGTGGCATGTCGAATCTAATTAATTATACTTTGATGTGCTGTTCATTATAATAACTGTCATCGCGTGAGCTTTGATGTGTCAGGATTGATAGTTTATAGTGACATATTAGCCTTTAAATATTTACTTCTGTTCCTTTAACACATTTTCAATGCTATATCCTGACGTTTTCATTCATTTAATGACAAGTTGTATGTCGTAAACATGTTAGAATTTGCGGCAACTTCACAACGCCATTGTGCACAGTACCACTTCCTGAATTTCAAGAAATTTGTTTTTGATCTAATTTTGAGAAATTAATTAGCATTTGCACCAAGAAAATATTAACTTTGAACTTTATAAATAAACCGAAGGTAGAACGTAGGAAATGTGAAGTCTAGCAACTTGCGTTAAACATACTTTCTGTAAAAACAAAACTGAACGTGGACTTGCATTCGTACGGATTCTTATAGCTTCCATTAAACCTAGATTATATTGTAAACCGAACGTGAATGGCCTTTCTTGTAGCTGTATTCTGAAATTGTAAATACAACAGCAGGAAACGCTATACGGCAATAAAGAGCCTTTCTTGTGGCAGTAGAGTACAACAGCACGTAACGCTATACGGAAATAAAGAGACTTTCTTGCGGCTGTAGAGTACAACATCAGGTACGGAAATAAAGAGGCTTTTTAGCTCACCTGAGCTGAAGGCTCGTGGTGAGCTATTAGGATCGATGAAAGTCCGTCCGTCCGTCCGTCGTCCGTTCACATTTAGTTTGTTTATACTCTAGCATCCACAATGTTTAAGCAATCTTAATCAAACTTAGCCACAATGTTTTTGGTCACAAGACCTCAGATGAGTTCGATTATGGGCTAGATCGGATCAGTATGTCCAGAGTTATGTGCCCTTGATTGATAAAATTTGCTATATTTCACATTTTTTTACACTCTAGCATCTTCATTTCTTCATCAACCCTAATCATATCTTTAAAGAATGTGTATGACCTCAAGATCTTAGATTATTAGCGAAATCGGGCTGGTAGGACAAGAGTTATGTGCCCTTGATTGACAAAATTGCTATATTTCACTTTGTTTACATTCTAGCACCTTCATTTCTTCACCAATCCAAAACATATTTACAGTGTATATGTATTGTTATAAGATCTAGGATGAGTCCAATTTTGAACAAAATCAGACAAGTAGGACCAGAGTTATGTGCCCTTGATTTTGCAAAAATACCTATAGTTTATCTTGTTTACACTATAACACCTTCATTCCTTCAGCAATCAAAATCATATTTATACAGAATGTGTATGAACATAAGATCTGAGATGAGTTCGATTATGATTGAAATCTGGCCATTAGGACTAGAGTTTCTTGCCCTTGATTTTACAGAAATTGCTATATTTCCCTTGTTTACACTCCAGCAACTTCATTTCTTTACCAATCCAAATAATATTTACACAGAATATGTATGATTAAAAGATCTTGGTTGAGTTCCAAGAGCTAGATCAGTTTAATAGGACCAGAGTTATATGCCCTTGATTTACAAAAATTGCTATATTTCACATTGTTTTGCATTTTTCTTTCTTCACCAGTCTAATCATGTGTATGTGATTGATTTAAAAGATCAAGTATATGTCTTCAGGTGGTCTCAGATTATCAGGGTATATAACCCTGGACTGTTTTTATTTTCAAATTACCTCCCATTGTCTTTAATTAAAATGAGCATATTTTGATAACTGCTTGCATCACTGGTTCCAAATTTCATTTAGGCAGACAATCAGGGTAGACAACCACAGAGTGAATTTTTGACAAATAACCTCCCTTTATTTTAATTTGAATGGATATTTCTCAGTAATTTCTGACAAGCCTTTCTTGTGACTGTAGAGTATAACAGCAGGTAACGCTATACGGAAATAAAGAGCCTTTCTTGTGACTGCAGAGTACAACAGCATGTAACGCTCTACGGCAATAAAGAGCCTTTCTTGTGACTGTAGAGTACAACAGCAGGTAACGCTATACGGAAATAAAGAGCCTTTCTTGTGACTGTAGAGTACAACAGCAAGTAACGCTCTACGGCAATAAAGAGCCTTTCTTGTGACTGTAGGGTACAACAGCAAGTAACGCTATACGGAAATAAAGAGTCTTTCTTGTGGCTGTAGAGTACAACAGCAGGTAACGCACTAAGGAAATAAAGAGCCTTTCGTGTGTCTGTAGAGTACAACAGCAAGTAACGTTCTACGGCAATAAAGAGCCTTTCTTGTGACTGTAGAGTACAACAGCATGTAACGCTATACGGAAATAAAGAGCCTTTCTTGTGACTGTAGAGTACAACAGCAAGTAACGCTCTACGGCAATAAAGAGCCTTTCTTGTGACTGTAGGGTACAACAGCAAGTAACGCTATACGGAAATAAAGAGTCTTTCTTGTGGCTGTAGAGTACAACAGCAGGTAACGCTCTACGGAAATAAAGAGCCTTTCGTGTGACTGTAGAGTACAACAGCAAGTAACGCTCTACGGCAATAAAGAGCTTTTTATTGTGGCTGTAGAGTACAGCAGGAGGTAACGCTATACGGCAATAAAGAGCCTTTCTTGTGACTGTAGAGTATAACAGCAAGTAACGCTCTACGGCAATAAAGAGCCTTTCTTGTGACTGTAGAGTACAACAGCAAGTAACGCTCTACGGCAATAAAGAGCCTTTCTTGTGACTGTAGGGTACAACAGCAGGTAACGCTACACGGAAATAAAGAGCCTTTCGTGGGACTGTAGAGTACTACAGCAGGTAACGCTATACGGAAAACAGCCTTTCTTGTGACTGTAGAGTACAACAGCAAGTAACGCTATACGGCAATAAAGAGCCTTTCATGTGACTGTAGAGTATAACAGCAGGTTACGCTATACGGCAATAAAGAGCCTTTTTCTTGGGGCTGTAGTGTATAACAGCAGGTAACGCTATACGGCAATAAAGAGCCTTTTTCTTGTGGCTTTAGAGTACAACAGCGCTATACGGGAATATAGAGCATTTCTTGTTTCTGTAGAGTACAACAGCAGGTAACGCTGTACGGAAATAAAGAGCCTTTCTTGTGGCTGTAGAGTACAACAGCAAGTAACGCAATACGGCAATAAAGAGCCTGTCTTGCGGCTGTAGAGTACGACAGCAGGTAACGCTATACGGAAATAGAGAGCTTTTCTTGCGCAGCAGGTAACGCTATATGGAAATAAAGAGCCTTTTTCTTGTGGCTGTAAGGTACAACAGCATGTAACACTGTACGACAATAAAGAGCCATTCTTGTGGCTCTAGAATAAAACAGCAAGTAACGCTATACGGAAATGAAAAGCCTTTTTTCTTGTGGCTGTAGAGTACAATAGCACGTAACGCTATACGGCAATAAAGAGTCTTTCTAGTGGCTGTAGAGTACAACAGCAGGTAACCCAATACGGAAATAAAAATCCTTTTTTCTTGTGGCTGTAGAGTACAACAGCACGTAATGCTATACGGCAATAAAGAGTCTTTCTTGTGACTGTAGAGCACAACAGCAGGTAACGTTATACGGAAATAAAGAGCCTTTCTTGCGACTGTAGAATACAACAGCATGTAACGCTATACGGAAATAAAGAGCCTTTTTTCTTGTGGCTGTAGAGTACAAACGCAGGTAACGCTATACGGAAATAAAGAGCCTTTTATTGTGGCTGTAGAGTACAACAGCAAGTAACGCTATACGGAAATAAAGAGCCTTTTATTGTGGCTATAGAGTACAAAAGCACGTAACGCTATACAGAAACAAAGAGCCTTTTTTATGGCTGTTGATTACGACAGCAGGTAACGCTATATAGAAATAAAGAGCCTTCCTTTTCTTGTGGCTGTAGAGTGCAACAGCAGGTAACGCTATACGGAAATAAAGAGCCTTTTATTTGGCTGTAGAGTACAACAGCAAGTAACGCTCTACGGCAATAAAGAGCTTTTTATTGTGGCTGTAGAGTACAAAAGCACGTAACGCTATACAGAAATAAAGAGCCTTTTTTGTTGCTGTAGATTACGACAGCAGTTAACGCTATACAGAAATAAAGAGCCTTCCTTTTCTTGTGGCTGTAGAGTACAAACAGTAAGTAACGCTATACGGAAATAAAGAGCCTTTCTTGTGGCTGTAGAGTAAAACAGCAAGTAACGCTATACGGAAATAAAGAGCCTTTCTTGTGGCTGTAGAGTACAACAGCGCTATACGGGAATAAAGAGTCTTTCTTGTGATTGAAGAGCACAACAGCAGGTAACGCTATACGGAAATAAAGAGCCTTTCTTGTGGCTGTAGAGTACAACAGCAGGTAACGCTATACGGAAATAAAGAGCCCTTCTTGTGGCTGTAGAGTACAACAGCAGGTAACGCTATACGGAAATAAAGAGCCTTTCTTGTGACTGTAGAATACAACAGCAGGTAGCGCTATACGGAAATAAAGAGCATTTCTTGTGGCTATAGAGTACAACAGCAAGTAACGCTATACGACAATAAAGAACCCTTCTTGTGGCTGTAGAGTACGGCAGCAGGTAACGCTATGCGGAAATAAAGAGCCCTTCTTATGGCTGTAGGGTACGACAGCAGGTAACGCTATACAGAAATAAAGAGCATTTCTTGTGGCTGTAGAGTATAACAGCAGGTTACGCTATACGGAAATAAAGAGCCTTTTTCTTGTGGTTGTAGAGTACAACAGCAGGTAACGCTATATGGGATAAAGAGCCTTTTATTGTGGCTGTAGAGTACGACAGCAGGTAACGCTATACGGAAATAAAGAGCCCTTTTTGTGGCTGTAGAGTACTACAGCAGGTTACGCTACACGGAAATAAGGAGCCTTTTATAGAACTACAAATCAATTTTGCATGGCCTAAATACTGAGGAAAATAGTAGGTAAAACTATATGAAAACAGAGCATTTCTTTATTAGGGTAGGTAAAGTTAAAACCTGCATGGAAATAAAGAGCCTGTAAAAGTATCAGAGCCTTTCTCCGGGCTTCTCCTTTAACACTTTAGTACATTCGGGGATAGCAATATAGTAGCTCCAAGCGTGAAACATAAGACCTTAACAAAGCCAATGGGTTTCCTAAATATAGAACGCTGCTTGGTTCCCGGATATAAGTTAATTAAGCGAAAAACAGCAACTTCCTGTTTGCCATCCGCATTTTTCTGTTCGCCAGCTTATTTCCTGTAAAAAAACAAGATTTGCCTCTTTGTCGATGGTAGAGAAGTGAAAGGGGCTTCCGATACGAAGAAAGCAATTGCATTTGACAAAGAAAGGTTTGATAATTTGAGCAACTGTCCAAAACTACCGAAATAATTTTGAAGAAAGATAATATTATAATTATGAAGTTCTTTGACATTTTATTTCGTTAATGTTAAAAGTTTAGCCTCAAGTTGTTCTAGGACGATCTGTGTATGAAAAGCATTGGAACCACTGTCTTACCCTTGCATGATCGTAAGAGACGACGACTTGTATGGTTTGAACACTTCGTTTTGTTGTATCTCTGTGATTCCAACAGGTATAAAAGTTTTGATTCCATACCTTATATTTTTTTTTTTGATGTGACACCATATAACCTATACTGTGTTGATGCGCCGTAAAATCAAAATAAAAAAAAATGTTTGAAATTGATCTAGATCTACTTATGACTGTTTCCTGATACTTATTACTTATGATAAGTTTTTGAATTAGTTCATTGTCTGTCAAATTTTGGTTCCTACCATTTAGCTTAAAAAGGAACTTTGATCTAATAAAACAACTGTTGCCTCTGAAGCTATTCATGATGATGAAATAGCCAATATTGATCGAGTGATGAAGTAATGTCATCTGCCAAACCATGATTTGGCATTTATGTGAGGTATAGATTAATTACAATTCGTAACATTTTTTTACCCTCAACTGTATATACGTGCAACAAACTAGCCCTGTACTGTTGGTGGTAAAACTCAGGAACTGTTTACATTATATTATAAAATATTACGAAAATGTTCTAAAACATTAATTTTAGATATGGTTTTGTTTAGATCATTATGAAACATGTATAATGCTCCTTCACTCACAATGTTTGACGGGTTTTAGACTTGATTAGTCTCAAATTTTTATTTACTGTAAGATTTATAAATTTTAATATAGTTTGTTAGCAGGCTAAACTTCATACTGACGATTAGGGTGAAATTCCAACTTACTACAAGCTTTTCAGTACAAAGAGTTCACATTTTGTTTGTAGTCACGTTATTGATTAATATGCTTTTAGTAACATGCTTATAGCTGTATGTATTTTGAGGTACTCAAGGAAGATTGACTTGTTCACATGTGTTCCCTCATTAAATGAAACCTTTATTATTATTATTATTACTATTACTATCATTATTATCATTATTTTGATATCGGACCCTTTTATTTCTATAGGAGATTAAAATGCACTAAGCCTATCACTTCGGTTCAGATATAAAAAGAATTAAAAGGCAAATTAAATAAATGTTTGTAGACTTTTTTTCCAGATAAGTTAACAGATTGAGCTTATATAGTCATTAATTATGAATTGGTGGACATTTAGTAGATAATTTGTATTTAATGGTAAAGAAATGTAGAACAGACAGTACGCGTAAACAGCCTGTGATATATTCCTCCGCCTACTGGGGGAACTGTACCTGTTTCTTCTCAAACTTCCAATAAAACTTGTTTATGCGAATAGCTTGTAACCTCACTGACATTATGTTATTACCTAGCATTATTCTTGTCACTTATAATTAAGATACTACTATACAATTATCTAACTGTGGCAGTAACTGTCAGAATGAATCACCGTGAACATTTACCCACTGTTTGTTTGTAAGCTTATAATTTATTGTCGCCAGAAGACGGTCCGATTCCAGAAGCTTCACTGGTTCTTAAAGGCCTACCTTCCGTACCCGGGGGAAATGGTTATCTCCTTAGCATGATCCATAATATTTTCTAATTATCACCTAATTATCAAGTTATTAATTGTAGCTTATGATAAGCAGAACTCTAGTATACATTATCAAAAGCAAAAACATATGGCTTTTGCCTACAAACCACCACTATCAGATATCTAATTACAACAGGAGGTCCATCATGGCCAAATGATTTTATTTTTTTGTACAAAACATGGGCGAGTTATGTGAATAATGGAATATAAAACATTGTCAACGAAATAGTAAAAGTTAGAATATTTATTTCAAAATAAAGTGACACATATGAGTTCTAATACAGAATGAAGTTTAAAAATAAGTACATTATGTAGGCATACAAAGTATTCAGGAGAATTGTACTGTTTGCATACTTATTCTTCAAAACACAAATATGCATGGCCACATAAATGAAAACTAATTTGATAACTTTTTCATTTGATTTATTCGTTGACTTTTTTTCCAAGAAAGGAGTTTCCAGCTTTTAACAGTATCATTGTGAAACTTGAAATTATGTATGGATACTATTGACATTTATATCACTAACAGATAATAAATACGTTCCTATACTTTATCAGTAAATAAAATATAGGAGTTCGGATGCGTAGTAATAAAATCCCGAGTACGCAGCACGAGTAATTTAATAAATCGCACCGGAAGGCACGGTGGTGTAGGGGTAGAGCGTCGGACTCCTAACCCATAGGTCGCAGGTTTGAATCCTGTCTGCGGAATTTGACCGCGGCCTTCACAATCCATTCTTTCGGCACGAGTACTGGTCAGAACTCCAGGAAGCAGTCACCGAGAGTAGTTTATATAATGATTTGTAAGAACTCTACAACTGATATAATAAAAAGTAATAAATTGCATCCAAACGATTTGCCATTTTTTATTGCCGATAAAATATAGGAACATATTTATTATCTCGATTCTGAAATGACATTTTTAAAGTCAGTATCTCTTTAAAATTTCAGGAAATATTGTTGAAACCTAATTTTGCCAAAAGCACAATTTAACACAGTTTTGAAAATTTTGTCGCATGGGCCCTGTTCTCAGCCGGTGATAGTTGAATGTAACTTTTACACATCATGACATGTGTAAACAACACTAACAATTTGCTAAAATAAAACAACAAAATGTTTCCGAGCAGCTATAACTTTTGTACATATATTACAAATGTATAACTTTTGTACATATATTACAAATGTTTAAAAAAAATAGTGTTATCTTTTGCCTATTAATCATCTGCGTTATGTGTGAGATTTTCCTGTAATTGTATCACCCCTTCCATGATATATAATATATAGCCACTTTGTTTTGTCAATGTTCTAACACGACCTGCAACATTGTATTGTGATGTATATACAAACATATAGGGAAACCATCCAATACTTTATTCTAAGTAAAATATACTTAGCTTCTCCACGGGTAATGCGTTCGGTAGGTATGACCTACGACATGAAACTTATGTAAACAAGCGCATCCAATCACAGTCTGTATTTGGAAATTACAATGAAATGATGCGTTCAACATAATTCAGGATATTTCTAAAAAAATGTTTTAGAATCAAAATAATAAATATTTTCATATATTTTATCACAGAATAAAATATAGGCAATCGTTGGATGGGATTTATTAATCACTCGTGCTACGTACTATTTACTCATGATTTAAATACTATGCGTCCGAACTCCTGCCTATATTTTATTCACTGATAAAATATAGCAACATATTTATTATCTGATATAAATGTCAATACATGCTTTTCATAACTAAGAAATGCACTGCTAAGGTATAGAATGCATCTATAATTTCATTTGACAATGTTAAATGCTGGAAACTCAAGTGGTTCTTTTTTCTTAGAGAAATAAGTTACCAAACAATTCGGATAGAGAAAATTAGTGTGGCTTCATTAAATTAAATGCGACCACACATATTTGTGTTTGGAAGAACTGAAGTAGACAAACAAGACAATTCTCCTGAATATTGTGTACGAGTGACTACATAATGTACTAACTTTTAAATTTCATTCTGGAAGAACTCATATGTGTTACAAGGACATCCATTTGATTTTGTAATTATTTACTCTTACCCTTACTATTTCATTGACAATATTTTATGATTTTATGATTATTCACCTTACTCACCCATGTTTTGTACAAAAAAATAAAAGCATTTGGCCATGATGGACCTCCTGTTGTAATTAGATATCTGATAGTGGTGGTTTGTAGGCAAAGGCCATATGTTTTTGCTTTTGATAATGTATACTAGAGTTCTGCTTATCATAAGCTACAATTAATTACTTGATAATTAGGTGATAATTAGAAAATATTATGGATCATGCTAAGGAGATAACCATTTCCCCCGGGTACGGAAGGTAGGCCTTTAAGTGTGCCAGATGTAAAGCACAATTACATGGCACCCTTATTCCAATGTTAATAATTTGAGTTGGAGGAGTTGGGACTCGAACTCACGATCCTTGGTTCTATAGTCATACTGTAGTACCAACCACTGCGTCGACTATGTTTACCCATCGTTAGTTGGTATAGTTTGCTTTTTAGTGGAAAGAGCATTGATGGAAAAATGGTGCATTTTTAAAACATGGTGAAATAATAAAACTGTTTTACGATCGTCACTTATGCTCAGTACGTGTTATAATGTTAAAAATACTGGCAAATAGTTGGCAGGGGCGGAGTATGGTGAGTGTGTGGGGGGGGGGGGGGGGGGGGGGCATGACCCCAAGTGTCTGTGTCAACTACACGTGCTGTGCCAGTCCTTACTTGCACTGAACTGTCCATTCATCAGCAACCTGTGTCATGCCAACCCGGACCTACACTGAGCTGACCATCAACAACCCTTGTCAATCCTGCCTGGTCCCGTTCATCAACAACCCGTGGCATGCCAGTGTGGATGTACACTAGCCTGTCCGGCCATCATGCCTGCCCATATCTACATTGGCCTGTCCGTCTATCAACAATTCGGGTACACAAAGTCTCATTCGATCAAATGAGACCTTGAAATAGTTCATATTTTCCTTGTATGTTTAATTATTCGTTTTAATCGTGCGAATGTATTAAATAAAATTGTGTAATGAACGTTGCATTTCTGAAGCAAGCTATGTTTAAAAATGAAGGCTACTTTGCTGCAAGGTGTCTCGTCCTTTTTCACCTCTTTTGTTGTTTGCAATTAGACAAAACGCAAAACGATTTTTATTACTATCTTGAAAAGTTAATTCTTATCTAAACGGACATTTATAGCATCAAAATGGTGGTAAGGTGAAAGATGAGTAGTACACGGCTGTCACGTCACAATCGGATAATGGAAAGCAGATAGTTTTGTATTACATTTATTACTTAGTTGTGGAGAAAACTACTTTATGTGACTGTAAATATGCTTGTCACATTAGACAACGTTTCTTTCGAGAAATGTGAGGCGGATGACAATAAAATCCCTAAGTGCAAGAGGAAAAACCAAAGTCGTAAACGGGACATGATGCCGCCGGAGCAAATACACTGCACGTGATAAATAACCTTGCCAAACAATCTTCTGTCAGGTACGTATCAAGAGAGCACGGACCAATGTTACTAACAGGACAAATATCTGTTGACGCTACTTTAGAATGAAGTTTAGTGGACATCAGTCTATTAATCACTTGACAGAGTTCTTACACCAGCAGGCACAGTGTCCAGTTTGACGTAGGTGTCGTGTTTTATATAAATCAGGACTAGTGTGTTAGATATGTTTTTCTACGACTTGACCTAGTGAACCAGTTTTTGACACCAGATGACCCACTAGAATAGCATATGTGACCTAGAGTTTGAAAAGATAACATTCCAACAAGAATGCAGACATGCCATCTAGTGTATTTCCAATGGTTTTTTATGTGATTTGACCTCGTGTTCAGAGGACCCGATTTCGAACTTTTTCTCGATTTTCTATCACACATACTGGCATTTTTTTATGAAGATCAGATAGAAAACGTACTCCAAGAAGAACCAGTTACAAATTTAACCTAGATTTTTATTGATATAGGCCTAATTTTTCTAACTAAGGCTAATGAAGATCAAGAACAAATTGCGGCAAAGGTTTTTTCTATTATTTGACCTATTTGTCCTAGTTTTGAAGTAATATTATTCAGTTTTAAACTTGACCTAGAATTTATAAAGACAAACGTTTTGACAGTGTCGAAAATGTGACCTCTGTAAAGTTAACATTTTTTCCTGATATTTGACCTACTGACCGGTTGTTTGATCAAGCATGACCACGTATCAGAATAATCAGAGACTGGGGCAAATATTAGAAGTTAACAATAAAATTGTAGACGGCAGATTTATTCTCAGATGAGCTAAAACGAGATAACGAATTAGCAAAATTATTGAATTTCATCAGAGAAACAACTATTTGGTGAGCATACGGCCCTTGCTCGGACTATTATGCACTTACTCGATTCGGGCAATTATCATACAGTGGCACGGAACAGTCAGGTATTAACCTCTTCATAAAACAGATTGCTACTGGTAGCCTTATGAAATTCGTCTATTGGCTCCATTTTGCTAAACATGGAACGGAGGAAACACAAAGAATTTTGATGTATCTCTCGCCACCCGTGTGCATTTTATATTTTGATTTTTAGCGCTTATCAGAAACAGCATTCATTAGAAAGACTTCAAAAGAAATAAAAGACTTTTTATCAAAATGCGCTGTGCGAAATTAATTCACAGACCATCAAAAGAGACGCTAATTATCGTAAAACAACATGGAATTACAGCACATCGTTTTGAAAAAGAAGTTTATGAGACAATTTAGATAAATAAATAGATTATATTATCGGGAAAATTGAACACTTGAAAGATGTTTTTGTTTATTGAAGACGTTGTCGAAATTATAAAGATATGTGGGAAAAGTTTAATATATACCACATTGCCTCAATACATTTGAGTGTATTATAACAACATCAAACTACTGGAAACATCGTCTATAGTTGCAGACGAATAAAAAATAGTTACATTGGTACGAGTATGTGACGGCCTAATCCTATACTCAAAGATGCCAAGACTTATTCTGCCGTAGTGATTTTTTTCTTCGGGTGAAGAAACAAGCTCCATTTGTGAAAATATTCCTTGTTTTTAAGAATATTTTGTTCCTCGCAAACCAGTCACCATGGTGTTAGGTAATTTTGATGCAGCCATACATCTGGCCCTTTTTTCTAAAATAGTAACAGCATGAAGCAAATTTGTTTTTGTTCATAAGTGGAGCTTTGCATCCTGTGTCTAGGGCTCCCGATTCATTTTGAGTGTTTTTGTTTTGTTTTGTTTTGTTTTAATATTTTCACGACCTTAATGTTAATTATTTTCTAAGTTTGCATTAATGCACCGGGTCACATTAGTTTCTTGACACATTGTGATGACATGAATATGTTAAAATGTGAGAGCACAACAATTAATATTAATGGTACTGCTATAAATCATCCGGGGGTTTGCACGACGGACAGACAGGAACCGTAAAAGTGTGAAAACCGTAATGTTAACATAGTGTGTCATAAATCATAACCATAGTGATGTGTCTCGCCTATGATGACTACAGTGACTGTGGTGTATTTATCTCCCTTTAAGACTGACGGCCGGCAGGCAACGTTGTATTTCTGTCTCCGGTTGACATTTCACATTATAAGAAACACCTGTTTATTGTTACCTGTGACAGGTCCCATCATGCTAATGATTTGTTAGGTAATCAACATCTAGTTGAGATATGACAAAGTGCGATTTTGATAATATAAAGCGCAATACTGGTGACACGAAGTCGCAGATGTCCTTGGTCACATGTGTTGTTGGATTGATTGGGAAAAAAAGGTATAGGTAACAGGAGGATGCTGAAAATCCCGGAGGACGGACGTTTTGGCCACGGACGTTTTGGCCCGGACGTTTCGGCCTAGGATCTTTCGGCCTAGGATGTTTTGGCCAAGAAAATTTTTGAGATAGGATGTTTTGGCCAAAAAAAAAAATATTTCCATAATATGCAAATTATGATCTGGACATTAATATGTTATCATATGTTATACAGTATAATTGATCATTCTTTTTAAAAAAAATAATTGTGAATAAAATTTATTTTCATAACTCTTCTGGTTGTAAATGGCAAATATTTTCACATACACACACACACACACACACACATATATACAATGTGTATGTGTATATGTTTATGTATACATATAAAAAGACTATAAAAAATAAAATTAAAATACCATGAGTATGTTTTATTATCAGTTTAATTTGTTCACTTATACTATAACATTCTTTAGAATAATCTCCAGACCATATTTTGCACGATATGGAACCACAATTTATTTTTGGCCAAAACGTCCTACCCCCAAAAAATGCCTGGCCAAAACATCCTAGGTCGAAAGATCCTAGGCCGAAACGTCCGGGCCAAAACGTCCGCTGGCCAAAACGTCCTACATTCGAAAATCCCCTTGGTCACAATCCCCTCAGCTCAGAAGTTTTAGGCCGAGTATCATTAGAACTTTAAACAAATTCCAGCATTGCTCATGAATCAAATCATTGATGTGTTGGAAGTCATTATGTCTAGTCACATGAGCCTGGATGGAGTTATCATAGGATGGCATACCCTACTGTTATATCTCTAACAGTTTAATGCGCTTGTGGTAGGATATAATATGTTTTAAATAGGACATTATTTTGCCATTACTGAGCTTGGTTTGAATTGTATCTATATCTAGTCGCCTTGTAGAAATGCACATTTCATGATCTATGCTACACCAAGTTGTTGAGGAGCTATATCCAGATCAGAAATTCTGTTTCATTTTAATATCATGGTTACTTCTTCATTAGTCTATGACATTATCTTTCTTTCGGTCATGCTGTAATGTGACATGCATCACTCGGTGTATTAGCTTGTGGTTAACCTAGACACACCTTCCCCATGTATTTATGTTGTCTATATGCTGATGATATGGACAGAAGTGACTCCTGGACAGGCTGAATGTGCTTATTCGTACGTATGAACAGCTAACAAAGTTTTAAACATACAGAATCTCACTTGTCACAGTGCAGAATGCAGCATAGCACTACGCATAATGAGGTTACAATAATATACAATAACATTTCTCATTATGATATCAGAGGGCACTTTTATATTCGTGCTCTGAAGCTTCCGCTAAGTCACGGGAAAAAAATATGACACTGCGCATTTTGGCTATGTGTCCGGTGACCGGACCTAACCTGTTTGATTTGTCTAGGCGTCCAGTAATCAAGTTCGAAAAGGCCTGTGTATCATCAAACATGTACGCATCTTATTTATTACATTAAGTCAGTTGAAATACCATTCGTTTTTAGCTCGACATTCCACTTACCCTGGCGTCGGCGACGGCGTCACACATTGGTTAAAGTTTTGCATGCAAGTACATAAGGCTATCATTTTAAAGGAATATATCTTTGAAACTTATTTTTCCTTTTTATATGTAAATTAACAACCTCACTAGGTCAAGTCCCATAACTCTGACATGTATTTTGGCTAAATTATGCCCCCTTTTAGATTTAGAAAACCCTGGTTAAAGTTTTGCGTGCAAGTTACTTTCTCCAAAACTAATGCAGATATTGAATTGTAACTTCACATGTATCTTTGGGGTTATAAAACTAGGTGAAAACATCAAGTTCCATAACTCTGACATGTATTCTGGCCAAATTATGTCCCTTTTTGGAGTTAGAAAATCCTGGTTAAAGTTTTGAGTGCAAGTTACTATCTCCAAAACTAATGCAGATATTGCATTGAAACTTTACATGTGTCTTTGGAGTTATAAAACTAGGTGATCGCATCAAGTCCCATAACTCTGACATGTATTTTGGCCAAATTATGCCCCTTTTTGAACTTAAAAAATCCTGGTTAAAGTTTTGCTTACAAGTTACTACCTCCAAACCTTAAATGCAGATACTGGATCGAAACTCTACAGATATTTTAACATTTAGGGTAATATTCCTGTTTCTGGGACAACAATTTGAATAGTCAAGCATCGGCTGTTTTACGGACAGCTCTTGTTAAATGCAGCATTTATGTAAATACGAGTGTTGAACTTAAAAAGTTTCGGTGCTGCGGGTGATACCGCGTTGGCCGAGTAAAATTTTAGTCGTAAGTTATAAAGTAAAAGAAGTACTACTGATACTATTGATACAGATATCGCGCCACATTACATCTCAATTTAAGGCTATCAAATATACGCTCGTCTGCGTATGTGGAGAGACAATTAATTCAGTTGACATAATTTTGTTGTGTAGGCTATATAAAGCGCGCTATAAATATCTGCTGACTACACGATAGTAAAGGTAGTGTTTCGAAAACAACGCTTATTTCACTTAGATTCAGATAAGAATATAATGTTTTTGTTTGTCCGGTTACCGGACGTGTAGTCTTAACACTATCGGTACACACTTTCCGTATTTTAGTACAAGTGGGTTATCTCCACTTGAACAAGAATTTGAGAATGTAAAAATGTATGTTGTCACAACGCATCATAACCCACAGCTAAATTTATATGGAAGCATCAAAACTCCTCGCATTTAAACATTTAAGGAACCACTTATGTTCTTTTCATCAATTAGCATACACCATTGACGCTCCAAAGAAGACACCATGCAAGTAACCACTAGTAAATAAGATGAATGATGGATGTAGTTTGTCAGATTATAGCATGTCCGAAAGCAACACGAATATTTTAGAAAAATGAAGCAAGGACAGATCATTTCTCAGAACTAAGCATGAATGAATATCAGAAAGAAACACGCAAACACAGGATGCACACATGGTCATGTAACAAAGCAAAATGGGATGTCAGAAGGAAGCATGTGAACATGAGAATCACAAATGCATACATGTAAATCGCAAGATTGAATATACGAAAGCACAATGCAGTTTTTGCCCTAATTCTGTTCCATAGAATGCGACCCAACATTCAAATGGGATCTTCCTCAAGCAGTATGAAATTGTGTGAAGTTTGAAAACCGCAGGTATAATACTTCCTTAGAGTCAGAAAACGAAACGAAATATAAATCTTACGCCAGGGCCCCGTGACCTTACCTTCACTTTTAAGCAAATGACTTCAGATTCAGTAGAAATAGTCAGCGTGTACAGCTTGAAAGATTTAGGTATATAGTCCGGAGCATAAAACGTTCCAAACAAGAACAAAGAATATGCTAAAAGAACTTGAGTGGACGCTATTTAATGAAAGATGTAACTTCACATTTATCTTTGGGGTTATAAAACTAGGTGAAGACACCATGCAAGGGGCTGTCTTATTTTCAAAGCTTGCAACAATTTAGCATCTTCATACATCTCTGAAATTGTAACCTTTTTTGCCAGGAATGAAAACCTTGCTGCTCATAATGACATAGTTATATCTAAACATCGTACAAATTATGGTAAAAAAACTTTTTTTTACAATGGTGCAAATGTTTGGCATTCAATACCAAATGAAATTCGCTCCACATGTTCTCTATTAACATCTTTTAAAAATATAAATATTGAAATTAAGATGTATTATATGTACTTTGTACTGATCTATATCTTCATGTGCTGCCTTCTATAAATAAAGTTGTTATTATTATTATTATTGTTATTATAACATAAATGTTGACGGACGGACATGACATCTGTAACAAGATCCTTTAGAAGCAAACAGACTTGGTTTGATTGAGTCGCAGGCAATGGAAATGCAACACCCATCATGCCCCCCCCCCCCCCCCCAGCACTGGCTTCAAATGAAATGTACCCTATGATCCTAAAGAACAAGAAAATTTGGCAACTCTAAATACAATTACGGTGAGCCTTCTATGAGTTGGGACTCCTGACCCAAGGTATCTGTGATTACAAAGCAGTCTTTAAGTGCTTTGTAGTGGTCGTAAAAAGTCTTACTGGGGGGAGGGATCCTGACCCCAAATGTCTGTGATCACAAAAGCAGTCTTTAAGTGCTGTATAGTGGTCGTAAAAAGTCTTACTGAGGGGAGGGATCCTGATCCAAAGTGTCTGTGATCACAAAATCAGTCTTTAAGTGCTGTATAGTGGTCGTAAAAAGTCTTACTGAGGGGTGGGATCCTGATCCAAAGTCTATAGGAAGATCCTTTGGAAGCATGACGCATGAAATGAAATTTGATCATCATCTCTTAAGTGTACTAGTCGTCTGCACCTGGTATGACGTCATATAGTAACAATACCAGTCAGATTAACGAAAACAAAAATGTTACTGCCCTCTTAATTTTTTATTCAAAACAACTTAAAATAAAGACTGTAATCGCCTACTTTGTCAGTTTTAATCAATGTTAATCTGTCTAAACTCTTTAATTTGAACTTCAAGACGTTAATCGCAATTTAATATAGGTGTGTGTAGCTTATTTAATGAAATATACCTTCAAGTAGCTTTATATGACCGGGATACATGTATTCTCTTAATCTACATTGACAGTTTGTTAGAGGATTAAGATGATTATTTACACCATTACATTAAATCTGTTCTATTCTTGAATGTTTTTGTATGTGTTTGTTTGGAGAGTCTTAGCATTTTTGTACCAACATGGTCATTTATTCGCTTATCAGAGTGCAAGTAGTTCCTCGGAAAGCGCCCTCTGGCAAGAGAACACCAAAGGTCATACCACATTAAATATTTAGCCGAAGGTGTTTATTATTTGATTAAATCAGTATTAGTATTAATTAATAATGCTATATATTACACACCGGCTTAGAATTTTTGTTCATTTCAAAGGACAGGTTCCAAACTAATCGTGTCCTACGTAATTAGAGGGACAGGCTATTGTTTCGTCTTCGACGTCTGTCCGTCAGTTTTCATAACCCCTGGTACAAGTGATTTGTACCAAACCTTGACGGGCATGTCGCCTTCGCTTTCTTCTCGCTTAATTTTTGTTAGATATATAGAACTATAATTTTCTCCAAACACACATTCTCTGATTTCGATAAGGAATAACAAGTATGGGGCTGAGTTATGCATTGTCAGACTGCATAAAAGCACACAGTTCGCTCCACATTACACTTCCCAGAGGCGTCTACTTACTACTACAACTACTACAACTATTGCTGCTACAACAACAACAACAACAACAACTACTACTACTGCTACTACAACAACTACTACTGTTGCTGCTACTACAACAACAACAACTACTACTGCTACTACTGTTGCTGCTTTTTACTGCTACTACAACAACAACAACTACTACTACTGCTACTACTGTTGCTGCTTTTTACTGCTACTACAACAACAACAACTACTACTACTGCTACTACTGTTGCTGCTTTTTACTGCTACTACAACAACAACTACTACTATTGCTGCTGCTTTTTACTGCTACTACAACAACAACTACTACTACTGCTGCTGCTTTTTGCTGCTACTACAACAACAACTACTACTACTACTGCTACTACTGTTGCTGCTTTTTACTGCTACTACAACAACAACTACTACTACTGCTGCTGCTTTTTGCTGCTACTACAACAACAACTACTACTACTGCTGCTGCTTTTTGCTGCTACTACAACAACAACTACTACTACTGCTACTGCTTTTTGCTGCTACTACAACAACAACTACTACTATTCTGCTGCTGCTTTATTACATGCTTTTACTACTACAAACAAACAACAACTACTACTACTGCTACTACTGTTGCTGCTTTTTGCTGCTACTACAACAACTACTACTACTACTGCTACTACTGTTGCTGCTTTTTGCTGCTACTACAACAACAACTACTACTACTGCTACTACTGTTGCTGCTTTTTGCTGCTACTACAACAACAACTACTACTACTGCTACTACTGTTGCTGCTTTTTGCTGCTACTACAACAACAACTACTACTGCTGCTGCTGCTTTTTACTGCTACAACAACTACTACTACTACTGCTACTACTGTTGCTGCTTTTTGCTGCTACTACAACAACAACTACTACTACTGCTGCTGCTTTTTACTGCTACTACTACAACAACAACTACTACTACTGCTACTACTGTTGCTGCTTTTTGCTGCTACAACAACAACAACTACTACTACTGCTGCTGCTTTTTACTGCTACTACTACAACAACAACTACTACTACTGCTACTACTGTTGCTGCTTTTTGCTGCTACTACAACAACAACAACTACTACTACTGCTGCTCTTTACTGCTACTACTACAACAACAACAACTACTACTACTGCTACTACTGTTGCTGCTTTTTGCTGCTACTACGAATACTGCTGCTACTACTACTACAGCTGCTGCTTCAAGATTTACGTTAATAAGTTTCCAAGCGTGGTTTATCGTAGACTAACCAGTGTTTTGAATTCCTATCACGAAGGCCGTATTGTTTCGCTTAAGCACGAAAAACTCGGGTTATTCTACGATAAATCACACTTGGGAACTTGTTATTTCGATTCTAACACGACATACTAGTATCAACAGTGTTAGAAAATCAAAGTACTGAAAGTACAGAAAGGCTGGCTACCACAAACACTGGATGAAAACTGTGCGGAAAGATGTTTGCAAAATCTTAGATATTATGGTTTTTCCATATCAGAGTCAGGCGAGCATAGGGTACTGTTGTGATGAATCATCTTGATTAACTTGAGAAGGTAGTGTAAGGATATTACAGACTATAGATGGTGAGAAAATACATTATGTTTGCTTAATTGGGGATAACGTAATTAGTGAGAAAAACGGCACATAATTTTCACTTGGGAATTTGTACACATAAAAATATCTTGAAAATATAAATGAAGTAAAAATTATAGACAAACGAGGGCAAATTGAACAATGAAAGGAATACAGTCGGACATCGTCTTGTAAATGTCAGTTGCAAACACGTCACAGGTTAATTTAAACCGGTTTATGCTACGTCTGTAACCTTATCACTGGCTCAACCATGGTTTCAAAATTAACACTAAAAAGCAAAGTTGATTAATTGACTTTAATATAGCATGGACTTGCATATAAATAAGTCTCATATCAATATACCGTGTTTAGGAGACTATCCTAAGAAAATGAAATTGCTTACAATATGTAAGTTTTAAGAGGTACAAACAAGAGCAATACAAGACTTTCCTCTAGTTAGGAACATTGCAAACAAAATTGAGGTATTATAAAGAACAATTACAAGAAATGGAGTAACTTAAAAGGAAGAAGTAAAGAATGTGAAAAATACCCTACGTTGCCAAATTAAAACTTCATGAATAAACTATCGGCTTTACTCTTGAACTTTTGGTAACGATTTCGCATATTTTGACAGTCAACGATAATATATGTTTATAAAGAAGCGATAATTAATATAACGATATTTTACTTTAAAGAAAAAAAAAACAAAACAAAAAAAAAAAAAAAAAAAAAAACATTGAGGGATATAATATCAGATAACATATAAAGGTAACAAAAACAACATCCATACTTCGACATGCATCCCCCAAGTCATGTATGAACATTAATCAGGTTGAAAAGACTTGTATTTTGAATAATGTTCTAGTAAATTACGGTGAATTTAATGACAAAGGAATAAATTCCTATAAATATATATACATATACTTAGCACAGTAAGATAGAGAAACGTACGTGTGGTATGGCTTTTATCATGAGTCGCAAATAGCCTAAAATAGAACATACAAAAATCTAAATAATCTTAGGAAATCTAAAAATAGATGCCTGAAGAAAACTCCTTTACTTGAAAAAAAAGGGATATAAAATGACATCGTTTTAATGTCTGTCAGAGTTTTAATGTGTATCTTCAAGATCGAAGCACAGAAGTACTGACGGGGCGATTTTCTTGTCGGTATGAGGGAAATTTTGAGCTCGAACCCGCTTCAAACCGGACTATTAATGATTATGGTCTAGTCATGTTCCTTCCCTAATACGATGGCTAGGAAAATTGACGGACCCGTAATAGTGTACCTCCTTTTTTGAAGAGTATTCAATTCCTACCATAAGACTACTTTAACTAATTTTTCAGGAGGGCTTAGGTTTAAGCCCTACTAGGACCAAACTTTTTTTTTCATTATATTTCTTTTATCTAGTAAGACAAACTGTTTTTTCAAGACTTATTATCATTGATTTGTTGTACAAAAGCGGATTTTTTTTCATTTGATTAGCCATTTCTTGCTGTTTAAAGTGAATTGAACCTCTGATACAGAAGGGTGAAGGTTTAGACATCTTTGAAAATACTTAGTTACATGTTGTAAAAGTTATTGATTTTGCATTTATTCTTTAGTTTACAAATTTTGGAAGAAATGTAGGTAGGTTTTACTTCTGTCCTATGGTTCTTTTTGAATGCAGAGAGCAAGGCCATACTTTTTCAGTGTTGGAGCTTAATTTCTGTCCGATTAAATCCTTTTACTTGAGGCTCCCCAGAAAAATTTGTTATCGACAGTTTTATTTTGTGTTTTATAATTGTTACGCAATACTTTGAGGTTTCTTTTAGCAGAATATTTGGTATAGTGAATTCTCTACGATCGTTTTGCTCAGTGGTTATCACTTTGAAATTTGTCTTGAGGAAATAACATAAATTATACAAAATTGAAAAAAAGAAAGAAAAAAAAAACACGGTAAAAGTTGTTTAAAAATGCAATACAGTGCGAAACAATGTTAACTTCAAGACTGTATAACGTTAATGCAATTGTTAAACATTACCATTACGGGCCCACTATCTTAATATAACCTGAAATACAGTTGAAAACGTGTGTTTAAAAAAAATCACTTACATCTACGCCCCTGTCACGGTATAGGACTTGAATATTAAAACGGGGAGAAAGTGTGTAGGCGGCCGGGTAGCTCAGTCGGTAGAGCATCGGAACGGTATTCTGAGGCCCCGGGTTCGAGTCCCGGTCTGGCTGCACATTTTTCTCACCCTGTGACACCCCCACTCCCTTAAGCAAATTGAAGACAAAACACTTTTTACAACTTTACTTTCAGCATTCGTCAGAATGTTTCTAAAACGAATTTGTTTAGTATAGAAATAGCCAAAAAAATAAAATAAAAATAAATAAATAAACTGCCGTTAAATCAAATAATGTAGTTTTTATTGTAAATGTAAACTTAATTTCTGTAGCAAAACATAACATGTACGCTGTTTCGGTACACATATCGTAGAATGTTGTCATTTGTTTCTTCTCACGTTACCGTGGCAATTCCACGCAGCGATTACGTTCCGTAGAACCTATAGCAACTGATCTGGAAGAATTGATTTTTAAAACTTATGCTTCCCTTTTACATTATAGAGCTACATATTTTATGCTCATCATTTATTGTATTGTACGCAAAATCACACCAAGTAAAAAGCAATACTTTTGTTAAACATTTAATAAATATTGCGCAGTATAATTCATATCGACATCTGTTATGAATGAAACTGTGCTCGAAACCTGTGTTTGTTTAATGAGCTATTTATAGACCGAGGTCATAATCAATAGCGAAGTGGTCGCTGGAATTCCGTTTCAACATAAACATCGATAAAAATTTATTTCGATGTGTTGTATATTTTTGTTAAATACGTTTTACATTTCGCATGATTATCAGCTTTATCTCTGCATATTACACAGTGTGTGTATTATGTCATTGAGTTTTTACATTACCAAAGACGAAAAAGTTCCATTCATACGGACATTTCATTCATAGGGGGCGAATTAATTTACCTTAATTATGTATTATCGCATAGTGCGGCAATTTTTCTTTGATCTTTGCAGCATGTTATACATAGTAACACACATTATTACTACAAAACTGTGCTGATGTCTTACAAAACTGTTGCGATATATATCAACACGGAAATCTCTATGGAGTTTCATAAGAAAAAAAGTGTTCCGATATATATCAGCACAGTAAAACTGTTCCGATATATATCGGAACACTTTTTCTCTAGTGAGGTCCTATCAAGGGAGTATAATTTTTTCTTTTCAAAGAAAAGATGATTTTAGCTCCAATTTACAGTTCACAGAGAAAGAATTGTCAGAAACACCTGCATTTATAAAGGAAAGAATAAATAAACTAGAATATTTCAAAAACTTGATAGTTATTGCCAAATTCAGAAATACATGAAATATATGAAATTCTGAGATTTCTCAAATGTTTCTTTTTCTTTGATTTTTTTTACAAACAAAACAACAAGTTTTACAATATGTCTGGCCAATGAAATACAAATATTTATAACCAATGCAGAAATTTGTTGGGTACTTTTATCTGGGGAACACATTTTCTAAAACAGAAGTTTTAGTGTTTCAGTCAGCGAGGCGCAGAAAGGGAATCAAAATAGTAAAAATAATAATAAACAAATTTAAATGAAAATAATATATAAATTTTAATGATAAACTATGCGATAAAACAGTTATAATATGTAGTGCTCGTGTGTTACCAGGATATATCAGAGCTAGGGATACATCTCGTTATTTTTCTCTTCACATATCTGTCTCGGCCTACCGGCCTCGACGATATGTGCAGAGAAAAATACCCTCGATGTACCCCTAGCTCTGATATATCCTGGTAACACACTCTCACACATACTATAACTATTACATATTTTCTAATGTTATCAAAAAGGATAACAGAGAGATGCATGACATAATCATTTATAGAATCAAACAAAATGGTTGAAAAAAAGTTTTTATTGAACCGATGAGCTTAACAATCTTTAAACAAATCTGTGATAAAACTGATATACTTGACGGAACTATTTGAACTACGCATGAAATGATTTATGCTGTCAGTCTCAGCACTCGGTTGATCTTTGTGACTTTCGATTTGTGGTTATAATAGTGTGGCGAACGAATTCGCCAGCCTAAAAATGGTAACTACTTTTACGACATGAACTACACTTCGTGCTACGCACCTGGATCATTCTTTACATAGCGGATGACGTCACTACTTTGCACGTGCATGGGTTATCGCAAAATAACCGTTGATTGATTTTGTCCTATATCAGTATCATGAGTATGTCAGTATGTGTATACAGTATAGGTTATTTGCTGGTCGTGTGAAAATAAAATATAAAATATGGTGAAATGTGATATTGAATATTTCATGATTTCATACTTCACGATCCAAACCTCTCTATAATTGTTTTATCTTTCTGAAATTTAAAAGAATTATAAAATATGTGAAGTGTGCTGTCGTGAAGTTTATGGTTTCATATTTCACGATTTCACGTTAAAAACTTTTATGACAATAACAAAAGTCATGAAGTGTGAAATATTTTGTGAAGTATTTTTCATGATTTCAAACTTCACATAGATCTATTCGCGTTTGATAAAGAAATATTTAAAAATCGTGAAGTTGTGAAGTGTGAATTTGTGAACTTCATGGTCTCATACTTCACGATTTCAAACTTTTTATATTACGTTTCATATTTATTAAAAGATCGTGACGTTATGTAGTGTGAAATCGTAAAGTTCATGATTTTCAAACTTCTCTTTAAAACGTTTTATGAATTCTTTAAAAAAATGTGAAGCTGTAAAGTGTAAAATTATGAAGTTCATGACTTTGTACTTCTCGATTTCAATTTCTTTTCTCTGTTTCATGCTTTTGAAATCTTAAAAAAGTTGTGAACTGAATCATGAAGTTCATGGTTTATGGGCGAGTTTACCATATTGAAGTTGAACTAGCTCCCAGTATAAATGCGGTAGTTGTCTCAGGCCCGGATCCAGGGCCCGGCCGAGGGGGCCCGTCCCCCCCCCCCCCGACCCCAGTTGGCCGAGAAGTGACTTGTACTCATCAAAGATGCCCCTCAAAATTTAGACCCAGAAATGCGCCAGAGGCCACCATTTCATACCTGTATTTCAAAATTTTCCAGGGGGAGATCCCTGACCCTCCCCCCCCCCCCCCCACGCCAATCAAGAAGGGAGTATCGTACTCCTCCAGTACCTCAAAATTTAGACCAAGAAATGCACCAGAGGTCACCATTTCATAACTGTATTTCAAAATTTTCCAGGGGGAGATCCCCTTGACCCCCCCCCCAATCATGAAGTGAGTACCGTACTCCTCCAGTACCTCAAATTTTAGACCCAGAAATGCACCAGAGGCCACCATTTTTATGCATGTATTTCAAAAATTTTCAGGGGGAGTCAGTCTGATCCGCCCCTGACCCCTGAATCCCTACCTAGCAGGGGCAAAGGTGCCCCCTCGAAAACCTTGCGCCTCGGCGTTGATGTCTTCGTTCAAGACTGGTGCCCCCCCCCCCCCCCCCCCCCCCCCCCCCCCCGGTCAAAAATTTCTGGATCCGGCCCTGTGTCTTATATTCTGGGATTTTTGCATAAGATTTTAGTTTATTTGAGTAGATTTGTCTGAAGTAACAAAATGTTGGAAAGGAATTTACACGTTATGTATTTCAACAGTTATAGATAATTATATGACTTAAATATAGAAAAAATACAGAACTGGATCTTTGTGTTTCGTGTTATTGGAGAAAAATATTACAATGGCATGCTTGAGTTTCTACAGCCCTTATGACAATAATAAATATTCGGAACATAAACTGTTAGAATTCAGACCCAAGTAGATATGATAAAATTTCCTGCTTCAAAGCGCTAAAACAACTTCTATCTTTTCAAATTTCCAAAACATAGATAAAAGCGGGAATGATGTATTTTTAAAACCGCTACTACATAAATCAAAGAAAATGTATACACAATGTTCAGCAAACCATATTTTTACATTAACAGAAGAGAAAGTTAACCATGATAGACGTTCATTCCATCTTAACTACGCACCCTGGTAGTCAAATGGGGACCTGATAGCATTAAGTCTAATACATTTCGACTTTTGACAGTTTTTATCAACATCAAAGCACTAACTCTGTGAGAGCTACCTATGATTGATGTGTTGTAAATACGTTCTAGGCTTTCAATGTCGAACTCAAGAGGTTTCCAACAACATAAATGACAGACGAAAGCATGAGGGAGATGAAAAATGACTGTTATATTGGACATTTTGAAATCTTTGCCGACATTATTAAAGTGTAGCAAAGAAGGTTTGATGTGTGTGAGTCCAATAAATCTGACGTTATTATCGCCTGCAAACTGGGAACTACTTTTTGAAGAAAATAAAACAGGTATGTTAGAGGAAAATGATCGAAATTATTGTAAGTAAAATAGCGTAGTCAGACGTAAACATGAAAGGAAATATGAAGGTCTGCTTTTGGCACTTACAAGGTATACTAAAGTCTTCTTTACTTCATATAAACAAATAGCGCTAGAGAAGTTAGAGCATTTCAATGATATGAAAACCATAACAACATAGTCAGTTGATATAACATGTCTTCTTACCCCCAACCCAAAGCCACCACTTAAATTAAATATAGTTACTTAGTATAAAATGTCTTCTTACCTCTACCCACCCACCCCCTAAAATATAATATAGTAAGTTAGTATACCATGTCTTCTTACCCCAAGCCACCCCACCTCTTAAAATATAATAAAGTCAGTTAGCATAACATGTCTTCTTACCCCAAGCCACCCCACCTCTTAAAATATAATATAGTCAGTTAGCATAACATGTCTTCTTACCCCAAGCCACCCCACCTCTTAAAATATAATATAGTCAGTTAGCATACCATGTCTTCTTACCCAAAGCCACCCCACCTCTTAAAATATAATATAGTCAGTTAGCATTACATGTCTTCTTACCCCAAGCCATCCCACCTCTTAAAATATAATATAGTCAGTTAGCATAACATGTCTTCTTACCCCAAGCCACCCCACCTCTTAAAATATAATATAGTCAGTGAGTATATCATGTCTTCTTACCCCCAGCCACCCCACCTCTTAAAACATAATATAGTCAGTTAGTATACCATGTCTTCTTACCCCAGGTCACCCCACCTCTTAAGATATAATAAAGTCAGTAAGTATATCATGTCTTCTTACCCACAGCAGTAAGTATATCATGTCTCCTTACCCCCAGCCACCCCATCTCCTAAAATATGATAAAGTCAGTGAGCATATTATGTCTTCTTAGCCACCAACCCCGTACAAAATGACATAGTCAGTTAGTATATCATATGTTCTTATCCCTCCACCGTCTAAAATATAGTTAGCCAGCTCTTACCCCCTGTCCTCCACACAAACACCTAAAATATAAGCAATTAGTATAACATGTCTTCTCACCCCACCCACACACACTTAATATACACAGTCAAAAATGAAAGTGTATAAAGGGTTAAAACAACCATGTACAAAATCCATTGTTTACACTATCAAATTAGAGGTTAATTTATGGTCCATATGCTTACATCACTGTTTGTGTGTGTTTTGCGGCATGGCAAGTTAATGCTACCACAAGCACCGAAATGATATAACGGCCAAGCCAATGATGCCAAGAGCAACGAAATGGAACTAAAGCCAAGGTAATGATGCCATGAGCAACGGAATGATATAACAGCCAAGGTAATGATGCCAAGAGCAACGAAATGATACTACAGCCAAGGTAAAGATGCCAGAAGCAACGGAATGATTATATAGACAAGGTAATGATGCAATGAGCAACGAGATGATACTACAGCCAAGGTAATGATGCTACAAGCAACGAAATAATACTACAGACAAATACCACGAGCAACGAAATGATACTATAAACAAGGTAATGATGTCACAAGCAACGAAATGATACTACAGACAAGGTAATGATGCTACAAGCAACGAAATAATACTACAGGCAAGATAATGATGCCACGAGCAACGAAATGATACTGCAGGCAAGGTAATGATGCCACGAGCAACGAAATGATACTACAGACAAGGTGATGATGCCATGAGCAACGAAATGATACTACAAACAAGGTAATGATGCCACAGGCAACGAAATGATACTACAAACAAGGTAATGATGCCACAAACAACAAAATGATACTGCAGTGAAGGTAATGATGCCACGAGCAAAGAAATGATACTACAGACAAGGTGATGATGCCACGAGCAACGACGTGATACTACAAACAAGGTAATGATGCCACAAACAACGAAATGATTGCAGTCATGCAATGATGCCACAAGCAATAAAAATGATACTGCAGTCAAGGTAATGATGCCAGAGCAATAAAAACGAAATGGTACAACAGATAAGTAAATGATGCTACAAGCAACGAAATAATATTGCGGACAAGTTAATATATGACGATGTACAATCATTAGAACAATTGATGACACGCAACAAATATATTTCATAAGAAATAAAATCGCACAAGCCTATCACATCGGTCAGAATAAAAAGATTAAAAGAAATATTAAAATAAATGATTTGTAAGATGTTTTTAAGAATAAGTAAAGATTGACTTAAAATGTACTATTAATAGATGAATTGGAGGACATTAGAAAAAATTTGTATTAATGGTAAATGAAATAGAACAAAGTTCGCAAACAGCGGATATATGCTCGACCAAGGTGGAACTGTAATGTTCTCTACTCAAAATTCATAACAACGAATGTATATACAGACAATATCTGTAAGCACGTACTGACAGATGTAATAATACCATAGCATATCTATGTCACTTACAACTAATTAAGACTGTACATCAGCATACAATATCTACTGGCAGTAACTGTACACGCAAAAGAATACTACAACTGTGACATTACCCAGCAAGATATTTTTGAAGTTATAATTTAATTGTCCGCCAAGAATAGACGGTAATGATTCAGAAGCTGCATGTTCTACAAAGGTAAATTACCTCAACACGAAATGGTATAAGGGTTATGCTGTACAAGACAAAAGGATACTAAATCACCTAATGTGTACAAGCACAAAGTAGCTAAAGAAAGTAAGAACTCTAGTCAAATATCAGACAATGCAAAAACACAATGCCATTGACCTACAACCACAGTATCAATATCTAATTTACAACAGGAGCCAAATGGTACCAAAGACTATTTATTTTCTGAACAAAAAATGGCTTGATAAGGTAATAACGATAAAGTAAAAATGGTACTAACAGTAATGTTATATATTAAAAATAATTACCAAAATCTAATACCCCAATGTATAACTTTAATGAAGTATCCGGAACATGCAATTTAAAAGGTTATACATTCTGCGTTATTTACTGTAAATACAATATTTGACAGAATTATATGTTTGAATATATCTTGCCACAAAATATGATGAAAGGTCGAGTGTGATTGAATGGCAAAATTCCCTCCACGAATGTTTGTAATTATCTACTAAAAAAATGAACACGTTGGAGTTCAGCAATTTAACATTGTCCAAAAAGTTAGAAGACATTTAATGACCATAGCCTATGCATCTTATATGACACCTCAATGTATACATGTAATATGATATCAACATAGTTGTATATTTATCAGATAAATGATATGCAAGAGAGTTTGGACGCATGTAATTATAACATAGTAAATTAACAGCACGAGTGATTTGTAGTTCAATCACTAGGAATGTAATTTTAACAGATAAAAATGACATTAACAATATTATAAACATAAACATTTTTTAGAAAATATCCGTGATATAACATAGAAAGCATATTTCCCTGAATTGTCAATACAGACAATGTGGATAACACTGTACAAAGATATACATAGTGTATTCAACCGCCAAGCGATATTACACGTGGAAAAGCTAGATATTACTAAGATAAAGTATACACAGGCAATGTTTGATATACATCACAGGTAAAATGTGCGTCGTGGTAAAATTGACAATAAACAAAGTGGCATATCATATGATAAATCAAGGGGTAGAACCAAATATACAGGCATTCACCATCCAGCGCTATTATAGGCAAAGAAATGCATATTGTATTTACAAACATATTAATATATTGTACAAAATTATACTTTGTAATATATGTACAAAAGTTATGCTGCTCGGAAACATTTTGTTGTTTTATTTTAGCAAATTGTTAGTGTTGTTTACACATGTCATGATGTGTAAAAGTTACATTCAACTATCACCGGCTGAGAACAGGGCCCATGCGACAAAATTTTCAAAACTGTGTTAAATTGTGCTTTTGGCAAAATTAGGTTTCAACAATATTTCCTGAAATTTTAAAGAGATACTGACTTTAAAAATGTCATTTCAGAATCGAGATAATAAATATGTTCCTATATTTTATCGGCAATAAAAAATGGCAAATCGTTTGGATGCAATTTATTACTTTTTATTATATCAGTTGTAGAGTTCTTACAAATCATTATATAAACTACTCTCGGTGACTGCTTCCTGGAGTTCTGACCAGCTATGAGCAACGAAATGGTACAACAGATAAGAAAATGATGCGACACGCAACGAAATAATATTTCAGATAAGTAAATGATCCCACAAGCAACGAAATCATACTGCAGAAAAATAAATGATGCTACAAGCAAAGAAATGATACTACAGACAAGTAAATGATGCTACAATCAAAGAAATGATATTTAAGACAAGTAAATGATGCTACAGAAATGATACTAAAAAGAAGTAAATGACGCTACTAGAAAAGAAATGATACTATGGGCAAGGTAATGCTACCACAAGCAACGAAATTTTCTGCAAAGAAGCGAATGATGCTACAAGTAATGGAATGGTACTACAGACATAGTAATAATATCACAAGCAACGAAATGATACTACAGACAAGGTAATGCTGTCACAAGCAGCAAAAGGATACTACAGACATGGTAATAATACCACAAGCAACGAAATGATACTACAGACAAGGTAATGCTGTCACAAGCAGCAAAATAATACTACAGACAAGGTAATGATGTCACAAGCAGCAAAAGGATACTACAGACATGGTAATAATACCACAAGCAACGAAATGTTACTACAGACATGGTAATGCTGTCACAAGCAGCAAAAGTATACTACAGACATGGTAATAATACCACAAGCAACGAAATGATACTACAGACAAGGTTATGCTGTCACAAGCAGCAAAAGGATACTACACACAAGGTAATGCTGTCACAAGCAGCAAAAGGATACTAAAGAAAAAGTAATGATGTCACAAGCTGCAAAAGGATACTACAGACATGGTAATAATACCACAAGCAACGAAATGATACTACAGACAAGGTAATCATACCACTCATATTATACAACAACTGACGAAATGGTACTAAAGACACGGTAATTTTACCATAAGCAACAAAATGGTACTAATGATAAGGTAATAAAGATACAAGGTACGAAATGGTACTACAGCCGAGTTAATGTTATCATAATTAACGAAATAATACTACCAACAAGGTAGCTATACCCCAAACAATGTGATGAAATCGTTTTAAATGAAAGTAGTCCGGAACATGCAATACAAAAGGTACAATACAGACTTTTTTCTGCCTGTTCGTATTTACTTGTAAAATACAAGCCGTATTTTGACAGAATTAATATAGGTATAAATTAGAATGATATCTTGCACAAATGATGTAATGACATGGAAAGGTAGTGGTGCCATATGAACGGCAAAAATACCCTCCACGGGTAATGTGATAATACTACAAAAATATGATGAAACGTAATGGAGTTCATAGGCAATGTAATAGCACCACAAAAGTTAAGGAAGACATGGTAATGTTACCAATGGCCTATGCACGGTAATGACACCTCAATGGTACCACATGTAAGGTAATGATATCACATACGAGGTAATTATATCAAATATAATGGGACATGCCAAGTAAAGTGCTTGGGCAATGTAATTATACCACATAGCAAAGTTAAACAGGCTAGGCGGTGAATATTGCCTATGGTTCCATTACTTAGGAATGAAAGTTGTTACACAGACAAGATGACATTACACAGACAATATTATAACACATAAATGATTATATTACACAGGCGATATAATACTGACAAGATGATATAACATAGACAAGATGATATTACACAGGCAATGTGATATTACACGGACAATGTGGTATAACACTGACAAGATGATATAACATAGACAAGATGATATTACACAGGCAATGTGATATTACACGGACAAAATGATATTACACAGGTAATATGATATCACACAGGCAAGTTGATATGACACAGGCTAGGTAATGGAATGTGGCGTGGGCAAAATTATTGTATCTAGAGGATAAGACAAATTAGGCATTCAGCAAGATGATAAATCCAGGCGGTAAAAGACCAAACAAATACAGGCATGCAGCCTCCAGGCGCTAATTCAGTAGTGCCGCAGACAATGATATTGTATGATACCAAAGACTATAATTATATCTTAAAACATACATATTTGAGTTTCCTTTTTACAATCCAGACATAACTGCTCTTTTTTATCTGAAGTTACGGTTTTGGCCAAACATGAGAATCCTTTTTTTCAATTTCAGTTGTTTACACGAACATACGCATACAGTATAATTTATTGGCGGTACTAAGTAAAGTTAATACTGCATTCTCCAAAGCATATGAACAGAAACATTTTAACGCAGGTCTATATTTCAAATCATGAGGAGAATGATTGACAGCTTCAAGTGTTCCTTTGATCTTGATTGATGGCTTTGTTAATGGCTTTTTCAGCCCCAGTTACACACACAAGGTGGGCGGCTGGTTATATCGTATCCATTTGCCAAAACGGATATCTTTTGTGCGCAGTTTCACGAAACTTTTCACCCAAGAAAATGGATTTTTGATCTCCGTGTATATATGCTGCTGCTTTATAGTCTTTTAACATCAAAGGGCGCAAATGTAAACATAGGTTTAAGCAAGAATTAGTAGTTCTGTAAAATACAAAGCTGCTTCAAAGGGAGTTTGCCTAATAGATTGTGTTTTGGAGACGGAGTGCTTATGTTTGCTTGTTTACAGTGACAGGTGTCGGAAATAAATGATAATTTCAGTCCTTCAACGAATTACATTTTCCCCCAGGATAAGTGTAACTTCAGTTAACATGTAGACTATTGACATAATCTAGTGCAGAAGTGAAAGTAGCATCAGATTAACTGCATAATGGTAAAAAGATATGCAACTTTAATTTAAAAACACGCGTTTTACGTGAACATTAAAGTTCATAACTAATCTATTTAAATAATTAATCTCCTTGTTATTTTTAAAACATCAACTCCTTCTTGACCACAAGTTAGACTTGTGTTATGATGTGGTTGCTTTTAGATTATAAAATCTAGATTATATTCTCTAATTTTGCCCGACCACTGTTTTTCATTCGGGCTATGATTGACTGACAGCATGCTGTATGGTGTATAATGAGTTGCGCAAATGCCTGTCAACCCCCCATTGCACTGCTTTGATCAATGCCGGCCAACTGACATACAGTAACAGCCTCAGCCACTGATCGCTATTTTCCTTCATGACACTTACATTCACTCCAATAATCGGTTTCTACCGCCACAGCATGCATGTCAATCATTGAATTATAGTCTTTGAGGCTGCTCAAATGTATTCTATTTATTTGACAATAGCAAGCACTGGTCGCCTTATTAAATTCCACAGCATCTTATTCCGGCCCGTTAACCATCCGAGACAGAAAACCGACAGCCGTGTAAAATCGATGGCTTAAATGTGCACAAATCGTAAAATTATTCATAATTTGTATGGACTCAAGCAACTGAGCTGCCTTCCTCACCAAGTTTGAACTTCTCTAGCTCACTGAAAATATACCATCAATGCTGGTGAAAAATTAAATCGCATTTAAATCCAGGCGCGGTATCAGTAATATGAAAATGCTGTAAGCACGTTATACTTAATAATTATATTCTTATTATATAACACATTGCATATTTCACGACAGTTTAGACCAACATTTATTCTCAAAATACACACGTTGCTTATTGACGTCAGCATACACGCGTTGCTTATTGACGTCAGAATACAGGCGTTGCTTATTGCCGTCAGCAAAGACGCGTTGCTTACTGCCGTCAGCATACACGCGTTGCTTATTGCCGTCAGAATACACGCGTTGCTTATTGCCGTCAGAATACACGCGTTGCTTATTGCCGTCAGTATACACGCGTTGCTTATTGACGTCAGAATAAACACGTTGCTTATTGCCGTCAGTATACACGCGTTTCTTATTGCCGTCAGCAGACACGCGTTGCTTATTGCCGTCAGAATAAACACGTTGCTTATTGCCGTCAGTATACACGCGTTTCTTATTGCCGTCAGCAGACACGCGTTGCTTATTGCCGTCAGGCATATGCGCGTTGCTTATTGCCGTCAACATACACACGTTACTTATTGCCGTCAGCATACACACGTTGTGTACTGACGTCAGCAGCATACACACGTTGCTTATTGCCGTCAGCGTACACACGTTGCTTATTGCCGTCAGCATACACACGTTGCTTATTGCCGTCAGCATACACACGTTGTGAACTGACGTCAGCAGCATACACACGTTGCTTATTGCCGTCAGCCTACACACGTTGCTTATTGTCGTCAACATACACACGTTGCTTATTGTCGTTTTCAACGAAAACAGAAGATCGAAATTGAAGGAATTGAGATTGATATTGTGTTGCTCGTCCTGACGTAAAAAACCGACTTTGGAACAAAATGTCCGAAAAAAAACTTTGAAAATGGATGACATGACGTAAAAAGGTAAACAATCAGGTAAACAGTGGAGTATACTTGTATGTCTTTAAAGCTCATTGAGAACCTGTGACTTATAGATCATTTTTTTTTTCATAAAAACATGGTAAAACAGCGATATTTCATTTTTTTTTATTTTTAGTTTTTGACGTGGGGTCTATATTTACAACTAAAACAACTAATTTGTATACGATAGTGTGTCTTCCACATAGTAATCATGACTTTTAGGTTAAGGTTATGTTTTAATCTATATGTCTCAGTAGAATCAAAGTTCTCACCAGCACTTTTAGTAGATATTCAGGATAATATCGCTGCTGGGCTCAGGGATGTTATGTTGCATCAGTGGCTCAGAACGGAGAACCTCGTTACCACGCAGTTCAGGGTCATACAAGGCCAAAGAGATATAATTAGGGACAAGCAGCTAAGATATATCCCCTTCATATGGAAGAACAGTCAAAAATTAAAAGGTAAAATGTAAGAGTAAAATTCCTGGAAGCATTGAGCAACAGCAAACACATTTCAAAGTAGACCAAGTGGTGGAAAAATATAGCAGACAGGTTGCTTCTAATCCATTAACAAGTAAAGTGACTTGAAGTAGGACCCTATATTTTCTTGATTTTAGACAACCCCTGAGGCAATTCAAATTTTGCATTCGTAAAGCGAAAAAATGGAAATTAAGAAAAATATTTTTAGAATAAGAAAAAAAAGAAGAAGAATTTCTAGTCGGTAGGAATACAAGCGTCATTTTATTTATTTCAATATTCATATAAAGAAAAGAAAACTCTCTGTCGCCTTCGTCTTAATTCGTACAACCTATATAAATACCAAGCATGAAGGTACGATCTGAAAAGATCGTACCTTCGCACTAGGCCTCTGATCGCGAAGCTACGATGGTAACAACTTTGCGCTTCGTGATAGTACTCTCGCGTTTCGTGTTTAAAAAGGGACACCCGGATGGCAAAGCGAGGAGCATCACGTGTGTTCTATTCGTTTCCTTCTTATAGTCTATCATAATGTGTTCATTTCTTTTTTCTGAAGATGTCAAGTATCCACATGTCGTTTAGTATCTAGGACATAGTGTGTACTCTATTCGAAATGTCTATGTCGCGTATTCTCTGTCCGTTTGGTTTAGTATCTAGACTATAATGTGTGTTTAGTATCTAGGATATAGTGTGTACTCTATTCGAAATGGCTAGTGTCTTTGACGTCGCGTGTTCTCTGGTAGTTTTGTTTAGTATCTAGGATATAGTGTGCACTCTATTCGAAATGGCTAGTGTCTATGACGTCGCGTGTTCTCTGTCCGTTCCGTTTAGTATCTAGGATATAGAGTGCACTCTATTCGAAATGGCTAGTGTCTATGACGTCGCGTGTTCTCTGTCCGTTCCGTTTAGTATCTAGGATATAGTGTGCACTCTATTCGAAATGGCTAGTGTCTATGACGTCGCGTGCTCTCTGTCCGTTCCGTTTAGTATCTAGGATATAGTGTGCACTCTATTCGAAATGGCTAGTGTCTATGACGTCGCGTGTTCTCTGTCCGTTCCGTTTAGTATCTAGGATATAGTGTGTATTCTATTCGAAATGGCTAGTGTCTATGACGTCGCGTGTTCTCTGTCCGTTTCCTTTAGTATCTAGGATATAGTGTGCACTCTATTCGAAATGGCTAGTGTCTATGACGTCGCGTGTTCTCTGGTCGTTTCGTTTAGTATCTAGGATATAGTGTGCACTCTATTCGAAATGGCTAGTGTCTATGACGTCGCGTGTTCTCTGTCCGTTCCGTTTAGTATCTAGGATATAGTGTGTATTCTATTCGAAATGGCTAGTGTCTATGACGTCGCGTGTTCTCTGTCCGTTTCCTTTAGTATCTAGGATATAGTGTGCACTCTATTCGAAATGGCTAGTGTCTATGACGTCGCGTGTTCTCTGGTCGTTTCGTTTAGTATCTAGGATATAGTGTGTACTCTATTCGAAATGGCTAGTGTCTATGACGTCGCCTGTTCTCTGTCCGTTTCCTTTAGTATCTAGGATATATCGTGTAGATTCTGTCTTCTGGAAATATCTAGTATATAGGATATCGCTTGTGCTCTATTTGTTTCCTTGCTTCTAGTATGTAGTATACCGCGTGTTCTCTGTTCGTTTCATTTTTCTTAAAATATCTGTATCTTGGATATTATGTTTGCAGTATTCGAGTCCATAATCTAGGATATCATGTTTCTTTCAGCTTGTATGAAGCAGCCGTGTGTGCTGTGCTTATATTTAAACTATATATATTCTACTTCTCCGACAAGTTCAGCATCCAATCAATTGAGCCTAACACGTTATCAAGGATTATCTTTGCAAATATTTAGCAGATATTTACCTTCATTTTTGCGCGCCGCATTGTCGTTTGACACTTCGATGTAATAATTATGACGTACAAACGGTACATGTACTCAAAAACGTACCTGAAGTGGTTGTATGAAAATGAGATTAAATGTACATGTTTCGATTTATGGAAAGCCGTACACGCCAAATGTTATAATCGAAGTTTATGGGGTGGTTTCTAACCATGTGTTGCATAATAACACACAGTTTCAGTGTTTTTTGTTAAATAAGGAAATACCCTGTCCGCAATGTGCCAAGTATAGAAGGATCATTATTATTAGACACGGAGTTAAAGAAGACTTTATAAACACTGAAAATATGGAAGTAAATTTTCGCTGAACGAGATTAAGAGAAGACTCATTTCAGCTACGAAAGGCCATAAAAATATGGTAATGAAAACATATAGCAAAACAATATCATCACATTAAATAAATTTTTTATTACACTGCACTTTATGCAGAATGGCGTCTCGTTGTTCTTGTATAATTCGCAAATACGTTATTATTTATTATGTGAATATGCATGTGTAACCCAAGCCTGCTCTTCACCGCCCTTTACAACATTTTCCCCGAGGTTCGTGATTGTTCATTCCGCTCTTCTCAGATAGAATTACACGAGGTATTTACCATTACTGATAAGAATATTGCCATTTTCTTTTGAAGTTGCCGCTTAATTGTTCAATCTGTCAAACTTAAGACAGGAAGCCTTTCGACACGTCAATCTTAATCTTTGCGTAAACACCTTAACACTAACCAGATTGATTGATACATATCGTTTCCGTACATAACAGTAAGTTTGCCGCCCTTGTTTCTTGTAAGATTTGGCTGTGTGTTTCTAAGTTAAACAGAACTATTTCTGATCAACTTTGAAGATGAATCTGACCTGCATCAACGTATCCATTAATGCGCTAATAAGCTAAACATTGTCAACATGTTTCAATTTACAGAACGTAGAGTGTTCTGGTTTTATTGTTTTTTGTTTTGTTTTTTGTTTTGTTGTTGTTGTAAGAACTTACATAACCGTTATTAATAGTCATTGAAACAAGCTCTCAAAGATATCAAATTGCCATCAGTATAAAATATATATATATATTTAACTAAATATATGAATAAATTGTATGGAAGGAGCTACATTCATAATCAAGTGTCATATAGCAATAGCTGATTGTGCTTTTTTTTTCTTCCTTTTTATAAGTTTTTACTTCCCCTTTTCTAGCGGCTGTACATATTTGTACTGTGTTTCGCTATAAATGTATGCAATGTGTACAAATGTATGCAGTGTGTACTATTTGAAACCTTAAGCAAAGTACTGTTCATACACAAAAACATGTTAATTTCATACATAAACTATAATTATGTAGTAACTGCACGAAATTCGGGTCTAATATTCCTTTAATGCAGTATGAATTTTCTTCGTTTTTGTCCTGCTATGTGTAAGTCGCCTATTGTCACTTCAGCCGACATTTATCTTTTCATTTCTATATTTATTGCAACTACATCATCGCAAAACCATCGTATAAATTAGTTCTGATTGACAGAAGAGCTTTTGAAAAGATTAATGATGCTTTATTATAACACGGCTGACTAAGAGCGGTCATATTTACTATCGTGACATTTGATTGGGTGAATAGGACCGCCTTCTGTCTCCGCCTTCCATTAGCTGGAGTTATGTTCTCTCAACCAATGAAAACAAACGTTACAAAAATATCGTTCGCCTGTCGGAAGTACATCCTTCCTGCGTAAACGCGTTATGTACGATGTTGAATGTGACTGTATGGGCGGCATAGCGAAGACAATCTCAAAAGAAAAGGATGGTAGTTTGATTGACAGCTGTTCCTGTCTGTGTGATACATTACTTCTATCAAAGTTGTCAGCGATTATAATATAACGCCATTTTGTGTAACAAACTTCGTTGTACTGTACAGAACGCTAACGTGTCATGTTTATTTCATAACGTTTTGGACGTTTAACATTTCAGAAAGTGACTATAAGACTTGGATACATATGACAAAATGCCAGTGATGGATAGATATGAATCTATGAAAATGTTGTCTTCGTCGGCTTCCCAGTACTTGCCGCCGGATTACTTACAACCTCTGCCAACAACTGTAAGTACAAATTACATTGTTCTTACCTGATAATATTTACTTTATTTGATTAGAGTATATAGCAGCTTTGATGGCAGACTATCAGATGTTCTTAATCTTTCGCAGTTTGTATGTTTAAGTATCTTTGTAATAACTAGTACGTGCTTTTTGATATAACAAATCTTAAACCAGACAAGCGTCTTTGAAAATAAGTTATAACGTATTCCTAGCGCGTACTTCACTCCGCTATTACATCCAGTTTAATAGCACAGTTGCCCCTTTAACGCCAACCGCCGCTGTGTATCGTTCTTTATGGAGCTATATCGGAAAAGAGAATATCTAAATCAATACGTACTTATGGTACAAGTCCAAACAAATTAGGGACAAATTAGATTCTCGATATTGACTGAAAAACGAGATTCTATAACCGTGAGGATGTAACATGCTGAATTTCAATGCCTGAGAATAAAGGAAAGACTTGTAGTAACATAATTGACAATTCAGACGACAGGGAATATCCTTCACTGCTAGTCCTTAAAATGTATTTCTTTTTTATTCCAAAACGAAACTTGATTAGATACATATTCATCTTTAACAATGAGTTTTAGTTCATTAGTCAGTTTTTACATAAATGTTTCTGAAAAATAGCAATGATTAAAGAGTAATATGAATTTATCTACAAAAGGGATAGATGTTTACTTATTATGTTTACTTCTTTCAGCTTGATGCTAAAAATAGTCCATTGGCTCTCCTTGCTCAGACGTGTAGCAGCATTGGTAAGGATCCACCGCCCAAGTCCATCATACCGCCGCTTGAAAAGAAAGATACAACTGGAAAATCGTCTCCATCTGACAGCGAACTGGACACTAAATCAACCCCGTTAACAGAGAAAGATGGTCGCAGCTCTTTAAATGGCCAGAGAACAAGTCGAAGTGACACAAAGGATATTTCTAATTTCTATCCAATCTCAACTTCGAGTCCAAAACCGGAAAAATGTCATACGGATGTTCATAAGACAAAGGATGAGAGGAAAATTAGTGATAATGACACAAAATCACCAAAAGCGACTTCAAGACCTATGTCATCATCGTCCTCGTCTTCTGGATTAAAATCAAATATTGACAGGATGAGCCCTAAACACAAAACAAATGAACACACAAAGGAGATCCGTGATTCAAAGTATTCTCCATCAGTAAAGAGCCAAAGGTTGGACTCTCCAATTAGACGGGACAATTCCCCAGGTCAAGATGTTAAACACCAACATTCATTATATCCAGGATTGCCTTATGGGCCATTTAGTATGCCGAATATACCTTTCCCAGGAGGGATGCAACCTTCGGCAGAAGCAATGGTTGCTGCTGGCTACCCGTATGGCCTTCCCGGACATAGTAGTTACAGTCTAGCATCTGCACATGCTCTAGCAGCTCACCAGGCTGCTCTGAAATCCGGATCCTCAGCGGCATTGTCCCAGTATATGCAGTATGCTAGAATGAGAAATCCGACAGGACCGTCCGCCTGTAAAGACCCTTATTGTACAAACTGTGTTTCTTCAGCGCCTCCGAACTCACATTTATCACAGTGTTCTTCACCCGGTTGTGCCCAGTGCTCACATGAAAAGACATTACAAGGAATAGGTGTGTTTGGACTTCCAGGTTCAAATCCTCTACATTCACCATTCAGTGTGCCTTCTTCAGCATCTCTTGGACTTACTCATTTACATAATCTGTATGCTCAAAATCTTTTGACACAACAAGGACAACAACACGTGTGTAACTGGATGATGGGTAGTGACTACTGTGGTAAACGCTTTAATTCGTCTGAGGAACTTTTACAGCATCTAAGAACACACACTTCCGGTGGAGAGTCTGCTCTTAGTGCCTACAGCTCACTAGGACTATCAATACCACCACCGACGGACTTGCCGCCGGGTCTTTCAGGATATTTAGGTTCCAGCGGAAATATAAGTCCAGAGACATTAAGAAGAATGTATCCAACTAGTATTAGTCCGCTAAGCGGAAGTGCTCTTTCAAATCGCTATCATCCCTATAAATCGGCATTGCCGAATATGCCGTCTGGAATTCCGTCACAACAGTCGTTGTCGTCACTGAGTCCCTATTATTCACCATATAGTTTATATGCCCAAAGACTAGGAGCAGCTGCGGTGCCTTAAAATGGAGACTAGTAAAACTTTAAAATTGTGATAAAACCTCTTTTGTGTTTAATAAATGAATTGTTATAAACTTGATATTCAGAGTGCTTTTAACTGAATGTGCTATTAACTTTGGAATATATATATACATAAAAAATGATTAATGATCTCAGAATGTTTGGAGTATAAATCATTTCACATGCAACAAAACATTTAATTTATGTTTGTTGTAACAATTGGTAATTTTATTATTTTATTACGTGTTGAATGTTTTAACTTGGCGTTTCAGACTTAAGAAAACAACCCTACTGTGACACGGATTTTGTTATTTTCACACTGTTCTTGTAATATTTATTTATATTGCACATGAATGATATTAAATTAAAAAGTATAAAATGTGTACTTTTTTCATCATATTGGAGAAAACGCCGTACTGCTTAAAAAACACTAAGCGATATAAACGTATTTGAATAAGTATTTCAACAGTACTTAAACTGATTTTTTAACATTTTTTCAGTCCGTTAGTTTATTTATTTGGCTTTCCCCTCTTTTTTAATATTCATATTTTGAAAAATTAACATGATCATGACCTGCCTAAAATAAGTTCCAGTTTTAAGCTGTCCGACAGACTAGCAGAAAATGCCAAAATTTCGGTTTTAATTCCTCACATATTTTTTTTAATGGATTTGCCAAATAATCATATAAGGAAGCTCATTTGCCTTTAATAAAAATAACACGTTTGTTTTTGATTAAAATGGTAAATAATTGATGAGTTGGAATACCGTGACTGTTTACTATAACTTCTAATATATACTGAATATACACGATATTTACAGGTCGCCCAATTCAATTTTTGAAAAAATGGCATTACATTTTGTGATGAAGAAATTCATACATTTATTATCAAAATTTGCAAAATTTCTATGTTTACAATTCCATTTCTTAAAAATATTAAAATATAGATAATACTTTTGGAGACGTGGTATAAGCAGTTGGTATGGGGAGACTTTATATAAGCAGCAGTATGATGAAGGTATTTAACAATGGAACTGCAGTAGGTGTTGGCAAATACAGCGTGCAGCATCTTCTATTCGACGAACCCTGATATTAGTTTTTATTACTTAGAAGAGATGTTTTAACATAACAAAGTCAAGGCAATTTGTTTTATACCAAACAATAGGACCCAGTGCCTACATCAAAGTTGCATATCCAAGTCATGAAGTTGTAAAATAACTAAAATTGATAATAAATGGTGAATGAGTAATGATATATATAATTATTCCCTTTCGAACTATTTACTTGAGAGAAGACCTCCTTTAAATAGCAAAACATTGCTTTGAAATTTTGCAGACGACATAAAAGTAACGTGACGTGTCTGCAGGACCGTGACAAGTTATAGCGAACCTGTCAAAATCTCCAGTTTATGATGACAAGTTTATAGGTATCGTGTAAAACTGAATGAGGTTTATTTCACACAGGGATTGCCTTGTTTAGATCACCCATTTAGCTGAGGATATATGTAAAAGGTGTAATAAGAATGTCAGCTTTTTTGTTTCCTTTGCTGTTACTTTTTTTTCTTAGGACAAAACTGGTAAAAAGCTGAAGCAATGAGACATTGTCAATTACATCATCACAAAACAAAATGAAAACTAACGAGTACGGTTTAAACTAACGACAGACCAGTACTGTCTTAAGTTCCCCTTAGCACGGCTAAGACTAAATGACACGTTCAGTACTGTCTTAAGTTCCCCTGAGCACGGCTTACACTAAATGACAAAAAGTACAGTACTGTCTTAAGTTCTTCTGAGCACGGCCTAGACTAAATGACAAAAAGTACAGTACTGTCGTAAGTTCCCATGAGCACGGCTTAGACTAAATGACAAGAAGTACAGTACTGTCTTAAGTTCCCCTGAGCAGGCTAAGACTAAATGACAAAAATACAGTACTGTGGTAAGTTCCCCTGAGCACGGCTTAGACTAAATGACAAAAAGTACAGTACTGTCTTTCCCCTGAGCACGGCTTAGACTAAATGACAAAAATACAGTACTGTCGTAAGTTCCCCTGAACACGGCTTAGACGAAATGACAAAAAGTACAGTACTGTCGTAAGTTCCCATGAGCAAGACTTAGACTAAATGACAAGAAGTACAGTTACTGTCTTTAAGTTCCCCTGAGCACGGCTAGGATTAAATGACAAAAAGTACAGTACTGTCTTAAATTCCCTTGAGCACGGCTAAGACTAAATGACAAGAAGTACAGTACTGTCTTAAGTTCCCCTGAGCACGGCTTAGACTAAATGACAAAAAGTATAGTACTGTCGTAAGTTCCCATGAGCACGGCTTAGACTAAATGACAAGAAGTACAGTATTGTCTTAAGTTCCCCTGAGCACGGCTAAGACTAAATGACAGAAAGTACAGTACTGTCTTAAGTTCCCCTGAGCACGGCTTAGACTAAATGATAAAATGTACAGTACTGTCTTAAGTTTCCGTGAGCACGGCTAAGACTCAATGACACAAGTACAGTACTGTCGTAAGTTCCCATGAGCACGGCTAAGACTAAATGACAAAAAGTACAGTACTGTCTTAAGTTTCACTGAGCACGGCTTAGACTAAATGACAAACAAGTACAGTACTGTATTAAGTTCCCCTGAGCGCGGCTAAAACTAAATGACAAAAAGTACAGTACTGTCTTAAGTTCCCCTGAGCACGGCTTAGAATAAATGACAGACAAAGACAGTACTGTCTTAAGTGCCCCTGAGCACGGCTAAGACTAAATGACAAAAAGGTACAGTACTGTCTTAAGTTCCCCTGAGCACGGCTTAGACTAAATGACAAAAAGTACAGTACTGTCGTAAGTTCCCATGAGCACGGCTCAGACTAAATGACAAAAAGTACAGCACTGTCTTAAGTTCCACTGAGACGGCTTAGACTAAATGACAAACAAGTACAGTACTGTCTTAAGTTCCCCAGAACACGGCTAAGACTAAATGACAAAAAGTACAGTACTGTATTAAGTTCCCTGAGCACGGCTTAGACTAAATGACAGACAAAGACAGTACTGGCTTAAGTTCCCCTGGTCACGGCTTATACTAAATGACAGATAAGTACAGTACTGTCTTAAGTTCCCCTGAGCACGGCTTAGACTAAATGACAAACAAGAGGGACATGATGGCCCTATATCGCTCAACTGAGTTTAATAGATTGCTTGAACAAATTTCTTTGTGAAAGCTTCAAAAACAAAAAACTAGGTAAGTAGGTCATGGTAAAGATTATTGAAGATAACTACTGAAATCTGTTAAAAATTTTACAGGTGGTACAAATCTCTTTGCTGTAGCTTCTAAAACAACAAAGTAGGTCAGTGTAAAGAATATTTATGGTGAGTATTGAAATCTACAAGGGACACCCCTAGCGTGGCATATATTGACCCCAGGGTCGTGATTTGAACAATCTTTGTAGAGAACCACAAGAGCATGCCACATACTAAGTATATCTAAGCTCTGGACCTAATTGTTTAAGACAAGAATTTTCTTAAAGGTTTTCCCTATACAAGTCTATTTAAACCAAGTGCCCCCGGGGCGGGCCATTTTTAACACAAGGGGGATAATTTAAACAATCTCGGTAAAGGACTACTATAAGATTCTACATACCAAATATCAAAGCCCTAGGCCATGTGGTTTTGTGCCAAAAGATCTTCAAAGTTTTCCCTATGTAATTAATCATGTGACCCCAAGGGTCGGGACGCATTGACCCCAGGAGGATACTTTAACAATCTTGATAAAGGACTATATGATGCTACATACTAAATATCAAAGCCCTAGGCCCTGTGGGTTTGGATAAGAAGCTTTTCAAAGTTTTCCCTATATGTAAGTCTATATAAATCATGTGACCCCAGGGTGGGGTCATATGATGCTACATACTAAATATCAAAACCCTAGGCCCTGTGCTTTGGGACAAGAAGATTTTCAAAGTTTTAACCTATATAGTTGGTCTATATAAACCACGTGACCCCAAGGGCGGGGCCATATTTGACCCTAGTGACATAATTTGAACAATTTGGTAGACGCTCACTAGATGATGCTACATAGCTAATATCAAAGCCCTATGCCATTTGGTTTTTCAAAGTTTTTCCCTATATAAGTCTATATAAACCATGTAACCCCCAGGGTTGGGCCATATTTGACCCTAGGGAAATAATTTGAACAATCCTGGTAGAGGACCACTAGATAATGCTGCTTATCAGGTATCAAAGCCATAGGCCCTGTAGTTTTGGACAAGAAGATTTTTAAAGATTTTCCTTTCGGTAGCCGTGGCAACCAGAGTTCTGTACGGAATTCAATTTTTTGAACAATTTTTAAAGAAGACCATCCAAGAAACATCCCTGTGAAGTTTCATCAAAATTGGCCTGGTGGTTTAGGAGGAGATGTTGTTCAAAGGAAAATGTTGACGGACGACGAAAGATGCAGCACGGACAACCACTGACCACAATAACTCACCCTGAGCACGAAGTGCTCAGGTGAGCTAACAAGTACAGTACAGTCTTAAGTTCCCCTGAGCACGGCTTAGACTAAATGACAAGAAGTACAGTATTGTCTTAAGTTCCCCTGAGCACGGCTAAGACTAAATGACAGAAAGTACAGTACTGTCTAAGTTCCCCTGAGCACGGCTTAGACTAAATGACAAAATGTACAGTACTGTCTTAAGTTTCCGTGAGCACGGCTAAGACTCAATGACACAAGTACAGTACTGTCGTAAGTTCCCATGAGCACGGCTAAGACTAAATGACAAAAAGTACAGTACTGTCTTAAGTTTCACTGAGCACGGCTTAGACTAAATGACAAACAAGTACAGTACTGTATTAAGTTCCCCTGAGCGCGGCTAAAACTAAATGACAAACAAGCACAGCACTGTCTTAAGTTCCCCTGAGCACGGCTTAGACTAAATGACAGACAAGTACAGCACAGTCTTAAGTTCCCCTGAGCACGGCTTACACTAAATGACAAACAAGTACAGTACAGTCTTAAGTTCCCCTGAGCACGGCTTAGACTAAATGACAAACAAGTACAGCACTGTCTTAAGTTCCCCTGAGCACGGTTTAGAAAAGTAAAGTACTGTCTTTGAGTTCCCCTGAGCGCGGCTTAGACTAAATCACAAAAAGTACAGTACTGCCGGTCGCAGTATTTAAAAAAAAATACAATATTTATAAATAAGGTTATTTATTTGGCTTATCGTAAATAATAGGACAAATCGCTGCGCTGTATCTCGGCTGTATTTGTTAAAAATGATTGCCAGGTCAAAAGTTGATACTAAAATCGAAGGTAAAACTCAATTTCGAGTAAGCTTTGAACTTCGAGTCAGCTCGATAATCGAAATTCAGCATCGATTATGTTGAATTTCGAGCCAGTCAGAAGATTTACGTACAAATTTTCATAAACTTGAATTTCGATCTTTGGACAGGCTCGCAATTCAATCCTAGTTCGAAATTTAACGTTTAGAACACTTGAATTACGATCTTCGATCTGGCTCGAAATCCACCCCCAGCTTGAAAATCGAGTTTCTGAAGATTTGAATTTCGGTTTTAGTGCTGGTTAGGTCGGAATCTGAGCCAACTTCTCGATGGTTTTTGTTTCAGTAGAATTTAATAAAATGTATCCAAGTTTTCCGATATTACGAGAAAAGAATGTTAACAAGAATAAATGCTTATTCTCCTCCAATATTTCATACAATCCCGCGAAGGCCAGCAGACGACATACTAAAGTCTTTCAGGCGCCATGTGATAAAAGCGAACACGACAGTTTTGCCAAAGAAAGATGATTGGTTGTCAAAGTAGAGAAATAAAGTGAATTTGATGTCAGAAACACATAGCCATTGTAGATGGATGAAAAATGGACTCGTCATAACAGTGTAATTAGTTTAGTAATGATGGAGTTTCTTGTGTGGAATTTGAAGTAATGGACACGGCGTTTATATTATAATTTATATTAGCTCGACTTTGGTGATTGGAACCACGTTCGAGTCCGCATTCTGGAAAAATCAGTACTGGTGTTATATGCTAAGATGTGGTCTTGGCCCAAGTATGACTCGAACCCACGACCACCAGGTTGAGCGGATCTACACGCTTACCACTAGACTATATCACAACTTTAATGGGCCAGAATAATCATTAGTGTTACATTTTATTGTTTAAGAAACAATATATCCAAGACAGTGATTTGTCATTGAATAAACTAATTGTTTTGGAGTTTCCTATCACAAGAGCCGAACTCTTCTCCGCTTGATGGATCATCACCAAAGCTTGGTCGGTAGCATCCTTGTAAGGTCCTCACTCAAATTTATGCAAACCCAGAACAATCAGTTGTCTAGACTAGCCCTGGCCTACACTCATAATTAAGATATTTCTATGTTTTTTGTCCAATTCCATTTCATAGAGACAAAAGCCTGTCTATTCTAGAGATTTTCTAAGAGGACTTATGTTAAAATATTATGATATTGGACATAGGATATAGACTGACTCAGATCACTACATTAAATTATAATCAAAGGCCTGAAGGGCCTGAGTCGGCTAATGATTGATGTACTGACAGTATAGTTTACCAGTTTCAGTTTGTTTTTAGTTTTTTTCCCCAACTAAAGAGAGATTTTGATACAATAAATGAAATGAACATTCGGTCGATGGCTAGTAAAACTTTGATGGACATTATACAAGTATTTAAACCCAATATATTTCTCTAAAATTAAAGAGTGGCTCGCAGAAATAAAAATGTTGAAAGTACAAACTATAATTTGACAGCTGACACTAAGATACTGCCCATGACTTTATATATTTTTTCAGTAAACATTTGCCTCCGGCATTGCCAAAAGAGGCAATTATCGGCTGGTATATATTCGCACATGATAAAATTTGAATATGACAATTTATAATATTAAAATTTTACAGCGCGGATTGCCACATACAATTTGTAACGGATGGACGAAAGAACTGATATTTTACAGATATTATAATGGGCCTGGCGATAGCCTTGTCATATGTTAGGTATTGTTCAATCATATTATAAGTGATGTCAATTTAAAGTATACTTACTTTTGCGTTTAGAGATACATGTATGTAAATGTTAATGAGTGTCAGTATATAGTGTAACCGATATTAATAAATGCAGATCTGTTTTAGTTAAAACTATCATTTATTCTATTTCAGACTTGTTAACCCCTTAAAAATCATGTCTGTTATTCCGAAGTCCATCCACTTTCAATTATCCATTTTGATTCATGTAGACAGGCAGGCCAAGACTGGGCAGAAAAATGTTTGAGCCATTTTTACGTGGTCGGTAGCAGGGTGGGTGTGGGGAGGGGTGTTTCTTTCCGCTTTAAATTGCAGTCAGATTTTGAAATGGGCATTGCGACAGGTGGTAAAAGGGCAAATGTATCAAACTGTAAAGTGGCAATATGGGGGAAGGGTCTGGGAGGATACCCCCTCCTGCAAGTAGAGTTTGGGGTATTACCACAAGAAATTTTTGAATATGTAGACCCTTGATACAGCCTTTGGTGCGATTTTAACTGAAAATCTTCTGTTTCAATTTTTAAATATTACCTAGATTCTTTCTAGTATTACAATATCCAAAGTATGACTGTCACTTCATCTTTTTACTTTCAGATCATGCCTCAGGACTAGAATATGAGTCTGACATAGATTATATGTAGGTGTAATAAAAATAAATTCTAGAATCATTTCTGTTACAATAATATCTATCATGTATGTTACTTGAATGTTAAAATTTCATAACACAGCTCGATATTTACCCAAAATATTATATCCGGATACGATTACACTTTTCTCCAGTTTCAACAATATATTTTACAAATTGTGATGATATGAAGACCTTGAGCAGCAATTGGCAGTATCTGACATTGACGTTTACGGTTAAATTACCTCTTATTTAAATCTTTTCATAAAAAAGTTGTTTCGTTTCGTCAAAGCAGCCAAACATAGACGATCTACTTTCGATTTCAAAAACTACAAGAAAATACAATTTAATGTTTCGCCGATTTGTTTATTTCTCGGAAAATAAGAATAAAAGTCATTTTTAATATCAGTAGTAACTAAACAAACCAGTAAGAGCTTCTTCTTCCGATAATTTATCCGTTTACTGACTGCAAAATTCAACCCACGCAAAGTCGTAGAAGCGTTGTTATAAACAGGTCACGCGTGTTCGCCGACAAGTGTCCAGAATGTAGTTAGGATTCATCCGCGAAGTCTCGCGGAAGAATTAACGTACTGCACATATCTTATTCGGGTCATTTAAAATGAAGCTGTCATAATTTAATTTCATCGATGTGGTAAACTCTTTGATAAGAGACATTCCAATGCTTTCAGAGGTACCCACTCAATAAAATACTAGCAGTATGTTCTGGAACTATATTTTGTCTTTCGCTGGATGTTACGCAAGCTTTGTAAGCCTGCACAATTCATAAAATGCACAGCGCAATAAATTTGTTATTTGCGCAATGATTTTAAAGATTATTTTTTGAAACGGACAGGGTAACAAATGGATAATTTGGCTAATAAGTTAATATGCAGTTTTTATTTGAATTTGTGAACATCATATTTGCTATTTTGTGACAACAGGGCATAAAATTCGTCACCATAATCATATGCGCAAATGTATTACCAAATCCCGCAGAATCGTTATGCGTGTTTATGCTTAATGAGTTACCGCGGAAGAAAATACGTGGCTTTATTCGAGTATTGCACAATTACAAGTCATAAATATGACAGATTACATCGTATATTGGTCATAGCAAATAGGATTGACATAAATGAACTGCATTCGATCAATGAACTCTTTGAAATTATAGACAATCCAATGGAACTACATCACTTCGCTGTGTTGTGAGGCCATTAAGAATGAGAAATCGGGCGATAGCAAGGACTCGTCAAACGCTTGACAGCGTTTAGCCGACTCAAAAATGTAAAAAAATATATATTAGTCTAGGAGCTAGTGTATTAGTTGACTAACCTGAAATAATAACAAGGTAAGCTTTTGTAAAAGTTAGTCTGTGGCCCATTCATTATGCTAATGTTCAATATAACTGAAACCAGTTTCGCAAAATGGAAACAAATTTCATTTAGAAAGAGTCTTTTTTCGGCGACGCCGTCTAACTTCGTTTTCGTTACCTACGCCACGTGACTTCAGTTTGCAAATCAAACTACTTGATAACGCATTATAGATAATTTATCGAAATGGAAGATTTATGCAACACTCTGTCAGATTGGACGAGAGTGTCAATTTCTTTCACTCTGTTGATTGTGCTACGCTGAGTGTAATGTAGACAAAGCGTTTATCCTAAACGACGCTGTTCACAGTTTTAAAGCTAACTTTGGCTCAGTATATTTAGCAAGAATATTGATATATCTCAAAATGATAAGTAAATTTAATAAATATGATAAAAACCTGTTCAAATACCAACATATATCAAATTAAAGAAAGAGCTGAAAACGGTCTGCGTATCACATGAATAAGGGTGTGATAAGGGTCTTTTATGTAGAGAAGTGCTTTTTAAAAGATTTTCCTTGTTACAATTGTCGTCTGTATATGAAAGGTTTCTTGCCTTTGTGACTTATTCAGATTGCATATTAAAATGAGTACTTGTTTGCTTTGATATATTTGTTATAAATTATTCATCTGATTTATTATATATGAATATTTTTCTTTAGTATGGTATGCAAATATTGAACTCAGTTGAAACCTGTTTTATTATATATATGCTATATACGATGCATACAGTTTATCTATGTGATATGACTACAGTCAAACTTTGCTTATGAAACAGAAGTATTGAAATAATTACAATTGTATGTTTTGCTTGACCTTCACTTTTTTATAGGTGTGACGTCATTGTCCAAAGATTCATGAATAGCGAATATGCATTTGTTAAAGCGGGATCAGTTGGCCTATTTTAGAAATAAATAAAAATAATAAATAAAAAAATCCTTTAATTGATTTTTTCTCATGTATTCTAATCAAACTTGATTTGTAGCATCTTTATTAGGCCCGCAGCCAACTTTGTTCAGCTGGGACATTTAACCCCTTTTAGGGGCTGCTAGAGCTAAAACTAGAAATGCTTTTATACAGCGTCTCATGAACAGCTTGGTGGATCTTTGTCATACTTGGTCTGGAGCATCATTATAAGGTCCTCTTCCAAATTTATTTATATAGGAACTTGGGCCTTATTAGGGACCACTATAGCTAAAAGTAGATATGCCTTTCTTCGCATTAACCACTAAAATGTAATGGATTTTTATCAAACTCGATGTGTACCAATATCGTAAGGTCTCCTGCTGTTTTGTTACAAATGGGGATAGGGACCAATTTAGCTAAAAATATTTACACGTTTAATGACCTCTTCTCATGAACCGCTTCTTGAATCTTCATCAAACTACTGCTGTTATTATTCGTCTAAGGATAAACGAAACAAAATTGCAACCCTACGAAACCTTTGCGAAAAATTAAAAGAGAACCATTTAAATTGTTAAAGTGCGGTGTTTAGTTTTGCAATTTGAAAAATGTTAGATGAAAGATGAATGTTAGATGAAAAATTCATAAACTTCTTTCCTTATTACAATTCGCCGACCATCATTTTTAAAGATATTTCTTGTTTACGGTTTATGTAGTGTAATAGCTGGCTTTCAGCTTGTCAATGCATTTGCAATTGCTTTAATACATAGAAAGCAAGGTAAAAAACCTCCATAGATTTCAAAAGCTTTGTGGGTTTTTTTTCGTGGTTTTTAAACAAAAATCCTATCGTTGAGCAGAAATTCTGTATTACAAAGCGCACAGGATACATACTACAGTACAATACATAAAATGACGAACTCTGTGTATTAGTTAGGAAAAAGCAAGACTTAATTAGGACATATACTGAGTCTTAATTAGGAGACACAATCTCCTACTTAGGGGTCACTAGTTCCTAAGTAGGAGAAAGTAAGTCTTAATTAGGAGTTATTTAGTCTTAATTAGAAGATAGAAAGACCAACTTAGGACTTTTAAACTCGTAATTAGGACTAATATCTCCTGATCAGAAGAATATTGTGATTTGGCAGCAGGACGCTTCCTTACTGTTATAACTGAGTTAAAACGCGAGTTTTGGATCGTTTATTTGATTAGTTTATATTTCATAAACTTAAAATAATACAGCTGAAATAATGTTTGGATATGTAGGACTTACTGTAATTATGACTATGACATTTTACGTTTTGGTTAAATCAATCATGATGATATACTCCCATGGTAACGAGACGTCAAAAGGACATAACATGTATTTAAAATATATTTTATGACCAAAGATGAAAGATAAAGCCAAACAGTCATAAATTACAAAAAGAACAATTATTTTTCATCGTTGAAAAGAAATATTGAAAATTTAAAACCTAAACCCTCTGATGTGAAGAACATAACCATGGAATGGGTCATAAATTACGTTAAGAGAGACGAGGGTTTATTGACGGCAATCGATCTATTTTGACCACAAAGCGCCGAAAACTTGGGGAAAGATATACACCTTCTAATCACTTCATTAAATCGAGACAAAGCGGAAAACACATTAAAGATTTAAGTTACATGATTATAAGACTGTTGGATTACAAAGAATTTTAATTACATGTTGGATGGAAAAGCACTGAAAGAAGGCCAAAACTGAGTTAAATTGCCACACACAAAGAGGGTGGAGGAAACAAGGAAAGGTCCGCATGCCTGCTTAACCTTTGTCGGTCTTGAGGGATTAATGGGAGAAAGACAAAGATATAATAGTGTACATGAGTTAGCAAAATCCGAAATAACTGTCCCATTTGGATTATGGAGAGTTGTAAATATTGTTGTAAAACTGATCCCAATTATCTCCCTGTAATTTACAGTTAAATATATGTAGTAATTAGAGCTTACGTACATCAGCTTTTGTTATAAAAATAGTTTTAAAAGGTCCAACTCTTAAGATTCATATGTTCAATCAGTCCCATAAAAATTTTGTATTCTTAAAATTGATATTCGCTTATCAATATTATAATGGTACAAAGATATATAGACATAGATAGGTCGGAGGCCGATAACGACCGTCATGCACCTCCCTAGGCAAGTTTTCATAGGGAACGTATTGTTTCATATGACCAACTGAGTGAATAAAATGTCCCTATGAAAAAATCTTGTATGGCAACCATTCATTTTTTTTTTGAAAATGGCAACCATGACGATAAAACCACCATGTCTTACTCAGTTAGTCAATAAAACAATAAAATGGTGAAACACTGGTCTTTTATTCACAGTATTTTTGTGTTTTTGAACAGGCGTTAAATGACCCCACCCACTTTGTTGTAATGCCACAGTCCAAATATAAAACTCATAAAATAACAATTTCTTTTTTTAATTTAGACATCTATAATCATTTAAAACAGGAGTTACTTTAAAAGACTCGGAAAAGACTGGGAAAAGATTAAATGAAATGTATTTCATTTCTGACATACAAAGTTATGCAGGCAGTTTTGTAGAAAGTTGTGATTTTTTTTCATTTAAAATCATGTTTATCTTGTCTAAAATAGACTTAAATCTCTTGTTTTGCAAAATTTTCAAGTGTATTCTTGTTGAAATTGCAAGGCCGATTTTAGGCAACGTTTTGTAGGAAGCTTCTGCGATCATATTATTTCGCACAGTATTATTATATTTTCTTTTGCAAAGAGCTCAAGGTCAAAACTCGACCCGTTTAGCCTATATGTTTAATGTATCAAACAGTTTTAAACTGATCTCAAAGTCTCTTAAACTTTCTGAAATATATTTTTACATGGTTACTCTGCAGGTAACTAATTTAAATAAAGTGTGTTCAGCTTATTTACATAAAATGAACCAACGCTAAAACCAAAATTTCAGGAAACAAGATATTACTAAAACTGAATACAATGATAAAATAAACAATAAATAATAATATAATAATGACAATAAAATCTTTATTTAATGTTGTTTTTTTGTTTGTTGGTTTTTGATAGTGGAGGAAGACCCCAGATGCTCCGTGTATTATTTAATCACGGGCGGGCACTTGGGTAGAACCACCGACCTTCCGTAAGCCAGCTGGATGGCTTCCTTACACCAAGAATTCAACGCCCTGAGTGAGGCTCGAACCTACATCGTTGAGGGACAAGTGATTCGAACTCGGACACAGAGTTCCCTTATTTGATGAAGGTAAAATGCAAAGTGCATTTATTTTACTTATTTCAAGTATGGCCTTCAGTTAAAAACATATTTGTGCAAAAAATGTTATCGATATATTAAAATGCTTCCCATGTATGAATCAAAGCTTTGAGATGTGAGGTGGTGCGGATTTTAGTAGATTAATGGCAACTATTGTGCACCCCAATGCCATTCGTTAACAGCTAGGATAAAGCAGAAAATACCTGAATTTACATTTTCTATATAAAAAAATGTAGTGTTATGTCACCTGTACAAAATGTATCATTATAAAAAATAAATAAAGATAAAAAAAAACACAAACAAAAATAATATACAGCCTGCATGCAAATCAAAAATAAAACTTCACTGTGAAAAAATGACATTCATTACCTTTACTTTATAAATATCTCTTTTATAAATTGCATTATGAATAATAACATTCTGATCTATTTGTAACAAAACAAATGCAAAAATATTAAAATACATGTATAGGAAACAAACACAAACGTACTTCAAATCTAAGACCTCAAATGAATCAGTAATTAACCTTGTCTAAATAGTCAGCTCAAATGCAGTGATGTAAGCATGGGCTTGAATACCTTATCATCAACAGATCTTATATAATGTAAAGGTTGAATTAGGACTGATTGATCATTGATAATTCATCCAAAATGTTCAAGAATGGAACTATTTTGTGTAGCGCATGAATAACTATTTGATGTGATTAGGAATGAAATAAAGATTCTATGATTGTCAGAAATACATTTATAACTTTTTTATGGGATAAACCCCCCCCCCCCCCCCACAACCCCCCCCCCCCCAAAAAAAAAAAAACACCCAACAACAACAACAACAAAAAACAATAAAAACAACAACAACAACAACAACAACAAACATCAGACAGAAACATCAACGGTTAGAAATTTACTGAATGACACTTGTAAAATCTTATTCTAAGCAATGGACTTAGACAAAATATTGTTTAAAATAATTTTGAATGTTTGTAATGTCCTGGATTCCTAATTTCAGCAGACATTTTATTGCGAGATATATTAGATGAAATATATAGTAAACACTTACTTGAAGGAGGAATCAGGATGAAACATACTTTACACATGTTACGTTACCGTTTCAATAATATTGTTACAACAGCGACACGGGTTTTATTGTAACTTTTGCTAAATTTTGTTGTTATCATACTTGATCATTGTTTCAAATCCGAATAATTTACGTATCCTTGGTAACGAATCAAAGAGACAGACATTTTATTATATATTATCCTTTAATTTGTGACGGTAGTACAATATGTTGTTTATTTTAGCGTCCTCCTTATTTAAATCTAATGTGTTTGTTTTAAAGTGTATATGAAGTACTTTACTGAATACAAGAATTAAGCGTGGCGGTTGACATGCAAAGAGTTAAGCGTGGCGGTTGACATGCACGGAGATCAATCAACGAAGCAGTTCTACAATTGGATTCCATCCATTGTAACGATACAGGAAGGAAATGGCTTGACATGAACAAATGACGGGAATTACATGTAACTCCGTGTTGTTGTAATGAACGCGCGGCAAAATTCACTTACAAGGTCTTTCTAGCAGTCAATAACTGTTAGGGAAAATTGCAAGTGTTGTCACGAAAAGCGTTCCCTAGAGACTTGGGTCTTCAGTGAGGAAATTCTAGACAGGGGTAAAAGGAGAAGGGGAATAAGAGACTAAAGTAGAATTATGGACAATAATTTGCCATATGCGAAGTAAATGTTATATAACTTTCTGAAAGACACTATCAACAACACAGAGGATATATCTAGTATGAATTATGCATGTAACGCTACACTTCAACGTATCATTTACGTTTACTGGCACTACTACATACGCAGTATGCGGTGATACCACAGAGGAAGCAAAGTGGTTTCTATATATGGAAGTTAAAGTAACCCTTGACTTTACAGAGCTTACCCTTTTCTTACAAAGGACCAAGACTCAATATTTACATTTACATTAAATCCTGATGACAGCATGTTTTAATGTTTCTTTTGGATTTTCTGTTTTTTAGACGGACTTTGTGGGCAGATACTAGTAATCGCAATTAGCTTTAATGCTTGCAGTTATACTCAATTTGTTTTGTACGATATGTAACCCAGAATGCTAGCAGGTATGCTCAATATGATACCCAGAATGCTAGCAGTCATGCACGGTATGTAACCAAGAATGCTAGCAGCTATGCTCAATGTGTTTTGTACGAGATGTAACCCAGAATGCTAGCAGTCATGCTCAGTGTGTTTTGTACGGTATGTAACCCCGAATGCTAGCAGTCATGCTCAATGTGTTTTGTATGATATATGTAACCCAGAATGCTAGCAGTCATACTCAATGTGTTTTGTACGGTATGTAACCCCGAATGCTAGCAGTCATGCTCAATGTGTTTTGTATGATATATGTAACCCAGAATGCTAGCAGTTATACCCAATGTATTTTGTACGGTATGTGACCCCGAATGCTAGCAGTCTTGCTCAATGTGTTTTGTACGGTATGTAACCCAGAATGCTAGCAGTTATACCCAATTTGTTTTGTACGGTATGTGACCCCGAATGCTAGCAGTCATGCTCAATGTGTTTTGTACGGTATGTAACCCAGAATGCTGGCAGTTATACCCAATTTGTTTTGTACGGTATGTGACCCCGAATGCTAGCAGTAATGCTCAATGTATTTTGTACGGTATGTGACCCCGAATGCTAGCAGTCATGCTCAATGTGTTTTGTACGGTATGTAACCCAGAATGCTGACAGTCATACTCAATGTATTTTGTACGGTATGTAACCCCGAATGCTAGCAGTCATGCTCAATGTGTTTTGTACGGTATGTAACCCAGAATGCTAGCAGTCATACTCAATGTATTTTGTACGGTATGTGACCCCGAATGCTAGCAGTCATGCTCAATGTGTTTTGTACGGTATGTAACCCAGAATGCTAGCAGTTATACCCAATTTGTTTTGTACGATATGTAACCCAGTTTTGTACGGTATGTATCCAAGTTTTGTACGGTATGTAACCCCGAAAGCTAGCTGTTATGCTCAATGTGTTTTGTACGGTATGTAACCCCGAATGCTAGCAGTTATGCTCAATGTGTTTTGTACGGTATGTAACCCAGAATGCTAGCAGTTATGCTCAATGTGTTTTGTACGGTATGTAACCCAGAATGCTAGCAGTTATACCCAATGTGTTTTGTACGGTATGTAACCCAGAATGCTGGCAGTTATGCTCAATGTGTTTTGTACGGTATGTAACCGAGAATGCTAGCAGTTATACCCAATTTGTTTTGTACGATATGTAACCCAGTTTTGTACGGTATGTAACCCAGTTTTGTACGGTATGTTTCCCAGTTTTGTACGGTATGTGACCCCGAATGCTATCAGTGATGCTCAATGTGTTTTGTACGGTATGTAACCCAGAATGCTAGCAGTTATACCCAATTTGTTGTGTACGGTATGTAACCCAGTTTTGTACGGTATGTATCCCAGTTCTGTACAGTAAGTAACCCAGAATGCTAGCAGTTATACCCAATTTGTTTTGTACGGTATGTACCCCAGTTTTGTACGGTATGTAACCCAGAATGCTGACAGTCATACTCAATGTGTTTTGTACGGTATGTAACCCCGAATGCTAGCAGTCATGCTCAATGTGTTTTGTATGATATATGTAAACCCAGAGTGCTAGCAGTCATACTCAATGTATTTTGTACGGTATGTGACCCCGAATGCTAGCAGTCATGCTCAATGTGTTTTGTACGGTATGTAACCCAGAATGCTAGCAGTTATACCCAATTTGTTTTGTACGATATGTAACCCAGTTTTGTACGGTATGTAACCCAGTTTTGTACGGTATGTATCCCAGTTTTGTACGGTATATAACCCCGAAAGCTAACTGTTATGCTCAATGTGTTTTGTACGGTATGTAACCCCGAATGCTAGCAGTTATGCTCAATGTGTTTTGTACGGTATGTAACCCAGAATGCTAGCAGTTATGCTCAATGTGTTTTGTACGGTATGTAACCCAGAATGCTAGCAGTTATACCCAATGTGTTTTGTACGGTATGTAACCCAGAATGCAGTTATACCCAATGTGTTTTGTACGGTATGTAACCCAGAATGCTGGCAGTTATGCTCAATGTGTTTTGTACGGTATGTAACCGAGAATGCTAGCAGTTATACCCTATTTGTTTTGTACGATATGTAACCTAGTTTTGTACGGTATGTAACCCAGTTTTGTACGGTATGTTTCCCAGTTTTGTACGGTATGTGACCCCGAATGCTATCAGTGATGCTCAATGTGTTTTGTACGGTATGCCTGTCCCGCATAGTACAGAAAGTTCGATATGTAACCCAGAATGCTAGCAGTTATACCCAATTTGTTGTGTACGGTATGTAACCCAGTTTTGTACGGTATGTTTCCCAGTTCTGTACAGTATTAAACCCAGAGTGCTAGCAGTAATACCCAATTTGTTTTGTACGGTATGTAACCCAGTTTTGTACGGTATGTAACCCAGTTTTGTACGGTATGTTTCCCAGTTTTGTACGGTATGTAACCCAGAATGCTGACAGTCATACTCAATGTGTTTTGTACGGTTTGTAACCCAGAATTATGCAAATATACTCAATGTGTTTTGAACGGTATGAAACTCCGATATAGTGTAAGAAGCAAAAGACTATCAAACCCTCTATTCACCATCTTTTCCCTTTTGCCACACTGAATTCAGAAAACTTTTAAACATGGAATGATTTAGTGTTTCCGTTTTCTGGAGATGACATGTAATGGTTTCCATAGTGACATGTACAGCGTCCTAATGTAAAATTAACATTTACTTAATTACAGTCTGTCAACTGCCCAGATTTATAGCGATCTGAAATGACTGAGCGAACGCCTTTGTTTAAAAAAGTGTAATATAATGGGAATAAATGGAAGAGCAGAGATGTTAAACAGTCTGGTATTGGAAGGGTGTACAAATCTACTACAGCGGCAGTGTTGTATTTTATAAAATGTAGTATACACGTATATTTAATTAAGAAATAAGGTATAGAAAACCCGTGTTTTAACGCTATTAATACACGAAAAGAGGTTATACGTCCGCGAGGTGGCTTATTGGAATTCTTCTGGCGACGTATAACCAATTTTGAGTGTATTAATTTAAGTAAAACACGATTTTTCTATACATTATTTCGATTCTAATATGCCCTTTATCTAAAACAGTCGTAAAAATATAGCAGCACTCTTTCTTGGTCGTAACAAAGACATTGACGTCATCGCACGTTAACGTGACGCCATTTAAGTAAATAATGCACGTAATGCATAATCCATTCAACTAGCTCACTGTGTATGGATGATATTGATATCAGGCAATTTTTCTTTTTCTTTTTATCAAAACCGAACTTCCTAAAACGGGTATAAATTCATTACAATGAATGTAATGCAACCAGACTTACCCCATTTTAGTTCCATGTGGCATTAGGCCTACATCAGAAATCTTACGAAAGGTAGTTTATAAGTTTATTGTTGTTTTGAACTTGAAGAAATAAAGGTAAATGTATATTAGCTGGAATAGGTCTGGAGCGGAGATAGAGTATATTCCATACACTCAAGTAAGGTCTAGATTTGCTTGACAAAAAAAATCTGGCTTCAACATGTTGAACAAAATCTGGCTCCCAATGCATGTCAACTCATCAAAGTGAACTAGTGAGCGAATAGTCTAGCGTTGCTGTCCGTTTACAGCACACTCTTCAGGTAGGAAAAAAACACGTAAAACAGGTGCGAAAACTTTAGTTTTTGATTGAATTCCTTCCTTTCAAAACTCAGCAGAATGAAGGATGTAAAAATTTCCGGTGGAGCACCCCGTACTCTCTCACCTTGATTGATTTCTCCCTCCCATAGTCTCTTATAAACTAGTCTCCCATAACTTTGAAAAGCTCCTACACCCATGGTATGTATACATATAATACTGTGTATACACGAAAAGCTCCTACACACATGGTATGTATACATATATAATACCGTGTATACACGAAAAGCTCCTACACCCATGGTATGTATACATATAATACTGTGTATACACGAAAAGCTCCTACACCCATGGTACGTATAGGCCTACAAATATAATACCGTGTATACACTGCATGTATGATCCAGGGTACACCAACCTAAAACACGGTGAGAATACATTCTGACAGCCAAGAATTTAGATACAAGATCACCTTATGTCTAAATTTTGCTGCTATCTACGCTCGCAAAACATGACATTGGTAACATTATAACAAGCTCAAATCTAGGAGAGACCACGAAAGATCCACTGTCTCTTTGTTATACAAGCTATTAGCTTAATTCTTCCCCCTTTCTCTGAAACAGCCAGACTGCTCGTGCCCTACCCTGGACATGCATTAACATTCACAGGTATGATTTGTTATTTTATTTTTTTTCAAAAGTTTGGTAGATTATGTCACCAAATTTTCATGTATCATATCAGAATGGACCAGAGCTGTTTTAAATTTCATTTTTTTCCAGGGGAGCATGCCCCAGAACCACTCTGATGTATCCAAGGGGAGCATGCCCTAGAACCCCTCCGATGTATCCCAGGGGAGCATGCCCCAGAACCCCTCTGATGTATCTCTGACTGGTTATTTGACCAGGTGGATTAATTATCGTTAAGGTTTCAGTTATATACTAGTAATTTATATAAAATATACATAAATAGCAGATTTGAACCATTTTGTCATTAGAAGTATATGACAGAGGTCAAAATTAGGAACTATAATTTGGGTAGTACTCGTTCAAAAGTTAATTCGTAATCAAAGAGACTTGCATTAGCTATTTCATGCACCTAAGCTAACTATTCAATAAAGAATGTATATCTTTATACAGCTCTTTTTTTTAAAAAAATAAATCAAAGAAATTATTTAAAAAATATTCTAGCCTTCAAGTTCTGGAAAAAAATCTGACTTAAAGAAAGCAAAAACAGCATTCTTGGCTCCAGTGAAAATCCCAGCCCTACCACCACTCTACAAGTCCAAATGATAAGCCCTTAATTTCCACCGCACTATTTCTTTCCTGTTCTATACAACAGATGTAAAAAAGGGAGGAATGGGGCAAGTTTTCAAAATATCAAGTGCATATTTAAGCATTTAGCTAAAATATTGGATAATACATAAAATGCAATTTATCATCATGGCTCCAGGCAGTGAAAATTAACAGCACCGCGGGGGCAAACAGATTTCAAACTGATATAAGTCTACCGTTCTCATATTTACCATTTCAGTCAATAAAACAAATGCAAACAAAACAGTATTATCAAGTGGAACCGTGCTTTTACAACCTACAAGTATTATGTCATACTAAAATCACATTTTTGTTGAGTAAAATGGTAAATTATTGAGGCATAATGAGCTATTCTTATTCGTTACATGCTGTGTTTAATGTAAGTGCTAGAATAATGTCTCGTATTTTATACCCTTCCCCCAAAAACTTCAAAGCGCCGATGATAGATCTCAGTTGGTGAACGCTGAGAAATATAAATCATAAAGCATCAATCATTCCTAGATATTGCGAATAAAACAGCGTGCAATGAGATTTTGATGTGCCAGTTTAAATGAAGTTCTCAAAATTGATGGATTTGTAGTGTAATGATAGCATATCGCGCAATCTACGGCAAAAACGCACACTGCCTCTCGAGGTATTTTTTGTTTCTTCAAGAGATCGTCTTGAGATTTAATTACAACATCATAAACTGACAGGTCAAGATCAAACGCACCCTTTTCCCAGCTTTCATAATTATTGCACAAATCTTCGATGTAAATTAAATACACGTCGTAAAAACGAAAATGCAAACATATAACATATGTGTTCATTTTGTGTTTTATCGCCTTGTTGGAATGCCGGTGCCAAAGCCTGTCAGAGTTAAGTTTTGTACATAATTTATGCGAAACTATCAGTTAGTATCGTGTAGATTTTGATGGAATGTTGTTTTAGTCAGTTAAGTTATTTGTAAATAGATTATCTAGATCAAAGAAAATTGATTAGTTACCCGTTTGATGAATTATTAAGAAAAACAACCATGGAACGGCCAGTACAGTGATAAAAGGTGTACTGGCGGGCAGATTTTCCGACGTTTGTGTTACGGAGATTGCGTATCCTAACAATGAACCAGGCAGACAGCTGTCACATTTTGCAAATTCAATGTGTCAGGTCTAAAACGCAACATTCATTTTCTGCATGATTTTATGCCTTCGTTCGCCTGATCTTCCGAAATGAACACGTATACGACCAACGTTTGAAAATAACTACAAGGAGCTGTTAAGGTAATTAGGAGCATTTGCTGTTGTCTGTAATAAATCAGTCGCAATTTCATGTTCAAACAAGAATTGATTGGAAAATAAAGTATATGTATGATATGTCTTAAAAAGGTTTTGAAATCAAATCAATAATATGATCCTTCGAAAGAATATATCACAACTACCTATCAGCAGTATGTCAACAAGATTGTAATGACTCATAGGGCTTCCCTATCCATATACAGATATTATAACATAGTAAACATATACTCCCTATCCAGATCCATATACAGATATTATAACCTAGGGATCATTGTACACTATCCAGATCCATATATTAGGAAACATTATACCCTAATAGATCCACATACAGATATTATAACGTAGGAATCACTGTACTCTATCAAGATCCATATACATATATTATAACGTAAGAAAAATTATACTCTATCCAGATCCATATACTGTACAGATATTATAACCTAGGAAACTTAAACTCCCTATCAAGATCTATATACAGATATTATACCCTAGGAAACATTATACTCTATCCAGATCCATATACAGATATTATAACATAGGAAAAATATACCCTATCCAGATCCATATACAGGTATAATAACCTAGGAAACATATACTCTATCGAGATCCATATACATATATTATAACCTTAGAAACATTATACTCTATCCAGATCCATATACAGATATTATAACTTTGGAAACATATACTCCCTATCCAGATCCATATAGAGATATTATAACCTAGGAAACATATACTCCCTTTCCAGATCCATATACAAATATTATAACCCTTGTAACATATATTCCCTATCCAGATCCATATACAGATATTATAACCTAGGAAACATGTACTCAATCCAGATCCAAATACAGATATTATAACCTAGGAAACATATACTCCTTTTCGAGATCCATATATAGATATTATAACCTACGTAACATATAATCCCTTTCCAGATCCATATACAAATATTATAACCTATGTAACATATACTCCCTTTCCAGATCCATATACAGATATTATAACCTAGGAAATATTATACTCTATCCAGACCCATATACCGACATTATACCCTAAGAAACATATACACCCTAATAAGATCCATATACAAATATTATAACATAGAAGACATATACTCCATATCCAGATCCGAATACAGATATTATGACCTAAGAAACATGCACTCTATCCAGCTCCTTATACAGATATTATAACCTAGGAAACATATACTCCCTAGCCAGATCAATATACAGATGGCATAAAGTAGTTGCCTTTACACGCAGATATTATAGTAGTGGCCTTTATAAGCTGGTTTTATAGTAGTGGCCTTTGTTAACAGATTTTATAGTAGTGGCCTTTACAAACAGATTTTATAGTAGTGACCTTTACCAGCTGGTTTTATAGTAGTGGCCTCTGTAAGCAGGTTTCATAGTAGTGGCCTTTATAAGCAGGTTTTATAGTAGTGGTCTTTACAAACTGGTTTTATAGTAGTGGCTTTTGTTAACAGATTTAATAGTAGAGGCCTTTACAAACAGATTTCATAGTAGTAACCTTTACCAGCTGGTTTTATAGTAGTGGCCTCTGTAAGCAGGTTTCATAGTAGTGGCCTTTATAAGCAGGTTTTATAGTAGTGGTCTTTACAAACTGGTTTTATAGTAGTGGCTTTTGTTAACAGATTTAATAGTAGAGGCCTTTACAAACAGATTTCATAGTAGTAACCTTTACCAGCTGGTTTTATAGTAGTGGCCTCTGTAAGCAGGTTTCATAGTAGTGGCCTTTATAAGCTGGTTTTATAGTAGTGGCCTTTGTAGACATATTTTAGAGTAGTGGCCTTTGTAAACAGATTTTATAATAGTGGCCTTTGTAAGCAGGTTTTATAGCAGTGGCCTTTACAAACTGGTTTTATAGTAGTGGCCTTTGTAAACAGATTTTATAGTAGTGGCCTTTATAAGCTGGTTTTATAGTAGTGGCTTTGTAAACAGATTTTATAGTAGTGGCCTTTACGAACAGATTTTATAGTAGTGGCCTTTACACGCAGATTTTATAGAAGTGGCCTTTATAATCTGGTTTTATAGTAGTGGTTTTGTAAACAGATTTTATAGTAGTGGCCTTTACAAACTGGTTTTATAGTAGTGGCCTTTACAAGCAAGTTTAATAGTAGTGGCCTTTACAAGCTGGTTTTTTAGTAGTGGCCTCTGTAAGCAGGTTTTATAGTAGTGGCCTTTATAAGCAGGTTTTATAGTAGTGGTCTTTGTAAACAGATTTTATAGTAGTGGCCTTTACAAACAGGTTTTATAGTAGTGGCCTTTACAAGCTGGTTTTATAGTAGTGGCCTTTACAAACAGATTTTATAGTAGTGGCCTTTACAAACAGATTTTATAGTAGTGGCCTTTATAAGCTGGTTTTATAGTAGTGGCCTTTGTAAAGAGATTTTATAGTAGTGGCCTTTAAAGACAGATTTCACAGTTGTGGCCTTTATAACCAGGTTTTATAGTAGTGGCCTTTATAAACAGGTTTTATAGTAGTGGCCTTTATAACCGGTTTTTATTGTAGTGACCTTTACAAGCGGGTTTCATAGTACTGGCCTTTATATGCAAGTTTTATAGAAGTGGCCTCTGTAAGCAGGTTTTATACTAGTGGCCTTTATAAGCAGGCTTTATAGAACTGACCTTTATAAGCAAGTTTAATAGTAGTGGCCTTTATAAGCACGTTTTATTGTAGTGGCCTTAATAAGTAGGTTTTATAGTAGTGGCCTTTATAAGCAGGTTTTATAATAGTGTCCTTTATAAGCAGGTTTTATAAAGATGTCCTTTATAAGCAGGCTTTATAGTAGTGGCCTTTATAAAGAGGTTTTATAGTAAAGTGATCTTTATAAGCAGGTTTTATAGTAGAGGCCTTTTTAAGCAGGTTTTATTGTAGTGGCCTTTATAAGCAGGTTTTATAGTAGTGGCCTTTATAAGCGGGTTTTATAATAGTTGCATTTACAAGCAGGTCTTATAGTAGTGGCCTTTATAAGCTGGTTTTATAGTATAGTGATCTTTATATAGTAGTGACCTTTATTCAGAGGGTTTCTTTAGCAGTGGTTTGAATACAGACACGGACATTGAGACAAAATCATAGTGTCAACTTGTCAGATAGCGGCATGGATATGAAAGAAATGCAAAAGCAAGATACACACTGTAGTTCTTTGCTTATATTGGAGATGTGCTCAAAAGAACAGCCGTGTTGTTTTGGTACACCCTGGCAAGGAATGGCAAAAATGTTGCTTTGTCACTGATACATCAGATATTTAATATCTATCAATATTTTATTATTGAAAATAAATATATTAAATATATGTATGTATGAGTGACTCTGTGGCTGTGTTTGTGGTGCTCTGTGCTTCCGAGAAATCTACCATTACCTATTATCTTTTGTGCGCTGAAAGCTGTATTTGACGAATTTTCAGTGTCAGAATGAGAGACAAGCGAACATAAACCGGAAACATCCTGATAGCAACATGATCGCCTTCATTGAAAATGACAAGGCAATCAATAGTCCTCACCGAATTAATGTCCAATTCTTTTAGTAAGAGTCATCAATTTGTGTTATGAAGCTTTACAGCTGACGGCAGGAATCAATTAAGAGGTATTTTATTCCCTGGATTATCCGCGAATGATCGGAGACTAGACATTTTGTGACTGTTTCTGGTCTCCATGAGACATTTTCCGATATTTTGTCCAATCTTCCCTTGTTATTGCGGACAAGAGATGTCAAGATGTATCAACTGCGGAATAAATCATTGTTTGTTGTTTCCATTAAGTTACAAGATGATCAAATATCTAAATATTGTCTGGAGGAAAAGCAGACACACACTTCTTATTCTACAGATTATATATTTTGACAACTTAGAATTAAAACTATTTCACACAATGCATGTGTTTACTAGTATACAAGCGATTTTATTTCAGCTGAGTAGAGCTTAATTATAGAAAAACCGTCTTTTAATGTTATTAATGCACGAAAAGAGGTTATACGTCCGCGGAATAATTTCACGAGGGCGTAGTCCGAGTGAACATAAAACAGTAGATAATAACAAAAATATTGACGTCATCGCACGTTAACGTGACGTCATTTTAGCGTAAGAAACGAGCATATTAGAATCATCTGATTGACCTCACATTCTGTCTGATCAAAAACTGATCTCACATTCTGTGTGATTGAACACTGACCACACATTTTGTCTGACTGTACACTGATTACGCATTCTGTCTAATTGAACGTTGACCTCACATTCTGTCTGATTGAACACTGACCTTACATTCTGTCTGAACGAACACTGACCATACATTGTGTCTGATTGAACACTGACCATACATTGTGTCTGATTGAACAATAACCTCACATTCTGTCTGATTAGAAGATGACCATACATTGTGTCTGACTGAACACTGACCACACATTCTGTCTGTTTAGAAGATGATCATACATTGTGTCTGATTGAACACTGACCTCACATTCTGTCTGAATGAACAATGATGGTACATTCTGTCTGACTGAACGTTGACCATACATTCTGTCCGATTGAACACTGACCTCACATTCTGTCTGAATGAACACTGATGGTACATTCTGTCTGATTGAACGTTGACGATACATTGTGTCTAATTGAACACTGACCTCACATTCTGTCTGATTGAATGGTGAACATACATTGTGTCTGACTGAACACTGACCACACATTCAGTCTGACTGAACATTAACCATTCATTCTGTCTTATAGGACACTGACCACACATTATGTCTTATTGAACGGTGAACACACATTTTGTCTGAATGAACATTGACCACACATTCTGTCTGAATGAACACTGACCACACATTCTGTCTGATTGAACGGTGAACATAAATTCTGTCTGAATGGACACTGACCACACATTCTTCTGATTGAACTGTGAACATGTAATACATTCTGTCTGAATGAACACTGACCTCACATTCTGTCTGATTGAACGGTGAACATACATTCTGTCTGGATGAACATTGACCACACATTCTGTCTCAATGAACATTGACCACACATTCTGTCTGATTGAACGGTGAACATATTCTGTCTGAATGAACATTGACCACACATTCTTCTGATTGAACTGTGAACATGTTATACATTCTGTCTGAATGAACATTGACCACAAATTCTGTCTGATTGAACACTGACCTCACATTCTGTCTGATTGAACGGTGAACATACATTCTGTCTGAATGAACATTGACCACACATTCTGTCTGATCGAACGGTGAACATACATTCTGTCTGAATGAAAACTGACCACACATTCTGTCTGCCTGAACACTGATGATAATTCTTCCTGACTGAACGGTGAACATACATTCTGTCTGAATAAAAACTGACCACACATTCTGTCTGACTGAACACTGATGATACATTCTGTCTGATTGAACAATGACCACACATTCTGTCTGACTGAACACTGATGACACATTCTGTCTGATTGAACACTGACCACAAATTCTGTCTGACTGAACACTGATGACACATTCTGTCTGATTGAACACTGACCACACATTATGTCAGATTGAACACTGATGATACATTCTGTCTGATTGAACACTGATGATACATTCTGTCTGACAGAAAATTGACCTAACATTCTGTCTGACTGAACACTGATGATACATTCTGTCTGATTGAACACTGACCATACATTCTGTCTGAATGAAAATTGACCATACATTCTGTCTGAATGAACACTGGCCATACATTCTGTCTGATTGAACATTGACCACACATTCCGTCTGATTGAACATGACTATACATTCTGTCTGACTGAACACTGATGATACATTCTGTCTGACTGAACACTGACCATACATTCTGTCTGAATGAAAATTGACCATACATTCTATCTGAATGAACACTGGCCATACATTCTGTCTGACTGAACATTGACCACACATTCTGTCTGCTTGAACACTGATGATACATTCTGTCTGATTGAACATTGACCATACATTCTGTCTGAATGAAAATTGACCATACATTCTATCTGAATGAACACTGGCAATACAATCTGTCTGATTGAACATTGACCACACATTCTGTCTGATTGAACACTGACCACACATTCTGTCTGACTGAACATTGGCCATACATTCTGTCTTATTGAACACTGACCACACATTCTGTCTGACTGAAAATTGAGCACACATTCTGTCTGATTGAACATGACTATACATTCTGTCTGACTGAACACTGACCACACATTCTGTCTGACTGAACACTGATGACACATTCTGTCTGATTGAACACTGACCACACATTCTGTCAGATTGAACACTGATGATACATTCTGTCTGATTGAACACTGATGATACATTCTGTCGAACAGAAAATTGACCTCACATTCTGTCTGACTGAACACTGATGATACATTCGGTCTGAATGAAAATTGACCATACATTCTGTCTGAATGAACACTTGCCATACATTCTGTCTGATTGAACATTGACCACACATTCTGTCTGATTGAACACTGACCACACATTCTGTCTGACTGAACATGGTCATACATTCTGTCTTATTGAACACTGGCCATACCTTCTGTCTGACTGAACACTGGCCATACGTTCTGTCTGATTGAACACTGACCGTACATTCTGTCCGACTGAACACTGGTAATACATTCTTTCTGATAAAACACTGGCCACATATTGTCTGATTGAACACTGGCCATACATTCTGTCTGACTGAGCACTGGCCATACATTCTGTCTGATTGAACGCTGACCATACATTCTGTCTGATTGAACGTTGACCATACATTCTGTCTGATTGAACACTGGCCATACATTCTGTCTGACTGAGCACTGGCCATACATTCTGTCTGACTGAGCATTGGCCACACATTCTGTCTGATTGAATGCTGACCATACATTCTGTCTGATTGAACACTGGCCATACATTCTGTCTGACTGAGCACTGGCCATACATTCTGTCTGACTGAGCACTGGCCATACATTCTGTCTGATTGAACGCTGACCATACATTCTGTCTGACTGAACATTGTCTGATTGAACACTGGCCATACATTCTGTCTGACTGAGCACTGGCCATACATTCTGTCTAACTGAGCACTGGCCATACATTCTGTCTGATTGAACGCTGACCATACATTCTGTCTGACTGAACATTGTCTGACTGAGCACTGGCCATACATTCTGTCTGACTGAGCGCTGGCCATACATTCTGTCTGATTGAACGCTGACCATACATTCTGTCTGATTGAACACTGGCCATACATTCTGTCTGATTGAACGCTGACCATACATTCTGTCTGATTGAACACTGGCCATACATTCTGTCTGACTGAGCACTGGCCATACATTCTGTCCGATTGAACACTGGCCATACATTTTGTCTGACTGAGCACTGGCCATACATTCTGTCCGATTGAACGCTGACCATACATTCTGTCTGACTGAGCACTGGCCATACATTCTGTCCGATTGAACATTGGCCATACATTCTGTCTGACTGAGCACTGGCCATACATTTTGTCTGATTGAACGCACATTCTGTCTGACTGAGCACTGGCCATACACTCTGTCTGATTGAACGCTGACCATACATTCTGTCTGACTGAGCACTGGCCATGCATTCTGTCTGATTGAACGCTGACCATACATTCTGTCTGACTGAGCACTGGCCATGCATTCTGTCTGATTGAACGCTGACCATACATTCTGTCTGATTGAACGCTGGCCATACATTCTGTCTGATTGAACACTGGCCATACATTCTGTCTGATTGAACGCTGGCCATACATTCTGTCTGACTGAGCACTGGCCATACATTCTGTCTGATTGAACGCTGACCATACATTCTGTCTGCTTGAACGCTGGCCATACATTCTGTCTGAGCACTGGCCATACATTCTGTCCGATTGAACGCTGACCATACATTCTGTCTGACTGAGCACTGGCCATACATTCTGTCCGATTGAACGCTGGCCATACATTCTGTCTGATTGAACACTGGCCATACATTCTGTCCGATTGAACACTGGCCATACATTCTGTCTGACTGAGCACTGGCCATACATTCTGTCTGATTGAACACTGGCCATACATTCTGTCTGACTGAACATTGACCACACATTCTGAGGTCAGGCACCAACTAACTCCTCTGGATTCTGCAGTTGTTATAACACGAAAAATATGAGTTATCCTAACCTGGGAATCTGGGAACATGGGAGTCTGACAATTTTATTTTTATGCAAATTTGCAATGTCAGGAACTCGATAAATGCCAATTAACACTAATTAGCGCAAATTTAGCGGATACTTTAAGGTATAGATATTAGGTAAGATTTACTTTGACAAGGTACGAATTATCAACGACTTCTCATGCTAGAGTTATCCATGCATTTACAGATGACACTATTTTAGTTAGTCTTGCTCATAAATAAAATATTAAGCTAGTACAAAGACGTTACGGTCAAATATGCTCTATGATTTTATTTTACTGCAATCTCAGGCGTGTTATTTTATGTGTCTAGACTCTTACTATCGAATGCTACATGAACAGCTAAACGAGTATTTACACAACAAATACAAAGAACACACGTACTTTCAATAAAGCCAATAGCAATTTCCCGTTTCAATGTGTCATTTTTTTCTCGTTCGCTACTTGCCCATAAACTATGTCTTTCGTTCGAGATAAAACGCCATACGTCTTCTGTCGAAAACGATATGAGAAATTCCGAATAATTTACTATGTTTCATTTGATTAGTTGGTAGATGGTATGTCAAAGTTGGCTTTTCAGAAACCCTGATATCTTGTATAGAGTGATTTACGGGTGTCGTAACTTGCTGTTATCGTGTTTAGCGACATTGTAATGGCGCTTTACGGTATCAGATAACTGCAGCAACAAATATATAACAATAAAATTGTCATTCGACGAAGCAGGAATAACAATTGAGAAATTGTATCTAGACCTGTGAAGCCATTATTGTTTCCCAGCAAATTAATCTTGTCGCAGTCCCCAGTAAATACATGCTTTATTGGTTATTTATTCTAAAATCGATCCATTTCTCTCATTCAATTTTATAGTGATTTTCCCGTGCAGATCTATCCATACTGTAAAATATCGTTGTTATTACTTTATTTATATATTATTTGATTTATTGAGACAACCCTTTTATCTTTTCTTTTGGACACAGAATAATGCGCAGTTGTAGGCAGTTTTGTATTGTTGCAATGAAAAGTCTGATATTATACACTTCAAAACAAAACTTGTTGCTCGAAGTACATTTCTGAAAATCGGCATATTAAACACTTCAGTTGTCATACAATAAAATAAATCTAAACCATTTTATGATTTTACAACGGCTGGTGAGCTATCACTTCCGCATCTATCAGTTTTCCTATACTTTTGTTCAAGAACATGTTAAACTTTCCTGTTGCAATACATCTTCTACACCCGTATATTTATATATCATTATCTTAAGGAAATTAATATTTGTAATTTAAAAAAATGTTTCATAAAGACGTTCAAAATTACAACGTTTCAGATGTCAATTAAATAACTCCCATGGGTCAAGATGGTCGTAAAGTTCTTAAAGATGAAGATGGATCCGTGAAGTTATTCTAATCTTGCAATTCCAGTTTCGGCAACTTTATATGAATCTTTGACGGCACTGCTGTTTTGGGCCTGTCATGGCAGGCACTGTCTTTATGGATTGCCTGTAGCATGTCTTGAAACTTCTTTTCATGGTCACACATATTTTCTCAATATGGGTAGCTTTCAAATAGACAATTTCAAAATATAGTTTATGCATTTCAAAAGTCACCAACTGTATTGACAATACACGATTCACGTGTAATGACTATCTTTTCTTTTTTTAGATATTAATCATTTATAGACTATAGATACCTGACAATGTAGTCAAACAAATCAAAGTGTTCTTTCTGATGTACTAAAACATACAGTACCTTAATTGTTTGTGATGCTTGTGTTTTACATCTTAACTTGATATCAAATTAGCATGTAACATATCATATAGTAGAATAATTGTTTACCGTGTAGATTTCAGGTATAATAAGTTAATTTCACATGAAAGCTAATCTCAAGCCTTTCATAAAGCTGAAAGAATTTTAAAAATCGGGCCACTATTGAAAAAGATATGGCAGTTTGAAATTTAAGAAAATGGCTGATCAAGGAGGTAGCCATTTTAGTGTGTTTATGACGTCATTTTCACACTGCTGAATTTTTTATTTAGCAAATAACCTTTTAAATAGATTAGTTTCATACATTTCTTGTGTGTAAGATGTAAAACATGGTAATTTACTTGAATTTTGAAGTTATGTAAGTTGAAATTACCTTCTTTGTATATATGCAGATAACATTTTTGCCTTACCCAATCGTTATAATAATACAGACGTTATTGCTACGCAAACACACGACTAAAGACATTACTCCTTATGACTTTGTTTCAGTATAGAACTTGAATTAACACTACAATGACATGTAATAAAATAGATTATATCTAAATGGATATTTACTGCTTATGTAATGCTTTTTGTATTTAGTAGCAAGTTTATGGTTTCCTCTTTTGTATCATTTATGCAAATTATGAAGCTAATCAAAGAGATTAAGTATATGCCGCCGCAGAAATAATAGATTAAGATGAAAAAGCTTTCAGCGATCATTTGCATACAAACGCAACTTATTTCACAAAAAAACTGCAATGTGATATGTATTCTATGCATGTTATTTGGTTATCAAATACTTTGCAAATTTCTGCTTCGCGAGCCTTCTTAATGTCAATTATCCATCTGACACCGTATTAGGAATTTAACATCTCACACAGTGTAATTGAGGTATATCAAGCTAGCGGGTCAGACCGTGTCTGTAGTATATCCTAGCGGGTCAGACCGTGTCTGTAGGTATATCAAGCTAGCGGGTCAGACCTTTGTCTGTAGGTATATCAAGCTAGCGGGTCAGACCGTGTCTGTAGGTATATCGAGCTAGCCGGTCAGACCTGTGTCTGTAGGTATATCAAGCTAGCCGGTCAGACCGTGTCTGTAGGTATATCAAGCTAGCGGGTCAGACCTGTGTCTAGGTACATCAAGCTAGCCGGTCAGACCGTGTCTGTAGGTATATCAAGCTAGCGGATCAGACCTGTGTCTGTAGGTATAACCAGCTAGCGGGTCAGACCTGTGTCTGTAGGTATATCAAGCTAGCGGGTCAGACTTGTGTCTGTAGGTATATCCAGCTAGCGGGTAAAACCTGTGTCTGTAGGTGTAACGAGCTAGCGGGTCAGACCTGTGTCTGTAGGTACATCTAGCTAGCTGGTCAGACCTGTGTCTGTAGGTATATCCAGCTAGCTGGTCAGACCTGTGTCTGTAGAATCATGTAACAAGGCTGCCTTAACAACATGTGACATGCAACAACTCACTTTACCCAGTCATCAAGGCCTACTACACGTTGTTAACCGTGGTGAAATATCTAAAACCGCAATGTATATATAAGAATATCTGCCATCCGGATTACATAATATATGCTTTCGTGTCTTAACAGTAATGGATTTTTCTTGTTTGTATTTTTTTCTAGTTTCTAGCAAGATACTGACTCAATTACAATGAATTACCATTCATAGTATGCACGAAATATAAAAAAAAATGTTGTGCTATGCAATTCGACAAATATTTGAATATCATATTTGTTACCTGTCGCTGCATTTATAGAAGCATAACTACTTTGTTATGTTTAACCTACGACTTACGTAAAAGATACGATCTTAAATGTATTGGGATCGTTCTTTGATCGTGTACCAATAATGACCCTGTCTAAAGAACAAAGAGACAGATCAGGGAGATAGTCAGTGATTGACAGCCCGCAATGCTGCAATAATGAATGGCTTGCATGAATATGTCAGTATTGTTTACCTGGTATGTTAACGAGGAAAACTCATTAGCAGTTCTCAGATAAAATCTTCCAACTAACAACAAACCATACGTTAAAACTTTTGATCAACAATATCCGAAATAAAAGCTTTTTTTCTCTCATTAGATGTGATTTATAGTACACCTATGCCTCGAAATTGTCCGATATCACCATCCGTGTTTATTTTTTGTCTGAGTCGTAAAAACGTGTGGGGTCTTCGGCACAATAAAGTCGTATTAAAGAATGCAAACGTCTATCAGACTCTGATCAATATTAGGCCAAGTATAAGGTGCTACCAAACAAGGCGGCCATTTTGACACGTCTGATAAATATTTGTCAAACCGAACAATTGGGTTGTCAATCAATGGTGATTAAATGTTTTATCTCGTGATGTTTTGGAGGCAACGGACAGATAAAGCTTAATAAAAGAATAATTTATTCATAAATGTGACAAACATGAAATGTGACAATCTCTTTACGGTAATTTAATTTTTAATTAAAGTAACAAATGTGAACTAAAGGTGTCTAAACACCCAAAGTATAATGACAAAATAGCCACTGTAGCGTGAAGACACCTAAAGTTAACCTTAACAGAAAAAAGAAGCGTAGACTTAAAAAACACCAACTAGACTTCCGCTGATGAGGACTAATGGTCTTTATCTAATGGACTGGCTGGACATTCGAAGGAAAATGCAACTTTATAACGAGACTAAAGAAAACAGCTGAATATACATGTATGCATGTTCTATTGCTGGTTTGGTTTATCTCCTTGCATTGGTTCTGGATTAAATGCGCACGCAAGTTTCCTCCTCAGTGAAATCAAACGCGTTCAGTATCGAACAAATAATTCGTTTCTTTGTAATTTTGCACCTTTAAGTCGGAGGACTCATCAATTTGTGACATTAATAGCGCAGGCTCTTAATTTGAGACATATCAAAATCGCAGCTAATCTCCACTGAGACAAGTCTTAAGACAAAAGATCAAGTAAATGTGATGAAAAAGTCACCCCTGAGACGTTATAAGGCTATAAATCATAACAGATACGCCAAATTCCCACGGTATAAGCGGCAAAAAAGAATATTTCAGCAGAATTGTTGTGGTAATCAGTAAGTCGATACTCCTCTACAGATCACTGTAGATCTCACTGTATGTCTAAACTCGATTCCAATCTAAGGGTAGCATAGTAACCGCTATCATATTAAACAATGCATTAATAAACGAGGTAATAAATTATATAAATGCCTGCACTTTGCATTTATCTACAATCTTCACGGGGTATTTGAGAATATTACATACACAGAATGCGAGCATTACCATATTGAAAGTCATCATTACTCCGGCCGTTATTGCGATAAAGTCACTCGCGGTTTAAATGCGCGCAATAATTCCAACTTTGATGTATTGTGCATAGTGATCGAAATGACAACATAAACTATACATAATGGGATGATGGCAATAAATTACCGCTATTTATCTTGTCCTGCCTAACTTATAAACGATCGTCTTTCCTACTTTGATTAATTGCCAATTATATTAAAGGCAATTTTGTTTTGTTCTGTATGCATGTCGATGGACATAAAATTCATAAACGTATAGTATTCTCTTTGAAATATCTATTTTGCCTGTCAACACTGAAAGAAAAATGGTCTAGCGGTAATTTTAAGGCTTTTTGAAAATTCCAAACAAATTAAACACTGGAATGACAAGTTGAACACCTGCTTTGTAAAAAAAACCTAAACATTTTTATAACAGTAGGCTTGTTAGGATGTGCAAGAAAATACGGTCGTAACTTGTAAAAAAGGAACGTTCCCTTCTTTTGAAAACGGTCAAACTTTTAAAGATTAATTAAAACGATATTATTATATTGACTGTTTAGACTTCCTGATTTCTCATATATTCTGTGCAATATGAGTATATTTTCAAAAGTGTATTGAGCACAGCAGTGTCACACCCTATATAGCTCCCTTCGGATATAGCTCCTCGGGGAGCTATATTCGGGGCACCTTTTCGTATATAGCTCCTGTGGAGCTATAATCTCCGTATATAGCTCCCCTGCTAAAATTGGAGCTATAATGGGAACACCTGTAGCTTTGTTTCGTATACAGCTCCTCGGTGTTTTTATGCAACATAGACCACGTGGCTTATTTAGGACATTTAGTTATGTCGCGTTTTTAAAGACCAGAGAGTGTCAAAATATTCACACATGATGCCTTAACTCTAATGCAAGGGTCACAACTAGTACTAAACCACTATTTGCCAGTCAACATTTCTGGACAGTTTTGGGACTTTGGGGCAACTACCTTATTTCGTCAAGTCCTACAAAAATACCCCACTAAAATCTTCAGGTAAACCTGATTAACTTTTGTTCCAAATTTGTTAATTCTGTCTCATAGTACAGAAGATGAGTGCCTGTCACAGGTATGATCAAATATGTATTTGGACTCGAGGGTCATAACTGCTAGACCAGATACAAATTTTTAAACCCATGTTCCTAACTTCAATTGCCAGTTATTTGTTTCTTGTACAGATTGGTGATTCTTGGTCTAAATGTATCCGTTTTCGGGACTGTGTACCTACGCACTCTCGCTCACCAGCTCATACGTACGAATGGTTTGAGAAATCAAATTTATAAATCCCCACCTGTCTCCCAAGTGGTGTGGGAAATCGTACATGTTTTGTATTACTTGAACAGTACTGTTATAGTTTATAATTTTTCCATGTATAGGGAGTCATATTCGGTTTTGTACATGCTTGCATTCGTGTATACAGCTCCTCTGTCCCAAGGAGCTATATACAAAAACGTGTCCCCAGCGCCGTAGCCACACTGAGGCAAACCGAGGCAGCTGCCTCGGATAAAATTTGAGGAGCCCCAAAAAAATGTAAAAAGCAGGCCTATCACACTGATGAAAATTCAGTTATAAAAATTTAAAGAGTATATTAATATCAATAGAATATATCAGAATATCATTTGCCTCAATACATCTAAGGTGAGGTAGATAACTGATAGCCTTGCCAGGCCCGGATCCAGACCCCTCCCCCCACCCCCAGTTGGCTGAGAAATGACCTATACTCATCAAAGTTAAACCCAATGTTATATTATCAATATCAATTTTAAAGCCAAAATCGCACCTGAGGCCACTATTTCATACCGTTATGTTAAACTGTTCCAAGGGGAAGAGCTCCCCTGACCCCACTAAAATGAGGGGTACCCCATTACCTCAAAATTTAGACCATAAAATGCACCAGAACCAGAGGCCAGCACTTCATATCTGTATTTCATTTTTTCCAGTGGGGAGAGCCCCTTGATCCTCTAACATGAGAGGGTTCCCCATTCAGTACCTAAACAAGTACTCCAAACAATGCACCATAGGCCACCATTTTGTATCTGTATTTCAAAATTTTCCAGGAAGAGAGCCAAGCTGACTCCACTAAATTGATGGCAGAACCCCCTCAGATACCTTAAAATTTAGACCCAAAAAAAAAGCACCAGAGGCCAGCATTTCATACCTGTATTTCAAAATTTTCAGAGGGAGAGCCCCCTGACCCCCTGACTCTAAAATAATGGCGTTTACAGTACCTCAAAATTAAGACAAAAAGAAAAAATGCACCAGAGGCTATCATTTTGGATATGTATTTCAAACTTTTCCAGGAAGAGAGCCCGCTGGCCCCACTAAAATCAGGGGGAAATCCCCACCATACATTAAAATTTAGACCGAAAAATGCAACAGAAGCCACCATTTTATACCTGTATTTCATTTCTAGAGGGAGATCCAGTGACCTCAAACCCTCCCGTCTAACACGGACAGACCCCCTCCGTACCTAATCCCTCTCAAGCTATAAACTAATAAACTACTAGTAAAGTGATAAATTGCATGTTCTTGTATATCTTTACTGATGGTTTTCTGATTTTATTGCCTTTTAATTACAGAAATGATTGTATCCGACCATATTAGACTAGGATAAATCCCCAATTATTCTTGTTATGAATGGTTTTTTTTAAATATGAAAGTAACTTAATAAATAGGGCTAATATGATGATTTTTACTGTGATATAACACAGTCTGAGAGGGCCCCAGAACGCAGCAGATACTTCCTGGGGACAAAAATTCCAGGGAGGGCAGGGGCTGTGCCCCCCGGATCCCCCTAGATTGCCTCGGTTAAAATTTGTGTCTGGCTACGGCACTGGTCCCGAATATAACTTATATCCGAAGGGAACTATATAGGGTGTGACACAGCAGTGGTCTGATATTGTTTTCATGAAAAACATCAACAAACCCATCTATAATGTAAGTTTTGTTGTTACAAATAATTATGTCCTTGTAATTACTTAGTACCATAAAATTATATACCCGAGAACTGAATCAAACTTACTGCATGACTGTATGATGAATCTAAATATACTGATCTTATTTATTAATGATCGCATGTGTTATTTTTTAAAGGCTTTATTCAGACACGATGTTTTAGTTGAATTCTCTTTAAATGTTTGGCAATTCAATAATATTCAGCTGCGTTTCGTTGTTTTAACAAACCCTTTATATCTGGAAATAAATTGCATGTGTGCTACGGATATTATCTTCACAACCTACTACAACATACAAATATATCTATCGTGCTTTTTTAAATAATAAACTGAATTCTACTATTAGTAGCCTTTGATTGATTAGCCAAGTTGTAAATGTATTACAACTAGATGTGTGTCCAAACGATACTGGTGCCCCCACTTTCTGTCACTGCACAGTCATATGTTGCTTGTTTACAATGCAAGACTAAATAAACGTTTTACAACAGTAAAGTTTACAAATACACCCTATGTAGTTGTGATCAGCTTTGTGAAGCACTAAGGTTTCTGTTAGATAACATTTTTATTAAATTTAGCAATAAAACTTATAGCCAAGTAATTGGTATCCCTATGTGGACTAATTGCGCCCCACTTGTTGCTGATTTATTCTTATAATGTTATGAACGAGCTCTCATGCTCAGTTTGTCCACTGAGACGCAGTTTGACATAACTGAAGCTTTTAATGGAACCTCGAGGTTCTAACTTGTTGCAAATAGGGTAAGTGCGAGATCGGCATGCCCTAAGCGCGTTTAACATCCCCAATGTCTTTTATATAGGTCACTGACCGTTCCAAGGCGTTGTCCCTATTTTCAAATTGTTTTTTTTTTGTCTGTTTCGTATTTTATGTTGCGTATATTGTCTTGTTTGTTTAAGCAGCGCTAATTATCGAGTTTTCGCCCCCAACATACCAGTTACTAAATCTCGCCCCGCGACCCAGCTAAACAGCGAGTTTTCGCTCCGCTCCCCCGCCATTTTAAGGCTTAGATCTCGACTTTTCGCCCCGCGACCCAACTACTTATTGTGTTTTCGCTCCGCGCCCCCGCTAAATAGCTAGTTTTCGCCCCGCTCCCCCGCCATTTTCTCGTATTTTCGCTCGGCGAGGTCGCGGGGCGAAAAGTCGAAATGGCACAAATCAGCCACATAGATACACTTACAAAACGAAAATGCAAAAAGTTGCGTTTCGAAAAGTCAAAACTAGAGAAATAAAACGGCGGGGTCGCGGGGCGACAACCCGCTAATTAACGAGGTTGCGGGGCGAAAAGACGAAACTTAAGCATTACAATGGCGGGCTGCGGGCGAAAGCTCGCTGTCGGGGTCGCGGGGCAAAAAGTCGAGATTTAGTAATTAAAATGGCGCGGGCGCGGGGCGAAAACACGATAATTACCGGTCTTCAAACGTCGAGTTTTCGCACCGCGTCCCCGCTATTAGAGTTTTTTTTCGCCCCGCGTCCTCGTGTTTTCGCTCAGCACCCCCGCTAAATAGCTAGTTTTCGCCCCGCGCCCCCGCCGTTTTAACTTGTTAATTCTCGTGTTTTCACTTGGCTGGGTCGCGGGGCGAAAACGCGAAATGGCAGAAATCAGCCACCATAGTAGATAGATAACACCTACGCATTACAAAATTAAGACTCACCACTTAGATACCTTAAACTGTATAACGGAAAAAGAGGTTGAATTGCAACCACTTCCCTGGATGCCATAAAGGATACAAATGTTGTTGCATTACCACCTGAAAGCAGTTTCTTTTATCATTTCACAACCAATAACAAACATAGAAAATTGCATCTAAAACACGCAAATATAAAAAGATGATCTATTTGGAAGGAAAAACTGTAGACCAGTTGACATATTACAGTTCGAGGGCTCAACGCGAAACTAGTCTATCTGCTTATAATTCTATATACACTTAGACAAGTTTTGCGTTGAGCCCTCGAATTATGTAAAATGTCTTCGAAAAAGTTTTTATTGAACAACGCACCATACACTTCGCAAACATTTTCACTAACTTTCTTACAGCTTTCATACCCCATTTTGGCTGTCAGACAACTCTTCTACGTCTTTGTGATGACTGGAAGCTAGCGTTGGACAGAAACGACCATGTCGCAGCAATACTGTCTAAGGAATTCAATTGCATGCCCCAATGACCTCATCATCGAAAAACTTGCTGCTTATGGTTTGTCAGTGTATGTTTCCTTATTAATAGCTATCTTTCAGAACGATAACTGGCTTGAAAATAAAAAGGGATACGTCAAGGTTCCTGATCTTCAATAGATTTATAAATAATTTATATTTAGTCAACCAGTCAACCCTATACAACTAAGCAAATGACAAACCCTCTCATTTACCCCGAAATGCCAAAACTATTCAAAAATTATAGAGTATTCAACTACTTTCGTCAAATACAGGTAAATCCCGATAAATTAGTAGAAAACTAGATCTGTGTCCATAGGACATTGATGCCCTCACTTCCTGTCACTGTTAATGGTAAAATATTTTTAAGATAATACAACACAAACTTTGAAGCATTTTATGTGTATTTTCACTGCTGTGGCTAAGTGAAATCCCTAATAGATGAACACCAGGTGCACAACTTCACATGCTATATAACAATTCTCCGATGTTTTGTGACTCTAAATCAAATACATTTTGAGATACATCCGACACAAACTTGTATGCCATTTATGCAAATTTTTTACTTAATCAAGGGCCATAACTCTGGTCTAACTGACAGAAATCCCGAACAAAACCCCAGATTCACAACTTCACATGCTGAATAATATTCGTTTATATTTCATGACCCTAGGTCACATACATTATAAGACACGTACAGTGCAAATTTGTATGCCCTTTTATGCATAGTTTTAGTCAAGAGCCATAACTCTGGTCATGCTGTGTGAAACCTCTAACAAAACCCCAGGTGCACAAGTTCAAATGCTGAATAATGTTCTTGTAATGTTTCATAATCCTATGTGAAATACTTTTTGAGATACATGCGATACAAACTTGTAGGCCCTATTTATACGTATTTTGACCCTTAAGTCAAGGTCTGATATCCCAATCACATGCTGAATGACAATCGTGTCAGGTTTGATGACTACGGGTCGAATACTTTTTGAGATATGCAAGATACAAGTTCGTACGGACAAGGGCACAACGTAATAGTGATATGGTGAAGTAGTGAAACTTTAGGTTTAATTTTGCTCAACAAGTCGCAGATATATGTGCAAAACGCAGCAAGACAGTTATATGTAGAACCCAGTGTATGTAAACAATAAAATACTGATATAACGTCCTTTTACAAGTCTCTTTGTTTGGCTTTTCTGTTCAAGAACAAATTCTCGTAAATTAAAGAAACTACAAAATAGGGATACAAATAATTAAAAAAAGGAAAGGTTTCATAAGTCTGGCAATTACACGCAAACATGCATTTCACGTAGACGAATCTTACAAATTCTGGAAGTTTCCACTATTTTGTCCTTCCTGGAAAATACCCCATAGATCATGCTCAGCGTACAGTGACGTATGAATGTTAGGCATGTTACAGCTACTGATTTAAAGAATCGTACCCTTGATAAACTAATCAATATCTCAGTTCCACTTGTCTAAATAAATCATAGCATGTAGATGGTAAAACAACACAAGTTTCACGGAAAATAAATCACTTGTAACTTTTCATTATGAATTGTGGCGTTGATTTGTTTTTGTCTGCTGTACACACGTGTCGGTTTAAATGAAATACTTTAAGGAGTTAAGGTTATTAGGCATTTTAACCAGTGTTTGGAAAAAACGTTTTTGTCTTGATAATTATTATGTTATATGGACTTCCTTACATATTTTTGGTTTCCGCTACATAGTGATATTTTATATGTAGATCCTTACATATTTTTGGTTTCCGCTACATAGTGATATTTTATATGGAGATCCTTACATATTTTTGGTTTCCGCTACATAGTGATATTTTATACATAGTGATATTTTATATGGAGATCCTTACATATTTCTGGTTTCCGCTACATAGTGATATTTTATATGTAGATCCTTACATATTTCTGGTTTCCGCTACATAGTGATATTTTATATGGAGATCCTTACATATTTTTGGTTTCCGCTACATAGTGATATTTTATACATAGTGATATTTTATATGGAGATCCTTACATATTTCTGGTTTCCGCTACATAGTGATATTTTATATGTAGATCCTTACATATTTCTGGTTTCCGCTACATAGTGATATTTTATATGGAGATCCTTACATATTTCTGGTTTCCGCTACGTAGTGATATGTTATACGGAGATCCTAAAATATTTTTGGTTTCCGCTACATAGTGATTATAGATCCGCTATATGGAGATCCTGGCAATGCGCTATTTCGAGATTCTGATAAGAATTTAGGTTTTCCGCTTTACAGACAGTTCATTATTCATTTAAAGAAATACACCTTTCAGTATCCATCATTGTTATATGTACAAGTCAGTAGTTGTTGATATATGTTTTACAGTACAAATACAGTACAGGTTATATGGCACCAAACAGCATTGAAAATGTTGGTGTCTACATCGAAATAAAAATATGAGGTATTGAATCAGCTATACAGCAAAACCAGTTGTCCAGACCCTCGTATGATCATACACATGTACATGGCTAACATCGAGATTCTTCTTATTTTCATACACAAAGAAACACATAGAACATTCATGTCTACCAATTTTGTATTGTTTATTTGTATTTAGATGTCGTAAAAAAGATATAGTATAATAAAGTCAAATAATGTAAAAATAAAAGTGATACCGATAAAATCCTAACTTCCGCAAACGTTACTTCTACCAGCACCGTGTTATTAGTTAACTATATACTTTATTTTAGTTAAAGTTAACACCAATAATTTTAGCATATCACGTTAAATAACGTAAAACGCCCGAAAATACTGGCCAGGCTTTTTTCTAGCTAATTTGGGAACATAGCCTATAGCCCCAAAATTGGGAATTTTAATGCTTAAATGTTCCAAATTTGGAAGTATTTAGTCCCATAGGATATAGTAAGGATGTGTTTAAGCACTTTCTCATACACTTGTTTCACATTGTACAACCTCTTTAACATACTTCCATTACAAAATTGTCCATAATTTGGTCAATGTTTGTGCAATTTTGATGAATTTTTTTTTCAGTATGTAGATTGGGAATTTTTGCACTCATTTTGGGGAAAAAACATTCTTTTTGGCATTGGGAATATAGCCGAATAACGGCTTTAAAAACGGCCGAAAAAAACTTGCTGGCGAAAGTTAACAGTATACTAACCTTATTATAACGTGTAACCCTGTATTCTGACCTATGTTTTGAAGCATTTATTCAGACCCAAAATTTGTTATCCTGTATTCAGACTCTGTACATTGAGACTTTATTCAAACCCTGTACATTCAGACTTTATTCCGACTCTGTATTCTGTTTTTACATGATAAATTATATTTTGTAGCATAAGAGCTCACGCTCAAAAATAAGAAATTGAATTATACGGATAAAAAAATAAAAAAAAATAAGAAAAACTATCTAGTCTGCAGCCAGACAAATATTCTGCATGCCGTATATACGAATATTATACTAAGAAGGCAGGTAGTAGACAGCTCGCCCTTTTCTCTGACTGACAGCTCACCCATTTCCCTGACTGACAGGCAAAGATTTCCCTGACTGACAGGCAAAGATGTTAGCGGGCATGGTTTGTTGTCAAAGCAATTATACCGAATATCTATTATATCAGCAGAAACAGCGGGCGCCACAGAGCGTGTTATATCAATCGTAGGGCTTATCGGACCTGACAGACCGATGGAAAAGATTAGTCAATCAACGTTTGATTTACCCCCAGAAACAGCAGTTAACTGGTAAGCGGTATTTTGTATTTATTATTTAGCTAATTGACGAGTACAGTGATGATGAAATGATTCACGGTCCGCATCTAGGGTGGCACACTTTCGTGCCAATGGTCAAGCATGTACAAATGAAATCTATACTTTTCAGAAACGAGTGTAGTTGATAAGAATCAATCATTTACATGTATCTATCATTTTGCAGACTTAAGTATAATATGGTTCTCTATATCATTCATGCGAACCTGTTGCAGAATCTGGCATTGACGTCCTGCGAACATATTGCATACTATAGGTGGCACGGCTCTCCTGAGAAAGTCTGCGAACTTGGTGTGGAATAGAGTATCCACCTGCGGTCTTCAAACCTGTTGTAGGTAGATTTTTGCGTTCCTTTTCGAACTTTTTAGTAGTTTTACGATCTTTAGTAGATTCCAGCGATTATGGCTTTCACCAGCAGTTCTGTGAACCTTTTGTAAATTCTAGCATTATTTTGCACTCTGGTGCAGTTCTGTGAACCTGTTTCAGACTTTTGTGAGCAGTTCCGTGCAGTTGGCTCTCTTGAGCTGTTCTTTGATTTCTAGCAGTTCTGTGATCCTGCTGCAGAATTATTATAGGCTTTACAGTTCTCTTAAGTAGTTCAGTAATTTTGTATTTACGACAGTTCTTCGAACCTGTAACAGGCTCTAGTATTTACATCTCTCTTGAGCAACTATACAGTCTAGATTTTATGGTTTCTTAACCAGCTCTACTAACCTATTGCAGACTCCAGCTTTTATGTATGGATTCTTGAGCAGCGGTAGGTACCTATTGCAGTCTCTAGTTGTAATGGTTTCTTAATCAGCTGTACGAACCTATTGCAGACTCTAGCTGTTATGATTTCTTAACCAGCTGTCTAACCTATTGCAGACTCCAGCTGTTATGGTTTACGAACCTATTACAGACTCTAGCCGTTATGGTTTCATAACCAGCTGTACGAAAAACCTATTGCAGACTCTAGATGTTATGGTTTCTTAACCAGCTGTTCGAACCTATTGCAGATTCTAGCTGTTATGTATGGATTCTTGAGCAGCGGTATGAACCTATTGCAGACTCTAGCTGTTATGTATGGATTCTTGAGCAGCGGTAGGAACCTATTGCAGACTCTAGCTGTTATGTATGGATTCTTCAGCAGCGGTAGGAACCTACTGCAGACTCTAGCTGTTATGTATGGATTCTTGAGCAGCGGTAGGAATCTATTGCAGACTCTAGCTGTTATGTATGGATTCTTGAGCAGCGGTAGGAACCTATTGCAGATTCTAGCTTTTATGTATGGAGTCTTGAGCAGCGGTAGGAACCTATTGCAGATTCTAGCTGTTATGTATGGATTCTTGAGCAGCGGTAGGAACCTATTGCAGATTCTAGCTTTTATGTATGGAGTCTTGAGCAGCGGTAGGAACCTATTGCAGATTCTAGCTGTTATGTATTGAGTCTTGAGCAGCGGTAGGAACCTATTGCAGATTCTAGCTGTTATGTATGGATTCTTGAGCAGCGGTAGGAACCTATTGCAGACTCTAGCTGTTATGCTGTCTTGAGCAGCTGTAGGAACCTATTGCAGATTCTAGCTGTTATGTATGGATTCTTGAGCAGCGGTAGGAACCTATTGCAGACTCTAGCTGTTATGCTGTCTTGAACAGCGGTAGGAACCTATTGCAGATTCTAGCTGTTATGTATGGATTCTTGAGCAGCTGTAGGAACCTATTGCAGACTCTAGCTGTTATGCTGTTTTGAGCAGCTGTAGGAACCTATTGCAGACTCTAGCTGTTATAGTTTCTTGAGCAGCTGTAGAAAACTAATGCAGACTATAGCTTTTATGGTTTCTTGAGCAGCTGTAGGAACCTATTGCAGACTCTAGCTGTTATAGTTTCTTGAGCAGCTGTACGAACCTATTGCAGACTCTAGCTGTTATGGTTTCTCGAGCAGCTGTACGAACCTATTGCAGACTCTAGCTGTTATGGTTTCTCGAGCAGCTGTACGAACCTATTGCAGACTCTAGCTGTTATGGTTTCTCGAGCAGCTGTACGAACCTATTGCAGCCTCTAGCTGTTATGATTTCTCGAGCCGCTGTAGGAACCTATTGCAGACTCTAGCTGTTACAGTTTCTAGAGCAGCTGTAGGAACTTATTGCAGACTCTAGCTGTTATAGTTTCTTGAGCAGCTGTAGTAACCTATTGCAGACTCTAGCTGTTATAGTTTCTTGAGCAGTTTCGTGAGCCTTTTATGCAGTTGCTTAAGCTAGGTTTTACAGTTTTTTTTTATTTTTGAGCATTTCTGCAATTCTATATTCACACCTCCCTTGCGCAGTTCTACGAATCTGGTACTTGCTCTAGTATTTACATGTCGCTCGAACAGTTTTAAAGACCTTCTGCAGACTCTAGCAGTTTCGCGTGTCTGTTGCAGAATCTATTGTTACTCCTGAAAAAGTAGACTGGCATCAGTCGTTAGAGTCCTTTAAAATAAATATCTCTGCCATTAAATCCTCTCAAATAGCACTTTCTGAAAAAGCAAAACAATATCTTTTATCTCTTACTCTTAATTACTTTTGAAATGAGTCTAGAGAGAAAATGGTTTTCTCTCTATTAATCGTGTCAATATGAAGAAAGAAATAAACTTTATTACAGATAATTTGATCTCAACAGACTTTGTAAGTCTACTTAAAAAGTAAAGAAAACTTCTTCAATTCAGATAATGTTCTACATGAATATTTTGTTAACTCAATTTTGATTTATTTGTAGCCAATACAGGTTTTGTTATGGAACGGCCCATATATATAATTAACAGTAATGGTCTATGAGGTGTAAATTTCCGAAACTAAAGTTTACCTGATGGGTGGTCTCCAAACACTTGAAATGATCCTTGATTAAAGCTACTCGCCCACAGTTTGGGTGAAAATTTTACAGGCATAGAATGTATCTATGACATTGAAAAATGATAAAGTAGTTGAAAATAAAAGTTAAGAAATTGGTAAAGTGCAAGAAGAATGTAAATTTTCTGCATTATTTCAAAGGCGTTGCAACGCTTTTTTCTACTTTCTACGTAATATGTTTGGTTATTTATATGAATAATATCTTGCAAAAATCCTATGTCAATAAGTTTGTAGCACTAGTCACTTTCATAGTACTCACCTTTTATTGAGTTTTGAGAGAAATTATTTTTCGCGTAAAATGTGTGGGTTAGTCCCTTTACGGATATGTGTGTTTGGGTTAAGCATCTTTTTCAACATCTTTTTTTTCTCTCAGTCATAATTATACTTGTAGCAGTGAGTTAAGTTGATATCAAGTAATCTGTAATAAAGTTTATTCTTTTTTCATACTGACACTGATATTTTCGAACTATCCTCAGGGCTAAGTATTAAAGGAATGGTTCCGCCCACAAAGTGTCAATCATTGCATATCAAAATCCTTCAGGTTTTTTTTACAGTTTTTCCAAATAACTTCAATAATAATGAAAATTATCAAATCTTTTGCCTCATCAATTCTCTAGGTTCTAATCTATCTAAAAATATTAATATAAGGGTAACAAAAATTTCTTATAGGAGTTATTTTGATTGCAAAATAACTTGAAATTTAAACTCTGACATTGGTCATGTGATAAAGTAGAGCAGTCAGCACACACTGCCAGGTGGTACTCGCAGGCTGCTTATCACTGATAATGTATTTCCATATAGTTGATGGTGTTTATAAATTATTTATTTAATTTATATAAAAATGGGATGAATGACACTAATCAAATAATGTCTCATAAAACTTATTCATACAAATATGTCTGCTACTAAAACTAGTTCAAATTTGTTATTTTTATTCCTCCGAAAGTTCATTGTGATGTATCTTTTACATTTCACGAGTGTAGATCAAAGACTTACCGCTTCAAATCAAAAAACCTGACCAAGTTAAATCAACTAATATGTCACAATTATATTATCGCTACAAAAATCATGCAAAGTGATTCTTTGCACTAACTAAAAAGTCTTCAAATTCAAATCATGATGCTTTTATAGAATTAACTTATTTTTTAGGAAGCTCCGCCTACAATTACACTAGAATGACCTTTAATTAACGCGGAAGCCGATAATACCATTTTTCACGTGTTGGTTTGGCGCGGCCAGGGAGTAAACCCACAACGCGGACACTCTACCACTAAGCTATCAAGGCGGGCGCTCTACCACTAAGCTACCAAGGCGGACACTCTACCACTAAACTACCAAGGCGGGCGCTCTACCACTTAGCTACCAAGGCGGGCGCTCTACCACTAAGCTACCAAGGCGAGAGCTCTACCACTAAGCTACCAAGGCGGGCGCTCTACCACTGAGCTACCAAGGCGGGCGCTCTACCACTGAGCTACCAAGGCGGGCGCTCTACCACTGAGCTACAAAGGCGGGCGCTCTACCACTGAGCTACCAAGGCGGGCGCTCTGCCACTAAGCTACCAAGGCGGGCACTCTACAACTAAGCTACCAAGGCGGGCACTCTACCTTTGAGCTACCAAGGCGGCGGAGTAAATATTAAAGTCACATATATATGTTTAAGGTTACGCATTTCATAATAACATGTTCAATCACAAATTATTTGATTATACATGTGATAAAGCAGCTGTTTTTTCACTCACTCTGTTGAGATTTTCTTGTATACTGTAACCGTGGGATTTATTTACTTTCTATTTTAAGTATTTCCTTAGTTAAAGGAGAGCCAAAACAAGACTAATATACTTCTTCGCTCTCTGCTCGCTTCTGTTTCCCTCAAAATTAGTACTAAAACAAAGGTTTAAAATTATTTTTTGCTCGCCGCCTCATATTTTTTATTTTAAGAATCCGATAAACAACTTTTTAATTTGGGGTATCCTTTACTATTATAATAATAGATGTTATTCAATGTGGCATGAAGATGAAATAGACAGAAGCTGACAGGAAGAGTAAATTTCGGCAAGGAGACAAGAACCAGAAATATTTGACATGACAAAAATCAGATAATATGATAATGTATATCAGTTTAACGTCGGCCACACAAAATAGAAAACCATAAAAGTCTCATATGATTTAGGAAAGTACTCTGAGAAATAAAATATGTAACAAGCATATTAAAATATTGTTACAAAAGAACGTCGCAAATCTATGATATACTGGTGATTATGTTCACAGTCAATCGTTGACTGGTTTTAAAATCAAAATCGTATACTTGCACATGTGTACTATGCAGTCTTGCATGAACATGTGTATTACTAGTATACAGCCTGGCAGTGGCATGCTTGATATGCAGTCTGGCACAGACATGTGTAGTATGCAGTCTGGCATGGACATGTGTGGTATAAAGTCTGGAACGGACATGTGTAGTATGCAGTCTGGAACGGACATGTGTATTATGCAGTCTGGCACGTGCATTTGTAGTATGCGGTCTAGCACAGGCATGTGTAGTATACAGTCTGGCACAGGCATGTGTAGCATACAGTCTGCCACGTGCATTTGTAGTATTCAGTCTGGCACAGGCATGTGTAGTATTCAGTCTGGCAAAGGCATGTGTAGTACACAGTCTGGCACAGGCATATATAGTATGCAGTCTGGCACAGATATGTGTAGTATGCAGTCTGACAAAAGCACGTTTAGAAAGCTGTCTAGGATGGGCATTTGTGCTATACAGTCTGGAATAGACATGTGTAGTACACAGTCTGGCACAGGCATGTGTAGTGAGCAGTCTGGCACGGGCATGTGCAGTATTTAGTCTGCTACAGGCATGTGTAGTATTCAGTCCGTCACAGGCATGTGTAGTACGCAGTCTGACAGAGGTATGTGTAGCATTCAGCCTTGCATAGGCAAATGTAGTATGCAGTCTAGCACGGCCATGTGTAGTACTCAGTCTTGCACAGATATTTGCAGTATTCAGTCTGGCTCAGGGAAGTGTAGTCAGAGGTCTGGCACGGGCATTTATAGTGTTCAGTGTGACACATGTAAGTGTATTAAGTAGTCTGGCAAGGGCATGTGTATTATGCAGTTTGCCAAAGGCATATGCAGTATTCAGTCTGCTACAGGCATGTGTAGTATTCAGTCCGTCACAGGCATGTGTAGTATGCATTCTGGCACGGACACCTGTTGTAAGCATTCTTGCAGGGACATGTGTACCATGCAGTCTTGTACGGACATTTGTTGTGTGCATTCTGACACGGGCATGTGTAGTATGCATTCTGACAATGACATGCGTTGCATGCAGTCTTACACGGATATATGTAGCATGCAGTCCGACGCGGATGTGTGTAGCATAGAGTCTGGCTCGGGGCTCGGACATTTGTAGCTTGCAGTCTGGCGCAGGCATGTGTAGTAACAGTCTGTTGCATAGTACATAATCTAGCTCGGACATGTGTATCATGAAGTCTGACACGGGCAAGTGTGGTATGCATTCTGGGAACGGACATTTTAAGTACTAGTATGTAGTCTGGCACGGGCATAATTATGTAGTACTCAGTCTGACAAAGACATGTGTGGCATGCAGTCTGGTCCTGAAATTTCAAGTCTGACAACGATATATGTAGTATGCAGTCTGACATGGATATTTGTAGTATGCAGTCAGGAACGGATATCTGTAGTATGCAGTCTGACATGGATATTTGTAGTATGCAGTCAGGAACGGATATGTGTAATATGCAGTCTGACATGGATATTTGTAGTATGCAGTCAGGAACGGATATGTATAGTATGCAGTCTGACATGGATATTTGTAGTATGCAGTCAGGAACGGATATGTATAGTATGCAGTCTGACACGGATATTTGTAGTATGCAGTCTGGAACGGACGTTTGTAGTATGCAGTCTGACATGGATATTTGTAGTATGCAGTCTGGAACGGACATGTGTAGTATGCAGTCTGACACGGACATTTGTAGTATGTAGTCTAGAACGGACATGTGTAGTATGCAGACGGGAATGGACATTTGTAGTAAGCAGTCTGACACGGACATTTGTAGTATGCAGTCTGGCACGGACATTTCTAGTACGTAGTCTAAAACGGACATGTGTAGTATGCAGTCTGACACGGACATTTGTAGTATGCAGTCTGGAACGGACATGTGTAGTATGCAGTCTGACACGGACATTTGTAGTATGTAGTCTAGAACGGACATGTGTAGTATGCAGACGGGAACGGACATTTGTAGTATTCAGTCAGTCTGTCACAGGCAAGTGTAGTAAGCAGTGTTACATGGACACGTGTAGTATTCAGTCTGGAACACGCATGTTTAGTAAGCGGTCTGGCACAGTCATGTGTAGTATTCAGCCTGGAACAGGCAAGTGTAATAAGCTGTCTTGTACGGGCATGTGTAGTATTCAGTCTGACACAGGCATGTGTAGTATTCAGTTTGGCACTGGTAAGTATAGTATTCAGTCTGGCACGGGCATATGTAGTATTTCAGTTTGGCACATGCAAGTGTAGTAAGCGGTCTGGCACAGGCATTTGTAGTATTCAGTCTGGCACAGGCAAGTGTAGTAAGCGGCCTGGTAAGGCATTTGTAGTATTCAGTCTGGCACAGGCATGTGTACAGTAGTATTCAGTCTGGCACAGACATGTGTAGCATTCAGTTTGGCACAGGCATGTATGGTAAGTAGTCTGGTACGGGCATTTGTGGTATGCAGTTTTGCACAGGATTCAGTCTGGCACATGCATGTGTAATAAGCAGTCTGGTACGGGCATGTGTGGTATGCAATTTCGCACTGGCGTGTGCAGTATTCAGTTTTGCATAGGTATGTGTAGCAAGCAGTCTTACCGTGACGGCAGTCTGACGCGGACGTGTGTAGCATGTAGTCTGGCTCGGAGCACGGGCGTGTGTAGTGTGCACTCTTGCACGGATATGATATGTGTAGTATGCATTCTGGCAGAAAAAAGTTGAATAAAGCCCTCTACAGACGGTAAGTTTTTGTTGTACAACACCAATTAAATTCAAGATGTACAGCCAAATATTACCGTGTGTACGATGCTATTCCTTGATTTCGTAAATCTTAAGTCTTGACTTACAGATTAGGACATGTTCTATTTCGTAAGTTTTGCCTTACGTACCACCCACGTTGACAAGCAACAAATTGGTAAATAATTAGTTGATAAGAGGCAAGTGAATGAAATTTCAGAAACAATTGCCCAAAAAATAAACACAAATCTTAATATAAAATGGCTTCTAATGCATAATAGAAAAAGGATGACACTGAAAAGTTAAATGATTTGAGCCGCGCCATGAGAAAACCAACATAGTGCGTTTCCGAGTCTGGTCCATGCTGTTCCCTAATGGTTTCTCTAATTGTAATAGAGTTTGAAAGCAAACATCATTGATCATGACTAGACTGCACGGATGCACATGCTGGTCTGCATCCATGCTGGTCACAAAGCCACTATGTTGGTTTTCTCATGACGTGACTCATTTGTGTCATACGTAATCAAAGTTATGGAACATAAAAAGGTGAATATTATTTTTATTATTAATAGTTACATTTTTTTCAGTACCTGATGCACTATGTTTACTAGGTAAATCTCTGTGATTTTTATGAGAATGGAATACTGTCTGTATGTGAAAAATGTACAATTTCAAAATTGTACATCTTCGAGATAATTAGTGTTGTACAACAAAAACCTACCGTCTGTAGAGGGCTTAAGGAAAACTCTGTTATAAATATTTTCAATAATGCGCCATTTTTATACTGCCAGACCACCTTGGGAATCCACTATTAAAACTGCAACTTGATATTGAGATGTGTAAATTAAATCAGAGGCCTCTTTGATCGAACGATCCACGTTCTTTTGATGTCTCGTATAAATTTTCCATTACTTTTTACATGTGCCATTTATGTAAATTTTTATGCCTTTTACAAATAACGATGCTAAGAGGTCATGCGTATTTTCTAAGGTCTGACTGACAGATCCGTGTAAAAACGCAAAATTTATTACTAACAATGTTAAAGGAGACATAAACAAAGTGGCGGCAGCACCTTTAAAGTAAATCTGGGAAAATAATTAGTCCTTCTGGCACTGTTTTCTTTTTGAATGTTTACAAAAAGGTTTTCGAAGCATAATTATTGTAAAAGAAAACTGTAGTGGTCTAGAGCATTTTTATATCTACACAGTTTAATCAGCATTTTTTTTTTTCAAGTTACTTCGACTGATTACATTGCAGAGAAGAACCTGGCCTGTTCTATATTCCTTAGACCACTATGCGGAAATTTTCGTTTAGTTTCTTACCTTTATTAACAAAAATAGACAAATACTGCTGATATATAAACACTACTGCTTTTTGTACTTCTTTTTAGTATTTATAATTTCTATTCATAAAACGGGTTTGCTTATGATGTCTGACCCTACATTAAAGATGTTAGCTTTTCTTCAAAAAATGATTAACAAATGATATCTGTACTTAAATTTATTATCTATACTTAATTAATTTGTTCTGTCGTATAGAAAGATTTGGAATTAAAAAGACTGAAAAATAGTTATCAATGTCCTATTTTTAAAAAGATAATATATTCTTCACTTGAACTCCAGAAAAACGTTACACAATCCCAAGACAGTTTGATCATGAGAGAGTATTAGTGCCATGTGCGTGTTATTTATTAACTCCAAATTTCGACTTGGTAGTCTGAAATTTCTAGCTGTCTTGAAGTCTACTAAGTACGATAGTGCAAAAATATACGAAGATATAAAGGTCCTAGCCAGGACCTGTGTAGCACTCAGGTATCTCTAGATTCATAATGTTCGCTCTTAAAAAGTATTACCATTTTAACCATGTCCAAGTCCGGAAGATTCTCAATCCAATTTCAGCCCATATGGCAATGAAATGCAGACATACCCAACAGAGTTATGGGTCCTAGCTATCAACATAGTTGGGAGTAATGTACCTAGGATACAGTATGGGTCCATGAGACATATACATTTAAATATATTACAATGAGAAAAAGGCAAAAAAGTCATTTTGATTTGTTTTACCCTGCGACAATGGTTTTGTGTTAATAAGTTAGCAGAATTGCAAAATAGCAGAATAACTCCAGCAGAATAACTCCAGCAGAATAGCAGAACAACATCAAAAAGACAAAAATGCTAAATGTTTTTTTTTTTCATTTTACCTCGCATCTGTGTGACAATTAAAATTAGACTAAGACTATTTTTGCGGTAAACATGTTACCATCATAATTCGTTAGAAAACCATTTTAGTTAGTTAAAAGAACAACTATAAGACCGACTATACATTATACGTCTCGCGTATTACCATTAACCTAAGACTCTTTCTGCGAAAAAAACCCCTAAAATTTCTAACATTGGGAGACTCTTTCTTCTATGGAGGGTATTATCCGCCATAATACAAATTTACATATTTCAAATTAGTAAATGCAAAATCCATGCACCGCGACGGCAACTTCTAACTTCCTGTGAATGCAAATTGCTTTTTGGTATTATCCGCCACAATACAAACTGTTATATTGTATATTTAAAATTAGTAAATACGTATTCCATGAACCTAGGAGATAACTTCTAACTTCCTGTGAATGTAAATTGCTTTTTTTGCACCTTTCAAATTGTACGTCGTATATTTCATATTCTCTATAGTCTCTAAGTCCTAATTTGCTAATCACTAACTGTAAATTTATACACTTTACAAGTGTTTCATCAAGTGTCATTATTCGTATATTTTTCATTCAGAAAGTATTCAATTTTCGTACTTTCAGACTTAGAAGTTATAATAGGAAACTTGTCTGTACGCATTTAAAAGTTACAATCTGAAAAATAGAACTTAGAACGGTACCAGTGATATTGGTATCCAGCTACATAGAAATTATAACAAAGAAGGAACCAGATATACCGGTTCCTTTTGAAGACAGAGGGCGCTTCAATGGGCTATTCCAGAAAATATTCGCATTTCAGCCCACAAATACCCCCCTTGGACACACACCTAACCCCCCGGACAAGCATAAGTAGGGGAAACACCCCCTGGACAAAGTAATTTGACACAATGTACCCCCTGGACAACCTATGGAGGGCATTTTTCTTGAAAAACACGCCATGTACATGCTGTCTTCTGATACCACCCCCAGCCCCCGGACAGACCCCATCCCCACACCTGGACAACCTATGGAAGGCATTTTTTTTTCTTAAAAAATCACCACCACCCCTGGAAAATCCGTCTCAAAACATCCCCCACCTCTTAAACAGACACCCACTGGACAACCGGCCTATTTTCCAGGAAAAATGCCCTCCATATAGGTTGTCCAGGAGATGTCGAGATCTGTCCAGGGGCATCTCTGGAGACAGCTTGTCCAGGGTGTGTTTTTCAGGAAAAATGCCTTCCATATAGGTTGTCCAGGGGGTGTATGCTTTGGCTGGTGGTGGTGGTGGGGGAGGGGGGGGGGGGGGGGAAAGGGAGGGGATCTTTTGAGACGGCTTTTTCAGGGGGTTGTTTTTCAGAAACAAGAGGGCCAAGATGGCCCTAGGCCGCTTACCTAAGAAACACACCATAACAGTGTAATCATGTTTGACCTAGTGATTTCATAGAAACAAATATTCTGACCAATTTACATTAAGATTGGACCAAAAATTGTGGTCTCTTAAGTGTAAACAAGTATTTTCTTTCATTTGACCTAGTGACCTAGTTTTTGAGCCATGATGACCTACATTCGAACTTGACCTAGATTTGATCAAGGCAATCATTCTGACCAAATTTCATGAACCTCAATTGAAAAATACAGCCTCTATCGAATACAAAACATTTTCCTTTTATTTGTCTTAGCGACCTAGTTTTTGACCCCAGATGACCCATATCCAAACTTGACCTTAATTATATCAAGGCTATCATTCTGCCAAAATTTCATGAAAATCATTTGAAAAATACAATCTCTACCGCATACGCAAGGTTTTTCTTTGATTTGATCAAGTGACCTAGTTTTTGACCACAGATGGCCCATATTCTAACTTGACCTAGATTTCATCAAGGCAATCATTCTGACTTAATTTTATGAATATCCAGTGTAAATGCAGCCTCTGTTGCGTACACAAGGAGTTTCTTTAATTTGATCTAGTGACCTAGTTTTTGACCCCAAATGACCCAATTTCGAACTTTTTTTTTTTTTGAGGCCCCAATGGGTGACCCCGTTTATTCTCCCCGTCACATGGTTAGACATGGGTCGGGGAACCATCCCATGCTAACCTTACAAATACATACATACAAATGAGTTAAATGTAGGATATAAGAAAAACATAGGAAAAAAAGATTCCGTAATGACAATGTTCAGGGGAGATAACTATACAATTATGTTTATGGTCTGAGGCCTCAACACATAGTACAAGATAAACAGACACTACAAATATATAAGTATATATAAATAGCCATATTCACGTACAGAAACGCAATTCATTATAATGGTATTTGTAAAAATTATATCTATTTACAATTATTGACCAATTAGCTTTTGTATAAGTGACCAGTGAGCTTTAATTTTCACAGCTTTATCTGTTTCGCTATTAATTGAAGAGGCAAACTTTAAACTATTTCTTAACCCTTGCAGCGATGGAATTGTTTCTTTTCTTTTACACAAAAATATATATCTTTTTATTTCCAGACTCAAAATGTTAAAAGTTTCTTCTTGGTTTTTAGTATATCCTAAAATAAAATTTCGAACTTGCTTAAAAATTTCATCAAGGCAATAATTCTGACCAAATTTCATGAAGATTAATTGAAAAATACAGCCTCTATCGCATACACAAGGTTTTTATTTGATTTGACCTAGTGCCCTAGATTTTGACCCCAGATGACCCATATTCGAACTCGGCCTAGATTTCATCAAGGTTATCATTCTGACCAAAATGGAAGGTTGTCCAGGGGTTGGGGGTGTGTGTAGGGTGGGGGGGTCTGTCCAGGGTGGTGGGGGTCTCTGGAGACAGCTTGTACATGGGGGTGTTTTTTTTTCAGGAAAAATGCTTTCTATAGGTTGTCCAGTGGGTGTCTGTCCAGGAGGGTCTTTTTAGATGGCTTGTCCGGGGGTGTGGGAGGGTGGGGTAAGAAAAAATGCCTTCCATAGGTTGTCCAAATGGTGCGCGTCCAGGGGGTGGGGGTCTTTCACGGTATTTTTCTGGAAAAATGCCTTCCATAGGTTGTCCAGGGGTAACACTGTGTCAAATTACTTTGTCCGGGGGGTGCTTCCCCCAAGGGGGTGTTTTAGGGGGTGTCCAAGGTGGGTGGGGGGGGGGCTGTATATGTGGGCTGAAATGCCTTCTATAGAGGGAGGGGGCGGATATTTTCTGGAATAGCCCATTGAAGTGTATAAAAACTGCATTATCACCATTTGATAAAGTGTGAACTTACATTACGGCTTTTGTCAACGCTAAAATATAAAATAACTGTAGGACTGACTATAAACTTGTTTCAGTAAGTTTATCACTATGAACAGCTAAAATAACAACACCACCGGCGACCTTCATCTTCGCCTTCCAAGGAGCAGTCTTTAATCTTATTTGGAAAATGTAGAAAACTACAATTCTTTACGCTAGGTGGCTCTGTAGATTATGACGAAAAGTAATACAGTGGGTAACGATCTAATATTAGCATCCTTGATACAAAAGTTGTTTTAAGGATGGACCGTTATATCCAGAAGTTTCAAACATACAAATTAACAGTTGTCTTGTGGCAGTAAAACAATCGCACTTGAATGAAGTACAAGTTGGTGTTTACCAAGTTTCAACATCAAATGTACATACATGGGAATAAGGATTTGGGATTTGCGTAAGTGTAAACTCAAATTTCTCATTTGCAACATTTAGTCCACACAAGGAAGTAAGAATTTGTCATCTTGATGCATGTAATTTATAATTATCAATTTGAAAGGTGCAAAAAAAAAGCAATTTACATTCACAGGAAGTTAGAAGTTGTCATCTAGGTGCATGGACTTTGCATTTACTAATTTGAAATATGTAAGTTTGTATTGTGGCGGATAATACCCTCCATATTCTTCAAACTAAAATAACTAACATGGGGAGTCTCGTGTTTGGATAATTTGAGGGGCGGCTATAAACAGTCGCTCATTACTTGTACTCAGTGTTGATGGTTCGAAGTTGTCTGTACTTATTTATGCTGATGACATTGTTGTATTGGCATCCAATGAAAATGAGTTACAGCGTATGCTGGATGTAAACAAAAGTAATATTGTGCATTTTAGAAATGCATCTGTTATATGCACACCATTTGATTTTAGGGGTGGTAATAATGTTTAAATATCAGTATAGCAAATAAGTATGTAGTTTTGGATGAGTTTTTAAATTACAATGTAACAGCAAAATATGTTGTACAGTCAGCTGGTAGAGCCCTGGGCCTTCTAAAAGCAAAATTCCACAATACTGGCGGAATGCCATTTCCAGTATTCACTAAACTTTATAACCAGTAATTGGATATGGAGTCTCTATATGGGGTACCAAAACCTTTTCATGTATTGGGGCTGTCCATAATCGTACAATGAGATATTTTCTTGGGACAGGCAGATATGCACCTAATGCAGCTGTAATATGAGATTTGGGTTGGAATCCACCTTTTGTGCTTCAAATGAGAAATGTTATATCACAATGGGCACGTTTTTCTCAAATGGATCCTGATAGAATAAATTTTAAACTCTTTGACTATTGCAAGAGGCTGTAAAAACTAGCAGTACAGAGTAATAAGTATTTTGAAGGAGTATAATTGTACCAGTTTTACTGACACTAGCACTACGTTATCGAAAAAACATAAACAAAATCATGTATAAAGAAGTTTGAACAGTGCTGGACTGAGAATATAAATGCTGTACAGGGTAATATCAGAATGGGACAGAACAAACTGAGAACAAACTTCTCTTGCCACAGAACCATAATTATGTAGTTAGATGTTGTGTAGCGCCAATTCGCCTGGAAACAGGCAGATATGAAAGGCTAATGTTAGATCCATTCTGTGTTAATGAACATGTAGTGGAGGATGAAACATGTTTTGTTGTTCTGTAGAGAATACTTCGATAAAAGGAATGACTAGCTTAATAGATAGTCACTTCATAAATTTGTCTGAAAATGAAAAATTGAGTTTCATGTTTTGCCGCCAGACGCATGATCGGACAAAATTTCAAATTTTAGTACTCCGTGTGGTGTTCTTTTAAACATCTTTTATGAATTTGGGAAGTGTTTTAAAACTGTACATAAGGCCACACCAAATTGAAAAGTTGTTATCGGATTTTTTTTTCTGAAAAAAAAAATGAGGCGGCGAGCGAAAAAATAATTTAAACATTTTTTTTTTGTTTTTTGAAAAAACAGGAGCAAGCGAAGAGCGAAGAAATATATTTGTCTTGATTTGGCTCTCGACTGACTAATAAAAACATTAAAGCAGAATGTACAGCCTTTTTACATTAAAAACAATCATCAGGGATTGAGAAAATTTGACCTGCAGATGCACAACAAAGCAAACTCAAAAGGTAATAACATTGGCATATAGTACAGTGTAATCAAATAGTGTATGCTTTTGAAAATGCTGTTAGAAAATATGTAATATACAACAATGCATAACCTTGAACCATAATCATTACATATATATGTGACTTGAATATTTACTGCTATGAAAATGTAGCATTTTTAGCTCAACGTTTCGAAGATTTTTATCAAATATCTTTGTTATTATTAAAGCTTTTGACCTGAAACTTAAAATAATTATTTATTATCAAAGTCTACATTAGGAGAAAGAATCCCCATAACTCTGATTGAATTTTGACAGAGTTGTGCCCCTTTTAAATTAGAATAGTTTTGTTTAAGTTTTATATAATGTCCAAATAGCTCTGTTACTTTCAAAGCTTTTGACTATTATGCCCCTTTTACTGGCAAAGCTCTAATTCAGAGTCAAGCACTTAGAAAATTTGAGCGTGCTGTCTTACAGACAGCTCTTGTTCTAACATTAAACTTTCTTAACGGATTATCATTAAATTTGTTGAAACAAAGATTTTGGCTTGATTTTTTTCAATGGGTCGAGCGCAAGCCAAAAACCAAAAAAAAAAATTGTGTTTCTGAAAATATACGAGCGGTAAATCCGATGAACAACTTTTTAATTTGGTGAGGATGTTACATCTTGTATATTGGTTTTAAAACATAAAATTGTTTTAAATGTTAAACATGCAAATGGAGTTAGCGTTTTATTTCAAATCCATTGCGAAGTGATACAGATTTTAAACTCATACGTAAATAATGACATGTATCCATTTTATTGTTACAAAAGACTACTGTTTTATTTAAGGTAGGTTTTAACCAAACTATATTTGGTAACATGATTAACATCATTTGCACGTAAAGGTAAATTTAACATAGTTTTATTATATGTGTATAAATCACTAGTCTCTTCTAATTCAATAACTGAATGGCAATGTACTGTAGGCTATGTTTTTACTTTTATTATGATATGTTGAATGTGTACATTGGTGAGACTATAATAAATAAAATAAAAAATATATGTAATTAATTTTGTTTGAACATTGAGTCAGTGTTGTTATTATTCTTGGTATTTTGTTATTATGGACTTCATTCATTTATTTTCCGCTTAATAAGGTGCTAGAGGCTGTAAGTGGTGTTGCACTTTTCATGTCTTTCTCATGAACAGAGTCATTGGGTCAAGTCTGCTATAAGGCCTACTTTGCTTGTTTCCAAGGATTTTCTTATAGATATTTTACAGGCTGCAAAAGACATAAAAAATGTAAAAGTATTTAAACATTTACGTGATTTCAATTTGCATATTAACAGTGACAACATTGCTATTACTAACTTCAAGGACTCCCTAGTAGCAATGGGCCTGGAATAACATGTTAATTTCAGTACTCATACAGGAGGACATAGCTCTCATTACAACAAGGTGTTTTTCCTGTGGAATATAAACAAGCTGCATGTTATTAGACCTTTGCTAGAAAAAGCAAATCTTAAACTAGAGCTTTCCAACTATTGTCCTGTGAGTAACTTATCATTTCTGTCAAAACTTATTGAGAAAGCTGTTCTTTACAGATAAAACAAACATGTAAATCAAAACAGTCTTTTGCCTAAGAACCAATCTGACTAAAGTACTTGATCTTCTAAACGAAGATCTGAGAACGACCCATTCACATTCGTCTTCTGTATATTTTGGATTTCCAATATTGCTATTTTTATTTTCGCAAATCTATTTTTGTTTGAACCAACCAGACAACTTGTTCGAATGTCAAAGAGTAAGAAAAATTTGCAGTTAATCCAGGGCTCGAACCCGGGACCTCTCATTTACAAAGCAAGTGCCCTACCGACTGAGCTAACCGGCTATCTGACATCTTTCAACATAAAAATTGTTGATATCAAAACCCACGGCTTTTAAAGCTTGCAGGATATTGTAAGGTAGCTTTTGATTGGCTAGCGGAAGGGTTGTCAGAACGAGGCCATGAATAGCTCGTTGTCAGATCCTATGCGTAGCGTAATAGGAGATGTACTTTAGTCAGATCGCCTAAGAACCAACCTGCATATAGAAAATATTACTCCTAAGTGGTATGGAGAAACAGGAAGTCATGGACCATGGTCATTGCAATTGACTTAAGTGCGACATTTGACACTGTCGACCACGACATTTTCCTTGATGTCCTATACGCATAGTATTTTGTCTGTGAAACAGCTCTTCAGTGGGTAGACTCCTACTTAAGGCCTCGTACTTGTAAAGTTAATATCAACAATACATATTTATCAGACCGCCAGCTAGAATACGGTATGCCTTGGTCAGCATCTCACCTATACTGGAACTTTTTTTGATGTCATTCCCAAATCCATATCAGTCATCGGTTTTGCTGGTGATCATGTAGCAAATAAAAGCTTTCGTCCCACATCCGCTTCCGTAGAATCACAGGCGGTCGGAGTTACAATCAGTGACTGAATGAATAGAAACAAACTGAAAATGAACACTTCAAAAACTGAATTTATTATGTTTGGAAGCAGACCTCAATTGAACAAATGTTTTACAAATTCGATTAACATTGCTGGTGATGATAACAAACGTGAAAGCACAATTAGATATCTTGGTGCTTGAACTATAAAGATCATGTAAATCGCAAATGTCATACAGCCATGTTGAATTAACTTCGGATTAAGAACATCCGAAAATATTTAACCAAAGCAGCCACTGAAATTTTAGTTTTGTCTCTAGTTATTTCACATCTGGACTGCTGCAATGGCATACTGTATGGTGTAGATAAAGGTGCAACGTATTCAAAACATGTGTCCTTAACAGGTTCTAAGCAAGCTTTGTATGACTTACATTGGTTGCTAGACTAGCCATTAGACTGATGATAAATATATTCTACAAATTCCCCTTTTTGACGAATTAAATTTCATAGAGACAAAAGCCAGTCTATTTTAGAGATTTTCACAGAGAAATGATGTTGAACTTATCATGTTGGACATAGGATATAGACTGGCTCAGTTCACTACATTTAATCATAAAAATGTAAAAAAGATATATCATAGTCTAGGAGCTAGTCTAATTGGTTGCCAGTGAGATACTTTCTTTCATGTATAGCTGTCGCATTGGCAGAGCACTTGTGTATTTAGCAGTACTGCTTACAGAGTCAGAAAATTCTGAATGCCGTTATGATATGCAAAACATTTAACGATAGACGTTTCTGTACTATTGGTCCAAAACTGTGGAATGAACTGCCGTTAGCATTACGCAAAAGTAAATCATTTGATACATTAAAAAAATAATAATTTCAAAACACTGTATTTTAGAGACTTCATAGCATTGTTTTAAATTTTTGAAAACTGTTTTAGATGCGATAACAGCGGGTGTTAGTTTTTAAATTTTTGTGAGTTTTTACATTTCATCATTTATATTTTTAAGGCTTGTTAAATTAAATGTACAACCCCATTGAATATGTGATTGTATAGAAATAGGCGTTTAATCAAATTAATCAGTTTCAGTTTCGGTTAGGACATTCTCACGTTCATCTATTAAAAAAAATGTAGATACTTAAAAGCTATTACCACTGTACACCTTTTGCAATTAACCATCGTCTAATGTGTATCCTATGATAAACTGATACTTTCGATGTATACCAATAAAGTAACACTTTCCCGCGGTTGCCCCTCCCGAAAGCGGCAGCAACATGGCTCCGACTTGTCATAGTGAACTGCTAGTTAATAACAAAGTGCTTATTGTTATTAGGTCTCTCCCCCTCATATATGTCAAAATCAGACATAAACATTATTAATAAACAATTACAATGAATGTAAAATGTCAAACACATTGTAATATCGCACATCAGTGACATAAACGCTTGACAAATGGCCCAGGATCTTTATCTTTACAGACAGATAGTGGACATTATGTTGAGTGATGTGATTAAAAGATTTTTAATGCGAAATAGTTTTAATATAATAATACATTTTTTTTATTTATTTTCTAAGATACTTTCCATGTTTCAATTATTGATGCTACGGCAGTATCCATGACAGGTTTAAATTAATATGATAATATACACAACTTGTATCCTGGTGGATCTCACGGAGGAAAGTAAACTGTTCTGAATTTAATAATATCCCTTCATGCACATTATTTATATGAATTCATTGTATCCTCGTGTTGCAGTTGATTTTCAGAGACTTCTCTGGCCCCAATCAGTTAAAAAGATTAAAATGTCACTGCTGAGTTGCGAGACATGATAACAGAGATTTGAGTACATATGCAAATGTAGTACAAGTACCAAAGTGTAATACAAGTCGGGCGTGTATATAAAGCAGCTTCAAAACTAATCTTATCGGATTAGCGGATTTGTTATGGAATATGCACGATTGTTAGTACTGCTAGACGTTGTTTCCGTAGTTGGTTTGGTGTATTGTTGTAGTGATTGGTTTGTATTAAATTGACTGTACATATATATAAAGGCGGGACAAGGGAAGCTATATACATGTATTCTCTCCTTCAAAGTTAACTGGATCATGAGTGTACAATGAGTGCATAAAGAGATATAACTAAATTCAGAACAGTCAATTTTCCCGTACGTGTGATCCACGAGGATACACGTTCGCATTGTAAATTGTAGAGAGAATTTATACGAATAATGAATAACTTTCTAGTGTAAAACTAGCATTTTCTGTGCTCCTGCAATGCCCTCTTGTCCAGTAAAGCTTTCCAAAACCGTTAGATGTTTGATTACGAATATATCAATGTACATGTATCACTTATTCTGGTTGCGTTAACCTAACTTGTATTGTTCGTGTTGTTGTTTTTTTAAACTGGAAAGTCAATTTCAAAATGACGTCTCCCAAAATTAACACGTACAAATATTTTGAAATGTTTCAATTCACGTCTGTCAAAGGCAGGCATGTGTAGATAAACGGACAAACACATTAGTTACAATTTGTTTCACTTGAAAATCGTGTTCTTTATCCTCTTAAACGAAGCCGAGCGTTTGTCTGTATGATCTTAATTACTTGTCTTAATGATATTTCTTTGTTCTAACACATTGCTACTGACATTCTATTGACAACTTTAGCTTGTAGAAACAAAACAACGGCGCCACTCTCCTAAAATCAATTGTTTTCCTCGAGTACGATGCGTCCTATCACCTTTCAGAAATTACTTTCAAACTTGTGTAATTGCTTCTCAAAAGACATTACAAAAATTGTTGACGATATCTGAAGCTCCGTTTTCAAAATCCTCTCTTTTCCGTTCCAACTTTCTATTAAATTCATATGAGCTGTCAGTGCATGAAATACGATGATATGAAAGAATACGAAAATGAGGCGGTTTTTGTTTGCTGTAGTTGACACACACACGTTAGCATCTTATACAGCAGTGATTGGTTGAGGTGCTGGCATTATGTTACGTGCCATCCTCAAGGAAACGTATAGTCCTATATAATTAAGCTGTTTACACTTAAGTTTCACATTTAGTCCAGCATACTTGGTGAATAAATAAAGTTTGTGTACAGATTTTATATTAAGGAAAACCTTGTTATATAAGTAGATTTTCTGTTAAGTTGATTTTGTACAAAAGGTATATTCTCTAATCTTAGCACAACGCACTTTTTTTTGATACATTTCAGTAAACTGAATTCTGCAATGCATTTACATATTCTTTTTTATGTTGGTCAAGAAGAGGCTGTAAATGAATACTATATTCACGTTATGTATACAACGTGTTTCATAATTAATTGCACACTGTTTAATATGCACACGCAAGAACAATACTTTGGATTGAGCTTGTAAATATCCATCTTAAAGTACATCCTAAAGTACACCCTTCTTAGAACCTTTAATATTCTCACGAAACTTACAGAGCTGCTTTCAAGATATACCTAAACATTATGTTAATAATATACTTGAATATTTTGTGTTAATGATAGGTAAGACATACAGACATCATTGATATTCCGCTTTCTTTAACAGATGTTATTACATTAGTTCATAAGATTTCTATGACTGACGAAATGTAAGTATTTTATTTCATTATTATGTAATAGGCCGTCAAACCTACCTTCCCGCTTGTACATTTGTCCGTATCGTACAGATTATCGAAGCGTGCGTGATCTATTTTTATCTTGAAACTGGTAAATCAAGTCCCGTGTGCATTCAGTTGTTCTTATTACATGAAAAGTCATTGGAACGCGCACGTGCAACGTCCAGTGTGTAAACTGTTTGACATATGGCTTTGGAACTTTTATCACTTGTTATAACAGTCCCTATTTTGGCTGAATTATGACTCTTTTTGACTTAAAAATTGGTACAGTTTACGTACAAGTCCATGTTTTGTAAAAACTATGTGTCATGTGGCTTTGAAACTTTGAACATTTGTTTATCATCGAAATGTCTACCTGTAGGCAAGAGTACATAACTCTGTCAACTATTTTTGCTGAATTATGGTCCTTTTTGGACTTGGAAATCAGTTTTTTATACCAGTCCATATTTTTCCTATCCTGTTTGTCATATGGCTTTGAAACTTTGACCACTTGTTTAAACCATCAGAGTCTACATATGTAGGCAAGACTACATAACTAGGACAAGGACTTTAGCTCAGTTATCGCCCTTTTTGACATAGAAATTAGTTCAGTTTCGCATACCATTCCATATTTTGTCTAAATTGTTTGATATATGGCTTTGAAACTTTGAACACTTGCTTACCATCATGGTCGCACATTGTCATATAGTGCAATACTTATCCAGTTCCACAAATACAAACTTATATTGGATGTCTTATCTATTTTTCTTCTTTTGTCTGAAAATCTCTGGTAATATTTTGACCCCATACTTCCATCAGTTCTTCGAATAGTCGAGTGCAATGTCAACAGATAGCTCTGGTTTGTTACAAAATTACTCAATGGTCATATCTTTTACAGACATTGCGAACAACGGTTATGTTCAGCTGCTAAGTGTTACGACCTGTCCTTCTTCCACGATAATTAGGCGGGAAAAGTGCCTAGATATGGTCGGTTTCATGTTATCTCGGGGGAGGAGCTTGGGTGCTGCTTTAGGGGGTGTTTCGTCCACTTGTACCATTCTTTCTTGTTTTGTGAAATATGGATTATTCTACTTGATAGTTTTCTTTTTTTTTTGCAAATATTCGATATACATTAAATAGTGTGAACACTAGGGTCGTCCGGCTTGAGTCGGGATTCGAACAACCTTCAGCCCGTTACAGTTATGCTCTTTAAATGACTGATAGGCTCGTTTGGCCGGATGTTTAAAATTTGTAATATATGTATTATATATCGATGCCAAACACATGCCACAATAATAAAAGATTATCTTATTATATCGTTTATGTAAACATAAAATGCATCAACATGCATTAGGTTTAAGATAATACACATTTAATACAGGTATAGCTTAACACAGTATGAACAATGTGTTATGTTTACTACCACTAAAAATGAAAGCTTTTTTCGGCGACGCCGTCTAAATTCGTTTTCGTTACTTATGCCACGTGACTTCAGTTTGCAAATCAAACTGCTTGATAACGCATAATAGATAATTTATCAAAATGGAAGATTTTTGCAACACTCTGTCAGATTGGACGAGAGTGTCAATTTCTTTCACTCTGTTGATTGTGCTACGCTGAGTGTAATGTAGACAAAGCGTTTATCCTAAACGACGCTGTTCACAGTTTTAAAGCTAACTTTGGCTCAGTATATTTAGCAAGAATATTGATATATCTCAAAATGATAAGTAAGTTTAATAAATAAGATAAAAACCTGTTCAAATACCAACATATATCAAATTAAAGAAAGAGCTGAATACGGTCTGCGTATCACATGAATAAGGGTGTGATAAGGGTCTTTTATGTAGAGAAGTGCTTTTTAAAAGATTTTCCTTGTTACAATTGTCGTCTGTATATGAAAAGGTTTCTTGCTTTTGTGACTTATTCAGATTGCATATTAAAATGAGTACTTGTTTGCTTTGATATATTTGTTATAAATTATTTAACTGATTTATTATATATGAATATTTTTCTTTAGTATGGTATGCAAATATTGAACTCAGTTGAAATCTGTTTCATTATATATATGCTATATAATGACTGAATCTCATTACACTGAAACGAAGGTACGCTGCATACAGTTTATCTATGTGATATGACTATGGTCAAACTTTGCTTATGAAACAGAAATATTGAAATAATTACAATTGTTTTGCTTGACCTTCACTTTTTTATAGGTGTGACGTCATTGTCCAAAGATTCATGAATAGCGAATATGCATTTGTTAAAGCGGGATCAGTTGGCCTATTTTAGAAATAAATAAAAATGATAAATAAAAAAATCCTTTAATTGATTTTTTCTCATGTATTCTAATCAAACTTGATTTATAGCGTCTTTATTAGGCCCGCAGCCAACTTTGTTCAGCTGGGACATTTGACCCCATATAGGGGCTGCTAGAGCTAAAACTAGAAATGCCTTTATACAGCGTCTCATGAACAGCTTGATGGATCTTTGTCATACTTGGTCTGGAGCATCATTATAAGGTCCTCTTCCAAATTTATTTATATAGGAACCTGGGCCCTATTAGGGACCACTATAGCTAAAAGTAGATATGCCTTTCTTCGCATTAACCACTAAAATGTAATGTATTTTTATCAAACTCGATTTGTAACAATATCGTAAGGTCTCCTGCTATTTTGTTACAAATGGGGATAGGGACCAATTTAGCTAAAAATATAAACACGTTTAATGACCTCTTCTCACGAACCGCTTCATGAATCTTCATCAAACCACTGCTGTAATTATTCGTCTAAGGATAAACGAAACAAAATTGCAACCTTAGAAACCTTTGCGAAAAATTAAAAGAGAACCATTTAAATTGTTAAAGTGCGGTGTTTAGTTTTGCAATTTGAAAAATGTTAGATGAAAGATGAATGTTAGATGAAAAATTCATAAACTTCTTTCCTTATTACAATTCGCCGACCATCATTTTTAAAGATATTTCTTGTTTAACAATCGATTACATTTAATTAAGAATATAGCTCCATATACACAATTCATTTATATATCTGGTAAAGTTAAATACGCTTGATAAAGACTTTCTACATTCAGGTGAATATCTAAAGATAAAGTATTTAAGTGAATAATGGGCATTAGATAAAAAGTTTTCCGAATGATTCCAGTGCTTAGCTTTAGGTACTTCATTACCGGCTATGTCAGCATACTATAAATCGCAGAAAAAAACAACATTTTCGTTAAATTCAGATGTTCAGTTTTTAATGTATTTATTATTTCAAAATTTGTATCTTTAAATATACCAGCTGTCGCCTTTCATCTATAACTAAATTATAACTTTTCAGCTCATATTTATAAATCTCTTTTCTTACAATGACGTAAACATCAAAGAAAATTGAATGTATGACCTATTGTGTACTTGTCATTAAATACACATTTTATGCAAAAGTTCGCACCTTCATTATATAGTTCTTTTTACAAATTGCAATTTGAAATGCATTTTAAATGTTAACTTAGAATAAAAGAAAATTTCGCAGATGTTCATATCCGTATGCATCCGTCACTACTGTTCAGCTTATTGACGTATGTATATAAGTTCAGCATAAAGCACTGTTACACGCTAAGTACGACCAGTAGGTACATCCCCTGTAAACATGAAGTCATTGGGCCAACGACGGAAAACCGTCAAAGGATAATCGTTGTTGGGCCACTGTTGGCCCAACAATGATTAATAAGTATTATAAATACAGCTGTTGGGCCAACGTTGAACCAACTTTAAATTTCAGTCACAGATATCTCTGCATTGGCCCGATATTGATTTTCAGGGAAAGACTTATACAGAGAAAACATCGTTGGCCCAACGTTTGGCCAACGTTGGTCCATTAGAAGTAATAATATAATAATTGTATATTTTACAGGTCACTGTTTTATCACAAGCCCTCACAGGTATACACAGGTTGTGTAGCTGTAACATGCAATATTTAATTAATTATTAAACACTTTTCTGCACCAATTCGTAATCAGTTAAATTTGGGCTAATTAAACTAAAAACTTATCTGCAGCCGTAATGATATTTTGGGCTATTTCAAATCTACTACCTTGAAAAAATTGTGAAAAAAGTATTGAAAAAAACCCTTACTAACTCTATAACAAATATCTAATTTTATACAATCATAAAATGTTTACAATAAATCTGTTGAATATTCCAGAGCATGAACTCTCGTTAACCCGAGTTATGTAAGAAATCCCAGAAAATGTGGTTAATTTTACTCTCTAGACCAGATTTCTAGCTTTTTAGACATGTGAAGTAAAGGAAACTATTATACATGTGATAGGTCTAGGTTTAACAAAAACCCGGTCTTCCAGCTATAAACTGTAAGTAGAATTTTTTTTAAAAATATTTTTTGATAAAGTTATGGAATCTTATACAGAATTTCTTTTTATGTCCTGTATGCATGTTATATCCATATGACTTGAACATATGTTAAATACTAATATCTAAAGCTGGCGGATGGTATTTGTGTTGAGTATTAAATTCTGTAAATAAAATAACTCATTTTCTTGTTAATTCTAACATATTTTTCTCGGTTAAATACAGACAAAAATTAATTTCATACATTAGTTATTGTTATCAATTTGACGTAGATGGTTTAATCAACATTATGATTTTTGTTTTTTACAGGGTGCTGTTCAAGGGTGTAATAATGGAGTGCCTAGCACTGTGGTGCACAGGAAAAAATAAAAATATAAAAAGCTGCGACTTCAGTGAGAAAAGAAAACAAACAAACAGAACTTGGATATATAATGAGTTAATATACAGACAGTAATTCACTTTAGTAGGATTTAATTAGTGACTGCAATAAGAAAAACATTTAGATTTATAAAAGACTGGAAACAATATTTTACATGTTGTAGTGTTGAAATTCTGTTATATTTCTTCAGGAAAATTGCAAACAAACTTTAAATAAATGTTAGATTTCTTTTTGTTAAATGTTAACAAAATCACAACTATTTGAAAATAAAACATGTATTAAACAATTCTAGTTTTAGTCTTTTTTTTCAATTTCGTAATCGTTGGGATAGCGCTGGCATCCATCTTTGGCCAACAAAGAAACAGAGTTGGCCCAACGTTGGACCAACCGTGATAGACGAAAAAATGCTGTTGGCCCAATGGAGGGCCAACGATGAGTGTAGGATATCAGTTGTTGGCCCAATGGAGGGCCAACGATGAGTGTAGGATATCAGTTGTTGGCCCAATGGAGGGCCAACGATGAGTGTAGGATATCAGTTGTTGGCCCAATGGAGGGCCAACGATGAGTGTAGGATACCAGTCGTTGGGCCAACGGTGTACCAACTGTTGGGCCAACGTTGCGCCAATTAGCAAAATGGCGTTGGGCCAACATCGGAAATCTTCGTTGGGCCAACGAAGAGTCTGCCGTTGGCCCAACGTTGGGCCAACGCATGTCTGCTATCTGGGTCTGCTGCACTGTAGAAATATTACTAGAGATCAAACCAAATAATAACCCTACATTGCCTGTATATGACACAAATTAAAAGGGAGAATGCAGTGAGTGTATGGTAAAAAAACTTAGTGAGAAGTCATTTTAAATGTCCGTATGGGTGGTAAATACTAAAGAGTTCTTTCTTTTTTTATATAAGATGTGTGATAAATAACACCATGTCTAAACTTTAGCTTAAATAATGGATCTGAATTTATTTTATTAGACTTAAAACATTTTCTGATATCATACAATATGCATGTATTTGTCAACTTTTTTGCTTTGACATAAGTTTTTCCTGCAATAATCTGGTTATAATTGGGGATTATATTTATCAATGGCTGGATAGGTAGGTGGGTTCATGGAAATTAAATAAGAAGTTTCAGAAAATCATAAACAACATGCTTCGAAATGTTCAGATCAAGACTGTATTATATTCGGTCTTAAATTTTATATATAAGCAATCAACGTTATTTTTTTTTATTGTTTTTCATAATTCAAAATTTTAAGTAATATATCTATGCATTGCCTACCAAGAAAATTTTCGGTAATGTAAAATAATTATTGTTGTAGGGATAACGCATGTTTCTTGTTGTTGTTTTGTTTTGTTTTCGTGTTATTACATCTGCATACTGTAAAGTCTGAATAGCTGTTATAAGGAGACAATGTCTTGGTCTTCTTTACTATAATGAGCACAACAAGTAAACGCAATTTGTCGCGACTCTCAAAATATTTAAAGGGACTAACCCACACATTTTATGCGAAAAATTATTTCTTTGAAAAATCAAACAAAAAAAAGTTTGAGTACTCTGAAAATGACAAGTGTCTACTATAGTAGTAGTCATAATTTCACTGATCATATATGTTATACCAGGTGTGCCCGCCGTTGGTTACAATAACACTGAGACACAGACTATATATATATATATATATACCCTGCGATGTGAAAATCCTGCTTGGAACAAGCCAACGGTTCGAGCTCGCTCTGTGATACACTCATATGAACCATAATAATCAATTTTCAGTCATTCTAACAAGTTCTTTAGTTAGCAAATGAAAATAAGCTTAACGGTTACCGCAGGTCAAATCGGCATGATATGCACGTGAAAACCCATTATTGAAATTATTCAACATGTACATTTTGCGGCATTGGGCACTGAATAGGGTTTACTTTAAACGACGTATCTTGCAAATTTTGCAACATGTCAGTAATTTTAATTTTCCGTATGTTTTTTTAATTTACACTAAAAAGGGACAGAATATTTAATTCTATAATTTCTGAAATAATAACATCAACATAACAAAGATAATCATGCAACCCCTCAAAAGTCTATGGACTCTATCGACCCAAATTAGTGTACGACCAACTGACCATTACAGTTATCTGTTTCATCAAGATCAGGGATTTATTTTATGACCCAGCATGAAGCATTCTTCTTTAATTACCTATATATCCGCATGCAGGATTGCATTCACTTAATATAGTTCTATAAATAAACGTCGGACTTCAATATTTTACGATTTTGACATTTCATATAGTCCGACGTTTTATCGAAAGTATGAATTTCCCGGTAGAGCTTTCCGCCAATCTGACTAAAGTACATATCCTATTACGCTACGCATAGGATCTGAGAACGACCTATTCATTGCCTCGTTCTGACGATCCTTTCGCTAGCCAATCAGAGCCTAACTTACAACATCTTGCAAATCTACCTGTAGCCTTGACTTTTGATATTTACAATTCTTATGTCATAATGTATCAGATAGCCGGTTAGCTCAGTCGGTAGGCCACTTGCTTTGTAAGCGAGGGATCCCGGGTTCGAGCCCTGGAATGACTGAACATTTTTCTTACTCTTTGACATTCGAACAAGTCGTCTGATTGGATAAAATAAAAATAGCAATACTGGAAATCCAAAATATACAGAAGACGAATGTGAATGGGTCGTTCTCAGATCTTCGTTTAGAAGATCAAGTACTTTAGTCAGATTGAGCTTTCCGCAAAAGTTCTTGCGGAAGGTTTTACAAGTTCACGGTAGAAGTGACTTGAAAGCGATAGCTAAATACCAACAACGGACAAAGAAACCTAATTTACACATCCATTGAACATACTGTCTTACTGAAGTTACTGAAGATCAGTACGCACTTTGAAAATGAAATTTACATCCATTCACTTCCACAACACAACACGAACTGTCAAATCTTCTTTATTATAAAGATTAATTTTAGACGAAAAAATATTCTCACGGTCGGATTTGAAAAAAAATGCGGCCCGTTACTAACGTATTGTCTATGTAGTATGCATATGTTTATAGTCGATGGGTGTAATCAGCATTTATTGTTTGTAATTTTATTAAAAGTTACTTAAATTAATTGTAAAGTCCTATCAAAACAGTTTAAAAGGCTAGTCCACATGCGTTCGGCGGTACCCATGCGTTAAATAATGGCCGCAGATTTTTACAAGTGTCGTAGGCTAAACGTATTTGTTTTCGTCTAAGCATGTATAATTGATTCTATATATTTATTCGGTGTTGTATTGTTCGTGATATTTCAATAAATTACGCTAGAAGTTTCTGTGAAATGCGCCGGGGAAGTGATTGGTGGTGCAGTTTTAGTTACGGTAAACCAATGTTTCACGTGTTTGAGAGTTTTCCTACATTACACTTCAATAAAATAAAGTCGTAATCTGTGCTATGCAAATGGCTGACATTCGATTAAACTTGACACAGGGACATGTTGAACGTCCAAATATTAAAAGGCGCCCTGTGCAAGTTTAATGTTATTGAACTATCACTTAATACAGTTCACAAAATCGGTGAACTGTATAAGTCTAACAAACGAAATTTGCATTCATGAAAATCACCATTAAGTAAAAACAATATTCATCATCTGTAAATGTAAATTTTATCATAAACATATATGAAATAAAATCAAGCATTCAGGGTAAATAACAGTTTCCAACAGAGGCCTCTTTACCAATTATGACAGGTAGATAATAATTAACACAATCATTTTTAGGGCTGGTAAAGTATGGAACGCCGCACCTGTCTTATGTCGGGACATTTTATGTTATCATGTCAGAGCGTGATGTTAACTTGTCAAAACAGTGTCTTATTATGATAAAAAGTTCTGTTATTATGTAAAATTATGGTGTAAACTTGTCGAAACAGTGTTTTATTATATTGACAAGTCATGTTATCTTGTCAATGCGTGGTGTTAACTTGTCGAAGCAGCGTCATATTATGTTGAAAAGCTATGTTATCATGTCAAGTTCTGATGTTAACTTGTCCAAATAGTGTCTTATTATGTTAACTAGCCATGTTATTATGTCAAAGTATGATCTTGCTTGCAGAGTGTGTTATTATGTTAAAAAGCTACGATATCTTGTTAAAGTACCGTGTGATCTTGTCTATCGAGAGAGCTATTATGTTAAAAAGCTATGTTATCTTGTCAAAGTGTTTTGTTAACCTGTCAAAACAGTGTCTTATTATGTTAAAATGCTATGTTTTCATGTGAAAGTGCGATGTTATCATGTCAAAATGTGGTGTTAACTTGTCGAAACAGTGTCTTACTATGTTAAATGTTATATTGTTATGTCCAAGTACCATGTGATCTTGTCTACAGAGCGTGTTATTATAAAACGTTATGTTATCATGTCAAGGTACCGTGTGATCTTGTCTACCGAGCGGGCTATTATGTTAAAAAGCCATGTTATCTTGTCAAAGTGTGGTGTTAACTTGTCAAAAACAGTGTTTTATTATGTTAATACGTTTTATTATTATGTCAAAGTGTGATGTTAACTTGTCCAGATAGTGTCTTATTATATTAATTAGACATGTTATCTTGTCAAAGTGTTGTGATTACTTGTCAAAACAGTGTCTTATTATGTTAAATGCTATGTTATTGTGTCAAAATACCATGTGATCTTGTCTACCGAACGTGCTATTATGTTAAAAAGCTATGTTTTCTTGTCATAGTTTTGTGTTAACTTGTCAGATCTGTGTCTTATTATGTTAAATGCTATGTTATTATGTAAAAATACCATGTGATCTTGTCTACCGAGCGTGCTGTTATGTTAAAAAGCTATGTTATCTCGTCAAAGTGTTGTGTTAACTTGTCAAAACTGTGTCTTATTATGTTGATATGCTAAGCTATCATGTCAAAGAGTGATGTTAACTTGTCCAAATAATATCTTATTATGTTAACTAGTCATGTTATTACGTCAAAATGTTTTGACAGGGTAACACCACACTTTGAGAAGATAACATGACTAGTTAACATAATAAGACACTGCTTTGACAAGTTAACACCATACTTTGACATGATAACATTGTTTTGTAACATAATAAGACACTATTTTGACAAGTTAAGACTACACTCTGATATGATAACATGAAATGTCCCGACATAAGACAGCTGCGGCGTTCCATAGTAAGGGCTGATAGGCTTTCGCAAACCATAAAGTAACCTTTATGAAAATTAAAGTAACAGTACATAAATTATTTTAACATCAAACAAGCAAGGAGGCACTGTTTGACAAAACGTTCACCTTCAGGTTGGTGTTGTGGGCAACATTTACCATACAGTAAATTAATGTTTATAACCCTGTGTTGAACTTTAAATCAAGAAACTGTCAAGTGATGAATATACAAGTATTTTATAAATATAATTTATTATCAAGTCCTCTAAATTTATTCAAGATTTTACTGATTTAAAAAGTAATATTGCAATGTTTTATACAAATGTTACAATAATGTCTTACGATTTAACTTTATGAATAACAGCACTGTTCTTCATTTGCATTTGCTAACAATTGTTGATTAATATAAACATTTAACTAAATAAGTAAATACACATTATTTGTAAAATACATGACAGAACTGGTGTTCTCTATGCCGGTGACCATAAGTCATGATCGGAGGCAAGCATTATCAGATACCAGAATGTTATAGTCTACTACAGTCACACCTTAGTCTGGCTACAGACTAGACAAGTAAAATTTTGATGAAGAGCATCAAGTCGCCGGAGAACTGAATCTATTGAGCATAACACGGAGTGTATCACGAGTTACTTGTGCTGCGACTGTAATAAATCTTTTATGCTAGTTTGACGATGAAAGGCTGAAAAACGTTGCATCCTTCATGAAAGTTACCCCAAAACCCTCTAACCATCTTGATCTTTTTTCTTTGTTTACAAAAGCCAAGCGCCAGCATCCTCACGGATAAGAACGGAGGTGAACGAAAATCTACGACGGCATATATTTTTCACATTTTCAAACAATAAATGCAAAAGATTTCTCGTAACCGAAACATTTCGACAATGAAAGGCCCATTGTTTGACAATAAAGTAAAAAGATCACCCTTGTAGTGGGAATCTTCCGGCATACATGACGATGTTACAGACCTACAAGGCCACCAATTAATTTCATTTAATTGAAAATACATAAAGTTTAACCATGTATTAGCAATGCTTGAAACTCTTGTTTTGCTCAAATTAATTAGTAATCCAATTTCGTAATCATCTTTGTTCTGACACAATTTCATTAAAGTTACAAAAAGCTGATGACATGGCTTCAGTTTGTACTTCTTCATTAAGGTCCAGGTCCTAAGCATGTATAAAACATCATAAAGTGCTCGAAATCGTCAAAACCAGTTTAATATTTTATATCAGTTGGATTCTTTCTAAACTTCAACCGAAAAAGGTGCTTTAAAGTCTACTGACAGTTTACATGGAATGGCAACATTTATTGTTGCGGGGCTCAAAACTTCATCTGATATTGTTTCACTGGACACTTCTACTTCCATCTGAACATCCGGTATTTTCAGTGAATCCGGACTTTGGTGTGAACATTTTGCAAATGTTTTGGTACGACTTTGTTCAACCCTCGCTCTCCGTCTCTCTTTCAATTCCAATTTCTCAAGTGAGCTTGTGGACATCCTTTCCAATGAGACAGACGGAACTACTTCATTCTTCAAACGCATTCTTTTGTCTGAAAATTAATTGAAATAACTTATAGTCAATCAGGAATATTTTTGTAAACAAGTCAGAATTAAATATCAAGAATTCTAGTACATCAATGACTTTAAGACTAAATATATTTTATCAAATTATGCTATATTCCAATGAATTCAGAAAATGTATACTTACTTTTTTCACTTGTGTAGTTTTCTAGTTTGAAATGTCTATAGACCTTTTAACAAAAGCTATCGGTTTCTATGCTATTTCAAGGATGTTTTGCTTTTAACGCGCATGCGCTCTTTATGTGTGGCAAAAGAACGCTCAACGATAAGAAAACCTAAGAAAACCATCATTATATCACGAATTGTTTTGCCACTATTAATATGATTTCAGTCAAGTAATATAATTTGTCGAAATGTTTGGGTTACAAGAAATCTTTTGCATTCATTGTTTGAAAATGTAAAAAATATTTGCCGTCGTAGATTTCCGTTCTTATTCGTGCGGATGCTGGCACGTGGGTTTCAGCCTTTCAACGGCATGCAATGCACTGCAATAGCAGTTATAGCTTTATTAACCTTTTTTTCAATCCAGTCTTCAAAATATTAGCCGACAGCTCGCTCTGCATCAAAATTTTATTTGTCTTTGTTGTAGAAGTAATTAGGTTAACAGTTTATAGCTCAAGTATCAGTAACATTTTTCCGAGAAACAATATGGTTAATTATTGTTGTGTACCAGATTCCATTTTCCAAAAAACAATGCATTAAAAGACAAATGGAGGGTAACTGCGAAGAAAGGAGGGTAAATTATTGGATCCATCAAAACATGATGTTGTTTGCTATACACCTTTCCTTAGCAACGGGAGACCATTTTCGCGCATGCGCACTCTACGTAGGGCAAAAATGCACGAGCACACAATATAAATTACGTTAGAGTTATATTGCATTTCAGTCTATTAAATCAATAATGAGTTTGTTTTATAGTAAATATCCACCGCAAGACAAAGGAAAATCTATGTAGATCTTTGCAAATACACAAATAATGCGTTTTATCAGTGATTATTTTGGATTAATAAACTATTCTTCAGGAATTTTGATCTCGACAAATTTAGGTTAGAAAATCTTTTTTAAAAAATTGATATTTTCCATGAAGTAATAAAGTAATAATAAAGCTTTTGTTTTATTTCCTAACATGATCTCACAGAACTTACCACCTGTCGCAATTAGCGTACATGATACTTGTAATATAATTAAAAGTCAAAGTTAAAAATAAAATGTTCAATTAACAAAGTTCAGCCTTTGATTTTGTATCCAATTATACTCAAATGGGGATCAGTTCATTCCGTATTAAAAAAAAAAAAAAAATAAAATAATAATAATCTTAAAACTGTTATTTTTTATTGAAAGTTTAAAGTGGTTCGGATGGTGAATGCAGCGGTAAGATTTAATAGAGAGGGGGCGGGTAGCGGGGAGGGGTGTTCTACACTTACATTCTTTATCTGTTGTTAAACGATGTTCTATTCTTTGCGGATTCAAGTTTATCATAATTATTCTATTAATTTACGGGTAATGACTTCTGCGCATGTAATCATAAGAGATAAAAACAAGAGCTGTCACTAATGGTGACAAATGCCCCCGCAGCGCCTTGACCTTTGACCTGGTGAACTTGACCTTTGACCTGGTGACCCCAAAGTCAGTAGGGTCGTATACTTAATAAGTACTATCAGCATGTGAAGTTTGAAGGTCCTGGGTGCAGAGGTTCGCGAGTAAAGTGCCGTCATGCAAAAACTTAACTTTATGACGAACTAACGAACGGACGAACAGTTGAAAACTAATATGCCCCACTTCGGGGCATAAAAATAGAGATTTATATTAGGTATTTTCCTTCAGTATGTAGTTATAGTCCTTGATTTGATTCATATCTTACGAATTTAGATTTTTATAACTACACTTTCATCGTTTTAAAAGGAAATGTCCATTAAAGTTCCAAAGTATTTTCTTATGGATGATATCACGTGAAAAGTTTATTTTTGATTCACAAAACAGCTCCGCCACGTGATATATCAATCCGAGTGCGTTCTTATTATGGCATTGATGACCGAAGGCATTAAAGTATGTCAAATCAAAGCCATCTAATAATATTATAATATGCTTCAGTAACTTTTATGATCCGCTCTCATTAGGGGACACCCTCGAAATGAAGTTAGGGTCTTGATTACCTAGGTGACCTATGTTTTATCGTGTCATTTGCATAATAGTTATGTAATAATTTACTTAAAACAGCAACTTCAGTGACATGGAGCCCCGACCCTTAAGTATGTAAATGTCATTCAAGTTAGAGAAAAATATAAACAACAACTATTTGAAGTTGTGGGGAAAAAAGATAAAATGAAAGAAAATATGACATTTTTAAATGTAATGAAGAAGTTTTATATTTGTATGATGTGTGGAAATAGACTGGAAATGCTTGTTCTTTTCTGACGAAAATTAGAATAAAGGAGGCTTTTCAGGTAAGATATGATTAATAACATACATGTCTTTAATAAAAGCATACTGTATAATCTTTTTTTATATTTCAGTTCCAGTGAATGGAGCAGGTACGTATCCTATTTTCACAATCTGATTAAAGTACTTGATCTTCTAAACGAAGATCTGAGGATGACCCATTCATATTCATCTTTCTGTATATTTGGATTTCCGAAATTGCTATTTTTATTTTCGGAAATCTATTTTTAATTGAACCAATCAGACGACTCGTTTCAACAAGCATTAGCGTCGGATGTCAAAGGGTGAGAAAAATGTGCAGTCAGTCCGGGGCTCGAACCCGGGACACCTCGCTTACAGGGTGAGTGCCCTACCGACTGAGCTAACCGGCTGTCTGACAACTTACGTGACCACGTCCGTAACGTGACATGATTTTTCTCAAAACACGAGGGCGTAGTCGCGATGTGGTCGTTATAAGAATTGTAAATATGAAAAACCCAGGCTAAATATAGATTTTTAAACTTCTACTTTCACATTTAAAATGTTGTAAGCAAGGCTCTGATTGGCTAGCGGAAGGGTAGTCAGAACGAGGCTATCAATAGCACGTTTTCAGATCCTAAGCGTAGCGTAATATTGGAGATGTACTTTAGTCAGATTGCCTATTTCCAGTTCTTGATATCTTTCATAATAATACGACTTTATTTATTGAGGCAACACATATAGGCAAGCCCAATCTTCCAAGTGAGTCTCAAAATTATGTACAATGTTTATAAGTAATATTTAGAACTGACAAAAGAATAATGACATGACAATCTAAGCATTATGTTTTGTTGTTCAATTTCCAGTTTGTCAAATAGGATCTTCTGAACTGCTCAAGAGTCTTAGAGAATTTTACTTCAAGACGTAATAAGTTCCAGATTTTTGGTCAAGTATATTCAAGGGATTTTCTGTACATTTCTAAGTTTGGTTTAGTTACTTCAAGACATTTATTCGATTCTGATCTTAAATTAATGTAAGGATTATGTACTGATTTAAATTTACTTTGAAGGTAGGATGGACTGAAGAAAGACTAAAATTACTTTCTTATGATGCAGTCGTTAATAGAATTTTATCCAGTTCAGTTCTTTAAACAAATCCTCAGATGGAAAATCAAAATTTTTATCAAGGGTGATTCTAGCTGCTCTTTTTTAAAATTTTGATTTTTTCCGTTGAATCTCTGTTGCAATTACCCCAAATCGTGCAGCAATAATCCAAGTGGGGTAAGATATAAGTATTTAGAAAAGTTTTCTCTGGGGAATATCTAGGTAGTATTTAATTCGTTGTAAATGATAAAGTAAAGAATTGCATTTCTTAAGTGTGCTGTCAATATGATCTTTCCAGATTAAGTTATTACTGACATGTACACCTAATAGCTTTTCTGATTCTGTTTATTCGACACTTCCATTGTTGATTGTATAAGATGCGATGGGTTCAATTTAACCAGTATTTTTATACATGGCTTTTGTTTTTTTTACTTTATCTGTCATATAATTATGTTTGCACCAGGACTTGTTATTATTATAATAGAGACCATGCACGAGTACTTCATATTACTGCATTTTAAATATCCGTACATTTTCCACCGATGTACATCCTACATCTCTTCAATTTATTTACTAGTACATATATGGGTGATAGTGGGCTGCTATGGCGTAGGTGAGTACTGTAATATCGGGTGAATAAATTCTTTGCGTCTCTTTTGACTTATACTTGGACCTTGTGTTTGCTAGAAATCCGAGTGTCTTATAATTTACAGATAACTGAAGGCAACATAACTACTTAATTCATTGAATCTTGTACAAATCTGATGAGTAGAATTCAACCAGATATTTTTTGTAGATTTTTTTTAGTGTTTAGAACAAATTTTAAACGATTGTACTTTTAAAAATTGTACCAGCACGTGAAATTTAATTTCAAACCGGTTTTAGCTAACCCTAATCATGCTGGACACGACTGATTCTGCTTTTGCGACCAGTGTAGATCATGATCAGCTTGCATATTCATGCAGTCTGATCATGATGTGCACTGTTCGCCGTTTAGTCAGTATCTTTTTGGTAAGCACCCCCTTTTAACAGTTAATGGTACTGTCCAAACTGAAAGATGGACAAGTTTATTATAGAAATTTAGCAAGGTAAGGGTCAGTACTAATTTGCGTTAAGATAACTCTTTACCAGATATATTATATAATTAAAGATTACGACATGTTATTTGATGCATGAATAACTAGAGCTAACACTAAAGGTGATGAATGTACCCCCGCATGCACTGACACAGTACATTGCAATTTGACGCACACAAGATTGCATAATTATGTGAATTGTATGTATATAGACTGTATGTATACAGTATAGTAACAAAAAACAAAGTCCCATAACTATGCAGAATATTTATCTAAAAGAACGTAACATACACCTTGCACAACTAGGGTTGGTACTGATCACTTGTGTGAAGTTTCATTAAATTGTGTGCAAGGATTGGGAAGATTAGGCGCGCACAATATTGCATAAGCTGTATGTACATAGTATGTTAACAAGAAACAAAGGTCCATAACTCTGCAATTTTTGTTGTTGAAAGAACCTAACATGCCCCATGCACATCTACTGTTGCTACTGATCATTTGTGTGAAGTTTCATTAAATTGTGTCAAGCGGATGAGGAGAGATGGTGCACACAAGATTGTGTCTATGTATATAGTATAGTAACAAAAAACAAAGTCCCGCAACTCTGCATTTTTTTCTAAAAGAACTTAACATACCCCATGCACAACTACTGTTGTTACTGATCACTTGTGTGAAGTTTCATTAAATTGTGTCAAGGGGATGAGGAGAGATGGTGCGCCCAAGATTGTGTCTATGTATATAGTATAGTAACAAAAAACAAAGTCCCGTAACTCTGCATTTTTTTTTCTGAAATAACCTAACATGCCCCATGCATAACTACTGTTGTTACTGATCACTTGTGTGAAGTTTCATTAAATTGTGTCAAGGGGATGAGGAGAGATGGTGCGCACAAGATTGTGTCTACGGACAGACAGACAGACAGACAGAGAGACAAACAACCTGAAACCAGTATACCCCCTTACAACTTTGTTGTCACGGGGTACAATAATTCTGAGAAGTATATGAAATGCTTCTTTTATATCTAGTTAATAAATTCCTTGTATCAATTGGGTTACCATAGTAACGATTTAGCAATTTAAAATAATTGATGTTGTCGTTTTATGTATGATATAGACATCTGTGGTCCATACATCATCGGGTATCATTGGCAGTGCCAGAAGGAAGTTTCTTTGTGTGATTGATGGTCGGGGATAAAACAGTCACATTTATTCTATAGACAATATCATCGTCATCGTCAATCACAATCAGTTAAATATATTCACATTTGCTGCCGATAGGCTAAGCTCTGCAACATACTACACTCAAATGAAGATACAGGGTTTGTAGTAACTTTATACAATTTTGAAAACAACACATTTGGTGCCAGTGCACAAAACGATACAGAGCAAAATCCTGCAAAAAAGAGCAAAACACTTTTCGCAGTTAACAAGCAATTCAGTATTGTGCATTAATGATTTAGTCTTCCGATGAAAATCTATATATATATGACTGCAAAACGGTAGCAACAACTCGCCCACTAGACAAGAAAAAAACTGCAGATGATAACCAAAGCGCTGACAGCACAGACAGGTTGAAACCCGCATTTGATGTGCAATAAACCACTCCGCTGTAACAGTTCAAGTCACTTCCATGAAACAGTATAACATTCAAACCATTTGCATCAATGTTACATTATATAGTAGAAATTCTGCTCTGACTAAACCCAACAAGTGTCTTGAAACACACTGACTGGCTGGGCAAGGCAACCCTTCAATATTTACTATAATGATACCAATAGATCTGTTTCATGAAAAACACAAATATTCACAAAGAGAATATAGATAATAGAAATATTAGATCCATGTCTTTTTGAAAGATATAAACGTTACGCTAAAAATCTATAGAAAATGATATTTTTAAACTGCCAGTGTGCATAATTCTAAAGTTATGCACCATTAGAAAGCGTGTGATCTGAGCTTTTTAAAGATGTATAATTTTATATATTTTCTTTTATCATGTGCATTGAAATGACCAGGAACTTTTACATAGAAATTATGTAGAGAGCTAAGCGGTCGGTATACTCGTAAATAATAAAAGTAGCGCGGAAATAGAACGGCGGATTAATCTGTTTAGTGAAAAGAGTCATTATTGAATTCTTGTAGTATCCAGAATACTGTTATAATAGGTTTTAACCTTAAATCGTGCTTTTTGTTTAAAACTATTTCGCTCACAGGCCATGTAAAAAAGTTTAAGTCACTACTGTAACAAATATGTAGATTTTCCTATTTTCATATCAATGGCTGTATTTTTTGGCCGTTTTTTTTACGTTCTTCTATACGAGTTAAAAATACAGCATTATCTCCGATAGAAAAATAGTAGGTTACTAAGTACTGCCATTATTTAAGGCTAAATTAACAGTGTTTCAGTAGTGAAATATAATGTTACAGGTAATAACTAAGTACATAATAAATAAGAAATGCACAAGTAGCACGTTTCATTGTTTTTACTTTTACTGTATAAGGAAAAATAGAATTTTACTAAATTCAAACTACATGCTACACGGAAGTACAGTGTTATTTGTTACCCACATACAACGATTAACTTGATAACGAACTTCTATCTCTGAAGCATTTTGAAAATTAACATATCGCAAATGTAAATTGAACATTACATGTTGCTACCATGACACATTATTAATTGAAAGTATATCATGTAACAGTTACATCTATGCATGTTACATGCAGTTCTATTGCAAATAAAATAAAGCGTCCCACTTATCCAAATTTCATATTGCCTTCGCAGCCGATACTACTGAAATATTACATGGAATTAGGAATATCACTGTTGCTGTAGGTTTCATGAAAAATACCCATAAACTTTACAGTCATTAGTCCATCAGAAAACGAGCATATTATCTCATGTTGACAAGGCTTCTCTTTGAAATTGATCCTTGTGAGTGTACATTACTTTCAGGGAATATTTATAGGTTATTACTTTTAAATCTAGAAATATGCACTCGTTCTTTAGCGGAAATATTGCGCGACTTTAGAAGCGCAATATTATTCCGCTAAAGAACGAGTGCAAAGCTAATAACCTTTTAATCCTAATATATATATATATATATATATATATATATATATATATATATATATATATATATATATATATATATATATATATGGCCAGTTACCATCAAATTCGTGCCCAAACAAACGGAAAGAATGGCGCCTCGCGAGACCGCTGCGCGTGTCCGAGTACCTATCAAGTTTCGCAACAAGTTTTTTTGCTCGTCACTTCGCCAGTCAAAATGCACAAGAAACAGGTAAAAATACTACATATTACAACAATATCCTAATACCTCAACTCTTTAATCTGTTTAATTCTGTCTATAACAGCCCATAAATCCTTTATTTTGAGTAATTTACATTCTTGCTTCTGCATTCTAACTTGACACATTCAAGTCACCTGATACTGATCGTGGGAAATTTACCTGTATTTTTTATATTTACACCAAAAAGTTGCGCTAGCTTACAAATCCAATTATGGATTGAAGTCCGTTCAAAGGGAATTCTTATCTGCTCTCAAATTTTTGTCATTAAATTATGAGGCAGAGTGGCATGCCCTTATATTTTAAAAAAAATTGATTGTTGTAACCCCATATGGTGATAAATATAGGCCAGGTTTGACAACATATACGTTTTATTTCATTGCCATCCAATCTTGATTGCCAAAATGGTAAATTTGATAATTTATTTGATTGTTCTCAAGCCCCCCCCCCACCCCCCCCCCCCCCCCCCCAAAAAAAAAAAAAGAAAAAAAAATATGAAAAAATATTTTTGTAGGATAATCCAAAGAGAGTAAAGGACAAATAGAGAAAATACTCGCCTGAATCTACGCTACAAGATTACGAAGCAGTAATGAGAGGGACTCCAGTCAAAAGAGCTGCAAAACAGTTTGCAGTACCTGTGCAGACATTAAGGGATAGGGTAAAAGGGCATATAGACCCAAATAACTTTCAGTCTGGCGGTGAGACTATATTAAGCAGGAAAGAGGAAGAGACCCTTGTCGATCATGTGGAGGCAATGGCTGAACTGGGTTATGGCCTTTCTGATATCCAGCTGCAGGAATTGGCTGGATAATAAGCATATGATATGGAGAAAAGGGCAAAGAATATACGCCTCTCAGTCATAATTGGATTTGTGGATTTTTAAAAAGCTGGGAGCATATACTAACCAGAGTCAATCCAAGGAAGCTTGGCAGTCAAAGGGTCAAGTCCTCAACCTCTGAAACTGTATCTTTGTATTATCAAAACTTGCAAGCTATTATAGCAAAGCATAATCTTCAGAACAAACCACAACTGATCTTTAACATAGATGAAACAGGTCGCCAACCAGAGCACAGACCACCAAGTATACTGGCAAGCATTAACACCAAACCTCAGGCAGTAACATCACCCAGATCCGCAACAACAACTCTTATTAGTTGTGTGAATGCTATTGGAAAATCTCTTCCACCATTTTTTGTTTTCAAGGGTAAACGTTTCAACCCTGATTTGCTGAAGGGAGCCTGTGCGGGAGCAAGTGCTGCCATGTCCGAGTCAGGCTGGTCTAATTCACATATATTCTGGCATTATCTCCAGGAACATTTCTTACCTTACGTATAAAATGGTGAAGGCAGCAGTCAGCCAATACTAGTCATGTTTGATGGCCATCGCACATATCATCCAGTTTAATCAAATGGGCCAAAGAGCACAACATTACATTATTTGTCTTGCCAGCTCATATCTCCCATCTCTTGCAGCCACTGGACGTTTCTATATTTGGGCCATTCAAGTCTTATTATTCCGAATGTGCATTTTTCATGAGGCAGAATATGGGAACAGTGATAACAAAGTATGACATTTGTGATCTTGCATGTAAAGCATATTTGAAGGCCTTTACTCCAGTTAATATACAGGCTGGTTTTAAGAAAACAGGGATTTACCCTTTCTGCGCAGATGCCGTTTATACAGAGAAGCTTTTCCCAGCAAAAAGCTTCAAAGAAGAGAGCCTTTTAGAAAAGGCAAAGGCCATCAAATCTGGCAAGGGAGCTGTAGATGAAATTCTTAAACTGAAAACTGAAAAGGACTTGAAAAGAAAAGTAACTCAGACAGTGAATCACATAACATAGTATATAGTGCATGAAAAACTAAGATATTAGTAAAGCCCAAACCAGGTGATGTTGCTATAACTGAGGATAACTTCCACAAACAACTAAATGAGTATGAAGCAGAAAAAGAAACACAGAAGCCATCAACTAAAAGCAAAAGCAAAACAATAAAAGGGCAAAACTTAACCTGGAAATGCATTACAGCCCCAAACTCTCAACAAGTATCCTAAACATGAATGTCAAGAGCACATCCCCATCCCCACAGAGCCTAGGTATGGAAGAGGATGATTCTGAAGCTGACCATAAGTTATCCCCACCTATCTTACATAAGCTCCAATATCTCAAAATTGCAAATTGGGCAATGTGTGAAAATTGTAGTCACTGGGTACATCTGACCTTTTGCACTAAAGTTACAGTTGTAAGAAAACATAGTGTGTTCTTATGCCCACACTGTGACCAGCAGTAATGTCAAACTACATCAAAATTTCAAAATTGTCAATATGTTTACAAAAAAAAATAATGTAAAAAAAAATACTAAAAAAACTGTTGTTTACAGTTCATATTTAAAACTCTGCCTTTAAAATTTTGTAAGTAGTTGGGTATTGTTCTTTAGTTATTTGCAATGATTACCACAATGCCTTTCAAAACTTCATGAAAGTAACATTAATCCACAGTGATATAGAGAAACGTTTGTTGTGAAATATAGAACTGGTTTCCCTGAATAATAGCAGATCATATAGACTGTTGTAGAAAGCTCGGAATCAACGGGCACGAATTTGATGATAAACGTTTCAGCGATCCAGACTGTCAAGGTTGACTAATACAGGTATGTTTATTTTTAGAAACGGTTCGAATCCGTTCTGTTTTTGTTGTTGTTCAGTTCAGTTGTTGTAGAAAAGTTTACGTCCATTTTATACAGGAGTAACATGTAATTAACCACTTAGGGGCACGAACATAATGGTAACACGGCATAAATATTGTATCAATATTATGAATTAGTTCAATAGCCTGAACGAAGTTCACAAAACTAATGTAAATCAAAGCGCTGAAAGCACAGAAAGGTTGAAACCCGCAAACCACTCCGCTGTAACAGTTCAAGTCACTTCCATGAAACAGTATAACATTCAAACTATTTGCATCAATGTTACATTATTTACTAGAAATTCTGCTCTGACTAAACCCATCAAGTGTCTTGAAACACTCTGACGGGCTGGGCAAGGCAACCCTATACCGTCTTAATTAAAATCTACTACTATAATGATACCAATGAGAAACACAGTGTCTGTTTCATTAAAAACACAAATATTCACAAAGAGAATACAGATAATAGAAATATTAGATCTCTGTCATTTTATTCAAATTAAAGAGGCATACCCTACATCTAACAGATTAAAATTTTACAATCGTATACTGTGGACTAGACATACGTAAAAGAAGAACTTATTACATTTTTCAAGAAGAACATATATCGAACTATTCCGTTTTAGGCAAATAATCACCTATATATAGCGTATGTCTATAACAAATCGCTATCCACCCAAAATTGTACAACAACAACTTGATAAATAGTGAAACATGAATTTCACTTATTATTGTTGGAATGTTCAGCTGAAATTTTGAGAGCTGATGCTGTCTTGTGAATAAATACAGGTGCGTGTAAAATAATCCAGAAAGAAGGTTTTCGCAGCGAATTCGCTTGCTGCTGCTGCGCCGTATGTGTTGTGTTTTTTAAGTACACTGTTTGGTGATGTTTGATGTTTCTTTGATTCAGTGATTCATTTACACATGGTTTCTGAAGATATTTAATTGCACTCAGTTATAGCTAGGCATGTCCCTTTAACATTTAACAGTTTACAATCGATACTTTACGCTAAAAATCTATAGAAAATGCTATTTTTAAACTGCCAGTGTGTCTTTGTTTCTCTTTCGATTTTCTAAAGATATACACCATTAGAAAGCTTGCGATCTGACCTTTTCATAGATTCATAATTTAATATATTTTCTTTTATCATGTGCATTGAAACGATTGTAAACCTGACAAGTAACTTATGTAGAGAGAAAATCGGTCGGTATACTCGCAAATAATCAATAAAAGTAGTGCGGAAATAGAACGGCGGATTAATCTGCTTGATATTCTTGCAGTCTCCAGAATACGATTATAATAGGTTTCACCGCTTCGCAGATTCAAACTAATAAAAAAAAAAATAACGCGTCTACACACATTAAAATGACGTCACGCACCCGATATGAAATTCAGACGTCAATATGGAAAAATATTGACGTTTCCTGTTCTATTGTAAGTTTATGGAGAGTAAAAACGAGTATGTAATAAGTATATTTGTTACATGATTTAGTAAAACGTTGGTATACATTTCCGACAATGAATTTTACATCCCGAGGAATCTTATTAAACATGACACATGGAAGAAGAACATAGTTGTAAAAGTAGCATAATAACTAGACTAGCTCCTAGACTATGATATATCTTTTCACATTTTGTTTTGGTTTAATGTAGTGAACTGAGCCGGACTATCCTACGTCCGTGAAAATAACTAGACTGGCTTTTGTCTCTACGAAATAGAATTAGTCAAAAAGGGGAAAAATGTAGAAATAGCTTTATTATCAGTCTAGTTGCTAGTCTACATAATAACCAGTCACCCCGGCATGCAGACATGAAAAGAATTATACACGGATAAGTCAATATGGGCTGTGTTTGAATGTTAAAAACATACTGCCACTATCTGGTCAGTAAAAACATACCGCCTCTAACTGGTCAGTAAAAAATACCCCCTCTAAGTTAACTGGTCATACCCCCTCTACCTGGTCAGTAAAAACATACCCCCTCTAACTGGTCAGTAAAACATACCCCCTCATACTGGTCAGTAAAAACATACCCCCTCTAACTGGTCGTACCCACTCTAACTGGACAGTAAAAACATATCCCTTCTAACTTGTCAGTAAAAACATAACCCCTCTAACTGGTCAGTAAAACCATACCCTCTCTAACTGGTCAGTAAAAAGATACCCCCTCCAAATGGTCAGTAAAACATATCCCCTCTAAATGGACATACCCCCTCTAACAGGTCAATAAAAACATACCCCCTCTGACTGGTCATACCCCCTCTAACTGGTCAGTAACAATATAACCCCTCTAACTGGTCAGTAAAAACATACCCCTTCTAACTGGTCAGTAATAACGTACCCCCTCTAACTGGTCAGTAAAAACATCCTCTAATTGGTCAGTAAAATCATACCACATCTAAATTAACTGGTCAGTAAAAACATACTCCCTCTGACTGGCCAGTAAAAACATACTCCTTCTAACTGGTCATACCCCCTCCATCTGGTCAGTAAAAACTTACCCCCTCTAACTGGTCAGTAAAACATAGCCCCTCTAACTGGTCATATCCCCTGTAACTGGTCAGTAAAATCATACCCCCTCTAAATTAACTGGTCAGTAAAAACATACTCCCTCTAACTGGTCAGTAAAAACATACCCCCTCTACTTGATCAGTAAAAACATACCCCCTCCAACTGGTCAGTGAAAAAATACCCCCTCTAACTGGTCGTACCCCCTCAAACTGGTCAGTAAAAACATACCTCCTCTAACTGGTCAGTAAAAACATACCCCCTCTAACTGGTCAGTAAAAACAAACCCCCTCTAACTGGTCAGTAAAAGCATAACCCCTCTAACTGGTCAGTAAAATGATACCCCTCTAACTGGTCAGTAAAAATATGACCTCTCTAACTGGTCTGTAAAAACATAACCCTTCTAACTGGTCAGTAAACTCATACACCTCTAACTGGTCAGTAAAAATATAACCCCTCTAACTGGTCAGTAAAAACACACCCCCTCTAACTGGTCAGTAAAATCTATACCCCATCTTACTGGTCAGTAAAAACATACCCCCTCTAACTGGTCAGTAAAAAAATACCCCCTCTCACTAGTCAGTAAAAAAATACCCGCTGTAACTAGACGGAAAAAGATAACCCCTCTAACTGGTCAGTAAAAACATACCCTCTAACTGGTCAGTAAAACATACCCCCTCTAACTGGTCATACCCCCTCAAACTGGTCAGTAAAAACATACCTTCTCTAACTGGTCAGTAAAAGCATAACCCCTCTGACTGGTCAGTAAAATAATACCCCTCTAACTGGTCAGTAAAAATATAACCTCTCTAACTGGTCTGTAAAAACATAACCCTTCTAACTGGTCGGTAAACTCATACACCTCTAACTGGTCAGTAAAAATATAACCCCTCTAACTGGTCAGTAAAAACATACCCCCTCTAACTGGTCAGTAAAATCTATACCCCATCTTACTGGTCAGTAAAAACATATCCCCTCTAACTGGTCAGTAAAAAAATACCCCCTCTCACTATAGTCAGTAAAAAATACCCGCTGTAACTAGTCGGAAAAAGATAACCCCTCTAACTGGTCAGTAAAAACATACCCTCTAACTGGTCAGTAAAAACATATCCCCTCTAACTGGTCATACCCCCTCTAACTGGTTAGTAAAAACATACCCCCTCTAACTGGTCATACCCCTCTAACTGGTCAGTAAAACATACCCCCTCTACCTGGTCAGTAAACACATACCCCCTCTAAATTAACTGATCAGTAAAAATATACTCACTCTAACTGGTAAGTACAAACATACCCCCTCTAACTGGTCAGTAAAAACATACCCCCTTTAACTGGTCAGTAAAAACATATCCCCTCTAACTGGTCAGTAAAAACAAACCCTCTCTAACTGGTCAGTAAAATCATACCCCTCTAACTGGTCAGTAAAAATATATCCCCTCTAACTGGTCAGTAAAAACATAACCCTTCTAACTGGTCAGTAAAATCATACCCCTCTAACTGGTCAGTAAAAGTATAACCCCTCTAACTTGTCAGTAAAAACATACCCCCACTAACTGGTCAGTAAACATTATACCCCCCTAAGTGGTCAGTAAAAACATACCCCCTCTAACTGGTCAGTAAAAAAATACCCCCTGTAACTAGCCAGTAAAATCATACCCGCTGTAACTGGTCGGAAAAACATAACCCCTCTAACCGGTCATACCCCCTCTAACTGGTCAGTAAACACATACCCCCTCTAACTAGTCATACTCCTCTAGCTGGTCAGTAAACACATACCACCTCTAACTGATCAGTAACACATATCCCTTCTAACTTGTCAATCCTCTTCTAACTGGTCAGTAAAAACATACCCCCTCTAACTGGTCATATCCCTTTAACTTGTCAGTAAAAACATACCCCCTCTAACTGGTTAGTAAAAATACATTCTAAGTGTCTGTACAATACGTCGAAAACTTGGTCATACCGTGTATAGGAAATTTCTGCGAAAATAAATGACTCGTGTATAAAAAGATAACGGCATTACTATGCTAAAGATCAGCACATCTATCTGTCTGACAGTCCATCCGCTCATAAGGGCACAGTATAACTTTTAGCTATGTAAGAATACGGACCACCGACGTGTTAGCGGGCATGACGTTAGAATACGGACCACCGACATGTTAGCGGGCATGACGCTAGAATACGGACCAGCGACATGTTAGCGGGCATGACGTTAAAAAGTGTGAAGATAATTTACCTCTATGCAATTTCAATAGACTATAAACAAAAAACATCCAATAATTTTGAATCAAAAAATGGGTTACTGTACAGTCCAGTGAGACTTAGAATGACAGTGACCCAAGAGACGTGCCTGACAACATTCGCCCTTACATAAGCGGTCGTCGCTCCGTCGCTGTAGTGATGTGCCCCTCTCCTTTCGCACGCCGCGGTCGTCGCTCCGTCGCTGTAGTGATGTGCCCCTCCCCTCCCGCACGCCGCGGTCGTCGCTCCGTCGTTGTAGTGATGTGCCCCTCCCCTCCCGCACGCCATGTTAAGCGTAGGGATTAGAAGGCTCGGGGACTTCTCTACGTGCCGACCGACTCCATGCCGGTCCTTTTTAGGGCCACTTTCTCCGGCTTTAGTCACGGCTTTAGGACATTGACAGAAGAAGGCGAATATAATTATGACCTAGTTCCGTCAATGTCCTGTGCCTTCTTTAGACGTGCACTCATCAGAGGGCCGGAGAAGCAAGATTAGCACAATGTAATACAATTTGCTATATGAATAATAAATATAACTGATATGATTTTATGCTATAAAAATAATTTGAATATACTTTCTTGTCTGCTTATCTTCTCGACATGTTTTACCTGCACGCAGGTAGAATATATTTTATCAATGTAGAAATCCGTCAGTGACCACTACCATCTAGACTAAACTATGAGTCAATTTTTTTAAGAACCTGCACAAAATGATACGGACATGATTCAAGACTTTGCACTCAACAAAATCATTGGTAAACATTAAAATATCTTATACTGAAGAGGTGTTCTTGCTAGAAGTGATTCTAAGTACCATCTAAGACGTATAAATTGGTTTATCTTAGCTCATTTGTATCTGTCAATGAAGCATAATCTAGGCTTTCATCGCCACTCGTACAAACAGAGAACCATCAACACTCTGTCAGAGATATTTCACTAGTCAGTATGCTAACTCATTTAAAATACCTTTGAAAAATAATTACTTTTCCTTGTCGCCTGGAAGCCGGGTTGTGCTTTATTTTCCTTGGAAAAGCCTGAAATAAAGACAGATTGTTTGTAAATACCATACAAAAATATACTCCGTTACTTAGAGGAGGCGTGGATAATTTAGTGTTTCCGGTCGCATCACTACTTTCATAAAAGTTCTTCACTCCGTCCGTAAATATTTATTAAAATACATTTTGTTTGAAACATATTTAAACTTGAATTGAAAGCTTAGGCTAACCACAAAAAAGTATGTTCCGCAAACAGTACAAATGTTTACATTGGAATAAGTAATAAAAATGATCTAAAACTATTAAAATCAGTCTAAGAGAACAAAGCATTTTTTTTAAATATATGCATCTTCCCATTTCATATTCAGCTGGAGCTAGTCACGTTCGGCATTAACAAAATGCATTAGTGAAAGCCCGGCACTTGTTTATGAGCGGTTTGTAGTGAAACTGAGATACTTTGATGGATGAGAAATACAACAGGGATAACTAATATTTCATTTTGCATTCAAACACAAATAAATCTCCCCTTTGAAATGAGCCTCTAGAGAACTGGGGCTTCAGTAGCAAGAACGATGAAATTACCATTTTCCTTTGGCACGGATGATTTGCAAGATGTCGTCGATGACAGACATAAAGTCGTAAATCTCCACCTCAAATGGATTTAATTGATTCCAAAGTAATAACTCATCCTCTCAAAGTCAAAGAGCTTTTGTGTTGCGGAAACAGATCAGCTTACATATGCAAGTCAGTTGCTTTATGAGTCGATTCTAATCTCTTCACAAATGATTTACAACTGCTGCCGACCGCTGCAGTTTCCATTTCTGTCGAATGCACGTTTATTGTGTAAGCCATATTGTTGCCAAATCCCGTGTTCGTTCGTAGTCATTGCTAACAGTACTACCTGTGCTACATGTCACTAGCCTCTGCTAAATCCCGTTTTTGTTCGTAGTCATTTCTAACAGTACTGCCTGTGCTACATGTCACTAGCCTCTGCTAAATCCCGTGTTCGTTCGTAGCCATTGCTAACAGTACTGCCTGTGCAGCACTGTGCTACATGTCACTAGCCTCTGCTAAATCCCGTTTTCGTTCGTAGTCATTGCTAACAGTACTGCCTGTGCTACATGTCACTAGCCTCTGCTAAATCCCGTGTTTGTTCGTTGTCATTGCTAACAGTACTGCCTGTGCAGCACTGTGCTACATGTCACTAGCCTCTGCTAAATCCCGTTTTCGTTCGTAGTCATTGCTAACTGTACTGCCTGTGCTACATGTCAATAGCCTCTGCTAAATCCCGTGTTCGTTCGTAGTCATTTCTAACAGTACTGGCTGTGCAGCACTGTGCTACATGTCACTAGCCTCTGCTAAATCCCGTGTTCGTTCGTAGCCATTGCTAACAGTACTGCCTATGCTACATGTCACTAGCCTCTGCTAAATCCCGTGTTCGTTCGTAGCCATTGCTAACAGTACTGCATGTGCTACATGTCACTAGCCTCTGCTAAATGTCAGTAACTACTACTGCATGTCGCTAGCCTTTGCTACATGTCAATAACCACTGCTACATGTAACCACTGCAGCATGTCACTGACTTCTGTTACATGTCACTAGCCTCTGTTACATATCACTAGCCTCTGTTACATGTCACTACCTACCTCACCATATAACTAACCACTGCTGCATGCTACTAGCCTTTGTTACACATCACTAGCCTCTGTTACACGTCACTAACCACAGCTGCATGTCACTATCCTCTGTTGCATGTCACTAGCCTCTTCTAGATGTCACTTGCCTCTGCTACACTGTCAAAGAGAAGTCAGTATGATATACTTGTATATGAGGATGTCAGCAAACTGAATGCTAAAATATGTTGAAATGTTGAACATTTTTGAAAGAAACCGAAACAACCTAATTTTGTTACTGCATCAATAAATGTAGTTCCGAGATACATGTAGTCCCGAGATACATGTAGTTCAGAGATACATGTAGTTCCGAACTATACATGTAGTCCCGAGATACATCTAGTTCCGAGATACATCTAGTTCTGAGATACTTTTAAGAATAACTTACATATAAGTATATGTTTTTATGTATAGGAGAAACTAATTCACTTCAGTTCCATGATACTTTTAAGAACAACTCACATACATGTGTATGTTTGTAACTAAAGGAAAAACTAATTCACTGTAGTTCCGAGATACTTTTAAGTATAACTCATATACATGTATATAGTTGTATCAATAAGAAAAACTCATGCTTTGTTGGGGGAAAAAACCCTCAAAGACTAAATGTAAGATTTACACCTCTGTAAACCCTCTGTATGATAGTTTCACAGATTGGTAGCCAGTGAGTCTATTTCGGTGCACTGACTCGAATCCTCAGAGGTTTCTGTTACAATTTACTTTCATTCATCCTGAATAAAACACCAACAGTTAGAAGCTTTCAGGCTGTATAAAGCACACAAAAGCGTCAAAGGCATAGGCTGTCAGAGGGAATTTAATTCCATTTCTGACATAAGCCAGACAAACCAGGCCCTCCGTAGTTTATGTTTTTGTCGAAGTCAATCTTTTGATCATGTAAGCGATAACTTCGTGTTGAATTAACAATAAGAGGCCTTTTGAGAAACGAGCGATTGATGTTATATTGCCAGTAAATGCAGACCGGCTCAGTTTATTGATGTAATGTTTTACAAAGAATCCAGATTTACGCACCAGGAAACTTTTAGGTCGTAAAAACTACACATTGTTACTTTACAAGTCTACAATTCATGTATACAATGTACATAAACTGATAAATAATCGCAGTTTTAGGAAAGTAAAAGTTTATATTTATTTATTGTTACATGTACACTAAAGTTGCTATATTGAGAAATACTTGTATTGTTCGCTGGCAGAACTTTTTCCGCCGCTGTGGAATATCTTCATTTTTTTAATTTCTCCTGGTTTTCCAGATATTTTTTCGTATGCTTTGTTTACAATATTAATGTTCTAATAGAGGTCAGTGCGATCATGATCAACAAGAGTGATCAGATTTATTTTTGTTTTATTCTGTTATGTTCAAAATGGAAGCTAGAGCTGGCGGTAGCGTCACGTTCTTCCGTAATACCAGCAGTGTTATTTACATTACAAAACGACAATCCGGGGTGCACAGTCTATTAAACTGAATAATTTACTATAGCCATTAACGCTTTTAAACTGTAATATCCGCTACTTAATTGTAGCTGAATTATTGTGATTTTTGCACTTTGTCGGGTCTGATTGACAGCTTCATCAATATTTAATCGAATTGTTCACAAATGACGTGATGATTTTACAGGGGATTGTCCTTTTAAACTACACGGTCTGTAAGATGGTGTTATAAAGGGTGGCAAGGCGTTAACTGAAGGTGATAACTCGCTGTCTATACAAGAATACCGCGTGAAACTCATCAACACTGCTTTTGATTGCGTCGGCTTGTTTACGCGATCACCAAGACAACTTTGATGAAACATGCTCAGTAGACTTCGATCACTTTCTCTCCGTTTTATTTTGTTATTTAACTTAAAAGTTATTTCTCTATATGTAATGTTATACCTACTTTTACCAGCAACATTACATAGAACACACTATGTTACAAAATTAAAATCACGTGTGTCATCCAAGTTTATAATATATTCATTGTAACGCCATATATATGTGTAAATACGACCGCCCACTTAATTCATTTACACGTGTTTTTGTGAACCAGTACAAACTTAGTCCAGACAATGAATCCTAGGCAGCTTTATCAATGTCGGTGGGCTTTTTATGCAAATCTGACCTGGAGAGATATGTCTTTTATGTTCACAAACTGACATTAAAGGATGAATAAATTCTATTTTATGGTCTCTCTTGTCTGAAGGCGATCATATAAATCTTACTGCAGATTCCTATCAAAATGTTTTCGTCCCTATTAATACGCGTTATCCTATCAGTATGCTAGTTTAATAAATAGCCTGGGAGCATAAATAAAATAAACTAGGCAAAATCACGACTATACATCAATAACACCTTTTCATGAACCATTAATTTTACATTGAAATTTTTTACTGAGCCAACTTCATGTTATTTTCTCATTTTTCACATCACCAGTATCCTACTTCATTAAAGTTATGTTTGATGTTATCGAGTGTTTGATTGACAATCGGGGCATGGTCTGCAGCTATGATACACTCGGTTTTCGTCTTCGTGCATATACGATTTTTGCCATAACATACATATTTTAGTTAATTAAGAGCAAAACATTCCAGTACTTTGGTTCATGAGTCAGACTAGGGACCTATACTTACTTTATAAATATATCTATAAAAGGAAAAATGCGATGCAGTGAAAGTAAAAAAAAAAACACATCTATATCATATTGTCTGAAACGATTTAAAGTAAAACAATAAAATTCTTCTGATCACAACCAAACTACGATGCGACAAAAAGAAATATTAAATGGAAATAATTTGAAAAAAAAAAACAAAAAAAAAAAAAAAAAAACGAGAGAGAATATAAAATCTGATAGAAAGAGAAAACTAAAAACAAACCCGTTCGATGTATGTCATGATAAATATTGCGCAAAGATACCTTACCATCAACTTGCACTTACTAGAGACTGCACAGTTCGTAGTCCTTACCACAATGGTTGAAGTTTTAATTTGTTTCCTCCACTGAAGATTTACAAAAGGGAGATAACCTAGCGCTTAACGTGTCTTTACCTTAGAGTTCCATCGCCAAACCACGGGTCACTTCCGATGTTGGATTGTTAATCCATCATAGAATACATGACATGGTATGATACCTGATACAAAAGGAGATAAAACAGTGGGATGAACTGATCTGATCCCATTGTCTGACATCAATTTGTCAAAATCAATGGGTCTGGGCTGATAAAGAGGGTACAAAAGGACTTTAGGCTGATTGATATAGATAAAAGTCAATATGTTATTTGCCGATTGCACTGCATTGTTTGAATGAAAGTCATTCTGTGTAAATTATAGCAAGTTTCGCGAATAAAGGGATAATGTTTTTCTTTCCAGCTCCGAAAAGTGAGTAATGATCGCATGGTGGAGCTATGTCATGCTGCATTTACATATTCTAATTAGAATGAAATATCACTACGTTCAAACCTGAGTGGCTGCTGCCTGATCGGTATTTAAAGGCAGAAATATAAGAATCCTTAAATTATACCCTACGTGGTGCCGTGTAACTATGTATTCACGATTTCCTGAATTCATTTATGGATGTATCATTAATTTATTTGTAATATCTTTAATTTATCACAACTCCACTTTATGATATTAATAATTACTTTTCAGATATCATTAAATGTGTGATAGATGTCTATAATTCGGTTATTTAATTTTATTTTATGATATCCTTAAGTCAATTTAATTATATCTTTAACTCTATTTCATAATAAAATCCATAAATGAATATTTGATCAAATATCACAAAATAAATTTAAGATATCATTAAATAGAATTAAGGATATCATTAAATAGATCAATTCTGTGATATCACTAATCTTAAATCCGAATTTTATGATATCATTAAATGAATTATTGATGATATGACGTTTTTGGATATCTTAAATTCGCTTTAATAAGTAAAATCCAACAATAATACTCTAATAATATATGAATCATATATAATGTTAAATCAGACATATTTGAGATATCAATAAATGTTTTTTAAGATATATGAATATAGGATATCAGTAAATCGAATTAAGGATATGAAAAAATATTTGTCATTAAACATATCCTATATTCTATTATATGATACCCTTTTTTATCATTTTAGAACAACTTTAAATCATTTTAGGATATCACAAAATACATTTATTTATATCTTTAATTAGAATTAGTGATATCATTAAATACACTATATTTCAAAGCATTAAAAACACATTTTTATGTTATCATAAAATGAATTTAGGATATCACAAAGTGGTAAACGGCAAACCCCGATCGTAAATTTCACATGCCTGTTTCACTATGTACACAATCTTGCCTTAATAGCCGTTTGATAAATAGTTAAAGCATTATTTAAACTTCTTACAAGTTTTATCAGCCTCAAAGGGAAATAAAACCCTATATACCTAATGATTGATTGAAACTCAATACCTAACAAGTTTCAAGTGCCGTGTTAAAGAGTTTATATACAAGCGTTGTCATTTTGTCTGCGCTCTTATGATGAAAAATTACTGTAATCTTGAACACTTGGAACAGAGTGGCCCTAATAAAGCTTTAAATAAAAAAAAAATCAAAGTTCTATAAAGGTGTGCGATATTATCTGCCAGCATACCATGGTATAAAAGCGAAATAATAATCATAGAATATAATTATGACAAAACGCATAGTAGACTTGGAAAAACAACTACCGGATGTGTTTATGATTCAATAAACTAACATTTAGATCTCCTGCGGGCACTTCCTTGTCTATATATATAGATATACTTTCCCATTTCAATAAATTTCCAAGAGTCGTTCAGCAGAATGTCAATATGCAATGAAATAATAATTTATTGACATGTTGTCAATTAAAATAAGGAATTTTGACATTGATGTAGTGCTGCCTTTTGTGAGTTGTAATGGAAAATTTGACAACGGGTGTCAATATAGTGATATGTTGCATTCTTAACAAACATTGATATATTATACCTATTGAATTGTTTATTTTGTCACATTTCTACATATTTCGTACTCAATACGGTTAAATTACTTGTTAGGAAAACGTTTGATCAGTTTTTACGCAAATAACTGACAACTTTCACACTCTGAGAATGAGAGCTGCAGGACAGATTCCACACTTAATGAGAGTTGCAGGACATGGTGTAAAATCGTTATGAATATTAGAGGTACTACATTAGGGCTGAACGCACTATGTTCAAGCTAGCTGAACTAAGAAACCGCTGAATTCATGAATATAATATGAATGAGATAAGCTTATATTTTTTTTGCGTCCCTTTGAACAATGACTTTTTTTTCAGAAAATCAAAACATGTTTAAGTATGTATACATTAAAAGAGAATAATTCATTTTCATTTATCTTGATAGATGCTTCAGAAATTTTGCTTTCTCATCAAACATACATTTTTATTCACTTGACATTTATTTGTATTCGTTCCGAATCTTTAATCTGTTTCGTTTAGCAACGATTAATCAATCAATTCTAATAAGACACAAATAAGAAACGGCCGAGTATATCTCCTTGATGTACATCTTGGCATAAAGAAGTGACAGGATTGTGAATGGCGTCATTTAAGTATCAGTCTAATTAATTATAATCTGTCAAAGTTCAGCTTCTGTTTTCAATATGTAAATGATGGATAGCCATGTATGACTTTCATGAAGGATAACATGAGTGAATAATACTTCTTAATGAACAGTTGTCTTTGTCTATAAATGTGTATTGTTCTTCTCTATGAGTCACATCCGTGTCGGTAAACGTCTAAAACAGAAAAGTGGACGACAAAAAGTCTGTGAGACAAAGTCTGTAACAGATTAGTCTACGACAAAAGCCTGTAACAGATTAGTATAATACAAAAGCCTGTAACAGATTAGTAACATATTAGTGTACGACAAAAGCCTGTTGCAGATTAGTGTACGACAAATTCTGTAACATATTAGTGTACGACAAAGCCTGTAACAGAGTAGTGTACGACAAAGTCTGTAACAGATTAGTGTACGACAAAGCCTGTAACAGAGTAGTGTACGACAAAGTCTGTAACAGATAAGTGTACGACAAAAGCTTGTATTAGATTAGTGTTCGACAAAAGTTTGTAACAGATTAGTGTACGACAAAAGTCTTTAACAGAATAGTGTTCGACAAAGTCTGTAACAGATTAGTGTACGACAAAGCCTGTAACAGATTAGTGTACGACAAACGTCTGTAACAGATTAGTGTCCGACAAAAGTCTGTAACAGATTAGTGAACGATAAATTAATGTCTAAAACAAAATTAGGGTATAGTAAAAGTCTAAAACAAATACGTGTACTACAAAAAAGTTTAAAACAGATAAGTGTATGGCAAAATTATGGCCAATTATGAACCAGATTAGTGTACAAGAAAAGTTAAAAATGGTGTAAGGCAAAATTGTAATTTTTATAATTTTTAACTCTTAAGCTCTTTTTTTTCATATAAAAAAACGCAAAACCTTTCTGAAACTTCAGTTTATGACAAAAATTTCTTTGTCACAAAACTGTACAGAAAGCATTTAGCGTTTGAAATACCAGAATTTTCCAGGATTGGGTCCCCCTAGACTAGCCACTAAACTGGTATTAAAGAATTTGTCACAAAATTTCATTTTTTGTTGTATCTTTTTTTTTTATTTTATGTAATAGTGACAAATGCCATGCCAAATGTCTATTTTAGAGATTTTCTCAGACAAACTGATTGTACTATTACCATATTATTATGATATTGGACATAGGATATAGGCTGGCTATATTCACAATTTTACAAATGAAAATTTTGGAAAATGATATATCATAGTCTAGGAGCTATTCTAGGGCCTCCTCCCATAATCTCCCCCACCATGCCCCTCTCCCCCAACATTTAAAAAACACTCCTATACCATGGCACACACACACACACACACACACACACACTCACGGACGCACGCACGTACGAACGGACTGGAAAAATTCTAGCAAAAGAATGTCTGGACTGTCGTTCTGATTGTCATTTTATTATCATATATAAAACCGCGATAAATTATTACGACATTTTCATATTTAGTCTATATTTAACATGTATCGGGCATACTGATTGATTTTGATACTTATCGCACGTCACGTGACAATTCGGCCATTTCATTTTGACGGGTGATTACCGTTGGCTGTCATTATGACATAGTGAGAGTTGAGTTAGGTGTGCGCCTTGTCAACTTGTTTGTCGCCTGTACTTATCACTGTCACTTGCTCACCTAACCCTACCGCGAAATTGTCGCTGGCGGCCGTTTGTTGTCATGGTAACAGTTTCAAGTGACACCAACTACAAATTGAATAATTACTACCTTTCAGGAAGACTTTCTACGTTAAGATGCATCATTTTTCATATTCGTTTTGTTATTTAGCATCTTTCATACTGTTTTTTTAATGTCATGTATTAACCATGAATAAGTTCGTTATAAATTAATGAGTGGAAAAGCGGACCTGCGACAGTGCTGGGCAGCATGCATGCATAGATCACTGCAATATGGCCTCAATCTGTAAACTATGTACAGGGCCTTATCAGCGCAGATAATCATTTTCATCAAAACTGATTAATAGGTTTGTAATTTAGGAACATTATTTGAAAGCTCTGCACATCATATATTCAGACGGTTGCCAATTTAGATTCAACTGAGATAAAGTAGAAAGATGATTTTAATGATATAAAATGTATTAGTGATGGAAAATAAACGATGCATTCTCCTACTTTGTGTTGTATCATTTAAAACTTTCAGAGTTTTCTGTGCATTGTATACTAATAATAGTTTTAGAGGAGCATTTTCAATTTGACTGATACAGAAGAAAAGTTGTAACCTTTCATAAGCTCATGTTCGTTTTTTATTGTATCACTTGGAAGATACACTCGTCATATACATCAACTACAAAGAGATCGACGCTGTGTTGTACTACACACAGATGTTCCTGTATTTAAAGAAGGCATCTGCACCGCTGTGCTGTACTACACGCAGTATGCAGATGTTCCTGTATTTAAAGAAGGCATCTGCGCCGCTGTGCTGTACTACACGCAGCATGCAGATGTTCCTGTATTTTTATTGCACCGCTGTGCTAAATTACACGCAGAATTTCGTGTACATTGCGCCGCTGTACTGTATTACACGCAGATTTCGTGTATCTCTGTTGCGTTGCTGTCCTGTATTTCACCCAGATCCTCGTGTACATTGCGCCGCTGTACTGTATTACACGCATATTTTCGTGTATTACTATTGCACTACTGTACTGTATTACACGCAGATTTTTCGTGTATCTCTATTGCACTGCTGTACTGTATTACAACCAGATTTTCGTGTATCTTTATTGCGGCGCTGTCCAGTATGATTTTCGTGTATATAAGGCCGCTGTACTGTATTACACGCATATTTTCGTGTATCACTATTACACTGCTGTACTTTATTACACGCAGATTTTCGTGTTTATCTGTTGCGCCGCTGTACTGTACTACACCCAGATTTTCGTGTATATTAGGCCGCTGTACTGTATTACACGCAGATTTTCGCGTATCTCTATTGCACTGCTGTACTGTATTACAGCCAGATTTTCGTGTACCTTTATTGCGCCACTGTCCTGTATTACACGCAGATTTTCGTGTCTATAAGACCGCTGTACTGTATTACACGCATATTTTCGTGTATCATTATTGCACTACTGTACTGTATTACACGCAGATATTCCTGTATCTCTATTGCGCCGCTGTACTGTATTACACCCAGATTTTCGTGTATATTAGGCCGCTGTACTGTATTACACGCAGATTTTCGTGTATATTAGGCCGCTGTACTGTATTACACCCAGATTTTCGTGTATCTCTATTGCACTGCTGTACTGCATTACAGTGAGATTTTCGTGTATCTCTATTGCACTGCTGTACTTTATTACACCCAGATTTTCGTGTATATTAGGCCGATGTACTGTATTACACGCAGATTTTCGTGTATATTAGGCCGCTGTACTGTATTACACCCAGATTTTCGTGTATATTAGGCCGCTGTACTGTATTACACGCAGATTTTCGTGTATCTCTATTGCACTGCTCTACTTTATTACACACAGATTTTCGTGTATCTCTATTGCACTGCTGTACTTTATTACACCCAGATTTTCGTGTATATAAGGCCGCTGTACTGTATTACACGCAGACTTTCGTGTATCTCTATTGCACTGCTGTACTGTATTACAGTCAGATTTTCGTGTATCTTTATTGCGCCACTGTCCTGTATTACACCCAGATTTTCGTGTATATTAGGCCGCTGTACTGTATTACACCCAGATTTTCATGTATATTAGGCCGCTGTACTGTATTACAGGCAATAAGATATCCGGTCCACAAATAAGCAAGTTCTACATAACAGTGCTATTTAAATATATCAAATATTGATGCCTGGAAAGCTCATACAATTTTGGTATCATTTGAAAGTGTAGAGCATTAGTGCCAAGTGTATGTTATTTATTAACTCGGAATTTCGAGTTACTTAGTCGAGTTACGTATCTCGAAATGACTAGTTACTGAGTCGAAATTTCGAGTTAGTAACCCGAAATTTCGAGTTAATAAAAAAACACACCTGGCACTAATGCTCTTACGTAGTATTGTCTACTGAAAAAAAATTAAATTACATGACAAAAATATGTTATAAAAGGTTTTCTTTTTGCTTTTATACTTCAATAGAAATCCAGTTATATACCTTTTCGCAGTTAAATGTTATGGTCATCTTATTTACCAATTCTTGTTTAGCAGACAAAACTCTTAAAAAAAAAACAACCTGGGGTCACCAGGCATCGAAAGGTTATCTAATTGTGGATCGGATACCTTAATTGAGCAGATCTCATTGAGTTATGATGAGTTTTGTCTGCATGTTGACAATCCACCTTTAAAGATATGTAAATGAAGTTTATAGACATCTCTCCATCAAAAGCCTCGTTATCGGTTTGATTCATTGCTTAGATGAAACAATATAGTATTCACGTGTATCTTTGATCTGGCCATTACGTGCAATCAACATTAAATGGCGTTATACATCAAACTGAAATATCACTTTAAAAATCTCTCATTTTCCCCATGATGTATGTGCACTGACGTTCGTTTTTGCACCGTAAATTACAAAAATTAACATTTACTTTACAGATAGCAAGTTTCAAAAATAAACGAAGGCGCATTTCAACTTGTCACTGCTTTTTGTGCATGTTTGCTTTAGCCTGTTAAGAGTTTATGCAGTGTATTGATAGACTGTGAGCCGGGTGACAATATTGGCGGATAGCATACGATAACGATCACTATACTATGATTGATGTAACTCCGGGCAAACCTGTCAATCAGTTATATATCTAGAACATATAAATACGTTCTGTACACAGAGACCTATTAAACATATGTCGGCATGTAACAAATTATATTCAGATATAATTTTAATCTATTTGACAAGTTCTGCCCTAAAGTGTAGGAAACTTAAACCAAAATGTGTTAAAAAGTTAGATAGATTGACAATTTTGTTGAATATTTACATTTTTATATGTAGTATTTGCTCAAAGATAGACATTTAATCTAAGAGAATAATTATGCTGAAACCGATCTCCGAACTGTAATAACGAAATTCTAATACAATAATTCACTTGTTTTAAATTTCTTTCATTACACACTATTAAAACCATGCAGTCTGTAAAGAAAATTACGCATACAGCAAGGAGACGTTTACATTATTTAAATATCTGGAACCGTTTTATACAGGCAAGATGTCTCCATTGTAATGAATCGTATGATGACTGCACGACCCCAACAGTCCGGTGCTCAGCCTGTTTAGCATATAAATGTGTCTTCTGATAACAGCTGACGGAGACAACAAAATGTATGTGACAACATGCCTGTATCATGCAGATATGATTTACTAAATATACGCAATGTAGATGACATGTATTTCAGATAAAAGTATATTTAAGGAGTTTATTACTGCCTAACTTTCTGCAGAACAACATAATTCATAGACTGTGTGCTTCAGAACCTATTCATTTTGTACCACAGCAGGAGACAATGTGTCTTTTTTCATTCTTTTTCTTTATTGCATGTTTGATGAATAGCCGTTTTCAGACTTTGTATGCCTAATGCTACTTAGGAATTCTTTCAAGTTATCAAAAATTATATGTAGACATAGTACAAAACATACGCCTGTAACTGGAAAACATACGTCTGTAACTGGAAAACGAATGAAAAATAAGTCTTTGTTTCCTTAGATAAAATTTCTCAACTTACAACTTGTTTTTGTTTCACTTGTTAGTTTCAATCAGTGCAAACTTGTTCGATATGAAAGAATTTAGACAGGCCAGCACTCAATCTGTCAATCACCGAGGCTTATCAGACACCCTACCTACAGGCGGATTGATTTATTTGATCTCATATAATGTGCCGGTGCTTTTGATCTGTAGCACCGATATATAGTCAATGTCACATGGCCCAGAGCTGTGAGTTTACCTAACATATTTCTTGGGAGTTATTTCGTGATCGAGACATATCCCTATCAGTTATGTTGTGTAATCAGTTGGAAAAGAAACGACAGAACGTGTGTGAGTGTGAGATAATGTACAATTTATTATCGCATGTTTGGCCGGCTATCTGTGTACAGTTTAATCTTTTCAATTCGCCCTTTAGGTAGTATACATTAACAACATTGAATGACATAAAGCAGTCAAGACGGGAAGCATATCATCATGATAGATTGAAACCATACCGAAGCCTTTGGCCTTTTGCCAAAGCAATTACAGTCTTTATTTCTCATTGGTAGAGGCGCCGGGGATCGTTATCAATCATCAAACTCATTAATTTCTTCTGACAGTTAGGCGGAGTCCACAGTTCACGAAGAAGAAGTGACAGCCGATACTGAACAAGTATTGGCTGGCGAGGTGTATGTTTTATCAGGTTATAGATTTCATGTAGTTCATACCAGACATTGTGTGCGGATCTCACTGGGCGGTATGAGTTTGTTATACAGATAAATGAGTGTTGTTAAGCTGCAGAAATGATTGACAGTCAACTACTAGACTGTTGAATTCAGTGTAAGCTGAAGTGTCTCTCGCGATAGCAGTCCTATACAGCTGGATAACGAACTAATTCAACAATATGTTTATATACAGTATCTGGATTTATACGTGAAAGGATATTATAATACCGGTGTGCCCATTTTTATGGATATTGTTGATAAATAATTATTTAGTGTGGATATTTGAACATAATTACAATGAACGAGTCGAAGAGTGAAAGTACACCAATTAATATGTCGAGTATTCTGTCACCAAGCGTGGCTCAGTACCTCCATCCGGATTACCTACAACCCCTTCCAACAACGGTAAGTGTTCTATAACTTCTCTGTAATCCACTTGATGGTTGTCTTTTCCCAGGTTAATATTGGTATTAAAGCGAGTTTAATCTTGGAAGCATATCCTGTTTATTTATTTCCAGTAGTTTCTTTATGCTCCCGATTCGGTTGAATATAGTATTACAGAATGGGGAAGTGAAAATAAGAAATTTCGATCAGTCTTGTTAATCATTAGTCTATGTTAGATTTTTCTCTTTAATACTTGTTTGCACCGCCCGACTCTTTTCACCATCTAATTGTATCTGTACAATCGATTTCCCGCTCATTATGGCATTTACAAGCCCAGAGATTCTGCTAATTTGTAAGTGAGTCCATGTTATATTGGTGATATTGATGGCAAGGCGTCAATACTATAATCATTTGAAGTGCTTCATTGATCGCAGGCTGCCTCTTTGTTTCTGAGACCAGTGCATGTCGTGCTTCTCAAAGCAGTGTATATCGTGTTTCTCCGAGAAGTGTATACAGTGTTATTTCATATAAATTACGCTTTCTCTGGACGCCATGTTTGACTAGCGCCGTAGACCACGAGATATTTTTTTTTTAATTTTTATTTTTCAAATTTTGTATCGTAGACTGATAATATGACAATCAGTTCTCTGAGAAAATCTCACTATTACATAAAATAAAAGAAAAAATACTGAAGTTGAATATTTTGACAAATTCTTTATATCAGACTAGTGGCTAGACTAGCCATGACACTCCATCCTTCAAATAAAACATTAAAACTGTAAACATACTCCCAGTTACTCAGATTAAGTTTAATATTCGTATAGGTCTAGTGGGCCGGGTGTTTCGTTAAATTGATTGTTATTAATATGATTTGTATAACGTTTAACACATGTCACTACAATAAAATATTTATTACTCGAGTCCATGTAGAAATATTTTCAATACGTTTTATCGCCATAAAGAGAAATATAGTAGGTACTTTCTATAAAATCTCCAAATGCATAAAAACCGTCAAAAACGTAACAAAATTATTCTTTTTTTTATTTTTACAGTTGGATGCTAAGAAGAGTCCCTTAGCCCTGCTTGCGCAGACATGCAGTAGTATAGGGAAGGACCCAACTCCTTCAAAACCAATCATACCACCGCTTGAAAAGGAGAAAAAAGAATCAGAAAAATCCTCTGATAAAAACAACCCTGGGGATAGCAGAAAAAGTCCTAGTACTGACAGCGGGAATGAGTCTGGAAGAGAGTCTGCTAAAAAGGCCGGATATAAGCATGTTCCACCTAAAGAAATCCCACCACTGGTTCCGATCTCAAACTCGCCAAGTCGTAAATCTAGTCCAGCACCAGGAACTTCCTCGGAAAGAGCCTGTGAAACTACAACAGTAACAACCTCAGTGACACGACCCGTGTCCTCAACTGGTTCGAACAATGGTCATAATTCTAGTAGCACTAGGGCTACAAGTAGTACATCCAGTGAAAAGGAAAGGGATACTGAGCGTGAAAGAGGCGACAGAAATAGAGACAATTCTTCTGACGGTAAACCAAGCAGATCTAGTCCTGACCATTTCCAGTCTTCAACAAGCAAAATTCCTGCGCCTATCCACCCTGGATTAAACGGGTTTGGCGCTGGACTACCACACCCTGGTTTATCATTATATGGACATGCATTTTCCCTTGATCCAGCATCCGTGAGTTCAGCGTACGCGTCATCTCTCGCGGCGGCCCACTCTGGATATAGTGGACTTAGTGCTTCTGCAGCTGCAGCACTAGCTGCACAAAATGCTGCCCTCTCAAAAAGTGGACTAACCCCAGGACTATCTCCATACGTGTCATATGCTCGCGTGAGGACTCCTTCTGGTGCAACCACGCTTGTACCTGTGTGTAGAGACCCTTACTGTACAAACTGCCAGTTGACTATTCAGAACAGTCATGTTAGTTCCACTTGTACAGCCCCTGGTTGCTCACAATGTGCTCATGAGAAATCCTTACAAAGTTTGAGTGCATTAGGAATGACAGGTGCCTCTTCACTTTCCATGTTGCCACAGTTTTCAATGCAGAGTTCCCTTCCCTCGATACCATCAGGATTATCATCTTATCCAGGACTTACATCATCTTTATACGCTCACAGCTTTCTCGGTGGCGTTTCTGGACATAGTCCGGGCATGCCATATGTGTGTAACTGGGTTTCAGGTAATGACTATTGTGGTAAACGTTATTCAACATCGGAGGAATTGCTACAACATCTCCGCACGCATACATCTAGTTCGGACTCTGCGTCAACACTAGCGAGTTACGCGGCCCTAGGTCTACCACCACCGCTCGGCTTGAGTGGGTACCCTCATGGGCCGCTACCGGCACACGGAGGATTGAGTCCAAATTCTCTCCGACGGGCATATCCAACGATACCGAGTCCGTTGAGCAGTGTTTTAAGCGGAAGTCGATATCATCCATACAAGTCAGCACTTCCTAGTGCTCCAACAGCCCTTCAACCTGGCCAACCTCTCTCATCCCTAGGACCTTATTATTCTCCATATTCCTTATATGGTCAAAGGGTTGGCGCGGCTGCTGTCCCATGACTAGATCCGTTCAGACACTGATAGACAGCGAATGGACTATTAAAGGTGTACAACAACAGTGCTAAAGTCTTGTATAGACTCTAATCTCAAAGGTGACACTTCTAGCAGTTATTTGCGCAATTTTGAAACTAATAAATACACTTTAATTGAAACGACGGATTGGTTCGGTGATTTCAAAACTTGTTTGTGAAAGTGTTTGGAAATTCACTCAAATTTGCCATAAATGTTCCTTACTGCTTTTCCTTTAATTTTCTTTAATACACATCTATACGGAAGGATTATAAGAAATACAGTTTTCTTTAAAAATATGTATCAGAATGATATTTGCTTTAAACTGTCATCAAGTTTATTAATTTTCATATTGCAGCCATACGATTTATCTGAAAAAGTATATAATTTCAACAAATGTTATACAAATGTATTTTGTTTTTATTTTTTCCAGTTTTACTGCGTTTAAATTGTTCACTACATGTAACAATTGGTAGTTATATTTTCTGTTGATGTGTTGATTATTTATTAAAAGGTAAATTATATTTTGATTTTATTTTTTGGGGGATATACCTTGTTCTGGTTACATGTATAAAAGATAAAGCGGGTAAATATCATTTGGATAGGTCATCTTGATTTGTCAGCAGCAGCATTTCAAAAAGAATATACTGCGAATAATAGGAATACAGTTATATTTTAATACATACTTTACCCCACAGTCGAGAATAAAGTAGTTATCCTGTTAATGATGCGTCATTACAGACTGCTTTCCGTTTATAAATATTTAGCATATTGAGTTCTAATTGTTTGAAATAAAGAAATGTATCTTCAGATAATGACTTAAAAATGACCTGAGCTTTTAAATAACTTCTAGATCTTTAATGAGGTCGAAGAGTGAATAAAATCTATAAGATCCTTCTGAACAAACCAAAATAATAAACACGGTTTGATTGACTGTTCGTGCGAGGTTATGAGATGTGACACATTTCAGACGCCCGATCCCCCTTCCCACCAACACCGGCATAAGCGGAATTCTATTTTCGTAAAATAGAGAATGTACTCCAAGGTCCCAAGCCATGTTTCGATTTTAGAATTTATTTATAAATAATGTTATTGCAGTCTCAATTTAGCAATAAAGATTTGTATCAAACAGGTGGATTTCAACGTTGAAAACCTTCAAGATTTTTTTTTAAATATGAAAATAATCTGATGGTAAAGTTAATGATAAAAACAAGTTATCACTATGTTTATAGGTGTTGTCGAGTTACTTGCATTTTCGGATGGACATTTTGGCCGAAAAATTTTGTACGGGTGACAGACTACACTGGAACCTCACAAACTGTAATTATGTAATGTCGTGATGTAAAATCCTGCACTAGTCAATTTGCATGAACAACGCATACACTCAAGCAATTTTAAATCATGGTAACTAATTATTAATGTCAACATAAATTTGTTAGGTATAAATTAATGTCGAAATATTTTTGTTGGTTTATATCAAATACAAAACCGTTTAAAAGCTAATGTTTATCAAATATCTTTACAATGAAAGCGTCGCCACTAGCCTGCCGACGGAAAGATCGGGTTTTAAAATACATTTATCTGTCAAAACTTTAACATTTATTAACAAATAATTAAAATATGGATGTTATCCATTATAGGAAAAAGTCAAAACTGACATTAAGTAAGCGAGATAATCAAATTACTCGCAAAAAAATAAAACAAAGAGGGATATTGCAGGAAAAATGTAGCGTTCCAAAACATTAAGAACGCCACTACGCAAAAACAGACCGCCATATAAATATAAGTAAAGCAGGATAGTTTATGTGCAAATCGCATGTTTGAAACGAAGGATGATCCTGTATAATTTCTAAACATATCAGCGGCCATTGAGCGAGGGTATCAAGTAGCGTGATCCCTGTGACAGATACCCTTCATATTGAGATGTGTAAACCCCGTATCATATCCGTATCGTACTTGTTCTGTAACTTGATACTGCTTTGTAGGGCAAATATCACATTATCTACACAGTTTTAATTTTTCAAATGTTTTGCATCATGCATGGTTAATATATAATAAATAATTCAAAATCGTCGAGACAGGATGATGTATGGTTATTGCGATGGCATATCTGATTTTATTCGTGTATGTGAATATTTTATACCTGACTACTAGGTATGATAACATTCCAATTTAGACCGCCTCTACCCCATACCTTGTGCTATCATGAAATACATTTATAATAATGTTATTTATACATTGATAGTGTGCTGTTTATGTATGTCCTTTATATATTTTTGGTATGTTATTCTGTACAGTATTCACGAAGGCGGAGGGATATAGTTTTTGGCGTTGTCCGTTCCTCCGTCCGAAACCATGTCTATGACATGGTGTGGAGTATTTAAATAAAACATGGTAGAAATGTTAACTGCAGTAGGGAAATGCCATCCTGCAAGTTTCTGTTTGATTTACTGAGTAAGACGAGAGTTATAGCCCCTTGTACATACATTATATAGTGTTTATTCCATTTTCTGTCCGTCCAGAAGCATATCTAATACATTGATGGAAAGATTCGATAAAACTTGGTAAAGATAATAACTGCTATAGGACAATGTGGCCCTGTAAGATTCATACAGATTGGTTGCGGAAAACAAGATTTATGACCCTTGTTCTAAGATATAATATACATAAATTGTCCATTTTCTGTCCGTCCGGAGTCACATCTCCGACATGGTTGTGTGGATATCAATAAAACATGGTAGAAATGTGAACTGCTTTAGGGCAATACGACCCTGCAAGTTTCATTTAGATTGTGATTTATGACCTTTTGCAATTATTTATATATAGTACATATATAGTGTTTCTATTCATTTTTTGTCCGTCAAAAGTCATATCTCAGAACTTGTTTGTAGGGTTTCAATAGAACATGGCAGAAATGATAACTGCAATAAAAATGCGGCCTGCAAGTTTTAGTTTGATTGCTTGAGGAATAAAAGATTCATGGCCCTTTGTACTTAATATATACTTATAGTACATAAATTGTCCATTTTGTGTCCGTCCGGAGTCATACCTCATTCATGGTTAGTGTTAAATGCTTCAGGGAAATGCTTCCCTGCAAGTTTCAGACATATTGCTTGAGGAAAAAAAAAGATGTATGGCTCTTTGTACTTATATATTTTACATTGATGGTGCTTTTATTCCATTTCCTGACTTCCGAAGTCATATTTCAGACATGGTTTGAAGTATTTCAATAAAATACCGGAATAATTGTAAGTTTTTTGTAAGTTCTTTGTACTTGTATCATGCTCACTATATAGGCCATTACTTTGCAAATTTAATGCCATTTTAAGATCCATTTTGCTATTGGATATTGTGACCAAGTTTAGTACATACATAGCCTTCTTGGAAACTGTTATGTGGTATGTGTTTTGGTCACTGGGGTCAAGGTCCTTGTTACTAAAAATAGAAGAAAATATTTCTGCTGAATAACTTCACTAAGGAATAGGCTTGGAATTTAGGAAGCTTGCATGGAGATTATGGTTTTAGATATATTTTGGGTCGTTTAGGTCAAGGTCAAGAACATTGTTATTAAAACTAGAAAAGTGGTTTTCTCACGATAACTTCAATTAGGAATGAGGTAAGCAGGCCAAACCTGGTAAACAGGTAGCTTTAATTGAGACCAATTTTTCATTTTAGGTAGCTTAGGTCAAGGTCGTTGTTACTAAATATAGCAAAATGGTTTTCACCCAATAATGTAGAATGAGTAGCTTTCAAAAAGACTAAAATTCAATTGCATTTCAGTGCTTTGCGCAGGCGGAGAATGATTCTTAAACCTTTACCATTTGGCGGGGGATATCAATTGTTGAAACTTGGAACTTGATTATTCCTTTATAGACAAGTCTCTCAAGTACTCTACAACAAGAGGAACTTTACAAAGGAGAACAGTAAAGACAGTTTTGAAGTTTTACTGCTCACTGTGAAGTTTCACTGTAGTGACACATTACGGAACATTGTTTGAAGTATTAGGTTACACAGAAACAGCCAAATGGTACTCACCAGTCATATGCGAACAAAACCAATGAAAAAGTACGGAACATTGTTTAAAGTATTAAGTTACATAGAAACAACCAAATGGTACTAGCAAAGTCATATGCAAACAAAACCAATGAAAAAATAGGTGAAAAGCATTAAAATGTTCTGAAATACAGTCAAACCTGTGCTAAAGACCACATCATATTTTAGACCACTAAACCTGCTTACAGAGGCCACTACTATGAAACCTGGTTACAGAGACCACTACTATAAAACCTGCTTACAGAGGTCACTGCTATAAACCTGCTTATGAATGCCACTACTATAAAACCTGCTTACAATGGCCATTACTATAAAACCTGCTTATAAAGGCCACTACTGTAAAACCTGCTTACAATGGCCATTACTATAAAACCTGCTTATAAAGGCCACTACTGTAAAACCTGCTTACAATTGCCTCAACTATAAAACCTGCTTACAATGGCCTCAACTTTAAAACCTGCTTAGAATGGCCACTACTATAAAAACCTGCTTACAATGGCCATTACTATAAAACCTGCTTATAAAGGCCACTACTATAAAACCTGCTTACAATGGCCACTACAATAAAACCTGCTTACAGAGGCCACTACTATAAAACCTACTTACAAAGGCCATTACTATAAAACCTGCTTATAAAGGTCACTACTATAAAACCTGCTTACAATTGCCACTACTATAAAACCTGCTTACAATGGCCACTACAATAAAACCTGCTTACAGAGGCCACTACTATTAAACCTACTTACAAAGGCCATTACTATAAAACCTGCTCATAAAGGTCACTACTATTAAACCTGTTTACAATGGCCACTACTATAAAACCTGCTTACAAAGGCCACTACTATAAAATCTACTATAAAACCTGCTTACAAAGGCCACTACTATGAAACCTGCTTACAAAGGTCATTACTATAAAACCGGATTACAATGGCCACTTCTATAAAACCTGTTTACAATGGCCATTACTATAAAACCTGCTTATAAAGGCCACTACTATAAAACCTGCTTACAATGGCCACTGCTATAAAACCTGTTTACAGAGGCCAGTGATATAAAACCTGCTTACAAAGGTCACTATTTTGTCTTCACGTTAACCATAAATAATGTAAGTTTAACTATGCTTAGACTATAAACAAAGACCACTGTTCCATTTACAGACAGTTTTGATTGTACTAAAATCTGCATTTGAATGTGGTAGGGGAACAAAGTAAGCGTTTGACCATCTATAAACATAATGGATAGCAGTCTGATTACAGGGCTGTAACACAGTTACATCACAACTTGTCTTAGGGCAACTCTAGTTCGTTTTTACATACACGGGTGTAGCTCATAGATAGACAAATAAAATTCTATTTTGTCGACCTGGCTCTATCTAGAATACATTGAAAATGGTTGACCGAGGTCGTAGATCGTAGATCAACCATCTGAAATGCGTTCAGAATTGGCTGAAATGGCTAGAAGATCGTTGACCCAGATCAACCAGTTGTCTATGTAATTAAGATGGTTGACAAAGGTCAACCAATTTCAATGATTTTTATATGGTTAAGCTACGATCTTCGACAGCTCGTCAGAATAGAATTTTTTTTGTTGATCTACGACCTACGAGCTATGCGCCAACTTCAACACACCTATATACCGAGCTGCGGTGGCCTAATGGAAAAGGTTACTGAAGAGAGACCGTTTGGTGAGCCGCCAGCTAGTTAAATAATGGTTACCGATTGCCTATCTGCCTGGTGCCGGGCTTTAAAAAATAGGAATCGGGAAGTAATGCTATTCAATGCATGTAGGTGTCTCATAAGCCAACTTGGCTGGCCCTTTCAGTAGGGCTGACACGTAAACAAACACTTACTTTACTTTTATAAATAAAAGACAGCTCTTTAGCGTAACTTCTAATGACGTGTTTATGCGTAATTATTTTGATACATATAAACATCATTTATTGCCCAGTTGCGTGAACTGGGCTTAATCCTGTCTTTGTGCACACGTGACATCATACCTCGCCGATTTGGCAACATTGTATACAAACCTTGTATTGACAGTTCAGAAATAGTGAATTTTGAAATGCATGACTGCAAAAAAGGAGAGTTGACATGACATTGAAATCGTTTGCTTTTTTATTTTAAGTTTGTTTTTTTGCGCATGGACTCAAAAATAAATACTGCTGTTTGATTTCTTACTTTCGGTTTGGTGTCAAAACTCAATATTCGGAGATGATAACCTTGATTCATTCCACCCTCGTTGCAAATTCAGTTTCTTTTGTGATCCGCCGTCGTTAGCATATTCATTATTATTTAGCAAATATAAAAATGGATGCGAAATGAGTATTAAAAAGATATAGGAAGATGGCTAGGCAGTCGACAATCGACTTCGCCGTTTATATAGGAAAAACCAATGTCGAGCTGGAATGTTCAGCTAGCTAAACATTCAGCTCGACATTCGTTTTTATACAGCGAAAACCAATGTCGACCTGGAATGTTTAGCCAGCTAGACATTCAGCTCGACATTCGCCATTTATTAAGGGAAATCGAATGTCGAGCTGGAATGTTCAGCCAGCTAGACATTCAGCTCGACATTCGTTTTTATATAGCGGAAACCAATGTCGTTCTGGAATGTTTAGCCAGCTAGACATACATCTCGACATTCGCCATTTGTACAGGGAAATCGAATGTTGAGCTGGAATGTTTAGCCAGCTAGTCGATCAGCTCGACATTCGTTTTCATATAGGGAAATCCAATTTCGAGCTGGAATGTTTAGCCAGCTAGACGTTCAGCTCGACATTCGCCATTTATATAGGGAAATCGAATGTTGAGCTGCAATGTTTAGCCAGTTAGACGTTCAGCTCGACATTCGTTTTTATATAGGGAATTCCAATTTCGAGCTGGAATGTTTAGCCAGCTAGACGTTCAGCTCGACATTCGCCATTTATATAGGGAAATCGAATGTTGAGCTGGAATGTTTATCCAGCTAGTCGTTCAGCTCGACATTCGTTTTTATATAGAGAAATCCAATTTCGAGCGGAATGTTTAGCCAGCTAGACGTTCAGCTCGACATTCGCCATTTATATGGGGAAATCGAATGTTGAGCTGGAATGTTTAGCCAGCTAGACGTTCAGCTCGACATTCGTTTTTATATAGGGAAAACGAACGTCGAGCTGGAATGTTTAGCCAGCTAAACATTCAGCTTGACATTCGTTTTTATAAAGCAAAACTCAATGTCGACCTGGACTGTTTAGCCAGCTACACATTCAGCTCGATATTCGCCATTTATATAGGGAAAACGAATGTCGAGCTGAATGTTGAGCTAGCTAAACATTTCAGTTCGACATTCGATTTCCCTATATAAATGGCGAATGTCGAGCTGTATGTCTAGCTGGCTACACATTCCAAGTCGACATTGGTTTTCGCTATATAAAAACGAATGTTGAGCTGAATGTGTAGCTGGCTGAACATTCCAGCTCGACATCGGTTTTTCCTATATAAACGGCGAATGTCGATTGTCTAGCCAACTTCCTACATATATAATATGTGAAATATATAACCTTTTCCTTAGGTAGGTGAGACTGCACATCGTTAGCCTGGATAACTGTGTTGAGTATGCCCTTTTCAGATAGTAAAGATGGTACTGTGTTGGCCCATATAATTGTGTTTTTGAGTATAGATGGGCATATAACGTAGCTTGAATAATTGTGCAGGGTGTAACCCTATGGTTTATTATTTGAAATGTCAGCATGGATAATTACCCAGATCACTTGATAGCTGACCGGATGATGACAAAAAGATTATTTTTTTCTTAACATAATTTGGATAATCGTGCAAAAAATCAACGTTTGCTTTAGTCGCCTTGATTTCGACAAGAGTGTGAATATTTTATAGCACAGCAAATATAATCATGAAAAAAAGTAAACGATTATGATATATTAATATTTGCACCAGTTATTACTGCCTACTTCCATATATCATTCTGGTTCGTTGAGATCTTTTAGAATCGTATGCACTGGTAATGGTTTTACTTGTTCTATACATGTTCTTTTAATGTTCAGGAATATATTCCTCGCAGGCGTTCTCCGTGTACATACATCATCACAAGTAGAAACGTTACAGAGGAAACATGTTTAATGGCTGATAAATCTTGAGAGCCTCTTCACAAACAAATTTACAAAATCTTTGATGTAATTTTCAAAATTGTAAATTGTCATTAAGAACGAAGTGAAATGATAAATTGACGCACTTTTAATTATCACCATAGAGGCTTCATGGGAGAGAAATGGAAATCTGGCGGAACGTTTGCACATGTTTGTTGCCGACTGCTAGAGATTCTAAACTGTGTAAACGTTAGCTTTTGACACCGTTTGAAGTTGGTTACCAAGTAGAAAACTTACATATTGTTTTTGCAGTCATATGCACTATTTACAGTAAGAAATGTGTCGAATAACTCCAATTTTTTATAACAAGTTGTTGTATACTGAGTGAATTATCACAAATTGATCAAGATAAATTGTACAGTATGATAGAAACCAGTTGTTCTGTCATGTATACATATGAGTTACCAATAATCAGCTATGGGCAGATTTCTGTTAATTCATGCAAAAATGGAAGGCAGGAAACTTGTACAGTTAGGTACGACTTGTACCACTTTTTTTTTGTAAATATCATTCTAATATGCTTTTCTCTGTTAAAAATTTCTTACGCTAGAATGACGTCACGTTAAGGTAGTTCTGCACGTTTGATAAACCGGAAGTGATTGCGTAACGTCATTTATCCGGAAAACGTAGAATAAAGTCTGGATTTGGCGTACGGAAATGAAAATCAGTTTATGAATTAATGGTAACCTGAGAGTAAGTTTATTACAATGGCACTGTTACTTTCTTTCTAAAGTTAAAATATGATATTAAAACATCTGACATGTTAGATCATTCAAAATAATGTCTTAAAATAAGCTTAAAATGTGCGGGTCACATAAATGATGGTCAAATATCTCAAAAATAAGCACATGGACTTATACATTTTATTTCACCAAAATATAGGCCAAATGTTTATTTACGACTGTGATAAGTTTAATTAAAATCTACATTATAGAAAAAAATTCTATTCACGAAAAAGTTATGAAAGCTGTGATTTTCCCATAGACTCCCATTATGAAAGATTGCGTGAGATCCGATTTTTTTTCAAATCAGTCTAGCAAAAAATCAAGCACATGACCCAATCTTTTTTATTTGCTGAATTTTCTAAGTATATTCCCAAGTTTTGAAAAATCAGTGTTTTATCAAATTCTACATTGTAGAAAATTTTTCGATCCAAACGTGCAGAACTACCTTAACGTGCGGTTACGGCAATGTATTTGTTGCGACAAAGGAAGAGCGCTACTATATTTTATCTACGGTTTTAGATTAAGGGCATATTAGAATCGAAAAAATTTAAAGCAAACCCGTGTTTTAACACTATTTATATATACACTCGGGCGGTATAACGTCGTACAAATAATTTCACTCGGGCTGCGCCCTCGGGGAATTATTACGCCCGACGTATAACCGTCCATCATGCATAAATAGTGTTAAAACACTCTTTTGCTATAAATTATTTCTTAAATACATGACCTGTATGTAGCCCACAAACACAGTTTAACATTTATTATTAAACAAAACTGTGCTGATACACGACAAAACTGTGTTTGTTGTATACACGCACGTTTACTCTACTTCTTTAAAATTAAGGCGTTTGTTTATGATGCTTGACACCACCTAAAAAGATTCCAACCATAAATATTTTAATTTTGAATTTTTGTTATTTATCTGTTTTGGGAGAAATACCATTTTATTATATAGATATTTTAAAACTGGTTAATTAGCAGCGGAACAGTGTTGTCATTCTACTGTACTGTATACAGCAATATGTGCATTCCAAATAGAACTGTTCGGTTACACCTGCAATACAATGGGAAAGTCAAATAGTGAACGTATTTATTCACAGGTTAATTTATATAAATTGATATGTAACTAGTGGTGATAAGAGTCAGGTGGTTCCTGTTCACTGATGGTCTGTAAACACAGGACCTTCTCCAGAAAAACAACAGATGATATTTACGCGCCTGTGGTAATTATTCACAGGTTGAACTAATGTTTTAATTTCGGAATGAAATGATTGGTTAAGAAAGTCACGTGGGTTAGTTCACAGGTAGTTTCTACTAAAACTCATGCCTTGGAATACCAAAAAGTGGTCTTTATGTGCAGGTAGTTTTTACTTACATGTTTAGAGAAATTGAAAAAATAAACATTTGGAGATGAACTTGTTTTGTTTGGCCTGAACACCTGTGCCCTTGAAATATGCAAGATGTGGATGTCAATAAATAATCTTGATGATTTATAACATTTTTTCCGGGGTTCAAAGAGGAAAAATATTTTAAAACTGAGAAACTTATGATTAACATGTAAAAACTGTTCATGCAATAAAGCAGTTAAAGAATAGAAACTCGTATATTATCATAACTACATCATGATCGGGATATAAATCTCGGGGTTTCCACAACACAGCGGATATCAATCTCAGTCAAAGACTCTATGGAACCCCTCAGTTCATACATGCACCATGATCTATATATCAATCTCAGTCAAAGACTCTACGGAAACCCTCAGTTCATACATGCACCATGATCTATATATCAATCTGAGTCAAAGACTCTACGGAACCCGTCAGTTCATACATGCACCATGATCTATACATCAGTCTCAGACAAAGATTCTACGGAACTCCTCAGTCCATACATGCACCATAATCTTTACATCAATCTCAGTCAAAGACTCTACGGAACCCCTCAGTTCATACATGCACCATGATCTATATATCAATCTCAGTCAAAGACTCTACGGAACCCCTCAGTTCATACATGCACCATGATCTATATATCAATCTCAGTCAAAGACTCTACGGAACCCCTCAGTTCATAAATGCACCATGATCTATACATCAATCTCAGTCAAAGACTCTACGGAACCCCTCAGTTCATACATGCACCATGATCTATACATCATTCTCAGTCAAAGACTCTACGGAACCCCTCAGTTCATACATGCACCATGATCTATACATCAATCTCAGTCAAAGACTCTACGGAACCCCTCAGTTCATACATGCACCATGATCTATATATCATTCTGAGTCAAAGACTCTACGGAACCCGTCAGTTCATACATGCACCATGATCTATACATCAGTCTCAGTCAAAGATTCTACGGAACTCCTCAGTCCATACATGCACCATGATCTTTATATCAATCTCAGTCAAAGACTCTACGGAACCCCTCAGTTCATACATGCACCATGATCTATATATCAATCTCAGTCAAAGGCTCTACGGAACTCCTCAGTTCATACATGGACCATGATCTATATATGATAATGTACGAGTTTCTTTTTTAGAACTATAAACAGTAGTAGGTTGCAATGAAGTACTGTTGAATATTAATTCTACATATACATTTAGAAATGTTAAGCCGGCAGTATAAACATTTAAGATTTCAAATACTGGCCTAAACAGTAAAAGCACGTTTTGAAATGATAATATGTACAGAAAATCGCTCATCTAAATCAACGTGTTTATTTTTAATAATTAAGACTGCGATATAACGTACAACATCGATGCTACCAATAATGTATATTCAGATACAGTTTTGAAGACTATCAGCAGTCCTCTGTATTGATGTAATCTATTATAACTGTATGTCCATGCGGATGTTAATATAAATATATTCAAAATGACGCCAGTTTTTTTCATATTCTGTGTTAACGGTTAATTTCATTGTTAATTGGTAGATCTTTTTTTGTCCATTTCATATTTTTTTTGCCAAAATAACTCAAAGTTTCTCTTGTTTTATAGGCTCAAAAACCTCTATGGCATTAATCTATATGAGGTTCAAAATTTACCCGGATATATATAGAGAGAGAATGGGAAGTGAAACTAATTATTTTATTTTGCAGCATATTCGCCTCAAAGACAAAGTTTGAAGGTGCTAGTTTCGCTATGTTTGTTACTATAGGGGCACAAGCAGTGTATCCCTGGGCGACAAACGAGCCGAAACATTTGATTGATGATAGTGTGTATAGGGGCTAACAACCATTTGTTATTGTGGCACTAGTCAGCAGTTATTACCATTTATGATCGGCTAATTTGTCACGAGGTTTCACATAACAAACAATGAAATGTCGTGACAGATGGAGGACGGACTACACACTGATGGTGATTCGCAAATGACAGTATTATAGTTTTTGAGTTACAGAATGTAACATTATACTAAAAAGTGTGTGTAACAAGGAGACAAGAAGGTAGTGAAGTAGACACACAGGATTGTTCTAAAAACCTAACAGTATACAGAGGACTTTTCTGAGGCGTCTGCAGGTGGGTTGCTGAATTGTAAATTAACAAGCTTGAACGAGATGATGAACTGTTGGTAAAAGTATGCTCTTTAATGCCTATACATTGCCCCTTAACTGCAGTTGTCATCGCTTCACAAGATATTTGAATGTTAATTTTCCGCCATCAGCTAAATACGGGTGATGTTCCTATATGTACACTTCGAGGGCTGAGCGCGAAACTATTGTATCTTGTTCTTTATTTATATACAGTTACAATAGTTTCGCGCTCAGCCCACGACTTGTAAAATAGATAACATATATATACAATGGACTACATATTAAGATTAACAAAGCACCATGTAAATTAAATTGAATTCTGTAAATTCATGTTGTACACCAATCTTGATTTTTTTCTGGGGAAATGCTCATTTGAGGAAACACACCTATAACTGCACAAAATAGATAATTGACGGTACCCTAGTACTAAACTAGTTAAAATGATCAATTTAACTACATTTACAACTTTCAAAGCTGATTAAATAATACATTTTTTAACATTATCGTTATGACTTACTTGACAAATGATCCACACCAAAGTTTAACCATACAGAAATATTGAAGCTTACTGCAATGATCCTGCTATGACAACTGTATGAACATACATTACTTATATATTTTGAGTGAGACAAAATTCACTACTTTGTGTATGAACATAAACAGTATGTTAAACAAACCCTTGAGATGCCTGGTGGGGGTGGTCTTTCGTAAATTTATTTTCTATTTATGACAATGAATGAATGTGTGCCTCAACACCTGGGGAAAAAAAATCACCGTCTCATCTTTATAGATATTAAAATATATATGAGCCATGCCATGTGAAAACCAACATAGTGGGTTTGCGACCAGCATGGATCCAGACCAGCCTGCGCATCCGCGCAGTCTGGTCAGGATCCATGCTGTTCGCTAACATTTTCTCTAATTGCAATAGACTTTGAGAGCGAACAGCATGGATCCTGACCAGACTGCGCGGATGCGCAGGCTGGTCTGGATCCATGCTGGTCGCAAAGCCACTATGTTGGTTTTCTCATGGCGCGGCTCATATTTAAATATCTCACTTATAAATTGCTATATTAATCATACTCTTCTGATCTATTTTAACACTCTTTGTATAACAAACCAAGTGCTATTATCTTAAAATATATAGAACAAGGAGTATTAAAATTGTACCTGCAGGTATAAAAGTGTACGTGCAGATATAAGATTGTACCTGCAAATAAAATTTTATACTTGCACGTACAAAAATACATGCACTTACAATTTTATACCTGTAGGTTTAAATTTTCAAATGTACCTGTAGGTAAAAAAATGTACCTGCATATATCTTTTTGTACCCGCAAGTACGAAAATAGTATAACCTGTAGGTATAAATTATACCGCCACGTATATTTTTTATCTGTACCCGCATGAATAAAAGTGTACCTGCTGGTATAATTTTATACGGGCAGATACATTTTTTATTTATACCTGCAGGTACAATTTACACCTGCAGTTACAATTTATACCTGCTGGTATAATTTTATACAGGCAGATACATTTTTTATTTATACCTGCAGGTACAATTTACACCTGCTGGTATAATTTTATACGGGCAGGTACAATTTTATACGGGCAGGTACATTTTTATTTATACCTGCAGGAACAATTTACACCTGCTGGTATAATTTTATACAGGCAGGTACAATTTTATACGGGCAGGTACATTTTTTATTTATACCTGCAGGTACAATTTTATTACTACTTGGTTTACATATGTATCTCTTTACTTTATTTAACCGAAAATGGTACACCATAAATAACAACGCTACTCTAGGCAGTCTGTCTCGCTTTCAATGATGTAAATAATGGACAGTTTAGAAGAAATATGAACTTTCATCTTATTGATGGTAATAAATTAATATTATCATCCATATTTGAAGCAAGCTTATGAAAAATTCAAAGTTGAGACTCGTCTTTAAACTTTGGAATGTAAATTGAGCCGTAAAACTTCTGACAGGAGCATTAATTGAGATAATCTAGCAACTACATTTGTAGAAATAATATTAAAACTATAAAAGTCTGGGATGTAAAACAATACAGTGTTGTTGTGATATAGATATGCTATTTGATATAATTTATCACTCAGTCTGTATGTCTGTAGTTTTGCTCTAGATGTCCATCTTGACTTAAAATCTTTTTAAATAACATAAAAATATACTAATTTTGCAGAAATAACTTTTCAGGCAAAGATTTACATGCATTCTAGGTGTTAACTTCATTGATACACGAAGCCATCTGCTTATCAGGTTTGTTGACAAAATAAACCACGTGATAATGTTTACATTCTATATTTCTCAAGGGTCCATGAACTCATTAGCTCCTGCAGGCAAATTCAAGTTTTTGGCAGTTGGCTGAAATATTTTTTTTAAAACTATGTTTTACAACGTTTTGCTACTAATGACACCAAATGATAAAACATGTATAAATGAATATTTTCGTAATCTTTTTAAAATTCATTGTTCAGGAGTTGATTCAACATTTTGAAAAAGGACTCCCTGACGTGAAGCATGCATAATATATATTTAAAAAACTTGCCCAAGAGCCATCTTCCGGCTTTGATATGGCTTTTTTTCTTTGGGGGGAGGGGGCGGGGGTAACCTTACATGCACATACGAGCTTATGAAAAGGAGTCCTCGAGCATGTACTTTTATAGACAGAAAATAAATAATAAAAGTATGAGAAGAAGTAAAATACATGGACATTCCATTTAAAAGGACACTTTTAAACTTGTTGACATTTAAAAAGTCAAAAAGTCTTACTGCGACTGGAGTCGCGAAAGGTCTTGAGTGTTCACACATCATGAAAAAGGTTTTACGATCTGAGATAGGTTAATTGAAACTGAAATTTTCCAAGAAATAAACTTTAATTTGATATACGTTGAACAGATGAAATGTCAAAGCGATGCTGACATGTCAACAAAATAATGGCCTCTTTAAAACTTTCTGTTAGTTCCAAACACATGGGACTCGTGTAAATTATTTTGCTTTCGTTGAAATTTAAGAAAGTAACAGTGTTTGATGTATTAGAGGGAGATTACAATTTCCAGCAACATCAATCAATGTTGGAAGCGGAGGCGCCTTTTGCATATGGGTACTGTTGAGCTGGTATTATGTTGAAAGATTGATGTTTCAAGCCTTTTCAGCATTAATTCAGACCATTATTCTTTCCAAAAACGTACAGTGGCGAATACAGCACACCAGTCTAGAACTTTAGGTGTTTTCCAATAATAAGAATCACATATACATTTGTAGAACATTTCGCCGTTTTCCACATTACAGTTTTGATATAATGTAGTAAACCAAGTCAATAATTCCATAATCATTAACGGAAAATATGGTGGCATAGAGGTGACATGGATGCTTTGTTTTTATTTGCACACACATTACTTATTATGTGCGAATACAGCACATGTATACTATAGTATAAAACATCTATACGGTATTAAGATACAGGTCCATGATTTCGGAGAAAAAAGTTCGAACGTCATCAAATCATAGAAAGAAAGCATTGTTTTACATAAAAATTTAACAGCTTATAAAACATTTATATTATTCTATACAAAACAATTGTCAATTTACTCATATATGTATTGAATTCCGGAACGGGACTGCATCGGAAGGGGCCACACTTCTGGACAGTTCAGCGCCTTTAAAATCTCACCATTTTTAAAAAGCTGTTACATGTCTTCGTTTTGATGCATTTGCAACATCGTACGAATGTTTAAACTTTACATAACTAGGTAAAACATCGTTTTGACAATTGTTTACATTTATTTCTTTACAAATTGCATTCTTATTTAAAGGGGGACAACTCATTTAGAATATCTTAAGTATCCAACTCTGTGGGACAGAACTGTAAAACATGTAATGGACATATGAGTTTTGTTTCAAGATGTGTTCATTTACTAAAAACATCTCTTGTTTTGTGATATACTGCTAAACCTTAAATATCAGTTATTATCATATTAAAAGCGTATGTTCGGCAGCTTTGAAATTATATAAAATATATACCCGCGTTTCCTTTTTCTGTTAAGGGATTAGAGAAATATATGAAGGAAAATAACTCTTTTTTTATTTCAGAGTAGTATTAACCCGCCATAGTCAAGCATTTATAAAAATTGCGAAAAGTCTGAATGTATTAATTTTTAGATAAGGAACCTTATCGCTTGAGAATAGATGGACTTTATTCATCAAAATCAGCAGTCTTCAAGATGCGATTCGTCGCCTCTGCATCGCAATTCTAGGTGGAACAGTCTATCATTATTCACATCTGTCTTCATTGACACCCTAATTGAGGTGATCTATGTGCTGTTTGATGATGAATGGCATCCGTTTTCTGACAAACAACCCGCTTCAATCACCACTAATCTGCCGCCGCTGCAATTTTCAGTAGTTCCATATCTTTTGATGCCCTTTCGAATCTTCGGCTCTGACAGGAAACTGATAACTGCGCATGACAGGAACTATCACTAAGAGATATCAGTTACTCTAAACTGTCGGTTTGTATCAACATACAGTGACTATCTAGACAGATAGGCTCGTAAATCGTCGGAAACAATTTGTACTCCAGACTCTTCATACTTTCTATCTAAACAATCTTTTGATGAGAACGCTAGTTTATACTTGGTAGCTGGGAAAACACGTAGCTTCACTTTTTATCTATGTTTGGCATAAGACCATGTGCAAAAGTAAAAAAAATATATAACAAAATTCAATGGCGTTTGAAACTATAGAATAGCATGCATATTTATATATAAACTATCTCTTCCTATACACAAAGGGTGTTCATTTGGCCAAATTTACGTATTTGCGTATTAAAAGCACATAATTATATTCCACACCTTAGATGCGGTATGGTCAGCGATACAATTCATGAAAACCATCATTTTTTTTCTTTAAGTTGCGTCAGTTTAGAGCACTTACTACGTAATTGTATGTTAAGATATTTTTAACGAGTCTACATGGTATATTTTTCTGTTTTCATGAAATCCTCCATTATTAGCGCAAATAGTTCTTTCATTTTCGAAAACTAAAAGTGAAGTGATGGCAATTTTATGCCAACATAAAAAATAAATTGACCCCATCTTTATTTTTACCTAACCTTATTTATTCACGGATTTGAAAACTTCATAACATTTGATCCAAGTTTGAATAATTATATTAATTTTCCATAACGATTCAGTTTGAAATACGCATATTATTGCATTTCTTCAAATACTTAGTTACATGTACCAAGACTTTTTAAAAGTCACATCAAAAACCATTTAAACCATGTAATTATTCATGTTTGCACCACACGTCAATCAACGTGCTCACCTCATTAGCTCTTCCTCCTTATCAGCTTTCTGGCAGGGCCCTCATCCACCATTCCGAGTAATCTCTAATTGAACAAACTGCAGATAAGCAACTGTGCATTTATGTCACATAAATCATAGAACTGCCTCGCTACTGCAGTACATCATCGTTTAAATGAGAAGAGGTGCAGCTGTGTGCGGTTGTTAGCTTCTGTATAAACTACACATCATGCACACTTCAAACAAAGTGAATTTTTACGTAGACATGCTTTTGCTAAAATGGATTTAAACGCCGTTGTTTTCACTATTATTTCATAACCTGTTCTCAGCCAGTAACTGCCAACTTCCCTCGAGACCAGCTCCCTATTTGAGCTTAGCGTGCGGACTAGCTTGAGGTATAGAGGTCCATATGATCGAAGGCTATTTCACTATTTACCTCAGACGAAGCAAGTACATAGTAGGCACACATTACTTTGTTTCAACCAGTTGCATAATGCTGGCATATTTATGCAAAAACAGCTTATGTACATGTTTTCCACCATTGACATTGTTTGGAGTAGTGAACATTATTCTTTGTTCTTGACTTTGACAACACTCAAGCTGGTGAAATATTTTGGTAAGCATTGATGTTCTATTGTGAAATATGCGAAGGTATCTATTTTCAGCGGGTAGTTTGGTAAAGTTCTCGGAACAACTTATTTCTAGTTGAGCCTACGACATGTGTCTTATTTATCTTCCCAGCACCCAGTCTAGGCCTACACTGCTGAAAATAGTACAAAACTGGAATTAGTGTCAGTACTGTTGGAAACAGTACCCCTACTACTGGAAACAGTACAATGCTGCTGGAATCAGTATCAAGATTGCTACAAACAGTACAATACTGCTTGAATCAGTGCCAGAACTGCTGAAAACAGTACCAGTATTGCTAGAAACAGTACAATACTGCTTGAATCAGTGTCAGAACCACTGGAAACAGTACCAGTATTGCTAGAAAAAATATGATACTACTGGAAACAATACAGTACTACTGGAAACAGTACAATACTGCTGGAATCAATACAGTACAGCTGGAATCAGTACCAAGACTACTTCAAACAGTACAATATTGCTTGAATCGGTGCCAGTACCGCTGAAAACAGTACAAATATGTCTAGAAACAATATGATATTATTGGAAACTATACAATACTACTGGAAACAGTACAATACTGCTGAAATCAATACAGTACAGCTGGAATCAGTACCAAGACTACTACAAACAGTACAATATTGCCTGAATCGGTGCCAGTACCGCTGGAAACAGACAGTACAAATATTGCTAGAAACAATATATAATAATATTGGAAACAATACAATACTACTGGAAACAGTACAATACTGCTGGAATCAATACAGTACAGCTGGAATCAGTACCTAGACTACTACAAACGGTACAATACTGCTTGCATCAGTGCCAGTACCGCTGGAAACAGTACAAATATTGCTAGAAACAATACAATACTACTGGGAACAGTACAATACTGCTGGAACCAATACAGTACAGCTGGAATCAGTACCAAGAGTACAAACAGTACAATATTGCTTGAATCAGTGCCAGTACAGTACAAATATTGCTAGAAACAGTACAATACTGCTGAAAAAAGTACAATACTGTTGGAATCAATACCAAGACTGCTAGAAACAGCACAATCCTACAATCCTCCAGTGTCATTAACGCTGGAAATAGTACTAATACTGCTAGAAACAGTACAATACTGCTGGAAATAGTACAATACTGCTGGAATCTGTATCAAGACTGCTAGAAACAGTACAGTTCTCCTTGAATCAGGGTCAGTACCGCTAGAAACAGTACAAAGACTGCCAGAAACAGTACCAGTACTGCTAAAACAGTACAATACTGCTTGAATCAGTGCTAGTACCGCTGGAAACAGTACCAAGACGGCTAGAAACAGTACCAATACTGCTAGAATCAGTACCAATAGTGCTAAAACAGTATAATACTGCTGGAAACATTACCAATTCTGCTACAAACAGTCCCAATACCAGCACTAACAATAGTCGAGGCATCAGCAGGATCGCTAGCGTTGTACTCAAATGCCAGCCCCCAGTGATCCGGTATTAAATAAAAACGAGATACGACTGTCACAATCAATGTTGACATTTTTTCCTCAATCAGTTTTGATATCGTAAGAGAAATATCTGTTAATTGTGTTGATCAGCATTCCAGATGCACTGTAATGTAACTGTTTCATGAATTTTAACTGATTATCAATTGAAAACGTCAATAAAATTTATTCTGGACAATTAAAAACCACATCTGCGATTTTTATGTCCTTTCAAAGAATTCCCGTCCTGTGTCACGTGTCTCTTACATCCGTTCCAGTTGCCTGTGTTGCCCTGCATACAGCCTTCATTCAACACCAAAATGTTAAATCATGTCGTTTATACTTGTCTGCGTTCACCTTACAAACGTGTTGACACCTCAGTCTGACACAGGATTCTGTGAACATTGCCATTCTGTCAGCATACTGAGGACGGAGTGTGCCAATTCACATCTATTTTCATGTACGGTCGCCCGCGTGCATATTTCATACTGGCCACGGCGTGTATGTCAGTTACAAATAGATTTCTGCATTCTGGGGCTCATTTGTGGCGATGAAAAACGAGACCTTTGTTGAAAAGTTACATGCAAATTTATCACGATTTCATCGGCAGGTGGCTGTTCTTACACACTAAAATAAATCAAAGAAAACCTAATCCCCGCATCTTTCATGTCAGTACGCGGGCATTTGAACACAACTTAATCGTATCATTAATTTATGCATACTTATGGAATAAATGATAAAATCAAATTTTAACCGCCATTTAATTGTATAGTTTTTGTGGTAAACGTAGTCCTGTCAATGAAAATGAAACTTGACATGCATATATGTATGATATTGCGACGTTGAACGAGTGTTCTTGTACAAATAAAAAAAAACAGAAAAAAAAATTGTCACAATTTACACGAATCACATCTACATTACCAACATACTTTTTGCAGTCATTAGCTTGGTCTCTAGTTCCCCCCTTAACTTTAACAGCAATCGCAATGCAGTACTTAGTTCGGTCTCGTCTTTAGCTAGCCTATTAACATTATCAGCAAGCTCAGTGCAGTCATTAGTTCGGTCTCTAGCTTGTCCCTTCTATAACAGCAATATCCGTGAGGTCATAAGCTTGGTCTCTAGCTTGCCCCTTCTATAACAGCAATATCAGTGAAGTCATAAGCTTGGTCTCTAGCTTGCCCCTTCTATAACAGCAATATCAGTGAGGTCATAAGCTTGGTCTCTAGCTTGCCCCTTCTATAACAGCAATATCCGTGAGGTCATAAGCTTGGTCTCTAGCTTGCCCCTTCTATAACAGCAATATACGTGAGGTCATAAGCTTGGTTTCTAGCTTGCCCCTTCTATAACAGCAATATCCGTGAGGTCATAAGCTTGGTCTCTAGCTTGCCCCTTCTATAACAGCAATATCATTGAGGTCGTAAGCTTGGTCTGTAGCTTGCTCCTCTCCTTCTATAACAGCAATATCCGTGAGGTCATAAGCTTGGTCTGTAGCTTGCTCCTCTCCTTCTGTAACAGCAATATCCGTGAGGTCATAAGCTTGGTCTCTAGCTTGCCCCTTCTATAACAGCAATATCCGTGAGGTCATAAGCTTGGTCTCTAGCTTGCCCCTTCTATAACAGCAATATCCGTGAGGTCATAAGCTTGGTCTCTAGCTTGCCCCTTCTATAACAGCAATATCCGTGAGGTCATAAGCTTAGACTCTAGCTTGCCACTTCTATAGCAGCAATATCCGTGAAGTCATAAGCTTGGTCTGTAGCTTGCCCCTTCTATAACAGCAATATCAGTGAGGTCGTAAGCTTGGTCTGTAGCTTGCCCCTTCTATAACAGCAATATCAGTGAGGTCGTAAGCTTGGTCTGTAGCTTGCTCCTTCTATAACAGCAATATCCGTGAGGTCATAAGCTTGGTCTCTAGCTTGCCCCTTCTATAACAGCAATATCATTGAGGTCGTAAGCTTGGTCTGAAGCTTGCTCCTTATCTTTAATAGCAATCTCGGTGCCGTCATTAGCTCGGTCTTTAGCTTATCCATTTACTTTAACAGAAGTCCCAGTGCAGTCATAAGCTTGGTCTGTAGCTTGTTCCTTATCTTTAACAGCACTCAGTACAGTCATGAGCTTGGTCTACAACTTACCCCTTCTTTAGCAGCAATCTTAGTGTAGTCCTTAGCTCGATCTTTAGCTTGCTTTAACAGTAATCTAAATGTCGTAATTAGCTTGGTCTCTAGATTCCCTCTTAACTTTAAAAGTCATCTTTGTGCAGTCGTCAATTCGGTCTCTAGCTTGTCCCTTATCTTTAACTGCAATTTCATTGCAGACAATAGCTCGGTCTCTGCTGTTAAAGTAAAGATGGAAGCTAAAGGTAGAGCTAAGCACTGCTCTAGATTGCTGTTAAAGTTAATAATAACTTTAAATCAATCTCAGTGTAGTCATTACCTCGGTTTTTTTTTACCTTGCCCCTTCTGTAACAGCAATCAAAATGCAGTCATTAGCTAGCTCTCTATCTTGCCCCTTAATTTCAACAGCAATTACAGTGAGATCATTAGCTCGGTCTCCAGCTCCTCCTCTATCAGCAATATCAGTGTAGTCATTTGCCTCTTTAAGGACACTCAAATGGAAGGTTTTAGCTCGGTTTCTAGCCTGCCCTTTAACATTAACAGCAATCACAGTGCAGTCATAAGCTTGGTCTCTAGCTTACCCATTAACTGTAGCAGCAATCTCAGTGCAATCATTAGCGCGGTCTCCAGCTTTCTACTTCATTAACAACAATCTCAGCGCAGTTATTAGCTTGGCCCCTCAACAATAACAGAGTCACTGTGAAGTTTTCACCTGCAATCTCTGTGCCGTCATAAGCTTGGATTTTACACCTTACCTCTTCTGTAATGTCAATCTAAGTGCAGTCGTTAGCTTGATCTCTAGCTTGCCCCTTTACTTTAGCAGCAATCGCAATGAAGTCATTAGCTCCGCTCGGCCTCTAGCTTGCATCATAACTTTAACAGCAATGTCAGTGCAGTCCTTAGGCCGGTCTCTTGCCCCTTGACTTTAATAGCATCCTAAGTGCAGTCATCTTAGTCTATATCTTGTCCATTTTTTACTGCAATCTTAGTGCTGTCCTTAGCTGAATCTCGTCTTAAGCTTGCCCCTTCTGTAACATCAATCTCAGTGCAGTCCTTTGCTCGATCTCTAGGTTGTTCCTTGAATTTAACAGAAATATCAGTGAAGTTATTAGCTCGGTCTCTAGCTTGCCCTTGAACGTAAACAGCAATCTCAGCACAGTCATTAGCACGGCCCACAGCTTGCCCCTTAACTTTAACAGCTGTCTAAGAGCATTCTTTAGCTCGGTTTTGTCTCTAGCGTATCCCTAAACTTTAACAGTGATCTCTGTACAGTCATCAGCCCGGTCTCTAGCTTGCCAATCAACTTTAACAGCAATCTTAGTGCAGTACTTTGCTCGGTCACTAGCTTGCCCATTAACTTTAACAGCAACCTCAGTGCGGACATTAGTTTGGTGTCCAGCTTGACCTTTCTTCAACAGCAGTCAGAGCGCTTTCTTAGCTCGGTATCTAGCTTACCTCTTAACCTTAACAGCAATCTTAGCATAGTCATCAACGTGGTCTCTAGCTTGCACCTTAAATTAACAGCAGTCTCAGAGCAGTCCTTTTTCTCAGTTTTATCTCTAACATGCCCCTACTTCAACAGCCATCTCACTGAGGTAATAAGCTAGGTGTATATCTTGCCCCTAAACATTTACACCAGTGTCTGTAAAAATCTATCAGCAAACTCTGTGCAGTCATAAACGCAGTTTTGACCTTGGCCCTTCTGTAACAGCAATAAAGGTACAGTCATTAGCTCGGTCTATAGCTTGCCCTTTAACTTTAACAGTAATTACATTACACTCATTAGCTCGGCCTCTAGCTTGACGCTTAACTTTAAGAGCAATCTCAGTGCAGTCATTAGCTCTGTCTCTAGCTTGCCCATTAACTTTCACATCATTCTCAGTGCAGTCATTAGCTCGGTCGCCAGCTGGACCCTTATTTAACAGTAACCTCAGTGCAGTCTTTTGCTTGGTCTATATCTTGCCCCCAATCTTTAACAGTGAAGTTTGCACCAGCAACCTCTGTACAGTCATAAGCTCGGTTTTTACCTTGCCCCTTCTGTAACAGTAATAAATGTGAAGGTTTTAGCTCGGTCTTTAGCTTGTGCTTTAACTTTAACAGCAATCTCAATGAAGTCATTAGCGTGGTCTTTCCATCTTATTCCTTCTTTAACAACAATCTCAGTACAGTCCCATAACAACAGTCACTGTGAAGTTTTCACCTGCAGTCTCTGTGCAGTCATAACCTTGGTGTTTACCTTACCCCTTCTGTAACAGCAGTCTAAGTACAGTCATTAGCTCGGTCTCTCTCTTGTCCCTTTACTTTAGTAGCAATCGCAGTGAAGTCATTAGTTCGGTCTCTAGCTTGCCTCTTAACTTCAACAGCAATGTCATTCCAGTCCTTAGCCCGATCTCTAGCTTGCCCTTTGACTTTAACCGCATCCTCAGTTCTACCATTATTTTGGTCTATAATTTACCCGCTTCTTAATAGCAATCTTAGTGATGTCCTTAGCTCTATCTCATCTAAAGCTTGCCCCTTCTGTAACAACAATCTCAGCGCAGTCCTTTGTTCAATCTCTAGCATGTCCCTTGACTTTAACAGCAACATTAGTGAAGTTATTAGGTCGGTCTCTAGCTTGCCCTTTAACTCTAACAGCAATCTCAGTGCAGTCATTAGCTTGATCTCTAGCTTGCCCCCTTAACTTTAACAGCAAGCTCAGTGCAGAAATCAGGTCGGTCTCTACAATTGCCTCTTAACTTTAACAGAAAAAATTCTGTGCAGGCATTAGCTCGGTCTCTAGCTTGCCCCCTTAACTTTAACAGGAATCTCAGTGCAGTCATCAGGTCGGTCTCTACATTGCCTCTTAACTTTAACAGCAATCTCAGTGCCATCATTAGCTCGGTCTCTATCTTCTCCTTTAACTTTAACAGTAATCTCGGTGCAGGTAATTAGCTCGGTCTCTAGCTTGCCCCTTAACTTTAACAGCAATCTCAGCTCAGTCATTAGCTCTGTCTCAAGCTTGCCTCATAACTTAAACAGCAATCTCAGATCAGTGCTTAACTCCGTTTTGTCTCTGGCTTGGCCCTTAACTTTACCACTAAGCTCTGGAAAGTCATCACCTCAGTCTCTAGCTTGTCACCTTAATTTTAACAGCAATCTCAGTGCAATCATTAGCTCGGTCACTGGCTTGCTTGCATATTGTCTTTAATAGCAATTTTACTGCAGTATCTAGCTCTGTCTCTACCTTTCCCATTAACAACAATATTAGTGCAGTCATTAGCTTTGTGTCCAGCTTGCCCTGTCTTTAACAGCAATATCAGTGCAGACATTAGCTCGGTTTCTAGCTTGCCCCTTAACTTTTACAGCAATTTAACTCGATTTCTCCCATAACTTTTGCAGCAATCTCAGCGCAGTCATTAGATCGATCTCTAGCTTGCACCTTAACTTTAACAGCAATCTCAGAGCAGTCTTTGGCTCAGTTTTGTCTATAGCTTGCCCTTTAACTTTAACAGTAATTTCTGTACATTCATCAGCTCGGTCTCCAACTTGCCCCTACTTTTTCAGCCATCTCACTGAGGTCATAAGCTTGGTCTATATCTTGCCCCTAAACAGCAGTGTCTGTGAGGATTTCACCAGTAAACTCTGTGCAGTCATAAGCTCGGTTTTGACCATGGCCCTTCTGTAACAGCAATCACAGTGAAGTCGTTAGCTCAGTCTTTATCTTGCCCCCTTACAATAACAGCACTCACAGTGAAGTCATTAGCTCAGTCTTTATCTTGCTCCCTAACAATAACAGCAATCACAGTGAAGTCATTAGCTCAGTCTTTATCTTGCCTCCTAATAATAACAGCAATCACAGTGAAGTCATTAGCTCAGTCTTTATCTTGCCCCCAAACAATAACAGCAATCACAGTGAAGTCATTAGCTCAGTCTTTATTTTGCCCCCTAATAATAACAGCAGTCACAGTGAAGTCATTAGCTCAGTCTTTATCTTGATCTATATATACTATCTGAACATAACAAACAATCTTAATTCAGCTCGACAGATCAAAGCTGTCTGAACATTACAAACAATGTCTATACAATAATTAATTCGAACTGACCTACGATGTCTGAACGTTACCAACAATGTCAATGCAGTCTTTAGCTTGACTGATTTACAATGTCTGAACATTTCAAAAGATCTCATTCCAGTCTTCAGGAAGACTGATCTATAATAAATAAACATTACCAGCAATCTCAATGCAGTCTTCATCTTGACTGATCTATACCCTTTGAACATTATAAAAATCTCAATGTAGTCTTCAGCAAGACAGATCTACCTCATCGGAAACATTATTAACAACCTCAATGTAGTCTTTAGTCAGACATACCTACTATGTTTGAAACATTACAAACAATCTCAATGTAGTCTTCAGTCAGACAGACCTATGTCGGAAACATTTCCAACAATCTCAGTGTAGTCTTCAGTCAGACAGACCTACTATGTCTGAAACATTACCAACAATCTCATGTAGTCTTCAACAAAACAAACTTTGTATGTCTAAAATATTTCCAACAATCTCAATGTAGTGTTCAGCCAGGCAGAGATACTATGTCTGAAACATTATCAACAATCTCAATGTAGTGTTCAACCAGTCAGATCAACTGTGTCTAAAACATTACCAACAATCTCAATGTAGTGTTCAGCCAGACAGAGATACTATGTCTGAAACATTACCAACAATCTCAATATAATCTTCAAGAAGATAGATCTATGTCTGTAACATTACAAACAATCTCAATGAAGTCTTCAGCCAGCAAGACCTACTATGTCTGAAACTTTACCAACAATCTCAATGTAGTCTTCAGTGAGACAGATCTACTTTTTCTGAAACGTAACCAACAGTCTCAATGTAGTCTTCACTCAGACAAACCCACTATGTCTGAAATATTACCAACAATCTCGATGCAGTCTTCAGCCAGACATACCTTTTATGTCTGAAATATTACCAGCAATCTCAATGTAGTGTTCAGCCAGACAGGCCTACTATTTCTGAAACATTACCAACAATCTTAATGTAGTCTTCAGCCAGACAGATCTACTATGTCTGAAACATTACCAACAAATTCGATGTAGTGTTCAGCCAGACAGAGGTACTATGTCTGAAACATTACCAACAATCTCAATGTAGTCTTCAGCCAGACAGTTACCAAGAGTCTCGATGCAGTCTCCGGCCAGACTGATCGTCAGGATTTCGATTTCGACCAGCCTCGAAGTTCGACTGTCTGAACATTATCAAAGATACTAATGACTAATGAGTTTCTCAGTTAACCTCATCTACAGTGTCTGAATGTTACCAAAGAATCTCGAAGCAGTTCTACAATGTATGAATGGTTCCAATTACCAGCTAGACTGATCTACAAATCTTAACCTTACCAACGATATAATGAGATCTTCAGCCAGTGCAGTTTTCAGCTTGACCATAACATAAATTATATGTAGATACCGTCATACATATATGAAGATAAACATTTTTGTATTGTATCACTATTTTAATGCATCACATCATAACCTACACGCAGTTTTCAAAAGGTCACATAAGCTTGTTTGAAGGTTATCAGCTAATGATAAGGTTGGGTGAAATTTGTCTTCGTATATTAAGATACATTGGTGGTCCTAAACACAAGCCTATTATTAAGAGGCGGTGCTAACTAGTGTACAAATGATTAGGAGCACCGCCAGATAACCATCCTGTCTTTTTGGTGTATACGCTCCTTCAGTTCAATTATATAGCTCACAATAAAACGTGTCATTACCGCCATTTATCGCTGTTAAGTAGATTTAATTGCACCTTTGATGTCTGTTCAACTTTGCAATGGTCACCTCACTGTAGTTCATACTAGGTAGTGTAGACAACGATTTGAGAATTAAAGAAAATGGAATTGTAAAAATTACATTACCTTCTTTATTGGTGTAAGGGGATCATTTTCGGATAATTAAATCACATGAGTTGTATTTTTATGCTCCCCGAAGGGCGAGCATCGAGTTGTCGCTTTGTCCTTCCTACCGTCCGTCCGTCCGTGCGTCACACTTTTGTCCGGAGTATAACTTGAAAAGTCTTAAAGACATTTCATTGACACTTCACATAATCATAGAGGCCATTGACGGGAACTGCAGTGTCAAAGAACCATAACTCTACTTCACCTAGTTTTTGAATTATCTCCCTTTATTATACAAAATAAGGCTTGTCCGGAGCATTACTTGAAAAGTATCAATGGCATTTCATTGAAACTTCAAAAAATGATAGAGGCCATTGACGGGAAGTGCAGTTTCAAAAAACCATAACTCTACTTTACCATGTTAAGTAGTAAATTTACATAAAAGTTTAGGAAACATGCCCGTTTTGTCTAAGATAACACGGACCAAATAACACTTTATTCTCTCGTTGTAAGAATTGACATGGACTTGTCTAACAACATGGATGATCTTAAGGTCATACACGACCGACTAACTTGTTGATCTGAACCTATTATAGTAAAATTAGGTGTTCAGTCTGAGTAAAGTCCGAGAAATTTTTTGATCAAACACGCGCATACGACTTAGTAAAGAGTTCTAAAGCAACAATATCTCCGTGTAATAGAAGTTGATGTTTATACTAAGGACGCCTACTTAATCAAACATGAAAATACTTAAAACAACCATCAATAATGTTTCGTGTTTGTTGCAGAAAACGCGTTTCTTTACAATATCAAGACTATAAACAAAGATTTAATTTTCATCTGAATGAAATACGGCATGTCTGTAGTCTACAAATCTCTTAGGCTAACTCTAACTAACGCATATCATTTTGACAAGATCCGGAGCGATAAGCGTCGATCGGGAAGCACTATTTGTTTCTTAACCCTTATTTAGCCTTGCTCAAGAAAATGAAAATTTAGCTTTAATCAAACGAAGTTGGCACGCGTTCCATGATTTATAGCTGTCTAAGGAGAAAAAATTTGTAACTGGAAGGGGAGGCTTCTATACAGTAAAATGGACGTAATTTATACCTCCCTTCGAAATTTTAATGAAGCTTCGGAAACACAGTAAACCAACAGGCCCAGTAATCACAAGAGAATAATTTGAGCCTGTCAAAGTCTTGATCGAAAACTTGTTTTTGTGTTATTGCATATAACAGGCTATCTAAGCGCCCGACAGACTTCGCGGCTTCGAATATAACATTTTCTAAGAATTACGAGTCACCAAAGAGATATGCTGAATACAAAATAGATTGAACGAACACGAAATATTGCAATGATTTTCACTGCGATGTATTAATGCCCTGTTTGGAGTAAATTGAAATATGGCAATAAATTGACTATGAGACTCCGGCTTCTATATATCAAGACTGATTGGTATTATTATAGCAGAGCTGGATATATATCCCGTCACTGAAGTCTATAGCTAATTGTATTTGGCGATTTATGGTATTATGTAGTGCCCAGAACGAGATATTTGATACAAAGCATTGATCAATTTTATTTTTTTGTGTTTCCGAGTTATTAATAATTCTCTGGTCTAGCCGATCATATAGTTAGTCGTTCTTCTCTTTTATACAAGAATGATACGGAGAAAATAGAATAATACTTATAATATCATACTGTTTTTGTCATAGGCCACGAGCAAATTTCACAACACTTTTGTTTTCTCGTAAAATATCAACTTATTCAACCAAACATTCTGTATAAACGGCACTTTGAGCAATGCAGAGGCTAAAAAGTGACCCATTTGTAAATTATCTTTTAAAAACTCGTCTGTTTTATTTAATGTACTAAAATAAATGTCATTTAACATTCTAGCTGGTATTTTCGATCAAACACCTGTAACAAACACATCCGTTAACCGGTAGCGAGAGAATCTATTCTAGGTGGAGAAACAGTTCTGGGGTTTTAATATTTTAGATCCCCCAATCCATTGTTGCAAAATATTGACAAGATCTTTGTTTCTGGATGAAGAACGTGTCATGGGATTCCCATTTTGATCTAACGTATTTCTAGAAAGTTATCGCAAGTTAAAAATGTCAATTTGTTGTGGGAAAAAAATGGTCTGAAAACGAGAAAATAATTGTAAACTGCGTAATGCCGACTGATTTATTTTCGACCGTGACAACATTAAGAACAAACATTTTATCTAAGAGTGGCATATATATAGCAGAATTAAACTAAAAAAAAAAGGTTGTGATATGGAGTCCATTGTTGCTATCTGTTCATGTTTTATAGTATACTATCAGTTAATGTGTTTTGATTAGTTTATGTACTTTTTATAAATTATAAAACCTGATGCCTAAATGAATTTGAATTTGAATTAAATTCGTTTTCATGTTTCAATTTTAAAAAAAAAAAAAAAAAAAAAACTGACGCTTTTAACTCGCAGTAGCTTACAATGATATGCTCTTCTGCTTCCAGAATTCATATAGAAATGCGAAAGGGGTGAATTTAAAAGAAATTGTTGATGGGCTGGTTATTCCTAAATTGATAAAATACACATGTACACCTGCAATATTCAGTTATTTGTGGGTAAGAATGTGGTCTCGTGAACGTAATAAGAAAACCGAAGGCTTCATGTAAGTGCATACAAACTAAAAATATAAAGTTTTGTTTGAAGAAAAAAATGAGCTTTATACAGTAGATGTTGTACGGCTGTGTGTGTGTTTTTTTAAAGTACCAGGTTTGCCTAAACATGCCAAACATTAACGTCTCGTCATTTTAACACGGCATGGACGCAATTATTCTCATTGATAAAAACGTAAAAAAAGAGTAGAATTAGCATTTCAAAGGGCATAACATGACATTCCATGAAGTGCTATGCTTCACTGGTCTTATGTTGACTACTTAAAATTGATTTTGAAAATGGGCTAATTTTAGATTATTTACATGCTTTTTCCCCACGGCTTCCCGGCGACTCACTGTAAAAAGAATTACTGTGCTGAACGCACCAAACAGCAGGAGACAACATAGGTGGCAGCACATGCAAACTTGTTTTAAAAAATATCGATGTTTATTATTTCTTATCTGACAGTGGACTCTGTTCAATTATGTGTCTTCAATATCTGGAACTTATTAATTTTATTGACCTTTACAAAAAATATTTACGCATGACAATTTTCCTATTTGAAGTCATTTCCGCTATCAGTTGTGAGGCACTTCCGGCATAGTTCGGACAACAATAACGAAACAAAATCATGACTAATATAAAGTAATTGCTACACGGATCAGAGTAAGTGCTGTGATATAATACAACATTCTTCTTGTTTGTTACATTTTGAGATGAAGATTTCCTTGACCTGCTTTGTCAATAAAGTACGTTTTGATGATACTAGACTTATCTTGTCTGACCCTGATTTTTACGTAAGTGACAGCAGTCCCATGCAATGCATGAAAACAAATTAATGAAATGCATGCTGAACAATTCGAGGACAAATCTTAAGTTGCGTACAACAGAGGATAATTGTGTAACACTCTTTAATTTTACCTACCAAAAGAGTATTTTCCTTCATATAACGCTGTATTTTATATTTTTCTCCGACTTGAATGATAAATATAATTTTTGGGGGACGCGGCTCCTGAAACTGTTGTAATAATTAACTGAATGATGTGAGCACAATTTATTACGTAATAATTATGCAACTAACAATGAGTAAACGTAGCTCAGCTTGGTGATCAAAACGATAATATTGGATATGTGTATATGATGCCACCTAATAAGACCGGGTCAGAAAAATCACTGAGGCATATAAGATGTCTTTGATGCGACTTACTGACTTTTGCCCTTCTGTCAGCAATACCATAATTAGTACGCACTCGAACAAATATATCACGTTGTGAGGCTAAACATATCACATGATATCTAAAATTGTAAATATTATCTGTGAGAAAATCCTTTGTAAATTTCCCTTTTAAATGATGTTCATATTGAAAAACCTAAAATTCGTAAGATCTACATCGTGTCAAGGGCTTAATAAATTAGTATTGATATTTATTAGAAGCGTACTGGTTTAAAACCAGTTTCGGGGACTGTAGGATTGCCCTTTTCCGTCCGTCCGTCATTCCGAGCCCACATTTGTATACTTAGGTGGATAGATAGGAACAATAGGTAACTGTGCTTTTTCTTTGATGTCATTCATTCCGTAAGGCTTTTATGTGGCAATTTTTCTTTTACGCGGCTAAAATAGCAATAGAAAGAACAAAAGAGTAGCCGCATAAATACATCTGTCATTCCGTTCGTCCGTCCATCCGTCCACAATTTCGTGTCCGGTCCATAACTCGGTCATTCATCAACGGATTTTAACATTATCTGGCACAAATGTTGCCCATGATGAGACGACGTGCCATGCGCAAAACGAGTCGAAATTTCGAGTTACGTAAGTCGAAATTTCGAGTTACTATCTTGCCCTTTTATCCGCAAAGTTTGAACGTCTGACCGTCTGTCAAAGGCCAAAAATGTAATGATCGAAGTCTACACATTCCTATATTGTACCCAACATGTAGGGACTTGAACATTTACTACCATACATCAAAGTATGACCTACCAGAGCCCCTAGAGCTACTCCAGATTCCAAGCTGTATCCAGGATATATACCTTCATTTACATGTTCAGGTGGTAGGGGCTCGCACTTGGTCGAAACCTTCCAGATATGGTCAAAATAGTGAAATATTTTAAGTTTGAATACTTCCTGGTCACCTTCTATGACCTGTCATCAAAATCTAGATCCGTCCAAGTACCTGATCTTGGTCAGACTCATAACTATACGTTCATTTAGGGTATGTCTATATTTCATTGCCATATGGGCTCAAACTAGGTCGAAAACCTTCCAGACTTAAACATGGTTTAGGCACCTGGGGTCTTCCTCCAACATAAAAGCTGGGAAGTCGCCATATGACCTATAATTGTGTCGATGCGACGTTAAACCCAACAAAGTAAATAAATAAATAAACATGGTTTAAATAGTGATATTTTCTATGAGCAAACGCTGTCCGGTCATTTTAATCATATGACCCGATGGATACACCAGGTACCTAATCTTGGCCAGGACCTATACATCAACGTAAACAATTATAGTTAGTAACTCGAAATTCGATCTCGTAACTCGAAATTTCGAGATATTAACCCGAAATTTCGAGTTAGTAACTCGAAATTTCGAGTTAATAAATAACATACACCTGGCACTAATGCTCTTCCGTATCAGAATTGAAATTAAATCCTTTTATTATGAAACAATCAACAACTGCAGATTTTTGTATATGCAAATTTTAATCGAAGAGTTGTGTTATAACAAATTGTATTTACAGTACAAGATTGTTTATACATCATTGACAGATATCAGATCATTATGTTATACTGCAGTAGAGTCCAGAAGGGGACTTTGTATTGCATAACAATACTTCATTCACTTGTTTACTTGAGGGAAATATACCTAATATATTTGTATCTCATCTTTGTGTTATGGATCATTATTCTTATTCTTATAATAATCGTTAAACCCGAGAAAATATATATATAAATCAACAACCTACAATTAATAGCATAATTACATCAATAAACTTGAATTCCACAACAAAATAGAGGTCATGGTCTAACAACAGATAATGAATCCCTACCCGAGCAATCTACCTCCGTTAAATTTGACCACTGTGGTCATCTCCCACGCCCTAATTAAATGAAAATCAGAAAATGATAATTATTTTTTTATATACGGAATGAATTGATCTCCATTAATTTTGTATATGAAGGACAAATCAAAGGGTCTTTTTTCAATATTAGCATGGGGACTTTGTAGGTGTGCGCGTGTATGTGTGTGGTGGTGGTGGGGAGGGTGGGATGTTTTTGAGTTTTTAAAATCCATGAACGGAAATGAAATGTCTACTTCAACTACTCTTGATAAAATGTTTCAGTTTTTAATTCGTCTTTTAGTTTATTGCAATGCCTTGTAACTTCTGTCAGATCATGTTACGAAATGTCCATAAAAACATCTGCTTTAAATTGATGGATAATATCATTTATCCAATTTTTCTTCAACCTAAATTGTCGGAATGAAAGTCAATATGGCTGCTGTTCATTATGAATTCCTTATTATCAGTCGTAAGTGAAATTAAGTCAAACAAGCGAGCAGCAGTCGCTTTGCGCTCAGTAGAGTGCGACGACCTTATTGCACTCAGTGTCCGAGAGTTCGATTATTCTAGGCAGTTTGTTTCTACGTTTGCGCAGGCAACTAGCCCGACCCACCCATTTTTTTTTTCTCATAACACTGTTACTCAGGCACTTGCATGTTGAACAGTTTGTAATGATACGAGTTTTTTGCAATAAAGCTGTACCCTCTCTTATTGTGTTTTGGTCGTTTGTTCAATATGAGCATTATGGTCAAATGTCATGCTCTGGTAATTTATTATAATACAGACTTATAATGACAACTTGACTGGAATGTGATATAACTTTTAAATACACCGTAACACTCTGCGGTCATGTCTTTTTGCCTTACGCAGAGTGCGCATGAGCGAATTTTTACTGTCGTTGCTAAGGAACGGGCCAAGTGTAAATTCACTTTTTAAGTGGAATTCATTTTTTTTATCTTTGGAACATGGCATTTCTTAACCACCATATCTTTTCATAATAAACCACTTTGTTAACGAACTAAATATGGTGTTTGAGTTTACAGTATGCCAAACGAGAATAAAGATAAAGTTATTTAACTTTTTTTTCTTTAAATTAATTTTTGAAGAATATTGATAAATGTTTTGCCAAGGTATGGTACAACATTCATTGTTGTTTTTAGATGTTCACAATGAGTCATATGTAAATTAATGTCAGTCAACAATAATAATTACTTTCTTATTTGAACATTTTTATCTTTGTTTATGTGAGCATTTCTTTGTATACAAATAAGAGTTGAAACAGTATCCATTTCATGTACTGAAAGCGTGTACATTTTTGCAGATAAAATATATCATACCCCACCCACCGTTTTCCTCGCAAACCGGTAACGGATGTGATAATTATCATTTGAATTATTTGAATATGAGTGCTTTACCTGGCACCTGGCACGCTAAGAACCAAGGAAGCTTCTGGATCTGGTACGTCTTCTGTATCTATCCTCCCACTAAGTCCCTATTATCTTTGTCTTATTTTTCTTGCTTAAGTAGAAATGGGGGGGGGGGGGTAAAGTGGAACAAGGATGAATATTCAAAAGGGAATGCTACGTTCCTTAATCACAGTTACCCTACAACGTAAACCATTGCAGCGCAGACACTTGTGTACAAAAGACAAACACACACACACACACACACAAACATAACTAACTTACCTAGATAAGCAGACAAGTAAGATAGAACAACACTGTATGGCACCGTCCAAGACACACAGACGCACACGCATACAAACACACACAATCACAATCACTTAAATTATCTTTGAAAAGTAGACAAGTGGTGGCAGTTTTGGAATGGAAGGACACAATGCATGTTATGTTATTTATTTTGCTTAGAAATATTTCACGAAAAGATAACTAAATAGCCAGATAAATATCATAGATAATAAATGACTATCTAGATAACTAACACTGAAGTAAGTTAAATAACGTGTGGCAGTAATGTGCCACCATATGTTCTAGAATGGCAAAAACAAAAAACGTAATATTTTATCATGACTTCATACTTCTTAAAACAAAGAAAATATCTAAAAATACACTCTTAAATAAAAATTCTTATGCGCACAACTTTAATCATTGTAGCTGTCAAAAGAGACGTTTGAATAGCATCAAGTACCAATTAACCTGCACTGTAAAAAAATAAATGGATTAATACTTACATAAAACTGCAGAAAGGTCTTGTTACCTCGACATTACAACGTTCATTTTGCCATAAATGTCTAAAATAGTTAACAATTTAAACTTATGTTTCGCTTCTAATGAAACTTAGGCATTTTAAACTGAAGTTTATTGCAAACTGGCAAGGAAACAAAATGTTTTGTTTAGTATAAAGTCACGAAATTACGGAGAAAAAACTAATGGTGTCAGTGTAATGAGTAATGAGTTTTCATTGATCGCAGAAATACGTGTATTTTCAATTTGGGTTTTATGAATGTTAAATCATATTATAGAAAGTTAATATTTAAAACTTGTGACGAATAGTATATTTCTTGCACTGTTATGCACTCCAGCAAAAAAAAAGACCATGCAAAATTTTGAAAGTTTTAAGACTAAGCACATTTTGTCGAACCCGCTTACAGTAAGCTGTCAAAATGGCTCTTCAGTGTATGTTCATAAGGGCGTCCTTTCGATTTTCCGCGTACTATAATTTTGACATGCACGAAGCAATGGAAGATATGTTTGCCTAAATACGCCACGCACAAATTCCTGCAGGTACAAAAATACACCTGCAGGTACACCTTTATACCTGCAGGTACATTTCTGATTTTGTATAACTGACACCTGCTGGTACAATTTTATACGTACAAATTTTCAACAGTGAGCACCTACAGACAATTATTTACAAGAGTGATCAATTCAGTTCGCCTAATCGTCATGTTAACACAATTAGGGTAAGATAAGTAAATATCAAATTTTTTAATACTTTCTAATTGTGCTAAACTTTCTGACAAAGGTAATGTTAATTAGATCAACGTCTGCAATGTACCTATCCTTGCTAAAAGCTTTCTTTACAAAGGTACATGTTAATTAGTCAATCGTCTGCAATGTACCTACTCATATGCTAAAGCTTTCTTGACAAAGGTACATGTTAATGTAGTCAACAGTCTGCAATGTATCTACTAATATGCTAAATCTTTCCAGACAAAGGTACATGCTATTGTAGTCAACAGTCTGCAATGTATCTTCTTATATGCTAAAGCTTTCCTGACAAAGGTACATGTTAATGTAGTCAACAGTCTGCAATGTATCTACTTATATACTAAATCTTTCCTGACAAAGGTACATGTTAATGTAGTCAACAGTCTGCAATGTATCTACTTATATACTAAATCTTTCCTGACAAAGGTACATGTTAATGTAGTCAACAGTCTGCAATGTATCTACTTATTTACTAAATCTTTCCTGCCAAAGGTACATGTTAATGTAGTCAACAGTCTGCAATGTATCTACTTATTTACTAAATCTTTCCTGCCAAAGGTACATGTTAATGTAGTCAACAGTCTGCAATGTATCTACTTATTTACTAAATCTTTCCTGCCAAAGGTACATGTTAATGTAGTCAACAGTCTGCAATGTATCTACTTATTTACTAAATCTTTCCTGCCAAAGGTACATGTTATTGTAGTCAACAGTCTGCAATGTATCTACTTATATACTAAATCTTTCCAGACAAAGGTACATGCTATTGTAGTCAACAGTCTGCAATGTATCTACTTATTTACTAAATCTTTCCTGATAAAGGTACATATTAATATAGTCAACAGTCTGCAATGTATCTACTTATTTACTAAATCTTTCCAGACAAAGGTACATGCTATTATAGTCAACAGTCTGCAATGTATCTACTTATATACTAAATCTTTCCAGACAAAGGTACATGCGATTGTAGGCAACAGTCTGCAATGTATCTACTTATATACTAAATCTTTCTTGACAAAGGTACATGCTATTGTAGTCAATGTATCTACTTATATGCTAAAGCTTTCCGGACAAAGGTACATGTTAATGTAGTCAACAGTCTGCAATGTATCTACTTATTTGCTAACTCTTTCCTGACAAAGGTACATGTTAATGTAGTCAACAGTCTGCAATGTATCTACTTATTTACTAAATCTTTCCAGACAAAGGTACATGCTATTGCAGTCAACAGTCTGCAATGTATCTACTTATATACTAAATCTTTCCAGACAAAGGTACATGCTATTGTAGTCAATGTATCTACTTATATGCTAAATTTTCTTGACAAAGGTACATGTTAATGTAGTCAACAGTCTGCAATGTATCTACTTATTTACTAAATCTTTCCTGCCAAAGGTGCATGTTAATGTAGTCAACAGTCTGCAATGTATCTACTTATTTACCAAAACTTTCCTGCCAAAGGTACATGTTATTGTAGTCAACAGTCTGCAATGTATCTACTCATATGCTAACTCTTTCCTGACAAAGGTACATTTTAATGTAGTCAACAGTCTGCAATGTATCTACTTATTTACTAAATCTTTCCTGATAAAGGTACATATTAATATAGTCAACAGTCTGCAATGTATCTACTTATTTACTAAATCTTTCCTGCCAAAGGTACAAATTATAGTGTAGTCATCAGTCTGCAATGTATCTACTTATATACTAAATCTTCCCTGACAAAGGTACATCTTAGTGTAGTCAACAGTCTGCAATGTATCTACTTATTTGCTAAATCTTTCCTGCCATAGGTACATGTTAGTGTAGTCAACACTCTGCAATGTATCTACTTATATACTAAATCTTCCCTGACAAAGGTACATGTTAGTGAAGTCAACAGTCTGTAATGTATCTACTTATTTGCTAAATCCTTCCAGCTATAGGTACATGTTATTAGAGTCAACAGTCTGCAGTGTATCTACTAATTTGCTAAAGTTTTCCTGACAAAGGTATGTGTTAATGTAGTGAAGATCTGCAAAGGTTCTACTTATATGCTAAATCTTTTCTGACAAAGGTACATGTTAATGTAGTGAACATCTGCAAAGGTTCTACTTATATGCTAACTCTTTCCTGACAAAGGTACATGTTAATGTAGTGAACATCTGCAAAGGTTCTACTTATATGCTAAAACCTTCCTGACAAAGGTACATGCTATTGTAGTCAACAGTCTGCAATGTATCTACTTATATGCTAAAACTTTCCTGACAAAGGTACGTGTTAATGTAGTCAACAGTCTGCAATGTATCTACTTATATACTAAAGCTTTCCTGACAAAGGTACATGTTAATTTAGTAAACAATCTGCAATATATCTACTTATTTGCTAAATCTTTCCTGCCAAAGGTATGCGTTAATGTAGTCAACAGTCTGCAATTTATCAACTTATTTGCTAAATCTTTCCCGCCAAAGGTACATGTTAATGTAGTCAACAGTCTGCAATGTATCTACTTATTTTCTATATCTTTCCTGACAAAGGTATATGTTGATGTAGTGAGCATCTGCAAAGGTTCTACTTATATACTGAATCTTTCCTGCCAAAGGTACATGTTAATGTAGTCAACAGTCTGCAATATATCTACTTACATGCTAAAGCTTCCCTGGCAAAGGTATATGTTAATATAGTCAATAGTCTGCATTATATCTATTTATACGCTAAAACTTTCTTGACAATGTACTGTTAATGTGTATCTTTGTCATGCAAATTTTAGCATATAAGAAGATACATTGCAGACTGTTGACTACATTATCACATACATTGTCAATAAAGTTGTAGCATGTAAGTAGATATATTGCAGACTACTGACTTTATTAACACATACCTTTGTCAGGAAACTTTTAGCATTTAAGTAGATACATTGCAAACAGTTGCCTTCATTAATAGGTATCTTTGTCAGAAGCCTTTAGTATATAAGTACAAATGTAGATGTACTTACATTGCAGACAGTTGACTACATTAACACGTACCTTTGTCAGGAAAGCTTTAGCATGTAAGTATATACATTGCAGACTGTTGACTACATTATCGTGTACCTTTGTCAGGAAAGATTTAGCATTTAATTAAATGCATTACAGACAGTTGATTACATTAGTACGTACCTTTGCCAGGAGAAATTTAGCATATAAGTAGATACATTGCAAATTATTGACTACATTAACATGAACCTTTGTAAAGAGATTATTTAGCATTTAAGTAGATACACTGCAGACTGTTGACTACATTAACACGTACCTTTGTCAGGAAAGTTTTAGCATATAAGCAATGTATGTACATTGCAGATTGTTGACTACATCAACACATATCTTTTCAGGAAAATGACTTTCAGATTGACCACATATCTGCATAAAAACCTGAATGAATTAAGAAAAATATATTTTATTGCCCGCACTTATAATTAGACAACTTAACATATGTATATGGAGAGATTCTGACTGAGACGTTCCACAAATAATATAATATTATCTTGATTTGATCGTCAGTCCGTGTTTTATGATACATCAAATCAAACTAATAAACCATGTAAGCTTATAGTATATCCCCATAAAATTCATCTAATTTAGCATTAAACGGTACTAAATAAGAAAATAAGGAAAACATCACGTTTGTAATGTAATAAATGACAGCACTAAGAATAACTGGCGCCAACTAGATGGAAATTATTACGGGCTTTAAGGTTTCCACGGGTAACGTACGGACCACACATAAAACGCTCAAGTTCTCTAACAAGACTTATAAAGAATAATCATGATTAGTGATACAGCTGTTGCTGATGATAATTATTATGTTGATGCTGCTGCTGATGCTGATGATGCTGATGCTGCTCATGATAATGATAAAATTATGATGACGGTGACTTCGACGACGGCGAGCATAGTGATCATGATGGTGATGGTGTGAATGGAGGTGATGATGATGATGAAGATGACGATGACGATGACGATGACGACGACAATTATTGTTACTTGATGGTTACTTGAGGGTATGTTGATGGTTACTGGAGGGTATGTTGATGGTAACTAAATTGTAGGTTGATAGTTACTGGAGGGCAGGTAGATGATTTCTGGAGGTAGATTACTGGTTACTGCAGGGTATATTGTTGGTTACTGGAGGGTATATTGTTGATTACTGGAGGGTATATTGATGAGTACTGGAGGGTATATTGATGATGACTGGAGGGTATATTGATGATTACTGGAGGGTATATTGTTGATTACTAGAGGGTATATTGATGATGACTGGAGGGTATATTGATGATGGCTGGATGGTATATTGTTGATTACTGGAGGGTATATTGATGATGACTGGTGGGTATATTGATCATTACTGGAAGGTATATTGTTGATGACTGGAGGGTATACTGTTGATTACTGGAGGGTATGTTGATGATTACTGGAGGATATATTGATGATTAGTGGAGGGTATATTGATGATTACTGGAGGTATATTGTTGATTACTGGAGGGTATACTGACGATGACTGGAGGGTATATTGTACTGATTACTAGTGGGGGAGACCGTGGTTGCTGTAGGCCAACGGAGGCTCCTACACAAGGAAAAAAACTATAGTACGAAAAATTCTATTCTTTACTCGTACTGTATATGTGCAATATTGTGATTTGCGTTTGGTCGCCAGTTGGTGCAAATTTGAAAATGGATTAAATTAACTTAGATATGTAATGATTTTACCTGAAAATATTTGCACATGTATATGTGAACGATTTTGCATATATGCAAATAAACACTTAGTAAGAACGGGGCTTAGTTGTGTTTCAGAGTTCAGTAGCTGTATCTGGTTCAAGTGGTTTATTATTATTCGTGACTTAATAACTTTTTAAGTTAAAGACCTTATCAATGGAACGCTTTCAAACTAAACGCATGATGTGCAATGATTAGTAATTTAGTAACATCTACGTAGACATCTTATATGCCTGATCATGTTACCCGATAAACTCCCAAATGGATTAAATACATATTTTTTATAAGTTAATAAATGTAACATAAATGCGTTTAGTTCATTATAAAACCCTACGGCACAAAGGCAGAGCGCAATCAAAATTCCTTTTTGGATGGATATACGAATATTTTATGTCGGAACACACAGGCGGTAGTATTTATGAAATATGTTGTACATCCATTAGAAAGTTTAGAAAATAAGCTGACATATTGAAATTTATGATTGATGACCTCATTAGATAGATCACAAGAGATAAAATCATCTCCGCTTCACCATCCTATTTATCTTATATCAATTAATGGCTGGTCTTTCATCTCCATTTTCTTACCTGATTTTGTGAGAATAAAAATATCACAATATTAACAGCGATATAATGAGCAGTGCATGTATGTTAAATATATAGAAATATTCATTGTCAGTGTTGAAAGGTTGTGATTACACTGCTGTAGCTTCAATTGTTCCAGTTTAATAAATTGTACATTTAACACATACGGTTAATTTGTTGACACCTCACACGCGTAATGAATTACAATGAAAACTGAAATTCTACACGTGTACTTTCATGAATTCGCAACCTCACTGTTGTCCTTGACTGCTAAGAACAACACTTACATGTCATATGGAATATGGAACCGTATTATTACTACGTGTCGTACTATAACGGTGGAAGTCTTCGCGGAAGTCTTCAGACTATACTTAATAACCATTCATGCAGGCATATGGAATTTTCAAAATGTAGATCTCAAGAACATTTCTATTTTTTTTTTATAGAAACACGTTTGCATGAAGCTGGCGAAACTGGATAGTCAGTATATAGGGGATATTATATGAGTGTCTTTTCATAATGAATTTATTAAACGAGTTGAATAAAAGAATAAAATGCGAGGCTCTGTCGAGCACTTTTATCAATTTTATTCAATGTGGAAAGTCATAAATGTAGTCATTTGTCAAAAAAAACCCTCCTCATTATTACTTCCACTGGCATTTAATGAGCAGAAAGTCCTAGAAAAGGAAGTTCCATCTATTTATATAATAATTCCGTTATTTTAAGGTTCTAAGTATGAAATAGACACAAAGCACGTACAAATAACCAAAGAAGTATAAAATACTTTTTACAGCTCTTTGAAATAACATAATAAATAAATATACAAGACGATTACTCTAAAACTACATGTATATCATGGCTCAGCATTGTTTTTCTATTAACAAGCTGTATTTGCAGAATTAATATATGTATTTGGAAATGTAGATTTGATAATGACAAAGTTAAATTTAAATAAACCCAAGCTAGATTCAAAAATGCAGAACTCTATGATTGGAATAAATGTATTTTGAAAGGAAATGTAGGCATAGCACAGTCTAAGGTACAGTTAGATAGTTTTGCTCAATGTTTTATGTCTGTGAACAACCCAAAAGATCATTTATACACCAGATGAAGATATTATATATGTTATAGAGAGCTATAAAAAATAAGAATTTAGCATTATGTTTGATGAACTGATTACCCAGAGAGTTAGAAACAAAAGCATTTAACCAGTTTAAATCTCGTAAAAGTGGAGGCCAAGTTGTTATTAATACATGGTTAACAGGTGCTTAAACACTTCTTTAACACATTTTTGAAGACGATTACTTCCCTGAAAGTTGGTCTTCCTTTACACAAGAAAGGTAGTAATGATGTCAAATTTCAGAGGTATAAAGTTACTCAGAGTTCTTGGAAAATTATTTACCCACGCTTTCTAACTGGGCAGAAGAATACATCGTTTGCCATGGTCACGTGACTGAAACGGCAACAATTCTTCCACAATGGCACAAATCAATAAAACACGGGATACTTACTTCCATTTCGAATGATGGGCACTTTGTCATTTCACTCAGCGTTGCACAAGATACTTAGTCACGTTGCATAGATCACAGGTCATGAAAACTAGAGGAATAAGGTCAGAAATTCGGTCGAAAATGTGCTTCCGTGGTGTATCGAAAGAAGTCCAAAGTAAAATTATCCTAATTTCCCCATTTTCTTGCGCAAACTCTTGTAGAACGAGTGCTTTAATCACACCTTTTCACTGCTAGATACATTCTGCATGAAATGAGACGGTTTTCATGTTTATACATCCCACGTGGCAAGTTTTGCAGATCGAAACCAAAAGTAGGGGTTTACTATGCGGACAAGAGCAAATATGCGCCATTTTTAAGTTAGCAGACCACAAGTGACTGGCATTTCACCCCCTATTTTCTTTTTTTTTCCGTTAATTTATTATAGAACTTTCATGAAAAATAGGTGTAGGAAAAAATGATGTTCTACGTAAAGACGAACTGAAGTTGTCGTTTTTATATGAAACAAAGAAGGAATTGAATTACTGACCTTCAACCTATATGACATAGCACTCAAAATGACTTTATATATGGTGAACTTGGTAGAATTTCTTGTCAAGTACAGCGCCATTACAGTAGCATTCTACTTATTGTCTTTGGATTGAAAGCTGTACACTTACATGGATTGCACCTGCATGGATGTTAAATAGGCACAAATAACCTGTTTTGTTTTATTTTAACCTATTATTATTATTATTATTATTATCATTGTTAACGTATGTATAAATATTTGCAGTAGCATTCTCTTCTAATGTTATAATATTAGAATATACTCGTGCATAAACTTTGTATGTCAACAACCTTCAACATTTTGTTGTTTTACTTCAAGAGATTTTCCCAAAAAATGGAAAAGAAAATACGACTTCAAATTTCCATACACTGTCCCTGATAAGGAGAATAAGTTCATGTTTCCAGTTGTCATTCCAGGCGACTATTATCAAGAAACCAAGATAATTATACACAAAAACACCGAAAAACATGGTAAAATTTTCTGTATATATGACATTTCAAGCAATAGATCCATTTTTATCAGAGCCTCTTGACAGGGAAAACAAGTCAGTTGTCGGTGGATTGTCACGCCGTACTCAGGGCAAATATAGGTTGACGATGGGTACTTGTCACGCCGCCCGTAGGCCGGCTTTACAATCCACCGACAACTGACTTGTTTTCCCTGTCAGTTATGTTTTCCCTGTCAGGAAGCTCTGATAAAAATGGATCTATTGCTTGAAATGTCATCATACGTCAGTTATTTTGTGGCGCGTCTTTAATTCTAGTAAATGTAGTACTTAGAGAATATATAAATCTTCTTTTGAGTTAGAACCTTATTTCAAATCATTACCAAAATATCTTGTGTTTATCTCTGTGGTGATGCATCTGACTGTAGGTGATATGCATCTGTGTGTAGGTGATGCATCTGTAGGTGATGCATCTGTCCGTGGTGATGGGTCTGTCTGTAGGTGATGCATCTGTCCGTGGTGATGGGTCTGTCTGTAGGTGATGCGTCTGTCTGTAGGTGATATGCATCTTTCTGTATGTGATACATCTGTCTGTGTTGATGGATCTGTCTGTAGGTGATGCATCTGTCCGTGGTGATGGATCTGTCTGTAGATGATGCATCTGTCTGTAGGTGATGCATCTGTCTATAGGTGATGCATCTGTCTATAGGTGATGCATCTGTCTGTAGGTGATGCATCTGTCTGTATATGAAGCATCTGTCATGTTTAAAACTTATCAAATCTAAAGTGACCTAAAGGCTCAACGTGGCCGGGTGTTTTTAAATGTAACTATACGTATTTACATTGTACATAGCACGACGTCACTGTGATCAACTTTAATTATTTATTTCCTTGCTTATCTGCTTACTTTTTTTTTTTTTTTTTTTTTTTTTTTGAGGCCCAAATGGTAACCCCGTTTATTATCCCCGTAAACTGGTATAATAGGGGTCGGAGAGCCATCCACCTATTAACCTTACAATATATATGGTTACAATATACAATATGAAATTATGAAATAATACAATACAACAATATATATTTTGAACCTTACAGTATGTATGTATACTATGAGATTATATAGTTCAACAATGTATATTTCTAAACTCCAGCAAATACAAGTACATACACAGTAAATGCATAAATGCATAATTATATGATATATATGATACACATGATATTTACTTGATATTAAAACAAAACCATACATATTGGACTTTCTCAGATAATTCTCAGATAAAATGGATTTTTTTGTATGGAGGTGGCCCTCAGATGGACCACAACATTTTTTTTTACTGAAAAAGAAATAAGAAAAGCTGCTGACCCCCCCACCCCCCCTCAAAAAAAAGGTGGGGGGGGGGGGGGGGTTGAGATTAAAAAAAATGGGGGGGGGTACCTTTCCCTGATATCATCAAATATAAACCCTTTATTTTACATTAGGTGTGGGTAATTTGAAAAGTAGCAAATGTAAGTATTTTTATACAAATCTGTAAATCTACGTATTAAGGTTTGGTCATATATTAAGTTTTTGAACCAGTTTTGACCAGTTTTTATCAAATTTTTGATACTTTTTGTTAAGTTTAGCTATATATTTCAGTGTTATGAATTTTTGTTTTAAATATTGAATAACAATGGAATATTTAGACACTGTACACAATTTTCTTTAAACTTCGACTTATAAATGTAATATTTAAGTAGCAAAGATATAAAATTTCCTTTATAGTTATCTTTAGCATATGAGAAAAGAAATTGCTTTTCTTGTATATTTAAGACTATTTCATATTCATTTTTTATCCAATTTTTCACTTCTGTTAAATAATTTTGAACATATGGGCATAGATTGAATAAATGTTCAATCGTTTCTCTCTGATTTTTACAGTAGGAACATATATTACTGTCGCTTTTAAATTTTTTAATGACATATAAAAACGTGTTTGTAACAAGTATGTGTTGATTTATTTTAAACTGAAAATCTTTTAGCTTTACTTCTTTTATTGTCTGTAGATTTTTACAGTATTCCTTAAACTCTGACTCGGTAATTCCCATTGTTTGTATCCATTTATTTGGTACCATTATACTTTTCGTATCAACAAATGTATCATAAAAATACGACTCCCTTTCCTTTCTTCAATCAACTTTTTTAGATAAGGGTTTAAATACATATTGTTTTTATACTGAATTATATCATTTGCGTTTTGCCTTATTTTGTTTTTCCAGTCTATGGGTATATTTGAAATAATGCGATGTAAATCTAAAAAGGTTCCATTTATTGTGTAATTATTTTTCAGACTTTCTAAATTCAAAAACATTCCCTCATTATCAAGTAAATCTATTACATATACGATATTATTACGATACCAATTCTCTATGTATTCCGTTTTATTTCTGAAATGGTGGTTATACCATAAAGGTGAGTACAGAATGTCTTCAAGTTGCTGATTTCACACCCTTCAATAAATTTACCCCAGCTATAAGAACATTTCGCCAAAAAGGATTTTGTATTTCCATAGCGAGTATTTTTGAATATTGCGATCCTAAAGAAATAGTCTTATCAAATGAAAATGTCAAAAAGAATTCCATGTATCACAGTTAAAAATAGCTAATCTTCTTATCCAGCTAATTTTAAGGCTTATAATAAAAGCTTTGAAGTTTACTATTCTCAGTCCTCCGGATTCTATATTTTTGACTGCGTTTACTCTTTTTATTTTATCTGGTCCGTTATTCCATAAAAAGTTATAGGCAATAGTTTCTAATTGTTTAATAAATTCATCCGAGGGATCGGGGAGTGATATAAATATGTAGACGAACTTAGATAAGACGAGGGATTTTAGAATACTTACTCTTCCAAAAAGGGTAAGTTTTCTTTTTGATCATACACTAAGGATATTTCTACACTTCAGCAAAATTTCAGGTGCATTCAGATTCCAGATATCATAAACATTTGCAGAGAAACGGACTCCAAGTATTTTAATGGGTTCTTGACTCCAGTCTAATGGTTGATCAGTGCATAACTTAAGTGCAGAGTTTCTTAATGAACCTATCCAGTAGGCTCTTGTTTTTTTCAATGTTTAATTTTAAACCTGACATTGTATAAAAGTTATTAAGTGTTATCAAACAGTGTCTTAGCGATTCTTCGGATCCGTTTAAAAACATCTGGGTGTCATCGGCATATTGACTGATTTTATATTGTTTATACGGCAAATTAATACCGACAATACTGTTAATTCGTCTGATCATTAGCCCTAATATCTCAGAACATAAAATAAATAAGTAAGGAGAAATTGGGTCTCCTTGTCTGCAACCCCTTTCAAGGAAGAAAAAATCAGACAGGTGACCATTTTGTAAAATGCATGTTTCACTCCCATTTTGAAATAAACGTATCCACTTCTTAAATGAGTTCCCAAACTTAAAGAAATCTAAAGTTTTATGTATAAATGCCCATGAGATTGAGTCAAATGCTTGCTGAAAAATCTATGGAGAGCAGCAAGCCAGGTATATTTTGAGAGTTAGTTTCAAACATGATGTCGTAAATAAGTCTGATGTTTTCCCCAATAAATCTACCGGCTACGAAACCTTTTTGATCTTGATGAATCAGTTTATCCAAGACGCGTTTTAATCGATTTGCTATCACTGTTGTTGCTGCTTACTTACTTACTTACGTACTTACTTACCTTACATACATACCTATCTACCTACCTACCTACATACATGCCTGCCTGCCTGCTACTGCTACTGCTACTGCTACTGCTCTGCTCTACTCTACTAACTTATAGGTGATTCATCTGCCTGTAGGTATTCGCAGATTTCAAAAGTGTCGAGACAGTTATAAGTTACTTATAAACAAGAGGTAATGAGGAGTCGTTTCCTTTAATTTCCATTATTAATTAGATTGAACAGAATTATTAGCCATTTTCTAGAATAGCTATATTATGATAAGAGATCACAAGAAATTCCATATATGTATTACTGTTCTGGAACTTCAGAATACATGTATACCAGGTGTAATATATATTATTTGATATAAGTGTAAAGCACACTGTGAAATACGTATACGAGTCATAAATAATAACTATTAATGTAGAATTTTGATGGGGTGGTTATATGCAACTTATCACAAAAATAATGTATACCCTGGAAGACCTTACGGGATGTAAATCCTTATTTTACCGCCCGTCAATCTGGTTTGAAGATTTTGTATGTCGCAAAGCGACCTAAAAGTATTGAATATGTCCTCAGTAACATTTGACAAATAGCGCATTTTAACAAGAATTTGAAAAGATTTGCATAATTTAGTCGGACGGACGGACAGGCTATGTAAATTCAACAATACTAAACAAGTAGCAGTTGTAATATAATGTAGTATGCAATATAGTACTAGCATTAAGCAGAAAACAGGAGTAGTAGAAAGAGAACTCGAAAAGTCGCCATGTAGAAATTGAAACAGTAGGTGCACGGTATAGAACACAACAGTTTTGCCACACCCTATATAGCTCCCTTCGGATATAGCTCCCCAGGGAGCTATATTCTATATTCGGAAAACGTTTTCGCATATAGCTCCTTGGGATAGAAGAGCTTTATACGAACGCCAGCATGTGCAAATCAGAATATGAATCCCTATACAAGGACTAAAATGCTATAACAGAAATATCAGATCTATGAAAAGATAGCAGGCAATGAAACATGAGTATGTGGCTAGGACATATGATTTATTCCCTCCCCCCACCCCTTGAGGCATACAGATTTGCTCTTCTCCGTCCGTTTGTACAAATGAACGTACAAGCCTTGTTACACCCTAAATGAATTTTGAACATAAAATGAATGGGAATTTTACTTGTCTGTTGGGATTAAATTTCGTAGATTGACTCAACCACGAAATCCACAAAAATAGCAAGCTCGGCCATTGGCATCCATTTTTATATAGGTGAACAAAACGAATACAAAGCTGGGATGCCATAGTAATAAACGAATGTCGAGCTTTAATGCGGAATTAAGCTATTTTTCCGCATTTACAGACAATGACAGTCCGGTTAGAAAATCTTACATTACTGTTATAGCATAGGGGATCATATTCGTATTTGCACATGCTTGCGTTCGTATACAGCTCCTCTATAGCAAGGAGCTATATACGAAATCGTGCTTCGAATATAGCTCCCCGGGGAGCTAATCCGAAGGGAGCCGTATAAGGTGTGACAGAGCCTACGTCGGTACGAACGTTCCGAAAATGACTGAGATTCACCAAAGTTTGCAAAAATGATAACTGGCAAGTGAAGTTAGGCTCCTTGGGTTTAATTTTTGTATCTGATCTGGCAATTATGGCCTTTGATTTTGCCCAAATACTTACTTGATCATACTGTGACAGGCATTCATCTTTTGGACTATGTGAAAGTTGAAATTAATATTAATTGCATGTAGGTGTAAGTGAAGATTTCGGTTTTGTATCGGTCTAGTAAGTGTAGAGTTGTAGCCCATGACGGAATAAAGTAACTGCCGCAAAGTCCAAAAACTGTATAGAAATATTTGATTGGCAAATAGTGGTTAAGTTACGATCTTTCCATTTGATTTTAGACATCGATGTGAAATATTGTGACACGAACTGGTCGTAAAAACTATACAGACACCAAATTTAACATAGATTTCACGTAACCTCAAAGGAGAATAAATATCAATGCTTTTATTTTGTGAAAGAGGAGGCAAAGTTGGGACATCCGTATCCTATGTACAGAGTTCTAGTTTTGTACCTGCAGAAACAGTCTGACTGTGTTCTTGCACAGGAATGAAGCGGTTACCTTCTTTGAAAGACTGCACAATGGCCAAACATGTGATGATGCATTTACGATGACGCGATATTTCAACGATAACATTATATGCCTAATTGGTCGGTTTTTGACAAATTATATCCTAGAGACAATGTTGTAAAACATCGAGCATGACCCCAGGTTAGTTAATCAAATTCCGGTAGCTGAAATCTGCATTCTAGCTCGGCATTCATTTCTTACTGTCGATTGCCGAGCTCGGCATTTCAGCTCTTTAGTCTTTTTGTGATTAGCTATATCGGATGCCGATAATCGAGCTTAGCATTGCGGCTCGGCTTTCGGCTTTCACTATTTAAAATGGAAATGCCGAGTAAACTTTACACACATTACTGATGATCCGAGCTATTCTATATTTCAAGTCGCTTTTTAGAAATTAATTACGATATCTAATATAAAGGTCTTTGTTTTCGATAAAGAGACCGAGGAGCTATATGCCGAACAGAGCTACAGGTGTTCCGTGTATAGCTCCAATTTTAGCAAGGGAGCTATATACAGAGAATATAGCTCCTTCAGGAGCCATATACGAATGTGGGATCCGAATACAGCTCCTAAAGGAGCTATATCCGAAGGTAGTTATATTGGGTGTTTCAATTTTCATTTCTTCTTTGCCTTTAGTAGTCACTTTATTTTTCATGCGGATTTGTTTAGGTTTTAACTTGATACAAACATAATTACACTTCTGTCCCAGGATTGATGAGTAAGTTAAAAACTAAAACCTCTTTCGAAAATAGACCACTTAGGCTTCCCGAGTTAAAAGAACCAAGTGTTGTTAGTCAAGCTGACATATAAACTTGTGTAGACGAAAAAGATACATTTTTTACCAGATGAGCGCTTGAATGAACCTCATACGTAACTAGTGAATAACAATAAACATATATCTCCCCAGAGACACACTGCTATTTACAATCTTTAATTTGAAAATATTTTATGGGGGTATTGTATTGCAGTCATTTTAAGTTTTCATCAATTTCAAAAATATACTTGTGCCTTATTGAGCATTGCCCATTAAGATTATTTATGTGTGTGGAGCAGGGATAATTTAGAGACGAGTGTCAGTCTATCCAATATTTAGATGATATATATCTCTTTCAGGAACATTTATCCCTGACTTATGCTATTTGTGTATATCAATGGACCCTGGATATAATTACAAATCTATGAAATATGACTGTTCTTCGTTCTCCTTTACTCTATCTCGATGATTTACTCTCAGTATAATTTATGATTATGGACACATTAATGATACGTCATATAATATGTAATTTATTTTATATCCTCGTTGAATGCAAACACAAACAAATAGGGAAAATAATAAATCAGCAATAAATATTATAATCATTGATAAATTAAGCCATTTAAGAAACCTGATGCCACTTTAGAAATATGTAAATGTCCGGTTTACGAAAACACATTTGTCAAAGCGAGATACCTACTGGTGTATAATAAGCACGCACTATGTTTTATACTTCACATTTCAAATATCTAATTATGACCTAAATACCCGCTTAAACTGAAAACTTCTTTTACTTAAAATCCATAAAACAATGGTTCTTTGTATTTTTGACACCTCTGTAACTTATTTTTTTAGTTGGACTTATATCCAGTTAATAACGGCAATTTCTTTTCAGACATTGATAATTTTGAGATTCGGCGGCAAAGCTTCAACATTCTTATTCAAAGCGGTTGAATAATAAGACGACGATGATGATACCCGATAAAACTTTTGGCCTTTCGGATAACGAACACGAACAGCACTTATGATTCAGTAATGAAATGTAAACAAAAAGACGACCCAACATATATAAAACAAACATATAACGAATTGTCTCATTTTCAGAGTAGCATAAATGAAGTTAAAACTGCTTTTATTTTATTAGTTACATAAAATTACTATTCAAGCCCTGGGAGGCTAATGCAAAGGTTTATTAATGGCACTGAAGAGGGTTTTTGATAGAGGCCGCGTCACACCCAATATGGTACCCTTCGGATATAGCTTCCGGATATAGCTTCTTATGTACTCAACAGAGCTTCTTTGGGGAGCTAAAAACGGAAGAGCTAAAGAGGAGCATTAGTGAATCCGAATATGACTCTATACATGGATTAAAATACTACAGTAATGATAGAGTAAAACAAACCATGAGTCTATGGCAATGTCATTTGGACATATGACTTTACACCCCACTCCCGCGCCCCGGAACTTGTAGAGGCAGAGTAAAGTGAGGTGGGATGCGGTTTTTTTTATTTTCTCCTATTTGTTTTAAATTTTAATTTCGACCTTCGAGCCTGCTCGAAATTCATCCCCAGCTCGAAATACACACTTTTGTAAAACTGAATTTCGATCTTCGAGCTGGCTCGAAGTCCACTGCCAGCTCGAAATATATACTTTTTTGAAGATTTGAATTCCGATCGAAGTTCAAGCTAGCATGGAATTATAAATGTTTGATTCTGAGCTGGCTCGAAGTTCAAAGCTTGCTCGAAATTAAATTTCGATTTCCGATCTTCGATGTTAGTGCCAACTTCTCAATTCTAAATACTCCGATATCTATCATATGCAAATGTTAAAGCAAAAATTATATTGAAATCAAAAGAAATAGTTCACGTTTTGAATACTTTCATATTAAAGGGGAGTAATCACAATATTTCATAAAAACTAGGCAGTATCTAAAAGGAATGTTACTCTATGTAATGGGTATTTTTGTTCAATAAATACCCCTCTAACAGATTACACTAAAACGAAAAATGATGCTTACATGTGATTGACCACCTTTAAAAAACTACAGATTTAGAATAAAGTTTGATAAGGTATGCTTTTCAATACATTTGAAAACTAAAAAATGCATGTACTTGTTTTACGAGTACAGTCTAGACAGGAAAATCTACACAAGTTACTTTATAGAATATTTCCTCTATGCATCATCCATAAACATGATGAATTATGGCCGACGCCAAATCAAATGAAAAAAAAAATTAGTTGTGTGTTATCACAGAGAAAATGATAGGTGTTCTGCGGTATGAGTTGTATTGCGGGCAGCTGGCACGCGTACATCATACGCGCGTAGTTATCTATCATGAAAGCTGTCAGTACAGGCTCAGTGAGAGACTAAATCAACGTCGTGTATGTCAGCAGTGCTGTTTAAACGTCAACTGCCGTGGCATTCATCACACTGGAGGTATGAAGGTTTTCAACATTAGCAATTTGTTTTCTCATTCAGTCACTGACAGAAGCCTAACATATGTTAAACTAGTTAAACACGCCAAAACTATATACATAATTTTAACAGTGTCAAATTATAATATGCAATTAACAGTGTATTTATACAAACTGTATTTTGCCTTACCTTACATTAAAGGATGGAATCAGTGTGTTTTTTTTTTTTTATTTGAGCTATCATTAAAAAAATCTCTTAATAAAGCCATTTTTGCACTTAGTTTAACTATTGACTTTCTCCGTCATATAAAATATCAATGAGAATGACACTGCCCAGATTTCGCATTGTAAACCGTTAACCGAGGCGACACTGACCAGGTTTCACATTGTAAACCGTTAACCGAGGCGACACTGACCAGGTTTCACATTGTTAACCGTTAACCGAGGCGACACTGACCAGGTTGACATTATTTTTCAAGGGTACGCCATATTTGCTGTTACACTCAAATATATGTGATATTTATTTTGTTATACAATAAAAATATATAAATGACAAAATGAAAACAAAAACATTTAAAAAAAATTAAATAAATAAATAAATAGATAAAGCAAAATTGGAAAACCTAATGTCTGTTTTTAAACTAGCATACACTTATTTGTGGAATGGAATGAGATACTTACTCCATTCCATTCCATTTCACTATCTCCTTCCATTCCATTCCATTCCAAAATATACTGATTTGTTTACATCTTTAGGTCATATCTCATTGCCATTTGTAACAGATTGACAAACCAAAGTTCAACTTTAGGTAGAATTGGTTCATTAAACTGTTGGACAATCTCAAGGGATATCTCTTGCAGAAATTTATCTCACAGTTATTGTCTTATTGTTATATTTGAAATTATTCAGATGGTTATGTTTTTGTTGTTTTGCCAGAAATAACAAGGTCATTAGATTCTTTTTGGGTCTGATTTTATTTGATTATGGGGTGGGGGTGGGGGTGGAACAGGGATCGAGTGATATCAGAATAGATTATTTGTTTTGCTTTGAAACATTAAAAAATAGGGCCAAGTTATTTATTCTGATGTTCATTTGGAGCGCTGGTCCCTCATGGGGGTTGGGGTGGGGGGTGTGGTGGGGGGGAGGGGGGCGTGGGTTCAATTCCGAATCCGGGTCGGAGCATTTCCCATGGCATTTAGTCAGGGAGTTTCTTCACCCCCTACCTCTGTTCCAATAAGGGAAATTGTTACTTCGTATAGGAAATTGTGCACCAAGTACCGGTAAACTGCGGTAGCTTGCCCAGAAACGGTATGTCACTAAACTAATTGTCTTGATATGAATGAAAAAAAGTTGAATCAGGGCGTTAAACTCCAAAACACAAATCACAACACACTCATTTGGATCAAAAGCCAGACATTTTTATTCAATTTGAACTTATACAGAGTACTGTGTAGGTGAGGACACGAAAAATAGTATGACAAGATTAGATCCCACAGCTTCAGACTACTTGTCAAGACTGCATCATACTCTAAGTACGCTAGTTTGCCCTTGACATGCATGATTCCAATTAAATATTCTGGGACATTTCCAAAATGAATGGAAGTTTGGAATGGAATGGAATGAGATACTGGAATGGAATGGAATAAGTATCTCATTCCATTCCACAAATAAGTGTATGCCTTTTAAACTTGTGGGCTTTTAAGAGATGTGACATTTTCTACTTAAAAACCTAACATATATTGTTTACTTTGGTGCTATTTTAAGGATGTAAGTCCATGATGTTACATGAGTAACATTAATAACGTTTTACCGCTTTATATAGGGAAAAGTGAGTGATGTACAATATATAGCAGCTGTTAGTAATTGCGGGAGTTAAACGTTTTACTATTATATCGTCATTATGAGAAAATAATTATTTCAAACGTACTGTAGAAAACAGCATAATTAAAACAAAACGCTTTGAAATCGATATAAAGTGGAAGTTGTTGCGAAATTATTTAACAAATATATTCCCATCAAGTGTATCATTTGACTTTATCAGAAGCCTGTGTGTTCGCTTTACGACAGTAAAAACATTTGAAGGATTTATTACCCATAATTTTACTTTTTAATCATCATTTTTTGGCCATAAATATCAAAAGCACGATTTACATGAAACTATCTGGCGCAGTTTAAAATCAAATGCAACATTTAATTCCATCTTAGAGCCATAATTATCTAAATTACGTCGAAGATCGGATATAGAACAGGATTTAATGCCAGTAATAGCATAAATTTCATTTTTATAACTCTCTTCTTGATTTATATTATACTGCATCATGCGTTTTATTTTCATAACTTCAAAATTATTGTAGAAATTTTACATTGTACTTGCATTTACTGAATTTCGGCATTTTCTACATATTAAGTTAGCACGCCTCCAGATTTATGTAAGTTTTTAAAAATTTAGAAAGTGCATTTATGAGATGGTAATAGTAAAAAAGAAAAAGCATTGATGTAGTATTATTTGTATGTATATGCACTTGCGGTAATCACACTGCAGAAAATAGAAAGAATGTTTTATGCTTATCAAAGTGAATATTGAATAATACGGATTTTTTGCTGGTATTGATGTTTTAGATGTACATGTACATGTATGCCCCTTATAGAGACCTATTGCTAGTCGAGGTAAAGGATAGATGTGGGGGAGGGAGTGGTATGAGTCTGTCAAACATTCAATCTAATTATTGGCTTTCATAGCTCAAAACCTTTCTTTGATGCAAAGACACTGCACGTACATCTACCTGAGCTGCCTTTCTTTGACCTGATTTAAGGCTTTCTAGTATCAGTAATGTTTAAAACAATACAAACAATCCATGTTCATCAACATTAACTGCTTATATGTACACGTGTTCACCATTATCACAGTGAAATGCTTATGTTGTCAGTAAGTCATGAATATTCCGTATATTTCCGTAAATTATTTTTCTGTGTCCGAACCTAAATAGCGATATAACTATTGTAAATGGTATATACATTTCTTAACGGAAAAAAATGTCGCATGTGCAGGTAGCTGTGCGGAGAAAGCGTTTAGCTGCTAAATCTTATTCCCTTAATTCAACTTCGTCACCTAACTATATGAAATTAAAACACAACACAACTTACATTTCAAATTCAATTTGTAATTTGTAAGTATAGCACTTGGGTTACCGTATGAACACACATGGCTGATAAATCATGTTAAGTAAAACATCAATATTTATCATCATGAAATTAATAATCATGTTTCACATCATCAGCATGATATATTTATAATCATGATTTCGCATTCTACCAGCTATATCAAACATGAATACTACTGTATATTATTTACTCTCCATTTTTAATGTAAAAATTATATATGTTAACCGGTCGGTTACCCAAAGCTGAATGACTTTACACAATACAATCACCGCAAATATCGTGCAAACCGTTTCACGCTTCACGACGTCACCTACCGGTGACTACATTCCACTTAAGGGAAAATAATTTCCTTCTAATTCGTTCCTTAAACGAAGAAAATTATATTTCCCTTAATTCAACTTCGTCACCTAACTATATGAAATTAAAACACAACACAACTTACATTTCAAATTCAATTTGTAATTTGTAAGTATAGCACTTGGGTTACCGTATGTAAAAATTATATATGTTAACCGGTCGGTTACCCAAAGCTGAATGACTTTACACAATACAATCACCGCAAATATCGTGCAAACCGTTTCACGCTTCACGACGTCACCTACCGGTGACTACATTCCACTTAAGGGAAAATAATTTCCTTCTAATTCGTTCCTTAAACGAAGAAAATTATATGGATTGTGGGTTCGAGTCCTACGTCTGATCATATTTTCTTTTTTACAAAAAATTATATACGCAAACTTAACATTCATCTGCATGACCAAACTTATCGTGATTTTTATGTTTTATTTATTGAAAGGTCGAATAAAAATTGTTTTAAAAGTATCTTAGATAAGAAGACAAAATATTTGTCACTAGCGTTTCTAAAAAATTAAATACTACAAGAGAAAACAATTAAAATTCATGAAATATGATACATAAAATAGTGTAAGAATAAATACAGTATCGATAAAATTACATTACAGTGTTTCTGTACATACCCGAGTTCACCACTATCAAAGTGTTGCTGTCCATACCCGAGTTCGCAACTATTACAGTGTTTCTGTACATACCCGAGTTCGCCACTATCAAAGTGTTGCTGTACATACCCGAGTTCACCACTATCAAAGTGTTGCTGTACATATCCGTATTCACCACTTTCACAGTGTTGTTGCGAATATCCGTGTTCACCACTATCACAGTGTTGCTCTACATATCCGTGTTCACCACTTTCACAGTGTTGTTGTGAATATCCGTGTTCACCACTATCAAAATGTTGCTGCGAATATCTGTGTTTACCACTATCACAGTGTTGTTGCGAATATCTGTGTTTACCACTTTCACAGTGTTGCTGTACATATCCGTGTTCACCACTATCACAGTGATGCTGTACATATCCGTGTTCACCACTTTTACAGTGTTGCTGTACATATCCGTGTTCACCACTATCACAGTGTTGTTGCGAATATCTGTGTTTACCACTTTCACAGTGTTGCTGTACATATCCGTGTTCACCACTATCACACTGTTGCTGCGAATATCTGTGTTTACCACTTTCACAGTGTTGCTGTACATATCCGAGTTTACTACTATCACAGTGTTGCTGTACATACCCGAGTTCACCACTTTCACATTGTTGTTTTGAATATCCGTGTTCACCACTATCACAGTGTTGCTGCGAATAGCTACGTTTACCATTTTCACAGTGTTGCTGTACACATCCGTGTTCACCACTTTCAGTGTGTTGTTGCGAATATCCGTGTTAACTACTATCACAGTGTTGCTGCGAATGGCTTAATTTACCACTATCACAGTGTTGCTGTACATATCCGTGTTCACCACTGTTACAATGTTGGTTCACAACTAATTCAGTGTTGGTTCACCACTATCACAGTATTGCTGTACATACCAATGTTCACCACTATCACAGTGTTGGTTCAGCACCATCACAATGTTGCTGTACATATCCTTGTTCACCACTATCACAGTATTGCTGTACATACCCATGTTCACCACTATCACATTGTTGGTTCAGCACCATCACAATGTTGCTGTACATATCCTTGTTCACCACTATCACAGTATTGCTGTACATACCAATGTTCACCACTATCACAGTGTTGGTTCAGCACCATCACAATGTTGCTGTACATATCCTTGTTCACCACTATCACAGTGTTGCTGTACATATCCATGTTCACCACTTTTATAGTGTTGCTGTACATATCCGTGTTCACCACTTTTACAGTGTTGTTGCGAATATCTGTGTTTACCACTTTCACAGTGTTGCTGTACATATCCGTGTTCACCACTATCACAGTGTTGCTGCGAATATATCCGTGTTTACCACTATCACAGTGTTGTTGCGAATATCTGTGTTTACCTTTTTCACAGTGTTGCTGTACATATCCGTGTTCACCACTATCACAGTGATGCTGTACATATCCGTGTTCACCACTTTTACAGTGTTGCTGTACATATCCGTGTTCACCACTATCACAGTGTCGTTGCGAATATCTGTGTTCACCACTTTTACAGTGTTGCTGTACATATCCGTGTTCACCACTGTCACAGTGTCGTTGCGAATATCTGTGTTTACCACTTTCACAGTGCTGCTGTACATATCCGTGTTCACTATCACAACACTATCACAGTGTTGTTGCGAATATCCGTGTTTACCACTATCGAAGTGTTGCTGCGACTATCTGTGTTTACCACTATCACAGTGTTGCTGAACATATCCGTGTTCACCACTTTTACAGTGTTGCTGTACATATCCGTGTTCACCACTATCACAGTGTTCTTGCCAATATCCGTGTTTACCACTATCACAGTGTTGCTGTGGATATCCGTGTTCACCACTTTTACAGTGTTGCTGTACATATCCGTGTTCACCACTTCACAGTGTTCTTGCCAATATCCGTGTTTACCACTATCACAGTATTGCTGGCTATCGTGTTTACCACTTTCACAGTGTGCTGTACTTATCGAGTTACATGAAACTTATAAGTCCCTCGATATTGTTGGCAATATCTTTCCATACTTCATGTAGTAAATTTTGAAATTTCTCGTAATAGTAATCAAAGAAATTTCAACAAAAAATTAAATCATGTTTTGCAAATCCGTGTTTACCACTATCGAAGTGTTGCTGGACTATCTGTGTTTACCACTTCACAGTGTTGCTGTACATATCCGTGTTCACCACTATCCAGTGTTGCTGAACATATCGATGTTCACCCTTTTACAGGTTGCTGTACAATCCGTGTTCACCACTATCACAGTGTTCTTGCCAATATCCGTGTTTACACTATCACAGTGTTGCTGTGGATATCCGTGTTCACCACTTTACAGTGTTGCTGTACATTCCGTGTTCACCACTACACAGTGTTGCTGAACATTCCGTGTTCACCACTTTTACAGTGTGCTGTACAGTCCGTGTTCACCACTATCACAGTGTTCTTGCCAATATCCGTGTTTACCACTATCACAGTATTGCTGCGACTATCTGTGTTACCACTTTCACAGTGTTGGTGTACTTATCCGAGTTCACCACTATCGCAGTGTTGCTGTACATGTCCATGTTCACCACTTTTACAGTGTTTCTGTACATATCCGTGTTCACCACTATCACAGTGTTCTTGCCAATATCCGTGTTTACCACTATCACAGTATTGCTGCGACTATCTGTGTTTACCACTTTCACAGTGTTGGTGTACTTATCCGAGTTCACCACTATCACAGTGTTGCTGTACATATCCATGTTCACCACTTTTACAGTGTTGCTGTACATATCCGTGTTCACCACTATCACAGTGTTGTTGCGAATATCTGTGTTTGCCACTTAAACAGTATTGCTGTACATATCCGTGTTCACCACTATCACAGTGTTGCTGCGAATATCTGTGTTTACCACTATCACAGTGTTGTTGCAAATATCTGTGTTTACCACTTTCACAGTGTTGCTGTACATATCCGTGTTCACCACTATCACAGTGATGCTGTACATATCCGTGTTCACCACTATCACAGTGTTGTTGCGAATATCCGTGTTTACCACTATCGAAGTGTTGCTGTACATATCCGTATTCACCACTATCACAGTGTTCTTGTACATATCCGTGTTACAGTTTTGCTGCGACTATCTGTGTTTACCACTTTCACAATGTTGCTTTACTTATCCGAGTTCACCACTATCACAGTGTTGCTGTACATATCCATGTTCACCACTATCATAATGTTGTTGCGAATATCAGTGTTCACCACTATCATGGTGTTGTTGCGAATATCCGTGTTTACCACTTTTGCAGTGTTGCTGTACATATCCGAGTTCAACACTATCACAGTGTTGCTGTACACATCCGTGTTCACCACAATCACAGTATTTTTCTATATATCCGTGTTAACCACTATCACAGTGTTGTTGCGAATATCCGTGTTCACCACTATCACAGTGTTGCTGCGAATATCTGTGTTTACCACTATCACAGTGTTGCTGTACATATCCGTGTTCACCACTATCACAGTGTTGCTGTACATATCCGTGTTCACCACTTTACAGTGTTGTTGCATATCGTGTTCACCACTTCACAGTGTTTGCCGAATATCCGTGTTACCACTATCACATGTTGCTGCGAATATCCTGTGTTTACCACTTTCACAGTGTTGCTGTACATATCCGTGTTCACCACTATCACAGTGTTGCTGTACATACCGATGTTCACCACTTTCACATGTTGTTTTGACATATCCGTGTTCACCACTATCACAGTGTTGCTTTCAATATCCGTTTACCACTATCACAGTGTTGCTGCGACTATCGTTTTCACCACTTTCACGTGTTGTGGAATATCCGTGTTACACTATCACAGTGTTGCTGCAATGGCCTATGTTCACCACTTTACAGTGTTTGCTGTACATATCCGTGTTCACCACTATCACAGTGTTCGCCAACTATTCGTGTTGGTTACCACTATCACAGTATTGCTGGACATACCATGTGTTCACCACTATCACAGTGTTGGTTACTATCGTTCACCACTATCACAGTGTTGCTGTACATATCCATGTTCACCACTATCACAGTTATTGTTACATTACATCATCGTGTTCACCACTATCACAGTTTGTTGAAATCGTGTTCAGCCACTATCACAGTTGCTGTACATATCCTGTTCACCACTATCACAGTGTTGCTGTACAATACCGATGTTCACACTATCACAGTGTTGTTCAGCACATCACATTTCTGTACTATCCTGTCACACTATCACAGTGTTGCTGTACATATCCATGTTCACCACTTTAAGTGATGCTGTACATATCCGTGTTCACCACTTTCACATTGTTGTTGTGAATATCCGTGTTCACCACTATCACAGTGTTGCTGCGAATATCCGTGTTCACCACTATCACAGTGTTGCTGTACATATCCGTGTTCACCACTATCACAGTGTTGTGCAATATCCGTGTTACAGTTGCTGACATCGTGTTTACCACTTCACAGTGTTGCTTTACATATCCGAGTTCACCACTATCACAGTGTGCTGTACATATCCATGTTCACCACTATCACAGTGTTGTTGCTGTACATACTCACCGTGTTCACCACTATCCATGTCGTTGCGAATATCGTGTTTACCACTTTCACAGTGCTGCTGTACATATCCGTTGTTCACTAATCACAGTATTTAATATCCGTTACCTATCACAGTGTTGTTGCGAATATCCGTGTTTACCACTATCGAAGTGTTGCTGCGACTATCTGTGTTTACCACTATCACAGTGTTGCTGACAACGTGTACCACTATCACAGTGTGCTCAACATATCGTTTCACACGTTTTGCTTTCTGTACATATCCGTGTTCACCACTATCACAGTGTTCTTGCCAATATCCGTGTTTACCACTATCACAGTGTTGCTGTACATATCCGTGTTCACCACTTTTACAGTGTTGCTGTACATATCCGTGTTCACCACTATCACAGTGTTCTTGCCAATATCCGTGTTTACCACTATCACAGTATTGCTGCGACTATCTGTGTTTACCACTTTCACAGTGTTGCTGTACTTATCCGAGTTACCAGTGGAAACTTATAAAGTCCCTCGATATTGTCCGCAATATCTTTCCATACTTCATGTAGTAAATTTATGAAATTGCTCGTACATAGTAATCAAAGAAATTTCAACAAAATTGAAAGCAGTGTTGTTGCGAATATCCGTGTTTACCACTATCGAAGTGTTGCTGCGACTATCTGTGTTTACCACTATCACAGTGTTGCTGTACATATCCGTGTTCACCACTATCACAGTGTTGCTGAACATATCCGTGTTCACCACTTTTACAGTGTTGCTGTACATATCCGTGTTCACCACTATCACAGTGTTCTTGCCAATATCCGTGTTTACCACTATCACAGTGTTGCTGTGGATATCCGTGTTCACCACTTTTACAGTGTTGCTGTACATATCCGTGTTCACCACTATCACAGTGTTGCTGAACATATCCGTGTTCACCACTTTTACAGTGTTGCTGTACATATCCGTGTTCACCACTATCACAGTGTTCTTGCCAATATCCGTGTTTACCATATCACAGTGTTGCTGGATATCGTGTTCACCACTTTTACAGTGTTGCTGTACTACGGTTCACCACTATCCAGTGGTTCGTACATTACGTGTTGCTACAATTCCCCATGTCACTTTCCCCCTTTTAAGTTTCTACATATCGTGTTCACCACTATCACAGCGTTCTTGCCAATATCCGTGTTTACCACTATCACAGTATTGCTGCGACTATCTGTGTTTACCACTTTCACAGTGTTGGTGTACTTATCCGAGTTCACCACTATCGCAGTGTTGCTGTACATATCCATGTTCACCACTTTTACAGTGTTGCTGTACATATCCGTGTTCACCACTATCACGTGTTCTTGCCAATATCTGTGTACCACTATCACATTATTGCTGCATATCGTGTTCACATTTCACAGTGTTGCTGTACTATCGGTTCACCACTATCACAGTGTTGCTGTCATCATCACCACTTTTACAGTGTTGCTGTACATATCCGTGTTCACACATCACAGTTGCTGACAATCCGTGTCACACTTTTACAGTGTTGCTGTTATCCGTGTTCACCACTATCACAGGTTTGCATTATCCGTGTTTACCACTATCACAGTGTTGCTGCGACTATCTGTGTTTACCACTTTCACAGTGTTGGTGTACTTATCCGAGTTCACCACTATCGCAGTGTTGCTGTACATGTCCATGTTCACCACTTTTACAGTGTTTCTGTACATATCCGTGTTCACCACTATCACAGTGTTCTTGCAATATCCGTGTTACCACTATCACAGTATTGCTGCGACTATCGTGTTACCACTTCACAGTGTTGTGTACTTATCAGTTCACCACTATCACGTGTTGCTGACATATCCATGTTCACACTTTCATGTTGCTGTACATATCCGTGTCACACTATCACAGTGTTGCTGTACATATCCGTTCACCACTTTACAGTTTCTGTACTAATCCGTGTTCACCACTATCACAGTGTTGTGCGAATATCGTGTTTACCACTTAAACGTATTGCTGACTATCGTGTGTACCACTATCACAGTGTTGCTGAATATCGTGTTACCACTATCACAGTGTTGTGCATATCGTGTTCCACTTTCACGTATTACTGTACATATCCGTGTTCACCACTATCACAGTGTTCTTGCAAATATCCGTGTTTACCACTATCACAGTGTTGTTGCAATATCGTGTTACCACTTTCACAGTTTGCTGTACATATCCGTGTTCACCACTATCACAGTGTGCTGTACATATCCGTGTTCACCACTTACAGTGTTGTTGGATATCCGTGTTACCACTATCCGAGTGTTGCTGCACTATCTGGTTACCACTATCACAGGTTGCTGACATATCGTTTACCACTATCACAGTGTTTTGTACATATCCTGTTACAGTTGCTGCACTATCTGTGTTTACCATTCACAATGTTCTGTTACTTATCCGGTTCACCACTATCACAGTGTTCTTGTAATATCCATGTTCACCACTATCATAATGTTGTTGCGAATATCAGTGTTCACCACTATCATGGTGTTGTTGCGAATATCCGTGTTTACCACTTTTGCAGTGTTGCTGTACATATCCGAGTTCAACACTATCACAGTGTTGCTGTACATCATCCGTGTTCACCACTATCACAGTGTTTTGCAATATCCGTGTTACCACTATCACAGTTTTGCTGTACATATCCGTGTTACCACTATCGAAGTGTTGCTGCGACTATCTGTGTTTACCACTATCACAGTGTTGCTTGACATATCTGTGTTTCACCACTATCACAGTGTTGCTGTACATATCCGTGTTCACCACTTTCACAGTGTTGCTGTACATATCCGTGTTCACCACTATCACAGTGTTGTTGCGAATATCCGTGTTTACCACTATCGAAGTGTTGCTGTACATATCCGTGTTCACCACTATCACAGTGTTGCTGTACATATCCGTGTTCACCACTATCACAGTGTTCTGCGACATATCCGTGTTTACACTTCAGTGTCTGCGACTATCGTGTTACCACTTCAACTGTTGCTTATTATCCGATTCACCAACTTCAGTGTTTTGAATCTGTACATATCAATCGTTTCACCACAAAATAACGTGTTGTTGCGAATATCCGTGTTACCACTATCAAGTGTTGTGCGATATCGTGTTTACCACTACAGTGTTGCTGTATATCGTGTTCACACTATCACCAGTGTTCTGAACTATCCTGTTACCACTTTACAGTGTTGCTGTACATATCCGTGTTCACCACTATCACAGTATTTTTGCAATCGTATTTAACTACAGTTTGCTGATGTGTTAACCACTATACAGTGTTGTTGCGAATATCCGTGTTTACCACTATCGAAGTGTTGCTTGCTGAACATATCCTGTTCACCACTTTTACAGTGCGACATATCGGTCACACACACAGTGTTGCTGTCAATATCCGTGTTCACCACTATCACAGTGTTGCTGTAATATCCGTTTCACCACTTTTACAGTGTTGCTGTACATATCCGTGTTCACCACTATCACAGTGTTGCTGTACATATCCATGTTCACCACTTTTACAGTGTTGCTGTACATATCCGTGTTCACCACTATCACAGTGTTGCTGAACATATCCGTGTTCACCACTTTTACAGTGTTGCTGTACATATCCGTGTTCACCACTATCACAGCGTTCTTGCCATTATCCGTGTTTACCACTATCACAGTGTTGCTGCGACTATCTGTGTTTACCACTTTCACAGTGTTGCTGTACTTATCCGAGTTACCAGACTATCGCCAGTTTGCTACAATATCCATTTCACACTTTACAGTGTTGCTGTACAATCCTGTTTACCATATCACAGTTTCTTGCAATACCGTTTTACCACTATCACAGTATTGCTGCGAATATCTGTGTTTACCACTTCACAGTGTTGGTGTACTATCCGTGTTTACCACTATCACAGTGTTGCTGTACATATCCATGTTCACCACTTTTACAGTGTTGCTATACATATCCGTGTTCACCACTATCACAGTGTTGCTGTACATATCCATGTTCACCACTTTTACAGTGTTGCTGTACATATCCGTGTTCACCACTATCACAGTGTTGTTGCGATATCTGTGTTGCCATTAACAGTTTGCTGTACATATCCGTGTTACCACTATCACAGTGTTGCTGGAATATCGTGTTTACCACTTCACAGTGTTTGTTGCGATATCTGTGTTTACCCACTTCACAGTGTTGCTGTGCCATATCCTGTTCACCACTATCACACTGATGCTGTACATATCCGTGTTCACCACTATCACAGTGTTGTTGCGAATATCCGTGTTTACCACTATCGAAGTGTTGCTGCGAATATCTGTGTTTACCACTATCACAGTGTTGCTGTACGTATCCGTGTTCACCACTATCACAGTGTTCTTGTACATATCCATGTTACAGTATTGCTGCGACTATCTGTGTTTACCACTTTCACAATGTTGCTTTACTTATCCGAGTTCACCACTATCACAGTGTTGCTGTACATATCCATGTTCACCACTATCATAATGTTGTTGCGAATATCAGTGTTCACCACTATCATGGTGTTGTTGCGAATATCCGTGTTTACCACTTTTACAGTGTTGCTGTACATATCCGAGTTCTACACTATCACAGTGTTGCTGTACACATCCGTGTTCACCACAATCACAGTATTTTTGTACATATTCTTGTTAACCACTATCACAGTGCTGTTGCGAATATCTGTGTTAACCACTATCACAGTGTTGCTGAACATATCCGTGTTCATCACTTTTACAGTGTTGCTGTACATATCTGTGTTTACCACTATCACAGTGTTGTTGCGAATATCCGTGTTTACCACTTTCACAGTGTTGCTGTACTATCTTGTTTACCACTATCACAGTGATGCTTGCATATATCGTGTTACCACTTTACAGTTTGCTGTACTATCCGTGTTCACCACTATCACAGTGTTGGTTGCGAATATCCGAGTTTACCACTATCAAAGTGTTGCTGCGAATATCCCGATGTTTACCACTTCACAGTGCTTGTTGGAATATCTGTGTTTCACCACTTCACAGTGTTCTTGTACATATCCGTGTTTCACCACTATCATTTTGTTGTTACAAATATCCGTGTTCATCACTATCGTAGTGTTGTTGCGAATATCCGTGTTTACCACTTTTACAGTGTTGCTGTACATATCCGAGTTCACCACTATCACAGGTTGCTGTACATATCCGAGTTCAACACTATCACAGTATTGTTGTACGTATCCCAGTTCAACACTATCACAGTGTTGTTGTACATATCCGTTTACACCACTATCACAGTGTTGTAGCGAATATGCTTGTTTACCAATATATCAAAGTGTTGCTGCGACTATCTGTGTTTACCACTATCATAGTGTTGCCGTATATATCCGTGATCGCCACTTTTACAGTGTTGTTGCAAATATTCGTGTTCACAACTATCACAGTGTTGCTGCGAATATCCGTGTTTACCACTATCACAGTGTTGCTGTACATATCCGTGTTCACCATTTTCACAGTGTTGTTGCTGTACATATCCGTGTTCACCACTTTCACAGTGTTGTTGCGAATATCCGTGTTCACCACTATCACAGTGTTGCTGCGAATAGCTGTGTTTACCACTTTTACAATGTTGCTGTACATATCCGTGTTCACCACTATCACATTGTGGCTGTATATATCTGTGTTCACTACTCTTACAGTGTTGTGTACATATCCGTTTCACCACTTCCAGTGTTTTGAATATCCGTGTTCACCACTTCACTGTTGCTGCGAATATCGTGTTTACCACTTCACAATGTTGCTTTACTTATCCGAGTTTACTACTATCACAGTGTTGCTGTACATATCCTGTTCACCACTTTATCACATGTTGTTGCGAATATCAGTGTTCACCACTATCAGGTGTTGTTGCGAATAGCTCGGTTTACCACTTTTCACAGTGTTGCTGTACACATCCGGATTCAACCACTATCAGTGTTGTGTTGCAATATCCGTGTTCACCACAATCACAGTGTTGCTCATATATCGTGTTACCACTATCACAGTGTTGTGTCAATATCGTGTTTACCACTATTACAATGTTTGCTTGCACTATACATGTTGTTCACCACTATCACAGTGTTGCTGTACATACCGTGTTCACCACTATCACAGTGTTGTGATTCCCTGCACCACTTTACAATGTTGCTGTACATATCCTTGTTCACCACTATCACAGTGTTCTTGCTAATATCCGTGTTTTCTACTATCACAGTGTTGCTGTGGATATCCGGTTCACCCCAACACAGTGTTGCTGTACATACCGTGTTCACGCCAATCACAGTGTTGCTGCTACTATCGTAGTTACCACTATCACAGTGTTGCTGTATATCCGAGTTTCTGACTAAGTCCCGTATTGCCGTTCTCATACTCAGTTAACAATCGAAGTGTTCCTGTAATATCAAGATTTCACCAAAATATCAACATGTGTTGCGTCATATCCGAGTTTACACTATCAAGTGTTGCTGCGAATATCGTGTTTACCACTATCACAGTGTTGCTGTACATATCCGTGTTTACACTATCACAGTGTTGCTGAACATATCCGGTTCACCACTTTACAGTTGTTGTGTACATATCCGTGTTCACCACTATCACAGTGTTCTGCAAAATCCGTGTTTACCACTATCACAGTGTTGCTGAACATATCCGAGTTTACTACTATCACAGTGTTGCTGTACATACCCGAGTTCACCACTTTCACATTGTTGTTGTGGATATCCGTGTTCACCACTATCACAGTGTTGGTCCGAATAGTTACATTTACCATTTTCACAGTGTTGCTGTACACATCCGTGTTCACCACTTTCAGTGTGTTGTTGCGAATATCCGTGTTAACCACTATCACAGTGTTGCTGTACATATCCGTGTTCACCACTGTTACAATGTTGGTTCACCACTATTACAGTGTTGGTTCACCACTATCACAGTGTTGCTGTACATAGCCATGTTCATCACTATCACAGTGTTGGTTCAGCACCATCACAATGTTGCTGTACATATCCTTGTTCACCACTATCACAGTATTGCTGTACATACCCATGTTCACCACTATCACAGTGTTGGTCCAGCACCATCACAATGTTCTGTACATATCCTTGTTCACCACTATCACAGTGTTGCTGTACATATTCGAGTTCACCACCATCACATTGTTGCTGTACATATCCGAGTTCGCCACTATCACAGTGTTGCTGTACATATCCGAGTTTAGTATTATCACAGTGTTGTTGTACATATCCGAGTTCACCATTATCGCAGTGTCTTCGCCGCTTTATAACTATATATCGGTGTACACTATTATTGCAGGTTTTACTTATTGATATGTACAGTTTACTGTTTATATATATATATTTGTTGGAACATTGTTTTGTTGAGGTTCTTTGATCGTTCCAAGATTCCAACAAAACATTGTTCACAGTTACCAGTGGAAACTTATAAAGTCCCTCAATATTGTGGGCAATATCTTTCCATACTTCATGTAGTAAATTTATGAAATTTCTCGTACATAGTAATCAAAGAAATTTCAACAAAATTGAAATCTAAAATTCTGTCATTCTAATCATTTTTTACGACCGCTACCAAAGTTTTAAAAAATCACATGTTTCACGTGTGCGTGCGTGCATGCGTACGTGTCCACTGTACTTTTCTGTGTTGATCATAGGTAGGGGGCCAGTAAGGTCTACCATGCATCCCCGCCCCCCCCCCCCCCCACCCCCCTAGACTTTTTTTCATAGGTACCAAATTGTTCGGCAGGACCAAGTCTTTCAAAATAAAAAAACGTTCCCATGAAAAAACTCTTTTGAACTATATATGATTTCACTGTTTCCATGGCAACCGTTCACTTTTGGAAAGGACAACCATATAGATGATAATCAGTCATATCTTGGTCAGTTTTGGTGATAAAACAATAAAAATGGTATCAAAGTGGAGCTAAGACATTGGCCTTTAAATAGCAATATATTTTATGTTAATTAACTCATTTGCATATTCATAAATGTTAATGACAATGTTAAAAAATGACAAAATTTTATTAGAAAATAATAGTTTCTAACTTTTAAATCAATTTAAATGTACCAAACAGTTTTGATATGTTCTGAAAGTCTCTCAGTGTTTTCTTAAATAGTATTCTGTAACACTGATGGTAATTTTTTACTCCAAAATAGGTATGTTTAGCTAATTTGCATAAAATTAACCACTACCACAACCAACGTCTCAGGAAACAAGATACCACTAAAATTTAATAAAATGATATAATTAATTGTTATCAATAAAATAACAATTATTTGAGCTATCTTGTTTGGAAATGTAGTTTTAACACCTTTTTGAAGGAGGAATCAGTATGTAACATACTTTACACATGTTACGTTACCATTTCAATAACCTTGTTTTATTACATGAATTATTTAGAAAATAGAGATCAGACAGGTTTGATCTGGCCTTAATGTCTCTCAGTGTTTTCTAGAATAGTATTTTGTTACTCTGAAGGTAAATAATTTTTTCTACATTAAGTATTTTAGCTTATTTGCATAAATTAATCTATGCTAAAACAGACATCTCTGGAAACAAGATATAACTAAAAGTGAACAACATGATGAAATGTGAAATTGTCCTCACACCCCTAGCACTAGCTTAAACAGTGTTCTGTAATAGTAAAATTGTATGGATTAGTTAAAATCTGAATATAAAACTAGATGAAATGTCTGAAAAATATGAACTGCACACAATACGAGGCAGCAGTGTTACAAGAAAATCACATTCTGCACGTCTTGATTAAGATGTGACTTACGATATTTTCACTTTAATGTTACCTAATATAGCATATTTGCTCTCTTGTTGGTTAGCTATTATGAATAATATGTTGCTTTATAACAAATTATTTATAAAATAGAAAGCAACTGACAAAAGAAGATCATAGACTCTCAAAAATCACTTTATTTTTATTAATGACATTTGATTACACTTTGATTCTGAAGCAATTTGTAACATTCACTCAAGTTCCTTGCTACAGTTTGAACTTTTGACAAAGACAAGTCATGCCTTTGTCATAACCTTTGGCACGTAACTTAATTGATAATCAAACTTTATTTCTTATGATTGATTCATAGCTTCTCTTAGTAGTGTTTCTCTTAATGTTCCGGTATATCAAGGAATGTTCCGTCACATAATACAATTTAGTCCTTGTCAGTACAATTTAAAATATTAAAAGAATATTTTGTACATTCTGTCATTCTTGTAAATGTTTCAAAATGACAACAATAGTTTTCTTTATTTCATATCTATAACGTTTGATATATTTCTTATATCTTGATTTGGTATCACTAAAACAGTTTTGTCAACCTGGTAAAAGTTTTAAATCTAAAGTGTTTACTTTCATACCTGCATATTTTCTTTTGTTTGTAAGTTTGGTTTAGCACCGCTTTGCAACAGAAATTCATTCATGTAATGTTGAGCAGTTAACCTTACAACTCAGTTCTCTACAGGCAAGTGCTAAGTTCTCGGTATTATACAGGTGTAAGTCTACTGACTTCAGACAATACCTTTATAGAATCGTCATGGAGAGCAAAGGCCTCATCCAGATATCTGACTCAAGACCCTATGATTCGTCCTGTCGAGCTAGGGTTGGTTTTGTATATGTTCTTATAATGGTACTATTTCTAAATTTAAAAAAATACTTTTTATAAAACTTGATGTCTATTCACAGGACGACTGCACATATCAGCTTTATGATCATAATATTATGAACGCACAGATGGATATTATTGTATGTTTTATTGAGATTGCATCTAAAATTATAGTTACACGGATGTTGCAATATATACTTTAGGCAATTTCTGAAATAACAGAAGAAAACCTTCTTAAAACTTACCACTAACAGTTTAAATAAATCAGTATTTGACAATCTGGGCTTCAATTTCTTCTTAAATATCTTTTTAAAAAGCAATGGCAGTGGTAACGTATTTTAAAGTGTGTTACGGAAAAAAATCACACTGTTTGACAAATAAAGAAGCATATTGTATTATTGTAGTACAAAATAAGTAATATTAATTATGTTTCTGGAATATCTTCTAAATAATTGATGCAATACAACAAGGCTGTTGAAATGGTAACGTAACATGTGTAATGTATGTTACATTTTTATTCTTCCTTCAAAAAAGTGTTAACGCGACGTCTCCGAACATTATAGACCACATAAAAATTGTTATTTCATTGATAACAATTAATTATATCATTTTATTAGTTTTATTGGTCTCAGAATTTTATTCGTTGTTTGTGACACTGGTTCATTTTATGCAAATTAGCTGAGCACATCCAGTTTTGAGTAAAAAAATACTATAAGAGTAACAAAATAATATATTAAAACACACCGAGAGACTATAAGACCAGATCAAAGCTGTTTGGTACATTTAAATTTATTTGAAACTTAGAAAATGTTATATTTTAACAAAATTATGTCATTTTGTAACATTCTCATTAATATTCATGAATATGCAAATTTGTTAATTAACATAAAAATGCTGCTATTTCAAGGCTTAGCTTTATGTTGACACCATTTTTATTGTTTTATCACCTAAACTGACCAAGATATGACTGTTTATAATCTATATGGTTGTCCTTTTCAAAAATGAACGGTTGCCATGGAAACAATGAAATCATATATAGTTCAAAAGAGTTTTTTTCATGGGAACGTTTTTTATTTTGAAAGAGTTGGTCCTGCCGAACAATTTGGTACCTATGAAAAAAAGTCTAGGGGGGATGCATGGTAGACCTTATTGGCCCCCGTACTAACATAATTTCAATGTTTGAAGTACTTTTCAATGTGAGCTGAAATAAGTCTAAGGGGAGCGGTGGTCTAGTGGTTAAGGTGTCGGCCACTCAACCCGGGGGACGTGGGTTCGAGCCCCACTGGGGTCACGACCACATCTTCTCATATAACACCATTACTGGTTTTTCTAGGAGTGCTTCAAATAAGGTTTGAAGCTTTCGTCACAAGCGAGCTGAAATAAATTAGTATAAACTAAAAAACAACTTTCTAGTAAAAATAGTTTAAGTCCGACATTGTGCTTCAGTTCATACGAATTCAAATGTTTGTTTTGTCTAGTTGCTAGAAGACAATTCCACTTCCTAGATGATTTATAGCGGCAGACTATATGGGGGCACATGTGTCACCATTGATATACAAGACTCAATTCCACAAGTGACATTATAGATGATATCTTGGCGTGTGACAACACAAATATAACAATTGATGTTACCATTTGACAATGCAATCAACTTGACTGTCACTCAGAGCTAATATATCACCGTGTATTGAAAATGGTGGTCGCAGATTGATACCGTGGTCGGGGATTCTCGCGTGCTTGTTATATTTAATGGACCCTCTAGGGCAGCTCTTGATGTATGGGCAACGGCTTATTACAGGAACATCTATTCATTATAAATTCTATGTTATATTTATGATTTATACTCTTAATCTGGCCCTAAGCTCAGATCACTCTTTCGTCAATATGTGGCGATTACTGCTGTAGAAAATGTTAGGACTTTAAAAAAACTGCATCCTCTAAAATGTATTGCATACATATCTCAAGGTGTTGCTCGTTCCCTGTTTGGACGAAACGAAAATTTGCGAAACTAAACGGAAAAAAGTATATATGTTAATATGTGTTGTTGTTTAAGGAAAAGATTTTTAGCCCTCAATTTTTATTGTAGAAGACTTACATTCTTAAGGATTTTTTGAATGGTTTTGTTATTTCACAGTGCTTTAAAGGGGTTAACTTAGATATCTTTTGAAATATAATATGTGGTTTCGAATTATGTTGGTTGTAGTTTGTTCAAAGCTTTTGCACTATTTTCGATTTGTTGGTTGATTGTATATATCATTGTCCGTAGACAATGCCCGCCTTGAAAGCCTCTATGGTAGTGGCTCCTGTCACAACTGGTTATTTACGAGAAAACTTGAGAGATTTGTTAATTTTCTGAAAGACTTGAACCAGACTGGGGTACGGTGTTCCTTTGTTTATTGGCTATTGTTTTACATTTTCATTAACAATATGGTGCAACATGTTAATATACGAGGAGTGTTCAAGATTTGCGAACAGCATGAAATCATATTTAACACATTTATAATGTAGCAGGGCATACAACAGGGCATTCTTGCGTAATACCGATCTTCATTAAAAAAAACGCATGGGTACCTGATTATCCCTATGTGACTTATAACACAGAGCAATTAAACTGAAAGTTAGATAAATACACTGTCATTGCAGTCTTGATATTAACAATAATTATTATTAAAGAAATAAAAGCTATCTAACTAATACTATCGAGATATCATGCTATACTGTAAGAAGATCCTATGTTGTCAGTGACCATATTCAGGTTTACACGGAAATGATTTACTACAGTAACTCTTCACGAACACTAAATTAAATAGATGTTATGGTTTCTTTGTATTTTTTCCTACAAGTTTTGTGTCGTGCCCCTTCTCGGTCGGAACGCTTGTCCGTTTAATGTCGTAAAATGGAAGCATCGCAGGTGGAGGTAGGTTCCAATACCGCGGGAATTTTAAACGAGACACCCGACTTCGAATCACTAATTTATTCTTGAAGTGCTATAATTTACGACAGTTATAAACTGTTCTAGAGATGGCAGACATTGTATGAAATGTTTAGAATACGGGTACAGGTATTGTTCAGGCGTCAAGGTATAAAGACTCATTGTAAGTAACAAACGACTTTCAAGAGAGAATTTAGAATTGAAAAAGTGAGATTATCTTTCAAAGTAAAAAAAACATCGTTCCTTAGTAAAATCAACTGCACACTGTTTTACTTGCTGTCCCTGTTTCGGACATTACAAATTGCTTTGCATATGATATATTTTATATCATATTACAAGAAGAACATTTATTTTTCATTTTTCATCTTCAGTTAAACGATTGTCAAGTATTTTTCACAATTACATTTATTGTGAGATGACGATATTTATGACAGTTAACAATAATAATATAATATTAACATCCCGCTTAGTGTCTTCATTAACCGACACAGTTGAACTAAATTTTCTTAATTCTGAACATAATTTAATTGTTTATTTATGTGAATACTATTGTTAACGTGACTAATTCTGTAACTTCTCATTGTGGTCACTTAATCACTGTAAATCCTCTCTCTCGGTGACACTACCCACAAAACTTCCTGAAATATCGTCCGTAATAAGTTCCAAGAGAAATGTCATCCCTCAATATCCCATCTACACTTCTCGTTAATAATGTTTGACAGTATGACATCTAATCAAGAATACAATAAATTGTTCAGAGATATTCGTTTGTCCGAAATAGTCTCTACTGCCAGTAACATCTCAAACACAGATTTGATTGAACGTGTTTTGTCATAGGAACAACAGCGACGAGATCAAAGGAGACGACGTTTTGAACTGATATGTCAACTATGAAGCTACAATAAATTAAGTCAAAGACATTCTGTAAGTAAAAGTGCTAGGGCAAGTCTTTTGATTATTTTCTTGCCGTTATAAAGGTCGACCACGTATCACAAAAATTCCACATAACTTTAAAAGCAATAGCTGCGATCTAACAACGCCTTAGAATACGTAGATACAGAATACGTAGATACAGAATACGTAGATACAGAATACGTAGATACAGAATACGTAGATACAGAATACGTAGATTATAGAATACGTAGATACAGAATACGTAGATACAGAATACGTAGATACAGAATACGTAGATACAGAATACGTAGATACAGAATACGTAGATACAGAATACGTAGATACAGAATACGTAGATATAGAATACGTAGATACAGAATACGTAGATATATACTTTGAGAGAATTTTGTTTCATCTCTAGGTTATTACTATCATTTTATAATAATGTTCCGCAGGTGTAAATTTTATTACCTCTACCCAACTAACTATTCTACGCTTTTATGGTATAGTCGTAAAATCGTCATGCATAAAATGCGGTCAGGCAGCCACAAACCAGTGGGTCTATGAACCGGACCTACTCTGTTGTTGTACTTCGATGTATTCCATTTTTCTTTTATTCTGGACTTGGTAGCATTTGAAGGAAAAAGAATCAAATCTATTCACTAGTTCCTGGGAACAGTTGGGGCAATAAATTATTCATTAATCTTTCCAGCATCCTGGTATCATGCACTGTCATAACATTTACAAATTCAAACATTTTAATTGGCACCATCGCCTCCCGAGGACGTCCTTAAAACATTGCCTTAATTGAATTTCTTTTCTCGTTCTTTAATATATGACAGAAGAAACTCTTGGTGCCAGTGGCCTGTCATTAATCAACATCAGTTTCTGATTTTAACCGATTTATCAATGACACAAGGAACAAAAGGATGTTTCAAGCTTGGTCTCTAACTATCGTTTTCACTTAGCGTTTACTCGCTAGATTATATTTGAGCATTTTGTTAGCCCGATGACTAGAAGAGTTAAAGTTTGGCTTGAGTGATGTGTTGTCTTTGAACAAGTCATCTAAATTCCGACAGAAGCTTCGTTCGTCCTTTCGCTTTCATAATTATGTTTCATGTCTCTTTCCTGTTTGAGAAGTAGTGCTGAAATGTATTTTTAATTATTAGATATCAGAAAGTGTTTCTGTCGTCAGATGTCACAGCTGTTCATTTTACATTTATATGGGTAATGTTCATTTTACTACGAGACTGTCTGATAGAGTGATCGCTGAGTACTTTGTATGATAACGAAAGCGAAGGCCGAAGCAGCAAAATATTTCACCAATTTCAGTATTAAAATTAGTGATGTTCCGTAAGTTGAGTAATCGTCGCCAGTCAAAGTTTAATTCTGTCGACTGAGAATCGATTCTAGTCGCTGATTTTGTTGAAAAATTAAAATCCAGTTTCAGATACCTCTCACTGTTTAACGTATACACTTTTGTGCTTTGGTTAGTGCTCTTTAAAATGGATAACGCTGTATGGCCAGTTCATGATCGCCACAATAATATTTTTCTTTATCCTGGAAATACAGCATCAGACGCCTGGAATATTTCAGGTTCTACATGAAGTCTGAATGCGAGGGGTTGGGTCCTGTTAAGAATGACCTTGATACTACTAGGGTTATCTAAAGCGTACAGTAACGAAGGTACCCCGCCCACCTTTTGTATTTTCAGATTTTATTTGACAAGCTATTATTATTACTACATGTACAATACAAAATAGTGGATATAATCTAAAAAAAGATGATAGAACTAATTCAGACCAGCCAGGAATGACACCAACATATTTTCAATGTCAAGTTTGGCATTGCGTCTAGCACGACTTGAATCACAGGTCTTATGCCGTGGAGAAAAGTTGAATTCCAGTTAGTTTTCCATTTGGTCCAACAATTCCTCCCAGAGTGCCAGTCTGGACCGTGTTGTTCTAAACTTTTTAACAGGCGGTTAAGCTAAACTTTTTAGGCTTTATGTCGACATTTTAGAAGACCATGAAAATAACATGTATAAGTTTAGGACTATAAACGATCAAAAACCTTCACAATTAAATAAAAAAAATCATACTAGTCTTTCCCATCAAGACAAATATTTTGAATCAAAATTAAAACGGCGGTTAGTTTAACAGCCGGTAAAAATTTCGAACAACTGGGCCCTGAATGCCTTGCATATTACAGCAGCTGTGTCATAAAAATTCTTCATCCAGTGTAATAAAAGTAGTCATATAATGATATGAAAGTGTTAAGAAAGGTTTACTGTCACTGCCATATTGTTACATTACACTTTGATTCCGATTCTTTCCAATTAAGAATCGGACCGATTAATCGATTCTGCTTCAGCCGTCCGATTCTCATCACTTATTGAGTTTAATAGGAGAAAATAAATTATATCAGATTTGTTTTCATATTTTTATTTGCACCAATATGGAATAAGTTATTGACGGACTAGCCAAATGTCAAGTAGATAAAGTAGCGTTATACACAGCAGTATACAAAAACTGTATTTCCTACAAATATTACTTTGTCAATGTAAACAATAAAAGAATTATCCAAAACGAAAACGAGAAGCATTGTGTAAGCATGACTCCTCCACTTGAAAACAGTTGCAACTGATTTGTTTTTGAGATACGGACGTTAAATAACGCTTCAAAATTACTGACTCTGGAATTGTAAATTGGTTCTACCCGTATGTCTAGAATATGAGTTTTTATATGTGTTCTGCCAGAGATAATGAAAACTTGGGCGATGATTGATTATTTTCCTTCTCATACACAACAAACGTTGTATGGGTATACCATAATGAAGTATTTGCCTGAATAGATGCATTTAGAAAATCAAAAGACAGCGTGAATTCTCTACAAAACACATCTGTTATAGCAATTATACTAATAGATTGAGGATGGAGTTACAAAAACTCATTTTTCAAACACTATCTCAGTTTCTCCCTGAAATTGATGAGAGTGTTAATGAAAACATTTGCACTTTGTTGAAAAGAACAATTCATATTGATGCTTGTTTATTATTGAGTACGACAAGAAGAATTACTTAAGGGTGGAGATCAATGAGTATTGAATGATAGGGGAACAATCTGATCCCTTTGTAGAGCATTCTCTACTCGGGCAAATTAATATGAAAAGGGTCAATGCTTTGACCAGCGACTGTAGCTAGAGGTAAAGTGGTATGGTAATCTCGAGTGTACATAGTACTAAATTGGTCAAGAATGGAAATGAAAACATATAGGCATAATAGACTATAAACTTGATATCGATAGCAGAGATCACTAGATCTACCTTTTATGCGATTTCGCTATCTCATATTTACATTTTTGTTGTTTATTTTCATTACTTGGGATATCTAAATACTTATTTTTTGCCATATATCAATTTTACTGGTTTCTGTTTAATTGAATAAGTTATTTAGACTGTTGTTCAGTGCATGTATCTTTTCTTCTTCCATTTTCAGTGGATGTATTTGGTGGGCGTCTGATTAAAGTAATAACAGTCTCTGCGATATTACCAAGCAAATTTTAATCCTTTATTCAAATAGTACTGGTAAATCATAAAACCTTATTTTCAAGAGAACAGCCACACTTTAAACAATTGAGCTCTGTGTGTTTTTGTTTTTTGTTTTTTTTTTGTTCTAAACGTGGAAGATTTTCATCAGCACCAGCACACTGAATGCATTTCTCAACAAGTGCAACATTGCCCGTATAGATTATCACTGATGGGATGTAAGATGCAATGGCTGTCAGCTCTAGACCTTCATCAAATCAATAAATGTCAACAGTGTCTAAATAATGAGATCTTCTAGAAAATCTAAGCCCGTATCTATCTCACCACTATAACCGTTTCCTGTATCTCGGCTTTGTGAAATTTTATAGCGAAGATAAGAAGAGTTTTCCTGAAGGACAGAATCTGTAGAGCATTTACGTGCTTGGGAGTGAAGGCTGACTGCAAGTACACCGGTTATAATAAATTTCTTTTAGGGTGGAACTGGGAAAATGCTCTAGGAAATCATCTTAACTGGGAAAAATTGAAAATTACCATAATCTATATAAAGGTGTTTTTTTTTTGTGTGTAATATTTCCAAATGTGGGGTTGCATTTTTATAATTGTTCAACAGTATATCATAAGTGTTGTTTACAGAACCAAAATAAACAGATAAAGAAGCAACACTATTGTAAAGCAGCAAGAATACCGTAAGTTAACAATCATTTGGGAATTTTAAGTTCAGAATTGGGACAAAACATACCTTTTTGCTTTGGGACTGCCTCCTTTTATGATAATAAATGAGCAACATTTGTTGCTGAAATTTAAAAAGAAATCTTCTGGAAGTTCGCTTTGTGATTGGTGAAAACATTCAGATGCAGTGTATAGTTAAATATAACTTTAGTGTTATTTTTGTCTTTTTTGGTTGCATTTGTAGAGAAGTTGTAATCTGCTTACGTTGAACATAATATCACCTGTCTGAAAGCTAGCTCGAACGTTATCTGGTTAAATAATTGCGTCACATACTAAATGCTTTGATAAAAAACAACGTTCTGCTAAATGGAAATAATAAAAAACTAAATCTGTACACAGCGTATACAAGACGACAAAGGGAAAAAAACCGGACTAAGAAGAAATGAGGATTCTAAGGTGATTTTATAGATTCAGTTTCAGATTCGCAAATTAGTAGATACTAAGTAAGAACTATTACGAATACCGATACTGTGTGTGACGAGGCACTATTTATATCTTGACTAGTATTCTCGTTTTGGAGATGCCCTTTGTCCCCAACCCACAACCAGCCTTTGCTGCTGCACATATTTTCTGAGTGAAGACCGTTCAAATGAAAGTCACTTAAGGGTGGGTCATTTAATATTCTGCGGGGGAAGGGGATTTTATGAGAAAAAATTCTGACTTAAGATTTACATGAAAAAAAAATATTCTGGCTCCCAAATCTCAAAAAAACAAAAAACAAATTCCATTCATATGGGAAAATTAGACCCATCGATTTTTCGCACGGGTGAAAATATTTTGTATTGCACAAAGAAGGAGTCTTTCTTTATTTAGATTTATGGAATAAATATTATAGGTATTTTAGCTTTGCAAACGATGTGATAATATTCAATGCATTGTCTTTTTTATGAATATTTTATTTTTACAATAAATTTAAAAGAAAATAGTCTTTTTTGCGAATACTTAATATCTGTCTATCTACAATTAGCTACATAGAATATGGATAATTTGCTGAAATTTCTTCCGTTTGACAAAAAATAAATAGATTCTTATTTGACCTTGAAGACCATTGCAAACGTCTTAGTAATCTATATTCATTTAGCTATTGTTTCATATTAGCGTCAGTTTTCCTGGTTAAGTAGAAAATGGTCTTTTTTAAGCATTTTGCAGATGAGTATAGGTTTTTTTCGCTATCGGAAAAACTCGAACATTCTCGTATATTTCCGTCAATTCTTACGGAATTAAGTTTCTAAAATGTAAAGACTGATTTCTTCTCACCCGCTAAACTGCACACATGTAAGGATTGACGCTCCATAATCCGAAACGTTGAAATTTGAGGCGGCATATTTTGGGAAAGTTAGAAGACCGAAATTCAAATTTTCATTCAAAATCAATGCTTCAGCTGTTTCAAAAGTTAGTTTCACATTCAATCCTAGCTTTAAATTCGACTGCTTTGAAAATTCGAGCAGGCTTGAAATATAATACCGGGAATAATTTATTTAGATTTTTAAAAACCTGAATTTCGATATATCCGATCTTGCACGATTTTTAATCTTTGAATTATGATCTTGAGCAGATCGCAGTTTAAGTGTTACATTGCATTTCAGCTTTACAAAATTTGTACGATTTTCGAGCTGGCTCGACACTAATTGCTTGCTCGATATTTGACTGTAAAAAATCAGTTCCAATCTTTGAACAGGCTGTTCATTCAATACAAGATCGAAATTCTACTTTTGGAATATCATGAATTTCAATCATTGAGCTGGCCCGAAATTAAAAGCTATTTTAAAATAAGACGTTTTTCGATCTTCAGGTTTAGCTTGGGATCAAAATTCGACATGTTATGAAGTTGAATTTCTATCATCGAGCTGGCATAAGATTCTAAGCTAGTTGGACACGGCTCACGACATAATGATAAATGTGCAGTTATTTGATTACACACAAAACTATTTAAAACCCTTATTTCATAATCATGATCATCAAAAAGTATTATAAAAGCGAGCTTCTATCTAATTGTAATTATAAGATAGTATAAATTATTTTTGCAAAGTGATTATTCCGTGTTATAATAACGTGTTTCTTGAGAATAATACCTTTATAAAGGTATTCTGATTAATCCATCGAAGCTTCAGACAGCAGAACCGTTGTCTGATGATATGCATGCCTTGATGATACAAGATCTTTTGCTTCTCTTCCCTTTCTCTACCCGTCAGACTACTTGTACTTTGCGTTAGGTTTAGGTAGTTACGATATTTGTTTTAAGCAATTATTATCGAAAAGTATAGGTGAACTTTAGGTTAGGTGTGTATAGGGTGGTCATTAGGATATTTACCTATTTTTCCCAAAGGCCATGGTCTCCGCATGGTTTTCAGAGGTATAGTTTATCACATTATTATTTTCAAACGGGGAAGATTATATGTCCAAATATATGTCAAATGCACCAGAGCTGTGCTACACTTAAAAAATTTCCAGGGCAAAATGCCCTGTACCAACGCCCCCTCTCCCAAGTTGACCCTGAACATTAATTTTTGGCTGGCTATGTCCATGTATACGCTGATAAGCATATTTGAAACATTTTGCTTATTGTATATGTAGAAGTAGACGACAAAAGACTTGCATTTTGCTATTTCATGTACTTAAGGAAACTACTCAATACAAAAAAAGAAGAAAATATCTTTGGTTTACTCAGATAAAAAACTTCTGATGTTCAGGTTCTGAAAAAAATTCTGACTTTCCTACATAGCGAAAAGTTTCTCAGTTCCAAGAAAAATCCAAGGCAACTTCAAACCCACCCCTCCCCCACCAACGCAAGAGGTGCTTAAACAGCATTGATTCTATCAAATGAACAACTAAAATAGCACTGACTCTATCAAGTGATCAGAACTTAAATAGCACTGATTGTATCAAGTGATCAGAACATAAATAGCACTGATTTTTACCAAATGATCAGACTTAATCAGCACTGATTGTATCAAGTAATCAGAACTTAAAAATAACACCGATCTAATCAAATGATCAGAACTTAAGCAGCACCGACTTATCAAGTGATCAGAACATAAATAGCACTGATTATATCAAATGATCAGAACTTAAGCAGCACTGATTGTATCAAATGATCAGAACATAAACAACACTGATTGTATCACATGATTAGAACATAAATAGCACTGACTGTATCAAGTGATCAAAGCTTGAACAGCACTGATTTTATCAAATGATCAGAACTGCAACAGCACTGCTTTAATCAAGTTATCAGAACTTAAAGAGAACCGATTTTATCAAGTGATCAGAACGAACTTAAACAGCACTGATAGTGTCAAGTGATCAGAACTTAAACAGCACGGATTTATCAAGTGATCAGAACTTGAACAGCACTGATTTTATCAAGTGATCAGAACTTAAACAACACTGATTTATTAAGTGATCAGAACTTTAACAGCACTGATTGTATCAAGTGATCAGAACATAAATAGCACTGGTTTTATCAAATGATCAGACTTAATCAGCACTGATTGTATCAAGTAATCAGAACTTAAAAATAACACCGATCTAATCAAATGATCAGAACTTTAGCAGCACCGACTTTATCAAGTGATCAGAATATAAATAGCACTGATTATATCAAATGATCAGAACTTAAGCAGCACTGATTGTATCAAATGATCAGAACATAAACAACACTGATTGTATCACATGATTAGAACATAAATAGCACTGACTGTATCAAGTGATCAAAGCTTGAACAGCACTGATTATATCAAATGATCAGAACTGCAACAGCACTGCTTTAATCAAGTTATCAGAACTTAAACAGTACCGATTTTATCAAGTGATCAGAACGAACTTAAACAGCACTGATAGTGTCAAGTGATCAGAACTTAAACAGCACGGATTTATCAAGTGATCAGAACTTGAACAGCACTGATTTTATCAAGTGATCAGAACTTAAACAACACTGATTTATTAAGTGATCAGAACTTGAACAGCACTGATTGTATCAAGTGATCAGAACATAAATAGCACTGATTTTTACCAAATGATCAGACTTAATCAGCACTGATTGTATCAAGTAATCAGAACTTAAAAATAACACCGATCTAATCAAATGATCAGAACTTTAGCAGCACCGACTTTATCAAGTGATCAGAACATAAATAGCACTGATTATATCAAATGATCAGAACTTAAGCAGCACTGATTATATCAAATGATCAGAACTTAAACAACACTGATTTTATCAAGTGATCAGAACTTAAACAACACTGATTTTATCAAGTGATCAGAACTTGAACAGCACTGATTTTATCAAGTGATCAGAACTTAAACAGCACTGATTGTGTCAAGTGATCAAAACTTAAACAGCACTGATTTATCAAGTTATCAGAACTTGAACAGCACTGATTTCATCAAGTGATCAGACCTTAAACAAGACTGATTTATTAAGTGATCAGAACTTGAACAGGATTGGTTGATAGTTAACGTTATTTATCTTATTAATCAAAAGATATTAAAAACAAGGACACTCTCAGACAATGCGGGTCGTCTCATTTGTAGGGGTTTTAATCATAAATGTGAGTCATTTTTATTCACAATTCGAATCTGATTCAGTCTAGATAATTTATATATAAATTGTAATTTATATCTTGTAATCATATACGCCGTTTAAAGTTAGAATCCTTGTGTATCTAATTTCTATATATTATGCCTACTTTACTGGTCTCTCTCAATATTTTCGGTAAAGTCTAACATTCTGCAAAACTCACAACTTGCATAATGTCTGCCAATTTAGACTAATTTCTTGCCGAGTTTATCTAACTCGTATTACAGTAATTTGTAACGTCTGTGTAATTCAAAGACATTTCCATCAATATAAACAATCCGTTCGCAGCAAATTGATAGATGTAAAATTTCTATTCTTGTTTGTATTAATAATAAATTATTATTGATTTAACATTAAAATCGCATGACAGGTGTCAGCGTATTTGGTTCGCAATTGTAATGGTGACAGATAACTCATAAAGCGTCTACTGTAACATGGTACAAAACGCTTACGGGATTCTGATTAATATGTCATTAAGCAGTAGTTTCGAATTTATTTATTTTTCGTATTCTTATCAGGGATAACGGGCCCTGAAATGATTTATAGATAGTTTTCTAACGCACTATAATTATTTGTGATTCAGCTTTTGTTTATCACTACTGTGGAAAATTAACATGCAACATAGGAGTTGTAGGTTCGGTGAAAATAAAAGTTGTCTTTAACATACGTCATTTCTGTGCGATATATCATTTATAAACTATACGACGTTCTCAGATATACTACATGCATTGCAGTAATTTACACCGTGCTCGTAATCCATTCATACTTCAGCAATATTACCTATTCGCATCATATGTAATAATCATGTTCTGTCGGCCCACTTCAGTATTTTTAGCAAATTTGCCTTGATATTTTCTATTACTCAACCGAAGGCGATAATGAAACCCACAATGTTTTCACCTAATTCGTTAAACCACCTGAGTTTTTATCATTTACGTCCATGTTGTTGGCATTTTATTGTATTCAAATTCCGTTCCCAGATATAGAGATAGGAGGTCTGAATTATTTAGTGGAAATGCTGCAATCAATTTGACGCAGTTTGACATAACGATGAAACAATACCTGACAGGCCTTTCTAACGATGATTAATCGTTAGCCAGATGATGAATACGTTGTGAAAACTTAATTGGTTAGTTCGCCCTTCAATAAAATTGTAATGCCACTTCTGCCTTGCCTCACAAGAAATTCCTTATATTGCCAGTTCCGAGATGGCGGTAAATTCCGGATAAATTGATTTAGGACGACATGCAGAATACTTAGAAAATGGAAATGTAATTCGCTGTCAAAACAAATAAGGTGTTCGTTGGGACAAATTTACTGTTTTTGCTTCCTATTTGTGTCTTTATTCAGTTTCCATCTTTGTTATAACGCCGAGGTAATTTGTGAATTTCAAAGAATTGAATTTCAGTGACGACGTCATGGTGAAAAATACACATTTTCAATTTTGCTTCATGAAATATTTACTGAAAACGATCGCGTTTTCTCAAATAAGAATTTGTGCATCCTAGAGAATGTATTCTTTTTCAATTGCGAATATTTATTATGAAAATAATGCGTACTCTTAATTAAATAACCATGTTTTGCAAATCGTTGTTTATGTCATATACTGCTCGCAAGTGCACTAAGTGCATTTAGAAAAGCTTTGAGCAATGATTGTTTTATTTCTACCGCCTAAATTACATTTTTACATTTGGTGATTGATATTCTATAAAATGTCACGTGGTAATTTCAAATGCACATTCACGTTATTGGTCGGTGCTACTATTTCAATATTATGGCTGTAATATTACTTTGAACAATTTGTAGTTTGATAATGTTCGTGTGTCTTACTTTATTTTCTTGTAGCATATTGTATTTTAAAATCCATTACCAAGTTGTTCATTAATAGTTATATTGCAAACATGGCTCCAAAATATGTCGGATTTCATCTGTTCATCATAAACATATCATAAACCATACCAAGAAATTTTATTTAATCATCTTTAGGTTGATTTATTGAAAATAATATTTTATATTATCTTTGATCGTTTTGGGAATACTGCATCTAAATTGGCGGCTATTAGAGACATAAAAGTCGTGACTTTATCATTTAGGAAATTGGAAACACGTTTTTATTATGTTTTGATAAAAGAAGTTGTTCGTGCAATGGTTATGTTGTGACCGATTAACGTATATTGGGTCTTATATTTATTCTCCACTGACGTAAAGGCTGAACACCACTAAATCCAGCTCTTCTTTATTTCATATAAAATCCACTTACTTCATAACGGTTTTTCGAAATTTTCTAGCATATCAGATTTTCAGAGACTTATATTCCCATAAAGAACTAGATCGCTACTTTACAAAAAACAAAAAGAAAAGGGGGTGTTAACTTTTATATAAGAAAACTACAGTTCGGTAAATACAACCCGCTGAATTTACTACTTTTCGCTTCTTTCAATTTCTCTTTTCGAGACATTAAATTCTTACGCCGCCATTTTTACCTAGCATGCGATAGGAAGAGGCCGATTTCAATAGAATGCATAGTGATACATACTGAAACGTGGTAGGGTAAAAGTAAGCACGTTGCTGTCGAGAAAATGCACTAGGAAAGGAAAAAAGATTAGTACTATTTATATTTGGACTACTTGTGATAGACCAGCGGAGGCTTACATTCTATTTGGTAGTGATCAGCATATAACTGTAAGATGCATGTTAATGCCGCCATGTTGTACAGTTTGTCCTCACATCCATACTGACATCTGTACCTGTTTTCTTTTTTAAATCTCTTCTTTTTGTTATTATACATATATAATAAAATCAAATATTCAAATACAAGTCGTTAACAATTCGTTTTGATATTCAAATGTAAGTCGTTTACATTTCGTTCTACTATTCAGTATAAGTCATTAATATTTCGTTTTTATATTTAGTGTAAGTCGTTACCGTTTTTATATTCATTAGAAGTCATTACCATTTCGTTTTAGCTCAACTATTTGAAATTTTTCAAATAGAGCTTTTGTAATCACCAAGGTTACGTCAGCGCCGGTGTCGGTGTCGGCGTCCGCGTCACCAGCGTTTTGCATGTATGCAGGGTTCTCCCTACTATTGGATCAAATATTTTAAAACTTCAAAAATGTCTTCGACATCATTAGAGGACCTCCTAGGACAAGTTACATAACTCTAGCTTTTATTTTGTCAACATTATGTCCCTTTTTAACTTAGAATTTAAGTTTACAGTTTTGCTTGAAAGTATGTTTCTCAGAAACAACCAGGCCAAATACTTTCAAACTTCACACATGTCTTCGGCGTCGAACGATAGCATCCCAAGACAAGTTGCAGAACTCTAGCTTTTATTTTGTCAAAATTATACCCCCTTTTTAACATAGAAATGTTGTGGTAGTTTTGCAAGTAAGTATATTTCTCAGGAATTACTTGACCAAATGTTTTCAGATTAACCACACGTCTTTGGCGTCATAGGATGATCGCACATGGCAAATTTTATAACTCTAGCTTATATTTTAGCAAAATCATGCCCGTTTTTAACTAAGAAATTTTTGCTAAGGCCTTTATATGTAAGGTAGTATTAGGTGGAGGGGCTTCAAATAGTCGAGCGCGCTGTTATTTGACAGCTCTTGTAATAGTAGTGCATTATCAAGATCCTAAGATGTGTTTTTTTTGTTTGGTTTAACGTCACACAGACACAATTTTAACAATTAATTAACAATTTCAAAGAAAATAATATGTCAACTATGCTGAATATTTTTCTGAAAACAGCCAGGTTTCACATAAGAAATATTTAACCTAATTTTATATTTGTCAAACCAGCCAGTAACATTCACCCTGCTCTATCAATCATGCTGTAATTATCAGGATTACTTGTATCACATTAATCAAGGGCACTTCTACCAAATTTTAGTTGGTGAGTTTAGCATCTACTGCTGCTTAAAGGTGCACATGGAGGTACCTGGCTCCCGTGAGTATAGCATCTACCGCTCTTTGAAGGTGCACATTGAAATACCTGATTCTCGGTGAGTATGGCATCTACCGCTCTTTGAAGGTGCACATTGAAATACCTGATTCTCCGTGAGTATAGCATCTACCGCTCTTTGAAGGTGCACATTGAAATACCTGATTCTCCGTGAGTATGGCATCTACCGCTCTTTGAAGGTGCACATTGAAATACCTGATTCTCGGTGAGTATGGCATCTACCGCTCTTTGAAGGTGCACATTGAAATACCTGATTCTCCATGAGTATGGCATCTACCGCTCTTTGAAGGTGCACATTGAAATACCTGATTCTCGGTGAGTATAGCATCTACCCTTCTTTGAAGGTGCACATTGAAATACCTGATTCTCGGTGAGTATAGCATCTACCGCTCTTTGAAGGTGCACATTGAAATACCTGATTCTCGGTGAGTATAGCATCAGTGAGTAAAGCATCTACCGCTCTTTGAAGGTGCACATTGAAATACCTGATTCTCAGTGAGTATAGCATCTACCGCTCTTTGAAGGTGCACATTGAAATACCTGATTCTCGGTGAGTGTGGCATCTACCGCTCTTTTCAAGGTGCACATTGAAATGCATGGATTCTCGGTGAGTATGGCATCTACCGCTCTTTGAAGGTGCACATTGAAATACCTGATTCTCCGTGAGTATGGCATCTACCGCTCTTTGAAGGTGCACATTGAAATATCTGATTCTCGGTGAGTATGGCATCTACCGCTCTTTGAAGGTGCACATTGAAATACCTGATTCTCGGTGAGTATGGCATCTACCGCTCTTTGAAGGTGCACATTGAAATACCTGATTCTCGGTGAGTATGGCATCTACAGCTCTTTGATGGTGCACATTGAAATGTCTGACTCTCGGTGAGTAAGGCATTTGCCGCTCTTTAATAGGGCACGTTGAAATGCCTGGAACTCAGTAAATACGGCATCTACCGCTCTTTTTCAAGGTGCACATTGAAATGCCTGGCTCTCGGTGAGTATGGCAATTACCGCTCTTTGAAGGTGCACTTTGAAATGCCTGACTCTCGGTGAATATGGCACCATCGCTCTTTTAAGGTACACATTGAAATTCCTGGCTCTCGATGAGTATGGCATCTACCGCTCTTTTCAAGGTGCACATTGAAACGCCTGGAACTCGGTGAGTGTGGCATTTACCGTTCTTTGAAGGTACACATTGAAATTCTTGGCTCTCGATGAGTATGGCATCTACCGCTCTTTTCAAGGTGCACATTGAAATGCCTGGAACTCGGTGAGTATGGCATTTACTGCTCTTTGAAGGTGCACTTTGAAATGCCTGACTCGGTGAATATGGCACCATCGCTCTTTTAAGGTACACACTGAAATTCCTGGCTCTCGATGAGTATGGCATCTACCGCTCTTTTCAAGGTGCACATTGAAATGCCTGGAACTCGGTGAGTGTGGCATCTACCGCTATTTGAAGGTGCACATTGAAATGCCTGGAACTCGGTGAATGTGGCATCTACCGCTCATTTTCAAGGTGCACATTGAAATGCCCGGAACTCGGTAAGTGTGGCATCTACCGCTCTTTTCAAGGTGCACACTGAAATGCCTGGAACTCGGTGAGTGTGGCATCTACCGCTCTTTTCAAGGTGCACATTGAAATGCCTGAAATTCGGTGACTGTGGCATCTACCGTTATTTGAAGGTGCACATTGAAATGCCTGAAACTCGGTGAGTGTGGCATCTACCGCTCTTTTCAATGTGCACATTGAAATGCCTGGAACCCGGTGAGTGTGCCATCTACCGTTATTTGAAGGTGCACATTGAAAGGCCTGGAACTCGTTGACTGTGGCACATACCGCTCTTTTCAAGGTGCACATTGAAATGCCTGGAACTCGGTGAGTGTGGCATCTACCGCTTTTTGAAGGTGCACATTGAAATTCCTGGCTCTCGATGAGTATGACATCTACCGCTCTTTTCAAGGTACACATTGAAATGCCTCGAACTCGGTGAGTGTGGCATCTACCGCTATTTGAAGGTACACATTGAAATGCCTGGAACTCGGTGAGTGTGGCATCTACCGCTCTTTTCAAGGTGCACATTGAAATGCCCGGAACTCGGTGAGTGTGGCATCTACCGCTCTTTTCAAGGTGCACATTGAAATGCATGGAACTCGGTTAGTGTGGCATCTACCGCTCTTTTCAAGGTGCACATTGAAATGCATGGAACTCGGTAAATGTGGCATCTACCGTTATTTGAAGGTGCACATTGAAATACCTGGCTCTCGGTCAGTATGTCATCTACCGCTCTTTGACGGTGCACACTGAAATGCCTAACTTTCGGTAAGTATGACATCTACTGCGCTTTGAAGATGCACATTGAAATTTCTGGCTCTCAATGACCATGGCATCTTACGCTCTTTGAAGGTGCATGTGAAATGCATGTCTCTAGGTGAGTATAGCATCTACTGCTGCTTGAAGGTGCACATTGAAATGCCTGTATTTCGGCAAGTATACCATCTACAGTTTGAAGGTGCACTTGGAAACGCCTGGATTTCGATGAGTATAGCATTTACTGCCACAGTTAATGTGCACATGAAAATGTCTGGAACTCGGCGAGTAAACCATCTACTGTTACACGATGGTGCACATGAAAACGCCTTGCTTTTGGCGAGCATATAATCTACAATTACTCGAAGGTGCACATTAAAATGCCTAGCTCTCGGCGAGTATAGCATCTACTGTCACTCAAAGTTGCACATGGAAAAGTCTAGCTCTCGACAAGTAAAGCATCTACTGTTACTCTAAGGGACACATAGAAATGCCTCGCTGTCAGCGAGTATAACATATACTGCAGCTTGAAGATGCACATTGAAATGCCTGGCACTCGGCTAGTATAGCATATACTGCAGCTTGAAGGCGCACATTGAAATGCCTGCCACTAGGCGAGTACAGCATCTACTAATGCTTGAAAATGCACCTGGAAATACATGACTCTCGGTGAGTATGGCATTTACCGCTCTTTGAAGGTGGACATTGTAGTTTTGACTACTTTTAATATTCATATTATAAGGTGGACATTGAAATGCATGGCTCTCGGTGACTACAATATCTACTGTTGCTTGAACGTGCACATTAAAATGCCAGGCTCTCGACGGTTATAGCATCTACTGCAGCTTGAAGGTGTAAATTGAAATGCCTGACTCCCGGTGAGTATGGCATCTACCGCTCTTTGAAGGTGAACATAGAAACTACTGGGCCTCTGAGAATATGGCATCTACCACTACTTGAAGCAGCACATGGAAATGCCTGGATCTCGGAGCGTTATAGCATCTACTATTTCTTGAAGGTGCACATTGAAATGCCTGTTTCACGGTGAGTAAAGCATCTGCTGCTGCTTGAAGGTGCACATTGAAATGCCTGGCTCTCGGCGAGTATAACATCTACCGCTATTTGAAGCGACACTTGGAAATGCCCGGAACTCGACGAGTATAGCATCTTCTGCTTCTTGAAGGTGCACATTGAAATGCCTGGCACTAGTTGAGTATGGCATCTACCGCTCTTTGAAGGTGTACATTTAAATGCCTGGCTCTTGGTGAGTATAGCATTTACTGCTGCTTGAAGGTGCACAAGGAAATGTCTTCCATTCGGGGAGTATAGCATCTACTGGTGCTTGGAGGTGCACATTGAAATGCCTGGCTCTCGTCGAGTAAAGCATCCACTTGGGCTTCAAGGTGCACACTCTTGGTGAGTATACCTTCTAGTTTTGCTTGAATGTACGTATTGAAATGTCTGGCTCTTTGTGAGTATAGCATCTACTGCTGCTTGAAAGAGCACACTGAAATGCCCATCACGTAGTGAGTAAAGCCTATACTGCTGCTCACAGGTGCTCATTCAAATGTCTGGCTCTCGGGGAGTATAGCAACTACTGTTGCTTAAAGGTGCACATTGAAATTCTTGGCGCTCTGCGAGTAAAGCATCTACTGTTGCTCGAAGGTGCTCATTGAAATACTTTGCTCTCGGTGATTACAGCATCTACTACTGCTCGAAGGTGCTCATTGAAATGCTAGGCGCTCTGCGAGTAAAGCATCTACTGTTGCTCGTTGAAAGAAATACTTTGCTCTCGGAGGGTATAGCATCTACTGCTGCTCGAAAGTGCTCGTGAAATTCATAGCTCTCGGCGAGAACAATAGCTACTGTTATTTGATGGTGCACTTGAAAATGCCAAGCTCTCGGTGAGTAAAACATATATCGCTATATTTGAAGGTGCACATGGGAATTTCTGGCTCTCGGTGAGTATGGAATCTGCCGCTCTTTTAAGGTGCACTTTAAAAAATACCTGGCTGTCGTTGAGTTTAGCATCTTATTGAAGGTTGCTCTCCGTTAATAAAGAATCTACCGCTCTTTGAAGGTCCACATGGAAATTCCTGGCTCTCGATGAGTATGAGTACCGCTCTTTGAAGGTGCACATTATAATACCTGTCCGTCGGTGGGTGTAGCATCTGCCGCTATTTGAAGCGGCACTTGAAAATGAAAGTGCGCTGGAAATGCCTAGCTCTCGGTGATTATTTCATCTATATATTTGAAGGCGCACATGAGAATTTCTGGCTCTCGTCGAGTATGACATCTGCTGCTATTTGAAGGTGAACATTTAAAATGCCTGTGACTCATTGAGTATAGTATCTGCTGCTGCTTGAAGGTGCACATGGAAATGTTTGGCTCTCGGAGAGTATAGACTGTTCTGTTGCTTGCAGGTGCAGATTGAAATGACTGGCATGCAGCGAGTATTACATCTACTGCTGTTTGAAGGTGCACATGGAAATGCCTGGAACTCGGTGAGTATAGCATCTACTGCTGCTTGAAGGTGCACCTTGAAATGCCTGGCTCTCAGTTAGTAAAGCATTTAGCGCTCTTTGAAGGTGTACATGGAAATTCCTGCCTCTTGATGAGTATGGCATCTGCAACTCGTTGAAGGTGCACAGGGAAACTACTGGCTCTCTCTCTGTGAGCATGGCATCTACCACAATTAGAAGCGGCAAATGGAAATGCCTGGATCTCGGAGAGTATATGATCTACTGTTTTTGAAGGTGCACATTGCAATGCCTGGCTGTCGGTGAGTATAGCATCTGCTGCACATTGAAATGCCTGGCTCCCGGCGCGTATAGCATCTACCGCTATTTTAAGCGACACTTGGAAATGCCTGGAACTCGACGAGTACAGCGTCTACCGCTGCTTGAAGGTGCACATTGAAATGCCTGCCACTCTGTGAGTATGACATTTACCGCTCTTTGAAGGTACACATTAAAATAACTTTCCGTCGCTGGGTATAGCATTTACCGCTATTTGAATCGGCACCTGAAAATGGAAGTGCACATAGGAACGCCTAGCTCTTGGAGAGTATAGGATCTACCGCTATATTTGAAGGTGCCCATGGGTATTTCTGGATATCGATGTGTATGGCATCTGACACTCTTTAAAGGTGCACATTAAAATACCTGCTGTCGTTGAGAATGACATTTTCCGCTCTTTGAAGTTGCACGATACAATACATGTCTGTCGGTAGGTATAGCATCTACCGCTATTTGAAGCGGCACTTGAAAATGCCGTGAGTAAGTATCTTGCGCTCTTTGAAGGTTTACATGGTAATCCCTGGTTTGCCCTCCCTGGTAATCCCCTCTTTGAAGGACCTGGGAACGTCTGGCTCTCCGTGAGTAAAGCATCTACCGCTCTTTGAAGGTGCACAAGTAAATTATTGGCTCTCGGGGAGAATGTCATTTACGACTTTTTGAAGGTGCACATTACAATACCTGTCTGTCGGTGGGTATACATTGTAACATCTACCGCTATTTGAAGCGGCACTTGAAAATTCCGTGAGTAAAGCATCTTGCGCTCTTTGAAGGTTCACATTGTAATTTCTGGCTTTCGATGAATATGGCATCTTCTGCTCTTTGAAGGTGCACATGGAAACCCCTGGCTACCTGTGAGTACTGTATCTACCACAATTTGAATTGACACATTGAAATACCTGGTTCTCGGCGAGTATAGCATCTACCGCTATTTGAAGCAAAATTTGGAAATGGCTGGTCCTTTGTAAGTATGGCATCTAGAGCTCTTTGAATGTGCGCATTGAAATCCCCTCCACTCGGTGAGTATATCACCTACTGCTGCTTGAATGTGCATATGGGAATGCCTGGAACTCGGCGAGTATAGCGTCAATAGTTGCTTTAAGGTGCACATTGAAATGGCTTCCTCTCTATGAGTATAGCATCTACTGCTGCTTGAAGGTGCACATTGAAATGCTTAGAACTCGGTGTGTATGGCATCTACTGCTGCTTGAAGGTGTACAATGAAATGCCTGGAATCCTAGCGAATATAGCATCTACCGCTATTTAAGGTGCACCTTGAAATGCATGTGACTCGGTGAGTATCGCGTCTACTGCTGCTCGAAGGTGCACATGAAATGCCTGGCTCTCGGTGAGTATAACATCTACCGCTTCTTGAAGGTCCACATGCACGTGTTTGGTTCTCGCTGAGTATAACAGCTACTGCTATTAGAAGATTTACTTAGAAATGCCTAGCACTAGGTGAGTATAACATCTATCGCTGTTTGAAGGTGCATTTGGAAATGCCTGGCTCTATGTAAGTATAGCATCTACCGCTGATTGAAGGTGCTCATGGAAATGCCTGGCTCTATGTGAATATAGCATCTATGGCAATTAGAAGATGTATTTTAAAGTGTCTGGCTCTCTGTGAGTATAACGTTTTCCACTTTATTTGAAGGTGCACATTGGATTTTCTTTCTCGCGATGAGTGTGGCACCAACCTCTTTTTGAATGTGCACATTAATATATCTGGCGGTCGGTGAGTATAGGATCTACCGCTATTTAAAGCGGCATTTTTGAAATGCCTTCCTCTCCTTGGAGTAAAGCATCTAGAACTCTTTGTAGTTGCATATGAAAATTCCTGTCTCCCGATGAGCACGTCATCTATCGCTTTTTCAATGTGCACATGGAAGCTCCTGGCTCTCTGTGATTATTGTATCTACTACTGTTTGAAGCGGCACATGGAAATGCCTTGATCTCACAGAGTATAGCATCTACTGCTGCTTGAAGATGCACATTGAAATGCTTGGTTCTCGGCGAGTATAGCATTTATCTCTATTTGAAGCGACACTTGGGAACGCCTGGAACTCGACGAATATAGCATTTACTGCTGCTTGAATGTGGACATTGAAATGCCTGGCTCTTGGCGGGTATAGCATCTACTGCTGGTTGAAGGTGTAGATTGAAATGCCTGGCTTTCAGTGAGTATGGCAATTACCGCTCTTTGAAGGTATACATTGAAATGCCTGCCACTTGGTGAATATAGCATCTACTGCTGGTTGAAGGTGCACAAGGAAATGCCTGCCACTCGGGGAGTATAGCATATACTGTTGCATGAAGGTGCATATTGAAATGTCTAGCTCTCGGTGAGTATAGCATCTACTGTTGCTTGAAAGTGCACATCGAAATGCCTGGCTCTCGGCGGGTACAGCATCTACTGTTGCTTAAAGTTGCTCCTGGAAATGTCTGGTACTCGGATGAATATAGTATCTATTGCTGTTTGAAGGTGTAGATTGAAATGCCTGCCACTGGATGATTATATAATTTACTGCTGCACGAAGGTGCACATGGAAATTGAAGGTGTACATGCAAATGCCTGGAACTCGGTGAGTATAGGATCTACTGCTGCTCGAAGGTACACATGCAAATGCCTGGAACTCGGTGAGTATAGCATGAAGAATGTCTGGAACTCGGTGAGTATAGCATCTACTGCTGCTTGAAAGTGTACATGAAAATGCCTGGCTTTCGGTGAGAAAAGCATCTACTTCTGCTTTAAAGGTGCTAATTAAATGCCTGCCAAAATGCCTGGCTCTTGGCAATTAAAGCATCTACTACTGCTACTTGAATGTGCACATTGAAATGCCTGGAACACGGTAAGTATAGCATCTACTTCAGCTCGAAGGTGCTCATGGAAATGTATAACACCCGGTGCGTATAGCATCTACGTCTGCTCAAGTAGCGCATTGAAATTCCTGACACTCAGTGTGTATAGCATCTACTGCTGCTCGAATGTGCGCATGAAAATGCCTTGCAGTCGGTCAGTATTGCATCTACCGCTATTTGAAGGTGCATATTGAAATGCCTGGGTCTCTATCAGTATAGCATCTACTGAAATGTACATTAAAATGCCTGGCTCTTGGAGAGTATAGCATATACTGCTGCTCGAAGGTTCACATTGATATGCCTAGCTCTCGGCGAGTATAGCAACTGGCTCTCGTTGAGCATAACATCTATTGTTGCTTGAAAGTGCACATTGAAATGCCTGACACTTGGTGAGTATAGCATCTTCTGTTATTTGGAGGTGCACATTGAAACGCCTGGCTCCCGGCGAGTACATTGCGATGTTTCGTCCGTCCGTTATTCCATCCATCCGTCCGCAATTTCGTGTCCGGTCCATAAATCTGTCATTCATCAGGGATTTTGATATTACTTGTTTCCCATAATCAGACGACATGTAAAACGCAACACCCAGAACTCTGGCCCAAAGGTCACGGTCACATTTGGAGATCAAAGGTAAAAAAAAATTCCTTTTATGTGCAAAACCAGGACCCCTAGCTCAAAGGGTTTTTTTCCTGTCCTTTCCGTAACTTAAAAATCCATAAAGGGATTTTAATATTACTTGGCACAAATGTACCCCATAATAAGAGGATGTGTCTTGCACAATTTTAGACCCCTATCTCAAAGGTGAAGGTCACACTTGGCAGGCAAATGTTAACATGGCATGAAGAGTGTCTGTTTCGTGTCCGGTCCAAAACTCTGTCATACATTAAGGGATTTTAATATTGCTGGCTACAAATGCTTCCCATAATCAGGCGAGCTGTCATGCGCAACACCCAGAACTCTGGCTTAAATGTCAATGTCAAATTTTGAGATCAAAGACCAAAAAGTTTGTTTCCCCCCCCCCCCCCCCTTTTATGTCCATAACATTTTCATGCAAAACATGATTTAAATATTACTTGGCACAATTTTCCCCAGGATGAGACGACATGTCATGCGGGACTTCAAGACCCTTGTTGAAAGGTCAAGATCACACTGAGGTCAAATGCCAACAGCGCTTTTTTTCCTGTCCGGTCTGTAACTCAATAATCCTTAAAGGGATTTTAATATTGCTTGGCACAAATGTACCCCATAATAAGACGACATGTCATGCGCAAAACCCAGACCCCTAGCTCAAAGGTCAAGGTCACACTTGGAGGTCAAACGTCAAAAGGGATTTTTTTCCTGTATGGTCAATAAATCTGTCATCCATTGATGGATTTTAATATTACTTGGCACACATGTTTTCTGTAATGGGACATTGTGTCTTACGCAGTACCCTCAGGTTACAGTTTGAGGTCGGAGGTCAATAGGCTCTTTTTTCCTTTCTGGTCAATAACGTTGTTTAATATTACTTGACACAAATGTTCCCCATAATGAGACAGTTTGTCATATGTTATACCCGGACCCCTAGCTCAAAGATCAAGGTCACATTTAAAGGTCAAAAGTCAACATTGCTCTTTTCCTGTCCAGTCTGTAAGATATTTAATATAGGCTCATGTGTCATATGAAAACCCAATTTTAAAAAAAAATGTCGGTGTATTTTCTTCAGAATTACTTCCCTTTAATTTGATGATTTCTTACATTTTTCTCATATTTTCCCACCAATTTCAGAATAAAAAGTTAATCAAAATTGAAATTAAATATTCTGTTTAGATTTATAGATGTTATAAGTAGGGGACTTTGTATTGCATGACAATACTTCATTTACTTGTTCTACATGTAGTACGAACGTTGCATATTTATTAAGTACTCGTAATATAACGGATGGTACAAGTAACTGTATATTTACATATGGACTTTACACCTTATTCTGATTGACTTATTTATTACTTAAACGCTTTACGTTACGTAACATACCGGAAAACGAGACCACTTTTATAGAGCTGAATAGCATGTATGATTACTTACGAACTAGATATATAACCATGAAACGGAATGATTTCAGACAGCATGCTGAGCCAGTTTCCTAACGGCCGTTCACACATGTTATATAACGCCAATTCATATTAATCATAGGCAAACTATTATACTTTATAAACCACGTTTGTGTCAGTGGAAATATTTCTTGACTGGATAATCTACACAATCTAAACTGGAATCCTATTTTAACAAGAGGGCCATGAAGGCCCTGTTTTGCCCACCTGGTCGAATTTTTTACCGCAAATAGTCCCGTTAACATTCTGATCTTGTTTCTAGTAGATCGGGAAGAAAATGTTGTATCTGACCACCATTAACAACAGTGGTGTACGAGTTAATCTAGTGACCTTGTTTTTTGGCCCAAGATCACCCAACTTCAAACTTTAAAGTCGCATTAACTGTAAATGCTCAATAAACTAGAGTACTGACAGTTACTAGTAATGGGAAATTTTAAAATAAGCTGAAATTTGTGACAAAGTGAGCCGTGTACTCAGTTCGTTTAAAATTCTAAAAGAGCTTGAATGCTAGTTGACAGGGGCGAAGAAGGGCGTAGTCCTGATCGTAAGTCACCTGTAAGTAACCACAGTTCGTCTATGTAGAGACATATGCAATTAAGTACATATGTAACAAAGCGAAAAAAAGCTGTCCAAAAACGTGCGTAATTAGTTTAGTGAGCAAGGGAAGTAACAATGCTGAAACTTTATTGTAGCACAAACTTTGGATTCAAAAAGCTTTTCTGTATACATGCAAGAAATACAAATTTAAACAAAAATGATGTTTGTCATAGGGCTATATTATCCTCCATCAGAAAACAGTTATGGAATATAAGCGGTTGTTTCGGTTGTTAAAGGCTAATTTGACACAGGAGTTGCTGCTTCTGTGAGCGACACCAGTTCAAAGGAGGGCAAAAGTAATCTCTTAACACAAATAGTATTAATGCAACATAATAATCATGTTCTTAAATAAGACAAAAAAGTAATACAAAAGTGTTGTCTCTTCTCAATAGAGGTCTCTTAATACAGGTCTCTCAATACAGGTCTCTCAATACAAGTCTCTCAAGCAAATTTGACTGTTTCAAGATTGTTGATTAATGCCAGTGATGTATTTTCTGCTGAAATATAATGCTTCACTTAGCATCTCCCCTCCCGTGATCTCGTTTGCTTTACTATGCACCGTTTAGCGGGTTATCAGGGGTAAAAAAATAACCAAGAACAAACATGTTTACTGGTTGGGAACCAGTAGCCGGACACATTTTCATATTTCGGCTCCATTATTTCCTAAGAAAACATTTGAAGTAAATAAAGCCCACACTGTACAAAGTTCAGCTCCTTCTGCATCCGATGTTGTTATTAACATCGCGTTTTGACGTAAAATATGGGTTCTATGGGGCCTCAAATATGGTCACAAAAAGAAATTATTTTCCCCGTGAGGTAAACCAGTAGCCGGACAAATATGTTGACGATGTTTTGCTGTTATTTTGATATATGCATTGAGCTCTCTTAGATTTGTCGATATGCTTTTTTTTTCACCAGTTTTCTCTGTAGTATTCAAGATGACCTATTTAGGACATTGATGATCCTCTTGTTTTTGTAAATTTTGGTAAAAATTTCATAAAGAATAGATTTAAAGATTTATTTTGAGATTATGACAGTCATGTTTTTAACTAGAACATGCAGTAAAACTCGTCACTGTTTAGGTTTTATAAAAGCAAAATAATTTCAGCATAAACACAAAGACGGCTTTTAAAGGAATGAAAAAAGTGAAATAACAACACGCAGCAGTAAGAAAGTGTTCCAATTCTCTATTTACCAAGCTTCAAATGTTTATAAAAATCCTCCTTTTTTATTACCGTTTGGGTTTGTTTAGAGAGATGTATCACATAAAACATTTCCATTCTTATTATCGAGCCATATTTATGGGAATTCCCAGTGGGAGACCGGCCACGCAGATCGCAATATGAAATTATCAGTTTGATTTATATATGAAACTGCATTAATACTGCTATATGACATATAAATGCAATAAATTTCTTGGAAATGACAGCCTATACTATCGCTTACCAATCATACACCATAAATTACCAGAAAATTAGTTTTTCTATTAGCTTCTATGGTTTTCCGAAACTAGACACCTCGTGCTTAACAATCAATTTCTTTACAGACATAAATTATTACTTGATGAAAAAGAATTCGATATGCTATAAAATAGAGACTGCCTAGACTCCTTGGTTCCAGATTACTAATGTTTTTCACCTTATGTCTCAAAACGTGCATTTTGTTCACCATATCTAATGTAGTGTAATTTGAAAATATAACGTTTATTGTTTCTAGCATGCAAAGCATTGGGACCGATTTACATGTTTGTAAAAGGCAGGGGAAATAAATCAACTTAAACGGTGTAGTTAGAGATATTTTCTAGGAAATAAATTTCCAAACAAATTGGACGATATGACATTCGTATTTGGCATGTTGAGAAAATGAAGCGGCACGAGCATGCAGTATCTCGTAACATGAAACGCAATATGGATCACATACAGCTGCCTTGATGGCTTCTCAATTTAATTACAAGACAAATTGTACACAAATTGGTTGTACATCAAGTATGCCTGTCAAACTTTGACGTCCGCGCAAAGTCATCAATATTGAATACCTCAATTTATATTCTGTTGTTTAACATGAGAGTATAAAAATACAATCATTTTATAAATTGTAGGATTCATGTTGCCAACTTTCCGTAACTTTATGACTTTTTGATTTTTTCATTAAATGTTTGTTTTAAATAATGCATTAGAATTAAACCGTGTTTTCTCTGTATAAAGCATAAGAAGTGTACTAATATTCTAATCAAAACAAATATTTTATTATTTAAATTATTACAATAACTTGCATACAAAACAGCATTTTCAGAAGACATTTTACTGAGTTTAAAAAGTAATAAAATTTCATATGGTTTGCACTGTCACATTATCTGACTAAAGTTAATATATGGAACCTCCAATCAGTTTTATATCTACATATCTACCTTTTTATATTGAGTGGATAAAGTAACACATCTCAGGTTAAATAACTGAAGTAAGAATATATCAAATCTTTACCAGTTTGTGATAATAAATTAATAAAGTAGATTTAGCCAAAATCTATTATATCAGCGTATGGATATTTTTGTACCGTAATATTCCTGAGGTGTAAAACAACAAGTTCTAAAAATTCTTCTCGTTTTACACGGCAGAGCCAAGATAACACTTCATCACTTGTGAGATTGTTTTTCATTTATATGTCATAACAAGTGATCAATCAATCCCACTGACACAATAAGAATTCGCCCGTTTATGCAATCAATTTCTGAGATAATGAAGCAAATTTACAAGATCAAAACTCAAATCAATCATTTTCAGACATAAATATAATACATAGACTAAACTCTTTGCCCTTCTGTCAATTCATAGACAGTGGTTTTTCACTAACTTAAAAGCATTTTGAAGCGTAATTACTGTAGCATTCATCTTAAAGTTAAATTGATAATGATTAATGAGAGACTACCGTTTTGTCGTCGCTTTATCGATCCTTTATCTCCCTTTCATCTGGCATTCTTCAAAAATGAAAATCAGTAAAGGACTAGATAGTTGAATCAAGTGTACTATTTCAAAAAGCCACGGTTTTCTTCGCTTTATTCTATTTGTCAGAGTGTCAAGATCTATAGACGTTAATGACATCTGAATGCATGGAATCGTTCTTCACACAGTTATTGTAACTGGAAAAAAAAGTTATTTATTTCTAAAATGCTCTCTGAAAAACACGTTCGTGCCAGCCTCGGTGACGATTATACTAGCTAAACCTTAACATTACGTCTGGTCAAATAACAAACTGAATAATGACGAGTTATTCCTTACTCGACTTATAATATTTCTAGGCGAAAACAAAAACATGGCATGTGTTCAGAACATGTTTTGTAGGTCTTATAGTGAGTAATTAAATCATGTTGAAGAAATAGTGAACGCGATGAGACTTTTTTTGTTGTTAATTTGTCTGTTACTTATTCGCGTTTGAATAAGGAATAAGTAACAAAATGAATCCATTTACTTATTCCTTTTTTGAAGTATATCAGTTCTCGGCGGAAACGATATGACATGTGTTCAGAACACGTTTTGTAGGTGTTATAGTGAGTAATAAAATCAAGTTGAAGAACTGATGAGCGAGATAAGGTGTAAGTTCATTTATCTTTTACTTTTTCATGTTCTAATTATTCAACTTCTGCAATTTCCTGATAAAAGAAAAATGTCATGTGTTCGGAACAGGTTTTGTAGGTTGAAAAGTGTGTTACTTAAACATATTGAAAAAAATGGTGAACGTGATGAGACTTAATCAGGTGTTTATTTCTCTGTTACTTATTCGCGTTTGAATAAGGAATAAGGAATAAGTAACAAAATGAAACTATTTACTTATTCCTTATTCGACTTATAATATTTCTAGGCGAAAACAAAAACATGGTATGTGTTCAGAACATGTTTTGTAGGTCTTATAGTGAATAATTAAATCATGTTGAAGAAATAGTGAACGCGATGAGACTTTTTTTGTTGTAAATTTGTCTGTTACTTATTCGCGTTTGAATTAGGAATAAGTAACAAAATGAATCCAGTTACTTATTCCTTATTCGACGTATATCAGTTCTCGGCGAAAACGATATGACATGTGTTCAGAACACGTTTTGTAGGTGTTATAGTGAGTAATAAAATCAAATTGAAAAAATGATAAACGAGATGAGGTGTTATTTTAGGTTCATTCATCTTTTACATTTTCCAGTTCTAATTATTCGGCTTCTGCAATTTTCTGATGGAAGAAAAATGTCATGTGTTCGGAACACGTTTTGTAGGTTGAAAAGTGTGTTACTAAAACATATTGAAAAAAAAAAATGGTGAACGTGATGAGACTTAATCTGGTGTTTATTTCTCTGTTACTTATTCGCGTTTGAATAAGGAATAAGGAATAAGTAACAAAATGAAACTAGTTACTTATTCCTTATTCGACTTATAATATTTCTAGGTGAAAAAAGACATGGTATGTGTTCAGAACATGTTTTGTAGGTCTTATAGTGAGTAATTAAATCATGTCGAAGAAATGGTGAACACAATGAGACTTTTTTGTTGTTAATTTGTCTGTTACTTATTCGCGTTTGAATAAGGAATAAGTAACAAAATGAATCCAGTTACTTATTCCTTATTCGACGTATATTTGTTCTCGGCGAAAACGATATGGTATGTGTTCACAACACATTTTGTAGGTCTTATAGTGAATAATTAAATCATATTGAATAATTGGTGAACGAGATGAGACTTTATATGGTATTAATGTGTGTGTTACTTATTCGCATTTGAATAAGGAATTGGTAACAAAATGAATCCATTTACTTATTCCTTATTCGACGTATATCAGTTCTCGGCGAAAACGATATGACATGTGTTCAGAACACGTTTTGTAGGTGTTATAGTGAGTAATAAAATCAAGTTGAAGAAATGATAAACGAGATGAGGTGTTATTTTAGGTTCATTCATCTTTTACTTTTTCCAGTTCTAATTATTCGGCTTCTGCAATTTTCTGATGAAAGAAAAATGTCATGTGTTCGCATGTGTTCGGAACACGTTTTGTAGGTTGAAAAGTGTGTTACTAAAACATATTGAAAAAAAATGGTGAACGTGATGAGACTTAATCTGGTGTTTATTTCTCTGTTACTTATTCGCGTTTGAATAAGGAATAAAGAATAAATAACAAAATGAAACTTGTTACTTATTCCTTATTCGACTTATAATATTTCTAGGTGAAAAAAGACATGGTATGTGTTCAGAACATGTTTTGTAGGTCTTATAGTGAGTAATTAAATCATGTCGAAGAAATAGTGAACGCGATGAGACTTTTTTGTTGTTAATTTGTCTGTTACTTATTCGCGTTTGAATAAGGAATAAGTAACAAAATGAATCCAGTTACTTATTCCTTATCCGACGTATATTAGTTCTCGGCGAAAACGATATGGTGTGTGTTCACAACACATTTTGTAGGTCTTACAGTGAATAATTAAATCATATTGAAGAATTGGTGAACGAGATGAGACTTTATATGGTATTAATATGTGTGTTACTTATTCGCGTTTGAATAAGGAATAAGTAACAAAAATGAATCCAGTTACTTATACCTTATTCGACTTTGATCATTGCTTGGCGAAATAGATATGAGATGTGTTCAGAATACGTTTTTGTTGGAGATGAGAGTTTATGTTTTGTTGTGTCCTCATGTTGTTACACGGCGTCTCCGCCAACACGACAATATCGGGCGCCAACGCGATTTAAAAATTTAAAAATGTGTCATGTCGCCGCCCTTCTTTTGCCGTGTCCTCGTGCTCGCGGGGGAGGGGGGGGGGGAGGGTTGATGGAGGGGTGCACCAACACGACAGTAATAATTTGTTGTCGTTTTGGCAGGAGCGGCAACACGACAAACAAGCCACTACATGTGGCCCAAAGTTACTGTGATTATTCTTCCTCTCATTCCTTTTGTATAAGTCACATTAATTACTTTACTAGCACCAAAAGTACCTCCCCTCCTTCCAGAGCTCTTCTATCGGTTATGTCTCGGAAACCTGAAATATGAGCAAATAAAATTGCGCTAACTTGCTTGATAAATTCAATTTGATTCAACGGGAATATTATTCATAGCGATGAGGATACATATAATTGTTTGTGACACAAAGAAATCGTATAAAACATTTACTTTGACTGGCTGTCAATGTGAATTTGTTGGTGTCTCTGACAATAGGCAGAAGCTGATCTGAACGTCAGTTTGTTTATAGTGACTGGGATATCTCATGATGCTTGCAACGATAATGTTGTGTTCAGTTTGTATTAATAGAGCACTTGCCTTCAAGACCAATTCTCCTCCCATTGCCACACAAGAGAAATTAGCTCGGGAGAATATATTAATATCAAAGCTTATTATCAGATCAATTTACACGTGCTTAAGCTTTTCTACTGGCAAAAAGGGATTTTTGATTTATACTTTAATAGTCATAATAACAAAGTAAATCGAGTTCGTATAATTAAAATATGTTTTCTACAAAGGCATGTCATTTCCAGCTGAGGCGTTTGACCTGCTCTCACATTTATAAGATTTCAGTACCTCTGTAAGAGCAGCCACGCACATAGGCCAAACTGGTTAACGTTTGCGCTTCGAACTATTGTAAACCCTTCTTTTACTGATTTGGACCTTTTCTGTGAAAGAGTCACCCCAACCTTAAACTATAAACTCGTATATATTTACATGGTATGTATTTTGTATAGAAAGAAAAAAGTTTATTATTGGTGTAATACTATCAATGGCGTCCATTTCCGCAAGCTGACAACATTAAATACATAAACAAAATGGCGTCGTTCGAAAAAAGTTTTGTTTTGAAAGCCGGCAACTAAAATTTCAAAAACAACATTCTTTCTTGCACATCGGACGAGAGGTTCTAGTGATATCACCATGCTTGAAAAAATGACGCCTAACGAACTACATTTATGTAGTAAAATCGTGCATTAATTTTTATTGTTTACAGAGAAAAATCAAATATTCTGATAGTACCTTTTTGCTCCTCATTCTATATTTCTCAATTTAGAAAAAAAGTAATATTACGAAAAATGCACCAGGTAACGTTGCAAGCGAAAAAATATACAAATATACCAGAACTCAACGTTGTACTGCACCGTTAAAATTTCATAACGTATTTACCGGTATTGATTTCCCGCGCACTTTGCAAAAAAATAGTGCTGGCAAGAAGAAAGTAAACTCATTTATTTTTCCTTCGCCGAAGGCGGAGGGGCATCGTTTTTGGCGTTGTCCGTCCGTCCGACCGGAATTCCATACATCCCCATTCTTCCGGTAAAAGCTGTTTTCCCATTGATGTGTTTGAAAATAAAAATGAAAATGCTTCAAAAAGTATTTCAACTAGAATCACCAAACCTCACATAGTTATCAATTAGCGCACGACCTTGTGTCATATAATGTATCCCCCTTGACCTAGTAAAGGCAGAGTTGTTCCTGTTGATTTGGTAAAAAACAAATGAGAATACCTATAATTCAAAAAGTATTTTAACTAGAATCACTAAACCTCTCTTAATGATTAATAAGCACATGCCCTTTGCTCGCTTATGGTATTATCCCCCTTGTCCCCGTAATAGCTTGACATGGTAAAAGATGATCCATATGGAATTTTACACAACTGTAGATTACTATGGGGCGGTAGAGCACGCGCAATTGCATCGAGCTCACTTCATAAACTGCAGAATTATTGCCCTTTATTTAATTTACAATTCATAAACTCCCACATAACAAAATAATCCATTTATAAATCTTTTTGAAATTTAATACAAATATAGATCTTTAGGCCAGAAATCCCCCCTTGATTTTGTAAAACGTAGGAACCAACAAACTATTGCTTTGTACTTTTGTACATAACTTGTGTATATCTAGAAATTCAATATCTTTCAAAATATAGCCCCCACCCTACCCCATTCACAAAACAACATATTCTGCGGGGGATATAAATTTACTGAATTTGCTTGTTTCTTTTGGCATTATTTGTCGAATATGGTATGCATCTATTCTACCACTGGTTTTTAGGCGCGGATGAGAATGAACAACTCTCGAGCAACTCGAAAAAGCCTCGTAACCTCCTAATAACTTTAGGAACACAATAATTATGGCCCTTATAACCCATATAGAGTATTTCTTTGCAAATGGCATAGGCCCACTTTTGCTATAGGATAAAGCGACCAAGTTTTGTTGGAGACTTAGGTATGCGTTCTGGTCACTGTGTAAATGTCAAGGTCACTGTTCCTAATATATCCTGATCTAAAATATTCTTATTTCTGTTAGTACCTCTTTTGATAAAAATATGGAAGCTCTTCCAGTGAGTGAGGAATGAGAAATTTGGATCAATATGACATCCATTTTGAAAATGTAAGTGATTTTAGTAAGCAGGGAAGGTTTTAAGGGTGAAAACTTTATCGAGGTCAGTGGGGGATTGTCACACCCTATTTGGCTCTCTTTGGACATAGAGCCCTTGCAGAGATATTCTTAAGTTTGAGCTATACACATAACACCAGTAGGTCTGTTCCGCATATGTTTCCTTGGTCTCTTTATATAACATAAACCACGTAATTGCTAATTCATTTCAGATATTGAGATAAAATTCTAAAAGTTGACTTGAAACATAAAATAGTCCGGACCAGCATTCTACGTTCAATAATGTGTCTGACGTTGGCTCTAAAAATCTTCCATAGTAATAGGATGTTGAGGTCAGTATTCAAGCTCGGCACTCAAGTTATATGAAAAGTTGAATGCCGATGGTCGAGTGCTGTATTCTAGCGCGTCCTCTACTGGTGGGACACCGGAGGGTACTATAGGAATGCCCTCCGTCCATCTGTCCGTCCGCAAATCTGGATCCTGCATTTACTCAAGGTTCATAAAACTTGGTATGTGAATAGAGGGCAGTATGTATATTATGTTCGTACATGACATATATTTCTAGGTCATAGGTCAAGGTCACTATTGAATGTCAAGTTAAAACTGTTTCCACTCCTTAACTTTTATATGCATTGATGGATTATCTTAGTGCTACACACAAACGTTCCCCATGATCAGACAATGTGTCAAGACATGATCTATGCTTGTCGGTGAAAGGTCAATGCCACTGTTTAAGGTCAATTAAAACTTGTTTCTGCTTTATGACTTATAATTGCATCGGGTGATTTTATTACTAAACAGAAATGTTCCCCTTGATTAGACAATGTGCCGCGCACATGACCCGTGGTTGTCGGTGAAAGATCAAGGTCACTATTGAAGGTCAAGTAAAATCGTTTCCGCTCCATAAGTTTTATGTGCATCGATGGATTATCTTAGCACTGCACACAAATGTTCCCCATGATGAGACATGTCGCGTACATAATCTATGCTTACAGGTCCATGTTACTATTGAAATTAAAGTAAAAAATAGTTTTTGTTTCTTAGCTTCTAAATTGAAGCAGTTTTGGGGCGATTAGCCCCAGAGTGAACAAAACGATTCAGATTCTCTTAATACGATCTGCCTACAAGTAACTAGTAAACAATTGCCCCCGAAAGAGTCCTAACATTTCCGCAGAACAGTATTAACATGTATGGCATATAAATATGTATAGCTGTCCAAAATACATAGAATACCATAATTTCTGCGTGATTCTGTAAATGATTATGTCATACAGCTCTCTTTTATCCTTTCAGATAACATTAGAAACTATTACATAATGAAGGTAAATTAATTCGCCCCCTATGAATGAAATATCCGTATGAATGGAACTTTTTCGTCAAACTCAATGACATAATACACACACTGTGTAATATGCAGAGATAAAGCTAATAAATCATGCGAAATGTAAGACGTATTTAACAAAAATACAATATTTCTCATTAAAATTTTATCGAAACACTTAGATAATGTTTATGTTGTTTAAATGGAAACGGAATTCCAGCGACCACTTCGTTATAGCTTATGACCTTGGTCTATAAATAGCTCATCAAACAAACACAGGTTCCGAGCACAGTTTCATTCATAACAAACGTCGATAAGAATTATACTGTGCATTATTAATTATTCGACGCCGCCAGGAGGCGGTGTCGAGTATATGGGATACAGGTTAAAGGTCAGTAATTCAAATCCTTCTTTGTTTCATATAAAAAACGAAAACTTCAGATCGTCTTTACGCATCTTTAGAGAACATCACTTTTTCCTACACCTATTTTTCATGAAAGTTCTATCACAAATTAACGAAAAAATGAAAAGAAAATAGGGGGTTATGTAGTTCCTAGTGAAATGCCAGTCAGTTGTGGTCTGCTACCCTAGAAATGGCGCATATTTGCTCTCGTCCGCGCAATAAACACCTGCTTCCTGTTTCGATCTGCAAAACTTGCCATGTGGGGTGTATGAACATGAAAACCGTCTCATTTCATGCAGAATGTATTCTAGTAGTGAAAAATGGTGATTAAAGCACTCGTTCTACACGAATTTGCGCAAAAAATGGGAAAATTAGGATCTATTTATTATGAACTTCTTTCGACTACACCACGGAAGCAAATTTTCGACCGAATTACTGACCTTATTCCTACACTTTTATTTTGGACCCTGTAAAGATGGTAATGAATAGTTTCGGAATGATAAACTGAACACAGTGAATAGTTTGTAAAAGGACCCTCGATATTGCACGATAGATTTTAGTGAATAAACAAAAAGTGGCAAAAAGAAAACATAAGAAATGTATGTAATGCAACTTATTATGTGATATAAAACAATGTTATCTGTCTTTCCTCTCCTTATTTGTAGAGCAGAAAATATTTTCTTAATTTACAATTTCGTCAAAATGTTGATCCGATTTATTGATAAGGGAGGTTACTCTGTATGTCAAGTTTTCTATTTCTGACCTTAGCATGACCTACTTACCTATCTCATTTTCTATAAATAGAACACACCGCAGATATACCATACTGCAACGCGTGATTTGCGGAAAAATACGGAAAATTATACTTTGCCTGCATAAAAACGTATTAACAAATTAAATAAAGGAATCAATAAGCATATATATGTTTAAATGAACGTAGGAAGTACCGCTGTTAACTTATTGTTAATCTTTTGTCTTATTTTCTTTGTTGATAGGTACAGTGATGTAATTTCAGAATGCGCACATTTTTGCAGATTCCTTTTACCGTTGTATATTTATATAATTGTTATGGTTACCTTAACTTTTAAGCATAGAGTTTCCCATGTGTGACCACATGTACAACTGGTCAGAATATTTCTAAATAGTTTATAAACTCATCTTGATTCTAGCCTTTGACTTTTTTTTTGCTTATGTGTCATATACTTATTGTTTACAGATATTCACTGTCAACTAAGGTGTGCAATAAAGGGCCATCATTTGGCTGAATTTGTCAGTGACAAGTTAATACTTCTTTAAAATGTGGTTAGATCGAAATATCAAAAGCCATGGGACCATAACTTATCAAAGCATCATTGATTTTCAAATAGATTTCCTTATTGAATTTATATTTTCATTAATTTTATATGACTAGTCAGTTGCTCCGTTTGTATTATATCTTGTTACTTGTTTCTTTCTTTTTTTTTAACTTGTATAGATAGACAGTCAATTCCTGTCTAACTTAAAAAAAAAATTCATTAAAACAGTTTCTACACTTTGGCAGCGGGTTATTATGCTTGCTAAATTTCTTGTAATATTAGATTTGAATCAAGTTTACCGTTGGTCCAAAAAAATGAATTCTATGATATTCCAAAAGTATATAAGAAAGATTCATGACATTTGCTTTGTGAATAGGGGCAATATAGAGATTATTCATGTTATATCATTCTTTTCTTGGACAAAATTTTTGGTTGTTTTGGCAACGGAAACTGTGTAATCTGCATTCTGAAATATATAATGTAGGTGACTAAAGACCATGAAACTTCATCAGTGAATAGAAAACACTCATTACTTTATATGATAATAAAAATAATGGTTTCTGTGAACCACAACTTTGAAATAATTATCTTTCAACATTTCCTCATTTCCCAACTAACTGCATTTCCGGAAACTTCATACACATACTCCTGTATATAAGAACTTTCCACAGGCGCTGACCTTAGTTGGTGAAATAAATTCTTTAATTTTGTATGTAAAGGGACCACCTACTCGCAATGTCAATGTCATTGCAGGTAGAGGATTTGTATTGCATGGTTATACTTTTCTATCGTGCTTATTTTTCATGCTGTTAACAGTTTATAACATATATTGTATTATGTGCTAATGTTGATAATTTGTAACCAGTCAGACTAACCAAACTAATAATTAGGTGATTTCTCATATTGCAATAAATGTACTTCAGACACAACACTTGGCGGCGTCTTTGATGCTTGCATCAATGAATTTCCTTGTAATCTTGTTGGATGGTTCAGGGAGTGCTGTGAGTGAAAGTTGATGGTCTGGATTATCTCTGCTTCAATTTCACTATGATATATTATTCAATGAAATATGTTCTGTTGAATTATGCCTCAGACCTTTCTCAAGCTTGATGTTATTTTACCTCATGTAAGGCCATGAGAAATTATCATTAGAAATATGATTGTTCATTATGTTTGATAAATGTATTACTTTTACTAGGTATGATTTTGCATATAATACAATAAATAATGAGCACAGAATATGTATAATGTAAAAGGGGAAGCATAAGTTTAAAAAATCAATTCTTCCTGGTTCTAGGGGAGGTAAGAGAAGAAACAAATGAGCATATTCTACGATTTGTATACCGAAACAGCGTGCATGTTATATTTTGTTACAGAAATAATGTTTTCATTTACAATAGAAACTGTAATATTATTTGATTTAACGGCAAAAGACAGTGCCGGCGTTCCATAGTTTCTGACACAAATAATATAGACCTGTTTAAAAACCTGAAAACTAAAAATGACTTTTCTGACTGGAAAAGGGGTAATAATTCTGACTGAATGCAATTCGATGTAAAAATACATATCGGTGTTTCCCGATTGGGAAGTAATGTTTCCTGTTTGGGAAACTTTGAAATTAATAAATATAAAAGTTAAATAAAATTTGAAAAAAATCCGAACGGTAGAAATTTAGATAAAGTATATAAGTTTAACTTGGCATATTTCATTTAATGACACCATGTATACTCTTATGCACCAGGCCTTTCGATGGAAACAAGTCAAAAATGATGAGTTTGCTTCTCGGACGGGAAACAAGTTACTGTATTTGGGAACAAGTTTCCGTTTGGGAAGTGGGAAAACCATAAATTTATTTCCTGAACGGGAAGTTTCCCCTACTGATATTTGAGTTTTAACGCTAGCTGTTTACACAATATACATGTCGGCCTGTTACATGTCGGACTTTTACAATATACATGTCGGCCTGTTACGATAAACATGTCGGACCTTTACAATATACACGTCGGCCTGTTACGATAAACATGTCGGACTTTTACAATATATATGTCAGACTATCACATGTTACAATATGTATCTCAAAATGTTACATGTCCAACTTTTACAGTATACATCTCGGACTGATACATTTTGGACTTTTGCTAAATACATCTCGGACTGCTACATGTCGGACTTTAACAATATACATGTCGGCCTGTTACGATAAATATGCCGAACTTTTACAAACATTGCATATATGTTGGATTGTTACATGTTGGAATTTTACAACATAGATCTCGAAACTATTACACGTCAAACTATTACATGTCAGTTTGTTACATGTCGGTCTTCGACAAATACGTGTCGACTTGTTACCTGTCGGACTTTTACAATATACATATCGGGCTTTTATATTATACGTGTCGACTTGTCACCTGTCGGACTTTTACAATATATGTGTCGACTTGTTACCTGTCGGACTTTTACAATATACATATCGGGCTTTTACAATATACGTGTCGACTTGTTACCTATATTTTACAATATGTATCTCTTGGACATTTACGTTAGTGGGTGTCAGGGATGTTGCACTTTCCATTGCCTCTCATGAACAGACTCAATCAAACCGAGTCTGCTATTATTTTGCTTGGTTGCATTCTGTGCTTCCAAAGGATCTTCTTAAAGCTTTTATTATTTTTTAATATATATGTCGGACTGTTATGATTAACATGTCGGACTTTTACAATATACATGTCTGTCTGTGGAAAATAATCGTCTTTGATTAGGCTTTACTTAAAATCGTGTACCCCGTGACGCCTATTTATCTAATATTCACACTTCAGTTGATATTATGATATAGGTTTATTTTGTTTTGTTACATGCATGTACGTAAAATATTCTTCCAATTAGATATAATGGGAATTGTAAAAAAGAAAATTACGTTTTAATGTCATTTTACATGTTAGGCATGAAAACGGAGTCATCATCATTTAAAAATAGTCTGAGTTAATATGTACGTAACGCGAGAAAATCAAATGTATTATACTTAATTTTGTCCTTCTTTGGCTTTTTGATATATTTTAAGTTATACCTTATTTTGTATAGCATCCATTTCATGATAAACTCATTCCAAGGTGTTTTACAATCATTTATACATATAAGTTCCACAATGTGCGTGACCATTTACCATTGTTATCTGACCATGCTAATATTTTTCTATTAATATTGTTGCAAGTTTTCAAAAAAAAAAAGAAACATGTTATGCATGACACGTTCATTTCCCTCCTCATTTCATTTGTGAAGAGGAATCTTCTTAAGTTTTTCAGGAAACCTTTGATTCACAAACAGTTATATAAAATCGAATGACACAGTGCTGCTATATTTTCTTTGGGATCATGGAGTACATTCATTCGCACTGTATTGGAATTTCGCTTAAGCCAGTGCTAAGGGGTGTGAGCGATGTTGCGAGTCTCCAGTGCTAAGGGGTGTGAGCGATGTTGCGAGTCTCCAGTGCTAAGGGGTGTGAGCGATGTTGCGAGTCTCCAGTGCTAAGGGGTGTGAGCGATGTTGCGAGTCTCCAGTGCTAAGGGGTGTGAGCGGTGTTGCGAGTCTCCAGTGCTAAGGGGTGTGAGCGATGCTGCGAGTCTCCAGTGCTAAGGGGTGTGAGCGATGTTGCGAGTCTCCAGTGCTAAGGGGTGTGAGCGATGTTGCGAGTCGCCAGTGCTAAGGGGTGTGAGCGATGTTGCGAGTCGCCAGTGCTAAAGGGCGTGAGCGATGTTGCGAGTCTCCATTGCTAAGGGGCGTGAGCGATGTTGCGAGTCGCCAGTGCTAAAGGGTGTGAGCGATGTTGCGAGTCGCCAGTGCTAAGGGGTGTGAGCGATGTTGCGAGTCTGCTATTACGTTGATTGGTTGCGTTCTATGCTTCCAAAGGATCTTCTCGCAGATTTTTTTTCTTATCTAAAAATATAGCAACTGATTCAAAACATCATATTCATATTAATGAAATCATAGTTACAACATGTATCACTAAGAAAATCCAGACAACTTGGAAAACGAAAAACGAACTCAAAATCTAAGAAATGGTTTGCCCTAGACTACAGTTAAGTTATTTAACTTGATACTTACGTCTGGCTTGGAACTGTGAGTACATCACACCAAAGTACACAGCTGCTGATACCAGCGAACCCACTAATTATAGGGACATAACAGTAATGCCACGTTTAGCTAAGCTTTCAATAGTGTCTTAAATGACAGACAGACTTCAGAAACATCTTTATTCTAACATAATTATCAAACCAAATCAAAATAGATTTCAGTCAAAAGATAGAACTACATATTTGTATGAAGAACATTAATCGAAAAGCATGCGGGTAATAACAAAAAAAAATATATGTTTGCTTTGATGATTTTACTAAAGCGTTTGATTTTGTATTGAATTTAGCGCTCTTCCGCAAATTATTAATGCTTCTGGACCTTTCTATACAATTATAATAGAAATGTACAAACAAAGATTTGTGTTTGTTTGGAAAGTAGCATTACCACAAGTTTTACACCAGTTACTTGGGTGCAACAGGGCGATAACCTAATCCCGAACATGTTAACTAACTTTTTCTTTAAAAACGAACATGTTCTTTTTTATACATGAATTAATGGCATATTTGATATTCATGATGATCCTGTTGAACTGAATAATCAGTTACTTAGTTGTCTGTTGTATGCAGATGGCCGTATTTTGCCTTGATAAATTGTATAAATATTTTACTGATAACTGTGTTTCAGTTTGAAAACTGTCTTTGTTTCACATTGATAACTGTCTTTCAGTTAGTTATTTTACAGAAAACTAAGATAATTACTTTTTGAACTAAACACATTATCTGTGCGAAATAAAGTGTAGTGCATTTACATACAACATAATATTATGTAAATACTGTGGTCTGTTCACATAATATCTAATGTAGATAACTATATATGTAAATAATGTAACTTGACAAATCTGATTCGTAATAATGTGTATGTTTTGTAAACATTATGGCCTAGGTCGGAATTAATCAACGTTTAATAGTTGGCGAATATCGTTATTTATAGCAAAAGTTATATGGAGCCATCTGTAATGCGCTACTTCAACAATGACGGCATGATTAAAGGAGAACTCAAACGAATATAGCCCCTGTTCACATATATATCTGGTACGGGTAAATGTGCATGTATATAATATGGCATGTTCATATATCTTATGCAGAATAAGTTGTACGTAAGTTGCTTTTTTGACAGTCTGATGCAGAAAATTATAGATATATGCCAATAAGTTTGCTTGCTGATATATTTGATCAAGATGAAAGTTGAATTGTGCAAAGCATTAGTGTGGTTTATCATCTCAGTCTAAATTGTTTCAATGAAATTATTATGATAAAACTTATATCTAAGTAGTGACTAGGCGGGCGTCTAGACTTACACAGTCTGTTGAGATTAAACATTTCCCATTTTATTTATTTTTTTTTTTAGATATATATCAAATTTTCTGTAGCTCCCTTTTACTGTGGCTAGAGACAGAGGCTAGAGATATTGTAAATTTTATGAGAAAGTGGTATCAGAGAGGATTTTATGGCCAAGTGCTTTACAGGTAATGACTCTAACGACTGATGTCAGTCTAGCGGACGTCATGTGATATTTTGCCGTCATAAATGAAATAATAGGGGATTTATCACCGGCGCAAAGCGCCGGGGATGAAAATCCCCGAGACGGTAACGTCCGTATATAGATATTCGTCTTTGCTGTTTGCATATACTGAGGCAATTTTTTCGATGTTTTCCGGTTCCGGTTTATGTAAAATCCGCTGACTGGTTGTCTTTATGAACATCCGAGCACCCCGAATCAGTCATAGAAACTCGTAAACCGCGCTAACATGATTATTTTACTTCTTTTTCGTAATGAAAACTGTACATGCAACTGAAAAACACTTTTAAAACAGTAAGGAAGTGTAAAGACCGTCAAGTTTCTGCGTGGAGAACGAAATTCTAAAAGCTAGTGCGAGAACGCTGAATGACGTCACCGGCATGGCTTCCGTAAATTTTGCAAAGTATGATATTCGCTGTAAGAGGTATGATGACACTAAATGTAAACTACAGTTTAGAGCAAAGTTTCACTTTCTTGAGCGTTGAATATTTCTTTCTAAGCGGATATATAAAAGATAAATCCCCAATGCTAGGCGGTGCCTTAATTCATATTAGGGGATGAAAATCCCCGAGACGGTAACGTCCGTATATAGTTATTCGTCTTTGTTGTCTGCATATACTGTGGCAATTTTTTCGATGTTTTCCGGTTCCGGTTTATATACACACCGCAGACTGGTTGTCTGCATGAACATCCGAGCTCCCCGAATCAGTCATAGATATTCGTAAACCGCGCTAACATGATTATTTTACTTCTTTTTCGTAATGAAAACTGTACATGCAAATGAAAAACACTTTTAAAACAGTAAAGGCCGTCAAGTTTCTGCGTGGAGTGCAAACAAACAAACAAACAAAAATAATCCTAAAGCCAGTGCGAGAACGCTGATTGACGTCACCGTCACGGCTTCCCGTAAATTTTGCACAGTATGATATTCGCTGTAAGAGGCATGATGACACTAAATGTAAACTACAGTTTAGAACGAAGTTTCACTTTCTTGATCGTTGAATATTTCTTTCTTAGCGGATATATAAAAGATAAATCCCCATGCTAGGCGGTGCCTTAATTCATATTATGATCTCAACGGTTCCGCGCGTCATCCGGATTTTATTGCAGATTGTGTATTTATTGGAGAGGTCTATCAAGACCTCTCCATTGTGTTGACTTTCAAACTAGGAGGATTTAGACTAATCTACTAATTTTACGGCGTTAGATTTCACTTTCTATGGCGAATTGCGGTGAGCCAGTCTAAAATGGCCCAATGCGCACAAGTAAGTTTTGAAATCCTCTCAGACGAAAATAATTGTTCGTTAAAAATAAAGAAATATAGTGTAATACTATTGTTACAAATGTTGGAAACGGTTCAGTTATTAATAGCAAAATATATAGCTATATATTTACTATTCTTTGTTCGCAGTATTCGAAGATATGCATATGCATTGAATCACGTTAAAATATATTTCGTTCAATTAGATAAATTTATTGTTTATCTGGCGGTTCGTTTGCCCCGTTCGTTTGAGCCACGGAAGATCTGCCGGAATAAGAAGAGCTCTTACGAGATGTTCGACTGTGCACTAGAACAAATAAAATGTTTAGAATTTATTTTTCAAATAGCACATTAACAATAAAAATCTCTGAAAAAATACATTTAAAACACATTTAAATACATTAAAAAAGAAAAAAGAATGATATATTTTTACACAATCGGCAGACGTCCGTTCGATTGTGATTTTCTTCCAAGCTCTTCCAAAGCTTCTCGGAAGCTGTTCTCTTGGGCCAAAACGAACGGGACATTTAACAAACAAGCTTGTCCTCGCAAAAATGGTGAGATGGCAATTTGGCAGCTTTCACCAGGGCCAAGTTCGGATTGGAGCCAAAGACTTAAGTGTACAATTATTGTAGTGGTAGCTTTTGAACATTTTTATATGAAATTCAGTAACTAGGAAATGCTTGGGTCTACAGTCCTCGGATTTGCGGAGGTTGATCACCTACTGAAGATGACTTATCGATTTTGAGATCATTAGGTCGTGGTTATAGCGACCTGGACCAAGAAAAAACAGTTTCCAGACTATAACCCAAGAAAGCTTAGGCCTAGGTTCTCTAAACTTGATACGAAGGTTGGCCATCACCAACAGAATGATGACCCCTAATAGGTCACAGTGATCTGCATCAGGGAAACTGTTTTTCGTATATTGCACAGCCTATCATATAGGAATAAGGTCGGTAATTCGGTCGAAAATGTGCTTCCGTGGTGTAGTCGAAAGAAGTTCATAATAAATAGATCCTAATTTTCCCATTTTTTTTGCGCAAATTCGTGTAGAACGAGTGCTTTAATCACCGTTTTTCACTTCTAGAATACATTTTGCATGAAATGCGACGGTTTTTAATGTTCATATACCCCACATGGCAAGTTTTGCAGATCGAAACCGGAAGTAGGTGTTTATTGTGCGGACGAGAGTAAATATGCGCCATTTTTAGGGTAGCAGACCACAACTGACTGGCATTTCACTAGGAACTACATAACCCCCTATTTTCTTTTCATTTTTTCGTTAAATTGTGATAGAATTTTCATGAAAAATAGGTGTAGGAAAAAGTGATGTTCTCTAAAGATACGTAAAGACGACCTGTAGTTGTCGTTTTTTATATGAAACAAAGAAGGATTTGAATTACTGACCTTTAACCTATAAGAGCTGAAATAAGACTTCTCGAAACACACCGCACTTAGTCTTAATAGTCATAAATCGGTTGTATATGATATAAAAGGGTGTTTCCATTGCAAAATAATAACAAAATTTGAAAAATTTTGAATTTTGACCATATTTTGAGTAGATGCGCCTATTTTAGCAGCGATTTCTGGGATTAAAAAGCCAATATTTTGTCTCCAGAATGTCAGAAAATGCACAAAATGCATCCTTCTGGGTCTTATTCATGACGGAATGAATGATATTTCAGAATCCCAAAAATAATGCAAACAAGTCAAACTTTTACCAAAATATACAATAAAAGGACCATAGGGCCAAAATTTAGCCCAGTAAATGGGTAGGGGGTGGCTTCTATTAAATGTCTATATTTCTCTAAAATCTCGAAATTTTACAATGAAACTTGGCAATATGTTTGGTAATACACCTTTCTTGAAAATAGAGATGAAAATGGTGTGAAATTTGATAAGAAACATTTCTTATAACCAGAGACATAGATCTATGTCCTGATATAACTTTAAAAGGAGCAACACTGGACCTCTCCTATGTTTCTTTTTTAAAAGAAGCCTATTTGTGGATAATATGGCTTATTTGCATATTTGATGCGTATAAATGTATACGTAAATCATTGCTGACATAATGATGTGGTTAAAAGTATAGATCTATCAAAATAATTCGATTTGTTCAAATATCTTATACGGATAGAATGTAGATCTACATGTATAGAATGTGGCTTGTTGACATATCTGATACGGAATAAAGTGTACGTAAATAGGTTTATGAATTCGCTTGCCATTTGCAGCATATCTACATGACGTTTGTTAGGAATCATCCCAACATTCTCTCAAAGGGAAATACCAAGGGAGGCTACGGAGAAATTCAATTTCCAAGCGAACAATTCATTCTGACAACTCGCTGTCTAGATAAATGTGTATGATTTCCATACAGGACTTTGTTCAGAATAAATATAACACATACATTCTCAAAATTGCTATGGTAGACGGGATGAAATGCCGTAAACAAGATCTTTCTGACGTTTTCACATATATCTTTCGTTTTTATTGGGTACTAAAACCTATAGAAAATCTAGAGGGAAATTAACGGCGACAGATTGCTACGCTTACTTACTTTTTCTTCTAAGCATGCCCAAGGCTCTGACAGTTTGCTTAATATGTTTGTCTCAACAAAACATAAAATGATGGAAAAGAATCTCTTTATTTCTAGCCAGCTTTGCATCAATCACGGTACAAATATTTCATCCTCTGATCCGCTAGCTAAGTGCTTATTTTAATTATTGTGGTACTTTGTCATTCACTGTGTGCCGCAGCCACGGTGACGGATGAACAGGGTAACTTCTCACTTTACACGCTCTATCCCTAACATATGCTAAAATATTTAGATCTTCAGGAGAAGTAAGAACGCTTATCACCAGCATACTGAGGCCCGCATAAATGTCTCTACTGTGAAATAGCTCGGCTTGAAAATCCTTAATTACAGCGACCTTTAGCGGAGCCTTATGATGTCATATTTCTTAAAGAACAATATCAGACACGGAACAGTCAAATCAATCAACCACGAAAGCCAGTGGGACTGATTTGTATGCTAAGAGTTATATCTTCTGAATCTAAGTATCATAAAAAGTAATCTTTACATTGTGTTTTTAGATAAAATCGAAGTATTTATAAAATAGTCTCATGTTAAATGACAATGTGTTTATTATTAAATCATATCAGTGTAAAATTCTGGCGCATATTTAACTTGAACATTCATACCGGAGAGATGCATCATTTATTTTGCATTCTAAATGTATATTTCCGTTTTGAGGATTTGGTTCAAAGGCTGAATCCGCGTTATAATTAATACATACGCAGACGTTAATTCATATTTAATACTTTCAGCGAAGTACATGTTAAAGAAGAGTGACGATACGTGGAGAACCCCGCGATTATTCAACCACAAAGCAAGGACTAAGAGACGGCTTACTAAAATATTCTGATCTTTATCTGTAATATTACTTCAAACAACTGGAGTACAGAAACAGAAAATCTTGTAGCAACTTTAATGGAGAACTTATTTGTACTGCAATGTAACAGAAGCTATCAACTGAACGACAATATATAAATATATGCCTTCTTTAGAACATACAGCATGGCTATATTATGTTTATTTTATGAATTGTATAGTTATAAAGAGAGCATTTCACGTTGTATAGTATAGCAAAATAGTTTGAATTGTTTGATGTTACTCTTATAGTGTGACGATTTTATCAAACTATAGACATCAAAATAGCCAAGTTGTAGAGCATCCGCTTCGAGTGCGGGAGATCATGGGTTCGATCCCCGGCCGCGTCATACCAAAGACTTGAAAAATGGTACCAGTAGCTCCCTTGCTTGGCGCTGAGCGACTTGCCTCATCTCTCATACCCTCGCGGCGATGGATTCCATCAAGAATGAGGTGTCGAGAGTGATTAATATAAGTTGTATTACTTCCTTCACAATCGACCTAAAATAAATAAATTATGTATAAACTAAAGACGAATTGTATTAGACTGCTATATGACTGTAAACAACAAATTTATAAATGTAAATACATGTCAACTGTTTCAGTTTTAAATACACATGCATCAATGCCTGGACAGGTTACCTGATTATATATGATTAAACTGCTTTTGTATCCTCAATGATAAGTCGATATGATCTGCGTGTTGCTCTCATTCCCTATGACCTCAAGTAAAGGTGAACATGCCGAAGGTCACACTGTTTGATGGGCTACAATTATTTATATGCATCAACATCATGTCGTCATTTGAGATACGAACATGTTATCTAACGTTACCTGTAGTGGTAGCCATGGCCTCAATCCAATTTTTACTGGACACGGGTTGGCCTGATATAAGTTTGAGGATCCAGATAACAAAGTCAAAACACCCGTTGAAGTACACAGATATGTTTTTCTCTTGGCAATCTTCAGAACACGTACAACGTCAGATACAACGCCAGTTAAAACATCATTTCGGGTCTTTGGAGGTATAACTCCTGCTTGATGTAAGGCTAACAGGTCTATGGAGGTATACCTACTGATTGATGTAAGGCTAATATGTCTATGAGGTATTCCTCCTGATTGTTATAAGGCTAACAGGTCTATGGAGGTATACCTCCTGACTGATGTAAGGGTATGATATCTATGGAGGTATAACTCCTGATTGATGTAAGGCTAACAGGTCTATGGAGGTATACCTCCTGACTGATGTAAGGCTATGATGTCTATAGAGGTATAACTCCTGATTGATGTAAGGCTTTCAGGTCTATGGAGGTATAACTCCTGACTGATGTAAGGCTATGATGTCTATGGAGGTATAACTCCGGATTGATGTAAAGCTTTCAAGTCTATGGAAGTATACCCCCTAATTGATGTAAGGCTATGATGTGTATGGAGGTATACCTCCTGATTGATGTAAGGCTAACAGGTCTACAGAGGTATTACTCCTGATTGATATAAGGCTATGATGTCTATGGAGGTATACCTCCTGAATGATGTAAGGCTATGATGTCTATGGAGGTTTACCTCCTGACTGATGTAAGGCTAACATGTCTATGGAAGTATAACTCCTGATTCATGTAAGGCTATGATGTATATGTAGGTATAACTCCTGATTGATGTAAGGCTAACAGGTCTATGGAGGTATACCTCCTGCCTGATGTAAGGCTATGACGTATATGGAGGTATAACTCCTGATTGATGTAAGGCTTTCAGGTCTATGGAGGTATACCTCCTGATTGATGTAAGGCTAACAGGTCTATGGAGGTGTACCTCCTGACTGATGTAAGGCTATGATGTATATGTAGGTATAACTCCTGATTGATGTAAGGCTAACAGGTCTATATAGGTGTACCTCCTGACTGATGTAAGGCTATGATGTCTATAAAGGTATAACTCCTGACTGATGTAAGGCTTTCAGGTCTATGGAGGTAAACCTCCTGATTGATGTAAGGCTATGATGTCTATGGAGGTATAACTCCTGATTAATGTAAGGCTTTCAGGTCTATGGAGGTATAACTCCTATTGATGTAAGGCTAACAGGTCTATGTAGGTGTACCTCCTGACTGATGTAAGGCTATGATGTCTATGGAGATATAACTCCTGATTGATGTAAGGCTTTCAGGTCTATGGAGGTATACCTCCTGATTGATGTAAGGCTAACAGGTCTATGGAGGTGTACCTCCTGACTGATGTAAGGCTATGATGTCTATGGAGGTATAACTCCTGATTGATGTAAGGCTTTCAGGTCTATCTTGGTTTACCTCCTGATTGATGTGTAATAGGAACGGAAAAATGTGCAGCCCGATACAGGACTCGAACCTGCGACCTTCTGCTTGCAAGTCAGATGCTCTAGCAACTGAGCTAATCGGACAACCGATATCACAGGCCAATTATATACACACTGCTACATTCCTCTCTCCTTTTTTTCAAAGACAAACTCAGATTCCTTTTGACTAACCCAGCCATTGCTTCACCCTAGCTCTAGGATTCCAAGGCTAGTCACCACACTCACGGCACCAATGTAATAGGAGCGGAAAAATGTGAAGCCCGATACAGGACTCGAACCTGCAACCTTCTGCTTGCAAGTCAGATGCTCTACTAACTGAGCTAATCGGACAACCGATATCACAGACCAATTATATACATTATATACACACTGCTACAGATGTAAGGCTAACAGGTCTATGGAGGTATACCTCCTTTATGACGTAAGGCTATGATGTCTTTGGAGGTATAACTCCTGATTGATGTAAGGCTAACAGGTCTATGGAGGTATTCCTCCTGATTGATATAAGGCTAACAGATCTATGGAGGTATACCTCCTGACTGATGTAAGGCTATGATGTCTATGGAGGTATAGCTCCTGATTGATGTAAGGCTAACAGGTCTATGGAGGTATAACTCCTGACTGATATAATGCTTTGATGTCTATGGAGGTATAACTCCTGATTGATGTAAAGCTAACAGGTCTATGGAGGTATACCTCCTGACTGATGTAAGGCTATGATGTCTATGGAGGTATAACTCCTGATTGATGTAAGGCTAACAGGTCTATGGAGATGTACCTCCTGACTGATGTAAGGCTATGATGTCTATGGAGGTATAACTCCTGATTGATGTAAGGCTTTCAGGTCTATCGTTGTATATCTCCTGATTGATGTAAGACAAACAGGTCTATGGAGGTATACCTCATTAATGATGTAAGGCTATGATGTCTATTGAGGTATAACTCCTGATTGATGTAAGGCTTTCAGGTATATGGAGGTATACCTCCTCACTGATGTAAGGCTATGAAGTCTATGGAGGTATAACTCCTGATTGGTATAAGGCCTTCAGGTCTTTGGAGGTATATCTCCTGACTGATGTAAGGATATGATGTCTATGGAGGTATAACTCCGGATTGATGTAAAGCTTTCAAGTCTATGGAGGTATACCTCCTAATTGATGTAAGGCTATGATGTATATGGAGGTATACCTCCTGATTGATGTAAGGCTAAGAGGTCTATAGAGGTATTACTCCTAATTGATGTAAGGCTATGATGTCTATGGAGGTATAACTCCTGACTGATGTAAGGCTTTCAAGTCTATGGAGGTATACCTCCTAATTGATGTAAGGCTATGATGTATATGGAGGTATACCTCCTGATTGATGTAAGGCTAAGAGGTCTATAGAGGTATTACTCCTAATTGTTGTAAGGCTATGATGTCTATGGAGGTATACCTCCTGAATGATGTAAGGCTATGATGTCTATGGAGGTTTACCTCCTGATTGATGTTAGGCTAACAGGTCTATGGAGGTATAACTCCTGATTGATGTAAGGCTATAATGTATATATAGGTATAACTCCTGATTGATGTAAGGCTAACAGGTCTATGGAGGTATAACTTCTGATTGATGTAAGGCTTTCAGATCTATGGAGGTATAACTCCTGACTGATGAAAGGCTATGATGTATATGGAGATATAACTCCCGAGTGATGTAAAGCATTCAGTTCCCTGGAGGTATAACTACTGATTTATGTAAGGTTTTCAGGTCTTCGAGGTATAACTCCTGATTGATATAAGGCTAACAGGTCCATGGAGGTATACCTTCTGACTGATGTAAGGCTATGATATATATGAAGGTATAACTCCTGATTGATGTAAGGCTATGATGTCTATGGTGGTATAACTCCTGATTGATTTAAGGCTATGACGCATATGGAGGTATAACTCCTGATTGATGTAAGGCTATAACATATATGGATGTATAACGCCTGATTGATGAAAGGCTATGACGTACATGGAGGTATAACTCCCAATTGATGTAAGGCTAACATGTCTATGGAGGTATATCTCCTGCCTGATGTAAGGCTGTGACGTATATTGAGGTATAACTCTTGACTGATGTAAGGCTATGACGTATATGGAGGTATAACTCCTGATTGATGTAAGATTTCAGGTCTATGGAGGTATACCTCCTGCCTGATGTAAGGTTATGATGTCTATGGAGGTATAACTCCTGATTGATGTAAGGCTATTATATCTACGGAGGTATAACTCCTGATTAATTTAAGGCTTTCAGGTCTATGGAGGTATAACTCCTGATTTGTGTAAGGCTTTCAGGTCTTTGGAGGTATATCACCTGACTGATGTAAGGATATGATGTCTATGGAGGTATAACTCCGGATTGATGTAAGGCTGTCATGTTTATGGAGGTAAACATCCTAATTGATGTAAGGCTATGATGTATATGGAGGTATACCTCCTGATTGATGTAAGGCTAACAGGTCTATGGAGGTATAACTTCTGATTGATGTAAAGCTTTCAGGTCTATGGAGGTATAACTCCTAATTGATGTAAGGCTAACAGGTCTATGGAGGTATAACTCCTGACTGATGTAAGGCTATGATGTCTATGTTGGTATAACTCCTGATTGATGTAAGGCTTTCAGATATTTGGAGGTATACCTCCTGACTGATGTAAGGCTATGATGTCTATGGAGGTATAACTCCTGATTGATGTTAGGCTAACAGGTCTATGGAAGAATAACTCCTGATTGATGTAAGGCTATGATGTATATGTAGGTATAACTCCTGATTGATGTAAGGCTAACAGGTCTATGGAGGTATAACTTCTGATTGATGTAAGGCTTTCAGGTCTATGGAGGTATAACTCCTGATTGATGTAAGGCTAACAGGTCTATGGAGGTATAACTCCTGACTGATGTAAGGATATGGAGATATAACTCCTGACTGATGTAAAGCTTTCAGGTCCCTTGAGGTATAACTACTGATTTATGTAAGGTTTCCAGGTCTCCAAGGTATAACTCCTGATTGATATAAGGCTAACAGGTCCTTGGAGGTATACCTTCTGACTGATGTAAGGCTATGATGTATATGGAGGTATAACTCCTGATTGATGTAAGGCTTTCAGGTCTTTGGAGGTATAACTCCTGATTGATGTAAGGCTATGATGTATATGGATGTATAACGCCTGATTGATCTAAGGTTATGACGTATATGGAGGTATAACTCCCCACTAATGTAAGGCTAACAGGTCTATGGAGGTATTCCTCCTGCCTGTTGTAAGGCTGTGACGTATATGGAGGTAAAACTCCTGACTGATGTAAGGCTATGATGTATATGGAGGTATAACACCTGATTGATGTAAGGCTATGATGTATATGGAGGTATAGCTCCTGATTGATGTAAGGATATGATGTATATGGAGGTATAACTTCTAATTGATGTAAGGCTAACAGGTCTATGGAGGTACACCTCCTGACTGATGTATGGCTATGATGTATATGGAGGTATACCTCCTGATTAATGTAAGGCTAACAGGTCTATGGAGGTATAACTACTGTCTGATGTAAGACTAACAGGTCTATGGAGGTATAACTCCTGATGATGTAAGGCTTTCAGGTCTTTGGTGGTATACCTCCTGACTTATGTAAGGCTAACAGGTCTACGGAGGTATAACTCTTCTCTGATGTAAGGCTTTGGTGTATATGGAGGTATACCTCCTGATTGATGTAAGGCTAACACGTCTATGGAGGTATACCTGCTGACTGATGTAAGGCTAACAGGTCTATGGAGGTATACCTCCTGATTGATGTAAGGCTATGATGTATATGGAGGTATAACTGCTGATTGATGTAAGACTAACAGGTCCATGGAGGTATACTTTCTGATTGATGTAAGGCTATGGTGTATATTGAGGTATACCTCCTGACTGATGTAAGGCTATGATGTATATTGAGGTATAACTCCTGACTGATGTAAGGCTAACAGGTCTATGGAGGTATACATCCTGATTGATGTAAGGCTATGATGTATATGGAGGTATAACTGCTGATTGATGTAAGACTAACAGGTCCATGGAGGTTTACCTCCTGATTGATGTAAGGCTATGATGTATATGGAGGTATAACTGCTGATTGATGTAAGACTAACAGGTCTATGGAGGTATACCTCCTGATTGATGTAAGGCTATGATGTATATGGAGGTATAACTCCTGACTGATGTAAGGCTATGATGTATATGGAAGTATAACTGCTGATTGATGTAAGACTAACAGGTCCATGGAGGTATACTTCCTGATTGATGTAAGGCTATGATGTATATGGAGGTATAACTGCTGATTGATGTAAGACTAACAGGTCCATGGAGGTATACCTCCTGATTGATGTAAGGCTATGATGTATATGGAGGTATAACTGCTGATTGATGTAAGACTAACAGGTCCATGGAGGTATACTTTCTGATTGATGTAAGGCTATGGTGTATATTGAGGTATACCTCCTGACTGATGTAGGGCTTACAGGTCTATAGAGGTATAACACCTGACTGATGTAAGGCTAACAGGTATATGGAGGTATAACACCTGACTGGTGTAAGGCTAACAGGTCTATGGAGGTATAACACCTGATTGATTTAAAGGTATTAGTTCTGTAAAAGTATAACTCTATATTGAGTTAAGGCTTTAAGATCTACAAAGCTAAAAAAAACTGATTGATGTAAGGCTATTAGGCATACGGATACAATATCCCTCATTCATGTAAAGCTGTCGGGCCGAACTGTAGAGATAACTCATTTTGTCGATAGATTATAAGTTCTATACAGCAAAATCATCCTAAATCGTGTAAATGTATTAAACTATCAGGTCTTTAGGTCAGAGACCACCAATTATTTTCCCATAGACTTACATTGTAACATTTTGGCGTGTACGGCATTCCATACATCCAAACATGTATATCTAATTACAAGTTTTTCAAGAACTATCTTAGTTCTACCAAAATATCGAACGAAAAACATATGAATAGTGATACTTTATTTAAGTAATTTTCGTGTGAATGAGATGACCCCCTATTTACATCATTGACATGGCGGGAGAAATTCGTTTGATAAAACTTTTTTTCAATACACACAAAATGTAGCAGATTTCGTCAAAATGTATAATAAGATACTGTAAATGCAGTGAAAAAATATCAATTTTGAAAAAATAATCACTTCCTGGGTTTGTTTACATGACTGACCAAGCAGAACGCGCAGACGTTACCTTATTCCCAGGTATACACTTTTTTATTATTATTATATACCACATTTATATAGCACTCTTTTCATATAAAAATACGTTCAAAAGTGCTTTACATAAAAACATTTATATAATGTTCAATAAAAAATGGGAATTGAACTATTATAGAAGAAATTAAAATTACATTACGGTAATAAGATACCAAGCATTTTAAATTGGAAGGTAGGCAGATCAAAACATGAAACAAAATACAATATCATAAAACATTATCTGACCTATCAAAGACACAGGTCAGAGCAGAATAGAACAGAAGATATCTTACATTTTGAACAGACAGAATTAAACGGTATGATGTCTACGAAATGCATCACAGCATGCAAACCGTCCCGGATGATTGGGCCAATCCCTACCTAAACGGTCCGGAGAACATCCACGATATATCCCACAGAAAAAAACACCGCCAATATTATTCTGTCACACTGGAGTTCTTAATTAAAGTAATTGATTGGCCGGCAAAGTACCTACATTATAAATCAGGTAATCAGTGAGATGTTAGTTGCCAAAGAATTGTATGAAATAATGCGTCTTTAGCGCTTTTTTGAAACTTTGCACGGTCTTGCACTCTCTTATGCCAGATGGGAGGGCATTCCATAACCTCGCAGCAGCTGTCTGAAAGCTCCTGTCACCAAATCGTATTGTTCGACATTTGGGCACCACTAGTTTTAATGCATTATTCTGCGATCTCAGATTTCTGGATGGTGTATATATTTCTAGCATGTTCGCTACATAAGCTGGTGATTGATCTTTGAGTGCCTTATATGTATGTGTTATAATTTTGTATTCTACCCTACATTGCACAGGAAGCCAATGGAGTTCACGCAGAACAGGCGTTATATGGTCGTATCTGGATGTTCTGGTTACGATTCTAGCTGCCGTGTTTTGGACATATTGCAGTTTGTTCATTGACCGTTTTGGAATTCCATATAGAAGAGAGTTGCAATAATCCAAACGTGATGTAACAAGAGAGTTGATTAGAGATTTGGTTGCGTTTGCGGTTATATATTGTCTGATGTGACTAATTTGCCGCAACTGTGCATAGGAATTCCTACACACACTATTCACATGTTGCTCCATCCTCATGTTCGAATCCAGGAAAGCACCGAGGTTCCTGACACTGCCTGATTGTTTAATTTCAGAGCCGTCCACTTTCACAGATATGTTTGAAACAGATTGTGTCTTGTGTTCAGATGAAAATATGATTAATTCTGTTTTTTCAGCATTGAGTTTCAACATGTTAGTATTCATCCAACTTACTATATCCTTTAAACAACTTTCAACGCGATGAATGGTCTCTTCAATAGACATTTTATTTATTGGTTTGAAGGATTGATATAACTGCGAATCGTCCGCATAGAAATGATTGTTCAGTCCGTGCTTTCTGCAGATAGCTCCGACTGGTTTTGTGTACATTGTGTAGTTCTTTGGCCTCAGGACAGACCCTTGGGGTACACTGTACTCCATTAGCACCGGTTGTGATAGCTCGCCATCTATGCATACGGTCTGGTAGCGGTCACTAAGGTATGACATCATCCATGCGAGTGGCTTGCCTGTAACACCAAAGTGACGTTCAAGGCGATGAATCAACGTCCCGTGGTCAATAGTGTCAAATGCTGCAGAGAGATCAAGCATCACAAGAATAGTCACATTGTTCTTATCCAACGATAGAAGAATGTCATTTTGAACTTTTAATAGGGCGGTTTCGGTTGAGTGGAATTTTTTATAAGCAGATTGATTAGCTTCATGAAGTTCGTTGTTCCTCAGATGATTTTCAATTCGAACATCTACCACTTTTTCTAAGATTTTAGACATAAACGGGAAGTTTGACACAGGTCTATAGTTTTTTAGGACATTAGAATCTAGGCTTGGCTTTTTTAGAAGAGGTCTTATTCGTGAATGTTTGAACGCTTTGGGCACATACGCAGCATCTAGAGATGCATTTATAATTGTTGTTATCACTGGTGTTAGTTCGTCAAGACATTCTTTTAATAACCATGTTGGGATAGGATCTAGTTCGCATGATTTGTTCGCTGACTTTTTGATAATTGATTTCACTTCGTCTTCTGAGGCTTGAGTAAACTCTACATAATTGACACCTGTGTATTCAGTTTCTATGTCATCTAAATCAGATACAGATTGTGTTTGCGATGCTATATCGTTTCTGATTGTTTCGATCTTTCCAATAAAGAAGTCACTGAAATCTTGTGCGAGATGCTGTGGAGATGATTGTGATGGTAAAATCACCTGATTTGTATCGCCAAGAAGATTTTTGGTAATCTTTGATAAACTCTTATGATCACTGCCACATGAGTCAATTTTGCCTGTATAGTATTCAACACGAGCTTGTTTTAGCATCTTATTCACTTCAGCACACTGTGTTCGGTAAATTTGGTGATCGATTGTGAGCTTACTTTCACGCCATTTCCGTTCTAATTTTCGTTTCTGATGTTTTGCTTTGTGGAGTTGCTCGGTATACCAAGGACATGAAGGTCTTAACACAATAGTCTTGGTAGTCAAAGGGGCGTGTTTGTCTACTATAGAAATTAACTGATTTGAATATTCCTCCACAAATTCATCGATATCAGTATGAGATGGAGTGTATTGTGTGTTAAAGAAATCTATTCTTCGTATGTCTTCTCGAAATGAGTCAATGTCGATCGAACGTAATTTCCTGTACGACACAGTTTTTCGTACTGGGGGTGGTTTGGAAGCTTTAGCGTCAAATATCACAGCAAAATGATCACGTGACATCTTTCCATTTGAATCAGAGAGTCCAGGATCTATGACCTCGATATTTGAAACCGTGACATCATTATCTCTGGTTATCACTACATCCAACGTATGCCCAGCTACATGTGTTGGTTCTTGTACATGTTGACGCATGCCACATGCATCTAGACTGCTTGTAAACTTTTTTGTGTCACTATTTTCCGGTAAATCAAGATGGAAGTTAAGGTCCCCTACAATGATGGTGGTCTTGTCAATTGTAGCATATTTAGTTAAGAAATTGGGCCATTCTTGCTCCAGGAAAATATTTGTGTTTAAACCGTTTTCTTTGGAAGCGGGTGGCCGGTATATAATGGCAAACCTCATTCCCAGTAAGTTCCCTGTACTTTTTTGAATTGGTGGTCTCTGACCTATAGATGAATGTTTCGTATCACATTTTCCAATTTTACAGTGATATTGTGAAACATGATTCATTACCAAATGTCTTACAAAGTTTCATCAAGAAATGTTCAGTTTTAAGAAAGATATGGACAGTTTACTGTGGTCACCCCCTGTCGATTTTTATGCCCAGACTCAGTCCCTGTCATCGTCAGATTGCAATTTTTCGTGAAAATTTCAGTTATCTGCATTTGATTTGACTTAGAAGCTGAAATACGATTCATTCCGTAAAAAATAGAAATAACGTCTAATAGTTTTGATCATTCTCTAACATTACAGAGACAAAAATGATCCTTTCTGGCCCAAAAGCTGAGATAAAAATGGGTACACCTGTTAAAAAAAGAGGCCACAATTTAAAAAAAAAATCAAATTTCACGGTTATTTTTGCACGAAAACGTCTTTCTACATCATTTACAACAGATTTGTGGCCATTTACATTACCTGTGATGGCTTCCGACGAAAGTCATGTTTTAGCTCTATTACAGGTTAGAGACCACCAATTGTTTTCCCATAGACTTACATTGTAACATTTTGGCGTGTACGGCATTCCATACATCCAAACATGTATATCTACCGGTAATTACAAGTTTTTCAAGAACTATCTTAGTTCTACCAAAATATCGGACGAAAAACATATGAATAGTGATACTTTATTTAAGTAATATTCGTGTGAATGAGATGACCCCCTATTTACATCATTGACATGGCGGGAGAAATTCGTTTGATAAAACTTTTTTCAATACACATAAAATGTAGCAGATTTTGTCAAAATGTATAATAAGATACTGTAAATGCAGTGAAAAAATATCAATTTTGAAAAAATAATCATTTCCTGGGTTTGTTTACATGACTGACCAAGCAGAACGCGCAGACGTTACCTTATTCCCAGGTATACACTTACCTCATTCCCAGTAAGTTCCCTGTACTTTTTTGAATTGGTGGTCTCTGACCTATAGATGAATGTTTCGTATCACATTTTCCAATTTTACAGTGATATTTTGAAACATGATTCATTACCAAATGTCTTACAAAGTTTCATCAAGAAATGTTCAGTTTTAAGAAAGATATGGACAGTTTACTGTGGTCACCCCCTGTCGATTTTTATGCCCAGACTCAGTCCCTGTCATCGTCAGATTGCAATTTTTCGTGAAAATTTCAGTTATCTGCATTTGATTTGACTTAGAAGCTGAAATACGATTCATTCCGTAAAAAATAGAAATAACGTCTAATAGTTTTGATCATTCTCTAACATTACAGAGACAAAAATGATCCTTTCTGGCCCAAAAGCTGAGATAAAAATGGGTACACCTGTTAAAAAAAGAGGCCACAATTTAAAAAAAAAATCAAATTTCACGGTTATTTTTGCACGAAAACGTCTTTCTACATCATTTACAACAGATTTGTGGCCATTTACATTACCTGTGATGGCTTCCAACGAAAGTCATGTTTTAGCTCTATTATAGGTTAGAGACCACCAATTGTTTTCCCATAGACATACATTGTAACATTTTGGCGTGTACGGCATTCCATACATCCAAACATGTATATCTAATTACAAGTTTTTCAAGAACTATCTTAGTTCTACCAAAATATCGGACGAAAAACATATGAATAGTGATACTTTATTTAAGTAATTTTCGTGTGAATGAGATGACCCCCTATTTACATCATTGACATGGCGGGAGAAATTCGTTTGATAAAACTTTTTTTCAATACACATAAAATGTAGCAGATTTTGTCAAAATGTATAATAAGATACTGTAAATGCAGTGAAAAAATATCAATTTTGAAAAAATAATCACTTCCTGGGTTTGTTTACATGACTGACCAATCAGAACGCGTAGACGTTACCTTATTCCCAGGTATACACTTACCTCATTCCCAGTAAGTTCCCTGTACTTTTTTGAATTGGTGGTCTCTGACCTTTAGAGTTATAACTCCTGACTGATATAAGTATATCAGTTTCATGTAGGTGAAACTCTTGATTTATGTGAGTATATCTCCTAATTGATGTAAAGCTATCAGGGCTATACAGAAATAACTCACGATTGATAAATGCCTAGCTGGTCTATACAGGTATAACTCCTGATCGATGTGAAGCTTTCAAGTCTCTTGAGGTATAATTCCAGATTGATGTAAGGCTATCAGATCTGTAGAGGTTAACTCATTGTTTGTATAATATTATCAAGTCATTAGAGATGTAATTCTTATTTGATGTAAAACTTTCATATCTTTAATGGTATAACTATGAGTTATGTACGGCTTTTATGTATATAGAGACATCAGGTTTATGGAGGTATAACACCTCACTGACATAAAGTTATTATTATGTCAGTGGAGGTATAACTCCTCATTGATGTAAAGCTGTTCAGAGTTATGTAGGTATAACGCTTTAATGATGTGAATGATGTAAGACTATCAAGTCAGTAGAAGTACAACTTCTGTTTGATGTAAATATCGACGTTTGGTTGCTTATAAATACTATAACGTAATTAGTTATCAGGTAACTGGAGCTATAACTTATGATTGATGTAAGGATTTCATGTGCATAGAAGTATAAGTCTTGAATGGTGCAATTACCATTGCAGGTCGGGCTATACAGAAATAACTCGCGGAAATAACTCGGATAGTTATTGAGGTCTATAGAGGTAAAACTATTGATTGCTGCGGAGCTATCAGGTCTTTTGGCTGTTTTACCCCTGATTGATATAAGGCTGTGAGGACTATGCAGATATTATTCTTGAATAACGTAAAACTATGAGGTATGCAAGAGTAGAACTCCTGACTGATGCCAGGCTATCAGGCCTGTAAAGGTATAACCCCTGACTGATGAAATGTTAGCAGGTCTATACAAGTAAAGCTATCAGGTCTGCAGAAGTATAACTCCTGACTGATGAAACGTTAGCAGGTCTATACAGGTAAAGCTATCAGGTCTGAAGAAGTATAACCCCTGACTGATGAAATGTTAGCAGGTCTATACAAGTAAAGCTATCAGGTCTGCAGAAGTATAACTCCTGACTGATGAAATGCTAGCAGGTCTATACAAGTAAAGCTATCAGGTCTGAAGAAGTATAACCCCTGACTGATGAAATGCTAGCAGGTCTATACAGGTAAAGCTATCAGGTCTGAAGAAGTATAACCCCTGACTGATGAAATGTTAGCAGGTCTATACAGGTAAAGCTATCAGGTCTGTAGAAGTATAACCCCTGACTGACGTAAGTCTTTCTTGTTTGCAGAGGCAAACTCCTGAATGACGTTAAGATACATGGCTAAGAGGTATAACATTTGACAGATATAGGTCTAGGTATAAGACTAAGAGGTATAACTAGTATCCGATATAGAGCTAAAGTTCTATAGAGAGGTAACTTGCGACAGATGTAACACTATCAGTATTTTTGAGGCATAACAAATATCAGGATACGAGGTCTATAGAGGTAAAGCTTCTGATAGTTATTGAGCTGAGAGCTATAATTTGTGATAGATGTAGGGCTAACAAGTTTATAGAGATAAACCTTCTGATAGTTATTGAGCTGAGAGCTATAACTTGTGATAGATGTGGGGCTAACAGGTCTATAGAGGTAAACCTCTGATAGTTACTGAGCTGAGAGCTATAATTTGTGATAGATGTAGGGCTAACAGACCTATAGAGGTAAACCTTCTGATAGATGTGGGGCGAGGTAAAACTTCTGATAGTTATTGAGCTGAGAGTTATAACTTGTGATAGTTGTGGGGCTATCAGGTCTGTAGAGGTAAACTTCCGATAGTTATTGAGCTGAGAGCTATAACTTGTGATAGTTTTGGGGCTATCAGGTCTACAGAGGTAAACTTCCGATAGTTATTGTGCTGAGAGCATAACTTGTGATAGTTTGGGGGCTATCAGGTCTACAGAGGTAAACTTCCGATAGTTATTGAGCTGAGAGCTATATCTTGTGACAGTTGTGGGGTTATCAGGTCTACAGAGGTAAACTTCTGATACTAGTTATTATTGAGCTAAGAGCTATAAAGCGCTATCAGGTCTGTAGATGTTTAGCTTTTGAAAGATATAGAAGTACCAGAAGTATGCATTTCAACATATACAGGGATAAGATGTATAACTAAATGATCGATATAGGGCCATCAGTTCTATAGAGGGACAACGACAGATGTAGGACTATCAGTGATTTAGGCATAACTTAGGACAAATATCGGGATACCAGGTCTATAGAGTTAAAACTTCTGACATACATACGATAATCAGGTCTATAGAGAGATATACGGCAGTCAGGTTTATAGAGTTAAAACTTTAGATCAGGTCTGTAGAGGTATAACTTCTGACAGATATAAGGCTATCAGCTATACAGAGGTAAATCATTTAACAAATATCAGGCTTTTAGGTCTACAGAAGTATAACGTCTGATAATTATCAGCTAATGATTGACCATTCAGTGTCTAGCGAGGGAAACTCCTTTACTGGTTGTGTTTTAAATACTTGTATGCAACATAAAAAAGTAAAGTTCTTGTTATTATGAGTAAGAACAACTTTTTAGTTTACTTAACGCACGATAAACGCTTATCTGAGGTAGATAGGTTTGGTAGGTTTATACAGATCTTGTTCCGTTCCTCATTCCAGAAAATTACCAGGAATAAGTGTGTTACTTTAAACTCTGTTTTTCTGTAACACGGGTTTATCATATTTGTAAGTTCTGATGCGTGATATTCTGAAAAATTATCTAACTCAAGGTAGTATCTCATTGACAGACTATCATTTCAATCATTTAGTTATATATATAAATTCATAGTTTCAGTCATGCCACATGATAGATATACATTAATTTGAAGAAGATACCAAAACCTATCAATCAATCTTGCGATATTTGAAATAAACTCCGACCTCCCAACCAGCTTTTTATCTGTTTAAGGGCTTGGGTTGTCTCCAAATAAAAGCCCATTGATTAACCATGTGTCATTCGTCTTTGTTGATTTTCTATTATCTGTCTATCAAGTAGGCACGTTTATATATAAGTTCAGCTATAAGCGAATGATCAAAGACTTGAGCTATAGAAAAACAAGGGTATAATATGTATCTCGTCATTAAGACAATACACCAATCAGATTAATGTGCATTTTAGATATTTGAAATGTAAGACTTTTATAACTCATATTACTTAAAGAAAATCAGCAACTTTGGTCCAGTTTGAAGGATCAAGATCAACGCTTGCTGACAAGTTTAGTTCGTGAATTATATTATTCAGTATGGAACGCCGCAGCTGTCTTATAATCGGGTAATTTCGGATTGTGTTGTCCATAAATCGTGTTATTCTGTCAAACAGCTATATTATTATGTTGAAATGTCATATGAACCTGTCCAAAAATTATGTGTCAAAATTTGATGTTAAATTGTTTACCTTTATGTCGAAATGTGGAGTTGGCTTGTCCAAATAGTGTCTTATAATGTTAAATAGCTATAATGTTATTATGTCAAAATGTGATGTCGACTTGTCCAAATGGCTATCATTATGTTAAATGACTATGTTACCTCAACACCTATGCTATTATGTCTAAATGTGATACTGACCTGTCCAAATAGTGTTAAGTTATGCTAGATAGCTTTGTTATTATATGTCAAATTGTGGTGCTGACTTGTCAAACATCTATGTCAATATTTCAAAATGTGATGCTTTGAACCTGAAAGTTCAAAGTAAAAGCTGCAACTCTGTTCTGAATAAAACTTATAAGAATTTTATGGCTTCAAATGCTGAAAATTTAAAATTCTCAAAGCAGATTCACCAAGAAAATTTTGAAAGATACTTAAGGGAAAGAAGGGTAACAATGCAAGTGCTGAAATAAATGAATTGCATAATTACTTCAAAAATTTGAATTATGATCCTCAAGCAGGAAGTACAAATGATACTGAATTTCTGAATCCCGAAACTAATGAGATGCAAAACCTTCACATTAGCATTGATGAAATTGAAACTGCTATTAAACATTTAAAAAAACAACAAGGCCTGCGGAGATGATACTATTCTAAATGAACACATATTAAAGTATGCACTCCAAAAAAATAGAGATATACTGCTTAATTTTTTTAATACTACTTTTAATACTGGAATAGTACCAAAGTCTTTGACTTGTTGGCCTGATTAACCCAATATTCAAAAATAAAGGAGACTCTACAGATCCAGCGAATTACCGTCCAATCACTCTTCTGAGCTGCGTAGGGAAACTGTTTACATTAATACTAAATAATAGACTCCAGAAGTACTACTCTGAAAATAGCATCATTGATAGATTCCAAGCTGGTTTCCGTAAGGGATATTCTACATCAGATAATCTATTTGTTTTAAATTCGTTGATTCAGATTTAAAGAAAAAAACAGCAAAAGGATATTATTTTGCGCGTTTGTAGATCTTAAACCTGCTTTTGATACCGTATGGAGAGACGGACTTTGGTCTAAACTGATCTTGAACAGTATAAATGGTAAATTTTTACAAGTGATTAAAATATTTATGAAAACGTGAAGTCATGTATTTTTGTAAATGGGTTGCGGTCAGATTATTTCCCTTGAAATGTTAGAGTTCGTCAAGGGGAAAATTTATCTCCCTTGCTTTTTCCCTATACGTGAATGACCTAGCTGCTTTTATTCAAAACTGTTATCGAGTATCGGGTGTTACTTATAATAAGGATGAAAGAGAATCACTTGCCATTATCTTTCTAAAACTTTTCGTAATGTTATACGCACACGACACTGTTCTGTTGGCAGAGTCTGCTGAATATATATAGTGGGTATTGCGTTGCATGGAAGCTAGAGTTAAATACAACCAAAACAAAAATTCTAAAGGAAGACAACGAAAATATGAGTTTAAGTTCAAAGACACTCCTATTGGAATGGTATCTGATTACAATTATCTTGGTTTCATGTTTTCTAGATCGGGATCTTTCCATAAAACTAAACAAGATATTGCCAAACAAGCTAGAAAGCTATATATGCACTAATAAAGAGATCAAAAAAATCTTTGTTTGCCAATTGATGTACAAACTGATCTTTTCTCAAAAATGATAAAACCTATTTTACTGTACGGATCTGAAATTTGGCGTTCTGGTAATATAGACGTTATTGAAAGAGTGCAACTGAAATTCATAAAGCATATACTTAACCTCAAAAAGTACACCAAATGTTATTGTTTATGGCGAGACCGATGTTAAACCTATCTCAACTGATATCAAAGTAAGAATGGTTTCTTTTTGGGCTAAATTTATTATTTCATACCAAGGCAAATTATTAATTGAAATGTACGCTATTATGTTGAGTAAATATAATTATATAGATACGAACTTAAATATTAACTTTCAGAGGTTGCACTGTATCAAAAAAAAAACTTATAGAATGTTTGGCTATCTCATGATTTTCCAAATGTAAATTGGTTAGTAGAGGCTTATTTAGGACATTTCGTTTTGTCCTGTTTTTAAGGACCAGATAGTGTCAAAATATTTCACACATGATGTCTTAACTCTAATGCAAGGGCCATAACTAGTACTAAACCACTATTTGCCAGTCAACATTTCTGGATAATTTTGGGACTTTGGGGCAACTACCTTATTTCGTCAATTCCGACAAAAAACTAAAATATTCAGGTACACCTAATTAACGTTTGTTCCAAATTTGATAATTCTGTCACATAGTACAGAAGATGAGTGCCTGCCACAGTATGATCAAATATGTATTTGGACCCGAGGGTCATAACTGCTAGACCAGGTACAAAACTTTAAACCCATGTTCCTAACTTCAATTGCCAGTTATTATTTTTTGTACATGTTGGTGATTCTTGGTCTAATTGTATCCGTTTTCGGGACTGTGTACCTACGCACTCTCGCTCTCCAGCTCATACGTACGAATGGTTCGAGAAATCAAATTTATAAATCCCCACCTGTCTCCCAAATGGTTTGGGAAATCGTATATTCAAATGACACTCTGCAAAATAATCATGTTTTGTATTACTCAAACAACTATAGTATTTAAATTTTTCCATGTATAGGGAGTCATATTCGGGTTTGTACATGCTTGCGTTCGTATACAGCTCCTCTGTCCCACGGAGCTATATACGAAAACGTGTTCCGAATATAGCTTCCCGGGGAGCTATATCCGTAGGGAGCTATATAGGGTGTGACACTGCATTCTGCGATGCACAGTCTGATCAGGAATACTGTTTTAAACTGGTGTTTACCATTTATACAATATTTTGTGAGTTATTATTTACGAATCGTTCTGCTATTGTTTAGTTGTTCATTGTATACAAGTAAGGTAGCAGGGTACACTTCGAACTTTGGCCCCCGTCAATATTTATAATAATTAGAACTTCGTGATTTTGGATGTCTGTAAATTAAGGTGAGAGATAATGATTGTTAATTCTTTAGAAAATTTATACAGACGATACATGTAAAATTCTGATGTCAGTTGTAAAACTAACTGCTGCTAGCTTTGTATGAATCAATGAGACACCTTTTCGCGGAAAAATTCAAATCACTGAAGGGTTCTGTGCTTGTTGATTGATACTCAGGAACATTTTCGCTATTTTGTGAAAAAACGAGCTGGATGGGCCCCCATTCCGGTCATATCCAGAAGTTCAGTAAGGACTATTAAATTGAGAAATGCAATAAAATTGGGCATTGTTCTTGCAGCGGGATCATTGCAGGCTGTTCAAAAGGTGCAAAATTGATGATTTTGGCATGCTATTTTTAATGGATGGTGTAAAACTCTCGTTTTCATAACTTTCTTTATTCTTGTATGAGAATCTTGATCTTGCCATTAATTAAAAGCACAAAACATGCACGCAATTTATAAAATGGCCACCCTGATTCTGCTCATAAGGGAAGTGCAAAATTGCGATTCGCTACATGTAAGACTGTCTGTGCCCAAAATTTTCGAATCTAAGTGTACCCTTCTACCTTAAGGGAAATCTGCCAAAATTAAATTTCGAAAAAACTCTTAAATTTGTGCGGTTTCACATAGTTTAGAACCTCTTCTTCGATATTCTAAACTTTCTGGGGACTTAAAACGCTACCTGACGGCACAGCAGCTCAAAAATGTTACGGTGAGGACACATAAAAGCATAAAAGTCAATTTACACGCATACGATTTTTTTAGATTCCAGCTCTAGTAACAGGGTTCTGGTGCAGTAAAAACATCATTTTTATCATTATTAACCCACACAGCGCATATTTGGCCCACCAGCTATGCATTTCGTCAATCAGGGGGATGTTCGGACGGTGGGGACCCCATGAAATAGGAAAATAGAGGGTGGGCACATTTTATTTTCGCAAAATGATGCAAAATTGCCCTTAAGTCATTCCTAATGACAAAATACGTTAAATCATGCCAGAAAATGGTAAAAACGGATGTATTGTACGTTCTTTGTCTCGTTGCGACAATTTGTAAATTTTGGCTAAATTTGCACATTAGAGGTGGGCAAGTTTAGACTCTCTCATACAGACTTCTTTTCATGCTATTGAAAACATTTTTATTTGGTTTAATTTGCGAAAGACATATAAAAGTTCAGAACAAGTTAAACCCTCTTTTGTTCATTAATTGAAAAATCTTAAGGTAGCAGGGTACACTTTGAATTTTGGCCCCCGTCAATATTTGTAATAATTAGAACTTCGTGATTTTGGATGTCTGTAAATTAAGGTGAGAGATAATGATTGTTAATTCTTTAGAAAATTTATACAGCCGATACATGTAAAATTCTGATTTAAGTTGTAAAACTAACTGCTGCTAGCTTTGTATGAATCAATGAGACACCTTTTCGCGGAAAAATTCAAATCACTGAAGGGTTCTGTGCTTGTTGATTGATACTCAGGAACATTTTCGCTATTTTGTGAAAAAACGAGCTGGATGGGCCCCCATTCCGGTCATATCCAGAAGTTCAGTAAGGACTATTAAATTGAGAAGTGCAATAAAACTGGACATTGTTCTTGCCATTAATTAAAAGCACAAAACATGCACGCAGTTTATCAAATGGCCACCCTGATTCTGCTCATAAGGGAAGTGCAAAATTGCGACTCGCTATATGTAAGACTGTCTGTGCCCAAAATTTTCAAATCTATGTGTACCCTGCTACCAAACAGCTGTGACTAGTTCTCCCTCTTTCTTCTGTCAACTACACTTACACGAACCTAGAATAGTGACTGTCGGTTAAGAAAAAAAAAACGTCGTTTGATTTATTGTATCTTGTGTGCATGTGCCTCGCAATGTATGTATATTTGTTTGTACCTCGTGTGTTACATGTAAAATGTACTGAGTGTTATGAATAAATCTAATCTTGACAAGTTCACATAACATTTTGACATAACAACATAGCTATACAAAACACGATACTATCTGGATATGTCAACATATTTTGACGTAATAACATATCAAATTACCTTCATTAACGATTAGATGTGTTTCTCTCAATGTTATTTATTGTAATACAGTATCTATGTATAATGTTATAAGAAATAGCATAGATACTTATAATAGCCTGAAAGTTCGACATCAGCAAAAATAATAAGTCTTTGATAATATATACTGTGTTATTAAGTCGAGACGGTATGCACTGTGTTAGTGAGTGGAGATGGTATGCACTGTGTAAGTTAGCCGAGATGGTATTCACTATATAAATACGTGGAGATGGTTTACACGTTGCAAGTTAGTCGAGATGATATGCACTTGTTTGAAATATAGTCAATTTAACACATGCAAAATTTCAAGACGATACTCGAAAGTTCGCAAAGTGTCGTGTCCTACCTTAAGTCGATATGGTATGCTCTATGTAAGTTAGTGGAGATGGTATGCACTGTCTGAGTTGGTCCAGATGTTCGCACAATGTCGCACAATGTAAGTTCGTCGAGATGGTATGCACTGTCTGAGTTGGTCCAGATGTTCGCACAATGTCGCACAATGTAAGTTCGTCGAGATGGTATGCACTGTGCAATGTAATTGAGATGGTTTACACTACGTCATGTCTTCATCGTTAATATTGTAAATTAGAATATATTAATTATGACCACCATGTTAGTAAAAAAGTTATTGACATTTCTATCAAAATTTAGAAAATAGAATATTACATAAATTATCATTATGTATATAATTTTTATAAGTGGAAATAAATACAGAACATATTCAAGCACATGTGACTTTTCTGCTGTAGTTGTTTGATATTTTTACTACGGAATGTGCTGGAAAAAAAGAGACAGCCCATCTTATATCAACAATATGCATGTTTGTTCAAAACTAAGAAACTCATTAACAGTAAGATATGTATGAAAACGCAGAAGCGACAGCGTCCTTTCTGTTGCAGAACAACTTTGAATTATAAAATTCTCGTGTTGTTGCTATGTGTTGCATTAACCATCTGGCGCCTTATACGACCTACGCATGTCGTCAATGCTTCACAGTTTGAAAGCCAATTTATATATAATTTGTATAAATGTCAATTAAAACGGAAACAAGACATGTTATGTGGAGTTCTTGTAAAGAATCATTTATAGACTTTATGCGTGTTTACTAACAATTTTACTTCGGCTGGCTCGTTGATGTAGTCACATCATAAATATGTGATGTGTCGGCGAGATGAAAGTCAGAATTATTGCCGCACTGTGTCAGATCAAGAGACGCGGTTGTAATATATTGCAAGCAATTAAACTTTGAACAGAAAATACTCTTAAGAAACGTGCCATATACGTCTTCAATATTGACATTTTCATAGAAGGACTTTTTTTCAGGTATTTTTACTTTTAGTACACACGTATTCAAATTGGTGCTGAGATGATTGATGCAGCTTTAAAGTAAATTAATCTCTTCCATTGAAACTGTCGGCATTTATTTGATACAACTGTAAAGAATAAATAAGAAATCAGATGAAGAAAACCTACTATCTGACGGATTTATAGAAAAAAATAATCTAATGATTTAAGAATTCACGCAAGTAAACATTCATATACATCTCTTTATTTTTGGCCACAGCTGACTCTGAAAACTATCAAGTTCAAACATTAGATGAGAACATAGTTTAAATAGATTAGAACAGAGTTCAAACACTGAATGGGAACATAGTTTAAGCACTATATGGGAACATAGATCAAGTATTAAATGAGAGCATAGTTTACGCATTAGATGAGACCATTTTTGATGAGACCATTTTTTTTGTTGAGAACAGAGTTCAAGCATTAGATGAGAAAAGAGTTCAACCATTAGAGGAGAACAGAGTTCAAGCATTAGATGAGAACAGAGTTCAAGCATTAGATGAGAACAGAGTTCAAGCATTAGATGAGAACAGAGTTCAAGCATTAGAGGAGAACAGAGTTCAAGCATAAGATGAGAACAGAGTTCAAGCATTAGATGAGAAAAGTGTTCAAGCATTAGAGGAGAACAGAGTTCAAGCATTAGATGAGAACAGAGTTCAAGCATTAGATGAGAACAGAGTTCAAGCATTAGATGAGAACAGAGTTCAAGCATAAGATGAGAACAGAGTTCAACCATTGAATGAGAACAGAATCCAAGCATAAGATGAGAACAGAGTTCAAGCATTAGATGAGAACAGAGTTCAAGCATTAGATGAGAATATAGTTCAAGCATTGGATGAAAACAAAGTCCGACCATTGAATGAGAACAGAATTCAAGCATTAGATGAGAACAGAATTCAAGCATTACATGAGAATATAGTTCAAGCATTACATGAGAACAGAGTTCAAGCATTAGTTGAGAACAGAGTTCAATAATTAGATGAGAACAGAGTTCAAACATTAGATGAGAACAGAGTTCAATCATTAGATGAGAACAGAGTTCAAGCATAAGATTAGAACAGAGTTCAACCATTGGATGAGAACAGAATCCAAGCATAAGATGAGAACAGAGTTGAATCATTAGATGAGAACAGAGTTCAAGCATTACATGAGAATATAGTTCAAGCATTACATGAGAACAGAGTTCAAGCATTAGTTGAGAACAGAGTTCAATCATTAGATGAGAACAGAGTTCAAACATTAGATGAGAACAGAGTTGAATCATTAGATGAGAACAGAGTTCAAGCATTACATGAGAATATAGTTCAAGCATTACATGAGAACAGAGTTCAAGCATTAGTTGAGAACAGAGTTCAATCATTAGATGAGAACAGAGTTCAAACATTAGATGAGAACAGAGTTGAATCATTAGATGAGAACAGAGTTCAACCATTGGATGAGAACAGAATCCAAGCATAAGATGAGAACAGAGTTCGACCATTAGATGAGAACAGAATTCAAGCATTACATGAGAATATAGTTCAAGCATTACATGAGAACAGAGTTCAAGCATTAGTTGAGAACAGAGTTCAATCATTAGATGAGAACAGAGTTCAAACATTAGATGAGAACACAGTTGAATCATTAGATGATAACTGAGTTCAAGCATTACATGAGAATATAGTTCAAGCATTACATGAGAACAGAGTTCAAGCATTAGTTGAGAATAGAGTTCAATCATTAGATGAGAACAGAGTTCAAACATTAGGTGAGAACAGAGTTCAACCATTGGATGAGAACAGAATCCAAACATAAGATGAGAATAGAGTTCGACCATTGGATGAGAACAAAAGATAAGCATTAGATGAGAACAGAGTTCAAGCATTACATGAGAATATAGTTCAAGCACTAGATGAGAACAGAATTCAAGCATTAGATGAAAACAAAGTCCGACCATTGAATGAGAACAGAATTCAAGCATTAGATGAGAACAGAGTTCAAGCATTAGATGAGAACAGAGTTCAACCATTAGGTGAGAATAGAATTCAAGTATTAGATGAGAACAAAGTTCAAGCATTAGATGAGAACAGAGTTCAGTCATTATATGAGAAAAGAGTTCAACCATTGGATGAGAACGGAATTCAAGCATTAAATGAGAACAGAGTTCAAACATTAAATGAGAACAGAGTTTAACCATTGGATGAGAACGGAATTCAAGCATTAGATGAGAACAGAGTTCAACCATTTGTTGAGAACAGAATTCAACCATTGAATGAGAATATGCTTTACTGGGGCATTTGTATAAGAGAATTAATATGAATAATAATTTGGTCTGTGAGTCAGGCTGACATTTCTTTTTCACATAAACTTTCAGAGAAATTCATGATTACGGTATTTGAAGTAATGTAAATTTGAAGTAAAATCGTGCTTGTGTTTGATATGTTTCCTTCTAGGCAGTGAATATACACTTTGTTTCAATTCTTTGTGAAATATTGTGTGATATGTGAAGCTGTCTAGAAGACTTGTCCAGCAAGTGGCGGGCTTCCAACAAGACTTGTCCAGCAAGTGACGGACTTCAAACAACACTGGTCCAGCCAGTGACGGACTTCCAACAAACTGATCCAGCAAGTGATGTATTCCAACAAGACTGGTCCAGCAACTGGTGGGCTTCCAAAAAGACTGGGTCAGCAAATGACAGACTTCCAACACTGGTCCAGCAAGTGGCGAGCTTCCAACACGACTGGTCCAGCAAGTGATGTATTCCAACAAGACTGGTCCAGCAAATGGCCAGCTTCCAATATGACTTGTCCAGCAAATGGCAAGCTTCCAAAATGACTGGTCCAGCAAGTGGCGAGCTTCCAACACGACTAGTCCATCAAGTGGCGAGCTTCCAACACGACTGGTTCAGCAAGTGGCGAGCTTCCAACAAGACTGGTCCAGCAAGTGGCAAGCTTCCAACACGACTGGTCCAGCAAGTGGCGAGCTTCCAACACGACTGGTTCAACAAGTGGCGAGCTTCCAACACGACTGGTCCAGCAAGTGGCGAGCTTCCGGTCCAGCAAGTGACGAGCTTCCAACAAGACTGGTCTAGCAAGTGGCGAGCTTTCAACACGACTGGTCCAGCAAGTGGCGAGCTTCCAACACGACTGGTCCAGTAAGTGGCGAGCTTCCAACACGACTGGTCCAGCAAGTGGCGAGCTTCCAACACGACTGGTCCAGCAAGTGGCGAGCTTCCAAAACGACTGGTCCAGCAAGTGGCGAGCTATGAACAATAATAAAACCACCGGCTGAAGCATGAAAAGAGCATTTAAAGAGTTGCTTAACCAAGATACGAAGTTTGTGTTTTTCACACTTGTTTCTAATTGATCACTGACCACCAACGACATGGTCAAGTTTTGTTGTTGACTTTATACCATTATTAGTAACACCAGTGTATGACAGCATATATACATAACCCTATGACATTCCTCAACATAAGATATGACAAACGTTGACAAATTAACACACACAGCCATTTTATATGACATCTGTTTAATTAATAAGTGCTAAAACAGTGAACGATTGGACAAACTTTGTGAGACTTTTATCACCTTTAAACAAATAATCATTTTAAGTGACAGCGTGATAAATCACGTGACACAATCGTAATTGACTTCAGTGATGTACGATCAATTTAAACTATATAACCGTAAGAGTTCGAACGTATTGTACGCGGTGTACTGCAAACGTTGTCAGTCATACATATATGTAGGGGAAACCGGTGGCACTTTGTACCAGAGACACTTATTGAACCTACTACCCAGGATTAGAACGAAATATGACGATCCAGTGGCCGTCCATTTTAACACTAACACTAACACTAACGACCACAATAAGGACGACTTTGCGGTGATGGGACTGGAAAAGCTGCATGACACGGACCTGTACCGAAAAATCCTTGAGAAAAGCAAACTAAGGACCCTATGGCGTAAACACCAAAGAACAGTGCTCTACTAAGTTACAGACATTTTGTCAAAACGCACCTCAAAGACGTAACGTCACTTACATTTGAGAGATAATTTATAGCAAAAGAGTGTTTTAACACTATTTATGCACGATGGGAGGTTATACGTCGGGCGTAATAATTTCACGAGGGCGCAGCTGTACGACGCAACCAAATTAGCTGTAAGAGTTGGAAAGTAGTGTATGCGTAATACTGTAAAACCTGTGGCAGTTTGTACCGGAGACACTTATTAACCAGGATTAGAACGAAATATGACGATCCAGTGGCCGTCCACTTCAATACCATCCGACTTCGTGGTGATGGGACTGGAAAAGCTGCATGGCACGGGCCTGTACCGCAAAACCATAGAGAACTTGTGGAAGAAAAGCTAAGGACGTACCGACCCTATGGCATAAACACCAAAGAATAGTGTGCCAGAATAACTAAAAACTTATACACCTCTACACTGTTGCTGACTGGACGGATTTTGTTTGATAGGGAACCTTCTTCTGCCGGAGTGGGTGAACTGGAATTAAAAAAAATAAAGCCAAATATGTATAATGAATACGACCGCTTTTCGTTCGACCATTTTATAATGATCATATACTGATAACTCTTATTCAAAGGCAGATCAAAAGAGAGTGGTGTTTTTGGATGTACCTCGACTTCTTGAGAGCAGGTCCTCAAGTTCCTTCTCTTTGGAATCCAGCTGATAAATCCGTCAAGTAACAAGAAAATTACAAAGAAAAATGTTACATGATTACAGCGATATTCCCCGTGTGTACGATATTGAAAAGTCACGTGGGTTGACCACCCTCAAAATGCCGTCTTATGAATTTTATGGGGTGGTGGTGGGGGATTAAATGTAGTAACATTTTTTCGTATAACCACGTACCTTTGTAAAGCTTTGTCTTATCAATTCAAACAATAAAGTTAAATCAAGAGTCTCTTAGTTTGCGGAAGCCAGATTATGCCTTTTTACATGTGCTAGAAATAGCTAATTTACTACATATGTGATATTCTGGTCCTTTTTCATCGTTTTTTTTCGGCGCAGCCGTATTAAGCTCGTTTTCATTATATACAATGTCCTATGCCTCGTGACTAAGCTGGCAAATTAGTTTTGTGTTTGGAACAACAAATGTTGTCTTGTATCATGTACTTCGACTGTCCTAGTTCTATTTGGTAGAATCTATTTTTTTGTCACTGTGTCTATAACAAGTGTGTGCCTAACATATTTCTCGAGGTTCTCCAACTGTTGAAAATGTTACAAAAATGCAAAACAATAATGAAAGTAGAGCTGCCAAAATAACAAAACACTGCTATGTTTGAAACAAGATATAGTTATACATGTTTCATTAATGGGAGTACTTAGGTAAATTTGTAAGACCAGAACCACGTTAAAAAATATACTATCGAAAAAGAAGTTTGATATTTTAATATAAAAATCAAAAAAAAAAAAAAAAATCAACAATACACTGTCGAAGGTCATGTGTTATAAGATAAGCTTTATATATACAAACAAGGTGACCTTTGCAGACTTCTGAATAATTCGGTATATGTACATTTTTGTATTATGAATAGTAGTGGTCTCTGTAGGAAGGCGGTTTCAAGCCTTGAAACAACCGTTGATAATTAAAGGGACAAATACTCAATGTATTGTATGTCTTACTTTTAGCAGTACTATTTTTCAAGTAAAAATGCATCAAGCAAAGGAAGGCGGTAGTCATGGTTTAGTTTTCTTTCTGAACTGGAACTTGCTGGACACTGACACATGAATTTTTAATGAAAAGAGTCAAACTTTAACCAGACTAAACACCATGTGAAGTGAAAGTAATATAAAGTAGGGCAGTTACTTTACTAGAAATAATGTCAGAACCTTAACTAATTCCAACATAAAGTTTTATTGATGATTTGAAATCTTTAGTTACTTATAAAATACAGAAAAAATGTCCTCAAAAGAAATCGAAGCCAAACTCTGAAAATTAAGTGATATCTAAGGTCAACACTTTCTACAGATTTTAATCAAACAAAGTATTGCAAATGTATCTAAAAGCAATAAAACAAAATATTAGTATCATTTCTTTATTAACATGCATGCATTACATATAAAAAGCAGTTCAAGAAGCATTTTATCAATAATTTCCGTAACTGTTTATGAATTTCGAGCAAATATTGATGATTAGCAAGTACTCCACCCATCTACAGTAGCATTTGTTCTACGAATCCCATATCAATGTTTTTTCTCGTTTCTGACTTTGAAATACACATATTTGGTGTTCAAACCCTTTTAATTTTAATGCCGACAAGCTTATTAAAAAAATACATATGTATCAATATGATTAGAAATTTTATGTTCTGAATTTTGACACCTATGTTCAGAATTTTGACACCACGGCGCTTTTTACAAAGATGCTAAAATACTAAACATAGTCTACCAGTACTTGCTAGAAATCTTAAAAATATCTCTTTTTTTGCTGACATTCAAAGCAAACATTCATGCTTTAGCGTACCAGTAGTAGATCAATGCAACATGTGGTCCACAAGAACGGCCACAATATGTATTAGGGTTATTTCAGAATTCCAGATCTAATATCTAAAAAATGTGCCATGATATTTTTGAGGACATTTTTCCTGTGTTTTATTTCCTTACATACTACTCATTCCACACCAAAAAGACCCCAAAAGTTAAGATGACCAGTCTCAAGTAACATTTGTTTATTTTAGGGCTAACGCAAGCCTACTATCTGAAGAACACGACCAATATACGCCACTTCAGTATTATCTGCCACTAGCTTTTTGATAAACATCGGGACTGTGATCAGACTAAATGCGATCAATGCGACTTGATATTAACGAGCAATTCCCAACACACCCTCCTAAATAATTATCTCTTACAGAACGTCATTCTGTCCAAATTCTTGCAAAATTATTTTGACAGGGGAGTATTTTCAGCACGCCGTTTTGACTGTGACATGACAGCATAAATTATACATGATGTGGAATTAAGATTCTCCGACAAGTATGTCGCCTTTGGGAGTTGTAGACGACTGATTCCATGAACAATGATTGACAGTTTGATATGCCCTATTATTATTTTTTCCATCTCTGGTTTCTTTCAGCAGAACATACAGCGACAACAAACGTCAGAAGTCGGATATCTGCATTGAAGTTCAGGCTGTCAAAGAAATTTCTTGACTTTACGGATACTGTTGCTTCCATTTGAGTTGGTGTTGTGCCGGGGGAAGGTAGCCACTGAATAAAATAAACTACTAAATACCGTGTTAAGACAACGTTTTTAATCCTATATTAACTTGGGTTTATTTTTTAAACTCGTTTGCGTCCACACTATATATGGTTTAAACCGTGAATTATGTAAAAGTCAAGTGGTTTTTGTAATGTAGCATTAAAACTACCTCGGGAGGTGGTTTTAATACCATATTAAAAAGTAATACTACATTATTTTACAAGTGTGAACGCAAATGTGAGTTATAACTGGTTTTACAATCCCAAATCCACAGATCTTACCTTTTGGCAGAAGAATACCATGTGTTTCTCTTTTGTATCAAACAATTGATGCTATGGCTGGTAAAAGTAATTGGAGTGTTGATGAAACACAAACATTAAATTGCGATATGGAGTCAGGTTGATGCTCAAAATGGACTAAAGATGGAATGAACAGAAATTCTTAGATGAACACAGAAGTTTAAACATTGATGACTCCTTCTTGTTTCTGTTAGCCTCCTTCTTTGTTACCTTTTTTGCTTATTGCAAAATATTTGTTAACTTCCAACATTGCTTGTATATATTTAAACCACATTTCTTTGCCTAGTGTGGATGCAAACTAGATTATATTTTGATGGGGTTTAAATGTCAAATACCAATTATAGCCAATTAGTACCTGATAAAAAATAAAACAGATCTGCTAGTGTGAACACGGTATAAGAAAATTCCAAAAAAATGCATTGCATGCATTATTCTATCAGTAACTTCTTATCATGTATGAAAACATTTATATCACTGAATTCAACATTAAGAATTCTAACACGGCCCGATTTCTTTTCCTATTAAACAAAGAAGGCTGAAAACTATGTGTTATTATTCAACAATTCATTTTTCATACGTAGACCTAACAATTATTACGTCATAGCGTTGGACGGCATAGCGGCGCGTTGGAAAAGAAATCAACAGAAATCTGGCTCATATTTGATGGATATCGTCAAGGACGTACATAATAATACTAGATAACGTGTTAGAACAGAAATAATACATGTATATCTCAAACAGTGATCTGATCGTGAATAAAATCATTGTTTGTCGTTTAGATGCGCATTATTACACCTTCGTGATATAATTCCTTCGCATCTAAACTCCAAACAATGGTGTTATTCAATGACAAATCACTGTTTGGGATATATTATTTCTTAAATATAAAATATCTGTGTCTAGTCTTTTGATGTAAATCGAATTTATTTGAGTCATATCAGGTTTCTTTAAATTTGATTTCCTAACGTTTTACAGCTTTATAAAAGTTTACAAATAAAGTCATTTTTTAAAAACTTAGTTTTTCTGTTAACTTTTTTTTGAAGGAATGATATAGTATTCAAGTTTTGGATTTTTTAAACTCATTTTGGATACTTCATCGCGATAGGTTTGAAGGAAGCAAAACACAATCGTGTGCCGTTCGGGGTTGGGCTGCCAGTTTAGGGACAGCAGTTAGAAAATCATGTGCCAGTGGCGTTGGGGGCTAGCAGTTTAAGGGAAGACAATTAGATATCATGTGCCGTTGGGGATGGGGATGGTGCTGGCAGTTTAGGGACGTTAGTTAAACTTTGATTGGTACACCGGTAGGCGTGGAAACTGGCCTTTAGGGGACGACAATTAGAAAATCGTCTGCCGGTAGGGGTGGGGGCGCAGTTTAAGGGAAGACATTTAGTAAATCTAGTGCCAGTGGGAAAGAGCTGGCGGTTTAGGGGAAGACAATTAGGAAAATCGTATACCGGTAGGGGTGGGGGGAGGGCCTAGCAGTTTAGACGAAGACAATTAGGAAATCGTGTACCGGTAGGGGTGGGGGCTGGCAGTTTAGGGGAAGACAATATGGAAATCGCGTGCCAGTGGAGCAGGCAGTTTTGAGTCGGACTAAATTGCTAACGTGGTGCGGATTATCTTTTATCTTAGAAAATTCCACAAATATATCATGACTAAGGAGAAATTGAAATGTTTAAAATGTGTATAAAGTAATTAGAATTCGTTAGAAATAGTAAGATATTATTTCCTTGTAGATTGCGCTCGGCATAAACTTACAAATTTGACCTTCTATTTTGAATTTAACAAGAAAACATATTTTTGTACTGATCTAGATTTGGTAAGTTTTGGCCTTTGAAAATTTGACTGTGGAGATCTGTTATTACTAAGGTTTCCAGTTTTTCACGTCTGTCGAGATAACCCTTGTAATGAAGATTTCATCTATCCATCATGAAATAATGGCGAAAACGGCATGTTATTCGTAATGCAAGAAAGCAATGGTCACGTGATAGCAACAGCTGATGTAAATAAAATAATTCTTCCACAATTCAGCCAAACACGGGATAAACCTTAATAGCTTTCAGATCTATTGCAAGTATTTGGGATTAAAATTTCTGAAGTGCTTCCTTTCTTCAGCTGAATCATGCATGATTTAAACGATTTTCACCGTCACCAGAAACCTTTCTCTTCAACATAATACAGAATGTAATAGTTATACGACCGTACAAAGCTCTTTCTGTAAATTAAAAAAAAAGTATTTTAACTGGATTTTTATTGTATTTATTTTATAAGAGATACTTGTAATATTTATTTATACTTACCATTATACTTGCTAGAGCGCTAGGTTTTAAAAATGTTTTCAACATCAGATATGGTGAGTTATTCGATGACAGGTTGATATGAGCAACACTGTGCGAAAAATAGCCGGTGCAGTCTGATCTAACTCCCTCATTCATCTCTGACGCGCCAGCGGGCAAGATAATGTATAGGCTTCTAGGCCGCTGGGCTGCTTACTTCAATTTTTCATTTCGATGTCACTCAAAATCTTACTCCAAGACTCCACTCCAGCAAGCCATTCCACAAAAAAACTAAAACATTACTTCAAACAAAACCGTCAAATGTGATCAAAGAGATCAGAGATCAGACAACACAATATTGCTACTTTAAAAACGGCTCCCGTTAATGAGAGACAACACATATTTTTTTTTTTACTGAATTAGTGTTATTTTTTCTGAGTCACGAGTGCGAACGGAACTACTTGCATTTTTTCAGACTAGTATAATGTGTTTTGCATGCGATATAGTAAGCGCCAGGACATCATGCTGTAGCTGAACGTTTTCATATAAATCCTATTTGTTGCGTCCATGTGCTTAGTGTCGTTATGCTGTATCACTGTATTTTTTAAAATGCTAATATGACAGTTGTTGCGTCTGTGACAAACGCTCAGGCATTTTAACTTTATTGCTTAGACAACCAAAATTAGTTTGTCGGAAATTGGTCCCTGAATGATAATTATTCTGTCGTAAAGTGACAACCCGTCTCGAGGGTTACAGAAACAAGACATCCGTTTACAAATATATAATTCAATAAAAACAAATAATTTCAGATCTATCAAATTATTACTAGAGGGATATTGAAGTTTTGAAGCACTTGTATCAGAAAAAGGTCTGTCTGCCTAATTTCGATGCCAGAATATCTTTTTTTTTTGTATTATTTTAACGGTTATAAGATAAATTCTCCTCAGCAAAAGTAAGAATATGAATAGCTATTGACAGCACCGATGCACGTGCATAATGTAAATACACATTAATAAAGGCGTGCATGTATAAATAGTATACGTGCACCTATATTATAATTGCCCGCTTGCTTAGCTCAATAGGGAAAGCACAGATCTACGGATTTCGGGGTCGGGAGTTCATGCCAAGAATTCCCAGTCCAATACACTATATTTCCCGCAGTAGTGAACTATGACAAGTCTATATCTTATGGTGGCTGATTTCTGCCAGTGTCGTTCTGTCGTTCTGGCGCCCCCGCCATAACGAAAGAACGACGTTTTCCTCTTTTGGCGTTGTCTCGTTCTGACGTTCTAGCGTGTTGTCATGTTTCGGCAGAGTAACTCAGAGTTACTCCCTTTAAGGTTATAACACACTAAATAGCCACCACTATATATTCTATATAAAATGACAAGTTTTCACAATGCTGCAATACACACCTAGACCCATTTTAAATTTCTTTAGCTTACATTTTCTTGTAGATCAACATTAATACTGTAAAAATATCCAAAGAAAAGTAGGGTCATGTTTGATGCAAGAAAAATATTTCTGGTCAACGGACAACACCGTAATTTTTACACTGAAATGACAATCACAATTTAGGGTAGGGGTGTATGAATAAATTTCACATGTTAAATCAGTTTGGAGTCTTTTTTCAACACTGCAAATGCTACCAGTATGTCAATAATAGGTCATGCACATATGATTTCAACCAATTATATAGTCAATTGATTTCAAGGAAAATCCTTCTTACAGCAAAAAAAAACTGAGAACTATTTGAATCCGCCATTATGCGACTACCATTTTTTTTCATAGGTGCTCAGGCTATTTAGTGTCTGTATGCCTATAAGGAAATATGAATTTTTTTTTTTTCAGCTTTTTTGCTCTCTATGTGAAGTTTCATCTATATTCAGCTTATAAAACAAGTTTCAGCCCAAACAAACCAGTTGTTTTCTCAAAATCACTATTTTTGTACAGCCATCATTTTGTCCAAGGACTGCGGTTTAAGCCGTTAAATTGGCTGAATCACATATAGTCATTAAACGCTGTTTTTTTTCAAAAAACCGTAAGATATTACATCAAATATACCACCAGCAAGTGCGGAAATAGACAACCACACTGAAAAAAACTTATAATTATGCAACTGTGATAAAATATAGAACAAAATTAGTGTTTAGTGAATTTTTTTTTGTTAAAAAAAAGCTTATTTTCAGTAAAAAATGGGAAAATTGTTTTTTTTCATCTCATATGCAACAATACTGCATATTTTTGCATCTATAGCTAAAGTCATATCTCCCTGGCCAAGGTTTTTTAAGTTCTCTCCACTATTCATGTCAAAATGTAAAAAAAGGTGGGGATACTGCACACCTGGGCTCTGGGTCAAAAAGGAATGAAATGGTATCAAGGATATTACTAAAGATCTTCAGATTTCACACCACACAGGTGATGGAGATTCTAAAGGTCCATTCTGATGTAGACAAAGGTCAAGGAACTAAAACTGTGCACTTGAAAGATGTGAGGCACCTAGCAAATTCCTAAAAAGGCAAATTAACTGGGCACCAATTGTGACAAAATGTTCCGTGGTAAACAGAAGTCTAATCTAAAAACAAAATTTGCTCTATCTATTAAATCTAGGTGTGTTTCAGAGCTATCAATTTCACATAAGAAGTACAAAAGCAATTTGAAATAATAAAACACAAAAAGCCTAATATAATTTCAGAAATAGTACTATGTTTCAAAGGTTACTGTGGTACCTCATGTTCTAAAAAAGCTTTGGGTTTTTTCTGGCAACTACAGAAAAGCAAAAAACTATATGCTAGACAATGTCAGGCTTTAAAATGACTGATGATGATGAGACTTTACTCAGAAAATGTAAATTGAAATTCTCCTTGGTCCAGAAAGCATAGAAAAAACTATATTTTTAACATCTACACAAATGTGAAGCATGAACAGATCCTACAATGCAGCTTGCCCAAAAATGTTACATTTCTCCGCAACTGCCATGGCCGTACCATGGCCAATTCTAAGACTAAATCATGGCTTGCTGACACTGTTATCCTTAAAGCTAGGGTAAATGGTGTAAAACTGTCCATGGCTCTTCTGTTATCAACACCTTTTAAGAACAGAGTACTACGACAAGTTGCGTAAAACTACTAGGTATATACATATCCGAGCAAGACGCAGTCGTTTTGCATCACGCCAGTATAAAGGTACAAATTACATACAGATTTACACTATTCAAAGGGTCTCACGACCCAAGCCTGACTTTTCTAGCACCCCACACCTAAAAGATCATGCTTAGCATAGAGTGTGATTTAGGATGAAATAAAGATGGTTATAAGTAAAATTATTGTGCCTGCCTTGTGGCCAGCTGAGCCGGCACTGCACACATATAACAAGTTATATTAACCGCACAAATGTAAATAAGCCTTGTATAAGTTGTGTATATAAAGTGCTATATTTATCAAAAATATTATACAAAAAAAGTAAACTACTGTAACCATAGAAAACAGTCCCTTTAAAAAAAACTCCCTAAACTTATGGCCTGAGCATTGTCCCCCATTTCTGCTCAAAAGTTCCGGGGTTTACACAAAGAGAAAAATGGGATATAAAGCGACACGTTAGGGCCCTTTGGGTATTTTAAAATATTTCTAGTGGCCTGACACATAATCCTGTGCACATAATAATTTTTTTCTGACAGTTTCTCCAGGCAGTTTTGTGGTTAATTTTTTCCCTAGCTAGGATTTTTATTTACTGTCGTACAACCAAGCCATTCCGACAAACCCCTTTTTTATAGAATTATCATTTAATTTTTGCTTAATTCTTTCAAAAATCAATTGTCTGGGTTGATGTGCAATGTTTACAAATTTTTTTTTATTTGCAGACGACAGAAAATTTTAGTAATTCTACCGGGTGACAATTCTATAGGTTATAACACACTAAATAGCCCCCACTATATATTCTATATAAAATGACAAGTTTTCACAATGCTGCAATACACACCTAGACCCATTTTTAAATTTCTTAGCTTACATTTCTTGTAGATCAACATTAATACTGTAAAAATATCCAAAGAAAAGTAGGGGTCATGTTTGATGCAAGAAAAATATTTCTGGTCAAACGGACACACCGTAATTTTACACTAAATGACAATCACAATTTAGGTAGGGGTGGTTGAATAAATTTCACATGTTAAATCATTTGGAGTCTTTTTTTAACATGCAAATGCTACCAGTATGTCAAGTATAGGCATGCAATAATGATTTCAACCAATATAAAAGCAATGATTTCAAGAAAAACCTTCTTACAGCAAAAAAAAACTGAGAACTATTTGAAAACCGCCATTATGCGACTACCCCTTTTTTCATAGGTGCTCAGCTATTTAGTGTCTGTATGCCTATAAGGAAATATGAATTTTTTTTTTCAGCTTTTTTGCTCTCTATGTGAAGTTTCATCTATATTCAGCTTATAAAACAAGTTTCAGCCCAAACAAACCAGTAGTTTCTCAAAACACTATTTTTGTACAGCCATCATTTTGTCCAAAGACTGCGGTTTAAGCCGTTAAATTTGGCTGAATCACATATAGTCATTAAACGCTGTTTTTTCAAAAACCCGTAAGATATTACATCAAATATACCACCACAAGTGCGGAATAGACAACCACACTGAAAAAAAATTAAATTATGCAACTGTGATAAAATATAGAACAAAATTAGTGTTTTTGTGAATTTTTTTTTGTTAAAAAAAAGCTTATTTTTCAGTAAAAAATGGGAAAATTGTCTTTTTTTCATCTCAAATGCAACAATACTGCTATTTTTTGCATTCTATAGCTAAAGTCATATCTCATGGCCAAGGTTTTCAAGTTCTCTCCAACTATTCATGTCAAATGTAACAAAAAAGGTGTTGATACTGCCCCACCTGGTCTCTGCTCAAATGGAATGAAATGGGATCTAAGGGTATTACAAAGATCTTTAGATTTCACACCACACAGTGAGGGAGATTCTAAAGGTCATTCTGATGTAGACAAAGGTCAAGGAACTAAAACCCGTGCACTTGAAAGATGTGAGGCACCTAGCAAATTCTCTAAAAAGGCAAATTAACCGGGGACCATTTAGTGACAAAATGTTTTCCCTGGTAAACAGAAGTCTAATCTAAAAACAGATTTGCTCTATTTTTAAATCTAGGTGTGTTTCAGAGCTATCAAGTGCACATAAGAAGACAAAAGCAATTTGAAAAATAATAAACACAAATGCCTAATATAATTTCAGAAATAGTACTATTTTCAAAGGTTACTGTGGTACCTCATGTTCTAAATACAGCTTGGTTTTTTTCTGGCAACTACAGAAAAGCAAAAAAAACATATGCTAGACAATGTCAGGCTTAAAATGACTGATGATGATGAGACTTTACTCAGGGAAATTATTGAAATTCCCCCTTGGTCCAGAAAGCATAGAAAAAACTATATTTTAACATCTCACAGAAATGTGAAGCAGTGAACAGATCCTAACAATGCATGCTTGCCCAAAAATGTTACATTTCTCCGCAACTGCCATGGCCGTATCCATGGCCAGATTTTAAGACTAAATCATGGGCTTGCTGACACTGTTTTCCTTAAAGCTAGGGGAAATGGTGTAAAAAATGTCACATGGCTCTTCTGTTATCAGACACCTTTAAAAACAGAGTACTACGACAGTTGCGTAAAACTACTAGGTATATTTCATAAACGCGAGCAAGACGCAGTCGTTTTTTCATCACCCCCAGTATAGGTACAAAATTACATACAGATTTACACTATTCAAAGGGTCTCACTGACCCCCCAAACCTGACTTTTCTAGCACCCCCACACCCAAAAGATCATGCTTATGCATAGAGTGTGATATTAGATGAAATAAAGATGGTTATAAGTAAAATTATTGTGCTGCCTTGTGGCCAGCTGAGCCGGCACTGCACACATATAACAAGTTATATTAACCGCACAAATGTAAATAAGCCTTGTATAAGTTGTGTATATAATAGTGCTATATTTAACAAAAATATTATACAAAATAGTAAACTACTGTATACCATAGAATACAGTCCTTGAAAGAAAACTCCCTAAACTTATGGCCTGAGCATTGGTCCCCCCCATTTCTGCTCAAATGTTCCGGGTTCACACAAAGAGAAAAATGGCATATATGCGACACGTGTAGGGCCCTTTGGTATTTTAAAAAATTTCTAAATGCCTGACACATAAGTCTGTGCACATAATAAAGGTTTTCTGACAGTTTCTCCAGGGAGTTTTGTGGTTATTTTCATAGCTAGGATTTTAATTTACTGTCGTACAACCAAGCCTTTCCGACACCCCTTTTTCCCTAGAATTATCATTTATTTTTTGCTTAATTTTTCAAAATCAATTGTCTGGGTTGATGTGCAATGTTACAAATTTTTTTTATTTGCAGACGACAGAAAATTTTAGTAATTCTACCGGTGACAATTCTTATAGGTTATAAAAACACTAAATAGCCACCACTATATATTCTATATAAAATGACAAGTTTTCACAATGCTGCAATAACACCTAGACCCATTTTAAATTTCTTTAGCTTACATTTTCTTGTAGATCAACATTAATACTGTAAAAATATCCAAAGAAAAGTAGGGGGCATGTTTGATGCAAGAAAAATATTCTGGTCCAACGGAAAACACCGTAATTTTTACACTGAAATGACAATCACAATTTAGGGGAGGGTGGATGAATAAATTTTCACATGTTAAATCAGTTTGGAGTCTTTTTTCAACATGCAATGCTACCAGTATGTCAATATAGGCATGCAATATGATTTCAACCAATATATAGCAATGGGTTTCAAGGAAAATCCTTCTTACAGCAAAAAAAAACTGAGAACTTTGAATCCGCCATTATGCACTACCATTTTTTTCATAGGTGCTCAGGCTATTTAGTGTCTGTATGCCTATAAGGAAATATGAATTTTTTTTCAGCTTTTTTGCTCTCTATGTGAAGTTTCATCTATATTCAGCTTTTAAACAAGTTTCAGCCCAAACAACCATAGTTTTCTCAAAATCACTATTTTTGTACAGCCATCATTTTGCCAAAGACTGCGGTTTAAGCCGTTAAATTTGGCTGAATCACATATATCATTAAACCTGTTTTTTCAAAAAAACCCGTAAGATATTACATCAAATATACCACCCGCAAATGCGGAATAGACAACCACACTGAAAAAAAACTTATAATTATGCAACTGGGGATAAAATATAGAACAAAATTAGTGTTTAGTGAATTTTTTTTGTTAAAAAAAGCTTATTTTTCAGTAAAAAATGGAAAATTGTCTTTTTTTTTCATCTCATATGCAACAAAACTGCATATTTTTGCATTCTATAGCTAAAGTCATATCTCCCCGGCCAAGGGTTTTTAAATTCTCTCCAATATTCATGTCAAAATGTAACAAAAAGGTTTGATACTGCACACCTGGTTTTCCCGCTCAAATGGAATGAAATGGGGATCTAAGGATATTACTAAAGATCTTCCGATTTCACACCACACAGGTGATGGAGATTCTAAAGGTCATTCGATGTAGACAAAGGTCAAGGAACTAAAACTGGGCACTTGAAAGATGTGAGGCACCTTTTGCCCAAAATTTTCCCAAAAAGGCAAATTAACCGGGCACCATTTAGTGACAAAATGTTCCGTGGTAAACAGAAGTCTAATCTAAAAACAATTTGCTCTATCTATTAAATCTAGGTGTGTTTCAGAGCTATCAAGTGCACATAAGAAGTACAAAAGCAATTTGAAATAATAAAACACAAAAAGCCTAATATAATTTCAGAAATAGTACTATGTTTCAAAGGTTACTGTGGTACCTCATGTTTCTAAATACAGCTTGGTTTGTTCTGGCAACTACAGAAAAGCAAAAAACTATATGCTAGACAATGTCAGGCTTAAAATGACTGATGATGATGAGACTTTACTCAGGAAATGTATTGAAATTCTCCTTGGTCCAGAAAGCATAGAAAAAACTATATTTTTAAACATCTACACAGAAAAGTGAAGCAGTGAACAGATCCTACAATGCATGCTTGCCCAAAAATGTTACATTTCTCCCGCAACTGCCATGGCCCTATCCATGGGCCCGATTCTAAGACTAAATCATGGGCTTGCTGACACTGTTATCCTTAAAGCTAGGGTAAATGGTGTAAACTGTCACATGGCTCTTCTGTTATCAGACACCTTTTAAGAACAGAGTACTACGACAAGTTGCGTAAAACTACTAGGGATATACATACGCGAGCAAGACGCAGTCGTTTTGCATCACGCCAGTATAGGTACAAATTACATACAGATTTACACTATTTCAAGGGTCTCACTGACCCCAAGCCTGACTTTTCTAGCACCCCACACCTAAAAGATCATGCTTAGCATAAGTGTGATATTAGGATGAAATAAAGATGGTTATAAGTAAATTATTGTGCTGCCTTGTAGCCAGCTGACCGGCACTGCACACATATAACAAATTATATTAACCGCACAAATGTAAATAAGCCTTGTATAAGTTGTGTATATAATAGTGCTATATTATCAAAAATATTATAACAAAAATAGTAAACTACTGTATACCATAGAATACAGTCCTTGAAAGAAAACTCCCTAAACTTATGGCCTGAGCATTGGTCCCAAAATTTCTGCTCAAATGTTCCGGGTTCACACAAAGAGAAAAATGGCATATATGCGACACGTGTAGGCCTTCGGGTATTTTAAAATATTTCTAGTGGCCTGACACAAAGTCTGTGCACATAATATTGTTTTCTGACAGTTTCTCCAGGCAGTTTTGTGGTTATTTTTCCATAGCTAGGATTTTTATTTACTGTCGTAAAAACCAAGCCATTTCCGACACCCTTTTTCATAGAATTATCATTTATTTTTTGCTTTAATTCTTTCAAAAATCAATTGTCTGGGTTGATGTGCAATGTTTACAAATTTTTTTTTATTTGCAGACGACAGAAAATTTTAGTAATTCTACCGGGTGACAATTCTTATAGGTTTAAACACACTAAATAGCCACCACTATATATTCTATATAAAATGACAGTTTTCACCCAAAGCGCAATACACACCTAGACCCATTTTAAATTTCTTTAGCTTACATTTTCTTGTAGATCAACATTAATACTGTAAAAATATCCAAAGAAAAGTGGGGTCATGTTTGATGCAAGAAAAATATTTCTGGTCAAACGGACACAAACCCTAATTTTTACACTGAAATGACAATCACAATTTAGGGTAGGGGTGTATGAATAAATTTTTACATGTTAAAAACAGTTTGGGGTCTTTTTTCAACATGCAAATGCTACCAGAAAGTCAAGTATAGGCATGCAATATGATTTCAACCAATATAATAGCAATGATTTTAAGGAAAATCCTTCTTACAGCAAAAAAAAACTGAGAACTATTTTAATCCGCCATTATGGACTACCATTTTTTTTCATAGGTGCTCAGGGTATTTAGTGTCTGTATGCCTATAAGGAAATATGAATTTTTTTTTCAGCTTTTTTGCTCTCTATGGAAGTTTTCATCTATAAATTTACTTATAAAACAAGTTTCAGCCCAAACAAACCAGTAGTTTTCTCAAAATCACTATTTTTGTACAGCCATCATTTTTTCCAAAGACTGCGGTTAAGCCGTTAAATTTGGCTGAATTTACATATAGTCATTAAACGCTGTTTTTTCAAAAAACCCGTAAGATATTACATCAAATATACCACCAGCAAGTGCGGAATAGACAACCACACTGAAAAAAACTTATAATTATGCAACTGTGATAAAAAAGAACAAAATTAGTGTTTAGTGAATTTTTTTTTTTTTAAAAAAAAGCTTATTTTTCAGTAAAAAATGGAAAATTGGGCTTTTTTTCATCTCAAATGCAACAATACTGCATATTTTTTGCATTCTATAAACTAAAGTCATATCTCATGGGCCCAAGGTTTTTTAAGTTCTCTCCAACTATTCATGTCAAATGTAACTAAAAAGGTGTTTATAACTGCACACCTGGTCTCTGCTCAAATGGGAAAGAAATGTATCTAAGGATAAATTTCTAAAGATCTTCAGATTTCACACCACACAGGTGATGGAGATTCTAAAGGTCATTCTGAGTAAAACAAAGGGCAAGGAACTAAAACTGTGCACTTGAAAGATTGAGGCACCTAGCAAATTCTCTAAAAAGGCAAATTAACCGGGCACCATTTGTGACCCAAAAAGTTCCCTGGTAAACAGAAGTCTAATCTAAAACAGATTTGCTCTAAACTATTAAATCTAGGTGTGTTTCAGAGCTATCAAGTGCCATAAGAAGTACAAAGCAATTTGAAAGTAATAAAAAAACAAAATGCCTAATATAATTTCAGAAATAGTACTATGTTTCAAAAGGGTTTCTGTGTACCTCATGTTCTAAATACAGCTGGTTTGTTCTGGGAACTACAGAAAAGCAAAAAACTATATGCTAGACAATGTCAGGCTTAAAATGACTGATGATGATGAGACTTTTTCTCAGGAAAAAAGTATTGAAATTCTCCTTGGGCCCGAAAGCATAGAAAAAACTATATTTTTAACATCTACACAGAAAGTGAGCAGTTGAACAATCCTACAATGCATGCTTGCCCAAAAATGTTACATTTCTCCCCCAACTGCCATGGGCCCTATCCATGGCCAGATTCTAAGACTAAATCATGGGGTTGCTGGGCACTGTTATCCTTAAAGCTAGGGTAAATGGTGTAAAACTGTCACATGGCTCTTCTGTTATCAGACACCTTTTAAGAACAAATAACTACGACCAAGTTGCGTAAAACTACTAGGTATATACATACGCGAGCAAGACGCAGTCGTTTTGCATCACGCCATATAGGTACAAATTACATACAGATTTACACTATTCAAAGGGGCTCACTGGGCCCCAAGCCTGACTTTTCTAGCACCCCCACACCTAAAAGATCATGCTTATGCATAGAATGTGATATTAGGATGAATAAAGATGGTTATAAGTAAAATTATTGTGCTGCCTTGTGGCCAGCTGAGCCGGCACTGCACACATATAACAAGTTATATTAACCGCACAAATGTAAAAAAAGCCTTGTATAAGTTGTGTATATAATAGTGCTATATTTATCAAAAAAAAATTATACAAAAATAGTAAACTACTGTATACCATAGAATACAGCCTTGAAAGAAACTCCCTAAACTTATGGCCTGAGCAATTGGTCCCCACATTTCTGCTCAAATGTTCCGGGTTCACACAAAGAGAAAAATGGCATATATGCGACACGTGTAGGCCTTCGGGTATTTTTAAAATATTTCTAGTGGCCTGACACTAAGTCTGTGCACATAAAATTGTTTTCTGAACAGTTTTCTCCAGGGAGTTTTGTGGTTATTTTTCCATAGCTAGGATTTTTTTTTACTGGGCGTACAACCAAGCCATTCCGACACCCTTTTTCATAGAATTATCATTTATTTTTTGGGTTAATTCTTTCAAAAATCAATTGTCTGGGTTATGTGGGAATGTTTACAAATTTTTTTTATTTGCAGACGACAGAAAAATTTTTGTAATTCTACCGGGTGACAATTCTTATAGGTTATAACACCTAAATAGCCACCACTATATATTCTATATAAAATGACAAGTTTCACAAAGCTGCAATACACACCAGACCCATTTTAAATTTCTTTAGCTTACATTTTTCTTTTAGATCAACATTAATACTGTAAAATATCCAAGAAAAGTAGGGGTCATGTTTGATGCAAGAAAAATTTTCTGGGCAAACGGACACACCGTAACTTTTACACTGAAATGACAATCCCCATTTAGGGTAGGGGTGTATGAATAAATTTCACATGTTAAATCAGTTTGGAGTCTTTTTACAACATGCAAATGCTACCAGTATGTCAAGTATAGGCATGCAATATGATTTCAACCAATATATAAACAATTATTTCAAGGGAAAAACCTTCTTACAGCAAAAAAAACTGAGAACTATTTGAATCCGCCATTATGCGACTACCATTTTTTCATAGGTGCTCAGGCTATTTAGTGTCTGTATGCCTTAAGTGGAGACCGCCATTTGGGTTGTTCCTAATCCCCATATCGTACCCGTACCGTACATTCATATTCGGCAACTTTCGATTTGCACGGAGTGTGGCGGAAACATACGACGAAAAAAATCTATTTTTAGACATATTTAAGGGGCGGTTGTTGTGGTCTTAGCCGATTTCATCATGTTTATGACATGTATATAATTTAATGTCATTTTGAAAATTGTATCTTAAGGTTCATTTTGTTTGCTGCTAATTGATTACCCAGTGTTTCGTCATATTTAAACATGTAGTTCACAAAGGGAGTTGATATAACTACATGTTTTCTGATATTATTCTTTTCCATCAAAGATAGAATGAATGCATTAAATTAAAAAAAAATATTTACTTATGTTTAGAGTAAAAATATGGCTAAGATGTTTTAAGTATTTGACCGTATTCATATTTAACACTAGATAAATACTTCCCTTGAAACAAAACCGGGTGATATGAATGAAATGAAGTGTGAAATATGAAAGATAGGTGCCGTTTCCAAACTTGTATGGATTCCGTGAAAAAGCGTATCTATCTATTTATGAAACAGTAGAAATGGGCTTAAGCAAAATACGAAAATTATGACAACACTGCGACAGAATAGGCGGATTTATTGACCGGACAAGAAACATACAATATTTACCTTTGACTTCTAAGTGTGACCATAACCTTGAAGCTAGGGGTCTTGGTCTTGCGTCCGACACGTCATTTTAATATAGGGAACGTCTATGCCAATTTTTTTAAAATCTCTTCATCGATGGAAGAGTTATGGAGCCGACAAGAAACAGACCATGTTAACTTTTAACCATCTAAATATGACCTTGACCTTAGAGCTAGGGGTCTGGATCTTGTGCATGACACGTTTTCTTTATCGGGAATATTTATGCCAAGTAATTTCGAAATCCTTTGATGAATGGCAGAGTTACGAACCGGACACGAAACAGACCATATTAACCTTTGACTTGACTTCTAAGTGTGACCTTGCTCTTGGAGCTAGGGGTCTGGGTCGTGTGCGTTACACATTGTCTCATTATGGTGAACATTTATGCCAAGTTGTTTCAAAATCCCTTCATGGATGACAGAGTTATATACCGGATACGAAACAGCCCCTTTTAACGTTTGACTTCTAAGTGTGACTTTAATTTTGGAGCTAGGGGTCTGGGTCTTAAGCATGAAACGTCGTCTCATTAAGGTAAATATTTATGCCAAGCTATTTCAAAATCCCTTTACGGATGGCAGAGTTACAGCTCGGATAAGAATTTACAAAGTTACGGTCGGACGGTGCGATTTTTATATGTCCACCTTCGGGGGCATAAAAATCAAAGAACTTACTATAGTGTAAATAAAAATTATTTGCTGAAACATCGCTTAAATATGTAAGGGAGTTAATAATAATTAAATAAAACGTAAAATTATCAGTTGTTTGAGTTAAGGTAGAACGCGACACTTTGCGAACTTTCGAGTAGCGTCTTGAAATTGTGCATGTGTAAAGTTAACATAATATATTAAGGGGACGCATATTGCTACATTCACAGTTCATACAGAAATGAGGAAGGGGTGCATATTCAAGAAATTGATGGTGGGAAGATAAAAAACATATTCCTAAACTGATATAATACTGATGGACACCTGTAATATTCCGTACTTTGTGGATAAGGATGTTGTACTATGAATGTATTAGGAAAACAGAGGTATTTGTGAAAGTACATCCAACACAAAATATTAAGCTTTTGTATAAGGGAAAAATAGATTTTTACAATACCAGTGTTACAAATAATGTTAAAGGGACGAAATTTTCTTACTAACGCACTAGGTTTGCTTAAACATGTAAAAATTTAACGCCACGTCATTTCAACTCGGGATGGACGCCATCTTTCTCATTGATAAAAAAAGTAAACAAAAAAATCAGAGTGGGATTAGCATTGCAAGGGCATAACATGACATTCTACACAACGAATACCTTAGAACAGATATGTAAGATGCTACACAGGTCTGGTGGGTTAAATGCATAACGTCGATCACTTGAAATTGATCTTGAAAAGGTGGTTAATTTTAGTTTCTTTACATGGTTTTCAAAAGAAGATCATATCTTATTTTATTAAAAATTATATTGAAAGAAAGTGCAAATATTGCAGATTACTTCAATAACTTAATAAATATTGTCAGATAATGCTTTTGATGTCATTTGATGTTAAAGTTTTTTCCCTTCTATATTTCAATAGGCGTAAATTGACCGATACTGGCTAATCGATACACTCGATAAGCTGTTTTCAAGGGAGACAATTTCTCCAATAAACCAGCAACTGGGTATGTAATTTTCCCACGGCTTCTCGGCGATTCCCTGCAAAAAGTTTTACTGCGCCGGAAGAACGGTAACTCTAATAAACAACGGGAGACAACTTAGGTGTCAGAACGTGTATGAGTTTAAAAAAAAACATGTCGATGATTATAATTTCTAATCAAATAACGAATCCTATTCAGATATTCGTCTTTATCAGAAAATTATTAATTTCTATGGACATTTATCAACAAATATTACTTACAGTGGACTACTTTGCGCATCAAACTGGTTTCCGCTTCAGTTGTAAGGCACTTCCGTTATACTTTTTGACAACAATAACAAAACACAAAATGAATCAATAAAGTCACTTATAAACCGACTGCTACTTAGATCAGTGTAAGTATGTTGTTGTTACAACATTATACTTGTTCATTACGTTATGAGATAAAGTTTTTCTTGAACTGCATAATCCATTAATTACGTTTAGATGATATTGCATTTACAACTTGTCTGACCCCGTTTTTTACGTGAATGACAGCAGTCTCGTGCAACTCGTGCAAACAGAGTTATGAAAATTATGGTGGAGAATTCAAGAACAAATTTTAAATGACATTAAAGTGAGGATAACTGTATATTCGTCCAGTTTTGATCATTGACATTCCTGCTGTGTATTATTAAGTTTTGTGAATAAGATTAGAATGTTACTTTTGCACATAAACATATTGATTGGACCTCTCAACCAAATTTCATACCTTATTATAGTGATTTTTAAGACAATACATTTTCAAAAGTTTATTGAATGTGTTTTGATATTTAAGTGCATTGTAGTTCATGAATATCAAGTTGAAAATTAATAATGGAACCATTTCTAGGCCTTTATTGTAAGCCACTCGACTTCTGTAACGATAAATGTTTAATGTATTAAGGGGAATATACTCTTTTAGTTTTGGAATGTGGCATTTCTTGACCACCATATCTTTTCTTATGCACTACTTTGTAAACAAACTAAATAATGTGTTTTAGCTTACATACGTAAAACAAAAAGAAAGACAGTGAACTTATTTCACTTTTTTTCTTTAAATTAGAATCTGTAAGATATTGATAAATGTTTGGACAAGGTAAAGCAATATTATTTTCGCACAAAAAAAATGATTAATTGTTGACTTTGAATGTACACAATAAGTTGTATGTAATTCAACAATAACTTTCTTGTTTCAGTTTTTCTCATTTTTATTTTAGTGCGCAATCCTTTGTGTACTTATAACAGTTGAAACAGTATCCATTTCATGCACCAAAACTTTGTACTTTTTTGCAGGTAAATTTTATCATACCCCACCCACTTTTTTCTAATTTCAAAGTATGCGTCCCCTTAAGCCGCATTAGTTCTATTGGATTTAATTTGTGCACTAGTTAGTAGTGTACATGTATTTACAACTTTGCTTTGCACGGAATGTCACGGGTCAGAGGGTTGGGTAGACTGGCTGTACTAAACACTATAACCTGGCGCTGAGTTAACAAACTGTAGGGAATCGAAAGTGGTAGTATATTCATGGCATGCGAGCCCTGAGTGAGGCGTATGTTCTCCGTGACGATTAGATGAAAAGACATTGTGTCTAAAATCAGTCGTCCTCCACCTTTAATTCATGTGGGAGATTTGGCAGTTACTTGAGGAGAACAGGTGTGTACTGGTACAGAATCCAGGAACACTGGTTAGTTACATAACTGAAATACTTTTGAAAAACGGCGTTAAACCCAAAACAAACAAATATATCATTATTATTAGTGCACTTACATTTACGCGTACACATAAAAATTAGTAATGCACCGAGCATTATTATATAGGCTGAATAAAACAGCTATATCGCTATAATTACTAAATGCACTTTCTTGAAATCATGCATACATTTTTAGATCAACTTGTTCTTGATAACTATATATATAAGTCAGCTATACATTCAGTTAATATGCATGTTCTTGTTATAAAGAAACTTTTAATCAAACAGTTTAGTTACTTATTTGAATAGTTGCGCCTATGTGAACGGAAAGTACATATTTCTACCAAAAAAGTCGCATATGGCGGCTAACAAGCGTTATAAGAATACTCAAATGTCCTATATTTCGTTCGTTTTACTCTCTATTGTTTTCAAGTGATAAGAATTCCACTGATTGACGTTGCGAATGGAAATATCTGACTCGAGGGTAACTGTTTAGGCGGTAACGAGACGAGTAGGGGAGACCGGGGCTAGTGCGGCCCCATTTTAGAAAAATCACAATTTATAAATGGTTTATATAGCCAGATCTCTGAAAAATGCATATTTAAGTAAAGTATAATGGGACTGTACTACTCCCCCTATTCCTTATAGTGTTTCTGTATCTTCATTAGGGTAATTTCTGTTCAAAGTAATCAGGTCAAGGTGACCGAACTTGCCCCGCGAAAGGGCATGTTTGGCCACCCCACGGGGCAAGTTCGGCTTGAAGAGACTTTATTATGCAATGTTTAGTATATCACGGAACCAATCTGTAGATTGACAAATTAAAACATATCTATAACTCTTACATCATGTAGTTTTATTGCTTTGAACATCAGCATGTGTGTTTATATTTTTGAACATGAACTTGAACACTGGACTTGAACAATTAACTCTTCTGCAAGTCTAAAATCCCTGAACGTGAAAAAACTCTCTCAATATACTTTTTTTCTCATTTTGCTCTAAACTGTATCAGAATCACAGTTATGATACTTGTAAAACAACATGCATGTTGTGTCTGCATATTCAACATTTGCCCACATTTTGCAAACAGTGCACTCGATCCATTCTTCGTTGGGTCTACTGCTGGCCCAGCTGTCAAGACATACTTAGCAAAAATATCCGTCACCACTGTCAGAGTTTTCTTTTTGTTTTCTGGTCGATTTACTCTTTGAATTGATTTTGGTTTTTCTTGACTGTTTTATTGGCTTGTTAAATTTCGGTAGCCCTTTTGTCTGTGTCGTTGTTTTGTGTGACTTGCTTTGTGTAGTCTTCCACTTGTCTGGGTCTTTGATACCCGAATTTCATATCTGATGTAGCTCTATCCGACTCGGGTGACTTGTTGAATTTTTTTTTCACATAATCTTGTAGGGTTGAGCATGGTACACAAAGCAACTGATTTGTTTACTTGTATCCATCAGAAGTACTGTTGTAGTGATCTAACGCTTTTCTCAAACGTCTTCTGACGTGGTGTCGCTACTTTTCGTCTTGTACGTACGCACCATGGTGTAATTCTGAAATAAATTTATGTAAAAAGTTATGTTATAAATTTAATTATAGTTACAAGCACATCTATAGCCACTGTTTCAAGACTAAAACTAAACAGCATTCCTCAAATGAAAATCTAACCCATGCACGACTATAATTCTACTAGACGTTAAAAGCTTGCTAATGAAAATCTTAACATAAATGCCAGACATTATTTTAACTTGCTAGATCTACATGTGAACAAATACTTTAGTGTAATAAATATGAGAAATAAAACAATAACCTTTAGTAAGATATGCCGGCCAATGGATTGTTAGTGCGGGGCAAGTACGGCTATATAATAGGCCGAACGTGCCCTTTCTCAAAAGGCCGAACTAGCCCCAGATAGTATTTACGAAATGGTCACGTGACACCTCCTTGCATGGTGCAGAAAAATGAAATGTAGATCGTTTTATATTAAAGCCCATTAATCTTTGATAAAACATAATATATATAAAAGTTTAATCCAAATATTTGCGGTTCTCGAGAAAAGTAAAAACTAAAATAGATGTGTAAATTTTACTCACCAATGGAAAAAATAAAGTTTCGGTTCCAAAACGACATAAACCATCACAAGGCGGCCATTTTTGTAATTACGTTGATAAAAGCTTCACAAGTGATGTCACAATATTTGATGACACCTCTTTATTTTGGTTCACGCGCTATATATAATTATTATGCCGAACATGCCCCGAGGCCGAACTAACCCCGGTCTCCCCTACAGTACAATATATAGAGGATATTTGTATGTTTTGAGTGAATATGGAATATATCTTACTGAGAAGTGAGAAAATTTCAAATATTTTCATGAGCGCGTAGTGGAACTTTTCTCACTTTGAGGTGAGATATTCTATATTCACGAAAAACAAACAAATTTTCTTTTTATTTTATGCTTAATTACGTTGAGACATGCATTTTGCAACAACTTTTAATCTCAGCGCGGGAAACAGACGCGCGTAAACGAACATGACGTCAGACGTGTTGTGACGTTTGAAAGATGCACACGACATAAAGTTCCATTTTATTTTATTTCTTGCTACATAACGTTATGATATTCTCATTAAGTAAAATAATTTAAGTCGAGAAATATACTATAAAGAACAAAGTGCGACTACAATTTTCATCCTGTTTTAAGCAAATAATTTAAAATTTATACACAATGCAGATCTACAAGTAGATCGGCAAAGCAGTGAGTGATATGGATTATATCTCACTGGTAAAACACAGTATTTTATCAGTTAGATCTAGCATAAAATAAAAAATCTTTTTAAAAATTGATAGAGGTCTATTTATCCTTATCCCACATAGATCTAATCTTATTCGGATATGTGTTATATTGTGTTGTAATTTAGTGCGTCTTAAGAAGTGATGAACTCCCTTAACCATCTCCCACTGCTAAACATGGTTGAGACATCGAATATCTATGAAAGTTAACATTATGTAGCTCCTCATTAACAAATACATTCAAACCCGTGCTGTAGGACAACCTCCAAAGAAATGTACAAAAGTCACTACTATCTCTTCCTGATTAACCAAAAGGATACTTTAGGCCTACTTGTCTTGAAACACCACCAGTTCACGGGAAAGTCTCTTTGCAGACAGATCTCAGCACTCAACAATAAGTTAAATCATGTTACTGTTCGATGTTGTAAATATTTTGAAAATTTATCAGCGACATAGAAAGAACTTCAGAGTGTAAAATGACAAATGGCGGTTAAGCTGTTTTGTTCAGTATACATCTACGTGTATTTTTTATAAATAAACGTATATTCACGTGTGCACCTCCATATAAAATTGCATCTACACATTTACCTTTAAAATGTATTTGTGCACGTTTATATGTACGTGTGCAAAACACTTTAACACGTGAAATGTGTGCGCACGCAAAGTAGTCTTTCCACCAAAATAGTTAGGAAATGAAAACCAGTTAAACAACTGTGCACAAATGAGTTTACTACTGAGTATGACAAATTCCTGTTATAAATGTCAACATGAGTTTTAGAAGAATTAAAATATTTTCTTTGTTTCAAGATCTGTCATCTTAAAATGTTATGACGCCAGTTTATTATAGCCCTGTCAAAATGAGCTGGTCATTTATTGCTAAGTACCTTATTTCAGTAATAATTTACGACTGATTATAACAGAAATGAGAGCGGTTTAAAGATAACCTTTGTGATATATTCAACATTATATGGGTTCTCTAACCAACGACAGCCACTTTAACTTGTTCATAAATTGTCTCCACAGTAAAATAAATCATATATCGTCAAGTTTTAAGCTCATAAATTTGTCAAATTATGACTTTAAGAATATTCATGGCCACCTCAAGAAGCATTTTCAGTCCTAACAATGGTTTCATATTTAATACAACTGATCATAAATATGTGACAAGACAAAGACAAAGCAGTGGGGGTAGACATGATTTAGAATGAAAAACTGACAGATTTACTTTCATTCAAATACAGTTGCTAGTGATTCACCCTGCAGTCTGTACATGTAGATAGTCTTAGGTACTACATGGTCCATATATAAAAGCATATTTTGGTACAACACCATGCAACTTGAACATATAGACAGTTGTTGGTGCTACAACGTGAAATCTATACATAAAGGCTGTCGTTGGTGCTAAACCAACAGTCTGTAGATAAAGGCTGTCGCTGGTACTAAACCAACAGTCAGTAGATGAAGGCTGTCGTTCGTACTAAACGAACAGTCTGTAGATGAAGGCTGTCGTTGGTGCTAAACCAACAGTCTGTAGATAAAGGCTGTCGTTGGTACTAAACCAACAGTCTGTAGATAAAGGCTGTCGTTGGTGCTAAACCAACAGTCTGTAGATAAAGGCTGTCGTTGGTGCTAAACCAACAGTCTGTAGATAAAGGCTGTCGTTGGTACTAAACCAACAGTCTGTAGATGAAGGCTGTCGTTGGTGCTAAACCAACAGTCTGTAGATAAAGGCAGTTGTTGGTACTACTATGGAAAGCCAAAGCTGTCTACTGATGTTGATACTGAACTTTATGCTGTACATATATCAGTATATTGTATGTGCAGTGCTTATACATGTACATGATGCGCTTAACACTGTATATGGGATGCTTTCATCAGTATGTGCGGTGTTTTTAACTTTATATGCGGTCCATGCAATGCTTTCACCTGATTGTGCAGTATATTTAACTCTGTATGAGATCGTTTCAACTGTTTTTGTGGTGCTTTCAACTTTGTAGGCCTATACTGTACTTTTAACTATATGCGGATTTAATTGTATACGGGGTGCTCTATCTGTATCTACGGTGATTTTCACTTTATATGTTTTGCTTTTGACTTTATATGCGATGCTTTAAACTACATATGCTTTGCTTTTAACTTTATATGATATGCCTTCTACTGTATACGTGGTACTTGCAATTGTATATTGATTGGTTTTACATTTTAATGCGGTGGTTTCAGCTTTATATGTGGTGCTTTCTAATGTGTATGTGGTGCTTTTAACGGTATGTGGTTGTTTCACCTTTCGTTGGTCCTCTTTTATACCAGATTTAGCGCCCTTTTCATGACGCGCTTTACATATAACAAACGCAGCCACACACGGCGCGAAATTCATCCTCTACTAGAGCAGACACAGAGGGACAGAGTGAGATAAAGCCCCCAAAACAGATAGAAAGAACCTTTTTAGATACAGGCCTGTCCGGCTTACTTAGCCTAGCTTTTTGCGAATAGACAGTCTAGTTCTTTAACGTGCCCGGTGTATAGCACCGATACATGCGAAGCCGACTTTCCTGGGAAGAACCAGTACGGGCCTCTTAGTTAGGCGGGAGACACTCAAGAGCATCTCAGAAATTTCCAGTACCTGGACCGGGATTCGAACCCCGGACTTCTGAATTGACAGTCAAGCATGTTACCACTAGACCACCGGCCCACCTATATTTTCATTATGTGTAGTGGTTCGAATTTCATATTCGGTACTTACAACTTTATTTGCGGTGATTTCAAGTGTATATGCGGTGCAATTTTCATTATGGTTAAGCAACATTATGAGATCCAGTTTATTACGAAAATTAACGAGCATCGCCGAAAACATCTGACATAGGATTTCATACAAGGGCACTTTTCGTAACGTTATGCACACCGATAAATATCAGAAATCGACATTATGTGTATATGACAATTCGGATTGTTATTGAACTTGGCCGATATATTATGCCCATAAACAGTGTGACCAAGGTTTGTGAACATTGGATAAGAACTGCCCAAGTTAGAGAGCGAACACTGTCAATTTTCGAACTTTTGAGTAATTAAAGGGCCATAACTCAAACAGAATTTTTTTCATATAGGCAGATCACTACCAAATCAAATGTAAGCCTCCGCAGGTCTATCACAAGTAGTCCAAATATAAAAAGTGCTAATCTTTTTCCCTTTCCTCGTGCCCTTTCTCAATAGCATCGTGTTTTCTTTCACTCTTCCGCGTTTCAGTATGTATCACTTGAAGCATTCTGTTAAAATCGGCATGTTCCTATTGCATGCTAGGTAAAAACGGCGGCGTAAGAATTTAGGTAGCAGGGTACACTTAGATGCGAAAATTTTGGGCACGGACGATCTTACATGTAGCAAGTCGCAATATTGCACTTCCCTTATGAGCAGAATTAGGGTGGCCATTTTATAAATTGCGCGCATGTTTTGTGCTTTTAATTAATGGCAAGATCAGGATTCTCATACAAGATTAAAGAAAGTTATCAAAACGAAAGGTTTACACCATCCATGAAAAATAGCATGCCAAAATCATCAATTTTGCTCTTTTTGAACAGCCTGCAATGATCCCGCTGCAAGAACAACGCCCAATTTTATTGCATTTCTCAATTTAATAGTCCTTACTGAACGTCAGGACATAAACGGAATGGGGGCCCATCCAGCTCGTTTTTTCATAAAATAGCGAAAATGTTCCTGAGTATCAATCAACAAGTACAGAACCCTTCCGTGATTTGAATTTTTCCGCAAAAAGGTGTCTCATTGATCATACAAAGCTATCAGCAGTTAGTTTTCCAACTGACATCAGAACTTTACATGTATCGGCTGTATAAATTTTCTAAAGAATAATAATCATTATCTCTCACCTTAATTTACAGACATCCAAAATCACGAAGTTCTATTTATAACAAATATTGACGGGGGCCAAAATTCGAAGTGTACCCTTCTACCTTAATGTCTCGAAAAGAGAAATTGAAAGAAGTGAAAAGGAGTCAATTCAGCGGGTTGTATTTAACGAACAATAGTTTTCTTATATAAAAGTTAACACCCACTTTTCTGTTTGTTTTTCTAAAGTAGCGATATAGCTCTTTATGGTAATATAAATCTCTGAAAATCTGATATGCTAGAAAATGTAGGGAATAAAACGTTATAAAGGAAGTGGATTTTATATGAAATATAGCCGGATTTAGTGGTGTTCAGCCTAGAAGAGGCAGAGAATGCCCTCGAATAATATCCTATGTCGAATGTTTTCGGCAATACTCGTTAACTTTCGTAATATTCCGATCGCATAATGTGGTTTGCACATAATCTTATTTGCACCGCATATAAAGTGGAAAGCACCGGGTATAAATATAAAGATACAGCATATACAATTAAACGAACCGTATTATACAGTTGAAAGCACCACATATACAATACAATGCGCCACATATAAAGTTTAAATCACCGCATGTAAATTTAAAAGAAATGCACAAACAGTTGCAGGTACCTCATATACAGATGACAGTTGAAAACACCGCACATACAGTAATTCCGATACAAAGTTATAAGCACAGCATATGCAATTGAATGCACCATATATACAGTAGAAAGAACTGCATATAAAGTTAAAAAGACCAAAAAAGCAGATGGAATCACCGCATTATCTATTAAAAGCACCACATAGTTGAAACAACCATACACAGTTAAAATTACCGAAAATACAGATGCAAGCACCGCCTATACAGTGTTAAGCTTTTTATATACATGTATAAACACTGTATATATGGGTAGATGCATTTCATATACCGGTATATGTACAGCATAAAGTGCTATATCAACATCAGAAGACAGCTAGGGCGTTCCATACTACATTGTTTGCAGTTGTTGTTTTTTTCTACACCATGTAGTCTTAACTTTGAGGCAGTTGTTGCTGCTATACCGTGCAGGCTGTACTAAAAAAGCAGTAGTTGATGCTATACCGTGAAGACTGTACATCAAGCAGTTGTTGATGCTACACCGCACAGATTGTACATTAAATCAGTTGTTAGTGCTACATTGTGCAGACTGTACATTAAGAAAGTTACTGATGCTGCACTGTGCAATTTGTACATAAAGGCAGATGTTTTTCACCATGAGTTCTGTACATCAAGGTAGTTGAAAAGGCTACACCGTGCATACTACATACATTAAGAGAGCTGATGACGCTACACTGAGCAATTTGTACTTAAGGGCAGTAGTTGATGCTACACCGTGCAGACCGTACTGAAAGGCAGTAGTTGTTGCTACACCGTGCAGACCGTACTGAAAGGCAGTAGTTGATGCTACACCGTGCAGACCGTACTGAAAGGCAGTAGTTGATGCTACACCGTGCAGACCGTACTGAAAGGCAGTAGTTGTTGCTACACCGATGCTACACCGTGCAGACCGTACTGAAAGGCAGTAGTTGATGCTACACCGTGCAGACCGTACTGAAAGGCAGTAGTTGATGCTACACCGTGCAGACCGTACTGAAAGGCAGTTGTTGTTGCTACACCGTGCGGCCTTACATAACTGCAGTAGTTGATACTATATCGTGCATACTATACATCAAGACAGTTGTTGATACTACATCGTGCAGTTGTTAGTGCTGCACCCTGCAGTCTGTACATCCAGGTTGTTGATGCTACACCGTGCAGCCCGTACTGAAAGGCAGTTGTTAGTGCTGCACCCTGCAGTCTGTACATAAAGGCAGTTATTGCTATTACACAATGCAGTCATTTGTTGGTGCTACACCATTTATTCTTTACTTAAATTCAGTTGATGGTGTTACACGGTACAGTCTATACTTACAGTTACTGTTGCTACACCGTAGCCTGGGAAGCCGTTGATAATGTTCGTGCTTTGTCAGAAGAACATAAAAACACACAAAAAAACAAACAAACAAACAAACAAACAGAAATGTGGACAATTTTTGAGAAAATCTTTCTAACATTTTACTGAAACAATAAAAAAAGTGTTTAACAGAACACATTTACCATGGACATATTTTTTGTCAGATTTATGCATTTTAAAATGTGTCTGTTTAAAAATAATCTTTGTTTTACACACTTTTCTAAATATCTTATTTTGAAGTTTAACTGTTGACGGCAAAATATTTTTTCTATACAGGATACATTTAATTACAAGTATTATGACTGCACTTTATAAATACTCCAAAATTGGAATGTAGAAGAATCAAAGTCTGCAATACACGTTGGGACAAAAACAAATCGTGTTTGGTAACGTAGTTCACCATTCTTTGCAAACTATAAATGTGTGACTTCTATTTGGGTTTCGTTGCCGTTAATTTATGTTACATAATTTTTTATAACCAAAGCCAAATGCTTTCTTGACAAATTTATATTGCCATTCAGTAATTTTATACATCTTATATTTTCACAAAATTCCTATTTTACAGTATTTTAAGAAAAGTGGATTATAAAAACTATGAATTCACTTAATTGAACTAGCTGTGATGTAAAGAATCCTGCTATATTTATTCAAAATAGACATAATAGTCACCACAGTTACCGAATATTGACCAGGGATCTCAATAAAAACGGTGCATAGCTAATGCTGACTAGTAATAAATCATTATATAACTAGTAAGAAGTGAAACCAACATTTATTTATAAGGATTTCAGTTGAGTGTGTTTTGATCAACTATATACGGAATCCTGTTGGGGCCATTTATAATGTCGCCGTCGCGTTTGTGGGGTCGACACACGACAACGCGAAGTGACATAGCGACATTACGAAGTGACACCCGACAATCGCAAACGACGGCGACAATCCCAAACGACAATGTCGTGATATCCACTTTGAAATGTCGTCTTTCAAAAGCACGATATATCGCGATGTCACTTCGCATTGTCGCTATGTCACTTCGTAATGTCGCGATGTCACTACGCGTTGTCGTGTGTCGACCCTGCAAACGCGACGGCGACATTATCAAACAACTACGATAATCTCAAACGACGCTCGACAACACGAAGCGACATTTTCCTAATTTATGCATTTTAAAATGTGTTTTCCGTGAGAATTGCGTGAGAAATTTTTACCATGGATTATTGCTTTCAGAAGTTATCGTTCTTTATAATACACCCGCATATTTCAGGCGCTGCGGTCAGAAAACAGGTTTCCCCAGGCTGTCAATTTGCAGGTAGAAAAGTAGAAATTGTCAGACTGGATTCCCAGGCTTGCTACAACATGGACTCTGTACTTAATGGCAGTTGTTTTGCTTCACCGTGCAGTCTGTACTTAAAGGCAGTTGTTGTTGCTACACCGTGCTCTCTCTATTGTTGCTACACCTTAGACTTTATACAGCTGTTGTTGCTTCATCGTGCATTCTGTACTACCGGTGCTATAAAATGCAGTCTATACAGTTCGTTCCATACCGTGCAATCTATTCATAAATGCAGTTAAAATTGTTAGGGTTCTACAAAGACAGTTGATAGGGCTATACTATACAGTCTTGTACATAAAGGCAGGTGATGATGCTACACAATACAGTCTGTAGATAAACAAAACTTGTTCCTGCTACACCATACAGTCTTTACGAAAAAGGCAGTCGTTGCTGCTACATCGTGCATTCTGTACATTAGGGTAGTTGTTGGTGCTACACTGTGTAAGTTGTACTTAAACGCAGTTGTTGTCGCTGCACCATGCAGTCTGTATATAAAGACAGTTAATGCTACACCGTGCAGTTTTACTTGTTGATGTTACACCATGCAGACTGTACATAAAGGCAGATGATGCTACACCGTGCAGTCTGTATTTAGAGGCTGTTGTTGATGCTACACCATGCAGTCTGTACAGAGGCATTTGTTGGTACTACTCTGTGCACCCTCTCTATATAGACATTAGTATGACTACACCGTGCAGTCTGTGCATAAATGATATGTTGTTGATGCTACAGCGTGCAGTCTTTACATAGAGGATTTGTTTGAGCAAAAACCAGGCTGTCTGTACATAAAGGTAGTTGTTGATTCTACGCCGTGCCTTCTGTACATAAAGGCAATTGTTAGGGTTATATCATACAGTCTCTCTATAAAAGTACTTGTGTTTGCTTCATATTGCAATCTGTACATAAAGTCAGTCGTTGGTCCTACACAAGGCAGTCTGAACATAAGGGCAGTTGTTAGGGCTACACCGTGCAGTCTGTACAAAAAAGGCATTTGTGAGGGCTACACAAAGCAGTCTGTACTTAAAGATTCTGTACATAAAGGTATTTGTTAATGCTACACTGTGCAAACTGTACATGAAGGCAGTTGCTGTTTTGACACCATGCTGACTGTATATAAAGGCCGTTATTGATATTACATTGGCTGAATGTACAGAAAGGCTGTTGTTGTTACACTGTGCAGACTGTACATGGAGGAGACTGTTGATGCTACGCCGCGTCGACTGTACATCAAGGCTGTTCTTGATGCAGCCTGTACAATAGGACAGTTGTTGGTGTTACACCCTGCAGTCTGTGTATAAAGGCAGATGTTGATAACCCCGTGCAGTATGTACATAAAGGGAGTTGTTGGTGTTACACCATGCAGTCTGTACAAAAAGCCAGTTGTTGGAGTTACATCCTGAGGTCTGTACATAAAAACAGTTTTTAGGGCTACACCATGCAGCCTGTACGTAAAGCAAGATGTTAATGCTACACCGTGCTGTTTGTATATTAAGGCAGTTGTTGATGCTACATCATGCAGTCTGTACATAAAAACAGTTTTTAGGGCTACACCATGCAGCCTGTACGTAAAGCAAGATGTTAATGCTACACTGTGATGTTTGTATATTAAGGCAGTTGTTGATGCTACATCATGCAGTCTGTACATAAAGACATTTATCGGTGCTACTCTGTGTAATCTGTATATAAAGACAGTTCTTAGGATTACATCATGCATACATCATGTGTCTGTACATAAAGGCATTTGTTAGGGCAAAAGCAGTGAAGGCTGTACATAACGGCAGTTATTAGGGCTACACTATGCAGTCTGTGCATAAAGACATTTGATTTGTTCTATACCGTGCAATCTGTACATAAAGGCAGTTAAAATTGTTATGGCTCCACCGTGCAGTCTGTATATAAAGACATTTGTTAGGGCTATACTATGCAGTCTGTACATAAAGGCAGGTGATGATGCTATACCATGCAGTCTGTAGATAAACAAAACTTGTTCCTGCTACACCATACAGTCTTTACGTAAAGGCAGCTGTTGCTGCTACACCGTGCATTCTGTTCATTAGGTTAGTTGTATATGGCGTACCATTTGGGTTAAAAGTAAAGAGATACACCAAGAAGTTATAAAACTGTACCTGCACGTATAATACCTGCAGGTGTAAATTATACCTGCAGGTACACTTTTATACCTGCAGGTACAAATCAGAAATGTACCTGCAGGTATAAAAGTGTACCCGCAGGTATATTTTTGTACCTGCAGGTACACTTTTATACCTACAGGTACAAATCAGAATTGTACGTGGAGGTATAATTTATACCTGCATGTTTAACTTGGAAATGTACCTGCAGGTATAAAATTATACCTGCAGGTAGAAAATTATACCTGTAGGTATACCTGTATACCTGTAGGTATAATTTTTATACCCGCAGGTTCAATTTTTATACATGCAGGTGTAATTTTATGCCCGCAGGTACAATTTTTATACCTGCTGGTATTAAATTATACCCGCAGGTGCAATTTTTATACCCGCAGGTACAATTTTATACCTGCAGGTACATTTCCAATTTATACCTGCAGGTATAATTTTATTACTACTGGTGGTATCTGGGAACTTTTGACTCAAACGGTACGCCATAGTTGTATGTGTTACATCGTGCAGACTGTACATTGAGACAGTTGTTGGTGCTACACCGTGCAATTTGTAATTAAACACAGTTGTAGTTGCTACCCCATGCAGACTGTACATAAAGGCAGTTGATGCTACACCGTGCAGTCTTTATATAAAAGCAGCTGTTAATGCTACACCATGCAGTCTGTAACATAAAGGCAGATGGTGCTACACCATGCAGTCTGTACATTTAGGGCAGTTGTTAGTGCTACACCGTGCAGTCTGTACATAATGACAGTTGATGCTACACCGTGCAGTCTGTAACATAAAGGCAGATGATGCTATACCATGCAGTCAGTATATAAAGGGAGTTGTTGATACTATACCATGCAGTCTGTATATATAGAGGCAGTTGTTAATACTACACGTACCGTACAGTCTTACTTGTTGATGTTACACCATGCAGTCTTGACATAAAGGCAGATGGTGCATCACCATGCCGTCTGTACATAAAGGCAGATGGTGCTACACCATGGAGTCTGTGCATAAAGGCAGATGGTGCTATACCATGCAGTCTGTACATAAAGGCAGATGATGCTACACCATAGAGTCTGTACATAAAGGCAGATGGTGCTACACCATGCAGTCTGTACATAAAGGCAGATGGTGCTACACCATGCAGTCTGTACATAAAGGCAGATGATGCTATACCATGCAGTCTGTACATAAAGGCAGATGGTGCTATACCATAGAGTCTGTACATAAAGGCAGATGGTGCTACACCATGCAGTCTGTACATAAAGGCAGATGGTGCTACACCATGCCGTCTGTGCATAAAGGCAGATGGTGCTACACCATGCAGTCTGTACATAAAGGCAGATGGTGCTACACCATGCCGTCTGTGCATAAAGGCAGATGGTGCTACACCATGCAGTCTGTACATAAAGGCAGATGGTGCTACACCATGGAGTCTGTACATAAAGGCAGATGGTGCTACACCATGCAGTCTGTACATAAAGGCAGATATTGCTACACCATGCAGTCTGTACATAAAGGCAGATTGTGCTATACCATGCAGTCTGTACATAAAGGCAGATGGTGTTATACCATGGAGTCTGTACATTTAGGGCAGTTGTTAGTGCTACACCGTGCAGTATGTACATAATGACAGTTGATACTACACCGTGCAGTCTGTACATAAAAACAGTTGATGCTTCACCGTGCAGTCTGTACATAATGAAAGTTGATGCTTCGACGTGCAGTCTGTACATAATGAAAGTTGATGCTTCACCGTGCAGTCTGTACATAAAGACAGTTGATGCTTCACCGTGCAGTCTGTACATAATGAAAGTTGATGCTTCACCGTGCAGTCTCTACATAATGACAGTTGATGCTACACTATGCAGTCTGTACATAGTTGTTAGTGCTACACCGTGCTGTCTGTACTGTACCGACAGGCCAATACCCTCAAACTCTTTTTTTAAATTATGTTTTATTAGTGTTACAAAATTTGAAGTGCTTATGGTCGCCATTTAAACTTGAATAATTTTTTCTTGTTAGTCGTTGTCTTTTTACAATTTAACAATTACTACTGAAAAAATCTATAAAGTTATTGTCCTCATAAATTAATGTGAACAGCCAATTACTAGTCATATGCTAGCTTTTTGCATTTGGGTGTCCTTTTTCTAAATCCATTACCCGTAGCCTGTTATTAGCATAATAAATGACAAAATTGTACAAGTCCTATTAGCATTTTATCGATATTTGCTTAATTTATGACGTGTATAAAACCACCAGTACAAAGCCGCGACACATAAAACTGTCAGGAAATTAGAGTATGCTGTAAATCACGGGGTGCGCTTGAAAACCTCAATTATTTGCACCTATATAAAAGTTCTACCTCCTACTTGCAGCTGGGGACACGATTTACAGCCACTTATCATGAACCCAATTCAGAATTGATTTAAGATCCCATTTCAATTTCTTTTCTTTTCCTTCTATAAAGTTTGATTTATTATTTTTCTTCAACATAAGCGACATGGCTAGAGGTGGGTCGGCCATATTGATGTGACCTGGTACAACCTCACACGGTTACAAATCAACGTTTTGAGCACAGTAAATAGATGGGAAAAGTCAAATGCGGAAAGATTTACACGCTCAACCTTTAATTATGAAGACATAAATATCAACAAAATAGAGCTGCCTGTCAAATAGGAGATGTAAATTTTGTAAATGTGTCTCCAGAACCACATGAATCGTGTGTTTCAGTCTGAGATCTGTTTGTTATGAAAGGACAGGTGGGATGTTAAACAAAACCTAAAAAGTACAAAATATCTTAAGCGCTTTATTATAACTTGGCATTTTGTAATGGTTGCTCATAAATCACTGCCTTTACTGATACGATATAAGATCTTCATTTCGACCACATAAAGGGATAAAACAGATAGAATTATTTACAGGAGAATATAATAAACACATACATTATCCCGTGTTGAATGGGATGAATCAAAGAGGGTATTAGACCTTTACAACGAACACGGACAATGTAGACGTACTATGTACTATGGTCAAAATCTGGGGGATTTCTCAAAACATAAAAATCGAAAAACATAACCGCAGAGATGCGTTTACTTTCTAAGACACCAAAGTCAAACTTTTTTGCCCAATAATAAAGACACAGCATACGTTTATAATTCTTGACAGTGTTATACTCTGCTGTGAATAAATCTTGTCCGTGTAAGAACACAGACGAACACATATATCTACAATTACGAAAAATTACCAGGTTCAGTTTAATAAAACGTCACTTTCCTTTAATTTTACTTGTTGTCTGCCATTTGATAAAATATTCTTTTAGATCTAGTTTTGTAAATTCACGACATTTAAATTGTCCGTCTGACAATAATTAACCCAATCAGTAAAACAAATTTTGAACGGTTGATCTTCTTAAGGTGGGTCCTGATATACATTAGCAATACACCAAGCTTTGTGTCAATATGTCTCAATCAGAACTAAATTCATTTACCGGTGGCTGTTTCTTTGTTAAGGTGCAATGAATTTGACCTAAATTCAAATAGCCCAGAGCTATGCCTCTGCATAATAACCAAGTTTGGTCAAACTAGGTCAATCAAATTAGTATAGTAATTCGGAGAACAATATTTATCGTTTTAGACACAGCAACCTTGACCTAAGCAACGTGAAATGAATCTTAAGCTGGAGTTTTTATATGCATATATTATCCCAAGTTTAACCTCAAACCTTTGTCTCTATTTTAAGTATCAAATGAGTTTAAATTAGCTGCACTTGCCAATATATCCGAGCCTTTCAATCTTATATACTTCCTATCAACAAAGTTTTACCGTAATATCTCCTTTTTATTTACAGTTATGTGGCCCAATCAATTTAAGCGAATAAGGAGGGCTATATTGTTATCACACCGGCGTTGGGTGAAAGTTGGTCACCTTCTAAACTTCACATTCAACTGCCCCTATGATTATCAAATCTCATATTTTGCAATAATGTTGGTTAGATATTTATATCACGCTTCTCGATACCTTCTTAATCAAAAATCATTACTTAAGGATTGATTTTGTTTAGGGGGTAAAGATTTCGTATCCTCCAATTTTAACGCCTACACAAGTGGCATTGGCATCTCAAAAATGGAAATAGACAAGTCAGAACAATACAATCAGTAAACTACATAAATTTTTTTTCTAAATAAGTATCCTTCCTCCTTACCAAACTATTTCGGTACTATTTCAACTTTCGTTTAAGTTAGACTGTAATCTCTGCAAATCGCTCTACATATATGGAACCAATTGCCCGTTTAACTGAAATTCTGTTTCATATTGTTACAAAAAGTAGACTTTCTTTATAACTTAGCACCACCTCGGAAGTATCATTAGCTCTTTTTTCGACTCACCTCATTTGCCACCAAAAACAGGTAGAGCCAGTGTTTACAGGCCGTGTTGCAGCTTATTTTGTTTCTAAGTATTTATTTTTCCTCCAATACAATGACATTTACACGCTGATCACTAAAACATGAGAGATTTGAATAAATATTTTTTTTATTCTTCCAGACACAAAGACCCTAAACCCCTCACCCTCCCCCAGCCTCCCACCCCCGATACACTTCTACACCTATCCTCAGTTATTCATTGTAATTTTTATTCATATTCCTCTCTTTTTCAGTTCTTTGCGTTTCTTTTTTATTACAGCCTACCCTTTCCCACACAATTATAACAAATAGGTGAACGATCTGTATTTGTTCTACCACAATGATTGCTTTCTGTAAGCCTATACAACATGCGATTTTACTGGGCTTTTATTTGTTATCATATATATTCTTAATACAACAAGTTCCTAAAATATGTTTGAGAAAAACCCCTAAATTTGAACAAAGTACAGAGTACGTTTACATTTACATTCCCATGTCCGTGTCCGTGATAAAGGTCTATTAGTAAGTATTAGGCTAATCGTACAGTTTGTGTAAGTTATTTTTGGCATACGACAAACTATGGAGTGGAGTCTTGAGCGGAGTCACGGATTGGAGTCATGGAGTGAGATTTTGGAGTGAAAAGCTTGGAGTGAGATTTTGGAGTCAAAATCATATGGGTTTTTTTTTTGTCGTTTTGTTTTCATATCAGATATATATTGACTAGATGATGGAAGTCATAAAGAAGGAAAGTGGTGGAAAGAGAATGTTGTTGGAAATAGCGCATCTACTGATGATGATGATGATAATTATTATACCAGATTTATATAGCGCCCTTTTCATGATCAATTTCACGTTCAAAGGCGCTTTACATAGTTCAAATGCAGCCACACAGGGCGCATAATTCATCCTCTACTAGTACAGACACAGAGCGATCTGACCAGAGGGACAGAGTGAGACGGTCATAATGATGGTTTTGTAGCATTATCTGACGATGATGTTTTTGAGAATTATGCTGATATTACCTAGAGATAGTACCTTAAATTTTAAATTATGAAAGGCAATTAAAAATTAACTTTGATTGTTCAAATAACATTTAACACGGAATATAATACATAAGTCTTGATGCATGTGTTGTTGAAGATTTTCTTAAATTTTTTGCTTAATTTCCATGTATCCCGTGTTGCAATTAGTCCTACCTATCAAGTCATTGATCAATATTTAATCCCCAATTATACCTAGATTATTGCAAGAAGACCTTAACTCAATGCAAAAAAATATGTCACAGGATTATTGTATGACATCGGAAAATGTCTAATAAAATAAATTCAGATCCACCATTTAATCTGAAATGTAAATATAATGTTATTTCTACCATATCACACATCATATATGAAAAAACGAAAAAAAAAAAAAAAAACTCTTCAGCATTTACCAGGAAATTTTAAATTACAAAGAATTGACTTATCACTAAGTTTTTAACCATACAGATACTTCATTCTTCCTATTACTGGTATCATACGGGTGTACAGGTTAATGCAGGGAGTGTCGTTGATTTAGCTTTAGTACTATGTCTATATTACCTTTGCTAATGTTTTTTATACCGCTGATGATGAAAATGCAGCTGATGATGTTAATATCGCTGATGATGATGATGTTTTTGATGATGATGTTAATAGCGATAAGGATATTTTCATTATAATGTTGTCAATGATATAAGAATGGCATGTTTGTGATAATGATGATTATTTGTATTGCTGTTATGTTTGTGATGATTGAAGTGTAATTAAAACATTTGTGATACTTCTGACAATTAAATGTAATAACTGCATATTAGGTTTTAATTTTTAAATCATCAGCATCCGTAAGATCACCATCAGAAAAATCCTCATGGTCTTTTTACCAATATTGAATTGGAAAGCTCATAGTTGGAACTTTTTAATTTCCAAATTATTTTAATATTATATTTAAATTTCTCAACCAAAAAAAAAAAAAAAAAAAAAAGGGGGACATCATGCAGTTGGACGCATGAAAACACTAACCTTGTTTATATTATATACATAGAACATACTGCGCTTACCAGTGCAAGTCATGGCATTATTCCACTGCTGCATGCTTGGGTGCTTGGGTACTCCTTTATCACCAACCTAATTACCATGTCTTCTGATCAGAAAAAAAAATCTTGAAAGATAACATGAAATAATAGTTAGAATTTGTTCTTGCTTTGGATAAAGGACCATCAGAAGGTGTTAAGGTCAACTGTTTTGTCATTTCCCACAGTTTCAAGTGTTACACCTGCAAATTGTTTCTTATTTGTGTGTGCCTTATAAAATCCATTCATTATGTAATCCTTTATGCTTTGACACATTGAAGTGTAGCATCATCATCATCACTACCACCACTATCATCACAACCACAACAACAATCATCATCATCTACATTTTTGTCACCACCACCACTATCATCACAACCATACGACAATCATCACCATTACAAACACTATCATCAGCAGCAGCACCACCTTAATCAAGATCATCATCACCACCATCATCATAACCATTATCATCTTCATCATAACCACCATCAACATCATCAACAACAACAACAATAACACCATATAATCATCACTATCATTACCAACATAATCATCATTATTATCATCACCAGTCATCATCACCACTGTTATCATCAGCATCATCATAATCATCATCATTACAAACACTTTCATCATCTGCAGTACCCACTGATCAAAATCATCATCTCCACCATCATCTTAAGCAATATAATCTTCATCATCACCACCATCATCATCATCACAAACAACAATAACACCATATAATCATCGCTATCATTACCTACATAATCATCATTAACATCATCACCAGTCATTATCACCACTGTCATCATCATCAGCATCATAATAATAATAATCATCATCTGTCATTACATCATCAGTATCATCGTTAGTTTTACTGATGTCTTTGGTGATGAACAAAGTGGAAAAACAGTTGTGATCGGAAAATAACGGTTTGTTGATGTTATTTATGTTGATGATGACTATAGGTGTTTGTATTTTTTTGTTAATGATATTGGTGATGTCACGTGTACCGAGCGTTAATTATTATTTAACTGTAAATATATAATTTTCTCAAGCTATCTGCTTCTGATTAGTATAAAACTTGTATAATGATTTTTTTTCAAGCTGCCTTGCTTCTGATTAGTTTGACCAATGATTTGTAAATGTTTATTTGAAACATAAATCAACTAAAAATCAAGCAGATAATCAGTTCAATATGTGATCCTTATTGTACAATAGCTGGTATCAAACAACCTAAATTTCTGACCTATAATTAACCAGCTATGTTTCAAACTCTTGTCACGAACGCTCGACTAAGAATGAGTATATGGATTGGAAAACCGTTTAAGTTTGAGCATACGCTGAAAGGATGAGGGACTGACCTTTCCACAACCTACCTAGGTCCAAACTTTAACTCTGTTTCAAACCAAATATCTCAAACACTTTAAACTACTGTCTTGAACTTGAAACCTTACAGCGTTTCCTCCCAAACCTGTGTTTCAAACCTTGTCTTAAACACTACCAAGGTTCAGCACTATAATCTTAAACCGTCTGCTTATACTACGACCCGGACCAAAATAATAATATAATGATTATCAAGAGGTCCCAGCAAGGATGAGCCGAAGCTGCAAATATGAGGGTGCCTCACCTAAATTATCTATACCAAAGTCCCAGTAACAATTATGGCTTATTATTAATTATATTTCTCCAGTTTATCTTCGATGTGCACTCTTCGAATTCTCACGACGATCTGCCCAAACTAGATGCGCAGTGTATATTTATATGACCGTATGACGTCACTTGCATACGGACATACCTCCGACTTTTACATAGACCACCTTCTACCAATAATCTCGAATACAATTTTACCGGTAAATACTTACACCTGGACCTTGTCATTTGCATGATGATATTTTTATCATACACTAGTTATATTTTACTGTTATTTGTTAAACAAATCCTTCGCAAATCTAAGAATAATTCAGACGATCGACTTCCTGTTTTAATTACCGAAAGGCACGTAAAGCGCGAAAGGACCAATTTCGCGACAGTGATAATTGATTAGACAATTCTTTTCTTTAAGAGTGTTGGATGATTTTGTCTGTCAAGGATGATAAATTGGTTTTCAGGATAACAATGATGACAATGATGACGGTAACATGATTGGTGATATACATTCTTTTCATCCTAAAGACACGAATAACAATCAATAGTCTTTGTTGTAAACATAATTATATAAAACAAATCATCAGAATTCCCATAATCAAAAGTATAACAACGTTATATTAAATTTGATTCTTCATACCAACAATCACCATTCTTATAGATTACAACAGCAACATACATTAATCATTATTGTATTATGTCTTATGAAATTTCTCTAATAATAGCACTGCTTTTATTAAATTTTAATAACTTTTCAAACTTTAATTGAAAAACCATATTCAATTTGACTCCAAAATCTCACTCCAAAGTTAGACTCCAAAGTAACTCCAAGATCTCACTCCAGACTCCACTCCAAGACTCCACTCCATATTTTGCCGTATGCCGTTATTGGTTGCGGGTTTACCCCACTACCAAAGTTACAAGTGTATTTCTGACGATCATATAGCATCTTTATTTTATTCCTAATCACATGCAAAGGGTGTTCATGCCCTACACAAAATAGTCCCATTCATGAACAATGCGGATGAATTATCAATGATCAAGCAGTTCTGATTCAACCTGTATCCATTTACACTGACCATTTAGATTATATAAGATCTATCAATGATGAGGTATTCTAGCCCATGGTTACATCACTGATTTCCAGCTGGCAATTTAGATAAGTTCATGTAGGTCAGGCAGAGTTCTTAGATATGAGGCACATTTTTATTTGTTTCTCATGCATGCATATTCATAGACTGGCATTTAAACAGAAAATATATCTACCAAAACCCGCAACCACCAGACGTCTAAAGGCTTTGATTTTTACTTCTAGATGCGACAAAATATTGGTAGAGTCTAGAGTATTGTATGGAAACGTATATGGTACACCCGGATGGTGTGTTTATGTAGGAGTATTTATGTCGACGTAGTGTGAAATAACACGGTATGTCGTGATTTATTAAGATGTATTGTCTACAGATTTGCCACTAAATTTTATTCGACATATCTACGTTAAGTAATTTTTTCGTCATAAGTTATTTAGACTGTGCCATGGTTTGTGGCTTCAATGACTGAACTTATTAACGCGTAATTTATCTTTTAATTAATATATATGTATGCTTAGGTGATAGAAATTAATACGTTTTTTGGGGGGCAAAATTGTATGTCACCCTTCTACCTCTCCCTGTATATATTATATGAGTGTTGGTGCACTGACTTTATTATGAACAGGGAGGACTTCAAATCCAAACCTCGTCGGACCGACGGCTTAAACGACGGACGCGCCCGACTGAGGTTGCTTTTTCGTCGGACCGCAATTACCGACTAAAATTGGGGAACATGCCTTGAAAAACTGTTCGAAAAGTTGTCAAATTTGCATGCGTTTTAGTTCCGTTATACTTTACTACTTTCACTGATCAATTTTATCATTTTTACTAATCTAGATGTAACGGTACTTAATTAGGCAATGCGTGTCACAGTCGGTCACATTCTGGAATTTTATTCCCTTACGTATGATGGTATATTCCTGCCACGATATGGCTCACAATCTAGAATTATAGACGAAAGTTCAGGCCACCGGATGGTTCCCGTATTTTTACGACAATTAGTGACAATCATTACCCATAGGCCATAATAAATACAGTTACAAGTTGCTCATTTTTTCTTAAATTTCATAATATCCGTGTCCGGTCCGTCGGAAGTTGGTCCGGATGCCTAGCTGAGGCCTGGGAGGTTTCACAATGACTGAGACTGATGCATCTATTAAGTTTGAATGTTCTACAGTACAATTTTTTTCAGATGATTCTCACGTTAATGCATAATGTATAGAAATGATTTTCAATTTTCAGACCTCAACAACCTTAACCTTTGATCTACAGACACTAAAAACAAGTTATTGGAATACTGCATGGCAATACATAATCCCCGGCGGATTACACCAGTCAGTGATCCCTTACATACCAACAACCGATCCCTATGATTGGATCAACAACAATTGTTAGACTGACATGCAACACTGTCTCACTGCTGTATACATTAAACAGTCTGGTAACATTGCCCGATCGGGCTTAGAGGCCCAATCAAGGTTTTATTGCCCGATCGGGCTTAAAGTAATGAAAAAAATATTGTTTTAGTTAATAATTTGAAAACAATTTTATTGTTTACTTCTAAAGTCCTTGAAAATGTTACATGCAACATTAAATTATGTTAGAAGCTAACCTCAGCAAACTGCAATTTTTGGGCCAGAATTCTGGGATTTTTACTTTCACTTCACATGTATATATCATGTGAATAAAACAAAGCCTCTTGAGCAAAAATGTGAATTTTGTATTTTGATAAATGGTATGTGTTTCTAACATGCAAGCTGCTGAGGAAATTTTGGACTTTTAAAGAAACTCAGTGAATATTTTTAGCCCACCATCATCAGATGGTGAGCTATTCAAATCACTCTGCGTCCGTGGTCCGTCCGTCCTTCCATCCGTTAACAATTTCTCGTTATCGCATCTCCCCAGAAACTACTGGTGTGGGGTGGGGGGTGGGGGGTGGGGGGAGGGGGTGACCAAACTTTGTCAGAATGATGTATTGGTACCCTAGTTGTGTCCCCCTGAAAATCAGACTGGTTCAACAATTTTTGAGTGAGTTATGGCCATTTATTTATTTTGATTTCTAATATAATTTTATATCCAGTGGCCCTCCAAGTAGTTAATTGGTTTTTATGGCCTTACCTGTATAAGGGTCATGAAGTCTGCAGACACTAATGAGATAATGATTCAAGTTGTTCATTATTTTCCTATTACACCTCAGCAGTGAATGGATTACCCTAGTAGATTGATGATTAATTCGTTTAGTACTCAGTTTTCTGGGTTTAATTATTAGTTATAATATAAGTAATTATATGTGCATTCCATAATAAGAAAAAAATAATAATTGCATATAACTCATTAATTGGGTCATCTCTCTTGTTTAGGGTATGGGTTTAATTATTAGTTATAATATAAGTAATTACGAGGGGTGTTCGAAAAATATCCGGAAAAGTCTCATAACCTATTTATTTATATGGTTATTAGAATAAAAAATTCAAAAGTGATACTTTGATATATTTTGTACATAATCCGAAAGAAAACATGATACAAATTGCACTAATGCAAAATCCACTGTCATTATAGCAACGTCGGGCGACGTTGAACGGGGCAAATTCGGCAAATCGCGAAACATGTCAAATGTTTATGTGTCTTTAAAGAATACATAAAGACACATTCTCGACGTCAAAAAGGGCAGACGGTCACAGCAAATTATTATTCGAAGTTAATTGTAGAGCTTGAATGTTGATACATGTAGATCTATATATGAAAATATATTTTATTGCTGTACTAAATATTTGATGCCATGATAAAAACATTTGGTACGATAATTTTATCACAATTTCAGGTTATCAAGCGTGATCTGTTACGAGCGGTGAAGAAGAAAATCCAGGAACTTGATGGCAAATTCCTATTACATCAAGACAATGCACCGTCCCATTCCTCTGTGGTCTCCAAAGCAACACTGAGAGAGTTGAGAATTGACACAGTGCAGCATCCTGCATATTCCCCGGATCTAGCACCGTGCAATTTCTGACTCTTTCCGACATTGAAATCAGAGCTGCGCGGCAGTAGGTTTGATGATGTTGATGTCTTACCCACCGTTGTCCGGGAAACACTCCGTAAAATTCCAAAGGAGCATTTCAGGTCATCCTTTGTCAAGTGGATTTGTAGGTGGGGAAATGTGTATCATGCAAAGGCGAACATTTCGAAAAGATGTAAATTTTAGAGGTGTCAGACAGGCTTTCCAGATGCCATATTCCCATCGTGAGTAGTTTGCACCGCCCAGCGTTACCCAGCGTTACCATAGTGAATGTGGATTTTGCAAGAGTGAAATTTAGATCATTTTGTCATTTGGATTATGTAGTATCACTTTTAGAATTTTCATTCTAATGACCGTATAAATAAATAAGTTATGAAACTTTACCGGATACTTTTCGAACACCCCTCGTATAATGTGCATTCTCTGTTTCCATAAGAAAAAATAATAATTGCATATAACTCATTAGTGGTGTCATCTCTTTTGTTTAGGGTCAAGGTCATTTATTTTGATCTGATGACCTAATATTTTTTGCTTTTAACCTACAACATTCAAATTTGGACCACATATATAGTTTGGAGTGGCTAGATGAACCTTGACATAAGTTGACCTTGATCTTGACCTAGTTACCTACTTTCACATTTCCGTAGCTACAGCCTTCAAATTTGGACCACATGCATAGGTTTGTGTACCGAAATAAACTTTTACCTTGACATTCACCTAGTTACCTACTTTCACATTTTTGAAGGTACAGGCTTCAAATTTGGACCACTTGCATAGTTTTTTGTTCCGAAATGAAATTTGACCTTGATTTTGACCTAGTGACCTACTTTCACATTTCTCAAGCTACAACCTTCAAATTTGGACCACATGCATAGTTTTGTGTACCGAAATGAACTTTGACCTTGAGATTGACCTAGTGATCTACTTTCACATTTCTCGATGACCTGGATTCTGACATAATTACCTACTTTTAGGATTTTGAGCTAGTCTTGAAATTTGGAACATTCAACTAGAATGTGTCTGTAGGAAACAGGGTGTGCCCCCACTGGTACATTTGTCACAGATAAGGGGCAATAATTCAACTGTTTACAGTCTTAATGGGGTATAGCCTCAACAAACATTTTATGAAAAGGATTCATTATAATTGTAGGCCCTATATTTTTTGAGCTATGAGCATCACAAACAAAAAATCCACTATTTTGGCTATTTCAAGGCCAAAACTCTGTAATTAATAAGAGCTAAGATTGGAGAAAAAGTGCATTTTTTACTATTTCAGGGGCCATAACTTTAAAATAGGGGTGGAGCCAGCCAAAAAATTAGAGGTGTGCAAGTTTATATCATGATAAAGACTTATGCAAGTTTTCAACCATTTATATTACAGAGTTTTGGCCCTTGAAATAGCCAAAATAGTGGATTTTTTGTTTGTGATGCTCATAGCTCAAAAAATTCCTACAGACACATTCTAGCTGGTGGTCATCCAAAAAAGAAAACAACAGAAATATGGACAGCTTTTTGAGAAAATCTGTTGTTTTTTTTCCCTTAAATAAGACATTTTTGCGTTTAATCCTTGTTGCTTCCCATTTCAACATTAAAAAAATGCAAATACTGGAAAATATTTTTTTTGAACATTGTACATTCCGATTTCGTTATGTGAACTACGTTTTATAGTGAGTGGATGCATTCATTATATCTGTATGTCAACTAGAATAACATTATATACACGGTTCTTTTTTCTAACATTTTACTTAAACAATAAAAAAACTGATTTTAATTTACCACGGACATACATTTTTCTCAGTTTTTTGCATTTTAAAATGTGTCTGTTTAAAAAAATCTTTGTTTACACACTTTTCTAAATATCTTATTTTGAAGGTTAACTGTGGACGGCAAAATAATGTTTCTATTACAGGACAATACATTTAATTATTATTCAACTTTCCAATATTACACACTGTATTAGATCAATTGCAAACATCATATGAAACAGACAGAGCTAATACAAAACATAACTGAGCCAATATGAGAAAAACAGGGCCAATACGAGAAAAACAGGGCCAATACGGAATTCAAGCATTTTGATTGGTTCAAAAGAGAGGGCCAATACGGAGAAGTCACTTCCGTTAGATTTTTAAAAGACGCCATTTTGTTTTACATCAGAGTTATAGATTACATTTTTTTCACATTTTGGCAAAAAAAAATCATCTAACATGTTTATGTAATAACCAAGTACTGAGCGGTATGTACGTCTTCATAGATTACAACGATATTTTCGCTTATTCGGTATTGTGTAAAATGCAAGTGTTTCCTGTCAGAAATGCTGGCAGTTGTCAAGGAAAATAATGAGAAAATACGGAAACTCAGATTAATTAAAAGGATGAGACTTATCTTTAACAGACATTTTGATAGTGTGGACTCTATGTGCAATGATAAATAGCGATTCAAAGGCTGACTAGTGGATGAATAAATTGGCGAACAAGAGTGTCAGTTGTGAACTGCAAACAGTTTTGGATAAGAATTAAACGAGGCATGGGAGTGTATAATGTGTGCTTGGTTGGTTGTATTATCTTGATCAACACATATGTGTACAATTTTGTGTCTCGTTGTCTGCAGCATAAGAGGAAATTTTTAAAGCAGGTTTATCACAGTTCAAATGATAAGATAACTCGCTATAGGAATTCAAAAAGTAAGGTAAGTTCTTGTTACTCTTGATTATGTCACATCAACAATATCTCTCAAAATTGTTCTCGAGTACCTACATACAGCTCATTCTGTTTTACCAGCTAAAATGATTCTGATTTCTAAAATAAGTCTAAACAACTTTTCAAGATTTTTCACCTGAATGCGTATAAGTGCCATAAGGTAACTCACAGAGTTCTTATACTGTTACCGCCAACAGTCGAAAGTTGAATAATAATATTATCATTAATCAAGCGATTTCATATTGGCCTAGTTATTTGTCCTCGGGCAGTCGTATTGGCCCTCGGCCTACGGCCTCGGGCCAATACGACAACCCTTGGACAAATAACAAGGCCAATATGAAATTGCTTGATTAATAACATTATATTACAGGTATTATGACTGCACTTTATAAATAATCCAAGAAGCAAAGTCTGCAATACACGTTGGGACAAAAGACAAATCGTGTTTATTTCATCAGTAGGACATGAATATAAGAAGCGACAGACTCGCCCGCACTCTGAGAGACATGTTGTTTTAACCATGACGAGAACTGACCTAGATTTTAACCATATATCAGTAAGAGCAGCCTGTCGCTTCAGACTATTGACAATAAATAACAAATGCTGATTGAATGGGATAAGACCGTGACTTATTATTATAATATCATTACAGAGAATTAATGAAATATCATGGCATATTGTATGAGATAGAAGTATCATGAAATGAAGCATGAAATGATAGATTTCTAGCCAAATTGCATAGAAACAAAATAGGCAACGATATGATGCTGAAGCTCTAAATTTATGATAAGTACACATGTACTAGACAATGGAAGGGGAATGCAAAATTGTAAATTGTGCTAGCAAATCCAGCTGCCGAAAATCCGAGGCCAAGTTGCTCAACGAATTCTCAACGTCATGATAATGGATTTAAAGGAAACAAAAATATGAATCCTGTGCAAGTGCAAGAGAATATATAATTATATAATTTATATGTTTTTACAAAAATAAAATACTTATTTATGTGCAAGTCAATATATTAAAGTCAGTGACTCAACTTGGTTTTCAGAGTTGACTTTGGAACCATGGTGGGGGCCAAGCATAAGGATACAAACGCAGCATAAACGGTTTAAATTAACCAATGTTGTGTTTGCCACAGGCGGTTACAAGACGGTACCCAATTGTGTTCCTTTAGCTGTTCATTTTGCCTTTGTTATCTATAAGTTTTACTTCGTCTATATTTTGTCAGATTCCCAAGTGAGAATTACGTTATGTTTGTCTCATTAATTGTGTTATCCCCAATGAAGCAAATTGTGTTTTTCACCATCTATAGTCTGTAATATCCTAACATCCTACCTTTCTCAAGTTAATTAAGATGATTCCTCTCAACAGTACCTTATGCTCGCCTTAGTTTGATACGGAAAACCCATAATATTTCAGATTTTGCAAACAGTTTTCCCACACAGTTATTGTGTTTGTGTTAGCCAGCCTGTCTGTAGTCAGTGCTTTGATTTCGTATTTAGATAAGCTCATTTTGATTACATGATGAAAGTCACGAATATGACAAGTGGCTATTTATGTTAATTTTGTTTTGAGATTTTTATGTTTCTGTTGTTGCTGCTGGTGGTGATGATGACGATGATGATGATGATGATGATGACAATACTGACAGGATGTTTTGATGACGATGGTGTTGGTAATGAAGATGTTTTCATGATAATGTCGTCAGTGAAATAAGAATGGCATGTATATGATAATGATGATGATTTATATTGTTGTTATTGATGACAATTGATGATGTTTGTTGTATGATAAACAATGTCATCTGATCAGTACAAATTCTTGAAAGATAATAGGCAAAGTAAAAGTTGCTTATTTGTTTTGAAGTGAGACTTGAATTAAATGTAATAATTGTATATATTTTTTTTCAAATAATTAAATCACCAATATCTACATATAAAAATCTTAATGGTCTTTTAGCAATATTGAACTGAAAAAAAAACATTATAGGAACTTTGTATTTTTTTAATGAATTTGAATTTTTCAACCAAAACTCACCTTGCCAATTTAAATTTTAATAAAAACATTTACTGTGCTTACTTTATAAATCAAGCAAACTGGGCTTCTTTAACTTCTTTACCACCCATCTAATTACAATGTCATCTGATCAGTACAAATTCTTAAAAGATAATAGGCAAAGTAAAAGTTGCTTTTGCTGTCGAACAAGGTTTTACCATCAGAAGGCTTTAAGGTAAATTGTTTTGCCATTTCCCACATGTTTCAACTGTTGCACCCGCAGATTGTTTCTTTAGAATTCGTACACTGCATACTCCTATATGCCTTTATACATTGAAGTGTCACAGAAGTTTGAATAACATTATTAAAATTTATGTCATCATTGTCGTCTTAATCACCACTATCACCACAACTACCATAACTATCATAACCGCCACTGGCACATGAAAAAAAAACCCCGGAAAAATGGACAATTAACATAAAACTGCAGTTTCAAGCATATTTCTTCCAGAAAAGTGTTTTTTTGTATGCAGTTTTCGCATGTCATTGAATAGATAACATGTACAAAGACAACTTAGCAAAAATATTTGAGCAGTTTAAAAACATAAAAAAAATCTTTTAAAGAAATATTGTCTTGTCACAGAAATCCCTGCGAACTACGTTACCATATTAAGCTGAACAATTGTATAGATATGTGCTATCATCAGTCTCGAAGACAGTGAAAATATAGAAAAGGTACTGTATGAAATTATTTCGTTCATATGTCGTTGATAAAATTTCAAGAAATCTCCTTAAAACTCGGTTATTTTTAAAAACATTTGTGAACTACGTTACCATACATTACTGCTATATGCAATAAAAACAGAAGTATGCCTATTTCTCACTACATACATATTAGTGAACAGTATTATATTCAAGCAAAAAAGTTTGACTGTGCATCATGTTTATTAATTCAGACAGACTTAACCTATTTTTTGTGAACTACGTTACTGTGAACTACATTACTGTCAAAACAGCAAAATGTCTAGAATTCAATCCTAGGACTAATTTCTTAAGGAGCAATACGAACAGACACCAACTACTCTTTATGGTGTTCTGTGTAAACAAAGATGGTGCGTCCCATATGTGATTTCATCAAACAAAGGTAACACAAACTATCAGCTTTAACCAGTCATCGTTCAGTAACAGATCAAGTCAGTTAACCAACTAATATATATTAATTTTCTACATTTTCTGGTGGTAATATGATGACTCTGTGGTGTGTTACTGTATATGCAAACATAGGTATAATACAAGGAGAGCATGCTGGTGATGGTAACGTAGTTCACATAAATTTATTTGTTTTATCATTTCAGAAAATGGCATTGCATTGTTGTTTCACAGACTTAAACATTATGTCACATGTTTAACTTGTATTTCTATCATAAGGATATATAGTTCTTACAAAAAAGCATTTTTGTGAACTACGTTACCAAATGCATGTACTAGTCGGCATTAGCTATATGTTCTTTTTGTTCTTTGTTCTTTTAATTGAGTTACATCTAGTCACATTTCTTTATGTTAACTGTGACTACTTTTATTTGTAATATTGTAACGCTGCGTTTGTTACGTGCAGTTTCTTTGGGGAATATTTTAGCTCAAAGTAAGTTGTTTTTTTTTATTATTATTATTATTTATTTGTTTAGCTTAAGTCCGCTTAATTGAGGGAATTAGCAAAATCCAGATTCTGTTTCTTCTTTTATTCAGTTTTCAACAACAATATATGGATGTCCACATAAAAACAATAATTTCTAAAAGCACAACTACAGTAATCAAAACTTTCTAATTATCTAGTCGGATATCTCGACATGAAACACAGAAGTGTATGTCCTTCTTATTTCGTAGGTAAAATTCTTCTGATCTTCTGTTATCATTGACTTTTTATGAGGCTCATGACAACAATAAAATTAACCAATGGTATTGCAGGAATCCTACATGTCCCCTAGCAACAAATCTCACATACCGCGATACCTAGTGGGATTTCACGTGATTTCACGTGGCAAGGGACCTTTGTCTGCGTGTCTAAAGTTTATTATCTTACTAAACAGATATTAAGATTATGTAATAAAATGCAATAAGTCTATTAACAGACATTTAAAAGCAATTACTTTGACACTGCAAGATTTTATCAATCTAGTAGGAAATAAAACATTTCTATAATGACAGCATGTAGTTTTTTTTCTTTTAAGATTATTCACAAAGTTCGAGTTTTTACATAGATCTATACAACTATTTTTAAACATTTCAAAACAAATAATTCAACTGTTGTTTAACACTTATGTCACTGCATGACATCACCCCCTCGTCTAATTTTTTCACTCCCGTGAAATCAAATACGTTGTATAATGTTCGTATTTTTTATAATATTTTCAGAAATATACAATTTACTGAATCATAACCCCGCTGTCAAAAAGCAAGATTTTTTTTATACATTAAATATTTTAACTATGATTTCCAGTCCATGTGATTTCAAGTCGATGCACCAATTATAAATATTTGTTATCTCCTGAAATAACCACGTCCTCGTTTATTGTGATTCCAGTGTTTGACATTATTTCTGTCACTGCTTAGATCATAGCTTCGGTCATTTACACCGTTCATATTCTTGGCTAACTCGGACACAGTTTCTGTCAGTTTCTTTAACTGTTCTTCGTGATTTCGTCTTACGGATCTGTAATGGTAGAAGTATTGCATAAGTTGCTCACTGGTCGATCCTATGAAGCGATTCCCTGTATCTCCATGTAACCAGAGGAGTGTCTCTAAATTTTCATTTTGTTTTTTATATGATTGTCTGACCGCCCCGATGTCTTCTTTCTGAGACTCATTTTGTTGAGACGCCAGTTCCAATTTCAATTCTGCTACACTGGACTCCATCTCAGCTGCAGCATTCCTCAGCTTTACATTTTCAGCGATGAGCACCTCCTTTTCTCGGTGGATCTCGTCAAGGGAATTTCTTACTTTGTCCAGTTCCTCCAGCGTTTGTTTTGCAAGTGTGCTAGCATTCTGAGTATTACATTGACGTTTTCTCGACCCATTACGCTTAAGCAGGGATGTATTCGTAATGCAACTTATGAAGAACATGTCGTCTTCTTCATGGAATGGAAATACCAATTCCATTAGTTTCCGGTTTACAAATTCAGTCATTCGTAGCCTGTCTCGTACTTGTTGTTTTGCCGATTTCATGATGGTATTTCGTACTCCTTTTGCCGAGCAGGTTCTAGCGAAATGTCCTTGTTCCAACCATTTATTGCACGTAGCGGACAGCGCACGGCACTTTTCAAATTTATGTGTAAGTCCACACTGCGTACACACGACATAATGTTTGGTTTTGTCATTCCTATAAATCCATTTGCTCTGTTTACGGAGTTCCGGTTTATGTCCATAAATACTCATATTTGCAGTTAAAATTATCTCCACCTGTTTGTGAATTCACAAGTTCCAAATATTTACGTGTAGATGCACTCGCTTTTGTGATGGTACCAAGAAAGTCAAGTGAACATAGAAGCTCCTTGTATCCGGATTCTCCACCAAGTGTAACGCTGCGTTTGTTACGTGCAGTTTCTTTGGGGAATATTTTAGCTCAAAGTAAGTTTCTTTTTATTATTATTATTATTTATTTGTTTAGCTTAAGTCCGCTTAATTGAGGGAATTAGCAAAATCCAGATTCTGTTTCTTCTTTTAATCAGTTTTCAACAACAATATATGAATGTCCAACTATTTTTAAACATTTCAAAACAAATAATTTAACTGTTGTTTAATACTTATGTCACTGCATGACAATATTAAGCGTAAAGTAACACAAAACACACTCAACTGAAATCCTTATACATAAATGTTGGTTTCACTTCTTACTAGTTATATAATGATTTATTACTAGTCAGCATTAATTATGCCCCCTTACATTCCTGCTGTTTTTATTGTGATCCCTGGTCAATGTTCGTTAACTCTGGTGACTAACATGTCTATTTTGAATAAATATGGCAGGATTCTTTACATCACACCTAGTCCAATTAAGTGAATCATAGTTTTCACAAACCACTTTTCTTAAAATACTGTAAAATAGGTATACACTCTATAACAAATGAAATGCAAACATTAGAAAATGATTGAAAATTTGAGAATGAATGAACGCATCTTTCTATGGTTGTTGCTACTAACAGTTGAATACTTATAAAGCGTCATAATTTATCATGCTGTCCATTATGGTCATGTTGCTGTCGTTGCAGATGGTTATGATACAAAGTATACTAGAACGGATTTAGTAGTTTTATGTACAGAAAAGATCGATGTTGGTGAACACGACTAGTGGTCAAGACGATTCTTATGATGATATTGGAATGGACGATTTTGATGATGATCACAATGATTATCAATTTTATTACTGACGTTGTTATTATTGTCTCTCAGAGGAGATACTGGTCCAACGCACTCGTACAGGAGAATTAATTTTGTTTGTTTGTTCAAAAATGCTTTTTTACGCTGTCCGTGTTGATCACGTGAGCTATATAAAAGTTATATGATTCATAATTTTGGTATGCCTTTTAAAGGTTTGATACTGCGGTAGTATCTTAAAATTCAAGCTCGCTTCCTAGGTTGGCCACTAGATCAACTAGATCATCTTAAGTTTGGCGTTCGACTGGCCTTCTCTTATTATTGGTGTTAAGGGCGTGCGCTTCTTAACCGTTAGAGGGGGCCTTGACCTACATGGTCGGCCGTTCAACCAAATTCCTCGAATTGACTGTATCTTATATAAACAGGGATTACAACTCTTCGGCCAATTGGTCTTTGATCCGTCGAAAGTTGTTTATAAATGTGTACTTGTAAGTCAGTACATATTATATATTTTGTATATTTGTGGATCACTTTGCTACAAACCTCTTGGGTATGTTGAAACAGACATCGCCCCCCTGTTTACGTTCTTGAGTGCCGCTTAGTGGACGCATTGGTCGGGAGAGCTAAGACGCTTTCCCACGGAGGTGAAGGCCCCTGGTTCGTATCCTGGCTACTCCAATTGCGGCGTGTCCTTGGGCAAGGCACTTTATCACGATTGCCTCAGTCGACCAGCTGTAAATGTGTACCAGCAAATTGCTGGGGATAAGGTATAAATGGGTTTAACTGTTCTTAAAATAGGGTCGCTCAAAAGCTCTGCAGAGCTTATGTTAATTGTTTCACAAAGCGACGGTAAATAAAATTTACCTTTACCTTTACCTTTTACCTTTTAGTGCAGTTGATTGCTTGGAGGGTTAACTATTGCGCGGCACAATGTGCCCGATCCTCACCTTTGCACCCGTGTCTGTTGCGTACAATGTATAATTAAACAAATTTACTGAACGGATTCATTTATACATTTAGCTTTAAAATGGTAATGACTTATTTATCAGTTTGTGGAATAGTATTCTCCAGTATTTTGTGCGTTGGATATCAACTTATCTTTTCAGTCTTCTAGGCCCGCATAGTGGTGTGGGAGATATTTATTTATCATTTATTCCTCTGTGTGTGTGTGCGTGCGTGCGTGCGTGCGTGCGTGCGTGTCTGTCTGTCTGTGTGCATATGTCCGTCTGTCACAAAGCTTGTCCGCATTCTAAGATGAACATTCACATCAGATCTTCACCAAATTTGACGAAAATGTGTTTGATCATAATATCTCGGCCAAGTTCGATAACTAGCCAAATCGGCCTAGGGACTTCGGAATTAAGGCCCTTGAAACTTGTTTTTTTTATAATCAAAGCACTGAAAGTCTGATAAGGCAGTCGCGTTATAATCAAAGCACTGAAAGTCTGATAAGGCAGTTGTGGGAGACATGCGCCTTTCTCAAAAGCATCTCTAGTTTAAGAAATATAATATCGTGGTTAATTACTAATTGTTCTATTTTTATAATTTTGATGGTATCCTCATGATGATGATGATGTCGATAATGACGTTGGGCTATTAATCATACCTTTAAACGCAAAATTAAAATATGGTGATGATGATGATGATGGTGGCGGTTATGATGATGATGATTAGACTATGCATTTTACTGTACATTGGGTAATAATTACAGCAGTACTATGTTGACCTTCCGAAGATGGAAATGGTTTAAAAATTAATCATGAATTAAGTATTAGATTGCGTCACATTTTGTTCATTATACAGCAGTACAATCTATTGTTTTGTTTTATTTTTAAGCAGGTATTGAAAGTAAATTTCTTTTGGGCGATGGGTAAAGAAAACAGGCATGTGGACAACAGAAATTTATGCTGGTGTTGGGTAAAGTAGTTAAAATATGTTATTTGGTAGCAATACCTGAAGGTAAGTAGTCAGGTAAAAGCTACATGTTATTAAACCGTTGTCTTTGGTCCCTTTTGTTCTACCATCTAAATCGGTTTATGACCACATTATTTATGTTAACGCTTTTTATCAAAAACTATTTTGATGTGGATGTTGTAGAAGCGAAAGATAAAATTTCGATGTTATTGAAAAGTTGTTTTTGGTTCGTGTTCTACCGTATATGATACAGACTATACATTGATTTATGTCTGTAATATCTATGTTTACGCTTGTAATTAAATTGTTTTGCTGCGGCATTTGTTAAATCAAAATTTCTAAGGAGGTTAAATTGATCGAACTGATTTGAACGGCATATGTCATACAAATTTTGCTTTCGAATTACGACTTTGACTGTGTTTTCAGTGCTAGATGGTTCCTGTGCACGCATGTATTATGTAAGAAAATATTTCGTATTACACTGCCAGTGGCTTAGTCGTACAGGAATTGCAGTAACATTGATTCTTGAATATTGCATCAGTATGATATCTTAATGCCGCCATCTAGTTATTAATTTTCGTCCACAGTGCCAAATCTAGGGCTGTGCGCTTTGTGACTTTATCGTAATAACGAAATCATTCATCAATAATCAAAAACTGTATAGTATTTCTATTATTTAGTTATTTGATTTCAAGGGGGTTAAGCCAACATAATAGATAATAATTTTGATATTATATTTACTTTTATTTAGATGCTTGTGTATGCAGCTTCTATATCCTCTTGTCACAGGCGTTGTGCTGTCGATATATGTCAATATACCGGAACCAAGGAAGAAGCACTGTCGAGTCAAACAGTACACTAGGAATAGAAGGGCAGCCTGAGAACACTGTCGAACCATTTGGTGGATTGCATGAGAGACTTTGCTAATTCTAAATATACACTCGGAGTGGCAGGGTGGCATGACCTCGGTAGAGTTCTTTCACCTTAGACTGGTGAAAGTAAATGGAAACTTTGCTAGCAGGGTAAGCAAAACATTATTAAGTAACACTTTTGATCTATTCAAATATACGTAATTACATACTTGAATAATGGCTGAATTATAAAGTGCGTGTCTTATAAAGATTACCGCCTGACCTATTTCGGGTTAGATCCAACAGATTTATGAGGGAAAAAGTAACTGCTGCATAGTATTGATTAGATAAAATCAAGAGAAACTAGAAAATGCTTTTGTAAAAAAGCGCATGTCTCCCCCAATGCAAAGTGCTATAGGCAAGAAGTCAATAGGGGTCAGGAGCGAAAGTCAAAGAGACACTGATGGTTGGCTGCAATAGGGATCATCTACTTGGCATGTCCAGTCATCCCGCTAAATTTCAACACTCTTGGCCTAGTGGATCTCAAGTCACTGTTCAGGCTCCTGTGACCTTGACCTTTGATCAAGTGACCTCAAAATAAATAGGGGTCATCTACTCTGCATCTCCGATCATCCTATTAAGTTTCAACACAGTAGGTCAAGTGGTTCTCAAGTTATTTCCAAAAAATAATTTTACATAAACAGGCCACTGTGACATTGACCTTTAATAGACTGACCCCAAAATCAATAGGGGTCATCTACTCTGCATGTTCAATCATCCTATGAAGTTTCAACATTCTGGGTCAAGAGTGGTTCTCAAGTTATTGATCGGAACTGGTTATCAATGTTCAGGCCTCTGTGACCTTGACCTTTAACGGAGTGACCCCAAAAACAATAGGGGTCATTTACTCTGCATGAACAATCATCCTATGAAGTTTCAACATTCTGGGTCGAGTGGTTCTCAAGTTATTGATTGGAAATGGTTTTCCATGTTCAGGCCCCTGTGGCCTTGACCTTTAACAGAGTGACCCTAAAATCGTTAGGGGTCATCTACTCTGCATGACCAATCATCCTATGAAGTTTCATCATTCTGGGTCAAGTGGTTCTCAAGTTACTGACCGGAAATGGTTTTCAATGTTCAGGCCCCTGTGACCTTGATCTTTCACAGAGTGACCCCAAAATCGTTAGGGGTCATCTACTCTGCATGACCAATCATCCTATTAAGTTTCAACATTCTGGGTCAAGTGGTTCTCAAGTTACTGACCGGAAATGGTTTTCAATGTTCTGGCCCCTGTGACCTTGACCTTTGATGGAGTGACCCCAAAATCAATAGGGGTCATCTACTCTTCATGACCAATCATCCTATGAAGTTTCAACATTCTGGGTCAAGTGGTTCTCTAGTTATTGATCGGAAATGGTTTTCAATGTTCAGGCCCCTGTGACCTTGACCTTTGACGGAGTGACCCAAAATCAATAGGAGTCATCTACTCTTCATGGCCAATCATCCTATGAAGTTTCAGCATTCTGGGTTAAGTGGTTCTCTAGTTATTGATCGGAAATGGTTTTCAATGTTCAGGCCCCTGTGACCTTGACCTTTGACGGAGTGACCCCAAAAACAATAGGGGTCGTCTACTCCAGCAGACCTACAACCCTATGAAGTTTGAAGGTTCTAGGTCAAATGGTTCTCCAGTTATTGCTCGGAAATGAAGTGTGACGTACAGACGGACGGACAGACGGACGGACGGACAGGGCAAAAACAATATGTCTCCTGGGGGAGACATAATAATGGTCAAATAGAGCTGAATATAGCTTATATTGCCATCTTTGAAAGTAAATTATCCGGAAAATCTGGTATTATTAAAGAAATGAATGCTTGCATGTGGCTATTCAGTAATTAGATACAATATTCAATGTACCATTTTATTGGCAAATTTTATTTCATAAAATATTTGGTGGCCCTCAACACACTTTGTGCATTTCGGTATGGCATATTGTATACACAATCATCAGTATAATTTAGGCAATCAGAGCAAAATCCATTATCATGATGTTGAGAATTCGTTGAGCATCTTGGCCTCGGATTTTCGGCAGCTTGATTTGCTAGCACAATTTGCAATTTTATATTCTCCTTCCATTGCCTAGTACATGTGTACTTATCATACATTTAGAACTTCAGCATCATAGCGTTGCCTATTTTGTTTCTATGCAATTTGGCTAGAAATATATCATTTCATGCTTCATTTCATGATACTTCTATCTCATACAATATGCCATGATATTTCATTAATTTTCTGTAATGATATTATAATAATAAAAGTCACGGCCTTATCCCATTCAATCAGCATTTGTTATTTATTGTCAATAGTCAGAAGCGACATGCTGCTTTTACTGATATATGGTTAAAATCTAGGTCAGTTCTCGTCATGGTTAAAACAACATGTCTCTCAGAGTGTGGGCGAGTCTGTCGCTTCTTATATTCATGTCCTACTGATAAAATAAAGGAATTTATGCTCTCTTGAGAAATAAATCTATGTTATTTTTCAGCAGGTACGCAAGAACTATTATTTCTGCTTCTGTTACTCTAATCCAGTCCATATAATATAACGTGCCTCGATTAATCACTTTCACGCACGAGCAGTTCACGGGTGGGGTCATTTTGATCAATTTTATATTTCAAACCGGTTCATTCCTTCAAAAATAACTAAGCAGGCAAGTCGACACTTCGTGTATAAAAATACCCACCCTTCTCACCCTAACATTTTTTGAAAAAAAAAAATCTGCAGCCGTGTTATATATTTTTCAGCGCCTGTACACCAGGTCATGCCACATACTGCCACACCGGTATACAGGTTTCATTATGGATTGTTTTAGATACTGCTCATGCATATGAAAGTGTTTCATCTACGAAATTCAGTGTTTTTTTTTTTCAGTTTATTTAAGTATTTATCTAAATATTTAATTTGTCTAAATGTTACGACCTGTATCATGTCCAATTTTCATTTAATACCAGAAAAACGAATGTTATATATCAAGTCGGGTTGGGGGGAGGGGGGGGGGGGGGGGTGGAGACACCTTTCTGTTTGCAGCATTTGGATATCACTACCTCCCCCCTCCCCCTCCAAAATAAAATAACTAAAAGAGGAGGGTAAAAAAGATATATAAATAGGAGTTAGGGATTGGTTTAAACAATATTTATTAATCAAATAGCATTTAATGACAATACATATTTACAAATACTAGGGATCGAGTAGAAAGCTAATAAGCTTTTTTAGAAACTCTTTCCCGAAAACATGTATATATTAAGTTACAGTGACAACAATTAATTGTAAAATTCATGCATGCTTGCAGACAATTCTTTTCAAGTTTTAAATATTTTAATAGTTCTAAATTTGAAGTTAACTATATACTAGTCCATTGTCGACCTGAAATAGAAAAAGTGGTACTTTTAAATGTAATGCGTTAGGACTATAGGGAAATAGCCGATGAATTTTAAAATTATATGAACAGAGAGAGAGAGAGAGAGAGGGGGAGAGAGAGAGAGAGAGAGGATGTTTGGTTGCTTTTGGGATGGGGTTACTTGTGGGATTTCTAGGCTTGGTGTTTGCAGGTCTTAAATGAATTTCCTGGTTTGATGTATGTATTTTTGAACGTGAGTGAAGACAGGTGTGTTGATTTGGGGTCTACTTACATCACCAAATAGGAGGAGTGGTAATGTAATGTTTGTGATAGGACTAATTTTGTCTTGTAACTGTGTTCGCTGCATCTGGTATCGAGGACACTTAAGAAAGTAATGGTGCGTCGTTTCAACCTCCCCGCATAGACAAAGAGGGCTGTTAATAATGTTTTTTGAAAAGAGGTGCTCATTTAATGAGCTACAGTGTGTCCTTAATCTGGTATGGAGAATTTGGGATTTTCGATCACCCAAGAAGCAATGACATGGTACCTTTTTGACATCCGTGTTAAGTTTACCTTTAAAGCTATTGAGACTGGGAGCTTCTCTATGTTCAGTGGATAGTTGGTTCCAATCAGATATTGTTTGAGGCAGAAATGAATTAGAATAGAGTTGTGTGTTACAATGTAAAGGTCTAAGGTCCTGAGCATTTCGTAAGTTGTAAGCAGTCGTGTTCCCAAAGAGATTAGGTACTAATAACGATAGATAAGATGGAGTGAGATTGTTTGTCATTTTATAGAAAAGAGTCAGCCTTTGTTTCCTTCTTCGTTCTTTTAAAGGTTGGAAGCAAGTCTCTTTGTACAGATTGTGGATGGAGACTAATTTGGTGGTCCCTGATATGATTCGAAGGGCTTCCAGTTGTATATTTTCTAGTTAGAATTCATCCTGGGTAGTTATGTTGTCCCAGACAACATTAGAGTACTCGAGAAGGGGTCTGATGAAAGCAGTATAGATTGTTTCCAGTGATTTTCTATCCAGAACAAATTTAAAGCTTCTCACGATGTTTACCCTTTGCCATGCCTTTATCTTGATGTTTTCGATATGCTCATGCCAGGATCCGTCGTTCGCAAAAGTGACACCAAGGTGTTTAAGAGATTCTACCTCTTGAATTGGAACGCCATTCATAGTAAGTGGTGGATGAAAAGGTTTGTTAGCTTTACGAGATAGTAATAGAGATTCTGTTTTAGACGGGTTGAAATCTACAAGCCAGGTACTCGTCCAGTTGGAAATTTTGTCAAGATCAGAGTTAAGTGTGATTGCAGAGTTATATGGGTTGTCAACGATGATGTAAAGATTGGTATCGTCTGCAAAGAGGCGGAGAGTAGAGTTAATATCATGGACAATGTCATTGATATATACAAGGAAGAGTAGAGGACCAAGAATCGAGCCTTGAGGGACACCAGCGTTTACAGGTAGAATATCAGAGAAAAAACAGAGAGGAGGACCACTCTTTGCTTTCTCCCAGAGAGATAGTCTAAGAACCAGTTCAATAAGGGACCAGATATACCTGTGGCTTCCAATTTATGAAGAAGACCGCGATGCCAGACGCGGTCAAAGGCTTTAAAGATGTCACAGAAGACAGCGCGTACCTCCTTTCTTTCATCTAGAGCCTGACAGAATGTATTATAGATGGAGATGAGCTGATTTGTAGTGGAATCATTGTGAACAAAGCCAGATTGAAGAGATGTAATAGTGTTGTTTGCAATATAGAAGTTGAAAACATGTTTGTGTATAATTCGTTCAAGAGTTTTACTGATAGTGCTTAGAAGAGAAATTGGTCTGTAGTTTGAAACTATGGTAGGGTCGTTTTTCTTGAAGACTGCACAGACGTGTGCTAGTTTCCACTGGGGAGGTACTTTTCCAGTGTGTAATAATTTATTGAAGAGATGACTGAGAGAATGTGCTAGTTCTTGCGAAAGTTCTTTTAATATTCTGTTGTTTATTGAGTCTGGACCCGATGCCTTACCAGTAGATAGTGATTTTAGTACTGATGCTACTTCTTGTGGTGTTATTTCAATGTTGTTTAGCTGTGGTGTGTCTATATTTCTATTTGCGTTTGGAAGGGGTTTATTGTTATCATTAAGTTCTGTCTGCGAGTGAAAGAAGTTGTTCAATAGATTTGCTTTGTCTGTGTCTGAAGTTACATATGTCCCGTTGTCTTTAAGTATTTGTATGCCAGTGTTTTTTGTTGATTTTGGTGTAAACTGTTTGAGTGATAAGCCGTATTCTTTGTTTCGAAACTGTTTTTTAGATTTAATATTCTATAATACATAATAAGATTAGCATATATATTGTAACATAAGACTTTTTCTTCTTTATTAAGGAGGAGCAGCATATCTATCAACGTTTAAATATTGGACACTGCTGAAAAAGAGTGCCATATTGATTCTGTGTAGTGTAATTTTGACTGCAATATGTTATACTGAAATTTTCAGTATATGAACATGCGAACAGTTATCTATACTCAATGTATACATAGTCGTAAGATCTAGAGCAGGGGGTGGGGTGGGAGGACCACCATCTTTTGAGTATTATATATATATTTCCTTCTTATTTATAAGACCATACTGATAACTATATCCTAAAAGCTCAATAGAATTTAGCATTTGGCTGTTGAAATATTCAAAACCGCCTGCAGTAATACTTCGAACAAGTAGTCGTGGAGCCAAGACGTCAAAAAAAACAACAAAAAAACAACAGATTTACCTGTTCGGACTTCTATACATATTATGAAAGTACAGTGCCTTGCGGATTAGAAAAAGTGGGCCTGCAAAAAAACCTTTTGCGAAATTCATGATCTATCCGGGGAGATAACTCTATAAAATTGCAGTTTTTAAAGTCTTGAAACGTAGTTTTTATTGACAAAACAATACAAATCAATTTTAAATCGGTTCAAATATATCTTTTTCAACATTGGTGTTGCAAATAAGGCTTAAGCTATAAAATAAGGTAGAATGTACACATGAGGTTCATTTTAAGAAAAGTTTGACACTTTTAAGAGAAAAGAATAAAATAAAAAATATTAACATTAAAATTCAGTATGAAGAAATAACCTTTGAAAAAGCTCGTGTTACTCAATGTCATTTATTATCATCACTGTAAAAAAATCAGTAGCAGGAGAAAATTATTTAAATAGTCTTTACAAGTCTGGCCAAGAAATGTGAAAATAAGGGGTATTTTAGTTAACATATGTACTGCAAAAAAATGTGTAATATAAAATTCGACCATCAACCAAATAGAAATATCATTTTGTTCTCGTATTCAACAGATTCTAGTTTTGTGGCCATTTAAAGATAGATGTGAGGTATTTTAAAGCTTTTAAGTTAAAAAATAAAATATCAAAAAAAGTATTCATTTGGTAGCCAATAATTTGAGGAAAAATAACAGTTGATACATATGAGCAACTCCATCGAAAAGTACTGAAGCCTTTATAAACGAACTATTTATTTGTAAAGTAATTTATTTTAATACTCTTAAGTTCAGTTTTTACAAAAGCACAAAACTTGAGGTTATTAAAATACCCCACCCACCTAAATAAAACATAAGAAATGTGACCAATGACTACATACAAACTGTTTGATTTTATATTTTTAACAATAAACAATTGGACAGAGGGCTGTGTGTTTTTTTACCGGTAAGCGTGGGATGGACAATAAGCGGTTCGCTGTCCATGAGTAGCCTATCAGAAAATCCAAAAAATGTCAGGATATCGATCTCTTCAATATCAAATAAATTGATCGATGAAATGTAGCCCGGCAAGATAAACAATGTCAAAGAGTAAGTGCTGTGGCACTGGATGTTAGTGGAAATAGCATGTAAAAATCATATAAAACTATGAAAATGTTACTCTCACAGGAAATTTAAAACTCTGTTTAGAAGCAGTTATACTTAATTTCAAACGAAAGTCACAACTTCACCATTCTCTGTTCATGAAAGGAAACGAGAGCATTGCCTGATTAAAAAGTAAAACCTTCTCCTAGGTCTCGTATACATCTCTTTTGATATAAGTTTTCTCTGTAATAATTACGGCGATTGATTAACTGATTGCTGTTTTACCCATACTGCAATTTTATGCCCGGATAATTCCTTTGGTCACTGCAATTTTATTCCCGGAGAATTCCTTTTGTCACTGCAATTTTATTCCCGGAGAATTCATTTGGTCACTGCAATTTTATGCCCGGAGAATTTCTTTTGGTCACTGCAATTTTATTCCCGGAGAATTCCTTTTGTCACTGCAATTTATGACCAGAGAATTCCTTTGGTACATGCAATTTTATGGCCAGCGAATTCCTTTTGTCACTGCAATTTTATGCCCGGAGAATTCCTTTGGTCACTGCAATTTTATTCCCGGAGAATTCCTTTGGTCACTGCAATTTTATGCCCGGAGAATTCCTTCGGTCACTGCAATTTTATTCTCGGAGAATTCCTTTGGTCACTGCAATTTATGACCAGAGAATTCGTTTGGTCACTGCAATTTTATGACCAGTCAATCAAAACTTGTTTATTCAGACAAGGTGCTTATTGATATGCCTCACCTAACTACTGCTAAGCTATCCTGTCTGCAGAAACCCCAGACTGACTAGATACATGATTTAATATTTCATTAGTTAACCAACACATCCAAAGTTTAAAAAATATACAGGTTCATACATTTTTTTCGCATATCAACTAAAAGTACGTACATAATTATTTCCCAATCCGTACAAAAATAATCATTTAGTATGTTAAAGCAAAGACATGGCAATTATATGGTTTAATTTTTCGAATTTCTTTTTATTGAATTTTGAATACATGTACATCACTTTGCTTGTTGTTGTTTTGTTGTTGTTGTTGTTTTTTGTTGTTGTTTTTTTGGCGGTGTGTGTAGGGGGGCGGGGGTGAACTTGAATACATAATAAAGTATCATTCTTCATTAGGCAAACTATATAATAGTGTTGCTGTTTTATCTAAAACTGTTATACAGTTTAATCATGCTACAGTTTATCATACTAATAAAATTTCTGATCAATATCCTTATAACATCTAAAAACTAACGACAGACATAACATCAGACTGATTTAGTTTAATTCTTGTAAAATTACTAGATAAAATGCTTGCAAGCTCGGAATCCAAATACACAATGTCCAACATATACGTCGGCATTTCCTGGTGATTTTGTCAACATCCTGCATGGTGAGGTAAGAAAAACTACTTATATTCATTTAAGTTCAACGTGTTTGAAGAAGCGATATTTTCAGTACGAGCGACATCTGATTCACGCTTCCCATGGTAATGTGATTTTGATGGGTAATTCTCTAATTTCTTCAAACATTCGAGTTAACTGACGTGTGGTGTCGGTTTCCAACGCGGACATTCACTTTCAAGTTCACTTTCTGTCCCGCAAAACCTTTCCTTTGACTTTTCATCTGTTTAACTAGAGAATAGTATAGCAATTTACTAATATGAAAATATATATCACGGCATAAATTGCTGATGTAGAGGCGCTATATGCCAAAATTAGTGTTGTACGTCCCATAAACCGGCGCATCTGCAGAAATACGTCACAAAAAAGGTCATTCTCCTTAGCCATTCAGTAAGCAGTTACTGATTTTCTTCTTTTGACAGCCATTTTACTTTGATATTTTTCTACTTCTTGATACATGTTTTGTGATTGATACATGTTTTGTGACCGTATAGTTTACTATCGTTCACATATCATCTGTATTAGTGACGTGTTACAAGTATTTCATAAGAGTGTGATTCTTTTTCTTGTGTTCAAGCGGAAACTAAAAATTGAATTATCCTGGCAAACTGAAATTCTACCATATTTTACAAATAAATAAAAGGTTTATAAATAAAAAGGCCCTTGTTGAAACCAAAAAATGCACGGGTAAGTTATTTTTCAGTAAAATATTTCCAAACTGTCTCTAAATATCCAAAATACATGATGCTAAGTTGGAGATATGCATAACTTGTAGCATAAATAAAATCAAATATACACGCCATGCACGACCATGACAAACTGATTTCAAAACGTTTCTAAATGCGTTCAGTGACATACATAAAATAAGAAGATAACGAAGATAATTCATTCAAAATTGAAATATTTCGTTGTGTGGAGACTAATGAAATAAGACTGAGTATGTCCACGTGCAATAAATGTTGTAAGGGGTGTATGATGAAAATATTTTGCTGTATTGTAGAAGAATAATGTGCGTGGCGTGCAAATCTTGCGCAGGTGAGCAGTGCTTAAGGTGTAAAGGAAAGTTATGAAAAAGTTATCAAATGTAAAATATGGCATATTAACGTACATGCAGATCTAGGTCTAAAGCGTAGATCTAGTAAAATATGTTTGATTACACTCTTTATGAAAATACAAGCAGGAACACACATCAAAAATAAGTATAGTTAACCAATGTTCTGTCTGTAAATTTTGAACAAAATATTCGAAGGCATGGAAAAGCATATATCGATATTGCTTATCTCTCCTCCCTTCCACAATCTTTCACATACATTGCAACTACTTTCTAAAAGTCAATTCATTGATTAGAGTTTTACACTTGGAAAAAAATATTGGCTATTAACTTGAGAGGCTCACTACGACCCCTATCAAGCTAAGAAATTAACCTTAATCATATTCAAAAACGGTCCCAGACTGTTAGCAGTTAGGTAAACTAAATTGAATTTCGACCAAGAGTGTTTGTGTTATATATAAAATTCTGGTCAAGAACTTTTTACAATGAATTTGAAATAAGAATTTCACAAGTAAATGGTTGTTTGTCATTCTCACATACACGAGTTTTACCATAGCTGTATTAGTGGAACGCAATTTGTCCTAAAAGAGTGTCATTTGACAATAATGGCATGTAAAAGAATTAAAATAGTCAGTGTTTAGGATAGCAGGATTATGTAAGTTCCGGTATCTATACTACAGAAGAATATCAGAACAAGATGATATTGAATTTGATGTTACGCAGGCCTAATGTGTAAATTGTTGTGTTTTAATTTTTGGATTGTTTTGTCGTTTTTAGAAACTATTTGTAACAAATGAACTGAAAAGAATATGTGCATTCCCGGATTCAGAAATTTGTATTAGAGAAACAAATTGATAGCAAAGGCATGATCGTTGTAAACAGAAACAAAATTGGTAATATTATGTATAAATAAATGACTTGCATTTATCTGTATATAATAAAATATTTATCCAAAACTACTGAGGAAGAGTGTGTTTTACGCATGCTCACTGACAACACATAAAGGCCTGATATTGGTTCACTTTTGAATGACTGTTGCACCATATATAATACTATGAGGAAAATTTTTGTAAATGACAAAGTGTTAGAATTTATCAATGTTCGTACAGACACCATTTTACATACCCCTTTCCGGCGCTCACTTTGTGTGAGTTAAAATTTGCTTACTAAATATAAATTTGAATTATGTAAAGTTTTCAGCAAAAGCATTATTTTGATACCAATAAATGATAACAATTTGCAGAAATAAAAAAGTGACAGGTCAAAAATCCCTCGTTATCTGTCCGGGTTTATGCAACAGTTTCGTTTTTGTCGTGTTGAGCGACATGTGAAGTTTCCACTTTTCTCTATTTTATCATCAGTACAACTAATGGTGCATTTTGGGACTAGATTCTGTGCACCCAAATATCACTATTATCTTTAACTCATGAACATGATGAACACTATTTTCCATTGTCTGTTGAGTCTTGATACATTTGAAGAAATGATTAGATCTATGTTCATTTAAACAAAACTTTTTAAAACATTTCCCCTTCTTATTTTTATAACAATAGCAAAACCATCAGGCTTACTGTCAAAACTGAAAGCCAAACAGAAAATATCAGAAAAAAAAACAATTTAATGCAGAAAAAAAGAAAGAATCCGTATCACTATCACTAGGTTTTCCCGTCAGATAGGCAGCGCCTAATTTCATATTATGAAAAAGGCAAAGCCTCTGAGCGAGCGTAGCTTAAACGGCAAAGAAACTATTCACTGCTTAAAACAATTCCGAGAACCTTTTCACTTGAAAAGAAACAAAAATTGAGTGTCATTATACCTGTAACAGCGAATATCATACGTTGCAAAAATTATGGAAAGCCGGTGTCACGGTGACGTCATTACCTGTTGGCTGTGACAAATACAGAGTTGGTGCGCCCGTGATTTATTACAGACTCCGGTATATACCATATAAATTTGAACAAAAATACCTAAAATGTATATATTTTGTAACCATGGTGATTCTAACCCTAACCTTTAGTCAGTATATTATGCACATTATACACTAAATGCGTGCGGACATGCAAAAAAATGAGTATTTTTGCCGTGCGTTCCATTTGATAATAATTCCGCGCATGCGCAGAACGGCTGCACCAACTCTGCAATGAGAAACATTCTTACCTGTTTGTGGCGTTCTTATGGCTTTATGTATGCTTATTTATGACATTTTATCCCATTTTCTGGCCAATGCTTGATCTTTTAAAAGAAAATTATATTTTTTTTCTACAACTGGAAATCTTTCTTGCATTATTTTTGAGTGATGGATAATATTCAGCAATCAAATGAAGTTCTGTATTCACTGCCAACAAAGCATTTTCTGTGAGCACCTGTCCTCTAGGGTCACGCACTTTGTAAATAAAAGCAAAATTGAAATTATTTCCATAACATAACTTTTTTAAAAATAAAGACACCTAATGAACATAGAGATTGTAACTCAAATATAAAATTAAAAAAAAAAAAAAACAATTTTCCCGACTTTGACGGAAGTAGAACAAAATGGCGGCACCCAAAATGGCGGCGCCCTGACGAGAGGAAAATTTTCAGTTACAGGACAGATTACACCAAACCGGAAGTGACTACTCAGTGTTATATGTGAAGTAGTCCAAAATGTAGTTCCGTGCTATGGATGAAATCTGGTATAATGAGTGACATGAGAAGGTGACAGTTAAATTTTTGGCTTATGTTTATTGCTTATAGTATTGAAAATAGATCTAGACCATTTTCATTGTAAATTTCTTGGAATAAGTTTTATTCTTTGCGAAAAATGTCTACCTACGCGTAACTGCTAAACGGCTGTTTTCATGGGGGCATTTTTAGAGGGTGATGTTTCTCAGAACAGATTATTTTTCTTATATTCAACATAACATGTCAATATTTTTCTATTTTTGATAAGAAGACATGTTATACTAAATGACCATGTATGGTTTTCATATCATTGAAATGCTCTAAAGTGCTGAAAATGAGGTCTGAATGTTTTGTTATTAATATGAAATAAATAAGGAATTGAAATGGTAGAATGTAACCTATAAGTTGTGAAGGGGTAAAAAATTAAACTTGTTTAGATGTGGCTGTAAACAGGCTAGTTTGGCCAGATTATGATAGAAGATGACAATTTCAGTGCAATTTAGCAGAGAAAAAGAAGAAAAACAAAAAATATTTCAAAATCACTGTTTTGGGTGTATTTTTTTCAAAAAATGCATATTTATTGACTAAATATTGGTATGTTTTAGGTGTCAGGGGTGAGTTTGGGTATATTTTACAGTAACAGTGTGTGATTTGAGTGCACTTTATGGTAAAACTTGATAAAATATGGCAAAAATAAGCTCAAGCAAGGAGAAGTGGTCAAAAATGATGTCGCGACAGCTTTTTTCCAGGAAATTTGGTGCGCTAGCATACGTTACTGAAAAAGCCATAAAACCTTGAAAATTGATTGTATCAAACTGAAACTGGTATTTTTTTCATGCTTTTAGGTTACTGGTACAATTTAAGTGAAAATAACACATTTTGAGTATGAAAAAATGTTTCTTTAAGGACGGATTACACCAAACCGGAAGTGACTACTCAGTGTTACATGTGAAGTAGTCCAAAATGTAGTTCCATGCTATGGATGAAATCTGGTATAATGAGTGACATGAGGGGGACATTTAAAATTTTTTGGTTATGTTTATTGCTTTTAGTTTGAAAATAGATCTAGACCTTTTTCTTTGTAAATTTTTGGGAATAAGTTTATTCTTTGCAAAAAATTCTACCTACGCGTAACTCAAAAGGCGTTTTCTGGGGCTTTTTTAGAGGGTGATGTTTCTCAAAACAGTTTATTTTTCTTAATTTTCAACATAAAATGCCAATATTTTTCTTTTTTTGATAAGAACATGTTATACTAAATGCCTTTAGGGTTTTGTATCATGAAATGCCAAAGTGCTGAAAAGGGTCTGAATGTTTTGTTTTTAAATATGAAATAAATGGGAATTGAATTGGTAGAAGTCCCTTTAAAAAGCAGAAAGGGGAAAACCGGCAATGACGCACCGTGACCCCGGGCTTCCCCATAATTTTTTGCAACGTATGATTTCACTGTTTCAGTAGGGTGACACTAAATTAGCTTTTCAGTGAATGGGTTTTCCCCTAATTCTTGGATTTGGGAATAGTTTCTTTATGACAAATAAATATGAAAAATTTTTTTAGCTAAATCCGATTTCTTTGAGCCGTTTGGGTTTTTCCCTTATTTCTTTTATGAAATAAAAAAGGGAATGAATTGTAAATGAAACCCTGTACTGAAAATTTCCCTCTCGGGCCCCGCCATTTTGTTCTACTTCCTCAAAGTCGGAAAATTGTTGTTCCTTTGGAGGGTCAGTTCTTTAAACCTGGAAAAAAATTGAACTTGAAGGGACAGAGAAAAACAAATTGAGATTGTAGCAGTTAAAACATCTATTACACAAAATTTCAAAAAATTGGGGGTTTTCAACAATTTGAATTTACCCGGGAAACCCGGAAAACCTACCCCCTAGGTAAGGTTCTGACTTCCCCCCACTTTTCATTGCTTCGAAATAAACTGGGTTTTTTTTTAATTAAATGTTTTAAAATTTTTATCAAATTTTGCTTTTTTTTTTTACATTATTTTATGAAAACAGTTTCACGAAATTTAATTGTTTCTTTTCCCTTAAAGTATTTATTTTCGGGAAAAAGTTTGACAAGTAATTTGTCTTTTTTTAAGATGACCTAAAGATTTTTATTCGATATTTTCTACGACAGTTAATTTTTTTTAATAAATGTTTGAAAAAATTCAGCAAGAATAGCAGAAAAAAAGGGCAATTTTCATGCCTGTTAATTTTTGCAAATGAGTTAAAATTTGAAGAAGGAAATGGAGACGTTGGACTCGAACCGACAACTTGGTGATTAAGAAATGTTTACATCTTATTGTCTTTCTTTTCAGTATTTACACCGCTATTTAGGTTCGGGCACCGAAAATTAATTTACGGAATATTTTTGAGTCCCAAGTCAATATTTAAAAAAAACTCAAAAGGAACACAAACAAAATCAGAAATGGGTCATTTGCTTATTTTAAATATTGTATACTTTGGTAGTGGTAGCGGTGGAAAAAATTCCATTTTAAAGTAAAAAAAACCGTCTTTTCATGGAAAACATGTCTGCCGTTCAGTCTAAAATTAATAAATTAATAAAAGAACACCATCTTTATATTTGTACAATGCTATAGAAATATGGGAATAAAGCCTATATTACCCCCGACCATCCCCATTTTTGCAGATATTGTTATTTGTAAAAACTTATCATAAATCAGAAATCTTTCTGCTTTGTTGATTTTTTTTTAAAAGCCCGCTGTGATCTGTTGCAGACCCCAAAAAACCCCAAAGGGAACAGGCAGAGAAAATGTTGTATTCCTACGCTGTGTAATGAATAATCAATAAGCTTCTTTGGAAGCATATATGTTAAGTTTCATTCAAAATAATAACAGGGATTAGGAAATGAAATGAAATTATTTAATTCCACAGGAAAAAACGTTTTTAGTTTTAGCGCTGTTAGTAAACTTCGTTGAAGCCAAAATAAAACTGGTAATCTACTGTAAATTAACTTTAATTTATGTCGCGCTTTATAAGTTTTCATAGAATAATGGTTCTATGTTTTAAAGTAATAAATTACTCAAAAGTAATATTTAAATTTTAGAATTTATCAAGTAAATAAAAAAATCAAAGGGTATTGTAGTGAAGTAAATAGTCTTTTACTGTCAACACCGCCCCTTTTTATGGTTTACATTGTTAAGGAGGTATTTTTAAAAGGTTACTTATTACGGCCTTTTTTTTTTTTTTTTTTTTTTTTTTTTTTCAAAAAAAATTGAGCATTTGTTTGTAATACGTCACAAACGACATACGAGTCTCAAAGTTTATGATAAAGACAGTTTTGCATCATCTTTTTAAAAATTTTTTTAGTTTTTGGATAAATGTAAATTTTCACGCTTAAATAATTTCTGATTTTTTTGCATTTGTTGATTAGTTTTCCCAAAAAATTTCATTAAAATTGGTTCATAAATGGGAAGTAAAAATTTTTTAAACTTCAGCAATTTTTTTTTTACCCCCCCAAACCACTGTAACGGGTCTTAATTTGTACAATTTATTTTCCCGGTTAAATAGTCAATTTCACGGCTCTGTCGTGATTCACGTGCAAAATCGAATAACCATAACCATACAAATATGCTTAGCGCACACCACATTACCGACTGACAGAATGTCACTATAGTCTATTCTTTGTGGAATTTATTTATTGCTCGATCGAGGTAAGAAGTTTATTTGTTAGATTTTTGTATTATTTTTGAATTGTGATTTTATTTAGTAAATTGTTGTTCATTCTAAAGAATTTTGTAATACAAAATCATGTAATCAATTCTAAAAAGAATAGACTGTAGCTGGAACGAATATACGTATTAGACCTTCCTGACTTTAGTGACATTTTGTCAGTCGGTAATGTGGTGTACGCTAAGCATACTAGGCTTGTCAATTTGTAGGGTTATGCCCCGAAAAAATTTCGATTTGCACGTGAATCGGCATGAAAGTGCAATACCTGTTTTTTACTATAGTATTTTGAGGCCCTTATGTCATTTTGTGACAGATAAATTTTTTCCGTTTCCTTTGAAAATTTTTGTGCAGTTAAAAATCTAAAAAATCTTTTAAAAATCATTATCAAAAAAAGTGTATTTTCAAAATATAGAACTACAATAGGATAAATTATTCAATAATACAATGTTGCTAAAATTTTAAATAATGAACATTCTTTATGTTTTATGACAGATGTTAAAACTTTTTTGTTGTCTCAACTTTGATACATTTGTGCATTCGAAGTGTGCAAAAAGGCTTCTAAATAATTTTGAAAGGCCTTTGATCGTCTAGATTTTTCAAATGTTAAACTTCCTATGAAAAGGGTTTTGGATTGCTGGAAAAACTTTTTAAATATTTTAAATATTTGTAATTTTTATTACCATAAACCTTTTTAAATTTTGATTGGTTTATACTGCTAATTACGTCACAATGGGGTTTTTTAACGGGGTCAGTTTTATACATTTCTTATTTTTTCGTCTCACATTGTACAACAGGTTAAAACATATTTAACAACTTATGTAGCAGTAAAAGTACAATGCCAGTAAATTATTGAATTACAAGAGACTTATTTCACAAAAAATTTTTACACACCATTTCTTTTTACATCAACACTTTATATAATAAAACAGGAGCAGTCGTAATTGAAAGTTAGAAAAGTCTAAAACCCAAACTAAGGTATTAAGAATCTAAAAAGTAATTAGGCACTATTTCAAAATAAGGAATATTTTAAAAAAAATCCTACCCCCCGGGAAAACAGATAAAGGGATAACCCAATTAGCAACTGCTTCTCAATTTTAGATAAAAATCCCAGCTATACTACGAGTAAAACAAAATTTTATATCAATACAATTTATAAGATAAAAACTTTCAATGTTGAAAAAACGAAACCTATTTATCAAAAATGTTCCTAAGTTGAAGAATATGGCAGGTTTTTTGCCGTAAAAATTGTATATCGTTGTTGGAGAGAGGTAAAAAACTAGTTTTTCATCTCTTTAACCCTTTTACCCTGCTAAATTCTAAAATGGTGTCCACAATCTTTTTGGGCAATACCATTTATTTTCGAAGGGTTTTCTTTAAAAAAATTACTGACTAAATAGCGCCCAAAGACCAGGCTGATCTTGGTCTCACTGGGGTCAAAAAGACGGAACACTTGCAAAGTTTAAAGGGCGCTCGCTAATTCGAAATTTTTTTTTCTAAATAATAGTTTTGATAAAAGTTTTGTTTTAAAAGACCATGTTATGATGTTTTTAAAAAATGAAAAAAAAATATTGGTCCCACTTTGTTTCAATTTAATTTCCCCCAAAAATGGTGCTTTTTAAAACTTTTTTCAAAATTTTTCTTTAATCCAATTATATTTCAGTAAAGTACAAAATCACATAAATTTGATTACAAGCATTTTTATAACGGAAAACAATTATCTATTTGAAACATGCTCAGAGAAATAAAAGAACATATTTTGTAAGAAAGGAATACTTTTTCAGCAGACCCAAGGGTATTTTTGCATTTTTTTGTCATTTTTAATTGGTATTTCTGCTTTTTTATCGATTTTTTCACTAATTAAATTAATCAACTCTGCAAACCTTTTATGTCTACCTAATCTAAAACAAAAAAAAAACTTGATAGGCACCATATTAGTTTTTCGTTTAAAATCAAATTAAACGAGGGGGGTGGGGGGGGGCTTTTTTATACAAGCGGGTTGGTACGGAATACCTTCATTTTTGACAAAGACTTATAATATAATAAAAAATTTATCAAACGGCAGATTTTTTTAAGCGGATTTTAAGGTGTTTCTGAAGCATTTTGAGGGCTAGAACGATAAAAATTTCCCCTTTTTTTTTAAAAAACCAAAGTTTTAGAATGTCGGTGGGGGAAATCAAAACAGCGTGATCAATGCAGATTTTTGAGCGTGTAAAAATAACAGACCCCGTTATGTGGGTTAAAAGCAATTTAAACTAAGACTTTAAATATAATATTTTGAAACCCAGGGTGATACTTCCCTAACCTTTATCAGTATATTATACTTTTTAATTAAATGCATGCGAAAACAATAATTTGCGAATTTTTGCCGTACGCGACATCAATAATACTTCCGGCAGCGCAGAAGACCGCCCCAAATTGCAGTGGCTACATCGTTAAAAAATTGGGCAGGGTGTTGGGGTAAATATCGACTTGCCCGGGAAAAACGTACGAATCCTTTAAATTAAAAAATTTCGGCTTATTTTTTGAGCTTTGTTTAACTTTGGGTTCCTAATTATCATATGAAAAAATTTGAATAAGTAGTTTTTTTTCATTTTCTCTAAAATTTTTACAAACGGGACATATTCTGCCTATACCACATCAAAATTTATACTTAAAGGAAATTTTTAAACTCACATAATCCTCATTAGTAATTTAACTCCTTATCTTCTGCTTGTCCCAGGGTCTTTTAAATAAGATTTTCCATTCAACTTTTTTTCTTTACAAAAAAAGTTATTAATTCGAGAGCGAAATATTTTAAAGACAGCAGATTTCTAAAATTTAATTTTGATTTAAATAGGAACATTGTGTTTTCCCATTAAAATTTTTTTAATATTTTTTTTTTTCAAATTGTATTTCGGGGATTTTCATATAAAACTGTTGATTGAGCTTTAAACTGGTGGTTTTCCGGAAGAAAAAAAGAAGATAATCTGGAACTGTATTTTATCATTTGGAAATATTAAGTAGTGCTTTAGTGCCTAAAAACATCCATAAATTTTGACATTACACGTATATACAAAAACATGCTTTAGAATTTTTAAAAATTTTCAGTAGATATTATTGATTTCTTGAATTAAATTATGTTCCATGAAACAAACCCCCCGTAAAATAAAGGGTAACTACGATCAGGAAGGGTCTTCTCCTAGAAATCACGCCGGGAAAAGGGTTTTTATTGGAAATTACAACCGGGAAAGGGGTTCACATGAACAAAAACCCAGGAAACGGTTTTCCCCGGGGAAACTAAAACCAAAAGGTCTTCAACTGAACTTACAAGCAGGAAAGGGTATCCCCCTGGAAACTAAACCGGGGAAAGGTTCTCCCCTGGAAACTATACCCGGGAAGGGGTCTTCTAAGAAAATTAAACCAGGAAGGACTTAAATGGTATCTATAACCAGAAAAGCGCTTCTCCTGAAATACGCTGGAAAGTTTTATCGGAAACACACCAGAAAATCCCATGGGGAAATTACAACCGGGAAAGGAAACAGTATCAAACATTTGTTTTCCTAAATTTATTATCCCTTCACAGTACTTGAAAACCCACCGAAGTATTGTCAAGATAAAACCAAAAATTTTTAAGTTCTTTGGGATGGAAAAAAATGAAAAACAAAAGAAACACCTTTTTCAGTTTTTACATTTTTGGGAGGCCTTAAGTTAACAAAAATACTTTTCCAACTTTTTAAAAGCATGGGGGGTAAAGCGCAAAATTTTTCGAAGAAAAAAATGGTCGGAAATTTTTAATGGAAACATATTTACGGGGTTTGGGAATACTTTCTTCTACAAATGAAAATTAAACCAGAAAGATGTACAAGAATATCCGGTCACCCTTTTTTAAAGGGGGAATTGTTTTTTCAGGGGTTTTTAATAAACATTATTTTCTGAAAAAATAAATTACAAAAACTTTATATGGAACAATATAAAATTTAAATTTGGGAAAAAGAAATCTAGGGCAGGGGGCTAAAAAAGGGATACAATTCTTTGATCACTTTTTTGATTTAGAACAAATACAGGGAAAATTTTAAAGACGCAAAACAAATATTTTATCGAATGAGACTGACTTTTTGAAATCATCATTAAAACAGCAATTCCAAAAAAATCTTAAAGACCTTTTTCAATGCAATTTCTTTAAAAAGCAAACCAACCCCCCTTTTTGAAAAAAATGAAATCAAGTAAAACCCCAAACAAGTTTTTTTTTATAACTTTAAAAATGAGTAAGGAAAAAAAAAAAACCCAACAGCTAATTCAAAGGGGAAAGCTTCTTGTGATAAGGAAATTGATTAAAAAAAAGTTTTAGTAACCCTTCAAAGCCACAATAGATAAAATCTTAGAATTTTCATATAAACGTTAATCCCTTTGCTAAACAAACAAATTTTTTAAAATAAAATTTGTCCAAAATTTTTGTGATTTCTTTTGCATAGTAATGAGAGTATAAAACTTTTAAAATTTGGGAATGCCCAAAAAGGTACAAATTTTCGGGAACGACACAAGTCTTTCGGAAATAAGGGTCAATGATTTAAAACTAAATAAAAGGATGTTTGTTTTGGGTTAATAGGTAACACAGAAAAGAAGATATCCAAAACTTTATCATTATTTTTGGTAAATTTTTTATCTTAAAAGAAATAAAAAAAATTTCCCTTCTTTTGATAACTTTTTTACTTTTTTCAAGCAAGAATTAATTGAAAAAGAAATGCAAGATTAATGACAGGCTCCATAAATATAAAGAAAATGGTTAAATTTACAGAAGGGACTAATATGAAATAAGCCACCCCTTCACTATAAAAACAGTACCAAATTATAATTTTAGAAAAACGGGAAAACGAACAACCCCCTTTAAAAATATCCTTCCTTATGCCTTTTAGGATCATGTTCCAAGTGACATAACTCAACCCCTTACCTTCTCACTCCCCCCTTTCTCATCTTCCCATTCTTGCGAAGATTTTATTTTTCCCACGTCCTTTCCCTTTAAACTCGTTAATTTTTTATTTAAATCTCTTAGATATAAAAGTAAATTATTTGTATTTGTGTTTGGTGTAATTTGAAATAAAACGATTTGTATTTTTTGTTTTTTATATTGAAAAATAAAAGAGAAAAAAAAAAAGGAAAGGGACCCCTTTGGAAAACTTCGACCAGGAAAGGATCTTCTGCTGAAAATCGCAGCCAGGAAAGGGTTTTCACATGGAAACTACCACTAGGAATGGATCATTGTCTGGAAACTAAAACCAGGAAAGGGGCTTCACCTGTAAACCCTAAAACCGGGAAAGGGCTTTTTTAAAAAAAAACACACCCAAAAAGGGGTCTCTTTTGGGAAAAAACAACAGGAAAGGGGTTCACATGGACACTAAAACAAGGAAAACGGTCTTCATCGGGAAACTACAACCAAAAAGGGGTCTTCAACTAGAAAATACAAGCAGGAAAGGGTCTCCATCTGGAAACAACAACCACGAAAGGGTCCTCTCCTGGAAACTATAGACAGGAAAGGGTCTTCTCATGTAAAATTACAACCAGGAAAAGATCTTTTCCTGGATATCGCAGCCAGAAAAGGGTCTTCTCCTGGATATCACAGCAAGAAAATTGTATTCTTCTGGAATCTACAGCAAGGAACGGGTCTTCTCCTCGGAGATACAACCAGGAAAGTGTCTTCACCTCGGAACAACAATCAGGAAAGGGTCCCCCGGAAAATTATTTTATTATTTTATTAATCAGATTTATTAGCGCCCTTTTCGATAAACATTTTCAAAGACGCTTTACAAATGCAAACGCAGCCCCACAGGGCGCGAAACTCATCCCTAAGTACAACACAGACCGACGACCAGAGTGACAGAGTGAGATAAACCCCCCAAACGACAGAGAGAAATCATTTTTAGAAAATGCCTACCGGGCTAACTTACCTACCTTTGCAATTTTTTAAAGGGCCCCGGTGTTTAGCACCGAACACGCAAGCCGTTTTTCCGGGGAAAACCATACAGGCCTCTTAGTGGGTGGGAGCACTCTAGAGCTCCAAAAATTATCCCGGGGCCCGGGGATTCGAATCCCGGACTGGATTGATGTCAAGCGTGTTCCACTAACCCCCGGCCCCATCAGATGCATCCCCTAAATCCAGCCAAAAAGATAATGGGGAAAACTAAAACCCGGGAAAAAGGGCTTCTCTGGAACTTATCCAGGAAAGGGTCTTTTTCTGGAAACTAAAACCAGGAAAGAGTTTCACTGGAAACACAACCAAAGTTATTTTTGGGAAATAAATTACAACCAGGAAAGGTCTTACCTTAAATTTTAAAAAACCGGGAAAGGGTGTTCACTTGAAACGTAATTTGGGAAAAGGGTCTTCACGGGGAAACTACAACCAGAAGGGGGTATTCCTTTTGAAAGGGTCTTCAGTCTCCCCTTAAAGCAATGCCCAAAATTTTTAAAAACCCCCCCTACTAATTTCAGCCTTGATTCTTTCAAAAGGAGAAAACCTATAAAAAAACAAAAAAAAGAAAATCCCCCCCCCAAAAACAAATGAAGTTTAAAATACCAAATATGACACAATTTTCCTTTTTTTTCCCCTTTCCCGGGAAAATTTAAAATTTTATTTTCACCCCCCCCCTCGGGTTTCATTTAATTATAATAATAAAAAATTTAAAATGAAGGAAAGGCCCATTTTTATTATTAAGTTTTAATTTAAAATATAAATGTTTTCCCGTTTTAAAAATGAGTTTTTTTTAAAAAAAGGGCCCCATGATCGGTTAAAATGGGGCTGGGCCCAATAAAACGTTGAACCTGGAGCTGAAAAAAATAAAATATACCCCCTTAAAAGTTTTTAAGATTTTTTAAAGTAAAAAATCGCTAAATTTTTTTCTTGATTTTCCCTAAAGAAAAAAGCAATTTATCCTTTTGCGGAAAAAAAATTTTTTTTTAAGGGGTTTCCGTGGAACTAGTTTGGATCCAATATGGCCTTACCGACAAAAAAAACAAAAACATCGCCCTAAGTTTTGCTGATTTCTACCCTTTGATATTTATTTTTTATAAAAAAATATACGTTTGTTCATCATTTTAAGCCCGAATAGGGTTACAAAAATAAAATTTCTTTAATTCAGTAAGTATTAGAAAGTGCGATCAAGCAATATATACAAAACGAAACGCCGCTTTTTAATTTTAATTTTTTTCAGTTTCTGTGTATGCAGGCCCAAAAAAAAAACCCCCCCTAAATTCCAGTTTTTTTTTCTGTCCTTTTTTTTTTAGGCCCCTTTTTTTTGGGGGTGGGGTTTTCGTCCCCCCCCTTGGTCTTTGGGCCCCGTCACCCCGAAACCAAAATTTTAAAAAACCTGGTACAATGTTAAAAAATTTTTTTTACCCGGGGCGGGTGGCGGATTTGCACTTCCACTACCCCTATGAACAGTCTCGATCAAACCCAGCCTGCAACAGTTCCGTTTTCGTGAGGGGGGGCCTGTGGGTTTTTCCTTTTTTTTATTTGGGATTTAAAAAACCCTTTGTTTTGGGGGAAACTTTTTAAGAAATTTCCCAAAACCCTTTTTTTTATTTTAAAAAGGATTTTTTTAAGGTATTTTTTTTTAAATTTTTTTGTTAAAAAATTTGGAAACTTTGGGTTTCGGTTACCCCCAATAAAAATTTGGTTTTAGAAGATTTTTTCTTTAACAAAATTTGGAAAAAAAGAACATAAATTTTTTAAAAGGGAAAAAAAAGAAAAAAAATTTAAAAAAAGGGAGTTCAAACAAATTTTGGATAATTTTTTTTAAATTAAATTAATTTTTTAAGGGAAAAAAATTTTTTATTATATAAAAAAGAAATACACCATGAAAAAGTTTAAATTTTCCCAAAAAGAAAAAATCCGGCCAAGAAAAAAGGGAAAAGATTCCCCCATAGAAAACCCCCAACCGGTTAAAAAAATTTGACCCCCTAAAAAAAACCCCCCCCCTTTTTTAAAAAATGGACTCCTTTTTAAAAAAGACCCCCTTATAAAAAAACTGATCCCTTTGAAAATTTAAAAGACCCCCTCAAATTTTATAAAAAAGACCCCGGGGAAAAAAATTCCCAAAATGACCCCCTTTAAATTAATAATAACGCCCCTTTTAAATTTTTATAAAAAATCTCCTTCTTAAAAATACTCCTGGAAAACACCGCTCCTTAAAACTTCCCAACATTATCTTTAAAAAGTTACCCCTGAAAAACGGCTCCCCCAAAAAATTTTACCAAAATTTTTTAAAAAAAAAACCCCCCAAAAAATCGGCAATTTTTCTAAATTTCAAATTAATACCCCCCTTCCAAAAACTAACATTTTTTTTACTACTACTAAATTGGGTACTAATTTATCTAATTACCCCTTTTTCCCCCTTTTTTCATCTAAACCCCCCTCTCTCTTTTTAACTCTCTCTGTCCTCCCGCTTCCACGCACTCCTGTCTTACCTCTTTTTTCCCCCTCTCTTTTTGTTCGCACTTTTTTTTTTGCCCTTTTGGCCCTTTAAATCCAAAATTGCCCTCTTTCCCCCCTTTTTTTTTAATACTTTAAGTTCCGAATTTTAGCCACTGTTTTGAACCTTTTTTAAAATTTTTCTGATTTTTTTTTTCAATATTTTCAAAGAATTTTTGGGGTTTTTTTAATGGTTGGGTTTTTTGCAAGTGAAGTTTTTTTTGAAAAAATTTTTTAAGAAAAGCGCAGAAATTTGCCCTTTTTTTCCCGGGGAATCTCGTTTTGGTTTAAAGGTTTTTTAATGGAAGGGGGGGGGAAAAGGGTAAATCTTGGCCCCCCCCCCCCGGGGGGCATAAAATCGATTACCTTTGCGGTTTTACATTTTTAAAAATGACCGGGGGGCTTTTTTTAGGGGTCAAATTCTTCATTAACCGGGGGGGGCCCCCAAAACATGATTTATCATAAAACCCGGGCCCCCTTTTTTATGAATAATACCTCATTATTCAGGGGGGCAAAAAATTTTATTCCCCACTGCCCTTTTTCTTTATTTTTCCTCTCCTCAAATTTTCCCTTCTTTTTCCTTCGGTTTCCCTAAAACTTTCTCCCTTTTTTAAAAATTTTTTTCTTATGCTTCCTCTTAAAATTTTCTTAAAATCTTCTTTCCCCCCTTTTTTTTTATGTTTCTTATTTCCATTTCCCTTCTACTTTCCCCTCCCTTCCCTTCCAAATTTCCTTTTTTCACTTTTCCCTTCTTCTCCCCTCACAGGGTTCTTCTTTTTCCCCTTCTCCGCCCCCCCCCAAACCCAAATTGGTTTTTTTCTTCATTTTCCCCCCCCACCCCTCATTTCCTTTTTTTTTCAAAATTACTTCCTCCCCCCTCCTTTTCCCACCTCTTTTTCCTTTCTCCCCTCGCTTCTTTTTCCCCCTCTTTTTTCCCCTTCTTCTCTGCTTTGCATCTACCCCTCCTTTTTCTTTTTCTACCCCTCCCCTTTTTTTTTCCCTTCCTTTTTTTTCCCCCTTTTTTTCCCCCCTTTTTGTCTTTTTTAATTCCCCTCCTTTTTTTCTCCCCCCCCTCTCTTTTTCACGCCTTCCTCCCTTTTCCCCTCCAAACCTGCGTTCCCCCTCCTTTTCTCTTTTTAACCCTCCCTCTCTTTGTTTTTCCCCCCCCCCCCCCCCCCCCCTCCCCCCCTCCCTTTTCTTTTTTTCCCCCTTTCCCCCCCCCCTTCCCTTTCTCCTCAAGGGGGCCCCTCCCCCCTCCCCTTTTCCCTTTCCCTTAACCCCCGGGGGGGCTTTTTTCCCCTCCCCCCCTTTTTTTTTTCATTTCACTCTTTTTTTTTTTCCTCCTCTTTTCCTCAAATTTTTCATTTTTTTCCTTTTCCCATCTCTCCTCCTCCAACCCTTCTCCTTTTTCCTTTCCTTTTTCTCATTTCTTCTTTTTACTTTCTCTTCACAATTTTTTTTTTCTTCGTTCCTCTTTTCTTTCCTTCCATGTTTTTCTCCTTTCCAAATTTTTTTTTTTCCCCTTTTTCCTTTTTCTTTTTTTTTTTCTTTTCCCCCCCTTTCTTTTTCTTTTTTCTCCCTCCAATCCCCTTTCTTTTCCCTTTTATCGCTCTACCTCCCTTTCCCCGTTCCCTCTTTTTATATCGCTTACTTTCCCCTTTTCCCCCCTCTCAAATTTTTTAAATTCCTTTCCCCCTTTTCCCCCTTTACCCGAGGTTTCCCTTCTTTCCCCCCCATAAAATCCTGGCTTTTAATTTCTTTTTTCTCCCTTTTTCTTTTTTCATCTTTCTCCTTCTTTGCCTTCCTTCCTACCTTCTATTTTTTTTCAAATTTCTCTTCTTTTATTTTCCTTTCCCTTTTTTTAAAAAAATTTTCCCCCCTTTTTCTTATTTCCAACTTTCTTCCTCTCATTCCCTTTTCCCCCCTCTTTTTCAAACCCTTTTTCCACCCTTCTCTCCTCGTTTTCCCCCCCTCAAATTTTTCCCAAAACTGTCTTTTCCTTCCCCCTCTTTTCCTTCTTGTTATTCCGGGCCCTTCCCCCATCCCCTTTTCCTCTTTTCAAAAGGGGGTTTTTCTTTAAAAAACCCTTTTCCCTTTTAACTTCCCTCTTTTCTTCCCTCCTCCTCTTTCTCTTAAAAATCCCCTTCCCCACTTTTTTCTTTTCTTTCCTTTCTACTTTTCAAATCCACCCCCTTCTCCCTTTCCCACCTTTTCTTTTTTTCTTCTCCTTCTTCTCCTTTACACCCCTTACCGCGTTTTTTCCCCCCCTCTTCACTCCAAAATTTCCCTAAAAAATTTTTTTTTCCTTTTTTCTTTCTTTTCCGTCCTTTAAAATCTTCTAATTTTTTTTTTAAAAATTCCCCCCTCTCCTCCCCCTAAAACCCTTTCCCGGGGGTTCTGTCCCTTCTTTCTTAATGTACCTTTTCCAGTTTTATGTCTAAAATAACCAAAAACTTTACTTTTTGCAAATAATGAAATTTTTTTCCGGAAAAAACCCCCTTTTTGTTTTGGGAAAACCCTTTTTTTTTAAAAAACAACCCCTTAAAAATTTTAATTTTACTTTTTTTAAAAAAAATTTTTAAAAGGTTCGGGGGACAAATTTTAAAAAAATTTTTAAGAAAGAATTTTTAAACCCCCAAAAAAAGTTTCATTTTAATTTTTGTATTACTTTTTCAATAAAACCCCCCTTAAACTTTTTTCCCCCCTTTTGGGCCCCCTTATTTACAAACCCCCCCTTTTTTCTGGGGGTTTTAATTTTTCCCCGAATTTTGGGTTTTCGAAAACTAAATCAAATTAAAAACCCTTTTTTAGAGATTCCCCTGCAAAATTTAAAAAACATTTTTCCTGCCACAAAAAAACCCCCTTTATTTCGATTTAACTAAAAACCTTTTCTTTTTAAGGGGTTTTTAAAAACATGGGGTTTCTTTCGCATTTCTTAAACTTTTTTTTTAAAAAACGCGATTCCCCCCATTTTTAAAAAAAAACGCTGGGGCCAAAAATTTTTTAAAAAAAATTTTCTTTTGGAAATTTTTCCTTTTTGCCCCGGGGGTTTTGTTTTTAAAAAAGGGCCAAAAACCCCCGAAAAAACCCCTGGTCCCCTAAACCAAGGGTTTTGTTGAAGCCCCATTGAAAATGAGGGGTTAAAATTTTTTAAAATTTTACCCTATAAAAACATTGGTTTTAAGAAAACTTTTGGGAAAAAAAAAAAAGAAAAATCTTTTCATTCCAAACTTTTTAAAATTTACTTAAAAAAAGCCCCAAATATTCTAAAATAATGGGGGAAAAAAAAAACTTCAAATTTTCCCTTTTTAAAAACAAACATATTTTTTCCCCCTGCCCTATCGGTAAAATTTTTTAAAAAATTTTCCCAAATTAGGACAAATTTCAAAAATTAAATTAACATAAAAAAAAACCCTTTTTTGTTTTTAAAAGAATTTAAAAAAATTTTTTATCAAATTTTGTTAAACAAAGAAATTTCCGCGTTTCCACCCAAAAACTTTCCATTTAAAAAAATTCCCGGTTATTAACCCCTTTTGGGGTTTTTCATGGAAAACTGGTATTTTTCCCGATAAAAAAAATTTTAAAACCCCCAAAACCCGGGGGGAAACACAATCCTTTTAAGACCATACCCAAAAGGTTTTTGAAAAATTTTGATAGATCAAATTTTTTTTAAATGAATTCTTTTTACGAATTTAAACCTTCCGCAACCGAGACCAAAAAGTCAGTTACTGGAAAATTTTTTCGGAATTTTGTTAAAAAAAAACCCTTTTTTTTTTTATTTGAAAAAATCTTTAAACTAAGGAAAAATTTTTTTTAAATTTAAAAACTTATTTAAAATTTTTAAAATTTTTAAATTTTACACGAATTTTAAAGTACCTTTTTTAACCCCAATTTTAGGAACAAACGTTCCCATTTTTTTTGTTAAAACCCCCATCAAAAAATTTATTGAAAATTTTTAAAAAGGAAAAATTGTTCCCAAGGAAATTTTTAAAGTTTATTTAAAAAAACAAAAAAAGCCAATCAAAATTTTTTAAAAAATTCAAACTTCATAAAAATGGTTTAAAAAAACCCGTTGTCCCTTTTTTTAATTCGGAAAAAACAAATACCCCACTTTTTTAAAAAAAAACCCTTTTTACAAAAAAATTTTGGGGGATCTTTTATTAAAAAAACTTTTTTTTTTTTTTCCAAAGAAAATAAAAAAAAGTCAAATCTTATCTTTCAAGGGAAATTTAAACCTTTAAATGAAAATTTTGTTGATTTTAAGTTTTATTTTTTTTTAGGTTCCCGGAAATCTTTTTTAAATTTTTGATTAAATAAGGGCGTTTTCCTTTCCATTTAAAAATTCCCCTTTTAAACTTTTAAGGGAAAAAAAAACCCCCCCTTTAAAACCCAAGTGAAAACATATTCAATACTTAGGGGGGCGAAAAAACCAGCCCTTTTCATAAATCATATTTAAACCCAAGTACCACGATTCGTATGACAGAAAACCAAAACAAATTAAACCTTTTGGTTTTCGCATCAACAATTCTATGAAGGAAACAAACTTTGAATCCGATGATATAAAAGAAAATTTAGTTCCGAATACACCACCATGGACTCTTAACTCTCCAACAGTTCTTTTTGATATGAAAACTGCCTTTAGAAAGTCTGAAACAAAGCCTGAAATATTCAAGTCCAAATATAATGAAATCAAGTTATATACTGAATAATCTTTAAAAGATGTGTTGTCACTTTCTTTCAAAAAGGTTTCACTAAGACATATCAAAGAGGGATTATATTTTGACAGAAGAAGGAGAATTTCATTATATTTAGCTTTAAGTCCACGACAGTTCCATTGGATTATTTTATTCGCCATAAAAATGTTTAATCTGGAAATATGGTTGTCACTTTAATCAGCCTCCTCCTCCATGTAAACAAGCATGGAGATGCAGCCGTCATTTTCTACCCCTCCCTCCCCCCTCCCCCCACCTTCGCCGGCAAATGGCAGAAGATAGAATCTGCAGTACGTATGGCAGAAAATAGAATCTCCAGTTCGAATCTCCAGTTCGTATGGCAGTAGGTAGAATCTGCAGTATGTATTACAGTGAATAGAATCTGCAGTATGTATGACAGTGAATAGAATCTGCAGTAGATATGGCAGTAGGTAGAATCTGCAGAACGTATGGCAGTAGGTAGAATCTGCAGTACGTATGGCAGTGGGTAGAATCTGAAGAACGTATGGCAGTAGGTAGAATCTACAGTACGTATGACAGTAGGTAAAATCTGCAGTACGTATGGCAGTAGGTAGAATCTGCAGTACGTATGGCAATGGGTAGAATCTGCAGTACGTATGACAGTAGGTAGAATCTGCAGTACGTATGGCAGTGGGTAGAATCTGCAGTACGTATGGCAGTAGGTAGAATCTGCAGTACGTATGGCAGTATGAAGAATCTGCAGTACGCATGGCAGTGAATAGAATCTGCAGTACGTATGGCAGTAGGTAGAATCTGCAGTACGTATGGCAGAGGATAGAATCTGCAGTACGTATGGCAGGTGTTAAAATCTATTGCAGTGGCAGGCCTTCCGGCGTTCCTACTTTTTCCTACAATTTCCTTCTTTTTCCTACTTTTTTAAATGCCTCCTTCTTTTTCCTACTTTTTGATGAAAACCTCCTACTTCTCCTACTTTTTTGCTTGACATAAAAAACAGCATTTTCAGTGGTAGAATCTGCAGTACATATGGTAGTGAGTAGAATCTCCAGTTCGTATGGCAGTAGGTAAAATCTGCAGTACGTATGGCAGTGAATATAATCTGCAGTACGTATGGCAGTGAGTATAATCTGCAGTATGTATGGCAGTAGGTAGAATCTGCACTACGTATGGCAGAGAATAGAATCTGCAGTACGTATGGCAGTAGGTAGAATCTGCAGTACGTATGGCAGTAGGTAGAATCTGCAGTACGTATGGCAGTATGAAGAATCTGCAGTACGCATGGCAGTGAATAGAATCTGCAGTACGTATGGCAGTAGGTAGAATCTGCAGTACATATGGTAGTGAGTAGAATCTCCAGTTCGTATGGCAGTAGGTAAAATCTGCAGTACGTATGGCAGTGAATATAATCTGCAGAACATATGGCAGTGAGTATAATCTGCAGTATGTATGGCAGTAGGTAGAATCTGCAGTACGTATGGCAGAGGATAGAATCAGCAGTACGTATGGCAGGTGTTAAAATCTATTGCAGTGGCAGGCCTTCCGGCGTTCCTACTTTTTCCTATAATTTCCTACTTTTTTAAATGCCTCCTTCCTTTTCCTACTTTTTGATGAAAACCTCCTACTTCTCCTACTTTTTTGCTTGACATAAAAAAAACAGCATTTTCAGTAGTTATACATGTATTTGCAGATGATGGTTTGATGTGTTGCTGGCAGTTTCTGGAGCCATTTAGTGCATTATGCAATACATTGCCTCATATCAAGGTACCTATAATCCTAACAAACCACACTGATTTAAGCACAAAGCTGCCAGTCAAGACATCTGGGGGTCATCATTCGGTTGTCAATGTACAGGCCCGGGTCCAGGGCCGGGCCAAGGGGGCTGAGAAGTGACCTATACTTTTCAAAGATGCAAAGGAATGTTTTTTTCTCAGAATTTAGACCCAGAAACGCACCAGAGCCCACCATTTCATACCTGTATTTCAAAATTTTCCAGGGGAGGGCCCCCTAACCCCCTCCCATCAAGAGGGGAGTAACTTCTCCATTAACTCAAAATTTAGACCTAAAAATGCACCAGAGACCAGCATTACTTGCGTGAATTAAAAAAAAATCCAGGGGAATTAAGAGTCCCCTGACCCCCTTAAATGAGGGGAGAACAGCCACTAGTAAATGCACCAGAGGCCACCATTTTATACCTGTATTTCAAAATTTTCCAGGGCAAGAACCCCCTGACCCCCCTTCCATTAAGAGGAGACTATCCCCTCCCATTTAATTAGATCTAAGCTAGATTGCGGTTGTGTTGTTTATGGTTCAGCAAGAAAATCTTATTTACAAATGTTAGATACCATCCATAATCAAGGTCTTCGTATTGCTCTCGGTGCATTCCGAACATTGCCAGTTGAAAGCTTGTATGCTGAAGCAAACGAACCCTCTCTTTACCCACGCCGAGAAAAACTTCCATTGCAATATGCTTTGAAAGTGGCTGCAAACAAATCTAATCCTGCTCATAAAATCATTTTTAAACCCAAGTACTTCGATTCATATAAGAAAAAACCAAAACAAATCAAACCGTTTGGGTTTCGCATAAAATCTTCTATGAATGAAACTGACTTTGAATTCGATGGTATTAAAGAAAATTCAATTCCAGATACACCACCATGGACACGTAATTCCCCTACAGTTCTTTTTGATATGAAAACTGCCTTTAGAAAGTCTGAAACAAAGCCTGAAATATTCAAGTCCAAATATAATGAAATCAAGTGACTATTTTGCAATTTACACAGACGGTTCAAAAGATGAATCAGAGTTCATGAACTGTCTTTAAAAAAGTATATCATATTTTTGTTGTATTCCCAGTCATGTTGGTGTTCATGGAAACGAGGATACTGATACTGCAGCAAAGAAATCCCTTTCATTATCACAATCTTTTGTTGTTCTTTCTCGTTGTCGAATAGGTCAAACCCGTATGATTCATTCTTATCTTTTGAATAAAGGAGATCAACCCGAATGTGTACCGTGTCAAACACAACGCAGTACATAGTTTACTATGACGTTCAGTCTTTGAAATAGTTATTTGAAAAAGTTTCAGTCGAAAATATTTTATCGGTTTTACAGCAGATAGGAATTTATCCAAAAATCTGAACATTTCATATTTTTATTCACATCTTTTGCAATATTATGTTTGCAGCTGATATTTTAACACATACGTATATACATTTTTACATAAATGATTTAAGGTATGCTTTACACTTGGTGTTTTCAATATATCATCTTCTCGGTAATATATGACCATTTTGTGTCGATTCGCCGTAAAACCCAACTCCCCCGCGTACTGCCGATTCTGTTCACTGCCATACGTACTGCAGATTCTACCTACTGCCATACGTACTGCAGATTATACTCAGTGCCATACGTACTGCTACTGCAGATTCCACCTACTGCCATACGTACTGCCGATTCTGTTCACTGCCATACGTACTGCAGATTATACTCGGTGCCAAACGTACTGCAGATTATACTCAGTGTCATACGTACTGCAGATTCCACCTACTGCCATACGTACTGCGGATTCTGCCTTTTGCCTACGTGTTGCAGATTCTACCCGCTGCCATACGTACTATAGATTCAATTCACTGCCATACGTACTGCAGATTCTACCTACTGCCATACGTACTGCAGATTCCACCTACTGCCATACGTACTGCAGATTCTACCTACTGCCATATACGTACTGCAGATTCCGCCTACTGCCATACGTACTGCAGATTCTACCTACTGCCATACGTACTGCAGATTCCACCTACTGCCTTACGTACTGCAGATTCCATGGCACCTACTACCATACGTACTGCAGATTCATACATACTGCAGATTCCACCTACTGCCATACGTACTGCAGATTCTACCTACTGCCATACTGTAAAATTATTTTCTAATATAGCTTCAATTTCAATTTTAATGTTCAAATGACATATTTGCAAGAAAAATTAATGCTTTGTTTTGGCATGATAAAACAGTTTTCAATATTTTATTGCGCTTTCAGTAATACATGTCAATGCATATAATCTCCTCAACAAATAGCTGCTGCGATATCATTTTCAACCAGTTTTCATAATAACTGGAGCCTATTCAAACTCCTAGCTGCTAACAGGACACACATCATCATTTCTTCTACAGTTCAGGCATGGACGTTATCTGGAAAACGAAGAACATGTCCATTCAAGACAGAATTGGTTACGATCATTTTAAGTTTTTGACTCAAGGTATAAAATATGTAGGCACTTTCCTAGGTCGTATCTTGACAAGTTTTCTTCAGGAATAAACTAATCCTAATTAATTAAACACAGACTGACAAAAAACTTTTCAAAGAAATATTTAGGGATATATTCAATATCTGTAGTAACCTGACTAGCCAATTTACTTCATGCTGTAGATTAAAGCACCACTCTGGAACAATTCTGCGCGAAATGAAGGGACTTAAACGCAATTGGGTACACAAACATTGCAGTGAAACAGTCTAAATGTCAGCATCATTAACATGTAAATTAAACGTGCAAAGTCTTACGAACAAGGGAAACAATTTTATCAGGGAAAATATGAAATTAGCAACAGAGTTATATTCATTTACCACAGGAACTATGTAAATTTGTGTCAATACAGGGCGGTTTCCCCCCCAAAGAAGCTTGCCAACAGAACCAGTGGGTGTAAAGATAAGTAATATAGATGAAAACAGAAACTTTATGAAACATTCTTATGTGGGAATCGGAGTAGTTGGGACAGGGGAGGGTTAAATAATTTACGAAAGGTTATGATTAACACATATTGCACAGTGTCGTCTTTCTCTTTTTCAAATGTCCTAACTATCCTTATGCGGTTTAAAGTTATTTTCCAGACAGAACTGTAAAGGTAATAAGGAATAAAGTACAAAAATGGAGCTGAATAATAATTTGTTCAAGGCAGAGTTCGTGCACTAGTTTTATGTTTGATTCTTAATGGACAATATATCTGAACGTGCATATAGCATATATCTGGGCACTATATGATGTATTTCAGCTAACAATGCATTTTAACACAACCTTATTTGTTCTCCTAATAAACAAAGGAGACTGAAACATTCTATCATGGCTCGTTTTGATTGCTAATTAAACAAAGAAGAAAGTCAAGCGGTGTATATTCTTCGATAAAGAAATTTATTTTATGCTAACTGATGAAATACTGTGTTTTATCAGTGAGATATAACCCATATCACTCACTGCATATCACTCGCTGTAAATGATATAGCTTTGCCAATCTACTTGTACTTTGTGTATAAATTTTAAATTATTTGCTTAAAACAGGATGAAAATTGTGGTCGCACTTTGTTCTTTATAGTATATTTCTCGATTCAAATTATTTTACTTAATGAGAATTTCATAACGTTATGCAGCAAGAGATATAAAATGAAATGGAACTTTATGTCGTGTGCGTCTTCCTAACGTCACAACACGTCTGACGTCATGTTCTGTTTCCCGCGCTGAAATTAAAATTTGTTGCAAAATGCATATCTCAACGTAATTAAGCATAAGATATATATCTTTATTTCCTCCAAACTGAAGAGCACATTTTACATACGTGTTCATACAACAAACAAATAAAATAAAATGCTATACACGTATTTACACAATTAGGCCTACAGTAGTAAGTCTATAACCCGTACAAAAAGCAACAATTCAAATATGCATGCAATGTATTAACTATTAACTCATTCACAAAAGCTAAGGAAATATAGAATGTCACACGTTCAACAATACGTATATTACTGTAGAGTATTAACTAAATATCAAATTGCAAGAATAAGTGGGAGGCCATGTACACATGATATGTTTTTATCAATTCATGTAGCCTAATGTATTCTATTCTTAACTTTTTTACATGGGGGAGAATACAATATATGTCGCATATTCAAAAATATATGTATGACTGTAGAATATCGATATACAAACTGGCTCAGAAGGAGAAATCTTCCTATATATTTACAATATATATATATGAATTCATTTTTTTTAACGCAAACAAAAACAGAAGTAGAGCTAACAGTAAATACACTTCGCAATATTGTAATTATTTGTTTAATCTGGTCCTGTTCATATTGGACATTCACATAATTAAAAAAAAAAAAGTAGTGCATCTAGGTCATGCAGACAGGCAAAACAGGTAAAGCGATTCATTTGTATTACCCATTTCTACGAAAACGAAACAGAAAGAGGTAAAGATGATGCTTCTTTTGTTTACTAACATTTACTGAAATCAGTTAGTGACTACTATTAACCAGCTCATTACATGCAAACTGCATATAAAAGCCTTAAAGCCGGACACTCTTGCTTGGTCGTTCATTTGAAATGAAACAAAACCCCGAAACATTTCAATGACTTGCAAGTCTGTCGGCAGCATGCATAGGCTTTCAAAATTATCAGCGCCAAGCGATTTTGAAAGCTTCACCCATAAACTGGCTCTAGCATTGTCGTTAGATGGGCAGAACAACAGACTGTGCTTAGCTATGTCATCTGTCATCTGTTCGCATTTGATACAATTGGCACAAAAGCAGAGGTACACTGAGCTTGCAAGTAGCTGTAAGTGCGACTAAATTGCCATAGATTACATGACTCATGCGTAGATTGGACCAACAGAAACGGGCTTAAATTAGGTTGAGAGAGAATGCGATTTTTCCGTTATCTTGATAGCTGTCTTGATTATTTTTTCCAGGATAGATTACTGGGGTATTGTCCATTACCAATGTATTTATTGAGGTAATGAGCTAGATTGTATTTTCCTAGTATTCTGTTAATATCTGGCATAAATCCTCTTACTTTACTGGGTATTGACATAAATGATATGAGTCTAACAATGAAGATTTCTTTCACTTTGAATTTTGTACTCAAATTACAGAGTTGACCAAATAGTAATAGTTTTCTTTTTTCTATCAGTTCCGCTATCGGGTGGATGTTAATACAACTCAAGGCAACATCAGTCCTTGTAGATGTGGAGACAGACTGGATAGGTTTAATGCATTGTCTGTGTTGCAAGGGGAAGTAGTTGTGTGTCCGTAATGCCGTTCCATAATTCGCTTCCATATAGCGCTATGGATAAAACGATTGACATGTATATCTTCTTACAAGTAAGGGGATGCAAACCATTTCTATGAATGCCACAATCAACTATACTAAAAAATGACTTTCTTAGTTTGTCACAGCTTGTAGACACATTTTCAGCTAAATCTAAATCTTTGTTACAGGGTACACCTAGGTGGAGATAGCTATTAGTTTCGTCAATGTTTTCATCACCCAGCTTCCACGTTCGGGCTGTTGATGTTTTATCGTTAAACACCATATGGTAATTTTCGTCAAAAAAAAACGGGCTTTCGCTCGGCGAATAAAGTTTGCTGAAGTAATTTTGCCATTCGGAGTTTATATATTTTGGGTTATTGACTGTTACGCCATTGAAACACATTTCGAACCCAGTGTTTAAATCATTTTTGTTTCTTCGCCTATTGACAAGTTTCCAAAATTGGTTACTGTCGCATTCGGCTGCCGTATCAATCTCCTGTTCTTGTTCTTTTAAGAACGCCGTAACAGCTTCGCGATGCACTGATCTAAATTGACTTTTAATCAGTTTATATTCCTTGAATTGAACAGAACCGTTATCACTAGGTCTTCCCGCGCTAATCCATATTTCGCGTTAGTCTGGATTACCTGCCCCTTAACTGCTACACAGACTATTAGTACACGACGGGAACCAGGCTATGTTTCGCGTTTGATTTTCATTTGTTTATGTAATAATGAAAGGCTTTTATTCCAATAATATTGGGTTTAAAGCTGGCCCTGGGGATATATAAATCAGTTGTGAGATTTAGAATAGCAACTATACCCGAGTATAAGTCATCAGTATCTTTTTGTGACCCCCCCCCCCCCCCCCACCCCCCAAATGAGTGGTTGGGGCATATAGATTTGGTCGCGTCCGTGCGTCCGAAGTTCGTGACGCGCCTCGCTCAAAAAGTATTTGATATAAATTGATGAAACCTTGCATGAGTCTTTATCATGATATGAACTTGCGCACCTCCTGTTTTTCGTTTGGCTCCTCCCCCTATTTCCAGAGTTATGGCCTCTGAAATAGTCAAAAATGCACATTTTCACCTTGTGACACGCCTAGCTGAAAAAGTATTTGAAATAAATTGATGAAACCTTGCATGAGTCTTTATCATGATATGAACTTGCGCACTCCTATTTTTCATTTGGGTCCAGCCCCTATTTCTAGAGTAATGGCCCCTGAAATAGTAAAAAATGCACATTTTCACCTTGTGACGCTCAAAAAGTATTTAATATAAATTTATTAAACCTTGCGTAAGTCTTTATCATGGTATGAACTTGCGCAGCTCCTATTTTTCATCTGGGTCAGCTCCCTATTTACAGAGTTATGGCCCCTGAAACTGTCAAAAATGCACATTTTCACCTTGTGACGCGCCTAACTCAAAAAGTATTACATATAAATTTATCAAACCTTGCACGAGTCTTTTTCATGATATGAACTTGCGCACCTTTTTTTGTCTGCCTCCTCCCCCTATTTTTAGAGTTATGGCCCCTTAAATAGTCAAAAATGCACAGTTTCACCTTGTGACGCACCTAGCTCAAAAAGTATATGATATAAATGGATAAAAAACTTGCATGAGTCTTTATCATGATGTAAATTTTCACACCTTTTTATTTTATGTGTTGCTTATGTGTGTTGACCTTAGAATGTCGGAAATATGCATGTATAGTTTGGTGTGTAGCATATTAACTGCCGATAGGTCTGCGTAATTGTTATTTTCATATTTGTTTTACTCTTTCATGTGCGCCTCTATATATATCTTTGACAGTATTCTTAAAACATTTTGTAATATCATACAATATGCATGTATTTGACAATTCTTTTGCAATGACATACGTTTTTCCTGCAATAATCCAATTATAATTGGAGATTAAATATTTATCAATGGCTAGTAAGAGCGAGTACATGGAAATTAAATAAGAAGTTTCAGATGTCACTTTATGAATTTCCGGTGAATAACAAAAAACCAAAGAATATTCAGTTCTTTCCAAAAACCGTTATATTATATTCAACCAAATAGTTTCTTTTGTCTACCAGAAAGGAACAATTCTTATATCTTAACAATAGACATTAATATGTGACGTCGGTGAGCTCAACAAAGCAATTTCAAGCACAAATATTAATGTGGAATGTAAAGTAAGTTACACACTACAATATCCGACCAAGATACTTTCAAAAACAATGCATTTGCAGAATAGAGAGATAAAAATAATTTTGACAGCTCGTGAAAACTAATGACAAATTTTGACAGGTATATGATGACTCAAGACCTAATTAATTTGTTTCTGTTATTTCTAACTTCCAGTTTGATTTTCATAAAATGGGTATTCTTTATTGTACCTTACAACTCATACATTAAAACAATAAAAGAATATATTGTTACCTCACTGTCGTTTTGTCTATCCATCTCTCGTACGAATTCCTATTGTTTCAGTCATTTGTCAGTAATTAGAGCGACTCACAGTGTTGCAATCATACAAAACACATCCCTTATTGCACGGCCCATCAGGGCCGGGCATATAGAGGTGGTTTTAGAATGTGCAATGGGTTCGGATTTGACAATTTTTCCCTTCGAGTCATATTTCTGTTAAATTTTCGTTTGACACTCAGAAAGTAAATATTCTAACGTGTAATCGCAACAGTAATGGAATTAATATTATTTAATTTTGTTTCTTCTGGTTTATATTTTGCAATATTTGCAGAATTTGCATTATATTGAATCGGATTTGATCAATTTCAGCCTTTCAAGTTATTCGCGCTGGGCCATTCGCGCATACGCAGTAAAATTATGTCATTCTTCCATAAAGTCACAGGCACTTGGTTGCACTGATGGTATGTTGAAAATTCGCTTTTTAAAGAATCTTAAAAATTTGGTCTCAGGATAGATATAAAGATAAGGTATTGCACTCCGCCATTATCGGCCATTATCGGCAACGGAACTACGGTCGACTGGTTTTGCAAACGGTAGTAAGCCACTAATTTATCGTGGCGTGGTAACTAGAACTACCTAACTTATTTCATGCGTTAATATTACATATTAACTCTGTATTACTAAAACAGATCAATGGAAAAGACTGTAAAACGAACTGGAGTACGTGTCGATTTTTGCCTACAGAGCCAGAACCATAACACAGACACGTCGACAAAGATTGTACAAGAATTATCATTACAATTTTTCACAGAATTCATGATGGACCTCCAGAAATTTATAATTTTAACATGACATCACCGTACGTTAGGGATTCTAACTGACCAATCAGAGAGCTGCATTTTCGAGTACATGCCAGTTTCTACTTGAGTATAACGAAGTATATTTACAATGAAAATAAAGTGACTAGAAATAAATATCACACTATTTTAGATATCAAGATTTTTCAATGCACATGCTTCAGACGATGCTACAAACAACAAAACTTTGAAATTTTTCAAATATTATATGGATTTAATACCTTTATTTTAGTTTAAAGTTTGAGATTTTACAAAGGGGTCTACGATAAAGTCCGAGTGAAATGTAATAATCACCAAAGTGGAAATAATTATCATTGCGCAATGTTTTGGACATGATAAAATTATGAATGGTAATAACTGATTTGGTCTATTGCTGTACAGTTATTTTTTCCTGTCTCTTGACATGGTATTTTTCAAACATCTGATGTTGTTGGAGGAATACATAAGGTGTGCCTGCAGGTATAACTTCATTAGACACCTGGGTAGAACCACCAACCTTCCATGTACCAGGATAAATTTTTCAAGCGAAAGATTTCTACACCAAAGCAGGACCTATAATCCACACTGGTGAAGAGCATGTAAATGTAACTCCTCAGTTATGATGATAGTCTGTGTAAATATTTACTTACCAGCAATATGTAGGGTTATGGAATAACCTTTTTGACATTTCACTGGTTTAAGACCACAAACACTATAATAATCTATTTCATTTTCAAATTTAAAATTATAAATCCGTATTTAAACAAATCAGCACTTTATCTTAGACAAAACTGACTTCAAAAACTTAAAATTCTATAGCCTTCTGAACATTGCCTCCATAATATCTTAAATTTCCATCGGTAAAATGGATATTCTCAAATTGCTAGCTAACCTAAAACCAGACAAAGCTGCAGGACCAGACCATTTTTGTCCAGTTGCCTCCAGGAACTTAATGATGAAATTGTTGATGTTCTACTGGTAATCTTCCGACGATAATGTAGTATACATATACCTTATTATGATATCAATTCTGTGGATGGAAACAAAATCCTCCAGGAAAATCTTAACAAGCTAGAACAATGGGAAAATAAGTGGGACATGGAGTTTAATCCTTCTAAATTAGGCACTACATGTCACAAAAATCAAAGCTGTCATCAAAACCAAATATTTACTCCATGGCTATATTTTATAGTTAATTGTCAGTGCAAAATAGTGTGACAGATGTAAAATACCACTTAAATATCTTTAAATGCTAATAAACGCTTAATTTCATAATCATCGCAACAACAAACGAAAACGTCAAAACATAAGCATACAAATACTTGTCCGTCCACAGCTAGAATATGCATATACTATCTTGTCCCTAAGTAATACTATGGAATAACCTTGACCTTGTAGAATAACCTGACCACAAAGTTTCAGATGTACTGTGGAATAATCTTGACCACCCTGACCTTGCAGCTTTCAAAGTGGTTGTAGCAACCATAAAGTATATGTACTAGACCAGAGTGCTATGGGTTTTTTATCTTTTAATGCTTATTCTTTTTTAATCACACTTACCATGCTAACATTCCTTAAGCCTTTTCATTTTAGCTGATGTCGGACCCAACAGTCTTTTAGAACTCTTTTTCAACATAACTAGCAAGTCGACGTGTATCCCATGTCTCTTATCAGTCGAGAGATGACTTGACATTATGAGAGAGAGAGAGAGAGAGAGAGAGAGAGAGAGATTTTTAATACCTGCCTGCAGCCACTTATGAAGTATATACCTACCTTTCATACAGAAATACATTTCACGTAACAAGGTGGAACACTGTTTTCAGCAATTGTCTATCTTTATTTCTTTTCAAATGGCATTCATTTTCAAAGGGAAACAACTTTTTCTCGATGATTACTTAAAATAATCGGAAAAAGTTATCTCCCTTTGGAAATGAATGTCATTTGCACTTAAAATAATTGGAAAAAGTTGTCTCCCTTTAAAAATGAATACCATTTGTAAAGAAATAAAGGTAAACAATTGCTGAAAACTGTGTTCCAATTTATTATGCGAAATTTCACCACTCGCACGCTATTGCAAATGCATCAAAACGAACATGTGTAATTGTTCTTCGAAAATGGTGAGTTTTTATCAAGGTGGAACACATTTTTTCAGCAATTTTGTTGTATGAGTTTTGTTTCTCAAGGCCTAATTCTCAACCTGAAACAGTTACTGAAACATAAGGCATTTTAATTTATCAATTTGAGACCGCGTCAGAACCTTTGACTCTGTGTCTTGGAGAGAATTTTCTCTTGTACATACTTCCTGATAACAAGAGGCGCGAGGCAGTATGAAGAGATAGATAGTCGAAATAATCCGATGTATAAGCTTGTCTAAAGAGATCACAGGTCTAGGATTTTGTAGGTTCTGTAAAATTATAGATAGAAAAATCTTTGAAATCATGGATGGTCCATATATGTACTGTACAGTATATATTTTAAAACGAAAAAATTCTAGAATAGATCATGTGACTTATGGCGCGAATTTACCACACATGTACATATGTTACACTCGGCAGGTGGCGCTGTTCAAGGTTTTTCCAATTATTAAAGCGAACTATTGTTAAACATAATCCAATGTCCTGCACAAGGGGGCATTTCGTCTTATTATAAGGTCCAATGATAGTCCAGATAACGGGCGATTTGAGACCTCGTGAAAAATTTTGACTCACTGTCTTCTGGTACATACATGTACTTCCTGATGATAAATAACAACCACTACTTTTCTGCTAGTTTTGATTACAAGACGAAAATTGTGTTTTGGACTCTTGTAAGTGTATGAATGTATTGAATGACAAATCAATGCTTTTGACATAAAATTAAAGTGATAAAGATTTATATAGGCCCTAGATTATGACACTAACACATTTTTTCAGGTTTTTCTGCATGAGTGACAGCAGCTATAATTGCATATTTTGTGCTACATTGATTTGATTTATTTGAAAATATCCCCAGTTTTTAACAACTGCCCTGTTAAAAACTGGGGATATCTTCAAATAAATCAAATAAATGTAGCACAAAATATGCAATTATAGTTTTTAACAACTGCCCTGATCCGCCCGCTTAGCTCAGTAGGTAAGAGCGTTGATCTACGGATCTCGGGGTCGCGAGTTCGATCCTCGGGCGGGGCGTATGTTCTCCGTGACTATTTGATGAACGACATTGTGTCTGAAATCATTAGTCCCCCACCTCTGATTCATGTGGGGAAGTTGGCAGTTACTTGCGGAGAACAGGTTTGTACTGGTACAGAATCCAGGAACACTGGTTAGGTTAACTGCCCGCCGTTACATGACTGAAATACTGTTGAAAAACGGCGTTAAACCCAAAACAAACAAACAAACAGAACAACTGCCCTGACCTCCCAGTTATGATCAGAAGTTAATTGTTGAATGTTGGGAGTATTTCCGTAAATGTAGATATGGATTTATAGGGAGATTACGCAACCACTCGATGAAAAATGAAAATGTAATTTTAGTCCCATTCAAATACACTTAGGTGCTTTCACTTTGAAAAACAGTGTATAATTTCCAATCTGCACACTTTCCCGTCTTAAAAATCATATAGTATTTAAGATACCCTGTATGACTACAATTTAGGTATACATGTACTGTAAGGCCAAAAAAATGTTTCCAGTAACATGCTAAAGAAAAATAGGTAGGTAGCTGGTCAGTAATTTTTAAAAAAAATCTGGATTTTATTATCAAGTGGGACCTTTCGGAAACTATTTTTGTGTAGAAAAATATGAATAAGGGAGTTATTCCTTTAGAGCATCAGTAACAGGGATATAAACTAGCTATTTTTATTTAGGGGCCAAGACTGTCAAAAACAAATGTTTAACATTAGGTATATGGGCATTTTCTCCAACAATTTAGGGTCCCAGCCCAAAATCTAGGAACCATGGGCTACTGGGCCCCTGCTAGGGGTGTAACAATATGCTAGTTTCACGATACAATATGTATCGTGATACAGATGCAACGATACGGTACATATCGCGATACGAATTGAGTATCGTAAGTAAGCATTTATGTGACAAAATAAAAATTAAACAATATCTATACTCTTGGAATGATACATTTCTTTAGTTACTATCTTTAACACTGATTGTATGAAAGATATCATGCAATATTTCTAGTTTTCACTTATCGTTTCTGTATTGTGAAACAGACCTATGATTCGATACCCGTATCGCCAAACTGATGTATCATGATAAAATGAATTTCGAAATAACAGGCCTACGATACGATATGCGTATCGCCAAACTGATGTATCATGATAAAATGAATTCCGATGTATCGTTACAGTTACCTTGAGTAAGTTGATTTTTAACATCACTGACTATGTTTAAAACATAAAAAGTGCAGTTTTTCAACTTTTTGTTAAAACATTAAATTTAAAAAAAAAAATTATTAATATTTTTGAGAGAATTTCAGCAGCTCAATAGAAAAAAAGGTGGTAAATCAGCTTATATACAGAGTTGACATGGTAGAAAACTTGAATGATTACTAAAATCCCCATTACCATTTTTTCACATTTTCATGCTCCCTTTCAGCTTTAAAAACCGCAAATCGAACATTTATCTTAAGTGATATTGCTAGGATATTGCAGTACCACTGGCCAGATAGCTCAATTGGCAGAGCAACCCAAAATTGAGGAAATTACGTTTGGTAATTTGTGTTTTGGGGAGGTTCCAGGTTCGAATCCTGGTCTGGCTGTGCAAACTGTCACGTTGTGAAGTTAACTTTTTTCCAGTTTTTTTTTATAGAAGATCTACAGGTAAAATATAAAAATGCATTTTATTTACTTATACTGCTGTAATACTGTATTTACCTTGAAATAAATTTATTCCCCACTATTTTGTTTACTCTTGGGGGCATATTTGTACTCTTTGGTTTTTAGCTCACCTGTCACAAAGTGACAAGGTGAGCTTTTGTGATCGCGCAGCGTCCGTCGTCCGTCCGTGAGTCCGTCCGTTAGTGCGTAAACTTTTGCTTGTGACCACTCTAGAGGTCACATTTTTCATGGGATCTTTATGAAAGTTGGTCAGAATGTTCACCTTGATGATATCTAGGTTAGTTTTGAAACTGGGCCACGTGCCGTCAAAAACTAGGTCAGTAGGTCAAATAATAAAAAAACCTTTTGACCTCTATAGAGGCCATAGTTTTCATGGGATCTGTATGAAAGTTGTTCTGAATGTTCATCTTGATGATATCTAGGTCAAATTTGAAATTGGGTCAACTGCGGTCAAAAACTAGGTCAGTAGGTCTGAAATTAGAAAAATCTTTTGACCTCTCTAGAGGCCATATCTTTCAATGGATCTTCATGAAAATTGGTCTGAATGTTCACCTTGATGATATCTAGATCAATTTCTAAACTGGGTCATGTGCGGTCAAGAACTAGGCCAGTAGGTATAAAAATAGAAAAACCTTGTGACATCTCTAGAGGCCATATTTTTCAATAGATCTTCATGAAAATTAGTGAGAATTTTTACTGTGATGATATCTAGTTCAAGTTCAAAACAGGGTCATGTACCTTTGAAAACTAGGTCAATAGGTCAAATAATAGAAAAACCTTGTGACCTCTCTAGAGGCCATATTTTTCAATGGATCTTCATGAAAATTGGTCAGAATTTTTATCTTGATGATATCTAGGTCAAGTTCAAAACTGGGTCACTATGTCAAATAATAGAAAAAACGATGTCATACTCGAAACTGGGTCATATCGGCACAGGTGAGCGATTCAGGACCATCATGGTCCTCTTGTTTTAGCTCTTGTGATCACTCGATGTCACATTTAGCTTGTGTATGCGATAGAGGCTTTATTTTTCAACTGATCTTCATGAAATTTTGTCAGAATGATTATCTGTATGAAATCTAGGCCAAGTTTGAAAATGGGTTTTCTGGGGTCAAAAAACTAGGACACTATGTCAAATCAAAGAAAAGCCTTGTGTATGCGATAGAGGCTGTATTTTTCAATTGATCTTCATAAAATTATGTCAGAATGATTGCCTTGATGAAATCTAGGTCGAGTTTGAATATGGGTCATCTGGGGCCAAAATGTAGGTCATAGGTCAAATCAAAGAAAAACCTTGTGTATGCGATAGAGACATTATTTTTCAATTGATCTTCATGAAATTTTATCAGAATTATTGCCTTGATAAAATCTAGGTCAAGTTTGAATATGGGTCAAACACTTTGTTTTTTTTGGGCCGTGCGACCATCTATTTGCTGCATCTTGCAGCAATTTTTTACTTGTTTTCACATAGATATTGAGGATTTATCTAATGAGCACATGTATTGGAAACACAATTTCAATACCGACTGTGTATTGTAATAATGCTAAACTATCTCAGCCGTGACGTGTCCTTAAGACTGGGGTGTTTTATTTGGTCTTTTTATATAATAAGCAATCAACGTTAATTTCTTAATTGTTTTTCATATTTTAAAATTTTAGGTATAGTAGTCGCAACTTGACCGCGATGGTTGACCTTAGGCTGACTATTCATATCCATTATTTCATTGTAGAAATCAAGGGTGCTTAGGGTAGCCGTGTGTATTTATATGGAATGAGTTTGTATACAGGGCAGTATCAAAGTATATATACTTACATTTGATCAGTTAAAACTTTCCAATACACTAATTTATATTTACACAAATTGATATTTCCTTTTACTTGTGCAGCTCGTGTTTTACGTACACTCCTTTTCAATTATAGGCTGTGCCTTATTATGTATTATAATACAAAGGTCAACCATCGGGGTCAAGTTGCGTCCACTATACTATCTCTACCATTTGCTGGTATAGATCGACCACGTTTTTTGAGCCGTAACTAATTTATGCAGGACAGTTGATTCCCCCAAAAAGGGTATACTAAGGAACGTATATGTATAACATAGTAAAGTGGTATAAGTTATCGTTGAATCTAAGCGAATGCATGGCCCAATGGATATGGCGTTGGCTTAAGAAACTTGCTTTTTGAGGTTCGAGCCTTGGTAAGTTCTCATTTTTTCAAAAAAAAAATATAATCGTTTGTTTCAACATTGCACGTGAAAATTGTGCAGTTCATTGATTCGATTTGTTAATGATGTGTTAGCTAGTCAAAAATACTTGACGTTTAAAATGGCGCAAGTGAAAGACCTTATCACGGAGGGTTTGCAAACAGTTTCATCTTCAGATTGGTCTAGGTGTATTGACCATGTACTGTCAGTCGAACAGAAAAACTGGGAGTAAGATATTGTTATAGACGATCTTCCAGCACCTGTGATCATCGAGCCGAACTCGGATTCCGATACATCATCTGCCTCGGAGACTGACACAGCTGAAGGGTCGTCAACTGACACAGCAAGAGAAGTTGAAATTATGTGACATGAATCAAATTGATATAAAACAAGCAAACTTGATATATTGAAACGAATGAAAAAAAGATAAGCGAAACATTATCATTGAGATATATAAAAATTGTTTTTTTAAAAGAGTTTTCAAAGATTCTTAACTAAAATAAAATAAACAAAAATGTATACGTGAAAAATATGGCCTTAAGGCTTGAACTCGAACCTCCGGGTTTTTATTTCTAACGCTTTACCAAGTGTGCCAGCGATATAATCAAGTTCATAGTAAACAAAACATACATATCAACTTACTCTTAAGAGAGTTTTCAGACAGGTATGGACCGAATACCATTTCATTTCATTTCATTTATTGGCAAATCGGCATTACAAATGCCTTTGACCATTTACAAAATCTATTACAAATATGGTCAAGACATATTGACATAAAATATAGAAACAATTATAACATACAAATAAAGCGGAACATATCATCCAAAAAGATAACATAGTAAACAAAACTAAGAAGCGGTTAGAACTTCAAGGGTTTGTTTCCGTAATTTAAAAGCTTCGCTTACATATTTAGCATTATTAATCACTCTTTTCTTATTAGTAGATGACATAATATTGATGAATTTCTGTACAGACGGCCAGGCTGTATTTATAGAATATTTCTGTCTAATGTTTGAGTACTTGTTACAACAAAGTAGGAAGTGATATTCGGACTCAACAAAATGACTTGAGCACATTTTACAGACACGCTGTTGTCAATACCAGTATAACGTCCAACCTCAATCTCCAGGCTATGCGATGCAGTTCTAAAACTGGTGTATTGCCTTCTCAATAAATTGCTTTGCAATATATCCAAATATTTCTCATAACAGAATTCTACTTTAAATTTTCTATAATATTCCAATTTTGATATATTTTGAATCGACGCTTTCCAGTTTTGTATGTACTGATCGCGTAACCGTTGTTTAAACATATTATAATAGTTACAATTTGAATCAAAATTCAAAAAGACATCACTAAAGCCTAAATTATCTAACAAAGATTTAATTTTATGAGACCATGAATTTACATTTCGGCTATTGCATTGTTCAACAAATAGTCTATACATAGGCATATCTTGGTTTTTCATGACTTTTATCCAATATTTTAATGCTCTCTCTTTCATGATAACAGACAATGGAAAACGACCAAGGTCTCCAAAAACAGCCAAGTTTGGGGTTTGATTACGCACACCTAAGACATATTTACAAAATCGTAAATGAATTTTATCTATTTCTTTAAAATCGTATATTCCCCAAATATCAGACGCATACAATAGAATAGGTGTAACCATTGTATCAAAAAGTGATAATTTCGTTCTAACATCTAGATTAATCCTACTAAATAGAGACAGCAAATTGCTATATGCCCTTAAGGCTTGATCAGAGAGAGTCTTTACAGCGTTTTTCATATTACCAGTGTATGTAAAGTTTACACTTAGATAGCAAAAATTATCGACAATTTCTAATTTCTCACCATTAACAAACCATTCAAATGCATGATTTTGTTTTCGTTTTTCAAAAATGCAGACTTTAGTCTTTTTAACATTTATCTTAAGGCCCCATTTAATAGAATAATGATAAATACAATCTAGCTGTGCTTGTAGAGTATCAGCATTTGTTGTCAATAAAACGATGTCATCCGCAAAGATTAACATATACATAGACAACTGATTTAAATCATTCTCTGTTAGGTTGTTGAAATCTATACAATTTCTAATATCGTTTAAAAACAAGATAAACAGTAGAGGCGAGAGTGGTTCCCCTTGTTTTAAGCCAATAGTGACGTCAAAAAAGTCGGACATTTTCATATTAGAAGTTAATTTAACACATGACTTATTTAACCCAATTGAAAAAGTGTATCATTCCGTCACGGCTCAAAACATGCGGTTGAACTATAACAACTCATTTTGCGAACAATCAACTTTACTGTTGTAGGTCGACAATGATAGCTGATTCGTGTTTGGTAGCATAGGTGACGGCGAGAAACAGTTATCATTCTGATTACTATAATGATCCGTGCAAGTGACCGTTACTAGAACTTTAAGGTTTCGATGGAGGCCTTGAGAAACAAAAATCAAACAACACCAAATCATAGAAAGAAAGAGTTGTTTGACATGGAAATTGAATAGCATGTAAAACATGTATATTACTTTACGAAACAAGTGTCAGTATACTGATATAAACATTGAATTTCTGAAAAGGGCTGCCTAAAGGGGCTCCACTTCCGGACAGTTAAACGCCTTTAAAAACTCATCATTTTCAAAGAACTGTTACACGTTTTGATGCATTTGCAATAGCGTGCGAGTGGTGAAATTTCACGTAACAAGGTGGAACATAGTTTTCAGCAATTGTTTATCTTTTTTTCTTTACAAATGGCATTCATTTTCAAAGGGAGACAACTTTTTCTCAAAGATTACTTAAAATAATCGGAAAAAGTTGTTTCCCTTTGAAAATGAATGCCATTTGTACTTAAAATAATCGGGAACAGTTGTCTCCCTTTGAAAATGAATGTCATTTGTAAAGAAATAAAGATAAACAATTGCTGAAAACTGTGTTCCAACTTGTTATGCGAAATTTCACCACTCGCACGCTATTGCAAATGCATCAAAACGAACATGTGTAACTGTTCTTTGAAAATGGTGAGTTTTTAAAGGCGTTTAACTGTCCGGAAGTGGAACCCCTTTAGGCAGCCCTTTTCCGGAATTCAATGTTTATATCAGTATACTGACACTTGTTTCGTAAAGTAATATACATGTTTTACATGCTGTTCAATTTTCATGTCAAACAACTCTTTCTTTCTATGATTTGATGTTGTTTGATTTTTGTTTCTCAAGGCCTCCATCGAAACCTTAACCTTCGTTTGATCATTTAACATAAATGGTTCCATTTCTGTTAGGTCTTTATTACATTCCATTATACTTTTATTTAGTGTAGTCATAAATACGTCATCGGGTTATATCAATTACCGCTAATCAGTCAAACACGGTCAGTCATACTGGTATAGGTGAGCACATAATTATTATATTTTCACCACAGTTTTTGCCAATAAATGTTGTTCGAACAGACAAAGAAAAGATACATGTCTTCAATTTTTCTATGTAGTTGAAAGATATTTTGATATACAGAGTCTGAAATCTTGTTACCTGACTTATATTTAACATCCAAATGCATTGGTTTCTCATATCCAAGTCATTTATCACTGTATTTTTTAAGTTTTCTACTAGAACCAGAATATATCTCACCTAAAAGTGAGAAAATTTTCACATTTTCACTCGCGGTATGCGCTCATGAAAATATTTGAAATTTTCTCTTCTCATTGAGATATAGAGGGATCTATTCCATATTCACTCAAAACAAACAAATATCATCTATCTATATTTTTCCTCTCACATGAACATCGAGAAGATCATTTTAATAATACTGGTTTAAAGACCCATCACAACCAGGTAACTTACTTTTTCGACCAACATGAACTCTGATAATTCTGGTATAATACAGCTATTCTACAAGATGACAGCCCTCTCCGAATTAATGTAAAACACACAAGTTTATCTGCAAACTTATTCACTCATTCTCTTTTGAGTATAGTTATAACAGCTATATTACACTGTATTCCCCTTAATACATCAAGTACGGTGCATACTACTACATTAATTTAATAATATATTTAGACATTAAACACATTGTCTTGGCCTTATATGTGAAACTGTTGTGTTTTTTCTCTCTTTTTTTTTAATGCAAACCATGTGTTGCAGTCCATCATTACCCAGGCTTATTGGTTGGTCCTGCTCATATGAGTTCGAGACTCCGGTCAAGGAATAATGTGTCTAGAAATACACAAATATGCGCCTATATAAATATTTTACTGTCAGCAAAAAAAATCAACTTCTCATTCCAAGTGCGGCGCATGCGTTGTGCAAATTAGCCGGGAAATCGAAAATTAGAAGAGATGTCCATCCATGTGGTTATTTATTGTAGTTAGTGAATTATGAATAAGTGATATGGGTAAAGACGGGACTATTGGATATGTTTTGTATGAGGTGTAGTGTTCTGGGTGAAGAATAATGCCTAAACATGACTAAATACAACATCTAGACTAAGGAAGACGATTACGGACTAACTACAATAATACGACTACGGAGGACAACACGGGACATACATAAAATAAACACACAGAAAACATAAACTACAGGTAATGTATACTTGACCCTGCAACCCCCCCCCCCCCCCCCCCACCACAGGGAAATGTTGTCCCGACATTTTAAATATCTATCAAGACATATTAGATTCACCGCTAGATATAAATCTAATATACTTATGGCAAATACAACCAATATATTTACAAAATTCGAATCCAGTTATAAATTTAAATCTATATTTGTAACTGCAGCAATCAAATATTTCTACAGACTAAAACTCTGCCAGCCTTTCTCTAAATCACAATGACAAGTTATGTTCCTATATGAACATCCGTCCTAAAATGCCCATAAGTCTAGTACAAATAAATAAAATTGATGCAGTATAAAGACTAACGTCAATACATTTCACAGATGGCACTTAAATCTGTGAAACAAATGTCAAAAATATGTGTGCAATAAAATGGATACTTAGAATTTCCATTTGTAAGCCATGTGGACCTTGCCACTATTAAAATCATGTCATCACCATCAAAACACCCATTTGCAACAACATTTTGGTCGCAATGACTTTCAAACTATCACATGTGTTTCTCAATCACTTATTATCATACGTATTCCGAGGATAATGTACTCTCTACAAGTCATCTGTAGGTCACCTAAAGTTAAAACAACAAGAGGGCCATGATGGCCCTTTATCGTTCACCTGAGTTTAGTTGCTTGCTTGAACAAATTTTTTTGCTAATGCTTCAGAAACTAGGCGAGTAGGTCATGGTAAAGATCATTCAAGATAACTACTGAAATCTGTTAAAAATTATACAGGAGGTCCACATCTCTTTGCCTTAGCTTTAAAAATATGAAAGTAGGTCAGTAGATCAGAGTTAACCTAGGAATCATCAAGATAGGATCATAAATGTGACCTAAAAGAGTGTTGACAAGCTTTTCCTTTGATTTGACCTGATGACCTAGTTTTTTACCTCCACACGACCGAGTTCCGATTCAGGCCTAGAGATCATCAAGATAACCATTCTGTGCATGTTTGTATCAAATCAGAGCATAAATGAAACCCCTATATGGCTATAAAAGGTCCAAAATAGAAAATTTTGCCCCATGTAGGGGCAGTAACTCTAGAACCCATGATGAAATCTAGTCGGTTTTCGAAAGGAATGGATATCTTGTTGTGACTTAAGTTGTAAGTGTGGTTAAAATCAAATATATAATGTCACTTCTATCGTGTTCACAGGGTAAAAATTAACAAATTTTGGCTCTTTCAGAGGTCAGTCAGGGGCCGTAACTCCGGAACCTATGATTGGATCTGACAGATTCATCATGGAATCTAAAATTTATTGTTGTTAAAGCTATTTTGCAAGTTTGTATCAAACCAAACCATAAATGAAGTCTCTAGAGCCGAAATAGCAAATTCTGGCACTTTAAGGGGCCACAACTCTGGAACCCATGATGGGATCTGGCCAGTGATCGAAAGGAACCAAGATATTATGCCAATACAAGTTGTCCCAACAAAACAAACAATGGTAACCGGGATAAGACATCAGCATCCAACTGAGCATCAAGTTTAGCAGAAGTTAAGATGGATGATTTTGTCCACCACTGACCATTTCAAAGAAAGAAATTCTAGTTTATGGGCAGGGTAATTCAGTTCGACCAGTCTCAACCCTCTACTGGCATAAGCGACAACCCTTTCAATACCGTCGACCTTCTGATAAAGGACAGCTCCAAGAAAAAGACTACTAGCATCGATGTTCAAGATGAAAGGCTGAGAAAAATTAGCACATGTAAGAACAGATGCTGAAGTTAGCTTCTCTGTGATGACTTCAAAAGCCTCTTGCTGTTCTGGACCCCAGTGGAGTTGTAGGTTTAGTATACTTACCTTTTTTGTTTGTTGGATATCCTACAAGCAAATCGTTCAGTGGTTTTGCAACCTGGGAGAATCCGGAGACAAAATGTCTATAATACCCTACGAACCAAAGAAAGGAACGAAGGTCTTTGATGGATCTCGAGAAGAAGAAATATGCTTCCAACGGCTGAGAAATTCAGTAGCCTGAGTATATTCATCACAAATAAGATTACTAGAAGGAAGAGTAATGCCTAATTCTTCAAGTGTGTTATCTTGGTTGTGAGTTTTAGAACTCAAACATTCCGATGGATCTAGAAGATGAATGATTTCTACCTCCTTCAAACTACAAAGCACTGACCTAGGGTTAATACCCACTGGTCTGGCTGACAAGTTGCAGATCCTAACAAGGATTCTAGAAAAAGTTCTCCCGGGCGAACATTAACAACCTTGGACACACTTACAGATAATTGATGAATCCAGTGTTTCAGTCTCAACAACGTTTCTCACCATCCCGGTAACTGTACACGTCTGATAGGGCTAAATCGTAACAGGCTTATGAGTGTAAGTTTTTACCGGCACTGACTGCACATAAGGTAAAGCAGAGAAAGCATGCTGCTAACAAAGGGGAACATATTCCTGAATACCAACTGAATGTAACTGTTTTATAACATTCGTGCCAACAGTAACTGGAACTGTTGAAGAGTAAATAATGTCTATAACTGTTAACACTGGAGCAGTTATAGAACTTGATTTCAAAGAAGGAACAGAAAAATCAAGAAGAGTATAACCTTTATCAGGGACCTTAGAATCATTTGCAGCTGTAATGTCAAGGACAACATCTTCTAAATTGAATACATCTCAGGGGAAGCTCTAGTAATTTGAAGAAATATTCACTAGTGTTAGTGACCATGCATCCAGTGTCAATCAACGCTTGACAATGATGGCCATTGAAAACTAGAAATTGCTTTTGTAAACAAGAGGGTCATGATGACCCTGAATAGCTCACCTGAGTAATATGAGCTACATGTTTCAAATGTCAAACTGATGATTTTTAGAAATTTTTTTGGAAGATTTTCTGATGTACAATCAAGTAACCCCTGGGGTGGGGCCAATTTTACCCCGGGGGTCATGATTTGAACAAAGTTTGTAGAAGTCTACTAGGCAATATTACATATCAAATATCTAAGATCTAGGCCTTCTGGTTTATTTTAAGCAAATTTATGAAGATTTCTCTATGTACAATAAAGTAACCCCTGGGCTGGGTCAATTTGACCCTGGGGGGTCAAGATTTGAACAAATTTTGTAGAGGTCCACTTGGCAATGCAACATGTCGAATATCTAAGCAATAGGCCTTCTGGTTTATTTTTAATAAATTTTGAAGATTTTTTTATGTACAATCAAGTAACCCCATGGGGTGGGGTCAGTTTGACCCCGGAGGTCATGATTTGAACAAATTTTGTAGAAGTCTACTAGGCAGTGCTACATGTCAAATATCTAAGTACTAGGCCTTCTGGTTTATTTTTAGAATTTTTTTAAAGATTTTCCTGTGTAAAATCAAGTTACCCCGGGGGACATGATTTGAACAAATTTTGTAGAGGTCCACTAGGCAATGCTACAAGTGAAATATCTAAACTCTAGGCCTTCTGGTTTATTTTTAGAAAAATTTGAAGATTGTCCTATGTAAAATCAACTGACCCCTAGGGAGAGGTCAATTTTGACCCCGGGGGTCATGATTTGAACAAATGTTGTAGAGGTGCACTAGGCAATGCTACATGTGAAATATCTTAGCTCTAGGCTTTCTGGTTTATTTTTAGAATTTTTTTGAAGATTTTCCTATGTAAAATCAAGTGACCCCTGGGGCGGGGTCAGTTTTAACCCAGGGTCATGATTTGAACAACTTTAGTAGAGGTCCACTAGGCAATGCTACATGTCAAATATCTAAGCTCTAGGGCTTCTGGTTTTTGAGAAGATTTTTTAAGATTTTCTGATGTAAAATCAAGTGACCCCTGGGGCGGGGTCAATTTTGACCCGGGGGTCATGATTTGAACAAATTTTGTAGAGGTCAACTAGGCAATGCTACATGTCAAATATCTAAGCTCTTGGCCTTCTGGTTTATTTTTAGAAAAATTTTGAAGATTTTCCAATGTAAAATCAAGTGACCCCTAGGGCGGGGTCAATTTTGACCCCGGGGTCATGATTTGAACAAACTTGGTATAGGTCCACTAGGCAATGCTTCACACCAACTATCTAAGCTCTAGGGCTTCTGGTTTTTGAGAAGAAGATATTTTAATATTTTCCTATGTAAAATCAAGTGACCCCTGGGGCGGGGTCAATTTTGACCCCAGGGTCATGATTTGAACAAAATTGGTAGAGGTCCACTAGGCAACGCTTCACACCAAATATCTAAGCTCTAGGGCTTCTGGTTTTTGAGAAGAAGATTTTTAAAGTTTTTCCTTTTGGTTGCCATGGCAACCAGAGTTCTGCATGGAATTCAATTCTTTGAAAAATTTTGAAAGGGGGCCACCCAAGGATCATTCCTGTGATGTTTGGTGTAATTCTGCCCAGTGGTTTTCAAGAAGATTTTTTTACAAATTGTTGACGCACGACGGACGACGGACATCAAGCGGTCACAATAGCTCACCTTGTCACTTTGTGACAGGTGAGCTAAAAAGCGCATGTCTCCCCCAATGCAAAGTCCTATAGGCAAGAAGTCAATAGGGGTCAGGAGCGAAAGTCAAAGAGACACTGATGGTTGGCTGCAATAGGGATCATCTACTTGGCATGTCCAGTCATCCCGCTAAGTTTCAACACTCTTGGCCTAGTGGTTCTCAAGTCACTGTTCAGGCTCCTGTGACCTTGACCTTTGATCAAGTGACCCCAAAATAAATAGGGGTCATCTACTCTGCATGTCCAATCATCCTATTAAGTTTCAACATTCTAGGTCAAGTGGTTCTGAAGTTATTTTCCGGAAATGATTTTACATGACCAGGCCCCTGTGACCTTGACCTTTAATAGACTGACCCAAAAATCAATAGGGGTCATCTACTCTGCATGTTCAATCATCCTATGAAGTTTCAACATTCTGGGTCAAGTGGTTCTCAAGTTATTGATAGGAAATTGATTTCCATGTTCAGGCTCCTGTGACCTTGACCTTTAACAGAGTGACCCCAAAATCGATAGGGGTCATCTACTCTGCATGTTCAATCATCCTATGAAGTTTCAACATTCTGGGTCAAGAGGTTCTCAAGTTATTGATCGGAAATGGTTATCAATGTTCAGGCCCCTGTGACCTTGACCTTTAACAGAGTGACCCCAAAAACAAATAGGGGTCATTTACTCTGCAGGAACAATCATCCTATGAGGTTTCAACATTCTGGGTCAAGAGGTTCTCAAGTTATTGATTGGAAACGGTTTTCGATGTTCAGGCCCCTGTGACCTTGACCTTTAACAGAGTGACCCCAAAATCGATAGGGGTCATCTACTCTGCATTACCAATCATCCTATTAAGTTTCAACATTCTGGGTCAAGTGGTTCTCAAGTTACTGACTGGAAATGGTTTTCAGTGTTCAGGCCCCTGTGACCTTGACCTTTAATAGAGTGACCCCAAAATCAATAGGGGTCATCTACTCTGCATGACCAATTATCCTATGAAGTTTCAACATTCTCGGTCAAGTTGTTCTCAAGTTATTGATCGGAAATGGTTTTCCATGTTCAGGCCCCTGTGACCTTGACCTTCAACGGAGCGACCCCAAAATCGATAGGGGTCATCTACTTTGCATGACCAATCATCCTATGAAGTTTCAACATTCTGGGTCAAGTCGTTCTCGAGTTATTGATCGGAAATGGTTTTCTATGTTCAGGCCCCTGTGACCTTGACCTTTGACGGAGTGACCCCAAAAACAATAGGGGTCATCTCCTCCATGAAGTTTTAAGGTTCTAGGTCAAATGGTTCTCCAGTTATTGCTCGGAAATGAAGTGTGACGTACGGATGGACGGACAGGGCAAAAACAGGGGAGACATAAAAATTTCAGACTGGTTAGAGCGGCTAATCAATGGAATAATAGTAGGGCCATCCTCAACTTAACAGACCAAACAAGAGGGCCATGATGGCCCTATATCGCTGGCCTGAGTAGAGTTGTTTGCTTGAACAAATTTCCTAGCTAAAGCTTTAACAAGAGAGTCATGATGACCCTGGATCACTCACCTGAGTAGTATGAGCTACATGTTTCAAATGTCAAACTGATGATAAAATATTAAGAGTGAGTGAGTGAGTTGGGTTTTACGGCGAATCAACACAAAATGGTCATATATCGCCGAGTAAAATATTAAGAAAGTCAGTAGGTCACATTCATGGTCAATGAAATTCAGTTTTACGATTGGTGTGCAAAACTGTGTATGTCATCAAAATTTCAAGGCTGTATCTTAAACAAGAGGGCCAAGATGGCCCTAGGTCGCTCACCTAAGAAACACACCATAACAGTGTAAAACATGTTTGACCTTGTGATTTCATGGAAACAAATATTCTGACCAATTTTCATTAAGATTGAACCAAAAAATTGGTCTCCTGTGATAAAACAAGCATTTTCTTAGATATGACCTAGTTTTTGACCCTAGATAACCCATGTTCAAACTCGACCTAGATTTTTTCAAGGCAATCATTCTGACCAAAATTCATGAAGATCAATTGAAAAATACAGCCTCTATCACATAAACAAGTTTTTTCTTTGATTTGACCAAGTGACCTGTTTTTGACCTCAGATGACCCATATTCAAATTCGACCTAGATTTCATTAAGGCAACATCCTGACCAAATTTCATAAAAATCAATTGAAAAAAACAGTCTCTATCGCATACACAAGATTTTTCTATAATTTGACCTAGTGACCTAGTTTTTGACCTCAGATAACCCATATTCAAACTCGACCTAAATTTCATCAAGGCAATCACTCTGACCAAATTTCATGAAGATCAATTGAAAAATACATCCTCTATTGCATACACAATGTTTTTCTTCGATTTGACCTAGTGACCTATTTTTTGACCCCAGATGACCCATTTTCGAACTCAGCCTAGATTTCATCAAGGTAATCATTCTGACCAATATTCATGAAGATCAACTGAAAAGTACAGCCTCTATCGCATACACAAGGTTTTTCTTTGATTTGACCTAGTGACCTAGTTTTTGACCCGAGATGACCCGTTTTTGAAATCAGCCTAGATTTCATCAAGGTTATCATTCTGACCAAAACTCATGAAGAATAATTGAAAAATACAGCCTCTATCGCATACACAACGTTTTTCTTTGATTTGACCTAGTGACCTAGTTTCTGACCCGAGATGACCCATTTTCGAACAAGGCTTAGATTTCATCAAGGTTATCATTCTGACCAATATTCATGAAGATTAATTGAAAAATACCGCCTCTATCGCATACACAAGGTTTTTCTTTGATTTGACCTAGTGACCTAGTTTTTGACCCGAGATGACCCATTTTCGAACTCGGCCTAGATTTCATCAAGGCCATCATTCTGACCAATATTCATGAAGATCAATTGAAAAATACAGCCTCTATCGCATACACAAGGTTTTTCCTTGATTTGACCTAGTGACCTAGTTTTTGACCCGAGATGACCCATTTTCGAACTCGGCCTAGATTTCATCACGGTTATCATTCTGACCAATATTCATGAAGATTAATTGAAAAATACAGCCTCTATCGCATACACAAGGTTTTTCTTTGATTTGACCTAGTGACCTAGTTTTTGACCCGAGATGACCCATTTTCAAACTCGGCCTAGATTTCATCAAGGTTATCATTCTGACCAATATTCATAAAGATTAATTGAAAAATACAGCCTCTATCGCATACACAAGCTAAATGTTGACAGACGACAGACGACGGACGACAGACGCCGGACATCGAGCGATCAGAAAAACTCACCTGAGCATTGCTCAGGTGAGCTAAAAACAAGAAAGTAGGTCAGTAAGTCTATATAAAACTTGGGACCCCAAGGGCAGGGCCTCTTTTCACCCAAGGGGTACAATTTGAACAATTTTGGTTGAGGACCATAAGACAATGCTACAAACTAAATATCAAAGGTCTAAGTGTTGTGGTTTCAGACAAGAAGATTTTTAAACTTTTTTTCCTATATAAGTCTATGTAAAACTTGGGATCCCCGGGGCGGGGCCACATTTGACCCTAGGGGGATAATTTGAATAATCTTGGTAGAGGACCACTAGATGATACTACATACCAAATATTAAAGCCCTAGGCCATGTGGTTTTGTACAAGAAGATTTTCAAAGTTTTTCCTATACAAGTCTATATAAACCATGTGACCCCCGGGGCGGAGCCATATTTGACCCTAGGGGGATATTTTGAACAATTTTGGTAGAGGACCAGTAGATGATGCTACACACCAGATATCAAAGCCCTAGGCCCTGTGGTTTTGGACAAGAAGATATTAAAAGTTTTTCCTTTCGGTTGCCATGGCAACCAGAGTTCTGCATGGAATTCAATTCTTTGAACAATTTTGAAAGGGGGCCACCCAAGGATCATTCCTGTGAAGTTTGGTTTAATTCTGCCCAGTGGTTTTCAAGAAGAAGATTTTTTTTAGAAATTGTTGACGGACGACGTACTACGCACATCAAGCGATCACAATAGTTCACCTTGTCACTTTGTGACAGGTGAGATAACAAGAGCACCGCCTTGCGGGTGCTGACGCTCATCTGATTTTTTTTAGTGTAATAGAAATATTGTCCTACCCATGATTTTCTAAGTCTAAAAAGGGCCATCATTCTTGCAAAAAGCAGGATAGAGTTATGTTTCTTGATGTACAGTGTCCACTTATGATGGTGAAAAACTGTTGCAAGTTTTAAAGCAATTGCTTTGATAGTTTATGAGAAAAAGTGACTTAAACATAATACTCAACCAAGAAAATGATTTTCTAAGTCCAAAAGGGGCAATAATTATTGCAAAAAGCAGGATGGAGTTATGTTGCTTGCTGTACAGGGTCAGCTTATGATGGTGAACAAGTGTTGCAAGTTTTAAAGCAATAGCTTTGATAGTTTAAGAGAAAAAGTTGACCTAAACATAAAACTTAACCAAGAAATCTGATATTTTCTAAGTCCAAAAGGGGCCATAAATCTTGCAAAAAGCAGGACAGAGTTATGTTTCTTGCTGTACAGGGTCAACTTATGATGGTGAACAAGTGTTGCAAGTTTTAAAGCAATAGCTTTGATAGTTTAGGATAAAAGCTGACCTAAACATAAAACTTAACCAAGAAAACTGATTTTCTAAGTCCAAAAGGGGCAATAAATCTTGCAAAAAGCAAGATGGAGTTATGTTTCTTGATGTACAGGGTCAGCTTATGATGGTGAACAAGTATTTCAAGTTTCAAAGCAATAGCTTTGATAGTTTAGGAGAAAAGTTGACCTAAACATAAAACTTAACCAAGAAATCTGATATTTTCTAAGTACAAAAGGGGCCATAAATCTTGCAAAAAGCAAGATGGAGTTATGTTTCTTGCTATACAGGGTCAGCTTATGATGGTGAACAAGTATTCCAAGTTTCAAAGCAATAGCTTTGATAGTTTAGGAGAAAAGCTGACCTAAACATAAAACTTAACCAGGCAACGCCGACGCCGACGCCGACAACCGCTCAAGTGATGACAATAACTCATCATTTTTTTTCAAAAAATCAGATGAGCTAAAAATGGCAAACTGATGATAAAATATTAGAAAGTAGGTCAGTAGGTCACATTTATGGTAAATGAAAGTCAGTTTTAAGATCGGTATGCAAAACTATACATGTCATCCAAATTTCAAAGCTGTATCTCAAAAAACAAGAAAGCAGGTCAGTAGGTTAAGGTTACAGTAAGGTGACACATAATCACTTGGATACAACAGGTAAATATATTTAAACAGTCCAGGAAATATGATCTGGTAATTTTTGAAGTATTTTTTCCTATATAACTCATATAACAAGTGACCACCAGTGCTTTTTTCACTCTTTTCACCCCAGGGGCATAATTTGAACAATCCTGTTAGAGGTCCACTAGGCAATGATACATACCAAATATCAAAAGCCTAGGCCTTGAACTTTCAGACAAGAAGACTTTTATTTTTTTCCCTATACAAGTCTATGTTAAACTTGGGACCACCGGGGTAGGGCCTCTTTTCACCCCAGGGTAATAATTTGAACAATATTGGTAGAGAACCACAAGGCAATGCAACACACCAAATATCAAAAGCCTAGGCCTTGCAGTTTCAGACAAGTAAAACTTGGGATCCCCCAATGCGGGGCCTCTTTTCACCCCAGGGGCACAATTTGAACAATCTTCATAGAGGACCACAAGGCAATGCTACATACAAAATATCAATGGCCTAGGTCTTGTAGTTTCAGACAAGAAGATTTTTAAAGTTTTTTCCTACATAAGTCTATGTAAACTTGAGGACCACCGATGCGGGGTCTCTTTTGAACCCAGGGTAATAACTTGAACAATTTTGGTAGATCCACAAGGCAATGCTACATATCAAATATCAAAGGTCTAGGTCTTGTGGTTTTAGACAAGATTTTTAAAGTTTTTTCCTATATAAGTCTATGTAAAACTTGTGACCCCCGGGGCGGGGCCTCTTTTCACCCCAGGGGCACAATTTGAACAATCTTGATAGAGGACCATAAGATGATGTCACATGCCAAATATCAAGGCTCTAAGTCTTGCGGTTTTGGACAAGAAGATTTTTAAAGTTTTTCCTTTCAGTTGCCATGGCAACCAGAGTTCTGCATGGAATAAAATTCTTTGAACAATTTTAAAAGGGGACCATCCAAGGATCATTCCTGTGAAGTTTGGTGAAATTCTGCCCAGCAGTTTTCAAGGTGAAGATTTTTTTAGAAAATGTTGACAGACACACGACGGACATTGAGTGGTCACAAAAGCTCACCATGAGCCTTTGGCTCAGGTGAGCTAATAGAAGTAAAAAAAAAAAATTGTTTGTTTCCGGTATCCCGACCTACCCGAAATTTTTGCCCGTTCCTAAATGTTTTTATGGCCTTGGAGAATACTTTTTCCAACTTTTTAACAAAAAGTTGCAGAACTGCACTTTTTATGCTTTAAACATAACCAGTGATGTTAGAAATCAACTTACTGATGCTCTAAAGGCATAACTCCCTTATTTGTAATCATTTTTTGACACAAAAATAATTTCCGAAAAGTCTCCCTTAATAAAAAAAAATTCAAAAAAAAAAAGTTTCCGACCTACCTACCCTAATTTTTTTTAGCATGTTACCGGAAACAAAGATTTTTTTTAGGCCTAATGTAAAATTAACGGGGTATCGATTTTAAGGGGATTTTTTTGAAAATTTATTAAGATATATGAACGAAATAATTTCTAATTGTACCTTTTCTATGTTTTGACTATCTTCGAGACTGATCATAGTACATATCTATATACGCACTGATTTTTAAATGTTCAGCTTAAAAATGGTAACAATGTTGACAGAGATTTCTGTGACAAGACAATATCGCTAAAATAATGTTTTTATGTTTCTAAACTGTTCAAATATTTTTGCTAAGTTGTTTTTGTACATGTCACCCAATTACATGCAAAAACTGCATACAAAAACATCTTTCTGGCAGAGTTTGTAGACCAAATTAAGCTACCCAGAGTTGTGACAGGGTATTTTTACCAATTTCTGATCCTAATACAAACCACAACCATCAGTGGCCAAACATCTTTTTTTAAACACAGATAATGACTATAGCCTTAAATCAAAGCAAACTTGTTACACCTTCTGCTCTTTAATATGGAAAAATATGCTTGAAACGGCAGTTTTACGTAATTGTCCACTTTTCCGGGGTTTTTTATGTGTAGATCTATCTACTAGATTTAGATTATAGAGCATATTTGATGTGTGCATAGCACATTCTTAAAACCATCTAGATCTATCTTTTTATTGACGTTTCTTGTTTGTTTGTTTTTACCAGTTTAGATGAAGATTTAATATCAATTTCAGTTTTAAAAAACATGTATCCAACAATACACGAAACATGTTACATTGTGTCAGGTCTCCGGATACCTATGCTATTGTGCTGAAATGCCCTTCAAACATTCCAGAAACTGGTGGAATCTCATGTTTACAAACACTCAATACACACTTAAAACACAGATAAACTTAAATCGTAGTAGTTGAACCAGACTGAAAAAATCAATACATGCAGTGCGCTTAGCGGACGGATTAAATTCGATGTAAAATAGGACTCTTTCTGTAACATTGATTGGTTAAAACTATCTTGAGTTTAAACTATATTCGAGATTACTGTGAAATCATTTTAATTCGCTGGCATGAAATTTCACGCAAATATGAAAAAGGACTGTTTCGCACGGGCTTTAATTCGCTCATTTTCAATTTTAGGAATGAAAAATAAAATTAAAAAATAATAATAGCGCGGTCTTTAATTCGCGCATCGGTCCTTGCGCTAAATACGCGAAAATTCGTCCTACGCGAATAAAAATAATTTCACAGTACCCGACAGCGCTCTACAGACAAAGTTTCTTTTGTGGACAGTTACCATTATGATATAAGGTCTGTAATATATTTCATTACTGGAACCTGTTTTGTCCTGAGGACACTGTGACCTTTAACAGCCTAACAGGGGCATGAAAAAACAATACTAAAAGTCTGCAGAAAATTTTTTAATGAGTGATGAATGTACACAATGATTGCATGATTAGAATTATTAACACATTCATGGAAAATATTGATAAAACTCTATTTATCAACTAAACGTAACCTATGTACACATTCAGGTCAATGAGAAAAGAATCTGATGTAATTATCATAATACTAAAAAATCGATACCCACTAAATGCACATGTATGAAGTACATCAAGAAAATCAAAAATAACCATTTTCCCTAAACTTTTAAGTCATCTTACAAGTCATCATACACATAATTTCTCTACTTGACATTACTGGCTGGAATTCCAATTGTAAGTTACCTCAAACCTTCAATTACTATTATAACTGGGTCAAGCCTCTATATTTATGTCCATTTTCTCTCTCTAAAATTTAGAAAAAAGCTACCATGATATCCTCATTCAGAATTTTTATAAAAACATATTGAAACTATCCTGATACCCTAACAGTATTGTGTTTTTACAATCAAATATTGTTAACAAGGCTAATGGAGATTTTCTTTTTGGTTTTCACAGTTTCCATCAGTACATATAGTGAAAAAGAAAAAAGAGCCCCATCTCATGTCATGTTTTTTTTGGGGACTGTGACAAATTTTGGTTTCGTTTATACTTGTGCATTCTAGGTCAAACAATGCCTAAAACTCACACTATCAATCATTACCAACAACTCATTCCTGGTGGCATCTGCTGCCAAGAGGGTATGGGAGAAAGTTCTCTTTTAATCCTGAGAACCAAGCATGGGAGCTACTACATGTATTACCATTTTCATGTCTATGGCAGGACAACCTCCCGCACTTTAGCATTTCAAAGTTGGACCAGTGGCTTAGAAGTAAATACTGTTTAAAACTTTTTCTATTGTAGCTTTGCAGTCAACAGTAAGAACAACTGAAAGAGGACATCCAGGAACAAAGCCATGCCATTTTTTTCAACATCTACCTTATTGTTTCAGAGGATATATGATTTGAAGAAAATGGTAAGTAGATGCTGGATGAGTGCCAAATATTGAGCTATAAAAAAGTCACCTTGACATAAAATGACAGATAAAAGGCAGTATTTATAATACAGAAACGGTTTTGTGGTCTAAAATATATGCAGACAAGACGGCCATGATGGCCCTATATCGCTCACCTGAGTAGAGTTGCTTGCTTCAACAAATTTCTTAGCTAAAGCTTTAAAAACAAGAAATTAGGAGAGTGGGTCAAGGTAAAGATAATGCAAGATTACTTTTGAAATCTGTAAAAACAAATATTACTGGTGGTCCAAACCCTTTTGCTGTAGCTTAGAAAACAAGAAAGTAGGTCAGTAGGTCAAACTGATGGTCACTGAAAGTCTGTTTAAAGATCAGCATGCAAAACTATACATGCCATCAAAATTTCAAAGCTGTATGTTAAACAAGAGGACCATGATGGTCCTGAATCGCTCACCTCTTCCCACATGACCCAGTTTTGAGTATGACGTCGTTTTTTCTATTATTTGACATAGTGACCTAGTTTTTGAGCTCATGTGACCCAGTTTTAAACTTGACCTAGATATTATCAAGATAAAAATTCTGACCAATTTTCATGAAGATCCATTGAAAAATATGGTCTCTAGAGAGGTCACAAGGTTTTTCTATTATTTGACCTATTGACCTAGTTTTCAAAGGTACGTGACCCTGTTTTGAACTTTATCTAGATATCATCAAGGTGAAAATTCAGATCAATTTTCATGAAGATCCATTGAAAAATATGGCCTCTAGAGAGGTCAAAAGATTTTAATAATTTTAGACCTACTGACCTAGTTTTTGACCGCAGTTGACCCAGTTTCGAACTTGACCTAGATATCATCAAGATGAATATTCAGACCAACTTTCATACAGATCCCATGAAAAGTATGGCCTCTAGAGAGGTCACAAGGTTTTTTTATTATTTGACCTACTGACCTAGTTTTGTAAGGCACTTGACCCAGTTTCAAACTTGACCTAGATATCATCAAGGTAAACATTCTGGCCAATTTTTATGGAGATCCATTCATAAGTATGGCCTCTAGAGAGGTGACAAGGTTTTTCTATTTTTAGACCTACTGACCTAGTTTTTGACCGCACATGACCCTGTTTCGAACTTGATCTCGATATCATCAAGATAAACATTCAGACCAATTTTCATACAGATCTCATGAAAAATATGGCCTTTAGAGAGGTCACAAGGTTTTTCTATTATTTGACCTACTGACCTAGTTTTTGGCGGCACGTGACCCACTTTCGAGCTTGACCTAGAGATCATTAAGATGAACATTCAGACCAACTTTCAAACAGATCCCACGAAAATTATGGCCTCTAGAGATGTCACAAGTTTTTCTATTATTTGACCTACTGACCTAGTTTTTGTAGGCACGTGACCCACTTTCGAACTTGACCTAGATATCATCAAGGTGAACATTCTGATCAATTTTCATGAAGATCTCATGAAATATATGGCCTCTAGAGAGGTCACAAGGTTTTTCAATTTTTAGAACTACTGACCTAGTTTTTGACCGCAGTTGACCCAGTTTCGAACTTGACCTAGATATCATCAATATGAACATTCTGACCAACTTTCATACAGATCCCATGAAAAATATGGCCTTTAGAGAGGTCACAAGGTTTTTCTATTATTTGACCTACTGACCTAGTTTTAGACGGCACGTGACCCAGTTTCGAACTTGACCTAGATATCATCAAGGTAAACGTTCTGACCAATTTTCATGAAGATCTTGTGAAATATATGGCCTCTAGAGAGGTCACAAGGTTTTTCTATTTTTAGACCTACTGACCTAGTTTTTGAAGGCACGTGACCCAGTTTCGAACCTGACCTAGATATCATCAAGATGAACATTCTGACCAACTTTCATAAAGATCCCATGAAAAATGTGACCTCTAGAGTGGTCACAAGCTAAAGTTTACGGACGGACGGACGGATGGACGCACGGACAAAAGCTCACCTTGTCACTTTGTGACAGGTGAGCTAAAAAAGAAAAAGAAAGTAGTTCAGTAGGTCACATTCAAGGTCACTGAAAATCGGTTTTAAAGATCGGTGTGCAAAACTGTACATGTCGTCCAAATTTCAAGGCTGTATCTTAAAACACAAGAAAGTAGGTCAGTAGATCAAGGTCACAGTCAGGTGACCCCTAATCTCTTGGGGTCATCAGGTAATTATAATTAAACAGTCTAGGAAATATGATCTGATAATTTTTGAAGTATTTATTCCTATATAACTCATATAACAAGTGACCTTAGGGCCTCTTTTCACCCCAGGGAAATAATTTGAACAATAATGTTAGACATCCGCTAGGCAATGATACATACCAAATATCAAAGGCCCAGGCCTTGAACTTTCAGACAAGAAGAGTTTTTTTCCCTATATAAGTCTATATTAAATTTGGGACCCCCAGGGCAGGGCCTTATTTTACCCCAGGGGCATAATTTGAACAATTTTGGTAGAGGACTACAAGGCAATGCTACATACCAAATATCAAAAGCCTAGTTCTTGCAGTTTCAGGCAAGAAGATTTTTTTAAGTAATTTTTCTATATAACTCTATGTAAAACTTGAGACCCCCAGGGCAGGGCCTCTTTTCACCCCAGGGTTATAATTTGAATAATTTTGGTAGAGGATCTCAAGGCAATGCTTCATACCAAATAAATAAGGCCTAGGTCTTGTGATTTTAGAAAAGATTTTTGGAGTTTTTTCCTATATAAGTCTATGTAAAACTTGGGACCCTGGGGCGGGGCCTCTTTTCACCCAAGGGGCCCAATTTGAACAATCTTTATAGAGGACCATTAGATGATGTCACATGCCAAATATCAAGGCTCTACGCCTTGCAGTGTTGGACAAGAAGACTTTTAACGTTTTTCTTTTGGTTGCCATGGCAACCAGAGTTCTGCATGGAATTCAATTCTTTGAACAATTTTGGAAGGGGACCACCCAAGGATCATTCCTGTGAAGTTTGATGTAATTCTGTCCAGTGGTTTTCAAGAAGATTTTTTTTATAAATGTTGACTGACACACGACACACAACGGACATTGAACAGTCACAAAGCTCACCATAAGCCTTTGGCTCAGGTGAGCTAAAAACTTAACCAAAAACTGCTAAGTTGAAAAAAGGGCATAATTTTGTAAAAATGCAAAGTAGTGTTATGGAACCTTCACAGTGCATGTTAGATCATAACAGTGAACGAGTGTGTGAAGTTTCAATCCATTCCCATTAGTGGATACTGAGATACCAGCTTACATACTAAAACCTTAACCAAAAATTTCAAAGTCGAAAAAGGGGTACAATTTTGTAAAAAAGCAAAATAGAGTTATTGGACCTGCTTAGTGCATGTCAGATCATGACAGTGAACAAGTGTGTGAAGTTTCAATCCATTCCCATAGGTGAGTACTGAGATACCAGCTTAAATACAAAACCTTAACCAAAAATTTTTAAGTCAAAAAAGGGGCATAATTTTGTAATAAGAGGGCCATGATGGCCCTATATCGCTCACCTGAGTAGAGTTGCTTGCTTGAACAAATTTCTTAGCTGAAGCTATAAGATCTAGGCCTTCTGGGGTTTTTTTTGCAAATTTATGAAGATTTCCCAATGCACAATCAAGTAACCCTGGGGCTGGGTCAATCTGATCCTGGGGGAGTCAAGATTTGAATAAATTTTGTAGAGGTCCACTAGGCAATGCTACATGTCAAATATCTAAGCTCTAGGCATTCTGGGTTTTTTTATAGAAAATTTTGAAGATTTTTCTATGTACAATCAAGTAACCCCATGGGGCGGGGTCAATTTGACCCCGGGGATCATGATTTGAACAAATTTTGTAGAAGTCTACTAGGCAATGCTACAAGTCAAATATCTAAGATCTAGGCGTTCTGGTTTATTTTTAGAAATTTTTTGAAGATTTTCATATGTAAAATCAAGTGACCACTGGGGCTGGGTCAATTTTGACCCCGGGTGTCATGATTTGAACAAATGTTGTAGAGGTCCACTAGGCCATGCTACATGTGAAATATCTAAGCTCTAGGCCTTCTGGTTTATTTTTAGAAATTTTTTGAAGATTTTCATATGTAAAATCAAGTGACCCCTAGGGCGGGGTCAATTTTGACCCCGGGGTCATGATTTGAACAATTTTAGTAGAGGTACACTAGGCAATGCTACATGTCAAATATCTAAGCTCTAGGGCTTCTGGTTTTTGAGAAGAAGATTTTTTAAGATTTTCCTATGTAAAATCAAGTGACCCCGGCGGCGGGGCCAATTTTGACCCCGAGGGTCATGATTTAAACAAATTTTGTAGAGGTCCACTAGGCAATGCTACATGTGAAATATCTAAGCTCTAGGCCTTCTGGTTTAATTTTAGAAATTTTTTGAAGATTTTCATATGTAAAATCAAGTGACCCCTGGGGCGGGGTCAATTTTGACCCTGGGGGTCATGATTTAAACAACTTTAGTTTTAGTAGAGGTCCACTAGGCAATGCTACATGTCAAATATCTAAGCTCCAGGGCTTATGCTTTTTGAGAAAAAGATTTTTTAAGATTTTCTTATGTACAATCAAGTAACCCCTGGGGCGGGGTCAATTTTGACCCCGGGTTCATGATTTGAACAAATTTGGTAGAGGTCCACTAGGCAATGCTTCACACCATATATCTAAGCTCAAGGGCTTCTGGATTTTGAGAAGAAGATTTTTTAAGATTTTCCTATGTAAAATCAAGTGACCCCGGGGGTCATAATTTAAACAAATTTTGTAGAGGTCCACTAGGCAATGCTACATGTCAAATATCTAAGCTCTAGGCTTTCTGGTTTATTTTTAGAAATTTTTTGAAGATTTTTCATTTGTAAAATCAAGTGACCCCTGGGGCGGGGTCAATTTTGACCCGGAGGTCATGATTTGAACAACTTTAGTAGAGGTCCACTAGGCAATGCTACATGTCAAATATCTAAGCTCTAGGGCTTCTGCTTTTTGAGAAGAAGATTTTTTAAGATTTTCCTATGTAAAATCAAGTGACCCCTGGGGCGGGGTCATGATTTGAACAAATTTGGTAGAGGTCCACTAGGCAATGCTTCACACCAAATATCTAAGCTCTAGGGCTTCTGGTTTTTGAGAAGAAGATTTTTTAAGTTTTTCCTTTCGGTTGCCATGGCAACCAGAGTTCTCCATGGAATTCAATTCTTTGAACAATTTTGAAAGGGGGCCACCCAAGGATCATTCCTGTGAAGTTTCGTGTAATTCTGCCCAGTGGTTTTCAAGAAGAAGATTTTTTTACAAATTGTTGACGGACAACACACGACGGACAACGCACGACGGACATCAAGCGGTCACAATAGCTCACCTTGTCACTTCGTGACAGATGAGCTAAAAAAGCAAAATAGAGTTATGGAACCTGTGCAATGTAAGTCAGTTTATCACAGTAAATCAGTGTGTGAAGTTTCAATCCATTCCCACAAGTGGTTACTGAGATACCAGCTTACATACAAAACCTAAACGAAATCGGGATGATGACGCGGACACCGATGCATGGGCAAGTCCAATAGTTCTACTGTTATATGAATAGTCAAGCTAAAAATAGGAGTGCGCAAGTTCATATCACGATAAGACTGATGCAAGGTTTCATCAATTTATATCAAATACTTTTTGAGCTAGGCGGGTCACGAACTTCGGACGCACGCACAGACAAAACCAAATCTATATGCCGACACCACTCATGAGGGGGCACAAAAATTGTCGAAATATTGCTTTATGAATAGAACAGGTCTATTTACATTTCAAATGGTCTACTTATAGAGACAATGATGGTAAGCAAGTGTTCAATCCTTGTCCTAATTACGCAGTCTTGCCTACATATGGAGACTATGATGGTCAACAAGTGGTCAAAACTTCTTGGACTTGTATGGAAACTGAACCAATTTCCAAATCTTAAATGGGCCGTAAATCCAGCCAAAATACTTGACATAGTTATGTACTTTTGCCTACAGATAGAAACTATCATTATAAACAAGTGATAAAAGTGTCAAAGCCATATGTCAAACAAAATATTAACTACTGTACGAAAAACTTAACCAAAAATTTAAAGTTAAAAGGGGCCATAATTTAGACAAAATCTTTGATGGAGTTATGTACTAATGCAACTGAACATGGTGATGGTACACAAGTGTTGAAAGCCTCAAAGCTATATGTCAAAATGTGGATTGGTACAAAAACAACCAAAGCGTGCAATGACGCCATGGTGAGTAGGATTGCTCTCCTTATTCTTCAAAAAGTAGAGCTAAAAATGCAATAAACAGGTGTACAAATTAACACAGATACATTTCTGATAATATGACAGGTTCACTAACAGACTATTTCAAGTTTTAAAGGCTACGTTCACACATAATAATAAATAAAATGATATGCAGAAATTTGTTTTACTGATCTGAAAGAAACAGAAGCCAGCAGTCTTATGTTTTCTGCAATTCTATTGCAAAATTTAATACAATCTGGGACTTGAAAATTTATCTAACAGTTAAAAATTTACTATCCAAACTTATCTTTATGAATATATTAATATACATCATAATTTTATAACACACTTTTTGTATATATTATTACATATTATATTTACATTATACTGTTTGTACACTTGCTGTGTCAATACAGGACAATCTGTGCTAATTCACTCAAATGTTTGAAATAGCATTATTTCAAAGTGATAATCATTTGTGTTTCAACGTAACGAAGAATTCACACATAATGTAATACATATAATTAATGTGATGTGTAACTCTCCTGCATTTTTTATGATAGAATTCTGCTGTATGTTTTCCCTAAAAAGAACAAATTCATGATGAGAAGTTGTTTAAAAAAAATCTATTTGCAAAAGTGGGCAAAAAAGCCCCCATTTTGACAAGGTATGGGGGGTGGGGGGGGGGATCTTACATTGATGCTACAGACGTTTGATAAAGGACCATCAACTGGTTCATAAGGAGAAGTAATTTTAAATTGTTTTCTTTCTATTTTTAGCTCTATATTTGAAACAAGAGGGCCATAGAGACCCTAAATTGCTCATTTGACCTTGAATATACATGATACACTGAATTATGAATAGTAATATCTGTATTTAGCATACAACAAGAGCTGCCACTAATGGTGACAAATGGCCCCGCAGCACCTTGACCTTTGACCTGGTGACCCCAAAGTCAGTAGGGGTGGTGTACTCAATAAGTACCTATTAGCATGTGAAGTTTGAAGGTCCTGGGTGCAGTGGTTCGCGAGTAAAGTGCCTTCATGCAAAAAGTTAACGTTGGCCCCTGTGACCTTGACCTTTGACCTGGTGACCCCAAAGTCAGTAGGGGTGGTGTACACAATAAGTACTATCAGCATGTGAAGTTTGAAGTTACGGCCTCTAGGGAGGTCACAAGGATTTTCTATTTTTAGGCTTACTGACCTAGTTTTGGACCGCATGTGACCCAGTTTCCAACTTGACCTAGATATCATCAAGATGAACATTCAGACCAACTTTCATACTGATCCCATGAAAAATATGGCCTCTAGAGAGGTCACAAGGTTTCTCTATTTTTAGACCTACTGACCTAGTTTTTGATCGCACATGACCCAGTTTCGTACTTGACCTAGATATCATCAAGGTGAACATTCTGACCAATTTTCATGAAGATCCATAAAAAAATATGGCCTCTAGGGATTCAGTAATTGCACAAGGAACAGAAATTATTTCGCCACTGTAACAAAGCCCGCCCGCTTAGCTCAGTAGGTTAGAGCGTTGGTCTACGGATCTCGGGGTCGCGAGTTCGATCCTCGGGCGGGGCGTATGTTCTCCGTGACTATTTGATAAACGACATTGTGTCTGAAATCATTAGTCCTCCACCTCTGATTCATGTGGGGAAGTTGGCAGTTACTTGCGGAGAACAGGTTTGTACTGGTACAGAATCCAGGAATACTGGTTAGGTTAACTGCCCGCCGTTACATGACTGAAATACTGTTGAAAAATGGCGTTAAACCCAAAACAAACAAACAAACAAACAAACACAAAAGTTACTCTGCTATGGGTCAATGTGATCTTAGACCAAAAACATTCTCTAGTTATTGGCAAAAAATGTTCTACTGTTCTGGATCACCACTGTGACCTTGACCTTTAACCTACTGACCTCAAAATCAATAGGGGTCATCTGCTGGTCATGATCAACCTCCCTTTTAACTTTCATGATCCTAGGCCTAAGCAATCTCGAGTTATCATCGGGAAACTGTTCAACTGTTCCGGGTCACTTTGGCTTTGACCTACTTATCTCAAAACCAATAGGGGTCATCTGATGGTTATGACCAACCTCCCTATCGACTTTCATGATCCTAGGCCTAAGCGTTCTTGTGTTATCATCCAGAAATGGATTGGTCTACATACCGACCGACATGCAAAACAATATACTCCTTCTACGAAGCGGGGCATAATAAAGGGCCACAACTCCACCGAAAATCAATGAACTAGAACATGCCAATAATATGCATAAAGTCTTTGCACTGATTCCTCATGTAAGGTTTTGTGGGAATCTGCCCAACAATATAAGAGAAGTGGCCAAAACATAAAATGTGATGAATCAAGGGCCATAACTCTGCTGAATATCATCAACCTAGAAAATGCCTACAATATGCACAACTTGGTTCTTATGAAGTTTGGTGTAAACCTGTCCAGTGGTGTCAGAGGAGCTGCATGGACAAACTTTGTAATAGACAGATTTGACAGCACTAAATCAATATGTTTCTCACATTATATGTGGCAGACATAATTAAATATGAAATTCTATGTAAAAAGGGGATGTAATTCATGAAATATTGGTGAGTCTTATGACCACTAGATCATATGATGTGGGTGATAATGTGGAACAACTATTTTAAGTATGAATCAAATACATTCAGGAATAAAAGAGATAGAGTGAAATTGCATCAAAACTTTAATCTGAAATTCTAAGTAACAAGGGGGAATAATTCATGAAATATTGGTGCAAGAGTTATGGCCCTTATGTCATAATGTATAAGGATTAATTATTTTAAGTACAAAGCAAATAAAATCAAAGTGCATCAAAACTATGACCAGAGGATGTGGACGCTGCGGCGAGTAGGCTAGTTCTACATATACTTCATATAGCCGAGCAAAAATATATCCCTTAACCGATGGCACAGTTTTGGGACAGACAAATAAAAGACAATGTGAATCTTTGACCTTAACCGATGGCACAGTTTTGGTGCAGACAAATAACAGACAATGTGAATCTTTGAGCTCCAAATGAAACTTTGACCTTTGAGGTAGGAGTCTGGGACTGCACATGACAAATTGTCTTTTTTACAGGGAACATATGTGCCAAGTAATAGTAAAATCCCTTAATAGGTGGGTGAGTTATGAAGAGGGTTGATATTTGACCTGCAAGTGTGACCTTGACCCTTTACTTAGGGGTCTGGGTTTTACACACGACATGCTGTCTCATTATGGGAAACATCTGTGTCAAGTAATTTTATAATTCCTTAATGGATGGGAGAGTTATGAATCAGAACAAAAACAGACCCTGTTCATAGTAACCTCAGGTCTGAAGTTGTGCATTACACACCGTCATATTATTGAGGACATTTGTGCCAAAAAGTATCATAATTGCTTGATGTATGGCCTAGATATAGACTGAAAAAAGACCCTGTTACCATGTTAATCTTTGACCTCTGTTTTGTTAATTTTTGACCTCTGTGCCACCTTGAACTTTAAGCTAGAGGTCTAAGTATTGGACAAGAGAAATCATCTCATTATGGGGAACCTCTGTGCTAAGTAACATTAAAATCCCTTCATGGATGGCCGAGTTACAGCTCTTACAAGGGGAAAAACCTCCTCATGTGACCTTGACGTTTGAGCTAGGGGTCTGGGTTCTGTGCATGACACATCTCATAATGGGTAACATTTGTGCCAACTCATACTAAAATCCCTTGATGGATGACAAGAGTTAAGAACAAGACATGTGTGTGGACGGACGGAATGTTTGCCAGAAAAGCGCAATCCTACAAGCCCTGAAACTGGTTTTCAACCAGTAGCAGATAATATTCTTTTTATCACAATGCAGTCCTACTACTTCAATCAGCAAGTTTGCTAACATCTGTTTGTCCATACAACCCTTATGCATATTCAACAACAATATGTACAAAACTCAAATGTGTTTTAGTTGTAATCCAAATTCAAGAAGATTTTCGCCTTGGCATATGAACACATATATGTTTCGTGTTGGGCCACTGTATCCTGCTATGTAACAACACTCTGTCATCAATGCAGACAAGATGACCCTAAAAGGAAATCAGCATTATTGATGTCTTGTAACAATAGACCTAGTACAATCACAGTATAAATGTGCTATATTTCTGTGCGAAATGATTAACATGACCCCCTGTATGTTACTGTTGCTACATAGAGATGTCAATGTATAGTTGCTACAAGGAAGTGTCAACATTTTCCAGCACCTCTATCACTTGCTATGTTATAATAGTTATATAGAGGTTCAAACATTTTCCAGCACCTCTATCACTCACTATGTTACAATAGTTAAGCAGAGGTTTCAACATTTTCCAGCACCTCTATCACTCGCTATGTTATAATTGTAACGCAGAGGTTTCAACATATTCCAGCAACTCTATCACTTGCTATGTTACAATAGTTAGCAGAGGTTTCAACATTTTCCAGCACCTCTATCACTCGCTATGTTACAATTGTATACAGAGGTTTCAACATTTTCCAGGACCTCTATCACTCACTATGTTACAATAGTCACGCAGAGATTTCAACATTTTCCAGCACCTCTATCACTCACTATGTTACAATAGTTATGCAGAGGTTTCAACATTTTCCAGCACCTCTATCACTCGCTATTTTGCAATCATTACAAAAGGTGTTAGCATTTCTCCAGCACTTCTATCACTCTCTCTATAGATTTTCCACCTGCTGACCCAGATCCACTCTGAAATAAATCAAGAAAATCAAGATGAACTTTAGCAAACAAGACGACCAAAGTGACCCTAAATCACTCACCTGACCTTAACTGTTTGACTATGAATATATACCGTACTTTGGGATACTTTCGTGTCGGCACATTTTCTCCCTTTTAACCCAAAATGTAGTGGTTTATTTTGGCGTGTGTATTTTTTGCCATCTTACATAGGTGGCGAAAATCATCAAAATCCAACATCATTACCAGCATTTTTGAAGAGTATCCAAGGGAGGTTACTTTTCTGCGATTATCGAACGACACAAACTGCGTACATGTGACTTTATTATATCTGGTATATACATACTGAAATTTATTGCAAATTGTATTAAAATATAAAAGCAATAAAATTCCTTAAAATGTTCATGAACGTCTAAAATTTCTTTTTGCTGTAACGTCTCTCAATTTAAAAACATACAAGCCCTCACTGCTTTTTTCTACCTGTAGAAACTTCTTTTTTCTTTCATTTGAAAATATTTGAGAATAGAAATGTTTGTTTTCAAACTGTGACAACCATGTATCGAAATTTTAACTGCCGATTAACAACTACACGTATTCAATAGATTTAGTAACAAGAGGGCCATGAAGGCCCTGTATCGCTCACCTGACCTATTGACCTAAAGATCATCAAGATAGTTTCATTAAGATATGGTCATAAATGTTAACTAACTTTTCCTTTGATTTGACCCGGTGACCTAGTTTTTGACCCAACATGACCCACATTTGAACTTGACCTAAAAATCATCAAGATGAACATTCTGACTAAGTTTCATGAAGATACAGTCATAAATGTGGCCTCTAGAGTGTTAACAAGCTTTTCCTTTGATTTGACCTGGTGACCTAATTTTTGAATCCACCAGACCCAGATCTGTACCTGACCTATAGATCATCAAGATTAACATTCTGACCAAGTTTCATTAAGACATGGTCATAAATGTGGCCTCTAGAGTGGTAACTAGCTTTTCCTTTGATTTGACCTGGTGACCTAGTTTTTGACCCTACATGACCCAGATTCGAAATGGACTTTGAGATCATCATAATCAACACTCTGACCAAGTTTCATGAAGTTAAAATCATAAATATGGCCTCTACAGTGTTAACATGCTTTTCCTTTGATTTGACCTGGTGACATAGTTTCTGACCCCCGATAAACCAATATCGAACTCTTGCAAGATTTTGTTAAGGGCAACACTCTGACCAAGTTTCATTAAGATTGGGCCAAAATTGTGTGACCTCTAGAGTGTTAACAAGCTTTTCCTTTGAACTGACCTGGTGGCCTAGTTTTTGATCCCAGATGACCCAATATCAAACTCGTCCAAGATTTTATTGAGAGTAACATTCTGATCAAGTTTCATTAAGATTGGGCCAAAATTGTGATTTCTAGAGTGTTAACAGTCAAATTGTTGACGACGACGGACGCTGACGGCCGACGGACACAGGGCGATCACAAAAGCTCACCTTGAGCACTTCGTGCTCTGGTGAGCTAAAAATACAGCCTCTATCGCATACACAAGGTTTTTCTTTGATTTGACCTAGTGACCTACTTTTTGACCCCAGATGACTCATTTTCAAACGCGGCCTAGATTTTATCAATACAGTCATTCTGACCAAAATTCATGAAGATTAATTGAACAAGAGGGCCATGAAGGCCCTGTATCGCTCACCTGACCTATTTACCTAAAGATCATCAAGATTAACATTCTGACCAAGTTTCATAAAGATACGGTCATGTGGCCTCTAAAGTGTTAACTAGCTTTTCCTTTGATTTGACCCCGTGACCTAGTTTTTGACCCTACATGACCCACATTCAAACTTTACCTAAAAATCATCAAGTTTAACATTCTGACTAAGTTTCATGAAGATACAGTCATAAATGTGGCCTCTAGAGTGTTAACAAGCTTTTTCTTTGATTTGACCTAGTGACCTAGTTTCTGATCCCAGCTGACCCAGATTTAAACTTGACCTAAAGATCATCAAGATTAACATTCTGACCAAGTTTCATTAAGATATGGCCATAAATTCGGCCTCTAGAGTGTTAACAAGCTTTTCCTTTGATTTGACCTAGTGACCTAGTTTTTGACCCCAGCTGACCCAGATTTAAATTTGACCTAAAGATTATCAAGATTAACATTCTGCCCAAATTTCATTAAGATATGATCATAAATTCGGCCTCTACAGTGTTAACTAGCTTTTCCTTTGATTTGACCGGGTGACCTAGTTTTTGATCCTACATGACCCAGATTCAAACTGGACCTTAAGATCATCAATATTAGCATTCTGACCAAGTTTCATGAAGATATAATCATAAATGTGGCCTCTACAGTGTTAACAAGCTTTTCCTTTGATTTGACCTGGTGACCTAGTTTTTGACCCCAGGTGACCCGATATCGATCTCGTCTGAGATTTTATTAAGGGTAACATTCTGACCAAGTTTCATTAAGATTGGGCCAAAAATGTGACCTCTAGAGTGTTAACAAGCTTTACCTTTGATTTGACCTGGTGACCTAGTTTTTGACCCCATATGACCCAATATCAAACTCGTCCAAGATTTTATCGAGGGTAACATTCTAAGTTTCATTAAGATTGGGCCAAAAATGTAACCTCTAGAGTGTTAGCAGTCAAATTGTTGACGACGGACGGATGGACGCCGTACACAGGGTGATCACTAAAGCTCACCTTTGAGCACTTTGTGCTCAGGTGAGCTAAAAATACAGCCTCTATTGCATACGCAAAGTTTTTCTTTGATTTGACCTCGTGACCTAGTTTTTGACCCCAGATGACCCATTTTTAAACTCTGCCTAGATTTCATCGAGGTAATAATTCTGACCAAATTTCATGAAGATCAGTTGAAAAATACAGCCTCTATTGCATACACAAAGTTTTTCTTTGATTTGACCTAGTGACCTAGTTTTTGACCCCAGATGACCCACTTCCAAACTCGGCCTAGATTTCATCAAGGTAATCATTCTGACCAAATTTCATGAAGACCAGTTGTAAAATACAGCCTCTATCGCATACACAAGCTAAATGTTGACAGACAGACAGATGATGGATGCCGGACATCAAGTGACCAGAAAAACTCACCTGAGTATTAGCATTGCTCAGGTGAGCTAAAAATACAGCCTCTATCGCATACACAAGGTTTTTCTTTGATTTGACCTAGTGACCCACTTTTTGACCCCAGGTGACCTTATTTCGAACTCGGCCTAGATTTCACCAAGGCAATCATTCTGACCAAAATTCATGAAGATTAATTGAAAAATACAGCCTCTATCGCATAAACAAGGTTTTTCTTTGATTTGATCTAGTGACCTAGTTATTGACCCCAGATGACCCATTTTCGAACTCGGCCTAGATTTCATCAAGGTAATCATTCTGCAGGGTTCCCACACTTTTTCGTCTATGAAATTTAAGGTCCAGGACCTTGTTGCGATTTTCAAGGACCTCTGTACCACATATCGGGTTGTACGTTCCCGTCAATTTTTCTAGATTCAGTGTAAAAATGTAAGAACAAGAGGGCCATGATGGCCCGATATTGCTTAAAAATTTCTACTTAATAAATACAGGCACTGCAAATTTTCTTTTTTCTTTTCTTTTTTTTTTTTTTTCATTTTGTTTCCTTACTGTCCTCAAGTTTTGTTTCGCAAGGAAACTATGTTACTTGTCTAGCATGTTGTGAAGAATTAATCAACTCCTTCATAATAACTACACCTCTGGTGCCACCTACATTATTTATATAATCTTTGATATACTTCTAGCAGTTAAATTATTTTCAGTCAAGTTGTTGTTTGATCGCAGAATTCAAGCGTGTCACTAATCACGATATTCACAATTGTTCTCGAAAAAAATAATCGGAATTTCACAGGGCTTCTTAAAAATCGACACAAAAATGACCCAAAGTCCAAAATTACTGTTTAAAAATTCAAGCATAGCTACCTATATAGGCCGATCAACCACAAAAACATCGGTATTTTCGAAAAAGGAAATTAGTGAAATGACATCCATGTCCGCCATTTTGAATCATGAATTACTTCCCTTAGCAAAATTGGATAATTCCCGGTATTTTCCCGTACCTTTACCGTTTTCTCACCAAATTCCTGGTATTTTCATGGCCGGGAGTCAGTTTTTGAAATTCACGGACTTTTCCCGTTTTCCCGGTAGCGTGGGAACCCTGATTCTGACTAAATTTCATGAAGATCAGTTGAAAAATACAGCCTCTATCGCATACACAAGCTAAATGTTGACGGACAGACGATAGACAGACAGACGCCAGACATCGAGTGATCAGAAAAACTCACCTGAGCATTGCTCAGGTGAGCTAAAAATAGGGAGAGGACTTTATAATGATGCTATAGCCCATATCTGATGAAGGTCTGTCTTGCCATTCATGAAGAGTTGTTCAAAGATTTTCTATTTTTACCTCTAATGGCCCATAAAAGGAGTCCAGCAGAACCAATTAAACAAACATAAGGGAAGACCTTGCACCTTGCTACAGACCCAGTTGGGTGTAATTCTGACCAGTTTCAGAGAGAAGATGTTGAGGAACATTTTTTCTCTATGTTTATGATAATTATGTGTCTTGTATATTTTTTAATCTATTTTAACACAAAGTAAGACAATGTATTAACTAGCCCATCTATAATATACTTACAGTCAGATTCATAAATCCTAAGAACTTTTTCAACATATATATCATGCCTTCAAAGTTTTTCTGTGGTAAACTTTGTTTCACAGTATCTGAACAGTCCTGTCAAAGTATAAAAAATCATTTATAACATTTTTTCTTTGTTGACACAAAATTACTATACCATTAAATATTACCTGGTTTTACAAAGCATTACTTCCTCAATGTTACTAGGGATGATTTCTGTCATAAATTTTGTTTGGCAGTAACTTATGATATGGCTATTCTGTATTGCAATATATATCTACCATATTATTTCCACAATTTAGGTCATATGGCGACTTTCTAGCTTTGAAGTTGGATGAAGACTCCAGGTGCCCCACTGCATAATATTTCATCATGAGTGGGCACCTAGGTAGAACCACCGACCTTCTGTTAGCCAGCTGGATGGCTTCCTCACATGAAGAATTCAACGCGCCAAGTGAGGCTCCAACCCACAGTGAGAGGCAAGTGATTCAGGCCCCTAGGATTTAAGTATAAGAATATCAAATATGCGTACAAAAGTTTACAACAAATACATCTGTTCAACTAGCTACTGTAAGAGAATGAGAGTAAATCTACAATTTCATATTCACCAACATAAAAGCTGGTATATAACTCGAGTAATGCATCTGCGCATTAATCACTGATATGTCCCAGTTTTACTTCAATGATTACAAAGACCTAAAAGGGCCAAGCATTCCCACTTAACAAGAGAGAGAGGACCTTAGAGTCATGCTACAAACCAAGTTTGATCAAGTGGTTCAAGAGAAGGTCATTTAAAGTTATTTCTTTGTTTTTCTTTGCTCTAGAGGTCTCTATATGGGACCAAGCATCCACATTTGAACAATATATGAAGGATACCTTACAATAATGCTACACACCAATGTTGATGAAGTTCCATCCAGTGGTTCATGAGAAAAACTTGTTTAAATGTATTTCAACTACAAGATGCTTTTGTAGAAAAGCGCATGTCTCCCCCAATGCATAGTCGTATAGGCAAGAAGTCAATAGGGGACAGGAGCTAAAGTCAAAGAGACACTGATGGTTGGCTGCAATAGGGATCATCTACTTGGCATGTGCAAACATCCTGCTAAGTTTCAACATTCTGACGTAGTGGTTCTCAAGTTATGAAATGGAAACAGTTTTCCATATTCAGGCCTCTGTGACCTTGACCTTTGAGTGACCCCAAAATCATCTGAGGTCATCTACTCTGCATGTCCAATCATCCTATTAAGTTTCAACATTCTGGGTCAAGTGGTTCTCAAGTTATTGATTGGAGAGCATTTTCTATGTTCAGCCCCCTGTGACCTTGACCATTGATGGATTGACCACAAAAACAATAAGGGTCACATATTCTGTAAGTCCTATCATCCTATGAAGTTTGAAGGTTCTAGGTAAAATGGTTTTCAAGTTATTGACCAGAAATGGATTTCCATGTTCTGTCCGCTGCGACCTTGACCTTTAACAGAGTGACCCCAAAATCAATATGGGTCATCTACTCTGTATGTCCGATCATCCTATGAACATTCTGGGTCAAGTGTTTCTCAAGTTACTGACCAGAAATGGTTTTCAATGTTCAGGCCCCTGTGACCTTGACCTTTAACAGAGTGAACTCAAAATCAATAGGGGTCATCTGCTCTGCATAATAAATTATCCTATGAAGTTTCAACATTCTGGGTAAAGTAGTTCTCAAGGTATTGATCGGAAATAGTTTTCCATGTTTAGGGCCCTGTGACCTTGACCTTTAACAGAGTGACCTCAAAATCAATAGGGGTCATCTACTCTGCATGTCCAATCATCCTATGAAGTTTTAACATTCTGGGTCAAGTGGTTCTCCAAGTTATTGATTGGAAAGCCTTTTCCATGTTCAGGCCCCTGTGACCTTGACCTTTGACGGAGTGACCCAAAAAAACAATAGGTCTACTTCATAAGCCCTGCCATCCTAAGTTTAAAGGTTCTAGGTCAAATGGTTCTCCAGTTATTGATCGGAAATTAAGTGTGACGGACTGACGGACAGTGCAAAAACAATGTCTCCCCCATAACTATTAGCTTAGTAGGGCCAAGAACAACTTTGTTAGAGGACCTTATAACGATGCTCTAGACTTAGTTTGATGAAGATCGATTAAGCACTTCATGACAAGTAGCCTGGGAATCCAGTCTGACAATTTCTAACTTCTTTTCTACCTGCAAATTGACAGCCTGGGGAAACCTGTTTTTCGTCCGCAGCGCCACCTATATTACACCCGAAATATGCAGGTGTTTATTAAAGAACGATAACTTCTGAAATCAATAATCCATGGCTAAAAATAGAAACGGAATTCTCACGGAAAAAAACGGATCGGAATCACGTACTTCCGAAGGTTTCCGAACAATTCCAGGCCATAGACAAATACCAGTTTGTACCTCTTAATCTTTTCTATCAAGTTGTAACAACTTTTAAATATGTCAGTATAAACTTAAATTTGCGTCATAGCTATCAAGATGTTATATTAATGCAGACCTAGTGATCTACGAAAATTCCCGAAAGTTCGGTAGCATTGCCTCGTTTTCGATTCAAACAAGCGCAACTATGATCACATGTTAATAAGGCTAATTATAGAAAATCGATAATCAGTGGTTACATGGAAATTCCTTCAGATTTCCCCAGGCGTTGATAATATCAGAAACTCAATGAATGCCAATTAACACTAATTAGCGCAAATTAAGTGATATCTTTAATGCATAAATATTAGGTATGATTTCTTCTGACAAAGCACAAATATTATCAACGGCTTCCCAGGCTACATGACAAGAAGTCATTCAAAGGTATTTCTATTTTTAGCTCTAGCAGTCCCTAAAAGGAGCCAAATACCCCCAGTTGAACAAACTTAGATTAGGACCTTAAATTGATGATACAAATCAATTGACCTAGAAAAAGAAACAAGAGGGCCATGATGGCCCTATATGGCTCATCTGAGTTTAATTGCTTGCTTGAACAAATTTCTTTGCTAAAGCTTCAAAAACAAAACAAGAGGGCCAAAATGGCCCTAGGTCGCTCACATGAGTAACACACCATAACAGTGTAAACATGTTTTACCTAGTGATTTCATGGAGACAAATATTTTGTCCAGTTTTCATTAAGAATGGACCAAAAAATATGGCCTGTTGAGTGTAAACAAGCTCTTTCTTTGATTTGACCTAGTGACCTAGTTTTTGCCCCAAAATGACCCAGATTCGAACTTGTCCAAAATTGCATGAAAACAAATATTCTGACAAAGTTTCAGGAAGATTGGAGCATAAAAGTGGCCTCTAGGGTGTATAGAAGCTTTTCCTTTGATTTGACCTAGTGACCTAGTTTTTGACCCCACGTGACCCAAATTTAAAATCATCCAAGATTTCATAGTAACAAACACTCTGACCAAGTTTTATGAAGATAGAATCAAAAATGTGCCCCCTAGGGTGTAAACAAGCTTATTCTTTGATTTGATCTGGTGACGTAGTTTTTGACCCCACATGACCCAGATAAAAATTCATGCAAAATTTCATCCAGACAAACATCAAGCACATCAAATGAACAAGAGTGTTAACAAGCTTTTCCTTTGAACTGACCCAGTTTCGCATTTGGCCTAGGAATCATCAAGATAAACATTCTGACCAAGTTTCACAAAGACAGGGTCATAAATGTGGCCTCTAGGTTGTTAAAAAGCTTATCCTTTGATTCAGGGGCAGTAACTCTAGAACCCAAGATGGAATCTAGCCGGTTTTTGAGAGAAACCGAGATTTATTGTGACTTAAGTTGTGTTTAAGTGTGGTTAAAATTAAATATAAAATGTCACTTCTATCCTCTCCACAAGGTAAAATGTTTTGGCTCTTTCAGGGATCAATCAGGGGCTGTAACTCCAAAACCTATGATTGGATCTGACATATTCATCATGGAATCCAAGATTTATTGTTGTTGAAGATATTTTGCAAGTCTGTATTAAATCAAACCATAAATATAGCCTCTATATCGCTGCAAAAGCCAAAATAGCAAATTTTGGGCCTTAAAGGGGCCATAACTCTGGAACCCATGATGGGATACAAGTTGTGTGCAAGTTTGATTAAAGTTGATTGCAAAATGTGCTCTCTATCCTGTCCACAAGCCAAAAATAACAAATTTTGGCCCTTTATAGGACCATAACTCTGGAACCCATGACGGGATCTGGCCAGTTTTCTAAAGAACTGAGTATTATCCCAATACAAGTTATGTGCAAGTTTGAGTAAAATTGATTGCAAGATGTGGTCTCTATCCTATTCACAAGAAATTGTGGACAGACGACGGATGAAGGGTGATCACAAAAGTTCACCCTGTGAGCTAAACAACAGGGCCAAGATGGCCCTCAGTCGCTCACCTGAGAAACACACCATAACAGTGTAAACATGTCTGACCTAGTGATTTCATGGAAACAAATATTCTGGCCAATTTTCATGCGGACTTGGTCTCTTGAGTTTAAACAAGTACTTTCTTTGATATGACCTAGTGACCAAGTATATGAACCTAGATGACTATATTCAAACTTGACCTAGATTTCATCAAGGCAATCATTCTGATTAAATTTTATGAAGATCAATTGAACAAGAGGGCCATGATGGCCCTATATCGCTCACCTGTTATCATTGCACTTGAGGACAAGAAGGTCCTCAGAAAAAATATCTATGTCCAAAGGACAGTAACAACAAAGGGAAGAAATTTAACCAAAAAGAAAAAAAAATTCTTACAAGGTATAGATATGTCAAAATACACCTAAAAATTGGAGGTACCATCCATGTTGTACCACAGAAAACGGGTCTCAGTTTTTCCCTACGGCCAATAATAAAAAAGTTACTAAAAATAAGCTATTTATAGTAACGTAAAAGGGAAGTAATTAAAAAAAAAATATTGTAAGTGGACAAAAGAAGGATCTACCAAATAAATCTGCTGACATAAATGAAATTTCAGATCAGTATCTTCATTAGTTATGGAGATATAACAATTTTAATTTGAAATAAAGGGAGGTAATTTGACATAAAATCAGTCCATAGTTATCTACCCTGATTGTCTCAGTCCAACTAATAACAATAATGAAATTTCAAATAAGTCCTGTAAGTACTTACTGATATAAATCCATTTTGATTACAATCAGGGGAGGTAATCAGATATAAAATAACTCTGGAACCTATGATTGGATCTGATTTGTCATGGAATCCAAGATTTATTGTTGTTGAAGATATTTTGGAAGTTTGTATCAAATAAAACCATAAATGAAGTCTCTATATGGCTGCAAAAGCCAAAATAGCCAATTTTGGACCTTTAAGGGGCCATAACTCTGGAACCCATGATGGAATCTGGCCAGTTGAAGAAAGGAAGCAAGATCTTGTGGTGATACAAGTTGTATGCAAGTTTAGTTAAAATCAAATCATAAATGAAGCTGCTATTGTGCAGACAAGGTCAAAATACCTAATTTTGGGCCTTTCAAGGGCCATAACTCTGGAACCCATTAAGGGATCTGGCCGGTTCAAGAAAGGAACCGAGATCTGATGGTGACACAAGTTTTGTGCAAGTTTGATTAAATTCAAATCATAAATGAAGCTGCTATTGTGCAGACAAGGTCAAAATAGCTAATTTTTGTCCTTTCAGGGGCCATAACTCTGGAACCCATAACGGGATCTGGCCAGTTCAAGAAAAGAATCGAGATCTTATGGTGATGCATGTTGTGTGTAAGTTTGGTTAAAACAAGAGCTGTCACTAATGGTGACAAATGCCCCCGCAGCACCTTGACCTTTGACCTGGTGACCCCAAAGTCAGTAGGGGTGGTGTACTCAATAAGTACTATCAGCATGTGAAGTTTGAAGGTCCTGAATGAAGCGGTTTGCATGTAAAGTGCCTTCATGCAAAAAGTTAACATTGACCCCTGTGACCTTGACCTTTGATCTGGTGACCCCAAAGTCAGTAGGGTTAGTGTACTCATAAAGTACTATCAGCATGTAAAGTTTGAAGGTCCTGGGTGAAGTGGTTCGCGAGTAAAGTGCCTTCATGCAAAAAGTTAATGTTGGCCTCTGTGACCTTGACCTTTGACCCCAAAGTCAGTAGGGGTCGTGTACTCAATAAGTATTATCAGCATGTGTAGTTTGAAGGTCCTGGGTGCAGTGGATCGCAAGTAAAGTGCCTTCATGCAAAAAGTTAACGTTGGCCCCTGTGACCTTGACCTTTGACCTGGTGACCCCAAAGTCAGTAGGGGTGGTGTACTCAATAAGTACTATCAGCATGTGAAGTTTGAAGGTCCTGGGTGCAGTGGTTCGCGAGTAAAGTGCCTTCATGCAAAAAGTTAACGTTGTGACTAACGAACGAACGAACGAACAGACTAACAGACAGACAGTTGAAAACTAATATGCCTCCCTTCGGGGGCATAATAAAATCATAAATGAAGCTGCTATTGTGCAGACAAGGTCAAAATAGCTAATTCTGGCCCTTTCAGGGGCCATACCTCTGGAACCCATAATGGAATCTGGCCAGTTCAAGAAAGGAACCAAGATCTTATGGTGATACAAGTTGTGTGCAAGTTTGGTAAAAATCAAATCATAAATAAAGCTGCTATTGTGCAGACAAGGTCAAAAAAGCTAATTTTGGCCCTTTCAGGGGCCATAACTCTGGAACCCATAATGGGATCTGGCCAGTTCAAGAAAGGAACCGTGATCTTATGGTGATACAAGTTGTGTGCAAGTTTGGTTAAAATAAAATCATAAATGAAACCACTATCGTGCAGACAAGAAATTGTTGACGCACGCACGGACGGACGGACGGACGCACTGACGACGGACGAAGGGTGATCACAAAACCTCACCTTGTCACTATGTGACAGGTGAGCTAAAAATACGGCCTCTATTGCATACACAATATTTTTCTTTGATTTGACCTAGTGACCTACTTTTTAACCCCAGATGACCTATATTCGAACTCGACTTCGATTTTATCAAGGCAATCATTCTGACTAAATTTCATGAAGATCAATTGAAAAATACGACTTCTTACGCATACACAATGTTTTTCTTTGATATGACCTACTGACCTAGTTTTTGAACCCAGAAGACCCATATTCGAACTCGATCTAGTTTTCATCAAGGCCATAATTCTGACCAAATTTCATGAAGATCAATTGAAAAATACAGCCTCAATCGCATACACAAGGTTTTTCTTTGATATGACCTAGTGACCTACTTTTTGACCTAAGATAACCCATATTCAAACTCAACCTAGATTTCATCAAGGCAATCATTCTGACCAAATTTCAAATGAAAAATACAGCCTTTATCACATACAAAAGGTTATTCTTTGATTTGACCTAGTTTTTGACCCCAGATAATCCATATTCAAACTCGACCTAGATTTCATCAAGGCAATCATTCTGATTAAATTTCATGAAGATCAATTGAAAAATACAGCCTCTATTGAATACACAAGGTTTTTCTTTGATTTGACTAAGTGACCTAGTTTTTGATCCCAGATGACCCATATTCGAACTTGGCCTAGATTTCATCAATGCAATCATTCCGACCAAATTTCATGAAGATCAATTGAAAAATACAGCCTCTATCGCATACACAAGCTAAATGCTGACAGACAGACGACAGACGCCGGACATCGAGCGAACATAATTACTCACCTGAGCAGCTAAAAATCTAGGTGAGAAGGTCATCATAAAGATTCTTCAAGATAAGTACTTGATCTGTTAAAAAATTATACAAATCTTTTTGCTGTAGCTTCAAAAACAAGAAAGTAGGTCAGGGCTAAGAACATTAAAGACGAGTATTGAAATCTTTATTGAAACTTATTAACATGGTCCAAATTTCTGTGCTGTTATGATCGGTGTGCAAAACTGTATGTCATCCAAATTTCAAGGCTTTATCTTATACAAGAGGATCATGATGACCCTGGATTGCTCACCTGAGTAATATGAGCTACATGTTTCAAAGATCAAACTGATGATAAAATATTGAGAAAGTCAGTAGGTCACATTCATGGTCAATGATATTCAGTTTTACTATTGGTGTGCAAAACTGTGTATGTCATCAAAATTTCAAGGCTGTATCTTAAAAAACAAGAAAGTAGGTCAGTAGGTCAAGGTCACATTCAAGTGACATCATATTACTTGGGGTCATCAGGTAATTATTATTAAACAGTCTTGGAAATAGGATCAAAGGATTTTTTAAGTATTTTTTGTATATAACTCACATAGTAACTAAGTGACCCCAGGGCGGGGCCTCTTTTAACCCCAGGGGCATAATTTGAATTATTTTGGTAGAGGACTACTAGACAATGCATTATACCAAATATCAAAGCATAGGTCGTATGGTTTCAGACAAGAAGATTTTAAAGTTTTTTTCCTATATAAGTCTATATAAAACTTTGGACCCCCAGGGCAGAGCCTCCTTTCACCCCAGGGGTACAATTTGAACAATTTTGGTTGAGGACCATAAGACAATGCTACAAACCAAATATCAAAGGTCTAAGTGTTGTTGTTTCACTTTCACTTTGGTTTCACTTGGGACCCCAGGGACGGGGCCATATTTGATCCTAGAGGGATAATTTGAACAATCTTGGTAGAGAATCACTAGATGATGCTACATACCAAATATCAAAGCCCTAGGCCGTGTGGTTTTGTACAAGAAGATTTTCAAAGTTTTCCATATATATCTCTATATAAACCATGTGACCCCCGGGGCGGGGCCATATTTAACCCTAGGGGGTAATTTGAATAATTTTGGTAGAGGACTACTAGATGATGCTACATACTAAATATCAAAGCCCTTGGCCATGTGGTTTTGTATAAGAAGATTTTCAAAGTTTCCCTATATAAGTCTATATAAACCATGTGACCCCCGGGGCGGGACCATATTTGACCCTAGCAGGATAATTTGAATAGTTTTGGTAGAGGACCACTAGATGATACTACACACCAGATATCAAAGCCCTAGGACCTGTGGTTTTGGACAAGAAATTTTTTAAGTTTTTCCTTTCGGTTGCCATGGCAACCAGAGTTCTGCATGGAATTCAATTCTTTGAACAATTTTGAAAGGGGGCCATCCAAGGATCATTCCTGTGAAGTTTCATCAAAATTGAACTGGTGGTTTAGGAGTAGATGTTGTTTAAAGGAAAGTGTGTATGGACGCCTGATGAGCGGACACCGGACGGTGAGCGATCACAATAGCTCGCCCTGAGCCTTTGGCTCAGATGAGCTAAAAATAAGTTTCAAAGCTATACGCCTTTAAAAGATAGATGTATGTACTCCCATGCAAAACTTTACCCAAGGTGTGACGCCCATGCCAGGGTGAGTAAAATAGCTTGACTATTCGATAGTTAAAAATGGATACAATTTTGTGAAAATGCAAAATTACTATGGAACGTATGAACTGCATGTCAAATCATCACAGTGAACAGTGTGAAGTTTCAATAAATTCTCATTAGTGCGTACTGAGATACCAGCGTACATACAAAAAAACTGAACCAAATCGGGATGCCGATGCACAGGTAAGTCCATTTAAAGTCCTCTAAAAAGAGGTATCATACCTTGTTACCCTGAATTAGACAGCCAACAAGAAGAGCCACATATGCTGCTACAATACTGTTCTCCATATGCTTCCCAGCCTTGTGTAATGCTATAAATAGAAAGCCAAAATTATGTCAGTATAACATAACAAGAGGGTCATAATGACCCTGGATCACTCACCTGAGTAATATGAGCTACATGTTTCAAATGTCAAACTGATGATTTTTAGAAATTTTTTGGAAATTTTCCGATGTACAATCAAGTAACCCCTGGGGCAGGGCCAATTTTACCCCAGGGGTCATGATTTGAACAAAGTTTGTAGAAAGTTAACAGGCAATGTTACATATCAAATATCTAAGATCTAGGCCTTCTGGTTGATTTTTAGCAAATTTATGAAGATTTCCCTATGTACAATCAAGTGACCCCTGAGGCTGGGTCAATTTGACCCTGGGGGTCAAGATTTGAACAATTTTGTAGAGGTCCACTAGGCAATGCTACATGTCAAATATCTAAGATCTAGGCATTCTGGTTTATTTTTAGAAAATGTTGAAGATTTTTCTGTCTACAATCAAGTAACCCCATGGGGCGGGTCAATCTGACCCTGGGGATCATGATTTGAATAAATTTTGTAGAAGTCTACTAGGCAATGCTACATGTCAAATATCTAAGATCTAGGCCATCTGGTTTATTTTTAGAATTTTTTTGAAAATTTTCCTATTGAAATCAAGTGACCCCTGGGGCAGGGTCAATCTTGACCCCGGAGGTCATAATTTGAACAAATTTTGTAGAGGTCTATTATGCAATGCACATGTCAAATATCTAAGCTCTGGGCCTTCTGGTTTATTTTTAGAAAATTTTTGAAGATTTTCCTATGTAAAATAAAGTGACCCCTGGGGCGGAGTCAATTTTGACCCCGAGGGTCATGATTTAAACAAATTTTGTAGAGGTCCATCAGGCAATGCTATATGTCAAATATCTAAGCTCTAGACGTTCTGGTTTATTTTTAGAAAATTTTTGAAGATTTTCCTATGTAAAATCAAGTGACCCATGGGACGGGGTCAATTTTGACGCCGGGGGTCATGATTTGAACAGATTTTGTAGAGGTCCACTACGCAATGCTACATGACAAATATCTAAGCTCTAGGCCTTCTGGTTTATTTTTAGAAAATTTTTGAAGATTTTCCTATGTAAAATCAAGTGACCCCTGGGGCAGGGTCAATTTTGACCCCGGGGGTCATGATTTGAACAAATTTTGCAGAGGTCCACTAGGCAATGCTACATGTCAAATATCTAAGCTCTAGGCCTTCTGGTTTATTTTTTAAAGTTTTTTTGAAAATTTTCCTATGTAAAATCAAGTGACCCCTGGGGCGGGGTCAATTTTGACCCCAGGGTCATGATTTGAATAACTTTAGTAGAGGTCCACTAGGCAATGCTACATATCAAATATCTAAGCTCTATGGCTTCTGGTTTTTGAGAAGATTTTTTAAGATTTTCCTATGTAAAATCAAGTCAAAATTGACCCTGGGGTCATGATTTGAACTGGACCATTCAACCCCCCCCCCCCCCCCCCCCTCCAACCAATCTCACCGGATTTACATGATTTGGAAAAATGACCTTTGGGAAGGTCCAAAATACGGAATTCCGTCATAATACGGAAAACTTTCACCCATGCTAGTTTTTGACACCACATGACCCAGATAAAAACTGGTGACCTAGTTTTTGACCCCATATGATCCAGTTTCAAACTTGGCCTAGAAATCATCAACATAAACATTCTAACCTAGTTTCATGAAGAAAGGGTCATAACTGTGACCTGAAGAGTGTTAACAAGCTTTTCCTTTGATTTGACCTTATGGCCTAGTTTCTGAGACCATATGACCCTGTTTCAAATATGGCCTAGAAATCATCAAGATAAACATTCTGACCAAGTTTCATGAAGATAGTGTCATAAATGTGGCCTCTAGATTGTTAACAAGCTTTTCCTTTGATTTGACCTGATGACCTAGTTTTTGATACGGCATCACCCAGTTTCGATTCAGGCCTAGAGAGCATCAAGATAATCATTCTGTGCAAGTTTGTATCAAATCAAAACATAAATGAAACCTCTATATGGCTTAAAGGGCCAAAATAGAAAATTTTGCCGCTTTCAGGGGCAGTAACTCTAGAACCCACGATGGAATCTAGCCAGTCTTGGAAAGGAACAGAGATCTTATTCTGACTTAAGTTGTATGTAAGTGTGGTTAAAATCAAATATAAAATGTCACTTCTATTGTGTTCACAGGATAATAAGAGGGCCATGATGGCCCTATATCGCTCACCTGTTATCATTGCACTTGAGGACAAGAAGGTCCTCAGTAAAATATCAAAGTCCAAAGGACAGAAACAACAAAGGGAAGAAATTTAACCAAAAAGAAAAAAAATTCTTACAAGGTATAGATATGTCAAAATACACCTAAAAATTGGAGGTACCATCCATGTTGTACCACAGAAAAGTGGTCTCGGTTTTTCCCTACGGCCAAAAAAAAAAAGTTACTAAAAATAAGCTATTTATAGTAACGTAAAAGTGAAGTAATTAAAAAAATAAATATTGCAAGTGAACAAAAGAAGGATCTGCCAAATAAATCTGTTGACATAAATGAAAATTTCAGATCAGTATCTTCATTAGTTATGGAGATACACCCATTTTAATTTGAAATAAAGGGAGGTAATTTGACATAAAATCAGTCCATAGTTATCTACCCTGATTGTCTCTGTCCAACTAATAACAATAATGAAATTTCAAATAAGTCCTATAAGTACTTACTGATATAAATCCATTTTGATTACAATCAGGGGAGGTAATCAGACATAAAATAACTCTGGAACCTATGATTGGATCTGATTTGTCATGGAATCCAAGATTTATTGTTGTTGAAGACATTTTGGAAGTTTGTATCAAATAAAACCACAAATGAAGTCTCTATATGGCTGCAAAAGCCAAAATAGCCAATTTTGGACCTTTAAGGGGCCATAACTCTGGAACCCATGATAGAATCTGGCCAGTTGAAGAAAGGAAGCAAGATCTTGTGGTGATACAAGTTGTGTGCAAGTTTGGTTAAAATCAAATCATAAATAAAGCTGCTATTGTGCAGACAAGGTCAAAATAGCTAATTTTGGCCCTTTCAGGGGCCATAACTCTGGAACCCATTGTGGGATCTCGCCGGATCATGAAAGGAACCAAGATCTTATGGTGACACAAGTTTTGTGCAAGTTTGATTAAATTCAAATCATAAATGAAGCTGCTATTGTGCAGACAAGGTCAAAATAGCTAATTTTGGCCCTTTCAGGGGCCATAACTCTGGAACCCATAATGGAATCCCACCAGTTCAAAAAATGAACCAAGATTTTATGGTGATACAAGTTGTGTGCAAGTTTGGTTAAATTCAAATCATAAATGAAGCTGCTATTGTGCAGACAAGGTCAAAATAGCTAATTCTGGCCCTTTAAGGGGCCATAACTCTGGAACCCATCATGGAATCTGGCCAGTTCAAGAAAGGAACCAAGATCTCGTGGTGATACAAGTTGTGTGCCAGTTTGGTAAAAATCAAATCATAAATAAAGCTGCTATTGTGCAGACAAGGTCAAAATAGCTAATTTTGGCCCTTTCAGGGGCCATAACTCTGGAACCCATAACGGGATCTGGCCAGTTCAAAAAAGGTACCGTGACCTTATGGTGATACAAGTTGTGTGCAAGTTTGGTTAAAATAAAATCATAAATGAAACCACTATCGTGCAGACAAGGAATTGTTGACTCACGCACGCACGGACGGACTGACGACGGACGATCACAAAAGCTCACCTTGTCACTATGTGACAGGTGAGCTAAAAACAAGAGGGCCATGATGGCCCTATACCGCTCACCTGTTATCATTGCACTTGAGGACAAGAAGGTCCTCAGTAAAATATCAAAGTCCAAAGGACAGGAACAACAAAGGGAAGAAATTTAACCAAAAAGAAAAAAAATTCTTACAAGGTAAAGATATGTCAAAATACACCTAAAAATTGGAGGTACCATCCATGTTGTACCACAGAAAAGTGGTCTCGGTTTTTCCCTATGGCCAATAATAAAAAAGTTACTAAAAATAAGCTTTTTATTGTAACGTAAAAGGGAAGTAATTAAAACAAGATGAACATTCTGACCAACTTTCATAAAGATCCCATGAAAAATGTGACCTCTAGAGAGGTCACAAGCAAAAGTTTACGCACGGACGGACGACGGACGCTGCGCGATCACAAAAGCTCACACTGTCACTTCGTGACATGTGAGCTAAAAATGAATATTGTAAGTGAACAAAAGAAGGATCTGCCAAATACGAGGGGCGTTCAATATGTAATGTTACTCCGTATGTAGTTCCGTAACCGCTTGTTATTTTTTCGGCACATTATAGAGCAATTTATTGGGAACACAATGCTATATAAATTATAAAAATCGGCAGGTTCAAAGTAAAAAATATAATCATTTTAGTGAGGTGTACTCAGGTATACTGGACCATAATTATAATTTAGGTTTGTCCTGGGCAGCCAGAGTCTCGGTAAAATAGAATAACTTGTAAAATCACAAAATTCTATCATTTTTCTACAAGGTACAGCAATTTGTGATGCGTTTGCGTTTGTTTTAAACTATTTATTGCATTTTTAATTTTACAACATAACTAAAAAATCTAAACTCAAGGTTGATTCCATCTGGAATGAGTGTTGAGAGCGATTAATCAAAGTTGTAAGAACTAGTTTCCAAATCGAGAATTAAGATATTAGTATCAACTTAAAATACAAGAATTTTTTAAACGATGATTATCGCGCCTGACAAAATTGCAGAGGCTTATTATATTCACCTAATTTTTTTTGAGTAAAAATATACACACTCAATTTAAAACTGTTATAAACATTTTTATTTTAGTTTTCAAATGTTTTTGTGAAGATCATGATTTGTTTATCTGTTTAAACTGAAAATTGAACTATAGTTCTAGTTGTTGAATAGTAGAATCAAGGAATTGCATATTACAATCTCAATATTTTGGACATAAAATTGTCTAGTATACCAGAGTACACCTCATTCAAATGATTATATTTTTACTTTGAATCTACCAATTTTTATAATTTATACAACATTTTGTTGCCAATAAATTGCTTTATAATGTGCTGAAAACCGCATCTAAAAATAACAAGCGGTTACGGAACTACATACGGAATAACATTACATATTGAACGCCCCTTGTAAATCTGTTGACATAAATGAAATTTCAGATCAGTATCTTCATTAGTTATGGAGATATACCCATTTTAATTTGAAATAAAGTGAGGTAATTTGACATAAAATCAGTCCATAGTTATCTACCCTGATTGTCTCTGTCCAACTAATAACAATAATGAAATTTCAAATAAGTCCTGTAAGTACTTACTGATATAAATCCATTTTGATTACAATCAGGGGAGGTAACCAGATATAAAATAACTCTGGAACCTACGACTGGATCTGATTTGTCATGGAATCCAAGATTTATTGTTGTTAAAGATATTTTGGAAGTCTGTATCAAATAAAACCATAAATGAAGTCTCTATATGGCTGCAAAAGCCAAAATAGCCAATTTTGGACCTTTAAGGGGCCATAACTCTGGAACCCATGATGGAATCTGGCCAGTTGAAGAAAGGAAGCAAGATCTTGTGGTGATACAAGTTGTGTGCAAGTTTGGTTAAAATCAAATCATAAATGAAGCTGCTATTGTGCAGACAAGGTCAAAATAGCTAATTTTGGCCCTTTCAGGGGCCATAACTCTGGAACCCATTGTGGGATCTGGCCGGATCAAGAAAGGAACCGAGATCTTATGGTGACACAAGTTTTGTGCAAGTTTGATTAAATTCAAATCATAAATGAAGCTGCTATTGTGCAGACAAGGTCAAAATAGCTAATTTTGGCCCTTTCAGGGACCATCACTCTGGAACCCATAATGGAATCTCGCCAGTTCAATAAAGGAACCAAGATTTTATGGTGATACAAGTTGTGTGCAAGTTTGGTTAAAATCAAATCATAAATGAAGCTGCTATTGTGCAGACAAGGTCAAAATAGCTAATTTTGGCCCTTTAAGGGGCCATAACTCTGGAACCCATAATGGAATCTCACCAGTTCAAGAACGGAACCAAGATCTCGTGGTGATAAAAGTTGTGTGCTAGTTTGGTAAAAATCAAATCATAAATAAAGCTGCTATTGTGCAGACAATGTCAAAATAGCTAATTTTGGCCCTTTCAGGGGCCATCACTCTGGAACCCATAATGGGATCTGGCCAGTTCAAGAAAGGAACCGTGACCTTATGGTGATACAAGTTGTGTGCAAGTTTGGTTAAAATAAAATCATAAATGAAACCACTATCGTGCAGACAAGGAATTGTTGACACACGGACGGACGGACTGACGACGGGTGATCACAAAAGCTCACCTTGTCACTATGTGACAGGTGAGCTAATTACCAAATTTTGGCTCTTTTAGGGGTCAATCAGGGGCCGTAACTCTGGAACCTATAATTGGATCTGACAGATTCATCATGGAATACAAGATTTATTGTTGTTGAAAATATTTTGCAAGTTTATATCAAATCAAACTGTAAATGAACTCTCTATATGGCTGCAAAAGCAAAAATAACAAATTTGGCCCTTTAATGGGCCATAACTCTGGAACTCATAACGGGATCTGGCCAGTTTTCGAACGGAGAGGAGATATTATGCCAATACAAGTTGTTTGCAAGTTTGACTATAGTCGATTGCAGAATGTTGTCTCTATCGTGTTGAAAGGAACCGAGATATTATGCCAATACAAGTTGTGTGCAAGTTTTATTAAAGTTGATTGCAAAATGTGGTCTCTATCCTGTTCACAGCCAAAAATAGCAAATTTTGGCCCTTTAAGGGGCCATAACTCTGGAATCCACGTAGGGATCTGGCCAGTTTTCGAAAGGAACCGAGATATTATGCCAACACAAGTTGTGTGCAAGTTTTATTAAAGTTAATTGCAAGATGTGGTCTCTATCGTGTTCACAAGACAAAAATAGCAAATTTTGGCCCTTTAAGGGGCCATAACTCTGGAACTCATGATGGGATCTGGCCAGTTTTCGAAAGGAACCAAGATATTATTGTCAATACAAGTTGTGTTCAAGTTAGATTAAAACTGATTGCAAAATGTTGGTCTCTATTGTGTTCACAATAAAATGCGAACGGACAGACAGATGACGGACAAAATGCGATCACAAAGGCTCACCCTGTCACTATGTGACAGGTGAGCTAAACATAGGAGGTGCGCAAGATCGTATGATGATAAAGACTCATGCAAGGTTCCATCAATTCATATCAAATACTTTTTTCAGATAGGCACGTCACAAACTTTTGGCCGAACAGGTGGATAAACGAACAAGACCAAATCTATATGCCCCCTCCACTGAGTGGTGGGGCACAAAAATCTATATTTCTGTTATAGAAAGTCACTATTTATTCTCCATTATAAAGAAAGAGTAGCACTGGTAACATTTCATGTAAAACATCAAAGATTGGTTGCATCTAGGGTAACTAATAATTTACAATTCTTGTGCACTATTCTTTTCTTTAGAGTATTATTTACTGAGAAAACGCATTAAATATATTAAAGTGAAAGCCAAGGTTTGGAGAAAGGCAGAATGATGGGTCTGTTTAACTTATATATGACCTTTGGTAAATGTTTCCTCATCATCAAGATCCTTGTTGTCATCTCCCACTTTGTTTGATTTCTTTTTCCCAGCAGATTGATCTTTCTTTGCCGAGTCTATGATCCATTCCATACCAGAGTCAGATTCCCGCCACTCTCCACTCTTATTGGGTGACTTTTCTGGTGTTTTTGGCTCATCAGCTTCCTCAAGTTGTTGCGCTGACTGTTCTCTACGACAGAAAACCTGTCAACACAATCCAAATATCCTTTACTTAGTACCTCTATTTCAAACTAGTGAAGAGTAATACACCAAAAATATGGCCTTGTCACAGAAATATGGCAAATTTTAAGTAAAAAAAGAGGCCATAACTACGTCAAACAAGACCTAGTTTTTGACCCCATATGACCCAGTTTCAAATTTGGCCTAGAAATCATCAAGATAAACATTCTGACCAAGTTTCATGAAGACAGGGTCATACATGTGGCCTCTAGGTTGTTAACAAGCTTTTCCTTTGATTTGAGCTGATGACCTCATTTTTGACCAGACATGACCCAGTTTCGATCCAGGCCTAGAGATCATCAAGATAATCATTCTGTGCAAGTTTGTATCAAATCAAAGCATAAATGAAAACTCTATATAACAGAAAGGACCAAGTAACTCTAGAACCAATGATGGAATCTAGCCAGTTTTCAAAAGGAACTGAGATCTTATTGTGACTTAAGTTGTGTGTAAGTGTGATTAAAATCAAATATAAAATGTCACTTCTATCTCGTTCACAAGGTAAAAATTACCAAACTTTGGCTCTTTTATGGGTCAATCAGGGGCGGTAACTCTGGAACCAATGACTGGATCTGACAGATTCATCATGGAATCCAAGATTTATTTTTGTTGAAGATATTTTGCAAGTTTGTATCAAATCAAGCCATAAGTCTCTATATGGCTGCAAAAGCCAAAGTAGCAAATTTTGGTCCTTTAAGGGGCCATAACTCTGCAAACCTTAATGGGATCTGGCCAGTTTTCGAAAGGAACTGAGATATTATGCCAATACAAATTGTGTGCAAGTTGATTAAAGTTGATTGCAAAATGTTGTCTCTATCGTGTTCATAAGCCAAAAATAGCAAATTCTGGCCCTTAAATGGGCCATAACTCTGCAGCCCATGATGGGATCTGGCCAGTTTTCGAAAAGAACTGATATAATATGCTAATACAAGTTGTGTGCTAGTTTGATTAATGTTGATTGCAAAATGTGGTCTCTATCGTGTTCACAAGCCAAAAATGGCAAATTCTGGCCCTTTAAGGGGCCAGTTTTCGAAAGAAACTGAGATATTATGCCCATACAAGTTGTGTGCAAGTTTTATTAAAGTTGATTGCAAAATGTGGTCTCTACCGTGTTTACAAGCCAAAAATGGCAAATTTTGGCTCTTTAAGGGGCCATAACTCTGAAATCCATGATGGGATCTGGCCAGTTTTCAAAAGGAACCTACATATTATGCCCATACAAGTTGTGTGCAAGTTTTATTAAAATCAAGTATAAAATGAGGTCTCTATCCAAGGAAATTGTAGACGGACGGAGGGAAAACAGACCAAGGGCAATCACAAAAGCTTATCCTGTCACTATGTGACAGGTGAGCTAACAAACGGGCCAAGATGGCCCTAGGTCGCTCACCTGAGAAACACACCATAATAGTGTAAACATGCTTGACTTGTAATTTCATAGAAACAAATATTCTGGCCAATTTTCATTAGGATTGGACCAAAAATGTGGTCTCTTGAGTTAAAACAAGTATTTTCATTCATATGACCTAGTGACCTAGTTTTTGACCCCAGATGACCCATATTCAAACTTGACTTAGATTTCATCAAGGCAATCATCCTGACCAAATTTCATGAAGATCAACTGAAAGTAAGGCTACATCACATACACAAGGTTTTTCTTTGATTTGACCTAGTGACCTACTTTTTGACCCCAGATGACCCATATTCCAACTCGACCTAGATTTCAACAAGGCAATCTTCTGACTCAATTTCATGAAGATCAATTGAAAAATACAACCTCTATCGTATACACAAGGTTTTTCTTTGATTTGACCTAGTGACCTAGTTTTTGACCCCAGATGACCCATATTCGAACTTGGCCTAGAATTCATCAAGGCAATCATTCTGACCAAATTTCATGAAGATCAATTGAAAAATACAGCCTCTATCGCATACACAATCTAAATATTAACAGACGACGGACATCGAGCGATCACAATAACTCACCTGAGCATTGCTCATTGCTCAGGTGAGCTAAAAATGGTACAGGTAGTCCAAATCACTTTGCTGTACCTTCAGAAACAAGAAAGTAGGTCAGGGTTAAGAATATTAAAGATGAGTTAATCTGTATCAAAAATTATGCATGTGGTCCAAAACTGGAGGGCCCTATGTTGCTCACTTGAGTAACATAAACATGTTTTACCTAAAGATTTCATGGAGATAAATACTCTGACTAATTTTCATTAAGATTGGACCAAAAAATGTGGCCTCTTAAACAAGCATTTTCTTTGATTTGACCCAGTGACCTAGTTTTTAACCCTACATGGCCCAGATATGAACTTGTCCAAAATTTCATGAAAACATTCTGACAAAGTTTTGGAAAGATTGGAGCAAAAAAGTGGCCTCTAGCATCTATACATGCTTTTCCTTTGACTTGAACTAGTGACCTAGTTTTTGACCCCAGCTGACCCAGATTTGAAATCATCCAAGACTTCATGATAACATTCTAACCAAGTATTTTGAAAATAGAACCAAAGTGCCCCTTAGGGTGTAAACAAGTTTTATTCTTTAATTTGACCTGGTGGCCTAGTTTTTGACATCATATGACCCAGATAAAAATCCATCCGAGATTTCATGCAGACAAACATTCTGACCAAGTTCTATGCACATCAAATGAAAAATGCAGCCTCTATTGCATGCACAAGGTTTTTCTTTGATTTTATCAAGTGACCTAGTTTTTGACTCCGAGATGAATCAGATTTAAGAGATCATTTGGACCAAGTTTCATGAAGATAGGTCATAAATGTGGCCTCTGGAGTGTTATCAAGCTTTTCTTTTGATTCAACATGTTGACCTAATTTTTGACCCTACATGACCCAATTTGAACTCATCAAGACAAATTTTCTGACCAATTCTCATGTGTCTGAAACTTAAATTGTGCTCTATAGAATGTTACCAAGATTTTCTTTTGATTTGGCCTACTGACCTAGTTTTTGACCCCACATGACCCAGTTTCGAACTTGACCTAGAGATCAAGACAAACATTCTGACCAAGTTTCATAAAGATGGAGTCACAACTGTGGCCTCTACAGTGTTCACAAGTTTTTCCTTTTATTTAACCGGGTGACCTAGTTTTTGACCCCACATGACCCAGATTAGAACCTGAACTAGAGATCATGAAGACAAACATTCTGACCATGTTTCATAAAGATTGAGTCACAACTGTGGCCTCTAGAGTGGTCACAAGCTTCTCTTTCGATCTGTTGAGCTAACAAATCACAAAACAAGCCAAGGTACCAAAAGTCTTTGTTTGAAATCCCTGAAATGAATAATCTGGACAAACTTTTTTGACAGGTGGGCAGAAAGACAGACTGATGGACAAAATCTATATATCTCCCCACATAGAGAGACATTGATCCTAACAAATACTAATGATTTCACATCTGTTTTCTTAAATACTTTAATTCAACAAATTGAACCAAATTTACCTCAACAAGTGAAAGATAAGCCAACATCTTTGTGTTCTGGTCTGCACATTCAAACATAGGTTGTGTGTTCATTTCCAACAATTTGATACGGTTTTCATCACTATGTTCAACAAGATTTATCAACAGACCAAGGCTCTGCAACATAAATAAACAAAGTATGCAGTAGATAAGTTAGGTATCATTTCAATAAAGATGAGTAAGAAAGACATATTCACCTTCCTGAATTTCAAGCGGGTCATTGATATTAAAGCGCTCACCTGTGTAGAAGGTACAAAAGTACTAAATAGGTTATCAAGCAGCACTTCCGGACTAGTCAAATAATGGCAGAAAGAAACAAGAGGACCATGATGGTCCTGAATCGCTCACCTCTTCCCACATGACCCAGTTCTGAGTATGACGTCGTTTTTTCTATTATTTGACATAGAGACCTAGTTTTTGAGCTAATGTGACCCAGTTTTGAACTTGATCTAGATATTATCAAGATAAAAATTCTGACCAATTTTCATGAAGATCCATTGAAAAATATGGTCTCTAGAGGTCACAAGGTTTTTCTATTATTTGACCTATTGACCTAGTTTTCTAAGTTACGAGACCCTGTTTTGAACTTTAACTAGATATCATCAAGGTGAACATTCTCACTAATTTTCATGAAGATCTCATGAAAAATATGGCCTCTAGAGAGGTCACAAGGTTTTTCTATTTTTATACCTACTGGCCTAGTTTTTGACCGCACGTGACCCAGTTTCGAAACTGACCTAGATATCATCAAGGTGAACATTCAGATCAATTTTCATGAAGATCCATTGAAAAATATGGCCTCTAGAGAGGTCACAACGTTTTTTCATTATTTGACCTACTGACCTACTTTTTGATGGCACGTGACCCACTTTCGAACTTGACCTAGATATCATCAAGATGAACATTCTGACCAATTTTTATGGAGATCCATTCACAAGTATGGCCTCTAGAGAGGTCACAAGGTTTTTCTATTTTTAGACCTACTGACCTAGTTTTTGACCGCACATGACCCTGTTTCGAACTTGACCTAGATATCATCAAGATGAACATTCAGACCAACTTTCATACAGATCCCATGAAAAATATGGCCTTTAGAGAGGTCACAAGGTTTTTCTATTATTTGACCTATTGACCTAGTTTTCTAAGGTACGAGACCCTGTTTTGAACTTTACCTAGATATCATCAAGGTGAACATTCTCACTAATTTTCATGAAGATCTCATGAAAAATATGGCCTCTAGAGAGGTCACAAGGTTTTTCTATTTTTATACCTACTGGCCTAGTTTTTGACCGCACGTGACCCAGTTTCGAAACTGACCTAGATATCATCAAGGTGAAGATTCAGATCAATTTTCATGAAGATCCGTTGAAAAATATGGCCTCTAGAGAGGTCACAACGTTTTTTCATTATTTGACCTACTGACCTACTTTTTGATGGCACGTGACCCACTTTCGAACTTGACCTAGATATCATCAAGATGAACATTCTGACCAATTTTTATGGAGATCCATTCACAAGTATGGCCTCTAGAGAGGTCACAAGGTTTTTCTATTTTTAGACCTACTGACCTAGTTTTTGACCGCACATGACCCTGTTTCGAACTTGACCTAGATATCATCAAGATGAACATTCAGACCAACTTTCATACAGATCCCATGAAAAATATGGCCTTTAGAGAGGTCACAAGGTATTTCTATTATCTGACCTACTGACCTAGTTTTTGGTGGCACGTGACCCACTTTCGAACTTGACCTAGATATCATCAAGATGAACATTCAGACCAACTTTCATACAGATCCCATGAAAAATATGGCCTCCAGAGAGGTCACAAGGTTCTGCTATTATTTGACCTACTGACCTAGTTTTTGAAGGCACGTGACCCACTTTCGAAACTGACCTAGATATCATCAAGGTGAACATTCTGACCAATTTTCATGAAGATCTTGTGAAATATATGGCCTCTAGAGAGGTCACAAGGTTTTTCTATTTTTAGACCTACTGACCTAGTTTTTGAACGCACATGACCCAGTTTCGAACTTGACCAAGACATCATCAAGATGAACATTCAGACCAATTTTCATACAGATCCCATGAAAAATATGGCCTTTAGAGAGGTCACAAGGTTTTTCTATTATTTGACCTACTGACCTAGTTTTTGATGGCACGTGACCCAGTTTCGAATTTGACCTAGATATCATCAAGGTGAATGTTCTGACCAATTTTCATGAAGATCTTGTGAAATATATGGCCTCTAGAGAGGTCACAAGGTTTTTCTATTTTTAGACCTACTGACCTAGTTTTTGACCGCACGTGACCCAGTTTCGAACTTGACCTAGATATCATCAAGGTGAACATTCTGACCAATTTTCATGAAGATCTTGTGAAATATATGGCCTCTAGAGAGGTCACAAGGTTTTTCTATTTTTAGACCTACTGACCTAGTTTTTGAAGGCACGTGATCCAGTTTCGAACTTGACCTAGATATCATCAAGATGAACATTCTGACCAACTTTCATAAAGATCCCACAAAAAATGTGACCTCTAGAGTGGTCACAAGCAAAAGTTTACGGACGCACGCACGGATGGACGGACGACGGACGCTGCGTGATCACAAAAGCTCACCTTGTCACTATGTGACAGGTGAGCTAAAAATCCTCCATTTTTTCCCTCTTAAAGTGGCATTTTTATGTTTTATGTAAGCCAGGTTCCTGCTTTTATTTCATTGTGGACCTATACCTGACATTTTCGTAGCATTTTCTAGGAGATTTTTTGCATTTAAAGAAATGTAAAGAAATTAGACTGTTGCAGGACAGTCACAGGACTTGTGTTGTTTTTCATACCCGTTCCCGAATTAATTAAATGATAATTGGTTTACATAGTTTTCAAATGGATGTGATACGAAATATATTCTCTTTGCGGGTATCGTTTTGTCATTTTAAGTGTAGAATTTCCTTGTGCAAGATAAATATAAAAGATGGACAGAGATACGCTACTTTCTTACATAAAGATTCATGGTTGGCCCGGAGTGTGAACACATAGACCATTTCAAACGTCAGTCAAATAGTGTACGCTATACAAATTATGTTCGTTATATAAACCTCGGTTACAAGGAACTAGTTTGATATATGGATGTAAGGAACCTCGGTTATAAGGAACAATTTTTAGAGGTCCAAAGCTGTTCCTTATAAGCGAGGTTTACTGTGCAGTGTTTGCTAAGGAATACACCAAGAATTGTACTGTAGTATGTATACTAATATTGAATAATCAAAGGGCCATAACTCAGTGAAAAATCATCCAACCGGAAAATGAAGACAACATGCACATCTCTCGATAGTGAACCTTTCAATGAAATTTGGCTAAACTCCAATATGTGCTTGCTGAGAAATACTCCAGACAAGATGAGTGTACAATAGCATACTAATGTTGAATAATTAAAGGTCAATAACTCAGTGAACAGGAGACAGCGTGCTTAACTATTTCGATGCTGGATAGTGAAATTGGGCACATCTGAGGAAGCTGTAGCTGACACTAGAGTGTTTAACCCTTTACCCCATATAGATACAACAGTATTGATTACTGATAACCAATACACTCCGTAGCATTATCTGTACACCATCCCAATACAGGTTAATGACTCAAATGTGGATGAAATTATAAGTGTCAAGAGGATCATGACGACCCTGGATCGCTCACTGGAGTAATATTGCCTACATGTCATTATCAATAACAAGAAAGTAGGTCAGAAGGTGACCCCACAAGATCCAGATTCGAACTTGACAAGAGGTCATCAAGAGACATTCAGACCTATTCTCGTGAGTTTCAAACTTAAAATGTGGCCTCTAGAGCAAATAACAAGACTTCCCTTTGATATGGCCTAGTGACCTAGTTTTTGACCCAACATGACCCCATTTCAAACCTGACCTACTGGTCATCAAGACAAACATTCTGACCAAGTTTCATAAAGGTTGGGTCATAAATAACATTGTGGTCTCTAGTGTTAACAAGCTTTTCCTTTGAACTGGCCTTGTGACCTAGTTTTTGACCCCACATGACCCAGTTTCAAGTTTGAAAGTGGCCTACACATCATCAAGATAAACACTATGACCAAGTTTCATGAAGATGGCTTCATAAATGTGGCCTCTAGAGTGTTAAAAAGCTTGTCCTTTGATTTGACCGGGTGACATAGCTTTTCATCCCACATGACCCTGTTTCGAACTTGGCCTAGAGATCATCAAGACAAACATTGTGACCATGTTTCATGAATATAGTTTCATAACCAAAAGACTTGGATAGATATGTGTCAGCAGTATTGTTTGCATATCGAGAGGTTCCACAGGCCAGCACCGGATTCTCACCATCTGAACTACTCTATGGCAGGACAGTCAGAGGACCTATGCAAGTACTTAAAGAACTTTGGACAGAAGCTGAAACACCAGAAACAAGAAACAGCTTAATATGTTTTAGACCTTAGAAATCGACTGAAGGAAACTTGTGAGATAGCTAGGGAAAGTCTGAATGCAGCACAGGAAATGTACAAACACCATTATAACAAGAGTGCCAGAAACAGAAATTTGAAAGTCGGGGATAAAGTACTATTACTTTTACTAACTAATCACAATAAGTTGATGCTCCAGTGGAAAGGACCTTATGAAGTAGTAGATGCGGTCAATAAAATGGATTATAAAGTAAAGGTCTGTGACAAAACAGGGCTTTAACATATCGATTTTCTCAAAAAGTATGTTTTTGCCGTAAGTGTTTCCGTGATCGAGACTGATGAAAGTTCAGAGAGAAGAATGGTTGATGACTCGAATCATTTAGGCAAGGTAGCCAGAGGAAAATTCTGTATATGAGATATTTGGTCTCACCAGCTCTACGTTTTAACAAAGGACATTCTACATCGTTTGTCAGCTAGTCTAAGACATAGTCACCTTAGCGATTGGACCCAAACTATTGTTCAAGACACTAAAGGCATAGGCACTTCCCTGGGTCATATAACCAGTATCTTGACATACAATAAGCATATTCTAAGTCAAAAAGAGGCCATAATTCAGTCAAAATGCTTGATAGAGTTGCCTCCTCATTTTTACAGACTGGGGTCATGATGGTAAACAAGTATGCAAAATATGAAAGCAATATCTCAATGGACTTTGAAAATATTTGGGGTGGTTCGCAAACTTTTAACATTTGTGTGTCGCTCACGCTCATGCCAATGCCTGAGCGAGTAGGGCAACTCCCCTATTCTTTGAATAGTCGAGCTAAAAACAAGTTGAAAATAGGGGCACAGCCTTGGAACGGTCAGTAACCTGTATAGGAAACTGGGAATCTCTATATGGCTGCAAAAGCCAAAATAGCAAATTTTGGCCTTTTAAGGGGCCGTAACTCTGGAACCCATGATTGGATCTAGCCGGTTTTTCAAAGAAACTGAGATATTATGCCAATACAAGTCAAGTGCAATTTTGATAAAAATTGATTGCAAAATGTGGTCTCTATCATGTTCACAAGAAATTCTGAACGGATGACGGACGGACGATCACAAAAGCTTACCTTGTTACTACATGACAGGAGAGCTAAAAGTAAGGGTGTAGCATATATGCCACATTTCATGAAATGCCCAATATTGTTTTGGCGGGAGATAAAAATATATAAGAAAAGGTTAATTGCCCTGAACAAATTTGATTTGACCCCAGAATACCCATATTTGAATTTGACTTAGATTTCATCAAGGTAACCATTCTGACTAAATTTTATTAATACCCAGTGTAAAATGACTGGGTGACCCTAGTTTTTGACCCCAGATTAAACATATTCGAACTTGACCTAGATTTCATCAAGACAAATATTCTGATCAAATTTCATGATGACTGTTACCATCTACACATATGGCCAGGAAATGCAGACAGTTAAAATGACATACAGCTTGGACTGGAAAATGTACCTATTCTGACTTGTTCTCTATAAACAATGACAACTTCCCTATATCAATCTGTTAAACTATCTCTAACAATCTATATATTGTAATTTCCTTGCACCATTTAATTTTAAGGTTTTTTTTTAAAGAGATGAATAACTTACAAGCACATAAAGGTCAAATCTGAGATCAACTGTAGCATATTGTGGTGACTGTAAAATACAAAGTAACACAGTCTCAATGACTGGGCCCTGCTCTCCTATCCTCATACAACCTGTATCTGAAAATAGATAACAAAGAGGTACATGCATGAGTCTGCTAATCTCCTATCCTCATAAAACCTGTACCTGAAATATTAAAAAACTAGAAATGTGTCCATGGGACACAGATGCCCCCACTACATGACATTAAAATGACAATTTTTTCCCAGGTCAGGAGCCATAACTCCTACAATACTGAATGAATCCGGACGCGAAACCCCAGGTGCACAACTGCACATGCTGACCAACATTCCTGTAAACTTTGGTGACTCTAGGTCAAATACTTTTGGAGCTACGCACAACACAACATTAAAATGACCAATTTTTAACTAAGTCAGGGGCCATAACTCCTACAATACTGAATGAATCCAGACCCGAAACCCCAGGTGCACATCTGCACATGCTGACCAACATTCCTGTAAACTTTGGTGACTCTAGGTCAAATACTTTTGGAGCTACGCACGACACAACATTAAAATGACCAATTTTTAACTAAGTCAGGGGCTATAACTCCTACAAGACTGAATGAATCCAGACACGAAACCCCAGGTGCACAACTGCACATGCTGACCAACATTCCTGTAAACTTTGGTGACTCTAGGTCAAATACTTTTGGAGCTATGCGCGACATAACATTAAAATGACCAATTTTTTACTAAGTCAGGGACCATAACTCCTACATGACTGAATGAATCCGGACGCGAAACTCCGGGTGCACAACTACACATGCTGACAAACATTCCTGTAAAGTTTTGTGACTCTAAGTCATATACTTTTGGAGCTAGGCGCGACACAACACTAAAATGACCAATTTTTACAAAGTCAGGGGCCATAACTTCTACATGACTGAATGAATCTGGACGCGAAACCCCAGGTGCACAACTACACATGCTGACCAACATTCCTGTAAAGTTTTGTGACTCTAAGTCAAATACTTTTGGAGCTAGGCGCGACACAACATTCTCGGAAGGATGGACGGAAGGACAGACGGAAGGACGGAAAGACGGACGGACGGACAAGGGCAAATCTATATGCCCCCCACAAAAGTGGGGGCATAACAAGAAAGTAGGTCAGTAGGTCAAGGTCACAGTCAAGTGACATCATATATCTTGGGGTCATCAGGTAATTATAATTAAAGTCTTATAGGATCAGATGATTTTTTAAGTATTTTTCCTATATAACTCACATGGGGTTTGCGCATAACACTCTGACTCACTGAGGTTAACATTCATGCCAAATATAAACTAGAAATTGCTTTTGTAAAAAAGAGCATGTCTCCCCCAATGCAAAGTTCTATAGGCAAGAAGTCAATAGGGGTCAGGAGCGAAGTCAGAGACACTGATGGTTGGCTGCAATAAAGATCATCTACTTGGCATGTCCAGTCATCCCGCTAAGTTTCAACACTCTTGGCCTAGTGGTTTTCAAGTCACTGTTCAGGCTCCTGTGACCTTGACCTTTGATGAAGTGGCCCCAAAATAAATAAGGGTCATCTACTCTGCATGTCCAATCATCCTATTAAGCTTCAACATTCTAGGTCAAGTGGTTCTCAAGTTATTATCCAGAAATGATTTTACATGACCAGGCCCCTGTGACCTTGACCTTTAATAGACTGACCCCAAAATCAACATTCTGGGTCAAGTGGTTCTCAAGTTATTGATCAGAAATTGTTTTCCATGTTTAGGCTCCTGTGACCTTTACCTTTAACAGAGTGACCCCAAAATTGATAGGGGTCATCTACTCTGCATGTTCAATCATCTTATGGAGTTTCAACATTCTGGATCAAGAGGTTCTCAAGTTATTGATCGGAAATTGTTATCAATGTTCAGACCCCTGTGACATTGACCTTTAACAGAGTGACCCCAAAAACAATAGGGGTCATTTACTATGCATGAACAATCATCCTATGAGGTTTCAACGTTCTGGGTCGAGAGGTTCTAAAGATATTGATCGGAAATGGTTTTCGATGTTCAGGCCCCTGTGACCTTGATCTTTAACAGATTGACCCCTATAGATTTTAGATTATAGATCTACTCTGCATGACCAATCATCCTATGAAGTTTCAACATTCTGGGTCAAGTTGTTCTCAAGTTACTGACCAGAAATGGTTTTCAATGTTCAGGCTTTCAACATTCTGGGTCAAGTGGTACTTAAGTTATTGATTGGAAATGGTTTTCAATGTTCAGGCCCCTGTGACCTTGACCTTTGACAGAGTGACCCCAAAAACAATAGGGGTCAGCTACTCTACATGACCAATCATCCTTTTAAGTTTCAACATTCTGGGTCAAGTGGTTCTCTAGTTATTGATTGGAAATGTTTTCCATGTTCAGGCCCCTGTGACCTTGACCTTTGACGGAGTGACCCCCAAAAAATAGGGATCATCTACTCTACATGACCAATCATCCTCTGATGTTTCAACATTCTGGATCAAGTGGTTCTCTAGTTATTGATCAGAAATGGTATTCAATGTTCAGGCCCCTGTGACCTTGACCTTTGACGGAGTGACCCCAAAAACAGCAGCCCTACAACCCTATGAAGTTTGAAGGTTCTAGATCAGAGACGGACGGACGGACAGGGCAAAAACATCCTCATACAACCTGTTCCTGAAAGTAATTAACAAAGATGTACATGCAAGAATCAGCTAATCTCCTATCCTCATACAATCTGTACCTGAATGTAATTAACAAAGAGGTGCATGCAAGAGTCAGCTAATCTCCTATCATCATACAATCTGTACCTGAATGTAATTAACAAAGAGGTGCATGCAAGAGTCAGCTAATCCTCATAAAACATGTACCTGAAAGTTATTAACAAAGAGGTACATGCAAGAATCAGTAAATCTCCTAACCTCATACAATCTGTACCTGAGAGTAGATAAAACAAGCGGGCCAAGATGGCCCTAGGTTGCTCACCTGAAAAACACACCATAAAAGTGTAAATATGTTCGACCTAGTGATTTCCTGGAAACAAATATTCTGGCCAATTATAATTAAAGTTGGCCTAAAATGTGGTCTCTTAAATGTAAACAAGTATTTTCCAAGATATGACTTAGTGACCTAGTTTTTGACCCCAGATGACCCATATTGACCTAGATTAGACCTTAGAAGGCAATCATTCTGACATAATTTTATGGAGATCAATTGAAAAATACAGCCTCTATTGCATGCACAAGATATTTCTTTGATTTGATCTAGTGACCTAGTTTTTAACCCCAGATGACCCATATTCGAACTTGGCCTAGATTTTATCAAGGCAATCGTTCTGACCATATTTCATGAAAATCAATTTAAAAACACAAGGTTCTTCTTTGATTTGATCTAGTGACCTAGTTTTTTGATGCCAGATGACCCATTTTCGAACTTGGTTTAGATTTCATCAAGGTTATCATTCTGACAAAATTTCATGAAGATTAGTTGAAAAATACAGCCTCTATTGCATATACATGGTTTTCCTTTGGTCTGACCTAGTGACCTAGTTTTTGACCCCAGTAGACCAAAGTTCATGAAGTAGATAAAGAGGGCCCTGAAGGCCCTATACCGCTCACTGGACCTATAGACACAAACATTTTTACAAAGTTTTATGAAGATCAAGTAGATTAAAATTCTGACCAAGTTTCATTAAGATATGTTCATAAATGTGGCCTCTAGATTGTGAACTTGGCCTAAAGATCATAAAGATTAACATTCTGACCAAGTTTCATGAAGATACAGTTATAAATGTGGCCTCTAGATTGTTAATAAGCTTTATCGTGGATTTGACCTGGTTACCTAGTTTTTGACCCCACATGACCCAGATTCTAACTTTACCTTAAGATCATTAAGATTAACATTCTGACAAAGATTCATTAAGATATGGTCGTAAGTGTATTGTCTTATAAGTGTTAACTAGTGTTTCTTTTGACCTAGTTTTTAACCCCACATGACCCAGATTCCACCTTGAAATAAAGACCATCAAGATTAACATTCTGACCAAGTGTCATGAAGATACAGTCATAAATGTGACCACAAGAGCTTGTAGAACACAAAATGCCCCCCTTGATACATTCAGTAATTGCATAAGGAACAGAAATTATTTTGTCCCTGTACACAACAGTTCTACTATTTTGGGTAAACAACCTTGACCTTTGACCTACTGACCTCAAAATCAATAAGGGTCATTTCGTTGTCATGATCAACCTGCCTATTAAATTTCTTGATCCAAGGCCCAAGCGTTCTCAAGTTATCATCCCGAGACAGATTAACTGTTCTGGGGTAATGTGACCTTTACCTTTGACCTACTGACCTCAAAATCAAAATCAAGGGGTCATCTTCTGGGTCAAGTGGTACTTAAGTTATTGATTGGAAATTGATTGATCAACCTCCCTATCAAGTTTAGTGATCCAAGGAAACTGTTTAGCTGTTCCGGATCACTGTGACATTGACCTTTGACCTGATCTTAGAATCAATAGGGGTCATCTGCTGGTCATGATTAACCTCCCTCACAACTTTTCATAATCCTAGGCCCAAGCATTCTTTAGTTATCATCCGAAACAGATTGGTCTACATACCAACTGACTGACCGACTGAACGACATCTGCAAAGAAACAAGAGAGCCAAGATGGCCCTAGGTCGCTCACCTGAGAAACACACCATAACACACAACAGTGTAAACATGTTTGACCTAGTGATTTCATGAAAAAAATATTCTGACCAATTATCATTAAAATTGGAGCAAAAATCTTGGGTATATTAAGTATTTTCTTTGATTTGACCTAGTGACCTAGTTTTTGACCCCAGATGACCCATATTCAAACTTGACCTAGATTTCATCAAGGCTATCATTCTGACCAAATTTCATGAAGATCAATTGAAAACTACAGCCTCTATCGCATGCACAAGGTTTTTCTTTGATTTGACCTAGTGACCTACTTTTTGACCCTAGATGACCCATATTCAAATTTGACCTAGATTTTAGCAAGGCAAATCATTCCGACTTAATTTCAGGAAGATCAATTGGAAAATATAGCCTCTATTGCATACACAATGTTTTTCTTTGATTTGACCTAGTGACCTAATTTTTGACCCAAAATGATCCATTTTCAAACTCGGCCTAAATTTCATTAAGATAATCATTTTGACTTAATTTCAGGAAGATCAATTGAAAAATACAGCCTCTATCGCATATACAAGCTTTTCTTTTGATTTGACCTAGTGACCTACTTTTTGATCCGAGATGACCCATATTCCAATTTGACCTAGATTTAATCCAGGCAATCATTCTGACCAAAATTCATGAAGATTAATTGAAAAATACAGCCTCTATCGTATACACAAGGTTTTTCCTTGATCTGACCTAGTGACCTAGTTTTTGACCCGAGATGACCCATTTTCGAACTCGACCTAGATTTCATCAAGGTTATCATTCTGACCAAAATTCATGAAGATCAATTGAAAAATACCGCCTCTATCACATACACAATGTTTTTCTTTGATTTGGCCTGGTGACCTAGTTTTTGACCCGAGATGACCCATTTTCGAACTCGGCCTAGATTTCATCAAGGCAATCATTCTGACCAATATTCATGAAGATCAATTGAAAAATACAGCCTCTAGTGCATACACAAGGTTTTTCTTTGATTTGACCTTGTGACCTAGTTTTTCCGAGATGACCCATTTTCGAACTCGGCCTAGATTTCATCAAGGTTATCATTCTGACCAATATTCATGAAGAATAATTGAAAAATACAGCCTCTATTGCATACACAAGGTTTTTCTTTGATTTGACCTAGTGACCTAGTTTTTGACCCGAGATGACCCATTTACCAACTCGGCTTAGATTTCATCAAGGTTATCATTCTGACCAATATTCATGAAGATTAATTGAAAAATACCGCCTCTATCGCATACACAAGGTTTTTCTTTGATTTGACCTAGTGACCTAGCTTTTGACCCGAGATGACCCATTTTCGAACTCGGCCTAGATTTCATCAAGGCAATCATTCTGACCAATATTCATGAAGATCAATTGAAAAATACAGCCTCTAACGCATACACAAGGTTTTTCTTTGATTTGACCTAGTGACCTAGTTTTTGACCTCAGATGACCCATTTTCGAACTCGGCCTAGATTTCATCAAGGTTATCAGTCTGACCAATATTCATGAAGATTAATTGAAAAATACAGCCTCTATCGCATACACAAGGTTTTTCTTTGATTTGACCTAGTGAACTAGTTTTTGACCCCAGATGACCCATTTTCGAACTCGGCCTAGATTTCATCAAGGTTATCATTCTGACCAATTTTCATGAAGATCAGTTGAAAAATACGGCCTCTATCGCATACACAAGCTAAATGTTGACGGACAGACAGACGACAGACAGACGCCGGACATCGAGTGATCTCACCTGAGCATTGCTCAGGTGAGCTAAAAACACAGCCTCTATCGCATAAACAAGATTTTTCTTTGATTTGACCTAGTGACCTAATTTTTGACCCCAGATGACCCATTTTCGAACTCGGCCTAGATTTCATCAATATAATCATTCTGACCAAAATTCATGAAGATCAATTGAAAAATACAGCCTCTATCGCATACACAAGGTTTTTCTTTGATTTGACCTAGTGACCTAGTTTTTGACCCCATATGACCCATTTTCGAACTCGGCCTAGATTTTATCAAGGTTATCATTCTGACCAAATTACATGAAAATCAGTTGACGGAGTGACCCCCAAAAAATAGGGATCATCTACTCTACATGACCAATCATCCTATGAAGTTTCAACATTGTGGGTCAAGTGGTTCTCTAGTTATTGATCGGAAATGGTTTTCAATGTTCAGGCTTCAATGTTTCAATGTTGACGGAGTGACCCCAAAAACAATAGGGGTCGTTTACTCCAGCATCCCTACAACCCTATGAAGTTTGAAGTTCTAGGTCAAATGGTTCTCCAGATATTGCTCGGAAATGAAGTGTGACGTACGGACGGACGGACGGACAGGGCAAAAACAATATGTCTCCCCCAGAGGGGGAAGACATAATAAGAATCTAGAGCAATCAAGTGTTTGGGAAGTATTACATTAGCATACCATTATCATGTGTTAGATTGAGCAGCACCCGTAGTATTGCAAGTATACAACTATATACAACCCAGCCAAATGATTCTTTATCCACCTTTCCAGTAGACACATTCTCCTTGAGAGGATATATTGATAAACAGCACTGACATGTCCGCAATGCTCTGAAATAAAAACACATTTCTTGAAATCTATAGTTTAACCTCAATATACATACTAAAATACTTGCCACGTAAGGTTTAGAAATGGTAACATACTTGATGATTTCTTGTTAAGCATCCATTTAGACACCCAAATACTGTGAAATCATTTAAATTCGCTGGCATGAAATTTCGTGCAAATGTGAAAAAGGACTGTTTCGCACAGGCTTTAATTCGCGCGTTTCAAGTTTAGAAATGAAAAAATAAGATTAAAAATTAATAACAGCACGGTCTTTAATTCGCGCATCGGTCCTAGCGCGAAATACGTGAAAAATCGTCCTAAGCGAATAAATATGATTTCACAGTATGAACTTTTATTACAATTTACCATTCAAAATTTAAGATACTTGTGAATAAAAAAGACTGGTCATTAGAAAGAACAAAAGTGGTCTTTGTTCACAGGTGGTCTTTGTCTGGAGGGTTCACATATGAAATATGCATGTATATTCATGCTTCAAGACATGCTGCATTCAGTAATTGCACAAGGAACAGAAATTATTTGGTCACTGAACACAGAAGCTCTACTTTTCTAGGCCAGTGTGACCTTGACTTTTGACCTACTGACCTCAAAATCCATTCTGGTCACCTGCTGATCATAATCAACCTCCCTATTATTTATCTTATTTATTTTGTTGGGTTTAACGTCGCACCAGCACAATTATAGGTCATATGGTGACATTCCAGCTTTGATGGTGGAGGAAGACCACTGGTGCCCCTCCTTGAATTATTTCATCACGAGCGGGCACCTGGGTAGAACCACGAACCTTCCTTAAGCCAGCTGGATAGCTTCCTCACATGAAGAATTCAAAGCCCTGAGTGAGGCTCCAACCAACATCCAGAAGGGGCATGTGATCTGAAGTCACTGACCTTAACAACTGGGCCCTGGAGGTCCCCAACCTCCCTATTAAGTTTCCCGATTCTAAGCCCAAGGGTTCTCTAGTTATTGTAATGAAATGGTTTAACTGTTCTGAATCACTTTGACCATGACATTTAACCTACTGACCTCATAATTAATAGGGATGACCTACTGATGCTCCCTATCAAGTATTATGATCCTAGGCCCAAGCATTCTCAAGTTATTATCTGGAAACGGTTTAACATTTCCAGGTCACTGAGACCTTGACCTTTGACCTACTGACCGCAAAATCATTAGGGGTCATCTGCTGGTCATGACCAACCTCCCTATCATCTTTCATGATCCTAGGCTAAAGCGTTCTTGAGTTATCACCCGGAAACAATTTAACTTGTCACTGTGACCTTGACCTTTGACCTACTGGCTTCATAAGGGGTCTTCAATAGGGGTCATCTGCTGGTCATGACCAACCTCCCTATCAATTTTCATGACCCTAGGCCTAAGCGTTCTTGAGTTATCATCCGGAAACTGTTTAACTGTTCCAGGTAACTGTGACCTTGACCTTTGACTGACTGACCTCTAAATCAATAGGGATCATCTGCTGGTCATGACCATCCTAGGTGGCGACCAGGTATGGGTACACAATTTCACATTTTTATAATAAATGCTATTATGCAGACAAGGTCAAAATAGCTAATTCTGGCCCTTTCAGGGGCCATAACTCTGGAATCCATAATAGAATCTGGCCAGTTCAACAAAGGAACCGAGATTATATGGTGATACAAGTTGTGTGCAAGTTTGGTAAAAATCAAATTATAAACTAGAAGATGCTTTTGTAAACAAGAGGGCCATGAAGGCCCTGTATCGCTCACCTGACCTATTGACCTAAAGATCATCAAGGTAGTTTCATTAAGATATGGTCACAAATGTGGCCTCTAAAGTGTTAACCAACTTTTCCTTTGTTTTGACCTGATGACCTAGTGTTTGACCCCATATGACTCAGATTCGAACTTGACCTAAAGATCATCAAGATTAACATTCTGACAACTGTAAGTGTACTTATATTAGCGCAGCTAAATTTTAGCGCAAACACCTTAAATTGAGTAGTTTTGACTTATTAGCGCATACTTGTATTAGCGCAGTATCAGCAGTGCTAAAATAACCAACTGGCGGTATCTGAAATACCAATATAAATATCTTTTATTGCATGCACACAAATAAACATGCATATCATTTAGATCAGCGTAAATCTGAATTTTTATAACAAATAGATCTTTTAGATTAATTGCAAAATGTAAGATAATAATTACGTGTTTTAGACTACTAAAAAATGTGGTTGTTTTTATAACAACTGTATATTAAAGTCTCTTGCAGATCTGTACAGATTGACTTTGTGGTGCAGTGTTAATATAAATCTTATATGTATGTATTATATGAATGTACACAAAGATGAGACTTAAATAAAATGTTGAACTCTGTATACCGTAAAAACTCGAATATTAACGCAGTTTTTAAGATTTTTTTCATTTTCTCAAAGGGGTGCGTAATATATACCAAGGTAGAGCTTCAAACATTTTTTCCCAGCTTGAAAACCCGAAAATATCGGCGAAATTCGGACAATTTTGTCAACTGTCATGTGTTTACATTTTGGGCCGTGCTTTTTTAACCTCCTCTTGAAGAGCGTTTTATTGTTTGGGTCTAAAAACACGTACGGAACAGAACCTCTGATGATATATGGTAAAGTTGATTTTATTTGTGAGTTTAAATTGTTTGTATTTGTAAATTTAATTAATAAGTATCGTACATATCCAGAGCACCGAATAAAGTGTCAGTTTAATAATTAGGCAAAATACAAAATTTTGCGGTTCCAGGTTGTATGTGTTCGATCATTAAAATCATTATCTTTCAAGGATGCTCAAATAAATTGCAATTAAAACAGATTGTTTGTTACTTCTTTATTTCCAGCAAATTATTACCGATCAATACAGCGGCTCGTACATTGTTAAACAAACATGCTAATTAGCCGCGATTTTCTCGTTTGATGTGCCCATAAGTATGAGATGTTTGTTCGCACGTCTGTTAAAGTGTACTTAGATGTTGACAGCTTGAGAAAGTTCTCAAATACTTTAGAAAGAATTTGTCTGTCAGATATTGTCACTGTTGTCTGTGACCGATTATGCAGCAATTGCGATTTTCACGAGAATTCGTTTTTACGCATGCCGCTAATGACCGATTTTGACTTTGTAAACAACATTTTCTGACTGATTTTTCGGTGCGTAATATATTTCAAAGTAAGCATTTTTCCCAAGATTTTGATACAAGATCTGGGGTGCGTAATATACATGCTAGCGTAATATATTAGAGTTTTTACGGTACTATAAATTTGTACATGTTACAGTGCAGAATGGTGATAACTGTTTGTTTTCAAATTCACATTTGGTTTTCAAAGCAGTAAAATGTTGTGGCACCATTTGTAATTAACGCGACCAGACAAACTGGCGATCTATACCAAAGGTGTTATACAATGTACGATGTTTACGGACAATGGCGAAGATCAAAAAATGCAACTTAATTTACAACAAGAGCTCGTCGAACACGAAATGCCCCCCTTGATGCATTCATTAATTGCACAAGGAACAGAAATTATAAACTCACTGTAAACATAAGTTTTACTGTTCTGGTCTAATCTGACCTTGACCTTTAACCTATTAACCTAACAAGAGATCACAGAGTGATCTTGGTTTCTGACCACTGAGCAATTTTTTAATGTTCCAAATTTTAAGACTAGCTCAAGATCAAAATCAAGGTTAAATTTCCTTTCGGTACAAAACACTGTGCATGTGGTCCAAATTTAAAAACTGTGGCTTGAGAAATGTGAAAGTAGATCACTAGATCATTTTGAAGGTCAAAGTTCATTTCGATAGACAGAACTATGCATGTGCTTCAAATTTGGAGGCTGTAGCTTGAGAAATGTGAAAATAGATACTAGGTAAAAATCAATGTCAAATTTCAGTTCAGAACACAAAAATATGCAAGCAGTCCAAATTTGGCTTCAGAAATGTCAAAGTAGGTCAATCTCAAGATCAAAGTTCATTTTGGTATACAAAGCTATGCATATGGTCCAAATTTGAAGGCTGTAGCTTGAGAAATGTGAAAGTAGGTCACAAGGTCAAAATCAAGGTCAAAATTTATTTCAAAAAACAAAACTATGCATGTGGTCCAAATCTGAAGCCTGTACCTTCAAAAAATGTAGAAGTAGGTCACTAGGTCAATAACAAGGTCAAAGTTTGTTTCGGTGCACAAAGCTATGCATGAGGTCCAAATTTGAAGGCTGTAGCTTGAAAAATGTGAAAGTAGGTCACAAGGTCAAAATCAAGGTCAAATTTTATTTCGGAACACACAACTATGCATGTGGTCCAAATTAACTATGCATGTGGTCCAAATTGAAGGCTGTAGTTAAAGAAATGTGAAAGTAGGTCACTAGGTCAAGATCAAGGTCAAGTCACGTCAATGTTCATCTTGCCACTTAAAACAATACATGTGATCCAAATTTTAATGATGTAGCTTGTAGACATGAAGATTCTAAGTTTTTCCCATGTGACCCCCCCCCCCCCCCCCTCCCCTCCCCCAGAGGTGGGGCCATATTTGACCCTAGACGGATAATTTTAACAAACTTGGTAGAGAACCACTACATGATACTATATTACAAATATCAATGCCCTAGTCTTTGTGGTTTGGACAAGAAGATTTTCAAAGTTTTTCCCTATATAAGTCTATGTAAACCATGTGACCCCCAGGGCAGGGCCATATTTAACCCTAGGGGAATAATTTGGACAAAATTAGAAGAGGACCATTAGATGATGTCATATACAAAATATCAAAGTCCTAGGACCTGTGGTTTTGGACAAGAGGTTTTTCAAAGTTTTTTTCCTATATAAGTCTATATACACAGTGTGACTCCTGGGCCAGGGTGGGGCCATATTTGACCCCGGGGAAATAATCTGAACAATCTTGGTAGAGGACCACTAGATTTTGCTACATACCAAATATCAAAGCCCTAGGCCCTGTTGTTTTGGACAAGAAAATCAGAAACCTTTTAACTGTTCCTGGCAAATGTGACCTTGACCCTTGACCTAATGACCTCAAAATCAATTGGGGTCATCTACTGGTCATGAATCAACCTCACTATCAATTTTCTTGATAATAGGCCTAAGCGTTCTTGAGTTACTGCCTAGAAACCATTTTATTGTTCCTGGTCACTGTGACCTTGACCTTTGATACACTGACCTCAAAATCAATAGGGGTCATCTGCTGGTCATGACCAAGCTCCCTATCAATATTCATGATCCTAGGCCCAAGCATTCTTGAGTTATCATCCAGAAACAGTTTTACTGTTCAGGGTCATTGTGACCTTGACCTTTGACATACTGACCTCAAAATTAATAGGGGTCATCTACTGGTGATGAACAACCTCCCTATCAACTTTCATGATCTTAGGCCCAAGCATTCTTGAGTTATCATCTGGAAACCGTTTTACTAATCAGGGTTACTGTGACCTTGACCTTTGACATACTGATCTCAAAATCAATAGGGGTCATCTGCTGGTGATGACCAACCTCCCTGTCAACTTTCATGATTCTAGGGCCAAGCGTTCTTGAGTGATCATCTGGAAACGGATTGGTCTACATAAAGACCGACCGACTGACGGACATACAGACCGACTGACATCTGCAAAACAATATACCCCTCCTTCTTCGAAGGGGGGCATAAAAATAGATGACTTTTGCACTAATGTTCGAACAGGTTTAAATATCTTATTCAAAACTTTCTGCAGAATATTAGTTAGGAATGCAGTTATTGTCATATTTACACAATAAATATGTATTTCGCTCTGTTCTGTTGCATTGTAATTACAGTATTTTCAATACGATAAATGTTCCTTTTTAATTAGGAAAGCCTTTCTTTTCAGTCTAATATTAGCGCTAGACATGTATTAGCGCACGCCCGATCCCGCTAATAGCGCGAAAATTAGTACTCCACTAATATTAATACACTTACAATAAATTTTATGAAGATACAGTCATAAATGTGGCCTCTAGAGTGTTAACAAGCTTTTCCTCTGATTTTGACCCAGTGACCTAATTTTTGACCCCACATGACACATGACAAGAAATTGTGGACGGACAGACTATGGATGATCACAAAAGCTCACCCTGTCACTATGTGATAGGTGAGCTAAAAAATCATGTCTCACAATTCAGCACTAAAATTTTAGTCTTTTTAAATTATTAGGACAAAAAAGGTCTATATTCTCTCTCTGAAAGTTACCTGGATTTCGAGTATACAGCGATTTTATAGAGATAGTGGGCATCAAGGGATATAATTGAATTCAGAACAGATACTGCTGACTTTCACATACATAAGATCTGTGAGGATACAAGTTAGCTTCATAAATTATTATAAGAACTAGAGAGAATTTATACATACCTATCAATCCAAAATATATCAAAACAATTATGGCAAAGCATAAGCAATACAAACAAGTCCAATAACCCAAATAAGATTAGCTTTGATGCTGCTTTGTATACACACCTACACACACCGATTGTACTACAAATTTGTACTGGTTCAAATGTCAGTAAATTAGGATTTATCATCTTCAATAAACTTACCTGCTTAATGATGGTATTAAACAAGAGCCTTTATATGATATCAAATAATTCTGGTTATCACCATTCAAATATGTTACCTGAAAAAAACAAAAAACAAGAGGGCTATGATGGCCCTATATCGCTCACCTGTTATCAGTGCACTTGAGGACAAGAAGGTCCTCAGTAAAATATCAAAGTCCAAAGGACAGGAACAACAAAGGGAAGAAATTTAACCAAAACGAAAAAAAATTCTTACAAGATATATGTCAAAATATACCTAAAAATTGGAGGTACCATCCATGTTGTATCACAGAAAAGTGGTCTTGGTTTTTCCCTACGGCCAATAATAAAAAAGTTACAAAAAACTAGAAAATGCTTTTGTAAAAAAGAGCATGTCTCCCCCAATGCAAAGTCCTATAGGCAAGAAGTCAATAGGGGTCAGGAGCGAAAGTCAAAGAGACACTGATGGTTGGCTGCAATAGGGATTATCTACTTGGCATGTCCAGTCATCCCGCTAAATTTCAACACTCTTGGCCTAGTGGTTCTCAAGTCACTGTTCAGGCTCCTGTGACCTTGACCTTTGATCAAGTGACCTCAAAATAAATAGGGGTCATCTACTCTGCATGTCCAATCATCCTATTAAGTTTCAACATTCTAGGTCAAGTGGTTCTCAAGTTATTTCCAAAACATGATTTTACATGAACAGGCCACTGTGACCTTGACCTTTAATAGACTGACCCCAAAATCAATAGGGGTCATCTACTCTGCATGTTCAATCATCCTATGAAGTTTCAACATTCTGGGTCAAGTGGTTCTCAAGTTATTGATCGGAACTGGTTATCAATGTTCAGGCCCCTGTGACCTTGACCTTTAACGGAGTGACCCCAAAAACAATAGGGGTCATTTACTCTGCATGAACAATCATCCTATGAAGCTTCAACATTCTGGGTCGAGAGGTTTTCAAGTTACTGATTGGAAATGGTTTTCCATGTTCACGCCTCTGTGGCCTTGACCTTTAACAGAGTGACCCCAAAATCGTTCGGGGTCATCTACTCTGCATGACCAATCATCCTATGAAGTTTCATCATTCTGGGTCAAGTCGTTCTCAAGTTACTGACCGGAAATGGTTTTCAATGTTCAGGCCCCTGTGACCTTGACCTTTCAAAGAGTGACCCCATCATCGTTAGGGATCATCTACTCTGCATGACCAATCGTCCTATTAAGTTTCAACATTCTGGGTCAAGTGGTTCTCAAGTTACTGACCGGAAATGGTTTTCAATGGTCAGGCCCCTGTGACCTTGACCTTTAATGGAGTGACCCCAAAATCGATAGGGGTCACCTACTTTGCATGTACAATCATCCTATGAAGTTTCAACATTCTGGGTCAAGTGGTTCTCTAGTTATTGATCGGAAATGGTTTTCCATGTTCAGGCCCCTGTGACCTTGACCTTTGATGGAGAGACCCCAAAATCAATAGGGGTCATCTACTCTTTATGACCAATCATCCTATGAAGTTTCAACATTCTGGGTCAAGTGGTTCTCTAGCTATTGATCGGAAATGGTTTTCAATGATTAGGCCCCTGTGACCTTGACCTTTGACGGAGTGACCCCAAAATCAATAGGGGTCATCTACTCTTCATGGCCAATCATCCTATGAAGTTTCAACATTCTGGGTCAAGTGGTTCTCTAGTTATTGATCGGAAATGGTTTTCAATGATTAGGCCCCTGTGACCTTGACCTTCGACGGAGTGACCCCAAAAACAATAGGGGTCGTCTACTCCAGCAGCCCTAGAACCCTATGAAGTTTGAAGGTTCTAGGTCAAATGGTTCTCCAGTTATTGCTCGGAAATGAAGTGTGACGTACGGACGGACGGACAGGGCAAAAACAATATGTCTCCTGGGGGGAGACATAATAAGCTATTTATAGTAACGCAAATGTGAAGTAATTAAAAAAAAAAAATATTATAAGTGAACAAAAGAAGGATTTGCCAAATAAATCTGTTAACATAAATGAAATTTCAGATCAGTATCTTCATTAGTTACGGAGATATACCCATTTTAATTTGAAATAAAGGGAGGTAATTTGACATAAGTATATAGTTATCTACCCTGATTGTCTCAGTCCAACTAATAACAATAATGAAATTTCAAATAAGTCCTGTAAGTACTTACTGATATAAATCCATATATATTACAATCAGGGGAGGTAATTAGATATAAAATAACTCTGGAACCTATGATGGGACCTGATTTGTCATGGAATCCAAGATTTATTGTTGTTGAAGATATTTTGGAAATTTGTATCAAAAACACCCATAAATGAAGTCTCTATATGGCTGCAAAAGCCAAAATAGCCAATTATGGACCTTTAAGGGGCCATAACTCTGGAACCCATGATGGAATCTGGCCAGTTCAAGAAAAGAACCAAGATCTTGTGGTGATAGAAGTTGTGTGCAAGTCTGGTTAAAATCAAATCATAAATGAAGCTGCTATTGTGCAAACAAGGTCAAAATAGCCAATTTTGGCCCTTTCAGGGGCCATAACTCTGGAACCCATTAAGGGATCAGAACGGTTCAAGAAAGGAACTGAGATCTTATGGTGACACAAGTTTTGTGCAAGTTTGATTAAATTTAAATCATAAATGAAGCTGCTATTGTGCAAACAAGGTCAAAATAGCTAATTCCGGCCCTATCAGGGGCCATAACTCTGGAACCCATTAAGGGATCTGGCCGGTTCAAGAAAGGAACCAAGATGTTATGGTGACACAAGTTTTTTGCAAGTTTGGTTAAAATCAAATCATAAATGAAGCTGCTATTGTGCAGACAAGCTAAAAATAGCTAATTTTGACCCCTTCAGGGGACATAACTCTGGAACCCATAAAGAAATCTTGCCAGTTCCAGAAAGGAACCAAGATCTTATGGTGATACAAGTTGTGTGCAAGTTTGGTAAAAATCAAATCATAAATAAAACTGCTATTGTGCAGACAAGGTCAAAATAGCTAATTTTGGCCCTTTCAGGGGCCATAACTCTGGAACCCATAATGGGATCTGGCCATTTCAAGAAAGGAACCGAGATCTTATGGTGATACAAGTTGTGTGCAAGTTTGGTTAAAATAAAATCATAAATGAAACCACTATCGTGCAGACAAAAAATTGTTGGCGGACGGACACACGCACGGAGGGACGACGGACGAAGGGTGATCACAAAAGCTCACCTTGTCACTATGTGACAGGTGAGCTAACAAAAACAAAAACAAGAGCTGTTGGAGAACAGCAATGCTCGACTATTCAACAGCCTTGTCAGTTGAATGAAAGTAAAAGTTCAAAATAGGGATTTTTTTTCTCTAAAATTGCAAAAAAGGGTTATGAAACCAGTAAAATGCATATCAGTTCAAGACATTGGACAATTGTGTGAAGTTTCAATCCATTCCCATTAGTGTGTACTGAGATACAAGCTTACATACAAGAACTTAACCAAAAATGGGACATAATTTGGTAACAAAAGGGCCATGAAGGCGCTGTATTGCTCACCTTACCTACTGACCTAAAGATCATCAAGATTAACATACTGACCAAGTTTCATTAAGATATGGTCATAAATGTGGCCTCTAAAGTGTTAACTAGCTATTCCTTCGATCTGACCCAGTGACCTACTTTCTGACCCAACACAACCCGATTCGAACTTGACCTAAAGATCATCAAGTTTAACATTCTAAGTTTCATGAAGATACAGTCATAAATGTGGCCTCTAGATTGTTAATAGCTCTTACTTTGATTTGCCCTAGTGACCTAGTTTTTGACCCTACCTGATCCAGATTCAAACTTGACCTAAAGATCATCAAGATTAACATTCTGACCAAGTTTCATTAAGATATGGTCATAAATGTTGCCTCTAAAGTGTTAACTAGCTTTTTCTTTGATTTGACCCAGTGACCTAATTTTTGATCTGACATGACTAAGATTCAAACTTGACATAAAGATCATCAAGTTTAACATTCTGACTAAGTTTCATGAAAATACAGTCATAAATGCAGCCTCTACAGTGTTAACAAGCTTTTCCTTTGATTTGACCTGGTGACCTGGTTTTTGACCCCAGATGACCCAATATCAAACTTGTCCAAGGTTTTATTGAGGATAACACTCTGATCAAGTTTCATTAAGATTGGGTCAAAATTGTGACCTCTAGAGTGTTAACAAGCTTTTCCTTCGATTTGACCTGATGACCTAGTTTTTTTACCCCAGATGACCCAAAATTGCACTCATCCAAGATTTTATTGAGTGTAACATTCTGACCAAGTTTCATTAAGAATTGGCCAAAATTGTGACCTCTAGAGTGTTAACAAGCTTTTCCTTTGATCTGACCTGGTGTCCTAGTTATTTGACCCCAGATGACCCAATATTGCACTCATCCAAGATTTTATTGAGTGTAACATTCTGACCAAGTTTCATTAAGAATTGGCCAAAATTGTGACCTCTATAGTGTTAACAAGCTTTTCCTTTGATCTGACCTGGTGACCTAGTTTTTGACCCCAGATGACCCAATATCAAACTCAACCAAGATTTTATTGAGGGTAACATTCTGACCAAGTTTCATTAAGATTAGGCAAAAATGTGACCTCTAGAGTGTTAACAAGCTTTTCCTTTGATCTGACCTGGTGACCTAGTTTTTGACCCCAGATGACCCAATATCGAACTCAACCAAGATTTTATTGAGGGTAACATTCTGATCAAGTTTCATTAAGATTAGGCAAAAATGTGACCTCTAGAGTGTTAACAGTCAAATTGTTGACGACGGATAACCTTTGAGCACTTTGTGTTGAGGTGAGCTAAAAATGCAAAGTAGAGTTATGTAACCTGTGCATTACATGTAAGATCATGACAGTGAACATTGGGTGTGAAGTTTCAATCCATTCCCATTAGTGGGTACTGACATAACCAGCTTACATACAACAAGAGGGTCATAATGACCCTGGATCGCTCACCTGAGTAATAAGAGCTACATGTTTCAAAGATCAAACGGATGATAAAATATTAAGAAAGTCAGTAGGTCACATTCATGGTCAATGAAATTCAGTTTTACGAATGGTGTGCAAAACTGTACATGCCATCAAAATTTCAGGACTGTATCTTAAAAAGCAAGAAAGTAGGTCAGTAGGTCAAGGTCACAGTCAAGTGATATTATTTGGTGTCATCAGGTAATTATAATTAAACAGTCTTGGAAATAGGATCAAATGATTTTTTAAAGTATTTTTTCCTATATAACTCACATACTAACTAAGTGACCCCAGGGCGGGGCCTCTTTTAACCTCAGGGGCATAATCTGAACAATTTTGGTAGAGGACTACTGGACAATGCATCATGCCAAATATCAAAAGCATAGGTCATATGGTTTCAGACAAGAAGAGTTTTAAAGTTTTTCCCTATATAAGTCTATATAAAACTTAGGACCCCCAGGGCAGGGCCTCTTTTCACCCCAGGGGTACAATTTGAACAGTTTAGGTTGAGGACCATAAGACAATGCTACAAACTAAATATCAAAGGTCTAAGTGTTGTGGTTTCAGACAAGAAGATTTTTAAACTTTTTTTTCATATTAAGTCTATGTAAAACTTGGGACCCCAGCGGCGGGGCCATATTTGACTCTAGGGGGATAATTTGAACAATTTCGATAGAGGACCACTAGATGATGCTACATACCAAATATCAAAGCCCTAGGCCCTGTGGTTTTGTACAAGAAGTTTTCCCTATATAAGTCTATATAAACCATGTGACCCCCCGGGGCGGGACCATATTTGACCCTAGGGGGATAATTTGAACAATTTTGGTAGAGGACCACTAGATGATGCTACACACCAGATATCAAAGACCTAGGCCCTGTGGTTTTGGACAAGAAGATTTTTAAAGTTTTTCCTTTCGGTTGCCATGGCAACCAGAGTTGCATGGAATTCAATTCTTTGAACAGTTTTGAAAGGGGGCCATCCAAGGATCATTCCTGTGAAGTTTGGTGTAATTCTGCCCAGTGGTTTTCAAGAAGAAGATTTTTTTAGACAAGATGGCCCTATACATAGCTCACCAGAGTTGATCTGGCCTACTGACCTAGTTTTTTACCCCACATGACCAAGAGTTGAACTTGACCTAAAGATCATCGAGAAAAACATTCTGACTAAATTTCGTAAAGATTTGTTTACAACTGTGGCCTCTTAGAGTGTTCACAAGCTTTTCCTTTGATTTGACCGCTGACCTAGTTTTTGACTCCATATGACCCAGATTCAAACTTGACCTATAGATTATCAAAACAAACATTCTGACTAATTCCCACGAGTTTCAAACTTAAATTGTGGTCTCTAGAGTGTTGAAAAGAATTTCCTTTGATCTTGCCTAGTGACGTAGTTTTTGACCCCACATGACCCTGATTCACACTTGACCTAGAAATGATAAAGACAAACATTCTGACCCAGTTTCATAAAAATTGAGTCACAAATGTGGCCTCTAAAGTGTTCACAAGCTTTTCTTTTGATTTGACCAGGTGACCTAGTTTCTGACCCCACATGACCCAGTTTCAAACCTGACCTAGAGATCATCAAGACTAACATTCTGACCATGTTTCATAAAGATTGGGTCAGATCTACTGACCTAGTTTTTGACCCCACATGACCGGGTTTCGAACTTGACCTAGAGATCATCAAGACAAACATTTTGACCAAGTTTGATTGGGTCAAAAATGTGGTCTCTAGAGTGTTCACAAGCTTTTCCTCTGATCTGACTTACTGACCTAGTTTTTGACCCCACATCACCTAGTATCAAACCTGACCTACAGATCATCAGGACTAACAGTCTGACTATGTTTCATAAAGATTGGGTCACAAATGTGGTCTCTAGAGTGTTCACAAGCTTTTCCTATGATTTGACCTACTGACAAAGTTTCTGAACCCACATGACCCAATTTCGAACCTGACCTAGAGATCATCAAGACAAACATTCTGACCAAGTTTCATAAAGATTGGTTCAAAAATGTGGTCTCTAGAGTGTTCACAAGGCAAATGTTGACGGACGATGCACGTCGCAGGACAATGACCAGCCACAATAGCTCACCTTGAGCACTTAGTGCTCTGGTGAGCTAAAAATGTTGACCGACACACGACGCAAGACCCACATTGAGCGGTCATAATAGCTCACCATGAGCCTTTGGCCCAGGTGAGCTAACAATAAAACCAAAGAAGCTAAACAACTGTATGATGTTTTTGTAGGTCAAAAAAGTACACATACACTTTAAATCTAAAATTTTAAGAACACCTCCCTTTTAAAGTTATGAGTAATACAATTATGGTACTTCTGCATATTAAGATCAAGACAACTTGTACAATGCAGGATTTGTTTAAACCCTGTCAGATTTTTCAAAACATAGAAATATAATAAGAAAATTTGGCAAATAAACAAGAGGGCCATGAAGGTCCTGTATTGCTCACCTGACCTATTGACCTAAAGACCATCAAGATTAACATTCTGACCAAGTTTCATGAAGATATGGTATAAATGTGGCCTCTAAATACACATAAACTAGCTTTTCTTTTAATTTGACCTAGTGACCTATTTTTTCACCTGACATGACCCAGATTCAAACTGGACCTTGAAATCATCAAGATTACCATTCTGACCAAGTTTCATGAAGATACAGTCATAAATGTGGCCTCTACAGTGTTAACAAGCTTTTCCTTCGATTTGCCCTAGTGACCTAGTTTTTGACCCCACCTGACCCAGATTTGAATTTGACCTACAGATCATCAAGATTAACATTCTGACTAGTTTCATTAAGATATTGTCATAAATGTGGCCTCTACAGTGTAAACTAACTTTTCCTTTGATCTGACCTGGTAACCTAGTTTTTGATCCTACGTGACCCAGATTCAAACTGGACCTGGAGAATATCAAGATTACCATTTTGACCAAGTTTCATAAAGATACAGTCATAAATGTGGCCTCTACAGTGTTAACAAGCTTTACCTTTGATTTGACTCGGTGACCTAGTTTTTGACCCTACATGACCCAGGTTTGAACTTGACCTAAAAATTATCAAGGTTAACATTCTGACTAAGTTTCATGAAGATACAGTCATACATGTGGCCTCTAGAGTGTTTACAAGCTTTTCTTTGATTTGACCTAGTGACCTAGTTTTTGAACCCACCTGATCAAGATTCAAACTTGACCTATACAGCCTAAAGACTAACATTCTGACCAAGTTTCATTAAGATATGGTCATAAATGTGGCCTCTACAGTGTAAACTAGCTTTTCCTTTGATTTGACCTGGTGACCTAGTTTTTGATTCTATATGACCCAGATTCAAACTGAACCTTGAGATCATCAAGGTTAACATTCTGACCAAGTTTCAAGAAGATACAGTCATGAATGTGGCCTCTACAGTGTTAACAAGCTTTCCTTTGATTTGACCTGGTGACCTAGTTTTTAACCCCAGATGACCCAATATCAAACTCGGCCAAGACTTTATTGAGGGTAACATTCTGACCATGTTTCATTAAGATTGGGCAAAATTGTGACCTCTAGAGTGTTGACAAGCTTTACCTTGATTTGACCTGGCGACCTAGTTTTCAACCCTAGATGACCCAATATCAAACTCGTCCAAGATTTTACTAAGGGTTACATTCTGACTAAGTTTCATTAAGATTGGGCCAAAATTGTGACCTCTAGAGTGTTAACAAGCTTTTCCTTTGATTTGACCTGGTGACCTAGTTTTTAACCCCATATGTTGCAAAACTAAGCTGTGGTAATCAAAAATTAAAATTGTCAAAATTCAATAAAATTGATCAAACACACTTATAGTAGTAGATTATAAGACTCTTTCACTGGTTGCAGGTGCAGATGGGAATATCCGGCCTCGAGGGTAACTGTTTAGGCAGTAACGAGGCTCCTTGCCGAGTTACCACCTAAACAGTTACCCGAGAGACGGATATTCCCATCTGCACCTATAACCAGTGACAGAATCTTTTTCTTGCATACTGATTTCAAGAAATAATAATAAAAATACAATCAATCGAACGGCTTTCTTTTTAGAACTATTTCTTATAGCAGTGTATTTAAGCAAAGGGCGGGAAACCAACGTCCGTAAACTGGAAAGACATCATGACGTTTCAAAACAAATAACCATGTTTAGTTCCGGTTTTGTGTTATCAGTTCCAGCGTAACGTTATGAATTTTTGATAAAACAAGTGAATGAAGTATTGCCATGCAATACAAAGTCCCCTACTGGAAGGCACCTAATTTTCTCTACTGCAGTATAACATAATGAACTGATATCTGTCAATGATGTTTAAACAATATTGTACTATATATACAATATGTTATAACAAAACACTTGGATTAAAATTTATATATATAAAAACCTACAGTTGTTTTCATATTGAATTTTTTTGGCTGATTATAAAAATGTTATCATGTAAGTTATTTATAGTAACAACAAAGGGAAATTAATCTTTAAAAAAAAGAAAAAAAAAAAAAAAAAAAAAAAAAAAAAATCTATATAATACAAGTCCACAAGAAACTCTTTACCAGGTAGAGATAGGTCAAAATACACCTAAAAATTGGATGCAACATGCATGGTGTACCACAGAAAAGTGGTCTCGATTTTTCTCTACCGCCAGTAATAAAAAAGTTACAATAAAATCTATTTATAGTAACAACAAAGGGACGTAATTCTAAAAACAAGGGTGCCTCATGGTGGTGAACATTTGGTCCAAGTTACATCAAAATCCCTCCATGCATGAAGAAGAAATGTTCCGTACAAAGTCATTCTTGAATTTGACCTTTGACCTCTAAATATGACCTTGACCTTAGACCTAGGGACCTGGTTCTTGCGCATGACATGTTGTCTCATCCAGGGGAATATTTGTGCCAACTGATATCTAAATCCTCTTTGCATGACAAAGTTATAGACCGGACAGGAAAAAAATCCTCTTGACCTTTGATCTCAAAGTGTGACCTTGACATTTAAGCTAGGGTATTGGGTGTTGCGCATGACACGTCGTCTCATCATGGGAAACATTTATGCCAAGTAATATTGTAATCCCTTGATGGATGACAGAGTTCTGGATCGGACAGGGCAAAAACCTTATTGACCTTTGACCTCCAATTGTGACCTTGACCTTTGAGCTAAGGGTCTGGGCTTTGCGCATGACATGTTGTCTCATCATGGGGAACATTTGTGCCAAGTAATATTAAAATCCCTTCATGGATGGCAGAGTTATGGACGGGACAGGAAAAAAACTCTGTTGACCTTTGACCCCCAATTGTGACCTTGACCTTTGAGCTAGGGGCCTGGGATTTGCGCATGACACGTCGTCTCATCATGGGGAACATTGTGCAATTAATGAATTATGACTTATGCGACGACACGAAATGCAGAGTTAGGACCGAAGGACGGACGGACGGAGGCGGACAGACGGACGGACGGAATGACGAAAAGTGCATTCCTATAGTCCCCGAAACTGGTTTTCAACCAGTAGGGGACTAATAACGTGATATGAATCGAGAAATATACTATCAGGAATCAATAGGTATTGAATTTTTATTCCGTTTTTTAAATAAAATATAAATTACTACATAAATCTTCTACATATATGTAGTTCACAATACGTCATTTACAGCACGAGAATCATCTTACACCCCGGGGTGGGTGTAAGACGGATTTTTCCAGCACCAGTAAAAATACCGGAAATCTTTGTCTGGTATGCAAGAATATAAAATCAGAAATCTGATTATTGCCAACTGACTGCCAAAACAAATTCATTTATTGCAAACTAACTGCTCCTACCAATAATTTTGGTAGAGGACCACCAGATGATGCTACATATCAAATACGATTTTTACAGTTTCCACTATATACATATAGAGAAAAGTGTCAACGCCCTCTGGCAACTATGTTTCAAAATAATTTGAACAATCTTGGTAGAGGGTCACATAAGGACCATTTGTGTAAAATTATCTTAAAATCGTACAAGCAGTTTCACACAATTTCCACTATATACATATGGTGAAAAGTGACCACACCCCCTGACAGCCATGTTTTTTAACGAATTGGTTTGAACAATTTTGGTAGAATGACATAATGACCATTTGTGTGCAATTATTTCAAAATCGGACCGTTGGTTTAGGAGATGTCGTTTGAAGAATTTTCTATTTTTAGCTCTGGCAGCCCTTATGTGCAACCAAGCGGAACCATTTTAACAATTTTGGTAGAGGACCATCCATGCCAAGTTTCATCAAAATCCACTCAGTGGTTTTGGAGATGTCTTTTAAACACAACTGTTGATGACGGACGGACGAACAAACACACAATGGACACAGCATGATCACAAATGTTTAGGGTGAGCATTGCTAAAATGAGCTTAAAATCAGCAAAACAAGACAAACTGTGCATACGTTTTCTAAAACCCTGAGACATCTATCAACTTTCTTGAGATTTTCTATATTGCTGTTGGTCAACACACTTGTATTATCACCGACTGCCTCTATACATGAACAAACTGAAAAGTAAGAAACACTAGGTATTGAATGTCATGAATTACTACATACCAGTATACTGCTGAGGTCATTATAAAACCTTAAAGCATAAAATAGTCACTATTTTTATTGAACTGTCTCATGAATGCATGCTTGACTATTTGAAGGCTTATCAGAACAAGAGATCACAGAGTGATCTTGGCGCCCACCAATGTGCCATTTTTGAGTGTTCCAAATTTCAAGACTTATTGACTAGCTCAAGGTCAAATTTCATTTCCGTACAAAACACTGTACATGTGGTCCAAATTCGAAAGCTGTAGCTTGAGAAATGTGAAATCAGGTCACTAGATCAATTTCAGGGACAAAGTTCTTTGTACAAAAAACTATGCATGTGCATCAAGTTTGAAGGCTGTAGTTTGAGAAATTTGAAAGTAGGTCACTAGGTCAATCTTAAGGTCAAAGTTCATTCGGTACACAAAACTATGCAAGTGGTCCAAATTTGAATGCTGTAGCTTGAGAAATGTGATGGTGGAGGAAGACCCCAGGTGCCCCTCCATACATTATTTCATCACGAGAGGGCACCTGGATAGAACCACCGACCTTCTGTAAGCCAGCTGGATGGCTTCCTCACATGAAGAATTCAACGACCCGAGTGAGGCTCGAACACACATCGATGAGGGGCTAGTGATCTGAAGTTAGCGACCTTAATCACTCAGCCATGGAGGCCCCCTTTTCAGCCCTGGGGCACAATTTGAACAATCTTCAAAGAGGGCCACAAGGCAATGCTACATACAAAATATCAAAGGCCTAGGCCTTGTAGTTTCAGACAAAAAGATTTAAAGTTTTTCCTATACAAGTCTATGTAAAACTTGAGCCTCTTTTCACTGCAGGGTAATAATTTCAAAATTTTTGGTGGAGGACCACAAGGTCAGGCTACATACCAAATATCAAAGGTCTAGATCTTGTGGTTTTAGACAAGAAGATTTTTAAAGTTTTTTCCTATATAAGTCTATGTAAAACTTGACACCCAGGGTGGGGCCTCATTTTAACCCAGGGGCACAATTTGAACAATCTTGATAGAGTACCATAAAATGATGTTACATGCTAAATATCAAGGCTCTACATCTTGCGGTTTTGGACAAGAAGATTTTTTAAGTTTTTCCTTTTCGGTTGCCATGGCAACCCGAGTTCTGCAAGAAATTAAATTTTTTGAACAATTTTGAAAGGGTACCACCCAAGGATCTTTCCTGTGAAGTTTGGTGTAATTATGCCCAGTGGTTTTCAAGCAGAAGATTATTTTTAGAAAATGTTGACACACGACGCACGACAGACACTGACCAGTCAAAAAAGCTCACCATGAGCCTTTGGCTCAGGTGAGCTAAAAATGACAATACACTGCAAAAATTCAAGAGAAATAGCTAAAACTGGAGGATTACTTCAAACAAGGAGATACTATACTCATACCGGTATCTACAATATGATCTAAAGCACCAAGTGATCTCAATTCTTCTTTAAACCATTCACCTGCCCGCCGTGATGTTAAACTCAACAATGACTCCATAGCCAGATTACCAGTCTGAAAGAAACAGTTACATTTTGTTAAACATTTAACACTGTATCAAGTAAGTATGGTCTCACACATAACCACCAAAATTATGTGACTTCCAATAATAAAACAGAGATGACTTTATGAAAAACATATGTCTCCCTTCACTTACCTTGCAGAAATTGTATAATGCCACAAATTAAAGCCTACAAGAGCTCATTGAACACCAAATGTCCGCCTTGACGCATTCAGTAATTGCACAAGGAACAGAAATTATAAGCTCACTGTGAACAGAAGTTCTATTGTTTTGGTCCAATCAGACCTTGACCTTTAACCTATTAACCTAACAAGAGATCAAAGAGTGATCTTGGCACCGACCACTGAGATATATTTTAATATTCAAAATTTCAAGACTAGCTCAAGATCAAATTTCATTTCGGTACAAAACACAGTGCATGTGGTCCAAATTTGAAAGCTGTGGCTTGAAAAATGTGAAAGTAGGTCAATAGATCAATTTCAAGGTCAAAGTTCATTTCGGTAGACAGAACTATGCATGTGCTTCAAATTTGGAACAAATTTCGTGAAAGTAGATACTAGGTAAAAATCAATGTCAAATATCAATTCAGAACACAAAAATATGCAAGCAGTCCAAATTTGAAGGCTGTACCTTCAAAAATGTCAAAGTAGGTCACTAGGTCAATCTCAAGATCAAAGTTCATTTCAGTACGCAAAGCTATGCATGTGGCCAAATTTGAAGGCTGTAGCTTGAGAAATGTGAAAGTAGGTCACTAGGTCAAAATCAAGGTCAAATTTTATTTGGGAACACAGAACTATGCATGCAAGCCTATAACTTCTAAAATGTGAAAGTAGGTCACTAGGTCAATAACAAGGTCAAAGTTTGTTTCGGTACACAAACCTATGCATGTGGTCCAAATTTGAAGGCTGTAGCTACAGAAAGTAGGTCACTAGATCAAGATCAAGGTCAACTCGTGTCAAGGTTCATCTTGCCATTTAAAACAAGAGGACCATTATGGTCCTGAATCGCTCACCTGTCCCAACATGACCCAGTTTTGAACTGAGTATGACGTCATTTTTTTCTATTATTTGACATAGTGACCCAGTTTTTGACCTCATGTGACCCAGTTTTGAACCTGACCTAGATATCATCAAGATGAACATTCTGACCAACTTTCATACAGATCCCATGAAAAATATGGCCTCTAGAGAGGTCACAAGGTTTTTTCATTATTTGACCTACTGACCTAGTTATTGATGGCACGTGACCCATTTCAAATCTGACCTAGATATCATCAAGATGAACATTCTGACCAATTTTCATGAAGATCCATTCAAAAATAAAAGCCTCCAGAGAGGTCACAAGGTTTTTCTATTTTAGACCTAATGACCTAGTTTTTGACCGCAGCTACCAAGTTTCGAACTTGACCTAGATATCATCAAGATGAACAAATTTAGACCAACTTTCATACAGATCCCATGAAAAATATGGCCTCTAGAGAGGTCACAAGGTTTTTCTATTATTTGACCTACTGACCTAGTTTCTGATGGCACGTGACCCAGTTTCGAACTTGACCTAGATATCACAAGGTGAACATTCAGACCAATTTTCATGAAGATCTTGTGAAAAATATGGCATCTAGAGAGGTCACAAGGTTTTTCTATTTTTAGACCTACTGACCTAGTTTTAACCACAGCTGACCCAGTTTCGAACCTGACCTAGATATCATCAAGATGAACATTCAGACTAACCTTCATACAGATCCCATGAAAAATATGGCCTCTAGAGAGGTCACAAGGTTTTTTCATTATTTGACCTACTGACCTAGTTTCTGATGGCACGTGACCCAGTTTCGAACTTGACCTAGACATCATCAAGGTGAACATTCTGACTAATTTCATGAAGATCCATTCAAAAGTATGGCCTCTAGAGAGGTCACAAGGTTTTTCTATTTTTAGACCTAATGACCTAGTTTTTAACCGCAGCTAACCCAGTTTCGAACTTGACCTAGATATCATCAAGATGAACATTCAGACCAACTTTCATACAGATCCAATGAAAAATATGGCCTCTAAGAGGTCACAAGGTTTTTCTATTATTTGACCTACTGACCTAGTTTTTGACGGCACGTGACCCAGTTTCGAACTTGACCTAGATATTATCAAGGTGAACATTCTGACCAATTTTTATGAAGATCTTGTGAAAAATATGGCCTCTAGAGAGGTCACAAGGTTTTTCTATTTTTAGACCTACTGACCTAGTTTTTGACCGCAGTTGACCCAGTTTCGAACTTGACCTAGATATCATCAAGATGAACATTCAGACCAACTTTCATAAAGATCCCATGAAAAATGTGACCTCTAGAGTGGTCACAAGCAAAAGTTTACGCACGGACGCACGGACGGACGACGGACGCTGCGCGATCACAAAAGCTCACACTGTCACTTTGTGACATGTGAGCTAACAAGAGCCATGTTAGACATGGCTAATCCCCCCGCCGGGCATATTATAATTGAAGGCTAAAGTTCCTGGCAAGTTAGTGTCTGAAAGTATCAATTCAGGGGTTTTAAAGATGTGGAAGAAAGAAGAAGTCAGTGGTGAGGTGGTTTACTGCTAAATTTTATTAATTTTCATGAACAGTATAGCTATGATGTTTTTCTATATAGCTACTGTAAAAAGAAGGAATGGAAAGCTAACAGAGAACAAGAGTACCAGAATGTCACAATATATGCCCGTCACAGCAAATTTCTTTACTTTAGCACCTGAAGTTGCAAATGGACTTTTAATTTTGTGGTTGTTTAGTAATCATTGTAAGTCTTTTGTTTTTCTAAGTCCACATAAAACTCCTTACCAGGTAGAGATACCTTTAAATACACCTAAAAATGGAAAGGGACCTGGTTCTTGCGCATGACACTCTGTCTTATAATGGTGAACAATTGTGCCAAGTTTCATCAAAATCCCTCCATGCAAGAAGATAAATTATGCTCCGGACAAAGTCATTCTTGAGTGTGACCTTGACCTTAGACCTAGGGACCTGGTTCTTGCACATGACACACCATCTCATGATGGTGAACAACTGTGCCAAGTTTTATCAAAATCCCTCCATGCATGAAGAAGATATGTTCCAGACAAAGTCTGTGGACGCAGGCTTCCCGCACGCCCATCCGCCCGCCAGGGGCATTCCCATAATACGTCCCGTTTTAAAAATTGTTCCTTATAACCGAGGTTCCTTATATCCATATAGCGAACTAGTTCCTTGTAACCGTTTGTATAATGAACACAATTTGTATAGCGAACACTATTTGACTGACGTTTCATAAGGACTAAGTGTTCAAACAGGAAGTTGCTTTTCTAGTACCGGTCCTTTCCTTGAGAGATGGTAAGGAAAACTGCCTGTATGTATATGACTGAAATAGTGCTGGCACACGGCGTTAAACCTAAACCAAGCCAAAATGGTCGTCGATAAGAATGACCGTAATTTATGTTTATTTTTTATCGGTTATTTCTATCTTCTTTTTAGAGAGCGCAACATGACTATATGTTGCAGTTACTCCCCTTACCTTACCTGACTGCATGTTATGTGAATATTCATCAATACTAATATATAATAAATGTTCAATTTTTTATTACAACAAGAGATCACAGAGTGATCTTGACGCCCACCTATGTGCCATTTTTGAATGTTCCTAAATTTCAAGACTTACTGACTAGCTCAAGGTCAAATTTCATTTCCGTACACAACACGTGGTCCAAATTCGAAAGCTGTAGCTTGAGAAATGTGAAAGTAGGTCACTAGATCAATTTCAAGGACAAAGTTCTTTGTACACAAAACTATGCATGTGCATCAAGTTTGAAGGCTGTAGTTTGAGAAATTTGAAAGTAGGTCACTAGGTCAATCTTAAGGTCACAGTTTATTTTGGTACAAAAAACTATGCAAGTGGTCCAAATTTGAAGGCTGTAGCTTGAGAAATGTGAAAGTAGGTCACTAGGTCAATGTCAAAGTTTGTTTCGGTACACAATCCTATGCATGTGGTCTAAATTTAAAGCCTGTAGCTACAGAAATATGGAAGTAGGTCACTAGGTCAATCTTAAGGTCAAAGTTCATTTCGGTACACAAAACTACGCAAGTGGTCTAAATTTGAAGGCTGTAGCTCGAGAAATGTGAAAGTAGGTCACTAGGTCAAAATCAAGATAAAATTTTATTTGGGAACACAGAACTATGCATGTGATCCAAATCTGAAGCCTGTACCTTCAAAATGTGAAAGTAGGTCACTAGGTCAATGTAAAGGTCAAAGTTTTTTTCAGTGCTCAAAACTATGCATGTGGTCCAAATTTGAAGGCTGTAGCTACAGAAATGTGAAAGTAGGTCACTAGGTCAATACCAAGGTCAACTCATGTCAAGGTTCATCTTGCCACTCAAAACCATACATGTGGTCCAAATTTGAATGTTGTAGGTTACTGACAAGAAGATTTTAAAAGCTTTTCCCTATATAAGTCTATATGAACCATGTGACCCCCAGGGCAGGGCCATATTTGACCCTAGGGGGATAATTTGAACAAACTTGGTAGAGAACCACTAGATGATGCTACATAACAAATATCAAAGCCCTAGGTTTTGTGGTTTGGGCAAGAAGATATTCAAAGTTTTTCCCTATTCAAGTCTATGTAAACCATGTGACCCCCGGGGCGGGGCCATATTTGACCCTAGGAGGATAATTTGAAAAATCTTAGTAGAAGACCACTAGATGATGTCACATACAAAATATCAAAGCCCTAGGCCCTATGGTTTTGAACAAGAAGTTTTTCCCTATATAAGTCTATATAAACCATGTGACCCCCGGGGCGGGGCCATATTAGACCCCAGGGAAATAATTTGAATCATCTTGGTAGAGGACCACTAGATGATGCTTCATACCAAATATCAAAGCCCTAGGCTCTGTGGTTTTGGACAAGAAGATTTTCAAAGTTTTTCCCTATATAAATCTATGTAAATTATAGAAATAAACAAAGGGCCATTACTCACTAAAAATTGTTGAACCAGTCTGATTTTCAGGGGGACATAACTAGAGTACCAATACATCATTCTGACAAGGTTTGGTCAAAATCCCCCTGGTAGTTTCTGAGGAGATGCGATAACGAGAAATTGTTAACGGAAGGACTGACGGACGGACGGACGGAAGGACGTCGGACCACGGACGCAGAGTGATTTGAATAGCCCACCATCTGATGATGGTGGGCTAAAAATGTTAAATTAGACTACCCATTAAAATTTAAAAGTAGCTAGGGTGTTTATGACACGCAGTGACTATACAATGGATTAAAGTATAAATTATACCTATAATTTTGCTATTGTCCATTTTAAACAATGTAAACCTTAAAACATTGTAAACTGGACTGTTTGCCATTTTAATCACGTGGAATTAGCACATTTAGCTAGGACAGTATGACCGTGACCGTGACTAATTTTCATTCACTACTGTTATCATGAAATACCCAATACATGTAGCTGTTGAACATAATTTTGAGTAAATATAAGTCTACTATCGTTAAGTATTTAGTAATTTGATGATATTATATATTTTCTTTTTATCGTATCCGTGAATTAACACACTAAAGATCATAGAAATGAAATAACCTGTGTTTATTCACGTGCATGAAAGAGATTTTTATGTGCATGAAAGCGTGTGATAGTGTCGACGTTACTCTGACGTCATTAGTGATTCTCTTGTTTATTTTTGGTTTTCAATAATTTTTATTCTTTATGTCTGTTCAATATGACCGAGGGGTTTTCATTGAAGTTTGTACTCTGGGACTGGAAAAAGTGTTCCTTATAACCGAGTTCCATATAACCTAGGATTTTTACATTGAATAAAGAAGGAATCAGATTGGGGAATTGAAAACTGTTCCTTATAACCGGGTGTTCCTTATATCCGAGTTCCTTATTAGTGAGGTTTACTGTATCTGGATCAATCTTCCATGGAATTCTGAATTTCCTTGGATTAAGTAAAGTGCTATATAATAATATATAATAACAACACAATTGTTGGCTCCACTCAATTCAATAGGAAACTCAATGATTTTTTCATTAAAACTGCTATATAGCGCGTAAAAAAATAAGCGAATTAAAGTCTCCCTTATTTGCACCCAAATCTCCCTTAAAAAAGCCCTGTTGAGGCAAATCTCCCTTATTGACCATCTGAAAATATGGCATGCATGAACTTTTAGGGCTGCCTGGAAGTCATTACCTAGCTATTATTGTGCATGACATCAGATAACAGTGACTGGGAAACCCATGAGACATGAGCCACAGTCACATAAAAATGAAAAATGTCTCATAAGTTTAAGTGCTGATGAGCCCTGTGTCACATGGCAAAATTGTATTGAATGCAAAAGGATGAAACTATTTAATAGTGAAAATTTCTTACACAAAGGAATGTATTCAGTGTGCAGATTCAAAGTGCTTTCAGTGTTTAAAAACATGTTTTAACATCGTAATTTATTCTAGACTTTCATTTTTTGTCAGTTTTCAATAATTTTCTTTATTGACAAGTTGTGAAGGTGTTACAGTTTTAGTTACTATATTTGTTTTTTACTGAGAGCTTCTTTAATCTGAAATGTGTACATACTACAATGCCAGTTCCTAGTTTACAAGTCGCAACTGTCCCATAGAAATTTCTGAATGTCACATAAAAATTTTAAATGTCACATAATTTATTGTGTATGACGAGCCATTGTCCCATGGACAAAATTTCTTTCCCAGTCACTGAGATAATCAAGAATGTTTAAGTAACTGGCTATTACTGTTAGTGACATCAGATCAACAAGAGCTCGTCGAACACGAAATGCCCCCTTGATGCATTCAGTAAGTGCACAAGGAATAGAAATTATATGCTCACTGTAAACAAAAGTTCTACCATTCTGGTTTAATCTGACCTTGACCCTTTAACCTATTTAAACCCAACAAGAGATTACAGATGATCTTGGCGCCATCCACTGAGCCATTTTTGAAAGTTCCAAAATTTTAAGACTAGCTCAAGGTCAAAATCAAGGTCAAATTTCATTTTGGTACAAAACAATGTGTATCTGGTCCAAATTTGAAAGCTGTGGCTTGAGAAATCTGAAAGCAGCTCAAAATCAAGGTCAATGTCAAGGTCAAAGTTTGTTTCAGTACACAATCCTATTCATGTGGTCTAAATTTCTACAGAAATGTGAAAGTAGGTCACTTGGTCAAAATCAAGGTCAATTCATGTCAAGGTTCATCTTGCCACTCAAAACAATACATGTGGTCCAAATTTGAATGTTGTAGGTTATTGAAAAAGAAGTTTTTAAAAGCTTTTCCCTTATAAGTCTATATGAAACCCTGTGACCCCCAGGGCGGGGCCATATTTGACCCTAGGGGCATAATTTTAACAAACTTGGTAGAGAACCACTAAATGATGCTACATTACAAAATATCAAAGCCATAGTGTTTGTGGTTTGGACAAGAAGTTTTTCCATATATAAGTCTATGTAAACCATGTGACCCCTAGGGCAGAGCTATATTTGACCCTAGGGGAAATAATTTGAACAATCTTAGTAGAGGACCACTAGATCATGTCATATACAAAATATCAAAGCCCTAGGCCCTGTGGTTTTGGACAAGAGGTTTTTCAAAGTTTTTTCCTATAAAAGTCTATATAACCATGTGACCCCAGGGGTGGGGCTATATTTGACCCCCCCGGGAAATAATCTGAACAAACTTGGTAGAGGGTCACTAGATTTTGCTACATACCAAAAATCAAAGCCCTAGGCCTATTTGGGTTTTTGGACCCAAAAGGTCAGAAACCGTTTTAACTGTTCCTGGCCCAAAGGACCTTGCCTTTGACCTAATGACCTCGAAATCAATAGGGGTCATCTGCTGGTCATGGCCAACCTAACTATCAATTTTCCTGACACTAGGCCCCAAGCGTTTCTAGAGTTACTGCCTGGAAACCATTTTACTGTTCCTGGTCACTGTGACCTTGACCTTTGACATTTCTGACCTTTAAAATCAAAAGGGTCATCTGCTGGTCATGACCAACCTCTCTATTAACTTTCATGATCCTAGGACTAAGCGTTCTTGAGTTATCATCCGGAAACCGTTTTACTGTTCAGGGTCACTGTGACCTTGACCTTTGACATACTGACCTCAAAATCAATAGGGGTCATCTGCTGGTCATGACCAACCTCTTTATTAACTTTCATGATCCTAGGACTAAGCGTTCTTGAGTTATCATCCGGAAACCGTTTTACTGTTCAGGGTCACTGTGACCTTGATCTTTAACATACAGACCTCAAAATCAATAGGGGTCATCTGCTGGTGATGATCAACCTCCCTATCAACTTTCATGATCCTAGGCCCAAGCATTCTTGAGTTATCATCCGGAAACGGATTGGTCTACATTCCGACCTACCGACCTACCGACCGAAATCTGCAAAACAATATACCCCTCCTTCGAAGGGGGGCATAATTAACAAGGCTGTCTCAAAGCACATTTCTCATATTAACTTACAGATAAACATTCCATATCAATAGAATCCTGTTTGGTCCCAGTCTGTTGCAGGAATTCCTTATATATTTCAAGCACCCTATCTTTGTTACGTTTGAGTGCTCGCTCAGCGGCAGGACTCAGTGTGGTGACCATGTCTTCTTGCTGGTCTACTCCAAGGAGGCGTAGCATAAGGTTCAAACTTTCCTGATCAAGGTCCATGTTTAACCGATCTCTACTCAACATAAACATAAGAGCTGAAGTACACAGTGCTAAACTCTGAAACACAGAAAAACAAAATAAATCAGAGCTGCCGGAGGAAGCAACACTCGACTATTCAACAGCTTTGTCAATCAAATGAATACAAAAGTAAACAAGAGATCACAGAGTGACCTTGGCGCCCACCACTGAGCCATTTTTGACTGTCCCAATTTCATGACTAGCCCAAGGTCAAAATCAAGGTCAAATTTCATTTCGGTACACAACACTGTGCATGTGGTCCATGCATGTGGTCCAAATTTGAAAGCTGTAGCTTGAGAAATGTGGCAGTAGGTCACAAGATCAATTTCAGTATACAATACTATCCATGTGCTTCAAATCTGGAGGCTGCAGCTTTAGAAATGTGAAAGTAGGTACTAGGTGAAAATCAATGTAAAATTTCAATTCAGAACACAGAAATATGCATGTGGTCCAAATTTGAAGCCTGTAGCTTCAGAAATGTGAAAGTAGGTCACTAGGTCATTCTCAAGATCAAAGTTCATTTCGGTACACAAAACTATGCATGTGGTCCAAATTTGAAGGCTGTAGCTTGAGAAATGTGTAAGTAGGTCACTAGGTCAAAATCAAGGTCAAATTTCATTTCAAAACACAAAACTATGCATGTGGTCCAAATTTGAAGCCTGTACCTTCAAAAAATGTGAAAGTAGGTCACTAGGTCAATGTCAAGGTCAGAGTTTTTTCTGGTGCACAAAACTATGCATGTGGTCCAAATTTGAAGGCTGTAGCTTGAGAAATGTGAAAGTAGGTCACAAGGTCAAAATCAAGGTCAAATTTCATTTCAAAACACAAAATTATGCATGTGGTCAAAATTTGAAGCCTGTACCTTGAAAAATGTGAAAGTAGGTCACTAGGACAATGTCAAGGTCAAAGTTTTTTTCGGTACACAAAACTATGCATGTGGTCCAAATTTGAAGGCTGTAGCTTGAGAAATGTGAAAGTAGGTCACTAGGTCAAAATCAAGGTCAAATTTCATTTCGGAACACGGAACTATGCATGTGGTCCAAATTTGAGGCCTGTACCTTCAACAAGAAGGCCATGATGGCCCTATATCGCTCACCTGTTATCATTGCACTTGAGGACAAGAAGGTCCTCAGAAAAAATATCTAAGTCCAAAGGACAGGAACAACAAAGGAAAGAAATTTAACCAAAAAGAAAAACAAAATTCTAACAAGGTACAGATATGTCAAAATACACCTAAAAATTGGAGGTACCATCTATGTTTACCACAGAAAAGTAGTCTGGGTTTTTCCCTACGGCCAATAATAGAAAAGTTACTAAAAATAGGCTATTTATAGTAACGTAAAAGGGAAGTAATTCAAAAGAAAATTATTGTTAGTTAACAAAAGAAGAATCTGCCAAATAAATCTGTTGACATAAATGAAATTTCAGATCAGTATCTTCATTAGTTACGGAGATATACCCATTTTAATTTGAAATAAAGGGAGGTAATTTGACATAAAATCAGTCCACAGTTATCTACCCTGATTGGCTCAGTCCAACTAATGACAATAATGAAATTTCAAGTAAGTCCTGTAAGTACTTACTGATATAAATCCATTTTGACTGCAATCAGGGGAGGTAATCAGATATAAAATAACTCTGGAAACTACGATTGGATCTGATTTGTCATGGAATCCAAGATTTATTGTTGTTGAAGTTTGTATCAAATAAAACCATAAATGAAGTCTCTATATGGCTGCAAAAGCCAAAATTGCCAATTTTGGACATTTAAGGGGCCATAACTCTGGAACCCATGATGGAATCTGGCCAGTTTAAGAAAGGAACCAAGATCTTGTGGTGATACAAGTTGTGTGCAAGTTTGGTTAAAATCAAATCATAAATGAAGTTGCTATTGTGCAGACAAGGTCAAAATAGCTAATTTCGGCCCTTTCAGGGCCCATAACGCTGGAACCCATTAGGGGATCTGGCCGGTTCAACAAAGGAACTGAGATCTTATGGCAACACAAGTTTTGTGCAAGTTTGATTAAATTCAAATCATAAATGAAGCTGCTATTGTGCAGACAAGGGCAAAATAGCTGATTTTGGCCCTTTCAGGGGCCATAACTCTGGAACCCATAATGGGATCTGGCCAGTTCAAGAAAGGAACCAAGATCTTATGGTGATACAAGTTGTGTGCAAGTTTGGTTAAAACAAGTGAATGAAGTATTGCCATGCAATACAAAGTCCCCTACTGGAAGGCACCTAATTTTCTCTACTGCAGTATAACATAATGAACTGATATCTGTCAATGATGTATAAACAATATTGTACTATATATACAATATGTTATAACAAAACACTTGGATTAAAATTTATATATATAAAAACCTATAGTTGTTTTCATATTGAATTTTTTTGGCTGATTATAAAAATGTTATCATGTAAGATATTTATAGTGACAACAAAGGGAAATTAATCTTTAAAAAAAAAAAAAAAAAAAAAAAAAAAAAAAAAAAAAAATCTATATAATATAAGTCCACAAGAAACTCTTTACCAGGTAGAGATAGGTCAAAATACACCTAAAAATTGGATGTAACATGCATGGTGTACCACAGAAAAGTGGTCACGATTTTTCTCTACCGCCAGTAATAAAAAAGTTACAATAAAATCTATTTATAGTAACAACAAAGGGACGTAATTCTAAAAACAAGGGTGCCTCATGGTGGTGAACATTTGGTCCAAGTTACATCAAAATCCCTCCATGCATGAAGAAGAAATGTTCCGTACAAAGTCATTCTTGAATTTGACCTTTGACCTCTAAATATGACCTTGACCTTAGACCTAGGGACCTGGTTCTTGCGCATGACATGTTGTCTCATCCGGGGAATATTTGTGCCAACTGATATCTAAATCCTGCTTTGCATGACAAAGTTATAGACCGGACAGGAAAAAAATCCTCTTGACCTTTGATCTCAAAGTGTGACCTTGACCTTTAAGCTAGGGTACTGGGTGTTGCGCATGACACGTCGTCTCATCATGGGAAACATTTATGCCAAGTAATATTGTAATCCCTTGATGGATGACAGAGTTCTGGATCGGACAGGGAAAAAACCTTATTGACCTTTGACCCCCAATTGTGACCTTGACCTTTGAGCTAGGGGTCTGGGATTTGCGCACGACACGTCCTCTCATCATGGGGAACACTTGTGCTAAGTGATATTAAAATTCCTTAATGAATGTCAGAGTTATGGACCGGACACGAAACAGACCCTGTTCATGCTATGTTAACATTTGACTGCTAAGTGTGACCTTGACCTTTGAGCTAGGGGTTTGAAAGTTGTGCATGACACATCGTCTTATTATGAGGTACATTTGTGCCAAGTAATATTAAAATCCCTTCATAGATGGGAGAGTTATGGACCGGACAGGAAAAAAGCCTTGTTGACCTTTGACCTCAAATTGTGACCTTGACCTTTAAGCTAGGTTTGTCTAGGTTTTGCGCATGAACGTCGTCTTCTCATGGGGAACATTTGTGCCAAGTAATATTAAAATCTCTTCATGGATGGGAGAGTTATGGAGGGAAAGGGGAAAAAACCCCTGTTGACCTTTGACCTCCAACTGTGACTTGACCTTTTGAGTAGGAGTCCGGGTTTTGGGCATGACACGTATCCATCATGGGGAACATTTATCCCAAGTAATATTAAAATCCCTTCATGGATGGGAGAGTTATGGACCGGACAGGAAAAAGCCCTGTTGACCTTTGACCAAACAATTGTGACCTTGACCTTTGAGCTAGGGGTCCGGGTGTTGCCCCATGACACGTCGTCTCATCATGGGGAACATTTGTGCCAAGTAATATTAAAATCCCTTCATGGATGACAGAGTTATGGACCGCACACGAAATTGCGGACGGACGGACAGACGGACGGACGGACGGAATGACGGAAAAGCGCATTCCTATAGTCCCCGAAACTGGTTTTCAACCAGTAGGGGACTAATAAAATCATAAATAAGACCACTATCGTGCAGACAAGAAATTGTTGACGGACGCACGGACACACGACAGACGAAGGGTGATCACAAAAGCTCACCTTGTCACTATGTGACAGGAGAGCTAAAAATGTGAAAGTAGGTCACTAGGTCAATGTCAAGGTCAAAGTTTCTTCCGGTGCACAAAACTATGCATCTGGTACAAATTTGAAGGCTGTAGCTACGGAAATGTGAAAGTAGGTCACTAGGTCAAAATCAAGGTCAACGCATGTCAAAGTTCATCTTGCCACTCAAAAGTATACATGTGGTCCAAATCTGAATGTTGTAGTTATTGACAAGAAGATTTTAAAAGCTTTTCCCTATTCAAGTCTATATGAACCATGTAACCCCCGGGGCGGGGCCATATTTGACCCTAGGGGGATAATTTGAACAAACTTGGTAGAGAACCACTAGATGATGCTAAATCACAAATATCAAAGCTTTGTGGTTTGGACAAGAAGCTTTTCAAAGTTTTTCCCTATATAAGTCTATGTAAACCATATGACCCCCAGGACGGGGCCATATTTGACCCTAGGGGGATAATTTGAACAATCTTAGTTGAAGACCTCTAGATGATGTCACATACAAAATATCAAAGCCCTAGGCCCTGTGGTTTTGGACAAGAGGTTTTTCGAACTTTTTGCCTATATAAGTCTATATAAACCATGTGACCCCCGGGGCGGGGCCATATTTGACCCCAGGGAAATAATTTGAATCATCTTGGTAGAGGACCACTAGATGATGCCTCAAACCAAATATCAAAGCCCTAGGCTCTGTGGTTTTGGACAAGAAGATTTTCAAAGTTTTTCCCTATATAAATCTATGTAAATTATAGAAATAAACAAAGGGCCATAACTCACTCATAAATTGTTGAACCAGTCTGATTTTCAGGGGGACACAACTAGGGTACCAATACATCATTCTGACAAAGTTTGGTCAAAATCCCCCCAGTAGTTTCTGAGGAGATGCGATAACGAGAAATTGTTAATGGACGGAATGACGGACGGACCACGGACGCAGAGTGATTTGAATAGCCCACCATCTGATGATAGTGGGCTAAAAAGGGATATAATTTTGTAAAAATGGGAAACAGGAGTTATGAAACCTGCACAGTGTTTATCATATCAGTTCATGATGGTGGACATGTGTGTGAAGTTTCAATCCTTTCCCATTAGTATGTATGTATGTTTTGGGTTTAACGCCGTTTTTCAACAATATTTCAGTCATGTAACGGCGGGCAGTTAACCTAACCAGTGTTCCTGGATTCTGTACCAGTACAAACCTGTTCTCTGCAAGTAACTGCCAACTTCCCCACATGAATCAGAGGTGGAGGACTAATGATTGCAGACACAATGTTGTTTATCAAATAGTCACAGAGAACATACGCCCCGCCCGAGGATCGAACTCACGACCCCGTGATCCGTAGACCAACGCTCTTACCTACTGAGCTAAGCGGGAGGGCTCCTTTCCCATTAGTGGATACTGAGATACCAGCTTACATACAACAGGAGGGTCAGGATGGCCCTAGGTCGTTCACCTGAGAAACACACCATAACAGTTATGTTTGACTAAGAGATTTCATGGAAACAAATATTCTGGCCAATTTTCATTTAATAGGACTGGACCAAAAATGTAGTTTCTTGAGTTTAAACAAGTATTTCCTTTGATATGACCTAGAGACCTACTTCTTGACCCCAGATGACCCATATTCAAACTGGACCTGGATTTCATCAAGGCAATCATTCTGACTAATTTCATGGAGATCAATTGAAAAAATACAGCTTCTATTGAATACACAAGGTTTTTCTTCGATTTGACCTAGTGACCTACTTTTTAACCTCAAATGACCCATATTTGAATCTGACCTGGATTTCATCACATCTAAGCTCTAGAGCTTCTGGTTTTTGAGAAGAAGATTTCTAAAGCTTTTCCTTTCGGTTGCCATGGCAACCAGAGTTCTGCATGGAATTCAATTTTTAAACTATTTTTGTAGAGCTTCACTCAAGGAACATTCCTGTAAAGTTTGGATGAAATTAGCCTAGCAGTTTATGAGGAGATGTCGTTTAAAATAGAAGTTTATGGACGGACGACAGACGGTGCATGATCACAATAGCTCACCCTGAGCCTTGGCTCAGGTGAGCAAAAAAAAAAAAAAAAAAAAAATCAGTAATCAGAAAGAAGATATTTTAAGTTTTTTCCTATGTAAGTCTGTATATTTACATTCACCCTATTCTTTTCCATTGAAAATTATGACATTCATTTCGTACGAACAGCAAAAGGAAAGGCGTGAAAGTTATAACATTGCTGCTTAGTGATAACCGGACGCTGTTTTCATGACAGCCTCATATAGTCAGGGAGAACATCCACCTGGTGAACAGAATGGCCGGGAAGCTCATTTTAATGTTAAATGCAACAAAATATTTGCAAATTATAATATAATCTTGTTTACAAATGGAAAGGAAATATAATGTAAATATTAGAAATGAAACTATTTTTCGGTGTTCATGCGAAATGAACAACAGAACAGATCGGCAAATTAAACATGAATCGCTAGCGCGATTAATGAATTTGCCGATCCTATTCTGTCGTTCATTTCGCATGAACACCCCAAAAAAAAATCATTTCTTAAGTAAAACTTGAGGTGGGGCCTCTTTTCACCTCTGGGGCATAATTTAAATAATCTTGGTAAAGGACCACTAGGCAATGCATGTAAAACTTGGTATCCCTGGGGTGGAGCCTCTTTTCACCCAAGGGATGTAATTTAAATAAACTTAGTAGAGGACCAAAGGGCAATGCTACATACCAAATATTAAAGGCCTAGGTCTTGTGGTTTCAAACAAGAATTTTTTTTTCCCCCCCCCCTCTAAGTCTATATGTAAAACTTGGGACCCCCGGAGTGTGTCTTTTTCACCCCAGGAGCATAATTTGAACAAACTTCATAGAGGACCATTAAATCATGTCACATGCCAAATATCAAGGCCCTACGCCTTGCGGTGTTCGACAAGAGGATTTCTTAATTTTTTCCTTTCGGTTGCCAGGGCAACCAGAGTTCTGTGTGGAATTCAATTCTTTGAATAATTTTGAAAAGAGGACCATCCAAGGACCATTCCTGTGAGATTTCATTAAATTTGAACTAGTGGTTTAGGAGGAGATGATGTTTAAAGGAAAGTGTAGACGGACGCTGAAAGGACAGATGCCGGACGGTGAGCGATCACAATAGTTCACCCTAAGCCTTTGGCTCAGGTGAACTAAAAACAGACCCTGTTAATATTAGACCCCTAAGTGTGACCTCTGCCTTGGAGCTAGGGGTCTGGGTCTTGCGCATGTCAAGTCCTCTCGTTATGGGGAATATTAAAGTTATTTCAAAATGCCTTCATGGATGGCAGAGTTATGGACAAGACACAGTATGACGGATGGACGGACAGATAGACTGAAGGATGCAGCCTATTTCTATGTCTCCCTTTTTTTTCTTTGAAAAAGGAGGGAAACAAAAACGCTGAATCTAAGCATGCCGATTATATGCGCTACAAGGCTTGGCGATGATCACTCTTGGGAAGTTTGGTGTAAATCTGCCTTGTGGCGTCTGAGGAGTTGCATGGACAGAGACTGATAGCACAAAATCAATATTTTTTTTGGTGTGGAGACATAATAAAGCTATTCATGTGTCACTTACAGGGTCTCCAGCTGCATCTTGCAAACACAAGAATATTTTTGTAACTGTGCCATGTGCTCGTAGATGCATCCTGAAAGCTGGAATGGTACACTTCTGTGCTAACCCAACACAACTGAAAAAAAACAAGAGGGCCAAGATGGCCCTAGGTCCCTCACCTGAGAAACACACCATAACAGTGTAAACATGTTTGACCTAGTCATTTCATGGAAACAAATATTCCGGCCAAATTGAATTAAGATTGGACCAAAAATGTGATCTCTTGAGTTTAAACAAGTATTTTCTTAGAATATGATCTAGTGACCTAGTTTTTGACCCGAGATGACCCATATTCAAACTTGACCTAGATTTTATCAAGGCATTCATTCTGACCAAATTTCATGAAGATCAATTGAAAAATACAGTCTCTGTTGCATACACAAGGTTTTTCTTTGATTTGACCTATGACCTACTTTTGACCCTAGATGACCCATATTCAACCTTGACCTAGATTTCATCAAGGCAATCATTCTGACGTAATTTTATGAAGATCAACTGAAAAATACAGCTTCTATTGCATACACAAGGTTTTTCCTTGATTTGACCTAGTGACCTAGTTTTTGACTCTAGATGACCCATATTCAAACTTGACCTAGATTTCATCAAGGCAATCATTCTGACCAAATTTCATACAGATCAATTGAAAAATACAGCCTTTAAGATTTGACCTAGTGACCTACTTCTTGACCCCAGATGACCCATATTTAAATTCGACCTAGATTTCATCAAGGCAATCATTCTGACCATATTTCATGAAAGTCAATTGAAAAATACAGACTCTATTGCATATACAAGGCTTTTCCTTGATTTGACCTAGTGACCTACTTTTTGACCCCAGATAACCCATTTTCGAACTCGGCCTAGATTTTATCAAGGTAATCATTCTGACCAATATTCATGAAGATCAATTGAAAAATACAGCCTCTATAGCATACACAAGGTTTTTCTTCGATTTGACCTAGTGACCTAGTTTTTGACCCCAGATGACCCATTTTCGAACTCGGCCTAGATTTCATCAAGGTTATCATTCTGACCAATATTCATGAAGATCAATTGAAAAATACAGCCTCTATCGCATACACAAGGTTTTTCCTTGATTTGACCTAGTGACCTAGTTTTTAATCCTAGATGACCCATTTTCAAACTTGGCCTAGATTTTATCAAGGCAATCATTCTGACCAAAACTCATGCAGATCAGTTGAAAAATACAGCCTCTATCACATACACAAGGTTTTTCTTTGATTTGACCTAGTGACCTAGTTTTTGACCCCAGATGACCCATTTCGAACTTGGCCTAGATTTCTTCGGTAATCATTCTGACAAAAGTTCAAGAAGATCAGTTGAAAAATACAGCCTCTAACGCATACACAATCTAAATGTTGACAGACGACAGACAGACGCCGGACATCTAGCGATCACAAAAACTCACCTGAGCATTGCTCAGGTGAGCTAAAAAGATAACATGACAGAAAAAAAAACATTTCAACAATGCAAGAAACATTTATTTTGTAACTTTATATTTCAATTCAAAGTAACTTTCAGAATTAGGTCATATGAGAAATTTACAAGGGACCACTTCAGAAAACAAGAGGACCATGATGGTCCTGAATTGCTCACCTGTCCCCGCATGAACTGAGTATGACGTCCTTTTTTCTATTATTTGACACAGTGACCTAGTTTTTGAGCTCATGTGACCTAGTTCTGAACTTGACCTAGATATCATCAGGATAAAAGTTCTGACCAATTTTCATGAAGATCCATTGAAAAATATGACCTCTAGAGAGGTCACAAGGTTTTTTTATTATTTAATATAATGATCTATAGGCATGTGACCCAGTTTTGTACTTGACCTAGATATCATCAAGGTGAACATTCTCACCATTTTTCATGAAGATCTCATGAAAAATATGGCCTCCAGAGAGGTCACAAGGTTTTTCTATTTTTAGACCTACTGACCTAGTTTTTGACCGCACGTGACCCAGTTTCAAACTTGACCTAGATATCATCAAGATGAACATTCAGACCAACTTTCATACATAACTAGAACTAGATATCATCAAGGTGAACATTCTCACAAATTTTCATGAACATCCATTGAAAAATATGGCCTCTAGAGAGGTCAAAAGGTTTTTCTATGTTTAGACCTAGTGACCTAGTTTTTGACCGCAGTTGACCCGGTTTCAAACTTGACCTAGATATCATCAAGATGAACATTCAGACCAACTTTCATACAGATCCCATGAAAAATATGGCCTCTAGGGAGGTCACAAGGTTTTTCTATTATTTGACCTACTGACCTAGTTTTTGACCGCATGTGACCCAGTTTCAAATCTGACCTAGAAATCATCAAGATTAACATTCTGACCAATTTTCATGCAGATCCCATGAAAAATATGGCCTCTACAGAGGTCACAAGGTTTTTCTATTATTTGACCTACTGACCTAGTTTTTGACCGCACTTGACCCAGTTTCGAACTGACCTAGATATCATCAAGATGAACATTCTGACCAATTTTCATGCAGATCCCATGAAAAATACGACCTCTAGAGTGGTCACAAGGTTTTTCTATTATTTGACCTAATGACCTAGTTTTGGACCGCACGTGACCCAGTTTCAAATTTGATATAGATATCATCAAGGTGAACATTCTGACCAATTTTCATGAAGATCCATTGAAAAATATGGCCTCTAGGGAGGTCACAAGGATTTTCTATTTTTAGACCTGCTGACCTAGTTTTGGACCGCACATGAACAATTTTCGAACAGATCCCATGAAAAATATGGCCTCTACAGAGGTCACAAGGTTTTTCTATTATTTGACCTACTGACCTAGTTTTTGACCGCACTTGACCCAGTTTCGAACTGACCTAGATATCATCAAGATGAACATTCTGACCAATTTTCATGCAGATCCCATGAAAAATACGACCTCTAGAGTGGTCACAAGGTTTTTCTATTATTTGACCTAATGACCTAGTTTTGGACCGCACGTGACCCAGTTTCAAATTTGATATAGATATCATCAAGGTGAACATTCTGACCAATTTTCATGAAGATCCATTGAAAAATATGGCCTCTAGGGAGGTCACAAGGATTTTCTATTTTTAGACCTGCTGACCTAGTTTTGGACCGCACATGAACAATTTTCGAACTTGACCTAGATATCATCAAGATGAACATTCTGACCAATTTTCGTGCAGATCCCATGAAAAATATGGCCTCTACAGAGGTCACAAGGTTTTCTATTATTTGACCTACTGACCTAGTTTTTGACCACACGTGACCCAGTTTCAAACTTGACCTAGATATCATCAAAATAAACATTCTGACCAATATTCATGCAGATCCCATGAAAAATATGACCTCTAGAGAGGTCACAACGTTTTTTCATTATTTGACCTACTGACCTACTTTTTGAAGACACGTGACCCACTTTCGAACTTGACCTAGATATCATCAAGATGAACATTCTGACTAATTTTTATGAAGATCCATTCATAAGTATGGACTCTAGAGAGGTCACAAGGTTTTTCTATTTTTAGACCTACTGACCTAGTTTTTGACCGCACATGACCCAGTTTCGAACTTGACCTAGATATCATCAAGATGAACATTCAGACCAATTTTCATGCAGATCCCATGAAAAATATGGCCTTTAGAGAGGTCACAAGATTTTTCTATTATTTGACCTACTGACCTAGTTTTTGAAGGCATGTGACCCAGTTTCGAACTTGACCTAGATATCATCAAGGTGAACATTCTGACCAATTTTCATGAAGATATTGTGAAAAATATGGCCTCTAGAGAGGTCACAAGGTTTTTCTATTTTTAGACCTACTGACCTAGTTTTTGACCGCATGTGACCCAGTTTGGAACTTGACCTAGATATCATCAAGATGAACATTCTGACCAACTTTCATAAAGATCCCATGAAAAATGTGACCTCTAGACTGGTCACAAGCAAAAGTCTACGCACGCACGATCGGACGCACGCACACACGGACGACGGACACTGCGCGATCACAAAAGCTCACCTTGTCACTTTGTGACAGGAGAGCTAAAAACATGTTTGTAAAGAAATCCAGCACATTTATTTGTTTTTTTCTTTTTGACAGTCTGATGGGAAGGGTGCCTTACTTTTGGGTGCAGAATTTCATGTATTTTTTGCACAGGTCACTAAAGACTCTTTTTATGGCTAGCAGGTAATTACAGCATCTTGTAGGCATGGGTTCAACATTCCACACTGGCCAGCAGGTGCTTAAGCAAATGCACCTTGTACACACAAGTTCACAGATTTTATACCAGATGGCAGATTATGAGAAATCTTGTGTATATTGCTTGTCTAGAGTTTATACTGGCAAGCAAGTGCTAATCCAAGTGAATTCATAAATGTAGTTTATAGATCGATAACTAGCTTTTCCTTTGATTTGACCTGGTGACCTCGTCTTTGACCCCACCTGCCCCAGATCTGAATTTGACCTAAAGATCATCAAGGTTAAGCCAAGTTTCATTAAGATATAGTCATAAATGTGGCTTCTAGAGAGTTAACAAGTTTTTCCTTGATTTGACCTCATGACCTAGTTTTTGACCCCAGACGACCCAATATCAAACTCGTCCAAGACTTTATTGAGAGTAACATTCTGACCAAGCTTCATTAAGTTTGGGCCCAAATTGTGACCTCTAGAGTGTTAACAAGCTTTTCCTTTTATTTGACCTGGTGACCTAGTTTTTGGCCCCAGATGACCCAATATCGAACTCGTCCAAGATTTTATTGAGGGTTACATTCTGACTAAGTTTCATTAAGATTGGGCCAAAAATGCATCTTCTAGTGTAAACAAGCTTTTCCTTGGATTTGACCTGGTGACCTAGTTTTTAATCCCAGATGACCCAATATCGAACTCGTCCAAGATTTTATTGAGGGTAACATTCTGACCAAGTTTCATTAAGAGTGGGCCAAAACTGTGACCTCTAGAGTATTAACAAGCTTTTCCTTTGATTTGACCCGGTGACCTAGTATTTGACCCCAGATGACCCAATATCGAACTCATCCAAGATTTAATTGAGGGTAACAGTCTGACCAAGTTTCATTAAGATTGGCTCAAAATTGTGACCTCTAGAGTGTTAACAGTCAAATTGTTGACGCCGATGAGACAAAGACGACGGACGACGGACACAGGGCGATCACAAAAGCTCACCTTTGAGCACTTCCTGCTCAGGTGAGCTAAAAATAAGTTTCAAATCTATATGCCTTTTAGTAACAGCTGTATGTGCTTACACGCAAAACTTTAACCAGAATTTTCTAGGTCCAAAAGGGGGCATAATTTGGCCAAAATGGAGGTCAGAGTTATGGGACTTGCTGCTATCAACTAGTTTTATAACCCCAAAGACACATGTGAAGTTTCAATTCAATATCTGCATTAGTTTTTTTTGGAGATAGTAACTTGCATGTAAAACTTTAACCAGAATTTTAAGTCCAAAAGGGGGCATAATTTGCTCAAAATACATGTCAGAGCTTTAGGAACTTGACCAAGTGAGGTTGGTAATTGACCTAGAAAGAGAAAAAATAAGTTTCAAAGCTATATGCTTTTAAATGATAGCTGTATGTACTTACATGCAAAAACTTAACTAAGGTGTGACGCCGACGCCAGGGTGAGTAGAATAGCTTGATACTCTATTCGAATAGTCCAGCTAAAAATCTTCACTATTAACACCGATTTAGACATTATGATTTAGAAGGATGACAGGAAAAAGGTTGATCAATATAGTCCATAAAGATATTGACTTTGTTTTGCAATATTTTCAAAGAAATGTGGCTATAAACTTCATAATTGCTGAAATTGGCATAAAGTTTAACATATAACTTTGTCGTTTTTGCTTAAAATGGCATCTTTTCAGATTTTAAATCGGCTATGGAAACTTCATTTATTACATGATAACACTAGTAAGGTGATTTTACTGCTTATTTGTTTTATAGGTTGAAAGAAGGAGAATACTAACACAACTAAAGTTTCCAAATCAATGTACCGATCCTCCGTTGAACACAGCAGCATCCTGCGCCAAACATATCCAGTTACCTAGTGTGTACCTGGCAGCAGATATTTACCTTAAGCAACTTGTATACCTAGGTTATATTGACTCTACACCAGCCAGCAGATACTTACCTAAGGCACCTTGTAAATATCGGTTCACCTTGTTCTATTGACTTCACCGACAGCAATACTTACCAAGGCACCTTGTAATATCGGTTCACTTGTTCTATTGACTCTACATCAAACAGCAGATATACCCAAGGCACCTTGTAAATATCGGTTCACCTTGTTCTATTGACTCTACACAACAGCAGATACTTACCCAAGGCACTTGTAAATATCGGTTCACCTTGTTCTATTGACTCTACACCAGACAGCAGATACTTACCCAAGGCATCTTGTAAGTATCGGTTCACCTTGTTCTATTGACTCTACATCAGACAGCAGATACTTACCCAAGGCATCTTGTAAGTATCGGTTCACCTTGTTCTATTGACTCTACATCAGACAGCAGATACTTACCTAAGGCACCTTGTAAATATCGGTTCACCTTGTTCTATTGACTCTACACCAGACAGCAGATACTTACCCAAGGCACCTTGTAAATATCGGTTCACCTTGTTCTATTGACTCTACACCAGACAGCAGATACTTACCCAAGGCACCTTGTAAATATCGGTTCACCTTGTTCTATTGACTCTACACCAGACAGCAGATACTTACCTAAGGCACCTTGTAAATATCGGTTCACCTTGTTCTATTGACTCTACATCAGACAGCAGATACTTACCTAAGGCACCTTGTAAATATCGGTTCACCTTGTTCTATTGACTCTAACACGCAGAACTACGCATGAGTTACTTTACCTACAAGCGCAACTCTGTTGTAAATATCGGTTCACCTTGTTCTATTGACTCTACACCAGCCAGCAGATACTTACCTAAGGCACCATGTAAACATCGGTTCACCTTGTTCTATTGACTCTACATCAGACAGCAGATACTTACCCAAGGCACCTTGTAAACATCGGTTCACCTTGTTCTATTGACTCTACACCAGCCAGCAGATACTTACCTAAGGCACCTTGTAAATATCGGTTCACCTTGTTCTATTGACTCTACACCAGACAGCAGATACTTACCCAAGGCACCTTGTACAGATATGTTCTATAGACTCTTCACAAGCCAGCAAATATATACCTAAGGCACCTTGTAGACATGGGTTCTATAGACTCTATACCAGCCAGCAGATACTCTATGTCATCATCAAACTCCTGGGTCTCACCATGCTCCTGGCACTCATGAGCTTCTTTTACATTTTTTACTACAGTGAATAGCTGAAATATAAACATTGGCATCAAACTATTTTATATTTCAACAATTGTCGTTTGTAAAAAACGCGTGTGCCCCCCATGATGGCTTGTCCCATTTTCAGTACCGTGATCACTATGACCTTGACCTTTAACCTACTAACACCAAAAACAATAGGCGTCACCAACTTCATATGTGTAATCATGCCAATTTGCAATCTACTCTGCGGGAGATTAGCGAGTGATCATGTGCCAATTAATGACCGCGTTATCTATAACTGCACGACCCCTAATTTGCAAAACATAACGGAACTGTAAAATATTCAATAAGAAAAGTAGGTGCCAATTAAAGTGTCAAAGCTGTAGCACTATGGATATAGCTTTGCACAATTAGTATTTATAATTAAAACAAATATTGAGTTCGTCACATTCATCATTTGATCAGGTTTCAAACAAGAACTAGTTTTTGTATAGCAAATTAAACAAGCAAATTCGATGAATTGGTATCCCCCGCCGAAAGGGTTTGTGGTGAGGAATGGCAAAAAAACATATTCGGCAAATAGTTAAGAATGTTAATAAGAAGCAAATAATTTCATTAGTCAAAATCAATTTAACAGAAAACAAATGTTTAATTAAAGAGTACATAATAAATGTATGATACTTTGATCCTGACTAAAGAATTTATTTTGAATGGGATATGCTTACTGTAATAAGCTTAGCTTTTAAAATTAAATGCAGTTAACTGAAATGCGAGCTTGAAGTTTAACTGGAACAAAATATTGTCTTTGAGTGGTTTGGCACCAGGTGTTGCTGTTTAACATGTACATTTGAACTTAAAAGAACAGAATGTCCTTAAGAGAACACAGGTAAGATATCTTGAACATGGCTGAGGGCAAGGTTTGTGCAGTCACAACATAACATGTTGAAGGTTTGAACATTTAAAAAAAAAAAAACAAGAGTGCAAGAATGTCACAATCTATGCCCGTTGCAGCAAATTAGCAATTAGCAGCTGTGTTTGCAGATGGAATCTTAACTTTGTGGTTGTTTAGTAATTATTGTAATTCTTTTGTTTTTCTATGTCCACAAAAAACCTCCTTACCAAGTAGAGATACCTTAAAATACACCTAAAATTTGAAAGTAACATCTATGTTGTACCACAGAAAAGTGATCTTGGTTTTTTCCTATGGTCAATTATAAAACAAGAGCGCCGTCAAGCGGGGTAATATACGCCCGAAGGCTTACATCATAGGATGGGAGCAAAATTTTAAGAACTTGACTGTTGTAGCCCCAAAGGACTGGAACAACAAAAGGAAAACTTCAAAAAACAAATCTAAGTCCACAAAAAAAATATTCAAAGTCTACAAAAAAATCCTTATCAGGTACAGGTATGTAAAAATACACCTTTAAATTGGAGGTACCATCCATGTTGTACCACAGAAAAGTGGTCTCGGTTTTTCCCTACGGCCAATAATAAAAAAGTTTCAAAATAAGCTATTTATAGTAACATAAAAGGGAAGTAATTCAAAAAAAAAATTACTGTAAGTACAAACAAGAGGGCCAAGATGGCCCTAGGTCGCTCACCTAAGAAACACTCCATAACAGTGTAAAACATGTTTGACCTAGTGATTTCACGGAAACAAATATTCTGACCAATTTTCATTAAGACTGGACCAAAAAATTGGTCCCTTGCGATAAAACAAGCATTTTCTTAGATATGACCTAGTTTTTGACCCTAAATGACCCATGTTCAAACTCGACTTAGATTTTATCAAGGCAATCATTCTGACCAAAATTCATGAAGATCAACTGAAAAATACAGCCTCTATCACATACAGAAGTTTTTTCTTTGATTTGACCAAGTGACCTAGTTTTTGACCTCAGATGACCCATATTCAAATTCGACCTAGATTTCATTAAGGCAATCAACCTGACCAAATTTCATAAAAATCAATTGAAAAAAACAGTCTTTATCGCATACACAAGATTTTTCTTTAATTTGACCTAGTGACCTACTTTTTGACCTCAGATAACCCATATTCAAAATCGACCTAGATTTCATCAAGGCAATCACTCTGACCAAATTTCATGAAGATCAATTGAAAAATACATCCTCTATTGCATACACAATGTTTTTCTTCGATTTGACCTAGTGACCTAGTTTTTGACCCCAGATGACCCATTTTCGAACTCGGCCTAGATTTTATCAAGGTTATCATTCTGGCTAAATTTCATGAAGATCAGTTGAAAAATACAGCCTCTACTGCATACACAAGGTTTCTCTTTGATTTACCTAGTGACCTAGTTTTTGATCCCAGATGACCCATTTTCGAACTTGGTCTAAATTTCATCAAGGTAATCATTCTGACCAAAATTCATGAAGATCAATTGAAAAATACAGCCTCTCTCGCATACACAAGGTTTTTACGTGATATGACCTAGTGACCTAGTTTTTGACCCGAGATGACCCATTTTCGAACTCGGCCTAGATTTCATCAAGGTAATCATTCTGACCAAAATTCATGAAGATCAATTGAAAAATACAGCCTCTATCGCATACACAAGGTTTTTCTTTGATTTGACCTAGTGACCTAGTTTTTGACCCGAGATGACCCATTTTCGAATTCGGCCTAGACTTCATCAAGGCAATCATTCTGACCAAAATTCATGAAGATCAATTGAAAAATACAGCCTCTATCGCATACACAAGGTTTTTCTTTGATTTGACCTAGTGACCTAGTTTTTGACTGGAGATGACCCATTTTCGAACTCGGCCTAGATTTCATCAAGGTTATCATTCTGACCAATATTCATGAAGAAGAATTGAAAAATACAGCCTCTATCGCATACACAAGGTTTTTCTTTGATTTGACCTAGTGACCTAGTTTTTGACCCGAGATGACCCATTTTCGAACTCGGCTTAGATTTTATCAAGGTTATCATTCTGACCAATATTCATGAAGATTAATTGAAAAATACCGCCTCTATCGCATACACAAGGTTTTTCTTTGATTTGACCTAGTGACCTAGTTTTTGACCCGAGATGACCCATTTTCGAACTCGGCCTAGATTTCATCAAAGTTATCATTCTGACCAATATTCATGAAGATTAAATGAAAAATACAGCCTCTATCGCATACACAAGGTTTTTCTTTGATTTGACCTAGTGACCTAGTTTTTGACCCGAGATGACCCATTTTCGAACTCGGCCTAGATTTCATCAAGGTTATCATTCTGACCAATATTCATGAAGATTATTTGAAAAATACAGCCTCTATCGCATACACAAGCTAAATGTTGACAGACGACGGACAACAGACGACGGACGCCGGACATCGAGCGATCAGAAAAACTCACCTGAGCATTGCTCAGGTGAGCTAAAAAGAGATCTGCCAAATAAAAACAAGAGCACTGCAATGCAGAGCAATATACACAAAGCAAAGTCATATATGACTTTTGACCCCTAAGTGTGACCTTGACCTTGAAGCAAGTCATCTGGAACATGCACTCTGCACGTCGTCTTGGTGTGGTGAAAATTTGTGTCAAGTTTCTTTGAAATCCTTCAAGGGGTTCAAGAGTTACAGAGCGGACACGAAACAAAGTGATATGACCTTTGACTCAGAAGTGTGACCTTGACCTTGAAGCAAGACATCCAAAACATGCGCTCTGCACATCGTCTTGGGGTGGTGAACATTTGTGTAAAGTTTCCTTGAAATCCTTCAAGGGGTTCAAGAGTTACAGAGCGGACACGAAATTGCTAACGGACAGACGGACAGACAGACGGACACCAGCATCATAACATAATACGTCCCTTCGGGCGTATAAAAAGTTACAGTATAGGTTATTTATAGTAACAACTAAGGGAAGTTAATCTTAAAAAAAAAAATCCAAAAATAATTTGTAAGTCCACACAAAATCCTTACCCTGTAGAGATAGGTCAAAATACACCTCAACATTGGATGTAATATGCATGTTGTACTACAGAAAAGTGGTCTCGATTTTTCCCTACGACTAGTAATGAAAAAGTTGCAATATAAGCTTTTTATAGTAACAACAAAGGGAAGTAATTCTAAAGAAGGGACCTGCGCATGACACTTTGTCTCATGATGGTGAACAATTGTGCTAAAATCCCTCCATGCATGAAGAAGAAATGCTCTGGACAAAGTTTTCATTCTTGTATCCTTTGACCTCTATAGATCTATAGTACCCTATAAAGTTAACACTAGAAACTTCTAAGGGCCATAACTCTGGTGTTACTTGGGCAATCTGTCTGAAACTTGATGGGCCCCGTAACCTCATAGTGGTGAATGAAGTTTTTTTGAAAAAAATCTAAAATAAGGAATGATTTTTTTTTTTTTTTTTTGGGCGGGGGGGTCGGAGGATTGGGATGGGGAGGGGTGTGATCAAGGTATCGGGGTTACCAGGTGTGGGTACACAACTTCACATGTTTACAATAAATGTTCATAGAAAAGAATGAAAGAAATTTAATGAAATTCTATGAAATAGTAAGTTTGTTATGTACAAATATGTGGATTTTTATACAATTAAAGGGCAATAACTCTTAATTTACAAATAAATCCGAACGAAATTGTGTGTACACAACCACATTATGGTGATCTAAATTCTGTTTAAGTTTCATAGTTCTAGGTCAAATATATCAAAAGTTATGATGCAGAAATTGCCATATTTATAGTACCCTATATAGTTAACACTAGAAACTTCTAAGGGCCATAACTCTGTTGTTACTTGGACAATCTGACTGAAACCTGACGGGCCGCAAGAACTCATAGTGGTGAACATGTATATGAAGTTTTAAATAAATATTCCCAACCATTTCCTAGATATGGCTCCGGACGGACGGACGGAAGGACGGAAAGACGGACGGATGGAAAGATGGATGGAAAGACGGACAACGCCAAAACTATATCCCTCAGACTTTCGTCGGGGGATAACATGTGGGTCATGATGAACCTGGATCGCTCACCTGAGTAATATGAGCTACATGTTTCAAATGTCAAACTGATGATTTTTAGACATTTTTTGGAAGATTTTCCATCTACAATCATGTAACCCCTGGGGCGGGGTTAATTTTACCCCGGTGGTCATGATTTGAACAAAGTTTGTAGAAGTCTATTATTGAACAAATTTTGTAGAGGTCCACTAGGCAATGCTACATGTCAAATATCTATGCTCTAGGCCGTTTAGTTTATTATTATTTTAAACAAGAGCACCGCCTTGCGGGTGCTGACGCTCATCTGATTTTTTTTTTGTGTAATAGAAATATTGTCCTACCCATGATTTTCTAAGTCTAAAAAGGGGCATCATTCTTGCAAAAAGCAGGATAGAGTTATGTTTCTTGATGTTCAGTGTCCACTTATGATGGTGAAAAACTGTTGCAAGTTTTAAAGCAATAGCTTTGATAGTTTATGAGGAAAGTTGACTTAAACATAATACTCAACCAAGAAAATGATTTTCTAAGTCCAAAAGGGGCAATAATTATTGCAAAAAGCAGGATGGAGTTATGTTGCTTGTTGTACAGGGTCAGCTTATGATGGTGAACAAGTGTTGCAAGTTTCAAAGCATTAGCTTTGATAGTTTAAGAGAAAAAGTTGACCTAAACATAAAACTTAACCAAGAAATCTGATATTTTCTAAGTCCAAAAGGGGCCATAAATCTTGCAAAAAGCAGGATGGAGTTATGTTTCTTGCTGTACAGGGTCAACTTATGATGGTGAACAAGTGTTGCAAGTTTTAAAGCAATAGCTTTGACAGTTTAGGAGAAAAGCTGACCTAAACATAAAACTTAACCAAGAAAACTGATTTTCTAAGTCCAAAAGGGGCAATAATTCTTGCAAAAAGCAAGATGGAGTTATGTTTCTTGATGTACAGGGTCTGCTTATGATGGTGAACAAGTATTCCAAGTTTCAAAGCAATAGCTTTGATAGTTTAGGAGAAAAGTTGACCTAAACATAAAACTTAACCAAGAAATCTGATATTTTCTAAGTACAAAAGGGGCCATAAATCTTGCAAAAATCAAGAAGGAGTTATGTTTCTTGCTATACAGAGTCAGCTTATGATGGTGAACAAGTACCGTATAACCCCGTTTAAACGCCCCCGGGGGCGATGCATTTTACGAAAAATTTGATCCAAACTATGTCAGTAACTCGTATAAACGCCCCCCTATTCATCCCAATTCCATGCACTGAATATTAACCCGATACGTCAGCGTACTGGGAATCTGTTTAAAGTCGCGCGCTGAGTGACGTGATCCAGTTAAATTCGATCAATACTGTAGCGTATTTATAGCCCAGATGTTTATGTGAATTTAACCTGCACGTAGCATATTCAGTACTTACACACAGTAGATTTATTTGTGCCCATCCTGTTGACGTGTTTTAAAAGTTTGTGTTAATGAATGTGGGTTTTTTGAAATTCCATTGTATTGTTATGGAATTGTTATTATCTGGCAATTATTGTGGAATCTAAGACCAATTCTTGAGTTAAGATATTTTTTATTTTCCCCAAAAAACGTGGGGGGGGGGGCGTTAATTAGAGGGGGGGCGTTAATACGGGGTTATACGGTATTCCAAGTTTCAAAGCAATAGCTTTGATAGTTTAGGAGAAAAGCTGACCTAAACATAAAACTTAACCAGGCAACGCCGACGCCGACGTCAGACCCGACGCCGACGCCGAACAACCGCTACAAGTGATGAAACTAATACCTCATCATTTTTTTTCAAAAAATCAGATGAGCTAACAAGAGCACCGCCTTGGGGTCTGACGCTCATCTGATTTTTTTTGTGTATAATTAATAATATTGTCCTACCCATGATTTTCTAATCTAAAAACGCCATCATTCTTGCAAAAAGCAGGATAGGTTATTTTCTTGATGTACAGTGTCCACTATGATGGAAAAACTGTTTGCAAGTTTTAAAGCAATAGCTTTGATAGTTTATAGAAAAGATTGACTTAAACATAATACTCAACCAAGAAAATGATTTTTAAGTCCAAAAGGGGCAATAATTATTGCAAAAAGCAGGATGGAGTTATGTTGCTTGCTGACAGGGGCAGCATATGATGGTGAACAGTGTTGCAAGTTTCAAAGCAATAGCTTTGAAGTTTAAGAGAAAAAGTTGACCTAAACATAAAACTTAACCAAGAAATCTGAATTTTCTAAGATCCAAAAGGGGCCATAATTCTTGCAAAAAGCAGGACGGAGTTACGTTTCTTGCTATACAGGTCAACTTATGATGGTGAACAAGTGTTGCAAGTTTTAAAGCAATAGCTTTGATAGTTTAGGAATAAAAGCTGACCTAAACATAAAACTTAACCAAGAAAACTGATTTTCTAAGTCCAAAAGGGCAATAAATCTTGCAAAGAGCAAGATGGAGTTATGTTTCTTGATGTACAGGTCTGCTATATGAGTGAACAAGTAATTCCACGATTTCAAAGCAATAGCTTTGATAGTTTAGGAGAAAAGTTGACCTAAACATAAAACTTAACCAAGAAATCTGATATTTTCTTAAGTACAAAAGGGGCCATAAATCTTGCAAAAAGCAAGATGGAGTTATGTTTCTTGCTATACAGGGTCAGCTTATGATGGTGAACAAGTATTCCAAGTTTCAAAGCAATAGCTTTGATAGTTTAGGAGAAAAGCTGACCTAAACATAAAACTTAACCAGGCAACGCCGACGCAGACGCCGACGCCGACGCCGACAACCGCTCAAGTGATGACAATAACTCATCATTTTTTTTCAAAAAATCAGATGAGCTAAAAATGAAGATTGTCTATGTACAATCAAGTAACCCCATGGGCCGGCGTCAATTTTGACCCCAGGGGTCATGATTTGAAAATTTTTGTAGAGGTCAACTATGCAATGCTACATGTCAAATATCCAAGCTCTAGGCCTTCTGCTTTCTTGTAAGAACATTTTTGAAGATTTACCTATGTAAAATCAAGAAACCCCTAGGGCGGGGTCAATTTTAACCCCAGGGGTCATGATTTAAACAAATTTTGTTGAGGTCCACTAGGCAATGCTACATGTGAAATATCTAAGCTCTAAGCCTTCTGGTTTGTTTTTAGAAAATTTTTAAGATTTTTCTATGTAAAAATCAAGTAACCCCATGGGGAGGGTCAATTTGGCACCGGGGGTCATGACCTGAACAAATTTTATAGAAGTCTACTAGGCAATGCTAGGCCTTCTGGTTTATTTTTATAAATATTTTGAAGATTTTCCTATGTAAAATCAAGTGACCCCTAGGGAGGGGTCAATTTTGACCCCAGGGGTCATGACTTGAGCAAATTTTGCAGAGGTCCACTAGGCAATGCTACATGTGAAATATCTAAGCTCTAGGCCTTCTGCTTTCTTTTTAGAAATTTTTTGAAGATTTTCCTATGTAAAATGAAGCGACCCCTGGGGTGGGGTCAAATATTGACCCCGGGGGTCATGATTTAAACAAATTTTGTAGAGGTCCACTAGGCAATGCTACATGTCAAATATCTAAGCTCTAGGCCTTCTGGTTTATTTTTAGAAATATTTTGAAGATTTTCCTATGTAAAATCAAGTGACCAGGGGGCGGGGTCAATTTTGACCCCTGGGGTCATGATTTGAACAAATTTTGTAGAAGTCTACTAGGCAATACTACCTGTCAAATATCTAAGATCTAGGCCTTCTGGTTTATTTTTAGAAATATTTTTAAGATTTTCCTACGTAAAAATCAAGTGACCCCTAGGGCGGGGTCAATTTTGACCCCGGGGTTCATGACTTAAACAAATTTTGTAGAGGTCTACTAGGCAATGCTACATGTCAAATATCTAAGCTCTAGGCCTTCTGGTTTATTTTTAGAAAATTTTTGAAGATTTTCCTATGTAAAATCAAGTGACACCTGGGGTGGGGTCAATTCTGACCCCGGGGGTCATGATTTGAACAAATTTTGTAGAGGTCTTCTAGGCAATGCTACATGTGAAACATCTAAGCTCTAGGCCTTCTGGTTTATTTTTAGAAAATTTCTGAAGATTTTCCTATGTAAAATCAAGTGACCACTGGGGCGGGGTCAATTTTGACCCTGGGGGTCATGATCAGAGGTCACGAAAGCCGTCGGACCGTCGGACATTTCCGGTAAATTTTGATCCGGTCCGGCATGATATATCAAGTTCACAAGACCGAGTGTCCGATAAAAATTGCAGGTCAATATGATAAAATAAGAAGAAAGTCCTCCACGTTTTCGCGAAAGTTCGACTTTCATCATTAAAAATGGAATCCCGAGAAATTGATGTCAAACTATATTTTAGTAAGCGCCTGTTTCATTGGTACTTAAAACAGAAACAGTGGAAACCCCTCACGACATCACGACAATTCTAAGAACGTGCGTTATCATTGGATGCGTACTAATCGTGGATGGTACTCGATTTATGTACGTGGGAACCAGACGGGAATTTCCAGAAATTCTCTTTATGTCAACATCAACGTGACTCGGTGCAAACAATAGACTTGTGGGGTAAAAAAAAGCCACTGCTATGGATAGTGAAAGGGTAAAACCTTTGATTTTAGCTGTGACCTTGACCTTGAACTGACATGACTGACTCATGAATTCTGCACAAAGTCTTCATGAGGTGATCATTTGACCAAAGTTTCATGAAAATCCTTCAAGGGGTTTAGGAGATACAGAGCTGAAACCTTTGACCTTCAGTTGTGACCTTGACCTTGAGTTGACATGGCTGACTCATGAGTTGTTGATGAGGTGATCATTTGACCCAAGTTTTATAAAATTCCTTCAAGGGGTTTAGGAGATATAGAGCGGACACGAAATGGAAGGCTCAAACCTTTGACCTTCAGTTGTGACCTTGACCTTGAGCCGACATGGCTGACTCATAAGGTCTGCACATAGCCTTGATGAGGTGATCGTTTGACCCAAGTTTGATGAAAATCCTTTAAGGGGTTTAGCAGATATAGAGCGGACACAAAATGGAAGGTTCAAACCTTTGACCCTAAGTTGTGACCTTGACCTTGAGCCGGCATGACTGACTCATGGGTTCTGCACATCGTCTTGATGAGGTGATCATTTGACCCAAGTTTTATCAAATTCCTTCAAGGGGTTTAAGAGATATAGAGCGGACACAAAATGGAAGGCTCAAACCTTTGACCTTGAGTTGTGACCTTGACCTTGAGCCGGCATGGCTGACTCATGGGTTCTGCACATCATCTTGATGAGGTGATCATTTGACCCAAGTTTTATAAAATTCCTTCAAGGGGTTTAGGAGATATAGAGTGGACACAAAATGGCAGGCTCAAACCTTTGACCTCGAGTTGTGACCTTGACCTTGAACCGACAAGGCTGACTCATGGGTTCTGCACATCGTCTTAATGAGGTGATCATTTGACCCAAGTTTCATGAAAATCCTTCGAGGGGTTTAGGAGATATGGACTGGACACGATTTTGTTACGGACGGAAGGACGGACGGAAAGACGGACGGAAGGACGGACGCAGACAATTCCTATAATCCCTTCGCCACGGCGGGGGATTAAGAGATATAGAGCGGACACAAAATGGCAGGCTCAAACCTTTGACCTCGAGTTGTGACCTTGACCTTGAACCGACAAGGCTGACTCATGGGTTCTGCACATCGTCTTGATGAGGTGATCATTTGACCCAAGTTTCATGAAAATCCTTTGAGGGGTTTAGGAGATATGGACCGGACACGATTTTGTTACAGACGGAAGGACGGACGGAAAGACGGACGGAAGGACGGACGCAGACCATTCCTATAATCCCTCCGCCACGGCAGGGGATTAATAAAATCTGTAAAATTACTAAAATATCCTTTGGAAGCAAAGAATGCAACCAAGAAGAATAACAACAGACTCGTTGACTGAGTCTGTTCGCGAGAGGTAATGAAATGTGCAACATCTCTCACGCCCCCTAGCAACGGCTTAAGCGGGACTCTAGATCTATTACACATATGTTGAATGGACTCCATGGTCCCAAAGGACCAGAAAATATAACAACACTGAATCCAAGTACAGGGAGATTTTTTACAGCCTGAAAACTTAATGTCTGAAATCTGTTTCAATTAATATGACGTGGAAATAAACTTAAAGGATGTAATTTGTGTAATGCTGTCTATATAGACAATGTATAATACCAGTTTTAAAGATCAGATATCAAATTTATTAAAAAAGAAATCGGTCTGGTAAAATATTATCTGGTCCTGTAAAAAAATCATGTTTACCAGACCGACTGTCCTGTGAATTTTCAGGGTCTTTCGTGAACACTGCATGATTTGAACAAATTTTGTAGAAGTCTACTAGGTGATGCTACATGTCAAATATCTAAGATCTAGGTCTTCTGGTTTATTTTTAGAAATATTTTGAAGATTTTACTATACAAAATCAAGTGACCCCTACGACGGGGTCACAAGGCAAATAATGACGGACGACACACGACGGACGACGCACACGCCGGACAATAACTGGTCACAATAGCTCACCTTGAGCACTTTGTGCTCTGGTGAGCTAAAAATTGAGGCGGGGAGCGAAAATATAATTTTTTTTGAGAAAATCAGGAGCAAGCGAAGAAATATATTTGTCTTCATTTGGCACTCGACTGACTAATAAATACCATAAAATAGAATGTATAGCCCTTTTAAATTAACAAGAGCTGTCACTAATGGTGACAAATGCCCCCACAGCACCTTGACCTTTGACCTGGTGACCCCTAAGTCAGTAGGGGTGGTGTACTCAATAAGTACTATCAGCATGTGATGTTTGAAGGTCCTGGGTGAAGAGGTTCGCATGTAAAGTGCCTTCATGCAAAAAGTTAACGCCGGCCCCTGTGACCTTGACCTTTGACCTGGTGACCCCAAAGTCAGTAGGGTTGGTGTACTCATAAAGTACTATCAGCAGGTAAAGTTTGAAGGTCCTGGATGAAGTGGTTCGCGAGTAAAGTGCCTTCATGCAAAAAGTTAATGTTGGCCCCTGTGACCTTGACCTGGTGACCCCAAAGTCAGTAGGACTGGTGTACTCAATAAGTACTATCAGCATGTGAAGTTTGAAAGTCCTGGGTGCAGTGGTTCGCAAGTGAAGTGCCTTCATGCAAAAAGTTAACGTTGGCCCTTGTGACCTTGACCTTTGACCTTGTGACCCCAAAGTCAGTAGGGATGGTGTACTCAATAAGTACTATCACCAAGTGAAGTTTGAAGGTCCTGGGTGCAGTGGTTCGCGAGTAAAGTGCCTTCATGCAAAAAGTTAACGTTGGCCCCTGTGACCTTGACCTTTGACCTGGTGACTCCAAAGTCAGTAGGGGTGGTGTACTCAATAAGTACTATCAGCATGTGAAGTTTGAAGGTCCTGGGTGTAGTGGTTCGCAAGTAAAGTGCCTTCATGCAAAAAGTTAAAGTTGGCCCCTGTGACCTTGACCTTTAACCTGGTGAACCCAAAGTCATTAGGGGTGGTGTACTCAATAAGTACTATCAGCATGTGAAGTTTGAAGGTCCTGGGTGCAATGGTTCGCGAGTAAAGTGCCTTCATGCAAAAAGTTAACGTTGCCCCGTGACCTTGACCTTTGACCTGGTGACCCCAAAGTCAGTTGGAGTGGTATACCCAGTAAGTACTATCAGCACGTGAAGTTTGAAGGTCCTGGGTGCAGTGGTTCGCGAGTAAAGTGCCTTAATGCAAAAAGTTAACGTTGTGACTAACAAACTAACGGACAGTTGAAAACTAATATGCCTCCCTTCGGGGGCATAAAAAGTAAGTTCCCAGGGATTGAAAAAATCTGATATGCAGACGCACAACAAAGTGAACTTGTGAAAAAAGGTAATAACATTGTCATACAGTACACTGTAATCAAATAATGCATGCTTTTGAAAATGCTGTTAGAAAATATGTAATAAACAACAATGTATAACCTTACACCATACTTATCATATATATATGTGACTTGAATATTTACTGCTATGAAAATGTAGCATTTACTGACTTTAGCTTGTAGCTGACTTTACAAAGTTTTTGATACATCAAATATCTCTGTGAGTGTTACTAGATCTATTAAAGCTTTTGATTTGAAACTTAGGATAGTTATTTACTGTCAAAGTCTACACCAGGAGAAAACAATACTCTTACAGAGCTATGCCCCTTTTTAACATAGAATATTTTTAATTAAGTTTTACGTAATGACCAATAGCTTCTGACTTTTATGCCCCTTTTACTGGCAAAGCTCTGAATCAGAAAAGTCGAGCATGATGTCTTATGTACAGCTCTTTTTGTAACTTTAAACACTTTCATAACATATTAAATTTGTTGAAACAAAGTCTCAATTAAGGTCTGAAATGGAGATTAATGTACATTAACGTAAGTCTACTAAATGATTGGAAAATTTGAAAATCGAAACTGTTCTGAAAACAACTCATAATGTAAATTCCTTACCCCACCAACTTTCGTATGCAAATGCTGCCCATTTGGACAGGAAAAACAGAAAACAGATAAGTGACATGCATCAATAAGTATGTTCCCTTACCAAAATAATGTAGATTGATGTTATCAAATAAATTAGTATGTTTTTCTTCATCCAATTTTCAATGAAATAAATCGGTTTTTGTAGCATGTAATTTGGTAAACATCTGAAGAAAATGGCATAACTGCATAAAGGGGAAATAAAGGGGCCTGATCACCCAATGAAGTAAATCTATGTTTCATGAAGCTGTAGTCTAGGAACTCATAGAAACTAATAGAAGCAACCTCTGAAAATGAATCTTACAGAAAATAAACTTCAATAAATGAATTGGATCATTATATGCATGACTTTGTGCAAATACAAATTTAAGTTCAGACAGGTATTACAAAAAATTAGGGACAATCAAATAAAATAAGGGCTTTTATAGTAATTTTGCCTTTTTTGAGCATTTTATTTAGGAATTTTAGGGAGACCTAAAAAAATTAGGAATTTTAGGGCCACTTGAAAGCCTGTTTTGGACAAGAAGATTTTTAAAGTTTTTCCTTTCGGTTGCCATGGCAATGAGAGTTCTGCATGGAATTCAATTCCTTGAACAATTTTGAAAGGGGGCCACCAAAGGATCATTACTGTGAAGTTTGGTTTTCAAGATGATTTTTTTAGAAAATGTTGACGGACACACGACAAATGACGGGCACTGAGCGGTCACAAAAGCTCACCATGAGCCTTTGGCTCAGGTGAGCTAACAAGAGGGCCATGAAGGCCCTGTATCGCTCACCTGGCCTATTGACCTAAAGATCATCAAGATTAACAATCTGAGTTTCATAAAGATAAGGTCATAAATGTGATCTCAAGTGTTAACTAGCTTTTCCTTTGATTTGACTCAGTGCCCTAGTTTTTGACCCCACATGACCCAGATTCGAACTTGACCTAAAGATCATCAAGGTTAACACTCCGACCAAGTTTCATGAAGATACAGCCATAAATTTGGCCTCTAGAATGTTAACAAGCTTTTCCTTTGATTTGACCTAGTAACCCAAATTTTGACCCCAGATGACCCAGTATCGAACTCGTCCAAGATTTTATTGAGGGTAACATTCTGACTAAGTTTCATTTAGATTGGGCCAAAATTGTGACCTCTAAAGTGTTAACAAGCTTTTCCTTTGATTTGACCTTGTAACCTAGTTTTTGACCCCAGATGACCCAATATCGAACTCGTCCAAGATTTTATTGAGTGTAACATTCTGACCAAGTTTCATAAGATTGGGCCAAAATTGTGACCTTTAGAGTGTTAACAGTCAAATTGTTGACAACGACGGACGACGGACACAGGGGAAATTACAAAAGCTCCCCTTGAGCACTTCGCGCTCAGGCGAGCTAAAAAATCAGATGAGCCAACAAAAGCATTGTTTTCATAACTAAAATTGAACAACAGCCTGAAAGACAGCTACAGTCCGTATCTGATAACTTCACAGTGACTATTTGGACGAGTCTAAGTCTGGGGGGTCATCGATAATTATCATAATCTAAGTGCACACTTTTATATTTTACTACTAACTGGAATGCTTATTTTGAAGTAGAAGATTAGTACCGGCTGTAGAGCGTTAGCCTTATATGTGCAATTCTTTTTATTTCCATTGTCGCGTTGGTCCGAATCCCACTGTGATTTATACTTCTGTTTAATCTTCGTTTTTTATTAAGTTTCAAAGACAATTGAAAATATTAATTTTAAATTTAAATATTCAAAATGCAGTAATATAACACTACGGTATACAACGACAAACTGAAATATGGAAAAATGATGTTGCTTGAAATAACCTGCAGAATATTTTGTAGTATGCATTTATCATCATTCTTATACTGAACAATGTTTTTCTTTGCAACAACAGATGTGGACGCCTCTGGCATGTCGACTATGCTAATACTGGCAATATACCAGAGAGGAATTTAACCTGCACGAAATTTCCGAGTGTTTTCGTGACTTTGCATTCATAATACGTTGTGTTTACACAGAGCTGATGGCTGGTCACCTTTAAACAGAAATTCATTTAATAATATTTCTATCTAAATTGATATATTCCAAGAAAAATGAATGATTATGGTGGTTATCCTGAAAAAGAGAAACTAGAATGTGTCTGTAGGACACAGGGTGTGCCCCCACTGGTACATATGTCACAAATAAGGGGAAATCATTCAAATGATTGCAGTCTTAATGGGGTATAGCCTCAAAAAAATAATTATGAAATGGGTTAATTATTCTATACCATATACTTTTTAAGCTATGAGCATCACAAACAAAAAATCCACTATTCTGGCTATTTCAAGGGCCTTAACTCTGTAATAAATGCTAAACAAGAGGACCATGATGGTCCTGAATCGCTCACCTCTTCCCACAAGACCCAGTTTTGAGTATGACGTCATTTTTTCTATTATTTGGCATAGTGACCTAGTTTTTTAGCTCATGTGACCCAGTTTTGAACTTGACCTAGATATTATCAAGATAAAAATTCTGACCAATTTTCATGAAGATCCATTGAAAAATATGGTCTCAAGAGAGGTCACAAGGTTTTTCTATTATTTGACCTATTGACCTAGTTTTCGAAGGTACGTGACCCTGTTTTGAAGTTTACCTATATATCATCAAGATGAACATTCTCACTAATTTTCATGAAGATCTCATGAAAAATATGGCCTCTAGAGAAGTCACAAGGTTTTTCTATTTTTATACCTACTGGCCTAGATTTTGACCGCACGTGACCCAGTTTCGAAACTGACCTAGATATCATCAAGGTGAACATTCAGATCAATTTTCATGAAGATCCATTGAAAAAAATATGGTCAAAAGATTTTAATAATTTTAGACCTACTGACCTAGTTTTTGACCGCAGCTGACCCAGTTTCAAACTTGACCTAGAACATCAAGATGAACATTCAGACCAACTTTCATACAGATCCCATGAAAAGTATGGCCTCTAGAGAGGTCACAAGGTTTTTTTTATTATTTGACCTACTGACCTAGTTTTTTACGGCACGTGACCCAGTTTCAAATCTGATCTAGATATCATCAAGGTGAACATTCTGACCAATTTTCATGAAGATCCATTCAAGGGTATGGCCTCTAGAGAGGTCACAACGTTTTTCTATTTCAAGACCTACTGACCTAGTTTTTGATCGCAGTTGACCCAGTTTCAAACTTGACCTATATATCATCAAGATAAACATTCAGACCAACTTTCATACAGATCCCATGAAAAATATGGCCTCTAGAGAGGTCACAACGTTTTTTCATTATTTGACCTACTGACCTACTTTTTGAAGGCACGTGATCCACTTTCGAACTTGACCTAGATATCATCAAGATGAACATTCTGACCAATTTTTATGGAGATCCATTCACAAGTATGGCCTCTAGAGAGGTCACAAGGTTTTTCTGTTTTAGACCTACTGACTTAGTTTTTGACCGCACATGACCCTGTTTCTAACTTGACCTAGATATCATCAAGATGAACATTCAGACCAACTTTCATACAGATCCCATGAAAAATATGGCCTTTAGAGAGGTCACAAGGTTTTTCTATTATTTGACCTAATGACCTAGTTTTTAACAACACGTGACCCACTTTCGAACATGACCTAGATATCATCAAGATGAACATTCAGACCAACTTTCATACAGATCCCATGAAAAATATGGCCTCTAGAGAAGTCTCAAGGTTTTTTATTATTTGACCTACTGACCTAGTTTTTGAAGGCACGTGACCCAATCTCGAACTTGACCTAGTCATCATCAAGATGAACATTATGACCAATTTTCATGAAGATCTCATGAAATATATGGCCTCTAGAGAGGTCACAAGGTTTTTCTATTTTTAGACCTACTGACCTAGTTTTTGACCGCACGTGACCCAGTTTCGAACTTGACCTAGATATCATCAAGATGAACATTCAGACCAACTTTCATACATATCCCATGAAAAATACGGCCTTTAGAGAAGTCACAAGGTTTTTCTATTATTTGACCTACTGACCTAGTTTTAGATGGCACGTGACCCAGTTTCGAACTTGACCTAGATATCATCAAAGTGAACGTTCTGACCAATTTTCATGAAGATCTTGTGAAATATATGGCCTCTAGAGATGTCACAAGGTTTTCTATTTTTAGACCTACTGACCTAGTTTTTATTGGCACATGACCCAGTTTCGAACTTGACCTAGATATCATCAAGGTGAACATTCTGACCAACTTTCATAAAGATCCCATGAAAAATGTGACCTCTAGACTGGTCACAAGCAAAAGTTTACAGACGGACGCACGCACGGACGACGGACGCCGCGCGATCACAAAAGCTCACCTTGTCACTTTGTGACAGGTGAGCTAAAAAAACAACACCTACCTAGATTCGACATTTCACAACAATGCTTAACCACTGAGCTAAAGGGACTGACATACATGTCGCAATAAAATATACCCAATATTATTCTTTATGTAAGCTGCTTTACCTATTCTGTTAGTTTTATAACATGGTTCATACAAAATTCTCTTACCAAAATTCAAGGACTTTACAAGGTTAAATTTGTATTTTCAAGGTTTTTTTTTTAATCCGTACCCAGTTCAAATTATACAATTATGACAATGTATTTCATGAACACGATAACTATGTATTAGTTCCTAACTTTAATAGTTTCATTATTGACTAGAAAACTCAGCACTGACTAGAAAACACGGTTCATTTCTTAACAATGGCCTCAACATACAGTTACACACACTAAATGAATTATTGTCACCACTTCTTCGTTTTTCCTATGCTTTGCACTCTAAGCATGCGACGTTATTGCACTTACACCCATGTGCATCAAGTCAATATCTTTCATGCATAGCATGCACCGGGCTTTGTGTGGGTTATTAGTGGATTTAACCCACTGATATTTTCCTACCCACTTGTGCTGGAACGAACACTTCTTTCCGATTTTCCCCATTTCTACAAAACCAAGGACGCTGCCATTTTCACAATTTCTAGTGACATCATACACAAACGTTTAGTATAAAACCCGTACCGTACCGGATACACGCTCTCGTACTGGCGACTTTTCGTACTCCTATACAAACGTATTTTAAATTTGCCGAAAAAAATTTTTATATTCATTTTTACACCGATAACACAATTTGACAACAGACAGAAACTGTTAATGGATTTTCAAGGCTGTTTGCCTAAATTCAAGGACTTTCAGTCAAATTCAAGTACCATTTTTGCATTTTTTCAAGGCAACACTAAATTCAAGTACTTTTCAAGGTTGCAACCAAATTCAAGGACTTTTCAAGGCCTGTGCGAACCTTGTATAAGTCCAGAAAACATAAACAAATGTGATGTCACTCCGAAGTTATCAGACACGGACTGTATATCCCCGCCATTGTTATGGATAGTGAAAGGGTTTACGGTATTGGATCGAACCATTAAACAATCGAGTTGTGACCATGACCTTAAGCTGGCAGGGGTGAATTTTGAATTCTGCACATCGTCTTGAAAAACGGAATACTACAGCCTAGTCATATTAAAATCCTTCACGGGGTTAAGGAGACACAGAGCAGAATATAAAATTGAAGGCTCCAACCTTTGACCTTGAGTTGTGACCTTGACCTTGAGCCAACAAGGCTGACTCATGAGTTCTGCACATCGTCTTGATGCGGAGATTAATTGACCCAAGTTTCATGAAAATCCTTCAAGATTTTAGGGGATACAGAGCGGACACAAAATGGAAGGTTAAAACATTTTACCCTGAGTTATGACCTTGACCTACCGACATAGCTGACTCATGAGTTCTGCACATGGTCTGGATGAGGTGATCATATTACCCAAGTTTCTTGAAATTCCTTCAATGGCTTTAAGAGATACAGAGCGGACACAAAATGGAAGGCTCAAACCTTAGACCAAGAGTTGTGACCTTGAGCCGCTGTAAAACATAGACCTTTGACCTACAAAGTACTGCCCCACAAAACAACAGAGGACATATACTGACCACAGTTAATCATTCTATAAAGTCTGACAATTGTACAACAAAGCATTCTTCAGTTATTGACCAGAAACTGAGTTTAAATCTCAAAGTCATTGTGACCATGACCTGACCACAGGCAATCATCCTATGAAGTTTGACAACAGTAGGCCAAAGCATTCTAATAAGCAGAAAGTGTTTCAGTTTCACGGGGAATGTGACCTTGACCTTTGGCCAACTGACCCCAAAACAATGTGGAACATCTACTGACCATATTCAACAACCCTATGAGGTTAAACAATTAAGAGACCAAGGATTCACTGGTTATTCATTGGAAAGTAAATTGTCTATCTACCAACCAACTGACAGGATTTTGTTATGCTGTTTTGGGAACATAGCCTAAACCCTAAGCACTGGGAATTTTGACGCGTAAATGTTCCAAATTGGGAAATATTAAGACCCATAGGATAAGTAAGGATGTATTTAGGCACTTTCTTATACACATTTTTCACATTGTACAACCTCTTTAACAAACTGCCATTACAAAATTGTCCATAATGTTTGTGCAATTTTGCTGATTTTATTTCTCAGAATGTAGATTGGGAATTTTTGCACTCATTTTGGGAAAAATACATACTTTTTGGCATTGGGAATATAGCCCAATAACGGCTATAAAAACAGCCGGAAAAAAACCCTGACTGACAATAAGCAAAACAACACAAGCACTCTTCTTCCAAGATAGACATAATAGGGATGGACTGGGGATGTGGTTAATGGCTTCTTTATGTGCTACAGCCCACACATGGGTTCAGTGCAAGAAATTTTTCCTTAATTACAATTAAATCTTTCAAAATTGATTTAACGAAGCTACATGTACAATTCTGCAACAACATCATTTACATGAGAAGTTTCTATCTAAGTTATTAAACTAAAAGTATGGGAAAGTGATCGTAACGTACATCTTTATGTTCCTTGCTAACGTGTACGGAAGTATAAGCATCATCATCCTGGTGACGCTGCCAGTGTACAGCACGAGTAAGTCTGGGCATCTCTGTCTGCCCTGGCTTCACTGCAACAGCTGGTCTTCTCATCATGGGCTTTAGTCTGGGCGGCTCTGGTAGGGCAGGAGGTGACATGTCACTATCTCGCAACACATTACGCTCTGTGTTAGGCATCTACAAAATAAAATTCAAATAAGGCATCTGCAGTATCTAACTAGAAAATGCTTTTGTAAAAAAGCGCATGTCTCCCCCAATGCAAAGTGCTATAGGCAAGAAGTCAATAGGGGTCAGGAGCGAAAGTCAGAGACACTGATGGTTGGCTGCAATAGGGATCATCTACTTGGCATGTCCAGTCATCCCGCTAAATTTCAACACTCGTGGCTTAGTGGTTCTCAAGTCACTGTTCAGGCTCCTGTGACCTTGGCCTTTGATCAAGTGACCTCAAAATAAATAGGGGTCATCTACTCTGCATGTCCAATCATCCTATTAAGTTTCAACATTGTAGGTCAAGTGGTTCTCAAGTTATTTCCAAAAAATGATTTTACATGAACAGGCCACTGTGACCTTGACCTTTAACAGAGTGACCCCAGAATCAATAGGGGTCATCTACTCTGCATGTTCAATCATCCTGTGAAGTTTCAACATTCTGGGTCAAGTGGTTCTCAAGTTATTGATCGGAACTGGTTATCAATGTTCAGGCCCCTGTGACCTTGACCTTTAACAGAGTGACCCCAAAATCAATAGGGGTCATCTACTCTGCATGTTCAATCATCCTATGAAGTTTCAACATTCTGGGTCAAGTGGTTCTCAAGTTATTGATTGGAAATGGTTTTCCATGTTCAGGCCCCTGTGGCCTTGACCTTTAACAGAGTGACCCTAAAATCGTTAGGGTTCATCTACTCTGCATGACCAATCATCCTACGAAGTTTCATCATTCTGGGTCAAGTGGTTCTCAAGTTACTGACCGGAAATGGTTTTCAATGTCCGGGCCCCTGTGACCTTGACCTTTCACAGAGTGACCCCAAAATCGTTAGGGGTCATCTACTCTTTATGATCAATCATCCTATTAAGTTTCAACATTCTGGGTCAAGTGGTTCTCAAGTTACTGACCGGAAATGGTTTTCAATGTTCAGGCCCCTGTGACCTTGACCTTTAAAGGAGTGACCCCAAAAACAATAGGGGTCATCTACTCTTCATGACCAATCATCCTATGAAGTTTCAACATTCTGGGTCAAGTGGTTCTCTAGTTATTGATCGGAAATGGTTTTCAATGTTCGGGCCCCTGTGACCTTGACCTTTGACGGAGTGACCCCAAAATCAATAGGAGTCATCTACTCTTCATCAACCTCAACAACTGTACAGTCTATTAACTTTGTAGACCATAAGGGATAAATTACTTGTCTTAATAATCAGACAAGACAGCAATGAAGGCCTGTATCATTCTTTTTACTTGGTTCTTATCCCAGACAATCTAGTATTTTAAATATCTAATATATTTCATTTCAATCGAAATTCAGCTTCTGTTTTATATAAATCAGGTTGACAGGGCTCAACAATCCACTTGTCCACCTTTGATTTGACCTAATGACCTAGTTTTTGACCCCACCAGACCAAGATTTGAACTTGACCTAGTATCATAAAGATAAACATTCTGACCAAGTTTCATTAAGATATGGTCATAAATGTGGCCTCTAGAGTGTTAACTAGCTTTTCCTTTGATTTGAACTGATGACCTAGTTTTTGAACCCAGATGACCCAGATTCAAACTTGACCTAAAGATCATCAAGATTAACATTCTGACAAAGTTTCATGAAGGTACAGTCATAAATGTGGCTTCTACAGTGTTAACAAGCTTTTCCTTTGATTTGACCTGGTGACCTAGTTTTTGACCCCAGATGGCCCAATATCAAACTCGTTCAACATTTTATTGAGGGTAACATTCTGACCAAGTTTCATTAAGATTGTGCCAAAACTGTGACCTTTACAGTGTTAACAAGCTTTTCGTTTGGTTTGATCTGGTGACCTAGCTTTTGAACTATGATGACCCAATATCGAACTCATCCAAGATTTTATTGAGGGTAACTTTCTGACAAAGTTTCATTAAGACTGGGCCAAAATTGTGACCTCTAGAGTGTTAACAGTTAAAATGTGGACGACGCCGGATGGACGACTGACGCCGGACGACGGACACTGGGCGGTCACAAACGCTAACAAGAAAGTAGGTCAAGGTCACATTCAAGTGATCCTTTATCGCTTGGGGTCATCAGGTAATTATAATTAAACAGTCTAGGAAATATGACCTAATAATCTTTGAAGTATTTATTCCTATTAAACTCATATAACAAGTGACCCCAACGCCAGGGCCTCTTTTCATCCCAGGGGCATAATTTGAACAATGTGACCCCAGGGGCAGGGCCTCTTTTCATCCCAGGGGCATAATTTGAACAATCTTGTTAGAGATCCACTAGATAATGCTACATACCAAACATCAAAGGCCTAGGCCTTGAACTTTCAGAGAAGAAGATTTTTAAAGTTTTCTCCTATACAAGTTATGTAAAGCTTGGGACTTCCTGGGCAGGGACTCTGTTCACCCCAGGGGCATAATTTGAAGAAATTTGGTAATTTTGGTAGAGGACCACTAGGCAATGCAAAATACAAAATATCAAAAGCAGGGGGGAAGTGGGGGTGCTGTTTTCACCCGCAGGGGCATAATTTGAACAATCTTCATAGAGGACTGTTAGATGATGCTACATGTTAAGTATTGAGGCTAAGTTTTTTCCTATATAAGTCTATGTAAAACTTGTGACCCCCAGGGCAAGGCCTCTTTTCATCCCAGGGGCAAAACTTGAGCAATCTTCATAGAGGACCATTAGATGATGTCACACGCTAAATATCGAGTCTATGCCTTGTGGTTTTGGGCAAGAAGATTATTAAAAGTTTTCGTTTCAGTTGCCATGGTAACCACAGTTCTGCATGGAATTTAATTCTTTGGCTCAGGTGAGCTAAAAAGGAATGGAAAATCAAAGGCCTGAATGGCCTGAGTCAGCTAATGATTGATGTACTGACAGTATAGTCTACCAGTTTCAGTTTGTTTTTAGTTTTTTTCTTAAAATTTCATAACACAGCTCGATATTTACCCAAAATATTATATCCGGATACGATTACACTTTTCTCCAGTTTGAACAATATATTTTACAAATTGTGATGATACGAAGACATTTAGCAGCAATTGGCAGTATCTGACATTGAAGTTTATGGTTAAATTACCTCTTATTTAAATCTTTTCATAAAAAAGTTGTTTCGTTTCGCCAAACATAGACGATCTACTTTCGATTTCAAAAACTACAAGAAAATACAATTTAATGTTTCGCCGATTTGTTTATTTCTCGAAAAATAAGAATTAAAATCATTTTTAATATCAGTAGTAACTAAACAAACCAGTAAGAGCTTCTTCTTCCGATAATTTATCCGTTTACTGACTGCAAAATTCAACCCACGCAAAGTTTATAGAAATCATACGATGCGTGTTTACGTTCAATGTGGGAGAATTAAGGCTGATCGGCTATGTTACCTAACGCATCCAAACGATTCAGATTTTGTTTTTAAAAAAGCATTGTGTGCGTTTCTGTAATTTTATATACGTTTTTATACGCTTAGAAATTATTAGACATGCATATTTGCATTATTTCTATACGTAATTTACGCTAATACGCATCTTATCTGGAGCCCTGCTGGAACTATTTTTTGTCTTTCGCTGGATGTTACTCAAGCTTTGTAAGCCTGCGCAATTCTTAAAATGCACATTTATGCTTAATGAGTTACATTCGAGAATTGCACAATTACAAGTCATAAATATGACAGATTACATCGTATATTGGTCATAGCAAAGGGAATTGACACAACTTAACTTCATTCATGCAGTGAACTGTTTGAAGTTTGAGAAATCTAATGGAACTATATCCCTTCACTGTGTTATTTGGTCCATTTAGAGAATCGTTGGATAGCAAGGACTCGTCAAAAGGCTTTCAGCCTTTAGCCGACTCAAATATATATATGAGACCTGGTGAGGGTACAAAACTTCACATGCTGATTATAAATATTGATGGAAAATTAAAAATTAAAACAAGAGGGTCATTGACCCTAAAGCGCTCACCTGTGTACAAGGCTTCCAGTGTGTCTGTATTAGTACAGAGTTTGGTTTCTTCTATGTTAGCCTATATTAGTGACCACACCCTCTAGCAAGAATCAGAAAATTTGAACACTATTTGTAGAAGGTCACACAAGAACCATTTTGTAAAATTATTTCAAAATCGGACTACCAGTTTCAAACAAGAAGATTTTTAAAGTTTCCACTATATACATATAGGGAAAAGTGACCATGCCCCCTGGCAGCCATGTTTTTTTGATGAATCAAAATAATTTGAACAATCTTTTTGGAGAGTCACACAAGGACCACTTGCATAAAATTATTCTAAAATCGGGCCAGCAGTTTCATACATGAAGACTTTTCCACTATATACATATAGGGAAAAGTGACCATGTCATCTAGTGGCCATGTTTTTTGACAAATCGGTATAATTTGAATAATCTTGGTAGATGGTGACATAAGGACCATTTGTGTGAAATTATTTTAAAATTGGACCACCGGTTTAGGAGGAGATGTTGTTTGAAGTTTTTTCTATTTTTAGCTCTGGCATCTGAAGTGTGCAAAGATAGACAGAAGCAGTCACAATAGCTAACCCGAATCACTTCATGCTCAGGTGAGCAAAAAATCTATAAATGAAGTGACATACCTCCTCTTCCGCCTGCCATGATCTCACATTGTACACTGCAGCTGCCTACAAATATATGTAAGAACAGTCGTTTGTATTATTTTATGAAAAAAGAAGTTTACCTTAGAGTGGGGTGTGGAGCGAGTAATCTGGATTGAGCATTGCTTTGTTACCACATACCTACACATACTGAAAGCTTCAAGTTAAAATCATGTATACCCTTCAAGTTGTTCAGCAGACATATAGCAAGGGGAGATTAAAAACTTGCGTTCAATTAAGTTCCTCAACTTGACCTACCAACAAAGTTTATGCCACCTACCTATATGCCAATTAATGAAGTCAATTCCTTGACTGGTTAATAAATTATGCTCCAGACAATATGCTAGACGGATGAAAGGATACAGGATCTTTTAATGTGTTATAATTTTCCATTTTTCAAAATGGGTGTATAGAAGGAATCACTGACCTTGAGAGAAAACAGTGTTTACTCCAAAAATCAGATTTCTTTTTGACCATTTTTTATGTAAATCAGGTAGATCAGTGACTTGAGCTAGTGACATAGTTTTTGAGTTCAGGCACCCCACTTTTTTCCATACAGACAAACATTCTGACAAAAAATCATCATAATCAAATTGACAAGAATTTGTAACAGATTTACCAGCATACCCTGCATATGGACATTTTTCACAAAACATACTGCATGTCAATACAGCATCTTCTAAATAATAGAGCAACATACTAACAATGTATGTAAATCATAACTATAGAGCATATCATTCATGAAGACACTGAAATGCATCATATTTATGTAGTACTAAAATACTTGTTTTTAAAATACACACCAGAACAAGCAAATTCGAAGAATTGGTATCCCCGCCGAAAGGGTCAGTGGTGAGGAACGGCAAAAAAATATATCCAGCAAAAAGTTAAGAATGTTACAAAGAAGCAAATAATTTCATTAGTCAAAATCAAATTAACAGAAAATGAATGTTTTTCTTGGGGGGTGGGGGAGGGGTGGAGGAGTGAGGATACAAAAGTTTACATGTTGATTATAAATACTGTAGAATCTGGTAAATAAGCATATACGTTTATAATAATTTTTGTGACACTTTTATGCGCCTATTTTTGATATGCGCTTATACTTAAGCCAAATACCATGCACTTATTTTTAATATGCGCTTATAGACAAGCCATATGCGCTTATTTTTGATATATTTTTTTAAATTGACAGTGCTTACCTCGACTGAGAAAACGAAAGTAAAACACATAATATTGTAGCGTTCAACTACTATATTCACATACTAGTACTAGTGTTTACATTTATTCTGTATTTGAATCGCGGGTAATGAGAGATGCTAACGGGACATCTAGTCCCATGCTCTGATCTTGTGCAAAACCACCAGTGTTTGATCTAAGTCCTTTATCACGCATTTCTAAAAATTCAGCATGCAGCTTTTTCTCCATTAACGGGTAGAACGGCGTTCCACCGCTATCAATTTTTCTAGTTCCTTTCGGCGACTCGGGAATCTTGGACTCCGATTTCACCATTCACATTAATGTTTTAGTGTTTAGATTATATTCCTTGCATGTGCGGTACTGATTTCCACATCTTTTATAAAAGTCAATAATTTCTAATTTCTTTTCCCTAGAATAGGATTTCCGTTAAAGAGGCGTTTTATCCATATTGTTTTAACTGATTTACACAAAAATGACAAACTGTAATGACAACGCAAACAACTTTACTGGTATTCAAACTTATTTTCATTTACTTAGGGCATTTGCTATTCAAAAAGCATGATTATCGTAAAGGATTAACGTTTCACCTGACAACAGACTTTATAATTGTTTAACACCCATCGGCTATCTAACAGGTAATAACACTTGTCACCTGTATTTCATGATAAACAATTATCACGGTATAATGATATAATTACGACTTTTCTGCATACTAGTGTGTTGCTTGATTACCAATAATTGGATATGCACCTACTTTCGAGACAAAATTATGGTAAGGGAATGATATGCGCTTATTATCCCATACGGAATAACGGTAAGGCCGCATGCGCTTATTTACCAGATTCTACAGTATTGATGGAAAATTAAAAATGAAAAAAAAAAAAAAAAAAAAAAAAAAAAATGGGGGAATAGCGTTAAGTGACATCTGTTTCATTTATAAACCGGTGGGCCGGTGGTCTAGTGGTAACACGCTTGACTCAATCCAGAGGTCCGGGGTTCGAATCCCGGTCCAGGCACTGGAAATTTCTGAGATGCCCTTGAGTGTCTCCCACCTAACTAGAGGCCTGTACTGGTTCTTCCCAGGAAAGACGGCTTCGCGTGTATTCGGTGCTATACACCGGGCACGTTAAAGAACCAGACTGTCTATTCGAAAAGAGCTAGGCTAAGTTAGCCGGACACGTCTGTATCTGAAAAGTTCTCTCTGTCTGTTCTGGGGGCTTTATCTCACTCTGTCCCTCTGGTCAGATCACTCTGTGTCTGTACTAGTAGAGGATGATTTCGCGCCCTCTGTGGCTGCAGTTGCTGTAAAGCGCCTTTGAACGTGTTTATCATGAAAAGGGCGCTATATAAATCTGGTATAATAATAATATAATAATAACATCAGTAGATTCTTTTGTGATACATCGGTACGTTTGCTCTACCCGGTTCTATCACCAACCAATCACTCGGAAATCTACTCGGGAGAAGCAAAATGTGTTCGAGATATCAGTAGTACAAGCCAAGATGAAGTATACATTATATAGACCTGACGATGAGTTCGAGCCATGAGTAGTAAGCGAATAATCCGAATTCGCGCAAACGAAGTTTGACTGTACTAGTCTTTATAAAATACACGCCATAGATTTTTCTACCTGTACTGTTCATACAGACAATCATACAGGCAATCAGCTAGCCTTTTTGAAAATTGTTGGCCTGGAAACGGAAGTTTTAGAAACATGAGAAAGATAGCTTTCATAAATGAACAAAATATCAGAGCGTACGAAACGTTAAGCTCATTCTATAGAATTAAGTTTAATCTTTTTTAATTTTGCCTGTCTCAAATGCAATAACTCTACACGAAATAATTTATTTTACTTCTCAAATTCATAATTATCACCGAAAAATTACAAGTTTATATCAAAAAGTAGCAAAAATGGCAAAAATCTGAAGTTTATAACAAAAATGCACTTACTGACCTTTGACCTTGTGCTGTGACCTTACTATGACCCTTAGAAGGCGACAGCCCCCTTGAAGTGTTTCCAATTTTTATAAAGTTAACAATGAACATGGCTGTCGGGCATTAACAAAAAATGCCATCAAAGGCAATTTCTAGGCCCCTTTTTTGGATATATAGGCAGACTATTATAATTTTCCGTCTTACGCAAGTAATCAAATCATTATTACTGCATAAAGAAGCAAGAGACCAATACCATTGAACATGTCTGTAAATCGTTGGCTGTATTATGATTGTGTACTGCAGTGAGCTACAAAATTTACTGGACTAGAATTTGCAAATCAGCCTCTTTTAAAATAGGTCTGGTGTAAATACTACCTTTTTTGGACTTGAAAAGATTTTCTTCTGAGCTCCATTTCCCAGCAAGGGTTTTGAACCTCTAGCTCTGAAAATCTTCCTTTCGGCAGGGGGAGGTCTCATCTTTGGCTTCTTAGGCTGAGGTTCTGTTAATTCCTGGAAAAACAGAAAAAAAAGAATTTTTACTTAGAAATCATATGAAAAAGCATTAGAGCAAATGGCCTAAAAAGTCTTGGCATCTATGCTAGTGTGCTACAAATAAAGTTTGGTGTAAATCTGACCAGAAGTTTCAGACAAGAATCCAATGTTTACGTGTAGGCGCTGGATCATAGTTTTGCAAAACACATGTCAGCATTATAGGACTTGATACTATGACCTAGTTTTATAAACCTGAAGAAACGTATGAATTTCAACTGAATATTTTCATTAGCTTTTGAGAAGTAACTTTAGCACACAAAACTTTAACCAGGATTTTCTAAGTCCAAAAGGGGGCGTAATTTGGCCAAAATACAAGTAAGAGTTATGGGACCTGATCCTGTTAGATAAGTTATTGACCTAGGAAAATAAAAAATAATTTTAAAAGCTATAATTATGTCTTTACATAATAGCTACAGTAAAGACTGGCTTAGCGACTCCTTCCTTTCAGCCACTTTCTATCTCTGACCAAGTTTCATGAAGATACACTTTCTATCTCTGACCAAGTTTCATGAAGATACAGTCATAAATTTGGCCCTACAGATCACCCAATATAAACTAGTCCAAGATTTTATTGGGGGCAACATTCTGATTGAGTTTCATTAAGATTAGGCCAAAATTGTAATGTCTGGAGTGTTAACAAGTTTTTCCTTTGATTTGACATGGTCACCTAGGTTTTGACCCCAGATAACCCAATATCAAATTCCTTCAAGATTTTACATTCTGACCAAATTTCATTAAGATCGGGCCAAAACTGTGACCTCTAGTGTTAACAAACTTTTCCTTTGATTTGACCTGGTGACCTAGTTTTTTAACCCAGATAACCCAATATCGAACTTGTCCAAGACTTTATTGAGAGTAACATTCTGAACAAGTTTCATTAAGATTGGGCCAAAATTATGACCTCTAGAGTGTTAACAGTCAAATTGTTGATGACGCCGACGATCTACCCTGAAAGACAATAATGAAATTTCAAATGAGTTCTATAAATATTTACCGAGATAAATCCATTTTTATTAAAATAGGGGAGGTAATCGTGCATTGGTATATGCATGTAGAAGTTACAGAGTACAAGCCAATACAACAATATATTAGTAATGTATTCATATCAATAAATGTTCAATCAAGAGTTATCTAATATGACTATTTCTTACTGTGGAAGACATAAATAACGTTTCAAACCAAGCTCATTAGAAGCTGCTAAGGTGTTTTCATTTAGATAAAAAAACAAGAGATCAGAGTGATCTTGGCGCCCACCAATGTGCCATTTTTGAGTGTTCCAAATTTCAAGACTTATTGACTAGCTCAAGGTCAAATTTCATTTCCGTACACAACACTGTGCATGTGGTCCAAATTCGAAAGCTGTAACTTGAGAAATGCGAAAGTAGGTCACTAGATTAATTCCAAGGACAAAGTTCTTTGTACACAAAACTATGCATGTGCATCAAGTTTGAAGACTGTAGTTTGAGAAATTTGAAAGTAGGTCAATCTTAAGGTCAAAGTTTATTTCGGTTCACAAAACTATGCAAGTGGTCCAAATTTGAAGGCTTTAGCTTGAGAAATGTGAAAGTAGGTCACTAGGTCAAAATCAAGGTCAAATTACATTTCAGAACACAAATCTATGCATGTGGTTCAAATTTGACGCCTGTACCTTCAAAAATGTGAAAGTAGGTCACTAGGTCAATGTCAAGGTCAAAGTTTGTTTCGGTACACAATTCTATGCATGTGGTCTAAATTTGAAGCCTGTAGCTACAGAAATGGGAAAGTAGGTCACTAGGTCAATCTTAAGGTCAAAGTTCATTTTGGTACACAAAACTATGGAAGTGGTCCAAATTTGAAGGCTGTAGCTCGAGAAATGTGAAAGTAAGTCACTAGGTCAAAATCAAGGTCAAATTTTATTTCGGAACACAGAACTATGCATGTGGTCCAAATTTGAAGCCTGTACCTTCAAAAATTTGAAAGTAGGTCACTAGGTCAATGTAAAGGTCAAAGTTTGTTTCGGTACACAAAACTATGCATGTGGTCCAAATTAGAAGGTTGTAGCTTGAGAAATGTGAAAGTAGGTCACTAGGTCAAAATCAAGGTCAAATTTCATTTCGGAACATGAAACTATGCATGTGGTCCAAATTTGAAACCTGTACCTTCAAAAATGTGAAAGTAGGTCACTAGGTCAATGTCAAGATCAAAGTTTTTTTCAGTGCACAAAACTATGCCAGTGGTCCAAATCTGAAGGCTGTAGCTACAGAAATGTGAAAGTAGGTCACTAGGTCAAAATCAAGGTCAACTCATGTTAAGGTTCATCTTGCCACTCAAAACTATACATGTGGTCCAAATTTGAGTGTTGTAGGTTACTGACAAGAAGATTTTAAAAGCTTTTCCCTATATAAGTCTATTTGAACCATGTGATCCCCGGGGCGGGGCCATATTTGACCCCAGGGGGATAATTTAAATAAACTTGGTAGAGAACCACGAGATGATGCTACATAACAAATATCAAAGTCCTAGGTCCTGTGGTTTTGGACAAGAGGTTTTTCAAAGTTTTTCCCTATATAAGTCTATATAAACTATGTGACCCCCAGGGCGGGGCCATATTTGACCCTAGGGGGATAATTTGAACAATCTTAGTAGAAAACCACTAGATGATGTCACATGCAAAATATCAAAGCCCTAGGCCCTGTGGTTTTGGACAAGAGATTTTTCAAAGTTTTTCCCTATATAAGTCTATATAAACCATGTGACCCCGGGGTGGGGCCATATTTGACCCCAGGGATATAATTTGAGCCATTTTGGTAGAGTACCACTAGATGATGCTTCATACCAAATATCAAAGCCCTAGGCCCTGTGGTTTTGGACAAGAAGATTTTTCCCTATATAAATCTATGTAAATTATAAAAATAAACAAAGGGCCATAACTCACTCAAAAATTATTGAACCAGTCTGATTTTCAGGAGGACACAAGTAGGGTACCAATACATCATTCTGACAAAGTTTGGTCAAAATCCCCTTGTAGTTTCTGAGGAGATGCGATAACGAGAAATTGTTAATGGACGGACGGACAGACGGAATGATGGACGGAAGGACCACGGACGCAGAGTGATTTGAATAGCCCACCATCTGATGATGGTGGGCTAACAAGAGATCAAAGAGTGATCTTGGCGCCCACCATTGAGCCATTTTTGAATGTTCCAATTTTCAAGACTAGCTCAAGGTCAAAATCAAGGTTTCATTTTGGTACATGCATGTGGTCCAAATTTAAAAAGCTGCAGCTTGAGAAATGTAAAAATAGGTCACTTGATCAATTTCAACATCAAAGTTCATTTCGGTATACAAAACTATGTATGTGCATCAAATTTAGAGGCTGTAGCTTGAGAAATGTGAAAGTAGGTACCAGGTAAAAATCAATGTCAAATTTCAATTCAGAACACAAATATATGTATGTGGTCCAAAAACTGAAGCCTGTAGCTTCAGAAATGTGAAAGTAGGTCATTAGGTCAATGTCAAGATCAAAGTTTATTTCGGTACACAAAACTATGCATGTGGTCCAAATTTGAAAGCTGCAGCTTGAGAAATGTGAAAGTGGGTCACTGGGTCAAAATCAAGGTCTAATTTCATTTCGGAACACAACAAGAGCTGTCTCCATAGGATGACACATGCCCCCAATGGCACTTTGAATGAATAGTTATGGCCGATGTTAGAGTTTAGGACCTTTGACCTACGGAGCTGGGTCTTGCGCACGACACGTCGTCTAACTGTGCCACACATTCATGCTTAGTTATTTTAAAATCCATGCATGAATGACAGAGATATGGACCGGACATGCCCATCAATGCACTATCATGAAAAATGACCTTTAACGTCTAAGTGTGACCTTGACCTTTGAGCTACGGACCTGGGTCTTGCGCATGACACGTCGTCTTACTGTGGTACACAATCATACCAAGTTATTTGAAAATCCATCCATGGATGACAAAGATATGGACCGGACATGCCCATCAATGCACTATCCTTTAACGTCTAAGTGTGACCTTGACCTTTGAGCTACGGACCTGGGTCTTGCACGCAACACGTCGTCTTACTGTGGTACACATTCATGCCAAGTTATTTGAAAATCCATCCATGGATGACAAAGATATGGACCGGACACGCCCATCAATGCACTATCCTTTAACGTCTAAGTGTGACCTTGACCTCTGAGCTACGGACCTGGGTCTTGCGCATGACACGTCGTCTTACTGTGGTACACATTCATGCCAAGTTATTTGAAAATCCATCCATCGATGACAAAGATATGGACCGGACACGAAAATTGCGGACAGACTGACAGACGGACAGACGGTTCAAAAACTATATTCCTCCCTTCGGGGGCATAAAAATATGCATGTGGTCCAAATTTGAAGCCTGTACCTTAAACAAGAAGCTGCGTTCAATAAACCTTTGATGCCCCCAGTGGCATCCTTGTCGATAGATTTTGCACCTAAGTCCAAAATGAGGTCAATGTCAAACTAAGGTCAGGTGATGTTTTAAGATGAGGAATGGTTACAGTTTACATCTATATTAGTATCAATTCATTCTTGTAAGCGGTATTGATACTGGACGAAACGGTCCCATTTGGTTAACCAAGAGATGGCCCATATAAAGCAACCTAAGTCCAAATTGAGGTCAAGGTCAAATTGAGGTCAGGCATGTCTGAAGATGAGGAATGGTCACAGGTTACATCTGCATTAATATCAAGTCATTCTAGTAAGGGGTATTGATGCTAGATGAAACGGTCCCATTTGGTTAACCTCGTATGGACGGACGAACGAACGGACGGACTGACAGGGCGATCACTATATGCCTCCCGCATCAGTAGATGCCAGAGGCATAAAAATACATCATTCCGACAAAGTTTGGTCAAAATCCCCCACCCCGTAGTTTCTGAGGAGAAATTGTTAACGGACGGTCAGACGACGGACCATGGACGCAGTCATTTAATAATCATATTTGTAACATAAGTGTGTGTAATCACAAAATAATGCCAACACGTCTGTTTAGATCAGACTGTCAGGCTTATCAGTTATATATCGATTATTGATTATCCCTTATTAGTCTTATGTAAAGGATGTCTGGCTTCTTTTTTGTGTGGTAAAGGGTTAAGCGCATTTTTTATGAACTCTGGTTTGACTGTTTTAGATCCCAATTATAACTATTAGTGCATTACTTCACATTCTGAATAACAATCCTGTGAGGTTTGATGACTCTGGGTCAAATACTTTTTGAGATATACATGACACAAATTTTCTCGGACAGGCAGACATGAGCAACTTTAAGTGCAATACAGTGATCCCCCCCCCCCCCCCCCCCCCCAGGTGGGGACATCGAAAGACGCCGAATCGAGTAGGACAGCTCTCCTTAAACTTCATATAGTCGAGCTAAAAATTAGAACAAACCTGAGAGGAGTTTTCATTATCTGTTCCCTGGCTGTCAGACATTGCAGATTGTTGGGAGCTATTTACATCACTGTCTGGGTCATCTTCACTGATGCTGATCAACACTGGAAGCTTCAAACTGCCACCTGTATTACAGTAACAGACATAATATCACTAGATACAGTAACAAGAGGGTCATCATGACTCGGAATTGCTCACCTGATTAATATGAGCCACAGGTTTATAATGGCAAACTGACACTAAAATATTAGAAAGTAGGTCAGCAGGTCATGTTCATGGTCACTGAAAGTCAGTTTTATAACCAGTGTGCAAAACTGTACATGTCATCCAAATTTCAAGGCTGTATCTTGAACAAGAGAGCCATGAAGGCCTTGTATTGCTCACCGGAAATAGAAATCATCAAGATTAACATTCTGACCAAATTTCATTAAGATACTGTTATAAATGTGGCCTCTACAGTGTTAACTAGCTTTTTTTTTATATGACCTGGTGACCTAGTTTTTGACCCTATACATGACCCAGATTCAAACTGGACCTTGAAATTCTGGCAAAGTTACATGAAGTTACAGTCATAAATGTGACCTCTACGGTGTTAACATACTTTTCCTCTGATCTGACCCGGTGACATAGTTTTTGACTCCAGATGACCCAATATCGAATTCATCCAAGATTTTACAGAGGTTAAAATTCTGACCAAGTTTCATTAAGATTGGGCCAAAATTGTGACCTCTGGAGTGTTAACTTGCTTTTCCTTTCATTTGACCCAGTGACCTAGTTTTTGACCCCTTAAGACCCAGATTCGAACTTAACCTAAAGATCATCAAGAGCAAATTTCTGACTAAGTTTCATGAAGATACAGTCAAAAATGTGGCCTCTAGAGTGTTAACAAGCTTTTCCTTTGATTTGACCTAGTGACCTAGTTTTTGACCTCATCTGACACAGATTTGAACTTCACCTATACATCATCAAGATTAACATTCTGACCAAGTTTCATTAAGATATGGTCAAAAAATTGGCCTCTATAGTGTGAACTAGCTTTTCCTTTTATTTGAGCTGGTGACCTAGTTTTTGACCCTACATGACCCAGATTCAAACTGGACCTTGAGATCATCAAGATTAACATTCTGGCCAAATTTCATGAAGATATAGTCATAAATGTGGCCTCTACAGTGTTAACAAGCTTTTCCTTTGATTTGACCTGGTGACCTAGTTTTTGACTCCGGATGACCGAATATCGAGCTCATCTAAGATTTTATTGAGGGTAACATTCTGACCAAGATTTGAACTTCACCTATATATCATCAAGATTAACATTCTGACCAAGTTTCATTAAGATATGGTCAAAAAATTGGCCTCTATAGTGTGAACTAGCTTTTCCTTTTATTTTACCTGGTGACCTAGTTTTTGACCCTACATGACCCAGATTCAAACTGGACCTTGAGATCATCAAGATTAACATTCTGGCCAAATTTCATGAAGATATAGTCATAAATGTGACCTCTAGAGTGCTAACAAGCTTTTCCTTTCATTTGACCTGGTGACCTGGTTTTTGACCCAAGTTTCATTAAGATTGGGCCAAAATTTTGACCTCTAGAGTGTTAACAGTCAAATTGTTGACGACGACGGACGAACGGAAGACGACGGACACAGGGCGAACACAAAAGCTCACCCTACTCAGGTGAGCTAAAAATTAAGTTTCAAATCTATTGCCTTTTGGTAATAGCTGTATGTACTTGCATGCAAAACTTCAACCAGGAATTTTCTAAATCCAAAAGGAGACATAATTTGGCTAAAATGCAGGCCGGAGTTATGGGACTTGATGCTATCAACTAGTTTTATAACCCTGAAGACAGATATTAAGTTTCAATTCATTATCTGCATCAGTTTTGGAGATAGTAACTTGCATGTAAAACTTTAACCAGGATTTTCTGAGTCCAAAAGGGGACATAATTGCCAAAAATACATGTCAGAGTTATGGAACTTCACCCAGTGAGGTTGGTAATTTATCTAGAAAATGAGAAATAAGTTTCAAATCTATATGCATTTAAGTAATAGCTGTATGTACTTGCACGCAAAACTTTAACCAGGATTTCCTAAGTCCAAAAGGGGGCATAATTTGGCCAAAATGAATGTGAGAGTTATGGGACTTGATGCTATCAACTAGTTTTATAACCCAGAAGACAGACATTAAGTTTCAATTCAATATCTGCATCAGTTTTGGAGATAGTAACTTGCATGTAAAACTTTAACCAGGATTTTCTGAGTCCAAAAGGGGGCATAATTGCCAAAAATACATGTCAGAATTATGGAACTTGACCCAGTGAGGTTGGTAATTGATCTTGAAAATGAACAAGAGGGCCATGAAGGCCCTGTATCGCTCACCTGACCTTTTGACCTATAGATCATCAAGATTAACATTCTGATCAAGTTTCATCAAGATATGGTTATACATGTGGCCTCTAAAGTGTTAACATGTATTTCCTTTGATTTGACCCCAAATTACCCAGATTTAAACTTGACCTATAGATCCTAAAGATTAACATTCTGACCAAGTTTCATTAAGATATGGTCATAAATTTGGCCTCTAGAGTGTTAACTAGCTTTTCCTTTAATTTCAGCTGGTGACCTAGTTTTTGACCCTAGATCACCCAGATTCAAACTGGACCCTGAGATCATCAAGATTAAAGTTTTGAGAAAGTTTCATGAAGATACAGTCTTAAATGTAGCCTCTACAGTGTTTTTTCTTTTCTACAAGCTTTTCCTTTGATTTGACCTGGTGACCTAGTTTTTGATCCCAGATGACCCAATATCGAACTCGTCCAAGATTTTATTGTGAGTAACATTCTGACCAAGTTTCATTAAGATTGGATCAAAATTGTGACCTCTAGAGTGTTAACAAGCTTTTCCTTTGATTTGACCTGGTGACCTAGTTTTTGACTCCAGATGACCCAATATTGAACTCGTCCAAGATTTTATTGAGGGTAATATTCTGACCAAGTTTCATTAAGGTAACATTCTGACCAAGTTTCAAAATGGCCAAAATTGTGATCTCTAGAGTGTTAACAGTCAAATTGTTGACGATGGACGGACGACTGACGACAGACGACGACGGACGCTGGACACAGGGCTATCACTAAAGCTCACCTTTGAGCACTTCGTGCTCTGGTGAGCTAAAAAGCCTCTTTTGAGAGAAAGTGGATATGAAAAAAAAAATTAAACAAGAAACTAAAATTTTCTAAGTACAAAATGGGCCAGAATTCTAACAAAATGTACATAAGAGTTATGGTTCTTGGCCTACATGGTCGCCTATTGGTGATAAACAGGTGTGCAAAGTTTCAAAGCTGTATCTCTAATAGGTTTGGAGAAAAGGTGGACCTAAACAAAAACTTTAACCAACACAGACAAGCTAAAAATAAATCGATGAAAAACCTTAAGATAATGGTAGATCAAACAATGAACATTTTCCAGCCTGACCATTTGTGAACTATTTACCCTTATTTCTGTTCTAAAAACTTTTAATTATAAATCACAAAACAAAGCATAAATAATAGCAAAATACAATTCTTCAATAACAAATTACCTTGTTCACTTTCCTGTGAGTTAGAGTCATGTGTGTCCATTTCTTCTTCATTAGTTCTCCCATTTTCCTGGCTTCCCCGCAAGGTCTCCTGACTTTCATCAGTACCTGAACCTTCAGTTTTAAGATCATCATTGGATTCTACTGTCTCTGTTACCTCCTGAGCTTCTAGTGGCTCCATGAAGCCTTTGTTCCTCGATCGAAATATTCTGTGATATTTTCTTGGAGGAGCAGCCTTCATATGTTTCACTACTTCTTCAACATCGACCATCTTCGGGGAAGGCTGTTCAACTTCTTCCAAAGCCACTGGCTCCTCAACTGGTTCTGATTGCCTAAGCTGACTCTCTTCAGTAGATGAAATCGCAATTTGAGACTCTCCCTCTGTTTTTTCTACTTCTTCACTTTGAGCAACTAATGTAGGTTCTGCATTATCTTCAAGCTCATATGGATCTTCTTCAAGCTTTTTCTTTTTAGCCCTTCTTGACCTTGTTAGTCTTTCAACTGGTTTGTTTTTTGCTTTTACAATATCTTTAATGTTATCCTTAAAATATTTTGTTTGGGTATTTGTTTGTTTTATATCTGAATCACCAACTTTCGGAGAACAAACAACAATTAACGTTGTGCCTGAATCATGCTTAAGAACATTTTTATGAACCACTTTACTATTTGAAAGAGCCCCTACAGGGTCTTTAGGCGTCACATTTTCCGTAAACTTTGAATAAACATCAGGGTTGAGATAATGACTGCGGAATTTCACAGTTATTTCTTCTCCTTCGCTGTTCAACACAGAATGATGTGGGTCACGTTTTGGCCTCTTAAATATATTTTCTTCTTCCTCAGCAGGCTGAGAGAAAATTTCTTCCTGTGCACCTCTCACTGATGATCCATCATCACTTTCAATGTAGAGACCACCATCAAGATCATCACTTGGGTCTTGAGAGTCATCAATATCTGAACTGCCTGTTGTAGTTTCCTGGGAGGAATCTGTTGAGTACAATGATTTCTGCTTTTTTATGTCAGATTTCACAACCTTTTCAAAACCTGACTGGGAAGTGCCCTGTTCCTCTTTTATTTTACGCCCAGCTCTTTTCGTGTAAGTTCGCACGTTTCCTTTCTTAACAATCAAGTCATCGCCAGTTGTATCATCATCTAATACTGACTGATCCCGAGGGTTACTTGCCGGTTTGCTAGCAGAAGTAATTCTTACTGCAGGCTGCATTACAACAGTTCGTGGTTGTAATCTTGGCGGTTTTTTCTTTGGTGACTTGTCAGAATCAAACTCGAAGCTGAATGGATCACTAGGCTCCTCTAAGTCTCCTTTTTGTTTCTTATCATTTGTTTCATCTTCATTCCTAGGCTTAGCATAAGAGGCATTCCCCCATTTAAGGTTAGTCGCTTTTGGTTTAGCAAATATTTCATCAAAAGCCTTGCTGGCTGAAGACTCTTGTTGCTGTTGATTCTTGCTGTATGACCTCCCACCATATCTCTTCACTTCTGCCATTTTCAGTCTTTCAGTATCTGTAAAACAGAAATTTTTTAAAAAGATGCTACTTTAAGTAATGTGTGTTTACCTTGTTTCCGAGTTATTAGTATCGGTAGTTGTCCAAAACTAGATGTGCGTCCATATGGCGCGGTGCCCCCACCCCCCACTTCTGTCACTGTTTATGGTTTCATGTGTAAATGGTTTCATTACTAGGTGAAATATTTTTAAGATGTTTGTGAAACCAACCTTTCTAAACTTTATGTGTATTTTTCACTAAGTCAAGGACCATAACTATTGTGTGAAATCCCAAAAGAAAACTCTAGGACACAACCTTTTTTTGTGGACTTAGTCAAGGGCCTATGTCTGCTCTAGCAAAATGAAATAATAAACAAGAGGGCCATGAAGGCCCTGTATCGCTCACCTGACCGCAGTGATTTTTTTGCCATTTTGGGAAAAGGTCCGGCAGGGTACTAGACAACTTTTGGGGACAGGTACCCATACCCTCAGGAAGGGGAGTTTTTCGACATTTTAAGACGAAAAGGGGATTTTGCCCCACGAAAAATCGAGAAAAACTTGTATTTGACCCGCACATAATATGCCTAGTGCGTCGGCTCGACTCACAGAATTTTTTTTTTGATGCATCTAAGTTCGAAAGTTCTGCACCTTGTCAATCAAAATCCCAGAGAATTTCAATACTGTTCACCGGCACAAGCCGAAGTATGGCAGTAGACGGAGCGTCGTATGTTAATTAGCTACTGATAGATATGTCAATCACGCCACGCGCCGACTGACACGTGATCATCTCACGGTTTGTATTTAGCACAATGCCGTGTCATTATCAAAGTTGTCTATTGATCAGTGTGTAAAAGTTCATTGATAAACAATGCAGCCTTACAGTATAGTGTTTGTACCACTTTTTAATTAGCGTTAAACAGCTTATGTTGTATCGTAATATGTTTTGCCAACTTAAAATAACTACAAATTAGACAATTAAAATCATTATTTTGTGTCCTCGATACGATTACGTAAGCTGGTCAAGATTAAAATTCTGACCAGGTTTCAAGAAGATACAGTCATAAATGTGGCCTCTAGAGTGTTAACAAGCTTTTCCTTTGATTTGACCTGGTGACTTAGTTTTTGACCACAGATAACTCGTCCAAGATTTTATTAAAGGCAACATTCTAACCAAGTTTCATTAAGATTGGGCCAAAAATGTGACCTCTAGAGTGTTAACAAGCTTTTCCTTTGATTTGACCTGGTGACCTAATTTTTGACCCCAGATGACCCAATATCGAACTCGTCCAAGATTTTATTGAGGGTAACATTCTGACCAAGTTTCATTAAGATTGGGCCAAAAATGTGACCTCTAGAGTGTTAACAGTCAAATTGTTGACGACGTCGGACGGACGGACAACGGACACAGGGCGATCACTAAAGCTCACCTTTGAGCACTTCGTGCTCAGGTGAAATAAAAAATTGGTGTCAGAGTTATGAACCTTGTGTCACATGATGTGGGTGATAAGGTGGAACATCTATTTTAAGTTTGAATCAAATCCATTCAGTAATAAGTGAGATAAAGTGAAAATGCATCAAAATTTACCTTTAATTCTATGTAAAAGGGGACATAATTCATGAAAAGTTGGTGTCAGAGTTATGCACCTTGTGTCACATAATGTGGTTGATAAGGTGGAACATCTATTTTAAGTTTGAATCAAATCCATTCAACAATTGAGATATAGTAAAAATGCATGAAAATTAACCTTAAATTCTTAGTAAAAGGGGGCATAATTCAAGAAAAGTTGGTGTCAGAGTTATGCACCTTGTGTCAGATGATGTGGTTGATAAGGTGGAACATCTGTTTTAAGTTTTAATCAAATCTATTTAGTAAAAACCGAGATAATAGAGTTCGGGACGCGACAAAACTCCTATATAGCCCCCCCCCAAACATGTTTGGTGGGGGTATACCGTAAAAACTCGAATATATGACACAGTTTTTTTACGATTTTTTTCATTTTCTCAAATTCTCAAAGGGATACGTAATATATACCAAGGTAGAGCTTCAAACATTTTTTTCCAGCTTGAAAACCCGAAAATATCGGCGAAAATCGGACAATTTTGTCAACTGTCATGTGTTTACATTTTGGGCCGTGCTTTTTTAACCTCTTCTTGAACAGCGCTTTATTGGGCGGGTCTAAAAACACGTACGGAACAGAACCTCTGATGATATATGGTAAAGTTGATTTATAATTGTGAGTTTAAATTTTTTGTATTTGTAAATTTAATCAATAAGTATCGTACATATCCAGAGCACCGGATAATGTGTCAGTTTAATAATTAGGCAAAATACAAAATTTCGCGGTTCCGGGTTGTAGGTGTTTGATCATTAAAATCATTATCTTTCAAGGATGCTCAAATAAATTGCAATTAAAACAGATCGTTTGTTATTTCTTTATTTCCAGCAAATTATTACTGATCAATACAGCAGCTCGTACATTGTTAAACAAACACGCTAATTAGCCACGATTTTCTCGTTTGATGTGCCCATAATTATGAGATGTTTGTTCGCACGTCTGTTAAAGTGTACTAAGGTGTTGACAGCTTGAGAAAGTTCTCAAATACTTTAGAAACAATTTGTCTGTCAGTTATTGTCACTGTTGTTTGTAACCGATTATGCAGCAATTGCAATTTTCACAAGAAATCGTTTTTACGCATGCCACTAATGGCCGATTTCGACTTTGTAAACAACGTTTTGGACTGATTTTTCGGTGCGTGATATACTCCAATGTAAGCATTTTTCCCAAGATTTTGAAACAAGATCGGGGGTGCGTAATAAACATGCTAGCGTGATATATTCGAGTTTTTATGGTAACAAAGATCAATTTCTTTTTATTAGCATATAGCCTATTAGGGGCAAATCATGTATTTTTCTTAAAGTGGCAGCAGACAGAGCGGATTTCATAATTCTATTTCTAATCACGTACAATAACATTTGGGCACACAACGGAGACTTATTTTTAGATTTTTTTATTTTGGACCAAATTTTCGCACACGAATGATAATTTCGCTAAATCTGATGCTGATCAAATCCCATATTTGTATGATTTAGACAGGAAATCACGGTGGATTTGTTTAATTCTTGGCATTTTAGATGAAGTAGTGCTTACTGGTATTTTACCTTCTGTGCATCAAAACACTTACAGAACTGGTGCAAAACCAAAAACAGGGTTCAAGCTAGCTGGAAAAATTGGGAGAAGTGACTTCTCCCTCCAGTGAAAATAGGGAGAAGTTTTCTCAGAATAGGGAGAAGTGAGGCTGCGGGTCAAAACAGTCATTAATTACACCATATATTACAGTTTTGATGTTACAACACAAAGGAATTACATCTGAAAACAACACATATTTTACCTTCAAGTACAAAATGCCAAGCATCAAATACAAACACACACAATGAGCATGTTTTTATACAGTAGTTTGAAACATTTACAGATAATACTGAATGACCATTAGTATTACAACAGGCATGTGTGGTGCGATTTTTTGTTTTGGCTTGTGTGTCATGTTCCCTTGCATATGCATTATCAAATTTTTGCCAGTCTGCACATACAGTACAACCAAAATGAAAAGTCACTTTTTCGCGCGACCTCCGCGACAAAAAGCAATTGACTGTGTTCGCTTGCAGTGTCCCGAACACGCTAGCAGATCGAAGCGGACACCGAGTCCGTTTATTTGCTGCCTATTGATCGGCGGACACGGTGTGTCGCGGTGTGCAATTGCGGCGATTCTCCGTGTTCAGATCGTCTCAGTTAAACCAGTTTTTCATTGTAGAAAAATATTTTTTGCTCTTATATTTTGTTTTAACAATATTGTTTTCTGTTTTCAGGTAAACACTAAGCTTATAAGATGTGTAATTATAAACTGTTTTGTATCCTTTGTTTATGCTTAGAGTTTTATGTAAAATTGTTAAAACGTCCGCTAAACAATTACTACTAACAATACATGTTGGAATTAATGTTTTACTCACCTCCGTTGTAATGAAACTAATTCTTTCTTTCATTTAGCATGTATCCCCATTTTCACACTTTGCAAAATTATTTGATAAGTTACTTTTGATTAATAAGTTCATGTAGGTTAACAAGTGCTAATTAGATTAATTGTCGATGCCTGTTGAATACGGTGTATAGGTTCGTTATCAATAAAGAGTATTTAAATTTAAACAGTTTCCGAGTAAAACTTCTTTCTATTAAATGCAGTTTAAAACAGTTAAATTTAACTTCAAGTCATGAAAGCTGTTCGATATTTAAATCAATTTCATTTTCACTTGTACATGTAGTCTCGTTTATTTTTATTTTGCAATGATTTATTATTGCGAAGTTTACAATAAAATAAGGGATAAATCAAAAGTAACGAAGTAATTATTATTTTATATTTCAGGTACACACAAACTACTAGTACATAAAAAATAGAAGAAAAAAAAACAGAATTGAAGTTTCGGAGCAAGACGCGGCAGTGGCTAGTAATACGGCCCCGCATGGTCATAAAGCTAGTCATACATGAGGCACGTTCAGCTAGACAGTCCAGCTTGAACTACATGAGTAGTGATAATCACATTTGACTAGATTTTTGGCCGTCCTACGGGACCGTTCACTACAGGATGTTTTAAAGCCACTAATATATATGTATCATTTCCATAATTATGGATTATAATAAATAATGTTTGTTTGTTTGTTTTGGGTTTAACACCGTTTTTCAACAGTATTTCAGTCATGTAACGGCGGGCAGTTAACCTAACCAGTGTTCCTGGATTCTGTACCAGTACAAACCTGTTCTCCGCAAGTAACTGCCAACTTCCCCACATGAACTTGAGGTGGAGGACTAATGACTGCAGACACAATGTCGTTTATCAAATAGTCACGGAGAACATACGCCCCGCCCGAGGGATGAACTCGCGACACCGCGATCTGTAGACCGACGCTCTACCTACTGAGCTAAGCGGGCGGGTATATAATAAATAATGAAAGCGTAAAGTAGTTGTTATCTATACTTACAGGTAGAAACTTTCAACAAGAGTGGAAATTACAGAACAACACCAGAGGGAAGGAGCAGAAAACGAAAATCGGGCTTCTTTATCTTTATTAATTCACTTTTTTCTATACAAAGTTTAACATGTTTAACAGAATATATCATTTATTAGGAAGCACAAAATTTCAAACAAATAAAGCCAAGAATGATTTACACCAGAAAGCAAAAAATTATTTTGCTATGTTGCGTTCTCATATTATGCTTCCATTTGATTTTTTATTTCTTATTCATAACAAGTGCATAGATACAAACGATACAAACAATTACAAAATACAGACCAGACATATTCTATAAATCTTCATGTAATAAGCACACACATAACGTGACAAATACACATGCAGTTGTTAAAACTAAACAATATATTCTATTTCATATTGTGTTGCTGTTACACAGACCAAATTTTATGAAAAAGACCACATACGTTACAATGAATATGCAAGTATTACGAATATGCAAATATCTTAATCTTAATTGTCAGTTGTTGATCCCACGGCTCGTACTCGGCACTCCTTTTCGTAATCTTGCCCTGAAAAAAAGCAGATAAAAATAATTTTTAACAAGAGCCATGTTAGACATGGCTAATCCCCCCGCCGGGCATATTATAATTGACGGCTAAAGTTCCTGGCAAGTTAGTGTCTGAAAGTATTAATTTTGGGGAAAGCTTTGAACAACCGTTTAGTTGTGGTCCGCATCAGGGGTTTTAAAGATGTGGCAGAAAGGATAAGTCAGTAGTGAGGTGGTTTACTGCTAAATTTTATTAATTTTCATGATCAGTATAGCTATGATATTTTTCTATATGGCTACTGTAAAAAGAAGGAATGGAAAGCTAACAGGGAACAAGAGTGCCAGAATGTCACAATATATGCCCGTCGCAGCAAATTTCTTTACTCTAGCACCTGTATTTGCAAATGGAATGTTAATTTTGTGGTTGTTTAGTAATCATTGTAAAACTGGAGAGTAACATCTATGTTGTACCACAGAAAAGTGGTCTTGTTTTTTCCCTACGGTCAATTATAAAAATGTTACAATATAATTTTATTTATGGGTAACAACAAAAGGGAAAATAAATCTTAAAAAAAAAAAAAAAAAAAAAATTTGCAAGTCCCCCACAAAACTCTATCAGTAGAGATTGGTCAAAATACACCTCCAAATTGGATTTAGCATGCATGTTGACAACAGAAAAGTGATCTTGTTTTTTTTCCCTACACTAGTAATGAAAAAGTTACAATAAAAGCAATTTTAAAAGTAACAACAAAGGGAAGTAATTCTAAAGAAGGGAACTGCGCATGACACTTTGTCTCATGATGGTGTATAAGTGTGCCAAGTTACATCAAAATCCCTCCATGCATGAAGAAGAAATGCTTCGGACGAAGTCATTCTTGGGATCTGACCTTTGGCCTCTAAGTGTGACCTTGACCTTAGATCTATGACCTGGATCTTGTGTAAAGACAAAAATTTCTCGTGGTGGTGAACAATTGTGCCAAGTTATATCAAAATCCCTATATGCATGAAGAAGAAATGCTCCGGACAAATTTTTTTAAGAAATTATGATAAAGGGGAATAACTCAAAAAATTGGCAAGGTAGAGTTATTGTTCTTGCACACTGCACTTCTTCCCAATGTGTTCTATCAGTGTATGAAGTTTGAAGAAAATCCCTCCAGTACTTTTGGGGTTATGCTCCGGACAAAATTTTTTAAGAAAATATGATAAAGGGGAATAACTCAAAAATAGGCAAGGTATAGTTATTGTTCTTGCACACTGCACTTCCTCCCAACGTGTTCTATCAGTGTATGAAGTTTGAAGAAAATCCCTCCAGTACTTTTGGAGTTATGCTCCGGACAAAGATCGTTGCAGACGCACGGACAGAGAGCATTTCTAATATCCCCTTCGCCTTTGGCGGGGGGATAAACAAAGGTGTATGTTACACATTTATAGTTTCTGGAAATTTGAAATACCATGTGATATAATTCGATTAATTTGTTATTTCAGACATGTTGAAATGCATCTAAATGTTTAAATGGATAAGTACTTTGTTTACTTTAAATGAATACCACTGTTTTCTTTCCCGAATGAAAACTTTGATTCCGATATTCTATATTGTAAATTATATTTCAAAATTCTTTTTTTAATATTTACAAAAGCAAATCAATCGTAACAAATTAACAAGTTATTAAAATAAATATTAATTTTAACTGGTCACTTACCTCTTAAATAATTATCAAAATTCCATGCCAAACTGTGAACGAAGATTAATCGTTAGGGTGTTAAATAACGTAATCGTATTAAAGTAATTGGTAGTATAACAATAGAAGTTTGCAACAAACATATAAACTGAAAAAAAAACGAAACTCTAAATAAAACAACATTACTGAATTTACAGGTTTTATTGTTTATTAAGCACTGTTTCATCGTAGCTTCGTGTAAAGTGCTCTACCTGCAAAATACGAAAAGTCTTCAAAATTACCTTGCAGACGAACATTGAAACTGAAAGATTACGATGATATCTTGTGTTAACATATATATTTATATTTCTTTTAATTTTTGGATAAAATAAAATGAAAAATAGCACATCTTAAAACAATCATGAACACCGCAATTCGCCGCGATTTCACAGCGAAACAGCGTGTTCGGCGAGCACCGTGTCTGGATATGCTGTTCACCGCGATTTGCGGTGAAATCACCCAGCTGAGTGGTCATATTTCTTTGAACACGCTGGTTCGGTATCGCGGTGATGGGTGTCCATTGGAACTTTTCATTTTGGTTGTACTGTAGCACAGTGCGATTTGACAAGCTCATCTTCCTTACACTAGTCAGAACTAACAATTGAAAATTAATTTTAAGATTCTCATCCCTGCCATCCCTGCACATCCCTGTCTTAAACTCTCGCTGGTCAAATTGCCGATATCCAAAATGTTATATCCGGATACTGATACACTCATAAACATTGCCCAATTCTCCAGTTTAAAAAAATATATTTGACAAATTGTGATGATGAAAAGATAATTTAACTGCAACGACAATACGTTTTATTGAAGAAAAATATGAAAAATATTCATGCAATATTGGCAGTTTGTCCCCGCCAGCCGACGTTCTGACAGCCTACTTTCGTTTTCAAAAACTTTTATAAAAAGTTAAAAGCCTATGTGTTCTTATCTAAAAGCGATGGTAATTTATTTTTATTGATTGAAATTAAATATCTGTTGTCTGAATTTCAATTTAAATTGTGTATAACACGGATATTTACGTCTGACAGCTGCAATTAAAATCATACAATACGAACCACTCTGGTTATTATTCAGAGCTTTTCTTTAGGCCCTATCGGTCATTTTGCAATGGGCTATCATCCTTTACTCAGCTACTGACTCTTGCCCCGACATACTTATGTTTTTCTGGGGTTTTTTTTTACCCTACTTTTGATAGTTTTTAGTTGTTTATTTTCACACGTGATGCACACATTTTTATCCGTGATGCACAGAATCAATTAAAGGCAGTTTTGTTTCGCCGCATTTGATTGGTGTTTCCAAAGTTTTCGACCAATAAAAATCATCCTAACGATATTCGGTGATAGACGGAGCATACTTTGTTGACATGTGAAGTTCACAACCCGTAACGGGATAGGTTTCGCTAATTGATTATGTAATGTTATTACAAGCTGATTAGAAGCTGATAGATGAGATATATACATGTATGGTAATAGCCTCGGGCGCCAGATGTTAGGGTGACTTGATTTCGCTTTTCTGTACAAACAGAGCGAAGCAATCAGAAAACAAGAGCTGTCACAGGAGACAGCGCGTTCGACTATTTCGATGCTGGATAGTGAAACTGTGCACATCTGAGGAAACTAGAGCTGTCACTGGAGTGTTTAATGACTCCAATGGGCGATATCGGTCAGTTAATTCCCCTGATAAAACAGGTGCGCGTATAGGTGGCGCTACATGCGAATAGGTCCCAGACTAAAGTTTGTAAACTTACATCGTTATACAGTCGTTGTCACTTCAAAATATTAGTAGAATTGGAAAGTATCCGAAAATGTCATCAAAGTTCAGCTTTTTATCACTTGAGCAGAATTTTGAGTGTTCAAAGAGCTTTATTCATATCTATTGATATTCTATGCTTTGAAAAATAACAGACAAGCTGTAAGGACTGTTTTAAAGTGCATTTTCTGTGTGTCAGTTTATTCATGGACTGTATGATTGTCATATTTGTTAATTGTGGCAATAAATGATTTATTTAGCTTTTAAGTAGTTTTCAATGCCCTCCTTGGAAAATCCTTTTATCATTTTGCAAGTATTCAGACTATATTCTTTAAATAAAGGATCAGTGTAGACGGTATATATTCCTATAGTTACAGTTTAATTGGAAAGATCTGCATACACAGGTGAGGTCTTGAAAAATATAGAAATTATAAGAATGTTACTGTAAAACGTTAAATATATGCCCTTGTGATAAGATGTCCCTACAAATTTCCATCAGCCCAGTTAATTATTACATCTGTGTTTTTTCATATATTTTATGAAAATATCATCCTGAGGCATAAATGATCTCTATTGACAAATTAACACATCTTGTGTTAATTTTAATTTTATGGTGCTGCCTCTTTAATTTTCAGTCAATTCAAATTCACAGCAGCTTGCCCACATAAAGTGAAATACAAACTTCCAATAAAATGGCCATTGGTTCAATCTCAATTTTTTGTTGGGCCTAAAGCATCGCCTCTTGAGACCAACAATTAGTTAAAATGTTTTTAATCAACAACAAAAAAACCTGACACGTTTGTTTCTTAACTATAGATAACAAAGTAGAAATATCACAAGAATGTCAAAATATGAATTTTTACATATTATAAAACACCCGGAGGATTTTTAATATACAGACCACAAATTTGTAGAGCTTTGGAAATAAAAAATAACAACAAATGTGAGACCTATTAGACATTATGTCAAATCAGTGTTAAAGTATTAAGAAAACTTATTATAAACATTAACATCAGACTGTCAAATATGTAACACCCACGTGGGAGCAGGAAGTGTTAAGTCTGCTTCAATGACATTATTCTTTAACCCCCTAAGAGTTAACAGGACACATGGTATGCACATTTTTTATGATAACAATCAGTATGCAGCCAGTGGATAGGAAATTTTATGCAAACTTAATATATCCAGAGAAATCATTGTCTATGTGAAACAAAGTATCCATACAAGGGTAAATTTAGCAATATTTTTCAACTAGCTAAATTAGCTAACCCCGCTTTGCTCACAAATTAAATAGAAATGTGACTCGCTTAAAATAAATGCTAGGATATATATAACTGGCCAGTATTTTGAAGTGAGGCTATAAATTTCTTGTTAAAAACAGAAGAAACATGTAGCTATCTAAATAGATGATATTGATAAATTACATGATTGTATCTTTTTAAATAACTGAATCACTTTTTTAACACTATGATAAAAGCCGAGAGTACACCGCATGATAGGACCTATTCGCCCGTAGCGACACCTGTTAAATCATTTGGGAAGATAACTCGCCGAATGCTGCTATTGTGGATGAAGATATTGCACAATAGCCTGATATTGGTGCCAGAGTTATGCACCTTGTGTCATATGGTGTGGGTGATGATGTTGAACAACTATTTTAAGTTTGAATCAAATCCATTCAGTAATAAGAGACAGAGTGGAAGTGCATCAAAACTTTAACCTAAAATTCTAAGTAAAAAGGGGAAATAATTCATGAAAAATTGGTCCCAGAGTTATGCACATTGTGTCATATGATAAGGGTAATGATGTTGAACAATTGTTTAAGTTTGAATCACATCCATTCAGTAATAACAGAGATAGAGTGAAAGTGCATAAAACTTTAACCTGAAATTCTAAGTAAAAAGGGGAATAATTCATGAAAAATTGTGCCAGAGTTATGCATCTTGTGTCATATGATGTGGGTGATGATGCTGAACAACTATTTTAAGTTTGAATCAAATCCATTCAGTAATAACAGAGGTAGAGTGAAAGTGCACCAAAACTTTAACCTGAAAATCTAAGTGAAAAGGGGGAATAATTCATGAAATATTGGTGCCAGTGTTATGGCCCTTATGTCAGATGATGTGGATGATGATGAGGAATAAGTATTTCAAGTTTGAATCAAATCCATCAAGAAATTACAGAGATAAGTTGAAAAAAGAGAGTGTTAAAAAACTTTAACCAAGAGACACCGACGCCGGGTCGAGTAGGATAGCTCTCCTTATACTTCGTATAGTCGAGCTAAAAAGCGTCCACTTCGCTCACGTCGCCTAAAAGCGTGGACCCTGAAAAAAATAATGTGAAAACTGGCACTTGAGGTGACATTTTTGGCCGAAAAACGGACAAGGGGAAAAACACGAATTTCTTTACTTAACTCTTTGCACGCTAAGTAAGTAATTGGTGGAATTGCACTCTGCTACTGAGTAAATTTTCAGGAATTTAAGTAATTCCAGGACATATTAAGAATACTGTAAAACAAGTTTAATTGTTGTTTTTACTAAATAACTTTTACTATTTGTTAGATATCAGTATACATGTAACAAATTTGTCATGCTGTACACATATATTGTTATACAAGTAATTTATTTTGGGTGAAAATATGTGTTTTTTGTAAATAAAACTGTGAATTTCTGAAATAGTTTGTTCTTTTTCATATCTCCTCCCAAAGCTGAAAAAGTTGCAGTCCCAACTACTGACTAGACTGACGGACAGACTTAAATGTTTCGTCAAAACACAGGCCTCTATTGTACTGTCAAATTAAGTGTAGACCAACAGACATTTTGTAATCACAATTCTTCACCCAAATATTGTTAAGGTGCGATGAAAAGGTAAAGGTAAAATGTAGTCAAAAATTAATGTAGGACAAAATCACCCCTGCACAACACCCCCACCCCCTCTCCTCCCCATCCCTGCTGTTTCTGATCTTCCTGGACAAAATCCCCCTGTGAAATTATCAAGGTGGACAAAATTCCCCTTGTAAAAATATAAAGTTAGACAAAATTCCTGGCGATAATTTTATCTTTACCTTTTTATTTCAAAATGGAAACATATATAAATATACAGTGAAAAGAAAATACATGAACAATTACTGCTTTTATTTTAATACTTATTAAAGTTAAAACATTCGGTCTAAAATACATTAAGAATGCACAGTATGTCTATGATCAACATATTAATAAATGCTTCTTCAGTAACATCATCGATTTTGCAGAAAAATAATCACGTTACTAAGACTGGCATCAACAGCATCTTAAAATTACCCGGACATTCATTCCTAATTATCACTTCTTCTAAAAAAGTTCTTTAAAACTGCCTGGTAATTAGTACGTGAGAAAACAATCGGAGTTACTCCAAACACTACTTTGTTGTTGTTTTTCGTCATTGGCATTATACTGCTGCCTATTAACTTCCTGTGCTGTATTGACTAATTTCCGTCATTGTACGGTACTCTTCTGTACTTAAAACACTTGTACTCATAGTTAATGAAAAACAATTGTGTGGTGTGGATCGTGTATAATAAACTACTGAAATCTCCCCCGTGTCTCTTATGTAGTCTAAAACTGCTGTAGTTATTACTGATCGCACACTTTTGCTCACTTCTCGGTCCCCTAGCAATAAACTTTGATCTTATTTGTGATGAAAAGTCAAATCTAAATCCAAGGGATTACGAGAAACTCTTCCAAGGTCCATTTCTGCGGGTGAGGGTGGTATCAAATAAAGTAACAAAATAATTAAATGGGATAATTTCTGTAACATTTTATGACTCCATCTGAACGACAAGTGAATTTTCTACAAAATAACACCCAAATGTTGTTTATGAAATGGTTTTTCTGTTACTGGGAATAAAAACAACCCATTAGGCCCCGGAGAATATGAGAAATCAGGATAGTATCTGCAATGGTCCATAGTAGTTTCAAAGAAAAATAAGTAAAAACGAGATTTCTATGGATATTTCAACACTAGTACCCACACGTCAATGTGGAATTCGTAAATTTGCACTCCCCTGCCACCTTTATGGGACCTGTTTAGCACTGTATACTTCAATTTATAAAGCAATTTTCATGTTGAAGACTGAATTTAACTGGGAACTTACGAAGATCGGATGATCTCTTAATGTCAATACATACATTTCGGTTTATGGGGTAACTGTACAAAAACTGAATTGCAATATTTTCTCTAGTTCTTGCAGGAAAACTGTTCAAGTTTTCAAGAATACACCGTCTTTGTCGCTTTCGGCGCCATATTGAAAGATAGTGAAAATGGAAAATGCGCATGCGCCAAAACTAATTTAAGTAGTTTTGACGGTATATTCAAAGACTCAGTTTCGAATTTTTGTGAAGGTAATACAGTAGTAAATAAGTTTCCTATATGTTCTGTATAAAATTAACAAACTTCTACGGCATGTGACAAATATTGAAGCCAATTTTGAAAAAGAAACCTATAAACCACTAAAAAGGGATCTTTTTGTCGGAATATTTTCTAAACTGACAAGTAACTCCAAGGCGTTTGACAAGGTTGATCACATTGAATTCCAGACGTTTCAGGCATACAGACACTAAATAGAAAAATGGCGCGAAAAAAAATGGTAGTCGCATATTGGCGGATACAAACAGTCCTCAGTTTTTTTGCTCCGTAGAGCTATTTTCCTTATTTTCTTTGCAATTTTTTGCTAAAATCACATGACAGATCTATGCTTGACATGTAGTTAGCATTTTCATAATGAAATAACAACATGCCAAAATTTTTCATGGAAACTTGGATCATACACCACCAGTATAATTTGGGGTCTCATTTTTTAGCTGATTTTGCAGTTTGTGTGGTTGACTGAAATTATTTTTCTTGCATCAAACATGACCCCCACTTTTCTTTTGATTTTTAGTTAGCACTGACAATATTCTTCAAGAAAATGTAAGTTACAGACATTTAAAATGGGTCCTGATGTGTGCTGATGTCATTGGAAATAGGTCAATGATATATAGAATAAAGAACAACAACTATTTAGTGTATTATAACCTTCACCCCCAAGACTTTTCCTCCCCTAGACATTTCACCCCCAAGACATTTCCTCCCAAGACTTTTCACCCCCAATTTTACAAACCCTAGACTTTTCACCCCCAGTTTTTAATATAGTGAAAATATCATGAAATATTTTGTTATTTGATATTTAAAATCTTTTTTATATATTTGTATAGGTTGTTAGGGCATTTATGAAGATAATTTGTTACTTTATGGAACATAATTCTATAAAATATACACTGAATTTAGGGTAACATACATGTAGTCAACTTAGTCAATTGACCTTTTTTAATGTCAATTTGTTGAGACTTCTTTATGATTATTTTTTTTTCTATGTTATTCAAATGGATTCAAGTTTTAATTTTGTAATATAATTATGAAAAATATGAGTAGATTTAGATTACAATAGTAGATGTAAATATTAACTAGGGGTTAGAATTAGAGGGTATATGTTTATCCTTTAGTATATTAATGATAGTCCAATTGTGATAACATGTGATATGGGTATGTATAAGTGCAGTATGATGTGGAATTTATTTTTATGACATATTTTTTATATATTTAACAAGATATATAGACTCCGGTAACTCCGTATTGAGTGGCAGCTTTCGATATGTTTAATGTTATTATATGTAATACATGTATGTACAGTGATGTTATTTATGTATGCTGATGAGACTGAAATAAATAAATAAATAAACTAATATTACAATTTGAAAGTCATTAGAGATGGTACCTACCCAAGAAAATCTAAGGGGAACAACTCTGAATTGACCGATAAACTGAAGCCAACATAAAACATTGGTCAAAAGTGAAAGAAAAATCAAATAGGTCCTTTTAACAACAAGTGATCAGGCAGACAAAATATGACCTACATTTGTTTAAATCTCATTGTATTCAATATACAATATGCACGCTTTTCTCATGGCTTACACTGACAGTTATTTTATAAATTGTAGCAAGGCCCTGATAGAAAGTTTGATAGTGCATGAAAATAAAGTAAAATAATGCATAAATTCCATTTATAAAGAAATTTTACGACATTAAGCAACGTTATTAAGATTTGATCTTTAAGCCAAAGTTATTTGTTGTTCCCAATGATGATACATCGGCTTACTCAAAATTTACATACTAAATTTTAAAAACATAAAATGTATATTTCCAACAATGAAAAATTTCAAAAAAGTTAAATTGGTATCACGTTTGTGTAACAACGTAGCCAGACTGGTTATATTTGTCATTTCAATCGATCGTTTTCGAATTGCTTCTTATGTTTTAGTCATTTTGAAGAATTTTCTCATACTTATCAGGTGTACTTTGCTGCAAATAATGTAACACAAAAAGTCATTATCATCAAATGAAATCACAGCATTTTAAGGTAGTGGTTGTAAGTACAACATTTTAAGGTAACTGATAGGTAATGACTCTGCAATGTATTTTTAGCAATTCAACAGTTTCTGGATGGAACTCTCACGATCATTGTTTTCCATGAAAATCGAATAAATGCTGAAAAGGCATAATATTATGGAGATTACTTTGATTTTCGTTACTGTTCAACTACCCTTAAAAACTACAAGGTATTTATTTATTCTTGTAAACAAGGTAAGCGGGTAACGTCAGATATCAACATTAATTTACAACTTAAACTGCTTACACAACCTGAAAAAAAGATTTCGTTAGGGCCTCCTATTTGTTATATATCAACAATTATCACCTGAATTGAGTGCTTTCATGAATGAAAAATATTGATGGCAAAATGGTGTAGGGGTTTGTTTACATTATAAAATCTTTAATATCTTCTTTCAGGTACATTTTTGGTATGGTTTGGTAAGCTTATAATAAAGAGCATGTCATTCTCTTTCACTCATATTTTTTTCATTAGTTTTAGACTCTTGGCTAGTCTTGGATTTTGACTTTATTAAAAGACAAAAGAAAGTTCAGTATAGGCTGTTTCAAAGTGTTGAAAGTAGACCAAACTTACACTATATTCTATTGAATCTATGTAGATGTGGAGAATTTTAATACAGACTATAATTGGGGATGTCCTAAAACCATTGAAAAACGGTCAATACAAGAGTTGTCCATTTTGCTTCAGATATTTTGAGAAAGCCATTTTTTAAATATGAAAAATTTCTATTTTTACATAGAGAGGAGGAAAACCTTAAATATGTTTAGTAATTTGGTGCACTTAGCTATCATTTCACTCTGCAAAAATATGTAAAGATGAATTCGAATTTTTTAGGTACCATCTCTATTTATACTTCTTTGTTGTAGGTCAATATTTTAAACTCTTCATAGGTGTTGTGTTTAATCAACACCTTTTGATTGACAGAAATAGGTGGTGTGATTTAATCAACACCTTTTGATTGACAGGAATAAGTGTTAAAATATAAATGGATTAACTGGCTAACCTGTAGTATATTAAACTTTAATGAATCTAAACCTTGACTGATCTTATGGAAATAATAAAAAAAATTATACTCATCACTCAAAAATGATGTTGCTTCAAAAATGAAACTAACTTTCAATATCTTGTCTAAGTTTATTTGCAAAATAAATGAATTTTGACAGATTCAGTAATTCCTTCCTATTTTCCGTAGACATCAGATTATCACATTTACAGAGTGGGCCATCTACAGTAATATGGTTTTAAACATTTTCTTCGTAATTCTTTATACAACGGACATAAAAGAAGAAAGTGATATTCATTTTCTAATGAATTAAGATTTCAAAATTTACATTTTATACCATTATGATCCGTGTTGTTATATCTACCTCTTTCTATTTCAAAATTATGTTATGATAATCTAAATCTACTAAGAGCAATTTTGAAATTTTTAATCTTCAATTATATTTAAGTATTTTTCAAGATTAAAGGAATGTTTAAATCTACTATAATAGAGTAATCGTTGAGAATTGTTGTTAGCATATCAAGTTTGATAATAATTGTCCAATATTCTCTGTAGATAAAGAATTACTGTTACTTTCTTGACTTATCCATATATCCGACAATCCCAGGCTTTCGAACAGCATTTTTATTTGAAATGCCCAGTTTGAATTATTATATATACAGTAATGTTATTGTTTGCATCGTTACGCAGCATATGATAAATTCTTTTTTGTAGTGAGTTCTCATTCGAATTCAGTAAACAGAACCAGTAGCTTACCATATAATACTAATTATTCAATCTTATTTTTTACCATTGATCATTTATTGTACAAAATTAGAAATATTTATATATTTCTATACTATGATGTAAATTATTTGATAGCGGCTTTTAGCAATGTATTTTTTATGTCACATCACTGCACATGTTAATTGATAGCAAACTTTCAAACCTTGAACAACAAGGCTACTTTTAACATCAATAAAATATTTAACTTTGTAATGTACTTTTATTTTTTTCAATCACTGAACATCAAACAAAGGGTAAAATTTTTTCTAGTTTTGTAACTTAGAATTATCAAAAGTACCTTTAATCATCAAAGTCCCATTTTCAATCATTGAACAAACAAATGGATTAAAAGATAACAGTTTATGGACATCTCTACTAACAAACATCATAAAAAATTTTTTTTAAATGTATTAACCTAATTATAATACATATGATGAAATTATTCATAACTATACACCCCCCCCCCCCCCACCCCCTCCACCACCACCAAAAAAACAAAAAAAACATTAAATTCATATTTAATAATAAAAACAAATAGGGGGTGAAAAGTCTTCATATGCTATAAAACACCAGACTTTTCACCCACATATTAGGGGTGAAAAGTCTTGGGAGGAACAGTCTTGGGGGTGAAACGTCTGACACCCGATCACATATTAGACTAATTTATAAATTACAATGCCTTGGTGTCAACCCACAAATTACCAGATTACCCTCTAGAGGTCACAATTTTGACCCAGTCGTAATGAAACTTGGTCAGAATGTTACCCTCAATAAAATCTTGGAAGAATTTGATATTGGGTCATCTGGGGTCAAAAACTAGGTCACCAGGTCAAATCAAAGGAAAAGCTTGTTAAAAATGTAGAGGCCACATTTATAACTGTATCTTCATGAAACTTGGTCAGAATGTTACTCATGATGATCTCAAAATCCAGTTTGAATCTGGATCATGTAGGGTCAAAAACTAGGTCACCGGCTTAAATCAAAGGAAAAGCTAGTTAACACTCTAGAGGCCACATTTGCGATCATATCTTAATGAAAGCTGGTCAGAATGTTAATCTTGATGATCTATAGGTCATGTTCAAATCTGGGTCAGGTGGGGTCAAAAACTATGTCACGGGGTCAGATCAAAGGAAAAGCTTGTTAACACTCTAGAGGTCACAATTATGATAATATCTTCATGAAACTTAGTCAGAATGTTAATCTTGATGATCATTAGGTCAAGTTCGAATCTGGGTCATGTGGAGTCAAAAACTAGGTCACCGGGTCAAATCAAAGGAAAAGCTTGTTAACATTGTGGAGGCCACATTTATGAAGTATCTTCATGAAACTTGGTCAGAATGTTACTCATGATAATCTCAAAGTCCAGTTTGCATCTGGGTCACGTAGGGTCAAAAACTAGGTCACCAGGTCAAATCAAAGGAAAAGCCAGTTAACACTCTAGAGGCCACATTTATGACCATATCTTAATGAAACTTGACCAGAATGTTAATCTTGATGATCTTTAGGTCAAGTTCGAATCTGGGTCATGTAGGGTCAAAAACTAGGTCACCGGGTCAAATCAAAGGAAATGCTTGTTAACACTCTAGAGGCCACATTTATGACTTATCTTTATGAAACTTAGTCAGAATGTTAATCTTGATGATCTTTAGGTCAAGTTCGAATCTGGGTCATGTAGGGTCAAAAACTAGGTCACCGGGTCAAATCAAAGGAAATGCTTGTTAACACTCTAGAGGCCACATTTATGACTGTATCTTCATGAAACTTGGTCAGAATGTTAGTCTTGATGATCTTAGGTCAAGTTCGAATCTGGGTCATATCGGATCAAAAACTAGGTCACCAGGTCAAATCAAAGGAAAAGTTAGTTAACACTTTAGAGGCCACATTTATGACCATATCTTAATGAAACTATCTTGATGATCTTTAGGTCAATAGGTCAAGTGAGCGATACAGGGCCTTCATGGCCCTCTTGTTTTAAAAAATATCTTACAGTTATAATATTTAATTAAAGTAATGAACTAACTAACCGTGTTTAATGCACTTTGGGATGGATGTAGTTATAAACAAAATAACAGTACAATAACTATTCCAATACACTATTTGCTTCTAAACTTTGTGTGAAGGACTTTTAATCGAATTTATCATGTTATCCTAAAATAATGTCTTTCCTAAGAAAGCAGTCAATCTGAACGCCGTATGTCCTTATGTTACACCATACACAGTGATTAATGTTAGCCTAACATGTGCTCTGCCGTTGCTATATGATTTGGCAGATCTATTTTAACTGGTCTATCGCCTCGCTGTAAAAGTTTTTAACTGCTGATTGTATGTATAGACGATATTTGTTGTTGAAGAGACATCTTTTAGGAAGCATAACTGCAATAATGGTAATTAAGAGTGTGGATGTTCTCCAACAAAATCTTCAGTGTGGATGTTCTCATTTTAATAATTTTGTTTGTTTTGAATAAAATATTGTCGAATATCCTTGAATACAGCAAAATAAAACTAGAATGTGTCTGTAGGACACAGGGTGTGCCCCCACTGGTACATTTGTCACAAATAAGGGGAACTCATTCAAATGTTTGCAGTCTTAATAGGGTATAGCCTCAAAAAAAAATGAAATGGATTCATTATTCTATATCATATACTTTTTGAGCTATGAGCATCACAAACAAAAAATCCACTATTTTGGCTATTTCAAGGGCCATAACTCTGTAATAAATGCTAAAATTCTCAAGAAGAATGCCAAGTGTGCAAGGTTTCATTATGATAGACTCAAGCAAGGTTTCATGAATTTACATTAAATACTTTTTGAGTGAGGCACATAATTAGGTGAAACTGTGCATTTTTTCACTATTTCAGGGGCCATAACTCTGGAAATAGTGGGCGGACCCAGATGAAAAATAGGAGGTGCGCAAGTTCATATCATGATAAAGATTCATGCAAGGTTTCATCAATTTATATGGGGCCTCCGTGGCCGAGTGGTTGGAGTCGTTGACTTCAAACCATTTGCCCCTCATCGATGTGGGTTCGAAACCTCATTTGGGGCGTAGAATTCTTCACGTGAGGAAGCCATCCAGCTGGCTTACGGAAGGTCGGTGGTTCTACCCAGGTGCCCGCTCGTGATGAAATAGTGCACGGAGGGGCACCTGGGGTCTTCCTCCATCATTAAAGCTGGAAAGTCGCCATATGACCTAAAATTGTGTCGGTGCGACGTTAAACCCAACAAAATAAAATAAATAAAAAATCAATTTATATAGAATACCTTTTGAGCTAGGCGTGTCACAAGGTGAAAATGTGCATTTTTGACTATTTCAGGGGCCATAACTCTAAAAATAGGGGGCAAACCCAGATGAAAAATAGGAGATGCGCAAGTTCATATCATGATTAAGACTCATGCAAGATTTCATGAATCTATAATACTTTTTGAGCTAGGCGTGTCACAAGGTGAAAATGTGCATTTTTGACTATTTCAGGGGCCATGACTCTAAAAATAGGGGGCGGAGCCAGACGAAAAATAAAAGGTGCGCAAATTCATACCATGATAAAGACTCATGCAAGGTTTCATCAATTTATATCAAATACTTTTTGCGCTAGGCGTGTCACAAGGTGAAAATTTGCATTTTTGACTATTTCAGGGGCCATAACTCTGGAAATAGGGGGCGGACCCAGATGAAAAATAGAAGGTGCACAAGTTCATATCATGATTAAGACTCATGCAAGGTTTCATGAAACTATATCAAATACTTTTTGCGCTAGGCGTGACACAATGTGAAAATGTGCATTTTTGACTATTTCAGGGGCCATAACTCTAAAATTAGGGGACGGAGCCAGATGAAAAATAGAAGGTGCGCAAGTTCATATCATGATAAAGACTCATGCAAGGTTTTATTAATTTATATCAAATACTTTTTGAGCTAGGTGTGTCACGAACTTCGGAAGGACGGAAGGACGCACGGACAAGAGCAAATCTATATGCCCCCACCACTCATGGGGGGGGGGGGGGGGGGCGCACAACAATGGTTGAGCATTATGCTAGTCACTGGTATTTAATGAGCGTCAAATCTGTCCTCATTTTACGAAAATACTATCACACGCCTGGTAAACTACACAGCTACCTCTTTAAGAGGTATACGGTAAACTGCTCTGTCGCAACTTCCGAGGTAGTGCACGTCGCGATAAAAGAACATCAACAAAGGTGAGTGTCATCATATTTTTTGCATTTTTACAAGCAGTGTACCGAATATCAAAAATCGGGGAATGGTAGGCGATGTAGATATGATTTAACTTTACAGAGAACTTTAAATTTGCTAATTCATTCTTAATTTGTGGTCGTGGTGATGTTTACCAACAAGCTGATTTAGCAGTAAATTTGGCCATTTCGTCATGAAAGCACTTTCATTGTCAAATATTTACATTTTAACTAATACTAAGAAGCAAACCGAGTAGGCGTGAGATAGCTGTAAAATATACAATGCATTTGAAAATAAAATATGTACCAAAATGGTTGGGGAGTAAAATTATTCACTTTTTATTGTGAGAGATAGCTCTGTCGTGAAGGAGATAGTCATGTCGCTAAGGAGATAGCTCTGTGTTGCAGTAACAGTTTTGAGCAGTGTTGAATGTATCCGGATAGTAGTTATGTCCACTTGCGAGATACAATTCAATTATCTCATTTTTAGGTTGAAACCACGAAGTGGTTGAGACCTATAATTACCGTATTCCAGAGCTTGCAAAAATATCAGACAAACCATTTTCGCTGAAAGACAGATTAATCCGCTGTAAGGTTTTTGCCCGTTTTTTCGGGCTAATCGACATATATTCTTATTGATATAAACTGTTTTCTGAACATTGTTCTACAGTCGGTTGATATTTTCATACATATGTAAATACAATAAGGTTAAAGAATGCGTCATTTCATATTAAAATTATGTTTTCAAGTCTGTTGATCCATCGAGCATGGCTAAGTTGAAAAGCGAAGGTGTATTCCTTTAAAACACTTCAGAAAAACCGCAGATGTGACCTAAGCGCATGAAAATATGCCGTGAAAAATAGTTCAAAACGTATAATAAAGATTTCTCAAGTTTAGCCTTAAATATAATGCACTCGTCAGTAATAAAACAGCATATGATCTGAATCATTTTTTTCTAGTTGTATAGGATATAGATCTGCATGCGATTCTTTCTACCTGTCCCGATTTGAATGACAAGGGAGATTACTGTGTATGAGTAAGCTAAATGATAAACTGCTTTTTTTCATTAAAATAGATTTGATTTCTGAATTACTTCCCTTTATTCTTATTTTATCCTTATTTTTGTACAGCATTTTTATGACCGATTCATATTATTTATTATTTAACATTTTATTTTATCGTTTTAATATCTTTGTACGATTTATGTAAAATTGAGTCAAAATATTTGTTTAAGATTTCCTTATAAATAATTATAACTGTAGTATATTAATTACTATAATATTCCACTGTAACACGGAAAGCTACACGTTAAAGGTTAAGCAAATGGTCGTGGTGCATGTGCATGTCTGGTTAATTTACATATTTGTCTCAATATTTAATGTAACAACCTATTTTATTACTTACAAGATAAATAATTAGAAGAAATAGATAAAGCGAAGAACTAACTCCAGAAATATACTTTTTACTTCAAAACTAACATGTTTCGTCCATTGGACTTCATCAGAGTATAATAACAAAATAGTATGACGTCACAGGAAAGTACGACGTCAAAAGACATTACCCATTTTGGCGTAATATTCACATATAGTATAGGATCAAAAATAGATACTTATTCCCTGCAAAAATTGCAAAGCAAAAATAATATTAATACAGGCAAGGAAAACTAACTAATATGCAAAAATACACTAGGAAGAATCTGTGTGAAAAAATGAGACTAAAATAATATTTTAGCATTCATGCCATGATGCCAGGCTGTATTCAATGTATGAATCAAACGAGTCTCTTTCAAGAGCCTAAACCAGTCATTTTTTACCAAGTCGATTGGCATGAAAGAAAAATAAATAATTAAATAAATAAAAAAAAAGATAAATAATTGACATTCCTTGCAAATCCTGAAAATATTTAGATATTAGCGGTACTTTACTATGACTTTTAACAACATTACATCAGTTCCCGATGTGTATTTTAATTGTTGTTGAATTGAAAAATTCACATGAAAGCTTTTTTGATATTTTGATATGAAATTTTGATAAACGTTAATAAAACAGAGTAAAAGCTACAGAGTTTTTAAAATAGATTATTAAGCAAAATAGAATCAAAGCAGTACATAACGAGAATTTATAGTCGGTTAAAAATCTCATCAGAGCTTATGTTACTTGTAATTGTCTTTCTGACTCAATTAATAAATCTTATCTTAGAATATCGAATGTGGGTGTTTACCTGATGTGAAGTTCCTCGATGTTGGCCTACATATGTGTCCCCGATAAATGAAACTGTTTGACTTCATTTAAGCAAAATTGAATCAAAGCATAGCAACGGGGCATTTGCATCTTCTCCCGACGATTTTCATGTGTATAGTTCTTTTTCTTATCTCAAAACTGCATGGAAGTCGAAACAGCAGGATCTTGGGGTAGATACAGGTCTAGTTTATAGCTTGGTGGACCCCACTGACTTCTACTGTTGTTTTAGCAGGGTCGGTCGTTTGTACAAACATTTTAACAAGGTAGCGGAGTTTAAGGACGCTCGCTACAGTTTCGTTTTTTTTCTCAGTAATAGATTTTGATGAAATGTTTTGTATTAAAAGACCATGTTATGATGTATTGAAAAATGAAATAAAAATACTAGGTCACCAGCTTTGTTTCAATTTAATTTGCCCCTAGATATGGTGCTATATTAAACATTTTTCAAAATTTCTGTAATCCTAGAATATATGTCAGTAAAGTACAATAATCAGCATAAATTTGATTATCTAAGCATTTTTATAACGGAAAACAATATATCTATTTGAAACATGCTCAGAGAAATCAAAAGAACATGATTTTGTAAAGAAAAGAATACTTGTTCAGCAGACCCAAGGGCTATTTTTGCATATTTTTGTCAGTTTTAAGTTTGTTCTTCTGCTATTTTATCGAGTTTCACATAATAGAATTTAATCAAACTCTGCACATACCTTTGGTTATGTCTACCTAATCTAAAACAAAAAGAAAATTGATAGGTCACCATATTAGATTTTGCTTAAATCAAATTACAACGAGGTGGGGTGTGGCGGGCATTTATACAACGCAGGTTGGTACGAAATACTCTTTCAGTGTTTGAGCAAATGACTTAGAAATATATATATATAAAATTATCAAACGGCAGATTTCTTAATAAGCGGATTTTAAGGTGTTTCTGAAGCATTTTGATGGCATAGAACGATGAAAGTTTCCGCCCTTTTTTTTAACAAAACCTATAGTTTACGAATGTACGGTACGGGTACGGTACGGATTAGAAACAGCTGTGACTCAATGCAGTTTGAGTGCTGGTATAAATAACAGACTCCAGTATATGTCGGATTGAAGCAATTTGAACTAAAAGTACCTTAAATGTATATATTTTGTAACCATGGTGATACTTACCCTAACCTTTAGCCAGTATATTATACATTTTGTACATTAAATGCATGCGAACAATCACTTTCGGGCATGCGCAGAAGATCGCACCAACTCTGCAGTGAGCTACATCGATTAGAAACACAACCAAATTGGCACGGTGTTGGGGTAAATATCGACCCGTCCGGAAAAACTGTAGCGAGTGCCTTTAAAGACAACAACCCATGAATTAAAGAAGTACGGTTGCAACATTTTTAATGTTTTGGTGTCACGATTACTTAAGTCGTGACGTCAATACATTTTATTTCTAGGGTCGGCTAAACAAGAAGTTGATTTCGCAGAAATGTGTAGAATTATACAACCCTTGCTCCAAGAATTTTGAAAGTTGGTGTATTGTGTGATATCGTGTTAAATTTTGAAAAATAAGTAGATTTTTCTATTCTGCTCGATATTTTTAACCTAGCTACATAGAAATACTTTTTAAAGTATGTCTTCTAGCTTATAGACTAAGTTACTTCTCACTTATATGCCAGTCCTGCTAGAACAAATCATAATTCTCGTTTAATTTATCTATTAAGCCTCACAATTTAGCAACTGTACAAAATAAACTTGAAACCTAGCAAACAGTCATGGGAGGTGAGCAAATTTAAAATCTTGGCGATCTGATTACTTGGAGAATGATCTTGGAGTTTAACTTTTGAGGTGTTGAATGTTTGGAGTTGAACTTTTCTGTGTGTTGTGCCTGCAGTAAGTGCATTCTGATACTGTACGATGTGCATTGCCTGTAGTCGTCTGATTTTACAATATTATTTTCATATCCTTCTAATTTACGCTTGATAATTCTTTTGATTTACTAATTTATCACCACAATTTAGCAATTCTTGGAAATATGCTTCAACTTACAATCATAGAAAAGAAACTTGGACACATAGCAAACATAAATAATATTGGAGTTGAACTATTGGAGATCTGATTACTTAGAGAATAGCGTTTGATACCCTGGCGAGCAGTAGGACCACAATGACACTTTTGTTTGTTTTATCTTTCTTGAATGATAAGCGCAGTTTGGAAACAAGAAAGCGCATTTATGTACACAATGAGTTTGTAGTTTCTGTTGAATAAACATTGTTTTGAAACGCAAATATGGTATAGGTAGACAGCAGGAAATACAAACTTTACTTTAACTTTACCAAACAGCTTCGACTAACTTTTTGAAGCATATAACGTAGCTTAAAACATCAGCAGACATACTTCTAATAAAAAAGCATAAATAAAGCTGATATTTGACATGAAATTTAGGATTTACTAGTCGGGAAAAATCTATTTATATGGACTAAATTCGAGTAGACCGTGGTGGCATATCCGGCGAATAACTACCTTTATGCCTTAAATACCAGCTCCTGTGAAAGTGAAGGTTACATACACACTTCTTACTAGTTCGATAAGTACACGTCGGACTTCAGTATTTTACGATTTTGACATTTCATATAGTCCGATGTTTTATCGAAGTTTTTATAAATTTCCCGGTAGACCTTTTCGCAAAATATCTTGCGGAAGGTTTTACAAGTTCACGGAGGAAGTGACTAAAATGTGATAGATAAATACCAACAACGGACAAAGAAAACCTATTTTACACATCCATTGAACTGAAATTAGCGAAGACCTGTCCTCACTTTGAAAGTGAAATTTACATCCATTCGCTTTTGCATCACAGCTCGAAACTGTCCAATTTTCTTTATTACAAAAAATGATTTTAGACGCAAAGTATTCTCATGGTCGGATTTTATAAAAAATGCAGCCTGTTACTAAGGTATTGTCTGTGTAGTGTGCATATGATTATTATAGGTGATGGGTGTAACCAGCATTTATTGGTTGTGTTAAATTAAAATTTATTTCATTAAGTTATGAGTTCATATAAAAGCAGTTTAAAAATCTAGTCTACATGCATTCGACGGTACAAGTGCGTTAAATAATGGCCGCAGATTTTTTTTACTAGTGCGTTGTATTGTTCGTGATATTTAATTAAATTACGCTAGAATAGTCTGTGCTATGTGTCGGGGAAGTAATTCCTGGCGCGGTTTAAATTACGGTAAACCAATATATCACATGTTTGAGAGTTTTCCTACATTACACTTCAATAAAATAAGGTTGGAATTTTTGCTATGTAAATGGCTGTCATTCAATTAAACTTGACACAGGGACATGTTGAACGTCCAAATATTAAAAGGCGCCCTGTGCAAATTTAATGTTATTGAACTAACTTCTTACCAGAACCACATGTTTTTCGAAAGGTTTCAACCTTTCTGTGCTTTCAGCGCTTTGATTATATTTATATATCATTTGTATAATACATATTGAATATTTTCTTATATTTATTTTGCTTCTTTTTATGTAGTGCTGTGTTAGCAAGTACTTCTGGATTCAGCACCAGTACTAACTTGTTCTCAGCCACTTACTATCAAGTCCTCCTACATACACCTTGCAAAATAGTCAGGGGGTTCAAACTCAAAGCCCATGATCAATAGATCTGCACTTTCACTATTGATCTAAGCGAGCGGGCTATATTTTCTTACAATCGGCATGTGCTACTTTTTCTATAAAAAAAGATAAATTCAGTTAGAGAAAAAATGATACGTGAAATTATCTTTTGAGCTGTAACTTTAGTGGAGGTGGCTCTGATACTTGTTTACACTACCTATTACACTATATTATATTCAGATATGATTTTACAAGGCTTGTAAAATCATATCTGAATATGATGATACCTTAATTATTTTTCGTTGAGGACACGGCCAGTTTGTTTGTACGTACCGGTAAATAAAATATACTTTGTACAAATATTAGAGTCGTTGTGACTTTCTCATTGTACGAGCACGTTCAAATGCACTAACGAATCTAAAATCTGAAAGTTTAAAACAGTCATGCTGATTTACGAGCTTGATAAACTTTATAGGACAACTTTACCTGGAGGCTGATCATAATGCATTTAGTGTTTTAACAATGTACGCATTTAATTAGCAACCTCAATTAAACATACAATTACTGACATAATTACTGCAGTGATCGAATTCTAAATTTAAGAACTTTCTTTATAATTGAAATTCTAATATTCTCGGCTATTTTCATTTCTATCAAGTTATCTTTTATCTGAACCAATCAGACGCGTTTGTCGAAAGGGACGTGACTTCAGATTTTTTGAGTAAAATTATCTTTCTTTAGAATTTGAATTTTGTCATATTATGACGTAAGAGCATTAGCATCTTTAAATTGCGAGATTAGGAGTAAAAAAAAAACATGTACTGTGAAATCATTTTTACTCCCTAGCATAAGTATGAAATAGTTTGAAGTCGCTTGTCCAAACACTGGCAAGTGAGAATAATTACGAATGGACAGATCCAAAACTGTCAATCGTTAATGTTTACATAAAACAGACTGTCCAATCAGGACTGCCAAATGCGATTGACCTAGTTTACACAATAGACAGGTGCGTTTTGTTTGTGATACCACTTGTGAGCACTTTACCTTGGTATGAATAGAATAGCAATAGAGGGAGGAGTTATGTGTAGGTTAAGCGAGTAGGAGGTGTTCATGAATTGAAAATACCCGCGCTCGTGCGAATCGTGTTTCCGCACGACCGTGAGTATTTTTAATTTATGAATACCGATCTAGGAGGTAAGTAACTGACTTACAAAATGTCATCCCAGCCAGCATTCTATATCGGCCCGATATCAAACCGACGTCGTTGTCTATAACGGCCCGATATCGGCTTCAATATCGGCTGCAAATAGGAATGATGTCGGCCCGACGTCGGCAGACGATATCGGGCCAACATCGTAATGACATCGGTCCGACATTGGCAAACGATATTTGGCCAACATCAAAATGATATCGGCCCGATATTGGCAGATCATATCGTTGTCGCGAAATAGTGTGACACGTAGTGCTTCATCAAAGTTTTCTTCAAATATACACTTTATAAATTCTCAGAGTAATTTACTTGAGAACAGATGTGTCTCGCATCATGTGTATGATGGTTATTTGATTTTTCTTCACAACTATATACTACATGTTTTATACAGTTACGTAAGTTTTCTGTATATTCTTAACACTATTAAAATTGTTTAATTAGGATTTTAAACATACTTATATTTTCATATTTTTTTGTAAATATAAATATTTCTACGGCGGCATTCTACATAAAATAAAAATGCATCTTAATTATAACCTCCCTTTATTACATATAAAATTTTGATAAATATCGTGTACAAATTTTGTTTGGGACCTAGTTTGATTAATTCTGGCATACATCATATTTGCTTAATAAATTAGCACACATAAACAATTATTAGATTACTTTTTCACGTTTATCAATAATATTTTGAAAAATATAGCTATATATGAAAATCCAGTATCGGCCCGATGTCAATCCGACTTACGAAATAGTTACACTGATTGATGTCGATCTACCGATTTCAATATTTTGCGGCAGTTCAACGGTCCGATCTCGGCGATATATAATCATTTTGTGTCGATTCGCCGTAAAACCTAACTCACTCACTCACAACGGTCCGACATCGGCCCTACATCGGCACATTCTGCCGACACATTCCGACATTATACCTATATCGGGCCGATATTGTCATGCTGGCTGGGATATTGATTTGTTATTTTTTATAAGCTCACCAGAGCACAAAGTGTTCATGATGAGCTATTGTGACCGTTCATTGTCCGGCATCCGTCGGCGTCCGTCGTGCATCCTCCTTCAACATTTGCCTTGTGAACACTCTAGAGGCCACATTTGTGACCCAATCTTTATGAAACTTGGTCAGAATGTTAGTCTTGATGATCTCTAGAAAAATTTTGAAACTGGATCAAGTGGCACGGGAGGGGATCCAACATATGTATTCCCAAATGGGCACCGCTTAAATTCATATGTTGTGCTTCCGGTAGTACATATGTGGTAAAAATTTTGCAGAAAATCAGGTAAGGTTTTTATTTGTGATTGAATTTTGCGGAAATGACATTGTTTTGCCAAAAAATCGCGATGCAGTGCAACCGAGTATACATTAACCAGCACGTAAGTCCATGTACATTACCTGTATTCGTAGAAATGACAGAGAAAAACTTATCCTCCGTGAAGCGGTATGACTGAAAATTAGCAGCATTTTTATCAACAGATGGAAATATGTTGTAACTGCATTGCGCTTAATTGCTTCAATTTTGCCATCGAAACCTTCCGTATGCAAAACCCCACACAGAAAAAGAAAATTATGGCGATCACTTTGCTAGAAAAATGTTTTTGGGCGAAAAACCGAATGGGATACATATGTTGTGCATGGGCTACATATGTGGTGCATTAGACTTTTTAGAACTCCACAGATGTTGAGCTTAAATGGTACCTGGATAAAGAAACGAACTGGAAATACGTGCCAAGTATGTGTCACATTATTGCAAAAGTTATATATATGTATATTAAAGGGATAACATATTAGTAACGAGCACAGCTTTAAGCTTACATATGATGCTGTAAAACATTTCCACTAAGGAGTCAACGCATCTCTCCTAAATCCGAAGGGGCTTATGTGTTGCTTATGTGTGTTGACCTTTGAATGTCGGAAATATGCATACTTAATTTGGTGTATAGTATATTAGTTGCCGATACGGTCTGCGTAATTATATGTTATTGAACCTAGTGTTCTTTTCGTGTTTGTTTTACTCGTTCATGTGCGCCTCTATATATATCTTCGGCGGTATTTTGCATCGTTAACTGTGGAAATTGTCTGTCTTTGAATCATGTACGTGAACTGAGCCAAATATCTGTGTCTCGGGCAACGGACTCGAAAATAAAGTGCAATAAATACTTTTGGGTCTGGGATTTCAATTCAGGAGGAAATTTTGGTTTGCCCGATACAGAACTATTGGCCCGGCCGCTCCAATACATAAGATATTGTGGACCTGGCACTTACTTCTGTTGAACTACGCAGTAACTTCGCAAGCTAGACCTATATAGTTTGTGGTAATATAGGAGGGAGGATATATTGCAAGGCACTCGGTCAAAAATTGTGTAAATAATTGAGCATGGTTATTAAATTATGAAATACGTCCTGGGCCCTTAATTTGATTAAGTTACCTACCAGACGCAGCTATGTTCTGATTATATGACCGTGTACCTTGCAGTATATCCTCCCTCCTATATTTCCACAAACTATGATAGGCCTAGAATGTGGAGTTGCGGTATACATGTAACAACGTAGGTTTACACAAGTAAGTGCCAGGTCCACAATATCATATGTACATGTAGTGGAGAGGCTGGGCTAGTAGTTCTGAATCAGGCAAACCTAAATACCTCCTGAAACACCCTGACGTAAAGTATTTATTACATTTTATTTTTGAGTCCGTTGCCCGAGACAGATATTTTGCTCTATAACTCAGTCCACGGACAGACAATTTCCACAGTTAACGATGCAAAATACCGCCGAAGATATATATAGAGGAGCACATGAACGAGTAAAACAAACACGAAAAGAACACTTAAGTTCATTAACATATAATTACGCAGACCGTATCGGCAACTAATATACTATACACCAAACTAAACATGCATATTTCCGACATTCACAGGTCAACACACATAAGCAACACATTGATGCCTTCGGATTTAGGAGAGATGCCTTGACTCCTAAGTCGAAATGTTCTACAACATCTAATATAAGCTTAAAGCTGTGCTCGTTTATAAGTTATCCCTTTCATACAAATGTATATAATTTTTGGACTGATGTGACATATACTTGACACGTATTTCCTGTTCATTTCTTTATCCAGGTACCATTTAAGCTCAAGATCTGTGGAGTTCTAAAAAAATCTAATGCATCACATATGTATCCCATGCACAACATATGTATCCCATTCGGTTTTTCGCCGAAAAATATTTTTCTAGCAAAGTGATTGCCAAATATTTTTTCTTCTGGATGGGGTTTAGCATAGAGATGATTGCGAGGGCAAAATAAAGCAGGCGCAGGACATCTAAACAACATATTTCCACTTGTTGATAAAAGTGTTGCTATTTTTCAGTTGTACCGCTTCACGGAGGATACGTTTTTCTCCGTCATTTTTACAAATACAGGTAAGGTAAATGCACTTACATGCTAGGTAATGTATACTGTGTTGCACTGCATCGCGATTTTTTGGCTAAACAATGTAATTTTCACAATATTCAATCACAAATAATTTTAAATCTCACGTATTTTTCTGCCAAATGTTTACCACATATGTACTACCGGAAGCACAACATATGATTTTAAGCGGTGCCCATTTAGGAATACATATGTTGGATCCCCTCCCGTGATAGTTCACATAACGAAATTCTCATGTATAATGTTGTTTCCCCCAAAAAAAATTTTTGCCAGTATTTGCAATTTTTTAAAATGTTGAAATGAGTAGCAACAAGGATTTATCTGACAAAATTAAACGCAAAAATAACTGATTTATGAAAAAAAATCCTCAATAGATTTTCTCAAAAATTGTCCACATTACTGTTTTTTTTTTATGAATATTCAATGTTTTAAAATTTATTCAACTGAAAATAACGTTTTGATTGGAATATGCTGGAAAATGGTGAATTGTAAAACTTTTTTGTCTGCCTCAGTGGTTGAGCGGTTATTCTTTATTTTCACTTACTATTTTGATTTCACATACATATTTTTTCCCTCTCATCTTTTATGGCTTTATGTTGAAATTATGATTTTTTTCTAATTTTAATCATGCATAATGTAAGGTGCATTTAAGAACAAGAAGTTTTCAGTCCAAGCTCGTTACCAGTGTTGATTGTGAAACTCCATTTGGAAAATGGCCCAATTACTATGGTAATTTTAATATCTTCATAGCGTAGCCATAGATAATACATAGCCTTGTGTGAGCTGTACACAGAATTGCTTCTGTTGTAGAGTCAGTGTACCCGGTTTCGCACACATTTCCTAAGAATACCTTTCTATTTAGCTAAAAATTATTAAAATTTGAATTTACATCTACATGTTTAATAAACACACTTATTTCATTTTAAAACACGCTACTTTCACTTCCCGCTATAATGACGTCATAACTCTTGGTCTGCTTGATTCGGGTAACATAATTTGACTAGTTCTTGCACTTAAGTGTACCCGGTTTCGCACACCCTGCTATTTATAGAATTCAATGATAATAATGCAGTTACCCAACAGAAAAGTATTAATTAACTTTTTAACCATTTATCTAATTCAATTTAAATATGTATTTTCCAATAAAACATCTGAAAGCGAAATTTATGAATTTATGAAAGTGAAAGCCAGGTACCAAAACCCTGTTTTACTTCTAAAAGCAGAAAAGGCTAAAGCAACTGAATACCTGAAATAAAAATCAAACCATTAAAGCTGTTGAATCACCAGTGACCCTCACAATTCTAATTATTCGATTAAGTTCTCTGTTTTAATAAAACTTAAAGCAAACAATTAAGCTGAAGTCATTTTGCAGGTTGGGAGAACTTCAGTAACAGTTGAAATATTTTTTATTTGGGTACAGTAACAGGTAAATACTTACATGTATGCTTCAATTTATTTTGCACTTTGTTGTTGTTTGCATAGTCATTATTTTCATGAAATTTAATATTTTTCAGCTGACTTACTGGCCTCCATTGGTATTGTTAATGTTTTCGTCTGCACTTACCAGAGCGAGGCTCCAGTGGGGAACGACCTCTTGTGTCAAATTATGTAGTTCGTGAAATAATAACAAAGAATTGTTAAATTTTCTGCTTTATTCTCACAAAGTACATGACTTTGCTGAGTGTGCGAAACCGCGTACAGTGCGAAACCGGGTACACAGACTCTATTTATAGCCTTGCTAATTTTGCAATTGCCTAGCTTTGGCTGCATGCTTAGCCTTAGTTTGTAACTTGTTTGAAATTGTTCATTATTATTACAGTCATACTCAGATTGATGGAGGATACTACACTGTTGTCGTTTAGTCAGGTGTGTATTGTACCAGCGTTGGCAAGTAAGTGTAATGCAATGCGCCACTGCCTCCCTTCCATTACAGTGCATTGTCTTAGTTTCCGACTTTTGATATACTTCAGTATTATTACAATCACAAGCAGAGTTATGGAAAATATCACACATTGGTCAAGTGGGTTTGAGCCTCACCTGGGGTGTTGACTCTATCATGTGAGGAATCCAACAAGCAGGTCAGTGGTTCTAGCCAGGTGCCTGCTTGTGATGAAATAATAGGATCAGCATCTGGAGTCTTCCTCCACCATCAAAGCTGGAAAGTCGCCATATGACCTATTATTGTGTCGGTGTGACGCTTAGCAGACACACACTGTTCATGTGGTCTGTGTAATGTGTGGAGTAATCGCTGCCAAGAAGGTTAAAGCTTAATGCCACACCCAAAACCTTGGTTATGTAACGTTTCAGTCGCACATAAATCCCGTCGGTGAAAAGCTAGCTCATCACCAAAGGTGATTTATCGCTCTTATATACTGTCATCTTACTCCAATGACAATTGACAGGTTTACAAATTTGCATATTAATGGAATTACTTCCCTTTATGCATTCAGTAATCCTTACATTACTTTCCCCTCCGAGAAATCTTGCCCCGAGATTTGGCCTAGGAAATACATGGGTAAGGCAACTCCGGTCCGGCAGTTGACTTCATCCCACCGCTGCCACCATTTGTAACGTTTTAATGCCACACAAATCCCGTCAGTGAAAAGCTAGCTCATCACCAAAGGTGATTAAATGCGCATATATACTGTCATCTTACTCCAATGACAATTGACAGGTTTACAAATTTGCATATTAATGGAATTACTTCCCTTTATGCATTCAGTAATCGTTACAGTTACTCTTTTGTAAAAAATGTTTTGTCTTGTCTAGAAAATGCACCTGGTCTCCGTTTGGTGGCTGATTTCTGTCCCACAAGCTAGCTGTTTAGATTTTCTGGGGCAACAGTTGGTCACCCAGATGGACCTCGACTGGCCATAACATCCCAATTACATTAACATAAGACAAACACCAGTGCCGTAGCCAGACACAAACATTAACCGAGGCAATCTAGGGGTCCCGGGGGCATCACCACGGATTTTTTTCTCTAGTGCGTTCTGGAGCACTCTCAGACTGTGTTTTATCACAGTAAAAATCTTCCTTTTAGCCGTTACTTTCATATTTTAAAGGGACTGGCCTCAAGATAGTTCGACAACAACAAAAATCGGATATCTGGAAATAAATGCTATATTTCTTGAAAAGGCTTTAAAACTTAATTACTGACAAACTGTATGTTACGGAAACACGATAATTTGCTTTTTTGCTACTATTTACTTGAATAGTGTTTGTAACGCTTTTACTCCTGGTTAACTGTCTCGATTAATATCTATATTTTGTTGTCATAATTCACTAATTCCGCTACTAATAAACTTTGATAATGTGGCAGTTGAGTCTAATAAGTCCAGGGGTGTTCAAAGATAATCCGTCATAGATCTGTTGCAAAGCAATTATTGGATTTACCTGTATTGGACAATAAACAGTGTCGATTGTATTCAGGTCAACTGCCACATTATCAAAATTTGTTAGTATAAATCTATTGATTACGATGACGGGAAAATGTTTTTATTGCCGCGGTGGTCCGGGACTTGTTTCCCGACGCGGTCATCTTTTTTTCTTGATTTGGATTAGTAACAAAAACTCATATTCCATTATGTTCATATGACCGAACTTCAATATGGAAGAAAGATTACTTTTTTAGCCAAATATGGAGGTCAGTGCTTTTAAGAAATAATTATGCATCCCTTCGAAGGCGGGGTATATTGTTTTGCAGATGTCGGATGGTATCTCGATCACTCGAGAATTACTTGAGAACGCTTGGGCCTAGGATGATGAAAGTTGATAGGGTGGTTGGACATAACCAGCAGATGGCCCCTATTGATTTTGAGGTCAGTATGTCAAAGGTCAAGTTCACAATGACCCAGAACAGTTAAACGGTTTCTGGATAATAACTCAAGAACGCTTGGGCCTAGGATCATGAAAGTTGATAGAGAGGTTGGTCATGACCAGAAATGACCCCTATTGATTTTGAGGTCAGTAGGTCAAAGGTCAAAGTCACAGTGATCAGGAACAGTTTAACGGTTTCCAGATGATAACTCAGGAACAATTGGGCCTAGGATCATGAAACCAAAGTTTAAGGACACAGTGACCCGGAACAGTAAAACTGTTTCCAGACGATAACTTGAGAACACTTGGGCCAAAGATCACGAAACTTAATAGGGAGGTTGGTCATAACCAGCAAATGGCCCCTATTGATTTTGAGATAAGTAAGTCAAAGGTCAAGGTCACAGTGACCCAGAACAGTTAAACGGTTTCCAGATAAGAACTCAAGAACGCTTGGGCCTAGGATCATGAAAGTTGATAGGAAGGTTGGTCATGACCAGCAAATGACCCCTACTGATTTTAAGGTCACTAGGACAAAGGTCAAGGTCACAGTGATCAGGAACAGTTTAATGGTTTCCGGATGATAACTCAAGACCACTTGGGCCTAGGATCATGAAAAGTTGATAGGAAGGTTGATCATGACCAGCAGATGACCCCTATTGAGACAGTAGGCTGAAGGTCAAGGACATAGTGACCGTTTCCAGACGATAACTTGAGAAAGCTTTGGCCTAGGATCAGAGAACGTAATAGGGAGGTTGTTCAAGACCAGCAGATGACCTCTATTGATTTTGAGATCAGTAGCTCAAATGTCAAGGTCACAGTGACCTAGAACAGTTAAACGGTTTCCAGATGATAACTCAAGAACGCTTGGGTCTAGGATCATGAAAGTGGATAGGAAGGTAGGTCATGACCAGCAGATGACCCCTATTAATTTTGAGATCAGTAGGTCAATTGTCAAGGACACAGTGACCCGGAACAGTAAAACGGTTTCCAGACAATAACTTGAGAACGCTTGGGCCTTGGATCACGAAAATTGAGGGAGGTTTATCATGACCAGCAGATGACCCCTATTGATTTTGAGGTCAATAGTTTAAAGGTCAAGGTCATTTTGACCAAAAACAGTAGAACTTTTGTGCACAGTGACCAAATAATTTCTGTTCCTTGTGCAATTACTGAATGCATCAAGGGGAAGGGGGCATTTCATGTTCAACGAGCTCTTGTTATATTGATAAGGATAATTGGGGATTTAGTCTAATAAGTTCGGATACAATCATTTTTGTAATTGATAGGCAATAAAATCAGAAAACCATCAGTAAAGACATACAACAACATGTTATTTGTCAATTTATTAGTAGTTTATAAGTTTATAGCCTGAGTAGGGGTAGGTACGGGCGGGGGCTCTGTGTCAGTGTTGGTGGTGGTGGTGGTGGGGGGGGGGGGGGGGGGGGGGGGGGGGGGTCTACCCCTAAAAAATTTTGAAATACAGGTAAGAAATGGTGGACTCTGGTGTTTTTGTTTAATTTTGAGGTACTGAAGGGGGTAACCCCTTCATTTTAAGGGGGTCAGGGGGATCTATTCCTGGGACATTTTGAAATACAGATGCGAAATGATGGCCCATGGCGCATTTTTTGGTCTAAATTTTGAGGTACTGTAGGGGGAAGTCCTTCATTTTAGTGTGGTCAGGGGGCTCTTCCTTGGAAAATTTTGAAATACAAGTATCAAATGTTGGCCTCTGGTGCATTTTTAATGTAAATTTTAAAGTATGCCTCATTTTAGTTGGGTCAGGGGGTTCTTACCCTGGAAATGTTTTTAATATCAGTATGAATTAGTGGCCTCTGATGCGTTTTTGGGTTTAAATTTGATAATAATCATAAATAATTGGGTGCAACTTTGATAAGTATAGGTCACTTCTCAGCCAACTTGGTGGTGGTGGTGGTGGTGGGGGGGGGGGGGCATTGGCCTCCTCGGCCCGGCCCTTGGTCCGGGCATGGCAAGGCTATCGATATGACTGCTAGGATTTCTGCCTCACCTGATTCTGATATATTCTAGTGATATTAATATACTTTTTTGAACTTTTATAACTGAATTTTTCATCAGTGTGATATTTTTTGGCTCCTCAAATTTTAACCGAGGCAATGGCTTCAGTTTGCCTCAGTGTGGACAATTTTAGGAAGAATCATGCTCCAGACAAAGACTGATGAAGATCTATCCAGTGGTTCATGGGAAGGTCATTTAAAGGCATTTTAATTGCCACTACCAAGGGGTCAAACATTTGAACAAATTAGGAGGACGAACTAGTTGAGCGTGCCATCTGAAAACCTAAGCACACCAAAAATGCAGTATTAACGGACCTTGAAAAGAGCAAATGATGAATGTAGAACGTGACCAAATGTGTCATTAAATGATTAAACCCAGGCATCCTTGGACCCACAGTGGCCTAGGCAGTCCCCTACACCCCTCCGCTACAACGGAAAAAGGCCAGCTACGCCAATATATGTCAAACATTTTGAGGCCAGCTACACCACTGCATGTATTCAATATATAACCCTTTCTATAATACCCAGTCAGTTTTATACATGCATGTGTCAATACAGTATAACAATAGATGTTAAGAGAACAGACAATAGGCTATGATCGTCACATAAGTTATCATGGGCGCTCAGGTGTGAAAAACTGAAGTGCAGATGTGTGTTAAAAGTTTAAGTTTTTGCTTTTAAGTTACTTCGAAAAATGTTAATTAAATGGATAATCTGCATTGTAAATGTTTATTTATTAATCTAAAACACTTATTTATAAACATATCTGAAGTTCATGGGCTTATTTCACTAAAAATACACATTTCATATTTTTCAAAAAATATGACCCTTAAGCCAAAAACTGTTCGAATTTCAAGAAAAGGAATATAAAATATTTTTTTTTGTGAAAGTTTGATAGGAATATCAATCTGACTTAGTACATCTCCTATAACGCTATGCTTAGGATCTGAACACGAGCTATTGATAGCCTTGTTCTGACGACCCTTCCGCTAGCCAATCAAAAGCTAACTTACAACATTCTGCAAGCTTAAACAAGAGGGTCATGATGACCCTGAATTGCTCACCTGAGTTATATGAGCCACGTTTTTAATGGAAAACTGATGCTAAGATATTAGATAGTAGGTCAGTAGGGCAAATTCATGGTCAATGAAAGCCAGTTTTAAGATCGGTATGCAGAACTGTACATGTCATCCAAATTTCAAGGCTGTATCTTAAAAAAAACAAGAAAGTGTGTCAGTAGGTCAAAGTCAAGTGACCCCTAATCGCTAGGGGTCATCAGGTAATTATAATTCAACAGTCTAGGAAATATGATCTGATAATTTTTGAAGAATTTATTCCTATATATAACTCATATAACAAGTGACCCCCAGGGACGGGCCTATTTTCACCCCAGGGGCATAATCTGAATAATCTTGTTAGAGATCCACAAGGCAATGACACATAACAAATATAAAAAAAGCCTAGGCTTTGAACTTTCAGACAAGAAGATTTTTATACTGTTTTCCCTATATAAGTCTATGTTAAATTTGGGACCTCTTTCCACCCCAGGGGCATTATTTGAAAAAAAATCTGGTAGATGACCTGACCACAAGGCAATGCAACATATCAAATATTCAAAGCATAGACCCTGCAGTTTCAGCCAAAAAGATTTTTTAAAAGTTTTTTCTTATATAATTCTAAATAAAACTTGAGACCCCTGGGCAGGGCCTCTTTTCACCCCAGGTTTATAATTTAGAGGACCACAAGGAAATGCTACGTACCAAATATCAAAGGTCTAGGTCTTGTGGTTTTAGACAAGAAGATTTTTAAAGTTTTTTTCCTATATAAGTCTATGTAAAACTTGTGACCCCCGGGGTAGGGTCTCTTTTCACCCAAGGGACACAACTTGAACAATCTTCATAGAGAACCATTAGATGATGTCTCATGCCAAATATAAAGGCTCTATGCCTTGCAGTTTTGGATAAGAAGATTTTTAAGTTTTCCCTTTTGGTTGCCATGGCAACCAGAGTTCTGTATGGAATTAAATTCTTTGAACAATTTTGAAAGGGGGCCAAATAAGGATCATTCCTGTGAAGTTTGGTGTAATTCTGCCCAGTGGTTTTCAAGATTTTTTAGAAAATGTTGAGGGACGGACGACCCTCGACACACGTCATACGACGAACACTGAGCCGTCACAAAAGCTCACCATGAGCCTTTAGCTCAAGTGAGCTAAAACACGAGGGTCACGATGACCCTGAATCGCTCATCTGAGTAATATGAGCCACATGTTTAAAATGGCAAACTGATGCTAAAATATTAGAAAGTAGGTCAGACGGTCATAATCATGGTCACTTATAGGTCAGTTTTAAGATCAGTGTGCAAAACTGTACATGTCATCCATATTTCAAGGCTGTATCTTAAACAAGAGGGTCATGATGACCCTGAATCGCTCACCTGAGTAATATGAGCCACATGTTTCAAATGACAAACTGATGCTAAAATATTTGAAAGTAGGTCACATTCATGGTCACTGACAGACAGTTTTAAGATTGGTGTGCAAAACTGTACATGTCATCCAAATTTCAAGGCTGTATCTTAAAAAACAAGCAAGTAGGTCAGTAGGTCAAGGTCACAGTCAATCGCTTGGTTCATCAGGTAATTATAATTAATCAGTCAATGAAATATGACCTGATAATTTCTGAAGTATTTTTTTCTATCTTTTTAGCTCACCTGAGCAATGCTCAGGTGAGTTTTTCTGATCGCTCGATGTCCAGCGTCCGTCGTCCGTCGTCTGTCGTCATTTAGCTTGTGTATGCGATAGAGGCTGTATTTTTCAATTAATCTTCATGAATATTGGTCAGAATGATAACCTTGATGAAATCTAGGCCGAGTTCGAAAATGGGTCATCTCAGGTCAAAAACTAGGTCACTAGGTCAAATCAAAGAAAAACCTTGTGTATGCGATAGAGGCTGTATTTTTCAATTGATCTTCATGAATTTTGGTCAGAATGATTTCCTTGATGAAATCTAGGCCGAGTTTGAAAATGGGTCATCTCGGGTCAAAAACTAGGTCACTAGGTCAAATCAAAGAAAAACCTTGTGTATGCGATAGAGGCTGTATTTTTCAATTCTTCTTCATGAATATTGATCAGAATGATAACCTTGATGAAATCTAGGCCGAGTTTGAAAATGGGTCACTAGGTCAAATCAAAGAAAAACCTTGTGTATGCGATAGAGGCTGTATTTTTCAATTGATCTTCATGAATTTTGGTCAGAATGATTGCCTTGATGAAATCTAGGCCGAGTTTGAAAATGGGTCATCTCGGGTCAAAAACTAGGTCACTAGGTCAAATCAAAGAAAAACCTTGTGTATGCGATAGAGGCTGTATTTTTCAGTTGATCTTCATGAATTTTGGTCAGAATGATTTCCTTGATGAAATCTAGGCCGAGTTTGAAAATGGGTCATCTGGGGTCAAAAACTAGGTCACTAGGTCAAATCAAAGAAAAACGTTGTGTATGCGATAGAGGCTGTATTTTTCAATTGATCTTCATGAATTTTGGTCAGAATGATTACCTTGAAGAAATCTAGGCCGAGTTTGAAAATGGGTCATCTCGGGTCAAAAACTAGGTCACTAGGTCAAATCAAAGAAAAACCTTGTGTATGCGATAGAGGCTATATTTTTCAATTGATCTTCATGAATTTTGGTCAGAATGATTGCCTTGATGAAATCTAGGCCGAGTTCGAAAATGGGTCATCTCGGGTCAAAAACTAGGTCACAAGGTCAAATCAAAGAAAAACCTTGTGTATGCGATAGAGGCTGTATTTTTCAGTTGATCTTTATGAATTTTAGTCAGAATGATTTCCTTGATGAAATCTAGGCCGAGTTTGAAAATGGGTCATCTGGGGTCAAAAACTAGGTCACTAGGTCAAATCAAAGAAAAACCTTGTGTATGCGATAGAGACGGTATTTTTCAATTGATCTTCATGAATTTTTGTCAGAATGATTACCTTGAAGAAATCTAGGCCGAGTTTGAAAATGGGTCATCTTGGATCAAAAAACTAGGTCACTAGGTCATATCACGTAAAAACCTTGTGTATGCGATAGAGGCTGTATTTTTCAATTGATCTTCATGAATTTTGGTCAGAATAATTACCTTGATGAAATTTAGACCAAGTGCGAAAATGGGTCATCTGGGGTCAAAAACTAGGTCACTAGGTCAAATCAAAGAAAAACCTTGTGTATGCAATAGAGGCTGTATTTTTCAACTGATCTTCATGAAATTTAGCCAGAATGATTAACTTGATAAAATCTAGGCCGAGTCGAAAAATGGGTCATCTTGGGTCAAAAACGAGGTCACTAAGTCAAATCGAAGAAAAACATTGTGTATGCAATAGAGGATGTATTTTTCAATTGATCTTCATGAAATTTGGTCAGAGTGATTGCCTTGATGAAATCTAGGTCAGTTTTGAATATGGGTTACCTGAGGTCAAAAACTAGGTCACTAGGTCAAATTAAAGAAAAATCTTGTGTATGCAATAGGGACTGTTTTTTTTCAATTGATTTTTATGAAATTTGGTCAGGTTGATTGCCTTAATGAAATCTAGGTCGAATTTGAATATGGGTCATCTGAGGTCAAAAACTAGGTCACTTGGTCAAATCAAAGAAAAAACTTCTGTATGTGATAGAGGCTGTATTTTTCAGTTGATCTTCATGAATTTTGGTCAGAATGATTGCCTTGATAAAATCTAGGTCGAGTTTGAACATGGGTCATCTAGGGTCAAAAACTAGGTCATATCTAAGAAAATGCTTGTTTTATCGCAAGAGACCAATTTTTGGTCCAATCTTAATGAAAATTGGTCAGAATATTTGTTCCCATGAAATCACTAGGTCAAACATGTTTTACACTGTTGTGGAGTGTTTCTTAGGTGAGCGACCTAGGGCCATCTTGGCCCTCTTGTTTGCTATATAAGTCTATGTAAAACTTGTGATCCCCAGGGCAGTGCCTCTTTTCACCCCAGGGGCATAATTTGAATAATTTTGATAGAGGACCATAAGATGATGTCACATGCTAAATATCAAGGCTCTACACCTTGCGGTTTTTGACTGTAAAGAAGATTTTTAAAGTTTTTCCTTTCTGCATGGAATTCAATTCTTTGAGCAATTTTAAAAGGGGACCACCCAAAGATCATCCCTGTGAAGTTTGGTGTAATTCTGCCCAGAGGATTTCAAGAAGAAGATTTTTTTAGAAAATGTTGATGGACGGACGACGGACATTAATTGAGTGGTCACAAAAGCTTGCCATGAGCCTTTGGTTCAGGTGAGCTAAAAAGCCTTGGTTTTTGATATCTACAATTCTTATGTCGTAAGATGTCAGACAGCCGGTTAGCTTAGTCGGTAGGACACTTGCTCTGTAAGCGAGGGGTCCCGAGTTCGAGCCCTGGACTGACTGCAAATCTTTCTTACTCTTTCACATTCGAACAAGTCGTCTGACTGGTTCAAATAAAAATAGATTTGCAAAAATAAAAATAGCAATATTTGAAATCCAAAATATACAGAAGATGAATGTGAATGGGTCATTCTCAGATCTTTGTTTAGAACATCAAGTACTTTAGTCAGATTGATAGGAATATATCATTTACGATTATTAAAAAATTATCAGCTTTTGAAGTCAAGAGATGGCATTGAAATTTGGGCAAAATCCCTAGCATATTGTTGGATGTTCTTTGAACAATTTTGGTAGCAGATCACACAAGGACCATTTGTGTGAAATTATTTCAAAACTCGGCCAGTAGTTTCATACAAGAAGAATTTTAAAGTTTTCATTATAAACATATAGGGAAAGTGACTATGCCCCTGGCGACCATGTTTTTTGAAGAACAGAATAATTTGAACAATCTTGGTTGATGATCAAACAAGGACCATTTCCTTGAATTAATTTCAAAATTTGACCAGCAGTTTTATACAAGAAGATTGTTAAAAGTGTCCATTATATACATATAGGGAAAAAAGACACACTGTCTGGCTGCCAGGTTTTTTTTGTCGATTCGGAATAATTTGGAAAAAATTGAAAGGGGATCAAACAAGGACTATTTGTGTGAAATCATTTCAAAATCGGACCATCAGTTTAAGAGGAGATGTTGTTTAAAGATTTTTTCTATTTTAAGCACAATGGCCCCAATGTGTGACCAAGCATAACTATTAGAACAAGTTTGGAAGAGGACCACCCAAGTCACGTTTTATCAACTTCCATCAAATTGTTTCAGAGGAGATGTTGTTTAAAGGAAAGTGTGGATGGACGCTGGCGATCATAAAATCTCACCCAAAGCACTTTTTGCTGCGGTAAGCAAAACGTGTATGAGGAGTTGAACACACCAAATTTTTCACTACTGCCTATTTTGTGCAAGTAAGAAAAGGCCATAATTCCCAAAAAATAGCCACAGAAAAATGTCATTATTTATGGTCATCTCCACATGAATGTCTTTCACCTGTGAAACTTTAAAGCATATCCTTTCAATAGTGTTTGAGGAGTTGGGCACACAAGGTCTATATTCTATATAGCAAAACTATCAAAGGGCCATGACTGCAGTAAAAATAATCACAGCAAAAGTTCCTTTCTTTAAGGTCATCTGCACATCATCTTTGAAAGTTTGAAGCAAATCAAGTTAATAGTGTGGGAGGAGTTAAACACACAAGATTGTTCTCTTTATCCTATATATAGCAAAACTATCAATGGGCCATAACTGCAGTAACAAGAGGGTCATGATGACCCTGAATCGCTCACCTGAGTAATATGAGCCACATGTTTCAAATGACAAACTGATGCTAAAATATTAGAAAGTAGGTCAGTAGGTCCCATTCATGGTCAGTGAAAGACAGTTTTAAGATTGGTGTGCAAAACAGTATATGTCATCCAAATTGCACAGCTGTATCTTAAACAAGAGAGTCATGATGACCCTGGATCGCTCACCTGAGTAATATGAGCTACATGTTTCCAATGTCAAACTGATGATAAAATATTAAAAAAGTCAGTAGGTCACATTCATGGTCAATGAAATTCAGTTTTACGATTTGTGTGCAAATCTGTGTAAGTCATCAATATTTCAAGGCTGTATCTTAAAAAAAAACAAGAAAGTAGGTCAGTAGGTCAAGGTCACAATCAAGTGACATCATATTACTTGGGGTCATCAGGTAATTATAATTAAATAGTTTTGGAAATAGGATCAGATGATTTTTTAAGTATTTTTCCTATATAACTCACATAATAACTAAATGACACCAGGGCGGGGCCTCTTTTAACCCCAGGGGCACAATTTATACAATTTTGGTAGAGGACTACTAGACAATGCATCATACCAAATATCAAAAGCCTAGGTCGTATGGTTTCTGACAAGAGGATTTTTAAAGCTTTTTCCTATATATAACTTTTCACCCCAGGGGTACAATTTGAACAATTTTGGTTGAGGACCATAAGACAATGCTACAAACCAAATATCAATGTGTCACAAACTGACATACGGGCCTCATTGTATCTGTAGTGTAAATGCAGGTATTGCATCATCTTTTTTGTAAATTTTTTAATTATTGAGGTAAATGTCTGATTTTACGCATAAAATGCCTCTAATGTTTTTCTGTACTTCATAACTTAAATTTCTATGTAAATTTTATTAAATTCGGTTCAGCAATAAGAAAGTTGATATTTCATAAACTTCAGTAATTTATGTTTTTATCCCCAAAACCACTATAACGGGCCTCAAATTGTCAATTTCAATACGCGCCAAAGTAGTCAGATTTCCCGGCTATATCGTGATTCCCGTGGAAATACAAATAGTCAGAGTTCACGCATAAGCCGTGAGTCACATGAAATTTAGTATTTGGTGGGACATTACCCTACAAATAGACTGGGCTAGATATGCCTAGCGCACACCACATTTCGACATTAGACAAATCTATGTCAAATTGATTTTCTTGGTAGAAATTTATGCTCGATCGAGGTAAGAAGTTTATTTGTTGGATTTTTGTATAATTTTTAATTATGATTTTTAATTAGTAAATTTTTGGTCATTCTACAGAATTCTGTAACATTTACTTTTCGGCATGTGATTTTGGCTAGTTTCGGTATGTCAGGATAATTTATTAAATTTTTCAGACTTTTGTAAATTATTTCGAAAGAGGAATCTAAAATGTTTTTTCGTTTCTATAAGCTGTAAAATTTGTACTGAAATTTGTGTAACATGATAATTGTAAAGTACTCTTTTTCAAAAACATATGTCAAACCTTTCGTTAATTATGGAACGCTGATATTGTATTGCATTGTAATGTTAAATCTATGTGGCAAGTCTAGTACCATGTATGTAATATATTATTGTAATTTGAAATTTTGTGCCAGTCTATAGCATATACATACAATGTCCGTTTTGTTGTATGGCATTAGATATTATATTGATACAAACTATGGTATAACTTTTGATTTGCATTGAATTTTGTTAATTTGTAGTTGTAAATAATAGCTGCAGTTTATCATTTCTGTATCTGTAATTTTTCATCATGAACTTTTCATATCTTTTCCATACTTTAGACTTTTAAGTAATTAATTTTAGTAATAATGGAAGCAATAAGTGACGTATTTTAATCACGTGACGTCTGAACTTAGTAGCACATATATTTTGTATAAGTAGCAGGTATTATTTATGGGAGCCTACGGAGGTATGGTGTACCCAAAGGAGCAGCTTGATGCCCTGACTTATCTGTTTTGCTATGGTGCTTACCATAATGTTATATATTTTAGCTTCTTCCGCCAGATGACTTTTACCTGGTGATGATGTCACAACCCGGAAGTACAATACATGAGGTTCACTTGTCTTCTCTCGCCTGGATGTGATTTTTCCAGTGCAGAGCTTTCGTCCCATGGTTGTGCCGTAAACCGTAAAGACGATGATTTTTGTTATCCTCTGAAGTCAGCTCAGGGATGCAACCTACCATCATTGGGAGCCAAAATGGAGTCAACGTATTCACAGTTTAAAGGGACTTTACTTTGAAGATATGTTGTATTTTTGTGCTACTTAAAGTTCGAAATTAATGGAAACAACTGTACCATGTCACGTTAAAACGGAACTGTCAGTGTTAGAACTTTATATCTAGAGATACTGAGCTCAGATTTTCTTTTCTTTTATAAGCAGATTTTTTTTTTCATTTATCATTTATTCATTGTAAATAATCATTTTCTGTAAATAAATATGTAAATATTGTAATGGGTGTTGATTTGTTCTGATAGTTACTGTCCCCAGTACGTCCATCCTTGTGTGTGAATGGTCTAAGAGTTGTGGTTTCAGACAAGAAGATTTTTAAACTTTTTTTCCTATATAAATCTATGTAAAACTTGCGACCCCCGGGGCGGAGCCATATTTGACTCTAGGGGGATAATTTGAATAATCTTGGTAGAGGACCACTAGATGATGCTACATATCAAAGCCCTAGGCCATGTGGTTTTGTACTAGAAGATTTTGAAAGTTTTCCCTATATAACTCTATATAAACCATGACCCCCGGGGTGGGGCCATATTTGACCCTAGGGGGATAATTTGAACAATCTTGGTAGAGACCACTAGATGATGCTACATACCAAATATCAAAGCCCTAAGCCATGTGGTTTTGTACAAGAAGAGTTTGAAAGTTTTTCCCTATATAACTCTATATAAACCATGTGACCCCCGGGGCGGGGCCATATTTGACCCTAGGGGGATAATTTGAATACTCTTGGTAGAGGACCACTAGATGATGCTACATACCAAATATCAAAGCCCTAGGCCATGTGGTTTTGTACAAGAAGATTTTCAAAGTTTTCCTTATATAAGTCTATATAAACCATGTGACCCCCGGGGCGGGGCCATATTTGACCCTAGGGGGATAATTTGAACAATTTTGGTAGAGGACCACTAGATGATGCTACACACCAGATATCAAAGCCCTAGGCCCTGTGGTTTTGGACAGGAAGATTTTTTAAAACAATTCCTTTCGGTTGCCATGGCAACCAGAGTTCTGCATGGAATTCAATTCTTTGAACAATTTTGAATAGGGGCCACGCAAGGATCATTCCTGTGAAGTTTGGTGTAATTCTGTCCAGTGGTTTTCAAGAAGAAGATTTTTTTAGGAAATGTTGACGGACAGACGACGCACGACGAACGCCGGACATTGAGTGGTCACAACAGCTCACCATGAGCCTTTGGCTCAGGTGAGCTAAAAACAAAGTAGGTCAAGGTCACAGTTAAGTGATCCCTAATTGCTTGGGTCATCAAGTAATTATAATTAAACAGTCTAGGAAATATGACCTGATAATTTTTGAAGTATTTTTTTTATATAACTCATAATTATAACAAATGACCCCCAGGGCTGGGCCTCTTTTTACCCCAGGGGCATAAATTTGAAGCAACTTGTTAGAGATCCACCAGGCAATGCTATACACCAATTATCAAATGCCTAGAACTTTCAGACAAGAAGATCTTTAATTATTTTCCTATATAAGTCTATGTTAAACTTTGTACCCCCACAGCAGGGCCTCTTTTCACCCTGGGGACATAATTTGGATAATTTTGGAAGAGAAACACTAGGGAAGGCAACATACCGGTACTTAATTTCAAAAGCCTAGGCCTTGTAGTTTCAGGAAAGAAGATTTTTAAAGTTTTTTTTTCCTATATAAGTTTATGTAAAATATGAGACCCCCCGGTGCAAGGCCATTTTTCACCCCAGGGCCACAATTTGAATAATTTTGGTAGATAACCACAAGGCAATGCTACATACAAAATATCAAATGCCTAGGTCATGTGGTTTTAGACAAGAAGATTTTTAAAGTTTTTTACTATATTAGTCTATGTAAAACTTGTGACCCCCGGGGCCGGGCCTCTTTTAACCCCAGGGGCACAACTTGAACAAGCAAATTCGATGAATTGGTATCCACCGCCGAAAGGGTCTGTGGTGAGGAACGGCAAAAAATATATCTGGCAAAAAGTTATGAATGTTACAAAGAAGCAAATAATTGCATTAGTCAAAATCAAATTAACAGAAAATGAATGCTTTTTTTTGTGGGGGTGAGGGTACAAAACTTTACATGTTGATTATAAATATTGATGGAGAATTAAAAAAAAAAAAAAAAAAAAAAAAAAAAAATGTGTGTGTGTGGGGGTGCATGGTCGGGGTGGTGAGCATGACTGGGTGAAGGAGTGAGGTGAGAGAATGATACATCTTTGCATGTTGATAAATATTCATGGAAGGTTTGAAAAACAAGAGGACCATGATGGTCCTGAACCTCTTCCCACATGATCCAGTTTTGAGTATGACGTCGTTTTTTCTATTATTTGACATAGTGACCTAGTTTTTGAGCTCATGTGACCCAGTTTTGAACTTGACCTAGATATTATAAAGATAAAAATTCTGACCAATTTTCATGAAGATCCATTGAAAAATATGGTCTCTAGAGAGGTCACAAGGTATTTCTATTATTTGACCTATTAACCTAGTTTTTTAAGGCACGTGACCCAGTTTCAAACTTGACCTAGATATCATCAAGGTGAACATTCTGACCAATTTTCATGAAGATCCATTCAAGGGTATGGCCTCTAGAGAGGTCACAAGGTTTTTCTATTTCAAGACCTACTGACCTAGTTTTTGATCGCAGTTGACCCAGTTTCAAACTTGACCTAGATATCATCAAGATAAACATTCAGACCAACTTTCATACAGATCCCATGAAAAATATGGCCTCTAGAGAGGTCACAGCGTTTTTTCATTATTTGACCTACTGACCTACTTTTTGATGGCACGTGACCCACTTTAGAATTTGACTTAGATATCATCAAGGTGAACATTCTGACCAATTTTTATGGAGATCCATTCACAAGTATGGCCTCTAGAGAGGTCACAAGGTTTTTCTATTTTTAGACCTACTGACCTAGTTTTTGACCGCACAAGATCCTGTTTCGAATTTGACCTAGATATCATCAAGATGAACATTCAGACCAACTTTCATGAAGATCCATTGAAAAATATGGCCTTTAGAGAGGTCACAAGGTTTTTCTATTATTTGACCTACTGACCTAGTTTTTGACGGCACGTGACCCAGTTTCAAACTTGACCTACATATTATCAAGATGAACATTCAGACCAACTTTCATACAGATCCCATGGAAAATATGGCCTCTAGTTAGGTCACAAGGTTTTTCTATTATTTGACCTACTGACCTAGTTTTTGATGGCATGTGACCCACTTTCGAACTTGACTTAGATATCATCAAGGTGAACATTCTGACAAATTTTCATGAAGATTTCATGAAATATATGGCCTCTAGAGAGGTCACAAGGTTTTTCTATTTTTAGACCTACTGACCTAGTTTTTGACCGCACGTGACCCAGTTTCGAACTTGACCTAGATATCATCAAGATGAACATTCAGACCAACTTTCACACAGATCCCATGAAAAATATGGCCTTTAGAGAGGTCACAAGGTTTTTCTATTATTTGACCTACTGACCTAGTTTTTGATGGCATGTGACCCACTTTCGAACTTGACTTAGATATCATCAAGGTGAACATTCTGACAAATTTTCATGAAGATTTCATGAAATATATGGCCTCTAGAGAGGTCACAAGGTTTTTCTATTTTTAGACCTACTGACCTAGTTTTTGACCGCACGTGACCCAGTTTCGAACTTGACCTAGATATCATCAAGATGAACATTCAGACCAACTTTCACACAGATCCCATGAAAAATATGGCCTTTAGAGAGGTCACAAGGTTTTTCTATTATTTGACCTACTGACCTAGTTTTTGAAGGCACGTGACCCAGTTTCGAACTTGACCTAGATATCATCAAGGTGAACGTTCTGACCAACTTTCATGAAGATCTTTTGAAATATATGGCCTCTAGAGAGGTCACAAGGTTTTTCTATTTTTAGACCTACTGACCTAGATTTTGACCGCACGTGACCGAGTTTCGAACTTGACCTAGATATCATCAAGATGAACATTCTGACCAATTTTCATGAAGATCCATTGAAAATTATGGACTCTAGAGAGGTCACAAGGTTTTTCTATTTTTAGACCTACTGACCTAGTTTTTGACGGCACGTGACCCAGTTTCGAACTTGACCTAGATATCATCAAGGTGAACATTCTGACCAACTTTCATAAAGATCCCATGAAAAATGTGACCTCTAGAGTGGTCACAAGCAAAAGTTTACGGACGCACGCACGCACGCACGCACGGACGACGGACGACGGACACCGCGCGAGCACAAAAGCTCACCTTGTCAGTTTCGAACTTGACCTAGATATCATCAAGGTGAACGTTCTGACCAACTTTCATGAAGATTTCATGAAATATATGGACTCTAAGGAGGTCACAGGTTTTCCATTTAGATTACTGACTAGTTTTGACACGACGTGACCAGTTTTCGAAACTTGACCTGGTGGTATTCATCAAGTGAATTTTCAACCAACTTTACACATATCATGAAAAAATATGGCTTTAAAGGAGGTCACAGTTTTTTCTAGTTTTTGACATCTACAGACTAGTTTTTGATGCATGTGCCATTCGAACTTGATTATTAATCAAGGCAATGAACATTGACCCAAATTTCATGAAGATTTAAATATTGGCCTCTAGTAGTGGTACAGTTTTTTCAATTTTTAGACTACTGACTAGTTTTGGACGACGTGACACAGTTTCGAACTTGACCTAGATAACATCAAGATGAACATACAGACCAACTTTCACACAGACCCATTGGAAAAATATGGGCCTAAGTTGAGGTAATCACAAGGTTTTCCCGTATTTTGTTTCTCCTATGGACTAAGTTTTTTGAATGGCACGTGACCCAGTTACGAACTTGACCTAGATTATCATTCAAGGTGAACGTTCTGCCTTAGTCATTGATAAGATCTTTTGAATATTTGGCTCTTAGTGAGGTTCACAAGGTTTTCTAGTTTTAGACCTACTGACCAGATTTTGACCCACGTGAAGAGTTGTCGAACTTGGACCAGATATATCAAAGATAACATTGCTGACCAATTTTTCATGAAAGATTCCATTGAAAATTATGGCCTTCTAGAAGGTCACAAGGTTTTTATTTTGACCATGACCTAGTTTTTGACGCCAGTGACCCAGTTTCGAACTTGGGCCTAGATATCATCAAGGAACATTTGACAATTTCAAAAGATCCATGAAAATGTGACCTCAGTATTAAGGTCAAAAGCAAAAAGTTTTCGGACGGCGCTACGCACGCCGCACGACGACGGACACGCGGAAAAGAAAAGCCACTTGTCACTTTTGTGACAGGTGAGCTAAAAAGGAATGAAAAAAAAAAATATTGAGGGTTGTGTGTGTGTGTTGTGTGACCAAGGCAAGGTGGCGACCACGTGTGGGTACACAACTTCACATGTTTATAATAAATGTTCATGGAAAAGAATGAAAGAAGTTTAATGAAATTCTTCCAATTGGTTGGTTTGTTATGTACAAATCTGTGGATTTTTAAACAATTAAAGGGCAATAATTCTATTGAAAAGAAAATAACGGGCATCATCAAAGTATGTTGGTTCATATTTATTTCAAGTTTTATGAAATTCTACAAACTTGTTACTGAGAAATGGCTGCAGATGTGTATTTTTCATTAAATCAAGGGCAATAACTCTAAGGGAAATTGACCAATCAAAAAAATAACTTGAGGGGCATCACTGCAGTATGTTGGCTCATGTTTATTTCAAGTTTCATGAAATTCTACCATGTAGTTACTGAGAAATGGCTGTGGACGGACAGAATGACGGACGGACAATGCCATTTCAATACCCACTCCCGATTTCATTGGCAGGGGATAACAATCTTGATAGAGGACCATAAGATGATGCCACATGCTAAATATCAAGGCTCTATGCCTTGCGGTTTTGGATAAGTAGATTTTCCTTTCGGTTGCCAGGGCAACTAGAGTTCTGCATGGAATTAAATTCTTTGAACAAGGATCATCCCTGTGAAGTTTGGTGTTTTTCTGCCCAGTGGATTTCAAGAAGATTTTTTTAGAAAATGTTGACGGACGGACGATGGATGACCCACGACTGACGACGGACATTGAGCGGTCGCAAAAGCTCACCACGAGCCTTTGGCTCAGGTGAGCTAAAAAGGTCACAGAAAAAATCCTTCCTTTAAGGTCATCTGCACATCAAGCTTGTTCATCTGTGAAAGTTTGAAGCAAATCAGGCTGATAGTGTGGGAGGAGTTGGACACACAAGATTTCAGGATGTACGGACGAAAGTACAGATGTATGAACAGCAGCAATGCTATATGTCCCTCACAAAAATGTGGTGGCATAAATATGGCCTCCAGTGTTAAAAACATTTTAACTCAGTTGACCTAGTGGCCTAGTTTTTTCTCTCAGGAAACCCAGGGTTCAACTGGATCTACACTTAGTGAACACAAAATAGATAATAACTAAAGTAGAAAAGTGCTAACAAGGTGGGGTTTTTATGATCTGACCCAGTGACCTAGTTTTTTAGCTCAGGTAACCTAGTTTTGAACTGGACCTAGGTTTTACACAGACAAACATTTTGACAAAGTGTCAAGAAGATCAAGTAGAAAATGTGACCTCGAGAGTATTAACAATGTTTTCATATAAAATGACATAGTGAACTAAGTTTTTGAATCGGGGCTTTACTCCGACTCAATGGAATTAAAGACGGAAAATGAAAATCCACTACACTTTTAGTGCAAAACGGCAAGTAACAAAAATAAGTGCAGCTATAACAAAGCGCATGAATATTATCAGGACTATTTACGGCTATTTTTATATTGACAGCTATTTTTAGAATGCAGTCGCCAGTGATGTCATCAATATATGTTATGTATACTGCTTGATACACACAACAAACACGACGGCTACTGAGAAACTTTTCACAATAAAAACTTGACGGAAACCGAATTCCATGGGCAAAGTTTCGCTCAAATGATAGAAATGAGCATTCAGTATTTGAGCTGAAACGTTGCCTCGAATGCCATGGATTACCTAACCGTGGAGATAAACCAAACGTTACAGTAGAAAAGGTTCATAAAGTATAACGTTCGCCGTTCTAAGATTAAATTACATGAAATATAGTACATAATATTATATTTAAAGGGAATTAACAACAATTTTTTTCCCCAAATTTTATTCAATTTTAAAGATTTCTACATCTATGTTTCTATGTTAAGAATGTAACCAAAGACATATAGAATGTAACCAAAGTAACCAAAGGGATATAGGTGGCTACAAATGTAGATGGCTGCAAATGATGTTTACCAATGTTCAGTCACAATATGTAACCAAAGACATATAGAATGTAACCAAAGGGATATCACACTGGCCATAGCTTTCGCCGTGGCGGTGGAGGATTCGTCGCAGAAGCGGTGGAGAAATATGGCCGACTGACTACATTTATGCTGTCATCGGTACGTTTTCTAATGACCTTTTCACATTTGACTGAAAACAACTAGTGAGACAGGAGCCCACATGTGTACTCTTCCAACCAGAAACACTTGTTCAGTGCAATTCTTTGTCATTAATGTAAACACCTCTGTACAGTTTGACGAGGGATTGACGTTTTTGTAGAATTCCCATTAAAAATGGTAAAATCTTGTACAAAACGACCCCTGAGCACGTTTGCAGTAAATTGTAAGTACGGCCCTGTCAAGCAAAAACTATTTCTTCGTAATAGGTGAATTTTCATTACAGGCATATGAAAAAATCGACCAAAAATGATTCCAACGCAGTGTGCGGTGGGTACAGCTGCAACGCATTACGGTGGATCTTGTTTCTTTAATGTTCGTTATGGACTTTTAACTTAATTAAACAGCATTTTCCTGGGATTTTGAATGGGGTAGGTCCATGAAATCACTTTGACATCAGACAGCAACAGAAACTTAATCTTGATAATAATATACTACTGATTTGCATTTCCGTTCTGTTGAATGCACACACGAGAAGCTTTATTTTAACCATAATTATTTTACTAAATCAACTGCCAAATAATAACGCCATGTTCTTTCGTACTAAATACACCTCAATTATGATTATTGATATTAAAGCATGAAGGTTTTCTTCATTTTCATTTTCCCTTATTATATTCAAAATATCAACTGACAATATCGATTGTTTGATTAAATGCTTACCACATGCGACTTTTACATCATAGAACAAACCAACTTATCTAATATACAAACTGACAGGGTTTCTGCTGTCGCTTATTTTTGTTTTGGCCACATAATATCGAAGCCGGGTTCGCATTGGGGTGGGGGCGAGGGAGTATTCTCCAACATACTGCACATGCTGCAACCATTTGTCATTTTTATATTTTTTAATCATGTTTTAGCATATTTAAGTATATTCCCAGCTGTAATTTCTCTTCAGTTGTTATATGTGACAGTTTTCAGAAAAAAAAATAAAGTTTTTGTCTTTTATTTTTTGTATCATTTCTTTCTGCTTGTCTGTTGTTAGTTGTTTGTACTCTGTTTCTCCGTTTATCTTTCAATGTTTAACTTAGCCTTAGAATCATCAAGATAAACATTACTGAAGATAAGGCCATGAATGTGGCATATGGCATATGGCATTAACAGGCTTTTCCTTTGATTTGACTTGGTGACCTAGTTTTTGATGCCACATGACAAAGTTTCGAACTTAACCTAGAGATTATTAAGATAAGTGTGCCTAATCACGTGATCGCGCTACGTCATTCTGAGCTCGAAAGTGAACGTAGAAAGGTAAACAAAATCTATATATAGTGTTTATATCATGCATATCATTCGAAACCTATTATAAAGACTTTTCGTTTAAATGCTTTTCCTGTTCAATTCATCTGCACATTGAGCGCATACTGCTGAATGTGGTTGAACAGGAGTAGCGTTAAAATGAGATGGTTTTGGTGGGACAATTGTAGTACCGGGGGTAGTACTTTCAAATAGGTTTCGAATGGTGTACATGATGTTAACACAACATAATTATTGAATAAAAACTAACGCCCTGGTTTATATTTTTTGTTTACGTTTCCACTTTCACTTTCGGGTTCAAATGACGTAGTGCGATCATGTGGTTGGGCACACATATGCAAGTTTGTATCAAATCCAAGCATACATGAAACCTTATATGGCTGAGAGGGCCTGAATAGAATAAATTTTGCCCCTTTCAGGGGTAGTATCTCTTGAACATATGAAGGAATCTAGCTGGTTTTCAATAGAAACCGAGATCTTATTGTGACTTAATTTGTGTGTAAGTGTTTTGTTTTTTGTTTTGGGTTTAACGCCGTTTTTCAACAGTATTTCAGTCATGTAACGGCAGGCATTTAACCTAACCAGTGTTCCTGGATTCTGTACCAGTACAAACTTGTTCTCCAAGTAACTGCCAACTTCCCCACATGAATCAGAGGTGGAGGACTAATGATTTCAGACACAATGTCGTTTATCAAATAGTCACGGAGAACATGCGCCCCGCCCGAGGATAGAACTCACGACCCCGCGATCCTGAGACCAAGGCTCTACCTACTGAGCTAAGTGGGCGGGCTTGTGTGTAAGTGTGGTTGAAGTCAAAAGTAAAATGTCACTGCTATCATGTTCATAAGGTGAACATTTTGGCTCCTTCAGGGATTAAAATCTGTTGCAAAATGGGGTCTCTATCGTGCCCAAAAGAAATTGTGAACGGACGACGGGCGGACGGACAACTGACGGACGACGGACGAAGGGCAATCAAATAATCTCATCCTGTCACTAAGAAAAAAATCTAAACTTTTTCCTTGACACTTTGAGATTCTGTGGTAAACGTCTAAAAATAAAAGGATATTGCTGAAGAAGAGGGATATTAGCCTACTTGTAAATAGTCTTAGCTCCAGTAACACAGCTGCTCAATAGCATTTTGTTAAGGTATGCTACGTATTAGTAATTGTATTGTACTTTAGTCAAGTTGGTTTATCATACGATGCAGAAGTCGCATGTGGTCAAATCAGAAAATTAATATTGTCACTTGATATTATGTATTTACGGATGTGCAAATCAATGTCATATTTATTCTAAACTTTCAGTTTCTGTTGCTATCTAATGTCTTACCCAATCAAAATTCTTGGAAAATGCTGTTTACTCTAATTTAAAGTCAATAGCGAACATTAAAGAAACAAGATCCACCGTAATGCGTTGCAACTGTACCCACCGCACACTGCGTTGGAATGATTTTTGGTCGATCATTTTGTATGCTTGCAATGAAAAATCACCGATTACGGAGAAAAAGCTTTTGCTTGACAGTGTCAGACATTTTAATGCAAACGTGCTCAGGGGTCGTTTTGTACAAGATTTTACCATTTCTGATAGAAATTCTACAAAAACGGCAGTCCCTCGTCAAACTGTACAAAAGTGTTTACATTACTGACAAAGAATTGCACTGAACAAGTGTCTGTGGCTTGAAGAATACACATGTGGGCTCCTGTCTCACTGGTTGTTTTCAGTCAAACGTGAAACACTCGTTTGAAAAAGTACCGATGAGAGCGTAAATATAGTCAGTCGGTCATATTTCTCCACCGCTTCTGTGACGAATCCTCCACTGCCGCGGCGTTGGAACCACCGCTTCAACGAAAGCTATGGCCAGTGTGGATATAGTTGGTTACAAATGTATACCTTTGCACAGAGGTGCACTTTATGGGCCATATATGTCCTGACTTGATTACGCCTGAATCCACTTCTTATAATTGCAGATTCAAATGCTCGCTTTCACTTTTTAAACCTAGCTTATTTTGTTGCATGTACATCTTAAAAACTTTATGAGTTTTAAGACAGTTAAGTGTGCAGACTGGAAATCATACACTGTTTTTTCAAAGTGAAAGTACCATTTAGCCTACTGATTATACTGCATTTAAAATGGAACTAAAATTTCATTTTCATCTTTTTACTGAATGGCTGCATAATGCCTCTAAAGTAGCTACAGAAATCTTTTTTCTTGTAGATTAACAAATCATATTGAATTTATAATTAAACTAGAATGTGTCTGTAGGACACAGAGTTTGCACCCCGCCCCCCACCCCACTGGTACATTTGTCACAAATAAGGGGAAATAATTCAAATGTTTGCAGTCTTAATGGGGTATAGCCTCAACAAACATTCTGTGAAAAGGATTCATTATTCTAGGCCATATACATTTTGAGCTATGAGCATCACAAACAAAAAAATCCACTATTTTGCCTATTTCAGGATAACTCTGTAATATATGCCAAGATTCTCAGGAAGAATGCCAAGTGTGCAAGGACACATCATGATAAAGACTCAAGCAAGGTTTCATGAATTTACATCAAATACTTTTTGAGCTAGGCACATAATTAGGTGAAAATGTGCATTTTTTACTGTATCAGGAGCCATAACTTTAAAAATCGGGAGTGGAGCCAGCCAAAAAATAAGAGGTGTGCAAGTTTATATCATGATAAAGACTTATGTAAGTTTTCAACCATTTATTTTAAATACTTCTTGAGCTAGGTGCATCACAAGGTGAAAATGTACATTTTTACTATTTCAGGGGCCATAACTCTGAAAAGAAGGAGCCAAAATGAAAAATAGAAGGTGCACAAGTTCATATCATGATTAAGACTCATGCAAAGTTTCATGAATCTACTTCAAATACTTTTTGAGCTAGGTGTGTCACAAGGTGAAAATGTGCATTGTGGACTATTTCAGGGGCCATAACTCTGAAAATAGGGGGCAAAGCCAGACAAAAAATAGGAGGTGCACAAGTTTATATCATGATAAAGACTAATGCAAGGTTTCATCAATTTATATCAAATATGTTTTGAGCTAGGCGCGTCACAAGGTGAAAATGTGAATTTTTGACTATTTCAGGGGCCATAACTCAGAAAATAGGGGGCGGAGCCAGACGAAAAATAGGAGGTGCGCAAGTTCATAATATTATCATGATAAAGACTCATGCAAGGTTTAATCAATTTATATCAAATTCTTTTTGAGCTAGGTGCGTCCCAAGGTGAAAATGTGCATTTGTGACTATTTCAGGGGCCATAACTCGAAAATAGGGGGGGCAAGCCAGATAAGAATAGGAGGTGCACAAGTTTATATCATGATTAAGACTACATGCAAGGTTTCATAATCTATATCAAATATGTTTTGAGCTAGGCGGTCACAAGGTAAAATGTGCATTTTTGACTATTTCAGGGGCCTATAACTCGAAAATAGGGGCGAGCAGACGAAAAATAGAGGTGCGTAAGTTCATAATATCATGATAAAGACACATGCAATTTATCATTATCAATTCTTTTTGAGCTAGGTGCGTCCCAAGGTGAAAATGTGAATTTTTGAACTATTTCAGGGGCCATAACTCAGAAAATAGGGGGGGGCGGAGCCAGATGAAGAATAGGAGGTGCGCAAGTTCATATCATGATTAAGACTCATGCAAGGTTTCATGAATCTATATCAAATACTTTTTGAGCTAGGCGTGTCACAAGGTAAAAATGTGCATTTTTGACTATTTCAGGGGCTATAACTCTGAAAATAGGGGGCAGAGTCAGACGAAAAATAAGAGGTTGTAAGTTCATATCATGATAAAGACACATGCAATTTATATCAAATACTTTTTGAGCTAGGTGCGTCACAAACTTCGGACGGATGCATGGACGGACAAGACCAAATCTATATGCCCCCACCACTTATTGTTTTGCACATGTTTTTTGTGTCAAAATCGAGGACATGAATTTAACACTCTATAAATCATTATCACTTAATTTTATGGTCAAAATAACAATTGATTTGTCATTCATTCACATATGTAGCAGTTCTATTATCGGGTGGCCTAAATAGCTCAATTGGTATCTAGAACGTTTGCGCATTAAGTCGAAGGTCCGAGGTTTGGGTCTAGGCTGCACAATTTTTCCTGAGACTGTTACATTTGGAGGTTCTACTGAGATTTTCACCATTGGAACCCATGCGGAGCTAAGCAGTTTGACTGGGGTGTGCATCTGAATTTGGTTAACAGTTTGCGTCAGACATTGGCAAAGAGTGCCAATTATTTTGCAATAAGAGGGAAAGTGTGTAGCGGTTCTCGTACAGGTCGACCATTGTAGCTAAATTGGAAGAGGGTAGGCATGGTAAGCCGAAGGTGCGAGTCCCAGTCTAGGCTGCACATTTTTCCTGAGACTGTTTCATGATGATACAAGAGTCTATAAACATGATTTTCATCTGTTATCGAAACAGAATAAAAAGTGGTGGTTGTATGTATCCATATACTGCATTATACTGCAAACCACGTACTTAGTTTGCAAAATATGTTTTAATCAACCATGCTCATACTTTGTTTGTAAAATTATGTTTTCATCTTTTGAAAATAGAATTTATTTGCAGCCAGCATGTAAACTTACTTGTGAATTAGTTTCATTACATGCAGGTACATGCAGGCTAGGGGTCTTGTAATGACAAATGGCGGTGCGGTAGTCAAATAATATACTTGTAGTTGTACGGCTATGAACCATGTTAAGAATATGATACCTGCTGAGGAAAAGCTATGAATTATTATCATAAACATAGATTTTGTTAAATATTTTATGTAAACAGCTCTCACTTCAGATGCAGACTTTATTACTCTCATTTTTATTCATTGGCTTTATTACACTCCCGCAAAGTCAAACATGCAATCAATTAACATCTCTGAATCTGAAATGTTTTAGCTGTTACCAAAGGAATCAGAAAAAAATAAAAGAAAATAAATAAAAAAGGAAACAAAATTATTAGTAGTTCAATTATCACATTTTTCGCTTGAGATTTTGTTTGGCTACAAATGAAGAGTATTCAAAAGCATGTACTCTGATGACTTATATGTCTGTTGCCTGAAATATAATACTGGCATTACAGGAAAAGAGTGATTGAATTCAAGTTTTTGAACCCTGAATTTTTTTTTTTTGGAAGTTCATGAAGTTGAATATTGGGGGATTATTTGCATGAATCCTTTGAAGCTTATTATTTATGCTGCTATAACATGTTAGAGGAGTTAGATGAACGCTGTCACCTGGGTCATATTCCACATTGTTGTCCTGTTTACCCTTACCCTGCTCAATTTAAAAAATGAATATTTCCATCTTTGAATCTGGAAATACTACCATTAGCTGTAAAAATGGATGCTTACCAAAAAGATACTGACTGATGGCAAACAGTACAGATCATGATCAGACTGTTCAGATGTGCATACTGATTATGATCAGACTGCACAGATGTGCATGCTGATTGTGATCTACACTGATTGCAAAGGCAGAATCAATTCTCTCAAGCATGATATTCAGCATCAAATGTTTTCTGATACATATTTTATATTCAATTATAAATTTGAGAAGCTTACACTTAATACTTAATACATGTATTTTTATGACAAAGATTCAAGCTATTGTGCCAATCTTCATCTACCATTAGAGTCATTAAACACTCCAGTGACAGCTCCAGTTTCCTCAGATGTGTCCAGTTTCCCTATCCAGCATTGAAATAGTCGGGGGCGCTGTCTCCTGTGACAGCTCTTGTTTGCTGTCGTAACGTTCACTGCAAGTGAATAGTCTTAGTCCGGAACTGGGGTTTCCCAAATAAATGTAGGTACACATATCGCAAATTTGTTTAACCTTTAATACACAAAAATTTCTTTGAATTGACAATCCAAACTGATACTATTTACTAAAGACAGATGTTAAAGTCATTATGTATAGGATTCATACAATAAGGTTGAATTTGTGTTCATGTGCGAGTTTAATACTTTGACATATTTCAAAGCTACAAAGTATAATCTGTTTATAGACTGAGTTTTTTTTGTTTGTAACTACAGCGTGTGCATGAATCTTGGAAATGCCAGACATAATCCAATTTTCAGTGTAAATCTCAGGTTTCGCACAGGCCTTGGAAAGTGCTTGGAAATGAGTTGCATTTTGAAAAGTGCTTGAAATGTCGAATCGAATCATAAAAAGTAAATTTTACTGATTCCTGTTTTGATTTACTGACAACTGATTTTAATATGGTAAGTGCCGTTTCAAACTGAGTTGGCTAAAGGATTATAGATGGTGCAGAAAGGAAAATGGCGTCCACAGCGCGCATTGCCGAGTTTGTAATAAAACAATTGAAAAAGTGCCATGGGCGAAAGTTATGAATAATATCTATGGTTAAGATAGTTTGATAAATGTGTTTCAAAGTAACACCACCAAAAAAAAACAAAAAACAACAACAAAAAAACGTAACAGTCTCGAAAAGAATGGAGCAAGGTACTAGTACCAGTCCTTGAAAATGTCAATTTGATCTTGAAAAGTCCTTGAATTCAGTTCCCAGATTTATAATAACAATAATAATAATAATAACTTCATTTCTGTGTGAACCTTGAAGATTATTCTGTCATGTTATAAATACAGCTGAATTGCCCTGACCTATCAGTACTCTCAGTGCTTTGATTAAATCCAGGTGACACAGCTTCCAACTCATTCAAGGTTTTATTAAGGGTAACAGTCATGAAGATTGGCTCTAGAGCTGTTGATGACACAACAACAGACACAGAATAGCTCACCTTGAGCACTATATGCTCATTAAAGCTTAAAATCAAATTTCCAACACTGACAATGAAATATGTACCACAAACTCGATAGGCTAGCCTAAAAGAAGTTTATACACATGAAGCTTGAAAGAAGTTAACTAATCAGTCTACTTTGGTCCATCTCCCATCAGCTTCTTTCTTGAAGTAGATACCTTTGCCTTTGAACACTGATTTCAAAGGGTCTGGGAAGTCTCTAATCTGTACAAGGGCAGCACGTACACTTGCTTCAAAATGTTTAGGTTCTTGTTCTGGAGATGTCGACAAGTGCTGAAATATATTAATGGCTGGATCAGTCAAGTTTTAATTCAAGTCTTTTCTCTCCCACCCTCCCCTCTAGTGCTTTCAGTTGTTTAAAAAAAGTGTTTTTCAACAGTGTTTTCTGTTTTTCAATTGCAAATATCTTTTCTGCGACTTTTTTATGGTCAGCCATGTAACTTCAGAGATATAGTTTAAAGCCAATGTTTTAGAACCAGAGCATAGCATTTTACCACAGATCTATGGCAAAAATGGAGAAATTTTTCATACATTCTTATAGGATCCCATAATCTTCTTTTTAAATGATATGTATTTACAACAAAATGGTTGTAAAGGCTCTGTATCACCCACCTGACCTAGTTCTAACCCAGGCTTTCAAATATCCTCAAATTATTGTTTTTGTCTGGCAGCCCAATCATTTTAGTTTCTTTGGCAATACTTGTGTTGTAAAGTTGGATTTTTACAACATAATGTTACATAATACATAGTTTCAGTATTGCATAATATCATCTAACAGTCTAATATTTTATCATAAATGTTTGTACTTACAAAGAGTATGGTATTTTAAGATTTGAAAGCATAGACATTTAGCTAGTCTATTAAAGACTGCTGATTTACCTAGACAGATCATTCAGTTCAGTATATTCATTTGATACTTTATTATTGCTTATTTACTTCATAGTCATCAGTACTTTCAGTTTATCTTTACTGCAACAAACTGCATTTAATATCATTACATATTTTCATTTTGTATTTACATCAGCTATTTTTAGTAAGACCAGTTATGAAAGAACTTTGAGCTATTTTTAGATTAAAGACAAAGAGCTTACATAAACACTGTCAAGGTCATAGCTGATATGTAAGATAAATGTTGAATGGCTTATCAGAAAAATGCTGACCAATCAGAATGTACTTTACATCCTTCATGGTTGACTGCATTCTGGAAGAGTTTACCTCAGTAGAATTTCAGAGCCATTTCTTCACTCTGCAAGGAATTTTTGGACCGACAACATCTTAAAAACTCTCTTTGGGTTTAGTAATTAATAATTAATTAAGTTAGCATTTATGTTTGGCTATTTATTTAACCTAAGAGTTTTACTAAATTCATTGTAACTTTTCTCTAAATTAGTAAGTAATTTTCTTTAATTAAGTAACTTAAATTCTATTGTTTTAACAGCAGTTATTTTAGATTTTCATCTTTAAATACTTCAGTAAATATTGATAATTAAATTATGTTGCTGTTAATTTTACACAGAGTCATACAAGTACAGAGTCACAAAAATACATTTAGATACTTTAATAATAACATTTATTTAGATATTTATTTACTTTTTGGCAGAACTTGAAACTTACATCTTTTTATTCACTAAGCTGATTTGTCATCTTTATCAGTATTTTTGGCATTTTTCTAACTTGTATATTTGGATCGCTTTGTAAAATATTAGTTTAGAAAGATAAGTAAAAATTTGGTTGGTTTTCAAATTTATTCAGTATTTGTGTTTTTATTTTCCCTTTCTAAGTAAAGGGTGGTGTCATCCTGACGTGTCAGTAATTCTGACGTAATAGTTTACTACTAGTAATCTGCTAACCACTGCTTCCAAGCAAACTATTAAACGAACATATAGATAGGCTGTTTTACAAGACAGCGGTTAAAAACTAAAATTTTTATTCCCCACAACACTTGCTTAGTACTTGTACACTACTGTTGGATGGAACGGTTTCATATTTTGTTCCTTAAAATAGCAATTATCATTGCTCATTTTTCTCCTGTAATTTTTCGACAAGAGGGCCATGATGGCCCTAGATTGCTCATCAGAGTTACACTGTTTGCCTGAACAGCTGAACAGTTTTGGTAGATGGTTTTTCAAGGAAAATGTCTGTGTGATATTGTAAAACAATGCCACTTTTTTCAACAACAGTATTTCTACTATTAAAGTTTCTACCTGGGTCATGTAATGTGTGGTTTTTTTGTTTGTTTTTTTTGGGAGGGGGGTACATGTTGTAAGAGGTTGAAGGATTGCTGAGAGACAACAGAAGATTTTTTAAGTTACATACACATCCACTGCTGGCCATGTTTTACACAAACAGAATTATTTGTATAATCTGCATATATGATTACCCAAGAAACATTTGTGTAAACTTTTTTTAAAATCGAGCAATTAGTATCTGACATCTAGAAGGCCATGATGGCCCTATATCACTAACCTGAGTTTAATTGGTTGCTTGAACAGTAAAATGTTTCTACTAAATAAATACAGGCAGGTAATGTGCATATTATGTGTTTGTTTTTTTCTTTTTCATTTTTTTTTTGTGTAAGACATTGGGGAAATGATGTGACATGACAATATCAAACATGAAGATTTTTTAAGTTTCCATTATAAGAGGTAAAGTGACCACACCTCCTGGTGGCATACAGAATAATTTCAATCAAAGGCTTGAAGGGTCTGAGAGTCGGCTAATGATTGATGTACTGGTAGTATAGTCTACCAGTTCCAGTTTGTTTTTAGTTTTTTCCCCCAACTAAACAGAGATTTTGTTACAATAAATGAAATTAACATTCAGTCAATGCCTAGTAAAACTTTGATTGACATTATACAAGTATTTAAACCCAATATATATTTCTCTAAAATTGAAGAGTGGTTTGCAGAAATAAAAATATTGAAAATACAAACCACAATTTGACAGCTGACACTAAGATACTGCCCATGACTATATATATTTTTCCAGTAAACATTTGCCTCCGGCATTGCCAAAAGAAGCAATTATCGGCTGGTATATATTCGCACATGATAAAATTTGAATATGACAATTTATAAAATTTTAAAATTTTACAGCGCGGATTGCCACATACAAATTGTAACGGATGGACGAAAGAACTGTTCAGATATTTTACAGATAATGGTCTGGCGATAACCATGTCATTTATTAGGTATTGTTCAATCATATTATAAGTGGTGTCAATTCAAAGTATACTTACTTTTGCGTTTAGGGATACATGTATGTAAATGTTGCTGAGTGTCAATATATAGTGTAACCGATGTTAATAAATGCAGTTCTTTTTTAGTTAAACCATCATTTATTCTATTTCAGACCTGTTAACCCCTTCAAAATCATGTCTGTAATCCCGAAGTCCATGCACTTTCAATTATCCATTTTGAATCATTTAGACAGACAGGCCCAGACTGGGCTGAAAAATGTTTGAGCCATTTTTACATGGTCAGTAGAAGGGTGGGTGTGGGGAGGGGTGTTTCTTCCCGCTTTAAATTGCAGTCAGATTTTGAAATTGGCATTGTGGCAGGTGGTAAAAGGGCAAATGTATCAAACTGTAAACTGGCAATATGGGGTAAGGGTGTGGGAGGATACCCCCTCCTGCAAGAAGGGTTTGGGGTATCACCACAAGAAATTTTTGAATATGTAGACCCTTGATACGGCCTTTGGTGCGATTTCAAATTGAAAATTTTATGTTTCCATTTCTAAATATTACCTAGATTCTTTTTAGTATTATAATATCCAAAGTATGAATGACTGTCACTTCATATTTTTACTTTCAGATCATGCCTCAGGACTAGAATATGAGTCTGATATAGATTCTATGTAGGTGTTATAAAAATAAATTCTAGAATCATTTCTGTTACAATAATATCTATCATGTCTGTTACTTGAATGTTAAAATTTCATAACACAGCTCGATATTTACCCAAAATATTATATCCGGATACGATTACACTTTTCTAAATCTCCAGTTTCAACAATATGTTTTACCAACTGTGATAATATGAAGACATTTAGCAGCAATTGGCAGTATCTGACATTGAAGTTTATGGTTAAATTACCGGGGTACCTCTTATTTAAATCTTTTCATAAAAAAGTTGTTTCGTTTTGTCAAAGCAGCCAAACATAGACGATCTACTTTCGATTTCAAAAACTACAAGAAAATACAATTTAATGTTTCGCCGATTTGTTTATTTCTCGAAAAATAAGAAATAAAATCATTTTTAATATCAGTAGTAATTAAACAAACCAGTATGAGCTTCTTCTTCCAATAATTTATCTGCTTACTGACTACAAAATTCAACCCACGCAAAGTCGTAGAAGCGTTGTTATAAACAGGTCACGCATGTTTAGCCGATAATTGTCCAGAATGTAGTTAGGAATCATCCGCGAAGTCTCGCTGAAGAATTAACATACTGCACATATCTTATTCAGGTCATTTAAAATGAAGCTGTCATAATTTAATTTCATCGATGTGGTAAACTCTTTGATAAGAGACATTCCAATGCTTTCAGAGGTACCCGACTCAATAAAATACTAGCAGTATGTTCTGGAACTATATTTTGTCTTTCGCTGAATGTTACGCAAGCTTGGTAGGCCTGCGCAATTCATAAAATGCACAACGCAATAAATTTATTTGCGCAATGATTTTAAAGATAATTTTTTGAAATGGACACGGTAACAAATGGATAATTTGCCTAGTAAGTTAATATGCAGCTTTTAATTGAATTTGTGAACATCATATTTGCTATTTTGTGACAAAAGGGCATAAAATTTGTCACCATAATCATATGCGCAAATGTATTACCAAATCTCGCAGAATCGTTATGCGTGTTTATGCTTAATGAGTTACCGCGGAAGAAAATACGTTGCTTTATTCGAGTATTGCACAATTATAAGTCATAAATTTGACAGATTACATCGTATATTGGTCATAGCAAATAGGATTGACATAACTGAACTTCATTCGATCAATGAACTCTTTGAAATTAGAGACAATCTAATAGAACTGCATCACTTCGCTGTGTTGTGAGGCCATTTAATAAGAAAGAGAAATCGTGCGATAGCAAGGACTCGTCAAACGCTTGAAAGCGTTTAGCCGACTCAGTAATCTTCGTAAAGGGTTACCCAAGAAACATTTGTGTAATTTTATTTTAAAACTGGGCCTGCTGTTTCTGACAAGAATATTTTTAAAGTTTCCCATTTAAAGGGAAAAAGTGGCCACTCCCCCTGGAGACCATGTTTTTGAGAAAACAAAATAATTTGAACAATCTTGATAGAGGGTCAAACAAGGACCATTTGTTTGAAATTATTTCAAAATCAGGCCAGCAGTTTCATAAAACAATATTTTTTAAGTTTTCACTACATACATATAGGAAAAGTCACTACGGCCCCTGGTGGCCATGCTTTATTACAAATCCTAACAAGAGCTGGTCGAACACAAAATGCCCCCCTTGATGCATTTAGTAATTGCACAAGGAACAGAAATTATATGCTCACTGTAAACAAAAGTTCTACCATTCTGGTTTAATCTGACCTTGACCTTTAACCTATTAACCTAACAAGAGATTACAGAGTGATGTTGGTGCCATCCACTGAGCCATTTTTGAATGTTCCAAATTTCAAGACTAGTTCAAGGTCAAAATCAAGCTCAAATTTAATTTTGGCACAAAACAATGTGTATGTGGTCCGAATTTAAGTGCAGTTACAGTTATTTTCGACTGCAAAACACACCCGTGACAGCTAACTTACAGCCGAGGTGTTTTTTATTTCATGAAATGATCCCAGCTAACTGGCAGCTGAGGAGACAAGAGGTAACAAGAGGACCATGATGGTCCTGAATCGCTCACCTCTTTCCACATGACCCAGTTTTGAGTATGACGTCGTTTTTTCTATTATTTGACATAGTGACCTAGTTTTTGAGCTCATGTGACCCAGTTTTGAACTTGACCTAGATATAATCAAGATAAAAATTCTGACCAATTTTCATGAAGATCCATTGAAAAATATGGTCTCTAGAGAGGTCAAAAGATTTTTATATTTTAGACCTACTGACCTAGTTTTTGACCGCAGTTGACCCAGTTTCAAACTTGACCTAGATATCATCAAGATGAACATTCAGACCAACTTTCATACAGATCCCATGAAAAGTATGGCCACTAGAGAGGTCACAAGGTTTTTTTATTATTTGACCTACTGACCTAGTTTTTTATGGCACGTGACCCAGTTTCAAACTTGACCTAGATATTATCAAGGTGAACATTCTGACCAATTTTTATGGAGATCCATTCACAAGTATGGTCTCTAGAGAGGTCACAAGGTTTTTCTATTTTTAGACCTAATGACCTAGTTTTTGACCGCACATGACCCTGTTTCGAACTTGACCTAGATATCATCAAGATGAACATTCAGACCAATTTTCATACAGATCCCATGAAAAATATGGCCTTTAGAGAGGTCACAAGGTTTTTCTATTATTTGACCTACTGACCTAGTTTTTGATGGCACCTGACCCACTTTCAAATTTGACCTAGATATCATCAAGATGAACATTCAGACCAATTTTCATACAGATCCCATGAAAAATATGGCCTTTAGAGAGGTCACAAGGTTTTTCTATTATTCGACCTACTGACCTAGTTTTAGACCGCATGTGACCCACTTTCAAACTTGACCTAGATATCATCAAGGTGAACATTCTGACTAATTTTCATGAAGATCTCATGAAATATATGGCCTCTAGAGAGGTCACAAGGTTTTTCTATTTTTAGACCTACTGACCTAGTTTTTGACCGCACGTGACCCAGTTTCGAACTTGACCTAGATATCATCAAGGTGAACATTCAGACCAACTTTCATACAGATCCCATGAAAAATATGGCCTCTAGAGAGGTCACAAGGTTTTTCTATTATTTGACCTACTGACCTAGTATTTGAAGGCACGTGACCCACTTTCGAACTTGATCTAGGTATTATCAACGTGAACAATCTGACCAATTTTCATGAAGATCTTGTGAAATATATGGCCTCTAGAGAGGTCACAAGGTTTTTCTATTTTTAGACCTACTGACCTAGTTTTTGAAGGCACGTGACCCAGTTTTGAACTTGACCTAGATATCATCCAGGTGAACATTCTGACCAAGTTTCATGAAGATCTTGTGAAATATATGGCCTCTAGAGAGGTCACAAGGTTTTTCTATTTTTAGACCTACTGACCTAGTTTTTGATGGCACGTGACCCAGTTTCGAACTTGACCTAGATATCATCAAGATGAACATTCTGACCAACTTTCATAAAGATCCCATGAAAAATGTGACCTCTAGAGAAGTCACAAGCAAAAGTTTACGGACGGACGCACGCACGGACGGACGACGGACACCGCGCGATCACAAAAGCTCACCTTGTCACTTTTTGACAGGTGAGCTAAAAAATGATCCCAGCTTACTTTCAGCTGAGGTAGTAATTATGTAATCCTAAATGGTTTCAGCTAATTTTTAGCTGTAGTTTTCCACTGAAAAACAAACACCCATGACAACTAGTTTTCAGTTGAGGTGTTATTTGATTCATAAATGATCCCAGCCAGGGACGTAACTGGGCCTATTTTGAGAATACGCACAATTGCTAGGGGGGGTTGGGGGGCAAGCTCCCCCGGGGAAATTTTTTTTCTTAAAATGTCTCTGGTGCGTTCTGGAGGGTATCCAGATGACGAATTTCAATATAAAAATCATACAATTCACGGTAGCAAATTGGATTTAATACCTACTTTTTCATCTTTAACAGCCGATCTGAACCACATTATTATAAGTGACCAGAGAGGGTCCATCACTAGATCTAACATATCAAGTATGCATATCCAAGTATTTTCAGCACTGTGCCGTAAAATCAATGCTATTCAGTTAATAGCATTGATTTTACGGCACAGTGCTGAAAATCATCAAAATATGCAGAACATTTTTCAGATAAAGACATGAGTTAATTAAATACACGTTTTACACGCTTCAATCGTCAGCATGAAAAAAACACAAAATTCCCCTGATTGACTATAGATGGCTATGGTTGACGGCTCGTGTCGTATCAATGATCTGTGCGACATTTTCTATTAACAATGTTATATATTTAAACACGGAAGAGCAAACATCAGCTTTTCCTGTTCGCAAATATGTCAAAAACATGTTCTGCACTAATTTCCCGCTCTCTATAAATGTTCAGGAGTCCTAACCCGGACAACCCCTTTCTGTACTCATTGTACTGCGCAGATAGGTCTTCACCCTTTTCATAGTGGAAAAGGATCTTTCTGCAGTTGCAGTTAAGACTGACATCACTAACAGAATGAGCAGACATTTTCTGATGCTTGGGTACATATCGGACACATACTCCAAGCTTTCAGTGAGGTCTCCTCAGTGCATCCGATGTCCACCAAATGCGCCAACAATCACATTCCCTGAGAAAGAGATCCTCGGTGACATCTACCGGCAAGTTGGCTGTAAAATTGGAAAACTTCGTCTTTGCATTGTTCCTGTGAAAACGGATGTGACACCTTCAGCTAGGCTGAACGGGTCATTGTCCACAGAGGGTACTACTTTAAGGTCCCTTAGAGCTATGAGTATACTCAACCGTTATCCAATACCCAATGGGGACATTGTAGTATGCTCAATTGAAAAAATACTAATAGCGCCTGCAGATACAGTGTACAGATACATCCATGTTGAACAGCTAATTAAGGGCAATAAAAATAAATCTTAAATATTTTCGAAATCCATTTTGTAGTGATAAGTTTATCTACCATTTAATTCATATTTGAAAACAAGGCCATTTTTTTATTATTAGTTTTACCGATTTATTTGGAAAAAGGTAGGGCAGGAGGAGGTGGGAAAAAGAAGTGTCCTCTATTGTAAAGTATTTTTGTAAGATCTCAAACGCAGCCCTGTTCAACCTGAACTGAAACTACCAACAAGGCAACACTCTCACCAAATGAAATGATGATAATTGAATCAAACAGCAGCCACATCTCTGTTCACAAGGCAAACGCTGACAGCCAGAGGACAGACAGTAGTTGATCACAAAAGCTTACCTGGTGTACCTGTGCTCAGTTGTTCTCAACATGTTCAAAATATGCATTTTTATTGTTCTTGTATTTTTATTCAAGAATGCTTGTAATTGCTCAGCAGTTGGTGCTAAGTGGATACTGGTTCAAATCCGGCTATAGCCCATTACTTTTATATGTTAAGTGATTAAGGTCACTAATTTTATATTCTTACACAATGTCATACCATCATCTGTGGAACAAAGTTTGAATCCCAATGCTCAACGAACCCCATCTGTGAAACAAGTTCGCAGACAGAAGTTAAAGACAATAGTGATAGTTTTTTTTCCCACATTAAAATAATTTTCTTTGATTTTAAATAATAAGATATCAGCAATAAACAAAAAATATCTTTAAAAATGATGGTCGGCGAATTGTAATAAGGAAAGAAGTTTATGAATTTTTCATCTAACATTCATCTTTCATCTAACATTTTTCAAATTGCAAAACTAAACACCGCACTTTAACAATTTAAACGGTTCTCTTTTAATTTTTCGCAAAGGTTTCGTAGGGTTGCAATTTTGTTTCGTTTATCCTTAGACGAATAATTACAGCAGTAGTTTGATGAAGATTCATGAAGCGGTTCATGAGAAGAGGTCATTAAACGTGTTTATATTTTTAGCTAAATTGGTCCCTATCCCCATTTGTAACAAAATAGCAGGAGACCTTACGATATTGTTACACATCGAGTTTGATAAAAATCCATTACATTTTAGTGGTTAATGCGAAGAAAGGCATATCTACTTTTAGCTATAGTGGTCCCTAATAGGGCCCAAGTTCCTATATAAATAAATTTGGAGGAGGACCTTATAATGATGCTCCAGACCAAGTATGACAAAGATCCACCAAGCTGTTCATGAGACGCTGTATAAAGGCATTTCTAGTTTAAGCTCTAACAGCCCCTAAAAGGGGTCAAATGTCCCAGCTGAACAAAGCTGGCTGTGGGCCTAATAAAGATGCTACAAATCAAGTTTGATTAGAATACATGAGAAAAAATCAATTAAAGGATTTTTTTATTTATTATTTTTATTTATTTCTAAAATAGGCCAACTGATCCGGCTTTAACAAATGCATATTCGCTATTCATAAATCTTTGGACAATGACGTCACATCTATAAACAAGAGGGCCAAAATGGCCCTATATTGCTCACCTGTTATCATTGTACTTAAGGACAAGAAGGTCAAAAAATCATAATCAAGATCAATCAAAAGAATTATGAGAAAATACAGTTGAAATTTTCTTAAAGTTACTTCAAATAAAATTATTTTCAAATTTAATTAGGCCATTAGTTTCATGTCTGAAGGATCACAGGAGGTTAGGAGCAAAATTTTGACTGATGAAGCTCAAAGGACAGGAACAACAAAGGGAAGAAATTAAAAATAAATCTAAGTCCTCAGAAAAATCTAAGTCCAAAGGACAGGAACAACAAAGGGAAGAATTTAACCAAAATTTTAAAAAATTCTTACAAGGTACAGATATTCAAAATACACCTAAAAATTGGAGGTACCATCCATGTTGTACCACAGAAAAGTGGTCTCGGTTTTTCCCTGCAGCCAAAAATAAAAATGTTTCTTAAAAAAGCTATTTATAGTAACATAAAAGGGAAGTTATTAAAAAAAATATTGTAAGTGAACAAAAGGATCTGCCAAATAAAAACAAGAGCACTGCAATTGACGCAAATGCAGAGCAATATACACACAAAACAAAGTCATATGACCTTCGACCCCTAAGTGTGACCTTGACTTTGAAGTGAGCCATCCGAAACATGCGCTCTGCACATTGTTTCGATGAGGTGAACATATGTGTCAGGTTTCTTTGAAATCCTTCAAGGGGTTCAAGAGTTACAGAGTAGAAGGGAAATTGCTAACCAACACACATACAGACAGACGGACACCGAGGCGATAACATAATATGTCCCTTTGGACGAATAAAAATGAATCAAAATCTTATGGTGATACAAGTTGTGTGCAAGTTTGGTTAAAATCAAATCATAAATGAAGCTGCTATTGTGCAGACAAGGTCAAAATAGCTAATTTTGGCCATTTCAGGGGCCATAACTCTGGAACCCATAATGGAATCTGGTTCAAGAAAGGAACCAGGACCTTATGGTGACATAAGTTTTGACAAAGTTTGATTAAATTAAATCATAAATGAAGCTGCTATTGTGCAGACAAGGTCAAAATAGCTAATTCTGGTCCTATCAAGGGCCATAACTCTGAAACCTATAATGGAATCTGGCCAGTTAAAGAAAGAAACCAAGATCTTGTGGTGATACAAGTTGTGTGCAAGTTTGGTTAAAATCAAATCATAAATGAAGCTGCTTTTGTGCAGACAAGGTCAAAAAAGCTCATTCTGGCCCTTTCAGGGGCCATAACTGTGGAACCCATTATGGGATCTGGTTGGTTCAACAAAGGAACCAAGATCTTATGGTGACACAAGTTTTGTGCAAGTTTGGTTAAATTCAAATCATAAATGAAGCTGCTATTGTGCAGACAAGGTCAAAATTGCTAATTCTGGCCCTTTCAGGGGCCATAACTCTGGAACCCGTACTGGAATCTGGCCAGTTCAAGAAAGGAACTAATATATAATGATACAAGTTGTGTGCAAGTTTGGTTAAATTCAAATCATAAATGAAGCTGCTATCGTGCAGACAAGAAATTGTTGACGCACAAAAATAGCAAATTCTGGTCCTTTAAGGGGCAATAACTCTAGAACCCATGATGGGTTCTGGCCAGTTTTTGAAAGGAACTGAGATATCATGCAAATACAAGTTTTGTACAAGTTTGATCAAAATTGCTTGCAAAATGTGGTCTCTATCTTGTTCACAAGAAATTGTGGACTGACGACGGACGGACGACGGACGAAGGGTGATCACAAAAGCTCACCCTGTCACTATGTGACAGGTAAGCTAAAAAGTGAAGGTCAAGCAAAACATACAATTGTAATTATTTCAATATTTCTGTTTCATAAGCAAAGTTGGACCGTAGTCATATCACACAGATAAACTGTATGCAGCGTACCTTCATTTCAGTGTAATGAGATTCAGTCATTATATAGCATATACATAATAAAACAGATTTCAACTGAGTTCAATATTTGCATACCATACTAAAGAAAAATATTCATATATAATAAATCAGTTAAATAATTTATAACAAATATACCAAAGTAAACAAGTACTCATTTAAATATGCAATCTGAATAAGTCACAAAAGCAAGAAACCTTTTCATATACAGACGACAATTGTAACAAGGAAAATCTTTTAAAAAGCACTTCTCTACATAAAAGACTCTTATCACACCCTTATTCATGTGATACGAAGACCGTATTCAGCTCTTTCTTTAATTTGATATATGTTGGTATTTGAACAGGTTTTTATCATATTTATTAAACTTACTTATCATTTTGAGATATATCAATATTCTTGCTAAATATACTGAGCCAAAGTTAGCTTTAAAACTGTGAACAGGGTCGTTTAGGATAAACGCTTTGTCTACATTTCACTCAGCGTAGCACAATCAACAGAGTGAAAGAAATTGACACTCTCGTCCAATCAGGCAGAGTGTTGCATAAATCTTCCATTTTGATAAATTATCTATAATGCGTTATCAAGTAGTTTGATTTGCAAACTGAAGTCATGTGGCATAGGTAACGAATTCGTATCATATAGTTTACAGATTTGATGATTTAAAGATGATACATTAACAGTGTACCCTCTTATAAATAAAAAAAACTGGAATAAAACCTTTTTGCAGCAAATATGAAGGAGTCAGGACATTTCTTGTTTTATTATATCCCAATCCATATTCAAAAACTCGTCTTTTTTTAAAAATGTATATGATTTGTTCTTAAGCACTAAACATGACTTGCTTCCATTCGTGAGTGAGTAATGCCACGTTTTCATCTTTATTACAATACCTTGGGTTATCTGTGTTTTCAAAGACGTCAGCGTAAGGCGGCAAAGTGCCACAGTCAGCCATTTCTAACATTCATGGCTTGTTTACATGTTACATTTGGAATATACCGAGATACAACGATAAAGCGAGACAATCAAGGGTTATAAACAGTGACACGAAGTAGGTCTGCGGTCGGCTTTTTGCGAGGGTCTTTTCTCATTTTGAGATAAAGAACTGAAGAATTCAGCTGTGATCAATAGGAATTTAATGCCTAAACCCCCTTAGGCATCGATTTTTAATGCAGATTTCGCCTTTTTAGACTTTTTATTTTTTGAAAATGCGATTTGAAAATGACGCACATGCGTATTTGCGTATGCCTAGTTATGCGCCTGCCAGCTAACTTTCAGCTGAGGAGTTATCATAAATGATCCCAGCTAGCTTTCACCTAAGGAGTTATCATAAATGATCCCAGCTTATTTTCAGCTGAGGAGTTATCATAAATGATCCCAGCTAACTTTCACCTAAGAAGTTATCATAAATGATCCCAGCTTATTTTCAGCTGAGGAGTTATCATAAATGATCCAAGCTAGCTTTCACCTAATGAGTTATCATAAATGATCCCAGCTTATTTTCTGCTGAGGAGTTATCATAAATGATCCCAGCTAACTTTCCCCTAAGGAGTTATCATAAATGATCCCAGCTTATTTTCAGCTGAGGAGTTATCATAAATGATCCCAGCTAACTTTCAGCTGAGGAGTTATCATAAATGATCCCAGCTAACTTTCAGTTGAGGATTTTTTTGTTTTGGGTTTAACGCCATTTTTCAACAGTATTTCAGTCATGTAACGGCGGTCAGTTAACCTAACCAGTATTCCTGGATTCTGTACCAGTACAAACCTGTTCTCCGCAAGTAACTGCCAACTTCCCCACATGAATCAGAGGTAGAGGACTAATGATTTTAGACACATTGTCATTTATCAAATAGTCACGGAGAACATACGCCCCGCCCGAGGATCAAACTCGCGACCCCGAGATCCGTAGACCAACGCTCTTACCTATTGAGCTAAGCGGGTGGGCTTTCAGCTGAGGAGTTATCATAAATGATCCCAGCTAGCTTTCACCTAAGGAGTTATCATAAATGATACCAGCTAATTTTCAGCTGAGAAGTTATCATAAATGAAACTGGCTAGCTTTCAGCTATATTTTTTGACTGCAAAACACCACATGACAGCTAATTTTCAGCCGCGGTGTTATTTAATTCAAATATGATCCCAGCTAACTCTCAGCTTAGGAGATTAGATTTAGTAACTATCAAAGTGACTTGTGTCTTTCTAGTCTAATGACTATATAAGATTATATCCTATTAAGAACCCACATGAACATTACACTGGGTTAAGTAATTTTTGAGATACATGACACACAAATTTAGGCCCCTTTTATGCATATCTTTGACTAAGTCAAGGGTCATAACTCATGTCTGGCTGTATGAGATCCCAATTAAAACACCATGTGCACAACTTCGTGTGCTAGAAAAAAATCTGTAAGGTCTGATAACTCTGGATCAAATATTTTTTGAGATATGCACGACACAAATTCAAAAGGATGGACAGATGGACAGACAAGGGTAACTCTAAGTGATGACAACTTTGCCAGGTGCAGCCAGATATAGGGTGATCACAATAGCTTACTTGAAATCATTGTGATCAGGTGTCAGTAAAATCACGGTTACTAAACGCTAGCACCACCACCAAATTGTGGTGATAAGGAAAAGAGCTATCGACATTTCCTTGGTGCAGCTATTGCTCATTTCTACTTGTAAACACATGAGTAAAATTTATATTTTATTTCATATTTTTATTGATAGAACTTTTTTCGAAAATCGGAGAATGTAGTTCCGTGTAATAACACTTTGACTACATTAAAATATTATGCAAATTGTGGTGACAGTGGCATATTTTCATATCGGCCAGTATTCGAACACCATTCCAATGAATAGACACACTGTAAGAACATACCTGCGCATGCAAATGGTGTAGAAATGAATTACACGTATTCCCATAACCAAAGAATTACAAAAAACACAGTAAAAAGTTAAAACACAACTATTTTTTTAAAGTGGTTGTGCTATCACTCAAGTGGTGGCGCTATACACTAGTGGTGGTGCTGTTGTTTATGATTAGTAGCTGATATATTCAATTTTAATATATGCAAACCATGAAAATTTCTACAATAATCGATGTTATCAACCTATCCCACACTACACCCAAATTACGTTACTCAACAAAATACATGTAGTAACCTCTACATTACATACCTGTCAAGACACATGCACTGCGCATGTGTCACATGCATTTTGGCCCTAGATCACGCTCACACGCCTACTATTCCGAGTCACACGCATTTTAAAGAAAAACAAGAGTGCCAGAATGTCACAATATACGCCCGTCACAGCAAATTTCTTTACTCTAGCACCTGTATTTGCAAATGGAATTTTAATTTTGTGGTTGTTTAGTAATCATTGTAAGTCATTTGTTTTTCTAAGTCCACAAAAAAACTCCTTACCAGGTAGAGATATCTTAAAATACACCTAAAATTTGAAAGTAACATCTATGTTGTACCACAGAAAAGTGGTCTTGTTTTTTCCCTACAGTCAATTATAAAAAAGTTACAATATAAGTTATTTATAGTAACAACTAAGGGAAGATAATCTTAAAAAAAAAAAAAAAAAAAAAATCCAAAAAAAAAATTGTAAGTCCACACAAAAATCTTTACCAGGTAGAGATTGGTCAAAATACACCTCATAATTGGATGTAGCATGCATGTTGTACTACAGAAAAGTGGTCTCGATTTTTCCCTACGACTAGTAATGAAAAAGTTACAATATAAGCTATTTATAGTAACAACAAAGGGAAGTAATTCTAAAGACGGGAACTGCGCATGACACTTTGTCTCATGATGGTGTATAATTGTGCCAAGTTACATCAAAATCCCTCTATGCATGAAGAAGAAATGCTTCGGACAAAGTCATTCTTGTATCTGACCTTTGGCCTCTAAGTGTGACCTTGACCTTTGACCTAGGGACCTGGTTCTTGCGCATGACACTCCGCCTCGTAGTGGTGAACATTTGTGCAAAGTTATATCAAAATCCCTCTATGCATGAAGAAGAAATGCTCCGGACAAGGTTTTTATTCTTGTATCCTTTGACCTCTAAGTGTGACCTTGACCTTAGACCTAGGGACCTGGTTCTTGCGCATGACACTCCATCTCGTAGTGGTGAACATTTGTGCAAAGTTATATCAAAATCCCTCTATGCATGAAGAAGAAATGCTCCGGACAAGGTTTTTATTCTTGTATCCTTTGACCTCTAAGTGTGACCTTGACCTTAGACCTAGGGACCTGGTTCTTGCGCATGAGACTCCGCCACGTAGTGGTGAACATTTGTGCAAAGTTATATCAAAATCCCTCTATGCATGAAGAAGAAATGCTCCTGACAAGGTTTTTATTCTTGTATCCTTTGACCTCTAAGTGTGACCTTGACCTTACACCTAGGGACCTGGTTCTTGCGCAAGACACTCCGCCTCGTGGTGGTGAACATTTGTGCCAAGTTATATCAAAATCCCTCCATGCATGAAGAAGATATGCTCCGGACAAAGTTTCCTTTCTTGTATCCTTTGACCTCTAAGTGTGACCTTGACCTTAGACTAGGGACCTGGTTCTTGCACATGACACTCCGTCTCATGATGATGAACAATTGTGCCAACTTTCATCAAAATCCCTCCATGCATGAAGAAGATATGCTCCGGACAAAGTCATTCTTGAATTTGACCTTTGACCTCTAAGTGTGACCTTGACCTTAGACCTAGGGACCTGGCTTTTGCGCATGACACTCTGTCTCATGATGGTGAACAACTGTGCCAAGTTTCATCAAAATCCCTTCATGCATGTAGAAGATATGCTCGGGACAAAGTCTGTGGACGCCGCCCGCCCGCCAGGGGCGTTCCCATAATACGTCCCGTTTTTCAAACGGGCGTATAAAAAGCAATCATTTGTTTTTTCGTAGAAAATTATTGAATCGAACATGCAAGGCGACGTTGATACAGTGTTTTCATACCGTATGATACAGCTTTAAAGGCTTTTACATTCACCCAAAGTGTTATTTCTACTGCATGAATAAACGTCACAAAAAGTAAACATGGAATGAGACTACTCAAAACCAGATTTTTTTTGTGTTAAAATTCTAAATAAAATGTATTCCAATTGAGGGCGTTTCCAGCTTTTAGGAATCATTGCCCTTCAGACCTCCCACGAGGGACAACCTTCTCTATCAAACCCCTATCACACTTGTGGCCTTTGTGGAGCCTTGACAGCTATGACATTATCGCAAAATAATCTACATGTATATGGATTCAGATTGTACATTTAAGCTGTATTGATTAATCATATTTAATTGATTGGAATTAAAAATGCACTGTACTCACTTTTCAGAAAGAATTGTGAAAGTAAGGTCTTTTGTTTACAATGACATGCAAACGACGTATAAAAACAAAGGGAAGTAACTTTCAGAATCTTAATATAACAAATAAATTCTACACTATCTTCAAATTATTTCCTGGACACAAATCTTTGTTTGAAATAAGAGCATTGCTACTATTTTTCTTGACCTGAATTTAAAGTACACTTATGTTTGTATTTAAATAGATTATTTAAAGGTTAGAAATAATTCTACATTACCATTTTAAACAAAGGAAAATATCTACTTTGACTACAAGAGTCCCAAGGGTCTGTGAGTATTTTGTTCTTTTTTTTTCTTAGACAGAGAATATTTCATCAAGGTAAATAAACTATGATCGTGTTTTTCTTTCTATAATAACATAATTCCTTGCAGGAAAATTATCAGTTACAGAATGTTGGTGTTTGTTTTGTTCCGGATGCGTCAGCAGTTCGTATTACTGAATGCTGTAACAGTGCCACCACTACTGTATAGCGCCATCACTAGAGTTATAGCGCCACCACTTTTAAAAATCCTGGTATATTTCTTTTAACCCGAGATTCTATTATTCATGGTGTGTGCGTATAATTATAGTTATTTATCATTTCTACACCATTTGCATGTGCAGGTACGTTCTTACAGTGTGTCTACTTATTGGAATGGTGTTCAAATACTGGCCGATATGAAAATGTGCCACTGTCAAGATTCGGGACAAAAGCCCCTGACACCAAAATTTGCATATTATTTTAATGAAATCACAGCCAACCTGTAGTAAAAGTGTTGTTACACGGAACTACATTATCCGATTTTCGAAACAAGTTCTATCAATAAAAATATAAGATAAAATATAAATTTTACTCACGTGTTTACAAGTAGAAACGGGCAATAGCTGCACCAAGGAAATGTCGATAACTCATTTCCTTATCACCACAATTTGTTGGTGGCGCTTGCGTTTAGTAGCCATGTAAATTAAGTATTCCGTGGAATATTACATCTTAGTAACTGCTGACAACTGTAAATACTAACTTTATCTCTTAATTATCAGATCAACACAATTTTACCCCTGATCTGACAAAAGACTATGGTATGGTGAAGGAATTATGATAGAAGAAAAGGTATCGCAATAACTTAATAAATTTGCAGTTGAAATGCAATACTTTATAATGAAAAAATACCTCTCTAATAATTGGATCAGGCAGTCTACAGAGGAGATCAATTTCGTCCATGGTGCTGTAATCAAATGGTCCAATCACAAGTTGTTTCTTTCTGTTGTCATATATGTTAATTACCTACAACAGACAAAAACAAGAGTTGTCAGCAGACAGCCGTGCTCTAGTATTCAAAAACTGTCATATTTAGAAATGAAAATTCTCTTATTTCCACAGCTTCTTCACATTCTGATAATTGCTGCAGACTCACTCGGCTCAATACTCAGCATTCCGCATTGATTGTATAACCGGGCTCCATTTTTCTCATGGAAATTAGCTATTATTAAACAAGTGGTAGAGTTCTAATATTCTTTTATTCCATCTTATATGATCTCTTCAATAATCCAATTCATATCTTCTCAGTATATAATATCATTCTCTAAAGTTTCCAAAGTATTATTTGCCTGAAATATTAAAATATCATTAAGATTGGGCCAAAATTGTGACCTCTAGAGTGTTAACAGTCAAATTGTTGACGACGGATGGATGATGGACGGACGACAGGTGACAGACACAGGGCGATCACAAAAGGTCACCTGAGCAGCACTTCGTGCTCAGGTGAGCTAAAAAAATCCACAAGTCGATATAATATTATGTCAACATATGAAAAAGGAATTAAATTTTAGTAGTCAATTATACACTTGACTTTTTTTTTGTCCATTTTTGCGCTCATGTGAGCACTGGTTCCCACCATGAGCATTTGAGCTTCCGTTTTGCTTGTTGTCCGTGGTGCCATTTAAGAAAACGTTGTCAGCCACTGTCAACCATGGTCATATGTCCTTCATTTTCATCTGGGTAACATAAGTACCATTAATTTTTTGTGATATATTTTAAAATCAGGCCTGCAATTTCTTAAAAGATCTTTTTTTTTAAGTTGCCACTATATACATATTGGGAAAGGCGATTGCCATGTTTGTTTATTTTAACAATCTTGGTAGAGGGTCACACGAGGACCATTTTGCTTTTGATGGAAATTCACCTTGTCGATGTTTATGCTACCTCAACGACACGCACACAAAACAGAAACAGGAGTTTGTCAATGAATTTACTGACCACATCAACAGCATCAATCCTGATATAAAGTATACAATCAAAAAGAAAGAGAATGGGTGTCTAGCCTTCCTTGACACATGTAGCATCAGACAATCAGATGGTATGTTATGAACGACGTTGAATAGAAAACGAACAAACACAAATGAGTACATAGATTTCAACTCAGCCCACCCAGGCAAACACAAAGTGGGTGTAGTAAGAACATTTTATCAAACAGCTGTAACATCTGATTCTAAAGACTTGAAAACAGAAATATCGCATGTAAATTCAGCTATTGGTGTTTGTAATTATCCAAAATGGGCAAAGTCAAATCAAAACAGTTGAAAAAGTGCAAGAAAAATACCAAGAAAGTACATCAGAAAAGAAAGAAAATGTTTTACTAGGTGAACCTATTTTGTAGGTCATTTTTTCTAATATACAATTAAATTTAAGCTAATTTCCAAATAATATTTAGCTTGTGACCAACACAGTAGGTATCATCAGTAAAATAATTTGTATAGAGAATGTGTATGGCTGTTTGTTGTCAATATATATGTCAGTGAGTTTAGTTTACATCTAAATTTCAGCTAATTTTTACCAGTGACCAACACAGTAGATATTTTATCTATAACTTTAACGGAGACAATGTATTACTTTATCAGTCAATATTATGGTTAGTACTTTCATAGGTTAACTACATTATAATTTAGCCTGCCGGCTTAGCTCAGTAGGGAGAGCGTTGGTTTATGGATCGCGAGTTCGATCCCCGGGTGTGGCGTATGTTCTCCATAACGATTTGATAAAAGACATTGTGTCTGAAATCATTCGTCCTCCACCTCTGATAATTCATGTGGGGAAGTTGGCAGTTACTTGCGGAGAACAGGTATGTATGGTACAGAGTCCAGGAACACTGGTTAGGGTAACTGCCCGCCATTACATAACTGAAATACTGTTGAAAAACAGCGTTAAACCCAAAACAAACAAACAAACAAAACATTATAATTTGTTTTTTTACTCAAAATTTTTACTGCACAGCCAACACAGTAGGTACTCTCCTAGTAAATTTTGGAGATGATGAAGAATGCCTGTTTGCTGTCATTATTTAGGTCAGTACTATCACATTTTTGCTATTTTCACAAAATTTTTACTGTGTGACCAACACAGTACGAGAGGTATTTTGCTTGTAAATTTTCAATGATATTCTAGTTCTTTATTTTTTGTTGTTGGGGATTATTGTATTAAGAAGTGAACAAGCCAAATAAATCTTTACATTTTATACTGTAGGATAAACAACATGTTTATATGATTATAATAAGCACATGCTAATTTCATGATATGACATCAATATTTATATGTGAAATTAAAAGATATATGCACTGACATTTCTAGACCTTTGTTTCTTCTACCAGTTTTAACAAGAAGCTGTGTTCAATAAATGCTTGATGCCCCCAGTGGCATCCTTGTCGATACAAAGCAGCCAAAATGAGGTCAAGTTCAAGGTCAAGGTCAAACTGAGGTAAGGTGATGTCTGAAAATGAGGAATGGTCACAGGATACATCTGCATTAGTATCAAGTCATTCTAGTTACGGGTATTGATGATAGACGAAATGTGTCCAATTTGGTTAACCTCGTACGGACGGATGAATGAACGAACAGACGAACGGACGGACAGGACAATCACTATATGCCTCCCGCATCAGTAGATGCCGGGGGCATAAAAATTACACATAGTCAAACCTGTGTTTAAGTACCATTTTGTCTGGGGGCATTGTTTTTTAATGAATCAAAATAATTTGAACAATTTTTGTGTTCAGGTTTTACGTCTTTCTCAACAATTTTTCAGTCATATGAACGACGGAAATAATTTGAACAATATCTGATGAATGTCACACAAGAACAATTTGTGAGAAATTATTTTAAACATGCTGGCAGTTTAGGAACTAGAATTGTGTCCATTATAAAGACATGGATGTCCCCACATACTGTGCCATCCTCTTAATAGCAAAGTTTTTATTAAGAAAGGGCAATAATTCTAGAGAAAATACCCACAAAAAAAAGTCTATTACTTATAGTCATCTTTACATGAAAGTCCTTCAACTGTGAGACTTTCAAGCATATCCTTTCAATAGTGGAGTTGGACAAACAAGAGTTTTCTCTATAACTCCTTCCTTTTATTCATCTGTGAAAGTTTAAAGCAAATCCGGCTAATAGTGTGGGAGGAGTTGAACACACAAGATTTTGGGACATACAGACAGCAGTCTTGTGGTGGTGAACATTTGTGCTAAGTTATATCAAAATCCCTCCATGCATGAAGAAGAAATGCTCCAGACAAAGTTTTCATTCTTGTACCCTTTGACCTTGAACTTAGACCTAGGGACCTGGTTCTTGTGCATGACACTCCGTCTAATGATGGTGAACAATTGAGCCAAGTTAAATCACAATCCCTCCATGCATGAAGAAGATATGCTCCTGACAGTCATTCTTGAATTTGACCTTTGACCTCTAAGTGTGACCTTGACCTTAGACTCTGTCTCATAAAAATGAACAATTGTGCCAAGTTTCATCAAAATCTCTCCATGCATGAAGAAGATATGCTCCAGACAAAGTCTTTGGACGCCACCCGCCCGCCAGGGGCGTTCCCATACTACGTCCCCTTTTTCAAACAGGCTTATAATTATGCCAGCAGTTTCACACAAGAAGATATTTGAAGTTTCCACTATATACTGGGAAAAGTGACCATGTGGCCATGCTTTTTGACGAACCTGAATAATTTGAAAAAATCTTGGTATTAGGTTACATAAGGACCATTGTATGAAATTATTTCAAATCAAACAAGCACTTTAGGAGATGTCATTTGAAGATTTTTCTATTTTTAGCTCTGGTGGCCCAAGGAAAATCAAGGCCAAGTTGCATCAAAAGCCATTCAGTGCTTTTGGAGGAGACATCCTCAATTTTATCCTATCAGTTTCTTTACTATTTTTTAAGATGTTTGCAATAAAAACTTTTAAAAACTTTATTTTTTCATTAAACGGCACTGACACAAAAATAACTGACCTCTTCTGATCCCGTAAAGTGTCTTGCTGATCGAAGGGGCTGCTCTGGACCTCTGTCTTGAAACTTGGCAGGAAAAATTTCCCCTGTCTGAACAATCACAGCTGTACCGAGAGAACAAAATATAAACAAATCATTCTGTATCATTCTGAAATGGTTTCACAATTACATGGTAATTTCTCCAAATTTAACAAACAATTGTAAAGACAGTGTAGAGAGAATATTTACCTGTTTCAGATCACATGATAGGGCTATTGATACGGAGTATAGGGATAAGTTCTTTATACATTTTTCCTATTTTCCACAAAAGCTATCTTTTGAAATGATAAAAATCTTACGCAATTTTCAGCTCCTAATCCCTTTATGTAAGCTTTTCAGTAACTGCCTTATTTTTCTTTTATTTACAATATCATTTTTTCATTGTTACATTTTAATAACTTCTCCTACCAGCTGAAGAATCCTAAAGCGTATCAAATATAATCGCTGGTTTCTACCGGCGACTAATAACCTTATGTTTATGACTTGCATTTCAATTAATATAGGCCACACTCTTGGGCTGAAGCCAGAAGACTAGATTCAAGTGATTCAACCTATAGCAACGCTCTGTGTGCCAGTGTTATGTTGCAATCATATCTCCAAAATATTTTTTCCATACTTGTTTTCAGTTACAAATCAATTCCATTTTCTTCATTACTGTCAACAAATTCAGAGCAGTTTTTTCTTCAAGGGTGAAATATTTTTATCTTGGTACCTCACCAGGTACTGTGAAATCATTAATATTTGTGGTGGACTAATTTTTCGTGGATTCCATGGTTGAGTAAATCCACGAACTTTAGTCAGAACAAACAAGTAAAATTTCCATTCATGTTATGTTCAAAAGTTGAAATCCACGAATTCATATCCCCATGAAATTGCCGTTTTGACCAAAACCACGAAATTTCATGCCAATGAAATTAAATGATTCTACAGTATTATAAACGTTGACAAACAGCCAATGGTTCTCTTTTGTAAAGAATTTTACAGAGAAAAGACCGGATAATGAAATATTTTGTGACATGGTGGCTGTGTTTGCCTATTCAAAATAAACAAGTTGAAAACTTGATGGATGTCTTTTTAAAGAAAAACAACAAAAAAACAAGAGGGCCATGAAACCCTATATCGCTCATCTGACCTATTGACCTAAAGATCATCAAAATTAACATTCTGACTATGTTTCATTAAGATATGGTCATAAATGTGGCCTTTAAGGTTTAAATTACTATTCCTTTGATTTGACACCATGACCTAGTTTCTGACCCGACATGACCCAGATTCAAACTTGACCTAAAGATCATCAAGTTTAACATTTTGACTAAGTTTCATGAAGATACAGTCATAAATATGGCCTCTTAGAGTGTTAACAAGCTTTTTCTTTGATTTGACCTAGTGACCTAGTTTTTGACCCTACATGACCCAGATTCGACACTGTCCTAAAGATCATCAAGTTTAACATTCTGACTAAGTTTCATGAAGATACAATCATAAATATGGCCTCTAGAGTGTTAACAAGCTTTTCCTTTGATTTGACCTGGTGATCTAGTTTTTGATCTCACCTAACCCAGATTTGAACTTGAGCTATAGATCATCAAAATTAACATTCTGATAAAGTGTCATGAAGATACGGTCATAAATGTGGCCATTACAGTGTTAACAAGCTTTTCCTTTGATTTGACCTGGTGACCTAGTTTTCGACCCCAGAAGACCCAATATCAAACTGGTCCAAGACTTTATTAAGGATAACACTCTGATCAAGTTTCATTAAGATTGGGCCAAAATTGTGACCTCTAGAGGTCAACAAGCTTTTCCTTTGATTTGACCTAGTGACCTAGTTTTTTACCCCAGATAACCCAATATCAAACTCGTCCAAGATTTTATTGAGGGTAACATTCTGACCAAGTTTCATTAAGACTGGGCCAAAATTGTGGCCTCTAGAGTGTTAACAAGCTTTTCCTTTGATCTGACCTGGTGGCCTAGTTTTTGACCCCAGATGACCCAATATGAAACTCGTCCAAGATTTTATTGAGGGTAACATTCTGACTAAGTTTCATCTAGATTGGGCCAAAAATGTGACCTCTAGAGTGTTAACAAGCTTTTCCTTTGATTTGACCGGGTGACCTAGTTTCTTACCCCAGATGACCCAATATCAAACTCGTCCAAGATTTTATTGAGGGTAACATTCTGGCCAAGTTTCATCAAGATTTGGCCAAAATTGTGACCTCTAGAGTGTTAACAAGCTTTTCCTTTGATTTGACCCAGTGACCTAGTTTTTGACCCCAGATGACCCAATATGAAACTTGTCCAAGATTTTATTGAGGGTAACATTCTGACCAAGTTTCACTAAGATTGGGTAAAAAATGTGACCTCTAGAGTGTTAACAGTCAAATTGTTGACAACGGATTGATGGACGATGGACAACGGACACAGGGCAATCACAAAAGCTCACCTTCGAGCACTTTGTAGGTGAGCTAAAAAAAAAGACATCCAAATGTGCCAGTCTTTCACTGAGGAGGACCTTGACCTTTGTTTTTGCTTCTGACCAAGTTTGGGAAACATTCATCAAGAAGTTAATGAGAAGTTTTAGGCTTCTTTAACCTCTCTAGCAGCCATTAAGTGAGGTCTAATAGACTTTGGATGGATCAGGGCAAGGATGCTTCTGAAGATCAACCAAGAAGTTATTTCACGTGTTTTTCTTTCTATCTTTAGCTTTTGCAGTCCTAATGGATTGGAACCATTTTAACAAACTTGAGAAAGGTCCTTCTAGAAATGCCACAGACTATGTTTGGTGTGGATTGATCTAGTGTATAATGTTTTCTATCTTTAGCTCTAGCAGCCCTTATGGTCTGTGAGCCAATTTCTGTAAGTCCTCTAGTTTTTCGATTTCATAACCAAGAAATCAGGCAAAGGTTTATCTATTTCAGCAATTAATACATTTAAGGCTGGACATCACTTTCTACTGTTATGTCAAACAAAATTTATGCTGTTTTTAGTAACAAGAGGACCATCATGGTCCTGAATCGCTCACATATCCCCACATGACCCAGTGTTGAACTGAGTATGACGTCGTTATTTCTATTATTTGACATAGTGACCTAGTTTTTGAGCACATGTGACCTAGATATCATCAAGATAAAAAATTCTGACCAATTTTCATAAAGATCCATTGAAAAATATGGCCTCTAGAGAGGTCACAAGGTTTTTCCATTATCTGACCTAATGACCTAGTTTTTGAAGGCACGTGACCCACTTTTAAACTTGACCTAGATATCATCAAGGTGAACATTCTAACCAATTTTCATGAAGATCTCGTGAAAAATATGGCCTCTAGAGAGGTCACAAGGTTTTTCTATTTTTCGACCTACTGACCTAGTTTTTGACTGCACATGACCCAGTTACGAACCTGACCTAGATATCATCAAGGTGAACCTTCTCACCAATTTTCATGAAGATCCATTGAGAAATATGGCCTCTAGAGAGGTCACAAGGTTTTTCTATTTTTAGACCTACTGACCTAGTTTTTGACCCCACGTGACCCAGTTTCGAACTTGACCTAGATATCATCAAGGTGAACATTCTGACCAATATTCATGAAGATCTCATGAAAAATATGGCCTCTAGAGAGGTCACAAGGTTTTTCTATTTTTAGATCTACTGACCTAGTTTTTAACCCAACATGACCCAGTTTCAAACTTGACCTAGATATCATCAAGGTAAACATTCTGACCAATTTTCATGAAGATCCATTGAAAAATATGGCCTCTAGAGAGGTCACAAGGTTTTTCTATTTTTAGACCTACTGACCTAGTTTTTGATCGCACGTGACCCAGTTTCGAACTTGACCTAGATTTCATCAAGGTGAACATTCTGACCAATTTTCATGAAGATCCATTGAGAAATATGGCCTCTAGAGAGGTCACAATGTTTTTCTATTTTTAGACCTACTGACCTAGTTTTTGACCCCACATGACCCAGTTTCGAAGTTGACCTAGATATCATCAAGGTGAACATTCTGACCAATATTCATGAAGATCTCATGAAAAATATGGCCTCTAGAGAGGTCATAAGGTTTTTCTATTTTTAGATCTACTGACCTAGTTTTTAACCCCACGTGACCCAGTTTCGAACTTGACCTAGATATCATTAAGATTAACATTCTGACCAAATTTCATGAAGATCCATTGAGAAATATGGCCTCTATAGAGGTCACAAGGTTTTTCTATTTTTAGACCTAATGACCTAGTTTTTGACCCCACGTGACCCAGTTTCGAATTTGACCTAGATATCATCAAGATGAACATTCTGACCAATATTCATGAAGATCTCATGAAAAATATGGCCTCTAGAGAGGTCACAAGGTTTTTCTATTTTTAGACCTACTGACCTAGTTTTGACCCCACGTGACCCAGTTTCGAACTTGACCCAGATATCATCAAGGTGAACATTCTGACCAATTTTCATGAAGATCTTTTGAAATATATGGCCTCTAGAGAGGTCACAAAGTTTTTCTATTTTTAGACCTACTGACCTAGTTTTTGATGGCACGTGACCCAGTTTCGAACTTGACCTAGATATCATCAAGATGAACATTCTGACCAACTTTCATAAAGATCCCACAAAAAATGTGACCTCTAGAGATGTCACAAGGAAAAGTTTACGCACGGACGGACGGACGACGGACGCTGCGTGATCACAAAAGCTCACCTTGTCACTATGTGACAGGTGAGCTAAAAATGTGAAATTCACTCTCTTTGACTATTTATTATTGACTACAAGATTGTTCCAATACAGGCTTTCAGATGTTAATGAGTTGCCTATGTAATTGTTCTTAATCAATTAAAGGCTTGCTGTAACAATTTATTCCAATGATATTATGCTGATTTCTACCAAACTTTAGGGGTTAAAATACCCCACTCACCTGAGCTACATTTTTGACAGTTTTAATATAGAAATAAGATGAGAGAAATTGAAAAACTAAAGACACAGAAGCCTAGAGATTTTTGGAAGTTTTTCAAGTCTAAAAATGCAGAGAAAAATTGTAATATCTCTTCAGAAGATTTCAAATTATTTTTTGAAAATCTTAGTAATGATATGTCTGATTGTAACAATGTTGAAGCTGAAACATTTTGTAGTAATAATGATTTTAATGCTGAGAATTGTACTTTTCCAGAGTTAGATGAGCCCATTTCTGTAAATGAAATTATATGTGCTGTAAAACAATTGAAGCGTAACAAATCTGTTGGTAATGATTGTTTAATGAACGAATACTTTATCGAATGTATTGATATATTATCGTTGCACTTATGTGATGTTTTTAATTGTATTTTAAACTCTGGGCATTTTCCAGATAAATGGACTGAAGGTGTTATTATACCTTTACATAAAAAAGGATCAGTAAATGATGTAAATGATTATAGGGGAATAACTTTAGTTAGCTGTTTTCCAAAGCTTTTTACCAGTATACTGAATAAGCGAATTTAATTGTTTTGTGAAAACAACAATATAATCTCTGATGCTCAATTCTGATTTCGTAAAGGCTGTTCCACTATTGATGCATTATATATTCTTATGTCAATTGTTCAGAAATATATCAATGAAAATAAGAGATTATATGTTATATATGTCGACATGTTAAAGTGTTTTGATAGTATTTATCGCAATGCTTTGTGGTTAAAGATGTATAAAACTGGCATTCAAGGTAAAGTGTTGAGGATAATAAAAAATATGTACCAAAATGTTAAGTCATGTGTAAAATCTTGCTCATCATATTCTGATCACTTCAGCTACGCTATCGGTTTACGTCAAGGGGAGGTAATGTCGCCTCTGTTGTTCTCACTGTTTGTAGAAGATTTTGAATTATTTTTACAAGATAGTATACATTCTGGACTACACATTGATGATATTGTTTTGATTTTGCTAGTGTTTGCGGATGATATGGCCATTCTAGGTAAATCGCCCGAAGAAATCCAAAAGCATTTACACAACCTTTATTTATACTGCAGTGCTTGGTGTTTAAAAGTTAATACAACAAAAACAAAAATAATGGTCTTTCGTAAACGGGGGAGATTACGCCATGATGAAAAATGGTCCTATAACGGCCAAAATATTGAAGTAGTTGATAATTTTAACTATCTAGGTACTGTTTTTAATTATACAGGTAATTTTTCATTAAACCAGGAGCATTTAGTTGGTAAAGCCCTTAAGGCAATGAACACACTATTATTTAAATGTAAACAATTTGATATAAAACCAAAAATATTATGTCAGTTATTTGATGCTTTTGTAGGTTCGATACTAAATTATGCTTCGGAAATATGGGGATATACAAAATCTAAAGAGATAGAACGTTTACATTTAAAGTTTTGTAAAAGACTATTACAAGTCAAAATAAATACATGTAATGCTGCAGTGTATGGAGAATTAGATAGATATCCTCTATATATTGTTAGATATGTAAGAATTATTAAATATTGGTTTAAACTTGTATATAGTAATAACATTATTCTTAAAACAATATACAATATGGCATTAGACGATTGTAACAGTGGTTGTATAAACTGGGTATCAAATGTTAAGAAGTTACTAAATGATTACGGATTTTCATATGTGTTTGATAATCCTGATACTATTCATATTGATAAATTCATACATGATTTTCGATTAAGAATAATCGATACATATAAACAGGAATGGAATATAAGTGTTAATAATAGTTCAGTACTAGATATGTATAGAATATTTAAAACAAGTCATGATTACGAATGCTATTTAGACGTACTACCTCGTAGTCTTAGATTCTATTTTGTTAGACTAAGACTTTCTGCTCATCCTTTAAGAATACAAACGGGAAGATATTTACGTAACAATATTCCACGAAATGAGCGTTATTGTTTGTGTTGTAATAAACGAGACTTAGAGGATGAATTTCACTTTATTTGTATTTGTCCATATTATCAGCAAATACGTAAAAACTATATTAAGCGACAGTATTTTGTAAATCCATCAGTTTTTAAGTTCCATTCATTACTAAATTCGACCAACAAAGATGAGCTTGTTAATGTGTGTAAATATATCAAAGAGGCAATCAAAAAAAGAAATTTGGTTATTAATAATACATTATAAAGAACCCATGTCATTGTATTCTCACTTCCTTTGTTAATTACATTTTATTTGATTATATACTATATGTCTAGGTATAGTTTTCTTTTTTCTAGTTGTTAATAACATGTTTGTTACTTTCTTTAAAATTGTATGAACGTGACTATGTATATTGTAATATTAATGTTTAGACGATGTACGATGTACAAGTCTCAACAAAATTCTGTTCTGTTCTGTTCTGTTCTGTTCTTTAATAAGGCCACACCAAATTGATTACTTGTTCAACGGATTTCCCTCTCCATTTTTTTTTCAAAATCACGAAAAAATTTTATTTGAAAATCCGCTTCCACCCGGTTCAGTTTTTGCAGACTCATCACAGATTTCAAAATTTCAGAGCAGGCCTTTTTTCACTGCTAAGGGGCCTTTTTTCACTGTGAAGCAACATGAATCATAAAATTTAATACTTTTAATAGAGATGGTACCTAAGGCTACATATTCAACGACAACAACAACAAATCAAGTGCAAAACTGAAGTACATATTGCTTATCTCACACTATCAATATTTTAACATAGCACCGTGCAGTAAAATACTGGAACTTTTGACAGTGACATTGGCTTCGTTGATTTGGTGGATAAGCTAAAGAAAGGTGATTGTCATTTCTATTTAACTAACACAACAATTTTATTTTTACTAAAGAACATCCGCATTATATTAACAAAACTTCCTGTAACAATAGATTCCGCAATGTAAATGCTATTTCGCATGCCTTGGTCGATATGCCACAAGGTGCGTGTCATAAAAGTGAAATAACTTCTTTTGGCACAGTTTTTGGTATGGTTTTGGTGTGACCATCGAATATACAACTTTATATCGCTCTGTTTTAACATTTTGAGCCCTTGGTTATTCTTGGCAAACGAATTTTGTAAAACGTTGAGGGATTCGTTGTTGTAAAATTCATATAGTCTATTTATATTTTTTCTCACAAAAAATGTTTTCTTTCCTATGATCATACCATACCTTTAAATTATCAGCAGTAATCAATAAAAAAAGTTGTCTTTGAATTAGTTCCTTTGAAATTGAGAAATAATGCTCAACATTTTTGTTTGAATGATTATTCATAGATCTTGAAGTAAGCTATATTTTTGTGAAACACATCCAGATCTATGCATACTTTGTTCAGATTACTAAATAGTCCTGAAAGAGTTATCTGTCACTGGCTTCACTTTTCCAAGTAGGATCAAATTTTTCAGATTAAACATTGCCTTTCAACATGAAAAATATAAAAGTATAAAAATATCATTATGTAGATAATGTAGTATACTCACAGCGCATGCGTATATTTTATACACACCCAGTTTGGGATGTTGCTTCAGTAGTTGTTAAGGTGCACTCATATAATAAACATATACTTATAGTAAGAATACTGTGTTGGTTATTCTTTACAATAAGACATTGTGTCAGAAAATTAACGATTTTAATACATCCACATTTGTCAGGATTATTAACAATCATTGTGCATATAGTGCATATAGTGTATCAGATTTAAATAATGGATTTAACCAGTGTACCGAAGCCTACAATGGACTGGGACAGTCAGAATTTGTTGGAAATGTTCAAAACCTTTACAGGTCATGCGGAATTGATATTCTAGGGTCCATTAAAGGGGAAAGATGAACCAGTACAAATTACATACTTGCTCCTATGGATGGGACAAAAAGGTAGAGAAATTGATAAAACTTTTAAGAGTTGACAGCTTATCAGAAAAAATCAGTAAAAGCTACCGCCGACGCATTTGAAAAACACGTTCAACCGAAATCAAACCCAGTATCTGCGCTGTTCAAGTTTAATAATGAAGTGCAAGGTGAAAATACCAATGAACAATTCATCACACCACTTAAGATATTTGCAAATGACTGTTCTTATGATGAAGCATACAAGGAAGATTTGATTAGAGATCGAATTGTGTTCGGTGTAAAGTCGTCCAAAATTAGAGAGAAGCTTTTGACAGTAGGTGAGAAACTAACCTTGGCGAAAGCTGTTGATATATGTCAAACTGTAGAATATGCACAAGAGCAAATGAATAACATGCAAGAATCATCTTCTATTAACTTTGTATGTGAAACTAGTCACAAAAAAGAGGAATCGAAAAAACGAGATATAAAGTGCAAAGGTGGGTCATGGAAATTAACAGAAAACTAGAGATGCTTTTGAAAAAAGCGCATGTCTCCCACAACTGCCCCTATGAAAAATGTTAGTTTCTCTAGATGTTTTAGACGAGTGGATCCAATTAGATGGTCTGGATGAGTGGATCCAATCAGTAATTCAAGGGCCAAAAGATTTGGCTAGTTATCGAACTTGGCCGAGGTCTTATGGTCAAACACATTTTGTTCAAGTTTGGTGAAAATCGGATGAGAAATGTTCGACTTAGAGTGCGGACAAGCTTTGTGACAGACACACAGACACACACACACACACAGACTGGAGTAAATCAATATGTCTCCCACACCACTGTGTGGTGGGAGACATAACAAGCTCGATGTCAAGCACAAATTGTGCCAAAACTGTGGTCAATCCTATGGGGACAAACAGTGTCAGGCAAAGGGAGTGCAATACCGAAACTGTAAAAAATGGAATCACTACGCAAACTTTGCAAAGCTCTGGGATTTTACACACCAGACCACAAGTCCTTACCACAGCTCCGGTAATAGTTTTGTGGAAGCGTGCATGAAAATTTGCAAGCGCATTTTCACGAATGGCCAGAGCATCAGGCACCGACCCAATGATAGGAATACAAAAATATAGGATTACAAAACTTAAAATAGGTTTTTCACCCAGTGAAATCATTTACCACCATTAGAAATAGGGGATTTGGCACGAATTCAGCAAGCAAATAAAAATTGGGAGTCCGGCAGTAGTAGTGCAAAAACATCATAATAGGTCATACACTGTTAAAACACCTGACGGTAATACATATCATCGCAATAGGAGGCATTTGCTACAGACCAGTGAATCAAAAGAGTGCATACCTGATGTTGACATGCAAAATGTGGAAAATAACAATCTTTCGGCGCCTTGAGAAAATTCTGACTTGATTTCACAATTCCCTGATAAAAACAATAAAAGGTCAGATAGTGAAGCAAGTGAAAAAACATGAGGTTATGCCCTGCCAGATTTATGAGTAAATCTGGCAGGGCAGTGAAATCTCCGACAAGATTAATTGAAACAAGGTAATATGATAACATCAGATAGCGGAACACACATGCTATGTAAACAGTAAACAGTGATAATTAAATGTTCTTTTTCTTTTTCTTCTTCCTTTCTTGTACTGGTCCCACTCTGGGGCAACGTCGTACAATGGTGTATGAACAAGGTGGTGTGTGCCGCGCTTAATCATTTACAGTGCAGAGTAAAAGCAGATAAAAACGACATTGCAGCTTAGTGGGATGATGTTGCCAGGGCCCTCTTGAAGGCCTCTATGCTGTCGGCCATGATAACTTCCTGTGGGAGCCGGTTCCATAGTCTGGTGGCGGAGGTGAAGAAGGAGTGAAGGAGGACATCTTTGCCACAAAACGGAGGATAGAGTCTCATGGAGTGGCCACGGGTGTTGATGGAGGTAGGGTGGAAAAACCTAGTTGGTGGTGTTATGTCAACAAGGCCGTGGACTATTCTGTAAGTCATGACCTGAGCTTGGTGTTGCAGCAATGTATATGTAGGGGTAGCCAGCCAATATCTGACACAATTTGTCTAGTACTGCTAGTGGTGCGGTAATCGCCCTTCACAAAACGTGCTGCACAGCGCTGGACGGCCTCAAGTTGGTCAATGTTGGTCTGTGTGTGAGGGTCCCAAGCAGAAAGTAGCAAAAATATGCCATTCATGGAAACAGACTTTATGAAAGAAATTTTACGTTATAGTAAATTTGGAGTATTTTGATTTATTTTATTTTAGCTTTCAGAAATAGTGTTCCTTGTTCTTTGCCAAAAGGGGAGATGTATCATTATGTAGATAATGTAGTATACTCACAGCATATGCGTATATTTTATACACACCCAGTTTGGGATGTTGCTTCAGTAGTTGTTAAGGCGCACTCATATAATAAACATATTTTAAGAATACTGTGTTGGTCATTCTTTACAATAAAACATATGAAAGTTGAACCATTTTATAATTGAGGTACTCCGGTATTAAGTTTTTAACAGAAAATATTATCAGATGCAATTTGAATTTTTAGGTACCATCTCTACTTTTAATCATAACTGTCCATTAAAACACCATAACATGTTTCAGGCTCTGTATTGTACCAGTATGCAAAATTAACAGCTGGTATGACAGTTAGATGTGTAAATAAATCTTGGAAAGTCCATTAGGAAGAGCCTTCGCACAAGTCATTTTCTTCTCAAGATGGACATCAATATCTCATCATTTAAAACAGTGTCATCTAGTAATATTTGGTGATAAGAACAAAAGTTTCCCTGCAATCCTTAAAATTTTTCACAAATATCAGCAATAACTGGGTAGCAGTTAAATGATGAACAGGTGGTGTAATTCAACTTGGACTACACATCCAGTGTTACATCATGGAAATTTCATTCTGTATGTTAGACACATCAGTAATTGTTTCATATCTGAGAGACTCATATCAAATAGTTTTTTGTTTCTGAATATCCTCACATCTGATTTCGAGTGAATTCCAATTTCGGCAATTTTAATACTTTTTGTACACATGGGAAGAATCAAGGTGAAGAAGGTGTAATGAGCAGGAATTTCAAAAACAAGTTGCACCCTTGATAACATACGTAAATAACAGCAGAAGTTGACGTTCATTTTATTCAAAAAGTTTTTTTTCCCATTTTATATAATATGCCAGTCGAAACCTATACGGTGATGTAATTTTCAAATATATACTCCCATTATTCGCCGAAAGAAGAAAGAATTCCTACTTTATGCTAAAATCATGCCGAAATCTTTCTATGAAATTATTGTTTTTGTGCAGAATGACTAAGTAGTGTGCAAAATCTGGTCCATAGATTTTTTTTAAAAACTAATAATATCTTATAAATTTATTTTACTGTAAAATGAGTAAACAAAAATCAGGGGTCACCAACTTCGTTTTCGCAATATTGTCATAAATTTTCCCCTACCCCCTTTTCTCGTGCATTTTTCTAACATAACCAGAGGGCCAAGATGGCCCTAGGTCACTCACCTGAGAAACACACCATAACAGTGTAAACATGTTTGACCTAGTGATTTCATGGAAACAAATATTCTGGCCAATATTCATTTAGATTGGACCAAAAATGTGGTCTCTTGAGTTTAAACAAGTATTTTCTTTGATGTGACCTAGTTTTTTACTCCAGATGACCCATATTCAAACTTGATTTCATCAAGGCAATCATTCTGACCAAACTTCATGAAGATCAATTGAAAAATACAGCGTCTATCGCATACACTAAGGTTTTTCTTTGATTTGACCTAGTAACCTACCTTTTAACCCCAGATGACCAATATTCGAACTCGACCTAGATTTCATCAAGGAAATCATTCTGACCAAATTTCATGAATGTCAATTGAAAAATACAACTTCTATCCCATACACAAGGTTTCTCTTTGATTTGACCTAGTTTCTGACCCCAGATGACACATATTTAAACTTGACCTAGATTTCATCAAGGCAATCATTCTGACCAAATTTCATGAAGATCAATTGTATAATACAGCCTCTATCACATACACAAGGGTTTTCTTAGATTTGACCTAGTGACCTAGTTTTTGACCCAAGATGACCCATATTTGGACTCGACCTAGAATTGATCAAGGCAATCATTCTGACCAAAGTTCATGAAAATCAATTGTATATAAATACAGCCTCTACCTGTTCGAAAAAAGGACCTGTTTTACAGCTGTAAAACGTCTGTAAAAGACCTGTATTTTGAAATTACAACTGTAAAAGACCTGTAAGTTGAAAACTGATCAGAAATACAGTTAAAATTTTCAGGTGTAAAATATGAAGGTCTCAATTTACAGCTGTAAAAATTTTACTGTTGAAAGTTACAGCTGTAAAATGGTCATGTCTCAAAATTACAACTGTAACATTTTTGGAGGGAAACATGAGTGTTGTCAGCCATCTTTAATGCATTTTGGCGGGATATAACTGAAATTCACACAGACATCACATCTTGTAAAATTTTGGAATTTAAAGCGGTATAGAGTAAGTACAGATGGTTAATTATCTATTATAGTTGTAAAAGGACACGTATAAGTACATACATTAACTATTTACTCTATACCGGAAGCCGATAAGTTTAAAAGAAATAATTACGAGATTGTCATATGTTTTCATGACTGACAAAGAAAGTTTTATAAACAAGATCTGCATATGTTCTACTTTGTATCCTACTCTTGAATTTTGCTGTTGCTATACTGTAATCATACCACATATACTTTACGTACTAGATCATTTATTTTTGCCATTTTCATAGTAATTGCTACCTTATCTAGAGAATTGCAATTCATCCTAAAACGTTTTGCACCTCTACTTTCGTCCCATAAAATAATGCCCTCTTTTTCAATACCTATAATATTTCTACAGCTGTAACTTTTGGGCATTTTTACAGCTGTAACTTTTTTCATTTTTACAGCTGTAACTTTTTTCATTTTTACAGCTGTAACTTTTTTTTTACAGCTGTAGCTCATTTGCATATTTCGAACTGTTTTACAGTCGTTTGACAGCTGTAAATTGAAATCTACAGCTGTAAAATCAATATTGTTATATAAAATCTACAGGTGTAAATTTGGAATAAGCATGACTGTTATTTTGAACAAAAATACAGGTCTTTTACAGCTGTAAAATTTCGTACAGGTATCGCATACACAAGGTTTTTCTTTGATTTGACCTAGTGACCTAGTTTTTGACCCCAGATGACCTATATTTGAACTCGACCTAGATTTCATCAAGGCAATCATTCTAACCAAATTGCATGAAAATCAATTGAAAAATACAGCCTCTATCGCATACATAAGGTGTTTCTTTGATTTGACCTAGTGACCTAGTTTTTGACCCAAGATGACCCATATTCGAACCTGTCCTAGATTTTATCAAGGTAATAATTCTGACTATATTTCATGAAGATCAATTGAAAAATACAGCCTCTATTGCATACACAAGGTTATTCTTTGATTTGACCTAGTGACCTAGTTTTTGAACCCAGATGATCCATATTCGAACCTGACCTAGATTTCATCAAGGCAATCATTCTGACTAAATTTCATGAAGATCAATTGAAAAATACAGCCTCTATTGCATACACAAGGTTTTTCTTTGATTTGACCTAGTTTTTGACCACAGATGACACATATTCAAACTCGACCTGGATTTTATCAAGGCACTCTTTCTGACCAAATTTTATGAAGATCAATTGAAAAATACAGCCTCTATCGCATACACAAGGTTTTTCTTTGATTTGAACTAGCGAACTAGTTTTTGACCCCAGATGACCCATTTTCAAACATGGCCTAGATTTTATCAAGGTCATCATTCTGACCAAATTTCATGAAGATCAGTTGAAAAATACAGCCTCTATCCCATACACAAGCTAAATGTTGACAAACAGATCCCAGATGCGGGACATCGAGCGATCACAATAACTCACCTGAGTTAACAAATCATAAGAAAATCACTTCTACCAGATAAATGTTAGCCCACAGCGACACTGACTGCACACAAATTTGTTAAGTGATGAGTTTGAGTCTGACCATTCCGATTAATTAAGTTGTAGTCAACTATGTAGTTAACATTCTCGAGTTTATGAAGGGATACAATAGCACTAGGATATTTGATGTCTGTGTGGTTCATTTCTTAAGTAATGACATAAAACATACACTGTGAGGTGAACTTACAGATATGCAACTAGAGTAACCGATTATCCGATTATATCTGATTAATCGAATCGGTTGGCTTGTCCGATTATGGCGATTAATCAGTTGGCAAATCTAACCTATTTGCCCATCACTACTGATCAGTATAACTAAGTCTTCTGAAATTTTAGCAAACTCACAGTTGATAACAACAGTCTAATAATTCTTCTTGCCTGATTTTCCTTCTTACTGTTTAATAGATAGGAATTCTATAACAATAAGATTAATGTCCTAGTTTTTGGGATGTTATCTAACTTGATATCAAATAAAGTCTGTATTTTGTTCAAAAGAATGTAATAAAACTTCGTACATTAAAACAGTTGTCTGAAACTATGTTTGCACACTAAAGACAGTTAATTGTGTATTTATTTCACATTCTATGTAATTTATTGCTAGATTCATCAAGGGACTATTAAACAAGAGCACCGCCAAGCGGGGAAATATACGCTCAAAGGGTTACATCAGAGGATGGGAGCAAAATTTAAAGAACTTGACTGTTGAAGCCCAAAGGACAGGAACAACAAAAAGAAGAAAATCCAGAAAAAAATTCTAAGTCCACAAAAAAATTCTTACCAGGTAAAGTTATGTCAAAATACACCTAAAAATTGGAGGTACCATCCATGTTGTACCACAGAAAAGTGGTCTTGGTTTTTCCCTACGGCAAATAAAAAAGTTTCAAAATAAGCTATTTATAGTAACAAAAAAGGGAAGTAATACAAAAAAAAATTATGTAAGAGAACAAAAAAGGGACCTGCCAAATAAAAACAAGAGCACTGCAATGCAGAACAATATACACAAAGCAGTCATATATGACCTTTGACCCCCAAGTGTGACCTTGACCTTCAAGCGAGTCATCTAAAACATGCGCTCTGCACGTCGCCTCAGTGTGGTGAACATTTGTGCCAAGTTTCTTTGAAATCCTTCAAGCAGTTCAAGAGTTACAGAGCGGACACAGCAAAGTCATATATGACCTTTCACTCCTAAGTGTGACCTTGACCTTGAAGCTAGTCACCCGAAACAAGCGCTCTGCACGTCGTCTCAGTGTGGTGAACATTTGTGCCAAGTTTCTTTGAAATCTTTCAAGCAGTTCAAGAGTTACAGAGCGGACACGAAACACACTCATATGATTTTTAACCCCTAAGTGTGAACTTGACCTTGAAGCTAGTCTTCCGAAACAAGCGCTCTGCACGTCGTCTCCATGTGGTGAACATTTGTGTCAAGTTTCTTTGAAATCCTTCAAGGGGTTCAAGAGTTACAGAGCGGACACGAAATTGCTCACCGGACGGACGGACACCGGCTTCATAACATAATACGTCCCTTCGGGCGTATAAAAAGAGGTTAACGACAATGTTGCTATATAAACGGTTTTAGAACAAAAATGTTTTGATACTACATTAAAGAAAGCCACAGAAAAAAAAATACATTTCATTAATTGCAAGGTTGTCTTTGTTATATTATCATGTATTTTATCTTGATATTATTTACAGATGGAGTCATTATTAAGATATGCTTCCTCAATTTTGATACAGTTAAACAAAAACATGGTGTCCGAATAGTGGTTATTTCTCTATGACAACGGCTCATTTTTGTTGTCAAATTGCAGAATTTTACTCAGAACATTGTCAGTCTGGTCAGATTAGCCAAAACCCCCATTTTTGACCAAAATCGCATTTGGACCCAAAATCTCATGCTCTGTCACATATATCTAATATTGTACAGTACAATGTTAAATAACCTTTTTATTTTATATCTATTTTATTTTAGTTTAAATTGAAAATGATTCACTGAATAATTGTTTTTCTGCCTTTTCTTGATATGCTATACTGATTTCAAGATGCATAACAAAACTCTGTGCATAGAGCGCCTACTTCACCCAATTTACATTCGGAACATTTTCACAGCTTTATCGTATGTTTAACATGGGACTGTTGAACCGTCAAATATGGAAAAAAATGCAGGTTATTTTGTATGCACGTGTGTCCAATACGGTAAATTACTGTATGGTCACGTGTTGCAAATAAATGTTCATGGTTGGATAAATAAAACAGATATACAATAATAGTTTTTACAAAAAACCTACTGATCTGCAGTAAAGATTACCTAATCCATAAATGACTGGATATGGAATGCCCTTTTCAATTCTTGTATTCAAATCTGAAATCATATCAAGAAAACAATTAAATTTCAAAACAGGCCTACCTGAAAACTAGAACAGTCACAGGAGTGACGAATATCTCCACAATATTACGTATGGCACATTAGAAAGACCATGTCCACAAGAATGTGCAATTATTAATCGAATTGACATATTATCTAACGTTTACACCTGTGTACCAAAATTTATTAAAAATCCTCGTCAAGCTATCATGAGTTATACTCTGGCAACATGTTTGGGCAAAGTACAGAGTTAGGTTTATGTATTCAGTTTTTACATGTCACACACACTTTTGACCTAGGTCAACTATGTCTTTCCCCCTGCAGCCATGTTTTGCAAATTCAAAATAATTTGAATAACCTTGTAGTGGTCAAACAAGAACCATTTGTGTAAAATAATATTTTTAAAATGGGCTGCAGTTTCACACAATGAAATTTAAAGTTCTTTACATACTATTTGAAAAATACCATGCTTTCGGCATGTTTTTGAAAATAAAGTAATTTGAACAATCTAGGTAGAGGGTCACACAAGGTCCATTTGTGTAAAATTATTCTAAAATCGGGCAAGCAGTTTCACACAAGAAGATTTTTAAAGTTTCCACTATATATATTATAGGGAAAAGTGACCACCACCTCTGGCGGCCATGTTTTTTGATGAATCAAAATAATTTGAATAATCTTGGTAGAAGGTCGCACAAGGACCATTTGTGTAAAACTATTTTAAAATTGGGCAAGCAATTTCACACAAGAAGACTTTTAAAGTTTCCACTATATACATATAGGGAAAAGTGACCACTGGCAGCCATGATTTTTTATGAATCAATATAATTTGAACAAAATTGGTAAAGGGTGACATAAGGACCATTTGTGTAAAATTATTTCAAAATCGGAACATCGGTTTAGGAGGAGATGTCGTTTGAAGATTTTTCTATATTTAGTTCTGGCAACCAAGCGGAACTGTTTGAACAACTTTGGTAGAGGACCACCCAAGGAACATCCGTGCCAAGCTTCATCAAAATCCATGCACAACAGACACAGCATGATCACAACAAGAGGGTCACGATGACCCTGGATCGCTCACTTGAGTAATATGAGCTACATGTTTCAAATGTCAAGCTGATGATAAAACATTAAGAAAGTCAGCAGGTCACATTCATGGTCATAGGTCACATTCATGGTCAAAGAAATTCAGTTTCACGATTTGTGTGCAAACTGTGTATGTCATCAAAATTTCATGGCTGTATGTTAAAAAACAAGAAAGTAGGTCAGTAGGTCAAGGTCACAGTCAAGTGACATCATATTACTTAGGGTCATCAGGTAATTATTATTAAACAGTCTTGGAAATAGGATCAGATGATTTTTCAAGTATTTTTCTTATATAACTCACATAATAATTAAGTGACCCCAGGGCGGGCCTCTTTTAACCCCACGGGCATAATTTGAATAATTTTGGTAGAGGACTACTAGACAATGCATCATACTAAATATCAAAAGCCTAGGTCAGACAAGAATATTTTTTCCTATATAAGTCTATATAAAACTTGGGACCCCCAGGGCAGGGCCTCTTTTCACCAAAGGGGTACAATTTGAACAATTTTGGTTGAGGACCATTAGACAATGCTACAAACCAAATATCAAAGGTCTAAGTGTTGTGGTTTCAGACAAGAAGACTTTTAAAGCTTTTTTCCTATATAAGTCTATGTAAAACTTGGGACCCCTTGGTGGGGCCACATTTGATCCTAGGGGGATAATTTGAACACTCTTGGTAGATGACCACTAGATGATGCTACATACCAAATATCAAAGCCCTAGGCCATGTGGTTTTGTACAAGAAGATTTTCAAAGTTTTCCCTATATAAGTCTGTATAAACAATGTGACCCCTGAGGCCATATTTGTCCCTAGCGGTCACAAAAGCTCACCATGAGCCTTTTTCGAAGTTTTCCCTATATAAGTCTGTATAAACCATGTGACCCCTGAGGCAGGGCCATATTTGTCCTTAGGGGGATAATTTGAACAATCTTGGTAGATGACCACTAGATGATGCTACATACCAAGTATCAAAGCCCTAGGCCATGTGGTTTTGTACAAGAAACGACAGACGACGCACGACTGACTATGGACGACGGACATTGAGCGGTCACAAAAGCTCACCATGAGCCTTTTTCGAAGTTTTCCCTACATAAGTCTATATAAACCATGTGACCCCTGGGGCGGGGCCATATCTGACCCTAAGGGGATAATTTGAACAATTTTGGTAGAGGACCACTAGATGATGCTACACACCAAATACCAAAGCCCTAGTCTCTGTGGTTTTGGACAAGAAGATTTTTAAAGTTTTTCCTTTCAGTTGCCATGGCAACCAGAGTTCTGCATGGAATTCAATTCTTTGAACAATTTTGAAAGGGGACCACCCAAGGATCATTCCTGTGAAGTTTGATGTAATTCTGCCCAGGGGATTTCAAGAAGAAGATTCTTATACAAATTGTTGACGGACGCACGACGGACGATGCACGACTATGGACGACAGACATTGAGTGGTCACAAAAGCTCACCATGAGCCTTTGGCTCAGGTGAGCTAAAAATTGGTGGTTTGTAGCCGAAGTCAAACTTTACCTGTATTTTATGATGTTACACCTGTGTACCGAAAACATTTAAATCTGTCACGAACTGTCACTGGAGTGTTTAATGACTCCAATGATATATGAATATTGCACAATAGCTCAGTCTGTGTTAAAAATATCAAATAACAAGAGGGCCATCCTATATCGCTCACCTGAGTTTAATTGCTTGCTTGAACAAAGTTCTTTAGTTTAAACATATTTTATTTCTCCTTTTTTCTTTTTAATAACATGTACAATATATATTATGCATATACAATTAATGATATCAAAAGTAGCAAAAGGGTTGCACCAAGAGTTCTAACAACATCAGTAAACGGTTCTCCCCAACAATATTTCACAACAGTTGTATAGCAGCTAGACAGTTACATACCAAAAAAGGAAGATTATAATAAACAGACCAATTGTCAATATTGTTTGAAAACAAGACAAAAGAATTTAAGAGAATGAAAAAAAAATGTTGATGAGAGTTCAGCATCCTAAAGCCATCCGGAGTGGGTACAAGTAGTATCGATATTGCCTTATTGCCGACAATGGGGTTTTATACAATATGTATAATTTAATTTACACATATATATTCATTATCTACTTTCAAAGCGTTGAGAGGACTTTATATATTTCTGAACTTCGCTGAAAATTACTGAGTTTTCTTCATTGGAAAGAGTTTCTTTTCCAAACAAGGGAGTATCTTGACCTAATGGATGAAACGTACGTGTCGCGCGAAAAAGTTGTATTCTTTGGTAATTATATAATGGACACTTAAAAAAATAATGTTCTGCATCCTCTATACTGTTTCCACAATTACAAGTAGAGTTTATCCTCAAATTATTTCTACAAAAATCAGCATTAAGATTACTACAACAATATCTGATGCGTGCATGATGAGCTGCCAGACTTCTTTCTCCACTTTGAAAAAACTTGGGAACAATAGGTGGTTTAAATTTGTTTTTAAGACGAGATTTAAAGATATTTAAATGTGACGTCGTCTTTGAAAACCGGTCCAGATGCGGCATGACGTAATATCGAGAAACGACGTTTAAAGTTGCGTCAAGTTTACGCGCGCAGCTTTCTTACACATGTTTTAATTAGCAAAAGTTTGACCGTTAAAGTACGACTGCTTGTTACATGACTGATAACAGCCTACTAGAGAAAGATTATTTAGACATCAGACCTGTAAAAAAAATAGTGGTATTACGCCTGAGACAAAATATTTCATTCAAAATCAGTTGTTTCCCCTTCGCTACTGTATGTTTCCGGTTTCGGATTTTATCAGGGAAGCATGTGAAGTTTACTTTTGTTTAACTACCTTTTGTTCAACGATGAAGGGATCTGAGACTTGTTATACTGTTTACTGATTTGGTAAGTACCGTTTATAAACAGTTGTTAATGTAGATTCTCTAATATATTTGAAACTTTCACTGAAATAAGTCTGTCTTTTACCCGGAAGTGAATCCAAAACATACCGAGGGAAATTTATGAAATTTATCTTGTGGCCACTAAACACAGATGATTTCATTATGCCTGTGTATTTAATATAAAATGGCCAGTTGGGTTATCACAAAGATTATTGAAGGCAGGCAGCTTCTTACTCAAGGTGACCAGGATTCATCAAATTATTTCATTGTCCATAGAAAGCATTAGTATGGAAAAATACAAAATACATGTAGCTATGAAAATTAATAAATTTGATGCAGACTTATAGATGCCTGCCTGTGTCGCATCATTTCCCGAAAAATTCCCTCTCACAGTAGTATCCAAGGTATTTCAAAAGGAAATATGTAGATGTCCGGTAACCGGACGCCTACCCTGCATTCTAGCTGTCCGGCAACAAGACGACTAGCCTCTCTGCGAATGTTTTTCTAGCTGTTCGGCGATCATTTTATATATGAATACTGTAATGAATAAATTTATTGTATCATATTTTTTTGGCATACTAAGGTTTGAATATTCACCTGTAAGGCTAATTATTCAGACAATATTTTAAAATTGATTACCGGACGCCTAGAAAACCCCTGTAGGATAGGGTAGGCTAGGCGTCCTGTTACCGGTTGGCTAAAACACTGGCTAGGTTTCTGGTTACCGGATGTCTAGACGCTTCCATTTATAAAATGGTAACTGTTTTTGCTGTGGGTCTCATAAGTCATGTTATTTCTGTCTGCTGACTACTCTCTTTCCATTATTGTTGATTCAGAATGTTTTTTTAACAGGATGATTGTATATGGATAGTGGGAATTTATGCTATATAATGAAAATCTTATTTTTTTTAAATTTTTGAGCCTTGCTGTGTGTAAAACAATTTATGATCCTTTAAAAAATAGATTCATAGTATAATAACTTTTAAAGTATTTTGTGGTAAGTTAATGAAACCTTTCACAGTCACATTTTTAATTAAGTATTCAGTTTTTGATTTTTAGTGATGTTTACAGTACATGTAATGTATCTTCTTTCAGATAATATTCCTTGTTCCTTTGATGGTTCATTCCACTACAGCTGGTTCATATACCCTACAACAGCCAGGAAATTGGTCTGTTTACTTTAAGATCTCAAGAAAATGTAACATATTTTGGATGTGCTTTGAGGAATCAGGTAAGTAACATGCAGCTAATAGCTCCTATTATAATTTTAATGCAATATATTATTTAATTATACCTCTGTCTAGGTTTTGTTGGAGCCTATACAAAATAAGTCTACTTCTACACTAATGAATTGTACAATGTATGTACATGTACTATGACTATTGAATGGCTTAAACTGACAAAACTGACATTATTAATTTCAACAATCTGGTTTTGAGGAGGATCAGTTTGTTTAAAGTCTTCATTACATTGGCTATTAGCCTGAGAAAAGTCTGTGGCACTCAATAAGTACATGGATAATTTGAATGCTTAACACTACATGTACTTGTGTATAAGTTGATATCTCATTAAGTTATAGAAGAGTTCTAAATAATAGGAATTTTAATTAATTATTTGAAGTAAATCAATTAATTGTAATTTAGTTTAATTGTAATGTGATTATTTTCAAATTTAATTAACCCATTCTTGACTTAGAAATTGTGATGTGACTGAATTTTTTTACCAGTTTAATTGCACCAAGAATATGGATTAGAATGAAGACTATAAAGGTTCCTGAGATACATGAAGATAACACATATTTTTACCAAAGACTTTTAAATCTTTTTTCAGGAAGGCAAGTGTTTCCTCTTGTTTATGAAAGCAACTCAATTAGTTAAGGGGCAGACAACTTGTGAGCATGGTACATCACTACCTGTATTGGTATTCCATTTTGACAATGCTGCTAGCTAGAATAGAAATAACATCTTGCTGTGGTATGGTCTGTGGAGAGCTTTACTAGGTAACAACCATTTTTGATAGCTGTTAAAACAGCGTATACTTTTAACCTTTAGGCCGCATGAGGCAGCTATGTCTGCCTTTGCAACCAGTGCAGATCAAGATCAGCCTGCACATCTGTGCAGTCTGATCATGATCTGCAGTGTTTGATATTTAGTCAGCATATTTTCTATGAGAACCCCCTATAAGCTATAAATGGTACTGTCTCTTTTTAAGATGGAGTAGTCCATTTTGCAAATTTAGCAGGTTAAGGGTTAACACAATAAATGCAAATAATGTGTTTTAGAACATCCTATATGCAGTAATCAAGATCTACAAACAAAGTACATTTTATATACTGACAGCACGCTGTTGTCAGTCTGTCAGTATTTTAGAGCACTGGTTGTAAGAATCATCTATTATCAAATAGTGATAACTCTGCTTTTATTACATAAAGTGACTCCCAGGTAAATTATTTAAAATAAAATGTTTGAATTATTTGTTACAGGAAATCACAGATCGATTGAATATTCAACAATGATCACAGACCATGCAAAGTTTGAATCTGACTTGCACTTTTGAATTTAGAAGAATCAGTGGAGGAGGGTGAATGCTGAGAGCTTTAATAATACATGATATTGCTGACACAGTGTGTCAGTCATCAAAGAAAGGTCATAGCATTGCACAGTTGGTCAACAATGATTTAAATCCTGTCATATTCTACCAGTGGAGAAATATCTTATCACAATATAATATCTTATCACAATATTTTAAACTTTTGAAGAAGATAATCAAGTATTACCACTTTATCATGTCTGCAGAAACACCTGGATTGTTAGTGTTAAAGGCCTAGATTTTGGCAGTGGGCCAAGGGATTTCCGTCTTCACCAGCACAGTTGGGGGCTAATGACCATCACAGTATGGTTCCAATAAACAAGGGTCATTGTTTATTGGAGAGCCAGTCTACCTTACAAGTGTATCAATTAGTGAGAAATGGAACAATATAATTTATTTTAAATTAATGAATAATTGATAACATTTAAAGTTATACCAGTTTCTTTTTGGCATTTCTCTGTAAAGAAAAATATTGTTGATCAAACACAATAATAAAATAAGATAATTCATAATAATGAAAATGAGAGACTTACTTAAAGAAATAGGTAAGTTTTTATTTTTTCAAATTCTGTCTGGAGAATTGTGATATTTCAGAAAAATGTGACTTTCATTCATCTAAGGCAGGCAGAATACTGTAAATAACATTTGTCTAAAATTGAAAACAGTATGTGCATTTCAAAGTTACAAAGCAAAGCATGAAAAAAGTCCCTTTTGGCAACATACTGAAAATGAAAGTCGAGTATAGATGGAATACAATAATTTTATATTATATTGTTTGTCAGCACAAAGAACTCATGAAGTTTTCACTATATTTGTGTTTTATCATCATTACTATTTTCAGTATTATTTCTGTATCTTATATCATCCTAAATGTAATATGATAATAATAATAATGATAATAATAACAATCATGATTATATTTATAATTATAATTATTATTATTATTATTATTATTACATTAAAGTAATAGTTATTATCATCTATATTATATCAAAATAATAATTATTATTATTATCATTCCACATTCACTGAAGAAAAATTAATTTCTTTCAACTCCACTGCACATATCTTCATGGTCTAGTTGGGGTCCCTGCTGTGCTAATTGCCCTCTAATCAGTTACTGTTACATAATCGCTGATAAGCAGCAGATAAGATGGGAGTTGTATATTGGATTGCGGGGGGGGGGGGGGGGGGGGGGACACTTATATAGTAGTGAATCTAGGCCTTTAAAAGTGACAATCCAAGTTGAGACAGTTAACTTACTAAAATCTACTCCCTCTTGCCAAACGAGTATTATTGACATGGAATGACACAAGCCTGACAATGGTACCTGTATGAACTCATAAGAGAATAGTATTTGTCTGAAAAGTCAAAGGATTCTGTTTGTCCCAGACCACTTGAACTGAAAACTGAAATTGTGATTGACGAGGATTTTTCTGAGAACTGAAAAAAGGAAGAGAATGTAAAAGATAGAAATTGTTGTTGAATTCAAACGTTTTAATACACAAAACTTTAGCCTGTTTTGCTGTTCATATAGATGTGTTTAGCTGTTAAGGTTAAACATCAAGTAAAGGTTGTAGTTTCAGTTACCTACATTAAAGTATTGGCTGGAAATAAATATTTACTTTTCCCTAGAGCTTGTTGCAGTGTTACCTTCATCAAAAGTTATGCTATTGTGTTAATTATTAAAGTATTTTTAGAAAAAGGAATTTAGTATGTATGTTGCCATGGTAACATAATTCAGATTATATTTCATTGAAATTAAGGATTTGTATTTCAATAAGGGATCTACAGTATATAATGTAATGGTAAAAGAATGTTCACTTTCTTCAGTATTGTCAGTTATAACTAGCCAGTGAAAAAAAACAGATTATGAGGAAAGGGATAACTGAAATGTTTTTTCTTACGATAACTACTTTTGTTACTTTTTTTGTTTTGTTATTTTAAAGTTTTTATGTGAAATTTTCAGATTTCTTTCCTGAATACTTATACTTTCAAATATTTAACTTATTAGAAATACTTTTTTAAAATAAGCTCTTGTTTTTAAGAATTATTGTAGGAAAAGGGAATTTAAAACATATGTCGCCATGGTAACACAATTGTCTTAGAAAATATGGAAAATTTTTAATTAGATATACTTTCTAGTATTCTACTTTAAAATAAGCATAAACAATAAAAAAAATCAATAGTAATATATGTTTCATTTATTTCAAAATAGTCATTTATTACCGGCAGGTAAAAGGCAAGTTATGAAGAAACAATGACAGAAATGTCTTATTCTTATAGTTATTTTTCATGTTACAAACGCTGTCATAAAACAAAACATTTTAATTTTTTTAACATGGAATTTTGAGATAATATTTTTGAATACATACCACTTTATAATATTCAAGTTATCTGAAACACTTTTCCAAATTTAGCTCTTTTTTAAAGTATTATTATAGAAAATAGAATCGAATGCATATGTTGCCGTGGTAACATAATTTAATAATGTTTTTATAGAAAATGTGAAGGACTTTAGCCAGCTAGATGTTTGCACTTTAAGTGAATATCTAAATATTCTTTCTAAAAGAAGATTCATTTATTTAAAAATAGCCAGTGATTACCAATAAGTGAAAACACAAACTGAAGAAACAAGGACTGAAATAGTTTATTCTTGTGGTTATTACCCGTGTTACGAAATCTGTCATAAAACCAAACATTTCTTTTCACATAAAATTTTCAAATTTTACTTTCGAATACATATACTTCGAAATTTCAACTTATAAGAAACATTATTTCAAATTAAGCTTTTGTTTTTAAGTTCTATTGTAGAAAAAGGAATTTAATGCATATGTTGCCATGGTAACACAATTTGAATAATGTTTTCATAGGAAATATTTTTCTGTTTTAAGTAAGCATCACAAGAATTTTTTTTTATAGTAATAGAAAGTTCTTTTTTTCCAAAATAGTCATTTATTACCAGCATCTAAAAGACAAGTTATGAAGAAACAATGACAAATCTAACTTATTCTTATGGTTATTACCCATGTTACAAAAATTTGTCATAAAACCAAACATTCTTAATATTTTCATGTGAAATTTTCAGAATATTTTTATAAATACATATGCCTTCTAATATTTTAATTTTTAAAGTCCTTACTTTAAGTGAACAAGTTTTTTTTAAAGTTTTATCATAGAAAAGGGAATTTAATATATTTGTTGCCATGGTAACACAATTTGAGAAATATTTTTATAGAAATTGTTGTAGATTTTAGTTGATTATCATTTTGTGTAATAAGAAGGGATCTTATATATATCATGCAATTGTAACAGAAGATAAATTTATTTCAGAATTGTTAGCCATTACCAGTAGGTGAGAAATAAACTAGAAAGAAAGAATAACTGAAATGTTCTGTTTTTATTTTTAATATATATGTTACAAAATCTGTCATAAAACTGACAATTTTGAAGATTTTCATCTGAAATTTTCAGGATTTATTTCTGAATGGGTATACTTTCTAAATATGAAAAAACCTGAAAATGTCAAATTTCCTCATCTGGACCCATTTTCTCAGTCATGGTCACAAATTATCAGCATTCCTTATAGATTCTTCTAAATTATTCCAAAAGTCTATTAAAGATGGAACAAAGGAATTCGAGAAAATATGTGTTCGACGTGAAATCGTCACATAATTGTTGTCGCTTCGAAGAGAGTATGGAGTAGAATTCGCGACATTATTAGGAAATAGATCTGCTACATAGCTTGGCACAATACCACGGTGAACTTTATATATGGTAATTAATTTCTATATTTTTCTTCTATCTGATAGTGATACCCAACCTATTTCTTTAAGAAGTCTTTCAATTGAAACAGATCTCATAAGACCAGTCACTACAGGGGCAGCTTCGTATTGTAATTTTTCAAGCAATGCCTTATCATTTTCGTAGCCGTATTCGAGAATTGGTCACATATAGGAAATGTAAATTTGATTAAGGTGGAATGCGCCTAATTTGAAGGTCTTGGGTTCCGTTTCGAAATTTTGTTTAATGTAAAATTCAGTATATTCCTCATACAATGCGTATTTTACTTTTTTGATATTTCTGTAACTTTTTTCTCTACAAACCTTCAAACACGACCATTGACGTCCATTTTTGATGAACCATGATTTCACGTCCGTCAGACTGTTTTCTTAAATCGTTCTGTTCAGTCAACAAGTATCGATTTGCTTGTTTCTCATCATATTTTCATTTAAAAATGTCTTTGAAATGGTGTAAAATTTGTGGAGATCATTTTAACGTTGAAGTCGATATTTATGTTAAAGTGACGTCAGAGCGAAAAATATGACGTTTAGTTTTGAATAAAAAATTTGCGTTAATCTTGTCTTATGTAAAACCCGAATGATAGAATTCGACAAAAAACTAACATGATCATGAAAACTTTATTTTCTGTCGATTGAAGGAATAAAATTATGGGGTCACCGGATTCGTTTTCAAGTAAAATTACGATACGCTACCCCTACCCCCCAAATCATAAGATAACGTGATTGAATATTTTTTCATGTATCTCCTCCTTTTAGGATAAACTCTGCTATTTTATTTTTCCTAGTAAAATTAAATCAAAATAGCCTTTAAAACTCTGTTACATTAGCGAAATAATTTCTGTGTAGAACTCAGATTTTAACGTTTAGATTATATTTGATATATGAGAATGCGACAAAATCAACACCCCGTTGCCCTTTGCGCTGAATTACATTACTCTACTCCTACCCCAGATAAAATCAAAGCCTTGAGATGTCTGATGGTTGCCGGTATACCAGTCTATAAATATACATGTACATGTATAAGAATCAAATACAAATGTGCCTAATATGTCTAAGATTAACTGTGCCTGACCTTACATGAACTTATCTAAAATGACAGCTTGAAGTCAGTGATGTAACGATGGGCTGGACTACCTTATCTTTGATAGATCTAGTATAATCTAAATGGTCAGTGTGAATGGATAGAGGTTGAATTATCAGAACTGCTTGTTCATTGATAATTCATCCACATTGTTCATGAATGGGACTACTTTGTAATGCACATGAACATCCTTTGGATGTAATTTGGAATCAAATAAAGATGCTATATGATTGTCAAGAATACACTTAACTTTGGTAGAGGGATAAACCTGCAACCAAAAAATGCGTAATTCAACGGATTTTCTGATTCTCGTGATCAAGACAAACTCATCTTTAACCTATTTAAGTAGAATTTAATCAAAAGAGGCCTTTAAAACTATTAATGATTTCATTTAACGTTACAAGTGAAATTATTTATCTCGCAAGTTAATAATGATACATGAAAACTCATATATCGATGCACATTACATTGTTAACATTTACAAAAATAAATTTAAAAAAACCCGACAGAATATACTGAAAATCCTTTATTTGAATTATCTCTGCCTTTTAATTTTAATAAGTACCAGTATATAATTCCATCACATGCCGCTAATAGAACTGAGGCAAACAAATATAGGCCTACATTATAAATATGTGCAATAAATATCTTATCAGTTAATATAGGTGCATCTTAATGAAGCAAAATCGAACAACAACCAGTCTTCAGAAAATAATACTGGGGTAAACAGAACCTGGCCAACGTCGGCACAGTATGAAACAAGGAGCTGCGTTCAATAAACGCTTGATGCCCCCGGTGGCATCCTTGTCGATACAAAGCAACCTAAGCCCAAAATGAGGTCAAGGTCAAACTGAGGTCAGGTGATGTTTGAAGATGAGGAATGGTCACAGGTTACATCTGTATTAGTATCAATTCATTCTTGTAAGCAGTACTGATGCTAGACGAAACGGTCCCATTTGGTTAACCAAGAGATGGCCCATATAAAGCAATCTAAGTCCAAAATGAGGTCAAGGTCAAGGTCAAACTGAGGTCAGGTGATGTCTGAAGATGGGGAATGGTCACAAGTTACATCTGCATTAGTATCAAGTCATTCTAGTAAGGGGTATTGATGCTAGACGAAACGGTCCCATTTGGTTAACCAAGAGATGGCCCATATAAAGCAACCTAAGTCCAAAATGAGGTCAAGGTCAAACTGAGGTCAGGTGATGTCTGAAGATAAGGAATGGTCACAGTTTACATCTGCATTAGTATTAAGTAGTAAGGGATATTGATGCTAGACAAAACGGTCCCATTTGGTTAACCTCGTACGGACGGACGGACGAACGGACAGACGGACGGACAGGACGATCACTATATGCCTCCCGCATCAGTAGATGCCGGGGGCATAAAAAGTAAAACGTAGGCGAAAATGAGAAATATTCATTTTAACATAACTCGAAAAAGTGCTAATACAACTTTTTAAAATTTAGAAAGCCTTTATTTAATTATAACATCATGGTCGAGTAAACATTATTTTATCTAACTTTATTACAAATTTTACGTTTTGGAAATATTTCGATTGTTTGGAGAGTAGTCGGACACCCCGATTTCGAATATAGTGAATCCTCCTGAATTACCGCTGCTACGGAGGCTGTTGCTCTGAAAAGGTTAATTTATTTAGCAACTTGGCTAGATAGAAACACCATCCTTTGCAAAGAGGTTTTAGCTCTCCGGAGATGTGTGTACAAAATTTTAATGTTATCCTTGTATTCATAGACACATAATAGAAACATATTCCATATATAATACTGTTTCCTAATATTAGAAACATAATAAGAAATACGAGTAAAGAAAACATTCCATGACATAAAAAAAGAAACATTTTTTTTTTTTTTTTTTTTTTGATTTAGCTCTGTTTTGTCTACGTTACTGCGGGCAGTTAACCTAACCAGTGTTCCTGGATTCTGTATTCTCAACAAATAACTTCTTTCTTCACCACATAAATCAGAGGTGGAGGACAAATGATTTCGTGCCTTCTATCAAATCGGCATGCCCTACCCGGGGACCGAACTCGCGATCCATAGATCTGCGCTCCTACTGAGCTAAGCGGATGGGGTAAAAGAAAAAAAGAAAGAAAGAAAGCATCGGTTGTGACTGACACTCACTGTAACTCAACAAACCTCTCTTATATCATGAATAATGAACTTGTAGAAGTTGTGATTTATTTCAAATAGCGTCTGTGGTATAAAACTTCAAAATAATAAAAAATTAACTCTGACCCGTAAAACCAAATTCTGCCATCAAATTATGCGAACGTATGTGTGGAGCTGGTAATTAACCGGGCAAGCCCATGGCAACTTATCTTATGGTCAGATGTTACTGGGGTGGTGAAGTAAGAAACAAAATAGTAAAAATGTAAGACCTTGGGATGTGCGTGCGTGCGTGTGTGCGTACTTAGGGAGGGTTAGGGATAATATTAAGAGAAACAAGATACAAACAACCTTTACTCCCTTGGAGGGGCGGTTTAGTCCAGGGTCATACGTCTGAAATCACAACCTTTAGAATATTTGAATCTGTTGTATAATATTGATCAATGATATTGTACAATAATGATGCTTTCTGTTTGTGTTTCAACTGTGAAAAATACCAACAATAAACACAATTGCATATGCAAATATTCTTCATGTTAGCAGTGTTTTACAATGGAAAACGTGTTTATTGGTACTTTGAATAAGAAAAATTTGAAAAAATAAGCATTAACATATAGAAAGTATATTTAAAGCAACTTTCAAAAATAACATGATCAGTATTTAAGCAAAGTTGTCGCATTTGCGTATGTTATACATTCTGCATTCAAACCATTTCTCAATGAAGTCACCAATTTTACAGTTATAAGGACCTCTTTTGAAAGGAAAGCTCTCTTTCTCACATTCCATGATTCGTTTCACGCCTGTAGTGAACAACTGATGAATGAGAATGTAAAATACTAAGATTTAAAAAGAAATATATCAGAAAAACAGCCAAACTAAGCTATGTTGTTATTTGGGGGTAAGGGTAGTGTAATGTAATTTTACGCAAAAAAGAATTCAGTGACCCCATAATTTTTTTCCTTCAATCAACAGAAAATAAAGTTTTCATGATCACGTTAGTTTTTTGTCAAAGTCTATCGTTCGGGTTTTACATGAGACAAGATTAACGCAAACATTTTATTCAAAACTAAACGTCTTATTTTTCGCTTTAACATAAATATCGGCTTCAATGTTAAAATGATCTCCACAAATTATGCACCATTTCAAAGACATTTTTAAATGAAAATATTATGAGAAACAAGCAAATCGATACTTGTTGACTGAATAGAACGATTTAAGAAAACAGCCTGATGGACGTGAAATAATGGTTCATCAAAAATGGACGTCAATAGTCGTGTTTGAGGGTTTGTAGAGAAAAAAGTTACAGAAATATCAAAAAAGTAAAATACGCATTCTCTGAGGAATATGCTGAATTTTATATTAAACAAAATTTTGAAACGAAACCCAACAACTTCAAATTAGGCGCATTCCACCTTAAGAGTTGTTCTTTTAAGTTTAAATTTCAGAGCTCTCATGGAGCCAAGAACTTTAGAGGCAGATGACATAATATTACATACAAATTTCTTTGCTAAACTAGGTGAGAAGGTCATGGTAAAGATTCTTCAAGATAAGTACTAAAATCTGTTAAAAAATTAAACAAATCTCTTTGCTGTAGCTTCAAAAACAAGTAGGTCAGTCGGCCAGGGCTAAGAACATTAAAGATGAGTATTGAAATCTTTATCGAAAGTTAAAGACGTGGTCCAAGTTTCTATGCTGATCGGTGTGCAAAACTGTACATGTCATCCAAATTTCAAGGCTGTATCTTAAAAAACAAGAAAGTAGGTAGTAGGTCAGTAGGTCAAGGTCACAGTCAAGTGACCCTAATTACTTGGGGTCATCAGGTAATTATAATTAAACAATCTAGGAAATATGATCAGATAGTTTTTGAAGTATTTTTTCCTATACAAGTGACCCCTGGAGCGGGGCCTCTTTTCACCCCAGGGGCATAATTTGAACACTCTTGTTAGAGACCCACTAGGCAATGCCACATACCAAATATCAAAAGCTTAAGCCTTGAATTTTCAGACAAGAATATGTTGTTTTTTTTCCTATATAAGTCTATATAAAACTTGGGGCCCCAGGGCAGGGCCTCTTTTCACCCCAGGGGCATAATTTGAACAATTATGGTAGAGGACCATTAGGCAATGCAACACACAAAATATGAAAAGCCTAGGCCTTGCAGTTTCGGGCAAAAATATCTTTAAAGTTTTTCCTATATATGTTTATGTAAAATTTGGGACCCCCTGGGTGGTGCCTCTTTTCACCTCAGGGGCATAATTTGAATAATCTTGGTAAAGGACCACTAGGCAATGCAACATACCCAATATCAAAAGCCTAGGCATTTCAGTTTCAGAACAAAAGATTTTTTAAAGTTTTTTTCTTATATAAGTCTATGTAAAACTAGGTACCCCTGTGGCGAGGCCTCTTTCCACCCCAGGGACATAATTTGAATAAAATTAGTAGAAGACCACAAGGCAATGCTACATACCAAATATCAAAGGCCTAGGTCTTTTGGTTTCAGACGAGAAGATTTTTAAAATTTTTCTCCTATATAAGTCTATGTTAAACTTGGGACCCCCGGGGTGGGGCCTCTTTTCACCCCAGAGGCATAATTCAAACAATCTTGGTAGAGGACCACTAGATGATGTCACATACCAAATATCAAAACTCTATCACCTGTGGGTTTTGAAAAGATGATTTTCGAAGTTTTTTTGCTATATAAGTCGTTATAAACCATGTGAACTCCAGGGGCAGGGCCATATATATGATATTTGACCCCAGGGGGATAATTTGAACAATCTAGGCAGAGGGCCACTAGATGATGTTACATACCAAATATCAAAGCCCTAGGCCCAGTGGTTTTGGACAAGAAGATTTTCAAAGTTTTTCCCTATATAAATCTATGTAAACCATGTGACCCCACCTCCCCTCAAGGGCGGGACCAGAGTTCTGTATGGAATTCATTTCTTTGACTACTTTTCAATGAGGATCATGCAAGTAACATTCCTGTGTAATTTCATCAAAATTGGACTGGTGGTTTAGGCTGGGAGGTGTTGACGGACGACATACAACGGGATGCAACATTCGCGGGACAATCACTGTCCACAAAAGCTCACCCTTGAGCATTTTGTGCTCAGATGAGCTATTATCAAAGTCCTAGGCTCTGCGGTTATGGACAAGAAGATTTTCAAAGTTTTTCCCTGTATAAGTTTTTATCAACCATGTGACCCCAGTGGCAGGGCCAAATTTGACCTAGGGGGATAATTTGAACAATCTTGGTCAAGGACCACTAGATGATGCTACATGCCAAATATTGAAGCCCTATCACCTGTGGTTTTGGACAAGAAGATTTTCAAAGGTTTTCCCTATATAAATCTATGTAAACCATATGACCCCCCCCCCACCCCCGACCAGGGCAGGGCCATATTTGACCCTAGGGGGATAATTTAAACAAACTTAGCATAGAACCATTAGATGATGCCACAAATCAAGTATAAAAGCCCTATAGCTACTGTGATTTTGGACAAGAAGATTTTTAAAGTTTTTCCTTTCGGTTCCATGGCAACCAGAGTTCTGTATGATATTCAATTCTTTGACTAATTTTCAATGAGGATCATGCAAGGAACATTCCTGTGAAGTTTCATCAAAACTGGACTGGTGGTTTAGGCTCGGAGGTGTTGACAGACGCCGAATGACGCCAGACAATCACTGACCACAAAAGCTCACCCTTGAGCACTTCATGCTCAGGTGAGCTAATAAGAGAGGTACAGATAAAGTGTATCAAAACACTATATATGTATAATTCTAGGCAAAAAGGGGGCATAATTCAGGAATTATTGGTGAAAGAGTTATGCACCTTGTGTCATATAATGTGGGTGATGATGTGGAACAAATATTTCAAGTATGAATCAAATGCATTTCGTAATAACTGAGATATAGTGACAATGCATCAAAATTGTATTTTATGATGTTACACCTGTGTACCAAAAACATTTAAATCTGTCAAGAACTGTCACTGGAGTGTTTAATGACTCCAATGGTGGATGAATATTGCACAATAGCTTGAGTCTGTATTAAAAAGTGAGGTACAGATAAAGTGTATCAAAACACTATATAATTCTAAGCTAAAAAGGGGCATATTTCAGGAAATATTGGTGCAAGAGTTATGCACCTTGTGCCATATGATGTGGGTGATGATGTGGAACAACTACAGTGAAACACCGCTCGCTCGAGCATCGATGACTCGAGCTCGCTCGAGCAATTCGTGTGGTCCCGGCCGATTTCCTTCTATTTTCTATGTGTAATTACCATGGCTGGGTCGAGCATCGATAACTCGATCGGTCGAGCATGACCATGATCCCTGTGTATTAATTTACTCTTTGTTGCTTCTGGCTAACTCGAGCAGAGGTGTCAAAATTTTTCACACCTTCGACGATCACAATGTATCGGTTAATTTAAAATATTCGCACGCCGTGAGAATTGCGTGGTCTATTCCCCAACTATCTTAAATGTTTGTTTGTCGGTATATTTGATCTGATAATGAGATTAATTATTGATGAAAGGTTAAAGAAAAGTTTTATTGATCAAATACTGATCAATTACTATTTACTTTAGATTAAAGCAAGTATGTTATTACTTATTACATCATAGATAACGTTTTTCTTAAAATGTCACGCGTTTGTTATTATTACGCATCACAGTTTCCTCTGCAAATGGTCCCGATGACAATTGGTAAAATAAAACTTCAATTTTCTTCGTATGTTGGTCAATGTTTAGGTCGCTCGAAACCATGGATAACTCGAGCATTTTGCTCATCCCCTTGCGACCTCGAGCGAGCGGTGTTTCACTGTACTTCAAGTCTGAAACAAATGCATTTCGTAATAACTGAGATATAGTGAAAATGCATCAAAATTAACCTTAAATTCTTAGAGTAAAAGGGGGCATAATTCATGAACAAGAGGGCCATTAAGGCCCTGTATCGCTCACCTGACCTACTGGCCTAAAGATTAACAAAATTAACATTCTGACCAAGTTTCATTAACATATGGTCATAAATGTGGCCTCTAAAGTGTTAACTAGCTATTCTTTTGATTTGACCTCGTAACCTAGTTTTGACCCGACATGACCCAGATTCAAACTTGACCTAAAGATCATCAAGTTAACATTCTGACTAAGTTTCATGAAGATACAGTCATAAATGTGGCCTCTAGAGTGTTAACAAGCTTTTCCTTTGATATCACCTATTGAACTAGTTTTTGACCCCACCTGACCAAGATTTAAACTTGACCTAAAGATCATCAAGATTAACATTCTGACCATGTTTTATTAAGATATGGTCATAAATGTGGCCTCTAAAGAGTTAACTAGCTTTAACCTTTGATTTGACCTGGTGACCTAGTTTTTGATCCAACATGACCCAGATTCGAATTTTTTGTAAAGATTATCAAGTTTAACATTCTGACTAAGTTTCATGAAGATACAGTCATAAATATGGCCTCTAGAGTGTTAACTAGTTTTTCCTTTGATTTGACCTGGTGACCTAGTTTTTGACCCTACCTGACACGGATTCAAATTGGACCTTAAGATTATCAATATTAACATTCTGACCAAGTTTCATTAAGATATGGTCATAAATGTGGCCTCTACAGTGTAAACTAGCTTTTCCTTTTATTTGACCTGGTGACCTAGTTTTTGACCGCAGATGACCCTATATCAAACTCGTCCAAGACTTTATTGAGGATAACATTCTGATCATGTTTCATTAAGATTGGGCCAAAATTGTGACCTCTAGAGTGTTAACAAGCTTTTCCTTTGATTTGACCTGGTGACCTAGGTTTTGACCCCAGATGCCACAATATCGAAATAGTCCAAGATTTTATTATGGGTAACATTTTGACCAAGTTTCATTAAGATTGAGCCAAAAATGTGGCCTCTAGAATGTTAACAAGCTTTTCCTTTGATTTGACCTGGTGTCCTAGTTTTTGAACCCAGATGACCCAATATCAAACACATCCAAGGATTTATTGAGGGTAACATTCTCACCAAATTTCATTAGGATTGGGACAAAATTGTGACCTCTAGAGTGTTAACAAGCTTTTCCTTTGATTTGACCTGGTGACCTAGTTTTTGACCCCAGATGACCCAATATCAAAATCATCCAAGATTTTATTGAGGGTAACATTCTGACCAAGTTTCATTAAGATTGGGCCAAAAATGTGACCTCTAGAGTGTTAACAGTCAAATTGTTGACAACGGACGGACGACAACGGACGACGACACAGGGCGATCACTAAAGCTCACCTTTGAGCACTTCGTGCTCAGGTGATCTAAAAATTGGTGTCAAAGTTATGCACCTTGTGTCACATGATGTGGGTGATAAGGTGGAACATCTATTTTAAGTTTGAATCAAATCCATTTAGTAATAACTGAGATAAAGTGAAAGTGTATCAAAACTTGAAACTGAAATTCTAAGTAAAAAGGGGGGCATAATTTATAAAATATTGGTGCAAGAGTTATGGCCCTTGTGTCATATGATATGGGTGATGATGTTGAACAACTATTGTAAGTTTGAATCTAATCCATTTAGTAATAAAACCCTTCCAGCCACATAGAAGGTTTGAAGCAAAAACCAAATATCTAACATTTAACCTTGAATTGTGACCTTGACCTTTAACCATCAGGCATAGGTGATGTGTTCAACATGTCAGCTGGTCTTAAGAAATAATAATGTGACTTTAAATTAAAATCCTTCCAGGCATACAGATTTCGGGATGTGACACGACGCAACAGGACAGGACATACCAAACTGACTCCTATAATTATAGCCCCCACAACATGTTTGGTGGGGATATAATAAGAATGATATCAACATTTTATGATACATACCCCTTTAAAATGCTAATGCTTGATATAAAAAAATTATAAAGTCCAAACAAGAGGGTCATGATGACCCTGAATCGCTCACCTGAGTAATATGAGCCACATGTTTAAAATGGTAAACTGATGCTAAAATGTTAGAAAGTAGGTCAGTAGGTCACATTCATGGTCACTGAAAGTCAGTTTTAAGATTGGTGTGCAAAACTATACATGTCATCCAAATTTCAAGATTGTATCTTAAAATACAAGAAAGTAGGTAAGTAGGTCAAGGTCACAGTCAAGTGACCCCTAATCGCTTGGGGTCATCAGGTAATTATAATTAAACAGTCTACATGCCTGGTAAACAACAGTGCTCCCTCTTGCAGAGGTATACAGTAAATCGTTCTGTCGCAACTTCCGAGCTAGTGCATGTAACAATAAAAGAACGTCAATAAAGGTGAGTGTTATCCTATTTTTTGCATTTTTACAAAACATTGTATAGAATATCAAAAATCTGGGAATGGTAGGCCATGTAGATATGATTTAACTTTACAGAGAACTTAAAGTTGATTTGTGGTCGTGGTGATGTTTAAAAGATTTCTTAAGTTTTTCCTTTCGGTTGCCACGGCAACCAGAGTTCTGAACAGAATTCAATTCTTGAACAATTTTTGAAGAAGACCATCCAAGGAACATTCCTGTGAAGTTTCATCAAAATTGGCCTGGTGGTTTACGAGAAGATGTTGTTTAAAGGAAAATGTTGAGAAACGACAGGCTACGGACAATCACTGGCCACAATAGCTCACCCTTGAGCACTTATGCTCAGGTGAGCTAAAGAGGATAATTTTAGTAGAAAGTTACTATATTTAGTATCAAGTTTCACATTCAGGAGGTAGGGAAAATCTCAGTGGTACAAACTGAACAAACTGAATAGAAACAGTTTCTTCTATTTTTAGCAAACAATGACCTTGAACTTGACCCTAGTGACCTCATATGCAATCCAAAACTCCGTCTCAATGCAAGCTACCTATGTTTCAAATTTCATTGCATTTTGTCCCTCCTAACTCCAGTTATTGAGCGGAAACCAAAAACTGAAGCTGCTCACTGCCAAAGTGCCTGCCCGACGACATTCACCAATCTTATGACTAGGTTTTTAAAAACCTGGTTAATAATACATACTTTAACAACAGGATGACAAAGCAACAATCCACAACACAACATAGAGAAAGATATTTACCTGTTATACATGCTGTGACCAGATGAACATCTGTTGGTGATCTGTTAAAAGCATCTGGAAATTACAGGCATTCTTTAATACAGTTATCTAAGAAATCAGAAGTGCAGAATGCAAACTTTTCTTTTCTTTAAAAGGTCAGGGTAGGTAATGGAGGAGGTACATGCTTCTGAGAGTCTAATGAAAAATAGTGATTATTAACATTTATAGTAGTCGCAACTTGACCGCGATGGTTGACCTTAGGCTGATTATTCATATCGATTATTTCATTATAGAAATCAAGGGTGCTAAGGGTAGCGGTATATATTTATATGGAATTAGTTTGTATATAATGCAGTTTCAAAGTATATACACTTACATTTGATCAGTTAAAACTTTCCAATACAGTAATTTATATTTACACAAACTTTTATTTCCTTTTTCTCGTGCAGCTCGTGTGTTACGTACACTCCTTTTCAATAATAGGCTGTGCCTCATTATGTATTATAATACAAAGGTCAACCATCGGGGTCAAGTTGCGTCCACTATACAAAGTGTTGTAAAATAATAAAACCTCTGAAAAATAGTGTTTAAATAAAAATTGATGGAGTTTAATTAAAAGCTTTAGACTCTGAAGGCTGGATTTAATGTGATTAAGCTATTAATCAATACAGTACTATACACAACTAGAAATGTGTCCATGGGACACAGATGCCCCCACTACATGACAATTTTTTCCCAGGTCAGGGGCCAGAACTCCTACAATACTGAATGAATCCGGATGCGAAACCCCAGGTGCACAACTGCACATGCTGACCAACATTCCTGTAAACTTTGGTGACTCTAGGTCAAATACTTTTGGAGCTACACACGACACAACATTAAAATGACCCATTTTTAACTAAGTCAGTGGCTATAACTCCTACATGACTGAATGAATCCGGACGCGAAACCCCAGGTGCACAACTGCATATGCTGACCAACATTCCTGTAAACTTTGGTGATTCTAGGTCAAATACTTTTGGAGCTATGCGCGACACAACATTAAAATGACCAATTTTTAACTAAGTCAGTGGCTATAACTCCTACATGACTGAATGAATCCGGACGCGAAACCCCAGGTGCACAACTGCATATGCTGACCAACATTCCTGTAAACTTTGGTGATTCTAGGTCAAATACTTTTGGAGCTATGCGCGACACAACATTAAAATGACCAATTTTTACTAAGTCAGGGGCCATAACTCCTACATGACTGGATGAATCCAGACGCGAAACCCCAGGTGCACAACTACACATGCTGACCAACATGCCTGTAAAGTTTTGTGACTCTAGGTCATATACTTTTGGAGCTAGGCGCGACACAACATTAAAATGACCAATTTTTACAAAGTAAGGGGCCATAACTTCTACAGGACTGAATGAATCCGGACGCGAAACCCCAGGTGCACAACTACACATGCTGACCAACATTCCCGTAAAGTTTTGTGACTCTACGTCAAATACTTTTAGAGCTACGCGCGACACAACATTTTCGGAAGGACGGACGGACGGAAGGACGGATGGACAAGAGCAAATCTATATGCCCCCCCCAAAGTGGTGGGGGCATAAAAAGGACTCAATATGGCGGACATTGGTGAGAGAAAATCAATATAGGTCAGGTAGCAATTTATATACTAGACGTGATAGTTTACGAGGAAATACACCACGAAAAAAGTTCTTCATCTTCATCACCGAGGAAATTGAAATAGAAATGAATAACAAAGGCAAAAAAAACCAGATAAAAGGAAAGAAACAAGAGGGTCATGATGACCCTGGATCGCTCACCTGAGTAATATGAGCTACATGTTTCAAATGTCAAACTGATGATAAAATATTAAGACAGTCAGTAGGTCACATTTATAGTCAATGAAATTCAGTTTTAAGATTGGTGTGCAAAACTGTGTAAGTCATCAAAATTTCAAGGCTGTATCTTAAAAAACAAGAAAGTAGGTCAGTAGGCCAAGGTCAAAGTCAAGTGACATCCTTTTACTTGGGGTCATCAGGTAATTATAATTAATATCAATTATTTTATCTTTGAAATAATTGCTTTTATTTTTTACGAAACTGTCAGTTTGTCATCGCGTATCTATACTTAGGTCAGTTTGTCATCCTGTATCTATACCTATCTATATCTATACATGTATGATCATGTATGTTTTTAGTAAGCTTTGTGAAGCAAAACTGGTTTTGGTTACAGGTTTATTATAAGCGAAACATATTTATAAACCAGATTTGTTCGGGAACCAAACGCAAAATATGAACATATATAACGCAGAAACTTGTGCAATATTCTCAGTCAATAAACTTACACAACTTACGAAACAACGCTTGTTAGATTTTCCCACCCGCCACACCCCAAGTCAGAACGTAGTAAATATGTATTTTTGACTACAGTTGTAATACTATTACGTAAATTCACTTATTTTAATATACAGTTATATGGCATGTTCCTATTTATCTGATTTTAGACAAACTAATTGCTCTTTCAAGTATTTGTGTTACAGACAATGTGCCTCCGAGCTGACGAGCTGGTTACCCGTTAAACCTTGAGTGGCCATAATACCCCAATACATTAGAATAAGCCACAGAGGCTTTTGATTATTTTATTTTAACTATATCAATGTTTATTCAAATATATAGTATATTGAATTAAAATTGAGATTATTGCACATTTTCTGTTGGTTTTGATTTCGGATAATGAAATAAACAGTTTTGGAAATAGGATCAAATGATTTTTTAAGTTCTTTTTCCTATATAACTATAATATATATATATAAAACGAATGACCCCAGGGCAGGGCCTCTTTTAACCAAAGGGGCATAATTTTAACAATTTTGGTAGAGGACTACTAAACAATGCATCATACCAAATATCAAAAGCCTAGGTAGTATGGTTTCAGACAGAAAGATTTTTAAAGTTTTTTTTCTATATAAGTCTATAAAAACTTGGGACCCCAGGGCAGGGCATCTTTCCATCCCAGGGGTACAATTTGAACAATTTTGGTTGAAGACCATAAGACAATGCTACTAACCAAATATCAAAGGTCTAAGTGTTGTGGTTTCAGACAAGAAGATTTTTAAATTTTTTCCTGTACAAGTCTATGTAAAACTTGGGACCCTGGGGAGGGGCCGTATATGACCCTAGGAGGATAATTTGAACAATCTTGGTAGAGGACCACTAGATGATGCTACACACCAAATATCATAGCCCTTGGACCTGTGGTTTTGAAAAAGAAAATTTTCAATGTTTTCCTATATAAGTCTATGTAAACCATGTGACCCCCAGGGCGGGGCCATATTTGACCCTAGGAGGATAATTTGAACAATCTTGGTAGAGGACCACTAGATGACGCTACACGCCAAATATTAAAGCCCTACGACCTGTGGTTTTGGACAAGAAGACTTTTTAAAAAAATTTCCTATGGTTGCCATGGCAACCAGAGTTCTGTATGGAATTCAATTCTTTGAACACTTTTTAAAGAAGACCATCCAAGGAACATCCCTGTGAAGTTTCATCAATATTGGCCTGGTGACTTAGGAGATGATGATGTTTAAAGGGAAGTGTGGTCGGACACCGGACGGATGGACGCTGGACGGTGAGCGATCACAATAGCTCATCCTCAGCCATTGGCTCATTACTGCTGATGTTTTTTTTGTGTAAGTATCATAAATATTTAGACCATTTGCATGCGCGATAATGTTCTTATAGTGTGCTTATGCATCAAATTACAGCTCGGATACAGGCATATATCAAAATGTGCAATTGTGCTAATCAGGAGAAAAGATCTTGACACAGCAATTTTTAAGATATTTTAATGAAATCACAGTCATCCTGTAGTAACAGTGTTCTTAAACAGCACTACATTCTCTGATTTTTTAAATAAGTTGTATCAATAAAAATATAAGACAGAATGTTAACATACACAGTTTGAAAGTGGTGATAGCTGCACCACGGAAATGTCGATACCTCTTTTACTTATCACCACTTTTTTGTGGTGGCGCTACGGTTTAGCAGCCGTGTCCAGGCATGAAGAATAAATTTTCCGGACAAAGTCATTCTTGTATCTGACCTTTGGCCTCTATATGTGAACTTGACCTTAGACCTAGTGACCAGGTTCTTGCACATGACACTCTGTCTCGTGGTGGTGAACATTTGTGCCAAGTAATATTAAAATCCCTTCAAGGATTGTTGAGTTACAGACTCAACAGAAAAGAAGCCCTTTTGGCCTTTGACTTCCAAATGTGACCTTGACCTTGCAGCTAAGGGCCCATGTTTTGCGCATGACACATTGTCTCATCAAGAGGAATATTTGTGCCAAGTAATATTAAAATCCTGTTTTGCATGACAAAGTTATAGACCAGACAGGCAAAAAGTCCCATTGACCTTTGATCTCCAAATGTGACCTTGACCTTTAAGCTAGGGTTCTGGGTGTTGCGCATTACATGTCATCTCATCATGGGGAACATTTATGCCAAGTAATATTAAAATCCCTTGATGGATGACAGAGTTCTGGACCGTACAGGAAAAAAACACCATTGACCTTTGACCTCCAATTGTGACCTTGACCTTTGAGCTAGGGGTCCAGATTTTGTGCATGACACATCATCTTAGACAGGAAAAAAAAACCCTGTTGACCTTTGACCTCCAACTGTGACCTTGACCTTTGAGCCAGGGATCAGCTGGGATCCCGATGAATTTTCCCAGTGGGATTCCCAATTGCCATCCCAGTCATTTTTCCAAGTGGGATTCCCCCTGAGGATCCTGGAATCCTGATAAATTTTCCCGATGGGATCCCACCCTCATTCAGGTGGGATTCCCAGTCATTTTTTTCTGTGGGCCAATGAACCGGAACCATTTGAACAACTTTGAAAAAGGGCTACCCAGAGATCATCTGTGTCGAGTTTCATTAAAATCCATTCAGTGGTTTTGGAGGAGATGTTGTTCAAAGAAATTGTTGATGGAAAGTGACCACGCCATCCGGTGGCCATATTTTTTTAAAAATTTGAACAGTATTTGTAGAAGGTCACACAAGGACCATTTGTGTGAAATTATTTTAGAATTAGGCTAATAGTTTAATACAAGAAAATTTTCTAAGTTTCTACTATATACATATAGGGAAAAGTGACCACACCCCCTGGCAGCCATGTTTTTTGATGAATCAGAATATTTTGAAAAATCTTGGTAAAGCATCTAAAAAGGACCATTTGCGTAAAATTATTTTGAAATCAGGCCAGCAGTTTCACACAAAACGATTTTTTAAATTTACACTATATACATAATTATAAGGAAAAGTAACCACGGTCCCTGGCGGCTGTGTTTTTTGACGAATCAGAATAATCTGAATAATCTTAGTAGACGATCACACAAAGACCATTTGTGTTAAATCATTTTGAAATTGGGCCAACAGTTTCACACAAGAAGATTTTTAAATTTTCTACTATATACATATAGGGAAAGTAACCACACCCTCTGGTGGCCATGTTTTTTTGACGAATCGGAATAATTTGAGCAATCTTGCTAGAGGGACTCACACAAGAACCATTTCTGTAAAATTATTTTAAAATCGGGCCAGCAGTTTCACACAAGTTTTTTTAAATTTCTGCTATAAACATATAGGGAAAAGTGACCACGCCCCCTTGCAGCCATGTTTTTGATGAATCGGAATAATTTGAACAATCTTGGTAGTGGGTCATACAAGGACCATTTGTATTTCATTATTTTAAAATCTGGCAAGCAGTTTCACACAAGAAGGTTTTTCAGTTTAGGAGCCCCTATGTGCAACCAAGTGGAACCGTTTGAATAACTTTGATAGAGGACCACCCAAGGAATATCATGACCATGTTTCATCAAAATCCATTCAGTGGTTTTGGAGGAGATGTCCTTTAACTCATTCTGCCCTAAAGCGTTATCTCCACTTCTACTCTGCTGATATTTATCTGTCAGCCACCTAGGAGGCTGATAAGCCAATCTACGCTGAATACCTAGAGATGTTTTGAGAGCCCTTATGGAAAAATTATAGTTTGCCGCGAACACTTGCTGCGATCATGCCGCAAATATCCGGCTAACATGCCGTGAACACTTTTGATACAACTGGTATAACTGTTCGCGGGATGTTTGTTTGGTGTTCACTTTTCACATGCAAATTAGTTTTGCCGCGAACAAGTTGCCGCGAACTTCCCGCGAACAAGTAGCTGTGAACTTCCCGCGAACAAGTTGCTGCGATCATCCCACGAACTAGTTGCTGCGAACATCCCGCAAACTAGTTGCTGCGGACATCCCGCAAACTAGCTGAAAACCATCTCTACAGAAATTGTGTACAAAAAAGCATGTACAGAAAAAGTGCAAAAACAAATAAATTAGTAGGAATCAGGGATATAAATTTATCGAATGAACTTGAACATTGAGGTTGTAACAAATTCAAATTGTCAATGTCTGAACTTTTTCATATCATATTTGGAGCATTTTAAACAAAGTTTTAATGATAAAATATGTTTGAATTTTAACTGTTTTAACTGTTACTTGTCATTTCAATAACAGTGTCTGAGTGCATGTATTCATTTCATCCCAATGTTTTTCTTCACACTGCTTATAAGTTATATGTATCACTACAAATCTGTCATAGTTTTACATGTTAATTATCAGACTTATGACGCTTAGAAATTGTCAAAATAAGCTAGTTTTATATTTTTTAGATAATCTGATACAGCTCTACAAAAGGTTAAGCATATCTATTTCATTTTCAAAATTCCTTATGTTTACTGAGATATATGAGTATAGATATTAAACATAAATTTTCTGACTTACCATAAACAAATATATATTCCTATCAGCCTCTAAGAATTACTTATGAAAACTGTCTGTAATGCACACAGATTTCCTTCTAAACATGTCCAGAATATCTGGTTGTAATTAACTTATCAGACTCATACTGTGACCTTACAGATAATGTTACAAATTAATTGATCTACAATTACCTGCTCTTATAAAAGCTCTTCAGTAACAGTTTACCAAAAGATTATAATCTTCTAAGTTCTTCTCGTGAACATGCCGCGATCATTGGTCTTCCTGCGAATATTCCGCGAACTAGTATCAAACCAATCGTGGCATGATCGCGGTAGCAGCGAATATCCCACAAATACTTCCTGCGAATAGGTATGTTCGCGGCATGTTCGCAGCATGTTCGCGGCTTTTTGACCATTTCGTAAGGGAGATAACATTGATTTTGTAGTTTTTTGCTTGGGCTATTGGTGTTAATTAGTGACATATGACATCAAATATGTGCTAATAGGTATGAAATTTGCACTTTGCAAGTAAATTGAAGTAGCTACGCAACAAAGTTAATTTCATGCAGCTGTGTAATACATTCATTTCAACAGACTGTTGAATAGACACAAAACATCGAATTTTGTTTAGGCTAAACAACATTTATAAAATGCTAAATTTTATCATGCACGGATTTAAACAACAAATAAGAACAATTCTTAAAATATTTTTAAATAAATATTATTGTCATTTTCTAACACTGACTTTACTCAGTTATACGCATCCAGACAATTAAAACGCATCAAAATAAAGTTATTTCTCATAAAAAATTGTGTATGTATTTAATATGAAGTTGTAATTAAATGAAAAAAGATGAATATTTTAACTATTTTAAACAAAAACTACACCGCTGAATATGAGATAATTTTGGACTAATTTTCAGAAATCATGTTGTTTTTTTTTATGAAAATTTGAATTTTGAAACAATTATGTAGAGTTTCCAAAGTATCGCACACGAGCTGTCGAAATAACTGAGTTATTTTTAACACTTTATTCCATAGATCAAGAGACAGTTTCGAATTTTAACAACAAAATATATAGATGCATAAATAAATAAATAAATAAATAAATTGAGGCTTTTTCTAGCTGCATAGCTGGGTTTTTAATTTTATCTTTTTATATTATATTGACAGATTTGAATGAAATTTTGGCTCAATGTTTAATGATGTTTTATTGTAACAAGAGGGCCATGATGGCCCTATATCGCTCACCTGTTATCATTGCACTTGAGGACAAGAAGGTCCTCAGAAAAAATATCTAAGTCCTAAGGACAGGAACAACAAAGGGAAGAAATTAAACCAAAAAGAAAAAAAAAATTCTTACAAGGTACAGATATGCCAAAATACACCTAAAAATTGGAGGTACCATCCATGTTGTACCACAGAAAAGTGGTCTCGGTTTTTCCCTACAGCCAATAATAAAAAAGTTACTAAAAAAAAGCTATTTATAGTAACGTAAATGGGAAGTAATAAAAAAAAATGACTGTAAGTTAACAAAAGAAGGATCTGCCAAATAAATCTGTTGACATAAATGAAATTTCATATCAGTATCTTCATTAGTTACGGAGATATACCCACTTTAATTTGAAATAAAGGGAGGTAATTACATAAATGACATAAAATCAGTCCATAGTTATCTACCCTCATTGACTCTGTCCAACTAATGACAATAATGAAATTTCAAATAAGTCCTACAAGTACTTACTGATATAAATCCATTTTGATTACAATCAGGGGAGGTAATCAGTTATAAAATAACTCTGGAACCTACGAATGGATCTGATTTGTCATGGAATCCAAGATTTATTGTTGTTGAAGATATTTTGAAAGTTTGTATCAAATAAAACCATAAATGAAGTTTCTATATGGCTGCAAAAGCCAAAATAGCCAATTTTGGACCTTTAAGGGGCCATAACTCTGGAACCCATGAAGGAATCTGGCCAGTTCAAGAAAGGAACCAAGATCTTGTGGTGATACAAGTTTTGTGCAAGTTTGGTTAAAATCAAATCATAAATGAAGCTGCTATTGTACAGACAAGGTCAAAATAGCTAATTTTGGCCCTTTCAGGGGCCATAACTCTGGAATCCATTATGGGATCTGGCTGGTTCAAGAAAGGAACCTAGATCTTATGGTGACACAAGTTTTTTGCAAGTTTGATTAAATTCAAATCATAAATGAAGCTGCTATTGTGCAGACAAGGTCAAAATGGCTAATCCTGGCCTTTTCAGGTGCCATCACTCTGGAACCCATAATGGAATCTCGCCAGTTCAAGAAAGGAACCAAGATCATATGGTGATACAAGTTGTGTGCAAGTTTGGTTAAAATAAAATCATAAATGAAGCTGCTATTGTACAGACAAGGTCAAAATAGCTAATTCTGGCCCTTTCAGGGGCCATAACTCTGGAACCCATAACGGAATCTGACCAGTTCAAGAAAGGAGCCAACATCTTATGGTGATACAAGTTATGTGCAAGTTTGGTAAAAATCAAGTTATAAATAAAGCTGCTATTGTGCAGACAAGGTCAAAATAGCTAATTTTGGCCCTTTCAGGGGCCATAACTCTGGAACCTGTAATGGGATCTGGCCAGTTCAAGAAAGGAACCGAGATCTTATGGTGATACAAGTTGTGTGCAAGTTTGGTTAAAATAAAATCATAAATGAAACCACTATCGTGCAGACAAGAAATTGTTGACGCACGGACGCATGAGACGCACGGACGGACAGACTGACGATGGGTGATCACTAAAGCTCACCTTGTCACTATGTGACAGGTGAGCTAATAAAACATAAGAGCGATTATAATCAAAAGTTAACTCATTTAGCCGTAAAATTGTTTGATCCCACAGATTGTATTATTTGCTGCACTGCGACGAGCGAAAAAGTATATATTTTTGGGTTGCATTATTTCAACTGTCATTTCTCAATGAATCTTCGTTGGTATCTATTAATTTATTTATTCATTTATCTATTTACCTATTTTTTTTGTTTCGATTATATAAAGAATCATCCGTAATATTCAGGCTTTCGAGAAATCACAAATTATAACTGGAATGACGCTCGCTTTTACAGCTTTCTTCAACGAAAGCATTTATTTTTTCACAACAACCGGTTTTATTTATGTTTTAAAAATGTTAAGCAGCAAAAAAATTGATTGGTCCAATTTATGAGAAAGAACTTTAAGATTTCATTTAAGACCAATGAAATGTGACGACTGAAAGCGTCACGCGGAATTCAGAGCTATTACTGTAAAGACGCATGTACGCGGCATGCGGTTTCCAGATGTAGATAACAACACCGCCTAGAAGCGGCACGCGGTATACAGATAACAAGAGGGCCATGAAGGCCCTGTTTCGCTCACCTGACCTATTGACCTAAAGATCATCAAGATAGTTTCATTAAGATATGGTCATAAATGTGGCCTCTTAAGTGTTAACTAACTTTTCCTCTGACTTGACCTGGTGACCTAGTTTTTGACCCCATATGACCCAGATTCGAACTTGACCTAAAGATCATCAAGATTAACATTCTGACTAAGTTTCATAAAGATACAGTCATAAATGTGGCCTCTAGAGTGTTAACAAGCTTTTCCTTTGATTTGACCCGGTGACCTAGTTTTTGACCCACCTGACCCAGATTTGAACATGACCTATAGATTATCAAGATTAACATTCTGACCAAGTTTCATTAAGATATGGTCATAAAAGTGGCCTCGAGAGTGTTAACTAGCTTTTCCTTTGATTTCACCTGGTGACCTAGTTTTTCACCCTACATGACCCAGATTCAAACTGACTTTGAGAACATCATGAGTAACATTCTGACCAAGTTTCATGAAGATACAATCATAAATGTGACCTCTACAGTGTTAACAAGCTTTTCCTTTGATTTGACCCGGTGACCTAGTTTTTGACCTCATATGACCCAGATTCAAACTTGACCTAAAGATCATCAAGATTAACATTCTGACTAAGTTTCATAAAGATACAGTCATAAATGTGGCTTCTAGAGTGTTAACAAGCTTTTCCTTTTATTTGACTCGGTGACCTAGTTTTTAACCGCATCTGACCCAGATTTGAAAAAGACCTGTAGATCATCAAGGTTAATATTCTGACCAAGTTTCATTAAGATATGGTCATAAATGTGGCCTCTAGAGTGTTAACTAGCTTTTCCTTTGATTTGACCTAGTGACCTAGTTTTTGACCGCAGATGACCCAGATTCAAATTGGACTTTGAAATCATCATGAGTAACATTCTGGCCAAGTTTCATGAAGATACAGTTATAAATGTGGCCTCTACAGTGTTAACAAGCTTTTCCTTTGATTTGACCTGGTGACCTAGTTTTTGACCCCAGATGACCCAATATCAAACTCATTCAAGATTTTATTAAGGGTAACATTCTGACCAAGTTTCATTAAGATTGGGCCAATATTGTGACCTCTAGAGTGTTAACAAGCTTTTCTTTTGATTTGACCCAGTGACCTAGTTTTTGAACCCAGATGACCCAATATCAAACTCATCCAAGATTTTATTGAGGGTAACATTCTGACCAAGTTTCATTAAGATTGGGCCAAAATTGTGACCTCTAGAGCGTTAACAAGCTTTTCCTTTGATTTGACCTGGTGACCTAGTTTTTGACCCCAGATGACCCAATATCAAACTCGTCCAAGATTTTTATGAGGGTAACATTCTGACCAAGTTTCATTAAGATTAGTCCAAAATTGTGACCTCTAGAGTGTTAACAGTCAAATTGTTGACGACGGACAACTGACGACGGACACGGGGCGATCACAAAAGCTCACCTTGAGCACTTTGTGCTCAGGTGAGCTGAAAATCAACCGACACATAAATGCGTCGCGCGTGCAGAATGAGTTAAACACAACTGTTGATGATGGAGGGACAACCTGACCGACAGATGGATGGACGCACGCACGACAGACACAGCATCATCACAATAGCTCACCATGAGCTCTTTGTGCTCAGGTGGGCTAAAAATGAATGTAAACGACCCAAGTGAAAGAAAGAAGACCTAGTGAAATTTATAGTGTCTAGTGTATAATAGTATTCATATATTTTAGTCAAAACTAAAACTAAGTACAAAGGGATATCACATGAAAACTTATCAAAACTGAGTCCAAATCTATTACATGGTCAAAAAAGGTAACTGACAGGCAGACTGATGAATGGCATCGAGCTAATGCAGCTAAAGATACAGCAGTTGTGATATTTTATACTACTTACCAAATAGTTTGAATGATAGTTCCTCTGACATTCCCCTGCTATCTTTAAATCCTCCAACAAGAGTTAACTCTAGTCTGAAATACAAAAAAAAATGTATATGTAAATGCTTTTAGCTGCCCAAATGCCCTTATCTGTCTGTCGTTCTCAATTATGCAGTAAAGGCATTTCAAACATCTAAGTATATTTCTACCATCTCAATGGAATCTTTTTGCAGTATTTCCATTTTACCACTTAAAATTTTATCACTTCAAAAGATGTTACATGCTATCCTTAAAGAAAATAAATAGAGCTGTTTGTTAAACATTATGTAATAAGTTTAGCACTCCAAAAATTCTTTCAAGAACTTTTCAAAATTCAGCATAAGTTTATATTTCTTATACTGTAGATGATGAAATTAGGCTCTGTAGGTACATTTTAGTAGTTTAAAAGTGACAGACAAATGCATCCACGCATACATAATACAAATATACATACATACAGTACTTTATACAATTATGCATACACATGTATACACACCACTACAAGTCGCTATAAGATATATAAAACAAGAGCTCGTAGAACACGATATATCCCCCCCCGGCCACCCCTGATGCATTCAGTAACTGCAAAAGGAAAAGAAATTTTTTGGTCACTGTACACAAAAGTTCTACTGTTCTGGGTCAATGTGACCTTTGACCTATTGACCTCAAAATCAATAGGGTCATCTGCTGGTCATGATCAACCTCCCTATTAAGTTTCTTGATCCTAGGCCCAAGCATTCCCAAGTTATTATCTGAAAAAGGTTTAACTGTTCCAGGTCAATGTGACCTTGACCTCAAAAACAGTAGGGGTCATCTGCTGGTCATGACCAACCTCCCTATCAAATTCATGATCCTAAGCCCAAGAGTTCTTGAGTTATCATTCAGAAAACATTAAACTGTTCTGGGTCACTGTGACCTTGACCTTTGACCTACTGATCTCAAAATCAATAAGGGTAATCTGCTGGTTATGACCAATCTCCCTATTAACTTTCATGATCCTATGCCTAAGCATTCTTGAGTTATCATCTGGAAACCGTTTAACTGTTCCGTGTCATTGTAACCTTGACCTTTGAACTACTGACCTCAAAGTCAATAGGGATCATTTGCTGGTCATGACCAACCTCCTTTTCATGATCCTAGGCCAATGCATTATTGAGTTATCATCCGGAAACTGTTAAACTGTTCTGGGTCACTGTGATCTTGACCTTTGACCTACTGATCTCAAAATCAATAGGGGTCATCTGCGGGTTATGATCAACCTCCCTATCAACTTTCATGATCCTAGGCCCAAGCATTCTTGAGTTATCCTCCAGATTGATCTACATACAGACTGACCGACATCTGCAAAACAATATACCACTCCTTTTTGAGGGGGAAGGTGGGGGGGGGGGGGATAAAATATGGAGAAATTATTTTGAGCCATATTTTAAAACTTCAGTTTTTGTTCCCTTATCCTACATTTCATTATTAAAAGAAAGAAAATCTTACTAGCATCATAGAAATTTTTATTACACATGTATAAGGGAGACCGGGGCACCATGGGACATTGGCACCATTGCACATTAGATGTAACTAATCGCTAAAAATCTTGCCTTTTTCACGCTCTTTTTTATATGGAGTTTGAAGGCGGGAGAGTTTAAAATAAAACTTCAGTTGAGTGTTTTCATTTTTTTACCACTCTGAGTAAAAAAAGCTTATCACAAATATCGTCAGTGAACTCTCTGAAATCATTTCTATATCACTACTTATAAAGCACACCGATAATTTCACAAAATGTTTAATCCCAGTGAAGCACTGATGACCTTCATATTTTTTTGTGTGATGGGGTTTGGGCACGATGGGACACATGCAATTGGGCAGCATGGGAAAAAGTTAAGTACAGCTGGAAGAAAACCACAAGTTATTACATTGGTAAATTAATGCATTCAAACATAAAATTTGACCTATCAGTTGAGTTTTTTAAACGTCAACCCATGGAAAATAAGGCTTCAATGTTCATTATACCAGAAAAGAAGGAGACTGATGAGGTGGAATATGCTATTGCCTCAGCCAACATTTAACTAACTGTATGCTGCAATCACAATTACATGTCTATTTACATGTAGTAAAACCATTTCTTTCAAACAAAATTCCAGATTTTTAGTGGCGTTATATATATTCATACCATGTTTACTTACACATATATTAGTATAGAGTATTCAAACCTTACACACTACCTTTCATACTTACAAACATGTTTATTCAACAGTCACATACATAATATTCAGTAATTGTTCATATTTATTAAATCGCACTGTGCGTACATGTGTGTGTCCGCGTAAATTCTTATCTAGGTTTTAACTATATCATCCATAAAGAGGTTTTGAAATAACTTGGCATAAATGTTCACCATAATGAGACGATGTGTCAGGTGCAAGACTCAGACCCTAGCTCCAAGGTTAAGGTTGAACTTAAAGGTCAAAGGTTAACAGGGTCTGTTTTTCGTGTCCGGTACATAACTCTGTCATCCATGAAGGGATTTCTACTTCAATTCATCAAGTGATTTTGAAATTACTTGGCCTAAATGTTCCCCATAATGAGACGATGTGTCATGCGCAAGATCCAGACCCCTACCTCTAAGGTCAAGGTCACACTTAGTGGTTAAAGTTTAACATGGTCTGTTTCTTGTCCGGTCCGTAACTCTGCCATCAATGAAGGGATTTTAAAATAACTTGGCATAAATGCTGGGGGGCATTTGACACTGAAAGTGACAGCTCTTGTTTCAGATATAAAATCGGAGCATAATATACCTTTAATATATTGAATAAATAACATTGTTTTTATTCAAAGTAACACAATGTGAGATTAATGTATATGATGTAATCTAAAACAAGAGCTGTTAGAACATGAAATGCCCCTCTTAATGCATTCAGTAAGGGTCATCTGCTGGTCACGATCAATCTCCCTATTAAGTTTCCTAGGCCCAAGTTTTCTAGAGTAAACATTCGGAAACAGTTTAATAGTTCCGGGGTAAATGTGACCTTGACCTTTGACCTACTGACCTCAAAATCAATAAGGGTCATTTGCTGGTCATGACCAACTTCCATATTATCTTTCATGATCCTAGGCCCAAGCATTCTTGAGTTATCATCCGGAAACCGTTTAACTGTTCTGGGTCACACTGACCTTGACCTTTAACCTACTGATCTCAAAATCATTAGGGGTCATCTGCTGGTCATGATTAACATCCCTATCAATTTTCATGATCCTAGGCCCAAGCGTTCTTGAGGTATCATCCAGAAACCGTTTAACTCCTTCGGGTCACTGTGACCTTGACCTTTGACCTACTGATCTCAAAATCAATATAGAGGTCATCAAAAACAAACAACTCCGATCGAAGATGATGACAGATCTAATTTTATCATATGACCGCCATTTTGATTATGTCAAAATAGTCCAGCCGCAGAATTAAAATGGCTTAAAATGAACTTCAGACACCATGGAACAGATTGGTATTTGTCACCATTAATCTTTTTCAAATCGCACACGACCTCAAATATGGCTCTAAGGAAACTTGGCCTAGAGTTCAAAAGGACAATTATTCTGACCAGGTTTCATATAAATCAGATAGAAACTAGAAGTTGCTTTTGTAGAAAAGCGCATGTCTCACCCACTGCATAGTCATATAGGCAAGAAGTCAATAGGGGACAGGAGTAAAAGTCAAAGAGACACTAACGGTTGGCCGCGATAGGAAATTATCTACTTAGCATGTCCTACATTCCACTAAGTTTCAACATTCTGGGTCTAGTGGTTCTAAAGTTATGAAATGGAAACGATTTTCCATGTTCAGGCCCCTGTAACCTTGACCTTTGATCGAGTGACCCCAAAATTAGTAGAGGTCATCTACTCTGTATGTCCACTCATCCTATTAAGTTTCAAAATGTTGGGTCAATGGGTTCTCAAGTTATTGATTGAAAAGAGTTTTCTATGTTCAGCCCCACTGTGACCTAGACCTTTGGAGTGACCCCAAAAACAATAGGGGTTATCTACTCTGTAAGTCCTATCATCCTATAAAATTTGAAGGTTATAGGTCAAATGTTTCATGTTCCATCTGCTGCAACCTTGATCTTTAATAGAGTGATCCTAAAAACATTAGGGTCATCTACATTGTAAGTCCTATCACCCTATGAAGTTTCAACATTCTGGGTCAAGTGGTTCTCAAGTTACGGACCGGAAAAGGTTTTCCATGTTCTGTTCACTGTGACCTGGACCTTTATTTAATAGAGTGACACCAAAATCAGTAAGGGTCATCTACTCTGCATGTCCAATCATCCTATGAAGTTTCAACATTCTGGGTCAAGTAGTTCTTAAGTTACTGACCGGAAATGGTTTTCAATGTTCAGGCCCCTGAGACCTTGACCTTTAATAGAGTGACCCCAAAATCAGTATGGGTCATCTACTCTGCATGTCCAATCATCCTATGAAGTTTCAACATTCTGGGTCAAGTGGTTCTCAAGTTATTGATTGGAAATGGTTTTCCATGTTCAGGCCCCTGTGACCTTGACCTTTAATAGAGTGACCCCAAAATCAATAGGGGTCATCTACTCTGCATGATCAATCATCCTATGAAATTTCAACATTCTGGGTCAAGTGGTTCTCAAGTTATTGATCGGAAATGGTTTTCCATATTCAGGCCCCTGTGACCTTGACCTTTATTAGAGTGACCCCAAGATCAATAGGGGTCATCTACTCTGCATGACCAACCATCCTATGAAGTTTCAACATTCTGGGTCAAGTGGTTCTCAAATTATTGATTGGAAATGGTTAACAAGGTCTATTACTTGACCTGATATCCAATGTTTGACCCCTGATACCGTGATTATCTTGATAGATTTCATCAAGACAGACATTTTGACAAAGTAACATGATGATCAGGTCTAGTATACTAATAAGGCTTTTCTACAAATTGACCTAGTGACCTAGTTTTTTATACTAGATGACACATCATCAAATTTTTTACATGACTTTATTAAGGTAAACACACTTCATTAAGATCATGCCAAAATCTGGAACGTTTAGAGTTGTTCACAATGCAGATGATAACAGACACAAGGCAATCATAAGAGCTTATCTTGAGACCAACAGAATCATGAAATGAAGTTTGACTGCTGTAGGCCCAACAGTTCTCCAGTTTAAATATTGACATAAACAATATTCTTCCTATTCCTTGAAGAAGGGCATAATTATAACAATAGGTGATGTTTAAATATTTCAAAGAAAAGACATAGGTATAAAACCTTCCCCACTGCTTTCCACCAGTTTCTCTGAGAACTGTATCAATAAGATTTTGTACAGCCAGCTGTAAACCAGATCCATCAAAGTGAGCCATCCCAGTCACCAATGATGCTGAAAGAAGAGCAAAACTACACACAGTATTGCAAGGCATTTATATTTGCTAGACTTTGACAATATTCTGAACAGTTTATATCAGGGTTATGGTCTAACTACCTTATAGTGCTTTTATCTGAGCACAATTTATCAAATATTACCAATGAAGACAAGAATTTATAACAGTTACCAATGTCCCCTGCCTAGGGACATTATTTTCGTAGAAGCCTATGGCTCGTCACATTTATACTTAACATGACAATCACAACATAGTTTAGTGAGATGCATGTTTAAAGGAAAAACAGAACAGGAAACAATGCCTGGGCAGTCCACATGTGCAAGCGACATACAGGTCACTGTCATATTTTGACTTTGGGCGGAGCTGGTGAGACATGTGGAGTGCAGAGTTTCCTAAATATTTTATTTAGTAATACTTTTTGAATACTTAACAGTTATTTACTTTAAATGGTAAGTTACCTTTCTGCTGAGCTTGTGTAAGCAAATTTTATTCATAAAATGAGCTCGGGCGAGGAACCCCGTATTCAGGATAACATGGAATAAACATTGTTTTGTCAGATTCTGAATTTTCTGGTTTTGACGAAAGCGATATAAATGTTGGGGCAAATGAAACTGTATCTGTAAATAATGCACAACTTCTACTGGTTGATGTTACTGACCCCGAGACCTTTAGATCCAGAGATGCACCATGTGGTCATGGAAAAAAGGGACCTGTCCTCAAGAAGTCTACTAAGATGAAGAACAAGTCCATAGATGCCCAACAACCACAATTTTCTCAGCCCCAAACAAACAACAAAGCAGATAGGAAAGCTCTAATATTTTGAGCATACATGAGAAAAGTTTACCTAGGTTTCTTGGATTTTGGAAACTGTAAAATTGCCTTTCAGACTACCATTCCTTCTGTAATTCCTTTTTCCCCTGAACAAAAATTGTTGATGAGGAAGTAAAACAACTGTATGAACAGAGTGCCAGAATGTCACAATATACGCCCGTCACAGCAAATTTCTTTACATTAGCACCTGTTTTTGCAAATGGAATTTTAATTTTCTAGTTGTTTACAATGGTTTTTTTTTTAGAAATTGTTGTAATTCTTTTATTTTTTAAGTCCACAAAAAAAAAATCATTACCAAGTTAAGATACCTTAAAATACACACAAAATTTGAAAGTAACATCAATGCTGTACCACAGAAAAGTGGTCTTGGTTTTTCCCTACGGTCAATTATAAAAAAATTACAATGTAAGTTATTTATAGTAACAACTAAGGGAAGAGTTAATCTTTAAAGAGAGAAACCACCCCCCTCCCCCTAAAAAAATATTACAAGTCCACACAAAAATCCTTACCAGGTAGAGATAGCTCAAAATACACCTCAGAATTGGATGTAACATGCATGTTGTACTACAGAAAAGTGGTCTCGATTTTTCCGTACAACTTGTAATGAAAAAGTTAGAATATAAGCTATTTATAGTAACAGCAAAGGGAAGTAATTCAAAAGAAGGGGCCAGTGCATGACACTCCATCTCAAGATGGTGTACAATTGTGCCAAGTTACATCAAAACCCCTCCATGCATGAAGTAGAAATGCACCAGACAAGTCATTCTTGTATCTGACCTTGACCTGTAAGGGTGACCTTGACCTTAGACCTAGGGACATGGTTCCTGTGCATGACACTCTGTCTCATGATGGTGAACAACTGTGCCAAGTTGTATCAAAATCCCTCAATGCATGAAGAAGAAATGCTACGGACAAAGTTTTCATTCTTGTATCTTTGACCTCTAAGTGTGACCTTGACCTTACCCCTAGGGACCTGGTTCTTGCGCATGACACTCCGTCTCATGATGGTGAACAATTGTGCCAAGCTAAATCAAAGTCCTTTCATGCATGAAGAAGATATGCTTCGGACAAAGTTTTCATTATTGTATCCTTTGACCTCTAAGTGTGACCTTGACCTTAGACCTAGGGACCTGGTTCTTGCGCAAGACACTCCCTCTCATTATGGTGAACAACTGTGCCAAGCTACATCAAAATCCTTCCATGCATATAGAAGATATGCTCCGGACAAAGTCATTCTTGAATTTTTCATTCTTGTATCCTTTGGCCTCTAAGTGTGACCTTGACCTTGGACCTAGGGACCTGGTTTTTGCGCATGACACTCCGTCTTATGATGATGAACAATTGTGCCAACTTTCATCAAAATCCTTCCATGCATGAAGAAGATATGCTCCGGACAAAGTCATTCTTGAATTTGACCTTTGACCTCTAAGTGTGACCTTGACCTTAGACCTAGGGACCTGGTTCTTGCGCATGACACTCCGTCTCATGATGGTGAACAACTGTGCCAAGTTTCATCATAATCCCTCCATGCAGGTAGAAGATATGCTCCGGACAAGGTCTGTGGACGCCGCCCGCCTGCCCATCCGCCCGCCAGGGGCGTTCCCATAATACGTCCTGTTTTTCAAACGGGCGTATAAAAAGGAGCAATAATTCCATCTTGTCATGAAAAAGGGCAGTTTATATCAAATTTGTATCATTTGAACCATTTGAACAGAATCCCTGCATTTATGACCATTGCCATATCATTGATGACCATGTTTGAACCATGGCCGACAATGAAAAGGATAAGTTTTGTCAATCATAAAAATCAATGGTAATGAAATGTCCATGTTGCAACTATGATTAGACCATGTCCACATCAATGATAAACATAGTCATGGTAATAGACCTGTTTTGACCATGGTCAAATTATTGTCATATTAATACCATGAAAATATTTCACTTCCAGATCATGGTGAAATCATGTTTGTTGAAGTAGCAATGTTTTGACTTTGGTTGAATTTCATGGTCATATTATGGTCACCTCATGTTCTTGGTAAAATTTACCTTTACTGGACATGTTCTGACCGTGATCATACTATAGTCAAATCAAATATTCCATTTCCATACCAATGTTGAAACTGAGTTTCCTGAAGTGGCAATGTTGTGACAATGTCTGAATTTCATGGTCATACTATGGCCAACTTGTATTCTTTTCAAATTGACTCGTTTTGACCATGATTACATTAGGTCATTGACCCTGAAGTGCTCACCTGTGTACAAGGCTTCAAGTGTGTTTGTAAAAGTACAGAGTAAGGTTTATATATATGTAAGTGAGATATTTAAGAAAAAACATCAACGAAATGCCTTTCAAACACACTGGATCCCGGAAGGATTCAAGAACATAAAGATAAAATTATAGAGCATGAGAAAATATATGTTCAAACAGTGTCAAAAGTTTAATTATTAACCCGAGCGCTTTCGGCTTTTTAAAAAAGCCTTTTTCAAGGGTAGCATAAATCAAAACAATACAATAATGGCATAAATACCGCCTGTATAGTTCGATATATAAATGCTAAATGAACATATCGATCAACAGAATTCCATAAGATCAGGTTAATTGATAACAGATGTCAGGCATCTGTTATGGTCATTGGAAGTAGTTATCTAAAAATAGCACACTAATGATTTGTTATCCCATACTCAGCTAGGAGAGCAACATGTAGTATTTTTTTTAAAGCAGAAAATAGCGGTTTTATAAAAATAGAGCATTTTTGATTGGTTCCCTGTATTTTTCCTGAGGATTTTGGTTGTTGGTTTTGTGTTTAACGCCGTTTTCGACAGAGAAAGCAGCGGAAAAAGAAAATCTATGATATGATCGAGGTTAATTAAAAACTATGTCCGATTGCCTGAAGTGATTTATATATCTGCTTAAAATGAAATACTAGTATACAGGGGCCATCGGAAGCTTTATTAATTTAAAGATATCATTTGTTCACTAATTTTACAAAACATCGATGCTTACTGAAAACATTATTTACTGAAAGGATTCTGATGCAATTATTGTTGAAGTAAAGGTTGAAAATAATGCACGGTAGATCAAATGTAAATTAGAATTTATGTACATTATGTTATTACTGGTATTACGGCTTGTATTAGAATTTTATACAGTAGTTTTATCAATTGTAGGAATATACTAAACCGCTTTAAAATGAAAGTTAAATTAAACTTATATTTGTAGACAAATAAAATTAGATTAAAATCTTAAATTATAAATCTTGCTAAATGCAGATATCAATGTGAAAATTGAAAATAACACACAGCGGCTTAGAAATGATATTAAGCAGATGACAAAAATTGTGTTATCTTATAAATCACATAATTGATTATGTAGGGTCTCGAAAGTTGTTTTATTGATTTAGCTAATTGTCTATACCACTTTAAAACATAGAGAGAAAAATGAATGAAACATGATAAACTTGAGTGTCCCTATAACAACCATGCGTAATATATTGTTAGCCACCATTTGCGATTTTTTAGTAGAAATAGGTACTTTACTACATTTGTCCCCCTGTGCGTAACTATTAAAGTAAGGAAGCGATTTCTTTCATTTAAAGTTTATTTAGTGGACTGATATTTTCAGAAAACAACCGGAACATGCACACAAGACTATGTATAGCTTAATTCTTTATGTTCAGATTTTATAGGGGTCTATAACTAGCGCCTTTAAGTTTGGTGTTTAACAATGACATTGTAGACGTTCATATTCAATATAATACGACTAAGTCGTAGGACTGATTATCTAAAAAGAAATATAAAACTAGCTTATTTGACAATTTCCAAGCTTCATAAGTCTGATAACTAACATGGAAAACTATGACAGATTTGTAGTGATACATATAACTTACAAGCAGTGTGAAAAAAACATTGGGATGAAATGAATACATGCACTCAGACAATGTTATGGAAATGACAATTAATTAACAGTTAAAATTCAAACTTTTCTAGCATTAAAATTCATATGATATGAAAAAGTTCAGACATTGACAATTTGAATTTGTTACAACCTCAGTGTTCAAGTTTATTCAATAATTTTATATCCTGATTCCTATTAATTTATTTGTTTTTGCACTTTTTCTGTAGGCCTACAATGATTTTTTGTACACAGTTTCTGTAGTGATGGTTTTCAGCTAGTTCACGGCATATGTACAGCAACCAGTTTGGGGTATGATCGCAGCAACTAGTTCGCGGGATGATCACAGCAACTTGTTCGCGGGAAGTTCACAGCTACTTGTTCGCAGGAAGTTTGCAAAACTAATTTTGCATGTGAAAAGTGAACACCAAATGAACATCCCACAAACAATTATACCAATTGTTTCAAAAGTGTTCGCGCAATGTTCACCGGATATTTGTGGCATGATCGCAGCAAGTGTTTGCGGCAAACTATAATATTTCAGTAAGGGTTTCTTGGTTCATCAAAGCTTATTAATTTATTTTAGTATATTCCTAACCTTCAACCTATCAAAACCTAACTTCAGTCTCTCCAAACCTAACTTCCTGATTCTCTCATTCCTTGGCCTTCTCTCCCCCAATTCTGAACATGCCATACCCCTTTACTGACATCATATTTCTTCTCATCTAATCTGCATCCAGAATGGCCTATCAGTCATCTCACCCACTGAGCACCCACTCTGGGATTTTCCCCGCTCTTTTCCTCCTTTCCAGGCGAAGACAATCTTATCTAACATATACATGCTATATTCTTACATCTACCAAAAACTCCCTAGTTGGTCCAGTTTAGAGCCGTTATCAATTTCATGCTCCCATGTTTTGCCTAGTTCTAATAATTTCTGATTTTCTAGGTGTCTGCTCAACTTTCTTTGATGACCTCTTATCACACAATCATGTTACCTATCATATTACTGTATATCAATTTCAATTCATATTCCGATTATTAACATATTAAATAATATAACAATATTCAACTGTAATACTACAAAGTCTGGTTGAAATAATTCCAGCAGTTTTAGAAAAGTAATTCAGACAAACTTTTGTGACAGACACAGACAAACAGATGGACAGACTGACAGTACAAAACCAATTATCCTTGCATATGGGGAGACATAGTAACTTAAAGTGGAGGCCATAACCCTAGATTACCTGTGTGTCTTAGGATAGCAATATGACATGTGGTTGCATCATCTGTACCCAACACTTGTATACACTCTGAAATTAAAACATTACATCTGACTGCATTGTACACTTTTACTCTTAAGGTAGCAGGGTACACTTAGATTCGAAAATTTTGGGCACGGCCGGGCTTATATGTAGCAAGTCGTAATATTGCACTTCCCTAATGAGCAGAATCAGGGTGGCCATTTTATAAATTGTGTGCATGTTTTGTGCTTTTAATTAATGACAAGATCAGGACTCTCATACAAGAATACAGAAAGTTATCAAAATGAAAGTTTTACACTATCAATTAACAAGAGGGCCATGATGGCCCTATATCGCTCACCTGGGTTAAATTGCTTGCTTGAACAAATTTCTTTGCAAAAACTTAAAAAAACAAGGAAGTAGGTCAGGTCATATTCATGGTCACTGAAAGTCAGTTTTAAGATTGGTGTGCAAAACTGTACATGTCATCCAAATTTAAAAAAAAACCAAGAAAGTAGGTCAGTAGGTCAAGGTCACAGTCGGGTGACACCTTATCACTTGTGGTCATCTGGTAAATATAGGAAATATGATATGATAATTTTTTAAGTATTTTTCCTATATAACTCTTATAACAAGTGACCCCTGGGGCGGCGCCTCTTTTCACCCCAGGGGCATAATTTGAACAATCTTGTTACAGATCAACTAGGCAACGATACAAACAAAATATCAAAGACACAGGCCTTGAACTTTCAGACAAGAAGATTTTTAAAGTTTTTCCTATGTAAGTGTTTGTAAAACTTGGGACCCCCAGGGCAGGGCCTCTTTCACCCCAGGGGCATGATTTGAACAATTTTGGTAGTAGACCACTAGTCAATGCAACATACCAAATATCAAATCATAGGCCTTACAGTTTCTGGCAACAATATTTTTAAAGTTTTTCCTATGTAAGTCTATGTAAAACTTGGGACCCCCTTGGTGGGGCCTCTTTTCAACTCAGGGGCATAATTGGAATAATCTTGGTAGAGGACCACTAGGCAATGCAACATACCAAATATCAAAAGCCTATGCCTTGCAATTTTAGACAAGAAGATTTTTAAAGTTTTTTTCCTATACATGTCTATGTAAAACTATGGACCCCTGTGGCAGGACCTCTTTTCATCCTAGGGTAATAATTTGAACAATCTTGGTAGAGAACCACAAGGCAATGCTACATACTAAATATCAAAAGCCTAGGTCTTGTGGTTTCAGACACAAAGATTTTTAAAGTTTTTCCCTATACAAGTCTAAATAAACCATGTGACCCCCCTGGGCAGGGCCACATTTCAATCTAGGGGGATCATTTGAACAATCTTGGTAGAGGCCCACTATATGATGCTACTTACCAAATATCAAAGCCCTAGGCCCTTTTGTTTTTAACCAGAAGATTTTCAAAGTTTTTCCCTATATAAGTCTATAGAAACAATGTGACCACCAGAGCGGGGCCATATTTGACCCTAGGGGGATCATTTGAACACTCTTGGTAGAGGACCAATAGATGATGCTACATACCAAATATCAAAGCCATAGGCCATGTGGTTTTGTACAAGAAGATTTTCAAAGTTTTCCCTATATAAGTCTATATAAACCATGTGACCCCCAGGGCGGGGCCATATTTGACCCTAGGGGGATAATCTGAATAATTTTGGTAGAGGACCACTAGATGATAATACATACCAGATATCAAAGTCCTAGCTACTGTGGTTTTGGACCAGAAGATTTTTGAAGTTTTTCCTTTCAGTTGCCATGGCAACCGGAGTTCTGCATGGAATTCAATTCTTTGAACAATTTTGAAAGGGGACCACCCAAGGATCATTCCTGTGTAGTTTGGTGTAATTCTTCCCAGTGGTTTTCAAGAAGAAGATTTTTTTAGAAAATGTTGACGGACACACGTCACACGACGGATGACTGACGATGGATGATGGACACTGAGTGGTCACAAAAGCTCACCTAAGTATAACAGCTTAGTTACCTTGACCTTGTTTTTTTTTTGGGGGGGGGGGGGGGAGGGGTTTAACGCAGTTTTTCAACTGTATTTCAGTTATGTAATGGCGGGCAGTTACCCTAACCAGTGTTCCTGGATTCTGTACCAGTACAAACCTGTTCTCCACAAGTAACTGCCAACTTCCCCACATGAATTATCAGAGGTGGAGGACGAATGATTTCAGACACAATGTCTTTTATCAAATTGTCATGGAGAACATACGCCCAGCCCGAGGATCAAACTCGCGACCCCGCGATCCGTAACCAACGCTCTCCCTACTGAGCTAAGCGGGTGGGCTCGACCTTGACCTTGGGTATAATGGGCCCAGTCACTGCAAATACTTTGTTTGTATGCTGGACAATGTTTATTTAAAGTTACAGTAAGATATAAGCAATAGAAACAAAGATATGACAGAAAAACAAAGATTGCCGAAAAACTTTAACCTTAAAACTAACCTAAGTATAACACCTTGGTGGCCTTGACCTTGGGTATAATGGGCTCAGCCCCTACTCATACATTGTTTGTATACTGGACAATGTTTATGTGATGTTACAGTAAGATATAAGCAATAGTAACAAAGATATGACAGAAAAACAAAGGCTGCTGAAAAACTTTTAACCAAGAAGGGTCACGCCGACGCCAAGGCGAGTAGAATAGCCTCCCTATTCTCCGAATAGTGGAGCTAAAAATAAGGTAAGTTCTAGTTACTCTGGATTATATCACATCAAAAATATCTCTCAAAATTATTCTCAAGTACCTACATACAACTCTGTTTTACTGGCTAAAATAATTATGATTTCTAAAATAAGTCTAGATAAACAACTTGTCAAGATTTTTCACCTGAATGCGCATAGCTGCCATAAGATAACTCACAGAGTTCTTATGGTGTCACCGCCAACAGTCGTAAGTTGAATAATAATATTATCATTAATCAAGCGATTTCATATTGGCCTAGTTATTTGTCCTCGGGCAGTCGTATGGCCTCGGGCCAATACGACAACCCTTGAACAAATAACAAGGCCGATATGAAATTGCTTGATTGATAACATTAAAATATCAACCAACAATACCTACAATGAGCTAATATAAACCAACAATACCTACAATGAGCTAATATAAATATAAACCAACAATACCTACAATGAGCTAATATAAACCAACAATACCTACAATGATCTAATATACACCAACAATACCTACAATGATCTAATATAAACCAACAATACCTACAATGAGCTAATACACACCAACAATACCTACAATGACCTAATATAAACCAACAATACCTACACTGATCTAATATACACCAACAATACCTACAATGATCTAATATACACCAACAATACCTACAATGATCTAATATAAACCAACAATACCTACACTGATCTAATATACACCAACAATACCTACAATGATCTAATATACACCAACAATACCTACAATGACCTAATATAAACCAACAATACCAACAATGACCTAATATACACCAACAATACCTACAATGATCTAATATACACCAACAATACCTACAATGATCTAATATACACCAACAATACCTACAATGAGCTAATATAAACCAACAATACCTACAATGAGATAATATACACCAACAATACCTACACTGATCTAATATACACCAATAATACCTACAATGAGCTAATATAAACCAACAATACCTACAATGATCTAATATACAATAATCTAATATACACCAACAATACCTACTATGATCTAATATACACCAACAATATCTACAATGAGCTAATATAAACCAACACTACCTACAATGAGCTAATATAAACCAACAATACCTACAATGATCTAATATACACCAACAATACCTACAATGATCTAATATACACCAACAATACCTACTATGATCTAATATACACCAACAATACCTACAATGAGCTAATATAAACCAACAATACCTACAATGAGCTAATATAAACCAACAATACCTACAATGATCTAATATACAATGATCTAATATACACCAACAATACCTACACTGATCTAATATACACCAACAATACCTACAATGAGCTAATATACAATGATCTAATATACACCAACAATACCTACAATGAGCTAATATACACCAACAATACCTACAATGAGCTAATATAAACCAACAATACCTACACTGATCTAATATACACCAACAATACCTACACTGATCTAATATACACCAACAATACCTACAATGAGCTAATATACAATGATCTAATATACACCAACAATACCTACAATGAGCTAATATACACCAACAATACCTACAATGAGCTAATATAAACCAACAATACCTACAATGATCTAATATACACCAACAATACCTACAATGATCTAATATACACCAACAATACCTACAATGAGCTAATATAAACCAACAATACCTACACTGATCTAATATACACCAACAATACCTACAATGATCTAATATACACCAACAATACCTACAATGATCTAATATACACCAACAATACCTACAATGATTTAATATAAAGCAACAATACCTACAATGATCTAATATACACCAACAATACCTACAATGATTTAATATAAAGCAACAATACCTACACTGATCTAATATAAACCAACAATACCCATACATGCCATATTTTCAGACAATCTACAAGGGCCTAGTTATTTGTCCTCGGGCAGTCGTATGGCCTCGGGCCAATACGACAACCCTTGAACAAATAACAAGGCCGATATGAAATTGCTTGATTGATAACATTAAAATATCAACCAACAATACCTACAATGAGCTAATATAAACCAACAATACCTACAATGAGCTAATATACACCAACAATACCTACACTGACCTAATATAAACCAACAATACCTACAATGATCTAATATAAACCAACAATACCTACAATGAGCTAATATACACCAACAGTACCTACAATGATCTAATATACAATGATCTAATATACATCAACAATACCTACAATGATCTAATATAAACCAACAATACCTACAATGAGCTAATACACACCAACAATACCTACAATGATCTAATATACACCAACAATACCTACAATGACCTAATATAAACCAACAATACCTACACTGATCTAATATACACCAACAATACCTATAATGATCTAATATACACCAACAATACCTACAATGATCTAATATAAACCAACAATACCTACACTGATCTAATATACACCAACAATACCTACAATGATCTAATATACACCAACAATACCTACAATGACCTTATATAAACCACCAATACCAACAATGATCTAATATACACCAACAATACCTACAATGATCTAATATACACCAACAATACCTACAATGATCTAATATACACCAACAATACCTACAATGAGCTAATATAAACCAACAATACCTACAATGAGCTAATATACACCAACAATACCTACACTGATCTAATATACACCAATAATACCTACAATGAGCTAATATAAACCAACAATACCTACAATGATCTAATATACAATAATCTAATATACACCAAGAATACCTACTATGATCTAATATACACCAACAATATCTACAATGAGCTAATATAAACCAACACTACCTACAATGAGCTAATATAAACCAACAATACCTACAATGATCTAATATACACCAACAATACCTACATTGATCTAATATACACCAACAATACCTACTATGATCTAATATACACCAACAATACCTACAATGAGCTAATATAAACCAACAATACCTACAATGAGCTAATATAAACCAACAATACCTACAATGATCTAATATACAATGATCTAATATACACCAACAATACCTACACTGATCTAATATACACCAAAAATACCTACAATGAGCTAATATACAATGATCTAATATACACCAACAATACCTACAATGAGCTAATATACACCAACAATACCTACAATGAGCTAATATAAACCAACAATACCTACACTGATCTAATATACACCAACAATACCTACACTGATCTAATATACACCAACAATACCTACAATGAGCTAATATACAATGATCTAATATACACCAACAATACCTACAATGAGCTAATATACACCAACAATACCTACAATGAGCTAATATAAACCAACAATACCTACAATGATCTAATATACACCAACAATACCTACAATGATCTAATATACACCAACAATACCTACAATGAGCTAATATAAACCAACAATACCTACACTGATCTAATATACACCAACAATACCTACAATGATCTAATATACACCAACAATACCTACAATGATCTAATATACACCAACAATACCTACAATGATTTAATATAAACCAACAATACCTACACTGATCTAATATACACCAACAATACCTACAATGATTTAATATAAAGCAACAATACCTACACTGATCTAATATAAACCAACAATACCCATACATGCCGTATTTTCAGACAATCTACAAGGGAGATTTGCCTCAACAGGGCTTTTTTAAAGGGAGATTTGGGTAAAAATAAGGGAGACTTTTATTCGCTCATTTTTTAAGCGCTAAATAGCCGTTTTCATGAAAAAAATCATCAAGTTTTCTATATTGCATTGATGAATGGAGCCAACAGTTGTGTACAGAATGCATGATTATTACTTATAGCACTTAACTTAATCCAAGAAAATTCAGAATTCCATGAAAGATTGAACCAGGAAATTTGTTTTTTACTTAATGTGTTGATGCTTCTGCATCTGGAAAGAGTGATCTTTTTTACATATTTAAGCATACAATACTCAAAAGATTGCAGAGATATCATGTCAAAACAGTCTTTTAAGGGCAGTCATTTCTTTTCAGAAATGAAGTTGTTAAAACAAAAATGGGTCGTTCTCTTGCTGGATTGTCCATATTTAGATTTAAGCTACATGTATTTAAACTGGGAATTCTTCTCCCGTTAATTATTGCAACATGACAATATCACAAAGGAATGGCAGTCAATTCTTCGGGCAGTATGAATTGCAATTTATTTCATAAAATTCACTTATACGAATTCATGTCTTTCCAAAATTCTATGTAGTCTGACATTAACTTGCCAATTTTTGTTAATTGGTGGTTGATTATTTTTTTGCATGTTGTGCAAGTATTTAAATTGAGAAGCATAAACTCGGTGTTAGCACTAACCTGTCTCATCCTGATGGCTAGATAAATATTGAGGTCAGCGAAAACGAAAGTACACTTTGGCAGGTGGCGGTAAAATGACGTATACTTTTAGACTGGTTTACATATTTTTTTGAAAACTACGGATCAGTGTCTTTGGTGTTATTGAATCAGTCTAAAATCTCGCATGCACATGTTTACAATTGCCTCGGGTAAAATTAAATGGTCAATTGTTTGCAGATGGTGACAGTATGTGGTAAGATAATTAATGCCTAGGGCGTGTATCTTTTGATAAACAAGCTAGGGATTATAAACAACTGTCAATATTATGTTTGAAGAGTATTTCCAGGCTACTCAATATTAAATTTCAAGCATTTTCTGAAGGTCTACATGGGTCAGAGATAATATTTTTTGACAGAGGACTTTTTTCTGACTTTGTTTTTTTACGGGAGATTTTCATGTCCTGGCGGGAGACTGGGAGATACACTGAAAATACGGGAGAAAATGTCTCCCGGCGGGAGATATGGCATGTATGACAATACCTACAATGAGCTAATATACACCAACAATACCTACAATGATTTAATATAAACCAACAATACCTACACTGATCTAATATACACCAACAATACCTACAATGATCTAATATAAACCAACAATACCTACAATGATCTAATATACACCAACAATACCTACAATGATTTAATATAAACAAAAAATATAAACCAACAATACCTACAATGATTTAATATACACCTACAATACCTACAATGATCTAATATAAACCAACAATACCTACACTGATCTAATATACACCAACAATACCTACACTGATCTAATATACACCAACAATACCTACACTGATCTAATATACACCAACAATACCTACAATGACCTAATATAAACCAACAATACCTACAATGATTTAATATACACCAACAATACCTACAATGATTTAATATACACCAACAATACCTACAAGAGCGCCGCCAAGCTGGACAATATACGTCCGAAGGCTTACATCATAGGATGGGAGCAAAATTTTATGAACTTGACTGTTGTAGCCCCAAAGGACTGGAACAACAAAAGGAAATCTTCAAAAAAAAATCTAAGTCCACAAAAAAAAAAAAATTCAAAGTCTACAAAAAAAAAGCCTTATCAGGTACAGGTATGTAAAAATAAACCTAAAAATTGAAGGTACCATCCATGTTGTACCACAGAAAAGTGGTCTCGGTTTTTCCCTACGGCCAATAATAAAAAAGTTTCAAAATAAGCTATTTATAGTAACATAAATTGGAAGTAATTAAAAAAAAAATATTGTAAGTACAAAAAAGAGATCTGCCAAAATAAAACAAGAGCACTGCAATGCAGAGCAATATACACAAAGCAAAGTCATATATGACTTTTGACCCTTAAGTGTGACCTTGACCATGAAGCGAGTCATCCGGAGCAGCGCTCTGCACATCGTTACAATGTAGTGAACATTTCTGCCAAGTTTCTTTGAAATCCTTCCAGCAGTTCAAGAGTTACAGAGTGGACACGAAACAAACTGATATGACTTTTGACCCCTAAGTGTGACCTTGATCTTGAAGCAAGTCATCCGAAAAATGCGCTCTGCAAGTCATCTTAGTGTGGTGAACATTTGTGTCAAGTTTCTTTGAAATCCTTGAAGGGGTTCAAGAGTTACAGAGCGGACACGAAACAAACTGATATGACCTTTGACTCTAAGACTTAGTGTGACCTTGACCTTGAAGCCAGACATCCTAAACATGCGCTCTGCACATTGTCTCGGTGTGGTGAACATTTGTGTCAAGTTTCCTTGAAATCCTTCAAGGGTTTCAAGAGTTACAGAGCGGACACGAAATTGCTAATGGACAGACGGACGGACAGACGGACGTTCCTACATATGGATACTTATGTGGCTACTCTTTTGTTCTCTCTATTGTTCTTTTAGCCACGTAAGAGAAAAATAGCCACATAAAAGCCTTACGGAATGAATGACATCAAAGAAAAAGTACAGTTACCTATTGTTCCTACAGTCACCTAAGTATGCAAATGTGAGCTCGGACAGCTGGACACCAGCGTCATAACATAATACGTCCCTTCGGGCGTATAACAATGATTTAATACACACCAACAATACCTACAATGATCTTATACCAACATCACATACAATGACCTAATATACACCAACAATACCTACCATGTTCTTATATACACACCAGCAGTACCTGCAATGATCTAATATACACCAATAATACCTACAATGACCTAATATATACCAACATCCAATATCTAAAATACACCAACAATACCACCAATGATCTTACATACACCAACAATAGCTACAATGACCTAATACATAACAACATTACCTACTATGATCCAATATACACCAACAATACCTATAATGATCTAATACACACCAACAATACCTACAATGATCTAACACACACCAACAATACCTATAATGATCTAATACACACCAACAATACCTACAATGATCTAATACACACCAACAATACCTACAATGATCTAATACACACCAACAATACCGAGAATGATCTAATACACACCAGCAACACCTACAATGATCTAATACACACCAGCAATACCTATAATGATCTAATACACACCAACAATACCTATAATGATCTAATACACACCAGCAATACCTACAATGATCTTACACACACCAACAATATCTATAATGATCTAATACACACCAGCAATACCTACAATGATCTTACACACACCAACAATACCTACAATGATCTAATACACACCAGCAATACCTACAATGATCTAATACACACCAACAATACCTACAATGATCTAATACACACCAACAATACCTACAATGATCTAATACACACCAACAATACCTACAATGATCTAATACACACCAACAATACCTACAATGATCTAATACACACCAACAATACCTACAATGATCTAATACACACCAACAATACCTATAATGATCTAATACACACCAACAATACCTATAATGATCTAATACACACCAACAATACCTATAATGATCTAATACACACCAGCAATACCTACAATGATCTTACACACACCACCAATACCTACAATGATCTAACACACACCAACAATACCTACAATGATCTAATACACACCAGCAATACCTACAATGATCTAATACACACCAACAATACCTATAATGATCTAACACACACCAACAATACCTTTAATGATCTAATACACACCAACAATACCTATAATGATCTAATACACACCAACAATACATATAATGATCTAATACACACCAACAATACCTATAATGATCTAATACACACCAGCAATACCTACAATGATCTTACACACACCAACAATACCTACAATGATCTAATACACACCAACAATACCTACAATGATCTAATACACACCAACAATACCTAGAATGATCTTATACACACCAGCAATACCTACAATGATCTAATACACACCAACAATACCTACAATGATCTAAAACACACCAACAATACACTGGGAACCCGTTATAACGCTGTCGTTGGGGTCCAAGGTCCGAGACCCGCGGATCTAGCGGGGTTAAATTTATAACGCGGGTTGGTCGTATATACGGTATATGCAATACCCCACCCACCGGTAATGTATTAGACGCATTTTGAACGCTGTTTTATGTTACATAAGAAATTAAGAATGTATAACGGGACATTTATTTACCTTAAATGCTACTAAAAAATACATTAAAAGAATTATAACGCTGTGTCAGCTTCTCATTTCGTCGTGATTCTAAAAGAAAGTTGGAATTCTGTAACCCGGAAGTAAACATATAACGCTGTGTGAGGAGTGCGCGTTCGTGAAAATTACATATGCAATGCAGTTGCAATGGGGTTTTATATAACTAAAACAGGCGGACAGACTTTAAAAATTTAATTGTGAAAAAATGAAAAACAAAATCGATGAATAAGATAGAAAATTGTTAATTCACCGTCGTTTGCAGCAGTCTAGTCGTCATTCCTGTGGTCTCTGATGAAGAAATCTGTCAGTCTTCGCTGCACCGCCTTCTCTCTTGCATCGGCTCTGGCATCGTGCATGAGATTTCTGACTTGCATGACTTTGGATACTGTGCCACGCTCTGATGTTTCAATCCAGCGCATCACAGTATCCAAGGACCGCAACACTTCAGAAATTGCTGGAGGGGGTTCATACACGATGGACTCGTCCTCCTCATCTTCTTCCTCGGTGATGGCTGGTTCGTTCCTTGCACTCTCAATGATCTCCTCATCTGTCAGTCGCTGATACGTTGGTCCATCGTCGTCCACTGAGATCCAATTCTGCAAGGTTTCGTCGTCGAGGTCCTGTCCAAAAACCTGCCTGGCACTCTGCAGATCCTCCTCGCAAAACATAGCGTTGTCCATGGCCCTGCGCTCCGAAATCCTTAAATCCTCCTCACTGAACCCGTCGAAATCCTCGCTATCCGAGCTGTCCTCTCCATCCTTCTCAAATGCTGGACCTAATCCCTTCCTCCAACACCCCATGATCGTCTTTTTAGTGACATCACTCCAGGATGTTCCCAAGAGATGAATTGCCTCCTTCAAATTCAACTGACGCAGGTAATCAGACACAGACATTTTGCTGTTAACCATAATGCCTGATAGATTACGCCGGTAGTTGCGCTTAAGGGTGACAATTATCCCCTGGTCTAGAGGCTGTAGCTTGGATGTTGTATTCTTTGGTAAGAATACAGCCTTGATCTTCTTGTCCAGAGAAGTCAATGACTCGACTCCTGGGTGGGCAGGACAGTGGTCCATAAGAAGAATGGCCTTCGCTTCCTTTTTATTAAGGCGCAGGTGTTTCCTGACCAAAGGCACAAACTCCTCATGAAACCAGTCCTCGAAAATCACAGAAGTCATCCATGCATTTTTTGAGTGCGTGTATAACGCAGGAAGACTTTTCATATTGACATGATGAAAGCATCTCGGCTTCCCAAACTTGCCAATAACTAGGGGAGCAAGTTTATGCGTCCCTGCCATGTTACAGCATAACAAGACAGTGATGCGATCTTTCACTTGCTTAAACCCTAAAGTCTTCTGCTGGTCTGACTTACAAGCCAGAGTTTTGTCAGGAGCATCTTGAAATACAGAGCTGTCTCATCACAGTTGTATATCTGCTCCGCACTCAAATCATGCTCCTGGACTATCTTCCGTAATTCCGCCGGATACGCTCCTGCTGCAGCTTCGTCCGCTGAACGTTGTTCCCCTCTGATGGTGACCTGTGAGATAGCGTGACGGTTTTTTAAACCGTGACAACCATCCGTTTGAGGCCTCAAAATCAACCTCGGAGCCACGCAGTTCCTGATGGATTTTTTTAGCCTGTGCCTGGATAACAGGACCAGAGATAGGCATACCCTCAGATCGAGCTTGATTAAACCATGTAAACATGGCGCTCTCAAGCTGTTGATCTTGAGCAGTCCTAGCTCTTTTCCTGACCTGACCGCTATCCTCCAAAGAGCTGCTGGCACCACGAAGTTTGGCCTCATCCTTGAGCCACCCCCGTATCGTCGAGTCCGACACTCCAATTTCCCTGCTTACTTTTGCCTGTGTTTCGCCGTTCCTGATCCTATCCACTACGTGTAGCTTCTCCGAAATTGTGTAAGCCTTCCTCTTCTTTGACGCAACGGGTGAAGCCATGGTGCACTTAGTACAAACGTATAAAAACTACGTAAAAATGATAATGTAAAAAAAAAAAGAGTGAAAAAAAAGCGATAAATAAAATGAATAAATGAGATAGAAAATGTTATATAACGCTGATACAATAAAGATAACACAAATGAGATGATAAAATAAACTAGATCTACGATAATATACGATATGAAAAATGTGAGAACAATCTCAATATGGCTTTCAGTGCGTCGAATCTTCGTTAGTTCCGATGAACTGAATGTGATCATTACCAAAAACGGCTGCGTTTTATTACAAGTCTGGGCCTGTTGTTTGATTTTTTATTCACTCAAATGTTCATGTCATCCGCTTAATTGGTGCAAACTTAAACAGTTTGATAGCTGACTGACCGATGTTACACGCTTGTTAATGCAAACAATTTAATTTTGACACGGTACTGATTGCCTAATTGTCACAGGTCTACATGTATTGAAACTTTAACAAAGGCGATACGCAAACAAGTAAGCTAGCAGACGATTATTGATTTTTGTGACACTTGTCATGGAAAGGTGTTAAAGTACACAGGTAGTTGTAGTTTTAACGCTGGTTATGATCAAATTAAGTAACATCCGCGGATTTTTTTTTTTTTTTTTAACCCTCTAAAATTTGGGAGCCAAGGCCATACAGCGTTATACCGAGGACCGCGGTATATCGAGTAGCGTTATAACGGGTTTCGAGTGTACCTATAATGATCTAATACACACCAGCAATACCTACAATGATCTAATACACACCAACAGTACCTACACTGATCTAATACACACCAACAATACCTACAATGATCTAATACACACCAGCAATACCTACAATGATCTAATACACACCAACAATACCTACAATGATCTAATACACACCAACAATACCTATAATGATCTAATACACACCAGCAATAGCTACAATGACCTAATACATAACAACATTACCTACTATGATCCAATATACACCAACAATACCTATAATGATCTAATACACACCAGCAATACCTACAATGATCTTATACACACCAACAATACCTACAATGATCTAATACACACCAACAATACCTACTATGATCCAATATACACCAACAATACCTACAATGATCTAATACACACCAACAATACCTATAATGATCTAATACACACCACGCGGGCTTAGCGCAAAACGGTTGTAACTTATATGAAATAAAGAAGGAGTTACAACCGTTTTGCGCTAAGCCCGCGACCAGCAATAGCTACAATGACCTAATACATAACAACATTACCTACTATGATCCAATATACACCAACAATACCTATAATGATCTAATACACACCAGCAATACCTACAATGATCTTATACACAGCAGCAATACCTACAATGATCTTATACACACCAACAATACCTATAATGATCTAATACACACCAACAATACCTATAATGATCTAACCCACACCAACAATACCTATAATGATCTAATCGACGTTTTTTTTCTAATCGACGGTTTTTTTCTAAAGTTCCGGAGTTAATCAGGTGTTTGTAGGTTATGTCTTTATTTCCGCAGGGTGTCTATGTGTGGTTTTGGTGCGTTTCGATTCCTCTCTGCTTGGTTTCATTCATTTGAAGACAGGGTCATGGGTGCTTACATCCGGTAATGACGCACACTGTGTATAACTGAGAATGGGAGCATACGGACATGTTTATATTTTTAGGTATATGGAAGTTTATTGCAACGTACGGTTATTTCCGGCAGCTGTTCACTGTTGGATTCTGATTAGATGGTACATGTATGCTTTAGTTCTTAATATATTAACAAAAATTTTTAGATTAGTTACTGACTTTTGACGTTTGTCTGAATTTTTGGGGGCCTGCTACGTTTTATGTGTAGTTGTTACAGGTGGTGGCATAGCATTTTTGATTGGATGGTTTTTAGGCCGGGGTCTGAGCTAATGGATGATCTAGAGGGTTTGGTCGGTGAGATTGTTTTAATATTAGAGATTCTGTTCGGGATTCGGTCGAAAATTTGATACGAGCTCAAAATTCGAAATTTAATTTACATGGTTCTATGGCGGTGCCCTGGAGGTTTCACTCTGTGTGTTAAGGTAAGTATTCTCCCAGTGTCACAGTTTGGTGAGGGTTATTGTTGTTGTCTGGGGGTTAGAATATGGCTTGGTATGACTTCGGATTTCGGGTGTGGTACCGCCGCCTGAGTTGTTTAATTGTGGGTCCAATAGGACGGACAGTTGTTTGGTGAAATTTTGAGCAAAATTACGAGGTAATTTTCCTCGACTATATATACCGACTTTCAAAGATATAACGTCATATGCGGAACGTGAATCAATCTTAGTTGATTACACAGACTAATAATACCTATTCAAATTTTAATCAAATTTGTCATTAGGCATGGACTGGGTCAGGGACATAACAAGAATGCTTCTTAGTAGTAAGGTGCACCATTCTTATAATCACATGGATATAAGGATGGATAGATTGCTTGTAGACTCAGAAGATGTTTTTTGGATGGCAAACATCAGCCGTTTTGATCTGAAACAAATGCAAGTAACAAATAACACATATAAAATATTTTTGGGAACAGAAGGCTGATTAGACGATCATCACAATTACTACAAATACTTTTGTCTTATCATCTACGATATTCAAAGTGACTGCACGGTTAGACTGACAGCCACCTTCAATAAGGATCTGGCTAGGTTCTTACACAAAATGAATAATGATTTAAGACAAATGGTTTACAAAAATCTCCATAATCACTTTTTCATGGAACATATTAACTTTGAAGAAGACATGTGAACAGTTTTGCTTGGGATTTTCTTCGGATTCGGGCCGGATAGGCAAGGAGCGTTGCGCGCACGTAAAGGCCTTAACTTGCCATTAATTCTTCGCAAGGGAATTTACCTGGTATTGTTTCCGGGGAGTTCATCGGGCTACTGTTGGTGCATGTCGGGATGTGTTGATGCGTGTCTTTCGGAATTAACCAAACTGTTTTTATACAGTTGGACACGGCTGGTTGTGTTTGCATTGTCATGTGGAATATTTGAATGGCACTTTTCTGCGTGCCAGTTCATTCATTTCATTTTTACAACTTGATGTTGCACGACTCATAGGTACAGTGGTGAAGAGCACATACTTTATGTGTCAAGCCGCCCTATACATAAACATTTAATGACCTAATACATAACAACATTACCTACTATGATCCAATATACACCAACAATACCTATAATGATCTAATACACACCAGCAATACCTACAATGATCTTATACACACCAGCAATACCTACAATGATCTTATACACACCAACAATACCTACAATGATCTAATACACACCAACAATACCTACAATGATCTAATACACACCAGCAATACCTACAATGATCTAATACACACCAACAATACCTACAATGATCTAATATACACCAGCAATACCTACAATGATCTAATACACACCAGCAATACCTACAATGATCTTATACACACCAACAGTACCTATAATGATCTGATATATACCATCTATAAGTAAAACACCTACACTGATCTAATATTTCCCAACATTAAATGACATAATATATACCTACAATCCACTTGCAGAAAATTGCTTATACAGAGAAACTGATAAATTTCCAATGTCCTGTCCAGTTTGCTACATCCAAGTTTTACTGTATATCTATACCCAAATATTTTGTTAGATATAGTTACCATCTTCTGGTGAAATTACTGCCATTTCCCTTTGACCAACATATAGCAACCCATGGGGAGGAACCTCCTTTGTAGGCTTTGTACTTAGCTGCACAGCACCCTCCTGTAATAAAAATAAAGAACAAGTGTAGTCAATACACGAGAGGACAGATGTGGGCGGTGACTGGCAAATTCTGAGTATGGGCATGAACAGTTAACTTTAAAGAATTTTATTTATGTGCTACTTAATAATCATGTGAGGTTTGGAGATTCTAGTTAAAATACGTTTGCTTAATAAGAATTTTCAACTTTTTTAAACCAAATAAAACGGAAAAACTGCTTTTAGAGAGACAAGGGAGATAGTACAAAATATGAGCAAAGCTATTGTGCTAATTAATAATTTTGTGAGATTAAGTTATACTACCTCAAATGGTTTTAAATTATAAGCATTTTCAATTTTGTTTTTAACAAATTAGGGGAAAAAATTCTGCTTTTACTGGGTCAAGAGTGATAATAGTAAATGTGAACGAAGCTCATGTGCTAATTAATAATTATGTGAGGTTTGATGATTCTAGTTATAATTCTTCTTAAATTATAAGCATTTTCAACATTTTACCAAATTAAGGGAAAAAAACTCTCCTTTCACTGGGGCAAGGGGATAATACAATATGTGAGTAAAGAACATGTAATAATTTATAATTTAGTGAGGTCTGGTGATTCTAGCTCAGAACTTTTTTAATTGTAAGGAATAAGGTCAGTAATTCAGTCGAAAATATCCTTCCCTTGTGTGGTCGAAAGATGTCCAAAGTAAACAAATCCTAACCTTCCCATTTATTGTGCAAATTCTTGTAAAACGAGTGCTTTAATCACACTTTTTCACTGCTAAAATATATTAATGAAATGAGACAGTTTTCATGTTTACACACCACAATGGCATTTTTTGCAGATCGCAACCGATAGTAGGGGTTTACTGTGTGGACAAGTGCAAATATGCACCATTTTTAGGGTAGCAGACCACAACTGACTGGCATTTCACTACTATTACTATTTCCTTTCATTTTTTCATTAATTTATGATAGAACTTTCATGAAAAATAAGTGTAGGAAAAAAGAGCCATCACAGGAGACAAGGCTCTCGACTCTTTCGATGCTGGATGCTGAAACTGGGCACATCTCAGGAAGCTGGAGCTGTCACTGGACTGTTTAATGACTCCAATGTGGATGAAGATATTGGACAATAACTTAAGTCTGTGTCAAATGTATTTAGTAGTAACAGAGATGGAGATAAAGTGTATCGAACTATTAAATAAGTATACAAGAGACCTAAATGGGCCTTAGTCACATACCCTGACTTGCTTCTTACTAGGTTTGGTGAAAATCCTTTTTGCTGTTCATTAAAACAAAAGTTATCTTAAGTTTTTTTTCTATCATTTGCTGTCAAGCACTAAAAACCCATAACCATTAGAAGAAATCATTTAAAAGTATTTCTATTTTAACTCTAGTGGCCCCTAAAATGGCCCAAGTGCCCCCATTTGAACAAATTTGGCATAAGACCTTATAATGATGTTACAGACCAAGTTTCATGAAGATCCACCAAGTGGTTCATGAGACGAAAGTACTTAAAAGGTATTTCTATTTTAAGCTCAAGTGGCCCCCATTTGAACAAACATGGTGAAGGGTCTTATAATGATGCTCCAGACAAAACTTCAAGAAGATCCATCAATCAGTACATTCTAACTTTATCAGCCCCTAAAAGGGGCCAAGCACCCTCCAACTGAACAAATTTTGGAGAGTAGCTCATAATAATGCTACAGACCAAGTTTAATGATCCATCAAGTGGTTCAAAAGAAAAAATCGTTAAAAAAACCTATTTTTATTTTTAAACTTAGCAGCCCCTACAAGGAGGCAACTGCCCCACATTTGAACAAATTTGAGAACGTACTTCACAATGATGCTACAAACTATGTTTGGTAAAGATCCATCCAGCAGTTTATGAGAAGAAGACTTTTAAACATATTTTTAATTCTAGCTCTAGTGGCCCCTAAAAGGGGCCAAGTATCCCTTTTTGTATAAAATTGGGAGAAAACCTTACAATAATACTACAAACCAAGTTTGATGAAGATCCATTAAGCGGTACACGCGAAGAAGTCTTTTAAAGGTATTTCTATTTTTAACTATAGTGGCCTCCAAAAAAAGCTAAGTGCCCCCATATGAACAAATTTAGGAGAGGACTGTATAATGATGCTACAAACCAAGTTTGATGAAGATCCGTCTAGTGGTTCATGAGAAGTTGTCGTTCAAAGATATTTCTAATATAAGCTCTAGCAGCCCTTAAACAGGCCAAGTGCCCCCATTTGAACAAAATTGGGAGAGGACCTTATAATGATGCTACAGACCAAGTTTGCTAGAGATCCATCAAGCAGTTCATGATAATAAGTCTTTTAGATATATTTCTATTTTTAGCTCTAGTGGCCCTTAAAAGGGGTGTACTCCACCCCCACATTTGAACACAACTGTGTGAGGACTTTTTAATGATGCTACAGACCAAGTTTAATGAAGATCCATCAAGCTGTTCATGAGAAGAAGTTCTTCAACAGTTTTTCTATTTTTAGCTCTGGCGGCCCCTAAAATGGGCTAAAGTGAACCATTTGAAGAAATCTGATAGAGGTCCATGCCAGGATGCTGCTTACCAAGTTTGGTGTAATTCTGTCCAGTACTTTCAAAGGAGAAGATATTTAAGAAAAATGTTGATACAGGACATAGAATGATGAACGAATGACGATAGACGACATACGCCGTAGTTTCCGCCTATACTAATAGCTCACCCTGAACAAAGTTCAGGTGAGCTAAAAAGTGAAATTATCTATGAAAAATGTTTTGCAAAAGTAATGCATCATGTATCATATCATGTTGCTTATAATGCTGAACAATTATCTTACGTTTAAATCAAATCTGTTTAGTAATAATTGAGATAAGCAAAAATGCATCACAACCTGAACCTGTAATTCTAGTAAAAAGGGGGCATAACTCATGGCATTTTGGTGCCAACACTATGAACGTTGTGTCATATGATGCGGTTGACTATGTGTAACAACTGTTTTAAGTTTGAATCAAATCCACTGCGTAACAACCAAGATATGGTGAAAAAAAAATCAAAATTGAACTGAAGTTCTAAGTAACAAGAGGGTCATGTTGACCCTGGATCGCTCACCTGAGTAATATGAACTACATCTTTCAAATGTCGAACTGATGATTTTTAGAACTTTTTGGAAGATTTTCCAACGTACAATCAAGTAACCCCTGGGTCGGGGCCAATTTTTTCCCGGGGTTCATGATTTGAACAAAGTTTGTAGAAGTCTACTAGGCAATGCTACATATCAAATATCTAAGATCTAGGCCTTCTGGTTTATTTTTAGCAAATTTATGAAGATTTCCCTATGTACAATCAAGTAACCCTGGGGCTGGGTCAATTTGACCCTGGGGGGGTCAAGATTGAACAAATTTTGTAGAGGTCCACTAGGCAATGCTACATGTGAAATATCTAAGCTCTAGGCCTTCTGATTTATTTTTAGAAATTTTTGAAGATTTTTCTATGTACAATCAAGTAATCAAATGGGGCAGGGTCAATTTGACCCCCGTGTTATAGTTTATATTATGTGAATATATGTTTAAATGTATATGTTTTGTTATGTATCGTTTCAGTTGCTGGAGCCTTCATTAAAGTGTAATCAATAAAGAATAATGTGTTAGCAAAGTTCGACCATTTTACATGGTAGCAGAGCGAGGTTTATAGGACTTAAGAGAGTGTCAATAGTGGCATGAATAGCATGTGAACTTTCTCAGTGTGTGACTTACCAATTTAAAACTGTATCAGTGTGTGTAGTGTAAGAACAGAAATAGCGTACATCATGGCGTCATCCTTGAACTATAAAGTTCCACCTGCATTTACAGCGCAAAAATCCTACAGCAGGTGGATTAAAGTTGAGATTAAAGTTTGGCAGGATTTAACCGATCTAGAGAAGAAGAAAATGGGCTTGGCAATAGCGTTGTCACTTCCAGAAGGACAAAACTCAGTTAGAGATAAAGTGTTCAGTGAAATAACAGTTGATGTGTTGAATGCAGATGATGGTGTTACCAAGCTGATAGAGTTTTTGGACAAAATATTCAAAAAAGATGAACTTAGTGAAGCTTATGAAGCTTATGTTGAATTTGACAGATTCAGAAGTGTCTTCAATGGAAGACTATGTTACAGAATTTGAGAAACTGTATAACAAGACAGAAAAGTTTAAAATGAACTTGCCTCAATCTGTATTGGCTTTCAAATTATTAGAATGTTCAGAGCTGGAAATGAAAGATAGACAATTAATACTGACTGGTGTAAACTGTATAATATAAGTCCACATAAAACTCTTTACCAGGCAGAGATAGGTCATATTACACCTAAAATTTGGATGTAACGTGCATATTTTACCACAGAAAATGTGGTCTCAATTTTTCCTAAGAGTCAGTAATAAAAAAGTTACAATATAAGCTATTTATAGTAACAACAAAAGGAAGTAATTTTAAAAATAAAAACAAGGTTGCCTCATGGTGTTGAACATATGTGCCACGTTATATCAAAATCCCCTTATGCATGAAGAAGACATGCTCCAGAAAATGTCATTCTTGTATCTGACATTGGCTTCTAAGTGTGACCTTGACCTTAGACCTGGTTCTTGCACACGACACTCCGTCTCATAAAGGTGAACATTCATGCCAAAGTTACATCAAAATCTCACCAAGCATGAAGAAGAAATTCTCCAGACAAGCTTCAATTTGACCTTTGACCTCCAACTTTGACCTTGACCTTTGAGATAGGAACATGGTGTTTGCACATGACACTCCTTCTCATTGAGGTAAACATTCATGCCAAACATAAACAAATTTGGTCCATGCATGTCAAAGTTATGGTCCGGACAAACTTCAATTTGACCTTTGACCTCCAACTGTAACCTTGACCTTTGAGATAGGAACATGTGGTTTGCGCATGACACGCCTTCTCATTGAGGTAAACATTCATGAATAATATAAACAAGCTTGGTCCAAGCATGTCAAAGTTACGGTCTGGACAAAATTAGACGCACATATACCGACCCGCCAAAAGTGATGACTATATCGAGCTCACCGTAAGCGGACTCGACAAAAAAAAGAAAGAAGGTCAGTAGGTCAAAGTCACAGTCGAGTGACCCCTTATCACCCTGGATTATCAGCTAATTATTATTAAACAGTCTAGGAAATATGATCTGATAATTTTTAAGTACTTTTTCCTATATAACTCATATATCAAATGACCCCTGGGGCAGGGCCTCTTACCTAATTGGCGTAATTCGAACAATCTTGTTAGAGATCAACAAGGCAATGATACATACAAAATATCAAAGGCCTAGGCCTTGCAGCTTCAGGCAAGAAGGTTTTTAAAGTTTTTGCCTATATAGGTCTATGTAAAACTAGGGAACTCAAGGGCAGGGCCTCTTTTCACCCAAGGGTAATAATTTGAACAATCTTGGTGGAGGACCAGAATGCAATGCTACATACCAAATATCAAAGGCCTAGGACTTGTGATTTAGACAGCTTTTTCCTATACAAGTCTATATAAACCATGTAAACCCCTGGGTGGGGCCATATTTGAACCTAGGGGGATCTTTGAACAATCTTTGTAGAGGCCTACTAGATGACGCTACATACCAAATATCAAAGCCCTTGGCCCTGTGGTTTTGGACTAGAAGATTTTCAAAGCTTTTCCCTATATAAGTCTATATAAACCATGTGACCCCCGGTGCAGTTTGACCCTAGGGGATAATTTCTTGGTAGAGGACCACTAGATGATGCTACAGACCAAATATCAAAGCCCTAGTCACTGTGGTTTTGGACAAAAAAGTTCCTAAATAAGTCTATGTAAACCATGTGACCCCCAGGGCAGGCCCTAGAGGAATAATTTGAACTAGATGCTTTTGAGAAAAGCGCATGTCTCCCACAACTGCCCCTATCAAAAATGTCTAGTTTCTCTTGATGGTTTAGACTAGTAGATCCAATTAGATGGTCTGGACGAGTGGATCCAATCAGTAATTCAATGGCCATAAATCAAAATTGCCTGGGCGGATTTGGCTAGTTATCGAACTTAGCTAAGATCTTATGGCCAAATACATTTTGTTCAAGTTTGGTGAAGACTGGATGAGAAATGTTCGACTAAGATAGCAGACAAGAGTAAAAAGGCCGATTTTTTTATAATTCAAGGGCCGTAACTCCAAAATGCCTAGGCCGATATAGCTAGTTATCGAACTTGGCCGAGGTCTCATGGTCAAACACATTTTGTTCAAGTTTGGTGAAGATCGGATGAGAAATGTTCGACTTAGAGTGCGGACAAGAGTAAAAAGGCCGATTTTTCGGTAATTCAAGGGCCATAACTCCAATACGCCAGGACCGATTTGGCTAGTTATCGAACTTGGCCGAGGTCTTATGGTCAAACACATTTTGTTTAAGTTTGGTGAAAATCAGATGAGAAATGTTCAACTTAGAGTGCGGACAAGCTTTGTGACAGACAGACAGACAGACACACACACAGACTGGAGTAAATCAATACGTCTCCTACACCACCATGTGGTGGGAGACATAACAATCTTGGTAGAGAACCACTAGATGATGCTATGTATCAAATATCAAAGCCCTAGGCCTTGTGGTTTTAGACAAGAAGATTTTTAAAGATTTTCCTTTCGGTTGCCATGGCAACCAGAGTTCTGTATGGAATTCAATTCTTTGAACAATTTTTAAAGAAGACCAGCTTTCACTGGGTCAAGGGGGCTAAAATTAAATGTGAGCGAAGGTCATGATTGTGCTAATTAAGCAATAAAATATATTTGGAGTTCATGCAAAATGAACGACAGGAAAGGATGGCAAATCCATGAATCACACTCGCTATACATGTTTTTTTTAATTTGCCAACCCTATCCTGTCGTTCATTTCGCATGAACTCCAAAAAAAAGCAGACTCATTTCTTGTATTGACATTATATTTCCTTTCCATTAGTTAACAAGGTTATAATATAAATGCATATATTTTGTTGTATTTAACATTAAAATCAGCTTCATCCTGTTCACCAGACAAAACAACTGCAACATCATCTAAGGAACATTCTCCCTGACTATATGCGGACATCGTCAAAATAGAGGCCCATTATCACTAAAGTGTTCACGTAAGTTTTCATAATTTTGAATGGAAAAGAATAGACAAAATGTAAATATTTAATCATAATGTGAGGTTTGGTAATTCTAGCTAAAATACTTTCTGAATTATGCATTCCCAATTTTGGGCAGACAGATGGATAGAAGGATGAACAAACAAACAGCTGGCAGAGAACGCCGAAACAATAACATTCTGACAAAGTATTATGAAGATCAAGTAGAAAACGTGGCCTCTAGAGAGCAGAGAGCTAGAGACAAGGCTTTTCTATGACTTGACCTACATATAGTGACATAGGCTTTGACCTCAAATAACCCAGCTTCCAACTTGACCTAGATTTCGTAAAAATAAACATTCTGAAAAAGTTTAATGAAGATAATGTCCAAAATGTAGCAGATAGAGTTTTAACAAGGTTTTCCCATTATATCCCCTGCGAAATGTAGTTCTTGAAATCAAGAACATTTCAAGCCAAACATGAATTATTCATGAACAAGTTCATGAACTTCTAGAAAATAACTGTCCTTTGTTGTTCACAAACTGATGATGTACTATATGACAGTCATAGTGTATCATGAATTAATCATGAACTGGTAATGAATCAGATATAGTTCTTGAAGTGTGTTTGGTGTACATCATGAATTTATCATGCATTTATAATGAATCCTTGGTAGTTCTTGATTTGTCTGTAATAAGAACATAATGGGGTAATTTCATAAAACATGAACAGTTTATGAACAAATCAAGATTTTATTCAGTTCATAAAAAGCCCTGCAACAGTTATTGAAGCATGCATGAAGTCATCATGAAATTATCATGAACTTATAATGAATCTTTATTAGTCTTGAACTGTCCATGAGGTGGATGTAAACCAGTCAGAACATGGAATTCATAAATCATGAATAATTTATGAACAATTAAAGAATTTATTTAGTTCATAAAAAAATCTTGAAGAATGATTAAATTATAAACCCAAGTCCGTTACAGAACAATCATAAACATTTCATGAACCATTTTCTATTGGATCCAGTCATTAACAATAACATTCAGCTACCTGTGCCAGTATTTTATTTCAGTGTTTTACAACCAGTCAAAATGGAAATTTCTAACAATGAGCTAAAAAGCATCACCTCTGTGAGAAAACATTCTTTAAAGCATGATTTCAAACATTTATCATACTATAGCAAGGAAGGGTTTGGTAACTGAATATTAAATAAGTAATTACTGTGTTGTAATTATCATTCATTTTAAACAAGAGGGCCATGAAGGCCCTGTATCGCTCACCTGACCTATTGACCTAAAGACCTTCAAGATTAACATTCTGACCAAGTTTCATTAAGATATGGTATAAATATGGCCTCTAAAGTGTAAACTAGCTTTTCTTTTAATTTGACCTAGTGACCTATTTTTTTACCCGACATGATCTGTATTTGTACACTTAGTATGTAACCTTCAGAAAATAAAGTTATTATTATTATTATTATTATTCAGGTTCTTGAAGTGTCTTCTGTTCTTGAACATTTCAAGAACTCTAGTTGTTTTTGAAAAGTTTTTAAAAACAGTTCTTAGTATTCAAGAACATTTCAAGCACTATTTAAGAAATGTTAAATCGGACAATTTCAGGCACTTTTTAGAAACAGTTGAAGAACTTCTGTTCAAGAACAGCTCAAGAACTTGTGTTCTTGAACTGTTGAAGAACTGTTGTTAAGAACTCTAGAACACATTGTTCTTAGAATTTGTAAAATGTTAACATTTCAAGAACACTTCTGGTACAATTCTTGAACTTAATTCTTGAACAGTAAATAAACTTTTCTTGAACTGTTCTTGAAATTTCGCAGGGGAGCAGAAGTTCATGAACTGTCAAAAATATGAATGTATGTTGACTTTCCAGCAGTAATTCATGTGTTGTAAAGTTGGATTTTTACAACATAATATTACATAATACATAGTTTCAGTATTGCATAATATACAGTCTTAATATTTTATCATAAATGTTTGTATTTTCAAATACTATGTTATTTAAGTTTAGAAAGCATAGCGTACGTCGCACGCTATTTTGCACAAATGCGTAACGTCATTTTGACGTCAGTTTGACGTACAAATTACTAATTGAGAAAATAAATAGCAAAACATGCGTTGAGATAAATCTGCATATTCTTTAATGGTATCGTAATTTACAGTTATTGCTTTGAACACATTGTTACTGTATTTTATCTTTTTCTTTTTGTTATTTATGTTTTTATCATTAATTATTACCGCCCGTTTCTTCAAATTAAATATATATGCATTTTAAACTGCAATTAATTTTATCATGTTGTACCGTGTTGATCGCAAACATAAATATCAACTTCCAGACGTTAACAAACCTAGCATCAACAGTGATCAGGATGATTATAACCGACAAAGAGGCAGTGCTGTCGCACGAAAGTATTTGAAAAAAAATATTTTCATTAAACCGTAAAGCAGTTAATTTTAGAAATTTTGTATGCATTTAAGAATATAACAGGTCCTGTGGATTTAAAACTTTTTTCATGCTAAATTCAGTTTTGTACTCTGACTTTGTTTAAAAAACACCAAAAATTTAATTCTAACACGACCAACAAATAACCGTACAAATAGAAAAAAATCAGACAACGGTTATTTTGCGATAATCCTGTGCGTGCAGTGACGTCATCCGATCCAGGTGCGTAGCACAGGCGTAAAACGTAGTTACCTTTTTTTCTAACACTGTTAATACTAGTATGTCTTGTTAGAATCGAAATAACAAATTCGCAAGTGTGATTTATCATAGGATAACCCGATTTTTTCTTTCTTATGATGCGAAACAATATATCACTTAGTATGAACTGTGCCATGAGAAAACCAGCATAGTGCTTTTGCGACCAGCATGAATCCAGACCAGCCTGCACTTCCGCTCAGTCTGGTCGGGATCCATACTCTTCGCTTTCAAAGCTTTTTGGAATTAGAGAAGCTGTTAGCGAACAGAATGGATCCTGATGCGCAGGCTGGTCTGGATTCATGCTGGTTGCAACCGCACTATGTTTGTTTTTCTCGTGGCGCGGCTCATATATTCGTATGCATAAGAAATCAAAAGACGTGTTATCTTACGTTAAACAACGATTGGGAAGTTATTATTTCATAAAGAAATTATTTAGGCCCTATAACCAGTTCTGAACCAGCTTTAGTACCGTTTAAATAACACCTTTTTTATTCACATCATGTGCGACACTACAAATGAAAAATGTTTCGTGCTCAAAATGAAATAAACTGTTAAAAAAAAGTTTAATAATCTCAGTGCTTTGGACAAACTTACATAGATCTATAGACATTGTGTGCACTATCATAATAAATTAATAAATAACGGCGTTATCGATTAAATTTTGTTTATTGTCTTTATTAAAGACCGCGTATTATAAGCAGGAAAAAAACATAGTTCGGTATCTAAGTTTGATGATTTCTTTATATCTATTCAAAATACATGTAAAGCATAAAAATGTCAAATCAGCTTTTTATATTTTATATTTGTACGGACAACCTTGAAACTTCACATCCGATACTAGTCACAGTTCTGCATCTAGCGTTCACGTTTCTGTTCAAGTGGCCGTTTTTTTTTTTTGGCGGTACCACTCTCGCCTCTCCGCAATGCTCAGACAAGGGTGGGGTGGCGGATGTGGGGAGGGGGTACCACACTTCATTTGTGTAAATATCAATAAGATAGAGTAATCATTGACAAAATTCATAACATTTGTGTATCAACTACGTATAGATACTGACCGACATTATATCTAGTAAGACAGACAGATAAACGGACATACTGAAGGAACAAATCTTTCAGGCTGACTAAATGAATGATCGAGTAAGTAATTACCAACAGGTCATGAATTCGTGCATACTCATCGGCTATTCGACTGCCAAAAGACACGCGGATGGATTGAATGGTCGATTGAATGTTGCGTTTCATTATTTGTTATGTATATTCATTTATATTGTCCGTAAGTATTGACCTGGCACTCACGAATATTCCGTATGTTTCCGTAAATAAATTTTCGGTGTCCGAACCCAAACAACGATATAACTATTGAAAAGCCGTCAAGTATCATGTGCAGATATAGCTGTGCGGACAAAGCGTTTTGCCAGTAAACTCAGGGTTGAGTGTTCGAGCCCTCTGTCTGCCCATTTTTTTATCTGTAAAAGACGGAAACTTGTCACACTTATCATGATTTATCAACGAAATACTCTACTGTTGACTACCGTTCTTCTACATACATAAAACAGTTATACAAAATGTTGTTTAAAATCTTCAGGACCTGACAAGCATTCATTCATTCATTCAACGGACAATTCAATGAATTTTTGTTAGCGACACAAAATGCAATGTTTCATGAAAAATATATAATCATAGATTCAAATACAAACACAAGGAATCATATTTCGAAAAATGGTTAGAAAAGAATTCGAACCCATAGTAACGTGTTTCCAAGTCGGAGAGCTTACCACTACACCACTGTGCCATTGGTTCTCTAAATTGATTATTTTGATAAATCTAGATATTTTCAGGACACGAATATCACGTAAAATAACGAAAACGCCCGAAAATATTGGCGAAGATTAATGAGTGCCATGTCAATACTTACGGACAATACCTATTATTATTACCGCAGTAAATAATACACAATTTGCACATTTATCCGGGAAAAATAGAGCGAAAAAAAACGAAACACTAAAAATTGGACGGCTATAGTTAAATTCGGACACTAAGCTGTGTACGAACTTTTTCGAATTTTATATTAGCAAACGAAATATACAACAATGGAATGATATATAAAGATAAGTATGTCAAAACATACATTAATCTAGGTTATATGCTTATGAAAGAAATTTAATATACAATTTAGCTGCTTCAGGTCCTTTTTGATACAGGTTCTAGTTTTTCACTCCGTTATAGACCTATTTCCAAAAAGACATTTATGAATATGCTTTAAGAAAACGAAAAAAAAAAGGGTGTTGATAAGTTTGCAGTGGAATACAAGTCAACTGAAGATAAGTACCCTCATACTGCCGCATTTCAGAAAGCGATCCGCAGAATAAACTATGTACTTTCGTTTTTGGGGTAATAAAAAATTAAAAAGAAAAAAACAATAATGAAAGGTATCCTCTTTTTTTGTTCCCGGGATTACGCGCAAATGCGCTAAAATGAAAAAAAAAATCCATTTATTAGAGATCTTTACGACTACGCTACACTGCGGAAGCATATTTTTGACCGAATTACTGCTGTATAACATAAATTTTAAAAAACCAGCAAAATGACCTACGCGAGGGAGCAGTTACTGTGTGACTATGTGCGTGAGGGACTGCGGACGAAGCAGACTTCATTTGAAATTTATCAGTTAAGACACCGTGACTGTGCCTAATGATTTTTATTCTTTTTGTGTGCTCATTAGAACACAAGAAACGCGGCAATGCCACGAAACCAGGTTTTCAACACTTTTCATAAGAATAAACAAGAGTGCCAGAATGTCACAATATACGCCTGTCACAGCAAATTTCTTTACTCTAGCACCTGTATTTGCAGATGTAATTTTAATTTTGTGGTTGTTTAGTAATCATTGTAATTCTTTTGTTTTTCTAAGTCCACAAAAAAACTCCTTACCAGGTAGAGATACCTTAAAATACACCTAAAATTAGAAAGTAACAACTATGTTGTACCACAGAAAAGTGGTCTTGGTTTTTCCCTACGGTCAATTATAAAAAAGTTACAATATAAGTTATTTATAGTAACAACTAAGGGAAGTTAATCTTAAAAAAAAAAAAAAAAAAAAAAAAAAAAAAAAAAAAAAAAAAAAAAAAATTGTAAGTCCACACAGAAATCCTTACCAGGTAGAGATTGGTCAAAATACACCTCAAAATTGGATGTAACATGCATGTTGTAATACAGAAAAGTGGTCTCGATTTTTCCCTACGTCTAGTAATGAAAAAGTTACAATATAAGCTATTTATAGTAACAACAAAGGGAAGTAATTCTAAAGAAGGGAACTGCGTAAGACACTTCGTCTCATGATGGTGTATAATTGTGCCAAGTTACATCAAAATCCCTCTATGCATGAAGAAGATATGCTTCGGACAAAGTTTTCATTCTTGTATCCTTTGACCTCTAAGTGTGACCTTGACCTTAGACCTAGGGACCTGGTTCTTGCGCATGACACTCCGTCTCATGATGGTGAACAATTGTGCCAACTTTAATCAAAATCCCTCCATGCATGTAAAAGATATGCTTACCCTAACCCTAACCTAACCCTAACCCTATTTTTAGTAACAATGACCTTGACCTTGATCCCAGAAACCCCAAAATCAATCCCAAGCTACAACTTTATATAAGTTTTCTATACACCGAGTTTCATCATGATAGCTCATTCCTAAGTTAAGTTATTGACCGGAAACCCTATTTCTATTTTAAGTAACAGTGACATTGACCTTGACCCCAGAAACCCCAAAATCAATCCCAGCCTTTGTCTTGATATAAGCTACATACATACCAAGTTTTATTCAAATATCTTTACCGAAACAAAAGTTATTGACCGGAAACCCTTTTTCTATTTTAAGTAACAGTGACCTTGACCTTGACCCCAGAAACCCCAAAATCAATCCCAGCCTTTGTCTTGATATAAGCTACATACATACCAAGTTTTATTCAAATATCTTTACCGAAACAAAAGTTATTGACCGGAAACACCAGTTTGACGCCGCCGCCGCCGCCCGCCCGCCCGACCAACATCTACCCCAATCTAATAACTCAGGTTTTCGTTGAAAACCTGGTTAATAAAAGTATATTTTACCCTCTTTGATTTATTATATTAGAAAAGTATCCAAGAGTGACTGTTCTACTTTTGAAAGCTGTATAATTATGATACATACATGCATATGCGTATATGATATGATAAAAATCATGTAAAATCGACTCCGAGCAAAAATGCAAAATGAAATTGTCCTAACTGAAGTGTAGATAAAAAGTATTACTTTTATTTATTTAAACTTCGTAGGCTAACTGATCGCCTTAATTTTATCACGGTATTACAATTCCTCGAATGTAATGCATTCATATAGACCTGTAAATTACCACTTACAACACTGTTTTTTATGAAAAACTAAACGGGAAACAGAACATTTGATTAGTTCATAGATGGTAGGTCTGTAGGAATATGTAATATAAATTCGTTGAGAAAGTAATTTAAAAATACTTCCATTTTCGTGGCACATCAAATAAAATGACGCTTGCCATGCAATTTTCTCTTTCTTTATAGGTTCAGTACAATTTTCTTACAGAACATTATTTTTTTTTGGACTGGACCTTAGATTTAAATGTAAAACTGATTTGTTCAAATTATCATAGATGAGACGTTCATACTTTAAGTTTACTTCTAGGCACAATGTTCAGAATAAATTATTTCGAAGATACTGAAAATATAGAAGAAAGATAAAAATATCTATAATATGCGTCACAAATTTGTAAAATGAACCAAATACTTTAAAGTTATCTAATGGAAATCGAGCTAATAAAATTATCAAAAACGTTGCGTTTTTTATGTACAGCAAAGTGAAATTATACGACGTAACGTTATTTGAAGCTTTACTGTAAACGATGTAATTTTTTTCACATAATGATGGTTCATGAAAGTTTTATACTAACAAGATAAGTCAGATATCTTTAGAAAGTTCATACAATGCACTTTTAGCCATCTATAAAGATCAATGCCAACTTTCAATAATAACTCGCATAAAATGGGGAAACTCACTTTTGAAATGGACTTTCTGACGTAACATTTTCAGTATGTAATTTTTTAAAATATACCGTAGTCGTTTAATACTTGTTAATGATTACTGATTTAAACATGTACATAATTGTTAATGTATGCATTTTATGAAAGTATAAGTTTTGGTATTTTTTCCGATAAATTATTACGGAATAATTGAATAAATACGCACCAGGATGACGAGCGTAACGCTTGTAGGAAAAGCCGTCAAGGTTTTGTTAAAGCGAATAAATACGGAAATGTCGTGAAATAAACGCATTGAATGATGCGCGGCAAAATTCAATGTCATCTGCTGGTTATTTTGTCCAGATATCTTTAAAATTGACAGATTTATCGTCAAAAAACCGACTGCCGTACTAACATTTTTCGTAATTTTTGTTAATGAAAATTCGATTTTTTATGTATTTTACGATTATAAATTCTCTAAAAATTAAACGGGAAAAAATGGAATTTAAATTTTTTAATCACTGTAGTAAAAACATACACGGACGTCAGTTACTCATAATTTAAATAGCTGCATACACTTCAACATGTATCTCGAAATCGCCTATGTGTAAAATAGCGTGCGACGTACGTCAGACATTAAGCTAGTCTATTAACATTCAGCTAGTCTATTAAAGACTGCTGATTTATCTATACAGATTAATCTTCACTCTTATCACAGTTCAGTACACTGGCGCCAGACCAGAAAGAAAATGCCTCTGTACATGTTATACCCTGCCCCTATGTATTCTATAAGAACCATGGTCATGAAGGGAAAAATATACTAACCCGTTTCAATCGCGCATTTTATATCTAAAGCACACATTCCGTAAATGTGTACTATGGATATCAAACAAGAAGTAATTTATCTTCCATTGTGTACCTGTCACATTTCTTCAATACATCTTATCTTAGAAAAACAACGCATAGTTTATAGTTATTTCAACGTTACACAAAAATCTTGCTTGAACTTCCCTGGTGAAGTTCCGTTCTAGATTACAAAACCATTCTGATTGGCAAATGTGAAAATGTATGTCAATCGTCATTTTACTACACGTGTTCGCTAAAATGTGAAAATGCAGCATAAATGTGCAAAATGAATAAAATGAACAGAACAGATGCAGACCAATGTACGATTTCAAATTAAAAATCATATACAAGATGAATTTCATTCATAATTTCGAGTTTTATTGTAAAAAGGTGATTTTTTTTTATTCTGTTTTTGTTTGTTTACATTTCGCCAAACATGTGCACACTGCCATGACCTCTAGACCGGATGTTCATTAGGGAAGGTCAAGCAAGTTTTTTTCTGTAACATTGACGAAAGCATAGAATATGTTGATATATGGGGCCATATTTGACCCAAGGGAAATAATCTGAAAAATCTTGGTAGAGAACCACTAAATTTTGCTACATACCAAATATCAAAGCCCTAGGCCCTGGACAAGAAGATCAGAAACCATTCCTGGCAAATGTCACCTTGACCTTTGACCTAATGACCTCAAAATCAATAGGGGTCATCTACTGGTCATGACCAACCTCACTATCAATTTTCTTGACACTAGGCCTAAGCGTTCTTGAGTTATTGCCCAGAAACCATTTTACTGTTCCCGGTCACTGTGACCTTGACCTTTGATATACTGACCTCAAAATAATAGGGGTCATCTGTTGGTCATGACCAACCTCCCTATCAACACTCACGACCCTAAGCCCAAGAGTTCTTAAGTTATCATCCGGAAACCATTTTACTGTTCAGGGTCACTGTGACCTTGACCTTTGATATACTGACCTCAAAATCAATAGGTGTCATCTACTGGTGATGATCTACCTCCCTAACAACTTTCATGATCCTAAGCTTGAGCATTCTAGAGTTATTATCCGAAAACCGTTTTACTGTTCAGGGTCACAGTGACCTTTACCTTTGACAAACTGACCTCAAAATCAATACAGGTCATCTGCTGGTGATGATCAACCTCCCTATCAACTTTCATGATCCTAGGCCCAAGCGTTCTTGAGTTATCATCCGGAAACCGTTTTACTAATCAGGGTCACTGTGACCTTGACCTTTGACATACAGATCTCAAAATCAATAGGGGTCATCTGCTGGTGATGACCAACATCCCTATCAACTTTTATGATTCTAGGCCCAAGCGTTCTTGAGTTATCATCCGTAAACAGATTGGTCTACATACAGACCGGCCGACAGACCGACTGACATCTGCAAAACAATATACCCCTCCTTCTTCGAAGGGGGGGCATAATAAAGATTCAAAACTATGATAAACTTGAACTATTTTTACTGTTTTGTAGCACAAACACGTGGAAATACATAATGCAAGGCAAACATAGGTCTGGAAAAAGGTACAGATACTGAACAAAAGATCACAGAGTGATCTTGGCGCCCCCCACTGAGCCATTTTTGAGTGTTCCAATTTCAAGACTAGCTGAATGTCAAAATCAAGGTCAAATTTCATTTCGGTACACAACACTGTGCATGTGGTCCATGCATGTGGTCCAAATTTGAAAGCTGAAGCTTGAGAAATGTGAAAGTAGGTCACTAGATCAATTTCAAGGTCAAAGTTCATTTCAGTTTACAAAACTATGCATGTGCTTCAAATCTGGAGGCTGCAGCTTGAGAAATGTGAAAGTAGGTACTAGGTAAAAGTCAATGTCAAATTTCAATTCAGAGCACAAAAATATGCATGTGGTCCAAATTTGAAGCCTGTACCTTGAGAAATGTGAAAGCAGGTCACTAGGTCATTCTGAAGATCAAAGTTCATTTCAGTACACAAAATTATGCATGTGATCCAAATTTGAAGGCTGTAGCTTGAGAAATGTGAAAGTAGGTCACTAAGTCAAAATCAATGTGAAATTTCATTTCAAAAACACAAAACTATGCATGGTCCAAATTTGAAGCCTGTACCTTTAAAAATGTGAAAGTAGGTCAAGAGGTCAATGTCAAGGTCAAAGTTTTTTTCGGTACACAAAACTATGCATGTGGTCAAAATTTGAATGCTGTAACTTGAGAAATGTGAAAGTAGGTCACTAGGTCAAAATAAAGGTCAAATTTCATTTCGGAACATGAAACTATGCAAGTGGTCCAAATTTGAAGCCTGTACCTTCAGAAACATGAAAGTAGGTCACTAGGTCAATGTCAAGGTCAAAGTTTCTCCAGTGCACAAAACTATGCATGTGGTCCAAATTTGAAGGCTGTAGCTTGGGAAATGTGAAAGTAGGTCACTAGGTCAAAATCAAGGTCAAATTTCATTTCGAAACATAAAACTTTGCATGTGGTCCATTTGAAGCCTGTACCTTCAACAAGAGATCACAGAGTGATCTTGGCGCCAACCAATGTGCCATTTTTGAGTGTTCCAAATTTCAAGACTTATTGACTTGCTCAAGGTCAAATTTCATTTCCGTACACAACACTGTGCATGTGGTCCAAATTCAAAAGCTGTAGCTTGAGAAATGTGAAAGTAGGTCACTAGATCAATTTCAAGGACAAAGTTCTTTGTACACAAAACTATGCATGTGCATCAAGTTTGAAGGCTGTAGTTTGAGAAATTTGAAAGTAGATCACTAGGTCAATCTTGAGGTCAAAGTTTATTTTGGTAAACAAAACTATGCAAGTGGTCCAAATTTGAAGGCTGTAGCTTGAGAAATGTGAAAGTAGGTCACTAGGTCAAAATCAAGGTCAAATTACACTTCAGAACACAAATCTATGCATGTGGTCCAAATTTAAAGCCTGTACCTTCAAAAATGTGAAAGTAGGTCACTAGCTCAATGTCAAGGTCAAAGTTTGTTTCGATACACAATCCTATGCATGTGGTCTAAATCTGAAGCCTGTAGCTACAGAAATGTGAAAGTAGGTCACTAGGTCAATCTCAAGGTCAAAGTTCATTTCAGTATACAAAACTATGCAAGTGGTCCAAATTTGAAACCTGTACCTTCAAAAATGTGAAAGTAGGTCACTAGGTCAATGTAAAGGTCAAAGTTTGTTTTGGTACACAAAACTATGCATGTGGTCCAAATTTGAAGGCTGTAGCTTGAGAAATGTGAAAGTAGGTCACTAGGTCAAAATCAAGGTCAAATTTCATTTCGGAACGCAAAACTATGCATGTGGTCCAAATTTGAAGCCTGTACCTTTTAAAATGTGAAAGTAGGTCACTAGGTCAATGTTAAGTTCAAAGGTTTTTTCAGTGCACAAAACTATGCATGTGGTCCAAATTTGAAGGCTGTAGCTACAGAAATGTGAAAGTAGGTCACTAGGTCAAAATCAAGGTCAACTCATGTCAAGGTTCATCTTGTCACTCAAAACCATACATGTGGTCCAAATTTGAATGTTGTAGGTTATTGACAAGAAGATTTTAAAAGCTTTTCCCTATATAAGTCTATATAAACCATGTGACCCCCAAGGGCGGGGCCATATTTGCCCCTAGGGGGATAATTTGAACAAACTTGGTAGAGAACCACTAGATGATGCTACATTACAAATGCCAAAGCCCTAGGCTTTGTGGTCTGAACAAGAGGTTTTTCAAAGTATTTCCCTATATAAGTCTATATAAACCATGTGACCCCCGGGACGAGGCCATATTTGAACCTAGGGGGATAATTTGAACAATCTTAGTAGAAGACCACTAGATGATGTCACATACAAAATATCAAAGCCCTAGGCCCTGTGGTTTTGAGCAAGAGGTTTTTCAAAGTATTTCCCTATATAAGTCTATATAAACCATGTGACCCCCGGGACAAGGCCATATTTGACCCTAGGGGGATAATTTGAACAATCTTAGTAGAAGACCACTAGATGATGTCACATACAAAATATCAAAGCCCTAGGCCCTGTGGTTTTGAGCAAGAGGTTTTTCAAAGTTTTTCTCCATATAAGTCTATATAAACCATGTGACTCCTGGGGCGATATTATACCCCAGGGAAATAATTTGAATCATCTTGGTAGAGGACCACTAGATGATGCTTCATACCAAATATCAAAGCCCTAGGCTCTGTGGTTTTGGACAAGAAGATTTTCAAAGCTTTTCCCTTATAAATCTATGTAATTTCTAGAAATAAACAAAGGGCCATAACTCACTAAAAATTGTTGAACCAGTCTGATTTTCAGGGGGACACAACTAGGGTACCAATACGTCATTCTGACAAAGTTTGGTCAAAATCCCCCTGGTAGTTTCTGAGGAGATGCGATAACGAGAAATTGTTAACGGACGGACAGAAGGACCACGGACCACGGACGCAGAGTGATTTGAATAGCCCACCATCTGATGGGCTACATGACCCAGATTCAAACTGGACCTTGAAATCATCAAGATTAACATTCTGACCAAGTTTCATGAAGATACAGTCATAAATCTGGCCTCTACAGTGTTAACAAGCTTTTCCTTTGATTTGACCTGGTGACCTAGTTTTTGACCCCAGATGACCCAATATCAAACTCGTCCAAGCTTTTATCGAGCGTAACATTCTGACCAAGTTTCATTAAGATTGGGCCAAAATTGTGTGTTAACAGTCAAATTGTTGACATCGACGGACGACGGACACAGGGCGATCACAAAAGCTCACCTTGAGCACAGTGCTCAGGTGAGCTAAAACTACATACAAAGGATATACCTTGAACTTGACATATCTTTGTAGAAATTCTGCAACAGTTTTGAGACTTGAACCAAAAGGTTCTTCATCAACAAATAGTGGCATCCTAACATGTACCTGTAAAACAGATAAGACAGTCATAAACAAGCAAATTCGATGAATTGGTATCCCCCGCCGAAGGGGCTTGTGGTGAGGAATGTATAAAATATACCCGACAAAAAGTTAAGGATGTTACTTTTGTGCGTGTGTGGGGGGGGGGGGGGGGGGGGGGAGACTGGGTGATGGTACAAAGTTTCACATGTTAATTATAAAATATTGATGGAAAATTAAAAATGAAAAAAAAATTGGTGGGGGGTGGGGATGCATGATTGGGGTGGTGGGCATGACTGAGTGGAGAGTGAGGTGGGGCAATGGTACAACTTTGCATGTTGATAGATTTGAAAAAAAAAAATAATAAAAGATTATTTTTTTTGGCGGGGGGGGGGGGGGGGGGGGGGGGGGGGGGGACCAAGGCAAGGTGATGACCAGGTGTGGGTACACAACTTCACATGTTTATAATAAATGTTCATGTTCATGTATAAAATATACCCAACAAATCGAAGTATGTTGGTTCATATTTAATTCAAGTTTCATGAAATTCTACCAGCTTGTTACTGAGATATGGCTGCAGATGTGGATTTTTCATTAGATCAAGGGCAGTAACTCTAAGGGAAATTGACCAATCCAAAATAAAACTTGACGGGCATTATTGCAGTATGTTGGTTCATGTTTATTTCAAGTTTTATGAAAATTTACCTGATAGTTACTGAGAAATGGCTGCGGACAGACAGTTTTGGGCATTTTTCATTAAATCAAGGGCAATAACTCTAAGGGAAATTGACCAAGCCAAAAAAAACAACTTGACAAGCTTTTCCTTTGATTTGACCAAGTGACCTAGTTTTTGACCCCACCTGACCCAGATTTAAACTTGACCTAAAGATCATGTAGATTAACAATCTGACCAAGTTTCACTAAGATATGGTCATAAATGTGAGTAGCTTTTCCTTTGATTTGCCCTGGTGACCTAATTTTTGACCCCAGATAACCCAATATCAAACTCGTCTAAGATTTTATTAAGGGTGACATTCTGACCTAGTTTCGTTAAGATTGGGCCAAAACTGAGACCTCTAGGGTGTTAACAAGCTTTTCCTTTAGTCTGACCTGGTGACCTAGTGTTTGAACCCAGACGATCCAATATCGAACTCGTCCAAGATTTTATTGAGGGTAACATTCCGACCAAGTTTCATTAAGATTGGGCCAAAATTGTGACCTCTAGAGTGTTAACAAGCTTTTCCTTTGATTTGACCTGGTGACCATGAAGGCCCTGTATCACTCACCTGACCTAGGAATCATCAAGATTAACATTCTGACCAAGTTTCATTAAGATATGGTCATAAATGTGGCCTCTAGAGTGTTAACTAGCTTTTCCTTTGATTTGACCTGGTGACCTGGTTTATGACCCTACATGACTTAGATCATCAATATTAACAATCTGACCAAATTTCATGAAGATACAATCATAAATGTGGCCTCTACAGTATTAACAAGCTTTTCCTTTGATTTGACCTGGTGACCTAGTTTTTGACCCTAGATGACCCAATATCGAACTTGTCCAAGATTTTATTGAGGTTAACATTCTGACCAAGTTTCATGAAGATTGGGCCAAAATTGTGACCTCTAGAGTGTTAACTAGCTTTTCCTTTGATTTGACCCGGTGACCTAGTTTCTGATCCCATAAAACCCAGTTCAAACTTGACCTAAAGATCATCAAGATTAACATTCTGACTAAGTTTCATGAAGATACAGTCATAATGTGGCCTCTAGAATGTTAACAAGCTTTTCCTTTGATTTGATCACAAAAGCTCACCTTTGAGCACTTCGTCCTCAGGTGAGCTAAAAAACGGGCAAAAACCTACGGCGGATTAATCTGTCTTTCAGTGAAAAGTGTTAGTCTGATATTTTTGCAAGCTCTGGAATACGGTAATTATAGGTCTCACCACTTCGCGGTTTCAACCTAAAAATGATGTGACCTCGAGGTGGGGCCTCTTTTCACCCCATGGGCATAATTTGAACAACCTTGTTAGAGATCCACTAGGCAATTCTACATACTGAATATCAAAAGCCTAGGCCTTGAACTTTCAGTCAAGAAGATTTTAAAAAGTTTTTTCCTGTGTAAGTCTATGTAAAACTTGGGACTCCTAGGACAGGGCCTCTTTTTTACCCCAGAAGCATAATTTGAACAATCTTGGTAAAAGACCACTAGGCAACACAATGCACCAAAAATCAAAAGCCTAGGCCTTGCAGTTTCAGACAAGAAGATTTTTAAAAAAAATTCCTATTTAAGTCTATGTAAAACTTAAGACATCTGGGGTGGGGCCTCTTTTCACTCCAGAGGCATAATTTGAATAATTCTGGTAGAGAACCAAAAGGCAATGCTACATACCAAATATCAAAGGCCTAGGTCTTGCAGTTTCAGACAAGAAGATTTTTAAAGTTTTTTCCTATATAAGTCTATGTTAAACTTAAGGACCCCTGGGACGGGGCCTCTTTTCAATCCAGGGGCATTATTTGAACAATCTTTATAGAGGACCATTAGATGATGTCACATGCCAAATATTGAGGCTCTATGCCTTGTGGTTTTGGACAAGAAGCTTTTCAAAGCTTTCTCTATATAAGTCTATGTAAACTACATGACCCCCAGGGCGCGGCCAAATTTGACCCTAGGGTAATAATTTGAACAACCTTGGTAGAGGACCACTAGATGATGCTACATACAAATATAAAAGCCCTATGACCTGTGGTTTTGGACAAGAAGATTTTTAAAGTTTTACCTTTCGGTTGCCATGGCAACCAGAGTTCTATATGAAATTCAATTCTTTGAACAATTTTTAAAGAAGACCATCCAAGGAACATCCCTGTGAAGTTTTATCAAAATTGGAATAATGGTTTAGGAGGAGATGCTGTTTAAAGGAAAGTGTCGACGGACAGACGATGAACGGACGCCGGATGATGAGCGATCACAATAGCTCACCCTGTGCCTCTGGCTGAGGTGAGCTAAAAAGCGGGTCAGAACCGCATATAATAAAACAGATTATCATTTTACCAAATACATTGTGGGAAAATTTCCATTGACTTTGATAAATAACAACTGCTTTGATACACCTGGAACAGAAGTGCTTTTAAAGTGCTATTAAACTTAAGAAACACACACAAGTCTAAATTACGATAGTGATATTTAGCACTTGGAACAGAAGTGCTTTTAAAGTGCTATTAAACTTAAGAAACACACACAAGTCTAAATTACGATAGTGATATTTAGCAGAATATTTTCACAGTTGGTAATAGCTGTAGTTCTGCAAAAGAACATATTGATAATGTTCATTGAATTCTTGAAAGTCACTCTTGCAAAGACATATTGTCAGTTATATAAAGGTACAGAAAAAGGTATTTATTTTACATTGCATATAACCGACAGACAACATAACCTATAAAGCTATTGTGCGACAAACCAGGTGTCTGGTAACAGATACTTACTTCAAATGATTGTATGGGGAACATACCCATCTAAATAGAGAAAAATACTGAGTTAATCTGTGTACTTAAATTAATTTTAAATACAAAGATATGTCAATTCCAAGCGATGCAGTACTGAAGTCATTGAATTGTTAGTTTCATTTAATAACTGCACCTCCCTGGCATAAAGAATATCAACTATTCGAGCAAAAACTGATTGTCCGTATTTAAAAACTTCATCAAGAATGTGTGAATTATTGTTAATATAGTAACCTCACTTGACTGTGTATAACGCTTTCTAAGTCATACGAAAAAATCTGCGACAAGCTAGGCAACAGTAGTTCTCATGGAATACTAATCACTGTCATATACGTGCAACAGCTGGGATTTTCCGTGAGCCGGAGAGGACACACCAAGATGACTGACAAAAGTGATGCTAGAAGGTAGGAGCTTGTTTTTGCATCCCGTTTTATTTAATTCATGCCTTTTGGTTCACACATTTAGTTGAGACTAATGCAGAAAACCTTCCTCCGCATGCCGTAATTGCTCATATCTCCAGTATTCCTATGTTTTCCCCAAAACGTCCTCCTGAACCTGACATTTTACAAGTCAGAAAAATCGAAGCGAAGGCAGCATGTTTTCAAGGTCACAGTTTCTCATGCAGTAGCAACTAGATCTGTATATCATGTCCTATATGCACTCTTCACTCCTGACGCTGATTTTAGTTCGATGCAAGTGGCTAATCTAAGAAAACAACAAACTTTCTATTTCAACACATTCCGCCCGGGACACCACGCTCCGGGAAGGATTTTCCGGAAAATATTGCACAAAAGTGAGCACCAGTTGGGACTTCATCGCTGATATGTACCTGACTGGGACACACTTTTTGGAACTTAAAGAACTGAATAGTCATTTAATAACACCCTTACTTAAAACGTTTAGGCATTTGTGCGTCCATTGAAGTTGATTTATTCCACCTTACTTGAGCACAGCGTGATAATGGTCTACCATTGAACTTTTAAAGAAGGATTTTTTTTTGACAATGTCAGCTTTATATTGGTCAGTTCTGCAAGCTATCCGAACTCCTGTTCTTATCTGTTAATGTGATACAAACTCTTGCTATGATCTTTTCCTATTCGAGTTGTTAACGTTGGTACTAGTTGTCCATATGACCAACGCTCCTGAATAATTCACACGTAGTTATTTTAGGTTTTCAGGAGAATATATGCAAGAAACAGTTAGTGTCCCAATCCTGATTCTTTTTCATGCAGGATGTATAGCGCTAATACTTGGGACGTAAGTTTAAGGTCTCAACAGCAATGTTAATAGAGGAGCCGGACACCGAACCTATCACATGGATTTAGTAGAGCACTACTTCTAAACCACTGGTTCGTTCCTGTTGGTATCATGTAGAGGAAATTGACTGTACAGGGGTCAAGGACATGTTTCTGATAGTTTTAAATCTGCTCCTGTCCTATATTTTAACCTTATTGTACTGAATAATCATAAAATACTGACATTGAACAGTTACACCTTATATACAGAGGCTAATACATAGACTCTATTTCAATGAGATTTCGTTCAATTAACCATGACTATATACATCATTGTTGTAAAATATCACACTATACAGCATAAATGATGGGATGAAAAAACAAAATCAGAAACAAGCGCCATTTTCTTGCATGCAAAAGCGTGGCAGGTGGCAATAAACTTTTACCTACTGTGTTTATGGGTTGCATAAATACAAAAGTCTTGGAGGTAAAACAGTATACATTAATGTAGTCGGTGTTAAAACACAAAACACGTGAAAAATAATTTTATTTCGTTAGTACCTCCACGAATGTATAGTCTTGGCATTTTATTTAAATATTTTGTAATGTAAAATCGGTAAAATGTAGAACAGTTAAAAAGAAGTGTTACATTTGTGTATTAGAAACCTTCTTTCCCGACTATTGTGGTTTGCAATATAAGCTATTTGTAGTAACAACAAATGGAAGCAATACTAAAGAAGGGACCTGCGCATGACACTTCATCTCATGATGGTGTACAATTGTGCCAAGACGAAATCCCTCCATGCATGAAGAAGAAATGCTTCGGACAAACATTGGGCTACCAAAATTTTAATCTGGTAGCCCGAACATTTAAGTTTATTTGGCAATGGCCATTTCGGTTACTTTACTATGTGCTTCTATACTACAGTGGATGGAATGATTAAATTATTAGAGGTTTATCATACTTTTAGCCATAAGCACATTGTTATAAATTTTGTTCTCTTAATTATATAAATAGCAATTATCATTACTCCTTTTTCTCACTTTAAAAGATGAAACTACATATTTTTAAACTGAGAAATATTATCAAAAGTACTCCTGATAGTTATTGCAACATGGCAATAAAAATAAGGAATGCAAATCAATTTTTATAAACTTGCAAATTCCTTAGAACTTACTAACTTAGAGCTGTATGAAATGTAATTTATCTCAAAATTATTTAAAGCTGATTCTGTTTGATTCTAAACATCTGTCTGGTTTAATAAACGAACTAGAACCGCGTATATAACATCTCTCAGTTTCTTGGCACTGTGTATTCACTTATCCGAATTTATGTTTGTCCAAAATTCTGTATACTTCCTGATATTTTGCTAAATCATGGTCAATTTGTTTTTGTATGTTAGGCAAGTATTTAAACTGAAAAGCATAAACAATCAGTGTAAGCACTAAACTACCTCAAAATAAATTATTTGTTCTTTCTGATCGCTTGATAAATATTGAGGTCAGCGGAACTGAAAGTAGACTTTGGCCGGTGGCACTAAAATGACGTAATTTTAGGACTGGTTTGCATATTGTTTTAAACAATTAAATACCAATCAGCGACCTTGATGTTATTGGATCAGTCTAAAATCACTCGTGCACGTTTTTGTAAACATTTGCCTGCGGGTACGATTAGACGGTTAATTGTTTGCCGATTGTGACAGTAGCCCTTACAGAAGAAAAAGGCCTGCTGCGTACTCTTGCTGTGTACATACAGCGTATATGATGCGTACATGATGTGTACTGAAATCAAGGGCTTTAAATAGTATGCAGGATATACACCGCACATACACCGATAGTTTTTGTAGTACACTTTTGACATGCAAATGAGCTCTGCCGCGTACTACTTGCTGCATACATGCTGTGGACTACATAGTACACAGGATGTACGCTGGAGGAATTTAGTATGCGGGAAATAGTACGCAGCATGTACGCGGCACATACACTTTTCACATGCAAATGAGCCTGCGGTGTACTACCCCTGCGGCATACATGCTGTGTACTCCTGTGGCGTACATGCTGTGTACTCCTGCGGCGTACATTCTGTGTACTCCTGGCCCAAGTCCTGCGGGGTACATGCTGTGTACTCCTGCTGCATACATGCTGTGTACTCTTGTGGCGAAACTGCTGTGATAATGTAAATTCCTTACCCCACCAACTTTCTTATGCAAATGCTGATCATTTGGACAGAAAAAAACAGAAAAAAGATAAGTGACATGCATCAGTAAGTATTTACCCTTACCAAAATAATGTAGATTGATGTTATCAAATAAATTAGTATGCTTTTCTTCATCCACTTTTCAATGAAATAAATCAACTTTTGTAGCATGTAATTTGGTAAACATCTGAAGAAAATGGCGTAACTGCATCAAGGGGAAACAACTTTAATGCAACTAAATATAAGTGTTATAAATTTCGAAGTATCTGCGGTGTACATGCAGTGTACTATTTTCTTGTACAAGTCCCTCCTGCGTACATGCAGTGTACTCCTTAAATTTTCAGAGTCTGTGCTGCGTACTTGAAGTGTACTAGTGACCTCCTGCGTACATGCTGTGTACTCGTCGAAATAGTACGCGGCATGCGGTGTATGTAAAATGTACTCCTCTGGCGTACTACTGTGTTCGCGGCATATACACAGCAAATACGCAGCATGTACGCCACAGAGGCTTGCTTCTGTAAGGGAGGTGGTAAGATAATTAAAGCCTCGGGCGTGTATCTCTTGATAAACAAGGGGATTACCGACAACTATCAAAATTATATTTAAAGACTAAATTATTGATTTCCGGGCTACTCGATACTGAGTTTCAATGTAGCTTGGCAGGCACGCTCTGAAAAAATTTAGTAGCCCGACAGAATTTTCTGGTAGCCCACGGGCTCCGGACATGGGATTTCTGAAACCCTGCACAAAGTCATTCTTGTATCTGACCTTTGGCCTCTAAATGTGACCTTGACCTTAGACCTAGGGACCTGGTTCTTGCACATGACACTCTGTCTCGTGGTGGTGAACATTTGTGCCAAGTTATACCAGAATCCCTCCAGGCATGAAAAAGAATACTCCGGACAGTTTTCATTCTTGTATCCTTTGACCTCTAAGTGTGACCTTGACCTTAGACCTAGGGACCTGGTTCTTGCGCATGACATTCTGTCTCATGGTGGTGAATATTTGTGCCAAGTTATATCAAAATTCCTCCATGCATAAAGAAGAAATGCTCCGGACAAAGATTTCATTCTTGTATCCTTTGACCTCTGTGACCTTGACCTTAGACCTCGGGACCTGGTTCCTGCGCATGACACTCTGTCTCATGATGGTGAACAATTGTGCCAAGTTTCATCAAAATCCCTCCATGCATGAAGAAGATATGCTCTGGACAAAGTAATTCTTGAATTTGACCTTTGACTTCTAAGCGTGACCTTGACCTTAGACCTAGGGACCTGGTTCTTGCGCACGACACTCTGTCTCATGATGGTGAACAACTGTGCCAAGTTTCATCTAAATCCCTCCAAGCATGAAGAAGATATGCTCCACACACAGTGCAGACATACAACACTGACGCCAGGTCATGTACTTCAACCCTCCATACTTCATTGTAACAAATAAATAAACCATATCTGAGTAATTCCAGTTGCCTTGGATTAGTTGGGATAAATATACAAGTTGGCACCACTAAAGTGTTATGACATGAGAATATTTTATCAATAAGCGCATTTCATGACATTATTTTGAAATATATGTACAGGAAGCTGTGTATGGTGAAGAAGCATCAGCACAATAATACAATTGTATTTAAAGATATTTACACAGAATAATCTCTCTAAGAAGAGATGGATTTAATTATTGTTGGGTTTAAGATTCTTCTTCAGTGTGAGGCAAAGATGAGACATTAGTAGTATATGTAGAGAACAAGAATTATTTCAATTAGTGAATTTAAACTTAAAAGTGAAAACTTCATACCAGAAAATTTTGCTCAGATGAGGCTTGAAAGTAGACTTCTGGCCACAGAACACTAGTCAACAAAACCTGTTTGCCTCCTATGATGGCCTGTCCCATTTTCAGTCTTGATTTCACTATGTACTTGTCCTTTGATCCACTGACCCCACAAAAAATTTAAAAGGCAACTACTGATAGCAAGCAATCATCCTGTGAAGTTCACAGACAGTAAGCTATAGGGTTCTTAAGTTAATGAGTGGAAACCATTTTCAGTCTTGATGTCCCTGTGACTGACTGAACTTAAAGTCCACTTATAATCTACTTACCACTGACAATCGACCTATGAAGTCTGACAATTGTAGGCAAAGGCCTTCGTTAGTAATTGAGCATGAACTGTCTCTAGTCTTTTAAGGTCATTGTAACCTTGACGTTTGGCCTACTGGTCCACAAAACAAAAACTTCATCTACTGACCAAAAGCAATATTTCTGTGAAGTTTGAAAACTGCAGACCAAAGAATTTTTCAGTTATTGTTTTGGAAATTGAAAACAGCTTGAGCTCAAGGTCACTGAGACCTTGACCGTTGAGCAAACAATCTCAAAATTTATAAAGATCATATGCCGGTCACTATCAAACTTAATAATAAGTTTAACTCCCACATGAAAGTATTCTTCAGTTATGAATTGAAAACCAAAGGAACAGACAGATCACTGTATGCCACCCAGTGCCCTGGGGATGGTGGCCATGGAAGATATATATATAATCCAGCTGAAGGCAAATTTCAAGTTGTATGTTCATGTAACACAGCGGTCAGACGCCTCGCTGAATGCGATGACTGGTTTATAGTGCACAGCAAAGACTAAGCAAAAACTTTGCAAATATATGTGCAAAGTTTTAGTGAAAATCTGTTAGAATGCAAGGTTAAGCGTTACTAGTGTAAACTGGCTTATAGTGTTCACAAAGTTTAATTATAATCTCACTGAGTGGCCTTGTTCTTGATCCAACATGACCAGAGTTTTGAACTTGTTCAAGATTTTATTAAGGCATTCATTCTGACCACATTCATTAAGACAGTGTCAAAACTAGCAGAAGCTTTTGTAGAAAAGCACATGTCTCCCCAAATGCATAGTCATATAAGCAAGAAGTCAATAGGGGACAGGAGCGAAAGTCAAAACGACACTGATGGTTGGCTGCAACAGGGATCATCTACTGGGCATGTCCAATCATCCCACTAAGTTTCAACATTCCGGGTAAAGTAGTTCTCAAGTTATGAATTGGAAACAGTTTTCAATGTTCAGGCCCCTGTGAACTTGACCTTTGATGGAGTGACCTCAAAAACAAAAGGAGTCATCTATTCTGCAAGTCTTATCACCCTATCAAATTTGAAGGTTCTAGGTCAAAAGGTTCTCATGTTATTGACCAGAAATGGATTTCTATGTTCAGGCCCCTGTGTCTTTGACCTTTGATGGAGTGACCCCAAAAATGGTAAGGGTCGTCAACTCCATAAGCCCTGCCTCCCTATGAAGTTTAAAGGTTCTAGGTGAAATGGTTCTCCAGTTAATGATCAGAATTGAAGTGTGACGGACGCACAGAGCAAAAAGAATATGTCTCCCACAGTTTCCCCAAGTGGGTGGGGAGACATAATTATGATTCCATGGTTTCAACAGTCAAACTGTTAATGGAAATGGACAAAAAAGCAATCAAAATAGCTCATCTTCAGGACCTTGTGCTAAGTGAGCTAATACAGCTTAAAATGCTAAAAAAATCATGAACCATGAAAATCTTTAAAAAAATACAAATATCATACATACCAATACACGTTTATTTAAGTTGACACAAGACAGAATATTCTGTGGAAAAAGATCACACTCTTATAAATCTCTCCTATTAAACAAATATTTGCTTTAGAAAATTTTACCCTCTGAAATTGCATACTAACTAGATAAGGTTATGTACATTCTGCAAATTGTCAATAATAAACTGTGTACTGATCAATACTTTAATCCCTGTTAAAAAGGTTAACCTTCAAATTGTTTTATTTAGTTTATTTACAAATTCATACTCGTGTTGGATTTCTTTAAAAATCCAAGGTATATCAGATTAGCCAGCTACTTAAATTCGGTGTAAGTCAACTTTATTTTAGTGGCATGTTTGGTTAAAATTGTATCATTACATTATCAAATTCGCAAATTACTAAAATTACAAAAATGTAACTTTAGAAACAAGGAGCTGCATTCAATAAACACTTGATGCCCCCGGTGGCATTCTTGTCGATACAAAGCAACCTAAGTCCAAAATGAGGTCAAGGTCAAACTGAGGTCAGGTGATGTTTGAAGATGAGGAATGGTCACAGGTTTCATCTGTATTAGTATCAATTCATTCTTGTAAGCAGTATTAATGCTAGATGAAACGGTCTCATTTGGTTAACCAAGAGATGGCTAATATAAAGCAACCTAAGTCTAAAATGAGGTCAAGGTCAAGGTGAGGTCAGGTGATGTCTGAAGATGAGGAATGTTCACAGGTTACATCTGCATTAGTATCAAGTCATTTTAGTAAGGCGTATTGACGCTAGACGAAACGGTCCCATTTGGTTAACCTCGTACAGACGGACAGACTACGGACACAGTGTGATTCACCTTTGAGCACTTTGTGCTCAGGTGAGCTAAAAATCAGATTATAATAACTCTTGAAACCATTAAACTGGAAAATGTTAAGGTTTTACGCAACTACACTATTTATAACTCAGAAATTTCATTAAAAACACACAAAAACTGATAAGTGGCAATGTAGTATAATCTGTGAACGTTTATGAAAACCGAAACATAGAGATAACAAGAATATTTACATTGTTGTGTTTTACCCGTTATGAGCATTAGTGTCAACTACATTTCATACAAAGTTTAATACTGCTGTTGCCTCATCAAAATCTGTCAAATGTTGTTTAGAAGAAAGGAAAGGCACTGACAAGACACTGTGACTTCAACACTGACAGACAAAACAAAAAATGTTTCAATAAAAAATCACAATTGTTTGAAGGGCACCATAATCACACAAAATCACATTAAATTCATTCTACAGAAGCTGTTCATGGCTAAATATTGTACGGTTAGTGGTCACACGTAACAGTGAGCTGTTTTAAATGGTGTCTGCACATATTGCCAGTGAGTGAACCTCAAACAACGACTACTTTTGTGGTCTTCATTTCTGACTTTTTCACAAACATCCACAACAAGCGTGTATTGTTCTTTCTACAATTCTGACTTTTTTGATGTGTCACTTTATTCCCGAGAAATGCATGAATTACTATTATGCAGTTTATGTTCATTTGTCTACGGATATCATACTGCTGAACCCCAAGTGTTTAGCTTCATAATTTAATTCTGATAAATAAAATATCTCGTGTGTTTCTGTTGGGATCTGAAAAAGAAAGAGTAAATCTGTCATAATATAGCCCCTTGAAGGTAAATTAAGCACTGTTTTTACTGACATAAACATTCATTGCTAAATACTATTTTTGCTAGTATGGCAACCGAAGTATCATGCGTCAAAATAAATTGAAAGGCTACACGATGCCACATGGGAAGTGCATCGTTTTACTTGGTGAACAACGAACGCGAAATTTTATATTACTGATTTCTTTGAAACTATAGCTAATCCGATAATTAATTAAGGTATCACCTCTGTTTGCCATAAAAGAACACCCGTCAGGGCATTTAGTCATAAGAAATGCATGAGAACTCTTTATGCGATATAATATGGTGCAGTGAATGGGGAAGTGTTTCCATGAAGTGCATTAATTGTGCTCGAATGTTCTCTTAAACGTAAGACTTTCTTAAAAAATGCAAATGTCAGTGATAAACTAGAGACGTATGCGGGTACTTTAGACTATATGTCATTTCCAAATCTATGCGTTACCAATGAAATAATCGCAAGTTTACTCACCGAATTGAGGTGTTTTGACATAAAAAAGCCGCATTGGGGAGTGTTGCGCGCACCTGTTGATGACGTACTTTACCACCCCTGCGAGATATTACGCCCATACCAAGTTGTGTGCAAGTTTGATAAAAATCAAATACAAAATGTGGTTCACAAGGAAATTGTCGACGTTCAACGGATGAAGTGTGACCACAAATGCTGACAGGTGAGCTAAAAAAGTGGCCTCTAGAGTGTATACAAGTTCCAGATACATATCATATATAACATGTAAGTCAAGGTAGCTGGCTTTAATAAACTGTATTATAAAGGATCATTATACTATTAGTTAAATAAATTACATTTCTTGTAATTTATTATTTACTATTTGGGATTTACCTGTTTATTTATCCGTTTTTACGCACTCATATCATATCGGCCAACATTTTGTTATGTTATCAACAATTGATCAGAGGGTCATTATCAAAACAGACAGACAGGACGTTGTATCTTAATCAAAGTACTGAAAGTACAGAAAGGCTGGCTAACACAAAACACTGGATGAAATCTGTGCGGGAAAGATGTTTGAAAATCTTAGATATTATGGGTTTTCCATATCAAACTAAGGCGAGCATAGGGTATTGTTGTGATGAACCATCTTGATTAACTTGTGAAGGTAGTGTAAGGATATTACAGACTATTGATGTTGAAAAAAATACATTGTGTTTACTTCTTTGGGGATAACGTAATTAGTGAGACAAACGGCACATAACTCTCACTTTGGAATCTGAAACCACAAAAATTAATATCTTACAAAAAGTCAGGTTCCGAGAACGTAATCCAATCAAACCACATAGGATAATGAACGAAATTCACAGTTTATTCGAGAAACGTAGTTTATTAAATGTAAACCATAAAATCGACTATTAATTTCGGTTGTGAACCTGCGTTTACGAACGTGAGCCTAGGCCAATGATCTTGAACCATAGTTTACAGTCGTGACATGTATGGAAATCGTCCAATAATTACATGAACCCAGGTTCACAGTCGAAAAACTAGGATTAACGATGGATAAACTACGTTTTTCAAACTTAAAAGCATGTAAACCTATTCTTTCGAGCGAAAACAATGGATAACGTCGTAAACCATAGTTCACGCTCGTAAACATAGGTCCACGTTTGTAAACCCAAGTTAAAGTTCAATCGAAAATCCTAGTTTATCGAACGTAGACATCGGTTCAAGCGCGTAAACTATGATTTACGCCCGCTATCCTATGTTTTCGCTCCAAAATATATGTTAGTATTCGATAATCCTAGTTTTTTGACCAAGAATGTAATTATTGGATAATTGGATTGCCGCGAACCATTGTTTACGGGTGTGAACCTATGTTTACGAGCATGAACTTGGATTTACGAGCGTGAACCATAGTTTACAACGTGAACCAAGGTTTACGTTCAGTAAAATTGGTTTCTCAAACAAAACTATGATTTTTGGTCGTAATCCTTTGTTCACGAGCGTGAACCTATGTTTACGGTTGTAAACCCATTTCACGGTCGTAAACTTAAGTTCTCGATCGTTAACATATGTTCACGTTCGTAAACTATGGTTTACACTCGTGAACCCTGGATTACACCCGTAAACATAGGTTCACACTCGTGAACTTAGATTAACGACCGAAATTCATAGTTCAATTGAAAAAAAAAAACTAGTTTAAACCTGGGTTCACGGGCGTAAACTATTTTCAACGCCCGTTATCTTATGTTTCGCTCGAAAGTATGGGTAAGTATTCGAAAACCTTGGTTTTACGTTCGAAAACCTACTTTATCGATTGTTAATTCTAGTTTTTCGACCGTGAACCTGGGTTCACGTTATAATTGGGCAATTGGCGTGCCATAACCGTTTATATATGTTTATAAGCGATAATAAACATTGAGGGACATAATATCAGATAAAGAAGTATAAAGGTAACAAACACAACATCTATACTTCGATGTGCAAAGCCCTCACCCCCACCCCAGCCACCATCACACACACACACACACGCGCACGCGCACACACACACGCACACACACACACACGAACGCGCATACGCACACACACACACACACACACACACACACACATCATGTATGAATGTATGAACACTGATCAGATGGGGTGATTTTCTTGTCGGTATTGGGGAAATTTTGGGCTCGAACCCCGCTACAAACCGGACTGTTAATGATTATGGTCTAGTCCTGTTCCTTCCCTAATACGATGATTAGGAAATTGACGGCCCCGTAATAGTGTACCTCCTTTTTTTGAAGAGTATTCCATTCCTACCATAAGACTACTTTAACTATTTTTCAGGAAGGCGTAGGTTCAAGCCCCACTAGGACAAAACTTTGTTCATTATATTTCTTTTTTCAGTAAGATAAACTGTAGTTTTTTTTCAATACTTATTAACATTGATTTGTCATACAAAAGCGGAAATTTTTCATTTGATTAGCAATTTCTTGCTGCTTAAAATGAATTTAACCTGAAGGGTGAATGTTTAGACATCTTTGAAAATACTTTGTTACATTTTGTATAAGTTCTTGATTTTGCATTTATTCTTTAGTTTACAAAGTTTGGAAGAAATGTAGGTAGGTTTTACTTCTGCCCTATGGTTCTTTTTGAATGCAAAGAGCAAGGCTATAATTCTTAAGAGTTGGAGCTTAATTTCTGTCCGATTTAATTCTCTTACTCGAGGCTCCCAAGAAAAATTGTTATCGACAATTTTATTTTGTGTTTTTTATAATTGTTACGCAATACTTTGAGGTTTCATTTAGAAAAATTTGAGGTAAAATGATTTCTCTGCGACCGTTTTGCGCAATGTCTATCATTTTGAAATTTGTCTCTGTTTCAGCTGGAGGAAAAAACATAATTTGTACAAGATTAACAAATAAAAAAACAACAATCAAACAACAACGACACAGTAAAAGTCATTTAAAGATGCAACACAGTGCGAAACAATGTTAACTTCAGGACTGTATCAATTAATGCAATTGTTAAACATTACCATTACGGGTCCACTATCTTAATATAACCTGAAATACAGTTGAATACATTTGTTTAAACAAAAGTCGCTTACCTCTACGCCCCACCCTTTAAACAAAATTGTGACAAAGCACTTTTTACAATATATCTTTCAGCATTCGCCAGAATGTTTCTAAAACGAATTTAGTATAGAAATAGCCAAAAATATATATATAGCATGTACGCTCTTTAGGTATACAACTTGTGGAAGGTGGTCATTTGTTTCTTCTCACGTTACTGTGGCAATTCCACGCAGCGATTACGTCCCGTTGTACCTATAGCAAATGATCTGAAAGAATAGATTCTTATAACTTTAGCCCTAAATACAAGACCAGACATAACTCATATCACTATAAATTCATTTTAATTGATATTTCATATTTCTTATTTTCCATGTTCAGTCAGGTCGTCGAATAATGCGCAGTATAACTCGTATCGACAATTGTTTCTCGGAACCAGCGTTTGTTTAATTAGCTATTTATAGACCGGGGTCATAATCTATAACGAAATGGTCAACAGTGTCGAGTTACGAAAATGTTCCATTCATACAGACATTTCATTCATAGGGGCGAATTAATTTACCATCATTATGTAATATTTTCTAATTTTATCTTTCAAGTATTTACCGTTAGAAAAATAAAACATTATTATAACATGTTAAAGCAAATAGATTTATTGAAACAGGCAAGTTTAACAATCTTTATACGATTCTGTGGCAAAACAGATAAACGTGGCGAACTATCTGAATTGCGCATGAAATTATATTTTGTGTTGTCAGTCTCAGCACCTTTGAACTTTGTTTGAACTTTGTGGAATCTCGATTTATGGTTATAATAGTCTGGCGAATAAATCGCCAGCCTAAAAAGGGCCCCAAATGAATTTACTGTTTCAAGCAGGATCAATGCTGATGTGATTTATTAAAGGTTTCTTGTTTTGTGAGAAAGATTATATCATATCCTAAATGATTAGCCCTAAATAATTATAAAATGTAACTGTAAATTTTAAGCTTGTGAGTGTGATCAATGCAGGTTTTTTCTGTATCTTTTCTTCATTTGTTTTATTTTGTGAACTGCTAACGTGAGTTCTATACCTTCTAAAAAGTACTACATACATTTTGAGATACCGTGATTCATTCTTAAAACAAAACAAAACAAACATTTAAACTAGTGGGCCATGAAGGCACTGAATCTCTCACCTGACCTATTGACCTAAAGATCATCAAGATTAACATTCGGACCAAGTTTCATTAAGATATGGTAATAAATGTGGCCTCTAAAGTGTAAACTAGCTTTTTCTTTGATTTGACCTGGTGACCTAGTTTTTGACCCGACATGACCCAGATTCAAACTGGATCTTGAGATCATCAAGATTACCATTCTGACCAAGTTCCATGAAGATACAGTCATAAATGTGGCCTCTACAGTGTAAACTAGCTTTTCCTTTGATTTGACTTGGTGACCTAGTTTTTGACCCCATTTGACCCAAATTTAAACAAGACTTATACATCATCAAGATTAACATTCTGACCAAGGTCATAAATGTGGCCTCTACAGTGTAAACTAGCTTTTCCTTTGATTTGAGCTGGTGACCTAGTTTTAAATCCTACATGACCCAGATTCATACTGGACCTTGAAATCATCCAGATTACCATCCTGATCAAGTTTCATGAAGATACAGTCATAAATGTGTTCTCTACAGTGTTAACATGCTTTTCCTTTGATTTGATCTAGTGACCTAGTTTCTTTCCCCACCTGACCCAGATTTGACACTGACTGACCTATAGAGCCTCAAGATTAACATTCTGATCAAGTTTCATTAAGATATGGTCATAAATGTGGCCTCTAAAGAGTAAACTAGCTTATCCTTTGATTTGACCTAGTGACCTAGTTTTTGACCTGACATGACCCAGATTCAATCTGGACCTTGAGACCATGAAGATTAACATTCTGACCAAGTTTCATGAAGATAAGTCATAAATGTGGCCTCTACAGTGTTAACAAGTTTTTCCTTTAATTTGACCCGGTGACCTAGTTTTTGACCCAAGATGACCCAATATCAAACTCGTCTAAGACTTTATTGAGGGTAACATTCTGACCAAGTTTCATTAAGACTGGGCCCAAATTGTGACCTCTAGCGTGTTAACAAGCTTTTCCTTTGATTTGACCTGGTGGATTTTGACCCCCGATGACCCAATGACAAACTCGTCCAAGATTTTATTGAGGGTAACATTCTGACTAAGTTTCATTAAGATTGGCTCAAAATTGTGACCTCTAGAGTGTTAACGGTCAAATTGTTGACGACGATATTGGATGACTGTCGACGGACTCAGGGCGATCACAAAAGCTCGCCTTTGAGCACTCTGTGCTCAGGTGAGCTAAAAAACAAAAGTGCAAACCAAAGAGCATGAAAGTACATTAAATGATGCGACTCTACTGAACATACCGGCATTTGATCATTTTTTGAGCCTTTTTTAAATGATAATTTTATGTGATCATCACTTTCGCACCTCTATGAGCGTCTTTAATTAATTAATTACTACATAATTTCTTCGCATATTTGTTTATTAGTCAATAAGGCCTAACAAAAAAAAATTGTTTGTTTCAAGTGACATGGCCAAAAAAAATAGGGTAGGTAGGTAGGCATTTTTTTTTTTTTTTTTTTTTTTTTTTTTTTTTTTTTTTTTTAAAAAAACCTAACCATCCTAGTTTCAAACAGGGAGATTATAAACTTTATAAACATGCATCCTATTGTTATGTTTGATTTACACCTGAATGTACAATGACTTTGATGATGTTTTAGCAATATAAAATGCCATTTGATTGTGTATTTAAATATTATGAAATAAATATATGCTTTATGTTTGTGTTTTATTGTCGTTGTTTTTTCATTTCCAGAGTAGCCCATCCGATTAGCTCAATAGGTAGAGCAGTCGATCTACGGATCAAGTGGTTATAGGATCGTTGTGTCCTATATCATTCATTCTCCGCCGCTAATTCATGTGGAGAAGTTGGCAATTACTTGCGGAGAACATGGTTTATATTTGATTAAACATGAAACTTGAATGAAATCTTGCTGTGGATTCTCTCTTTAAATAGTAATTTTAATATTGAATATTATTCAACAACCAACATTTATATTTCAAACTAAAACCAAGTAAAAGCACACTGGCCAGGAATATGATTTGCATCTTTGATCTGCATTGAGATTAATACCATCACCCCCTACCCTAGTCTAAAATTCTGGATTAACTGGAAATGCTAGACAATGGAGTTTTGACTGGTATGCCCAAATTGTGAATTAATAAAGCTGCAAGTGGTTGTTCAACGTCTTAGTACTATAAATCCAGGGTTTTCCCTAGGAAATTTATTTTGAGGGACATCATGTCCCCCCAAATTTATTTTTCTGGAAAAAAGAGACTATTTTGGGGGACATGTTAGGATTTGCTTGAATACTTTGATACTCTTTTGGGCTTTTAATAGTTTAAATTGATTGAAATTAACTTTTAATTAATTTGAAAAATTGTTTTTTTTTGGGAAAACTCATGCCCCCCTTTGCTAAGAAAAGGGGGACAAGGACCTCGAAAAGTGGTAAATTTACCACCTTTTTTGGGGCTAGGGAAAACCCTGTAAATCCCATCTAAAACCTGACTTTTCAAGACTCTGCAGGCCTCGACCTTAACTTTTTTCAGCAGGTCCACCAACTGCTGAAATCTAGGAGAGCTGCTCAGACTTTAGTGGACCTAAATTGTGATGTTGTAGACGCCATAACTTCATATGACTCAAAGAAACAGGACTTATTTCTAAAATAATTAAAAATGGAAGACTGTAGCAATCTGTTATCCCGAAAAATAATTATTTTGAAAAGTGTCCCAAATATGGACACAATAATCATCATCCACCCGACGTCGACCCGTGTTGAAAGTGAAAAAAAAAACATTAATAATTATCGGTAATTATTCTGATGATAAACTAAGTAATTAGCCTTGTTTTCATCATCAATTAACACCCCTCAAAGAGCTAAAACACGCCATGTACCCGGATAATCCTAACTCTGTTCAGCGACCCTAACTCAGTGCCAACATGGCTGACAGAAAGACGATGTATGTAGTTAATTTCCTTGTCTTTTTTCGTGTTTTTATGTGAGTATGCAATGTTAGCGTAAAACTTTTGATAGTCATAATATCCTGTATTGATAATATGTTTTGTGTACTAAATATTTCAGTCGAAATGTCACATTATGTGGCTGGAATTCATTAAAATGTACTCAAAAAAGTCTTCAAAATGAACAAGTTTTATGTTTTTTACTGTTTTAAAGTACCAGAAATTGCAGTAAGACCTTACTTATTAAATGTATTAGTTCCATAAATATCTCTTTGACAATGTTTAACAGTATCAAAGTTTGAAATCGATTTTTATAGCTTAAATTTTTTATTGATTATGAGGTGGGTTTAAATTTGCGGATAATTCCTAACTGGTATAGGAAACATTGCTGGATAAATACGAACTTAGAATGGATAAACACCTAACCAAACGAAAACTGCTGTTCGTCTGTGCTTTTTTATGGACTGCTGATGCTCGAAGTTCTTTGATCTACCCTGCAGGGATGTGGGATTCCTATGTCCAACTTATCCGACTCGTGATTTTTTTGCCGGCGGACAAGTGCATTTTTCATTCTGTGTGTCCGCGGACAAGCGTACTTTTTCAGGCATAAAATGAGAAAACATAAAATATCATTTAGATTGTGTGTTGCTTCAAGTGTATGGAGGTGATAAAGATAATGGGTTCTTTGACATTGCGTGGGCAGTGTTTCGGGCATGACCTCAACAGATCCCGAACACTTCTTACGCGATTTCAGATTTTTATAAACGTTAAAAGGCAAATATTTCAACAGCCTATATTTTACCACAGTTACTGTGATATGCTTTTCTTTTCATTGTCCTAAATAAAGAACTCGATCTCCAGTCTATTTACGTTTTCATGAAGGTTAAATATTACAAATCAGAGCAAGTGAAATTTGACAAGTGCAACTTTGCAGTCAGCAATTACAATTATTTTATGCATGGTAACTTATTGCATATCCTCATAATATCCTTTTTGTTTTTATATGTGTCGCATTGTTTTATATGATTTCACTGATTGTTTAACCATGTTCCTTAATATTCAATGTGTTTGCTCTCTGTGAGAAAGTTGCTGATCAGTTCCTTTCAAATCTGATTTGAGGGGATAATTGATTTTTTAAAACCATTTTTCTTTTCTGTCACACTTTTGTGCTGGTTTTGCTAATTCAGTTTTTTATTTACATGAAGTTCTTATAGAAGTTTTTAGGCCTATGGTCAGGATCAGCAGCTTTTCCACAGCTTTAGATGTGCTTAATTTGTGTGCTTTTTAGATATATAACATTTTCTTTTACAGCTATTTATATTCTTGTTGACCTCATATATATTTGTTAAGCTCATCGGAGCTTATGTTTCATATGTTTGTGTCTTGCCGACTTGAAATAAAACTTATTGTATTGTATTGTATTGTATTGTATATTGACTATGGACAAGTGGATTTTAAGTGTCCGTGGACAAGTGAAAAATGTAAGGATACCCACACCCCTGTCCCGTCAGTCCATGCATCACTCCCCCGCCCCACCACACCACACACACACACACACACACACACACTTTTCTTCCCTATTTACCGTCTGAAAATATCATATTTAATAAATAATCATAAATCTAATCCCATTTAAACAATATAAAAAATATTCCATTAGCACCTCTATAAAAATCTCTTACACTATACGATATACAAGATTTGAAACAAACACAAAATTTTCTGAAACAGTGTGTGTGTGTGTGTGTGTGTGCGTGTGCGTGTGTGTGTGTGCGTGTGCGTGTGAGAGAGAGGGAGAGAGGGTTGGGGACTACAGAACTTCGGACATCGGTGGCATTAAATAATTTCTTATGTAAATATAATAATTTTGACTTTTATACTGAGTTATTTTTTAGGGTTTATCCAGATTTTTCCAAACATTGCTATTTGCATAATATTAAAATTATGAAAAAATATTTGACTGTAGTGGGCATACATATAACATCTTAAAATTAATGACAAAGTTTGAAGACAATACCGCTTATAAAGTAATGTTTACAATAATCAGACCATGTACACGTCAACTCATTCATTTCTATAGAATACTAGTCATTTAGGTGTTTATCCGTCACACAATTTCGTTTAAGTTAGGTTTTTATCCATTCCTCATGTAAACTGAGTTCGGTTTTTATCAAATCAAAGTTAGGTTTTTATCCCTTTTCTCGCTGTCAGTGCATTTGAAAATGTATTGTGTCAACATGTAGTGGGTTAACAACATAGTGTAAAGGGACCTATAAAGCAGTATATCTTTGCTTTCAAACAACAAAATAGTCGAGGCATCAAAAGCATAGAAGTATTTTTAAAGATTTTTTGTAAAAGTTTTCATTGAAAAAGTTGCCTTGTTCGTCGTTTTTCCATCTGAATACACAAAGGTTGATATATTTAACATGATACATTTTGAAATAAATATACACGTGATCAATGGAAATAGATATAACAACAGAAACATTCCTTTATACATCGTAATTACACAGAAAACAAAGTTGTATCGGCTTTACATCCGCCATGTTGGCACTGAGTTAGGGTCGCTGAACAGAGTTATGATTATCCGGGTACATGGCGTGTAAAAGAAGTGTGTCGGTTATTATGGCATCTGAAGTGGAGATCAAAGCGGTATAGTTGCCCGAGATTGTCATGGCATTACGTCATGTTTTCGCGCCATGTGACACATCACTGTCTGATCGTACTTTCTCGATTCCTTAAATTGTTGAGAAGAAATCAATAAAAAAGTTTTTTCTTTATCTTTTTTTAAAAGCGAATGTGCAATATCCCGAATAAACTGACATGTAAATGTGTCGTGAACGATGATAGTGGATAGCCTACCTCTGTGACCTATTTGCTCTCAAGGAATTTACATTATTGTTTGAAAAGAATATCTAACAAAGTGTTGTGTCAAAAAATACATGTACTTTGAATAATTTAAAACTTATTAAAATCCGCAACAACATCATACTGCTTTTCCATTCAAACTACATTTCTATTTACGTTCACAAGGTCACGTAACCTATTCTGCCGTGCTAACAGAAATCTGTTTGCCAAAAGTCGTTTTACTCCATGTATTTAAATTGCTGCCGCTTTTTCATTATTTAAGATTTTTTAATTGTGTTTTTTGTACATTCTGGTCAAAAGTCTGAATTTTATTACCATAGTTTGTACCGTTTATTTACTTTAAGAAAGAAGTAAATAATCAAGATCGCGCTGTTTGAAATTTTACAAAACATTATATGAAAATCTGATCGTTTTTAAAGAATTTTGCCTACATTCCTGTCGATATCTTATTAAAATTGTTATAGAACTCAAACTGTATTAGTTCTCAAGTGGTGTTGAAAATTTGAAGCGATTACATTGAAAAATGAATGCACCACGCGCGTTTATTGTGTCAAAAGTAACCGCGATGTAAATAAGATATTACGATAGGGCGCACGTGTTTGTGGAATGGAAAATTACCAGCTTGACGTTTTGATATTTTTACGATTCGCGGGTAAATTCCAGTCAATCCAGGTAATTTTGCCTGATGTATTAATTTCTCAATTTGGTAAAGTTACCACGTAAAAACCACTCGCCCGATCGGTGGAGTAGTCCATTCGTGCAAAGAGCTATAAAAAAATATTAATATACTTATTTGCAAAAATATGCGGCCCGATTTTACCGCTAAAAAAGTTTAGGGTCGGCGGTAAAAAAATAGGGTATGTCACAAATTGACATACGGGCCTTATTTTATCTGTAGTGTAAATGCAGGTATTGCATCATCTTTTTGTAAATTTTTGAGTTATTGAGGTAAATGTCAGATTTCACGCATGAAATACCTCTCATGCTTTTCTGTATTTCATAACTTAAATTTCCATGTAAATTTCATTAAATTCTGTTCAGTAATAAGAAAGTTGATATTTTATAAACTTCAGTAATTTATGTTTTATCCCCAAAACCACTATAATGGGCCTCAAATTGTCAATTTAAATTCGCGCCAAAGTAGTTAGATTCCCCGGCTATATCGTGAATCCCGTGAAAATGACAATAGTCATAGCTCACGGCTTAGCCGTGAATCCTATGAAATTTAGTATTTGGCGGGACATTACCCTTTAAATAGACTGGACTAGATATGCCTTGCGCACACCACCTTACGACTTTATAGACGAATCTATGTCTGAATTATTTTCTTGCTAGAAATTTATGCTCGATCGAGCTTCTTCCGCCAGACGATTTTTCCTGGTGATGTCATAACCCGGAAGTACAATGCCCGAGGTTCACTTGTCTTCACTCGCCTGGATGTGATATTCCCAGCGCAGAGCTTACGTCCCATGGTTGTGCCGTAAACCGCAAAGACGATGATTTTTGTTATCCTCTGAAGTCAGCTCAGGGATGCAATCACCTACCACCATAGGGAGCCAACACGGAATCAACGTATTCACGGTTTAAAGGGACTGAATTTAGAAATCTGTTTTGTTTGTGCTACTTAAAGTTCACAATTACATTAAAGACCTGTGTCACGTCAGATTAGAATGGACTATAAGAACTTTTGTATCTAGAGATACTGAACTTTCTTTTTTTTCTTTCTTATAATCAGTTTTTTTTTCTTTTCATATCTATTCATTGTTAATAATCATCTTTTGTAAATAAATTTGTAAATATTGTAAAGGGTGTTGATTTGTTCTGATGGTTACTGTCGCCGGTACGGCCTTTCCTGTCACAATGGTGTCAGAAGTGGGATTGGTCGACCAGTCACAGTAGCTATTCGAACATTATTAACACCCATTTAACTGCAGCATTAATTTGTAAAGATTCCTCTTGTTTTGTTCTATTGGTACACATATAATAGTTTTATTCATTTTTCAGAGTGACGTCTTACCTCAGACAAGACAAGACAGTTCCGTAGCTTCAGCTAACCAGCTTTTGTGGTCACAGACTGATAGACAGTTGCTTACGACACTTGGATTCTGGGGTGAGTTCGTTCCTTTTATTTTTCTTTTGGGTTTATTTTGTGTCACTCTATGATTAAGCCACCATATATCTGTGCTGAGAGTGACCGCCCTTGACAAGGAGAGTTATCCTACTCACTCTTAATTGTGCGTCGCCCTACTTCTCCCAGTGATCTGTCGTACGGGGCGTCCAGCCCCCGTTTGGTCATTGGGCGGTTAAGGGTCGTCTGGGGTTTTCTTCGCCCTAACACTGTATACGGCAATCACAGGGGGACACACCGGAAAATGGGGAATAGCTCTGGCAGAGCCCCTGTGATGCTGATCTGTTGGTTTGCCACGTTACGACAGAGTCCAGTGCAAATAAATACAATCCAATGTTTCTATGTTTTATTTAAGTAATAACGGTCTGCATATCACAATATTGTAATCATAAATCCAATTATGTCTGTTGTAAACTTTAAGGTTAAGAATTAACTAATTTGAACTGTTCTTGTTTAAGGCTGACTAAGTCAAAGTCATTATTATGCCAATGTGGCTATGTTATGCCACTAGAACATTTTCATGTCTTAACTGTTCTGTTGCTAAAAATCAAGTCCCTTAACATAAGAAAGATTTCATATTCTCAAAAATGATGTGAATAAATTGTCCCATCAGAAAAGTTGGGGCTGTCCCCTTTTTGATATAAATTAACCAATAAAATTTAACTTCAAGTAAAGCATGACAGATTAAGTCAAACATGACAGCTTTCTACAGCTTGTCTTAAACCCTTTTAGTATAAGCTGCCATCTCTAACAAAACAATAGAAGTGCTAAGATACTTTAGATTGTTCAGAAGCCAAACTGATTAACATTTGATTAAAGCCATATTTCTTAAAATATTCTACATTGTTGTCAAAATAGTTACATCTGCTTTCCCCAAAACAAGTTTAAAGAAAAAAAGGTTTTCCTGCCCTTAAAATCAGAATCTTGTAAAAATCCCCCACAATACTTAAAATTCAACCATACTGAAAATACAAATTTTTAACATCAAAAATTTTAAAATTTAAACCCGGTCGGGCCCTTTTAAATTACTTCAAAAAAATTTGGACCAAAAAAAATTTCAGTTTCCCCAAAATATTCTCCCCTTTTTTGAAATTTTTGGGCCCCTAAAACAAAAAAAAACAATGAAATTTTTCCCTTTAAACCCAATGAAATAAAAATTGTCAGTAAAGGTTTTTGCTAATAGCTTTCCAATATTTTTACATAAAAATAATTATATTTTATTTTTTTTTTTTTTTTTAACCCTTTTTTTTTTTTTATGTACGTATTTACAAGTAGGGCCCTTTATAGACACAAAAACATTATGAATTTAAATAGTCCCACAAAGCCATTTTTCTAAAAATTTTCGGGTTGTACAATCCAGTTTTTTTTAATACTGCCATAATTTTCACCCCATTTTAAATTTTTCTAGCTATAAATTTTGCAATAAATTTGTTTAATAATATCATATTTGACCCAAGTTCATCTGATGAAACTCATTTTTTGTCATTTTTTTTTTTTATTTCCATCGCATTTGCACTCCAGGGCCTACATACCCTAATTTTTACTATTTCTAGCATCTCGGGTTTTAAATGTTTTTAATAAACACTATTTTCCCTTTTACTTTATTTGTACAAAACCTTTTCACCGGGCTTTGAAAACAAAAGAAATATAATTTCTAAATTTTTGAAAATTTTTTTGGGTTTATACCTTTTTGTCTTTTTCCATTGACATGTCCCCCTTTTCCCTTTTGCTGCATTTTTTAACCCTATTCCCCAAATTTTCATCGAAAAGTAATTTCGGGTTTTTTAAAAAACTTCATTTTTCTTTTTCTAACACAAGTCAAGGTGATTTGGGACCTAAAAAAATTTTCTGAGCTTTTTTTCACCCTTTTTTTTTCCGCAAAACATGGGTGGCCCTTTTTTCAACCCAATAATAAAATGTTCCCATTCACATAACATAAAAAAAAATTTAAATCATTCACATGAGAGTAAAAAAATTTCCCAAATTCTGATTTATTTATATTTAAAAGTACAACTGCTGAATTTTTAAAAAACTTTTTTATTAGAATTTCACCAAAAAAAAATTTCTAAACCCGATGTCTGATACAACAGGGGTTTAAATGAAGTAGAACCTGTCCCCCTTATCTAACTTAATATTTGCGCTATCAATAAAAGACGGGCCCTTCCCCAAATTATAACTTCCCAAACCCGAATAAAAAAAACCAAAAATTAAAATTTTTAAAGGGGCAAAAATTTGAACCTCAGATTTTAAAAGGGCAAAAATTTGAACCCAGATCTCCCCATTACAAATCCTATTTTAAAATTAAAAACCCAAAACAGAAAAAGTTTTTAAAGAGTAAAAAAAACAAGTAAAGGTCAAGATACTAAAAAGGGTCCATCCCCCTTTTTAATTTTTTTTCCCAGATTCTGAAATCAATCTGATTTAAAAACTTTCCCGAAGTTTCCAAAGATTTATCTGGCACACATCCAAGGGTACCCATTGAAAGGGGGTTTGTTTCTTTTTTCCATGACTTAAAAATTTTATTTGTACTGGCCTTCATTTTTCCAAGGTTTCCCTTCCAAAATATGCCCCAGAGATACCTAATTCGGGGAAATTTTCTGCTCTTGTCTTTTTCCTTCATTTAAAAATTTCCTAACCGGTATTTTTAGGAAGTCCTTTTTTACTTTGTCTTTTTCTATCTTTATAATTTCATTGTGCTCAATTAAAATCTTCACTGGGACCCCCTAACGCGCTGGTGTACCACGTGGTTCTGTTTTTTTCCCCTATTTTCAAAAATAGTAGGGCTTGCATTTGAAATTTTAACAGCCCATAGTCCCATATCTGTGCCCCGTTGAACCTAAAACCTTTTCCTTTTTAAAGCTGTTTTTATTTCTGATGACTTTTTTCCACTTTTTCTGTCTTTTGGGGTTTGCAGATTTCCCTTTGGGGGTGCAACATTCATTTACGAGGGCCCTTGTAAAAGAATTTGTGCTTGATTCCTGTAGATTTCTCCCCGCTTTTTCCCTTTTTTGCTGTTCGTTCCATGAAACTCTGGGTAAAAGGTTGGCGGGAATTTTACAGGGCAGTTCCCCTTTTTTAAAATTTTCCGGGATTTTTGAAACGAATTTTGGGAAAATAAAAGGGTGCCTTTGGCTCGCGATGAAGAGAAAATTTTTACAATTTGGGTCCTTTTTAAAACGGCTTGCAGTTCCCCTGTACCAGTCCGGGCAAACACTTTTTGGCAATTTCCCCTTGCTCTAGTTTTTTGGAAGGTCACACCCTTTATTTTTTAAATAAACGATTCGGGCAGATATTGTTTTTTTTGTTTGGCTCTGTTGTTTTTTCTTTGATTTTTTTAGTATCCCTTTTTTAAAGTGATGCTTTTTTTTGCTCTTTTGGATATTTTTTTGTTTGCGGGAGGGGAATTTTCTTTGTCATGTGTTTGGGTTTTAGTTTTGATATTTTTAAAGCTGTTGCCCTTTTTTGTTTTTGCCGGGCCCTTTGCTTTTTGCATGTTTTTTGGGTTTTTTTGGTGCTTTTGGGTTTTTGTTGATGTTTTTGGGTGTTTTTTTTTTTGGGTCTTTTTGTTGTTTTTGGGTTTTTTGGTTTGTTTTTATTGCTGTTGTGGCTGTTTTTGTTTGGCGGGCGGTTGAAGCTTTCGGCTTTTAACGGCTGGGGCTGCCCCTCATCCCGTTTTTCGTGTCGAAGCACTAGAATTTTTTGGGGGGTTTTCGCTCTTTTGCTCATTTCCTCTTCCAAAGGGGGATTTGTTGGCCCGTTCAGCTGGGTCAAAATATGGTTTGATCTCTGGGCATTAACTAGTGATTTGCCTCCCCTTTTTGTTTGAAAATTTTTTTAAACCTGAAAGTGTGTTCGGACAAATTTGCAAAATATAAAAAGGGTCCAAACCCATTTTTCTTTGAAAGGGGGTTTGCTTTACCTTTTGGGTCCCTTTTGAGCAGAAAGCCAAACCTTTTTGGGGCGGGTCAAAAGTCTGTTTTTTTGGCAGTTTTGTCATAGTGTTGTTTGTACGCTTTTTGGGGCCTTTTTTTAATTTTTTTCCTTTGGGTTTTTTTTCCCTGGCGTCTTCAAATTTTTAAAATCCTACTTAAAAATTCTATGGTTTTGTGCCAGGTGCCCCTTTTTGGTATTAGTGATGTGGTCGATAGGCATCTTCTTTCTCACCCCAAACAGCATGAAGAATGGTGAGAATTCAGTTAAACTGTGCCCGCGGGCCCTGTTTCTGTACCCCAACTTTTAAACGGGCCCAACAGGTCGGGCCCCCTCATCCGCTGTCTTTAGTAAGGCCTCAGACTTGAAAAATCATTTGAATTCATTTTTCTACAGCTCCATTCGTCTGGGGATGGTAAAATTTGGTGAGATGTCTAGTGATTTGAAAGAGCTCTGATAAACCCTTATGAGATTAGAGGTGAATTTTTTCGTCCCTGTCTTGATGAACTCTGGGTGCAAAAACCCCTGGAAATTACTCCCTTAAAAACCACGGCACCTGGGTTTGCCCCCTTTAGTTCGAGGGGGAAATGCCTCACACCCAATTTTAAATCACTATCTACCACGAAAAACTTTTTAAATTTCCTTTTTATTTGTAGGCAAAAACCACTCAAAATGTCCATATGCCATCGATAAAGGGCACATCGTCCCGGGCTTTGGATTAGGGGGTCTCCTTGCATGGAAGTTGCGTTTGGATTGTTTGACCCCCCTCGGGGATTTGACGAAACTGCTGGTTTCCCGGGTACTTGATCCCCAGAAATTTTTTATTCCGCATTGCACATATGTGCGGTCAAAACCTTGGTGCCCCCCCAAAAAACACAGTCGTGGAAGGAGCGTAAAATTTCATCCGAAGTCCCCCCTGGGTATGGCAAACTTGTTTCACCACCCGGTCCCCTTTTGGGGTATTCTTTCCCGCTTGTGAAAAAATTGCCCAAGAAGGGGCCTTTTGATCTTAATTCAAAATTATTTTCCTCTGCACAAAACCTCTTGTTTTTTTCGGGGAATCATCATTCCCCCCTTTTAAAAACTTTTTCGATACATATTTTTCAATTTCCTGGACAAAACTTTGCAAAAAAACCCGGTCTGGAAATTGTACTTCTGGTTCCTTTTTCTCTTTGCAGACTGGCTATAAACCTCTTTTCTTTTTTCGTTTTTCATATTATGAAATTTCCCCCTCGGCCCAAATTTTCCCCTCTTTTTTCTGTCATTTTGGAAACGTTTCTAAAAACTGGTTTTTGACCGGGCGTAGTCTCAAAAATTTGCCCTGGCCCTGTAGTCTGCGGGGTTCCCTGCTTTCCCAAAGCTTGGGGAAGATTTAAAATTTGGGTACCCCTTTGTAGTAACAGACCCCCATCTGCCAAAATCTCCCTGACAGTCTTTAATATTTTTTCAAGTATTTGACTATACTTGTCAAAAAAAACGTAAAAAAAGTTTTTGCCCAAATATTTTTTATAATGTTAAATTTCCCCTCTACAAGAGCTAAAGTTTCCCTTTTTTCATTTTTTATATGCCTTTTTTAAATTTTCCTGCCCCAAATGCTGGGCCTTTTGGTAAGCTTTAAATGTTTCTTTCCATTTTGTTTTTTGTAAAGAAATTCCGAGGGAAAACTCCACTCCATCTATTGTAAAATTTTAAAATGGAAAATTAAATTTGGGGATATGAAAGGTTTTGGAGCTTCTTTTCATCTTTTCTTCGGGTTTTTCAAATGCAGTTTGACATTCAGTTTGTCCACTTGAATTTTTTGATTTTTTTCATTAACCTTTTTAAAGGGTGCAGAAATTTTTGGGCATACCCCCCACAAACTTGGGGAATAAAAATTTGTCACCCCTAAAAATTTTTCACTTGTTTAGCATTTGGGGGCCTTTGGGAGACTTTTTGCAATTTTTCAATTTTTGGGTTGACTTTAACTCCCCCCGGGGAAACAAATGCCCCAAAATTTTTTTGGGATAGTTTTTTGTAGCAAAAGCACATTTTGCGGGTGAAATTTTAATTCCCCCTTCTAAGATGGTCAAACATTTTCCTTTTAATGTTTTTCCGATGCGGTCAAAATTTTTTTGAAAAAAAAAGTAAAATCACAACATAATAAAGTTTACTTTAAATTTTCAACTTTTCAACACTTTGCACATAAGGGACTAAAAGGACAAATGAGTTTGATAGCCCCCTTTGGCAATCTTTTAAAATTTAAAAAAATTTCCTCTGTTTTAAATAAAAACGGGCCTTATTTTTGGTCTCCCGGGATCCAAAGGAACTTGAAAAACCCCGGGCGAAAAACTACGGAAAAAAATATTCGGGTCCCGCATCACCAAATGTATAAAAAACCCTCGGAAAATTTGGAATGGGGTTTATTTTGGGAAAGGGTTCTGTTCATTTATTTTTTCCGAAGCCCCAAAAAAACCCCTTTAATTCTTTTGAATTTCCCTTCTTTACAAGGCCCTACGGGCAGGAAAAAGGAGATGAGGATTCCTAAACCGATGTCGGGCCTCTAAAAATTTCATCAATTTTTTTGGTCGGCTGTCTGCGTTTTTTCTGGTGACTGGCGATAAGGACACAACTAAGGGGGTCTTTCATTCTTCGTGTGTAAGTATGATAGTGAAAATTTTTTTTCACCAAGATCAAAATTTTTCCTTAGCAAATATTCACTTTTGCCCCCAAAAAGATTATAAAAATTTTTTTTTTTGTTCCTCATTAAGACTCCCTTTTCCCAAAATTTATGCCAAATCCTGAAAAAATTTTCCCTTGTAATTTTAAATTTCCCTGAGGACACTTTTTTCAGTTGAGCCCAAATTTATATTTCCCATCCTGTTTTAATTGTGAACTTTGGGAGTTTGCCCCAACCCAATTTCCTTTTTGCCCGGGGGGCAGTCCGGGGGTTCCCCAAAAGAGGGGAAAAGAATTGGATTCTTTCTATGGTCCCCCCTTGAATTCCCAAAATAGAGAAATAATGTTTTCCCAACCTTTCCAAAGAATGTTTTCTTGAAAAAATTTAAAGGTGGGTTCCATAACACAAGTGATTTCGGGAAATTTTGGGGATTTCACAATTGTCATTTCACTGTAGGTGGCACCACAATTTCAGAGGTTGTCAGGGCTAGCACTATGGAAGTATTCTGACGGGAAAGGTTTTCACTTTTCCACTCCCCCCACATATGCTTTTTCCATACCCTTTGATTTATGTTTTTTGGGGGGCAGGTATTTTCAATTTCAATTACCAAAGTCGGGTGGGAAATTAGGGGCCCCTCAGAAAATTTTAATCCAGAAAATTTTTGGGCCTGTAAGGTTTAAAAAATTCCCTAAATTTTTTTTTAAAGTATTAAACCACCCTATATTGAAATCAAAATACTTCACCCAGAAAAATTGGGGGGCAGTTCCCCCCAAAAACTCCCCCCTTACCGCATAAAAATCAGACTTTTGGACATTTCCCTCTGTGCAATTTGCTTAAAAACCGTCTTGCCTACTTTATTAATTTTTTGAAACCAGTAAACCCCCCATTGCACACATTGTCCCCCCTTTTTTAAAACCCAAAAAAATTTTCCCTATCTAAAGTAGCACTAAATTTTGTTTTGGGTTTCATCGTCCCTTGCTTGCAAAAAGGCTGGGGCAGAACCCTTTTGGCTAAAACCCCAAAGATTTCACTTATTTTCCCCAGGGGCCATTTTCACAAAATTACAGATCATGAAAATACTTATGCCCCTATTCATTTCCTTAAATAAAATGATTTAAAAGTAAACTTATAGCCATTAAAAAAAAAAAAAACCCATTGTAAAAAAAAAATTCTTTTGCCTTTATGCCCCCGTAAAGGCATAAACTCTATATTAAACTTTCCCCAAAAGGGTTTTAAAAAAGAAACAAATATAGCCCCAGTATCAATTCCCCCCGTACTTCATGGAAAAAAAGCAACAAAAAAAATATCCAAAAGACAAAATATTATGGGAAAATATCTTTTTATAGTAAAGGTAACCCAGAATGTTATAAAAATTTTTTAAAAACACCCAAAAAGTTCAAAGGTACCATAAATATTTCCAAAAAAGTCCTAAAAAAAAAATGATAACCCGCAAATTTTTCTTAATTGCCTTTTTTCTGTATTTCTTTCAATATTTAACCACTTTTCCCTTAGAATTATACCATTCTAAGCCCAAATTGGGGCTCAACCCAAAAGAAAATTTTAAAATCACCCTATTACCTTTAAAGGAACAAGAATATTCAGTTTTCCCCCACCCCAAGGGGGGGGGGGGGGGGGGTTTTTTTAAAGGGAGTTTTTTGAGGGCAGTCGAAAAATTGCACTTTATTCCCCGTTAGTCCCCCCTGGGTCACGGGTTTTTCAATTCCCAGGGCATCACAAAAATTTCCCGGGTCGGGTTGGGTTAAGCGGGGTAAAATTTGGGTTTCCCAAATTTTACAAAACCGCGTTATTGTTTAATGGGTTTCCGTTTCCCGTTAATATTCATCAATTCCTTTTTGTCGTGGGTTTTTAATTTTTTTCTTTAAACATTCTCATCCCCTCTTACTATTAAATTTTTTCGTTTTTCCTTTATTTTTAATGAAATTTTGCAAAAATTTTTTTTTTACCCTTTAGATGTAAAAGGTTTTCCCAGAAAGTCCCCCTTGGGAAACAATTTATATAACATTGTTTTTATAAAACCCTTTATTCTTCTTCTAAATTTCCAAAAAATTTTCGGGACATAATGTTCAAATCCAGTTTTTTTTTATCTTTGCACTGTTAAATGGGAAAACTGTCCCCCACAAATTTTACGAAAACCCGGGGTTCCCCCACCACCCCCTGTTTGAAAGGGCGTCACCCCCGTTTGGTCATTGGGCTTAAGGGTTTGTCCCCCCCCCGGGGTTTTCTTCGCCCCCCCACGGAAAAAGGGAAACACCCGGGGAAAACACCGGGAAAAGGGGAATTCTTTTGGCAAGCCCCGTGTGCCCGATCTGTTGGTTTTCCACGTTCCGGGCAGAGTCCTTTTTAAAAAAATACTCCAATGTTTTTTATGTTTTTATTTAAGTAATAAAGGTTTTGCATAATTTAAAAAATTTTAATCATAAAACCAATATGTTCTGTTGTAAACTTTTTAAAGGGTTTAAAAATTAACCCAATTTGAACTGTTCTTGTTTTAAAGGGTGACCAAAATCAAAATCCTTAATTTTTCCCAAAGGGCTATGTTAGCCACTTTGAACATTTCCCTGTCTTAACTGTTCTGTGCCCAAAAATCAAATCCCTTAAAAATAAAAAAGAAATTTTATATTCCCCAAAAATGTGGAAAAAATTGTCCCCTCAGAAAAATTGGGGCTTTTCCCCCTTTTTGGGTATAAATTAAACCCAAAAATTTTTAAATCAATTTAAAACATGACAGATTAAGTCCAAAAAAATGACACTTTCTACACTTTTTTAAAACCCCTTTTAAATATAAGCCCGCCATCTCTAACAAAACAAAGAAGGCTAAATACTTTAGATTTTTTCAAAGCCAAAAGATTAACATTTTATTAAAGGCCCTATTCTTAAAAAAATTCCCACCTTGTTTTCAAAAAAATTTTCTTGCTTTCCAAAAAAGAAATTTAAAAAAAGGATTTTCCCCGTCTTAAAAAATCTTGTAAAAAAACCCACAATACATTATTTTTCAACAATCGAAAAAACAAAATTTTAACACTAAAATTTTAATTAAAAGTTTTGGCCTTTACAAATTTCTTTTAAAAAAAATTGGACCAGAATTTTTAGCTATCACAGATCCTATAAAGGGATTAGTGTACGTATACTACTAATACATATTTTAATTTTTGTGTTTTAGCAAACTTGTTTTTTCTTGCATATACTTTTTAAACCCACTCTTATTTTTAGGGCTACACTGTTGTTATACCTTACTTTATCTTAGGGTAAAGCACTTTTATTTATTTTTTTTTTGTTTCACTAAAAAGGGTTTTTACCAAATTACGGTTTATTGATATTTGAAAGGCTAAAGGGAAATTTTACAAACCTACTTCACTTTACTTTGTTGATTGGTTTCCTATGCAAAACCCTTTATTGACCATAGTACTGTTGGGGCAACTTTTGTTAAATTTTTAAATTTTTGTGAGGACGTTTTGGGGTGGAAAATACGTAGAGCATATATTTTGTTTTTTGGCCCCCAGTGGGAAATGTAACTTTAAATGTAAACTGTGTAGTCTATATTTTCCCCCACGATTGTTTTTTTTTATGTCTCAGGTTGTTATATTCCCGTAGTGCTTTGTGTTATATGTGTTAACGAGTGTAAACATACTAAATGAGTAGAGTTAACGAAGGGAAAGGAAAGGAAAATTTGGGTTTTGAAGGAGAGGATTACGTAAATTTGTTAAGGAAGAGCAGGCTAGGGAACCCGGGAAAGACATAGTAGATTAAACAGAGAAAGGGTGATTAGGGGTTTTGAAGCTAAGGTTTCAGAAGGAAAAAATAGAAATGAACGACAAAATATTTAGAAGCAAGAAGGGAAAAATTAGAAACAGAGAGAGTAAAGGGGTTAGAGTTAGAGGCCAAAGGGTTTCAGAAGGAAAAAAATAAATATGAACGTAAGTTAGAACGATAAATTAAAATGGAAAAGGATAAGTTTTTAAAGTTAGCTAGGAATTTAAAAAAAGAAAGGGGAAGCAAAAATAGGAAATTTAAAAAAGAGCATAAATTTAAGACAGACTTTGGGAAAAAATAGTAAAAAAAAGGGAAAAGGTTTTAAAATGACCCCTTTGATGAGAAAATTTATTCCTGGAAAGCGTCTTGAATGTGTAAAAAACTAAGCTTTTTCGCAGGATTTGGGGTTAAAAAGATATGGTCACTTAAATTCCCCTTCCTTCTAAAGGGGACGGCAAGAGAGGTTTTTGATAGGCTTCCGTTGGGGAAAAAGGAAAAGGGTTAAAGATAAAATGAAAGCCGCTTTGCACTCCCGTTCGAACTCACTGACGATGGGTATAAAAAAATTTAAAATGGAGGCCTCGGGATTAATAGACCTTTTTGAAAGTTTCTACCAGAAATTAAATAATATTTGATGGTTGGGGGTTTGGGTTGAGTAAGGGGAGAGAAAAATACGAAGGTTGTTAGATTTATTCTTAGGACCCAATTTTTTAGATTTATTTAATAGAGAAATATTAAACCCGAAAATTTGGGGGTAGTAAAATTTTTTTAAAACTAGGTGTAAACGAAGATGCGATTTGTTTTCAAAGACCGAGGAGGTCCCAAATATGTCTTTAATCGAAAACCCAAAAAGGACCGGGGCTATAAACCCTATTAAATACCCAAGACATATCCTAGTATCTAATGTGGGACTATAATAGAGGTAGTGCAATGTTTTTCTAAAAAAAATTTAAATTTTCAAACCCCTTTGGGGGTACTGAAATGGGTTTTAAATGTGGTCAATAGGGCATAGCTCAAATTTCTGTAGGATGGGAAATAACGGCGGGAAAAGGCCAATCAGCAGCAGAGTTTTTGAAGTAAAGCAGGAACCCGGAAAATAAATAAAGGGAGAAAAAATAGTAAAGGGAAAAAAAATAGAGGTAAGGCCTGACCGACTAGGGTAAGGGGAAAAAAATAGAGATAAGATAGGAGTAAAAACAAGTAGGTCAGAGAGTGGGAAATAAATTTTAGAACTAAGTGATGAAAAGGAGTTTTGGTTTTTCTTATGGGAAGTCATGTCCTACAAAACCCCCGGGAAATTTTAAGGGGAGGGTGTAAAAACGCTATCGAGATACAGGTTGTACATGTGGGGTTTGTGAAAAGGGAAATTTGTAGAAGCAAGTCAGTTTTTTTGAGAAAACCCGTAAATGTAAGTACATAGATGGGAGGAACCTAGGCTAGATGGAGCTAGAATAAAATTGATTGTCCGTTTTCAAGGGGACAGTGAGGCTTTTGGGTTTTAAAAATTCCTACCCCAAAGATGTTTAATTGGAAAAGTAAAGGGGGCTGTAGAACCTCAGTTTTTGTAAAACTTTGCGTCAGCAGTAAGAAACTAGGGCCAAACCAAAATTAAGAAGCAATTTAAAACTTAAAATTCCGTCTCCGATTTTAGATGTATCTAGGAGGAAAATTTTTAATTTCAACAAAAGATAGCAGTTAAATTTGGGTAAAAGAAGGGGGAGGGAAGGGACGATTAAGCAGGTGAGGGGAAAAGGGTTTGTTGGTTTTAGATTAGGAAAAGATTTTAATAAGGGGATAAAAACCCCCCCAGAAATTTTGACCAAAAATAGAAAAGTTTTGTAAACCCAAAAAGTTTTTAGAGAAACTGTGATGAAAATTGCACATGATTCGTTACTGTCGGCCATTTAGGTATAAGGGAAAAATAGTGATAGGGTATTGGCGAATTTTTAAATGGCCAGGGGTAATTTGGAAGGTTTAAAAAAAGGGACTGCAAATCAATTTTTTTGTCAACGTACAAAACTAAGGAAAGTAAATAAGTTCCGGGTTTGGAAAAATGCCTTTGATTGATTTCTCCGTTTTTAAAAGAGTTGCCGTCCCAATCTTTGGGGGCCAACGAAACCCCCAAGACTGATAGGAAAACAGGGGACTTTTGACTATGGTAGATTTGCTACTAGTATCCAAACCTAGCAAATACCTAGTTTGAAACGGAAAAGGGGTAGCAGAGGGATTAGTAAAATTGTATAGTAGAAGGATGCCCCGGGAAATCTTCCCTTGTGGATCGGGGAGTTTTTCGTCAGACCTTATGGCAAAGTTGTAGATTAAATTGGGCATTAAGGCAGTTTAAATACAACACCGTATCACCCAAAAAATAACGGGTTTTTTAAGAGAAATTTAACCCGGGGGGGTTTTAAGCGAAAGTTGAAGCGTATGGTAGTTAAGACCTAGAGAATTTGGGGTAGGTATTTGAATGCTATGTTGTTTGCTTCCCTGGTTCCCCCAAGAAAGGTTTTTGGGTTTTTTTTTCCCTTTGAGTTAAATTTACGGGAGAAAATCCGTGGACCGATAAATGTGGGGAAAGAGTTATGGCTGGTAAGACGGGGAATGATGGGGGTTTAAAACCCCTTACCAGTATGTTTTTGGGTTTGCAAGGGAAAATTTGGGGGATACGTTAGATAAACTTTTCAAAGGGTTTGCAAAAAGTAGTGCTAAAATAAAAAAAGGGAATATTTTTAAAGGAAGGCAAAGATAGGAGGTTTTTAAAGGAGGTAGAAGGTAAATTGTATTGTTACCTACAAAACATAAAAAGTTTTTGTTACATTGGGAAAGGGGGTTACTTTGTAAATAGGGTAGTAAATAGACTAGAAACAGGGTAGATGTGAAAGGAAAGTTGGGGAAAAAGTTTCATGCAAAAATGCTGAAAACAGTAAAAAGTTTAAAAAAGGATGAAGTAATCTAAACCAAATAAGGGTTTTTAAGTAAGGGTTTGGGCACTATGTAGAGGAGGATCAGAGAGATTAAAAAAAAGATTAGATCCGAAAGAAAGTGTGATGAGTTTTTTGAGAAGAGGAAAAGGATATAGTTTTTTTCTATAAACAGGGTACAGAAACGTACAAAGATGTTTGAAAAATAAACCGGATTTCCATAGAATGTAAGCAGGAAGTTGAAGACCTTTTTAGAAAATTTTTCTCAAATTAAATGACAGAATTCCTGGAAAAACTAAATTAGTTGAACTGTATTCATTGGGCAACTACAAAATCCGATAAGAGTAAAGGGTTTCCCATTCCCTTTTTATTCGCAGCCCTAAATTAAAAAGGAAGTAAAAATAAAAAGTTTGGAGTTGGGGGAAAACGAACCCCCAATGCTCCAAATTTTTCCCCCCCTATCTCCTCATAAAGGGAAAAAAAATAACAGTAAAAAAGGTTTTGTTAAAAATTTTCGCAGGGGCCCAAAAACGACGGGTTTTTTTGTTTTGAAACCATGCCCAAAAAAAGGAGGAGAAAGTTTTTAAAACTATCTAAGTTAGGGTTTTTTTCCCCAAACTAAAAATTTAGCAAAAGGGTTTCTGGGAGGTCCTTTGTCTGAAAAGGGAAACCCATGACTGCTTTTTTTAAACCCCCAAAGGTTTTTCCCTTCCTAAGATGCCCCTTTTTATTAGTTAACCACCACAACGTTTTGTAGACGGGTGCGGAAATTTTTTAAGGGCCTAGGGGACCAGATTAGCTTCATAGATGAATTTCCCGGTGTATACAATCACCCTGGGCCCGAACATGTTTGTACCCTTACTGAGTTGTTAAAAACCCGACAAAAAGAGGCTAAGTTTAAAACCCCCCCCCGCTAATGTTTTATTGGTTTTTCAGAAGTTAGAATGGTTTTGGCACATGATAGGGGGATGGGTTTAGAACCCCTTTAACCCTTTCCCAAAAAAAGTACCGCTTTCAAGATGCCCAGAAAAACCGAAAACCAAAAAGGCCCTACTTTTGTTCAAAAGGGGGTATCGATTTTACAGAAATTTTTTCCCCAAATTTTTCCGCATTGCGTTCCGCTCCAGATTTGCAAAAGGGGCACCAAATCTTAGAGGGGGGGTGAAAGTCAAAAAAAGGTTTTCCGACTTTGAAGGCTAGCTTAATGGGTCCCCTTTTTTAAGTTCCAGATTTAATAAACTTTTATTTAAAGATGCTTCAATTTGGGTTTACTCAGTTTTGCTTCAGAAAGTGAGGGAAATTACCTATACGTAGTATAAAAATTGCACTAGGACAAAAGTACTCAGTATAGGAAGGATTTTAGCAAAAGTAGGGGCATACTAAGTTTCACCGATTTTTTGGGTAAAGATTTTGTATTAGAGACAGATCATCAGCCCTCACTTTTTGAAAAAGCGAAACTTACAACCCGGGCTGATAGAGGGGCATTGGCATTGCAGCCATATAGGATCAGTTCAAGAAATTTCCCGGGTAGAGAAAAGTATGCGATTTTTTAAAGTAGAGTGTAGATAGGTGGCTTATTAATGGTGAAAGATAGGACAGCGGTTTTTTTTTTTTTGGTTTGCATGTGCATAGGCCAATTTGTTTTCATTTAAGAAAATTAAAATTTTTTTTTTAAAGGGGGGACGTGTGTCACAAATTACATACGGGCCTATTTTATTTAAAATGTAAATGCAGGTTTTGCATCACTTTTTGTAAATTTTTGAGTTATTGATAAAAGTCAGATTTCACCATAAAACCTCTCAGTTTTTTCTGTATTTCAAACTTAAATTTCCAAAAAATTTTCCCTTAAAATTTCTGTTCGTAATAAGAAAGTTAAATTTTTTATAAATTTCAGAATTTATTTTTACCCCCAAAAACCCCCTAAAATGGGCCTCAAATTTCTTTTAAAAACCCCAAAAGTAGTTAGATTCCCCCGGGCTATACGTAATCCCTGAAAAGGCAATAGCATAGCCAGGGCTTAGCCGTGAACCCATAAAAATTTTATTTTTGGGGGGAATTCCCCTTTAAATAGACTGGACTAGAATCCTTGGCACACCCCCTTCGTTTTATAGACAATCTATGTCTAAAATATTTTCTTCTAGAAATTATGCTCGATCGAGCTTTTTCCCCCCAGACGATTTTTTCCTGGGCCCCATAAGGGGGAAGTACAATCCCCGGGGTTCACTTGTCTTCACTCGCCTGGAGTGATATTCCCGCGCGGCTTACCCCAGGTTTGTGCCGTAAACCGCAAAGACGTGATTTTTGTTATCCCCTGAAGCAGCTCGGGGAGCAATCACCTACCACCATGGGACCAACAGGGGAATCAACGTTTTCACGGTTTAAAGGGGCTAATTTAAATCTTTTTTTTTGTGCTACTTTAAAATTCACAAATTTCATTAAAGACCTGTGTCACTCAATTTAAAGGGCTTAAAAATTTTTTATCAGAAATGAAACCTTTTTTTTTTTCCCTTATATCATTTTTTTTTCTTTTCATTCTATTCTTTTAAATCATCTTTGTAAATAAATTTGTAAATATTGTAAAAGGGGGGGTTGATTTTTTCTATGGTTACTTCCCGGGGGCGGGGGGGGGGGGCCTTTCCTGCACAGGGGAAAGGTCGGCCCCGGAAACAACAAATTTTTTTTTTTTTTACGCCTAATCATGATTGGTTCTAATTGTCAGTTTGAACATATGAGCTCTTTATTCTAAGGCACTGTACACTAAATGTGAAAGATATTTACATAGCAAAAGACCTAAATCTAAAGGATCGCCGACAAGTGACATCATCAATCAAAAAATGTTTCAGTATTCATGTATACCATACATTAAATATTCATTAAAAACTTTAATTTTTTGAAATTTTTAAAAAAAACACAACATGAACCCTAAACAGCCATTTAAACATCCGTGACGATAACAACACCTGACATTTTTTTATACTAACAAAATGCGGGTGATATATACTAGTGCATAAATACCGAAAAAACAGGTAAAAAACAAAATTTAGTAAAAAATCACAAAAAGTAATTTATTAACTAATATAATGATCCTTTTAAATCAGTTTATTAAAAGCCAAAAAACATAAATAAATGACCCCAGTGTTCCCCCAGGATTTGAAAGGGCAGGTGGGGACTGGTCGAAAGGGCACTTGGATTGCGAAGCAAAAGCGGGGGAAAATGTGAAGAAAATTTTGAAAAAAAAGATAAACGTTTTTGGGGGCAGGTCTGAACGAGACGATACCCCTCCGCAAACACAAAACCCTCATGAAACGCACGTGTTTCTTTCCCGCCGAAATTATAATAACGTGTTTTCTAAGTAATAATTTTCGCAAGCGTGCACAATCGATGACCAAAAGTATCCTCAGAAGTTACAAACATAAACAAGAGGTTCTTGCAGTTTTGTATATTATATATTTTTTGTAGTTCATTACCTTTTTTTTTTATTAAGAACAGACAACCATGTTGCAGCAGACGACTATGAATGAACTTTTGTTAATTAATGGATAGTGTTCAACAAAATGTTTTGGGGTTCTTTATGTGCGTTCAAATATTTTCAAAGTTTAATGGTGTTATTTGTTTGTAACTTTTGCGAAAAGCCGCCGACGTATTTTCAAAGAGTAAGTCTCACCTTTTTTTAATTACTACACTTACATCTAGACAACAACTGCTCAATTAAAAAGTTTAAATTGCCTCTAATAACGATAATTACGAAAGTGATGCTCAAAAAAAGATCCCGAAAATAGTTTGAGTTAATTATCGACTTCGCATGTTGATAGAAGTGTAGCACGTGCAGTCCCGCCCTCGCAGCGTCTAGCTTGACAGATGTAAAACAAAATGATGCTTTGAAATTGCGGTGTGGGGTGGACCTAAAAGGCAGTCACGTGGTATACAGAAGCGACCTTGAAGTTTGGTGACAGGTGTAATATAAAAGTGATGTTGTATATTGCATAACGGAAGCAGCTCTTGCAGCGGGAGAGGACAATAAACAGGACACATGAGGCTTTTTTTACACTATAGCATATATTTACTGGACTTAAAAGGGCACAGGGCGCTATTAAAAACGACAGGGCGCTTTGAGAAAGGGGCAGGGCACCGCGCCCTTCTATTCCGCGCTAGCTGGAACACTGGACCCTGTTGAAAAATTGACCCCATGGGTTTTTTTTGAACAGATGACTGATCAATTTTCAACGCTGAAAATTGACCCTGCCCATTACCGGTATTTAATGATCCATTCACACGTGAAAATTTGACCCTCGTTGAATAATGATCAACTATAGTCAGGTCATATTTCAACATTGAAAATTGACCCTAATAATCTTGCGCAATTTGCCTATTACATATTAAAGATTAACATTTTTGTACTTTTTCAGGACTGTAAGTAATAAACATTTACTTATACATTAGAGTGCATCACAAGCTAATAATGCATCTAATTATTTGCCAATTCCATGACCATAACTCTGCAGATACTTAAACCCAGCTACACATCTTAAGATGCTTGTTAACGTCTATATGTAAAGATGGTGAATATATATGTGTAATGTATGGATGGGATGTCTGGAAACTGATCAACTACAGTCAAGTCAAATTCAAAGGCTCTCATCGATTTAGGACCGTTGGTTCTATTTGCAGTACTGACCTGGTTGTTTATGTAGGGATAATGCATGTTTTTTCGTGTTATAACATCTGCAGAATCTCGAGGGATTGATTGGTACAAACGTATCCTGAGGGATTCTGAAGATGTTATAAACAGGAAATGAACATGTGCTACTGCTATTATAGCATAAAAGGCGTAAAACTAATAAATGAATACACTGTCCCTCAACGTCATAAAATTTCCACGAAATGCGCAGGAATGTCTGAGTTGTTTTTTTTAGGTTGACGTCATTTCCATTTGAATTATCCGTTTTCGAACAGTTATATGTGTATACACTTTGCCAGGAATGCGCATATATAAATTGTGTTGTAACAGCACGTGAGTGCGAGAATCTCTGTTATCACACGTTTTCTCTCCTGTTGAAACACCCCCGAAAATGACAAGAACTGTGCAGTTTTATGCTAGTGTAACAGTCTCAGGAAAAATGTGCAGCCTCGACCGGGACTCGAACCTCGGACCTTCGGCTTACCGTGCCAACGCTCTACCAATTGAGCTACCGAGGCTACCCGATGCGAGAACCGCTACACACCTTCCGTCTTATTGCCAGACACTAGCACTCCTGGCCAATGTCTGCCACAGACTTTTAACCGAATTCAGATGCACGCTCCAGCCAAACTGCTTCGCCCGCATGGGCTCCAAGGGTGAGCATCCCGGACGAGCCCCCAAATGTAACAGTCTCAGGAAAAATGTGCAGCCTCGACCGGGACTCGAACCTCGGACCTTCAGCTTACCGTGCCAACGCTCTACCAATTGAGCTACAGAGGCTACCCAATGCGAGAACCGCTACACTAGAATGTTTTATGGGTCTGTCATGTAATAGTGATATAACGTTAAAATGACTGAGGAGGTCAATTTTTAACGTTGTAAAATGACCCCTATGTAAATTTCCGACGGGGTCTAAATATAACGTTACACCACCTTTACCTGACCAAAAATAAAACAAAAACAAAAAACTGATATGACCATTCACAGTTTAAGACTAGGTGAAATTATTATCATTATTATACCAGATTTATATGGCACCCTTTTAATAATAAACACATTCAAAGGCGCTTTACATATAGCAAACGCAGCCGCACAGGGCACGAAATTCATCCTCTACTACAGCAGAGACACAGAGCGATCTGACCAGAGGGACAGATTGAGATAAAACAGATAGAGAGAAATCCTTTTTAGATACAGACCTGTCCAACAAACTTAGCCTAGCTCTTTGTGAATAGACAGTCTGCTTCTTTAATGTGCCTGGTGTATAGCACTGATACACGCGAAGCCGTCTTTCCTGGGTCTTTCCTTAATATTTGGTTTATTTGGGAGTGAGGCATCAGTGTTATTCAGGTTTAGGATGTGCTCAAGATATTGGCTATATCTAAGCCTCTTTGACCTTTTTCCGCACTAGATGCTTTAAGTCTAGAAATTTCTTTTGATCAGAAGATGAGCTAGTTTTCTTAACCTTTTTAACAGCTCTGTTCCTCCTTCTGATTAGTTTCTTAATGTCCTGACTGACCTATGGAAGGTGATCTCTTATAGTTGACTGTTTGGAAGGAATCCATTTTCCCATAACTCTTCTGTGTTTAGTGCGAAGTATTTACCTTCATTGGTCATAACCTGGTGGTAGTCAATTAATGACTGTTTTATTTCCTGCCAGTTTGCTTTTTTATACAAGGGAATTGTTCGAGGCTTCTGGTAACATATCCTTGCGGAAGTATTGACTTTTGTTTCTACTATATTATGATCACTGATGCCCGGTATGATGTTGACCTGATTTACTAGAGTTGGGTTTGTAGTAAGGAAAAAGTCTAGAATATTATTTCCTCTAGCTGGTAAGTTGACCATTTGGGTTAGGTTTGAATCATTAAATGTTTCAATAACCTGACGGTAGAAGGTGGGGTGCTTACATTCAGGGGATGGGCTGCTGGTGTCCCAGTCCATTTCCCCAGCCACCCAGACATTTTGAAAACTTTTTATTGACCTTTTCAAGTGACTTAGTAAATTCTGCGAAACTGTCAATGTCTAATTCATGTGGCTTGTAATAAGCACCAATAACTATCCCTTATTACCTACCAGGTCTAACTTTACCCAAAGGTCCTCACACTCGGACTGAAGTTCGGGCATTTCTTGGGCTGTTATATAGTTTCTAATTGCAGTGAAGACCCCTCCGCCTGCCTGCTTGATACGGTCACAACGGAAGATAGAGTAACCTAGGTCTGAGTCAATTAAATACCTCACCTTTAAGGCAGAGAACGAGCCCGTAGCATTATTTAATATTAATTGAAATATTAAGTTAAACAATAAATATCCTGAGTTATGACATTACTTCAATGAAGTTAACAAAAGTTATTGTTTGTATGAAACAATATACCATAATTTAAAGTGGAATAAGGGTAATTAATGTATTTACTGTGCTGTCGGGTAATTTGGCGCATCTAAGACAAACTTTGACACATAGAGTCATCATTTGCATATGCCTAAACAATTCTTTATCATTTTTGTGAAGAATTATTCTTTCCCTAACATCTTGCAACATTTAAAATCAACTTATGTCCATGAAAATGGGTCAGATATCACTTGCCTCTGACAAACCATATTGTTTACATTACGTCATTTCTGTCGGCTAATTCCTGCGCATGCTTATTACTGAAAGTCATTTATAGTCTATTTCAACTATCCCAGATACGTCGTATCCTTTGAAAAGTATGGGTGGTTTGTGGATAAGTGATATGAGAACTTTGATATCATTGTAGTACACAAAAAACTGACTAAATAGGTTCCATTTTAAGTATTATTAGTGGCCAATGTCAAATGTTTACACTTCAGGTACAGTTTAAATTATGAATTTCAGTATCAAATGATGACAAGAACATTTTAAGGATATGAGCTTACACTTAACCTTTAAATAATGATACAGACTATAGATTTCAAGGTCTATGCAATGTTGACATTTGAAAAAAGTGTTCATCTTTTTCATTGGATTTCATTTTCTTGGGAATTTTTGACATGAGTGCACATTAACAATTGCATTTAATTGCTTAATAAAGAGGGAAATATGTTGTTTTGGCGTTTCTGATTTTGTCTACAGGCATGAAGGGGGCATTTAGCCGGATATGCCTCCGTGGTCCACTCGAATGTAGTCCATATCAATATATAGTGCAATTTTCCCGCCTAGTAAAGGCCATTTTCATGCCAGATATAAGCTTTATTGATGCTTGATTGTAAAAAGGAATGTCCGCAGATGATTTTAAGCTACGTTATATGCTTCAAAAGTTGATTTGAAGCTGCCTTGTAAAATGAAAGTGAAAGTAGGTATTTCCTGATGACTACCTACGCAATATTAGCGTTTTCATCACGTGTCTCAGTCACATGACCATGGTTTCACTGCATTATGGTCAACCCCATATTTTTTGGGTATATTTTGATTGCCTAAAGACAGACCTTCAAGACAAGGGTAGTCTCGCAGGAAGTGAAAGGCTAGAAATCTTGATAAAAATATGTTATAAGTTGTTAATTTTATATTGAAAATAGTAGCGGAGGCATTTAATACCTTCATACCTAAAATGAAAAATTCACACTTCGTGAAAATTACTTCAACCGATGTAAAACTAGAACTTTCTGGTCAGAATTGAGCAATAAGCACCATTTTAAGACAAACATGGCATATCATTTGCATATTTTGGGCAAATTTGAGATTTTTTTCGGAAAGTAGGCAAAATTCTTATTTTTAAGGTGATTCCCCACATCTCAGTTTTGCATCAGCGACACCATTTTAGGTAAGAATGACAGAAATCGATTATTTTTCGTGTACTTCTAGGTGTTTCTTGCAAACGAATTATAGATATAAAAGTAAGGCCGTATGATACTATATTTAATGAAAAATTGGCATTATCTATGCCCCTGACACGTTTTTTGCAGGTGTGGACTGTCTGTCTGAATGGGGCATAATTCCGACAGTAGCAATTCTTGCAAACTGAAAGTTGGCAAAGTTGTTGACAATTGACTTACGTACAATAATTGACTGCAACAGAACGATTTTGAAAACTTTGGTATTTCTTATAGGCATGAAGGGGGCAATTGCCCGGATATGCCTCCGTGGTCCACTCGAATGTAGTCCATATCAATATAGTGCAATTTTCCCGCCTAGTAAAGGCCATTTTCATGCCAGATATAAGCTTTATTGATGCTTGATTGTAAAAAGGAATGTCCGTAGATGATTTTAAGCTACTTTATATGCTTCAAAAGTTGATTTGAAGCTGCCTTGTAAAATGAAAGTGAAAGTAGGTATTTCCTGATGTCTACATACGCAATATTAGCGTTTTCATCACGTGTCTCAGTCACGTGACCATGGTTTCACTGCATTATGGTCAACCCCATATTTATTGGGTATATTTTAATTGCCTAAAGACAGACCTTCAAGACAAGGGTAGTCTTGCAGGAAGTGAAAGGCTAGAAATCTTGATAAAAATATGTTATAAGTTGTTAATTTTATATAGAAAATAGTAACGGAGGCATTTAATACCTTCATACCTACATGCATGGCAGCCATTTTTAACTCGATTTGGGTCAGTAATCACAGCTGTCAAAACCATCCAGCAAAATGAAAGTAAGTTAGGGTTCACCAAATTTCATTCAGGAAGGCAGTATTTTTGGTGGATTTTGAACAGCTATGCTTTGGAAAATACTTACTTCATGTAGGAAAATCTTTTGGCAGTGGCTACGATTACGGTACCGTAATCCTAGCCTCCGATTCTAGGATTACGGAAGTTCCGTATTCCTAGACACAGCTATGAGGATAGGCTAGGCTTACGGAAGTACTTAAGAGGCATCAAATGTACGGTCCTGCAATAAACCGCTAAGGACCACTAAGGAGGCACAAAGGACCACTAAGGACTTCTAAGTGAGCACTAAGGACCACTAAGGGGTGACTTAGGGTACAATAAGGACCCTTAAGAAAAATCTAAGAAATAAATGTTAAACAGGCTGGTAACATTGCCCGATCGGGCTTATGACACAAAAAGTAATATTTCTTGAAAAATAATGAAGATATTTCTTTCAAACTTGGTCCATTTGTTAAGCATTACATATAATGCTTATCAAGATAGAAATAACTTTGTTGCCTTCAGTTTAGTTAGAATTATTTCCCCTTTTTTCAGATTTTTATGATGCATAATTTTGAAGTCCAAAAATATTATGTTTTAATGCAATGTTTAAAACAGAAAAGGGTTCAGTGGCTTTCTAGTGCTCCAAACTTGTGCGCCAATACCTTTATTCTATATATTTAGGGTAAATACTTGTTTCTAGTGCAGATGTATGAGCAATTTTTTTAGGACTAACATTTCTCTTAATGTTGTAAGTGAAAGCAGAGTGAATTGTTTACATTCATGTACTACGCAATAATTTAGAGCATTAGAAAGCCATTTAACCCTTTTTTCTTTTAAACTTAGCATTAGAACATTGTTTTTATGGACTTCAAAGATTATGCGTCATAAAAATCTGAAAAGGGAAATAATTCTACCAAAACTGAAGGCAACCAAGTTATTTTTATTCTAATTTGTATCATTTGTTATGCTAACAAATGGACCAAGTTTGAAAGAAATATATTCATTATTTTTCAACAAATATTACTTTTGTGTCATAAGCCCGATGGGGAAAATGTTACCAGCCTTTTAAAAAATAAAAAAGATATGAGTAAATTATTTCAGGCAGTTTTCCTAGCAAAGACCGCTAAGGAGACACTATGGTCCACTAAGGACTATTAAAGATGCACTATGGACAAATTAGGGGCAATTACGATAATAATTATTGAAAGCAGTGCCAACAGATTGTATTACTTTAATTTTCAAGTTTAAATTTTAATTATAAGATAGCATGGTTAAATTTTTAAAAAAGATATGAGTAAATTATTTCAGGCAGTTTTCTTTATACCATCAAGTGAAAAGAAATATCTAAATATATTGATTCTAAAATATATGTCTTCGAATATAGAAGCATATATGATAAATTTGTACAGAAATAAATATCAATAATTAATTTGTCATAAATAATTCCCTTTCTAAGAAATGAATATATTTTGCAGATTTCTTGATTGCATCCATTCAAGCTGTCTGTTTGATAAAATCTTTCAGTTATATTAAATTGTTGCTCTGTTGTATTGTAAAAATTGTTACAAACAACTATTCAGTGGAAAATGATATTAATTAGTCCTTTGTAGGTACACTTAGGGTTTTTGCACCTTTTTTTTTCCTTCTCAAAGTAAGTAATTGCAATTGCAATTATTAGACTAATAAATTACTTTATCTATGTGATTAAGTGTTAATCCTACCTTGGATGTTTAAATTGTCTGTACAAGATATTTGCAGTTATACAGGTAGGTGACTTTACTCATTTGGCAAGATTTTGTATTTTGTATATAATATTAAAATTTCCACCTAAATTTATCATCTTTTATGATATACATGTTCGAGCGTTACTACTGTTTAAAATCTGTCATTATGCCTGCAAGACCACGTAAAAAAAACCTGTGTACAAACTCAGAGATGTATGTTATGCTGCTTAAAGATGCAAAATAATATAACAGAAAATAAAAAATATATATATATATATATATAATATAACATAACAGAATATTCTAGTATGACCTTCAATAAAATATATCTGATTTTACTAGAATAATGTTATGCTGCTTAATGACGCAAAAACAATAATATAACAGAATATTCTAGTATGTCCATTGTATGAATAATTACTAATTTGATATTATTTGATTTTACTGAAAATGTTATGTTTATTAACGATGCAAAAATATATATAACAGAATATTCTAGTATGTCCGTTGTTTAAAGAATTACAAATTAAATGTTAAAGTCTAAGTAAATTTAACAATCTGCTTGATAAGCAGTAAAAGATTATTGAATCTGTCACATATTTCCTTGACATGAAATTGAAATTTAGTTTATTTAATTTAAACCCATTATAGTTAACATATGATATTTTAAAATAATCTCGAAATAATATTGACAATTTGAAAAGCTTCTCCCTTATTTGTATAAAATATTAATTATGAATTATTTGAACACAAAAGTTTTTCCCCACATGTAACTTTGATTAGTTAGATGCATGTTTAAACTTTGCTAAATGTATAATCAAGTAGAAGTATAGCACTGCCCTTTAATATCTTGTTTATTCACACATTAATCAGGCTGATTAAGTGGCACACTTTTTGATTATACAGATTTGTATGATAATGATAATCTTGTTTATTATACATTAATCAGGCTAAATAAGTGGGCATATATATATAAGGTTTTACTTTTCTGTAAATATATATCTGATTTCTTGAAATGACATAAAATACAGTATATGAATTTGTTAAGGTACAAAATTAAAATAAGGTTAATCAAAATTTTTCAATGACTTTAGTGATTAGTATGTTTGTAGAACTTTTGATAAGCAATGCAATTGTGTACAGTGTTTTAATATTCTATAAATATATATCTGATTTCTTGAAATGACATATAATATAGTATATGAATTTGTTAAACTAAGGTACAAAATTAAAATAAGGTTTTAAAATCAAAAATTTTCAATGACTTTTAGTGATTAGTATGTTTGTACATAGAACTTTTGATAAGTAATGCAATTGTGTGTTTTATTGTTCTGTAAAAATATATATAATATATAGATTTATTGATATGACATAATATTATGATATAGTATGGATTTCTTAAAAAATCAATAAATAAGGTTAATTAAAATTTCCGTTGACTTAATTGATTAGTATGTATGTATATAGAACTTTTGATAAGACATATAGTATTGAATTTGTTAAGGTACATTATATTTAATATATTTAATTTATTATATCGTTAAGTAAGGTTAAAATTAAGATTTCATGATTTTAGATTGAAGACAAAAGTTACTAATTTTTGATTGTGTTGTTTATGTGATAACAGACAAAATGCATTTTATTCATGAGACATTTATAACTTAAGCACTCTGTTAGCTGGCCATTCTATCTTATAATTAAAATTTAAACTTGAAAATTAAAGTAATACAATCTATTGGCACTGCTTTCAATAATTATTATCGTAATTGCCCCTAATTTGTCCATAGTGCATCTTTAATAGTCTTTAGTGGCCCATAGTGCCTCCTTAGCGGTCTTTGCTAGGAAAACTGCCTGAAATAATTTACTCATATCTTTTTTATTTTAACATTTATTTCTTAGATTTTTCTTAAGGGCCCTTATTGTACCCTAAGTCACCCCTTAGTGGTCCTTAGTGCTCACTTAGAGGTCCTTAGTGGTCCTTTGTACCTCCTTAGTGGTCCTTAGCGGTCCTTAGTGGTATATTGCAGGACCCATCAAATGTATGTTAGGACATGCATAAATGTAATTGTAAACTTTAAAACTTATTTCACTAAAAATATTGTGTTGTTTTTTTTCATGCCTGTCCTATTATTTCGTGCTATCGATCAGCCATTTCGGGTTAGTATAATCTTAAAGAAACTGGCGAAATCAACATCTGTATACATAAGTTTTTCTTTCCAAAACCACACTAAATAAATATATTTTTTGTTTGAAAATTGGCAGACAAATGAAGAATTATATATATTCTTAATAATAGCTCAAAAATACCTTTTTAAATATTTATTCCTTAAAAGTTTATGATTTGATTTTGCCAATCACTTTAGATTTCCTAGCATATAGAATCGGGCGAAAACAAGACCCGTATTCGTTTTCGTATTTCGTTTTCGCTATTTTAAGTGAAAAAAGTAAGTTTACAACATCATTTATGCATGTCTTAACATATATTTGATGCCTCTTAAATACTTCCGTAATCCTAGCCTATTCTCATAGGTGTGTCTAGGAATACGGAACTTCCGATAAATTGTTTACCAGCGGGCTATAATTTCACTATTCTTACGAGAGAGCCGTAGAAATAGCCTGTGAGGCTATTCTTACGGGACCGTAGGAATAGCCACTTCAACTGCACTTCCTTTTTTTATCTCTTAATGGACGCGACCATCAGAATATAAAAATGGAATATAGGCGTCAGTTAAGTCATGGTAAACTCAAATTACAACTTACTTTTGTTTATAATGGCATGCAGGCAAATGAATTACTAACGAAGGATTTAAGTACGACAGGTAACCACCAGCGACTTCTGTAGTCTGATTGGTTGACACTGGTACAGTCACATGACACAACAAATATGGCTGCTGTTGTCACTGGAAGCATTGACAGAAGAACGAGATAATTTGTCATTTATTCTGACAACAAAGATTGCGTTATGCAATGTTAACAAAGAACTGCCGGTATAATGGCATGTTCTAATCTCTGGCCTGGCCTGGCCCGGCCTAGCCTGGCCCGATGAGACAAATTTTCGACTGGGCCGGGCCAGGCCAGGCCAAGCTAGATTTTATTGTACATATATATAGAAATGAATGGCATTACCGGTAAATCTAAATATACAATTACAGTAGCAGGCAGTATAAACCTGTATTGTTTACTTGCTGCAGGTCAAACAGAATGAGAAACCAGTCCTCTGGAGAATCATTAATTAGCCATCATTCATCTTATTTGAAATAGGGATTTGCTCTGAAGAAAATGGTGTAGCTAAATGATAACTACCAGGTTTTTTATGTAATAAAATTATTTAAAGTCAACTATAACACTTAGTTTTAAAACTAATGGATAATTTCATTAATAAGTTTACCTGCTGCAATATATAGCTGAATATTTGCATGCAGTGAATGCATCTCTTTGGGAATTGTAATTACAGGTTGTGTCCCCACTATCCTTAGCTGACCTCTTAACTGTTCAGTTGAACTTTTAATGTGTGTTTGGTTTAATCAAGCTGATGTTCAATCTATGGATGAGTAATAAAAATAATATTCACTGTGGGGCCTCTTATAAGTGGTCAGGGTGTTGGCATTTTAGATTATTTGATATAGTTTTCTAACACAAAAATTAATTAGCATCTAAGTTTTCTTTTCACTTCCTGTGATAAAGTCACGAGAGCTATTACAGAGCTGAAACCCTCCCCCACCCCACTACTGGCGCCAGCATTTGTCTGTTCATCTGTCTATCCGGAAGGAAGTAATGGTTTTCACTTAGTCTCTACATGTCCCTTCACAACTCCCTCCCATCCTTGTTGCAGTTCTTAAAGTTTTTTTGAGATGAGTCCTGTTTTATATTTTTACTTTGACAGTTTTTACTTTTATTTGACTGTTTCTCAGTATCGTTTCTTACTCATCAAGACTTCATCCACAACACATCCCCAGTAACTGCCATTCAGAGTTTTTTCATCTTTGTGGCCCATCTTCATTGCCAAATTGAGAACTAGTGGTTGATATGTTAAGCAACCTAATCTTTATTCTTGATTGATATATGCATGTAAATCATTTTTAGTATGTAATATGTTATATATTACAAAAATATTTATCATTGTGTTTATGTTATTTCTAATTGATATATTTAAATCATAAAACTTTGTAGGATTTTTTTTCACATACTTAGAACAATATAAAAGCTGTCTTACAAAAAATATTCAGTATGTATATAACCTAGACTATAAAATTTATTTATCACTTCCCCACATCATATTATCCCAGATCCCGGAACGGGGATAACAGTTGTTGTCCGTAAGTATTGACAGATGGCACTCATTAATCTTCGCCAATATTTTCGGGCGTTTTCTTTATTTTACACCATATTTGTAACCTGAAAATATCTAAATTGACCAAAATAATCTGCAAAGTTTACCAATGGCACAGTGGCATAGTGATAAGTTCTCCGACTTGCACGCACGTTACCATGGGTTCGATTTCAATTCAGACTGTTTTCATTAATCGATATAATGTCTTTTTATCGATACTGTTTTTTTTTCTTATAACATTTTGTCAAATATATCTAACACTCTTGGTAATAAATTGTACGTAGAAGAATGTCAAAAACTTGTGTATTTCTTTCAATAAATGAACAATAAATCACGATAAGTGTGACAGTTTTCCTGCATTCTAAGTTTACAGATGAAATAAAAAAAAAATGAAAATGGTCAAACAGGTGTCTCGAACTCACATCCCCGAGATTGGTAGCTGAACTTTTTGTCAGCACAACTATAATCTGCAAAAAAAACATTTCTTTATCACCAGGTCGTATATTTTATTTGGTTTTCAATATTTATATTTTTATTTAAGTTTTGGCACCGAAAATTTATTTACGGAAGCATACGGAATATTCTTGAGTGACAATTTAATAGTTTCGGACAATACTAAATAATCCTCAATAGATAAAAAATTAAATGCAGATAGATATTCAATTGGGGTGAAACCAAGACACCAGTCAAGAGTGAATTGAGGTGGAGATTCCCTGATAATAGTCATAACATTTAATCCAGGCATCACCTTTAAATTAGACTCAATAGTTTTGTTAGCTACAGGCTTATTCCCAGGTGTATTTTGCTGAGTAGGAATTCAAAATGTATTTATATAATGTCTCAAAATATCCAAACATATTCTTCAGTTAACAAATTCAAAAGTCAGATTTTAAAGATGCTGTAGAAATCACTTTCACCTTTAACAAAATTGATATCTATGGCCTGGCCTGGCCTGGCCCAGTCGAAAATTGGGCTCATCGGGCCAGGCCAGGCCAGGGCAGGCCAGAGATTAGAACATGCCCGGTATAATATTAAATTTTGACCCGGTTGAAAATTGACCCCATGGAATAGTCTGACACCCTGTTTTATAGGGGTCACACATTAAACCGGAATCCACCTAAAAACCGGAGTACACCGGAATACACGTTGCATAACCGGAATACACCTGTATTTTTTAATTCAAAGGTATTTTAGAAGTGTTTTTGATATAATTCAATCATATATATCATAAATAATTAACATATGAAAGGAAAATAAAATACGTTCACGCAATATGATTTTATAAGAGATTGAAATTCGGCGATCGCGCGGGAAATTTTCATAACCGAAATACACCCGTATTTTATTAATAAATGGTATTTTCGTATAGAGATTTTTTGCAGAAATCATTCCTGTATAATATAAATAATAATATTAAAAAGGGAAAATAAAATACTTTAACGCAAAACGATTTTATACCAGATCGAAATCTGGCGACCGCTCGGGAAATTACCTTAACCGAAATACACCCGTATTTCTTCAACAAATGGTATTTTTGAAGTGGTTTATGACTGAATTCAAACACATATATCATAAATAATTTATTTTCAAAAAGAAATTAAAATAATTTTGCGCATTACGTCTTGTACACGATTGAAAATCTGCGAGGGCACTGTAAATTTGCGCATTCGTAAATGAATTTCCATGTCCTAAAATTCTCTATTATACACCCGTATTTCTGTAATAAACCGCATTTTTAGGGTTTATGACAGAATTCAATCATATCTAAAATGAATAATTAATTTAAAAAAGCAAAACGTTTTTATACGAGGTTGAGCGCACGTGAAATTTGCGCACTCGTGGATGAACTACAATCGTCATTATTTTGTTAGCTTTTAACTTAGGTAGGTAAATTTCTTAAAAATTTTGATTCTTTTGGTTTAAATTATTTCAAAATAGTCTTTAAATGGTATTATATAATATTCCTAATTGAAGCAAAAATCTTGAATCTATCAACTCAAAAATACAATAAAATTACAATCATACGCCGTTTTGACGGGTATTCACGAACATGTTGATTGGATTGCCGGTTGACACTTGTTATCAGTTATTTGTCTTATCACCGCGATTGTATTGTTGATTGCATAATATTTGGTAATGACACGTGATCAATACCAATACTCTAACAACAAAAAAATGATGCCACAAATCAATTTAGTGTCTAAATTCCCACTGAAATGTCCACTAAAGATAACTAATTTTCGAAATCATACGTTTACACATGCACATGAGATCAAAAATCTATGTCGGCGATCTAGGGTTAAATTAAATTGCATGGTACTGAAATTTAAATATCTGGACAATTACTAAACTGTTATGCTCAAATGATTAGTTAATGATATATATCTAAAAAATTTATCTTGAACAAAACGTCGCCTTTTTCAATATGTGTCAATCATTTGTATATTGACACGTACATTTTGTGTCGGCAATTTTGACAACAGATACGTTACAATATCTATTCACCTCAAATACTCAGGTGTGTAATGCTTGTTCCGGAACGACTATTGACAGTTTGAATGTTTAATGATATGATTATCAAAATAATATTTATTTATTAACGAAAAAAACATATTGTAGAAAATAAAATAAGATGATGTTCAACTGCCACCGTGTTTCAATTTCTTTTTAACAGATACGTTACGAAGTGTTTCATTCAGCATACATTTATACTGCATTTATCTACTGTAACAAATGTTACTGGACAGTGTAGTAGAACATAGGGCTGTCATCGATAGAAACGATATCGATGTATCAACGATATTTTTTTGTCGATCGATTAGATGATTCCCATTTTCAAAAATCGATATTTTACAGAGAGAAAAAACTATCCAGATAAACACTCAGACCTTCAAAAAGAACTTAAGTTCAGTGCAAAAGAGAAGTGAAGGCAAAATAAAAATGACAGATTTTATGAATTTTTATTTATTTTTTTATTTCATAAATACAAAATTAATACAGCACAATCAAACAGTAATATGAAAAGTAGACAATAAAACTAAAAACAGCATTTACAGGAAGGTATATAGTATGCATATGAACAAATAAGTTGTTAATCTAACTTTATAATCGATATATCGATGTATCGTCGATATCTGTCTTCTGATATATCGGTATCGTCGATATGCCTAAGACCCAATCAGTGACAGCCCTAGTAGAACACGTGTTTAACTTTGTATCCGAGTTAAAGTATTTAACATTTAGTCCAGATTTCATATTTTTCACTTGAGAAAACGTATTAAAAACAGATACGTTACAAACAACAGATACGTTATTCCACTGTGCTATAAATGTGTAAAAATGTTTGAATTGTTTGAATAATTATCACCTTAACTTAAAGTTTTAGAAAAAAGTTGATTATGGTTTTATTATTGATATCTGGAGTTAATAAGACCAAAGAGCTATAAAAATAAATATATGTATTTTATACTTCTTTGATAAGACATCATAGATAATGAATAAAACAGATACGTTACAATTTCTATTTTTATGTTAGATGTTCAAGTTAAAGTTTTTTTTATACAAAACATATACATTTTGTGTTATATTTCTTTATTTTCAAATAGAATCATATCAAAATGTTTGAAATATAAAGCAAATGTAACGCCAATTAATCAGTGTAAAAATGCAACAGATACGTTTATACGAAATGGGTAGACTATTTTCACCAAAAAGACTGTATTTTCGGATATATATCTAAAAACCAACAGTTATATTTTTCATATAGTATGTTTCCCTCATCAATTCAAGTGCGTTAAGCCCGCCCGCTTAGCTCAGTAGGTAAGAGCGTTGGTCTACGGATCGCGGGGTCGCGAATTCGATCCTCGAGCGGGGCATATGTTCTCCGTGACTATTTGATAAACGACATTGTGTCTGAAATCATTAGTCCTCCACCTGTGATAATTCATGTGGGGAAGTTGGCAGTTACTTGCGGAGAACAGGTTTGTACTGGTACAGAATCCAGGAACACTGGTTAGGTTAACTGCCCGCCGTTACATGGCTGAAATACTGTTGAAAAATGGCGTTAAACCCAAAACAAACAAACAAACAAATCAAGTGCGTTAATCTACATAATGATACAGATCTTATTTCATAATCCAATATGAAGTGCGTTTTATGATAATTGATATTAAATTTTGTGTAAATGAAATTATTTTTTCCATACAGTTTGATTTATTTTATCAATCATGATATATAAATAACTTCATTTCTTATTAAACTATAAAGAGTATTTAGTCTGGACAGGTAAATAACGGACACAAATATTGTTATATGTTATATTAAAATAGTTTTTTGAATCAAAATTCGCAGTGTAACGTATCTGTCGCTGATTTACAGCTATCTTTGCAAAATCAATGAAATAACGAAAAACTGTCGATAGTTAACTAAAATATTTAATTTGTGTACTCCAAAAAAATCAAATCTGATTATATTTGGGAACATCAGATGTGGGGACATTTTTACTGTCCAAGTTGCTCCTCTATATGTAGAATGGACGTAAACGTCGATAATCGTCTGTTTGTAGTAGAGAAACACACTGGAAAGAACCAGAAACTGTCGCAGGCTTGCTGGATAGCTTCTTTAAAAAATAATTTCACAAGGCCGAGCCCGGACTCAAACTGACAACTTTGCCGAGGTAGGCGAGATCATCTATATGTTTGACAGGGAACTGTTAACGAAAGTTTAAGACAATGATTTTCGACAGGTGGTTGGGTGGGGGCACATCGAGACTTCCACACAGGGAGCACCTTTCCCGATCATAACAAGATATTTATAAGGGATATGTCTGTGAATTATAGTGATATCTCTGTAACACATGTTTTTTCTGTTGTAAAGATATGTCTTTTTGCGTCCTTATGCCAGGTTCGAAATATTTTTATCTCGTAATTAGGATTTCATTTTACAAATTTGTATAATCTACTGTTTTAATTCATTTACTATAGAATGTACAAAAATAGCTTTTAGATATAGCCTCTTATAATTCTGTATAAAACGACCACATGCTTTGAATGGTTTTATGTGGTGTGTATAAATTACTACAAATTTACTTGTACCTGTTAAGAAGATCTTTCCCATTTGATACTTTGCCCGCGTTTCAATTTGAACAACTTCAAACAAAAACAGCGATAGTTTGATATTGCCACAATATATACGTCACAGTTACTCTTGTAGGCCAATAGAAAAATTAGTTGTGTGTTTTAATTTATGTGTTGGTTTCTAATCATATTCAACAGTTCTATTTGAACTAAAATTAACATTATGCAGGGTGTGGACGTGTTTTGCATTTTGCTGATTTTTAGGCGAGGAAAATGCTGTTTGCAGTTCAAAAATAGCGTTATTTGTTTACCATTTGACCTAACAGAGGACACATTTTGCAGTGATGTGTTTATTATATACAAAATTTCGAACGATAACGCCCAGTCGGTGGCCATATAATTTATCTTCACTCGGCTTTTAGTCTTACATGTTTATCGTTGTTTGTTAAAAAGTTATTGAAGGTACAGTGCCAGTTTATAATGATGAAAAAATCGTAGCCGTGCATGAAAAAGTAATTCCTGTACAAAACGAACTCTTTACGGGATGTAAATTGATTTGTACATATACATAAATTTATACTGTGATTTAAGTTTTTTATCTGCTACTTCTAAAACCTTCTTTTGCAAAAATATTTTGGTACAAGCAACATTTTGTTGTTTGATGTTGTACACACGACAATTTTGTTGTTTGATTGTTCTACCGAGATTTCAATCCAATATAAAGATTGGCAACTAAAAATATTTACAATATTATATATACCAGAAATATGTATGTGTTTTCATACAATATATGTACAATTAACAACATAAAAATGTCAGTTTATAAAAGTTTTCAGATGGAACAGCTGTTTAAGTTCATTCTAATTATATCACTTATATTATTCATTGTTTGTGCATTAATAACATATCTTCATAATGGTATAATGAAACATATACTTTCTTTCGCGTTTTTGTGTGGAACCTACATAAGTCTTGTGGTCCTACCTAGGGACACTTATTTGCCTGTAAATGACACTGATGCGTTCAATCATTTTAGATCTTACTATGTAGCCAACACGCAACATTGCATTCTTCTTCTTCTTTCTTCTCATTATTTTTATTGTTATTATATGATTTTCATTATTAGATTTACTCAGCACCCGTCCATTATGAAGAATTTTACATAAAGTGGCAGGCACTCCGGGTGCCAAATTCATCCTTTTTCAGTACAGACACAAAGCGATCTGACTAGACTGACAAAGCGGAGAAAGTCCCAGTAATAGAAAGAGAGAAACCGTTTAGAAACAGGCATTTCTGGCATACTGTACTTATTAATGTGCTTAGTGTACAACATCAATCAAATGGCGTCAAGGTGGGCAGGGGGAAGTAACTCTTCATGGAAAATAAAACCAAGGTCGGTAAGAGTGACCTCCCCTTAATTTTGCAAATGGCGTCAAGGCGGGTAGGGGGAAGTAACTCTTCATGGAAAATAAAACAAAGGTCGGTAAGAGTGACCTCCCCTTAATTTTGCAAATGGTGTCAAGGCGGGTAGGGGAAGTAACTCTTCATGGAAATAAACCAAGGTCGGTTAGAGTGACCTCCCCTTAACTTTGCAAATGGCGTCAAGGCGGGTAGGGGAAGTAACTCTTCATGGAAATAAACCAAGGTCGGTTAGAGTGACCTCCCCTTAACTTTGCAAATGGCGTCAAGGCGGGTAGGGGAAGTAACTCTTAATGGAAAAAACCAAGGTCGGTTAGAGTGACCTCCCCTTAACTTTGCAAATGGCGTCAAGGCGGGTAGGGGAAGTAACTCTTCATGGAAATAAACCAAGGTCGGTTAGAGTGACATCCCTTTAATTTTGCAAATGGCGTCAAGGCGGGTAGGGGAAGTAACTCTTAATGGAAAAAAAACCAAGGTCGGTTAGACTGACATCCCCTTAATTTTGCAAATGGCGTCAAGGCGAGTAGGGGAAGTAACTCTTAATGGAAAAAACCATGGTCGGTTAGAGTGACCTCCCCTTAATTTTGCAAATGGCGTCAAGGCGGGTAGAGGAAGTAACTCTTAATGGAAAAAACCAAGGTCGGTTAGAGTGACCTCCCCTTAATTTTGCAAATGGTGTCAAGGAGGGTACGGGAACGGGAAGTAACTCTTAATGGAAAATAAAACCAAAGTCGGTTAGAGTGACATCCCTTTAATTTTGCAAATGGCGGGTACGGGAAGTAACTCTTAATGGAAAAAACCATGGTCGGTTAGAGTGACATCCCTTAATTTTGCAAATGGTGTCAAGTTGGGTAGGGGAAGTAACTCTTAATGGGAAAAAAACAAGGTCGGTTAGAGTTACCTCCCCTTAATTTTGCAAATGGCATCAAGGCGGGTAGGTGAAGTAACTCTTAATGGAAAAAAAACCAAGGTCGGTTAGAGTAACCTCCCCTTACTTTTGCAAATGGCGTCAAGGCGGGTAGGGGAAGTAACAATTAATGAAAAAAAAAGCAGTCGGTTAGTTAATTTTGCAAATGGCGTTAAGTTGGGTAGGGGAAGTAACTCTTAATAGAAAAAAACCAAGGTCGATTAGTGACCTCCACTTAATTTTGCAAATGGCGTCAAGGCGGGTAGGGGAAGTAACTCTTAATGGAAAAAAAACAAGGTCGGTTAGAGTAACCTCTCCTTAATTTTACAAATGGCGTCAAGGCGGGTAGGGGAAGTAACGATTAATGGGAAAAAAAACAAGGTCGGTTAGAGTAACCTCCCCTTAATTTTCCAAATAGCGTCAAGGCGGGTAGGGGATGTAACTCTTAATGGAAAAAACCAAGGTCGGTGAGTGACCTCCCCTTAATTTTCCAAATGGCGTCAAGGCGGGTATGGGAAGTAAGTCTTAATGGAAAACAAAGGTCGGTTAGAGTGACCTCCCCTTAATTTTCCAAATGGCGTCAAGGCGGGTACAGGAAGTAACTCTTAATGGAAAACAAAGGTTGGTTAGAGTGACCTCCCCTTAATTTTGCAAATGGCGTCAAGGTGGGTAGGGGAAGTAACTCTTAATGGAAAAAAAGGACGGTTAGAGTGACCTCCCCTTAATTTTGAAGTAACTCTTAATGGAAAAAAACCAAGGTCGGTTAGACTGACATCCCCTTAATTTTGCAAATGGCGTCAAGGCGAGTAGGGGAAGTAACTCTTAATGGAAAAAACCATGGTCGGTTAGAGTGACATCCCTTAATTTTGCAAATGGCGTCAAGGCGGGTAGAGGAAGTAACTCTTAATGGAAAAAAACAAGGTCGGTTAGAGTGACCTCCCCTTAATTTTGCAAATGGCGTCAAGGAGGGTACGGGAACGGGAAGTAACTCTTAATGGAAAATAAAACCAAAGTCGGTTAGAGTGACATCCCTTTAATTTTGCAAATGGCGTCAAGGCGGGTACGGGAAGTAACTCTTAATGGAAAAAACCATGGTCGGTTAGAGTGACATCCCTTAATTTTGCAAATGGTGTCAAGTTGGGTAGGGGAAGTAACTCTTAATGGGAAAAAAACAAGGTCGGTTAGAGTAACCTCCCCTTAATTTTGCAAATGGCGTCAAGGTGGGTAGGGGAAGTAACTCTTAATGGAAAAAAAACCAAGGTCGGGTTAGTGTACCTCCACTTAATTTTGCAAATGGCGTCAAGGTGGGTAGGGGAAGTAACTCATTAATGGAAAAAAAACCAGGTCGGTTAGAGTAACCTCCTTACTTTTGCAAATGGCGTAAGGGGTAGGGGAAGTAACAATCTAATGAAAAAAAAGCAGTCGGTTAGTTAATTTTGCAAATGGCGTTAAGTTGGGTAGGGGAAGTAACTCTTAATGAAAAAAACAAGGTCGATTAGTGTACCTCCACTTAATTTTGCAAATGGCGTCAAGGCGGGTAGGGGAAGTAACTCTTAATGAAAAAAAACAAGGTCGGTTAGAGTAACCTCTCCTTAATTTTCAAATGCGTCAAGGCGGGTAGGGGATAGTAACGATTAATGGGAAAAAAAACAAGGTCGGTTAGAGTACCTCCCCTTAATTTTCCAAATGCGTCAAGGCGGGTAGGGGAGTGTAACTCTTAATGGAAAAACAAGGTCGGTGAGTGACCTCCCCTTAATTTTCCAAATGGCGTCAAGGCAGGTATGGGAAGTAAGTCTTAATGGAAAACAAAGGTCGGTTAGAGTGACCTCCCCTTAATTTTCCAAATGGCGTCAAGGCGGGTACAGGAAGTAACTCTTAATGGAAAACAAAGGTTGGTTAGAGTGACCTCCCCTTAATTTTGCAAATGGCGTCAAGGTGGGTAGGGGAAGTAACTCTTAATGGAAAAAAAGGACGGTTAGAGTGACCTCCCCTTAATTTTGAAGTAACTCTTAATGGAAAAAAACCAAGGTCGGTTAGACTGACCTCCCCTTAATTTTGCAAATGGCGTCAAGGCGAGTAGGGGAAGTAACTCTTAATGGAAAAAACCATGGCCGGTTAGAGTGACATCCCTTAATTTTGCAAATGGCGTCAAGGCGGGTAGAGGAAGTAACTCTTAATTGAAAAAAACAAGGTCGGTTAGAGTGACCTCCCCTTAATTTTGCAAATGGCGTCAAGGAGGGTACGGGAACGGGAAGTAACTCTTAATGGAAAATAAAACCAAAGTCGGTTAGAGTGACATCCCTTTAATTTTGCAAATGGCGTCAAGGCGGGTACGGGAAGTAACTCTTAATGGAAAAAACCATGGTCGGTTAGAGTGACATCCCTTAATTTTGCAAATGGTGTCAAGTTGGGTAGGGGAAGTAACTCTTAATGGGAAAAAAACAAGGTCGGTTAGAGTAACCTCCCCTTAATTTTGCAAATGGCATCAAGGCGGGTAGGTGAAGTAACTCTTAATGGAAAAAAACGAAGGTCAGTTAGTGACCTCCACTTAATTTTGCAAATGGCGTCAAGGCGGGTAGGGGAAGTAACTCTTAATGGAAAAAAAACCAAGGTCGGTTAGAGTAACCTCCCCTTACTTTTGCAAATGGCGTCAAGGCGGGTAGGGGAAGTAACAATTAATGAAAAAAAAGCAGTCGGTTAGTTAATTTTGCAAATGGCGTTAAGTTGGGTAGGGGAAGTAACTCTTAATAGAAAAAAACCAAGGTCGATTAGTGACCTCCACTTAATTTTGCAAATGGCGTCAAGGCGGGTAGGGGAAGTAACTGTAAATGGAAAAAAAAACGTCGGTTAGAGTAACCTCTCCTTAATTTTACAAATGGCGTCAAGGCGGGTAGGGGAAGTAACGATTAATGGGAAAAAAAACAAGGTCGGTTAGAGTAACCTCCCCTTAATTTTCCAAATAGCGTCAAGGCGGGTAGGGGATGTAACTCTTAATGGAAAAAACCAAGGTCGGTGAGTGACCTCCCCTTAATTTTCAAAATGGCGTCAAGGTTGGTATGGGAAGTAACTCTTAATGGAAAACAAAGGTCGGTTAGAGTGACCTCCCCTTAATTTTCCAAATGGCGTCAAGGCGGGTACAGGAAGTAACTCTTAATGGAAAACAAAGGTTGGTTAGAGTGACCTCCCCTTAATTTTGCAAATGGCGTCAAGGTGGGTATGGGAAGTAACTCTTAATGGAAAAAAAGGACGGTTAGAGTGACCTCCCCTTAATTTTGAAGTAACTCTTAATGGAAAAAACCAGTCGGTTAGAGTGACCTCCTCTTAATTTTGCAAATGGCGTCAAGGCAGGTAGGGAAGCAACTCTTAATGAAAAAAAAGTCAAAGACAGTTACTGACCTCCCCTTAATTTTGCAAATGGCGTCAAGGCGGGTAGGGGAAGTTACTCTTAATGAAAAAAGCCAGTCGGTTAGAGTGATCTCCCCTTAATTTTGCAGATGGCATCGTCGGGAAGTAACTCGATGGAAAAAAGCGAAGATCGGTTAGAGTGACCTCCCCTTAATTTTGCAAATGGCGTCGAGGTGGGTAGAGGAAGTAAATCTTAATGGAAAATAAAACCTGATCGGTTAGCGACCTCCCCTTAATTTTGCAAATGTGGTCAACTCAGGAAGGGTAAGTAATCTTTAATTGAAAAACCCGGTTGGTTAGAGTGACCTCCCCTAGTTTTGCAAATGACGTCATGGCATGAAGGGGAAGTAATCTTTAATGGAAAAAGCCAGGTCGGTTTGTGACCTCCCCTTAATTTTGCAAATAGCGTCATGGGGGTTAGGGAAGTAACCTTTAATGGAAAAAAGGTCGGTGACCTCCCCTTAATTTTCCAAATAGCGAAAGAGTGGTAGGGGAAGTAATTTCTAATGAAAAACGGGTTTTGCAAATCAAGGGGATAGGGAAAGTAACTTTGCATGGGAAAGAGGTGCTAGGGTAGCCTCCCATTTAGGAATGGCGTCTATTGGGTAAGGGAAGTAATTTTGGATGAAAAGTGTAAGTCAGTTAACGAATAGATGAAACTCCCACATGATTTTGCAAATGCAGTACAACAAATTCCCTACAAATTACTAGGAGGTAAATAAAGAAGCTGTGGATAGAAAAGGTCGGTTATATACATATATATATATATATATATATCTTAACTGAAAAAGAAGTAGGTTATATAACCCTCGTTTATAATGCAAATGGTGTCAAAGGGGTAGGGCAAGTACATATAAATGGACGTATTTGCAGATGGCGCCAATATGGGAAGGGAAAGTAATTGGATGACAGCGGACAAGTCGGGGTAACCTGACAGTAGAAGGTAACAATTGTAACCTGCATTTTACAAATGGCGTCAATGAAAGAAAGGTAACTATTGATGACAAAGCGCTAGTTGTTAAGAATACACTTCTCTGTACATGTATTTTGCAAATGAGAAGGAAGTATGACCAATTGAACATACCTGCATTTTGCAAATGGTATGAAGGAAATAAACCTATTAAAGGAAAGGAACATCAATAATCAATGCAACTGTATGTCCTATTTTATTTAAACAAAATAAACAACACAACTGTATGGTATTTTATTCATTTCTCAAGCTGCAATAAATAGCAGACGTAGTCAAAATGACATTGTAAAGTATAATCATAATGAAAATATTCAATCTGAAGAATATTTCTAAAATTTAATACATGTACAAAAAAATCATTGCTTTGAACTATGTTTTCACTAAAAACGTAAAGCTCCGTCAGAAAAAAAAAATGTAATCGAAGGAATATATATAAAGTTTTGACTGTCATTAAGAAGCAACCAGCAAGCAGAACTAGAACTGTCACAGGAGTGACGAATACCCTCACAATACGGTCTTGTCACAGAAGAATGGCAATCATAAGAAAGGCATGGCCAAAAGAAGGTGCAACTTAAATCGAACTTGACCTGTATTTTATGATGTTACACCTGTGTACCAAAACATTTATATCTGTCAAGAATTGTCACTGAAGTGCAGTGTACGAAATTCAGATCTGAATCCACTAGCCTGTTCGGGCTACCAGATAGGGAATTTTCCAAGCCCGACACCAATTTCACTAGCCCGAACTTTAACACCTTAAAATACTTAAGTTTTGCACCATATGACATTTTGTTTTACAGACATTTCTATGAATGTTTGAAGGAATAAATTTCAAAAATATTTAACTCTAAATACTCCAGTCCAGATCAGCATCACCAGAGTCCAAAAGCACCGGACATGACACTCCTTGCCAAACGAAATCTAAACTCTAATGCCCGATTTTTTAGGATTCGCACTCGCCAATTACTGTTACACTGACGGACAATTTGGAAGATGTCAAAATGAGTGCTGAATACACACACAAATGCTGATAGCATAATTTAAGCTCCGCCTACTTCAGGTACTTGTGAGATTTTCACGAGAAGTGTGAAAGCTAATCAAATTATCCGTTACACTAGAGGAGATTGTATTCAGCCAATTAGCGTTGCGGTTTCATCTTTGACACTTTGCATTTGATTGTCAACACATGAGAGTGCAAAAAAGAACAATAATTCAATATCGTTCCTCAGTCTGGAGGATGCGTGATGCCTTCTTAGTGTTTATTAATGGAGATCATATGAAATCACGATGCTATACTCGTTTAATTAGCAAGAATTTTAATCAAATTAGGAAGATTCGGTAGCCTGGTCGGGCTTGTATCTGCGAAAAATCGATAGCCCGAGCTGAAATTTGGTAGCCTCGGACTACCGTGAATTTCGAACACTGGAAGTGTTTGATTTGACTCCAGTGGTGGATGAAAATTGCACAGTAGCCTGAGTCTGTGTTAAAAAATATCAAATTATAAGAGAGGTACAGATAAAGTGTATGAAAACACTATATAAATATAATTCTAACCAAAAAGGGGGCATAATTCAGTAAATGTTGGTGCAAGAGTTATGCACCATGTGTCATATGATGAGGGTGATGATGTGGAACAACTATTTTAAGTTTGAATCAAATCCATTAAGCAATAAAACCCTTCCAGGCACAGAAGTTATATGTATGAGATATAGTGGAAATGCATCAAAATTAACCTTAAATTCTAAGTAAAAGCGGACTTAATAATTCATGAAAAATTGGTGTCAGAGTTATGCACCTTGTGTCACATGATGTGGTTGATAAGGTGGAACATCTATTTTAAGTTTGAATCAAATCCATTTAGTAACTAGAACTGTCACAGGAGTGACTCATACTACCACCATACGGTCTTGTCATAGAAGAATGGCAACCAAGGAATCTTAAAAATACTTTGGAGTACTTCATCCTGGGCTTCCACATATAAGTAATACTAGTATAGTAATACTAGTAAATATATTAAATCTCTAATATTAGAGATACACTAAAAGTGAATACAAAAAAAGTGTCTTACCGACCCATGTTACCACGGAAAAATGTTTTTACTTTTTACATAAGACTTATAATAAAAAAGTTAGAAAAATACCTAAAATATTGAAAATCTAAAAATAAGATTTCTAAAAATAGACTAATTCCTGGAATTTAAGGGGAAGAAACTCAGTACAAAGGTTAAAAAAAGGTTACTTCCCTTTGGCTCTAAGCCAATCAGAATGAGATATAGTGAAAATACATCAAAATTAACCTTAAATTCTAGGTAAAAGGGGACACAATTCAAGAAAAATAGTGTCAGAGTTATGCACCTTGTGTCACATGATGTGGGTGATGAGGTGGAACATCTATTTTAAGTCTGAATCAAATCCATTCAGTAGTAATTGAGATTTAGTGAAAATACATCAAAATTAACCTTAAATTCTAAGTAAAAAGGGGTATAATTCATGAAAAATTGGTGTCAGAGTTATGCACCTTGTGTCACATGATGTCGGTGATGAGGTGGAACATCTATTTTAAGTTTGAATCAAATCCATTTTGTAATAATTGAGATATAGTGAAAATACATCAAAATCAACCTTAAATTTAAAGTAAAAGGGGACATAATTCATAAAAAATTTATGTCAGAGTTAAGCACCTTATGTCACATCATCTGGGTGATGAGGTGGAACAACTATTTTAAATTTGAATCAAATCCATTTAGTAATAACTGAGATATAGTGAAAATACAACAAAATTAACCTTAAATTTTAAGTAAAAGGGGACATAATTCATGAAAACTTGGTGTCAGAGTTATGCACCTTGTGACACATGATGTGGGTGATGAGGTGGAACATCTATTTTAAGTTTGAATCAAATCCATTCAGTAGTAACTGAGATAAAGTGAAAATACATCAAAATCAACCTTAAATTCTAAGTAAAAAGGGGCATAATTCATAAAAAAAAGGTGTCAGAGTTATGCACCTTATGTCACATGATGTGGGTGATGAGGTGGAACATCTATTTTAAGTTTGAATCAAATCCATTTAGTAATAACTGAGATATAGTGAAAATACAACAAAATTAACCTTAAATTCTAAGTAAAAGGGGACATAATTCATGAAAACTTGGTGTCAAGAGTTATGCACCTTGTGTCACATGATGTGGGTGATAAGGTGGAACATGTATTTTAAGTTTGAATCAAATCCATTTGGTAATAACTGAGATAATAGATTTCGGGACGCGACGGGACGGGACAAAACTGACTCCTATATACCCCCCTCAAACATGTTTGGTGAGTGAGTGTTAAAAACTTTAACCTTAAATTCTAAGTAAAAATGGGGGGCATAATTTATGAAATATTGGTGCAAGAGTTATCGACCTTGTGTCATATGGGTGATGATGTTGAACAACTATTTTAAGTTTGAATCAAATCCATTAAGGAATAAAACCCTTCTAGGCACAAAAGTTATGGAGCAAAACCCAAATATCTGACCTTTGACCTTGAATTGTGACCTTTGGCTTTTGACCATCAGGCATAGGTGATGTGTTCAACATGTCATCTGGTCTTGAGGAATAATAATGTGAAGTTAAATTTCTTCAGGGAATATCTTGGGAACATAAAACAAAAAATATCTAACAACAATTAAAATGATTTCAGTCCTAGGTTGTGTAACTTTATTTTTAAGCCGTATCTCCTCAAAATATTGATGTTTGTTACCTACTATTGCTGTAAAAATATATAGAAATGGGGCATGTGTTGGTTTCCATATAAGATCGAAATTTCTTTCACCGAATAAACTGAAAACTGGTGTTCCCGAGTGAAAGTTAATTCGGCATAACGTGAAAGTTGATTCATTATTATTATTATTATTGATGATATTATTATTATTATTATTATACCAGATTTATATATGTATTGCACGTTCATTTTTATTCTTAATGTTTAATTAATTGAAAAACATCTATTATTATTATCATTATTATTATTATACCAGATTTATTTATGTATATATGTATTGCACGTTCATTTTAATTCTTATTTTTTAACTAATTGAAAAACTCATCGCTTATTTTGTACTGCTTTATTATCTTGCAGAGTTAAAATAAATTTATCTCATGTTATCTTATTCAACCGCGCTGAGACCTGCGCCATGCGTAACGTCACGCTATATTTCATGAAGTCAAGATGCTGTTGGAAAAAAGTTAAATATGTCTACGCGATATACATGTTTCTTTTAGATTTTAATAGTTTGGCGTGTATTATTTTAGCGTTTAAGCAGTATTATACATTTTTTTTCTATTTGAAGCAAATTTCCAGTCCTTACATACAGTTCATATCCTTTTGCGTTCAGGTGTTGTTCCGTACTAGTGAAAAATCATATTTGGATTTCTCTCCGTTTCAAACAATGGGTTTATCATGTTATAATCTAACGTTATATCCAAGTAATTATTTAAAGCGATGACTAAAAACCTAAAAGTTTGCCAACAATTCTACTAAATATTTGATCAGCTAATCTTTCTACCCATCGTTCCTAAAGATTTACCAGTTTAACACTTTGTTCCTGATAACAGACAGAGTTGCTTTAAAAGTCATTTTAGCCGCAAGAGTTAATGTTAGTGCATAAAGTTGGGTGTCGATTAAGAGTTATACCAAACAGTGTAAAAGTCAGTGAACAAGAAATAAGACTAAAATTACTTTTAAAAGCTACATTAATACCAACCAGACAAAGTGCAGTAGAAAGTGTGTTTGAATAAATAAAAGAGCTATGATTTTATCGCTACATTTTATAGTTTTATTGAATTTCTTGCCAAGTTTTCAGATATTGCTGAAATAAAACGATAGATTATACCCTGATAAACCCACTGTTTCAGAAGTAAGAAATCCAAATACAGTTTTCACTTGCACGCAACATCAATTTAACGCGAAAGAATATGAATTATATATAATCTGATTGTTTTTATAGAAAAAAAAAAACATTAAAAAATAATTATATTAAAATGTAAAAGAAATCAATCTAGAAGAACTATATAACTTTTTCCAACATATATTTGCCATAATTTTAAGCGTAACGTTGCGCGTTGGGTGAGATGTTATACTACTTGTAAAATGTGTACAATTTAGTACACATATATTTAATTGCATAATATAAAATTTCTTTGATTTATAGTACACATATATTTAATTGCATAATATAAAATTTCTTTGATTTATAGTACACATATATTTAATTGCATAATATAAAATTTCTTTGATTTATAGTACACATACATTTAACTGCATAATATAAAATTTCTTTGATTTATAGTAAAATTGATTATTTTTCACGCTTGAACACTAGTTTACATTTTCGCGAGATGTATATAGAATGATTTGATCGATCTTACACTGAAACAAACAACTATCTCCCGTCCTAAAATCAATTATTACATGGCAGTCTGAAAGACAGCTAAAACCCCCGCCACTGTTATGGATAGTGAAAGGGTAACTTGAACCTTTGACCTTGAGCTGTGACCTTAACAATGAACTGACACAACTGATTTATGAATTCTGCACATCATCTTGATGAGTTGATAATTTGACCAAAGTTTCATGAAAATCTTTCAAGGGGTTAAGGAGATACAAAGCGGACACAAAATGGAAGGCTGAAAGACAGCTAAAACCCCCGCCAATGTTATGGATAGTGAAAGGGTAACTTGAACCTATGACCTTGAGCTGTGACCTTAACAATGAACTGACATGACTGATTTATGAATTCTGCACATCATCTTGATGAGTTGATAATTTGACCCAAGTTTCATGGAAATCCTTCAAGGGGTTTAGGAGATACGGCCTGGACACGAAAGTGTTGCGGACGGACAGACAGATGGACGAATACCATTCCTATCCCCCACCCTAATAAAGCAAATGTTACACATTTATGCCACTAACACCTGATCAACTAAGGCTATCATTGAAGTCGATTAATACCCCCACACCTCACTTTGATAAAGGGAAAGTAAAATGTTGTCATCATGACTTTTGATTTTTAGGTGTGACCTTGACCTTGGGCCTAGTGATCTGAGTTAATTGTGTCTGCTCGACTATAAGGAAAATGTTTAACAAGATATTGTTATTATTTTAAGTAAATGTGGGAGATCGAAAAGGAGATTTTTTATCCTTTTTATGGAGGGGGTGGGGGTTAGGGACGAGGGTAAAGGTTCGGTGAAATGGGGTGGAGGAGGTAGGTGAAGACAGCGGAGTAGGGGAGTTGATGGAAACATGAAATATAAGTTTTTGTATGGAACGCATTTTTGGGTGGGTGTCGGGAGGAACGTAGTTGAAGTGTGCTAAAAAGGATAGGACATGAGGGATACCAGTTCTAAGAAACGTTATGAGATATAAGTCAAATTGAGAAATGTGCCACAAGACTTTAACCAACACCGTTACAAAATCTGAACCCAGTAACCTTGACCTTTGAGCAACCTGACCCTAAACAAAAAGATTTCTGCCACATTCTAAGATCAATCCTTATGTGAGGTTATATTGTGAAATTGAGAAGCTTATCATGAAACCTTAACCAGCACTATCACAATATTTAAGCCAGTGACTTCGACATTAAGGATACTTGTTCCTAAACTTATACATGTAGATGTCTTTCCCTTACCAAGACCAACACTTATGTGAAGTTTGATGTTAATAAGGGCAGTAGTAAGAAGATATAGTGACACTGAGGAGCTTGTCCTAAAATTTTAACTTTCATTGCAATGGCTTCATTTAAGAAGATGTATTTAACCTGGAAGTTCTCTGGTGGAATTGAATGATAGTGCTTTACTGTAGAGTTGTCTTTGAAATAGTTCTATTCTATATTATATCTGTCTTAATATCTTTCAATATTGTTCTGTGTTACTGCATTTGTCATTGTATATACATCCTTTGTAAATATTGTAACATATCAAGTATCTGGAGGCTCACATGGAAGATTGGGTAATCCAAATGTGTTAGCCTCATAAAATAAAGTCGTTATTATAATGGTAACAGTGACACAGACGCCAAGGAAAGTACAGTAATCCTCCTTATTCTTCAAACAGTCGAGCTAAATATTTTCAAAGCCGTTTAGATAATAATAGAGCGGACATGAAGCTAAGCTATTTGACCTTTGACCTCCACGAGTAATCTTGACCTTGGGCCTTGTGACCTAAGTTGAGCGCTCTGTACATCGTCTTGATGTGGTTTATGAAAATCATCCCAGCAGCCATGGTGGACAAATGAACGGATGGACTGGACATGCGTGACTCCAACATAGCCCAATATACTTTGTACGTTGGGGTATAATTATATACATGTTAGCTTATGTCTAATTTGTTTAACTATGCTTTTGTCATGGCAGCTGTAGTTGTGTCATACTATATATGCTTGTGCCAGGTCTGTCGTGGATTTATCATACTTGGTTCTTTCTTCTGCATATATTTCCCACTAGAGTGTTTGAAATCAATCTGAAAATGAAGACAAATAATTAGGATAAAAATATTTCAAGATGTAACTTAAAGGTAAAATCAACTTAAACCAAATCTTCCATTTTTTTTCTTCTCAGAATTATCAGTAGAACTTTATATCTCCCCTTCCTTTGCAGGAGAAAAAAAAACAGCCAAGAGCTGTCAAAGGAGACAGCACGCTCAACTATTTTGATGCTGCATAGTGAAACGGGGCACATCTGAGGAAGATGGAGCTGTCACTTGAGTGTTAAATGACTCCAATGGTGGATGTAGATATTGCACAATAGCCTGAGTCTGTGTCAAAAATATCAAGTTATAAGAAAGATAAAGATAAAGTGTATCAAAACACTAAATCAGTATAATTATAAGCAAAAAGTGGGCATAATTCATAAAATATTGGTGCAAGAGTTATCACCTTGTGGCATATGATGTGGGTGTGATGATGTGTTACATAATACCTTTGACAGTAACAGAGATATTTGACTTTATCAATACCTTTAACCAACGGCGACGACGACGCCGGGGCAAGGGCAATACCTCTACTTTTTCTTATAAAAGTCGAGCTAAAAAGGGGAGATAATTCATGAAATACTGGTTTGAATCAAATTTATTTAGTAATAACTAAAATATAGTGGAAATGCATCAAAATTAACCTTAAATTCTAAGTAAAAGGGGGCATAATTCATGAAAAATTGGTGCAAGAGTTATGCACCTTGTGTCATACGATGTGAATGATAAGGTAGAACAACTATTTTAAGTTTGAATCAAATCCATTTAGTAATAACTGAGATAGAGTGATAGTGCACCAAAACTTTAACCTGAAATTCTAAGTAAAAGTGGGGGATAATTCATTAAATATTGGTACCAGAGTTATGGATCTTGTGTAATATGATGTTGGAGATGATGTGGAACAACTGCTTTCAGTCTGAATCAAATCCATGTAGTAATGATTAAGATATAGTGAAAGTGCATCAAAACTTTATCTTCTAAGTAAAAAGGGGGGGGGGGGGGGGATAATTCATGAAATATTGGTGTGAGAGTTATGGCCCCTGTGCCATATGATGTGGGTGATGATGAGGAATAATTATTTTAAGTTTGAAACAAATCCATCATGTAATTACAGTGATAAGGAGTAAAAGGAGGAAGTGTAAAAAAAACAAAAAGTAAGCAAAACAACTAGATCGCAAGTGTGTTTCAACAGCACTGTGCGTAAGTTTGAAAAGCTCTGTATGCACTTTTCAATAGTTTCAATAGTATAGTCCTCTTCGTATGTAATTACTACAAGCGCCTTTGTTGACTTTCTTACACATTTTAGACGAAATTATATTAAAAGAGCCTGCTAAAAAATTCAACACAAAAGTCGGAAACAATTAAGACATCACACGAGCTGTATCCAGTGTGCCTTTTTTTTACAGTGTTTAAGCCCGAGTCAAATGTATTTAGTAATATCAGAGAAAGGGTGAACATTAACTAGGTATAAAAGGGACACACGATTAACGGAAAACTTCTGCAAGAGTTATACACTATGTGTCATATTATGCGGTTAGTTATGTGGAATAATCACTTTAAGTTTGAATAAAATCCATTAAGTAATAAATAAGATAGAGAAAAAAGAGCATCATACTTTAATAAAAAAGGGACATAATTTATAAAATGATCTGAAGCTGAATAAAATCCATGTAGTAATGACAGAGAAAGAGTTAAATTGTATCAAAACTTTTAACTGAAAGTTTATGTAAAAAGGGCGATAATTCATGAAACATTGGTGCCAAAGTTATGGTCCTTGTGAAATATGATATGGGTGATAATGAGGACAAAATATTTAAAGTTTGAAGCAAATCTATCAAGTGATAACAGAGATAATGTAAAAGTGTATCAAAATATTAACAAAGGTGTGGACACAGAACGGACTGGGTTGAATAAGATAGCTCTCCGTACACTTCGTAAAGTCTAGCTAAGAAGACGTTTAGAGTGTGATATATAAAACTTATAGAATGCAATGTAATAACAAATACAGTTGATTATTTTTCCAATTCAACTTTGAATAACAAGAGCCACGACCCCACACTCCCATCCCCACACACCGCTCGTCTGCATGTACTTGTCATTAGTCAATAAGGTTTATGACCTACCTTCTCATCTTAAAATAGCAAGCAAATTCGTTGAATTGGCATCCCCCGTCGAATGTGTGGTGAGGATTGGCAAAGAAATATATCCGGCAAAAAGTTAAGGCTGTTACTAGGAAGCAAATAATTTCATTCATTTCATTACATTTGAACTGGGTGGGGAGAAGGGTTTAACTTCACATCTTGATGGAAGTTTTGAAAAATTAAAAAAACAAAGTTTTTTAGTTGGTATTTGGGGTGAGGGTGAAAAACTTCACATTTTGAAAATAAATACTGATGGAAAATAAAACAAGAGGACCATGATGGTCCTGAATCGCTCACCTGTCCCCACATGACCCAGTTTTGAACTGAGTATGACGTCGTTTTTTTCTATTATTTGACATAGTGACCTAGTATTTGAGCTCATGTGACCCAGTTTTGAACTTGACCTAGATACCCAGATAAAAATTCTGACCAAATTTCATGAAGATCCATTGAAAAATATGGCCTCTAGAGAGGTCACAAGGTTTTTCTATTATCTGACCTAATGACCTAGTTTTTGAAGGCACTTGACCCAGTTTCGAACTTGACCTAGATACCATCAAGGTGAACATTCTCACCAATTTTCATGAAGATCTCATGAAAAGTACGGCCTCTAGAAAGGTCACAAGGTTTTTCTATTAATTGACCTAAGGACCTAGTTTTTAAAGGCACGTGACCCAGTTTCGAACTTGACCTAGATATCATCAAGTTGAACATTCTGACCAATTTTCATGAAGATCTCATGAAAAGTATGGCCTCTAGAGAGGTCACAAGGTTTTTCTATTTTTAAACCTTATGACCTAGTTTTTGACCATACGTCATCCACTTAACTTGACCAAGATATCATCAAGGTGAACATTCTGACTAATTTTCATGAAAATGCATTGAAAAATAAGGCCTCTAGAGAGGTCACAAGGTTTTTCTATTTTTAGACCTACTGACCTAGTTTTTGATCACACGGGACCCAGTTTCAAACCTGACCTAGATATCATCAAGATGAACATTCAGACCAACTTTCACATACAGATCCCATGAAAACTATGGCCTTTAGAGAGGTCACAAGGTTTTTCTATTATTTGACCTACTGAGCTAGTTTTTGACCGCACTTGACCCACTTTCGAACTTGACCTAGATATCATCAAGATGAACATTCTGACCAATTTTCATGAAGATCCATTGAAAAATATGGCCTCTAGGGAGGTCACAAGGTTTTTCTATTTTAAGACCTACTGACCTAGTTTTTGACCGCACGTGACCCGCTTTCGAACATGGCCTAGATATCATCAAGATGAACATTCTGACCAATTTTCATGAAGATCCATTGAAAAATATGGCCTCAAGGGAGGTCACAAGGTTTTTCTATTTTTAGACCTAATGACCTAGTTTTGGACCGCATGTGACCCAGTTTCGAACTTGACCTAGATATCATCAAGATGAACATTCTGACCAATTTTCATGAAGATCCATTGAAAAATATGGCCTCTAGAGAGGTCACAAGGTTTTTCTATTTTAAGACCTACTGACCTAGTTTTGGACAGCACGTGACCCAGTTTCGAACCTGACCTAGATATCATCAAGATGAACATTCAGACCAACTTCCATACAGATCCCATGAAAAATATGGCCTCTAGAGAGGTCACAAGGTTTTTCTATTATTTGACCTACTGACCTAGTTTTTGATGGCACGTGACCCACTTTCAAACTTGACCTAGATATCATCAAGGTGAACATTCTGACCAATTTTCATGAAGATCTCATGAAATATATGGCCTCTAGAGAGGTCACAATGTTTTTCTATTTTTAGACCTACTGACCTAGTTTTTGATCACACGGGACCCAGTTTCAAACTTGACCTAGATATCATCAAGATGAACATTCAGACCAACTTTCACATACAGATCCCATGAAATATATGGCCTTTAGAGAGGTCACAAGGTTTTTCTATTATTTGACCTACTGACCTAGTTTTTGATGGCATGTGACCCACTTTCGAACTTGACCTAGATATCATCAAGATGAACAATCACACCAACTTTCATACAGATCCCATGAAAAATATGGCCTCTAGAGAGGTCACAAGGTTTTTCTATTATTTGACCTACTGACCTAGTTTTTGAAGGCACGTGACCCACTTTCGAACTTGATTTAGATATCATCAAGGTAAACATTCTGACCAATTTTCATGAAGATCTCATGAAATATATGGCCTCTAGCTAGGTCACAAGGTTTTTCTATTTTTAGACCTACTGACCTAGTTTTTGACCGCATGTGACCCAGTTTCAAACCTGACCTAGATATCATCAAGATGAACATTCAGACCAACTTTCATACAGATCCCATGAAAAATATGGCCTTTAGGGAGGTCACAAGGTTTTTCTATTATTTGACCTACTGACCTAGTTTTTGAGGCACGTGACCCAGTTTCGAACTTGGCCTAGATATCATCAAGGTGAACATTCTGACCAACATTCATGAAGATCCATTGAAAATTATGGCCTCTAGAGTGGTCACAAGGTTTTTCTATTTTTAGACCTACTGACCTAGTTATTGGCCGCACATGACCCAGTTTCGAACCTGACCTAGAAATCATCAAGGTGAACATTCTGACCAATTTTCATGAAGATCCATTGAAAATTATGGCCTCTAGAGTGGTCACAAGGTTTTTCTATTTTTAGACCTACTGACCTACTTTTTGGCCGCATGTGACCCAGTTTCGAACTTGACCTAGAAATCATCAAGATGAACATTCTGACCCATTTTCATAAAGATCCCATGAAAACTGTGACCTCTAGAGATGTCACAAGGAAAAGTTTACGCACGGACGGACGGGCGATGGACGACGGGCGCTGCGTGATCACAAAAGCTCACCTTGTCACCTTGTGACAGGTGAGCTAAAAACAAAGGTTGCCGTAAAACTTTCTTAAAAATAACCTAAGTATAAAACCTTGATGACCTTGATCTTGGATATTATGGGCCCAGCCCTGCATATACTTTGTTTGTATGCTGGACAATGTTTATGTGAAGTTACAGTAAGATATAAGCAATAGTAACAAAGATATTACAGAAAAACAAAAGTTGCCGAAATTTTTTTAACCTTAATAACCTAAGTATAACATCTTGGTGTCCTTGACCTTGAGTATATAACGGGCCAAGCCCCTGCATATACTTTGTTTCTATGCTGGACAATATTTATGTGAAGTTACAGTAAGGTATAAGCAATAGTAACAAAGATATGACAGAAAAACAAAGGTTGCCGAAACACTTTAACCAAGAAAGCTCAAGCCAACGCCGAACCTGGGGCAATTAGAAAAGCCCCCCTATTCTCCGAATAGTGAAGCTAAAAATGAAAAAGAAAACTTTTGCCAAGAAACTAGCAGAATGGCCACAGACGCCGAGTAGGATAGCTCTCTACATAATTTGTATAATTGTGTCTAAAACAAGCTATTTCAGAATAAATGGTACAAAATTAATCATAAATTTCTTACAGATAGTATCTGGCATGCACCGGACTCTCCCCTCAACTGTCGAAAACAACAAACACAGGACGGCACGTTCTGGAATTTGATTCTTTTTCTTTGTCTTTCAACTATGTAAAACACTGTCTTCCTGTCGTTTTAAACCTGAAAAAAAATATCATACTTATAACAGTAACAAGCGAAATTCATGCAATTCAATGAAAATATGCTACATATGGCTTAATAATTGGCAATTGCACATATCTGCGTGGGTTCAAGTCTCGCTCGAGGCCGTTGAATTCTTTCACTTCAATGAAACTGTTTTGCTGAAAGTTGGTGGCCAATATTTAAACTTAATGACTTGAGCAATAAGCAGAGGGGAAATTATGGTTATAACACTGTTTATACAAAATGAAATGGCCTATATAGCAGGTCAGAAATTCTAACTGACTAATCAGAAAGATGCATTTTCAAGTTCTGTCATTTTCCTGTTTTTACAATGAACATGTAGCGACTCGCAGTAATTTAGAAATCAAGTTCAGTTTTTAATCTCACATGTCTTACAGGATGCTAAAATGAATACTAGTACATTTTAAAGTTTAATTTGAATACTACATTGATAACTTTTATTTAAAATAAGATTTGAGGTTTTAAACAGGGATTCTGTGATAAAGTCCGAGTAAAGTGATAACTCGACTGAAACGAGTACCATTTCGCAATGTTACTGTGAACTACTAGTATTCACGCCAAACTATGCCTTGTGCAAAAAGTGTGCTTTATCTCTAGACATTGAGTAAAGATGCATCATTACAAAATGCAGAATTTCTCAAGACCACCCGAATCAATGTCTTTAAAACTGAGTAAAAAATCAAACAATGAAACAGTATAAAATTAATGTATCGAGAAAAAAATTTCTGTCGTTACAAAATGTCTAAAGAGAACAAAAATTGATGTCCAAATTGTATGACACATGACCCCTGAAAATATTCAATAGAATAATGCTAAGAATTTAAAAAGAGGCAAAACTCAAAAAAAAACATCGGACACCAAATTCCAGAAAAAAGCAAATGTCTTCTTAAAGCTAATGTATACAAAGTTTCATTTGAGCTGTAGGACTGAAGTACATAATGTGTTTTGATGTAGTTGTAAAATTTCGACGTCCGACAAGGGGTCAATATTAACTCGAGCAGAAAATCAGACATGGAAGTTTCAATTATACACATGTCCGCTTCATGTTACGTTTAAATTGGGTAGAAACTGTATGAGAATTTGGATACACAATGTTCTGATATAGATGTAACATTTCAAAGTCCGTAAAAGGGCCATTACCCCAAAAGAATATTACATGAAAATCCCCACAATATGCGCATTTCAATGTAAATGGTGTATACTAAGTATATTTCAGTTACTTATAAACTGTAAGAGCACCTGAGTATACAAGAAACGTGATTAAAGGACTGACGGACGGACAGATATTTTAAACACTATCTTTGAAACCGTGGTAATAACATATATCTAATAATTTACGTTGTATCATAGTTTACCTATAATGCAGGCAAAAAAGATTATTGTCTAAGTCCATCTGAAAGTTCTTAGAGGTGAACAATTTGCAAATAACAATGTGTATATTTCTCGGACGTCCGTTGGTGACATAAATACAAATAAGGTCTGAATTTCAGAGTGACTTGCTCGCTAATTTTAAATACATTTAGTTGAAACAGAATTCATTTAACAGATTCATAGAAAGTAGTTTTTGAAATCATGTTTATTTTCATGACTTTGCTAGCTGGTTTCTAACTAGTACCCGGACCTCATCAAAAACTGCGGTCAAAGTTCTGTCAAATCGGAATTTGAATCAGCGACTCAAAACAAGGAGTCTAATGATCTACCATTATAGCCGGGTGAGACACCATGTCGCGAATTTATGTGGCAAAATAATTTATAAAGTACATACATGCCAGAAGAATTGTTTTCCGCAATGCCATGTTTATGGAACCTAATTTCATCATCTGCATACAAAGCAGATAAAATAACTTTCAAACTAATAGAAAAAAACGTTATGAAGTATCATTTCTCTTTACCTGAATAAATTCGTCGCCTACCTCGCAGATTCTGATATTTGCACGAGGTGTGGAAGAGCTCTCTACCATCACCAGGACAGGGCAAATACAGACGATATGTCCATCAAGGGCTGTATTCCACTAAAACCACTCTTATCTTGACCATTCAAACAGTGCTGAAATGTTTTATTACATAATTACATACTCAGTTATAAACTCCATAAAAAAACGTCAATATTTTCACATTTCACGTCGAATGCGTGGCATCATTTGTGATGTAATTTTTACATATGTCGTCGCATTTGAAATGTCTTTAAGGACGATAAGATTAATTTTGCTCATGTTAAAAACTAATTCATATCATTTATATTACTATTATTACTTTTGATGCGTATGTAATATAGAGATTATTAGATTTGCATCGATAATATGCACTCGTTCTTTCGCGAAATATTGCACCCTGAAGTCGTGCAATAATTCCGCTGCTTAACTCATGCATATTTCTTGATACAAATCTAATAACCTATAAGTCCTACATTTATAAGTTTTATTGCACTATTAGAAATGACAGTATATGCCAATAATCATTTTTTAAGTCAGTTAATCATGTGAAACAGTCGATCCATGATTTACAAAGTTATACACTCTTCAGTTTAAGGTTGGTATTTTTTTTTTTCATTTCCGGAACAAACGCATCATAAATGCATCACCTTTAGGGTCTGCAAGTTATACAAGCCAGTATCAGTGTACATAATGACGACAATATAATTATTATGAAAGTTTTATACTGGAAAGTATGACGACAAACAAATTCAAATACTTTACCAAAATTTTATACTGCAAAGTTACTCCAGGCATCGGGTCTCTTCTTCCGCCACTGACTTGTCTTGTAGAAGCAGCAAGTGTCGTCTGCTAGATATAATTGGCAACTGTCATGTTATAAATCCTCTTATTACATATGGATATATAAGCCTTAAGTTTAGTTACCGAAATTGTTATTTTGTAAAATTTAAATAACTACCAGCGATTACATAACTTGACAAATCTCTCAATATGTTCAGGAAAAAAGGAAAGTTATGTCACAGAACCAGATGTCAACAATAGCTTTTTGCTGAGCCTGTCACATTTAACATTGTTTTAGATAAGTCAGAAACCTTAGATGTAATACAAGCGCGTAAATAGCAATTCTAAAGTGATTTAGTAGCCTACCTGGTCGAGAACAGACTTGATTACTATGTTGACAAAACACCTCTGATGAGCGACATCGATTGGTTACCAGTGCCCCTCTGGTTATCGGCATCTTTTTAGTACCAGCAAGGCAATTCCATGACAACTGTAGTTTCATCAACTAAATTTTTCTTCCTGTTAATACAATAAAATAAACAGCCACACTGTTTTTCGGAAACCAACACTTACACCAAAGTCACATATGAAAAGATAGTTATATCCCTGTTTTCTTTTTATTGACAGAAAACAAAAGTTTGTTATAAAATCTTTGATACAGTTTAAAGGAGAAAATGGGTTTCAAACTCACACACCAAAAATCATTAATTCGAACCACGTCTCAGGCTTATACGGTAGCAAACGCTTGCTTGACTGCAACACAGCAATGAGCCCGACGTACAATTACACCAATCATGTAAACCTACTTGGTGTAATTAAACTGATTTACCGACCTATATTCAAAGTGCAATATTAATTATAAGCAAGTCCTTACGTGTATGGTACAGGAAACTGCTTCTTGTCAGATAGTTCGGGTTCCTCGTCTGATAGCATGAGTTTCTCATCGAATAGTTTTGAGTTTCTTGTCCGATACTTCGAGTTTTACTTTCACTGTGGCCAGAAGTTGAATGCACATTCTTACGCTCCAGAATTACTACGAGAAAAATAGTTCTTTGCTTTCTAAAGGTTTAAAGTTATGCACTGCTTAACTGAATACTGGTAGTTATTATCTAACAATTAACCATAATGAGTTAAAAATAACAAAAATTAAAACCATGTACGACCATACGATAACCAGAAAATATAAAATTTATAGAAAATTTATTAAAATGAAAATGAATGTGCGTAACTTGTGGGATGAAAACTGCAAAAAAACTATCAAACGAAATTATCTAATTGTGCCTGTCAGAAAAATTACATACAAAAATGTACCTTAGAAAAAGGATCAAGTTGCAGCACCGACTTAACCACTGTGAAATCTACAACATGACATCCACGCACGTGCTTGTAGTCAATATCATGTACCAGAGCTGCACCATCCACTAAACCATTGCATTGTCTACAACATGATATATTCACACGTACTTGTAAACATCAGCCAAAAGGTTGAAAAAATGCATACAAAAAAGGATAACATAAGTAGCAATATACATATCTGTTCATCATAAAGAGAAACGCACATTTTGCTTGGTCTGCATCTCCATGTCCTTCTGCGTCTTTTTTCTTCAAGTACACATACCCCAGCATTCTAGTAGAAAAAAGAAATACAAAACAAAAAGAGTAAAACACAGACATAGAATAAAACAATTTCGCGCGTTCCACCCAGATCTCGTCTGCACTGCATGTCTGTCATCTGCATATTTCATGGCATGTCTTTGCAGCTTTCGCGCGTTCAACCCAGATCTCACCTGCACCCCATATCTGTCATCTGCAAATTTCATGACATGTCTTTGCAGCTATCTAAAACTGATGGGAAACGTAAAACAAATTAATCACACCGCAATTTTTGTGTACATGAATAAATCTAGTTATAATATACTGCTAATGGCAAAAAGAAATTCACCTTGTAACGGAACGAACGATGAAGAACCAAATGCGACATATACAATTCGCACCAAACGCCCATTTTAACAAAACACACAAACATGATCGAATACAACCGAGAAGAACACATGGAAGACTCCAAAAACACAACAAACACCAAAACACCACCACAAACAGCACAACAAACACCAAAACCACGACAAACACCATCAAATAGCCAAACAAATCCCTGACAAAATAGCAAACACCTAACACCAAGAATTACGCAGCAAAACACATGCAAGGTAGATTGAGTTTTCAAAAACCGCACATATTATCCAGATGTTTGTTTATATTCAAGTTTTGCCTGAATTCATTTACGGGTCCTAGCAAAGCTTAGACTATTTAAAGCTAAGCGTTTGTCATGTGATCTCGTTATCGGTTGCAGGATTTCTCTCACTGCTGTTTGTAGATTTGGACGTCGCCATCCATTTATACCTTTGCCTAGATGTAGAAGTTAGTTTCCATGGTAATCCTATTCTGTTTATAGATACAAAGGGGCATGTGTAAAATGAAAAACAAATATATCAAAGTGACATCACAAAAAAAGAAAAAGTAAACATACACACCTTATATGCTTTAAAATCTGCTGTATGACTTTGTACATATGAACGTTGCTCATCCAATATACCATTGCCTAGATACTGAGGTACTTTTTCATGGTAACCCTATTAAAGTTGAATGTATAAATACAGAAAGGCATGTGTAAAAACAAAAACAAATGTATCAAAGCGTTGCCACATAAAAGGAAAAGTAGACATACATGTACTAACCGTATATGCTCTAAAATCTGCTCATCTGAACGTCAGTCATTGTCTAAATGTGTTTTGTGGCGGTACCTTCCCATGGTGACCCTGTTGCGTGTATACATACAGAGAGGCATGTGTAAAAAGAGAAACAAATATATCAAAGTGTTGCCACATGTAAGAAAAAGTAAACATACACACCCTATATGCTCCAAAATCATTGTAAAACTCTGAACATCTAAATGTCGGTCATCCATACATACCATTGCCAAGATGTGGTGGTAAGTGTTCACAGTAACCCTGTTAAATGTATAGATACAGGGGAGGCATGTATAAAAAGAGAAACAAATATATCAAATTTGTTGCCACAGAAAATAACAAGAGGGCCATGATGGCCCTGTATCGCTCACCTGAGTACCATTGCTCAAAATGATATGATCATGTTTTGACATAGAGCACATAGGCATACACATTAAATATCATCAGGAAAAACATTTTCTTGTAACAGTCCCTTTTGACCTAGTCAGGCTCAAATGCTGCATTTTTGTACTAACATGACTATTCCTTACCCTGGAAGACTTTAAATAACATTTAAAACCAATCTCATTAGACGCTGCTGAGATATATTCATTAACATAAAATAAAGGGAGATAATCTGTCATAAGTTCAGTCAAAAGTTATCTACTCTGATTGTCCGAGTCCATCTGATGGCACAAATGACATTTCAAATCAGTATCTTCTTTGGTTACTGAGATATACCCATTTTAATTTGAAACAAAGGGAGGTAATTTGACATAAAAAAATCAGTTCATAGCTATCTACCCTGATTGCCTCAGTCCAACTAAAGACAATAATGAAATTTTAAATGAGTTCTATAAATATTTACCGAGATAAATCCATTTTTATTAAAATCAGGGGAGGTAATCATGCATTGGTATATGCATGTAGAAGATACAGTGTACAAACCTAGACAACATATTGCTAAAGTATTCATATCGATAAATGTTATATCAAGAGTTATCTAATATGACTATTTCTTAGGCAATAGAAAATTAGTTTTTAGATTCTCATCCCCACCCACCCCTATCTGAAACCTCCCGCCCCAAAAGAAAAAAAAAGATTTACTATCACATAATAAGTACGATTAAAATTTTATGACATAAAGTTAGTATTTTTTATATATAGAGCTATATGAAAAGAGTTTTATAAATAAATCTAAAAGCTATTCAAAGATACAGCAACAAACACTAGAATTAGCAATACAGTGATATTTTAAATCTGATTTGTCAAATTGACCTCAGGTCTCCGTTATTCCCAAATTAAACAAGAGCTGTCCGTAAGACAGCGCGCTCCACTATTCGGGGATTTGACAGTAAAATGAATATATGTCTGAATAAGAGACCTCTACTATAAAAAGAAGATACACCAAGGGGCATAATTCCATCAAATACACAAATTAGAGTTATTAGGAGTGTTAAAACAAATGCAGATGACGATGGTAAAGATATATTTTGAGTTTCAAGTCATTATCTTATATTGAACCAAAGTTATGTCCAGAAAACGAATAGCTAATTCTGAACCTTTCAGGGGCCATAACTCTGGAACCCATGATGGAATCTGGCCAGTTCAAGAAAGGAGTCAAGATGTAATGATGATACAGTTGTGTGCGAGTTTGGTAAAAATTAAATCATAAATGAAGCTGCTATTGTGCAGACAAGGTCAAAATAGCTAATTTTGGCCCTTTCAGGTGCCATAACTCTAGAACACAAAATGGAATCTGGCCAGTTAAAGAAAGGAGCCAATATCTTATGGTAATACAAGTTGTGTGCAAGTTTAGTAAAAATCAAATCATAAATAAAGCTGCCACTGTGCAGACAAAGTAAGAAAAACAACTAATTTTTGCCCTTTCAGGGCCCTTAACTCTGGAACCCATAATGGGATCTGGCCAGTTCAAGAAAGGTACCGAGATATCTTAATTGTGATACAAGTTCCCTTACAGAAGAAAAAGGCCTGCTGCGTACTCTTGCTGTGTACATACAGCGTATATGATGCGTACATGATGTGTACTGAAATCAAGGACTTTAAATAGTATGCAGGATATACACCGCACATACACCGATAGTACGTTTGTAGTACACTTTTGACATGCAAATGAGCTCTGCCGCGTACTACTTGCTGCGTACATGCTGTGGACTACATAGTACACAGGATGTACGCTGGAGGAATTTAGTATGCGGGAAATAGTACGCAGCATGTACGCGGCACATACACTTTTCACATGCAAATGAGCCTGCGGTGTACTACCCCTGCGGCATACATGCTGTGTACTCCTGCGGCGTACATGCTGTGTATTCCTGCAGCGTACATTCTGTGTACTCCTGGCCCGAGTCCTGCGGCGTACATGCTGTGTACTCTTGTGGCGAAACTGCTGTGATAATGTAAATTCCTTACTCCACCAACTTTCTTATAAATGCAAATGCTGATCATTTGGACAGAAAAAAGATAAGTGACATGCATCAATAAGTATTTACCCTTACCAAAATAATGTAGATTGATGTTATCAAATAAATTAGTATGCTTTTCTTCATCCACTTTTCAATGAAATAAATCAATTTTTGTAGCATGTAATTTGGTAAACATCTGAAGAAAATGGCGTAACTGCATCAAGGGGAAACAACTTTAATGCAACTAAATATAAGTGTTATAAATTTCGAAGTATCTGCGGTGTACATGCAGTGTACTATTTTCTTGTACAAGTCCTTCCTGCGTACATGCAGTGTACTCCTTAAATTTTCAGAGTCTGTGCTGCGTACTTGAAGTGTACTAGTGACCTCCTGCGTACATGCTGTGTACTCGTCGAAATAGTACGCGGCATGTACGCGGCATGCGGTGCATGTAAAATGTACTCCTCTGGCGTACTACTGTGTTCGCGGCATATACACAGCAAATACGCAGCATGTACGCCACAGAGGCTTGCTTCTGTAAGGGTTTGGTAAAAATAAAATCATAAATGAAACCATTATCGTGCAGACAAGAAATTGTTGAAGAACGGACGCACGCACGGACGGACGGACTGACGACGGATGAAGGGTGATCACAAAAGCTCACCTTGTTACTATGCGACAGGTGAGCTAAAAAGTAAACATACACACCTTATATGTTAAAAACTCTGAACGTTGGCCACCCATTATACCAATGCGTAGACTTAGAGACACGTTTCCATGGAGCCCCTGTTGCAGTTGTGTGTATAGATACAAAAGGCATGTGTAAAACAAAAACAAATGTATCAAAGTGTTGCCACAAAAAAGAAAAAGTAAACATACATGTACACTCCCTGTATTTTCCAAAATCTAGTGTATAACATTGTACATCTGAACAGCTGCCATCCATTTATTTCATTGCCTAGACGTATGTTTCCGTGGCTACCAATTTTAGTATTTAGGAGAAAAAAAACCCAGAAAGTTATGTGTAAAAACAGAAACCGTTATTAATTCTAGGGGTACCTTAGACATTCCAGACAAAGAAAATATGAAAACATACACACCATTTATGCTCCAGATCTGACAACACCTAAGTCCATGACCTGTACACACGGTCACCTAATGATGATAAACAAATGTGCAAAGATTCAAAGCTGTAGCTCGTATAGTTTTAAGAAAAGGTGGAACTAAACAAAAGTTTTAACCAAGAAACTCAAATTTTCGAAGTACAGAAAGGGCCATAATTCTGACAAAATGCATATCAGAGTTATGTTATGATTCTTGGCCTACACACGGTCACCTAATGATGATAAACAAGTGTGCAAAGATTCAAAGCTGAAGTTCGTATAGTTTTAAGAAAAGGTGGACCTAAACAAAACTTGTAACCAAGAAACTCAAATTTTCTAAGTACAAAAAGGCCATAATTTGACAAAATGCATATCACAGCTGTAGTTCTTGGCCTACACATATATTGCGCCAAGTGTAGGCTGCATTTCATTTCGCTGACATTTATTTGATTATTTCTCGAGAATTACTAAACATATATATGTGGAAGTTGTCTTGAGTTTGTATTGGTTGATTGTGGGAAGATTGATGTAAATAGTTTTGTGAAATATTGTGAAATACTTGCATTTTGTTGGTATTTTTTCAATTTATTTGTGCATTTTTTTTTCAGAATAACGTTGAAATTTTCAACTGATTTCTCTTCACACACAATGATTGGCCAATTATCACTTGTAGCTTTTCATGTCAAACACCAATACAATAGACGTGAACTACTTGATATTGGAAAGTATGCCCGGGGGAAATTTCGGCCAGATATTCCTCTTTTAACAACAATAAAACAGTTAGGTATTTTAAAATACAGAGGTTCAAGAGGAGGTAAACATAAAGTTAAATCAATATGGGATGTCAATAAAGGGGTCCATTTGTATAATTTACAAGTACTGCCTGAAGAAATCATAATTATAGTTCGACCACGAAATGAAATCTGTATAAACAGTTCAAATTGTATGGATAGCCAAAACCTTGAAATTCAGCAGCAAAATACCAAAAATGTTACCAAAATTAGATGTGAATCCATTACAACAGGAAGAAGTGAGAAGAAAATTCGTGTATGCAGTTTCAATCCAAGATCTGTCAAAAATAAGACAGTTTCTCTGTGTGATCACATAGTTTCAAATGATTTTGATTTGGTAGCACTCACTGAGACTTGGCTCGGAACTACCATGGATAAAACGTGTATTGGCGAACTTGTACCGAATGGATATTCAATTAAAAGTGTGGCACGGTGCAGCGGCAGCCGTGGAGGGGGTGTGGCTCTCATACATAAGTCTGCATTTACTCTTCGTGTTGTTGCATCTAGTCGTGACAAAGATTTTAAACAATTTGAATACATGGATTGTAATTTGAGCATCAATGGATTTTCTGCACGAGTGGCAGTGATATATAGACCACCACCAACAAAACAAAACGGTTTAAAGACTAGTGTGTTTCTAGAGGAAGAATGGCCTACTTTCCTAGGCAGGTATGCTACAGTTGATAAAGACATCATCATTGTGGGAGACATGAATTTCCATCTTGATATTCCATCAGACCGAGATGCTGTCAGATTTAAAGTGTACTTCAGTCATGTGGTATGCATCAACATGTGAACGGACCAACCCATGCCCGCGGTCATACATTAGATGTTGTAATAACCAGGAACGACAGCAAAATAATATCATGTGTCGAGGTCATCGATCCAGGTCTTTGTGACAATACTGGTAATATGTCACAGGATCACCATGCAATTCACTTCAACGCCAGTGCCGCAAAACCAGCTCCGATACGGAAGCAAGTTTTTTTCGGAAACTACGCTCTATTGACGTAAGTTCTTTCAAACAAGACATCTCAGCGTCCCTTGCACTAAATACGCTTCCAGAAGGCGCAGACGTGGATCAGCTAGTAAATGCATATTCAAAAGGATTATCCTTACTGATAGATAAACACGCTCCTTTACGCACAAAAACTATCGTTCTTCGACCTAGCTGTCCGTGGTTTACAGACGAACTTCATGAGGCTAAACACTTAAAACGCAAGCTTGAGCGGAAGTGGCGTAAATCCAAACTAACAATCGACCATCAACTTTATAGGGACCAATGTGCTACCATGAATAAACTCCTAAATTCAGGCCCGAACCGACTACTTCTCTGATAAGGTGAAGTCGTGTGCACTGACCACAAAAGTTGGCCAAGATAACCAAAAATCTACTAGGAGACAGCCAAGATGCTTCCCGTCCCTCTAACACATCACCAAAGGAACTTGCGCAGAAGTTTAGTGACTTTTTCATCGAGAAAATTGAGAACATTAGGAATGATATTATTTCGCATAGCCAAACTGATCGTGATTCAGTAGACTTGCATTGTCCAGAACACCAAGAAGTAGCAAACTGTCTTATTGATTTGGCTCCTACAACGATAGAAGAGGTAGAACAAATTATACAAAAATCTCCAAACAAATCCTGCGAACTTGACCCTTTACCAACATGGCTTCTGAAGAAATGTCTAGATGAGCTCTTGCCGCTGATAACAAACATCATAAATACATCAATGGAATTAGGTTATGTACCAAAAGAGTTTAAAAGTGCTAGGATAAGACCCCTGCTTAAGAAACCAGGTCTTGAACCAAACATTCTCAAAAACTACAGGCCTGTATCTAACCTCCCTTTCATTTCAAAAATCTTAGAAAAGGTAGTAGATGCGCGTCTTGAGCGGCACTTGAGTGAAAATGAGCTACATGAGGGACTGCAGTCTGCTTACAGAAAGTTTCATTCAACTGAGTCGGCTTTGATAAAGGTACAGAATGACATCCTCACATCTCTCGATCAAAATTCTGTAACAGTCCTCGTGCTACTCGATCTTTCTGCGGCTTTCGACACGATTGATCACCAAACACTGTTAACCGGCTCGAACATCATTTTGGAGTCACACACAAAGCACTTGCATGGATGTCATCATATCTTAGTGACCGCTATCAAAACTGTATGCGTTGATGGTGAGTTGTCGACGCCTACGTTGATGAAATACAGTGTGCCCCAGGGATCAGTGCTTGGTCCAAAGAACTATATCATGTACACTAAACCCGTGGGTGCCATATGCAGACGTCATGGACTTCTTCATCATTTCTACGCTGATGACTCTCAATTATACCTATCTTTTAAGCCGATAGAGGCTGTGGCCAGAAGTGAAGCTTTGCGCCGCATTGAGAGCTGTCTGACTGAAATTGTCTCGTGGATGAATTCCAACATGCTGAAGCTCAATGCTGACAAAACTGAGGTAATGCTATTGACATCAAAGCGTAACTCCAAGTACATTGATGACGTTTCTGTGAAGGTCGGTGATTCTGTGATAAAATCCACGAAATGTGTTAGGAATCTTGGAGCAGTATTTGACAGCGGTATGGATATGGAACAACAAGTCAACTCGGTGTGCCGGGCTGGATATGCACAACTTCGCAGAATAGGTCACATCAGACGGTATCTTACCAGTGATGCCACAAAAACCCTTATAAACAGCCTGGTTACTTCACGGTTAGACTACTGTAATGCCTTGTTAAGTGGTATACCAAACAGCACACTTAACAAGTTGCAACATGTCCAGAACACTGCAGCTCGCGTAATCACTAAGACGCCCCGTCGCAATCATATAACACCGGTTCTGAAGGAGCTTCACTGGTTGCCAGTGAAATACAGGGTGCAGTACAAGGTTCTGACCCACCTTTAAGGCGTTACACAATCAGTCCCCTGCCTATATTAGGGATATGCTAGAAGTGTATAAACCGGTCAGGACCCTAAGATCGCAAGACACGCTGTCACTGGTTATGCCAAAATCTAATACCATGATGTATGGCAATCGCAGCTTTTCGTGCACTGCTCCAAAGCTTTGGAACTCTCTTCCTGTCAAAATCAGGGAAGCTGACACGCTAGCTGCTTTCAAAAGCCTGCTCAAAACCCACTTTTTTGTACAATATTTTGTTAACTGACCGATACATTTATTTTTTTTATCTTGTTTTTTTTAAATTATACTTGTTTTCATTCATGATTTTTGTTAATGTGGAATGCATTATCTTTGTATACGTATTTGTTTGTATTTTTGCAATTTATTCTGTAAAGCACTTTTGAACGTGTACAAGTGCATGAAAAGAGTGCTATATAAATGTGGTATAATAATAATAATAATAATACACAGTCACCTTAATGATGACAAAAAAGTGCGCAAAGTTTCAAAGCTGTTTTCATGGATGCCAAGCTGTTGTCACAGTCAAATAAATAAGACTTGAAACATGTTCCCAGTAAAATAAATACGGGCACAATACATAATTTGATTGTTTCCATAGCAACCGTTCACTTCAGGCAATAGCAAAAAATACAGGCGAAAATTCCATCATACCTATCTAGTTTGTGCATAATAATGGCATCGGTCCCTATACGGTATGAATGCGTACTGAAAAAATCTCGAGAACGGCTGCCTTTTCACCCACAGTAAAATACATAAAGCTAATGAATATTCTTTGGAATCAGTCTTTATAATCAGTGTAAAGAAAACAAACTGTTGTATTAGATATTTCTCTAGAAGAGTTTCTTGCGTTTACAGGAATTTGAATGATAATCACAGGTAAAGATGGGCGAAAACCACAAAATGAATTATTTACAAGTTTAACGGAAGAAATGAGAAAAGAAATAACGACAACAATAGAAAGAAAATAGAAAAGAAAACAGAGAATAAAAAAAATACATACCATTTTGTTGACTCGCCTCTGAAAACCCGCGCTTGCTCTAACAATAACAATATGTTGTCATGAAAGTCACGTGCTAAGTGAACAGAGTATAAACAGTGCCTCGGGAATAACGCGTTGATTAAATCACAAAAGTTGAGTGAATTGTGTAAGACTGTGTCAAACATGTTTTGTACGAGTTGCCGGGTCATTGCACCGCACCACTGTTCTGTGTAGCAATATATGATATACATTCCGAAATGAGATCAAGTTCAGATTTTTGCATGTTACATTATTTTTTTGGGGGGAAAGTTCACACAAATGTAGGGATAACGCATGTTTTTGTGTTATAACATCTGCAGAATCCCGAGGGATTGGTTGGTACCCGAGCCCGTTAGGGATTCTGAAGATGTTATAACACGAAAAGTACATGCGCTAACGCTATTCTAGCATAAAACGCCTAAAACCAGGTAAATGAATATATTGTCCCTCAACGTCATTAAATTCCCATGAAATGCGCGGTAAAGTCTACGTTGTTTTTTTTTTTTCACGTTGACGTCATTTCCTTCTGAATTATCCGTTTTGGGGCCGTAAAACGTTTACGCTTTGCCACGGAACACGCATATATAAAAAGGTGTTATAACAGAACGTGTGCGCGAGAATCTCTCTGTTAACACACGTTTTCTCTCCTGTTAAAACACCCCCGAAAAGTGACATTCTAGCATAAAACTGCTGTTCTTGTCACATTTCGGGGGTGTTTTAACAGGAGAGAAAACGTGTGTTAACAGAGAGATTCTCGCGCTCGCGTGCTGTTATAACACCTTTTTATATATGCGAGTTCCGTGGCAAAGCGTAAACGTCATTCGGCCCCAAAACGGATAATTCAAAACTAAATGACGTCAACGTAAAAAACAACTCAGACATTCCCGCGCATTTCATGGAAATTTAATGACGTTGAGGTAGGATGTATTCATTTATTAGTATTTTTTCCGCGTTTTATGCTAGAATAGCGTTAGCGCATGTTCATTTCGTGTTATAACATCTGCAGAATCCCTCGGGATACGTTGGTACCCTCGCCCTACGGGCTCGGGCACCAACCAATCCCTCGGGATTCTGCAGACGTTATAACACGAAAAAACATGCGTTATCCCTACAATAACAGCAGTTTTATGCTAAAATGCCGATTAACCACTTCTGTGCCAAGGGCCGATGTTGTTTACTACGTTGAGTGCCAAGGGCCGATTTGGGCCGATCTGAACTGAACATTTACGCCGTTTATTTGATGCCAGTGTTATTATTTTCCAAGCAGATATACATACTATTGTTTCTATGGAAATGAAAACATAACAATCTTACTGGCATATTATGACGTCATTTTCGAGTTTACGTCACTTTAAAGACGTTAACGTAACAAAAGTTCCCGCCGAAATAATAAATACATATCGTTGGTTTGGGTGCTATACGACTGACCGAAGAAACGTGATAAAATGACTACAACGCACGTTTTACGAGAAGAAATATTCAATTTAAATAATTCAGTTAATCGAAATACATTGAACAAATCACTAAATATTATGTTGATAGTACATGTTCAGCCTAGCAAACCATTTAAAAACTAAGATATTTCCTAATAAAAAGTCGAACAAAGTTCTATTGAATCAAACTGGAGGCATTAATATTTTACTGAAAAAGTCCTTTTCACGCTCTGTGTAAGGAACTTCCCAAAGTGTCGTGCACTGCCTTGAAACCTATATCTTTCATAAAATCGTGATGAATATTTTACAGATATAAAAAAACAATTGTGATCCTGAAATAAAGTAATACTTTGCAAGATTTTGTTGTTAAGGTGTCTTCAGCTTGAGTAATGTTTACATTAATCTGAATCTAGAATATTTTTACAGTTAGACCCTATTAAATTGGGTGTTGAGGGGTCTCATTGGCAGAGTGATTAATGTCATGACTTCGAATCACTTGTCCTTCACCGTCGCGGGTTCGTTAGGGTGTTGAATTATTATAGGGTGAGGAAGCATCGGTTGGCAAACGGAAGGTCAATGGTTCACAGAGTGCCACATGACATACAATTATGTCGATCTGACTTTAAAAACCAAACAACATTTTATTGCACTTTTTTATAATATGATTAAAACTTCATACTCGAAGGAACTGAATCAATATTCAAATAATTTGAATTGTATAAATAAGTGTGCGACTGTTCGAGACATTCCTCGTACGGTACCGACGTGATAAAAATACACTAGACTTCCAATGAAGTATGTAAATAATACTATATATATATATAAATGTGTGTGTTGTAATTAGTTAATTAAGACAATATAATCATTGCCGGTGTTGAAAAAAAATGAATTCAAACGACGCATACAACGCGCCAACTCCAAGGCGAGGTAGGTTCCTTACCTTTATCACAGCGCTCAATGTGCAGGGGAAAAAGTTTTACATATTTCATGGCCCAATTTTTGATTGGTCGGTTACTTTACTGGTGGGGGTAAGTATCATTTACACACCTACCCTTCACTAGAGCTCCGATGTGAACTTACCCTCGGGGTGTAAGATGACTCACATACTGTAATTTATTAATGAATGCGTAAATTCATACGCTACTATGATGAAATAGTACTTAAAAGGAAATCATTCGTTATATTTAATTGAAGAATACGGTATGCAGGAAAAAGAATCTACCATTAGTTGGTGTGGATTGAAATATATGGCACTCAGAGCCTCGATACCACCTAAACAGTTACCCGAGAGCCATATATTTTTATTCGCATCTTCAACCGGGCCTCATTACCGCAAAACAGTTACCCGAGAGTTACATATTTCCATCCGCACTTTCAACCATTGAAAAAAGATATGAAAATGCTCGATTGTTTAATGAGAAATAGGAGGACACATTTTTCGATAATAAATATCTCATCCGGTATATCGAATGTTACTGTAGAGAGATCGATCCCGATTTTCGTCGTTTCGCGCAGGATCGATTCCCTATCAATTTAAAGGTAGATTTTGGAATAAAAAAAAACAGCACTGCCCATATTTGTACTGATGTGCAAGACGTAAAAGTTATGTCACAAGGAAAAGGCGTATTCTTCCAAAAGTCCGATGTCAGACGCTCTGTGCACGTGTCGGAAGTACACACTTTTTAATTCGATAGTATATATCACATTCGGTATATCACATGTTACTGTAAAGGGATCGATCCCGATTTCGAAGCGACGAAAATCGGTAGGATTGATTTCCTATAAATTTAGCTAAAACTCTCTCGATTATCATTTAATCATTGTAACATGACAGCGTTTAAGCTCTTCTTTTTCAGGTTTATGTAAAGAAATCATAATAAAATAATTAAAAGAAATAATACCATATCCACTTTTAAAGACAAGTACAATGAAATGTATTTACTTTATATTATGCTCACCGGGAAGCTCTATATTCATATTCAGGAGCTCGGATCCTGGGCGAGACATATTACGGCTCCCCGTGGTGATCGGCTGAAGATCGGGGGATACTGGTAAAGAAACACCGTATGTAACTAAAATGCTTGTGAAACAAATATCGGTAAATCCATAAAAACATCAACATATGTAACTAAATCGCATCTGAAAAATAGCATTGAATAAAGTCGTTAAATAGTTCTATTTCAATTTTATGTATGTTGAAAGTAACTATCGTTGTTGATATTTTTATTTAGTTAAGAAAGTCTAATATTATGTTGACAATGATTGTAATGGAGCTGTTGTTGCAAATTACAATAATTACATATTCAGAGGCATAACTATAATTGTCTTCAATATGTTGTATGCCATTAAGGGGCTTGCCTAAAAGCTCTCTAAAGCGGTAGTCAGTCAATGTGATGTAAAACAGAATAAATTAGCTGCACGTATTTTTATATCAAACTTAAAATACTAATGATTTGTGACGTTTCATATCCAATTTGTATACAATAATGAACGTCTGTTCGTCTTGAGGCTGTCCCTTTGAGACAAAAGAAAAATGAAAGCAAAATATTAAGACAAAATTGAATCGGTTAAAATTGCTTTGAAGAAGAACGCTCAAATATTTTCAAATCATGCACAGCTCATAAGGAGATTGAAGGGGTAATTAATTATCTTGCTCAAAGTTCTAAACATCCACAAAGCAACGAATATATTTTGAATGAGTTTCAGGAGTATTCGTATTAGGAAAGATCAAGTGTGGCAATTTGTCTATGTAAATCATAACGCTGCCAAAGCGGTTATCAATTTTAAAATTTGTTTGTCATATATCGAACGTAAAATCCGATCAGCTTACGATGTACTGCAAACGAGAAGTCCTTGTTTTTTTTCTTATCCGCCAAATATACAAACGAAATAATACATTTTTTTTCACAGCGTAAAAATATCTTGTTTCACGGGTTATCCAACAGGTCTCGGCATTCGCACATGTTCTGTCTTCTGTAAATTGTCATATGTAACATCATAATAAAGTGTTTTCATAGTTTTAAGTCCTCGGATGTTTCACAAAAGAGAAAAATTGTCTGTCCTTATCCCTAATTAAGAGTAATCAGAATAATGCATGTTGAAGCTGACAGTTATATATGTGATTTACCCAAGAACGAACCCACGACCCGAGAAACAAGTACAGTGTATTGCCAAAGTGTTCATTTTAGCGCTAAGCATATAGAATTACCTGTCTTATTAAATGTTTTTCAGTGATTTATCGAAATGTTAGAGTGAAATATATCTGGTATTTTCACAGTGAAAAATATTAAATATTGAAGATATTTTTCACTTGTAAGAAACTATAAAATGGGTAAAGTTAGTCAAAACATGAAATAAAAAGAAAATTTGTTTGTTTTTACATGTAATATCAAAATATCTTTCACTCATAGACGCCATATTTTACATGTTTACCCGTGGGTAAACCACTCGTGAAAATATTGCATCCGGTGTTCACTCGTGAAAGATACTTTAATCTTACACAAACAAATAACCTGTAAATGATCGGATTTAAGAAAATTTCATTTACTGACAAAAACCCCTAATATATACCCAATGTAAAACAATTCAATTAAGGCATCAATTAGCATGAACATAACCGCTGACGTCAAGATCTCTAACGGTTTTCGACGTCATCGACGTCATTTTGGCATCTTTTGAATTTTCCGTTGGCGTAAGGTCATGTGTATAAACCTAAACAGTTAGGGTCAAAACCTGATAGCTATATATTTTTAGTGGCACAGACAAAAGAGGGTCTAGATTAAGTTAAAACAAGGCAGACATGTAAGGGTCATATAAGTTATCATAAAATCAAAATGACAATACAGTCTCACATGGTACCAAAGACACGAAAACATGAGATATTCTAGAACAAACCTAAAATGACAAGAAACCCAACAGAGTTAAGGTAATGTTGGAATATTAAGACATATATATGCATATTATTAGCTGACCATTTCATTAAAAATGTCATGGTGTTTTAAATGAGCATGGTTTAAATAGTAGCTATATTAACACCAATATTGTAATATAGAATGAACGTTGTAGGTAGGCCTAACATAAGACAAGAAACAGTCTATGAAAATACATGTGAATGTACCTAAAGTTAAAGATTATAATCTATTTAATGCTGCAGACGTTATGATTTAACCTTCGATCTTCTGAGAAGAAATATTGGACTAATGATGTTTATAGTGATAAACATCATTGAGCAGTATATATGTTACGCGCATATAGCCAATCTGAGCATTTGGTAAATCGCGCAGCGCAAATAACCAATTTGTTATCTGCGCAACGATTTGTAAATCGGGCAACCTTATATATTTCTTATATGCGCAGGGTAACTGTCTTGCTTTTGGTAAATGAGTCTGCGCTTTTAACATATGGATGATATCTCCCGATAAAATTGAATATCATTAGAGGGTTAGACTTGTAGGCCTACATAAAACTGTTTAATTTTAAAGGAACTGACGGTGATCAGGCACGCGTGAAGGTGTGAATTGACTGTGCTTAATTTGTAAAGAACATTTTTTTAAAGTAAATGAGCGTATTTATGCGGTAATTTCAATGAGATGCTCAAGTCCCAGGTAGTTTATGGACTAAAAATTTCTGTTGACGACGGTATTAAGAGTAATTTGTCATAGGTGTTAAAAACTTTAAAATGATACAAAATATCCAAAGTATATTAAATAACAAAAGTTTATTTATTTATTTTTTTATTATTTTTTTAACTTTTAAACGCCGTAGCCTGTGCGGGATGTCGATCCAGCGCTAATATCAAATCCTGAAATGACACCGATATTTCAAATATATTGATCATTTCTTACAGATCGTATTGATATTTTTTAATGTTTTGTAGTACAAAAGAGTAATTTTCGCCAGAACGTGAACGAATTTTTGTTGCTGCGCAAGATGTGTCCTGCGCTAATAGAAAATCTGGAAATTACTCTGATAATATGAATAACTGCCATAAACCATGCTAACTTTTACATTGTTTAACAATTACAGACTGATATTGCAAAGCTTGGTTTTTAAAATGTGTCATAAATTTATTTCAACATCAGTAAATTCATGGGAGTCGGTCACCAGGTTTCAATATCTGCAGTATGATACAATATGCAATAAAATTCAAACATGCGTGAAAAGGTGTGATTTCCTTCGGATAGCCACATCGTCCTCTCTATTCTTTTTATAACTAAAGTATTTTCACTTCATTCGATCACGTGCAGTCATTTTATACCGGATATAGAACATAAAGTAAACTTACATAACAGACTGAATTGCCACACACTTACCACAATTCACCATATCGCTTTTTTTCATCATATTAAAAAAACGCAATTCTTTTTTACCAACGTGAGCATATCTCTTGACATGGCCAAGATTAAAAATAAAACAAAAATAAGCAGAATTAAAAGACGATTCTTACAAATCTTTTATACTTATAATCATTTTTTAATGTTTTATAGTCATGATAGTGAGACAGATAGAATAACTAATAAGTTTCGTCAAAATGTGAACGAAATTTCACATTTTGAAGGTGCGCAAGATGTGTGTCCTGCGTTAATAGAACTCTGAAAATACTCCAATAACTTGAATATCTTTTATAAATCATTTTAACTTTTACTTCGTTTTTCGATTACAGTCTAAAAATGTAGCTTTTGAAAATTTGAATATAATGTTTCATCCGTAGCCTGCGCGGGATGTTGTTCCTGCGCTAATTGCAAATTCTGAACTGACGCCGATATTTCAAACATATTTCAATTCTAAAAGATACTATTTATGTAACTTTATAAAAAAATGTTTTCGGAGTAGAAAAAAATTTAGAAAGAAGCGTGATTTCCGTCATAACGAGAACGAAATATTACACTTGTTATCTGCGCAAGATGTGTTTGCCCTGCGCTAATAAAAAATCTGGAAATAATCCTGATAACTTGGATATCTTTCATAAACCATGCTAACTTTATCATTGTTTTGTGATTACAGATTGTAATTGTAGCTTTTGCCAAAAGAATATTTTGTTACATCTGTATCTTGCGCGGGATATCGGCCCTGCGCTAATAAAAAATCTGGAAATGATCCTGATTACTTGAATATCTTTCATAAACCATGCTAAATTTAACTTTGTTTTATGGTTACAGACTAAAGTTGTAGCTTTTGCAAAGACAAATATAATTTTAATTCTGTAACCCGCGCGGGATGTCAGTTCTGCGCTAATAGCAAATCCTGAATTTAAAATATATTTAATTTATAAAGGCATATCATTTATTACCTTTTAAAAATGTAGTAGAAATAGATAGAAACAAGAGTGGTTTCCGTCATAACGAGAACGAAAAATTATATGTTTTATCTGTGCAAGACGTATGTCCTGCGCTAATAGAAAGTTTTAACATTACTCCGATAATTTCATACGCTATGTCAACTTTAATTTTATTATTACAATTACAGACTAAAATTGTGGCTAGAATATTTACTTCTACATAATTCGCGGGATGACGGTCCTGCACTAATCGCAATTCCTGAAATGTCAACAATATACCAAATATATGTCATTTCTTACAATTCTAATTGATATTTTTTTTCATGCTTTTATAATGCAAAATAAATAGAATAACGAGTAAATTCCATCAAAACGTGCACCAAAATTTACATTTTGTAGCTGTGCAAAATGTGTGTCCTGCTCTAATAAAAAATCTGAAAATTACTCTGCTTACTAGAATATCTTTCATAAACCATGTAAATTTTATCATTGTTTTACGGGCTGAAAGTCTAGCTTTTGCCAAAATGAATATCTTGTTACATCTGTAACCGGCGCGGGATATCGGTCCTGCGCTAATAGCAAATCCTGAAATGATGCCGAAACTTCAAATATATAATTTTATTTCTAAAGCATTCTATTTATGTACTTTTTTCTAAGAAAAAAAAGAAGAAACAAACTGTTTTTGTGGTAGAAAATAAATAGAAAAAGGAGTGAGTTCTGTCATGAATAGTACGAAATATTACTTTTTTCTCTGCGCAAGATATGTGTCCTGCGCTAATGGAAAATCCGGATATTACTCCGATAGCTTTAACTTTGCTTTACGAGTCCAAACGAAAATTATAGTTTCTGCAAAGCAGAATATAACGTTACATCTGTAACCTGCGCGGGATGTCAGTCCTGCGCTTATAGCTAGTTTGACCCTTTTCATGCTGGACACGATTGATTCCGCCTTTGCTACTCGTTGAGTTGGTCGGCCTACACGTGGTTAAACAGTTAAAATTATGGAAAGAAAAAATATGGCATTTCCTTTGCGTATATAGTTGATTAATCGTGAACTTGTGATTCAATCAGTGTTATATTTCACATTAAGGGATAAATTAATTTTCAATGTTTTTTTTTTTTTTTAAATTGGTGACGTAATACTATAATAAACATTTGTTGGCTATAAACTCTTGATAAACAGAAGAGAACAGAACATATCTTTTATTAGCTTTGTACATAATACATCAAAAATATAGAATTGACATTTGCATAACATATAGTATTACATCAGATCTGACTATATGATAAAATTATAATAAATTTACAGATTATGAAAAGGATGATCATATAAAGCGCAAACTATGTGGACAGGCGATCTATGAAAATGTATATATTATCTTGCTTTGATGATAAATCGTCTGTAGCGAATTCCTGTGAATGTTCAGTATTAGAAAATAGTGTTTATTTCCTTAACCTTTTAAAGTATTAAGCAATACATTTGATAGTTGTGAAAGATAGTAAATAGAATAAAGTTTAGAAAAGATCACTTTTACATTTTTCTATTGTAGCCCCGTACGTCCAAAAGACCAGATAGCAAAGAAATATTCCTGTTTTGTTGAATTTTTTCAGTAACCTGTACAACTGATAATGCATCTCATTACAATCCAGATGAAAGTTGCTTATAAATGCAATACTGGTATGCTTAAGTCTGATGTAATTATTTTCAAGCAGTGATAGTAAACAAGTAAACATGGATATCAACTGTACTATATCAGGGTGTGTTACTTGTGCAAAATTTTGTCACTTTATATGTTTCATTCTAATATGCCTGCCTCTGTTAAAACACTCTCACGATAGAATGACGTCACGTTAACGTGCGTTGACGTCAAAGATTTTGTTGCGACAAAGAAAAAGCGCTTGTATATTTATCTACTGTTTTTAGATACTAGTATTGGAATCGAAATAATTTATAGCAAAACCATGTTTTAACACTCTTTATACACTCGGGCGTTCATACGTCGTACAAAAAAAATCACTCGGGATGCGCCCTCATGATATTATTACGCCCGACGTATAACCGCCCGTCGTGCATAAACATATATAGACTTACATCTGCGCAGATAACAAATGTAAAATTTCGTTCTCGTTATGACAGAAATCACTCTTTTTTCTATTCATTTTTACAGTACTCATTTGAAAGTTACATAAATAGTGTGTTTTATGAATGAAATATATTTGAAATACAGTGTAATTTCAAACTTTGCTATTAGCGCAGGACCGACCTCCCACGCAAGTTACAGGTGTAACATTATAGATCCATTTAGATTTGTAAAAAAACAACTATAGTTTTAGTCTGTAATCGTAAATCAAAGTAAAAGTTAATATGATTTATAAAAGATATTCAAGTTATCAGAGTAATTTCCAGATTTATTATTAGCGCAGACACACATCTTGCGCAGATAAAAAATGTAATATTTCGTTCTCGTTATGACAGAAATCACTCTTTTTCTATTCATTTTTTACAGTATTCATTTGAAAGTTACATAAATAGTATGTTTTATGAATGAAATATATTTGAAATACAGTGTAATTTCAAACTTTGCTATTAGCGCAGGACCGACCTTCCACGCAAGTTACAGGTGTAACATTATAGATCCATTTAGATTTGTAAAAAAAAACTACAGTTTTAGTCTGTAATCGTAAATCAAAGTAAAAGTTAATATGATTTATAAAAGATATTCAAGTTATCAGAGTAATTTCCAGATTTATTATTAGTGCAGACACACATCTTGCGCAGATAAAAAATGTAATATTTCGTTCTCGTTATGACAGAAATCACTCTTTTTCTATTCATTTTTTACAGTATTCATTTGAAAGTTACATAAATAGTATGTTTTATGAATGAAATATATTTGAAATACAGTGTAATTTCAAACTTTGCTATTAGCGCAGGACCGACCTCCCACGCAAGTTACAGGTGTAACATTATAGATCCATTTAGATTTGTAAAAAAAACTACAGTTTTAGTCTGTAATCGTAAATCAAAGTAAAAGTTAATATGATTTATAAAAGATATTCAAGTTATCAGAGTAATTTCCAGATTTATTATTAGCGCAGACACACATCTTGCGCAGATAAAAAATGTAATATTTCGTTCTCGTTATGACAGAAATCACTCTTTTTCTATTCATTTTTTACAGTATTCATTTGAAAGTTACATAAATAGTATGTTTTATGAATGAAATATATTTGAAATACAGTGTAATTTCAAACTTCGCTATTAGCGCAGGACCGACCTCCCACGCAAGTTACAGGTGTAACATTATAGATCCATTTAGATTTGTAAAAAAACTATAGTTTTAGTCTGTAATCATAAATTAAAGTAAAAGTTAATATGATTTATAAAAGATATTCAAGTTATCAGAGTAATTTCCAGATTTTCATTTAGCGCAGGGCACCGAACACATATCTTGTGCAGCTACAAAATATAAAATTTCGTTTACGATTTGATGAAAATTAGGTCTACTCTTTATTCAATCAATTTTGTACTATAAAATAATAATAACAATATAGATAAGATTTGTAAGAATTTTCTTTTGATTCTGTGACTTTTTTATTTCATCTTTTATCTTAGACATGTTGAGAGATTTGCTCCCGTTGGTAAAAAGAATATTATAAATGTTCAAGTTTTTTCCAGACTTTTAATATCCTTTTTGCTATCTGCATTTTCTCTGGAAATAATGTATCTTGTATAAGATCGGAGGTATTGAAACCTGGTGACCGACTGCCGTGAATTTACTGATGTAGAAACAAATTTATGACACATAATTTAAGTACCAAGATATTCAGCATTTGACATCTATATTTATTAATAAATTGACCAACTGCATGATTGATCAAACACGAAATGCAAATTTCTGATATATAAAGTAACATTTGTTATTTGCGCTGCGCATTTGGTAAATCGCGCAGGTTAAATTTATCCTGCGCAACAATTGGTAAATCGTTGCGCATATAACCAACGTACAAATATTTGTTATATGCGCTGCGCGTTTGGTAAATAGCGCAGATTGGTTATATGCGCTCAACATATACATTAATTGCTCTTCAAGTAGACTTTAGATTGGATCTGAGATAAGATCTTAAGATTAAACTGGTCAAGGAATTATGCTCCACAATTTAAACATTTTCTCAAGAATTCTGGCTGGAAGTGGGTCAGGCTACACTTATCAGAGAGGTTCCCAAAAGGCAACTAAGAGTTTTGAGATTATTGGAAATTAGATGGGGAACAACTTATAATAAACCTGACAAAATAGTCAACTGCAGTTGCAAGACAGAACTAAAAAAAAAAAAAAAATACACCCATAAATACCGTCAAGTACATCAATATATAAAACGAAAATAAAAAATAAATAGATACATAAATGAATAATAAATATGATTATAATGATTAAATGATTAAATAAATAGACCTGTCCACAACAGATATTACTCTATGGAGACAATTAATTAATGTCATAGTAGATTGGTGTTGGAATTGAACGACAACACTAACAAAATGAATAAATATAACAGTTGTGTACAGTCTTTTTGTAGCTACTAATGATATGTGCACTTAGCATGAAAGTCATTTGAGGATGTAGAAAAACTACTCAATGATAAAGGAAGTGATTTTGACCAACCATTATTGGTCAAAAACTTGAAACAGTCATTCTAAAAACACTAAGAAGGATGGGGATAATCCACAATTATACCATTCTTTAAACACGTAGGGGCTTCCTTAAAACACTCTTAACTGTTGCAGCATAGGGTTGCAGGAATGAACATGAGATTTCATGTTTCACTGATATTAAAGTGTAGCTACAGACATACAGTATATCTTTTTTCAACACAAGAAGAAATTCATACCAAGGAAATGGCTCAGAATTTGATACTTAATCATTGATTTTGAAACAGTTTGCGGCTTATACTAGTATAATATATACACTTTAGCTGTTGCGGAGGGATGAGATTGGAGATTGGTGTGGCATATTTCATTTACTCTCATGAGCAGACTCCAGTCCTCTATTACATTTTATCTCATAAAACTTGATGGTTCGAAGCAATTATGTCAAAAGTATTTACTTGACCAAAACAGGATAATAAAGTAAAAATTGTTCTAAACCCTTAAAGGCCTGTATAAAAGTTTACTAAAACAAACTCTTTCAAACATAATAATTAACTTCTTTTTTGGAGCAGTTGGACTCTTAGTAGCTTTCTTGTTTATCCCATTCAGATATATCAACAGAAAGTTACTTACACCTTCTCATTAAGGATTGAAGTATCAATTCACATATTTAGTGATGGGAGCAGCAAACATTTACCAAAGTTTACAAAAACACTTAAGCCTAATTATGCCACTTTGAACAGAAATATTGTTCTATTGATGGCAATAATGTCTTCAAGACAGTACATGATATTACCAGATAATTGTTTGTTAAACAACATAGAAACACACACATTACCAGATATCTTCAAACAACATAAAAGCAACCACAAACTCTCGAAGTTAAACAACACTCCTTGCAAAGTCAGCTTTGTACCAACAGAACAAATTGTTTTACTTGGTTTTCTACTGTGCTAAAAACAATAACAATTTGATTGAACTCTGTAAATACCAGTGACACAGTTCACAGCGAATAGGAAACTTGTGGCCTCGAAAACCAGGGGCGGAATACGCATCTTTATTTCACAAACTACAGATGAACTAAATAACTTTGCACGAGACTTTTGTCTTTGGTGCAAAGATAAAAACATATTTGTAAGTGCAGCACATGTGACAGGAACTGAAAATAACGAAGCAGATATGCTGTCAAGAAAATTTAGTGGTGATTTGGAATGGACACTGAAAGAAAACATTTTTCACAAAATAAGGGACCAGTATCCAGATATGTCAGCAGATTCAATCGGTCTGATTGGTTTCCTACTAGACTTAAATACATTTTAGAAAAGTATGTTTTGGTTTTAACCAGAAGCAAACTCTTATGCAGCAGATGCATTCACAGTAAACTGGGTCCATGAATTGTATTACATACTTTCTCCTTTCAACCTATTACCAGAAATTCTACAGAAATTAGAGGAAGACCAACCAAAGCAGTTATGGTGTGCCAAATTTGGCAAACACGAGTTTGGTAGGCATCTCTAGCAAAATTGATTTGCAGACAGTGCTTCCTACTTCCAAATCTCCAGACCATACCTAATCGTCTGCAACCCATCCCCTCTAAAAGATGTGTTTAGGGGTATTCAGACAATTAGTCAATCACTCCAATGCCAAGAAGTAGCAACAGAAGCAATCAAATTCATATTGCAGTCACGGGGTTACTCTACATAAAACAGTACAACACATATATTCAACAATGGATTTTTCTTGAGTGGGTCGAGGGGGGGGGGGGGAAGAATCATTCCATTCAACCATCTGTCAGCTAGATATTAGCATTTTTGTGACATTGCATCAACAAGGACTCAGTTACAGCACTTTTCAAACAGCACAATCAGCAATTAACAACCTAACTAAAATATGTGGAAACTTTCATTTTAGTAACAACAATTTAATAAAACGACAGGAATTGACAGGAATTTTCACTAAACAATCCAGCTTACCAGAATATAAAACAGTATAGGATGTAGATATTGTACTTAAATATATTGAAATATTACAGGATACCACTCTTCCCCAATTATCCTGCAATTTATATGTGCTTTTCTTAGGGCTTACAGCCCTTACATATCTCATAGAACTAGATGACATTGAATTTCACTTGGACAAAGTTATCATTCATTCTAATCAAACTATACGATGGGTGAAACTTATCTTGCCAATTTCTGGCATTCATATCAAGTATGGTGCACATAGCACAAGAGCAGCATACACTTCAGCTATTCAGTTAATTTATGTTTCACTTGAAACCATCATAAAGACTGCAGGATAGAAAGTATCTGACAGCATGTGTGCAGTTCTATAATAAAACAATAGATAGCAAATAAAACTGTTCAGAATTAAAAGAGACAATGTATAATTTCCCAATAGCTTCTAGGGACAATACATTGAATCAAAGTTTGGTGATAAACTAGGTTTTAATAATCATTTACTTCCAAAAAAATACTTTATGAACAACAATATTATGGATGCTCCGAAGAATCAACTCTAAAATCTCTGTGTGAGGCCCAAAAGGGATATGCGGTTGATAAAATGGGAAGATTAAACGAGACTTACCTTAGGAAGTTGAAGTTTGATCGATGTTTTATCAACCGCAATCACTTTTGGGATCACACACCCACCCAAATCCCACCCTAGTTTAAGTAATTTGATTCCTCGGCAGCCTTTTCTTACCACCGTGTCATGGAGTAACACTAAAATCATGACCTGGTGGTGACTCTAAAGACTGACCAGTGTTACTGATAAGCCAGCTTCTCTCTCTCTGTGATCCCAAAAGTGATTGCGATTGATAAAATATCGATCAAACTTCAACTTCCTAAGGTAAGTCTCGTTTAATCTTCCCATTAAATCCCATGACTAATAGACTTTGACCATTAGTTGCGCTTCTAACTCGTTTGCTGTATCTCATATGACGATGACCTGTGCCGGTGTAAACATTAAATTTTGACCCCGTTAAAAATTGACTCCATGGGTCATTTTTCAGCGTTGAGAATTGACCCTGCCAACATTTCAACATTAAATTTTGATCAAAAAGTCGTTGAGAAACACACTGTAGTAAACACACTGGAAAGAACCAGAAACTATCGCAGGCTTGCTAGATAGCTTCTTTAAAAATAATTTCACAAGGCCGAGTCCGGGCCCAAACTGACAATTTTGCCGAGGTAGGCGAGATCATCTCTATGTTGGACAGGAAACTGTTAACGAAAGTTTAACACAATGATTTTCGACAGGTGGGTGGGTTTAGGCACATCGAGACTTCCTTAAGGAGCACCTTTTCCTATCATAACAAAATATTTTTAAGTGATATTTCTGTAACACATAGAGATGTATTCTTTTACGTTGAAAAATCTTGTCTTTATGCGTCCTAATGCCAGGTTCGAAATATTTTATCTCATTATTAGGATGTTTAACTTTACAAATATGTATAATCTACGGTTTTAAATCATTTATAGAATGTACAGATATGGCTTTTAGATATAGTCTCTTATAATTCTGTTCAGAATGACCACATGCATTTACAGTTATCTATTTCACATTTTATTTGTCACGAAAAAATTTTTTTATCAGACGAATTTCTCCCGCCTTGCCAACGATGTAAACTGAGGGTCATCACATTCACACAAAAAATACTTAAATAAAGTATTCATAGTCCTCATAAAACCCCTACGTATGTGACACTAAGTTGCAAGAATCAGTCACTGATGCCTAGTCACTGTCTTAACAAATAACATAAAATCGAAAACAAATATATTTATAATAAGGGTATTATAGTTTTAGAATGCGCTACCCCACATTTTTAACGGACTGTTGTAAAATTTTAACAGATATTTCCAAGAGTGTTTTTATTTTCAATATCTCTGCTGTATATCGACTTCGAATCACTTGCCATACACCGATGTAGGTTCGAGCTTCACTCGGAGCGTACAAATTATTAATGTTAGCAAGCTTGTACATCTTTATCGTTAGCAAGCTTTTACATCTTTGTCTTAGATCTAGACTGGATGTGGGGCCTTAATTCAAAGCCCGGGTGTTAGATTTAGAACAAGTCTGCGTATTGGCGGTGGTATAATTGATTTGTTACAAAGTGACAAGGTGAGCTTTTGTGATCGCTCGGCGTCCGTCGTCCGTGCGTGCGTGCGTAAACTTTTGCTTGTGACCACTCTAGAGGTCACATTTTTCATGGGATCTTTATGAAAATTGGTCAAAATGTTCATCTTGATGATATCTAGGTCAAGTTCGAAACTGGGTCATGTGCGGTCCAAAACTAGGTCAGTAGGTCTAAAAATAGAGAAACCTTGTGACCTCTCTAGAGGCCATATTTTTCAATAGATCATCATGAAAATTGGTCATAATGTTAAACTTGATAGTATCTCGATTAAGTTTGAAACTGGGTTATGTGCGGTCAAAAACTAGGTCAGTAGGTCTAAAAATAGAAAAACCTTGTGACCTCTCTAGAGGCCATACTTTTCAATGGATCTTCATGAAAATTGGTCAGAATGTTCATCTTGATAATATCTAGTTCAAGTTTGAAACTGGGTCATGTGCCTTCAAAAACAAGATCATTAGGTCAAATAATAGAAAAACCTTGTGACCTCTCTAATGGCCATATTTTACATGGGATCTGTATGAAAGTTAGTCTGAATGTTCATCTTGATGATATCTAGGTCAAGTTCGAAACTGGGTCATGTGCGGTCAAAAACTAGGTCAGTAGGTCTAAAAATAGAAAAGCCTTGTGACCTCTCTAGATGCCATATTTTTCATGAGATCTTCATGAAAATTGGTGAGAATGTTGATCTTGATGATATCTAGGTTAAATTCAAAACTGGGTCACGTGCCTTCAAAAACTAGGTCATTAGGTCAAATAATAGAAAAACCTTGTGACCTCTCTAGAGGCCATATTTTTCAATGGATCTTCATGAAAATAGGTCAGAATTTTTATCTTGATGATATCTAGGTCAAGTTCAAAACTGGATCACATGAGCTCAAAAACTAGGTCACTATGTCAAATAATAGAAAAAATGACGTCATATTCAGTTCAAAACTGGGTCATGTGGGGACAGGTGAGTGATTCAGGACCATCATGGTCCTCTTGTTTTTGTAATGTTATAGGTGTGACTTTCCGATCAAACTTGTCTAAAGCTCCAAATTTTGAACACGTTATTAAAATGTTAGATAGATGTTACAAAATTGTTTTATATAACGCTTCGTTCGATAAATGTAATGTACCTATATGTAATTTAACAGAAATTAATTTTGTTTGACAACAGTGTTTACTCTCTGTTTTTAAAATGCTGCCGTTTTTTAGTTTTTAAAGATTTTTTCTGTTCTGTGTTTGATTTCTTCTGAAAGTCTGAATTTTATGCCCGTAGTATTTCACATATATTAACGATGAAAACGAAATAGCTATTTACGATCCCGCTGTATGAAATATTACAGGTAATTTTATAACAAAAATCGGTTGTTTCTATATATTTTTGCTCAACATTCTGCCATCATCATATCAAAATTGCTATAGAATTCGAATAATGTTTATTTTCTAGTGATGTTCAGGTTTGTAATATCAAATGATGAATATACTACGTGCGTTTTTTTTTCTCTCTTCTTTTTTTGTGCTTATGTGTGTGTGCGTGTGTGTGTGTGACGGTACTTCGTTGTACTTTATTTACCTTCTTCCCGACGTCGTCTGGTTTTGTACTGTACATAATCACTACTGGATTTTCTTATGGTGGCCTCTTTCATATACCTGTTGTTCTGGACAGTGCGCTGTATGCCACCATAGGTCCCTAACACATACATATATATAAAAGAATGCTGGCCTAACTTTAAATGTTTATTTTGTAATATTCTTGATTGGGTCCTTTATAAGGTTATTTTGAGGCCACTTCTATTAGTTTTATCTAGATTAAAGTTTAAACTGTTCAAATTGGTTAAAATTGAATAAAGTTTGATAAAATTTGTAACATTTGATAAAATCAGAGCGGCCTTTGCCGAAAAACAAAAACACAAAGACTCAGATTTCTGACTTATGTAAAAATATCTTTAAAATTCTATGCTAAAATTATAGTTAAAATGATTTCGTAAAAACCAGTGACTATCTTTGCCGAAATTTAACATGGGTGTAAGGATTTGTCTACAAATTTTTAAAATCATGGTCTAAATTTGGCCTATATAATTATATGGCTTTAAATTCGTATATGTTTATAAGGTTTCTTCAATTACCAATAACTGTGAAATTTTGATCGAAAATATCAACAATAAGAGCTTTAAATATTAAATAATTTTCTGCAAACCAATTTTATTTTCACCCTGCTCTGCCCTAGATGCTTACGTCTATATACCCCTCGCCTATTTGGTGAAGCCTTCCTTCGCGCCTGAATAGGGTCCATTATCGTGAAGGTGTCTGGTAAAATCAAGAGTGTGTCGGGAGTGCGTATCCCATGACCCATCCCCTCTCAGCTTGGGGTTCCGTGTCAGCTAGACATTTATGGAGTCCCTTACGAAAATGAAATATGGAAACAAGCTGGCATTAAGCTGCAAGGTAACTGTCAATGATCTGGTAACAGTCTGTCAAAAAAAAGGTAACTGGAAATAATCTGACTCCCATAGGGGAACAAACTTCCAAGAAAAAAAGTCTAGCTGAAAATAACATGGACACTATTTCCATATTACTTCCAGTTTCTGGGAATAACCTGTAAACTATATGACAATAAACTGGCTCATAACAATCAGCATGTAAACACACTGACAATATTGTCAGCTTGTTTCCAGTGTCTGAAAGAAATCTGGCAGGAAAATGGCAAGAAACTGGAAATAACAAGCAAATTCGATGAATTGGTATCCCCCGCCGAAAGGGTTTGTGGTGAGGAATGGCAAAAAGATATATCCGGCAAAAAGTTAAGGATGTTAATAAGAAGCAAATCATTTCATTAGTCAAAATCAATTTAACAGAAAACAAATGTTTAATTAAAGAGTACATAATAAATGTATGATACTTTGATCCTGACTTAAGAATTTATTTTGAATGGGATATGCTTACTGTAATAAGCTTAGCTTTTAAAATTAAATGCAGTTAATTGAAATGTGAGCTTGAAGTTTAACTGGAATGAAATATTGTCTTTGAGTGGTTTGGCACCAGGTGTTGCTGTTTTACATGTACATTTGAACTTAAAAGATCAGATGTCCTTAAGAGAACACAGGTAAGATATCTTGAAACGGCTGAGGGCAAGGTTTGTGCAGTCACAACTTAACATGTTGAAGGTTTGAACATTTAAAAAAAAAAAAAAAAAGGAATGGAAATATATATCTATATATAGATATATGTATATATTTATTTTTTTAGGGGGTGGGGGTGCAGGGGAATGGGAGAGGAAACAAAATTTCACATGTTGATTATAAATATTGATTGAAAATTAAAAATTAAAAAAAAAAAAAAAAGGTAAAAGGGTGAAGGTGGAGGGGGGGGGGGGGGGGGGGGCAGAGGATGCATGATCAGTGGTGGGCATGACTGGATGGGGAAGTGAGGTGGGGGAATGGTACAACTTAGAAGGTTTGAAAAAAATCTAAAATAAGAAATGAAAAAAAAAAAATTTTTTGGGGGGGGGGAGGGTGGGGGAGGGGGTGTGACCAAGGCAAGTGGGTGACCAGGTGTGGATGCGCAACTTCACATGTTTATAATAAATGTTCACAGAAAAGAATGAAAGAAATTTAATAAAATTCTGCCAAATGGTAAGTTTGTAATGTACAATTATGTGGATTTTTAGACAATTAAAGGGCAATAACTCTGAAGTTACAAAAAGAAATCCTTACAAAATTGTCTGTGCACAACCATATTATAGTGCTCTAAATTCTGTTAAAGTTTCATAGTTCTAGGTCAAATATGTCAAAAGTTATGATGCAGAAATTGGCATATCTATAGATCTATAGTACCCTATATAGTTAACACTAGAAACTTCTAAGGGCCATAACTCTGGTGTTACTTGGGCAATCTGTCTGAAACTTGATGGGCCCCATAACCTCATAGTGGTGAACATGTATATGAAGTTTGTTTGAAAAAAATCTAAAATAAGGAATGAATTTTTTTTTTTTTTTTTTTTTGGGTGTGGGGGGGGGGGTCAGGGGATAAGGGGGGAGGTGTGTGATCAAGGTAAGGGGGTGACCAGGTGTGGGTACACAACTTCACATGTTTACAATAAATGTTCATGGAAAAGAATGAAAGAAATTTAATGAAATTGTACCAAATGGTAAGTTTGTTATGTACAAATATGTGGATTTTTATACAATTAAAGGGCAATAACTCTTAATTTACAAATAAATCCAAATGAAATTGTGTGTACACAACCACATTATGGTGATCTAAATTCTGTTTAAGTTTCATAGTTCTAGGTCAAATATATCAAAAGTTATGATGCAGAAATTGCCATATTTATAGTACCCTATATAGTTAACACTAGAAACTTCTAAGGGCCATAACTCTGGTGTTACTTGGGCAATCTGACTGAAACTTGACGGGCCGCAAGAACTCATTGCGGTGAACATGTATATCAAGTTTTAAATAAATATTCCCAACCATTTCCTAGATATGGCTCCGGACGGACGGACGGAAAGACGGAAGGACGGACGGACGGACGGAAAGACGGACGGAAGGACGGACGGACGGACGGACGGACGACGCCAAAACTATATCCCTCCGACTTTCGTCGGGGGATAAAAAACATAACTTCTATAATCAAATTGATATGGCAACACACTGGAATTGTAAACAAGAGCTGTTGGGGGACAGCAATGCCTCAACAGCCTTGTCAATTGAATGAAGACAAAAGTCGGAAAAGGGGAATAATCTTGTAAAAATGCAAAACAGGATTATGGAACCTGCACAGTGCATATCAGCTTATGACAGTGGACAAGTGTGTGAAGTTTCAGTCCATTTCCATTAGTGAGTACTGAGATACCAGCTTACATACAAAAACTTAAGCAAAAAATGCTATGTGGAAAAAGGTGCATAATTTTGAAAAAAAAACAACAACAAAGTAGAGTTATGGGACCTGCTTAGTGCATGTCAGATCATGACAGTGAACAAGTGTGTAATTAGTTTCAATCCATTCCCATAAGTGAGTACTGAGATACCAGCTTACATACAAAACCTTAACCTTCTAAGTCGAAAAAAGGCCATAATTTTGTAAAAAAAAAACATACAGGCATGTCCAATAACTCTACTATTCTTTGAATAGTCGAGATAAAAATTACATAAGTGACAATATTGTATGGATTTTCTGTCTGTCTGACAGCACAGTGGATATAAATTTACTCAGAGCAGATTCTGACAATGCACTGGCTACACACTGGCAATACACTGGCAATATACCCATCTTAGCAATTTTCACAGCAAAACAAATATTACAAGACACCTTATCAAAATGGCCAAGTACTGCGTTTTTCCCTCCAAAATTATTTTCAGTTTTCAATAGTTTTCCAGCATTGATGGGCACATTGTAAAGGTACTTTTTCATCATTTTACAGTTATTTGTTTTCATTGTAACACAGATTCTGTCCGCAACAAGTATTTGTGCTAAACAGATACAGAAAATTTAAAAGTCATGTATTTTCGCTACCCTGTAAAATTAAACTTGCAAATTTACCATAATCTCGGTCAAATTTCCTTGGTTTCAATATTATATTATTGATAATTGAAATATTTCAAATCTTAATTGGTATTAAAATTGACTCACAAGCAAATGAAGGTTTTAAGTCACATTAAAATTCATATTAAACATTAATAAAGATAAATAGAAAAAAATATATACTGACACTAAACTGGAAACAAACTTCCCATACACTGACAATGCTATGACAATACAGTGGTAATAAAGACAATTTTCCTAGGGGGAAATAAATAAGATTAGTAACACTGAGTAGCAAGTGATATATTGGGATACTAGTCCATCTTTAGCTCAGTAGGTAGAGCGTCGATCTACGGATCACAGGGTCGCGAGTTCGATTTTTGGCTTATGTTCTCCATGACTATTTGATAAACGACACTGTGTCTGAAATCATTAGTCCTCCACCTCTGATTCATGTGGGGAAGTTGGCAGTTACTTGCGGAGAACAGGTTTGTATTGGTACAGAATCCAGGAACAATTGTTAGGTTAACTGCCCCCTGTTACATGACTGAAATACTGTTGAAAAACGGCGTTAAACCCAAAACAAACAAACAAAACTGGTCCATCTGCCACACTAATGTATAAGTGCTCTTAACTTTGTACTGCATAAAGGAATTTAGTCAAAACTTTAAATAATGATTCCAGTTTGCTAAAGTGTTTCTCTTGTCCATGTAAGAGAGCCTAGCATGTTGTGACTGACTATACACTGACAATACAATGACAACACACTGGCAATATGCCAGTGTGTTGTCAGAAAAATATTTCCAGTTGACTGGCTGTGCACTGACAATACAAGGACAACAGACTGGAAAGTCCAAAAAGCCGCTTGTTGTCAGTTGTGTATCCAGTGTGTTGCCAGATTGACACTGCATACCAGTTTGTTGCCAGTTTGTTGTCAGTGTTTTATTTCCAGCTACCTCTATATAATTTAGCTCCTTCAAATAATTTTATATGAAAAATCAATGCAAACTTTGTTAAAATGTCATCACTGACAACAAACTGTATATAAACTGACAGCAGACTGGAAGTTAAATTTTACAGCTGGTTTTCAGGTCTGGAAATTAGCTGACAAGTACATGAACACATGATGGTTATTCAGTGGCAACACACTGGATCAGTTTATTGTCAGCTCTGGAAATAGGCTGGCAAGTAACTGGATTTTAGAGTATTATTCACTGGAAACACACTAGACATAAACTGACCATACACTGACAATAGGGAAGGTTTTTCATAAAGGATGTAGATCTAAAGGTGTAAGAGAGAAAAAGATAATGAGTATTAAACCCCATTGTCAATTCATCGCATGTGCTAACTGTACTCTTAGAAATAAATTGTTATTACATCTAACGAAATTTTCATTGCTGCTTCTTTTTAATGCTATATGTGTAGATGCCATTTATTTCACAAATTAGCCAAATAAAACTTACATGTAGTTAAAGTTGATTCAATTCCTCAATAATTTATGTAAGAAATATCAAATGATATCCAAAATTACAAATTTTCTTGTGATTTTAAGCATGCGCAAGTGATAAAACCAATAACTTTACATAACTATTTTATTTAGATAGCTACTATGATTCATCTTCCATTAGTTTGGTCTTTCAAAGTTTTGATGTTTAGAATGCTAGTCACAAATATAAAACAATCAGAACATCAAATTCTTTTGACTAATTTTATGACATGGCAAATTTTTGCCCAGCGATTATAATAATAATAATAATAATAATAATGACTTTATTTATTGAGGCAACACTATTAGGCATGCACAATCTTCCAAGTGGGCCTCAAAATGCATTATGCATTTGTTAAATAGTTTAAAAATAAAAACTCATATTTTCATGTTCATGAAACTTGGTAAAAATGCAGGGCCGGACCGAGGAGGCCCATGACCCCACCCCCAGTTAGCTGAGAAGTGACCTATACTCATTAATGATGCAACCTACTATTTTGGCAAAGGAATATTTTTTCTCAAAATTTAGACCCAGAGGCCACCATTATATACCTGCACCCCCTGACCCCACAATCAAGAGGGGAGTAAGGAACCCCTGTAATACCTCAAAATTTAGACCTAAAAATGCACCAGAGGCCACCATTTTATGCCTGTGTTTCAAAAACTTTCCAGGGGGAGAGCCCCCAGAACCCCCAAAATATTAGGGCACTACACCCACCAATAAATGCACCTTAGGATATCAATTCATACCTGTATTTAAAAATATTCCAGGGTAAGACTCCCTGAATCCCTAACATGGGCAAGGCTCCCCCACATACAATACCTTTCTCTGCACCTTGGGGGTGACGTCTTCGTTCAAGACTGGTGCCTCCCCTGTCAAAAATTTCTGGATCTCGTGAAGTTCCTAGGCAATGTTTGAAACAAGCTCGTATTGGGTCGAAAACTATGCCAACACTGATATCAAAGGAAAGGCTTTTGTTAACACTGTAGATGCCACTTTATGACCTTATCTTCATTACACTTGGTCAGATATTTATCTTTTATGATTCCAATGTCAAGTTTAACAGGCCATTGAAATAGGGTCAACATAACTGTCTTCTTTTCTTGAAGTCAGCTTTTCAAAGGACCAAAACCTTGGAGAAAAAAAACCAACAAATTATAAGTAAAGTAAAATTACTGGTTTTATCAGGTGCGCATCTAGGCATTGTAGATGTGTTACATGTTAATTCTGTACAGTAAGTTTTTTGACGCATGTGTAGCTATTGCCCATTTGAAAAAATTAAGGGGCATGAAAGGAGCTTTTCAGTGTTGAAATGAAAATATACTGGTGTTATACCATTCAGCTGGTTAAAAATGTCAATCTCTTCATTGCTGCAATCTATAAGTTATACTTTTTTTAAAATGGTGCACATACCACTTTTCTTAGATTTGTTATCTGCATAACAGTACAAGTTGACTTTTTCTCCCTGAAATAAATGCAAATTATCACTACTGATAAGGCTTAGTTTATACTAATTTGCTATCTAGCTCCATTCCCTTACAGAAGAAAAAGGCCTGCTGCGTACTCTTGCTGTGTACATACAGCGTATATGATGCGTACATGATGTGTACTGAAATCAAGGGCTTTAAATAGTACGCAGGATATACACCGCACATACACCGATAGTACGTTTGTAGTACACTTTTGACATGCAAATGAGCTCTGCCGCGTACTACTTGCTGCGTACATGCTGTGGACTATATAGTACACAGGATGTACGCTGGAGGAATTTAGTATGCGGGAAATAGTACGCAGCATGTACGCGGCACATACACTTTTCACATGCAAATGAGCCTGCGGTGTACTACCCCTGCGGCGTACATGCTGTGTACTCCTGCGGCTTACATGCTGTGTACTCCTGCGGCGTACATTCTGTGTACTCCTGGCCCGAGTCCTGCGGCGTACATGCTGTGTACTCCTGCTGCATACATGCTGTGTACTCTTGTGGCGAAACTGCTGTGATAATGTAAATTCCTTACTCCACCAACTTTCTTATGCAAATGCTGATCATTTGGACAGAAAAAAACAGAAAAAAGATAAGTGACATGCATCAATAAGTATTTACCCTTACCAAAATAATGTAGATTGATGTTATCAAATAAATTAGTATGCTTTTCTTCATCCACTTTTCAATGAAATAAATCAATTTTTGTAGCATGTAATTTGGTAAACATCTGAAGAAAATGGCGTAACTGCATCAAGGGGAAACAACTTTAATGCAAATAAATATAAGTGTTAAAAATTTCGAAGTATCTGCGGTGTACATGCAGTGTACTATTTTCTTGTACAAGTCCCTCCTGCGTACATGCAGTGTACTCCTTAAATTTTCAGAGTCTGTGCTGCGTACTTGAAGTGTACTAGTGACCTCCTGCGTACATGCTGTGTACTCGTCGGAATAGTACGCGGCATGTACGCGGCATGTGGTGTATGTAAAATGTACTCCTCTGGCGTACTACTGTGTTCGCGGCATATACACAGCAAATACGCAGCATGTACGCCACAGAGGCTTGCTTCTGTAAGGGTTGTGATGGAAGCTGCAAGCTCATTGTGATTACTCTCGAATTCGCTTCCTGGAAAAACCAGTACTTATGTCATATGAGAAGTCATGTTTGTGACCAAAATGAGTCAAACCTGCAACCCCTTGATTGAGTATCCAACACTTTATCTATAAGATAACGCATTTATAGTGACTAGATATTGTATCAGCTGTTGGGGTTTTGTGTATACTGGTTATGTTCATATTGATGTATAAGTAATAAATTTTGTAGTCAATAACTGCACATAATATAATGTTACGTTAAAATATTTATGCAAACTACATATTCCGCATCACATAGCTGTCTTAATCCCCATAGTTTCAATGTAAGAACACTTTCTACTTACTGTAGGGAGAGATCTGGGTTCAAGTCCCAGTGGGGATGTCATGCATTAAAGTGATATGGGATATAATTCAACTGTCTGTGTAATTCAAAAGAAGAATTAAGTTTCAAAACACATATTTTATAAAAACAAGACACTATATTATGTAGTAAGATCATTTTTTAATGTGCCCATTTCCTCATCACTTTCAGATCACATATGTAGACATATACACACAAATATAAGCATATAATTAGTATCATATTAAATTACAGTGTATATAACTATATATGCAATGCAATGCAGTAACTGAAACAACTGCAGTACATCTTTTGATAATAGAGAGTTTGAGATTTCAACCTTCGCCTTCCCCTTCAACGTCTCTTGCGAAGTTAACGTATAAAGTTGAAGTTCGATTAAAATTCCTTGAGATTTCAAACATTAGAATGAACCTTACTTCTTTTAATCCGCCCATTCAATTTATCCGTAATTATGATCGTTTTTTTCGTGCATTCTGATACCAATTGTCCGAAAGGGCAGGAATTTTACATGCGGCTTTAGAATTGAAAAAATGAAAATTAAATAAAAAAAACAAAAAACATTTCAATTAATATAATCATCGCATGGATATTAGAGCGATTACCAAACAGAAAAAGAAATCAGACGATAAAACAATGTGAACAATGTAAAAAATCGTTAGTGTTGCTCCAAACATTTAGGTTTTATATAAAATTATGTCAGTATAGTCAGTATACAATGCACGATTGTAAATCATACATGAGAGGAAATAAAAATGATTATTTAATTTACATACCTAAAATTATTTTCCATTGGGTTTCAATGGACCGCGATCGTGCAATATTTTTCCATATCATGACGTTGAACGCTTTCATATCGGACTAGTCCTAATCCGTGACTCTAGTTACCTCCCCCGACGGTGCGTCCATTGCGGATCTCGTTTCTTTAGATTTTTTGTTGCTATTGTGTGTTTGTTTAATTTGTAATTTATGCAACATTTTGTTTACTTTTACACTTTGATTAATCTGACCTATTAGATACTGGCATGTAGTAATTTATCAGACTGAAATGAAATGAAAGTTATAATTACGTCATGAGTTGGACTAATATGGAATGGTTTCTTAACGTTGTAATGGAAAGAATCGCGTGACGTCCATGGCGTCCACGCGCACGTTGCGACAAAAAGTTGACGTCATTTTCGCGGAAAATATTAATGCGCGTTAGTTTGATTTATTAATTGCGTTTTCGGAGATTTTTTTTCCGTATTTTTTCCTGTCTTTCGTGACAGAACGATAATTTAGATATAAATTAATCATTTGATAGTGGATATGTAATAAAAAATTTATCAACTTTGTATGTGGATATATGCACTTGTTCTTTCGCAGACAATATTGCGCTCCTAAGTCGCGCAATATTACCGCTGCAGAACTCGTGCATATATCCACATACAAAGTTGATAACCTATTATGATCATAACAAAGTGATAATGACACTCTGTATGACTCTGTATAACGCCAAACTCTCAGACAGCACAATATGATTTTAATATACTATTTTATAAGTAAAGCATCTGCGGATCCAGGAATTTTAGTTAGAGGGACACCAACATTAAAGAGGGGGGCCACCCATTTCAGGGGGGTGAGGGGGGAGGGGTAGGGTAGGGTCAACCCGAGTTTCAAGACCTACTTTCTTTGTAAAATGTTAGAAACAAAGGGGAATTAACCCACAATGTCCCTCTGCCAGGCTCTGGTTTCGTGCATTTAAAGAATGGAGTTATCCCATACGGCTAACAGAAAACGTCTCTCATCATGATATCATTTATTTGAAATTGTCTGATACTTCAAAAGAATTTCCGTCTTACTAGTACCATTTTATGTTTATGATTAAAACGCAATTGTCGCATTAAGTGTCCGACAGAAACAGATTGATTTTATTTGGATGTGAAAATAAAATGTTCCACCAAATGATAATCGCGCGTAATTATTTATTTTTCAAGTAAAATGACTGTCATGCCATGTGCCTCCATCCAGATTTCAGTCTTTGGTGCCGAGTATGTAGACAGAGTAGATGTAAAAAGAATGAAGTTTCGACTTTCGTGATATCACATCTTCGGACGTTCAAAACTTCACTTCATACGACAAAAAGGCCCATCTGGTATAATCGATACCGCCTGGGGACACAAATATGCCGTAGAAGTTAAAGTTTGAACAAAATCTCAAAGTTCCTCAAAATCAGTTGATAACTTCATACTTCCAGGTTTAATTCAATGTATTTAGTTAAAATCATTAGCCATACAAAACTTCATTATTCTTATACCTATAAATAGTGTTTCGCATCAAATTTAGTCTAATTATATATATGGATAACCAAATAACTTAATAAGCAGAAATCCTGAAACTAAGCTTTTTATTTCGCATAGTAATAAAGCGAAGTCTTAGGCTTACGTGATATTACATGGAAAACTTTAGTAGCAACGTGTGATATAAATGAAATACACGCATATCGGTGACGTTTTACCCAAAATATATATGAGAGACGTTGAAGGGGAAGGCGAAGTTTGAAATCTCAAACTCTCTAATATATGTCATTAAGATATTGATACCATATTGTGTATGTACATGTATACCATAATTGCAATGATCCAATTCATTTAAAGGATCAGGCAATGTACAAACAGCCAATGTCTATTGAGTTTTCACTTACTATAAAGTTACATAGATATGTATATTTTTCTAATGACCTGTTAAGTACCTTTAGAGTTAGTCAATCACATTTGAGCAACAAGTTATTAGTTATCATTCATCATTTTTACTGAATTCTATTATTCAAGGCACAAAGGGACACATTTCATACTGGAAATGTATTTTTTGTCATTTTTAGTTATATGAAGAAACGTGTAAAGCTTTGCATGCAAGTACAAATCTGACTATAAAGACCTATAGATGTATTTAAAAAAGAATTTGAATGCATACTTAAGTGAAGCAATGTCAAAATTGTATTGAGTTATCTATTCTAATGCTTGGAGTACAAGTAACTGAGACAGCAACAAAATCTTTCATTCAAATTAAAGTAAGCCGAAGCTAAAACCTAAATGTTCAAAAGTTTGAAAATAAAATGAGACTAATTTGTTAAAAGGAACAATTATATTTATCAGTATTTAATTTCAACTGATATTTTGTCCTAAAAGTTTATGCTAAGTTAGAAGTCATGACTTCATAGATATTTAAGGTAAACATTAATTTTTCCAGATTAAGAAAATTTTGATTAATTTAATGTATTTTCTATATTTACCAGGATCACACAGAACTACACACTTGACAAGCATGAAATCATTGTCAAGTGTATCCTTCATAATAGATCATCCTGAGAAATTCCTGACAGACGAGATGTTTGCACTGTTTAGAACAGCATCAGATGATATTAGTCATATTGTTATAGATGAAGCCCATATCATCCAGAAATGGGGTGCTAATTTCCGACAGCAGTACAGTAAGCTACAGAAGTTACGGGCAGTTCTACCTGCAGGTATATGTGATGTTCCCAGTGTTTACTAAGTATTGAATTAAATAAATGTTAAAATAATTCAGTCAAGCAATCTGAGTTGCAAACATTGTGCTATTTTGGTTTAAAGAAATGAAATTATAAATAAACTTGAAACTATTTACTTATGTCATCATGTTGAATGGACAATATCTTTGAATTTTATGATATTGTACACTTTTCCTTAAAATCATACATTCACATGTCTTTTAAGACCAACATATTATTGTCAATGGACTTGATTTTGATATAAATAAAAGCTGCTGCAATAATCTTAATATTAAACTTTTCATGTGTACTGTCAATGTAATTTTGATTAATTAGCATAATTTTTGAAAACAGTTTTTCATTATGGTCATTTATTTTCAATTTGTTGTCTAACGCCATTTAGATTTTCACATGTTTTATGTTGCTAAGTAAGTTGAAATACATGTTTAAAATTTAAATTCCTTAATTGCAAATTGAATTTGGTACAACAGTATTACATGTGTCTAAAATGCATTTACAACAGTTACTGTTACAGTATGTTAAGTTGAAATTCAACAGAAATGCAAGTCTTCTTTATATCATTACCTCCCTTGCATACATTTTTATGTGAAGTATAGATAATTTGGGATTTAAAATTGAGTTCGAAAAGCACCAATTATAATATTGCACATGAACTGTCATAGTATAAATCATGAATCATGTTTATTGTACTTGTACATATTTATACAGTGGACCATATTTTAAATTGGCTCTGCCAAATATGTCATCCACTATAAATAAAGCCGTTACTTACTTACTTACTATAGTATGAGCTTTAAAAGGAGAATTAAAAAGTGTAACAATAGAATAAATAAAAGATGCTAGTATATTCAGCAGTATTCACACTTTTAACAAAAGTGAAGGAATGTAATTATCAGAAGTAGGTTGTATTAAGAATTTGATGTATTCTATGTTCATTAAAGAAAATGTTGCAGCCACATTTTGAACATTAAAATTTTTACATTTTATTCCTGTAATCACATTCTGCATATGTGACAGGAAGACAAGCCAAATAAGTGTCATGAATAGATAAAATAATTCAACAAGAATCATTTTTACATTAACCATTATATTGAAAGGTGTATAATTGGTTTTCTTCTAACAATTTAAATTAGTGCAATTGAGCATGTGACTCAAAACCTTATGAAATGAGTATTCCTACTTAACATGTCTGATTTCTTTATCTTTCAAAGGTAGACTCTGATTAAAACCTTAAAAACAAAATATTTAAAATTCAGCCAAAGTTCTGGCCCTGACTGGCTCAGCTGGTAAGGAAAAAATTAAACAGATAAAATCAAGCGTGCTCATGAGAAATGTGTTGGAAATAAGAGCACCTCTCAGTAGACCAAACATAAAACTTTCTGTGAAAACAAGGCTGTCCAGTTTCCATGTTGAAGAGTCCTTCAAGCAAGTCCTCAATCCAGTTATTCAGGAATTGAAGGAGGATCCAGATAAATTCGGAAAAACTGTTGTTTACAGTGATTTAAAGTGGTGTGGATTTGGGTACCAGGAGTGCCTTAGATGCTATCCTGACTTGAGAAATAAAATGGCTCAATACCATGCCCCTTGTACAGAAAGTGTATGTATGATTTGACCCTGATATTTTCTTTAACACTTCTGTGTAATGAAAAAAACTTGAAATGTTTCTTTTCAGAATGTTCAATATTGATATTGATATATTTGACATTAATTACTGTAGGGCTGATGATAATTGATAATCTGTCCTTTTTCCAACAACCTTATTGTCTTGATTACACAGTGTAGACATGAACTACAAGCAGGTCTTCCTACATATTACATGATACAGTAACATAGATAAATTTCTTGTAAATTTCAAGATTTTTTCCATTTTTAGCTTGACTATTCGAAGAATAAGTAGAGCTATCCTACTCACCACGGCATTGGCGTCGGTGTTGGCGTCACACCTTGGTTAAGTTTTTCGTACCAGTCCACATTTTGACAAAGTCTTTTGAGATAAAGCTTTGAAACTTTCAACACTTGTTTACCATCATCATGGCCAGTTATAGGCAAGAGCACATAACTCCATCAAGGATTTTGGCTGAATTATGGCCCCTTTTGACTTAGAAATCATGGTTAAGTTTTTCGTACCAGTTCATATTTTGACAAAGACTTTTAAGATAAAGCTTTGAAACTTTCAACACTTGTTTGCCATCACCATGGCCAGTTATAGGCAAGAGTACATAACTCCATCAGGGATTTTGGCTGAATTATGGCCCTTTTTGACTTAGAAATCTTGGTTAATATTTCGTACCAGTCGACATTTTGACAAAGTCTTTTGAGATAAAACTTTGAAACTTTCAACACCTGTTTACCATCACCATGTCCAGTTATAGGCAAGAGTACATAACTCCATCAAGGATTTTGGCTGAATTATGGCCCCTTTTGACTTAGAAATCTTGGTTAAGTTTTTCGTACCAGTTCATATTTTTTGTAAAATGTTTGACATATGGCTTTGAAACTTTTTATCACTTGTTTAGTATAATAGTCTCTATCTGTAGGAAAGAGAACATATTAACTCTGTCATCTATTTTGGCTGAATTATGGCCCTTTTTGGACTTTGAAATTGGTTCTGTTTTCATACAAGTCCATGTTTTGTCAAAACTATTTGACATATGGCTTTTAAACTTTGAACACTTGCTTATCATTATGATTTACATCTGTAGGCAAGAGTACATAACTATTTTGACTAAATTATGGCCCTTTTTGGACTTTGAAATTGGCTCATATATTGCCATTTAGTGCAAGACTTATCGAAATCAAAGTAATACAGGAACATTGTTTGTCTAATCTATTTATTTCTTTTGTCTGAATATCCGTGGAAATATTTTGACCCCATTCTTCAGTCAATTCTTCGAATAGTCGAGCGCGCTGTCATCAGACAGCTCTTGTTTGTTCAGGTACTCCACACTTGAACATACTTTAGGTATGTCTGAACAAGTTAATGTAGAATTTATATGGCTTAAAAGAATATAACAATACATGTATCATTAAAAGAAAAACACTACATTTTATACTGAACTTTTACAGTTATTACTGAATGCCAGGATGGAGGTGATCTAAACAATCAGTTCAATAAAACTTTCAACTCTGCTTATCAATACTGAAACTTTTGACAAACTTTAGAAAGGATTTAACACAAAAATTGATTCATTTTATATTCAAAATGGAAATTGTATTGCCAAAAATGTGACTGGCACAGTTGAACAATTCTAAATGCATATGAAGAAAGACAACTCTGCATATCATATTCCTTCCAACAACATTTCAGTTGTGCCATGAGAAAACCAACAAAGTGGTTTTGCGACCAGCATGGATCCTTACTAGTCTGCGCATTAGCGCAGTCTGGTCAGAAATTGTGCTGTTCGCTAAATGTTTCTCTAATTGCAATAGGCTTTGAAACCGAACGGCACTGACTCCTTACCATACTCAGCGCAGATGCGCAGTCTGGTCTAGATCCATGCTAGTCGCAAATCCACTATGTTGGTTTTTTCTTATGGCGTTGCTCATATATGTCTTATAGTGGTTAAAATTTAAATCTATATGTCACAAAAATGTACTATTTCTAGGACATCACATATGCTTATTTCTTACAGATGCGAAAGGATGTCATGGATGGGATGTCCGAGGGAAGAATACAGTTGTTGTTTGCTACCGAGGCTTACAGCATGGGAACTGACATAAAAGACATAAGGAGAATTATACACTTTGGAGTTCCAAAGTCAATTGAAAGTTAGTATACTCAAACATTAATCATGTTGTAGTTGAATATAAATCTATGTATAAAGTCCAGAATCTGGAAATGTTAAAATCTGTACATTTATCATATATGTACATAAATTCTAGGAATATAAACAGCTTGGATTTGATAATAGGCACAAAAATCCCATATTGAAACTTTTAAAATTTTATACTAAGCACCTTCCACATTGTATGTTGCTCAACAACTACTTTCAATGATCTGAATAAGCTGACACAGTTATATAAATAGCACAAACATAAATGTCACTCATTTCATTTTCATATCAACATACATTTAACATTGCAAGTAAACCAAAAATAGAAGGGTCATTACAACAGTTGCTACATTTGAGATTTTGCATCCATGGATTTTACAAAGACAGCTCACACCAGGTGCATGCATGCCTCATCAGATCTGCTCTGGCAAAATACACCTGAGCCAAATACAGCATCCCACATTGAGCTACTTTTAAAACAACCCTGTTACATTACTCATTCATGTAAAAGGAACTATTCTATCACCAATATTTCTTATAAATCTCAAATCAACAAAGTGTAAATATGTGTGACTCTGAATTATATGATTTAACTTAAGTTTCAAATGAATAACCTTAAAAAATGCCAGCAATGCAGAACAATCATTAAGAAATACATTGTCATATAGCACAAATCAAAAATAAGTACTTACCTCTAAAATAGATAGATTTAAAAAGAAGCCAATAATGTCCAATGCAAAACATGAACTTTATAGATGAGACTCAAAATCTGAAATAGAGAATACAGCATGTAAAATGCTAAAATAAATTTTCTTTCCTTAGCTTGAATGTATTAATAGCATAAACAAATGACACTACTAAAACTTGAAAAAAAATCAAGCTTTAATTAAATACCTTTAATATTTCTACCTATGTATCAAATAACAATGTGATAAAACAGATTGTTGCAGAATGAATTTATCAAGCTATATGCTTAGAACTTTCTGTTACCTTTGATGCACTTTTTGAAACATTTTGTCAGAAATTGTTCACAAATATATACATTGCACAGTTTGCAAAAAAAAAAATGTCATTCCTTGATGTATACATGCAATTAACTAATATCATTATAATAGATTGTACAGTTTTTTAGCAATTCATACACACAAATTATATAAAGATAGTGCCAGATTATGTTACATGTCTAGTACTGTCATACAAAAGCAAGCTTTTGGGAGAAGTTAACATTTAAATATCTAGCACATTACATGGAACTGTTTAAATTATCATGATGCATAATGCAAGTAATCACAACAAGTATATATACAAGTATGAACAATGATTATTTTGAATTTATACCACAGCATATATTCAAGAGGTTGGAAGGGCTGGCAGAGACGGAAAACAAGCAGAATCTGTGCTCTTTTTTAACAACAACGACATAGCATCAAACAGAAGACATATAGAAGCTGCTGTTGCAGACTACTGCAAGGAAACTGGATGCAGATGGGAGTTTCTTTGTAAGTACTTTAACTGCAGCACCAACCTAAATCCTAACAAGCATGATTGCTGTGACAATTGCAGTAAGTCCTGCACTTGTTATGATTGCAGTGACTTCGATATGGAAGTTCTGGATTCCACAGAAGTTAATTCTGAACACAATTCATTCTCGCAGGAAAAAGCAGATATGGTGTTTGGGACATTAATTGAATATTTCAAATCAGTTAGTTATATACAGGCCTTACATCAACAGTGGCCAGAAAACTTTCAAAAAACTACGAAATCTACACTAAGAAAGACAGGATATCTGCTGATTTTAAAAATCTGAATCAGCAATATCAGAACAACATTGCTGTCATTATATCAGAAATAACAAGACTAAATTAAAATACCTATGTAAACCTTAAATATACAATGTAGAGATATATCCTAAAAGTTTCAATGGCAGACATACATTAAATAACATGCTCATTGACATATTTTAATAATTATGTTTCCCACCACACAGTGGTGTGGGAGACATATTGATTTACTCCAGTCTGTCTGTCTGTGTGTCTGTCTGTCACAAAGCTTGTCCGCACTCTAAGTCAAACATTTCTCATCTGATTTTCACCAAACTTAAACAAAATGTGTTTGACCATAAAACCTCGGCCAAGTTCGATATCTAGCCAAATCGGTCCTGACATATTGGAGTTATGGCCCTTGAATTACCAAAACTCGGTCTTTTTACTCTTGTCCGCACTCTGAGTCAAACATTTCTCATCCGATCTTCACCAAACTTGAACAAAATGTGTTTGACTATGAGACCTCAGCCAAGTTCGATAACTAGCCAAATCAGTCCAGGCATTTTTGAGTTACAGCCCTTGAATTACCGAAAAATTGGCCTTTTTACTCTTGTCAGCACTCTAAGTCGAACATTTCTCATCTGATCTTCACCAAACTTGAACAAAATGTGTTTGGCCATATGACCTCAGCCAAGTTTGATAACTAGCCAAATCAGCCCAGGTACTTTTGAATTATGGCCCTTGAATTACTGATTGGATCCACTTGACCAGACCATCTAATTGGATCCACTTGTCTAAACCGTTTAGAGAAACTAGACATTTTTCATAGGGGCAGTTGGGGAGACATGCGCTTTTCTCTAAAGCATCTCTAGTATTATGCTGGACTTCATTTACCTGAGGAGTATTTTATCAGACGTCATGTGGCATTTTGACATCATAATGCTCTCTTACTGGTCCACATGCCAGCCACGCATTGTTTATTGCAAATATCTAAGCTTGATTTCCTTCTTTGTTTAACTGAAAATCAAATCAAGTCGGGTTAGAATTAAAACAAGAGGGCCATGATGGCCCTATATCGCTCACCTGTTATCATTGCACTTGAGGACAAGAAGGTCCTCAGAAAAAATATCTAAGTCCAAAGGACAGGAACAACAAAGGGAAGAAATTTAACCAAAAAGAAAAAAAAATTCTTACAAGGTACAGGTATGTCAAAATACACCTAAATATTGGAGGTACCATCCATGCTGAACCACAGAAAAGTGGTCTCGGTTTTTCCCTACGGCCAATAATAAACAAGAGGGCCATGATGGCCCTATATCGCTAACCTGTTATCATTGCACTTGAGGACAAGAATGTCCTCAGAAAAAATATCTAAGTCCAAAGGACAGGAACAACAAAGGGAAGAAATTTAACCAAAAAGAAAAAAAAATTCTTACAAGGTACAGATATGTCAAAATACACCTAAAAATTGGAGGTACCATCCATGTTGTACCACAGAAAAGTGGTCTCGGTTTTTCCCTACGGCCAGTAATAAAAAAGTTACTAAAAATAAGCTATTTATAGTAACGTAAAAGGGAAGTAATTAAAAAATTTTATTGTAAGTGAACAAAAGAAGGATCTGCCAAATAAATCTGTTGACATAAATGAAATTTCAGATAGGTATCTTTATTAGTAATGGAGATATACCCATTTTAATTTGAAATAAAGGGAGGTAATTTGACATAAAATCAGTTCATAGTTATCTACCCTGATTGGCTCAGTCAAACTAATGACAATAAGTACTTACTGATATAAATCCATTTTGATTACAATCAGGGGAGGTAATCAGATAAAAATTAACTCTGGAACCTACGATTGGATCTGATATGTCATGGAATCCAAGATTTATTGTTGAAGATATTTTGCAAGTTTGTATCAAATAAAACCATAAATGAAGTCTCTATATGGCTGCAAAAGCCAAAATAGCCAATTTTGGACCTTTAAGGGGCCATAACTCTGGAACCCATCATGGAATCTGGCTAGTTCAAGAAAAGAACCAAGATATTGTGGTGATACAAGTTGTGTGCAAGTTTGGTTAAAATAAAATCATAAATGAAGCTGCTATTGTGCAGACAAGGTCAAAATAGCTAATTCTGGCCCTTTCAGGGACCATAAATCTGGAACCCATTATGGGATCTGGCCGGTTCAAGAAAGGAACCGAGATCTTATGGTGATACAAGTTGTGTGCAAGTTTGGTTAAAATAAAATCATAAATGAAACCACTATCGTGCAGACAAGAAATTGTTGACGGACGCACAGACGGACGCACAGACGATGGATGACGGACGAAGGGTGATCACAAAAGCTCACCTTGTCACTATGTGACAGGTGAGCTAAAAAATAAATAAATTGAGCCTCACCATGAGAAAACCAACATAATGGGTTTGCAACCAGCATGGATTCAGATCAGCCTGTGCATCTGAGCAATCTGGTTAGGATCAATGATGTTTACTTTCAAAGCCTATTGCAATTATTAGAGAAACAGTTAGCCAACAGCATGGATCCTGACAAGAATGCGCGGATGCACAGGCTGGTCAGGATCCATGCTGGTCGCAAACCCACTATGTTGGTTTTCTCATGACGCAGCTCATATAATGTGTTTTAAGAATGTTTAGGCCATTAGAAAAACATCACTGTTTACAAAAAAAACATGGACATTCGGCGTATGCCCACCAGATGACTGTCTTATTTCTAGAAATAGAAAATACAATGTATTTGTATACAAAAAAGATTTCTCCTTTTCTATGCTTTTCTAATATCACTTATTCATTGAAATAAGAACTGTGTTTTAAAATATGATAGAATGTTTTCTTCAGAAATAGTCTCATAAAATTCGAATTTTAATTTTTTTATGGACTTTACACTGTTTTATTATGTATATGTAATTTGTTCACATTTATGATACATAGATGAATAAATAAATAAAATAGATTAAAAATATTTATACCAATCACATTTTGTTCTTTACTTGTTTCTACTGCCATCACCTCATCATACAGTCTTTCAAATGTTTTGTACACCCATTCTTTTTTCTCCTGCAGTCAAAAGTAGAACAAAAATGACAACAAGAGGGACAAGATGGCCCTAAGCCGCTCACTTGAGTAACACAATGACAGTGTAAACATGTTTTACTAGTGATTTCATGGAGACAAATCATTTTGACTAATTTTCATTCATATTGGACCAAAAAATGTGGCCTCTTGAATGTAAACAGCTTATTCTTTAATTTATCCTGGTGACCTAGTTTCTGAACCTTGAGACCCAAATGAAAATTCATATATTTTATGCACACAAACATTCTGACCAAGTTTCATACACATCAAATGAACAAGAGTATTAACAAGCTTTTCCTATGATTTGACTGGGTTATCTAGTTTTTGACCCCATATTGACTCAGTTTTGAAATAGCCTCAGAAACATCAAGATAAACATTTTATCAAGTTTCATGAAGATAGGGTCATAAATAAGGCTTCAAGCGTGTTGACAAGCTTTTCCTTTAATTTGACCGGGTAGCCTAGTTCTTGACCCCACATGACCCACTTTCGAATCTGGCCTAGAAATCATCAAGATAAACATTCTGAACAAGTTTCATGAAGATAGGGTCATAAATGTGGCCTCTAGGCTATTAACAAGTTTTTTCCTTTGATTTGACCCTGATACCTAGTTTTTTACCGACTTCCCTTTAATCCGGGCTAAAAAATTAAAGAAATCATCTGTGCAATTTTGTCTCAAAGAAAAGCTTTAAAATAAAAATTGTTGGCTGAGGGCCAAACAGAAAAATTTTCCCCCAAAAAAGGGGCTTAAACTCAGAAACCCATAAATGAAGTCTCTATATGGCTGCAAAAGTAAATAGAAATTTTTGGGCCCCTTTAAGGGCCCCAAAATTTTTAAACCAAGATGGGATTTTGGCCAGTTTCGAAAAGGGAAACCCGGTATTTGCCCGAAAGTTTTGTACAAATGTTTTACAAAAGATCACCTGCACCCGTGAGAGGTGAACTTAAAAAAATATTTTGAAAGACATTCAAATAAAACATAACAAAAAATCCAGACATGAAAAAAAATTTTGTGCATGTGCTTTCCAAAAAAACTTTTTACATGTACGTAGTGCCCCCAAAAGGTTCCTTTTATTAAACAATATTTCCCTTTGTTGGTATCTGGAGAAAAAGGCTTTTAAGAAGATATATCAGATTTTCTTTTACCCAAAAATTGTAAAATTTTTTTTGCTTTTTTTTTTTTTTTTTATATTGTTCTTCCTCATTTCTTTTGAATTTGGTGGCACATTCTTGTTTATTGTCCATAAGGTCTTCAAACCAAAGAAGTGTTTGCCCAAATTTAAAAGATGTAGGCATCAACATATGACAATACAAAATCTTTGTCTGCATCATATGCCTTTCTGACATCATCGTCAAAGTTTGTGCGCATGATTTTTTCAAATTTTTTTAAAATAAAAATATTATGGATGTTAAAAACTCTATGGGTTTTTAAATTAAAGAAAATTGCAAAAAAGGGTGTTTTTGTGAAAGCGGGGTATGTAAGGGCAAAAAAGTTTTTTTTTTTTTCAATATGTGTCTTTTTTATTTAACCATATCAGTAGCCGAATCTGTCACATTCACTTTTGTCATAGACCTTTGTCTCTTTTGAATTATTTATATTTACCTTTATAGAAGATATTTTTTGAGTGCCCTTTCATACTGAATTTATCAAGTTAGTTGAATAAAATTATAAAATGTTAGATTCTGCGGAGTCGGTCAGTCAGTTTGAGTCAGAGGCAGTCAGTCCGTCAGTTGGTCACTCAGTCAGAGTCAGATTCAAAGTCAAAGTTGGTCAGTCGATCTCGGTCAGGTTGGTCGGAGTCAGTCAGCCAGTCGGTCAGCCGGTGGGTCAGTCGGTCAGTCATCAGAGTCTGTCAGTCAGAGTCAGAGTCAGTCGGTCGGTCAAGCAGGAAAGAAAGCAAGAAAGCAACAAAAATGCACTGAGTGAATGACATATTTCACTGATTTTGGTAATGGATTTAATGAAGAAGCTATAAGTTGATACCTCTGCTTTCATTGTTCCTGTATCTTTGCCACTGTTGTGATTATATAGTTGTTTACAAAACACCATTAAGAAATTCATCAACAGATTTTGCTTCGGAGAACCGCTCTCTTGTGAGTTGGTCACCTCCAATTTGTATATGCAGGTCATCTGGTACTGCTCCATATGTCTTGTCTACAACATCCTCATAAAAATCCAGTATGTCGACAACCTGGAGAAAACATCTTATGATATGCTGAATACACAAAGGATATATCTGTTTATTTTGAATATAGGTTTTGAATATACCTCACTGAGAAGTAAGAAAATTTCAAAGATTTTCACAAACATGTAGCGCGAATGAAAATGTGAAAATTTTCTTACTTTGAAGTGAGATAATTTTTTCCTTTTCAAAAAAAAAAGTGAACAAAAAATTTCTTTATATTTTATGCAAAATTACTGAAATGTGCATTTGCAAAAAATTCTAGCCCCTGCAGGGGAAAAAACAGACCGGAAACGTGCATAACCGACGGGAGGGGCAATTTTGTTGTGACGTTAGAAAAAGCGCATCATAAAGTTCCTTTTTTATTTTTTTGCTGAAATAAAAAAAGAATATAATGGTATCAACTGCTTTCGTCTCTTTTGAATTCTGCTTTTTGGTTTGGGCAATACAAGCAAAACCACGCTGAAGATTTTTATTAATATAAAACAGGACAGACATTGAAAAAGTTTATGATAAAAATTTTTAAAAAAAACGGGGACAAATATTTGAAAAAATGTTGTTTTTAAATAAACTATATGGACAAATTACACTCGTTTTTTTTAAGATTGACATAATTTTATCAAATCCCCGATCTAATATGTATTTTTGCCAGCAGTTCAGTGTAATAATTTGTCTTTTATGGACCTTTTAGTTTTACTGTGCTCCCAAAAAAGAGTACCTTCAAACTGTAAAGCTGGAAAAAACTTTCGACGCTACATCAGCAATCAATAAGGCGTAAGATGATTTCATCTCTGCCTTTTCAGTGCTATTGATTATAAAGTCTTCAACCTGTAACAAAGTTTTTATTTGGCATTTATTTAAATGTATGCTACAAAATAAATATATGTAATATTTATAGTAAAATATCTTTTGTGGTAAATATAAAGATAATATTTACTAATAAACTTCAATCTTAAATAGATTTTTCGCATGGTTGTAACAATAAGGATTCCAATTGTGTGATATGGCTGTGGAGTATTTTAAAAATACTATATACCTTCAAAGTATTCCAATCACATTGTGGTGATACTGATGACAAAATGGTAAACTGCTGAAGTCATTGCCAATAGGGCACTACAAAAGCTGATGCATAATCTAAAATAAAGACAATTTTCCACATATTAATAAATGGGAAAAAGGGGAAAAATTCTAGACATTTCAAAACATTGCATTAAACGAACATTTTTTTATAAAAAGCTGTTTGATAAACTGCATAAATGAATTTATAAAATAATGATAAAAAGTTTATGTTTAATAATATAATTTGTTATTCAAACAATAGGGAATTAAATAATTGGTGTAACTAACACAAAGTATTGACTTACAACAATTTTTGAACAAATAAAACCCTACAAGTCAATTGACAGGTATTTTCAAACAACTGTTTGTCAGTAATGAGAAAAAAAATTTTAATGAAATGTTTGAGTAATAACAGCAACTGTTTTTCAACAGTTTCTGATGTGTACATATTGTTTGACTTACTTTTGAATTTCACATGTCCCTTACAGAAGAACCCTCTGTGGGGACATGCTGGGTATTGCTGTGTAATGCCCCGAACCAGTAGTACGCCAGGGAGTCATTTTTCATACCCCGCATGCCGGTACTTTTTCGACGAGCACACATGTACGCAGGGGTCACTAGTACACTTCAAGTACCGCAAGACTCAAAAATTTAAGGAGTACACTGCATGTAGCAGGAGGGACTTTACAAAAAATAGACACTGCATGTACACCGCAGATACTTCGAAATTTATAACACTTATATTTAGTTGCATTAAAGTTGTTTCCCCTTGATGCGCCATTTTCTTCAGATGTTTACCAAATTACATGCTACAAAAATTGATTTATTTCATTGAAAAGAGGATGAAGAAAAGCATACTAATTTATTTGATAACATCAATCTACATTATTTTGGTAAGGGTATATACTTATTGATGCATGTCACTTATCTTTTTTCTGTTTTTTTCTGTCCAAATGATCAGCATTTGCATAAGAAAGTTGGTGGGGCAAGGAATTTACATTATCACAGCAGTTTCGCCACAAGAGTACACAGCATGTATGCAGCAGGAGTACACAGCATGTACGCCGCAGGACTCGGGCCAGGAGTACACAGAATGTACGCCGCAGGAGTACACAGCATGTACGTCGCAGGAGTACACAACATGTACGCCGCAGGGGTAGTACACCGCAGGCTCATTTGCATGTGAAAAGTGTATGTGCCGCGTACATGCTGCGTACTATTTCCCGCATACTAAATTCCTCCAGCGTACATCCTGTGTACTATGTAGTCCACAGCATGTACGCAGCAAGTAGTACGCGGCAGAGCTCATTTGCATGTCAAAAGTGTACTACAAACGTACTATCGGTGCATGTGCGGTGTATATCCTGCGTACTATTTAAAGCCCTTGATTTCAGTACACATCATGTACGCATCATATACACTGTATGTACACAGCAAGAGTACGCAGCAGGCCTTTTTCTTCTGTAAGGGGTAAGAACTGATAACTGAATTATGTCAACCCAATGATATGTCTGGTGAATAAACACATCAAAGTGTCAATGTTCAAAGACATACACACACAGGTGAATGACTGATAGATGATTTTCTTAGTATGTGTCGTATTTACATATCTGGTGTATCAGTTGATATATTCAAATTAATAAACTAAGTGAAAAAGCATTGGTACAATTTAACAATGCCTTATCACTTTAATTTATCATATTTGATTTTTTTCTTCATGTTCAGCACCAAATCTGTTATCCCTCATTATGATAAAATGATAGATGAATTCACACAGCATCAAACCAAAGAAATGTGTCCAGCAGTATGATGAAATGGTTGATGAATCCACCCACTGGTCTTTGCTTTATGAATATCCAGTATATCAGACTTCACACAAGGAAGTTCACACCAGCAAAATAATGATGTGTTCCTCACATTTAGGTTAGGTTCTTGTCAGTTTCATCACGATGAATGATTCTCACAAATCAGTGTCCCAACGATGATAATGATAATTGATTTTCACACCTCAATTTCCAAATGATGAAAATGATGAAAAAATTTCAAAAAGTTAACGTTGGCCCCTGTGACATTGACCTTTGACCTGGTGACCCCAAAGTCAGTAGGGGTGGTGTACTCAATAAGTACTATCAGCATGTGAAGTTCGAAAGCCTGGGTGCAGTGGTTCGCGAGTAAAGTGCCTTCATGCAAAACGTTAATGTTGGTCCCTGTGACCTTGACCTTTGACCTGGTGACCCCAAAGTCAGTAGGGGTGGTGTACTCAAAAAGTTCTATCAGCAAGTGAAGTTTGAAGGTCCTGGGTGCAGTGGTTCGCGAGTAAAGTGCCTTCATGCAAAAAGTTAACGTTGTGACGAACTAACTAATGAACGGACGGACAGTTGAAAACTAATATGCCTCCCTTTGGGGGCATAAAAATAATTACTACTGTGTATTGATGGAATAACAAAATGGATGAAATAACAAGAATTGTCAAAAATTAATAACAAATTTTAAACCGTATGTATAGTGATAATACAGTAAGGTCATTCAACACCATAACAACCTATTACTTTGACTCATACACATGTTGGTTCTAAATCTGACTGATGTTGATTCTTAATACTTGTACAGAAATTGACATTGTCTCCAATAAATCTTATGTGACCTGCTTCTCTACTGCTATTAGTATCTGATCATTGAAATATCCCTGGCCAATCTGGTCAATGACCTTTAAACTAGTATTGTAGCTTAGACATACTCCAAGTGGCTGCAGACGATCAAATATCTGGAATGATATTTGAATTCTTTCTAAAATGCATAAATAATATTTATGGAAAAAATTATATAATGATAAAATGATACATATGATGAAAAGAGTAATATCTTTAAAATTTGCAAAATTCATGAAAGACTTGTGCCAGAGTTATGCAACTTGTGCCATATGATGTGGGTGATAGGGTGGAACAACTGTTTTAAGTTTTCATCAAATCCATTTAGTAATATCTGAGAAAGATTAAAAGTGTATCAAAGCATTATAATGTATGTTATATCGGTGAAGGAGTTAGGGCCATTGTGTCACAAGATGTTAGTGAAAATGTTTAAAAACTGTTTTAGATTTGAATCAAATTCATACAGTAAAAGCAGAGATATAGTGAAAGTGCATTAAAACTTTAATCTGAAATTCTATGTATAAAGGGGGGTAATTAGTAATGGTACCAGGGGCTTTGTGTTATATGATGTGTAAGATGAAGTGGAACAACTACTTTCAATCTGAGTCAAACCCATTTAGAAATAACTGAGATATATCTAGTGGAAGTTCATCAAAACCTTAACCTGAAATTCTAAGTAAAAAAAAGGGGAATAATTCATGAAATATTGGCGTAAGAGTTATGGCCATTGTGTCATATGATGTGGGTGTTGACAAGGAATTACTACTTTAATGTTAAATTTTAAGCAAATACATCAAATACTTACAGAGATAAGGAGAAAAAAAGAGAAAGGGTTAAAGAGTTTAACCAAGGTGCGGATGCTAATGCCGGGGTGAGTAAGACAGCTCAACATGTACGTTGTATAGTGAAGCTTAAAAAAAGTCTAAACATAGAATGTAGGAAATAATCTACTTTCAATTTATCTTGGTTGTGCAACCAAGACAGTCAAAGGGAATATTAGAAACTTACACTGCTAGTTTATTTTGGCAAAAAATGTACTTGTCCATGCAGACATCAAAAATATAATACATTGTAAACTATTAAATTTAACAATTAAGTGAAATAATATTTATAAGTGACTTAGTGAACACAAACTAGTGTAAATGATAATTTCTTGATGTTTTGAACAAATCTTTCTGTTGACCAAACATTGATCACCCACATTTAGATTCTTTTTAATAAAACTGATAAAGTGTCTTGCGGATGAATGAGAGAAATAAGTAAGGTATTTCAGATAAAATGTGTACTTTCTGATCGGCAATGCTGTCAAATAGAGCCATGGTGACCACTCGTTGCACACGTGAAAGCTCTGCATTTCGGCACTGCATTATTAAAGCATACACAAATGCAAGCCTTGGAATGCGTTCCCTGAAATTAGATAACAGAATACTACTTTAACATGTTAAAATATTCACAGACATAACACTTAATACCATACACCATTCCTTATTTCTAATGAGATAGATACTAATCATCAGTTAAGTGTCAATAATGCTCCATAACATCAAATTTTGCAATTTGTCAACTTGACAAGAACTGTTTGTCTTCCTGTAAGAGGAAACTTGAAAATAATACATCCAGACTCCACCTTGATGGAATCATTTACTTATTACCGTAACCTTAGTACTTGCAAATTTGTGGTAATGGACTTTTTATATTATAAAAGTATGATAGTAAATAAACTAATTAAAACAAGAGATCACAGAGTGATCTTGGCGCCCACCAATGTGCCATTTTTGAGAGTTCCAAATTTCAAGACCTATTGACTAGCTCAAGGTCAAATTTCATTTTCGTACACAACACTGTGCATACGGTCCAAATTCGAAAGCTGTAGCTTGAGAAATGTGAAAGTAGGTCACTAGATCAATTTCAAGGACAAAGTTCTTTGTACACAAAACTATGCATGTGCATCAAGTTTGAAGGCTGTAGTTTGAGAAATTTGAAAGTAGGTCACTAGGTCAATCTTAAGGTCAAAGTTTATTTCGGTACACAAAACTATGCAAGTGGTCCAAATTTGAAGGTTGTAGCTTGAGAAATGTGAAAGTAGGTCACTAGGTCAAAATCAAGGTCACATTACACTTCAGAACACAAACCTATGCATGTGGTCCAAATTTAAAGCCTGTACCTTCAAAAATGTGAAAGTAGGTCACTCGTCCTATCCGGACTTTAACTCGCACTTAGAGCACGTAAATGCTTATGAATGATAATTGTATAATCAAAATCATGATCGTATGATAATCGTATGATCAAAATTATTACTATGCCTCAGAGTGTTATTATAGGAAAATTCAAACCACATGTTCTTGTTTTGACAAGGGCAACTGTCTAGCTGTATGTACAGCATGTCTGGGATGTTGTCCTACAACAACAGCACTTGTACCAGGATTGAAATTGTATACGTAGCACCGTGACTCCATTGAAAGCTGCCGAAGAAGCCTAGTAATATATTCCATACTCATGTACTATTGCTCCCATCAGATGATTTTTACTTTCCAAATTTTTCCATATGATTTGGGTGTTTCATACATCTTTCCTGGACCATGGCATTGATTATGATTCTGACATATGTAGGTGGTGTAGACTTGGCCTTCCCTACGTGCTCATAGTATTTCTGCCTCTCCGCGTTCAAATGATATGTTTTGTTTATTGTATCCTTTTATATGAACTGTTGTCCCATGTGGTTCTGAGATGACAACTTATGACAAGACGGTCAAGATGACCCTGGATTGCTCACCTAAGTAAATATGAGCTACATGTATCAAATGTCAAACTGATGATAAAATATTAAGAAAGTCAGTAGGTCACATTCATGGTCAATGAAATTCAGTTTTACGATTTGTATGCTAAACTGTGTATGTCATCAAAATTTCAAGGCTGTATCTTAAAAAACAAGAAAGTAGGTCAGTAGGTCAAGGTCACAGTCAAGTGACATCATATTACTTAGGGTAATCAGGTAATTATAATTAAACAGTCTTGGAAATAAGATCAGATGATTTTTTAAGTATTTTTCCTATATAACTCACATAATAACTAAGTGACCCAAGGGCGGGGCCTCTTTGAACCCCAGGGGCATAATTTGAACAATTTTGGTAGAGGACTACTAGACAATGCATCATACCAAATATCAAAAGCCTAGGTCGTATGGTTTCAGACAAGAAGATTTTTAAAGCTTTTTCCTATATAAGTCTATATAAAACTTGGGACCCCCAGGGAAGGGCCTCTTTTCACCCAAGGGGTACAATTTGAACAATTTTGGTTGAGGACCATAAGACAATGCTACAAGCCAAATATCAAACGTCTAAGTGTTGTGGTTTCAGACAAGAAGATTTTTAAACTTTTTTTCCTATGTAAGTCTATGTAAAATTTGGGACCCCCCAGGGCGGGGCTGTATTTGACCCTAGGGGGATAATTTGAACAATCTTGGTAGAGGACCACTAGATGCTACACATATCAAAGCCCTAGGCCATGTGGTTTTGTACAAAAAGATTTTCAAAGTTTTCCCTATATAAGTCTATATAAACCATGTGACCCCCGGGGCGGGGCCATATTTGACCCTTGGGGGATAATTTGAACAATCTTGGTACAGGACCACTAGATGATGCTACATACCATATATCAAAGCCCTAGGCCATGTGGTTTTATACAAGATTTTCAAAGTTTTCCCTATATAAGTCTATACAAACCATGTGACCCCTCAGGGCGGGGCCATATTTGACCCTAGGGGCATAATTTGAACAATTCTGGTAGAACACCACTAGATGATGCTACAAGCCAGATATCAAAGCCCTAGGCCCTGTGGGTTTGGACAAGAAGATTTTTAAAGTTTTTTCCTTTCAGTTGCCATGGCAACCAGAGTTCTGCATGGAATTCAATTGTTTGAACAATTTTGAAAGAGGGCCACCCAAGGATCATTCCTGTAAAGTTTGGTGTAATTCTGCCTAGTGGTTTTCAAGAAGATTTTTTTTAGGAAATGTTGGCGGACGGACGACGCACGACGGACACAATGAGCGGTCACAAAAGCTCACCATGAGCCTTTGGCTCAGGTGAGCTAAAACAAATTGGAAAAGGTTTTAATACAAGTTTATTTCTTACTTCACAGTCCTATAAAATAGGCATTGTAACTGAAAATACAAACTTCAAGTAAGAGCTATCTATATTATTTGTATGTGAAGTTAACTGCATCAGAATACAAGGACTGAAAAAAATATTAGAATATCATTTCCTGAAAAAGAGTTATTTGAGCTGAAAAAAATGATCCCGGATGAAATATTTGGAAAAAATGGAGACAACTCCGCAAAGACTTTATGATAGGCTTAGGTGACATTGACCTAGTACCTCATGCAAACTACCCACTTTTTACCTCTAATCATGAAAAAAGCATGCATACTTGCCACATGGATTAGCAACCTGAATACAAAACTATGTAAAGATCAAATAATTGATTGCCCTGGGGGAAAGTAGGACATTTTTTGTGATGAAATTTGTCAACAAACAGACGATTTTTTTAAAAAAAGTCAAAACTCACAGAATTTCACAAGGTGAAATACAGTCAAACCTGTCTATAAAGACCACTCTTGGGAGAGGCAAAATGTGGTCTTTATTGGGAGGTGGTCTTTATTCACAGGTTAAAATACACTATAAATGTTAAAATTGGAAACAAAACGTGGTCTTTAGAGCCAGGTGGTCTCTGTTCAGAGGTGGTCTTTAACACAGGTTTGACTGTATGTTGAAAAGGCTACTGCTGGAAAGAGAACAATCTCAACTACCCATACATACGTGTCAAAGTATGGGAAAAATATCTAAAAATATGGGAAAATCAAAGAAATCAATTTCAAGACTGTTAGATGCTTAACTGTGTAATCATACATGTCATTTATCATAGATAGGTTACTTTTCCTTTGCACTGATATAACATGGGCAGGATTAGGATTAAGAAACGGTGTTCACTCAACAATTTCACTCTATAATTAGATTGTTTCCCTTGCGTAAAGAAGGCTTAGGGTAAGTCTCTATATAAAATGATATATCTTTGTACCTAATGCATATTTGAAAATAAATATTGTATATACCAAAACAATTGCAACCACTGCCTTACCTTTGCATGATTGTAAGGGGGCTAGTATGGTTTGAACATTTAATTTTGCTGTATCGATCTGTGATTCAAGCAGGTACAAGTTTCCATGTTTTTATTTCGATGTAAAAGAGATGCAGTATCAAAATTTGTTGTCCTGTATGATGTCATATAACTCTATTGTTGAAGTGTTGTAAAACACAAATCATTTCGAAATTATACGAACTTTAGTAGGTATTAGTAAAATATCTACCACAGCCTAAGAGGACAAACAACTTTTTATCAATACATTTTTTTATTGGTTTGATACCCCGACATACCATGGATGTAATGCTGGTGCAGTTGTATTTCTATGAATTTACAAAATTGAATTTTTGGTGGCTGCTGCCACCAGTGTCAAAAAGAATACTAAGTTTGAGAAATCTTGTCAGTTCTTAAGACCATCCTAACAACCAAAAACAGTTCCAGGCTTTCCAGGGAAACAACTATCTACACAACGTGCAGAATATGCAGTACTACAAGGTATGCCTTAATACCAGTTTTAATGTAAATTCTGCAACTAAAATAAACATAAAATTAAGTCAGCGTGTCATGGGTTTGAACTGAACTACTGATGTCTTTATGTGAGAATGTTTCTCCTAAAGGATATTGTTTTGGTAAAAAGTTGCCATTCATACTACAACTAAGAAACATTTAGCAAACCATGAATTCCTTGTACATGAAACTAGTGTGAAAAGATGAACTGTGTCATTCATATAGTTGAAAGCTGGTGGAAGTTACTTTCTTTGTTTGGCAACTAATTGCTTTTGTGTAATATAGGTGGGTACAGCCCTTATCCTCAGGGACATCAGAAGAAGAATTGAAACTGAAGTGACTGTTGTTGTTACAAGTGCAACAAAGGTTTTTATATCTGCACCAATAAGGAGCCAGCAGATCTGAAAGCAGAGGGAGTCAGTCTGCTCATCCCTCCATCCACTAAGATAGTACCAATCACTACAGCATTGGCATCCCCTCTGAAGGAGAAAGGGAAGATGGCACAGGTATGAATTAACAAAAAAAATCTGCAATTTATTGAGTACATGTTTTACAGTGTCACTTGACCAGCATTGAACCATGACCATTTTAAGAAAACAGTAATATTTTTCATCTAAATATTGGTATTTTGACAATTCTACATCATATGATATCTTGTAATCATGTAAAATTGTTTTGACACAGCTAGATCAAGAAAGAAATATACTGGTTGGTGCTAGGACTGGACCACACAAAGGAATGAAACATTATTCACCACAAAACTATTTGAGCCCTATTAAGTGGCCCTGAAAGTTGTTCTGCAGTTACGATGTGAGGATGAGTTCCTTTATGCCTTAAACACATTTTATTTTCACAATATTTGAATATTTCTGTGGAAAAAATAAATTTACAACTAGAAACATATTAATTTTTTTTTGTTTTTCAATATTCCAGCATAAAACTGCTGTTCTTGACACTTTTCGGGGGTATTTTAACAGGAGAGAAAACGTGTGTTAACAGAGAGATTCTCGCGCTTGCGTGTTGTTATAACACCCTTTTATATACGCTTCTGTGGCAATGCGTAAATGTCATTTGGCCCCAAAACGGATAATTCAAAACGAAATGACATCAATGTAAAAAACCACTTGGACATTCCTGCGCATTTCGTGGAAATTCAATGACGTTGAGTGATATTGTATTCATTTATCAGTTTTTACGCGTTTTATGCTAAAATAACGTTAGCGCATGTTCATTTTGTGCTATAACATTTGCATAATCCATCGGGATACGCTGGTACCCACGCCCTAGCTGGCTCGGGCACCAACCTATCCCTCAGGATTCTGCAGATGTTATAACACGAAAAACCTTCGTTATTCCTACATTCCAAAATCATGTTAATGCCTCATTGTTCTAATATTTTATATTCGCAGAAGTTTGATGCGCCTGTTGAGGACACAAACGTACAGGTTGATGCAATCGGATTAGATGGAGATTATGTTGAGCTTGGTACGGAGGACATTATCATCTATATCGTCCAAATTTTGAAGGAAGTGCTGGCCAGTGATACTGTCAGTGCAGATGACATAAATGTAGAAATGGAAACATTGTCCTGCTGCTTCACTTAAATTTAAAAAAATGGCAGACAAGTCCTGTCAGAAGTGAAATGAGTTTCTCTAAAAAAGAAAAAATCTGTCTGTTTTAAAGCTGCTTACCAGCATTTTTGGTGATGAAACATATTCCTCAAAATTACTTGTTTTAAAGGAAGGATGTTAATTAAAAAAAATATGATATTTTGAAGAAAGACACTTTACAAAAAAAGTTTACATAAATGTTCACCACATTTAGAAGACATGCAAAGGTCAGGAAAGAAACCCAATTATAAGTAGTCTATGTTGATTATATATGCTAATGATACAGTATTCAAAAAGTTTCAAGGCAAAAAATGTGTCAACTTGTAGTGCTTGATTTTACATTATACTCCAGAAGAACTGGCATGTACTATTTGTTTGGTTTTAATATGTAAAATTTGTATTAGATTATATTTACCTTACTGTTGATTATTTTTGAATGATCTTCATATAGTTGGTCTGTGGCATCCTATAATGAGGTCCTCTCCCAAGTTTGTTGAAATTGGGACGCTTGGCCCCTTTAAGGAGCCGCTAGAGCTAAAAATAGAAATACTTTTAACAATTTTTTTCTCGTGAACCTTTTGATAGATTTTCATCGAACTTCATCTGTAGCATTTTAAAAATAGATTAATATATTTAAATGTCTTCTTACCATGCACCGCATGATGGATCTTCATTAAACTTTGTCTTTTGCATCATTAAATGGTGCTGTCCCAAATTTGTTCAAATGGGGGTAATAAATAGAAATACTTTTTAAACAACTTCTTATGAATGCTTGATGGATCTTTATCAAAATTTGTCTGTTGCATTATAAAATGGTCCTCATGAACTGCTTGTTGGATCGTTATCAAATTTTGTCTGTTGCATCATTAAATAGTCCTCATGAACTGCTTGATAGATCTTCATCAAACTGGGTATGTAGCATTATTATATGGTCCTCTCCCAATTTGTTTAAATGGGGCACTTGGCTCCTTTTAGGGGCTGCTAGAGCTTTTTTTTCTTTTTTAAATTTAATACTTTGTCACAAGCAAGATCTGTTTAGGTCAAAGTCGGCCTAAGGTGAGCAATTTAGTCCAGCTTGGGTCCCTTGTTTAAATCTTCTTGTCTGAAACTGCAAGAAGTAGGCTTTTGATATTTGGTATTTTGCATTGCCTAGTGGTCCTCTACCAAAATTCAGAAACACTAAGTTAAGTGTTCATTATTAATCCATTTTATTTTGATATAATGATTTTATGATATTATTTATAACAAGTTGTGTTTTAAGAAAGTTTATGCTGTTAGAAAAACATCACTTTTTACAAACAAGAGGACCATGATGGTCCTGAATCGCTCACCTATCCCCACATAACCCAGTGTTGAACTGAGTATGACGTCATTATTTCTATTATTTGACATAGTGACCTAGTTTTTGAGCACATGTGACCTAGATATCATCAAGATAAAAAATTCTGACCAATTTTCATGAAGATCCATTGAAAAATATGGCCTCTAGAGAGGTCACAAGCTTTTTCTATTATTTGACCTAATGACCTAGTTTTTGAAGGCACGTGACCCACTTTTAAACTTGACCTAGATATCATCAAGGTGAACATTCTCACCAATTTTCATGAAGATCTCGTGAAAAATATGGCCTCTAGAGAGGTCACAAGGTTTTTCTATTTTTCGACCTACTGACCTAGTTTTTGAACGCACATGACCCAGTTACGAACCTGACCTAGATATCATCAAGATGAACATTCTGACCAATATTCATGAAGATCTATTGAGAAATATGGCCTCCAGAGAGGTCACAAGGTTTTTCTATTTTTAGACCTACTGACCTAGTTTTTGACCCCACGTGACCCAGTTTCGAACCTGACCTAGATATCATCAAGGTGAACATTCTGACCAATATTCATGAAGATCTCATGAAAAATATGGCCTCTAGAGAGGTCACAAAGTTTTTCTATTTTTAGATCTACTGACCTAGTTTTTAACCACACGTGACCCAGTTTCGAACTTGATCTAGATATCATCAAGGTAAACATTCTGACCAATTTTCCTGAAGATCCATTGAAAAATATGGCCTCTAGAGAGGTCACAAGGTTTTTCTATTTTTAGACCTACTGACCTAGTTTTTGACTGCACGTAACCCAGTTTCGAACTTGACCTAGATATCATCAAGGTGAACATTCTGACCAATTTTCATGAAGATCCATTGAGAAATATGGCCTCTAGAGAGGTCACAAGGTTTTTCTATTTTTAGACCTACTGACCTAGTTTTTGATCCAACATAACCCAGTATCGAACTTGACCTAGATATCATCAAGGTGAACATTCTGACCAATATTCATGAAGATCTCATGAAAAATATGGCCTCTAGAGAGGTCACAAGGTTTTTCTATTTTTAGATCTACTGACCTAGTTTTTACCCCCACGTGACCCAGTTTCGAACCTGACTTAGATATCATCAAGGTAAACATTCTGACCGATTTTCATGAAGAGCCATTGAGAAATATGGCCTCTAGAGAGGTCAAAAGGTTTTTCTATTTTTAGACCTAATGACCTAGTTTTTGACCCCACGTGACCCAGTTTCGAACTTGACCTAGGTATCATCAAGGTGAACATTCTGACCAATATTCATGAAGATCTCATGAAAAATATTGCCTCTAGAGAGGTCACAAGGTTTTTCTATTTTTAGACCTACTGACCTAGTTTTTGACCCCACGTGACCCAGTTTCGAACTTGACTTAAATATCATCAAGGTGAACATTCTGACCAATTTTCATGAAGATCTTGTGAAATATATGGCCTCTAGAGAGGTCACAAGTTTTTTCTATTTTTAGACCTACTGACCTAGTTTTTGATGGCACGTGACCCAGTTTCGAACTTGACCTAGATATTATCAAGATGAACATTCTGACCAACTTTCATAAAGATCCCATGAAAAATGTGACCTCTAGAGTGGTCACAAGCAAAAGTTTACGGACGCACGCACGCACGCACGCACGGACGGACGGACGGACGACGGACGACGGACGCCGCGCGATCACAAAAGCTCACCTTGTCACTTTGTGACAGGTGAGCTAAAAATATGGACGTTCGGCTTCTGCCCACCAGATCAACGTCTTATCAGTTCTTGAAATAGAAAATGCTACAGTTTTGTTAGACTGGCTCCCGTCCCTATGTTTGTTCAACATATATATGTTTATTCATAAAGAGGGAAGTAACTCCAGCAGGTTGTTTCTACACTGACTTTTTTATTGCCCCTGGCTCCGAACATAGGGACTGGTGAAAGTTGGCTTACAGTGTCTCACAAATTTGTGAGACAAATTCCCATTAATTTCTTTTAGTGATAATCAGCTGCTATCACTGTGACATGTTATCTAAGGGTTTCATGTGCTAGCCACTATTTAATGAGCCGAAGCTAATTTACAGATTTATGGCCTGCCCTCAGCTTGTAATGGCTTATCAGGCAACAGGAATGTACATATTTAACAGAGGATTTGTGATCTATTTTCAAGAATTAGATCATTATAAACTACACCTTTAATAGAGAAATGGGTGAAGCTATACTTAAAGGTCTAAAAAATTGTAGGTGTAAAGGCAGTGAATTTACAGGATATATATACAAAGGAAAAAATGAAGTAAAATATATATTATAGTTACATGAATGCAAAGCCAATATAATTTTTGCTAGTCCAGGGTCACTGATCTGTCAAAGAACAGGGCCCTTAAAGCAGTGTTCAGGGATGAAGCACACTTCACAAAGAAGTTTGAATGAAATTATTTATATCATTTTGTCACAAAGTTTAGCTAAATTGAATAAATAATGGAAAAAAGATAACTCTGGCATGTATTTTAAGCAAATTATGCCCCCTTTAGGACTTTTACTATCTCCAAAACTAATGCAAATATTGAATTGAAACTTTACCTGTGTCTTCGGGGTTATAAAACTAATTGATAGCCTCAAGTCCCATAACTCTGACCTGCATTTTAGCCAAATTATGCCTCCTTTTGGACTTAGGAAATACTGGTTAAAGTTTTGCATGCAAGTACATACTTGCTAGCTATTACTTAAAGGCATATAATAACATTATGTTTAAAACTTATTTTTTATTTTTCTAGATCAATTACCAACCTCACTGGGTCAAGTCCCATAACACTGACATGTATTTTGGGCAAATTATGCCCCCTTTAGATTTAGAAAAATCTGGTTTAAGTTTTGCGCGCAAGTTACTATCTGCAGAATAACTGCAGCTTCCGGGTTATAAAACTAGTTCATTGCATTACGTTCCATAACTTTGACATGCCTTTTGAACATAAAACTTCTGGTTAAAGTTTTGCATGCAAGTTACTATCTCCAAAAAATGATGCAGATACAGGATTGAAACTCTAAATATATTTTGACATTAAGGGTAACATTTTCCTGCTTCTGGGACAATACTTTGAATAGTCGAGCATTGGTTGTCTTACGGGCAGCTCTTGCTATTTCAGTTATTTGTTTATTAAAATATTTTCACAATTTTCCAATGTATGCCCCATATAAATGTACATTTAAAAAAAACAACTATAGGATATGCAACGCGCGATACGTAGTCGAGTCATTAGCACAATTTCTACAGCAACTTTCGCTGTACTCATCTTTCGAAATATTAATACCCAAACTCGCTCAATTATGTACCATAAGTCTGTTTTTTTCTTGACCATGAAACAAGCGCTGTCTTTCTTTTCCGTTTTCTTTCATTTCTGCACATAGAACACATTTGATGTAAGGGTTAATTTTACCATAACACTTTCTTTAGGTGGGAATTCCCAAATTAATAATTAATAAAACCTTACATTCATAAAAAAGAGTTTATGTTAATTCCAACTAATTATCCACATACAATATTATCACACTTACACTATTGCTTTGAATCATGAATGGGCTCAATATTATACTTTTCCAGAAAATAACATCTTGGATGTTTTCTCAAATGACCCTTATCAAACTGGTAAGGAGAACTTGTCATTAGGTAGGATAGTTAATTGCCTTACAATTTATAGGGTTCTCAGTAGTTAACAGTTTACAGGGGTCATCAAGGGTTATTTTGGCCAACTTTCACCAGGCTGTATGGTTCAGCCATCAGATAAAATGTGCTATCTTAGAGGCTAAAGATTTTCTTATTTTGCTTGCAGTATTTATATAAAAAATAACCATGCAGCCAGGGAGCCAGGCTACAGTTTTGTATACAAACACAATTTCTCCTATAGAAGACATTGTAAAAAGAATTTGCTGGGAAATTATACAAGTTCACCCTAATAAAGTCACAGACACTGTTAATGTTGGATTTATTTACATACATGTCCATGGGGACATTAGGCCCGTTTCAATATATTGTAAAATACTGTTCAGTCAACTGTATTATAATGTTTAGTATTTTTAGATTTTTTCATGCCCTCACCTTACAAGAGGGCCATGATGGCCCTATATCGCTCACCTGTTATCATTGCACTTCAGGACAAGAAGGTCCTCAGTAAAAATATCTAAGTCCAAAGGACAGGAACAACAAAGGAAAAAAATTTAACCAAAAAGAAAAAAAAGTCTTACAAAGTACAGATATGTCAAAATACACCTAAAAATTGGAGGTACCATCCATGTTGTACCACAGAAAAGTGGTCTCGGTTTTTCCCTACGGCCAATAATAAAAAAGTTACTAAAAATAAGCTATTTATAGTAACGTAAAAGGGAAGTAATTAAAAAGAAAATTACTGTAAGTGAACAAATGAAGGATCTGCCAAATAAATCTGTTGACAAATGAAATTTCAGATCAGTATCTTCATTAGTTATGGAGATATACCCATTTTAATTTGAAATAAAGGGAGGTAATTTGATATAAAATCAGTCCATAGTTATCTACCCTGATTGGCTCAGTCCAACTAATGATAATAATGAAATTTCAAATAAGTCCTATAAGTACTTACTGATATAAATCCATTTTGATTACAATCAGGGGGGGGGGGGAGGGGGGGGGGGGTTAATCAGATATAAAATAACTCTGGAACCTACGATTGGATCTGATTTGTCATGGAATCCAAGATTTATTGTTGTTGAAGATATTTTGGAAGTTTGTATCAAATAAAACCATAAATGAAGTCTCTATATGGCTGCGAAAGCCAAAACAGCCGATTTTGGACCTTTAAGGGGCCATAACTCTGGAACCCATGATGGAATCTGGCCAGTTCAAATAATGAACCAATATCTTGTGGTGATACAAGTTGTATGCAAGTTTGGTTAAATCAAATCATAAATGAAGCTGCTATTGCGCAGACAAGGTCAAAATAGCTAATTTTGGCCCTTTCAGGGGCCATAACTCTGGAACCCATTAAGGGATCTGGCCGGTTCAACCAAAGAACTGAGATCTTATGGCAACACAAGTTTTGTGCAAGTTTTATTAAATTCAAATCATAAATGAAGCTGCTATTGTGCAGACAAGGTCAAAATAGCTAATTCTGGCCCTTTCAGGGGCCGTAACTCCGGAACCCATAATGGAATCTAGCCAGTTTAAGAAAGGAACCAAGATCTTATAGTGATACAAGTTGTGTGCAAGTTTGGTCAAAATAAAATCATAAATGAAGCTGCTTTTGTGCAGACAAGGTCAAAATAGCTAATTCTGGCCCTTTCAGGGGCCATAACTCTGGAACCCATAATGGAATCTGGCCAGTTCAAGAAAGGAACCAAAATCTTATGGTGATACAAGTTGTGTGCCAGTTTGGTAAAAATCAAGTTATAAATATAGCTGCTATTGTGCAGACAAGGTCAAAATAGCTGATTTTGGCCCTTTCAGGGGCCATAACTCTGGAACCCATAATGGGATCTGGCCAGTTCAAGAAAGGAACCGAGATCTTATGGTGATACAAGTTGTGTGCAAGTTTGGTTAATATAAAATCATAAATGAAACCACTATCGTGCAGACAAGAAATTGTTGACGGACGGACGGACTGACGAAGGGTGATCACAAAAGCTCACCTTGTCACTATGTGACAGCTGAGCTAAAAATGGGGGGCCTATACAGTGTTACCCCTGTGGTGTGTGTGTTTGTGTGGGTGTTCTGGAAAGAGTTGTGTTCTTGTCTGGGCCATAACTTTGACATGCATGGTCTGATTTCAAAATAATTTTACACAGATAATAAGCATGGATATATAATGTCATGCGCAACAACTAGGTCTAATGTCAATGTCACAGTTCTTGGTTGAACTCAGCCAATTTTCACTACATATATACTGGTAATGTGGTCTTCGTGTCCGGTCCAAAACTTTGACATGAATTGTCCAATTTCAAAATAATTTGACACAAATAATTAGCATGGATGATGTGTCATGTGCAGAACCAGGTCCCTAGGTCTATGGTCAAGGTCACACTTAGAGGCCAAAGGTCACATACAAGAATGACTTTGTCCTAAGCATTTCTTCTTCATGCATGTAGGGATTTTAATGTATGTTGGCTCAATTGTACACTATCATGAGACAGAATGTCTTGCGCAAGAACCAGGGCCCTAGTTTAGATAGCTTATGCCTGTGACCTTTCTTATGTTGCGGGGCATCCGTGTCTGTGACCATTACTAGTTTAGATTTTCAATTACATTTTAACTGTTAAATTAGTCTCATTTTTAGTGTTTTGTTTCTTAATTATGTATGAGTGATGAGTTAGCTATTATACTCAGCCAGGTGCCAACTTTTTCTCGATACTCTGTGATTGCATGTAAAAAGTATTTGTTAGTGTTTTGTAAGAAAATAATTGTTTGTTATATATTCTACCTTAGTCTATGAAAACATTCAGTTCACCTGTCTGAACAGACGGGACATTATTTAAGAGCAATAAAAAAAAGGGAAAAACAACACAAAGATGGTAACTAACACTAGTATTACTGTCTGCCCTACTTGTTATTTGATGATGTTTCTGCCTTAGACCAGAGTAGATCAAAATCAGTTGCATATCCTTGCAGTCCGATTTGATTATACTGTTCACTATTCAGTCCCAGTGAATAACCATCAGACAAATGTCTCAGCTGACATTTTAAGCAGTCCATTTTAGCAGGGTTAAAAGCATAACACAAAAACATTGTTCTGCTAAGTCCCCCAGTAGCAAAACAGATCCCCCGTTCTTTACCCCCCCCTGACCCAATGGTTTACAATATGAATTATTGTGATCACGTGGTGTTTGCCTGTCCGTCCATGGGGTAAAATTTTAAAAGACCAACAGTTAACAACATGATGGGGCAATTGAGTATATGACAGTGCTAAGCTCACCTAAGTTTGTACATCAAAACCTTACTATTATACGTTTGTCTTTGAGTGTATGCTTTTTTTCTGGAGCCTGTAATTCACTGTCAACTTAAAAATACAATCGCCCCATCAGTACTTTCAGTGCTTTGATTGAGGGGAGAGTCTGGACGATGGTATTCACACCGTACCTTTAGACATTGTTCTGTGCCCTAGAAAAGAGAAAAAGTCAAATGGTCCAGAACCCATGGAGGTAGAGGTTTTGATAGATAAACTTTCGGAACAGGATTTAGGGAACACTTTATCATAAATGTATAGTGAAATTTTATTTCAATTTTGAAATGTGTATCTCGATATGGGACATTATGGATAAAACCCTGTTTTCCGGTTTAAACCCACATATAAACGCCCGTTCCCTTTTTAAACGGTGAGGGGGGTATCAGCCATTAGAATACCATTTCGTTTCACCCCTGGATATTTCAATATCCCTTAAATGGTCCTTAATTTTTACCAAAGGTACAATTAATTTACATTTTTTTGAGGGTAGGATTTTGTAAACCCATATGGTCTTGTTTATTTCAGTCTACTTCCCTTATAGAAATGATATTAATTAGTAGTATTTTTTTTTTTTAACTAAAATGTACGTTGTTCCAGTGAAGATGTCACAGTTTACCTCATCGGGAAATGTGTCTAGTTCATATTTTATGTCAAAATAGTGTTACACTTGCAACATCACTTATGTTTGGCATCATTAATCTGCAGGTTTTGGGTTACATGATAATAAGTCCCGCACATGATCTATAATGTTGATGTTCCTGTGATAGATAAAGAAAGATACATGTTATTTCACATTTGAAAAAAAAATTTGCTGTTTTATTGTTTAAAATCACTGATCTTAAAACTTCAGAATACTTTGTGTAGATAAAACATTAGTCTGTGAATAATCATACACTTTTTCAGTACCTCTGCCTTACAACAATAATAAATACAGTTTATTTTGAAAATGGACGTTTTTAGCTGTAAAAAAATCCAATGGGTATGTTACTTTGATGTACAAAATGAATGCATCAGATGTTGGTGTATTAGAATATATCCAGTTCATATGCATTTTCTTTACACAGTCACTTTGAAAAACTCATTTTGGGTTTAAATGTCCCAAAAAAAGTGTTACACTTGCAACAAATTTAGCCTATTTCCCTTCATTAATTAACAGCTTATATTATCATGAAACTTGCTACGCACATTTTGGTCATAGAGATGCATATTAAAATATAAAATCTTTTAAGAATCCTTTTATTTGTTTTTTAAGTAAGTTTATTTGATTTGCCTCATTTTTTTTTTAAATTCACCCTTAATATTTCAATTAATATTAAATAATGCCGCGGGCTGTTCTCCGCTGTGTATTTCTGCCCACAGTCCTGTGCATGCCGGCATCTTGCTGTATCATGGACATCTGTGAACATTGGCATCACATCCAGTGGGGAAACCACTGGTAATTTTTACTGGTTTTTAAATAATTCTGTTATCAATTTTTTCCCGTTATTAAGAAAGTTACGTTAAATTCAACAACATACTTAACAAACCATTGTTGTTTATTTTCACCAAGGTATTTTACAATACATCATGAATTTAAGAAAAATATTAACCTGGGAAATTTCATAGGAATTCACACCTACCCGAGTAGCTACTCCTCAACCCAACTAGCAAAACCTTGCCATTTTATCTTTAACATCCATTGAAATAAGGTTTTTTTGGCTTTTTCTTTTAAATTCTATATTCTGAAATAAATTTGTAGTTTTTACATTCAATGAAATAAATCTTGCCATAAAATGATGCTTTTTTAGAAATTGGTATGTAGTCATTTGTATTGATAAAAATAATTAATTTTTCACTGTTTTTTTTAAAAATTTGACACAAAATGATCTAAATAAACATTAAGCAATTAATAATATTATTTATTGAAGAATTTACAAACTTAACTATATTAATCTGCAACACCTTTTTAAATGCTACAGAATTATTATTAAAAACTTTACAAGAATGAATATTAAAAATTTATAATTCTGCTTTTTTTCATATTTTGGTGAGTAAAAGTTTTCAAAAAAAATATTTAAAAATTATTTTGATTTATTCAAGAATAAAAAATATATGTACAAAATTTAACATATTTAATTAAACAGATCTATAACTGCAAAAACTTTTTTTTTTATAGTCTAACAGAATTATTCCAAATAATAATCAAAGTTGCAGAATATGTTGATTAAGTATGTGTTTAAAAGTTCTGCTGTTATGCTTCTTTGATCTGAGATTTTGATCTCAACACCTACCATTAATCAAAAGATCAATCAAGTATAACAATAGATCATTTAACACCTATTTATCACTATAAATAACATCTAGGGGTGAAACAACGGAGGTGAAAAGTCTAGGAGAGAAACGTCTAGCGGGTAAAACGCCTTGATACTGGCCATTACGCTACATGGCGGTAGTGTTTAGATGATCCTTTTTTCAATTTTTAAACAAAGAAAATGATTAAAAAAAGTATTGCAGATTATCTTTTAAACATTGTGGTAATGTAGATGTGGCAAAAATATCCTCAAAGTTTACTTTATTTTGAAATTTTTATCTTTTATTCTACACTGCCATTTTCCGGGGTCGATACCGAAGGTGTAAAAAGTATTCGCATTTTTCGAGGTAAACAGATTATTTTTGCAAAAAAAAAAAAAATGTTGCCGAGGTCTAGAATAGTATTTCCATTGTGAGAAAGTAAGAACTTTCCTAAATTCCTTATCTTCTGGCAAAAATAATCGCTAATATTGATGCTCATGAGTTTTGACGCCCTATTTATTTTGCTGTCAAATAGGTATAAGTGACCTTTTATGATGCCAAATTACACACGTTTTGCAAAGCAGGCAATATCAATATTTTACCTTGCTCAAATAAAACATTAATGCATTCACAGATTTACAGTAAGATTATATTATTTTTTCATACTATGGTGTATTTTTTATGTCTTTTTATTAATGAAAAAAATCTCCAGTCCTTAAAAAACCTAATTCTTACAGAAGCAACTGGTCAGGAATTCAGATCTCGGTTTTTCTTTCCCTCAGCTATTTTCAAAGTCACAAGACGTTCTTTGACTGAAATTTTGTATAAATTTTAGAGTTTTCATTTCCCCTGTAGGCTTTATACCTTGTATCATTTGAAAACATTAAATTATTTAATTGAATATGGTTTTTCGATAGGTTTCACTAAAAGTACCGAAGTTAGAGCTGTTAGAAAGGGTTATATATTTTTGTGTGCGTGGGGTGTTGGGTTTAACCGTGTGTGTTCGGGTTTAAACGTCTTTTTAAACAATTTTTCAGTCGTATAAACGACGGTGTCTACTTATAGCAGTGAGCACCATGCCAACTTTATAGTGCTGCCTCACTGGAATATAAAGCTGTAGACACGTGGCATGATACCCCACCCAGTCACTTTACTGACACCGGGCTGACCAGTCCTAGCACTATCCTCTTAATGCTGGCGCCAAGCGAGGACGCTACTAGTACCATTTTTTACGTTTTTGGGTTACGACGCGGCTGAGGATCGAACCCACGACCTCCCATACTCGAAGCGAACGCTCTCCCACTAGGCTACCGAGGCGGTATATATATTTTTGTGTCCTCACTGTTTTGATAATGAATGACTGCTATTAAGAATATGTAAAGTGACTAAAAAAGATCACATTTTTACAAAGAAATAGTAAAAAAAGTAACTTAAAAGATTAATATTAATTTTTTTTATTGTCCTTTTAAGTTTCAGGTCTCGACTGCATTCACATAGAAATATCCCAGCCAAATATGATTTTGGCCATATGGCTCCAGAAAGTGAATTTTTGGGTTAAGAGAGCCAGCAATCAAAAGGCGTCATTTCTCTGAGCCTTAAAAATTTGGATGCCTCGATGGTCAGTCAGCAATATAATACAAATATTGCCCACCTTTTTGCCACAAAATTCACAAAACAGGAATAAAATAAAGGGAGACAGCCATAGTTTATAACAACACTATTTATTTGTTTAATTTATCTATATTACTAATGAAATACATTTTTAGACTTCTTAAGGGCGTCAAACTAATTATTAATGGCTCTGGGATATGGGTTTTAATTTGCCATCCCCCTGACCCTATTTACGGAAATACCGGAAAACAGGATTTATCTTAATGTCGATATGGTCAATTCAAAATGTTAATAAAATCACATATTTTTTGGAAAAACCAAAGAGCTATAAAATTAAATGTATTTTATAGTTTTTTGGAGAACCAATGCATTACTATTTTTAGAACAGGAGTGTTATTTCCCCTTATTCATTTCCGCCATTTTCTTCCAATGTTTACCAAATTAATTGCTACTAAAATCGACACTCATTTATTTGATACATCAATCTACATTATTTTGGTACATTTTGATGCATTTCTGTTTTCTATTTTTCATGTCAAATTCATCATTTATTTTTATACAAAAAGTGGGTGGGGTAATGATTTACATAGTTTATGAGTTGTGTTCAGACCAATTTAGAGCTTCGTTTTTTTTCAGTCCTCAAGTAGAATAATGTTAATGCATGTTCACCACCATTTCAGACCTGAATTGAGACTTTGTTTCTACAAATTTAATCTGTTAAGAAAATTTAGTTAGAACAAGAGGGAGCTTATGTAAGACAGCACACAGGTCCAGTCTTGGTGCCCATACAGGTGCCGCCCAGCAAAAAAAAAAAAATTTGTCAAAAACCACTTTTTTATATCCTAAAACAAAAAACAATTTTTTTTTTTCAAAATTTTATATACTCTTACATTCAATGTAAGAGTATAATTATATGAAAATTTTTTTTTTCAATTTTTTTTTTTTTTCGTTTTAGGATATAAATAGTGGTTTTTGACAATTATTTTTCTTTTTTTTTGCGGGGGGCGGCACTGTATGGGCACCAAGACTGGACGGCCACCTGGGGAGACAGCATGCTCGACTTTTCTCAGTAAACTGACTCTGAATTAAGCTTTGCCAGTAAAAGGGGCAATTAAAGCTTTGCAAGTAAAAGGGGCATAATAGTCAATAGCTTTGAATGTAACAAGAGATATTAGACATTATATAAAACTTTTAACAAAAAGATTAAGTTAAAAAGTGGCATAACTCTGTCAAAATTCAAATCAAGAGTTAAATTTCAAATCAAGAGTTATGAGGATTGTTTCTTCTGGTATAGACTTATATATGTTATTGTGTGGCCAAAAATGTTGGATTTTTCTTAAGTTATGTGTCCGCGCACTTAATTTATGTAGATAAAAACCTCCAGTTTTGAGACCCAACTCCAGCTGAAAAATGGCAAACCTCTAGTTTTGGGATTCTGAACTTATCACATGTATGATTGCCAACAGATTTTAGTGAATAACAAAAATGGCAAAAAGAAAACATAAAAAAATGTATATATGTAATGCAACTTATTATGTGGGTATAAAACAAAAGTTATCTGTCTTTCTCTCCCTTTTTTGTAGAGCAGAAATTTTTTTTTTTATTTACAATTTCGTCAAAATGTTGATCCCAAATTTTTTGATAAGGGAGGTTACTCTGAAAGTCAAGTTTTCCATTTCGGGTCTTAGCATGACCTATTACCTATCTCATTTTCTATTATAGGCTGAACACCACTAAATCCAGTTGTTCTTTATTTCATTAAAGTCCACTCACTTCAAAACAGTTTTTCGACATTTTCTAGCATATCAGATTTTCAGAGACTTATATTCCCAAAAAAGAACTAGATCGCTGCTTTAGAAAAACAACAAGAGGGCCATGATGGCCCTATTATCGCTTTACCTGTTATCATTGCACTTGAGGACAGAAGGTCCTCAGAAAAAATATCTAAGTCCAAAGGACAGTAAAAAACAAAGGGGCGAAATTTAACCAAAAAGAAAAAAAAAATTTTTTACAAGGTACAGATATGTTCAAAATACACCTGAAAATTGGAGGTACCATCCATGTTGTACCATAGAAAAGTGGACTCAGTTTTTCCCTACGGCCAATAGTAAAAAAGTTACTTAAAAAAAGCTATTTATAGTAATGTAAAAGGGAAGTAATTAAAAAAAATTTATTGTAAGTGAACAAAAGAAGGATCTGCCAAATAAATCTGTTGACATAAATGAAATTTCAGTCAGTATCTTCATTAGTTACGGAGATATACCCATTTTAATTTGAAATAAAGGGAGGTAATTTGACATAAAATCAATCCATAGTTATCTACCCTGATTGTCTCAGTCCAACTAATGACAATAATAAAATTTCAAATAAGTCCTATAAGTACTTACTGATTAAATCCATTTTGATTACAATCAGGGGAGGTAATCAGATATAAAATAACTCTGAACCTCGCTTGGATCTGATTTGACATGGAATCCAAGTATTTTTGTTGTTGAAGATATCTTGGAAGTTTGTATCAAATAAAAAACCCTAAATGAAGTCTCTTTATGGCTGCAAAAGCCAAAATAGCCAATTTTGGACCTTTAAGGGGCCATAACTCTGGAACCCATGATGAAATCTGGCCAGTTCAAGAAAGAAACCAAGATCTTGTGGTGATACAATGTACAAGTTATGTGCAAGTTCGGTTAAAATCGAATCATAAATGAAGCTGCTATTGTGCAGACAAGGTCAAAAAAGCTAATTTTGGCCCTTTCAGGGGCCATAACTCTGGAAACCCATTATGGGATCTGGCCGGTTTAACTAAGGAATCAAGATCTTATTGGGTGACACAAGTTTTGTGCAAGTTTGGTTAAAGTCAAATCATAAATGAAGCTGCTATTGTGCAGACAAGGTCAAAATAGCTAATTCTGGCCCCCTTTTAGGGGCCATAACTCGGAACCCATAATGGAATCTGGCCAGTTCAGAAAGGAACCAGATCTTATGGTGATTCAAGTTGTGTGCAAGTTTGGTTTAAAAAAATCATAAATGAAGCTGTTATTGTTTCAGACAAGGTCAAAATAGCTAATTTTTGGGCCCCTTTTAGGGCCATAACTCTGGAACCCCTAACAGGATCTGGCCCGTTCAAGAAAGGAACCGAGATCTTATGGTGATACAAGTTGTGTGCAAGTTGGTTAAAATAAAAACATAAATGAAACCACTTTTGTGCAGACAAGAAATTGTTGACAGAACGCACGCACGCATGGCGGACTGACGACGGGTGATTACAAAGCACACCTTGTCACTTTGTGACAGGTGAGCTAAAAAGAAAAGGCGGGGGTGTTAACTTTTTTATAAGAAACTACAGTTCGTAAATACAACCTGCTGAATTTATACTCGCTTCTTCAATTTTTCTTTGTGTGACATTAAATTCTTACGCCCCCATTTTTATCTAGCATGCGGATAGGAACATGCGATTTCATTAGAATGCAAAGCAATACATACGAAACGCGGTATGGAAAAAGTAAGCACGTTGCTGCCGAGAAAATGCACTAGGAAAGGAAAAAACATTAATACTATTTATATTTGGACTACTTTGACTAGACCTGCGGAGGCTCTACATTCAATTTGGTTTGTGATTAGCCTATAAGAGAAAGATTTTTCCATGAATTTGCATTCATTCTCGGAAATACACCTATTTCACAATGATAATTCTGCTTTGTTTTGGTGCAAAAAAATTGGGGAAAAAGTAGAGAAATGACAATTCATTACAGGTCACCCCATCCCCCAAAAAAATGCAAAATTTAGCCCTGTGCAAGCAATATTTTCAATAAATTTTAAACCTTTTTTGTGGAATTTACATTTAACATCCATTTAAACGTTACGATGTTTGTCATTTTCATTCAGAAACATGCTAATTTCAATATTATTTAGACAACTGAAGTGCTTAAAATGCAAGAAAAGACATTTACTAGGGCCTAAAAACGAACCAAAATAGTGCCACCTGGTCGAAAATTCCCAGGAACACTGGTTAGTTACATAACTGAAATACTTTTGAAAAACGGCGTTAAACCCAAAACAAACAAATATATTATTATAATTAGTGCACTTACATTTACGCGTACACATAAAAATTAGAAATGCACCGAGCATTATTATATAGGCTGAATAAAACAGCTATATATCGCCATAATTACTAAATGCACTTTCTTGAAATCATGCATACAGTTTAAGATCAACTTGTTCTTGATAATTATATATATATAAGTCAGCTATACATTCAGTTAATATGCATGTTCTTGTTATATAGAAACTTTTAATCAAACAATTTAGCTACTTATTTGAATAGTTACGCCTATGTGAACGGAAAATACATATTTCTACCAAAGAAGTCGCAAGCGTTATAAGTATACTCAAATGTCCTATATTTCGTTCGTTTTACTCTCTACTGTTTTTAAGTGATAAGAACTCCACTGGTTGACGTTGCGAATGGAAATATATGACTCGGGGGTAACTGTTTAGGCGGTAACGAGACGAGTAGGGGATATCGGGGCTAGTGCGGCCCCATTTTAGAAAAATCACAATTTATAAATGGTTTATATAGCCAGATCTCTGAAAAATGCATATTTAAGTAAAGTATAATGGGACTGTACTACTCCCCCTATTCCTTATAGTGTTTCTGTATCTTCATTAGGGTAATTTCTGTTCAAAGTGATCAGGTCAAGGTGACCGAACTTGTCCCGCGAAAGGGCATGTTTGGCCATCCCACGGGGCAAGTTCGGCTTGTAGAGACTTTATTATGCAATGTTTAGTATATCACGGAACCAATCTGTAGATTGACAAATTAAAACATATCTATAACTCTTACATCATATAGTTTTATTGCTTTGAACATCAGCATGTGTGTTTATATTTACATTGAACATGAACTTGAACATTGGACTTGAACAATTAACTCTTCTGCAAGTCTAAAATCCCTGAACGTGAAAAAACTCTCTCAATATACTTTTTTTCATTTTGCTCTAAACTGTATCAGAATCACAGTTATGATACTTGTAAAACAACATGCCTGTTGTGTCTGCACATTCCACATGTGCCCACATTTTGCAAACAGTGCACTCGATCCATTTTTCGTTGGGTCTACTGCTGGCCCAGCTGTCAAGACATACTAAGCAAAAATATCCGTCACCACTGTCAGAGTTTTCTTTTTGTTTTCTGGTCGATTTACCCTTTGAATTGATTTTGTTTTTTCTTGACTGTTTTATTGGCTTGTTAAATTTCGGTAGACCTTTTGTCTGTGTCGTTGTTTTGTGTGACTTGCTTTGTGTAGTCTTCCACTTGTCTGGGTCTTTGGTACCCGAATTTCATATCTGATGTAGCTCTATCCGACTCGGGTGACTTGTTGATTTTTTTTTTCACATAATCTTGTAGGGTTGAGCATGGTACACAAAGCAACTGATTTGTTTACTTGTATCCATCAGAAGTACTGTTGTAGTGATCTAACGCTTTTCTCAAACGTCTTCTGATGTGGTGTCGCTACTTTTCGTCTTGTACGTACGCACCATGATGTAATTCTGAAATAAATGTATGTAAAAAGTTATGTTATAAATTTAATTATAGTTACAAGCAGATCTATAGCGACTGTTTCAAGACTAAAACTAAACAGCATTCCTCAAGTGAAAATCTAACCCATGCACGACTATAATTCTACTAGACGTTAAAAGCTTGCTAATGAGAATCTTAACATAAATCACGGCCAGACATTATTTGAGCCGTGCCATGAGAAAACCAACATAGTGGGTTTGCGACCAGCAAGGATCCAGACCAGCCAGGCACGGCTCATTTTAACATGCTAGATCTGCATGTGAACAAATACTTTAGTGAAATAAATATGAGAAATAAAACAATAACCTTTAGTAAAATATGCCGGCCAATGGATTGTTAGTGCGGTGCAAGTCCGGCTATATGCCGAACATTCCCCTTCTCAAAAAGGCCGAACTAGCCCCAGATAGTATTTACGAAATGGTCACGTGACACCTCCTTGCATGGTGCAGAAAAATGAAATGTAGATGGTTTTATATTTAAAGCCCATTAATCTTTGATAAAACATAATATATATAAAAGTTTAGTCTGCATCTTTGCGGTTCTCGAGAAAAGTAAAAACTAAAATAGATGTGTAAATTTTACTCACCAATGGAAAAAATAAAGTTTCGGTTCCAAAACGACATAAACCATCACAAGGCGGCCATTTTTGTAATTACGTTGATAAAAGCTTCACAAATAATGTCACAATATTGATGACACCTCTTTATTTTGGTTCACGCGCTATATATTATTATTATGCCGAACATGCCCCGAGGCCGAACTAACCCCGGTCTCCCATACAGTACAATATATAGAGGATATTTGTATGTTTTGAGTGAATATGGAATATAATTATCTTACTGAGAAGTGAGAAAATTTCAAATCTTTTCATGAGCGCGTAGTGGAAATTTTCTCACTTTGAGGTGAGATATTCTATATTCACGAAAAACAAACAAATTTTCTTTTTATTTTATGCTTAATTACGTTGAGATATGCATTTTGCAACAACTTTTAATCTCAGCGCGGGAAACAAACGCGCGTAAACGAACATGACGTCAGACGTGTTGTGACGTTTGAAAGATGCACACGACATAAAGTTCCATTTTATTTTATTTCTTGCTACATAACGTTATGATATTCTCATTGAGTAAAATAATTTAAATCGAGAAATATACTATAAAGAACAAAGTGCGACTACAATTTTCATCCTGTTTTAAGCAAATAATTTAAAATTTATACACAATGTACAAGTAGATCGGCAAAGCAGTGAGTGATATGCAGTGAGTGATATGGATTATATCTCACTGGTAAAACAGTATTTTATCAGTTAGATCTAGCATAAATAAAAAATCTTTTTAAAAAATGATAGAGTCACGGTCTTATCCCACATAATCTTATTCGGATATGTGTTATATTATGTTGTAATTTAGTGCGTCTTAAGAAGTGATGAACTCCCTTAACCATCTCCCACTGCTAAAACATGGTTGAGACATCGAATATCTATGAAACATTATGTAGCTCCTCATTAACAAATACAGTCAAACCCGTGCTGTAGGACAACCTCCAAAGAAATGTACAAAAGTCACTACTATCTCTTCCTGATTAACCAAAAGGATAGGCCTACTTTACTTGTCTTGAAACACCACCAGTTCACGAAGACCAGCATTTTTATTTCCCAAGGAAAGTCTCTTTGCAGACAGATCTCAGCACTCAACAATAAGTTAAATCATGTCACTGTTTGATGTTGTAAATATTTTGAAAATTTATCAGCGACATAGAAAGAACTTCAGAGTGTAAAACGACAAATGGCGGTTAAGCTGTTTTGTTCAGTATACATCTACGTGTATTTTTTTTTTATAAATAAACGTATATTCACGTGTGCACCTTCATATAAACTTGCATCTACATATTTACCTTTAAAATGTATTTGTGCACGTTTTTATTTACGTGTGCAAAAACACTTTAACACGTGAAATGTGCGCGCACGTAAAGTAGTCTTTCCACCAAAATAGTTAGGAAATGAAAACCAGTTAAACAACTGTGCACAAATGAGTTTACTACCGAGTATGACAAATTCCTGTTATAAATGTCAACATGAGTTTTAGAAGAATTAAAATATTTTCTTTGTTTCAAGATCTGTCATCTTAAAATGTTATGACGCCAGTTTATTATAGCCCTGTCAAAATGAGCTGGTCATTTATTGCTAAGTACCTTATTTCAGTAATAATTTACGACTGATTTTAACAGAAATGAGAGCGGTTTAAAGATAACCTTTGTGATATATTCAACATTATATGGGTTCTCTAACCAACGACAGCCACTTTAACTTGTTCATAAATTGTCTCCACAGTAAAATAAATCATATATCGTCAAGTTTTAAGCTCATAAATTTGTCAAATTATGACTTTAAGAATATTCATGGCCACCTCAAGAAGCATTTTTAATCCTAACAATGGTTTCATATTAATATAACTGATCATAAATATGTGACAAGACAAAGACAAAGCAGTTGGGGTAGACATGATTTAGAATGAAAACCTGACAGATTTACTTTCATTCAAATACAGTTGCTAGTGTTTCACCCTGCAGTCTGTACATGTAGATAGTCTTAGGTACTACATGGTCCATATATAAAAGCATATTTTGGTACAACACCATGCAACTTGAACATATAGACAGTTGTTGGTGCTACAACGTGAAATCTATACATAAAGGCTGTCGTTGGTGCTAAACCAACAGTCTGTAGATAAAGGCTGTCGTTGGTACTAAACCAACAGTCTCTAGATTAAGGCTGTCGTTGGTACTAAACCAACAGTCTGTAGATAAAGGCTGTCGTTGGTACTAAACCAACAGTCTGTAGATGAAGGCTGCCGTTGGTGCTAAACCAACAGTCTGTAGATAAAGGCTGTCGTTGGTACTAAACCAACAGTCTGTAGATGAAGGTTGTCGTTGGTGCTAAACCAACAGTCTGTAGATAAAGGCTGTCGTTGGTACTAAACCAACAGTCTGTAGATGAAGGCTGTCGTTGGTGCTAAACCAACAGTCTGTAGATAAAGGCAGTTGTTGGTACTACTATGGAAAGCCATAGCTGTCTACTGATGTTGATATTGGACTTTATGCTGTACATATATCAGTATATTGTATGTGCAGTGCTTATACATGTATATGATGAGCTTAACACTGTATATGGGATGCTTTCATCAGTATGTGCGGTGTTTTTAACTTTATATGCGGTCCTTTCAGATGTATATGCAATGCTTTCACCTGATTGTGCAGTATATTTAACTTTGTATGTGATCGTTTCAACTGTTTTTCTGGTGCTTTCAACTTTATATGCTTAACTATGTAGGCCTATACTGTACTTTTAACTATAGGCGGATTTAATTGTATACGGGGTGCTCTTATCTGTATCTACGGTGATTTTCACTGTATATGTTTTGTTTTTGACTTTATATGCGATGCTTTAAACTACATATGCTTTGCTTTTAACTTTATATGATATACCTTCTACTGTATACGTGGTACTTGCAATTGTATATTGATTGGTTTTACATTTTCATGCGGTGGTTTCAGCTGTACATGCGGTGATTTCAGCTTTATATGTGATGCTTTCTAATGTGTATGCGGTGCTTTTAACGGTATAAGGTTGTTTCACCTTTCGTTAGTCCTCTTTTATACCAGATTTAGCACCCTTTTCATGAAGCGCTTTACATATAACAAACGCAGCCACACAGGGCGCGAAATCCATCCTCTACTAGAGCAGACACAGAGGGACAGAGTGAGATAAAGCCCCCAAACAGATAGAAAGAACCTTTTTAGATAAAGGCCTGTCCGGCTTACTTAGCCTAGCTTTTTGCGAATAGACAGTCTAGTTCTTTAACGTGCCCGGTGTATAACACCGATACATGCGAAGCCGTCTTTCCTGGGAAGAACCAGTACGGGCCTCTTAGTTAGGTGGGAGACACTCAAGAGCATCTCAGAAATTTCCAGTACCTGGACCGGGATTCGAACCCCGGACTTCTGGATTGACAGTCAAGCATGTTACCAATAGACCACCGGCCCACCTATGTTTTCATTATGTGTAGTGGTTCCAATTTCATATTCGGTACTTACAACTTTATTTGCGGTGATTTCAAGTGTATATGCGGTGCAATTTTCATTATGGTTAAACAACATTATGAGATCCAGTTTATTACGAAAATTAACGAGCATCGCCGAAAACATCTGACATAGGATTTCATACAAGGGCACTTTTCGTAACGTTATGCACACCGATAAATATCAGAAATCGACATTATGTGTATATGACAATTCGGATTGTTATTGAACTTGGCCGATATATTATGCCCATAAACAGTGTGACCAAGGTTTGTGAACATTGGATAAGAATTGCCCAAGTTAGAGAGCGAACACTGTCAATTTTCTCACTTTTGAGTAATTAAAGGGCCATAACTCAAACAGAGTTTTTTTCATATAGGCAGATCACTACCAAATCAAATGTAAGCCTCCGCAGGTCTATTCACAAGTAGTCCAAATATAAATAGTGCTAATTTTTTTCCCTTTCCTCGTGCCCTTTCTCAATAGCATCGTATTTTCTTTCACTCTTCCGCGTTTCAGTATGTATCACTTGAAGCATTCTGTTAAAATCGGCATGTTCCTATCGCATGCTAGGTAAAAACGGCGGCGTAAGAATTTAGGTAGCAGGGTACACTTAGATGCGAAAATTTTGGGCACGGATGGTCTTACATGTAGCGAGTCGCAATATTGCACTTCCCTTATGAGCAGAATTAGGGTGGCCATTTTATAAATTGCGCGCATGTTTTGTGCTTTTAATTAATGGCAAGATCAGGATTCTCATACAAGATTAAAGAAAGTTATCAAAACGAAAGGTTTACACCATCCATGAAAAATAGCATGCCAAAAACATCAATTTTGCTCTTTTTGAACAGCCTGCAATGATCCCGCTGCAAGAACAACGCCTAATTTTATTGCATTTCTCGATTTAATAGTCCTTACTGAACGTCAGGACATAAACGGAATGGGGACCCATCCAGCTCGTTTTTTCCACAAAATAGCGAATCTGTTCCTGAGTATCAATCAACAAGCACAGAACCCTTCCGTGATTTGAATTTTTCTGCGAAAAGGTGTCTTATTGATCATACAAAGCTATCAGCAGTTAGTTTTCCAACTGACATCAGAACTTTACATGTATCGGTTGTATAAATTTTCTAAAGAATTAATAATCATTTTCTCTCACCATAATTTACAGACATCCAAAATCACGAAGTTCTATTTATAACAAATATTGACGGGGGCAAAAATTCGAAGTGTACCCTGAAAAGGAGTCAATTCAGCGGGTTGTATTTAACGAACAATAGTTTTCTTATATAAAAGTTAACACCCACTTTTCTGTTTGTTTTTCTAAAGTAGCGATATAGTTCTTTATGGTAATTCTCTGAAAATCTGATATGCTAGAAAATGTAGGGGAAAAAACGTTATAAAGGAAGTGGATTTTATATGAAATAGCCGGATTTAGTGGTGTTCAGCCTAGAAGAGGCAGAGAATGCCCTCGAATAATATCCTATGTCGAATGTTTTCGGCAGTACTCGTTAACTTTCGTAATATTCCGATCGCATAATGTGGTTTGCATATAATCTTATTTGCACCGCATATAAAGTTGAAAGCACCGGATATAAATATAAAGATACATCATATACAATTAAACGAAACGTATATACAGTTGAAAGCACCACATATACAATACAATGCGCCACATATAAAGTTTAAATCACCGCATGTAAATTTAAAAGAAATGCACAAACAGTTGCAGGTACCTCATATACATATGACAGTTGAAAACACCGCACATACAGTAATTCCGATACAAAGTTATAAGTACAGCATTTGCAATTGAATGCACCATATACACAGTAGAAAGAATTGCATATAAAGTTAAAAAGACCACAATGCAGATGGAATCACCGCATTATCTATTAAAAGCACCATATATACAGTTGAAACAACCATACACAGTTAAAATTACCGAAAATACAAATGGAAGCACCGTCTATACAGTGTTAAGCTTTTTATATACATGTATAAACACTGTATATATGGGTAGATGCATTTCATATACCGGTAAATGTACAGCATAAAGTGCTATATCAACATCAGAAGACAGCTATGGCGTTCCATACTACATTGTTTGCAGTTGTTGTTTTTTTCTACACCATGTAGTCTTAACTTTGAGGCAGTTGTTGCTGCTATACCGTGCAGACTGTACATCAAGCAGTACATAAAAACAGTTTTTAGGGCTACACCATGCAGCCTGTATGTAAAGCAAGATGTTAATGCTACACCGTGCTGTTTGTATATTAAGGCAGTTGTTGATGCTACACCATGCAGCTTGTACGTACATAAAAACAGTTTTTAGGGCTACACCATGTAGCCTGTATGTAAAGCAAGATGTTAATGCTACACCGTGCTGTTTGTATATTAAGGCAGTTGTTGATGCTACACCATGCAGTCTGTACATAAAAACAGTTTTTAGGGCTACACCATGCAGCCTGTATGTAAAGCAAGATGTTAATGCTACACCGTGCTGTTTGTATATTAAGGCAGTTGTTGATGCTACACCATGCAGTCTGTACATAAAAACAGTTTTGAGGGCTACACCATGCAGCCTGTATGTAAAGCAAGATGTTAATGCTACACCGTGCTGTTTGTATATTAAGGCAGTTGTTGATGCTACACCATGCAGTCTGTACATAAAAACAGTTTTTAGGGCTACACCATGCAGCCTGTATGTAAAGCAAGATGTTAATGCTACACCGTGCTGTTTGTATATTAAGGCAGTTGTTGATGCTACACCATGCAGTCTGTACATAAAAACGGTTTTTAAGGCTACACCATGCAGCCTGTATGTAAAGCAAGATGTTAATGCTACACCGTGCTGTTTGTATATTAAGGCAGTTGTTGATGCTACACCATGCAGTTTGTACGTACATAAAAACAGTTTTTAGGGCTACACCATGCAGCCTGTATGTAAAGCAAGATGTTAATGCTACACCGTGCTGTTTGTATATTAAGGCAGTTGTTGATGCTACACCATGCAGTTTGTACGTACATAAAACAGTTTTTAGGGCTACACCATATAGCCTGTATGTAAAGCAAGATGTTAATGCTACACCGTGCTGTTTGTATATTAAGGCAGTTGTTGATGCTACATCATGCAGTCTGTACATAAAAACGGTTTTTAGGACTACACCATGCAGCCTGTATGTAAAGCAAGATGTTAATGCTACACCGTGCTGTTTGTATATTAAGGCAGTTGTTGATGCTACACCATGCAGTTTGTACGTACATAAAAACGGTTTTTAGGGCTACACCATATAGCCTGTATGTAAAGCAAGATGTTAATGCTACACCGTGCTGTTTGTATATTAAGGCAGTTGTTGATGCTACACCATGCAGTCTGTACATAAAAACAGTTTTTAGGGCTACACCATGCAGCCTGTATGTAAAGCAAGATGTTAATGCTACACCGTGCTGTTTGTATATTAAGGCAGTTGTTGATGCTACACCATGCAGTCTGTACATAAAAACAGTTTTTAGGGCTACACCATGCAGCCTGTATGTAAAGAAAGATGTTAATGCTACACCGTGCTGTTTGTATATAAAGGCAGTTGTTGATGCTACACCATGCAGTCTGTACATAAAAATGGTTTTTAAGGCTACACCATGCAGCCTGTATGTAAAGCAAGATGTTAATGCTACACCGTGCTGTTTGTATATTAAGGCAGTTGTTGATGCTACACCATGCAGTTTGTACGTACATAAAAACAGTTTTTAGGGCTACACCATGCAGCCTGTATGTAAAGCAAGATGTTAATGCTACACCGTGCTGTTTGTATATTAAGGCAGTTGTTGATGCTACATCATGCAGTCTGTACATAAAAACGGTTTTTAGGACTACACCATGCAGCCTGTATGTAAAGAAAGATGTTAATGCTACACCGTGCTGTTTGTATATTAAGGCAGTTGTTGATGCTACACCATGCAGTCTGTACATAAAAACGGTTTTTAGGGCTACACCATGCAGCCTGTATGTAAAGCAAGATGTTAATGCTACACCGTGCTGTTTGTATATTAAGGCAGTTGTTGATGCTACATCATGCAGTCTATACATAAAAACGGTTTTTAGGACTACACCATGCAGCCTGTATGTAAAGAAAGATGTTAATGCTACACCGTGCTGTTTGTTTATTAAGGCAGTTGTTGATGCTACATCATGCAGTCTGTACATAAAAACAGTTTTTAGGTCTACACCATGCAGCCTGTACGTAAAGCAAGATGTTAAGGTATTAGATCACTAATAGAGAACCTCCTTTTTGTTAATGCTACACCGTGCTGTTTGTATATTAAGGCAGTTGTTGATGCTACACCATGCAGTCTGTACATAAAAACAGTTTTTAGGGCTACACCATGCAGCCTGTACGTAAAGCAAGATGTTAAGGTATTAGATCACTAATAGAGAACCTCCTTTTTGTTAATGCTACACCGTGCTGTTTGTATATTAAGGCAGTTGTTGATGCTACACCATGCAGTTTGTACGTACATAAAAACAGTTTTTAGGGCTACACCATGCAGCCTGTATGTAAAGCAAGATGTTAATGCTACACCGTGCTGTTTGTATATTAAGGCAGTTGTTGATGCTACACCATGCAGTCTGTACATAAAAGCAGTTTTTAGGGCTACACCATGCAGCCTGTATGTAAAGCAAGATGTTAATGCTACACCGTGCTGTTTGTATATTAAGGCAGTTGTTGATGCTACACCATGCAGTCTGTACATAAAAACGGTTTTTAGGGCTACACCATGCAGCCTGTATGTAAAGAAAGATGTTAATGCTACACCGTGCTGTTTGTATATTAAGGCAGTTGTTGATGCTACATCATGCAATCTGTACATAAAAACGGTTTTTAGGACTACACCATGCAGCCTGTATGTAAAGAAAGATGTTAATGCTACACCGTGCTGTTTGTATATTAAGGCAGTTGTTGATGCTACATCATGCAGTCTGTACATAAAAACAGTTTTTAGGGCCACACCATGCAGCCTGTACGTAAAGCAAGATGTTAAGGTATTAGATCACTAATAGAGAACCTCCTTTTTGTTAATGCTACACCGTGCTGTTTGTATATTAAGGCAGTTGTTGATGCTACACTATGCAGTCTGTACATAAAAACAGTTTTTAGGGCTACACCATGCAGCCTGTATGTAAAGCAAGATGTTAATGCTACACCGTGTTGTTTGTATATTAAGGCAGTTGTTGATGCTACACCATGCAGTCTGTACATAAAAACAGTTTTTAGGGCTACACCATGCAGCCTGCATGTAAAGCAAGATGTTAATGCTACACTGTGCTGTTTGTATATTAAGGCAGTTGTTGATGCTACACCATGCAGTCTGTACATAAAAACAGTTTTTAGGGCTACACCATGCAGCCTGTATGTAAAGCAAGATGTTAATGCTACACCGTAGTGTTTGTATATAAAGGCAGTTGTTGATGCTACACCATGCAGTCTGTACATAAAAACGGTTTTTAAGGCTACACCATGCAGCCTGTATGTAAAGCAAGATGTTAATGCTACACCGTGCTGTTTGTATATTAAGGCAGTTGTTGATGCTACACCATGCAGTTTGTACGTACATAAAAACAAACAGTTTTTAGGGCTACACCATGTGGCTTGTATGTAAAGCAAGATGTTAATGCTACACCGTGCTGTTTGTATATTAAGGCAGTTGTTGATGCTACACCATGCAGTCTGTACATAAAAACGGTTTTTAGGGCTACACCATGCAGCCTGTATGTAAAGCAAGATGTTAATGCTACACCGTGCTGTTTGTATATTAAGGCAGTTGTTGGTGCTACACCATGCAGTCTGTACATAAAAAACAGTTTTTAGGGCTACACCATGCAGCCTGTATGTAAAGCAAGATGTTAATGCTACACCGTGCTGTTTGTATATTAAGGCAGTTGTTGATGCTACACCATGCAGTTTGTACGTACATAAAACAGTTTTTAGGGCTACACCATATAGCCTGTATGTAAAGCAAGATGTTAATGCTACACCGTGCTGTTTGTATATTAAGGCAGTTGTTGATGCTACACCATGCAGTCTGTACATAAAAACAGTTTTTAGGGCTACACCATGCAGCCTGTATGTAAAGCAAGATGTTAATGCTACACCGTGCTGTTTGTATATTAAGGCAGTTGTTGATGCTACATCATGCAGTCTGTACATAAAAACGGTTTTTAGGACTACACCATGCAGCCTGTATGTAAAGAAAGATGTTAATGCTACACCGTGCTGTTTGTATATTAAGGCAGTTGTTGATGCTACATCATGCAGTCTGTACATAAAAACAGTTTTTAGGGCTACACCATGCAGCCTGTACGTAAAGCAATACACCGTGCTGTTTGTATATTAAGGCAGTTGTTGATGCTACATCATGAAGTCTGTTCATAAAGACATTTATCGGTGCTACTCTGTGTATATAAAGACAGTTCTTAGGATTACATCATGCATACATCATGTGTCTGTACATAAAGGCATTTGTTAGGGCAAAAGCAGTGAAGGCTGTACATAACGGCAGTGATTAGGGCTACACTATGCAGTCTGTACATAAAGACATTTGGTTTGTTCTATACCGTGCAATCTGTACATAAAGGCAGTTAAAATTGTTATGGCTCCACCGTGCAGTCTGTATATAAAGACATTTGTTAGGGCAATACTATGCAGTCTGTACATAAAGGCAGGTGATGATGCTATACCATGCAGTCTGTAGATAAACAAAACTTGTTCCTGCTACACCATACCGTCTTTACGTAAAGGCAGCTGTTGCTGCTCAACCGTGCATTCTGTTCATTAGGTTAGTTGTATATGGCGTACCATTTGGGTTAAAAGTAAAGAGATACACCAAGAAGTTATAAAACTGTACCTGCACGTATAATTGTATACCTGCAGGTACAAAAATATACCTGTAAGTGTAAAACAAAAATGTACCTGCAGGTATAAAATTGTACCTGCAGGTGTAAAGTATACCTGCAGGTACACTTTTATACCTGCAGGTACAAATCAGAAATGTACCTGCGGGTATAAAAGTGTACCCGCAGGTAAATTTTTGTACCTGCAAGTACACTTTTATACCTACAGGTACAAATCAGAATTGTACGTGGAGATATAATTTATACCTGCATGTTTAACTTGGAAATGTACCTGCAGGTATACCTGTAGGTATAATTTTTATACCCGCAGGTACAATTTTTATACCTGCAGGTGTAATTTTATACCCGCAGGTACAATTTTTATACCTGCAGGTATTAAATTATACCCGCAGGCACAATTTTTATACCCGCAGGTACAATTTTATACCTGCAGGTACATTTCCAATTTATACCTGCAGGTATAATTTTATTACTACTGGTGGTATCTGGGAACTTTTGACTCAAACGGTACGCCATAGCTGTATGTGCTACATCGTGCAGACTGTACATTGAGACAGCTGTTGGTGCTACACCGTGCAATTTGTAATTAAACGCAGTTGTTGTTGCTACCCCATGCAGACTGTACATAAAGGCAATTGATGCTACACCGTGCAGTCTTTATATAACAGCAGCTGTTAATGCTACACCATGCAGTCTGTAACATAAAGGCAGATGAAGCTATACCATGCAGTCTGTAACATAAAGGCAGATGGTACTACACCATGCAGTCTGTAACATAAAGGCAGATGATGCTATACCATGCAGTCAGTATATAAAGGGAGTTGTTGATACTATACCATGCAGTCAGTATATAAAGGGAGTTGTTGATACTATACCATGCAGTCTGTATATAAAGGGAGTTGTTGATACTATACCATGCAGTCTGAATATATAGAGGCAGTTGTTAATGTTACACGTACCGTAAGGTCTTACTTGTTGATGTTACACCATGCAGTCTTGACATAAAGGCAGATGGTGCTACACCATGCAGTCAGTATATAAAGGGAGTTGTTGATACTATACCATGCAGTCTGTATATAAAGGGAGTTGTTGATACTATACCATGCAGTCTGTATATAAAGGGAGTGGTTGATACTATACCATGCAGTCTTTATATAAAGGGAGTGGTTGATACTTTACCATGCAGTCTGTATATAAAGGGAGTGGTTGATACTATACCATGCAGTCTGTATATAAAGGGAGTTGTTGATACTATACCATGCAGTCTGTATATAAAGGGAGTGGTTGATACTATACCATGCAGTCTGTATATAAAGGGAGTTGTTGATACTATACCATGCAGTCAGTATATAAAGGGAGTTGTTGATACTATACCATGCAGTCTGTATATAAAGGGAGTTGTTGATACTATACCATGCAGTCTGAATATATAGAGGCAGTTGTTAATGTTACACGTACCGTAAGGTCTTACTTGTTGATGTTACACCATGCAGTCTTGACATAAAGGCAGATGGTGCTACACCATGCAGTCTGTAACATAAAGGCAGATGATGCTACACCATGCAGTCTTGACATAAAGGCAGATGGTGCTACACCATGCAGTCTGTACATAAAGGCAGATGATGCTATACCATGCAGTCAGTATATAAAGGGAGTTGTTGATACTATACCATGCAGTCTGTATATAAAGGGAGTTGTTGATACTATACCATGCAGTCTGTATATAAAGGGAGTTGTTGATACTATACCATGCAGTCTGTATATAAAGGGAGTTGTTGATACTATACCATGCAGTCTGTATATAAAGGGAGTTGTTGATACTATACCATGCAGTCTGTATATAAAGGGAGTTGTTGATACTATACCATGCAGTCTGAATATATAGAGGCAGTTGTTAATGTTACACGTACCGTAAGGTCTTACTTGTTGATGTTACACCATGCAGTCTTGACATAAAGGCAGATGGTGCTACACCATGCAGTCTTGACATAAAGGCAGATGGTGCTACACCATGCAGTCTGTAACATAAAGGCAGATGATGCTACACAATGCAGTCTTGACATAAAGGCAGATGGTGCTACACCATGCAGTCTGTAACATAAAGGCAGATGATGCTACACAATGCAGTCTTGACATAAAGGCAGATGGTGCTACACCATGCAGTCTGTACATAAAGGCAGATGGTGCTACACCATGCAGTCTGTACATAAAGGCAGATGGTGCTACACCATGCAGTCTTGACATAAAGGCAGATGGTGCTACACCATGCAGTCTTGACATAAAGGCAGATGGTGCTACACCATGCAGTCTGTACATAAAGGCAGATGATGCTACACCATGCAGTCTGTACATAAAGGCAGATGATGCTATACCATGAAGTCAGTATATAAAGGCAGATGGTGCTACACCATGCAGTCTGTACATAAAGGCAGATGATGCTATACCATGAAGTCAGTATATAAAGGCAGATGGTGCTACACCATGCCGTCTGTGCATAAAGGCAGATGGTGCTACACCATAGAGTCTGTACATAAAGGTAGATGATGCTACACCATGCAGTCTGTACATAAAGACAGATGATGCTATACCATGCAGTCTGTACATAAAGGCAGATAGTGCTACACCATGCAGTCTGTACATAAAGACAGATAGTGCTACACCATGCAGTCTGTACATAAAGGCAGATAGTGCTACACCATGCAGTCTGTACATAAAGGCAGATGGTGCTACACCATGTGTAAGGAGACCTGCTGACCTTTCTATCTTTAACAAGGGAAGTGGCTGATAATGTTGGTTGAATTTATCTCTAGTATAATATTGCATCTGGCAGGCTTAATTGCTAAAATATTTTCATTGTTGTTTGGAATTTGTCAAAAATGTTAACTAAGCACTGTCCATATTTGGTGGAATCTATTCTTAGGTTTGTATCCAAGGGTATTTTTCAAGTTTTCATTGGTTGTTTATTACGCAAATATATATTTTTGAAAACAATAGCCATCGCGCATGTACTAAAAATCGCCCAAATGGACATTAAGAATTTATACACTGAAAGCGAAAGACATACTTTTTAGTCTGTTAAAAAGATTTGTTTTTCTGAGTTTACGAGGGAAATACGTGGCATTGTTCAGTAAGTTTGAATTTTGTTTAACTTTTTATTTCTAATAATTTTAGAAATACTTTTTGCATAGTTTTAGTAAAGAAATACGGTAATGAGCAAACAACATTTTTCACTTATTGTTTTTTGACAAGTTCACGAAGTCCTTTGTTAGAATTTAGAACTGATTTTCATTTTTCACATTGTTTCTTAAACTTTTCACCTTTCATTATATTAAACATGTTTATTTGTATTTGTTAATTCTGTACTATTACTTATTATATGTTATTGTTAATTTTAGATAACCATTGTTGATGTACGATATTGTTTGTGGTACTAATAAAAGACGAGTATATTGAATAGTCCAATTGTAAACCCCTGGAACTCTGATATATCAGGCTCGTGCCAGTGTAAATGGTGCGAGGCAGTGACATTCTTACACCATGCAGTCTGTACATTTAGGGCAGTTGTTAGTGCTACACCGTGCAGTCTGTATATAATGACAGTTGATGCTTCACCGTGCAGTCTGTACATAATGAAAGTTGATGCTTCAACGTGCAGTCTGTACATAATGAAAGATGATGCTTCACCATGCAGTCTGTACATAAAGACAGTTGATGCTTCACCGTGCAGTCTGTACATAATGAAAGTTGATGCTTCACTGTGCAGTCTGTACACAGTGACAGTTGATGCTACACTATGCAGTCTGTACATAGTTGTTAATGCTACACCATGCTGTCTATACTGTACCGACAGGCCAATACCCTCAAACTCTTTTTCAAATTATGTTTTATTAGTGTTACAAAATTTGAAGCGCTTGGGGTCCCCATTTAAACTTGAATAATTTTTTCTTGTTAGTCGTTGTCTTTTTATAATTTAACAATTACTACTGAAAAAAATCTATAAAGTTATTGTCCTCATAAATTAATGTGAACTGCCAATTACTAGTCATATGCTAGCTTTTTTGCATTTGGGTGTCCTTTTTCTAAATCCATTACCCGTAGCCTGTTATTAGCATAATAAATGACAAAATTGTACAAGTCCTATTAGCATTTTATCGATATTTGCTTAATTTATGACGTGTATAAAACCACCAGTACAAAGCCGCGACACATAAAACTGTCATGAAATTAGAGTATGCTGTAAATCACGGGGTGCGCTTGAAAACCTCAATTATTTGCACCTATATAAAAGTTCTACCTCCTACTTGCAGCTGGGGACACGATTTACAGCCACTTATCATGAACCCAATTCAGAATTGATTTAAGATCCCATTTCAATTTCTTTTCTTTTCCTTCTATAAAGTTTGATTTATTATTTTTCTTCAACATAAGCGACATGGCTAGAGGTGGGTCGGCCATATTGATGTGACCTGGTACAACCTCACACGGTTACAAATCAACGTTTTGAGCACAGTAAATAGATGGGAAAAGTCAAATGCGGAAAGATTTACACGCTCAACCTTTAATTATGAAGACATAAATATCAACAAAATAGAGCTGCCTGTCAAATAGGAGATGTAAATTTTGTAAATGTGTCTCCAGAACCACATGAATCGTGTGTTTCAGTCTGAGATCTGTTTGTTATGAAAGGACAGGTGGGATGTTAAACAAAACCTAAAAAGTACAAAATCTCAGTTTTATTATAACTTGGCATTTTATAATGGTTGCTCATAAATCACTGCCTTTACTGATACGATATAAGGTCTTCATTTCGACCACATAAAGGGATAAAACAGATAGAATTATTTACAGGAGAATATAATAAACACATACATTATCCCGTGTTGAATGGGATGTATCAAAGAGGGTATTACTAAGTATTAGGCTAATCGTACAGTTTGTATAAGTTATTTTTGGCATACGACAAACTATGGAGTGGAGTCTTGAGTGGAGTCATGGATTGGAGTCATGGAGTGAGAATTTGGAGTGAAAAACTTAGAGTGAGATTTTGGAGTCAAAATCATATGGGTTTTTTTATGTCGTTTTGTTTACATATCAGATTATATTGACTAGATGATGGAAGTCATAAAGAAGGAAAGTGGTGTAAAGAAAATGTTGCTGGAAACAGCGCATCTTCTGATGATGATAATGATGGTTTTTGTAGCATTATCTGACGATGATGTGTTTGAGAATTATGCTGATATTACCTAGAGATAGTACCTAAAATTTTAAATTACGAAAGGCAATTAAAAATTAACTTTGATTGTTCAAATAACATTTAACATGGATTATAATACATAAGTCTTGATGCATGTTGTTGAAGCTTTTCTTAAAATTTTCACTTAATTTCCATGTATCCCGTCTTGCAATTAGTCCTACCTATCAAGTCACTGATCAATATTTAATCCCCAATTATACCTGGATTATTGCAGGAGGACCTTAACTCAATGCAAAAAAATATGTCACAGGATTATTGTATGACATCGGAAAATGTCTAATAAAATAAATTCAGATCCACCATTTAATCTGAAATGTAAATATAATGTTATTTCTACCATATCACACATCATATATAAAAAAGCGGAAAAAACTAACTCTTCAGCATTTACCACGAAATTTGAAATAACAATAAATTGACATCACTAAGTTTTTAACCATACAGTTCTTCATTCTTCCTATTACTGGTATCATACGGGTGAACAGGTTAATGCAGGGAGTGTCGTTGATTTAGCTTTAGTACTATGTCTATATTACATTTGCTAATGTTTTTATACTGCTGATGATGAAAATGCAGCTGATGATGTTAATATCGCTGATGATGATGATGATGATGTTTTTGATGATGATGTTAATAGCGATAAGGATATTTTCATTATAATGTTGTCAGTGATATAAGAATGGCATGTTTGTGGTAATGATGATTATTTGTATTGCTGTTATGTTTGTGATGATTGAAGTGTAATTAAAACATGTGTGATACTTCAATTAAATGTAATAACTGCATATAAGGTTTTAATTTTTAAATCATCAGCATCCGTACGATCACCATCAGAAAAATCCTCATGGTCTTTTTACCAATATTGAATTGGAAAGCTCATAGTTGGAACTTTTTAATTTTCCAAATTATTTTAAAAAAAAAAAAAGGACATCATGCAATTGGACGCATGAAAACACTAACCTTGTTTATATTATATACATAGAACATACTGCGCTTACCAGTGAAAGTCATGGCATTATTCCACTGCTGCATGCTTGGGTGCTTGGATACTCCTTTATCACCAACCTAATTACCATGTCTTCTGATCAGAAAAAAAATCTTGAAAGATAACATGAAATAATAATTAGAATTTGCTCTTGCTTTGGATAAAGGACCATCAGAAGGTGTTAAGGTCAACTGTTTTGTCATTTCCCACAGTTTCAAGTGTTATAACCTGCCAACTGTTTCTTATTTGTGTGTGCCTTATAAAATCCATTCATTATGTAATCCTTTATGCTTTGACACATTGAAGTGTAGCATCATCATCATCACCACCACCACTATCATCACAACCACAACAACAATCATCATCATCTACATTTTTGTCACCACCACCACTATCATCACAACCATACGACAATCATCACCATTACAAACACTATCATCATCAGCAGCACCACCTTCATCAAGATCATCATCACCACCATCATCATAAACATTATCATCTTCATCATAACCATCATCATCATCATCATCAACAACAACAACTATAACACCATATAATCATCACTATCTTTACCAACATAATCATCATTATTATCATCACCAGTCATCATCACCACTGTTATCATCAACATCATCATAATCATCATCATTACAAATCTATCATCATCTGCAGCACCCACTGATCAAAATCATCATCTCCACCATCATCATAAGCAATATAATCTTCATCATCACCACCATCATCATCATCACCAACAACAATAACACCATATAATCATCGCTATCATTACCTACATAATCATCATTAACATCATCACCAGTCATTATCACTACTGTCATAATCATCATCATCATAATAATAATAATAATCATCTGTCATTACATTATCAATATCATCGTTAGTTTTACTGATGTCTTTGGTGATGAACAAAGTGGAAAAACAGTTGTGATCGGAAAATAACGGTTTGTTGATGTTATTGATGTTGATGATGACTATAGGTGTTTGTATTTTTGTTAATGATAATAGTGATGTCACGTGTACCGAGCATTACTTATTATTTAACTGTAAATATATATTTTTTCTCAAGCTATCTGCTTCTGATTAGTATAAAACTTGTATAATGATTTTTTTTTTCAAGCTGCCTTTCTTCTGATTAGTTTGACCAATGATTTGTAAATGTTTATTTGAAACATAAATCAACTAAAAATCAAGCAGATAATCAGTTCAATATGTGTTCCTTATTGTACAATAGCTGGTATCAAACAACCTAAATTTCTGACCTATAATTAACCAGCTATGTTTCAAACTCTTGTCACGAACACTCGACTAAGAATGAGTATATGGATTAGAAAACCGTTCAAGTATGAGCATACGCTGAAAGGATGAGGGACTGACCTTTCCAAAACATACCTAGGTCCAAACTTTAACTCTGTTTCAAACCAAATATCTCAAACACTTTAAACTACTGTCTTGAACTTGAAACCTTACAGCGTTTCCTCCAAAACCTGTGTTTCAAACCTTGTCTTAAAAACTACCAATGTTCAGCACTATAACCTTAAACCATCTGCTTATACTGCGACCCGGACCAAAATAATAATATAATTATCAAGAGGACCCAGCAAGGATGAGCCGAAGCTGCAAATATGAGGGTGCCTCACCTAAATTATCTATACCAAAGTCCCAGTAACAATTATGGCTTATTATTAATTATATTTCTCCAGTTTATCTTCGATGTGCACTCTTCTAATTCTCACGACGATCTGCCCAAACTGGATGCGCAGTGTATATTTATACGGCCGTATGACGTCACTTGCATACGGACATACCTCCTACTTTTACATAGACCACCTTATACCAATAATCTCGAATACAATTTTACCGGTAAATACTTACACCTGGACCTTGTCATTTGCATCGAGGTAAGATTACCAATTTCTGATGATATTTTTTTATCATACACTAGTTATTGATCGCGGTCGATGATATTGAATAGGTAAAGTATATGCGCGCTGGGGTAAATATTTCATGATGGACCTGTGAATTCTTTACTTATGGGTGAAACAGGTCTCATAAGCGTAAATACGACTAGCTTCTACTGATTATAAAACATACCGTACGATTTGTTGTGAATTAACTGTTGTTGTACTTTTAGTAGTTCAACCGCCACCCTTGTTTAAGAGCAACATTTAAAAAACACATTTTCTTTTCATCCTCAAGTAATAAGTAAGTAGACTCGCCCAGTTTAATCAATCTAGACGTATAATCTAACTCTATACATAGAGCGCCTACTTCACCCGATTTACATTCGGAACATTTTCACGCGTTTCGGGCTTTATCGTATGTTTAACTTGGGATTTTTGAACCGTCCAAAGATGTTGGAAATGTTTGTGTCATTGTTTATTTTTTTGTAATAAAAATGTTACTGCTTTCATTGTCTACCACTTTTTTTCCATCCTTGCCTGAAAAAACAGTACTGAGTTTGTACACTGTTCAGACAATTGTGCTCTGTTGAAATTTAACCAAACACAAGTTTACCTGCATAAACAGAAAGCATGATATGTCACCATGCGCGGATCCAGTGGGTGGGGGGGGGGGGGGGGGCACGGGGGTCCGGACCCCCTCTGGAAAATCTTTAAAAAAGGAAAGAAGACAAGAAGGAAAGAAAATGTTTTTCGAAAAAGGCAACATTAGGACTGCATGTAAAGTATATGCGGCTGCTGCTACATACGACCCCGACATAGTTCATATTATTTATCTAAAAGAAACTAAGAATTTTACCTTCAAGAAAGCTTGATTTTATCATTTTCCCAAATTTAACAGGTTAGTCCATAAAACTGTCCCAGAATGCAAAAAATTAAGTGCTAAATTTCAAAATTTCCAGGGGGTGGGGGCAGGGGATCGGACCCCCTCTGAGAAAATTGACTGTATCCGTGCATGGTCACTATACCTGTCCAGTACTGGACATTATGGTAAACGCTTCTTTCCTGCACAAATGACAATTTCGCAACTTCTGTCCGGTTTGTACAAATTTCTGGCCGCGATAAACCATTTGACTTGTATTTTACTGTTATTTGTTAAACAAATCCTTCGCAAATCTAAGAATAATTCAGACGATCGACTTCCTGTTTTAATTACCGTAAGGCACGTAAAGCGCGAAAGGACCAATTTCGCGACAGTGATAATTGATTAGACAATTCCTTTCTTTAAGGTAGCAGTTGGTAGTTTTCAGCCACAGATTCGAATTGGCCAGGGTCAAAATCTGTCATTAGAGATAAAACCTTGAAGTGAAGGCTGTTTTGATGTTTGAAATATTTGTTGATGTGAGTTTGTGATTAACAAGTTTAAGAATGGTATGTTGCAGAAATTCTGGCAGGTGCGAATGTAAGCTTGAAGGCAATATTTTCATATAACTGCTTGAAATGCGTATATACCACTATCAGCATTCAGCTTCTCGTGAACTGTCAAATGTCATATAGGCCTCACACAGTTGAAAATAGTGAAAAAAGTAATCGGTTGACAGGTATTTTTGTCCAGCTCTGCAAGTAATACTTGAAACTGAGTACAGAATGCAAGTGGCCATTTGGCTCTATCATTTCCCCTAACATTTTAAGGCCAGTTTGAGATATGGCTAATTTGGGCTGAAATGTCATGTATTTTCGCGGGCTGAAATTATCTTTCAGGTGGCTTGTGGATTTAAAAATCTATGCTTTGTATGAAGTTTACTATGTATTTTATTTCTTCTTCAAGTAAGATGTAAACAGGTATCTTTTTATTTTCAGGTCTGCATCTCGTAAGATATCAGAAGCCGTCTGACTAACTGGGCCACATCGCTCGGAAGTCCGGAATACTAGAAAAAACCGGCATCTGCTACTTTAGAGTGTTGGATGATTTTGTCTGTCAAGGGTGATAAATTGGTTTTCAGGATAACAATGATGACAATGATGACGATAACATGACTGGTGATATACATTTTTTCATCCTAAAGACACGAATAACAATCAGTAGTTTTTGTTGTAAACATAATTATATAAAACAAATCATCAGAATTCCCATAATCAAAAGTATAACAACGTTATATTAAATTTGATTCTTCATACCAACAATCACCATTCTTATAGATTACAACAGCAACATACATTAATCATTATTGTATTTCGTCTTATGAAATTTCTCTAATAATAGCACTGCTTTTATTAAATCTTAATAACTTGTCATACTTTTATTGAAAAACAATATTCAATTTGACTCCAAAATCTCACTCCAAAGTTAGACTCCAAGGTAACTCCAAGATCTCACTCCAGACTCCACTCAAAGACTCCACTCCATATTTTGCCGTATGCCGTTATTGGTTGCGGGTTTACCCCGCTACCAAAGTTACTAGTGTATTTCTGACGATCATATAGCATCTTTATTTTATTCCTAATCACATGCAAAGGGTGTTCATGCCCTACACAAAATAGTGCCATTCATGAACAATGCGGATGAATTATCAATGATCAAGCAGTTCTGATTTAACCTGTATCCATTTACACTGACCATTTAGATTATATAAGACCTATCAATGATAAGGTATTCTAGCCCATGGTTACATCACTAATTTCCAGCTGGCAATTTAGATGAGTTCATGTAAGGTCAGGCAGAGTTCTTAGATATGAGGCACATTTGTATTTGTTTCTCATGCATGCATATTTATAGATTAGCATTTAAACAGAAAATATATCTACCAAAACCCGCAACCACCAGACGTCTAAAGGCTTTGATTTTTACTTCTAGATGCGACAAAAAATTGGTAGAGTCTAGAGTATTGTATGGAAACGTATATGGTACACCCGGATGGTGTGTTTATGTAGGAGTATTTATGTCGACGCAGTGTGAAATAACACGATATGTCGTGATCTATTAAGATGTATTGTCTACAGTTTTGCCACTAAATTTTATTCGACATATCTACGTTAAGTAATTTTTTCGTCATAAGTTATTTAGACTGTGCCATGGTTTGTAGCTTCAATGACTGAACTTATTAACGTGTAATTTATCTTTTAACTAATATATATGTATGCTTAGGTGATAGAAATTACAACGTTTTTTGGGGGGCAAAATTGTATGTCACCCTTCTACCTCTCCCTGTATATATTATATGAGTGTTGGTGCACTGACTTTAATATGAACAGGGATCATCTACAGACCAGGACTTCAAATCCAAACCTCGTCGGACCGACGGCCTATACGACGGACGCGCCCGACTGAGGTTGCTTTTTCGTCGGACCGCAATTACCGACTAAAATTGGAGAACATGCCTTGAAAAACTGTTCAAAAAGTTGTCAAATTTGCATGCGTTTTAGTTCCGTTATACTTTACTTTCACTGATCAATTTTATCATTTTTACTAATCTAGATGTAACGGTACTTAATTAGGCAATGCGTGTCACATTCGGTCACATTCTGGAATTTTATTCCCTTACGTATGGTGGTATATTCCTGCTACGATATGGCTCACAATCTAGAATTATAGACGGAAGTTCAGGCCACCGGATGGTTCCCGTATTTTTACGACAATTAGTGACAATCATTACCCATAGGCCATAATAAATACAGTTACAAGTTGCTCATTTTTTCTTAAATTTCATAATATCCGTGTCCGGTCCGTCGGAAGTTGGTCCGGATGCCTAGCTGAGGCCTGGGAGGTTTCACAATGACTGAGACTGATGCATCTATTAAGTTTGAATGTTCTACAGTACAGTTTTTTTTCAGATGATTCTCACGTTAATGCATCATGTATGGAAATGATTTTCAATTTTCAGACCTCAACAACCTTAACCTTTGATCTACAGACACTAAAAACAAGTTATTGGAATACTGCATGGCAATACATAATCCCCGGCGGATTTACGCCAGTCAGTGATCCCTTACATACCAACAACCGATCCCTATGCTTGGATCAACAACAATTGTTAGACTGACATGCAACACTGTCTCACTGCTGTATACATTAAACAGTCTGGTAACATTGCCCGATCGGGCTTAGAGGCCCAATCAAGGTTTTATTGCCCGATCGGGCTTAAAGTAATGAAAAAATTATTGTTTTAGTTAATAATTTGAAAACAATTTTATTGTTTACTTCTAAAGTCCTTGAAAATGTTACATGCAACATTAAATTATGTTAGAAGCTAACCTCAGTAAACTGCAATTTTTGGGCCAGAATTCTGGGATTTTTACTTTCACTTCACATGTATATATCATGTAAATAAAACAAAGCCTCTTGAGCAAAAATGTGAATTTTGTATTTTGATAAATGGTATGTGTTTCTAACATGCAAGCTGCTGAAGAAATTTTGGACTTTTAAAGAAATTTTTAGCCCACCATCATCAGATGTTGAGTTATTCAAATCACTCTGCGTCCGTGGTCCGTCCGTCCTTCCGTCCGTTAACAATTTCTCGTTATCGCATCTCCTCAAAAACTACTGACCAAACTTTGTCAGAATGATGTATTGGTACCCTAGTTGTGTACCCCTGAAAATCTGACTGGTTCAACAATTTTTGAGTGAGTTATGGCCCTTTGTTTATTTTGATTTCTAATGTAATTTTATATCCAGTGGCCCTCCAAGTAGTTAACTGGTTTTTTATGGCCTTACCTGTAGAAGGGTCATGAAGTCTGCAGACACTAATGAGATAATGATTCAAGTTGTTCATTATTTTCCTATTACACCTCAGCAGTGAATGCATTACCCTAGTAGATTGATGTTTAATTCGTTTAGTACTCAAATTTCTGGGTTTAATTATTAGTTATAATATAAGTAATTATATGTGCGTTCTTTGTTTCCATAATAAGAAAAAAATAATAATTGCATATAACTCATTAATGATGTCATCTCTCTTGTTTAGGGTATGTGTTTAATTATTAGTTATAATATAAGTAATTACGATAGGTGTTCGAAAAATATCCGGAAAAGTCTCATAACCTATTTATTTATAAGGTTATTAGAATAAAAAATTCAAAAGTGATATTTTGATATATTTTGTTTATAATCCGAAAGAAAACATGATACAAATTGCACTAATGCAAAATCCACTGTCACTATAGCAACGTCGGGCGACGTTGAACGGGGCAAATTCGACAAATCGCGAAACGTGTCAAATGTTTATGTGTCTTTAAAGAGTACATAAAGACATATTCTCGACGTCAAAAAGGGCAGACGGTCACAGCAAATTATTATTCGAAGTTAATTGTAAAGCTTGAATGTTGATACATGTAGATCTATATATGAAAATATATTTTATTGCTGTACTAAATATTTGATGTCATGATAAAAACATTTGGTACGATAATTTTATCACAGTTTCAGGTTATCAAGCGTGATCTGTTATGAGCGGTGAAGAAGAAAAGACAGGAACTTGATGGCAAATTCATATTACATCACAACAATGCACCGTCCCATTCCTCTGTGCTCACCAAAGCAACACTGAGAGAGTTGGAAATTGACACAGTGAAGCATCCTGCATATCCCCGGATCTAGCACCGTGCAATTTCTGGCTCTTTCCGACATTGAACTCAGAGCTGCGCGGCAGTAGGTTTGATGATGTTGATGTCTTACCAACCGTTGTCCGGGAAACACTCCGTAAAATTCCAAAGTAGCATTTCAGGTCATCCTTTTTCAAGTGAATTTGTAGGTGGGACAAATGTGTATCATGCAAAGGCGAACATTTCGAAAAGATGTAAATTTTAGAGGTGCCAGACAGGCTTTCCAGATGCCATATTCCCGTCATGAGTAGTTTGCCCCGGCCAACGTTACCCAACGTTACCATAGTGAATGTGGATTTTGCATGAGTGAAATTTATATCATTTTGTCATTTGGATTATGTAGTATCACTTTTAGAATTTTCATTCTAATGACCATATAAATAAATAAGTTATGAAACTTTTCCGGATATTTTTCGAACACCCCTCGTATAATGTGCATTCTCTGTTTCCATAATAAGAAAAAATAATAATTGCATATAACTCATTAGTGGTGTCATCTCTTTTGTTTAGGGTCAAGGTCACTTATTTTGATCTGATGACCTACTTTTTTTGTTTTTAACCTATCACATTCACATTTGGACCACATGGCAAGATCAACCTTGACATAAGTTGATCTTGACCTAGTGACCTACTTTCACATTTCCGTAGCTACAGCCTTCAAATTTGGACCACATGCATTGGTTTGTGTACCGAAATAAACTTTGACCTTGACATTCACCTAGTGACCTACTTTCACATTTTTGAAGGTACAGGCTTCAAATTTGGACCACTTGCATAGTTTTGTGTACCGAAATGAAATTTGACCTTGATTTTGACCTAGTGACCTACTTTCACATTTCTCAAGCTACAGCCTTCAAATTTGGACCACATGCATAGTTTTGTGTACCGAAATGAACTTTGACCTTGAGATTGACCTAGTGACCTACTTTCACATTTTTTGATGACCTGGATTCTGACATAATTACCTACTTTCAGGATTTTTAGCTAGTCTTGAAATTTGGAACATTCAAAAATGGCTCAATGGTGGGAGCCATGATCATTCTGTGATCTCTTGTTAAGACATGTGACACATAATTTTTAACATCATGGCAAGTTCTTTATTACTTGTCGTCTTATTTTTAGACAACAACTTGAGTTCTTTTTTAACGTCATGACCAGATTATCACAACTTGTAGACTTATTTGTTGACGAGTTGCTGAGTTATATGTCGTCATGTCGTCCCATAGAATCTCGACTAAACCATATAAACATCTCACCAGCATGTACGATATACGTTTCCAAAGTATTGAGATTAAAAGTAGTCGTATTATTGGTGAAATAATATATGACGAAGTAATAATAATTACTGATTGTTGCTGTGTCTTTCGCAAACAATAATAAAAATGGTGATTGTTGGAACGAAGAATCAAATTTTAATGTAACGTGAAACTGGTAGTTATACTAATGATGATAGGAATTATAATGATTTGCGTTTTATATAATTATGTTGACGGATTGCTGTTTTTGTCTTTTAGGATGAAAATGTATACCACCAACAGCGTTATTGTTATCATTGTCGTCATCATTCATATCCTGGAAACCAATTAATCATTCTTGGCAGACAAAATCATTGAGCTCTTCTTAGCAACAAAATCCTCTAAACCTTCAATCACCATCATTATCATTAACAACAGTACAAACACCTCCCTCACCATAGTCATCACCAACAACAATAAAAACAACAAACTCATATATTCTGACTAAGCAATGTTTTAAATCTTGGTCATCAGCTAAATCGTCAGTTAAACTAAGAGATGAAGATGATGATTGTTGGTGCGATGGTGGTGATGATTAGGATGATACTTGGAATGGTTCTTATGTTGGTTATGATAATGATGATAGTGGTCGTGTTCTTGGTGGTGGTAGTGATGATGATGATGATGATGGTGGTGGTGGTGTTGACGGTGGCGGTGATGGTGAAGATGATGATGATGATGGTGGTAATGCTGGTGTTGGTGGTGTTTTTGGTGATGATGATGGTGGCGCTGGTGGTCATCCAAAAAAGAAAACAACAGAAATGTGGACAGCTTTTTGAGAAAATCTGTTGTTTTTTTTCCCCTTAAATAAGACATTTTTGCGTTTAATCCTTGTTGCTTCCCATTTCAACATTAAAAAAATGCAAATACTGGAAAATATTTTTTTTGAACATTGTACATTCCGATTTCGTTATGTGAACTACGTTTTATAGTGAGTGGATGCATTCATTATATCTGTATGACAACTAGAATAACATTATATACACGGTTCTTTTTTCTAACATTTTACTTAAACAATAAAAAAAAACCTGATTTTAATTTACCACGGACATACATTTTTCTCAGATTTTTGCATTTCAAAAGGTGTCTGTTTAAAAAAAATCTTTCTTTACACACTTTTCTAAATATCTTATTTTGAAGGTTAACAGTGGACGGCAAAAAAATGTTTCTATACAGGACAATACATTTAATTACAGGTATTATGACTGCACTTTATAAATAATCCAAGAAGCAAAGTCTGCAATACACGTTGGGACAAAAAACAAATCGTGTTTATTTCATCAGTAGGACATGAATATAAGAAGCGACAGACTCGCCCGCACGCTGAGAGACATGTTGTTTTAACCATGACGAGAACTGACCTAGATTTTAACCATATATCAGTAAGAGCAGCCTGTCGCTTCTGACTATTGACAATAAATAACAAATGCTGACTGAATGGGATAAGGCCGTGACTTATTATTATAATATCATTACAGAAAATTAATGAAATATCATGGCATATTGTATGAGATAGAAGTATCATGAAATGAAGCATGAAATGATAGATTTCTAGCCAAATTGCATAGAAACAAAATAGGCAACGCTATGATGCTGAAGCTCTAAATTTATGATAAGTACACATGTACTAGACAATGGAAGGAGAATGCAAAATTGCAAATTGTGCTAGCAAATCCAGCTGCCGAAAATCCGAGGCCAAGTTGCTCAACGAATTCTCAACATCATAATAATGGATTTAAAGGAAACAAAAATATGAATCCTGTGCAAGTGCAAGAGAATATATAGTTAGAATAAAACTACCAAATAGATACCATATTTTCGCCATGTTTATGCTGCAATATATCAGCCAGGATGGGAACAAAAGTCACGACTAACAATTAAAACTTAAGTCTTTAAAATGATATTTTATTGCTCTTAAGAAGATGATATTTTGCAGCAAAATAAACAAGTCCGCTGCTGCCCGCGTGTTTACTTCATACAACATAATTATCATATTCTACAAAATAAAATATTTTCTTTACTGAATAAAAACAAACAGTTTCTTTTGTAACACAACCTTAAAGTTTCGCTGAATCTATTTCATTTTGTTAACAGGACTATTTCAAAGGGAAATCGGGAAACTGCGAGCCGGCTGCCTAACCCCTAATTGCAGGTGATTGAGTCCACAATATTTATCAGAGTTAGAACACACATATGGTAAAAAAACGTCTTGTCAATTAAGCAATAAAATACAAATTCTTATTAATTAGTTTAACTTCGCTGTACACAATCTCATATGGAGAAAATTTTGTTAATCTCCATATGGGGCTAAAAGAAATCTCTCACTATGTCCTTTCTTTCTGTTTTCATTCTCACCCTGAACTATCTCTTTGTCTTTTTGGTTGCTTAGGGACACGGGTTACTCCACACTTACCCTGCTTTCATACTGCTATAACATATTGTCGATTGACATACAATTATACAGGGTGACCGTGGGATTGTTCTGTTCAGTTCAGCATAAAATGAAAGGAACCAAACGGTTCAATAGCTTTGAACTCGTATCCTGGATGGCAATGATTCTTCTCCTTGGAGGTGATATACATACAAATCCTGGCCCTAGCCCCGAAAGGCCTACTTCTTCTTCTGACTCCTCATTCACAATGATAAATGACTTTTCGAAACATTTGTCCTTTGTCCACTGTAATGTTCAAAGCTTTCTGAGAAAAAAAGGACATCCTAGAAGATGAGCTGGATGTCTTTGATACCATATCTCTCACGGAAACTTGGCTAGCAGCTACTACAGACTCTGACGCTCTACTGTTTCAAAACTACACGCCTCCCTTTCGTAAAGACAGTGGTACTGATAATCATGGTGGTATCCTCGTCTATGTGAACAATCAAATACCAACCATAAGGAGACCTGATTTGGAAGTACATGGAGTTGAAAGTATATGGATTGAACTTCAACTTAAAACGAAAAACTTCTCTATGGAACTTTCTATCGTCCTCCAAATTCTGCTCCATATGTTCTTACTCAAATAGAAAACTCTATTGGACTCGCATTTGATACCAACATTTCAGACATAGTTGTGGCCGGTGACTTCAATCTCGACATGCTTAAACCTCTCACTTCAGCAAAGGTATTAAATATAACCTCACAGTATAACATGTCTGAAACAATACAAGAACCCACACTTTTCAATGAAACATCAAACTCACTCATAGATCTGTTCCTTGTCTCTTCTTCATGCAAGGTGGCCCTTACCGGTGTTGGAGAACCTTTTTTGGATCAGAACACGAGGTATCACTGTCCAATTTTCTGTTGCATTGATTTTACGAAACCACACCTCAGAACATATAAGAGAATGATTTGGCAGTTTAACCGTGGAGATTACAATGGCCTCAGGCGTGAAACTGCCTGCTTTCCTTGGGAAACCATTCAACACGACAACATTGACACATATGCTAGCAACATTACAGATACAATCAACAAAATAACTAAAGGACATATTCCTAATAAAATAGTCACAATAAGACAGCCATCACCACCATGGTTCCACAACGAGATAAGAAAACAAATCAGAAAACGCAAAAGAGCATACGACATAGCAACAAAAATCAAATAACCCACAACACTGGCAAACATACAACCAAATCAGAAATAAAACAACAACTCTACTAAGAAACGCCAAACATAACTTAACTGTGAAACTCGCAGACAAGCTAAAAACAGAGGGGCTAACTCCAACAGACTTCTGGAAAACACTCAAACAGTTTACATCAAAATCAACAAAAAACACTGGCATACAAATACTTAATGACAACGGGACATAATTATGTAACTTCAGACACAGACAAAGCAAATCTATTGAACAACTTCTTTTACTCGCAGACAGAACTTAATGATAACAATAAACCCCTTCCAAACGCAAATAGAAATATAGACACACCACAGCATTGAAATAACACCACAAGAAGTAGCATCAGTACTAAAATCACTATCTACTGGTAAGGCATAGGGTCCAGACTCAATAAACAACAGAATATTAAAAGAATTTTAGCAAGAACTAGCACATCCTCTCAGTCATCTCTTCAACAAATCATTACAAACTGGAAAAGTACCTCCCCAGTGGAAACTAGCACACGTCTGTGCAGTCTTCAAGAAGAACGACCCTACCATAGTTTCAAACTATAGACCAATTTCTCTTCTAAGAGCTATCAGTAAAACTCTTGAACGAATTATATACAAACATGTTTTCAACTTCTATATTGCAAACAACACATATTACATCTCTTCAATCTGGCTTTGTTCACAATGATTCCACTACAGATCAACTCATCTCCATCTATAATACATTCTGCCAGGCTCTAGATGAAGGAAAGGAGGTACGCACTGTCTTCTGTGACATCTCTAAAGGCTTTGACCGCGTCTGGCATCGCGGTCTCCTTCATTAATTGGAAGCCACAGGTATATCTGGTCCCTTATTGAACTGGTTCTTAGACTATCTCTCTGGGAGAAAGCAAAGAGTGGTCCTCCTCTCTGGTTTTTTTTCTGATATTCTACCTGTAAACGCTGGTGTCCCTCAAGGCTCGAGTCTTGGTCCTCTATTCTTCCTTGTATATATCAATGACATTGTCCATGATATTAACACTACTATCCGCCTCTTTGCAGACGATACCAATCTTTACATCATCGTTGACAACCCATATAACTCTGCAATCACACTAAACTCTGATCTTGACAAAATTTCCAACTGGGCGAGTACCTGGCTTGTAGATTTCAACCCGTCTAAAACAGAATCTCTATTACTATCTCGTAAAGCTAACAAACCTTTTCATCCACCACTTACTATAAATGGCGTTCCAATTCAAGAGGTAGAATCTCATAAACACCTTGATGTCACTTTTGCGAACGATGGATCCTGGCATGAGCATATCGAAAACATCAAGATAAAGGCATGGCAAAGGGTAAACATCGTGAGAAGCTTTAAATTTGTTCTGGATAGAAAATCACTGGAAACAATCTATACTGCTTTCGTCAGACCCCTTCTCGAGTACTCTAATGTTGTCTGGGACAACATAACTACCCAGGATGAATTCTAACTAGAAAAGATACAACTGGAAGCCCTTCGAATCATATCAGGGACCACCAAATTAGTCTCCATCCACAATCTGTACAAAGAGACTTGCTTCGAACCTTTAAAAGAACGAAGAAGGAAACAAAGGCTGACTCTTTTCTATAAAATGACAAACAATCTCACTCCATCTTATCTATCTTTATTAGTACCTAATCTCGTTGGGAACACGACTGCTTACAACTTATGAAATGCTCAGGACCTTAGACCTATACATTGTAACACACAACTCTATTCTAATTCATTTCTGCCTCAAACAATATTTGATTGGAACCAACTATCCACTGAACATAGAGAAGCTCCCAGTCTCAATATCTTTAAAGGTAAACTTAACACGGATGTCAAAAAGGTACCATGTCATTGCTACTTGGGTGATCGAAAATCCCAAATTCTCCATACCAGATTAAGGACACACTGTAGCTCATTAAATGAGCACCTCTTTTCAAAAAACATTATTAACAGCCCTCTTTATCTATGCGGGGAGGTTGAAACGACGCACCATTACTTTCTTAAGTGTCCTCGATACCAGATGCAGCGAACACAGTTACAAGACAAAATTAGTCCTATCACAAACATTACATTACCACTCCTCCTATTTGGTGATGTAAATAGACCCCAAATCAACACACCTGTCTTCACTCACGTTCCAAAATACATACATCAAACCAGGAGATTCATTTAAGACCTGCAAACACCAAGCCTAGAAATCCCACAAGTAACCCCATCCCAAAAGCAACCAAACATCCTCTCTCTCTCTCTCTCTCTCTCTCTCTGTGTGTTCATATAATTTTAACATTCATCGGCTATTTCCCTATAGTCCTAACGCATTACATTTAGAAGTACCACTTTTTCTATTTCAGGTCGACAATGGACTAGTATACAGTTAACTTCAAATTTAGAACTATTAAAATATCTAAAACTTGAAAAGAATTGTCTGCAAGCATGCATGAATTTTACAATAAATTGTTGTCACTGTAACTTAATATATACATGTTTTCGGAAAAGAGTTTCTTAAAAAGCTTATTAGCTTTCTACTCGATCCCTAGTATTTGTAAATATGTATTGTCATTAAATGCTATTTGATTAATAAATATTGTTTAAACCAATCCCTAACTCCTATTTATATATCTTTTTTACCCTCCTCTTTAAGTTATTTTAATTTGAAGGGGGAGGGGGGAGGTAGTGATATCCAAATGCTGCAAACAGAAAGGTGTCTCCACTCACCCACCCCCCCCTCCCCCCCGACTTGATCTATAACATTCGTTTCTCTGGTATTAAATGGAAATTGGCCATGATACAGGTCGTAACATTTAGACAAATTAAATATTTAGATAAATACTTAAATAAACTGGAAAAAAACGCTGAATTTCGTAGATGAAACACTTTCATATGCATGAGCAATATCTAAAACAATCCATAATAAAGCCTTCATATACATGGTGGCGAACTTTTGACTTCTTGGAGGGAATAACTGTCTTTATCCATAAAAGGCACTGTATACCGGTGTGGCAGTATGTGGCATGACCTGGTGTACAGGCGCTGAAAAATATATAACACGGCAGCAGATTTTTTTTCAAAAAATGTTAGGGTGAGGAGGGTGGGTATTTTTATACACGAAGTATCGACTTGCCTGCTTAGTTATTTGTGAAGGAATGAACCGGTTTGAAATATAAAATTGATCAAAATGACCACACCCGTGAACTGCTCGTGCGTGAAAGTGATTAAACGAGGCACGTTATATTATATGGACTGGATTAGAGTAACAGAAGCAGAAATAATAGCTCTTGCGTACCTACTGAAAAATAACATAGATTTATTTCTCAAGAGAACATAAATTCCTTTATTTTATCAGTAGGACATGAATATAAGAAGCGACAGACTCGTCCGCACTCTGAGAGACATGTTGTTTTAACCATGACGAGAACTGACCTAGATTTTAACCATATATCAGTAAAAGCAGCATGTCGCTTCTGACTATTGACAATAAATAACAAATGCTGATTGAATGGGATAAGGCCGTGACTTTTATTATTATAATATCATTACAGAAAATTAATGAAATATCATGGCATATTGTATGAGATAGAAGTATCATGAAATGAAGCATGAAATGATAGATTTCTAGCCAAATTGCATAGAAACAAAATAGGCAACACTATGATGCTGAAGCTCTAAATTTATGATAAGTACACATGTACTAGACAATGGAAGGAGAATGCAAAATTGCAAATTGTGCTAGCAAATCAAGCTGCCGAAAATCCGAGGCCTAGATGCTCAACGAATTCTAAACATCATGATAATGGATTTTGCTTTGATTGCCTAAATTATACTGATGATTGTGTATACAATATGCCATACCGAAATGCACAAAGTGTGTTGAGGGCCACCAAGTATTTTATGAAATAAAATTTGCCCATAAAATGGTACATTGAATATTGTATCTAATTACTGAATAGCCACATGCAAGCATTCATTTCTTTAATAATACCAGATTTTCCGGATAATTTACTTTCAAAGATGGCAATATAAGTTATATTCAGCTCTATTTGACCATTATTTCTCTTGATTTTATCTAATCAATACTATGCAGCAGTTACTTTTTCCCTCATAAATCTGTTGGATCTAACCCGAAATAGGTCAGGCGGTAATCTTTATAAGACACGCACTTTATAATTCAGCCATTATTCAAGTATGTAATTACGTATATTTGAGTAGATCAAAAGTGTTACTTAATAATGTTTTGCTTACCCTGCTAGCAAAGTTTCCATTTACTTTCACCAGTCTAAGGTGAAAGAACTCTACCGAGGTCATGCCACCCTGCCACTCCGAGTGTATATTTAGAATTAGCAAAGTCTCTCATGCAATCCACCAAATGGTTCGACAGTGCTCTCAGGCTACCCTTCTATTCCTAGTGTACTGTTTGACTCGACAGTGCTTCTTCCTTGGTTCCGGTATATTGACATATATCGACAGCACAACGCCTGTGACAAGAGGATATAGAAGCTGCATACACAAGCATCTAAATAAAAGTAAATATAATATCAAAATTATTATCTATTATGTTGGCTTAACCCCCTTGAAATCAAATAACTAAATAATAGAAATACTATACAGTTTTTGATTATTGATGAATGATTTCGTTATTACGATAAAGTCACAAAGCGCACAGCCCTAGATTTGGCACTGTGGACGAAAATTAACTAGATGGCGGCATTAAGATATCATACTGATGCAATATTCAAGAATCAATGTTACTACAATTCCTGTACGACTAAGCCACTGGCAGTGTAATACGAAATATTTTCTTACATAATACATGCGTGCACAGGAACCATCTAGCACTGAAAACACAGTCAAAGTCGTAATTCGAAAGCAAAATTTGTATGACATATGCCATTCAAATCAGTTCGATCAATTTAACCTCTTTAAACCGATTCAGATGGTAGAACAAAATGGACCAAAGACAACGGTTTAATAACATATAGCTTTTACTTGACTATTTACCTTCAGGTATTGCTACCAAATAACATATTTTAACTACTTTACCCAACACCAGCATAAATTTCTGTTGTCCACATGCCTGTTTTCTTTACCCATCGCCCAAAAGAAATTTACTTTCAATACCTGCTTAAAAATAAAACAAAACAATAGATTGTACTGCTGTATAAGGAACAAAATGTGACGCAATCTAATACTTAATTCATGATTAATTTTTAAACCATTTCCATTTTCGGAAGGTCAACATAGTACTGCTGTAATTATTACCCAATGTACAGTAAAATGCATAATCTAATCATCATCATCATAACCGCCACCATCGTCATCATCATCACCATATTTTAATTTTGCGTTTAAAGGTATGATAAATAGCCCAACGTCATCATCGACATCATCATCATCATGAGGATACCATCAAAATTATAAAAATAGAACAATTAGTAATTAACCACGATATTATATTTCTTAAACTAGAGATGCTTTTGAGAAAGGCGCATGTCTCCCACAACTGCCTTATCAGACTTTCAGTGCTTTGATTATAACGCGACTGCCTTATCAGACTTTCAGTGCTTTGATTATAAAAAAAAAAACAGTTTCAAGGGCCTTAATTCCGAAGTCCCTGGGCCGATTTGGCAAGTTATCGAACTTGGCCAAGATATTATGATCAAACACATTTTCGTCAAATTTGGTGAACATCAGATGTGAATGTTCATCTTAGAGTGCGGACAAGCTTTGTGACAGACGGACATATGCACACAGACAGACAAACAGACAGACAGACACGCACGCACGCACACGCACGCACACGCACACACAGAGGAATAAATAAATAATAAATATCTCCCACACCACTATGCGGACCTAGGAGACTGAAAAGATAAGTTGATATCCAACGCACAAAATACTGGAGAATACTATTCCACAAACTGATAAATAAGTCATTACCATATTAAAGCTAAATGTATAAATGAATCCGTTCAGTAAATTTGTTTAATTATACATTGTACGCAACAGACACGGGTGCAAAGGTGAGGATCGGGCACATTGTGCTGCGCAATAGTTAACCCTCCAAGCAATCAACTGCACTAAAAGGTAAAAGGTAAAGGTAAAGGTAAAGGTAAATTTTATTTACCGTCGCTTTGTGAAACAATTAACATAAGCTCTGCAGAGCTTTTGAGCGACCCTATTTTAAGAACAGTTAAACCCATTTATACCTTACCCCCAGCAATTTGCTGGTACCCATTTACAGCTAGGTCGACTGAGGCTATCGTGATAAAGTGCCTTGCCCAAGGACACGCCGCAATTGGAGTAGCCAGGATACGAACCAGGGGCCTTCACCTCCGTGGGAAAGCGTCTTAGCCCTCCCGACCAATGCGTCCACTAAGCGGCACTCAAGAACGTAAACAGGGGGGTGATGGCTGTTTCAACATACCCAAGTGTTAGAGGTTTGTAGCAAAGTGATCCACAAATATACAAAATATATAATATGTACTGACTTACAAGAACACATTTATAAACAACTTTCGACGGATCAAAGACCAATTGGCCGAAGAGTTGTAATCCCTGTTTATATAAGATACAGTCAATTCGAGGAATTTGGTTGAACGGCCGACCATGTAGGTCAAGGCCCCCTCTAACGGTTAAGAAGCGCACGCCCTTAACACCAATAATAAGAGAAGGCCAGTCGAACGTCAAATTTAAGATGCTGATCTAGTGGCCAACCTAGGAAGCAAGCTTGAATTTTAAGATACTCCGTAGTATCAAACCTTTAAAAGGCATACCAAAATTATGAATCATATAACTTTTATATAGCTCACGTGATCAACACGGACAGCGTAAAAAAGCATTTTTGAACAAACAAACAAAATTAATTCTCCTGTACGAGTGCGTTGGACCAGTATCTCCTCTGAGAGACAATAATAACAACGTCAGTAATAAAATTGATAATCATTGTGATCATCATCAAAATCGTCCATTCCAATATCATCATAAGAATCGTCTTGACCACTAGTTGTGTTCAACAACATCGACCTTTTCTGTACATAAAACTACTAAATCCGTTCTAGTATACTTTGTATTATAACCATCTGCAACGACAGCAACATGACCATAATGGACAGCATGATAAATTATTACGCTTTATAAGTATTCAACTGCTAGAAGCAACAACCATAGAAAGATGCGTTCATTCATTCTCAAATTTTCAATCGTTTTCTAATGTTTGCATTTCATTTGTAATAGAGTGTATAACTAAGGCAGTAGTGAAACAAATAAAATGTTGTTGATAATGCTGTTGTAAAATATGCACGTATTGAGACCTTCGGTCTTGAAATGTTCAAAGTTATTTCATTTATTCGTTTAGGATAGTCGTTCAGTTTTGACTGTATAAGCAGTGTAAACTTTGAGCTTTCATCCTAAATTATTAGAATTTTGCGACGTGTCAAAGCTTTGACATGAGACATGTAAATGTCACCCAATATCCAAAACACAACGTCTCAACAAAACGGCAACACACAAATAATGACGATTGCTGCTACTTTTCAATAGAAATGGGGATTTCCTTCGAAAAGAACCCAGCCCCTGATACCGCAAACAACGAATGACTGTTGGACACAAACAACACATGAAAAACATCCAAACCACAATGTATTCATGAGCCCCAGCGGCCAACCAATGCAGCCTTGCACTCATCTTTAATTTAATGAAATACGCTGTAAAGGAAAAAGACAATTTGTTCAAAAACTTATCTGCATTTTTCTTGCATCCTCCTCTCTGTGGCAACATTACTGGAAAACGTCAGCTCTTCAAACATGTGATGAACATATTTTTATACACGAAGTATCGACTTGCCTGCTTAGTTATTTGTGAAGGAATGAACCGGTTTTAAATATAAAATTGATCAAAATGACCACACCCGTGAACTGCTCGTGCGTGAAAGTGATTAATCGAGACACGTTATATTATATGGAATGGATTGGAGTAACAGAAACAGAAATTATAGCTCTTGCGTACCTACTGAAAAATAACATAGATTTATTTCTCAAAAGAACATAAATTCCTTTGGTAACGTAGTTCACCATTCTTTGCAAACTATAAATGTGTGACTTCTATTGGGTTTCGTTGCCGTTAATTTATGTTACATATATTTTTCATAACCAAAGCCAAATACTTTCTTGACAATTTTATTTTGCAATACAAAAATTTTATACGTCTTATATTTTCACAAAATTCCTATTTTACAGTATTTTAAGAAAAGTGGTTTGTGAAAACTATGATTCACTTAATTGGACTAGGTGTGATGTAAAGAATCCTGCCATATTTATTCAAAATAGACATAATAGTCACCAGAGTTAACGAATATTGACCAGGGATCTCAATAAAAACAGCAGGAATGTAAGGGGGCATAGCTAATGCTGACTAGTAATAAATCATTATATAACTAGTAAGAAGTGAAACCAACATTTATGTATAAGGATTTCAGTTGAGTGTGTTTTGTGTTACTTTACGCTTAATATTGTCATGCAGTGACATAAGTATTAAACAACAGTTAAATTATTTGTTTTGAAATGTTTAAAAATAGTTGGACATCCATATATTGTTGTTGAAAACTGAATAAAAGAAGAAACAGAATCTGGATTTTGCTAATTCCCTCAATTAAGCGGACTTAAGCTAAACAAATAAATAATAATAATAAAAAAAAGAAACTTACTTTGAGCTAAAATATTCCCCAAAGAAACTGCACGTAACAAACGCAGCGTTACACTTGGTGGAGAATCCGGGTACAAGGAGCTTCTATGTTCACTTGACTTTCTTGGTACCATCACAAAAGCGAGTGCATCTACACGTAAATATTTGGAACTTGTGAATTCACAAACAGGTGGAGATAATTTTAACTGCAAATATGAGTATTTATGGACATAAACCGGAACTCAGTAAACAGAGCAAATGGATTTATAGGAATGACAAAACCAAACATTATGTCGTGTGTACGCAGTGTGGACTTACACATAAATTTGAAAAGAGCCGTGCGCTGTCCGCTACGTGCAATAAATGTTTGGAACAAGGACATTTCGCTAGAACCTGCTCGGCAAAAAGAGTACGAAATACCATCATGAAATCGGCAAAACAACAAGTACGAGACAGGCTACGAAAGACTGAATTTGTAAACCGGAAACTAATGGAATTGGTATTTCCATTCCATGAGGAAGACGACATGTTCTTCATAAGTTGCATTACGAATACATCCCTGCTTAAGCGTAATGGGTCGAGAAAACGTCAATGTAATACTCAGAATGCTAGCACACTTGCAAAACAAACGCTGGAGGAACTGGACAAAGTAAGAAATTCCCTTGACGAGATCAACCGAGAAAAGGAGGTGCTCATCGCTGAAAATGAAAAGCAGGGAATACTGCAGCTGAGATGGAGTCCAGTGTAGCAGAATTGAAATTGGAACTGGCGTCTCAACAAAATGAGTCTCAGAAAGAAGACATCGAGGCGGTCAGAGAATCATATAAAAAACAAAATGAAAATTTAGAGACACTCCTTCTCTGATAACATGGAGATACAGGGAATCGCTTCATAGGATCGACCAGTGAGCAACTTATGCAATACTTCTACCATTACAAATACGTAAGACGAAATCACGAAGAACAGTTAAAGAAACTGACAGAAACTGTGTCCGAGTTAGCCAAGAATATGAACGGTGTAAATGACCGAAGCTATGATCTAAGCAGTGACAGAAATAATGTCAAACACTGGAATCACAATAAACGAGGACGTGGTTATTTCAGGAGATAACAAATATTTATAATTGGTGCATCGACTTGAAATCACATGGACTGGAAATCATAGTTCAAATATTTAATGTATAAAAAAAAATCTTGCTTTTTGACAGCGGTGTTATGATTCAGTAAATTGTATATTTCTGAAAATATTATAAAAATTACGAACATTATATTTGATTTCACGGGAGTGAAAAAATAGACGAGGGGGTGATGTCATGCAGTGACATAAGTGTTAAACAACAGTTAAATTATTTGTTTTGAAATGTTTAAAAATAGTTGTATAGATCTATGTAAAAACTCGAACTTTGTGAATAATCTTAAAAGAAAAAAAACTACATGCTGTCATTATAGAAATGTTTTATTTCTTACTAGATTGATAAAATCTTGCAGTGTCAAAGTAATTGCTTTTAAATGTCTGTTAATAGACTTATTGCATTTTATTACATAATCTTAATATCTGTTTAGTAAGATAATAATCTTAAGACACGCAGACAAAGATCCCTTGCCACGTGAAATCACGTGAAATCTCACTAGGTATCGCGGTATGTGAGATTTGTTGCTAGGGGACATGTAGGATTCCTGCAATATCATTGGTTAATTTTATTGTTGTCATGATCCTCATAAAAAGTCAATGATAACAGAAGATCAAAAGAATTTTACCTACGAAATAAGAAGGACATATACTTCTGTGTTTCATGTCGAGATATCCGACTAGATAATTAGAAAGTTTTGATTACTGTAGTTGTGCTTTTAGAAATTATTGTTTTTATATGGACATCCATATATTGTTGTTGAAAACTGAATAAAAGAAGAAACAGAATCTGGATTTTGCTAATTCCCTCAATTAAGCGGACTTAAGCTAAACAAATAAATAATAATAATAATAATAAAAAGAAACTAACTTTGAGCTAAAATATTCCCCAAAGAAACTGCACGTAACAAACGCAGCGTTACAATATTACAAGTAAAAGTAGTCACAGTTAACATAAAGATATGTGACTAGATGTAACTCAATTAAAAGAACAAAGAACAAACAGGACATATAGCTAATGCCGACTAGTACATGCATTTGGTAACGTAGTTCACAAAAAATGCTTTTTTGTAAGAACTATATATCCTTATGATAGAAATACAAGTTAAACATGTGACATAATGTTTAAGTCTGTGAAACAACAATGCAATGCCATTTTCTGAAATGATAAAACAAATAAATTTATGTGAACTACGTTACCATCACCAGCATGCTCTCCTTGTATTATACCTATGTTTGCATATACAGTAACAGAGTCATCATATTACCACCAGAAAATGTAGAAAATTAATATATATTAGTTGGTCAACTGACTTGATCTGTTACTGAACGATGACTGGTTAAAGCTGATAGTTTGTGTTACCTTTGTTTGATGAAATCACATATGGGACGCACCATCTTCGTTTACACAGAACACCATAAAGAGTAGTTGGTGTCTGTTCGTATTGCTCCTTAAGAAATTAGTCCTAGGATTGAATACTAGACATTTTGCTGTTTTGATAGTAATGTAGTTCACAGTAACGTAGTTCACAAGAAATAGGTTAAGTCTGTCTGAATTAATAAACATGATGCACAGTCAAACTTTTTTGCTTGAATATAATACTGTTCACTAATATGTTTGTAGTGAGAAATAGGCATACTTCTGTTTTTATTGCATATAGCAGTAATGTATGGTAACGTAGTTCACAATTTTTTTTTAAAAATAACCGAGTTATAAAGGAGATTTCTTGCAATTTTATCAACGACATATGAACGAAATAATTTCATACAGTACCTTTTCTATATTTTCACTGTCTTCGAGACTGATGATTGCACATATCTATACAATAGTTCAGCTTAATATGGTAACGTAGTGCGCAGGGATTTCTGTGACAAGACAATATTTCTTTAAAAGTTTTTTTTATGTTTTTAAACTGCTCAAATATTTTTGCTAAGTTGTCTTTGTACATGTCATCTATACAATGACATGCGAAAACTGCATACAAAAACACTTTTCTGGAAGAAATATGCTTGAAACTGCAGTTTTACGTTTATTGTCCATTTTTCCGGGGGTTTTTTTCATGTGCCAGTGGCGGTTATGATAGTTATGGTAGTTGTGGTGATAGTGGTGATAGTGGTGGTTAAGACGACAATGATGACATAAATTTTAATAATGTTATTCAAACTTCTGTGACACTTCAATGTATAAAGGCATATAGGAGTATGCAGTGTACGAATTCTAAAGAAACAATCTGCGTGTGCAACAGTTGAAACATGTGGGAAATGGCAAAACAATTTACCTTAAAGCCTTCTGATGGTAAAACCTTGTTCGACAGCAAAAGCAACTTTTACTTTGCCTATTTTCTTTCAAGAATTTGTACTGATCAGATGACATTGTAATTAGATGGGTGGTAAAGAAGTTAAAGAAGCCCAGTTTGCTTGATTTATAAAGTAAGCACAGTTAATGTTTTTATTATATTCATATTAACTGTTGTTTAAATTGGCAAGGTGAGTTTTGGTTGAAAAATTCAAATTCATTAAAAAAATACAAAGTTCCTATAATGTTTTTTTTTCCAGCTCAATATTGCTAAAAGACCATTAAGATTTTTCTATGTAGATATTGGTGATTATAATTATTTGAAAAAAAATATATACAGTTATTACATTTAATTCAAGTCTCACTTCAAAACAAATGTTTTAGTAACACTTTTATCATACAACAAACATCATCAATTGTCATCAATAACAACAATATAAATCATCATCATTATCATATACATGCCATTCTTAATTCACTGACGACATTATCATGAAAACATCTTCATTACCAACACCATCGTCATCAAAACATCCTGTCAGTATTGTCATCATCATCAGCATCATCGTCATCATCACCAGCAGCAGCAACAACAAAAACATAAAAATCTCAAAACAAAATTATCATAACTAGCCACTTGTCATATTCATGACTTTCATCATGTAATCAAAATGAGCTTATCTAAATACAAAATCAAAGCACTGACTACAGACAGGCTGGCTAACACAAACACAATAACTGTGTGGGAAAACTGTTTGCAAAATCTGAAATATTATGGGTTTTCCGTATCAAACTAAGGCGAGCATAAGGTACTGTTGAGAGGAATCATTTTAATTAACTTGAGAAAGGTAAGATGTTAGGATATTACAGACTATAGATGGTGAAAAACACAGTTTGCTTCATTGGGGATAACACAGTTAATGAGACAAACATAACGTAATTCTCACTTGGGAATCTGACAAAATATAGACGAAGTAAAACTTATAGATAACAAAGGCGAAATGAACAGCTAAAGGAACACAATTGGGTACCGTCTTGTAACCGCCTGTGGCAAACACAACATTGGTTAATATAAACCGTTTATGCTGCGTTTGTAGCCTTATGCTTGGCCCCCACCATGGTTCCAAAGTCAACTCTGAAAACCAAGTTGAGTCACTGACTTTAATATATTGACTTGCACATAAATAAGTATTTTTTTGTTAAAAAAAAAAGATCATATTAACATACCGAGAAGCAATCACACGTTTAGAAAACTGTCGAAAGGGCAATGGAATTGCTTACAATGTGTAAGTTGTAAGGGCTACAAACGACAGAAGTATTGCAGAGTAATACAAGACTTCCTATTGGTTAGTAACATTGCAAATAAAAATGAGGTATTATAAAGAACAGTAACTAGAAACAGAGGAACTAAAAGGGAAAATGTAAAGAATGTGACAAAAATTACCCTACGGTGCCAAATTAATACTGTGTTCATGTATAAACTTTCGACTTTTAACAACTCCATCTAAAGAATCTCTCACTTCCCTAACATTATCTGTGAGGTAATCTACTTTTAAAGAAGTTTGTTCAGTATTTTGAACATCAAAAGAGTTAATAAACTCTTTTTTTTTATCAGGTAACCAAATAGGTTTAATAATATCTTCAGAAGAAACAGTTTCATTCTGCTTTTCTGACAAAGTATTTAACTCATGATTAATCTTATACACCACTGAAAAAGAAAAAGCCTTGTGAATGTCAGACAACAATGGGTCAAAATCATTGTACCCCCCGACAACAAAGTTGTAAAGGGGGGGGGGGGGTATACTGGTTTCAGGTTGTCTGTCTGTCCGTGCCCGCGAAAGGATGGTTAAGTGACTTCATAACGGTACTTTCTTTTTGATGTCATTCATTCCGTTCTGTTTATGTGACTTTTTTTCTTTTTATGTGACTGATAGAACAATAGAGAGAACAATGGGGGTGTCACATAAATACCGTTTCGTTAGAACGTCCGTCTGTCTGTCCGTAGACACAATCTTGTGCGCACCATCTCTCCTCATCCCCTTGACACAATTTAATGAAACTTCACACAAGTGATAAGTAACAACAGTAGTTGTGCAAGGGGCATGTTAGGTTCTTTCAGAAAAAAAAATTGCAGAGTTATGGGACTTTGATTTTGTTACTATACAATATACATAGACACAATCTTGTGCGCACCATCTCTCCTCATCCACTTGACACAATTTAATGAAACTTCACACAAGTGATCAGTAACAACAGTAGTTGTGCATGGGGCATGTTAGGTTCTTTCAGAAAAAAAAAATTTGCAGAGTTACGGGACTTTGTTTTTTGTTACTAAACTATATACATAGACACAATCTTGTGCGCGCCATCTCTCCTCATCCCCTTGACACATTTTAATGAAACTTCACACAAGTGATCAGTAACAACAGTAGATGTGCATGGGACATGTGAGGTTCTTTCAACGACAAAAATTGCAGAGTTATGGGACTTTGTTTCTTGTTAACATACTGTGTACATACAGTCTGCATATGCAGTCTTGTGCGCGCCTAATCTTCCGAACCCTTGCACACAATTTAATGAAACTTCACACAAGTGATCAGTACCAACCCTAGTTGGGCATGGTGCATGTTACGTTCTTTTAGATAAATATTCTGCATAGTTATGGGACTTTGTTTTTTGTAACTATACAGTATACATACAGTCTATATACATACAGTCCACATAATTATGCAATCTTGTGTGTGTCAAATTGCAATGTACTGTGTCAGTGCATCCGGGGGGTACCTTCATCACCTTTAGTGATAGCTCTAGTTTGTTACTATACTGTATACATACAGTCTATATACATACAGTCCACATAATTATGCAATCTTGTGTGCGTCAAATTGCAATGTACTGTGTCAGTGCATGCGGGGGTACATTCATCACCTTTAGTGATAGCTCTAGTTAATTTTAAAAGAATGTATGCTGGCAAATATTTCAGACGACATCAAAACATAGTCTATAACACTATTAGTAGTTGTTGTAAACTCACCAAGAAACTTATCACTACCATATATCTGCCATTAGCAATGTGAATATCTGAAGTTTTACAAAATTCAATCAATCTGTAGCCATAATTATTACACATCTTATCAAGTGAACATCTTTCAGTTGAAATACTAAGTAGACCCAGGTTTTGTTTATTAATTTCACATTTTGTATTGAAATCAAAGTTGTTGTCAAAAATAAATTCTTCATATTCAGTAAAATCTGACAAAGTACCACATTTAGCATTAAAATCCCCTAACAAACAAAACAAAGGATCATTTGCAGAACAAGAGCAGTCGGAGGACAACAACGCTCGACCATTCAACAGCCTTATCAACTGAATGAATACAAAAGTCGAAAAAGGGGCAAAATTTTGTAAAAATGGTGCTTATCAGCTCATGACAGTGGACAAGTGTGTGAAGTTTCAATCCATTCCCATTAGTGGGTACTGAGATACCAACTTACATACAAAAACTTAACCAAAAACTGCTAAGTTTTAAAAGGGGCATAATTTTGAAAAAAATGCAAAATATAGTTATGGGACCTGCACAGTGCATGTCAGATCATGACAGTGAACATGTGTGTGAAGTGTCAATCCATTCCCATTAGCGGATAGTGAGGTACCAGCTTACATACAAAAACTTAACCAAATACTGCTAAGTCGAAAAAGGCATAATTTTGAAAAACAAAGTAGAGTTATGGGACATACTTAATGCATCTCAGATGATGATAGTGAACAAGTGTGTGAAGTTTCAATCCATTCCCATTAGTGGGTACTGAGATACCAGCGTACATACAAAATCTTATCCAAACATTTCTAAGTCGAAAAAGGGGCATAATGTTGTAAAAAAGCAAAATAGAGTTATGGAACCTATGCAGTGTAAGTCAGTATATCACAGTGAATAAGTGTGTGAAGTTTCAATCAATTTCCACTGGTGGTTACTGAGATACCGGCTTACATACAAAAACTTAACCAAATCGGGACGCCGACACACGGGCGAGTCCAATAGCTCTACTATTCTTTGAAAAGTCGAGCTAAAAATCCAAAATATCACCCTCACTGCTATCAAAAAGCTGCATTGAACTATAAAGAGAACCCTCTGGAGGAATATAGATCACACCAAAAATAATATTATTTTCTAAAACATTGTTATCAAAAGAAAACCATAAACAGTTTTCATTGTCAGAATTGAGTATTTTATATGCCTATAAAGGTGTTTTTTTAACAAGAATACCTACGCCACCAGACACTCTACTACATTTTTTTTCTGTGAAAACCAAAATAAGTATAACCTTGACAAGATATAGTGTCAAAATTATCAAGTTTGGTCTCTACTAAACCAACAATATCATACTGATTTACAAAATCAACAAAATCTGGAAAGAGCTCTTTGAAAGTTAAACCATAAACATTCAAGCTAACTATCTTCAAAGTACCTGAACTAGATTTTAAACAGTAAATGTGATAAGATGCCTGTTTTTCAGGTTTAATACTGATTTTAAAGTCCAAGACATTTATATCATTTCAGTGGATAGTGAAGTACCAGCTTACATACAAAAACTTAACCAAATACTGCTAAGTCGAAAAAGGCATAATTTTGAAAAACAAAGTAGAGTTATGGGACATACTTAATGCATCTCAGATGATGATAGTGAACAAGTGTGTGAAGTTTCAATCCATTCCCATTAGTGGGTACCATGTCGGGGTCAATCCCCATATTCATTTCAGGTGGACGGATAGCTCAGTGGTTTGCACACTGGCCTTCCAATCCTGAGGTCGGGGGTTCGAACCCCGGCAGCTACTCGGGAATTTTCAGAAACGCTTTTCAGTGTTTCCCACCCAACTAGAGGTGTACTGGTCAGGAACCCAGGCAATCCTTGCGTGTATCAGTGCTATACACTGGGCACGTTAAAGAACCAGGCTGTCTATTCGCAACGAGCTAGGCTAAGTTAGCCGGACAAGCCTGTATCTGATTTCTGATCTCTCTGTCGTGGGGGCTTTGTCTCACTCTGTCCCTCTGGTCAGATCGCTCTGTGCCTGTACTAGCAGAGGATGAATTATGCGCCCTGTGTGGCTGCGTTTGAACTATGTAAAGCGCCTTTGAACGTGAAATTGATCATGAAAAGGGCGCTATATAAATCTGGTATAATAATAATATATAATATATCATCTATATCATTCTGAAAATCTTCAGCCTGACCACTTCCTCGATTAGTTGAAGAGACCGTAATAAGTTTTTTTCTTTAACATCTTCAGGAACAGTTATATTAACATTTGATATTGAACATGAAACTTCAAAACGAGAACACTGAACAGCAGATTCCTCCAGACAACCATCTTCTGCTTCTTCCTATCCATAGTTTTTCATACCAAGTGATTCCATGTCGGGGTCAATCCCCATTTGAAATAGGTCTTCTGGGGCCATGACCACGTATCTCTTCCCATCTTATGAACAAATTATGTTACCGTCTCTGGTGTATAAATTACTGACATCACTCCTACTTTTCAGCATGTCTCGGAGTTTAAGCCTCAAATTTGTCAAGTCATCAGCTACCTGACTTTAGATCAGCCTTGAACTAAGGAATTTCTTTAAGATTTCGTTTGTTTTTAAAAGCCATGATTACACTCTGCCTCGACAAAAACCTTACGATAATTGGTCGTAGGTCATCCACGCCCTGTACCGGAGGTTTACCAACCCTGTGGCAAACGTTAATGTCAGAAAGTCTAAAAATATGTGGTGACCCTCTTCTATTGTTGGCAGATCTAGCGTCTTGTGAAGCTTCAATTTCCTCCAATACTTCATCTCTTTCATGGGTATTGCCTGGTACATTGTGCGACATCTTGTTAAGTAACTCTACAACACCTTCAGTAAGAGATTTATCATAAGGGAGTTTTTAATAATTATTAAAGATACGAATATTTTCCTTTCGTGTACATGTTTTGTATACTGTTCAAGTTTATCATTTGCATACAAATTCAGTCTGACATTACTCTTAGCTTTTTTTAAAGGTCTCTTTCGAAACGCACTGATCCTCAAATGCATATTTGATTACAGATGATATAGTTGGCAATAATACTGCAGCGATTTTTTTTGCAAGGGATTTGAGTTTAGGTGGATGAGCATCATCAGTAATTGGAGATAAAATTTCATCCAACAACAAATCATCACCATCCTCATCTATTTGCTGGATCGTAGACTGAGAGGAGTTAGCTCCCCTGTTTTGTTGCGTTTTTTTTAAATAATTTTGTTTATTTTGCTTTGGTTTTCCAGACATCTTACAAGAATTAACCGTAAAACAAGTGCCCAACACATATGAAATGTATCTACCTATATGATATTCACTAATCAGCTCTATTACACTTCATGTTTTGAAAAAATTGTTGACCACAAAAACAGACGACATATTAAAACGGAACCGGAACTAGACATCACAGAGACGTTTTACAACGACGTCACGTCAGTTTTATTCGTTAGAAAATTAGACGCCCCAATGCCAAGTTAAACACTACATATTGAAAAGTAGGAGAAAAAAACTCTATTAATTCATATTTTTTGTCCAGAACTAAATGCAATATAACAGAATTAACTAGAGCTATCACTAAAGGTGATGAATGTACCCCCCACATGCACTGACACAGTACATTGCAATTTGACACACACAAGATTGCATAATTATGTGGACTGTATGTATATAGACTGAATGTATACAGTATAGTAACAAAAAAACAAAGTCCCATAACTATGCAGAATATTTATCTAAAAGAATGTAACATGCACCATGCACAACTAGGGTTGGTACTGATCACTTGTTTGAAGTTTCATTAAATTGTGTGCAAGGGTTTGGTAGATTAGGCACGCACAAGATTGCATATGCAGACTGTATGTACATTGTATGTTAACAAGAAACAAAGTCCCATAACTCTGCAATTTTTGTCGCTAAAAGAACCTAACATGACCCATGCACAACTACTGTTGTTACTGATCACTTGTGTGAAGTTTCATTAAATTGTGTCAAGGGGATGAGGAGAGATGGTGCGCACAAGATTGTGTCTATGTATATTGTATAGTAACAAAAAAACAAAGTCCCATAACTCTGCAAATTTTTTTTCTGAAAGAACCTAACATGCCCCATGCACAACTACTGTTGTTACTGATCACTTGTGTGAAGTTTCATTAAATTGTGTCAAGGGGATGAGGAGAGATGGTGCGCACAAGATTGTGTCTATGTATATAGTATAGTAACAAAAAAACAAAGTCCCATAACTCTGCAATTTTTTTTTCTAAAAGAACCTAACATGCCCCATGCACAACTACTGTTGGTACTGATCACTTGTGTGAAGTTTCATTAAATTGTGTCAAGGGGATGAGGCGAGATGGTGCGCACAAGATTGTGTCTATGTATATAGTAAAGTAACAAAAAACAAAGTCCCATAACTCTGCATTTTTTTCTAAAAGAACCTAACATGCCCCATGCACAACTACTGTTGGTACTGATCACTTGTCTGAAGTTTCATTAAATTCTGTCAAGGGGATAAGGAGAGATGGTGCGCACAAGATTGCGTCTATGGACAGACGGACAGACAGACAGACAGACAACCTGAAACCAGTATACCACCCCTTACAACTTTGTTGTCGGGGGGTACAATAAATTAATAGTGAAGTCCCTTGAAAAAAACTCTGAAGAGTAATGTCCCTTATTACAATAAAATGACGTCCTTACCAAGCGACGTTACTAACTCTAACAGTACAGTATTCCTTCTGAAGATTCCGCAAACGGGTGAAACCGGTTAAGTTACATTATTTTATACTAGTTTATTAGATTAGAATTATTAAATATGCAAAAAAGTAAAAAAAAAAAATAAAAAAAGGCATCTTGATACATCTTCTTCCGCTATTGAATATCCGTATTGCCAGTCAATACATTTTGGATATATATATGCGTCATTGTATTATTTCAGAATGTAACTGCCTGAAGATAATCATCATCTTAAGTATACTCGCAATTTGGTTAAAATTTTGTACACATGCGCATGCGTAGCAGGCAGCACTGACTTAGCCCGGGGTAAAAGTGTCTCTATGTACAGCTGGACTGGCATAAAGCTATCAGAAAGTATTTACATTGTAAAGGATGCATTAGGACGCCGGCCTTGTAAGCTGTACGGCCTGTCCACACGCGATATGTTCAATTGAAAGCGCTTGCAGTGAAAAATTAAAATCATTGAAAAAAACTCAGAAGTCTACTGCTGTTTTTCCTTGGAAATTGAACTTTATATATTTTATAGATACCTGCGCAAGGATTTTGCTGACTTTTTTTCACACACACATATACGTATATAAAAGTCTGGGCCGGAGCAAGTAAATTATGAAGAAAAAGTCGGTTTCGTGTATTTACTCATCAGGGCAAATAATACAATAGGGCGTCATAAAATGTGTCATTGCTAATCAACGTCATTTTATGCGTACACATCTGTTATCATGTTATGCAGTGACAGTTAACTGGATCTCGTGGATACAATGAATCGTATAGAGATAACGTGTATTTAGGGATATAATTAAATTCAGAACAGTTGACTTTCCCATACGTGAGATCCGCAAGGATGCAAGTTTGAATTATAAATTATTTAGGTAAAGAGAATTTGTACGAACAAATCACCACCACAAAACTATATCAGACTTAGCAACACAAACGAGCGTGTATATTTCATAGCGAGTCCATTAAGGGGTCGACCATTTGATTTTCTGGGGGTTAGGTGGTAGGGACTGGGAATTTTTTTTAATTGTTTGAAAACAGAAAAAGCTCGTGTTACTCAATGTCATTTATTATCATCACTGTAAAAAAATCAGTAGCAGGAGAAAATTATTTAAATAGTCTTTTCAAGTCTGGCCAAGAAATGTGAAAATAAGGGGTATTTTAGTTAACCCACCCACCATATGTATTGCAAAAAAATGTGTAATATCAACCAAATAGAAATATCATTTTGTTCTCGTATTCAACAGATTCCAGTTTTGTGGCCATTTAAAGATAGATGTGAGGTATTTTAAAGCTTTTAAGTTAAAAAATAAAATATCAAAAAAGTATTCATTTGGTAGCCAATAATATGAGGAAAAAATAACAGTTGATATATACGAGCAACTCCATCGAAAAGTACTGAAGCCTTTATAAACAAACTACTTATTTGTAAAGTAATTTATTTTAATACTCTTAAGGTCAGTTTTTACAAAAGCACAGAACTTGAGGTTATTGAAATACCCCACCCACCTAAATAAAACACAAGAAATGTGACCAATGACTACATACAAACTGTTTGATTTTATATTTTTAACAATAAACAATTGGACAGAGGGCTGTGTGCTTTTTACCGGTAAGCGTGGGATGGACAATAAGCGGTTCGCTTTCCATGAGTAGCCTATCAGAAAATCCAAAAAATGTCAGGATATCGATCTCTTCAATATCAAATAAATTGATCGATGAAATGTAGCCCGGCAAGATAAACAATGTCAAAGAGTAAGTAGTGCTGTGGCACTGGATGTTAGTGGAAATAGCATGTAAAAATCATATAAAACTCTGAAAATGTTACTCTCACAGGAAATTTAAAACTCTGTTTAGAAGCAGTTATACTTAATTTCAAACGAAAGTCACAACTTCACCATTCTCTGTTCATGAAAGGAAACGAGAGCATTGCCTGATTAAAAAGTAAAACCTTCTCCTAGGTCTCGTATACATCTCTTTTGATATAAGTTTTCTCTGTAATAATTACGGCGATTGATTAACTGATTGCTGTTTTACCCATACTGCAATTTTATGCCCGGATAATTCCTTTGGTCACTGCAATTTTATTCCCGGATAATTCCTTTTGTCACTGCAATTTTATTCTCGGAGAATTCATTTGGTCACTGCAATTTTATGCCCAGAGAATTCCTTTGGTCACTGCAATTTTATTCCCGGAGAATTCCTTCAGTCACTGCAATTTTATTCCCGGAGAATTCCTTTGGTCACTGCAATTTATGACCAGAGAATTCCTTCGGTACATGCAATTTTATGGCCAGAGAATTCCTTTGGTCACTGCAATTTTATGCCCGGAGAATTCCTTTGGTCACTGCAATTTTATGCCCGGAGAATTCCTTCGGTCACTGCAATTTTATGGCCAGAAAATTCCTTTGGTCACTGCAATTTATGACCAGAGAATTCCTTTGGTCACTGCAATTTTATGACCTGTCAATCAAAACTTGTTTATTCAGACAAGGTGCTTATTGATATGCCTCACCTAACTACTGCTAAGCTATCCTGTCTGCAGAAACCCCAGACTGACTAGATACATGATTTAATATTTCATTAGTTAACCAACACATCCAAAGTTTAAAAATATACAGGTTCATACATTATTTTCGCATATCAACTAAAAGTACGTACATAATTATTTCCCAATCCGTACAAAAATAATCATTTAGTATGTTAAAGCAAAGACATGGCAATTATATGGTTTAATTTTTCGAATTTCTTTTTATTGAATTTTGAATACATGTACATCACTTTGCTTGTTGTTGTTTTTTGTTGTTTTTTGGCGGTGTGTGTAGGGGGGCGGGGGTGAACTTGAATACATAATAAAGTATCATTCTTCATCAGGCAAGCTATATAATAGTGTTGCTGTTTTATCTAAGACCGTTATACAGTTTAATCATGCTACAGTTTATCATACTAATAAAATTTCTGATCAATTAACAATATCCTTGTAACATCTAAAAATTAACGACAGACATAACATCAGACTGATTTAGTTTAATTCTTGTAAAATTACTAGATAAAATGCTTGCAAGCTCGGAATCCAAATACACAATGTCCAACATATACATTTACGGCGCGTACGCTAAATACACGGTTTATTGTACGTTTCATTATCGGCATTTCCTGGTAATTTTGTCAACATCCTGCATGGTGAGGTAAGAAAAACTACTTATATTCATTTAAGTTCAACGTGTTTGAAGAAGCGATATTTTCAGTACGAGCGACATCTGATTCACGCTTCCCATGGTAATGTGATTTTGATGGGTAATTCTCTAATTTCTTCAAACATTCGAGTTAACTGACGTGTGGTGTCGGTTTCCAACGCGGACATTCACTTTCAAGTTCACTTTCTGTCCCGCAAAACCTTTCTGTTGACTTTTCATCTGTTTAACTAGAGAATAGTATAGCAATTTACTAATATGAAAATATATATCACGGCATAAATTGCTGATGTAGAGGCGCTATATGCCAAAATTAGTGTTGTACGTCCCATAAACCGGCGCATCTGCAGAAATACGTCACAGAAAAGGGTCATTCTCCTTAGCCATTCAGTCAGCAGTTACTGATTTTCTTCTTTTGACAGCCATTTTACTTTGATATTTTTCTACTTCTTGATACATGTTTTGTGATTGATACATGTTTTGTGACCGTATAGTTTACTATCGTTCACATATCATCTGTATTAGTGACGTGTTACAAGTATTTCATAAGAGTGTGATTCTTTTTCTTGTGTTCAAGCGGAAACTAAAAATTGAATTATCCAGGCAAACTGAAATTATACCATATTCTACAAATAAATAAAAGGTTTATAAATAAAAAGGCCCTTGTTGAAACCAAAAAAATGCACGGGTAAGTTATTTTTCAGTAAAATATTTCCAAACTGTCTCTAAATATTCAAAATACATGATGCTAAGTTGGAGATATGCATAACTTGTAGCATAAATAAAACCAAATATACACGCCATGCACGACCATGACAAACTGTTTTCAAAACGTCTCTAAATGCGTTCATTGACATACATAATAAGAAGATAACGAAGATAATTCATTCAAAATTGAAATATTTCGTTGTGTGGAGACTAATGAAATAAGACTGCATGTATATATCTATGTGAGTATGTCCACGTGCAATAAATGTTGTAAGGGGTGTATGATGAAAATATTTTGCTGTATTGTAGAAGAATAATGTGCATGGCGTGCAAATCTTGCGCAGGTGAGCAGTGCTTAAGGTGTAAAGGAAAGGTATGAAAAAGTTATCAATTGTAAAATATGGCATATTAACGTACATGCAGATCTAGGTCTAAAGCGTAGATCTTGTAAAATATGTTTGATTACACTCTTTATGAAAATACAAAATTGTCGTTACCTGTCATTACGTCAAATAAACGCTAAATTGCAACAGTTACCGTCAGCACTATAACAAAATTCCGTGGAAGATACACAAACCCCACCTCTGCCTACTATGACAAATTCCTAGCTACTTACCTGCAATCAAGTACTGGCACTAAAATAGTTTCTCTTAAGCTATAAACTTAAAATATAGAAAATCCTCTATACTGGTTTTGTAATGCTTTTCCTTTTTCCTTAATTTGTCAAAACAATTTTGAAGAGAGATACTTTTTTGTTTTTATATGCTATTGGCGTTGCAAAAGTCCTTTTTGTGGATTTTAAAGGGATAGTTATACGTTTTTTGTCTCTTGCCTAACCTGTATCAGCAGAACAGAACAGAGCATAAAGCAGTACTTACTATGTCTGTTATTACATAATGTAATTCTGTGACTGGTTGTTAACGTTCAAAATGTTAAAAAAGTAAAAGATATATACGAATGAAAAAATATATAATTTATAACTATAAAAGAAAACAACATTTTTATATGACGTATTTCTGCAGTTGCGCCGGTTTATGGGACGTACAACACTAATTTTGCAATATAGCGCCTCTACATCAGCAATTTATGCCGTGGTATATATTTTCATATTAGTAAATTGCTATACTATTCTCTAGTTAAACAGATGAAAAGTCAACAGAAAGGTTTTGAGAGACAGAAAGTGAACTTGAAAGTGAATGTCCGCGTTGGAAACCGACACCACACTTCAGTTAACTCGAATGTGCATTACCAGTCAAAATCACATTACCGTGGGAAGCGTGAATGAGCTGTCGCTCGTACTGAAAATATCGCTTCTTCAAACACGTTGAACTTCAATGAATATAAGTAGTTTTTCTTACCTCACCATGCAGGATTTTGACAAAATCAACTGGAAATGCCGGTAATGGAACGTACAATACACCGTGTATTTAGCGTACCCGCCGTAAATGCGACGTGTGCGTTGGACACGGAGAAATATATATGTTGCCCGAAATTCAAAAGTGTACTTATATACACCTTCTCAAGAAATTCTCACAGTTCCTACAGTTACTGCATTCAGCAAGCTCGTGTGTAAATCGACTATTGCGAAATAGGTTAATCACATCTTTTTGGTAAGAAAATGACAAACATTACAAAAATTGCTTGTCGTCATTAAAAATGCAAAATAGATAGTGTATAGTATAGATATATATTACCGTTTCCTAGTGAATGTATCAATTTTGAAAGGGAAATGATTGTCGATAGCTTCTTAGTTTTTTAAATATACCTATATACTTATATTTAAGATTAACAAACTATATATCATTCAACATCTGTGTAATATAATTCCTCTTTACCCAAAATAAAGGGGCGTGAGGGGTGGTGCACTTTTCATTACCTTACATAAACAGACTAAATAAAACCAAGTCTTGGTTGAATTCTATGCTTCCAAAATCTTCATAAAGATTTTATTAACTATTGCTGTAACAGCCTTTAATTTGTAAAACGTCTCCGCGTACATGGACTGAGTGTTGATATATTTTCTGGTCCTTTGGAACCATGGAGACCATTCAATATTCGTATATTCCTGCATACTAGACGGGGATGTCAGGTATTTTCACCGGTGCTGGGGTGTGGGTGTAAGACAACTCTCGTGCTGTAACTGACGTATTACGAACTACATATATGTAGCAGAATAATATAGAAGTTTATAGTTTATTTCATAAACGAAATAAAAATCCAGTACCTTGTATGGAAGCCCTGGAGGAACATTTCACTTCCGTACTCCCTATTTTTAATTTCTGACTTTTGCACTTCTCACTTACAAGTTCTCGACTTCTTACTTCCAACTTCTTACTTTCGCATTTCTGACTTCTAACTTCCTGACTTCTGACTTCCGACTTCCGCCTTTCCAACTTCTTACTTCAAACTTCCTCACTTCTTAGTTCTAACTACCTCGCTTCCGACTACTATTTCCAATTTCTCCACATCTAACTTATAGCTTGCGAACTTCTCATTTCTTACTTACGGTTTCCACACTTCTTACTTCTAACTTACTGACTTCTGACTTCTGATTTTCAACTTCCACACTTCTTACGTCCAACTTCCCAATTCTGACCTTTAACTTCCACTCTTTTAACTTCCAACATCAAACTTCTAAGTTCTAACTTCCTGATTGCTGACTTCCAACTTTCCCTATTCGGAAGTCGGAAGTAAGAAGTGTGGAAGTTGGAAATCAGAAGTAGAAAGTTAGGAAGTTGGAAGTTAGAAGTCAGAAGTGCGGAAGTTCGAATAACGAAGTAAGAAGTCAAGAAATGGGAAGTAAGAAGTGTGGAAGTTGGAAATCAGAACTCAAAAGTCAGAAAGTTGGAAATCAGAAGTGCGGAAGTTAGAAGTCAGAAGTGTGGAAATTAGAAATAGGAAGTAAGAAGTCAAGAAGTTGAAAGAGAAGTGCAAAAGTTAGAAGTCAAAAGTTGAAAGTACTGAAGTCAAGTGTCCCTTCAGGGCTTCCGTAATCTTGATAGTTCCTCCTTGTTCCTTATAGTATATTTCTAGATTTTTTAAAAAAACGTAAGTCTTTTAAAACACACAACTTTACGCTGCAAGTGACAATACAAAATCGGAACTAAATTTGTCTTTGAAACGTTATGACGTCTTTCCTGTTTACGGACGCTTTGTTTAAGTACGCTGCTGTAAGAAAATAGTTCAAAAAAGTAAGTCGTTTGTTTGATTTTATTTTTACAATTATTTTTTATTATGGTATGCAAGAAAAAGATCATATCACTGACTGTTGGTGCAAATGGGAATATCCGGCTCTCGGGTAACTGTTAACGCGGTAACTCGGCATAACCTCGTTAACACCTTAAACAGTTACCCTCGTGGCCGGACATTTCCATCTGCACCTACAACTGGAGTGAAAGAATGTTATAAGGCCTAACTATAGTAAAGGAACCAGCGTGGAAGCCATCTGGTCTAGTCGCGTAATGGCGGACAGGTTTTTGAACACTAATTTTTCACTTGGCATGGTCACATAGGTCTAAATGATAGTTGGTTTCTGTTTAAATTTCATTGTGGATGTATTTTTTTGATATTTTGGTAGAAAAAAAATGGGAGAGGAAATTATATTTGGTGAAGTGAAACCCAATTTTAGTATGAGCAGTACTTCCAGGTCACAGCAATGTGATTTTGATATGATTTTACAGTATGCAAATCTCTCTTAGAAGATACATGACCCCTACTTTTCCCTTCGTTTTATATCAGTTTTATCATAACTCCTTAAAATGAGGTATGGATATGTTCTCTAAAATGGGTCTAACTATGTTTGGTAGCTCTTTAAAATATGTCTGTTTTATATAGAATATATAGGGAATATTATTTAGTGGTGTGTGACCTATAATAAAACGGATTCGGTTCGCTTTCCTATATAAAATGGCTTTAAAATAGTGGGAAAAATAAAATACAATATTTTGATGAACAGGCTACGCTAATACATCCCCATTCATATATTGAACGCCGTGGCGAAAAGAACAAATGTTAAAGTCCCATAAGGCTTTAAATTTTATATCAAACACAAATGATAAAGCTGTCCAAATAGATGTTACGCATACTTACATGATTAGAAAGGCACTACTTGAAATACTGTACATGAACTTATACAGTCAGAGCTGGAAAGGGAGGTAATCATAAACAGTGCATTCAATTGAACTTTGTACTATGTTAGTCAATATTCAAACTTTTGACAAAAATTAGAGAAAACAATTATTGAAAATATGATTTAATGAGAAATTAATATATTTTATGTTCATAATAAAAAAAATGTGGCAGCCACATTATGAACAAAGGCATTATGAGCCTTTAATAGGGTTGTTCCCTAAATATTTACTGAGTGAATAGCGAACAAAAAAGATCGTGGTCTGCATTGGTCACCAAGCCAAAGTTTGCCATCAGTTTAATTCACGACTCTGTTTTGTGTAAAACATTATTTCAGTGGTGCTGTATAATGTATGTTATTCCTGTTTTTATGTTTATTTACAGACACTGTTTCTTGTGCATAAATATCTTTTGTATACATAGATATTTGTTCTGGATAATGTTTCATGTATTAACAAGTGTTAAATTGTGAAACTGACTATATAGACCGTCCGCTTTGGGTAGGCTAAACGGAGGAGTAAACTTTTTTTATAGCTTTTATAAAACCTAAGCTATCATAATTTCTTAAACCTACACAGATCTTTGTACCAAACGAACAAAATACACAATATGCTTCATATATTGTATAATATGTAATGAGACGTCAGGTACCTTTCCGGGAGTCAACGGTTCTCTCGGGACGTCTAATTTCCGTCCCTACACAAGGAAGACGTTTGAAAGTTGCTACGCGTGCGGAGACTTCACGCACTACAGAAAAGATTGTCCCTACATGTCAGGTTCCTTCAACAAGCAGATTCAATCAGTCATCGATGTCACCCAGAACAGAAAATGAGACATCAGTTTTGACAGATGAGTATTCTATTTTTAGATGTAATTGTTATGATTTACACGTTGACAGCTTTACGCATGAATATTTTGAGTATGAACAGGGTCAAAAAGCAATAATTGTTAAAGATAGGTTAAAACAGTGTTATGATTTTTGGCATAATATTGGTGCTAATGACTTTATACTCGATACAATCAAAAGTGGGTACAAAATTCCATTTTATTCTGTGCTGCCTCATGCGCCTGCTTGCATTTAAAAAAAATAACAGGTCGGCTTTACAAGAACGTAGTTTTGTACAAGAAGCAATAAATTATTTATTATTAAGGGGTTCAATTGAAAAGTGTGAGAAAATTCCCGCTGTTGTTAACCCGTTAACCGTTTCAGTACAGTCTTTTGGGAAGAAGCGTTTGATACTTGATTCAAGACATGTCAATAAGCATTTATGGAAACAGTCTGTAAAATATGAAGACATTAGAATCGTACTCAATTATGTTCGACCCAATTGCTAGATGTTCAAGTTTGACATTCATTCTGCGTATCATTTTATATCATACGGATTATTTGGGGTTTTCATGGACTGATGACATAGGTAACACTATTTTCTACAAATTCGTGGTGCTCCGTTTTTGGAATTAGCACAGCTTCGTACATATTCACCAAATTAACAAGACCATTAATTGCTAAATGGAGGGGTGAAGGAAAGATGATAGTTATGTTTTTAGATGCCGGTTTTGGTTGTGAGAGAGATTTTTTGAGTTGTCCAGATGTTGCTGTCTCGATACAAAATGATCTTCTTGAATTTGGGTTTGTTCCAAAAGCAGAAAATCTTTATTGAAACTTCATTAAAGTACATCATTAGGTAAACCGCCCGCATGTAAATATAAATATGTCCAGTGAGATAATGACCACAGCTGTTAATAAATCGATTTTGTAGGGAGCACTGCGGTCTCATGGTTTAAGCTCGTGTGAATGATTTATCTCTCGTGAACAGACTCGATCAAGTCGTCTCGTGAACATTTTGCTATAAGCTAACAGCAGTCTTAAAATGCCGTGTGGCGGCTGTAAAAAGTGTCCCCTTACTTGGATTCAGTGTTGTTATATTTTCTGGTCCTTTTTATACAATAAAATATTTCATTTCTATGGTCATTTTCCATGTAACATGGCTGCCTGAAACTAGGAGAAGCTGAAACTAGGACAAGCGTTTTACACAGTTGTGTAACATAAGCCTTATAGGGATTTATTCATTGGTTTATACAGCCTAATGACCTAATATGACCAAATTTTGACCTTTCGGAGCAAGTTTAGTTGTTATTGGATGGAAAATATACAGGTTCTATTGTCTAAATAAAGTTTTTAATTATATGACCGACTGACCTGTTCATACTGAAGAAAGATCTTATCAATGCAAATGTTATGAGTAGCATGCGAAGTATTTTTACATAGCATTACAGCTTTTAAAAGGATTTTCTTTAATTTGACATTCTGAGTTAGTTTTTCAAAAAATCAATGTTTTTCATAATCGTTGATAGATATTATCTTAATGAAGCGTTTGGTGAAGTATGGTAATAGTACCGCCACTAGTATGGGAGGAGATATATTTTTTAAAAGTTTCCCTGACCAATTTACTTAAGTTTTCAAACTAATCAAATTTCTTTCAACACATTTCATAGAGGTCAATGCCAGAAACATTCGGACCAAGTTTATTTTGACCTTTGGTATACAATATGTTTTTGACAAAATTGTGGACAGATGACGGACGGATGGTAAAAGATAACTCACCCTAGTGTAGTAAGAGGAGTTTACCCCCACAATGCATATCTTCGGTTCATTTTTGATCCCAGTTAAATTACAGCCAGAATGAATGAAAGAGATTTTACTACAGCTATTAACGTTTAAATGCGCATGTGAATTTCTAATATCACGATGACCATGTCAATATCAAGGCCATAAACTATACAGCATTTAAAACAATAAGCGTAATTAGAATTCAGGTTTTACTTATAAATCGTTTTATTCTTTCTGACAAAACTTGTTTTGGGCTGCCAAACAAAACCAGCTTGTTGGTCAAAATGTCTGGTAAAAATGATAGCCTTTAGCGATATCTGACTTGCTTTCTAACTGCAATTGATATGTTTTCAAAGTAACATGTTTTGTATTTGGAGTAACTGTTAAAATTTGATTTTTTTGTAGTTTAAGTACTCACCATGGTGTTACTTTCAGTCCCGACACTTGTCCTTTTCTTAGCTTTTAATTTCCCCATACGTGACGTAATCCTTTCTCTTCTGTTCTGAAAAATAAACAACCACTCTTTACTTTGTTGAAAGAAAGGGTGTAAAGAAAATTGTTCCTTATGCATTTGTAAAAAAGTGAAATGTTTCTCCTACCAATATTTACCCCCAAAACATAACAAATCTGATAAAAGGGAGTACTATAGAAAGCATGCAGTTAGGGCAAAGCAAACATCAGGTTTTATTTAGTATGTCAAAGAACAGATAATGAAAATGTAACACTGTCCAACGGAGGGTACCTGCTTAAGCGGAATCAATGATTCCGAATGATAAGAAATTATAACAACACCAAGATGAAGTATGGTAACCAAACAATCTCGATCTTCCTAAAAGTTAGATCGTATGACAGCCCATTCAAATTCATCTTCATGTATAATCAGATTATATATTTTTATTTGAACCAATCAGACGACTCGTTTCAACAAGCGTTTGGCTAAAAGGGACTGGACTCAAATTTTGGCTAAAATAATAAAAGTTTCGTCATATTATGGATATACAAACATGCAGGCTTGGGGTAATCAAATACAGTAATTGTAAGCACCTGTAATAGATTACTCCGCTGTTTTGACAACGTCCGCGTATAGTCAGGGAGAATGTTCCTTGGTGACGTAGTTTTCCCGTCTGGTGAACAGAATGGCCGGGAAGCTGATTTTAATGTTAAATGCAACAAAATGTTTGCAATTAATAATATAATCTTCTTTACAAATGGAAAGGAAATATAATGTAAATATAAGAGTTGAAACTGTTTTTCGGTGTTCATGCGAAATGAACAACAGAATAGGATCGGAAAATTAAACATCATGGATTTGCGATCCAATTCTGTCGTTCATTTTGCATAAACACTGAAAAAAAAGTCATTTCTTAATTGAAATACGCTTTCTCAAACAAGTCTGCACATTTATACCGACACATGGGCACGCCCACTGGCGCCAAACCAGAAAGAAAATGCCTCTGTACATGTTATACCCTACCCCTAGGTATTCTATAAGAACCATGGTCATGAAGGGGAAAATATACCAACCCGTTTCAGTCGCGCATTTCATACCTAAAGCACGCAGTTCAATAAATGTGTACTATGGATATCAAACAAGTGGTAATTTATCTTCCATTGTGTACCGGTCACATTTCTTCAATACTTCTTATCTTACAAAAACAACGCGTAGTTTATATTTTCTTTAACGTTACATAAAAAACTTGCTTGACCTTCCCTGGTGAAGTTCTGTTCTAGATTACAAAACCATTCTGATTGGCTGTTGTGAAAATGTATGTCAATCGTCATTTTACTACACGTGTTCGCTAATATGTGAAAATGCAGCATAAATGTGCAAAATGAATAAAATAAACAGAACAGATGTAGACCAATGTATGATTTCAATTTAAAAATCATACACAATATGAATTTCATTCATCATTTCGAGTTTTAGTGTAAAATTGTGATTTTTTTTTAAATTCTGTTTTTGTTTGTTTACGCCAGTTTCGCCTAACATGTGCTCACTGCCGTGACCTCTGGACCGGATGTTCATTAGGGAAGGTCACGCAAGTTTTTTCTGTAACGTTGACGAAAGCATAAAATATGTTGAAAACCTCAGCAATATGGAATGTTGAGACAATGTGACTGGTGCACGTTGGAAGATAAATTATCGCTTGTTCAATATACTAGGTACCCATTCACTAAACTGCGCGTTTAAGTTGAGAAATGTACGATTGAAACGGGTTAGTATATTTTCCCCTTCATGACCATGGTTCTTATAGAATACCTAGGGGAAGGGTATAACATGTACAGAGGCATTTTCTTTCTGGTCTGGCGCCAATGGGCACGCCGGCACGTAGGCACACACGAAAGACATAATATTATCATAAGGTTACGGTACCCTCCAAATAAACAAACATTTATTCATCTAATTTATTTGCAAGCAGATACATTTATAATATAAATGATGTATAGAAGAAGAAAATATACATGCATTGTGTTTCCTAACTTATTTTTTGTGAAGGAAAAAAAGAATAACCACATATCAGAAATTCTTATCCGTCTTATGTTTAGAGTATGAATATGAATAAAGGAATATCAAGTTCATTTTGTGAAAAAGTAAACTGACCGGAAAGAAATATTTTTGAATGCTATGATTTTATCTTAAAAATGATACTTTTTTAATCTGCAGCAAACCAGAAATATATTTTATCTATAATTCTGGAAATACGACGCTGGAGTACCATTTAAAACTTTGTTTGCTGTACAACATAAGATATATAACGGTGATAATTTTAATCTAACCAGTACTAGTATTCCTTGTTATAGCAAATGATCTGTTGTTCTACGCAAGTACGGAACTTTACAACATGAATAAAGTGGGACGGTGGAGGATGATATCATATCTTCACGGAGTTTCGCATGTCCAAGAATACTGCACACTGTTGTCCGTAAGTATGGACCTTGCAGCGCACTCATTAATTTTCGCCAATATTTTCAGGCGTTTCCGTTATTTTACCCCATATTTTTATCCTGAAAATATCGACATTAACTAAAACGACCTGTATAGTTTACCAATGGCACGGTAGAGTAGTGGTGAGCTCTCCGGCTTCCACGCACGTTAGAGCGAGTGCTCATATTTCCAACCAGCATCTTACACCGAACAATTTTGTTAACTATTAGATAACGGCTGAATTTCAATTGATTTCAATTTAAAGATGTCATCTCTTTGTAGTCATATCCTTCCCCTTTTGTCCTAAAGTCTTTTTTAATTGGCAACAAGTTTCCGATCCCTGGAACATACATCTGATTTGCGGCAGTGAGTTCAGGTTAATTTTTGCAACAAAGTTCCTAAGGTTATCAGGCCATTTTATTTAACACAACACGTTTTTGGCATATAAATACATACTGTTTCACTACTGATAAGCACGTAATGACGCTCTGACGTCACATTACAGGGAGGATTAGGTGGTCGGATTAGGTAGTCGGAGTAAGATACAAATTTCGAATGAGTGAACAAATGCAAAAACCCTTGATTAAAGGCTTTTTGACTATCTTAAACAGTGTTCGCCCAACACGACATAAACGTCTTGTTCATGGACGGTAGTGAAAATGCAAGCTATCGTCCACGCCCTCTAGCCCCGGGTTTTGCAGAACTCAACATTTACACATGATACAAGTACCAGAATATAATTTAGAGACATCCACAGATGTATTCATTCGGCGGTGCACATGGATCTGTCAATGATGCCATGAAAAGCGGCGTATGGTTCCCAGTTAAAATAATCGCTTTGTCCTAAACGAGAAAACAATGAGCAGAACTAAACAAACTGGAATTTAGAGAGGGGATCTAAGGTTATGGAGCCAGCATGTTATGGAGCCTATATCACAGAAACTGCCAAAAGACAAATTAAAAATGCAGGCAACATAGCCTTGGGGTTATTAGACAATGCCCAAAGCTATAAAAGCCGAGTATTGGAACCACCTAAGCCGAAATTTTCAAGCTGAAAAATTAAACAGTACACTAACACAACATAATACGAACATTTGCTAGAGTCTTTAAAGGTGCATGGCTAAGAGCAGCAGCAGTAAAAGATTTTTTTATAAGCCAGCCTGTTCCGCCTTAATCATGATAGTTACGGAAATAATTCAAATTGAACCAAATCAATTATTATATTCCGATACAACTCAGATGAGTATGCCTGTAGTCCTAGTTCAACAACTGTACCCAGAGCAGCGTTATGGCGTGCTTCTGTTATAATGGCAATAATCAGTCACCCACTACCTCCACTACTGCATTCCGGTATCCTGTTGCCATATGCGTCCTTTGCTCTTGTACACAATTGACCTTACGCCAGATAGCCTGTAGCCACGCCTACCAGTTTTCAGGGGGAACAATTCATGCTAGGCCCGACAAACGAAGGAATCAAATGGCGACGGCAGAAATATTTTGCCGGACATTCTAGTTGATTTCGGCGTACGCTACCTCAATTCACACGTATTCTAAAGTAAAAAGACAAAACACAATCGTTAATAAGTGGATGTTCTGTAGCGAAACATAAATTCTACAAAAAAAACAACGATACGTTGTTGTTAAAAGCCGGGAACTGCACCCGAGTATGAGGAAAACTAAACAAGGCAGGGGGCCGAGCGGAAAACACGTAAAAAAGACGGAAATCTCTGAAACCATTATAGCTGATTTTGTGTTGTTTTTTTTTAATTGTCCGTTTCTTTTTCATTATAGAAACGTCAAATTTCGACCTCCCGGAAATCATGTAGGGTATGACTATATTAAGCAGACTAGAACATTGATTTTTATTAATTAAGGTTGAAATCAGCCTGTGGATTCTGAATCCTATTTCAAAATAATTAGATAAATTAAATAAGGTAATTTACATGTAAAAATTGTCACTTGTGTCATTTAAGAAACGTCGGATACAATTTCGAAATGCCGGAACTCATTTAAGCTCATATCATTGTTCAACATTATTCAGATACATAGCATTTAATGTCTAATACTTAGACATGATGTGTTTTAAGTATAAGTAAAGAAACTTCTCTTATTAGAATTAAAACGTGTAAATGATAAATAAATAAGATATAGTCCAAGGCGATGATATAGTCCATACTCATATTTCAAGACATATACCGGCGCATCGCAGCTTAAAACAATGTTTGAGCCTACCAAATTTCTTTATAAAGTATACAGAATGAATGTATAATTTTTTGTTTAAGAACATATCTTCTTTATACGAAATATGCTATTTTTTTCTGGAATTTTAGACGAAGTTTACGCTGTCTATTAAAATGAAATTTAGAACGAAAGCACACACCGAGTGCTAAGTCAAAACTTTGAGCGCCTGGAAAATTGTTGATTAGACTCGTTAAAAATAATCTTATATCAATCATAGTTTTTTATCATGTTTATTATTTGTTGTATTATCACCCAGGTATGACTTAACATACACCAGTGGGAAATTGATGTAAACCTTAAAAAATGCATAAATCATGTTTCCGGTACATTAAGGCATAATATTTACACGTTACCATTCAAACAATATAGAACATCAAATACTTGTGTTTTATCAGTACATACCAGTTACTCTGGTAACTGATGGAATATTTTTACTATTGAATAAAGAATACTAGGCACTTTGTTAAATAAGAAAGTTAATTTTCATAGAATTTTACACAGATTTAAATGAAATAATTTAAACGTTATAACACAATGAGTGCTAAGTCGAATTGCTTTGCCTTTAAACACTCTTATAAGATTTTTAAGATCAATTATTCTTGAGGACGTCCACAGAGCCTGATACATCGTTGACAATATTCGAGGTCTGAGAGTGGATTTGGAAAAGGGAAGCGCTCTAGTATTACACTCTCTTCCCTGTGTCTGATGTAAAGGTGTCGTAACGTCACCTTTTTACCATTTTGGACGATTTTTTCGGTGGTATTTATATTCTTTGACTGGCGAGTCCGGCACTAAGTTTGACGGACAAAATGGCGGTTAACAACAAGGCTTATCAGTTCTGTTATCTGATTGGTCAGTTGGAACCTGTCAATCAACACTGGCGTAAGGTCAATTATGCGCTGCAGCATTACATTTAATCGTTTGTGCCACGGTACTATCTGACCCTGTTAAAGCAGAAAATTTTGTCAGCTCTACGGCGTTAACAACTTTTAGGAGGAGTTCTTTGTTAACTGTTGCCGCGACAACCGCATTACCTGCTGCATCATATGTCAATACCGATTGCTTTTGTTTCTGTAGTGCCTATTGCATTAACTACTTCCATAGTTGCTACACTACAACTTGCTTCAAACGTTAATGCATTCAAGAACTGGAGTCCGACGTATGTCTCTGCCCCTGCGTCCACATCGGACAATACGACAAAACGCTTCTGTTATAAAATCTGGTGGAGAATCACCGTTTTAAAAATTTCTGTGAAAAAAGGTACATAAGATAATGTTGCCAAAAGCTATCACAGGCGCGAAGTACAGGCATTTATGAAAGAGGATGTGCTTATAAAGGATAATTATATGTCTCTGTTATTCATTTTTAAAAACATCTATAATGTTCGGAATTAGAGTCAAATTTGCCTGGAATCTAAACTACTGTTCGGAATAACAAACATCAAGTCCTGTGATATATATAAACGGTTATTCTTGCATAAAAACTACTTTTTTCACTGGATCCGCCCATGTATTAACGGGAGAAAAATCGTGTGCAAACAAGGCAATTCACGTGCTGTTAATACCCGATTTTTATTTTTGAAATGCTTTCCCAGGGACGTATATGTATTTCTGCACAGATTGACATCTGGTATCTGCGTCTTGTTTCTTTCATAAAAACCTCTTCTTGGAGCATTAAAGATGCAATCTAAACCATAGAATGTTTTACTGTATCAGTAACTAACGCCAAATGCGCTGCCCCAAACAATGTTCGTACTCGTTTCTTCCCTTGTTTACTCCCCTTTTAGAACTCGGCGTCCATTCAGATTTCGTAGACAACCGTGAATGTTAAAGAATCGCGTGTTTACCTGTGCGATTCTTTGTTTTTAGGAATCATATTTATGATTTTGATACGTATCAGTCGGTATGTTTTTATCTAATTTCTCGAAGAATTTATATAAACAACTTGGAAGCTTGACATTACGTTCGTACTCATCCTTACTCAAACTGTATCCGTACTCAATATAACTCGAACGTAAATTATTCTTGAAATTGTGATCGAGTCCACCCAATTGTGAAATGATATGAACAATTATTGGTAATTTCATGTTTGTAATAACGAGAGATAAAAAAAATCGCTTAAAAACCTTCAGGATGTGCTTTTGATAGTGTTGTTTAATTCTGGGTCCTGGATACGGATATTTGAAACATGTTTACCATTTCCAAGAACAACAGGAATGGTAAATAAAAAATGTACCGGAATCGTCAAGTCATCACATATGAAAACAATACATAAAGTCGTCGTGTAATGTTTTTTATGCAAGAATAGCGACAATACACATTTGTTTTGTGTATTAACGTCTGCAGAAGCCCTTGGGATATGTTTGTGACCTCGACAAACAATCCCGCGGGCTTCTGCAGACGTTAATACACAAAAAACGTGTATTATCCCTACACTAAAAGGTCCTTTTAGTTCGTAAAAATATTAAAGCGCTGCTGAAAAACAGTTTCACTAAAAGCAACCAAAATATCAATGAAAACAGAATGTTTTCCCTAACAGTGTTACATCATGCTTAAGTGGTCGGTAGCATAAGCACCAACTCTACCATCAGTTCGGATTCAGTTCAGACCATTTTTATTAAGTTATTGTAATGTAATTTTATCGACATTTCTTTTATTCTAACATACTTTCATGAAACATATTTAAGATGTTTTTTTTTTCTTTTGTAGTATTTAACTTTGATTAGATTTTTATCGTGTAATAACGACAATTGCTTGAATTGATCGTCGTTTTGTCCAGACCTAAGGATTTTTAGTGTATTTTTGTGTATTAACGTCTGCAGAGGCCCGCGGGAATGTTTGTGACCGACATAAAAAACATGACACCAAGTTTTCATATGTGATAACTTTACAATTCTGGTACACTTTTTAATTCCCACTCTGTTGTACCTGGAATCGGAAAAAAACATGTTTTAGATATCCATAACCAGGGCACACTACCAAAAACATGTATTGATGGTTTTTAAACGATTTTCTTTTATTTATAGTTACAAACTTGACATTACCCATAATTTTGCATATTAATTAAATATTCGGTAACCAGGAGCACAATTCAAGAACAATAATATTACCGTGATTCGAGTCATTTTGAGTACGAACACTTATTTAGTGTACGGATTGGTACGACAAGCCAAAGAGCTATAAATTTTATTTTTCTTTGGACAAACTTTCAAGATTCGCATGAATTCTGTGAACAACTGATACTTTCCAAAATCATTGCTATGATTCCTAAAAACAAACAATCGCACAAGTTACGCGCGATTGAATATATTCACGGTTATCGACAAGAATTGAACCGAGCAGTAAACAGAGGGAGAAGCTAGTAAGCACATTGTTGACTCTGTAGGGGAGAGGGCAGTGTCTTTGGGGTTGGTAACTGATACAGCAAAACATACCATGGATTGGATTGCATCTTTTATGCTACAAAGAGAGGTTATTATGGAAGAAACAAGACGAAAGTACCATATGTCCATCTGTCATGATCTGAACAGTAATACATATACGTTCCTGGCAAAGCATTTCAAAAATAAAAATTAAGTATTATTGATAATAACAGCTCGTGAATACGAGTTTTCTCCCTTTTACATTATCGTATAGGAGATGTAAACCCAGGTTCTACCTTTAATGGTCATAATGTATCTTAGAATAATATAACAACAAAGGATATGACGTAGACGTCACCAGCACGACGTCGTATGTTAAAGCGCGGCAAATAACGTCATAACATTATTATCAGTAAAACAAAGTACTAAAAAAGAAGAAATATGAATACTTAAATATCTGAATCACACTTGTCCGAAATAAACTCAAAATAACATTGTGTCCGTGCATGTAAAGATTATTCATTTAAAATAAGAAAAACTCTTCCTCAAAACGTAGTAGGTGTAATCTAAGTATTCACTTAATAGTCTCTGATTTCCTGATCAATCATTACTGTTTCTGTTTGAACAACTTATCGTTTATAGTTATACAATGCACGAAAATATAATCTGAACAGTATCTGTATCAAACTCTACTGTTATGAATAAAGGAACACAATTTTCACAGTCTCTATTGTAATTACTTAAAGTCTGTTATTCAAATATACTTATTTTTAAAGGTACACGTACTAAATTCACTGTTAACTGGTAACAGTCTATAACGGATGTGTAGTTTCACTACTGGTCTCGTCGGGAGCCAATTTATAGTCTTTATTTTCGCGGCACGAACTAAACCATCGTTTCCAGTAATCTGTTTCTGGGCTACTGCAAGTTTCCAGTGTATCCTTGGTCCTTCATCGTGAAATTGTACCACATCTACGGCCCGTATAGATCGTTCGTTTGATCCCGTAGTTGTGTGGTATTCTCGTAAAGAGGTTAAATGCTCATTCCTTCAGCGTTTCCAGAAATGGCTAATGATTTTCGCTTGGGTCTTCGCTCTCCGGTTAAGTATAGACTGGTCACTACGAATAGACGCCATGCCGGTTTCCGTTTCAATGCCGTAATACGGAAGTGACGTCCTCCTACGTCCGTAAAGAAGATGTGCCTGAGTTTATGGTTCCGTGTCTTAGAACTATGTTTGAGGAAGTGTACGTGATAGGTCTATCATTCAAAATTGCCTCGATTTCAGTCACAATGGTACGTAAAGCTTCCATACTTTTCAAAGTCGTTTTGGTAAGACCTAATATGAATTAAGGCACTGCCTAGCATAGGGATTTATCTTTTATATATCTACTAACGAAGAAATATTCAACACTCAAAAGAAATAAAACTTCGCTCTAAACAGTTTACATTTAGTGTCATCATACCTCTTACAGCGAATATCATACTTTGTAAAATTTACGGAAGGCCGCGACGGTGACGTCATACACCGCGTTCTCGCACTGGCTTTAGGATTTTATTGTTTGTTTGCACGCCACGCAGAAACTTGACGGCCTTTACACTTTCTTACTGTTTTAAAACTGTTTTTCAATTGCATGTGCAGTTTTCATTACGAAAAAGAAGTAAAAAGAATCATGTTGGCGCGGTTTACGAATTTCTGTGACTGATTCGGGGTGCTCGGATGTTCTTGCAGACAACCAGTCTGCGTTGTGTACATTAACCGGAACCGGAAAACATCGAAAAAAAGGCCTCAGTATATGCAGACAACAAAGACGAATAACTATATACGGACGTTACCGTCTCGGGGATTTTCATCCCCTATTAACCGTTCCCAAAATCCGCCGTACCACAGCGCCCGCTTGGTTATATAAATTTCCACTCTGTTCCCTTCATGCTGAGCGCTTCTTGTAGAAAAGTTGACAGGAAAAGTTTCTTAAATTGATTGGCTGCTGACAGGTAAGTTGTGACGTTGTCCGAAATCATAAGGATTTTCGACTGCTAAACCTCCTAAATGCTTGTAAGAATGAATTCGTCGATAAATCTGGAACTACTTCCAAGTGAACGGCCCTTGTAGTTGCGCATGTGAAAAGGCAGATGTATCATTTAGACTCACTTCCGGTTTCGTTCCTGACGTAGAGCACACCAGTAAAATCAACACCTGTAATACTGAATGGCGCGCTTCTTCTACTCGGATCTTCGGGAGTGGCGATGGGTCTGTGCTCGATACGGCTTGCCAACAACTCTTGTACAAATCACACACGTCCTTAGTACTGATCGGACGCATTGGCGAATGACGGGAATCCAGAACTTTTGTCTCGGAAAGCTTAAAATGTATATGTCGCGGGGCTCTTGTTTCCATGGTAACGCATTTTCTCTCATTTTTATGTATAAAAACGGGGTTTTCGACTGCTTCTGTGCCATTCTGTTAATTACCAACATGGAATATTTGGGTAATTTTATTAGCAAAATACCAAGCACTTTACATGGTACCCTATTTTTTAAACTTAAAGTAACCATGGCAACAGAGATGTTTAAAATAGCTTATATCTTGCTTTTTGTCTTATTTTCTTATAAAAAAATATTGAATAAAATTATCTTTCTTGTTACTGTAGCTTAAAAACACATTATATCTAACGTAAGTTATATTTTCGTGTTATTTGCATTTATTTAAACAAATTTCACAGCTTAAAATACTTACAGCAGTACCCTTCGTCTGGCATTTGCCATGGAAAAATCGTTCGGCATGCTGCTATTACTCTCATGGATATTGTTGAAATGAAAATAAAAAGCCGCAGCTGTGTTCCTTAAATAGACCAGTGTCAGCGCTTTTGAATTTTAAATTTAGATATATAGGTCACGGGCTTCGTTTCCATGGTAACCATCAATTTCAATCAATTCAATTCAAGAAACCACAATTTTCTACTGAAATTTGAACAATTTTAGAGCTTAGTTTTAGTATATATAAGTAACAAATTAACAACGGAAACTGAAAAATAGGTAATACAAATCAAACTGCCAGTTTTTTTATTTGAAAATGGCCGTAACAAGTAACCTTTCACCCAACTATATTCCAAATAACATTGGTTACCATCATCCATTTTCTTACATTCCGCATAACATTTCAATATACGTGTAACTACATAAAAGAAGCAAAATATTGATTATTATTCAGAGCAAAAGACTCATAAAAAATATTTCAGCAAATAATGGCTGTTTAAAAATAGTTCAAATAAAGAAAATGCAAAGAATTACGTACTTTCAAAATAAAAAAATCATTTACGAGTCACGTTACAAAGGAGACATTCAATTTACGTCACAACATGAACTTTCAAACTAAAAACGTAGTGTACTTAATAACATGCAAAAAGTGCAACATGCAGTATGTTGGACAAACTATGCAACCTGTGTCCAAACGTATGAACAGCCACAAATTTGATATATGTAATTTCATTGACTCTGCATTCTCTTCCAATGTTGCTACACACTTTAATGCAAATAATCATTGTATGAATGACTTCTCATTTATGCCGATTGATATTGTGAAAAATAATATTGACCGTCTCTGTAAAGAAACTTTCTGGATCCATAAACTAAAAACAAAAAGTCCGGAAGGATTAAATACAAAACTGCTATTTACAATAGATTAAATTCATGAATATTATGCATGTGCAGTTGTGCATTTACACATATACTCTGGGTACTATTCCGTTTTTTCCTATCGCCGCTTTTTTATGTAATCTTACTATAGGAAATTTTTGGTATTTTCATATCCGGGATAGTACCTTGTACTAATTATATGTATATAATTATATGTATTTGCATTTTGATATTTTGATTAACGTTTTCCCGCCATTTGACGTTACGTTATCAGTTTTACGTCACGTCCGTTGTTTATATTTGTATGTGTATTATCCTGATGAAGGCGTTAGCCGAAACGTTGATGAGATAAAAAAAACTATACATAATACGTGTTGTTGTTGAAATACCTATCGTACTTTCAAAATAAAAGCTATTAATTTTGCGCGGTAACTGACACGTAACGTCATGACGTCAATGACGTCATTTTAAGGCATCATTGTTTTGAAGCGTTTCTGCGGCAATTCATTCATTATTTCTGCATTATTAAACCATAAAGCATCAGATCGGTGACAGGTTCATGATTTATTTTCAGAAGAATGGATATACAAACACATTTAGTTTGTCGTAAACGTCGTCGTAAATCGTCACGTTAGCTTCCGGTTGGACATGCGCACATAGATCTACAAATAATACGGGAAAACCGAAGGTTCTTCCGTCTATAGATAATGTGTACGTGTATATATGTCAAAGTAAACCTATGTACCGTTCAACTTGGGAATATGTTCTATACCTTCACCGGTTTTGTTGTTGTTGCTCTCCCATAATTCTACCGGACCTGCTGCCGTGCTTGCGCAATAAATAATTTTCAGGACGACATTTGATAAAATAAAATTTCTTATGAACGATCCGGCGCCGCATTATTAAAACAAATTATTCTATCGAGTTGAAAATTCGCGGTATCAATAGAAATCGGTGTTATTCGGGTTTCTTCATGAAACGAGTTTATGGATGATTCAAGCGGCCCGCTTTTTGTTTCCAATAAAGAATTATGATGTAAGCTACATTACTGCACTGTTTGAATAACAAAACCATTGTTTACTTATTTCTTTGAATGTAGAAAAGCCAATAATTTCAAAAATGTCAATGTAAAACGAATATAGACACGCTGTCCTAACAAAATTTATTTATATACATAATTTTATCACACATTTATGTCACAAGTCACTGTGGTCAGTGGTTAGCGCACATATTTTCCATGCGCGAGGTCCGAGTTCGAATCTCGTAAGGTGCTTGATTTTTTTTTTTTTTTTTTTTAGCTTAGGCCCAATTAAACTTTTTTTCTTGATATTTATCGCACCTTTTTCAATTACTGGAACACACATCAAAAATAAGTATAGTTAACCAATGTTCTGTCTGTAAATTTTGAACAAAATATTCGAAGGCATGGAAAAGCATATATCGATATTGCTTATCTCTCCTCCCTTCCACAATCTTTCACATACATTGCAACTACTTTCTAAAAGTCAATTCATTGATTAGAGTTTTACACTTGGAAAAAAATATTGGCTATTAACTTGAGAGGCTCACTACGACCCCTATCAAGCTAAGAAATTAACCTTAATCATATTCAAAAAAAGGTCCCAGACTGTTAGCAGTTAGGTAAACTAAATTGAATTTCGACCAAGAGTGTTTGTGTTATATATAAAATTCTGGTCAAGAACTTTTTACAATGAATTTGAAATAAGAATTTCACAAGTAAATGGTTGTTTGTCATTCTCACATACACGAGTTTTACCATAGCTGTATTAGTGGAACGCAATTTGTCCTAAAAGAGTGTCATTTGACAATAATGGCATGTAAAAGAATTAAAATAGTCAGTGTTTAGGATAGCAGGATTATGTAAGTTCCGGTATCTATACTACAAAAGAATATCAGAACAAGATGATATTGAATGTGATGTTACGCAGGCCTAATGTGTAAATTGCTGTGTTTTATTTTTTGGATTGTTTTGTCGTTTTTAGAAACTATTTGTAACAAATGAACTGAAAAGAATATGTGCATTCCCGGATTCAGAAATTTGTATTAGAGAAACAAATTGATAGCAAAGGCATGATCGTTGTAAACAGAAACAAAATTGGTAATATTATGTATAAATAAATGACTTGCATTTATCTTTATATAATAAAATATTTATCCAAAACTACTGAGGAAGAGTGTGTTTTACGCATGCTCACTGACAACACATAAAGGCCTGATATTGGTTCACTTTTGAATGACTGTTGCACCATATATAATACTATGAGGAAAATTTTGTAAATGACAAAGTGTTAGAATTTATCAATGTTCGTACAGACCCCATTTTACATACCCCTTTCCGGCGCTCACTTTGTGTGAGTTAAAATTTGCTTACTAAATATAAATTTGAATTATGTAAAGTTTTCAGCAAAAGCATTATTTTGATACCAATAAATGATAACAATTTGCAGAAATAAAAAAGTGACAGGTCAAAAAATCCCTCGTTATCTGTCCGGGTTTATGCAACAGTTTCGTTTTTGTCGTGTTGAGCGACATGTGAAGTTTCCACTTTTCTCTATTTTATCATCAGTACAACTAATGGTGCATTTTGGGACTAGATTCTGTGCACCCAAATATCACTATTATCTTTAACTCATGAACATGATGAACACTATTTTCCATTGTCTGTTGAGTCTTGATACATTTGAAGAAATGATTAGATCTATGTTCATTTAAACAAAACTTTTTAAAACATTTCCCCTTCTTATTTTTATAACATAGCAAAACCATCAGGCTTACTGTCAAAACTGAAAGCCAAACAGAAAATATCAGAAAAAAAAACAATTTAATGCAGAAAAAAAGAAAGAATCCGTATCACTATCACTAGGTTTTCCCGTCAAATAGGCAGCGCCTAATTTCATATTATGAAAAAGGCAAAGCCTCTGAGCGAGCGTAGCTTAAACGGCAAAGAAACTATTCACTGCTTAAAACAATTCCGAGAACCTTTTCACTTGAAAAGAAACAAAAATTTAGTGTCATTATACCTGTAACAGCGGATATCATACGTTGCAAAAATTATGGAAAGCCGGTGTCACGGTGACGTCATTACCTGTTGGCTGTGACAAATACAGAGTTGGTGCGCCCGTGATTTATTACAGACTCCGGTATATACCATATAAATTTGAACAAAAATACCTAAAATGTATATATTTTGTAACCATGGTGATTCTAACCCTAACCTTTAGTCAGTATATTATGCACATTATACACTAAATGCGTGCGGACATGCAAAAAATTGAGTATTTTTGCCGTGCGTTCCATTTGATAATAATTCCGCGCATGCGCAGAACGGCTGCACCAACTCTGCAATGAGAAACATTCTTACCTGTTTGTGGCGTTCTTATGGCTTTATGTATGCTTATTTATGACATTTTATCCCATTTTCTGGCCAATGCTTGATCTTTTAAAAGAAAATTATATTTTTTTTCTACAACTGGAAATCTTTCTTGCATTATTTTTGAGTGATGGATAATATTCAGCAATCAAATGAAGTTCTGTATTCACTGCCAACAAAGCATTTTCTGTGAGCACCTGTCCTCTAGGGTCACGCACTTTGTAAATAAAAGCAAAATTGAAATTATTTCCATAACATAACTTTTTTAAAAATAAAGACACCTAATGAACATAGAGATTGTAACTCAAATATAAAATTAAAAAAAAACAAAACAATTTTCCCGACTTTGACGGAAGTAGAACAAAATGGCGGCACCCAAAATGGCGGCGCCCAGACGAGAGGAAAATTTTCAGTTACAGGACGGATTACACCAAACCGGAAGTGACTACTCAGTGTTATATGTGAAGTAGTCCAAAATGTAGTTCCGTGCTATGGATGAAATCTGGTATAAGGCTGACCACTACCAAATAGAATGTAAGCCTCCGCAGGTCTAGTCACAAGTAGTCCAAATATAAATAGTACTAATCTTTTTTCCTTTCCTTGTGCATTTTCTCGGCAGCAACGTGCTTACTTTTACCCTACCGCGTTTCAGTATGTATCACTTTGCATTGTAATGAAATCGGCATGTTCCTATCGCATGCTAGATAAAAATGGCGGCGTAAGAATTTAATGTCACGAAAGAGAAATTGAAAGAAGCAAAAAGTAGTAAATTCAGCGGGTTGTATTTAACGAACTGTAGTTTTCTTATATAAAAGTAAACACCCCTTTTCTTTTGTTTTTCTAAAGTAGCGATCTAGCTCTTTATGGGAATGTAAGTCTCTGAAAATCTGATATGCTAGAAAATGTCGAAACACCGTTATGAAGTGAGTGGATTTTATATGAAATAAAGAACAGCTGGATTTAGTGGTGTTCAGCCTATAAGGGGCAATACATGTTATTTTCTGAAAGCCCTCGAAAATGAATGGAAATGCCATTAATCTATTCTTTATGATGTAAAACGGTAACAAATGGCTGAAAACGCTTAAATTTCTTGTGTTTTTGGAATTTAGATCGAATTTTCGACCAGGTGGTACTATTTTGGTTCGTTTTAGGACCTAGTAAATGTCTTTTCTCGCATTTTAGCACTTCATTTGTCTAAATAATATTGAAATTAGCATGTTTCTGAATGAAAATGACAAACATCGTAACGATTAAATGGATGGTAAATGTAAATTCCACGAATAAGGTAAAATTAATTGAAATATTGCTTGCACAGGGCTAAATTTTGCATATTTTTGGGGATGGGGGTGACCTGTAATGAATGGTTATTTCTCTACATTTACTCAATATTTTGCACCAAAACAAAGCAGAATCATTGTGAAATAGGTGTACCTTGAGAATGAATGCAAATTCATGGAAAAATCAGACAAAAATTTTCTCTTATAGGCTGACCACTACAAAATAGAATGTAAGCCTCCGCAGGTCTAGTCACAAGTAGTCCAAATATAAATAGTACTAATATTTTTTCCTTTCCTTGTGCATTTTCTCGGCAGCAACGTGCTTACTTTTACCCTACCGCGTTTCAGTATGTATCACTTTGCATTGTAATGAAATCGGCATGTTCCTATCGCATGCTAGATAAAAATGGCGGCGTAAGAATTTAATGTCACGAAAAGAGAAATTGAAAGAAGCAAAAAGTAGTAAATTCAGCGGGTTGTATTTAACGAACTGTAGTTTTCTTATATAAAAGTTAACACCCCATTTTCTTTTTGTTTTTCTAAAGTAGCGATCTAGCTCTTTATGGGAATGTAAGTCTCTGAAAATCTGATATGCTAGAAAATGTCGAAACACCGTTATGAAGTGAGTGGATTTTATATGAAATAAAGAACAGCTGGATTTAGTGGTGTTCAGCCTATAATGAGTGACATGAGGAGGTGACAGTTAAATTTTTGGCTTATGTTTATTGCTTATAGTATTGAGAATAGATCTAGACCATTTTCATTGTAAATTTCTTGGAATAAGTTTTATTCTTTGCGAAAAATGTCTACCTACGCGTAACTGCTAAACGGCTGTTTTCATGGGGGCATTTTTAGAGGGTGATGTTTCTGAGAACAGATTATTTTTCTTATATTCAACATAACATGTCAATATTTTTCTATTTTTGATAAGAAGACATGTTATACTAAATGACCATATATGGTTTTCATATCATTGAAATGCTCTAAAGTGCTGAAAATGAGGTCTGAATGTTTTGTTATTAATATGAAATAAATAAGGAATTGAAATGGTAGAATGTAACCTATAAGTTGTGAAGGGGTAAAAAATTAAACTTGTTTAGATGTGGCTGTAACAGGCTAGTTTGGCCAGATTATGATGATGAAGATGACAATTTCAGTGCAATATAGCAGAGAAAAAGAAGAAATAAAAATAATATTCAAAATCACTGTTTTGGGTGTATTTTTTTCAAAAAATGCATATTTATTGACTAAATATTGGTATGTTTTAGGTGTCAGGGGTGAGTTTGGGTATATTTTACAGTAACAGTGTGTGATTTGAGTGCACTTTATGGTAAAACTTGATAAAATATGGCAAAAATAAGCTCAAGCAAGGAGAAGTGGTCAAAAATGATGTCGCGACAGCTTTTTTCCAGGAAATTTGGTGCGCTAGCATACGTTACTGAAAAAGCCATAAAACCTTGAAAATTGATTGTATCAAACTGAAACTGGTATTTTTTTCATGCTTTTAGGTTACTGGTACAATTTAAGTGAAAATAACACATTTTGAGTATGAAAAAATGTTTCTTTAAGGACGGATTACACCAAACCGGAAGTGACTACTCAGTGTTACATGTGAAGTAGTCCAAAATGTAGTTCCATGCTATGGATGAAATCTGGTATAATGAGTGACATGAGGAGGTGACAGTTAAATTTTTGGCTTATGTTTATTGCTTATAGTATTGAGAATAGATCTAGACCATTTTCATTGTAAATTTCTTGGAATAAGTTTTATTCTTTGCGAAAAATGTCTACCTACGCGTAACTGCTAAACGGCTGTTTTCATGGGGGCATTTTTAGAGGGTGATGTTTCTGAGAACAGATTATTTTTCTTATATTTAACATAACATGTCAATATTTTTCTATTTTTGATAAGAAGACATGTTATACTAAATGACCATTTATGGTTTTCGTATCATTGAAATGCTCTAAAGTGCTGAAAATGAGGTCTGAATGTTTTGTTATTAATATGAAATAAATAAGGAATTGAATTGGTAGAATGTAACCTACATCACTTTGCCCCATTCGGCACACCTTTGTTACATTCGCCTACACATTGCCGTAAGGCGAGCTACGCTTCGCGCAATTGCTCGCGAGCTATGCTCGCTATTAAGGTAACCTACCTCCTTTAAGAAAAATAGGGTATCATGTAAAGTGCTTGGTATTTTGCTAATATTAATATGAAAAAGACTAAGCCTCTGAGCGAGCGTAGCTTACACGACAAAGAAACTATTCACTGCTTAAAACAATTCCGATAACCTATTCACTTGAATTGAAGCAAAAATTTAGTGTCATTATACCTGTAACAGCGAATATCATACGTTGCAAAATTTATGGAAAGCCGGTGTCACGGTGACGTCATTACCTGTTTGCGGCGTTCTTATGGCTTTATGCTTATTTATGACATTTTATCCCATTTTCTGGCCAATGCTTGATCTTTTAAAAGAAAATCATATTTTTTCTACCAACTGGAAATCGTTCTTGCATTATTTTTGAGTGATGGATAATATTCAGCAATCAAATGAAGTTTTTTATTCACTGCCAACAAAGCATTTCCTGTGAGCACCTGTACTCTAAGGTCACGCACTTCGTAAAATAAAAGCAAAATTGAAATTATTTCCATAACATAACTTTTTAAAAATAAAGACACCTAATGAACATAGAGATTGTAACTCAAATATAAAATTTAAAAAAAAAACAACAATTTTCCCGACTTTGACGGAAGTAGAACAAAATGGCGGCGCCCAGACGAGAGGAAAACTTTTCAGCTACAGGTTACATTCTACCAATTCAATTCCTTATTTATTTCATATTAATAACAAAACATTCAGACCTCATTTTCAGCACTTTAGAGCATTTCAATGATATGAAAACCATATATGGTCATTTAGTATAACATGTCTTCTTATCAAAAATAGAAAAATATTGACATGTTATGTTGAATATAAGAAAAATAATCTGTTCTCAGAAACATCACCCTCTAAAAATGCCCCCATGAAAACAGCCGTTTAGCAGTTACGCGTAGGTAGACATTTTTCGCAAAGAATAAAACTTATTCCAAGAAATTTACAATGAAAACGGTCTAGATCTATTCTCAATACTATAAGCAATAAACATAAGCCAAAAATTTAACTGTCACCTCCTCATGTCACTCATTATACCAGATTTCATCCATAGCATGGAACTACATTTTGGACTACTTCACATGTAACACTGAGTAGTCACTTCCGGTTTGGTGTAATCCGTCCTACATCACTTTGCCCCATTCGGCACACCTTTGTTATATTCGCCTACACATTGCCGTAAGGCGAGCTACGCTCGCTAAAATGAACTAAGGCAAAGCCTCAAAGCGAGCTCAAAGAAATCGGATTTAGCTAAAAATATTATGCATCATTTATTTGTCACAAAGAAACTATTCCCTACTCACAAGAATTCAGGAGAACCCATTCACTTGAAAAAGTCTACATTTAGTGTCACCATACCTGTAACAGTGAATATCATATGTTGCAAAAATTATGGGAAGCCGGTGTCACGGTGACGTCATTACCGCGTTCCCGTTTCTCTCTGCTTATTAATGACATTTTTTCCATTTTCTGGCCGATGCTTGATCTTTTAAATGAAAATAATATTTTTTTTTTCAAACAACTGGAAAAAATTCTTCCATTATTGTTGAGTGATGAGTAGTTTTTAGCAATTGAATGAAGTTCTGTATTCACTCCGGAAAGAAGTACTTCCTGTGAGCACCTATCCGTTAGGGTGCGCTTTTTTAAAACTTCCGACTAAACTTTTCAAATCCATCACCAAGTGTGGAAGTATACTTGCGTTACCGTAAAGCTCGATTCTCGAGCAGGCCCTTTGGTCCTGCTCTTCGAGCTCGCTAATATGAAATAAGGCAAAGCCTCAAAGCGAGCTCAAAGAAATCGGATTTAGCTAAAAATATTATGCATCATTTATTTGTCACACAGAAACTATTCCCTACTCGCAAGAATTCAGGAGAACCCATTCACTTGAAAAAGTCTACATTTAGTGTCACCATACCTGTAACAGTGAATGTCATACGTTGCAAAAATTATGGGAAGCCGGTGTCACGGTGACGTCATTACCGCGTTCCCGTTTCTTTCTGCTTATTAATGACATTTTTACCATTTTCTGAGCGATGCTTGATCTTTTAAATGAAAATAATATTTTTTTCAAACAACTGGAAAGCATTCTTTCATTATTGTTAAGTGATGAATATTTTTTAGCAATTGAATGAAGTTCTGTATTCACTCCGGAAAGAAGTACTTCCTGTGAGCACCTATCCGTTAGGGTGCGCTTTTTAAGAACTTCCGACTAAACTTTTCAAATCCATCACCAAGTGTGGAAGTATACTTGCGTTACCGTAAAGCTCGATTCTCGAGCTCGCTATTACCCAAATATTCCACGTTGGTCATTAACAGAATGGCCCTGAAGCCGTCGAAAACCCCGTTTTTATTCATAGTTGTTTAAAAATGAGAGAAAATGCGTTACCATGGAAACACGAGCCCCGCGACATATACATTTTAAGCTTATATTAGAAAGCTAACGCCCATACTAGTAAAATTATCAATTATGCAGACTTCTACGGATATCAGTGAAACTTAAATACACTGAAAAGTGTTTAATATCCGTATTTTCCTTTTTCTTTCAATATAAAATACCTTTGGATGGTCATGTTCTTTAAACCTGGATAAAAATTGAACTTGAAGGGACAGAGATAAACGAAATTGAGATTGTAGCAGTTAAAACATCATATTACACGAAATACAAAAAATTGCTGCGGTTTAACTAATTTGAATTTACCCTGGTAACAAGGTAACCTACCTCCTTAAGTAAATAATCTTTGCCAATATTTTCGGGCATTTACGTTAGCTTACGCAATATTTGTATCCTGAAAATATCTCTGTTACTAAAATAACCTTTATACTAGTAGTTCACCGATGACACGGTGGCGTAGTGGTAAGGTATCTGACTTCCACCCACGTTATCATTGCTTCGAAATCAACTCGGATTGTTTTAATTCAATGTTTTATAATGTTATCGAATTTGCTTTTATTTTTACATTATTTTATGTAACATGTTTCACGAAATTTAATTGTTTCTTTTTCCTTGAAGTATTTATTTTCTGGAAAAAGTTGGTGACAAGTAATTTGTCTTTTTATCTAAGATGATCCTAAAGATTTTTATTCGATATTTTCTACGACAGTTAACTTTTTTTTCAATAAATGATTTGTAAAATTCATGACAAGAAATAGCAGATAAAAGTGGCATTTTCATGCCTGTTATCACCCATGGCACTTCACCTGGTACACTACGAAATCTCAAGTACGCATAATTTCATATTATTATAGAACTCCTTGTATAACAGAATGCATCTGAAAAAAAAAATAGAAGAAATAAAATGCAATGACAAAAAGACATCAAAAAGTTTAAAGATCCATTGAAAACTGTGACCTCTAACACATTTGCAGACTTTTGTGCCTATATTAACTCACTTGGCATCTATCAATTACATGTAGTCAGGGAAATTAAAGTAAAACAGAGTTGCTAATAAATCATATTCTTGGTAGAGGGTCGCACAAGGGCCATTTGTGTGAAATTATTTTAAAATCAGGCCAGCAGTTTCATACAAGAAGATTTTTAAAGTTTCCATTATATACATATAGGGAAAAATGACCACTGACCTTAGCGGCCATGTTTTTTTGACGAATCAGAAAAAAATTGAACAGTTTTGGTAGACGGTCACCCAAGGACCATTTGTGTGAAATAATTTTAAAATCGGGTCAGTAGTTTCATACAAGAAGATTTTTAAAGTTTCCACTATATACATATAGGGAAAAAGTGACCATGTCCTCTAGTGGCCATGTTTTTTGACGAATCAAAATAATTTGAACAGTAAAGGTAGAGAGTCACACAAGGACCATTTATGTGAAATTATTTCAAAATCAAGCCAGCTATTTTATACAATAAGATTTTTAAAATTTCCATTATATACATAAAAGTAAAAATGACCACTGACAGCCATGTTTTTTGACAAATCGGAAAAAACTGAACAATCTTGGTAGACGGTCACACAAGGACCATTTGGGTGAAATTATTTTAAAATCCGGTCAACAGTTTCATACAAGAAGATTTTTAAAGTTTCCACTATAGACATATAGGGAAAATAGACCACGCTCTCTGTCCGCCATGTTTTTTGAGGAATCAAAATAATTTGAACAATCTTGGCTGAGGGTCACACAAGGACCATTTGTGTGAAATTATTTCAAAATATTTTTTTGGAAGATTTTCCGATGTACAATCAAGTAACCCCTGGGGCGGGGTCAATTTGACCCCAGGGGTCATGATTTGAACAAATTTTGTAGAAGTCTACTAGGCAATGCTACATGTGAAATATCTAAGATATAGGCTTTCTGGTTTATTTTCTGAAAATTTTTGAAGATTTTCCTATGTAAAATCAAGTGACCCCTGGGGCGGGGTCAATTTTGACCCCAGGGGTCATGATTTGAACAAATTTTGTAGAGGTCCACTAGGCAATGCTACATGTGAAATATCGAAGCTCTAGGCCTTCTGGTTTATTTTTAGAAATTTTTTGAAGATTTTCCTATGTAAAATCAAGTGACCCCTGGGGCGGGGTCAATTTTGACCCCGGGGGTCATGATTTGAACAAAGTTTGTAGAGGTCCACTAGGCAATGCTATATGTGAAATATCTAAGCTCTAGGCCTTCTGGTTTATTTTTAGAAAATTTTTGAAGATTTTCCTATGTAAAATCAAGTGACCCCTGGGGCGGGGTCAATTTTGACCCCAGGGTCATGACTTGAACAACTTTAGTAGAGGTCCACTAAGCAATGCTATATGTGAAATATCTAAGCTCTAGGGCTTCTGGTTTTTGAGAAGAAGATTTTTTAAGATTTTCCTATGTAAAATCAAGTGACCCTGGGGCGGGGTGAATTTTGACCCGGGGTCATGATTTGAACAAACTTGGTAGAGGTCCACTAGGCAATGCTTCACACCAAATATCTAAGCTCTAGGGCTTCTGGTTTTTGAGAAGAAGATTTTTGAAGTTTTTCCTTTCGGTTGCCATGGCAACCAGAGTTCTGCATGGAATTCAATTCTTTGAACAATTTTTGTAGAGCTTCACCCAAGGAACATTCCTGTGAAGTTTGGATGAAATTGGCTTAGTGGTTTATGAGGAGATGTTGTTTAAAGGAAAGTGTGGACGGACGGACGGACGGACGACGGACGGACGACGGACGGACGGACGGACGGACGCCGGGACGGTGAGCGATCACAATAGCTCACCCCGAGCACTTTGTGCTCAGGTGAGCTAAAAATGGAAAACTTTGTTAAAATGTTTATAATAAGACCAAAGACACATACTTATATTGCAAATAGAATGTAACAAGTGGCCACCCTGAAACAAAGTTAAACCACTATGAATGCCAACCTCTATATGGAGAGGTTGGCATTCCTCATACCAGGAGGATGAAATTGTTAAGAAGTGATTTTAATTCAGTTTTGTGACTAGTTCCAATGATAATGCAAAACCTTTTATGTATAAAAGTAAACAAGTTTGTGATCTGACCAGTATGTTTCTACAGTTCCAACACTGCCACTGCAATTTGCAAATACCAGATCTATTGTTGACCCGTGATCGGTTGTTGGTTCATGCATCATTTGTTGGCAACATAATCTTTCGTTCATAAATTGTTTTAGACTGTCATTTTGTGAAACATCTATATTGAAATCTCCCATGATAACTAATGGTTTATCTGAGTCGAGGTGCTCAAAAAGCTGTTTTTCAATAGTTGAAACAAGACTAAGAAAAGAAGGACCAGGTGATTTGTACAGAATCACAATTTGCATTTGCATTAGCATATGTTTTACATCTACGACTATCCACTCAAAATTCGTTGTACTATAGCAATGGCATTTAGAAACTGTGATATCATTTTTAACATACAAAGCTAAACCATGAGATGGTCTGATGTTATGTTTTGTTTGGTTTTGGTCATTTCTAATTAGCTGAAACCCATTAATTGAATAGTCTGAATTTTCATCTCTTTGGACTAATCTTGTTTCAGCAACTCCAATCACATGAGCTGACAAGATATTCTGCTCTACAGCTACATCTTCAAAATGTCTGTGCAATGATCTACAATTGTTATAGACTATTTTAAAATGTTCATCAGAATTGACTGTGTCAAGTGGGACATAACAGAGTTGAATATTTGCTTCAGAACAAAGTCTTTCCATTTCTACTTCTACACGCTCATCCAAAGATAATGCCTGTTCATTGAAGTTCAAAATATGGAGATTTTAATAGACCTCACTCTGCTTAAGGCTACATAATGGATATGTGGATTTTTTTCTTAGTTTACGTTGTGACAAATCTATAACAACTTGGTCAAGAGTGTTCCTGAGCTCTGTGAACAGTTCTACCTGCAGACGGTTGTAATGGAAACTGTATTCTCTGAATTGTATTTTGTCTCAGTGGAAATGTTCGCTCTATGTCAAATATGGGAGTCCAACTGTCATCAATTAAGTGATGATAAAAGCCTCTACTGTGATATTTTTTTCGTCTTTCATTGCCTATTCGTGGGTCATCAAACTTTACCCATATAATACTGGGTCTATTTGTTTCAGCTTGCTTGTACTCTATATCTTTAACTACACAAGAGGCACCATTAGTTAGCCCATCTTCTGTGTCAATATTAACAGTCAAGTCGTATAACATGCCAACCACTACTGTCAAAGAGTAGTGCAAACCCATTGTACTACAGGCATCTCTTGGTAATCTTTTCAAAATATCATTTGTCTATCTGTGATATGTTTGCTCCTACTACTGAGTCATGACAAGAAATTTCAACTTTTTGAGAATTAATGTTATTGATGATTTTGTCATTAAATGCTTGCATAAAGCAATTTTCTGCAAATATATGGGGAGCATTCTGTGGGTATGTTACTGAGTTTGGATCAACCTGACATTGTTGGATCTGTTCTTTGTCATGGTCTGTCATTTTATTGTGTCGTAACCTGTTTAAACAGCTCTGCAAATTTATTGTCATTCTTTTGTCGCATGATCTCAGTCAACTCAAACATAGAAAAGTGATCTTGCCACAAGTTAGATGCTAAAGCAGATGCATCATGTGTAAGTCTTGAATATCCAAGATCCTGCCACTGGCTTTAACTGGTACAAGTCACCTACAGCTATGATGCTTTTTCCACCAAAAGGTATTCTTGTGCCTGTCAGTTCTTGAAGTCTTTGGTCAATAAACTTTAGCATTGAATTGCTAACCATTGATATCTCATCTATAATGACAACTGAAAGGTTTCTATACTTTGACCTAAAGGTGTTGAGCTTGTCACAATTTAAAGTTTGCTCCTTTTGCTTGAATTTTTGAAGAAAAGCTGTTGATATTGTTGAACCATTGATGTTATAAGCTGCTTTACCAGTATATGCACACAACAGTACTCTTTTCTCATCTGCATTTTCACCTTCTCTGAGATTAAAATACCTGTACAAGGTCTGATACAAAGCCTTGATTACAACACTTTTACCAACACTGCTCCTCCAGTCAAAAAAGCATACAATGGCGCATCTTTTGTTTTTACCCAATGTATAACATGGTTGAAGAAGTGTCTTTGTTTTGTATTCAAACATCTCAGAAGTTCTCTGTAGTGTTCATTCTGGCAACACATTTTCATTTACATCAATAGTAGCAGATGAAGTACAGCTTCCTAGTTCAATACCAATATCAATTTCTCTCTGCTCAATAGCTCTATCAGGATTAAAATAAACAAATGTCTCAGATTCAACTGACTCTTCCTCAGCTGTTTCTGCTTCAACTTGTTGTGTTTCTGGCGCTATTTCATCATACGCATCAAAGTCATTTTCTGCAGCTTCCCGTGCCATTTCTAGCTCCTCAACATGGTGTTCATACAGTTTGCACTTGCTGTCAATTTGATGCTTTTTTGCTTCATAATGCTCCTTGTACGTTTCATATTGGCTATCAAATCTGTCGTTTCATTTCTCCATGACAGAAACAAAAGAAGTTTTTCTCGAAAATGATTATCTTCATCTGATTTGAGATTAAATCGAACATAACGTATAACTTTGTGGTTTTGTCTCTTTCTAATTTTGATACCATTTTTCAGTACCAAGAGAGTTGGTCATCACTGAATACTTCATGTTCAACCATGTTATCATCGTCATTCACATCTTGGTCAGCAGGGAGTATCATCATCATTTGGATAGACAATTTCTAACTGTGATACATAATCAGCAAGACACCAGTTTTCGAGGCATTTTGGTCTTCTTGAATACCTTTTGATGATATGTCAGCTACAATATCTGTTGAAGAATCTGGCAACTCGTCCAGTACACTTTTGTCTTGAGAACTGTATTCGCTTGATTTGGTTGTGAAGTGTTAATAAACACTACATCTCTTGTACTCTAGTCAAAGACATTTGAAGTACTAAGTAAGCTGCTTCTTGGGCACTAACCTCAACACTATTTGAAAATACATTTCCAATGTGTCTAACCTGTCTCTTTATATCAAAATTTCCATTTCTGGCTCCTTTGCAGCAGCATGTAATATGTACTCATCTCCCGCTGTGATTTACTAATATAGATACAATGTACATTGCACAAGCATATGGGTCTAATACAAATTGAATATCAATGTTTGCTTTCCAGGCTCTTAAGACTGCCTCGTTGTACAAGTTTACACGAATATCTTTAGGTGTCCTTTCTAGAAATACTTTAGATGCTTTCAAAGAACTTCGTATGCACTTAATATAGTCTTCCTCTGTCATTTCCAAAAAATCAGTTTAAAACTGTTCATATGACATATCTAATCCATCTTTTTCAGAATTCATTTTCTCTTGTATCTTTTTGTACATTTTCTTGTACTTGTCAACATCTGACTCAAGTGGCTCTAGAACCATTGTCCGATTTAATGGTGGAAGTGGGTAACCAAATCGACAAATTTTATCTTCCTTTTTGTGACAGGTCCTTGAATGTTTATGAATGTTGTAATTGAATTAAATCTTGTAAATGTACTTCATCTGAACAGCATTTCAAATACTGGTCAACATATGCAGTTATTTCTTCATTGGAACAACTGTTATATTTAGGAGCATCTTCCACCCAAACTATCATATGAATATGTGGAGAACCTCTCTGTTGAATTCAACTCGATAGAAATAGTCTGTCATACAACAAGGCAGTTGTGAGAACTTTTCAAAACAATTTTTATAAATTGCTGAACCCTATGTCAAAATATCGAGAACATGTTACAGGGTCTTTTTGAATCAGCTTTATTTTCTGTTCCCATGTCAAATTGTTTATCTGCTCTTCAGAATATTCAGTGCCATCATTAAGATTTGATAACATATTCAATAAATCTGTCATCTTGTATCTGCAGATGAAGTGACATGAACCAAGTTGGCAAACCAAGCTGTCGTATCATTGCAAAATATCTTTTTTCTTTGTTTCTAAATATGACGGAGAATTTCTAAGCTGTTTGAAAATGTAATATCCTTCATTTTTTGTACCATGTCTTTCATGTAGTCTGAATTTCTAGCTGAATGCTGTCAATTTTTTCTTCTCAAAATTACCTCTTCTAACAGCAAGATTAACTTTGTCATTTAGTTGCTTCATTTGAATTTTTTTCAATTTAAAAAATATATTTGGTACACTATTGGCTGCTCGTCTATCACTGCTTCTCAGTTCCCATTTAGCAATATCACTATAGCTGACAGGGATTATCTTTCTGCATTGTCAGTTCTCCTTTGTCCACAAATATATGGTAGGGAAACATAAAAATTCTGAATCTGTATCTTGATATATACTAAGAGGTCGCTGACCTTCTCCTGGAGCAAGGTAAATGTGTTGTTTCTATTCTCAAGATCTGCATCATCAAGAAGAGTGTCTATGTTTCCTACATTTTCTTGTGGGTTTTCTTCTGCATCTGAATCATAAATGGAATTTTCTAGACTTTCACCTTGAAAAGTAGAAATAAAATTTTGTCTTTTTTGTAAAACTGTCAGGTGTTGTCGTATCAGATGAAAAAATTCTTGCACTGTATCTTCACAGTCTTTTGTTACATGTGCAGCCCATTCTTATCTATTAGCACTGTTGAGTTTTTGTAGAAGTCACTATTTCTCTTAGCAGTGCAATGCTACTAAAACCCGTAATGGTCGCACATTCTCTGAAAACGCACAGGATTTGTATGACAATTTCTTTTTCAATTTAACAGCTACTGTTATATTTTCATCAAATGGTCTTGGAAGTGCATTCACAACAGGTTGAATATCAACAGGAACATTGACAACATTCCCTTTCACAGAATACTGACGACCTCTTGGCAACTCTCTGACCTGCATGAATGGTATACGTAAAGAAATTAATCTTTCTTCCAATGGATACAAATGAAGTCATTTGGTTTTTCAGGCCAGCTCATACCATTCTTTACAGATAACTTTGGAACTTTTTTGTTCAAAAGACTGGTTTTACAAGTTGTACATATCCATTCTAAACCATCAATAGACAATGATCCCAGTCAAAAACTGTGAATCAATAACACCTTTAACGTTGCTAATATTGCAAACACTTTGCTTAAACCAGGTCTGCTTACAGCAAGTGCAGACAAACTGAGGTCCAACCTTTATGCTTTCATGAAATAGTGAGATGCAACTGTCAATGTCTCTTCCTTGCTTCGTTCGTTTAGCAGCAATGTTCTCAGTTTGCCTAAAATCAGGCTTCTTTCGCTTTTCAGCTTTTCTGGTCTTATCATTAAGTAAGTATCTTTCTTTTGTCCTAGCATGTGAACGAGATATTAGTTTTGTTATCCTTTCTCTTTCTAACACATAAGGTTTCATTCGAGCACTTCTTTTTGAGGTTCTTTGAACAAGGATTTCCTTACTTCTAAAATCTTCATCAGCTCTTGCTTTTCGTTTTGAAGTTTTCTGCATTTCTTTTTCTTTACCTTTGAACTCTATGTTGGCTCTAGCTTTCTGTTTTGAACTTTTCTGCATTTCTTTTTCTTTACCTTTGAAATCTATGTTGGCTCTAGCTTTTGTTTTGAACTTTTCTGCATTTCTTTTTCTGTTACCTTTGAAGTCTATGTTGGCTCTAGCTTTTTGTTTTGAACTTTTCTGCATTTCTTTTTCTTTACCTTTGAAGTCTATGTTGGCTCTAGCTTTTTGTTTTGAACTTTTCTGCATTTCTTTTTCTTTACCTTTGAAGTCGATGTTGGCTCTAGCTTTTGTTTTGAACTTTTCTGCATTTCTTTTTCTTTACCTTTGAAGTCTATGTTGGCTCTAGCTTTTTGTTTTGAACTTTTCTGCATTTCTTTTTCTTTACCTTTGAAGTCTATGTTGGCTCTAGCTTTTTGTTTTGAACTTTTCTGCATTTCTTTTTCTTTACCTTGAAGTCTATGTTGGCTCTAGCTTTTTGTTTTGAACTTTTCTGCATGTCTTTCTCTTTACTTTTGAAATCTATGTTGGCTCTAGCCTTTGTTTTGAAACTTTCTGCATTGCTTTTTCCTTATTTTTGATTTCTACATCAACTCTAGCTTTTTGTTTTGATTCTCTTTCTTTGTTTGCATAATCTACATCAGCTCTTGCTTTTCGTTTTGAACTTTTCTGCATTTCTTTTTCCTTTTCCTTAAACTCAGGATTAGTTCGTTTACCTTGTTTAAATTTCTTAAAGTACTCTTTTCTATCTTTCTTTTTATGTCTTACAACAATCCAATCTTCTTGTTCCCCCAAGTTCTGCATAAGACTGCTTTTTTGCTTACTCATTTTATGATCTCTTCTTATCTCTTGATCTTCAAAGTATTTTGCTAATAGGTCTGAGGCATTACTACTTTCACCACCTGAGACAGCTAACTGCAACGGCAATATTTCATACTGACAAGACAGATCAATCCTCATGCTGCTATACATAGCATACATAAAGGTAACAAGATCATCTAGGCAGATAAATGACATCAACACACATTTACCATCAGGACTAGACAACCCATCTTTACCATGTGAATGAGAATCAAAAAGCCAGAACAAGTCATCTTTGACAAAAACTGCTGAACAAATTGCTCCAATCATCACCAAAGCATGTGTAAATTTTGAAATGCTGTATGTAATGACTGGTGTAAAGAAGGTAAAGCAGAACTGCCAAACTGTTCAACAGCAACTCCTGATATAATGTCTGCCTTTTCAACACAAAACAAGCCTTGATAGAACGTTTACTTTATCTGGATTTCGTCAAGACTCAACAATCTGTGTCTAAATTTTCCAAGACCTTTCAAGGTGTTTAAAACATGTTTATATATCTGATCACCTGTATTAAGCACATCATCTAATAATTCTCTTGATGAAAAATTAGAATACTTTGCATAAATTAAAGCACACAATGAGTTAATAGTACACTGACTTCCTCTTGAATCAATAGAAAATCTGACATCACCTTGATGGTAGGAACCAATATTACTGACCTACTACTTTCATTCATAGATTTAACAGGATAAGCATAATTACATAGCTTTATTTTTATTCACTGATGCAACATTTTCTACGGTCATAATGACACGATCTTGTAAAATTTTATGCACATTTTCAACTCTATTCAGTGAACAAATTTCAGGCTCAGTACAAGTCTCATTATCAATCTGAATTTCAGGCTCAGTACCAGTCTCATTATCAATCTGAATTTCAGGCTCAGTACCAGTCTCATTATCAATCTGAATTTCAGGCTCAGTACAAGTCTCATTATCAATCTGAATTTCAGGCTCATTATCAATCTCAATATCAATCAGAAATTCCAGCTCATTATCAATGCACTCAGATGGTCCTTTATCAAATAAAAGGACTAATGGGGCGGGCTCCACCCCCATCTGAGTTAACCAGGCGCCATTTTCTGCATCATTCCTCTGAATCACTGCCTTCCTTGCTGTGCTCTTCTCCAGTTCTCCCTCTAGGCATCTCCTACTAGTTATCACTACAAAATCCACACTTCACTATAAAATCCACACTATATCTACACTATTATTATGTCACACACTATTGATCCACAAGTTTTTCACTCGTCACTATCAATAATACAAATATTTATAGTTTATAGTTTGTTGGAATATAATTCTTGATATAATTCATGTAAACTAGAAAAAAGAAAATATGGTATTTAATGTAATCATAACAAAATAAAACTAAATATAATTGCAAAAACAAATGATTTTTTTTTTAATTCCTATATAAGTCTATGTAAAACTTGAGACCCCTAGGGCAGGGCCTCTTTTCACCCCAGGGGCATAATTTGAACAATCTTGGTAGAGGACCACAAGGCAATGCTACGTACCAAATATCAAAGGCCTAGGTCTTGTGATTTCAGACAAGAAGATTTTAAAGTTTTTTCCTATATAAGTCTATGTAAAACTTGGGACACCCTGGGTGGGGCCTCTTTTCAACTCAGGGGCATAATTTGAATAATCTGGTAGAGGACCACTAGGCAACGCAACATACCAAATATCAAAAGCCTAGGCCGTGCAGTTTCAACACAAGAAGATTTTTAAAATTTCTTCCTATATAAGACTATGTAAAACTTGGGACCCCCGGGGCAGGCCTCTTTTCACCCCAGGGACATAATTTGAACACTCTTGGTAGAGGACCACAAGGCAATGCTACATACCAAATATCAAAGGCCTAGGTCTTGTGGTTTCAGACAGAAGATTTTTAAAAAATCTTTCCTATATGTCTATGTAAATTGGGACCCCGGGGCAGGGCCTCTTTTCACCTCAGGGCATAATTTGAATAAATTTCATAGAGAACCATTAGATGATGTTACATGCCAAATATAGAGGCTCTACGCCTTGCGGTTTTGGACAAGAAATTTTCAAAGTTTTTCCTTTTGGTTGCCATGGCAACCAGAATTCTGTATGAAATTCAATTCTTTGAAACAATTTTTAAAGAAGGACCATCCAAGGAACACCCTGTGAAGTTTCATCAAAATTGGCCTGTTGGTTTAGGAGGAGATGTTGTTTAAAGGAAAGTGTGGACGGACGACGGACGGACGGACGGACGCCGGACGGTGAGCGATCACAATACCTCACCCTGAGCACTTTGTGCTCAGGTAATTTCAGGCTCAGTACCAGTCTCATTATCAATCTGAATTTCAGGCTCAGTACCAGTCTCATTATCAATCTGAATTTCAGGCTCAGTACAAGTCTCATTATCAATCTGAATTTCAGGCTCATTATCAATCTCAATATCAGAAATTCCAGCTCATTATCAATGCACTCAGATGGTCCTTTATCAAATAAAGGACTAATGGGGCGGGCTCCACCCCATCTGAGTTAACCAGGCGCCCATTTTCTGCATCATTCCTCTGAATCACTGCCTTCCTTGCCTGTGCTCTTCTCCAGTTTTCCCTCTAGGCATCTCCTACTAGTATATCACTACAAAATCCACACTTCACTATAAAATCCACACTATATCTACACTATTATTATGTCACACACTATTGATCCACAGTTTTTCACTCGTCACTATCAATAATACAAATATTTATAGTTTATAGTTTGTTGGAATATAATTTCTTGATATAATTCATGTAAACCTAGAAAAAAGAAAATATGGTATTTAATGGAATCATAACAAAATAAAACTAAATATAATTGCAAAAACAAATGATTTTTTTTTTAATTCCTATATAAGTCTATGTAAAACTTGAGACCCCTAGGGCAGGGCCTCTTTTCACCCCAGGGGCATAATTTGAACAATCTTGGTGAGGACCACAAGGCAATGCTACGTACCAAATATCAAAGGCTAGGTCTTGTGATTTCAGACAAGAAGATTTTTAAAGTTTTTTCCTATATAAGTCTATGTAAAAACTTGGGACACCCTGGGTGGGGCCTCTTTTCAACTCAGGGGCATAATTTGAATAATCTTGGTAGAGGACCACTAGGCAACGCAACATACCAAATATCAAAAGCCTAGGCCGTGCAGTTTCACACAAGAAGATTTTTAAAATTTCTTCCTATATAAGACTATGTAAAACTTGGGACCCCCGGGGCAGGGCCTCTTTTCACCCAGGGACATAATTTGAACACTCTTGGTAGAGGACCACAAGGCAATGTACATACCAAATATCAAAGGCTAGGTCTTGTGGTTTCAGACAAGAAGATTTTTAATTTTTTTTTCCTATTGTCTATGTAAAATTTGGGACCCCCGGGGCGGGCCTCTTTTCACCTCAGGGGCATAATTTGAACAAACTTCATAGAGAACCATTAGATGATGTTACATGCCAAATATAGAGGCTCTACGCCTTGCGGTTTTGGACAAGAAAATTTCAAAGTTTTTCCTTTTGGTTGCCATGGCAACCAGAATTCTGTATTGGAATTCAATTCTTTGAACAATTTTTAAAGAAGACATCCAAGGAACATCCCTGTGAAGTTTCATCAAAATTGACCTGTTGGTTTAGGAGGAGATGTTGTTTAAAGGAAAGTGTGGACGGACGACGGACGGACGGACAGACGGACGGACGCCGGACGGTGAGCGATCACAATACCTCACCCTGAGCACTTTGTGCTCAGGTGAGCTAAAAAGTTTACATAAATGTTCACCACATTTAGAAGACATGCAAAGGTCAGGAAAGAAACCCAATTATAAGTAGTCTATGTTGATTATATATGCTAATGATACAGTATTCAAAAAGTTTCAAGGCAAAAAATGTGTCAACTTGTAGTGCTTGATTTCACATTATACTCCAGAAGAACTGGCATGTACTATTTGTTTGGTTTTAATATGTAAAATTTGTATTAGATTATATTTACCTTACTGTTGATTATTTTTGAATGATCTTCATATAGTTGGTCTGTGGCATCCTATAATGAGGTCCTCTCCCAAGTTTGTTGAAATTGGGACGCTTGGCCCCTTTAAGGAGCCGCTAGAGCTAAAAATAGAAATACTTTTAACAATTTTTTTCTCGTGAACCTTTTGATAGATTTTCATCGAACTTGATCTGTAGCATTCTAGAAATAGATTAATATATTTAAATGTCTTCTTACCATGCACCGCTTGATGGATCTTCATTAAACTTTGTCTGTTGCATCATTAAATGGTGCTGTCCCAAATTTGTTCAAATGGGGGTAATAAACAGAAATACTTTTTAAACAACTTCTTATGAATGCTTGATGGATCTTTATCAAAATTTGTCTGTTGCATTATAAAATGGTCCTCATGAACTGCTTGTTGGATCGTTATCAAATTTTGTCTGTTGCATCATTAAATAGTCCTCATGAACTGCTTGATAGATCTTCATCAAACTGGGTATGCAGCATTATTATATGGTCCTCTCCCAATTTGTTTAAATGGGGCACTTGGCTCCTTTTAGGGGCTGCTAGAGCTTTTTTTTCTTTTTTAAATTTAATACTTTGTCACAAGCAAGATCTGTTTAGGTCAAAGTCGGCCTAAGGTGAGCAATTTAGTCCAGCTTGGGTCCCTTGTTTAAATCTTCTTGTCTAAAACTGCAAGAAGTAGGCTTTTGATATTTGGTATTTTGCATTGCCTAGTGGTCCTCTACCAAAATTCAGAAACACTAAGTTAAGTGTTCATTATTAATCCATTTTATTTTGATATAATGATTTTATGATATTATTTATAACAAGTTGTGTTTTAGGAAAGTTTATGCTGTTAGAAAAACATCACTTTTTACAAACAAGAGGACCATGATGGTCCTGAATCGCTCACCTATCCCCACATAACCCAGTGTTGAACTGAGTATGACGTCATTATTTCTATTATTTGACATAGTGACCTAGTTTTTGAGCACATGTGACCTAGATATCATCAAGATAAAAAATTCTGACCAATTTTCATGAAGATCCATTGAAAAATATGGCCTCTAGAGAGGTCACAAGCTTTTTCTATTATTTGACCTAATGACCTAGTTTTTGAAGGCACGTGACCCACTTTTAAACTTGACCTAGATATCATCAAGGTGAACATTCTCACCAATTTTCATGAAGATCTCGTGAAAAATATGGCCTCTAGAGAGGTCACAAGGTTTTTCTATTTTTCGACCTACTGACCTAGTTTTTGAACGCACATGACCCAGTTTCGAACTTGATCTAGATATCATCAAGGTAAACATTCTGACCAATTTTCCTGAAGATCCATTGAAAAATATGGCCTCTAGAGAGGTCACAAGGTTTTTCTATTTTTAGACCTACTGACCTAGTTTTTGACCGCACGTAACCCAGTTTCAAACTTGAACTAGATATCATCAAGGTAAACATTCTGACCAATTTTCATGAAGATCCATTGAGAAATATGGCCTCTAGAGAGGTCACAAGGCTTTTCTATTTTTAGACCTACTGACCTAGTTTTTGATCCAACATAACCCAGTATCGAACTTGACCTAGATATCATCAAGGTGAACATTCTGACCAATATTCATGAAGATCTCATGAAAAATATGGCCTCTAGAGAGGTCACAAGGTTTTTCTATTTTTAGATCTACTGACCTAGTTTTTACCCCCACGTGACCCAGTTTCGAACCTGACTTAGATATCATCAAGGTAAACATTCTGACCGATTTTCATGAAGATCCATTGAGAAATATGGCCTCTAGAGAGGTCAAAAGGTTTTTCTATTTTTAGACCTAATGACCTAGTTTTTGACCCCACGTGACCCAGTTTCGAACTTGACCTAGATATCATCAAGGTGAACATTCTGACCAATATTCATGAAGATCTCATGAAAAATATTGCCTCTAGAGAGGTCACAAGGTTTTTCTATTTTTAGACCTACTGACCTAGTTTTTGACCCCACGTGACCCAGTTTCGAACTTGACTTAAATATCATCAAGGTAAACATTCTGACCAATTTTCATGAAGATCTTGTGAAATATATGGCCTCTAGAGAGGTCACAAGTTTTTTCTATTTTTAGACCTACTGACCTAGATTTTGATGGCACGTGACCCAGTTTCGAATTTGACCTAGATATTATCAAGGTGAACATTCTGACCAACTTTCATAAAGATCCCATGAAAAATGTGACCTCTAGAGTGGTCACAAGCAAAAGTTTACGGACGCACGCACGCACGGACGGACGGACGGACGACGGACGCCGCGCGATCACAAAAGCTCACCTTGTCACTTTGTGACAGGTGAGCTAAAAATATGGACGTTCAGCTTCTGCCCACCAGATCAACGTCTTATCAGTTCTTGAAATAGAAAATGCTACAGTTTTGTATACAAACACAATTTCTCCTATAGAAGACATTGTAAAAAGAATTTGCTGGGAAATTATACAAGTTCACCCTAATAAAGTCACAGACACTGTTAATGTTGGATTTATTTACATACATGTCCATGGGGACATTAGGCCCGTTTCAATATATTGTAAAATACTGTTCAGTCAACTGTATTATAATGTTTAGTATTTTTAGATTTTTTCATGCCCTCACCTTACAAGAGGGCCATGATGGCCCTATATCGCTCACTGTTATCATTGCACTTCAGGACAAGAAGGTCCTCAGTAAAAATATCTAAGTCCAAAGGACAGGAACAACAAAGGAAAAAAGTTTAACCAAAAAGAAAAAAAAGTCTTACAAAGTACAGATATGTCAAAATACACCTAAAAATTGGAGGTACCATCCATGTTGTACCACAGAAAAGTGGTCTCGGTTTTTCCCTACGGCCAATAATAAAAAAGTTACTAAAAATAAGCTATTTATAGTAACGTAAAAGGGAAGTAATTAAAAAGAAAATTACTGTAAGTGAACAAATGAAGGATCTGCCAAATAAATCTGTTGACATAAATGAAATTTCAGATCAGTATCTTCATTAGTTATGGAGATATACCCATTTTAATTTGAAATAAAGGGAGGTAATTTGATATAAAATCAGTCCATAGTTATCTACCCTGATTGGCTCAGTCCAACTAATGACAATAATGAAATTTCAAATAAGTCCTATAAGTACTTACTGATATAAATCCATTTTGATTACAATCGGGGGGGGGGGGGGGGGGGGGGGGGTTAATCAGATATAAAATAACTCTGGAACCTACGATTGGATCTGATTTGTCATGGAATCCAAGATTTATTGTTGTTGAAGATATTTTGGAAGTTTGTATCAAATAAAACCATAAATGAAGTCTCTATATGGCTGCGAAAGCCAAAACAGCCGATTTTGGACCTTTAAGGGGCCGTAACTCTGGAACCCATGATGGAATCTGGCCAGTTCAAATAATGAACCAATATCTTGTGGTGATACAAGTTGTATGCAAGTTTGGTTAAATCAAATCATAAATGAAGCTGCTATTGCGCAGACAAGGTCAAAATAGCTGATTTTGGCCCTTTCAGGGGCCATAACTCTGGAACCCATTAAGGGATCTGGCCGGTTCAACCAAAGAACTGAGATCTTATGGCAACACAAGTTTTGTGCAAGTTTTATTAAATTCAAATCATAAATGAAGCTGCTATTGTGCAGACAAGGTCAAAATAGCTAATTCTGGCCCTTTCAGGGGCCGTAACTCCGGACCCATAATGGAATCTAGCCAGTTTAAGAAAGGAACCAAGATCTTATAGTGATACAAGTTGTGTGCAAGTTTGGTCAAAATAAAATCATAAATGAAGCTGCTTTTGTGCAGACAAGGTCAAAATAGCTAATTCTGGCCCTTTCAGGGGCCATAACTCTGGAACCCATAATGGAATCTGGCCAGTTCAAGAAAGGAACCAAAATCTTATGGTGATACAAGTTGTGTGCCAGTTTGGTAAAAATCAAGTTATAAATATAGCTGCTATTGTGCAGACAAGGTCAAAATAGCTGATTTTGGCCCTTCAGGGGCCATAACTCTGGAACCCATAATGGGATCTGGCCAGTTCAAGAAAGGAACCGAGATCTTATGGTGATACAAGTTGTGTGCAAGTTTGGTTAAAATAAAATCATAAATGAAACCACTATCGTGCAGACAAGAAATTGTTGACGGACGGACGGACTGACGAAGGGTGATCACAAAAGCTCACCTTGTCACTATGTGACAGCTGAGCTAAAAATGGGGGGCCTATACAGTGTTACCCCTGTGGTGTGTGTGTTGTGTGGGTGTTCTGGAAAGAGTTGTGTTCTTGTCTGGGCCATAACTTTGACATGCATGGTCTGATTTCAAAATAATTTTACACAGATAATAAGCATGGATATATAATGTCATGCGCAACAACTAGGTCTAATGTCAATGTCACAGTTCTTGGTTGAACTCAGCCAATTTTCACTACATATATACTGGTAATGTGGTCTTCGTGTCCGGTCCAAAACTTTGACATGAATTGTCCAATTTCAAAATAATTTGACACAAATAATTAGCATGGATGATGTGTCATGTGCAGAACCAGGTCCCTAGGTCTATGGTCAAGGTCACACTTAGAGGCCAAAGGTCACATACAAGAATGACTTTGTCCTAAGCATTTCTTCTTCATGCATGTAGGGATTTTAATGTATGTTGGCTCAATTGTACACTATCATGAGACAGAATGTCTTGCGCAAGAACCAGGGCCCTAGTTTAGATAGCTTATGCCTGTGACCTTTCTTATGTTGCGGGGCATCCGTGTCTGTGACACATTACTAGTTTAGATGTACAATTACATTTTAACTGTTAAATTAGTCTCATTTTCTAGTGTTTTGTTTCATAATTATGTATGAGTGATGAGTTAGCTATTATACTCAGCCAGGTGCCAACTTGTTCTCGATACTCTGTGATGCATGTAATAAAGTATTTGTATAGTGTTTTGTAAGAAAATAATTGTTTGTTATATATTCTACCTTAGTCTATGCAAACATTCAGTTCACCTGTCTGAACAGACAGACATTATATGGGTGGTTTTCAAAATAATGAAGCTTTTTCTTTTCTCTCATCTTACTTTAATTCAGTTTAGTTTTAGAATGCATTTTGGGGCAAATTATATCCAAATCAATGTAGTCAATAAATGTGTGCAATTTCAGCTTAATGAATCAAACAGTTTTAAAGTTATATTAAATTATATAGCTAATTTTGTCCCCTGTGCACCCAAAAAAGTGTGACATTTTACACGAAGTATAGTTTTCAACTGTGGCTTACTTTTTAAAACCATGCTTTATTGTTACAGCTTTGGTTTTTTGTGTAACTTAAACTCTGCACATTTGAATAAAATACTTCTTTTCATTACCTACATCTTATTGTTACCGATATTTCACATCTTGTGATGGAACCCTCTTCACAAAAAATAGTGAAAAAAATACTAAATTTAAATGTTGAACACTACAATTTCATAACCCTACTACTTTTCTAAAGTTTTAATGTTTTTCTAAGATCCTTATCCCTTCAGCTGTGAAGACACAGTATGATTTTTTTCTTTAATAAATCAACTTTCTCAGAAACTTGATGGATGTCTATACACCTAAAAATGTCCCCTGTGCACCTTTTCAGTTGTAAAGTGTCAGATTTCTTATATTCTTTAAATAAAATGGGATTTTACTTTATTTTCCTTGAAAGGGAGTTACAACAGATACAAAAGCAGCATTCAACTTCACATATTACTGACCGTTAAACATTCACAGAGCCAAAAGTGATGTCCCCTGTGCACCCTTTTTTGACATATATCAATTTCATAGCCTTACTGTAATTTGTGGTGGCAGTTCTATATTCTTAACAGTCTGAAAGCAAATTTAGGCATTACTTGATAATTTAGCATTATATAAGAAACCCTGAACAATTTAAAATTCATTGTTTGCATTTATTTCTGAAGTTGCCAATTTTCAAGTTTAAAAGTGGAAACATCAATTTTATTGCTTCTTAAGCTCTTTAAGTTTACCTTAATATGTAATGTTCCTAGTAAATAGTGTGTAGTTAAAAGAATTTTACTTACCATGAACATATACTATGAATAAATATTTTGATACAATTTGTCCCCTGTGCACCCTTTTTAGTAACATTATAAAGTATGTATGAATTTTACTATTCCATTTTATCATGCATGGCATTTTGTCATTTTTCTACTATGAATAAGCATTGCATGTAAACTAAATGATTTCAGTGTATTAGTTATGTATAAAGTCACTTATTTTTTCATTTAAAGCATTACATTCATTGAATTTTCATGTTTTTATAGTGAAAATTTTCAATTTTGTACTTATCTTGTGGAATAAATTAATTTTTTAATAGTATTTGTCTAAAGTTGATCACCATTAGTCTTTTTACGAATAGAAAACTAATAATGGATGAATATTACACTGATCTTCAGTATGTGTCCCCAGTGCATCTGTACAATAACTCAATTTTGAGTTGACAATTCTAGAAATTAGAATTACTGGACATTCTTGAAATTTGGCATGTGGTTTATAAACATGCAAAGTGAGAGAGAAAAATAGGTTTTATAATTATATGTTAGTTATTTTGCATTTAGCAACAACTTTTCTAGGTAAAGTATTATTTTCATGTCAGATTTGTGCAAAAATTGTGATTTTAAAAACCAATGTCCACAAACATATGAGTAAATAAGTTTCAAACCATACACATACACCCATTACTTATCATTTATGTTGAAAAAATTACTGTTATACATATTTCCTTGTCATAAAACACTGCAACATTTATCACCCATCTTATGGAAAAATTCACTGAACTTTCAAATTAGAGGCTGAAATATTTTTTTATTGGCATTTCTCAACACTTTCCGAGAGTTAATTCCTTCAAATTTGAAGTATTTGCTATCATAAAAAATAGGTGACCACCCTAAAAAATAAGTTTGAATTTTCAACCCCTATGTCACACTTTTGCTTCATTATTTTGAAAACCACCCATATAAAGAGCAATAAACAAAAGGAAACAACACAAAGATGGTAACTAACACTAGTATTACTGTCTGCCCTACTTGTTAGTGATGAATGTTTCTGCCTTAAAGACCAGAGTAGATCAAAATCAGCTTGCATATCCTTGCAGTCCGATTTTGATTATACTGTTCACTATTCAGTCCCAGTGAATAACCATCAGACAAATGTCTCAGCTGACATTTTAAGCAGTCCATTTTAGCAGGGTAAAAGCATAACACAGAACATTGTTCTGCTAAGTCCCCCAGTAGCAAAACAGATCCCCCGTTTCTTTAGCCCCCCCTGACCCAATGGTACAATATGAATTATTGTGATCACGTGGTGTTTGCCTGTCCGTCCATGTGTAAAATCTTAAAGACCAACAGTTAACAACATGATGGGGCAATTGAGTATATGACAGTGCTAAGCTCACCTAAGTTTGTACATCAAAACCTTACTATTATACGTTTGTCATTGAGTGTATGCTTTTTTTCTGGAGCCTGTAATGTCACTGTCAACTTCAAAATACAATCGCCCCATCAGTACTTTCAGTGCTTTGATTGTAAGCGGAGAGTCCTGGACGATGGTATTCACACCGTACCTTTAGACATTGTTCTGTGCCCTAGAAAAGAGAAAAAGTCTAATGGTCCAGAACCCATGGAGGTAGAGGATTTGATAGACGAACTTTCGGAACAGGATTTAGGGAACACTTTATCATAAAATGTATAGTGAAATTTTTATTTCAATTTTGAAATGTGTATCTCGATATCGACATTATGGATAAAATCCTGTTTTCCGGTATTAACCACATATAAACGCCCGTTCCCGTTTTACGGTGAGGGGGGTATCAGCCATTAGAATACCAGTCGTTTCACCCCCTGGATATTTCAATATCCCTTAAATGGTCCTTAATTTTTACCAAAGGTACAATTAATTTACATTTTTTTGAGGGTAGGATTTTGTAAACCATATGGTCTTGTTTATTTCAGTCTACTTCCCTTATAGAAATGATATTAATTAGTAGTATCATTTTTTTTTAACTGAAATGTACAGTTGTTCCAGTGAAGATGTCACAGTTTACCTCATCAGGAATGTGTCTAGTTCATATTTTATGTCAAAAATAGTGTTACACTTGCAACATCACTTATGATGGCATCATTAATCTGCAGGCTTTGTTACATGATAATAAGTGCCGCACATGATCTATAATGTTGATGTTCCTGTGATAGATAAAGAAAGATACATGTTATTTCACATTTGAAAAAAAAATTGCTGTTATTATTGTATAAAATCACTGATCTTAAAACTTCAGAATACTTTGTGTAGATAAAACATTAGTCTGTGAAAAATCATACACATTTTCAGTACCTCTGCCTTACAACAACTAATAAAATACAGTTTATTTTGAAAATGGACGTTTTTAGCTGTAAAAAAATCCAATGGGTCATGTTACTTTGATGTACAAAATGAATGCATCAGATGTTGGTGTATTAGAATACTATCCATGTTCATATGCATTTTCTTTACACAGTCACTTTGAAAAACTCATTTTCGTTTAAATGTCCCGAAAAAGTGTTACACTTGCAACAAATTTAGCCATATTTCCCTTCATTAATTAACAGCTTATATTATCATGAAACTTGCTACGCACATTTTGGTCATAGAGATGCATATTAAAATATAAAATCTATGTTAAGAATCCTTTTATTTGTCTTTTTAAGTAAGTTTATTTGATTTGCCTCATTTTTTTTTTAAATTCACCCTTAATATTTCAATTAATATTAAATAATGCCGCGGGCTCGTTCTCCGCTGTGTACTTTCTGTCACAGTCCTGTGCATGCCCGGCATCTTGCTGTATCATGTGACATCTGTGAACATTGGCATCACATCCAGTGTGGAACCACTGGTAATTTTACTGGTTTTTAAATAACTTCTGTTATCAATTTTTTCCCGTTATTAAGAAAGTTACGTTAAATTCAACAAACATACTTAACAAACCATGTTGTTTATTTTCACCAAGGTATTTTACAATACATCATGAATTTAAGAAAAATATTAACCTAGGAATTTCATAGGAATTCACACCTACCCGAGTAGCTACTCCTCAACCCAACTAGCAAAACCTTGCCATTTTATCTTTAACATCCATTGAAATAAGGTATTTTTGGCTTTTTCTTTTAAATTCTATATTCTGAAATAAATATGTAGTTTTTACATTCAATGAAATAAATCTTGCCATATAATGATGCTTTTTTAGAAATTGGTATGTAGTCATTTGTATTGATATAACTAATTAATTTTTCACTGATTTTTTTAAATTTGACACAAAATGATCTAAATAAACATTCAAGCAATTAATAATATTATTTATTGAAGAATTTACAAACTTAACTATATTAAATCTGCAACAACCTTTCTAAATGCTACAGAATTATTATTAAAAACTTTACAAGAATGAATATTATAAAATTTATAATTCTGCTTTTTTTCATATTTTGGTGAGTAAAAGTTTTCTAAAAAAAATACTTAAATTATTTTGATTTATTCAAGAATAAAAAATATATGTACAAAATTTAACATATTTAATTCAACAGATCTATAAACTGCAAAAAACTTTTTTTTTTATAGTCTACAGAATTATTCCAAATAATAATCAAAGTTGCAGAATATGTTGATTAAGTATGTGCTTAAGTTCTGCTGTTATGCTTCTTTGATCTGAGACTTTGATCTCAACACCTACCATTAATCAAAAGATCAATCAAGTATAACAATAGATCATTTAACACCTATTTAATCACTATAAATAACATCTAGGGGTGAAACAACCAGGAGGTGAAAAGTCTAGGAGAGAAACGTCTAGCAGGTGAAACGCCTTGATACTGGCCATTACGCTACATGGCGGTAGTGTTTAGATGATCCTTTTTTTAAGTTTTAAACAAAGAAAATGATTAAAAAAGTATTGCAGATTATCATTAAACATTGTTGTAATGTAGATGTGGCAAAAATATCCTCAAAGTTTACTTTATTTTTGAAATTTTATCTTTTATTCTACACTGCCACTTCCGGGGCTCGATACCGAAGGTGTGAAAGTATTCGCATTTTTCGAGGTAAACAGATTATTTTTGCAAAAAAAAAAAATGTTGCCGAGGTCATAGAATAGTATTTCCATTGTGAGAAAGTAAGAACTTTCCTAAATCCTTATCTTCTGGCAAAAATAATCGCTAATATTGATGCTCATGAGTTTTGACGCCCTTATTTATTTTGCTGTCAAATAGGTATAAGTGACCTTTTATGATGCCAAATTACACACGTTTGCAAAGCAGGCAATATCAATATTTTACCTTGCTCAAATAAAACATTAATGCATTCAACAGATTTACAGTAAGATTATATTATTTTTTCATACTATGGTGTATTTTTATGTCTTTTTATTAATGCAAAAATCTCCAGTCCTTAAAAAACCTAATTCTTACAGAAGCAACTGGTCAGGAATTCAGATCTCGGTTTTTTCTTTCCCTCAGCTATTTTTCAAAGTCACAAGACAGTTCTTTGACTGAAATTTTGTATAAATTTTAGAGTTTTCACTCTCCTGTAGGCTTTATACCTTGTATCATTTGAAAACATTAAATTAATTTAATTGAATATGGTTTTTCGATAGGTTTTCACTGAAAGTACCGAAGTTAGAGCTGTTAGAAAGGGTTATATATTTTTGTGTGCGTGTGTGTTCGGGTTTAACCGTGTGTGTTCGGGTTTAACGTCTTTTTAAACAATTTTTCAGTCGTATAAACGACGGTGTCTACTTATAGCAGTGAGCACCATGCCCAACTTTATAGTGCTGCCTCACTGGAATATCACGCTGTAGACACGTGGCATGATACCCCACCCAGTCACATTATACTGACACCGGGCTGACCAGTCCTAGCACTATCCTCTTAATGCTGAGCGCCAAGCGAGGACGCTACTAGTACCATTTTTTACGTCTTTGGTACGACGCGGCTGGGGATCGAACCCACGACCTCCCATACTCGAAGCGAACGCTCTACCACTAGGCTACCGAGGCGGTATATATATTTTTGTGTCCTCACTGTTTTGATAATGAATGACTGCTATTAAGAATATGTAAAGTGACTAAAAAAGATCACATTTTACAAAGAAATAGTAAAAAAGTAACTTAAAAAGATTAATATTAATTTGTTTAGGCCATTATTTTTTTATTTTTTGGTTTACGAACCGCCAGGATGACACATGGTCGTAGGAGGAGGGAAAAAAAATAAAATTAAAAAACAGAATCAGAATTTTTTTTTCGGTAGGAAACGGACCTTTGAAAAGAATATGGGTAAATTCTACATAATATCACACAGGCTGCATGTTATAATCTTCTTTCCCACTTTTGATGCTTTTTCCTGCAAATATTCCTGTGACCTTGGTTATATTTGATTAAAAATGAGCCTTGGGGCTTGTCATAGCAGCTTGAGAAAAAATTTTGTCTTGGTATTTCTGTGAAATTACATTAATATACAGCTGGGCAGGTAGCTGTAACATTTTTCTTGAAAGGACTGTACTATACATAAAAACTGCATATATTCTCACAAACTAAATGATGGGAGACATAGAAGTCATATGTTAAACACTGACTGAAATTAATACATTCTGTTAAAACAACAGATGGAAGAATCTACTATTCCCCACATTTGAACAACACTGTCACCATGGATATATGATTTTACACTCAGCAGCTTTCAAGCATCTTGGCTGTTAATGGACCCAGTCTGAAACTTAGAGGTACAGCATACACTGCACTGTGCCTAATAAGCAATTATCTTTTTAAGTGTTAGGAATAGGAAGTGTCTAGCCATCTGGTAGACACCTAGCCTATGTCTGTTAACTGGAAGCCTTGCCTTTCCTCATATGGTTTTCTTGGTATTTGTTAATTTATTTTATGAATAGGCCTATTAAATGTAACACAACAGTTCATCTTTGCAATGATCTTTGAAAATTCTGTTAGTCAATATTTGTCTTGCCACATCTACTGCACAGCTACATTGGAAAAGACAGTAATTACATCTATAATCAACATTAATCTGATGTTAATACATAACGTACAATAATTTCATTAAAAATACGTAATTCATAACTTATAAACAAAATAGGTTACTGGACGCCAAAAAGCTGTACAGGCTAAACGTTTGCTTACCGGGACTTACACAGTTTTAATGTCCCCTGTACCAGTTTATATCACCAAACAAAAGTACTGTCATCACTGTGTATTTAAATGATATTTTTCGGGAAAAAATATTTTCAAGTTCGCGTAATAAGCGGTGCATAGAATCACCGTAATAAGCATTGCGCATTGGAACGACAGTTACCATAAACGTAGTTGTATACTAAATACAGACTGCATATCACCGACAATTGGCCATTTTTTCAGGAAAGCACTACGTCGCAACTTTGAATGTTCTTGCATTTTCATTAAAATTACTTCAAAACTTTGGAAATAATACAGCCTGGGCGCAGCCATTTTTAAACGTTTCGTAAATTGCGTAACAAGCATGTTGATTGGGCGCAGTATATATCGGAAATTTTAATTGGACGTTTACGTCATGCATAAGATATGAAGTTTAAAAATAGAATTATAGGAATTCCTAATGTTGATTTGACTCGTTCGCCGTGACGGATATTCGAAGAACGAGACTATTTTTTTCTTTTTTGAATACGCGATGCATTTTTTCTTCTGCAAGCTTTCATGTCATAGCGGAGGAAATAAAAAAATAACGTTTTTTCAATTTTATTTTTTTTCTGAAAACACGTTTTTCTGAGCGGCGGTTCCGTAAACCGAAAGATCAAAAATAAAAGGCCTTATTGTCCTTTTAAGTTTCAGGTCTCGACTGCATTCATCATCATCATCATCTTTGATAATGGCAAGCAGTCCTGTTGGACTATAATGGCCATGCGTGGGGGTTAGTAAAGTGAAAGATTATCAAGCCTCCCAAGCTACTCAATCCACCCAGGAGGACATTGACAATGTGATAAAAAATAGTGCAAAAACCTACTCAAGCCCTTAAAGCCTATACATTGCATAATCTACTATGTACATGGTGAAGAAACAAGAGAGTTAGTACTGTTAAAAGATAAAAGCATATATGTACTGTCTAGGGGATGTGTGGTAACACAGTCAGTCCCGACTTAAACACAGCGTTTGAGTCAGCACTGACTAAGTGCACCGGCAGTGAGTTCCATTCAACTATTGTCCTAGGGAAAAATGAGTACTTTATGTAGTCAACTGATGAGTGTGGTATATGATATGCTAGTTGATGGTGATGTCTGGATGTTCTTAATAGTGGATCCATATATTGTAAAGGTATTATGTCAACAAGCCCATAATGTATTTTATGGAAGAGGCTAAGACGGATGTTCTGTCTTCTGCGCTCTAAGGACTCCCATTGTAATTGCTGTAGTAATTGTGTTACAGTACCCGGCGACTTTGAATAGTTGTTGGTAACAAACCTAGCGGCCCTCTTTTGTACATTTTCTAATTTCTGCTTGTCATTTAATTGATAAGGGTCCCAAACAGAAGCACAGTATTCCAAGGAAGGTCTGACTATTGATTTGTAGGCTGCTGCTTTAGTTTCAGGTTTGGCAGAATGTAGATTTCGTTTTAAGAACCCAAGATTTTGACTGGCCTTATTTGTTATTTTGCTAATGTGTGGAGACCAAGAGAGATTAGATGAAAGTTCCACACCGAGATAGGTAGCTTGTTTGACCTCAGACAAGGGTTGGCTGTGTAGAAAGTAGTCAGTCATGACTGGTTTAGATCTAGGTGGGGTAATGTGCATGATGTGGCATTTGTCTACGTTGAAGGCCATCCTCCACTTCCTCTCCCACCCTGCCAGTCTGTCCAGATCTGCTTGAAGGGTATGTGAGTCCCAGCTGAGCGTATACTCTATAGATGATACAGTCATCAGCAAACAGTCTCACATCCGAACGAACACTGGCAGGGAGGTCGTTTATGTAGAGAAGAAATAGAAGAGGCCCTAAAACAGAACCCTGGGGGACACCAGAATCAACTGTGGCTACAGACGACATAGCACCATCAACAACTACTTTCTGCGTTCTATTACTGAGAAAGGCTTTTATCCAGTGATGAGCATTGCCTCTGATACCATAAAATTTAAGCTTGTGGAGGAGTCTTCTATGGTCTACTACATCAAAAGCTTTACTAAAATCCATTATAGCGACATCAACCTGGCCTTCCTTTACAGACTTGACAAGATCATGAACAAAGCCCACAAGTTGGGTCTCACATGATCTACGTGCTCGAAAGCCATGCTGATTGTCAACTATAATATCATTTGCATCCAGATGATCAAGGGTGTTACTAACTACAATATGTTCAAGTATTTTGCATGCAATGCATGTCAGTGACACTGGCCTATAGTTGCTAGGTTTAAACTTCTCCCCCTTTTTAAAGACAGGGGTGACATTTGCCTGATTCCAATCAGATGGTACGAGTCCGGACTGTAATGACTTATTGAAAATGAGAGTGAAAATTGGTGCTATTTCATCAGCACACTCTTTAAGAATTCTAGGTTTTATGGCATCTGGGCCAGCTGCTTTATGGGGATTTAGTCCTTTAAGTAGTTTAGAGACGCCATTTTCAGAAACTGAAATATTTTTCATGTCAGGGTAAGGACTGTTTCCAAGGTCTGGGAGTACAAAATCATCTGGTTTGGTAAAAACAGAGGAAAACTGATGGTTTAATATATTTGCCTTATCACGAGAACTGGACTTCAGTATGCCATCTTCTCTAAGGGGTGCAACACCACAGGAGTCTTTCTTAAGGCTTTTAATGAAACTCCAAAATTTTTTGGTAGTTCCATGTTTTTGTTCAGTAGGATCACATACAATGTTGTTAATGTAATTCCAGTAGGCTTTTCTTGTTTTCTTTTGTATAAGTGCTTTCACTTTCTTAAGTTTATCAAGGTACTTTCCTTTTGACTTTTTGAACTTGGCATACAGTCTATCCCTTTTTTTAAGCAACTTTTTTATTTCAGTGTTTATCCAAGCCAAGTGGTGTTTCCCATTTACATTTTTAGATGGTACATAATTATCTGTCAAACTCTCTAGTTTAGACGTGAAGTTATCCCAAAACTCCTGAACATTTAGTTTATCGGACATTTTATTTAATTCTATTCCAAAATTTACTAACTCTGATTTAAAACCAGCCCAATCAGCTTTATCAAATAAAAGTATCTTTCTTTTTTCTTTGTAATTTATTCGGGGGGTAGCTGTTATATCAATGAAAGGGATACAGTGGTCACTAAAGCCAGGAATGACTTTGATATTATCAACTAAGGTTGGATTATTTATAAATAAAAGGTCTAAGGTATTTTGAGTAGTGTCTGTAGTTCTAGTTGGCTCATGAATCAATTGCTGAAAACCAAAGGAGTCTGCTAAGTCAAGGAGTTTGTTACTTTCATCTGCATGGGTAGCACCAGTATCAACTGTAAGAGATTGCCAATTAACATTTCCAAGATTAAAATCTCCCCCAACTATGATGGTGTTGTCACTAGAAATATACCAGCCAAATATGATTTTGGCCATATAGGCTCCAGAAAAGTGAAGTTTTGGTTAAGAGAGCCAGCCAATCAAAAGGCGTCATTTCTCATGAGCCTTAAAAATTTGGATGCCTCGATGGTCAGTCAGCAATATAATACAAATATTGACACCTTTTTGCCCACAAAATTCACAAAACAGGAATAAAATAAAGGGAGACATGCCATAGTTTATAACAACACTATTTATTTGTTTAATTTATCTATATTACTAATGAAATACATGTTAGACTTCTTAAGGGCGTCAAAACTAATTATTAATGGCTCTGGGATATCGGTTAATCTTGCCATCCCCCCTGACCCTATTTACGGAAATACCGGAAAACAGGATTTATCCTTAATGTCGATATGGTCAATTCAAAATGTTAATAAAATCACATATTTGTTGGAAAAACCAAAGAGCTATAAAATTAAATGTATTTTATAGTTTTTTGGAGAACCAATGCATTACTATTTTTAGAACAGGAGTGTTATTTCCCCTTATTCAGTTACGCCATTTTCTTCCAATGTTTACCAAATTAATTTGCTACTAAAATCGACACTCATTTATTTGATAACATCAATCTACATTATTTTGGTACATGTTGATGCATTTCTGTTTTCTATTTTTCATGTCAAAATCATCAGTATTTTTATACAAAAGTGGGTGGGGTAATGAATTTACATAGTTTATGAGTTGTGTTCAGACCAATTTAGAGCTTCGTTTTTTTTCAGTCCTCAAGTAGAATAATGTTAATGCATGTTCACCACCATTTCAGACCTGAATTGAGACTTTGTTTCTACAAATTTAATCTGTTAAGAAAATTTAGTTAGAACAAGAGGGAGCTTATGTAAGACAGCACACAGGTCCAGTCTTGGTGCCCATACAGGTGCCGCCCCAGCAAAAAAAAAAAAAAATTTGTCAAAAACCACTATTTATATCCTAAAATGAAAAACAATTTTTTTTTTTCATAATTATATACTCTTACATTCAATGTAAGAGTATAATTATATGAAATTTTTTTTTTTCAATTTTTTTTTTTTTTCGTTTTAGGATATAAATAGTGGTTTTTGACAATATTTTTCTTTTTTTTTTGCTGGGGCGGCACCTGTATGGGCACCAAGACTGGACGGCCACCTGTGAGACAGCATGCTCGACTTTTCTCAGTGACTGACTCTGAATTAAAGCTTTGCCAGTAAAAGGGGCAATTAAAGCTTTGCAAGTAAAAGGGGCATAATAGTCAATAGCTTTGAATGTAACAAGAGATATTAGACATTATATAAAACTTTTAACAAAAAGATTAAGTTAAAAAGTGGCATAACTCTGTCAAAATTCAAATCAAGAGTTAAATTCAAATCAAGAGTTATGAGGATTGTTTCTTCTGGTATAGACTTATATATGTTATTGTGTGGCCAAAAATGTTGGATTTTTTCTCTAAGTTATGTGTCCGCGCACTTAATTTATGTAGATAAAAAGCCTCCAGTTTTGAGACCCCAACTCCAGCTGAAAAATGGCAAACCTCTAGTTTTGGGATTCTGAACTTATCACATGTATGATTGCACAACAGATTTTAGTGAATAAACAAAAATGGCAAAAAGAAAACATAAAAAAATGTATATATGTAATGCAACTTATTATGTGATATAAAACAATGTTATCTGTCTTTCCTCTCCTTATTTGTAGAGCAGAAAATATTTTTTTATTTACAATTTCGTCAAAATGTTGATCCAATTTATTGATAAGGGAGGTTACTCTGAAAGTCAAGTTTTCCATTTCTGATCTTAGCATGACCTACTTACCTATCTCATTTTCTATTATAGGCTGAACACCACTAAATCCAGTTGTTCTTTATTTCATATAAAGTCCACTCACTTCAAAACAGTTTTTCGACATTTTCTAGCATATCAGATTTTCAGAGACTTATATTCCCAAAAAAGAACTAGATCGCTGCTTTAGAAAAACAACAAGAGGGCCATGATGGCCCTATATCGCTCACCTGTTATCATTGCACTTGAGGACAAGAAGGTCCTCAGAAAAAATATCTAAGTCCAAAGGACAGTAACAACAAAGGGACGAAATTTAACCAAAAAGAAAAAAAAAAATTCTTACAAGGTACAGATATGTCAAAATACACCTGAAAATTGGAGGTACCATCCATGTTGTACCATAGAAAAGTGGACTCAGTTTTTCCCTACGGCCAATAGTAAAAAAGTTACTTAAAAAAAAGCTATTTATAGTAATGTAAAAGGGAAGTAATTTAAAAAAAAAATTATTGTAAGTGAACAAAAGAAGGATCTGCCAAATAAATCTGTTGACATAAATGAAATTTCAGATCAGTATCTTCATTAGTTACGGAGATATACCCATTTTAATTTGAAATAAAGGGAGGTAATTTGACATAAAATCAATCCATAGTTATCTACCCTGATTGTCTCAGTCCAACTAATGACAATAATGAAATTTCAAATAAGTCCTATAAGTACTTACTGATATAAATCCATTTTGATTACAATCAGGGGAGGTAATCAGATATAAAATAACTCTGAACCTACGCTTGGATCTGATTTGTCATGGAATCCAAGTATTATTGTTGTTGAAGATATCTTGGAAGTTTGTATCAAATAAAACCATAAATGAAGTCTCTTTATGGCTGCAAAAGCCAAAATAGCCGATTTTGGACCTTTAAGGGGCCATAAGTCTGGAACCCATGATGAAATCTGGCCAGTTCAAGAAAGAAACCAAGATCTTGTGGTGATACAATGTTTAAGTTATGTGCAAGTTCGGTTAAAATCGAATCATAAATGAAGCTGCTATTGTGCAGACAAGGTCAAAAAAGCTAATTTTGGCCCTTTCAGGGGCCATAACTCTGGAACCCATTATGGGATCTGGCCGGTTCAACTAAGGAATCAAGATCTTATGGTGACACAAGTTTTGTGCAAGTTTGGTTAAAGTCAAATCATAAATGAAGCTGCTATTGTGCAGACAAGGTCAAAATAGCTAATTCTGGCCCTTTCAGGGGCCATAACTCTGGAACCCATAATGGAATCTGGCCAGTTCAAGAAAGGAACCAAGATCTTATGGTGATTCAAGTTGTGTGCAAGTTTGGTTAAAATAAAATCATAAATGAAGCTGTTATTGTGCAGACAAGGTCAAAATAGCTAATTTTGGCCCTTTCAGGGGCCATAACTCTGGAACCCATAACAGGATCTGGCCAGTTCAAGAAAGGAACCGAGATCTTATGGTGATACAAGTTGTGTGCAAGTTTGGTTAAAATAAAATCATAAATGAAACCACTATCGTGCAGACAAGAAATTGTTGACAGACGCACGCACGCATGGACGGACTGACGACGGGTGATTACAAAAGCTCACCTTGTCACTATGTGACAGGTGAGCTAAAAAGAAAAGGCGGTGTTAACTTTTATATAAGAAAACTACAGTTCGGTAAATACAACCTGCTGAATTTACTACTCGCTTCTTTCAATTTTTCTTGTCGTGACATTAAATTCTTACGCCGCCATTTTTATCTAGCATGCGATAGGAACATGCCGATTTCATTAGAATGCAAAGCAATACATACTGAAACGCGGTATGGAAAAAGTAAGCACGTTGCTGCCGAGAAAATGCACTAGGAAAGGAAAAAACATTAATACTATTTATATTTGGACTACTTGTGACTAGACCTGCGGAGGCTTACATTCAATTTGGTAGTGATTAGCCTATAAGAGAAAGATTTTTCCATGAATTTGCATTCATTCTCGAGGTACACCTATTTCACAATGATAAATTCTGCTTTGTTTTGGTGCAAAATATTGAGAAAATGTAGAGAAATGACAATTCATTACAGGTCACCCCCATCCCCAAAAATATGCAAAATTTAGCCCTGTGCAAGCAATATTTCAATAAATTTTACCTTATTTGTGGAATTTACATTTAACATCCATTTAATCGTTACGATGTTTGTCATTTTCATTCAGAAACATGCTAATTTCAATATTATTTAGACAACTGAAGTGCTAAAATGCAAGAAAAGACATTTACTAGGTCCTAAAACGAACCAAAATAGTGCCACCTGGTCGAAAATTCGATCTAAATTCCAAAAACACAAGAAATTTAAGCGTTTTCAGCCATTTGTTACCGTTTTACATCATAAAGAATAGATTAATGGCATTTCCATTCATTTTCGAGGGGTTTCAGAAAATAACATGTATTGCCCCTTATAGGCTGTACACCACTAAATCCAGCTGTTCTTTATTTCATATAAAATTCACTAACTTCATAACGGTTTTACGACATTTTCTAGCATATCAGATTTTCAGAGACTTATATTCCCATAAAGAACTAGATTGCTACTTTAGAAAAACAAAAAGACAAGAGGGCCAAGATGGCCCTAGGTCGCTCACCTAAGAAACACACCATAACAGTGTAAAACATGTTTGACCTAGTGATTTCATGGAAAAAAATATTCTGACCAATTTTCATGAAGATTGGACCAAAAAATTGGTCTCTTGCGATAAAACAAGCATTTTTTTAGATATGACCTAGTTTTTGACCCTAGATGACCCATGTTCAAACTCGACCTAGATTTTATCAAGGCAATCATTCTGACCAAAATTCATGAAGATCAACTGAAAAATACAGCCTCTATCACATACAGAAGTTTTTTCTTTGATTTGACCAAGTGACCTAGTTTTTGACCTCAGATGACCCATATTCAAATTCGACCTAGATTTCATTAAGGCAATCAACCTGATCAAATTTCATAAAAATCAATTGAAACAAGAGCTGTCTCCGTAGGATGACACATGCCCCCGATGGCACTTTGAATGAATAGTTATGGCCGATATTAAGAGTTTAGGACCTTTGACCTACGGAGCTGGGTCTTGCGCGCGACACATCGTCTTACTGTGTCACACATTCATGCATAGTTATTTTAAAATCCATGCATGAATGACAAAGATATGGACCAGACATGCCCATCAATGCACTATCATGAAAAATGATCTTTAACGTCTAAGTGTGACCTTGACCTTTGAGCTACGGACCTGGGTCTTGCGCATTGCACGTTGTCTTACTGTGGTACACATTCATGCCAAGTTATTTGAAAATCCATCCATCGATGACAAAGATATGGACCGGACACGCCCATCAATGCACTATCATTTAACGTCTAAGTGTGACCTTGACTTTTGAGCTACGGACCTGGGTCTTGCGCACTGCACGTCGTCTTACTGTGGTACACATTCATGCCAAGTTATTTGAAAATCCATCCATCTATGACAAAGATATGGACCGGACACGCCCATCAATGCACTATCCTTTAACGTCTAAGTGTGACCTTGACCTTTGAGCTACGGACCTGGGTCTTGCGCACTGCACGTCGTCTTACTGTGGTACACATTCATGCCAAGTTATTTGAAAATCCATCCATCGATGACAAAGATATGGACCGGACACGCCCATCAATGCACTATCCTTTAACGTCTAAGTGTGACCTTGACCTTTGAGCTACGGACCTGGGTCTTGCGCACTGCACGTCGTCTTACTGTGGTACACATTCATGCCAAGTTATTTGAAAATCCATCCATCGATGACAAAGATATGGACCGGACACGAAAATTGCGGACGGACCGACAGACTGACAGACCGACGGACAGACAGACGGTTCAAAAACTATATGCCTCCCTTCGAGGGCATAAAAAACAGTCTCTATCGCATACACAAGATTTTTCTTTAATTTGACCTAGTGACCTAGTTTTTGACCTCAGATAACCCATATTCAAAATCGACCTAGATTTCATCAAGGCAATCACTCTGACCAAATTTCATGAAGATCAATTGAACAAGAGCTGTCCGTAAGACAGCCAAGCTCGACTATTCGAAATATTGTCACAGAAGCAGGAAATTATTACCCAAAATGTTAAATATCAAAAGAGTGTTAAGTTCGAAACGGGACATAATTTGACCAAAATGCATATCAGAGTTATGGGACTGGATGCTATCAACTAGTTTAATAACCCCGAAGAAACATGTTAAGTTTCAATTCCATATCTGCATTAGTTTTGGGGATAGTAACTTGCATGTAAAACTTTAACCAGAATTTTTTAAGTCCAAAACGGGACATAATTTGCTCAAAATACATGTTAAGAGTTATGGAACTTGACCCAGTGAGGTTGGTAACTGACCTAGAAAAAGAATAAATAAGTTTCAAAGCTATATGCCTTTTGGTAATAGCTGTATGTACTTGCACGCAAAACTTTAACCAGGATTTTCTAAGTCCAAAAGGGGGCATAATTTGCCCAAAATACATGTCAGAGTTATGGGACTTGATTCTATCAACTAGTTTTATAACCCCGAAGACACATGTGAAGTTTCAATTTAATATCTGCATTAGTTTTGGAGATAGTTACTTGCATGTAAAACTTTAACCAGGATTTTCTAAGTCCAAAAGGGGGCATAATTTCCTCAAAATACATGACAGAGTTATGGGACTTGACCCAGTGAGGTAGGTAATTGATCTAGAAAAAGAAAAAATAAGTTTCAAATCAATATGCCTTTTAGTAATAGCTGTATGTACTTGCACGCAAAACTTTAACCAGAATTTTCTAAGTCAAAAAGGGGGCATAATTTGGCCAAAATACATGTCAGAGTTATGAGACTTGACCCAGTGAGGTAGGTAATTGATCTAGAAAAAGAAAAAATAAGTTTCAAATCTATATGCCTTTTAGTAATAGCTGTATGTACTTGCACGCAAAACTTTAACCAAAATTTTCTAAGTACAAAAGGGGGCATAATTTGGCCAAAATGAAGGTCAGAGTTATGGGACTTGGTGCTATCAACTAGTTTTATAACTGCAAAGACACATGTGAAGTTTCAATTCAATATCTGCATTAGTTTTGGAGATAGTAACTTGCATGTAAAACTTTAACCAGAATTTTCTAAGTCCAAAAGGGGGCATAATTTGCTCAAAATACATGTTAGAGTTATGGAACTTGACCCAGTGAGGTTGGTAATTGACCTAGAAAAAGAATAAATAATTTTCAAAGCTATATGCCTTTAAATGATAGCTGTATGTACTTGCATGCAAAAACTTAACCAAGGTGTGATGCCGACGCCAGGTTGAGTAGAATAGCTAGACTATTCTTCGAATAGTCGAGCTAAAAATACATCCTCTATTGCATACACAATGTTTTTCTTCGATTTGACCTAGTGACCTAGTTTTTGACCCCAGATGACCCATTTTCGAACTTGGTCTAAATTTCATCAAGGTAATCATTCTGACCAAAATTCATGAAGATCAATTGAAAAATACAGCCTCTATCGCATACACAAGGTTTTTACGTGATATGACCTAGTGACCTAGTTTTTGACCCCAGATGACCCATTTTCGAACTTGGTCTAAATTTCATCAAGGTAATCATTCTGACCAAAATTCATGAAGATCAATTGAAAAATACAGCCTCTATCGCATACACAAGGTTTTTACGTGATATGACCTAGTGACCTAGTTTTTGACCCCAGATGACCCATTTTCGAACTCCGCTTAGATTTCATCAAGGTAATCATTCTGACCAAAATTCATGAAGATCAATTGAAAAATACCGCCTCTATCGCATACACAAGGTTTTTCTTTGATTTGACCTAGTGACCTAGTTTTTGACCCGAGATGACCCTTTTTCGAACTCGGCCTTTATTTCATCAAGGCAATCATTCTGACCAAAATTCATGAAGATCAATTGAAAAATACAGCCTCTATCGCATACACAAGGTTTTTCTTTGATTTGACCTAGTGACCTAGTTTCTGACCCGAGATGACCCATTTTCGAACTCGGCCTAGATTTCATCAAGGTTATCATTCTGACCAATATTCATGAAGAAGAATTGAAAAATACAGCCTCTATCGCATACACAAGGTTTTTCTTTGATTTGACCTAGTGACCTAGTTTTTGCCTCGAGATGACCCATTTTCGAACTCGGCTTAGATTTCATCAAGGTTATCATTCTGACAAATATTCATGAAGATTAATTGAAAAATACCGCCTCTATTGCATACACAAGGTTTTTCTTTGATTTGACCTAGTGACCTAGTTTTTGACCCGAGATGACCCATTTTCGAACTTGGCCTAGATTTCATCAAAGTTATCATTCTGACCAATATTCATGAAGATTAAATGAACAAGAGGGCCAAGATGGCCCTAGGTCGCTCACCTAAGAAACACACCATAACAGTGTAAAACATGTTTGACCTAGTGATTTCATGGAAACAAATATTCTGACCAATTTTCATGAAGATTGGACCAAAAAATTGGTCTCTTTCGATAAAACAAGCATTTTCTTAGATATGACCTAGTTTTTGACCCTAGATGACCCATGTTCAAACTCAACCTAGATTTTATCAAGGCAATCATTCTGACCAAAATTCATGAAGATCAACTGAAAAATACAGCCTCTATCACATACAGAAGTTTTTTCTTTGATTTGACCAAGTGACCTAGTTTTTGACCTCAGATGACCCATATTCAAATTCGACCTAGATTTCATTAAGGCAATCAACCTGACCAAATTTCATAAATATCAACTAAAAAAAACAGTCTGTATCGCATACACAAGATTTTTTTTTAATTTGACCTAGTGACCTAGTTTTTGACCTCAGATAACCCATATTCAAAAAGGACCTAGTTTTCATCAAGGCAATCACTCTGACCAAATTTCATGAAGATCAATTGAAAAATACATCATCTATTGCATACACAATGTTTTTCTTCGATTTGACCTAGTGACCTAGTTTTGACCCCAGATGACCCATTTTCGAAATCAGCCTAGATTTTATCAAGGTAATCATTCTGGCTAAATTTCATGAAGATCAGTTGAAAAATACAGCCTCTATTGCATACACAAGGTTTTTCTTTGATTTGACCTAGTGACCTAGTTTTTGACCCGAGATGACCCATTTTCGATCTCGGCCTAGATTTCATCAAGGCAATCATTCTGACCAAAATTCATGAAGATCAATTGAAAAATACAGCCTCTATCGCATACGCAAGGTTTTTCTTTGATTTGACCTAGTGACCTAGTTTTTGACCCGAGATGACCCATTTTCAAACTCGGCCTAGATTTTATCAAGGTTATCATTTTGACCAATATTCATGAAAAAGAATTGAAAAATACAGCCTCTATCGCATACACAAGGTTTTTCTTTGATTTGACCTAGTGACCTAGTTTTTGACCCGAGATGATCCATTTTCGAACTCGGCTTAGATTTCATCAAGGTTATCATTCTGACCAATATTCATGAAGATTAATTGAAAAATACCACCTCTATCGCATACACAAGGTTTTTCTTTGATTTGACCTAGTGACCTAGTTTTTGACCCGAGATGACCCATTTTCGAACTCGGTCTAGATTTCATCAAGGTTATCATTCTGACCAATATTCATGAAGATTAACTGAAAAATACAGCCTCTATCGCATACACAAGGTTTTTCTTTGATTTGACCTAGTGACCTAGTTTTTGACCCGAGATGACCCATTTTCGAACTCGGCCTAGATTTCATCAAGGTTATCATTCTGACCAATATTCATGAAGATTAATTGAAAAATACAGCCTCTATCGCATACACAAGCTAAATGTTGACAGACGACGGACGACAGACGACAGACGCCGGACGCCGGACATCGAGCGATCAGAAAAACTCACCTGAGCATTGCTCAGGTGAGCTAAAAATACAGCCTCTATTGCATACACAAGGTTTTTCTTTGATTTGACCTAGTGACCTAGTTTTTGACCCGAGATGACCCATTTTCGAACTCGGCCTAGATTTCATCAAGGTTATCATTCTGACCAATATTCATGAAGATTAATTGAAAAATACAGCCTCTATCGCATACACAAGCTAAATGTTGACAGACGACGGACGACAGACGACGGACGCCGGACATCGAGCGATCAGAAAAACTCACCTGAGCATTGCTCAGGTGAGCTAAAAAGGGGGTGTTAACTTTTATATAAGAGAAATACGGTTCGTTAAATACAACCCGCTGAATTTACTACTTTTCGCTTCTTTCAATTTCTCTTTTCGAGACATTAAATTCTTAGGCTGCCATTTTTACCTGGCATGCAATAGGAACATGCCAATTTCAAAAGAATGCAAAGTGATACATACTGAAATGCGGTAGGGTAAAAGTAAGCACGTTGCTGTCAAGAAAATGCACTAGGAAAGGAAAAAAAGATTAGTACTATTTATATTTAGACTACTTGTGACTAGACCAGCGGAGGCTTACAATCTATTTGGTAGTGATCAGCCTGTATGTGTGTGTTTGTGGTTATACAGTGTAACTTTCGAAAACCGGACCTTCTGAAAACCTGAAACCTTTGAAAACCGCACGAAACTCAAGGTCCCGTTTTTAGCTCAGGTGAGTTTTTCTGATCGCTCGATGTCCGGCGTCCGTCGTCTGTCGTCTGTCTGTCCGTCAACATTTAGCTTGTGTATGCGATAGAGGCTGTATTTTTCAACTGATCTTCATGAAACTTGGTCAGAATGATAACCTTTATGAAATCTAGGCCGAGTTCGAAAATGGGTCATCTCGGGTCAAAAACTAGGTCACTAGGTCAAATCAAAGAAAAACCTTGTGTATGCGATAGAGGCTGTATTTTTCAATTAATCTTCATGAATATTGGTCAGAATGATAACCTTGATGAAATCTAGGCCGAGTTCGAAAAAGGGTCATCTCGGGTCAAAAACTAGGTCACTAGGTCAAATCAAAGAAAAACCTTGTGTATGCGATAGAGGCTGTATTTTTCAATTGATCTTCATGAATATTGGTCAGAATGATTGCCTTGATGAAATCTAGGCCGAGTTCGAAAATGGGTCATCTCAGATGAAAAACTAGGTCACTAGGTCAAATCAAAGAAAAACCTTGTGTATGCGATAGAGGCTGTATTTTTCAATTATTCTTCATGAATATTGGTCAGAATGATAACCTTGATGAAATCTAGGCCGAATTCGAAAATGGGTCATCTCGGGTCAAAAACTAGGTCACTAGGTCAAATCAAAGAAAAACCTTGTGTATGCGATAGAGGCTGTATTTTTCAATTGATCTTCATGAGTATTAATCAGAATGATTGCATTGATGAAATCTAGGCCGAGTTCGAAAATGGGTCATCTCGGGTCAAAAACTAGGTCACTAGGTCAAATCAAAGAAAAACCTTGTGTATGCGATAGAGGCGGTATTTTTCAATTGATCTTCATGAATTTTGGTCAGAATGATAATCTTGATGAAATCTAGGCCGAGTTCGAAAATGGGTCATCTCGGGTCAAAAACTAGGTCACTAGGTCAAATCAAGGAAAAACCTTGTGTATGCGATAGAGGCTGTATTTTTCAACTGATCTTCATGAAATTTAGCCAGAATGATTACCTTGATAAAATCTAGGCCGAGTTGGAAAATGGGTCATCTGGGGTCAAAAACTAGGTCACCAGGTCAAATCGAAGAAAAACATTGTGTATGCAATAGAGGATATAGTTTTCAATTGATCTTCATGAAATTTGGTCAGAGTGATTGCCTTGATGAAATCTAAGTGGAGTTTGAATATGGGTTAGTTGGGGTCAAAAACTAGGTCACTAGGTCAAATCAAAGAAAAATCTTGTGTATGCAATAGAGACTGTTTTTTTCAATTGATTTTATGAAATTTGGTCAGGATGATTGCCTTAATGAAATCTAGGTCGAATTTGAATATGGGTCATCTGAGGTCAAAAACTAGGTCACTTGGTCAAATCAAAGAAAAAACTTGTGTATGTGATAAAGGCTGTATTTTTCAATTGATCTTCATGAATTTTGGTCAGAATGATTGCCTTGATAAAATCTAGGTTGAGTTTGAACATGGGTCATCTAGGGTCAAAAACTAGGTCATATCTAAGAAAATGCTTGTTTTATTGCAAGAGACCAATTTTTTGGTCCAATCTTAATGAAAATTGGTCAGAATATTTGTTTCCATGAAATCACTAGGTCAAACATGTTTTACACTGTTATGGTGTGTTTCTTAGGTGAGCGACCTAGGGCCATCTTGGCCCTCTTGTTTCTGTTTTTATTTCTATATATTATTAACTTCTGAAAACCAGAACTTCTGAATTCTGAAAACCGGATGATTTTAGAAGCACAGTTTATATTTTAACACTAAAATTGACTTCCGAAAACTGAACAGCAAAATATTAGCTGGATTAAAGTGTCACCTGATAATCAGAAAACGCTGTCAACATGTCCTTTTGTTTATCTATTAGCGGCGCGCGTTTATTTTTGACACACTATATAGTCACAATGATCATTTTATGCAAAAGTAAGGAAGTAATCAGCGATAACTTGTCGATATTGTATTCAATTTATGAAAACGTGATGAATTAAACATCTTACGTGTTAAAAACTTTCTGATTGTTTGAACGAAAGAAAGATAGGTGTTTTAATTGATTTAGTTACATTGATTAAACTATGCATTATCAACATTAATTAAAATTTAATGTTGATGAACTCGGGACTCCTAAGATGGTAAAATGTAAATGGAAAATGTTTGCGTATTATTAAAGTTGTGTTGTTTCCTTTTATATTTGTTATTTATGCATTTATTATCTTTAATGTTTGTAATTAATTACTTAATCAATGAATAAATTTCTTTATAAAATTAAAAAGGATAATAATCTCCTTCATCCTACGTGTAAGAAAACATAACTGTCGTGCACCACGTCCACTTTGCCTACAAACTTTCAAACTTATAAATTCCGGAAACTTCCAAAAACCGAACTTTTAGGCCAGTCCAGAGGTCCTTCAATTTTTGGAAGTTACACTGTACCATCTACACAACATATTTAAATGGGCAAGTATACAAAGCTAATACCTAGATGTTTTATATAGCAATCAACAAGGTTACTAAATATTTATTTACACCCTTTATTTACTTTCATTATTCAACAAAATGGGAAAAATGACATTGTGCTCCAGTTAGCTGAAAATGTGGTCTCTTGGGTGCTCATAAGTTTTTTCTATGATTTTACCTAATGACCATGTGCTGTCTATGACAACCAAATTTTCAAACCTGATCTAGATTTAAGGCACACATGTAAATCAAAAAAGAAATGAGGTTCTGACCTAGAGACCTAGCTAGTTTTTACCCCAGATAACCCAGTTTCCAAAATAGCCTAGATTTTATAAAGACAAATATCACTAGAATTTATGTACAGCATGCAAAAATGACTTACCTCTAAAAGACTTCTTATGTTTTGACCTTCTAAATAGATTTTAATCCCCAATAACCCAGCTTTAAACGGACATAGATGGCGGTTGGAAAAACATTTTTAATATGCTTCATGTAGACCAGGTTGAAAATGTGGCCTGGAGAATGTTAACAATATTTTTCTAAGATTTGAGCTTCTGACCTAATACTTGACTTGTGACCCAATTTCAACTTGGCCTACATCTGACCAGATTTCATGTAAATTATTAAGAAAAAAAAGACTTCTAAGATTGAAAAGTGACCTTGGAGATGTTTTTGTAAAAGTTTATGCTTCAGGATTCTAGAATCTTTTCCACAGTAATAAAATTACTATAATAAACTTGTAGTATGTGTGACAGACAGACAACCATCTAGCCAGTGTTTCTATACCCCACTCCAAGAAGATGGGTAATAAAATGTTTGTGTGTATGTGGTTACATACCACATACATAACATCTATATAAATGGGCAAATTCTGTAACCTAGAAATGTTCACTGATACTATATTTTGCGTATTTCAAAACGTAGACATTTTCACGGATAAAAATATTTGCGGAATCATATCCTTCGCGAATCTCATTAAATTGAAGTCGCAATGTCAAATATGTCACAAGTTATGAAGCAGAACTTGCCGTATTTATAGTACCCTATATAGTTAACACTAGAAACTTCTAAGGGCCATCACTCTGGTGTTACTTGGGAAATCTGACTGAAATCTGACGGGCCACATTTCCCTATAGTGTTTATGTTAATTAAGTTTTATTTAAATATTCCCAACCACTTCCTAGATATGGCTCTGGACGGACGGACGGAAAGACGGACAAGGCCAAGACTATATCCCTCTGCCTTCGGCGTGGGATAAAAAGCGTGAAAATATTTCTATGTTTACAGTATACAATGTTCATATCTAATCCAGTTATTTGACCTTGTGACCTAGTACTTCACCCAAGAGGACCCAATTTCAAACTGGCATATATTTAATAAAGATAAATATTCCGACAAGGTTTTACATAGATCAGAACCAAGTGTGGTTTCTGCATACCTTACAAAGTTTTTGAAGGAACTGTTTTCACAACCCTAGTTATAGTGTGGATTACTATATTTTTGGGTGTATTGGTCGCACTTTTTTTACTCTTTTTCTGCCTGGAAATGTTCCTACAACTTATACTACAGAACATTGCCAGAAGAATTTTTTTTCAGGCCAATCTTCACGCCATGGCACTCCCAAAATTAGGTACATTTATGAACAAAGTGGTAAAAAAAATCAATTTCAGCGGCATTTCATGGAATACTGGTTATTTTCAATAAGGTATATCGTAAATATCCCTAACAGGCCATTGAAATTGCTTATGACTACAATTCAATGCTGTACTTGCAGTTTGAGTTATGTTTGTAATCTACTTTCGTTTTACTGAACGTCACCGACAGGTACTTTACGTGAACACCGGGTTGGATAAAATCCAGACAGATTCGTCCTCCATTCCAAACCAGGTTAGCGTTTCGTTGGTGCATAATAAAAACTTGAAAGATAAAATTTGTATTTTTATTTTTACATAAAAATAACCCCACAAAAAGATTTTTTTTTTGCACTCATAATCAAATGAACGCGGTTAATTATTTAATGCTTTAAGGTGTTATAATTGCTGTGCAAACAATTCAAACTTTAACTCGCATGATTACAGAATATAAACACAAGCCGACTGCTGCTCAATTAATGTCAAAAAGCCACTTTTCTTTGATTCGAGGGGTCAAAAATAACGCTGTACGCTTCCACTGTTTAATCAGGTTCTATAAATAATTCAGTCCAAAACATCTACATGGCTACCGCCATTAAAGTATTGGCTGGGAAAAATTTGAAAATTAACAGCAACTTATATACTGGAACTTAATTTCTGACCATTTCCAGAGCAGAAATTGGGTGACGAACTACACATTACCATGACCAATACACCCCAAAATACAGTAGAATAATTTCTCATTTCTCATTATCTATCATACACAGGTAGACATTCAAGTAATCTTCCCACACTGATATAAATATGAGTATTCACTTAAAGCTGTATACTGTTTATCATTTTGTACCTATCTGAGAGTTACAGAACATTATTCAAACTATTCACATAAATATCTAGTCATTATAGTCTTTTTCTTTAAACTGCATAAATTTTCATTATAGTCTGTTTCATCGTTTCATTTTCTTTGCTGGAGGCTGGTCTGGAACACCAATTACTTTTGCCTCTGTATAACCTAAAATACAAGAAGAAAAGCAAATCTGACGGTATCACCAACTGAATAATGTGTTTCTTAAATAAGGTTTGCTTGGCTTAAGAAAGGATATCAAACTTTTACTAACAAGCAAATTCGATAAATTGGTATCCTCCGCCGAAAGGGCTTGTGGTGAGGAATGGCAAAAAAATATATCCTGCAAAAAGTTAAAGATTTTACTAAGGAGCAAATAATTTCATTAGTCAAAATCTTTCTAACAGAAAATGAATGCTTTTTTTTTTTGGGGGGGGGGGGGGGGGGGGGGGGGGGGGGGGGGGGGGCGGGGGGGGTGACTAGTTGAGTGTACAAAACTTTACATGTTGATTATAAATATTGATGGGAAATTAAAAATGAAAAACAAAAAAACAAAATTGGGTGGGGGGGGGGGGTTGTGGGGCGGATGCATAATCGGGATGATGGGCATTACTGAGTGGAGAGTGAGGTGGGGCAATGGTACAACTTTGCATGTTGATAGATTTGAAAAAAAAAATAATAAAAAGGAATTTTTTTTTGGGGGGGGGGGGGGGGGGGGGGGGGACCAAAGCAAGGTGGTGACCAGGTGTGGTTACACAGCTTCAAATGTTTATAATAAATGTTCATGGAAATGGTTGGTTTTTTATGTACAAATCTGAGGATTTTTTAACATTTGAAGGGCAATAACTCTAAGGGAAACTGAATCAAAAAAAAAAATAAAAAAATTGACGGGCATCAGCGCAATATGCTGGTTCAAGTTTATTTCAAGTGTTATGAAATTCTATCTGATAGTTACTGAGAAATGGCTGCAGATAGACATTTTTGGGCATTTTTCATTAAATCAAGGTAATAACTCTAAGGGAAATGGACCAATCCAAAAAACACTTGACGGGCATCATCCCAGTATGTTGGTTCATCTTTATTTCAAATTTCATGAAATTCTACTTGCTAGTTACTGAGAAATGGCTGCGGACGGACATTTTTCAGTAAATAAAGGGCAATAACTCTAAGAAAAATTGATCAATCAAAAAAACAAACTTGACAGGCATCATCGCAGTATGTTGGTTCATGTTTATTTCAAGTTTCATGAAATTCTACCTGCTAGTTACTGAGAAATGGCTGCAGACTGACGCACAACGCTATTTCAATACCCCACTCCCGATTTCATCGGTGGGGGATAATAACATAAATGTTTATATAACCCAGATGTGTGTCCATAGGACACTGGTGCCATCCAACCCATCACTGTACATGGTTTCACAAATTCAGGTGAAATATTTTTTAAGAGAACTGCAAAATAAATTTTGAATTACTTCATGTGTACATTTAACATGGATCGTAACTCTGGTCTCATTGAGTTAAATCTCAAACAGAACACCAGGTGCACAACACATGCGATATAACATCTTCTGATGTTTTATGACTCTGGGTCAAATTCTTTTTTAAATACATGTGAAACAAACTTTTATGCACTTAATGCATATTTTTGACTAAATAAATGGCCATCGGTCTTCTGCAGTGAAATCCAAAACAAATCTCAGTCGCACAAATCAACAAGCTAAACAAGCAAATTCAGTGAATTGGTATCCCCAGGCAAATGAGATAAAAGTTTGACACAAGAAGAAGCATTCTCTGCTTAAAAAAGCTCCTCATTCTAAATATTTGATGGAAATCAGTAAATAGATCCTTTGGAAGCAAAGAATGCAACCAAGAAGAATAACAGCAGACTTGGTTTGATTGAGCCTGTTCATGAAAACCATTTTCTATATTTAGTAACAATGTTTGTTTGTTTGTTTTGGGTTTAACGCCGTTTTTCAACAGTATTTCAGTCATGTAACGGCGGGCAGTTAACCTAACCAGTGTTCCTGGGTTCTGTACCAGTACAAACCTGTTCTCCGCAAGTAACTGCCAACTTCCCCACATGAATTATCAGAGGTAGAGGACTAATGATTTCAGACACAATGTCGTTTATCAAATAGTCACGGAGAACATACACCCCGCCCGAGGATCGAACTCGCGACCCCACAATCCGTAGACCAACGCTCTTACCTACTGAGCTAAGCGGGCGGGCTTTAGTAACAATGACCTTGACCCAAGCTACCTAAATTAAAACAAGGCAGTCTGAAAGAGAGGTATATCCTCCACCACTGTTATGGATAGTGGAAGGGTTGATGCTATTGGGTGGAAGCACTGACTTTGTAAAGTATACCTTACAGTCCATATATGAGGAAATCAGGTGATCATTTGACCCAAGTTTCATGAAAATCCTTCGAGGGGTTTAGGAGATACAAAGATCAAGCATTTAACCTTGAGTCAACATGGCTGACACATGAGTTCTGCACATCGTCTTGATAAGGTGATCATTTGACACAAGTTTCATGAAAATCCTTCTAGGGGTTTACGAGATAGAAAGCGGACACAAAATGGAAGGTTCAAACCTTTGACCTTGACCTTGAGCCAACATGGCTGACTCATGAGTTCTGCACATTGTCTTGATGAAGTGATCATTTGTTCAAGAGGTTTAGGAGATACAGAGTGGACATGAAATGAAAGGCTCAAACCTTTGACCTTGAGTTGTGACCTTGACCCAACATGGCTGACTCATGAGTTCTGGACATCGTCTTGATAAGGTGATCATTTGATCCAAGTTTCATGAAAATCCTTGAAGGGATTTAGGAGATACAGAGCGGACACAAAATGTAAGGCTCAAACTTTTGACCTCGAGTTGTGGCCTTGACCTAACATGGCTGACTCATGAATTCTGCACATTATCTTGATGAGGTGATCATTTGACTCAAGTATCATGAAAATCCTTCCAGGGGTTTAGGAGATACAGAGCAGACACGAAATGGAAGGCTCAAACATTTTACTTTGAGCTGTGACCTTGACCTCAAGCCGACATGGCTGACCCATGAGTGTACATCATCTTGAGAAGGTGATCCTTTGACTCAAGTTTCATAAAAATCCTTAAAGGGGTTTAGGAGATACAGAGCGGACACAAAATGGAAGACTCAAATCTTTGACCTTGCATTGTGACTTTGACCTTGAACCAACATTGCTGACTTATGTGTTCTGCACATGGTCTTGATGAGGTGATCATTTGACCCAAGTTTCATGAAAATCCTTCAAGGGGTTTAGGAAATACAGAGCAGACACAAAATGTTACAGACAGACAGAAGGATGGACCATTCCTATAACCCCCCGTCACTCTTAGAGGGAGATTAATAAAAAAACAAGAGCTGTCACAGGAGACAGTGCGCTCAACTATTTCGATGCTGGATAGTGAAACTGGGCACATCTGAGGAAACTAGAGCTGTCACTGGAGTGTTTAATGACTCCAATTGTGGATGAAGATATTGCACAATAGCCTGAGTCTATGTCAAAAATATCAACTTAAAGTAATAAGAGAGGTAAATATAAATGTATCAAAACACTATGAAAGTATATCCTAAGCAAAAAGTGGCATAATTCATTAAATATTGGTGCCAGAGTTATGCAACTTGTGTCATATGGTGTGGGTGATGATGTTGAACAACTATTTTAAGTTTGAAGCAAATCCATTCAGTAATAACAGAGACAGAGTGAAAGTGCATCAAAACTTTAACCTAAAATTCTAAGTAACAAGAGGGCCGTGAAGGCCCTGTATCGCTCACCTGACCTACTGACCTAAAGATCATCAAGATTAACATTCTGACCAAGTTTCCTTAAGATATGGTCATAAAAGTGGTCTCTAAAGTGTTAACTAGCTTTTCCTTCGATTTGACCTGTTGACCTAGTTTTTGACCCAACATGACCCAGACTTGACCTTGGCCTAAAGATCATCAAGATTAACAGTCTGACTAAGTTTCATGAAGATACAGTCATAAATGTGGCCTCTAGAGAATTAACAAGCTTTTCCTTTGATTTGACCTAGTGACCTAGTTTTTGACCCCACCTGACCCATATTTGAACTTATAACCTATAAATCAGTAAGATCAACATTCTGACCAAGTTTCATTAAAATATGGTCATAAATCTGGCCTCTACAGTGTTAACAAGCTTTTCCTCCGATTTGACCTGGTGACCTAGTTTCTGAACCTACATGACCCAGATTTAAACTGGACCTTGACACCCTCAAGATTAACATTCTGACCAAGATTCATGAAGATACAGTCATAAATGTGGCCTCTACAGTGTTTACAAGCTTTTCCTTTGATTTGACCTGGTGACCTAGCTTTTGACCCCATATGATCCAATATTGAACTCGTCCAAGCTTTTATTAAGATTGGGTCAAAATTGTGACCTCTAGAGTGTTAACAAACTTTTCCTTTGAATTGACCTGGTGACCTAGTTTTTGATCTCAAATGACCAAATATCGAACTCGTCCAAGATTTTATTAAGAGTAACATTCTGAACACGTTTCATTAAAAATGGGCAAAAATTGTGACCTCTAGAGTGTTAACAAGCTTTTCCTTTGATTTGACCTGGTGACCTAGTTTTTGACCCCAGATGACCCAATATCGAAAACGTCCAAGAATTTATTGAGGGTAACATTCTGACCAAGTTTCATTAAGATTGGGCCAAAATTGTGACCTCTAGAGTGTTAACAATCAAATTGTTGACGACGGACACAGGGTGATCACAAAAGCTCACCTTTGAGCAAGGTGAGCTAAAAAGGGGGAATAATCAATGAAAAATTGGTGCCAGAGTTATGCACCTTGCATCATATTGTGTGGGTGATGATGTTGAACAATTATTTTAGGTTTGAATCAAATCCATTCAGTAATAACAGAGACAGAGTGAAAGTGCATCAAAACTTTAACCTAAAATTCTATGTCAAAACGGGGAGATAATTCATGAAAAATTGGTCCCAGAGTTATGCACCTTGTGTCATATGATAATGGTAATGATGTTGAACAACTGTTTATGTTTGAATCAGATCCATTCAGTAATAACAGAGATAGAGTGAAAGTGCTTAAAACTTTAACCTGAAATTCTAAGTAAAAAGGGGAATAATTCATGAAAAATTGTGCCAGAATTAAGCATCTTGTGTCATATGATGTGGGTGATGATGCTGAACAACTATTTTAAGTTTGAATCAAATCCATTCAGTAATAACAGAGGTAGAGTGAAAGTGCACCAAAACTTTAACCTGAAATTCTAAGTAAAAAGGGGGAATAATTCATGAAAAAATGGTGCCAGAGTTATGCACCTTGTGTCATATGATGTGGGTGATGATGTTGAACAACTATTTTAAGTTTGAATCAATTCCATTCAGTAAGAACAGAGATAGAAAAAAATCTAAGTGAAAAGGGGGAATAATTCATGAAATATTGGTGTCAGATTTACAGCCCTTATGTCAGATGATGTGGATGATGATGAGGAATAAGTATTTCAAGTTTGAATCAAATCCATCAAGTAATAACAGAGATAAGTTGAAAAAAGAGAAAGTGTAAAAAAACTTTAATCAAGGTGGGGACGCGGAAAGACGTCGTCGCCGACACTGGGTCGAGTAGGATAGCTCTCCTTATACTTCGTATAGTCAAGCTAAAAATGTCTCTATGAAAGCTACCTATTTACCAGGTTTGGTCTGTTTACCTCATTCCTAACTGAAGTTATCATGAGAAAACCTCTTCTATTTCTAGTAAAGATGATCTTGACATAACCAAATATATAACAAGAGGGCCAAGATGGCCCTAGGTCGCTCACCTGAGTAACACACCATATCAGTGTCCACAAAAGTTTTACCTAGTGATTTCGTGGAGACAAATATTCTGACCAATTTCATAAAGATTGGACAAAAAACGTGGCCTCTTGAGTGTACACAAACATTTTCTTTGACTTGACCTAGTGAACTAGTTTTTGTACCCCACATGACCCAGATTCAATCTTGGCCACAATTTCATGAAAACAAACATTCTGACAAAGTTTCGTGAAGACTGGAGCAAAAAAGTGGCATTTAGAGTGTATACAAGCTTTTTCTTTGATTTGACCTAGTGACCTAGTTTTTGATACCATTTGACCCAGATTTAAAATCATCCAAGACTTCATGATAACAAACATTCTGACCAAGATTTATGAAGACAGAATCAACAAGATGGCCAAAACGGCCCTAGGTCGCTCACCTGAGAAACATGCCATAACAGTGTAAACATGTTTGACCTAGTGATTTCATGAAAACAAATATTCTGGGCAATTTTCATTAGGATTGGACCAAAAATGTGGTCTCTTGAGTTTAAACAAGTATTTTCTTTGCTATGACCTAGTGACCTAGTTTTGAACCCCAGATGACCCATATTTAAATTTGACCTAGATTTCATCAAGGTAATCATTCTGACTGAATTTCATGCAGATCAATTGAAAAATACAGCCTCTATCGCATACACAAGGTTTTTCTTTGATTTGACCTAGTGACCTACTTTTTAACCCCAGATGACCCATATTCGACCTTGACCTAGATTTCATCAAGGCAATCATTCTGACCAAATTTTATAGAGATCAATTAAAAAATACAGCTTCTATCGCATACACAAGGTTTTTCTTTTATTTGCGCTAGTGACCTACGTTTTGATCCCAGATGACCCATATTTTAACTTAACCTAGATTTCATCAAGGCAATCATTCTGACTAAATTTCACCTGAAAAATAAAGCATGTATCACATACACAAGGTTTTTCTTTGATTTGACCTAGTGACCTGCTTTTTGATCCCAGATGACCAATATTCAAACTGGACCTGGATTTCATCAAGGCAATCATTCTGACGAAATTTCATGAAGATAGTAGAAAAATACAGCCTCTATCGCATACACAAGATTTTTCTTTGACTTGACCTTGTGACCTAGTTTTTGATCCCAGATGACCCATATTCAAAATCAACCTAGATTTCATCAAGGTAATCATTTTGACAAAATTTCATGAAGATCAATTGAAAAATATAGCCTCTATCGCATACACAAGGTTTTTCTTTGAGTTAACCTAGTGACCTGATTTTTGACCTCAGATGACCCATATTTGAACTTGACCTAGATTTCATCTATGCAATCATTCTGACCAAAATTTATGAATATTAATTGAACAAGGAGCTGCGTTCAATAAACGCTTGATGCCCCTGGTGGCATCCTTGTCGATACAAAGCAGCCTATGTCCAAAACGAGGTCAAGTTCAAGGTCAAGGTCAAACTGAGGTCAGGTGATGTCTGAAGATGAGGAATGGTCACAGGATACATCTGCATTAGTATCAAGTCATTCTAATTAGGGGTATTGACGATAGACGAAACATGTCCAATTTGGTTAACCTCGTACGGACGGACGAACAGACGGACAGGACAATCACTATATGCCTCCCGCATCAGTAGATGCCGGGGGCATAAAAATACAGCCTCTACTGCAAACATAAGGTTTTTCTTTGATTTAACCTAGTGACCTAGTTTTTGATCCCAGATGACCCATTTTCGAACTCGGCCTAGATTTCATCAAGGTAATCATTCTGACCAAAATTCATGAAGACTAATTGAACAAGAAGCTTCGATAAACACTTGATGCCCCCAGTGGCATCCTTGTCAATACAAAGCAACCTATGTCCAAAACAAGGTCAAGTTTAAGGTCAAGGTCAAACTGAGGTCAGGTGATGTCTGAAGATGAGGAATGGTCACAGGTTACATCTGCATTAGTATAAAGTCATTCTAGTTAGAGGTATTGATGCTAGACGAAACAGTCCCATTTGGTTAACCTCATATGGACAGACAAACAGACAACAGGACAATCACTATATGCCTCCCGCATCAGTAGATGCCAGGGGCATAAAAACACAGCCTCTATCGCATACACAAGGTTTTTCTTTGATTTGACCTAGTGACCTACTTTTTGATACTAGATGACCCATTTTAGAACTCGGCCTAGATTTCATCAAGGTAATTATTCTGACCAAAATTCATGAAGATAAATTGAACAAGAGCTGTCACTAATAGTGACAAATGCCCCCACAGCACCTTGACCTTTGACCCGGTGACCCCAAAGTCAGTAGGGGTTGTGTACTCACTAAGTACTATCAGCATGTGAAGTTTGAAGGTCCTGGGTGCAGTGGTTCGCGAGTGAAGTGCCTTCATGCAAAAAGTTAATGTTGTGACGAATAAAATGGATGGACTGTTGAAAACTAATATGCCTCCCTTCGGGGCATAAAAATACAGCCTCTATCGTACACACAAGGTTTTTCTTTGATCTGACCTAGTGACTTAGTTTTTGACCCTAGACGACGATAGACAATGAGCGGTCACAAAAAATCACCTGAGCATTATGGGAATTGTGTCTCCTGGTGTTGACTTTGATAGTAAATAACTATTTTGAGTTTCAAGTCAAAATCTTTTTAACAGTAACAGAGATATTTGACTTTATCAAAAAAATCTAAGTTAAATAGGAACATAATTCTGTCAAAATTCAAATCAGAGTTATGGGGATTGTTTTTCCTGGTGTAGACTTAGGTGGTAAACAAGTATTTTAAGTTTTAAGTCAAAAGCTTTAATAGTAACAGAGATATTTGACTTTATCAAAAATTTTAACAAAAAATTTTAAGTTAAAAAGGGGCATAATTCTGTAAAAATTCAAACCAGAATTATGGGGATTGTTTCTCCTGGTGTAGACTTTGATAGTAAATAACTATTTTAAGTTTCAAGTAAATAGCCTTGATAGTAACAGAGATATTCAAACTGGACCTTGAGACCATCTAACAGAGATATTTTGACTTGATCAAAAACTTTAACCAACGGCGACGCCGACGCCAGTGCGAGTACAATAGCTCTATGTTTTCTTCGAAAAGTCGAGCTAAAAATGCAAAACACAGGAAATTACCAATTATCTGTACATATCAATAAAATTTATGATCCTCTGACATGGACTACATGTCAAGTCTACGGGGGTTTTATGGACCCTTATCAGACTGGACCAGACAGGATCCTGTTTATTGGGGATTAAGATGTCTGGCATTTAGTGTTAGTGGGAGGGAGGGGGGGGGGGTGTCACTTATATATGGGAGATTTTCTTTGCCTTTAAGCATGGCCTTGTAATCATCAAGATAAACACTCTGACCAAGTTTCTTGAAGATGGGGTCATAAATGTGGCCTCTACTGTGTTAACAAGCTTTTCCTTTGATTTGAGTGGTGACCTTGGTTTTGACCCCACATCTTGGCCTACAAATCATCAAGATAAACAATCTTACCAAGTTTCATGAAGATAGGGCCAAAAATATGGTCCTTTGATTTGAGTGGGTGACCAATATTTAACCCCACATGACCCCGTTTCGAACCTTGCCTTGGAATCATCAAGATAAACATTCTGACCATGTTTCATGAAGATAGGGTCATAAATGTGGCCTCAAGTGTTAACAAGCTTTTCCTTTCATTTGACCTGGTGACCTAGTTGCTGATCCCATATGACCCAGTTTCTAACCTGGCCTAGATATACAGTCTGTGCTAGTTTGTATCAAATCAAAGCATAAGTGAAAGCTCTATATGGCTAAAAGGGCCAAAATAGGAAATTTCAGGGGCAGTAACTCTAGAACCCATCATGGAATCTGGCCAGTTTTCGACTAGAACCAAGATCTTATTGTGACTTAAGTTCTGTGTAAGTGTGGTTAAAATTGAATGTAAAATGTCACTTCTATCATGTTCACAAGGTAAAAATTAACAAATTTTGGCTCTTTCAGGATCAGGGGCCTTAACTCTGGAACATATGATTGGATCTGACAGATTCATCACAGAATCTAAGATCTATTGTTAAAGATATTTTGCCAGTTTGTATCATATCAAACCTTAAATGAAGTCTCTATATGGCTGCTAAATCCAAAATAGCAAATTTTGGTCCTTTAATGGGCCATAACTCTTGAACCCATGGTAGGATCAGGCCAGTTTTTGAAAGGAACCGAGATATCATGCCAATACAAGTTGTGTGCAAGTGATAAAAATATTTACAAAATCTGCTCTCTATCGTGTCCACAAGAAATTGTGGATGGACAGACGATCACAAAAGCTCTCATTGTCACTATGTGACAGGTGAGCTAATAATAAACACTATATAATATGTACTACAGTGCACCTCTGTACAGGTACACGCTTTAGGAGATACAAATATTGTCTGTTATGTTTGTTTGTTTTGGGTTTGATGCCGTTTTTCAACAGTATTTCAGTCATGTAACGGCGGGCAGTTAACCTAACCAGTATTCCTGGATTCTGTACCAGTACAAACTTGTTCTCCGCAAGTAACTGCCAACTTCCCCACATGAATCAGAGGTGGAGGACTAATGATTTCAGACACAATATCGTTCATCAACCCGCCCAAGGATCGAACTCGCGACCCCGAGATCTGTAAACCAACGCTCTTACCTACTGAGCTAAGCGGGCGAGCTGTCTGTTATGCAGAGGTTGTTGTTTTGGAGAGGTAAATTTGATATTGTATATTTCAGCTTTGGGAAATTTTGATGATATTGTTATCGAGAGTTTTTTGCTTAAGACAGGGCCGCTCTGGAGATGTTGTACATGTACTGTGTATATATATAACTGCAAAGGGCCATAAATCTTGTCTTCCTCAATCAATCAATGAAACCTATAGAGCCGCATCGTGCTATAGCACTTAACATTTCTACTATGTTTCAATAAAAATCTTCTAACCATGTCCGAGATCTGACTCAAGACCCACAAGATAAGAGCATTAGAATGTTGAAGCCCAAAGGGCAAGAATATTTTTGTCAAATATTTCGTAACATGAAACTTTACTTAAGATAAAACTTAGTAAATAGTGGTTAAATTTCATGTATATATTGCTAGTGAAAAATCTTAAATCCATGATGCACATTAGTGCATATTTACATATCTCAATATCATATTTATTTTTCTTGTCCCTATAAATTTGGACACAAAATTTGTTAGATATTTCTCTGTTTCTATTATTTAGGATAGTATGTTTTAAAGCATTATTTTTATGTGCAAATAAATGTCTCTAAAATACCGTAGAACGGTTGATGGATGGACAATGGGCGATCACAACATGACAGGTGAGCTAAAAAGGGGGCATACATCATGAAATACTGGTGCCAGAGTTATGGCCCTTGTGTCATATGATAGATGTGGGTGATGATGTGCTACAACTGTTTTTAAGTTTGCATCAAATGTTTGGTAATAACAGATATAGAGTGAGTGCATAAAAACTTTAACCTGAAATTATATGTAACAAGAGTGCCAGAATGTCACAATATATGCCCGTCACAGCAAATTTCTTTACTCTAGCACCTCTATTTGTAAATGGAATTTTAATTTTGTGGTTGTTTAGTCTATATGAACCATGTGATCCCCGAGGTGGGGCCATATTTGACCTTAAAGGGATAATTTGAACAAATTTGGTAGAGAACCACTAGATGATGCTACATTACAAATATCAAAGCCCTAGTCTTTGTGGTTTGGACAAGAAGATTTTCCAAGTTTTTCCCAATATAAGTCTATGTGACCTCCAGTCAAGACCTACTGACCTAGTTTTGGATCGCAGTTGACCCAGTTTCAAACTTGACCTATATATCATCAAGATAAACATTCAGACCAAATTTCATACAGATCCCATGAAAAATATGGCCTCTAGAGAGGTCACAAGGTTTTTCTATTATTTGACCTACTGACCTACTTTTTGAAGGCACGTGACCCACTTTCGAACTTGACCTAGATATCATCAAGGTGAACATTCTGACCAATTTTCATGAAGATCTCATGAAATATATGGCCTCTAGAGAGGTCACAAGGTTTTTCTATTTTTAGACCTACTGACCTAGTTTTTGACCGCACGTGACCCAGTATTGAACTTGACCTAGATATCATCAAGATGAACATTCAGACAAACTAATTTTTCTATTTTTAGACCTACTGACCTAGTTTTTGACCGCACGTGACCCAGTTTCGAACTTGACCTAGATATCATCAAGGTGAACGTTCTGACCAACTTTCATGAAGATCTTGTGAAATATATGGCCTCTAGAGAGGTCACAAGGTTTTTCTATTTTTAGACCTACTGACCTAGTTTTTGAAGGCACGTGACCCAGTTTCGAACTTGACCTAGATATCATCAAGGTGAACGTTCTGACCAACTTTCATGAAGATCTTGTGAAATATATGGCCTCTAGAGAGGTCACAAGGATTTTCTACTTTTAGACCTACTGACCTAGTTTTTGAAGGCACGTGACCCAGTTTCGAACTTGACCTTGATATCATCAAGGTGAACATTCTGACCAATTTTCATGAAGATCCATTGAAAATTATGGCCTCTAGAGAGGTCACAAGATTTTTCTATTTTTAGACCTACTGACCTAGTTTTCGATGGCACGTGACCCAGTTTCGAACTTAACCTAGAATTTACCAAGGTGAACATTCTGACCCATTTTCATAAAGATCCCATGAAAACTGTGACCTCTAGAGATGTCACAAGGAAAAGTTTACGGACGCACGGACGGACGACAGACACCGCGCGATCACAAAAGCTCACCTTGTCACAAAGCTTACCTTGTCACATTGTGACAGGTGAGCTAAAAAGTTACAATATAAGTTATTTATAGTAACAACTAAGGGAAGTAAATCCGGACAAGGTTTTCATTCTTGTATCCTTTGACCTCTAGGTCAAAATCAAGGTCAAATTTTATTTCGGAACACAAAACTATGCATGTGGTCCAAATTTGAAGGCTGTAGCTACAGAATGTGAAGTAGGTCACTAGGTCCAGATCAAAGGGCAACTTACATCAAGGTTCATCTTGCTACTTAAAACAATACATGTGATCCAAATTTGAATGAGTAGGTTGTAGACTGAAGTTCTAAATTTTTTTTCCCATATAAGTTATATAACCTGTATCCCCCAGGGGGGCCATATTTTTTTAAAAGGGTTTTAAAAAAACAAACCAAGGGGGGAGCGGGGGGACGCGACGCATATCCGGGGTGGGTGGACAGCCTCCATGATTTGTATAGTCGAAAAAAAAGTAACAATAAAAAAATTTTTCAGACACAATTTACCTTTTTTCTTTCTTTTTTTTCCTCCGCCTTTTTCGCATCTCTAAATATAGCACGATTGTCGCCTCCGTAAAACAACGATCTTTTTCTTACGTGAAATAGGTTGTAAAAAAAAAGTACGTTACCCGCTCAGCAGTCACCTGAATACAGCATGACACTGCTTAAAATAGTCACCATTAGGTCTAACACAAAGAATTTCCTATACAATGACCTTCACTCAAACTTTTTTTAAAAAATGTCAGGAGCCCAAAGGGTTCGAACCACAGACTAAGGGGGTTTAAATTTATAACGCGGGTTGGCTGTATAGCAAATATAAATATAGCAAAAATAATCCCTCACAAAATACCCATAAAATTAACGTTGCTTAACCTCTACCTGCGGGGGAAAGTTTTGTGCCACCGCAGTGCAGACCAAGATCAGTATGCAAATCCAAGCAGGTTGATCTTGGTCCACAACGTTTGCTTTTAGTTAGTAAATTTTCAGTGAACATCCCTTCAAAAAAGGGGTCTGATGCCCGGATCGTTTTCACCTGAGTAAATGAGCAAACTTTTCTTCAAAGGGGCCAAACGTGATTTTTAGAAATTTTTTTGGAAAATTTTTCCAATGTACAATAAGAAACCCCCTGGGGTGGGGCCAGTTTTTAACCCCGGGGTCATATTTGAAAAGTTTGTGATATCAAATAGGCAATGTTTCTTCAAATTCTAAGTCTAACCCTTCGGGTTTTTTTTTTGCAAATTTACCCCTTTCCCACACGATACGTTTATCACCGTATCTTTTGATTCCCAAAACAAAACGTTTTACCCTGTCCCATCGATTCCCCCGAAGAAACGTATAAACCGATTAAGGGCCATTGAACAGAACCTATTACCCCTTCTAAACAACGTTTTATTTTCGTTTTTTTCATATAGAACAAATTCCGGGATGTTTACTAACTCAAAAATGGGATTTCGTAAATCATTATTTACTACAATTTCATGTGGTACTTTTTTAAATTTATCGAGTACTTTGCAAAAAAAGACACCGTTTTTTTTTTCCACAGTGCCGACTACCAGGGAAAAAATTACTGAGAAAACACTTGCAACTGGCCGTTCGGGGGACTTTCCTTTTCTAAAAATAACAACCTTTTAACATTTAAGTTTTTTTAAAATTGTTAGGTCATGAAGGTCACCCGTGAATATGGGATTTCCCCTAAACAACAATTTGTGTATACAGGCTTGTAATTTATGGCCTTACAAACGGGAATTTAATCAAAACAAAAAAGACCGGGCCCAAATATTTTAGGACCCCCCAAAGTTAAAATGCAGGGGAAGTCCCCGTGATTACCGACGTTTGATCATCAAAAATTACGTAATATTATCTAAAAAAAATTTTAATTTTAGCAAAAAATACGTAGTGGGCAGACCTCGATGTCAGCGATCTTTTTGAACTTTCAAAAATTTTACGATCCTTATTTAGAGGTTATTCAGTTTTATGGTTTTTTTTTAATAAATCTTACAGATTCCGATTGGGAAGAAGCTAGTCTTTTAACTATAAATCAAACTTTAAAACATAAAAATGAAATTGTATATGTTTTTCAATGTGAAAGTAATAAAAAACAGAATTTTATGCCTAAAAAATATTTTCCCTTATTTTAACACTTTATAGTCTTCAAAACTCAAAAGAAACTACAATAAATTTTGTATCATCGGAAAGAGAATTAAAAAGCTATAACTTTATATTGACAAAAATAAGCAAACTTTCAGAAAATATTTAAAAAATGACATTTTTAAAATAAGACTTAGTGGTGTAATCACAAAAAAAATTCCCAAAACCTCTTTCAGATAAGCATCACGCTTATCACCTATACCAATTATTTTATTGATTATCACTTTTCATTTTATGTAAAAAAAGGTTACTTGGCTTTTGTTCGTGGGTAAAAGGGTTATGAAAATTTCCCTATGTACAAACAAGAACCCCGGGGCTGGGGCAATTTTACCCTGGGGGGTCAAGATTTTAACAATTTTGAGAGTCCCCAGGCAATGCTTTCAGTCAAAAATCAAGATCTAGGCCTTCTGGATCTTTTCAGAAAATTTTTGAAGTTTTTCTATGAAAAACAAGTGACCCCTGGGGGGGGGTCAAATTTTTACCCGGGGGTCATGATTTTAATAAATTTTGTAGAGGTCCACAGGGAATCACATGTCAAATACAAGCTCTAGGGCCCTCTGGGTTTTTTTTAAGAAATTTTTTGAAGATTTTCCTATGTAAAATCAAGATTTGAAAATTTTGTAGAGGTCCACTAGGCAATGCTACATGTGAAATATCTAAGCTCTAGGCCTTCTGGTTTAGTTTTAGAAATTTTTTGAAGATTTTCCTATGTAAAATCAAGTGACCCCTGGGGCGGGGCAATTTGACCCCGGGGGTCACGATTTTTAATAATATTGTAGGGTCCACTAGACAATGCTACATGTGAAATATCTAAGCCCTATGCCTTCTGGTTTATTTTTAGAAAATATTTGAAGATTTTATGTAAAATCAAGTAACCACATGGGCGGGTCATGATTTACATAAATTTGTAAAAGTCACTAGGAAATGCTAATGTCAAATACTAAACAGCCTCTGGGTTTTTTTTTAGCAAATTTATGAAGATTTTTCCAGTAAAATCAAGTGACCCCTGGGGCAGGTAATTTTGACCCCGGGGGCATGATCTGAAAAAATTTTTTAGAGGTCCCTAGGCAATGTCCCTTCAAATATCTAAGATCAAGCCTTTTGGTTTTTTTTTAGAAATTTTTTGAAGATATTTCCAGTAAAATCAAGTGACCCCTAGGGGGGGCAATTTTTTAGAGGTCCACTAGACAATGCTACATGTAAATTCAAGCCCCATGCCTTCTGTTATTTTTTTGAAAATATTTGAAGTTTTATGTAAAATAAGTAAACCACTGGTGCGGGTCATGATTTACATAAATTTTGTAAAAGTCACTAGGAAAACACATTCAAATATCTAAGATCTAGGCCTTCTGGTTTATTTTAAGAAAATTTTTGAAGATTTTTTTCCCGTAAAAATCAATACCCCTGGGGCGAGGGCAATTTGACCCCGGGGGCATGACTGAAAAATTTTGTAGAGTCCACTAGGGAATCTACGGGGCAAATATCAAGATCAAGCCTCGGGTTTTTTTTTAGAAATTTTTGAAGATATTCCTATGTAAAATCAAGTACCCCTAGGGCGGGGTCAATTTTGACCCCCGGGGGGCATTATTTGAAAATTTGTAAGGCCACTAGGGAATGCTGCATGTCAAAATATTTTTGCTCTAGGGCTTCTGGTTTATGAGAAGAAGATTTTTTAAGATTTTCCTATGTAAAATCAAGTGCCCCCTAGGGCGGGGTCATGATTTGAACAAACATGGCAGAGGTCCACTAGGCAATGCTTCACACCAAATATCTAAGCTCCAGGGCTTCTGGTTTTTGAGAAGAAGATTTTTAAAGTTTTTCATTTCGGTTGCCATGGCAACCACAGTTCTGCATAGAATTCAATTCTTTGAAAAATGTTGAAAGGGGGCCACCCAAGGATCATTCCTGTGAAGTTTTGGTGTAATTGTGCTCCGTGGTTTTCAAGAAGAAGATTTTTTTAGAAATTGTTGACGGACGACTCACTACGCATGACGGACATCAAGCGGTCACAATAGCTCACCTTATCACTTTCACACAGGTGAGCTAAAAATGTTGACTGACACACGACGGGCATTGAGCGGTCACAAAAACTCACCATGAGCCTTTGGCTCAGGTGAGCTAAAAAATGACCATGACCCGTGTTTTTTGACAAATCGGTATAATTTGAACAACTTTGGTAGAGGGTGACATAAGAACTATTTTTGTGAAATTATTTCTAAATCGGACCATCGGTTTAGGAGAAGATGTCGTTTGAATATTTTTCTATTTTTAGCACTAGCGGCCCCTTTGTGCAACCAGGCGGAACCACTTGAACAACTTTGGTAGAGGACCACCCAAGCAACATCCAAGCCAAGTTTCATCAAAATCCATTCAGTGGTTTTAGAGGAGATATTGTTTAAACATAATTGTTGATGACGGACGACTTGACGCACAGAAGACGGACACAGCGTTATCACAATACCTCACCATTAGCACTTTGTGCTCAATTTTAGTGAGCGAAAAGGGTCATATTTTTTATACATAATTTTTTTTTTATAAAACTATAACCATATTTCTACTTTTAGACCCAATAGCATTAAAATGATTTTTTTTTGTTTTTAAAAAAAAAAAAGAGGGTTAGATGACCGGTTCGCTCCCCCTGAGTAATATACTACAATTTAAAAATAAACTGATAAAAAATATAAAGAAAACATAGGTCATATTCTGGTCAAAAAAATTTTTTTTAAATTGGTGTGCAAAACTGTGTATGTCTAAAAATTAAGGGTGTATCTTAAAAAAGGGGCCAAAAGGCCCCGGAACCTCACCTAAACCTATTCCCAAAGCCCCAACAAGTTTAAACATTCGACAAATTTTCATTAAGATAGGTCGTAAATGGGGCCCTCTGAGTGAAACTAGCTTTCCCTTTGATTTGCCCCGGTGCCCCTATTTTTTGCCCCCAAAAGACCCGATCGAATTGCCCTTAAATTATAAAGGTTAAAATTCTGCCAAAGTTCATGAAGATAAGTCATTAGGGGCATCTGTGTTAACAACTTTTTTTTTGATTTGACCTGGTGCTATTTTTTGACCCCACCTGACCCAATTTTAAATTGACCAAAAGATCATAAACATTAACACTCGCCCATTTTTCAATAAACGGGTCAAAAATGTGCAAAAATAGTGTTAAAAATTTTTCCTTAATTGCCCGGGTGCCAGTTTTTGACCCCAGATGACCCAAATCAAACTCGTCAAAGATTTTATTTAGTTCTAAATTTTTCTTTTAATTGGCCCAAAAATTGGGGAAAAAACATCAAATTTTGACGACGGACGGACGACGGACACAAAGGATCAAAAAGCTCCCTTGAGCACTTTGTGTAGGGAGCTAAAAAACAAAAAAGCAGTCAAGGTCGCAGTCAACGACTCATATTCTTGGGGTCATCGGTAATTATAATTAAACAGTTTTGGAAATTGGATAAAATGTTTTTAGCTCCCCGCAGAAGTGAAAAGGGTGAGCTATTTGACCACTTGATGTCAGTTCCTCGTGCTTGTGCTCGCCCCAACATTTGAAAAAAAAATTCTTCTTGAAAAACGGGGCAGAATTACACCAAATTTCACGGGAATGATTTTTGGGTGGCCCCCTTTCAAAATTGTTCAAAAAATTTGAATTATGCAGAACTCTGGTTGCCATGGAACCCAAAATGAAAAAATTTAAAAATTTTTCCCAAAAACCCCAAACCCCTAGAGCTTAGATATTTGGTGGAAGCATTGCTAGTGGACCCTCCAATTTTTGAAACCCTTTACCCCAAGGGTAAAATTGACCCGCCCCGGGATCATTTGTTTTAAAAAAAAAAATCTTCAAAAAATTTCTAAAAAAAAACCAGAAGGCCTGACTTAGTATTTCACTGAGCATTCCCTGTGGACCCTACAAAATTTTGTTAAAACATGCCCTGGGTAAAATGACCCCGCCCCAAAATATGGTCAAAAATGTGGCCTCAAAGTGTTAACGCTTTTCCCTTTTTATTTGACCCCGTGACCTGTTTTTGCCCTGACAGCCTGATTTGAACTTGCCCTAAAGACATAAATTTTTAACATTCTGACTAATTTCTGAAATACGTTATAAATGTTGCCCAAAGGTATAAACAACTTTTCCCTTTGATCTGACCAGTGACCTAGTTTTTGCCCCCACCTCCCCCATTTTTAAATTTTGACCTAAAGATCTAAAGTTTAACTTCTGCCCCCTTTTATTAAGATATGGCCCAAAAGTAGTCGAAAATTTTAAACTGGTTTTCCTTTTGATTGACCCGTGACCTAAATTTTGACCCAACATGGCCCCCAGATTCGAACTTGCCTAAAGACTAAACTTTCTTCGACTAAGTTTCATAAAGATACGTCTAAATGACGCCTCTAACTTTTAAACAGTTTTTCTTGATTTGACCTAGTGACCTATTTTTTTTGACCCCACAGCCCCAATTTTTGAACCTGCCTAAGATCACAAGATTAGTATTCTGCCCAAAGTTCTTTAAATTTGGTCATAAAGGGCCTCTACGCTAAACTGCTTTTTTTTGATTCGACCGGGTGACCTTTTTTTGTCCACCCCCGATTCAAACTGGACCTTAAGTCATAAATTACTTTCCCCCAAATTTCCATAAAGAAAGTCATAATTGTGCCTCTACAGTGTTACAAGTTTTCGATTTGACCTGATGACCTTTTTTTTGCCCCAGTGCCCAACACAAACTCGCCGATTTAAGGGTAAATTCCCAAGTTCATTAAAGAGGGGCCAAAGGGGCCTCTAAGGGTTTTAAAAAGTTTTTCCCTGATCTGACCTGGTGCCCTATTTTCTGACCCCAATGACCCAAAAAAAAACTCGCCCCAAAGAATTTTTTATTGGGTAACATCTGCCATTTCATTAAAATTTGGGGCCAAAAATGTAACCCTAGAGTGTTAACACAATTTTTGACGACGGACGAGGGACACGGGGTTTTACAAAAGCTCTTTTTGAGCACTTCTGCTCGGGGGGGAAAAAAAAGTACGAGCAAGGTTAAACCCATCAAAACTATTCAAAAATGATAAACCTCCTCCACTCAATTACTGCACCAAAAGCCTAGATTTTACTTTTCAATTTTTTCCCTTTAACAAGAGGGCCAAAATGGCCCTTTTTTTGCCACCATTGCCTTGAGGCAAAAAAAGATCAAAGAATCATAACCCAGATAAATCAAAAGAATTATGAGAAAATTGTTGAAATTTTTAAAGTTACTTCAAAAAAAAATTATTTTTAACAGGCAGTATTTTTAAATCCCCAAAGGATTACATCGAGAAAAATTTTTGAGGGAAAGCCCAAAACAGGAACAACAAACCTGATTAAGCCAAAAGGTAAAAATAGCTTTTTTGGGCCCTTCAGGGGCCGAACCGGAACCCTTGGGGGACGGGCCGATTCAAGAAAGGAACCAAGACTTAGGTGACCAAGTTCGGGGAATTGATTAATTCAAATAAAAATGAAGCTGCTATTGTGCAACAAGGCAAAATAGCTTTCTGGGCCCCTTCAGGGGGTAACTCCGGAACCCATAAGGGAAACTAACCATTCAAGAAAGAAACCCAAAATTTTACGATACAAATTGTGTGCATTTGGTTAAAATCAAATCATAAAAATGAACTGCATTGTGCAGACAAGGGCAAAAAAACTAATTTTGGGCCCCTTTTAGGGGCCATAACCTGGGACCCGTAGCGGGATTGGGATTCCCGGGAACCGAGATCTTAAGGGGTTTTGGAAGTTTTGATTAAAATCAAAATAATGAAACTTTATGGTGCAGACAAAGGCAAAAAAGCAATTTTGGCCTTTAGGGGGCCTAATCTGGAACACAAAAGGGGTCTGGTCGGTTCAAAAAAGGAAGGTCTTATGGGACACAATTTCCCGAAGTTTAATTTTTTCAAATCATAAATACGCTGCTTGGCAGACAAGATCAAAAAAGCAATTTTGGCCCTTTCAGGGGCCAAAACTCTGGAACACATCAAGGAAACTGGCCATTAAAAAAGGAAACAAATCCAAAGGTGAAACAAAGGTGGCAAGTTTGGAAAATCAAAAACATAAATGAAGTGCTATTGTGCAGACGGTCAAAATAGTAATTTGACCCTCAGGGGGCCCTAACTCTGGAACCCATAAAAGGGATCTGGACGGTTGAAAAGGAACCCGATCTTTTGGGGATACAAGTTTTGTGCAAGTTTGGTTAAAATAAAATCATAAAAGAAACCACATCGGCAGCAAGAAATTATTGAGCACAAAAAAAGCAAATCTGGCCCTTTAAAAGGGCAATAACTCTAAACCCCTATGGGGTTTTGGCCCTTTTTGAAAGGGAAAGAGATTCATCCAATACAATTTTGTACAAATTTGATCAAAATTGCTTGCAAAATGTTGTTCTATCTTGTTCACAAAAAATTGTGGACGGCACGGATAAGGGCGATCGCAAAAGTCACCCTCATTAGGACAGGGGAGAAAAAAAGATTGCTAAGATGATTGTTTTTTTTACATGTTCTAAAAATAAAATGCCATAATATGTGCGGGTTTTTTGCTGGATATATATTTACCCAAAATTTTTAAAAAAAAAAATTGTGCCAAACGGCGTTTTGGAAAAAAATCTAGGAGAAAGGAGCAGAAATGTAATTTAAAAATTCTGTAAAGCAAGAGCCTCAACTCCAAAGCACTAAAAATTTGAATGGGCATCAAAAAAAGATAAAATTTGTGCATTTTTGTGACCAAATTTGGGGGAATGCGGAAAGGAACATAAAAACAGAAAGGGACACTGTCAATTTTTGCCATCTTTAGTATTTTTAAGGGCTAACCAAAAGCCCTGAAACAATTAATGGGTTTCCCAAAAAATTACTGAAAAAATTATGCCCAATACATTGTATCAAAATTTTGATACATAAAAAAGAATGGGGTTAGAGCGACATCATCAAATTTTCAAAATTTTAAGTAATTTAAGAGGATAATTTTAGAAAAAAATTTAAAAGGGTCAGTTTTTAAACAACATGCCAAAATAATATACCCTAAAAAATGTGCCAACTTTGGGGAGCAAAGATAAGAACGGCAAATTTAAAACAGGCAACTTTTTTTGACAGGCCCATCAACCCGCTGCCCCTTATTAAATATGTCCCAATTTTACTGGCAATAAAAAAACAACACAAGAGAGCCATAATATGCTGTCTGATATTCTTCACCAAACACCTAGCCCCTTTTTTATAGATCTAAGACCAATATTGATTTAAACTAAGAAAAAGCTAACATCAATTTCTGCTTATCCGCATTTTAATTTTTTAAAATTTGATGAATTTGAAAAAAAAAAGTGTTATATTCAAAAAAGATAGTTGCTTTAGGGGGTTATAAAAACCTTACATAAGAAGTTACAGAAACTTATTCGATAAAAATTTCTGAAAATTTTTTCCCGACTGCGACAATAATTATTCTATGAAACAAATGTCCCAATAGTTTTTTTAAAATTTCTAAAAAAATGTCCCATGACCACGATGATTTCTAGAGCAAAAACTAAAAAAAAAATAATTTATTTCTCCCCGCCAAAGGGAAAGGGGATATTAAAATTTTCTCTGTCGGGCGTGCGTCCGTCGGGCCACAGGGTCCGGAGCAAACTCCCCAAAAATGGGGGATTTTTAAAACTTCATACCCTGATAGAAAAACCTTTGAGTTATTTTAAAGTTTTTCCCCCTTTTCATATTTTTAAAAAAAAAATTTTCGGAGCAATCTTCTTCATGCAGGGGGATTTTGATATTCTGGCCAAAGTTCACACCACGAGGCGGGGGTTATGCGCAAGAACCGGTCCCCCAGGTTAAGGTCAAAGGGCACCTTTGAGGTCAAAAGGGTCAAAATAAAACCTTTTTCTGGGGGCATTTTTTCTTCATGCATAGAGGGATTTTGATATAACTTTGGGACAAAGTTCCCCCCCCACGAGGAATTCATACGCAAGATCCCGGCCCGGCTAAGGGCAAAGGGCACACTTGGGCCAAAATCGATGAAGAATGCTTTGTCTGGAGCATTTCTTTTTCATGCAGGGGGATTTTGATGTAACTTGGCACAATTTACACCCCATGAGACGAAGTGTCAGCGCATTCCCCTTTTTAGAATTACTTCCCTTTGTTGTTCTTTAAATAGTTTTTTTGTAACTTTTTTTATTACTATCGTAGGAAAAAAACGGACCACTTTTTGTAGACAAAAGCATGCTACATCCAATTTTGAAGTGTATTTTGACCAAACTCTATGGGAAAGATTTTTGGGGGCTTTCAATTTTTTTATTACATTTTTTTTTTTTTTAAAAATTAACTTTTCCCCTTTTTGTTACAAAATAACTTAATTGTACTTTTATAATTGACCGTAGGAAAAAACAAGCCACTTTTTGTGTACAAAATAAATTTTTTTTTCCAATTTAGGGTATTTTAAAGGGATTTACCTGGAAGGGTTTTTTTGTGACTTAGAAAAACAAAAGCTTACAAGATTACTAACAAACAAAATTAAAATTCCATTTGCAAATACAGCTGCTAGATAAAGAAATTTGCTGTGACGGTTTTATTTTTGAATTCTGGGACTCTTGTTTCCCGTTAGCTTTTCCCTTTTCCCTTTTTTTTACGTAAAACCCTATAGAAAAAATCAAGTATGTTCATGAAAAAAAAATTTAGCAGAAACCCCCTCACCACGACTTATTCTTTTCACATCTTTAAAAAACCCCCGATGCGGACCACAACTAAACGGTTCTTGAAGCTTTCCCCAAAAAATTTAAAACTTTCAGACATTGGGCAGGAACTTTAGCTTCAATTAAAAGCCCGGGGGGGTATTAGCCATGTTAAAATGGCTCTGTTTTAGATTAATAGTCTTTTCCTTAAGAAATCAAAAATTACTGAAAACCATTTTTCAGCTACCATTAAAAGATACTTAATAAGTCTCTAGATTCTAACAAACATCAATCGGAAATCCTGCTTTTTTAGGGAAACTTCATTTGGGGTCTCACAGGCACTTTGGTCAAAAGCATAAAAGAATGTCTCTGGTTTTTTGAAAATTAGATTCAATGCAAAAAGTAACATTCCCCTTTAATTTTTGGGGATTTTGAGTTTGAACCCAAACCCAAAAAACCTTTTTTTAAATTTTTAAATAGCCACATTTTTCCATTTTTAGCAAAAAGGGCCTGACCCCGATCCCGTGACCTCAAAAACATTCCCAAACCCTTTTGTATTATAAAAGCTATTTACACACAGTATACTGACAACAAAGTAAAACCCCAAAATAAAGATACTGCCTGGAAGCCATTTTTTCTTATTTTTAGTAAAAGTCACCCCAAAATTAATGCTGTACACAAACTTTGGTGGCAGTAAATAAGCCCAAACTAAAACTATAAAGCGGAAACCACATTTTCGATTTTTTACAGAAAAAATCTATTTTTAGTAACTGTGACATTGACCTTGACCAAATGGCATTAAAAAGAAACATTTCTTTTAATCTCTGATGCCCTTTCGTCCCACCGACTAAAAAGTAGCTTTGGCCCAATGCTCTAGACCACTGCGCCACCATGGAATTTTCTAAGTGTGAAGATTAAATAAGTGATCCTGTCCTTGAACTTGACCCAAATGACCCCATATATAATCCCAACCTTGGTTTTTCTATAAGCTACATATAGGCCAAATTTAATTTCAATACATCAATGCAAACTAAAGTTATTGAGCAGAAACCCATTTTTCAATTTTTAGCAACAGCGACCTTCACCTTGACCCAAATAAAATCAAAATCTTTGTCTCCTTACCATCTATCTACAGGCCAAGTTTGGTGTCTATAGCTTATCCCAAACTAAAGTTACTGCGCGGAAACCAAGTTTGAAGCCCGCCCATCCCCGAAAACCTTGTAAAAAACACCTGGAACTTGATTTGTTGTGTGTACAATAGCACAATGATCCTACATTTTGTGAAAATGAATATTTATCTTTTATTGAAAGAAAAACAAGAGTGTCAGATTGTCACAAAATATGCCCATCATCGAATTTGGTCTAATTCAAGGACCATAATCCAGAGTTCCAGGGGCGGATTTTCCTGGTTATCAAACTTGTCCGAGATATATTGCCCACATTGTCAGCAAGTTTGGTGAAGATCAGATGAAAACTGTTCGACTTAGAGAGCGGACAAATCTACATTCGCAGATTTCTAGTATTTCAAGGGCCATAATCCCAGAGTGCCTGGGACAATTTGGCTGGTTATCGAACTTGACTGAGATATTATGCCGACACACATTATCTGCAAGTTTGTGGAAGATTGGAAGAAAACTGTTTGATTTAGAGCGCGGACAAGGCTAATTTTCACAGTTTTTCGAGTAATTCAAGGGCCATAATCCAAGAGTGCCCAGGGCGATTTTGCTGATTATCAAACTTGGCCGAGATATTATGCCCACAAACATTGTCACCAAGTTTGGGAAAGATCAGATAACAAGAGGGTCATGATGACCCTGGATTGCTTACCTGAGTAATATGAGCTAGATGTTTCAAATGTCAAACTGATGATAAAATATTAAGAAAGTCAGCAGGTCACAGTCATGGTCAATGAAATTCAGTTTTACGATTTGTGTGCAAAACTGTGTATGTCATCAAAATTTCAAGGCTGTATCTTAAAAAACAAGAAAGTAGGTCAGTAGGTCAAGGTCACAGTCAAGTAACATCATATTACTTGGGGTCATTAGGTAATTATAATTTAACAGCCTTGGAAATAGGATCAGATGATTTTTTAAGTATTTTCCCTATATAACTCACATAATAATTAAGTGACCCTAGGACGGGTCCTCTTTTAACCCTAGGGGCATAATTTGAACAATTTTGGTAGAGGACTACTAGACAATGCATCATACCAAATATCAAACGCCTAGGTCTTATGGTTTCAGACAAGAAGATTTTTAAAGCTTTTTCCTATATAAGTCTACATAAAACTTTGGGCCCCCAAGGCAGGGCCTCTTTTCATCCAATGAGTACAATTTGAACAATTTAGGACCAAATTAAGGACCATAAGACAATGCTACAAACCAAATATCAAAGGTCTAAGTGTTGTGGTTTCAGACAAGAAGATTTTTAAACTTTTCTTTCTATATAAGTCTATGTAAAACTTGGGACACCCGGGGCGGGGCCATATTTAACCTAGGGGGATAATTTGAACAATCTTGGTAGAGGACCACTAAATGATGCTACATACCAAATATCAAAGCCCTAGGACATGTGGTTTTGTACAAGAAGATTTTCAAAGTTTTCCCTATATAAGTCTATAACAAAAAGCTGCGTTCAATAAACGCTTGATGCCCCCGGTGGCATCCTTGTCAATACAAAAGCAGCCCAAGTCCAAAACGAGGTCAAGGTCAAACTGAGGTCAGGTGATGTTTGAAGATGAGGAATGGTCACAGGTTACATCTGCATTAGTATCAAGTCATTCTAGTAAGGGGTATTGATGCTAGACGAAACGGTCCCATTTGGTTAACCAAGAGATGGCCCATATAAAGCAACCTAAGTCCAAAATGAGGTCATGGTCAAGGTCAAACGGAGGTCAGGTGATGTCTGAAGATGAGGAATGGTCACAGGTTACATCTGCATTAGTACCAAGTCATTCTAGTAAGGGGTATTGATGCTAGACGAAACAGATCCATTTGGTTAAGCAAGAGATGGCCCATATAAAGCAACCTAAGTCCAAAATGAGGTCAAGGTCAAACTGAGGTCAGGTGATGTCTGAAGATAAGGAATGGTCACAGTTTACATCTGCATTAGTATTAAGTCATTCTAGTAAGGGGTATTGATGCTAGACGAAACTGTCCCATTTGGTTAACCTCGTACGGACGGACGGACGAATGAACGGACGGACGGACAGGACGATCACTATATGCCTCCCGCATCACTAGATGCTGGGGGCATAAAAACAATGTGACCCCCCGGGCGGGGCCATATTTGACCCTAGGGGGATAATTTGAACAATTTTTGTAGAGAACCACTAGATGGTGCTACACACCAGATATCAAAGCCCTAGGCCCTATGGTTTTGGACAAGAAGATTTTTAAAGTTTTTCCTTTCGGTTGTCATGGCAACCAGAGTTCTGCATGGAATTCAATTCTTTGAACAATTTTTGAAAGGAGGCCACCCAAGGATCATTTCTGTGAAGTTTGGTGTAATTCTGCCCAGTGGTTTTCAAGAAGATTTTTTTAGAAAATGTTGATGGACACGACGGATGCCACACGCCGCAAGACGGACAACGTACATTGAGCGGTCACAACAGCTCACCATAACGCTTTGGCTCAGGTGAGATAAAAACGAGATTTGAACCAACACCCTTCCACAGCACAAAAATCTGTTTTGTTTCAAATATGACCCAATTTTTCTATTTTTAGCTACAATGACCTTGATCCTGATCCAAGTGACCTCAAATACATTCCCAACCATTTGTGTTTGATAAAAGCTATTTACACACAAGTGTACTGACAATAAGGGTACCAAAACTAAAGATACTGAGTGGATATTGGCTGAGATATTATGCCCACAAACATTATAAGCAAGTTTGGTGAAGACTGGATGAAAACTGTTCAACTTAAGAGAGCGGACAAGGCTAAATTCACAGATTTTGAGTAATTTAAGGGCCATAATCCAAGAATGCCTGGAGCAATTTGGCTGGTTATCACACTTGGTTGAGATATTATGCCCAAAAACATTGTCAGCAAGTTTAATGAAGATCGGATGAAAACTTTTGGACGCTGACTGCCCACCGCCTGCCATGTGTGTTCACATAATACTCCCCGCTCTTTCAGAGACGGGTGTATAAAAATTGACGGACAGATGGAGTGACGACAGTGTCATTTCATCAGACAACCTATTTTAACAGGATCATAAACAAGAGCTGTCCGTAAGACAGCCAAGCTCGACTATTCGAAATATTGTCACAGAAGCAGGAAATTATTACCCAAAATGTTAAATATCAAAAGAGTTTTAAGTTCCGAAACGGAAACATAATTTGACCAAAATGCATATTAGAGTTATGGGACTTGATGCTATCAACTAGTTTTATAACCCCGAAGAAACATGTTAAGTTTCAATTCCATATCTGCATTAGTTTTGGAGATAGTAACTTGCATGTAAAACTTTAACCAGAATTTTCTAAGTCCAAAAGGGGGCATAATTTGCTCAAAATACATGTTAAGAGTTATGGAACTTGACCCAGTGAGGTTGGTAACTGACCTAGAAAAAGAATAAATAAGTTTCAAATCTATATGCCTTTTAGTAATAGCTGTTTGTACTTTCACGCAAAACTTTAACCAGAATTTTCTAAGTCCAAAAGGGGGCATAATTTGGCTAAAATACATGTCAGAGTTATGGGACTTGATTCTATCAACTAGTTTTATAACCCCGAAGACACATGTGAAGTTTCAATTTAATATCTGCATTAGTTTTGGAGATAGTAACTTGCATGTAAAACTTTAACCAGGATTTTCTAAGTCCAAAAGGGGGCATAATTTGGCTAAAATACATGTCAGAGCTACAGGACTTGACCCAGTGAGGTAGGTAATTGATCTAGAAAAAGAAAAAATAAGTTTCAAATCTATATGCCTTTTAGTAATAGCTGTATGTACTTGCACGCAAAACTTTAACCAAAATTTTCTAAGTCCAAAAGGGGGCATAATTTGGCTAAAATGAAGGTCAGAGTTATGGGACTTGGTGCTATCAACTAGTTTTATAATCCCGAAGACACATGTGAAGTTTCAATTCAATATCTGCATTAGTTTTGGAGATAGTAACTTGCATGTAAAACTTTAACCAGAATTTTCTAAGTCCAAAAGGGGGCATAATTTGCTCAAAATACATGTTAGAGTTATGGAACTTGACCCAGTGAGGTTGGTAATTGACCTAGAAAAAGAATAAATAAGTTTCAAAGCTATATGCCTTTAAATGATAGCTGTATGTACTTGCATGCAAAAACTTAACCAAGGTGTGACGCCGACGCCGACGCCGACGCCAGGGTGAGTAGAATAGCTAGACTATTCTTCGAATAGTCGAGCTAAAAACTGCATGACATCAGCCCTATATCATTGTTTCCAGTCTCCATTTTACAACTTCTCAATACTTTCAACGAAGTTTCAGCAATACTTAAATATAATGTAAGCTTTGACTGCAATGCAAAATGGTGATGGCCATCTGCTGTCTTACTGATTTATCAATCTGAAAATTTTTCTATAAAGTTTGTTCTTGGAATTAATATAATAGCAGCCCACCTGCTTAGCTCAATAGGGGGAGCGCAGATCCACCGATCTCGGGGACGCGAGTCTGAGCCCTGGGTGAAGCGGTTGTTCTCCGTGACAACTTGATAAAAGACATTGTGTCTGAAATCATTTGTCCTCCACCTCTGATTCATGTGGAGAAGTTGGCAGTTACTTGCAGAGAACAAGTTTGTACTGGAACAGAATCCAGGAATACCGGTTAGGTTAACTGCCCGCTGTTACATAACTGAAACAAGAGCTGTCACTAATGGTGACAAATGCCCCAACAGCGCCTTGACCTTTGACCTGGTGCCCTTGACCTTTGACCCCAAAGTCAATAGGGGTCATGTACTCAATAAGTACTATCAGCACGTGAAGTTAAAATGTCCTGCATGCAGTGTTCGGCGAGAAAAGTGCCTTCATGCAAAAAGTTAACATTGGTCCCTGTGACCTCCGTCAGTAGGGGTCACATACTCAATAAGTACTATCAGCATGTGAAATTTGAAGGTCCTGGGTGCAGTGGTTCGCAGGTAAAGTGCCTTCATGCAAAAAGTTAACATTGGCCACTGTAACCTTAACCTTAGACCTAGTGACCCTAAAGTCAGTAGGGGTGGTGTACTCAATAAGTACTATCAGCATGTGAAGTTTGAAGGTCCTGGGTGAAGTGGTTCGCGAGTAAAGTGCCTTCATGCAAAAAGTTAACGTTGGCCCCTGTGGCCTTGACCTTTGACCTGGTGACCCCAAAGTCAGTGGGTTGGTGTACTCATAAAGTACTATCAGCATGTAAAGTTTGAAGGTCCTTGCTACAGTGGTTCGCAGGTAAAGTGCCTTAAAGCAAAAAGTTAACATTGGCCCCTATGACCTTGACCTTTCACATGGTGACCCCAAAGTCAGCAGGGGTGGTGTACTCAGTAAGTACTATCAGCAAATGAAGTTTGAAGGTCCTGGGTGCAGTCGTTCGTGAGTAAAAGTGCCTTCATGCTGTATCTTAAAAAACAAGAAAGTAGGTCAGAAGGTCAAGGCCACAGTCAACTGACATCATATTACTTGGTGTCATCAGGTAAGGTGCCTTCATGCAAAAAGTTAACACTGGCCCCTGTGACCTTGACCTTTGACCTGGTTATCCCAATGTCAGTAGGGGTGGAGTACTCAATAAGTACTATCAGCATGTAAAGTTTGAAGATCCTGGGTGCAGTGGTTCGTGAGTAAAGTGCCTTCATGCAAAAAGTTAACATTGACCCTGTGATCTTGACCTTTGACCTGGTGACCCTAAAGTCAGTAAGGGTCGTGTACTCAATAAGTACTATCAGCACGTAAATTTTAAAGGTCCTGGGTGCAGTGGTTCGCAGGTAAAGTGCCTTCATGCAAAAAATTAACATGGGGCGTGACCTTGACCTTTGACCCCAAAGTCAGTAGGGGTCGTGTACTCAATAAGTACTATCAGCAAGTGAAGTTTAAAGGTTCTGGGTGTAGTGGTTCGTGAGTAAAGTGCCTTCATGCTGAAGTTAACGTTGGCCTGCATGCAGAAAGTTAAAGTTGTGACGAACGAACGAACAGACGGACAGGTGAAAACTCATATGCCTCCCTTCGGGGGTACAAAAATGGCATTAAACCCAAAACAAACAAATAATAAAATAGCATTTTTCTGCATGTTTAATACTGCATGACAGAAATGCTGTAGGATTTTCCTTTAAAATGGTGTGCAAGCATGATTCACATAGCTGGCAGTTAACAGATACCATGTCCCAGATAACATATGCTTTTTAATTCTAAATTTAGTTTTGATGAAAATTTGGTGTTTTTGTCCAGTCTGTCAAGATCCAATCTAAAATTGTCCAGCAAACTATATTTAAATGCCAAAATAAATGTTGCTGTAAGTCTGCACTCAAAAGTGCCATTTTTTCAACTAAACAAGAGGGCGATAGTGGCCTAGTGGGATAGTCCCTAAAAAGACAAAGTGCCCACAATGAATCTATAGACTAAATTTGTAGAAGTTCTATCAAGCAGTTCAAAAGGGGAAGTCATTAAAAGCTATTTCTATTTTCAGCTCTAGTGCCCCCATTTGAACAAACTGAGGGAGATTCTTACACTGATGTTACAAACCAAGTCTGGTGAAGATCAATCAAATGGTTCATAAGAAGTTGTTTAAAGGTATTTCTACTTTCTGGTCAGTAGTTTCAGAGGAAAAGATATTCAAGTAACAGACAACAGATCATCTACCTATTCTAATAGTTTACCTGAACATAGAAGTTCTTCCTACCACATTCTATAGTGTTTGAAAAATGTGCAGCAGAAGTAATCTGTTACATTCCTTTATTAATTCAACAAAACTCTTTATCTCCAACAGTCATACAAAGTTATAGTGAATATCTGCATTTTATGTGCAAGCCTGTAATGCAACTAGAATGTGTCTGTAGGACACAGGGTGTGCCCCCCACTGGTACATTTGTCACAAATAAGGTGAAATAATTCAAATGTCTGCAGTCTTAATGGGGTATAGCCTAAAAAAAATATGAGAAGGATTATTATTCTATACCATATACTTTTTGAGCTACAAAATGTATGAGCATCAGAAACAAAAAATCCACTATTTTGGCTATTTCATGGGCCATAACTCTGTAATAAATGCTAAAATTCTCAAGAAGAATGCCAAGTGTGCAAGGTCACATTATGATAAAGACTCAAGCAAGGTTTCATGAATTTACATTAAATATTTTCTGAGTGAGGCACATAATTAAGTGAAAATGTGCATTTTTTTTACTATACCAGGGGCCGTAACTCTAAAAATAGGGGGTGGACTCGGATGAAAAAAAGTAGGTGCGCAAGTTCATATCATGATAAAGACTCATGCAAGGTTTCATCAATTTATATCAAATACTTTCTTAGCTAGGGGTGTCACAAGGTGAAAATATGCATTTTTGACTATTTCAGGGGCCATAACTCTAGAAATAGGCGCGGACCCATATTAAAAATAGGAGATGCGCAAGTTCATATCATGATTAAGACTCAGGCAAGGTTTCATGAATCTATATCAAATACTTTTGAGCTAGGCGTGTCACAAGGTGAAAATGTGCATTTTTGACTATTTCAGGGGTCATAACTCTAACTAGAGGGTCATGATGACCCTGGATCGCTCACCTGAGTAATAAGAGCTACATGTTTCAAATGTCAAACTGATGATTTATAGAAATTTTTTGGAAGAATTTCCGATGTACAATCAAGTAACCCCGTGGAGCGGGGGGTCATGATTTGAACAAATTTGGTAGAAGTCTACTAGGCAATGCTATATGTCAAATATCTAAGACCTAGGCCTTCTGGTTTATTTTTTTAAAAAATCTGAAGATTTTCCTATGTAAAATCAAGTGACCCCTGGGGCGGAGTAAATTTAGACCCCAGGATTGATTTGAACAAATGTTTTAGAGGTCCACTAGGCAATGCTACATGTGAAATATCTAAGCTCTAGGCCTTTTGGTTTACTTTTAGAAAACTTTGAAGATTTTCCTATGTCAAATCAAGTGACCCCTAGGGTGGGGTCAATTTTGACCCCGGGGTCATGATTTGAACAACTTTAGTAGAGGTCCACTGGGAAATGCTACATGTCAAATATCTAAGCTCTAGGGCTTCTGGTTTTTGAGAAGATTTTTTAAGATTTTCCTATGTAAAATCAACTGACCCCTGGGGCGGTGTCAATTTTGACCCCAGGGTCATGATTTGAACAAATTTGGTAGAGGTCCACTAGGCAATGCTTCACACCAAATATCTAAGCTCTAGGGCTTCTAGTTTTTGAGAAGAAGATTTTTAAAGTTTTTCAGTTCGGTTGCCATGGCAACCACAGTTCTGCATGGAATTTTATTCTTTGAAAAATTTTGAAAGGGGGCCACCCAAGGAGCATTCCTGTGAAGTTTGGTGTAATTCTGCCAAGTGGTTTTCAAGAAGAAGATTTTTTTAGAAACTGCTGACGGATGACACACGACTGACGACGGACATCAAGCAATCACAAAAGCTCACCTTGTCACTTTGTGACAGGTGAGCTAAAAATAGGGGGCTGAGCCAGATGAAAAATAGTAGGTGCACAAGTTCATATCATGATAAAGACTCATGCAAGGTTTCATCAATTTATATCAAATACTTTTTGAGCTAGGCATGTCACAAGGTGAAAATGTGCATTTTTGACTATTTCAAGGGCCATAACTCTAAAAATAGGGGGCGGAACCAGACGAAAAATAGGAGGTGCGTAAGTTCATATCATGATAAAGACTCATGCAAGGTTTCATGAATCTATACCAAATACACTGGGGCCCCGTTATAACGCTGTCGTCGGGGTCCAAGGTTCGAGACCCGCGGATATAGTGGGGTTAAATTTATAACGCGGGTTGATCGTATCAGCGGTATACGCAATACCCCACCCACCGGTAACGTATTTTGGACGCTGTTTTATGTTAATAAGAAATAAGAATCGTATAAACGGGACATTTATTTACCTTAAGTGCTACTGAAAAATACATTAAAAGAATTATAATGCTGTGTCATCTTCTCATTTTGTCGTGATTATAAAAGAAAATTGGATTTGTGTATCCCGGAAGTAAACATATATAAAGCTGTGTGAGGAGTGCGCGGTCGTGAGAATTACATATGCACTGCAATTGCACTGGGGGTTTATGTAACTAAAAGAGAAAAAATGCAGACAGTCTTAAAATAATTAATTTTGAATAGATTTACATGAAGGAAATCGATAAATAAGACAGAAAATTTTTAAATCACCGTCATTGATATACGATATTAAAAAGGGAGCACATTCTCAGCAAGGCTTTCAGTGCGTCGAATCTTCGTTATTTCCGATGAATTGAGTGTGATGATTACGAAAAACGGCTGCAGTTTATTACAAAATTCGATTTTTTATTCACTCAAGTGATCATGTCATCTGCTTAATTGGTGCAAACTTAAACGGTTTGATAGTTGACTGACCAATGTTACACGCTTGTTATGCAAACAATCTAATTTTGACACGGTACTGATTGCCTAATTGTCACATGTCTACATGTATTGAAACTTTAACAAAGGCGATATGCAAACAAGTAAGCTAGCAGACAATTATTGATTTTTGTGACAGTTGTCATGGAAAGGTGTTAAAGAACACAGGTACTTGTAGTTTTAATTTTTTTTTTACCCTGTAAAATTTGGGCGCCAAGGCCATACAGCGTTATATCGAGGACCGCGGTATATCGAGTAGCGTTATAATGGGTTTAGAGTGTACTTTATAAGCTAGGCCTGTCACAAGGTGAAAATGTGCATTTTTGACTATTTCAGGGGCCATAACTCTAAAATTAGGGGGCGGAGCCAGACGAAAAATAGAAGGTGCGCAAGTTCATATCATGATAAAGACTCAGGCAAGGTTTCATCAATTTATATCAAATACTTTTTGAGCTAGGCGTGTCACGAACCTCGGATGGACGGACAAGAGCAAATCTATATGCCCCCACCACTCATGGGGGGGGGGGCACAAAAATGTATTTTTTAAAACAATTTTTTGGATGCAAAAGTTTATATTACTAAGTAAATCCCCCTTCAGAATCCTCTGTGAGCTCTATGAAAAGTTCATATGTATGTATGTGAAGTGGGGAGAAATACTATGAGGCAGTCAGTACGTAAGATGCTAATAAAGAGAAATCAAACCTCTGGATTGGTCCACAAGTTGCAGGCCTTACAGGTGGTGCATTCTTTGCCTGGATCTCGAGGATGGCGACAGAAATGATTATAATCAATCTGAAATCAAAAGGCTGCAACATAACTGAAGTTGTTTTGTTACATTTGGTAAGCAAATAATCAAGTTTAACAATACCTAATAATAAAATATTTCTATGAAAGATGACCACAGAACAACTTTCAGTATTAACATTTACATGCTTCCCAACCTTTTTTGACTCTCAAGAGGGGTTTTCATGATTTCTAAGTGGGATATTTGGAGTCTCAAGTAGGAGGTTTTTTTGCGGCCTAATTTTTTGCGGCGCATACTATAGAATTGATGGTTTCTACCTTACTTTGATGGTTTTTGACCTTAGTTTACAAGATAAATAGGATTTATAACCAAATACAACAGTTTTATCTTTATTGTATTAAAATAATCAAATCATTACAGGATATATCATCTATACACATACAATCTATGTTGTGAAAGTGCTTTCCTTTCTTTTGTTCAAAGATGACACTAATGATTCATACTTTCAAACATTCTTATTCTGTTACCCTCATGAAGTGTTGGCTTGCATTTTCAGAGACAAATATCAGGTGATAATTAATAAGCAACAAGTTTCATATCACAACTGATTTAGGGTACAGCCAGGAAAAGACGGATGATTTTTACAACCCAGCATTGGACATCACATATATTCCCACCGCACATTAACTCGGGCACAAGAACATTAAATATATATTCGGATATCTTTATATTTGGTATTACCGTTTGGTTATAGTGTTCCATTCACTCAAAATATAGTAAACAGCATGTTTTCAACCACAGTCAAAAACGGTATAACTTGGACGCAGAAGTAAAAATACGTACACAGAATCGGAAAAATTCGGACATCCTGACTGTGATACGGAAAATACGGACGATCAATTCTTTTTTAACAAGAGCTGTCTCCATAGGATGACACATGCCCCCGATGGCACTTTGAATGAATAGTTATGGCCGATGTTAGAGTTTAGGACCTTTGACCTACGGACCCGGGTCTTGTGCGCGACATGTCGTCTTTTAAAATCCATGCATGAATGACAAAGATATGGACAATCAAGTAACCAAGTAACCTCTAGGGGGGGTCAATTTGGGGGGGGGGGGGGATTTGAACAAATTTTGTAGAGATCCACTAGGCAATGCTACATGTCAAATATCTAAGCTCTAGGCCTCCTGGTTTATTTTTAGAAAATTTTAAAGATTTTTCTATGTACAATCAAGTAACTCCATGGGGTGGGGTCATGATTTGAACAAATTTTGTAGAAGTCTACTAGGCAATGCTGTATGTCAAATATCTAAGATCTAGGCCTTCTGGTTTATTTTTGTAAACTTTTTGAAGATTTTCCTATGTAAAATCAAGTGACCCCTGGGGTGGTGTCAATTTTGACCCCGGGGGTCATGATTTAAACAAATTTTGTAGAGGTCCACTAGGCAATGCTACATGTCAAATATCTAAGCTCTATGGCTTCTGGTTTATTTTTAGAAAATTTTTGAAGATTTTCCTATGTAAAATCAAGTGACCCCTGAGGCGGGGCCAATTTTGACCCCGGGGGTCATGATTTGAACAAATTTTGTAGAGGTCCACTAGGCAATGCTACATGTCAAATATCTAAGCTCTAGGCCTTCTGGTTTTTGAGAAGATTTTTTTAAGATTTTCTTATGTAAAATCAAGTGACTCCTGGGGCGGGGTCAATTTTGACCCTGGGGTCATGATCTGAACAAAACTGGTAGAGGTCCACTAGGTAATGCTTCACACCAAATATCTAAGCTCTAGGGCTTCTGGTTTTTGAGAAGATTTTTAAAGTTTTTCCTTTTGGTTGCTATGGCAACCAGAGTTCTGCATGGAACAATTTTTGTACAGCTTCACCCAAGGAACATTCCTGTGAAGTTTGGATGAAATTGGCCTAGCGGTTTATGAGCAGATGTCGTTTAAGTAAAAATTTACGGACAACGGACGCCGGATGGTGAGTGATCCTAATAGCTCACCCTGACCCTTTGGCTCTGGTGAGCTAAAAATCCCTTAACGAATGACAGAGTTAAGGAAAGAACATAAAATTGCAGATGGAGGGATGAAATAATAGATGGAAGGAAAAGCAAACTCCTATAGTTCCAGAAACTGTTTTTTTTAACCAGTAGGGGACTAATGATTTATGATGACAACTAAGATATAAGAGAAAGTAGAATACTCACATTTGGTTGTCTGCAGATGTAACACATTTTGGCCCCACAGCGACATGTCATCTTATTACAACCATCCAGCTTCATAAACTGTGCCTTGCATCTGTGACAAACTCTCACCTTGGCTTTTGTCATTTTCTCTTCACTAAAACATTTACAGGAAGTATATGTTTCACCATTATAAAATGGAATGTAACAGTCTAGAAAATAATTTTGCTAATGTTGTAGGTGTAAGATGCACTTCAAGGGCATAGCTAAGGCATCCCGAAAGTGTACTGAAAAAAGCTGTCTGTTACTAGCTCTCTCCACTATCCAAAGAATTGATGGAAGTATGGGGTAAAAATATTACCAGAGATTTTCAGACAAAAGAAGAAAAATAATTGAAGGCTAAAGTTCCTGGCAAGTTAGTGTCTGAAAGTATTAATTTTGGGGAAAGCTTTGAAGAACCGTTTAGTTGTGGTCTGCATCAGGGGTCTTAAAGATGTTTTAAAGATGTGGAAGAAAGAATAAGTCAGTGGTGAGGTGGTTTACTGCTAAATTTTATTAATTTTCATGAACAGTATAGCTATGATGTTTTTCTATATTGCTACTGTAAAAAGAAGGAATGGAAAGCTAACAGGTAACAAGAGTGCCAGAATGTCACAATATACGCCCATCACAGCAAATTACTTTACTCTAGCAGCTGTATTTGCGAATTTTAATTTTGTGGTTGTTTAGTAATTATTGTAAGTCTTTTGTTTTTCTAAGTTCACAAAAAAAACTCCTTACCAGGTAGAGATACCTTAAAATACACCTAAAATTGGAAAGTAACATCTATGTTGTACCACAAAAAAGTGGTCTTGTTTTTTCCCTACGGTCAATTATAAAAATGTTACAATATAAGTTATTTATAGTAACAACTAAGGGAAGTTAATCTTAAAAAAAAACAAGAGCTGTCTCCATAGGATGACACATGCCCCCGATGGCACTTTGAATGAATAGTTATGGCCAATGTTAGAGTTTAGGACCTTTGACCTACGGACCTGGGTCTTGCGCGCGACACGTCGTCTTACTGTGGTACACATTCATGCCCAATAATTTTAAAATCCATGCATGAATGACAACGATATGGACCGGACACACCCATCAATGCACTAAGTGTGACCTTGACCTTTGAGCTACGGACCTGGGTCTTGCACGCGACACGTCGTCTTACTGTGGTACACATTCATGCCAAGTTATTTGAAAATCCATCCATGGATGACAAAGATATGGACCGGACACGAATGCACTATCATGAAAAATGACCTTTAACGTCTAAGTGTGACCTTTGAGCTACGGACCTGGGTCTTGCGCCCAACACTTCGTCTTACTGTGGTACACATTCATGCCAAGTTATTTGAAAACCATCCATGGATGACAAAGATATGGATCAGACACGAATGCACTATCGTGAAAAATGACCTTTAACGTCTAAGTGTGACCTTGACCTTTGAGCTACGGACCTGGGTCTTGCGCGGACACGTTGTCTTACTGTGGTACACATTCATTCCAAGTTATTTGAAAATCCATCCATCGATGACAAAGATATGGACCGGACACGAAAATTGCGGACAGACCGACAGACGGTTCAAAAACTATATGCCTCCCTTCGGGGGCATAAAAAACAACAAGAGGGCCATGATGGCCCTATATCGCTCACCAGTTATCATTGCACTTGAGGACAAGAAGGTCCTCAGAAAAAATATCTAAGTCCAAAGGACAGGAACAACAAAGGGAAGAAATTTAACCAAAAAGAAAAAAAAATTCTTACCAGGTACAGATATGTCATGGTACCCTCCATGTTGTACCACAGAAAAGTGGTCTCGGTTTTTCCCTACGGCCAATAATAAAAAAGTTACTAAAAATAAGCTATTTATAGTAACGTAAAAGGGAAGTAATTAAAAAGAAAATTATTGTAAGTGAACAAAAGAAGGATCTGCCAAATAAATCTGTTGACATAAATGAAATTTCAGATCAGTATCTTCATTAGTTACGGAGATATACCCATTTTAATTTGAAATAAAGGGAGGTAATTTGACATAAAATCAGTCCATAGTTATCTACCCTGATTGGCTCAGTCCAACTAATGACAATAATGAAATTTCAAATAAGTCCTATAAGTACTTACTGATATAAATCCATTTTGATTACAATCAGGGGAGGTAATCAGATATAAAATAACTCTGGAACCTACGATTGGATCTGATTTGTCATGGAATCCAAGATTTATTGTTGTTGAAGATATTTTGGAAGTTTGTATCAAATAAAACCATAAATGAGGTCTCTATATGGCTGCAAAATCCAAAATAGCGTCTCTATATGGCTGCAAAATCCAAAATAGCCAATTCTGGACCTTTTAGGGGCCATAACTCTGGAACCCATGATGGAATCTGGCCAGTTCAAGAAAGGAACCAAGATCTTGTGGTGATACAAGTTGTGTGCAAGTTTGGTTAAAATCAAATCATAAATGAAGCTGCTATTGTGCAGACAAGGTCAAAATAGCTAATTCTGGCCCTTTCAGGGGCCATAACTCTGGAACCCATAACGGAATCTCACCAGTTCAAGAAAAGAACCAAGATCTTATAGTGATACAAGTTGTGTGCAAGTTTGGTTAAAATAAAATCATAAATGAAGCTGCTATTGTGCAGACAAGGTCAAAATAGCTAATTTTGGCCCTTTCAGGGGCCATAACTCTGGAACCCATAATGGCATCTGGCCGGTTCAAGAAAGGAACCGAGATCTTATGGTGATACAAGTTGTGTGCCAGTTTGGTAAAAATCAAATCATAAATAAAGCTGCTATTGTGCAGACAAGGTCAAAATAGCTAATTTTGGCCCTTTCAGGGGCCATAACTCTGGAACCCATAATGGGATCTGGCCAGTTCAAGAAAGGAACCGAGATCTTATGGTGATACAAGTTGTGTGCAAGTTTGGTTAAAATAAAATCATAAACGAAACCACTATAGTGTAGACACGAAATTGTTGACGCACGCATGGACGGACGGTCTGACGACGGACGAAGGGTGATCACAAAAGCTCACCTTGTCACTATGTGACAGGTGAGATAAAACTGGTAAGTCCACACTTTACCAGCAAGAGATTGGTCAAAATACACTTCAAAATTGGATGTAGCATGCATTTTGTACTACAGAAAAGTGGTCTCGATTTTTCCCTACGACTAGTAATGAAATCGTTACAATAAAAGCTATTTAAAGTAACAACAAAGGGAAGTAATTCTAAAGAAAGGAACTGCGCATGACACTTCGTCTCATGATGATGTATAATTGTGCCAAGATACATCAAAATCTCTCCATGCATGAAGAAGAAATGCTTCGGACAAAGTCATTCTTGTATCTGACCTATGGCCTCTAAGTGTGACCCTGACCTTAAGACCTAGGGACCTGGATCTTGCGCATGACACTCCGTCTCATGGTGGTGAACATTTGTGCCGAGTTATATCAAAATCCTTCTATGCATGAAGAAGAAATGCTCCGGACAAGGTTTTCATTCTTGTATCCTTTGACCTCTAAGTGTGACCTTGATCTTAGACCTAGGGACCTGGTTCTTGCGTATGACACTCCGCCTCGTGGTGGTGAACATTTGTGCCAAGATATATCAAAATCTCCCCATGCATGAAGTAGATATGCTCCGGACAAAAGTTTTAAAGAAAATATGATAAAGGGGAATAACTCAAAAAATAGGCAAGGTAGAGTTATTGTTCTTGCACACTGCACTTCCTCCCAATGTGTTCTATCAGTGTATGAAGTTTGAAGAAAATCCCTCCAGTGCTCCGGACAAAGATCGTTGCGGACGGACGGACGCACGCATGCACTGACGGAGAGCATTTCTAATATCCCCTTCGCCTTTGGCGGGGGGATAAACAAGAGCTGTCCATATGATAGCCAATGCTTGACTATTCGATTTGTTGTCCCAGATGCATGAATATTACCCTAAATGTTAAAATATCAGCCAATGCTTGACTATTTGATTTGTTGTCCCAGATGCAGGATTAAATGTTAAATTATCTTTCGAGTTTCAATCAAGTATCTGCTTTAGTTTTAGAGATAGTAACTTGCACGCAAAACGTAACTTGAACGCAAAACTTTAACAAGAAGTTCAAAAGGGGACATAATTTGGAAAAAATGCATGTCAGAGTTACAGGACTTGATGCTATCACCTAGTTTTATAACCCCAAAGACACATGTTAAGTTACAATTCAATATCTGCATTTGTTTGCATGCAAAACATAAACCAAGAGGGGGCATAATTTGGCCAAAATACATGTAAGAGTTATGGGACTTGACCAAGTGAGGTTGGAAATTGACCTAGAAAAAAAAACAAGAGGGCCATGATGGCCCTATATCACTCACCTGAGTTTAGCTGCTTGGTTAAACCATGTGCCCCCCATCCCAGGGCAGGGCCAGTTTTAACCCCAGGGAGGATAATTTGAACAATCTTACTAAAGGACTGCTATTCAATGCTACATACCAACTAGAAGACACTTTTGTAGAAAAGCGCATGTCTCCCCCAATGCATAGTAGTGAAAGGCAAGAATTCAATTTGGGACAGGAGCAAAAGTCAAAGAGACACTGATGGTTGGCTGCAATAGGGATCATCTACTTGGCATGTCCAATCATCCCAAAAACATTCTGGGCCTATTTTCCATGTTCTGGCTGCCGTGACCTTGACCTTTGATTGAGTAACCCCAAAATAATTAGAGGTCATTTACTCTGCATCTCAACTAATCTTATGACGTTTCAACATTCTGGGTCAAGTGGTTCTCCAGTTATTGATGGGAAAGAGTTTTCCATGTTCAGGCTTCTGTGACCTTGACATTTGCTCAACCCCAAAAATGATAGAGGTCATCTACTCTGTAATCCTATAAAGTTTGAATGTTCTGGGTCAAATGGTTCACAAGTTATTGATCGGAAACCGTTTTCCATGTTCTGGTCCCTGTGACCTTGACCTTTAATCAAGTGACCCAAACAAGATGGTCATTGACCCTAAAGCTTTCACCTGTGTACAAGGCTTCAAGCATGTCTGTATGAATACAGAGTTTGGCATCTTCTATGTCAGCCTATATAATATACATGTCACACACATTTTTGAACAAAGGGCAATAATTTAAACAATTATGGTAGACATTACAAATCTGATATCATATACCAAATATCATCAAGATGAACATTCTGAAAAACTTTAATGAAGATAGGGTCATAAATGTAGCCTAGAGTGTTAAAGGTACTGACATCCAGATTGGGCTAAAAATAATTTTTTTTTTTTCAAACTGAAGTTTGGTCATATTATGAACATCAGAATATAAGTTTTTGTTTTTAAAAAATTAATATTTTAAAAATTCCATATCAAGAAAAAAAGATGACTGCGTCGGGAATCGAACCCTGGACTGCCACTGCAATAAAGACATTTTCCCGTCGTCGTAACCAATAGTGCCATAGCGGAATTTGTGAATTATGACTACAAAATACAGAGACTAAGTTTACCTGAGTAAAGTTAGAAACGCTTTTCAATTTGCATTGTAAAAAGAAGTACAAGAGAGTCATGATGACCCTGAATCGCTCACTGAGTAATATGATCTACATGTTTCAAATGTCAGTGATGATTTTTAGAATTTTTTTTGGAAGATTTTGCGATGTACAATGGAGTAACCTCTGGGGTGGGGCCAATTTTACCCCGGGGGTCATAATTTGAACAAAGTTTGTAGACGTCTACTAGGCAATATTACATATCAAATCTAAGATCTAGGCCTTCTGGTTTATTTTAAGCAAATTTATGAAGATTTCTCTATGAACCATCAAGTTACCCCTGGATTGGGTCAATTTGACTCGGGGGGGGCGGGGGGGGGGGGGGGGGGGGGGGGGTGGTGGGGGGGTGTCAAGATTTGAACAAATTTTGTAAAGGTCCACTAGGCAATGCAACATGTCAAATATCTAAGCTCTAGGCCTTCTGGTTTATTTTTAATAAATTTTGAAGATTTTCTATGTACGATCAAGTAATCCCTGGGCTGGGTCAATTTGACCCTGGGGGAGTCAAGATTTGAACAAATTTTGTAGAGGTCCACTAGGCAATGCTACATGTCAAATATCTAAGATCTAGGCCTTCTGGTTTATTTTTAGAATTTTTTTTAAAGATTTTCCTTAGTAAAATCAAGTGACCCCTGGGGTGGGGTCAATTTTGACCCCTGGGGACATAATTTGAACAAATTTTGTAGAGGTCCACTAGGCAATGCTACAAGTGAAATATCTAAACTCTAGGTCTTCCGGTTTATTTTTAGAAATTTTTAAAGATTTTCCTATGTAAAATCAAGTGACCCTTGGGGCGGGTCAATTTTGACCCGGGATCATGATTTGAACAACTTTAGTAGAGGTCCACTAGGCAATGCTACAAGTCAAATATCTAAGCTCTAGAAGAAGATTTTTTAAGATTTTCCTATGTAAAATCAAGTGACCCCTGGCGCGGGGCCATGATTTGAACAAATTTTGTAGTGGTCCACTAGGCAATGCTACATGTGATATATCTAAGCTCTAGGCCTTCTGGTTTATTTTTAGACTTTTTTTAAAGATTTTCCTATGTAAAATCAAGTGACCCCTGGGGCGGGGTCAATTTTGACCCCGGGGTCATGATTTGAACAAACTTGGTAGAAGTCCACTAGGCAATGCTTCACACCAAATATCTAAGCTCTAGGGCTTCTGGTTTTTGAGGAGAAGATTTTTAAAAAATTTCCTTTCGGTTGCCATGGCAACCAGAGTTCTGCTTGGTATTCAATTCTTTGAACAATTTTGAAAGGGGGCCAACCAAGGATCATTCCTGTGAAGTTTGGTGAAATTCTGCCCAGGGGTTTTCAAGAAGAAGATTTTTTTACAAATTGTTGATGCACGACACACAACGACGACGCAGGACGGACATCAAGCGGTCACAATAGCTCACCTTGTCAGTTCGTGACAGGTGAGCTAAAAAACAGCAAATTCTTATGTGTTTCGGTAAAAGTTTGTCAGTAATTAAGTTTTAAAGCCTTCTTAAATAATATAGCATTATTCACAATTATCTTAAGAAAATTTGTTGTTGTTGTTGTTCGATCAATCTGGAGGCCAGTCCCTTAAAGAAGAGGGTCATGATGACCCTGGATCACTCACCTGAGTAATATGAGCTACATGTTTCAAATGTCAAACTGAAGATAAAATATTAAGAAAGTCAGTAGGTCATATTCATGGTTAATGGGATTCAGTTTTACGATTGGTATACAAAACTGTGTATGTCATCAAAATTTCAAGGCTGTATCTTAAACAAGAGGGCCAAGATGGCCCTAGGTCGCTCACCTGATAAACATACCATAACAGTGTAAACATGTTTGACATAGTTATTTCATGGAAACAAATATTCTGACCAATTTTCATTAAGATTGGATAAAAAATGTGGTCTCTTAAGTGTAAACAAGCATTTTCTTCAATTTGACCTAGTGACCTAGTTTTTGAGCTAAGATGACCTATATTCGAATTCGACCTAGATTTGATGAAGGCAATCATTCTGGCTAAATTTCATCAACCTCGATTAAAAAATACAGCCTCTATCGCATACAAAACTTTTTTCTTTGATTTGACCTAGTTTTTGATCCCCGATGACCCATATTCAAACTTGACCTAGATTTTATCAAGGCAATCATTCTGACCAAAATACATGAAGATCAATTAAAAAATACAGCCTCTATCGCATACACAAGGTTTTTCTTTGATTTGACCTAGTGACCTAGTTTTTGACCCCAGATGACCCATTTTCAAAACTGGCCTAGATTTCATCAAGGTTATCATTCTGACAAAATTTCATGAAGATCAGTTGAAAAATACAGCCTCTATCGCATACACAAGGTTTTTCTTTGATTTGACCTAGTGACCTATTTTTTAACCCCAGATAACCCATTTTCGAACTCAGCCTAGATTTCATCAAGGTAATCATTCTGACCAAAATTCATGAAGATCAATTGAAAAACACAGCCTCTATCGCATACACAAGGTTTTTCTTTGATTTGACCTAGTGACCTAGTTTTTGACCGCAGGTGACCCATTTTCGAACTTGGCCTAGATTTCATCAAGGTAATCATTCTGACAAATTTTCATGAAGATCAACTGAAAAATACAGCCTCTATCGCATACACAAGGTTTTTCCTTGATTTGACCTAGTGACCTAGTTTTTGACCCCAGATGACCCATTTTCGAACTCGACCTAGATTTCATCAAGGTAATCATTCTGACCAAAATTCATGAAGATAAAATGAAAAATACAGCCTCTATCGCATACACAAGGTTTTTCCTTGATTTGACCTAGTGACCTAGTTTTTAACCCCAGGTGACCCATTTTCAAACTTGGCCTAGATTTCATCAAGGTAATCATTCTGACAAAATTTCATGAAGATCAATTGAAAAATACAGCCTCTATCACATACACAAGGTTTTTCCTTGATTTGACCTAGTGACCTAGTTTTTGACCCCAGATGACCCATTTTCGAACTCGGCCTAGATTTCATCAAGGTAATCATTCTGACAAAATTTCATGAAGATCAATTGAAAAATACAGCCTCTATCACATACACAAGGTTTTTCCTTGATTTGACCTAGTGACCTAGTTTTTGATCCCAGATGACCCATTTTCGAACTCGGCCTAGATTTCATCAAGGTTATCATTCTGACCAAAATTCATGAAGATCAGTTGAAAAATACAGCCTCTATCGCATACACAAGCTAAATGCTGACGGACGACAGACAACAGACGCCGGACATCGAGCGATCAGAAAAACTCACCTGAGCATTGCTCAGGTAAGCTAAAAACAGGAAAGTGGTCAGTAGGTCAAGGTCACAGTCAAGTGACATCATATTACTTGGGGTCATCAGGTAATTATAATTAAACAGTCTTGGAAATAGGATCAGATGATTTTTTAAGTATTTCTTCCTATATAACTTGCATAATAACTAAGTAACCCTAGGGCGGGGCCTCTTTTATCCGCAGGGGCATAATTTGAACAATTTTGGTAGAGGAACTCTAGACAATGCATCATACCAAATATCAAAAGCCTAAGTCATATGGTTTCAGAAAAGAAGTTTTTTCCTATAAAAGTCTATATAAAACTTGGGACCCCCAGGGCAGGGCCTCTTTTCATCCCAGGGGTACAATTTGAACAAATTTGGTTTCGGACCATAAGACAATGCTACAAACCAAATATCAAAGGTCTAAGTGTTGTGGTTTCGGAGAAAAAGATTTTTAAACTTTTTTTCCTATACAAGTCTATGTAAAATTTGGGATTCCCGGGGCAGGGCCATATTTGACCCTGGGGGATAATTTAAACAATGTAGAGGACCACTAGATGATACTACATACCAAATACCAAAGCCCTAGGCCATGTAGTTTTGTACAAGAAGATTTTCAAAGTTTTCCCTTTATAAGTCTATATAAACAATGTGACCCCCGGGATGGGGCAATATTTGACCCTAAGGGAATAATCTGAACAATTTTGATAAAGGACCACTAGATGATGCTACACACCAGTGGTTTTGGACAAGAAGACTTTCAAAGTTTTCACTATACAAGTCTATATAAACCATGTGACCCCCCGGGGCGGGGCCATATTTGACCCTAGGGTGATAATTTTGGTAGAGGACGACTAGATGATGCTACACACCAGATATCAAAGCCCTAGGGCCTGTGGTTTTGGACAAGAAGATTTTTAAAGTTTTTCCTTTCGGTTGCCATGGCAACCAGAGTTCTGCATGGAATTCAATTCTTTGAACAATTTTGAAAGGGGGCCACCCAAGAATCGTTCCTGTGAAGTTTGGTGTAATTCTGCCAAGTGGTTTTCAAGAAGATTTTTTTAGAAAATGTTGACGGACACACTACGGACATTGAGCGGTCACAAAAGCTCACCATGAGCCTTTGGCTCAGGTGAGCTAAAAAGCTATTCCTTTCATTTGACCAAGTGACCTAGTTTTTGACCCAATATGACCCCGTTTTGAACTTGGCTTAGGAATAATCAAGGTAAACACTCTGACCAAGTTTCATGAAGATAGGGTCAAAAATATGGCCTCAGAGTGTTAACAAACACTTCCTTTGAGAGAGTGACCTAGTTCTTGACTCCACATGACCCAGTTTCTTACATGGCCTAGGAATCTTCAAGTTTCATGAAGACAGGGTCATAAATGTGGCCTCTAGGGTGTTGACAAGCTTTTCCTTTGACCTGGTGACTTAGTTTTTGACCCACATGACCAAGTTTCATGGCCAAGAGATCAAGATAAATATTCTGTGCAAGTTTTATCAAAGCATAAATATAACCTCTATATGGCTGAAAGGGCCAATATAGAAATCATGATTCATGATTCATGATGGAATATAGTCGTTTTTCGAAAGGAACCGAAATAACATTGTGACTAAAGTTGTTTTTAAGTGTGGTTATCGAATCGAATGTAAAATTCACTTCTACTGTGTTCACAAGGTAAAATTAACAAATTTTGGCTCTTTCAGGGGTCAATCAGGAGTCGTTACTCAAGAACGTATGACAAGTTGTGTGTAAGTTTTATTAAAATCAATTGCAAAATGTGGTCACTACCATGTTCACAAGCCAAACATAGCAAATTTTGACCCTTTAAGGGACCATAAATCTGGAACCTGTGATGGGATCTGGCCAGTTTTCGAAAGGAACTGAGATATTATGTCAATACAAGTTGTGTGCAAGTTTGATTAAAATCGGTTATAAAATGTGGTCTCTATCATGTTCACACGAAATTTTGGATGGACGACGGAAGGTCAACTGACAAAGCTCACCTTGTCACTAGGTGATAGGTGAGCTACAAAAGGAATATGATACCAATATGAAGCTTGTATGTGAAGTTTTATTGCATTTGGTCAGGTAGTTGCTGCAAATCCTGTTCACATCTGACTAAAGGATGATCTGAATAGCTCTATTATTCGAAAACTTTCCAAACAGCTAAATCACAGTATTTTCAACACAAGATTTGAATTAAGGTGAGAAAATAGATAAATTTTAACAACACATCATGTAATTGTGCTCACTGACTATATTAAAAAATGTTTATTTTAAAGGTCCATTACTAAGGGAAAGTGAGTTGGCAATTTTTTTCATAGCCAGTGCATAGACTTCTGCAAGACACTAAATAATGAAGATTGGCAGGTCAAAATTTACAGAAGGTCTTTGGAACTCAAAGAAATGTATGTGTATTATGTTGAAATTTCAATGAATCGACAGAATGACCCCCCCCAGGTCTTTTTAACTTTCTTCATACTTCATAGAAAAATAATTGTACATATACTGCGATTTATTTCGAATTTTTACCTACCAACTTTCATTTTCCAATAAAATGAAATAGTTTCTGTGCTTTTTAAAAGAAATTAAAATGTTCACTTTCCTTAGTATTGGACCTTTAAGGTCTGAGGTAACTGGAGTAATAATTGAGAAAAGTTAAGTAACTTACTATTCCAGTCTTAATTTGGTCTCATCTTTCTTTTCAACCTCTGAACATTTTTTCCCAAAATGTTCTTCCCACTCTACTTGACAATAACGGCATGACTCCTGAAGGTAACATGATACAAAATGAAAACATATCTGATATATCTGATGTTTACTTATGATAAGTTAGAGCGTAATGGCTGTCAGAATTTGCATTTGTCAGGTGTAAGCAGTGTATATTGAGCACTAGGTGCAGGCTGAATTTTACTAGTATCCCAGCCAGTCACTTTGCAAGTTATGGGCCCTAACAATGAAGCAAATTATGACAAACATGAAGGTCAAGCGACAAGCATCCTAATCAGAAACAAAAGCTGTCTCCACAAAAAAAAAATCACACATCATTCCATGACTTTGACCTTGATCTGACACACCTTCTCAATATGGTTAACATTTGTGTCAAATTATTTTCAAATCCCTTGATAAATGGCAGAGTTATGGACCAGACAAGACACACCTTTGACTTCTAAGTGTGACCTTGACCTCGGAGCTATGGGTATGGGTCTTGCGCATGACATGTCATCTCAATATAGGGAACATTTATGCCAAGTAATTTTAAAATCCATTCATCAATGGCAGTTATGGACCGGACAAGAAACAGACCATGTTAACCTTTAACCTCTAAGAGTGACCTTGACCTTGGTGATAGGGCTCTGGATCTCGCGAATGACATGTCGTCTCATTATGGGGAACATTTTTATGCTATGTAATTTCAAAATCCCTTCATGGATGGCAGAGTTATGGACTGGACACGAAACAGACCCTGTTAACATTTGACCACTAAGTGTGACATTGACCTTAGAGCTAGGGGTCTCGTTCTTGCGCATGACACGTCGTCTCATTATGGTGAACATTTATGCTAAGTTATTTTAAAATCCCTTTATGGATGGCAGATTAAAGCCTTGACAAGAATCTACACGGATGCATACATGCACAGCTGCACGGACAGTGCGATTTTAATATGCCCAACTTTGGGGGCATATAAAAACTTGTGAAGAAGACATTACAGGGATGATATGGATCAAGTTAAATGAAGATCCACCAAGCAGTTCAAGAAAAAATGTAAAAAGAATAAGAAATTCTATCTTATCTCATGTGTCCCCTTATAGGGGTCATGTGCCAACCCTTTCCCCATTTGAAGAGATTTAACAGAGGATTTTTAAGAATGCTACAGGCAAAGTTTGATGAAGATTCATTAAGTGCTTCATGGGACAGGTTGTTAAAATGAATTTCTATTTTTTGATCCAGTGGCGCAAAGGAGACAACAAGTGCCCCAATATGAATACACAAGAGGGTCATGATGACCCTATATCGCTCACCTGTTAAACTTAGCTTGGGAATCATCAAGATAAACATTGTGACAAAGTTTCATGAAAATAGGACCCCACATGACCCAGTTTCTAAATTGGCCTAGGAATCATCAAGACAAACATCTTTACCAAGTTTCATGAAGATAGGCCTCTTCAGTGTTAACAAGGCTGTCTGACAGACAGCTATATCCCCCGTTGTTGTTGTGGATAGTGAAAGGGTTGATGGTATTGGGCAGACCTTGAGCCAACATGGCTGACTGTGTTCTGCACATCCTCTTGATGAGGTGATCATTTGACCCAAGTTTCATGAAAATCCTTCAAGGGGTTTAGGAGATACGGAGTGGACACAAAATGTTACTGACAGACAGAAGGACAGAAGACGGACAGAGACCATTCCTATAGCCCCCTATCACTTGTAGCAGAGGATGAACAAGCTTTTCCTTTGATTTGAGCAAGTGACCTAGTTTTTAAACCTACATGACCCAGTTTTGATCTTGGCCTAGGAATCATAAAGATAAACATTCTGACCAAGTTTCATGAAGATAATGGCCTCAAGAGTCTTAACAAGCTTTTCCATTGATTTGACCTGGTGACCTAGTTTTAGATACTGTAAGACCCAGTTTTGAACTTGGGATTGGAATCATCTAGATATTCTGACCAAGTTTCATGAAGACAGGGTCATAAATGTGGCCTCTAGGGTGTTAACAAGCTTTTCCTTTGATTTGACCTAGGGGCCGTGGCCGAGTGGTTAAGGTTGCTGACTTCAAATCACTTGCCCCTCATCGATGTGGGTTCGAGCCTCACTTGGGGCAATGAATTCTTCATGTGAGGAAGTCATCCAGCTGGCTTAAGGATTCTGTGTTTCTACCCAGGTGCCCGGTTGTGATGAAATAATACATGGAGGGGCACCTGGGGTCTTCCTCTACCATCAAAGCTGGAAAGTCGCTATAATCATGACCTATAATTGTGTCGGTGTGACGTTAAACCCAATAAAAAAAAACAAGAGATCACAGAGTGATCTTGGCGCCCACCAATGTGCCATTTTTGAGTGTTCCAAATTTCAAGACTTACTGATGAGCTCAAGGTCAAATTTCATTTCCGTACACAACACTGTGCATGTGGTCCAAATTCAAAAGCTGTAGCTTGAGAAATGTGAAAGTAGGTCACTAGATCAATTTCAAGGACAAAGTTCTTTGTACACAAAACTATGCATGTGCATCAAGTTTGAAGGCTGTAGTTTGAGAAATTTGAAAGTAGGTCACTAGGTCAATCTTAAGGTCACAGTTTATTTTGGTACAAAAAACTATGCAAGTGGTTCAAATTTGAAGGCTGTAGCTTGAGAAATGTGAAAGTAGGTCACTAGGTCAATGTCAAAGTTTGTTTCGGTACACAATCCTATGCATGTGGTCTAAATTTGAAGCCTGTAGCTACAGAAATGTGAAAGTAGGTCACTAGGTCAATCTTAAGATCAAAGTTCATTTCGGTACACAAAACTAAGCAAGTGGTCCAAATTTGAAGGCTGTAGCTCGAGAAATGTGAAAGTAGGTCACTAGGTCAAAATCAAGGTCAAATTTTATTTCGGAACACAGAACTATGCATGTGGTCCAAATTTGAAGCCTGTACAAAAATGTGAAAGTAGGTCACTAGGTCAATGTAAAGGTCAAAGTTTGTTCAGTACACAAAACTATGCAAGTGGTTCAAATTTGAAGGCTGTAGCTCGAGAAATGTGAAAGTAGGTCACTAGGTCAAAATCAATGTCAAATTTTTTTCAGAACACAGAACTATGCATGTGGTCCAAATTTGAAGCCTGTACCTTCAAACATGTGAAAGTAGGTCACTAGGTCAATGTAAAGGTCAAAGTTTGTTTCGGTACACAAAACTAAGCATGTGGTCCTAATTTGAAGGCTGTAGCTTGAGAAATGTGAAAGTAGGTCACTAGGTCAAAATCAAGGTCAAATTTCATTTCGGAACACAAAACTATGCATGTGGTCCAAATCTAAAGCCTGTACCTTCAAAAATGTGAAAGTAGGTCACTAAGTCAATGTCAAGGTCAAAGTTTTTTCAGTGCTCAAAACTATGCATGTGGTCCAAATTTGAAGGCTGTAGCTACAGAAATGTGAAAGTAGGTCACTAGGTCAATACCAAGGTCAACTCATGTCAAGGTTCATCTTGCCACTCAAAACCATACATGTGGTCCAAATTTGAATATTGTAGGTTACTGACAAGAAGATTTTAAAAGCTTTTCCCTATATAAGTCTATATGAACCATGTGACCCCAGGGCGGGGCCATATTTGACCCTAGGGGGATAATTTGACCAAACTTGGTAGAGAACCACTAGATGATGCTACATAACAAATATCAAAGCCCTAGGTTTTGTGGTTTGGGCAAGAAGATATTCAAAGTTTTTCCCTGTATAAGTCTATGTAAACCATGTGACCCCCGGGGCGGGGCCATATTTGACCCTAGGGGGATAATTTGAAAAATCTTAGTAGAAGACCACTAGATGATGTCACATACAAAATATCAAATCCCTAGGCCCTATGGTTTTGAACAAGAGGTTTTTCAAAGTTTTTCCCTATATAAGTCTATATAAACCATGTGACCCCCGGGGCGGGGCCATATTAGACCCCGGGGAAATAATTTGAATCATCTTGGTACAGGACCACTAGATGATGCTTCATTCCAAATATCAAAGCCCTAGGCTCTGTGGTTTTGGACAAGAAGATTTTCAAAGTTTTTCCCTATATAAATCTATGTAAATTATAGAAATAAACAAAGGGCCATAACTCACTAAAAAATTGTTGAACCAGTCTGATTTTCAGGCGGACACAACTAGAGTACCAATACATCATTCTGACAAAGTTTGGTCAAAATGCCCCTTGTAGTTTCTGGGGAGATGCGATAACGAGAAATTGTTAACGGAAGGACGGACGGACGGACGTCGGACCACGGACGCAGAGTGATTTGAATAGCCCACCATCTGATGATGGTGGGCTAAAAAATTGATTTGACCTGGTGACCAAGTTTTGAAAAACATTCTGTGCAAGTTTGTATCAAATCAAAGAATAAATAAAACCTTTATATTGTTTACTGTTGTTTAAAGATATTTTGCAAGTTTTATCAAATCAAACCATAAATGAAGACTCTATATGGCTGCAAAAGCCAAAATGGCAAATTTTGGTCCTTTAAGGGGCTATAACTCTGGAACCCATGACAGGATCTGACCAGTTTTCAAAAGGAACCAAGCTACAGTGCAACCTCTCCAGAGAGGCCACAACAGCATCATCAAAATTTCCCATAGCTGAAAGGACGATATATGATAAGATATGTGAAATGGACCCATAAATAATTAAAATATGAAAACTCCATAACAGAAAGTTTAACTGTCTAAAACAAAAAAGATCATAATCGTTAAAACTATGACTTAAAAAAACTTCAAAACCAAGTTATTTGTATGACTCAGACCTTTAAAATACTCGAGGTCCGTGACTTTTACCATTTTTACATGCGATTTACACACTACATGCTCGATTTTCATTGTGAGCCTGACCTGGTGTCAAGCTGAAGTTTTGCTGAGAAAATAAGGTTACTAAATTATACATTTTAAAAAAAAATCAGCTTGACATCCGGTCCCGGACTACTGAATTTCCAGTTTTTTCGCAATTTTTGGCCTCACTTTTCTTTGAAGGAAACAGGATAATGTGCTCATCTCTAAGCAACCGAGCATCAAACAGATACGCTGGAGTTTTGTTCTAATCATGAAACTGATAACCAAAAGTTGTTTTTATAAGTAAATTAATTGTTAAGAGCCGAGTTAAATGCAAAAGTGAAACTGAAAGTAGATCTAGACATTTTGATGATCAGTTACTGTATTTCGGGATTATATTCAAACTGATTTTGTTTAAGTGGCATTTTTAAAGAAAAAATAAATTGTAACTAAAGTTGTTCAAAAAGTTAATTGTTATTGTATACTTAAATGTTACAGAGACCAGAAAGATAACTCATGCAAACCGCAACTAGTAGACACATGTAGATTATTATTAATAGTTCTTTAATGTAAAAATTATGACGTAGATCTAGTTTATATAAGTCTCTATGACGCAATCAGTACACACGACGGCTGAAATGTTTATGCCTGCAAGAAATATAAGTTTTATAAGTCTGCAAGACACTCTCTACCAAGAAGAGATAGGTCAAAATACACCTAACAATTGGATGTAACATGTATTTTGTATCACAGAAAAGTAGTCTCGATTTTTCCCATGGCCAGTAATAAACAAGAGCTGTCACTAATGGTGACAAATGCCACCCAGCAGCACATTGACCTTTGACCTGGTGATCTTGACCTTTGAGCTGGTGACCCCAAAGTCAGTAGGGGTGGTTTACTCAATAAGTACTATCAGTATGTGAAGTTTGAAGGTCCTGGGTGAAGTGGTTCCCGAGTAAAGTGCCTTCATACAAAAAGTTAACGTTGGCCCCTGTGATCTTGACCTTTGACCTGGTGACCCCAAAGTCAGTAGGGTTGGTGTACTCAATAAGTACTATCAGTATGTGAAGTTTGAAGGTCCTGGGTGAAGTGGTTTGTGAGTAAAGTGCCTTCATGCAAAAAGTTAACGTTGGCCCCTGTGACCTTGACCTTTGACCTGGTGACCACAAAGTCAATAGGAGTGAGGTACTCAATAAGTACTATCAGCACGTGAAGTTTGAAGGTCCTGGGTGCAGTGGTTTGCGAGTAAAGTGCCTTCATGCAAAAAGTTAACGTTGGCCCCTGTGACCTTGACCTTTGACCTGGTGATTCCAAAGTCAGTAGGGGTGGTGTACTCTATAAGTACTATCAGCATGTGAAGTTTGAAGGTATTGGCTGCAGTGGTTCGCGAGTAAAGTGCCTTCATGCAAAAAGTTAACGTTAGTCCCTGTGACCTTGACCTTTGACTTGGTGACCTCAAAGTCAGTAGGGGTGGTGTACTCAAAAAGTATTACCTGCATGTGAAGTTTTAAGGTCCTGGGTGCAGTGGTTCGTGAGTAAAGTGCCTTCTTGCAAAAAGTTAACGTTGGCCCCTGTGACCTTGACCTTTGACCTGGTGACCCCAAAGTCAATAGGAGTGGTGTACTCACAGGGCTTTTTCAGGGGGGTTTGGGAAAAAGGCCCCTGGTCATATTGGGAATTTTTTACGCGGTAAATTGTCAAATTTGGGAAAATATACTGACAAATTAAATGAGTTTTTAATTAATATATATTAGTTTAAATCTTCAGTTTCAAATTTTACTGGTAGTGTACCCCCTTGTAAAATTTTGAGATTTTTTTTTTGGGGTTTGGTTTTTAAAATTTATTGCCTAAAAATAAAAAAAAACTCTTATTGTCATGTTTAAAATTTTTTGTTTACAGTTTTTTTTTCACCAAATTTATAACGAAATTACCAAAAAAATTTAAAATGGCAAAGTGTGTGTTTTTTCGGGGTGAAAAAAACTGGGCCCCGAAAAATTGGAAAATTGATTTTAAGGTTTAAGAGCTACCTGTAAACATGTTTTGGACTTTATTCAATTAATAGGGGGTTTTTATGTTTTGGAGGGGTTTTTGGCATAAAAATCATAAATTTTTCACCCAAAATTTTGTAATTTTTTTTTTGCCGAGGGGGCCAGACGGTAATTTTTACTAAAAATGAAACGATTTGGGTTTTTTCAAAATTTTTTGTTTTTACTTGGCAAAAAAACAAAATTTGGGGGAAGAATTTTTACTAAAAAAAAACAGAAAGAAAACTGATTTCATTTGGGAAAATTTTTTCTTTGGGGGGGGAAAATTTTTTCCCTCCAGTTTGGGGAAAAAATAGAGAAATTTTTGGGCTTTGGGAATGGGGCCGAATATGGCCCCCGTGATTTTAGGGGAAAAACCCCTGACTCAATAAATACAAAAAAAGCAAGTGAAGTTTGAAGGTCCGGGGCAGTGGTTCGCGGGGTTAAAGGGGTTTCATGCAAAAAATTTAACTTTTAGCCCCTGGGGCCCTTTGACCTTGGGGGGTGACCCCACAGTGGGGTTTGGTGTACCAAAAAAGACTTTTCAGCAGTAAATTTTTTTGAAGGTTTTTAAAGGGTTCTGGGTGAAAGGGGTTCGCAAAGTAAAGTGCCTTCATGAAAAAAGTTAACGGGGTGAGAACGAAGGGGCCTGACAGTTGAAAACTAATAGGGGCCCCCCTTTGGGGGGAAAAAAAATTTTACAATATAAATGTAATGGATAACAAAGGAACATAATTTTTAAAAACAAGGGGGTCATTGACCCTAAAGCGCTAAAGGGTTTAAAAAGGCTTCAATTGGTTTTTGTAAATACAGGTTAGGTTTCTTCTATGTTTTTATAATAAACACCCCCTTTTGAACCTGGGCAATAATTTTAGACATTAAAAAATTGAATCACTCCCAAAATACAAGGCAACCTAAGCTATAAGGGCACAACCCTATAATGGATTCGAGAAGAAAAGTGACAACCCCCCCTGGCACCCCTTTTTTGATAAATTTGGAAAATTTGAATAATCTTGGCAGGGGGCCCACCAAAAAACCTTTGTGAAAAATTTTTAAAAAATTTGGGCCGCAGTTTCACATAATTTGTTTGTTTTTTTTGGGTTTTTTGGGCCTTTTTTAACGGGTTTCCCGTCATGAAACGGGGGGCCCTTTTAACCAACCAGTTTTCCTGGCTTCTGTACAGTAAAAACCGTTCTCCCCCAAGTAACTCCCAAAACTTCCCCACAGGAATCAGAGGGGGAGGACTAATGTTTTCAGACACAAGTCTTTTTCCCAAATAGTCCCCCGGAAAAACATACCCCCGGGGGCCCGATGAGGGAATCAAAACCCGGTGATCGAAAGACCAAGGGCTCAAACCACTGACCCTAAGGCGGGCGGGGTTTTTTCACATAAAAAAGTTTTTAAAAGGGCCCCTTTAAAAACTATAGGGAAAAAGTGCCCACGCTGTTCCCAGCCATTTTTTTTTGCATAATGAAATACCCCCCGCCGGGAGACATTTTCCCCCGCATTTTCAGTATATCTCGGGTCCCCCCCGGGACTTAAAAACCCGGGGGTTTAAAAAAAAAAATTTCAGAAAAAAAAGTCCTCTGAAAAAAAATCAATTCAAACCCAAATGTTGCCCTTAAAAAATATTTAAAATTTAAATCGAGTCCCCGGGGGGGAAAAACCTTCAAACAAATTTTTGAAAAGGTTATAACCAGCTTGTTTATCAAAAGATAAAAGCCCCAAGGTTTTAATTACAAAACCCCCTACTGTCACCATCTGAAAAACAATTAACCTTTTTTAAATTTTCCCTTTGGGCCCAATTTGGGTAAACATGCTCAAACGATATTTGTCTATTAAATAAAAAAAAAAGGGACGCAAAACCCGAATTTTAAAAACAAGGGGGCCATAAAGGGCCCCTGTTTTGCTAACCGCCCAAAGCCCAAAAACCATCAAGATTAACAATCTGCCCAAGGATTCTTTTAAGTTTGGGCATAAATTTGGCCTCTAAAGGGGGTTAAATAGCTTTCCTTTGATTTGCCCCTGGCCCTGTTTCTGACCCCACATGCCCCAAAGTTTTAAACGGACCTAAAGATTCCCAAAGATTAACATTCTGATAATTTTCGAAGATCAGTCAAAAATGTGGCCCCCAAGGGGGTTTTTTAAAGGGACTTTTCCTTTAAATTGACCTGTGCCCCTATTTTTTGCCCCTACCGACCCAGTTTTAAAATGACCATAGTTTAAATCAGTTTAAACCCTTTTGAAAAAGTTTCAGGAAGTAGGTTAAAGGGGGCCCTCAAACGGTAAAAAAGGGTTTTCCCTTTTGTTTTGGCCCCAGGCCCTAGTTTTCAACCCCGGGACCCGGATTCGAATTGACCAAAGTTTACCAAGTTTAAACCCTTCTGACTAATTTTCATGAAAATACAGTCAAAAATGTGGCCTTGGGGGTTTTGTTAACAATTTTTCCCTTTGAAATGACCCTGTGCCCTATTTTTGGGACCCCCCCTAAACCCCTAGTTTTAAACCCTGCCCCATAGATAATCAAGATTAAAACTTTCTGCCAAGTTTCATGAATACGGCAAAAAAATTGACCTCTGGTTTTAATAAGCTTTTCCTTTGATTTGACCGTTGACTTACCCTTTGACCCCAATTTAAAAAGTTTTCTTTTGAGGGTAAACTTTAAAGGGTTTTGGCCAAAATGTGCCCTCTAGGTTTTAAAAAGTTTTTCCCTTTTGATTGACGGGGGGACCAAATTTTTGCCCCGAAAACCCAATATCGAAATCATCCAAGATTTTTGGGGGGAACTTTCACCAATTTTCTTTAAAAGTTTGGGCCCCCCAAAATGTGACCTTAGAGTGTTAACAATAAAAATTTTTGACGACGCCGAGAGGGAAAACAGGGCGATCACAAAAAAAAAAACCTTTTAGAAATATGTGCTCAGGGGGCCCCTAAAAAAAAATATTTTAACCCAGTCTAAAAGATACGTAATTTTACCGCCACCTGCCAAATTTGTATTTTTCGTTTCCCTGACCTCAATATTTATCTAGCCATCGGGGAAGAAAAGGGTTTATAGGCTAACACCGGGGTTGATGTTTCCCCCCCCCCCTTTTAAAAAAAATCAACCCCCAATTTAAAAAAAGGGGGCCCATAAAGGGCCCCTGTAGCTCAAAGACCTAAAAACCCCAAAGTTTCTTTAAAGACAAAAATTTGACCAATTTATTAAGATATGGTCAAAAATGTGGCCTCTAGGGGTTTTAAACAGTTTTTCCTGTGTTTTTACCTAGTGACCTATTTTTTGACCCACATACCTAGATTAAAAATTGGCCCAGAGATTTTCAAGTTTAAAATTCTAAAAAAAGGGTTTCAGGGAAAGATACAGGCAAAAATGGGGCCCTTTCTACATTTGGAACCCGGGCTTTTTTTGGATTTGACTGGTGCCCTATTTTTTGGGAACCCCAGAAAACCCAATATAATCTCGCCCAAGACTTTTTAGGGGTAACATTTCCCAAGTTTTATTAAGTTTGGGCCCAAATTGGGACCTCTAGGTTTTAAACCCGTTTTTCCTTTTTTTTAACTGGGACCTATTTTTGGGGGCCCCAAAGATGACCAAATATCAAATCATCCAAGATTTTTTTAAAGGGGTTTAAAATTCGGACCAATTTCTTAAGTTGGGGCCAAATATGGGGCCACTAAAAGGTGTAATAAGTTTTTCCTTTGATTTAAACCTGTTGATTTATTTTTTACCACCTTTCAAAGATTTCATTGGGGGTTTAAATCTTTTAATTTTTGGCCCAAAAACTGTGCCCTTAGGGGTTTTAAAACAAGCTTTTTTTGACTGACCGGGTGCCCTATTTTTTGACCCCAGAAACCCAAATCGAAATTTAACCCAAGATTTTATTGGGGGGAAACTTTCCCGCCCAATTTTCTTTAAGGGGGGCCCAAAAACTGGGACCTCTAGATTTTAAAACAATAAATTTTTGACGACCCCGATGACGGAAAAAGGGTGATAAGATAGCTCACCTTAGCCATTTGGTGCTCAGGTGAGCTAAAAAAATTTTTTTAACCGGGCTGAAAGTATACTTTCATTTTACCGCCCCCCCAAAAGGAATTTCCCGTTTTCGCTGACCTCAATATTTATTAGCCATCAGGAAGAGAGGGTATAGTGCAAAAACCCCGGGTTTGATGTTTAAATTTAAAAAAAATCAACCACAAAAACCAAAAGGGGGGCCATGAAGCCCCCTGTAGGGCTCAAAGCCCTTTAAAAACCCCAAAAGATATCAAGATAAAACTTTTGCCCAAAGTTTCTAAGTAGGGTCAAAAAATTGTGGCCTCTAGAGGGAAAAACAGTTTTTCCTTTTGATTTACCTAGTGCCCCTATTTTTTGCCCCTCCTTTACCTAGTTTAAAATTGGGACCCAAGTTCATCAAAAATAAAATTCGGCCCAAATTTTCATAAAAATAATTTCAGAAAATGTAAAACTTAAAAGGGGAAAAAAGCTTTTCCTTTGACTTGCCCCGGTTTAAACCTATTTTTTAAACCCGATGCCCCCAAAATTGAATTGCCCAAAATTTTTAAAGGGTAACTTCGGCCCAAAGGGTTTCATAAAGGGGGGCCCCAAAAAATTTTTGACCTCTGAGTTGTGAAAAAAGTTTTTCCCTTTGGATTTGCCCTGGGGGCCCTATTTTTTGCCCCAGAGGGACCCAATATTAACTTGCAAGAATTTAAAAGGGGTAAATTCGGCCCCAATTTTCCGAAGTTAGTAAAAAACCTGGCCCTTAGAGTTTAAACAGTGAAAAATTTTGACAAATGGACAAAAAGCAAGGGGACCCCGGGGGCGATACAAAATCTTTTTTGAGAAATTTCATGCCGGTGAGCTAAAAAGGGGGAATGTCTCCCCTAATGCATTTTGTACAGGAAAGAAGAAAAAAGGAGACAAAAGGAAAAAGTCAAAGGGACACTGTGGTTGGCTGCAATAGGGATCATCTCTTGGAGGGTTCCAGTTACCCACAATTTTCAACATTCGGGGCCTAGGGGTTTCTCAAGTATTGTCAGGCCCGGGACCTTGATTTTTGGGTTAAAGTGCCCCCAAAATCAAGGGGGGTAATTACTCGCAGCCCAATATCTTTTAAGTTTAACTTTTGGGTTTCAAGTGGTTTCAAGTTTTTGTTGGAAAAAAGAGTTTCTTTTGTTAAACCCCCCTTGCCCTTTGCCCTTTGATGGAGGCCCTCCAAAAAAAATGGGGGATATGCATTTACTCTGAATCCTATCACCCTATCAATTTTGAAGGTTCTGGGGCCCAAAGGTTCCCCCAAGTTTTTGCCCAAAAAATCAAATTCCTTTTTCGTCTGCGGAACCCTTTTTACCTTTAACTCTTGAGGCTGATATAAAATTTACCCCCTTTGACGTCAAAAAAACTTTTACTGTTTAAATTTTCAAATCCCCACTCGGGGCATTTAATTAAAATCATCATGGAAAATTTTTAAAACTAACTTAAAAGATTTTCCCAAAGTTTAAAAAAAATTCATATTATCCATTTTTGTCCGAAAATTATATAAAAAATGGATAAAATTTAAAACCTTCGAAACATTCATTTTTTTTTACACCCTACTCCCAGTCGAGACTGCCAAAACGCCCCCCCGGAATTTGGGCCGTTTCCCTGTCTAGGTGACCCTTTTTTATGCCCCGGGAAAAAAAATTTTAAATTTAAAAGAGCCTAAATTTAACCCAACCCCCCTCCCTTTAGCGAAAAGGGCGACTGTGAAATCGGCTCCCGAATCGATTTTTAGCCCGTTTTCAGCGACTTTGGACGCCCCTCTAAAGATTTTTTCCCAAGATAGATTTGCCGTTCTTTATCCCGCGGGGAAGTTTTTTGAGCAAAAACTTTTTGGTTTACAAAAAAAGGGGAAATGAAAAACATACAAAGAACTGTTTTAAATTTTGAAAGCATGTTAAGGCATTTGAATTGCTGGGATTGGGAAAAAAGGGGGGGTTTAAAAGTCGTTGAAAAATTTCGGGGGCGGTGATAATTAACTTTATTCCTGGAAAAAAAAATTTATGGGGGTTATTTTTAACAGGAAACGCGATTTTTTAAACACAGTTTAAAGATGCACCCAAAAATCAATTAAATGTCAATAAAACAATTGAAACCCCAAAAATATAAATATCTTTAAACCCTCTTTGGTAAATGTTAAAAGGGAAAACACTTAATTTTAAATGCCCCCCTTTATTTTTTCCCGATCATGAGCTTAAATTTTTTTTATCAACTTCATATGAAAAATGCAAATTATTTTAAATTCATATTTTACCCAATATGAAATTTAAAAAAAATTTAGTATTTAATCTTTCCATTCCTACCAAAAAGGGGCCCAAATATATAAGTATTCGATATTAGGTATTTAAATTTGGGAAAAAAATATATGAAACCAGGTCATCTTTTAAGTGAAAATGTTTTAGAGGGACCCCCGTCATATGTGCCCTTTTTTCGTGCCCCCCAAAAGTCGGTCTCTTAAAAAAAATTTCCAAATGTGTTTAAAAAATTTTGAACATTTCCGTTTTTAAAAATTTTTTAACATAAAAGGGCACATTAAACCAATAAAAAATAAAATTAATACAGCCCGAGTATTAACATCAGCATTACCCCAAAATTCCCACTCATTTTGAGCGAATATAAAAGGTTTTTTTCGGGGCAAAACAAATTTTCAAAACATTTTACACAAATGTAAAATTTAAAACCCCTTTTTGAAAAATTTATTACATTTACAAAAAAGGGAGTTTCCCCATAGGATGACACATCCCCCCCGATGGCACTTTAAATGAATAGTTATGGCCGATTTTTTAGAGTTGGGATTTTTGACGTACGAGCGGGGTCTTGCCCCGCGACCCCGGGGTTTTAAAGGTGTCATACTTTCATGCGTAGTTTTTTTTAAAATTTCCATGCATAAATTTGACAAAGTTTGGGGAAACAGACACGCACTATCATGAAAAAAAGACCTTTAACGTCTAAGTTTTGGGCCTTTACCCTTTTGCACGGCCTGGGGCTTGCGCGCGACACATCGTTTACTGGGTACACATCATGCCAAGTTTTTGAAAACCATCCCTCGGGTTTACAAAAAATATGGACCGGACCGCCCCTCAATGACTACCCTTTAAAGCTAAGGGGGACCCTTTACCTTTTAGCTACGGACCTGGGTCTTGGGGGCGCACATCGTCTTTTTGTGGTACACATTCATGCCAAGTTATTTGAAAAAACCACCATCGTGACAAAAATTTTGGACCCGGGCACGAAAAATGCGGGCCCCCAGACCCACAGTTCAAAAACCATAGCCAACCTTCGGGGCATAAAAAAGGGTTTTTTTTAAACCCCAAAATTTTAAAAAAGAAAAAATGTTTTGTTGTGTTTTTTATCCTTTTTATTAAAAATGATGGAAGGTACGAAAATATTTCGCTTTCTTAAAAAATTTAAAATTTCTGACCATTCAAATTCTTTATAATGAAAAATTTACGTTTGGAATCATCAAAGATACGTCAAATTTTTTCATGATATTTTCTTTAAGGAAGAAAAATCATAATATTTTTTTCAATGTAAAACAAAATTTAACGCAAAAGGGTAGGGGGAAAATTTGCGGCCTTTGTGGGATTTCGGCCCCCCGGATGTTAATAGGGTGGGCCCCCCCAAAAACAAAAAGGGTCTCTTTTTATGCCAATCATCCATGGAAAATTCCAACTTCTGGGTTAAGTAGTTTTCAAGGTTTGTCTAACAGATTTAAAACGACCAGGGGCCCCCGGACCTTTATCTTTTAAAACATCCCAAAAAAAAATAGGGGTTTATCTACTCTGCATTAATTAAACCTATAAAGTTTTTAACATTCGGGTCAAGTGGTTCTAAGTTAATTTATCGGAAATGGTTTTCCATTTTAGGCCCCCCTTTACCTTAAAACCCTTTTAAAAGTTTACCCAAAAAACGATAGGGTTCATTTACTCTGTAGGGCCAATAAACCTATGAAGTTTTTAACTTTTAGGTCCAAATGGTTTTCAAAATTTCTGACCCGGGGGGAAAAGTTTTTTTCCCTGGGTTTGGCCACCTTTTACCTGACCCTTAAAAAGAGTAAAACCCCAAAAACAATAGGGGGCATTACCTGCTGTCCAATCATCCTAAGAAGTTTTTTTCATTTTTGGGTCGTGGTTCTCAAGTTACTGGGCCTGAAATGGGTTTTTCCCGGTTTTGGCCCTTTAACCTTTACCTTTAACTGAGTGACCCCAAAATCAAAATGGTCATTACTTAAAAACAAATACCTATGATGTTTAACATTTGGGTCATGGTTTTCAAATTATGTCCCGGGAAAAGGGGTTTTTCCCTGTTCAGGCCCCCGGGACCTTGACTTTAATACAGTCACCCCAAAAAACAATAGGAGCCCCCTAAAACGGGGGGGAGGGGGGGAAAATTTAAAAAAAGTTGTCAGTCATTTTTCGTTTCCATTTTCCCTAAATTTAATGTAAAGTTCTAAGGCCCTTTTCTTATTTAAAACGGTCAAAGACATCCCGGGGCCCATGGATTTTTTCTAGTTTTTATTTGGCCCGAAAATTTTTTGCCCCAATTTAGACCCCCGTAAACAAATGCAAACCCCATGCCAGGGCCGATCAAGTTTACACCGGCAGGGGGCCCAAAAATCATTAAAAACCTTGGTAGGGGGAAGGGGATGTGGGGTTTTCCCCGGGGGGAAATCTATTTTAGGTTTCCAGAACCCCTATTTTCTGAAAAATTTTAAAAACATCTTCTTTTCTGAAAATTTTGCTTTAGAAAAAAAAAACTGGGCCCCAGGGTGACTCATACCCCCCCCAAACGGTTTTGTCACAGAAGAAAGGCAAAAACCCAAAAAAATCTTTTTAAATTTCTTTGGGAGTTTCTTCATCATGGGGTTCCCCATAAAGTAATACTAGTTTAAAAACTAGAATTGTAATACTAGTAAAATATTAAAACTCTAAATAAAAAGATACACAAAAAAGGAAAACAAAAAAAAATTTTCCTTTCCGACCCAAAGTTAACCCCGGAAAAAAAAAATTTTTTCATTTTTTCATAGGTTTTGATAAAAAGTTAAAAAAAACCTAAAAAAATTGAAAAAACTTAAAAAAAAGGGTTTTTTAAAAATAGATAATTTTCCTTTGGGAATTTTTGGGGAAGAAAAACTCAGGTTTCAAAAAGGGTTAAAAAAAAAAGGGTTTTTCCCTTTTGGGGGCCCAAGCCCAAACAGAATGAGAATAGTGAAAAAAACACAAAAAATTAAACCCTTAAAATTTATGGGTAAAAGGGGAAAAAATTCAAGAAAAATTGGGGCGAAATTATGCACCTTGTGTAAAATGATGTGGGGGGATGGGGTGGAAAAATCATTTAAGTTTAAAACAAACCCCTTTTTAAAAGTTAATTTAGATATAGTGAAAATACATCAAAAAATTAAAACCTTAAAAATTCTAAATTTAAAAAAGGGAAAAATTCTGAAAAATTTTTTTTGTAGAGTTTGAAACCTTTTGTTATGATGTGGGTGAGGAGGGGGGGAACATCTATTTTAAATTTTAATCAAAACCCCTTTTTTAAAAATTGAGGGGTATAGTGAAAAAACATCAAAATCAACCTTTAAAATTTTAAAATAAAAGGGGACATAATCATAAAAAAATTTTGCAGAGTTAAGCACCCTTTTGTCACATCATCGGGTGATGAGGTGGAACAATATTTAAGTTGAATCAAAACCATTTAGTAATAACGGGGTTTTAGTGAAAAACAACAAAAATTTAAACCTTTAAAATTTTAAGTAAAAAAGGGGGCCCTAATTCCCGAAAAAAATTGGTGTAAAAGGGGTTTTTGCACCTTGTGTCACATGATGTGGGCAATGATGTGGGGATGAGGTGGAACATCTTTTTTTTAGTTTGAATCAAATCCATTCCGTTGTAATGAGATTTAAAATGAAAATAATCAAAATAAACCTTAAAAATTTAAGTAAAAAGGGGCATAATCATAAAAAAAATGGTTTTTTTAAAAGTTATACCTTTTGGCACATGTTTTGGGGGGGATGGTGGTGGAAAAATCTATTTTTAAATTTGAATCAAAAACCAAATTTGTAATAAGGGGATATAGTGAAAATACCAAAAAAATTAAACCTTTAAAATTTAAGTAAAAGGGGACCTAATTCATGAAAAATTTGGGTCAAGGTTTTGCCCCCTTGTGTCACATGATGGGGGTGATAAGGTGGAAAAATGTATTTTTAAATTGAATCAAACCATTTTGGGAAAAAATGAGTAATAGATTTCCGGGGGCGGACGGGAGGGACGCGAAGGGGCGGGGGCCCACCCCCCAAAACTGACTCCTATATACCCCCCTCAACCCCGTTTTGGGGGGGTATAATTTCAAAAGAATTTGGGTTTTGGGTCTGATAAAATTTGGTTTCAGTTTGTATTTTAGCTCAATTAAAATAGTGCAAGGGGAAACCCTTTTTTGACCGCCCCCCTTTTTTCCGTCGTCCTTCCTTTCAAGTTTTCCAAAAACCTTCATTTGGGAAAAAAACCCTTGGGGTAACTCAAAAAAAGCCCAATGAAACCCAATTTAAAACTTGATTTCCAAGTTTCAAACTTGATTAGATTCCCAAAAACAAAAAAATTCTGACGAAAATTCTATGAAGTTCAGTTTGATAATATGTTTTTCAGGTGTGGTTTTTTTTATGGGTCGGGCTAGTGACCAGTTTTTTCCAAGTAATCCAATTTTTAATTTACCAAACTTCATAGGAAAAAAACATCTGACAAATATATGAAAAACAAGGGGACCCTGATGGTTTCCGAATCGCTAAACCGTCCCCCCCCTGCCCCCGTTTTTAAGAGTATGAAGTTTTTTTTTTTCTGTTTTTTGAAATTTGGGACCTGTTTTTTAGCTCCTGTGCCCAGTTCCAAAACCCTTTCCAGATATCATCAAGGTGAACTTTAGACCAAATTTTATTTAAGACCATTTAAAAATATGGCCCCTAGGGGAGGTGAAAGGTTTTTTATTTTTAAAACCCACTGGGCCCAGATTTGATTTGCAGTTGCCCGTTTTTGAAACTTGACCAGATTCATCAGGATGAATATTTGACCAACCTTTTAAAAAATCCCCTGAAAAAAAATTTCCCCTAGAGAGGGGCACAAGGGGTTTTTTTTATTTTATTTTCTGACCTAGTTTTTGGGTGGAAAGGAACCCCGTTTCGAACTGAAACCCAGATATCACAAAGGGGAAACATTTGATAAATTTCATGAAAAACCCTTCAAAAGTATGGCCTCTAGAGAGGGGCACAAAGGGTTTTTTTTATTTTAGAAAACGAAATAGTTTTTTACTGCAGTTTAAACCCCCAGGGGAAATTGAACCCAGATACATCAGATGAACATTCAGACCAACTTATACAGATCCATGAAAAAAAATGGCCCAAAGAGGTCCCCCAGGTTTTTTTTTTATTTTACCTACTGATTAGTTTTTTAACCCCATTTAACCCCGGTTTTGAAATTTAACCCAGATTTTCATCAAGGTGAAAATTTTGACCAATTTTTATGAAGATCCATTTAAAAATATGGCCCCTAGAGAGGGCACAAGGTTTTTTATTTTTAGACCCCAATGACCCAGTTTGGAACCCCCAAGTTTACCCAGTTTTGAATTGACCCGATATCATCAAGATGAACATTTGACCAACTTTTTATAAAGATCCCCTGAAAAAAAAAGGGCCTCTGAGTGGTCACAAACAAAGTTTTCGGACGCACGCCACGAACGACAGACGCTGCCCCGATACAAAAACCTTTAAATTTTCCTTGGACTGTGAGAAAATTTTAAAAACGGATTTTAAAGGGAAAAAAAAATTTCTAACCCAAAGGAGGTTTTATTTTTACAACTGGAAAAAAGCAGTTTTAAAATGGGCCAGCAGTTTAACGGAAATTTTTGTTTGAAGGGTTTTTTTTATACCTCATCTCTCTCCCCCTTGTTCTCTCGTGTCTGTTTTTGTCTCTGTTCCCGTCTCTCTCTCCTTGGGCAGACAGAAAGTGGAATTTAAAAAACCAATTTGTAAAGTACAAATTTTCGTTTACACAAAGCCATCTAACCCCAAACTTGGGGGGGCATTTCCCAAGGGTTAATATTTTTAAAAAGCTTCATTTTAAAACTCCACCCCCAAAGCAAAAGATATAGGAATAATTTTCTCCCCAAAAACTTCCGGGAAAACATAAAAAAACAAGGGACCATGAGGGCCGAATCGCTACCTTTCCCACATGACCCGTTTTTAGTATATGTTTTTTTTTTATTATTTGACATAGTGACCCAGTTTTTGGGGCTCATTGACCCAGTTTTAACTTTACCCAGATATTTTAAAAAAAAATTCTGACCCAATTTTTATTTTAAAAATCCATTTAAAATTTGGGATTTTAGAAAAGGTCACAAGGTTTTTTTAATCTGAAAAAATTGGGCCTAGTTTTCGAAGGTAGTGACCCCGGGTTTTAAAATTTACCTTTGAATCATCAAGGTGAACATTCCACTAATTTTCATGAAAATTTATGAAAAAAATGGCCACTGAGAGGTAAAAAAGGGTTTCCCATTTTATCCCACGGCCCGTTTTGACCCCAAGGGACCCAGTTTTAAAAAGACCCAGATATAAAAAAGGTGAAATTCAAGCAATTTTTATGAAGATCCCTTTAAAAATATTGGCCCAGAGAGGTCAAAAGATTTTTTTTAAAATTTTTGACCTGACCGTTTTTTACCGCAGTTTACCCCTTTTCAAACTTGACCCCAGGGGAACATCAAAAGGAACCTTTAAACCCCAAATTTTTTTTAAAATCCACCCAAGGGGTAGGCCCCTAGAGAGGGGCACAAGGTTTTTTTTTCAAAAATACTGACCTAGTTTTTTATCGCAGTTTAACCCCCGTTTTAAAAATTTAACCCAGTTCTCAAGATAAACATTCGACCAACTTTATACAGATCCCAAAGAAAAAATATGGCCCCGGGGGAGGGGCACAAGGTTTTTCATTTTGAACCCACTGACCTACTTTTTGAAAAGGAAAGGGGGCCAACCCTTTTAAACTTGACCTAGATATATCAAGAGTTGAACATTTTGACCAATTTTTTTGGAGATCCCTTTACAAGTATGGGCCTCTAGAGAGGGTCACAAGGGGTTTTCTATTTTAGAACCCAAAAAACCCGATTTTGACCGATTTTGACCCCTTTTTAAACTTGGCCTTTGATATAACAAGATAACAAATTTAGACCAATTTTCTACAGATCCCCTTTAAAAATATGGCCTTTGAGAGGTCAAAAAGGTTTTTTAATTGACCTAAACCTAGTTTTTTTATGGACCGGGGACCCATTTTTGAATTTACCCCAGATATCATAAGATGAACTCAGAAAAACTTTCATCCCGATCCCAAAGAAAAAAATGGGGCCCCTAGAGAGGGCACAAAGGGTTTTTTTATTATTTGACCTACTGGACCCTTTTTTTTGAAGGCAAGTGACCCCCTTTCAACTTGGAAATTTGATTCATCAAAAAGGGGAAAATTTTGACCAAATTTTAGAAGATTCAAAGGAAAAAAATGGCCTCCCGAGAGGTAAAAGGGTTTTTTATTTTAGACCTACTGGGCCTAGTTTTTGGGGCCGCACGTTTACCCCCGTTTTTTGAACTTTACCCCCAGATACATTTAAGAGGAAAAATTCAGGGCCAACTATAATTTCAGATCCCATGAAAAATATGGCCCTTTAAAAGGGGGTCACAAGGGTTTTTTATTTTTGACCAAATGGGCCTAGTTTTTGATGGGACGTGACCCCCGTTTCCAAATTGACCCCAGAATCATCAAGGGCCCTTTTTGACCAATTTTTAAAGAAGATCTTGGGGGGAAAATAGGCCCCTAGAGAGGGGGCACAAAGGGTTTTTTATTTTTGACCCACTGACCTATTTTGATGGGACGGGACCCAGTTTTTAACCTGACCAAAATATCACAAGATGAAAATTTTGACCAATTTTCATAAAAAATCCCCAAAATATGTACCCCAGGTTTGGGCACAACCAAAAAATTTTCGGACGCACGCATGGACGAATGGGCGCCCTGCGATCACAAAAGGGTCAAAAATTTTCCCCTTTGTGAAAGGGTGAGCTAAAAAAACAAAAAACCCCAGTGGCAAAAAAATGTGAATAACAAACCTATGGTTTTTGGATCTAGGGAAATTCCCTTTTGAGATATGCAAAAATAATGGGGAAAGGGCAAAAGGGGACCTATACTAAATTTAAAAGCAACCCCCCCTGGGTTTAAAACTGGGGGCCCAACCCCCCTTTTTCCCCCCAAATTCCCAAATTTTCTCGATGCATGTCAGTTATTTCCTGGGCAAAATCTGAGGGATGCACCACAAAAAAAAACACTAAGTTTCAAAAAACAACCCCTTTTGACAAAAAATGCCCAAACTCACAGAAACAGACTGAAAAAAGCAATGAAGTTTATTGTTTACCCTTTTTTCCCCGGTACTCTGGAAAACTGAAGACTTTTTCAGCTGCTCCAAAAAAGGGAACCGAAATTCACAATGTGGAAAATTGAAAAAAAAAACCTTTTTTAATTATGTGTCCAAGTTTATTTTAAAAACAAAGCTTCCCGGGAACCCGTTCCCAAACTTTCCTGACACGTAACTTTCACACAATTTTGTCATCCTTAAACAAGAGCACTGACTGCAGGTTTCCCAAAACTCATCGGGAAAATACGGGGCCCAAAATGCAAGAAAAGAATTATGGTTCTTGGGCTTTTATCCCTCTAAATGAGGGAAAAAAAAGGGAGTCGGTAACCCCCGAGGGGTGCCCCCCAGAAAAAAAATATCCCAAATGGGGGGGGGAGGGGCCCAAATTTAAAAAAAAGGGTCATAAAAAGTTAGGGTTTTAGTTTTGAACCCCCCCAAAAAGTGTTCTATAAGAATTTAAAGGGGGAAAGGAAAAATCTCCTACAAATTTTGGAGAGATTTCTCGGACAAAATTTTTTAAAAAAAGGGAGGGGACTAATGAGGGGCCCGGGAGAGTTCTGGTTTGGTTACTAATCTTCCCCTCACTGACCCTATAAAAAAATGGAAAAGTAGGGAAACAACCCCTGTTATACCTTTAAGTGATAAACAGGAAAAAATTTTAATTTTTTAAAGGGAGGGAAAATTTAAAAACAGGGGGAAGCTAGAGTTATTTTTCTTTTTCAATGCACTCCCCCCAAAGATTTTAAATATGAAAGATTAAATTTAAACCCCCCATACACTTTTCAACTTTTGCATGGGGGTAAGTTTTTTTTAAAATAAAGGGGGGATAATTCAAAAAATGGGGCAGCTTTAGTTATGGTTTTTTGGTTTTCACATCCCCTAAGGGCCTTAACCATATTAAAGTATAAAATCAATCCTTTCCCTTTGTTTTGGGTTAGGCTCAGGAAAAAGTTTTTTTATCAAGGGGGGAAAATTCCCCAAAAAAGGGGGGCAGTTGAGTTTTAGGTCTGGTTTGCACTCCTTTTTTAATGATTCCCCGATTGTATAAAGTATTCAAGTCATTCCTTCCCAAAAGTTTTTCCCAAATTTTGCTCAGGAAAAACATTTTTCACATAAGGGGAGGGTTTAAATTTAAAAAAAGGACCATGATGGTCCTGAAGCCTTTACCTTTCCCACGATTTCCCGTTTTTAGTTTTGACGTCGTTTTTTCTATTATTTTCCCTAGGGACCTAGGGTTTTTAAACCCCTGTGACCCAGTTTTTAACTTGACCAAGATTTTAAAAAAATAAAAAATTTTGACCAATTTTCATGAAGATCCCTTGAAAAAAATGGGCTCTAGAGAGGTAAAAAGGGGGTTTTTTTATTGCCCCCACTGACCCAGTTTTTTAAGGGAAGGGGCCCCGTTTTAACTTGACCTAGATTTTTCATCAAAGGTTTAACATTTGCCAATTTATGGAAATCCCTTCAAGGGATGGCATCTAGAGAGGTCACAAGGTTTTCTATTTCAAGAAATACTGACCCAGTTTTGGGTGCAGTTGGGCCCCGTTTCAAACTTTACCTAGAATTTATCAAGAAAACTTCCCGACCCAAAATTTATAAAAGATCCCCTTTAAAAAAAATGGCCCTTTTGAGAGGTACAACGTTTTTCATTAGTTGAACCCCCTGACCTACTTTTTTAAGGAAAAAGCCCCAAAATTTTGAAATTTAAATTAGATATCATCAAGGGGAACATTTGACAATTTTTTGTTTCCCTTCACAAAATAGCCTTTTAGAGGGGGTCACAAGGTTTTCTTTTTTAGACCTACTGACCCAGTTTTGACCCCCACAGGGCCCTGTTCTTTTGAATTGAGTAGGGTATCATCAAAATGAACATTCAGGGCCAAATTAATGAAGAAAACCAGTGAAAAATATGGGCCTTTTTTGAGAGGTCCCCAAGGTTTTTCATTTTTTGGGCCTACTGACCTATTTTTTTATGGCACCCTGACCCACTTTTAAATTTGACCCCAGAATTAAACCCAAAATGAACATTAGCCCCAAATTTTATACAGATTCCCCTGGAAAAATGGTCTAGTTAGGTCCAAAGGGTCTCAAAATTTTTTGACCCCATGACCCCGTTTTTTATGGGACGTGACCCAGTTTCAACGACCTGTATCATCAAGATGAAAATTTGACAAATTTCATGAAGATTTTATGAAAATTTAAAAAAGGGCCCCTAGAGAGGTCACAAAGGTTTTTTATTTTTTAACCCACTTGGGCCCAGTTTTTTGAAACCCCACATGCCCAGTTTCAAAACTTTACCTAATTCATCAGGATTTACCCTTCAGACCCAAATTTCACCAGAATCCCATGAAAAAAAATTTGGGCCTTTTGGGGAGGTTAAAAAGGTTTTTTTTTATTTTGACCCAGACCCAGTTTTTATGGGGAAGTGACCAGTTGAACTTTACCTAGGGTTCACAAGGGGGGAAGTTTGACCAAATTTAAAGAAAATTTTTGAAAAAATATGGCCCCCTAGAAAGGGCAAAAAGGGTTTTTTTATTTTTAGACCTATGACCAGTTTTTTACGGCAGGACCCCCGTTTCGAAAACTTGACCCAGATATCTCAAAGGGGAATGTTTGGACCCAATTTTATGAAGAAACTTGTGAAATATAGGGGCCTTAGAAAGGTCAAAAGGGGTTTTTTCTTTTTTTTAGCCCACGACCTAGTTTTTGATGGCACGTGACCTTTTCGAACTTAAAAGGAAATATCAAGAGGAACTTCAGCCCAAACTTTCTCAGCCCCCATAAAAAATTTTTGGCTTTAGAGAGGTCCGGTTTTTTTTTATTTGACCTATAACCTAGTTTTTTCAAGGCACGTGCCCATTTTAAAAAATTGCCCCTAATTCACAAGGTAAAAGTTTGACCAATTTTCATGAAGATCTTGTAAAAATTAGGGCCCTTTAGAGGGTCACAAGGTTTTTTTTTTTTTTAGACCTATGACCTAGTTTTTGACCGCCGGGCCCCAGTTTTAACTTTTAGATATTAAAGAGGAAATTTGACCAATTTTCATGGATCTATTGAAAATTTAGGGCCCTCTAGAGAGGTCACAAGGTTTTTTTTTTTTTAGCCCTACTGATATTTTTTGATGGCACGTGCCCCGTTTCGAACTTGCCTGATTCTAAAGAAAACATTCGAAAAATTTTAAAATCATGAAAAAAGTCCCTTGAGTGGTCACAAGCAAAGTTTAGGCGGAGGACGCACGCACGCACGGACGGCGACGGACCCGCGCGATCACAAAAGCTCACTTGTCCTTTGGACGGTGAGAAAATGGGGTCAGTAGATTTTGGGTTCTTTGACATCCCATTTCCCTAATGCCCTTATTAATAAGTAAAGTTCAAGTCAACCCCTTTTATATTTTTGGACTCGGGGCCCCCGGCAAGTTTTTACATGATTTTTATGACCCCGACAAAAAGTGTGACGGCGGACAGACAGAAGACAGACATATAAGTAGATGGACAGAAGGACAGGGGGGGAGACAAGGGGGGGGATATTTGGTTCCCCCTTTTGAGGGCAAAAATTTTATGAAGTTTCAATTTCAAGAAATGGAAAAAAAAAGGGAGTGCGTTCAAAAAACGCTTAAGCCCCGTGGCACCCTTGTCAATAGTTTGTACCTTCCAAAAAGGGTAAAGGTAAGGTCAAAATGAGGTCGGGTGTGTCTGGATGGGAAGGGTCAAGGTTATTTTGCACAGTATCAAGTCATTTGTAAGGGTTTGATGCAGACGAAGGGGTCCCATTGGTTAACTGAGACGAAAAATACAGCCTCTATTGCAACACAGGTTTTTTTTTTAAATTTTTACTAGGCCTAGTTTCTGCCCACAGTGACCATTTTCAAACTTGGTCTAGATTTCATCAAGGTAACCAATCTGACAAAATTGCATGAAGATCAGTTGAACTAGAAAGGTTCTGTAGGACACAGGGTGTGCCCCCCACGGTAATTTGTCACAAAAAAGGGTGAAAAATTCAAATGTCTGCGTTTTAAAATTGGGTTTGGCCCAAAAAAAATATACGAAGGTTTCATTATTCTTCCCATATATTTTTTGGGTATAGAATCAAAAAACAAAAATCCTTTTTTGGTATTTATGGGCCATAATCTGAATAAATGCTAAATTCTAAAGAAAAATCCCAATGTGAAAGGGTCACATTATGATAAAGCTCAAGCAAGGTTTCATGAATTTCTTTTAAATTTTTCTGAGTGAGGCACAAAATTTAGGTAAAAAGGTGCATTTTTTTTTATCATCGGGGGCCCGTAACTCTTTAAATGGGGGGGACTCAGTGAAAAATAGTAGGTGTGCAAGTTATTCTGATAAAGACTTCAGGTTTTCATAATTTATATAAAAACTTTTTTAGCTAGGGGTGTCAAAAGGTAAAAAATGTGCATTTTTGACTTTTTCGGGGGCCCATAACTCTGAAATAGGGGGGACCCTATTAAAATGGAGATGCGCAGTTATATCTTTTTTAAGATCATGCAAGGTTTCTGAATCTATATAAAAATATTTTTTGAGCGGGCATGTCCAGGTGAAAGTGGCATTTTGATATTTGGGGGCCCAAAAACTCTAACAAGAGGACCTAATGGTCTGAATCGCTCCCCTTTCCCCATGCCCCCTTTTTGAGATGAGTTTTTTTTTCTATTATTTGACTGTGACCTAGTTTTTGAGCTATGTGCCCCAGTTTTGAACTTGACCTAGATTTTATCAGAAAAAAATTCTGACCATTTTTCTAAAAGACCCATTGAAAAATATGGTCTCTGGTTTTTCATTTTTTGCCTTTTGACCTGTTTCGAAGGTACGTGCCCCTGTTTTAAATTTTCCCTAATTTTTTCATAAAGGGAACATTCTCATAATTTCATGAAGTCTCATTAAATATGGCCTCTAGAGGGGTCACAGGTTTTTTCTATTTTTATACCTACTGGCCAGTTTTTGCCGCACATGACTCTTTTCGAAACTGCCCTAAATATATAAGGGTGAAATTCGATAAATTTTTCAGAAGACCCATTGAAAAAATTGGCCTCTAGAGAGGTAAAAAATTTTTAAAATTTTTAGACCTACTGCCCTATTTTTGAAGAGTGACTCAGTTTCAAACTTGACCTAGATTCTCAAGATGAACATTCAGCCAACTTTCATACAACCCCAGAAAGTAGGGCCCTCTGAGAGGTCAAAAGGTTTTTTTATTATTTGACCTACTGCCTATTTTTTTATGGCACGTGCCCAGTTTAAAATTGCCCTAGTACATAAAGGGAACATTCTGCCCCTTTTTATGGGCCCCCTCAAAAGTAGGGCCCTCTAGAGGGGTCCAAGGTTTTTTTTTTAAGACCTAGACCTGTTTTGACTGCACGCCCTGTTTCGAATTGACCTAGTACATCAAGAGAAATTCAGCCCAAATTTTTCATACAGATCCAATGAAAATAGGCCTGTAGGGGTACAGGTTTTTCTTTACGCCTAGACTAGTTTTTGTGGCACGGCCCCATTTCCCAATTGCCCTGATTCTCAGATAAATTTTCAGTTAACTTTATACGTCCCTGAAACATATGGCCTTAGGTGGTAAAAGGTTTTTTTTCATTATTTGCCTATGACCTAGTTTTTATGGCACGGACCCATTTTCAAATTGCCTAGTTATCATCAAGGTGAACGTTTGACCAATTTTCTAAAGATGTATGAAATTTTAGGGCCCCTCAAAGAGGGTCACAAGGTTTCTTATTTTAGCCTACTGACCTATTTTTTTGATGACGTGACCGTTTGAATTTGGGGACCCGATATCATAAAGATGAACATTCAGACATTTCATACGACCATGAAAAAAAGGCCTTTAGAGGGTCACATTTTTTCTATTTTTGATACGACCCTAGTTTTTGAACGCACGTGACCGAGTTTCAAATTGCCTGATTCTAAGGTGAACGTTTGACTTTTTTCTGAAGATCTTTTGAAATATTTGGCCTAGGAGGCAAAGGTTTTTCTTTTTTTTAGACCTACTGACCGTTTTTGATAGCAGGGACCACTTTCGAACCGCCCTAGTTTCACAAGTGAACATTTTGACCAACTTTCAAAAGATCCCATGAAAATGTGCCCTCTGGGTGGTCAAAAAGGTTTTTCTATTTTTGATATGCCCTATTTTTTGCCCCGCACGCCCCCTTTTTCGAATTGACCTAGATATCTCAAGATGAACATTTGACCAATTTTCTGAAGTCCCATAAAAAATGTGCCCTCTAGAGTGGTCCAAGGTTTTTCATTTTTAGAACCTACTGCCCTATTTTTTGCCGCACGGACCCAGTTTCAAACTTGACAGAATATCAAGTGAACTTTGCCCAAATTTTTATAAAGCCCCCATGAAAATTTTGGCCCTCTAGAGTGGTCACAAGCAAAATTTTCAAAATTGACCTAGATATCATCAGGTAAACATTTGACCAATTTTATAAAGCCCCATGAAAAATGTGCCCTTAGAGGGTTTCCAAGAAAAATTTTACGCACGGACGGACAGGGGGACGCTGGCGATCACAAAAGCTCATTGCCCAAAATGTGACAGGGAGCTAAAAATATCAGAAGTATTTGAGAAATTTTGTTAATCATAATTTAAGCAGGACCAAGTGAACAACACATCACACTGAACCAGGTTAATATATACACGAGATTTTATTTTGAAGTTTTTGAATCTGAGGAGCAGCTATCAATGCAAGTGCCCTATCAAGACCCCCCTGGCCACAGCTCCCGGGTTTTGAGGCCCAGGCGGGTTTCGACGGAAGCCCAATAGGGCTTTGGGAAAACTGTCCCCGAGGAAAAAGTGAATGTCTAGGCTCTGCAACCGTTGAAAAAATACAAGCGTTTAAAAAAAAATCCCACTAAACATTTTAAAATTTTAAACATTTCTGTTCCAATAACTAGGCGGGTTTGGGTTTTCTACGGGAATTTTTCAGTGAAAAAGTTTTTTTGGTTCTAAGTTTAAAGGGTCAAGTAGGGGAAAAACAATCAGGCCCTCGGGCAAAAAAAATTTGTCCCGGATCCTAAGGCCCCCCAAATTTAATGGGGCAATAATTAAAGCGGGTGTTCCACTTAAATACCAAGTTCTTCAAAGATTTCTTAATTTAACAAAATGCCGGGCCCAAAAACATATAAAACCAATGTTGCTTTCATTCACATATATGCTCGATCTTAATTGATTTTTTCTTTCTTGTTCATTAAAGTCGCACAACTATATCAGTTTTTACAAAAAAAAGCTATTAGACGCTGCTTAAATTTATTTTGAAACAAAAAAAAAAAATAAATCGATTAAGATTTTGCGTTTTTGGGTTTAAATACAAATTTACCCTTTTAACTGGGGATCCCTTATTGGTGAGGGACACCAAAATTTTTAAGTAGGTGGCCCTTTGGGGCACCACTGAAAAAAGTTAAGTGTCAAGGTGACAAAAAATAACCAAAACAAACCAAAGAACATACATGTTGTGGCAAAAAATGCTTTTTAAGGAGAAAAACAGTGTTGTTAGGACGACCCAAGTGAGACCTTCCATTTGGTAAGCCGAAATCCATGGATTACAATTTGCCAAGATAAATGAAGTTTCCCGTTTAGGTCAGAAAAACTATGATGTCTAATACAGCAAATTGGGCACTTTATGGAACGTCTTGCCATGCATCAAATTTTTAGCCCCTTAAAAACTACCAAATCTGTATTTTGAGAACCTCCTTATTTTAAATTAAAATTTTTTTCTTACTTAAAAAAGTCTCCAAGATCACCCGGTTTTGATTTTCTTCTGTCCCCATCTATATTTTGCCCGTATTTTTAAAGGAAGGGCTTTCATCAGCTGACCTAAAAATGTTGACTGTCACTGTAATTTGCATTTTGTTGTCAGTTTTACCTATCAAATTTTCTTTTTTTGGCAGTTAAATAAAGTTACAACAAAAATCAATTTATCACCCCTTTGACTCAAAATCAGCACCTTTCACAAATCCCCTTATTTTGTGCTGAATAATATTTTTTACTGGGGGGGACCCGCACCCGGGCAGAAATCAGGGTTTTTTCATTGCGTTTTTTAAAAAATGAACCCAAAAAATGAAATTTTTCCCCGATAAAACTTAGTCATTTGTTTTGAAAATGTAAACAAGACGCCCTGATGGTCCTGAAACGCTCACCCCTTCCCACGCCCCAATTTTTGGGGATGACACGATTTTTCTTTATTTTACATAGTGACTAGTTTTTGGAACCCATTGACCAGTTTCAAACCCGACCCGATTCACAAGAGAACTTAGACAAAATTTCATACAGTCCATGAAAAGTATGGGCTTAGAGAGGTACAGGTTTTTTTATTTTTTGACCTAGACCTAGTTTTTTATTGCACGTGCCCCTTTTCAAACTTGACCTGATATAATCAAGGTGAACTTTGACCAATTTTTTTCGAATTCATTTACAAGTATGGCCCTTTGGGGCACAAGGGTTTTTTTATTTTTGACCTACTGACCTAGTTTTTTAGGGCACGTGACCCGTTTTTAACTTTCCTAGATTCATCAAGATGAAATTTGACCCAAATTTCTAAAATCCCATGAAAAAAGGGACCTCTGAGTGGTACAAGCAAAAAATTTACAGCGGACGCCGGGACGGACGAGGACCGCGCGTCACAAAAAATCACCTTTTCCTTTGTGACAGGTGAGCAAAAAAATCAAAACAATGGAATAAAACTGGATATTTGGGCTTAAAAGGGGTAATGAAAAGCTACTCAAAAACAAGGTGGAATAGGCACCGGACAAATATTTCGAAAAACTGCTTTTTTTTTTTGACGATGACATTGTACAGGAAAACAAGAGGGCCATATGGTCCGAATCGCCCCTCTTTCCCCCATGACCAGTTTTTTTGTATGACGTCGTTTTTTTCTATATATGACATGGACCCAGTTTTTGAGCCCATGTGACCGTTTTGGGAAATTGAAATTTGGTATTTTTAAGAAAAAATTTGACCAAATTTTTATAAAGACCATTGAAAATATGGTCTCTGATAGGCACAAGGTTTTTTTATTATTTGACCATTGACCCAGTTTTTGAAGTAGGACCCTGTTTGCTTTACCCGATTCATCAAGGTGAAATTTCACTTTTTTTCTGAAAATTTGACCCAAATGACCCGTTTTTTTTGGCACGTGACCCGTTTTAAAACTTGACCAGTATCATCAAAGTGAAAAATTTGACCCATTTCATAAAGATCCCTTCAAAGGGGATGGCCTTAGAGAGGGCTAAAGTTTTTTATTTTAAGAACCCACTGACCTGTTTTTTTCACAGTTTACCCAGTTTCAAAATTGACTATTATCACAATAAAACATTCGCATTTATTAAAATCCCCTGAAAAATAGGGGTCTTGAGGGTCACAAGGTTTTTAATTTTTTTCCTACTGACCTATTTTGTGGCACGGCCCCCCTTTCGCTGATTGATATCTTTTGATGCTTCGACAATTTTTATGGGTCCTTTTACAAAGTAGGCCTCTCAGAGGTCACAGGTTTTCTATTTTTAGACCTATGTCCCGTTTTTGATTTCCAAAGGCCCGTTTCGAACTTGCCAGATATCATCAAAATAACATTCAGACCAACTTTATACAGATCCCCTGAAAAAAATGGCCTCAGGAGAAAAGGTTTTTATTTTTGACCATGACCCAGTTTTTTGGGGACGTGACCCACTTTCGAAATTGACCTTATACTCAGTGAACTTTAGACCAACTTTCTACAGCTCCCTGAAAAATTGGCCTTAGAAGGGGCACAGGTTTTTCTATTATTTGACCCCGACCCCGTTTTGACGGCACATGACCCATTTCGAACTTGAACTAGTATCTCAAAGGGGAACGTTTTGACCCAATTTTCATGAAAATTCATGAAAATATGGCCTTAGGAGGTCAAAAGGTTTTTTTATTTTTTTTACCTTTGACCTGTTTTTGAAGCATGGACCAGTTTCATTCTTGACTGATATCTAAGATGAAATTGACCAAATTTTTATCAGATCCATGAAAAAAAATGGCCTCTGAGAGGGGCAATGGTTTTTTTTTATTTTTACTGACCAGTTTTTGAAGGCCGTGACCCCGTTTCGAAATTGACCTAGGGGATCATCAAGGTGAAAGTTCTGAACAATTTTTGAAGATCCATTGAAAATTATGGCCCCTAGAGAGGTCCAAGGTTTTTTTTTTTTGACCATGACCCATTTATTGGGCCCCAGTGACCCCTTTCGAATTGACCTAGAAATCATCAAGAGAAATTTTGACCAATTTTTATGAAGATCCATTGAAATTTTGGCCTTAGGGGTCACAAGGTTTTTTTTTTTTTTAGACCCATGACCTACTTTTTGGCCCCCACGGACCCAGTTTTGAATTGACCCAGAAATCATCAAGGTGAAATTTTTGCCCAAATTTTTAGAAGATTCATTTAAAATTATGGCCCCTAGAGTGGTTTAAAGGTTTTTTCTATTTTTAGACCTACGACCCACTTTTTGGCCCCCAGTGACCCCCCTTTCGAAATTTTACCTAGAAATTTTCCAAGTGAACATTCTGCCCTTTTTTTAAAGATCCCCTGAAAACTGGACCTTAGAAGTCCAAGGAAAAGTTTAGCACGCACAGACAACGGAGCTGCCGATCACAAAAGCTCACTTTTCACTTTGGACAGGTGAGCTAAAAAAAATGTTAGTCCACTGAAATTATCTGCAGAAAAAACCCGATGCTTATGCCACCTAGGAGCCAACAATCAAATCATTTCCGTTTTTTTTATTTCGGAAAAACCCCAAAAATCTAAAATATATTTTTTTACAATGTGATGGAATTGATGAAATAATTTTTATCATTTTTTTTTGCAAGGGCTTCACTCATGGGTAAAAAAACATGAAATGCAAATGATGCAGACTTTCATTTTTTGCAGAAAAAAGTATTTGTTCCCAATATGTGATCCAAGTGGGAATGAAAAAAAGAAAAATGTGTTTGCAGTTTAAAGGGGGGCTGTGCCCCACTGGGGCTCCCCAAATTAAATCAAGTTTCACATGGCACTGCCATTCAATGCCCCAAAGGTCAGTGGACAGCAGTTTTGTAAAAACCCGGGGGGGAATTGGTAAAAATTCCGTTTATACTTTTTGTCAGTCAATGTTGATTATGAAAAAAAAACAAAGGTGTTTTTTTCCGATTGCCCCTAATCCAATAAATTGAAACAAAACCGAATGAGTTGTTGGGTTTTCCTGTCCGGTGACCAGCACCAGACAGTTCAGGGTCTAGGTCAAAAACTTTTTGGGATATGTGGACACAAAAAAACAAGAGGGCCTGAAAAGGGCCTGTATCACTCACCTGACCCATGCTAAAATCTCAAGAAGTTTTTTGAGAATTTTGTCAAAAAGGGCCTTAAAGTTTTAACAAAACTTTTCCTTTGTTTGACCCCGGTGGGCCCCGTTTTTGACCCATATGACCCAGATTCAAACCCGACTAAAGATCTGAAGATTTAAATTTGAAAGTTTCATGAGTTTCAGTCATAAATGGGGCCTAAGGATTTTTCCAGCTTTTCCTTTTTATTTGACCCTGTGCCAGTTTTTTAACCCCCCATGACCAGTTCGAGCTTGACCTAAAAGACATCAAGATTAAATTTTGACTAAGTTTTATGAAGATACAGTAAAATGTGGCCCCTTTCAGTGTTAACAAATTTTCCTTTGTTGATGGTGACCTGTTTTTTACCCCACCTGACCAAGATTTGAACATGAACTAAAGATCATCAAGATTAACATTCTGATGAAGTTTCATGAAGATATGGTCATAAATGTGTGGCCTTTAGAGTGTTAACTAGCTTTTCCTTTGATTTGACCTGGTGACCTAGTTTTTGAACATATATGACCCAAATTTGACCTTGACCTAAAGATCACCAAGATTAACATTCTGACTAAGTTTCATGAAGATACAGTAATTATTATTACTATTTTTTTTCTTTTTTTTTTTTGTTGGGTTTAACGTCGCACCGATACAATTTTAAATCATATGGCGACTTTCCAGCTTTAATGGTGAAGGAAGACCCCAGGTGCCCCTCTGTGCACTATTTCATCACAAGCTTTTCCTTTGATTTGACCCGGTGACCTTGTTTTTGACCCCACATGACCCAGATTCAAACCTGACCTAAAGATCATCAAGATTAACACTCTGACTGAGTTTCATGAAGATACAGTCATAAATGTGGCCTCTAGAGTGTGAACAAGCTTTTCCTTTGATTTGACCCGGTGACCTAGATTTTGACCCCACCTGACCCAGATTTGAACATGACCTATAGATTAAAATTCTGACCAAGTTTCATTAAGATATAGTCATAAATGTGGCCTCTAGAGTGTTAACTAGCTTTTTCTTTGATTTGACCTGGTGACCTAGTTTTTGACCCAACAAGACCCGTATTCTGGCTGGACTCTGAGATCATCATGAGTAACATTCTGACCCAGTTTCATGAAGATACAATCTTAAATGTGGCCTCTACAGTCTTAACAAGCTTTTCCTTTGATTTGGCCTGGTGACCTAGCTTTTGACCCCAGATGACCCAATATCAAATTCGTCCAAGATTTTATTAAGGGTAACATTCTGACCAAGTTTCATTAAGATTAGGCCTAAATTGTGACCTCTAGAGTGTTAACAAGCTTTTCCTTTGATTTGACCTGGTGACCTAGTTTTTGACCCTAGATGACCCAATATCGAACTCGTCCAAGATTATATTGAGGGTAACATTCAGACCAAGTTTCATTAAGATTTGGTCAAAATTGTGACCTCTAAGAGTGTTAACAAGCTTTTCCTTGGATTTGACCCAGTGACCTAGTTTTTAAACCCAGATGACCCAATATCGAACTCATCCAAAATTTTATTGAGGGTAACATTCTGACCAAATTTCATTAAAATTGGGCCAAAATTGTGACCTCTAGAGTGTCAACATGCTTTTCCTTTGATTTGACCTTACTCATATTACTCTATGTAATTGCACTATGTGTAATTTTGTCAAATAGGATATATTACATGTCTATGGGCCGGTGACCTTAGTATACAATAAACTATTAAATTGAACTCATCTTAATTGATGACAAAACAAGCGCTGTCTGATGACAGCATGCTAGACTATTGAAACACTTGTCAATAAAATGGATTTTATAATAGTACTGTTAAAACTGTCTCTAAACAAAGGGAAGAAATTTAACACAAAAGAAAAAAAAATTCTTAAAAGGTAAAGATATGTCAAAATACACCTAACAAGAGGGCCATAATGGCCCTATATCGCTCACCTGTTATCATTGCACTGAAGGACAAGAAGGTCAAAAAATCATAATCAAGATCAATCAAAAGAATTATGAGAAAATATAGTTGAAATTTTCTTAAAGTTACATCAAATAAAACTATTTTCAAATCAGGCCAGTAGTTTCATACAAGAAACTTTTTTTAACCAAAAAGAAAAAAAAATTCTTACAAGGTACAGATATGTCAAAATACACCTAAAAATTGGAGGTATCATCCATGTTGTAGTGGTCTCAGTTTTTCCCTACGGCCAATAATAAAAAAGTTACTAAATAAGCTATTTATAGTAACATAAAAGGGAAGAATTAAAAAAAAATTATTGTAAGTGAACAAAAGAAGGATCTGCCAAATAAAAACAAGAGCACTACAATGCAACGCAAATGCAGAGCAATATGTACACAAAACAAAGTCATATGACGTTTGACCCCTAAGTGTGACCTTGACCTTGAAGTGAACCATCTGAAAATGCGCTCTGCAGGTCGTTTCGATGAGGTGAACATTTGTGTCAGGTTTCTTTGAAATCCTTGACGGGGTTCAAGTGTTACAGAGCAGGAGGGAAATTGCTAGCCAACAGACAGAGAGACAGACGGACACCGAGGTGATAACATAATATATCCCTTCCGGCGTATAAAAAGGAATCAAGATCTTATGGTGATACAAGTTGTGTGCAAGTTTGGTTATAATCAAGTCATAAATGAAGCTGCTATTGTGAAGACAAGGTCAAAATAGCTAATTCTGGCCCTTTCAGGGGCCATAACTCTTGAACCCATTATGGGATCTGGCCGGTTCAAGAAAGGAACCAAGATCTTATGGTGACACAAGTTTTGTGCAAGTTTGATTAAATTCAAATCATAAATGAAGCTGCTACTGTGCAGACAAAGTCAAAATAGCTAATTCTGGCCATATCAGGGGCCATAACTCTGCAACCCATAATGGAATCTGGCCAGTTCAAGAAAGGAACCCAGATCTTGTGAGGATACAAGTTGTATGCAAGTTTGGTTAAAATAAAATCATAAATGAAGCTGCTATTGTGCAGAAAAGGTCAAAATAGCTAATTTTGGCCCTTTCAGGGGCCATATCTCTGGAACCCATTATGGGATCTGGCCAGTTCAAGAAACAAACCAAGATCTTATGGTGATACAAGTTGTATGCAGGTTTGGTTAAAATAAAATCATAAATCAAGGTGCTATTGTGAAGACAAGGTCAAAATAGCTAATTCTGGCCCTTTCAGGGGCCATAACTCTGGAACCCATAATGGGATCTGGCCAGTTCAAGAAAAGAACCAAGATCTTATGGTGATACAAGTTGTGTGCAAGTTTGGTTAAAATAAAATCATAAATAAAGCTGCTATTATGCAGACGAGGTCAAAATAGCTAATTTTGGCCCTTTCAGGGGCCACAACTCTGGAACCCATATTGGGATCTGGCCAGTTCAAGAAAGGAACCGAGATCTTATGGTGATACAAGTTGTGTGCAAGTTTGGTTAAAATAAAATCATAAATGAAACCACTATCGTGCAGACAAGAAATTGTTGACGCACGCACACACGCAAATTCTGGCCCTTTAAGGGGCAATAACTCTAGAAACCATGATGGGATCTGGCCAGTTTTCGAAAGGACCCGAGATATCATGCCAATACAAGTTTTATACAAGTTTGATCAAAATTGCTTGCAAGTTGTGGTCTCTAGCGTGTTCATAAGAAATTGTGAACGGACGGACGACGGACGAAGGGTGATCACAAAAGCTCACCCTGTCACTATGTGACAGGTGAGCTAAAAATTGGAGGTACCATCCATGTCGTATCACAGAAAAGTGGTCTAAGTTTTTCCCTACGGCCAATAATAAAAAAATTACAAACAAGAGGGCCATGATGGCCCTAAATCGCTCACCTGTTATCATTGCACTTGAGGACAAGAAGGTCCTCAGAAAAAATATCTAAGTCCAAAGGACAGGAACAACAAAGGGAAGAAATTTAACCATAAAGAAAATTTTTTTTTTAAAAGGTACAGACATGTCAAAATACACCTAAAAATTGGAGGTACCATCCATGTTGTACCACAGAAAAGTGGTCTCCATTTTTCCCTACAGCCAGTAATAAAAAAGTTACTAAAAATAAGCTATTTATAGTAACGTAAAAGGGAAGTAATTCAAAAGAAAATTATTGTAAGTGAACAAAAGAAGGATCTGCCAAATAAATCTGTTGACATTAATGAAATTTCAGATCAGTATCTTCATTAGTTATGGAGATATATCCATTTTAATTTGAAATAAAGGGAGGTAATTTGACATAAAATCAGTCCATAGTTATCTACCCTGATTGGCTCAGTCCAACTAATGACAATAATGAAATTTCAAATAAGTCCTATAAGTACTTACTGATATAAATTCATTTTAATTACAATCAGGGGAGGTAATCAGATATAAAATAACTCTGGAACCTACGATTGGATCTGATTTGTCATGGAATCCAAGATTTATTGTTGTTGAAGATATTTTGGAAGTTTGTATCAAATCAAACCATAAATGAAGTCTCTAAATGGCTGCAAAAGCCAAAATAACCAATTTTGGACCTTTAAGGGGCCATAACTCTGGAACCCATGATGGAATCTGGCCGGTTCAAGAGAGGAACCAAGATCTTGTGGTGATACAAGTTGTGTGCAAGTTTGGTTAAAATCAAATCATAAATGAAGCTGCTATTGTGCAGACAAGGTCAAAATAGCTAATTTTGGCCCTTTCAGGGGCCATAACTCTGAAACCCATTATGGGATCTGGCCAGTTCAATAAAGGAACTGAGATCTTATGGCGACACAGGTTTTGTGCAAGTTTGATTAAATTCAAATCATAAATGAAGCTGCTATTGTGCAGACAAGGTCAAAATAGCTAATTTTGGCCCTTTCAGGGGCCATAACTCTGGAACCCATAAAGAGATCTCGCCAGTTCAAGAAAGGAACCAAGATCTTATAGTGATACAAGTTGTGTGCAAGTTTGGTTAAAATAAAATCATAAATGAAGCTTCTTTGTGCAGACAAGGTCAAAATAGCTCTGGAACCCATATTGGAATCTGGCCAGTTCAAGAAAGGAACCAAGATCTTATGGTGATAAAAGTTGTGTGCCAGTTTGGTAAAAATCAAACATAAATAAAGCTGCTATTGTGCAGACAAGGTCAAAATAGCTAATTTTGGCTCTTTCAGGGGCCATAACTCTGGAACCCATATTGGGATCTGGCCAGTTCAAGAAAGGAACCAAGATCTTATGGTGATACAAGTTGTGTGCAAGTCTGGTTAAAATAAAATGATAAATGAAACCACTATCGTGCAGACAAGAAATTGTTGACGGACGGACACACGCACACACGTACTGACGACGGGTGATCACAAAAGCTCACCTTGTCACTATGTGACAGATGAGCTAAAAATAAGCTATTTATAGTAATATAAAAGGAAGTAATTGAAAAGAAAATTATTGTAAGTGAACAAAAGAAGGATCTGCCAAATAAATCTGTTGATATAAATGAAAATTCAGATCAGTATCATCATTAGTTACGGAGATATACCCATTTTAATTTGAAATAAAGGGAGGTAATTTGACATAAAATCAGTCCATAGTTATCTACACTGATTGGCTCAGTCCAACTAATGCCAATAATGAAAATTCAAATAAGTCCTATAAGGACTTACTGATATAAATCCATTTTGATTAAAATCAGGGGAGGTAATCAGATATAAAATAACTCTGGAACCTACGATTGGATCTGATTTGTCATGGAATCCAAGATTTATTGTTGTTGAAGATATTTTGGAAGTTTGTATCAAATCAAATCATAAATGAAGTCTCTATATGGCTGCAAAAGCCAAAATAGCCAATTTTGGACCTTTAAGGGGCCATAACTCTGGAACCCATAATGGAATCTCGCCAGTTCAAAAAAGAAACCAAGATCTTATAGTGATACAAGTTGTGTGCAAGTTTGGTTAAAATAAAATCATAAATGAAGCTGCTATTGTGCAGACAAGGTCAAAATAGCTAATTTTGGCCCTTTCAGGGGCCATAACTCTGGAACCCATAATGGGATCTGGCCAGTTCAAGAAAGGAACCGAGATCTTATGGTGATACAAGTTGTGTGCAAGTTTAGTTAAAATAAAATCATAAATGAAGCTACTATTGTGGAGACAAGGTCAAAATAGCTAATTCTGGCCCTTTCATGGGCCACAACTCTGGAACCCATAAAGGAATCTCGCCAGTTCAAGAAAGGAACCAAGATCTTATAGTGATACAAGTTGTGTGCAAGATTGGTTAAAATAAAATCATAAATGAAGCTGCTATTGTGCAGACAAGGTCAAAATAGCTAATTTTGGCCCTTTCAGGGGCCATAACTCTGGAACCCATAATGGGATCTACAGGGTTTCAGAAATCTTCAAATTTATTGGTAGCCCATTGGGCTACCAAAATTTTAATCTGGTAGCCCGAACATTTAAGTTTATTTGGCAATGGCCATTTCGGTTTATTTACTATATGCTTCTATACTACAGTAGATGGAATGATTAAATTATTAGAGGTTTCATAATTTTAGCCATACGCACATTGTTATAAATTTTGTTCTCTTAAATAACAATTATCATTACTTCTTTTTCTCATTTTAAAAGATAAAACTACATGTTTTTAACTGCGAAATATCATCAGGAGTACTCCTGATAGTTATAGCAACATGGCAATAAAAAAGGAATGCAAATCAATTTTTATAAACTTGCAAATTCATTAGAACGTACTAACTTAACTGTATGAATTGTAATTTATCTCAAAATTATTTAAAGTTGATCCTGTCTGATTCTAAACATCTGCCTGGTTTAATAAACAGACTAGAACCGCGTATATAGCGCCTCTCAGTTTCTTGACACTGTGTATTCACTTATCCGAATTTATGTTTGTCCAAAATTCTGTATACTTTCTGATATTTTGCAAAATCATGGTCGATTTTTTTGGCATGTTAGGCAAGTATTTAAATTTAAAAGCATAAACAATCAGTGTAGGCACTAAACTGCCTCAAAATCAAATATCTGTTCTTTCTGATCTCTCGATAAATATTGAGGTCAGCAAAACCGAAAGTACACTTTTGGCAGGTGGCGCTAAAATGACGTAATTTTAAGACTGGTTTGCATATTGTTTTAAACAATACCTATCAGCAACTTTGATGTTACTGGATCAGTCTAAAATCAATCTTGCGCATGTTTTTGTACAGTAAGTGTTAAGATAATTAAAGCCTTGGGCATGTATCTCTTGATAGACAAGGGGATTATAGACAACTATCAAAATTATATTTGAAGATTAAATTATTGATTTCCGGGCTACTCGATAAGGAGTTTCAAGGTAGCCCGCCGGGCACGCTCTGAAAAAATTTAGTAGCCCGACAGAATTTTCTGGTAGCCCCCGGGCTCCGGACATGGGATTTCTGAAACCCTGGGATCTAGCCAGTTCAAGAAAGGAACCGAGATCTTATGGTGATACAAGTTGTGTGCAAGTTTAGTTAAAATAAAATCATAAATGAAAACACTATCGTGCAGACAAGAAATTGTTGACGGACGGACGGACACACGGACGACGGGTGATCACAAAAGCTCACCTTGTCACTATGTGACAGGTGAGCTAAAAATAGGAAAAAACTAGAATGTGTCTGTAGGACACAGGGTGTGCCCCCACTGGTACATTTGTCACAAATAAGTGGCAATAATTCAAATGTTTGCAGTCTTAATGGGGTATAGCCTCAACAAACATTTTATAAAAAGGATTCATTATTCTAGGCTCTATACTTTTTGAGCTATGAGCATCACAAACAAAAAATCCACTATTTTGACTATTTCAAGTGCCATAACTCTGAAATAAGTGTGCAAGGTCACATCACGATAAAGACTCCAGCAAGGTTTCCTGAATTTACATCAAATACTTTTTGAGCTAGGTATATAATTAGGTGAAAAAGTGCATTTTTTTACTATTTCAGGGGCCATAATTTTAAAAATAAGGGGTGGAGCCAGCCAAAAAATTAGAGGTGTGCAAGTTTATATCATGATAAAGACTTATGCAGGTTTTTAACCATTTATATTAAATACTTTTTGAGCTAGGTGTGTCACAAGGTGAAAATGTACATTTTTGACTATTTCAGGGGCCATAACTCTAAAAATAGGGGGCGGACCCAAATGAAAAATAGGAGGAGCACAAGTTCATATCATGATTAAGACTCATGCAAGGTTTCATGAATCTATATCAAATACTTTTTGAGCTAGGCATGTCAGAAGGTGAAAATGTGCATTTTTGACTATTTCAGGGGCCATAACTCTGAAAATTGGGGGCAGACCCAAATGAAAAATAGGAGGTGCGCAAGTTCATATCATGATTAAGACTCATGCAAGGTTTCATGAATCTATATCAAATACTTTTTGAGCTAGGCGCGTCACAAGGTGAAAATGTGTATTTTTGACTATTTAAGGGGCCATAACTCTAAAAATAGGGGGTGGAGCCAGATGAAAAATAAGAGGTGCGCAAGTTCATATCATGATTAAGACTCATGCAAGGTTTCATGAATCTAAATCAAATACTTTTTGAGCTAGGCATGTCACAAGGTGAAAATGTGCATTTTTGACTATTTCAGGGGCCATAACTCTAAAAATAGAGGGTGGAGCCAGATGAAAAATAGGAGGTGCGCATTTTTATATCATGATTAAGACTCATGCAAGGTTTCATGAATCTATATCAAATACTTTTTGAGCTAGGCGTGTCACAAGGTCAAAATGTACATTTTTGACTATTTCAGGGGCCATAACTCTGAAAATAGGGGGTGGAGCCAGACGAAAAATAGGAGGTGCGCAAGTTCATATCATGATAAAGACTCATGCAAGGTTTCATCAATTTATATCAAATACTTTTCGAGCTAGGTGCGTCACGAACTTCGGATGGTCGGACAGATGGACGGACGCACGGAGAAGACCAAATCTATATGCCCCCACCACTCATGGGGGGGGGGGCACAAAAACACAACAACAACAAAGTAGAGTTATAGGACCTGCTTTGTGCATGTCAGATCATGACAGTGAACAAGTGTGTGATGTTTGAATCCATTCCCATTAGTGAGTACTGAGATACCAGCTTACATACAAAACCTTAACCAAAAATTTCTAAGTTGAAAAAGGGGCATAAATTTGTAAAATGCAAAATAGAGTGACGGAACCTGTGCAATGTAAGTCAGTTTATCACAGTAAATAAGTGTGTGAAGGAAGTTTCAATCCATTTCCACAAGTGGTTACTGAGATACCAGCTTACATACAAAACCTTAACCAAAAATTTCAAAGTCGAAAAAGGGGCATAATTTTGTAAAAAAAAAAAAAAAAAAAAAAAGCAAAGAGTTATGGAACCTGTGCAATGTAAGTCAGTTTATCACAGTGAATAAGTGTGTGAAGTTTCAATCCATTCCCACAAGTGGTTACTGAGATACCAGCTTACATACAAAACCTTAACCAAATTGGGACGCGGACACACAGGCAAGTCCAACAGCTCTACTATTCTATGAATAGTTGAGCTAAAAAGGGGTATAACTCTAACAAGAGATCTCAGAGTGATCTTGGCGCCCACCATTGAGCCATTTTTGAATGTTCCAAATTTCAAGACTAGCTCAAGGTCGAAATGAAGGTCAAAGTTTATTTCGGTACATAACACTGTGCATGTGGTCCAAGCATGTGGTCCAAATTTGAAAGCTGTACGTAGCTTAAGAAATGTGAAAGTAGGTCACTAAATCATTTTCAAGTTCAAAGTTCATTTTGGTACACAAAACTATCATTGTGCTTCAAATTTGAAGGCTGTAGCTTAAGAAATGTAAAAGTAGGTACTAGGAAAAAATCAAGGTAATATTTCAATTCAGAACACAAAACTATGCAAGTGGTCCAAATTTGAAGCATGTAGCTTGAGAAATGTGAAAGTAGGCCACTAGGTCAATCTCAAGGTCAAAGTTCATTTTGGTACACAAAACTACGCATGTGGTCCAAATTTGAAGGCTGTAGCTTGAGAAATATAAAAGAAGGTCACTAGGTCAAAATCAAGGTCAAATTTCATTTCGGAACACAAAACTATGCATGTGGTCCAAATTTGAAGCCTGTACCTTCAAAAATGTGAAAGTGGGTCAATAGGTCAATGTCAAGGTCAAAGTTTGTTTCGGTACACAAACTTATGCATGTGGTCCAAATTTGAAGGCTGTAGCTACAGAAATGTGGAAGTAGGTCACTAGGTCAAGATCAAGGTCAACTCATGTCAAGCTTCATCTTGCCACTCAAAACTATACATGTGGTCCAAATTTGAATGTTGTAGGTTATTGACAAGAAGATTTTTAAAGTTTTTCCCTATATAAGTCTATATGAACCATGTGACCCCTGGGGCGGGCCATATTTAACCCTAGGGGGATAATTTAAACAAACTTGGTAGAGAACACTAGATGATGTCACATACAAAATATCAAAGCCCTATGCCCTTTGGTTTTGGACAAGAAGGGTTCAAAAGTTTTTCTCTTTATAAATCTATGTAAATTATGAAAATAAACAAAGAGTGATAACTCACTCGAAAATTATTGAACCAGTCTGATTTTCAGAAGGAAACAACTTGTGTACCAATACATCAGTCTGACAAAGTTTGGTCAAAATGCCCCAGTAGTTTCTGAGGAGATGCAATAATGAGAAATTGTTAAAGGACGGACGGAAGGACGGACACAGTGATTTGAACAGCCCACCATCTGATGATGGTGGGCTAAAAATATTGCTGACAGAGTAATGTCTCTTGTCATACATGTGTACACTGTCACTATATACAAGTATTCCAAGTCTCAGTTGAGCTAAAAATGTATGAAGTTTTTAAGCTATAGTAAGTATTTAAGAAAAGTGAACTTAAACAAAAACAAGAGATCACAGAGTGATCTTGGCGCCCACCAATGTGCCATTTTTGAGTGTTCCAAATTTCAAGACTTACTGACTAGCTCAAGGTCAAATTTCATTTCCGTACACAACACTGTGCATGTGGTCAAAATTCGAAAGCTGTAGCTTGAGAAATGTGAAAGTAGGTCACTAGATTAATCTTAAGGTCAAAGTTTAATTTGGTACACAAAACTATACAAGTGGTCCAAATTTGAAGGCTGTAGCTTGAGAAATGTGAAAGTAGGTCACTAAGTCAAAATCAAGGTCAAATTTCACTTCAGAAACAAATCTATGCATGTAGTCCAAAATTGAAGCCTGTACCTTCAAAAATGTGAAAGTAGGTCACTAGGTCAATGTCAAGGTCAAAGTTTGTTTCAGTACACAATCCTATTCATGTGGTCTAAATTTGAAGCCTGTAGCTACAGAAATGTGAAAGTAGGTCACTAGGTCAATCTTAAGGTCAAAGTTCATTTCGGTACACAAAACTACACAAGTGGTCCAAATTTGAAGGCTGTAGCTTGAGAAATGTGAAAGTAGGTCACTAGGTCAATGTAAAGGTCAAAGTTTGTTACGGTACACAAAACCATGCATGTGGTCTAAATTTGAAGCCTGTAGCTACAGAAATGTGAAAGCAGGTCACTAGGTCAATCTTAAGGTCAAAGTTCATTTCGGTACACAAAACTACGCAAGTGGTCCAAATTTGAAGGCTGTAGCTTGAGAAATGTGAAAGTAGGTCACTAGGTCAAAATCAAGGTCAAATTTTATTTTGGAATACAGAACTATGCATGTGGTCCAAATTTGAAGCCTTTACCTTCAAAAATGTGAAAGTAGGTCACTAGGTCAATGTAAAGGTTAAAGTTTGTTTCGGTACATAAAACCATGCATGTGGTCCAAATTTGAAGGCTGTGGCTTGAGAAATGTGAAAGTAGGTCACTGGGTCAAAATCAAGGTCAATTTCATTTCGGAACACGAAATTATGCATTTGGTCCAAATTTGAAGCCTGTACCTTCAAAAATGTGAAAGTAGGTCACTAGGTCAATGTCAAGGTCAAAGTTTATTTCAGTGCACTAAACTATGCATGTGGTCCAAATCTGAAGGTTGTAGCTACAGAAATGTGAAAGTATGTCACTAGGTCAAAATCAAGGTCAACTCATGTCAAGGTTCATCTTGCCACTCAAAACCATACATGTGGTCCAAATTTGAATGTTGTAGGTTATTGACAAGAAGTTTTTAAAAGCTTTTCCCTATATAAGTCTATATGAACCATGTGACCCCAGGGCGGGGCCATATTTGACCCTAGGGGGATAATTTTAACAAACTTGGTAGAGAACCACCAGGCGATGCTACATTACAATATCAAAGCCCTAGGCTTTGTGGTTTGGACAAGAAGATTTTCAAAGTTTTTCCCTATATAAGTCTATGTAAACCATGTGACCCCCGGGGCGGGCCATATTTGACCCTAGGGGGATAATTTGAACAATCTTAGTAGAAGACCACTAGATGATGTCACATACAAAATATCAAAGCCCTAGGCCCTGTGGTTTTGGACAAGAGGTTTTTCAAAGTTTTTCCCTATATAAGTCTATATAAACCATGTGACCCCCGGGGCGGGGGCCATATTAGACCCCAGGGAAATAATTTCAATCATCTTGGTAGAGGACTACTAGATGATGCTTCATACCAAATATCAAAGCCCTAGGCTCTGTGGTTTTGGGCAAGAAGATTTTCAAAGTTTTTCCCTATATAAATCTATGTAAATTATAGAAATAAACAAAGGGCCATAACTAACTAAAAATTTGTTGAACCAGTCTGATTTTCAGGGGGACACAACTAGGGTACCAATACATCATTCTGACAAAGTTTGGTCAAAATCCCCCTGGTAGTTTCTGAGGAGATGCGATAACGAGAAATTGTTAACGGAAGGACGGACGGACGGACGGAAGGACGCCGGACCACGGACGCAGAGTGATTTGAATAGCCCACCATCTGATGATGGTGGGCTAATAAGAAATACTGATCAAAAAGGCCCATCTTGACCTACTTGCCAATCTAATGATAACTAGAGCTGTCACAGGAGTGACAAATTATACCCTCACAATATGGCCTTGTCACAGAAGTAAGCCATTGTCACAATCGAACCTTTAAATCAATAGGGGTCATCTGCTGGTCATGATCGAACTCCCTATTATGTTTCTTGATCCTAGGCCCAAGCGTTCTCAAGTTATAATACGGAAATGGTATAACTGTTCTGGGTCACTGTGACTTTGACCTTTGACCAACTGAATTCAAAATCAACAGGTGTCATCTGCTGGTCATGACCAACCTTCCTATCAACTTTCATGATCCTAGGACCAGGTGTTCTCAAGTTATCGTCCGGAAATGGTTTAACTGTTCGGGGGTCACGGTGGCCTTGACCGTTGACCTACTGACCTCAAAATCTACAGGGTTCTTCTGCTGGTTATGACCAACCTTCCCATTAACTTTCGTGACCCTAGGCCAAAGCTGTCTCAACTTAATCAGGAAACTGTTATGGGTAATTTTTTTTGACCTACTGACCTCAAAGTCGAACATGACTTGTATTTTATGGTGTTACATCTGTGTACTAAAATTTATGATCCTAGACCTAAGCTTTCTCAAGTTATCATTCGGAAACCATTTAAATGTTCTGGGTCATTGTGACCTTGACCTTTGACCTACTGACCTCGTGTTCAAATTGGACCTGTATTTTATAATGTTACACCTGTATTCTCAAGCTATCATCCGGTAACTCTTTAACTGTACCAGGTTATTGTGACCTTAACCTCTGACCTTCTGACCTCAAAGTCTAACTTGACCTGTATTTTATGATGTTACACCTGTGTACCAAAATTCATGATCCTTGGCCCAGCATTCTAAAGTTATCATCTGGAAACTTGCAGGTCATAGTGACCTTGACCTTTGACCTACTGACCTCAAAGTCAAACTTTACCTGTATTCTATGATGCTACACCTGTTATAAAAAATTATTTTAATTTGTCAAGCCTTTCATGAGTTATTGTCCAGAAACCATGAAAATAAACCGACTGACAGACAAGCTCACCCCTATGTTCCCCCACTCCCCAAACTTTCTGTGGGGGGTATAATAAACAAGTGTACAGAGTTTCAAAGCTACAGCTCTTTTAGAACTCAAGAAAAGTGGACCTAAATAAAAAGAAATTCAAAAGTTCACAAAGGGCCGTAATTCAGACAAAATGCAAATCAAACTTATGGCTCTTGACCTACGTATTTATCTAAAGATGACAAACAAGTCTGCAAGTTTCAAAGCTAATGTTCTTATAGTATTAAAGTAAACCAGGAAATTCAAATTTTCAAAGTCAAAAATTCTGACAAACTGGATGTTAGAGTTATGGTTTTTGGTCTACTCACTTATCTAATGATAATAAACAAAGGTGCAAATCTGTAGTTCTTACAGTTTTTGGGAAAAGGTGCACTTCAGAATTTTAACCAAGAAAATCAAATTTTCTAAGTAAAAAAAATGGCCATGATTCTGACAAAATGCTGATCAGGGTTACAGTTCTTGGCCTACGTAGTAACCTAATGATGATAGAAGCTATAGGTGTTTTAGTTCTTGAGAAAAGGTAGACCTAAACAAAGACTTCAACCAACACTGACCATCAAGTCACGAAAATACCTCATAGACTTTTTTTTAGGGCTGGCAATGATTAGCATTTTTGGTATTTGAATATTCGTTCATCTGATTGGAACACGAAGATAATATGCCCATCTTTTTTTTATAGTGAAGCTTCCTGAAGTATGGGTAAATTCCAACCAGTGGTTCCTGAGAAATACTCCGGCCAATAATTGTACTATAGTTGAATAATCAAAGGGCAATAACTTGGTGAAGAATCATCCAACCGGAACACAAAGACAACATGCACATCTCTTGAAAGTTAAGATTTATATTTAGTATGGGTAAATTCTAACCAGTGGTTCCTGAGAAATACTCCAGACAAGAATTGTACTATAGTATACTTAGTACTGTTAAATAATCAAAGGGCAATAACTGAATAACTGATTGAAAAATCACCCAACCGGAACACGAAGATAATAATTATGCGCATCTCCTCTTGATAGTAAGCCTCATATGAAGTATTGCTAAATTTAAACCAGTGGTTCCTGAGAAATACTCTGGACAAAAATTGTACTATAGTATGCTACTGTTGAATAAGCAAAAGGCAATAACTCTTTGAAAATTCATCCGACTGGGACAAAAAGACAATATGGCCATCTCCTCTTGATAGTGAAGCTTCCTATGAAGTTTTGCTAAATTCCAACCAATGGTTGCTGAGAAATATCCTGGACAAAAATTGTACTATAGTATACTATTGTTGAATAATCAAAGTGCCATTACTTCGTGAAAATCATCAAAAAGGAACACAAAGATAATATGTACATCTCCTCTTGATAGTAAAGCTTCCTATGAAGTATGGGTAAATTCCAACCAGCAGTTACTGTAAAATACTCTGAAAAAGAATTGTACTACAGTATACAACTGTTGAATAAGCAAAGAGCAATAACTCTGTGAAAAATCATCCGACCGGTACACAAAGATAATATACATATCTTCTCTTGATAGTGAAGCTTCCTATGAAGTTTCGCTAAATTCCAACCAATGGTTGCTGAGAAATATCCCAGACAAGAAATGCTGGATGGACAGACCAGTCGTACGTACAAACCAACAACTATATGCTTCCCCTTTGGAGAGCATAAAATCTGATAAAATTTGATAAATCAAAAGCCACAATTATGCTGAAAATCAATGAACTGGAAAATGTTGATGATATCAACAACTAAGCTTGGCAATGATTACTTTTGCAAAGTTAGGTGTAAATCTGCCTTGTGGTGTCTGACGAGTTACGCTGACAAAGTTTGTGACAGACAGACAGCACAAAATCAATATGTCTGCCACACAATATGTGGAAGACATATTTCTAGTATGTTTAATAAAGCCATCAATCCAGATAAAGGTTATGCTTTAGAAAGAATATGCATTTTAATTTCAATTCAAATTATTTCTTCAATGATAATGTAAGACTTACTTTTTGGGAATGCCGAGTCGCACAGTTCAGTCATACAGATCAAATCAGCCTGCAAATTTAATAGAGTAAAGTCAAAGACAAGAACACAATGAAAATGGCATAAAGTCCCATTTTTTTTTAAAACTGCAATCTAGTTTTAAAGAAATCAGAAATGTGTCATACAACACAGAAATGAATGTATGTTGACTATGAATGGCACACCTGACTGAGGTAAACTATTGGCACAAAGTGATCCAGGAAGTATTTCTGCCATATACGTATGACTGATCTCTGGAAAGCATTGAGGAGATTTTTTGTTTTCCCTTTTCAAAAGTGGCCATACATTAGGCATGCACGTTTTTTTAGATGGCAAAATAAATTGAACAAGAGGGCCATAATGGCCCAATATCGCACACATGATTTGAGTTGTTTGCTTGAACAAATTTCCTAGCTAAAGCTTTAAAAACAAGAAAATTAGGAGAGTAGGTCAAGGTAAAGATTATGCAAGATTACTTTTGAAATCTGTAAAAAATTTACAGGTGGTCCATTGATCCTTTTGCTGTAGCCCAGAACAACAAGTAGGTCAGTAGGTCACATTGACTGAAAGTCTGTTTAAAGATTGGCATGCAAAACTATACATGTCATCCAAATTTCAAAGCTGTATCTTAAACTAGAGCTATCACTAAAGGTGATGAATGTACCCCCCGCATGCACTGACACAGTACATTGCAATTTGATGCACACAAGACTGCATGATTATGTGGACTGTATGTATATAGACTGTATGTATACAGTATAGTAACAAAAAATAAAGTCCAATAACTATGCAGAATATTTATCTAAAAGAATGTAACATGCACCATGCACAACTAGGGTGGGTACTGATCACTTGTGTGAAGTAGACGCACACAAGGTTGCATATGCAGACTGTATGTACATAGTATGTTAACAAGAAACAAAGTACCATAACTCTGCAATTTTTTTTTCTGAAAGAACCTAACATGCCTATGCACAACTACTGTTGTTACTGATCACTTGTATAATATTTTATTAAATTGTGTCAAGGGGATGAGGAGAGATGGTGCACACAAGATTGTGTCTACTGACAGACAGACGGACTGACAACCTGAAACCAGTATACACTCCCCCCTTACAACCCTGTTGTCGGGGGGTACAACAAGAGGGCCATGATGGCCCTATATCGCTCACATGAGTACCATTGCTCTTAATGATAAGATCAAGTTTTGATATAGATCACATAGGCATAATGTACACATTAAATATCATCAGGATAAATATTTTCTTATAACAGTCCCTTTTGACCTCTGGGTCACATACTAGTCAGGGTCCTAGGCTCAAATGCTGCATTTTTGTACTAGCATGACTATTCCTTACCCTGGAAGACTTAGATAACATTTAAAACCTTTAAAATCTCCTTAGAAGCTGCTAACGTATATTATCTTACATAAACAAGAGGACCATGATGGTCCTGAATCGCTCACCTCTTCCCACATCTCCCAGTTTTGAGTATGCCGTCGTTTTTTCTATTATTTGACATAGGGACCTAGTTTTTGAGCTCATGTGACCCAGTTTTGAACTTGACCTAGATATTATCAAGATAAAAATTCTGACTAATTTTAATGAAGATCCATTGAAAAAAATATGGTCTCTAGAGAGGTCACAAGGTTTTTCTATTATTTGACCTATTGACCTAGTTTTCGAAGGTACGTGACCCTGTTTTGAACTTTACCTCGATATCATCAAGGTGAACATTCTCACTAATTTTCATGAAGATCTCATGAAAAATATGGCCTCTAGAGAAGTCACAAGGTTTTTCTATTTTTATACCTACTGGCCTAGTTTTTGACCGCACGTGACCCAGTTTCGAAACTGACCTAGATATCATCAAGGTGATCATTCAGATCAATTTTCATGAAGATCCATTGAAAAATATGGCCTCTAGAGAGGTCAAAAGATTTTAATAATTTTAGACCTACTGACCTAGTTTTTGACCGCCCGTGACCCAGTTTCGATCTTGACCTAGATATCATCAAGATGAACATTCAGATCAACTTTCATACAGATCCCATGAAAAATGTGACCTCTAGAGTGGTCACAAGCAAAAGTTTACGGACGGACGCACGGACGGACGGATGACGGACGCCGCGTGATCACAAAAGCTAAAAATAAAGGGAGGTAATTTGTCATAAATTCAGTCCATATGTATCTAAACTGATGGCATAAATGAAATTTCAGATCAGTATCTTCATTAGTTACTGACATATACCCATTTAACTTGAAACAAAGGGAGGTAATTTGACATAAAATCAGTTAATAGTTATCTACCCAGATTGTCTCAGTCCAACTAATGACAATAATGAAATTCACTTACTGAGATAAATCTATTTTCATTAAAATCAGGAGAGGTAATAATGCATTGGTATATGCAAATAGAAGATACAAAGTACAAGCCTTTACAACAATATATTACAAAAGTAAGTAAAAGTAGAAATTTCTAACCATGGAAGACATAAATAACGTTTCAAACCAATCTCATGAGAAGCTGCTAGGTATATTCATTTACATAAAAAATAAAGGGAGGTAATTTGTCATAAATTCAGTCAATATGTATCTTCAATGAATGTCCAAGTCCATCTGATAGCATAAATGAAATTTCAGATCAATATCTTCATTAGTTACGGAGATAAACCCAATTTAATTTGAAATAAAGGGAGGTAATTTAAAATAAAATCAGTCCAAAGTTATCTACCCTGAATGTCTCAGTCCAACTAATGACAATAATGAAATTTCAAATGAGTCCTATAAGTACTTACTGATATAAATCCATTTTGATTAAATCAGGGGAGGTAATCAAATATACAAGAGGGTCATGATGACCCTGGATTGCTCATCTGAGTAATATGAACTACATGTCTCAAATATCAAACTGATGCTAAAATTTTAAGAAAGTAGGTTAGTAAGTCACATTCACGGTCAATGAAAGTCAGTTTCCAAAACTGTATTTGTCATCCAAATTTCAAGGCTCTATCTTAAAAAAACAAACTAGTTCATTTCTAGACATTTTTTGGAAGATTTTCCTATGTAAAATCAAGTAACCCCTGGGGTGGGGCCAATTTTACACCAGGGGTCATGATTTGAACAAATTTTGTAGAGGTCCTCTAGGCAATGCTACATGTCAAATATCTAAGCTCTAGGCCTTCTGGTTTATTTTTAGAATTTTTTTGAAGATTTTCCAATGTACAATTAAGTAACCGCTGGGGCTGGGTCAATTTTACCCCGGGGGTCATGATTTGAACAAGGTTTGTAAATGTTACATATCAAATATCTAAGATCTAGGCATTCTGGTTTATTTTTTTAAAAAATTTGAAGACTTTCCTAGGGGATCAAGATTTGAACAAATTTTGTAGAGGTTCACTAGGCAATGCTACATGTCAAATATCTAAGCTCTAGGCCTTCTGGTTTATTTTTAGAAAATTTTGAAAATTTTTCAATGTACAATCAAGTAACCCCATGGGGCGGGGTCAATTTGACCCTGGGGGTCATGATTTTAACAAATTTTGTAGAAGCCTACTAGGCAATGCTACATGTCAAATAACTAAGATCTAGGCCTTCCGATTTATTTTCAGAAAATTTTTGACGATTTTCCTATGTAAAATCAAGTGACCCTTGGGGCCAGGTCAATTTTGACCCGGGGGTCATGATTTGAACAAATTTTGTAGAGGTCCACAAGGGAATGCCACATGTCAAATATCTAAGCTCTAGGTCTTCTGGTTTATCTTTTAAAAATTTTTTGAAGATTTTCCTATAGAAATCTATGTAAAATCAAGTGACCCCTTGGGTGAAGTCAATTTCGACCACAGGCTCATGATTTGAACAACTTTAGTATGGTCCACTAGCCAGTGCTACATGTCAAATATCTAAGCTCTAGGGCTTCTGGTTTTTGAGAAGATTTTTTAAGATTTTCCTATGTAAAATCAAGTGACCCCTGGGGTGGGGTCAGTTTTGACCCTGGGGTCATGATTTGAATAAATTGGTAGAGGTCCACTATAGGCAATGCTTCACAACAAATATCTAAGCTCTAGGGCTTCTGGTTTATTCTTTAAAAAAAATTGAAGATTTTCCTATAGATATCAATGTAAAATCAAGTGACTCCTGGGGCAAGGTCAATTTTGACCCAGGGGTCACGATTTGAACAACTTTAGTAGAGGTTCACTAGGCAATGCTACATGTTAAATATCTAAGCTCTGGGGCTTCTGGTTTTTGAGAAGATTTTAAGATTTTCCTACGTAAAATCATATGACCCCTTGGGCGGCGTCAATTTTGACCCCTGGGTCATGATTTGAACAAATTTGGTAGAGGTCCACTAGGAAATGCTTCACACCAAACATCTAAGCTCTAGGGCGTCTGGTTTTTGAGAAGAAGATTTTTAAAGTTTTTCCTTTCAGTTGCCATGGCAACCAGAGTTCTGCATGGAATTCAATTCTCTGAATAATTTTTGTAGAGCTTCATTCAAGGAACATTCCTGTGAAGTTTGGATGAAATTGGCCAAGCGGTTTATGAGAAGATAAATGTTTACGGATGACAGATGCCAGACGACGGATGCTGGACACCGGACGGTGAGTGATCACAATAGCTAACAAGAGGGTCATGATGACCCTGGATCGCTCACCTGAGTAATATGAGCTACATGTTTCAAATGTCAAACTGACGATTTTTAGAATTTTTTGGAAGATTTTCAGATGTACAATCAAGTAACCCCTGGGGCCGGGCCAATTTTACCCCAGGGGTCATGATTTGAACAAAGTTTGTAGAAGTCCACTAGGCAATGCTACATGTCAAATATCTAAGCTCTAGGCCTTCTGGTTGATTTTTAGAAAATTTTGAAGATTTTTCTATCTACAATCAAGTAACCCCATGGGGCGGGGTCAATTTGACCCTGGGGGTCATGATTTGAACAAATTTTGTAGAGGTCCACTAGGCAATGCTACATGTCAAATATCTAAGCTCTAGGCCTTCTGGTTTATTTTTAGAATTTTTTTGAAGCTTTTCCTATGTAAAATAAAGTGACCCCTGGAGTGGGGTCAATTTTGACCCCGGGGGTCGTGATTTGAACAAATTTTGTAGAGGTCCACTAGGCAATGCTACATGTGAAATATCTTAGCTCTAGGCCTTCTGGTTTATTTTTGGAAATTTTTTGAAGCTTTTCCTATGTAAAATCAAGTGACCCCTGGGGCCGGGTCAATTTTGACCTTGGGGGTCATGATTTGAACAAATTTTGTAAAGGTCCATTAGGCAATGCTAAATGTAAAATATCTAAACTCTAGGCCTTCTGGTTTTTTTTTTTAGAAAATTTTTGAAGATTTTCCTATGTAAAATCAAGTGACCCCTGGGGCGGGGTCATGATTTGAACAACTTTAGTATGGTCCACAAGCCAATGCTACATGTAAAATATCTAAGCTCAAGGCCTTCTGGTTTATTTTTTAAATTTTTTTGAAGATTTTCCTATGTAAAGTCAAGTGACCCCTGGGGTGGGGTCAATTCTGACCCCGGGGTCATGATTTGAACAACTTTAGTAGAGGTCCATTAGGCAATGCTACATGTCAAATATCTAAGCTGGCTTCTGGTTTTTGAGAAGAAGATTTTTTAAGATTTTCCTATGTAAAATCAAGTGACCCCTGGGGCGGGGTCAATTTTGACCCCGGGTTCATGATTTGAACAAACTTGGTAGAGGTCCACTAGGCAATGCTTCACACCAAATATCTAAGCTCTAGGGCTTCTGGTTTTTGAGAAGAAGATTTTTAAAGGTTTTCCTTTCGGTTGCCATGGCAACCAGAGTTCTGTATGGAATTTAATTCTTTGAACAATTTTTAAAGAAGACCATCCAAGGAACATCCCTGTGAAGTTTCATCAAAATTGACCTGTTGGTTTAGGAGGAGATGTTATTTAAAGGAAAGTGTGGACGGACGACGGACGGACGGACGGTGAGCAATCACAATACCTCACCCTGAGCACTTTGTGCTCAGGTGAGCTAAAAATAACTCCAGAACCTATGACTGAATCTGACAGATTCATCATGGAATCCAAGATTTATTCTTGTTCATGATATTTTGCAAGTTTGTACCAAATCAAACCATAAATGAAGTCTCTATATAACTGCAAAAGCCAAAATACCAAATTTTGGACTTTTAAGGGGCCATAATTCTGGAACCCATGATGGGATCTGGCCAGTTTTCGAAAAGAACCGAGATATTATGCCAACACTATAAATATTTACCGAGATAAATCCATATTTATTAAAATCAGGGTAGGTAATCACGCATTGGTATATGCATGTAGAAGATAATGATATGTTTTCATTTGGCATTGTGCCAGAAAGCAAAGTTTTTACTTACATCAACAATCTCTCCAAAAATAAGGCTACAGGATTAGATGGGATTCCTTCTGGTTTTATGCTGGACTCAGCTTTCATAATCTCTGGGCCAGTAAACCATATAATAAACTTGTCAATTATTCAAGGCATGGTGCCAGATGACCTCAAGTCCGCTTGAGAAGTTCCGTTATTTAAGAACAAGAGGGTCACGATGACCCTGGATCACTCACCCGAATAATATGAGCTACATGTTTCAAATGTCAAACTGATGATTTTTAGACATTTTTTGGAAGATGTTCAATCAAGTAACCCCTGGGGCGGGGCCAATTTTACCCCGGGGGTCATGATTTGAACAAATTTTGTAGAAGCGTACTAGGCAATGCTAGATGTCAAAAATCTAAGATCTAGGCCTTCTGGCTTATTTTGAGCAAATTTATGAAGATTTCCCTATGCACAATCAAGTAACCCCTGGGGCAGGGTCAATTTGACCCAGGGGGGGGGGGGGGGGGATGTCAAGATTTGAACAAGTTTTGTAAAGGTCCACTAGGCAATGCTACAAGTCAAATATCTAAGCTCTAGACCTTCTGGTTTATTTTAAGAAAATTTTGTAGATTTTTCTATGTACAATCAAGTACCCCATGGGGCGGGGTCAATTTGACCCCGGGGGTCATGATTTGAACAAATTTTGTAGAAGTCTACTAGGCAATGCTACATGTCAAATATCTAAGATCTAGGCCTTCTGGATTATCTTTAGAAAACTTTTGACGATTTTCCTATGTAAAAAACAAGTGACCCTTGGGGCCGGATCAATTTTGACCCGGGGGTCATGATTTGAACAAATTTTGTAGAGGTCCACAAGGGAATGCTACATGTCAAATTTCTAAGCTCTAGGTCTTCTGGTTTATTTTTGAAAATTTTTAAAAATTTTGAAGATTTTCCTATAGAAATCTATGTAAAATCAAGTGACCCCTGGGGTGAAGTCAATTTTGACCACGGGGTCATGAATTGAACAACTTTAGTAGAGGTCCATTAGCCAATGCTACATGTCAAATATCTAAGCTCTAGGGCTTCTAGTTTTTGAGAAGATTTTTTAAGATTTTCCTATGTAAAATCAAGTGACCCCTGAGGCGGGGTCAATTTTGACCCTGGGGTCATGATTTGAATAAATTGGTAGAGGTCCACTAGGCAATGCTTCACACCAAATATCTAAGCTCTAGGGCTTCTGGTTTTCAAGAAGAAGATTTTTAAAGTTTTTCCTTTCGGTTGCCATAGCAACCAGAGTTCTGCATGGAATTCAATTCTTTGAAAAATTTTGAAAGGGGGCCACCCAAGGATCATTCCTGTGAAGTTTGGTGTAATTCTGCCCAGTGGTTTTCAAGAAGATTTTTTTAGAAACTGTTGACGGACGACACATGACTGACAACGCACGACAGACATCAAGCGGTCACAATAGCTCACCTTGTCACTTTCTGACAGGTGAGCTAAAAATGACAAGACTGATGTTGGAAATTACTGTCCTGTTTCAATACTTTAAAAGTATTGTGTCTAAAGTTCTTGAATGTGTAATTTATGACCAACTGGAGGCTTATCTTGTGCAAAATAGTCTTTTATATCAGTTTCAGTCAGGTTTTAGGCATGGATTCTCCACTGATACCTGCCTTATTCACTTAACAGATTTCATTCGTCTTCAGATGGATAAAGGTCATCTTGTTGGCATGATCCTACTTGATTTACAGAAGGCGTTCGATACTGTCAACCATTTTATTCTTTTGATGAAATTAAAGGCAATAGGTCTTAACACCTTTTCTGTAACCTGGTTTCCTCAGATCTTACAGATAGGCACCAAGTAGTTGATATTTCTGGTACTATTTCCTCAAAGGCAAATATTACCTGTGGTGTGCCACAAGGGTCAATATTAGGCCCCTTGCTCTTTTTAATTTATGTCAATGACATGTCAGCAGTAATAAACAAGAGTGCCGCCAAGCGCGGCAATATACACCCAAAGGGTTACATCAGAGGATGGGAGCAAAATTTAAAGAACTTGACTGTTGAAGCCCAAAGGACAGGAACAACAAAAAAGAAGAAATTCCTAAAAAAAGTTCCCTACGGCCAATAATAAAAAAGTTTCAAAATAAGCTATTTATAGTAACAAACAAGAACTGTCTCCATAGGATGACACATGCCCCCGATGGCACTTTGAATGAATAGTTATGGCCGATGTTAGAGTTTAGGACCTTTGACCTACGGAGCTGGGTCTTGCGCACGACACATCGTCTTACTGTGTCACACATTCATGCGTAGTTATTTTAAAATCCATGCATGAATGACAAAGATATGGACCGGACACGCCCATCAATGCACTATCATGAAAAATGACCTTTAACGTCTAAGTGTGACCTTGACCTTTGAGCTACGGACCTGGGTCTTGCGTGCGGCACGTCGTCGTACTGTGGTACACATTCATGCCAAGTTATTTGAAAATCCATCCATCGATGACAAAGATATGGACCGGACACGCCCATCAATGCACTATCTTTTAACGTCTAAGTGTGACCTTGACCTTTGAGCTACGGACCTGGGTCTTGCACGCGACACGTCGACTTACTGTGGTACACATTCATGCCAAGTTATTTGAAAATCCATCCATCGATGACAAAGATATGGACCGGACATGCCCATCAATGCACTATCCTTTAATGTCTAAGTGTGACCTTGACCTTTGAGCTACGGACCTGGGTCTTGCGCGCGACACGTCGTCTTACTGTGGTTCACATTCATGCCAAGTTATTTGAAAATCCATCCATCGATGACAAAGATATGAACCGGACACGAAAATTGCGGACAGACTGACAGACCGACAGACTGACAGACGGTTCAAAAACTATATGCCTCCCTTCGGGGGCATAAAAAGGGAAGTAATTCAAAAACAAAAATTATTGTAAGAGAACAAAAAAGGATCTGCAAAATAAAAACAAGAGCACTGCAATGCAGAGAAATATACACAAAGCAAAGTCACATATGATCTTTGACCCCTAAGTGTGACCTTGACCTTGAAGCCAGTCATCCAAAACATGCGCTCTGCACGTCACCTCAGTGTGGTAAACATTTGTGCCAAGTTTCTCTGATATCATTCAAGCAGTTCAAGACTTACAGAGCGGACACGAAACACACTCATATGACCTTTCACTCCTAAGTGTGACCTTGACCTTGAAGCTAGTCATCCGTAAGAAGCGCTCTGCACGTCGTCTCAGTGTGGTGAACATTTGTGCCAAGTTTCTTTGAAATCCTTCGAGCAGTTCAAGAGTTACAGAGCGGACACGAAACACACTCATATGACCTTTGACCCCTAAGTGTGACCTTGACCTTGAAATGACACATCCAAAACATGCGCTCTGCACGTCATCTTGGTGTAGTGAACATTTGTGTCAAGTTTCTTTGAAATCCTTCAAGGGGTTCAAGAGTTACAGAGCGGACACGAAATTGCTAACGGACGGACGGACGGACAGACGGACACCGGGACCATAACATAATACGTCCCTTCGGGCGTTTAAAAATAAATTACTACTATATGCAGATGATTCTGCAATTCTTATTTCAGGCAGTCAGATATTGAAAGGCTTCTCAGTCAGGATTTGCAGTGTTAGTCAGTGGCTTGTTGGCAACGAACTTTCCCTGCCCCTTGGAAAAACTGAGTCCATACTTTTTGGGTCTAAGCAAAAGGTTAAAACCTAACTCCCAACTCGATATTTCCTGCAATGGTCAAACGATTCCTAGTAAAACATCTGTAAAATATCTTGGCGCTACCATAGATCAAAGTTTAACTTTTGAATTCATGGCTAGGGCGGTTATACAAAAGGCCAATGCTAGGTTAAAATTTTTATACATAAAGAGTGAATTTCTCACTCAGCACACAAAACGACTTCTGGTTATGTCCCTTATACAGTGTCAGTTTGACTATGCCTCTTCTGCCTGGTTTAATAGCTTAACTGAAGAGCTAAAACACAAGTTACAGGTTACTTAAAACAAACTAGTCAGCTTTATTTTAAATCTTCATCCTAGGTCACACACTGATAAAGTACATTTTAAAAAACTTAACTGGCTTCCAGTGTCTAGCCAAGTCAACCAGAATATCCTATGCCATGTTTTTAAATTAATGTTAACCAAGCTCCATCCTATATGGGTGAACATTTTATTTCAGTTAACCACATGCACAATTATCCTACCAGATTCAGAGTTAATGCCAGCTCTAGAAATACAATTACTAATTGAGATACATCATTTTCTGATAATAAGCGTTTTACAATTCAAAAAGTTAAAGGTTTTTGAAAAAACTCTTTTGCATACGTTGGCTGTACCTTGTGGAACAGTTTGCCTCAGTATTTGAGGGACTGCACATCTTTGTCGAATTTCAAACTAAAACTAATTAAGGGAGCACTAGTCTTAAATTCCATTCTAGACATTTTTGGTTTAGTCACGGCATTTTTACGTATTTTTATGAGATTATGTAATTAATTTGCAACCTAATTTGTAGCTACATTTTTTATTACTAATTTATTGTTACATTAACCTTGAAGATTCTAAATATAAATCCTCTAATTGTCATTTTTTGCAATGATTGCTCGACTTTACCCTGTCTTGCAATATTTTTTGTGATAAGTTTGAGTCTTTCTTGTTTGCCTGTGATATGTCTTCCTATGTCAAACCCTATTACATGCCAAGGACCACAATAGAAATAAGGGATTCTTCTATCTCTTTTTTGTGTCATCCTTTGCTATATAATGTTGATGACATGGTTGTATTTAACATACATAATGTGTTTATTGCTCCTGTATCTTTTATATGATGCCATGAAATTGTACATTTTTGTTTGTTTGTTTGTTTTTGGTTTTACGCCGTTTTTCAACAGTATTTCAGTCATGTAACGGCGGACAGTTAACCTAACCAGTGTTCCTGGGTTCTGTACCAGTACAAACCTGTTCTCCGCAAGTAACTGCCAACTTCCCCACATGAATCAGAGGTGGAGGACTAATGATTTCAGACACAATGTCGTTTACCAAATAGTTACGGAGAACATACGCCCCGCCCGAGGATCGAACTCACGACCCCGAGATCCGTAGACCAACGCTCTTACCTACTAAGCTAAGCGGGCGGGAAAATTGTACATTGTATGCAGAAATAAATCTATCTATACAGAGTACAAGCCTATACAACGATATATTATTAAAGTATTCATATCGATAAATGTTCAATCAAGAGTTTTCTAATATGACTATTTCTTACCATGGAAGACATAAATAAAGTTTCAGACCAATCTCATTAGAAGCTGCTAAGGTGTATTTATTTAGATAAAAAATAAAAGGAAGAAATTTGTCATAAATTCTACTTGGCATGTCCAGTCATCCCGCTAAGTTTCAACACTCTTGGCCTAGTGGTTCTCAAGTCACTGTTCAGGCTCCTGTGACCTTGACCTTTGATCAAGTGACCCCAAAATTAATAGGGGTCATCTACTCTGCATGTCCAATCATCCTATTAAGTTTCAACATTCTAGGTCAAGTGGTTCTAAAGTTATTTTCTGGAAATGATTTTACATGACCAGGCCCCAGTGACCTTGACCTTTAATAGACTGACCCAAAAATCAATAGGGGTCATCTACTCTGCATGTTCAATCATCCTGTGAAGTTTCAACATTCTGGGTCAAGTGGTTCTCAAGTTAATGATCGGAAATTGTTTTCCATGTTCAGGCTCCTGTGACCTTGACCTTTAACAGAGTGACCCCAAAATCGATAGGGGTCATCTACTCTGCATGTTCTATCATCCTATGAAGTTTCAACATTCTGGATCAAGAGGTTCTCAAGTTATTGATTGGAAATGGTTATCAATGTTCCGGCCCCTGTGACCGTGACCTTTAACGGCGTGAACCCAAAAACAATAGGGGTCATATACTCTGCATGAACAATCATCCTATGAAGTTTCAACATTCTGGGTCGAGGGATTCTCAAGTTATTGATCGGAAACGGTTTTCAATGTTCAGGCCCCTGTGACCTTTAACAGAGTGACCTCAAAATCGATAGGGGTCATCTATTCTCATGACCAATCATCCTATTAAGTTTCAACATTCTGGGTCAAGTGGTTCTCAAGTAACTGACAGGAAATGGTTTTCAATGTTCAGGCCCGTGACCTTGACCTTTAACAGAGTGACCCTAAAATCAATAGGGGTCATCTATTCTGCATGTACAATCATCCTATGAATTTTCAACATTCTGGGTCAAGTGGTACTCAAGTTATTGATTGGAAATGATTTTCAATGATCAGGCCCCTGTGACCTTGACCTTTGACGGAGTGACCCCAAAAACAATAGGGGTCATCCACTCTAAATGACCAATCATCCTATGAAGTTTCAACATTCTGGGTCAAGTGGTTCTCTAGTTATTGATCGGAAATGGTTTTCAATGTGTCAGGATTAAGTAGTTCCATTTTGTTAAGTTATGCACATTGTTACATATGGCGCATTTTTCGTTAACGTAGCCTGTCGTCAAATGGGTGAAAAGAAGCAAACACTTTAGATCAATATAGTATATGACAAACAAGCTACCACGCTTAGGCCCCTGTGACCTTGACCTTTGACGGAGTGACCATAACAAGAGGGCCATAATGGCCCTATATCGCTCACCTGTCATCAGTGCACTTAAGGACAAGAAGGTCAAAAAATCATAATCAAGATCAATCAAAAGAATCATGAGAAAATATAGTTGAAATTTTCCTAAAGGTACAGATATGTTAAAATACACCTATAAATTGGAGGTACCATCCATGTTGTACCACAGGAAAGTGGTCTCGGGTTTTCCCTACGGCCAATAATAAAAAAAGTTACTAAATAAGCTATTTACAGTAACATAAAAGGGAAGTATTTAAAAAAAAAATTTATTGTAAGTGAACAAAAGAAGGATCTGCCAAATAAAAACGCAAATGCAGAGCAATATACACACAAAACAAAGTAATATGACCTTTGACCCCTAAGTGTGACCTTGACGTGAGCAATCCGAAACATGCACTCTGCACATCGTTTCGATGAGGTGAACATTTGTGTCAGGTTTCTTTGAAATCCTTCAAGGGGTTCAAGAGTTACAGAGCGGAAGGGAAATTGCTAACCAACAGACAGAAAGACAGATAGACAGAAGGACACCGAGGCGATAACATAATACCTCTCTTAGGGCATATAAAAAGGAATCGAGATCTTATGGTGATACAAGTTGTGTGCAAGTTTGGTTAAAATCAAATCATAAATAAAGCTGCTATTGTGCAGACAAGGTCAAAATAGCTAATTCTGGCCCTATCAGGGGCCATAACTTTGGAACACATAACGGAATCTGGCCAGTTCAAGAAAGGAACCAGGATCTTGTGGTGATACAAGTTGGGGGCCATAACTCTGGAACACATAATGGGATCTGGCCAGTTCAAGAAAGGAACCAAGATCTTATGGTGACACAAGTTTTTGTGCAAGTTTGATTAAATTCAAATCATAAATGAAGCTGCTATTGTGCAGACAAGGTCAAAATAGCTAATTCTGGCCCTATCAGGGGCCATAACTTTGGAACACATAACGGAATCTGGCCAGTTCAAGAAAGGAACCAGGATCTTGTGGTGATACAAGTTGTGTGCAAGTTCGGTTAAAATCAAATCATAAATGAAGCTGCTATTGCGCAGACAAGGTCAAAATAGCTAATCTTGGCCCTTTCAGGGGCCTTAACTCTGAAACCCATTATGGGATCTGGCCAGTTCAAAAAAGGAAATGATATCTTATAGTGACACAAGTTTTGTGCAAGTTTGATTAAATTCAAATCATAAATGAAGCTGCTATTGTGCAGACAAGGTCAAAATAGCTAATAGTAACTCTGGAACCCATAATGGGATCTGGCCAGTTCAAGAAAGGAACCAAGATCTTATGGTGATACAAGTTGTGTGCAAGTTTGGTAAAAATCAGATCATAAATAAAGCTGCTATTGTGCAGAAAAGGTTAAAATAGCTAATTTGGCCCTTTCAGGGGCCATAACTCTGGAACCCATAATGAGATCTGGCCAGTTCAAGAAAGGAACCAAGATCTTATGGTGATACAAGTTGTGTGCAAGTTTGGTTAAAATAAAATCATAAATGAAACCACTATTGTGCAGACAAGAAATTGTGAACGGACGACAGATGGACGCAGACGAAGGCTGATCACAAAAGCTCACCCTGTCACTACGTGACAGGTGAGCTAAAAACAATAGGAGTCGTCTACCCCAGCAGCCCTACAACCCTATGAAGTTTAAAGGTTCTAGATCAAATGGTTCTCCAGTTATTGATCGGAAATGAAGTGTGACGTATGGACGGACGGATGGACTGGGCTAAAACAAGAGGACCATGATGGTCCTGAATCGCTCACCTGTCCCCACATGACCCAGTTTTGAACTGAGTATGATGTAGTTTTTTCTATTATTTGACATAGTGACCTAGTATTTTAGCTCATGTGACCCAGTTTTGAACTTGACCTAGATATCATCGAGATAAAAATTCTGACCAATCTTCATGAAGATCCATTGAAAAATATGGCTTCTAGAGAGGTCACAAGGTTTTTCTATTATTTGACCTAATGACCTAGTTTTTGAAGGCACGTGACCCAGTTCTGTACTTGACTAGATATCATCAAGGTGAACATTTTCACCAATTTTCATGAAGATCCATTGAAAATGTGGCCTCTAAAGTGGTCAAAAGGTTTTTCTTTTTTTAGACCTAATGACCTAGTTTTTGAACGTAGTTGACCAAGTTTCGAACTTGATCTAGATATCATCATGATGAACATTCAGACCAACTTTCATATAGATCCCATGAAAAATATGGCCTCTAGAGAGGTCACAAGGTTTTCTTATTATTTGACCTACTGACCTAGTTTTTGATGGCACATGACCCAGTTTCAAACTTGACCTAGATATCATCAAGATGAACATTCTGACCAATTTTCATGAAGATCCATTCAAAGGTATGGCATCTAGAGAGGTCACAAGGTTTTTCAATTTTTAGACCTTATGACCTAGTTTTGGACCACAGTTGACCCAGTTTAGAACTTGACCTAGATATCATCAAGATGAACATTCAGACTACATACAGATCCCATGAAAAATATGGCCTCTAGAGAGGTCACAAGGTTTTCTTATTATTTGACCTACTGACCTAGTTTTTGATGGCACGTGGCCCAGTTTCGAACTTGACCTAGATATCATCAAGATGTACATTCAGACCAACTTTCATAAAGATCATGAAAAATGTGACCTCTAGAGTGGTCACAAGCAAAAGTTTACGGACGCACACATGCACGGATGGACAGACGACGGACGCTGCATGATCACAAAAGCTCACCTTGTCACTTTGTGACATGTGAGCTAACAATGTCTCCCCCAGAGGTGGGGAGACATAATGAAGCTGCTTATAATTGAGCAGACAAGGTCAAAATAGCTAATTTTGGCCCTTTCAGGGGTCATAACTCTGGAACCCATAATGGGATCTGGCCAGTTCAAGAAAGGAACCAAGATCTTATGGTGACACAAATTTTGTGCAAGTTTGGTTAAAACTAGAGATGCTTTTGAGAAAAGCGCATGTCTCCCACAACTGCCCCTATGAAAAATGTCTAGTGTCTCTAGATGGTGGATCCAATTAGATGATCTGGACGAGTGGATCCAATCAAGGGCCATAAATCAAAAAAGCCTGGGTGGATTTGGCTAGTTATCGAACTTGGCTAAGGTCTTGTGACCAAACACATTTTGTTCAAGTCTGGTGAAGATCGGATGAGAAATGTTCAACTTAGAGAGTGGACAAGAGTAAAAAGGCAGATTTTTCAGTAATTCAAGGGCAGTAACTCCAACATGCCTGGACTGATTTGGCTAGTTATCGAACTTGGCCGAGGTCTCATGGTCAAACACATTTTGTTCAAGTTTGGTGAAGATTGAATGAGAAATGTTCGACTTAGGGTGCGAACAAGAGTAAAAAGGCAGATTTTTCAATAATTCAAGGGCTGTAACTATTGATTAGTCTATGTAAAACACAAGACCATCGGGGCAGGGCCTGTTTTCAACCCAGGGGCATAATTTGAACAATTCTGGTAGAGGACCACAAGGCAATGCTACATACAAAATATCAAAGGCCTAGGTCATGTGGTTTTAGACAAGAAGATTTTTAAAGTTTTTTACTATACAAGTCTATGTAAAAGTTGTGACCCCCAGAGCGGGGCCTCTTTTCACCCCAGGGGCACAATTTGAACAATCTTGATAAAGGACCATAAGATGATGTCACATGCTAAATATCAAGGCTCTATGCCTTGTGGTTTTGGACAAGAATATTTTTAAAGTTTTTCATTTCGGTTTCCATGGCAACCAGAGTTCTGCATAATTGAATTCTTTGAACAATTTTGAAAGGGGACCACCTAAGGATCATTCCAGTGAAGTTTGGTGTAATTCTGCCTGGTGGTTTTCAGGAAGAAGATTTTTTTAGAAAATGTTGACGGACGACTGACGACGGACATTGAGCAGTCACAAAAGCTCACCATGAGCCTTTGGCTCAGGTGAGCTAAAAACTTAACCAGGCAACGCCGACACAGATGCGACACTGATAAAGTGATGACAATAACTCAATTTTTCTTTCAAAAAATCAGATGAGCTAAAAATGACCTCTGTCAGATGGATTCAATTCATTTCTATGAAAAAGGCCGGGGACAGTTAATGAAAAGAAGATATTTGATTCTTTTCCTCTGCACTCCTATCATCAAGACAAGTTCACTTAATTGTTAAACTTCCGTTTCATCTATTCCCAATGGACCTGTTTGAACAGCTTTGGAAGAGACCAATGCATGCCATGTTTCAACTTATATCAGATGCTTTTAGAAGTGACTTCTTTAACAGAGGGACAGCATGGCACCACAATAGCTTACTCTGAGCACCATTAATCTTGATATGCTAAAGGTGTTTAAATATCAAATCAAAATGACATGACAGGTTATAGAACCTAAGTCCTCTTTATTAGGTATGTGGTGAAGCACAGATGTGATTTTGTCTGTAATCTTCTACACAGGTTAGACACTCAATGTAACAATAGCTCCATGGACCTTCACCGTAGTGGGCTAAAATTGTACAAATGTGAGAGAATGTGTAACTCCTACCTTTCCCTGTCCAAATACTGACTCCTTAGCATATTGCCTCAAGCAATTTTCACAGAAGAGATGTCCCTCATAACACTGGACCATCTGTTCAAATGGATACTCGCCAAAGCAACATCCACATTCTATACATTGACCTAGATCCTCATACTCTTGTTCATTGAGAGCAACTGCTACTTGGTGGTCTGCTTCCTGTTATAAACAACAAGAACTTACTAGAGATGCTTTTGAGAAAAGCGCATGTCTCCCACAACTGCCCCTATGAAAAATGTTAGTTTCTCTAGATGTTTTAGACCAGTGGATCCAATTAGATGGTCTGGATGAGTGGATCCAATCAGTAATTCAAGGGCCATAAATCAAAAGTGCCTGGGCGGATTTGGCTATTTATCGAACTTGGGTAAGGTCTTATGGCCAAACACATTTTGTTTAAGTTTGGTGAAGATCGGATGAGAAATGTTCGACTTAGAGAGCGGACAAGAGTAAAAAAGACGGATTTTTTCGGTAATTCAAGGGCCGTAACTCTAAAATGCCTGGACCGATTTGGCTAGTTATCGAACTTGGCTGAGGTCTCATGGTCAAACACATTTTGTTCAAGTTTGGTGAAGATCGGATGAGAAATGTTCGACTTAGAGTGCGGACAAGAGTAAAAAGGCAGATTTTTCAATAATTCAATGGCCGTAACTCCAAAATGCCTGGACCGATTTGGCTATTTATCGAACTAGGCCGAAGTCTCATGGTCAAACACATTTTGTTCAAGTTTGGTGAAGATCGGATGAGAAATGTTTGATTAAGAGTGCGGACATAAGTAAAAAGGCCAATTTTTCGATAATTCAAGGGCTTTAACTCCAAAATGCCTGGACCGATTTGGCTAGTTATCGAACTTGGCCGAGGTCTCATGGTCAAACACATTTTGTTAAAGTTTGGTGAGGATTGGATGAGAAATATTCGAAAACAGAGTGCGGACAAGAGTAAAAAGACCGATTTTTGGTAATTCAAGGGCCATAACTCCAAGACGCCTGGACCGATTTGGCTAGTTATCGAACTTGGCCGAGGTCTTATGGTCAAACACATTTTGTTAAAGTTTGGTGAAAATCAGATGAGAAATGTTCGACTTAGAGTGCGGACAAGCTTTGTGACAGACACACAGACACAAAGACTGGAGTAAATCAATATGTCTCCCACACCACTGTGTGGTGGGAGACATAATTATATAGGAAGAATCCTGAGCTGCAAAAGTTGCTCTGTTCATCAAAATTAATGTAGAGCCCAGAAGTAATATGAGCCACACCATGAGAAAACCAACATAGTGCATTTGCGACCAGCATGAATCCCGACCATCCTGCGCATCTGTAAAGTCTGGTCAGGATCCATGCTGTTCGCTAACAGTTTCTCTAATTGCAACAGGCTTTGAAAGCAATTCATGCTGGTCGCAAATGGACTATGTTGGTTTTCTCATGGTGCGGCTAATATAATGATAACTAGAGTTGTCACAGGAGTGACGAATTATACCCCCACAATACGGCCTTGTCACAGAACTAAGAAAATGTCAAAACCGAACTTGCTTGACCTTTGACCTAATAACCTCAAAATCAATAGAGGTCCGCTGCTGGTCGTGATCAACCTCCCTATGAAGTTTCATGATCCTCGGCCAAAGCGTTCTCAAGTTATTGTACAGAAAAGGTTTAAATGGTCCGGGACGGTCACTCTGACCTTTGACCTTTGGAACTCAAAATCAATATGGGTCATCTGCTGGTTATGACCAACCTCCCAATTAAGTTTCGTGATCCTAGTCCCAAGCGTTCTGAAGTTATTGCCCGAAAACCGTTTAAATGTTACGGGTCACTGTGACCTTGACCTGTGACCTACTGACCCCAAAAACATAAGGGGTCATTTGCTGGTCATAACCATCCTTCCTATCAATTTTCATGATCCTAGGCCAAAGCGTTCTCAAGTTATCATCCGGAAACCGTTTAAATGTTTCGTGTTATTATGACTTTGACCTACTTACCTCAAAGTCGAACTTGACCTGTATTTTATCATGTTACACCTGTGTACAAAAATTTATGATCCTAGACCCAAGCATTCTCAATTTATCATCCGGAAACCATTCAACTGTTCCGAGTCACTGTGACCTTGACCTTTGACCTACTGACCTCAAAGTCAAACTTGACCTGTAATTTATGATGTTTCACCTGTGTACCAAAATTTATAACCCTAGGCCCAAGCATTCTCAGGTTATCATCAGGAAACCGTTCAACTGTCACTGTGACCTTGACCTTTGACCTACTGACCCCAAAGTCAAACCTGAACTGTATTTTCTAATGTTACACCTGTGTATCACAAATTATTTAAATCGGTCAAGCCTTTCATGAGTTATCATCCGGAAACCATGAAAACTAACAGATTGACCACCAAGCTCACTCCTATATTGGGGGGTATAATAATAATATTAACTAGAGCTATCACTACAGGTATTTTTTCCTTCATAAACTGACTCTAGTAAATGAAGTTTATCCTCATCTGAATGCTTCCCCCACCCTCCAAACACAAGTCAAAAATTTACCAAATTCAGATGACAAACAAGAGTGACAGAATGTCACAATGTACGCCCGTTGTGTAAATGTTACACTAAAACAGATTTCGTATCAGTCTGGTAGACAGTAAGCCCAAACAATGATATATCCAATTCTAACAACCAGGTTAAAAAGTTTCAAGAATAAGCTATTTATAGCAGCAACAACAAGAAATCTATATTTTGTCTTTTTCTAAGTCAACAAAAAAAACTCCTTATCAGGTAGAGATACCTTAAAATAGACCTAAAATTTTACAGTAACATCTATGCTGCACAACATAAAAGTGGTCTTGGTTTTTCCCTATGGTCAATTATAACAAGAGCTGTCGGAGGACAGCAACGCTTGACTATTCAACATACTTGTCAATTCAAAGAATACCCATGTCGAAAAGGGGCATAATTTTGTAAAATGGGAAACAGGGTTATGGAACCTGCACAGTGTATCAGCTCATGACAGTGGGCAAGTGTGTAAAGTTTCAATCCATTCCCATTAGTGGGTACTGAGATACAAGTTTACATACAAGAATTTAACCAAAAACTGCTAATATAAAAAAGTGGCATAATTTTGTAACAAGAGCTGTCACAGGAGACAGCGCACTGGACTATTTCGATGCTGGATAGTGAAACTGGGCACATCTGAGGAAACTAGAGCTGTCACTGGAGTGTTTAATGACTCCAATTGTGGATGAAGATATTGCACAATAGCCTGAGTCTATGTCAAAAATATCAACTTAAAGTAATAAGAGAGGTAAAGATAAAATGTATCAAAACATTATATAAGTATATCCTAAGCAAAAAGGGGCATAATTCATTAAATATTGGTGCCAGAGTTATGCACCGTGCATCATATAGTGTGGGTGATGATGTTGAACAACTATTTTAAGTTTGAATAAAATCCATTCAGTAATAACAGAGACAGAGTGAAAGTGCATCAAAACTTTAACCTGAAATTCTAAGTAAAAAGGGGACATAATTCATGAAAAATTGGTCCCAGAGTTATGCACCTTGTGTCATATGATAAGGGTAATGATGTTGAACAATTGTTTAAGTTTGAATCAGATCCATTCAGTAATAACAGAGATAGAGTGAAAGTGCATAAAACTTTAACCTGAAATTCTAAGTAAAAAGGGGAATAATTCATGAAAAATTGTGCCAGAATTATGCATCTTGTGTCATATGATGTGGGTGATGATGCTGAACAACTATTTTATGTTTGAATAAAATCCATTCAGTAATAACAGAGGTAGAGTGAAAGTGCACCAAAACTTTAACCTGAAATTCTAAGTAAAAAGGGGGAATAATTCATGAAAAAATGGTGCCAGAGTTATGCAACTTGTATAATATGATGTGGGTGATGATGTTGAACAACTATTTTAAGTTTGAATCAAATCCATTCAGTAATAACAGAGATAGAGTGAAAGTGCATCAAAGCTTTAACCTGAAAATCTAAGTGAAAAGGGGGGATAATTCATGAAATATTGGTGCCAGAGTTATGGCCCTTATGTCAGATGATGTGGATGATGATGAGGAATAAGTATTTCAAGTTTGAATCAAATCCATCAAGTAATTACAGAGATAAGTTGAAACAAGAGTGCCAGATTGTCACAATATACGCCCGTCACAGCAAATTTCTTTACTCTAGCACCTGTATTTGCAAATGGAATTTTAATTTTGTGGTTGTTTAGTAATCATTGTAAGTCATTTGTTTTTCTAAGTCCACAAAAAAACTCCTTACCAGGTAGAGATACCTTAAAATACACCTAAAATTTGAAAGTAACATCCATGTTATACCACAGAAAAGTGGTCTTGTTTTTTCCCTACGGTCAATTATAAAAAAGTTACAATATAAGTTATTTATAGTAACAACTAAGGGAAGATAATCTTAAAAAAAAAAAAAAAATCCCCCAAAAAATTGTAAGTCCACACAGAAATCTTTACCAGGTAGAGATTAGTCAAAATACACCTCATAACTGGATGTAGCATGCATGTTGTACTACAGAAAAGTGGTCTCGATTTTTCCCTACGACTAGTAATGAAAAAGTTACAATATAAGCTATTTATAGTAACAACGAAGGGAAGTAATTCTAAAGAAGGGAATTGCGCATGACACTTCGTCTCATGATGGTGTATAATTGTGCCAAGTTACATCAAAATTCCTCCATGCATGAAGAAGAAATGCTTCGGACAAAGTCTTTATTGTATCTGACCTTTGGCCTCTAAGTGTGACCTTGACCTTTGACCAAGGGACCTGGTTCTTGCGCATGACACTCCACCTTGTGGTGGTGAACATTTGTGCAAAGTTATATCAAAATCCCTCTATGCATGAAGAAGAAATGCTCCGGACAAGGTTTTCATTCTTGTATCCTTTGACCTCTAAGTGTGACCTTGACCTTAGACCTAGGGACCTGGTTCTTGTGCAAGACACTCCGCCTCGTGGTGATGAACATTTGTGCCAAGTTATATCAAAATCCCTCCATGCATGAAGAAGATATGCTCCGGACAAAGTTTTCTTTCTTGTATCCTTTGACCTCTAAGTGTGACCTTGACCTTAGAGCTAGGGACCTGGTTCTTGCGCATGACACTCCGTCTCATGATGATGAACAATTGTGCCAACTTTCATCAAAATCCCTCCATGCATGAAGAAGATATGCTCCGGACAAAGTCATTCTTGAATTTGACCTTTGACCTCTAAGTGTGACCTTGACCTTAGACCTAGGGATCTGGTTTTTGCGCATGACACTCCGTCTCATGATGGTGAACAACTGTGCCAAGTTTCATCAAAATCCCTTTATGCATGTAGAAGATATGCTCCGGACAAAGTCTGTGGACGCCGCCCGCCAGGGGCGTTCCCATAATACTTCCCGTTTTTCAAACGGGCGTATAAAAAGAGAAAGTGCACCAAAACTTTAACCAAGGTGCGGACGCGGAAAGACGCCGACGCCGGGGCGAGTAGGATAGCTCTCCTTATACTTCGTATAGTCGAGCTAAAAATGCAAGTAGAGTTATGGGACCTGCACAGTGCATGCAGGATTATGACAGTGAACAAGTGTGTGAAGTTTCAATCCATTCCCATAAGTGGATACTGAGATAAGCGTACATACAAAAACTTAACCAACAAGAGCTGTCACTAATGGTGACAAATGCCCCCGCAGCACCTTGACCTTTGACCTGGTGACCCCAAAGTCAATAGGGGTTGTGTACTCAATAAGTACTATTAGCATGAGAAGTTTGAAGGTCCTGGTTGCAGTGGTTCGCGAGTAAAGTGCCTTCATGCAAAAAGTTAACATTAGCCCCTGTGACCTTGACCTTTGACCTGGTGACCCCAAAGTCAGTAGGGGTTGTGTACTCAATAAGTACTATTAGCATATGAAGTTTGAAGATCCTGGGTGCAGTGGTTCGCGAGTAAAGTGCCTTCATACAAAAAGTTAACATTGTGACAAACATATAAACTAATGAATGAACGAACTAACAAATGAATGGACAATTGAAAACTAATATGCCTCCCTTCGAGGGCATAAAAACTACTAAAAAACTGCTAAGTGAAAAAAGGGGCATAATTTGGAAAAAATGCAAAGTAGAGTTATGGGACCTGCTTAGTGCATGTCAGATGATGACAGTTAACAAGTGTGTGAAGTTTCAATCCATTCCTATTAGTGGGTACTGAGATACCAGCTTACATACAAAACCTTAACCAAAAATTTCTAAGTTGAAAAAGGGGCCTAATTTTGTAAACAAGAGGGTCATGATGACCCTGGATCGCTCACCCGTGTAATATGAGCTACATGTTTCAAATGTCAAACTGATAATTTTTAGAATTTTTTTGGAAGATTTTCCGATGTACAATCAAGTAACCCCTGGGGCGGGCCAATTTTACCCCAGGGGTCATGATTTGAACAAAGTTTGTAGAAGTCTACTAGGCAATGTTACATATCAAATATCTAAGATCTAGGCCTTCTGGTTTATTTTTAGCAAATTTATGAAGATTTCCCTATGTACAATTAAGTAACCCCTGGGGCTGGGGCAATTTGACCCTGGGGGGTCAAGATTTGAACAAATTTTGTAGAGGTCCTTTAGGCAATGCTACATGTCAAATATCTAAGCTCTAGGCCTTCTGGTTTATTTTTAGAACATTTTGAAGATTTTTCTATGTACAATCAAGTAACCTAAAGGGGCGGGGTCAATTTGAACCCGGGGGTCATGATTTGAAATTTTTTTGTAGAAGTCTGCTAGGCAATGCTACATGTCAAATAGCTAAGATCTAGGCCTTCTGGTTTATTTTAAGAAAAAGTTTGAAGATTTTCCTATATAAAATCAAGTGAACCCTGGGGTGGGGGTCATGATTTGAAAAATTTTTGTAGAGGTCCACTAGGCAATGCTACACATCAAATATCTAAGCTCTAGGCCTTCTGGTTTATTTTTAGAAAATTTTGAAGATTTTCTATGTACAATCAAGTAACTCAAAGGGGCGGGGTCAATTTGACCCCGGGGGTCATGATTTGAACAAATTTTGTAGAAGTCTGCTAGGCAATGCTACATATCAAATAGCTAAGATCTAGGCCTTCTGATTTATTTTAAGAAAACTTTTGAAGATTTTCCTATATAAAATCAAGTGAACCCTGGGGTGGGGGTCAATTTTGACCCCGGGGGTCATGATTTGAACAGAGTTTGTAGAGGTCCACTAGGCAATGCTACATGTCAAATATCTAAGCTCTAGGCCTTCTGGTTTATTTTTAGAAAATTTTGAAGATTTTTCTATGTACAATCAAGTAACCCCATGGGACGGGGTCAATTTTGACCCCGGGGGTCATGATTTGAATAAATTTTGTAGAGGTCCACTAAGCAATGCTACATGTCAAATATCTAAGCTCAAGGCCTTCTGGTTTATTTTTTAATTTTTTTTGAAGATTTTCCTATAGAAATCTATGTAAAATCAAGTGACCCCTGGGGCAGGGTCAATTTTGACCCCGGCGTTATGATTTGAACAACTTTAGTAGAGGTCCACTAGACAATGCTACATGTCAAATAACTAAGCTCTAGAGCTTCTGGTTTCTGAGAAGAAGATTTTTTTAGATTTTCCTATGTAAAATCAAGTGACCCCTGAGGCGGGGTCAATTTTGACCCCGGGGTCATGATTTGAACAAACTTGGTAGAGGTCCACTAGGCAATGCTTCACACCAAATATCTAAGCTCTAGGCTTCTGGTTTTTGAGAAGAAGATTTTTAAAGTTTTTCCTTTCGGTTGCCATGGCAACCAGAGTTCTGCATGGAATTCAATTCTTTGAACAATTTTTAAAGAAGACCATCCAAGGAACATCCCTGTGAAGTTTCATCAAAATTGGCCTGTTGGTTTAGGAGGAGATGTTGTTTAAAGGAAAGTGTGGACGGACGGACGCCGGACGGTGAGCGATCACAATAGCTCACCCCGAGCACTTTGTGCTCAGTTGAGCTAAAAAGCAAAATAGAGTTATGGAACCTGTGCAATGTAAGTCAGTTTATCACAGTGAATAAATGTGTAAAGTTTCAATCCATTCCCACACGTGGTTACTGAGATACCAGCTTACATACAAAAACTTAACCAAATTGGGACGCAGCTGCGGATGCCTACACATGGGTGAGTCCAATAGCTCTACTATTCTTTGAATAGTCAAGCTAAAAAGGTTACAATATAAGTTATTTATAGTAACAACAAAGGGAAATTAATCTTAAAACAAGAGGGCCATGATGGCCCTATATCGCTCACCTGAGTAGTTGCTTGCTTGAACAAATTTCTTAGCTAAAGCTTTAAGATCTAGGCCTTCTGGTTTATTTTTAGCAAATTTATGAAGATTTCCCTATGCACAATCAAGTAACCTTGGGGCTGGGTCAATTTGACCCTGGGGGGGGTCAAGGTTTGAACAAATTTTGTAGAGGTCCACTAGGCAATGCTACATGTCAAATATCTAAGCTCTAGGCCTTCTGGGGTTTTTTTTAGAAAAATTTGAAGATTTTTCTATGTACAATCAAGTAACCCCATGGGGCGGAGCCAATTTGACCCCGGGGGTCATGATTTGAATTTTTTTTGTAGTAGTCTACTAGGCAATGCTACATGTCAAATATCTAAGATCTAGGCCTTCTGGTTTATTTTTAGAAATTTTTTGAAGATTTTTGTATGTAAAATCAAGCGACCCCTAGGGCGGGGTCAATTTTGACCCCGGGTTCATGATTTGAATAACTTTAGTAGAGGTCCACTAGGCGATGTTACATCTGAAATATCTAAGCTCTAGGCCTTCTGGTTTATTTTTAGAAATTTTTTGAAGATTTTCATATGTAAAATCAAGTGACCCCTCGGGCGGGGTCAATTTTGACTTCGGGGTCATGATTTGAACAACTTTAGTAGAGGTCCATTAGGCAATGCTACATGTCAAATATCTAAGCTCCAGGGCTTATGCTTTTTGAGAAGAAGATTTTTTTAAGATTTTCCTATGTACAATCAAGTAACCCCTGGGGCGGGGTCAATTTTGACCCCGGGGTCATGATTTGAACAAATTTGGTAGAGGTCCACTAGGCAATGCTTCACACCATATTACTAAGCTCTAGATCTTCTGGTTTTTGAGAAGAAGATTTTTTAAGATTTTCGTATGTAAAATCAAGTGACCCCTAGGGCGGGGTCAATTTTGACCCCGGGTTCATGATTTGAACAATTTTAGTAGAGGTCCACTAGGCAATGTTACATGTGAAATATCTAAGCTCTAGGCCTTCTGGTTTATTTTTAGAAATTTTTTGAAGATTTTCATATGTAAAATCAAGTGACCCCTGGGGCGGGGTCAATTTTGACCTCGGGGTCATGATTTGAACAACTTTAGTAGAGGTCCATTAAGCAATGCTACATGTCAAATATCTAAGCTCCAGGGCTTATGCTTTTTGAGAAGAAGATTTTTAAAGATTTTCCTATGTACAATCAAGTAACCCCTGGGGCGGGGTCAATTTTGACCCCAGGGTCATGATTTGAACAAATTTGGTAGAGGTCCACTAGGCAATGCTTCAAACCATATAATGTAAGTTCTAGGCTTCTGGTTTTTGAGAAGAAGATTTTTTAAGATTTTCCTATGTAAGATCAAGTGACCCCGAGGGCGGGTTCAATTTTGAACCCGGGGGTCAAGATTTAAACAAATTTTGTAGAGGTCCACTAGGCAATGCTACATGTCAAATATCTAAGCTCTAGGCCTTCTGGTTTATTTTTAGAAATTATTTGAAGATTTTCTTATGTAAAATCAAGTGGCCCCTGGGGCGGGGTCAATTTTGACCCCGGGGTCATGCTTTGAACAACTTTAGTAGAGGTCCACTAGGCAATGTTACATGTGAAATATCTAAGCTCTAGGCCTTCTGGTTTATTTTTAGAAATTTTCTGAAGATTTTCCTATGTAAAATCAAGTGACCCCTTGGGCGGGGTCAATTTTGACCCCGGGGTCATGATTTGAACAAACTTGGTAGAGGTCCACTAAGCAATGCTTCACACCAAATATCTAAGCTCTAGGGCTTCTGGTTTCAGGCCAGCAATTTCAAACAATATTAAAATATTAATCCTTGGCCAAAATAGTTGGGTGCAACCTTGATGAGTATAGGTCACTTCTCAGCAAACTAGGGAGGGGTTGGGGCATGGGCCTGATTGTTGTACATTTACTCACAATTACACAGCAGCACAATATATAAGGGTTTTCTATTTTCATGATGCTTTTAGGTCCCCATTGTACATAGCTACCTGCAACCTCTTATGCTCCAATATCAAGGTGAGTATTTAACTCACATAATGAAGAGGTCACCAGCAGCATATCAAAGGTCTCTAGAGCCTCACCAGTACACCATCAGTCCTTACATTATGTAACAAAATTCATTATACAAATAGACTAACAACATTTTGTTAACATATTTTTTCTTCTTTAGATAAAAAAAGTAGGAATAGTAGGAGTTTTTTCAAAAAAAGTAGGAAAAAAGTAGGAACAGACCTAAAAAGTAGGAAAAGTAGGAAAAAGTAGGACTACTTGAAAGCCTGCTATTTGTGTGAAATTATTTTCAAATTGGACCGTTTGTTTAGGAGGAGATGTCACTTGAAATTTTTTCTTTTTTAGCTCTGACCCTATGTGCCATCATTTGAACAAATTTGGTAGAGGACCAACTAAGGAACATCTAGGCCAAATTTCATCAAAATCCATTCAGTGGTTTTAAAGGAGATGTCGTTTAAACACAATTGTTGATGACGGACGACTTGACGGATGGACACACAACAAACACGGCGTGATCACAATACTTCACCTTGAGCACTTTGTGTTCAACTGAGCTAAAATTTGATGTAATATGCATGTTGTACTACAGAAAAATGGTCTCAATTTTTCCCTATGGCCAGTAATAAAATAGTTACAATATAAGCAATTTATAGTAACAACAAAGGGAAGTAATTCTAAACTGGTTCTTGAGTATGACACTCTTCTCTCACGGTGGTGAACATTTGTGCCAAGTTACATCAAAATTCCTCCATGCATGAAGAAGAAATGCTCTGGACAAAGTCATTCTTATATCTGACCTTGTGCCTCTAAGTGTGACCTTCACCTTAGACCTAGTTCTTGCACGACACTTCGTCTAATGGTGGAGAACATTTGTGCCAAGTTACATCGAAATCCCTCCAAGCATGAAGAAGAAATGCCCTGGACAAGGTATCGACCTTCGGCCTCTGTGACTTTGACCTTAGACCTAGGGACCTGGTTCTTGTGCACAACACTTTGTCTAATGATGGTGAACAACTGTGCCGAGTTACATAATAATCCCTCCATGCATGAAGAAAGAATGTTCCTTACAAAGTAATTCTTGAATTTGACCTTTGACCTCTAAGTGTTACCTTGAACTTAGACACAGGGACCTGTTTCTTGTGCATGACACTCCTTATCCTGATGGTGAACATTTCTGCCAAGTTACATCAAAATCCCTCCATGGATGAACAAGACATGCTCCGGAAAGTTTGTGGACACCACCCACTAGCCAGAGGCGTTCCCATAATATGTCCCGTTTTTCAAACAGGCGTATAAACAAGAGGGTCATGATGACCCTATATTGCTCACCTGTTAAACTTGACCTTGGAATCACCAACATAAACATTCTTACCAAGTTTCATGAATAAGTGATGATAGTTACCTATCTGAGATTTTTTATTGAGCTTTGCCTAGCTTTTGGCTCCATCTTAGAGCCTTCATCAGGGAGGACTGATGTCACGTGACAATCGATTATCATGTGACAGGACCTTCCTATACACCGGAGGGAGGTCATAGCCTGTATTTTCGTTCAGCGACGGGCCCCCTCCATGATCTCAAGGGCTTCCCTGATCCTGCACCGAGTCGTCTCGTTCCCAGACTTCTTGCTGTTTCTCCTATGTAATCTGAGTCACAACCTTCACAACTGATTTTGTATATAACACCACATTTCTTTTCTGGTAGGGTGGGGTTTTTTTTGGAAGGTCCTGTCACATGATCATCGATAGTCATGTGACATCAGTCCGCCCTGATGAAGGTTCCAAGAAGGAGCCGACAGCTAGGCAAAGCTCAACATAACTATCATTGATCGTGTTCACAAGGTAAAAATTAACAAATTTTGGCTCCTTCTGGGGCTGTAACTCTGGAACCTAGGACTGGATCTGACAGATTCATCATGGAATCCAAGATCTATTGTTGTTAAAAATATTTTGCAAGTTTGTATCAAATCCAACCATAAATGAAGTCTTTATATGGCTGCAAAAGCCAAAATAGCAAATTTTGGCCCTTTAAAGGGCCATAACTCTGGAACCAATGATTGGATCTGGCCAGTTTTCGAAAAGGAAACGAGATATTATAATACAAGTTATGTGCAAGTTTGATTAAAATCAATTGCAAAATGTGGTCTCTATTGTGTTCACAAGAAATTATGGACTCTGTGTGTGTGTGTGTGGTGTGTGTGTGTGTGTGTGTTGTGTGTGTTTCGGCTTAAAATCTTTTTCAACAATTTTTCAGTCTTATAAACGACGGTGTCTACTTGTAGTAGTGAGCAAAATGCCCAACTTTATAGTGCTGCCTCAATGGAATATCACGCTGTAGACACGTAGCATGATATCCCACCAAGTCACATACTGACACCGGACTGACCAGCCCTAGCACTATCCTATTAATGCTGAGCGCTAAGCAACGACGCTACCAGTACTATTTTTTACGTCTTTGGAAGACAATGGAAGACAATGGAAGACGGATGAAAGGTGATCACAAAAGCTCACCTTGTCACTATGTGACAGGTCAAGGTGAGCTAATAAATTTTTTTTTATCCAGTTGGGAACACATATTTATGTCTAAAGTCTTTATAAAATGAACTGGTAGTACCTTCTGTTCTATTTACTTGTGAAACCCCTTTTTTCAGAACTTAGATGCAGACAATGACAAAAGGTGCTAAAGCTCTACCTATTCTTTGAGTCAAACTAGAAATAATAGAATATGACATACAGTCTCTGTATTCTTACCGTTTCTGTATCCTTGATTTTTTGTTTTACAAAATCAATCTCTTTCTGAAGCTCTTCAATTACAGCAAAATGTGTCTTGATGACTGGTCGCCGGTTTTTCAGCAGTCTTACTGAAATTTTGTATTCAGTTCCTGCAACAAAAGGTAAAAAATAAACATGAGTAATCAAATTTTATTAGAACTGACTAACTTTGAAAACTGAACTGCTGATTTAAATGTGATGATTTTTTCATGTAAATTTCTTGTAATTTTTCACATACCCATATGTAAGCTTTATTATCAAATTGAAGAGCATTCATTATTTTTGGATAAGAAAAATGCTTTTGCTTAAGGATTTTATTAGATAAGTATATGGATAAATCATGTGAAAATGACTAAAGTTTCATAACTGTGGCCTCTAGAGTGTTCACAAGGCAATGTGTGTGATCGGGTTTAACGTCTTTTACAATTTTTCAGTCATATAAACGACGGTGTCTACTTGTAGCAGTGAGCACAATGCCCAACTTTATAGTGCTGCCTCACTGGAATATCACGCCGTAGCCACGTGGCATGATACCCACCCAGTCACATTATACTGACACCGGGCTGACCAGTCCTAGCACTATCCCCTTAATGCTGAGCGCCAAATGAAGAAGCTGCTAGTACCATTTTTTACGTCTTTGGTATGACGCGGCCGGGGATCGAACCCACGACCTCCCGCACTCGAAGCGGACGCTCTACCATTAGGCTACCGAGGCGGTGTTCACAAGGCAAATGTTGACCGATGATGTACGACAGTGGACGCTGGACAATGACCGGTCACTATAGCACTTTGCGCTCAGGTGAGCTATAAATCAGAACGGAAGAAATCTGCATAAAGTATTTAACTTTTGATTGGCATTTTACTGAATGAAACCATGTATACTCTGTATTGAGCCTTCTGATGGAAGCAAGTCAAAAAATGATGATTTCCCCTCCCAAACTGGAGAAAAATGTTTTTTGCTTAAGGATTTTATTAGATAAGTATATGGATAAATCATGTGAAAATGACTAAAGTTTCATAACTGTGGCCTCTAGAGTGTTCACAAGGCAATGTGTGTGTCCGATGGAACTCATATTAAACACTTCTTTTGTTTCAAAAGAAACCAAAAACTATGATAATAACACTGACCGAAATGTCCACAATTTTAACTATTATATATATAAACCTCACTTATAAGGAACAGCTTGGGACCTCTAACAATTGTTCCTTATAACCGAGGTTCCTTATATCCATATACAGTCTAAGGAATCTTGGTCAGATACAGAAAATATCTGTGGTTTGCTGCCCAGCATGTTGTCTCATTATCACTGACAAGCTAACTGACTACAGTGAATTATGACCCAACACTGGAGCCTGATATAATGTTGAGTATCTTGGTAAATTGTAATATAAAAATCTGTAACACATTTACTTTATGTTTTTTTTTTTTCTTTTATGGATCAAAACTTGAAACCCTTTGTTTGGAGAAAAATGAAAATGGTGATGTTATGTACGACTTCAGTCCAAATGCACATTTTACAATACCAGTGAGATTCCAAGCATGACAAAAAAGCACAAAAAAGACATCATGAGTGCACCACACGAAAAGGTCTCAGACAGAAGCATGTTACACTGACACTACAATTTATGTGCAAATATAGCAAATGTATCATCTACTGGACATACTAGATGGAAGGAAAGGGAGGGGAGCATCAGACCAGGTCTTGGGTGAGTGTGTAGTTTGCCCTCACCTCCAACAAGTTTAGTGTTGATATGATGTAAGCTCAGCATCTAAATTGCTTATACTAATTTCATCTGTGTATATACTTAATTGTATTATAAGTTTGAACCCATACTTCCAGACTCACATATTTGTGTCCTCCCCGATCCTCATGATAATAGGACCCCCGCCCTCCTTGTTGAAATGACTCCTACGTGAGTATATAACAAGGCAGTCTGAAAGACAGCTAAATCCCCCGCCACTGCTATAGATAGTGAAAGGGTAAACCTTTGATTTTAGCTGTGACCTTGACCTTGAACTGACATGGCTGACTCATGAATTCTGCACAACATCTTGATGAGGTGATCATTTGATCAAAGTTTCATGAAAATCCTTCAAGGGGTTTAGGAGATACAGAGATGAAACCTTTGACCTTCAGTTGTGACCTTGACCTTGAGTTGACATGGCTGACTCATGAGTTCTTGATGAGGTGATCATTTGACCCAAGTTTGATGAAAATCCTTCAAGGGGTTAAGGAGATACAGAGTGGACACCAAATGGAAGGCTCAAACCTTCGACCCTTAGTTGTGACCTTGACCTTGAGCTGGCATGGTTGACTCATAATTTCTGCACATCGTTCTGATGAGGTAATCATTTGACCCAAGTTTTATAAAATTCCTTCAAGGGGTTTAGGAGATATAGAGCGGACACGAAATGGAAGGCTCAAACCTTTGACCTTCAGTTGTGACCTTGACCTTGAGCCGACATGGCTGACTCATAAGTTCTGCACATCGCCTTGATGAGGTGATCGTTTGACCCAAGTTTGATGAAAATCCTTCAAGGGGTTTAGGAGATATAGAGCGGACACAAAATGGAAGGCTCAAACCTTTGACCCTAAGTTGTGACCTTGACCTTGAGCCGGCATGACTGACTCATGGGTTCTGCACATCGTCTTGATGAGGTGATCATTTGACCCAAGTTTTATAAAATTCCTTCAAGGGGTTTAAGAGATATAGAGCGGACACAAAATGGAAGGCTCAAACCTTTGATCTTGAGTTGTGACCTTGACCTTGAGCCGGCATGGCTGACTCATGGGTTCTGCACATCGTCTTGATGAGGTGATCATTTGACCCAAGTTTTATAAAATTCCTTCAAGGGGTTTAGGAGATATAGAGCGGACACAAAATGGCAGGCTCAAACCTTTGACCTTGAGTTGTTACCTTGACCTTGAACCGACAAGGCTGATTCATGGGTTCTGCACATTGTCTTGATGAGGTGATCATTTGACCCAAGTTTCATGAAAATCCTTCAAGGGGTTTAGGAGATATGGACCGGACACGATTTTGTTACGGACGGAAGGACGGAAAGACGGAAGGACAGACGCAGACCATTCCTATAATCCCTCCGCCACGGCGGGGGATTAATTATGTAGTTAACATATTACATAATTATACATGTACAAATTGTATACATGTAATTGTTAGGTTTTATTAATTTATTTTAGCTCGGTTGTGAAGAAAGCATGTAGCTTATAAGTCACTCGCGGGTCTGCTACCTGGAAGAAAAAAACAGTACTTCTGTCTTTTGATGAGATGCGATCAGCACCTGTTGGGGTTCAAACCCGCACCTCACGGGTGAGCGGCCGACACCTTATCCCTACACCATCATCCCCCTTAATATATGTTTAATTTCATGCTTACTGATTTACATATGAGAATATTATAAAACTGTAAAAACATAAATTATTGTTCAAGCAAGGTCAAAAGTTCAAAACTATGTACTTCAAATAATTTTAACTACAAATATTATGCTAGCGGCAATTGTATCTGCCTCTGGGACCATTGCAGATCAAGATCATGGTCTGCACTGTTTGCAATTCAGTCAGTAATTTTTCATTTAATACCCCTACAAACTATAAATGGTACTGTCCGAATAGAAAGATTGACACGTTTATATTGTAGAAACTTAGCAAGGTACATTTGTAAGAGTTAAAGCTTCAAAAGGTTCGAATAAAAATTTTAAGAAATCATGATCATAAATTCTAGAGATGAATTAATATAGAAAAAAAATGTGTTTTGTGTTGGCTAAATTTACAACATAATTTTAATGATCATTGTTACTCTTGTTTTTACTTTTTTTTGTTCTAAAAACATGAAAAGCCATTTCTTTATTGTAAAAGCATAAATATGTTTGAGGTCAGGATGTTTAAATTAATGTTGACCAGGAGACTCAAAAACGCCGAATTCATTTCTTTCCCTTCTGACGTTATACCTGTATAAGACATGTACTACATCCTTCTAAACTTATGCCTATTCAAATGTATTTCATATCAATATATATTTTGTTACAGAGACACTCTACATATTATAATTAAAAACTAAAACTATTTAGGGCCTTTAACTTTAGCAATGTTTTCCTATATTTGACATTGGAAAAAACTGAAATTAAAATATAACAAAATAGACTGATAATTTAAAATTATATTTTTGATTTTGACACCTTATAATTTTTAAACTCAAAATTTTTTATTAGCAATAACTGCATATACAAAGGCAATTTTCAAATAAAGAAACCATGAGATAATTGTTGCTATACTGATGTATAAATTATGCCCATAGGTCTTCTTTAGTATTGTTTAGCTTCTGCTGTGTGCTTGTAATTCTTACCAGCCCCACTCTATCCCTCAGATGGCTGACCACTAGCTTACTGTCATGGTATATTAGATCAAAGGGTCTGTAGAGTAATTATAACTGTATTCCTGCTGCGGTGTTACTGCTCAGAGCCAAGCAGTTTCTTGTCAAGATTCCTCTGAACGAACTACTTCCTTGTAACCGAGGTTTTACTTTGTATAGTGTACACTACTTGACTGACGTTTGAAAAGGGCTATGTGTTGACCATGAATCTTTATGTGAGAAAGCTGCGAGTGTATTGCTGGTCATTTTCTGGAGAGATGGTAAGGTAAACTGCCTACATGTATTAAACTGAAACTAGAAATGTGTCCATGGGACACAGATGCCCCCACTACATGACAAAGGACACAAATTTTTTTCCTAGGTCAGGGGCCATAACTCCTACAATACTGAATGAATCCGGACGCGAAACCCCAGGTGCACAACAGCAAATGCTGACCAACATTCCTTTAAACTTTGGTGACTCTAGGTCAAATACTTTTGGAGCTACGCGCGACACAACATTAAAATGACCAATTTTTAACTAAGTCAGGGGCATAACTCCTACAAGACTGAATGAATAGGGACACGAAACCCCAGGTGCACAACTGCACATGCTGACCAACATTCCTGTAAACTTTGGTGACACTAGGTCAAATAATTTTGGAGCTACGCGCGACACAACATTAAAATGACCAATTTTTTTACTAAGTCAGGGGCCATAACTACTACACAATTGAATGAATCCGGAAACCCCAGGTGCACAACTACACATGCTGACCAACATTCCTGTAAAGTTTTGTGACTTTTGGTCAAATACTTTTGGAGCTAGGCGCGACACAACATTAGAATGACCAATTTTTACAAAGTCAGGGGCCATAACTCCTACAAAACTGAATGAATCCGGACGCGAAACCCCAGGTGCACAACTACACATGCTGACCAACATTCCTGTAAAATTTTGTGATTCTACGTCAAATACTTTTGGAGCTACGTGTGACACAACATTCTCGGAAGGACTGGGGGCATAAATATAGTGTTGAAACAAGGTGTTAAACCTAAACTAAGCCAAAATGTACATCGGTAAGAATGACCGTAATTTGTGTTTATTTTTTGTCGGTTATTTCTTTCTTTTTCGAGAGCACTACATTATGACTATATGATATGTTGCAGTTATTTCCCTTACCTTGCTCAACTGCATGCATATGTTAAACGAATAGGTATCGATCTAGACTAATAATGACCAATATTAAAACCAAAGACACCAAGACCGTGACGGTGACTGTATGATTTTCGTTCACTATTGTTAACATGAAATACCTAATACATGTAGCTCTCAAACATGATCTTGAGTAAAAATAAATCTACTATTGTCTAGTATTTGGTAAATGTTAATGATGAGATTACTTTGGGACTGAAAAAAGTGTTCCTTATAACCGAGTGTTCCTTATAAGCAAGTTCCCTATAACCGAGGATTTTTACATTGAATAAAGAAGAAATCAGATTGGGGAATTGAAAACTGTTCCTTATAAACCAGTGTTCCTTATATCCGAGTTCCTTATAAGTGAGGTTTACTGTAAATAATATATAGATCTATATAATTTATAAGCATATTCATGCTGACAAGTTTGAAGATATTTAGTGTTAGAAGTGGTTCTTGAAACAAGTGGTTTAATTGATTTTATATTTTTACCTCAAAAAAGATCATTTGAACAACAAGAGCGGCAAGATGGCCCTAATACGCTCACCTGATTAACACACAATAACAGTGTAAACATGTTTTACCTTGTGATTTCATGAAGACAAATATTCTGACGAATTTTCATTAAGATTGGACCAAAAAACATGGCCTTTTGATTTGACATGGTGACCTAGTTTTTGACCCTACATGACAAAGATAAAAATTCATATGATATTTCATGCACACAAACATTCTGACCAAGTTTCATGCACATCAAATGAACAAGAGTGTTAACAAACTTTTCCTTTGATTTGACTGGGTAACCTAGTTTTTGACTCCATATGACCCAGTTTCGCACTTAGCCTATGAATCATCAAGATAAACATTCTGACCAAATTTCATGAAGATTGGGTCATAAATGTGGCCTCACGAGTGTTAACAAGCTTTTCCTTTGATTTGAACGGGTGACCTAGTTTTTGACAACATATAACCGACCCAGTTTCGAATTTTGCCTAGAAATCATCAAGATATACATTCTGACAAAGTTTCATAAAGATAGGGTCATAAATGTGGCCTCTAGGTTGTTAACAAGCTTTTCACTTGATCTGACCTAGTTTTTGACCCAACATGACCCAGTTTTGATCCAGGCCTAAAAATCATCAAATTAATCATTATGTGCAAGTTTGTATCAACTCAAAGCATAAATGATACCTCTATAGGCTGAAAGGGCCAAATTAGAAAATTTTGCCCCTTTAAGGGGAAGTAAATCCAGAACCCATGATGGAATCTAGCCAGTTTTCGAAAGGAAAAGAGATCTTACTGTGACTTAAGTTGTGTGAATGTGTTGTTAAATCAAAAAATAGAGCTATCACTAAAGGTGATGAATGTACCCCCCCCCCCCCCCCCCCCCCATGCACTGACACAGTACATTGCAATTTGACGCACACAAGATTGCATAATTATGTGGACTGTATGTATACAGTATATTAACAGAAGACAAAGTCCCATAACTATGCAGAATATCTATCTAAAAGAACATAACATGCACCATGCACAACTAGGGTTGGTACAGTAACTGATCACTTGTGTGAAGTTTCATTAAATTGTGTGCAAGGGTTCGGAAGATTAGGCACGCACAGTATTGCAAATGCAGACTGTATATACATAGTATGTTAACAAGAAACAAAGACCCATAACTCTGCAATTTTTGTCATTGAAAGAACCTAACTGGCCCCATGCACAACTACTGTTGTTACTGATCACTTGTGTGAAGTTTCATTTAATTGTGTCAAGGGGATGAGGAGAGATGGTGCGCACAAGATTGTGTCTATGTATATAGTATAGTAACAAAAAACAAAGTCCCATAACTCTGCAATTTTTTTTTCCTGATTAAAGTTGATCGCAAAATGTGGTCTCTATCGTGTTTACAAGCCAAAAATAGCAAATCTTGGCCCTTTAAGGGCCCATATCTCTGGAATCCATGATGAGATCTGGCCAGTTTTCGAAAGGAACCGAGATATTATGCCAATGTAAGTTGTGTGCAAGTTTGATTAAATTGAAAGCAAAATGTGGTATCTATCGTGTTCACAAGCAATTGTGAAGGTATGACGGATGGACGGATGACAAAAGCTCACCCTGTCACTATGTGACAGGTGAGCTAAAAATAGGAGAGACTACCTTACAAGAATGCTACAGACCAAGTTTGGTGATATGGTCCATCAAATGGTTGAAAGAATTATAATTTAAAGGTTTTTTTCTACTTTTCGCTCTAAGAAGCTGCTTAAACAGAACTGTTTTAACATACCTGAGAGAGGATATTACAAGGATGCTTTAGATCAAGTTTTGTGTGGATCCGTGAAATGCTTCAAGAGCAAAAGTTCTTAAAAGGCTTTTTCTAACTTTAGCTTTTATGACCCCTTAGATTTGTCATGTGGAAAAATCTTTAAAAAATTCAGAGGGGACCTTACTAGGACCAAGTTTGGTGATGATCATTCAAGTGATTCATGAGAAGAAGACTGTCATTTAAATGTTTTCTTTTTTTTCTATTGTAAGCTCTGGCAGCATCTCAAGCAGAAGAGAAAGAGGAACTTACTGTGATGTTAGAGACCAAGGTTAATGAAGATCCTTCAAGTGGTTAATGAGAAAATGTTGTAAGAATTTCCTATCTTTAGCTTTTGCTGCCCATTTGTCAGTCAAGCTGAACCATTTCAAAAAATTTAGAAGAGGACCTTAAAAAGCTGCTAAACACCAAGTTATGAGATGATCCTTCAAGTGGTTTATGAAAAGTGGTATCAAGGTATTCTCTATTTTTGGTTACGGGTTTATCCCGCTACCTAAGTTAAAGTGTATTTGATAATCATAGCATATTTTTTTATTCCCAATCACAACCAAAGGGTGTTCATGTGCTACACAAAATAGTCCCATTCATCAGCAGTGCGGATGAATTATCAATGAACAAGCAGTTCTTATTCAACCTATATCCACTCACACTGGCCATTTGGATTATATAAGATCTATCAATGATAAGGTATTCCAACCCATGGTTACATCACAAGCTGGGTCAGGCAGAGCTCATCTTAGATATGAGGCACATTAAATTTGTATTTGTTTCTCATTCATGTATATATGTATATTCATAGACTGGTATTTAAACAGAAAATAAATCTACCAAAACCCGAAAACATCAGACATTTCAAGGCTTTGTTTCCTCTATCAGCTCTTAAAACCAATCAAAGCGAACTAGTTGAAAACAAGAAGCTGCATTCAATAAACGTTTGATGCCTCCGGTAGCATCCTTGTCGATACAACCTAAGTCCAAAACGAGGTCAAGGTCAAACTGAGGTCAGGTGATGTTTGTAGATGAGGAATGGTCACAGTTAACATCTGTATTAGTATCAATTCATTCTTGTAAGGGATATTGATGCTAGACCAAACGGCCCCGTTTGGTTAACCAAGAGATGGCTCATACAAAGCAACCTATGTCTAACAAGAGGGCCAAGATTGCCCTAGGTTGCTCACCTGAGAAACACACTATAACAGTGTATTTTGGTCAGTTTTCATTAAGATTGGACTAAAAATGTGGTCTCTTGAGTTTAAACAAGTATTTTCTTAGATATGACCTAGTGACCTAGTTTTTGACCCCAGATGACCCATTTTCGAACTCAGCCTAGATTTCATTAAAGAAATCATTCTGACCAATATTCATGAAAATCAATTAAAGAATACAGCCTCTATCGCATACACAAGGTTTTTCTTTGATTTGACCTAGTTTTTGACCCCGGATGACCCATTTTCCAACTCGGCCGAGATTTCATCAAGGTAATCATTCTGACAAAATATTCATGAAGATCAATTGAAAAATACAGCCCCTATCGCATACACAAGTTTTTTCCTTGATTTGACCTATTGACCTAGTTTTTGACCCCAGATGACCCATTTTCAAACTCGGCCTAGATATCATCAAAATAATCATTCTGACCAATATTCATGAAGATCAATTGAAAACTACAGCCTCTATCGCATACACAAGGTTTTTCCTTAATTTGACCTAGTGACCTAGTTTTTGACCCCAGATGACCCAGTTTCGAACTCGACCTAGATTTCATCAAGGTAATCATTTTGACCAATATTCAGAGGTCAAGGTCAAACTGAGGTCAGATGTTGTCTGAAGATGAGGAATGGTCACAGGTTACACCTGCATTAGTATCAAGTCATTCTAGTAAGGGGTATTGATGCTAAATAGAATGGTCCCATTTGGTTAACCTTGTATGTACAGACGGACGGACGGATGAACGGACGGACAGGACACTCATTATATGCCTACCGCATAAGTAGATGCGGGGGCATAAATTTTGAGAGAGGACCTTGGCAGTATGCTACAGATTAAGTTTGCTGTAATTCTTACAAGTAATTTCAGGGAAAAGATGTTTGAATAAATTGTGGACAACTGACGATGGAAGCCAGGCCATCCACCTATACTAATAGCTCAACCTGGACCTTTTGTTAAGGTGAGCTAACAAAAGATTAACTCACAAAGTCTAATGCAGTAAATAACCTACCTCCAGCCTGATCTGCAGGAATATTTGCCTGGAATACAAGTCCCCTGAACACATGTGATGAATGTTCAGATCTTTCTGGAACAATATAGAGTTAATACAATGAATTTAAAGGAGGTGCAGTGAAACTGAGGAATATGCTATCAAAATTTAATCTGTAAAAGGTATATAGAGTATTAAGTGTCACACATAAACATTCACAAGCATTGAATGTAAACTATTTAACTTTTTGCCAGTGTATTATACACTCAATGTGTGTGTACATCCGATAGGAGAAAATTAATGTTTGAACAAAGAAGAAGCAAACATATCACAAAGTGCTCAAGGTAAGCTATTGTGATCACCCTGTGTCCATCGTCTATTGTCGACATCCATTGTCAACAGTTAGTTGTTAACACTATATTTTACTAAATCTTGGTCAGAACCAGGAGTGACCCTACACAAGAGATCAAAGAGTGATCTTGGCACCCACCATGGAGCCATTTTTGAATGTTCAAAACTTCAAGACTAGCTCAAGGTCAAAATCAAGTTCAAATTTCATTTCGGTCCACAACACTGTGCATGTGGTCCATGCATGTGGTCCAAATTTGAAAGCTGTAGCTTGAGAAATATCAAAATAGGTCACTAGATCAATTTTACGGTCAAAGATCATTTGGGTATACAAAACTATGCATGTTCTTCAAATCTGGAGGCTGTAGCTTGAGAAATGTGAAAGTAGGTACTAGGTAACTAGATGCCCGCGGGCAACATGGCGAGCCCGTCAGCTGTCAAAAAGACTGGGAGTTGCACACGACACTCTGTCTCATTGAGGCAAACATTTATGCCAAATAAAAAAACAAAGATTGCAAAAAGTTACAATATAAGTTATTTGTAGTAACAACAAGGGAAAAAAATCTTTAAAAACAAAAAAAAATAAGTCCACACAAAAAAATCTTTACAAGTAGAGATAGGTCAAAATACACCTCAAAATTTGCTGTAACATGCATGTTGCACTACAGAAAAGTGGTCTTAATTTTTCCCTACGACCAGTAATAAAACAAGAGGACCATGATGGTCCTGAATCGCTCACCTGTCCCCACACGACCCAGTTTTGAACTGAATATGACGTCGTTTTTTCTATTATTTGACATAGTGACCTAGTTTTAGAGCTCATGTGACCCAGTTTTGAACTTGACCTAGACATCATCAAGATAAAAATTCTGACCAATTTTCATGAAGATCTTTGAAAAATATGGCCTCTAGAGAGGTCACAAGGTTTTTCTATTATTTGACCTAATGACCTAGTTTATGAAAGCATGTGACCCAGTTTCGAACTTGAGCTAGATATCATCAAGGTAAACATTCCCACCAATTTTCATGAAAATCTCATGAAAAGTATGACCTCTAGAGAGGTCACAAGGTTTTTCTATTATTTGACCTAATGACCTAGTTTTGGACCACACGTGACCCACTTTCAAACCTGACCTAGATATCATCAAGATGAACATTCTGATCCATTGAAAAATATGGCCTCTAGAGAGGTCACAAGGATTTTCTACTTTTAGACCTACTGGCCTAGTTTCTGACCGCACGTGACCAAGTTTCGAACTTGACCTAGATATCATCAAGATGAACATTCTGACTAATTTTCATGAAGATCCATTGAAAAATATGGCCTATTGAGAGGTCAAAATGTTTTTCTATTTTTAGACCTAATGACCTAGTTTTGGACCGCACCTGACCCACTTTCAAACTTGACCTAGATATCATCAAGGTGAACATTCAGACCAACTTTTATGAAGATCCATTGAAAAATATGGCCTCTAGAGAGGTCACAAGGTTTTTCTATTTTTACACCTAATGAACTAGTTTTTGACTGCACGTGACCCAGTTTCGACCTATATATTATCAAGGTAAACATTCTGACCAATTTTCATAGATCCATTGAAAAATATGGCCTCTAGGGAGGTCATAAGGTTTTTCTATTTTTAGACCTACTGACCTAGTTTTGGATCGCACATGACCCAGTTTCAAACCTGACCTAGATATCATCAAGATGAACATTCTGACCAATTTTCATGAAGATCCATTGAAGAATATGGCCGCTAGGGAGGTCACAAGGTTTTTCTATTTTTAGACCTACTGACCTAATTTTGGACCGCACTTGACCCATTTTTCGAACTTGACCTAGATATCAACAAGATGAACATTCTGACTAACTTTCATAAAGATCCCATGAAAAGCGAAAGTTTACAGACGGACGCACACACGGACAACAGACGACGGACGCCACGCGATCACAAAAGCTCACCTTGTCACTTTGTGCCATTTGGACAACTATGTCTTCGCTTCCGTAAGCGGGCTCGACAAAAATCAATGTCAAATTTCAATTCACAACACAAAAATATGCATGTGGTCCAAATTTGAAGCCTTAGCTTCAGAAATGTGAAAGTAGGTCACTAGGTCAATCTCAAAGTCAAAGTTCATTTCAGTACACAAAACTATGCATGTGGTCCAAATTTGAAGGCTGTAGCTTGAGAAATGTGAAAGTAGGTCATCAGGTCAAAATCAATGTCAAAATTCATTTTGGAACACAAAACTATGCATATGGTCCAAATTTGAAGCCTGTACCTTCAAAAATGTCAAAGTAGGTCACTAGGTCAATGTCAAGATCAGTTGGGTTTTTTTTCAGTGCACAAAACTATGCAAGTGATCCAAATTTGAGGGCTGTAGCTACAGAAATGTGAAAGTATGTCACTAGGTCAAAATCAAGGTCAACTCACGTCAAGGTTCATCTTGCAACTCAAAACTATACATGTGGTCCAAATTTTAATGTTGTAGGTTATTGACAAGAAGATTTTAAAAGCTTTTCCCTATATAAGTCTATATGAACCATGTGAACCCGGGGCGGGGCCATATTTGACCCTAGGGGGATAGTTTGAACAACATTGGTAGAGAACTACTAGATGATGCTACATTACAAATATCAAAGCCCTAGGCTTTGTGGTTTGGACAAGAAGATTTTAAAAGTTTTTCCCTATATATGTCTATGCAAACCATGTGACCCCCAGGGCAGGGCCATATTTGATCCTAGGGAAATAATTTAAACAATCTTAGAAGAAGACTACTAGATGATGTCACATACAAAATATAAAGTCCTAGGCCCTGTGGTTTTGGACAAGAGGTTTTTCAAAGTTTTTCCTTATACAAGTCTACATAAACCATGTGACCCTCAGGGCAGGGCCATATTTGACCCCAGGGAAATAATTTGAATCATTATATTATTATTATTATACCAGGTTTATTAAGCGCCCTTTTCATGATCAAAATCACGTTCAAAGGCGCTTTACATAGTTCAAATGCAGCCACACAGGGCGAATAATTCATAATCTACTAGTACAGATACAGAGCGATCTGACCAGAGGGACAGAGTGAGACAAAGCCCCCACAACAGAGAGATCAGAAATCAGATACAGGCTTGTCCGGCTAACTTAGCCTAGCTCGTTGCGAATAGACAGCCTGGTTCTTTAACGTACCCAGTGTATAGCACTGATACACCCAAGGATTGCCTGGGTTCCTGACCAGTACACCTCTAGTTTGGTGGGAAACACTGAAAAGCGTTTCTGAAAATTCCCGAGTAGCTGCCGGGGATCGAACCCCCGACATCAGGATTGGAAGGCCAGTGTGCAAACCACTGAGCTATCCGTCTGTTCATCTTGGTAGAAGACCACTAGATGATGCTACATACCAAATATCAAAGCCCTTGGCTCTGTGGTTTGGACAAGATTTTCAAAGTTTTTCCCTATGTAAATTATAAAAATAAACAAAGGGCCATAACTCACTCAATTTTTTTTGAACCAGTGTGATTTTCAGAGGGACACAACTAGGGTACCAATACATCATTCTGACAAAGTTTGGTCAAAATCCCCTATGTAATTTCTAAGGAGATGCGATAACGAGAAATTGTTAACTGACAGACAGAAGGAAGGATGACAGACCACGGATGCAGAGTGATTTGAATAGCCCGCCATCTGATGATGATGGGCTAATAAAATCTCAAACGTGTTCCTTAATAACCCTAAGGTCAAACAAGAGGGTCATTATGACCCTGGATCGTTCACCTAAGTATTATGAGCTACATGTTTCAAAAGCCAAATTGATGTTAAAATATTACGAAAGTAGGTCAGTGGGTCAAATTTATGGTCACTGGAAGTCAGTTTTAAGATCGGTGTGCAAAACTGTACATGTCATCAAAATTTCAAGGCTGTTTCTTAAAAAGCAAGAAAGCAAAAAGTGACCCCCGGAGGGGGTGGGGGGGCTCTTTTCACCCCAGGGACATAATTTGAAATCCACTCGGCAATGCTACTTACCAAATATCAAAGTCCTAGGCCCTGAACTTTCAGACAAGAAGATTTTTTTCCCTATATAAGTCTATGTAAAACTAGGGACCCCAAGTGAAGGGCCTCTTTTTACTCCAGGGGAATAATTTGAATAATTTTGGTAGAGAACCACTAGGCAATGCAACATACCAAATATCAAAAGTTTAGGCCTTGCAGTTTCAGGAAAGAAGATTTAAAAAAACTAGAAATGTGTCCATGGGACACAGATGCCCCCACTACATGACATTAGTCAGGGGCCAGAACTCCTACAATACTGAATGATTATGGATGCGAAATCCCAGGTGCACAACTACACATGCTGACCAACATTCCTGTAAACTTTTGTGATTCTAGGTCAAATGCTTTTGGGGCTATGCGTGACACAACATTAAAATGACCAATTTTTTACTAAGTCAGGGGCCATAACTCCTACATGACTGGATGAATCCGGACGCGAAACCCCAGGTGCACAACTACACATGCTGACCAACATGCCTGTAAAGTTTTGTGACTCTAGGTCATATACTTTTGGAGCTAGGCACGACACAACATTAAAATGACCAATTTTTACAAAGTCAGGGGCCATAACTTCTACATGACTGCATGAATCTGGACGTGAAACCCCAGGTGCACAACTACACATGCTGACCAACATTCCTGTAAACTTTGGTGATTCTAGGTCAAATACTTTTGGAGCTATGCGCGACACAACATTAAAATAACCAATTTTTTACTAAGTCAGGGGCCATAACTCCTACATGTCTGGATGAATCCGGATGCGAAACCCCAGGTGCACAACTACACATGCTGACCATCATGCCTGTAAAGTTTTGTGACTCTAGGTCATATACTTTTGGAGCTAGGCACGACACAACATTAAAATGACCAATTTTTACAAAGTCAGGGGCCATAACTTCTACATGACTGAATGAATCCAGACGCGAATCCCCCAGGTGCACAACTACACATGCTGACCAACATTCCTGTAAAGTTTTGTGACTCTACGTCAAATACCTTCAGAGCTACGCGCGACACAACATTTTCGGAAGGACGGACGGACAAGAGCAAATCTATATGCCCCCCCCCAAAGTGGGGGCATAAAAATTCCTATATAACTCTATGTAAAACTTGGGAACCCCAGGGAACAGGGCCTCTTTTTAACCCCAGGATTACAATTTTAACAGTCTTGGTAGAGGACCACAAGGAAATGCTACATAACAAATATCAAACGCCAAGGTCTAATGGTTTCAGACAAGAAAATTTTTAAAGTTTTTTCCTATATAAGTCTATGTAAAACTGCAGACTTATGGGGTGGGGCCTCTTCTCACCCCAGGGGCATAATTTGAACAATTTTCATAGAGGACCATTTGATGACGTCACATGCCAAATATCAAGGCTCTATGCCTTGCAGATTTGGATAAGAAGATTTTTAACGTTTTTTCCTATATAAGTCTATGTAAAACTTGGGAACCCCAGGGTGGGCCTTCTTTCCACCCCAGGAGCATAATTTGAACAATTTTCATAGAGGACAATTAGATGAAGTCACACATGGATCATTCGTGTGAAGTTTGGTGTAATTCTGCCCAGTGGTTTTCAATAAGATTTTTTAGAAAATGTTGATGGACTCACGACGGACATTGAGCGTATGGCTCAGGTGAGCTAAACAAGATGGTCATGATGACCCTGAATTGCTCACCCAAGAAATATGAGCCACATGCTTAAAATGACACACTGATGCTAAAATACTAGAAAGTAGGTCAGTAGGTCACATTCATGGTCATTAAAGTCAGTTTTAAGATTGGTGTGCAAAACTATACATGTCATCCAAATTTCAAGGCTGTATCTTAAAAAGCAAGAAAGTAGGTCAGTAGGTAAAGGTCACAGTCAGGTGACCCCTAATCGCTTGTGGTCATCAGGAAATTATAATTAAAAAGTCTAGGACATATGACCTGATAATTTTTGAAGTATTTATTCCTATATAACTCATATAATAAGTGACCCCCAGTTTGGGGCCTCTTTTTGCCCTAGGGGCATAATTTGAACAATCTTGTTAGAAATCAACTGGGCAATGCTACATATCAAATATCAAAGGTCTAAGCCTTGAACTTTCAGACAAGAAGATTTTTTTTTCTCCCTATATAAGTCTGTAATTTCGGACCCCCAAGGCTGCAAGGTCTCTTTTCACCCCAGGAGCGTAATTTCAACAATTTTGGTAGAGGACCACAAGGCAATGCAACATACCAAATATCAAAAGCCTAGGGCTTTCAGTTTAAGGCAAGAAGATTTTTAAAGTTTTTTCCTATATAAGTCCATGTAAAACTTGAGACCTCCCAGGGCTATTCACCCCAGGGTTATAATTTGAACAATTTTGGTAGAGGACCACAAGAACCAAATATCAAAGGCTTAGGTCTTGTGGTTTTAAACAAGAAGATTTTAAAAGTATTTTTCTATACAAGTCTGTGACTCCCGGGGATGGGCCTCTTTTCACCCCAGGGGCATAATTAGAACAACCTTCATAGAAGACCATTAGATGATGTCACACACCAATTATCAAGGCTCTATGCCTTGCAGTTTTGGACAACAAGATTTTTAAAGTTTTTCCTTTAGGTTGCCATGGCAACCAGAGTTCTGCATGGAATTGAATTTTTCGAATAATTTTGAAAGGGTGCCACCCAAGGATCAGTCCTGTGAAGTTTGGTGTAATTCTGTCCAGTGGTTTTCAAGAAGACACATGACCCACAACAGACACTAAGCGGTCAGAAAAGAGCTCAAAAAGCCTTTGGTTCAGGTGAGCTAAAAAGGTTACTAGGTCAAATCATAGACAAACGGGCCATAATGGCCCTGTATGGCTCACCTGAGTTTAATTGCTTCCTTAAACAAATTTCTTTGCTAAAACTTCAGAACCAAAAACTAGGTGAGTAGGTCATGGTAAAGATTATTCAAGACAACTACTGAAATCTGTTAACCCTTTCCAACATGGATACGTTTATCACCGTATCTATCGATTACCAAACAGAAACGTATTGACCCGTGTCTATCGGTTCCCCGATAGAAACGTATTATACCGATTAACGGCCATTTGAACAGAATCGTTTTATCCCGTGTCTCATAATCAATCGCTTTATTTTCATTCTTTTCCTAAAGAAACAAATTCCGGATGTTTACTAACTCAAAATATGGGATTTCGTCATCATTATTTACGTAAAAGATCATGTGGTTACTATTTAAATTTATCGAGTACTTTGCAAAGAAAGACACCGGGGTTTTTTCCTACATGTGCACGACGCTACGTCATGGAAAATTACTGAGAAACTGCTTGCAACTAGCCATTTCGCGGGGCTTTCCTCGTTCTAAAAATAACAACCATTTAACATCAAAGTATTTTTAAATGTGTTAGGTCATGAAGGTCACGCGTGATACATGCAGATTTCCCCTAAACAACAATTTGTGTATACGATGGCTCAGAATTTATGGCCTTACATAACGGGAAGTGTTAATCAAAACAGAAGGACCGCGGCTTTCAAATATTTGATGACACCCCAAGAGTTAATTGCTGCGGAAGTCACCCGTGATGTACCGACGTTTGATCATCAAAATATTACGTAATATTATCTTAAAAATATTTAATTTTTAGCACAAGAATACTGTAGTCGGTTACGAGTCTCGATCTCCACGATCTTTTTGCACTTTCAGAAATTTTACGATCCGTTATTTTTGTAGTGTTATTCAGTTTGATGGTTGTTTTTTATAAAAATACTTACCGATTCCGATTCGGAAGATAAGTCTAGTAACTATAAATCAAACTTTCAAACATCAAAATGAAATTGTATATGAATTTCAATGTGAAAGTAATCCAAAACAGAATTTTATGCCTAAAAATATATATTCCCATACTTTAACACTTTATATCTTCGGAACTCAAAGAGAAACTACAATAAATTTTGTATCATCGGAAAGAGAATTTAAATTGCTATAAACTTTATATTGACAAAAATAATGTCAAACTTACAGAAAATATTAAAATAATGACATTTTTAACATGTGTGTGTGTAATCACAAAATAATGCCAACACCTCTGTTCAGATAAGACAGTCACCTTTATCAGCCATATACCGATTATTGATTATTGATTATCACTTATCAGTGTTATGTAAAACAGGTTACTTTGGCTTCTGTTCTGTGTGGTAAAGGGTTAACAAGAGGGTCATGATGACCATGAATCGCAAACCTGAGTAATATAAGCCACTTGTTTAAAATGGCAAACTGATACTAAGATATTAGAAAGTAAGTCAATAGATCATATTCACGGTCGCTAAAAGTCAGTTTTAAGATTGGTGTGCAAAACTGTACATGTCATCCAAATTTCAAGGCTGTATCTTAAACAAGAGGGCCATGAAGGCCCTGTATCGCTCACCTGACCTAATGGCCTGAAGATCATCAAGATTAACATTCTGACCAAGTTTCATTAAGATATGGTCATAAATGTGGTCTCTAGAGTGTTAACTAGCTTTTCCTTTGATCTGACCTGGTGACCTAGTTTTTGACCCACATGACCCAGATTCAATCTTGACCTAAATATTATCAAGGTTAACATTCGGACCAAGTTTCATGAAAATACAGTCATAAATGTGGTCTCTAAAGTGTTAACTAGCTTTTCCTTTGATTTGATCTGGTGACCTAGTTTTTTACCTCACATGACCCAGATTCAAACTTGACCTAAATATTATCAAGGTTAACATTCTAACTAAGTTTCATGAAGATACAGTCATAAATGTGGCCTATAGAGTGTTAACAAGCTTTTCCTCTGATTTGACCTGGTGACCTAGTTTTTGACCCCACCTGACATAGATTTAAACTTGACCTAAAGATCATCAAGATTAACATTCTAAGTTGCATGAAAATAAAGCCATAAATGTGGCTTCAAGAGTGTTAACAAGCTTTTCCTTTGATTTGACCAAGTGACCTAGTTTTTGACCCAACCTGACCCTGATTTGAACTTGACCTTAAGATTATCAAGATTAACATTTTGACAAAGTTTCATAGAGATATTGTTGTAAATGTGGTCTCTAGAGTGTTAACATACTTTTCCTTTGATTTGACCTGATGACCTAGTTTTTGAACACAGATGACCCAAAATAGAACTCGTCCAAGATTTTATTGAGGGTGAAATTTTGACAATGTTTCATTAAGATTGAGCCAAAATTGTGACCTCTAGAGTGTTAACAGTCAAATTGTTGACAATGACGGACGACGACGACAATTTAAAAGTTAAATAACAATTTGTTATGACATTAAAAATCTGAACGGTAGAAATTTAGATAAAGTATCTAACTTTAAATTGTCATATCTCATTTAATGACACCATGTATGTCGCACTGGGCCAAATGATGAAAGCAAGTCAAACAAGAAGCCCCCCCCCCCCCTCCCAACGGCATCCTTGTCAATAAAATACAAACCCAAGTCCAAATTCAGGTCAAGTTCAACGTCAAACTGAGGTCAGGTGATGTTTGAAGATGAGGAATGGTCACAAGTTACATCTGCTTTAGTATCAAGTCATTCTAGTAAGGGGTACTGATGCTAGACAAAATGGTCCCATTTGGTTAACCAAGAGATGGCACATACAAAGCAGTCCTAAGTCCAAACTAGAAATGTGTCCATGGGACACAGATGCCCCCACTACATGACAAAGGACACAAATTTTTTCCTAAGTCAGGGGCCATAACTCCTACAGTACTGAATGAATCCGGACGCGAAACCCCAGGTGCAAAACCGCAAATGCTGACCAACATTCCTTTAAACTTTGGTGACTCTAGGTCAAATACTTTTGGAGCTACGCGCGACACAACATTAAAATGACCAATTTTTAACTAAGTCAAAGGCCATAACTCCTACAAGACTAAATGAATCCGGACGCCAAACCCTAGGTGCACAACTGCACATGCTGACCAACATTCCTGTAAACTTTGGTGACTCTAGGTCAAATACTTTCAGAGCTACACGCAACACAACATTAAAATGATCAATTTTTAACTAATCAGGGGCCATAACTCCTACAAGACTGAATGAATCTGGACGCGAAACCCCAGGTGCACAACTGCACATGCTGACCAACATTCCTGTAAACTTTGGTGACTCTAGGTCAAATACTTTTGGAGCTACGTGCGACACAACATTAAAATGACCAATTTTTACTAAGTCAGGGGCCAAAACTACTACACAACTGAATGAATCCGGATGCAAAACCCCAGGTGCACAACTACACATGCTTACCAACAATCCTGTAAAGTTTTGTGACTCTAGGTCAAATACTTTTGGAGCTAGGCGCGACACAACATTAAAATGACCAATTTTTACAAAGTCAGGGGCTATAACTCCTACAGAGTGAATGAATCCGGATGCGAAACCCCAGGTGCACAACTACACATGCTGACCAACATTCCTGTAAAGTTTTGTGACTCTACGTCCAATACTTTTGGAGCTACGCGCGACACAACATTCTCGAAAGGACGGACGGACGGAGGACGGACGGACAAGGGCAAATCTATATGCACCCCCAAAAAGTGGGGGCATAAAAATGAGGTCACGGTCAAGGTCAAACTGAGGTCAGGCGATGTTTGAAGATGAGGAATGGTCACAGGTTACATCTGCATTAGTATCAAGTCATTCTAGTAAGGGGTATTGATGCTAGACGAAACAGTCCCATTTGGTTAACCAAAAGATGACCCATACAAAGCAACCCAAGTCCAAAACGAGGTCAAGGTCAAGGTCAAACTGAGGTCAGGTGATGTTTGAAGATGAGGAATGGTCACAGGTTACATCTGCAATAGTATCGTCATTCTAATAAGGGGTATTGATGCTAGACAAAACGGTCCCATTTGGTTAACCTTGTACGGACGGACAAAAGGGATGGATGAACGGACAGGACAATCACTATATGCCTCCCGCATCAGTAGATGCTGGGGGCATAAAAATAATGATTCTACTTCCCAAATGGGAAACAAGTTACTATATCCTGTAACAAGTTTGCAGTTCAAAAAGGAGGGAAAAGTCATAAACTGATGTTTTCCCAAACGTAATGTTTCCCCTACTGGTTATAATTATAGAATGACATGCTTTGTAACTTATTTTTCGAGGAACTGTCTAACCATCACGGCTTTTGTCACTAGTTATTACATACAATACACTATTTATGAAAATATATAAAATTATATGAAATACACATCTCCTGCTGCGTATCAATGACAGAGTGATGGTGATAATGACCACATACAAAATTTAAATAGTGACATGATTACATGTAAGAGGAATGAGACAAAGAGAAATTGAATATATATTTGTATGTGTAAGAACTCGATTATCAATCTGTTGGTAGGGCAAAAGCAACGCAACAGAAAATAGTCAGAAAGGGAAAGCCGATAAAACAAATATAGCAACATTGCATTTTTGATAGAACTCAACATAATCTCAATCAGTTGACACACTGAAACCAGACCTGGATCCAGTCCCCCACCTGCAAAATTGGCTGAGAAGTGACCTATACTCATTATATTTGCACACAACTATTTTGACATAGTAATAATATTTTTTAAAAATTTAGACCCGAAATGCACCAGAGACCACCATTTTATATCTATATTTCAAAATTTTCATGGGGGAGAACTAATCAACCCCCCCCCCCCACCCCACCCCAAATGTTGGAAGTACCCCTCCAGTCAGGGTTCCCACACTTTTTCGTCTATGAAATTTAAGGACTTTTCCAGGACCTTGTTGCGATTTTCAAGAGCTGTCACTAATGGTGACAAATACCTCCCCAGCATCTTGACCTTTGACCTGGTGACCCCAAAGTCAGTAAGGGTCGTGAACTCATTAAGTACTATCAGCATGTGAAGTTTGAAGGTCCTGGGTGCAGTGCTTCGTGAGTAAAGTGCCTTCATGCAAAAAGTTAAAGTTGTGATGAACTAACAGACGGACAGTTGGAAACTAATATGCCTACCTTCGAGGGCATAAAATTGACACCAAAAAATTGCAACAGAGGACACCATTTCATGTCTATTTATTTATTTTATTTTGTTGGGCTTAACGTCGCACCGACACATTTATAAGTCATATGGCGACTTTCCAGCTTAAATGGTGGAGGAAGACCCCAGGTGCCCCTCCATGCATTGTTTCATCACAAGCGGGCACCTGGATAGAACCAATGACCTTCCGTAAGCCAGCTGGATGGCTTCCTCACATGAAGTATTCAACGCCCCAAGTGGGGCTCGAACCTACATCGATGAGGGGCAAGTGATTTGAAGACAGCGACCACAACCACTCGGCCATGGAGCCCCCCCCCCCCCCCCACCACCTCATTTCATACCTGTATTTAAAAAATTTCCAGGGAGAAAGTCCCATGACCCCCATAAAATGACAGGGATACTTGCTCCTATCATCAAAATTTAGACAAAACAAGTAGCTTCGTTCAATAAACACTTGATGCCTCCCGGTGGCATCCTTGTCGATACAAAACAACCTATGTCCAAAACGAGGTCAAGTTCATGGTCAAGGTCAAACTGAGGTCAGGTGATGTCTGAAGATGAGGAATGGTCACAGGTTACATCTGCATTAGTATCAAGTCATTCTAGTTAGGGGTATTGATGCTAGACGAAACGGTCCCATTTTGTTAACCTAGTACGGACAGACGAACGGTCAGACGAATGAATGGAAGGACGAACGGACAGGATAATCACTATATGCCTCCCACATCAGTAGATGCCAGGGGCATAAAAAGTGCACTAGAGCCCCCAACATTTCAAAATTTTCAATGGGGATAGCAGCCTGACCCTCCCCCACCCCCCAAAAAAACAAGGCAGTCTGAAAGACAGATAAATCCCCCGCCAATGCTATGGATAGTGAAAGGGTAAACCTTTGACCTTTAGCTGTGACCTTGACCTTGAACTGACATGGCTGACTCATGAATTCTGCACAACGTCTTGATGAGGTGATCATTTGACCCAAGTTTCATGAAAATTCTTCAAAGGGTTTACGAGATACAGAGCTCAAACCTTTGACCTTGAGTTGTGACCTTGACCTTGAGTTGACATGGCTGACTCACGAGTTCTTGATGCAGTGATCATTTCACCCAAGTTTGATGAAATCCTTCAAGGGGTTTAGAAGATACAGAGTGGACACAAAATGGAAGGCTCAAACCTTTCACCCTAAGTTGTGACCTTGACCTTGAGCTGGCATGGCTGACTCATAAGTTCTGCACATCGTTTTGATGAGGTGATTATTTGACCAAAGTTTTATAAAATTCCTTCAAGGGGTTTAAGAGATAAACAGCAGACATGAAATGAAAGGCTAAAACCTTTGACCTTGACCTTGAGCCAGCATGGCTGATTCATGAGTTCTGCACATCGCCTTGATTAGGTGATCATTTGACCCAAGTTTCATATGAATCCTTCTAGGGAGATACAGAGCAGACACAAAATGGAAGGTTCAAACATTTGACCTTCAGTTGTAACCTTGACCTTGAGCCAGCAGGGCTGACTCATAAGTTCTGCAAATTGCCTTGATAAGGTGATCATCTGAACCAAGTTTGATGAAAATCCTTCAAGGTGTTTAGGAGATATAGAGAGGACACAAAATGGAAAGCTCAAACCTTTCAACCTTAGATGTGACCTTGACCTTGAGCAGGCATGGCTGACTCATGGGTTCTGCATATCATCTTGATGAGGTGATCATTTGACACAAGTTTTATAAAATTCCTTCAAGGGGTTTAGGAGATATAGAGCGGACACAAAATGGAATGATCAAACCTTTCACCCCAAGTTGTGACCTTGACCTTGAGCTGACATGGCTGACTCATGGGTTCTGCACATCGTCTTGATGAGGTGATCATTTGACCCATGTTTTATAAAATTCCTTCATGGGGTTTTGGAGATATAGAGAGGGCACAAAATGGAAGGCTCAAACGTTTGACCCTGAGTTGTGACCTTGACCTTGAGCTGACAAGGCTGACTCATGGGTTCAGCACATCGTCTTGATGAGGTGATCATTTGACCCAAGTTTCATAAAAATCCTTCAATGGGTTTAGGAGATATGGAGCGGACACGAGTGTTACAGACAGACAGACGGAAGGAGACCATTCCTATAACCCAACACCACTTGTGGCGGGGGATTAAAAAACATGAGAGGATAACCCCTCCAATACTCCAAAATTTAGACCTAAAATGCACCATACACCAAAAATTCATACCTATATATAAACTAGAGCTATCACTAAAGGTGATGAATGTACACCCCCCCCCCCCCCCCCCCCCCCCCCCCCCCCCGCATGCACTGACACAGTACATTGCAATTTGACGCACACAAATTGCATAATTATGTGGACTGTATGTATATAGACTGTAGTATACAGTATAGTAACAAAAAAGCAAAGTCCCATAACTATGCAGAATATTTATCTAAAAGAATGTAACATGCACCATGCACAACTAGGGTTGGTACTGATCACTTGTGTGAAGTTTCATTAAATTGTGTGCAAGAGTTTGGTAGATTAGGCACGCACAAGATTGCATATGCAGACTGTATGTACATAGTAAGTTTACAAGAAACAAAGTCCCATAACTCTGCAATTTTTTATGCTGAAAGAACCTAACATGCCCCATGCACAACTACTGTTGTTACTGATCACTTGTGTGAAGTTTCATTAAATTGTGTCAAAGAGATGAGGAGAGATGGTGCGCACAGGATTGTGTCTATGTATATAGTATAGTAACAAAAAAAACAAAGTCCCATAACTCTGCAAATTTTTTTTCTAAAAGAACCTAACATGCCCCATGCACAACTACTGTTGGTACTGATCACTTGTGTGAAGTTTCATTAAATTGTGTCAAGGGGATGAGGAGAGATGGTGCGCACAAGATTGTGTCTATGTATATAGTATAGTAACAAAAGAACAAAGTCCGATAACTCTGCAAACTTTTTTCTAAAAGAACCTAACATGCCCCATGCACAACTACTGTTGGTACTGATCACTTGTGTGAAGTTTCATTAAATTCTGTCAAGGGGACAAGGAGAGATGGTGCGCACAAGATTGCATCTACGGACAGACGGCCAGACGAACAGACAGATAGACGGACAGACAGACAGACAACCTGAAACCAGCATACCCCCCCTTACAACTTTGTTGCCGGGGGGTACAATAAGGAGGCTCCCTCCCATTCCTAGCCCCTCTCTGCAGTATGCACCTCGTTGGTGATGCCTCTTTTCATCCCAGGGGCATAATTTGAACAATTTTGGTAGAGAACCACATGGCAATGCAGCATACTAAATATCAAAAGCCTAGGCCTTGCAGTTTCAGGAAAGAAGATTTTAAAAGTTTTTTGCTATATAAGTCTTGGTAAAACTTGGGACCCCCGGGGTGGGCCACTTTTCAGCCCAGGGGCACAATTTGAACAATTTGGGACACCCGAGGTGGGCTTCTTTTCAGCCAAGGGCCACAATTTGAACAATCTTCATAGAGGACCATTAGATGATGTCACATGCCAAATATCAAGGCTCTATGCCTTGCGGTTTTAAACAAGAAGATTTTTTAAGTTTTTCCTTTTGGTTGGGAGTTCTGCATAAAATTCAATTGTCAGAACAATTCTGAAAGGGGACCACCCAAGGATCATTCCTGTGAAGTTTGATGTAATTTTATCCAGTGGTTTAGAAGTTTTTTTTAGAGAATGTTGACAGACGCATGACACACGACGGACATTGAGCAGGCACAAAAGCTCACCATGAGCCTGTGGCTCAGGTGAGCTAAAAATGCTATCACATGGCAAAATTCACATGAGTAAAATCAGGCATGCAATTTCATACAAAATTTTTAAAGTTTCCAATATACTGGGAAAAGTGACCATGACCCCTGGCTGCCTATTTTTTTTTGACAAAGTGGAATAATTCGAAGAACTTTAGTATAGCGTTTTCTTAAGACCATTTGTGTGAAATGTGTCAACAAGTAAGTAGAGGGCCACCAAACTGACAATTCTTTGAAATTATTTCCAAATCAGACCAGCAGTTTTTTTACTGTTTTTCTTTTGGGTTGCCATGGCAACTAGAAATCTGCATGAATGGCCTAGATATGAAGGAATCTGACAGAGGACATCCAAACATTGCCGTAAAGTTTGGTTAAAATTGGGAGGGTGGTTCAGAAGGAGATGTTCCTTAAAGAAATTGTGAACAGAAGAAAGATGGATGGATGACAAACATCCAGTGTCCAAAAAGCTCACAATGAGCATAAAGTGCTGATGGTGTGCTAAATAATTTAAAGAAAGATGGCCTTACTTTTCTGAGCTATCTCAACTGCCTGATGCCATACTGTTTGCAGGGCCTTGTAAGATGGTGCATAAAAGTGTTTCACTTTCTTCATCACAGCTTTGATATCATTGGCCGACAGCTGAAATGTGCACAGTTTATATAAGCTTTAGTATATTAATTAACTATAAAATATTATATAAGTTGGAAAGGGGCCATAACTACATATAAAATTGGTGGTTTGTAGCCAAAGTCAAACTTTACCTGTATTTTATGATGTTACACCTGTGTACCAAAAACATTTAAATCTGTGAAGAACTGTCACTGGAGTGTTTAATGACTCCAATGGTGGATGAATATTGCACAATAGCTAACAATGAGTCTGTGTTAAAAAATATCAAATAATAAGAGAGGTACAGATAAAGTGTATCAAAACACTATATAAGTATAATTCTAAGCAAAAAGGGGGCATAATTAATACAATATTGGTGCAAGAGTTATGCACCTTGTGTCATATGATGTGGGTGATGATGTGGAACAACTACTTCAAGTTTGAAACAAATGCATTTCGTAATAACTGAGATATAATGAAAATGCATCAAAATTAACCTTAAATTCTAAGTAAAAGGGGGCATAATTCATGAACAAGAGGATCAATAACCCTAAAGCGCTCACCTGTGTACAAGGCTTCAAGTGTGTTTGTAAGTACAGAGTTTCTTCTATGTTAGCCTATATTATATACATGTCAAACGCACTTTTGAACCTAGGGCAATAATTTGAACAATTATGGTAGACATTACAAATCTTATATCACACGCCAAATATCAAGGCTCTGGCTATTATTTATTCAAAGAAGAAAAGTGACCATGCCCCCTAGCAGCCATGTTTTTTGACGAATTGGAATAATTTGAACAATCTTGGTAGAGGGTCACACAAGAACAATTTGTGCAAAATTATTTTAAAATCGGGCCAGCAGTTTCACAAAAATATTTTTTTTGAAGTTTCCACTATATACATATAGGGAAAAGTGACCACGCCCTCTGGCGGCCATGTTTTTTTGACGAATCAAAATAATTTGAACAATTTTGGCAGAGGGTCACATAAGGACCATTTGTGTAAAATTATTTTAAAATCGGGCCAGCAGTTTCACACAAGAAGATTTTTAAAGTTTCCACTATACACATATAGGGAAAAGTGACCACGCCCTCTGGCGGCCATGTTTTTTGACAAATCAAAACAATTTGAACAATCTTTGTAGAGGGCTACACAAGGACTATTTGTGTAAAATTATTCTAAAATCGGGTCAGCAGTTTCACACAAGAAGATTTTTAAAGTTTCCACTATATACATATAGGGAAAAGTGACCACACCCTCTGGCGGCCATGTTTTTTGATGAATCAAAGTAATTTGAACAATCTTGGCAGAGGGTCACAGAAGGACCATTTGTGTAAAATTATTCTAAAATCGAGCCAGCAGTTTCACACAAGAAGATTTTAAAGTTTCCACTATATACATAATTATAGGGAAAAGTGACCACGCCCTCTGGCGGCCATGTTTTTTGACGAATCAAAATAATTTAAACAATCTTGGTAGAGGGTCACACAAGAACAATTTGTGTAAAATTATTCTAAAATTGGGCAGACAGTTTCATACAAGAAGACTTTTAAAGTTTCCACCATATACATACAGAGACAAGAGGGTCATGATGACCCTGGATCGCTCACCAGAGTAATATGTTTCAAATGTCAAACTGATGATTTTTAGAATTTTTTTGGAAAACTTTCCGATGTACAATCAAGTAACCCCTGGGGCGGGGCCAATTTTACCCCGGGGGGCATTATTTGAACAAAGTTTGTAGAAGTCGACTAGGCAATGTTACATATCGAATATCTAAGATCTAGGCCTTCTGATTTATTTTAAGCAAATTTATGAAGATTTCCCTATGTACAATAAAGTAACCCCTGGGGCTGGGTCAATTTGACCCTGGAGGGTCAAGATTTGAACAAATTTTGTAGAGGTCCACTAGGCAATGCTACATGTCGAATATCTAAGCTCTAGGCCTTCTGGTTTATTTTTAGAAAATATTGAAGATTTTTCTATGTACAATCAAGTAACCCCATGTGGCGGGGCCAATTTGACCCCGGGGGTCATGATTTGAAGAAATTTTGTAGAGGTCTACTAGGCAATGCTACATGTCAAATATCTAAGACCTAGGCCTTCTGGTTTATTTTTAGAAATTTTTTGAAGATTTTTCTATGTAAAATCAAGTGGCCCCTGGGGCGGGGTCAATTTTGACCCTGGGGTCATGATTTGAATAAATGTTGTAGAGGTCCACTAGGCAATGCTACATATGAAATATCTAAGCTCTAGGCCTTCTGGTTTATTTTAAGAAAATTTTTGAAGATTTTCATATGTAAAATCAAGCGACCCCTAGGGCGGGGTCAATTTTGACCCCGGGGGTCTGATTTGAACATATTTTGTAGAGGTCCACTAGGCAATGCTACATGTGATATATCTAAGACCTAGGCCTTCTGCTTTATTTTTAGAAATTTTTTGAAGATTTTCCTATGTAAAATCAAGTGACCCCTGGGGCGGGGTAAATTTTGATCTCGGGGTCATGATTTGAACAACTTTAGTAGAGGTCCATTAGGCAATGCTACATGTCAAATATCTAAGGTCTAGGGCTTCTGGTTTTCGAGAAGAAGATTTTTCTATGTAAAATCAAGTGACCCCTGGGGCGGGGTCAATTCTGACCCCGGGGTCATGTTTTGAATAAACTTGGTAGAGGTCCACTAGGCAATGCTTCACACCAAATATCTAAGCTCTAGGGCTTCTGGTTTTTGAGAATAAGATTTTTAAAGTTTTTCCTTTCGGTTGCCATGGCAACCAGAGTTCTGCATGGAATTCAATTCTTTGAAATTTTTTAGAGAAGACCATCCAAGGAACATCCCTGTGAAGTTTCATCAAAATTGGCCTGTTGGTTTAGGAGGAGATGTTGTTTAAAGGAAAGTGTGGACGGACGGACGGACGCCGGACGGTGAGCGATCACAATAGCTCACCCTGAGCACTTTGTGCTCTGGTGAGCTAAAAAGCACGTCTCCCCCAATGCATAGTCGTATATGCAAGAAGTCAATAGATAACAAGAGCGAAAGTCAAAGAGACACTGATGGTTGGCTGCAATAGGGATCACCTACTTGGCATATCCAATCATCGCATTAAGTTTCAACATTCTGGGCCTCGTGGTTCTCAAGTTATGAATTGGATACAGTTGTCCATGTTCAGGACCCTGTGACCTTGACCTATAACAGAGTGACCCCAAAATCATTTGGGGTCATCTACTCTGCATTACAACCATTCTATTAAGTTTCAACATTCTGGGTCAAGCGGTTCTCAAGTTTTTGATTGGAAAGAGTTTTCTATGTTCAGCCCCCTGTGACCTTGACCTTTGACGGAGTGACCCCAAAAAACGGGTCACCTACTATGTAATTTCTATCTCCCTATAAAGTTTGAAGGTTCTAGGTCAAATGGTTCTCCAGTTATAAACCGGATATGGATTTCCATTTTCTATCCGCTGCGACCTTGACCTTTAATAGAGTGACCCCAAAATCAATAGGGGTCATCTACTCTGCATGTCTGATCATCCTATGAAGTTTCAACATTCTGAGTCAAGTGATTCTTAAGTTACTGACCAGAAATTGTTCTCCATGTTTAGGTCCCTGTGACCTTGACCTTTGATCAAGTGGCCCCAAAATGTCTAATCATCCTGTAGAGTTTTAACATTCTGGGTCTAGTGGTTCTCAAGTTACTGAATGGAAATGGTTTTCCATGTTCAGGCCTCTGTGACCTTGACCTTTAATAGAGTGACCCTTAAATCGATTGGGGTCATCTCCTCTGCATGATCAATCATCCTATGAAGTTTCAACATATGGTTCTCAAGTTACTGACCTGAAACGGTTTTCCATGTTCAGGCCCCTGTGACCTTGAGCTTTAACAGAGTGAACCCAAAATTATCCTATGAAGTTTCAACATTCTGGGTCAAGTGGTTTTCAAGTTATTGATCGGAAATGATTTTTCATGTTCAGGCCCCTGTGACCTTGACCTTTAACAGAGTGACCCCAAAATCAATAGGGTTCATCTACTCTGCATGATCAATCATCCTATGAAATTTCAACATTCTGGGTCAAGTGTTTCTCAAGTAACTGATGGGAAATGACTTTCCATGCATGTTTAGGCCCCTGTGACCTTGACCTTTAATAGTCTCAATAGGTCAAATTCTGAGTCAAGTGGTTCTCAAGTTACTGACTGGAAATTGTTTTCCATGTTCAGGCCCCTGTGACCTTGACCTTTGATCAAGTGACCTCAAAATCAATAGGTGTCAACTGCTCTGCATGATCAATCATCCTTTAAGTTTCAACATTCTGGGTAAAGTGATTCTCAAGTTATTGACCGGAAATGGTTTTCCATGTTCTGGCCCTTGTGACCTTGACCTTTAATAGAGTGACCCCAAAATCAATAGGGGTCATCCACTCTGCATGACCAATCATCCTATGAAGTTTCAACATTCTGGGTAAAGTGATTCTCAAGTTATTGACCGGAAATGGTTTTCCATGTTCTGGCCCTTGTGACCTTGACCTTTAATAGAGTGACCCCAAAATCAATAGGGGTCATCCACTCTGCATGACCAATCATCCTATGAAGTTTCAACATTCTGGGTCAAGTGGTTCTCAAGTTACAGACTGGAAATGGTTTTCTTTGTTTAGGCCCCAGTGACCTTGACCTTTTATGCAGTGACCCCAAAATCAATAGGGTCATCTACTCTGCATGACCAATCATCCTATGAAGTTTCAACATTCTGTGTCAAGGGGTTCTCAAGTTATTGATCGGAAATGGTTTTCCATGTTTAGGCCCCTGTGACCTTGACCTTTGACGGAGTGATCCCAAAAGCAATGGGGTCGTCTACTCCATAAGCCCTGCCACCCCATGAAGTTTGAAGATTCTAGATCAACTGGTTCTCCAGTTATTGATCGGAAATAAAGTGTGACGGACGATCAGGGCAAAAACAATGTCTCCGCCAGTTGGGGGAGACATAATAACTGAAATAGACTGAAAGTGTATCAAAACTTTAACGAAATTCTAAGTAAAAAGGGGGGCATAATTTATGAAATACTGGTGCAAGAGTTATGGCCCTTGTGTCATATGATATGGGTGATGATGTTTAACTATTTTAAGTTTGAATCAAATCCATTTAGTAATAAACCCCTTCCAGGCACATAGAAGTTATGAAGCAAAAAGCAAATATCTAACCTTTGACCTTGAATTGTGACCTTGACCTTTGACCATCAGGCATAGGTGATGTGTTCAACACGTCATCTGGTCTTGAGGACTAATAATGTAAAGTTAAATTAAAATCCTTCCAGGCATATAGATTTCGGGACGCGACGCAACAGGATGGGACTCGACACAACGCGACGAAACTGACTCCTACATAGCCCCCCACAAATATGTTTGGTGGGGGTATAATAATACTACACTTATTGAAGAACTTATTTAAGAAGTAATATATCTAGTGATGTTCTGATTGTCGCCGACAATCGATTGTCAATCAATTACTGAGCCAAAGTCGCCGACATTTATTTTGAACTTGCATAAGCGATCGATTATTAGGCGAGTTTTAAGTATATTTGGGAGCTAGGTGCAGCAGTGAAAGAAAATTAAACAAGAGATCACAAAGTGATCTTGGCGTCCACCATTGAGCCATTTTTGAATGTTCCAACTTTCAAGACTAGTACAAAATCCAACAAGAGTGGCAGATATTGTCACAAAATACGCCCGTCATCGAACATGGCCTAATTCAAGGGCCAAAATCCAGGAGTGCCTGGGGCGATTTGGCTGGTTATCGAACTTGGCCGAGATATTTAGCCCACAAACATTGTCAGCAAGTTTGGTGAAGACCGAATGAAAACTGTTAGACTTCCCGGCTGTCAAAATTCCAGAAGTTTCCATGGAATGTTTTTGAATTTCCATGGAAGTCCGGACTCTGCAGTAATCGGACAAACTTAGAGGAGCTTGATATGGAATACTGCGGAAAACTGCGGAAAAATGTCCAGGGATTTCCTGAGAACTTTCCATGGACAATTTTCTGGAGTGATTCCATGGACGTCCATGAACAATTTTCCAGAGTTATTCTGCAGTCGTCCAGGAAGTTCTGCTGACAGTATTATTCAATAGCAATAAATGTGATTTATAGACTTTTTTGCAGTACATGTATACTGAGCAATAACACTTCAGTACAAGCAATATGATTTTAATGCATGTGATCACTTTTGCAGTTTCAAACACTATATGATATATATGAACAAGGAAACTGAATCTTTGCCAGTTAAAAGTGACTGATTAGAATATTTTTTAAGCATATACATAGTTTCGAACAAAGATTAGTTACACTTAAATTATGATGAAATCTTTCAAAGAAAGTACCTAAAGATATCTGTTTTCATATATGCATATTATTTACAAAAAATCTTTGTGAAGCCTTTGGTTATACTTAAGCATTCATTGTTTTATGCTATATAATGACTGATGTACAAATATACATGCATGTGTTATTTAGCATAATTACAAATGTATGTATTGTTTCATTGGTCAATTATGTAAACACTCTTACTTGAGCAATTTCTAGAATCCTCAATATTAACTTTGAACTGAATTACCTCACATAATAAAGTTTCACTAATTTTTACACAACTTGTTAACATCAGATTTCAAGTTACACATTTTGAAAATTCCTCTGTAATATCAGTTCATCTAATTGGCTGATGTTGATCACATGGTATTCCCAGTCTGATGCTAATTGTTTTCTGATGTGTTTAAAATCCCTTAGAAAATTAAAGAGTTATTTTCCAGAGTGAAATGACCAGAATTTTTTCAAAGTGCTACATTTCCGCAGTGTTGGTGAATATTCCATGAACATTTTGATAGATGTCCATAGTAATTTCCAGAGATGTCCATGGAAAACATTTGCAATCACTCTGGACATGTTATACAACAGGTGACTTTTCCTGACTATTCCATGGAAAGTACGTACTTTCCATGGAAGTTTTGCATTTGTCTGCAATTTTTCCACAGTTACTCTGGAATATGTACAGCCGCACAAGGCTAAATTTTCAGTTTTTCGTGTAATTCAACGGCCATAATCCAGGAGTGCCTAGGGCGATTTTGCTGGTTATCGAACTTGGCTGAGATTTTATGCCCACAAATATTTTTTTTGTTTTGTTTTGGGGTATAACGCCATTTTTCAACAGTATTTCAGTCATGTAACGGCGGGCAGTTAACCTAACCAGTTTTCCTGGATTCTGTACCAGTACAAATCTGTTCTCCGCAAGTAACTGCCAACTTCCCCACATGAATCAGAGGTGGAGGACTAATGATTTCAGACACAATGTCATTTATCAAATAGTCACATAGAAACATACGCCCCGCCCGAGGATCGAGCTCACGACCCTGCGATCCGTAGACCAACACTCTTACCTACTGAGCTAAATGGGCGGCCCACAAATATTGTCAGCAAGTTTGATGAAGATCGGATAAAAACTGTTTGACGTAGAGGGCGGACAAGGCTAAATTTGCTGATTTCGAGTAATTCAAGGGTCAAAACTCAAGAGTGCCTGGGGCAATTTGGCTGGTTATCTTACTTGGCTGAGATATTATGCCAACAAACATTGTCAGCAAGTTTAGTGAGGATCGGATGAAAACTGTTTGACTTAGAGAGCGGACAAGGCTAAATTTGCAGATTTTGAGTAATTCAAGGGCCATAACTCAAGAGTGCCTGTTTGTCTTAGACAGCGGACATGCTTTTGGACGCTGCCAGCCCACCACGGGTGTTCACATAATACGCCCTGCTCTTTCAGAGATGGGCGTATAAAAAGTAGGTAACTATGTAAGAATCCAGGTCAAAATCAAGGTCAAAGTTCATTTCAGTACACAAAACTGTGCATGTGTTCCATGCATGTGGTCCAAATTTGAAAGCTGTAGCTTGAGAAATGTGAAAGTAGGTCACTAGGTCAATTTCAAGTAAAAGTTCATTTCGGTACACAAAACTACGATTGTGCTTCAAATTTGAAGCCTGTAGCTTGAGAAATGTGAAAGAAGGTACTAGGTAAAAATCAAGGTCAAATTTCAATTCAGAACACAAAACTATGCATGTGGTCCAAATTCGAAGCCTGTAGCTTGAGAAATGTGAAAGAAGGTCACTAGGTCAATCTCAAGGTTAAAGTTCATTTCAGTACACAAAACTATGGGCATGGTTCAAATTTGAAGGCTGTAGCTTGAGAAATGTGAAAGTAGGTCACTCGGTCAAAATCAAAGCCAGATTTCATTTCAGAACACAAAACTATGCATGTGGTCCAAATTTAAAGCCTGTACATTCATAAATGTGAAAGTAGGTCACTAGGTCAATTTTGTGTCAAAGTTCATTTCTGTACACAAAACTAAGATTGTGCTTCAAATTTGAAGGCTGTAGCTTGAGAAATGTGAAAGAAGGGATGGGAGGAGACCAGGTGAGGGTACAAAACTTCACATTGATAATAACTATTGATGGAAAATAAAAGATGAAGAAAAAAAATGTTGATGGGGGGGGGGGGGGGGGGGGATGCTGAATGAACGGAGTGTTGCAGGTGAATGGGTGGAGGAACCAGGTGGGGGAAGGGTACAAATTTGCAAGTTGATAAATATTCATCGAATGTTTGAAAATTTTTAAAATAAGGAATGAAACAAGAGGGCCATGATGGCCCTATATCGCTCACCTGTTATCACTGCACTTGAGGACAAGAAGGTCCTCAGAAAAAATATCTAAGTCCAAAGGACAGGAACAACAAAGGGAAGAAATTTAACCAAAAAGAAAAGAAAATCTTGCAAGGTATAGATATGTTAAAATACACCTAAAAATTTGAGGTACCATCCATGTTGTACCACAGAAAACTGGTCCCGTGTTTTCCCTACGGCCAATAATAAAAAAAAGTTACTAAAAATAAGCTATTTATAGTAACATAAAAGGGAAGTAATTAAAAAAAAAAATATTGTAAGTGGACAAAAGAAGGATCTGCCAAATAAATCTGTTGACATAAATGAAATTTCAGATCAGTATCTTCGTAAGTTATGGAGATATAACAATTTTAATTTGAAATAAAGGGAGGTAATCTGACATAAAATCAGTCCATAGTTATCTACCCTGATTGTCTCAGTCCAACTAATAACAATAATGAAATTTCAAATAAGTCCTGCAAGTACTTACTGATATAAATCCATTTTGATTACAATCAGGGGAGGTAATCAGATATAAAATAACTCTGGAACTTATGATTGGATCTGATTTGTCATGGAATCCAAGATTTATTGTTGTTGAAGATATTTTGGAAGTTTGTATCAAATAAAACCATAAATGAAGTCTCTATATGGCTGCAAAAGCCAAAATAGCCAATTTTGGACCTTTAAGGGGCCATAACTCTGGAACCCATGATGGAATCTGGCCAATTGAAGAAAGGAAGCAAGATCTTGTGGTGATACAAGTTGTATGCAAGTTTGGTTAAAATCAAATCATAAATGAAACTGCTATTGTGCAGACAAAGTCAAAATAGCTAATTCTGGCCCTTTCAAGGGTCATCACTCTGGAACCCATGATGGAATCTGCCATGTTGAAGAAAGGAAACAAGATCTTGTGGTGATACAAGTTGTGTGAAAGTTTGGTTAAAATAAAATCAGAAATGAAGCTGCTATTGTGCAGACAAAGTCAAAATAGCTAATTTTGGCCCTTTCAGGGGCCATCACTCTGGAACCCATAATGGAATCTCGCCAGTTCAAGAAAGGAACCAAGATCTTATGGTGATACAAGTTCTGTGCAAGTTTGGTTAAAATAAAATCCTAAATGAAGCTGCTATTGTGCAGACAAGGTCAAAATAGCTAATTCTGGCCCTTTCAGGGGCCATCGCTCTGGACCCCATAATGGAATCTCGCTAGTTCAAGAAAAGAACCAAGATCTTATGGTGATACAAGTTGTGTGCCAGTTTGGTAAAAATCAAATCATTACTAGCAGCAAGTTAAGTTTGAAGGTCCTGGGTGCAGTGGTTCGCAAGTAAAGTGCCTTCATGCTAAAAGTTAACGTTCGCCCCTGTGACCTTGACCTTTGACCTGGTGACCCCAAAGTCAGTAGGGGTCGTGTACTCATTAGGTACTATCAGCATGTGAAGTTTGAAGGTCCTGGGTGAAGTGGTTCGCGAGTAAAGTGCCTTCATGCAAAAAGTTAACGTTGACCCCTGTGACCTTGACCTGGTGACCCCAAAATCGTTAGGGGTGGTGTACTCAATAAGTACTATCAGCAAGTAAAGTTTTAAGGTCCTGGGTGCAGCGGTTCGCGAGTAAAGTGCCTTCATGCAAAAAGTTAACGTTGGCCCCTGTGACCTTGACCTTTGACCTGGTGACCCCAAAGTCAGTAGGGGTAGTGTGCTCAATAAGTACTAACAGCATATGAAGTATGAAGGTCCTGGGTACAGTGGTTCGCGAGTAAAGTGCCTTCATGCAAAAAGTTAACATTGGCCCCTGTGACCTTGACCTTTGACCTGATGACCCCAAAGTCAGTAGGAGTGGTGTTCTCAATATATTCTATCAGCACGTGAAGTTTGAAGGTCCTGGGTGCAGTGGTTCGCGAGTGAAGTGCCTTCATGCAAAAAGTTAACGTTGTGACGAACTAACGAACGAACGGACGGACAGTTGAAAACTAATATGCCTCCCTTCGGGGGCATAAAAATAGCCATATTGTGTTTCAAAGCTGAAAAGATTAGGATCTTAGGAAAACATTAGGACTCAAGAAAAGTAATGGGGTTATGAAACTGTAGTGTTCAACATTTAAATTGAGTTTTTTTTGGGGGGTTTAACTACATTTTGTGAAGAGGGTTCCATCACAAGATTTGACATATTGGTAAGAATGAGATGTAGTTTATGAAAAAAGTATTTTGCTTTAAATGTGCAGACTTTAAGTTACATAAAAAAATCAAAGCTGTAACAATAAAGCTTGATTAAAAAAACACACAGCTGAAAACTAGCCTTCATGTAAATGTCACACTTTTTTTTGGTGCACAGGGGACACATTTAGCTATATAATTTAATATAACTTTACCCTTAGGCCCCTGCTAAATTTCTATAATGAACTTGTCCGTTTTTCAATTTGGACAGTATTATTAACTGTTAAAAGGGGTGCCAACCAAAAAGATACTGACTGAATGGCAAACAGTGCAGATCAAGATCAGACTGCACTTGTCGCAAAGGTAGGACAAACCATGTACAGCATGATAAGGGTTAAAACTGCTTGAGCTGTTCAGCTGAAATTGCACAGATTTGTTGACTAAATTGATTGGATATATAATATTATGTAGGGATGGCAACGAATATTCGAAAAAAATATAAGATCATAAGAAATAAATAAAAACTAAATGAAAGATCCAGTATGTTCGTTCATCTAATTTACCAAACTTCGCTTTCATAGTAGATACACGCGAAAATGGCTTCTGTCGCTGTCAGACGTGTCACTTTGTATATTAGCGTGCCGAGATTGTACATCGCTATGGTGATGACATCGTAACCTGCAGTATGTACAGCTAATTGCTTACATTTAGAAATTTTATTGGTCACTAACTGATGTAAATCCGTTACAAATCGCCTTGTTTTCAGTAGGTGCAAACCGCCTGTAATTAAAAATCATTAGAAAGCACTTGAACTAATGACTCGGTTTTCAATCAAAGTCAATTTAAGATGTAACTGAGTAAAGAAAAGAGCCGAAAAGTGTTGAAAACAAGTTAAATGTGATGAATATTATTTTAATAAAAAAGGTTTTAAGTTTTGAAACTTTTTTATTATTTTAATGAAAACGGATCATCCTCTTAATAATAAATGCATTTCTTATAGGATGACACGTGCCCCCGATGGCACTTTGAATGAATAGTTATGGCCGATGTTAGAGTTTAGGACCTTTGACCTACGGACCTGGGTCTTGCGCACGACACGTCATCTTACTGTGCCACACATTCATGCGTAGTTATTTTAAAATCCATGCATGAATGACAAAGATATGGACCGGACACGCCCATCAATGCACTATCATGAAATATGACCTTTAACGTCTAAGTGTGACCTTGACCTTTGAGCTACAGACCTGGGTCTTGCACACGACACGTCGTCTTACTGTGCCACACATTCATGCGTAGTTACTTGAAAATCCATCCATGGATGACAAAGATATGGACCGGACACGCCCAATTATCATGAAAAATGACCTTTAACGTCTAAGTATGACCTTGACCTTTAAGCTACGGACCTGGGTCTTGCGTGCGACACATCGTCTTACTGTGGTACACATTCATGCCAAGTTATTTGAAAATCCATCTATGGATGACAAAGATATGGACCGGACACGCCCAAATATCATGAAAAATGACCGTTAACGTCTAAGTGTGACCTTGACCTTTGAGCTACAGACCTGGGTCTTGCGCCCGACACGTCATCTTACTGTGGTACACATTCATGCCAAGTTATTTGAAAATCCATCCATCGATGACAAAGATTTGGACCGGACACGACAATTGTGGACAGACTGACAGACAGACAGACCGACAGACAGACGGTTCAACAAGAGCTGTCACAGGAGACAGCGTGCTCAACTATTTCTATGCTGGATAGTGAAACTGGGCACATCTGAGGAAACTAGAGCTGTCACTGGAGTGTTTAATGACTCCAATTGTGGATGAAGATATTGCACAATAGATGCTCAGTCTATGTCAAAAATATCAACTTAAAGTAATAAGAGAGGTAAAGATAAAATGTATCAAAACACTATATAAGTATATCCTAAGCAAAAAGGGCATAATTCATTAAATATTGGTGCCAGAGTTGTGCAGCTTGTGTCATATAGTGTGGGTGATGATTTTGAACAACTATTTTAAGTTTGAATCAAATCCATTCAGTAATAACAGAGACAGAGTGAAAGTGCATCAAAACTTTAACCTAAAATTCTAAGTAAAAAGGGGGAATAATTAATAAAAAAAATTGGTCCCAGAGTTATGCACCTTGCGTCATATGGTGTGGGTGATGATGTTGAACAACTATTTTAAGTTTGAATCAAATCCATTCAGTAATAACAGAGACAGAGTGAAAGTGCATCAAAACTTTAACCTAAAAATCTAGTAAAAAGGGGAAATAATTCATGAAAAATTGGTCCCAGAGTTATGCACCTTGCATCATATGATAAGGGTAATGATGTTGAACAATTGTTTAAGTTTGAATCAGATCCATTCAGTAATAACAGAGATAGAGTGAAAGTGCATAAAACTTTAACCTGAAATTCTAAGTAAAAAGGGGAATAATTCATGAAAAATTGTGCCAGAGTTATGCATCTTGTGTCATATGATGTGGGTGATGATGTTGAACAACTATTTTAAGTTTGAATCAAATCCATTCAGTAATAACAGAGGTAGAGTGAAGGTGTACCAAAACTTTAACCTGAAATTCTAAGTAAAAAGGGGGAATAATTAATGAAAAAATGGTGCCAGAGTTATGCACCTTGTGTCATATGATGTGGGTGATGATGTTGAACAACTATTTTAAGTTTGAATCAAATCCATTCAGTAATAACAGAGATAGAGTGAAAGTGCATCAAAACTTTAACCTGAAAATCTAAGTGAAAAGGGGGGATAATTCATGAAATATTGGTGCCAGAGTTATGGCCCTTATGTCAGATGATGTGGATGATGATGAGGAATAAGTATTTCAAGTTTGAATCAAATCCATCAAGTAATTACAGAGATATGTTGAAAAAAGAGAAAGTGAATCAAAACTTTAACCAAGGTTGGGACGTGGAAAGACGCCGACGCAGGGGCGAGTAGGATAGCTCTCCTTATACTTCATATAGTCGAGCTAAAAACTATATGCCTCCCTTCGGGGGTATAAAAAATAGTATAATCTACTCAATATTCAGACAAAGGGTAAAGTAAAGCAAAATATATCTTTTATTAGCCACCCCCAGTCTTAATTTTACACTACGTTTATTGAAAATATTGTTCACGCCTGTCTTTTTAAAGTATTTCACGTGATCATCCGATAGGTAGTCCAGGCCTCGACCTTAACTTTTTTCAGCAGTTGCCAGCAGGTCCACCAACTGCTAAAATCTAGTAGACCTGCTCAGACTTTAGTGGACCTCCAATTCTATCACATAAATTGTGATGTTGTAGACATCATAACTTCATATGACTCAAAGAAACGGGACTTATTTCTAAAATAATTTAAAATGGAAGACAGTAGCAATCTGTTATCCCGAAAAATAATTATTTTGAAAAGTGTCCCAAAATATGGACACAGAAATCATCATCAGTGTTGAAAGTGAAAAAAAAACATCAACAATTATCGGTAATAATTCTGATGATAAACTAAGTAATTGGCCTTGTTTTCATCATCAATTAACACCCCCTCAAACAGCTAAAAGAAGTGTGTCGGTTATTGTGGCATCTAAAGTGGAGATCAAAGCGGTATAGTTTCCCCGAGATTGTCATGGCATTACGTCATGTTTTCGCGCCATGTGACACATCACTGTCTGATCGTACTTTCTCGATTCCTTTAATTGTTGAGAAGAAATCAGTAAAAAAGTTTTTTCTTTAATTTTTTTAAAAGCGAATGTGCAATATCCCGAATAAACTGACATGTAAATGTGTCAAACCGTGAACGATGATAGTGGATGTCCTACCTCTGTGACCTATTTGCCCTCAAGAAATTTACAATATTGTTTGAAAACTGACATGTAAATGTGTCAAACCGTGAACGATGATAGTGGATGTCCTACCTCTGTGACCTATTTGCCCTCAAGAAATTTACAATATTGTTTGAGAAGAATATCTAACAAAGTGTTGTGTCAAAAATACATGTAAAAGAATCATTTAAAACTTACTAAAAACCGCAACGACATCATACTGCTTTATTTCAAAACCACATTTCTATTTACGTTCATGAGGTCACGTAACCTATTCTGCCGCGCTAACAGAAATCTGTTTGCCAAAAATCGTTTTACTCCATGTATTTAAATTGCTGCCGCTTTTTCATTATTTAAGATTTTTTAATTGTGTTTTTTGTACTTTCTGGTCAAAAGTCTGAATTTTATTACTATAGTATGTACCGTTTATTTACTTTAAGAAAGAAATAAATAATCAAGATTGCGCTGTTGGAAATTTTACAAAACATTATATGAAAATTTGATCGTTTTTAAAGAATTTTGCCTACATTCCTGTCGATATCTTATTAAAATTGTTATAGAATTCAAACTGTATTAGTTCTCAAGCGGTGTTGAAAATCTGAAGCGATTATATTAAAAAATGAATGCACTACACGCGTTTTTTGTGTCAAAAGTAACCGCGATGTAAATTAGATATTACGATAGGGCGCACGTGCCAGTGGAATGGAAAATTACCAGCATGACGTTTTGATATTTTTAGAATTCGCGGGTAAATTCCAGTCAATCCAGGTAATTTTGCCTGATGTAATTTCTCAATTTGGTAAAGTTACCACATAAAAACCACTCGCCCGATCGGTGGAGTAGTCCATTCGTGTTATCCTGACGCTTATAACTGTAGAATGCCGTACTTAAGGCAAAATCAACTTTCGTTTTGTGAATTCGCCATTATGGGTACAATTGTTCCCCCTATTTTTCACTTTTAAGGGTTTTATTTTATTTGCAGACCGTGACTGAAAATTGGTTGACCGTCGGTCTACCCAACTTTTGATAGTTAGTGGACCTGCCGATATTTTGGTTGTGTCGGTCCAACGGTCCACCGCTAAGGTCGAGGCCTGAAGTCGGCTACATGTAATATCGGTAGAGAGAAGAGGGCTACATCCATGTAAAAATAAGTAAAACCTATATAAATCATATGTAAATGAAGGAAAATAACAAATATTTTATATTCAAAAAGATGAACAAGACATGAGAACGATTAGTCAGTCTTAATTTGTCAATATGTGAATTACTTCCGGTGTAAACAAAAGTAGAATTACTCTGCAGATCACTGCTAATTACACAGTATATAAACGAAATGAACCCCCAACCGGATCTTGCAAGCAGATTTCAGTGTTAGCCATTTTGCGTCGAGACAGTTGAGTTAAAAATTCGTGTTCATGAGGATACTGTTGAACGGTAAGTAAGTCAATCTGTATGTATATTGTAGCCAACAAACTTTATTGTTGACCTATGATACGCAACATTATCATTTTTAGCATTAAAACAATAAAATTCATGAAACTCGCCGCAGGCTAGAACGAAATCGGCACTACATACGAAAGAAAATTGGGTGTTATCAAGTTTAGATTGGTTGAAAACGGAGTTTTGGTTTGTACCGCTGCAATTAAATTAATTACAAAAGGTATTATGGTTATTTGTTATATGACGGAAAGATTTTGAACATCAGAACAAGATTTATTTTTTTTAAGCCAGGGTGTAAAATAGGCCTACTGTACGTTTCTTGCCGGTGATTCTGAACCTCACTTGCGAGTTTACGCGATCTATCTGTACCATGTCTTGGGAGTATTTTCAAAGATGCTTTACATTTCTTGGGAGAAGGAATTTATTATTTAAAGAATTTTTTGTTTATTTTCAGGCAAAATGGAAGAATTCAGCTGCATAAACTGTAAGTTCCGGACAATAAACTTGGGCGAAATCATTTTTCACAATTTGGAAACCCATGAAGTAAACAATCTAAAGATCAAAGTTTCAAAATTCGACTTAAAAAGAAAGGAAATTATTTCATACTCAAAAGACTTCAAAGATATTTCCAAACAATTTAAAACACTTTAAAAGGACTTTAATTCCAAATGATAACACAAAAACAGTGAGAGTTTCAAGGCTAGAAGACGTTTCGCCCATTAAAAAGCTCCAAAACCAAAAAACACCAGTTAAAGATGTTCACAAATTGCTGGAAGAATCTGTGGATATTGAGAGTTCAGATGAAGAGGAAGATACTATGCAGCTTGCTTTCCAAAATATCACTTTGCTAGAATCCACATCTTCAACGCAAAGAGACCCTTGCTTTGTCCTGATACTCCTGAATACAGACTCATGCGAAACAGACTCATGCGAAGAATCTGATATGTTCACAATTGAAAATATTATTCAACAGATCCCTGATGTTTTAAACTACCTTAAATCAGAAAATCAAATGGAAATGTACATAAAATTTACAAGATTTTTTCATCGATTAGAAGATTCTGTCATTAATTTCACTGTGCCATCACTGACTTGTCTAGAAAAATATCTCATTTGGCTGAAAAACTGAAACAAAGTCGTCCAAACAAAGCCTGCAAGCAACCATCGGATAAATATTTTATAACTGCAAAAAGCGGGGCAATTCAGTTAATATGCCTGACAAAGTTATGTGTCTTAATGGTATGACACTGTCCTTCGCTCGTTTCAATGAATTACCTTCAGCAGTACTGATGACATGAAGTGGCATGCAAAACTTTAATCAGCATTTCTATGTAGAAAGGGGATCAGTCAGTCAAACGCTGGAGTTTTGGGCCTTGATGGCAAAATACTGTAGACCCCGAAGACATGTGCGTAGTTTCTACCAAATACCTTCAGTTTTCTTGGAGAGATAAAGTTTCATGCAAAACATTAAGCAAAGCATTACGCCGGCATCAACACCAATGACGATGCATGAACACGTGAGTAGAATAGCTCAGGCTATTCGTTGAATTGTCGAGCTAAAATACAAAAGAACAATAGTTGCAAACGCAGAGCAGACATGTTACTAGTAATTATATATCGTATCAAGATATAATTTCTCTTTCAATAATTAATTATCAGATTCATGTAAATGTTTCCAGGTAGGGATGCGTTTAGGCAATAACCAGTCATTCTATGTGCAGCTATTATGCTTAACATTACTTATAGTACATATAGTACCCGAAAACAACTTTAGAGACGCCATATTTAATTGTTGTGGACACAGTAACTTCACATTCGTACGATAAAAGACAAAAGGTGGATATAAAGGCAATGGAAATCCCCCTACGTGACTCGCAAGATATGGTTCAGTGAACTCACAAGTGAGGTACAGATCATAAGATTGATATTTGCAAGACGGGTTCAGTATTCAAACAGTTGCCTTGTTTACTTTCCATAATTTTCTACATAACAAACATGTCCTGGTAGGTATATGCCGCCAGTTTAGTGAAGGAAATACATTAAACAACACCTTAAACACGAGTATTGGTATAGGTAAACGATTTTATGCATAAAATTCCTTGTGTAATCGGCGAGTGTTGAAATAAACGAAACATGTTGAGAAGAGTACAACGTTTTATCGGCAATTATAGGACGAAAGCTGGTAATGACTGAACTTATCCGGAAGGATAAAGTATTTCTTGATATGATACAATCGTTTACAAACCGCCTCAGCATCATTGCAACAAGTTGTTTATATTTATTTAGATAGTCCCACCTATTTTCGCCAATCGGATCCTGAAATCTGCTCGCAAGATCTGGTTGGGGTTCAGTTCGTTTATATACTGTGAATTAGGGTACGATAAATTCATAAGATTTTGAATTATTTTGTTGATCATTTGATGACCGAATATTCAATTTTTCGTTCGGAAGGTTGACCGAATATTCGAATACCAAAATTGCTATTCGTTGCCATCCCTATCATCATATATGTAATTTGCCCCAAAACACTTTATAAAACTGAACTGAATTAAAATAAGGTAAGAGAGAAGAAAAAGCTTCATTATTTAAAAAAAAATCCACCGATAGCCGAAAGATATACATTGTTGAAGGCATTATCTTTGTTAACATTAAATTTAAATGTGGCTGCCACACTGTTTGTTAGGAATATAAGACACATTAATTTCTTGTTTTATCGCATTTATGTGTCAAAGATGTAACATGGGTGAAAGTGTTACTGAAAATATTAAATCAGTTTTTATTAATTAACTCCCTTTCTGGCTTGTGCAGTATAAAGTCATGTGCATCATTGAAAGTATAAATTATGTAGTACTTTTCTAACCAACTGATAAACATGCTATTTTTGGAAAGTTTGTTGCATAATGTTATTTTTGATAATTCTTATGTAATTAAGTGAGTATTTTAACATTGTTTCATCACAATGCACTCCTTTATGGGAATAGGGACACAATAGCAGTATTATAGCACATTTAACTATTAAACTAATTATTAAACAGCCTTAGACACACCTGAAAATCAGATAAATTTGAAAAGACATGCAAAGTTTTAAAAATGTTTCTGGATTTAAGTTATAATATTTTCTTACTTTTATCTTCAGTTGGTTATAAATGCAACTGATTGTTTTTATCAACATCTGTTGTCAGGTGTGTTTCGTCCCAATTTAATTTTGTGACCCATACAGTGTTTCCAGGACTTGTCAGTAAGAGAAACACCATCAACTTGAGTCAACAACATAACTTTTAACATGTGAACAGAAGTTAATTATAAACATTTTCAAAGGTACATAGTGAACTGGAACAGTAAATGAAAATTATACTGAAAGAAATGAAAACCACTTTGGCATTTCATAGTTCTTTTAAAAAATCAAATTTATCTGAGAAGACAATGACAGTGAAATATAAAATTTTACTTAAAATTATTGTTGTAAATCATACTGAAATCTAACAACTTACTGGTAAGGCCACACCAAATCGATTACCTGTTCGTCGGATTTCCCGCACCAATTTGACGGGAAATAAAAAAAAAATATTTTAATTTTTTTTTTACCGCCCGCACCTGGCGTATTTTTGGCGCTGGGTCGAAATCAGTAGGAACGAAAAAAAAAGGTGGACATTCCGAAGTTTAAACACACCTAGCTTGTAATTTAGGCTAGCATTTTTTAATTTTCTAGTTTACGGGAGCGCAGAACCTATTTTTTGACAAAACGAAATTGCTACTATCAATACAAGTTTAACTGTATGGTAGTGGTTTTGTTTCATCAAAGTGAGCAGACGCATGAAAAATGGCAGCCTGCATGAATGAAATTGTGTAAAATTAAATTAGATAAATATATACTAGTTAACAGACAATAATCTTTGGAATAAGTTGGTAGTGATAACAAGCATTGTAAATGAACTGGAGCTGACTAGAAATTACAGCAGCTAAAGCTGAATATTGGGAATAATCACGTAAAACTACGTTCACTAACAACGCTGTCCAGATGTCGAAAAATCTGGCGTATCACATGTACGAGATTTGTTGTCTGTATATTATAATTGGACAACGATCAAATTCATGTGGGACTGCCAGAAAAATACCACAATTAATAAAAAGGAAAGACACCAAAGAAATGGCGAAATGGAAGAGCAAAAGTGAGTATCAGCTTGTAAAAACTTTTTTTTTCTTTGAAGTATTGAGAGTCTTTTCCTTTGAAGTATTAGGAGTCAGAGAAGAAAAAAATAAGTAATATCACAATTGTTAGTAATTATGTTTAAAACAAACTGCATTTTCAATGTATAATGACTGATGTCCCCTGCAAATGCAAACATGTGATAAAAAATTCAAACTAGTCCAAATAATTTAACGGTCACATTAATGACTGTTTTATATTTCCGTCGGGCAACCTAACCGAGTGGAGGTATTCCGCATATGAAAAGCTTATCTCAATATTCCGAGGATCAAGTCAAATTAGTTTGAATAAAGTTCTAACCAGGTACCCTAACTCAAAAGATAATTATCAAACATGAAACTCCTGGCAATATTCTCATGTCCACTTAAGTATACTAATAAAGAAGACCCATTGAAAGAAATATTCAGCCACTAATTGCCACATGTGCCTTTTACACTGAGGAACACAATAAAACATCCAGTAATAGATGTATTTTCAGACTCCTAACTTACTACGTCCAAGTCCCATTCCAGTGAAGAGTCTTTTCTCCGAAATTGTTGTTTGAACATCAGCCGATAAGGTTATTTTGTACACATTTTTGCTGAACCAAAATTAAGATTGTTCAGGCCTATCATACAATATAGATGGAAATACACTTTATTTGGTGTTAAACATGACACGAGCGATAATTACTTTTTTTTTTATTTCATCGCTCTTCGCTCGCATCAATAAATGATGATTTGAAAAAAAAAATATTTTAATTTTTTTTTTCGCTCGCTCGCCCCAAATATTTTTGAAAAAAATCCGAAGAACAAGACATCATTTTGGTGTGGCCTAATAACAATTTTATCAATAGCATGGAGTTAAGATTTTCTGATATTTTTGGAAAGATATGAAAAACATTGTACGTTAAATGTTCAACCAAAATTTTAGATCAAATTATGAAATGCCATATTTATTTATAAATGAATAAAACTGTTGTCAACTTATACAAATTTCTGTTAACTTTGATAAATTATTAGAACTTAAATATTTTTCATTGTCTTTGTGTCCATCAGTTTTTCTGCTTATTCAATTACATCATGCTATTTGCCACTTGATAAATGTGATTTATCTAAAGTATAGATGTTGATAGTTAACAGCACTGCAAAATGCAGGAGAATTATTAATGAGTGATTACTTATAAACAAACTGGTGTATAGAGCCATATATAACATCAAGCCATTATTTAATAACTTTTATCACTTAACATCCCACTGAAGTGGTGGGCCCTCTATCACTTGGCTACTGAGGCCGTTGAGGCAACAGGACTTGATTACTACAAAGTGGAGATTTTGTTTAAGCAGTAGGTTAGCTTAGTTGGTAGAGTACTAGTCCTGTAATAGAGGGTCCCCAAGTTCGAGCCCTACAGTAGGCTGACTGCACATTTTACTCAATTAACTAGGTGCACAACATTGGACTGCGACTGTATTATAAACTAGAGGACGACTTTTATATAACAGGGGTGTTTATTATGGTATAGGACTTGATTATCACAAAGGGGAAATTGTGTCAGCAGCTGGTTAGTACACCCTGTAAACAAGGGGTCCTGGCTTTGAGTCAACGACTAACTGCTCATTTTTATCACCCCTTGATAATAACCAACTAGTTGTGAAATAAAATTTCACAATTTTGTTGTGCGCTAAGAATAAGGACTTCTAGGGATGTTACTGCAAAAGTCAATATATCTCGGTACGAGCGTTTTTGGTACGAAACACAGGCACAGTAAAACGTCTACCGTACTTAATAAATATGTTGTCTTCAAAGTTGTGTAGCATTCAAGACGAGAAAGAAACATTTTAGAAAGAGTAAAAAGGTTTGAAAATGTTGTTCTTGTGGTAAATTAATTGCTGCATGTGTTTTAAAAGCGTAAACAGTGTCCCTAGCAACAATCGGCTATTTAGTTTTACTTGGATTACTTCTCAAGAAATCTGAGAAAAATCTCAGCGCGTAAGTTGAGATTTTGCTGAGAGATTTTTAGTGAAAGCCAATCTGAGAAAATTCTCAAGCTGAGAATCAAAGTTGAGATTTTTCTCAGACTTGAGCTGAGATTTTGTCTTGAGAACGTTAGTGAAAGCGGAGCCTGAGCATTGCTCAGGTGAGCTAACAAGTGACCCCAAGGGGCATAATTTGAACAATCCTGTTAGAGGTCCACTAGGCAATGATACATACCAAATATCAAAGGCCAAGGCCTTAAACTTTCAGACAAGAAGATTTCTATTTTTTCCGCTATATAAGTCTATGTTAAACTTGGGACCCCCGGGGCATGGCCTCTTTTCACCCCAGGGTAATAATTTGAACAATTTTGGTACAGGACCACAAGGCAATGTAACACACCAAATATCAAAAGCCTAGGCCTTGCCGTTTCAGACAAGAAGATTTTTAAAGTTTTCTCCTATATAAGTCTATGTAAAACTTGGGACCTCTGATGTGGGGCCTCTTTTCACCCCAGGGGCACAATTTGAACAATCTTCATAAAGGACCAAAAGGCAATGCTACATACAAAATATCAAAGGCCTAGGTCTTGTAGTTTCAGACAAGAAGATTTTTAAAGTTTTTTCCTATATAAGTCTAAGTAAAACTTGCGGCACCCCCGGGGCACCAGGGTAATAATTTGAACAATGTTGGTATAGGACCACAAGGCAATGCTACATACCAAATATCAAAGGTCTACGTCTTTTGGTTTTTGACAAGATTTTAAAGTTTTTTCCTATATAATTCTTTGTAAAATTTGTGACCCCCGGGGCTTTTCACCCTAGGGGCACAATTTGAACAATCCTGACAGAGGACCGTAAGATGATGTCACATGCCAATATCAAGGCTCTATGTCTTGCGGTTTTGGACAAGAAGATTTTTAAAGTTTTTCCTTTCGGTTGCCATGAGTTCTGCATGGAATTAAATTCTTTGAACAATTTTGAAAGGGGTCTACCCAGGGATCATTCCTGTGAAGTTTGGTGTAATTCTGCCCAGTGGTTTTCAAGAAGAAGATTCTTTTAGAAAATGTTGACGGACACACGACAGACATATAATTGAGCGGTCACAAAAGCCTTTGGCTCAGGTGAGCTAAAAATACATCAACATTTTTTAATTGGGTCAATATGACACATGAGCTTATATTAAAATAATTTAAGGTTTAGGAGTATATCACCAAAACACAGAAATATTTTATAAACGAATAACATCGTTACCAATATTTTACTTAACCATTACATGTTCTGCCGTACTGTCCCGTACTGAAAATATTCTGAAAAAGTTGTCCCCCTTTGAAAATGAATGCCATTTGTAAAGAAATAGAAATAAACAATTGCTGAAAACTGTGTTCCACTTAATTATGTGAAATTTCAATACTCGCATGCGATTGCAAATGAATCAAAACTAACATGTCTAACAGTTCTTTGAAAATGGTGAGTTTTTGAAGGCGTTTGACTGCCCGGAAGTGGGTCTCATTTAGGCAGTCCTTTTTTCGGAATTCAATGTTTATATTAGTATACTGACACTTGTTTTGTTGTTTTTGTAATGATAGCGTGTATATTACTTATATTACTCTACAAAACAAGTGTCAGTATACTGATATAAGCATTGAATTACGAAAAAAGAACTGTTTAAACAGGCCCCACTTCCAGACAGTCAAGCGTTTTTAAAAACACACCATTTTCAAGGAACTGTTACACATGTTTGTTTTGATGCATTTGTAATAGCGTGCAAGTGTTGAAATTTCACATAACTAGGTGGAACACAGTTTTCAACGATTGTTTATTTTTTATTTCTTTACAAATGGCATTCATTCTCAAAGGGGGACAACTTTTTCAGAATATTTTCAGTACGGGACAGTACGGCAGAACATGTTATGGTCAGGTAAAATATTGGTAACGATGTTGTTCGTTTATAAAATATTTCTGTGTTTTGGTGATATACTCCTAAACCTTAATACAGGAAAAAAACTTACTGACCTTTGACCTCCAAGTGTGTGTGTGTGTGTGTGTGTGTGTGTGTTCGGGTTCAACGTCCTTTTCAACAATTTTTCAGTCATATTAACGATGGTGTCTACTTGTAGCAGTGAGCACAATGCCCAACTTTATAGTGCTGCCTCATTGGAATATCACGCTGTAGACACATGGCATGATACCCCACCCAGTCACATTATACTGACACCCGGCTGACCAGTCCTAGCACTATCCTCTTAATGCTGAGCGCCAAGCGAGGAAGCTACTAGTACCATTTTTTACGTCTTTGGTATGACGCGACAGGGGATCGAACCCACGACCTCCCGCACTCGAAGCGGATGCTCTACCACTAGGCTACCGAGGCGGTGACCTCCAAGTGTGATCCTGACTTCTGAACTAAGGGTCTTGGTGTTGTGCATGACATGTAGTCTAATTATGAGGTACATCTGTCCAAGTAATATTAAAATCCCTATAAGGATTTGGAAAACAAGAGGGCCAAGATGGCCCTAGGTCGCTCACCTAAGAAACACTCCATAACAGTGTAAAACATGTTTGACCTAGTGATTTCATGGAAACAAATATTCTGACCAATTTTCATTAAGATTGGACCAAAAAATTGGTCTCTTGCGATAAAACAAGCATTTTCTTAGATATGACCTAGTTTTTGACCGTAGATGACCCATGTTCAAACTCGACCTAGATTTTATCAAGGCAATCATTCTGACCAAAATTCATGAAGATCAACTGAAAAATACAGCCTCTATCACATACAGAAGTTTTTTCTTGGATTTGACCAAGTGACCTAGTTTTTGACCTCAGATGACCCATATTAAAATTCGACCTAGATTTCATTAAGGCAATCAACCTGACCAAATTTCATAAATATCAACTGAAAAAAACAGTCTCTATCGCATACACAAGATTTTTCTTTAATTTGACCTAGTGACCTAGTTTTTGACCTCAGATAACCCATATTCAAAACCGACCTAGTTTTCATCAAGGCAATCACTCTGACCAAATTTCATGAAGATCAATTGAAAAATAAATCCTCTACTGCATACACAATGTTTTTCTTCGATTTGACCTAGTGACCTAGTTTTTGATCCCAGATGACCCATTTTCGAAATCAGCCTAGATTTTATCAAGGTAATCATTCTGGCTAAATTTCATGAAGATCAGTTGAAAAATACAGCCTCTATTGCATACACAAGGTTTTTCTTCGATTTGACCTAGTGACCTAGTTTTTGACCCCAGATGACCCATTTTCGAACTTGGTCTAAATTTCATCAAGGCAATCATTCTGACCAAAATTCATGAAGATCAATTGAAAAATACCGCCTCTATCGCATACACAAGGTTTTTCTTTGATTTGACCTAGTGACCTAGTTTTTGACCCGAGATGACCCATTTTCGAACTCAGCCTAGATTTCATCAAGGCAATCATTCTGACCAAAATTCATGAAGATCAATTGAAAAATACAGCCTCTATCGCATACACAAGGTTTTTCTTTGATTTGACCTAGTGACCTAGTTTTTGACCCGAGATGACCCATTTTCGAACTCGGCCTAGATTTCATCAAGGTTATCATTCTGACCAACATTCATGAAGAAGAATTGAAAAATACAGCCTCTATCGCATACACAAGGTTTTTCTTTGATTTGACCTAGTGACCTAGTTTTTGACCCGAGATGACCTATTTTCGAACTCGGCTCAGATTTCATCAAGGTTATCATTCTGACCAATATTCATGAAGATTAATTGAAAAATACCACCTCTATCGCATACACAAGGTTTTTCTTTGATTTGACCTAGTGACCTAGTTTTTGACCCGAGATGACCAATTTTCAAACTCGGCCTAGATTTCATCAAGGTTATCATTCTGACCAATATTCATGAAGATTAAATGAAAAATACAGCCTCTATCGCATACACAAAGTTTTTCTTTGATTTGACCTAGTGACCTAGTTTTTGACCCGAGATGACCCATTTTCGAACTCGGCCTACATTTCATCAAGGTTATCATTCTGACCAATATTCATGAAGATTAATTGAAAAATACAGCCCCTATCGCATACACAAGCTAAATGTTGACAGACGACGGACGACAGACGACAGACGACAGACGCCAGACGACAGACGACGGACGACGGACGCCGGACATCGAGCGATCAGAAAAACTCACCTGAGCATTGCTCAGGTGAGCTAAAAAAGCCCTGTTGGCCTTTGACTTCCAAATGTGACCTTGACCTAAACCTTTAAGCTAAGGGTCTGGGTTTTGCACATAACACATCATCTAATCCAGGGGAATATTTGTGCGAATATTAAAACAACTTGCGAGTGCTGACGCTCATCTAATTTTTTTGTATAATAGAAATATTGTCCTACCCATGATTTTCTAAGTCTAAAAAGGGCCATCATTCTTGCAAAAAGCAGGACAGAGTTATGTTTCTTGATGTACAGTGTCCGCTTATGATGGTGAAAAACTGTTGCAAGTTTTAAAGCAATAGCTTTGATAGTTTATGAGAAAAGTTGACTTAAATATAATACTCAACTAAGAAAATGATTTTCTAAGTTCAAAAGGGGCAATAAGTATTGCAAAAAGCAGGATGGAGTTATGTTGCTTGCTGTACAGGGTCAGCTTATGATGGTGAACAAGTGTTGCAAGTTTCAAAGCAATAGCTTTGATAGTTTAAGAGAAAAAGTTGACTTAAACATAAAACTTAACCAAGAAATCTGATATTTTCTAAGTCCAAAAGGGGCCATAAATCTTGCAAAAAGCTGGATGGAGTTATGTTTCTTGCTGTACAGGGTCAGCTTATGATGGTGAATAAATGTTGCAAGTTTTAAAGCAATAGCTTTGATAGTTTAGGAGAAAAGCTGACCTAAACATAAAACTTAACCAAGAAAACTGATTTTCTAAGTCCAAAAGGGGCAATAATTCTTGCAAAAAGCAGGATAGAGTTATGTTTCTTGATGTACAGGGTCAGCTTATGATGGTGAACAAGTGATGCAAGTTTCAAAGCAATAGCTTTGACAGTTTAGGAGAAAAGCTGACCTAAACATAAAACTTAACCAAGAAATCTGATATTTTCTAAGTACAAAAGGGGTCATAAATCTTGCAAAAAGCAATATGGAGTTATGTTTCTTGCTATACAGGGTCAGCTTATGATAGTGAACAAGTGTTCCAAGTTTCAAAGCAATAGCTTTTACAGTTTAGGAGAAAAGCTGACCTAAACATAAAACTTTACCAGGCAAGGACTTATGGTCAAACACATTTTGTTCAAGATTGGTGAAGATCGGATGAGAAATGTACGACTTAGAGTGCGGAAAAGATTTGTGACAAGACACAAAGACAGACAGGAGTAAATCAATATGTCTTCCACACCACTGTGTGGTGCAAGACATAGTAACTGAGATAGAGTGGAAGTGCAAACTTTTAACCTGAAATTCTAAAACAAAGGGGGATAATTCATGAAGTATTGGTGCAAGAGTTATGGCCCCTGTGTCATATTATGTGAGTGATGATGTTAAACAACTATTTTAAGTTTGAATCAAATCCATTAATAACTGAGATAGAGTGAAAGTGCATCAAAACTTTAACCTGAAATTCTAAGTAAAAAGGGGGCATAATTCATCAAATATTGGTGTGAGAGTTATGGCCCTGTGTGGTGGGAGACATACTAACTGAGACAGAATGAAAGTGCAAACTTTAACCTGAAATTCTAAAAAAAAAAGGCAAGATAATTCATTAAATATTGGTACCAGAGTTATGGACCTTGTGTCATATGATGTGGGAGATGATGTGGAACAACTACTTTCAGTTTGATTCAAATCCATTTAGTAACAAGAGCTCGTCGAACACGAAATGCCCCGCTTGATGCATTCAGTAATTGCACAAGGAACAGAAATTATATGCTCACTGCAAACAAAAGTTCTACCATTCTGGTTTAATCAGACCTTGACCTTTAACCTAACAAGAGATTACAGAGTGATCTTGGTGCCATCCACTGAACCGTTTTTGAATGTTCCAAATTTCAAGACTAGCTCAAGGTCAAAATCAAGGTCAAATTTCATTTCGGTACAAAACAATGTGTATGTGGTCCAAATTTGAAAGCTGTGGCAGAACTATGCATGTACTTCAAATTTGGAGGCTGTAGCTTTAGAAATGTGAAAGTAGGTAATAGGTAAAAATCAATTTCAAATTTCAATTCAGAACACAAAAATATGCATGCAGTCCAAATTTGAAGCCTGTAGCTTGAGAAATGTGAAAGTAGGTCACTAGGTCAATCTCAAGATCAAAGTTTGCTTCGGTACACAAAACTATGCATGTGGTTCAAATCTGAAGGCTGTAGCTTGAGAAATGTGAAAGTAGGTCACTAGATCAAAATCAAGGTCAGATTTTATTTCGGAACACAAAACTAAGTATGTGGTCCAAATCTGAAGCCTGTACCTTCAGAAAGGTGAAAGTAGGTCACTAGGTCAATCTCAAGATCAAAGTTCATTTCAGTCCAAAAACTATGCTTGTGGTTCGAATTTGAAGGCTGTAGCTTGAGAAATGTGAAAGTAGGTCATTAGGTCAAAATCAAGGTCAAATTTTATTTTGGAACAAAAACTTATGCAGGTGGTCCAAATTTAAAGCCTGTACCTTCAAAAATGTGAAAGTAGGTCACTAGGTCAATAACAAGGTCAAAGTTTTTTTCGGTACACAAACCTATGCATGTGGTCCAAATTTGAAGCCTGTAGCTACAGAAATGTGAAAGTAGGTCACTAGGTCAAGATCAAGGTCAACTCATGTCAAGGTTCATCTTTCCACTCAAAACTATACATGTGGTCCAAGTCTGAATGATGTAAGTTATGGACATGAAGATTCTAAGTTTTTCCCAATATAAGTCTATATGAACCATATGACCCCTGGGGCGGGGCCATATTTGACCCTAGAGGGATAATTTGAACAAACTTGGTAGAGAACCAAAATGATGCTACATTACAAAAAATATAAAAGCCATAGTCTTTGTGGTTTGGACAAGAAGATTTTCAAAGTTTTTCCCTATATAAGTCTATGTAAACCATGTGACTCCCAGGGCGGAGCCATATTTGACCCTAGGGGAATAATTTGAACAATCTTAGTAGAGGACCACTAGATGATGTCATATACAAAATATCAAAGCCCTAGGCCCTGTGGTTTTGGACAAGAGGTTTTTCAAAGTTTTTTCCTATATAAGTCTATATAAACCATGTGACCCTCGGGGTGGGGCCATATTTGACCCCAGGGAAATAATCTGAACAATCTTGGTAGAGGACCACTAGATTTTGCTACACACCAAATATCAAAGCCCTAGGCCCTATGGTTTTGGACAAGAAGATCAGAAACCGTTTAACTGTTCCTGGCCAATGTGACCTTGACCTTTGACCTAATGACCTCAACATCAATAGGGGTCATCTGCTGGTCATGGCCAACCTAACTATCAATTTTCCTGATACTAGGTCCAAGCGTTCTTGAGTCATTGCCTGGAAACCATTTTACTGTTCCTGGTCACTGTGACCTTGACCTTTGACATACTGACCTCAAAATCAATAGGGGTCATCTGCTTGTCATTACCAACCTCCCTATCAACTTTCATGATCCTAGGCCCAAGTATTCTTGAGTTATCATCCGGAAACCGTTTTACTATTCAGGGTCACTGTGACCTTGACCTTTGACATACAGACCTCAAAATCAATAGGGGTCATCTGTTGGTGACGACAAACCTCCCTATCAACTTTCATGATCCTAGGCCCAAGCGTTCTTGAGTTATCATCCGGAAATGGATTGGTCTACATTCCGACCGACCGACAGACCGACCAACCTACCGACCGACATATGCATACCGACCTACCGACCGACATAATAACTGAGACAGAATGAAACTGCATCAAAACTTTAACCTGAAATTCTATGTAAAAAAGGGGGATAATTCATGAAATATTGGTGTGAGAGTTATAGCCCTTGTGCCATATGATGTGGGTGACAGTGAGGAATAACTATTTTAAGTTTGAAACAAATCCATCAAGTAATTACAGAGATAAAGATAAAATGCATCAAAACTTTAACCAAGGTGTGGACGCGAAAGGATGCCGACGTCCGGTCGAGTAGGACAGCTCTCCATACTTCGTGTAGTCAAACTAAAAATTGTTCACCTTTGACCTCCAAGTGTGACCTTGATCTTTGAGCTAAGGGTCCGAGTTTTGCGCACAACATGACGTCTCATCATGGGGAACATTTGTGACAGGTAATCTTAAAATCAGTTATGAATGAGTTATGGACCAGACACGAAATTATGGATGGAAGAACAGATGGACTGATGGAAAAACACAATCCTATAGTCCCCAAACTGGTTTTTAACCAGTAGGGAACTAATAAAATGTTTACAAACAGTTGAAGAAAACATTATACAGACAACGATTGGCAAATGATCACAACAGCTCAACCTAATCATTTTATGCTCAGGTAAAGTAAATAGTACCTACCCATAGGAATTCCTGAGCAAGTATTTGAAATGCTTGTGCCTGATATTTTACGATGACAATCTCTGGAATAACAATTGAGTGGTAATCTTTGTAGTAGTTGATACTTTGCTGAATTAAAAAAAAAAAAAATACTGTAAAGAGGCATGCATCCAAAAATATACCACCATATCAAAGTTTTCAAAACTGATACTAACTTCTATAACAAGAGTGCCCTATATATATAGCTCACAATTGCTCTTAAATTGCTCTGAATGCATAATTATTTCTTTAACAACATACAGTCGAGACTGTCATATGTGACCTTCAGCAGGACTTCGATGAAAAGGTCACATATGACAGGGAGTCTCTCAATACAGTCTCAAAATGAAATGGAAATATTTTTGCACATGTTTGCAAGTACATTACTGTAACTGTTTACCAATATAAACCACAGTATTGAAGGAGCAATGATCAATACAATTTTATATATTTAATTAAATTACATTATTTAATGCATTTATTTATTATTCAATCACTGGAAATATAATGACCAGCCTTTTGACGCCCTGAAGTCCGAAATATCCAAACCTGAGGCAAATTCTAGAGTTTTAGTTTCAACAAGTGGCCCTGTAACAATTTAATTCTCTTTAACCCTGATTGAGCTTCATAATAGTTTTAATTTTCTCTTCTAATGTAAGGACAACCCTTTTTTTCTTATGTTCAGCCATTTTGTTGTTTATAATCAGCTGATGAGATCTTGCAAGAAGCATGTGTTGTCGCTATGATGTAGAGCTGTCATTGATTCGGTCTGGGACATATCGACTATATCGATATATTGGGAGACAGATATTCACGATACATCGATTTGTACATATAGATGAGCCAGTGACAGACTCATTATTTACTTGATTCACTTATTTAGCTGTTTTGTGTGTGTATATTTGACTGCTTATTATGTATGTTTTTGTAATACACTGTATTTTGTCCATATGGCAACGGTGACCCAATCTGACAGTTTATCAACTTCAATTACTGAGCAAGGTACTTTTGGGCAGGAAAAATAGGATTTCAGTTAGGAAAGAAGAAGTTTTTTTTAGAGATTTTGTGGACGGTCGCTTGTCGCAAAAGACGGGGGAGTCGTTTAATTCAACCAATTAATATAGCAAATTACTGGGCGGGCCGAAACAGGGTCGTGAAAGGCTGGGAGTCGTTTAATTCAGGGGGTCAGACAGTCCTGACTGTAAATGGGAACTGAAAAAGTGTTTTCTTAATGCAAATGGTCTCTTAATAAACTTGGTCTTTTGAACAAGTTCGACTGTTATTATGCGATTACTTATTGGGCTGAACCTCTTATATAACAACATATACATATTCCAAATATTACCGCTACAATTTCGCAAAAAGATAATGTATGCTATTTGGATTGTTGCTAAAACTACACTTAATGAATTCAATTTATGTATCTTGCAATAATTTTGTCATACCGGCAAAAGAATCTGTCACTATTTTGTTTCACCCGGCAAAAGAATCTGTCACTATTTTGTTTCACTATTCATCAATTTTTCACTTTGAGGTATTTGTTGATTGCATTATTGACAAGAGCTGTCAACAGGATAGCAACGCTCAACCATTAAAAAGTCTTAAACAGAGTTAGGTTTATATAAATATCAATGCTCTAGCTATTATGGATTTAGAGAAGATATTCAAAGTTTCTTTTATATTAGCCAGTATTATATACATGTCAACCCCAGAGGCATAATAAGGCAATAATTTGAACAATTATGGTAGAGAGTCAAACCCTGATATCACTTGCCAAATATCAAAGCTCTAGCTATTATGGATTCAGAGAATTAGATTTTCAAATTTTCTTTTAAAGTTTTTTATATATTAGTCTACAGTAATACAATTTTGAAACAGGTCCATCCAGAGATCATTTGTAAAATGGTTTCATCAAAATGCATTCAGTGGTTTTGGAGGAGATGTCGCTTAAAGAAATTGCTGATGACAGACGGACACACACGACAGATGACGGACACAGCATGATGGTAATAGCTCACCATGAGCTTTCATGCTCGAGTGAGCTAAAAATCAGGGCAGCAGTTCATACATGAAGATGTTTTAAGTTTCTACTATATACATATATTAGAGAATAATAATTGGTACCTAAAATTTTAAATTATGAAAAACAATTAAAACAAGAGTGCCAGAATGTCACAATATACGCCCGTCACAGCAAATTTCTTTACTCTAGCACCTGTATTTGCAAATGGAATTTTAATTTTGTGTTTATTTAGTAATCATTGTAATTAAGTCTTTTGTTTTTCTAAGTCCACAAAAAAACTCCTTACCAGGTAGAGATACCTTAAAATACACCTAAAATTGGAAAGTAACATCTATGTTGTACCACAGAAAAGTGGTCTTGTTTTTTCCCTATGGTCAATTATAAAAAAGTTACAATATCAGTTATTTATAGTAACAACTAAGGGAAGTTAATCTTAAAAAAAAAAAAAAAGAAAAAAAGAAAAAAAGTGGTCTCGATTTTTCCCTACGACTAGTAATGAACAAGAGTGCCAGAATGTCACAATATACGCCTGTCACAGCAAATTTCTTTACTCTAGCACCTATATTTGCAAATGGAATTTTAATTTTGTGGTTGTTTAGTAATCATTGTAAGTCATTTGTTTTTCTAAGTCCACAAAAAAACTCCTTACCAGGTAGAGATACCTTAAAATACACCTAAAATTTGAAAGTAACATCTATGTTGTACCACATAAAAGTGGTCTTGTTTTTTCCCTACGGTCAATTATAAAAAAGTTACAATATAAGTTATTTATAGTAACAACTAAGGGAAGATAATCTTAAAAAAAAAAAAAAAAAAAAAAAAAAATAAAAAAAAAAAATTGTAAGTCCACACAAAAATCTTTACCAGGTAGAGATTGGTCAAAATACACCTCATAATTGGATGTAGCATGCATGTTGTACTACAGAAAAGTGGTCTCGATTTTTCCCTACGACTAGTAATGAAAAAGTTACAATATAAGCTATTTATAGTAACAACAAAGGGAACTGCGCATGACACTTTGTCTCATGATGGTGTATAATTGTGCCAAGTTACATCAAAATCCCTCCATGCATGAAGAAGATATGCTTCGGACAAAGTCATTCTTGTATCTGACCTTTGGCCTCTAAGTGTGACCTTGACCTTTGACCTAGGGACCTGGTTCTTGCGCATGACACTCCATCTCGTAGTGGTGAACATTTGTGCAAAGTTATATCAAAATCCCTCTATGCATGAAGAAGAAATGCTCCGGACAAGGTTTTTATTCTTGTATCCTTTGACCTCTAAGTGTGACCTTGACCTTAGACCTAGGGACCTGGTTCTTGTGCATGACACTCCGTCTCATGATGGTGAACAATTGTGCCAAGTTATATCAAAATCCCTCCATGCATGTAGAAGATATGCTCCGGACAAAGTCTGTGGACGTCGCCCGCTCGCCAGCCAGGGGCGTTCCCATAATACGTCCCGTTTTTCAAACGGGCGTATAAAAAGTAACAATATAAGCTATTTATAGTAACAACAAAGGGAAGTAATTCAAAAGAAGGGAACTGCGTATGACACTTCGTCTCATGATTGTGTATAATTGTGCCAAGTAACATCAAAATCCCTCCATGCATGAAGAAGAAATGCTCCGGACAAAGTCATTCTTGTATCTGACCTTTGGCCTCTAAGTGTGACCTTGACCTTAGACCTAGGGACCTGGTTCTTGCGCATGACACTCCGTCTCATGGTGGTGAACATTTGTGCCAAGTTATATCAAAATCCCTCTATGCATGAAGAAGAAATGCTCCGGACAAGGTTTTTATTCTTGAATCCTTTGACCTCTAAGTGTGACCTTGACCTATACCTAGGGACCTGGTTCTTGCGCATGACACTCCGCCTCGTGGTTGTGAACATTTGTGCCAAGTTATATCAAAATCCCTCTATGCATGAAGAAATGCCAATATGCTCGGAAAGTTTGACTCTGTGTATCCTTTGACCTCTAAGGTGAGACCTTTGATGGACCTGGTTCTTGCGCATGACCACTCCGCCTCGTGGAGGTGAACATTTGTGCCAAGTTATATCAAAATCCCTCCATGCATGAAGAAGATATGCTCCGGACAAAGTTTTCTTTCTTGTATCCTTTGACCTCTAAGTGTGACCTTGACCTTAGACCTAGGGCCCCCTGGTTCTTGCGCATGACACTCCGTCTCATGATGATGAACAATTGTGCCAACTTTCATCAAAATCCCTCCATACATGAAGAAGATATGCTCCGGACAAAGTCACTCTTGAATTTGACCTTTGACCTCCAAGTGTGACCTTGACCTTAGACCTAGGGACCTGGTTCTTGTGCATGACACTCCGTCTCATGATGGTGAACAACTGTGCCAAGTTTCATCAAAATCCCTCCAAGCATGTAGAAGATATGGTCCGGACAAAGTCTGTGGACGCCGCCCGCCCACCCACCCGCCCGCCCACCAGGGGCGTTCCCATAATACGTCCCGTTTTTCAAACGGGCGTATAAAAACTAGAATGTGTCTGTAGGACACAGGGTGTGCCCCCCACTGGTACATTTGTCACAAATAAGGGGAAACAATTCAAATGTTTGCAGTGTTAATGGGGTTTAGCCTAAACAAAGGATTCACTATTCTAGGCCATATATTTTTGAGCTATGAGCATCAAAAACAAAAAATCCACTATTTTGGCTATTTCAAGGGCAATAACTCTGTAATAAGCGCAAAGATTCTCAAGAAGAATGCCAAGTGTGCAAGGTCACATCATGATAAAGACTTAAGCAAGGTTTCATGAATTTACATTAAACAGTTTTTGAGCTAGGCACATAATTAGGTGGAAATGTGCATTTTTTTTTACTGTTTCAGGGGCCATAACTTTAAAAATAGGGGGTGCAGCCAGCCAAAAATAAGAGGTGTGCAAGTTTATATCATGATAAAGACTTATGCAAGTTTTCAACCATCTATATTAAATACTTTTTGAGCTATGTGTGTCAAAAGGTGAAAATGTGCATTTTTTTACTCAGAGGCCTTAACTCTGATTATAGGGGGCGGAGCCAGACAAAAAACAGGAGGTGCACATGATCATATCATGATAAAGACTCACACAATGTTTAATCAATTTATATGAAATAATTTTTGAGCTAGGCACGTGCATTTTTGACTATTTCAGGGGCCATAACTCTCAAAACAGGGGGCGGAGCCAGACAAAAAATAGGAGGTGTGCATGATCATATCATGATAAAGACTTACACAAGGTTTAATCAACTTATATGAAATAATTTTTGAGTTTGGTGCATCACAAGGTGAAAATGTGCATTTTTTACTATCTCAGGGGCCATAACTCTGAAAATAGGGAGTGGAGCCAGGGAAAAAAATAGAAGGTGTGCAGGTTCATATCATGATAAAGACTCAAACAAGGTTTAATCAATTTATATGAAACACTTTTTGAGCTAGGTGTGTCACAAGGTGAAAATGTGCATTTTTGACTATTTCAAGGGCAATAACTCTAAAAAAAGGGGGTAAATCAAAATGAAAAATAGGAGGTGCGCAAGTTCATATCATGACAAAGACTCATGCAAGGTTTCATAAATCTATATCAAACACTTTTTGAGCTAGGCGTGTCACAAGGTGAAAATGTGCATTTTTGTCTATTTCAGGGGGCATCACTCTAAAACAGGGGGCAGAGCCAGACAAAAAATAGGAGGTGTGCAAGTTCATATCATGACAAAGACTCATGCAAGGTTTCATGAATCTACATCAAATACTTTTTGAGCTATGCACGTCTCAAGATGAAAATGAGCATTTTTGACTATTTCAGGGGCCATAACTCTAAAAATAGGGGGCGGAGCCAGACGAAAAATAGGAAGTGCGCAAGTTCATATCATGTTTAAGACTCATGCAAGGTTTCATCAATTCATATCAAATACTTTTAAGCTAGGCGCGTCACAAACTTCGGACGGAAGGACGGACGGATCCGGCCGAAATGAAAGAGAGGGCCGTTTCTTTTGTTATTTTCTTTTGTTTGAATAGGGGGCCCTGGCCCTTTAATTTATTGTTAACGGACTGAAGCTGTTGTTCTCTTTTGTTCTCTTTAGTGTTCGATGGCCCTCTCTTTCTTTTCAGTTGCCCGGACCGACGTACGGACAAGACCAAATCTATATGCCCCCCACCACTCATGGGGGGGCACAATTAACGTTGATTGCTTATTTATCAAATTTAAGACCGAATAAAATACTCAAGTCTTAATCTGATCATTTTCAAGCATGTTTTTGATGATTTTCTGAAACTTCTTATTTTAATTTCCATGTACTCGCTCTTGCAGATAATCCTACCTGCCTAGCCATTGATAAATATTTAATCCCCAATTATAACTAGATTATTGCAGGAAAAAGTATATCAATGCAAAAACATTGTCAAATACATGCATATTGTATGATATCACAAAATGTTTTAAGACTCTTAAAATAAATTCAGATCCACTGTCTAAGCTGAAGTTTAGAAATAATGTTATTTATACCATATCACACATCATGTATAAAAACAAGAAAAAGCTCTTCAGTATTTACCATTAAAATGGACACTCAAAAGAAATGACTTATCTCTAAGTTTTTAACCATACAGTTACTGCATTCTGCCTTTTAATTATTGTCATACAGGTGTAAATGTAAATGCAAGGTAGGATTAAAATTTGGGTGATTGATTGATCTCTAGTAACTTGACCCCGATGGTTGACCTTTGCATTATAATACGTAATGAGGCACAACCTATTATTGAAAAGGAGCGACCAGCTACACAAGAAAAGGGAAATATAAAGTTTTGTAAATATAAATTAGTGTATTGAAAAGGTTAAACTGAACAAATTAAGTATAATATACTTTGATACTGCACTGTATACAAACTAATTCCATATAAATATACACGGCTACCCTAAGCACCCTTGATTTCTATAATGAAATAATCGGTATGAATAATCAGCCAAAAGTCAACCATCGCGGTCAAGTTGCGACTACTATACTATGTCTACATATATGGAAAAGTGACCATGCCCTCTGGCAGGCAAATCAAAACAACTTAATCTTTGTAGAAGGTCAAGCAAGGACAACCTGTGTGAAATTATTTTAAAATCAAGCCAGCAGTTTCACACAAGGTTTTTAAAGTTCCACTATATACATACCGTAATCGGCCGATTATAGCTCGCACTCGTGTATAGGACGCAGTGAAAACTTATCAGCAGAATTCTGGAAAAATGCTTATACCCACTTATCACTTATCCGAACTTATGTTTGTTCGAAATTCGCTATAGTTTCTACGAACTCACCGGTTTTTGCTAAATCATTGTCGATGTTTTTGCATGTTGTGCAAGTATTTAAACTGAAAAGCATTAACTCTGTGTAAACGCTAAACTGCCGCATTGACACCAGTGAAAACGAAAGTACACTTTGGCACATGGCGGTAAAATGACGTAATTTTAAGACTGGTTTGCAAATTGTTTTGAACATTACGGATCAGCGACTATGATCATATTGGATCAGTCTAAAATCTTGCATGCACATGTTTACAATTGCTTCCAGGTTTGATTAAACGGTTAAATGTTTGCTGATTGTGACAGTAGGTGTAAGATAAGTAATGCCTTGGGCATGTATTTCTCGATGAACAAAAGGATTATAGACAACTATCAAAATTATGTTTGAAGACTAGATAATCGATTTCTGGGCTACCTGATATGGAGTTTCAAGTATTTTAATGCAAAATGTGTGAAAACACGCCGGGAAAGTTTCACACAGATCTTATATAGGACGCATCGGTCCTTCGAGACCAGAATCTCGGTAAATAATGTGCGTCTTATATTCGTAGGATGATGGTACTGGTAAAAGACATTTGCGAATTAAGACGAAGTAGAGTGTGAACACCTATGACGACAGATTTTTCACGGGGACCATCTCAACATTACTTTAATATATTATGGGCTGAATGGTGATGACTGGCTTATTATGCCACCACTATTTGGTGTGTATGTAGATTTGGCTTCATCTGTTCTTCAGTCCGTCTATCTGTCAGAGAAAATTTGTAATACATGTATCGCTAAAAGTAGAAATTGTGTGGGGATGTTATTCAACATTAGGAGTTGCACACCCAAAACTTTAGCACATCTGAGCCTAAAGTGAGCTATTGTTTTAGTGCTGTGTTTGTTGCCCATCTTCATCCACTGTCGTTCGACTTCACTATTAGCACTTTAGTGGTTGCAATTCTAGTCCGATCGTAATGAAACTTAACGCTGTGTAGAAAGTTTCAACAGAGTTTGACACTAGGTTATTATGTGACGAGGTCAGATCATAGAAAAACCTTGGTAACATTCTATATTCCATTTTTTTCTACTAGATCTATATACGACCTGGTCAGAATATGTCTTAATAAAATCTGCATTACGTTGAAACTAGATTATCTATAGGTCATTAGGTGAAGTTATAGAAAATATCGTTAACCCATATTTTAGGGAGTCAGTGGCGCAGTGGTTAGCAGGTTGGACTACAATGCCAGCGGTCTGGGTTCGATTCCCGGTCGCGGCTGATATCCAGACTAGTGTTCAGTGCTGGGTAATATGCTTAAATTGGTACTGTTTCCAGCAGTATCGGCCTAGACTGGATGTTGGGGAAGTAAATATGACACCTGCCGTGGGCTTGGCTGGAAATAAGTTGTTCCATCCATTCCAGGTGGGGACTTTCGTTGACTACCCATATTAAACAAGAACTTTATTTTCGATCTTTAGAAAAGCCTAGTTAGAATAATTGACATTATAAAGGCTAGATACAGTTTGGGAGTTTTCTGGGATAATCAGGGGTAATCTACGGGTTCACAAGGCTATATCATAGAAAATAAAACATTGTTAATACTGTAGAGGCAACATGTTCTACTGGACCTTATAAAACCGGGTCAAAATGTATGCTGACTTTGAAACGGGGTAAAAATCTAGTCATTGAGCCAAATAACAAAAAAACCTTGTACCCACCAAAAAATCTTGTAAACACCATACAGACTAAATTGTTGACCTGATTTATATAAAACACAGTCATGATATTTGCCACAATCAATTCAAAGTCAAGTTTGAAACTTGGTCATCTAACATTAAAAGGTAGGACAGTAAAATGAATCAAAGAAACAAGAGGGCCATGATGGCCCTATATCACTCACCTGTTATCATTGCACTTGAGGACAAGAAAGCCCTCACAAAAAAAAAGTCCAAAGGACAGGAACAACAAAGGGAAGAAATTTAACCAAAAAGAAAATAAAATTCTTACAAGGTACAGATATGTCAAAATACACCTAAAAATTGGAGGTACCATCCATGTTGTACCAAAGAAAAGTGGTCTCAGTTTTTCCCTACAGCCAATAATAAAAAAGTTACTAAAAATAAGCTACTTATAGTAATGTAAAAGGGAAGTAATTTAAAAAAAAAATTATTGTAAGTGAACAAAAGAAGCATCTGCCAAATAATAAAATGAATGAAATTTCAGATCCGTATCTTCATTAGTTACAGAGATATACCAATTTTAATTTGAAATAAAGGGAGGTAATTTGACATAAATCAGTCCATAGTTATCTGCCCTGATTGGCTCAGTCCAACTAATGACAATCATGAAATTTCAAATAAGTCCTATAAGTACTTTCTGATATAAATCCATTTTGTCATGGAATCCAAGAATTATTGCTGTTGAAGTTATTTTGGAAGTTTGTATCAAATAAAACCATAAATGAAGTCTCTATATGGCTGCAAAAGCCAAAATAGCCATTTTTGGACCTTTAAGGGGCCATAACTCTGGAACCCATGAGAAAATCTGGCCAGTTCAAAAAAGGAACCAAGATCTTGTGGTGATACAAGTTGTGTGCAAGTCTGGTTAAAATCGAATCATAAATGAAGCTGCTATTGTGCAGACAATGTCAAAATAGCTAATTTTGGCCCTTTCAGGGGCCATAACTCTGGAACCCATTAAAGGATCTGGCCGGTTCAACTAAGGAATCGAGATCTTATGGTGACACAAGTTTTGTGCAAGTTTGATTAAATTCAAATCATAAATGAAGCTGCTATTGTGCAGACAAGCTCAAAATAGCTAATTCTGGCCCTTTCAGGGGCCATAACTCTGTAACCCATAATGGAATCTAGCCAGTTCAAAAAGGGAACCAAGATCTTATGGTGATACAAGTTGTGTGCAAGTCTGGTTAAAATCAAATCATAAATGAAGCTGCTATTGTGCAGACAAGGTCAAAATAGCTAATTCTGGCCCTTTCAGGGGCCATAACTCTGGAACCCATAAGGGAATCTGGCCAGTTCAAGAAAGGAACCAAGATCTTATGGTGATACAAGTTGTGTGCCAGTTTGGTAAAAATCAAATCATAAACTAGAAAATGCTTTTGTAAAAAAGCGCATGTCTCCCCCAATGCAAAGTCCTATAGGCAAGAAGTCAATAGGGGTCAGGAGCGAAAGTCAAAGAGACACTGATGGTTGGCTGCAATAGGGATCATCTACTTGGCATGTCCAGTCATCCCGCTAAATTTCAACACTCTTGGCCTAGTGGTTCTCAAGTCACTGTTCAGGCTCCTGTGACCTTGACCTTTGATCAAGTGACCTCAAAATATATATGGGTCATCTACTCTGCATGTCCAATTATCCTATTAAGTTTCAACATTGTAGGTCAAGTGGTTCTCAAGTTATTTCCAAAAAATGATTTTACATGAACAGGCCCCTGTGACCTTGACCTTTAACAGAGTGACCCCAAAATCATTAGGGGTCATCTACTCTGCATGACCAATCAACCTATTAAGTTTCAACATTCTGGGTCAAGTGGTTCTCAAGTTACTGACCGGAAATGGTTTTCAATGTTCAGACTTTGTGACCTTGACCTTTAACGGAGTGACCCCAAAATCGATAGGGGTCATCTACTTTGCATGTACAATCATCCTATGAAGTTTCAACATTCTGGGTCAAGTGGTTCTCTAGTTATTGATCGGAAATGGTTTTCAATGTTCAGGCCCCTGTGACCTTGACCTTTGACGGAGAGACCCCTAACAGAGTGACCCCAAAATCGTTAGGGGTCATCTACTCTGCATGACCAATCAGCCTATTAAGTTTCAACATTCTGGGTCAAGTGGTTCTCTAGTTATTGATCGGAAATGGTTTTCAATGTTCAGGCCCCTGTGACCTTGACCTTTGACGGAGTGACCCCAAAATCAATAGGGGCCATCTACTCTTCATGACCAATCATCCTATAAAGTTTCAACATTCTGGGTCAAGTGGTTCTCTAGTTATTGATCAAAAATGGTTTTCAATGTTCATGCCCCTGTGAACTTGACCTTTGACGGAGTGACCCCAAAATCAATAGGGGCCATCTACTCTTCATGACCAATCATCCTATGAAGTTTAAACATTCTGGGTCAAGTGGTTCTCTAGTTATTGATCGGAAATGGTTTTCAATGTTCAGGCCCCTGTGACCTTGACCTTTGTTGGAGTGACCCCAAAATCAATAGGGGTCATCTACACTTCATGACCAATCACCCTATGAAGTTCCAACATTCTGGGTCAAGTGGTTCTCTAGTTATTGATCGGAAATGGTTTTCAATGTTCAGGCCCCTGTGACCTTGACCTTTGTTGGAGTGACCCCAAAAACAATAGGGGTCGTCTACTCCAGCAGCCCTACAACCCTATGAAGTTTGAAGGTTCTAGGTCAAATGGTTCTCCAGTTATTGCTCGGAAATGAAGTGTGACGTACGGACGGACGGACGTTCCTACATATGAATACTTATGTGGCTACTCTTTTGTTCTCTCTATTGTTCTTTTAGCCACGTAAGAGAAAAATAGCCACATAAAAGCCTTACGGAATGAATGACATCAAAGAAAAAGTACAGTTACCTATTGTTCCTATAGCCACCTAAGTATGCACATGTGAGCTCGGAAGGACGGACAGACGGACAGGGCAAAATGAATATGTCTCCCCCAGAGGGGGGGAGACATAATAAAACTGCTATTGTGCAGACAAGGTCAAAATAGCTTATTTTGGCCCTTTCAGGGGCCATAACTCTGGAACCCATAATGGGATCTGGCCAGTTCAAGAAAGGAACCGAGATCTTATGGTGATACAAGTTGTGTGCAAGTTTGGTTAAAATAAAATCATAAATGAAACCACTATCGTGCAGACAAGAAATTGTTGACAGACGCACGGATGGACGGACTGACGACGGACGAACGGTGATCACAAAAGCTCACCTTGTCACTATGTGACAGGTGAGCTAAAAACATTTTTAACACTCCAGATGTCATATTTATACATAATACTTGTCAGAACATTTCTCTTTATAAATGTAGAAAAGGTGTTATCAGGAATTTAATACATCATAGAAATCTATTGTTAAGACAATCATTCTCTGACCAATGATCGGGCGATTTTTGTTATCTCTTGAGTGTTCAAAGCAAAAACTGTTTACGTCGGACGACGACCACGGAGATAAACTGGGCGGTCACACTAGCACACACTGATACCTTGTATCAGATGCACAACTTGTAATGCTGAAGAACATTTCTAATAAAGTGTAATGATGTTAGACCACAAAGTATTGGTGATATGTATAAAACAAATGTTCTTTGCTCACACAAAGCCAAATCTATATCCCAGACAAGTTGTTTTGCGAATGAGGGGGTGGTATTTTGAATGATATCTTCTTTGCAGATACACACAAGTTATGCACAAACTATAATTTTTAAGATTCGAGGAAAATCTCTCTGTACTGATCTATAAGTTTCATGAAGATCCAACAATGGATGACATTGTTCAGTAGAAATTAATGGATTTTAAAACAATTAAAGGGCAGTAATTCAGCAGTTACTGAAGAGATTTAGATGGAAGATACGCATGCATCACCGTCGTTTAGTGATCAATATAAATTTTGTGTTAAATTTCATGAAACTGTCACAAACTGACATACGGGCCTTATTGTATCTGTAGTGTAAATGCAGGTATTGCATCATCTTTTTGTAAATTTTTAAGTTATTGAGGTAAATGTCAGATTTCACGCATAAAATACCTCTCATGCTTTTCTGTATTTCATAACTTAAATTTTCATGTAAATTTTATTAAATTCGGTTCAGTAATAAGAAAGTTGATATTTTATAAACTTCAGTAATTTATGTTTTTATCCCCAAAACCACTATAACGGGCCTCAAATTGTCAATTTCAATCCGCGCCAAAGTAGTCAGATTTCCCGGCTATATCATGATTCCCATGGAAAAGCAAATAGTCGGAGTTCACGACTTAGCCGTGAGTCCCATGAAATTTTGTATTTGGCGGGACATTACCCTACAAATAGACTGGACTAGATATGCCTAGCACACACCACATTTCGACATTAGACGAATCTATGTCAAATTGATTTTTCTTGCTAGAAATTTATGCTCGATCGAGGTAAGAAATTTATTTGTTAGATTTTTGTATGATTTTTGAATTACGATTTTTATTTGGTAAATTTTTGTTCATTCTACAGAATTTTGTAACATTCACTTTTCGGCATGTGATTTTGGCTAGTTTCGGTATTTCAGGATAATTTATTAAATTTTTCAGACTTTTGTAAATTATTTAGAAAGAGGAGTCTAAAATGTTTCGTTTCTATAAGCTGTAAGATTTGTACTGAAATTTGTGTTACATGATAATTGTAAAGTACTCTTTTTCAAAAACATATGTCAAACATTTCGTTGTTATGGAACGCCGATACTGCATTGCACTGTAATGTATAAATCTATATGGCAAGTCTAGTACCATGTATGTAATTTATATTATTGTAATATGAAATTGTGTGCCAGTCTATAGCATATACATATAATGTCCGTTTTGTTGTATGGCATTAGACATCATATTGATACAAACTATGGTATAACGTTTGATTTGCATTGAATTTTGTTAATTTGTAGTTGTAAGTAATAGCTGCAGTTTATCATTTCCGTATCTATATTTTTTCATCATAAATTTTCATATCTTTTTCATTTTTTAACTTTAGTTTTTTAAGTAAGTAATTTTTGTAATAATGGAAGTAATAAGTGACATAATTTAATCCCGTGACGTCTGAACTTAGTAGCACATATATTTTGTATAAGTAGCACGTATTATTTAGGGGAGCCTAGGGAGGTTTGGTGTACCCCAAAGGAGGCACACTCCCAAAAAAAATTTTTTAATAAAAGGGGGAGTGAAGGGGATCCCGTATATTACCCGTTTTAGGGGAAAAAAATACGGGAAAAAAAAAAAGGGGCGTTACGGGGTTTAAAAAATTTAAAATCCCATATACAAATAAAAAGGGAAAATTCCGTATACTATAAATACAAATTTTTTAGTATACAAATACCCCGAAAATTTTAAATTGAAAAACAGAAATTCTAAAAAGGGTTATTCTGATCGTATACAACACCGTATTTCCCGTTTTATTCGGGTACAGGAAAACATAAATCCAAATTTTAAAAAAAATACGGGCCCGTAATTTCCCAAAATTTTAAATATACAACCCCGAAAATTTCCCGTTTTTCTTTTATAGGGGATTGTAAAGTTTTGAAATTTTTTCAAAAATACGGGGTTTAAAATTTCCCCTAAATTTTTTTTATAAAAACACCGAAAATTTTTCCCCGGGTATAATTTCCGGGAATTAGGGGATTTAAGTAATTGAATTTTTCGAAAATAGGGGACTTATATGCCCCTTAAATTTTCATATACAACCCCCGTTTTTTTCCCCGGGTATATTGGGGGGATATAGGGGATATGTATAGTTTGAATAATTCAAAAATTACGGGTTTAAAATTTCCCGTACATTTTTCCAATTTTTCCCCGTTTATGCCGAAATACGGGTTTAAATAATTTGTAATTTTCGAAAATAGGGCACGTATATGCCCCCTAATTTTTTGGTGTAAACCCGTAAAAACCCGAAAAACCCAAAAATAGGGGTTTTTAAATAATTTGAAATTTTTTTAAAAAAACCCGGGACTTATATTTCCCGTATATTCTTTGTATACAACTCCTTAATTTCCCGTATATTCTAAAATAAAACGGGGTATAAATAGTTTGTTTTTTTGAAAATACGGGGAATTAAAATTTCCCGTATATTCCCCCGTATACAACTCCGTTTTTTTCCCCGTATATCCCGGGAAATTTAGGGGATTTAAATAATTTGAATATTTCAAAAAATAGGGACTATATGTCCTATATCCCTTGGTATAACCTCCTATTTTTCCCCGAAAATCCGGAAATACGGGGTTTAAATAATTTTATATTTTCAAAAAAAAGGATGCAAAAAATATGTGTATAAAATTTTTAATTCTCCGCTTTTTCAAAGGCAAACGTTTTGAAATTTTCGAATTTTGTATTTGGTATGTAAATGAATGCCAAAAATTAAAAGAACTAATATACATAAAATTTTAAAAAAGAAATTCACGGACCAAAACAGGTAAAAATTTTAAAAATAAAAACAAAAAATAAATCCATCATTTCTTTCTAGCGCTTTCCCGATTTATTTTAACTTTTAATCTAAATAGCCAAATTGAGAAAAGAAAAGGATTAATAAATTTCCCCCCCCAATTTTTTGTAGTGAAAATACATCCGGGATCATCCCCAAATGAAAAAAACCCTAATGCAAGCATAAATTAACTTTTTTTCCCTGCAAAATTTTCCAACGCTTGTGCATACAATAAAAAATATTTATAAAAAAAAAAAGAGGAACAAATCCATTTATATTTTTACTGAAAAAGTAAAATAAGACAGAAATTGATACTTTTACTTATAAACCCAAATTTTTCAAAAATTTTTTTTACAGACGAAAAATAATCGATAAAGTGCCCTGCGTCCAAAAATTCAAACAAACCCCTTTCGATCGTTTAAAATTCAGTACCGTCTGCTACCAAACCGTTTAGGTCTTTTTTTGTGTTTTTGTTGGGATTAACGTTCCCGCTGCCACACAAAAAGGTCCTTTAGCGATTTTCCTGTTTTTTTTGGGTGGGGGAATACCCCAGGGGCCCTAACGTGCATTTTTTTTAAATGGGAAAACGACCGACAGCTGCTTAATGTCTTCCTCAAAAGGAGAATTTTAACACTCTGATGAGGCTTGAACCCGCTCGGTGAGGGCAACTGGTTTGAATTCATCCAAACCCCTCTCGACCACGGAAACCCACCCCCAGGGGGGTCGAATTTTTAAACCAAACCAGGTAGTTTAACATAGCATTTTGGTAATAAAGAAAGCACATAATCTACCGAAGTAAATTCTTTTTAATAAATTCAAAAGGAGCTATAAAATATGTATTTTTTACCTTTTTGTTCAATTTTTTCACTTTAAACTTTTATTTAAAATTAAAAATCTTTAAAACGAAAAATATTTTCATATCCTTAAACTTTTGTTTCGAAGAAAAACCCGCAAAAGTTCTATGTATAGTACGGGGGGCATAGCGAGGACATAGGAAATTTTTTTTATTTTTTCTGTGCGCACGGTTACCTCCCACGTGCAATTGGGGAAAATTCACACGTCGGGGGGAAAATAACAAACCACGTGCGCAATTACAGCACTTTTTACTCCCATGTCCCCATGGGTAACTAACACGGCGCACGGTTAGCGATAAAGGGAAAAAAACGTGAAAGACCCTGCAATTTTTCTAAAGGGTTTTTCCCTTTCATAAGGAAGTGTTAAAATTTTCCCCATAGTTAGCTGAATTTACGAAGTAAGGGGGTCTTTTTTTTTGAAAAAAGGCTGATTTTCTCGTTTTAGTTTCGTTGGTAATATTTCACTTTTCCCCTGGGGTCAGCTAACAACTGCGAACGTGATAGCTATCAAAACGAAGGGTTTACTAAGATAGTTTTTTAAAGTCGCACATGTTAATCAGAAAACATTCGCACTTGTATCTAACATGTCGAATGTGGTGCAACACTTTGTGCACGTGATAAATAAAATTTTTTCCTATGCCCCCTCTATTCCACGGAGTATAACTGGGGCCAGATTTTTTTCCCTATTTCTCGGGGATTTAGGGTCCTTTAGATTGACCTAGCACATGTAAAAATTTCGTATATTTCCAAAAAATTTTTTTTTAAAATGCCAAAACATAAAAAAGTTTAAAAAAATTTTTCCCTATATAATTCTTAGTTGATATTATACTATGGGCATGCCGGGACTGGGCGGTAAAGCTTTTAGCTGCCAAAAACAGGGTAGGGGTTTGGGTTTTTGGGGCCAAAACCCTTTTTCCCCTAAATTTTTTTTCCCAAACTTTCCACTTATTTTTTAAAACGCCCCGGGGAAAACTATGGTCCCTTTTTTAAAAGTTATCATATCCCCCCTTGAAAAAAAAGTCAATTTTTTTAAAAATTTCTAGACAAAAGAAAGACACTTTACCACCCCCAAGCGTACAAAAAAATAAATATTTTAAAGAAAAAAAAAAAATTTATAAAGAAAAAAACGGGTAGCATAACATCACATTTTTTACTTTAAAGCAAAAAATAACCTGGTAACGTGGAGGGCGTGACACTGTTTGACTTTATAAAATACAAAAATTAATTTTGTTTAAAAATTTAAACGAAAACGCCCCGGAAAAATATTGGCAAAGTTTAAAAGATTGTCTTTTTAAATAAAATGTATAAGCATTTACACTGATTTCCCCATCTCCACGAAAATAAAAGTACAAAAAATTTTCTGCCGAACATTTTACTGCAACATTAATTGATAATAATTGTATGCATTTTAACTAAATCAGATAGATAGCCCATGTACCCAAAGCCGGGGTAATCCAGTCTGACAATTTCTAACATTTTTTCCCCTGAAAATTTGACAATATCAGAAACTCGATAAAATGCCAATTAACACAAATTAGCAAAAATTTTTTTTGGGATCTTTAATGCATAAATTTAAAGGTATCCAATCATTTTGGGAAACCCCGCTTCGTCACCCCTTCGCCGTTGATACCCCGAAGCGAAACATCTGGCTCAAGTGACCGCACGCAAAATCTGTAATTGCATTTTCAGAAAAAAAGGGGAAGTCACGATAAGTTTTTTATTTGATTTATATGTTTTAATTTTTAATAAACCCGATTTTTTTTGTGACAAACCAACCCCTGAATTATATTTCAATAAATCGGGAAAAACGGTTTTCTTTTTTTGCTTTTAAAAAATTCAGAAGCCCCAAAAAGGTCATTTAAAAATTTTTTAATCTTAATATAAAAAAAAAAAAATTTTAGAATACCCTTAAACAGTTCATTTATTCGATTATCATTTTTTCACAACTTTTCATTTAACTATTATTTCATTCCTTCTTTCATCCGATATTTTACAAGGATGTCAGTCACCAAATTTTTGAGGGCAAGTTTTTGAAATTTAAAAAAAAAAATCGTGCAAAAATCTTTTATGAATCCTTGGGTTAAACGAGAAATTTAAAATTGAAAGGACAAAAAAAACCCCCAATAGAATTTTTTTTTCGTAAAGCAGGTAGCCGGGCAAACTTTTAAAAATAAAAAGGCGGGACGCACGTTCATTCCCTTCCCATTAAAAATGGGAAACTCGAAAAGCTTTAATTTAAAATTTAAAACAATCTTTTTTTTTTAGAAAATGGACCGGAAAACTGACAAAATAACGCTTTTTTTTAGATGGCCTTCTGCAAAAATTACAACAACTCTTGCCTCTGTCTAAAAAGAAAATTTTTTCTCTGCGAAAATATCAGTGTTTATATGAAGAAATTTAAAACCCATTACAGATTATTTTTATCTCTACAGACTTTGGGAAGTCTTGTAAGGCGGGTTTTGATGCGTATTTTTTTTTTTCCCAAATTTTTATATAAAAAAGGTTGGGAAAAAATAAACATTTATATTATTAGCCTTTGATTATTAATCGAAAGTTAAAAAAAATTTTTTAGTGACCTAAAAAACATACAACTATAATCTTTTGCTTTCCAATTTTTAGTAACTTTTTTAAAACCGATAAAACGGGAAACAAATAATCCAATTTGGGCGATTTTCGTACAAAGTGTTGTTTTAAAAACGGTGGGGGGGGTGGGGTTAATCGATAACAAAAGCTTTGGGCATTAAATTTTTATCTGATGCATTTAAAAGGCAAAGGTTTAAATAACAAAGTACTTGAATAAGTTTAAAAAAAATATTTAAAAAGAAAGCCGGGAAAAAGTCAAATGTAAAATAATACTTTTTTTTATTGTCAAATAAAAGTAATATTTTTGTAATATGAATAGGTTTTTACATATTTAAAAACCCTTTCAATTAAAAAAATCTAAAAAAAAGATTTACTTTTAGGACCATACATGTCAAAAAATAAGTAAATTTCTCACTTTGTCTGTTATTTTAAATCGATTTTCAACGGACCATTTTGACCCTTTTAAAAAAATTAAGTTGACGATATTTCCGATTGACTTTTTTATTTTTTTCCCGTTTCCTGTTTTTCTCCATTTTTTCAGCTGTAAATCTTCAAAAAAACCACAAAAGCTTTTTTTTCAGCAGGGCGCAAAAAGAAGACTAAACAGGGTTTAAACCAAAAAAACCTTTAAAATTTTTAAAATACCTATCAAATTGAAATAAGTGGGTTAACATATTTTTTTTGCCCAGCTTGAAACAAAACTGACCGAATAATTTTTTATCCCCAGGGAATATTGTAAAACACCAAAGAAATTTTAAAAGGGGATTAAACATTTGACACAATCAAATTTTCTTATTTTTTAAATGTAACTTTTATGGGAAACTTTGGGGTTTAAAAATAAATTTAAGAAATAACACAATGTTTTAAACGAATACCAAAAAAAGGCACTGGCCTCCACATTGTCCGACAAGAACAGAAATTTTTTTTAAATAATTGAGCCGGCCCCTGAGAAAAAACCCCAATTTTCTTAAATTTTTGACCCGCAGGATCGAGACCAACCGCGCATCTCGCAGTCCCGCTCAGGAACCTGCTGTTTGCTAAAAGTTTTTTTTTTAATTCCCCAAAAGGCTTTAAAGGAACAGCATGGGTCCTGACCAGACTGCACGGGTGCGCAGGGTGGGCTCCGGGTCCCTGCTGGTCCCCCCCCAAACCCACTAAGTTGGTTTTTCCCCATAAACGACATTTTATTTTTTTAATATATGGAAATAATGGTGTATAAATTTTGCTACGTAAACGACAGACTATAATAGCGAAAACACATGAAATTTGATGTTTTAAAAATAATTTTTTTCCCAAAAAATTGTATATTTTAAAGCGCATTAAAAAAACTAAACCCTCCCTTTCCCTTAAAATTGGGAACGACATGGAAAAATTTATTGCCCCCTGCGGGCAGGGGTTTTTTTCCCGCACAAACCCTCTTTTTTTTTATTAATTTTAATTTTTTAATAGTTTTTTTAGAAACAAAAAAGTTCCTATTTTTTAAAAAAATTTAAAAATGTGACAAATTCACTTAAAAAGGGATCCTAGGTGAAATTAAAATTGTGCTTTTTTTAAACGAACCTCTTTCAATTTTTACTCCGTAGATGTTATTTAAAGAATTTTAACGTCAAGCATATCCGTGCAATTTTGGAATATTGATTTAAAGGAAAAATTAAAGCCTTTTTTTTCCCGGGGTCTATATATTTCGAAAAAAAAAAACCCTTTAGAACAAAAACATATCGCGGAAGGGCTGTCTTTGCTGTCTTCCGTTTTTTCTGTTATCTAGCCAACCTGTTCACGTGCACGGGAAAAGACATGCGCTCGGGCAAAACCATCATTTTGAAAAAAAAGTGGTTTATTTATTAGGAAAAGAAATCGAGTATGTCCCGTAAATTCGATCTTTCAAACAATTTAATCAAACTAGTACCATTTCTTTTATTTTTCAAAAGATTTAAAAATTAAAACACTGTTACATAATTTTTATCGAAAATTTTGGGAACTCTAATAAAAAATAAGTAAATTATATTGATACCCTAAAATTTTTTTAATTTTATTTTAGTTAGGGTTTAAACTATGAAAAATTTGGGGAAAATTTTTAAACCCGATTTACAGATGCATTATTTTTTTGAACAGATAAAGAGATGGACGTTTTAAAGATGAACATTTTTTCTTGTCTAAAAATATTAACTGAACCGCGAGATTGGAAATTTTGGGCTCTTCAGTTTTTTAAAACCAAAAAATTAAACCCTTAGAGGCAAATAAAACGTTCAAACTTGGGTTTAGTCCCCAAAGTTTAAAGAATTTTTTTAAATATTAAATAAAAAAAAATGCTTAAAAACGCACTGTTATCATTCTCATCATCAGAAGTTCGCATAATCCCGGGGAACCACGGTAAAACCCCCTGGAAAAAGCCCAGAATGCTTTTTTGTCACTCTGAATATTTTTTCCCAAAATGTACCCAAAAAATTTATTGTGCATTTTGAAAAAGTTCTAACACGGAGGATTGCGTAAAGGCGGGCAGGGTTAAAGGGAAAACCCAATTAGGGATAGTTTTTTGTTTAAAACCCACGTTGGTTTAAAATTTTACCGTGGGTGTAGTTTTGACAATTTTGGTAGGAATAAAAAATTTTACAGGGAAAATCCCCTTAAAAAAATCCTCCCTATTTTTATTTTACCGAAATTTAGTTTTGAAACCCAAACCATCAAAAAGAGGGGAGGTTGATCGGACCAAAGTGGACCACTATGAAAAACCATTCCCTTTTTTAAAAATATAATTTTGGGGGATAGATTTTAACGTAATATAAAAAAACCCTAAAAAAGCAAATAAAACACTACATAGATAACTTTATTAAAATCAACAGGCACGGGTTTAAATGAAATCAAAATTTTTTTTCCCGACGAGAAAGAGTAGGGGGTTCTGACACTTAATGCCCTTCTGAAAACTTAAGATGTCGTCATCCCTCCCACATGTCATTTCCCTTTTCATAAATTTTTACATCATTTAATAGATATAATTATCAGTACTGGGAAAAAGCAAAGTCCATTTTTTTAAAAAACTTTTAAGGGGTCCTTTTTTTTTTTTCCAGTTGACAAAGAGTTGTTTACTGGAAAACCAAAAAAGGAAAGACTATTTTTTTTCACGATGAGAATATACTTATGTGTGAAAATTTCTACAAGTTTTTGGGTAACAGAAAGCAGACAACCCCCCGGATGACCATTCGTTCTCAGGGGACATTCCCTAACAACAGATAAAAGCTTATACTTTTGAGATCAGGAAAAATGAAAATTTCCCCTGTGGTTCATCATTTGTAAACCCGCTTTCATATCGTTTCCAGTACAGAACCAACCCTGCGTCCTTTTTTAAAATACATCTTTGGACATTAGGGGGTGTACTGCTCTTTTTTGAAGACGCAAATCGAAAAGCCTATAGCGGGAATCAGCATTCATTTGGGAAAAACGAAAACATGTACAGACAAAAGTAAAAAAAGGATACTCACTGATTTGTTGAGTCAAAAAGCGCAGAATTAAAAAGTCCCAATTGCTATTTTTTTAATAAAATGAACATAATAATATTAAGAAATGCTTGATGTTATTGATTACTCACATTTTAATTCTGCTTATTTCATTTGGACAAGAAATGAAAATGATTCATAACCGTTTGAAAAACTGATTTAAAAAGTATTTAAGTTGAATAAAATGTTAGTTTAATCTGACATGTCTCCAATTAATAACAATATGATTTTTTTCTCATACCCTGTCTTTGTCTTGCTTTTTCTAACATACCGTATTCTGCTGTAGGTATCACCGACATTCATTTTGTCATCTTTCAGTGTGTGCCCATATACAAAATCAGTTCACATAAAAGAAAAATACGGGATTTGTATACTACACATGCATATACGGGAAAAGTCTGGTAAATGTATTTTTAGAAATACTGGTCCGTGAATTCCCCGAATGCGAAAACCAAAGTCAGTCTAAATGTGACACAAATATGGAATCTGTACACTCTGCATATCTTGCATAAACGGGGAAAAACCTGGCCCGTATATCAAAAACTACAGGTTCGTATATCCCCGTATATCAGATGCAAATACATTCCGTATATGACACAAGTACGGGATCCGTATATTGCGTATACCATGCATATACGGGACTAGTCCGTAGCCCGTATAGTAAAAAATACAGTTTCGTATTTTCCCCGTATATGACACAAGTACGGGATCCGTTTATTGCGTGTACCATGCATATACGGGACTAGTCCGTAGCCCGTATATCAAAAAGTACAGTTTCTTATATGCCCCGTATATGACAAAAGTACGGGATCCGTATACTTAGTATATCATGCGTATACGGAAAAAATCCGAAGCCCGTATATTAGAAAATACAAGTCCGTATATGCCCCGTATATTAGATGCAATCACAGTCCGTATATGACAAAAATACGGGATCCGTATACTACGTATATCATGCGTATACGGAAAAAATCCGAAGCCCGTATATGCCCCGTATATTAGATGCAATCACAGTCCGTATATGACAAAAATACGGGATCCGTATACTACGTATATTCGGAATATACAGGCTCGTATACGTGTTCCGTATATTCTAAAATACGGAAAGTATACGGGGAAAAAAGTCTCAAGACCCTTCGAATACATGAAAATGAAACTTATGTTAAAGCAGGACACAAATAAACACCATTTCTAGGAATTTTTTTTTAAAGTTCGTATATTGCATATATACGGGAAATACACATTTATGTATATTCGGCGTATACGGGATCCCGTATATGCATGACAAATATACGGACTTCCCGTATACTAGATGTTCCGAATACGGGATCGTATATTAGGTACGTATATTTCTAATATACATCCCGTATACTCCCGTATTTTCAAAATATACGGGACCGTACACTCCCGTATATTGACCTTTTTTTCGCAGTGGCAGTTTTATGCCCTGACTTATTTGTTTTGCTATGGTGCTTACCATATGTATATATTTTAGCTTCTTCCGCCAGACTATTTTACCTGGTGATGTCATAACCCGGAAGTACAATACCGAGGTTCACTTGTCTTCACTCGCCTGGATGTGATTTTCCCAGCGCAGAGCTTTCGTCTCATGGTTGTGCTGTATACCGCAAAGACGATGATTTTTGTTATCCTCTGAAGTCAGCTCAGGGATGCAATCACCTACTATCATAGGGTGCCAAAACGGAGTCAACGTATTCACGGTTTAAAGGGACATTATTTGAAGATATGTTATATTTTTTTTGTGCTACTTAAAGTTTGAAATTAACTGAAACATCTGTGCCATGTCACGTTACAATGAAACTGTCAGTGATAGAACTTTGTGTCTAGAGATACTGAACTCTGATTTTTTTTTCTTTCTTATAATCAGTTTTTTTTTTCTATTAATCATCCATTCATTGTTAATAATCATTTTATGTAAATAAATTTGTAAATATTGTAAAGGGTGTTGATTTGTTCTGATAGTTATTATGAAGCAAATATTTGCCAATTTTCTTATACAAAATGTTTGTTTTTTAAAGTTAAAGTTGATTTAATAATTAGTTTTTGTAAATTCTTATGTTTATTTCAATCATTGGAAATTTTCATTTTCTTTTACTTAAAGAAAATTAAATAAGTGTCAGGTTATGTTAAGCTGACTCTCAAAGTCTCAAAAAGATTGTTAAGCCAGGAAGCCAAGCTGTCAACTTGTAAAACTGCTATTATTTGTTTTTCCTGTTCTTCAGTGTTTAATCATTAAGCCTGCCAAGTATTGTGTTGTAATAACTAAATAATTACTTAAGCCATATGTGTAAAAATGTCACATGTCATTTCACATAACCAATGAGAATTCATATATTTTAACATGATGTTTCTTTTAATTTTAAATAGCATATTCTTGCACCTTACTTTTAGATGACAAAGTAGAAGGTGTTCCTTCATAAAGATTAACTTTACTATTTTCATTTGTGGTGTTCCACATGGACTTTTAGTGTTTGAATTTTTGTTTGGTGTTCCAACACATTTCTGGTGAACCAGATAAACTTCTGTTGTGCTTAAATATTGGAACTTTAGTGAATTAAAACAGATAAAATACACTGGACTTCATTTATTTTTAATGTAGTGCAAATCGCAGCATAATAGTTTGGTGAGAGAAACCGGCCAGATGACTTTTTAGCTCATCTGACTTTCCTAGTACCTCTGAAGACATAAGCCAAGTGAGTAACTCTTCTTATATTCCCCACATCTACAAGAAAATATTTACTGGACTTTAAAGTAATTGTAAAATAATTAAAGGGCAATAACTCTGGTTAATAAATAGATCCTTACAAAATTGGTGAGCCACTACCCTATAGTTACTTAGATACCGTCAAAAATCACTATTTTTCCCAAATCAAGGGGAAATAATTTACAGGGTAAACTTGTTTGTTTGTTTTGCCGTTTTTCAACAGTATTTCAGTCATGTAACGGAGGGTAGTTAACCTAACCAGTGTTCCTGGATTCTGTACCAGTACAAACCTGTTCTCCGCAAGTATTATGCCAACTTCCCCACATGAATCAGAGGTGGAGGACTAATGATTTCAGACACAATGTCGTTTATCAAATAGTCACGGAGAACATACACCCCCACCTAGGATCGAACTCACGACTTCGCGATCCGTAGACCAACGCTACGACCTACTGAGCTAAGCGGGCGGGCTTTTACAGGGTAAAGGGAGTAATACTATATATGAATAAAATATAATGCGCTAATTAACTATCATGTGATGTTTGGTAATTCTAGCACAACTACTTATTGAATTAAAGGCATTTTCATTCTTTTTTTTTAACCAAATCAAGGGAAAAGCTCTGCTTTTAAGAAGTTGTAATACTACGGACAACATCAAAAGATTAAGACGAACCTTATCATTATTTTGGGCATGTATTTTCGTCTGCACATAAGAATATTATTTAAATTATGGGCATGTATTTTTGTATGCACATAATATAATTTAAATTTTGAGATGCCCCCCTTAAAATATCTATCGTCCTAGGTGTCCACAGTCCACTTCAACTTAACTCGCAAATGTCTAATAGTGACCATGCCCCCTGGTGGCCATGTTTTTTGACGAATCAGAATAATTTGAACAATTTTGGTAGCAGGTTATATTATGGACCATTTGTGTGTAATTATTTCAAAATTGGACCAGCAGTTTAGATGTTGATCTTTCTATTTTTAGCTCTGGCAGCACCTACGTTCAACCAAGTGGAACAGTTTGAACAAATCTGGTAGAGGACCACCCAAGGAACATCCAGGCCAAATTCCATCAAAATCCATTCAGTGGTTTTGTTTAAAGGAAGTTGGATACTGTATATATGTGTGAAAATTTATATAAAATGCTTAAATGCAGTAGCCGAAGCTTTCGACCATTCGGCATCCTTCAGCCGCTTTTATTTAATATGTATAGTTGAGAGAATTTATACAAACTAGATCACCACCACATATACCAGACCAATTACGGTAAAGCGCCTAGCAACAAGTCCACTAACCTTAACCCTTACCATGCTGGACACGATTGGTTTTGCCTTTGCGACCGCCGGCCAGTGTAGATCATGATCAGTCTGCATATCTGTGCAGTCTGATCATGATCTGCACTGTTCGCTATTCAGCCCGTGTCATTTTAGTAAGCACCCCTTTTTACAGTTAATGGTACTGTCCAAATTGGAAGATGGACCAGTCCATTACAGAAATTTAGCAGGGTAAGGGTTAAGATTAGTTTCGATGCTGCTTTATATTATGCCTGAATTGTACTATACATTCGTACTGGTTCATAATTTGCATATATACTCAAATCTCTGTTTTCATTTCTCACAAATCAGTAGTGACATTTTAGTCTTTTTAACTGACTGGGACCAGAGAAGCTGTATTTTTTCTCTCTGTAAGTTAACTGGATCTTGAGGATACATTGAATATAATGAGATAGTTTGCATTAAGGGATATAATTAACTTCAGAACAGTTGACTTTCCCACACCCAAGTTCGCATTATAAATTATTATATAGTCGAGAGAATTTATACGAACTTAAGGTCACCACCACAATATACCAGACCAATTACGGCAAAGTGCCTAGCAGTACAAACGAGCACGCACATGTCACAGCAAGTCTTCTAACCATAAAGTCCATTCAGATATATATATATATTTATATAAAAAAATGCTTCAAATCTGAGAGGGAATTCCCTAAAACGGTTATAGTAATTATTTTTCAACAATAATACTTACCATTTCAGGTACATTTTTCTTCTTTTCTGAAGAGACAGACTTGTCCCTGTTTTTTGGATATATGTTTTCTAGCAAAAGGAGGCATATGTTATTAACAGCCATGTGTCCAGTGTGCTGTTGGCATAATGTATCTAGATGTGCAGGATCAACATCAGGGAACAAGTTTAGCTGTAACAGAAAAACAAGAGCTCGTAAAACACGAAATGCCCCCCTTGATGCATTCAGTAACTGCACACGGAACAAAAATAAATTGGTCACTGCACTGGATGTTTAATGTACTGACCTCAAATCAATAATTATGTGTCATTTATCTGCATAAGTGACCTCCATATCAAATGTGATCTTAGATCAAAGCATTCTCTAGTTATTTGGCAAAACAGTTCTACTGTTCTGGGTCAAAGTGACTTTGACATTTGACCTACTGATCTCAAAATCAATAGGGGTCATATGCTGGTCATGATCAACCTCCCTATTAAGTTTAGTGATCCTAGGCCAAGGCATTCTCAAGTTATCGTCCCGAAACAGTTGAACTGTTCCAGATCACTGTGATCTTGACCTTTGACATTATAACTGACCTCAAAATCAATACTATAGGGGTCATCTGCAGATAATGATCAACCTCCTTATTAGGTTTCCTGATACTAGGCCCAAGCGTTCTCAAGTAATCATCCGGAAACAATTTAACTGTTCCAGATCACTGTGATCTTGACCTTTGACTTTATAACTGACCTCAAAATCAATACTATAGGGGTCATCTGCAGATCATGATCAACCTCCTTATTAGGTTTCCTGATCCTAGACCCAAGTGTTCTCCAGTAATCATCCTGAAACAGTTTAACTGTTCCAGGTCACTGCGACCTTGACCTTGAAATCAATTAGGGTATCTGATGGTCACGATCAACCTCCTTGTCAAGTTTCATTATCCTAGGCCCAAGCATTCTCAAGATATCTACTGGAAACCGTTTAACTGTTCCAGGTCACTGTGACCTTGACCTTTGACCTACTGATCTCAAAATCAATAGAGGTCACCTGCTGATTATGATTCATGATCCAAGGCCAAAGCGTTCTTGAGTTATCATCCGGAAACGGATTGGTCTACATACAGACGGACGGACGGACCGACATCTGCAAAACAAAATACCCCTCCTTCTTTGAAGGGGGGGGGGGGGGCATAAAAATTGCAACACAGTGCGAAACATGGTCAACTTTAAGAATATTCCAAACAAATGCCAGGTTTTAAACAGTACTATTAGGAGTCCAATACCTTAAATTGTGTGTAAGTGTGGTTAAAATCAAATGTAAAATGTCACTTCTATCGTGTTCACAAGGTAAAAATTAACAAATTTTGGCTCTTTCAGGGTTCAATCAGGGGCTGTAACTCCGGAACCTATGAATGGATCTGACAAATTCATCATGAATTCCAAGAATTATTGTTGTTAAAGATATGTATCAAATTAAACCATAAACAAAGCATATATATGGCTGCAAAAGCCTAAATAGCAAATTTTGGCCCTTTAAGGGGCCATAACTCTGCAACCCATGATGGGATCTGGCCAGTTTTCGAAAGGAACCAAGATATTATGCCAATACAAGTTGTGTGCAAGTCTGAATAAAATTGATTGCAAAATGTGGTCTCTATCGTGTACACAAGAAATTGTGAAAGGACAACGGACGTATGACAGACGACGGAGAAAATGCGATGACAGATGAGCTAAAAATTGGTGCCAGAGTTATTGACCTTGTGTCATATGATGTGGTTGATAATGTGGAACAACTATTTAAAGTTTGAATCAAATCCATTTAGTAATAACCGAGATAGAAAGTGCATCAAAACTTTAACCTGAAATTCTAAGTACAAGAGGGCCATGATGGCCCTATATCGCTCACCTGTTATCATTGCACTTGAGGATAAGAAGGCCCTCACAAAAAATATCTAAGTCCAAAAGACAGGAACAACAAAGGGAAGAAATTTAACCAAAAACAAAAAAAAATTCTTACAAGGTATAGATATGTTAAAATACACCTAAAAATTGGAAGTACCATCCATGTTGTACCACAGAAAAGTGGTCTCGATTTTTCCCTACGGCCAATAATAAAAAAGTTACTAAAAATAAGCTATTTATAGTAAAGTAAAAGGCAATTAAGTAATTAAAAAAAAATATTGTAAGTGAACAAAAGAAGGATCTGCCAAATACATCTGTAACATAAATGAAATTTCAGATCAGTATCTTCATTAGTTACGGAGATATACCCATTTTAATTTAAAATAAAGGGAGGTAATTTGACATAAAATCAGTCCATAGTTATCTACCCCGATTGTCTCAGTCCAACTAATAACAATAATGAAATTTCAAATAAGTCCTATCAGTACTTACTGATATAAATCCATTTTGATTACAATCACGGGAGGTAATCAGATCTATATAAAATAACTTCGGAACCTCTGATTGGATCTGATTTGTCATGGAATCCAAGATTTATTGTTGTTGAAGATATTTTGGAAGTTTGTATCAAATAAAACCAAAAATGAAGTCTCTATATGGCTGCAAAAGCCAAAATAGCCAATTTTGGACCTTTAAGGGGCAATAACTCTAGAACCCATGAAGGAATCTGGCCAGTTCAAGAAAGGAAGCAAGATCTTGTGGTGATACAAGTTGTGTGCAAGTTTGGTTAAAATCAAATCATAAATGAAGCTTCTATTGTGCAGACAAGGTCAAAATAGCTAATTTTGGCCCTTTCAGGGGCCATAACTCTGGAACCCATTATGGGATCTGGCCGGTTCAAGAAAGGAACCGAGATCTTATGGTGACACAAGTTCTGTGCAAGTTTGATTAAATTCAAATCATAAATGAAGCTGCTATTGTGCAGACAAGGTCAAAATAGCTAATTCTGGCCCTTTCAGGGGCCATAACTCTGGAACCTATAATGGAATCTGGACAGTTCAACAAAGGAACCAAGATCTTATGGTGATACAAGTTGTGTGCAAGTTTGGTAAAATTCAAATCATAAATAAAGCTGCTATTGTGCAGACAAGGTCAAAATAGCTAATTTTGGCCCTTTCAGGGGCCATAACTCTGGAACCCATAATGGAATCTGGCCAGTTCAAGAAAGGAACCAAGATCTTATGGTGATACAAGTTGTGTGTGCCAGTTTGGTAAAAATCAAATCATAAATAAAGCTGCTATTGTGCAGACAAGGTCAAAATAGCTAATTTTGGCCCTTTCAGGGGCCATAACTCTGGAACCCATAACGGGATCTGGCCAGTTCAAGAAAGGAACCGTGATCTTATGGTGATACAAGTTGTGTGCAAGTTTGGTTAAAATAAAATCATAAATGAAACCACTATCGTGCAGACAAGAAATTGTTGACGGACTCACGACCGGACGGACGTTCTAACGAAACGGTCTTTATGTGACTCCCCCATTGTTCTCTCTATTGTTCTAACAGTCACATAAAAAGAAAAATAGTCACATAAACAGAACGGAATGAATGACATCAAAGAGAAAGTACCGTTATGCAGTCACTTAACCATCATTTCGCGGGCACGGACAGACGCACGGACGGACGACGGACGAAGGGTGATCACAAAAGCTCACCTTGTCACTATGTGACAGGTGAGCTAAAAAAGGGGTGATAATTCATGAAATACTGGTGCCAGAGTTATGGACCTTTGTCATATGATGTGGTTAGTAATGTGGAACAACTATTTTAAGTTTGAATCAAAACTGAGATAGAGTGAAAGTGCATCAAAACTTTAACCTGAAATTCTAAGTAAAAGGGGGGATAATTCATGAAATACTGGAGTTATGGACCTTGTGTCATACGATGTGGTTGATAATGTGGAACAATTATTTCATGTTTGAATCAAATCCATTCAGTAACTGGAGGTGCTTTTGAGAAAAGCGCACGTCTCCCACAACTGCCTAATCATCTGAATAGTTATGTATCTGAGTCAACCATGCACCAATACATGTATCACTGGCATCTGTGTACAGAGTGATTTTCAGTAATTCAAGGGCCATAATGCTGAAGTGCCTGGGCCGATTTGGCTAGTTATCAAACTTGGCCGAGGACTTATTGGCAGACACATTTTGTTCAAGTTTGGTAAGATTGGATTAGAAAAATGGACAAGAGTATACAGAGCGATTTTCGGAAATTCAAAGGCCATAATTCTTAAGTGCCTGGGCTGATTTGGCTAGTTATCCAACTTGGCTGAGTACTTTTTGGCAAACACATTTTGTTCAAGTTTCGTGAAGATCGGATGAGAACTGTTCAACTCAGAGCACGGACAAGAGTAAAAAGGCCAATTTTCGGTAATTCAAGAGCCATAATTCTGAAGTGCCTTGGGCGATTTGGCTTGTTATCAAACCTGGCCAAGGACTTATTGGTAAATACATTTTATTAAAGTTTAGTGAAGATGGATGAGAACTGTTTAACTTAGAGTGCGGACAAGATTTGAGACAGACTGACAGACACACACAGCAGTAAATCAATATATCTCCAACACCACTATGTGGTGGGAGACATAATAACTGAGATAGAGTTAAAGTGCATCAAAACTTTAATCTGAAATTCTAAGTAAAAAGGGGGGATAATTCATAAAATACTTGTGTGAGAGTTATGACATATGATGTGGGTGATGATGAGGAATAACTATTACAAATCCATCAATTACAGAGATAAAGAGAAAGTGCATCAAAACTTTAACCAAGGTGCGGACGCCAGTCGAGTAGGACAGCTCTCCAGAATCGAGCTAAAAGTTGGTATAATTCATAAAATATTGGTGCAAGAGTTATGACCCTTGTGTCATGTGATGCAGATGATGATGAGGAAGTTTGAATTAAATCCGTTTGGCAATAACAGAAACACAGTGAAAGTGAATTAAACATTAACCAGAAATTGTAAATAACAAGGAGCTCCATTTTCAAAATGCAGTCATGTTCCCAGGTGTATGAGCAAAGATGTTGTTTTTTTATATGAAGGTCAAGGTCATCTATATATGGGTCAGTCCTTGTAGTCAGACTTGCCACATGGCTTTTTGACTGTATGAACTACATTTGGTCATTTCAGTGTGCTGTAAGAATGTTGTTTATAAAGGTTTTAAGTTTGAAGGTGAAGGTCATATGAAGGTCATTTATATATAGGTCTGTTTGTAGGTCTTGTCACAAGTATTATTGAGTGTGAGTATAAACTCAACTGGGCCATTTATGTGGGCTGTGGGCAATCTGGTTCGTATGGACGAACAAAACGATGGAAGGACAGTTTATTCTCTAATATGCCTGGGGTCATAAAAACATAGTTTTACTTACCACATCATTTTTAACCTGAATTGTAGGGTTGTGAGGAATCTCAACTGCCTGTGGTTCAGGTTGTATCACATGTTGGCTTTGTACATGGTCATCTGGTATCATAATCAGACCAAGATCAGGTTGTTCCAACTCAAGATCCACTGGCTCCTGATGTATTATAATGGGGTCTGGGTTTTGTGTATCTTTGTTGTATTGGATATTTTGTAAAGCTGTTCCTGGAGCATATGCTTGAGTAGAAATGCTTGCTACTGCCGGTTTGACTTCACTAGGGACAGTCACAGATTCTGTAGCAGTTGAATTTGCAGAACTAACACTGCTATTGTTGATCAGGACAGATGGCCTGAGCAGTGAATTTGGTTTTGAAGCAGACAGTGTAGTTTGTTTCTTGTTAAAGTTATCATCAGGGGCTGCTGAGATCGTAGCCGAGCTAGATGAATTTTTAACCCTGAAATTATAGATATTTTATGTCAACAATAACAAGGTGGGGGAAATATACACAAGATCGAGGCAAAAAGTAATAAGCAAATACACTGAATTTGCTACAAAGCAAAATTTTATTTGTTTAGTATCTGTGTGACACCTTACCAGATATATAGCGTTTACAAACATCCAACAGAGAACAAAATTTTTAATACATTCCTCTCTACATCTCCATGCGTTTCTCAATCAGTGAATGTGCTCCTTCTCTGGCGAGGTCCATTTAATAAGGCAGAAAGTTTTGTGCATGCAGATTCAACTGGACAAAGACGTCTGCTGGATGTATGGTAGCATTATGCTGGCATGTGTTTTGTTTGGAACTAGTGGGTGCCTAAATGCCCTGTACTTGTCCAGTTCGCATTTGTTGATGTCTTTATGACATGCCTTATATATGACCACAACAAGAGATTACTTTTGAAAAAGTGCATGTCCCCCAAATTATTTTAAAATCGGGCCAGAAGTTTCACACAAGAAGATTTTTTAAATTTCAACTATACACATAATTATGATACATGGAAAAGTGACCATGCCCCTTGGCGTCCCAAGTTTTTTGACGAATCAGTATAATTTGAATAATCTTGGTAGAGGGTGACTAAGGACCATTTGTGTGAAATTATTTCAAAATTGGACCATCGGTTTTGGAGGAGATGATGTTTGAAGATTTTTCTATTTTTACATCTGGCAGTCCCTATGTGCAACCAAGCATAACCTTTTGAAAAATTTTGTTATTGAGGAACATCCAGGCCAAGTTTCATCAAAATCCATTCAGTGGTTTTGAAGAAGATTGTCTTTTAAACACAATTGTTGATGACAGACAGATGCACGCACGCATGCATGCATGATGGACACAGCGTGATCACATTAGCTCACCATGAGCATTGCTCAGGTGAGCTAAAAACAACTAGAATGTGTCTGTAGGACACACGGTGTGCCCCCCCACCCCCACCCCCCCCCCCACTGGTACATTTGTCACAAATAAGGGGAAATAATTCAAATGTTTGCAGTCTTAATGGGGTATAGCCTCAACAAACATTTTATGAAAAGGATTCATTATTCTAGGCCATATACTTTTTGAGCTATGAGCATCACAAACAAAAAATCCATTATTTTGGCTATTTCAAGGGCCATAACTTTGTAATAAATGCCAAGATTCTCAGGAAGAATGCCGAGTGTGCAAGGACACATCATGATAAAGACCCAAGCAAGGTTTCATAAATTTACATCAAATACTTTTTGAGCTAGGCACATAATTACGTGAAAATATGCATTTTTTTACTATTTCAGGGGCCGTAACTTTAAAAATAGGTGGTGGAGCCAGCCAAAAAATAGAGGTGTGCAAGTTTATATCATGATAAGGACTTATGCAAGTTTTCAATCATTTATATGTTACTTTTAATACTTTTTGAACTACAGTGAAACACCGCTCGCTCGAGCATCGATGACTCAGTACCAGGGCTCGCTCGAGCAATTCATGTGGTCCCGGCCAATTTCCTTCTATTTTGTATGTGAAATTACCATGGCTGGGGCGAGCATCGATAACTCGATCGCTCGAGCATGACACCTGGTCCCTGTGTATTAATTCACTGTTTGCTTCTTCTGGAAAACTCGAGCAGTGGTGTCAAAATTTTTCACACCTTCGGTGGTCAGAATGTATCGGTTAATTAACAAGAGATCACAGAGTGATCTTGGCGCCCACCAATGTGCCATTTTTGAGTGTTCCAAATTTCAAGACTTACTGACTACCTCAAGGTCAAATTTCATTTCCGTACACAACACAGTGCATGTGGTCCAAATTCGAAAGCTGTAGCTTGAGAAATGTGAAAGTAGGTCACTAGGTCAATGTCAAGGTCAATGTTTGTTTCGGTAAACAATCCTATGCATGTGGTCTAAATTTGAAGCCTGTAGCTACAGAAATGTGAAAGTAGGTCACTAGGTCAATCTTAAGGTCAAAGTTCATTTCGGTAAACAAAACTATGCAAATGGTCCAAATTTGAAGGCTGTAGCTTGAGAAATGTAAAAGTAGGTCACTAGGTCAAAATCATGGTCAAATTTTATTTTGGAATACAAAACTATGCATGTGGTCCAAATTTGAAGCCTGTACCTTAAAAATGTGAAAGTAGGTCACTACGTCAATGTGAAGGTCAAAGTTTTTTTCGGTACACAAAACTATGCATGTGTCAAATTTGAAGGCTGTAGCTTGAGAAATGTGAAAGTAGGTCACTAGGTCAAAATCAATGTCAAATTTCATTTTGAAACACAGAACTATGCATATGGTCCAAATTTGACGCCTATACCTTCAAAAATGTGAAAGTAGGTCACTAGGTCAAAATCAAGGTCAAAGTTTTTCCAGTGCACAAAACTATGCATGTGGTCCAAATTGTGAAATGTGTAAAATGTGAACGTAGGTCAAATCAGGTAAAAATTTTCAAGGTTCAATCTTGCCATCAAAATATACATGTGGTCCAAATTTGAAGCTGTAGCTACAGAAATGCTAAAGTAGGTCACTAGGTCAAAATCAAGGTCAACTCATGTCAAGGTTCATCTTGCCATGCCAAAAATATACATTTGATTAAGACCAATATGAATGTTGACGTTATTGACAAGAACATTTTGACAAGCGGTTATTCAAAGTTTTTCCCTATATAAGTCATTATAAACTATGTGACCCCCAGGGCGGGGCCATATTTGACCCAGAGAAATAATTTGAATCATCTTGGTAGAGGACCAATAGATGATGCTTCAAACCAAATATCAAAGCCCTAGGCTCTGTGGTTTTGGATAAGAAGGTTTTCAAAGTTTTTCCCTATATAAATCTATGTAAAATATAGAAATAAACAAAGGGCCATAACTCACTAATAAATTGTTGAACCAGTCTGATTTTCTGGGGGACACAACTAGGGTACCAATACATCATTCTGACAAAGTTTGGTCAAAATCCCCCAAGTAGTTTCTGAGGAGATGCGATAACGAGAAATTGTTAACGGACGGACGGACGGACGGAATGACGGACGGACAGACCACAGACGCAGAGTGATTTTAATAGCCCACCATCTGATGATGGTGGGCTAAAAATTTTCACACACCGTGAGAATTGTTTGGTCTATTCGACGACTATCCTAAATGTTTGTTTGTCGGTATATTTGATCTGATTAATGAGATTAATTATTGATAAAAGGTTGAAGAAAAGTTCTATTGATCAAATATCGATCAATTATTGATCCCGCAGAAAAGAAGTTTTAAGTAATCCATAATTGATCGTTTTGAAATCTTAGTATTTTAGTCAGCAGTTGTTTGCATGCAAATGAAGGAAATGATACAAACTTTTCATAAAATTGAGACGATAATTTTGATATGCACTTGTGATAAATGAAAATAAAAAGTCCTAGTTGCTTCTTCATATGTGCCATTTACAAATTACGTATTGAAACGTCTAACATAGATAACGTTTTTAATATGTTTTTTTTTTAAATGTCACAAGTATGTTATTATTACGCATCACCGTTTACTCTGCAAATGATCCCGATGACAACTGGTAAAACAAAATTCTATTTTCTACTTATGTTGGTCAATGTTCGGGTCGCTCGAAACCATGGATAACTCGAGCATTTTGTTCATCCCCTTGCGACCTCGAGCGAACGCTGTTTTACTGTAGGTGCATCACAAGGTGAAAATGTGCATTTATGACTATTTCAGGGGCCATAACTCTGAGAATAGGGGGCGGACCAAAATGAAAAATAGGAGGTGCCCAGTTTATTTCGGTACACAAAACTATGCTTGTGGTCCAAATTTGAAGGCTGTAGCTTGAGAAATGTGAAAGTAGGTCACTAGGTCAAAATCAAGGTCAAATTTCATTTTTGAACACAAAACTATGCATGTGGTGCAAATTTGAAGCCTGTACCTTCAAAAAAGTGAAAGAAGGTCACTAGGTCAATGTCAAGGTCAAGTTTTTGTTTCGGTACACAAATCTATGCATGTGGTCCAAAGTTGAAGGCTGTAGCTACAGAAATGTGAAAGTAGGTCACTACATCAAGATCAAGGTCAACTGGTGTCAAGGTTCATCTTGCCACTCAAAACTATACATGTGATCTAATCTTGAATGTTGTAGGTTATGGACAAGAAGATTTTAAAAGTTTTTCCCTATATAAGTCTATATGAACCATGTGACCCCTGGGGCGGGGCCATATTTGACCCTAGGGGGATAATTTGAACAAACTTGATAGAGAACCACTAGATGATGCTACAAATATCAAAGCCCTAGGCTTTGTGGTTATGACAAGAAGATATTCCATGTTTTTCCCTATACAAGTCTATATAAACCATGTGACCCCCGGGGCGGGGCCATATTTGACCCTAGGGGTATAATTTGAACAATCTTAGTAGAGGATCACTAGATGATGTCACAAACAAAATATGAAAGCCCTAGGCCCTGTGGTTTTGGACAAGAGGCTTTTCAAAGTTTTTCCCTACATAAGTCTATATAAACCATGTGACCCGCGGGGTGGGGCATGATGTAAATGAGATGTGAAACCAAAATTTGTAGTCCTGTTTGGCGCCATATAACCTACACTGTGTTGGCGCGCCGTAAAACCCAAATAAAAATAAATATATGACCCCAGGGAAATAATTTGAACAATCTTGGTTTTGGACAAGAAGATTTTCAAAGTTTTTCCCTATAAAAATCTATGTAAATTATAAAAATAAACAAAGTGCCATAACTCACTCAAAAATTGTTGAACCGGTCTGATTTTCAGGGGGACACAACTAGGGTACCAATACATCATTCTGACAGTTTGGTCAAAATCCCCCAATTAGTTTCTGAGGAGATGCGATAACTAGAAATTGTTAACAGAATGACGGACGGACGGAAGGACGGACGAAAGGGCGACGGACCACGGATGCAGAGTGATTTGCATAGACCACCATCTGATGATGGTAGGCTAAAAATATACTATTTTCATGCAGTAAATTTTTGTGAAAATCTTTTTAACAGCGTGATGTTTTAGTTAGTATTTTAGTACTTTTATTAATTTAAATTATAACAAATCTGAAACATTTTCAGAAACAAAAACAATGACATAGTGGTGTCGGTTTTTTACTATGTATATAGACAAGTGATCAAAATGAAGTAAGATTAATTGCAGATTTAGGCACTATTAGGGCGATGTCAAGATTCCAAGATTCTTCATTGTCAACCCGCCCGCTTAGCTCAGTAGGTAGAGCGTCGGTCTACGGATCGAGGGGTCGCGAGTTCGATCCTCGGGCGGGGCGTGTGTTCTCCGTGACTATTTGATAAACGACATTGTGTCTGAAATCATTAGTCCTCCACCTCTGATTCATGTGGGGAAGTTGGCAGTTACTTGCGAAGAACAGGTTTGTACTGGTACAGAATCCAGGAATGCTGGTTAGGTTAACTGCCCGCCGTTACATAACTGAAATACTGTTGAAAAACGGCGTTAAACCCAAAACAAACAAACAAACAAATCTTCATTGTCATTTAAAGTGATAAAGTTTTAAAGCTATTACTTGGCCACAGGGTCTAGCGTCCAAAGTGGCACACATAACTGTACGCATCTGCATTTGAGTGCCAATTAGTTTACATTATCTAACCATGCTAATCATGTGACGTATGACTTGACCGTCTATCGGGACCAACTCTATCCCACTAAATTCTATATTGGCAGACAAAACAGGCTTTTGAGTTTGGATTTAATTTTCCATTGTCAATTGTAATTGTCAATGAATTGATATTTTTCATAAACAAAGTAGCTCTCTAGTAAACAAATCTAACTAGAGTGCCAGAATGTCACAATATACGCCAATCAGGTAGATGTTACAATAAAACCTATTCTGTATAAGTTTGGTAGACAGTAAGCCCAAACAATGACATATCCAATTCTAACAACCAGGTTAAAAAGTTTCAAGAATATGCTATTTATAGTATCAACAAAGGGTAGTAAGTCCACAAGAAATCTATATTTTGTTTTTTATAGTCCACAAAAAAAAAATCCTTACCAAGTAGAGATACCTTAAAATACACCTAAAATTTTGAAGTAACATCTATGTTGTACCACAGAAAAGCGGTCTTGGTTTTTCCCTAGGGTCAATTTATATAAGAGTTAAAATAGAAGTTATTTATAGTGACAACAAAGGGAAGTTAATCTTAAACAAGTGGGCATGATGGCCCTATATTGCTCACCTGAGTTTAGTTGCTTGCCTAAACAAATTTCTTTGCTAAAGCTTCAGAAACAAAAAACTAGGTGAGTAGGTCATGGTAAAGATTATTCAAGATAACTACTGAAATCTGTTAAAAAATTATACAGGTGGTCCAAAGCTTTCAAAACAAGAATGAAGGTCAGTAGGTCAGGGTTAACAATATTAACAAGAGGGCCATGATGGCCCTATATCGCTCACCTGTTATCATTGCACTTAAGGACAAGAAGGTCCTCAGAAAAAATATCTAAGTCCAAAGGACAGGAACAACAAAGGGAAGAAATTTAACCAAAAAGAAAAAAAAATACTCACAAGGTACAGATATGTCAAAATACACCTAAAAATTGGAGGTACCATCCATGTTGTACCACAGAAAAGTGGTCTCGGTTTTTCCCTACGGCTAATAATAAAAAAGTTACTAAAAATAAGTTATTTATAGTAACGTAAAAGGGAAGTAATTAAAAAAAAAAATTATTGTAAGTGAACAAAAGAAGGATCTGCCAAATAAATCTGTTGACATAAATGAAATTTCAGATCAGTATCTTCATTAGTAACGGAGATATACCCATTTTAATTTGAAATAAAGGGAGGTAATTTGACATAAAATCAGTCCATAGTTATCTACCCTGATTGGCTCAGTCCAACTAATGATAATAACGAAATTTCAAATAAGTCCTATAAGTACTTACTGATATAAATCTATTTTGATTACAATCAGGGGAGGTAATCAGATATAAAATAACTCTGGAACCTACGATTGGATCTGATTTGTCATAGAATCCAAGATTTATTGTTGTTGAAGATATTTTGGAAGTTTGTATCAAATAAAACCATAAATGAAGTATCAATATGGCTGCAAAAGCCAAATAGCCAATTTTGGACCTTTCAGGGGCCATAACTCTGGAACCCATTAAGGGTCTGGCAGGTTTAAATCAAAGGCCTGAATGGCCTGAGTCGGCTAATGATTGATGTACTGACAGTATAGTCTACCAGTTTCAGTTTGTTTTTAGTTTTTTTCTTAAAATTTCATAACACAGCTCGATATTTACCCAAAATATTATATCCGGATACGATTACACTTTTCTCCAGTTTGAACAATATATTTTACAAATTGTGATGATACGAAGACATTTAGCAGCAATTGGCAGTATCTGACATTGAAGTTTACGGTTAAATTACCTCTTATTTAAATCTTTTCATAAAAAAAGTTGTTTCGTTTCGTGAAAGCAGCCAAACATAGACGATCTACTTTCGATTTCAAAAACTATAAGAAAATACAATTTAATGTTTCGCCGATTTGTTTATTTCTCGAAAAATAAGAATTAAAATCATTTTTAATATCAGTAGTAACTAAGCAAACCAGTAAGAGCTTCTTCTTCCGATAATTTATCCGTTTACTGACTGCAAAATTCAACCCACGCAAAGTTTATAGAAATCATACGATGCGTGTTTACGTTCAATGTGGGAGAATTAAGGCTGATCGGCTATGTTACCTAACGCATCCAGACGATTCAGATTTTGTTTTTAAAAAAGCATTGTGTGCGTTTCTGTAATTTTATATACGTTTTTATACGCTTAGAAATTATTAGACATGCGTATTTGCATTATTTCTATACGTAATTTACGCTAATACGCATCTTATCTGGAGCCCTGTGGAACTATTTTTTGTCTTTCGCTGGATGTTACCCAAGCTTTGTAAGCCTGCGCAATTCTTAAAATGCACATTTATGCTTAATGAGTTACATTCGAGTATTGCACAATTACAAGTCATAAATATGACAGATTACATCGTATATTGGTCATAGCAAAGGGAATTGACACAACTTAACTTCATTCATGCAGTGAACTGTTTGAAGTTTGAGAAATCTAATGGAACTACATCCCTTCACTGTGTTATTTGGTCCATTTAGAGAATCGTTGGATAGCAAGGACTCGTCAAAAGGCTTTCAGCCTTTAGCCGACTCAAAAAGTAACCGAGATCTTATGGTGACACAAGTTTTGTGCAAGTTTGATTAAATTCAAATCATAAATGAAGCTGCTATTGTGCAGACAAGGTCAAAATAGCTAATTCTGGCCCTTTCAGGGGCCATAACTCTGGAACCAATAATGGAATCTCGCCAGTTGAAGAAAGGAACCAAGATCTTATGGTGATACAAGTTGTGTGCAACTTTGGTTAAAATCAAATCATAAATGAAGCTGCTATTGTGCAGACAAGGTCAAAATAGCTAATTTTGGCCCTTTCAGGGGCCATAACTCTGGAACCCATAATGGAATCTGGCCAGTTCAAGAAAGGAACCAAGATCTTAAGGTGATAAAAGTTGTGTGCTAGTTTGGTAAAAATCAAATTATAAATAAAGCTGCTATTGTGCAGACAAGGTCAAAATAGCTAATATTGGCCCTTTCAGGGGCCATAACTCTGGAACCCATAATTGGATCTGGCCAGTTCAAGAAAGGAACCGAGATCTTATGGAAGTTATGGTGATACAAGTTGTGTGCAAGTTTGGTTAAAATAAAATCATAAATGAAACCACTATCGTGCAGACAAGAAATTGTTGACGCACGGACGCACGGACTGACGACGGACGAAGGGTGATCACAAAAGCTCACCTTGTCACTATGTGACAGGTGAGCTAAAAATGAGTATTGAAATCTGTATCAAAAGTTATACATGTGGTCCAAATTTCTATGCTGTACCTTCAAAAACAAGAAAGTAGGTCAGTAGGTCAGGATTAAGACTATTCAAGATGAGTTTTGAAATCTGTATCAAAAATTATACAGGTGGTCCAAATTTCTCTCCTGTAACTTCAACATGAAAATTTTAAAAGATTTTTCCCTATACAAGTCTATTTAAACCATCCCCACCCCTGCATGGAATTCAATTCTTTGAACAATTTTGAAAGGGGGCCACCCAAGGATCATTCCTGTGAAGTTTGGTGTAATTCTGCCCAGAGGTTTTCAAGAAGATTTTTTTAGAAATTGTTGATGGACGACGCACTACGCAGGACGGACGACGAACGACGGACAACACAAGACAGTCATCAAGCGGTCACAATTGCTCACCTTGTCACTTCGTGACAGGTGAGCTAAAAACCCTATGAACTGTGGTTTGGGACAAGAGGATTTTTAAAGTTTTTCCTTTCGGTTGCCATGGCAACCAGAGTTCTGCATGGAATTCAATTCTTTGTCCTGAACAATTTTTAAAGAAGACCATCCAAGAAACATCTCTGTGAAGTTTCATCAAAATTGGCCTAGTGGTTTAGGAGGAGATGTTGTTTAATGGAAAGTGTGGCCGGAAGCCAGACGGTGAGCCATCACAATAGCTCACCCCGAGCACTATGTGCTCAGGTGAGCTAAATATAGACCTAAATTTTTTATGTAACATGCATGTTGTACTACAGAAAAGTGGTCTTGATTTTTTCCTACAGCTAGTAATAAAACAAGGAGCTGCGTTCAATAAACGCTTGATGCCCCCGGTGGCATCCTTGTAGATACAAAGCAACCTAAGTCCAAAATGAGGTCAAGTTTAAGGTCAAACTGAGGTCAGGTGATGTTTGAAGATGAAGAATGGTCACAGCTTACATCTGCATTAGTATCAAGTCATTCTAGCAAGGGGTATTGATGCTAGACGAAACTGTCCTATTTGGTTAATCAAAAGATTACCCATACAAAGCAACCCAAGTCCAAAACAAGGTCAAGGTCAAGGTGAAACTGAGGTCAGATGATGTTTGATGATGAGGAATGGTCACAAGTTACATCTGCATTAGTATCAAGTCATTCTAGTAAGGGATATTGATGCTAGATGAAACGGTCCCATTTGGTTAACCAAGAGATGGCCCATACAAAGCAACCTAAGTCCAAAACGAGGTCAAGATCAAGGTGAAACTGAGGTCAGGTGATGTTTGAAGATGAGGAATTGTCACAGGTTACATCAGCATTAGTATCAAGTCATTCTAGTAATGGGTATTGATGCTAGACAAAACGGTCCCATTTGGTTAACCCTGTATGGATGGACGGACAGGACAATCACTATATGCCTCCCACATCAGTAGATGCCGGGGGCATAAAAAGTAACAATATAAGCTATTTATAGTAAAAACAAAGCCTGACACTCCATCTCATGGTGGTGAACAATTGTGCCAATATACACCAAAATCCATCCATGCATGAAGAAGAAATGCTCTGAACAAAGTCATTCTTGTATCTGACTTTGGCCTCTAAGTGTGACCTTGACCTTAGACCTAGGGACCTGGTTCTTGAACAGGACACACTGCCTCATAGTGGTGATCATTTGTGCAGAGTTATATCAAAATCCCTCCATGCATGACGGACAGTCATTCTTGTATTTGACCTTTGACCTCTAAGTGACCTTAGACAGTGTTTTCCCTGACGCACAAATCCTGCAACATAGCCACACTTTTCTGAGAAATAACCCGTAAAAATAATTTCTGTGAGTCACAATGGACGCAATTTCTTGAAAATCTAAATCAGGCCAATTTTGTTTACAATCAAGCGATTTTCCGAAAAATATACTTTAAGTACCAGTCTTGATCATGTGACCAAAATAAACCAAACTAGATGATGCTTTTGTAAAAAGGCGCATGTCTCCCCCAGAGCGTAGTCGTATAGGCAAGAAGTCAATAGAGGACAGGAGCAGAAGTCAAAGAGACACTGATGGTTGGCTGCAATAGGAATAATCTACTTAGCATGTCCAATCATACCACTAAGTTTCAACATTCTGGGGCTGGTGGTTCTCAAGTTATGAATTGGAAACAGTTTTCCATGTTCAGGCCCCTGTGATCTTGACCTCTGATTGAGTGACCCCAAAATCAGTAGTGGTCATCTACCCTGCATGTCCAATCATCCTAATAAGTTTCAACATTCTGGGTCTCGTCTTATTGACTGGAAAGAGTTTTCTGTGTTCAGCACCCTGTGACCTTGACCTTTGATAGAGTGACCCCAAAAACATTAGGGGTCCTCTTCTCTGTAAGTCCTATCACCCTATGATGTTTGAAGGTTCTAGGACAAATAGTTCTCAAATTATTGACTGAAAATGGATTTCTATGTTCTGTCCGCTGTGACCTTGACCTTTAATATAGGGGTCATCTACTCTACATGTCCAATCATCCTATTAAGTTTCAACATTCTGGGTCTCGTCTTATTGTCTGGAAAGAGTTTTCTGTGTTCAGCCCCTGTGACCTTGACCTTTGATGGAATGCCCCCAAAAATATTAGGGGTCATCTACTCTGTAAGTCCTATCACCCTTTGAAGTTTGAAGGTTCTAGGTCAACTGGTTCTCAAGTTATTGATCGGAAATGGTTTTCCTTGTTCAGGCCCCTGTGACCTTGACCCTTGATGGAGTGACCCAAAATACAATAGCGGCTGTCTACACCATAAGCCCTACCATCCTATGAAGTTTGAAGGTTCTAGGTCAAATGGTTCTCCAGTTATTGACCGGAAATGAAGTGTGACGTACGTATAGATGGACAGGGCAAAAACAATATGTCTCCCCCACCATGGACATAATAACATAACTAGATATCCACGGGCAACATGTCCAGCTCGCCAGCTGTCAAAAGGACTGGGAGTTGCACACAACACTCTTAGCCCACACAAAAAATCCTAACCAGTAGAGATAAGTCAGGGACATCGCGCGACCACAAAAGCTCACTTTGAGCCTTTGGCTCAGGTGAGCTAAAAAGTTACAGACCAGACAAAACAAGAGCTGTCTGTAAGACAGCCAATGCTCGACTATTCGAATTATTGTCCAAGAAGCAGGAAAATGTTACCATAAATGCTAAAATATCTATACAGTTTCAATCAAGTATCTGCATTAGTTTTGGAGATAGTAACATGCATGCAAAACTTTAACCAGAAGTTTTATGTTCAAAAGGGGACATAATTTGACCAAAATGCATGTCAGAGTCATGGCACTTGATGCAATCAACTAGTTTTATAACCCCGAAGGCACATGTGAAGTTTCAATTTAATATCTGCATTTGTTCTGCAGATAGTAACTTGCATGCAAAATTTTAACCAGAATTTTCTAAGTCTAAAAGGGGGCATAATTTGCCCAAAATACATGTCAGAGTTATGGGACTTGACCCAGTGAGGTTGGTAATTGATCTAGAAAAAGAAAATATAAGTTTCAATTCTATATGCCTTTTAGTAATAGCTGCATGTACTTGCACGTAAAACTTTAACCAGGATTTTCTAAGTCCAAAAGGGGGCATAATTTGACCAAAATGCAGGTCAGAGTTATGAGACTTGATGCTATCAACTAGCTCTATAACCCCGAAGACACATGTGAAGTTTCAATTCAATATCTCCATTACTTTTGGAGATAGTAACTTGCATGTAAAACTGTACCCAGGATTTTCTAAGTCCAAAAGGGGGCATAGTTTACTCAAAATACATGTCAGAGTTATGGAACTTCATCCAGCGAGGTTGGTAATTGACCTAGAAATAGAAAAATTAAGTTTCAAAGCTATATGCTTTTAAATGATAGCTGTATGTACTTGCATGCAAAACTTTAACCAAGGTGTGACGCCAGCGCCAACGCCGACACCAGGGTGAGTAGAATAGCTAGATTCTTTGAATAGTCAAGCTAAATAATTAACAAAAATGTTCTCCAAAGGGGACCTTGACCTTGGAGCTAAGGGTCTGGGTCTTGCAAATGATATATCAACTCATTAAGGGGAACATCTGTGCCATGTAATTTTAAAATCCCTTGATAAGTGGCAGAGTTATGGACTGGACAAGAAACAGATCATGTTAACATTTAATCTCTAAGTGTGACCTTGACCTTCGAGCTAGGGGTCTGGGTCTTGCACGAGATACATCAACTAATTATAGGGAACATTTGCGCCAAGTAATTTTAAAATTAACTGATGAATGGCAGTTATGGACCAGACAAGAAACATACCATGTTAACCTTTAACCTCTAAGACTTTTTAGTGTGACCTGACCTTAGAACTAGGGATCTTGGTCTTGCACATGACATCTCGTTTCATTATAGGGAACATTTATCCCACATTATTTCAAAATCCCTTCATAGATGGCAGAGTTATGGACCAGACACAAAGTGTGACGGACGGACTATGTACCCCTTTTTTTCTTCGAGGAACAAGCTTTTTCTATAATTTGACCTAAAGACCTAGTTCTTTACCTTGTGTAACTGATTACTCAATCTGACCAGTTTCGAAAATGATTTAGTTTATGCAAACATTGAAAAGTTTAATCAAGTAGAAAACATTGCCTCTACAGTGTTAACAAGGTTTTTCTATGATTAAACCTAGTGATGTAGTTTTTGGCCTCAAATAACCCAGTTTAAAACTTGAACTAGGTTTTTATTGATACAAACATTCTCACAAAGCTTCATGAAGGTAAGGTTGAAATGTGTAAAAATAGGTGGCTGTGTTCAAGTGGTAACATGCTTGACTGTCAATCTACAGGCTCGGGGTTCGAATCCCTGTCCACGCACAGGAAATTTCTGAGATCTATTCTCTAGAGTGTCTCCCACTAAACAGGCCCAGTACTGTTTTATCCAAGATGATCCTGTGATGAACTTGTCCAAGAACTTACTGAGGGTAACATTCTGGCCAAGTTTTATTAAGATTGAGGCAAGAGTGTTGACAGTTAAACTGATGAAGATGGAAGACAATTGACAAGTGACAAAGGGTATCACAAAAGCTCATCTTGAGCACTTTGTACTCAGGTGATTAAAATTAAAGAATGAAATTTTCCTACCTATCAAGAGAAAAAGAAATTTTCCTACCTATTAAGAGCGGTACATTCTGCTTTGGGTGTGGAAAGTGCACTAGAAGTATCCATAAATTGTAACTGTGGTGGATCTAATGGTAACTTAACTGTGATATTTTGAGTTGGTGCAGAATACTTAGGTCTTGCACCTCTATATTCTTTATTGTTTCCAAAGTGACTTTGTCCAACTATATTCCCTGGAACAGGATTATTGTATATGATTTTGTGCCTAGACTCTATTGTTACAGTTTGTTGATTTCCTGATGCCCTTGGTGGTGTCCAACTGTTTGGCACCGATTTGGATACTATAGGTGACCATCTGGAAGTTGATGATGAAACATGATCGGTTGTTATCGGAATGCTCTCAAAGGGAACATCTATACATTCTGTTTGACTATGAACTTGTTCTTTGTTTACACATGGAAAAACAATGCTATTTTTCACTTGGCGACTTGTCAAATGATTTGAATCTGAAGTGCATGTGCACTTTGATGGTTCAGTTTTGAATTTTCTTGATGAACCTTTATCATGTGACTGTGAGCGAATGTGTGATGAGAAGGCTGTAGATACATCACCATTTGTTACTAGTGTTCCCAATTTCTCATCTTTGGCAGCTCTAAGTGGTGTATTCAAGAATTCACTGGGACGTAAATGGATCTTTTTTGGGTATGTTATTTGTGGAAGATCATCTTCATCTTGTTGGGAGTCAAGACTGCCATTTGATGACTGTGACATATCTGAGTCACTAGATTCTATTGTTCTACAACTAAAAATATCATCCTTTCCAGAACTGAAACTCCCATCAAAGAATGGAACTGATACATATGAATCAATATTTTGTTTGTCCATTTGCTTATCAATATTACTGTGTTTGGCAGATCTAACTACAGTTTCTGATTTATTTATGTCTGCAATAGGTGATTCTGAGAGGCGGATATGTGCTGTAGCAGTAGTTAATCCTGTACTTAGTTTTGGCTTTACTACAGGAGCAGTGTGGTTTCTGTTCCTGTTGGGGCTATTCTCATTAAGGTACTGAGACTGTACTGTTAATGAGGTCTCCATTACTTTGTACTGCAGATGGTAACTCATCCTCTGTAAACAAAAAAAAATACTTTTTATCCCCTTACAAATCTATTGCATCTCAAATTTTATTGCATATTGCAATAAGAATTTTACATCTTATACTTACTTGTTGCTGAATTTGGGAACTTTTTAAAACTGATTTCTTGTTCAAGTTGTTTACTGAACTGAACTGCGTCAGTCAACTTAAGTAAACATAAAATAAAAGGCCTTTTACTTTACATTGATCAACCATTCATTGAGTGAATGTTATTCTAATTAATATGTTTTTCTAATTTTTATTTTCAAAATCATCAATTAGTCAGTCTGTATCCAATGTCCAATATCATAATAATGATAATACTACATAGAGGATATTTATTTGTTTGCAGTGTGATTTCGAAATATATCTTCACCGATAAGGGAGACAATTGAACATTTTCACAATCACAAGGCAGAGCCTGAGTGAAAATATCAGAATTGTCTCCCTTATCGGTAAAGATATATTTTGATATCTCAATGAAAACAAACAAATTTTCTTTTTATTTTTACACAAAAGCTCACCATGAGCCTTTGGCTCAGGTGAGCTAAAAACAAGAAAGTAGGTCAGTAGGTAAAGGTCACAGTCAACTGATCCCTAATTAATTGGGGTCAAACAGGTAATTAAAATTTAACAGTCTAGGAAATATGATCTGATATTTTTGGAGTATTTTTTCCTATATAACTCGTATAACAAATGACCCCCAGTGCGGGGCTTTTTTTTCAACCCAGGGGCATAATTTGAACAATCTTGTTAGAGATCCCCTAGGCAATGCTACATACCAAATATCAAAGGCCTAGGCCATAAACTTTCAAACAAGAAGATCTTTATTTTTTTTCCTATATAAGTCTATGTTAAACTGGGTACCCCCAGGGCAGGGCCTCTTTTCACCCAAGGGATATAATTTGAATACTTTTGGTAGAGAAACACTTAGAAAGGCAACATACCAAATATCAAAAGCCTAGGTCTTGCAGTTTCAGGCAAAAAGATTTTTAAAGTTTTTTTCCTATATAAGTAAAACTTGAGACCACCGGGGCAGTGCCTCTTTTCACCACAGGGGCATGATTTGAAAAAATTTGGTAGAGGACCACAAGTCAATGCTACATACCAAATATCAAAAGCAAAGGCCTTGCAGTTTCAGACAAGAAGATTTAAAAAAAAAATTCTTATATAAGTCTATGTAAAACTTGAGACCCCCCCCTCCCCCCTCACTTTCGTCCCGGGCAGGGCCTCTTTTTACCCAAGGGGCATAATTTGAACAAGTTTAGTAGAGGACCATAAGGCAATGTTACATACAAAATGTCAAAGGCCTAGGTCTTGTGGTTTTAGATAAGAAGATTTTTAAATTTTTTTCCTATATAAGTCTATGTAAAAGTTGTGACCCCCAGGCCGGGGCCTCTTTTCACCCCAGAGACACAATTTGAACAACCTTGATAGAGGACCATAAGATGATGTCATATGCCAAATATGAGGTTTAGGACAAGAAGATTTTAAAAGTTTTTTCCTTTCAATTTCTTCCCCATCCTGATAGGTCAAGTATATGCAAGGGGGGAAAGAACTGACTAGTCAAGTTCTTCCCCAACCTGACTGATCAAGTATATGCTAGGGGGGAAAGAACTGACTGGTCAATTTCTTCTCCCAACCCAACAGGTCAAGTACTGCCTAGGGGGGAAAGAACCGACCGGCCAATTTCTTCCCCCACCTGACAGATCAAGTACTGGCTTGGGGGGAAAGAACTGACAGTCAATTTATTTCCCTCATCTGACAGGTCAAGTATATGCTAGGGGGGAGAGAACTGACTAGTCAATTTCTTCTCCCAACCCAACAGGTCAAGTACTGCCTAGGGGGGAAAGAACCGACCGGCCAATTTCTTCCCCCACCTGACAGATCAAGTACTGGCTTGGGGGGAAAGAACTGACAGTCAATTTATTTCCCTCACCTGATAGGTCAAGTATATGCAAGGGGGAAAGAACTGACCAGTCAATTTCTTCCCCCACCTGACAGGTCAAGTACTGCCTTGGGGGGAAAGAACTGACAGTGAATTTATTTCCCTCACCTGATAGGTCAAGTATATGCTAGGGGGGAAAGAACTGACCGGCCAATTTCTTCCCCCACCTGACAGGTCAAGTACTGGCTTGGGGGGAAAGACCTGACAGTCAATTTATTTCCCTTACCTGATAGGTCAAGTATATGCTAGTGGGGAAAGAACTGACTAGTCAATTTCTTCCCCCACCTGATAGGTCATATATATGCTAGGGGGGAAAGAACTGACCAGTCAATTTCTTCTCCCCATCCGACAGGTCAAGTACTGGCTAGGGGGGAAACAACTAAATGGTCAATTTCTTCCCCCACCTGATAGGTCATATATATGCTAGGGGGGAAAGAACTGACCAGTCAATTTCTTCTCCCCATCCGACAGGTCAAGTACTGGCTTGGGGGGAAAGAACTGACAGTCAATTTATTTCCCTCACCTGATAGGTCAAGTACTGGCTTGGGGGGAAAGAAATGACAGTCAATTTATTTCCCTCATCTGATAGGTCAAGTATATGCTAGGGGGGAAAGAACTGACTAGTCAATTTTTTCTCCCAACCCAACAGGTCAAGTACTGCCTAGGGGGGAAAGAACCGACAGGCCAATTTCTTCTCCCACCCGACAGATCAAGTACTGGCTTGGGGGGAAAGAACTGACAGTCAATTATTTCCCTCACCTGATAGGTCAAGTATATGCTAGAGGGGAAAGAACTGACTAGTCAATTTCTTCTCCCAACCCAATCAAGTACTGCCTAGGGGGGAAAGAACCAACCGGCCAATTTCTTCCCCCACCTGACAGATCAAGTACTGGCTTGGGGGGAAAGAACTGACAGTCAATTTATTTCCCTCACCTGATAGGTCAAGTATATGCAAGGTGGGAAAGAACTGACCAGTCAATTTCTTCTTCTAACCCAACAGGTCAAGTACTGGCTAGGGGGGAAAGAACTGACGGTCCAGTTATTCTCCCTACTCCACAGGTCAAGTACTAGCTATATATAGTGGGGAAAGAACTGACTAGTTAATTTCTTCCCCCACCTGATAGGTCAAGTATATGCAAGGGGGGAAAGAACCGACCGGTCAATTTCTTCTCCCCACCCAACAGGTCAAGTAATGGCTAGGGGGGAAAGAACTGACTGGTCAATTTCTTCCCCCACCTAAAAGTATTGGTCAAGTATATGCAAGGGGGAAAAGAACTGACTAGTCAATTTCTTCCCCACACCTGACAGATATTAAATAGTAATGACAATCAAACAGAAGGTAAAAAATTTGATTTGACAAAAAAAAAAAAAAATTGATTAAAGTTACAAAATAGAAACATATAGGTTTTTTCAAATGAAAAACAATACCTGTTTCATCTGAAATTTAAATGGAAAATGAATACATTTGTATCCCAAATAACAATACCGAAAGAATCCAGTACTTGAAGGGAAAATTTGACTAGGGGGAAAAATCTGACTAACTAGTCAGTTTCTTCCCCTATCAGATAACTAATTCCAAGGGGAAAAAAACTGACTAACTGACTAGGGGGGGGGGGGGGGGAAGAAACTGACTAGTCAGTTTTTTCCCCGGGAAAGAACTGAGTGGGGGAAGAACTGGGCTGTTACACCGGACTTGGGATTTTGACTCTTGAAATTAGCAAAAGTGTACATAAAGACTCATAGGATTTCAGCTGAAGGGTCCTTTTCATCAACATGAGTTTTATCTCAGTATAAACTCACAAAATGAAGCCTTATATATTCAAAATGACAGCTATTTATACATAAATCAAACCCCTAAGTACAAGTCAAGACAAATGGCAAAAACAGAATAAAGTAAAAACAAACTTGTGGACTTTCATTTTTACTCTCATATTACATTTATCAACAATTCAACATTCTATTTAGGAGCTGGATCGACCTGCCTCTTTGATGAACCCACTTAGTTTCCTCGAAAATAAAACTAGTCAAATTATTTTAAAATTTGGACATCCAAAATTGTCTGTCCGGATACTGTTACACCTTTGTAAACATTGCCCATATCTCCAATTTAAAGGATGTGTTTGACAAATTATGATGATGCAAAGACAGTTTAACAGCATTTAAAAATACCTGATATTAATATTTACCTTGACATCTTCTCTTACTAAAATTTTTTAAGAGAAATGTTTATCAAAATCGGCACCGCGGTAATCTACTTTTGATTTCAAAAACTTATAGAAAAAGGTAGGGCCAATATATTTTCTGATGTAAATTTGATTGTAATTGATTTTTATTGATAGAAATTAAATACCTGTTTCAGTTGTGACACATTAATCAACACCTGGCTTTGTTATATCATGCAATAAACAACAATCAACAGGGGTAAATAGGTGTGAAAATATCCGAAAACTGTTGTTTACAGATTTGTTATTAGCGAGGATTAATTCATGTAAAGGACTGAATCTATTTTTTTTTTCATTGTCTGATTTTTTTTAAATGGGAGATTTGGACTTCTTATCGGGGTGATCGGGTTTTACATCCAGAATCGGAAGAAACCCGACAGGATCGGGAGGTGGGACGACTGAAAATATTGTTATATTTGTTTTTCTTTTCTTTTTTCATTAAAATTTATTTATTATTATTTTGAAATATTTTCAATAAATAGAAAGCAACTGTTTCAATATTTCGGAATGGTATCGTTCAAAATGACATGAGCTTCTCAATTCAACCGATAAAAAAAGGTGTGGTAGTATTTTTGTTATGATCATATAACCAGTAATAATCGTCAATTAGCTTGTCACCTCGTGTCAATTTTGTTGTTCACAGTTTGATCTCGTTTAAAGTGATCTCCATTTTTTTGTAAGTACCCTTATATTTGTGATTTTTAATATTTCTTTCATCAAAATAATTTAAGATTTTTATGAAATTAATTTTGTTTGAAAGAAAAATAAAGTTTAAACTACTCGATCTTTTACGGGAACGTAACGGCAATCTTAGATTTTAGCGCAGACAGTAAGCGCGGAGAGTAATTTCCCTTTATCAAAATGGCGAATTTGTTTTGGTTTGAAGTTGGAAAGTCGTCTATACCTGTGTGTCGGGGCTGGTCCCAGGGGTGAAACAACGCATTATCTATGGTATTTTGCGGCAGCATTAAAACAAACATACGGGACCCTATCGCGGTTCATACATTTTGGAGAGAGAAATAAACAAGAGCTGTCTCCATAGGATGACACATGCCCCCGATGGCACTTTGAATGAATAGTTATGGCCGATGTTAGAGTTTAGGACCTTTGACCTACAGACCTGGGTCTTGCACACGACACGTCGTCTTACTTTGGTACACATTCATGCCCAATAATTTTAAAATCCATGCATGAATGACAAAGATATGGACCGGACATGCCCATCAATACACATTCATGCCAAGTTATTTGAAATCCATCCATGGATGACAAAGATATGGACCGGACACGAATGCACTATCATGAAAAATGACCTTTAACGTCTAAGTGTGACCTTGACCTTTGAGCTACGGACCTGGGTCTTGTGCGCAACATGTCATCTTACTGTGGTACACATTCATGCCAAGTTATTTGAAAATCCATCCATCGATGACAAAGATATGGACCGCACATGAATGCACTATCATGAAAAATGACCTTTACGTCCAAGTGTGACCTTGAACTGAGCTATGGACCTGGTCTTGCGCGCGACACGTCGTCTTGCTGTGGTACACATTCATGCCAAGTTATTTGAAAATCCATCCATGGATGACAAAGATATGGACCGCACACGATAATTGCGGACAGACCGACAGACGGTTCAAAAACTATATGCCTTCCTTCGGGGGCATAAAAAGGTCGGGGCGGCATAAAAAAGAAGGGGCGGGCGGGGATGATAATCTAGGAATTAATTTATTGTGGCCTTAAGGAACTAAGTCACCAATTTGACATGCATACACATACTTTAGCTTGTGTTTAAAAGTGAAGCCTTTCAATTTTCAAGCCTTAACTTTCACTAAACAGACACTAAAAATAATCATGAGAAGCTCCACAGCTGGTCAAAAACCACCATTTTCTACAAAGACCTGTATGAGGTCATTTTAAACCTTCTGTCTCTTTACGTCTCCAGATTAATGACATTTGAGTACTAAAAATTTAGACCAAGAAATGTAACAGAGGCCATCCTTTCATTCCTCTCAAAAGATGTAACAGAGGCCACCCTTTCATTCCTATCAAAAGATGTAACATAGGCCACCCTTTCATTCCTATCAAAAGATGTGACAAAGGCCACCCTTTCATTCCTCTCAAAACATGTAACAGAAGCCATCCTTTCATTCCTATCAAAAGATGTACAAAGGCCGCCATCCTTTCATTGCTGTCAGAAGATGTAACAGAGACCACCCTTTCATTTCAAAAGCTGTAACTGAGGCCACCCTTTCATTGCTGTCAAGAGATGTAACAAAGGACACCATTTCATTCATATATTTCTAACATTTCCAGGGGGATGACAGCAAACATTCTTCTTAACCTACCCTTCCCCACACCCACCTCATAACAAACAGGTTGAACAGCTGTGTAGCTGTCTCTTCCTGTGTCCCAACTGATGATGGAGGTCTGCAGTGAGGTAATTATAAACCTTCTGTCTCTTCCTGTGTCCCAACTGATGACATTTGAGTATTCAAAACTTAATACCAACAAGAGTGCCAGAATGTCACAATATACGCCCGTCACAGCAAATTTCTTTACTCTAGCACCTGTATTTGCAAATGGAATTTTAATTTTGTGGTTGTTTAGTAATCATTGTAAGTCATTTGTTTTTCTAAGTCCACAAAAAAACTCCTTACCAGGTAGAGATACCTTAAAATACATCTAAAATTTGAAAGTAACATCTATGTTGTACCACAGAAAAGCGGTCTTGTATTTTCCCTACGGTCAATTATAAAAAAGTTACAATATAAGTTATTTATAGTAACAACTAAGGGAGGATAATCTTAAAAAAAAAAAATCCAAAAAAAAAATCCATCCATGCATGAAGAAGAAACGCTCTGAACAAAGTCATTCTTGTATCTGACTTTGGCCTCTAAGTGTGACCTTGACCTTAGACCTAGGGACCTGGTTCTTGCGCATGACACTCCGCCTTGTGGTGGTGAACATCTGTGCCAAGTTATATCAAAATCCCTCTATGCATGAAGAAGATATGCTCTGGACAATTTATAGAGATAGACCCTAAAATTTTCAATGATAGAAACACATTAAATAAAGTCCTGAAATTGATTTCCAAGTCCTTAAAATAACCAAAAATGATTTCACAAATGTGAAATTTATGATAGTTTTGTTAATATCAATTACAGAAGTTTAGATATTTAATTTAAGTTGTGATCTGCAAAGAATGACAACTCTTGCCTTGGGCTAGTACTTATAAGCAGAGATATCTATTAGTTTACTTCCCTTGCAATTACACAAATGAGTGGAAAAAGAAAACGGTTTAAGACACAATATGATACTTTTCTGCACAACAAAAACATTTAGGATTTATTCATATGTATTTGATATACCCCTCAAAACCTGGTTCCTATGATTTTGTCAACTTACTTATGGTGAAAAAATAACTTTTAACAAGCCGATAATAAAATGAAATAATTGTAAGTATTTTATAGTGCAGATAATACAGTTTTGCTTGTATCAAAATGTCACAATAGAATCACTTTTGTACTACAGAACACCTGGTAGGATTAGTAAGGTGCAATTATATTGATCTCTATTTCCTATGCCTACAATTTACAAGTTTTCATTCTTGTATCCTTTGACCTCTAAGTGTGACCTTGACCTTAGACCTAGGGACCTGGTTCTTGCGCATGACACTCCGTATCATGATGATGAACAATTGTGCCAACTTTCATCAAAATCCCTCCATGCATGAAGAAGATATGCTCCGGACAAAGTCATTCTTGAATTTGACCTTTGACCTCTAAGTGTGACCTTGACCTTAGGCCTAAAAAAAAAATATGTTTGTTTCCTGTAACATGCTGAAAAAAATGGGGGTTGGTAGGTAGGAAATTTTTTTTTTTTTTTTTTTTTTTTTTTAAGTAGGTGTCAGAACATTTCAGTGTTTAGTTTCAGTGTTTAGTAACCTTATTATCGCCAATTAACTGCCTAAACAGGCCTCGACCTTAACTTTTTTCAGCAGTTGACAGCAGGTTCACCAACTGGTAAAATCTAGTAGACCTGCTCAGACTTTAGTGGACCTCCAATTCTATCACATAAATTGTGATGCTGTAGACGTCATAACTTCATATGACTCAAAGAAACAGGACTTATTTCTAAAATAATTAAAAATGGAAGACTGTAGCAATCTGTTATCCCGAAAAATAATTATTTTGAAAAGTGTCCCAAAATATGGACACAATCATCATCCTCCCGACCAGTGTTGAAAGTGAAAAAAAAAACATCAACAATTATCGGTAATCATTCTGATGATAAACTAAGTAATTGGCCTCGTTTTCATCATCAATTAACACCCCCTCAATGAGCTAAAAGAAGTGCGTCGGTTATTGTGGCATCTGCAGTGGAGATCAAAGCGATATAGTTTCCCCGAGATTGTCATTGCATTACGTCATGTTTTCGCGCCATGTGACACATCACTGTCTGATCGTACTTTCTCGATTCCTTTAATTGTTGAGAAGAAATCAGTAAAAAAGTTTTTTCTTTAATTTTTTAAAAGCGAATGTGCAATATCCAAAATAAACTGACATGTAAATGTGTCAGACCGTGAACGATGATGACCTATTTGCCCTCAAGAAATTTACATTATTGTTTGAGAAGAATATCTAACAAAGTGTTGTGTCAAAAAATATATGTACGAAGAATCATTTAAAACTAATTAAAAATCGCAACGACATCATACTGCTTCATTTTAAAACCACATTTCTATTTACGTTCATGAGGTCACGTAACCTATTCTGCCGTGCTAACAGAAATCTGTTTGCCAAAAAAATCGTTTTACTCCATGTATTTAAATTGCTGCCGCTTTTTCATTATTTAAGATTTTTTAATTGTGTTTTTTGTACTTTCTGGTCAAAAGTCTGAATTTTATTACCATAGTATGTACCGCTTATTTACTTTAAAAAGGAAATAAATAATCAAGATCGCGCTGTTTGAAATTTTACAAAACATTATATGAAAATTTGATCGTTTTTAAAGAATTTTGCCTACATTCCTGTCGATATCTTATTAAAATTGTTATAGAATTCAAACTGTATTAGTTCTCAAGCCATGCTGAAAATCTGAAGCGATTATATAAAAAAATGAATGCACTACGCGCGTTTTTTTGTGTCAAAAGTAACGCGATGTAAATTAAGTATTACGATAGGGCGCACGTGCTTGTGGATTGGAAAATTACCAGCATGACGTTTTGATATTTTTACGATTCGCGGGTAAATTCCAGTCAATCCAGGTAATTTTGCCTGATGTAATTACTCAATTTGGTAAAGTTACCACGTAAAAACCACTCGCCCGATCGGTTGAGTAGTCCATTCGTGCTATCCTGACTTTAACTCGCCAATGCTTATAACTGTAGAATGCCGTACTAAGGCAAAATCAATTTTCGTTTTGTGAATTCGCCGATATGGATACGATTCCCCTCCCCCCTATTTTTCACTTTTAAGGGTTTTATTTTATTTGCAGACCGTGACTGAAAATTGGTTGACCGTCGGTCTACCCAACTTTTGATAGTGGACCTGCCGATATTTTGGTTGCGTCGGTCCAACGGTCCACCGCTAAGGTCCAGGCCTGATTTTATTAAATCAAATAAAATTGTTGAAAATTTGCTCCCGCCTTTCAATAACAGATGTTGTTCATACAAGTTTTTTTCTACACTGATTCCTTTTGTTCAGTAAACATTGTGTAACAGGCAAGGTTCATAGTTTTGCAGACAGACATAGCTTCGGGCCGTTTTTGCCAATTAGAGATTTTCGGGGCCACAATTAATCTTTTGTCGCAAATGGCTCAAGTGCAACCGAGAGCGTGACCCCTGAACAAGTGGTACAAACATGATAATAGGGTGCTCTTCTACGAATTGTTTATCAATTAACGTTTACACATTGATCAATAAACACCTTTCATAAATGAAGGACATTATTGTACTAAATACAAACCGCGAGATGACCACGTGTCAGTCGGCGCGTGGCGTGATTGACATCTGTCAGTAGCTAATTAGTATATGACGCTCCGCCTACTGCCATACTTCCGATGGTGGCGGCGAACAGTATTGAAATTCACCGAGATTTTGATTGACAAGGGGCAGAACTTTTGAACTAGATATGCATCAAAGAAAACTTCTCGATTTTCGCGGGTGAAAACCCAGAACCTCGAGTCTTCCGACAAACAGGCTTTTCGCCATGTTGTTTCATGTCTACGGAAACAGGAACGTTCGTTATTATGCGCGACGAGGTCGGGTACAATTAAATTATCCCTATAATCAATAAAGATATGATCAGAATCTCGAATTTCGGCCCATAAAAAAATTGCATTCGGCGGTAAAAACTTACGGTCGGTCGGGTTACAGGAAACAAACATATTTTTTTTTAGGCCTTAGACCTAGGGACCTGGTTTTTGCGCATGACACTCCGTCTCATGATGGTGAACAACTGTGCCAAGTTTCATCAAAATCCCTTCATGCATGTAGAAGATATGCTTCTGACAAAGTCTGTGGACGCCGCCCGCCCGCCCGCCAGGGGCGTTCCCATAATACGTCCCGTTTTTCAAACGGGCGTATAAAAATGGCAACAAAGGCCAACATTTCATACACAAAGGGTCTGACAGCATCTGAAGTGAGAACAACTGTTACTGTCCTGTAAACGGTTATAAGGAATAAGGCATGCATGTGGTCCAAATCTGAAGCTGTAGCTTGAGAAATGTGAAATTAGGTCACTAGATCAATTTCAAGGTCAAAGTTCATTTCTGTACAAGTGCTTCAAATTTGAAGGCTGTAGCTCTAGAGAAATGTGAAAGTAGGTCACTAGATAAAAATCAAGGTTAAATTTCAATTCAGAACACAAAACTATGCATGTGGTTCAAATTTGAAGACTGTAGCTTAAGAATTGTGAAAGTAGGTCACTAGGTCAAAATCAAGGTCAAATTTCATTTCAGAACACAAAACTATGCATGCTGTCCAAATTTGAAGCCTGTACCTTCAAAAATGTGAAAGTAGGTCACTAGATCAACATCAAGGTCAAAGTTTATTTCGGTACACAAACCTATGCATGTGGTCCAAATTTGAAGGCTGTAGCTACAGAAATGTGAAAGTAGGTCACTAGGTCAATCTCAAGGTCAAAGTTCATTTCGGTACACAAAACTATGCATGTGGTCCAAATTTGAAGGCTGTAGCTTGAGAAATGTGAAAGTAGGTCACTAGGTCAAAATCAAGGTCAAATTTCATTTCGGAACACAAAACTATGCATGTGGTCTAAATTAAATGTGAAAGTAGGTCACTAGGTCAATGTCAAGGTCAAAGTTTAATTCGGTATACAAACCTATGATGTTGGTCCAAATTTGAAGGCTGTAGCTACAGAAATGTGAAAGAAGTTCACTAGGTCAAGATCAAGGTCAACTCATGTCAAGGTTCATCTAGCCACTTAAAACTATACATAAGGTCCAAATCTGAATGTTGTAGGTTATAACAAGAAGATTTTTAAAGTTCTTCCCTATAAAAGTCTATATAATTAAACCATGTGACCCCCGTGGCGGGGCCTAGGGAAATAATTTGGACAATCTTGGTAGAGGACTGCTAGATGATGCTACATTCCAAATATCAAAGTCCTGGGCCCTGTGGTTTTGGACAAGAAGTTTTTCCCTATATAAATCTATGTAAATTATAAAAATAATCAAAGGGCCATAACTCATTCAAAAATTGTTGAACCAGTCTGATTTTCTGAAGGACACAACTAGGGTACCAATACATCATTCTGACAAAGTTTGGTCAAAATCCCCTCAGTAGTTTCTGAGGAGATGCGATAACAAGAAATTGTTAACGGAAGGACAGACGGAAGGACCACGGACGCAGAGTGATTTGAATAGCCCACCATCTGATGATGGCGGGCTAATGAAAGATCTGGTTTAACAAATGTCTGCATGCAAGTTTGTGCTCTGTATAATTCCTGGTAAAATTTGTCTGCCATGCATTTTCTTACTAATCTGTTTCAATGTCTGCTGTGAAAATTTGTGTACACTTTTACAAAAAAAAAAAAAAAAATCCCTACTTATATACCCACTACTAAAAATCTGGGTCGGAGCACAGCAAACAAACAATTTTTTAACTGTGGCCCCAGATATTGTAATTGATAATGCTTTAACAAATTGCGTAATGTTACACAAGATGAAGCCCTGATATACAATAACAACTCTGCTCAAGTTGATAGTGTGCCTTTTGTTACTGAATATAATCCTTCCCTCCCTAACATTGGCAGTATCATACATACTGGGATTTATTTAAACTATTGCCAAATGTCTCAGTCCAACAGTTGCATTCCTCTAGACCCATCTTAGCATATAAACGTGGTAAAAATCTTAAAGACTTTATTGTAAAGTCTAGATATTCTGCACTGCCTCCAACCCCCGTCAGCACCTGTTCCAGCAAATGCCGACATACACATTTTAACTGGATAGTAGAAACTGAAAAATTTGCTAGTTCTTCAAATTTGTCTATGAATTTAATACAGACTGCACATCATCAAATGTCATTTATCTCATAACTTGTAACAAGAGGGCCAAGATGGCCCTAGGTTGCTCACCTGTGTAACACACCATAACAGTGTAAACATGTTTTACATAGTGATTACATGGAAACAAATATTCTGACCAATTTTCAGTAAGATTGGACCAAAAAACGTGGCATCTTGAGTGTAAACAAGCATTTTCTTGATTTGACCTAGTGACCTAGTTTTTTACCTCACATGACCCAGATACGAACTTGTCGAAGACTTCATGATAACACTCTGACCAAAATTTATGAAGATAGAACAAGAGATCACAGAGTGATCTTGGCGCCCACCACTGAGCCATTTCTGAATGTTCAAAATTTCAAGACTAGCTCAAGGTCAAAATCAAATTCAAAGTTCATTTCGGTTCACAAAACTGTGCATGTGGTCAGTGCATGTGGTCCAAAGTTGAAAGCTGTAGCTTGAGAAATGTGAAAGTAGGTCACTAGATCAATTTCAAGGTCAAAGTTAATTTTGGTACACAAAACTATGCATGCACTTCAAATTTGAATGCTAAGCTTGAGAAATATGAAAGTAGGTACTAGGTAAAAACAAGAGCACCGCCTTGCGTGTGCTGACGCTCATCCGATTTTTTTTGTGTAATAGAAATATTGTCCTACCCATGATTTTCTAAGTCTAAAAAGGGCCATCATTCTTGCAAAAGCAGGATAGAGTTATGTTTCTTGATGTACAGTGTCCACTTATGATGGTGAAAAACTGTTGCAAGTTTTAAAGCAATAGCTTTGATAGTTTATGAGAAAAGTTGACTTAAACATAATACTCAACCAAGAAAATGATTTTCTAAGTCCAAAAGGGGCAATAATTATTGCAAAAAGCAGGATGGAGTTATGTTGCTTGCTGTACAGGGTCAGCTTATGATGGTGAACAAGTGTTGCAAGTTTCAAAGCAATAGCTTTGATAGTTTAAGAGAAAAACTTGACCTAAACATAAAACTTAACCAAGAAATCTGATATTTTCTAAGTCCAAAAGGGGCCATAAATCTTGCAAAAAGCAGGACAGAGTTATGTTTCTTGCTATACAGGGTCAACTTATGATGGTGAACAAGTGTTGCAAGTTTTAAAGCAATAGCTTTGATAGTTTAGGATAAAAGCTGACCTAAACATAAAACTTAACCAAGAAAACTGATTTTCTAAGTCCAAAAGGGGCAATAAATCTTGCAAAAAGCAAGATGGAGTTATGTTTCTTGATGTACAGGGTCTGCTTATGATGGTGAACAAGTATTCCAAGTTTCAAAGCAATAGCTTTGATAGTTTAGGAGAAAAGTTGACCTAAACATAAAACTTAACCAAGAAATCTGATATCTTCTAAGTACACAAGGGGCCATAAATCTTGCAAAAAGCAAGATGGAGTTATGTTTCTTGCTATACAGGGTCAGCTTATGATGGTGAACAAGTATTCCAAGTTTCAAAGCAATAGCTTTGATAGTTTAGGAGAAAAGCTGACCTAAACATAAAACTTAACCAGGCAACGCCGACGCAGACGCCGACGCCGACAACCGCTCAAGTGATGACAATAACTCATCATTTTTTTTCAAAAAATCAGATGAGCTAATAAAGGTCAAATTTCAATTCAGAACACAAAAGTATGCATGTGGTCCAAATTTGAAGCATGTAGCTTCAGAAATGTGAAAGTAGGTCACTAGGTCAATCTCAAGGTCAAAGTTCATTTCCGTACACAAAACTATGCACATGGTCCAAATTTGAAGGCTGTTGCTTGAGAAATGTAAAAGTAGGTCACTAGGTCAAAATCAAGGTCAAATCTCATTTCGGAACACAAAACTATGCATGTGGTCCAAATTTGAAGCTTGTACCTTCAAAAATATGCAAGTAGGTCACTAGGTCAATTTCAAGGTCAAAGTTTGTTTGGGTACACAAAACTATGCATGCGGTTAAAATTTGAAGGCTGTAGCTACAGAAATGTGAAAGTAGGTCACTAGGTCAAGATCAAGGTCAACACATGTCAAGGTTCATCTTGCCACTCAAAACTATACATGTGGTCCAAATTTGAATGAACCATGTGACTCCCAGGGCATGGCCATATTTGACCCTAGGGGGATAATTTGAACAAAATTGGTAGAGAACCACTAGATGATGCTACATTGCAAATATCAAAGCCCTAGGCTTTGTGGTTTGGACAAGAAGATTTTCAAGTTTTTCCCTATATAAATCTATGTAAACCTTGTGACCCCCAGGACGGGGTCATATTTGACTCTAGGGTAATAATTTGAACAATGTTAACACAGGACCACTAGATGATGTCACATACAAAATATCAAAGCCCTAGGCCCTGTGGTTTTGGACAAGAAGTGTTTCGAAGTTTTTCCCTATATAAATCTATAGATGTAAATTATAAAAATAAACAAAGGGCCATAACTCACTCAAGATTTCAGATTTCAGATTTTATTCAAGAACTAGGCCCATATGGGCATCAGCGTTGTAAAGGCAACATTTACATGCAAATACATGTATATAAAACAAAACGTATACATGTAAAAAATACATAGCAGATACTGTATCTTACTGTAGGTATTTAACGGAAGATATATGCATATCTGACGTAAATCAATAACTTCTGACTAGCACCAGATTAACAGATTCACTGAGTAACATACATAACTTTTTGTGTAAATAATGCCAACTTCAGGAGAAGGGTTTCATCACAACTTTGAAACAAACATTGAAAATTATTATCATTTGAAATCTGGTGATGAAATGGAATGTATTTCTGTCTATCCAGATCAAAAAAAGGACAATCAAAAATATAATGACACTCATCACCCAAATGCTGCATTATTACACAAGTGACATGTCCTCTCATCATGGACATTATTAAGAAATATACCCTTTTCAACTGGCAACTTATTATTACGGCACCTAAAATGGCTTAAGGATAATGCAAGATTTGATGGTAACAATTTCAAATAGTCTTCAAATTTAAAGACTGTCTTGAATATTTTATAACGCTCACATTTTCTTGAGTTTTGAACCATTCTGGTCCAAGTTTGTATATACTGATCCTTTAATCTAAGCTTAATAATATTACGAAAATAAAGTGGCGAAGGAACTGACTGATTAATCCAATATTCTGCAAATCCAAGCTGTTCTAATGTATCCTTAACATATGAAATCCAAGGGCAACAATATACATCATGAATATGAAGCTTATACATTAACTTATACAGAATATGGCTGATTTTATCAGTTTTACTTTCAATAACCTTTCACCAATAATTAAGTAATCTACTTTTGACAATAACATTAATGGCAATGCCCCTAGTTCACCAAATACCATAACATTTGGTGCGGATTTTTTAACTTTTAGTAACATCTTTAAAAATTTTAGTTGAAAAGTTTCAATTAAACTAATATCACTGCTACCCCACACCTCAGATCCATACAAAAATATAGGCATTATCATTGTTTCAAATAGATGTAACTGTAAATCAATACTTAGTTGAAGTTTTCTTGCTTTTCTTAACAGAGAATACATAGCTTTTTAGCCTGATCTACTAAATGTTTTTTCGTCTCGTGGAAATTACCATTATAATTAAACTTTATGCCTAGATAACTAAAATTATCAACAGTATCAAGTACTTCACCATTATAACGGAAAACTGGTTTTATTCTCACTTTACCTCGAGAAAAAACAACAACTTTAGTTTTACTAGAGTTAACAGTCAGTTTCCACATATCACAATATTCTGACATTGCATTTAAAGATGTTTGTAGCTCATTTGGTGTCTCAGCAAAACGTACAGTGTCATCTGCATAGAGTAATAAAAATAATTTGAAAAACACTTCAGTAGTATCATCACTTAAAAACTCTTTAACATCATTTGATAGAGTAGTTAGTCCTTTGTAAAAATGTGTCATAAAGGACACTAAATCATTCAGAAAAATAGAAAAAAAGTATTGGTGATAAATTTTCACCCTGTCGAACTCCAGATGCACTAATGAAAAAATTTAAGAGACCTTGACTGCTTTTAACACAAGATTTTGCTTGATCATAAATTGAGTAAATAACTTTAAAAACTTTTTTATCAACATTATGTTGAAGTAACTTCCTTCATAAACAAACTCGACTAACAGAATCAAAAGCTTTCTTATAGTCTATAAAAGCACAATAAAGATGACATTTCTTACTTAAATAAAAATCAATTAATAATTTTAGTGAAAAAATATGGTCAACAGTGCCATAATGTTTTCGAAGACCTGCTTGTTCTTCACAAAGTAGTCCTGCTGATTCCAAGAAATTGTTTAACCTATTATTTAGTACACTAGTAAATAACTTGCCCAGACAACTTAGGACCATAATTCCACGATAATTATCTGGGTCATTGACATCACCTTTCTTTTTATAAATTGGAAATATTACTCCCTTACACCATGAAAAATTGGTGAACCAGTCAGGGGGACACAACTAGGGTACCAATACATCATTCTGACAAAGTTTGGTCAAAATCCCCCGAGTAGTTTCTGAGAAGATATGATAACAAGAAATTGTTAACGGACAGACGGACAGGACTGACGGACAACGGACGCAGAGTGATTTGAATAGCCCACCATCTGATGATTGGGCTAATAAAAATGTGCCCCCTGGGGTATGAACAAGCTTATTCTTTGATTTGACCTGGTGACCTAGGATAGGGTCATAAATGGGGCCTCTAGGTTGTTTACAAGCTTTTCCTTTTATTTAACCTGATGACCTATTTTTTGACCCGACATGACCTAGTTTCGATCCGGGCCTAGAGATCATCAAGATAATCATTCTGTGCAAGTTTGTATCAAATCAAAGGCTGAGAAGGCCAAAATAGAAAATTCTGCCCCTTTCAGAACTCTATTACCCATGATGGAATCTAGGTGGTTTTCGAAAAGAACCGAGATCTTATCGTGACTTAAGTTGTGTGTAAGTGTGGTTAAAATCAAACATAAAATGTCACTTCTATCATGTTCACAAGGGAAAAATTCCCAAATTTTGGCCCTTTTAGCGGCCAATCAGGGGCCGTAACTCCGGAACCTATGATTGGATCTGACAGTTTCATCATGGAATCCAAGATTTATTGTTGTTGAAGATATTTTGCAAGTTTGTATCAAATCAAACAATAAATGAAGTCTCTATATGGCTGCAAAAGCCAAAATAGCAAATTTTGGACCTTTAAGGGGCCATAACTCTGGAACCCATGGCGGGATCAGGCCAGTTTTCGAAAGGTACCAAGATATTATGCCAATACAAGTTGTGTGCAAGTTTGGTTAAAGTTGATTGCAAAATGTTGTCTCTATCGTGTTCACAAGTCAAAAATAGCAAATTTTGGCCCTTTAAGGAGCCATAACTCTGGAACCCATGACGGGATCTGGCCAGTTTACGAAAGGAATCGAGATATTATACCAGTACAAGTTGTGTGCAAGTTTTATTAAAGCTGATTGCAAAATGTGGTCTCTATCATGTTCACAAGCCAAAAATGGCAATTTTGGCCATTTAAGGGGCCATAACTCTTAATACCCATGATGGGATCTGGCCAGTTTTCGAAAGGAACCAAGTTTTATGCCCATACAAGATGTGTGCAAGTTTGATTAAAATCAGATACAAAATGTGGTCTTTATCGTGTTCACAGAGATTGTGGACCGACAGATGGATGGACGACGGACGAAGGGCGATCACAAATGCTCACCCTGTCACTACTTGACAGGTGAGCTAAAAAGTGTAACATGCAATATGTATGCCAAACACGACAACAGGTTTCTAAATGTATGAACAGTCATAAATTTGACATTAATAATTTCTGCAATCCTGCATATGCTAGTGGCATACATGCCATAATTTTTCAGAACGTTTCCGGGATTCTGAGTTAAAATTTTCCGGGATTTTTACCGTTTGTTGCGGGACATACACCGTGACATTGGTATTTGTCTGTTTCATGCAAAAATATCGTAATATACATGTTGCTTCCTGAGATAAACATTGTTCACTCGCTTGTATTAATTTGCGGCAAATGTCGTCTAGCTTTCTAAGGGAGGTAAATAAGGGCAATACACATCTATTGTTCAGCACGTGAATTTATTGCGGTCCCGAGTTGAACAGAATTAGGAGACTTACTATATACGAAGAATCAACCTGGTCATTGTGATTTAGATTCTAGCTAATTTGGTATCATTCTAAAGCTTAAACATTTATCTAATAATTAAACTGAATCCTTAAAGGAATAAAATAAATCTTGTAGATAAAATCGACAATATAAAATATTTGGAGTCGTGTCAATTTTCATGGGTCAGTCGGCAAAGGCATTCAGCATTTTGATTTAGAATATGTGTGACAATCGATCTAGATCTTAAATAATTACAACCTTTTAAAATAATTATCGTTTAATTGACCGTTTTCAATAATCTCTTCCATAAAGGCTACAATTGTAGCTTTACCGCCAACGTGCTAAAAACAAAGAGATTTACGACTATTGTTCCTAATTTAACTATCATAAAACAGCTATTGATTGCATAATCCTGTCAGTTCTTAATCCGGGTCATCATAATAACTGACTGTAACTTAATCAGTGTCATCAAAAGATCGTTGCGTGATTAAAGCGGGCTTAATTAATCAACATGTGTCCCGCTCGAGGGCATGAAACTGATTAGGAATAAACAATGTGACACCGGGGACTGTTTATTGTGTAAAATTTAACAACTTATAGACAAAAACAAGTTTTTGGGGGGATTTTTTTTATTTGTTCCTGTATTTTTATTTTTCCGGGACATTTTAATACTGTCCGGGACACCGTGACGAGTATGTAATTTCCGGGACAATCCCGGACAATCCTGGACGTATCACATGTATGGCTAGTGGTGTGACTACACTTTGTAACAGTACTGATCACAATTTTGATGATTTCAGTTTTTTACCAGTTGACATTGTTGATAATGATATGGATAGATTATTACTTGAAACTTCCTGGATTCACAAGTTAAACACCATGCATCCATCTGGTATGAACACCAACATATTGTTTAATGTGTGATAAAATTGTAATGGCTTTTATATAATAACACTTTTACAATATTCTTGCACCTTAGATATTATGACTGTATAGTATTATTTTTGATTTATTTTTTGACTTTAAAATAATATTAATATTTTATGTTAAAATAAAGAACATATATGCTCTAATTTCCAGCATTTTAATATTTTATTGCCAATTTATTACCTCCCCTTCAGGTTTTTTTTTTATTCTATAGCAGCAGCCGAATATCGGCCTCGTCCCTCAGCCGAGGATTTCCCCCACAGCCAAGGATTTCCCCTACCGCAGTCCGAAATTCCCCTACGTCCGAAATTTCCCCCTCCGAAACCGTAAACAAAGCAAGGGAGATTACTCCGTTAGTTCATATTGACGCTTTACGATACTGTTTTACAACATCATCGGTTCCGATACCAAGCGTAAACAAGAGCACTGCCTTGCGGGTGCTGACGCTCATCTGATTTTTTTTGTGTAATAGAAATATTGTCCTACCCATGATTTTCTAAGTCTAAAAAGGGCCATCATTCTTGCAAAAAGCAGAATAGAGTTATGTTTCTTGATGTACAGTGTCCACTTATGATGGTGAAAAACTGTTGCAAGTTTTAAAGCAATAGCTTTGATAGTTTATGAGAAAAGTTGACTTAAACATAATACTCAACCAAGAAAATGATTTTCTAAGTCCAAAAGGGGCAATAATTATTGCAAAAAGCAGGATGGAGTTATGTTGCTTGCTGTACAGAGTCAGCTTATGATGGTGAACAAGTGTTGCAAGTTTCAAAGCAATAGCTTAGATAGTTTAAGAGAAAAAGTTGACCTAAACATAAAACTTAACCAAGAAATCTGATATTTTCTAAGTCCAAAAGGGGCCATTAATCTTGCAAAAAGCAGGATGGAGTTCTGTTTCTTGCTGTACAGGGTCAACTTATGATGGTGAACAAGTGTTGCAAGTTTCAAAGCAATAGCTTTGATAGTTTAGGATAAAAGCTGACCTAAACATAAAACTTAACCAAGAAAACTGATTTTCTAAGTCCAAAAAGGGCAATAAAACTTGCAAAAAGCAAGATGGAGTTATGTTTCTTGATGTACAGGGTCTGCTTATGATGGTGAACAAGTATTCCAAGTTTCAAAGCAATAGCTTTGATAGTTTAGGAGAAAAGTTGACCTAAACATAAAACTTAACCAAGAAATCTGATATTTTCTAAGTACAAAAGGGGCCATAAATCTTGCAAAATGCAAGATGGAGTTATGTTTCTTGCTATACAGGGTCAGCTTATGATGGTGAACAAGTATTCCAAGTTTCAAAGCAATAGCTTTGATAGTTTAGGAGAAAAGCTGACCTAAACATAAAACTTAACCAGGCAACGCCGACGCCGACAACCGCTCAAGTGATGACAATAACTCATCATTTTTTTTCAAAAAATCAGATGAGCTAAAAAACTAAAATATCTGAGTCATTTTCGGAGGTAAGCGGGGATTGTTAAAAAAAACTTCTTTTTTCATCGGCAAAAGACGTAAGTATATGTAATAACAAGAGCACCGCCTTGCGGGTGCTGACGCTCATCTGATTTTTTTTGTATAATAGAAATATTGTCCTACCCATGATTTTCTAAGTCTAAAAAGGGCCATCATTCTTGCAAAAAGCAGGATAGAGTTATGTTTCTTGATGTACAGTGTCCACTTATGATGGTGAAGAACTGTTGCAAGTTTTAAAGCAATAGCTTTGATAGTTTATGAGAAAAGTTGACTTAAACATAATATTCAACCAAGAAAATGATTTTTCTAAGTCCAAAAGGGGCAATTATTATTGCAAAAAGCAGGATGGAGTTATGTTGCGTGCTGTACAGGGTCAGCTTATGATGGTGAACAAGTGTTGCAAGTTTCAAAGCAATAGCTTTGATAGTTTAAGAGAAAAAGTTTACCTAAACATAAAACTTAACCAAGAAATCTGATATTTTCTAAGTCCAAAAGGAGCCATAAATCTTGCAAAAAGCAGGATGGAGTTATGTTTCTTGCTGTACAGGGTCAGCCTATGATGGTGAACAAGTGTTGCAAGTTTTAAAGCAATAGCTTTGATAGTTTAGGATAAAAGCTGACCTAAACATAAAACTTAACCAAGAAAACTGATTTTCTAAGTCCAAAAGGGGCAATAATTCTTGCAAAAAGCAAGATGGAGTTATGTTTCTTGATGTACAGGGTCTGCTTATGATGGTGAACAAGTATTCCAAGTTTCAAAGCAATAGCTTTGATAGTTTAGGAGAAAAGTTGACCTAAACATAAAACTTAACCAAGAAATCTGATATTTTCTAAGTACAAAAGGGGCCATAAATCTTGCAAAAAGCAAGATGGAGTTATGTTTCTTGCTATACAGGGTCAGCTTATGATGGTGAACAAGTATTCCAAGTTTCAAAGCAATAGCTTTGATAGTTTAGGAGAAAAGCTGACCTAAACATAAAACTTAACCAGGCAACGCCGACGCAGACGCCGACGCCAACAACCGCTCAAGTGATGACAATAACTCATCATTTTTTTTCAAAAAATCAGATGAGCTAAAAATAAAAACATAGTTTAAAGTGTTTATTATGCATAATTGTAAATTCCCCCACCCCCCTCACCCCACCACCCGAGTGAAAAAAATCCCCCAAAACTGCTCGTCGCGCGCTATTTTCTTCCCCCAATGACAGGCTGGGGCCCCTTATCCCAGTCGTAAAAAAAACCCTGCCCTTATTGTTGTTTCAAGGTCCCCTTTTCCACCACTTGACTGCAGTTTTTCTATAATTTTTATTTCTTATTAAAGTTTTTATCCTTTTGTTTGTTTCTGTAATTATGTATGTGTGGTTAGCTTTTAAATTAATAATAACAATATTATTATTACTATAATAATTATAAGTATTGTTAATTCTGGCATACGTGTATATTTCAAAATGTATGTAGATATGTTGGGTTTGATTTTTTCTCTACTTCATACTGAAGAAATATATTTTTCGATAAATACCCACCGTATCATTATGATCCATATCTATATATACATTAATACAAATATATTCTATATTTGCGCTTTTTGTCAAATTGACGTTCGCGTCCAAACGGACGTGACGTCGTTTGTATTGTACATTGTTATTTCTGACAAAGACATAAAAGTCGAAACTAGTAAAGAATGTGTTGTATTGGTAATTTTAAATCCTTTTGATCTATTAACTACATATGGAATAATTCTTACAAACAGAACACCAGTATGACTAGAAATAAGTATAGCAGACATATTTTAATCGAATTATTTGAAAATGGATCTATTAGCTTTTTGTAGGAATTCAGCTTATCAACTGACATCAATGCACAATTAGTAAAGGCCATTTATGGCCAAGATGCCAAATAAAGGAAAAAACTCGCAAAGAATTGATTTTTTGTGTAAGTATTATACAAGATGTATGCAACAACATATAAAAAGTATAGAAAAGTATCATGATATGCAAAATGTCTATTTTTGGGGTTAAAATGTTCAAAATATTAATGAAACTGCGGATTTCTGGAATCGGCTCATAACAACAGATTTATGCATCTAACGAGGTCCAACTTAGGCACAACGTTAGATTACTATATTGTGCAAAATGTAAACTAATTAGAAATTTAGAAGAAAACAAAATGGCGTCCTAAATCCAATATGGCCGCCATAAAAAACGACATTTAAACCAGAATTGTCATCGATTTTATGTCAAATTGTCTCATATCATTGCTTTTACATATGATTAGCTGGTTATTGTTAGTTACAGTATGCAGTTTACATAAGATGGAAAACATTCTGCCAGCAGATTCAATACGGGGCAATAGTGAAGTACAAAGACAAAATTGCCGAGTCATTCGGCAGTAGAAATTGTCGTAAAGCAGCAATGACTTAATTATTTATTAACAAAATATACGAGTATAGGTACTTTTCTTTCTTAGTAAGATCATTTCCCATATGATAATTATGGTTTTGAGGCAAAATTACATTAAAAAGTGTTTTCAGTTAATTTTTAGCTCGACTATTCGAAGAATAGGGGAGCTATCCTACTCGCCCCGGCGTTGGCGTGAGTGTGAGCATCACACAAATGTTAAAGTTTGCGTACCATCCCAAATATTTTCAAAGTCCACTGAGATATTGCTTTGATATTTTGCATACTTGTTGGCCATCATGACCCCAGTCTGTAAAAAGGAGGAGGCAACTCTATCAAGCATTTTTACTGAATTATGGCCCCTTTTCGATTTAGAATATGCTTATTGTAATGTTAAAGTTTGCGTACCATCCCAAATATTTTCAAAGTCCATTGAGATATTGCTTTCATATTTTGCATACTTGTTTACCATCATGACCCCAGTCTGTAAAAAGGAGGAGGCAATTCTATCAAGCATTTTTACTAAATTATGGTCCCTTTTCGACTTAGAATATGCTTATTGTAATGTTAAAATTTGCGTACCACCCCAAATATTTTCAAAGTCCATTGAGATATTGCTTTCATATTTTGCATACTTGTTTACCATCATGACCCAATTCTGTAAAAAGGAGGAGACAACTCTATCAAGCATTTTGACTCAATTATGGCCCCTTTTCGACTAAGAATATGCTTATTGTAATGTTAAAGTTTTACTCATAGCTTATCTTATACTATCAAGCACTGAGAATAGTCGAGCATGCTGTTGACTGACAGTTCTCGTCTTTTTCATTAAATAGGAAATGGCACATACAAATAGTCCTCGGCCTTTTTCTTCCAATTTTTTTTGCTCTGTAGAGCTATTTTCCTTATATTTTGCAATTATATTTCTGAAATGACATGAAAGATCTATGATTGACATGTACGTAGCATTTTCACAATGAAATAATAACATGACAATATTTGTCATGGAAACTTATATCATACACTACCACTACAATCTGGGGTCTCCTTTTCAGCTATTTTTGCAATTTGTGTGTTTGACTGAAAATATTTTTCTTGCATCAAACATAACCGCCGCTTTTCTTTTGATCTTTATTCCGCACTTATAACACGCACTTCTTTAATAAATTGTAAGTTACAGACATTCTAAATTGGTCCTGATGTGAGCTGCAGCCATTGAAAATATGTCAATTTTATATAGTGTAAAGACAAACAGCTATTTAGTGTGTTATAACCTTATGAACGACTTGGGTTAATAACAGTCATAGCTTGATCTCAGCATCGCACATTATGTTATATACAGTCATATAGTAAAAGAGGACCAACTATTTGTTAGATCATATACTCGTGTATTCAATGTAAAATATGTTTCGAATTTGGGCCAGTCAGAGACAAGTTCCATAAATAGCACCAGTCAAAACACACCTCTGCTAGGGTATAGATGAGTGGATGAATTACAATGAAGTCATTCTGTATCCACACATCAAGGATTCAACTTATAATTTATCCCTGAAAAAAAACTGTTGCAGCTACACTGTCTGGGCAGATAAATTATATAAAAAGACGTTTGAGACTAAAGAAGAGTTGCAGTATTGTAAATAGGTTTCGAGCGTAAACGCCAGCGCATAGAAATTAAACCTTTACGGGATAGACGATAGAAAATATAGGCTGATCATCGGAAATCTGAGACAGAGACGTTTGGTTTGGTAATCGTCTGAGTCAGTAAGAGAACGAGGTTCAACGTTATCGCTGAAGTACAGCCAAAGCTAATGCTATATTTTATAGCATATAAGCACTGAGCATCCGAGAGTTAGGGCAATCATACTGAGTTGCAGCTTCATATAAGAGAACACCGGCTGAACATCTATGCGAAAGGACACTCGTATGTTGTCGATTCATTGGCGGACAGGAACTTCAAAGAAAAAAGTTAAATACAGTATTCCCAGCCTATAGGAGTTTGAGCTGATTATCATTAGTTTAAGGTTGTTAGTTTGAAACATTGAGTGATTCGCCTGATCCCTGAAATCATTACAGTCATGAATCATTTAGGCGAGGTAGCCAGAGAATAAAAATATTTATAAGGTTCTGTGTATGGTCTCACAGCTCTACGTTTTAACATAGCACAGTCACCATAGCGATTGGATACATTACACTGTTCAAGATACTAAAGGCGTAAGCATTTTCCTGTGTCATATAACTCGTATCCTGATATTTACATATGATATGTTGAAGTGTTGTTATGATATAAATTTCTATGCTACTGCGAATCGTACTTTAGTAAAATGTATTCAATTAATGTTTTTTTAAGGTTATGACACACTTAATAGCTGTTCTTTTTTTATTCTTTATAACATTCACATATTTCCAATGACTATTTTAAATGTCTGTAAGTTATATTTTCTTGCAGAATATTGTCGATACTGAAGCAGGGTTCATGCTTGATGCAGAAAAATATTTTCAGGCATACACATAAACTGCAAAATTAGCTAAACAATGAGATCCCAAACTACAGTGGTAGTGTATGATCTAAGTCAACATGACACATTCTGTAGTGTTGCTATTTTATTATGAAAATGCTACCTACATGTCAAGCACAGATCTATCATTTGATTTCAGCAAATATTGCAAAGAAAATAAGGAAAATAGCTCTAAAGAGCCAGATTTCAATTTTTGCCAACATTCCCTTGTATGTTACAGCAGACTAAATAGCTGTTCTTCATTATTCTATATAAAATTGTCATATTTCCAATGGCTGCAGCACACATCAGGGCCTACTTTAAATGTCTGTATCTTACATTCTCTTGACGAACATTGTCAGTGCTGAATAAAAATCAGAAAAAATGGGGGTTATGTTTGATGCAAGAAAAATATTTTTAGTCGAACCATTTTTAGCGTTATTTCTTTATTCGTGGTCTGTATAGTCTTAATGATCCTATGGCGGCCATTTTGGAATTGAGAAGCCATTTGGATATGCCCATAAAGCCCATGTCTACTATTTTGTTGCAATGTTTGCACATCGCTTTGTGCCAGTTTTCGTGGACCACCAACCACAGATACGTTAACAACCATTTTTTATTGACAACACAGCTGTTTTCCGTTGCCATTTCCTGGAAACAACGAAACATGGAGCGCATAATCACACGTCCTGAAAACCGTAACTTCAACATTTCGTACTGAATACAATTTGTACGTCGTAAGAAATGCCCTTTTATACGCAACATGCGCATTGTACTTTCAAGGTCTTTTTTTTTAATTTTTAATTCATCCAACAGATCCAAATTCAAGTACTTTTCAAGGCTGTGTAAACCCTGTTTTCACCTACATATGTCTACATAAACCATCAGACCCCTAGGACGGGGCCATATTTGACCTTTGGGAGATAATTTGAACAATCTTGGTAGAAGAGTTCTAGATGCTGCCACATACCAGATATCAAAGCCCTAGGCCCTTTGGTTTTGGATGAGAATATTTTTGAAGTTTTTCCCTATATAAGTCTAATTTAATCCATGTGACCCCCAGGGCTGGGCCATATTTGAGCCTAGGGGGAAATCTAAAGAATCTTCTTGTGGTTTTGGACAAGAAGATTTTTTAAGTTTTTCTTTTCATCTGCCAAGGCAACCAGAGTTCTGTATGGAATGCAATTCTTCGAACAATTTTTAAAGAAGACCATCCAAGGAACATTCCTGTGAAGTTTCATCAAAATTGGCCAAGTGGTTAAGGAGGAGATGTTGTTTAAAGGAAAGTGTGAACGGACACCAGACGCACGCAGCAACACATGACGGACAACAGACACAGCATGATCCCAATAGCTCACCATGAGCATTGCTCAGGTGAGCTAAAAATTCCTTCTTTCATGGTCATCTTGACATCAAGCATGTTCATCTGTGAAAGTTTTGAAGCAAATGAGGCCAATAGTGTGGGAGAAGTTTAAAACACAAGATGTTTCTCTATATTCTATATGGCAAAACTATCTACGGGCCATAACTGCAGTAAAAATAGTAGCAGAAAAAAATTCCTTCCTTTATGGTCATCTGCACATCAAGCTTGTTCAACTGTGAAAGCTTGAAGAAAATCAGGCTTATAGTGTGGAAGGAGTTGGAAACACAAGATTTCGTGACATAAGGATGGATGTAATTATGAGCAGCAGCAACACTATATGGCCCCCTCATAAATGCCGGGGCATAAAACGAGCTGTCACAGGAGACAGCGTGCTCGACTATTTCGATGCTGGATAGTGAAACTGGGCACATCTGAGGAAACTAGAGCTGTCACTGGAGTGTTTAATGACTCCAATTGTGGATGAAGATATTGCACAATAGCCTGAGTCTATGTCAAAAATATCAACTTAAAGTAATAACAGAGGTAAAGATAAAATGTATCAAAACACTATATAAGTATATCCTAAGCAAAAAAGGGCATAATTCATTAAATATTGGTGCCAGAGTTGTGCAGTTTGTGTCATATAGTGTGGGTGATGATGTTGAACAACTATTTTAAGTTTGAATCAAGTCCATTCAGTAATAACAGAGACAGAGTGAAAGTGCATCAAAACTTTAACCTAAAATTCTAAATAAAAAGGGGAAATAATTCATAAAAAAATGGTGCCAGAGTTATGCACCTTGCATCATATGATAAGGGTAATGATGTTGAACAACTGTTTAAGTTTGAATCAGATCCATTCAGTAATAACAGAGATAGAGTGAAAGTGTATAAAACTTTAACCTGAAATTCTAAGTAAAAAGGGGAATAATTTTGAAAAATTGTGCCAGAGTTATGCATCTTGTGTCATATGATGTGGGTGATGATGCTGAACAACTATTTTAAGTTTGAATCAAATCCATTCAGTAATAACAGAGGTAGAGTGAAAGTGCACCAAATTTTTAACCTGAAATTCTAAGTAAAAAGGGGGAATAATTCATGAAAAAATGGTGCCAGAGTTATGCACCTTGTGTCATATGATGTGGGTGATGATGTTGAACAACTATTTTAAGTTTGAATCAAATCCATTCAGTAATAACAGAGATAGAGTGAAAGTGCATCAAAACTTTAACCTGAAAATCTAAGTGAAAAAGGGGGGATAATTCATGAAATATTGGTGCCAGACTTATGGCCCTTATGTCAGATGATGTGGATGATGATGAGGAATAAGTATGTCAAGTTTGAATTAAATCCATCAAGTAATTACAGAGATATGTTGAAAAAAGAGAAAGTGCACCAAAACTTTAACCAAGGTGGGGACGCGGAAAGACGCCGACGCCGACGCGAGTAGGATAGCTCTCCTTATACTTCGTATAGTCGAGCTAAAAAGGAATTATTTGAGGGAATTTAGTAGAGGGTCATTTAAGGTCATAGCTATTTTGAAATCTAACCATCAATGTCAGAAAAGAACATTTTCAAAGTTTTCCATATCTATAGGGAAAACTTGCCCCACCCCCTGGAAGCTATGTTTTTGATGAAGGACTTTGGTATAGATTCATCAAAGGAACATTTCTATGAAACTATTTCAAAACTGGGCCAGCAGTTTCTGCGAAGATTTTCCTGTTGGTTGCCATAGCAACCAGAATTCAGCAGGATAACAAACTTGAAGGAATCTCAAAGGGGACCACTTAAATAGCATTCATGTGAAGATGGTTGAAATTGGCACAGAGGTTTAGGAGGAAATGTTCTTTAAAGAAATTGTGGACAACAGACGGACAGACAACAGACACACAATGATCCTTAAAGATCATCATGAGCACTTTGTGCTCAGGTGAGCTAAAAATACAATCCAAGTGGATTCGAGACTTTTGTAACTAGAAAATGCTTTTGTAAAAAAGCGCATGTCTCCCCAAATGCAAAGTCCTATAGGCAAGAAGTCAATAGGGGTCAGGAGCGAAAGTCAAAGAGACACTGATGGTTGGCTGCAATAGGGATCATCTACTTGGCATGTCCAGTCATCCCGCTAAATTTCAACACTCTTGGCCTAGTGGTTCTCAAGTCACTGTTCAGGCTCCTGTGAACTTGACCTTTGATCAAGTGACCTCAAAATAAATAGGGGTCATCTACTCTGCATGTTCAATCATCCTATTAAGTTTCAACATTGTAGGTCAAGTGGTTCTCAAGTTATTTCCAAAAAATGATTTTACATGAACAGGCCACTGTGACCTTGACCTTTAATTGACTGACTCCAAAATCAATAGGGGTCATCTACTCTGCATGTTCAATCATCCTATGAAGTTTCAACATTCTGGGTCAAGTGGTTCTCAAGTTATTGATCGGAACTGGTTATCAATGTTCAGGCCCCTGTGACCTTGACCTTTAATGGAGTGACCCCAAAAACAATAGGGGTCATTTACTCTGTATGAACAATCATCCTATGAAGTTTCAACATTCTGGGTCGAGAGGTTCTCAAGTTATTGATTGGAAATGGTTTTCCATGTTCAGGCCCCTGTGGCCTTGACCTTTAACAGAGTGACCCCAGAAGCGTTAGGGGTCATCTACTCTGCATGACCAATCATCCTATGAAGTTTCATCATTCTGGGTCAAGTGGTTTTCAAGTTACTGACCGGAAATGGTTTTCAATGTTCAGGCCCCTGTGGCCTTGACCTTTCACAGAGTGACCCCAAAATCGTTAGGGGTCATCTACTATGCATGACCAATCATCCTATGAAGTTTCAACATTCTGGGTCAAGTGGTTCTCAAGTTACTGACCGAAAATGGTTTTCAATGTTCAGGCCCCTGTGACCTTGACCTTTAATGGAGTGACCCCAAAATCGATAGGGGTCATCTACTTTGCATGTACAATCATCCTATGAAGTTTCAACATTCTGGGTGAAGTGGTTCTCCAGTTATTGATCGGAAATGGTTTTCCATGTTCAGGCCCCTGTGACCTTGACCTTTGATGGAGTGACCCCAAAATCAATAGGGGTCAGCTACTCTTCATGATCAATCATCCTATGAAGTTTCAACATTCTGGGTCAAGTGGTTCTCTTGTTATTGATCGGAAATGGTTTTCAATGTTCAGGCCCCTGTGACCTTGACCTTTGACGGAGTGACCCCAAAATCAATAGGGGTCATCTACTCTTCATGACCAATCATCCTATGAAGTTTCAACATTCTGGGTCAAGTGGTTCTCTAGTTATTGATCGGAAATGGTTTTCAATGTTCAGGCCCCTGTGACCTTGACCTTTGACAGAGTGACCCCAAAATCAATAGGGGTCATCTACTCTTCATGATCAATCATCCTATGAAGTTTCAACATTCTGGGTCAAGTGGTTCTCTAGTTATTGATCGGAAATGGTTTTCAATGTTCAGGCCCCTGTGACCTTGACCTTTGACGGAGTGACCCCAAAAACAATAGGGGTCGTCTACTCCAGCAGTCCTACAACCCTATAAAGTTTGAAGGTTCTAGGTCAAATGGTTCTCCAGTTATTGCTCGGAAATGAAGTGTGACGTACGGACGGACGGACGGACGGAAGGACGGACGGACAGACGGACGGACAGGGCAAAAACAATATGTCTCCTGGGGAGACATAATTAAAAGTCTACCATCAGATACAACGATGTCCTTTGCTTCTTCAGTTCCAGTAATAATTAAATCTTTTGGTTCCTCAACCTTAGTAACAGACACCTCATCTGAAACAAAATGTAATAATGTATTTAAACAGTAGATAATACTGCAATACAGGAAAGAAATTGTACAATTCAAACCAGACATACAGTACATAATGATAACATTGTTTATCATCAAGGCAGTGTCTTCCTACTTTTTACTTGATAACTGTATTTTTAACCAACAAGAATTGATACATGTTCAAAAATGATAGCTGAACATATGGTTCAAGAAAAATGGCAAGCAGGTCGCTGCTACTAAAATTACTTTTAAGTCGTTAAACAAATTACTTTTAAGTCGTTAAACAAGAGGGCCCTGAAGACCTTGTTTCACTCACCAAACCTAGTTCTTATTCCAGACAAGAAATGCGGCAATGCCACGAAACCAGGTTTTCAACACTTTTCATAAGAATAAACAAGAGGACCATGATGGTCCTGAATCGCTCACCTCTTCCCACATGACCCAAATTTGAGTATGACGTCGTTTTTTCTATTATTTGATATATATCGACCTAGTTTTTGAGCTCATGTGACCCAGTTTTGAACTTGACCTAGATATTATCAAGATAAAAATTCTGACCAATTTTCATGAAGATCCATTGAAAAATATGGTCTCTAGGTTTTTCTATTATTTGACCTATTGACCTAGTTTTCGAAGGTACGTGACCCTGTTTCGAACTTTACCTAGATATCATCAAGGTGAACATTCTCACTAATTTTCATGAAGATCTCATGAAAAATATGGCCTCTAGAGAGGTCACAAGGTTTTTCTATTTTTATACCTACTGGCCTAGTTTTTGACCGCACATGACCCAGTTTCGAAACTGACCTAGATATCATCAAGGTGAACATTCAGATCAATTTTCATGAAGATCCATTGAAAAATTTGGCCTCTAGAGAGGTCAAAAGATTTTAATAATTTTAGACCTACTGACCTAGTTTTTGACCACAGTTGACTCAGTTTCAAACCTGACCTAGATATCATCAAGATGAACATTCAAACCAACTTTCATACAGATCCCATGAAAAGTATGGCCTCTAGAGATGTCACAAGGTTTTTTATTATTTGACCTACTGATCTAGTTTTTTATGGCACGTGACCCAGTTTCAAACTTGACCTAGATATCATCAAGGTGAACATTCTGACCAATTTTTATGGAGATCCATTCACAAGTATGGCCTCTAGAGAGGTCACAAGGTTTTTCTATTATTTGACCTACTGACCTAGTTTTTGACGGCACGTGACCCACTTTCGAATTTGATCTAGATATCATCAAGATGAACATTCAGATTAACTTTCATACAGATCCCATGAAAAATATGGCCTCTAGAGAGCTCACAAGGTTTTTCTATTATTTGACCTACTGACTTAGTTTTTGAAGGCACGTGACCCACTTTCGAACTTGACCTAGATATCATCAAGGTGAACGTTCTGACTAATTTTCATGAAGATGTCATGAAATATATGGCCTCTAGAGAGGTCACAAGGTTTTTCTATTTTTAGACCTACTGACCTAGTTTTTGATAGCACGTGACCCAGTTTCGAACTTGACCTAGATATCATCAAGATGAACATTCAGACCAACTTTCATACAGATCCCATGAAAAATATGGCCTTTAGAGAGGTCACAAGGTTTTTCTATTATTTGACCTACTGACCTAGTTTTTGAAGGCATAAGACCGAGTTTCGAACTTGACCTAGATATCATCAAGGTGAACGTTCTGACCAATTTTCATGAAGATCTTGTGAAATATATGGCCTCTAGAGAGGTCACAAGGTTTTTCTATTTTTAGACCTACTGACCTAGTTTTTGATGGCACGTGACCCAGTTTCGAACTTGACCTAGATATCATCAAGATGAACATTCTGACCAACTTTCATAAAGATCCCATGAAAAATGTGACCTCTAGAGTGGTCACAAGGTTTTTCTATTTTTAGACCTACTGACCTAGTTTTTGACCGCAAGTGACCCAGTTTCGAACTTGACCTAGATATCATCAAGATGAACATTCTGATTAACTTTCATGAAGATCCCATGAAAAATGTGACCTCTAGAGTGGTCACAAGGTTTTTCTATTTTTAGACCTACTGACCTAGTTTTTGACCGCACGTGACCCAGTTTCGAACTTGACCTAGATATCATCAAGATGAACATTCTGACTAATTTTCATAAAGATCCCATGAAAAATGTGACCTCTAGAGTGGTCACAAGCAAAAGTTTACGGACGGACGCACGGACGGGACGGACGACGGACACCGCGCGATCACAAAAGCTCACCTTGTCACTTTGTGACAGGTGAGCTAAAAAGTATACTGAATCACAGTGCACCACTTTAAAGCACAACCCTAACCCTAACCCTAACCTAACCCTAACCCTATTTTTAGTAACAATGACCTTGACCTTGATCCCAGAAACCCCAAAATCAATCCCAAGCTACAACTTTATATAAGTTTTCTATACACCAAGTTTCATCATGATAGCTCATTCCTAAGTTAAGTTATTGACCGGAAACCCTTTTCCTATTTTAAGTTACAGTGACCTTGACCTTGACCCCAGAAACCCCAAAATCAATCCCAGACTTTGTCTTGATATAAGCTACATACATACCAAGTTTTATTCAAATATCTTTACCGAAACAAAAGTTATTGACCGGAAACCCTTTTTCTATTTTAAGTAACAGTGACCTTGACCTTGACCCCAGAAACCCCAAAATCAATCCCAGCCTTTGTCTTGATATAAGCTACAAACATACCAAGTTTTATTCAAATATCTTTACCGAAACAAAAGTTATTGACCGGAAACACCAGTTTGACGCCGCCATCCGCCCGCCCAACCAACGACATACCCCAATCTAATAACTCAGGTTTTCGTTGAAAACCTGGTTAATAAACTAGTAACTAACTGGCCTATATTTCATTAAAACTAACATTCTGACCGTGTTTATGCAAATCAGGTACATCAATAACAAGGTGTTTCAATGACCTGACCTAGTGAACTAGCATTTTACCCCATCACAGTTCAGATAGAAAATGTGTCTTCCTGGGTGTTAACAGGGTTTTCCTATGATTTATCCCAGTGACCTAGTTTTTTATCATAGATAATCCAGTATCAAACCTGAATTAGAATTCAGACAAGCACTCTAACAAAGTGTAATGGACATCAGGTACAAGATGTAGCCTCTTGAGTGTTAACCCCTTTAGTGTTAACATTTGACATAGTAACCTAGTTTCTGACCATAACCCAGTTATAGGACATAGATTTCATAGACAAAATTCTAAAAATGGTTTATGACCATCAAGTAGAAAATGTGGTCTCCAGAGTATTAACAAAGATTTCATGATTTAACCTTGTGACCTATATTCTAACTTCAGGTAACTTAGTTTTATACTTAATGTAGGTTTCATAGGAACAAACAATCTGACAAAAATGTATGAGATCAAATGGAAAATTGACTATTCAATTGCCTTCTCACAAAAAAAGTTAAACGAATGAATTTACAAAAGTTGAACAAGACACTACTTCTGAAACAAGAGCTGTCACTAATGGTGACAAATGCCCCCGCAGCACCTTGACCTTTGACCTGGTGACCCCAGTCAGTTGGAGTAGTGTACTCAATAAGTACTATCAGCATGTGAAGTTTGAAGGTCCTGGGTGCCGTGGTTCGCGAGTAAAGTGCCTTCATGCAAAAAGTGAACGTTGGCCCCTGTGACCTTGACCTTTGACCTGGTGATCCCAAAGTCAGTAGGAGTGGTGTACTCAATAAGTACTATCAGCATGTGAAGTTTGAAGGTCCTGGGTGCAGTGGTTCGTGAGTAAAGTGCCTTCATGCAAAAAGTTAACGTTGGCCCCTGTGACCTTGACCTTTGACCTGGTGACCCCAAAGACAGTAGGGGTGGTGTACTCATTATGTACTATCAGCATGTGAAGTTTGAAGGTCCTGGGTGCAGTGGTTTGCGAGTAAAGTGCCTTCATGCAAAAAGTTAACGATGACCCTTGTGACCTTGACCTTTGACCTGGTGACCCCAAAGTCAGTAGGGGTGGTGAACTCAATATGTACTATCAGCATGTGAAGTTTGAAGGTCCTGGGTGCAGTGGTTCGCAAGTAAATGCCTTCATGCAAAAAGTTAACGCTGTGACGAACGAACGGACGGACGGTTGAAAACTGAGGCATAAAAAGTGCATGTCCCCCATACTGCTTTGTTTTAATGGAAGTAGAAACTGATGTAATATCTAGGTAAATTTTTGGTCAAACTTTTTAACCTATGTCACAGACCTAGCAAGAAAAAAAACCTATTGACCTTTGACTTTAGTGTGACCTTGAGCTAGGGTTAGGCATGAAAAGTTGTCTCATTCTGGGAAACATTTGTGCCAAAAAATCTCTTGATGGATGGCAGTTATGGACTGCAAAGGAAACAAAACCCTACTGAACTCTGACCTCCAAGTGAGACCTCCGAGTTAGAGATCTGCGTGTTGCACATGACACATCATCTTATTTTTGGGAACATTTGTGTCAAGTAATATGAAAATCCCTCGATGAATGACAGAGTTACTGGCTGGACAGGAAAAAAAACATACTGTCCTTTGACCTCTGTATGTGACCTTGACCTCTGCACTAGGGGCCTGAGTGTTGCTCATATCATCTCATTATGGGTTACATATTAAAATCCCTAAACCTTTACCATACTAAATTTCTGAAATATTCAAATTGAGCAGTTCCATTTATTATTCGAAGGGGTGTTTACTGAAAATTGTATGACTTAAAAGCAAACAGTGCAGACTAAGATCAGGCTACTTGCTGCCAGTAGACTGAAGGTTAAAGGATGACAGAGTTATATACTGGACAGGAATAGAAACACTACTTACACTGATCTTGTGTTTTGAGCTAGGGGTCACATCGTCTCATTATGGGATACATTAGTGCCAAGTAATATTAAAATTGCTTAAATGATGACAGTATTATGGATCTGACAGAAAACAAGGGCTGTCACAGGAGACAGCACGCTCGAGTATTTCGATGCTGGATAGTGAAATTGTGTACAACTGAGGAAGTCAGAGTTGTCACTGGAGTGTTTAATGACTCAAATGTAGATGAAGATATTGGACAATAGCTTAAGTCTCAATAAATTAAATCAGTATAAAAGGAACATAATTCATGGAAAACTTCTGCAAAAGTAATGCACCATGTGTCATATCATGCGGCTAATAATTCGGAACAACTATTTTAAGTTTTAATCAAATCTTAAATTAAACTAAATGTAATACTGGCGATACAGCAAAAGTGCATCGCAACTTGAACAGGAAATTTTATTAGTAAGAAGAGGGCATAACTCAGAGCGTACTGGTGTTATCAAACTTGGTGTTGTATGATGTGAGTGATGAGGTGGAACAACCATTTTAAGTTTGATTAAATCCAGGAATTTCCCAGACGCGTGTTTTTTGCGTATCTGACGCACATTTTAGCCAATCACATTTTCAGTATTTTTCGCCAATCACATTTTCAGTATTTTCGTCCTTATCAGTATTAAAGCTTCTTTCCGGTAGTTACTGTCACCAGCGCTTGCATATTTCAAACGTCTAGCTGATGGACGATTATGGCTACCGCTTTCTTTGTTTTTTGGTAATAAAACCTCCACAGACGTAAATATAAATGCATTCCAAATAATAATAGCCAAGGCCAGTCTGATATAGTCAATACTAATTACAACGGAAACTCGGAAAAAAGAGTTTTACACGAGTTGACAGATAATTTCTGTGGCTTCGCTACTTAATACTGTGTATCAAAACTTGTAACATTGAAAATTTTCTGCTGCAGACAGACCACAGTCATAGTATTATAAGTATGATAACACCTCACTCTATGACAAAATCTAGTAAATTGTTACAGCAATAAGATTTACCATCGGAATTTTGAGATGACATAAATCATACAAAAAGGTAATTATCAGGGTACCAGTAGGAGGAATAAAAATAATAACAGGTCAGCTTATAAATGTAATATTGTATCTTTTATGTTGTTTAGATATTTCCTTTACAATTCATGAAAATCCCACTAAATATAATTGGGGACCCCCAAAAGTCACCCAGAAGTGTGGGTGTCCCAAGATCCCCATCTGGAAAAGCCAAGGGAAATCCCTGTAAATCCATTTAGTAACTGCAGAGATATTAAAAGCATCAAAATTAAACTAATTCTAAGTAAAAAGGGGATATAACTCATACAACATTTGTGCCAGAGTGACTGACCTTGTGCCATTATAATGAGGATGATGATCTGGAAAAACTAATACATGTATAAGTTTTAATCAAAATCATTAAGTAATGACAAAGATACAGTGGTAGTGCACCACAATTAACTTTAAATTCTATGAAAAAGGGGGCATAATTCATATTGGTGGAAGAGTTACGGCCCTTGTATCATATGATGTGGATGATAATGTAGTACAACTATTCTAAGTTTGAATCAAATCCCTTGTGAAATAACAGGGATATAGTGAAAATGCATCAAAATTAACATAAAATTTTAAGTAAAAAGGGGGCATAATTCATGAAATATTGGTGCCAGAGTTATGAACCTTGTGTCATATGATGTGGATGATGATGTGGAATAACTATTTTAAGTTTGAATCAAATCCATTTAGTAATAACTGAGATAGAGTGAAAGTGCACCAAAACTTTAACCTGAAATTCTAAGTAAAAAGGGGGGATTATTCATGAAATATTGGTGCCAGAGTTATGACCCTTGTGCCATATTATGTGGGTGATGATGAGGAACAACTATTTTAAGTTTGAAGCAAATCCATCAAGTAATAACAAAGATAACAAGAGCTGTCACTAATGGTGAAAAATGCCCCCGCAGCGCCTTGACTTTTGACCTGGTGACCTTGACCTTTGACCTGGTGACCCCAAAGTCAATAGGGGTCATGTACTTAATAAGTACTATCAGCATGTGAAGTTTGAAGGTCCTGGGTGCAGTGGTTCGCGAGTAAAGTGCCTTCATGCAAAAAGCTAACGTTGTGACGAACGAACGAACGGACGGACAGACAGTTGAAAACGAATATGCCTCCCTTGGGGGGCATAAACAGAAAGTGCATCAAAACTTTAACCAAAGTGTGGACGCGTAAGAACGCCTACGCCAGGTCGACTAGGATCTCTCCATACTTCGTATAGTCGAGATAAAAAACTATTTCCTTTGACCTCTGAGTGAGACCTTTACCTTAGACAAGGGGTCTGAGTGTTATGCATGACACTTCACCTCATTATGAGATACATTTTGCGCCAAGTAACATTACAATTCATTCTGGGATGACAGTTTTATGGACAGGACAGGAAAAAACACTACTGACATTTGATATCCAAGTGTGACAGGTCCGATTGTAAAGAACATTTGTGCCAAGTAATATTAAAATCCCTGGATGGATGGTTGAGTTACATAAAGGGTTGTGCCTAATTATTTTATGAAATATTTAATTAATTACAATTATTTTGGCAAACTTCTCAGTTAAATTACAATTAATTACATGGTTTTGGGGACAAAAAATCAATTAATTACAATTATTTGGGACAAGTAATTAATTATAACTAGAGCTGTCACAGGAGTGACGAATTATACCCCCACAACACAGCATTGTCACAGAAGTAAGCCAATGTCAAAGTCAAACCTCAAAATCAATAGGGGTCATCTGCTGGTCATGATTAACCTTCCTATTGAGTTTATCATGCTCCTAGGCCCAAGCGTTCTCAAGTTATCATCCAGAAACAGTTTAATTGTTCCGGGTCACTGTGACCTTGACCTTTGACCTACTGACCCCTAATCAATAAGGGTCATCTGCTGGTCATGACCAACCTTCCTACCAACTTTCATAATCCTAGACATCCAGAAACGGTTTAACTGTTCCAGGCCATTGTGACCTTGACCTTTGAAAGTTGAACTTGACCTGTATTTTATGATGTTACACCTGTGTACCAAAATTTATGATCCTAGGCCCAAGCATTCTGAAGTAATCATCCAGAAACTGTTCAACTGTTTCGGGTTGTTGTGACCTTGACCTTTGACCTACTGACCTCAAAGTCGAACTTGACCTGTATTTTATGATGTTACACCTGTGTTCCAAACATCATTTAAATCTGTCAAAGCCTTTCATGAGTTATTGTCTGGAAACCATGAAAACCAACAGACCGACCGACAAGCTCACTCCTATATACCCCCTAATATACCCCCCTCAAACTTCGTTTGTGGGGGTATAACTAACTAGAACTGTCACAGGAGTAAACATTAATACCCCTACAATACGGCCTTGTCACAGAAGTATGGCAATTTCTAAGTTGAAAAGGGGCCATAACTACGTAAAACAAGAGGGCCACGAAGGCCCTGTATCGCTCACCTGAAGAAAGTAGGTCAGTAGGTTTTGCACACCGATTTTAAAACTGACTTCAGTGACCATGAATGTGACATTCATGGTCACTGAAGTCAGTTTTAAAATCGGTGTGCAAAACTGTACATGTCATTCAAATTTCAAGGCTGTATCTTAAACAAGAGGGCCATAAAGGCCCTGTATCGCTCACCTGGCCTACTGACCTAAAGATCATCAAGATAATTATTCTGACAAAGTTTCATGAAGATACAGTCAAAAATGTGGCCTATAGTGTGTTAAGGATGGACTAGCGTTCATTTCAGGATATCCGCCATTTTGAAAAATGTTTCTTCGAATATTGCTTTCTAACAGATGTTTTGCCAAAAATTAATGCTAAATAATTAAAATATGGCTAATAATGTACCATTTAACCAAATATATTGTGCTTTTTGCGAAAAAAAAATTTTCACCCTTATTTTTGGCTGGCATTTGCCTAAAATTGACGTAATATTTACAATGGGGTAGGGATAGGTAATTTCAAATATCTATTAAAGTAGATCAGATTTGGTTTTGATATTTTTCTGACTGATATATATAATGTTAAGCTGTAAATAAAATAAAAGTTCTTTAAGATAGCACTTTATATTATCTAGAAAATGTAAATTAAAACAAAAAGAACAAAAAATATCAAAATTCACCATTTTTTAACAGTTTTTTCTAAATAAATCTCTTAGATGCACGGTGACCCCAATTTTTTTTCTTTCCATTTTGAAGCATTTTTGTGCGTCATTAATGCTGCAAAAGATTTTGAAAATCTTAACGTCAGAATTTATTTTGTAGATCTAAGTACGTTTTTTCCATTGAAAATAAAGTGGGTGGGGTAATTATGTCAACATGTAAAAATTAAAGAGATTTGTTAGTGACATTTATGCTTATATAATACTGACATCACCATATATTCATATTAACCTGTAAGACCTGAAATCCCTATAAGACTAAGTAGGATATTATATGTTTTATAAAGTACCAACTTTTTTCCAATTTTACAAAATTTCAGAAATGCGTAAACAGTGGGTGAAGAAAATACCCTATAAAATTAAAACGAGTTCGGTGACCTATGTTTTTTCTGCTCCTGTTTGTCTTAGAAACTAATGTTCTTCAAGCTCACAGGGTATGAAAAAATTCTTAACGTTAGAAAATATTCGCTCGTACATCCTCAACAAGCTTTTCCTTTGATTTGACCTAGTGATTTAGTTTTTTACCCCACCTGACCCAGATTTGAACATGACCTATAGATCATCAAGATTAACAATCTGACCAAGTTTCATTAAGATATGGTCATAAATGTGGCCTCTATAGTGTTAACTAGCTTTTCCTTTGATTTGACCTGGTGACCTAGTTTTGATCCTACATGACCCAGATTCAAACTGGACCTTGAGATCATCTAAATTAATACTCGGACCAAGTTTCATGAAGATACAGTCATAAATGTGGCCTCTACAGTGTTAACAAGCTTTTTCTTTGTTTTGACTTGATGACCTAGTTTTTAATCCCAGATGACCCAATAACGAACTCGTACAAGATTCTATTGAGTGTAACATTCTGACCAAGTTTCATTAAGATTGGGCAAAAATTGTGACCTCTATAGAGTTAACAAGCTTTTTTCTTTGATTTGACCTGGTGACCTTGTTTTTGACCCCAGATGACCCAATATTGAACTCGTCCAAGATTTTATAGAGGGCAACATTCTGACCATGTTTCATTAAGATTGGGCCAAAACTGTGACCTCTAGAGTGTAACATGCTTTTTCTTTGATTTGACCCGGTGACCTATTTTCTGATCCCACATGACCCAGATTCGACCCTGACCTAAACATCATCAAGATTAACATTCTGACTACTTGTTGCATAGTAGAATCAAGGAATTGCATATTACAATCTCAATATTTTGGACATAAAATTGCCTAGTATACCCGAGTATACCTCATTCAAATGATTATATTTTTACTTTGAATCCACCGATTTTTATATTTTATATAGCATTCTGTTGCCAATAAATTGCTCTATAATATGCCGAAAACCGCATCTAAAAATGATAAGCGGTTACGGAACTACATACGGAGTAACATTACATATTAAACGCCCCTTTTAAATTGTGGTCTCTGGAGTGTTGAAAAGAATTTCCTTTGATCTGGCCTAGTGACCTAGATTTTGACCCCACATGACCCAGTTTCGACTTGACCTAGAGATCATCAAGATTAACATTCTGACTAAGTTTCATGAAGATACAGTCGTAAATGTGGCCTCTTCAGTGTTAACAAGCTTTTCCTTTGATTTGACCTGGTGACCTAGTTTTTGCTTCCAGATGACCCAATATCAAACTCGTCCAAGATTTTATTGAGGGTAACATTCTGACCAAGTTTCATTAAGATTGGGCCAAAATTGCGACCTCTATAGTGTTAACAAGCTTTTTCTTTGATTTGACCTGGTGACCTAGTTTTTGACCCTAGATGACCCAATATCAAACTCATCCAAGATTTTAAAGAGGGCAACATTCTGACCAAATTTCATTAGGATTAGGCCATAATAGGTCAAATTGTTGACGACGGACAGACGGACCCCACTGACCCAGGTTGGAACTTGACCTAAAGATCATCAAGATTAACAGTCTGACAAAGATTCATTTTGGTATGGTCATAAATGTGGCCTCTAGAGTGTTAACCAGCTTTTCCTTTGTTTTGACCTGGTGACCTAGTTTTTGACCCCACCTGACCCAGATTTGACCTTGGCCTAAAGATTATCAAGGTTAACATTCTGACCAAGATTCATTAAGATATAATCATAAATGTGGCATCTAGAGTGTTAACAAGCCTTACCTTTGATTTGACCTGGTGACCTAGTTTCTGATTCCACTTGACCTAGATTTGAACGACCGAAATATCATCAAGATTAACATTCTGACCATGTTTAATGAAGATACAGTCATAAATGTGGCCTCTAGAGTGTTAACAAGCTTTTCCTTTGATTTGACCTGGTGACCTAGTTTTTGATCCTACCTGACCCAGATTCAAACTTGACCTAAAGATCATCAAGATTAACATTCTGACAAAGTTGTATGAAGATACAGTCATAAATGTGGCCTCTAGAGTGCTAACAAGCTTTTCCTTTGATTTGACCTGGTGACCTAGTTTTTGACCCCAGATGATCCAATATTGAATTTGTCCAAGATTTTATTGAGAGTAACATTCTGACCAAGTTTCATTAAGATAGGGCCAAAATTGTGACCTCTAGAGTGTTAACAGTCACATTGTTGATGATGACGGACGGACGGACGACGGACACAGGGCGATCACAAAAACTCACCTTTGAGCAAGCATTTCGTGCTCAGGTGAGCTAAAAATTGGTGGTTTGTAGCCAGTCGTACTTGACCTGTATTTTATGATGTTACACATGTGTACCAAAAATTATTTAAATCTGTCAAGCCTTTAATGAGTTATTGTCCGGAAACAATGAGTTTGGCAAATTTTAAGTTGGAAATGGGCCATAACTATGTCAAACAAGAGCACCCTCAGCTTTTTCAATGCTGGATAGTGAAACTGGGCACATCTGAGGAAGCTGGAGCTGCCACTGGAATGTTTAATGTGGATGAAGATATTGGACAATAGTTTGAGTCTGTGTCAAAAATATTAAAGGAGTTCATCACAAACTAGTGCATAGTTCTCGGATATGCAGCGCACTTGCGCAAAAAAATACCATATATATTGACAATATAGGTCGTGCAAATTTTGCCTTTAAAAGTGATGGTGTTTTATGAGAGGAGTAGTCATTGGAAGTTTGTGTCCAAGAAATCATCTTGCTCAAATCGAAAACATTGTAGACAGCCAAGCTGAACTATTTCGTCAAGTAATGATTTAGCCGGCTTGCAGTCACATAAAATTCCAGAAAATCTAAACGTAGATCTTTCTACTTCAAGTTAAAATATGACTTGCTAAAAATGTTGTTACACTTTTTGTGCCCCATCCCAGATTTCACGTAGAAAGACCAGAGTTATGGCCCTCAAAATGTACATAATTTATTAAAGGGCCTAAAAATTTGTGTCGCATGTACGTCAAAAAGTATATAGTCATGAAACCATACAAGAATCTAATTCAGCATGCAAGGTTGTGCACCACGGGTTTTATTTGAGATTTCACTCAGTAAAACCAGATTTATGTCCCTTGACTTAGTCAAATATATATGTAAATGGCATGAAAGCTTGTGTAGCATGTATCTCAAAAAGTATTTGACCTAGAGGCATGAAACCTTAAAGGAGTATTATTCAGCATGTGAGTAAGAAAATTAATTATGAAACTGTTTATAACATTGTGCAATTTGTTGTGTAAGAAAAAAAATGTTCATAATTTTTAGGTGGGTGGGGTAATGAAAAAGTACTTTTGTGGGTGGGGTGAACATTTTTTTAATTTTTCTTGAGAACAAGCATGGGTAGATATTATTTTTTTGGTTTAGCATTTTTTGTTCTAGTTCTAGCTTACATAATCCAAAATTTGGTAAAATTCTGTCAGCTAGATTTTTTTATATCTTTAGGAAATACCTTGTGTTTTTCTAAGTTTCAGATACTTATCAACATCTCTCAAGAGTATTTTTTCTGTGTTAATATATCTATATGTTGACATTTTATGCATAGTTATAGTGGTTTCATTAATTGTGATGCAGAAACAGTAACATCAGAGTGAATTTTTAAGTAAATAGCTGTTTGCACTTGTTTTATTAGGCCTAAAAAAAAAAATTCTTTGTTTTCGGTAACATGCTCAAAAAAATTAGGGTAGGTAGGTCGAAATTTTTTTTTTTTTTTGGAATTTTTTTTTATTAAGGGAGACTTTTCAGAAATTTTTTTTTTGTCAAAAAATGATTACAAATAAGGGGGTTATGCCTTTAGAGCATCAGTAAGTTGATTTCTAACATCACTGGCCATGTTTAAAGCATAAAAAGTGCAGTTTTGCATCTTTTTGTTAAAAAGTTGGAAAAAATATTCTCCAAGGCCATAAAAACATTTAGGGTGGGGCCAAAAATTTAGGGTAGGTCGGGATACCGGAAACAAACAATTTTTTTTTTACGCCTTATGACATTTATGTTTTGTTTCTTCAATTTGGTGTTTGTAATAAACTTTGAATATAGAAAAAAGAAGCATGGGTACCTATTATTTTTACTTTTTATCTTAATTTGTGATACATCAATCTATAAATATGCAAAGTTATAGAAAAATCTGTTGGCTAGAAATAATTGTGGAAAACATCTTTATGAAATATTGGTGCAAGTCTGATGGTCCTAGTGTAATGATTAACCTGAAATTCTAAGTAACAAATCTTTAACCTGAAATTCTTAGTGAAAAGGGAGATAAAAACGTGAAATACTGCTGCAAGAGTTAAGGTCCTTGTTCCATATGATGTGAGTGATGATGCTGAACAATCATTTTAAGTTTGAATTAAATCTTCTCTGTAATAACAGAGATATAGTAACAAGAGGGTCATTAACCCTAAAGAGCTCACCTGTACAAGGCTTCAAGTGCATTTGTATAATGTAATGGTACAAGTACAGAGTTAGGTTTCTTCTATGTTAGCCTATATTATATACATGTCACACAATTTTTAAAGTTTCCACTATATACATATAGGGAAAAGTAACCACACTCTCTGACCGCCATGTTTTTGACAAATCAGAGGGTCACAGAAGGACCATTTGTGTAAAATTATTTTAAAATCAAGGGAGCAGTTTCACAAAAGATTTTTTAAATTTCCACCATATACATCTAAGGAAAAGTGACCACGCGTCCTGGCAGCCATGCTTTTTGACGAATCGGAATAATTTGAATAGACTTGGTAGAGGGTCACACAAGGACCATTTCTGTAAAATTATCTTAAAATCGGGACAGCAGTTTCACACAAGAAGATTTTTAAAGTTTACACTTTATACAAATAGGGAAAAGTAACCACGCCCTCTGGCGGCCATGTTTTTTGACGAATCAAAATAATTTGAACAACCTTGGTAGAGGGTATCACAAGGACCATTTGTGATAAATCATTTTAAAATCAGGGCAGCAGTTTCACACAAGAAGATTTTTTAAATTTCCACCATATACATATATAGGGAAAAGTGACCACGTCCCCTGGCGGCCATGTTTTTTTGACGAAAATAATTTGAACAAACTTGGTAGAGGGTCACACAAGGACCATTTTTGTTTTTTGTTTTATTTTAATATTGGGCCAGCAATTTCACACAAGAAGATTTTTAAAGTTTCCACTATATACAAATAGAGAAAAGTGACCAAGCCTCCTGGCGGCCATATTTTTTGAAGAAACGGTAAAATTTGAACAATCCTGGTAGAGGGTGACATGAGGACCATTTGTGTGAAATTACTTCAAAATCGGACCAGTGGTTTAGGAGATGTCGTTTCAAGATTTTTCTATTTATAGCTCTTGTGGCCCCTATGTGCAACCAAAGGGAACCATGTGAACAACTTTGGTAAAGGACCACCCAAGGAACATCCAGGCCAAGTTTCATCAATATCCATTCAGTAGTTTTGGAGAAGATGTCATTTAAACACAATTGTTGACGACAGACGGATGATGGACATCGGACACAGCGTGATCACAATAGTTCACCATGAGCACTTTGTGCTCAGGTGAGCTAAAAATGCATCAAACTTAACCTTACATTCTCGGTAAAAGAGGGCATAATTCAAGAAAAATTGGTGCCAGAGTTATGGATCCTTTTGTCATATGATGCCGTTGATGATATGGAACAAATATTTAAAGTTTGAATCAAATCTATTTAGTAATAAGCGAGATAGAGTGAAAATGCACCAAAACTTTAACCTGAAATTCTAAGAAAAAAGGGGAGATAATTCATGAAATACTTGTGTGAGAGTTATGGCCCTTGTGCCAGATGATGTGGGTGTTGATGAGGAATAACTATTTTAACTTTGAAACAAATCTGTCAAGTAATTACAAAGATAAGAGAAAGTGCATTAAAACTTTAACCTTGGTGCAGACGCGGAAAGACGCTGATGCCAGCCCGAATAGGACAGCTCTCCATACTTCGTACAGTCAAGCTAAAAATTGGTGATTTGAAGCCAAAGTCGAAATTCACTTGTATTTTATGATGTTACAACTGTGTACCAAAATTTATTTAAATTTGTCAAGCCTTTCGCAAGTTACTGTTCGGAAACTATGAGTTTAGCAAAGTTGGAAAGAGGCCATACCTGCGTCAAAAAATTGGTGGTTTGTAGCCAAAGTCAAACTTGACCTGTATTTTATGATGTTACATCTGTGTACCAAAAATTATTTAAATCTGTCAAGCCTTTTACGAGTTATTGTCAAGAAACCTTGAGTTTGGCAAATTTTAAGTTGGAAAGGGATTATAACTACATCAAAACAAGAGCTCCGCCTTGCAGGTGCAGATGCTCATCTGATTTTTTTGTCTCTGTATAACAGAAATAATGTCCTACCCATGATTTTCTAAGTCCAAAAGGGGCCATAATTCTTGCAAAAAGAAATGTAGAGTTATGGTACTTGCTGTGCAGAGTCAGCTTTTAATGGTAAATATCTGCTCCATTTTTAGTTTTAAAGCAATAGCTTTGACCGCTAATGAGAAAAGTTGACCTAAACACAAAATTTAAGCAATAAATCTGAAATTTTCTAAGTCCAAAAGGGGCCATAATTCTCGCAAAAAGCAGGATGGAGTTATGTTTCTTGCTGAACTGAGTCAGCTTTTGATGGTGAACAAGTGTTGCAAGTTTTAAAGCAATAGCTTTGATAGTTTAGAAGACAAGAGGACCATGATGGTCCTGAATCGCTCACCTCTTCCCACATGACCCAGTTTTGAGTATGACATTGTTTTTTTTCTATTATTTGACATAGTGACCTAGTTTTTGAGCTCATGTGACCCAGTTTTGAACTTGACCTAGATATTATCAAGATAAAAATGTTACCAATGTTCATGAAAATCCATTGAAAAATATGGTCTCTAGAGAGGTCACAAGGTTTTTCTATTATTTGACCTATTGACCTAGTTTTCGAAGGTACGTGATCCTGTTTTGAACTTTACCTAGATATCATCAAGGTGAACATTCTCACTAATTTTCATGAAGATCTCATGAAAAATATGGCCTCTAGAGAGGTCACAAGGTTTTTCTATTATTTGACCTACTGACCTAGTTTTTGATGACACGTGACCCACTTTCAAACTTGACCTAGACATCATCAAGATGAACTTTCAGACCAACTTTCATACAGATCCCATGAAAAATATGGCCTCTAGAAAGGTCACAAGGTTTTTCTATTATTTGACCTACTGACCTAGTTTTTGATGGCATGTGACCCACTTTCGAACTTGACCTTGATATCATCAAGGTGAACATTCTGACCAACTTTCATACAGATCCCAGAAAAATATGGCCTCTAGAGAGGTCAAAAGGTTTTTCTATTATTTGACCTACTGACCTAGATTTTGACGGCATTGTGACCCAGTTTCGAATCTGATCTAGATATCATCAAGGTGAACATTCTGACCAATTTTCATGAAGATCTTGTGAAATATATGGCCTCTAGAGAGGTCACAAGGTTTTTCTATTTTTAGACCTACTGACCTAGTTTTTGATGGCACGTGACCCAGTTTCGAACTTGACCTAGATATCATCAAGTTGAACATTCTGACCAATTTTCATGAAGATCTTGTGAAATATATGGCCTCTAGAGAGGTCACAAGGTTTTTCTATTTTTAGACCTACTGACCTAGTTTTTGACCGCATGTGACCCAGTTTCGAATCTGGTCTAGATATCATCAAGATGAACATTCAGACCAACTTTCATACAGATCCCATGAAAAATATGGCCTTTAGAGAGGTCACAAGGTTTTTCTATTATTTGACCTACTGACCTAGATTTTGATGGCACGTGACCCAGTTTCGAACTTGACCTAGATATCATCAAGGTGAACGTTCTGACCAATTTTCATAAGATCTTGTGAAATATATGGCCTCTAGAGAGGTCACAAGGTTTTTCTATTTTTAGACCTACTGACCTTTTTTTTGATGGCACGTGACCCAGTTTCGAACTTGACCTAGATATCATCAAGGTGAGCGTTATGACCAATTTTCATGAAGATCTTGTGAAACATATGGCCTCTAGAGAGGTCACAAGATTTTTCTATTTTTAGACCTACTGACCTAGTTTTTGATGGCACGTGACCCAGTTTCGAACTTGACCTAGATATCATCAAGTTGAACGTTCTGACCAATTTTCATGCAGATCTTGTCAAATATATGGCCTCTAGAGAGGTCACAAGGTTTTTCTATTTTTAGACCTACTGACCTACTTTTTGAAGGCACGTGACCCAGTTTCGAACTTGACCTAGATATCATCAAGATGAACATTCTGACCAACTTTCATAAAGATCCCATGAAAAATGTGACCTCTAGAGTGGACACAAGCAAAAGTTTACGGACGGACGACGGACACCGCGCGATCACAAAAGCTCAGCTTGTCACTTTGTGACAGGTGAGCTAAAAAGCTTACCTAAACATAAAACTTAACCAGGCAACGCCAATGCCAATGCCGACGCCGATCAAGTGATGACAATAACTCATCTTTTTTCTCTCAAAAAATCAGATGAGCTAAAAATGGTGGTTTGTAGCCAAAGTCGAGCTTGACCTGTATATTATGATGTTACACCAGTGTACCAAAATTTATTCAAATCTGTCCAGCCTTTTATGAGTTATTGTCCGGAAACCATGAAAACCAATGGACCGACTGACAGACAGACCAACAAGCACTCCTATATTAACTTCGTTTGTGGGGGTATAATTTATTTCAATTGCTTTAATTGACTTTTGTCCCAATTAATAATTACTTTCAATTATTTCAAATTCGTTAACTATAATTACCGGTAATTGAATTATAATTAGGCACAAACCAGGTAATAGACTGAATCGAAAAAACCCTTGTTGACCTTTAGTCTTCCAAGTATAGCCTTGACCTTTGAGCTAGGGGTCCTATTCTTGCGCATGACACACTGTCACAGTATGGAGAACAATTGTGCTAAGAAATAATAAAATCCCTTGACTGATGACAAAGTTACAGACCAGACACGAATTTGGAACGAACAAATGGACAGATGCTGCAATTACTATATGCCACCCCATAAATGCAAAATAGAGTGATGGATCCTGTACAATGCATGTCAGATTATGACAGTGAACAAATGTGTTTAAATCAATTTCCATCAGTGGGTACTGAGATACCAGCTTACATACAAAAACTTAACCAAAAGTTTCTAGGACAGGAAAGGGACATAATTCTTTGAACAAGTGGCTCAAATGGGACTATGTCGCTCACCTGAAGAGGACCTTGATCATCTGACCTTCTGGTGAGCATCCTTTAAGAAGTTCATCAAAACAATAAGTTATTTAAAGACTTTTTATATTTTGCTGTGACGGCCCAAAAATGAGTTACATTTAGAACAAACTTCAAGACAAGCAAATTTGATGAATTGGTATCCCCTGCCGAATGGGTTTGTGTTGATTTGTTTGTTTGTTTTGGGTTTAACGTCGTTTTTCAACAGTATTTCAGTCATGTAACGGCGGGCAGTTAACCTAACCAGTGTTCCTGGATTCTGTACCAGTACAAACCTGTTCTCCGCAAGTAACTGCCAACTTTCCCACATGAATCAGAAGTGGAGGACTAAGGGTTTGTGTTGAGGAATGGCAAAGAAATATATCTGGCAAAAAGTTAAGGATGTTACTAAGAAGCAAATAATTTCATTACATTTGAACTTAATAGAGCAGAAGTCCTTAAGAGAGCACAATCAAGTAAGAAATCTGGAATGTGAGTGGTGTGGTGGGGGGGGGGGGGGCGGGTAGGTGTTTACAACTTCAAATGTTGATAAATATTCATGGAAGGTTTGAAAAATTAAAACTAGAGTTGTCACAGGATTGATGAATTATACCCCCACAATATGGCCTTGTCACAGAACTAAGCCAATGTCAAAGTTGAACTTGCTTGACCTTTGACCTACTGACCTCAAAATCAATAGAGGTCATATGCTGGTCATGATCAACCTCCCTATAAAGTTTCATGATCCTCAGCCCAAGTGTTCTCAAGTTATTGTCCGGAAAATGTTTAAATGACCTTTGACTTTTGGAACCCAAAATAATTATGGGTCATCTGCTGGTCATGACCAACCTCCCTATTAAATTTCGTGATCGTAGTCACAAGCGTTGTGAAGTTGTCCGAAAACCGTTTAAGTGTTCCAGGTCAGTGTGACCTTGACATGTGACCTGCTGAACTCAAAATCATTAGGGGTCATCTGCTGGTCATAACCAACCTCGCTATCAATTTTCATGATCCTAGGCCCAAACATTCTCGAGTTATCATCTGGAAACCGTTTAACTGTTTCGTGTTATTGTGACCTTGACCTTTGACCTACTAATCTCAAAGTCAAACATGACCTGTATTTAATCATGTTACACCTGTGTACAAAAATTAAAGATCCTAGACCCAAGCGTTCTCAAGTTATCATCTTGAAACCGTTTAACTGTTCCGAGTCACTGTGACCTTGACCTTTGACCTACAAACCTCAAAGTCGAAATTAACCTGTATTTCATGATGTTACATCTGTGTACCAAAAATTATGATCCTAGGCCCAAGTGTTCTCAAGTTATCATCCGGAAACCATTTAACTGTTCCGAGTAACTGTGACCTTGACCTTTGACCTACAGACCCCAAAGTCGAATTTGACCTGTATTTCATGATGTTACACCTGTGTACCAAAATATATGACCATAGGCCCAAGCGTTCTCAAGTTATCATCCGGAAACCGTTTAACTGTTCAGGGTCACTGTGACCTTGACCTTTGACCTACTGACCCCAAATTCGAACCTGACCTGTATTTTCTAATGTTACACCTGTGTACCAAAAATTATGTCTCGATAAGAGACCTCTACTTTAAAAGGAAGATATGCCAAGATATAAAAAGACCCTACTACTCAGCAGGGTTAAAGGTACTGAATGACATTCTTTATTTTGATGGAATTAAATTATATCAGAAAAAAACAGTCCAAGAAACTACATGCACATAAAGTACTCAAATTATATTTCTATTTATTTTTTATCTATTTTCATTTTATTTTATTTATTTATTTTATTTATTATTATAGCAGATGATGATGATAAAGATACAGTCGACATTGTATTAAGAGACCACCCAAGGGAATGCTAAGAAGTGGTCTCTTAAATGGTCTCTTAATGAATTTCAGTCAGATTAAAAGAAAAGTTATTATTAACTGTTAACGTAACTGTATCTATTATGAACATTCATGTATGGTTTAAAAAACTGTTTTAACATCGTGAACAGTCTTTTCCAAGCCCACAAACCGTGAAAATTATGGCTAGATTGTTTGTCAGTTCGGCTGATACAGAGGTTAATTGAAACGCACTTGCTTCTTTCCCGCCAAAATTAAAATAATGTGTCCATAACGTAATTATTTTCAATAGTGTGCACATTCGATCTCATTTCAAATTTACCAAAGGTATCCTCAGATGTTAAACAAGAGGTTCTTACAGTTTTGTATATAGCTTTTTTGTGGTTCAATACATTTTTTTTCTTTAGAATGGACAACAATATTGCAGCAGACGACTTTGTGCACGTGAATAGTTGTTTCTTGTTTACGACGTTTTCTATAAAAGATGGGTTCTTATTTGCAACATAATTATTGAAATTTATGAGCAAAAATAACATTTACATCTAGAAAAATATTATAATGGTTTGACGTACCGCACATAACCGTTTATAAGACGCATTTTTAGGAGTCATATTTCCAGGCCAAAGAGTGGGTCGCGTCATATAAGCGCGTTCTACAAGAAAATTAAAAGAAAATCTTAAAAAGTCTTCAAATTACAGCTCAATACATCTTTATTTCTGTCACTGCAAACCTATACTTTCATTTTTTGGCAGCCATTAGCATAGCGGTGATAAAATCTGTAACGGCACGTACCGATTTCGGCCCGCTATAAAAATCGATACTAATTTATTTTACGATTCAAAAGTGTATTTTTTTTTTTTTACAAATGTATTATTTTTCCTTTTAAAGCACCAGAATTTATTGGCTTTAAATTAACTTGTAAATTGTAATGGACAATAACTGAACATAGAAATATTTTCACAGCCCGCAAACCGAAAACAAAAGTTAATTGGCGCCAATTACAGAAAACTGTTTTAGGGTGTTAAAACACACTCGTTATGAAATATTTGATGCTTGAGATCCGCAAATAAACAGCTTTGTGACTGACACTGATTGATGTCAAACTTCGACATCTTCAAAGAATGGCAAAGGGAAATTATTTTGGACTAATCTTCTTGCCAAATGACGGGCATGTAGAGATGCCTAGCTACTCGAAACTCGAACACAACTGGGTAATATATTGAAGTGGGCATACCTGTATTTGACTGGCAGATGTCAAGCTATGATTGATTGACACGTGTCATATTTGAAAGCCCAGCAATAAAATCGATATTTTTTCGGCCGATTTGTAGATGTAATTTTGCCGTTTCCTAGTATTTTATTACGTATAAAACAAGATTTTAAAACATTCTGTTTAGTTTTACGTTTTATAAAACAAGTCTGCAAACTCTTGAATAATCTTTTCTAGACGTATTTTCGCCAAATCTTGGTTATTTAAATGCATTTTATCATACATAAAAATATATTTTAAAATACTTTATTTTATTTCGTTGAGTTACATCGGCAAATATCGTCAAAATTTCAGCCGATTTGTACATGTAATTTCGCCGTTTCCTAGGAGCTAAAATGTATTTTATTACATACAAAAAAAAGGATTTAAGTTTTATTAAACAAGTCTGCAAAGTTTTGAATAATCTTGGTGAATAACGCCAATCTTTTCTTGACGTATTTTCACCGTATCTTGGTTATTCATATGCATTTTATTATACATAAAAATATATTTTTAAAAATACTTTATTTTATTTCATTGTGCAACATCGGCAAATATCGTCAAAATTTCGGCTGTTTTGTAGACTTAAGTTCTCCGTTTCTAATTCATTTCAATGTGTTTATCACAGAAAAATAATTGTATATAAGCTGATTATATATTTTAAAATTCAATGACTGAAGTTTGCCTTTTTTTTACAAAATAAATCGGCGATTTTACCATTTTATTTTTCCCAAGACACATCATGTTCGAAAAATATTGCATTTCTACAAATATCTGACATTGCTGATATCAAAAAATGACCGCGTCTTATACGAGGGTTAGTGGAAAAGACCCCAGATTGCATGTCCAATGTCGGGATGCATCTTATAAGCGAGTGCGCCTTATATGCGAGAACGTATACGGTAAGTATGGTATTTCGCACTTTGAAAAAAATTCGCTTTTGCAATCGTCGGATTTTTGTAAGTTTGTCAACACAGCAATCATCAGTCTAATAATATATATTTTTCACACCTTGTGACTGATGTAACTGTCGGCCGGTCATAGAAATTCAGGGGTCAACTGAAAGTGATAGACGTTCGGGGTTAATTGAAAGTGCTGCTCTGTCACGCGAATGCAGTTTGCAGCTGATTGAAACTTATAAAAAAATATATATTCTGCTCAGTGGGCCAATAAAAAAATTCAGAGTGCAGTCTTTTTAGCGGGTCGGTAGGGAGACAGCAAACAAACCTAATTGTAATTTTGGCCTGATGATTATAAAGAAATATCTTTAATTTCAAGTCATTTAACCTTTAAAGTACCAAAGAGATGTCTATAAACGAAGCTTTCGAAAAAATTTAACATGAAAATAGTTCCAAGTATAACAACCTGGTGAATTTGACCTTGGGTATAATGGACCCAGCCCCTGCACATACTTTGTTTGTATGCTGGACAATGTTTATGTGAAGTTACAGTAAGATAGAAGCAATAGTAACAAAGATATGACAGTATTAACAAAGGTTGCCGAAAAACTTTAACCTTAAAAATAACCTAAGTATAACATCTTGGTGACCTTGACCCTAGGTATAATGGGCCCAGCCCCTGCACATACTTTTTTGTATGCTGGACAATGTTTATGTGAACTTACAGTAAGATATAAGCAACAGTAACAAAGATATGACAGAAAAACAAAGGTTGCCGAAAAACTTTAATCTTAAAAGTAACCTACCGTATTTTCCCGTATTAACGCCCCCGGGGGCGTTTCATTTTCCAAAGAGGGGGCGTTTATTTGAGGTAAAAAAATAAAAAATGAAAATATTTACAAAACTTAAAAACATCGTTCAAACTAGCTGTAAAGTGTTTCTGTGTTGTTTAATCCCCCCAAAACGTAATTATTTGTCATCCAATTTAATGCAGTGTGCCTTTATGCATTTAAATACGGTACCTCGTGTATTCCATGTCTGGCTTTTTGACACGCTCGCGACACTACACATTACGTCATGACCCAAACAGCTGTGTACTCTGATAACATTTTCCTTAGTACATGCGGGTAGCTAATAGCGCAATACACAATGTCAATGGTTTGACACGCTGCTGTGCCTGCTTTTAAATTAAAAGTTCTTAAAACTGCCGAAGAAAAGGGTATATCGTAAACACATGGCTGCAAGTTTGTTTAAAGTCGGCAGGAAGCGTGTGCGCGAGTGGTGTAAAAACAAATCAAAAATGTATTTACCGTTTAATTTTCTGTTACGTACCGTACTTAGTACAAATGTTTTGGACTTACGGTACATGGACTGTTTAAAAGTGTGTTTAATTTCTAATACATTGGACTTTAGTACTGTAAATTACATATTATGTGGACTTATAAAAACGAGGTAGGTGATTTTTTCCCTTTCTTGTTGACTTTTTTTCCCTCCAAAATGGGTGGGGGGCGTTAATTAGAGGGGGGGCCTTAATTCGGGAAAATACGGTAAGTATAACACCTTGGTAACCTTGACCTTATGTATAATAGGCCAAGCCCATGCACATACCTTGTTTGTATACTTGACAATGTTTATGTGAAGTTACAGTAAGATACAAGCAATATTAACAAAGATATGACAGAAAAACAAAGGTTGCCGAAAAACTTTAACCTTAAAAATAACCTAAGTAGAACACCTTGGTGACCTTGACCTTGGGTATAATGTGCTCAGTCCCTGCACATACCTTGTTTGCATGCTGAGCAATGTTAATGTAAAGTTACAGTAAGATATAAGCAATAGTAACAAAGAAAAACAAAGGTTGCTGAAAAACTTTAACCAAGAAAGCTCACGCCGACGCCGGGGCGAGAAGAATAGCACCCCTATTCTCCAAATAGTGGAGCTAAAAGAGGAAGAAAACAAGAGCTCCGCCAAGCGAGGCAATATACGCACGAAGGATTACATCATCGGATGGGAGTAAAATTTAAAGAACTTGACTGTTGTAGCCCAAAGCAGTGGAACAACAAAAGGAAAACTTCAAAAAACAAATCTAAGTCCACAAAAAAATATTCAAAGTCAACAAAAAAAAAAATCCTTATCAGGTATAGGTATGTAAAAATACACCTAACAAGAGTGCCAGAATGTCACAATATATGCCCGTCACAGCAAATTTCTTTACTCTAGCACCTGTATTTACAAATGGAATTTTAATTTTGTGGTTGTTTAGTAATCATTGTAAGTCTTTTGTTTTTCTAAGTGCACAAAAAAAACTCCTTACCAGGTAGAGATACCTTAAAATACACCTAAAATTGGAAAGTAACATCTATGTTGTACCACAGAAAAGTGGTCTTGTTTTTTCCCTACGGTCAATTATAAAAAAGTTACAATATAAGTTATTTATAGTAACAACTAAGGGAAGTAATTAAAAAAAAAAATTATTGTAAGTGAACAAAAAAGAGATCTGCCAAATAAAAACAAGAGCACTGCAATGCAGAGCATTATACACAAAGCAAAGTCATATATGACCTTTGACCCTTAAGTGTGATCTTGAACTTGAAGTAAGTCATCCGGAACATGCGCTCTGCACGTTGTCTTGGTGTGGTGAACATTTCTGCCAAGTTTCTTTGAAATCCTTCCATCAGTTCAAGAGTTACAGAGCGGACACGAAACAAACTGATGTGACCTTTGACTCCTAAGTGTGACCTTGACCTTGAAGCAAGACATCCAAAACATGTGCTCTGCAAATGGTCTTGGTGTGGTGAACATTTGTGTCAAGTTTCCTTGAAATCCTTTAAGGGGTTCAAGAGTTATAGAGCAGACACGAAATTGCTAACGGACAGACGGACAGACAGACACCAGCGTCATAACATAATACGTCACTTCGGGCGTATAAAAATGTATATATATATATATATATATATATATTTCTTTTTTTTTAGGAGGGGTTGTGGGGACCAGAAGAGGGTACAAAACTTCACAATATGTGGATTTTTAAACAATTAAAGGGCAATAACTCTGAAGTTACTAAGGAGTTCCTGACGAAATTGAGTGTTGACTACCACATTATGGTGATCTAAATTCAATAAAGTTTCATAGTTCTAGGTCAAATATGTCAAAAGTTACGAATAAGAAATTGCCATATTTATAGTACCCTATATGGTTAACATTAAAATTCCTAAGGGCCATAACTTTTGTTACTTGGGCAATCTGACTGAAACTTGACGGGCCGCATTTCCCTATAGTGGTGAACATGTATATGAAGTTTTATTTAAATATTCCAAACCACTTCCTAGATATTGCTCTGGACGGATGGTTGGACTGAAAGACGGACAGACGGCGCCAAAACTATATCCCTCTGCCTTTGGCGGGGGATAATAAGCTATTTATTTTTTTTTATTTTTACCTCTGATGTTCCCTAAAAGGGACCAAGCAGAATCAATTGAACAAATTTGAGAGAGGACCTTACAATGTTGCTACAGACTAAGTTTGATAAACATCCATCAAACAGTTCATGACATGTTTTTTCTATTGTTAGCTCCAGAGGCCCCTAAAAGGACCCAAAAGCCCCCATTTGATTTTGAGATAGAGCCTTCCAATGAAGCTATATACCAAGTTAAATGAAAATCCACCCAAAGTTTCATGAGAAGATGTCATTAAAAAAAATTTTTTTCCGTTTTTAACTTTAGGGAAACTTAAATGGGCCAATCACCCTAACTTGAATAAATATGAGAGAGAACCTAACAGTGATGCTACAAAGTTTGATGAAGATCAATCTCTGGTCGAACATGGTATTGTCTGAATTTGCAATACATAATGAATGCCTGATGCATGATCGTATTATGTTATGTTATTTTGTTTAAATGCAAATATAAAATAGAAGATGTTTTTGTAGAAAAGCACATGTCTCCCCCAATGCATAGTAGTATAGGCAAGAAGTCAATAGAGGACATGAGCGAAAGTCAAAGAGACACAAAGAGACTATGGCTGGCTACAATAGGGATCATCTACTTGGCATGTCCAATCATCCTTCTCAGTTTCAACATTCTGGGCCTCGTGGTTCTCAAGTTATGAACTGGAAACGGTTTTCCATATTCAGACCCCTGTGACCTTGATGTTTGATGGAGTGACCCCAAAATCAGTAGGGGTCATCTACTCTGCATGTCCAATCATCCTATTAAGTTTCAACATTCTGGGTCAAGTGGTTCTCAAGTTTTTGATTGGAAAGAGTTTTCTATGTTCAGCACTATGTGACCCTGACCTTTGATGAAGTGACCCCAAAAATAATAGGGGTGATCTACTCTGTAAGTCCAATCATCCTATAAAGTTTGAAGGGTCTAGGTCAAATGGTTCTCAAGTTATTGACCGGAAATGGATTTCCATGTTCTGTCCGCTGCATCCTTGACCTTTAATAAAGTGAACCCAAAATCAATAGGGGTCATCTATTCTGCATGTCCAATCATCCTATGAAGTTTCAACATTCTGAGTCAAGTGGTTCTCAAGTAACTGACAAGAAATGGTTTTCCATGTTCAGGCCCCTGTGACCTTGACCATTAATATAGTGACCCCAAAATCAATAGGGGTCATCTACCCTGCGTGTCCAATCATCCTATGAAGTATCAACATTCTGGGTCAAGTAGTTCTCAAGTTATTGATCGGAAGTGGTTTTCCATGGTCTGGCCCCTGTGACCTTGACCTTTAACAGAGTAACCCCAAAATCAATAGGGGTCATCTACTCTGCATGACCAATCATCTCAGATGGAGTGACCCCAAAAACGATAGGGGTCGTCTACTCCATAAGCCCTGCCATCCTATGAAGTTTGAAGGTTCTAGGTCAAATGGTTCTCCAGTTATTGATCAGAAATGAAGTGTGAAGGATGGACGGAAGGACAGACGGACAGAGCAAAAACAATATGTCTCCCCCAGTGGGGAGAGTCATAATGAGAACATTAACAAATATTTTGCCTGGTACAAGTCTGAGCTTAATTCTCTTTTTGTCACAATTATCGATTCTTCATGTGATGCATGTACGTGTAGATAAGTTAGACTAATACACCAACAAATACAATTATCACTGTCGTCTAGGCTAAAAACTGACATTCACATTGTATCAAAGCACAATGCTGATTTGACGAGTGTTTGAAAGAAGAATGAAACAATCTTTCAAGTTTATTTATTTTATTCTTAGAAACACAGCAAACAAAAGCCACCTGTCACCTTGATAGATGTAATTAACGAGTTGAGCACACGTCTGACACTTAGCGGCTTCACTCGGCAAGGTGTGAAGTTGCACGGGCTTAGGCTGTTCCGGTTCTAGTTTTCGACAGTAAACTATATTTCTTTTTTTTAGCTCTAGTGGTCCTTACATGGGGCCAAACATCCCCATTTGAACAAAATTGGCAGGAGTCCTTACAATGATGCTACATACCAAGTTTGATTAAGATTCATCCAGTGCTTCATATGAAGAAGTCGGTTTTCTTATTTTTAGCTATCATGTTCCATAAAAGTGGCTAATTGCCCCCATTTGAGTACCTTTGGTACAGGACCTTATAATGATGCTACAACTCAAGTTTGATGATGATCCATCAAGCAGTTCATGAGAAAGTCATTTATAGGCATTTCTATCTTTAGCTCCAGTGGCTCTTCAAAGGGGCAAAGCATCTCTATTTGAATATATTTGGGAGAGAACCTTATAATGATGCTACAGATCAAATCTGATGAAGGTCCATCCATTGGTTCATGAGACAAAGTTGTTTAAAGGCATTTCTATTTTTAGTTCTAGTGGCCCCTAAATCACCCCCATTTGGACAAAACCCTATTTTTATTTTAGCTTTAGTGGCCACTAAAAGAGCCCTGCTGCTCCCATTTCAACAAAATGGGGAGTGGACCTATTAATGATGCTACAGACCAATTTTGATGAAGACCCATCATGCTGTTCATGAGAAGAAGTCGTTCAACAGTATTTCTTTTTTAAGCTCTTGCAGCCCCTACAAAGGCCAAGTGCCCCCACTTGAACAAATTTTAGACAAAACCTTATAATGATGCTACAGACCAAGTTTGATGAAGATCCATCTAGTGGTTCATAAGAAACGTTTTTCTATTTTTAGCTCTGGTAAGCCCTAAAAGGGGCCAATGTGAATCATTTCAATAAACTTGATAGAGGTCCATACATGGATACTACTGACCAAATTTGGTGTAACTGACCAGAAGAAGATATTTAAGTAAAAATATTGACGCAGGAAGATGGACGACAGACGAAAGACCACCCACCTATGCTAATAACTCACCCTGAACAACTTTCACTATTTTTGAATTTGACCTAGATCTCATAAAGACGAACAATTTGACAAAATATGTGACAATCAGACAGAAAATAAACTCATCTCAGATCATTTTACTGAGTGAAACATTCTGACCAAGTTTCCATAAAGGCACTGACCTCCAGATTTGGCTAAAAAAATCTTTCTTTCAAACTGAAGTTTGGTCATATTATGAACATTAGAATATGAATTTTTGTTTCTAAAATATTTTAAAAATTCCAAATCCAGAAAAAAGTTGGCCATGTCGGGAATCGAACCCTGGACCGCCGTGGCAATAAAGACATTCTCCCGTCGTCGTAACCAATATCGCTATAGCGGATGTAGTGATTTACGACTTCAAAATATAGATATTTATAATCGAGACAGTTTACCTGGACTAAAAGCGTTACAAACGCTTTTCGATTTTCATTGTAAAAAGTAGTAAAAACAGCAAATTCTTATGAGTTTCCATAACATATAGTTTGTCAGTAATTAAGTTTTAAAGTCTTCTTAAGAAATATAGCATTTATTTCCAGATATCTAAAAAAAATTATTTTTTTTCTTGTCGAACGATCTGAAGGCCAGTCCCTTTAAGACTGGGCTAAGTGTTAACAGTAAAACTGTTAAAGGCACACAACGAGAAAATGATGTGCATATTCTACATACCTACTTCTATGTTTGTCCCAGTTCCCATGAAGAATCTCTTGTACTTTTAATTTAAAAGTTATCACAGACTTTGTGACCAACAGAAGGACAGACAGATGGATGAAACCGACAGAGAAAATGAGATAGCATGCAAGTTCTTCAGATTGTCTTCTATCAATATACCAAGTTTCATAAAAATATCTCTTGAACTTTTAATGTTATTGCAGAATCTACATTTTTGTCACAGTTTTGGAATATTTGTCTCCAATTAAGTGGTTCATGTGGAATAGTTATTTAAATGGGTTTTTTTTCTACTTTAAGTTCTGGCGACCCATTAAACCATGTGACAAAGATTGTCTGTCTATAAGCTTCCGAGCACAAGCTGTTTCAAGTTAAAATGTTGATGCAGGTCAACAGACTATGGATGAATGACCATCAGTGAATACTTGAGAGTGCTTAGTTCAAGTGAACTAAAGTCATAAAGCTAGGACCCCCCTTTGCACCTTAAATCACTACTTAAATGGCCCCGAAGTCATTTTTAGCAGCACAGAAAGACAACTTACAGTGAGTAATCACAATAAAGTTCTGGTAAGCTAAAAGCAAAGAATATACCATTAAAAGTGTTATGGTTTCCTTCAGTCAGCACAGCAATTCTGGGTGTAGTATTTTCTAAATCAAGACCTGTTCCAACATTGTTGTCATCTTCAAAGATATCTTCATAGTCAAGGTCAGCATCAGTATCTGCTTCTAATGCTGTTCTCCTATCTAACAAGTCATCAATACAACGCTGGAGAAGTGTTGGCTTCGCAAGAGGTTCAAAGAGATTACCGGGATGACACACTGCTTTCTTGATTAATTTCACATTGTAGTTCGGGAATATTTGTTTAAGATCACTGATCACATCACTCTGAATAGGGGAGAGTACTTCACCATCCTTTTGCCTATAAACACAAATAACAGTATTATAATATTACAACTGGGTCATAAGGCCCTAAAGATGCTCACCTGACCTTGACATTTTGACTTTAAATATATGTGCCATGACAAATCATATAATGAAATGCAACAATTTTGTTTAGTCTGAAAAAAACATTCATCCAAAAAAAACAAGGCAGTCTAAAATACAGCTAAATCCCCCGCCACTGCTATGGATAGTGAAAGGGTAAACCTTTGATTTTAGCTGTGACCTTGACCTTGAACTGACATGGCTGACTCATGAATTCTGCACCACGTCTTGATGAGGTGATCATTTGACCAAAGTTTTATGAAAATCCTTCAAGGGGTTTAGGAGATACAGAGCTGAAACCTTTGACCTTCAGTTGTGACCTTGACCTTGAGTTGACATGGCTGAGTCATGAGTTCTTGATGAGGTGATCATTTGACCCAAGTTTGATGAAAATCCTTCAAGGGGTTAAGGAAATACACAGAGTGGACACCAAATGGAAGGCTCAAACCTTCGACCCTTAGTTGTGACCTTGACCTTGAGCTGGCATGGTTGACTCATAATTTCTGTACATCGTTCTGATGAGGTAATCATTTGACCCAAGTTTTATAAAATTCCTTCAAGGGGTCTAGGAGATATAGAGCGGACACGAAATGGAAGGCTCAAACATTTGACCTTCAGTTGTGACCTTGACCCGACATGGCTGACTCATAAGTTCTGCACATTGCCTTGATGAGGTGATCGTTTGACCCAAGTTTGATGAAAATCCTTCAAGGGGTTAAGGAGATACAGAGTGGACACCAAATGGAAAGCTCAAACCTTCGACCCTTAGTTGTGACCTTGACCTTGAGCTGGCATGGTTGACTTATAATTTCTGCACATCGCCTTGATGAGGTGATCGTTTGACCCAAGTTTGATGAAAATCCTTTAAGGAGTTTAGGAGATATAGAGCGGACACAAAATGAAAGGCTCAAACCTTTGACCCTAAGTTGTGACCTTGACCTTGAGCCGGCATGACTGACTCATGGGTTCTGCACATCGTCTTGATGAGGTGATCATTTGACCCAAGTTTTATAGAGTTCCTTCAAGGGGTTTAAGAGATATAGAGTGGACACAAAATGGAAGGCTCAAACCTTTGACCTTGAGTTGTGACCTTGACCTTGAGCCGGCATGGCTGACTCATGGGTTCTGCACATCGTCTTGATGAGGTGATCATTTGACCCAAGTTTTATAAAATTCCTTCAAGGGGTTTAGGAGATATAGAGCGGACACAAAATGGCAGGCTCAAACCTTTGACCTTCAGTTGTGACCTTGACCTTGAACCAACCAGGCTGACTCATGGGTTCTGCACATCGTCTTGATGAGGTGATCATTTGACCCAAGTTTCATGAAAATCCTTCAAGGGGTTTAGGAGATATGGACCGGACACGATTTTGTTACGGACGGAAGAACGGACGGACATAGGACGGACGCAGACCATTCCAATAATCCCTCCGCCACGGCGGGGGATTAATAAATTTGAAAGAGGGTCATACAAGAATGCAACAGACCAAGTTTAGTGAGTACCCATCAACTGCTTTATGAGAGTTTTTCTATTTTTAGTTCTGGTGACCCCTCAAAGGGACCAAGAACCATTTGAAAGTCACTGAGAGGTTTATACAAAGATGCTACAGTCCAGGTTTGGAAAAAAGCCATCAAATTGATAATGAAAAGATGTCTTTTCTATTTTTATTTCTGTATTCAATATTGAGATCCATAAAAGGGTGCCACAGAAGAAGTTGTTTAAACGTCTTTTTATTTTTAGCTCTGGCGATCCCTAAAAGGGGCAAAGCGAAACCATTTGAAGGAACTTGAGAGAGCTCCTCGTGAAAACTACAAACACAGTTTGTTGTTATTCTGACCAGTAGTTTCAAAGGGGAAGATGTTGTAGTAAAAAATGTTGACGCAGGACAAAGGATAATGGATGCAATACCATGAAATACACATAATTATCCTTGACCATCCACCTACAGTCTAACCTGTACTGACGGTCACCTCCGATCAGCGGTCACCTCCGTTCAGCGGCCATTTTATGACGCCCCCGACGGATTTTCCTCTATTTTATCACTTTATTCAGCGGCCACCGAAATTGCCTCCCGACCGCCGTATTTGACCCCTTTCAGCGGCCATTTTTCTTCTAAAACCAATTATTTTTAGGCAATAATCGCCGAAGATACCCGATTTTGAGAAGCACGTGGTTGCTAGGTTTCGCGTGACTTCACCACAAGAACGACAAAATGACATGAGCTTCTCAATTAAAACTGATAACCAAAGGTGTAATCCCCTTTTGTTATGATCAAATGGCCAGTAATTATCGGTAATTAGCGTGTCACCTCGTGTCAATTTTGTTGTTCACAGTTTGACTTCGGTTAAAAATAATACTCGATAACTAATTAGTAGCATAATATTTGTGATTTTTTTATACTTCTGTCATGAAAATACTATTAAATTTATACGAAATTAATTGTGTTTGAAAAAAAAAATATAAACCACTCTATCTTTTACAAACGTAACGGCAATCTTTGATTTAGCGTAGACAATAAGCGCCGAGAGTAGCTTCCCTTACCAAAATGGCGAAAATTGTAAACAAACTTGTTTTGAAGTTTGAAAATTGACTGTAACAATTTTTGTGGTAAAAAAAAACACGCCGGAGTTTTAGATTGCTAAGAAGACCATTCGTACTGCGAAGGCAAATGCACGTCATTGTATTCTGGTAAAATAATAATGGAAAACCCAAAAAGAAATGGGCCTAATGGCTATAAACTGGTCAGAAGTCTGAAAAATACATATACTGGCTGCACCTCCGATCGGCGGTCACCTGGCTTAAGCGGCCAAATTGTCTGCTTCCCTTGGCTGGCTGCTTAAGACAGGTTAGACTGTATATTAATAGCTCAACCAAGTTCAGGTGTCAGACAGAAAGGGCAAGAGTGTAAATTTCATCCACTCTTATCAGGTTTGACATAGGACCTTAAGACATACTTACTGAGAGGTTAAGTGCTTTATCAAAGTAACACTTTGAAATTCAAGAATCTATTTCGAACTATGCTAAGACAAATGGTAACTAGAAAATGCTTTTGTAAAAAAGCGCATATCTCCCCCAATGCAAAGTCCTATAGGCAAGAAGTCAATAGGGGTCAGAAGCGAAAGTCAAAGAGACACTGATGGTTGGCTGCAATAGGGATCATCTACTTGGCATGTCCAGTCATCCCGCTAAATTTCAACACTCGTGGCCTAGTGGTTCTCAAGTCACTGTTCAGGCTCCTGTGACCTTGACCTTTGATCAAGTGACCTCAAAATAAATAGGGGTCATCTACTCTGCATGTCCAATCATCCTATTAAGTTTCAACATTGTAGGTCAAGTGGTTCTCAAGTTATTTCCAAAAAATGATTTTACATGAACAGGCCACTGTGACCTTAAACTTTAATAGACTGATCCCAAAATCAATAGGGGTCATCTACTCGGCATGTTCAATCATCCTATGAAGTTCCAACAGTCTGGGTCAAGTGGTTCTCAAGTTATTGATCGGAACTGGTTATCAATGTTCAGGCCCCCTGTGACCTTGACCTTTAACGGAGTGACCCAAAAAAACAATAAGTGTCATTTACTCTGCATGAACAATCATCCTATGAAGTTTCAACATTCTGGGTCGAGAGGTTCTCAAGTTATTGATTGGAAATGGTTTTCCATGTTCAGGCCTCTGTGGCCTTGACCTTTAACAGAGTGACCCTAAAATCGTTAGTGTTCATCTACTCTGCATGACCAATCATCCTATGAAGTTTCATCATTCTGGGTCAAGTGGTTCTCAAGTTACTGACCGGAAATGGTTTTCAATGTTCGGGACCCTGTGACCTTGACCTTTCACTGAGTGACCCAAAAATCGTTAGGGGTCATCTACTCTTTATGACCAATCATCCTATTAAGTTTCAACATTCTGAGTCAAGTGGTTCTCAAGTTACTGACTGGAAATGGTTTTCAATGTTCAGGCCCCTGTGACCTTGACCTTTAATGGAGTGACCCCAAAATCGATAGGGGTCATCTACTTTGCATGTACAATCATCCTATGAAGTTTCAACACTCTGGGTCAAGTGGTTCTCTAGTTATTGATCAGAAATGGTTTTCAATGTTCAGGCCCCTGTGACCTTGACCTTTGACGGAGTGATCCCATAATCAATAAGGGTCATCTACTCTTTATGACCAATCATCCTATCAAGTTTCAACATTCTGGGTCAGATGGTTCTCTAGTTATTGATTGGAAATGGTTTTCAATGTTCAGGCCCCTGTGACCTTGACCTTTGACGGAGTGACCCCAAAATCAATAGGGGTCATCTACTCTTCATGACCAATCATCCTATGAAGTTTCAACACTCTGGGTCAAGTGGTTCTCTAGTTATTGATCGGAAATGGTTTTCAATGTTCAGGCCCCTGTGACCTTGACCTTTGACGGAGTGACCCCAAAATCAATAGGGGTCATCTGCTCTTCATGACCAATCATCCTATGAAGTTTCAACATTCTGGGTCAAGTGGTTCTCTAGTTATTGATCGGAAATGGTTTTCAATGTTCAGGCCCCTGTAACCTTGACCTTTAATGGAGTGACCCCAAAAACAATAGGGGTCGTCTACTCCAGCAGCCCTACAACCTTATGAAGTTTGAAGGTTCTAGGTCAAATGGTTCTCCAGTTATTGCTCGGAAATGAAGTGTACGGACGGACAGACGGAAGGACGGATGGACAGGGCAAAAACAATATGTCTCCTGGGGGAGACATAATAAACCTTTGAATCAGTACATGCTTAACAAGAGGGCCATGATGGCCCTATATCGCTCACCTGAGTAGAGGTGCTTGCTTGAACAAATTTCTTAGCTAAAGCTTTAAGATCTAGGCCTTCTGGTTTATTTTTAGCAATTTTATGAAGATTTCCCTATGCACAATCAAGTAACCCTGGGGCTGGGTCAAGATTTGAACAAATTTTGTAGAGGTCCACTAGGCAATGCTACAAGTCAAATATCTAAGCTCAGGGTTCATACAGCCAGACTGACAAAAAATTCAAGGGGTTTTCAAGGAGTTTTCAAGGACTTTTATTACGTTTTCAAGGATAAGCAAAAAATTGAACAAGCACTTATTACACACGAAATGACTGGCATACAATTGGTGAACACTTCTTATATCCAAAATGACTATCACATGATTTAAGTTTTTCTATAAAGTTCCAATTTGCAACTGATCAACACTTTATCACACACAAAATGACTGGCAAACAATTGATCAACACTTCTTACATCAACAGCGACTTATCATGTCATATAAGATCAGGTTTTAGGTGCCTCTGGCTGCTGGGGGCAAAGGTGGAATAGTAAAGACAATAAAGAGTGGCCATGGGTGACTCTCGATCAGGTACATTTTTCTTGTGCTTCTTAGACTTGACGTGCGATTTCAGCGCCGATTCACCCATTGAACTAATGTCAATAACTTTGTTACAATATTTGCACATGGCTTTCCGTTTGTTTTCGTGCTCGACCAGCCACTGATAGGATACAAGCCACTTTTTGTTGAAAATACACGACATTTTGGTGGCAGGGGAGTGCAGATTTGCGAATTCCACATTGACGTGTGGGTACCAGTGTTGAAATATCCATAGAAATCTCGTTTTTGCTTATTTTTCTTTGAAACTACTATGGACCATTGCAGATACTATAGACTACATAAAGACGACTCTCCGGTCCTATGCACTTGTCGCTTTCCATGCCAGATGTAGTGAAATTTGGCCAAATCACACAAATTTTATAGACCAAAATTAGCCTAACCTCGCCTCACTTTGAACTCTGCCCTTCATCCATTTTATATTTTTCAATCCAATTTTGTAGCATATATGTATAGTGCGATCATAGATGCATACCCAGGTGGTGTGGAATGTGTCTCCCAACCACCACTTTATTTCCCTAATTTTCACTTGAAAAAAAGTGGATGGATGACAGCCGAGCGTCTGGCCGACTTTTTGTTCTGACGTTTATGTTTTAGCCTCAACCGGAAGTACGGAGCTAGGAATTTTAAAACACCCGCCATGTAGAATCATTAACCGTTCCTCATTCCCCAGATATATTAAAGAATTAATAATGATAAATAACCAGTAAGATAGATATGCCTTTATATCTACCCTGTCCTGTTTATACAGAAAATCGACCGGGGCCAAACTACGAAACCGCTCCCCTGCCACCTTAAGTTTTTAAGATGTTTAAATAAAATAAAATGTAACCTGTCCTGAATCCTAAGACACTTATAGTGATATCAACTGAACAAAAAGTATTGCTGTACCTTCCCTTACAGAAGCAAGCCTCTGTGGCGTACATGCTGCGTATTTGCTGTGTATATGCCGCAAACACAGTAGTATGCCAGAGGAGTACATTTTACATACACCGCATGCCGCGTACATGCCGCGTACTATTCCGACGAGTACACAGCATGTACGCAGGAGGTCACTAGTACACTTCAAGTACGCAGCACAGACTCTGAAAATTTAAGGAGTACACTGCATGTACGCAGGAGGGACTTGTACAAGAAAATAGTACACTGCATGTACACCGCAGATACTTCGAAATTTATAACACTTATATTTAGTTGCATTAAAGTTGTTTCCCCTTGATGCAGTTACGCCATTTTCTTCAGATGTTTACCAAATTACATGCTACAAAAATTGATTTATTTCATTGAAAAGTGGATGAAGAAAAGCATACTAATTTATTTGATAACATCAATCTACATTATTTTGGTAAGGGTAAATACTTATTGATGCATGTCACTTATCTTTTTTCTGTTTTTTTTCTGTCCAAATGATCAGCATTTGCATAAGAAAGTTGGTGGGGTAAGGAATTTACATTATCACAGCAGTTTCGCCACAAGAGTACACAGCATGTATGCAGCAGGAGTACACAGCATGTACGCCGCAGGACTCAGGCCAGGAGTACACAGAATGTACGCCGCAGGAGTACACAGCATGTACGCCGCAGGAGTACACAACATGTACACCGCAGGGGTAGTACACCGCAGGCTCATTTGCATGTGAAAAGTGTATGTGCCGCGTACATGCTGCGTACTATTTCCCGCATACTAAATTCCTCCAGCGTACATCCTGTGTACTATATAGTCCACAGCATGTACGCAGCAAGTAGTATGCGGCAGAGCTCATTTGCATGTCAAAAGTGTACTACAAACGTACTATCGGTGTATGTGCGGTGTATATCCTGCGTACTATTTAAAGCCCTTGATTTCAGTACACATCATGTACGCATCATATACGCTGTATGTACACAGCAAGAGTACGCAGCAGGCCTTTTTCTTCTGTAAGGGTTACGAGATAGCCGGTGAATAAGCCAACAAAAGTGCCCACCCCTCCACGCAAAAATCAGCCAAAATTTGCATTCTGAATCAAAGTAACCCCGAAAAACGATTTACTGCCTTTAAAGTTAATTTAACATGATATTTACACTTTAAAGCCTTTCAAATGTTAAAACCATGCACTTTTAACATAATTTTGGTATACAAATGCAGATTACCGTACTTATCCTATCGGGACACCCCTTAAAGGCCACCCATCCATCCTTTGGGGCCACCCCAGCCACTATATAGCTTAATGGCATTGCTAGATATAGACACATGTGCTGCTTTTAAACAAAATGGCATGAATAGTCATTATATAGGCACTAATTTCTTCTTTTGGCCGTTTTATGATACGAATCCTACTGGCTGGGGGTCCTTAGCTTCATTTTTATAAGGCCACCTACTGCCATTTTGGGACTCGCTAGGCCGAATTTAGTACTCAGAAATGAGTAAAAACTACTATAGGTTACAGTTCATTCCATAATGGGTTTAAATACATGCAAAAAGTCAATATTTGAGTGGTTTAAAAATCTGTCTATTTTCCTTAAGGTGGCAGGGGAGTGCAGATTTGCGAATTCCACATTGACGTGTGGGTACCAGTGTTGAAATATCCATAGAAATCTCGTTTTTGCTTATTTTTCTTTGAAACTACTATGGACCATTGTAGATACTATAGACTACATAAAGACGACTCTCCGGTCCTATGCACCTGTCGCTTTCCATGCCAGATGTAGTGAAATTTGGCCAAATCACCCAAATTTTATAGACCAAAATTAGCCTAACCTCGCCTCACTTTGAACTCTGCCATTCATCCATTTTATATTTTTAAATCCAATTTCATAGCATATATGTATAATGCGAACATAGATGCATACCCAGGTGGTGTGGAATGTGTCTCCCAACCACCACTTTATTTCCCTAATTTTCACTTGAAAAAAAGTGGATGGATGACAGCCGAGCGTCTGGCCGACTTTTTGTTCTGACGTTTATGTTTTAGCCTCAACCGGAAGTACGGAGCTAGGAATTTTAAAACACCCGCCATGTAGAATCATTAACCGTTCCTCATTCCCCAGATATATTAAAGAATTAATAATGATAAATAACCAGTAAGATAGATATGCCTTTATATCTATCCTGTCCTGTTTATACAGAAAATCGACCGGGGTCAAACTACGAAACCGCTCCCCTGCCACCTTTCTTCAATATCGGTAACGGAAATGGTGTCCGTAATTTTTACACGTCGTAATTTTCCTAGTCCCAGTCTGTTTAAAACCTGTATCGTACGATACACATAGGTTATGTAGACATAAAACATGGCAATGCGTACATATAACAAAGCGTCTTTTACGATCTATTTTTATTAAGCTGACCAAAATTTCAGAAGAAGGAAATTCAAAGACTTTTATCATAAAATCAAGCACTTTTCAAGCAGTTTTCAAGGCAAGAAACGAATTAAAGGAGTTTTAAGGAGGTTTTTGCAAATTCAAGCACTTTTCATCTAGCAGCTTGAAATTCAACGAGTTTTCAAGTCTGTGTGAACCCTGAAGCTCTAGGCCTTCTGGTTTATTTTTAGAATTTTTTTTAGATTTTTCTATGTACAATCAAGTAACCCCATGGGGCGGAGCCAATTTGACCCCGGGGGTCACGATTTGAACAAATTTTGTAGAAGTCTACTAGACAATGCTACATGTCAAATATCTTCTGGTTTATTTTTAGAAAATTTTTGAAGATTTTCATATGTAAAATCAAGTGACTCCTGGGGCGGGGTCAATTTTGAACCCGCGGGGGCATGATTTGAACAAATGTTGTAGAGGTCCACTAGGCCATGCTACATGTGAAATATCTAAGCTCTAGGCCTTCTGGTTTATTTTTTGAAAAATTTTGAAGATTTTCATATATAAAATCAAGTGACCCCTAGGGCGGGGTCAAAATTGACCCCGGGGTCATGATTTGAACAACTTTAGTAGAGGTCCACTAGGCAATGCTACATGTCAAATATCTAAGCTCTAGGGCTTCTGGTTTTTGAGAAGAAGATTTTTTAAGATTTTCCTACATGTATGTACAATCAAGTAACCCCTGAGGCGGGGACAATTTTGACCCCGGGGTCATGATTTGAACAAACTTGGTAGAGGTCCACAAGGCAATGCTTCACACCATATATCTAAGCTCTAGGGCTTATGGTTTTTGAGAAGAAGATTTTTAAAGTTTTTCCTATGTAAAATCAAGTGACCCCTGGGGCGGGGTCAATTTTGACCCCAGGGGTCATGATTTGAACAAATTTTGTATAGGTCCACTAGGCAATGCTGCATGTCAAATATCTAAGCTCTAGGCCTTCTGGTTTATTTTTAGAAATTTTTTGAAGATTTTCATCTGTAAAATTAAGTGACCCCTGGGGCGGGGTCAATTTTGACCCGTAGGTCATGATTTGAATAATTTTAGTAGAGGTCCACTAGGCAATGCTACATGTCAAATATCTAAGCTCTAGGGCTTCTGCTTTTTGAGAAGAAGATTTTTTAAGATTTTCCTATGTAAAATCAAGTGACCCCTGGGGCGGTGTCAATTTTGGCCCCGGGGTCATGATTTTAACAAATTTGGTAGAGGTCCACTAGGCAATGCTTCACACCAAATATCTAAGCTCTAAAACTTCTTGTTTTTGAGAAGAAGATTTTTAAAGTTTTTCCTTTCAGTTGCCATGGCAACCAGAGTTCTCCATGGAATTCAATTCTTTGAACAATTTTGAAAGGGGGCCATCCAAGGATCATTCCTATGAAGTTTGGTGTAATTCTGCCGATGGACATCAAGTGGTCACAATAGCTCACCTTGTCACTTTGTGACAGGTGAGCTAAAAATTCAATGATTGCTATGCACATATTACTATGCACAAAATATAAGACAGATCTGGCTTATCCAATTTACTTCATCGGTTAAACAAGAGGGCCAAGATGGCCCTAGGTCGCTCACCTGAGAAACACACCATAACAGTGTAAACATGTTTGACCTAGTGATTTCATGGAAAAAAAAATATTCTGACCAATTATCATTAAAATTGGAGCAAAAATCTTGAGTATAAACAAGTATTTTCTTTGATTTGACCTAGTGACCTAGTTTTTGATCCCAGATGACCCATATTCGACCATGACCTAGATTTCATCAAGGCTATCATTCTGACCAAATTTCATGAAGATCAATTGAAAAATACAGCCTCTATCGCATACTCAAGGTTTTTCTTTGATTTGACCTAGTGACCTAGTTTTTGACCCCAGACTACCCATATTCAAATTTGATCTAGATTTCATCAAGGCAACCATTCTGACCAAATTTTTGAAAATCCAGTGTAAAATGCAGCCCCTATTGCATGCACGAGGTTTTTCCTTGATTTGACCTAGTGACCTACTTTTTGAAACCAGATGACCCATATCTGAACTTGACCTAGATTTCATCAAGGCTATTATTCTGACAAAATTTCATGAAGATCAGTTGAAAATTACAGCCTCTATCGCATGCACAAGGTTTTCCTTTGATTTGACCTAGTGACCTACTTTTTAACCTCAGATGACCCATATTCAAACCTGACCTAGAATTCATCAATGCAATCATTCTGAATAAATTTCATGAAGATCAGTTGAAAAATACAGCCTCTATCGCATACACAAGGTTTTTCTTTGATCTGATCTAGTGACCTACTTTTTGAACCAAGATGACCCATTTTCAAACTCGGCCTAGATTTCATTAAGGTTATCACAGGCTGTCTAGCATACCCTGACAAAAAATTAGGGCTAATTTTAGGGCAATTTGTACAAAAAAATAGGGCTAAAATTAGGAATTTGGTACAATTTTAAGGAAATTTTAGGGCTTATTTAGGAATTTTCAAATTAAAATATGGACTTTAAAGACCATGTAATGTGCTTACCTTTATGTGATTGACATAAAAGTAACTCAAAAATAGTGCTTTATTTACAGAAAAGACGTCTACCACTGGTAAACTGCTTCGAACTGTGCTAAACTGTTTTTTTTCTGAATTAGAAGAACTTTTAAACAACATTTAAAACATTTTCTCTTTTTGATCATTGCAAAAGTTAAAAAATTAGGAATTTTTGTGAAAAAATAGGGCCTTTTTAGAAATTTCCTTTGATTTTTTTAAAAAAATAGGAATTTTAGCCAAATTGAAAAAAAATAGGAAAAAGTAGGAATTTTAGGGACGCTAGACAGCCTGTTATCATTCTGACTTAATTTCAGGAAGATCAATTGAAAAATACAGCCTCTATCACAAGCGTTCAAAAGTTATTGTTTGGAAAGAGTTTAACTGTTCCTGATCACTGTTACCTTGACTTTTGACCTACTGATCAATAGGGGTCATTGGCTGGTGATGATCAATTTCCCTATCAAGTTTCATGATCCATCCCCCAAGCGTTCTTGAGTAATCATCCGAAAGCCGTTTAACTGTTTCCGGTCACTGTGATCTTGACCTTTGACCTATTGACCTCAAAATCAATAGGGGTCATCTGCTGGTCATGGCCAACCTCCCTGTCAACTTTCATGATCCTAGGCCCAAGTGTTCTTGAGTTATCATCCGGAAACCGTTTAACTGTTCTGAATCACTGTGACCTTGACCTCTGACCTACTAACCTCAAAATCTATAGGGGTCATCTGCTGGTCATGACAAACTTCCATATCAACTTTCATGATCCTAGACCCAAAACGTTCTTGAGTTACCATCCAGAAACCGATTGGTCTAAGGACAGACCGACCAACATCTGCAAAACAATATACCCTCCTTCTTCGAAGTGGGGCATAAATATCATCATCACAGTGGTGGCAATAGTAAATGTTAAAGAAAGGAGTTAATGATGAATCATTCTAAATTAGAACTGCACAGCAACTGAAATGATTTAACCAACTTTAATGTTCATGCATTAGAAACCCCTATCCTAATTCTTTAAACAGTTTACAGGTGGCAGAGGACCTTAAAATGATGCTACACACCAAGTTTGATAAAGTTTATCTAATCTAATTTGGCCTAGATTTCATAGGGACAAATATTTTGACTATGTTAACAAAGTTTTTCAATGAATTGACCTTGTGACATAGGTTTTGACTTAAGGTACCCAATATTTGAACTTTACCTAGATTCCATATAGACAAACATTCTGACTATGACTTAAGATAATCAAGTTGAAAAAGTGTCCTGTACAGTGTTAACAATATTTTTGACCTAAGTGACCCAGTTAAAAATTCATCCTTGATTTTAAACATACAAACATTCCAACCAAGTCTCATTTATGATAAGGTAGAAAATGTGGCCTTTTGGGTGTTAACAATGTCTTTCTATGATTTGACCTAATGACCTAGCTTTTGACCCAATTTTGAACTTGACCTAGATTTCATAGGGACAACCTGACAATGAAGATCAAACAGAAAATGAGGCCTTAGACTAGTGTTAACAAAGTTATTTTATTATTTATCCTAGTGACCTAGTTTTTGACCTCTGATAATCCAATTTAATCTATCCTAGATATTAAAGAGACATACATTCTGATAAAATTTTAGAACGATGAGGTAGAAAATGTGGCCTCTAGAGTGTTAACAGGGTTATAGCCGATCAGCTGATGTACTGACCTAGTTTTTTTTATCCAAAATGGCCCATTAACGGCTAAATTTGTGACCTCTAGAGAGTTAACAGTCAATTTGCTGACGACACAGTACTGAGACAGGATGATAACAAAAGCTTACCTTAAGCACCTTCTGCTCAGGTGAGCTAAAAAGGTTTACAAAGTTAAAGACCAAACAAGGTAAGGGAGTCAGTGGCGCAGTGGTTGGACTACAACGTCAGTGGTCCATGTTTGATTCCTGGTCACGGCTGATATCCCGACTAGTGGGGACTTTTGTCGACTACCCACGTTTTACAAGAAACTTTTTACCTTAAGGTATCCGATCAAGGACAGACCAACAGACAAACTGACAACCATAATGCAGATGTGGTTCTTGGAATAAACCAAGGCGCAACATTGAATATGGCACTTACATGCTCATGCTCTTTTTGTGACCAGCAGGAGAAATGTTCACTAGTTCTTCTATACATCTCTCCAATCTGCCCTCTATGGGGTTAGTAAGTTTGCTGACAGTCAACACAGTCTGTCTAATTACCAATTGCTCATGATTGGGGAATATCTGCTCCAGGTGTTGGCAAAGGGTCTCTTCTTCAGCTGAAAGTCTATCACTGGAAATAAAGATATGGTAAAGTAAAGACAATGATACTTTAATTTAAATTAAGATACTTTACTCAGGGTTTCCACTGGGCACAATTTTTTTCCCGGCCACTTAAATTTTTTAAAGATAAAGGTGCGCGCGGCAGAGGATCAGTAATGTCGAAAAAATTAGAATTAATATAATATCACTAGTTTTTTAAATTTATTTTCTACATTCCACAAATAACTCAACAAGTAGATGCATACACATTAACATTGATTTATCATGTAAAGATAAGTAGTCAGTTCAAAATTATATACCATTTTTTTTTTCAATCTCTTTTTCATTTCATTTATAAATCTGGTATAATAATTTCATACTTTAACTATGCAATTTGCTCTTGAACCAGTCTATCCTAATATCACACTGTGGCCAAACCAAATTGATTACCTGTTCGTCGGATTTCCCGCACCAATTTGACGGGAAATGAAAAAAAAAAAATTAAAATCAATTTTTTTTTGACCACCCGCACCTGGCGTATTTTTGGCGCTGGGTTGAAATCAGTAGGAACGAAAAAAAAGGGTGGAAATTCCGAAGTTTAAACGCACCTAGCTTGTAATTTATGGCCGGCATTTTTAATTTTCTAGTTTACGGGAGCGCAGACCCTATTTTGTGACAAAACAAAATAAAAACAAGAGCGCCGCCAAGCGGGGCAATATACGCCCGAAGGCTTACATCATAGGATGGGAGCAAAATTTTAAGAACTTGACTGTTGTAGCCCAAAGGACTGGAACAACAAAAGGAAAACTTCAAAAAACAAATCTAAGTCCACAAAAAAAATATTCAAAGTCTACAAAAAAAAAATCCTTATCAGGTACAGGTATGTAAAAATAGACCTAAAAATTGGAAGTACCATCCATGTTGTACCACAGAAAAGTGGTCTTGGTTTTTCCCTACGGCCAATTATAAAAAAGTTTCAAAATAAGCTATTTATAGTAACATAAAAGGGAAGTAATTAAAAAAAAAATAATATTGTAAGTACAAAAAAGAGATCTGCAATGCAGAGCAATATACACAAAGCAGTCATATATGACCTTTGACCCTTAAGTGTGACCTTGACCTTGAAGCGAGTCATCCGGAACATGCGCTCTGCACATCGTCTCAGTGTGGTGAACATTTCTGCCAAGTTTCTTTGAAATCCTTCCAGCAGTTCAAGAGTTACAGAGCGGACACAAAACAAACTGATATGACTTTTGACCCATAAGTGTGACCTTGACCTTGAAGCGAGTCGTCAGGAACATGCGCTCTGCACGTCTTCTTGTTGTGGTGAACATTTGTGTCAAGTTTCTTTGAAATCCTTCAAGGGGTTCAAGAGTTACAGAGCGGACACGAAACAAACTGATATGACCTTTGACTCCTAAGTGTGACCTTGACCTTGAAGCGAGACATCCAAAACATGCGCTCTGCACATCGTCTCGGTGTGATGAACATTTGTGTAAAGTTTCCTTGAAATCCTTCAAGGGGTTCAAGAGTTACAGAGCGGACACGAAATTGCTAACGGACAGACGGACGGACAGACGGACACCAGCGTCTTAACATAATACGTCCCTTCGGGCGTATAAAAAGGTTTCAAAATAAGCTATTTATAGTAACATAAAAGGGAAGTAATTCAAAAAAAATAAATATTGTAAGTACAAAAAAGAGATCTGCCAAATAAAAACAAGAGCACTGCAATGCAGAGCAATATACACAAAGCAAAGTCATATATGACCTTTGACCCTTAAGTGTGACCTTGACCTTGAAGCGAGTCATCCGGAACATGCGCTCTGAACATCGTCTCAGTGTGGTAAACATTTCTGCCAAGTTTCTTTGAAATCCTTCAAGCAGTTCAAAAGTTACAGAGCGGACACAAAACAAACTGATAGGACTTTTGACCCCTAAGTGTGACCTTGACCTTGAAGCGAGTCATCCGGAACATGCATTCTGCACATCGTCTCGGTGTGGTGAACATTTGTGTCAAGTTTCTTTGAAATCCTTCAAGGGGTTCAAAAGTTACAGAGCGGACACGAAACAAACTGATATGACCTTTGACTCCTAAGTGTGACCTTGACCTTGAAGCGAGACATCCAAAACATGCGCTCCGCACATCGTCTCGGTGTGGTAAACATTTGTGTCAAGTTTCCTTGAAATTCTTCAAGGGGTTCAAGAGTTACAGAGAGGACACGAAATTGCTAACGGACAGACGGACAGAGGGACACCAGCGTCATAACATAATACGTCCCTTCGGGCGTATAATAAAAGTCATTTTCAGTACTTTTATTTTCATTTTACCCGCCAACCGTCCAAGTTTAACTGTATGGTAGTGGTTTTGTTTCATCAAAGTGAGCAGACGCATGAAAAATGGCAGCCTGCATGAATTAAATTAGAAAAAAATATATTAGTTAACAGACAATAATCTTTGGATTAAGTTGGTAGTGATAACAAGTATTGTAAATGAATTGGAGGCGAGTAGAAATTACAGCAGGTAAAGCTCAACATAGGGAATAATCAAGTAAAACTACAAAAAATGACGTTCACTAACAACGCTGTCCAGATGTTGAAAAATCTGGCGTATCACATGTACGAGATTTGTTGTCTGTATATTATAATTGGACAACGATCAAATTCATGTGGGACTGTCAGAAAAATACAACAATTAATAAAAAGGAAAGACACCAAAGAAATGGCGAAATGGAAGAGCAAAAGTGAGTATCAGCTTGTAAAAACATTTTTTTCTTTGAAGTATTGCGAGTCTTTTCCTTTGACCTATTGGGGGTCAGAGAAGAAAAAAATAAGTAATATCACAATTGTTAGTAATTATGTTTAAAACAAACTGCATTTTCAATGTACAATGATTGATGTCCCCTGCAAATGCAACATGTGATAAAAAATTCAAACTAGTCCAAATAATTTGACGGTCATATTAATGATTGTTTTATATTTCTTTCGGGCAACCTAACCGAGTGGAGATATTGCGCATATGAAAAGCTAATCTCAATATTCCGAGGATCAAGTCAAATAAGTTTGAATAAAGTTCTAACCAGGTACCCTAACTTAAAAGATAATTATCAAACATGAAACTCCTCGCAATATTCTCATGTCCACTTAACATGCTAAAGTATACTAATAAAGAAGACCCATTGAAAGTATGTATGGGACAAACATTCAGCCATTAATTGCCACATGTGCCTTTTACACTGAGGAACACAATAAAATATCCAGTAATAAATGTATTTTCGGACTCCTAACTTACTACGTCCAAGTCCCATTTCAGTGAAGAGTATTTTCTCCGAAACTGTTCGATAAGGTTATTTTGTACACATTTTTGCTGAACCAAAATTAAGATTGTTTCGGTTTGTCATACAATATAGATGGAAATACACTTTATTTGGTGTTTAACATGACACAAGCGATAATTACTTTTTTTTTATTTCATCCCTCTTCGCTCGCATCAATAAATGATGATTTGAAAAAAAATCCGAAGAACAAGACATCAATTTGGTGTGGCCTGAATCAAAAATAGGTTTTAATCTTAATTCTCAACCATTTTCAAAACAAATCTATAAAACTATCCCTATAGTATATAGTTTGCCAATTTTGAATTATCTCCCTTTAATGGTCATTTTTCACTACTAAGATGTTTCTAAAACATGAACATTTAGCTCTTTAATTTCTAACTTTTTATTTCAAAATTTATATAAGGTCATTTATCCAAAACAGTGTGTTTTATTTTATTTCATGACTTTTAAAAAGCTTTTCAAACAGTTTTAAATTTCATTATATATATCTAAATTTCTTTAAGTTTCATACATAAAATGTATAGCGAAAATACCACCTAAAGGTACAAGTAGCTCTTTATTATGATGCCCCTGAATGGGGCTGTGTATCAATGCTATACGTTGAGCACGTAAAAGAACCAAACAAATTGCTTTAGTTCATTTGTATCTCAATTCTTCGACTGAATTTTACGAACGCGCTGAAATTTAACGAGCGCGTAGATTTATTTAACAGTAATTTTTTACGATCGCGCAAATTTATCTATAATATCTTCGACTTTTCATTATTATCGATTACTTGGGCGAATTGACTTGATATTACAAATAACTTGCGTTTTAGTATCAAGAAAATGGGTGGGGCTTTTGACGAAGCGCTCAGCAAATATTTTGTTTCATTTGCTTTCGTAATAGTAGGCGGGTCTGAATTTGGCGAATCAGATTGACTGATAATCATTCTTGCGTGGAGGAACACTCTCGTGACTCCGCGGAAGTTTTAATTTATTCCCAAGAGGTGTAATTCGGTATCGACAGGGTGTATTGGGTAGCAGGGTACACTTAGATGCTAAAATTTTGGGCACGGACGGTCTTACATGTAGCAAGTCGCAATATTGCACTTCCCTTATGAGCAGAATTAGGGTGGCCATTTTAGGTCTTACATGACGCGAGTCGCAATATTGCACTTCCCTTATGAGCAGAATTAGGGTGGCCATTTTAGGTCTTACATGTAGCGAGTCGCAATATTGCACTTCCCTTATGAGCAGAATTAGGGTGGCCATTTTATAAATTGCGTGCATGTTTTGTGCTTTTAATTAATGGCAAGATCAGGATTCTCATACAAGAATAAAGAAAGTTACTAAAACAAAAGGCTTACACCATCCATGAAAAATAGCATGCCAAAATCATCAATTTTGCACTTTTTGAACAGCCTGCAATGATCCCGCTGCAAGAACAATGCCCAATTTTATTGCATTCCTCAATTTGATAGTCCTTACTGAACGTCAGGACGTACACAAAATGGGGGCCCATCCAGCCCGTTTTTTCACAAAATAGCGAAAATGTTACTGAGTATCAATCAACAAGCACAGAACCCTTCCGTGTATTGAATTTTTCTGCGAAAAGGTGTCTCATTGATCATACAAAGCTACCAGCAGTTAGTTTTCCAACTGACATCAGAATTTTACATGTATCGGCTGTATAAATTTTCTAAAGAATTAATAATCATTATCTCTCACCTTAATTTACAGACATCCAAAATCACGAAGTTCTATTTATAATAAATATTGACAGGGGCCAAAATTCGAAGTGTACCCTGCTACCTTGTCTTCGTGTATTGCTAAATATCGGATTATCCGTGACACGCTGTGTATAATTATTGATCGGTGATAGTCGTTTCTATTGTACTATAACGTTGTTTCCGGTAGTAAAACAGATGTTTATTTTAAGCAAATTTAAAATTGTTAACTGTGGAATTTTTTTTCCGCTAATTAATTTTTTTTTTCGCCAAAACATGAATTGGCGAATAGCAGCGGAAACCCTGCTTTACTTTTAGGCCGTGTTTTTAACTCTTTTCTTACAAAACTGTATTTTACGCACATTAATTGAGATTATGGTTTTGATTTTTAGGTACTGATATTAGTTTTCAGCAACAGAGTGAAATAAAATGATCGTCAAATAATGGGAAGGAGAATCACTACAAGAGCTGTCACAGGAGACAGCGCGCTAGACTATCTGAGGAAGCTGGAGCTGTCACTGGAGAGTTTAATTACACCGATGTGGATGAAGATATTTAGTAACAGGAGCTTGTAGAACACGAAATGCCCCCCTTGATATATTCAGTAATTGCACAAGGAACAGAAATTATTTGGTCACTGTGCACTGGACGTTTGACGTATTATAATAATAATAATATTAAATAACAAGAGTGCCAGACTGTCACAAAATACGCCCGTCATCGAACTTGGCCTAATTCAACGGCCATAATCCAAGAGTGCCTGAGGCGATTTGGGTGGTTATCGTTCTTGGCCGAGATATTATGCCCGCAAACATTGTCAGCGTGTTTGGTGAAGATCAGATGAAAACTGTTTGACTTAGAGAACGAACAAGGCTAAATTCGCATTTTTTCGAGTAAGGCCATAATCCAAGAGTGCCTGGGACGCTTTGGCTGGTTATCGAACTTGGCCGAGATATTCTGCACGCAAACAGTGTCAGCATGTTTGGTGAAGATCGGACCGGCCCAAACAACGGAAATAGCCGATTCGGATTGTATGGAAACCACCGAAAACTTATGGACGGAAGATTAATATAATTACGGATGGCTAAAGTGTTGTCTTAATCAATGCAAATGTCTGTTTTACTTTACTAGGAAAGTATTTTATATTGATGTTACAAAACGTATGTTCAATGAGGTATTGCACTTCGAATAAACAAATACCTAAAATAATGAGATATTTTAGGTGATTAAATTACATTCACATTAGCCCGACAATCAGCGTGACATTAAGAACTATGAAACTTTATATAAATTTAGACCACCGACAAATTCAATACTTTCAGTTGTTTAAGCAAAAAAAGGGACAACCTGAAGGTGATCAGTGATTTTTTTACTTTTTTTGGCAACAGCCCATGCCTTTTCAATTGGGAATTTTTAGCGCGATAAACTTCAAAATTGGGAAAAATTAACAAACCTTAATAAAGAAATCATTTTAAAAAGTTTTATTTTAAGGTAAATTTATTTCATTCAAATATGCACTGAGGTTGAACACACAGGACAGACAGGTTATTTTCTGATGTCACAGGATCTGATGGCTCAGATAGCTTAGGGTCACCATGAGCTTCTGTTGATTTCTGAGGGTCATTTTGTGGGGACTCGGATTTCTTGGACAGATCACTTTGCTTTTCTGACGTTTGATTTGAATTTAATTTCTCTTTAACTTTACCAAAAGATGTTCGAATGTCCGGAGTACCGTTGGCGTGTTTAATTTTTATTTTCTTATTATAATATTTGGACTTTTGTGACATTATTTCGATAATTTAGATAAGTTTCTAACAATTTTTTTTCCGACTCATTTGGCGCATGAAAAAGCGTTTAGCGACCGTGATGAAAATCATACTAAATGCCGTACTATGCCGTGACCCGTTTAATGTAAACAATGCGCTTCAAGTTGGCAACAAAATTCTGCGAATAAACCATAATTAGTCGGAATTTTTATGATTATTTGCATCGTTTTACCTCAACTTTCACAAGAAATCAATCTAATTGGGAAAAATCATCTCGTTTTTGGGAATTTTTAAGTATTTTTTTTGGGAATTTTGACCATTTTTGTCAATTGGGAAGACGCCGAATTTCGGAGTCAAATCAGCACAAAAAAAATCACTGGTGATAATTAGTAAAATGGGTATTACTGTGCATATTTTAAACATAAACAAGCAAATTCGATGAATTGGTATCCCCCGCCGAAAGGGTTTGTGGTGAGGAATGGCAAAAAGATATATCCGGCAAAAAGTTAAGGATGTTAATAAGAAGCAAATAATTTCATTAGTCAAAATCAATTTAACAGAAAACAAATGTTTAATTAAAGAGTACACAATAAATGTATGATACTTTGATCCGGACTAAAGAATTTATTTTGAATGGGATATGCTTACTGTAATAAGCTTAGCTTTTAAAATTAAATGCAGTTAATTGAAATGTGAGCTTGAAGTTTAACTGGAATGAAATATTGTCTTTGAGTGGTTTGGCACCAGGTGTTGCTGTTTTACATGTACATTTGAACTTAAAAGATCAGATGTCCTTAAGAGAACACAGATAAGATATCTTGAACATGGCTGAGGGCAAGGTTTGTGCAGTCACAACTTAACATGTTGAAGGTTTGAACATTTAAAAAAAAAAAAAAAAAGGATGGAAATATATATATCTATATATAGATATACGTATATATTTATTTTTTTAGGGGGTGGGGGTGCAGGGGAACGGGAGAGGAAACAAAATTTCACATGCTGATTATAAATATTGATTGAAAATTAACAAGAGCACCGCCTTGCGGGTGCTGACGCTCATCTGATTTTTTTTGTGTAATAGAAATATTGTCCTACCCATGATTTTCTAAGTCTAAAAAGGGCCATCATTCTCGCAAAAAGCAGGATAGAGTTATGTTTCTTGATGAACAGTGTCCACTTATGATGGTGAAAAACTGTTGCAAGTTTTAAAGCAATAGCTTTGATAGTTTATGAGAAAAGTTGACTTAAACATAATACTCAACCAAGAAAATGATTTTCTAAGTCCAAAAGGGGCAATAATTATTGTAAAAAGCAGGATGGAGTTATGTTGCTTGCTGTACAGGGTCAGCTTATGATGGTGAACAAGTGTTGCAAGTTTCAAAGCAATAGCTTTGATAGTTTAAGAGAAAAAGTTGACCTAAACATAAAACTTAACCAAGAAATCTGATATTTTCTAAGTCCAAAAGGGGCAATAAATCTTGCAAAAAGCAGGACGGAGTTATGTTTCTTGCTAAACAGGGTCAACTTATGATGGTGAACAAGTGTTGCAAGTTTTAAAGCAATAGCTTTGATAGTTTAGGATAAAAGCTGACCTAAACATAAAACTTAACCAAGAAAACTGATTTTCTAAGTCCAAAAGGGGCAATTAAATCTTGCAAAAAGCAAGATGGAGTTATGTTTTCTTGATGTACAGGGTCTGCTTATGATGGTGAACAAGTATTCCAAGTTTCAAAGCAATAGCTTTGATAGTTTAGGAGAAAAGTTGACCTAAACATAAAACTTAACCAAGAAATCTGATATTTTCTAAGTACAAAAGGGCCATAAATCTTGCAAAAAGCAAGACGGAGTTATGTTTATTGCTATACAGGGTCAGCTTATGATGGTGAACAAGTATTCCAAGTTTCAAAGCAATAGCTTTAATAGTTTAGGAGAAAAGCTGACCTAAACATAAAACTTAACCAGGCAACGCCGACGCAGACGCCGACGCCGACGCCGACAACCGCTCAAGTGATGACAATAACTCATCATTTTTTTTCAAAAAATCAGATGAGCTAAAAATGAAAAAAAAAAAAGGTAAAAGGGTGAAGTTGGAGTGGGTGGGTGGGGGGGGGGGGGGCAGAGGATGCATGATCAGTGGTGGGCATGACTGGGTGGAGAAGTGAGGTGGGGGAATAGTACAACTTGGAAGGTTTGAAAAAAATCTAAAATAAATGAAAAAAAAAACAATATTGGGAAGGGGGGGGGGGAGTGGGGTTGGGAGAGGGAGGGGGTGTGACCAAGGCAAGTGGGTGACCAGGTGTGGGTGCGCAACTTCACATGTTTATAATAAATGTTCACAGAAAAGAATGAAAGAAATTTAATGAAATTCTGCCAAATGGTAAGTTTGTTATGTACAAATATGTGGATTTTTAGACAATTAAAGGGCAATAACTCTGAAGTTACAAAAAGAAATCCGTACAAAATTGTCTGTGCACAACCACATTATAGTGCTCTAAATTCTGTTAAAGTTTCATAGTTCTAGGTCAAATATATCAAAAGTTATGATGCAGAAATTGGCATATCTATAGATCTATAGTACCCTATATAGTTAACACTAGAAACTTCTAAGGGCCATAACCCTGGTGTTACTTGGGCAATCTGTCTGAAACTTGATGGGCCCCATAACCTCATAGTGGTAGGAATGAATTTTTTTTAATTTTTTTTTTGCGGGGGGGGGGGGGGGGGGGGGGTGGGTGATCAAGGTAAGGGGGCGACCAGGTGTGGGTACACAACTTCACATGTTTACAATAAATGTTCATGGAAAAGAATGAAAGAAATTTAATGAAATTCTACAAATGGTAAGTTTGTTATGTACAAATATGTGGATTTTTATACAATTAAAGGGCAATAACTCTTAATTTACAAATAAATCCAAATGAAATTGTGTGTACACAACCACATTATGGTGATCTAAATTCTGTTTAAGTTTCATAGTTCTAGGTCAAATATATCAAAAGTTATGATGCAGAAATTGCCATATTTATAGTACCCTATATAGTTAACACTAGAAACTTCTAAGGGCCATAACTCTGGTGTTACTTAGGCAATCTGACTGAAACTTGACGGGCCACAAGAACTCATTGTGGTGAACATGTATATGAAGTTTTAAATAAATATTCCCAACCATTTCCTAGATATGGCTCCGGACGGACGGACGGACGGAAAGACGGAAGGAAGGACGGACGGAAAGACGGACGGAAGGACGGACGGACAACGCCAAAACTATATCCCTCCGACTTTCGTCGGGGGATAATAATATTGTACACTCAGCAAAACTCCTAATCGGTCAGTTTATATTGTATTACTATTTTGTTAATAATGCATGTATTCACATGAAATTTCACATTCCGACATTTGAATAGGTACTGCAGCTAATTATTAATTTTTGGCGACTCACGGCCAAAGTAACCGCATTAGGCGTTTTGACCAATATTCTATATTTTTCACGTGCAGGGCATGTGCAAGAACAACAAACATGCATGTGTTCAGGGCCAACGTGACCGCATGAGGCGTTTTGACCAATATAGCTTATTTTGCATGTGCAGGGCATGCGCACCAAAATGCACATGCTCATTAACACTTTCGACATTACTGACGAAAGTCCTACTAGAAAAACATATATCACGGTGTAATTGACACAAGAGCAACGCGATCGAGCTGTCGGAATGTTGCTAGCCGGGACACATTTAACGACACGTGTGTAATTATTTTTGCAATTTCAAAAGAATTTTGATATAATTTGTTTGTAGCTGTTACTTTGACGGTTATTTCCATTTTTAATTCATTGAAGTGACCGATTTTGAATTTTGTTGTAAACTTCCGACAGCCCGGCCGCGTTGCTCTTGTGTCATTTTCACCATGATATGTGTTTTTTCTAGTAGAACTTTCGTCAGTAATGCCAAGTGTTCATGAGCACGTGCATATTGGTGCGCATGCCCTCCACGTGCAAAATAAGCTATATTGGTCAAAACGCCTTTTGCGGTCACGTTGGCCATGAGTCGGCCAAAATAAGTTGATAATTAGCTGCAGTACCTATTCAAATGTCAGTATGTGATATTTCAAGTAAATACATGCATTATTAACAAAATAGTAATACAATATAAACTGACCGATTAGGAATTTTGTTCAATGTATTTAGTAGACAAGTGGTATCAAGACGCAAAAACCAGACCCGACCTTTTTACGTTCTTCCGGTAGTTATTTCACCTCTAAGACATTCCACCCTCTAATTTCTTTTAAATATATAATTATTAATTATACCTAGAAGATATCTGTCAACAGCTTAGTTTTAGCGAAAACAAATTATTTTATAACCAGAATAAATAAAATTATGCTTACTTTTTTACCCTGATAATCTGCGTCATTTCATAAAGATGAGGATCGGGAGCTTTTTTCATTATCTAATCGATTAATGGATAAAAATGTCTATCTAACTCCTGTATATATAATGAGCAAATTATGTATGAATAAATTCTACAACTGTATGTGTACAACAATTTAATTTTGAATAACATGAATAACATTTATAGGTTATTAGCTTTGTATCGGGAAATATGCATGAGTTCTTCAGCGGAAATATAGCACGACTTTAGGAGCGCAATATGCTTCCGCTGAAGAACGAGTGCATATTTCCCGATGCAAAGATAATAACCTTTTTATTACATACGCATCTACATGTATAAATAAAATGAAAATATCATGAATTTGTTCAATAGCCTGAATAGGATTGACAATACTGAACGAAATAGGAAAAAAATTGTGCAACAACACACTGAAGTACGTCACGCACCCAATATGAAATTCAGGCGTCAGTGTATTGAAAAATATTAGCGTTTCCTGTACCAGTGTAACTTAACGGTGAGTAGAAACGAGTATGTAATAAAGCTGAATATAGCCGTTAAATCGATGTCATTTCAACTTTTTTAACTTGAAACAAAACCAGGTGATATGTATGGAGAGGACCACCGGAGTATTATGTTATAGAAATGAATGAACTGAAGTATAAAATATGAAAGATCGGTGCCGTTTCCAAGCTTTTACGCAAAATTTAGAACCCGGGTCCCCATAAACATGACCGCTAAGTCTGTTTTCAAACAGCACTGTAAAAAGCGGTAAATAATTATCATGAGGGTAGTGACAGCAATGAACTTTCGCGTTTCAACAATTAACTGCTACTTTAATGTTTTAAATTTTAATCATTATTTCCTTGTTCTTTCTTTCATATATTAAACAATACAAGCATATCTTTTAACACAAAATTAAAACAAAATTACGATCGGGTCGAGCTACAAGTTATTTCAACATCGGTATATACAACCATTCACACAATTAAATGTTAACTTTCATCCTTTGTAAATGAACATTTTGAACCATTTTTGTTAACAAACGTGTGCAGTTCAGATTTTAAAATAATTCCAGTTTTGAAACTTCAAATACAACTAACCCTGAGAAAATAGTCTCTTTTCTGACTACCTCACACCATGTCGGACCAAATGACACAAGGGTCGGAGCGTTCACCCGTCAATCAAGCGATTATAGGTTTGGTCTCTCTATCCGTGACTAATACTATTCAATGGGACAGTTGTAAGTTATTGTAGAAAAAGAGTTTACTGCTCATAATAAAAAAAATATTGACGAAAACGAGCGTAAAACCACAAAACAAGAAACCCGGCTAATTCTGACTTTAAAGTCGGTCGAAGAATGCACAGTCAAAACGACATGAAGTTAAAAGTGTACGGAAAAGAATAAATTATTGTACTTATGAATATCGTTTCTCAACACCTAACAATTATGTCAAGGCGGTCTGCTTCCACATCCTGTCAACACAGGCTCTCTGTAAGAAATTGACAACTTTCTCAGGCTTCATTTAGCGCTGTAGCTAGTCGGGCTCAAACTAATATCTTCGGATTCCAGGGAAAATTGTATTTAACGATTTATGAAACAGCTGAAACAGGCTCAAACCAAATATGACAAATTATTTAATAAAAGTATATTATAATTTTAGTTTTAAGCCCATCTGATTTTTAACAAGAGTGCAAGAATGTCACAATATACGGCCGTCGCAGCAAATTAGCAAATAGCAGCTGTGTTTGCAAATGGAATCTTAACTTTGTGGTTGTTTAGTAATTATTGTAATTCTTTTGTTTTTCTATGTCCACAAAAAAACTCCTTACCAAGTAGAGATACCTTAAAATACACCTAAAATTTGAAAGTAACAACATGAATTGGAATCCCCCGCCGAAAGGGTCAGAGGTGAGGAACGGTAAAAAAATATATCCAGCAAAAAGTTAAGAATGTGACCAAAAAGCAAATAATTTCATTAGTCAAAATAAAATTAAAAGAAAATGAATGGTTTGTTTGGGTGGGGGGGGGGGGGGGTAGGGGTGAGGATACAACAGTTTACATGTTGATTATAAATATTGATAGAAAACGAAAAATGAAAAAAAATAAAATTGGGGGTTGGGGGGCGAGGGGGAGTGACCAAGGTAAGGTGGTGACCAGGTGTAGTGTACACAACTTCACATGTTTATAATAAATGTTCATGGAAAAGAATGAAAGAAGTTTAATGAAATTCTTCCCATTGGTTGGTTTGTTATGTACAGATCTGTGGATTTTTATACAATTAAAGGGCAATAACTATATGGAAAATTGACCAATCGAAAAAAAACTTGAAGGGCATCATCGCAGTATCTTGGTTCATGTCTATTTCAAGTTTGATGAAATTCTACCTGCTAGTTACTGAGAAATGGCTGCAGACGGACATTTTTCATTAAATCAAGGGCAATAACTCTGAGGGAAATTGACCTATCAAAAAAAAACTTGACGGGCATCAGCGCAGTATCTTGGTTCATGTCTAATTCAAATTTGATGAAATTCTACCTGTTAGTTACTGAGAAATGGCTGCAGACGGACATTTTTTATTAAATCAAGGGCAATAACTCTGAGGGAAATTGACCAATCAAAAAAAAAAACTTGACGGGCATCATCGCAGTATGTTGGTTCATGTTTATTTCAAGTTTCATGAAATTCTACCAAGTAGTTACTGAGAAATGGCTGCGGACAGACGGACTGACGGACGGACAACGCCATTTCAATACCCCAATTTCATCGGCGGGGGATAATAATAATAATATCAAAAAGTTACAGTATAGGTTATTTATAGTAACAACTAAGGGAAGTGAAGCTTTAAAAAAAAAAAAAAAAAGTCCACACAAAAATCCTTACCCTGTAGAGATAGGTCAAAATACACCTCAACATTGGATGTAATATGCATGTTGTACTACAGAAAAGTGGTATCGAGTTTTCCCTACGACTAGTAATGAAAAAGTTGCAATATAAGCTATTTATAGTAACAACAAAGGGAAGTAATTCTAAAGAAGGGACCTGCGCATGACACTCCATCTCATGATGGTGAACAATTGTGCCAAGTTACATCAAAATCCCTCTATGCATGAAGAAGATATGCTCCGGACAAAGTCATTCTTGAATTTGACCTTTGATCTCTAAGTGTGACCTTGACCTTAGACCTAGGGACCTGGTTCTTGCGCATGACACTCCGTCTCATGACGGTGAACAACTGTGCCAAGTTTTATCAAAATCCCTCCATGCATGAAGAAGATATGCTCCGGACAAAGTCATTCTTGAATTTGACCTTTGATCTCTAAGTGTGACCTTGACCTTAGACCTAGGGACCTGGCTCTTGCGCATGACATTCTGTCTCATGATGGTGAACAATTGTGCCAATTTTCATCAAAATCCCTCCATGCATGAAGAAGATATGCTCCGGACAAAGTCATTCTTGACTTTGACCTTTGACCTCAAAGTGTGACCTTGACCTTAGACTTAGGGACCTGGTTCTTGCACATAACACTCTATCTCATGATGGTGAACAACTGTGCCAAGTTTCATCAAAATCCCTACATGCATGAAGAAGATATGCTCCGGACAAAGTCTGTGGAAACAGCCCGCCCATCCGCCCACCTGCCCGCCAGGGGCGTTCCCATAATATGTCCCGTTTTTCAAACTGGTGTATAAAAAGAAATGATGAGTTATTGTCATGACTTGATCGGCGTCGGCTTTGGGTGTTGGCGTTGTCTGGTTAAGTTTTGTGTTCAGGTCAGCTTTTCTCCTAAACTATCAGTTATTGCTTTAAAACTTGCAACACATGTTCACCATTAAAAGCTGAAGCTGAACAGCAAGAAACATAACTCTATCCTGCTTTTTGCAAGAATTATGGCCTCTTGGTTACGTTTTGCGTTTAGGTCAACTTTTCTCCTTTCTATCTACCAAACCATTGAAACCGAAGAACTAAAGTCAGATCCTCTGTAAGAAACTGTAAACTTTCTAACATAAACAGATTTGTTTGATAGCAAGGCTCAACCCATGACTCCCAGTGAAAGGTTACAGTGATTGCAAGTCAGGCACACAGTTAATTAATTTGTAAAGGTTTATTTATTAGATTTTCCTACGGTGAAAGGGTCCTTTTATTTCAGTGAAGGACAAAATAATGAATGAGTTTGTATATAATTTTATAATAACTGAAGATCATTTAAATTAGCATTTAAAATAGTTTCATCCGTCTTTAATACGGCTGCAACACATAGTTATAAAACTCTTTCGGAGTTAAATGCACGTTTTCAACTGCTTTTTCAATGATGTAATGGGAGGGGCATGGCATATTAATTACATGTATGCAATTGACAGTGATTTGAAAGCAAACACATACATAAAGTAAAAGAATTATAAAACACAGAAAAAAATGTATCTCAGAACAGATACGTGATACTCAGAAATGTGTCTCAGGACAACATTCAGTGCTTCATTATGTAGGCCTATACTCGGACTCGTACAGATACAAATTAGTAATAACAATACTTAGGCGTAAAAAAAAAATCGTTTGTTTCCAGTATCCCGACCTACCCTAAATTTTTGGCCCGACCCTAAATGTTTTTATGGCCTTAGAGAATTTTTTTTTCAACTTTTTGTTAAAACTGCACTTTTTATGCTTTAAACATGGCCAGTGATGTTAGAAATCAACTTAAATGATTTCCGGAAAGTCTCCCTTAATAAAAAAAAAATTTTCCAACCTACCAACCCTAATATTTTTGAGCATGTTACCGGAAACAAAGAATTTTTTTTTTCAGGCCTTAGTGCATATGCTTCTTTCATCTCATCTGCTATACCTTCTTTGAAAACAGTGTCTTAAAATTCTGTATTACTCAAATTTGATGTGACAAGTACGACGACTGTGAAGATAAGAGAATCTGAAAGTCCAGGACCGTAAAAATCTGAAGCTTTGAAGACATGCAGCTTGCATGCACTGCCTTTCAAATCACATAAAATGCTCATTTTAAGATTATATCCATCGTAGACCTTATATTTTAGATGATAATCCCCACCTTCACAAACTGGCGAGGGGAAAAGCCAGTTATGTAAGAAATATTGCATATTGGTTTACAAGAGAACGTGATTATAAAGCTACGAATATAAATATATAAACAAAAAACTGGAAGATTATATTGACACGACAGAACATTCGTAATTATATTAGCCTTCCGTCCGTAAGTTTCCGGCGGTTTCCGTACAATAGGAATCAGCTACTTCCCTTGTTTTGGCCGGTCCGGGCCGGGGTTTTATTAATAACCCTCCTTATTTGCGACAATAATTTTCGACAAATTTTTTTCAAATCTCTCCTGGCAGCAAAACTTGGCCAATAAACAAATTACGCGAAGAGGTATGATGACATCATAAACTGCCTCACAATCTATTTTACTACATGTGACAAAATATGCAAATATGAAGAAGAACTTGAGAGGGGTCAATATATGAAGGGGGTCGACAGTAGATTCTTCGTCAACTCTTCGTCAAAATTGTAACTCGATCTTCGATAAAAAAAAAAAATCTCAAAAAAGAAGATTGTAAAGACTAGTCTGGTTCCCGTCGTACTTCAAACAGTATGTCAGGCAAGGACGAAAGGAGGCAGTAAACAGTTTTCAGTTTTCAAATTTACAAATAAAAGGCAATTTACGGAATGAAGTGCATATTCGAACTTCTAAATAATAATAATTGCTAGAATTGAAGTTTCAGCGGCTAGAATTGAGTTTCACCTATATAAAGAAAATCAGTTGAGTAGCCTTGATCTTGATAGTATGACGTAATGACTTGCAGGAGCGTATACATGCTTCCTCTGAGCTAGCTTAAAGTGGAGTTGTCATTTTAGCACGGACCTCAGGAAAAGTGGAATAGTGAAAAAACGGTACGGAAGGCACATATATTTCAGCTTATTTTCAGATTTTACAGTGTTACTGGAGTATGGAACAGTGTAGCAATTGGGGCTATCGTTGGCAGGGAATTTTCTGCAGCGATTGAAAAATTGGCAAATTTAGCTTTTTTCATCATCAGTTTCCGCGACCGGGAGAGCACAAAATTCAGGTCTTGTAAACAGAAAACTAGATATTAGAGATGTATTGCAGATGGTTTGTAACGATAGACATACAGTGATGTTAATGTTGCAATATCTTTATTTCAGGTGTGTGGTTACAGACTTTTGTGTGAGGTTTTGAAAGTTAGGTAGGCGACTCTAGGCCGAGAAGCTCAGAAAACTGTTTACTGCCTCCAAACATGGCTACGCCCATTGACTGTTCTCAGGTATTAAGAAATAATGATTTAACACAGATCACGTTGATCAAACTTGATAATTTAATATATTTACATTGTGTATAATGCCCTGTAAGTTCATTTTGTTATGATCATGTTCGAATATACAGAAAATGCTTTGATAGTAGGCAGTGGCTACGATTACGGTACCGTAATCCTAGCCTCCGGTTCTAGGATTACGGAAGTTCCGTATTACTAGACTATCCTATGAGGATAGGCTAGGATTACGGAAGTATTTTAAGAGGCATAAAGTATATGTTAGGACACGCATAAATGATGTTGTGAACTTACTTATTTCACTTAATTTTTCATGCCTGCCTTATTATTTCGTGTTTTCTATCCGCCGTTTTGGGTTAGTATAATCTTAATGGTGGCGCGCGGAAATATATTAGAAATATGAGTGTCAAAGTTAGATCTATACTTTGAATTTTATGATTTATAAACATATTGTATGTTATTAAAGACCATTTGTGTTGACTTGATGAAAAAAATGCAGGTATATACGAAACATAGATAATTCTATAATATTTCCGCGCGCCGCCATTAAGATTATACTAACCCAAAACGGCCGATCGATAGCTAGAAATATTAGTGAAATTAAGTGAAATGAGTAAGTTTACAATGTCATTTATGCATGTACTAACATAAAGGTTTGATGCCTCTTAAATACTTCCGTAATCCTAGCCTATTCTCATAGGGTTGTATAGTAATACGGAACTTCCGTAATCCTAGAACCGGAGGCTAGGATTACGGTACCGTAATCGTAGCCACTGCCTTGATAGTAAGTGGATAGTTTTCGGACATGTTATTATGTGATAACGATAGTAAAGGGGCAGGTAATCCAGACTATGTAAAGACAAGCACTAGAATGAGGGTTGCCCTAATGTCGGAACTTTTGGCGATAATGTATCGATACGCTAACTTTATTCTTACGATCTATTACTTGTACCGTCAGTTTCCATTTTCGTTTCATCGCGCCGTGACTAAATACCAGAAAGGGCCATTTTCCACGGAAAGGTCTATATACATGATCGGAAAGTTCATTATTGGGATATTAACCACTTCTGTGCCAAGGGCCGATTTTGGGCCGATGTTGTTTACTACGTTGAGTGCCAAGGGCCGATTTGGGCCGATCTAAACTGAACATTTACCCCGTTTATTTGATGTCAGTGTTATTATTTTCCAAGCAGATATACATACTATTGTCTCTATGGAAATGAAAACATAACAATCTTACTGGCATATTATGACGTCATTTTCGAGTTGACGTCACTTTAAAGACGTTAACGTATCAAAAGTTCCCGCTGAAATAATAAATACCTATCGTTGGTTTGGGTGTTGTACGACTGACCGAAGAAACGTGATAAAATGACTACAACGCACGTTTTGCGAGAAGAAATATTCAATTGAAATGTTTTTTATTCAGTAAATCGAAATACATTGAACAAATTACTAAATATTATGTTGATAGTACTTATTCAGCCTAGCAAACCATTTAAAAACTAAGATATTTCCTAATAAAAAGTCGAACAAAGTTCTATTGAATCAAACTGGAGGCATAAAATATTTTACTGAAAAAGTCCTTTTCATGCTCTGTGTAAGGAACTTCCAAGTGTCGTGCACTGCCTTTGAAATGTCTCGACAGTTTAACAAACTTGTAACCTATATCTTTCATAAAATCGTGATGAATATTTTACTGATATAAAAAATAATTGTGATCCTGAAATAAAGTAATACTTTGCAAGATTTTATTGTTAAGGTGCCTTCAGCTTGAGTAATGTTTACATTAATCTGAATCTAGAGAATGTTTACAGTTAGACCCCATTGAATTGTGTTTAGGGGTCTCATTGTCAGAGTGATAAAGGTCACTGACTTCGAATCACTTGACCTTCACTGTCGCTGGTTCGTTAGGGTGTTGAATTATTATATGTGAGGAAGCATCCGGCTGGCAAACGGAAGATCAACGGTTCTAGAGAGTCGCCACATGACATACAATTATGTCGATCTGACTTTAAAAACCAAACAACATTTTATTTCATTTTTAATATAATATGATTATACTTCATATCCCAAAGGAGACTGAATCAATATTCAAATAATTTGAACTGTATAAATAAGTGTGCGACTGTTCGAGACATTCCCCGTACGGTACCGATGTGATAAAAATACGCTAGACATCCAATGAAGTATGTAAATAATACTAAATATATATAAATGTGTGTGTTATAATTAGTTTATAAAGATATTATAATCATTGCCGGTGTTGAAAAAAATGAAATCAAACAACGCATACAACGCACACTCAAGTACAGACAAACAAATAAAAATAAAGTTTTACCTATAATATTTGAAACGATGTCGATATGAAAACAAAAGAGCTTTTAATTAAACTATGGTGTGTTTAGATATTGAATACTATTAGGTAAATTAGGATATTTTCAAACTTATGTTGTTGTTGTTTTTTTTAAATGAACGACGGAACACAGTTTCTACATTCATCTTTATCGTACAATGTATTGTTTGTTTGTTTTATTTTTTTTTGTGATTCATTTCCCTTTCATGGCTCTTTTTGAAATATAGAAAAGTAACGTTCACATTTTTAGTTGCACACGTGTTTCCATAGTAGAGGGAAAGCCGAGTTAAGAGTAAAAAGTAGATTTTTAGGCTCACATTATAGTTACATTGTAACACCTCAGTACGTGAACTTTTATTTTTAAAATTAGAGAAGTCACACATGATATGCGCAACGCAATTTGCCTTTTCTTGCATGCTGGACAGGATTTTCCCGTGTTTTTGTCGGTGTTGGAAAAAACCTTCTTGCATACCAGACAGGTTTGCCGGTGCTGGAAAAACTCGTCATACACTTCGGGGTAAGTTCACATCGAAGCTCTAGGGTAGAGTAGAGACTGACACTGTACTCGATAACCCACTTGAACGGTATAAGTTAGTACACCATCGTATCTTCCCTGCTGAAGACCTGAACTCCGCAAACTCCATAGCGAGGTAGGGTTTACTGGTTCCTTGCTTTTATCACAGCGCTCAGTGTGCAGGGAAAAAAGGCTTACATACTTCCACGGCCCAATTTTTGATTGGTCAGTTACTTTACTGGTGGGGTAAGTATCACTTACACAACAGCCTACCCTTCCCTAGAGCTCCGATGTGAACTTACCCTCGGGGTTTAAGATGACTCACATACTGTAATTTATGAATAAATGCGTAAATTCATACGCTACTATGATGAAATAGTACTTAAAAGGAAATCATTTGTTATATTTAATTGAAGAATACGTTATGCAGGAAGAAGAATCTACCATTAGTTGTTGTGGATTGAAATTTATGACTCTCGGAGCCTTGATACCGCCTAAACAGTTACCCGAGAGCCATATATTTTCATTCGCATCTTCAAGCGGGCCGCATTACCGCAAAACAGTTACCCGAGAGTTACATATTTCTATCCGCACTTTCAACCATTGAAAAAAAAATGATGAAAATGCTCGATTGTTTAATGGGAAATTGAAGGACACATTTTCGATAATAAATATGTCATCCGGTATATCGAATGTTACCGTAGAGGGATCGATCCCGATTTTCGTCGTTTCGCGCAGGATCGATTCCCTATCAATTTAAAGGTAGATTTTGGAATAAAAAACAACACTGCCCATATTTGTACTGATGTGCAAGACGCAAGTTATGTCACAAGGAAAAAGCGTATTCTTCCAAAGTCCGAAGTCAGACGCTCTGTGCACGTGCCGGAAGCACAGATTTTTTTAATTCGATAGTATATATCACATTCGGTATATCGCATGCTACTGTAGAGGGATCAATCCCGACTTCAAAGCGACGAAAATCGGTAGGATCGATTCCCTATAAATTTGGCTAAAACTCTCTCGATTATCATTTATTGTAACATGACAGCGTTTAAGCTCTTCTTTTCAGGTTTATGTAAAGAAATCGTAATAAAATAATTAAAAGAAATAATGCCGTATCTACTTTTAAAGACAAGTACAATGAAATGTATTTACTTTATATTATGCTCGCCGGGAAGCTATATATTCATATTCAGGAGCTCGGATACTGGGCGAGACATATCATGGCTCCCTGTGGTGATCGGCTGAAGATCGGGGGAAACTGGTAAAGAAACACCGTATGTAACTAAAATGCTCGTGAAAAAATATCGGTAAATCCATAAAAATATCAACATATAATTTAAAACCACATGTAACTAAATCGCTTCTGAAAAATTGCATAAATAGTTCAGTTTCAGTTCCATGTATGTTGAAAGTAAGTACCGTTGTTGATATTTTTTATTTAGTTAAGAATGTCTAATATTATGTTGACAATGATTGTAATGGAGCTGTTGTTGCAAATTACAATAATTACATAGTCAGAGGCATAACTATAATTGTCTTCAATATGTTGGGGTTTTTTTTGATACATGATAGGTCATATGGCGACTTTCCAGCTTTAATGGTGGAGGAAGACCCCAGGTGCCCCTCCGTGCATTATTTCATCACGAGCGGGCACCTGGGTAGAACCACCGACCTTCCGTAAGCCAGCTGGATGGCTTCCTCACATGAAGAATTCAACGCCCCGAGTGAGGCTCGAACCCACATCGATGAGGGGCAAGTGATTTGAAGTCAGCGACCTTAACCACTCGGCCACGGAGGCCCCTATTGTACGTCATTAAGGTTCATGTAAAGTGTTTTGACACCACCCCTCAGGTGAATTTTGATTTTGGAAATTTATTCTTCGAAGACCGTTTCTATTTATTATAAATACACTGAATTGAGGGGCAGTCTCAAACACTTTACATGAACCTTAAGGGGTTTGCCTAAAAGCTCCCTAAAGCGGTAGTCAGTCAATGTGATGTAAAACAGAATAAATTAGCTGCACGTAGTTTTATATCAAACTTGAAATACTAATGATTTGTGACGTTTCATATCCAGTATGTATACATATCCAATATGTATACAATAGTGAACGTTTGCTATCTGTTCGTCTTGAGGCTGTCCCTTTGAGGCAAAAGAAAAATAAAAGCAAAATATTAAGACAAAATTGAATCGGTTAAAATTGGTTTGAAGAAAAACGCTCAAATATTTTCAAATCATGCACAACTCATAAGGAGATTTAAGGGGTAATTAATTATCTTGCTCAAAGTTGTAAACATCCACAAAGCAGCGGATATATTTTGAATGAGTTTCAAGAGTATTCGTATTAGGAAAGATCAAGTGTGTAAATCATAATGCTGCCACAGCGATTATCAATTTTAAAATTTGTTTGTCATATATCGAACGTAAAATCCGATCAGCTTACGATGTACTGCAAACGAGAAGTCTTTGTTTTTGTTTCTTATCCGCCAAATATACAGACGAAATATACACTTTTTTTCACAGCGTAAAATATCTTGTTTCACGGGTTATCCAACAGTTTTCGGCATTCGCGCATGTTCTGTCTTCTGTAAATTGTCATATTAACATCATAATAAAGTGTTTTCATAGTTTTATGTCTTCGGATGTTTCACAAAAGAGAAAAATTGTCTGTTCTTATCCCTAATTAAGAGTGATCAGAATATGCATGTTGAAGCTTACAGTTATATATGTGATTTACCCAAGAACGAAACCACGACCCGAGAAACAAGTACAGTGTATTGCCAAAGTATTCATTTTAGCTCTAAACATATAGAATTACCTGTCTTATTAAATGTTTTTCAGTGATTTATCGAAATGTTAGAGTGAAATATAGCTGGTATTTTCACAGTGAAAAATATTAAATACTGAAGATATTTTTCACTTGTAAGAAACTATAAAATGGGTAAAGTTAGTCAAAACAGAAATAAAAAGAAAATTTCTTTGTTTTTACATGTAATATCTAAATATCTTTCACTCATGGACGCCATATCTTATATTTTCACCTGTGGGTAAACCACTGATGAAAATATTGTATTCGGTGTTCACTCGTGAAAGATACTTTAATCTCACACAAACAAATAACCTGTATATGATCGGATTTAAGAAAATTTCATTTACTGACAAAAACCCCTAATTATAATCGCAATGTAAAACAATTCAATTAAAGCATCAATTAGCATGAACATAACCGCTGACGTCAAGATTCTCTAACGGTTTTCGACGTCATCGACGTCACTTTGGCATCTTTTGAATTTTCCGTTGGCAGCGAAAGGGTTAAATCGACGCCTCATGAGGGCGCTTTTGTTTGCAAAAATCCGGTTTGGGTTTTAGGTTTTGGTTTGGATAAAAAATAATGATAAACAGGCTGGTAACATTGCCCGATCGGGCTTATGACACAAAAAGTAATATATTTCTTGAAAAATAATGAAGATATTTCTTTCAAACTTGGTCCATTTATTAAGCATAACAAATGATACAAATTAGAATAAAAATTACTTGGTTGCCTTCAGTTTTTGTAGAATTATTTCCCCTTTTCAGATTTTTATGACGCATAATCTTTGAAGTCCAAAAAAACAATATTCTAATGCTAAGTTTAAAACAAAAAAGGGTTAAATGGCTTTCTAATGCTCTAAATTATTGCGCTAGTACATGAATGTATACATTTTACTCTGCTTTCACTTACAACATTATAGAGAAATGTTAGTTCTAAAAAAATTGCTCATACATCTGCACTAGAAACAAAGTATTTACCCTAAATATATAGAATAAAGGTATTGGCGCACAAGTTTGGAGCAATAGAAAGCCACTGAACCCTTTCTGTTTTAAACATTGCATTAAAACATAATTTTTTTTTTGGACTTCAAAAATTATGCATCATAAAAATCTGAAAAAGGGAAGTAATTCTAACTAAACTGAAGGCAACAAAGTTATTTCTATCTTGATAAGCATTATATGTAATGCTTAATAAATGGACCAAGTTTGAAAGAATATCTTCATTATTTGTCAAGAAATATTACTTTTTGTGTCGTAAGCCCGATCGGGCAATGTTACCAGCCTGATAAACTTAAACTGGTTTCTGTTTAAATGAGTTCTTGAACAAACAGGCGGTTTGTATGAACAAAATGACAAATCTAGAAAAACTGGTGATTAAATTTATTCTAAATGGAGATAAATGACAGATTTTGTATCTAAGAGCCAAACATATTAAATAACATATACTACTATTACTACTCCTCATGTGCCGACACTATTTAACATGTGTATATAGCAAGGCTAATTATGGCATAGACAGTTGAGTCACTGCCTTTTGCACTCAACAACATAAGCCATTAGACCAATTGAGTGAATACAAATGTTTGTTTTTGTTAAGTTTAATGTCAGACTGACAGAATTATATCATATATCAACTTTCAATGCATTATTTAAGGCATGGGCGGGCAGCTAGGTTAAGCCACTGTCCTTTAAGTCAGCTGGATTACTTAAAAATCCACACATGAAAGAATTCTACACCCTGAGCAAGGTTTCGAACACACAGCAGTGAAGGGCAAATAATTTAAAATCAACTACCCTAACCATCCGGCCACAAAGACAAAGACTGAGATGTAATCATTTAACTGTATCCACTATCCAGCAGACTGTTTTTTTTATTTCAATTTGATGAAAATTAGAGATTAAGTGTTTTGTAACAGGGATAACTCCTAAACTGAAATCATTGCTGTTTCCTTGTTTTAGACACACTCAGCAAAGTTTGACAGTTGTGATGTAGTTAATGTGCAAAAATAGATGATGTTATACTACTCAAGGTTCAAGCAAAACACATATACTCTGACTCTGGTGCTGGACTGATTTAAGTAACCAGTTGTATTTTAGGTCAGAGAGTGTATCTTACCTCACAAAAACTTGTTTAAATAAATATTAATTAAGACTTTTCAAAAAATGGTTGACATATTTAATCTCTGACATTTTTTTCTGATGACACACTGTACATCCAAAATCTGGCAACAATGAGTTGGATGGCATCCAATGACACTCCTGACTTGATCAGATAATACTTAATACACTGTATTAAGGGTGACCAGAAACCATGGATATACATTATTAAACATAATTGATACTTATGTATATAATTATATGTATTTCGGTGAATTGACACTACACTACACGCAGCCACAGGAAAAACTGCAGCAATTACAAGGCAGAGACTGAAGCACTCATGAAGGCCGTCTCAATGATTGAAGACTCGGCAGAAGAAAGCTCCTCAGTCGTCTTTCTTACAGATGCACTGTCTGTCATGGAAGCTCTGATCAACAAGAAAGCTCCGCAGCTAGCCAGGAGAATGCAGAGCATGAGTATAACCTGCGAAGTAGCACTTCAGTGGATTCCATCCCATTGTGGACTTGCAGGCAATGAAGAGGCAGACAAACTGGCTAAGCTAGGAGCTCAGTCAGAACAACCAACAGAACCTGTGAGTTACAAGGGGAAAGTCACCATCATCAAGGCACTAATGAGACAGTGCATTATCAACTGAAACAAACTTGTGCAAACTTGTTTCCGAAGTTAGCATTGTAATAAATTGTACAACATTTGACAACAAGGATCAGCTCTTTTTACAGACTTAATAGTCATTTTATTTTTGTTGTTGATAACTGCTTTGTCTATATTGAAATGGCTATTTCATGGGGACACGAATTTTTGGAATTCAACTTTTGAAGATAAAAACGATGGTATTTATGGGCTTGTTAGAAATTAATTACACAACTATGAAATCCATGAAAATTAGCCCCCCCCCCCCCCACCCACAAGTATTTATGACTTTGCAGTGTTTTTCGGCCATTTTTCTGCATAAGTTAACAGGTCCTAGAGCTGTCAGTCAATTTATTTTCCATTAATATCTTGTCAGGGATAAAAAATGAAAATTTAGTTGGAAAATGAATTGTTAATTGATATGAATAGTTGTATGCATGAAAATAAAAAAAAAACTCATTTTGCTCTTAAAATTTAAAACTGCATCTTTTAGTCAGGCTAGAGAACTGCTTTGCATATGTATTTATATACTAATGATGTTTATGTGCATATAAAGTTATGTCAATGTGCATAGAGCTTCTTGCTAGGACCTGAACCTAGAATTCTTACAAAAGTAAGTGTGTTTCTTTACACTACAAGAAGTGATCCCTTGCTTAGCAACAGACACATTTATTTTTGAAAATACAAAATATTGCATATGTATGTTATCCTTCAGAAACAGACACATTTACTATAAATTAAAACTTAATTCTATAACAGCAATTGGATTTTGGACTGTTGGAGGTCGAATAATCTTGGAACGAAATGAATGGAATATTTCGATGGTTACCCTTACCAAAATGAAAAGTTTGCGGCAAATTTGCCGCAAAGTTGCGGTAAATTTGCCGCAAACATTTTAGTTCACCAGAACAGAGTAATAAATGTTTGCAGGAGTTCGCCGGTAGCGGCGACCTTTCGGCAAACGTTTCGGTGAATTTGCTGCAAACTCACCACAGACTTTACTAAATTAAGAGTTTGCCATAACATCGCCAGGAACGTTATCACATGATTTTGTTCACCAAAACGTCACCAGAATCTTTTATCTATATTTTCTTCTCCAAAACATTCGCCATATGATCTTTTAATTATCTGACCAGATGTGAAAGTTCGCCAGAGGATTGCCAGAACAGTATCACATGACTTCTTTGTTTTTATTGGCTGCATAGAGTTTGGCTCCATTTTCAAACTGCCAAACAGTAGTTGATCATCGATGTATTAACATGAATTACGGATGTTTCTTTACTAAACAAAAACTTCCACAAAAAGATGGATAAATCACCGAAGTATACTGTGTTTAATTCCGTGGATAAATGTTGCGATGTAAGGTTAGTTTTCACATTATTACGCATGCAAAAGCAGAGAGAAATGATTTTTTTACGGTTAGCCTTTGTTTATTTCAGACATGTGTCACCTAAAGACCATTAGATACAATAGATTGCAATAAATAATTTAGTGAATCTGCAAATTTATTAAGACATTTGCACACAGAGGAAATTTTTGCAAATCAGTTATCAGCTTTCACAACAGTTCCTTTAAAATATTTAAAGAGTTTCAAACTCATGTAAGCATAAAATATATTTATTAATGACATACTTTATCATAATGATCTCGTGCATTTGTATTGTTTCTTTATAATTATTTAAAAAGATGAATCATTATTAGCAGATGATATTTTGCTAATTTAATAGACCTTCCTTACTTTTCTTGAAAATATATCCTTTGTTCTTCAAAAACAAAAGGTCTGTTACTTTAGCGGCAAACAAATTTGCATAATTGTTTGCTGCAAAGTCGCCACAAACTAATTTGCATAAATAGTTTGCCAAAAGCTCGCCAGAACATTGCCAGAGGTTCGCCAGAAAGGTTTTGGCGAATTTGCGGCAAACTTTTACCATGCAAATTAGGTTTGCCGCAAATTTGCTGCAAACTTCATTTGCATATCCATTTGCATAAATTGTTTGCGGCAAATTTGCCGCAAACTAATTTGCATGGTAAAAGTTTGCCAAAAGAAAGTTTGCGGCAAATTCACCAAAACGTTTGCGGCAAATTTGCCGCAACGTTCGCCGGAAGCCTGATATTTTGGTAAGGGTAGAGAAACTGATGAAAACGATCGATGTATGCCAATCAAAGAGAATGTTTTTAGAAGTAATTATTGACAAATGAATTCGGCTGAGCATAAAGATTACCACGGGTTTTCACCGGAAATGAACCAGTTCTTAATTTTTTTTACCCGTTTCCATTTTGGTCCACACGGTCCGTCTTTTTTCCCGAACTGCAATAAATTTCGGATACAACAAACCGAACAAACCGCCTCCGGGGGCAGTTTGGTCGGTTTGACAAACCGGTTAGCGGTTTTTGAAAACAAATGACACAAACCATTTCAAGATCAAAACCAGTTTTACAAAACAAATCGAAAGTTTGGCAAACCGGTTTGAAACCGAACTGAGTTTGTTACAAACAAAAGCGCCCTTAGAAAAATAAGGTCGTAAGTGCAAAAATGCTATTTTGAGAAAACACGAAAAACTAACTACAAAGAAGACAATCCATTTTAGGTTAGAACTATTAGATTTTATTAAAAGCATAAATCGGGTGCATTTGATTATACACTAGAACAATTATATGGTCTAAAGAAATAAATAAATAATGCTCGAAAAGTGAAAACTACTTTTTAATTTTCGTAAAAATGAAGGAAGCCATGCGATGTAATAAGGTCGTAACTGCCACATACGACCTTTTTTCCAAATATTACACGTTATTCAAACTTTTGACCAAGTCGTAACTGCTTCTTCTTGCTACTTCGCAAAGTTTATGATTGAAATTCAACAGGTAATAGGCTAACTGTTGTATTTCAGTATAAGAATAGTGTACTCATTGTAAGCGCATTGTCTAAGTCCGAGTTATATTTTTGGGTCTTCCGCCATTATTAAGAGGTTTATATACGACATGGTTGTACCTTCTTGCCATAATGGCACACCTAGTGTCATTATAGCCCGAGGACTATTATGAAACTAGGTGTGCCATTATAGCAAGAAGGTACAACCAGTCGTTTATTGACCTTTCATTATATATCTTCGCTTCATATTCATATTGTTATTTTCATTTAACATATTTGTTTCTTCAAACTGATGGGGCATAAGCATCATTTGTATTGATTTTTTCATCAACAGTCATTCATTATTTGACAATCAATCTGAAAACGATTCAGCACCCTTTCACCCGCAATAATGACTTTGCTACGTGACGTTAACGTCAGAACGCGCTGATGTTCCAGTTAAAGGGGCCATTATAATTATGGCGCGTGAGGCGCACTGCGCTATTATGGATTCCTCAGTCGTAATGACCGTTTTAAACAGCTTTTTAGTTACTATTTATAGTAACATATATAATAATACATTTTTATTATATACCTAAATTCTGTAAAAGTCGGCTTGTATTTCACAATTAAATGTGAAAAGGCAGAAAAAAACCGTACTGTACCTTTAAATTCCGTATTGTACCTGCTGTATTGTACATGTATACTGCCGGACTGCTTTCATTGATATTCATGAGCTGACACAGTTCTATAAATAGCACACATAAAATCTTCACTAAGTTCCATTTCAATATCGATAAACATTGAAGATTTCATTTAATAACAAAACAACAAAGTATATAATACAAGGGTCATACAAGTAGCTAGATCTGGGATTTTGATTTGGCTTTTGTGGATTTTGCTAGGTCGGATCACACTGGGCGCTTGTGCGCTTCGTGAGATCCGATCTGGCAAAATCCACAAAAGCCATATCAAAATCCCAGATCTAGCTACTGTTATAATAACTCTATTATATTTCAAACAAAATGAAGCAATATTAGTGAGCAATCAAACGAAAAGTACAGTACAATTTGCGTTCTTTTTATTTGAAAATGTTAAACATTAGGAACTTCATTCAAATGAAAATAACTGCAAACAGTATGTTCTTAAATTATTGAACAACATTAAATTTCAACAAAACTTTGAAGTACAAAATACCAATTTTCATTAAAGTTACATTATATAGTTGCGCTAAGATATGATATAGGGCATCTCTGTACCGTTAACAATATTCCTTACACTCTTCTTCAATTATAATGTGATAACAGTAAAATAGAAAAAGTGGAAACTCCACAGGTCGCTCAACACAACAAAAACGAAAATGTTGCAGGCTCGGTTTGACTGAGCCTGTTCATGGACGGTAGTTAAAATGCATGCTACCGTCCACGCCCTCTAGCCCCGGATTGAGCAGAACTCAACATTTACACATGCTAAAAGTACATAAAACAATTCAGAGGCATCCGCAGATGTGTTCATACGGCGGTGCACATGGAACCTTCGATGCTACACAAGCGTGTAATTCCATGAAAAGCGGCGTATGGTCCCCAGTTAAAATAATGGGTTTGCCCTAAACGAGAAAACAATGAGCAGAACTAAACAAACTGGAATTTAGAAAGGGGATCTGAGGTTATGGAGCCAGCATATCACAGGAACTGCCAAAAGACAAAATTAAAAAGCAGGCACAAACATCTCAGCTCAATTATCACATCGATCAGTCAGGGGCGATATAAAATCTTTTTTCGGAAATTTTATTAAACATAATAAACATGTCGTACTCAGTGTGTTGCTAAAAATGAAATAGAGTAATGGTATCATTTTGCATATTATTTTCATAGATTTTATATAATATCCCAAAATTCTGGATGACCAACTACCTAAGTTGAAAAGTTGTTCGTTCGTCTGTTATCAACGTTGTTGTTATCAAAATGGAAAGTGACTGTTTATGCCAAAGAACTTACTTCATCTAGAAATAAGAATTTCTTGGAATAGTTGTGACATAGCAGAACGCATATGTAATTTCATGCGCAGTTCCAGTGGGAGGGGGAGGTGGGTTCCAACTGAGCCTTTACTATGACAAACATGTGTCTTTATACACTGATTATTTGATGTGAATTTTTCGGTTGTTAGCCGTTTACAAGTACAGGGTTATCAATAAGTTTGTGTTGAACAGGCTTATTATAGAAAAGTAGCTGACCACTGCCGGGGTCCGAGGCATGGACACCCGAAAACGTTTGAAATTAAGCGTTTCATTTCTTGCATTCTAGGGCATCTTAGGAGCATTTAAGAACGCCTATTCCACTGCACTTTAATATACAATTATACCCCTTATTTTCACATTATTATGAGTTCACTTGTTAAATTTTGGAAAAATGATGAAATTAATTTAAGGTAAAATTCTTTTTTCTTTGAGGTAATTAACATCAATATGAATTGCGTAAGGGCGCATGTCGCAGCAGTCACATACACTTTGAATGCGACCATAATGTTGCCTATTCGAAAAATCATTTTCTTTTTTTATTATCTTCTAAGGATTTCTTAGGGTGGGGATCACGGATCTGTTACAATTAATTATCATCAAATGTTAAATAGACTAGATCTTGTTAAATATGTTCCCAGTTTGTGATTAATTTATAAACTGTGTTTTATTTGTCGCCAAATACACGGCACCGTCTAGTAACATGCTGTGTAGGCTGTATATTCATTTTAGTAAAATATGCATTACTTCCCTTTATTCTGGTATTTTATCGTTATTTCTTATAGAATGTTTCATTTCATTTTATAATAATATTAAAACACTTAAAAAACAAAAATAGTTTTGTGTTGTCTCATCTTATAATTTTAAAAATAAATGTGTCTGATTTTACTTTGGTAAAATAAATACATTATTAGTAGACCTATATATACTTACTCTCCTCTTTACTCTGCGGTCTTAAGGGGCCTCCGTGACCGAGTGGTTAAGGTCGCTGACTTCAAATCACTTGCCCCTCATCGATGTAGGTTCGAGCCTCGAACCCTCACTCGGGGCGTTGAATTCTTCATGTGAGGAAGCCATCCAGCAGGCTTACGGAAGGTCGGTGGTTCTACCCAGGTGCCCGCTCGTGATGAAATAATGCGCGGAGGGGCATCTGGGGTCTTCCTCCACCATTAAAGCTGGAAAGTCGCCATATGACCTATCATGTGTCGGTGCGACGTTAAATAAATAAAAAATACTCCGCGAACTTGATATCAGTTAAAAATGGTTGACAATTATATAGACATAGTGATATAGTTATTGTTTCTATGGAAGGAGTAAGGGTATCTTTCAAACTTCTGTTTATGCTCATTTAAACTTGGCTAGCTTTAACTTAAAGTAAAACGGAGCATGATCCATACCTAAAATATTTGTACAAGTGATAGGCGGAAAAATGTATACCCCATCCGCCTTGTAATAATTAACGGCAACTATAAAAATATAAATATGAAACAAATACTGAAGTGTAAGTTGAAGGAAAAGTTGATCAGCTGTTCCTGTATGTATATTTATATTGACATATATAAAACATATCACGTTTGTTTCTTGGACATAAAATTACACTTGCAAGCAGCGCATTTAGAGGCAATAATAGAATTTATTTGCTGATACGACCTTCTTTTACGAAATACCCCTTCTTTCTGGTTACAATGAAAATGTCATAAGTAACAGATACGACCTTCCTCTTCGACATTTCTTTTAAGTATGATTGAAAAGAAATGGTCGTAAGTAGCAGATACGACCTTATTTTACGAACTCACTATAACAGTTTTTACTTAAGCCCTTTTTGATTAAATTTGGTCAACATAATCTTTTCTATGGGTTTAAAATATGGGCCCCATTGCAGCAGATTCCAAATTTTTCAGATTAGTAAATTTCCGCCCTTGTTTTTTAAGGCGCAAAATGGGGGAAAACAAAAGTGACAAAACTGATTACGTGCACTTTGCTCAGCCGCCTCAGAAAGATCCGCCTATAAGGGTTTCCCAAAAAAAGCCAAAACACCCCATCCTTCCCCCAAGTTCATCCAACAATGCTTAGGAAGGGCCAAGGAGGTTGTCATCAACCATTAGAAAAGTGTTTGAATTTGGGCGACCTGGGCCCTGATCGTAGATCAACCATTAGAAATGAGACAGAATTGGTCGACTGGGTCGGATCGTAGATCAACCCTTAGAAAAATGTTTAGAGTGGTCGACTTTGGTCGTAGATCGTGTCAACCCTTAGAAAAGGTTTAGAATTGGTCGACCGGGTCTTGATCGTGTAACCTTAGAAAAGTGTTTGAAAAGGTCGACCCGGGGGCTTAGCTCGTAAAAAACCCTTAAAAAAGAGGTCAGAAATGGTTGACTTGGGTGTAGATCGAGATCAAACCTTAGAAAAGAGTTCAGATTTGTGGGCCGGGGGCGTAGCTCGTAGAGAACCTTAGAAAAATGTTAAAAATTTGGGTTTATTGGGGTGTAGATCGTAGATCAAAACCCTTAAAAATAGCTCAGAATTGGGGGACTTTGGGTCGGAGATCGTAGATCAACCCTTTTGAAATCTGTTTGAATGGTCGACCCGGGCCGTAGTGTAGGCAACCATTAGAAAAGGTTTAGAATTTGGTTTACCCGGGTCGTGATTGTAGATCAATTAGAAAAGTGTTCAGAATTGGTGACCTGGGTCGTAGCTCGTAAATCAAACCCCTTAGCAAAGTGTTTAGAATTGGTTGACGGGTCGAGATCGTAGTCAACATCGGAAATGAGTTTAGAAATGGTTGACCCGGGTTTAGATCGTAGATCAAAAATTAGAAAAGTGTTCAGAATTGGGGGGGACCGGGTCGTTGATGTAGATCAACCATTAGAAATGGTTTGAATTGGTTGACCCGGGTGTAGCTGTGATAACCTTAGAAAAATGTTTTAAATTGGTTGCCTGGGTGTAGCTGGTAGATCAACCCTTAAAAAAGGTTTAGAATTTGGGTTTACTGGGTCGTAGATCGTAGATAACCATTAAAAAAGGTTTAGAATTTGGTCGAATTGGATCGGGATCGTAGATCAAATTAGAAAAAATGTTAAAAATTGGTCGACCGGGTCGTAGCTGTAGCAACCATTAGAAAAGTTTCAGGATTTTGGGCGGCCCGGGTGTAGCACGTAGATCAAAATTAGAAAAGTGTTCAGGATTGGGGACGGGTCGTAGATCGTAGATAAAACCCTTAGAAATGCGTTGGGTTGGTTGACCTGGGTTTTCGCCCAGAGGGAAAAACTTATAGTTTAGGTGGTTTTGATAGACGAAGATTTAAACATTGCAACAATGCACCGAAACCCTCAAACATAAAACTTAACCTCCCCACCCTGACCAGTTACTTCATTTCTTCACGGTGCCTAGTCTTCCATCACCGCCGTCGTACAAAACATCCCAACCCCAACCAACCGAACATATAACACCTCTGCCACCCGCCCCCCTCACCCCTCGACAAAAAACCCGAAAAATGTTTCTTTAAATTTTCTTCTTCCTCCTCCTTTAACAAAAATATAAAGAAAAAAAACTATCATTTCGTTGGTGACGTATGTAACGAAAAATAACATCATTGTTTTCATCATAATTTAAACCCGCTTAGCATCAAGCGGAAGCCAGGTTTATTAGGGAGAAGAAAAGAGTTAGCCCGAATGACCAGCTTTAGAAGCCAACTTTTCGTAACGTGAATGTATTTCTACACAGTGATGAATTTGAGAACATTCGCCGGAAGTTAGCAGTGCGTCTTTAGCGGCGAGGAAGTAGTTTCTCTACAGTGAAGGGAGAACGTAATTCGACCGCTCAAATTATATATGGCACGCTGATATGGCAAAAACGTGGTCGCCATGACTTATTTTCTGTGAATGCCTTGTCAAAGCTGGACAAAAAAATCCGCTGGAAATGTAACCCAGTTGTAAATCGTAGGTAAAGTTTTTCATTTATTTTTATTGAAACGAAGTCAGTTCCTGCAAATCAACTTGACAGTTTTGTCAGGGAATGAATATGGCTTACGTTTACAATTTCTGGGCCAAAAACGATAGTTTATGTTTTTTTGATTTTTCGCTAAACAATTTCTTGAGTTTGAAAAATCGAGGCAAAAATCCGAAGTTTTGCCCCAAATTGTTTTGTTTGTGTATGTGTTACAATAATACAAGGTATATTTGAGGCTCAATCACGAATGACCACCTCAAATGTCAGTATCACAAAACTCTTTAACACAGAACTATATTTAAGTATACCATTAGAAAAGTGTTTAGAATTGGTTGACCTGGGTCGTAGATTGTAGATCAACCATTAGAAAAGTGTTCAGAATTGGTCGACCTGGGTCGTAGCTCGTAAATCAACCATTAGCAAAGTGTTTAGAATTGGTTGACCTGGGTCGTAGATCGTTGATCAACCATTTGGAAAAGAGTTCAGAAATGGTTGACCTGGGTCGTAGATCGTTAGATCAACTATTAGAAAGTGTTCAGATGTGGTTGACCGGGTCGTTGATGTAGATCCAACCATTAGGAAATGCGTTCGGGAATTTGGGTTTGGGACCTGGGTCGTAGCTCGTAGATCAACCATTAGAAAAAAGTGTTTAGAATTGGTTGACCTGGGTCGTAGCTGGTAGACCCAACCTTTTTAAAAATGAGTTCAGAATTGGTTGACCTGGGTCGTAGATCGTAGATCAACCATTAAAAATGAGTTCAGAATTGGTCGAATTGGATCGGAGATCGTAGATCAACCATTAGAAAACTGTTCAGAATTGGTCGACCTGGGTCGTAGCTTGTAGACCAACCATTAGAAAAGTGTTCAGGATTGGTCGGCCTGGGTCGTAGCTCGTAGATCAACTATTAGAAAAGTGTTCAGGATTGGTCGGCCTGGGTCGTAGATCGTAGATAAACCATTAGAAATGCGTTCAGGATTGGTTGACCTGGGTTTTGCGCCCAGAGAAAAACTTATAGTATAGGTGGTTTTTGATTAGACGAAGATTTAAACATTGCAACAATGCACGAAACCCTCAACATAAAACTTAAACCCTCCCCACCCTGACCAGTTACTTCATTTCTTCACGGTGCTTAGTTCTCCATCACCCGCCGTCGTACAAAACATCCCAACCCCAACCCAAACCGACATATAAACACACTCTGCCACCCGGCTCCTACACCCCTCGACACAAAACCCGAAAAATGTTTCTTTAAATTTTCCCTTTTTCCCTCCTCCTTTAACAAAACATATAAAGAAATAACATATCATTTCGTTCTGTGACGTATGCAACGCAATAACATCATTGTTTCATCATAATTTAACCACTTAACATCAAAGCGGAGCCAGGTTTATTAGGGAGAAAAAAGAGTTAGCCCGAATGACCAGTTTTAGAAGCCAACTTTTCGTAACGTGAATGTTATTTACACAGTGATGAATTGGAACATTCGCGGAAGTTAGCAGTGCGTCTTTAGCGCGAGGAAGTAGTTTCCTCTACAGTGAAGGGGGAGAACGAAAATTCGACCGCTCAAATTATATATGGCACGCTGATATGGCAAAAACGTGGTCGCCATGACTTATTTTCTGTGAATGCCTTGTCAAAGCTGGACAAAAAATCCGCTGGAAAATGTAAAACCAGTTGTAAATCGTAGGTAAAGTTTTTCATTTTTTTTTATTGAAACGAAGTCAGTTCCTGCAAATAAAATTGACAGTTTTGTCAGGGAATGAAACATGGCTTACGTTTACAATTTCTGGGCCAAAAACGATTAGTTTATTGTTTTTAGATATTCGCTAACAATTTCTTCCAATTTGAAAAATCGAGAAAAAAATCCAAAGTTTTGCGCAATTGTTTTGTTTGTGTTGTGTACCAATGATACAAGTATTTTGAGGCCCAATCACGAATGACCACCTCAAATGCCCAGTATCACAAAACTCTTTAACACAGAAACTATATTTAAGTATTTTGTGTCGGACTGGCAATTTCTACATGCATAGACCAAATTTCAAATATCATGTTTTTCCATAGGTTTATATCTTTTCCGGAAAGGAAATATAGTCATAAAGCCTCTTGAAATGAAAGTGCGTTTTTTAAAATAACTACGTTTCCGTCAAAATCATGCCAGTAATACTTTTTACATACAAAAGTATTCAGAATCATCGGAGTTAATGGATATTCTATAAATGTTAACATCCGAGTTCAGCGGACAGCACTAGCGCCCGTTTTTCGCCCAGCCCTTTTTTTTTCGACCATGCTTATTTAACGGCTTATATATTTTTTCAGGAATACGTAAAACCCGGAGACTTACACATGTGTTCCAAAAGGGACAATCCGTTTAAACCAGATGATAAAAGTTTTACATGTTATTCATAAACAAAACAAATTGCGCAAAAAACTTTGGATTTTTGCTCGATTTTTCAAACTAAAAAAAAAAAAATTGTTAGTGAATTGTCTAAAAACATAACGATCGTTTTTGGCCAAGATATTGTAAATGTAAGCCATGTTTATTCCTTGACAAATTCGACATGTTGATTTCAAGAATTGGCTTCTTCTTATTAGAAATTAAATGAAAAAATTTTAAACCTACCAATCTACAGCTGGGTTACATTTCCAGTGGGGTTTTTTGTCCAGGGGGGCGCCCGGAAGCCGGTTATCCAGTTTGTTATTTCTGGCGCTCAAAATCTTATTTAGTGCACATCTTATTTCGATTCGCATGCCAATTTGTTGAGTTGCTCGAGATACTTAATCTAAAAATATGTGTCCTAACATACCACCATATTAAAAAGACATGCAATGTATTTTTCAAACTTATACTGAGGGTTTCGTTTTCGTTCAGAACCACCTTCATCTTCATCTACTTACGAGATATTGGCAAAGACACGAGACATTAATTCCTATTACCAGAAACAGGGACCCCGTGGTTAAGACCTTGAATAATTCAAGTTCTGTCGCGCATACCGTCCCGAGGCTCAAACCTGTTAAATATCCAATCAATAACGTATGTAAGCGGGGGGAAACAGAACAGTATAAACGCAAATTTGCCTAAATAATTCTAGAATGGAAGGCGTCTTTTGTGTCTTGCATTATCCCCCCCCCCCCCCCCCCCCCCCCCCCCACACACACACCACACACACACACACACACCCTCCCCAATAACATTTTGAACAGTCTTATGGAGGGATATCTAGTGGCGACTATAAATCTATAAATAAGCTTGCAAACAAGAAAACAGAGTGCCCATACCCTCTCCTGCAGAAATTTGCAACAGTACCTAAAAATAAGGTAAACACTTTATTGAATAAACTTAGTACAATAAAGTAAGTGAAATAAAGAATTCATAACTTAAACTCTGTAATTACACGTTTTTTCCTTGAATTATTAGTTTCGAGATACGGGGATATGTGGTATTTTGACATTGAAAAATATCAAATGTAAAAAAAAAAAAACTAAAAAGTTCTTATGGTCATCGGTTTCACAAAGCTAACCTATACATATTCTAAATAAATTTTGATTTTAAACATAGATAACAGCCGTGCAGTCTGATCTAAATCAAAAAATTTTTTTACATCTCTGATGCGCCAGTGACTTCAATAATAGACAAGATAATGTATTAGTCTGCAAGACCGCTAGGCTGCTAGGCTGCTATATCTCTCGGTAGCAAAATTTCCAGAGTGTTAGGATCTAAAAAGGATTTTGACTTGATGAACGTTATTCTGCATTAAAAATCGGATATGATTTACTCATTTAAGGACAGGTTGGCTTGTGCAAAACTATGCGAAAAAAAACAGCCGTGCAGTCTGATATTAATGCAAAGAGTTTGCTTATACATCTCCCTGAAGCGGGAGTAGTGACTTCAATAAGTGGACCAAAGATAATATATAGGCTATTAGGCTGCTAGTTTTCTCGGTTGCAAAATTGCTAGAGTGCTAGGATTTAAAATGGAATGATGTCTTGATGCGAACGATTACTCATTTAAGGATAATGTTAGGCTGCTAGGCCGCTAGGCTGCTAACTTCATGCTGCTAGGTCACACACATTGGTGACAGGAAATAAAGAATGGATGTCCGGTAAAGGAAATATTCCAAAAAAAATGGGCTTATTTTTATTAATATTTCATCTGACGAGAAGGCAAACAGCCCTCTTTACACATAAATGTACTTAATATTATAGCTAAATAACATACATTTTAAGGTAGGTTAAATGTGGAAGGATAAACCCTTGAGGTCACAGGAGATGAAATATGGAAATCAAGTACAGCATAACCAATAAAACATCAGCTTTAGACCTAATTTAACAAGTTAAGACCCTGGTTCGAGCCTATGTGTCATCACATATACCCCTACTACATATGGTCTGGCTTGTACGGGTCCTGGCTATTGTTCAAAATCACATTGGGTATATTGGATACCCTCTGGGGTCAGGACATGCAATATAAATTATGGGGGAATGTTGGAGTCAAAACAGCATTATTTTTATCAATATTGGACGGTTTTCATCCCGGTTGGATGTCCTGTGACCCGGCATATAACACTATGTTATACCATAAGATAGGTATATGTCCTTGTTATCGAATGAAGTCAAGTTTGAGTATTTGACGTACTCATAAGCAATTCTCTCGTCTCCTCCGGTCGGGCCAGCTTAGGCTTGGTCTGCACCCTACCGCATATATCAAGTTTGGTCATTTTCTAAAATCTGTTTTGAGCGCTGATGGCATCATATGGACTTGTAAGTAGCTTAGATATCAACCATCATATTTACGTATGGAATAGGTAGGTACCCGGTCACAAACTTTCAGATATCTTAGTAGCGATATAGTTCGTTACGGGAAAAAATAAGTCTCTGAAAATATATATGCTAAAAAATGTCGTAAAACCGTTTTAAATTAAGTGTATTTTTAAAATCATATGAAATAAAGAACAGTCGGATTTAGCGGTGTTCAGCCAGCAGAGACTGTCATTAGAAATTTGTTTCGGTGTATTAATAAATAATATCCAGGAAGAATTACATCGATCAATTTGTCCGGAAATTTAATCCCAAACGACAGTGCGACAATGCGAGGTTTTACTAATTCTCGCAACTATGTCTGTTGGAGTTCAATTTCACGACGCGAGAATTAAGAAAGACAAGCGACAATTAAGACGATAATTATCGCCCTCTTAACCTCGCGAGGATTGTTAAATCTCGCATGTACATATGTTTTTGGACAGGGCGACGTGTTGGCGAGGCGACAATTTAAGTGGCACGAACAGGATTCCGTATTTATTTCAATCTTTAGTGAACAACAAGAAATAATAATAAAGTTTTAATCATGTACCTCCTTAATTGAATATGTCTTAGTGTAGAATCGAGATTAATAGCCTCTAGACCAATATGTGTTTACACATAATCAATCTTTATTTCAATCTTTAGTGAAATACAACTACGTAAAATAACAGAACTACAAGAAACAATAATAAAGTTTCAATCATGTAACTCCTCAATTGAATATATTATAGTAAAGAATAGAGATTAATGAAATGAATATGCATCATCTAAAAATAGACTCCCGCCAAAAAAAAAACGTAATGAAATTGTAACTTGTCACGTGATTTTTTTTAGCTTTCAAACAACAATAAACAAGTTGCAAATGTTTAATTTCAGACTTGCGAGTGCTTTCTTTTGCGTACCTTTTTACCCTTCCTGATATGTGTTGCGTATCGTAAATGCATGTATGAGTGTATATACGAGCGAAATTCATCACTCTGAACTGATTTTGTACCTTTCGTACACAATTGATATTACACTGGGAGGCAACCTTTTCGTACTCGACGAGAGGAAAATTAAAATGAGTTTCAGATACTATGCAAAACATAATCTGAAGTTAACTTTTTTTACTTATTCTATTAAAAAGTGGTGATATGCATCCTCACCCAGGACTAACATCGAGAACTAAAAAAACAATAACAAGGAAATTCATTGATGCAAGCATCAAAGACGCCGCCAAGTGCTGTGTCTGAAGTACATTCTTTGCAATATGAGAAATCACCTAATTATTAGTTTGGTTAGTCTGACTGGTTACAAATTATCAACATTAGCACATAATACAATATATGTTAAAAACATGAAAAATGAGCATGATAGAAAAGTATTACCATGCAAATCCTCTTGACATTGCGAGTAGATGGTCCCTTTACATACAAAATTAAAGTAATTATTTCACCAACTAAGGTCAGCACCTGTGAAAAGTTCTTATATACAGGAGTTTGTGTATGAAGTTTCACAGAAATGCAGTTTGTTGGGAAATGAGGAAATGTTGAAAGATAATTATTTCAAAGTTGTGGTTCACAGAAACCATTATTTTTATTATCATATAATGTAATGAGTGTTTTCTATTCACTGATGAAGTTTCATGGTCCTTAGTCACCTACATTATATATTTCAGAATGCAGATTATACAGTTTTCGTTGCCAAGAAAAGAATGATATAACTCTATATTGCCCCTATTCACAAAGCAAATGTCATGAATCTTTCTTATATACTTTTGGAATATCATAGAATTCATTTTTTTTTAACCAACGCTAAACTTAATTCAAATCTAATTTTACAAGAAATTTAGCAAGCATAATAACCCACTGCCAAAGTGTAGAAAATGTTTTAATGAAAATCTTTTTTTAAGTTAGACAGGAATGGACAGATACAAGAACAAACTATCTATAAAAGTAAAAGAAACAAGAAACAAATAACAAGATACAATACAACCAGAGCAACTGACTAGTCATATAAAATTAATGAAAATATAAATTCAACAAGGAAATCTATTTGAAGTCACTGATGCTTTGATAAGTTATGGTCCCATGGCTTTTGATATTTCGATCAAACCACATTTTAAAGAAGTATTAACTTGTCACTGACAAATTCAGCCAAATGATGGCCCTTTATTGCACACCTTAGTTGACAGTGAATATCTGTAAACAATAAGTATAAAAGGTAAAGGTAAAGGTCTTGTTTATTATAGTGTCACCCCTATTGAAAGGGCCAGCCAATTTGGCTTATGAGACACCTTTATTGTGCGTACCAATTACCTCCCAACTCCTTCCACTATGCCAGGCGTCAGGCGGATAGAAGTCGGTAACCATTCATTTAACTAGCTCGCAGCTCACGAACCGGCCTTTTCAGAAAGAGTCCCATGACAAACATAAGTATATGACACATAAGAAATAAAAAAGTCGAAGGTTAGAATCAAGATGAGTTTATGAAATATTTAAAAATATTCTGACCAGTTGTACATGTAGTCACAATTGTGAACCTCTATGCTTCAAAGTTAACGTAACCATAACAATTATATAAATATACAACTGTAAAATGAATCTGCAAAACTGTGCGCATTCTGACATTACATCACTGTATTCAAGAAAGAAAATAAGACAAAAGATTAAGAATAAGTTAACATATATATGCTTATTGATTGCTTTATTTAATTTGTTAATACGTTTTTTTCAAGGAATTTTATGCAGCCACAGGCAAAGTGTAATTTTCCGTATTTTTATTTTTTAATATTCTCATGAAGAAGAATTGACCTCATGACCGATATTTTTAGGTTATTAGCTTTGTATCGGGAAATATGCACGAGTTCTTCAGCGGAAATATTGCGCGACTTTAGGAGCGCAATATTCTTCCGCTGAAGAACGAGTGCATACAATCTGACTAAAGTACATCTCCTATTACGCTACGCATAGGATCTGACAACGAGCTATTCATGGCCTCGTTCTGACAACCCTTCCGCTAGCCAATCAAAAGCTACCTTACAATATCCTGCAAGCTTTAAAAGCCGTGGGTTTTGATATCAACAATTTTTATGTTGAAAGATGTCAGATAGCCGGTTAGCTCAGTCGGTAGGGCACTTGCTTTGTAAATGAGAGGTCCCGGGTTCGAGCCCTGGATTAACTGCAAATTTTTCTTACTCTTTGACATTCGAACAAGTTGTCTGGTTGGTTCAAACAAAAATAGATTTGCGAAAATAAAAATAGCAATATTGGAAATCCAAAATATACAGAAGACGAATGTGAATGGGTCGTTCTCAGATCTTCGTTTAGAAGATCAAGTACTTTAGTCAGATTGGAGTGCATATTTCCCGATGCAAAGATAATAACCTTTTTATTACATACGCATCTACACGTATAAATATGTAAATATCATATAAATGTTCAATAGTCTGAATAGGATCGACAATACTGAACTAAATAGAAAAAAATAGTGCAACAACACACACTGAATTACGTCACGCACCCGATATGAAATTCAGGCGTCAGTGTATGGAAAAAATATTGACGTTTCCGGTACCAGTGTAATTTAACGGGGAATGGAAACGAGTATGTAATAAGGCAGAAAATCGATATCAGGGGAGACAACAGCTATATGGTATTGGTAATGGGTGACCGGCATTGCGATGTCGATATCTATTGCCTCCGGATATCATCACTTGGATGTTTATTTCAATTTCAAGAGGTTTTCCATAAGAAATTAAACAAGCATAATTAACATGCACTTTTAGTTACAAACTATGTAAAAGAAGGGACTTTTCATAAGAAATTTAAAAAGTCAGTTTTACCAAATAAATACTTAATATGTAGTTTCTTAAATTTTTGTCTTTCAAGTCATAAAATATCAATAAATAAAACAAATAAATTTTAGAATTGACATTGTAAAATCATGTCGATTTATAACAGTTAATTCTGCTCTTTCTTTTCTGTGTGACATATTATAGTATGTGTTATCAAATGTTTCAGACCCCAGGTTAAAATCCTGATAATGACCTTGTTAGATTTTTACGACCACGTCCGTTTTCAAGTCACAAAAATACATTATATAAGTTGTGTTTTTTGAAAACGGTTGATAACAATTTATACTATTAAATGTATAGATTTTATTAATTAATCTACACATTTTATATTAACAACAGTATCTGAAGAAAACTAAAATGCACTGTAAATATAAATGAAAATAGATCTACTTAAGCGTAAGAATATAAAGACGCTTGATTTGATCACGTGATCGATTCTGAAACCGACATTTGTTTTGATCATGTGACCTATCCTAAAACCTAGTTTCAATACCATAGGCACCCGATTTTTTGGGCTACGCTCCTGCACCGCAGAGCGCGCGCGCGCGCCGACATATATCGTACCATGTCATGCACTGTAATTCAACCTACCTATATAAAAGGTGAAAAGTCCACAAATCTCCCGTTTAAGAAATGGCATATTTTCTCCTGTTACTTAAAAATTTCTTAAACGGGCGATTTGTGGACTTTTCACCTTTTATATAGGTAGGTTGAATTACAGTGCATGACATGGTACGATATATGTCGGCGCGCGCGCGCGCTCTGCGGTGCAGGAGCGTAGCCCAAACAAGAAATATCTTTAAAAATGATGGTCGGCGAATTGTAATAAGGAAAGAAGTTTATGAATTTTTCATCTAACATTCATCTTTCATCTAACATTTTTCAAATTGCAAAACAAAACACCGCACTTTAACAATTTAAATGGTTCTCTTTTAATTTTTCGCAAAGGTTTCGTAGGGTTGCAATTTTGTTTCGTTTATCCTTAGACGAATAATTACAGCAGTAGTTTGATGAAGATTCATGAAGCGGTTCATGAGAAGAGGTCATTAAACATGTTTATATTTTTAGCTAAATTGGTCCCTATCCCCATTTGTAACAAAATAGCAGGAGAACTTACGATATTGTTACACATCGAGTTTGATAAAAATCCATTACATTTTAGTGGTTATTGCGAAGAAAGGCATATCTACTTTTAGCTATAGTGGTCCCTAATAGGGCCCAAGTTCCTATATAAATAAATTTGGAAGAGGACCTTATAATGATGCTCCAGACCAAGTATGACAAAGATCCACCAAGCTGTTCATGAGACGCTGTATAAAGGCATTTCTAGTTTTAGCTCTAGCAGTCCCTAAAAGGGGTTAAATGTCCCAGCTGAACAAAGTTGGCTGCGGGCCTAATAAAGATGCTACAAATCAAGTTTGATTAGAATACATGAGAAAAAATCAATTAAAGAATTTTTTTATTTATTATTTTTATTTATTTCTAAAATAGGCCAACTGATCCCGCTTTAACAAATGCATATTCGCTATTCATGAATCTTTGGACAATGACGTCACACCTATAAAAAGTGAAGGTCAAGCAAAACATACAATTGTAATTATTTCAATATTTCTGTTTCATAAGCAAAGTTTGACCGTAGTCATATCACATAGATAAACTGTATGCAGCGTACCTTCATTTTCAGTCATTATATTGCATATATATAATAAAACAGATTTCAACTGAGTTCAATATTTGCATACAATCCTAAAGAAAAATATTCATATATAATAAATCAGTTAAATAATTTATAACAAATATATCAAAGCAAACAAGTACTCATTTTAATATGCAATCTGAATAAGTCACAAAAGCAAGAAACCTTTTCATATACAGACGACAATTGTAACAAGGAAAATCTTTTAAAAAGCACTTCTCTACATAAAAGACTCTTATCACACCCTTATTCATGTGATACGCAGACCGTATTCAGCTCTTTCTTTAATTTGATTTATGTTGGTATTTGAACAGGTTTTTATCAAACTTACTTATTTATTAAACTTACTTATCATTTTGAGATATATCAATATTCTTGCTAAATATACTGAGCCAAAGTTAGCTTTAAAACTGTGAACAGCGTCGTTTAGGATAAACGCTTTGTCTACATTTCACTCAGCGTAGCACAATCAACAGAGTGAAAGAAATTGACACTCTCGTCCAATCAGGTAGAGTGTTGCATAAATCTTCCATTTTGATAAATTATCTATAGGAATAAGGTCAGTAATTCGGTCGAAAATGTGCTTCCGTGGTGTAGTCGAAAGAAGTCCATAATAAATAGATCCTAATTTTCCCATTTTTTGCGCAAATTCGTGTAGAACGAGTGCTTTAATCACCGTTTTTCACTACTAGAAGACATTCTGCATGAAATGAGATGGGTTTCATGTTCATACACCCCACATGGCAAGTTTTGCAGATCGAAACCGGAAGTAGGTGTTTATTGCGCGGACGAGAGTAAATATGCGCCATTTTTAGGGTAGCAGACCACAACTGACTGGCATTTCACTAGGAAAGATAACCCCCTATTTTCTTTTCATTTTTTCGTTAATTTGTGATAGAACTTTCATGAAAAATAGGTGTAGGAAAAAGTGATGTTCTCTAAAGATACGTAAAGACGACCTGAAGTTGTCGTTTTTTATATGAAACAAAGAAGGATTTGAATTACTGACCTTTAACCTATAAGAGCTGAAATAAGACTTTCTCGAAACACATCGCAATTAGTCTTTATAGTCATAGGTCGGTTGTTTATGATATAATAGGGTGTTTTCAATGCAAAATGATAGTGAAATTTGAAATTTTTTGAATTTTGACCATATTTTTAGTAGATGCGCCTATTCAGCAGCGATTTCTGGGATTAAAAAGCCAATATTTTGTCTCCAGAATGTCAGAAAATGCACAAAATGCATCCTTTTGGGTCTTATTCAGGACGGAATGAATGATATTTCAGAATCCAAGTGAAAAATAATGCAAACGAGTGAAACTTTTACCAAAATATACAATAAAAGGGCCATAGGGCCAAAATTTAGCCCAGTAAATCGGTAGGGGGTGGCTTCTATTAAATGTCTGTATTACTCTAAAATCTCGAAATTTCACAATGAAACTTGGCAGTATGTTTGGTATTACATCTTTTTTGAACATAGAAATGAAAATTGTCTGATATTTGAAAAGAAACATTTCTTATAGGAATAAGGTCAGTAATTCGGTCGAAAATGTGCTTCCGTGGTGTAGTCGAAAGAAGTCCATAATAAATAGATCCTAATTTTCCCATTTTTTGCGCAAATTCGTGTAGAACGAGTGCTCTAATCACCGTTTTTCACTACTAGAAGACATTCTGCATGAAATGAGATGGTTTTCATGTTCATACACCCCACATGGCAAGTTTTGCAGATCGAAACCGGAAGTAGGTGTTTATTGCGCGGACGAGAGTAAATATGCGCCATTTTTAGGGTAGCAGACCACAACTGACTGGCATTTCACTAGGAACTACATAACCCCCTATTTTCTTTTCATTTTTTCGTTAATTTGTGATAAAACTTTCATGAAAAATAGGTGTAGGAAAAAGTGATGTTCTCTAAAGATACGTAAAGACGACCTGAAGTTGTCGTTTTTTATATGAAACAAAGAAGGATTTGAATTACTGACCTTTAACCTATAATGCGTTATCAAGTAGTTTGATTTGCAAACTGAAGTCACGTGGCATAGGTAACGAAAACGAATTTAGACGGCGTCGCCGAAAAATCGGGTGCCTATGTTCAATACGCCCCAAAAATGTGTTCTTGATTCTGCGTGAAAACAGCGACTACTAGGGAATTGCAACGCCACTGATAAAGCCGACAGATTATTGATTTTTCATTGCCGTGCCTCGACACCGTTGTGGAAGTGTATTATCGGGAAACTTTATCAGATTGCGGAGATCAGTACTGTTTATCAGTAGGCAAATCTAAAAATATGCGGCAACATCCTATAGATCCCGATTCGCATTCTGTTTAAATATTTTTCCGTGCAGGTGCTATTTCTAAAATATTAATTCAGAAAATACATTGCTGAAATGAAATACTTTTCGCATGTCTAAGAAAATATTTTCAAGAGACATGTTATTTATAAAAATTAATACTATAAAAAACAACAACAAAAACAGTGTTTTACTTGAAATAGAATAGGTAGAAAAAAATCATGACTTATTCGTACATATTTATGTACTTGGTCGGACCGTCCTAATTGGGATCTCTATAAATCAGAAAAATTTCAAGAAACTGTTTGCTAGAATTTCAAGGGTAAGAAAACTGTAGAAATGTCTTAAATTAATGTGAAGCTTTTTATATATATTTTGTTCTTCGTACCGTCTGTCAATTTCCTTGTCAAGCTCATGACCAACTTTGACTTTCCCTTAACCAAAAGCAAGCCTCGAGCGACATGCAAACTTTGGCCTCAAAACAATAATAAGCACCTATGTCGGTTGAAGATGAATAAACTCCAGACCTTTAAACTTACATCAAATTTAAAATTTATTAAAATGTAGCACCATATTCAATGTATGTATATATACCATATTACATAATAAAATGTGAACTCTGCACTCGAAGTAAGCGCTATTTGGCGAATATTTACAAAATACATTTAATAAGTAAAAATTTAGCTGAAACATATAATCATTGAATTACAAATAAACTAAGGTACTGATTTTGTGAATGAACAAGTAATGTTCAATCAACAGCGTTATATGCCCAAACAAAAAAAAAAAAAAACAACAACAAAACCTGATCGGGTCGGCAACCATTTTTGTCAGAAATTTAGTGTTTTATTTTTTTTCTCGAAAATCTTAAAGTACTGCCCTACCTATAGAAGAAATAATGAAGATTTAAGCTTTTAGACATTTGAAAAATCGCAAAGAATCCCAAAACTGGGCACAGGACTCGTATATAAGTAAAACTAAGCAAGTTCATTAAAAAAGGATTTTAGTTGCACGTCTTCAATTTCAGTTTAATAGCCACAAAAAGAAGCCGTTTGTATACGGAATGAATTAACATAAGTAAATTTAAAATGAATAAATAAATGATATCAAGAATTTAGAAGAATTAACGAAATGTGAATAAAGTGACAAGAGTATATTAATCCGGAAGTAAATTTCTTCAATACGTTCATATTGTGTTAAATATGCAACACTTTCACAATATTTTCTTTGAGCGGGTTAATCTGGATAAGTTATATATAGTTTAAATGAAGTATAGAACTTGAGGACATACGAAAATACAGTATAGAACTTGAGATTAGAATTTGAGAAATATACAAAAATACAATATACATTTTAGAAGTTGAGAAACATATGAGAGTGAAGAAAACTATAACTCAACGCGGAGCGTTAGACTTTCGAATTACCAACTTCAAAAGTTAAATACCCGCAGCCTCTTAAACCTTAATAGTATTATTTCCGTCCCGAAAACATTCCATCAAATTGATATACGACCAATTAGCAAACTTTCTAGCCATAATTATCTTTTGTAAGGAAAGAAATATAAGCCAACATCACTTTCAGCATTATCGTATTCGTCATTTTGACGCTTGTTTGTCGAAGGTCTCGCATTTCCAGACCACGTGATCTAAGAGGCGAAGCGATCGGACGTTTGACGACTGGTCAATTACATTAACAAGGTAATATTTCGGCACTTTTAATCAAAGCAAAAGATGAAATTTAATGCAAAAAACCCCCCAAAAAACAACAACAACAAAGAAAACAACTGGACGGCCCATTACGGCCGATATTATGCTCGGCCAAAAAAGTGGTCCGACCGGACCGCCCGCGACGGTCCATCCCGCACACAAATCACGAGATACTCATTAAATTTTGTTTTAAAGGCTGTGCCTAGCACTTACTAATAGTAATTTATTATTACACCAACTTTTATTTTTCAAAGTTTTTTAAAGATACACACCCCAACAACCATATACACCCTAGAATATTAGTTTAGGGTAAGATGTTTTATTTTTGAAGGCAGTTCCGTCGATGAAATAGATTAAACTCGATTTCCTGAAAAAAATAAAATGAAAAACAAATAATAATAAAAAGAACTGAAACAAAAAATACCTTTTCTAGAATACTCACCAAGGTACACTTTGCTACACAAAGTATTTTTGTCTCCATTTTTCTTTCTCTAAATCCCGGGTACCTACCTTTACCTTATATGGATATGTTGGTAAATATCTAAGCTTTACATTTAAGCTACATACAAGTCCATATAATGCCAACAGAACTCAGGACAGGTATCAGAAAATGACCAAATTTGTTATATGCGGTAGGTTGCTGGCAAAGACAAAGCTGGTCCTACTGATGGAGCCGTGAGAATTGCTCCAATGGTGTCGTTGGACTCAGTGAAGATATTCCTTGCCTTGACTGCTCATAAAAGTTAAATTTTTGGTAATATTACCGGACTTAAACTTGTGACCTTGACCCCTGGCCGACCGGATTTGAACCAAACTTGGTCTGTTTTCTTTGGGTACTGGCTTGTCCTTTGCATTAAGGTATCATTTATTTATGAAAATCGGACATCTGGTTATGAAGATATGACTCCTCTGACAAGGCCAACCTCTATATTTAATATATGAAGAAGTATGCATAGTTTCACGAAAAATGGTACAGTTTGAGACTGTCCCACGACGAAACCGTAGTTTGTAAAAATATTCAAATTACATGTCTGTTTAGATAATATTTACATTTTATTTATAGAAGTTATTTCATAAAAATATCTTGTGTTTGGACATTCTAGAATTAATTGAAGTTATTGAAAAACACGGATTTTTCCGTACGGATTACAGCTTATATCCTAAACTACGTACAGACGGACGAACAAATATTTTCTTTTTTAACACAGCCTCCGTGGCCGAGTGGTTAAGGTCGCTGACTTCCAATCACTTACCCCTCATCGATGTGGGTCCGAGCCTCACTCGGGGCGTTGAATTCTTCATGTAAGGAAGCCATCCAGCTGGCTTACGGAAGGTCGGTGGTTCTACCCAGATGCCCGCTCGTGATGAAATAATGCACGGAGGAGCACCTGGGGTCTTCCTCCACCATTAAAGCTGGAAAGTCGCCATATGACCTATCATGTGTCGGTGCTACGTTAAATCCAACAACTTTCAAATAGTGTCATTTTCTACAAAAAGTTTTAGTTGCAGTTATTTACGTAAAATAAATATTTCATAAGAATTTTTCCTTATTTTACGGCTAATATTTTAAGCAAAAAATGCAAAGTTAATTTTTCCGACGGCGCGTAGAAAATTGTTTTCATACTCGTTTTTTGACAATATTTCGTCGGCATTCAATGGAACACTAACCGGATTCCGTAGTTTCCCTTTGTCAACGGTGTAGCAAAAAAAAAAATCACCAACAGTGCTATAGTAAGAAATTATCCCTATCACCGGGCGACAATGCGAGGTTTTACTTTACAAATTCTCGCAACTATGTATATTGGATTTCAATTTCACGATGCGAGGTTTAAAAAAGACAAGCGACAATTAAGAGGATAATTGTCGCGCTCTTAACATCGCGAGGATTGTTAAATCTCGCATGTAAGTATGTTTTCGGACAAGGCGACAACGCGATAATTATCGCGTTGTCGCGTGTTGGCGAGGCGACAATTTAAGTGGCACGAACAGGATTCCGTAAATAAAGATTGACTTAAAGATGCGTAAACACATATTGGGCTAGAGGCTATTTGTAATGAATATGCACGAGTCCAAGATGGCGGTGCCCTACGGGAATTCGGATTCCTTTGACAATACCCTTGTATCCATTACATGCTCAGTCAAGTGTGACATGTTCACCATAATTGTTACTTCCCTTGAGAAGGAACAAAAATGTACCTAATTAATATGAAATAAGGCAAAGCCTCAAAGCGAGCTCAAAGAAATCGGATTAAACTAAACTGCAATAAAGAAACTATTCACTACTCAAAAGAATTCGTGTTTTCGCTTGAAAAGAAACTACATTTAGTGTCATCATACCTGTAACAGCGAATTTCATAGGTTGCAAAATTTATGGGAAGTCGGTATAGGAATAAGGTCAGTAATTCGGTCGAAAATGTGCTTCCGTGGTGTAGTCGAAAGAAGTCCATAATAAATAGATCCTAATTTTCCCATTTTTTTGCGCAAATTCGTGTAGAACGAGTGCTCTAATCACCATTTTTCACTACTAGAATACATTCTGCATGAAATGAGACGGTTTTCTTGTTCATACACTCCACATGGCAAGTTTTGCAGATCGAAACCGGAAGTAGGTGTTTATTGCGCGGACGAGAGCAAATATGCGCCATTTTTAGGGTAGCAGACCACAACTGACTGGCATTTCACTAGGAACTACATAACCCCCTATTTTCTTTTCATTTTTTTCGTTAATTTGTGATAGAACTTTCATGAAAAATAGGTGTAGGAAAAAGTGATGTTCTCTATTTAAAGATAAGTAAAGACGACCTGAAGTTGTCGTTTTTTATATGAAACAAAGAAGGATTTGAATTACTGACCTTTAACCTGTCACGTACGGTGACGCCATTACCTATTCGCCGCGTTCTCGTGACTTTATCATAATTAATGACATTTGTTTTCATTTTCTGGTCAATGTTGGATCTTTTAAAAGAAAATAATATTTTTTTCAAGCAACTGGAAGTATTTCTTGCATTATTTTTGAGCGATGAATAATTTTCAGCAATCGAATGAAGTTCTGTATTCACTGCGGAGATAAGTACTTCCCTCCGCTAGAGGCGCTTTTTAATAACTTCCGACGAAACATTTAAAATCCACCACCAAGTGTGAAAGTATACTTGCGTTACCGTAAAGCTCGATACTCGAGCAGGCCCTTAGGGCCTGCTCTCCGAACTCGCTATTAATATGAATTAAGGTACCGCCTAGAATGGGGATTTATCTTTTAGATATCCGCTCACAAAGAAGCTATTCACCACTCAAAAGAAAGTGAAACTTCGCTCGAAACAGTGAAGTTTACATTTAGTGTCATCATACCTGCTACAGCGATTATCATACATTGCAAAATTTAATAAAAACAGGGACAATTTCGTCACAAGTAACATATGTGGCTACAAGGCATCGCCAAAAGTCTGTCAGAAGGATCAAATGGATAAACATCATGATCAGAAAAGGTACAAATGCGACCAGGTTTTGAAGGTGTACAATTACCGAACGGACTTATCAAGACACAAAGCAATGAAACATTCTTGGGACAGCTTTAATCATTTTGTTAAAAGAGCTTTTGATCTTATTTGTTTTCAGCTACTTTAATCGTCTAAAAATGCAGGTTTTGAAAAATGTATATGTTTTATTGGCGTTTAATTGTTTTGCAGTTTCAGTTATGTTTTCAAGAAACTACACCAACTTCTCGTGGCCAAATATAGTCCAACTGCAAAATATTATTATAATAGTAAAAACTGACAATATTTAAACTTAAGAATTACAGACATAGCAATTCTTTAGAAGAAATAATATAATTTGTCTAAAATTACAAATTATCATACTATTACTCTCTCAAAATCACGACCTGTTAACACTGGCTCAAACTCTTTTTAAACATAGGCGTAGGAGCCGGGGGGGGGGGGGCAGCGGGGGCCAGCACTCCCCCCTCCCCCCCAAGCTAGGATAGGGGGGGCCGAACTATAGTTTGGCCTCTCCAATATTTTGGAAAAGAGATATAACTTGCAGTCTATTATAACATTAACTTTGTATCATATAACTGTTTACAACCTGATTTCTGATTTGCAATTGTTTGATTACATTTTATAAAAAGAATATAATATTGAGCGCAATCACTACAGTTCCGGTTTGAGCGTCTGCAAAAACGATGTAAGTATTTAACCTGTTTACGTATGTAAACGTTATGTATTTATGTTTTTCATTGTCCATTCAAGGGAAATGATACTTCCACAACTTTATATCACAATTCGACAAATAAGCGCTATTTTATTGCATGTCCAGGGCTTCAACAGAAGAATGTAAAAAAGTGGCACACTTGATAAGAACAATACATATTTTGCCCAATTAAGTTACAAGCTGCAGACAGTTAAGCGCCTAGTCTTTTGCGTATCATCATAATAACTCAATGATTGCTAAAACACAGAGGCTTGAGGGGGCGTATGGCCCATTTTTCCCCTGGACAAGGCTTTGTCATGAATGCACCGGGGATCCCCCCCCCCCCGGCAATGGTTTGGCCCCCCCCCCCCCCCAAAGTTGAAGTCGCTCCTACGCCTATGTTTTAGAAGGTGAGTTGAAAAAGAGTCGATTATTTTCCAATACGGCGTTAATTACCGGAAGTATACGAGTTTTATATGTAAACAAATAAAGAGGGCGAATCGATATTTTATTTTCTGTATCAAATCTTAGACCATTTTTCCACAAACGGGCAATGTAGTTCCACTCAGAAATGGTTATACTTTTTATGTACGCTATTGGATTTGCAGAGCGAAAGCATTTCTTGACGTGAGGACTTTGAAAATTGTTAAATAGGACCGGATTAAACCGGAAGTGGGCAAGTGCCTATAACTTCGCCCAAATTTACACATATTGAAGAGTTCAAAGTCATTATGGTAGGGTGACTCAGAGTTCAATAGTTCATAAAAAATATGGGTAGGTGGGACAGTCATTGCAACAAGCAATGTTATATACCAAAATGTTTGTCAAGGTTTGTAGTTTATGAAACCACCGGCATAAATTGGCATAAATGGTGGCGATCCGAGAAATCCAAGATCTGATTACCACTGAAAAATTTAGAAAGTTAACAGCTTATACAAAATAATTGACCTCTGATTTTTTTCAATGGCACAAGTAACTGACATCCTAAATATGTTATTTGATTATCATTGCTTTTAATTTGTTTATTTGTTTTTTTATAAAAATAGCAAAATTGTTTCAAAATAGCTACAAAAATAGCAATCTGAATAAAGATAACATGTGTACAAATCTCACAGTTACCTTCTCCCGGAAGTATTTATGTATTTTTATATTTTAAAGTAAAGGTGCATGAAATAAACAAAAATGTAGACACTTTTGTTGTTTAATGTTTTTTGTTAAAACCGGTTTTGTACACGTCACGTGACGGATTATGGAAATACGTGATATTTCCAGAGTGCAGAGGATTCTTTTGAACACATATATATAAAGAAAAGGTAAGTTCGCATAAATAACCCTTTTGAAACCTTTTGGTTTTTTTCTTATTTTTGTTTTGCCCCCAGAAATGTATTCAGGTTCTTCCAGCAGGAAAGTCTCCATAGGACTAATTTGATATGGAAAATTTTACATACGCACCTGTCAAAGTTTTCTGGAGGGAAAATTCAAAATAAAATTCTACTTTTTATCCAAACTAGCATAAATTTTAAAACAGCATGTAAGTTGGTCATGGATTTGATATAGAACTACATAACCATTATAAGTTTTTACAAAACTAATGAAAAAATTACTGTTTCAGTGCATAATGTACCATCTGTTGATAATGTAAACAAACTTTTTGATCTTAGCTATCAGTGTTGATGGAAAACATGTATAAAAAAAGCAAATATCATGAAAATTTTAAACTGTTTATGTCCAATTGGTTAACAATTATGAATTATGCTATGTAATTGCTTTTTTGTATATATCTTTATTAGAAAATAAAAGATTAAACGGAAATGAAATATTAACCGGTGTATATGTAAACATTTCCCCATCAAATAAGTCCCATTTATTTTTCAGGTAAAGATACATAATGGATGTATTATCACACGAGTATAAGCCATCTAAGAAAAGAAAACTGACATTTAATGTAGATAATTGCTGTTTCTGTAAAAAGGCATTTAACCAGAATAAAACAACCCTAGATCCAGCTAAATTTGAATCCCTCCTCTCTGTTTGTGGAAACAGAAATGATTAAATTTCTGCAAATATTGTGGGAAGTCAAGAAAAGATCAGGAAGGGAGAAATAAAATTAGTATATCATAAAGCATGTAGATCAAAGTTTCTTCACCCTTTTTATGCTACGAAAACAGTGGAAGAAGAAAGTTATAAAAAGGAGGCCACACCCTCAAAATTAACAAGGTCACAAATTAAATGTGATGACTTTTCTTGGAAAGAAATGTGCTTTGTATGTGGAGAAAAATGCAGCTCGAAACATAGAAAAAAGTGGTCAAAAATTGAAGGGTCAATTGATGAAAGTTCTAAACTATACTCAAAACTTCTAAACATGTCTGCTGCAAAAGGCGACTATGCATTACATTCCAGGTTACTTAGTTCAAATGGTGATCTTGTTGCTGTGGAGGCGCGCTACCACAGAAAGAAAGGTTGTTTAGCAACCTACTTGTCAGACCAACATGTAAAAGTCAAACCCAAATCAGAAAATTTGAAAAGTGAAATTGATATTGTCTGCGAATATTTGAAATCTGAAATGTTTGATTCTATTGAACTCAAGAGAAATGTTTATGATTTATCCCAAATTAAATCGCAAATACAAGAATTAGCGCAGACAAGAAATCTGAATATTGAAACAAACCAGTTAACTGGAAAGCAGATTAAAAGAGTGCTGAAGCGTGTTTAGCCAGAGTTGAGATTTATTTCTAGGGCAGGATTATCGGATCTGGTTTGTTCAAACAATTTGAGCGTAAATGATGCATTGTGCAAATTTGTCACATTAGAAAAAACCCTAAAAAGTGTCGAAGAACAAAATGACTTAGAGTGTAGTTTGGTTGAGAATTTTGAATACTCTGAAGAACATGACTTATCAGTAGTTCATAAGGCAGCAATAATTCTTAGAAACAGGCTATTGAAAGCAACTGTTGGTCTAGAAAACGAGTACTTCTCATCATCAGAAATAAACACTAAATCGCAAAAAGACTTCCTTGACCACCACCTTATGTTATTTGTTAAATGGTTGTCAGGTGATACAGATGAAACTAACATTGATGAGGTTACCCTTGATCAAAAAGTATTGTCTATATGTTCAGACATCACATATCTGGTAAAACCAGTGACAACTCCTAAACATCTAGGACTGTCAGTTTACTTGCACCATTCTTATGGTAGTAAAAAGCTGATTGAGGATCTCCATACACACGGGTACACATTGTCTTACTCTGAGGTTAGGCATTTCTTGACGTCTGCGGCTTTACACATGACTTCCGTGCAGAATCAGACACCATCAGGTATAATTCATAATAATACTATTACAATTTTTTTCTTTCCATGCATAGCTTTCAATGTATGTTTACCAAATTTAAAAAAAAATTCTACTGTCTTGAACTTGAACTAGCACCATTTTGCACCATATATATACCTGTTCAGATATTTGTATGGCAAATGACACTTGATATATAATATATACATAAGCACGTATAACAAATATGTAAAAGCTGTTCATATCGGGAATACTGCTTTTGTGAGGGGTAAATAAGAATAAATCTATATGAAATCCTAATAACTGTCCAATGAAATTAAGCATATCAGATATTGATGAAATATTTTATAACATATTAAAGGTGGACTTGTTCCTTCTGAACTGGCACAAACTGGTGTATCTGAAGAGAACTTGACTGGTGGTGATCTTATAATAGCCGCAGCAGACAACTGGGACCATAATGAGAACACACTCAGTGGCAAAAGATCCACCCATGCTATGACAAGCATCTTGATGCAGACTACAAGATCTGAACAAGATTTGTCTGTCAGAATCCCTAGGGTACCAGAGAGATCTATTGACGTTTCATCTCTTCCCGGTAAATAAGGATCATAATATTATATCACATGTGGTTATTGCATTAAACACTTTTATATGTACAAAAGTGTTATATAATATTAGATATATTGTCTATTATCAAAACCATGTATGTATTTAAATGTGCATGAGTGGTGTGAGATTTGTGCCAAAGTTCTATTCCTATTATAATTATTAAGACTATTTTATAGTCCTTTCCATTGGTCTAGATGTAGTCACATGATCAATGATAAAAAGACGTATTGACTCGAAGGCGGAGCCAAAAAACACATTGACCGCCAGCTGTGACGTCATTACGGTTTGACGTTAAAACAAAGGGACGTTGTACATAATTTACCACGAAAAATGACCAAAGGCTGCAGATATTTGTATTTAATGTTTATACTTATGAGTAGGCTGGATTTGATAATAACAGAATTGTTGCCTTTTAGGCTCGGTCGATATGTGGATTTATCGACCTCACTAAAGGCAATAATTGTATAATATTTGTAACCTTCCGTGATGATAAGTATAAGTTACCTGAAAGGGGAAACTATTAGCATTCGTAAAAATCAAATGCAACAGGTTTTAAAAAATAACGTTTTTCTCTTGTTAATGCAGAGATAAGTACAATTACTTGATATAAATGTACTTTGTTTTGTTTGTTATGCATGCATTTTGCATTTAGTCATTTAATTAAACAGTCTATTTTACCTAAGTAGCAAATATATTATGTACACATAATTATGTATTGTAGGCAGAGGTCTTGCTCACACCCTGGTATACCATAAACCCGACAGAAGACCATCTCCAGTACTGAAACCTCCCGTACAGCCTAATGAACTTCACCGTCCTGAGCCAGAGGAATCCAGACTCCTACGATTAAAAGAGCTGCTTTACACAGTTGGGAGGCATACACTAGTGGGCATGTGTGATGACATGGCAGTGCCAGATACGGCATTTCCTTCTTGGACTGTTTTTCAAACTGTTGTTCAAAATGACTTTTTATCTGAAACTGTTAATGTTGCATTCAATCCGATAATCATGGCTCCTCCAAATGATTTTAATACAGTTTATACCGTACTCAAACGTACTAAAGAGCAAATGAATGCTTTGGGACAAAAAGTGTGTCCCATTGTTTTTGATATGGGCCTGCTATCAAAGGCGTTAGAAATTGTGTGGGCAAATCCGAGTGAATTTGAAGGTGTTTATCCACTTGAGGGGGGCATGCACTTTATGATGTCTGTATTTGGTGGTATTGGCTATATTTATGGGGATGCAGGTCTTAAACAGATATTAGTGGAATCGGATGTATTTGCTCGGGTTACTGCTGAACATATTCTTTCAGGCAAAGATTTTGACAGAGCCTTGCGTGTTCTCATCATGGCTGATGAAGTTTTGAACCTAAGATTTTTTGAACAATTCCTTAAATGGGCTGAAGATAATTCAAAACCGATTCCACTAGTCATGCTAGACAAGTTAAAACATCTAGACATGGACATACTTAATAACGACATGGAAGTGCAACGTCTTTTACATAAGATAGACTCAGAAATTCTTCCCATTTTAGAGTCATTCAGGTCAGAGGGTAGGACATCTCCACTCTTCAGATTTTGGGATGATTATTTATCAGAAGTGTCTTTACCAATGAAGCTCTATCTGGCATCATCCCGACATGGATTATGGCAAGCACATCAGTACGCTTAAGCAAAGCTGTTGCCCTTCTTGTTCTCTTCCAACAGAACAGTTTATTCACGATTCATGCCATACATGATCTTGCAAAATTACAGGCTTCCGGCTGAGTTAGTAGAAAAGTTCGGAGAAGGCAAGTTTGTTGCTAAACTTACAAATGGTTATTTTAATTCTGTGTGGTTTGACTACATACTAGAAGTGACAGAAAACAAGGCATTGAAGTCCTCGGGTGGCATCATAGGTATTACCCATAATGATAGTGCACTCACTCGCTGGTTTCTTGCTAGACCAATAACTGCAAAGTATGCCATGGCTTATTCATCAAGTAAATCGCCCAGTTCAAACAGACACCACACTGACACACCTTTCCACAAACAATCTTACAATACAGCTGTGAAAAAAATGTTAAGTCTATTTGAAAGTGGCACTTTCATTGATCCATTTTCCCTGTCATTCCCTCCATCTAGGCTTGTTAACATTGCAAGTGGAGTTGAGATGTCACCTGATGTTGAGGCTAGCTTATTAAATTGTCATAAAACAGGCAAACAGTCACTCAACAAATTTGTGTGCGATAGACTTGTAGTAGAAGATGGTAAATCTCCCGCAAAACAGTTCTTTGACCCTTTGCCTAAATCTAAAGTCATCACACTTGGAGCAACAAAGTCCAAAGGCCAATCAAAGTCGGGCACAGTTCCTATTGATGGTGAGGAGATGTATCTAAGACTTCTTGCAATAAATTCATTTAAGAAAGTGCCATTAGACAGAGTTCTATCATTTGAGAACGCACCTGTACCCTTGAGTTTGTTTACAGATGATGGTTCTCTTATGTTTACAAAGAAGTCTGATTTCCTTGAGAAACTTGAAAGTTTCACTTGTCCAGAAGATTATGCACTGAATGCTTCCAGTGTAGTTGATTGCTTCATTTTTGACGCTATGGCTGTTGTTCAGATGCTCCAACCTCAGTCTGGAATCAAGACAACATACCAGATGATGGCTTCATCATTTTGGCTATATATTCTTTCACATAGACAAGGAGCTTCACAGGTACATGTGGTTTTTGACAGGTATATTTTGGGGAGCCTGAAGACCCAAGCACGTCAAAATCGTGGTGAAAATGCATCCGATTCAGGACCTATTGCAATTCAACCTAATATGATGATTGCTGATTGGAAGAGAGTGGTGTCCAGTACAAAAAGTAAATGTGAGTTGACAAGGCTGTATACTAGATATCTCACTGAAAATTGCCATGAGCTTCTTGATGAGAACACCGTTGTCTATGTAGCTGGAGGATTAGGGGATAAAGCTTTAAAGGTCACTTTTGCATCGGTCGAATATGTTAAGGCATTAGAATCGGATCATGAAGAAGCGGACAGTAGAATTATTCTACATGTTGCACATGCTGCTTCACTTGGTGTAGAGCAGTGTGTTGTCTTCAGTCCTGACACTGATGTATTTGTACTTCTTATACACTTCTTCTCTCAGCTGAAATTAAAATCAATCTATTTCAAAACAGGTAGAAAAAGTATACACAGAGACCTTACAAGATACATTCCTGTACATACAGTTGCCACCTCACTGACTCCACAGCAGCTACTTATCATGTTGTCTGTGTATTGCATAACGGGCTGTGACACCTGTTCTTCATTCCATGGTATAGGGAAGAAAAAGGCTTTTCAAGTCATGTGCAAAGCGGCTGATGATCTTGGAGACCTTGCAGAACTTGGTACACAGCCAATCCTGTCCCCTAAGGCCAAAGAGTCTGCCATTAAGTTTGTTGGTCTTCTGTATGGACATAGTCACAGTGTTTCACTCAACGCTCTTCGGACTTCACATGTTCTTGGCAAGAAACGAATCCGACCACGAAAACTGCCTCCGACAAATAACAGTTTTGTTCTTCATTTACTGCGCTGCATGTATCAGTTGTTTATATGGAGGTCATCACTGAATGCCAAGATTTCTCCACTCGATCCGCTAGACTTTGGTTATTCCAAGGACTCAGAAACAGGTTTGTACATTCCACATCTTATGTCACAAGCTGTAGCCCCACCAGAACTTCTGAGTGACCTGATTTGTACTTGTTCTGACCTATGCACGGATGAATGTGTTTGCTCGAGCAATGAACAGCCATGTACTCAAGCTTGTAGCTGCAAAGGAAATCTTCAAGAACGCATCTGTGAAAACTTATTTACCATGTTAGCAAATGTGGAGACATATTCTGAACTCGAAGATGAAAGTCTGATGTAAAATGTCAGACTCCTTTAGTCACTTTCATTTGAAACAGTGTTGTGTTATCAAATGTGAATTAAATATTACGCATACAATTAGTCAGAAGAGAAAATTTACCAATGACCTTTTGACCTTCACCTTTGTTTAAATAGCATGTACCTACTTATACTCTAAACTGTTTCCATAACACTAAAATGTATATCAAGGTTAATCTTAGTATATGGATATTAACTTATTTGTAAAATGCGACGATATATATTGATGTCTCAAAATAGCGGACTAAATTGCCACTATCATTTACTAAGTTGTACATGTATTACAGCATTTATTATCTCTATTTCATGTATTTTAGACATAAATTGTATTAAATGGCTATTTTGAACAATACAAATAATTTTAGTATAAGAAAAATCAGTAATATGAATAAGAAATATAATTTGTTTGGGCAAAATAGTATTTTTCACAATATTTGGTCTTTGATAAGCAATTTTTTGACATCTGACCTTGAATTTGACCTTGACCTTGTATTTAAATAACTCAAAATAAGTATTCTTTTTTAAAAAATGTTTATGTATAGAGATTTTGAGTTTTTTATATTTGTTAGAATTAAAAATGTGTAATAAAATAAATATTAAATAAATTTCGGTTGCAATTTCAATTTTGGCGGCCATCTTGGCGGCCATCTTGGATTTCTCGATTTGCCACGATTTATGCCAATTTATGCCAGTGGTTTCATAAACAGTAAAAGTTAACAAACATTTTGGTATATAACATTGCTTGTTGCAATAAGTGTCCCGGTCCATCATTTTCCAGACTCTGATTGTCACCCTACCATTACTAGTATACTGACTTGTTGGAAAAAATGTCTTAATATTATATGACCTACGTGATTTGTTTGCGGGTCTCATCAATCTATAATCATTCGTGACCAAGAGGAGGAACCAGCGCTGCTGAGTTGGTGCTAAGAACCAGAGTGGGAGCCAATTTAATTTCAGGAAGTTTTTAAGCATTTAAGATAGCAGCAAACTATAAGAGAGATATCTGCAATTCTTTTCTCTATTGTAACATGTCTAACTCAATCTCTTTTTTTGTGCCCCCCCCCTCCCATTTTTTTTTTGCTGGGGCTCTTAGAGTTGCCCTTGTCGGTCTGTACGTCCTTCCGAGCCTACATTTGCATACTTAGTTGGCTATAGGAACAATAGGTAACTGTACTTTTCTTTGATGTCATTCATTCCGTAAGGCTTTTATGTGGCTATTTTTCTTTTACGTGAATAAAAGAACAATAGAGAGAACAAAAGAGTAACAGACGTTGGCTAGTTTGCTGCTAAAATGACAGTAAGGATATCCGATTATAATGTCGGATTCGGTATTGGCATGATTCGCAAATGTCTAATTTAATACACTAATTGACTTTTGCGAATTAAGTCTAAGTGATAAGGTCTGGCTTATTATGACACCACTATTTGGTAGTGGACATAGATTTGGCACTGACTGTTCGTCCGCCCATCTGTCCGTAAGAAATAATTGTTTTACACAAATCGCCAAAAGTACTGAATGACCGTCCTTAGATTGTATCGAAATGTTATTCAACATTAGGAGCTGCATACACGAGATGAACATCTGAGAACAAGTACTCAACGTGAGCTATTGTGGTGGCACTTTGTCCGTTGTAAATCTTCGTCCGTCGTTCATAATTTGACAGTTGAGGTAGCAGGGTACACTTAGATGCGAAACTTTTGGGCACGGACGGTCTTACATGTAGCGAGTCGCAATATTGCACTTCCCTTATGAGCAGAATCAGGGTGGTCATTTTATAGATTGCGTGCATGTTTTGTGCTTTTAATTAATAGCAAGATCAGGATTCTCATACAAGAATAAAGAAAGTTATCGAAACGAAAGGTTTACACCATCCATGAAAAATAGTATGCCAAAATCTTCATTTTTGCACTTTTTGAACAGCCTGCAATGCAACCGCTGCAAGAACAATGCCCAACTTTATTGCATTTCTCAATTTAATAGTCCTTACTGAACGTCAGGATATAAACGGAATGGGGGCTCATCCAGCTCGTTTTTTTCACAAAATAGCGAAAATGTTCTTGAGTATCAATCAACAAGCACAGAACCCTTCCGTGATTTGAATTTTTCCGCGAAAAGGTGTCTCATTGATCATACAAAGCTACCAGCAGTTAGTTTTCCAACTGACATCAGAATTTTACATGTATCGGCTGTAAAAATTTTCTAAAGAATTAATAATCATTATCTCTCACCTTAATTTACAGACATCCAAAATCACGAAGTTCTATTTATAACAAATATTGACGGGGCCAAAATTCGAAATGTACCCTGCTACCTTAAGATTTTTCAGGTAATGAACAAAAGACGGTTTTACTAGTTCTGAATTTTTATATGTCTTTCGCAAATTAAACCAAATAAAAATGTTTTCAATAGCATGAAAAGAAGTCTGTATGAGAGAGTCTAAACTTGTCCACCCCTAATGTGCAAATTTAGCCAAAATTTACAAATTGTCGCTACGAGACAAAAAACGTACAATACATCCGTTTTTACCATTTTCTGACACGATTTAACGTATTTTGTCATTAGGAATGATATAACGGCAATTCTGCACCATTTTGCGAAAATAAAATGTCCACACTCCCTAATTTCCTATTTCATGGGGTCCCCACCGTCCGAACATCCCCTTGATTGATGAAATGCATAGCTGGTGGGCCAAATATGCACTGTGTGGGTTAATAACGATAAAAATGATGTTTTTACTGTACCAGAACCTTGTTACTGGAGCTAGAATCTAAAAAAATCGTATGCGTGTATACTGACATTTATGCTTTTATGTGTCCTCACCATAACATTTTTGAGCTGCTGTGCCGTCAGGTAGCGTTTTAAGTCCCCAGAAAGTTCAGAATATCGAAGAAGAGATTCTAAACTATGTGAAACCGCAAAAATTTAAGAGTTCTTTCAAAATTTAATTTTGGCAGATTTCCATTAAGGTAGCAGGGTACACTTAGATGCGAAACTTTTGGGCACGGACGGTCTTGCATGTAGCGAGTCGCAATATTGCACTTTCCTTATGAGCAGAATCAGGGTGGCCATTTTGTAAATTGCGTGCATGTTTTGTGCTTTTAATTAATAGCAAGATCAGGATTCTCATACAAGAATAAAGAAAGTTATCGAAACGAAAGGTTTACACCATCCATGAAAAATAGCATGCCAAAATCATCATTTTTGCACTTTTTGAACAGCCTGCAATGCACCCGCTGCAAGAACAATGCTCAATTTTATTGCATTTCTCAATTTAATAGTCCTTACTGAACGTCAGGATATAAATGGAATGGGGGCCCATCCAGCTCGTTTTTTCACAAAATAGCGAAAATGTTCCTGAGTAACAATCAACAAGCACAGAACCCTTCCGTGATTTGAATTTTTCCGCGAAAAGGTGTCTCATTGATCATACAAAGCTACCAGCAGTTAGTTTTCCAACTGACATCAGAATTTTACATGTATCGGCTGTATAAATTTTATATAGTTTACTATTTTAGCCCAATCTTAATGCAATGTTGTCAGTCAGAATAATTGTGTTAAGAACATTGGCTCAATCAATAGGTGAGTAGGTCAAATCATAGAAAAGCCTTGTTAACATTCTAGATTGCACTTTTCTACTGGATCTACAGTAGACCTGGTCAGAATGTATGCCTTTATAAAATCTACATCAAGTTTAAAATAGGATTATCTGGGATAAAATATTAGGTTACTTGATCATATCATAGAAAACATTCTTATCACTCTTAAGGCCTATTTTCTATATAATCTACTGAATGTCTTTTTTTTTTTAAATAAAACCTGACTCGATTATCACACTGGATAACCGGCTATCCTGACGCCCGCTGGAAATGTAACCCAGCTGTAAATCGGTAGGTAAAGTTTTTCATTTATTTCTATTAAAACAAAGCCAATTCTTGCATATCAACTTGACAGTTTTGTCAAGGCATGACCATGGCTTACATTTACAATTTCTGGACCAAATACGATCATTATGTTTTGAGATATTCGCTAACAATTTCTTCGGTTTGAAAAAAATCGAGCAAAATCAAAAGTTTTGCGCAAATTGTTTTGTTTGTGAACAACCTGTGAAAACTTTTATCATCTGGTTTAACAGATGTATCCTTTCGGAACACCTGTGTGAAGTTTCCGGGTTCTACGTTATTCCTGAAAAAGTATATTAGCCGTTAAATAGGCATGGTCGAGAAAAAAAGACTAGTGCTGTCGTTGAACTCGGATGTTAACATTTATGGACTATCCATTAACTCCGATGATTTTAAATACTTTTGTTATGTAAAACGTATTACTGGCAGTGATTTGACGGAAACGTAATTATTTTTTTAGAATGGCACTTTCATTTCAAGAGGCTTTAGGACTATATTCCTTCACACCCGGGCTGAATTTTGACCTAGTTCACGCGTTCTTGCCATTTTTCCGCCATGCGAAAGCCAGCCATATATTTTTTGCAGTTATATCGAAGCAGTATAGTACATATTGCCATTTTGCTAGCTTTTGATGGTGGAGGAAAACCACTACAGGTGCCTCCGGGCTACTACAGAAAGTAATTTCACCCCGGGTTTTGCAAGTGCAAATGAATGCTTCTGGTCGTCAGTCCTTTGAATTACGTTTGAAGAATTCAGTATCTTTAATGGATCTCAAACGCCCGTTCTTGTTTTGAAAAGTGTTCTTAGTGCGGTGCTTGATAGGTGTATAATCTTATTTGCTCATACATAATTATTTAATTGCTCCTAATGTAAATCTGCCATTTTGTTTTATTCATAAATACCTTTTCAACAAATACCAGTTTATTCATGGTCTAAAACTGCAAGTTGTTGATGTTTAAAAATAAATACTTAAAAAATCAGTCCGTGCATGTAGAATCAGAGACCGGACAAGACACTGCGGGCGGACGGACGGACGAAAGGAACAAAGCAACTTCTAGACTCTAAACCAAAAGGACAATGATAATGGAATCAACCAGAACTACTCGACACGGCAATAAGGACCATACATAAGTATATACAAACTGTTCACTGACTGCAAGTATACACATTTTACACAAATGAAAGATGAAAGAAATCGCAAAAACACAGACAGACTACACAGATACAAAATGTACATAAAGAAGAGACACAGCGGGGCATATAACATGTCTATAAGACAGTTTTTTTTTTACTTTTATACAGCTGTATTCTCGATAGCCGACAGCTGACTTCAACGACTGCCTATTTCAAATACAGCGGCCGTTTTCGACAGTCTTTTTTCCTCGACCATGCCTATTTAACGTCTAATATACTTTTTCAGGAATAACGTAGAACCCGGAAACTTCACACAGGTGTTCCGAAAGGACACATCTGTTAAACCAGATGATAAAAGTTTTTACAGGTTGTTCATAAACAAAACAATTTGCGCAAAACTTTTGATTTTTGCTCGATTTTTCAAACCGAAGAAATTGTTAGCGAATATCTCAAAACATAACGATCGTATTTGGTCCAGAAATTGTAAATGTAAGCCATGGTCATGCCTTGACAAAACTGTCAAGTTGATATGCAAGAATTGGCTTTGTTTTAATAGAAATAAATGAAAAACTTTACCTACCGATTTACAGCTGGATTACATTTCCAGCGGGCGTCAGGATAGCCGGTTAGCCAGTGTGTTAACTGACTATTCAGCTCAGCTATATACAAAATGAAATTGGCACGAAACGCAACAAACACTTCAATAACTTGATTTCTTTAAACCTAGAATAAATACATTTACTGTATTGAAACGTTATTGAAGTGTTTGATGCACGATTATTTCGTGCTATTTTCAGTTTATATATAGCTGAGTTGAATAGTCAATTAAGTTATTCGAGGTTGTCTGCATCGCTTCACACAACACACACTACTTATACTAATCCCCAATGATAACGCGATTCCCGCCGAAACGCGAGGACGAGTCTATTTCATGATAACTGACGAAATAATAATTCATAATGGTTACCCATTTACTTGACAATTAAATATTGGTATTTCTTTCATTTTAAATAGTTATTATGTATATGGCAACATAGCTCAGTTGGGTAAACTGCAGACAACAATTGGATATAAGCAAGTCGTTTTGTGGGTTCGAATCTTCATAAGAGTTTTTTTTTTCAGATTTGTTTTTTTTTCTATTCGTTTTCATTTTTATTTCATTACTTTTGTTTCTTTCTTTGATGGTTTGAATTTGTATATATGTCTTTATATAACACAATAGCATGTTCATTATTTGCATGACTTGAGTGCATGCATTTAATCTATCATCTTTGATATATAATAAACTATTCTGATCTGCCATATCGGCTTTAGATACCTCTCTGTCGTATTGTCACAGAGCTCATGAAGGAAACCTAATTTTTATGCAAAAGTGAAATAAAAATTAATTCTCAATACTGAGTTTCGAACCCACACGGCAAAAGATCTGTTGACCATGGACATTATGCTTTACCACTGAGCTAATTTGTAATTTGAACAAAATCCGGAAATATTTAGATTGTAACATGCTAGAAAAATGCTGAATTCCCTATGTTCCATTTTAATCTATTTATAGTCATGTTTGTAAATATCAAGTTATCGTTGGGGCATAGTATGTATACAAACTGGATCCCATCCCGCCCACCGATTCAAAGTCTAAACATTGCATCATTTTTAAATTTCAGTCCTAAAAAATATTCAAAAAATAAAACAAACTAGGAATTGCTTTTGTAAAAAAGCCCATGTCTCCCCCAATGCAAAGTCCTATAGGCAAGAAGTCAATAGGGGTCAGGAGCGAAAGTCAAAGAGACACTGATGGTTGGCTGCAATAGGGATCATCTACTTGGCATGTCTAGTCATCCCGCTAAATTTCAACACTATTGGCCTAGTGGTTCTCAAGTCACTGTTCAGGCTCCTGTGACCTTGACCTTTGATCAAGTGACCTCAAAATAATAGGCGTCATCTACTCTGCCTGTCCAATCATCCTATTAAGTTTCAACATTCTAGGTCAAGTGGTTCTCAAGTTATTCTCCAGAAATGATTTTACATGACCAGGCCCCTGTGACCTTGACCTTTAAAAGATTGACCCCAAAATCAATAGGGATCATCTACTTTGCATGTTCAATCATCCTATGAAGTTTCAACATTCTGGGTCAAGTGGTTCTCAAGTTATTGATCGAAAATTGTTTTCCATGTTCAGGCTCCTGTGACCTTGACCTTTGATCAAGTGACCTCAAAATAAATAGGCGTCATCTACTCTGCATGTCCAATCATCCTATTAAGTTTCAACATTCTAGGTCAAGTGGTTCTCAAGTTATTCACCAAAAATGATTTTACATGACCAGACCCCTGTGACCTTGACCTTTAATAGACTGATCCCAAAATCAATAGGGATCATCTACTCTGCATGTTCAATCATCCTATTAAGTTTCAACATTCTAGGTCAAGTGGTTCTCAAGTTATTCTCCAGAAATGATTTTACATGACCAGGCCCCTGTGACCTTGACCTTTGACAGACTGACCCAACAATCAATAGAGATCATCTACTCTGCATGTTCAATCATCCTATGAAGTTTCAACGTTCTGGGTCAAGTAGTTCTCAAGTTATTTATCGGAAATTGTTTTCCATGTTCAGGCTCCTGTGACCTTGACCTTTAACAGAGTGACCCCAAAATCGATAGAGGTCATCTACTCTGCATGTTCAATCATCCTATGAAGTTTCATCATTCTGGATCAAGAGATTCTGAAGTTATTGATCGGAAATGGTTATCAATGTTCAGGCCCCTGTGACCTTGACCTTTAACGGAGTGACCCCCAAAACAATAGGGGTCATTTATTCTGCATGAACAATCATCCTATGAAGTTTCAACCATCTGGGTCGAGTGGTTCTCAAGTTACTGACCGGAAATGGTTTTCAATGTTCAGGCCCCTGTGACCTTGACCTTTAACGGAGTGACTCCAAAATCAATAGGGTCATCTACTTTGCATGTACAATCATCCTATGAAGTTTCAACATTCTGGGTCAAGTGGTACTCAAGTTATTGATCGGAAATGGTTTTCAATGTTCAGGCCCCTGTGACCTTAACCTTTGATGGAGTAACCCCAAAAACAATAGAGGTCATCTACTCTACATGACCAATCATCCTGTGAAGTTTCAACATTCTGGGTCAAGTGGTTCTCTAGTTATTGATCGGAAATGGTTTTCAATGTTCAGGCCCCTGTGACATTGATCTTTGACGGAGTGACCCCAAAATCAATAGGGGTCGTCTACTCTAGCAGCCCTACAACCCTATGAAGTTTGAAGGTTCTAGGTCAAATGGTTCTCCAGTTATTGCTCGGAAATGAAGTGTGACGTACGGACGGACGGACGCACGGGTGGACGGACGGAAGGACGGACGGACAGGGCAAAAACAATATGTCTCCCCCAGAGGGGGGGGGGGGGGGGGGGGGGGGGAGACATAATAAAAAAGCTGTCGAGATACATGTTGTAAGAAATTGATAATGGGAAGACCACTGGCACCAGATCAGAAAGAAAATGCCTCCGTACGTGTTATACCCTTCCCCTAGGTATTCTATAAGAACCATGGTCATGAACGGGAAAATATACTAACCCGTTTCAATCGCGCATTTCATATCTAAAACACGCAGTGCGGTAAATGTTTACTATGGATATCAAGCAAGTGGTAATTTATTTTGCATTGTGTACCGGTCACATTTTTTCAATACATCTTATTTTAGAAAAACAACGCATAGTTTATAGTTATTTCAACGTTACACAAAAAACTTTCTTGAACTTCCCTGGTGAAGTTCCGTTATAGATTACAAAACCATTCTGATTGGCTGTTGTGAAAATGTATGTCAATCGTCATTTTACTACATGTGAAAATGCAGCATAAATGTGCAAAATGAATCAAATAAACAGAACAGATGCAGACCAATGTACGATTTCAAATTAAAAATCATATACAAGATGAATTTCATTCATCATTTCGAGTTTTAGTGTAAAATTGTGATTTTATTTAATTCTGTTTTTGTTTGTTTACGTTTCGCCAAACATGTGTACACTGCCGTGCCCTCTAGACCGGATGTTCATTAGGGAAGGTCAAGCAAGTTTTTTCAGTAACGTTGACGAAAGCATAAAATATGTTGATAATCTCAGCAATATGGAATACTGAGACAATGTGACTGGTGCAAGATGGAAGATAAATTATCGCTTGTTCAATATGCTACATACCCATTCACCGAACTGCGCGTTTAAGTTGAGAAATGTACGATTGAAACGGGTAAGTGCACTTTCCCGTTCATGACCATGGTTCTTATAGAATACCTAGGGGTAGGGTATAACACGTACGGAGGCATTTTCTTTCTGATCTGGTGCCAGTGGGGAAGACAAAGAACATATTCCTAAATTGATATAATACTTATGGACACCTGTAATATTCAGTACTTTGTGGATAAGGATGTGGTACTATATATGTAATAAGAAAACAGAGGTTTTTGTGAAAGTACATTCAACACAAAATATTAAGCTTTTGTAAATAATGTGAGTTTTTCTTTCTAACGCACCAGGTTTGCTTAAACAGGTAAAAATTTAACGTCCCGTCATCTCAACTCGGGATGGACGCCATCTTTCTCATTGATAAAAAATGTAAACAAAAAATCAGATGAGTATTAGCATTGCAAGGGCATAACATGACATTCTACACAACGAATACCTTAGTACAGATATCTAAGATGCTACACTGGTCTGGTGGGTTAAATGCATAACGTTGATCATTTGAAATTGATCTTGAAAAAGTGGTTAATTTAAGTTTATTTAGTTTTTAATTTTCCCCCGACTTCTCGGCGATTCACTGCAAAAATATTACTGTGCTGGACGAACAGTAACTCTAATAATCAACGGGTGACAACTTAGGTGTCAGCATGTGCATGATTTAAAAAAAACACAAAAAAAAACTGTCAATGTTTATAATTTCTTATCAAATAACGAATCCTATTCAGAAAATGCGTCTTCAATATCTGAAAATTATCAATTTCTATGGACCTTTATCAAACAATATTACTTACAGTGGACTATTTTGCGAATCGAACTCATTTCCGCTTTCAGTTGTGAGGCACTTCCGTTATACTTTTTGACAACAATAACAAAATACAAAATGAATTAATAAAGTCACATATAAACCGACTGCTACTCAGATCAGTGTAAGTGTAGTTGTTATTACAACATTATACTTGTTCATTACGTTATGAGATAAAGTTTTTCTTGAACTGCATTACCAATTAATTACGTTTAGATGGTATTGCATTTACAACTTGTCTGACCCCGTTGTTATACGTGAATGACAGCAATCTCGTGCAAAAAGAGTTATGAAAAGTATGGTGGAGAACTCAAGGGCACATTATAAATGGCATAAAAGTGAGGATAATTGTATTTTTGTCGAATTTAGATCATTGACATTGCTGCTGTGTATTAGTAAGTTTTGAGAATGAGATTTGAAAGTTCTATTTTGCACATATTCACATTGATTCAACCTCTCAACCAAATTCATACTTTATTTTAAGACAATACATTTTCAAAATTTGTTGAATGTGTTTTCATATTTAAGTGCATTGTATTTCGTGAATACCAAGATGAAAATTAATAATGGAACCATTTCTAGGCCCTTATTGCAAGCAACTCGACTTCTGTAACAATAAATGTTTAATGTATTAAGGGGAATATACTCTTTTAGCTTTGGAATGTGGCCTTCCTTGACCACCATATCTTTTCATATGCACTACTTTGTAAACAAACTAAATACTGTGTTTTAGCTTACATATGCAAAATAAAAATAAAGACAGTGAACTTATTTCATTTTTTTCTTTAAATTAGAATCTGTAGGATATTGATAAATGTTTGGACAAGGTAAAGTGCTATTATTTTCGCACAAAAATATTAATTGTTGACTTTGAATGTACACAATAAGTCATATATAATTCAACAACAATTTTCTTGTTTGATATTTTTCATCTTTATTTTAACGAGCATTCTTTTGTGTAGTAATAACAGTTGAAATAGTATCCATTTCATGTACCAAAACTTTGTACTTTTTGCAGATAAATTTTATCATACCCCACCCACTTTTTTCTAATTTCAAAGTCTGCGTCCCCTTAGGACAAAGAAGAGGCAATTTACGGAATGAAGTGCATATTTGAACTTCAAAATAATAATAATTGCTAGAATTAAAGTTTCAGCGGCTAGAATTGAGTTTCACTTATTTGAAAAAAATTAGTTGAGTAGCCTTGATCTTGATATTATGACGTAATGAATTGCAGATGCGAATATATGCCTTCGCTTAGCTAGCTTAAAGTGGAGTTGTCAGTTTAGCAGGGGCCTCAGGAAAACTGGAATAGTGAAAAAAACGGTACGGATGGCACATACCGGTATATTTGAGCTTATTTTCAAATTTTACAGTGTTACCGGAGTATGAAACCGTGTAGCAGTTGGGGCTATCATTTGCAGTGAATTTTCTACAGCGATTTTAAAATTGGCAAATCATGCTTTTTTCGTCATCAGCTTCCGCGACCGGGAGAGCACAAAATTCAGGTCTTGCAAACAGAAAACTAGATATTAGGGATGTATTACAGATGGTTTTTAACGATAGACATACAGTCATGTTAATGTTGCAATATCTTTATTTCAGGTGTGTGGTTACAGACTTTTGTGTGAGGTTTAGAAAGTTGGGTAGGTGACTCTAGGCCGAGAAGCTCTGAAAACTGTTTACTGCCTCCTTAATAGCAAATCTTGAAAATTTGTAAGTTCTTGCATGTGCATTTATTTGACGTCTGAGAGGTTGTACAGTATGGTTTGTGAAGGAATATGAGTTTAAAAGTTAATTTTGAAACAAAATGAGAGTTTTAAAGAGCAATAACTAAGGGGAGATAACCGCGATTCAGACATGACAGTCAGTTTTACAGTGTTTTCCGAGCCGATATAATGAAAGATATGTCTGTTATGACACCATTTTCCTTAGACAGATGCTTACTGTGACATTAAAGTCGTCAAATAAGGCATTTAAATGCAAATTCATTGATTTCTATTAATTCAGTAAGCTTTTTAAAAGCAATATAGCGGCCCGGACTGTGGAACAGACCTCAGGGGTACTTTCGACACTATGTCATCTGAATCAGTATTTCATTGTTCATTTCAGTTTAGAATTTATGTACATATTGCATATAACATAGACGCCAGTCACAGCACACGAAGTTTAGAGAATAGATATTTTTTTCCCTGAAATAGATAGGTTTTGAAAAGTTTGTCTCAAAAATAACTTTTTTTCTCATATTTCATCACTCGCGAAAAGTGATCATTATCAAATTGAGGTCTTAACATGGACTCGTGGTCTGATGCAGTCAGTTCTATGGGTTGAAAGTCATGTACATCATAGCTAAATATCACAGTGCAGATAATTATCTTCAAACAGACACCATTTAGTGTCTTGGGATAGATAAATTAGCATGTATTTTGTGAAACGTTAAATGGTAACATATGGTGCTCATGTTTGTGTTTGTAGCTTCCTGGAGCAGGTCCAGCACAGTACCAGTGACTTAAAATTGGCATAAAATTCAGCCAGCTTGGCAGCTGAACATATCTAGATACTTAAACCATGGTTGAGACCTCATTTTTGTATGCACGGGGCCTTTAATGAAACTATAATATTACTAGTGAATTTCGGCACGCGTTCCTTGTAAAATTTTTGCATACATGATCTATTCCAGTTGTCAAAATTTTCAACAGCAGTTGTTGGATATGTATGAAATTGGGTTTCTTTTGGTCTGAATTGATTAAATTACAAAATAAACAGCAAATGTCATACTATTGGGATCATTTTTGTCTCCCTTAAGGAGGCAGTAAACAGTTTTCAGCTGTTAGTGTCGAATTGGCCAGGGTCAAATTTACAAATAAGAGGCAATTTACGGAATGAAGTGCATATTTGAACTTCAAAATAATAATTGCTAGAATTGAAGTTTCAGCGGCTAGAATTGAGTTTCACTTATTTGAAAAACATTAGTTGAGTAGCCTTGATCTTGATATTATGACGTAATGACTTGCAGATGCGAATACATGCCTCCGCTGAGCTAACTTAAAGTGGAGATGTCAGTTTAGCAGGGGCCTCAGGAAAACTGGAATAGTGAAAAAACGGTACGGATGGCACATACCGGTATATTTGAGCTTATTTTCAGATTTTACAGTGTTACCGGAGTATGAAACCGTGTAGCAGTTCGTGCAGTAAATAATTTTCAGGATGACATATGATAAAATAAAATTGCTTATGAACGATCCGGTGCCGCGTTATCGTTATAGATATGTGAAAAAAACCCAACAGATTATTCTTATTCTATCGTATTCTAACGAGTTGAAAATTCGCGGTATTAATGGAATCGGTGTTATTCGGGTTTCATCATGCAACGAGTTTATCATTATGGATGATTCAAGCGGCCCGCTTTTTGTTTCCAATATTGAATAATAATGTACATTACAGCAGTGTTTGAATAACAAATATTATCATCGCCAATTTATTTTTTCTAATGTAGAAAAGCCAATAATTACAAAAAATGTCAAAGTAAAACGAATTTAGATACGCTGCCGTAACAACATTTATTTATATACATAATTTTATCGCCAAACAACGTCACAGTTCCCCGTGGTCCAGTGGTTAGCGTATGCGCGAGGTCCGGACTTCGAACCTCGTCAGATGCTCCTAATATTCTTATTTATTTATTTATTTTTTGCTTTGCTTTAGGCCCAATTTTTTTTATTGATATTTATCACAATTTTTGCAAATATTGGAACAGAAATCAATAATGTGTATAGTTAACTAATGTTCTGTCTGTAAATTTTGAACATAAATTCAAAAGCATGGAAAAGCATATGTTGCTTATCTCACCTCCCTTCCACAGTCTTTCATATATATTGCAACTACTTTCTCAAATCAAAGCCTTGAGATGTCTGGTGGTTGCGGGTTTTGCTAGAGTTATTTTCATTTTAAATGCCAATCTATAAATATACATGTATAAGAAACAAATACAAATGTGCCTCATATCTAAGATAAACTCTGCCTGACCTTACATGAACAGATGGAAGTCAGTGATGTAACCATGGGCTGGAATACCTAATCATTGACAGATATGTAATCTAAATGGCCAGTGTGAATGGATAGAGGATGAATAAGAACTGCTTGATCATTGATAATTCATCCGTATTGTTCATGAATGGGACTACTTTGTGTAGCACATGAACAAATTCCTTTGGATGTGATTTGGAATCAAATAAAGATGCTACATGATTGTCAGAATTACACTTAACTTTGATAGCGGGATAAACCCGCAACCAAAAATCAATTCACTGACTTTACACTTGGAACAAAATGTTGGCTATAAACTTGAGAGGCCCCAACTACGATCCCTATCGAGCTAAGAAATTAAATTTAATCAAATTTAAAAAAAAGGCCCAGACTGTTAGGAGTTAGGTAAATTAAATTGGATTTCTTGAATTTCGACCAAGAGTGTTTGTGTTATGGATAAAACTCTGGTCAAGAACTTTTTAGAATGAATTTAAAATATGAATTTAACATGTAAGTGGTTGTTTGTCACTCTCACATACAAGAGGTTTACTTGGGCTGGGACAATTTCTAAATTTTGAAATCGGTTAATCATTTGTATGAAATCGAACCGAACCGGTTAATCGGCCGCCTTATTTAAAATGCCCGTTTTCTTTCCTGACGACCGTATCAAGGTAGCCTACTTTCAGCAGCTGACTTCATCAAGAACTTGCAGACTTTATCGTTTGCAAGCAGTGTGATAATTAATAAGTCATATTTTACTGTATTTTTTTTAAATATATCACGAAAGGCAAATCTGAGACCATTAATTATGTTCCAGTTGATGTGTTTCAGCGGAAATATACTGCGGGTCTATGTGATGGTCAAAGAAATGTAAAGATAACGTACAATTCGTGATGTTTATTGCTTGAGAGCGATTAGCGGTTTTGCAAAATTGAAACCAGTTTTACATAGTGATCGAATCGGATCCGATTAACCGAGTAATCGTCCCAGTCCTAATATTATTGTCCCGGTTTACTATAGCTGAATTAGTGGGACAAAATTTGCCCTAAAGGTGTGTTATTTGACAATAATGGCATTTAAAAGAATTAGTCAATTAGACAATAGTCAGTGTTTAGGATAACAGGATTATGCAAGTTTCGGTATCTATATTACAAAAGAATATTACAAGAACATGGGATTGAGCGTGATGTTACGCAGGCTTAATGTGTAAATTGTTGTTGTTGTTTTTTATTTTGATCTTTTTAATAAACTGTTTGTAAACAAATGAACTGAAAAGAAACTGTGCATTCCCGGATTCAGAAATTTTTATTAGAGAAACAAATTGACAGCAAAGGCATGATCGTTAGGGCGTCATGGCGCCGTGAGGTATGGACTAAAGGGGGTATACTGAACAGTTTTAAATATTAGTACGTATGTAATTGGTGGCCTATGGGTGCATTTTGGGACTAGATTCTGAGCACCCAAATATCACTATTACCTTTAACTCATGAACCCTATCATTGTCTGTCTACTGTAGTCTTGACACATTTGAAGAAATTATTAGATCTAAGTTCATTTAAACAAAACCGTCAGGCTTACTGTCAAAACTGAAAATATCAGAAAGAACACTTCATGCAGAAAGAAGAAAGAATCCGTATGACTAGGTTTACCCGTCAGATAGGCAGCGCCTAATTTCATATTATGTTTATGTTCATAAAAGTGTGACAGCCACATCATAAACAAATGTATTACGAGCTTTTAACGTTAATTAGAATATTAATAGTGCATAGCGTCTGACTAGAGCACAGCATGCATGTATTTATAATGTGATAAAAAATAATAATGCTGTTTGCTTAACTTGCTTGATCTGTTTAATTGTAAGAGCTGACTGAAGTATAATCAGTACTTAACTTGTTAACAGTTTTCAAAACAATGTTGATAATAATACAACATGCGATATACCGAATGAGATATATACTATCGAATTAAAAAATGTGTACTTCCGGCACGTGCACAGAGCGTCTGACTTCGGATTTTTTGGAAGAATACGCTTTTTCCTTGTGCCTAATAAGCGTACACATAACTTGTCCGAATCGCAACGTCTTGCACATCAGTACAAAATCTACCTTAAAACTGATAGGGAGTGGACCTTGCGCGAAGCGACGAAAGTCGGGATCGAACCCTCTACGGTAACATGTGATATACCGAATGAGATACCTACTGGTGCCGTCATTAGACAGTTCTTTTCAAATAATATGGGATGAGTTGAAGTCGGATCGATTCCTGATTGAGGCAGTGCCTTATTTCATATTATTTTACAGATTATTCCAAGAATTGAGGATCATCTGGATACTTTTTCGCCTAGATTTCTCGGAATGGATATGCTTTTTAGATTGATGCATATAGTAAACTGTTCTGTAATGGAGTGAAGTACCTCGTTTAAACAGCTTTTAAAATAGAAAGTTACATTTCTGTAAGATAGAAAAATAGAAGACAGTTTTTACCAAAGGTGCTAATCCGATTCTTATCTTAGTCTCATAAAGATATTTATGCTTTGTAAAAATTCAAATGAATTTATATGCACACGTAAGTTTAATGAAATGATATGTTTGGAAGACATAATTTTATATTTAATGAATGTGCATGTTTTTGGCTAGCATTGAACTTCTATGGACTACCATTATCTTCACTGAGGATATTTTCCGGCAATAAATTGTGGGGAGGCGGTTGTCAGGCCACCAAAAGATGGTAGCTGGTCTTGAGACGTGGTATCTTTCTACGCCTCTCTCTCTCACGACGGAGAACAGACTCAATCAAACCGAATCTGCTATTATTCTGCTTGGTTGCATTCTATGCTTCCAAAGAATCTTTTTACAGATTTTATTAACTATCAAAACCTCAATTTTAAGTGCCGTGTGGCGGCTGTAAAAAGTCTTCCCGTACTTGTATTCAGTGTTGTTATATTTTCTGGTCCTTTGGGATCATGGAGTCCATTCAATATTTATGTAATAGAGTTCCGCTTAAGCCGGTGCTAGTGGGCGTGAGAGGTGTTGCACAGTTTCATTACCTCTCATGAACAGACTCAATCAAACCGAATCTACTATTATTCTGCTTGGTTGCATTATATGCTTCCAAAGGATATTTTCACAGATTTTATTGAGTTGCCGCCTCGCAGCACACTGACCGGGAAAGTATATTCATATACAAACGTATTTATGTTTTCCTTGTAGGAATTAAAGAAAATTGATATTTTATATGATTGAAGTTGAGTTGGACAGGATAATTATAATTATAAAGATGGTTTTTCATCTTTTTGCTTTGCAGTAAAATATGTGCAGTTTTCGTTAAGTTTGGAAAAAATAGTATTAAAGTGCATGCATGATGTGTTGGTGTTAAAGCTAGAAAATGTGTTAACAATGTAGATACATGACAATACAGATAACAAATCGAAATATGAATTCATGTATTTCTTCTCCTTTCTTCCCTCGATTTACCTTGATTATGGGATAAATAATTTAGTTACGTTTGAGCGTAGCAAATTAGGAAATAATACATGATTTTTATTTTTGAAATGCTTTCCAGGGACGTGTATGCATTTCTGCGCAGATTGACATCTGGTATCTGCGTCTTGTTTCTTTGATACAATCTAATCCATAGAATGTTTAGCTATAGCAGTTACCAACGCCAAATGCACTGTCCCCTATATGTTCGTACTAGCTTCTCCGCTTGTTTACTCCCCCTTCAAGAGTTGGCACCGATTCAATTTTTGTAGATAACCGCGAGTGCTTGGGGGCAAGGGACAGTAAATTTGAAAATTCCACAAATCTGCGCTGCTACCAGTGCGAAAAAAAAATCATAAAACATGCAATTTTGAAAAATTCCAGGGAAGTGTTCATCGGATGTATTGCATATACTAAGCATTTCATCATGTGACATTTTCAGCCTGCCGATTCCGTTGTTTCTATTATAAAAACGAGTAAAACGCCGGTTACAGGACACTAAATTTTCAGGCATAAATGGCCTAAAATGCATACCTTGCGCGACCTGTACCGTTTTATCTGCAAATGACTAACCTAAAAAACATGTACATTTTAAAGTATGTGACCAGACGAAAATAATGGTGGGAGAAAAGTGTCTCATAACTGTTTACTTTTTTTCGCAAATTTGAGCTGAATCTGAATGGATGGATGGATGACCGTTTCCATTTCGTCTGAATTCCATTACCCCAGGTAAGATTTTAGACCCGGCCGTTTACTCGGAGCTAGGAAAATCGATACAAGCATATATTCATCTTACACAATAATTACTCGTACGTAGGAATCCTTACTTCTATAAACATCATAAATAACCAGCTGAATATAAATGCCTTTAAAGTACATCTGTCGAGTACTCGAAAAATGTTCGTACTCAAAATAACTCGAATGTAAAGTTATTATTCTTGAAATTGTGCTCCTGTTTACCAAAATTTTAAGTAATATGAAAAAAATATTGGTAATGTTATATTTGTAATAACGAGAGATAAACAAGAGCTGTCGGAGGACAGCAACGCTCGACTATTCAACAGCCTTGTCAGTTGAATGAAAATAAAAGTTGAAAATGGGGAATAATTTTGTAAAAATGCAAAGTAGAGTTATGTTACCTGTGCATCACATGTCAATTCGTGACAGTGAACAAGTGTGCGAAGTTTCAATCCATTCCCATTAGTGGGTACAGAGATACCAGCTTACATACAAAAACTTAACCAAAAACTGCTAAGTCGAAAAAGGGGCATAATTTTGTAAAATTGCAAAGTAGAGTTATGTAACCTATGCACTGCATGTAAGATCATGACAGTGAACAAGTGTGTGATGTTTCAATCCATTTCCATTAGTGGGTACTGAGATACCAGCTTACATACAAAAACTGCTAAGTCGAAAAAGGGGCATAATTTTGAAAAAAAAAAGAAAAAAAAAGTAGAGTTATGGGACCTGCTTAGTGCATGTCAGATGATGACAGTGAATAAGCGTATAAAGTTTCAATCCATTCCTATTTGTGGGTACTGAAATACCAGCTTACATACAAAACCTTACCCAAATATTTCTAAGTCGAAAAAGGGGCATGATTTTGTAAAAAAGCAAAATAGAGTTACGGAACCTGTGCAATGTAAGTCAGTTTATCACAGTGAATAAGTGTGTGAAGTTTCAATCCATTCTCACAAGTGGTTACTGAGATACGAGCTTACATACAAAAAAATAACAAAATCGGGACGCCGACGCACAGGCGAGTCCAATAGCTAGATACTATTCTTTGAATAGTCGAGGTAAAAAGTCGCTTAAAAAACCTTCAGTGTGTGTTTTTAGTAGTGTTGTTGATTTCTGGGTACTGGTAATGGATATTTAAAACATGTTTACCGTGGCCAAGAACAACAGAATGGTGATTTTAAATGTACCGGAATTCATCAAAACAATACATTTGGTCGTCGTGTAATGTTTTCTTTATGCAAGAATAGCAACAATACACGTTTGTTTTGTGTATCAGGCCTACAAAAAATGTTTGTTTCCGGTAGAGCAATGTCGGCAGACAGTGATCGACACCATTCGGCAGTTATGAACACCCTGACAAAGTATTGAAGATATATAAATAAATAATAACTGATAATACGTAGCAAAGTGTTAAAAAACTTTCCAACATTTTGGCTCTTATGTTGATAGTACATGTAACTTAAACAAGAAGCGAGAAGAACTATACTTGCTGTAAACAGCAAATTCACTGTTAGTCAAGGTTCAGTAGAACATGTTTAAGCTAATTAAGGACTATTAATTTTCAATGTCTAGAACATACAATTGTAGAGTCCTATTATAAGAAGTGCCCAAGCGCCAGTAGTTTATATCAGAGCCTAGATCTGATAAGGTATGCTACAAAAAATGTTTCTCAGCCAATTAGACTGACAAACGGATAGACACATTAATAAACAGACAGACCCTCAAATTTCGTAGTGTTTTTTTTTTTCGAGCAAATGGGGTAAAGCTTTTGTACACTTTCACATATTCAGAAGCATAAAAGATCTATATCGACAGACTAGGGAAACAATCTGAATTTTCTACTGGGGTCGAAAACTGCCGACACTATGTTTTTATGTCGGCAGATATCGACACCCCATTCTGTCCTGTATCCTTGGCATCTTGGTAATATTTTCCTCTATAATTGCTGTCAAGGACATCTTTCCCATCTGTCCTCATCCTGCAGACTCGAAAATAACTGAATTTTCAAAAGCAATTTCAAGGGAGACAACACTATCCACCTTACGACTTGCGATAATTGGACGGCTTTGGGAGAAACTTCCTATCCGATAGCGCACCGAAGTTCCGCTTAGAGGAAGAACTTGTGTTAAGTGAAACTTTCCGGTAATTATTTTTGTATTAAAAATGAATACAAATAAGGGGGTAATGCCTTTAGAGCATCAGTAAGTTGATTTCAAACATCACTGACCAGGTTAAAGGCATAAAAAGTGCAGTTTTGCAACTTTTTGTTAAAATTTTGTAAAAATTCTCCAAGCGCGTAGGGCAATTTAGGGTAGGGCAAAAAACTTAGGGTAGGTCGGGATACCGGAAGCCAACATTTTCTTTAGGCCTAATAACGTCTGCAGAAGCCCTTGGTATATGTTTGTGACCACGACCTTCTGTAGATTCTTTTCATGTAGCTCTAATAATATTTTGTGCATACTCCAATTTGGTTTTTTCATCGGCATATTGACTTATCCATATCCGACCCGTTAAAAAGAACGTCATCTGCATTGAATCAGTTTATTAAATCGAGAAAAAGCATACAATGCAACATTATCAAGAGTAATTTTTCCCGAAATTAGACTTTTTACGTTTTCTTCTCTGTGTGTGTGCGTGCGTGCGTGTGATTTTTTCTTTTAGTGTAGCGTGGGGGAAGGCGGGAGTGTGCGTGCGGGGGTTCTTTTAGGGTAGCGTCGGGGAGGAGTATGTGCGTGCGTGCGTGCGTGTGTATGTGTGAACCAAGGAGGAATTCAATTTTAAATACTAATATGTAATATTAAATTTTACATTCACCTCTGCAAACCATCTCATTCCCACCTGTCATGTTTATAGTCTGTACGCACATGTCGTCACATAATATGTCCATTCTAAAACGGGCGTATAAACACGTGTTTTACATTTTGAATAGGGATGGGAACGAATACTGAAATCAATATTCGAATATTCGGTTTGCCATATTCGAATATATTCGAATATTCGGTTAGTTTTAATGGAAGCTTTAAATTTTTATTAAGTGATTGGCATATACACAACGTATTCATTTGTTTAAAGCGTGGATCATCGTAAATAAGGCCAAAAAAATGTTTGTTCCGAGTAACCCGATCCTACATAGCAAAACCCGCCGAATCTAGCGTTTTATTTCACGATTCTGTCAGTATAATCATGAACATATTTAACTAATTCAGTGTTTTAGCTTCAAAATGATACAAAAAAATCAAAACGATTATAATTTAGACCGTCGCAGTTTTATCTAAATATAGCAGGTCGTCCCATTTAAACACGTGACGCGCTGTTGTAATACCGCCGCCATTTTGAAAAATTTCAATCGGCGTGTAGAAATCGTCGTGTAAAAAGCAAGTAAGGCAGACTTAAACCTTCTTCAACATGAACTTATGCATCAATCATATGTTTTTCTTGATTTTATTATTAACTACTTCAAAATTTAATCCGAATACGGCCGATTGCGGATGAAAACCGATTCTGCGGATGGTCTGAAACGTCGTACAAAATATTGTGAAAAGATCGACAATATCTACAAGTTTGGTATTGTTTTCGAAAAAAAAAATTCTACACCTTGTTACATAAAACCGGCGCCAATAAAAGTGAACAAAAGATAAAAAGATATCACATTTACGCCTAATACAAACTGTTAATCCGTAGCGATGACCCCAGGTAATTATGCATTGCAATTTTCTTGTTAATTGGACATCTCTTGACATGCATCTGACACATTGACGCCTGTTGCAAACTGTTAATCCGTAACGATGGTCCCTGCCAATTATGCATTGCTATTTTCTTGTTAATTGGACATCTTTTGATACGCGATAAACTAACATGACATGGTTTTATTTTATAGAATTAGCATGCTCATATTGCCCAAAATCAATGATACTTATTTTGAAAAAAAAAATATAATAATTTACGAATATTCGAATTTGATTTTCATATTCGAATATTCGACCGATTTTCGAATATTCGTTCCCATCCCTAATTTTGAATATAATTATAAACGTTTAGTCTAACATATTTGTTTATGATGAAGGAATATGAGCGAAATTTTAAAACGCGTTTTCGTCCTTTTCGGTCATTATCGCTATAAATCATCTTTAAGCTATTAGTTCATTAACTACCAATATCATTTTCTTATACCCAAAGTAAAATAAACAACTTGAAATCGTGTCTCTAGGACAAAAAAAAAAAAAAAAAAAAAAAAAACATCTTTAAGAAACTCAAAACTTAAATGACATGTCAACGTCTACGTAAAGCTTAAATTATTTGTGCGCACTTTTACTCCGAAACTTGCGGTTTAAAAACTACCGCTTGGATTTCTGTTACATCTCTACGGGATCCGGACATTTGCCCCCCAATGAAAAAGTGAACTGCTGGACATTTGCCCCCCAGTTGAAATGGTAGATAGGACATTTGCCCCCCAGTGCTTATTTCTGAAACGGACATTTGCCCCCCAATAGTTTTGTCCCCCAGTGATTTTTTGGGAACTTGATACAAGACATTCGTCATATTTTAGGGGACAATGGCTTTGTTTTATACAATTTTGTAGTAGATAATTGTCAAATTAACAAGTTTGAGTGTTAAAAACATTGCACTAATTAAGAAATTATATCACTGTTATGAACACTTTTATTACTGAATAATAGGCTATTATTTACCTTAACACCTGAAAGTAATTTACATATTTATCAAATTATTATTAATAAAACACTTTTTTTTACTGAATATTGCCTTTTAGAGTAATTTTGATAATAAAACATCCAAAAATACAGTTATATATACTGGCATATAGGACAAAAATATTGGGGGGCAAATGTCCATTCCAAAAATAAGCAATGGGGGGCAAATGCCCTATCTGCCATTTCAACTGGGGGGCAAATGTCCAGGAGTTCATTTTTTCATTGGGGGGCAAATGTCCTGGGGGGCAAATGTCCTACAATCCATCTCTACACGTGTTTTGTAACGCCGGATAAAATTCTTTATCCTGCTCGTTGTCAATATAAGTATAGTAATAGAAAATGAACCAAACAATAATATATCATACAGATTAAACATCTCTTTTTATTTCTATGTATAATATTGCATACTGTTTAACATTGTGTTATATAGGAACTCAATGATGCGAAATCGGAATGCGTTCCGAAATCTGACATTATGTCCACAGCTCCTAAACTAGTCAATAAGGAATGATTTCTGATACTTTGGACCAGATCCTTTGATCCCTGTCGGAACAGAACGGACAAACGAGCGGGCACACGGACAGGACATGGCGGCAACTAAATGCCCCGCCACCACCAACGAAACTTTTCGGGCAGCGTAATAAACATGGTTATTTTATTATATATAAGGAAATTTACTACCAACTCGAGTAATTCTAACTACAATTTACATGAGCGATTGCTCTCTGACGAATCTTAGCATGCTTTTTGTTCGACACAGTTACAAATACTAGTTTTGTAGCACAAATTGATTAATTTAATAATAACACGCTCATATTTCTTAAGCATTTTTCAAACATAAACACAACTGCAAATGTAATTGCTATCACTATATGCTCAATTTTGTTATAAGTTACATGAATGAATGTTACATGAGAGATACAATCTGAAGTACACACGAATTAAAATGCTACTAGATCCATTAACATCTCATTGAAATTTCTGAAACTTTAATCCTCCATGATGTGTATACACTGATTGTTTCTCCTAAAATAATATATTGTTGTTTCTGTGCGGACCATGCGATACTAGCCAACAGTCTTCGAATCGCTCAGAAATCACAAATGTTCCGCTATATATAGCTATTCTCATAGACTCCTCAAAATAGAAATTTGCAGTAATGTAATGTATACACTGTATACACTGTAAATATATTTATTTCGTTTTCTAAGTAGTCCTTCAACTTTGTAATATTTTTTTCTGATTTTAACTTAATTATTTCTACACATGCATTTCTCGTGATCACTCTCGTGACTGCTCCGAACAGCAACGGCACCGACTCAACATTCGAACGAAAACAAATCCCTTTTAAAACTATGTCACAGACCTTATATAGTATTTAGTTGACCAGCATTAAAAATGCATCAATATTTGATAATGATAATGAGCTATCATAGAAAAATGATAGATATTCCACAAAAAATAACAATTGTACATAAAAACATTCTTTTTTGACAATAAGACACACCTGCAACTAGGAATTTGCTGCAGATTCATTTTTACATCTTTAATAACCTTGCTCGTCATACTCTCGATTTATTTTCATGGTCTTTCACATTTATAAACGCGACTGGTTACAACTGCACATTTCCTGTGATTCATAAGTGACCACTTTTTATGACAATCAATATATTTTCTGTAGTAAGAAAATGACCTTCATCAGGAACAATTAAAACAAACTAGATCTATCAGGCTATCACTGAAGGTGATGAATGTACCCCCACGCACTGACACAGTACATTGCAATTTGACGCACACAAGACTGCATAATTATGTGGACTGTAAGTATAAAGACCCTACGTATATAGTATAGTAACAAAAAACAAAGTCCCATAACTCTGCAGAATATTTATCTAAAAGAACATAACATGACCATGCACAAGTAGGGTTAGTACTGATCACTTGTATAAAGTTTCATAAAATTTTGTGCAAGGGTTCGGGAGATTAGGCTCGCACAAGATTGCATATGCAGACTGTATGTATATAGTACATTAACAAAAAACAAAGTCCCATAACTGTGCAGAATTTTTTTCTGAAAGAACCTAACATGCACCATGCACAACTAGGGTTACTACTGATCACTTGTGTTAAGTTTCATTAAATTGTGTGCATGGGTTCAGGAGATTATGCGCGCACAATACTGCATACTGTATGTATATAGTACATTAACAAAAAGTCCCGTAACTCTGCAAAAAAAAATTCTGAAAGAACCTAACGTGCATCATGCACAACTACTGTAGTTACTGATCACTTGTGTGAAGTTTCATTAAATTGTGTCAAGGGGATGAGGAGAGTTGGTGCGCACAAGATTGTGTCTATGTATATAGTATAGTAACAAAAAACAAAGTCCCATAACTCTGCAAATAACAAATTCTGAAAGAACCTAACATGCATCATGCACAACTATTGTTGTTACTGATCACTTTTGTGAAGATTTATTAAATTGTGCCAAGGGGATGAGGAGAGTTGGTGCGCACAAGATTGCATATGCAGACTGTATGTATATAGTATAGTAACAAAAATCAAAGTCCCGTTACTCTGCAATTTTTTTTCTGAAAGAACCTAACATGCACCATGCACAACTACAGTTGTTACTGAACACTTGTGTGAAGTTTCATTAAATTGTGTCAATGGGATGAGGAGAGTTGGTGCGCACAAGATTGTGTCTACGGACAGACAGACGGACGTTCTAACGAAACGGTCTTTATGTGACTCCCCCATTGTTCTCTCTATTGTTCTAACAGTCACATAAAAAGAAAAATAGTCACATAAACAGAACGGAATGAATGACATCAAAGAGAAAGTACCGTTATGCAGTCACTTAACCATCATTTCGCGGGCACAGACAGACGGACGGACGGACGGACAGACAGACAACCTGAAACCAGTATACCCCCCTTACAACTTTGTTGTCGGGGGGTACAAAAATATATAGATAAATCATTCATTCTGTTACACCTATGTTCTACTCTCTTACCTTCGGAGGAACAGCTTTCCGTTCGGTTGTAAAATTATACCTACGGAAAACTAGATTTATCATTAAAAATGAATGAAGAACAAATTTCCAAGCAATTTATATTTTACCAAAATGTAATGCTAAACTAGAAACACAAGAGATCACAGAGTGATCTTGGCACCCACCAATGTGCCATTTTTGAGTGTTCCAAATTTCAGGACTTATTGACTAGCTCAAGGTCAATTTTCATTTCCATACACATCACTGTGCATGTGGTCCATGCACGTGGTCCAAATTTGAAAGCTGTATCTTGAGAAATGTGAAAGCAGGTCACTAGATCAATTTCAATGACAAAGTTCTTTGTACACAAAACTATGCATGTACATCAAGTTTGAAGGCTGTAGTTTGAGAAATTTGAAAGTAGGTCACTAGGTCAATCTTAAGGTCAAAGTTTATTTCGGTACACAAAACTATGCAAGTGGTCTAAATTTGAAGGCTGTAGCTTGAGAAATGAGAAAGTAGGTCACCAGGTCAAAACCAAGGTCAAATTTCACTTCAGAACACAAATTATTGCATGTGGTCCAAATTTGAAGCCTGTACCTTCAAAAATGTGAAAGTAGGTACTAGGTCAATGTCAAGGTCAAAGTTTTTTTCGGTACACAATCCTATGCATGTGGTCTAAATTTGAAGCCTGTAGCTACAGAAATGTGAAAGTAGGTCACTAGGTCAATCTCAAGATCAAAGTTCATTTCTGTACACAAAACTATGCAAGTGGTCCAAATTTGAAGGCTGTAGCTTGAGAAATGTAAAAGTAGGTCACTAGGTCAAAATCAAGGTCAAATTTTATTTCGGAACACAGAACTATGCATGTGGTCCAAATTTGTAGCCTGTACCTTCAGAAATGTGAAGTAGGTCACTAGGTCAATGTCAAGGTCAAAGTTTGTTTCGGTACACAAAACTATGCATGTGGTCCAAATTTGAAGCCTGTACCTTCAGAAATGTGAAGTAGGTCACTAGGTCAATGTCAAGGTCAAAGTTTGTTTTGGTACACAAAACTATGCATGTGGTCCAAATTTGAAGGCTTTAGCTTGAGAAATGTGAAAGTAGGTCACTAGGTCAAAATCAAGGTCAACTTTTGTTTTGGAACACAGAACTAGGCATGTGGTCCAAATTTGAAGCCTGTACCTTCAAAAATGTGAAAGTAGGTCACTAGGTCAATATCAAGGTCAAAGATTTTTTCGGTGCACAAAACTATGCATGTGGTCCAAATTTGAAGGCTGTAGCTACAGAAACGTGAAAGTAGGTCACTAGGTCAAAATAAAGGTCAACTCATGTCAATGTTCATCTTGCCACTCAAAACCATACATGTGGTCCAAATTTGAATATTGTAGATTATTGACAAGAAGATTTTAAAAGCTTTTCCCTATACAAGTCTATATGAACCATGTGGCCCCCAGGGCGGGGCCATATTTGACCCTAGGGGGATAATTTGAACAAACTTGGTAGAGAACCACTAGATGATGCTTCATTACAAATATCAAAGCCCTAGGCTTTGTGGTTTGGACAAGAATATTTTCAAAGTTTTCCCCTATATAAGTCTATGTAAACCATGTGACCCCCGGGGCTGGGCCATATTTTACCCTAGGGGGATAATTTGAACAATCTTAGTCGAAGACCACTAAATGACGTCACATACAAAATATCAAAGCCCTAGGCCCAGTGGTTTTGGACAAGAGGTTTTTCGAAGTTTTTCCCTATATAAGTCTATATAAACCATGTGACCCCCGGGGCGGGGCCATATTAGACCCCATGGAAATAAATTGAATCTTCTTGGTAGAGGACCACTAGATGATGCTTCATACCAAATATCAAAGCCATAGGCTCTGTGGTTTTGGCCAAGAAGATTTTCAAAGTTTTCCCCTATATAAATCTATGTAAATTATAGAAATAAACAAAGGGCCATAACTCACTAAAAATTGTTGAACCAGTCTGATTTTCAGAGGGACATAACTAGGGTACCAATACACCATTCTCACAAAGTTTGGTCAAAATCCCCCTGGTAGTTTCTGAGGAGATGCGATAACGAGAAATTGTTAACGGACGGAAGGACGACGGACCACGGACGCAGAGTGATTTGAATAGCCCACCATCTGATGATGGTGGGCTAATAAAACAAGCAGAATTATGCCACCTATCTTCATTTCTTCCTTTATATATGGAAGCTGAACGTTCTGTCTAGGGAACTTTCATATTCCATTTTTCATGGAAAAGGTAAAACTAATTTGTTACAATAATGATTATTCTTTGGGATCAAAGATAATCTTCATAAAAAATGTACTTGTAACAGACGCCGTTTTAAAATTGGCGTCAATTTTACATAATAGATTGCACATCTAAATGGTTGTGACAACATATTTTTAGATGTTTGAAATACATAATAAAACATTTTTTTTTATTTTACCGACCAAAAATAGGTGTAAAGTAGCATATGTGTCAAAATGTGAACTTCGATATAGCCGATATAAACATAATGCCAAGTTTCTGCACGACACTCAATATCATACAGTCAGAGAGAGAGCACTTCCACGAAAATAAATTAGGACTAGTATATATGCCTTTTGTTGAAATACCTCACAAAATGTAACATTTGCAGAATGTGATTTGTATTTTTAGTTTATGCTAATTTATTTCAGCTCGATTGTTATGAAAGCTTCAAACTTATTTGAACGACTCTCGAGTTCATTTCCTGGAAGAACCAGTACTGGTGTCATATAAGAAGGTGTGGTTGTGACCCCCAGTGGTCAATATCTTTAAAAATACAATTACTTTGAAAGCATCAAGAAAGCACATCATTCTCTTAAATATGAAACATAACAATTTACGTAATAGTATCACAATTTTGGTATCGCTGGATTTCATTTGTAATTAAATTATATAACCTGTATGTAGACACATACAATACGGTATGACATATAAATGATTTGATGTATAATTGATTTTAACAAGAAATACTAGATGCAACAGAGAACATTAGAGTTCTAATGTACTGAACAGACAAGATTAGAGTGCTAATTTATCCAGCAAAACATAATAGAGTGCTATAATGTATCCAGCAAACAATATAAAAGTGCTAATGTTTCCAGCAAAACATATTAGAATGCTAATGTATCCAGCAAACAATATAAGAGTGCTAATGTTTCCAGCAAACAGTATTAGAGTGCTAATGTATCCAGCAAACAATATAAGAGTGCTAATGTTTCCAGCAAACAATATAAGAGTGCTAATGTTTCCAGCAAACAATATTAGAGTGCTAATGTTTCCAGCAAACAATATTAGAGTGCTAATGTTTCCTGCAGAGCTGACAAGGTGATGAAGATGGCATTATAGTTCGTTCTTTGAACTTCCGTTCAACTGCTTGCATGAGTGTAATCGCCGGTCCGACTTTCATTCCGAGAGTTCTTGTTAAATGTTGCGTAGTAAGATAAGGAAGGAGTCGTCCACTGATTCCTTGTTCATGGAATGTCTGAAATGAGGAAATTTTTGCATTAAATCATGCTGAACTAGTTTTCGGCCATATTTTATAAATGGCATACATAGACAGATAAGTATTTTTCCATATACCAGAACTTAACTTTGGTCCCCTTAGTGTTAGACTATGACGATTTCTGATGGATAAGAATATACACAGTATACAAAACAAATGATGTAATATTACATAAAGCTGATAAATACCATGTTAGAAATAATATGCGAGCAAAACATGATATTGTTTCAAAATCAGACTGAAACCTTCATTAAGCAAGTTAAAGCATAGCAAAAGTTCCTTCTAGGGCACATCTACATAAATATATAATGATCATCTTGTAAAGTTTTGGTTGCAATGTCTGTTTTAAATATTGGTCATCAGTGTGTGGAACCCCAAGATTGGACGCAAGGACAAGACCATACTACCTTCTTGGCATATATTCGCTTTTTTCAGTTTAACATCCTAATGTAGTGATTTGATGCGCTAACAGTCTACGTCTTCGCACACAACAAACTTAGTGCTCATTCATCATGTAATTCATGGCTATAATTTAGCAGTATATGTCCTAAGTCTCATTAGCCTAGTGGTAGAGCGTCCGCTTCGAGTGCGGGAGGAAGTGGGTTCGATCCCCGGCCGCGTCATACCAAAGACGTGAAAAATGGTACCAGTAGCTCCCTTGCTTGGCGCTCAGCATTAAAAGGGAAACTGGCCTCTTCTCTCATACCATCAGGAATGAGGTGTCGAGAGTGATTAATATAAGTTGTAGAACTTCCTTCACAATCGACCTAAAATAAATTATGTATAAACTAAGTCTCATTAGTGTGACATCCAGGTTCGATGCGTGAATTTGTTGCGCACTTTGAGAGGGTCGCAATGGGGTTTGTTTTCACATATTGACCATGCATTCGAAGGTAACGACGTTTGCTAACTTTTGTGACAAATAAGATATTTGGCATGTTTCAACAACGCCACTTTTCCATCCTCGGGTTTAGTAATATGTATTTCGCGGAGCGCGTTCAGCCAGACAGTCGCTTCAATAAGGAAAGAATAATTTCAACGTCAGAGGTTATTTCTAAGGTCACGGAGTTTGATTGGCCAGCTTGTCATGACAACAGTTTACGAGGTTAGTTGCTCAGTCAAGTGTGACTTACCAATTCTAAGTGTTCATTCTCTTGAGAAAGAACAATAATTAAGTTTTGTAGTAGTGTAAATATCTATGAAATAATCTTACTTCGTATAATGTCATTGTTAATAAATTCATGGGCATTTAGTATTTACTTAATTTTGTTGGCTACGTTTATTTCTGGTGTTTTAGATAAACTGGCAATAATTCCAAAATTTATTCTCATCACAAAATCCAACATTTTTTTGTGTGTACAGATTCTTCAAAAGTCCTATATTTGCAATATAGTATGTATAGGCTATTTTCCCATAAAAATAGTTGATTTACCTCATACTTTTTCGCAGGGTGGAAACAGATATATATGCGCCAATGTGTCGGCTGCATTTTTCTGTGCTCGCAATATTTTCACGTGAAGAAGTGGAAATACTTCATTCAAAATTCTGGAATATTGCAAGATCGTACATAAAGGAATTGTGAATAGATTGGTGTACCTTTTGTTAAGAACTTCGCATTAGTTTGCTTGATATTTGAAGTTTTAAAATCATTTTAGTGTCATATTTTTGGATTTTGAAATAAGGAAACATGCCTCCAGCTATATCCGTGACAGCTGGTGAACACTTTGCAGAGTATGAAGGGATTATAAAGTACAATAGATGTGATCTTTCCTTTATACGCTAATCAACCAATATTGAAAAGCCAGATCTGCTACTATTATCAAAATTAAAACATTTAGGTCTACTGAACTTTGGACAATCAGGTTACTCTCAGTATAGGGGTACTCGAGGGGAAATTCCTAAATTAAGTCGTGTTTGGGACACAAATAAAGGGGTTAACATAGACAATCTAAGGGAACTACCGCAAGTAATTCCTTCAGTTTCACAGTCATCAAAATACATGCAAACTTTCAACAGTTTCAGATCAAGGGGTCAATCTCAATAACGGACAAGAGTTATCTCAGACAATTCCCATACTTGCTGAGACTCGTCAAGGTGCAAGTATAGTATCAACTGTGCATTCTACCAACAAAATTAGAAATATTGTACAAGTACAAATCGAACCTCCCTCTCTAGTTAAAAGTCAGACCTCAACTAGAAAATGCTTTTGTAAAAAAGCGCATGTCTCCCCCAATGCAAAGTCCTATAGGCAAGAAGTCAATCGGGGTCAGGAGCGAAAGTCAAAGAGACACTGATGGTTGGCTGCAATAGGGATCATCTACTTGGCATGTCCAATCATCCCGCTAAATTTCAACACTCTTGGCCTAGTGGTTCTCAAGTCACTGTTCAGGCTTCTGTGACCTTGACCTTTGATCAAGTGACCTCAAAATAAATAGGGGTCATCTACTCTGCATGTCCAATCATCCTATTAAGTTTCAACATTGTAGGTCAAGTGGTTCTCAAGTTATTTCCAAAAAATGATTTTACATGAACAGGCCACTGTTACCTTGACCTTTAATAGACTGACCCCAAAATCAATAGGGGCCATCTACTCTGCATGTTCAATCATCCTATGAAGTTTCAACATTCTGGGTCAAGTGGTTCTCAAGTTATTGATCGGAACTGGTTATCAATGTTCAGGCCCCTGTGACCTTGACCTTTAATGGAGTGACCCCAAAAACAATAGGGGTCATTTACTCTGCATGAACAATCATCCTATGAAGTTTCAACATTCTGGGTCGAGAGGTTCTCAAGTTATTGATCGGAAATGGTTTTCCATGTTCAGGCCCCTGTGGCCTTGACCTTTAACAAAGTGACCCTAAAATCGTTAGGGGTCATCTACTCTGCATGTCCAATCATCCTATGAAGTTTCATCATTCTGGGTCAAGTGGTTCTCAAGTTACTGACCGGAAATGGTTTTCAATGTTCAGGCCCCTGTGACCTTGACCTTTCACAGAGTGACCCAAAAATCGTAAGGGGTCATCTACTCTGCATGACCAATCATCCTATGAAGTTTCAACATTCTGGGTCAAGTGGTTCTCAAGTTACTGACCGGAAATGGTTTTCAATGTTCAGGCCCCTGTGACCTTGACCTTTGATGGAGTGACCCCAAAATCGATAGGGGTCATCTACTTTGCATGTACAATCATCCTATGAAGTTTCATCATTCTGGGTCAAGTGGTTCTCAAGTTACTGACCGGAAATGGTTTTCAATGTTCAGGCCCCTGTGACCTTGACCTTTCACAGAGTGACCCAAAAATCGTAAGGGGTCATCTACTCTGCATGACCAATCATCCTATGAAGTTTCAACATTCTGGGTCAAGTGGTTCTCTAGTTACTGATCGGAAATGGTTTTCAATGTTCAGGCCCCTGTGACCTTGACCTTTGACAGAGTGACCCCAAAATCAATAGGGGTCATCTACTCTTCATGACCAATCATCCTATGAAGTTTCAATATTCTGGGTCAAGTGGTTCTCAAGTTACTGACCGGAAATGGTTTTCAATGTTCAGGCCCCTGTGACCTTGACCTTTGATGGAGTGATCCCAAAATCGATAGGGGTCATCTACTTTGCATGTACAATCATCCTTTGAAGTTTCAACATTCTGGGTCAAGTTTTTGTTTGTTTGTTTTGGGTTTAACGCCGTTTTTCAACAGTATTTCAGTCATGTAACGGCGGGCAGTTAACCTAACCAGTGTTCCTGGATTCTGTACCAGTACAAACCTGTTCTCCGCAAGTAACTGCCAACTTCCCCACATGAATCAGAGGTGGAGGACTAATGATTTCAGACACAATGTCGTTTATCAAATAGTCACGGAGAACATACGCCCCGCCCGAGGATCGAACTCACGACCCCGCGATCCGTAGACCGACGCTCTACCTATTGAGCTAAGCGGACGGGCTTCTGGGTCAAGTGGTTCTCTAGTTATTGATCGGAAATGGTTTTCCATGTTCAGGCCCCTGTGACCTTGACCTTTGATAGAGTGACCCCAAAATCAATAGGGGTCATCTACTCTTCATGACCAATCATCCTATGAAGTTTCAACACTCTGGGTCAAGTGGTTCTCAAGTTACTGACCGGAAATGGTTTTCAATGTTCGGGCCCTTGTGACCTTGACCTTTAATAGAGTGACCCCAAAATCGATAGGGGTCATCTACTTTGCATGTACAATCATCCTATGAAGTTTCAACATTCTGGGTCAAGTGGTTCTCTAGTTATTGATCGGAAATGGTTTTCAATGTTCGGGCCCCTGTGACCTTGACCTTTGACGGAGTGACCCCAAAAACAATAGGGTTGTAGGGCTGCTGGAGTAGACGACCCGTCTACTCCAGCAGCCCTACAACCCTATGAAGTTTGAAGGTTCTAGGTCAAATGGGTCTCCAGTTATTGCTCGGAAATGAAGTGTGACGTACGGACGGACGGACGGACGGACAGGGCAAAAACAATATGTCTCCTGGGGGAGACATAATTAAAGTATGTAGTATTAACCCTAGATCAGTTAAAAATAAAGCACTCTCTTTTTGTGACTACATCATTTCAAATACATTCGATGTAGTTGCTGTTACAGAAACTTGGCTTGGTAGTGCTGTGGATAAAACATGCTTAAGTGAGCTTGTTCCAGATGGCTACAAAATCAGGCACGGCATCCTTGGCGGAGGTGTAGCAATATACACAGAACCTCTATAGATGTCCGTCTTTTGGCATCAACACGAGACAAAGATTTCTCAACTTTCGAATACATGGGCTGGCTGCAATTTGAGCATGAAAAATTTCATTTAGCGTCTAGCTGTCGTTTATAGATCACCACCATCCCGGGGAAATGGACTTAAAATAGGAGACTTTCTTGAGAATGAATGGTCAAATTTTCTATCTAGATTTGCAACAACTGACAAACAAATTATCACTGTTGGAGATTTAAACTTTCATTTTGACATTCCGACTGACAGACACACAGCTAACCTTGTAAGTACTTTGGATGCACACGGAATGAGACAGCATGTAAATGAAGCCACTCACGTCGGTGGACATATCCTGGATGTTGTCATTACTAGAGATAACGATGACATCGTGTCAAACATTGAAGTCACTGATCAAGGTCTGTCAGACAACAGTGGTACGGTCACTCGCGATCATTTTTCTGTGACTTTTAAAGCAAAGGGTGCCAGACCTCCACCGGTGAGAAAAACTGTCTCCTTTCGAAAACTTAGGGCAATTGATGTTGACTCATTCAAAGGGGATCTTCTGAACTCAGAGTCCTTGAAAGCAATCATGCAAAAGACAGATGTTGATGAGTTAAAACCATTATTCAGAGACCAACCTGTCCCTGGTATACACAAGAATTTCATGATGCTAAACATTTAAGGCGCAAGTTGGAACAGAAATGGCGTAAATCGAGACTGACAATAGACCACCAGCTTTACAGAGAACAGTGTGCAACAGTAAATTAGGTTACAAAAAAGGCAAAAATACATTTCTACTCGGATAAGGTAGAATCTTGCCAAAAAGATTCAAAGAGTCTTTTCAAAATCACAAAGCATCTGTTAGGTGCTACAAATGACATCACTTTACCAAAAGCTGCATCCGTCAAACAACTCGCTCAAGACTTTAGTGACTTTTTCATAAGCAAAATAGACAAAATACGGACAGACATAGCATCCTGATTTGTATCTGACATTACTGATGACACTGAAAGACAACCATCAATGGAGGACTGCCTAAACTATTTTACTCCAGCAACACCATAAGAAGTGAAGAATATTATTCAGGCATCTCCATGTAAGTCGTGTGAATTAGACCCAATACCAAATTGGCTTTTAAAGACATGCCTTGACGAGCTCCTTCCGGCTTTGACAAAAATTATCAACACATCACTGGAAGCCGCGTATGTTCCAAAAGAATTTAAAAAGTCTCACGTTAGACCTCTTTTGAAAAAAAACAGGCCTTGATTCCAATGAACTAAAGAACTACAGGCCTGTTTCAAACCTACCTTTTGTCTCAAAAGTACTGGAAAAAGTAGTAGATAAACGCATGGAGTGCCACCTGACTTCGAAGAACCTACATGAACAGCATCAGTCTGCATACAGAAAGCATCACTCGACAGAAACTGCACTTCTCAAAGTTCAAAATGACATTCTTCAATCCCTGGATCAAAACGAAATCACAATCTTGGTAATGCTCGACTTATCAGCTGCGTTTGATACTATCGACCATGAAACGTTGCTTAAACGCTTGGAAAAGGACTTCGGGATCATTGGCAAACCACTACAGTGGATGACTTCTTATCTGAATGACCGCTACCAAACAGTCTCAGTAAATGGCGAACTATCTACTCCAGTTCATATGAAATACAGTGTACCACAAGGATCTGTCCTAGGACCGAAAAACTACATCATGTACACAAAACCCGTTGGTTCAATCTGCAGAAGCCATGGACTGAATCATCATTTTTATGCCGATGACTCACAACTATACTTATCGTTTAAGCCAAAAAAAAATTCCCATCAATACGAAGCCATATCTCGGATTGAAATCTGTCTCAACGACATAGTCTCTTGGATGCATCAGAACATGCTGAAGCTCAATACTGAAAAAACTGAGGTCATTTTGTTTCACACAAATCACACAAAAATACCCGAAGATATCTGCGTGAAAGTAGGACCCTCTCAGATTAAACCATCAATTTGTGTGAAGAATCTCGGTGCTAGAATGGATTCAAACATGGTCATGACACAGCATGTTAACACTCTCTGTAGAGCTAGTTACGCACACATTCGGCAAATTGGCCACATCAGGCAGTACATCACAGCTGATGCTACCAAGTCTCTTGTGAACTCTCTGGTTTACATCGAAAGCAGACTACTGTAACTCACTGCTGTATGGAATTTCCAAAGACTCCCTGCAAAAACTTCAATGTATACAAAACACAGCGGCCTGCATCATAACCAGGACTCCAAGATACGAACACATCACGCCGGTCTTGAAGGAGTTGCATTGGCTTCCGGTTCAGCACCGCATTGAGTTCAAAATCTTGACACTTACATACAAAGCCATGCACAATGAATCTCCTAAGTACATTGTCGATATGCTGGACATGTACAAGCCTCGTAGAGACTTAAGGTCGGCAAATGGCCCGGTGTCTTTGATTGTACCGAGGAGTCGAACAGTAAAGTATGGTTTGAAATTCTGTTGAAATGGCGTTAAACCAAAACATGAAAGGTTTGTTATATATTGAGAAAGGAATTGGTCTCCTAATGTAATTTAACGTTGAACATAATTTATGGATGATCTTGTTTTAATTACTTTTCATTTTAATCTTTTACCAATATATTTTCATGTATGTATGTGTATGTATGTGTTCTTTATGTTTTTGCAAAGCAATTTTGAACGTACATATTTTGTATGAAAAGAGTGCTATATAAGTTGGGTATAATAATACCCAAATAATTATACTGTAATGACTAGATATTTTTCATTAAGAGAATAAACTCTTTGTTCATATATGTTGAAGGATACTTGAGTTTCTATAAATGAGTTCAAATAAGGTGTTTGTATGTCTGGACTGTCCCAATTTCCTTCCAGCATGACGGAATGATCCATTGTCAATCCCGAGGTCCCTATGACCTTGCCCTTTGACCTACTGGTCCAGAACATAGAAGGGCCATCTACTGCCCAAACAAACAAAAAGGCCTAATAAACACTGTCAATAAACGCCACTAAAACCATGATCCGCAAGCGAGTTGTTAATCCAATAAACACCATCAAAACCGTGTTCCAATTTCACATGCAAATGAGCTAATGGTTCGCTAATTAACATAAATGTGTCATTTAACAACACGCTAATGGAGCGCACAATAGATCGCTCAATGGAACGCATAATAGATCGTATAATGGATCGCTTAATGGATCGCATAATGGATCGCTTAACGGAACGCATATATAATAGATCGCTTAATAGATCGCTCAATGGAATGCGTTTCATCAAACTGATACATTCCTAACTACAGGCTGTATTTAATTGAAACCTGATGCATTCAGTTTTGGCAAATCGTTTATGAGACTGAGTGTAGCCTGGATTTGCAGAGATATGCAGTAACTGTTGAAAATGCCTTTGTGTTAAAATTATTCAAATATTCAAATATTAATTTGTTACAATAATGTATATAGTATACAGGTCATTTGAATCAGCATTTCAAAAACTATTGTGTTATGCATTTAATAAATCTATGAATTCTAACATACACTTATTTTATTGAAATCTGTAAAGAATCACAATGTAAACATGCATTTATTTATACTGAATTGTAAGTACATGTATTAAGAAAATACCTTTAGTTGTAAATCATAGAAATTAAATGAAATAACAACCACCATTTTCTCTTCAATAAATCCATATCATGTCCAACCTCTACACTTATTACCTACAAAATGCACTTATTTCTGTCCCTCTATATTATACCTTAGATGAAATTACATAACATAACCGTAGCAACTAGAAGATCTGCTGTTATGGTACATTGGATGGATTAAAACCATATGTTTCCTGATAAAAGAGGAGAAAGCCTTCTGAATGGCTCTGTAAAGTTAATATCTCACTTCAAAATCGCGATCCATTTAATGGAACACGTTCCGTTAGCGATCCATTGCAAGCATTTCTTGATTGTTTCAATGGATCACGATTCACTAATGGAACGCACTAACAAACACCAAAAAAGCGGTTTTGACAGTGTTTATAATGTGTTTTTATAGTATTTATTAGAAATTTATTTTGGTGACCACAAGCAATCATCATACGAAATTGGAAGGCAGGAGGCTACAGGGTTCCTAAGTTACTGAGAGGAAACGATTTTCAGTCTCAAGGTCATCTCTGACCTACTGACCCCAAAACAGTAGGAGTCATGTACTGACCACAGGAAAAAAAAACCTATTAGGTTTGACGACTGTAACCAGCGTTCTCCAGTTATAAAATGGAAATCGATTTTCAGCTATAATCACCTTGATCTTTGACCTAATGACCAAAAAACAACAGGGATCATCTACTGACCAAAAGTGAATATCTAAGAAGTTTGACAACTGTAGGCTAAAGTGTTCTTCAGAAATCGATTTTCAGCAACCGGCCTTAAAATCAATAAGCTTTCTACCAGTCTTGAGGTTTCTGCGTTCTTCACTTATAGATCGGACAGACGGAGAGAAGGACGGTCCGATTACTATATGCCAGCCCCTCTGAGGCATAAAAAGCAAAAACAAAACTGTATTGAATCACTTTTTCAGTGTCTGATACACTGAACTAATTACCTTCCACTACACATTTAAGTAAATAATTCTTATTGAAGTGGGTTTTCTTCTAACAACAATATTTGGTGAAATATAAAATGCTAACATGTTGAACTCAGTCAGCATAATATACCTAAGGTTAGAAATTCTTTGCAATCAGTAACTGTATGAAGTTTTCTATTTTTATGGGTTTTTTTTCCAAATATCAATGAAAATCATGTTTGTAATATCAAAAGTTCCGCGAAGCTGGCAATATACGCCCGAACTTATAGATCAGGAGGTAAAATCTAAAAACATTTTTGGTTTGTATGTCGGAGGGAGGGGTTCGGTTGCGTAATGTGGCGGTGGGTGGGGATTATGATAAGACAGCGGCGACTAAGTGGGGGTGGGGTGGTAGTAATGTGTGTGTGGAGAGGGGGTGGTAGTAATGTGACTTGTTGCACTGCTCAAAGCGTCTTATCACCGCCCATCTATATCCCAAGTTTAAAGTAGTTTTGAAGTTGTACTTCGGACATATAATACAAAGGACAGATTTCCGTGTGTGTCGGAGGAGTGTTATTGGTAGGGGTAAAGGGGTTTTGCACGACAGCGGGGACGGATTAGTAAGTCACATGAAACTAAATGATGTGTAGGGGTGGAGGTAATGAGGATTGCTGCAATGCTCAAATCGTCTCAACAACACCCACCTTCGCTGCAAGTTTAACATCAATACCTTGAACAGTTTTGAAATTGTGCTCTGGACATAAATACAAATGTCAGATTTGGCATATGAACTCATTTTGTGAACTTGACCTCTGGCCTACCGACAATGTTAATGCACTCTGCGCATCGCTACCTAACTATATGCTAAATTAGAAGCCAATACCTTGAATAACTATTAAGTCATGTCCTGGATACAAAGTATTACAAATCTGATCATTTAGACCTTTTCGTGACCTTGAACTTTGACCTACATACCTGGTATATGCGCGCTGCATATTGTCCTACCTATATGTCAAGACTAAGTCACACGCAATTTGTCGGACAAATTTGTCATTTTAACTCCATTTGTAACATTGAGCTTTGCCCTACCAACCCTGGTCATGCACACTGCAAACTGTCTCATCGCCAACTACCCATATGCCAAGTTTAAAGTCATTAAGACCAATCTCAAATGGCAATGAATACCCCAAGACAGTAGCTTTTTGTCAGAGGAACAGGGGTATTATAAATATGATACACTGCATTTGTATACTGCACATTTATGTACAGTGAGATCAAAATCAAACTGAAGTTAATATAAATCAGATGGTAAAATATAGATAAATCTTTAAATCAGTTCCCAAATGTGTAAACATTGAGGACAAATATTTGCCATATACCATATACATACAAAAAATGGAAACAATAATAAAGGGCAAAAACTTTGTGAAAAATCATCCAAATGGAAATCTATTCGAAATATGGTCCAAATATCAATGCTGATGCTAAAATGTTAAGAAGGTAGATCAACAGTTTCCATTCAAGGTAACTGAAAGTCAGATTTTGAAATCTGTGTGCAAAACTGTATAAGATCTCCAAATTCCATTGCTGTACCTTAAAAAGTAGAAAGTAGGTCAGTAGGTCAAAATGTCAATTTTTAGATGTGTGTTACAAACTGTACAAGTGTTCCAAATTTTGTGGCAATATCTTAAAAGAGAAGAAAGTAGATCAGTAGGTCAAGGTCATAGTCAAGACTAAGGGTCATCAACCAGTTATATTGAACAGCATATGAAATATTTTAGAAAATTATTTAATTTTTTTCCATTGTAACTCTATTCATATTTGAAACAAATAACGGGCCATAACATCGTGAAAAATCATTCAAATGGAACGTGCTTCGCACATGCACGATTACACTTGGTACCGATGGTAATAATAACAAGGTTTGATACAAGTCTGGCATACAATGACTGGAAAATAGCGCGGACAAAAGTTTTCCATATACATAAGAAGAAAAAATAATTTAGGGCCATAACTACGTGAAAAATCATCGAAATGGAACCCGCTTCGCACATGCACAACTAGGCTTGGTACTGATAATAATTACAAGATTTGATGAAAATCTGGCAAATAATTGCTGAGAAATAGCGCGGACAAATTCCGTCTATAGACGGACGGACCGACCGACCGGCGGACGTTCCTACATATCGGTATTTATGTGTTAAAAGAAAAAAAACTCACATAAAACTTATGGAATGAATGACATCAAAGAAAAAGTACAGTTAGTTACCTATTTTTCCTATAGCCACCTAAACTCGGACCGACGGACATGGCGGAACCCAGTATAGCCCCCAAATACTAGTTTCTGGGGGTATAATAATTTAATACTTATAAAGCTATGCTCTGGACAAGACATATGATGACAAGTTTGACATTCGAGCTCAGATCTGACCTTCTGTGCCCTTGACCTTTGACCCACCGACCTGGTTCATGTACTCATCGTCTCATTGCCACCTAACTACATTGTTATTAAGTTACGCTCTGAACACGAATTATGACGGACGGACAGACGGACAGACTCACGCGCCATCACGTAATACGTACGTTTTTTTTTCAAAACAGGCATATAACAATAGCTGTCGTAGGAAAATAATTCATGGAATATTTCCTCAACACCTTATGTCATAGTGTGCAACAACTATTCTAAGCTTGAATGAGATTCATTTGGTAATAACTGCGATAGAGTACAGATGCATCTTTTTAACCGAAAATTCTTAGTAAAAAGGGAGCATAATTCAAAAGTACTGGTGACAGAGTTATGGACCTTGCGTCATATCATGTGAGTGATGATGTGAAACAACCCAATCTGACTAAAGTACTTGATCTTCTAAACGAAGATCTGAGAACGACCCATTCACATTCGTCTTCTGTATATTTTGGATTTCCAGTATTGCTATTTTTATTTTATCCAATCAGACGACATGTTCGAATGTCAAAGAGTAAGAAAAATGTGCAGTTATTCCAGGGCTCGAACCCAGGACCCCTCGCTTACAAAGCAAGTGGCCTACCGACTGAGCTAACGGCTATTGATCACACTTATGTCATAAGAATGTGAAATATCAAAGTCATGTAAGAGATTCATTGCTAAACTGTGTAAGTTAGGCTCTGTTGTAGCGAAAGGTCGTCAAACGAGGCAATTCAATAGTCGTTTCAGATCTATGGCGTTAGCGTAATGGAATACATTGAGTGATGATTGTGAAACAACCCACTGGCACCAGAGCAGAAAGAAAATGCCTCTATATGTGTTATATCCTACCCCTAGGTATTCTATGAGAACCATGGTCATGAACGGGAAAATATACTAACCCATTTCAATCGCGCATTTCATACCTAAAACACATAGTTCGGTAAATGTGTACTATGGATATTAAACACGCGAACATTTATCTTCCATTGTGTACCGGTCACATTTCATCAATACTTTTTATCTTAGAAAAACAACGCGTAATTTATAGTTTTTCAACGTTACACAAAAAAACTTGCTTGAACTTCCCTGGTGAAGTTCCGGTCTAGATTACAAAACCATTCTGACTGGCTGATGTGAAAATGTATGTCGGTCGTCATTTTACTACACGTGTACGCTAAAATGTGTATATGCAGCATAAATGTGCAAAATGAATGAAATAAACAGAACAGATGTATGATTTCAAATTCAAAATCATATACAAGATGAATTTCATTCATCATTTCGAGTTTTATTTTATAACTGTGAATATTTTGCATTATGTTTTTGTTTGTTTACATTTCGCCTAACATGTGCACACTGCTGTGACCTCTAGACCGGGTGTTCATTACGGGAGTTGACGCAAGTTTTTTCTGTAACGTTGACGAAAGCATGAAATATGTGGAGCATAAATTATGGAATATTGACCTAACTAAACTAAAGGAACCAGCGTGGGAGCCATCTGGTCTAGTCGCGTAATGGCTGCCAGGTATTTGAACACTAATTATTCACTTGGCATGGCAACAGAGGTCTAAATTGAGGCTAGTTTTTGTTTAAATTTCATTGTGGATGTATTGTTGACATTTTGGTAGGAAAAATGGGAGAGCATGTTGTATTTGGTGAAGTCAAGCTCAATTTTAGTACGAGTAGTACTTCCAGGTCACAGCAGTGTGATTTTGATGTCAGTTTACAGTAAGTAAATGTGACCAGAGAAATCTCTCTTAGAAAAAGATACATGACCCCTACTTTTCTCTTCATTTTATATCAGTTTTATCATAACTCTTTAAAATGAGGTAAGGATTTGTTCTCTGAAATGGGTCTAGCTATGTTTGGTAGCTCTTTGAAAAAGGTCAGTTTTATATAGAATATATAGGGAAAACTATTTAGGCTATTGTGACCTATTGAGACAATGTGACTGGTGCACGATGGAAGATAAATTATCGCGTGTTCAATATACTAGGTACGCATTCACCGATCTGCGTGGTTTAAGTGAGAAATGAACGATTGAAATGGGTTAGTATATTTTCCCGTCATGACCATGGTTCTTATAGAATACCTAGGGGTAGGGTATAACATAAACATATACAGAGGCATTTTCTTTCTGGTCTGGTGCCAGTGAAACAACCATTTTAAATCTGAATGAAATCCCATTTAGTAACAAAAGATATATGGTGAAAAAGCATCGAAATCAAACTGAAATTCTAACTAAAATGGGACATAATTCATGATATATTTGTGCCACAGTTACGGATCTTGTGTCATATGATGAGGACGATGATGTAGAAGAACTATTAACCCATAAAGTATTAACAAAGATATAGTACATTAAAATTAACCTTAAAAGAGTTAAGGCCCTTGTTTCATATGATGTGGCAGATGATGTGGAACAACTACTTTAAGTTTTAACCAATCCCATTTCATAATAACAGAGACATAGTGAAAGTGCACCAAAATTTTAACATTAAATTTTAAGTAAAATTGGGGTGATAATTCATGAAATACTACAGCAAGAGCTTAAGTCATATGATGTGGATGATGATTTGGAATAATTTTATTAAGTTTGAATCAAATCCCTTCAGTAATAACAGAACATGAAAAAGGTCCTAAAATTCTATGTAAAAAGGGGGCATAATTGATGAAAAATTGGTATCTGAGTTACAGACCTTGTGTCATATGATGTGAGTGATGATGTGGAACAACAGTTTTAAGTTTGAATCAAATCCATTTAGTAATAACAGCTAGAGTGAAAGTGCACCAAAACCTTAACCTTAACTTTTAAGTAAAAAAGGAGAATAATTAATGTAATATTGGTGCGAGAGTTATTGCCCTTTTGTGTCACATGATGTAGGTGATGATGAGGAGCAACTATTTTAAGGTTAAAGCAAATCCATTAAGTAATAACAGAGATAAAGTAAAAGTGAATCAAAACTTTAACCAAGGTGTGAACGCGGACTACGCCGACGACGGGTCATATACACTGACCATTGTATAATGGACGAAAAGACTGAAATTCGAAGCTATATTAAATGCCGCATTAAACTTGATATAAATTCAAAGCAGATATTTGATGAATTGTGTGGTGTATATAGACCTCAGGTCATTTCAATGCGCACAGTTTTTAGGTGGGTTAAAGATTTTAAAGCTGGGAAATTATCTGTTGAAGTTGAAACCTGTTCTGGTAGGCCTAAAACCTCTGTTACCAAGGCAAACGTCACTGTTGTAAAAACTGTGGTCGAACAGGATGCGCGAATGTCGGTGAAAGATATAGCCAGGTGTACTGGCATATAGGAAGGCAGTGTGCAAACAATTCTGAAAAAGCGTTTGGACCTGAGAAAGGTTTGCGCTAGGTCGGTACCACATTTGCTCAATGAGGAGCAAAAGAAACAACGCCTAAAATGTGCCCGGGAACATTTGAAAACATACAAAGGCTGTGATAGTCGGGTTATTTCTAACTTGCTAACAGGTGACGAAACCTGGGTGCACATGTTTGAGCCATAGAGAAGGGCTGATAATAAGCAATGGAGCCCGCCTGCTTAGCTCGGTAGGTAGAGCGTTGGTCTACGGATCGCGGGGTCGTGAGTTCGATCCTCGGGCGGGGCGTATGTTCTTATCCGTGACTATTTGATAAACGACATTGTGACTGAAATCATTAGTCCTCCACTTCTGATTCATGTGGTGAAGTTGGCAGTTACTTGCGGAGAACAGGTTTGTACTGGTACAGAATCGAATCCAGGAACACTGGTTAGGTTAACTGTCCGCCGTTACATGACTGAAATACTGTTGAAAAAGCGGCGTTAAACCCAAAACAAAACAAAATAAGCAATGGAAGCAAAAAAGAAATGGAAAACGCCCCTGTATTGCCAAGTGAACAATAAGTTCGAAAAAGATGTTGTACGCAATTTTCTTCAATTCTAGAACTCTGTACTGAAGAAATTTAAAGAGTTTTGCAATAAGAAACGTCCAAACAAAGGATGATCAGGAGTCCATCAAATACACGACAACACCTCCTCTCACAAGTGCAAGGTTGTTTAGTCTTTTTTGACTTCTGAAAAGGTGAAGTTGTAAACCATCCGCCTTATTCACCTGACCCGAGTCCCTGTAACTTTTTTTAAATTTCCAAGGCTTAAGAAAATGCTTTCTGGAAAGAAATATAAGTCCAGAAGTTCTATTGGCAGCACCATTTGTCAGTATGTCTCCAACATATACCAAAAGAAGTAACTCGTGACTGGGTAAAAAGGTTACAAAAATGTGTTTCGGTAAAGGAGGAATACTTTGAAGGTTTGTAATGAAAATAATTTTGATAAAACGTAGCACTTAAGAAATCCGAACTCAATGACAGAACTTTTTGCAGGAGCCTCGTAGTGATTTTACAAAGACTGAAGGCAGCGCTTGAAAGGAAGAATAAATTCAGGCGGTTTAAAGATAAATGATGTCTATTTAAGCAATATTGTAAATTAAAGATGGTAAAAGGTGTTTATTATGTAAACATAATAGGAATTACAGATATGTGAAACAAAATTCTGTCTGAAATTTATCTTTAGTGCGTTTCTCATTTTAAAAGGGCTATACGAAAACGCTAGGTAAATGAATTTTAAAACGAAACATAAATGCGGCACAAGCTATAAACTCACAAGCTATAAACTCAAAAATCGACACATAGTATCATGTCAACACTCGATGCAGAACTAGAGAATCTAATGAAAAAAGCCCAAAATTAGAGAGGCACAGATGTGCACAAAGATAGGCAAAGATTAGCGCAGACCATTATCCACACAAAAGAGTGTAAGATATTGAAGCATATATCAACAATAAATATAGGTTCCGTAGTAAATCATAAATAGTGTTCAAGCATTATTATTTACGGTAAATGCCAAGGATATTTTGCAAATTTCAAGAAGTTTATGTATACAAGTAATACTAAGGACATCATTAAAACTGAACACAAACTAGTGGTTACTGCTGTATGCCATAATCAATCCATAAAATGTTTAGTATACATGCGTATATGCCCATTTCAGTTCAATCAATCAATCACGCACATGTAACTTCAAACGGACTGGAGCAAACGGCCATTGTCTGTGATTTTAATACATTCAATTCATTTGTAAAAAGATCTAAAAGAAAGTACTACCCCCCACTGACGTGGTTTCACTGATATATTTAAGAATATTCTGAACAGCCTAGGAATCAGTTCGAAATTTACCTTTGCATATGGTGCGCATCCATCAAGATCCCTTAGAAAGTAGCACACACGTTCCACACTCCAGCTGGTGATGTCCTCATCCCTCGGACTGTCACACGTGCACATTATAAAACTCGACTTCTGAACAGCATTTGTGCAGACTGACACTTGTCGGTCAAAATTCACGTCCGTTTTGACCGAACCATTTATTACAGAAGTCGTGTTACCGAGTTCCTTGTTATGGCACTGATCGCGACATTTTGTCTTTTTCATAGAAAAATCTAAAGGCGCATCATAGCCATTGACGTCGCTCACATTTTTTAGCTTTGAAGAAGAAGCAGAGTCAACTCTTTGTCTCTTAACCGACAAATCTAATGCACAATCAGTCGCCGCTTCCGATTGTTTTCGTTTTTTCAGCGACATGACTGTGCTGAATGGCGATATACGCCTTTTCTGAACTTCTTGCGAATGAATGGTGCGCCGATGTTGAATTTCTTGCAGTAGCATATCATTTTGATATTGGATACCTTGCGCCTGTGGTACTAGTATTCTATGATTCGGGATATCAAATGCTGGTGGAGTTTGTTTATGCTTGATTTCTGATGTTTGTAGTTTAGGATATACCTTAGATGGTTTCGTCGACGACAACCAACCTGGTATATTGCACAAGTTATACAACTGCTGAGTCATTGCTAGTAAGATCTGCTGTGTCATGACTGGGTAGAAAAACGAAGACGAAGAACCATCAGCGTAACCTTGTGTTATAAGACGAAGCATATCATGCCTTCGGTTCATTTCTTGTAGGGCTGCAAAGGCAGCGTCTTTTGTATCGACCGGAAACGGAAGTGGTCTGAAGCATACATAAGCAAATATCATGAATCATTTCATGTCTAGTCTTTGCCAGATCTATACAATACTAGAATGGAAAAAGTTACAACATTGCCTAAACATCCTGTTGGCAAATGAGATATATTTATGAATTTCTGATTCTAATGTCTGTAACGTGCAGATGCAGTTGTTCAGGAGGAGCATCCAAATCCTGACCCGGAGGTCGCAGACCCGGATGTTTGAAGGTTTGAATTCAATTAGCCGTAGTAAATTGATTTCGGTCTCAAACACTCCTAACTACAGCGCTGCCGCTAGTCTGAAGAAATGAACGTTATTAAATAATATAATTTATGGAACGATGCGAAACAGGAAATTTAAAGTAAACGGGGCTTAACACAACCGTTCGAACCAACTGTAGAGAGGACCATATACGGATGATACGGACATCCATAATCCGGTTCATGTGAAAACGTTTTAGGTGAGTTATGCGCGACTGACATTGGTTAAAGTAGTATATTTCCCGTTTATGTCCCGCTGGTTCTTATAGTATACCTAGGGGTAGTGTTACGTAAGGGTAGGGTATAACATGCAGTGTTTTACTTTTTGTTCTGGTGCCAGTGCATGGGACTTCGTTTGTAGGTATTTTTCTCTTACGTTCTAGTGGCCTCTAAATTTGACCAAGCGGTATCTTTTGAGCAAAAATTTAGACAAGTTCATAAAAGGATGCAACTCACCAAATTTGATGATGATCCATCATGTGGCGAATGAAAAGAATCTGATAATATTTTAACTTTAAAAGTGACTAAGCGCAATCATTTGAACAAATTTAAGAGTGGACCACATAAAGTTGCTACAGACAAAGTGTGGTTCATGAGAAAACAAAATCTTTTTTTTTATCCCTTGTGACTCTTAACATGGTCACTGCGCTACCATATAAAAAATCTTGATATATTTCTTTACTAGGACGATAGAGACCGAATCTGATGAAAATCCATGATCTGGTTCATTCGAATAAGTCGTTAAAATGTCTTCTACTTTAGCTCCTAAAAGGTGCAAAGTTACACTATTCAAAAAAACTTGAGACAGGACCTTTCAAGGATGTTATTGAACACATATTGCATACATAACGTTACCAGGATGTTATAGAGAAAGTCTGGTGAAGATATACTACGTGGTTCATGGGAAAAGTTTCTATTTTTAGTTCTGGTGACCCCTTGAAGAGACCAGGTGGAAATGTTGCAAGGTGTTTGAGAGAGGGAGACGGGATGCTAGTATACGAAACAAGAGCATCGCCTACGGGTGCCATCGCTCGTCTGCAAGTGCTTGACAGTATGTAAGAAAATAGTTATAGTTAAGATTTTGTAAGTACAAAAAGGGCCATACTTTTGACAAAATGTATATCAGAGTTACGGTTCTTGGCATATATAGTTATCTGATGATGATAAACAAATGTGCAAAGTTTCAAAGCTGTAACTCTTATAGCTTGTGAAAAAAGGTGGACCTAATCTAAAATTCTCTAAATACAAAAAGGGCCATAATTCTGATAAAATGCATATCAGAGTTGTCGTTCTTGGCGTACACAGTCAACTAATGATGATAAACAAGTGTACAACGTTTCAAAGCTGTATCTCTTATAGTTCTTTTTAGAAAAGGCCCACCTAAACAAAATGTTTAACCAAGAAACTAAAATGTTGTAAGTACAAAAAGGGCCATAATTTTGACAAAATGCATATCAGAGTTATGGTTCTTGGCCTATGTAGTCCCTTGTTGATGATAAACAAGTACGCAAGGTTTCAAAGCTGCAGCTCTTATAGTTTTTGAGAAAAGGTGGACCTTAACAAAACTTTTAACCAACGCCGACGATCAGTGACGACAAAACCTCGTAGATTTTTTTTAAAAAATCAGACAAGCTAACAGGAGAGCTCTCAAGACTCTGTATCGCTCAACAGACCTAGTTCCTACCCCAGATAACTTAGTATCCAATTTGCCTAGATTTCGTAAAGACAAACAATCTGAACAGGTTTTATGTAAATTAGGTAATCATTTCTACAGTTTTTTAATAATGTGATCTAGTGACGAAGTCACCCATTAACAAATTCATTGTAGATTTCAAACAAACATTCTGAAAAAGTTTTATGAATATCTTGTTGGAAATGTGACCTCAAGAACGTTAGGACGGCTATAAGGCTACTCGCCCACCGTTTCGGTAAAAAAAAATAACATGATCATTTCCAACAAGTTTGGCATATGACACTGAAAAATAATATTAAAGTGGGTGAAAATAAAAGTTGGATATTGGTAAAAATGCAAAGGTTTACTACCTTCTGCACAATATTTTTGATTATTTATAAAACAGTTTCAAACATTTTAAGTCAATAAATTTGTACCACTAGTCACTTTCAGAGTATTCGCTTTTTATTGTTTATTGAGAAAAAATATTTTTTCGCCTAATATGTGAGGGATAGTCCCTTTAAATTATTTGGCCTAGTGACCTAACGTTTCGGAAAATCAAGTTGAAAATGTGGCTTATAGAGTGTTAACAAGGTTTTTCTATGACTTGATCTAGTGACGCAGTTTTTAAACCCATGTAACCAAGTTTTGAACCTGACCTAAATTTCGTAAAGACAAACATTCAGATGATGATCAAGCAGAAACTGTGGTCTGAAGAGTGCTACGGTTTTTCTATGGTTTGACTCAGTGACCTAGTTTAATCAAGATCTCAGGTAACCTACTTTTGAACATGACTTACATTTCATAATGACAAATATTTAATAAGGATTTCCTATGATCTGACCTAGTGACATAGTTTTTGTCGAGCCCGCATGTGAAAGCGAAGACACAGTCGTCCAAATGGCTGTTCAGTGTATGTGCGTGCGTGCGTGCGTCCGTCCGTCCGGATTTGTTTGTCCGGACCATAACTTTGACATGCATGGAGCAATCTTGTTTATATTTGGCATGAATGTTAACCTTAGTGAGACGGAGTGTCAAGCGCATTCCCAGGTTCCTATCTCAAAGATCAATGTCACAGCTGGAGATCAAAGGTCATGTCAGATCCTGACAGCTTGTCCGGACCATAACTTTGACATGCACAGAACAATCTTATTTATATTTGGCATGAATGTTAATTTTAGTCAGACGGAGTGTCATGCGCAAACCCAAGATTCCTATCTCAAAGGTGAAGGTCACAGTTGGAGGTCAGAGATCATGCCAGATCTTGACAGCTGGCGGGCTCGACATGTTGCCCGTTGGCATCTAGTTTACATCAGGTTTTGTACTTGACCAGACTTTGACAGCGACGGACATTTTGATAAACATGTACATACAAACAGAAAGTGTGGTCTCCAGTGTGTTAACAAGTTTTTACGGCTTGACCAAGCGACCTAGCTTTTGAACTTGGGTAACAATTGACCTAGCGTTCATACAGTCAAACATTCTGACAAAGCGTTATGAAGATCAGGTAGGAAACGTAGTTTCTGAAGTATTAAAAGGGTGTTTCTGTGACCTGACCTAGTGGCCTTGTTTTTGATCTCCTGTTAAAAAGTTCTGATCATGACTTGAACAAGATGGTCAAGATGGGCCTAGGTCGCTCACCTGAGTAACACATCATAACAGTGTAAACATGTTTGTCCTAGTGATTTCATGGAGACAAATATTCTGACCAATTTTCATTTTAAGATTGGAGCAAAAATGTGACCTCTTGAGTGTAAACGAGCATTTTCTTTGATTTGACCTAGTGACCTAGTTTTTGACCACACATGGCCCAGATTAAAATTCATCCAAGATTTCATGAAAACAAACATTATGAAGATTCGGGAAGATTGAAGCAAAAACGTGGCCTCTAAGAGTATAAACAAGCTTTTCCTTTGATTAGACCTAATGACCTTGTTTTTGACCTCACGTGATCCAAATTCAAAACTATCAAAGACTTCATGATAACATTGTCAAAATTCACACCGGAGTTGTCTACCCTGGTTGTCTTGGTCCACTTGATCACATAAATGAAATTTGGAACCAATCATGCAAGTAGTTACCAAAATATGTTCATTTTAATTAAAGACAAAGGGAGGTAATTTGAAACAATAGAATGAAGTATTGCCATGCAATACAAAGTCCCCTACTGGAAGGCACCTAATATTTTCTACTGCAGTATAATGAACTGATATCTGTCAATGATGTATAAACAATATTGTACTATATATACAATATGTTACTTGGAATAAAATTTGCATATATAAAAACCTACAGTTGTTTTCATATGGAATTTTTTTGGCCAATTACAAACAAGAGGGCCATGATGGCCCTATATCGCTCACCTGAATTTAATTGCTTTCTTGAAAAATATTCTTCGCTAAAGCTAAACAAGTAACTCCATGGGGCGGGGTCAATTTGACCCCGGAGGTCATGATTTGAACAAATTTTGTAGAAGTCTATTAGGCAATGCTACATGTCAAATATCTAAGATCTAGGCCTTCTGGTTTATTTTTAGAAAATTTTTGAAGATTTTTCTATGTAAAATCAAGTGACCCCTGGGGCGGGGTCAATTTTGACCCCGGGGGTCATGATTTGAACAAATTTGTAGAGGTCCACTAGGCCATGCTACAAGTGAAATATCTAAGCTCTATGCCTTCTGGTTTATTTTTAGAAATTTTTTGAAGATTTTCCTACATAAAACCAAGTGACCCCTGGGGTGGGGTCAATTTTAACCACGGGGGTCATGATTTGAACAAATTTTGTAGAGGTCCACTAGGCAATGCTACAAATGAAATATCTAAGCTCTAGGCCTTCTGGTTTATTTTGAAGATTTTTCTATGTACAATCAAGTAACCCCATGAGGCAGGGTCAATTTGACCCCGGGGGTATGATTTGAACAAATTTTGTAGAAGTCTACTAGGCAATGCTACATGTCAAATATCTAAGATCTAGGACTTCTGGTTTATTTTTAGAAATTTTTTGAAGATTTTCTTATGTAAAATCAAGTGACCCCTGGGGCGGGGTCAATTTTGACCCCGGGGTTCATGATTTGAACAAATTTTGTAGAGGTCCACTAGGCAATGCTACAGGTCAAATATCTAAGCTCTAGGCCTTCTGGTTTATTTTTAGAAATTTTTTGAAGATTTTCCTATGACGTTACGCTCATTGTTGGCGTACATTAGCGTAACTGACGCTATTGTCGTTTTAAACCGCTTTGACGTTACAGGGATTACTTGGGGTGTTTGGGCTACAGTTTCCATTAATCATATCGTTCCGACATTTAAAAGAAATATTTTGTTATAGATGTCGAATGATGCTTATTCGATCAAATTATTTATCAGACAGTGAATTATATTGCAATGTTCTGATACAATTTTAATGCGTATACGTTATTTAGTTTTCAAACATAACGTCGACGTTACACTAATTTCACGGTTGTGACATTTCGGCTAGATTTTGGAATTTTCGTGTGATAAATTTAATTTATATTCAATGTTAGACTTATGCATATCAATTTGCAGACAATTGTATGTACTTTCAGACTGTAGTCGCAGATTTGTAAACAAATACATATTTCTGTACATATTTCGGTACGTAACAACTTCGTAATTTTATTTTGTGCATTTTTTGACACGTGTGACATCGCGGCTAGATTAAAGTATACATATATTAAGCGCCATTATCCAAGTTAAAACAGGACAACAACTTACTAATTCAAAAGTAGAATTTATGTACTTTTTGTCAAAATAAATATTATAGAAAACATACGATAGTTAAAGAAACTACAGAAGTTTTAATAAATCCGGTCGAGGAAAGACATAAAATCTTACGTTTTCAGTTGGAACTGTCTTTTGCTTCCTGTTTGTTACAGGAAGTATTGAACAGCAAATGACTGCAATGACATCAAATATAGTTAACGTCACGTCACCGAGTCTTCTTATTTGACGTAAAAAAATAATTTTATGAATTTACCAAGCCGTTAAATAATGCGCATTGGTGAATTCTGTTACATCTTACATGACGTTTTAGTGTTGTTTTCTATGATTCTATGTCGAATTAAATTTTTACTAATTGTTAAACGTAAATGCGATCATATTAACTAAGAGGGAAATTGTTTTGCCTTTCTTGTGATATAAGAAGATAAACGACCGTATTTCTAAAACGAATTTCATGAAACTTTGAAGTGAACGAAACTGAAAAATTTCCAATGTTCGCCAACAACGTACGCAACGTCCTATGTAAAATCAAGTGACCCATGGGGTGAGGTCAGTTTTGACCCCGGGGTATGATTTGAACAATTTTAGTAGAGGTCCACTAGGCAATGCTACATGTCAAATATCTAAGCTCTAGGGCTTCTGGTTTTTGAGAAGAAGATTTTTTAAGATTTTCCTATGTAAAATCAAGTGACCGCTGGGGCGGGGTCAATTTTGACCCTGGGGTCATGATTTGAACGAATTTGATTGAGGTCCACTAGGCAATGCTTCACACCAAATATCTAAGCTCTAGTGCTTCTGGTTTTTGAGAAGAAGATTTTTAAAGTTTTTCCTTTTGGTTGCCATGGCAACCAGAATTCTGTATGGAATTCAATTCTTTGAACAATTTTTAAAGAAGACCATCCAAGGAACATCCCTGTGAAGTTTCATCAAAATTGGCCTGTTGGTTTAGGAGGAGATGTTGTTTAAAGGAAAGTGTGGACGGACGGACGGACGGACGGACAGACAGTCGGACGGACGGACGCCGGACGGTGAGCGATCACAATACCTCACCCTGAGCACTTTGTGCTCAGGTGAGCTAAAAAGTCATCATATAAGTTATTCATAGTAACAACAAAGGGAAACTAATCCTAAAAAAATCTATTATTGTAAGTCAAAACAAAACTCTCTACCAGGTAGAGGTAGGTCAAAATACACCTAAAGATTCAATGTAACATGCATGTTGTACCACAGAAAACTGGTCTCGATTTTTCCCTACGGCCAGTAATAAAAAAGTAACAATATAATCTATTTATACTAACATCAAAGGGACGTAATTCTAAAAACAAAGGGTGCCTCATGGTGGTGAACATTTGAGCCAAGTTACATCAAAATCCGTCCATGCATGAAGAAGAAATGCTCCGGACAGTCATTCTTAAATTTAACTTTTGACCTCTAAGTATGACCTTGGCCTTAGACCTAGGGACCTGATTCTTGCACACGACAATCCGACTCATGGTGGTGAACATTTGTGTCAAGTTACATCAAAATCCCTCCATGCATAAAGAAGAAATGCTCCGGACAAAGTCATTTTTGTATCTGACATTTGGCCTCTAAGTGTGACCTTGAACTTAGACCTAGGGCCCAGGTTTTGTGCATAACATGTTGTCTGATCCAGGGGAATATTTGTGCCAACTGATATTTAAATCCTGTCTTGCATGACAAAGTTATAGACCGGACAGGAAAAAAATTCTATTGACTTTTGATCTCAAAGTGTGACCTTGACCTTTAAGCTAGGGTTCTGGGTGTTGCACACGACACGTCGTCTTCTCATTGGGAACATTTATGCCAAGTAATATTGTAATCACTTGATGGTTGACAGAGTTCTGGACCGGACAGGAAAAAAAATCCTATTAACGTTTAACCTCCAATTGTGACCTTTACCTTTGAGCTAGGGTCTGGGTTTTGCGCATGACACGTCGTCACATTATGGAGAACATCTGTGCCAAGTAATATTAAAATCCCTTCATGGATGAGTTATAGACCGGACAGGAAAAAGCCCTGTTGACCTTTTACCCCAAATTGTGACCTTGACCTTTAAGCCAGGGATCCGGGTTTTGCGCATGGCACGTCGTTTTTTCATGGGGAACATTTGTGCCAAGTGATATTAAAACCCCTTCATAAATGACAGAGTTATGGACCGGACACGAAACAGACCCTGTTCATGCTATGTTAACATTTGACTGCTAAGTGTGACCTTGACCTTTGAGCTAGGTGTCTGAAAGCTGTGCATGACACATCGTCTTATTATGAGGTACATTTGTGCCAAGTAATACAAAAATCCCTTCATGGATGGGAAAGTTATGGACCGGACAGGAAAAAAACCTTGTTGACCTTTGACCTCCAATTGTGACCTTGACCTTTAAGCTAGGCGTCCAGGTTTTGCGCAAGACACATCGTCTCATCATTGGGAACATTTTTGCCAAGTAATATTAAAATCTCTTCATGGATGGAAGAGTTATGGACCGGACAGGAAAAAGGCCCTGTTGACCTTTGACCTCAAATTGTGACCTTGACCTTTAAGCTAGGGGTCGGGGATTTGCGCATGACACGTCATCTCATCATGGGGAACATTTGTGCCAAGTAATACAAAAATCCCTTCAAGGATGGGAGAGTTATGGACCGGACAGGAAAAAAGCCATGTTGACCTTTGACCTCCATTTGTGACCTTGACCTTTGTGCTAGGGGTCCGGGTTTTGCGCAAGACACGTCGTCTCATCATGGGGAACATTTGTGCCAAGTAATATTAAAATCCTTTTTATGGATGACAGAGTTATGGACCGGACACGAAATTGCGGACGGACGGACAGACGGACGGACGGAATGACGGAAAAGCGCATTCTTATAGTCCCCGAAACTGGTTTTCAACCAGTAGGGGACTAATAAGCAAAACCCCTTGGGGGCCATGCTTTTCGTTGAATCAAAATTATTTGAAGGAATATAGTAGAGGGTCACCCAAGGAACACTAGTCTTGTGTAAAATTGTTTTGAAATCAGTTTTCTATATAGCCACAAGTCCAAATGACAGGAACAACAAAGGGAAGAAATTTAACAAAAAAAAACAAACTTCTTACAAGGTACAGATATGTCAAAATACACCTAAAACTTGGAGGTACCATCCATGTTGAACCACAGAAAAGTGGTCTCGGTTTTTCCCTACGGCCAATAATAAAAAGTTAGTAAATAAGCTATTTATAGTAACATAAAAGGGAAGTAATTAAAAAAATATTGTAAGTGAACAAAAGAAGGATCTGCCAAAATAAAAACAAGAGCACTGCACTGCAACGCAAATGCAGAGCAATATACACACAAAACAAAGTCATATGACGCGTGACCTTGACCTTGAAGTGAGCCATCCGAAACATGCGCTCTGCACGTCGTTTCGATGAGGTGAACATTTGTGTCAGGTTTCTTTGAAATCCTTCACGGGGTTCACGAGTTACAGAGCGGAAGGGAAATTGCTAACCAACAGACAGACAGACAGACGGACACCGCGGCGATAACATAATACGTCCCTTCGGGCGTATAAAAAGGAATCGAGATCTTATGGTGATACAAGTTGTGTGCAAGTTTGGTTAAAATCAAGTCATAAATGAAGCTGCTATTTTGCAGACAAGGTCAAAATAGCTAATTCTGGCCTTTTCAGGGGCCATAACTCTTATGGTGATACAAATTGTGTGCAAGTTTGGTTAAAATAAAATCATAAACAAGAGGGAAAAGATGGCCCTAGGTCGCTCATCTGAGAAACACATCATAACAGTGTAGACATGTTGCCCAGATGACCCATAATTGAACCTGGCCTAGATTTCATCAAGGCAATCATTCTGACTAAATTTTATGAATATCCAGTGTAAAATGCAGCCCATATTGCATACACAAGGTTTTTCTTTAATTTGACCAGGTGACCTAGTTTTTGACCCTAGATGACCCATATTCAAACTCGATCTTAATTTCATACAAACAAACATTCTGATCAAATTTCATGAAGATCCAGTGTAAAATGCAGCCCCTATTGCATACACAAGGTTTCTTTTTGATTTGACCTAGTGTCCTAGTTTTTAACCCAATAGATGACCCATATTCGAACCTGACCTAGATTTCATCAAGGCAATCATTCTGACCAAAAATCATGAATATCAATTGAAAAATACAGCCTCTATCGCATACACAATGTTTTTCTTTGATTTGACCTAGTGACCTAGTTTTTGACCCCAGATGACCCATTTTCGAATTTGGCCTAGACTTCATCAAGGTAATCATTCTGACAAAATTTTATGAAGATCAGTTAAAAAAATACAGCCTCTATCACAGACACAAAGTTTTTCTTTGTTTTGACCTAGTGACCTAGTAGATCCCAGATGACCCATATTTGAACTCCTCCTGGATTTCATCAAGGCAATCAGTCTGATAAAATGTCATGAATATCCAGTGTAAAATGCAGCCCCTATTGCGTACACAATGTTTTTCTTTAATTTGACCGGGTGACCTAGGTTTTGACCCCAGATGACCCACATTCAATTTTAACTGAGATTTCATCCAGACAAACATTCTGATCAAATATCATGAAGTTTTGGTATAAAATGCAGTTCCTACTGCATACACAAGCTTTTTCTTTAATATGACCTAGTGACCTAGTTTTTGACCCAAGATGACCCATATTCAAACCTGACCTAGATTTCATCAAAGTAATAATTCTTACAAAAATGCATGAAGATCAGTTGAAAAATACAGCCTCTATCGCATACACAAGGTTTTTCTTTGATTTGACCTAGTGACCTAGGCTTTGACCACAGATGACCCATTTTCGAACTTGTCCTAGATGTCATCAAGGTAATTATTCTGAACAAAATTCATGAAGATCAATTGAAAAATACAACCTCTATCGCATATACAAGGTTTTTCTTTGATTTGATCTAGTGACCTAGTTTTTGACTGCAGATGACCCATTTTCGAATTTGGCTTAGACTTCATCAAGGGTATCATTCTGACAAAATTTTATGAAGATCAGTTGAAAAATACAGCCTCTATCGCAGACACAAAGTTTTTCTTTGAATTGACCTAGTGACCTAGTTTTTGACCCCAGATGACCCATTTTCGAACTTGGCCTAGATTTCATCAAAGGTAATCATTCTGAACAAATTCATGAAGATCAACTGAACAAGAGATCACAGAGTGATCTGGGCGCCCACCATTGAGCAATTTTTGAATGTTCCAATTTTCAAGACTAGCTCAAGGTCAAAATCGCTGCCAAATTTCATTTCGGTACAGAACACTGTGCATGTGGTCCATGCATGTGTTTCAAATATGAAAGCTGTAGCTTGAGAAATGTTAAAGTAGGTCACTAGATCAATTTCAAGGCCAAAGTTCATTTTGGTACACAAAACTATGCATGTGCTTCAAATTTGGAGACTGTATCTTGAGAAATGTGAAAGTAGGTACTAGGTAAAAATCAATGTCAAATTTCAATTCAGAACACAAAAATATGCATGTGGTCCAAATTTAAAGCCTGTAGCTTCAGAAATGTGAAAGTAGGTCACTAGGTCAATCTCAAGATCAAAGTTCATTTCGGTACACAAAACTATGCTTGCGGTCCAAATTTGAAGCCTGTACCTTCAAAAATGTGAAAGTAGGTCACTAGGTCAATGTCAAGGTCAAAGTTTGTTTCGGGACACAAAACTATGCAAGCAGTCCAAATTTGAAGGCTGTAGCTACAGAAATGTGGAAGTAGGTCACTAGGTCAAGATCAAGATCAACTCATATCAAGGTTCATCTTGCTTCTCAAAACTATACATGTAGTCCAAATTTGAATGTTGTAGGTTATCGACAAAAAGAAGTTTTTCCCTATATAAGTCTATATGAACCATGTGACCCCCGGGGCGGGGCCATATTTGACCCTAGGGGAATAATTTTAACAAACTTGGTAGAGAACCACTTGATGATGCTACATTACAATTATCAAAGCCCTAGGCTTTGTGGTTTGAACAAGAAGATTTTCAAAGTTTTTCCTATATATGTCTATGTAAACCATGTGGCCCCCAGGGCGGGGCCATATTTGACCCTAGGGGGATAATTTCAATAATCTTAGTGGAGGACCACTAGATGATGTCACATACAAAATATCAAAGCCCTAGGCCCTGTGGTTTTGGACAAGAGGTTTTTCAAAGTTTTTCCCTATATAAGTCTATATGAACCATGTGACCCCCGGGGCGGGGCCATATTTAACCCTAGGGGGATAATTTGAACAAACTCGGTAGAAAACCACTAGATGATGCTGCATTACAAATATCAAAGCCCTAGGCTTTGTAGTTTGGACAAGAAGATTTTCAAAGTTTTTCCCTATATAAGTCTATGTAAACCGTGGGACCCACAGGGTGGTGCCATATTTGACCCCAGGGAAATAATTTGAATAATCTAGGTAGAGGACCACTAGATGATGCTTCATACCAAATATCAAAGCCCTAGGCCCTGTGGTTTTGAACAAGAAGATTTTCAAAGTTTTTCCCTATATAAATCTGTGTAAATTATAAAAATAAATAAAGGGACATAACTCACTCAAAAATTGTTGAACCAGTCTGATTTTCAGAGGGACACAACTAGGGTACAAATACATCATTCTGACAAAGTTTAGTTAAAATCCCCCCCAGTAGTTTCTGAGGAGATGCGATAACGAGAAATTGTTAACGGACGGAAGGACTGACGGAAGGACGACGGACCACGGACGCAGAGTGATTTGAATAGCCCACCATCTGATGATGGTGGGCTAAAAATACAGCCTCTATCGCATACACAAGGTTTTTCTTTGATTTGACCTAGTGACCTAGTTTTTGACCCCAGATGACCCATTTTTAAATTCGGCCTAGATTTTATCAAGGTAATCATTCTGACCAAAATTCACGAAGATCACTTGAAAAATACAGCCTCTATCGCATACACAAGGTTTTTCTTTGATTTGACCTAGTGACCTAGTTTCTGACCCCAGATGACCCATTTTCGAATTTGGCCTAGATTTCATCAAGATTATCATTCTGAACAAAATTCATGAAGATCAATTGAAAAATACAGCCTCTATCGCATACACAATGTTTTTCTTTGATTTGACCTAGTGACCTGGTTTTTGACCCCAGATGACTCATTTTCAAAGGTTTACTAGATGTCATCAAGGTAATTATTCTTACAAAATTTCATGAAGATCAGTTTAAAAATACAGCCTCTATCGCATACACAAGCGAAATGTTGACAAACAGACGACAGACAGACGCCGGACATGGAGCGATCACAAAAACTCACCTGAGTATTGCTCAGGTGAGCTAATGAAACCACTATCGTGTAGACAAGAAATTGTTGACGCACGCACAATAGCAAATTCTGGCCCTTTAAGGGGCAATAACTCTAGAACCCATGATGGGATCCGGCAAGTTTTGGAAAGGAACCGAGAATTCATGCAAATACAAGTTTTGTACAAGTTTGATTAAAATTGCTTGCAAAATGTGGTTTTTATTGTGTTCACAAGAAATTGTGGACGGACGACGGACGGACGGACGACGGACGAAGGGCGATCACAAAAGCTCACCCTGTCACTACGTATACAAGAGGGTCATGATGACCCTGGATCGCTCACCAGAGTAATATGAGCTACATGTTTCAAATGTCAAACTGATGATTTTTAGAATTTTTTTGGAAGATTTTCCGATGTACAATCAAGTAACCCCTGGGGTGGGGCCAATTTTACCCCGGGAGTCATGATTTGAACAAAGTTTGTAGAAGTCTTTTAGGCAATGTTACTTATGAAGTATCTAAGATCTAGGCCTTCTGGTTTATTTTACGCAAATTTTTGAAGATTTCCCTATGTACAACCAAGTAACCCCTGGGGCTGGGTCAATTTGACCCTGGGGGTCAAGATTTGGACAACTTTTGTAGAGGTCCTTTAGGCAATGCTACATGTCAAATATCTAAGCTCTAGGCCTTCTGGTTTATTTTTAGAAAATTTTGAAGATTTTTCTATGTACAATCAAGTAACCCCATGGGGCGGGGTCAATTTGACCCTGGGGGTCACGGCTTGAATTTTTTTGTAGAAGTCTACTAGGCAATGCCACATGTCAAATATCTAAGATCTAGGCCTTCTGGTCTATTTTTAGAATTTTTTTGAAGATTTTCCTATGTAAAATCAAGTAACCTCTGGGGCGGGGTCAATTTTGACCCCAGGGGTCATGACTTGAACAAATTTTATAGAAGTCCACTAGGCAATGCTACATGTGAAATATCTAAGCTCTAGGCCTTCTGGTTTATTTTTAGAATTTTTTTGAAGATTTTCCTATGTTAAATCAAGTGACCCCTGGGGCGGGGTCAATTTTGACCCCGGGGTCATGATTTGAATTTTTTTTGTAGAGGTCCACTAGGCAATGCTACATGTCAAATATCTAAGCTCTAGGCCTTCTGGTTTATTTTTACAAAATTTTGAAGATTTTTCTATGTACAATCAAGTAACCCCATGGGGCGGGGTCAATTTGACCCTGGGGGTCACGATTTGAATTTTTTTGTAGAAGTCTACTAGGCAATGCCACATGTCAAATATCTAAGATCTAGGCCTTCTGGTTTATTTTTAGAAAAATTTTGAAGATTTTCTTATGTAAAATCAAGTAACCTCTGGGGCGGGGTCAATTTTGACCCCAGGGGTAATGATTTGAACAAATTTTGTAGAGGTCCACTAGGCAATGCTACATGTGAAATATCTAAGCTCTAGGCCTTCTGGTTTATTTTTAGAAAATTTTTGAAGATTTTCCTATGTAAAATCAAGTGACCCCCCTGAGGCGGGGTCATGATTTGAAATTTTTTGTAGAGGTCCACTAGGCAATGTTACATGTCAAATATCTAAGCTCTAGGCCTTCTGGTTTATTTTTAGAAAATTTTGAAGATTTTTCTATGTACAATCAAGTAACCCCATGGGGCGGGTCAATTTGACCTCGGGGGTCATGATTTGAACAAATTTTGTAGAAGTCTACTATGCGTCAAATATCTAAGATCTTTTTTGACCCCGGGGGTCATGATTTGAATAAATTTTGTAGAGGTCTACTAGGCAATGCTACATGTGAAATATCTAAGCTCTAGGCCTTCTGGTTTATTTTTAGAAATTTTTTGAAGATTTTCCTAGTATGTAAAATCAAGTGACCCCTGGGGCGGGGTCAATTTTGACCCAGGGTCATGATTTGAACAACTTTAGTAGAGGTCCACTAGGCAATGCTACATGTTAAACATCTAAGCTCTAGGTCTTCTGGTTTTTGAGAAGAAGATTTTTAAAGTTTTTCCTTTTCTGTTGCCATGGCAACCAGAGTTCTGCATGGAATTCAATTCTTTGAATAATTTTTGTAGAGCTTCACCCAAGGAATATTCCTGTGAAGTTTGGATGAAATTGGCCTAGCGGTTTATGAGGAGATGTCGTTTAAAGTAAAAGTTTACGACGGACGACGGACGGTGACTGATCAGAATAGCTCACCTTTGGTTCAGGGCGAGCTAAAAACTTAATAAAGTCGGGATGCGTACGCCGTCGCAGGAGAATGAGCAAGTGCAAAAGCTCTACTGTAGGAACAAAATCAAATAGTTGAGCTAAAACTGCTATGTTTATTTATTACAATCATTATTGTGAATACGGTATAACAGACTTTAAAACTGTCAAAAAGTGTTGAAGAAGTCATTTTGACATAGACCCGCCCGCTTAGCTCAGTAGGTAAGAGCGTTGGTCTACGGATCTAGGGGACGTGAGTTCGATCCTCGGACGGGGCGTATGTTCTCCGTGACTATTTGATAAATGACATTGTGTCTGGAATCATTAGTCCTCCACCTCTGATTCATGTGGGGAAGTTGGCAGTTACTTGCGGAGAACAGGGTTGTACTGGTACAGAATCCAGGAACACTGGTTAGGTTAACTGCCCGCCGTTACATGACTGAAATACTGTCCACATGACCCAGATCCAAACTTGACCTTGAGGTTATCAAGACAAATATTCTGACCAATTTCCATGAGTTTCAAACTTAAACTTTGGACTATAGAGTGTTAACAAGACCAAGACTTTTCTTTGATCTAGCCCACTGAACTAGTTTTCGACCCTACATAACCCAGTTTCAAACTTGACCCAGATGTCATCACGACAAACATTCTGGCCAAGTTTCATAAAGATTAGGTCACAACTGTGGCCTCTAGAGTATTAACAAGACAAATGTTGACGGACGACGGACGACTCACACTGCACGACGACGGACGCCGGACAATGACCGGTCACAATAGCTCACCTTGAGCATTTCGTGCTAAAGTGAGCTAGAAATAAAAGGGCAATAACTTTGGTTAGTTATGTGATTTTCAAGGTTACGTGCACCATCGCCCTATAGTGATTTTCATTCGTGTAAAGTTTCATAAAGAATCATAAATAGATACATTAAAAAACCCTATTTTTTACCAGATCAAGGGGATAACTTTGGATCAAGGGTGATAATTACCATATGTGAGCAAAAGTCATGTACTAATTAATAATTACGTGAGGTATGGTGATTCTAGCTAAAGTTCTTTTGAATTATAAGCATTTTCAATTATGGACGGGCGCACGCACGTACGAACAACACTAAAACAATGTCCCTCTGCCTTTGGAGAGGGTTAAAGTTGACGGATGGCCAACGTCATCAAATAAGACGACCTGATTTTTTTTCCAAAACGTGCGTATAAATATAATGACATTAAACTAACCCATATATTGAAGACATGACGTCTAGGAATTCTTGAAAGGACATTCCTGCTAAATTATCCATGTCTTCCATTGATGGCACTGATGGCACATTGTTTGGTACACTGTAAGGATGGTTTGTTTTTGGCTGAGAAATACGTCGCGTGCTATCCTGATCTCTGTGTATGTTGTAATTGACTTGCTTCTGCACTTGGAGTTGCCGTTTATTATTAGATGCTCCTCTTTGAGTCGACGGAATACTTGGCGGTAACGGACTGTCGATGGTATTGCTGTCTCCAGGTTTCACATTCATTTGTAGTACCTGAATGCTAAGATTAGAAGGCGGAGTATTTTGCTTCAATTTTTCCTTGTACTTTTTTGCAGACAGGAGAGCATCCTGAAGTAACACTGACTGTATATTAGTCTTTGTATAGTTTTGTCCTGTATCAACATCTGATGAAGATATATTTTCACAATCTTTATTTTCGGCGTCCATGACTTTTACTTTTTCTCTGTTGATTGTCAACTTCAGTCCATTACTAGGCGACGCCAGGCGAGACTTGAACGTTTCTATTAGTTTTTCATCATCTGTTTTCCTGTCAATTATAATCCCACCTGCAGGAGGAGTTGGCGGCGGTGTTACACTCGCATGGAAAGTGTCTACGTTGACATTGACAACTAGCTGCTCATTTCCGCGTGTACCTTGAATAGTCGGGAGGATGGCTGCTTCCTTCTGCAGCACCGGCATTTCTGGTTCTTCATCTTCGATACTTTCCGGTATGTCTTTGACCTTTGCGGAGGAAGACAGACCCGATGCTAACTTGGGTGCTGCGAAAATAGAAATGATAATAAAAACAAATCAAGCTCATTGTTGTTTAAGAGTATAATGAAACATATTTTAATTATAACATGTTCAACATGCACTAGAGTTTTTGGTGGTCATACAGTCCGGGGCATGCTCCCCTGGTAATTATTTGATATCTTTAAACATTTGAGGCATTTTCATAATAAAACAGACTGTCAAAAGATAGTTTTCACGGACGGCTCCTGAATAAAAAATCCCGTTAGTCTGTCTACCTTTTTCAAACATTGCCTTCGAGTGACAACGCTCGTCTATTAGTGCTTTGCGTAAGAAAAATTGGCAGAAAAAGGTTACAAATCTTGATCTTTTTGCTCACTATTGATGACAAAAAATATTTAAAGCTAAAGCAGTCAAGACAAGGGCTTCGCAGAGCGGTACAATATAGATATACGCCTGTAGTGCTAGATCAGAACAGAAGAAGTATTTGGGTATGTGTGTGTCTAAGAGGGGATGTAACTCTGCGGTGGTCGATGGTTTTGTGCGGCGGCGGTGATCAAACACTAAGTCACAAGAAACTAAAAGTGAATTTTGGTGTGTGTGGTGGTGGTGGGAGGGGGGAGGGGGTGGGGTGCAGGGGGTAATGTGGATTTTCGCAATTCTCAATTCACCTCATTACCACCAACCTACATTTAAACTTTGAGCAGTTTTGAAGTTTTGCTCCGGATATAAAAATACAAAGGACAGATATGACATTTGAACGCAATTTGGGACCTTGACCTTTGACTAAACAAATTCATGCTCACCGTCCCATCGACAATTACCTATATGCCAAGGTTAAAGTCAGTATCTTGAATAATTATTAAGTCATGCTCTTGAAACAAAATATAACGGACATATTTGACCTTACCTTGACCTTGAGCTTTGACCTGCAGACCTGGTTTATGCACATTGTACATCGCCTCATCGCAACCTGCCTATATACCAAGACTAAAGTTTATACTTTAAATGGTTATTATATCATTCTACGGACACAAAATATGAAGAATAAAAGTTGACCTTTGAGATCATTTTTTGGCCTTGACTTTTCACCTACCAACCTGGTGCATGCGTTTTGCATATCGTCTTATCGCCACCTACCTTTATACCAAATCTAAAGACAGTAAGTTGAATGGTTATTGAGTTTTGCTCCGAACACAAGTATGACGGACATACAGACGGGCAGACGCACGCGCCATAACATATTACGTTTGTTTCTCCAAAACGATTGAGTAAAAGGTGAACCCAAACAAAAATAACCGAAAACTACCAATATTCCAAGTTAAAAAGGGTAACAATGCTGACAAAATGCAGAAAAGATATGGTTCTTGACATGCTTACTAATTCAGTAATAATAATTAAGTATACAAAGTTATTTAAGTGGACCTGAACAAACTTCTTAACCATGAAATCCATATAACTTTAGTAAAGAAGTGAATGAAGTATAGCCATGCAATACAAAGTCCCATAAGGGAAGGCACCTAATTTTCTCTGCTGCAATATAACATAATAATGATAATCTGATATCTGTCAATTATGTATAAACAATATTGTACTATATACATGTAAACACAATATGTTATAACAGACCACTTGGATTAAAATTTGCATATACAAAAATCTACAGTTGTTGATTGTTTCATAACATCTATAAATATAAATCAAAGGCCTGAAGGGCCTGAGAGTCGGCTAATGATTGATGTACTGGTAGTATAGTCTACCAGTTTCAGTTTGTTTTTAGTTTTTTTCCCCCAACTAAACAGAGATTTTGTTACAATAAATGAAATGAACATTCAGTCGATGCCTAGTAAAACTTTGATTGACATTATACAGGTATTTAAACCCAATATATTTCTCTAAAATTGAAGAGTGGTTCGCAGAAATAAAAATGTTGAAAGTACAAACTACAATTTGACAGCTGACACTAAGATACTGCCCATGACTATATATATTTTTCCAGTAAACATTGCCTCCGGCATTGCCAAAAGAGGCAATTATCGGCTGGTATATATTCGCACATGATAAAATTTGAATATGACAATTTATATAATAAAATTTTACAACGCGGATTGCCACATACAATTTGTAACGGATGGACGAAAGAACTGTTCAGATATTTTACAGATAATGGGCCTGGCGATAACCGTGTCATATGTTAGGTATTGTTCAATCATATTATAAGTGGTGCCAGTTTAAAGTATACTTACTTTTAGAGATACATGTATGTAAATGTTGCTGAGTGTCAATATATAGTGTAACCGATATTAATAAATGCAGTTCTTTTTTAGTTAAAACCATCATTTATTCTATTTCAGACCTGTTAACCCCATCAAAATCATGTTTGTAATCCCCAAGTCCATGCTCTTTCAATTATCCATTTGATTCATGTAGACAGACAGGCCCAGGCTGGGCTGAAAAATGTTTGAGCCATTTTTACGTGGTCGGTAGCAGGGTGGGTGTGGGGAGGGGTGTTTCTTCCCGCTTTAAATTGCAGTCAGATTTTGAAATGGGCATTGTGGCAGGTGGTAAAAGGGCAAATGTATCAAACTGTAAAGTGGCAATATGGGGGAAGGGTGTGGGAGAATACCCCCTTCTGCAAGAAGGGTTTGGGGTATCACCACAAGAAATTTTTGAATATGTAGACCCTTGATACAGCCTTTGGTGCGATTTCTAACTGAACATTTTATGTTTCATTTTCTAAATATTACCTAGATTCTTTTTAGTATTACAATATCCAAAGTATGAATGACTGTCACTTCATCTTTTTACTTTCGGATCATGCCTCAGGACTAGTCTAAATAATGAGACCTCGGGTAGACCGATTTTACATTTTGATATTTTACGTTGTCTACCTAGAGGCGGATATCGACAAGTCAAAAAATATTAACGATATTCAACTCTCGAGTACAATTATTTGGACTAGCCTCAGGACTAGAATATGAGTCTGATATAGATTCTATGTAGGTGTTATAAAAATAAATTCTAGAATCATTTCTGTTACAATAATATCTATCATGTCTGAATGTTAAAATTTCATAACACAGCTCGATATTTACCCAAAATATTATATCCGGATACGATTATACTTTTCTAAATCTCCAGTTTCAACAATATGTTTTACAAATTGTGATGATACGAAGACATTTAGCAGCAATTGGCAGTATCTGACATTGAAGTTTACGGTTAAATTACCACTTATTTAAATCTTTCATAAAAAAGTTGTTTCGTTTCGTCAAAGCAGCCAAACATAGACGATCTACTTTCGATTTCAAAAACTACAAGAAAATACAATTTAATGTTTCGCCGATTTGTTTATTTCTCGAAAAATAAGAAATAAAATCATTTTTAATATCAGTAGTAATTAAACAAACCAGTAAGGGCTTCTTCTTCCGATAATTTATCCGCTTACTGACTGCAAACTTCAACCCACGAAATGTCGTAGAAGCGTTGTTATAAACAGGTCACGCGTGTTCGCCGACAAGTGTCCAGAATGTAGTTAGAATTCATCCGCGAAGTCTCGCGGAAGAATTAACGTACTGCACATATCTTATTCGGGTCATTTAAAATGAAGCTGTCATAATTTAATTTCATCGATGTGGTAAACTATTTGATAAGAGACATTCCAATGCTTTCAGAGGTACCCGACTCAATAAAATACTAGCAGTATGTTCTGGAACTATATTTTGTCTTTCGCTGGATGTTACGCAAGCTTGGTAAGCCTGCGCAATTCATAAAATGCACAGCGCAATAAATTTGTTATTTGCGCAATGATTTTAAAGATTATTTTTTGAAACGGACATGGTATCAAATGGATAATTTGGCTAATAAGTTAATATGCAGCTTTTATTTGAATTTGTGAACATCATATTTGCTATTTTGTGACGAAAGGGCATAAAATTCGTGACCATAATCATATGCGCAAATGTATTACCAAATCCCGCAGAATCGTTATGCGTGTTTATGCTTAATGAGTTACCGCGGAAGAAAATACGTGGCTTTATTCGAGTACTGCACAATTACAAGTCATAAATTTGACGGATTATATCGTATATTGGTCATAGCAAATAGGATTGACATAACTGATCTTCATTCGATCAATGAACTCTTTGAAATTAGAGATAATCTAATGAAACTACATCACTTCGCTGTGTTGTGAGTCCATTTAATAAGAATGAGAAATCGGGCGATAGCAAGGACTCGTCAAACGTTTGAAAGCGTTTAGCCGACTCAAAAAGTATTTAATTTCAATTTTGATAACATTTCATGTTGAAATTGGTGGGAAAATATGAGAAAAAATGTAAGAAATCATCATATTAAAGGGAAGCAATTCTGAAGAAAGTACATCAACACATTTTAATTGGGTCCATATGACACATGAGCTTATATAAAAATATTTTATAGACTGGACAGGAAAAGATAAATGACTTTTGACCTTAGATGTGACCTTAACCTTTGCACTAGGGGTCTGGGTATGGCACTTGACACATTGTCTCATGGGGAACATTTGTGTCAAATAATATAAAAATCCCCGAATTGATGACAGAGTTAGGGATCAGAAAGGAAAAAAATCCTATTGACCTGTGACCTCTAACAGTGACCTTAACCTTTGAGTTAGGGTTAAAGGGTTGCGTAAGACAAGTTGTCTTATTATGGAAAACATTTGTGCTAACTAATATTAAAATCCCTTCATGGATGACAGAGTTATTGGTCATACAGGAAAAAAAACCCTATCGACCTTTGACCTCCAACTGTGACCTTGACCTTTGAGTTAAGGGTCTGGGTGTTGCGCACGACACATCGTCTAATCATTGGTTACATTTGAACCAAGTAATATTAAAATCCCTTTAAGGATGGTTGAGTTACTGACCGGACAGGAAAAAAGCCCTGTTGGTCTTTGAGTTCCAAGTGTGACCTTGACCTTTCAGCTAAGGGTATGGGTTTTGTGCATCACAAGTTGTCTCGTCAAGGGGAATATCTGTGCCAACTAATATTTAAATCCTGTTTTGCATGATATAATTATGGACCGGACAGGAAAAAAAACCTATTGACATATTTATGCCAAGTAATATTGTAATCCCTTGAGGGATGACAGAGTTCTAGACCGGACACAAAACAGACTCTGTTCATGCCCATGTTACTATTTGACTGCCAAGTGTGACCTAGGAGTCTGAAAGTTGTACATGACACATCATCTTATTATGGGGTACATTTGTGCCAAATAATATTAAAATCCCTTCATGGATGGCAGAGTTATGGACCGGGCAGGAAAAATCCCAACTGTGATCTTGGTCTTTGAGCTTGGGGTCCGGGTTTTGCGCATGACACGTCGTCTCATCATGGAGAACATTTGTGCAAAATAATATTAAAATCCGTTGATGAATGACCTAGTTATGGACCGGACACGAAATTGTGGACGGACGGACGCACGAACGGGAACGCGCAATCATATAGTTCCCGAAACTGGTTTTCAACCAGTAGGGGACTAAAAAAAGGCAATAATTCTGACAAAACGCATATCAAAGTTATGGTTCTTGTCCTACGACAATGAGCTGCGTTTACAAAACGCAGAATTATGCCCCCAGGTATATGACCAAAGTTGCTGTTCTTTTTCGAGATTTTAAGTTTAAAGGTGAAGATCATATGTAGATCAAGGTCATCTATATATAGGTTAGTTGTAGGTCTTGCCACAAGTTTTGTTGAGTGTCGGTATGAACTGAAACAGGTCATTAATGTGGTCTGTAGGCAATCTCGTTCGCACTTCCTGATGAAGGTCAAGGTCATCTTGGTAGTTTAATTCCAATCTTGACTAGAAGCTAGTTATGATCATTATGACCAAAAATGTTGTTTATTAAGGGTTTAAGTTTGAAGGTCATGTGAGGTTCAAAGTCACTTATATACAGGTCAGTCTGTAGGTCTTGCCACAAGGATTGTTGCGTGTGCGTATGAACTAAATCGGTTCATTAATGTAAGCTGAGGACAATCTGGTCCGTACGGATAGATGAGGGTCAAGGTCATCTCTATATAGGTCAGTTTGCAGGTATTGCCACAAAGATTGTTGAGTGTCTACGATGTGAATTTTGCCAAGTACCCCCATTGAAGATGAAGTTGAAGTAAATCGGATCATTAATGTGGGTTGAAAGCAATCTGGTTCGTACGGGCGAACAAACGGACGGACGGACAGACAATTCGATTGTTATATGTCCGGGGGCATAAAAAGAGGACATAAACAAGAATTAACCAAAAAATGTCCAATTTTGTAAGTATATAAAGGGTCATAATTCTTACAAAATGCAAGCAAGAGTTATGGTTCTTGGCTAAACAAGTCTGCAAAATTTCAATTTAGCTCTTACAGTATTTAATAAAAGTGGGTCTAAACAAAAAATGTAACCAAGAAATTCCAATTATGTAAGTACATGAAGGGCCATAATTCTGACAAAGTGCCTATTAGAGTTAAAGCTCTTGGCCTACTTACTCAACAAATAATGATACACAAAACTTTGTAAAGTTTCAAAGGTACTGTTCCTATATTTTTTTCAACTAATGATGATAAGCAGGACTGCAAAGTTTTAAAGCTGTAGCTGTTACGGTGACATAAACAAAAGAAATCCCAAGAATTTCAAATTTATCAGTACAGCCACGTGTCAAATAGTTTTGACAAAACATGGACTTGTTTAGGACTCTTGCCTACAGAATAGAAACTGTTATAATAAACAAGTGATAAATGTTTCAAAGCCATATGTCAAACAGTTTACACAAAATATGAACTGGTACGAAAATTTTTCAAAGCTTTATCTCAAAAGGTTTTGTCAAAATATGGGCTGGTACAAAAAAACTTAACCAAGGTGTGACGCCAGTCGTGGTGAGTAGGACAGTTCTACTTATTCTTCAAATAGTCGAGCTAAAACATTTGAATGCAGATGCTTCATCCGTGGATGAAAATTATCAGTAACCTTCTTTTATATGGGAAGTAGCGGGAGACGGTCTACCATCCCAACAAATATCAAAGACAGCGACAAAACTGAAGTAAGTTTAACACGAATCTGTTGGTAAACTGCGCAACATCAGCCAATTCGTATTCCTTGGATAGAACAATAGCGTTGAAACGCTCGAATAAGTCGTCTTCACTTCTTTATGTTTTGACAGTAAGTGGAACACATGTTGAATTTGTCAAATCAAAGCACTGAGAGGACTGATGTGGGCAGCGGTTGACAGCTTCTGGTAATGGGCATGAACAGTTAGCTTAAGTTTGGTGATTCTAGTTAAAACTACTTTTGATTAATAAGCATTTTCAACCTTTCTTTTACCAAATCAAGGGATAAAATAAAATATGAGCAAAGTGCTTATTGAAAATTTTGTGAGGTTTGGTCAATTTTGCTCAAAATCTGTTTTGAATTATAGGCATTTTTTAACAAATCAATAGGGAACACCCTGCTTTTACTGGAACAAGGGGAATAACAGTAAATGTATGCAAAGGTCATGGACTTATTGATAATTATGTGTTATTTGGAGATTCTAGTTATAACAAGAGCTTGTAGAAAACTTGCATGAATTAACTGACAAGGAACAGAAATTATTTGGTCACTGCCTACTGGACATTTAACGTATTGATCTTAAATCAATAATCATGGGTCATTTATCAGTCTTAAATGACCTCCGTATCAAATGTGATCTTAGACAAATGCATTATCTAGTTTTTTGGCAAAACTAGAAATGTGTCCATGGGACACAGATGTCCCCACTACATGACAAAGGACACACATTTTTTCCTAGGTCAGGGGCCATAACTCCTACAATATTGAATGAATCCGGACGTGAACATTCCTGAAAACTTTGGTGACTCTAGGTCAAATACTTTTGGAGCTACGTGCGACACAACATTAAAATGACCAATTTTTAACTAAGTCAGGGGCCATAACTCCTACACGACTGAATGAATCTGGACGCGAAATCCCAGGTGCACAACTGCACATGCTGACCAACATTCCTGTAAACTTTGGTGACTCTAGGTCAAATACTTTTGGAGCTACGCGCAAAACAACATTAAAATGGCCAATTTTTAACTAAGTCAGGGGCCATAACTCCTACATGACTGAATGAATCCGGACATAAAACCCTAGGTGCACAACTGCACATGCTGATCAACATTCCTGTAAACTTTGGTGACTCTAGGTCAAATACTTTTGGAGCTACTCGCGACACAACACTAAAATGACAAAGTTTTACAAAATCAGGGGCCATAACTCCTACATGACTGAATGAATTCGGACGCGAAACCCCAGGTGCACAACTACACATGCTGACCAACATTCCTGTAAAGTTTTGTGATTCTACGTCAAATACTTTTGGAGCTAGGCGCGACACAACATTCTTGAACGGACGGACGGAAGGACGGACGGACGGACACAAGGGCAAATCTATATGCGCCCCCCCCCCCCCAAAGTGGGGGCATAAAAAGTTCTATTGTCAATGTGATATTGACCTTTGACCTACTGAACTCAAAACCAATAGGGGTCATTTGCTGGTCATGACAAATCTCCCGATCTCATGATCCTAGCCCCAAGCGTTCTCCAGTTATCATCCGGAAACTGATTTGTCCACAGACCGACCAACATCCATCATCAAACATTAATATTTATAATATATATTTCTACTCCTTCGAACGAGAGCAATTAAATTCAAATTAGAAGATGCCCATGTCTCCCTAGTCTCCCAATGCAAAGTCGTAATAGGCAAGAGGTCAATAGAGGATAGGAGCGAAAGATAGAGATCATCTCAAGTAAACCGTGTTCCATGTTCAGGCCCCTGTGACCTTGATCTTTGATCGAGTGAGTCCAACATTAACAGGGGTCATCTACTATGCATGTCCAATCATCGTATGAAGTGTCAACATTCTGGGTCAAATGATTCTCAAATTATTGATCTAGAAAGAGTTTTTCTATCTTCATGCCTCTGTGACCTTTCCTTTAAGTCAAGTGACCCCAGAACATTAAGGGTCATCGACTTTGTAATTCCTATCATCGTGACTGAAGGTTCTGGGTCAAATCATTCTAAAGTCATTGGTTGGAAACTGTTTTCAAAGTTCTGCTTCCTGTGACCTAAACGTGATTCAAAAATCAATAGGGGTCATCTCTACATGTCCAATCATCCTATGAAGTTTCAACATTCTGGGTCAATTGGTCCTCAAGTTATTGTATCCATGTTCAGGCCCCGTGTGACATTGACAGGTGATTTTTTTTTTATTTATTTATTTATTTTCCAAATGAGATCTCATCTTGGTAAAAGCAGGCTATGAATATATTATACATAGATAAAAGATATTCAGAATAGTTCTTAAACTAAAAGCAACCATGAAAGAATATTTACAATAAATTTTCATTCAATTTTAAAACAACCAAAACAACTACTACTATCTCCAGTATCAGCACACATCATGATCTTCGGGTTGCATTCAGTCATTTTTCAGCTGTAGATTAATATAATATGCCTAATAACCATGACAGTATGCATGTTTTAGTGTTATATTTTCTGGTCCTTTGAGATCATGGAGTTCATTCAACATATGTGTAATAGAGTTCTGCTTAAGCCGGCGCTAGGGGGCACATTTCATTACCTCTCATGAACAGACTCAATCAAACCGAGTCTGCTATTATTCTTCTTGGCTGCATTCTTAGTTTGAATGATCTCAAATGATTTCATTGCAGTCTTCCGAAACCCGCTTTTGTATAATTATCCGAGAAAAATCGTAAGCCAGAACGTGAATATTTGTGGACGAAAACACCGCAAATCTACCGGCGATTAAAAGGAGAATTTGTTAAAAATAATGTTTCTTCGGATTAATTATACCCTTTAATGATATATCAATCACAATCACCAGCTGGAATGTAATATTAAATCAAATTGAAGAGCATACGTTCGTATTTTCGGGAAACAGGTATGAATTTTTCGCCCCCTCCGTTACGGCTGCAATTACTTTCCTAAGTCGTGCAAATAAAAATTATTTACGTAAATATTATGAAAGGATCGTATCTTTCTCTTTGAAAAAAAATAGGATAACACCTCCTCTGTTGATTTCATGCAATATATCTTTCCATAAACCCATTTCTATGCTACAAAGTTCAACGGATACACGGGTGCAATTTAATCCGAAAATGGAACGCACGCCGTGCTAGTGTTTTCTGATCATGTGACCAAAACAAGCTCTTTGGTGTTGTTATAATAATTAAATTTCGATTAACTTTTCTAACAGGAACTGAGTTTTAATTTAAAACGTTTACAAAAGACGCAACTTGGTTTTAATACCGATTATAGATCTACGCGTATGGTACTATACTATTTTTGTAGGTTATTTATAGTTTATTTTGATCACGTGATGAAGAATTGTTTTGGTCATGTGATCAAAGCAAGCATGCTCATTTTCATACGCGTTGTTTTTATTGTAAAATATAGATTTCGACAAATTTGTACTTAAGCAGCGCATTTTTAGATGGCCAGATTTTATCATAACGGAACCTTATCATCATACCGACAGTGAGCCTTTAGTTGGCCGGATTTTATCATAACGGAAATTTATCATCAAGTCGACAGTGAGGCCTATAGTTGGCCAGATTTTATCATAACGGAACCTTATTATCATGCCGACAGTGAGGCCTTTAGATGGCCAGATTTTATCATAATGGAACCTTATTATCATACCGACAGTGAGGCCTTTAGTTGGCCAGATTTTATCATAACGGAACCTTATTATCATACAGACAGTGAGGCCTTTAGTTGGCCAGATTTTATCATAACGGAACCTTATTAACATACCGACAGTGAGACCTTTAGATGGCCAGATTTTATCATAACGGAACCTTATTATCATACCGACAGTGAGACCTTTTATCATACCGACAGTGAGGCCTTTAGTTGGCCAGATTTTATCATAACGGAACCTTATTAACATACCGACAGTGAGACCTTTAGATGGCCAGATTTTATCATAACGGAACCTTATTATCATGCCGACAGTGAGGCCTTTAGATGGCCAGATTTTATCATAATGGAACCTTATCAACAGAACCTTATTATCATACCGACAGTGAGGCCTTTAGATGGCCAGATTTTATCATAATGGAACCTTATTATCATACCGACAGTGAGGCATTTAGTTGGCCAGATTTTATCATAATGGAACCTTATTATCATACCGACAGTGAGGCCTTTAGCTGGCCAGATTTTATCATAACGGAACCTTATTATCATACAGACAGTGAGGCCTTTAGTTGGCCAGATTTTATCATAACGGAACCTTATTAACATACCGACAGTGAGACCTTTAGATGGCCAGATTTTATCATAACGGAACCTTATTATCATACCGACAGTGAGACCTTTTATCATACCGACAGTGAGGCCTTTAGTTAGCCAGATTTTATCATAACGGAACCTTATTATCATACAGACAGTGAGGCCTTTAGTTGGCCAGATTTTATCATAACGGAACCTTATTAACATACCGACAGTGAGACCTTTAGATGGCCAGATTTTATCATAACGGAACCTTATTATCATACCGACAGTGAGACCTTTAGATGGCCAGATTTTATCATAACGGAACCTTATCATCATGCCGACAGTGAGACCTTTAGTTGGCCAGAGTTTATCATAACGGAACCTTATCATCATGCCGACAGTGAGGCCTTTAGGTGGCCAGATTTTATCATAATGGAACCTTATCATCATACCGAGAATGAGACCTTTAGATGGCCAGATTTTATCATAATGGAACCTTATTATCATACCGACAGTGAGGCCTTTAGTTGACCAGATTTTATCATAACAGAACCTTATCATCATGCCGACAGTGAGGCCTTTAGGTGGCCAGATTTTATCATAATGGAACCTTATTATCATACCGACACTTAGACCTATAGATGGCCAGATTTTATCATAATGGAACTTTATCATCATACCGAGAGTGAGGCCTTAAGTTGGCCAGATTTTATCATAACGGAACCTTATTATCATGCCGACAGTGAGACCTTTAGACGGCCAGATTTTATCATAACGGAACCTTATCATCATGCCGACAGCGAGGCCTTTAATGAGCTGGATTTTATCATAATGGGACCTTTTTATCATGCCGACAGTGAGGCCTTAAGATGGCCAGATTTTATCATAACATAACCTTATTATCATGCCGACAGTGAGGCATTTAGGTGGCCAGATTTTATCATAATGGAACCTTATTATCATACCGACAGTGAGGCCTTTAGATGGCCAGATTTTATCATAACGGAACCTTATCATCAAACCGAGAGTGAGCCTTTAGTTGGCCGGATTTTATCATAACGGAAATTTATCATCAAGCCGACAGTGAGGCCTTTAGTTGGCCAGATTTTATCATAACGGAACCTTATTATCATGCCGACAGTGAGGCCTTAAGGTGGCCATATTTTATCATAATGGAACCTAATTATCATACAGACAGTGAAAATTTTAGTTGGCCAGATTTTATCATAATGGAACCTTATTATCATACCGACAGTGAGGCCTTTAGATGACCAGATTTTATCATAATGGAACCTTATTTTCATACCGACAGTGAGGCCTTTAGATGGCCAGATTTTATCATAACGGAACCTTATCATCATACCGACAGTGAGCCTTTAGTTGGCCGGATTTTATCATAACGGAAATTTATCATCAAGCCGACAGTGAGGCCTTTAGTTGGCCAGATTTTATCATAACGGAACCTTATTATCACGCCGACAGTGAGGCCTTAAGGTGGCCAGATTTTATCATAACGGAACCTTATTATCATACAGACAGTGAGAATTTTTGTTGGCCAGATTTTATCATAATGGAACCTTATTATCATACCGACAGTGAGGCCTTTAAATGGCCAGATTTTATCATAACGGAACCTTATTATCATGCCGACAGTGAGGCTTTTAGGTGGCCAGATTCTATCATAATGGAACCTTATTATCATACCGACAGTGAGGCCTTTAGATGGCCAGATTTTATCATAACGGAACCTTATCATCATACCGACAGTGAGGCCTTTAGTTGACCAGATTTTATCATAACAGAACCTTATCATCATGCCGACAGTGAGGCCTTTAGGTGGCCAGATTTTATCATAATGGAACCTTATTATCATACCGACACTGAGACCTTTAGATGGCCAGATTTTATCATAATGGAACTTTATTATCATAGCGACAGTGAGGCCTTAAGTTGGCCAGATTTTATCATAACGGAACCTTATTATCATGCCGACAGTGAGGCCTTTAGATGGCCAGATTTTATCATAACGGAACCTTATCATCATGCCGACAGCGAGGCCTTTAATCAGCTGGATTTTATCATAATGGGACCTTTTTATCATGCCGACAGTGAGGCCTTAAGATGGCCAGATTTTATCATAACATAACCTTATTATCATGCCGAAAGTGAGGCATTTAGGTGGCCAGATTTTATCATAATGGAACCTTATTATCATACCGACAGTGAGGCCTTTAGATGGCCAGATTTTATCATAACGGAACCTTATCATCATACCGAGAGTGAGCCTTTAGTTGGCCGGATTTTATCATAACGGAAATTTATCATCAAGCCGACAGTGAGGCCTTTAGTTGGCCAGATTTTATCATAACGGAACCTTATTATCATGACGACAGTGAGGCCTTAAGGTGGCCAGATTTTATCATAATGGAACCTTATTATCATACAGACAGTGAGAATTTTAGTTGGCCAGATTTTATCATAATGGAACCTTATTATCATACCGACAGTGAGGCCTTTAGATGACCAGATTTTATCATAACGGAACCTTATTATCATGCCGACAGTGAGGCTTTTAGGTGGCCAGATTCTATCATAATGGAACCTTACTATCATACCGACAGTGAGGCCTTTAGATGGCCAGATTTTATCATAACGGAACCTTATCATCATACCGACAGTGAGCCTTTAGTTGGCCAGATTTTATCATAACGGAAATTTATCATCAAGCCGACAGTGAGGCCTTTAGTTGGCCAGATTTTATCATAACGGAACCTTATTATCATGCCGACAGTGAGGCCTTAAGGTGGCCAGATTTTATCATAACGGAACCTTATTATCATACAGACAGTGAGAATTTTAGTTGGCCAGATTTTATCATAATGGAACCTTATTATCATACCGACAGTAAGGCCTTTAGATGGCCAGATTTTATCATAACAGAACCTTATTATCATGCCGACAGTGAGGCTTTTAGGTGGCCAGATTCTATCATAATGGAACCTTATTATCATACCGACAGTGAGGCCTTTAGATGGCCAGATTTTATCATAACGGAACCTTATCATCATACCGACAGTGAGGCTTTAGTTGGCCAGATTTTATCATAACGGCCAGACTTTATCAAAACGGAACCTTATTATCAAACCGACAGTGAGGCATTTAGTTGGCCAGACCTTATCATAACGGAACCTTATTATCATACCGACAGTGAGACCTTTAGTTGGCCAGATTTGATCTTAATGGAACCTTATTGTCATACCGACAGTGAGGCCTTTAGGTGGCCAGACTTTATCATAATGGAACCATATTATCATTCCGACAGAGAGGCATTTAGATGGCCAGATTTTATCATAATGGAACCATATTATCATACCGACAGTGAGACCTTTAGATGGCCAGATTTTATCGTAATGGAACCTTATTAACAGAAACCTATTATCATGCCGACAGTGAGACCTTTAGATGGCCAGATTTTATCATAATGGAACCTTATTAACAGAAACCTATTATCATACCGACAGTGAGACCTTTAGATGGCCAGATTTTATCATAATGGAACCTTATTAACATTCCGACAGAGAGGCATTTAGATGGCCAGATTTTATCATAATGGAACCTTATTAACATTCCGACAGAGAGGCATTTAGATGGCCAGATTTTATCATAATGGAACCTTATTATCATACCGACAGTGAGGCATTTAGTTGGCCAGATTTTATCGTAATGGAACCTTATTATCATTCCGACAGAGAGGCCTTCAGTTGGCCAGATTTTTTCATAACGGAACCTTATTATCATACAGACAGTGAGGCATTTAGTTGGCCAGATTTTATCATAACGGAACCTTACTATCATACCGACAGTGAGACCTTTAGATGGCCAGATTTTATCATAATGGAACCTTATTATCATACCGACAGTGAGACCTTTAGATGGCCATATTTTATCATAATGGAACCTTATCATCATGCCGACAGTGAGACCTTAAGTTGGCCAGAGTTTATCATAACGGGACCTTATCATCATGCCGACAGTGAGGCCTTTAGGTGGCCAGATTTTATCATAATGGAACCTTATCATCATACCGTCAGTGAGACCTTTAGATGGCCAGATTTTATCAAAGTTGAAGGACATAAGGAAATAAATTTCTAGACTTTATTTAATGTATAAGTATCATTGAAAATTTTAGGGTCCATCTCTACATAATGGAACCTTACTACCATACCGACAGTGAGACCTTTAGATGGCCAGATTTTATCATAATGGAACCTTATCACCATACCGACAGTGAGACCTTTAGTTGGCCAGATTTTATCATAACAGAACCTTATTATCATGCCGACAATGAGGCCTTTAGGTGGCCAGATTTTATCATAACAGAACCTTATCACCATACCGACAGTGAGACCTTTAGGTGGCCAGATTTTATCATAATGGAACCTTATTATCATACCGACAGTGAGGCATTTAGTTGGCCAGATTTTATCATAACGGAACCTTATCATCATACCGACAGTGAGACCTTTATTTGGCCAGATTTTATCATAATGTAGGCATAGGAAATAGAGATCAATATAATTGCACCTTTACTAATCCTACCAGATGTTCTGTATTACAAAAGTGCTTCTATTGTGACATTTTGATACAAGCAAAACTGTATTATCTGCACTATTAATTACTTACTGGTATTTCATTTTATTATTGGCTTATTAAAAGTTAACTTTTTAACATAAGTAAGTTGACAAACTCATAGGAACCATGTATCGATGGGTAAATCAAACACTAATGAATAAATCCAAAATATTTTTGTTGTGCAAAAAAGTATGATATTGTGTCTAAAACAGTTTTCATTTTCCACTCAATTGTGTAATTGTAAGGGAAGTAAACTAATAGATATCTCTACTTTTAAGTACTAGCCCAAGGCAAGAGTTGTCATTCTTTGTGGATCACAACTTTAAATTAACAAGAGGACCATGATGGTCCTGAATCGCTCACCTCTTCCCACATGACCCAGTTTTGAGTATGACGTCGTTTTTTCTATTATATGACATAGTGACCTAGTTTCTGAGCTCATGTGACCCAGTTTGGAACTTGACCTAGATATTATCAAGATAAAAATTCTGATCAATTTTCATGAAGATCCATTGAAAAATATGGTCTCTAGAGAGGTCACAAGGTTTTTCTATTATTTGACCTATTGACCTAGTTTTCGAAGGTACGTGACCCTGTTTTGAATTTTACCTAGATATTATCAAGGTGAACATTCTCACTAATTTTCATGAAGATCTCATGAAAAATATGGACTCTAGAGAGGTCACAAGGTTTTTCTATTTTCATACCTACTGGCCTAGTTTTTAACCGCACGTGACCCAGTTTCGAAACTGACCTAGATATCATCAAAGTAATCATTCAGATCAATTTTCATGAAGATCCATTGAAAAATATGGCCTCTAGAGAGGTCAAAAGATTTTAATAATTTAGACCTACTGACCTAGTTTTTGACCGCAGATGACCCAGTTTCAAACTTGAACTAGATATCATCAAGATGAACATTCAGACCAACTTTCATACAGATCCCATGAAAAGTATAGCCTCTAGAGAGGTCACAAGGTTTTTTTATTATTTGACCTCTGACCTACTTTTTTAAGGCACGTGACCCAGTTTCAAACTTGACCTAGATATCATCAAGATGAACATTCTGACCAATTTTCATGAAGATCCATTCAAGGGTATGGCCTCTAGAGAGGTCACAATGTTTTAATATTTCAAGACCTACTGACCTAGCTTTTGATCGCAGTTGACCCAGTTTCAAACTTGACCTATATATCATCAAGATAAACATTCAGACCAACTTTCATACAGATCCCATGAAAAATATGGCCTCTAGAGAGGTCACAAGGTTTTTTCATTATTTGACCTACTGACCTACTTTTTGACGGCACGTGACCCACTTTCGAACTTGACCTAGATATCATCAAGATGAACATTCTGACCAATTTTTATGGAGATCCATTCATGAGTATGGCCACTAGAGAGGTCACAAGGTTTTTCTATTTTTAGACAACTGACCTAGTTTTTGACCGTACATAGCCCTGTTTCAAACTTGACCTAGATATCATCAAGATGAACATTCAGACCAACTTTCATACAGATCCCATGAAAAGTATAGCCTCTAGAGAGGTCACAAGGTTTTTTTATTATTTGACCTCTGACCTACTTTTTTAAGGCACGTGACCCAGTTTCAAACTTGACCTAGATATCATCAAGATGAACATTCTGACCAATTTTCATGAAGATCCATTCAAGGGTATGGCCTCTAGAGAGGTCACAATGTTTTATTATTTCAAGACCTACTGACCTAGCTTTTGATCGCAGTTGACCCAGTTTCAAACTTGACCTATATATCATCAAGATAAACATTCAGACCAACTTTCATACAGATCCCATGAAAAATATGGCCTCTAGAGAGGTCACAAGGTTTTTTCATTATTTGACCTACTGACCTACTTTTTGACGGCACGTGACCCACTTTCGAACTTGACCTAGATATCATCAAGATGAACATTCTGACCAACTTTTATGGAGATCCATTCATAAGTATGGCCACTAGAGAGGTCACAAGGTTTTTCTATTTTTAGAACTACTGACCTAGTTTTTGACCGTACATGGCCCTGTTTCAAACTTGACCTAGATATCATCAAGATGAACATTCAGACCAACTTTCATACAGATCCCATGAAAAATATGGCCTCTAGAGAGGTCTCAAGGTTTTTCTATTATTTGATCTACTGACCTAGTTTTTGATGGCACATGACCCACTTTCGAACTTGACCTAGATATCATCAAGATGAACATTCAGACCAACTTTCATACAGATCCCATGAAAAATATGGCCTCTAGAGAGGTCACAAGGTTTTTCTATTATTTGACCTACTGACCTAGTTTTTGACGGCACGTGACCCAGTTTCGAACTTGATCTAGATATTATCAAGGTGAACATTCTGACCAATTTTCATGAAGATCTCATGAAATATATGGCCTCCAAAGAGGTCACAAGGTTTTTCTATTTTTTAGACCTACTGACCTAGTTTTTGACCGCACGTGACCCAGTTTCGAACTTGATCTAGATATCATCAAGATGAACATTCAGACCAACTTGCATACAGATCCCATGAAAAAAATGGCCTCTAGAGAGGTCACAAGGTTTTTCTATTATTTGACCTACTGACCTAGTTTTTGACAGCACGTAACCCAGTTTCAAACTTGACCTAGAAATCATCAAGATGAACATTCTGACCAATTTTCATGAAGATCCATTGAAAATTATGGCCTCTAGAGTGGTCACAAGGTTTTTCTATTTTTAGACCTACTGACCTACGTTTTGGCCGCACGTGACCCAGTTTCGAACTTGACCTAGAATTTACCAAGATGAACATTCTGACCCATTTTCATAAAGATCCCATGAAAACTGTGACCTCTTGAGATGTCACAAGGAAAAGTTTACGCACGCACGCACGGACGCACGCACGGACGACGGACGCTGCGCGATCACAAAAGCTCACCTTGTCACTTCGTCACAGATGAGCTAAAAATTAAAACTTGTGTTCTTGATAACAAAACTATCATAAACTTCACATTTGTGAAATCATTTTTGGTTAGTTGAAGGACATAAGGAAATAAATTTCTAGACTTTATTTAATGTATAAGTATCATTGAAAATTTTAGGGTCCATCTCTACATAATGGAACCTTACTACCATACCGACAGTGAGGCCTTTAGTTGGCCAGACTTTATCATAATGGAACCTTACTACCATGCCGACAGTGAGGCCTTTAGATGGCCAGATTTTTTCATAATGGAACCTTACTACCGTACCGACAGTGAGGCCTTTAGTTGGCCAGATTTTATCATAATTGAACCTTATTACCGTACCGACAGCCTTTGTCAATCTCAAGGATTTTACAAATTCATCTAAACGTTGGTCTTCTTTTGTCTGTGTGTCTTCCAACGGCGTCGATGTCGTCTCTGGTTTATCATCTCTGAAAATGAAAAGATTAAGTTTGTGTGCGATTCCTTTTCTTAATTTGACAAATGAAATGAAAAAGTTATTTATATAATGTCAATATTTGATTAATGTTATACTGTATGGTGTCAAGGAAATATGAGTCCTTTAAAGAAAATAATAAAAAATTCAAGGTAGTGTGTGTGTGTGTGTGTGTGTGTGTGTGTGTGTGTGTTCGGGTTTAACGTCTTTTTCAACAATTTTTCAGTCATATAAACGACGGTGTCTACTTGTAGCAGTGAGCACAATGCCCCTTTATAGTGCTGCCTCACTGGAATATCACGCCGTAGACACGTGACATGATACCCTACCCAGTCACATTATACTGACACCGGGCTGACCAGTCCTAGCACTATCCCCTTAATGCTAAGCGCCAAGCGAGGAAGCTACTAGTACCATTTTTTACGTCTTTTGTATGACGCGGCCGGGGATCGAACCCACGACCTCCCGCACTCGAAGCGGACGCTCTACCACTAGGCTACCGAGGCGGTTAAATTAAAGGTAGAACTGTAAGAATAATTTTGAATAACAAGAACAAAAGATATGCTAAAAGAACTTGGGTGGATGTCATTTAATGAAAGATGTAATTTCGACACGGGCTGTCTTATTTACAAAGCTTGCAACAATTTAGCACCTTCATATATCTCTGAAATTTTAACATTTTCCAGCAATGAAACATACGATCTAAGATCTTTTGTTACAATGGTGCAAATGTTTAGAATTCCATACCAAATGAAATTCGCTCCACATGTTCTCTAACATCTTTAACAAGAGATCACAGAGTGATCTTGGCGCCCACCATTGAGCCATTTTTGATTGTTCCAAATTTCAAGACTAGCTCAAGGTCAAAATCAAGGTCAAATTTCATTTCAGTACATATCACTGTGCATGTGGTCCATGCATGTAGTCCAAATCTGAAAGCTGTAGCTTGAGAAATGTGAAAGTTGGTCACAAGATCAATTTCAAGGTCAAAATTCATTTCGGTATACAAAACTATGCATGTGCTTTAAATTTGGAGGCTGCAGATTGAGAAATGTGAAGGTAGGTACTAGATAAAAATCAATGTCAAATTTCAATTCAGAACACAAAAATATGCATGTGGTCCAAATTTGAAGGCTGTAATTTGAGAAGTGTGAAAGTAGGTCAGTAGGTCAAAGTCAAGGTCAAATTTCATTTCGGAACACAAAACTATGCAAGTGGTCCAAATCTAAAGCATGTACCTTCAAAAATGTGAAAGTAGGTCACTAGGTCAATGTCAAGGTCAAAGTTTTTTTCGGTACACAAAACTATGCATGTGGTCCAAATTTGAAAGTTGTAGCTTGGGAAATGTGAAAGTAGGTCACCAGGTCAATGTCAAGGTCAAAGTTCTTTTCAGTACACAAAACTATGCATGTGGTCCAAATTTGAAGGCTGTAGCTTGAGAAATGTGAAAGTAGGTCACTAGGTCAAAATCAAGGTCAAATTTCATTACGGAACACAAAACTATGCATGTGGTCCAAATTTGAAGCCTGTACCTTCAAAAATGTGAAAGTAGGTCACTAGGTCAATGTCAAGGTCAAAGTTTTTACCGGTGCACAAAACTATGCATGTGGTCCAAATTTGAAGACTGTAGCTACAGAAATGTGAAAGTAGGTCACTAGGTCAAAATCAAGGTCAACTCATGTTAATGTTCATCTTGCCACTCAAAACTATACATGTGGTCCAAATTTGAATGTTGTAGGTTATAGACAAGTAGATTTTAAAAGCTTTTCCCTATGTAAGTCAATATGAACCATGTGACCCCCGGGGGCGGGGCCATATTTTACCCTAGGGGGATAATTTGAACAAACTTGGTAGAGAACCACTAGATGATGCTACATAACAAATATCAAAGCCCTAGGCTTTGTGGTTTGGACAAGAAGATTTTCAAAGTTTTTCCTTTATATAAGTCTATGTAAACCATGTGACCCCCAGGGCGGGGCCATATTTGACCCTAGGGGGATAATTTGAACAATCTTAGTAGAAGACCACTAGATGATGCTTCATACCAAATATCAAAGCCATAGGCTCTGTGGTTTTGGACAAGAATATTTTCAAAATATTTCCCTATATAAATCTATGTAAATTATAAAAATAAACAAAGGGCCATAACTCACTCAATAATTGTTGAACCAGTCTGATTTTCAGATGGACACAACTAGGGTACCAATACATCATTCTGACAAAGTTTGGTCAAAATCCCCCCAGTAGTTTCTGAGGAGATGCGATAACGAGAAATTGTTAACGGACGGACGGACGGACGTCCGGACGTTCTAACGAAACGGTCTTTATGTGACAGCCCCATTGTTCTCTCTATTGTTCTAACAGTCACATAAAAAGAAAAATAGTCACATAAACAGAACGGAATGAATGACATCAAAGAGAAAGTACCGTTATGCAGTCACTTAACCATCATTTCGCGGGCACGGACTGACGGAATGACGGACGGACGGACCATGGACGCAGAGTGATTTGAATAGCCCACCATCTGATGATGGTGGGCTAAAAATAAGTATAACAAGAGATCACAGAGTGATCTTGGCGCCCACCATTGAGCCATTTTTGAATGTTCCAAATTTCAAGACTAGCTCAAGGTCAAAATCAAGGTCAGAGTTCATTTCGGTACAGCTAATATAGTGCATGTGGTTGAAGGTACAGGCATGTGGTCCATGCATGTGGTCCAAATTTGAAAGCTGTAGCTTGAGAAATGTGAAAGTAGGTCACTAGATCAATTTCAAGGTCAAAGTTCATTTCAGTACATAAAACTATGCATGTGCTTCAAATATGAAGGCTGTAGCTTGAGAAATGTGAAGGTAGGTACTAGGTAAAAATCACAGTCAAATTTCAATTCAAAACACAAAACTATGCATGTGGGCCAGATTTGAAGCCTGTAGCTTAAGAAATGTGAAATAAGGTCACTAGGTCAATCTCAAGGTCAAAGTTCATTTCGGTACACAAAACTATGCATGTGGTCCAAATTTGAAAGCTGTAGCTTGAAAAAGTGAAAGTAGGTCACTAGGTCAAAATCAAGGTCAAATTTCATTTCTGAACAGAAAACTATGCATGTGGTCCAAATTTGAAGCCTGTTCCTTCAAAATGTAAAAGTAGGTCATTAAGTCAATGTCAATGTCAAAGTTTATTTCGGTACACAAACCTACGCATGTGGTCCAAATTTGACAGCTGTAGCTACAGAAGTGTGAAAGTAGGTCACTAGGTCAAGATCAACTCGTGTCAAGGTTCTGAATGTTGTAGGTTATGAACAAGAAGATTTTTAAAGTTTTTCACTATATAAGTCTAAATAAACATGTGTCCCCCGGGGCGGGGCCATATTTGACCCTAGGGGTATAACCTGAACAAACTTGGTAGAGAACCACTAGATGTTGATGATGCTACATTACAAATATCAAAGCCCTAGGCCATGTGGTTTTTGACAAGAAGATTTTCAAAACTTTTCCCTATATAAATCTATGTATACTATAAGAATAAACAAAGGGCCATAACTCACTCAAAAATTGTTGAACCAGTCTGATTTTCAAGGGGACACAACTTGGGTACTAATACATCATTCTGACAAAGTTTGGTCAGAATCCCCCCGGTAGTTTCTGAGGAGATGTGATAACGAGAAATTGTTAACGGACGGAAGGACGGAAGGACCACGGAGGCAGAGTGATTTGAATAGCCCACCATCATCAGATGGTGGGCTAAAAAGTATATCTTACAGTTGTCTGCTTAAAGAATCTTTTCGTTTATATCAGCTGAATTATAACTATGCTGTCACTAATTCATTGCCTAAATGGAAATTGTATAAATGGATACTTAAGGCAATATCTATTTTAAAGGGGTATTTGTCTAAGAATGAATGTGATATTAATTAGGTTATGTCATAGTGTAAAAGGCCTCCGTGGCCGAGTGGTTAAGGTCGCTGACTTCAAATCACTTGCCCCTCATCGATGTGGGTTCGAGCCTCACTCGGGGCGTTGAATTCTTCATGTGAGGAAGCCATCCAGCTGGCTTACGGAAGGTCGGTGGTTCTACCCAGGTGCCCGCTTGTGATGAAATAATGCACGGAGGGGCACCTGGGGTCTTCCTCCACCACTAAAGCTGGAAAGTCGCCATATGACCTATCATGTGTCGGGGCCACGTTAAATCAAAAAAAAAAAAATTGTATTTGGTTGTTGTTGTTGTTTAGAAGGCAACATTTAAAATTAATTTGTGTACTGATCTATATCTTCATGTGCTACCTTCTATAAATAAAGATGTTATTATTATTATTATTATTATTATTATTATTATATACAGTCATATAACCCGCCCGCTTAGCTCAATAGGGGGAGCGCAGATCTATGGATCGTGGGGTCGTGAGTTCGATCTCTGGGCGGGCCGTATGTTCTCCACGACGATTTGATAAAAGACATTATGTATGAAATCATTCGTCCTCCACCTCTGATTCATGTATAAAACTTACTTATATACAGTGCGATAAAAGTAACACAATAACATATGTCTGAAAATTAACTAATTAATTAATTTTAACACAAAAATGGTAACCTTCTTTCTGGCGCATTCATTAAACTGAAAACGAAAGGAATTTTCCACGTGATGTCCGACAAAAATTGCTAGACTTCTACATAAATCTAAAATGGCGGACAAATCATTTCGTTTTCATGAGTCCTATCCCGAAATTTCACTCCAACCAATCCAAGATGACAGCTTTATACAGACTAAGAAGGCAATCAAGAGGGTCATGGTGACCCTGGATCGCTCACCAGAGTAATATGAGCTACATGTTTCAAATGTCATCCTGATGATAAAATATTAAGAAAGTCAGTAGGTCACATTCATGGTCAATGAAATTCAGTTTCACGATTTGTGTGCAAAACTGTGTATGTCATCAAAATGTCAAGACTGTATCTTAAAAAACAAGAAAGTAGGTCAGTAGGTTAAGGTCACAGTCAAGTGACATCATATTACTTGGGGTCATCAGGTAATTATAATTAAAATTGAACAGTCTTGAAAATAGGATCAGATGATTTTTTAAGTATTTTTCCTATATAACTCACATAATAACTCAGTGACCCCAGGGCGGGGCCCCTTTTAACCCCAGGGGCATAATTTGAACAATTTTGGTAGAGGACTACTAGACAATGCATCATACCAAATATCAAAACCTAGGTCGTATGGTTTCTGACAAGAAGATTTTTAAAGCTTTTTCCTATATGTCTATATAAAACTTAGGACCCCCAGGACAGGGCCTCTTTTCACCAAAGGGGTACAATTTGAACAATATTGGTTGAGGACCATAAGACAATGCTACAAACCAAATATCAAAGGTCTAAGTGCTGTGGTTTCAGACAAGAAGATTTTTAAACTTGATTTCCTGTATAAGTCTACGTAAAACTTGGGACCCCCGGAGCGGGGCCATATTTGACCCTAGGGGGATAATTTGAATAATCTTGGTAGAGGACCACTAGATGATGCTACATAACAAATATCAAAGTCCTAGGTCATGTGGTTTTGTACAAGAAGATTTTCAAAACTTTCCCTATATAAGTCTATATAAACCATGTGACCCCCGGGGCGGGGCCATATTTGACCCAAGGGGGATAATTTTAACAATCTTGGTAGAGGACCACTAGATGATGCTACATACCTAATATCAAAGCCCTAGGCCATGTGGTTTTGTACAAGAAGATTTTCAAAGTTTTTCCTATATGAGTCTATATAAACCATGTGACCCCCGGAGCGGGGCCATATTTGACCCTAGGGGGATAATTTGAATAATTTTGGTAGATGACCACTAGATGGTGCTACATACCAGATATCAAAGCCCTAGGCTCTGTGGTTTTGGACAAGACGATTTTTAAAGTTTTTCCTTTCGGTTGCCATGGCAACCAGAGTTATGCATGGAACTCAATTCTTTGAACAATTTTGAAAAGGGGCCACCCAAGGAGCATTCCTGTGAAGTTTGGATGAAATTGGCCTAGCGGTTTATGAGAAGATGTCGTTTAAAGTAAAAGTTTACGGACGACGGAGAACGGACGCCGGACGAAAAGCGATCACAAAAGCTCACCTTGTCACTCCGTGACAGGTGAGCTAACAAGAGCTGTCAGTGGACAGCGCGCTCGACTATTCTCAGTGCTTGATAGTATAATATAAGCAATGAGTAAAACTTTAACATTACAATAAGCATATTCTAAGTCGAAAAGGGGCCATAATTCAGTCAAAATGCTTGATAGAGTTGCCTCCTCCTTTTTACAAACTTGGGTCATGATGGGCAACAAGTATGCAAAATATGAAAGCAATATCTCAATGGACTTTGCAAATATTTGGGGTGGTACGCAAACTTTAACATTTATTCTAAGTTGAAAAGGGGCCATAATTCAGTCAAAATGCTTGATAGAGTTGCCTCCTCCTTTTTACAGACTGGGGTCATGATGGTAAACAAGTATGCAAAATATAAAAGCAATATCTCAATGGACATTGAAAATATTTGGGGTGGTACGCAAACTTTAACATTTGTGTGACGCTCACGCTCACGCTACGCTAACGCCGACGCCGGGGCGAGTAGGATAGCTCCCCTATTCTTCGAATAGTCGAGCTAAAAAGTGGCCAAGAGAAACGCCCTGCACTAGTATACTACATATCTATATTTAACGCGCATTGAACACTTTAAAATCCTCTAGCTATATTGGTAACGACACCGGAAAATTTCCATACTGCCGTGGCGGTCCGGGTTCGATTCCCGAAGCGGTCATCTTTTTTTTCTTGATTTGGCATTAAATTTTTCAAATAGTTTAGAAACAAAAACTCATATTCTAATGTTCAGAATATGACCAAACTTCAATTTGAAAGAAAGATCATTTTAGCCAAAATCTGGAGGTCAGTGCCTTTAAAATGAGAAATGATAATTTGAACTATTGGTATGATTTTTTCAATCGATATGTTTTGAAACATACTAAACTGTACTGTTTGTCTATGTAATATTTAGTAATATTATAAACCCTTCTCAAATGCGCTCATTTGACTGGTCGAAAGGGGTTCACGCGCGGGTCCGCTAAAAGCGATATTGACCCGCAAAAGTGATAATGACTCTTGTGATATCACTTTTTTTTCTTAAATGCATGAAATATGGGCCAGTCAAATGAGTGCATTTGAGAAGGGCATATAATATAACAATTTATAGACTTATGTTTCGGTCAATATGTGTTTTACGGACCTGTAAAAACACATACTAACCTCAACATAAGTCAATAACTGTATACGAATGCATAAATTTGATCGCCTAGTCAATGTATATTTTAAATACTTCATCATTGATATCTGTACATTCTTCATTCTCACTGTACTTATGTAAAATGATTTATTACTGCATGCTGTATATACTATGATGACGAGGAATTTCTTATGTTCAAGTAATATTATTATGAAAATTCTGTTCTGTTCTGTTCTGTTCTGTTCTGTTCTGTTGAATATTAATTTGCATTCTGAAGAAAATTCCTTTGGTCAATAATCAATAGCGGTCAAATTTTCTATAAAGAAATAAGAAGGACTAAAATAATTGCCTTTTGGTAAGTTCGATATGTGGATTTATCAAGTCGATAAATCCACATATCGACCGAACCTAAAAGGCAATAATTGTTTTATTATTAAATCCAGCTTACTTATAAGTATAAAAATTGAATACAAATATTTGCAGCTTTGCAGTAAATTGTGTACGACGTCGCATTGTTTTGACGTCAAACCGCGATGACGTCACAGCTGGATGTCAATACGTGTTTTTGGCTCAGCCTTCGAGTCAATACGGCTTTTTATCATTGATCATGTGACTACATCTAGACCAATGGAAAGGACTATAAATATAGATTTAATAATACAGTTATTTATAGTGCAAAATGTTTATCCATTTTCAGCATTAGATTCATCAAATTCATCAAATGCTATTCTTAAAATAAATGTTATCTTTAATTTCGACTGACCCACGCCATGATTTATGATGTCATCATATCATTTTTTCCTTCTATTTTCTATATAAAAGGTGTGAAAAAGTGTCATACACGTCATACATTCATATCAAACCATTGATATGAAACCTTAGGTGCAAGCGATTTCTTACTCTCAATGAATATATCTTTCTTATAATATACAAATGCATATTTCATTTTGTAAAATAAAAATTTGATGAATCCACATACAGTTTATTTTCACTTATTTTGAAGAATAATTAACTTCGGTACGAAGTTGTTGTTGTAGCGTCATATGCAGATGATACATAATTCTTGTTTGAAATACACAACTTTGTTCATGATTAAAGTTGTCAAAAAGATTTCAGTTTTTTAGTTTGTATGGCCCAAATGGGTCAAGTGTTCCCATTTGAGCAAAGTAGACAGATGATCTTACAATAGGGAGAAGTAGTAGTTTACCTTTTTGTGGGTTTAGCTGCTAAAAGGGGCCAAGTGAAACCATTTGAACAAAACTGAAAAAGGTCCATACCGGGATGCTACAGACTTTGTGTAGTAAAGATCCGTCCTGAGTAGAAGTTGTTTAAAGCATGTTCTATTTTTAGCCCTTGCGACCCCTAAAAAGGACCAAGCACAACTATATGAATATTTGAGACAGGGTCTTAAAAGGATGCTACAGACCAAGTTTAGTGATAAGTCTTTAAGTAGTTTGGAAGAAGTGGTTTAAAGCATGATCTACTTATAGCTCTGAGGCCCACAAAATGGGGCAAGTGGAATCATTTGAATTAACTTGATAGAGGACAAAACAAGGATGCAACAGACCAAGTTTGATGAAGGTCCGTCAAGTCGTTCATGAGAAGAAATCGTTCAAATGTTGTTTTTTCTGTATCAAGCACTAGCGGACTCTTTTTTCGTTCAACATGAAAGTTGGGTGTAGTTTCAGGGGAGATTTTTTAAGCTGAAATGTTGATAATGGACGACACCTACACTAATAGGTTAACCTTCTGGTTTAGGTGCGCAAATAAATAAGTCCATTTTCTCTTCATTGAGGGTTGTTAAACAAGTGCTGTCATAGGAGACAGCGCGCTCGACTATTTCGATGCTGGATAGTAAAAAATGGGCACATCTGAGGAAGCTGGAGCAGTCTCTGTGGAGTGTTTAATGACTCCAATGTGAATGAAGGTATTGGACAATAGCTTATGTTTGAGTCAAAAGAATTAAGTAATAAGAGAGATAAAGATAAAGTTATCAAAACATTAAATAAGTACAATTCTAAGCGAAAAGGGAGCATAATCTATGAAATATTGGTGCAAGAGTGACGCACGTTGTGTCATTTGATGTAGGTGATGATGTGTAACAACTACTTTAAGTTTGAATCAAATCCATTTAGTAATAACCGAGATTGAGTGAAAGTGCACCAAAACTTTAACCTGAAATTTAAAGTAAAAAGGGGACATATATCATGAAATATTGTAGCTAGAGTTATGGTCCTGGTGTTATATGATGTGAATGATAATGCCGAACAACTATTTTAAGTTTGAATCAAACCCTCTCTGTAATAACAGAGATATAGTGAAAAAGCATCAAAATTAACCTTAAATTCTAAGTAAAATGGGGCATTATTCATGAAAACAGAGTTATGAAATATTGGTGCAAGAGTGACGCACGTTGTGTCATTTGATGTATGTGATGATGTGTAACAACTACTTTAAGTTTGAATCAAATCCATTTAGTAATAACCGAGATTGAGTGAAAGTGCACCAAAACTTTAACCTGAAATTTTAAGTAAAAAGGGGACATATATCATGAAATATTGTAGCTAGAGTTATGGTCCTGGTGTTATATGATGTGAATGATAATGCCGAACAACTATTTTAAGTTTGAATCAAACCCTCTCTGTAATAACAGAGATATAGTGAAAAAGCATCAAAATTAACCTTAAATTCTAAGTAAAATGGGGCATTATTCATGAAAACAGAGTTAGGAACATTGTGTCATATGATGTGGGTAATAAGGTGGAACAACTATTTTAAGTTTGAATCAAATCCATTTAGTTATAACAGAGATAGAGTGAAACTGCACCAAAATTACAATGTGAAATTCTAAGTAAAAAGTGGATAATTCATGGAAAATTGGTTCCAGAGTTATGACCTTTTGTCATATTATGTGGGCGAGGATGTGAAACAACTATTTTAAATCTGAATCAAATCCGTTTAGCAATAACTGAGATAGAGTGAAAAGGCACCAAAACTTTAACCGGAAATTCTAAGTCAAAAGGGGGGATAATTCATGAAATATTGGTCGAGAGTTATGGCCATTAGGCCATTTGATGCGGGTAATGATGAGGAATAACTATTTTAAGTTTGAAACAAATCTATCAAGTAATTACAGAGATAAAGAGAAAGTGCATCAAAACTTTATCCAAAGTGCGGATGCGGAAGGACGCCGACGCCAGATCGAGTAGGACTGCTCTCCATACTTCGTATAGTCGAGCTAAAAATATTTGCATCATTTGTGAGTTCGTGCATCTTCCTTCCGTGTGAAATATATAGCTTCCACATACCTGTTTTTGTCGCAGATCTCTGAACTTAATTTCGTTTCGTCTACACGTGTTTGGTCTAGACTGCTCAGAATTTCCGAAGATGAGGTTTCACTGTTGTCTGTTATCTCCATCTTTTCATGCGGCGTCTTTATTTTCGCAGGTGCATTTTTTTGTTTCAGCTTTTTATACTTCCGACCTCTCTTCTTGGACTACAAACAAGTAAGAATTAATTTTAAAGTATCATAACTTCATGAGTTCTAATTCTGCTAATAGATAACAAGTTTTGCTTAAAACCGTGTTTAGCCTCAGGGTCACGACATACTGTCCCTGTAAATAACAGGACGCAGCCACTAAACGTAGACAATAACAGGGAGCAGCTACTGAACGCAGAAAATATTAGGGAGCAGCTACTGAACGCAGACAATACCAGGGAGCAGCTACTGAAAGAAGAAAATATAAGGGAGCAGCTACTGAACGCAGACAATATAAGGGAACAGCTGTTGAACGCAGACAATAACAGGGAGCAGCTACTGAACGCAGACAATATCATGGAGCCGCTGTTGAACGCAGACAATAACAGGGAGCACCTACTGAACGCAGACAGTAACAGGGAGCAGCTACTGAACGCATAAAGTAACAGGGAGCCGCTGTTGAACGCAGACAATAACAGGGAGCAACTACTGAACGCAGACAGTAGCAGGGAGCAGCTACTGAACGCAGACAATATCAGAGAGCAGCTATTGAACGCAGACAATAACAGGGAGCAGCTACTGAACGCAGACAATACCAGGGAGCAGCAACTGAACGGAGACAATATAAGGAAGCAGCTACTGAACGCAGACAATAACAGGGAGCAGCTATTGAACGCAAACAATACCAGGGAACAGCTACTGAACGCAGAAAATATAAGGGAGCAGCTACTGAACGCAGACAATAACAGGGAGCAGCTACTGAACGCAAACAATACCAGGGAGCAGCTACTGAACGCAGACAATAACAGGGAGCAGCTACTGAACGCACACACTATCAGGGAGCAGCTGTTGAACGCAGACAATAACAGGGAGCACCTGCTGAACGCAGACAGTAACAGGGAGCACGTACTGAACGCAGACAATAACAGGGAGCAGCTACTGAACGCAGACAATAACAGGGAGCAGCTACTGAACGCAGACAATACCAGGGAGCAGCTACTGAACGACGACAATATAAGGGAGCAGCTACTGAACGCAGACAATAACAGTGAGCAGCTACTGAACGCAGACAATAACAGGGAGCAGCTACTGAACGCATACAATAACAGGGAGCAGCTACTGAACGCAGACAATATAAGGGCGCAGCTGTTGAACGCAGACAATAACAGGGGGGCAGCTACTGAACGCAGACAATATCAGGGAGCAGCTGTTGAACGCAGACAATAACATGGAAGCAACTACTGAACGTAGACAATAACAGGGAACAGCTACTGAACGCAGACAATATCAGGGAGCAGCTGTTGAACGCAGACAATAACAGGGAGCAGCTACTGAACGCAGACAGTAACAGGGAGCACCTACTGAACGCAGACAATAACAGAGCACAGCTACTGAACGCAGACAATAACAGGGAGCAGCTACTGAACGCAGACAATACCAGGGAGCAGCTTCTGAACGCAGACAATAACAGGGAAAAGCTACTGAACGCAGACAATAACAGGGAGCAGTTACTGAACGAAGACAGTACAAGGGAGCAGCTACTAACTAAGACAATATCAGGGAGCAACTACTGAACGCAGACAATAACAGGGAGCAGCTACTGAACGCAGACAATAACAGGGAGCAGCTACTGAATGCAGTCAATACCAGGGAGCAGCTACTGAACGAAGACAATATAAGGGAGCAGCTACTGAACGCAGACAATAACAAGGAGCAGCTACTGAACGCAGACAATATAAGGGTGCAGCTGTTGAAGGCAGACAATAACAGGGAGCAGCTACTGAACGCAGACAATATCAGGTAGCAGCTGATGAACGCAGACAATAACAGGGAGCACCTACTGAACGCAGACAATAACAGGGAGCAGCTACTGAACGCAGACAATATCAGAGAGCAGCTGTTGAACGCAGACAATACCAGGGAGCAGCTACTGAACGCAGACAGTAACAGGGAGCACCTACTGAACGCAGACAATAACAGGGAGCAGCTTCTGAACGCAGACAATTTCAGGGAGCAGCTGTTGAATTCAGGCAGTAACAGGGAGCAGCTACTGAACGCAGACAATACCAGGGAGCAGCTACTGAAAGAAGAAAATATAAGGGAGCAGCTACTGAACGCACACAATATCAGGGAGCAGCTGTTGAACGCAGACAATAACAGGGAGTACCTACTGAATGCAGACAGTAACAGGAAGCATCTACTGAACGCAGACAATAACAGGGAGCAGCTACTGAACGCAGACAATATCAGGGAGTAGCAACTGAACGCAGACAATAACAGGGAGCAGTTACTGAACACAAACAATAACAGGGAGCAGCTACTGAACGCAAACAATACCAGGGAGCAGCTACTGAACGAATATAAGGGAGCAGCTGTTGAACGCAGACAATAACAGGGAGCACCTACTGAATGCAGACAGTAACAGGAAGCATCTACTGAACGCAGACAATAACAGGGAGCAGCTATTGAACGCAGACAATATCAGGGAGTAGCAACTGAACGCAGACAATAACAGGGAGCAGCTACTGAACGCAAACAATAACAGGGAGCAGCTACTGAACGCAAACAATACCAGGGAGCAGCTACTGAACGAATATAAGGGAGCAGCTACTGAACGCAGACAATAACAGGGAGCAGCTACTGAACGCGGACAATATCAGGGAGCAGCTGTTGAACGCAGACAATAACAGGGAGCACCTACTGAACGCAGACAGTAACAGGGAGCAGCTACAGAACGCAGACAACAACAGGGAGCAGCTACTGAACGCAGACAATACCAGGGAGCAGCTACTGAACGACGACAATATAAGGGAGCAGCTACTGAACACAGACAATAACAGTGAGCAGCTACTGAACGCACACAATAACAATGAGCAGCTACTGAACGCACACAATAACAGGGAGCAGCTACTGAACGACGACAATATAAGGGAGCAGCTACTGAACACAGACAATAACAGTGAGCAGCTACTGAACGCACACAATATCAGGGAGCAGCTACTGAACGCACACAATAACAGGGAACAGCTACTGAACGCAGACAATATAAGGGCGCAGCTACTGAACGCAGACAATATCAGGGAGCAGCTGCTGAACGCAGACAATAACAGGGAGCAACTACTAACGTAGACAATAACAGGGAGCATCTACTGAACGCAGACAATATCAGGGAGCAGCTGTTGAACAAAGACAATAACAGGGAGCAGCTACTGAACGCAGACAGTAACAGGGAGCACCTACTGAACGCAGACAATAACAGGGGACAGCTACTGAACGCAGACAATAACAGGGAGCAGCTACTGAACGCAGACAATAACAGGGAGCAGCTACTGAACGCAGACAATAACAGGGAGCAGTTACTGAACGAAGACAGTACAAGGGAGCAGCTACTAAGACAATATCAGGGAGCAACTACTGAACGCAGACAATAACAGGGAGCAGCTACTGAACGCAGACAATAACAGGGAGCAGCTACTGAACGCAGACAATACCAGGGAGCAGCTACTGAACGCAGACAATTTCAGGGAGCAGCTACTGAACGCAGACAATAATAAGGAGCAGTACTGAACGCAGACAATATAAGGGCACAGCTGTTGAACGCAGACAATAACAGGGAGCAGCTACTGAACGCAGACAATAACAGGGAGCAGATACTGAACGCAGACAATAACAGGGAGCAGCTACTGATCGCAGACAATATCAGGGAGTAGCTGTTGAACGCAGACAATAACAGGGAGCAGCTGTTTAACGCAGACAATAATAGGGAGCAGATACTGAACGCAGACAATAACAGAGCGCAGCTACTGAAAGCAGACAATATAAGGGAGCAGCTTTTGAACGCTGACAATAACAGGGAGCAGCTACTGAAGGCAGACAATACCAGGGAGCTGCTGTTGAACGCAGACAGTAACAGGGAGCAGCTACTGAAGGCAGACAGTTTCACGGAGTAGCTATTGAACGCAGACAATACCAGGGAGCAGCTACTGAACGAAGACAATATCAGGGAGTAGTTACTGAACACAGTTAGTTACTGGGAGCAGCTACGGAACACAGTCAGTAACAGGGAGCACCTACTGAATACAGACTATCAAAGGGAGCCGCTACTGAATGCAGACAATATCAGGGAGCAGCTGTTGAACGCAGACAATAACAGGGAGCAGCTACTGAAAGCCGACAATATCAGGGAGCAGCTACTGAAAGTAGACAATATCAGGGAGAAGCTACTGAACGCAGACAATAACAGGGAGCAGCTACTGAACGAAGAAAATATAAGGGAGCAGCTGTTGAACGCAGACAATAACAGGGAGCAGCTACTGAACGCAGACAATACCAGGGAGCAGCTTTTGAACGCAGACAATAACAGGGAGCAGCTACTGAACGCAGACAATATCAGGGAGCAGCTACTGAAAGCAGACAATAACAGGGAGCAGCTACTGAACGAGGACAACAAAGGAGAGCAGCAATTGAACGCAGAAAATAAAAAGGAGCATCTACTGAACGCAGACAATATAAGGGAGCAACTGCTGAACGCAGACAATAACAGAGAGCAATTGCTGAACACAAGACAATAACAAGGGCAGCTACTGAACGCAGACATAGAGAATAACAGGATACTGTCTTTTGAGACAGGCTTTCTCAGACGAGGCTAGATATGGTCCTGGAAGGAGCGAGGCTTGCCGAGCTACTCCCGGACCATATTTAGCAGAGTCTGTGAAATCCCTTTCTCAAACGACAGTTACCTGTTATTCTATTTATCATGCCATTGTTAACAACTTTTATCCTACCTTCATGCGAAACAAAGGGCAAAACGTAAAGGTAGAATAATTTTTGCTCTTTTGCCGGATTTCTTTGTTTTTTCAAAACGACGCCATCTTGTTTTTGAGAATAACTGCTTAAAGACATATTTATGCAATTAATCCACGCGCACTTATTAGGTACATGTGACTATGTCGTATGCCTACCGTATTTGCAATTAGCACAAAAAGTTTCTATTAGAAAACGGAAAGCGTTTGTTCAGATTTTAGCTCTATGCACTTTAATCAAAGAATGTTGCATCTGAAAATTATTTATTCATGTTCAGCAGAACAGAGATGTCGGATACAAAACACAAGGTTAGACTTTGTTTTTACGTTTTTATTTTATAATATTTGGGAATTTAAATACCTATTTCAGTGCAGTATGAGGGCGTATTAATTTACAAATGCAAGGCAGACACAATCTGATGTCATTGGACTTCATCATAAGTTTACACAGTGTAAAGTATTTTCATGTCACCTGAGAAAGGTTTCTTTTCTCAGACAAGCTTTATCAGGCAGTTGTTATAGTAATGGCATGATAAAACAAGTGAATGAAGTATTGCCATGCAATACAAAGTCCCCTACTGGAAGGCACCCAATTTTCTCTACTGCAGTATAACATAACGAACTGATATCTGTCAATGATGTATAAACAATATTGTACTATATATACAATATGTTATAACAAAACACTTGGATTAAAATTTGTATATATAAAAACCTACAGTTGTTTTCGTATGGCATTATTTGGCCGATTATCAAAAGGTATCATATAAGTTATTTATAGTAACAACAAAAAGAAATTAATCCTTAAAAAATCTATATAATGTAAGTCCACTAGAAACTCTTTACCAGGTAGAGATAGGTCAAAATACACCTTTAAATTGGATGTAAAATGCATGTTGTACCACAGAAAACTGGTCTCGATTTTTCCCTACCGCCAGTAATAAATAAGTTACAATATAATCTATTTATAGTAAAACAAAGGGACATAATTCTAAAAACAAAAATGCCTAATCGTGGTGAACATTTGTGCCAAGGTTCATCAAAATCCCTCCATGCATGAAGAAAAAATGCTCCGAACAGTCATTCTTGAATTTGACATTTGGCCTCTAATTGTGACCTTGACCTTAGACCTAGGGACCTGATTCTTATGCATAACAATCCGTCTCATGGTAGTGAACATATCAAAATCCCTCAATGCATGAAGAAGAAATGTTCCGGACAAAGTCATTCTTGTATCTGAGCTTTGGCCTCTAAGTGTAACCTTGACCTTAGACCTAGGGACCTGATTTGTGTGCATAACAATCCGTCTCATGGTAGTCATTTATGCCAAGTTAATCAAAATCCCTCCATGCATAAAGAAGAAATGTTCCGGACAAAGTCATTCTTGTATCTGACCTTTGGCCTCTATGTGTGACCTTGACCTTATACCTAGGGACCAGGTTCTTGCGCATGGCACTCCACCTCATGGTGGTGAACATTTGTGCCAAGTAATATTAAAATCTCTTTAAGGATTGTAGAGTTACAGACTGGACAGGAAAAAAGCCCTTTTGGCCTTTGACTTCCAAGTGTGACCTTGACCTTGCAGCTAAGGGCCCGGGTTTTGCGCATGACACATTGTCTCATCCAGGGGAATATTTGTGCCAAGAATTATTAAAATACTTTTTGCATGACAAAGTTATAGACAGGACAGGAAAAATTCCCACTGACCTTTGATCTCAAAGTGTGACCTTGACCTTTAGGCTAGGGTTCTGGGTGTTGCGCATGACACGTCGTCTCATCATGGGGAATATTTATGCCAAGATATATTAAAGGGTAAGGAAAGCCTGACACTAAGTTACTTTTATATGAAAGCCATCCTCAAGCCTTTCATAACGCTGGAAGAATTTTTAAAATCGGACAACTATTGAAAAAGATATGGCAGTTTGAAATTAAAGAAAATGGCTGATCATGGAGGCAGCCATTTTAGTGTTTATGACGTCATTTACACACTGCTGAATTCTTTATTTAGCAAATAACCTTTTAAATAAATTGATTTTCATATGTTTCTTGAGTGTAAGGTGTAAAACATGATAATTTCTTTCATTACAGCTGGAAAAAGTAGAGAAATTAATTTACAGAAATAAGTAACTACAGTTTAAATGTGTATCTAAAAATTTAATAAATCCGCCAGAGCTGGGTGTTATTTGGTAAGTATAAATGTATGAGAAATAACGGTCAAATCACGGCGGGTAGTCAACATGACGATTGTATGTCCAGCTAAGGTACCTGTGGTTGCGCCTACCTTGATATTTCACACACACATTTAGGGCAATATGTAGTACACGCACGTATACTATTTTTAGCTCACCTGTCAAGCTTTTCCTTTGATTTCACCTGGTGACCTAGTTTTTGACCCCAGATGACCCAATACCAAAAACATCCTAGATTTTATTCAGGGTAGCATTCTGCCCAAGTTTCATTAAGATTGGGTCAAAATTGTGACCTCTAGAGTGTTAACAAGGTTTTCCTTTGATTTGACCTGGTGATCTAGTTTTTAAGCCCAGATAACCCAATATCGAAATCGTCCACGTTTCTATTGAGGGTAACATTCTGACCAAGTTTCATTAAGATTGAACCAAAATTATGACCTCTAGAGTGTTAACTGTTGAGTCAAATTCTTGACGACGGACGACGACGGACGACGGACACAGGATGATCACAAAAGCTCGTGAGCTAACAAACCCTCATTTTTCCTTTTATGTGTATATGGCACTTCTGCTTGTAAAATGGGGGCTTATTTCATTCGCAGAATGTATTTTCAGTAAAATAAGACAAGTTTTATGTTAAATTTCGCTTGTTTATGGCAAATACAAAGACAAAACTAAAATAGAGCTGTTTACTGTGCGACGCTGTCAAGAAAGCGATCCATAGATAGTTAGTGGATTCAATCTGGCGCCGTTTCACTACAAATCACCCCATTTACTGTAAATATTTTCACAGCTTATTAATTGTAGTTTGCGACGATATATCGGTTTCAATGGGTTGAAATTCTAGAAAATATAGTCTTGTGCACGTCACATCGTCTCATGATGGTGAACATTTGTGCCAAGTTGTTTCAGAATCCCTTAATGCATAAAGAAGTTGTGGCACGGACACGAAAAACACCCTGTTTTACCATTAAGTGTCACATTAAAGAGAAAAGGAAACGAATAAGACGGGCATTAACTACATATTGCTGATGTTTGTGTGTAAACTTTGAGAGAGGTAGGTGTAATAGCATTCAAGTAATTGCACGACCAAATTTATGAGGACACATATACAAACAGACCAAACAGACAGACCGCTTGGTGACTCCTATATACCTTCAAACTTCGTTTGCGGGTTATATTTATGAAGAAATACTACAGGAGCATAGGAAACGCTGATATTTTATAAATAAGTCAGTTGCAAACAGGCATACAGTTTTTTAACGAAAGTCGCAAACACTTGTACAGTACTCTAGCAAGCACGCATACAGTCAAGAAATCACACCGAATCTTCTTTCATTGACGATTATAAACAAATTGGAGATTTTAGCAATGATATTATTTTTTTTTCCAAACTAGTATTGTTTCTTTATCCACGAAACATTGGCATTTACATGTAGATAATTCTTCAAGCAAGACAAAAAATACGCCGACAATGTACAATTTCTAGACAAAATCAGTGATCAATCGAGTATCTTGCTATAATTTTACCTGTAATCAGACTAACACATTATATACAGAACCAAATATAAAATATAATTATACGTACCGTCAAAGCATACCATTCATACGGTGCCCCTAAAGTGACATGTTACACACTTTTTTTCCAATTAGGTAATGTGAGACTTTTTTTATTTCGTTTAAACGAAATCATTTCGTTATTTCGTTTAAACGAAATCATTTCGTTTAAACGAAATAAGTTATTTCGTTTAAACGAAATAAAAAAAAGTCTCACATTACCTAATTGGAAAAAAAGTGTGTAACATGTCACTTTAGGGGCACCGTACATTCACCTTAAAATGGTGTTTTTCAACTTTTAGTTGTCAGTTTATTGTTTTGATCAGTCGCAAGAGGAAGAGGGGGAGTACAGTCGTTTATAGGGTGTGTAATAGTCGTTAACATGGTAAATCACTTTTGCATTCATACCGTCTGGATATAATGTTTTAAGTTTGTGTATCCAGAATGTTTCTTTGCACAGTCTCTTCATATCATCATGAATAACGTCAACCGGCATAAATGAAAAATCCTCAAGAGAATGATCATTTTCATTAAAGTGAACAGCGACATTGGACAAATAACTTGAAATCGATTCATCATAATTTCTAATGTCATGACGACAGCTATTCATTCGTTTCGAAACGTGTTGGTTTGTTTGTCCAACATACTGTTTGTGACATTTTTTACAAGTTAAAATATATATAACATCTTTAGTAGTACAATCTGTAGAGCATTTAAGAGGAAATGACTCGTTTGTATTAAAACTATGAAACTGGCTATCAGTTACAATATTTTTACAGTGTGTACATCTCCGCCTGTTACATGTCTGTGAGATATTTTCACCATTATCTTGTAAAGATTTGAAAGCAGAACGTACTAGAAAGTCCTGAACATTTTTGGCAGTTTAAATGCTAAAACTGGTTTGAAAGTATGTCAAAATGTGACACTTTCATTTTTGAAAGGCATAACAAGTCCCAGTACTTGTGTAATATGGCTCTTACATAAGGTAAAGAAGGGTTGTATTTTTTTTTTGCAGACTGTTGTGACATACATACTGTCAGCAGAAAAAAATGAAAGCACATTTCAGAAAACATTAATTTTAAGAATTTTAAGATTAGCGTTTCTTTATTCTTTTACTGAAAGAACGTCACGATCCAGACTGTAAACAAATTTTTCATTCGTATAATATTCTGACAAAAATCATGTTCAGCCAGCAGTTGCAGCACAGAGACTTTTAAGGTTATTGAGATTTCACATTGGTGGATAAGCGCAGTTATAGACAATTCAGAAGATATTTCAAAACACAAATGGAGTACTTCCAGGCTACATACCTGAGGGAAGGCAGTACTTCCAGGCTACAGACCTGAGGAAGGGAGTACTTCCAGGCTACAGACCTGAGGGTAGGCAGTACTTCCAGGCTACAGACCTGAGGAAAGGAGTACTTCCAGGCTACAGACCTGAGGAAGGCAGTACTTCCAGGCTACAGACCGGAGGAAGGGAGTACTTCCAGGCTACAGACCGGAGGAAGGCAGTACTTCCAGGCTAAGACCCGAGGAAGGCAGTACTTCAGCTAAAGACCTGAGGAAGGGAGTACTTCCAGGCTACAGACCTGAGGAAGGCAGTACTTCCAGGCTACAGACCGGAGGAAGGGAGTACTTCCAGGCTACAGACCGGAGGAAGGCAGTACTTCCAGGCTAAAGACCTGAGGGAAGGCAGTACTTCCAGGCTAAAGACCTGAGGAAGGGAGTACTTCCAGGCTACAAACTTGAGGAAGGCAGACTTCCAGGCTACAAACAAGAGGAAGGGAAGTACTTCCAGGCTACAGACCTGAGGAAAGGCAGTACTTCCAGGCTACAGACCTGAGGAAGGGAGTACTTCCAGGCTACAGACCTGAGGAAGGCAGTACTTCCAGGCTACAGACTTGAGGAAGGCAGACTTCCAGGCTACAGACCTGAGGAAGGGAAGTACTTCCAGGCTACAGACCTGAGGAAAGGCAGTACTTCCAGGTTACAGACCTGAGGAAGGGAGTACTTCCAGGCTACAGACCTGAGGAAGGCAGTACTTCCAGGCTACAGACCTGAGGGAAGGCAGTACTTGGCAGTACTTCGAGGCTACAGACCTGAGGAAGGGAGTACTTCCAGGTCATAAACCTGAAGAAGAGAGTACTTCCAGGATACAGACCTGAGGAAAGGAGTACTTCCAGGCTACAGACCTGAGGAAGGGAGTACTTACAGGCTACAAACTTGAGAAAGGGAGTACTTTCAGGCTACAGACTTGAGGGAGTACTTCCAGGCTACAGACTTGAGGAAGGCAGTACTTCCAGGCTACAGACTTGAGGAAGGGAGTACGTCCATGCTTACAGACCTGAGGAAGGGAGTACTTCCAGGCTACAGACCCGAGGAAGGGAGTACGTCCAGGCTTCAGACTTGAGGAAGGGAGTACTTCAAGCAAATGTAAATTTAAATAACACGACAGAAAAAGATATATGAGACATTAGGGGCGGTGTTTTCAGTTCCGTCACATGGTATTTATTGCGTGTTGCGATCCACTACGCCCAGTTTATGAATACAGATTTGTAGGGAATCGATCGGTGGATGAAAAGCTCTTCTTAAAACTTCAAGCAAATATACTGACTATGCTAACACGCGGATATATTTCAGGAATTTTACTCCAGATTACAGTGATTTAATGGCGTTTTGCACCGGAAAAGGCCGTGTACGGTTTCCACAAATACGCATGAAAACCTGCATTAATGAAGCTTTCAAATAAGGTATTCGTTATAAATCGGTGTTGTTTTTTTAAATTTCTGTATTATCCTGTTGTGGTTTTTATTTATAAAAAGAAAACCCATAAAAGTAAAAAATATCATTAGTGACGGATTTAGTAAGATTTTACATATTTTATAAAGTAACACCTCGTCGTTAAAATGTATACAGCTTTTGGTGGCTGCTGACACCTGTATCAAAATGTATACTAAGTTTGAGAGATCTGCCAGTTCTGAAGACCATCCTTACAACAACACTGACAATAGTTCCATGCTTTCCAGAAAAACAATTATTTTCACAACATGTATATATGCATTGCTACAAGGTATGCCTTAAAACCATTTTAATGTAAATTCGGCGACTAAAAGCAACATAAACTGAAGTTTACGGTTTAATCAAAACAATCCAGTGTACGAATATAAATATACAAATCTATGGTCATGTGAACAAAAGATGACATAATGTCACATTAACTGCAGCGGTGATATTTAGCTAGTGATTGTTCCTTATCATCGTATCTTACCATAGTATTGTCCTAGAGAACACGTAGTTAATAACGTACAAAAGTGGAAACCCACAGGTTGCCCAAAATGACAAAAGAAAATAAATAAAAATAAAATGTAGCAGACTCGATTTGACTAAGCTAGTCCCAGGTAGGTCTTACAATTTATCAATTTGTATGTTTATGAAAATGGTCCGTATATGAACCTGCAGTGATGATATTAATAACTGCCTTTCTGAAACGGCAATCTGTAGCAAGTCCTCAGATAACAGATTTGATCAACTTAAAAATTATAAGATCTAACTAAATTTTAATTATAATCTCCAGTGAAAAATTGGCGAGGATAAAAATGTACCTCTTTCGTCCTCACATTATTCCCAAATATTTGATTTATGTTAGATTTATACCGGTATTTACAGCCAAATGTTTGCAGTCTTTAGGGGGTATAGCCCCAACAAGCATTTTATATAAAGGATTCGTTATTCTAGGCCATATACTTTTTGTGCTATGGGCATCACAAACAAAAAGTCCACTATTCTGGCTATTTCAAGGACTGTAACTCTGTAATTAGCGCTAAAATCTCAACAAGAATGATAAGTTACTTTTTGAGCTAGGCGCGTCACAAGGTGCAAATGTGCATTTTTGACTATTTCAGGGGCCATAGCTCTGGAAATATGGGGCGGAGCCAAATGGAACAAGCAATTTCGATGAATTGGTATCCCCCACCGAATGGGTTTGTGTTGAGGAATGGCAAATGAATATAAATTATCCGGCAAAACGTGATGGATGTTACTAAGAAGCAAATAATTTCATTACATTTGTACTTCAGTGTTTATATATTTTCTGGTCCTTTGGGATTATGGAGTCCATTCGATACATGTGTATTACAGTTCCGCTTAAGCCGGTGCTAGGGGGCGTGAGAGGTATTGCATGTTTCATTACCTCTCATGAACAGACTCAATCAAACCGAGTTTGCTATTATTCTGCTTGGTTGCATTCTATCTTTTTATAGATTTTATTAAAAGAACCGAAGTCCTTTAGACAGCATAATCAAGTTAGAAATCTGGAACGTGGGGGTGGGGGTTACAACTTTACATGTTGATAAATATTCCTGGAAAGTTTGAAAATTGAAAAAGGAATGAAGGGTGGTGGGGTGACTTGGTGAAGTAGCGAGGTGGGTGAGGGTACAACTTTGCATGTTGATAAATATTAATGGAAGGTTTAAGATTAAAAAACACACGAAAAAAAAAACGAAACTAAATCATGTGTGTGTGTGTGTGCGTGTGTGTGTGTGTGTGTGTGTGTGTGTGTGTGTGTGTGTGTGGTGGGGTGTGTGTGAGGGGGGGGGGGGGGAGGGGTGTAACCTGGGCAGTGGGGGTGGCCTACTTCACATATGGATAATAAATGTTCATGGAAACTAGATGTGTGTCCATAGGGCACAGGTGCCCCCCCCCACTCCTGCCACAGTAACATGGTTTAATGACTCAGGTTAAACAATTTTTAAGATGTTTGCAACACAAACTTTTAAGAATCTTGTGTGTATTTTTCACTTAGCTAGCCATAACTCTGGCCTAGCTGAGTAAAATCCTAAAGAGAACACCTCATAGGCTATAAAACAATCCTCTATTTTTTTATGATTCTAGGTCAAGTATATTTTAACATACATGTTTCACAAACTTTTTTTAGTAAGTCTGGACAAGAAGTCTGGTCTTGTGTAGTGAAATAATGACTGTAGGTAAAATATTTTTGGAGCTACGCGCGACAAAACATTAAAATAACATTTTTTCCTAGGTCAGGGGCCATAACTCCTACAATACTGAATGAATCCGGACGTGAAACACCAGGTGCACAACTGCACATGCTAACCAACATTCCTGTCAACTTTGGTGACTCTAGGTCAAATACTTTTGGAGCTACGCGCGACACAACATTAAAATGACCAATTTTTAACTAAGTCAGGGGTCATAACTCCTACATGACTGAATGAATCCGGACGCGAAACCCCAGGTGCACAACTGCACATGCTGACCAACATTCCTGTAAACTTTGGTGACTCTAGGTCAAATACTTTTGGAGCTACGCGCGACACAACATTAAAATGACCAATTTTTAACTAAGTCAGGGGCCATAATTCCTACAATACTGAATGAATCACGACGCGAAACCACAGGTGCACAACTGCACATGCTGACCAACATTCCTGTAAACTTTGGTGATTCTAGGTCAAATACTTTTGGAGCTACGCGCGACACAACATTAAAATGACCAATTTTTAACTAAGTCAGGGGCCATAATTCCTACAATACTGAATGAATCCGGACGTGAAACCCCAGGTGCACAACTGCACATGCTGACCAACATTCCTGTAAACTTTGGTGACTCTAGGTCAAATACGTTTGGAGCTACGCGCGACACAACATTAAAATGACCAATTTTTAACTAAGTCAGGGGCCATAATTCCTACAATACTGAATGAATCCGGACGTGAAACCCCAGGTACACAACTGCACATGCTGACCAACATTCCTGTAAACTTTGGTGACTCTAGGTCAAATACTTTTGGAGCTACGCGCGACAGAACATTAAAATGACAATTTTTTTTACTAAGTCAGGGGCAATAACTCCTACATGACTGAATGAATCCGGACGCCAGGTACACAACTACACATTCTGACCAACAATCCTGTAAAGTTTTGTGACTCTACGTCAAATACTTTTGGAGCTAGACGCGACACAACACTAAATGACCAATATTTACAAAGTCAGGGGCCATAACTCCTACACGACTGAATGAATCCAGACGCAAAACCATTAAGGGTCGTCTACTCCATAAGCCAAATTTGAAGATACTGCGTCAAGTGGTCTCAAGTAATTGAGCACAAACTTTTTTCAAATTTCAGGTCTCTATGATAGTAACCTTTGACCTACTGATCCAAAAAAACAACAGGGGTCATCTACTTCATGAGCAAAATCATGTTACCAAGTTTGAAGGTTCTGAGTCAAGTGGTTTTCAAGTTACAGTGCAGAAATAGTTCAATGTTCATTTCCCCGTGACCTTGACCTTTGACCTTTGACCTATTGGTCCCGAAAACAAAAGGGGTCGTGTACTTCATAAGCCCACTCATAGTTTCAAGTTTGAAGCTTTCAGGTCAAGTTATTTTCAAGTTATTAAGCGGAAACCGTTTTCAAGGTTCAGACCAACCATCCCTGTGACCTTAACCTCTGACACTCAAACCAACAGGGGCCATTAACTTTATAAGCCCAGTGATAATATCAAGTTTGAAGGTTCTGGGTCAAGTGGTTCTTAAAGTACTGAGCGGGAGCCTTTTCAATGTTCAGGTCCATGTGGTATTGCCCTTTGATCCCAAAATATATACGGTCATCTACTTTAAAGCCCAATCATGCTACCAAGTTTGAATATTCTGGGTCAAGTGGTTTTCAAGTTATTGGGCGGAAACTGTTCGCTCTATCGACAAACGGAAGGACCGACCGACGCGACCGACAGGTCCAAATCAATATATACCTGCTTATTTGAGGGTGGGGGTTGGGATGGAGGGCATAATGATAACGCTTGCTTTTCAGAAGAAACAGAACAAAACAAGTAAAAATTAAATGATTATGTACAACACTTTCCACGGCCCTTTGCGCTAATTTTAGCGGAACTCTAAAAGCCAGAAATAATAACAGCATTAAGTTAAAAATAAACGGGGCGACCTTTTGATTTGATTATATTGTGCTTATTAAACTGACCAAAAATATGACATCTAGATAGATGTAGGTAAAGAGGTTCGGTTCTTTACCCATTCCATACGCTTTTAAACGAAACAGAGATATTTGAATTAATTAGCTATGGTCACGATATGGACATTTCTGTGAAAATTTTAGTATCTTAGAAGAACATTTTAAAGTGTTTTCTTTCAGTTGTCATAGCAACAACAATTCTGCATGGAATTTCAAGGAACCTGAAAGGGGGGCCATTCAAGAAATATTCCTGTTAAGTTTGGTTGAAATTGGCTTTGCGGTTTATGAGACATTCTTTTAAGAAATTCCTGACGACGAACGAACAGACGACACGATCCTAAAAGATCGCCCCGAAAAAACACCATTAAGAAACACAAGATAAAAGAAAAGATAAGTTTGAGTTGGATAGGGGAGGGCAGTAAGTTCCAAATATAGCCCTAGATGCACAAATTCAACATTCCTATAGTTTCATGACTCTATGCGTGTGACAATAATATTCAGGCCCTTTATAAATGCATACTTGCGACTAGGTCAAGGGCTGTAACTTGTCTTGCGAAGTAAAATCCCAAACAAAACCGCTGGTGCACAACTTCACATGCTGAATAATATTCTTGTATGGTTTCATGACCCTAGGTCAAATACTTTTTGAGATAAATGCAAAACAAACTTTTAAGCCCTTTATGCACATTTTTACTAATTCAAATGTCGTAACTCTGGTCAGGTGGAGAGTAATCACAAACTAAACATAGGTGTACAACTTCACATGCTGAATATTATTCCTACAAGGTTTCACAACTCTACATCACATACTCTTTTTAAATAAATGCGGCATACTTAATGCACATTTTTGATTAATTCAAGAGTAACAGTTCTTGTCTGCCAGAGTACATCCAAACCAAACCTCAGGTACACAACTTCATATGCTGAATAACAATCTTAAAATGTTTCATGACTCTTAAGATCAAATACTTTTTGAGATACGTGCAGCACAAACTTAAACTAAGTCTGGATCCCGTACAGAACTCCGAGTGCATAACTTAACATACAGATTAGCAATTCTTTGAAGTTTGATGGCTCTTGGTCAAATTCTTTTTGAGGTGCGCACGACACTTTTAGACAGACGGGCATCTGGACGTACGGACAGAGGTACGGACATGGGAAAAAACAAAACAATGTAAGAAATCATGATAAAAGTTATTAGAATAAAACTATTGATCTGTTTAACATAAAATTATATAGTAAACCTTTCCCTAAAGATCGTGATGCCTTATCATACATATAAATGCTTATATTTAATACATAATGCTTAAGAGTATGTGACAACGTTGCCAATGACAAATGTTTTGTATTGTATAATATTATGATGCACATTATGTTTGTAATGTTTACTTTGTTTGTAATGTTCTTTGCCAAAGTCATGTGAAAAATGATGTGCAATAAAATAATTTGTTGTTGTTGTTGTTGTTGTTAAAATGGTTTCAAACATGGCTGAGACAAATGAGGAGGACCACGACCTCCTCCAGACCTTGCTTCTGGTCACCTAGGAGAAGAAGTTGTATTTTTGTTTGCTCAAACGGATCCTAAAAAGGGACAAGTGTCCCAATTTTAGTTACTCTGCGAGAAGCCCTTACAATAATGATACAGACCAAGTTTGATTATGATCTATCAAGCTGCTCATGAGAAAAAATGTTTAAAGGTTTTTTTTCTATTTTCAGCTGTAAAGAATCCTAAAAGGGGTCTAGTGCCCCCATTTGGATAAATTTGGGAGAGGACCTTGTAATGGTGCTACAGACTGACCAAGTTTGCTGAAGATCAATCAATCAGTTCATAAGACAAGAGACCCAAATAAGCCTAAGTCGCTCACCTGAGGAGGACCGCGACCTTTAGACTTTGCTCTTTAGCAGTTATGGTGAACAGCCATTAAGCAGTTCATTACAAGATACTTTAGTTTTTTTCTATTTTTTTGCTACGGCAGCCCCTAATAGGGGCCAAGTGCCTCCATCGAAAAAGATTTGGGAGAGGAATATATTATGATGAAAAGTTTGATGAAGACCCATCAAGTGGTTCAAGAGAAGAAAGCGTTCATTTTTTGTAGTTTTAGCTCTGTCAGCCCCTAAATGTGTCTGAGTTCCCCCCCCCCCCCCCCAACCCCCACCCATCCCAGCTGAGATAACTGGGAGAGGCTCTTATATTAATGCTAGAGACCAACTTTGATGGAGATCCATCAAGCAGTTCATAATAGGAAGTTGTTTAATTTGTTCTATTTTAGCTCTAGCAGTCCCTAAGCGGGGCCAAGTGCCCCTACTTTAATAAATTTAGGAGAGGATTTTTAACGATGATATTAACCAAGTATGATGACGATCTTACAAGCGGTTCATGAAAAGGAAAGTCGTTTATCGTTCCTTTACCACTGTTAGCTCTAGTGGCCCCTAAAAGGGGAACAAGTGCCCCCACCCATTCTCCGCCCCCGCCACCCTACGACCCCGCACGTTAAACAAAACTAGGTGAGAATCTTACAGCAATGCTACAGACAAAGTTAGATAAAGATTTATTAAGCACTTTATGAGAAGGAGTGCTTCAGATGTATTTCTATTTTGAACTTTACCGGCCCCATAAAGGGGACAAGCGCCCTATTTGAACAAATTTTGGAGAGGACCTTACAATGATGCTACTGACTTAGTTTGATGAAGGAGGACCTTACAAAAATGCTACTGGCTAAGTTTGATGATGATCCATTTAGCGGTACATGATAAGAAGTTGTTTGAACGTATTTCTACCTTAAGCACTAGTGGCGTTTAAAAGGAGCCAGGTGCCCCCAATTGAACTAATTTTGGAAAGGACCTTAATAATGATGCTACAGACCAGGTTTGGTGAAGATACAAAAACGTTTCATGAAAAGAAGTCGTTTAAGGCGACCCCTAAAATGAGTCTGAGAGAGGACCTTGTAATAATGCTTTAGACCAGGTTTGGTGAAGATCCATAAAGCGTTTTAAGAGATGATATCATTAAAAAGTATTTCTTTTTTAGCTCTAGTGGCCCTAAAAAGGGACCGACGTAAGAAATTTGAATGAATTTGGGACAAGGCCTTAAGATAATTCTACAGACTAAGTTTGATGGAGATCCATCAAACGTTTCACGAGAAGAACTTGGTGCTGTAGACCAAATTTTGTGAAGATCCAAGAAGGGGTTCATGAGAAGAAATCGTTTCAATGCTTTTTTTCTATTTCAGCTCTAGCGGCCACTAAAAGGGGCAAAGCTGAACCATTTGAACAAGAATTTGTTACAGAGTTACCAACGTCCCCCGCCTAAGGACATTTTTAAACAAAACATACTGCATGCCAATACAACATCTTGGCATGAACAAAAAATAACAAAGAGTGCCAGAATGTCACAATATACACCCGTCATGTAGATGTTACAGTAAAACATATTCTCTCTAAATGTGGTAGACAGTAAGCCAAAACAATGACATATCCAATTCTAACAACCAGGTTAAAAAGTTTCAAGAATAAGCTATTTAAAGTAGCAACAAAGGGGAGTAAGTTTTATTTTTCTAACTTAGACATTAAAAAAAAACTTTAAATTTGGACATCCTAGCGGATGGGGCCCCTGCTGTCACCTCCCCACTCTAAGGTAGATCTAACTGCAATCAAAATGTACATGTTTTACATCTTGTGCCGAATACGCCTTCCATGTCGTCAGTATGGACGACACAGCCACGTTCAGTTTGATCGTTTTACTTTGACCCATGGCAAATGACTGAAAATCAAATATAGATAAATTTAATTCAAATATCTCTATCTGGCTTTAAGATGTTGGCATCATTATCAAAATGACGTATCATAGTGTGACAATGTATTAATGTCATAATGTATACATAAAAGCATACAATTAATTCATAGTATAGCTACTGCGCCCCTCTTGTAATTCATAGTATAGGCTTCAAGTATGAAACCTAAATATTTTAAAATGACTGTGAACAATGAAGAAACATGAAATGTTAGTCTATATATTGATAAAAATGACTTTTGTCCACTGTCGGATCCTGAAAAGTCGTGAAAATAACATTTTTCATAAATTCCGACCGCTCGTACTTACGCATTTTTATTTTTGTGAACCACCGACTCGGACGTATGACAAAACCTTCGCCGACGGCCGGGTTTTGCCGGTCTAAGTTTTTTGAAACTGCATACGACGGTGACCGATCTGTTAAAGTGGGTATATCGTACAGGTATGACGAAAATACGAGACATTTTAACAGTAATTTATCAATTTACAACGAGAAAATTAAGGGGCGGTAGGCAAATACGTGTTTTTTAGTGAATATTTCCTGAATGTAAGAAAAAATACAAATGATATGAAAATTTCGATACATCCCCATAAAAGCGCGTTCATTGTAGATCATCCTCGGCCAGTTCCCAATAACAAAGCTTTAAAAATAAAAAATTGCCAAGGAAAACATTACCTTGACTGGTGAAAACCACCGCAATAAGCAACCTGCTCGCACGTAATTATGCAACAACGCTTGAGACTCGGTGATATACGTCATATGAAACAGTTTTTAGCTACTGGCACGTACATTATGTATATTTTTAAGTGTTTTAGTAATTCTAGTAGTACAGGAGTGATCTCAAGTGATAAAAATATTAGAGTAGTCTAAAATAATGCAACATAGTGTCTAAAATTAGGGCCTACACAATAAAACAACATGACAATAACATCTTAACATTAGTTCGCATGCTTAATATTTGCAGAAATAAGATTATTCATTTGATTTTAAATTTCTGCCTGAAATCATGGATCCTATAAAGTATTCAACGTTCAAATTTTTTTAACACGTCCGCTTCCCCCCCCCCCCCCAAATGGACGTATGAATATGATTTTCAAACAATAGGGGACTAATAGCGTTATATCTTTACCTCTAAAGAGGACCATGACCTTTGGTTTACGGTTCTAGGTCTTGCACTTGACGTGTTTTTTCAGTTACGGTGAAAACCGTTGAAAGCATGATGTATAGAGCAGCCACTAAGTGTGACCTTGAACTTGGCTAGAGTCTGTAACGCAACTGTTGTCTTGTAATTATTATTTCAATATCCGACAATATATGACAAAATTATCGACCGGACCGGCATCCCCTTCCCCAACACACAATGTACAGACGCATACCGGCATCCCCTTCCCCAACACACAATGTACAGACGCATACCGGCTAACATTATAATTATGTCCCTCATTTATAATGACGGGCGTGTAAATACTGTTTACTCTTACGCGATTTAAATAAACTTTGTAACAAACCTCTTTAAACGACATGTTACCTCTGCAGTACGTAACTTTTGGCAACCCTAAATAGGGATTACGTAACCAGATATGTTATATATCGTAGGGTGAAAGTTTCAACTAAGCTGACTCAAATGGTTTTATCAAACTCCATGAGCAAAGCGGCAAGGGAGATCACTGCGTTGGAGTTTGTGGTTTTATGTGATCACAATCATGTAATCCCGCCGAAAAATGTTTAGAATGCATCACAGATAAAAGAAACGAAACCGAAACGAAAACGTTAACGAATTGAATTCCTAGTTGCATTGCCGAAATTTGGTTCGAAAAAAAGTTGTGTTTTTTTCTACAATTTCTACACGTTCAAGTTTTCCTTGCGAAAATACATAAAAAATTCATGCAGGATCCTCACGCAACTCCACAACATGTTTCTCTCCAAATTCGTCTCCCTTCTTACAAATAACTTACCAATTTCACTTTCCGACGGTCACGTCGGGGCCTTTTGTATGTTAAACACCAAAGCAATAGCATGTCATATTAAGGTCATTTCACACGTACTTTCTGTTATATACATGTATACACGTTGCAATATTTATTATTACACATTTTCACCAGCTTCGTAGCAGATATGTTTAAAGTACCCGATTCCGAAAAGGCGAAAACGGCTTGGTAACAAATAAACATATTTCAAGTTTGCTAAAAGGTAATGTTTCAGAGCTCGTTCCGAATCATACGACAGGAAAAATGGGAAGAATTGCATGCATATTCACTTGTTACATAGTGTTTGAACTGAATTATTAGTTATTTCGTTAAAACATCTTTTCTATGGACAATTCTAAAATAATCTAAAGTTAATGAAAAATGATGCATTGAATGAAAAAAGGTACGCGAAAACAACATTCTGAACGACTAGATATTATTATTTTCTAGTTTATAGCTACTTTGCGGCTATATTCTAAAGGCAAAATTGTTTGAAATTTATGAAAAGTTATTTGAATATTCATCAATCTAAAGTCAACTCAATTTTAAACATCAGTTTTATATCTTATTCCTACAATTTACAGAAGCAGATTCTTTGTGGAAAAGAAAACAAACGCTAAAATTACCCTATTATGGTCCTTGTAACACGCGGACGGTCAAAAACTAACCAAAACAATTATTAGAAATCGCCATAGTTAAAATTACGTTTTAGACATACATGCCTCGTTACCGCCTTAACAGTTACCCTTGTGCCAGATATTCCCATCTTTACCCGCAACCAGTGAAATATTCTTATATTCTTACATACCAGACGGGGATTTCCGGTATTTTTACTGGTGCTGGAAAAATCCATCTCATATGACTCGTGCAGTAAATGACGTCTTACGAGATTTATATAGTAATTTAAAGAGGAATAAAAATCCAGTACCTTGACAGTTCCTTTTTGTTCCTCGATTAAAAAAAAAACAAAAACGTTATTTTATCATAAATTCATAACGTTACGCTGCAACTGATAAAACAAAACCGGAGCTAAACATTGTCATTTGTCTTGACTGTGACTCAATGCAGACTTGGAGCGCCGGTATAAATTACAGACTCCGATACATGCCGGATTAACTAAATTTGAACCAAAATATCATAAATGTATATATTTTGTAACCATGGTGATACTAACCTTAACCTTTAGACAGTCTTTTATGCATGTTGTACACTAAATGCATGCGGACATGCAAAAATATGCATATTTTTGCCGTGCGCTACAATTGACAATCACTTTCGGGCATGCGCAGAAGACCGCTCCAAGTCTGCAATGAGTTACATCATTTGTCTTTGTAACGCCATGACGTCTTTCATGTTTACGGACATTGGTTTCCCGCACTTTGTTTAAATACGCTGGCCTGCTATAAGATATAGTTCTTAAAAAAAAAGCCGTTCGATTGATTTTATTATTATTATTATTTCTTGAATATGGTATGCAAGAAAAAGATTCTATCACTGGTGGGAATATTCGGCTCTCGGGTAACTATTTACGCGATAACTCGGCTAGAGCCTCGTTACCGCCTAAACAGTTACCCTCGAGACCGGAAATTCCATCTGCACCTACAACCAGTAAAAGAATCTTATATTCCCTAGTCCAACTCGTAGCGAAATTATCACTCTCTCTGTCCGTCAGGGGAGGTAACTAGAGTTACAGACTGGGGATATTATTGCAATTCAAAGATAGATCTATTATATTAAAAATCGCTCTTATACTATGATGTCATAATATGGTGTCAAATTATGACGTCAATGTGCGCACGTGTAGCTAGGGGAAAATAATAGTGATCTCCTGACCTGGATAACCTTTTCATGCCTACCTAGCGGGAAAAGTATACATCAACCTCCGCGCAGGAATATTGTCATACAATCATTTACTGTACCGATAAGGGGAAGTAACACTGTGTTGGAGTTTGAGTATACATTTGTCCGAGCACGCGCCAGGAATAGATATTCCTGTGTTTCCCTATGGGAAAACCTTGTCTCTAAAATAGTGTGCACTCCGGTGACGTCACATTGTACTTGCACAATTATGACTTCATAAACTATAAAAATAATGCCAGGAAATACCTAAATCTATTCATCATCTCGATTTATTTTGAACGTGATAGGCAAGAAAAATGAACAAACAGCTTTTTTCCCAACCCTCGGGACGCTCGGTTTTTCATTCAACACGGTCCCTCGGGTAGGGAAAAATCTGTTTTACACAGGCAGGCATGTAAGATCCTTATAGTCTTACACAGGCATGCATGTAAGATCCTTAGTCTTTCACCGCTAGGCAGACGAGAACACTTCATGTGCGGATCCAGAGGGGAGCCCCTGGAAAATCCTAAAAAAAGGAAAGAAGAGAAGGAAAGAAAATGTGTTTTTTTCCCGAAAAGGCAACATTAGGACCGCATTCAAAGTGTATGTGGCTGCTGCTATATACGACCCCGACGTAATTCATATTTATGTTAGTTATCTCAAAGAAACAAAGAATTTTACCTTTAAGAAAACTTAATTTAAATTAATTCAGGTTGTCTTTTTTTACCTAGAGGGGAAGGGGCCCAGGCCTGTGATTTGTTGAAAAAAATAGCTCGGTATTTTGGCAAAGGGGAATAAAAAACCTGATGTAAAGTCAATTTTTGGGGAAAACTGCATGATTTAAAAGAAATTTTCTGAGGGGAAGAGGCCTATTAACGGCCCCTTTTATAGAGAGAGAAAAGACCCTGATTATTATTACTCCCAAATTTAACAGGAGAGCTCATAAAACTGTGAAAATAAGAGGTATATTGTACATAAAACTGCAGTGGAAAATGTGTTCTTAAATGCTCCTAAAATGCCCCAGAATGCAGGAAATGAAGCGCTGAATTTCAAAACTTTCCGGGGGACATGCCCCCGGACCACCCAAGCTGGTCAGCTACTATTCTACTTCAGCCTGATCAACAAAACCTGTACTTGTACTTGTCAAACGGCTAACATCCACAAAACACAAATCAAGTTATCTAGTGCATAAAGACACACGTTTGCCCTAGTAAGGGGTCGGTGGGACCCCCAACCCCAACCCCTGAGAAAAATTATCTGTACATGTATATTAGTACGTTGTTTAATCAAATTCATGGTGGTCAGTCCGACTTTGGTTTTGTAATGGATTTAAACATATAGATCTAGATCTACGATGGATTATTGACACACATTTATACTCAATGAACAGATTTCAACTCGAGGTATATCTAGCGTCTAGATCTATCTTTAAAATTTTATTAATAACTTATACCAGTACGAGAGCGGACTCCCGGAAGGCTGGAAATAATACTGAACTTGAACTAGATCAGTGTAAGATAATGACAGACTACGAAACTTTCTCTGAAAATACACCGGTTCTAATATATACTATAAGAATCTTTCACTGGTTGAAAGTGCGGATGGGAATATCTGGCTCGAGGGTAACTGTTTAGGCGGTAACGAGGCTCAGCCGAGTTCCCTCAAAACAGTTACCCGAGAGCCAGATATTTCCACCCGTACTTTCAACCAGTGACAGATTTTTTTTCTTGCATGCCTTGTTCTTCAATTTGTAGAAGATATAAAGAAAAACGAAGGTTTTTCTTTAAGGCGCTATTTTGTTATAGTAACGTATGAATTTACGCATTCATTCATTAGAGAGGTCTATCAAGACCTTTCCATAATGTTGGCTTTCTAACTAGGAGAATTCAGACTAATCTACTTATTTTACAGCTTTAGATTTCACTTTCAAACGCAAATTACGGTGAGCCAGTCTAAAATGGTACAATGCGCTTGCGCACAAGTAAGTTTTAAAATCCTCTAAGACGAAATTTACTGTTCGTTTAAAATAAAGAAATATGGTTTAATACTATTGTTATAAATGTTAGAAACGGTTCAGTTATTAACAAAACAAATATAGAGATATATATTAACTATTCTTTGTTCGCAGTATTATATAAATATCATATGGCAGCGTATGTGACATTGATATTGTCAACCCGAGGGCAGAATGTCAACCGAGGCGAAAGCCGAGTGGTGACATTCTGTTTCGAGGGTTGACAATATCAATGTCGCACACGCTGTCATATGATATTTATTTTATTATGCCGAACAAAATTAAGCACATAAAAAGTTTTAAAAATGTTTTTAATTAATTTAAATCAACAGTTTCATCTTTAGCTCGGTAATTACCTGTGTACACACTGAATAGTGACGTCATTACAATATGACATTGTGTACAAGGGAGGCAATCATTTTGGCTAAAAAATTATAGCAGTTATTTGCCCTTATATGACATTCAAAATATCAGCGCGGTCACATGACTTGACAGTCACTTTCGCTTGGTCACGTGTCAAAAAGGTTGAAAATGTTTCTGATAGTCAAAATATCTCTTTTTCGGGTAATGGGATTTTACCATTGTAGACAAAAGTGAGGTATAATAATCAAAGATATGCATATGAATTGAATCACGTTAAAATGTATTTCGTTCAATTAAATGAACTTATTGTTTAACTGGCGGGTTCGTTTGCCCCATTCGGAAGATCTGCCGGAATAAGAAGAGTTCTTCTCACGGAACTTCTATGTCTTCCACCCGATAGTCGGAGATGTTAATCACGTGATCAAAACAAGGGGGCAATTCGACATATATACCTTACAAACTGAGTTATAAACTAGAACAAATAAAATGTTTGGAATTTCTTTTTCAAATAGCACATTAACAATAAAAATCTCGGAAAAAAAAAACATTTAAAAAAAGAATGATATATTTTTTTTTCACTTCCGACAGACGTCTGATCGTTAGAGATTTTCTTCTAAGCTTCTTGGAAGCTATTCTCTTGGGCCCAAACGAACGGGGCAGTTGACAAACAAGCCTGTCAGGTGAGGTTCTCGCATAAATGGTAAGATACTACTTTGACAGCTTTCACCAGGGCCAAGTTCAGTGTACAGTTATTGCAGTTGTAGTTTTTGAACATTTTTAAATGAAATTCAGTATTAACTAGGAAGTGCTTGGGCCCTAAAAGGTCACAATGACCTGCAGCAGGGAAACACGTCTATAGCACAACCTATCATATAACCAGAGACAATAATTAGATAACATTTGTTATCTATGTGGCTGATATAACTTTAAAAGGAGCAACACTGGACCTCTCCTAGGTTTCTTTTTTAAAAGAAGCCTACTTGTAAATTATAGCACGTGAGTCATCTTAGATGAGTTTTTCTAGCACCGGAAAAGCACGGGAAAATCCTGTCCGGCATGCAAAAAATGTGGATTATGTACTATCACTTACGATTTTATTGTCTGCGCCATGTGTTTTATCACTCTAATCTAACTGGCGTAACGAGACTTAAACTATGTACGATCTAAACTGAGATAGAAAACATGTAAAGCCTTGTGCGTCATTGCTTACGGAAATCGTTTGACAGGAGTAGATAGGCATTATACATGTGACGTTTTGGTGCCTATTGGTTCGATATCTCCAGGCTGCATTTATCTAATTAAATATATGACGTGTTTATCTATGTTATCACAACCGATGGCGAAAATATGCCATTATGCAGGGCAACGACTTATTTATCTTCGCACACATCTGTTCATAAAAAACATCTTCATTCGGCAGTTGTTATAACACGAAACACTTCGCTAGGCATGATAAATGTTTCATACTTAGGCGTGACTGGTGTATAAATATTCCAGACGCGGACGATATTTATATATAACTATGTATTCATACATATTTATATTGAATATCCAGTACATAAGAACATGTTGTATCAAAAATACGGATATATCAAGCATGCATGTACGAAACACTTAACCTATAACTGTACAGGAAAAGCTGGAGATCAATATGAACGCTGTACTTGATACGTGGCACGTTTCATCGTTACGATAAACTGCGCATGATTAAGATATTGACAACATAAATATACAATTTGAAACGGTTGGCCTAATCTCAATGTGATACGTTTTATACATACGTCATGTAAAATAATCTACATTGAGATAGGCATATCTCATCAGATACAGCGGAAAACAAAGACTTTGTACAGCACTACATGCACCTAATCACTGCTGATTTATTTATCTTACGACTTACGATTGCTTTAGTATCCAGCATTTTCTTTTTTTCAAGGGTGACATTAATTCCGCCGACGACGACTTCGACTTTTTCATCTTTCGCTGCTTCAATTTGGATTTCGTTCTTGGGAGATTTTGCCTTTGAGTCTATTTCCTCACGGAGATTTTCCACAAGATCGTCTTTTGTCTTTTTTAAAGAAACGTTGTGAGCAGTAATTAGTCCCTTTGATATGAGCATCTTTAAGCTTCTTCCTTTATGCCGTATAGACCTTTTCCAATCTTTCGCCGTCTCGCGCCCACTTACAGTTTGAAATTCATTCGGTGTCAACCAAGAGTCGGCGTAATGTATGCAAGCCCCTTTGCTACCTAAACAAAGTTTAGAAAGGTACAAATGAGCTTCATTATTACCACACTGAATTTCTATACATGTTTCACCGTCAATTTCTGTAGGACATATAAGCATCTCGTCAGAAGTCGCTGTTCCGTCCAGATGCTTCCCGAAACACCCGGAGGATTTTTGCTGCCTTTTTGATGTATTTTTGCTTGTTTTTCTTCCTCCTGTGTTAAGTTTTTCTTCCTGTTCAGTTTCCGCTGTCTCTTGTTTGTTATTTTTATTTTCCGGGACACTATCAGTTAATATACTTTTTTCCGTAACTTGCACCTTTTCTCTGGGGTCATTAACTTTACTACGTACGCTTTTCATCTTCAGCTTAGTATTTACATCCTTTCTGAACATTTTCTCTGTAACTTCACCATGGACGTTTCTATTTAATCCTGCAAAACGCAGTTTAACTTTGTTCTTATTTCGCCTTTTCGCCATTTCCGTAACTGCGTCTATACTTGATAAAATCCGATTATTGAATGTCACGCGGCTTCGATTTCACACCGCCGTAAAACTGAGTATCTATACACATGCAAACAAAGGACGTCCGCTTTTCCTCTTGCGATAACGGGTTGACTGATACGATATTTACATTCAAACTGTGATATTCTCACAACACATTAATCAAGGCATTCCCGAAAACTATTCCGCTGGTAATGATATAAACGCAAGTGGTGTAATATTATGTATATATCTCATTCATTTAGGAATTAACCATGTAAAAATCCAGCATAATAAAATGTTACAAATATTGAACTATTTTCTGCTTCTCAAGTCATGCCTATAATCGCTCAAAGCTAACAAGCAAACTGACGAGAACAATTGTATTGTACTATCGTTTTCTTTCAACTGACTTAAATATTGCTCACGCAATATTACAAATGTATAGGAGAAGCAGTATCGACATTAATATCCTATATGTGTATAAACCACACTAGAGCACGGAAGTGGAAATAATTATAATTACATGACATCACTTAACCAAGCAAACATTATGCCTGGGGTTACTTGAGATCAATAAAGCTTGTATATTTAAGAGATTGGCTGTCTACAACGAAAAATAATACCATATCTTTTGTTTAATAGGGGATACATGTTTTGCGCAGATCATATCAGCATTACAAAATATACATTGACACGCTTTCATGTTTTGCAATTATGTAACACGATTTAAGAAATCTGGCCGGTAAAAATATGTATAAATAAGATCTGGGTAACTGTTATCAGTTGCGGAATGACGGATGAAACATTATTTCACTCGGTTAGTTTAGATGATATACAAGTTTTCTCCTACTAAATTGATTTATTTATGTATATTTTAATTGTAACATACACGTACTTTTGAAAAGTACAACTGACCCGATTTAAAAACTACAACTCAGGGGAGAGAGAGGGAGAGAGACGTGATATCAAACAAAGACTATCAGATGTATTTTCATTGGGTTCGCTGACTTCTATAATCACTTGCCACTGGCAGATTTGGGTTCGAAATTTCACTTCGGGTGTAGAAATCCTGTATGTGAGGAAGCCATCAAGCCGATGGTTGTAACCAGGTGCCCACCCATGCTTGAAAATAATGTGCTGAGGGACACATGGGCCCGTATTCGTAAAGCTCTTATGGAGAAAACTTAGAAAAATCCTTATCTTTGTAAAATTTTCTGAACAACATAGCACAAAAGGAAAGTGTAGACTTTATAAGATTTACTGATAATCTTCATTACTATGCCAGACTGTATGTGACAATATTGTTATACTATGCCAGACTGTATGTGACAATATTGTTAGACATTCCAACTATCTCAAAGATTGTCCACAAAATGCTTTGGAACTTTTCCTTTAGTTAGTCCCTTAGAGAAAATTTTCCCTTCGGAGCTTTATGAATACCAGCCCCGGGCTAAACTCAACAAAAACAATCATTTGTTCAACTATGCATACGTTTAGGTAACAGACCTCTGCTAAAGTATAAACTTCGCTTTTCAGCGGTTTTTTTTGTATTCTTGAATTTTGTTGTGAAAATTGTATACAAATGTATTACATATTTTGCCTGTAAAACGAGAAGGAAAACAAAAACAAAAGAAAGAAACTAAAAAAAACACAACGAAAAAATATAGAAATACTAAATATAGAAATCTACTTCTTTCTCAGTATAAAATGTAAACAAACAAAAGAAAATAGTGCGTTTTATTCGACCTGGCGGGGCGGAGTTAATCTTTGGCTTATGCAAATAATGGTAATCTCAAAAAAACGAGCAAAATAGGTAGAGCTACTGTGGTAACAATGTAGGGGTTACATTCTACCAATTCAGTTCTTTCTTTATTTCATATTAACAATAGCATATTCAGACCTCATTTTCAGAACTTTAGAGCATTTCAATGAAATGAAAACCAGATATGGTCATTTAGTATGACATGTCTTCTTATCAAAAATAGAAACATATTGACATAATATTATGTTACATATAAGAAAAATAATCTGTTCTGAGAAACATCACCCTCTAAAACTGCTCCCATGAAAATAGCCGTTTAGCAATTACGCGTATGTAGACATTTTCTCAAAGAATAAAACTTATACCTGGAAATTCACAATGAAAATGATGTATTTAACAGAATTGCTTACAGAGTATGTTCCTAGTAGACAAGGTTTGAGATCGTCGTCGTTATGTTGTTCCATACAACAAGAGCAAAACATTAATGATAGAAGTTTCTGTACTATTAATATTGGTCCCAAAGTTCTGAGTGACATGCTTCAGTTCAGTTGCACTCTGCCGAGACTACAGTTGTATACAAGTCTATTGCTGCACTCTGGCGAGACTCGGGAGGGGATCCAACATATGTATTCCCAAATGGGCACCGCTTAAAATCATATGTTGTGCTTCCGGTAGTACATATGTGGTAAACATTTCACAGAAAAATACGTGAGATTTTTATTTGTGATTGAATATTGTGAAAATGACATTGTTTTGCCAAAGAATCGCGATGCAGTGCAACCGAGTATACATTACCTAGCATGTAAGTGCATTTACCTTACCTGTATTTGTAGAAATGACGGAGAAAAACGTATCCTCCGTGAAGCGGTATAACTGAAAAATAGCATCATTTTTATCAACTAGTGGAAATATGTTGTTTAGTTGACCTGCGCCTGCTTAATTTTGCCCTCGCAACCTTCCGTATGCTAAACCCCATCCAGAAGAAAAAATATTTGGCGATCACTTTGCTAGGAAAATATTTTTGGGCGAAAAACCGAATGGGATACATATGTTGTGCATGGGCTACATATGTGGTGCATTAGATTTTTAAGAACTCCACAGATCTTGAGCTTAAATTGTACCAGGATAAAGAAACGAACAGGAATTACGTGTCAAGTATATGTCACATCTGTCCAAAAATATATATACATTTGTATGAAAGGGATAACTTATAAACGAGCACAGCTTTAAGCTTATATTAGATGTTGTAGAACATTTCCACTTAGGAGTCAACGCATCTCTCCTAAATCCGAAGGCGTTTCTGTGTTGCTTATGTGTTGACCTGTGAATGTCGGAAATATGCATGTATAGTTTTGTGTGTAGTATATAATTTGCCGATACGGTCTGCGTAATTATATGTTCTTGAACCTAGTGTTCTTTTCATGTTTGCTTTACCTGTTCATGTGCGCCTCTATATATATCTTCGGTGGTATTTTGCATCGTTAACTGTGGAAATTGTCTGTCCGTGAACTGAGTTATAGAGCAAAATATCTGTCTCGGGCAACGGACTCAAAAATAAAATGTAATAAATACTTTACGGTCAGGGTGTTTCAGGAGGTATTTTGGTTTGCCCGATACAGAACTACTGGCCCAGCCTCTCCACTACATGTACATATGGTATTGTGGACCTGGCACTTACTTCTGTAAAACTACGTTGTTACATGTATACCGCAACTCCACATTCTAGGCCTATCATAGTTTGTGGAAATATAGGAGGGAGGATATACTGCAAGGTACTCGGTCATATAATCAGAACATAGCTCCGTCTGGTATGTAACTTAATCAAATAAATGGCCCAGGACATATTTCATAATTTAATGACCATGCTGAGTTATAATCACACAGTTTTTGACCGAGTGCCTTGCAATATATCCTCCCTTCTATATTGCCACAAGCTATATAGGTCTAGCTTGCGAAGTTACTGCGTAGTTCAACACAAGTAAGTGCCAGTTCCCCAATATCTTATGTATTGGAGCGGCAGGGCCAATAGTTCTGTATCGGGCAAACCAAAATTACCTCCTGAATTGAAATCCCAGACCCAAAAGTATTTATTACATTTTATTTTCGGGTCCGTTGCCCGAGACACAGATATTTGGCTCTATTACTCAGTTCACGTACATGGTTCAAAGACGGACAATTTCCACGGTTAACGATGCAAAATACCGCCGAAGATATACATAGAGGCGCACATGAACGAGTAAAACAAACACGAAAAGAACACTAGGTTCAATAACATATAATTACGCAGACCGTATCGGCAGCTAATATGCTATACACCAAACTATACATGCATATTTCCGACATTCACAGGTCAACACACATAAGCAACACATAAACCCCTTCGGATTTAGGAGAGATGCGTTGATCCCTTAGTGGAAATGTTCTACAGCATCATATGTAAGCTTAAAGCTGTGCTCGTTTCTAATATGCTCTCCCTTTAATATACATGTATATAATTTTTATACTTGGCACGTATTTCCAGTTCGTTTCTTTATCCAGGTACCATTTAAGCTCAAAACCTGTGGAGTTCTAAAAAGTCTAATGCACCACATATGTAGCCCATGCACAACATATGTATCCCATTCGGGTTTTCGCCCAAAAACATTTTTCTAGCAAAGTGATCACCATAATTTTCTTTTTCTGGGTGGGGTTTTGCACATGGAAGGTTCCGAGGGCAAAATTTAAGCAAGCGCAGGGCAATTACAACATTTTTCCATCTGTTGATAAAAATGTTGCTAATTTTCAGTCATACCGCTTCACGGAGAATAAGTTTTTCTCTGTCATTTCTACAAATACAAGTAAGGTAAATGCACTTACGTGCTGGTTAATGTATACTCGGTTGCACTGCATCGCGATTTTTTGGCAAAACAATGTCATTTCCGCAAAATTCAATCACAAATAAAAATCTCACCTGTTTTTTTGCGAAATGTTTACCACATATGTACTACCGGAAGCACAACATATGAATTTAAGCGGTGCCCATTTGGGAATACATATGTTGGATCCCCTCCCGTGACAGTGGTATACCAGTCTATTGCAACTACTTATGGTTTGCCCAGTACAATTACCAATACATGCGAATCTGTTAGCTCAAGCAAAGGGTCGAATAGTTCATTCAAACCCCAGGTATTAAACTTGACTGCATGGCTCACATCGACAGATGTCAAAAGCAAAAAGCTTTTCTCAACAGACAAGAGCTCTTTTTGCAGCCTCTTGGAGGTCAGGCATGCAAAAAGATTACAAGTATAAATTCAAACAGTTTAGTAGCTGGTATGGTGAGACAGTTTAGTAGCTGGTATGATGAGACAGTTTAGTAGCTGGTATGGTGAGAAACAGATTAAACCGTATTCGGCGTCTTTGACTGAATGTGCAGATTTTTTGTCGTTTAAATTTCACCAAGGTTGTTCGGGTTACAGTTCAATGTTCTCTTCAGTATTACAGCCTGTAGATGGGCATGCAGTTGGACAACATCCAACAATTATACGTTTGCTAAGTGGTGTTTTCAATTCTCGTCCACCACTTATTACGACTTGAACCAAAGTGTCAAGGTCAAAAAGTATTGGACCGTCTTGGGTTTAATTCAAGCATGCCATAAATATACTACCACTTTAGATTTCATACAGTTTGCCGGGTTGTAGTGATGAATATAGCTAGTCTATCCCTCTGATCCGTGACATTTCGTGCAAAGCATGGTTGCAAATTATCTAGATACATGTACACTGCTGACTAGTGTACTACAGCTAATGCGGTCTCAATCAAATCGAGTCTGCAATATTCACTATTAGCCTTGTCATCAGTGCTTCCGAGGGATCTATAGTGGACGCAACTTGACCCCGATGGTTGACCTTTGTATTATAATACATAATAAGGCACAACCTATTATTGAAAAGGAGTGTACGTAAAACACGAGCTGCACGAGAAATAGGAAATATAAATTTGTGTAAATATAAATTAGTGTATTGGAAAGTTTTACTCATCAAATGTAAGTATATATATATCAGGAATAATGTATACAACGTCACAACTATTTAGGGCAAGACTAAAACGTGATATTTCGACGCCATTTGCATGTGCATTTGACATTTTTAATAATTGTACATCGGGTGAAGATCAGCTCTTGCTATTATTGAAACATGTTATGAAAGATGCCACTTATTTTAGAAGTTCCCGCTCATTACACCTCCTTTACCTTAACTCGAGCACAGTTCATTTAATGTCAAAAGCAAATTGATTAGACACACAGCCGTACCAGGTTTATTGCTCTTGCTCCTCAACAAAATTAAGAAAGAATACTTACAAATTATCTATAAACATAATATTTATTTTACACGCATACACATCTAAATTATTACTTGAAGATGAATGCGGGTCAGGACGGCCCAAATCCAAAACGGCCCATACCAAGACGGCCCAGTCCAGGACGGCCCAGATATATTAAATATACCGTAATATACCGTTATGACAAATTAAAGATGCTATTTTGTAAGATCATAATTGATTTAAAATAAAATTATATTAAGGGACAATTATTTTTTTCTGATTTAATAATCGCTATTCACTTCTTAATTGCTAGAATAAAATAATTTATTTTTGCTTTTTAAGTGTCTAATGATCGTATCTATATAACGATATAAAATAAATTTAAATAAGACATAAAAGTTAAAATAAAAGATATGGCTTATTTTCGTACTTCCTATCCATATTTATTTATCTTTTATGGGCATTTAATTGCTTTAATTGCTTTAAAAATTAATTAATGTTCATTTTATAAATGTTTTTTTCGTGTCCTGCCCTGTTGTCCAATTATATGTATAATAAAATTTGTTGTCATTTTTGCTATGTAAATAAATAAAACATAAATAAAAATTGAAAAAATGAAATTCTTGGTTATTCTTGGTTATTAATGAAAACTGGTCCGTCATGGTATGGGCCGTCTTGGTTTTGGGCCGTTTTGGTGTAGGACCGTCATGGATTTGGGCCGTTTTGACCCGTCACCCTTGAAGATACGAACCTCTGACATTTGAAATCCCGTGCTTCGTCCGCAGGTGACCTCTTAGCCCCGATATGGATGCATACTTTTTGTCACAGTTGTCGCACTGATAAATCTTATTTGCGACATTCTTTGGTTTAACTGTAGAGTTCGGATTCGGTTCCGTTACATTATCATTATCATCAGAATTTTCAACTTCACTACAAGTGTATTCACCAAGCAAATCATCTAAATCTAGATCACTGAAGTCTATAAAATCCTCTTTGCCATAAGCCATTTTTAATCATTAAACTTCATTCACTATAACTACAATATAACCTCGCGGAATTGAATTGAACGAACACAAAATGATAGACAAATTAATGTTTATTTTTTTGAAATACCCTTTAATTTTCATTTATATATTCAATATAAAAGGCAAGGGTAATTATGTTTTCCACACGTTCAAAGAATGTGCAATAAGCACGCACGAGATGTAAGGTGTGATGCTACAAACAATTTCTTCTACTCGTGCCGATCAGTTCAGATAATTACAGTTAAATTTAAACTGAGGACAAAAGATTTAATATTGTAACAAACCCTAACAAATGAAAATTCTTTTGAGCAAAGGTGATTATAGATAATTAGGAGGGAAAGAAAATAAAACAATTACTTATTCACAAAACTTTATTTCTCATTGTAACGTCGAGGGCAATGTTTTTCACGTGTTCAATGGTTATACGAAAAAATAAAAGAATAAAAACAAACAAACAAACAAAAAACATGTAAAACAGTACTTAATTGTCAACATGATTAGAAAACTATTTAACAAATCTTGTGACAAAAGATTGATAAACATATCAAACCGCTATTTTTTTTTTTTGAAAGTCAGCTGACCACAAGCATATTCAAACTACGAGGTATAACCATAACCATAATATTATCAATTCTTTTTATATAATTTCATTTCATTTGGAAGAGCAAATGCGTCAGTAATTACAGGAAAGAGCTTCCATGATAAGTAAAAGCAAGGAGTTTATCTAATCTAACGGATCAATAATTGCCGATAATTTGCGGTTTACCTACGGCAATGAAAAATCGATAATTTCGGCTGCTGTATAGTGCGTTGCGAATCCCTATCTATTTATGTCCCTGATATATATACTTTGATATTGCACTGTATACAAACTAATTCCATATAAATATACACGGCTGTCCTAAGCACCCTTGATTTCTACAATGAAATAATCGATATTCATGACACGCTTCAATTTCTTAAAAAATGTATTAATCTTATCTGATGTCTGATCTTTTTTAATGCTTACTAAATAGTTTATTCACAATGGTATTTATGCTCATTTATGTTATATGTCATTAAATATCTTAATTTTTGTCGTATTTTTATGTATTCTTGCATAAAAACTACCTTTTCACTGGATCCGCCCATGTATTAACGGGAGAAAAATCGTGTGCAAACAAGGCAATTCACGTGCTGTTAATACATGATTTTTATTTTTGAAATGCTTTGCCAGGGATGTATGTATGTATTTCTGCGCAGACTGATATTTGGCATCTGCATCTTGTTTCTTCCATAATAACCTCTTCTTGTAGCATTATAGATACAATGTAATCCATAGTATGTTTAGCTGTATCAGTTTCCAACCCCAAACCTACTGCCCCCTTCAATGTAGCACTAGCTTCTCTTAGAGTTTACTCCCTTTACAAAACGTCTGTCCAGTTATTGTAAATAACTGTGAATAAATAAGTATCGCGTGTAACTTGTGCTATTGCCCGTTTTTAGGTATTATATTAATGATTTTTGTTATTATCAGTCGGTTTGTTTTTACCTGATTTTTCGCAGAATTCATATAATAAACCTCGAAAGCTAGTCTCTAGCTTCGTACTCATCCGTACTCTGTTTGTTCGTACTCAAAATAATTCGAACGTAAAGTTGTTACTCTTAAAATACTTGTGTTCCTGTTTATCAAATTTTTAAGTTATATGCAAAATTATGTGTAATGTAACGTTTGTAATAAATAAAAATAAAAATAAGATGCTCAAAAACCTTCAAATCACGCTTTTAGTAGTGTTGTTGTTATGTGTGCCCCGGTTATGGATATTTAAAACATGTTTACCGTTTCCAAGAACAACAAGAATGGTAAATAAAAAATGTACCGGAATCGCCAAGTCATCACATATGAAAACAATGCATTTAGTCGTGTAATGTTTTTTTTTATGCAAGAATAGCGACAATACACGTTTGTTTTGTGTATTAACGCCTGCAGAAGCCCTTGGGATATGTTTGTGACCTCGACCTTCGGTCTCGGTCACAAACAATCCCGCGGGCTTCTGCAGACGTTAATACACAAAAAAACGTGTATTATCCCTACATTTGTAAAACGCCATTGAATATGTTTTGCGTAAAAATAGGCGTTTAATCAAATAAAACAGTTTCGGTTTCAAACAGTTTCAGATATGAATAATCAGCCTAAGGTCAACCATCGCGTTCAAGTTGCGACTACTATACTTTTCAGATTTTGTTAACATATTATGTTATTATTATATATCTATTTCAAGGATTTTGCAAAAGCAGTTGATAATTCTACATTTTATTTATGAATAACATCTTTACATCTTTTAATGATGTTTCAGCAAATAACTTCTTATTTACACTACAGTACAGTATGTTCTTTGATTTTATGCATCGAAGATGGGCATATTAAAATCGACTTGTCCGCCCGCCCGTCCGTCCGTCCGACCGTAATTTTGTAAATTCCCGTGCGGGCTGTAACTCTGCCATCCATGAAGGATTTTTGAAATAATTTGGCATAAACATTAACCTTAATGAGACGACATTTCGTATGTAATACTCAAACCCCTAGCTACAAGGTCAATTTCACACTTAGAAGTCAAACGTTAATAGGGTCTGTTTCATGTCCGGTTCGTAACTTTGCAATTCATCAAGCGGTTTTGAAATTACTTAGCATAAATGTTTATCTTAATGAGACAACGTGTCATGGGCAAGACCCAGACACCCTAGCTCCAAGGTCAAGGTCAGACTTAGAGTTCAAATGTTAACAGGAGCTGTTTTTGTGTCTGGTCCATATTTCTGCCATCGATGAACGGATTTTGGAATACCTTAGCATAAATGGTAACCATAATCAGACAATGTGACATCGCAAGACACAGATCCCTTGCTCCAAGGTCAAGGTCATACTTAGAAGTCATAGGTTAAACGTTCCCTATATTGAAATGACACAAGCCCAAGACCCCTAGCTTCGAGGTAAAAGTCACACTTAGACTTAACATTGTATCTTTCTTGTGCGGTCAATAACTCTGCCATTCATCAGAAATTACTTGTCACAGTTCTTCCCTATGATGAGCTGGTGTGTCATGCTCAAAACCCAGACCCTAGCTCCAAGGTCAAGATTACCTTCGGAGAACTTGTTTAATCTGGTCGCAAAATGAGTCATACCTAAACTATCCTGACATATTTTGCGCAGACAACTGTAGCATTTTTGGGCACACTTCGGGGGCGTCTGTGACTAATAGTGCCAGCTCTTATTTGAGCTTCAATTCTAAATGCTTAGTGTATTTTGAGAGTTATATATATTTGTATTTTTACCTATAAAATGATAAGGTCAGTAGTGGCTATTGTTAAGTTACCTTAAATACCCACCACAAAGTAGCTGTAATCTTTTGTATTTCCATGATGGTAATTATACATTCTTTTATATGAAGAAATGAGAAAAATGAGAAAAGAGGAAAAAGTAGACCACTAGGTATTAGTGGTAGGGTGACTTTCTGGCTTTAAAAAATATGAACATGGACCCCCCCTGTACAATAATATAAGTTATATACAAAAATGTTCGTAGAAGTCTGCAGTTTATGAAACTACCGGCATAAATCGGCATAAATGGTGGCGTTCTGAGAAATCCAAGATGGCGTCCAAGATGGCCGCCAAAAATAAAAAATATCACTTTTTCAGCTTTGTGGACCCCAGTGTTGCACTTAATGATTTTAATTATGTTTTATGTCTTTATATGCACAGATACACATTGGAATTACATTATTTAGTTGTTTTTTATATATATTTCTGTAAGTTTTGCTAAAAAGTAGAAAATCGTTCCCTCGGAATTGATTATTTTAGGGTATTGGGTGTTATTTTTAACAGCAGGTAAAAGGATATGACAAAATGTACATGCATTTATGCTCAGATATGAAATGTAACATTCAGATATTGAAAAAATATACACAGAGTTAGAAAAAAATAGATTTTTTAAATTCGTAAGCTTTTATAAGTGGGTGGGGTAATTTGACATGAATTTTAGAAATAAATATAAATGGTTAATATGACTAGAAACTGACATTCCCTACCAACTCCAAGCACTGTTTGTATATATAATGTTGAAAATATGTTATATTTGAGCAAGAAGAATGTGTAAACTGATATGTAGAATCCAAGGTGGCTTTCAAAATGGTCGCATCTTTCACTGAAAATAGCCAGACTTAAGAGTATTGAGTATATTTTGTATCATCTTTTCTGACTTAAGTCACCTTTTCTTAACCTACACATGTTTTTTATTGTAATAAACACATTAAGCGTTTAATAAGAGCTTACATCAGTTTTACTTCAAATATTTACCTACCAGTATTTACGGAACAAACTAGGCTGTGCCTTGTTTGATCAAGAGTAACTCATTTGGTTGTCGTCCTATAAAATAACACGAAGAATAGCTGATCATTGGGAATGGAAGAAACTGGTAAGTAGGATTAATCTTATATGTCCATATCTGTTTCATTTACTATCACTTTAACACTTATTTTGTTGCTGCAAAAATTTTGTTGGTTACCAATAGTATTTTGGGGTAGGACCAAATTGTTGAGGTACAAATAGCCATATCACTGGTTAATGTTTTGAAGTGGGAACATTCAAATGAATAAATGTAAACAATGTAGAAATACATAAAATTACATACTAATAAAACCTAAAAAGGGTAAATCTAGAAGAAAATATTTTACAATTATTGTTCCTGATAGATTTTACAATGATACACAATGTCAATGTAATAAAATATTGAAACCCAGAATGTAAACAGTGCATGACCTTGTCAAATTTCTAAATAAACAAGAATCAATCAAATCATGGGGTTAAAACGAGTAGACAAGTCCAAAATACTTCCATGAATTATTTGTACAACTGAATAATTTGTTCAGGACAATGATTTTGTTAATTCAAAGGCTGTCAGTATAAATGGAGAGGAAATGTATTTTAGACTGTTGGCCATCAATGCCCCCAAGAAAGTGCCACTTGAACGAGTCCTTTCATTTGAAAATGCTCCTGTACCACTTAGTTTGTTTTCTGATGACGGAGACATGATATCAACGAAGAAGTCTGATTTTTGATGCTATGGCTATTGTTCAAATGCTACAACCTTCTAAAGATATATACATTCAGATGGCCTCTGGGTTTTGGAGCTATATCCTTAAAAGCAGTTTGCATTGTAAACAGGTTCATGTTGTCTTTGACCGATATTTGACAGATAGCTTGAAGTCCAAGACACGCAGGAAACGTGGTAACACTAGTATCACTGCGCCAGTTGCTATGTTGATTCCTGACTGGGAGAAAGTCTTGACTAGGAGCAAAAACAAGAATGAGTTAATAAAGCTGTATACAAGATATTTGACAGAAAATTGTCATAGTCTGCTAGAGACAGATAAAGTTATTTTTGTTTCAGGTGGTATGGATGAAAAACTCCTACGAGTCCGTTGTAGTGCTGTTTCTTTTGTTTATCAAATGGAATCAAGTCATGAAGAAGCTGATGGTAGGATGATATTACACTTGGCATATACATCCAGTCTTGGCACCAGGAAGACCGTTAACTTTAGAGGTGTTGCACATTTCATTATCTCTCATGAACAGACTCAATCAAACCGAGTCTTATATTATTATTCTTGGTTGCATTCTTTGCTTCCAAAGGATCTTTTTACAGATTTTATTAGTCCAAAAACAGACATTTTGGTTCTGTTAACTCTTCACACCAGTAGTCTTGGTATTGACACAATCTTTCTCAAAACTGGTAGAAGATCTACACATACTGACCTTACCAGATATATACCAATCCATGTAGTGGTTGCGAAGTTGTCGCCAGTCCAACAGGATATCTTGTTACCTGTATACTGTGTTATAGGATGTGACACTTGTTCCTCAATGTATGGTGTGGGTAAAAAGAGGACATTCTAGGTACTGCTGAAATATGCAGAACAACTTCATGATCTCTCCAGTCTTGGTAGTGCACCATGTTTGTCTTTCAAGTCTAAGTCTGCTGCCACTGCTTTTGTGGGGTATCTTTATGGGTCTTCAAATTGTCTTTTTAAATTCCTTGCGTTCAAGTATCGTTCTCGTAAAAAAAACCACATATAACGTCTCAGCCTGCTGCAGCACCAGAACTCCTAAGTGACCTAGTGTGTCTCTGTAAAGATTTTTGCTCTGGTAACTGCATTTGCACAAGAAATGAGCAGCCATGTACACATGCCCGTGAATGTAAAGGCTGCATTGACAACACAGATACATGCCAAAACGTGTTTACAATATTAGCTTTTGGTGCAACTAATGACTATAAGACTTATAAACTAAAGCTGTCCCTTGCAGTCTTATCCTACTGTTTACAGTTAAAGCAAACTTTAAGTTTGCCATTTATCTAACTTTGTGTTATTCAGTTACACTACATTACATGTAGTCAGTAATAGATTTCTACAGAACTGAAGTATATCCAAAATTCGATGAATTCATTTTGTTTTAAGCAAATATAGATTTGTTGCGATTGTTTTGGATTAAAGAAAAGTTACATTAATTTTATAACCTTAGAAATACCACAAGGGGCGTGTATCAATAAATCGATACACCAGTACGGTACTGTAAAGTAACAAGAGGGCCGTGATGGCCCTTCATCGCTTACCAGAGTTGATCTGGCCTACTGATCTAATTTTTGACCCCAAATGACCCAGTTTCGGATTTAATCTAAAGATCATCAAGACAAACATTCTGACTAAGTTTCATATAGATCGAGTCAAAACTATTGCCTTTAGAGTGTTCACAAACTTTTCCTTTGATTTGACCATGTGACCTAGTTTTTGACCCCAAATGACCCAAATTGAAATCATCAAGACAAACAAAAATTCTGACCAAGTTTCATAAAGATTGAGTTACAACTGTGGTCTATAGAGTGTTCACAAATTTTTTCCTTTGATCTGGCCTACTGACCTAGTTTTTGACCCCACATGACCCAGATTCGAACTTGACCTAGAAATTATCAAGACAAACATTCTGATCAAGTTTCACAAGCTGGGTCGGACTCAATATGACCCAGATTCGAACGTGACCTAGAAATCATCAAGACCAAGTTTCATAAAGATTGGGCCACAACTTTGGCCTATAGAGTGTTCACAAGCTTTTCCTTTGATCTGGCCTAGTGACCTAGTTTTTAACCCCACATTACCCATTGACCTAAAAATCACCAAGACAAACATTCTGACCAAGTTTCATAAAGATTGAATCCAAATTGTGGCCTTTAAAGTGTTCACAAGCTTTTCCTTTGATTTGACCAGAAGACTTAGTTTTGACCCTACATAACCCTGATTCGAATTTGACCTAGAAATCATCAAGACAAACATTCTGACTAAGTTTCATAAAGATTGAATCACAACTGTGGCCTCCAGAGTGTTCCCAAGCTTTTCCTTTGATCTTGCCTACTGACCTAGTTTTTGACCCCACATGACCCAGATTCGAACTTGACCTGAAAAAATTATCAAGACAAACATTCTGATCAAGTTTCATAAATATTGGGTCACAACTGTGGCCTCTAGTGTTCACAAGCTTTTCCTTTGATCTGACCTACTAACCTAGTTTAGACCCCACATGACCAGTTTCAAACTTGACCTAGAAATCATCAAGACTAACATTCTGACCAAGTTTCATAATGATTGGGTCACAAATATGGCCTCTAGAGTGTTCACAAGGCAAATGTTGACGGACGACGCAAGACGGATGCCGACGGACACCGGACAATGACCGCTCACAATAGCTGACCTTTAGCACTTTGAGTTCTGGTGAGCTAAAAACGCATGTCAGAGTACCCCATCTGTTTATAAAAGCTTTTAAAAGTATATTTAATATCTGTTTTCTATCCAAAATGAATAAATATTAATAAATTCTGTTTAATACAATATGTTTTGTTACTTTTATGTCATTAAGTCCAATTGCCACTCATATGAATGAAATTTAGCCTTATATTGGATCTTTTTCAGTGTAAGTGGCAGCCATTTTGGAAGCCATCTTTGATTTTCGCTTTCAGATAGTACATTCTTTTAGCCTAAATGTAGCATGATTGTAACATACTATGCACACAGAGCAATCAAAGCTAACAGGTAAAGTTTAATAAATAGTTTAAAAATATAAAATGTAACAGTGTGCGCATTTATATCTAAAACGCCTGCAAAATTACCCCACCCACTTATGAAAGCTTATAGATTCAAGTATTTAACCTCTTTTCTTATGTCATGTAACTATTTTTATTACCTGAAGGTTACAGTTGATTTCCATGCACAAATCTATTCAAATTTCGTAAACAGACCTTTGTTCTGCTGTTAAAAACGCCACCCCATACCCTAAATTTAACCATTTTATGGGAACATTTTGTCTATTTTTTGGCAATATTAATCGAATATTCACGAAATTTACCAATAAATGGTCATATCAATGTGTATTCTTGCATATTTAAGACATAAAAATTAATTAAAATCATTATGTGCAATATAGGGGTCCACAAAATTGCAAAAAATTATATTTTTAATTTTTGGCGGCCATCTTGGACGCCATCTTGGATTTCTCAGAATGCCACCACTTATGCCAATTTATGCCGGTAGTTTCTGAAACTTCAGTCTATTACGAACATTTTGGTACATAACTTATCTTGTTGTACAGGGGAAACTTTAAAAATAGAGTCCTTTTGACTCGATTGTCACCCTGCTATAGTGGGTCTTTAACACTTCTAATTTTTTTGAAAACCGATGGATAAAAATAAATGCTGTAGCCTATAATTAACGGTTAATGCAAACACGATTATGTTACACACCGATAGTCACACGAGAACTACATGCAGATATAGACATGCCACAGTTCGCTACTGCGAAAATATAAAGTGGTAATATTGGACTGGGAATTCATGGCATGGGCGCCTCAGTGAGCCAGGTTTTGCAATCTGCAGATTGGTCAAGGGAGACCACTTTTATAAAACATTATTTGGCAGCAGCTGACACAGATTTTTTGGTTGCGTGTTTATCCCGCTACCAAAGTTAAAGTGTATTTCTGACAAGCATAGCATCTTTATTTAATCCCGAATCACATCCAAAAGATGTTCATGTGCTACACAAAATAGTCCCATTCATGAACAATGCGAACGAATTATCAATGAACAAGCAGTTCTTATTCAACCGTATCCACTCGCACTGACCATTTAGGTTATATACGTTCAATCAATGATAAGGTATTCCAGCCCATGGTTACATCACAAACTGGGACAGGCAGAGGTCATCTTAGATATGTGGCACATTAGATTTGCATTTGTTTCTCATTCATGTATATTCAAAGACTGGCATTTAAACAGAAAACAAATCTACTAAAAACCCGCAACCATCAGACATTTCAAGGCTTTGATTAAATGTTTGAACAAAAGTATTGTTCTTTTTGCAACTGTTCCGTGTTACCGGTTGATTGTTTTCGGCGGGTTGCAATGATTACAGTGGATTTTACATTAGATGAATGTACATTGTGGTTTATAGTGGAAGTGTTATTTGATGCTGACACGTAATCTGGGGGAGGACGTATGGTGGTATGCTGTAAGGATTAAGTGAGCAAAATGTATAGCTGTAACAAAAATGGCGGAAATTAAACAGAAAATACACTTTGCAGACATATTTTTGACAGGTAAGTGGGTTTTCGCTTCACATTTCACAAAATAAATATGCCAATGCTGTGGCGCAAAGCCTATTCTTTAACTATATAGTCTTAACAGTCGGATAAGTATAAAGACAAAGAAGTTTTATGCAAGGTTTTGCGTTCGGGTGCAATGTTTACAGATAAATGTCTTCATTTTTGACGTAATTGCCCTTTTCCCCTGTAAATATGACACCTTTCTGCATGCTTTACCTGTCCATTCATGTAGTTGTGCCTGTTTGCCAAAATTGATGGTTCTTCTTCAACTTCCCACATTTTCTGGCCATTTTCTTTTACTGTAAGCCCTGTTTTGGTAGAGTGAAAACAGATTATACACGTTTAGTCTGACCGTAAACATAAGTTTGTCAAGGCGGCTTTGTTTTTCGGATGTCACTTCCAAACATTATTATTGACCATTTTCCATATAAGTTATATATTTTTATAGATAGTTAGCATATTCTGTTTTATTATGTGTGTATGATTTTATTGAGAATGTTCTTTGTATCATCGGAGAATAGAGAAAAGATAACACCAACGCAAAATCAATTGCTTGACCTTGCAAATTGTACACGATTACGAATATCGTCTTTTGTTCCGAAGAAAGTAAAAAAGACCTATATATCTGAGTAAAATATCGTGTTTATTACTTTTTCCAAGTAAGAAAGTGAAATTCATTTCAAGTGTGTCAAACGTTTCGTCGTTCTGCATCAATCCTCCTTTACATTTATTTGTAAGTTGTATTTTTCACTATTTTAATTTTGTTGTACAAAGTTTTTATCTCAGTAGTTAAATATTTTTTGCTTGTAAAACGAGCAAAAAAAAAAAAAACAAAAACAAAAAACACTAAAGCTCCAACACAGTGTTACTTAATACAAACTCCAACACTGTTACTTCCCCTAATCGGTATAGTAGCCTGAATGATTGTTTGACAATATTCCTGCGCGGAGGTTGGCTAAATGCTTATAAACATCTTGTCTAAAAATAGTCCTAACCCCTTGTAGTACGATCAGATACAGGCCGACCTTTCACGTAAAGATCAAAGTAACATTTTACGTCACATACAAACATGGTAGTGGGTAATAAAATATCTATCTATCCTATCCTATCCATCTATCTAATAATGTCAACTCCACCTCTTCCATGTAGACATGGGGTGCGTGTCGACCTATTAGTTACGGTGAAAGAGTTATAAAAGACTTATGGGTCCAGCATCATTTAAGGTGAGAATAGGCTAAAATGTTAGCATGGTAAGTGTGATTAGCAGGAACAAGCATTAAAATATAAAGATTAAAACATTGCCCTCTGGTCTAGTACTGGGTGGTTGCCACAGCCACCTTGAAAGCATCAAGGTTAGGGATGGTAACTATATGGCTAGGCAGGTTATTCCACAATACAACTAAGTGTGGAAAGAATGAAAATTTGTGGTAATCAGAGGTGACCTGTACTTGTCTGAAACTATACGGGGGCATCTGTCTAGAAAATCTAGATGGTACTTGAATGTAACTCGGGAGATTGATGGCAACAAGATGATGGTAGATTTTACAAAACATTACAAGGCAGGATTCTAATCTTCTATGTTCTAGAGAACGCCAAACCAGTCTTCCTTGCATTTCAGTAACACTGGAGAGAGGTGAGAAATCACCTGTTACCCTTTCAAGTGCACGACGCCGAACCATTTCTATTTTATATGTGTTTGCTTGGGTGTATGGGTGCCAGATGGTAGATGCATATTCCAACTGCGGACGGACAAGAGTTTTGTATGCTAATGTTTTGACATGTTCGTTGGTTGTTGTGATGTTTCATTTTATGAAGCCAAGAGTTTTATTAGCATTTGAAGATATTCTTGTAATATGTGTCTGCGGTTACATCAACACCAAGATATATTGCACTGGGAACTGATTCTAAAATATATCCGTGGAGTAAATATTTGGTTTTGAGGACAGTCTTGTTTTTGTGATGAGTAGTACCTGGCATTTAGGATTAAACTCCATGTCCCACTCATTTTCCTATTTTTCTAGCTTGTTAAGATCTTCCTGGAGGATTTTGCTGTCATTGGGAGAATTTATAGTAAGGTAGACCACAGTATCTCTCGGCAAAGAGTCGGATTGATTGAAGATGGGCGATCATTTATATATATTAGGAAGTACAGAAGTCCAGATGTCAAAAAAATAAAATAATTATTGCAGGTAAGGAAAATATTGAAGGGCAAGACATAACAACCGTGCACAATTACTAAATACCTAAAGTTTTGCGTATGTGTAACTTTGAGACATATTTGAATATCAGGTAAAATTGATATTTTGACGGACGGACGGGCGGGCGGACAAGGCGATTTTAATATGCCCACCTTCGATGCATAAAATCAAAGAACATACTGTACTGTAGTGTAAATAAGAAGTCATTTGCTGAAACATCATCAAAAGATGTAAAGATGTTATTCATAAATAAAATGTAGAATTATCAACTGCTTTTGCAAAATCCTTGAAATAGATATATAATAATAACATAATATGTTAACAAAATCTGAAAAGTAGATACCTCGGAAGCACTGATGACAATAGTGAATATTGCAGACTCGATTTGATTGAGACCGCATTAGCTGTAGCGTATTTATTTTGTACACTAGTCAGCAGTGTACATGTATCTATTTTTTATATATATAATTTGCAACCATGCTTTGCACGAAATGTCACGGATCAGAGGGATAGACTGGCTATTTTCATCACTACAACCCGGCAAACTGTATGAAATCTAAAGTGATAGTATATTCATGGCACGGGGTACATTTAAATTGCATATAGTCAGACCTTCAAGTCAACGGTAGTCTTGCAAGAAATGAAAGGCTGGAAATGCTGAAGAAAATTGTTATTTTAACATAGAAAGCAGTAGCACGAGACATTCAATACTTTCTAACCTTTAGTTTAGCCATTGTACCTCTATGTGCAAGGAAGCAATACTTTAGTGGAACAGTCCAGCCAAGTGTATAAAATGCAATATCGTTTTAAGAAAATATGAAGGAACGGACTAATGGTGGGAAGCCACATTAGTTCACCAGGAGTACTATGAAAGATTATTATCCGCATACATGTTTAATCGAGAGTCAATGCCATTTAATTTTAAACTAAATGCTAAATATCCACGTTGATTGATTGCATCATGAAATAGAAGATCTAGCCATTATATCTATGCGGCGCCTCAAATACTTAGAAATGATTATTAATCTCCGTTGGAAGTGTCAGAAATATGCCCTGAAAAACAAAGCTGCTTTGACAAACCTGTTTACAGTCAGACTAAACGTGCTGAATGTGTTTTCACTCTACCAAAACAGGGTTTACAGTAAAAGAAAATGGCCAGAAAATGTGGGTAGTTGAGATAGAACCATCAATTTTGGTAAATAGGCACAATTACACGAATGGACATGTATAACATGCAGAAAAGTGTCATATTTACAGGGGAAAAGGGCAATGACGTCAATAATGAAGACATTTATTTGTAAACATTTCACCCGAGCGCAAATCCTTGCATAAAACTTTTTTGTCTTTATACTTATCCGACTGTAAAGACTATATAGTTAAAGAATAGGCTTTGCGCCACAGCACTGGCATGTTTATTTTGTGAAATGTGAAGCAAAAACCCACTTACCTATCAAAATGATGTCTGCAAAGTGTATTTTCTGTTTAAGTTTCCGCCATTTTTGTTACATCGATCGCTTTGCTCACTTCAGGCCTAACTAATCTAAAGGAACCAGCGTGGGAGCCATCTGGTCTAGTCGCGTAATGGCTGCCAGGTAGGTGAACACTAATTTTTCACTTGGCATGGCAACAGAGGTCTAAATTGAAGCTAGTTTTTGTTTAAATTTCATTGTGGATGTATTGTTGACATTTTGGTAGGAAAATGGGAAAGCAGGTTGTATTTGGTGAAGTCAAGCTAAAATTTAGTATGAGTAGTACTTCCAGGTCACAGCAGTGTGATTTTGATGTCAGTTTACAGTAAGCAAATGTGACCAGAAAAATCTCTCTTTGAAGATACATGACCCCTACTTTTCTCTTCATTTTATATCAGTTTTATCATAACTCTTTAAAATGAGGTAAGGATTTTAACTCTAAAATGGGTCTAGTTATGTTTGGTAGCTCTTTAAAAAAGGTCAGTTTTATATAGAATATATAGGGAAAACTATTTAGCATATTGTGACCTTAATCCTTACAGCATACCACCATACGTCCTACGCCCCCCCCCCCCCCCCCCCCCGCCTTGATAATACGTGAACTGTGTATAGAACATGTGAAGAAGTGGTTATTATTATCTTGGAGTGTTTTAAGAAGAAATTTTGAAGATATGGAAACAGACCCACCTCCATTAGAACTGCTTTGAAATCACCAAGAATCCTGAATGTAATGTCAGGTTTTTAAAGTAAATTTATGAAATAAAATTGTAAAATTAATTATACTCACGTGGCATTATATGTTGACCCTACTACCTGCCCCACTCAGTTTCCACGGTGACTGTAGCACCGAAAAGGGGAACTGAAATAATGGAGGCAACATCTCGTGCTCTCGCAAGGTGCGCGATGCATTGTGGGAACGTAAACAAAGGGTGATAATAACACGTGTTTCGGTTTTTGCGAGCGGGTTAAAAAGTAGGCCGAACAGGGAATCCTGAATGTAATGTCAGGTAAATATAATCTATCCATTAAATCTTAACTTGAAATACATTTTTTTACAATTTTACGCAGAGTTATTGCCCTTTAATTATTCAACATTAGTAAACTATAGCGCCATCCTTGTCCAGATATTTCCTCACCAACCCCCAGGCTGATATTTAGCGAACTTCATGGGAGGTTTCTCTCAACAAATACTTACGTATACTGTTGTTCGAAGAAATTTCTTTGAAAGCTTCACTACTAAAACGAGGTATGTGCTTAGTTGGTGAATTTTTGTACTTATAATATGCACAGATCATACTTTTGTGAACATCAGTCGTTAATACCGTTCTTATCTTGTTTTTCCTCTGCTAATGCAAAACATCGCTAAATTTTCCAGAATCATCATGCAATTCCTAAACGAGATCGCGGTATTCTCCATTTGTGGATCACAATACCAATTTCATATTCCTTCTCCGCCGTCTACTTCGGCGTCCTTTTATTACAACTTTTTAAAAGCAGAGTTGAGTTTTTCCCTTGATTTGGTAAAAAAAAATGAAAATGCTTTTAATTCAATAAGTAGTTCTGCTAGAATTATCAAACATCACATGATAGTTAATTAGCACATTATATTTATTCATATTGTTGTAAATTTAGCAGTCTTATTAAAGCTAATTTATTAATTGATTCTACTGATGAGAAACTTTGGCCTCTGCTACTTGAGTTGTCATTCACCAGTTACCCTCTTAAGTTGCTTGGGACTGGAGTGTGTATTCATTTTGTATCATTTTATCTGGGTATGTGTTGTCATCATGTACCATGGTAACCATGTCTGGTTTGTTAGAGTTAGAGGTGGCTCCGTATTTGGGATGGTACCACCAGTCAACGGTTATCCTCATAAATATTAGGGGTAATCTTTGTCTTTCATTACTATGATACACTCAAAATATGGGAGGGTACATGCTTTTGTATTAAAACCTAGGTCAGAACTAGGGAGGGGGATTTTCTTAACTTTTGGCTCGGACTTTAAAAATTACAGATCATAGAAACAAGAAACAAATATTTTACAGTTATAATTATAAGTGACTTTAGACCAGAGGAATGAGAGAATTATAAATTTGATGTCTATATTTCCATCACTTAGATTATATATCCGTCACATAATAAACCTACATAGAAAACTGGAATTGAAGTGTTATTTTAACAATGGAGTATAAACCCCCACACCCGAACCTACGTTTTTCAACACTGGTGGCAGCGGTTGGATTGGACTTACACAGAAATTTGGACATATATTTCTATTTAATATATTTGTGGTGACAATTAAGTGACAATCATGGGACCTAAAAAGCAACAAGAAAAAGATTCTATCACAATTGAAGATGATGATAATCATGAACAATTATTAGCTGAAGTTGAACTTTTGAGACAAAAACTTAAATCGGCAGAAGTTGATAACTTGACCTTAAGAGAGAGACTACGCAAGAATGAACAGGAAAGATGAATTAGTACGCAGTTACCAACAACGAATCAATGACATTTCTATGGAAAAAGACAATCAGATAAGAAATTTAGTTAATGAAAGGGACACAGGTTCGAATGAAAACAGCAATACATCAAGGCAGCAAAATCAACATGATAAATATGAGGTTCCTCTACCAAGGCAAATTATCTTTGATGGCAAATCATCCTGGGAGAGTTTCATTCACCCATTCGAAGCTATGGTTGATGCGTGCAAGTGGGACAACAGTGAACGTTTGTTCCACCTTAAGAACAGTTTACGCGGTGATGCTGCGGAATACGCTTTCAAGCAGCTGGGAGCTGACGAATTGTCAAGTTATGCAAAGATAAAATCATCTATGGCGACGCGATTTCAGGAAAAGCGCTCCACTTCCTCCTATCTGGCTGAGTTAGAAAACCAGAAATACAACAGGGAAAAAGAATCATTGGCTGAATATGTGGCAGAGGTTAAGAGGTTGGTAATAAAAGGTTACCCCACGGCGAACAACGAGACGAGGGAAACGATAAACCTTCGGCACTTTCTTAAGGGACTTCAGGATTCTCAGGCGGCTTTGTTCATTGGGATGCAGGACCCAATAACTATCGATCAGGCAAGAGAATTGCTTGACAACTATTCAAGCATCAGAGATGACGTGAGAGGGGCGAGAATTAGGAACATTGACACGGGCAGGGAACCTTATGTAACAGAAGCAAGACTGCAAGAATTTGGTAGGGATCTGAAATCTACCATAGGCAAAAAGATTGATCATCTCGCGAACCAGTTGAATGTCAAAAGTAGTAGATCAGCCTCGGATCGTAAAGTAAATCAGCGTCCAAGAAAAGATGTGCAGTGTTTCAGATGCCAGCAGTTTGGTCACTATGCGGACGAGTGTAAGGCAAACCTTCAGGAAGGTAACAAGTCGGAAAACTAGATTGGACCAAGCCTAACGGCCCAGACTTGGTCAATAACAATGAAGTTGAATTTAAGACTATTTAAGTGTAGGAGTGCTAATACAGATGGTGTTTCCATTATATGGCCTGTAAATATTTTTAAAACTGTACATGCGAACTTAGTCATAGATACTGGTGCCTGTACTACGATTTTTTCTACTGCATTATATCATAGAATACCAGAGGATGTGCGACCTGAGTTGTGTAAAGTTGACCCTTTAATACGTCTTGAAGTTGCGGATGATGGTTTATTAGCCGTAGATGGACAATGTGAATTTTCATTTAGCGTATCGGGTCAAACTTTTAATTACACTGTATTAATTGCACCTATTCATGAAGATGGACTAATTGGATTAGACATCTTGTACGAAAATGATTACCAACCAAGTGCTAAAAAGGGATTAAAATTGAATGGGAAAATATGTAGAACTCTAGTGCCAAAAGCGTTCGAAGGCCAAGAAGAAAAAATTATTCAACAACAACTTGAAATGGGAATAATTGAAGAAAGTAAGAGTCCATGGTCTGCACCTTTATGCTTCGTAAGGACCCACAGAGAGGAGTGCGTGTCGTTGTCGATTATAGAGGTTTAAATGATCTAAGTAAAAAATGTGCCTATCCATTGCCAAGAATTGACAGTTGTTTAGAAAGTTTGGGAGGAAATTATTATTACATTTCTTTAGATCATTTGTCAGGATTTTACCAAATAGAATTAGACGAGAGAGATCGTGAAAAGACTGCATTTGGCACCAGCAGGGACGGTCTGTATCAATATGTTACTATGCCGCAGGGCCTTACAGGGGCTCCACATACATTTCAGCGGTGTATGGAATTAGTGTTTAAGAACATACAGTGGAGGACAATGATTATTTACATGGATGATATTTGTACTTTTGCTGAATCTTTTGATCAGGCATTGTTTAGGTTAGATGAAATTTTAAGCAGATTGGAGAAAAATAACTTGAAATTAAAACCGAGCAAGTGCAATCCACTCCAAAGGCGCATAAAATATATTGGGTCACACAATTGACAATTCTGGAATACGTCCTTCAGGCCTCACCAAATTAAAAAGTTGTTCATCGGATTTGCCGCTCGTATATTTTCAGAAACACAAAAAATTTATTTTTTTTGGTTTTTGGCTTGCGCTCGCCCCACTGAAAAAAATCAATACAAAATTTTTTGGTGCGCTACTTTTTACGGACGTAAAAGTGTATAAATGCTTATAATTTCAGTCCTAGATTGTTCTCAAATGGATTTTAATCAAAATAAATACATACTACGCACACATCGTCTATAATAAATCATAACACTTATATTTAGTTGCATTAAAGTTGTTTCCCCTTTATGCAGTTACGCCATTTTCTTCAAATGTTTACCAAATTACATGCTACAAAATCGATTTATTTCATTGAAAACTGGATGAAGAAAAACATACTAATTTATTTGATAACATCAATCTACATTATTTTGGTAAGGGTAAATATTTATTGATACATGTCACTTATCTGTTTTCTGTTTTTCCTGTCCAAATGATCAGCATTTGCATACAAAGCATTTGTACGAAAGTTGGTGGGGTAAGGAATTTACATTATGAGTTGTTTTCAGAACAGTTTCGATTTTCAAATTTTCCAATCATTTAGTAGACTAATGCACAGGAGCCTGAAATTCTATCCAAAAGCAACGAAAAGTCTGTATATGAAAAAAGACCCCCCTTCTATATAATAAAAAACTACAGGAATGAAACGCATTCACACCCCACCCACCACGAGAAAACAAGAAAATTTCAAAGTAAGCAGTGCGAGTGTTCTCGGATGGCGTAATTATCTAAAGGCAACTAAAATATATGCGGGACTGTGCTTACTGGTTGCTTCACCGTATTAAGTAACACGAAATCAACGATTTCAACAACATTTCGTTCATCGTCCAAACCATTGCGTGACGTCACATCTTCATGTATATTTCTGCGCCGGAGAGAATACAAAATAATTTCAAGAACCAGGTAAAAAATATCTGTATATGTTATGTTCTATTATTAATATTTCTTTCAATAAATATAATATCTTTGAATTTCTTTAACCATTAAATAATAAAAGAATTAGGCATATCATGTTGGAAAAAACCCATTATGGGAACTAACTCTAGCATTGACAAAAAGGGGAAGTAACTCAACCATTGACGGAAGCAGCACATAACAGAAAAAAGAATATCATGGCTGCTCAGCTATGCTTAGTGATACGGAATGAGTTTTTTGATTTCAAATATTAATTGTGTTGTAAATGACAAATGACATTGTATACACGATGCTGTACTGTTCAGTTCTAAATTGTGTACGGATCGGACCGGATACTGGCATTTACACAAAAACATTATTAACTCCGACGCAGAAATATACATGAAGGTGTGACGTCACGCAATGGTTTGGACGATGAACGAAATGTTGTTGAAATCGTTGATTTCGTGTTAGTTAATACGGTGAAGCAACCAGTAAGCACAGTCGCGCATATATGTTAGTTGCCTTTAGATAATTACGCCATCCGAGAACACTCGCACTGCTTACTTTGAAATTTTCTTGTTTTCTCGTGGTGGGTGGGGTGTGAATGCGTTTCATTCCTGTAGTTTTTTATTATATAGAAGGGGAGTCTTTTTTCATATACAGTCTTTTCGTTGCTTTTGGACAGAATTTCAGGCTCCTGTGACTAACGTTAATGCACGTTAATCTCCATTTCAAACTTTTATTGAGACTTTGTTTCAACAATTTAATATCTTATGAAAGTTTAAAGTTAGAAAAAGAGCTGTACATAGACATCATGCTCGACTTTTCTGAATCAAAGCTTTGCCAGTAAAAGGGGCATAATAGTCAGAAGCTATTAAAGTACAGAGCAATTGGTCATTATATTAAAAAGGGGCATAACTCTGTCTAGATTCAGACTTAATATTGTTTCTCCAGGTATAGACTTTGACAGTAAATAACTGTTCTAAGTTTCAAATCAGAATTAATAGATCTAGTAACACTCACATAGATATTTGATGTATCAAAAACTTTGTAAAGTCAGCTAAGAATGCTACATTTTCATAGCAGTAAATATTCAAGTCACATATGTATGTGATAAGTATGGTGTAAGGTCATGCATTGTTGTTTATTACATATTTTGTAACAGCATTTTCAAAAGCATGCATTATTTGATTACAGTGTACTGTATGACAATGTTATTACCTTTTTTTCACGAGTTCGCTTTGTTGTGCGTCTGCAGGTCAGATTTTCTCAATCCCTAGGGACTTACTTTTTAATTTAAAAGGGCTATACATTCTATTTTAAGGTTTTTATTAGTCAGTGGAGAGCCAAATGAAGACAAATATATTTCTTCGCTCTTCGGTCGCTCCTGATTTTCTCAAAAACCTAAAAAAATATTTAAATTATTTTTTCGCTCGCCGCCTCAATTTTTTCAGAAAAAAATCCGATGAAAAACTTATCAATTTGGTGTGGCCTCAGAAGAGAAAGTTAAAGCTGTGAAAGAGTGGCCTGTGCCGCGGAATTTAACTGAACTCAGAAGCTTTTTAGGTTTTTGTAGTTATTACAGACGTTTTATCAAGGGATTTAGTGCTAGGGCGTCACCACTTAATCGCTTAACAGAGGCCGGTCGAGCGTTTATCTGGGGACCAGAACAGGATAGGGCTTTTATGGACTTAAAATTTGCATTGACAGGCGAAGAAGTGTTAGCATATCCAAAAGAGGAAGGCTTATTCATAGTGGATACTGATAGTAGCAATTTCTCGTGCGGCGGTTGCTTGTCGCAAATGCAATGGTCAGGTACAGCTCAGGATTTTGTTGAAAAACCAATTATGTTTGCGAGTAAATCATTTGACAAAACACAACGACGTTATTGTGCCACAAGAAGAGAACTGTTGGGCGTAGTGACATTTATAACCCAGTTTAGACACTTTCTGTTAGGTAGAGAATTTTTATTAAGGACTGACTGTTCCAGTTTAAGGTGGTTAATGTCGTTTAAGTCACCAACTGATCAAATGGCACGTTGGCTAGAGGTTTTCTCACAGTATAACTTTAAAATTGAACATCGTAGTGGGGAAAAAGCATATCAATGCTGATAGCCTGTCCAGAATTCCATGTGAACCAGAGGAGTGTCAGTGCTATGATGGGAATACAATACTTGAAAGTTTACCATGTAAGGGGTTTCAGACTTGTTTGAAGAAAGACGATTCCTGGTCAGATTTTTCACAATTCAATGACGTTGTTCCATTATTCGATAAAAACTTGAATATGGGGAATCAGAATAGGCCAGTCATATTACGAGTGAAGGCTCAAAATAGTGGGTTATGGAGCAGTATTTTTGTGCTCATGCAGCTGCAAATCATGAAGTTGAGGTTGTTTCAATACACTTTTCCATGGATTAAAACAGACTGGGAAGTACTTCCGAAATCGCGTTCAACGACTTCGATTCCATAATAGTCTGGATTTAAATGGTGTACAAAGTAGTAGAGCTTCAGCTTTGGTGACAATAACAAGGAGGTGTTGAACAAGGACGTAAATTCTATGCTGGATGAACATGTTGCAATATCCGAGGATGCAGCGCAAACATCTAACTTAGGTTGTCTCAAACAGTTTAACACAGTTAATTGTTCACCTCTCAAAATGGCCAAATTACAGAGAGCAGACCCAGATTTAGGAATTGTGATACAGTGGTTTGAAGAAAACAGACGACCCCTGGGAGATAAGGTAGCTGGGAATTCACCAAGTGTGCGGAATTATTGGCTAAATTATGACCTGTTAACTTTGATTGATGGAGTGTTATTTAAAAAGTAGATTGTCAGTGCAAAGGACCATCGGCTTTTGTTGATAGTGCCTAGAGTACTATATAAGGAACTATTGATATCTTGTCATGATTCAATTACTGGAGCACATTTAGGAATTTCAAAGACATATTCTGCCCGCCCGCTTAGCTCAAGAGGTAAGAGCGTTGGTCTACGGATCTCGGGGTCGCGAGTTCGATCCTCGGGCGGGACGTATGTTCTCCGTGACTATTTGATTAACGACATTGTGTCTGATATCATTAGTCCTCCACCTCTGATTCATGTGGGGAAGTTGGCAGTTACTTGCGGAGAACAGGTTTGTACTGGTACAGAATCCAGGAACACTGGTTAGGTTAACTGCCCGCCGTTACATGACTGAAATACTGTTGAAAAACGGCGTTAAACCCAAAACAAACAAATCAAAGACATATTCCAAATTACGACTCAAATATCACTGGTATAAAATGAAGGAATACGTCCAGTTGCATATCAAAAGATGTGAAAAGTGTGCATTCCGAAAAAGGCCAAAAAACATACCGAGGGCACCATTAACGGAGTACACAGATGGCCATCCTATGGATCGTATACAAACGGACATAATGGGACCACTTAATGAGACAGAATCCGGATATCGGTACATTATCGTGGTCATTGACGGATTTACAAAGTGGGCTGAGTGTTACGCAACCAGAGATCAGCTAGCAAGTACCGTTGCTCATAAGACTGTACAAATGTATATGAATTTTTGTCCAGATATGGTATGTGTTTGGACATACATTCTGATCAAGGGACAAATAATCAATCCAAGTTGTTTCAGTGAAGTCGGTCGGATTTTGGAAATTAATCAAACTAGGACTAGTGGATAATGGCCAATGGCAAATGGTGGACCAGAGAGATTCAATCAAGTTTTGCAAAATATGATATCTACTTATGTAAACTCCAATCAAACAATCTGGGATGAAATCTTAATTTAATCACCTCCGCATACAGAGGATGTGTCCACCAGGCGACCGGATTCACACCAAATTATTTAATGATGGGACGTGAAGCTATTATCCCGGTTGACATTTCACTTGGCTGCATTACAGAGAACAAGATAAGTTCAGTGGACGATGCCATTCAACTACAAGAGAAGTTAACAGAGGCGCATCAGATAGCACGAACTAATTTGCAAAAGAATGCTGTCAGACAGAAGCGTGATTATGATACCCGGATTTCAAAAACACATTTTAGTAAAGGGCAGTTAGTGTTGTGTTTAGAGAAGTCAAGACATAAAGGAATCAGCAAGAAAATTGACCCTAATATTTGGAAGGGGCCTTATGTTATTACAAGGAAGATCACAGACCTTTTGTATGAAATAAGACTTTAACAGCGGGTGTTAAGTGCTGTGTGGCGGCCGTAAAAAGTCGCCCTGACTTCATCTCAGTGTTGTTATATTTTCTGGTCCTTCGGGATCATTGATTTCAACTCATTTAGATTTGAAGATTGAATACTGCTTAAGCCGGTGCTAGGGGGCGTGGACAGTGTTGAATTTCCATTACTGCTCATGAACAGACTCAATCAAACCGAGTCTGCAATTTTCACTGTTTGCATTGTTTTCGGTGCTTCCGAGGGATCTACTTTCCAGATTTTATTTCTCCAAATGGCAAATCAAGAATAGTGCACCATGACAGATTGAAACCGTTTCATGGAAATAAAATGACCCATTGGCAATCAAACATGGTTAAGTCTGAGGAAAATAATCATAAAGCAAAAACGAAAGGGTACCAGCAAACTTCCAAATCCTGCCTTGACAGTACCAGTCAACAAGTGAGGAGAAGTTCAAGGAACAGGACCCAATACAGACCATACCAACATGGTACACAATAGTTATAAATATTAAAAGTGTTAATTGTTTTGGATTAAGTTCATATTCTTTCTGGATTTAAAGTGTTAACTAATATTCATCCTGGATTATAAGTGTGTAATTATTAATTTCATTATTCTTTGTATGGATTTAATTAGTGGCTGCATTGGTAATAATAATCCCATTCAGCCTAAGTGTATTCAAATGGATTTATTATTCTTTGTATGGATTTAATTAGTGGCTGCATTGGTAATAATAATCCCATTCAGCCTTGGTGTATTCAAATGGATTTATTTGTGGGTTTGATTTTCAGATATGAAAATGTGTGCCATTTATTAAAATCATTTGTTGTACAATTAGATATTCTTGGCACACAGGACTTAAAACTTTGGTAGAGACGACTACCATAGCCATATAAAATTAAACATTGTGCCTATTCCTTTTTTTACAAATTAATTTTAATAAATTAAAGGCACCAGGACTTACATTAGTAAATGGTAATGACGACTACCATATCAATGAAATTAATCAAGACTGTGCCTATTTCTATCATCATACTGTGTTAATGTTAAAATAAATAAAGGCACCAGGACTTAGTGTGAGAGAAATAAACATTGTGTGAATGTGCTTACAAATATATATTCACCTTATTAGATGAACTGAATTCAACACTGGATTTTATTATTACATGTGTTTTACTAGGACAGTTTGTGAAATTTTTTTACGCTTTTAATGTTTCATACACACACTAGTATAATAGTCATTTTACATGTATACTGCTTTGAGAAGTATTTAGTCACGTAGTTCTTCTGAACTATAATCCTGAGTTTTATTAAAACACAGAGTATAGCATGTTTGCTTCTATTCATGAAACTTTATCATTTATATTGAGGAGCAATTTCAATGATATAGTAGTTTAGGTATTCATATTCTTATGTAACTTCTTCATAGTATTTGAGAGCAAGAGTCTGGCTCAGTAGTCACTTGTATTTTAATGTTTAAACTTAATTGGGGTACTATTTCATCATAGTAGCGTATGAATTTACGCATTCATTCATAAATTACAGTATGTGAGTCATCTTAAACCCCGAGGGTAAGTTCACATCGGAGCTCTAAGGAAGGGTAGGCTGTTGTGTAAATGATACTTACCCCACCAGTAAAGTAACTGACCAATCAAAAATTGGGCCGTGGAAGTATGTAAGACTTTTTTCCCTGCACACTGAGCGCTGTGATAAAAGCAAGGAACCAGTAAACCCTACCTCGCCATGGAGTTTGCGGAGTTCAGGTCTTCAGCAGGGAAGGTACGATGGTGTACTAACTTATACCGTTCAAGTGGGTTATCGAGTACAGTGTCAGTCTCTACTCTACCCTAGAGCTTCGATGTGAACTTACCCCGAAGTGTATGACGAGATTTTCCAGCACCGGCAAACCTGTCTGGTATGCAAGAAGGTTTTTTCCAACACCGACAACGTCACGTGTGCCAATGAACGTTCGCGATTGGATAGATAAATAGGTATAGAATAATATGATATATTGGATTCCTCATAATATGACATCTGCAAAGAAAATCTCCTATATAAGTGACCTCCCCCCCCCCCCCCCCCCCAAAAAAAAAAAAAAAAAAAAAAATACCAGACTTTTTAATCCCCAATATACAAGATCCTGTCTGGTCCAGTCTGATAAGGGTCCATAAAACCCCTGTAGACTTGACATGTAGCGTAATTATTGTCAGAGAATCATAAATTTTATTGCCTACAGGTAAATTGGTTACTTCCTGTGTTTTGCATTTTATTAATAGAAATGCTTATGATTTTTTTAGTCTTTTTTCAGCATGTACACAAAATTATTTTAATTGATAAGATACTAATTTTGACTACTCAGTCATGTTGAGTAATGTCCTGGCCAATTAAATTATAACTCTTATAACAAAGCATTTCTCACTATAAAATAATTATTCAAAACTTAATAAGAGAAATTACAAGTTTGTTTATTCAATGATTATGATCTTTTTATCAAAAGTAACAAAATAAAAACGAAAAAAAAAAGATAATTGCTGGATTTTATTAGAAAGTAAAGAAGCGTTTAGTTGCATTTTTAATAGATAAAGAAGGAATATAGACTGAAGGATGTTATATATTAAAAATGCTTAATTCCTCTTGTGTTGTCTAAATAATGTTAACTTTCTTTTATGTATAATAAAATCCAGCAATAAAGATATATCATTGTTCAAAATACACAATAATTTATTACTTCTAAAAGCTATGTGCCTGAATGCATTTTTTATATTTTTGATAATAAAAAACAGCAATAATGAGATGTAATTGTTAAAAAACTTACTTTATTAAAAATATGATAAAATACTGTTGTATCTTATCACTTTGTTTATTTAGCCCTAATTCAATCAAGCTTTCTAAACTCGTTATAAAGGTGAGAACTGATTTGCTATAAAGGTGAGAAATATCACCTGCAATTCATTTACTGCACAGTAGCTATACAGTAGCTTATTATGATAAACAGAAGCAAGTCTACCAATGGTCCTGACTTGTGTATTGGCCCTTATCGCCAATACGCAGACCTTATCATCTCCATAGGCCACATACCAGGCATACCAGAATCAGTGTCTTTAAGAATGTTTTTCCTGTGATTCATTTTACTTTCCTACCTTTTAACGTTAGATGACCAAGTTTCAAACTTGGTGTTTGCAAGGTTTTTTGGTGGGTACAATGTTTTTTGTTATTTGGCTGAATAACCTAGATTTTTACCCCGTTTCAAAGTCAGCATACATTTTGACCCAGTTTCATAAGGTCCAGTAGAACATGTTGCCTCTACAGTATTAACAATGTTTTATTTTCTATATATAGCCTCGTGAACCCGTAGATTACCCCCAGATTATCCCAGAAAACTCCCAAACTGTATCTAGACTTTATAATGTTAAATATTCTAACCAGGCTTTTCTAAAGATCGAAAATATGGGTTAACGATGTTTTCTATAACTTCACCTAATGTCCTATAGATAATCTAATTTCAACGTAATGCAGATTTTATTAAGACATATTCTGACCAGGTCTTATATAGATTGATATAGTAGAAACAAGAGGGCCATGATGACCCTGGATCGCTCACCAGAGTAATATGAGCTACATGTTTCTAACTGATGATTTTTAGAAGTTTTTTGGAAGATTTTCTGATGTACAATCAAGTAACCCCTGGGGCGGGGCCAAGTTTACCCCGGGGGTCATGAATGGAATAAAGTTTGTAGAAGTCTACTAGGCAATGTAACGTATCAAATATCTAAGATCTAGGCCTTCTGGTTTATTTTTAGCAAATTTATGAAGATTTCCCTATATACAATCAAGTAACCCCTGGGGCTGGGTCAATTTGACCCTGGGGGGTCAAGATTTGAACAACTTTTGTAGAGGTCCACTAGGCAATGCTACATGTCAAATATCTAAGCTCTAGGCCTTCTGGGGTTTTTCTTAGAAAATTTTGAAGATTTTTCTATGTACAATCAAGTAACCCCATGGGGCGGGGTCAGTTTGACCCCGGGGTCATGATTTGAACAAATTTTATAGAAGTCTACTAGGATATGCTACACGTAAAATATCTAAGATCTAGGCCTTCTGGTTTATTTTTAGAACATTTTGAAGATTTTCCTATGTAAAATTAAGTGACCCTTGGGGCGGGGTCAGTTTTTACTCCGGGGGTCATGATTTGAACAGATTTTGTAGAGGTCCACAAGGCAATGCTACATTTGAAATATCTAAGCTGTAGGCTTTCTGGTTTATTTTTAGAAAAATTTTGAAGATTTTCCTATGTAAAATCAAGTGACCCCTGGGGCGAGGTCAATTTTGACTCCGGGGGTCATGATTTGAACACATTTTGTAGAGGTCCACTAGGCAATGCTACATGTCAAATATCTAAGATCTAGGCCTTCTGGTTTATTTTTAGAAAAAAATTGAAGATTTTCATATGTAAAATCAAGTGACAACTGGGGCGGGATCAATTTTTACCCCGGGGATCATGATTTGAACAAATTTTGTAGAGGTCCACTAGGCAATGCTACAAGTGAAATATCTAAGCTCTAGGCAGTCTGGTTTATTTTCAGAATTTTTTTAAAGATTTTCCTATGTAAAATCAAGTGACCCCTGGGGCGGGGTCAATTTTGACTCCGGGGTCATGATTTGAAATATTTTTGTAGAGGTCCACTAGGCAATGCTACATGTCAAATATCTAAGCTCTAGGCCTTCTGGTTTATTTTTAGAAATTTTTTGAGATTTTCCTATGTAAAATCAAGTGACCCTGCGGCGGGGTCAATTTTGACCCCGGGGTCATAATTTGAGTAACTTTAGTAGAGTTCCTCTGGGCATGCTACATGTCAAATATCTAAGCTCTAGGGCTTCTGTTTTTTGACAAGAAGATTTTTTAAGATTTTCCTATGTAAAATCAAGTGACCCCTGGGGCGGGGTCAATTTTGAACCCGAGGTCATGATTTGAACAAACTTGGTAGAGGTTCACTAGGCAATGCTTCACACCAAATATCTAAGCTCTAGGGCTTCTGGTTTTTGAGAAGAAGATTTGTAAAGTTTTTCCTTTCTGTTGCCATGACAACCAGAGTTCTGCATGGAATTCAATTCTTTGAACAATTTTTAAAGAAGACCATCCAAGGAACATCCCTGTGAAGTTTCATCAAAATTGGCCTGTTGGTTTAGGAGAGATGTTGTTTAAAGGAAAGTGTGGACGGACGACCGACGGACGTACAACCGGACGGACCGGACGGTGAGCGATCACAATACCTCACCTTTTTTTTTTTTTGGCGAAAAAAAAAATCAAATTGGTGAAAAAAAATCCAAAGTTAACAATTTTTAAATTTGCGTAAAAATCCACCCGAAGTAAACCCGGATATCGTATCAAACAATATCATTACAACAGAAGCGTGTCGACTATCACCGATGAATAATTATACACAGCGTGTCACCTCGGCTAATGCCTAAGGGGAGTACAAGGGTATTTAAAAACCTTGAATTTCGGTTATTTTCGATCAGTCATGGTGTGAAGTTGTGTTTATCTGAGCTGGGAGTGAAAAGACAAAATATGGAATATTTAAGCAGTGTAATATAAAAAAAATTTATATGATTATCTGAGGATTGTTGTAAAGATTATTTCTAGTGCTAAATTAAGAAGAAATTAAAAGTAGAATTTGAATAATTATGGATTTTCTGTAGAACAATAGTATTTTCTGTCGAAACTGAATTCCGCTCACGAATTGCCAGAGGTGTATAACAAGGTAACTGTTTATTATACATTAAGTGATCTTGATGATATACAGTTGATCGGATTATGGCTATTGAACTCTGATCCTTTATAAGCTATTAAATGGATATGACTGATGTCATAGAATTTGAACCGGTAACCCTGAGTGAAAACACAGAAGTTAAGGCACCGTTCATTGCAAGGAAAATGACTTCTCCCGAGAACAGTAACTGTCAGCCAGAGTTAGCCACGCTTAGGCCAGTGCCATTGTATACTAACTTTAATGGACAAACGCAGCTAGCTGAATACATGCCTGAGACAGGCATTGATAATGCATCATTTGTACAGCATGGTTATATTGATAATAGTGCACAAAACACACACGATATAATATTTGAAGATTCTATTATATGCCAAGCAGATGACAGCTTTACAACGGAAAATAGTCAACCCATATCAAATCAGCAGTTCTTCACTCAGTTAGATAATGCGTTGTATAATCTGCCAAAAGATTTATATGTTGACCAGCTCATAAAATTGACCAATGGTGACGAAGGAAATATTTCTATGTATCGCAACATTCTACTTCAAAGGGCGAAGCAATCCGAATACTGTCCTCAAGGTGTTCTCGTAATTCGCCGCACAACTAAACTCGAAAATTGCTCCAAGAGAAATGCTAGCGACTGTCATGCATTGCAGGAATTCATTAATAACGGTGATCCGAAGGTGATAAGTGCCCTTTTTACAAAGAAATTGCGGAGTATAAAACCTGAGCCGGTTGAAGAAGTACCGACTGAATACCTACCAAAAACATTGCTCATTGAGATTGCACAGATGAAATCGCAAATTGGAGAGCTTATAGTCGACGTGCGCGATTTGAAAAAGCGAAGATTTCAAGATAGACAAATAGTCTCATCCCTTGAAAATTTGAATTCAGTTAACCAAGCTAAAATCAGTGAACAAGAGAAAGAAATATGCCAACTGAAAAAGTCCCTTGGAAAAGCAATGACCGCGAAAATGCATAAAGGTGATGAAGAAACAAGCTTTAAAACAAAGTGTCAAAACAATCCCAACATAAACAATGCAAGCAACACAGCTTTGCTGTCAAATGAAACTATTCAAAACATAAATGACAAAGAGCATAAACTGCAACTCTCAAAAAGCACAAGTTCTGTGAAAACTAAATCCCAAACCGACGAAGCTCTAAATGATAGAAACAGTTTGTCCCAGATGAAAAATAAAGATAATATCAATCCAAGAAATAACTCGGGTACCCTGCCAATATCCAACAAACAACCAGATGCTAAGCAAATCGATGCAATCCAAACAACTCCGAAAAAAAATGAGGGACAAAATCACATTGAAATAAGAATATCGAACAGAAATACCGATTCTCTTTCTCATACAGAAAATGATAATTATCAAAATCTTACAGAGAAAAACCCATGGGATATTTCCCCAAAAGCATGGTGGCTACAAGATGAAAATGACAATGATAACAGTTATAGTCACCAAAATGACCACGAGCCAATATTTGAAAGTGTCGGGAATAACCGACAACCCGATAATAGAAATATGAACAAAGAGTCTAAACAAAATGATTATACAGAAGAGCCTTTCTTCGAAAGCGTAAAATCTCGGCGAACTCAGCGATATTACATAGGTGGTATTGACAGGCGCTCAAATAGCGCAGGATAGCAGATTTCTTACATTATTATAATATTAAACCTGCCGCGTCAAAATTGATAAAAACTAAGAAAGGTGCTTTTGCGGCAAAAATTTCTGTGTACAAAAATCAGTGTCACATAATGGAAGATAAGACTACTTGGCCGGGAAAAATGTACTGTCGAAAGTGGATTGCCGAAAATCGGTGGAGAGATAGCGACAATCGTCAGTCTAGCAAATACAACTCTAATGATGACTATTAAGTACATTATTTGTGTGTATTTCCTGCTAACTTTACATAAAATGGACAACAGTAATAATTGCAATTTACTTACATGGAATGTTAGAGGTTATTATGTCCTCTGCAGGAAGCCTAAGCGTTTTGCTAGACAAATATAGTATAGATATTGCTGTAATCACAGAGCATAAACTAAAAACATGTCATGACGATTTCATGAATTCACTGCATGCTAGTTACCTGTCTTGTATTACATGTACAAATGATGTTAATCAATTGTCCCGGTGTGGTAAGGGAGGCGCTGCTATCCTTTACAAGAAAACACTGGCATTTTCAATAAAACATATTGAGGGCATTAATCATGACCGTATAACTGGCATTGAAATAGTACGAAAAAATGCGTTATCATTATTCCTTTTTGCTGTGTACATGCCCTCAGCTAATTACGAATATGAAGCGTTCACTGATTGTATTGACGTATTACAAAGTTTATACTTCCGTTTTAATCAGTCGGGTATAGTAGTCATATCTGGCGATTTGAACATTGATTTAACCATGGGATGTAAAAACGAACGACAAAAAGCATTCAGGAGTTTTCTTGATCAAAATAGCGCCATACCTGCAGCAACTTCAGGTTGTACATATACGTTTCGGCCAGCTCAAACAACATTAGACTATGTTATCATAAACAATCATCAACAAGATATGTTATACTTCAACACGATCTTGATGACGAAATATGTCTTGTTTCTGATCATTTGCCCATTCTGTCTGTGTTTGCGTTTCCTGTTGACGCATATTCCATACCAAAAAACCAGAGTGTACAATGGCAAAAATGCACACCAGATAACATATCTGAGTATCAAGTTAAATTGTCCATGTTGCTTAAAATGATCGATGTACATGAACTAGAACAATCTAATTCTTCCTCAGAGGTCATTGATTGCTTGTATGAACATATTGTATCTTCTGTTAAACTTGCTGCATCAGAAATGTTACCTTCATCTAAGTTTAACATCCATTCTAAACCATATTGGACTAAAGAAGTAAAATCTGCCCACTCATTGCAAAGAGAAAAACGTAAACAGTGGATGGCCGCTGGAAGACCGCGAGATGCTTTAAACGGCTTTTTCAGGTCATACAAAAATGCTAAACTCTGTTTTAGAAATGCCCAGAAGAATGCCATATTTGACTGTGAAACAAAATACTATGATGAACTGAATAACGCAGCAGAGTGTGACATGCGCTTATTCTGGCAACTTGTAAATAGAAAGAAAAATAGAAGATCCGGCTTAGTAACAGAAATTTCCTTGATGGAAATTCATTTAGAGACCCATTTGAAATTGCCAATGCATTTCGACTTCACTTTTCCAAAGTGTTTAGCCCAAAAGAAAATGATAGCTTTGATGAATCCCAATATGAAGATATCAATACACGTTTTGCTGACTTCCTAGCAGAAACTGTTAGTTACACATGCGACGACATACTGAATAAACAAGTAGATATTCTAGAATTATCAGAACTTGTAAAGTGTCTGAAAAAGCGAAAAGCACCGGGCTTTGATGGCATTGTACATGAGCATCTTATAAATGGTGGTCCCACACTCTTAGAGTACCTAAAATCTCTGTTTGATCTTATACTTAAACACTCGTATGTCCCCGCTCAGTGTAAACTAGGAGTCATCATCCCTGTGCTCAAAGACGGAAAGCCAAACACAATTACCAGCAGTTACCGACCTATTACCCTGCTACCGGTAATCTACAAATTGTTTGAAAGTTTGGCACATGTCAGGTTAAAAAACTGGGTCAAACGTTGTGGTAAACAATTTCCTAACATTCAACAAAATGGTTACCAAGAACACCTAGGATCAATAACTCTGTCATTTAACCTCCAAGAGACAATTGCCCATTATATGGAACATTCAAGCAAGGTATTCGCACTATTCTTAGACACAAGTGCTGCCTTTGATACAGTATGGCATAATGGCATGTTTGTTAAGATGTTAGATTTTGGAATTAATAAGCGCTTTGTAAGAACAATACATGCCAGCTATTCAAACATTAAAAGCTGTGTTCTTGTAAATGGTGTTAAGTCTGAGAGTTTCCCAGTCCTGCAAGGGTACGACAAGGGGGAGTCTTGTCCACTTGGCTCTACCTTTTATATATAGATGAATACTCAACACTCTACAGCAGAGCCATAATGGATGTATCATAGGTCACCTGAAGTGTGGCAATCCTACACTTGCGGATGACCTTACCTTACTTTGCCCTAACTTAACATCACAAAGCTATGTACAGATATTGTTAGAAACTATGCATCACTTTGGAGATACCAGTTCAACGACTCAAAGTCTAAGCTAGTTGTATTTGGTGATTCAAGGTCATCCGAATACTCATTAAACTTTGGGACATCCAATATAGAGTCCTGCTGTAATACTAAACATGTTGGTATTGAGCTTCATAAATCGCTCAGCAGTTCCAGTGCTGTGTATACACGGTGCAGAAAAGCCAAGTCATCATTGTTCTCAGTCCTGTCTATAGAATCCCAGCCAGGGGAAGTAAATCCATTAGTACTGGCAAGCCTGGTCGAAAAGGTCTCCATTCCAGTCGCACTGTATGGATGCGAATTGTGGCATAATCTAACCCAAAAAGATTCATTATTACTTGAACGCTTTTTGCGACTAGCAGCCAAATCTGTCCAAAAATTACCAACTAGAACACGTACTGATATGGCCCTCTCACTCTTAGGATGGCGTTCCTTCGAATCCCTTGTAGACAGACGGAAGCTATGTTTCCTACAGAAGCTCTGTCAGATGCCAAATGAATGCCTTGCCAAGCAAATTTTTGATCTGCGGCTAAATCTTTTCATGCTGAAAGGAGCTAAAAATCAGTTAGGATTTATCCCAGGCATATGCCGAATCTTGGTCAAATATGGTTTATTCAAATATCTGAATGACTATATCCAATTTTCAATATTCCCGAGTAAATGGACCTGGAAATCCATGGTATCGAATAGCATTAATACATACCAGGACATATGCCGAATCTTGGTCAAATATGGTTTATTCAAATATCTGAATGACTATATCCAATTTTCAATATTCCCGAGTAAATGGACCTGGAAATCCATGGTATCGAATAGCATTAATACATACCAGGACATTAACTGGGAAGAAAGAATAGAATCTGACCCCGAGTTCTGTAGATTTAGATCCATTCACACAGTATGCTCCCCCTCCAGATTATACCTATTAGCAGATATGAAACAACTTATACGTTACGTTCTAAACGTGATAAGAATACTAACGTTCGTAGATATGCGCAACGTCGTAAGCTGTCTAGTTTGTCAAGGTCAAGAATGTGATATAAATAGGCACATTATTTCGGAATGCCCTGTTTTCGCTGAAATTAGAAAGTCATTTCTTCTAACAGTCCTCCAAAATTTTGGACCGTCAGTCTATCAGCACATTCGCTGTGGAAGCTCAGAGCATTTTTTGCGCTGTTTAATAGATCCCGATATTCTGAATTTTCAAGGGTCTGATGCTAGCAAGTCCCGGTGCTATATACACATGGCGTATAACTTCATTTGCACTGTACAGAGGGCATACAAATTATTTTGTTAATTCAAAATAAGATGTAAATTTGCCCTAAGAATGTACTGAAGACATATTCATGTTGTTGTTGTTTTTTTTTTTGTTTTTTTTTTTTTTTTTTTCGTTTTTTTTTTCTCCATTTAGATATCTTGTATTTCGTTTCGGCAAGATACCTTAATACAAGGGGGCGAAAAAACGACCATTTTAAGTATACGAAGTGATCGTTCTATATAGCTTATTTAAACGCGAGTTTCAAATTCCATTGAATTGTAAAAAGTCGTAACAACTTGCTTTATTAGTAGTCTAAGTGATATTTGCTCTATCTATTTGGTGATTTATGAAAAGAAATACACTTAAAATTATATCTTTTTGATATATGTGTTAAATGTATGCCATTGAATCCCAATATATGTATATGATTTTGCTGTGTTAATATCGAAACATACTATAATAATGAACTCTATTCACACATGTTTGATAATTATGTATTCCTTGTTTATACTAAATTTGTTTCATGTTTTCTCATGTACATGTAAATAGTTGTTATATATGTTATAATCACTGAAAAGTGGAAATAAAGAGTATATATATATAGTTGCATTTTTAATAGATAAAGAAGGTATATAGACTGAAGGATGTTATATATTAAAAATGCTTAATTCCTCTTGTGTTGTCTAAATAATGTTAACTTTCTTTTATGTATAATAAAATCCAGCAATAAAGATATATCATTGTTCAAAATACACAATAATTTATTACTTCTAAAAGCTATGTGCCTGAATGCATTTTTTATATTTTTGATAATAAAAAACAGCAATAATGAGATGTAATTGTTAAAAAACTTACTTTATTAAAAATATGATAAAATACTGTTGTATCTTATCACTTTGTTTATTTAGCCCTAATTCAATCAAGCTTTCTAAACTCGTTATAAAGGTGAGAACTGATTTGCTATAAAGGTGAGAAATATCACCTGCAATTCATTTACTGCACAGTAGCTATACAGTAGCTTATTATGATAAACAGAAGCAAGTCTACCAATGGTCCTGACTTGTGTATTGGCCCTTATCGCCAATACGCAGACCTTATCATCTCCATAGGCCACATACCAGGCATACCAGAATCAGTGTCTTTAAGAATGTTTTTTCTGTGATTCATTTTACTTTCCTACCTTTTAACGTTAGATGACCAAGTTTCAAACTTGGTGTTTGCAAGGTTTTTTGGTGGGTACAATGTGTTTTGTTATTTGGCTCAATAACCTAGATTTTTACCCCGTTTCAAAGTCAGCATACATTTTGACCCAGTTTCATAAGGTCCAGTAGAACATGTTGCCTCTACAGTATTAACAATGTTTTATTTTCTATATATAGCCTCGTGAACCCGTAGATTACCCCCAGATTATCCCAGAAAACTCCCAAACTGTATCTAGACTTTATAATGTTAAATATTCTAACCAGGCTTTTCTAAAGATCGAAAATATGGGTTAACGATGTTTTCTATAACTTCACCTAATGACCTATAGATGATCTAATTTCAACGTAATGCAGATTTTATTAAGACATATTCTGACCAGGTCTTATATAGATAGATATAGTAGAAACAAGAGGGCCATGATGACCCTGGATCGCTCACCAGAGTAATATGAGCTACATGTTTCTAACTGATGATTTTTAGAATTTTTTTGGAAGATTTTCTGATGTACAATCAAGTAACCCCTGGGGCGGGGCCAAGTTTACCCCGGGGGTCATGAATGGAATAAAGTTTGTAGAAGTCTACCAGGCAATGTAACGTATCAAATATCTAAGATCTAGGCCTTCTGGTTTATTTTTAGCAAATTTATGAAGATTTCCCTATATACAATCAAGTAACCCCTGGGGCTGGGTCAATTTGACCCTGGGGGGTCAAGATTTGAACAACTTTTGTAGAGGTCCACTAGGCAATGCTACATGTCAAATATCTAAGCTCTAGGCCTTCTGGGGTTTTTCTTAGAAAATTTTGAAGATTTTTCTATGTACAATCAAGTAACCCCATGGGGCGGGGTCAGTTTGACCCCGGGGTCATGATTTGAACAAATTTTATAGAAGTCTACTAGGATATGCTACACGTAAAATATCTAAGATCTAGGCCTTCTGGTTTATTTTTAGAACATTTTGAAGATTTTCCTATGTAAAATTAAGTGACCCTTGGGGCGGGGTCAGTTTTGACTCCGGGGGTCATGATTTGAACAGATTTTGTAGAGGTCCACAAGGCAATGCTACATTTGAAATATCTAAGCTGTAGGCTTTCTGGTTTATTTTTAGAAAAATTTTGAAGATTTTCCTATGTAAAATCAAGTGACCCCTGGGGCGAGGTCAATTTTGACCCCGGGGGTCATGATTTGAACACATTTTGTAGAGGTCCACTAGGCAATGCTACATGTCAAATATCTAAGATCTAGGCCTTCTGGTTTATTTTTAGAAAAAAATTGAAGATTTTCATATGTAAAATCAAGTGACAACTGGGGCGGGATCAATTTTTACCCCGGGGATCATGATTTGAACAAATTTTGTAGAGGTCCACTAGGCAATGCTACAAGTGAAATATCTAAGCTCTAGGCCGTCTGGTTTATTTTCAGAATTTTTTTAAAGATTTTCCTATGTAAAATCAAGTGACCCCTGGGGCGGGGTCAATTTTGACTCCGGGGTCATGATTTGAAATATTTTTGTAGAGGTCCACTAGGCAATGCTACATGTCAAATATCTAAGCTCTAGGCCTTCTGGTTTATTTTTAGAAATTTTTTGAAGATTTTCCTATGTAAAATCAAGTGACCCCTGCGGCGGGGTCAATTTTGACCCCGGGGTCATAATTTGAGTAACTTTAGTAGAGTTCCTCTAGGCAATGCTACATGTCAAATATCTAAGCTCTAGGGCTTCTGTTTTTTGACAAGAAGATTTTTTAAGATTTTCCTATGTAAAATCAAGTGACCCCTGGGGCGGGGTCAATTTTGAACCCGAGGTCATGATTTGAACAAACTTGGTAGAGGTTCACTAGGCAATGCTTCACACCAAATATCTAAGCTCTAGGGCTTCTGGTTTTTGAGAAGAAGATTTTTAAAGTTTTTCCTTTCTGTTGCCATGACAACCAGAGTTCTGCATGGAATTCAATTCTTTGAACAATTTTTAAAGAAGACCATCCAAGGAACATCCCTGTGAAGTTTCATCAAAATTGGCCTGTTGGTTTAGGAGATGTTGTTTAAAGGAAAGTGTGGACGGACGACGGACGGACGTACAACGGACGGACGGACGCCGGACGGTGAGCGATCACAATACCTCACCTTTTTTTTTTTTTTGGCGAAAAAAAAAATCAAATTGGTGAAAAAAAATCCAAAGTTAACAATTTTTAAATTTGCGTAAAAATCCATCCGAAGTAAACCCGGATATCGTATCAAACAATATCATTACAACAGAAGCGTGTCGACTATCACCGATGAATAATTATACACAGCGTGTCACCTCGGCTAATGCCTAAGGGGAGTACAAGGGTATTTAAAAACCTTGAATTTCGTATGCAAAAAAACACGCATCACTGAAGTATAATTAAAGACAGACAGACAGACAGACAGACAGACAGATACTTTATTCACGCAAGGTATATAAAATACAACATGAGGATATGCAATATGTTTTTGGTTGCGGGTATATCCCTCTACCAAAGTTAAAGTGTATTTCTGACAATCATAGCATCTTTATTTGATTCCAAATCACATACAAAGGATGTTCAAGTGCTACACAAAATACAGTCAAACCTGTAAACAAAGACCACTCTTGGGAACAAGCAAAAGTGGTCTTTGTTCACAGGTGGTCTTTATTCGGGGGGAAGGGTTACTTCTCAGTTAGCCATTATCATGCTGATAAAAAGTATTTTCACAGCTTCTTGCTTTCTTTATGTTCTATGTATTAATTCGGCCGGTGCAAACTTGCAAATTTTCAATCAACCAGTAATTATTATGTTTGCTATAAGATGAAAGTTGTGAACATTCGGCGGAATTTAAGTATTTTTTATGCCGGAACGGTCCAGCTTGGTCGTTATTTGGGGGTAAATATGACCCTTTCTTGAATGAATCAGGCCGGTCGCTGGTCGCGGTCGCCAGGTGGTACAAGAGACCGGTCGTTGTCGACAGGTGGTCGCTATTCACGGGGGGTCGCTAGCACAAGTTTGACTGTAGTCCCATTCATGAACAATGCGGATGAATTATAAATGAACAAGTAGTTCTTATTCAACCTGTATCCACTTACACTGACCATTTTGATATCAATGATAAGGTATTCCAGCTCGTGGTTACATCACAAGCTGGGTCAGGCAGAGTTCATCTTAGATATAAGGCATATTAAATTTTGTATTTGTTTCTCATTCATGTATATTCATAGACTGGCATTTAGACAGAAAATAAATCTACCAAAAACCCGCAACCATCAGACATTTCAAGGCTTTGATTTAACAATGTAATGTTTGTTCCGGTAGCAGTCAACAAAATGATATTATATCTGATCATATCTGGTTCATTAACACACATATTTAATTATAAACACATGTATACAATACACTAATAAGCAAAGTTATATATAATATTACTATAATATGGGTAACAGTATTTTTTGCGCAGAGTAGACGAATGACAAATGTAATTAGACCTGTGAATGAGGACACATTACATATGCACGCAAAAAAAAACAACAGCAACAGAGTTTGCTATATTTAGACTGTAGAGTTAAAAACAGGTTAAAAGTAGTGCTGAGAATGTCAACAATTGGATTAACTTCTTAAGGCAGGCAATGTTCTTTTTATAAATACTAGCGTCTACTTTCTGATTTTTGTGTGATCGGGTGGTACTTCTTAAAATTTAGCTAATATTACTCTTACCAATTTACAAAAGTCAGCTAATTTAGATTCATCGACGGTCTGCATAAATGCTCGCAAAGAGTGATCATTATCGGTGAAATTACAGTTTTTTTAAGTAAATGGTTCTCTTACTACTACTGAAATAGTCGCACTTAAAATGCTGTTCATTACCGATACAATCAGTATTACATAACGTGCAGAGATACGTTCTTGGTAAGGTGTTCCGTCGTAGCGACCAGTTTCTACTGGGAGTCTATGATTACTAGTACGGAATTTGAAAAACGTTTTGTAGTCTGTTGTTGAAAGGATATTAAAGTATTTTTCGTATTCTAATGTATATTTAAAGCTGGTATAAGAGTGTCCTTTGTTTGAAAGCTGCATTTGACCATGCCAGTTTTGCTTGAACTGGTCGATTAACGTTTGTTTTATTAATTTGTGTGTGCTTTTTGTAACGGCTACGTGCTGGTTTAGCCACAGATCTGGCCGTCGTACAGAATTAAGAATTTCCTTAATTTTTGAAACCCATTTAAAATTTACATTGTTATTGCGCAATATATATAATGGTATAATAAAAAGGAGAGCTTACTTTCTTTTCCTAGTAATAACCTTATCCAAAACGATAGCATATTTGTTTTCACGATGATTGATACAGGCATTGTTCCTGTTTCACCATTATAGGCTGATCACTACCAAATAGAATGTAAGCCTCCGCTGGTCTGGTCACAAGTAGTCCATATATAAATAGTACTAATCTTTTTTCCTTTTTTCCTTTCCTAGTGCATTTTCTCGTCAGCAACGTGCTTACTTTTACCCTACCGTGTTTCAGTATGTATCACTTTGCATTCTATTGAAATCGGCATGTTCCTATCGCATTCTGGGTAAAAATGGCGGCGTAAGAATTTAATGTCTCGAAAAGAGAAAATGAAAGAAGCGAAAAGTAGTAAATTCAGCGGGTTGTATTTACCGAACTGTAGTTTTCTTATATAAATGTTAACACCTCCTTTTCTTTTTCTTTTTGTAAAGTAGCGATCTAGTTCTTTATGGGAATATAAGTCTCTGAAAATCTGATATGCTAGAAAATGTCGAAAAGCCGTTATGAAGTAAGTGAATTTTATATGAAATAAAGAAGAGCTGGATTTAGTGGTGTTCAGCCTAAAGCATATAGAGCGGTGTACTTTTACGAGCATTGGAGGCAGGGAACAGTTTTCAGCTGTTAGTGTCGAATTGGCCAGGGTGAAATTTACAAATAAGAGGCAATTTACGGAATGAAGTGCATATTTGAACTTCTAAATAATAATAATTGCTAGAATTGAAGTTTCAGCGGCTAGAATTGAGTTTCACTTATTTAAAGAAAATCAGTTGAGTAGCCTTGATCTTGATAGTATGACGTAATGACTTGCAGGAGCGTATACATGCTTCCTCTGAGCTAGCTTAAAGTGGGGTTGTCATTTTAGTAGGGGCCTCAGGAAAACTGGAATAGTGAAAAAACGGTACGGATGGCACATATATTTGCGCTTATTTTCAGATTTTACAGTGTTACTGGAGTATGGAACAGTGTAGCAATTGGGGCTATCATTTGCAGGGAATTTTCTGCAGCGATTTAAAGATTGGCAATTTAGCTTTTTTCGTCATCAGTTTCCGCGACCGGGAGAGCACAAAATTCAGGTCTTGTAAACAGAAAACTAGATATTAGAGATAGATGTATTGCAGATTGTTTGTAACGATAGACATACAGTGATGTTAATGTTGCAATATCTTTATTTCAGGTGTGTGGTTACAGACTTTTGTGTGAGGTTTTGAAAGTTAGATAGGCGACTGTAGGCCGAGAAGCTCAGAAAACTGTTTACTGCCTCCATTATTCTCCTGAGAAATTCGTTGTTTACTTTTTCGAGTAAATCCAGGTTTACATATCCATATATTTCGGACCCATAGGTTAAAATAGGTAATACAGTATGTTGATAGATAGCCTGGGAATCCAGTCTGACAATTTCTAACCTTTTATTTACCTGCAAATTGACAGCCTGGGGAAACCTGTTTTCCGATCGCAGAGCCACCTACATTACACCCGAAATATGCGGGTGTTTAATAAAGAATGATAACTTCTGAAAGCAATAATCCATGACTAAAAATAGAAACGGAATTCTCACGGAAAAGACAGATCGGAATCGTGTACTTCCGAAGGTTTCCGAACATTTCCGGGCTAGAGAAAAATTCCAGTTTGTACTTCCCATAGCTTTTCCAGCAAGTTGTAACAACTTTAAAATATGTAAGTTTAAACTTAAATTTGCGTCATAGCTGTCAAGATGTTATATTAATGCAGACCTAGTAATCTACGAAAATTGCCGAATTTTCGGCATCGTTGCCTCGTTTTCGTTTCAAACAAGCGCAAATATGATCACATGTTAATTAGGCTAATTATAGAAAATCGATAATCAGTAGTGACATGGAAACTCCTTCAGATTTCCCCAGGCGTTGATAATATCAGAAACTCGACGAATGCCAATTAACACTAATTAGCGCAAATTAAGTGCCCGCCCGCTTAGCTCAATAGGTAAGAGCGTTGGTCTACGGATCTCGGGGTCGCGAGTTCGATCCTCGGGCGGGGCGTATGTTCTCCGTGACTATTTGATAAACGACATTTTGTCTGAAATCATTAGTCCCCCACCTCTGATTTATGTGGGGAAGTTGGCAGTTACTTGCGGAGAACAGGTTTGTACTGGTACAGAATCCAGGAATACTGGTTGAAATACATGACTGAAATACTGTTGAAAAACGGCGTTAAACCCAAAATTAAGTGGCATCTTTAATGCATAAATATTAGGTATGGTTTTTCTGACAAAGCACAAATATTATCAACGGCGTCCCAGGCTAGTTGATAGAGTTTAATAGACCATATCAACGTAGAGAGTCACGTGATCTTATCAAGGTAAACACTCGAAGGGGCTTATCAGCTGAGCTCTCAGTACAGTTACATTCTATTGAAATACACATCTGCAGGATACTAATAATTATGTTGATTTATTGTTGTATGCCAAATAGCACTCTCTCGTGTTCTATAAATAGAACACACAGCAGTTATACCATAATGCAATGCGCGAATTGCGGACAAGGACAATCTCAGGGAATAGACCATTTCACGAAGTATATGCGCATGCGCAAACTGATTACCGTTAATCCGTGAATTAACGTGATTAAACGATAAGACAAAAACTGGGGGCTAAGATATAGATAGATAGATAGATAGATAGATAGATAGGTTATGTACAGCGTGTTAAGTTTGAGACAGTTTTCTTCATTTTTGGATCGAACTACGTTGAGAATAAACAATGAAATAGTCTGTATAGCTGAACGCTTTACTTAAATGTCTTACGATAGCTGACCAACCGCTGCGTCTGTAGTTTATTGACAGGTGTAATGAGCGGGAATTTCAAACACAAGTTGCGTCCTTGATAACTTGTTTAATTAATCAAATACAAACTTTTTACGCAAATGGCGTCGAAAAATCACGTTTTAGCCTAAATAGTTTTGACGTTGCTGTTTTTACAGCGATTAATTTAGTTTCGGGCGCTCATTTCAATCAAAAAGAAATTTATTTCATTTATTATAACAGGACCGTTGAAACCTATACGGTAATGTAATTTTCAAATATGTACTCCGACTATTCGCCGAAGGAATTCTTACTTTATGCAAAGACCATGCCAAAATCATTCTACGAAATTATTTTTTTCGAACGGAATGACTAAGTAATGTGTAAAAACCATTCCATAGAATTAAAAAAAAGTAAACTCATAATACAAATTTATTTTACTGTAAAATGAGAGATAAAATGCGGGGTCTCCGACTTTGTTTTCGCTGTATTGTCTTCAATTTTCCCCTACCATCCTTTTCACGCGAGATTTAGGGAAAAATACAAACAACAACAAAAATTTCATTTTAAGCGTACTTCAATTTCAAAAACATGAAACATAATTGCCACCTGTATTGTCTCATCTGTCAACAGAATGAATAAAAGAAACAATATTTGATTAAAGAAACATACAGGTATTGGAACGAATGTAGAAAATATACAAAATGACATACTATTTTAACGAGACCATACAATAAAGAGCACTGTTAAAAAGTATGTTGCATGAAACTCGCCCCATATTCTGCAATAAATACTATTAAATTATTGCATCAGAAGAACAGTTCAAACTCTTAATAACATATTACAATATTTTTGAATTTCGAAACGCCGAAGAAAAGCACTTATAGTTAAAACATTTAATGAAAAATGATTTCGATTCATGACTTTCAAAGAATGTATCAACGCCTACGCGTATTTCATTATAATGAACTGATTCACAAAACACAAGACGCAAAGTTGATGATGATGCACAATGAGGTGGTTCAGGTGTCAGCTGTTGTCGGTGTCCGTCAAGCATTTTCGTATTGAAAATACATATTTATATGTACGCATGATTTGGTAGAAAAATGTGCTGCATTGGATTAGCAACATGTTTTAAATATCAGATAACATCTAAATATTACCTCCGAAAGTCAAATATCATTATGTCACACTAAGGGGTCATTTGTAATAACACACAGCATAGGGACCTATATGTATATCACAGAGGTGTTAATTGTTTCAAAGAGGAACTGAATATGTGGCCGAATATGAAATGTGCATGACACTTTACACTAAGATATACATGTTGTTCATCACATATCGAAATTTTAGTACACTCAGTTATGCGATAATAAGATTTTTTCTTTACATTCTCAAGTATCAAAATTATAAACACTAACGTAAGAAACAAATTACAAAAATATAATGTTGATATATGACGGTAACTAATTAAGAAGAACAATTGGGATTTTTTTTCTGTTCTGTCAAAACGTTTTTGTTTTAAATAACGCTTTCCAGTTGGTATTATTTGCGAGCGGGCATCTTTTTTTTTTTTTAATTATTTTTGAAAATTGGATGTGTCACAAAATGAACAGAATAATATAATAACATTAGCCATTCATATTTTGATGAAAAATCGGTATGTTAAAAAATCAAAGACTTTTTTTCTCGGTCTAGTTTATTGAAATTAAAAGTGAAGAAAAACATTTGTTTGCGATTTGCAGGCTAGAAACTCGAACAAAATGATGAAATAAATGCAAAATCTACGGTTTACTTGTGCTACTGTGTACAGTGAATGCACCGATTGTTAGTCCGCAAATTGAGTCCTGTGCTATTTTTAGATAGCAGACCTTACTGGTGACGTCACAGATCCTTACAAACGAGAGAGTGCTTTGTAAAGGCTCTGGTTAGGAAGAAAATGTATCTATGCATCAATTTCCAAATGATTTAAAACCGCAAAATGCATGTTTTATCTTTATATTTACAGTCAAAACATAATGAAATATACTAGTAATACATCTTTACACTAACTTCTTGCAACATTTTTTTTCACAGCATAACGTATAGATTTATCAAATTGTATCATGTATAGATATCTTGCACTTTCTTAAAAGTATTACATGTAGATACCGGATAACAATAAAAGTTAATAATGATAACATGTTTAAATGGGTGTGGAAGGAAAGAATACTTGTGCAGGAGAAACATCAAATGACGACTTTGTTATAAAATAACTCTTCAAAAAAGAAGATTTTCACTTCTTAATAATAATAATGACACACCAAGAAGAACCATGTTACACAGTGCTACACCATCTGTATTTCCTTAGACGAAAACAAGAACACGAAAATCCGAAAAGAAGAGGCGCCTAGAAGACAGTGACATTGACACTGCGTCAGAAAAACGATGACAGGTCGACTGGTAAATCAGCATTCTGAGATTTGGTAAAGAAAAGGTACATAGCTTTACTAGCCTGTTGGGCTACGTGTTTCCTAGCTTTCAAAAAGGACTCGTTGCTTGTAACACCTAAGTAGTGGTAACTGTCAGTAATTTTTGATGCGTTCATCTCCTAAATGAAAATGAAAGTTTGCAATATTTCTAGCACCAAATACAATTACTTTAGTTTTATTTCTATTAACAACTAGATTCCAGTGATCACAGTAGTTATAAAATAAATTCAGACTATTTTGAAAGACAGACTGGTTACTTGCGATTATAACAGTGTCGTCTGCGTAAAGCAGAAGCAACAGTTTAAGCCATGCTTCGTCAGTGATTGGATCATTTAGCAATATGCCTGTGACACAGTATGTTTCTAGATATGCTTGTAAATCATTAAGATAGATTGAAAACAAAATGGGACTTAAATTTTCTCCTTCACGCACCCCAATTTCGGAAAGGAAGAGACTGCTCACCATTGTGCAAAACGCAAGGCTTAATGTTTTGATACATATTAAAAATCACTTGGAAAAATTTACCATTTACGGAGGTCTGAAGTAATTTATGCCATAGACCGAATCTCCAGATTTTATCAAAACACTGTGAAAAATCGATAAAGCTGCAAAAATGTTTTTGTTTACGTTTCTTTAGAATCTCTATAAGTGCATGCAAAGTAAAAATATGATCAGAACAAGAATATCCATTTCTAAAGCTGGCTTGGTTTTCATTAAGTAGATTGAATTCCTCTATATAGCTCGTTAATCTAAGATTTAGTATAGCTGTAAACAATTTTCCTAAACATGACAGTATCGTAATAGGCCTGTACGCCCCACAATCCATAGAATTGCCTTTGTTTTTAAAAATAGGGATAATAGCACCTTCCAGCCAAGATTTTGGAATAATGCCTGTATATAGGATATTGTTAAATAGACGCTTATAAACTGGGAGGAATAATGTTTTGTACTCTTAATGTATTCATTTAAAATATTGCTAGTAGGGCTAGAGGCTTTCCCGTTGTTTATCAAGGCACTTAATAATTTCACGATCGGTTATGGGCATATTCAAAAACGCATTTGAATCGTCAATAAAATGTTGGTTATTAAATGAATGGTTCTTATCAGGATTTTCATTTGGGTGCATATTTATACGTTTAAAGTGATTGTAAAATTCGCTTATGCTAGGAGAATCGCTTGTTTTATCCTTAGGTTTTAATTTTTTAAGAAATTGCCAGTACTGCTTAGGGTTATTTGAATGCATGTCCCTTAGTCTGTTTACTTTTTCTTTTTTAAACTTCTCAATAAAATAATGCATTGTCCGCTTGTATTCTTTACTCGCATTTTAACTATAATTTATTATCACTAGAGCGGTGAGTACGATAAGACGATTTAGCGTTATGATAATTTTTTTCTGGCTGTATCTTGGGACCGAAGCATGGCCTATGATTGCGCGAGATAGTAATTTTTTGATTGTATCGATTGCTTTCTGGAAAGGGGTCAAATGCAGCGTTTTCAAACAAGTTCTGTATTTCTAATGTAGCGGTCTCAACCGATAAGTCTGTATACGGCATGTCAAGCAAGTTTAAAATAGAGTTCACGTGATTCCTGTTGATATTTTGGACGAACTTGTCCTTGTAGTTATCACGCCAGACCGGTTTGGGGATATTACCGGGAACACTTTTATCAGACATAATCACGGTGTCCTTGCATTTAAATGTCCAATAGAGCGCGCTATGGCCGTCAGAAAAAAAGAGCATCCGTTTCGTCAATTTTGAAATCATCTAAAAATTTGTAGCAATCTGCGCTAGCGATCAGATAATCAATAACTGATTTTTCTCTGAAAGTAAATTCGCCAACATTTTTGTCCAGACGAAGCCTGACATTCGCTATTTAAATATTGTTGTTACGGCATATATCTATTAGTAATAAGCCGTTCACGTTCGTTTTCTTATCTTTCGAGATTCTAGGCAAAGGAACAGACAGGTTTTCTAAAACTGTATACATATTAAAATGTGCTCTAGATTCAGAGTCAATATCAAAGGTATCATTTAAAAACGGGTCAGATGGCAAATTTACCGGCAAAAAATCAGGCAGGTGTGCCACTCTACCATTAACATCGCCAGTCAACATTACACAATTATTTTGGCTACAAGTGGAAATGATCTCTTTTTCAAAATTATTAACATCAATGTCATAAATAAAACGAGAATTTTCAGGAGGCAAATAGATTGTACCTAAAATAACGTTTTCTGTGCTACGTAAAACTGTTTATCAATACTAACCCATAAAATACACTCGTTGTTATTTGGTATAACTGTAATAAATTTAAGAAGAGAATTTTGAATGTATATGCCGATCCCGCCCGACTTACGTTTATACGTTTGCTCTCTGTTTTTAGACAAAAAAGTATATGGGTTTCAACAACACAAAATATATCGTGTAAGAGAATATACTCAACAAAATCAGGATAGTCTAGTCGTTTTCGCAAACTGCTCACATTTAAACACCCAAAATTTAATTCCTTTAACTTGGAATTCCCCCGATTGTCCTAAATGTCACTATTCTTACCAGAGTTATTGGCATTCTGAGTTTGGCTGGGCAAGTCCCACGTTCCTGGCGTTATCACTTTGCGAATGTCTGACCGGTGCATGACCACGCTTAGGATTTCAGCTTCGATCCTCCTCACTATTTGCTAATCGTCGAGGCTGTGGCGAACTTGGTACCCGTCGGCTAAATTCCCGTCGGCTTGTCAGTGAATTTTGTTGCGATGATCTAGATTCACGGCGGCTAACGGTTTGGCTCGGAGACACACCAGAGCTGGAGGCGTGGTTAACTTTGTTTACACTGCCACTGTCACAATTGTTAGCGAGTGTATAACTACGCGGCCTCGGGCTATTGACGCTGTTAGCTGTATTCATGTTTACATTTCGTACTGTAAACATGACAGTATCCCAGTCGGGAAATCTATCCAAGGTTATTTTTCCATCCTTTATGATTTTAGCCGGGTACGCAAGTACTACTCTGCTATTTTGGTTTTGTGATCTGATGATTTTATAGGTTGGCCATAGAGATTTACGGGCGTTGGCGATCTCTGCAGGAAAATCCTTATTGATGCTGTACCACGTGCCTTTAAGAAGTCTTGCCCGTGAAAGTACGTCCTGCATTTCAAATGTAACTGAGATTACTAAAGCAAGGGTTAATTACTTGTTTGTTAAACTCTGATAATTGAATACAAATGTAATTAAGTAAGTTTGGTTATGGATAAAATATTGTTTCTTATTTCGTAGCACCACATCAAAGCAGACTGAATAAAATGCAGCTTTGTGATGATTCCTTCAAAGAACCATAATCATAACTATGACTTATTATCAATTTAAATTACAAGATTATGGCCAACTAAATAATTTTGCGATGTACTTGGGTCATTCTGTCATTCACTTTCGTACAGAAAAGTTCAATAAATTGTTGTCCAAAATGGGTCGGAAACGAAAAGCTGAAAATACACCTACGTCTGGAATAAAAATGCGGAAATTTCGGATTTCTTGAATTGTTCTCAACAGAAAACTGTTAACGATATATGTACGGATATTACTGAAGAGATTGTGTCAAATGTTGAATTTCGTGAGTCAGTCAAAGACCGTGAGCCAAGTTCAGACAACGTGTGTCCGAGACCTCGGTACTTTCCAGTAGAAAATTTCGCGAGGAGTGGAAATACAATAGGTCATGGTTAACGTATGATCCTAACACTAGATCAATGTACTGTTCAGTATGCAAGGCAGCGAATGTGACAAATTCATTTGTAAATGGGTGTAATGTATTGAAAAAGGAAAACGTATACACGCGGAGTGAGTGACGCAATGCACTTTTGCACTGGCCAGAGTATATTTGAAACAATTAAGCTGCCGATTTAAATGTCTCAAGTTTAAATACCGATTTTGTAACGACTTGGCCATAAATTCAAATAAAACTTATTTTTCGGAAGGGGACTCGATTCCTCATTGATTTGTTTAAAGTTATCAAATAATATCCAAAATTACGAATTTTCTACATAACTGTGTTTTGTGATTTATCATCCAGTATTTTGGTCCTTATAATTTTCATGTCACAAATATTAAACAATCTGAACGTCGATTTATGTTGACTACCGCATAGTTTGAATTATTTTATTAAACTGTTTTCCTGCTGTGAAACATTTGTTATTTACACGGATCTAACAAAGTTCACAGAATGTTCTGGTATAGAATCTATTAAATAATGTATTAAATATGATTATATCAGAACATTCTATGAACTTCGTTGGTAAATCTGCCCAGACCTACGACATTATAAATTTTGGTCTAGAATAATTGTGTACTTGTATGAAACTACTTCCAATACTGTAAATTGAAATTTTCTTCATTTTTTTACAGGGAAGAATAGTCATTATGTTGCCCTCCAGATCATTCAGGCTGGTAAGGACTACTAGAAATCAGCCGAGATCCATCTCTCTAAGTCTAAATCTGCCATTACTGCTGCAATGAAGAACCTGTTCTTCATGTCTGACCACAACCTTCCAAACATGTTGATTTCTGACTTCAATGTCCGCTGTATTGACCAGGTAGCCTACATCATTTTTACTTATTATTTCAGGGTGACACTGTGAACCAATAAAAAAATTGTTAAAAATTAAAGTGTTAGATCTATCACTCTTGAAACCTCATTCTTGATGGTATAATCAGTGGCCATGAGGGTACGACAGAGAAAAAAGTCAGCTATTCTTTTTTATGTTTTGAATTTTGTCTTGCTAGGGAATTACTTTTACTAGTTTGCATTTGCTTATATGCAGTAACCAAATAAATTGAAACATAGACACATTTTCAGTAGAATATTTGCAAATATCAGCTGATGTGTTTGGCCGCTTTAACTCTATAAGCAGAGTTAATAGGTAAATTTTTGACAGGGATGTTCCAGACTGAAGTCCCTCAAGGTAGACAAGTATACCACTTACGAGCACAGTACGAGTGTCCACGAGATGCAGGAGTGCATGGTTTCTGTAATTTGTGATAAATTCTTAAGTAACATAGGGTACTCAAAGTTCAGTATCATGGTGGATGAGTGTACTGATGTATCTGTTGATCAGAATATGTTGATATATGTGAGATATTTAGAACAGTCTCTTGGATCCTTCTCCCCTAAAAGTGTTCTACTAGATGTGTGCAAACTTAAAGATGGTGCTACTGCTGACCAATTGTTAAGGAAAGCAACTCAATCTGAGTAACTTAATAGGAATAAGTACTGATGGCGCAGCTGTGATGACGGGAAAGAAGAGCGGGTTAGTGCAGCAACTGAAACAGGAAGTCCCCACACTCCTGAGCACTCACTGTATCGCCCATCGTCTGGCCCTTGCCAGTGGTAAGGCTGCAGACACTATGCCATACTTGCTAAAATTCGAGAAACTTGTTAAAAGTATTTATAGATATTTTGACAATTCTCCCAAGAACATGTCCCGTCTGGAAAGTGCAATATTGGAAGAATCCAGTGACTGTGTCCGCTTTAAGCAAGTGTTTCACACCAGGTGGCTGATTTTTGAGGGCTGTGTTAGAGCCATTTGTGAGAATTATAGTCCCCTCATTAGTGTGTTGGCTGAGGATAAGGGAGCTAAGGCTCCGGGTCTTATGAAGAGCATACCCACATATAAGTTTGTTTACACATCACACTTTCTGGCAGATGTTTTGAAGCAATTGGGCATCTTGTGCAAGACTTTCCAATCAAGCTCTATTGACTTCACCAGTGTCTCTTCGTGCTTGGAAGTCACTGTTGGTGAAGTCAAGAGGCTGACTGAGTCAAAGCAAGGCAAGATGTGTTTCAAAGCAGCTGTTCCAGACAGCGTTGATAGCTCTGGTGAGAGTGAGTATAAGGGCAATGTAATTAAGGATAGTGAGAAGCAGAGAGTGGAGGCAGAGAGGGCATGTGAGCAGTTTGGGGAGAGAGTGTTGGTGAACTTGGAGGAGAGATTTGCAGATGTGGGTGACAGTAAAATTTTGAGAGGCTTTTGCGGTATATTTGATCCGTCTGTTTTTGTGAGAGAGGGTGGGGTTTTAGAGGAGTGTATTAGGACTGTGAGTCAGCATTTGGGTGAGGAAGATTTACGAGAGGAGTACATGCGCTTCAGGGGTGAGGTTATAGAATGTTTTGCAAGGGTGGCAAATGATGCGAACAGTGTGTGTCAGTTGGCCCTTAGAAAGAGAGATATGTATGAATGTGTGGTTGATGCAGCTTACAGACTATTGTGCATCCCTGTGTCGAGTGTAGAGTGTGAGAGAGGGTTTAGTGTACAGAACTTGATAAAAACCAAACTTAGGAACAGACTTGATACAAGATCTTTTTATTTATTGATGAGATTTCAAATTGATGGTGGTCCAAAGCATTCATTTGATTTTGCAGCTGCATATGGTAAATGGAAGAACATGAAAAGCAGGAGAATCTGACTTACTAGAACTTTTCATATTCTGCCATTTACCAAATGCTGTTGGAAAAACACATGATCAACATGATAGTAAAAGTATTCATGAAATTGCCATATTTCACATATTTTGCATTTGTCTATATATATTTTTTTGATGCAATGTCTAAATCATGTTTTCATGGAAATGATAGAATACATATATTTGGGACTGAGGTACCCAGAAGTAGTGACTATTTTATTTGTTTTTTGAACTTTGTTGATGTCTATACAGATTTCATTATTGAATTTGTTTCCCTTCTTTGCTATATAATAAGCTTTGGTGTAATGGTCATTTTGTAAGGGAGCTAACTAAGCTTTGTACATTTTTGTGGAAGGGAGACAACTATAACGTAAACTTGTTTGGTTTATAGGCTATATACCAATTAGACTTACAAAGTCTGTTGAGATCAAGTTATCTGTAATAAAGATTTTTCTTTCTTCATACTGACACTAATATTTTCCAAGAAAAACATTTTCTCTCTAGGCTCATCTCAACAACTTACAAAGTCTGTTGAGATCAAGTTATCTGTAATAAAGATTTTTCTTTCTTCATACTGACACTAATATTTTCCAAGAAAAACATTTTCTCTCTAGGCTCATCTCAACAACTTACAAAGTCTGTTGAGATCAAGTTATCTGTAATAAAGATTTTTCTTTCATCATACTGACACTAATATTTTCCAAGAAAAACATTTTCTCTCTAGGCTCATCTCAACAGACGGGTAAAATGCGATTCTGAGGTTATATAATATCATGAAGAGGGATTAGTTCCGCCTGTCAATAGCCACCCTAAACTGACCGGCAACAAGATTAATTGAACTATTTCAAATCACCTGTACCAGATGTTTGATTTTTCTCTAGAAATGAAAGAAAGCAAAGCCTTTACCATGTTGTAAATTCCCTGCAGAAGTATGCTCAAGCATTTATAGTTGCTGAATCCCTTACATTAAATATTTTTAACATTTACACCCTTCAAAATATTTTTTATTACTTCCATTGTTATGGACAATATGACAGGAGTTTATGTTTTTATCATAATATCATAAGAACTGTTTTTGAAAACGTTAGATAGACTTCTGTGGTCAGTTAGTATAGATATATTTAGTAATATGAATTTTTAGCTCCACTATTCGGAGAATAGGGGGGCTATTCAACTCGCCTCGGCGTCGGCGCTGGCGTGACCTTTCTTGGTTAAAGTTTTTCAGCAACCTTTGTTTTTCTGTCATATCTTTGTTACTATTGCTTATATCTAACTGTAACTTCACATAAACATTGTCCAGCATACAAGCAAATTATGTGCAGGGGCTGGGCCCATTATACATAAGGTCAAGGTCACCAAGGTGTTAAACTTAGGTTATTTTTAAGGTTAAAGCTTTTCGGCAACCTTTGTTTTTTTCTGTCATATCTTTGTTACTATTCCTTATATCTTACTGTAAGTTCACATAAACATTGTCCAGCATACAAGCAAATTAGGTGCAGGGGCTGGGCCCATTATACATAAGGTCAAGGTCACCAAGGTGTTAAACTTAGGTTATTTTTAAGGTTAAAGTTTTTCGGCAACCTTTTTTTCTGACATATCTTTGTTACTATTGCTTATATCTTACTGTAAGTTCACAAAAACATTGTCCAGCATACAAACAAAGTATGTGCAGGACCTGGGCTCATTATACCCAAGGTCAAGATCATAAAGTTGTTATACTTGGAATTATTTTCATGTTAAATTTTATCGAAACTTTCGTTTATAGACATATCTTTGGTAACTTGAAATTAAAAATATTTCTTTATAATTATCATCTCATGTGTGGTTACATTCCCTGTAACTCTAATTGTATTTTTGACAGAATTATGCCCCTTTTATACTTTAATCTTTTGACAAACTTGGTTTCTTCACATAACTTTGGTATTTTATAAGATAATAACTTGAAACTCAAAATATATCTTTACCATCATCATCTGCATGTGTGGTAACAATCCGACCAACTCTAATTTGTGTTCTTGACAGAATTATGCCCATTTGGTGTATCTTCCTCTTAAAATAGAGGTCTCTTGTAGAGACATATATTCATTTTACTGTCAAATCGGCGAATAGTCGAGCGCGCTGTCTTACGGATAGCTCTTGTTTACAGAACCAATAATAGATAGTACATGTATATTTTCATAAAGAATTCCTGATTATCTAATAGATTATATATTTAAAAATAATTATTTAAACATCTCCCTTCTTTCAATGTCTCGCACAAACTTCCTAAGTATAAATTAAAGACACATTTGACCAAGTTCTGAATTCGACAGATGAAGTAGGCAATAATTCAGTATTGTTTTATTAGATATTTTTGAACTTTGTTTTATTAGATATTTTTGAAGTTTTTATTTTTTGTTTTTGGTATTTTTCGGGGTATGTAGTTGGGGTATAGTCACACTGTCACAGTTTGATCATGCCACAGCATTTAATAGCAGAGGAAGAGACCCAAGGGGCATCTCTAGGCATTGTTCCAGGCATGGGCAGACATCAGATTAAAATCGCCGACCTTCCATATATAAGCCATCCGGGCGGTTTATGCGCATGAAGAATTGAAACATCTCATGTGAAGTCTGGAACCTTTACCATTCGGCTATGGAGGCCTCTCTTGAAATTATGTGAACAGTGCAAAAGTATATCATGAAAGTTACTAAATATTATGGCTGCCAGTTATTGTTTCGACCGATTGTGTGATTTGATTAATAAACTTTCTCTCATCTAAGGCACTGACCTACAAATTTTGGCTACGAATGATTTTTCTTTTAAATTGAAGTTCGGTCATAATACGAGTTTTGTTTCTAAATTATCTTTAATTTGCTCAATCAAGAAAAACAAGATGCCACAGTCGGGAATTGAACCCGGGCAGCCATGGCAATGAAAATTTTCCTGCTGCTAAGGACCTGAATATGTATACAACGATATTTATAATTAGGCAGTTTACCTCGAGTAAAATGTTATAAACGCTTTTGAATTTCCGGTGTAAAAATTAGCAAAAACAACCAATTCTCATGTGTTTCAATAACATAGCTGTCAGTAATTAATTCTAAGATTTCTTAAGATTTATAGCATTAATTTCTTGTTACCTAAAATTTTCTCTTTTTTCTGTTGTCCTATGATCTCGAGGACAGAGCTTTGATAATCAATATCTGTTTGGTGTTATAATCATTTTTTTTTCTACATACAGTTATTATTAACTAGTTACAGGAAATTACTGTAACTGCATCTAAAGCATGATTTAACATGACAATAAACTATGGATACTCTTTTTTTTTATACTAAACACTCATTTCTACTTAATTTGCAAATTAAAGATAATACATTTATGAAAGTATAAAGTTGATTAACACCTGAAATAAAACGTTGGCAAGCACTTCTATACAGACTGTGAAGGTCATTAAGGAGAACTATGATCCAGGGCACTGGAGTCATTCAAGGGTTATGTTACATCATGAACACATTTGCAATGATCTCTATTGAGATGGTGATTATTATAGCTGGGATGAAAAGTGCCTAGCTCAGATCGCATTTGTCCAGTCGTTAGAGTCAGAGGTTAGAGATATTGTAAAAATTTTTTAGAAAGTGCTATCAAAGAGGATTGATTTTATGGCCAAGTGCTTTACATTTAATGACTCTAACGACTGATGCCAGTTAGAGCCAGAGGTTAGAGATATTGTAAAAATTTTTTAGAAAGTGCTATCAAAGAGGATTGATTTTATGTCCAAGTGCTTTACATTTAATGACTCTAACGACTGATGCCAGTCTATATACCAATAAAAGAAATTGTTCTTTGTTTCATATAAAATTCAGCTACTTCAGAACAATTTTGTTACAGTTTCTAGATTTTCACTCCGTCGTAGACCTATTTTCCACAAGATATGCATACATTTGCTTCAAGAAAACGAAAAGAAAAAGGGGTGTTGAATAGTATGCAGTGAAATGCAAGTCAACTGAAGTCAGGTACACTCATATTGCCGCATTTCAGAAAGCGGTCCGCAGAATAAACACCCTACTTTCGTTTTCAAGTAAACTACTCGTAAACATGCGAATATTAGCATGAAAAGTGTCCTATTTTATGTAAAATTCATTCCACGAGTGAAATAATGCCCATTTGGCCCCTGATTTACGCGCAAATGTGCGAAAAATGGGAAAATTATGATCTATTTATCAGGGACTTCCTTCGATACACCACGAAAGCACATTTTTGACCGAATTACTGCATTATAACCTATAAAAATTGTCTCCAATTAATGATTTAAATTGTTTACAGTGCAACCTCTCTGATTGACTACTTATCTTAACATGATAAATCAATGTATATGTGTATGCATCTGATTGTTGAGTTATTTGTAGCTTTGCTGAATGTAGAAAATAAAATAAAAATACTGAACTGATTGATTTTATATTCTTTTTGTACTTTTGAAGTACATGAAATCGTTTCAATAATTGAACTACATTACAGACAATGGACATTTTGTACTTGTGTTTTTTTTCAGGGTTGTAAAACCTAAATCTTTCAACATTATTGACCCTCTGCCGCGCGCAATATTTTTTTTAAAAATCAGTGGCGGAAAAAAAATCTGCCCAGTGGAAACCCTGGAATGTTACCAAGGTTTTTTCTATGATCTGACCTCGTCACATAATAACCTAGTGTCAAACTCTGTCGAAAGTAGAAATTGTGTGGGGATGTTATTCAACATTAGGAGTCGCACACCCAAACCTATAGCACATCTGAGCCTAAAGTGAGCTATTGTTTTAGTGCTGTGTTTATTGCCCATCTTCGTCCGTAGTGTTTGCAAGTCTAGTCCAATCATAATGAAACTTTTAGCGATACATGTATTACAAATTTTCTCTGACGGATAGACGGACTGCAGAACAGACGAAGCCAAATATACATTATATTAACGCAGAATTCCGCTACTTGCAGAGCACATAACACACCATTCCGTTGCTTGCAGATTACTTTACGCAGCATTTCGCTGCTTGCAGATTACTTTACGCAGCATTCCGCTGCTTGCAGATTAATTAACGCAGAATTCCGCTACTTGCAGAGCACATAACACAACATTCCGTTGCTTGCAGATTACTTAATGCAGCATTCCGCTGCTTGCAGATTATATAACGCAACATTCCGCTGCTTGCAGAGCACATAACAAAGCATTCCGCTGCTTGCAGAGCACATAACACAGCATTTCGCTGCTTGCAGAGCACATAACACAGCATTCTGCTGCTTGCAGAGCACATAAACGCAGCATTCCGCTGCTTGCAGATAGCATAACACAGCATTCCACTGCTTTCAGATAACCTAACGCAGCCTTCCACTGCAAGAAAAGGACATAACATAGCATTCCGCTGCATGCAAATAACCTAACGCAGCATTCCTATGCTTTGCAAGAAAAGCATATAACGTATGCATGCAAATAACCTAACGCAGCATTCCTATGCTTTGCAAGAAGAACACATAACGCAGCATTCCACTGCTTGCAGATAGCATAACGCAGCATTTCACTGCTTGCAGATAGCATAACGTAGCATTCCACTGCTTGCAGATAACATAACGCAGCACATAACGCAGCATTCCGCTGCTTCCAGATACCGGTTACCTAACGCAGCCTTCCAGTGCAAGAAGAGCACATAACGCAGTATTCTGCTGCTTGCAGATAACACAACGAAGCATTCCGCTGCTTGCAGATAACATGACGCATTCTGCTGCTTCCAGATCACATAACACATCATTCCGCTGCCAGAAGAGCACATAACGCAGCATTCCGCTGCTTGCAGATAACCTAACGCAGCATTCCACTGCAAAGAGCACATAATGCAGCATTCCGCTGCTTGCAGATAACATAACGCAGCATTCCGCTGCTCTTAGATAACATAACACAGCATTCCACTGTAAGAAGAGCACATAACGCAGCATTGCAGATAACACAGCTTGCAGATAACCTAACGCAGAATTCCACTGCAAGAAGAGAACATAATCTAGCATTCCGCTGCTTGTAGATAACATAACGCAACATTCAACTGCAAGAAGAGCACATAACACAGCATTTTGCTGCTTGAAAACAACCTAACGAAGCATTCCACTGTAAGAAGAGCACATAACACAACATTTCGCTACTTGCAGATAAACTAACGCCGCATTCCACTGCAAGAAGTGTACATAACGCAGCATTCGCTGCTTGCAGATAACGTAACGAAGCATTCCACTGTAAGAAGAGCACATAACACAACATTTCGCTACTTGCAGATAACCTAACGCAGCATTCCACTGCAAGATGTGTACATAACTCAGCATTCGCTACAAGAAGAGCATATAACGCAGCATTCCGCTGCAAGAAGCGCACAAATAACGCAGCATTCCACTGCAACAAAAGCACATAACACAGCTTTCCGCTGCAATAAAAGCACATAACGCAGTATTCCACTGCAACAAAAGCAGATAACACAGCATTCCGCTGCAACAAAAGCACATAACGCAGCATTCCACTGCCACAAAAGCAGATAATGCAGCATTCCGCTACATTCCACTGCAACAAAAGCAGATAACGCAGCATTCCACTGCAACAAAAGCAGATAACGCAGCATTCCGCTGCAACAAAAGCACATAACGCAGCACTCCACTGCAACAAAAGCAGATAACGCAGCATTCCGCTGCAAAAAAAGCACATAACGCAGCATTCCACTGCAACAAAAGCAGATAATGCAGCATTCCGCAGCATTCCACTGCAACAAAAGCAGATAATGCAGCATTCCGCAGCATTCCACTGCAACAAAAGCAGATAACGCAGCATTCCACTGTAACAAAAGCACATACTAGTAACGCAGCATTCCGCTGCAACAAAAGCACATAACGCAGCATTCCACTGCAACAAAAGCAGCATTCCACTGCAACAAAAGCACATAACGCAGCATTCCACTGCAACAAAAGCACATAACATAGCATTCCGCTGCAACAAAGCACATAACGCAATAAAAACAGATAACACAGCATTCCGCAGCATTCCTCTGCAACAAAAGCACATAACGTAGCATTCCGCCGCAAAAAAAGCACATAACGCAGCATTCCACTGCAACAAAAGCAGGTAACACAGCATTCCATTGCAACAAAAGCACATAACGCAGCATTCCACAGCATTCCACTGCAACAAAAGCACATAACGCAGCATTCCGTTGCTTGTAACGCATAAAATGCAACATTCCGCTGCCAGCAGCTGTAAGTAAAACAATATAGAGCTAAAACATTCTGTAAATGTAAAGTACAGCATTCCGATGTAAATAAAACCTATAAGCAGTTTGAAGATATTTGAAAGCTTCAGTCCAACGTATTTAATTTTAAATAAAGTAAGCGACCCTCTGGTTGCAACAACCGAACGATTTAAGGATAACATGGTGTATTAGCCATATTTCATATCTTGTAACTGGATGGTAATATTTAAATGAAATTTGGTCATTTTAAAGACATTCAAAATTAAAAGCGTTTCATCGAGAGATTTTTTGAATTTTATCATTTTTTGGGAAGATAATCCGTATATTGAAGTTAACACTGATGCCTATGGGAAATATATAGTTTCTTTGATTATGAGAATCTGAGCTTGAATTTGAGAACATTTTGCGATAGAAAGCTGCATTAGCCTATATTATTCTGATACCAATTTAAAAAAAGAAATCTAAAATTTCACGTAGGAAAAAAATATTTTTTCTACTTTTCAGGGGAGATAACTCATGAAAAACAAAAATTATCAGGGGAGGTAATCTAAAGGAAATTTTTGAGAACTTCTGTCATTATATAATTTGTCAGTAGCCTATGCACCTTATTTCTATCGTTTGACATTTTCAAAGCTTACATTATCAAGTTGTATGCACGCTTTTGGTGAAATTGAGGCCTGTTACGGGTAGTCATCCTTAAGCTAATCGATTTTTGAAAAATATTCATTTAACCTGAAGTTATAGTCACTAGCACCTTTTAATGCTCAATTACGTTGAAATGTGCATTTTGCAACAATTTTAATCTCAGCGCGGGAAACAGACGCGCGTAAACAGACATGACGTCAGACCTGTTGTGACGTTAGAAAGACACACACAACATAAAGTTCCATTATTTTTTTTGCTGAATAACATTATGAAATTCTCATTAAGTAAAATCATTTGAATCGAGAAAATTAATATACTACAAAGAACAAAGTGTGACTACAATTTTCATCCTGTTTTAAGCAAATGATTTAAAATTCATACACCAATGTATGAGGGGGCGGAGCTATATCTCTCAGTATGAAAATATAGATTTCATATTTTCACAGTGTGAGTGATGAGATATAGAGGATATTTGTTTGTTTTGAGTGAATATGGAATATATCTCACTGAGAAGTGAGAAAATTTCAAATATTTTCACGAGCGCGTAGCGCGAGTGAAAATGTGAAAATTTTCTCACTTCGAGGTGAGATATATTCCATATTCACTCAAAACAAACAAATTTTCTTTTTATTTTATGCTCAATTACGTTGAGAAATGCATTTTGCAACTGTTTTAATCTCAGCGCGGGAAACAGATGTGCGTAAACAGACATGACGTCAGACGTGCTGTGACGTTATAAAGACGCATGCAACATTAAGTTCCATTTTGTTTTATATTTTGCTGCATAACGGTATGAAATTCTCTTTAAGTAAAATAATTTGAATCGAGAAATATATTATAAAGAACAAAGCGCGACTATAATTTTCATCCTGTTTTAAGCAAATAATTTAAAATTCATACACAATGTATGAGGGGGCGGAGCTCATATCTCTCACAGTGTGAAAATATAGATTTCATATTTTCACAGTGTGAGCGATGAAATATAGAGGATATTTGTTTGTTTTGAGTGAATATGGAATATATCTCACTGAGAAGTGAGAAAATTTCAAATATTTTCATCCTGTTTTAAGCAAATAATTTAAAATTCATACACAATGTAATGAGGGGACGGAGCTATATCTCTCACAGTGTGAAAATATAGATTTCATATTTTCACAGTGTGAGTGATGAGATATGAAAATATTTAACTGATAGAATACAGTATTTCATTAGTTAGCATAAAATAAATGAAAATATTTAACTGATAGAATACAGTATTTCATTAGTTAGCACAAAATAAATGAAAATATTTAACTGATAGAATACAGTATTTCATTTGTTAAAAAATAAATATACATTCAACCTGATATGTTTACATGTCTAAATTACGAGACATAGAAAGGCGATCTTTCAAAGAGTCTTTCACATAGCTATCTCTTTCTGACACAGACTTCCACCTGCCATGCCTCTACCACAACCTCTCACAAGTACTTCTGTTAGCAGCCGCAGTACCAACCCCCGACCGAAAAGATGAATCTAGCCCCAACTGAGGTTTTTGCTTTAAACTATGACGAACAGATGAATAAGAAAGCGGCTGTCTATGGCAAGCCAATTGTCCAATAATTACGTGAACCATAGTTCACGGTCGAAAAACTAGGATTAACGATCGATAAACTAGGTTTTTCGAACGTAAAACTAGGTTTTTCGAATACTAACCTATATTTTCGAGCCAAAACATAGGATAACGCCGTGAACCATAGTTCACGTTCACGATTGTTAACCCCAGTTCACGGTCGTAAACATAGGTTCACGTTCGTAAACTATGGTTTACGAGCGTGAACCGGGGTTTACGAGCGTAAACATAGGATAACGATCGTAAACATAGGATAACGACCGAAACTCATAGTTCAATCGAGAAACCTAGTTTGCCATAGACAGGGCAAGGGGAATGTCCGTTACATGAAATAACAATTTCGTTCAACAATTTCTGACCTTCAACAATTATCTCACAATGCAATTCTGAAATCTTCAAATATTTAGTGCTTCATTAATTCTTAAAATTCCGGCAAATGATATAACAAATAAACAATACAATCTTAACTGCTCTCAGAAGCGAAATGTTCAATAAACTGTTTCATAATATCAGAAGTGATATGTTCTTCTTGCAGTTATTCTTACACAGCCATATAAACAGTTTCAAACACTCATCGTTACAAGGATTTCGTACATTTGACAGAACGTATGACCAATTAATAGAGCAGAAAACCTTGTTTAACTTTGTCTTACTGCAGCAGCTATCACTTACAGACACCAAGTACAATGCAACCAGGTAACGCTTCACACCAGCCAGGGAACTTCTTAAAGACGGTTCTTTGCTTCTAACTCCGGTGAAATCATATCTGCTTGTCTTTTAACAGTTTCTCATCTGTGTGTATTAAACAAATCTGCAAACACATGTGAGTATTTCAATTAGATATACACTTTAACTGACAAATGAAACTAAATTGACACTTTTTATCACGATGTTTATGTAAATGTACACTGGTGATACGATGTACATGCACAAGTGGATTAATCCATTATCAACAGCGGGTAGTCAACCCTTGCATTATGAAAATTAGTGCGCATTTATCACCAAAAATAACATCATTTATTTCTACAAGAGAACATAAAAGCATTTGTACAATACTTACCCAGCAAATTACAAAATGAATTAACTGCAGTGTAGTATTGTTATTTATTTCATATATAATATAAATTAGTCTTCTTTTAATTTAAGTTCTGTATGAGATTGGATCTGATATGAAATGTATGATAATAGACCAAGTTATTCTATATAAGTATACCTTCAATGAAACAATAAAACTGGGTCTTGATAGTGACGCCAGTGAAAAAAATACAATGAATACCGAAACTAAAGAAGCCGTAAAAGGCAAAGGGTCTTGTCCGCATTGTTTTAATCAATATAAATGTTAAAACTCATATGCCGTATCACATTTGGTTTTTAAAACAGAAATTAAATACGCAAGTTGTATTAGTGCCAGTTAGTGACAAATATTCGTTCAATAACACAAGTAGATCATTAATTTAGACCTTATAATTAGTGTGTGCATAAGAAGCGGACTTACTTAAGTACAAGGATTTGATAACACGTAAATATTTTATTGATAAACTTTATATACACAATGCATCTTCAACACGCAGCAGAGCCAACAGTTTATAAGTTCAAATATTTCTCACCCGATTCAAATGTTTCCAAAGTTACCGTGCTCAACCATGACGAGAAAGGTCCACAATCCTTAGTGACTTCTGTCATGAAGAAAAGGACTTCAAGACCTTTTCTAGAGCCAGATGAAAAAGCATTTGCTCAGATTCGCAACCGCTTAAGTACATTGTCACTAAGTACCGCGTACAAGAACGGACTAGAACCGCCTGTCGTTTCACCACCGTTTCAGCGTGAAAGAAAGTTTCAACCCAGAAGAATAAGTTCAATCAGTTCCAGTGATACTTTAGAGAAAGCAAATGATGGACCTCGTCTCAATAAATTAAGAATACATTCTAGAACAAGTTTTCTAAGTGATGATAAAGAATTTGGAAACATGAGACGACACCTATCTTTACCACGACAACGTGCAAGCGAAACTGCCGCACTGAATAAGTTAAATGAGAACTATCTTACACCTGGACAAAACCCAGAGTTATTTTCACGGCATATCAAACTAAAGGACAAAGCCGAAAGGCCTGCAAGTAAAAGTGGTACACCGAGAAGCAGTTCACCAAAGAGCATGAAAAGCACTGACTCATCTGGTAAAATTCACTTAGGATTGATCGAGAGTCTGGATTTGAACGAAAAACTCAGTGACGTCGAAAAGATAAAAGAACGTTATTCAAACAATACATTTATGAATTCTTTGACGTTGTATAAATTACGCGGTCATGACAGGTGTTTAAAACATGAGGGAACCAGCGATCATGTTCCACGTGGAACTAGCATTGGTTCCCCTGATACGTCACATTTAAGTTCCAAGATGTCTTCTGACAGCGCATACGTTATAAACAGTGTAATATCGCCGAGACTTGGTACTTATAAATGGCAATGGGAACCAGAAAAAAGTCACACGAATAACCAAATCGAGGCAAGACAACAAATTAGCTATAACATCGATAACAAAAATCCTATCAAAAGGAAAAAGAGCGTTGGTTTTAACATGGAGCCCAAGGAAAACACTGCTGAAGAACAGCCATATGTCATACTGGAGCCCCCTCATTCACAGCAAGTCACAACAAAAGGAATAAAATCAATACTAAAACGTTCAAATACAGACAATGACCATAAAGACAAATTTATTCCTGAAGTAAATTATGACGATGAGTTTTTAGCTAATGAAAGTTATCACTGGAAATTTCAGCTACCAAAACTTCGATCCCCAGTACAGTCATTGCGGACTCAGCTACCTCCCTCGTTCAGACAAAAAATGTATCACTTCGGGGATGGAGCCAGTGATGAATTCGGACAAGTGATCTCCAAGTACGGTAACTGCAAACAAAATAGCTGGATCAGAGACCACAGTTTTGTAAGGGACAAAAGTTTTGTTTCTAAAGTTTGAATTGTTGTTAAGATGTGCACTGGTATTAAATTTACCTTAAAGGAAATTATTCCAGTATGAGTTATGATTTAATCCGGTTTAGGATCGTGTACTATAATTAAAATGCTGCCGAAGACATAATACACATTCATAAATAAAGTCATGACCACCATGTGTTCCCACCTACATATTTCATTATAGTTCCGTTAGAAGAAAACATTCGTTTGCTGATTCCCAAACGCCTCTCTTTTACACCATTCTCGATTTTACGCATTTTCAGGAGTTTAATGAATATTTGGATTTGTGGGCTTAAATGATGGCTTGAGAGTTTTGCAGTAATATAATACAGATGTGCCTATTGTTCAGCCAAACCATTGCCATGTTTAAGCTAAAACACTGTTACGTTTTAATAAAACTAGTGACACACTTTAGCTGAAACAGTGACATGATCTAGCTGTGACATTGGCAAGTTTTCATTGAACTAGTGAAATAGTTAAGCTGAGCTAGTGCCTCACTTTAACTGAACCAATGCCACGCTTTATCTGAAACAGTGACACGCTTTAACTAAACCAGTGCCACGATTTATCTGAAACAGTGACACGATTTAATTGAACCAGTGCCTTGCTTTATCTGAAACTGTGAAACGCTTTAACTGAACCAGCGCCACGCTTTATCTGAAACAGTGACACGCTTTAACTGAACCAGTGCCACGCTTTATATGAAACAGTTTCACGCTTTAAATGAAACAGTGTCACGCTTTATCTGAAACAGTGACACGCTTTAACTGAACCAGTGTCACGCTTTATCTGAAACAGTGACACGCTTTAACTGAACGCAATAGTACTTTGAGGTTTCATTTAGAAAAATATTTGGTAAAATGAATTCTCTGCGATCGTTTTGCGCAATAGCTATCACTTTGAAATTTGTCTCTGTTTCAGCTGGAGGAAAAAAGAAAAATTAACAAATAAAAAAATCAACAACAACGACCCGGTAAAAGTCGTTTAAAGATGAATCACAGTGCGAAAATATGTTAATTTCAGGACTGTATCAAGTTAATGCAATTGTTAAACATTACCAATACGGGTCCACTATCTTAATGTAACCTGAAAACAGTTGAAAACGTGTGTTTAAACAAAACACGCTTACATCTACGCCCCCACCCTTTAAGCAAATTGGTGACAAAGCTATTTTTACATTGTATCTTTCAGTATTCGTCAGAATGTTTAAAACGAATTAAGTATAAAAATAGCCTAAAAAGGGTATAATGTGGTCATCTGTTCTTCTCACGTTGCTGTGGCAATTCTACGCAGCGATTACGTCCCGTAGTACCTATAGCAAATGATCTGAAAGAATAAATTCTTAAAACTTAAGCCCTAAATATATGACCTGACATAACTCAAATCACTATAAGTTCATTTTTATTGATATTTCATATTTCTTACTTTCTGTGTTATGCCAGGTCTTCGAATAATGCGCAGTATACTGTAAAATCATTTAATTTCGTGGGCATGAAATTTCGTGGTTTTGGTCAAAACAACAATTTTGTGGGGATATGAATTCGTGGATTTCAACTTTTGAACATAAAATAAATGGGAATTTTACTTGATCGTTGGGATTATATTTAGTGGATTGACTCAACCACAAAATGCACGAAATTTAGTCCCCCACGAATATTAATGATTCCACGGTAACTCATATCGACGTTCGTTTCTCGGAACCAGCGTTTGTTAAATTAGCTACTATAGACCGGGGTCATAATCTATAACAAAGCGGTCAACAGTGTGGAGTTACGAAAAAGTTCCATTTATACGGGCATTTCATTCATATAGGCGAATTAATTTACCATCATTATGTAATATTTTCTAATGTTATCTTTCAAGTATTTACCGTTAGAAAAATAGAACATTATTATAACATGTTTGAGCAAATAGATCTATTGAAACAGGTAAGTTTAACAATCTTTATACAACTCTTTGGCAAAACTGATAAACGTGGCGGACTATTTGAATTGCGCATGAAATTTTATTTTATGTTGTCAGTCTCAGCACCTGTTGAACTTTGTTGAAACTCGATATATGGAAGATACATTCATAAATGTGACCTCTAGAGTGTTAACAAGATTTTCCTTTGATTTGACCTAGTGACCTAGTTTTTCAACCCAATGACCCAGATTTAAACTTGACCTATAGATCATCAAGATTAACATTCTGACCAAGTTTCATTAAGATATGGTCATACATGTGGCCACCACAGTGTTAACATGCTTTTCCTTTGATTTGACCTAGTGACCTAGTTTTTGACCCCAGATGACCCAATATCAATCTCGTCTAAGAATTTTTAGGGTAATATTCTGACCAAGTTTCATTAAGATTGGGCCTAAACTGTGACCTGTAGAGTGTTAACTAGCTTTTCCTTTGATTTAACCTGGTGACCTAGTGTTTTACCCCACCTGACCTAAATTCAAACTTGACCTACAGATCATCAAGATTAACATTCTGACCAAGTTTCATTAAGATATGGTCATAAATGTGACCTCTAGAGTGTTAACTAGCTTTTCCTTTGATTTGACCTAGTGACCTAGTTTTTAACCCTACATGACCCAGATTCAAAATTGACCTTGAAATCATCAAGATTAACATTCTGACAAAGTTTCATAGAGACATAGTTATAAATGTGACCTCTACAATGTTAATTAGCTTTTCCTTTGATTTGACCTGGTGACCTAGTTGACCCAATACCGAAATTATCTAAGATTTTATTTAGGATAACATTTCTGACTAAGTTCCATTAAGACTGGGCCAAAACTGTGACCTCTAGAGTGTTAACACGTTTTTCCCTTGATCTGACCTGATGACCTAGTTTTTGACCCTAGATGACCCAATATCAAACCCGTCTAAGATGATTTTATTAAGGGTAACAATTCTGACTAAGTTTAATTAAGATTGGGCCAAAATTGTGACCTGTAGAGTGTTAACAAGCTTTTCCTTTGATCTGACCTGGTGACCTAGTTTTTGACCCCAGATGACCCAATATCAAATTCTTCCAAGATATTTTTTAGGTTAACATTCTGACCAAGTTTCATTAAGATTTGGCCAAAATTGTGACCTCTAGAGTGTCAACAGTCAAATTGTTGACGACGGACGACGGACGACGACGGACACAGGGCAATCACAAAAGCTCACCTTTGAGCACTTCGTGCTCAGGTGAGCTAAAAATCGGGGGGTGGGGGGGGGGGGGCATTGTTTTATAAAGGGTGTCAGTATTTTATAGAAAAGGGATCATTATTCTATGGGGTCAGTTTACAACGTTACACCGGTGTACCTTTTACTTACATACCCTATATCTGTTCAAGTCACCGTCGTGACTATTTGTTGTTGTTGTTGTTGTTTCTGCTGCTGTTGTTGCTGCATCTACAGCTGACACAACAGCAGTATAACTTAGAGGCCCCGCTAAGAAATAAACGTACATCTATTGAAAAATGAAATTTAAAAGGGTTTTATTTAAATTATCATTAATGTACTAACTTATAGAGAATTTTGTTTAAGGCTAACATGGGGTAACAGCCCTATTTCATACCTTGTAACGGGATGGTAATATTTAAATGAAATTTGTCACTTTAAAGACATTCAAAATTAAAAACGTTTCACCGAGAGATTTTTCAAATTTTATCATTTTTTGGGGGGAGATAATCGGTATTGAAGTTAACATTGATGCGTATAAATATATAATTTCTTTGATTATAAAAATCTGAACTTGAGTTTTGAGAAAATTTTGTGGTAGAAAGCTGCATTATATAATTCTGATACAAATATTAAAAAGAAATCTAAAATTCCCCGTAGGAAAAAGGAGAAAATTAGTCTTTTCTTGTTTTCAGGGGAGATAACTCATGAAAAAAAAATTATCAGGGGAGGTAACCTAAAGAAAATTTTTGAGAACTTCTGTCACTATATAACATGTCAATGTGCACCTTTTTTCTATCGTTCAACATTTTCAAAGCTTACATTATCAAGTTGTATTTACGCTTTTGGTGAAATTGAGGTCTATTACGGGATGTCGTCCTTAAATGAATATACCTAGCAGCTTCTATTGAGATTGGTTTGAAAGGTTATTTATGTCTTCCATGGTAAGAAATAGTTATGTTCGATAACTCTTGATTGATATGAATACTTTTCTTATACATTGTTGTTAATGCTTGTACTCTGTATCTTCTACATGCATATACCAATGCATGATTACCTCCCCTGATTTTTATAAAAAGGATTTATCTCAGTAAGTATTTATAGGATTTATTTGAAATTTTATTATTGTCATTAGTTGGACTGAGACTATCGGTGTAGATAATATTGACTGATTTTATGTCAAATTACTCCCCCACCCCCCTTTTGTTTCAAACTGATATGGGTGTATCTCAGTAACAATCAGGGTAGATAACTTTTGACTGAATTTATGACAAATTACCTCCGTTTATTTTATGTAAATGAATATACTTCAGCAGCATGTGATTGGTTTAAAATGTTATTTAAGCCTTCCGTGGTAAGAAATAGACATGCTAGTACAAAAATGCAGCATTTGAGTCTAGGACCCTCAAACTTGATATGGAGATTGGTCCTGACTATTATTTGATCCATAGATCAAAAGGGACAGTTACAAGAATTTTTTATCCTGATGATATTTAATGTGTATGCCCATGTGACCTAGGTCAAAACTTCATCTAATCCGCAGGTTCAGCGGCTTTAAGCTTACCTGATAATTGTGTCTTACAGAGGACAGTGTCATTAATAGGCATCCACAAAGTCCCAAACATGACCCTGCAAGCGACGTTACCCGATTGTTCACAATATCCCACAAGGTCACTACTTCATTGGCATCCGACCAGGACCCTTATGCAAGTAAAACAAAATCCTAAGTAAGGCTTTATTCACAAAAAAATTCTTATTATTTTCCTATTTCTAACTTATTCTTTCTTATCTATTCACTTAAAATAAACTACTAAGTTTGAGTTATTGAAAACATAGAGATCATTGGTAGAATCTTAGCTCATACCAAATTAAATTTAAATTTAGGAATGATTGTGGACACTGCCCCTCGACAGGCACATGTTTATGGTTTGAAGAGGCTTTGGTGAAAAAAACGAAAAAAAAAAAAACACGTTATGGGTGGGTTTTGAAACCTCGACCTGTGGATCCCAAGTCCGCGTCCCGTCCTCTCAGACTCGACCATGAAGCTGTACCGGAGGGTCATTTTAGACCTTATCCTGTATCAAAAGATCAAGTTCCTGGTTAATCTGAACGCTTTTACTCGGACAATGATGAACTGCTACAAACTTCACAACATTATAATATTATGAACATTCCATTAATGTTGACGGTCCACGAACTCAATGGATTATTTTGGGGAGTACAAATATTTGGTGAGTTGAAAGATCAAGAAAGTCCCAGATTGTATCAGGGGTCAGTATTTAAAGAAAGCAAATAATATTTTGTTGTTCTATAGGATAGCAATTCTCCATTGGAGTAATGCTAAAATAAGGACCGGGTGTTATAATATGAGGTCCGGGGGTCATAATATTATGATCCTAGGTTATAATATCATGACCCCCAGTCATCATATTATGACCAGGGGTTAAAGTGGCTTGCCAGTCTTCTCTAACGTCGGGCGACGCCATAATGGTCGAAAAGTAAAGATACTCGTATTGCCATGATACTCGCTATGCATATACAATGAGGCCTTCTGTTAATTTTGTATGTTTCAGATTTTTCGTATTCCATTTCATTGCCTATCAACGGGCTTTTTTGTGCAACTGGTGAACATTTAAGAATTCTTTTGCATGATACTTATTCTTTTTGTGTTAAGTGATTTCTAAAACCACTTTTTCGAATGCTCGTGAAAAGGGGAACAGAATGATAATTATAAGATTTTTATTGATAGTTCCATTATTTTCACTGTATGGGGTGTTTAAATGTAATAAAACTCGCAATTTTGGGGATGCAAAAAGCATCACCATACAAACTTTGGTGAGAGAATTGGTCTACGGAAAATGATTCAAACCACTTGTCACTTACAGTGAATTTGCTTAAAAATTTCGTTGGTATTGCCGAGTGGTTAAGGTCGTTGACTCGTAATTCCGCGGCCCGGGTTTGATTCCCGGAAGGGGAAACTGGAAATTGTGAAACCCATGTTTCCCACTCAACTAGAGGAGTACTGGTAAGCAACCCTGCGTTACTGGATTGAAACCCAGGCATCCTCGGCCGCCTGAAATGTAGCCAATTCTGGCTATCTAAAAGAAGGCGTTAAACTAAATAGGAATGATATGACTATGAACAAATCTATGAAATAGAAAATAGGGGTCTTACCGTGAATTTTTTCACAAACAGCAATTACATTAAGATTTTGTAATGTTGAAACTTGTGTTACGTCGGATGACGTTTAGGCTTCTTCAATGATGCACGCGATGCAAATATTTGCTTCTACCGTATTTTATGAAATATTTCACGGAGATACCTTCTTTTTATTTCATAAACTTGTTCGAAATTTTCCTAGCAAAAGAGACTGCGTACGTCGTAGTAAATTGAATCGTTTTCCGTCGACCAAATCGTTCACCGGAGCTCGTATGGTGCTACTCTAAGATCAAAAGAATAGCGCATTTAAAAAAAAAACATAACGCCCATCAGAGTGACATTTTATGAAATTTCCGATTGACAACACTGACTTGTATCATCCTGTTTCCCTTGTCAAGAGCATCCGCATGTTGTTTTTGAAATTAATCTAGCGAAATAAATAAGCCATTTTTACTCCAGATACTTCAAGTTTTCATTAATTGTACGAAATAGCCCTTTGCTAAACAAAACAAGGAATATAATAACAATAATAATATAATAATAATAATAATAATAACTTTATTTTCTGAAGGTGACATACTAAGTGTACAAATACAGATATTTTGCAACTTATTTCCAGTATGGCCTTCAACTGATATACATTCACACATACACACAATCATACAGTCAGTTTATAATTTAACATTTATACAAAAATACACATATATCAGAATTACTTAAATTTTATCGACAAACACGTCTCAAATTAAAGAAGTCTTAAATAAACGTTATATAAAAATAACTATGTTTTAAAAGAATTACCATGCGTCACAAAGATTATACATGACAATTAAAATACATACAAAAAAGAAAGCATGCCCCATAAGATAATAAATAGTTCCAAATTTGAATAAAAAGATAATTATGAATATTATTATTATTGGAAACGAATACAGTAACATCAGTTCAACCAAATTCTTGTAATTACAAGTAATAAATTGCTAAAAACTATTGTTCAAGAGAAAATTCTTTAAATCATGCTTGGAAGCAGTTATATTATTATTATGAAGTTTAATGTAAGCAGGTAGTGAATTTCATATGTGCGCAGCTTTGTAGCTAAATGTTTGTTTCAGGTAGTTCGTTTTAGGTTTAACAATAGAAAGATCCATGTTTTTGATTGAGCGCAGACTGTAATGATCATTATGAACAAAATGTAGTAAATCTGAAATGTATATAGAACAATCTCCTGTTTTACTTTTGTACACTAATAATGAAATATGGTATTTGCACCTGTTCTCAAAAGATAGAAGTTTTGTATTTCTTAATACTTCATCAAAGTTACTACACTTTGATTTTGTAATTATTTTTATAGCGCGTCTCTGCAAAGATAATTTTATCAGTGTCCAATTTATGACAAAGTCCCCAGACATTGCAACAATACTCCATGGTTGACATAATATATGCATTGTAATACAATAGTTTTATCTCAACTGTTAAGAAAAATGCAATTCTTCTAAGTAGAGCAATATTTGAAAGGTCTGAATCGTACAAAATGAAGGAGAGGTGTCCTTGTATATGAATACCAAATATCAGGACAATACGATATCTTTACTTTTCGACCATTACTCTATTCTTCGAATTGCGATGGCATAACAACGCATCTTAAAAACCAGCTTTCCCGGTTGAGGCCGAATTACGCATCCTCTTTTAAATACTTACCACTTTTTTGAGCCTCGGTGGCCGTGGCACAACAACGCATGTTAAAAACTCCTGCTTTAAAGGTGCATGACCATTTTGTTTAAAACATGTTTTAGATCTAAATGTTACCTATAAAAGTTTCATGCTTCAAGTATTTCAACAGGCTTAAGATTTATTTTTCCAAGATTTTTTCCAAGATTCGGTGAGATAATACCTTCGACAGCATTGTAACTTTGTATTATATGCAAGGTATAATTCCCGAACAGGTGGAGCAAATCCTGCACAACTAGACATCGGTAATAGTAATCCGTGAACGTTTTAATCAACTCCGTCAAATAATGAATGAGGAGTTGCGGTCACAAAAATGTTGCACGGACGCACGCACGGACGGGTGTCATTACCATATTCTCCTCCGATGTCTATCGGCGGGGAATAATTATGTTGTAAGTGTACCTTAGATGGGTTAGAGTTAGGGTTTGGGTTAAGGGGTCGTTATTCTATAGATTATAGGGGGTCACGATTCTGTGAGGGTCATTTTTCTACGTTTGGGAGATTCATAATATTATGACACCTAATATTATGTCCGGGGACTCACTATTCTATATAAATAATGACCGGGGGTCATTGTTCTATATAAAATAATGACCGGGGGTCATTATTCTATGGGGATCAGTTTACAACGTTACACCGGCATAAACACATTGTTGATGATCGAATATTCGAATATTCGTTCGGAAGGTTGACCGAATATTCGAATGCTTATTTATAATGCCTCGGAACACGGGCGATTCTAGTTGCTCTGATACATTCCGCCTGCTGCATACTAGGTTTGAACAAGACGGACATCATGTCCCCAACGGAGCCCCTTATGTTTATTTAAAAGAGTACATTCTTCTTTAATTTCGTATTTACGAAATGACATTTCGTTTTTACAAAATAATTAACAACATTTTTACGAACATCGTATCTATAATATTAAATAAGATTTCGTATTTATGAAATAAATATTTTGTAAACACGAAATAATATTCCATAAATACGAAATGCATTTTGTTTTTACTTAGTATTATTTCACTTGTCTCTTTTTAAAATTATTACGGTAATACATTTTTAACATGCGAAATACTTTTTGTAAGTATGATATACTTTTCGCAAAATCTACTTACTTTTTCATAATAATGAAATAATATTTCGTAAATATGAACCCGATTTCGTATTGATGAAATAACAGTTTACATGAATTAAAATTAAAGCGTCGAATGCCAATTTTTTAAAGAGCTCTGCAGAGACATTATAATAATAATAATAATAATGATAACAACTTTATTTATAGAAGATAGCACATGAAGATATAGATCAGTACAAAGTACTTATAATACATCTTAATTTCAAATGTGGCCTTCTGAACAACAACAACAACAACCAAATACAATTTACACTATCACATAACCTAATTAATATCACATTCATTCTTGGACAATGCCCCTTAAAAAAGATATTGCTTTAAGTATCCATTTATACAATTTTCCATGTAGGCAATTAATTAGTGACATTTTATTCAGCACGATTATATTATAATGGCACAAGTTATAATTCAGCTGATATAAACAAAGAAATTTGTAAGCAGTCAACTGTAAGATATACTTTTTATACTTATTTATAAAAGATGTTAGAGAACATGTGAAGCGAATTTCATTTGGTATTGAATTCCAAACATTTGCACCATTGGAACAAAAGTTTTTTTACAATAATTTGTACGATGTTTAGGTATAACTATGTCATTATGAGCAGCAGTTATTAGATTGTGTGTTTCATTGCTGGAAAAGGTTTAAATGTCAGATATATATGAAGGTGCTAAATTGTTGCAAGCTTTGTAAATAAGACAACGCGTGTGGAAGTTACATCTTTCATTAAATGACATCCACCCAAGTTCTTTTGGCATATTGTTTGTTCTTGTTCTGGATTCGAATGTCCTATATATATGCATTATAGAATAACTTTTTCATTTCATCTGTCAAATAGTACGATAAACGTCTCAATAATGCTATTTTTGAGTTAAGTTTAGTGTAAACTGTTTCAATTTGAACATTCCACGACGATGTGTTGTCTATATAAACACCTAATAGTTTTTGCACCTTGACATTTTCTATTACTTGCTTGGAAATACATTAAATAGTTCTTTACATTTGTTACTACGAAAAAAGATTTCTTTAGTATGAAACATGATATAGAACGAGACTGAAATTTAGAATAAATAGTGGATGCCAGTCAATTTAGGGGCTATGTCCTCTCAATTTTTGTCAAACATAATCCTTTATTTCAATTCATTCCTTTAAATATTAGACAATTTTTAATTTTGAATGTATGTTGATTGTTTTCATACTGAAATGGAGATGTTCGTTCACCGTGTTCAAACTGATCAAGTTTTTTACCCCGAGTGTGAGTGCGAAGGGGGAAGCCATACGTTCCAATCAGCATTTTAAATTATCATTGTAAACCTACAACAATTATCATTGTAAACCTACAACAATTATCATTGTAAACCTACAACAATTATCAAAAAGTTTTCATATATGAATCTTCTTCCGGAGAGGCATGCCCGTTTATGTTAATCCTTGCAACACGGAGTCCTTCATGGTTACCATATGTGGTGTTAACTTCTGTGCCACGTACAAACAACGACCGATTATATGGCTCACACATGAACTGACTCGTATTGGGTGTGTTCGGGGGACACGGCGTTTCTACTTCCCTTTGATAGCTGTTACACATCGGACAATCCATGCAGGTATGTGATGGAACAATAATTGGGTCCAGCTTGTAAGTAGACTGTTTTGAAGTGTATCGTATCACAGGGTTGTGTTTGTGTACGTGCTCCTTACGCAAAGAACAGAAATTATTTTGCCTACGATTTCTGTTTTTGGTAAAATCTTCTTGAATTTCATGGACGTTATTTAACACTGCCGTTTGTCTTGAGAAAGTTGTCCGGGATTTAGTCGTCACTGACTGATTCCGTGCAATCAACTTTTGAATTTCATCAACGTTCGGCCATGCAGGTGGAGTGTCACTGTTTTTAAATGCTTCTGAAAGTTCTCTAAGTTCTTCTGAAGTGGGTGATTTAATTGCTTGATCAATTTGATGCATAGTTGTTCCAAAGGTCAATGACGTGTCGGGTCGGATTGCAAGAGATAAAATTGAACTATCCGGTTCCTCCTCCAGACCAATAATATCCGAAATGTTTCTCTTTGATAATTTATCACATGTCTCTCTCTGTGATTTGGTGTCCATAACCTCTTCATTTCTATAAGCGTTAATACCAACGAATTTCGATAAGGTTTTTGAAACTGTATTTTGTTTTGGTTTACGCTGACGGTCTCGTGACGACCTCAGAGCGGGTTTTGCGTGGAACGGTTGAGAAAGTGTTTGTGGACTTTCGACAGTATTGTCGCTAGCTAATGTAGATTTAGCTCTCGGAGCGTTGAATTCGTAACTTTTTATGTTAGCAGTTACAACATTCGCATGTCTCATTTTTGCTTTATTCAGATCCATGAGTTTACGCAGAGATTCTCGAGTTTTTGCGACAGTCCTTGATACTTCCTCTTCACCAGCGTACGTCTTTAAGTTTATTTTAAAAAGAGGTAAATGTAAAACCTTTTTGCCAACACTTTTAATCTGTCTTAATGTTGGAGATGGCGTCTCCCAATTCGACCTTGATGCTGCAATTTTAAATTTCTCTTCAAAAGCTTGAGTTTTTGACCTCCTCAATATCGGAAAGGTGTCGACCCCCTTTCCACGAATATCTACAGGATATATATTTTGATCGCCCTTATATTTCACCCTCTCTGAATTAATTCTTGTATCAAATTTCATTTCCGTTTTCCCACTAATTCCTTTTTCCCCGGCCCTAGAGGCATGTGGTATCGTGCCGTAATCCGAAGACGGCCTACGATTTTGACGTATCCTTCCTAGTGGGCGCACTGTCTGATACTGTGCCAGAAAGTCGTTCTCTTTGTATTTTGTATAAAGTACTTGAAGTGGGTGGGCCTCGATTGAAATTTTATATTGATCGAAATTCATACTGCTTACTTTGATTATCAATAACTGTTATTGCTGTGCTTTGTGTAAGTGGTCCAAGCAATTGACAATTTTGAAAAGAACTTGATATAAACAATGTTTACTAGTTTTATTACTTTTCCAAATATCCACATATTGAAAGAAAAAAAGACACTTATAAATATTTGCCTTTGAAGTTTTTTATATACCTTTAATAAAGTTTGTGAATAATAACGATTATATTTCATAGTATATCTATAAATGGTATTAATTATCAATTCATTTAAAATGTGAATAATTCAAACATTCACGAAGAAAATATCATACAGGCGATCTCGAAATCACTTAATAATTCCCTCGTATACTTTTGCTTGGACCATTAATATGTTAAACGACTATAGCCGTGTCAGATTGACTTTGTTAGTAGTAAAATCGAAACTGCTTGTGTGCACGATGAAATACATTTAGTGTTCACATACCAATTGCCTTAGCGATTTTTATACGCGCATTGCTATAAATGAAATGCACAACTATTGAAAGTATTTAATTCTGAAAGTCATTATCTTTTCCAGAAAGATGAAAGACTTTAGAAACAGTTCTACAAGTAAAGATGACCATCACAATGAACCAAAGGCAATTTAAATAAACCGGTGGCAGTTAAACGTTAATCATCACAATGAAAAAAGGCAGTTTAAAGATAGTTGCCATAATGAACCCGGGGAAATGTAAAAATTTGACCGTCACAATGAACCCGAGGCAGTGTAAAGCTGACTATCACAATGAACCCGAGGCAATGTAAAGCTGACTATCACAATGAACCCGAGGCAGTGTAAAGCTGACTATCACAATGAACCCGAGGCAGTGTACAGTTGACTGTCGCAATGAACCCGAGACAATTAGGAAATCTTATGTTGACACTGAATCCGAGACAGTGTGAAGTTAACTATCACAATGAATCCGAAACAGTGTTAAGTTGACTATCACAACGAATTCGAGACAATGAGGGAATCTTAAGTTAACTATCATAATAAACCCGAGACAGTTAGAAAATATTATGTTGACCATCGCAATGAACCCGAGACAGTGAGGAAATCTGCTGACATTTAATCCGAGACAGTGTTAAGTTAACTATTACGGTGAGTCCGAGACAGTGAGAAAATATTAAGTTGACTATCACAATGTATCTTGGACAATGTAAAACTGACTATCACAATGAATCCGAGACAGTGTTATGTTAACAATCGCGGTGAATCTGAGACAGTGTTATATGTTAACTATCACGGTGAATCCGTGACAGTGTTACGTTAACAATCACGGTGAATCCGAGACAGTGTTATGTTAACAATCACGGTGAATCCGACACAGTGTTATGTTAACAATCACGGTGAATCCGAGACAGTGTTATGTTAACAATCACCTTGAATCCGAGACAGTGTTATGTTAACAATCACGATGAATCCGAGACAGTGTTATGTTAACAATCACGGTGAATCCGAGACAGTGTTATGTTAACAATCACGGTGAATCCGAGACAGTGTTATGTTATCTATCACGGTGAAACCGAGATAGTGTTGAATTAACTATCACAATAAATCCGAAACAGTGAGGAAATCTTAAGCTGACTATCACAATGAATCCGAGGCAGTTATAAGTTGACTATCACAATGAATCCGAGACACTGTTAAGTTAACTATCACAATGAATCCGAGACAGTGAGGAAATCTTAAGTTGACTATCACAATGTGTCCTGGACAATGTAAATGAAATCTTATGTTGACCATTGCAATGAACCCGAGACAATGAGGAAATCTGCTGACATTTAATCCGAGACAGTGTTAAGTTAACTATTACGGTGAGTCCGAGACGGTGAGAAAATATTAAGTTGATTATCACAATGTATCTTGGACAATGTAAAGCTGACTATCACAATGAATCCGAGACAGTGAGGAAATCTTAAGTTGACTATCACAATGTATCCAGGACAATGTGAAGTTGATTATCACAATGAATCCGAGACAGTGAGGAAATCTTAAGTTGACTATCACAATGTATCCAGGACAATGTGAAGTTGACTATCACAATGAATCCGATATAGCATTAAGATGCCTATCACAATGTATCCAAAACAGTGTGAAGTTAGCAATCTAGTTAACTATCACAATGTATCCAAAACAGTGTTAGCAATCTAGTTAACTATCACAATGTATCCAAAACAGTGTTAAGTTGACTATCAACATGTATCCGATGCATTGAGGAATCATAAGTTGACTACCACAGTGAAACCCGAGGCAGTGTAAAGTTGACTCGAGGCAGTGTAAAGCTGACTGTCACAATGAAACCCGAGGCAATGAGAAAATCTAAAGCTGATTATCAATTTATCGAAGAAGTGTGAAGTTACTGATCTACTGCAAATATGCATCTTTGATCTGTGTGTGCAACATTTTTCACTTCCAGCGCACGTAAAATTTAATTTCCATTTGATTTCAGTTTCAGTGCAGGTACATTATTCCACACATAAAACATTACTCATGTGAATATCAGTTATATTTTAAACCTTCCTTGCTCACAATTTTATCCATTTTAATGTAATATTACCGTTTGCATCAAGCTAATTTTGTTCCAGTACATGAATGTTAACTTGAATTTGAAAAAGCGCAAATCAATAAAATGCAATTTATTGCCTGTCATTTGTATCCCTGTAAGCAAATGTAATAAATTAATGAATAAGTGGTTCTTAAACTCAAACTTTTTTATGTTTAGACAAAATATCAGTTTAAATGTTTAAATGAGAGATTTATTTCGTCTTAAGTATGTGATATTTAAAGTGTACCGAAATCCGTCTACAAATGCATTATAATGGGGGAGATTAAAAGTATACATGAACTATTAAATTTTTGTTCGAGCCTATTTTCACCTGATCAGGTCTAATCTCCATCCGATTTTTTTTTTTGTACATTTTTTTTTGTATATAAGGGGGTGTGGCATCATTAAATGTCGCACCACCGTTAAATGTCGCAAGGTTGACGTGAAATGTCGCAACCACCGCTAAATGTCTCAAAATCATCTGACCCTCCAAAGGTATTTTATATTGAAAGAAGAAGGAAAATACGGAAATTTAACACTTTTCAGTGTATTTCAGTTTCATTGATATCCGTAGAAGTCTGCATAATTGATAATTTTACTAGTATGCGCGTTAGCGTTCTAATATAAGCTTTAAAATATATATATATATATATATGTCGCGGGGCTTGTGTTTCCGTGGTAATGCATTTTCTCTCATTTTTAATCAACAATGCATAAAAATGAAGTTTTCGACGGCTTCAGTGCCATTCTGTTACTGACCTAGGGCATGTACTAATCTCTGGCCTGGCCTGGCCCGATGAGATTTTATTGTACATATAGAAATTAATGGCATAAAATCTAAATATACAATAACAGTAGCAGGCAGTATTAACCTGTATTGTTTACTTGCTGCAGGTCAAACAGAATGAGAAACCAGTCCTCTGGAAAACTATTAATTAGCCATCATTCATCCTTATTTGAATATGTATTTGCACTGAAGAAAATGGTGTAACTAAATGATAACTACCATTTTTTTTTCTGTAATCAAATTATTTAAAGTCAACTGTAACACTTAGTTTTAAAACTAATGGATAATTTCATTAACAAATTTACCTGCTGCAATATAGCTGAATATTTGCGTGCAGTGAATTTCTTTGGGAATTGTAATTACAGGTTGTGTCCCGACTATCCTTAGCTGACCTCTTAACTGCTCAGTTGAACTTTTAATGAGTGTTTGGTTAATCAAGCTGATGTTTAATTTATGGGTGAGTAATAAAAATAAAATTCATTGTGGGGCCTCTTATAAATAAGTGGCCAGGGTGTTGGCATTTCAGATTATTTAATAGTTTTCTAACACACATAAAAAAATTATTGACTGTGTTTCTCGGTATTGTTTCTTACTCATCAAGACTTTATCCACAACACATCCCCAATAACTGCCATTCAGAGTCTTTTCATCTTTGTGGCCCATCTTCATTGTCAATGGAGAACTTACTTGTTATTGCAAATTAGTAAAGAGAAGTAGTGCCTAGTGTTTGATATGTGAAGCAACGTAATCTTTATTCTTGATTAGTATATGCATGTACATGATTTTTAGTATGTAATATATTGTTATGTTATATATTATAAAAATATTTATCATATTGTGTTTATGTTATTTCTAATTGATATATTAAACGCTAAAAGATGCTCTTGAGCCTGTTTCATAAAACTTTGTAGGATTTTTTTCATAAACTTAGAACAATATAAAAGCAGTCTTACAAAAAGTATTCAGTACTGTATGTATATTTCTTACATACCAGACGGGGATTTCCGGTATTTTTACTGGTGCTGGAAAAATCCATCTTACACCGCGGGGTGTAAGATGACTCTCGTGCTTTAAATGACGTATTACGAACTACATATATGTAGAAGATTTATGTAGTTATTTATATTTTATTTCGAAAAACGGAATAAAAATCCAATACATCGACAGTTCCTCTGTTCCTGATAGTATATTTCTCGATTCAAAACACGTTATTTTATCAAAAATTCATAACGTTACGCTGGAACTGATAAAACAAAACCGGAACTAAACATTGTTACATTTTTTTGTATTTGTCTTTGAAACGTCATGACGTCTTTCCTGTTTACGAACGTTGATTTCCCGCGATTTGTTTAAATACGCTGCTACAAGAAATAGTTCTAAAAAGAAAGCCGTTCAACTGATTTTATTTTTATTATTATATCTTGATATCGGTATGCAAGAAAAAGATTCTGTCACTGGTTATAGGTGCACATGGGAATATCCGGCTCTCGGGTAACTGTTTAGGCGGTAACTCGGTAGGAACCTCGTTACCGCCTAAACAGTTACCCTCGAGGCCGGAAATACCCATCTGCACCTATAACCAGTGAAAGAATCTTATAATCTTCGCCAATATTTGCGTGCGTTTTCTTTATTTATACAGCCACTACTTAGTATTGTAACCTGAAAATATTAATATTTGCGTAAATCAACCTGATATAGTTATATAAAACATGTGGCCTAGTGGCAGGTTCATTTCGATTTTACGACATTTTAAACACCATGGGTTCGATTTTCTATTCAGACTTTTCCATAATCTCCATATAATGCCATTATTTTTTTTTTGCATATTTAATAACTTTTGTTATTTGCAATTTGAAAGAAATTTATTTATTGGAAGCATACGAATTTATTCTTGATTACAGTACAATAGTGACAATATTTAAGAATATATCCTAATAGATAAAAAAATTACATTGTGATTATGTTATTTCAATTGGATGTAAAACCAAGACTCTACCTTTTCAAGAGTGATTGTAGGATTTCCTGATAAATTAGACATATAACATCTTAAAACAGGTATCAGCTTTGAATTAGACTTAATACAGTTTTGTTATTACTGGTGCTTATTCCCAGGTGTTAATACTTTGCTTAGAGTATACGAATCAAATTATTTAAGTGACATGAGTATGTATTATCGAAAATAACTATAAAAAATCAACACACTTTCATGTTACTAATATTATTTCTCATTAAAAAGATTATTTTATCAAAAATGATAATAGGGAAGAAAAAAAAACCTGATATAAAAAAAAGTAATGTTTTGAAAGTCTGAGTCAGTTTCTTAGAACTTGATTCGATTGTTTAAACCACATGCAAGACGTTCCGTTTTATTAAACGTGACGTATGCACAAGTTTAGACAAAGTACTAGAGCCGATTTCGCAATCGAATACCGTCGGAAGTAGAACATTTATGTCAACACCGGTTTCGTATTTTCACGTGAAAACGGCCGAAAACTGAGAGGTTATCAACAAATTATAGGTTTACGGGTACCATGAGGATTTTTCATGCATTTAAACGGTAAGTATAATGTTTATGGATTATTCAATACATTATGAAAGTAAACTGTTACGCTTTAAATGGAAATGCTGAAAGAAAAGTCGATAAGAAAATATTGACTTTCTACTTTCACTTTCATCGTCGCTTTTTAAATTGCCCAAAAATGTTCTTTCTGTTAATTTGTTTTTTCTTGTTTTTTGTTTGTAGATACATAACCCTGTAGCAAATTATTGTGTGAAATGACAGCTTATTTAAAGCATCTGTGATTAACTGGGCCTAAGTTTACCGATTTTTCCTTTTAGGGTGACCTTTGACCTTATAATAGCTTATAGTCTGTTCTATGTATTTTAGCTGTAGTCAAAACAGAATGTAATTGAGATAAAATGAATTTTCAAAATAAACTGTTGCAAATTGTAGGAAAAGAATAACATAATATATTTATTATAAGTTATTGAAATATTATAATTACCTCATTTCAGACAAAAGTACAAGCGAACAGATGACACATTAAAGTGGCTGCAGAAGCTTGAAAAGTTAGATAGAGCAGAGGCAGTCAAAACTGTGGGATAATACTTCTATGTAATTTCTTTTTAAAGGCAATTTATACAGGATGGAAGGGTATCTCATACAATGTTTTACAATTTACATGTAGTTTTATCTCTCTTTATGATGTTGAGAGTAAACAAGTCAGTGACATCTAATTAACACTTGTAAACTATTGACAGTTGATATATATATTAGACAGCATTTGATAAAATGCAATTGCCTATCAATATTAAAAAGAGCAAACTGTTGACAATTAACAGGCAGGTCATTCTTTTAAATGACACCATAAATAAACTTTCATAATTTGTTTTTCTTCCAACTTCTGGATTTAGACTGGAACCTATTCCAAACTATGAACTGGTAAATTATATAAGGAGTCATGTAATGATTATGGATGGGATACATTATACGTGAATGGACAATAATAATTGGAAATAATAATATTTTTTATAGGTTAAGGTGATTTTATAAAGATGGTGTTATGGTTTTTGCATGATGACTCTTTTCACAGATTTTATCATTTATATATTTCAGGGTTTCCAACATGTCTAGTCAAGTTGACAGAAGTGAAAGATGGTCTGATGGTACAATGATGTACAAATGATACTCTTTAACAAGTTTAACATGTCAAGGGTAATATAATGCCAGTTATTAAAATTACATTCCCATAAACATTTAACAGATACACAATTGTAAATGTAATTAAAATGATTTTATGAAGTTTCATGAAGGATGCATGGTACAGCCAACCATTTTGAATCAAGAAATTTTGACTTAGGTAAAGATATCTATTCAGACTTCTTAACTCTTAGCCTTTCATATGATACAGAAATAAAAGAACTACTATTATCGGCCACTAACCATGTTTCAAAGCTTTTAAACACACTATAGCAGTAACCATTTTGTTTAAATATCTTTAATGCAATGTTTTCTTGATATCTGTCACTTGATGTTTTCAATGGATTAGAGTCCTAATTTAATGTAAAGTCTGTAGATTTCAGTAATGGAAGTACAAAATTTGTAGGAAGTTGTTTCTTTATTTCAGTGTAAAATGTTCTGTGGATTCATATGATGAGAATGCCAATGTTGATCTGTATGACTTAATTAAACACAGATATTGATACCTTCAGGTAATTGTTTACAATATTCAAAGAGTTACAATGTAATTCAGTTATTGATTTGGCATATATCACTTCAAGAGGCTTGTGTAAAGTTTGTTTCACATGAGACCAATGGTCAGGTATGATATATAAACTTTACACTTACAAAAAGAAATTATACAGTACCAAATAATTATATACTTATGAATGTAACTTTCCAAATACCGTATCTTACATTTTCCTCCTGAAATTAATTAAAAAGGTAAACACAATTCTATTGTTATAAGCTTAAAAAGGTGAATGTAATATATAAATTATGAAATGTCAAGTATAAGGTGTTTTAATTTCAAAGTATTTAAGATATAGAATAAAATATAGCCTGCCGTCATAATATTCCAAAATACAAAGTGTGTCATATATATATATTTTAGGTCAAATAGTAAGGTCAAGTGAGTGACTTAGGGTCACTATTGGCCTCTTGATATATTCTACTAAAATTGGTCTTATGCATAAGATATGTTGAAGTTTTATTAATCCAGTAACACTTTTATTCTACCTGTTATTCAGAAATATACATATTTTGAATATTAAAGAGATGCAGACACCTCGAATACAGAGTTACTACATTATGCATTTCTTTCTTCAGATATATACCTGTGAAATCTTCAGTGTCACCGTTTAGCTATTGTTCAAGATCAGTGTCTGCAGCTTGCACAGTTTAGTATAGAGGAGCCTTCTGAATCAATTTTGTTACATATTTGCTGTTATTGTAGGACACACATGTAGAGAGCAACAAGTCCTGTCCAAATGTGCATGTAAATGTGATTCAGAAACTTTGAGAATATGTAAACATTACACTGTTATAATTTTCAAAATACTGTGTCTTGTAGTGTATCAGTACGGTTTTGTCTCAGTTTATAGCACAGTATGTTCACAAATCAAACTTAAGATCATAGTTATCAGTATTATTAAAATCATTAATTATTTGTATGGTGACAAAATTTAATTTCATTCAATACCACAGTAAAACGTTTGATAATTTTCGTTTTTAAAGTTGTAAGTTTAAAGTTGGCATAAATTATTTTTCTCCTTCATAAATCTAAAAGTGATTGGTCATTATAATTGCAATATCATTTTAGTATGACAAAGTTTATATTGAACTGAAACACTAATGTAAATTTTTGAACTATTCAATGCATTTTCTTCAGTCTTAAAACATTTGTTTATCGTACATGTCATGGCCCATAACTCCTCCATATTACTTGTGTTTTGTCCTTTTTCGTTTCACTGAAGGATAGGTAGAGGTATTGCACATCCATTTTTTAGCATCCTGATTTTGTAAAGTGTTGTATGTAAGGTTTTATCTCGGAATTATGTCTCGTCTAAAGGTGGGGAGAGGTATTGTTTATGCCTTCTCGTCTATCCGCATTAAGCCTGTCTGGCTTTAAGAGGACAAGCTGCTGGCCAGATTTTGATAAAACTTCACAGGAATGATCAGTACCAAGCATAGTGTTGTGCATATCGATTGCACGTTTCGTTTCGATGCACTAAATTGCAGCCAGAGCTAAAAGTAGACAAATCTTGTCGGCTTTCACAGGTCAAAACTACTTAACAGATTTTGATGAAACTTCACAGGAGTGATCAGTACCACGTATATTTTTGCATATCACCGACACTTTTCATTTTGCTGCACAAAATAGCCGCCATAGCATAAAGGTATACGTAGGTGGGAGACATGTTTTGTCATAAAAATACCTAAAACACCTCCCACTTTGTTAATGAAAAATGTATTAAACTTCTTACAATTGCAAACTGTAATAATTTGACATTAAATGCACTAGTTACATAACTGCATTTGGCTTTTTTCATAATTATTGCCCTTTTCTTACCATAGCAATAATTTGTGTAACATGTTACCTCATTAAGCATCATAAGATCAGAAAGTTCTATGACTCAGAAATGTTGGCCCTTTTGTACTTGTCATGAGTATGTTTTCAGTATTTTATATTGTCATTACTTTTTGTTGTGCGAGTTTACGGAAATGAAAACTTAGTTGTCCAAATGGTGTGCCTGTGCCTGTCCTGATTTGTTTGTCTGGACAATATATTATTGATTAGTCTTCACGAAACTTTGCAGGTTAATTTCCTTAAGTTCCCTGTCAACTTTGATAGTGGCATGGTTATTTTAAAAGTGATGTCACCACTGTACTAGTCAAACGTTTTGTATTTCAGATTTTTATCACATTATAGGCTACTGGTCTTTAGCAGCCTTCATAAAACTTTCATAAAAGTTTCCAAAAATGTTGTATTTTGATTTGAACTGGCATTATTCAAACATTAAGAAGTAGTACTATAAGGCAACATTTGACCTCTGTTCCAGTACTTTTTGATTTTCTCTGTTACTATGAAGTTGCCTTTTCCTAGAAATTGGTTGGCTTATTTTTTATGATCTTATGTTTTTAATGAATTGTAGCTATATGTTCTTTTTCTCATGAAAATGTCCATTTTTATATAATTCATATTTTTTTACTGTCAACAAAGTGCAATACCACATACTTATCACTTTCATTAACATACTTGTACTATTTTCATAAAACATTATATAAATCATTATATTTCATATAAACAGAATTTAATAAATATTTAAGAACATCAGTGTTTTCTTTGATTGCTACATGAAACTGACCATAGGTCAATTTAGGGTCAATTCTGACACTTTATATGCAAATTGATAAGGGAGATAATTAGTACTGTCTTAAGTAACCAATATTTAGTTACACAGTTACCTTCCCTTTACACAGGTAGGACTATTTGTTGTTGATCATCTTTTGAACATTATTCCATCACTGATGACCGATCATTGAAAATAAAAGTTGTTGTATCATGCAATGGCATCATATATGACAATATTTACTTTTTTATTTCATTTTTTAAACATTCTTTAAATTAGGTACAATGCCTACAAGTTAGTGTGAGAGAAATAAACATTGTGTGAAAGTGCTTACAAATATATTCACCTTATTAGATGAACTGAATTCAACACTGGATCTTATTTTTACATGTGTTTTACTAGGACAGTTGGTGATTTTTTTTACACTTTTTAATGTTTCATACACACATTAGTATAATAGTCATTTTACATGTATACTACTTTGAGAAGTATTTAGTCACGTAGTTCTTCCGAACTATAATCCTGTGTTTTATTAAAACGCAGAGTATAGCATGTTTGCTACTATTCATGACACTTAATTAAGGTGGTCTCTGTCCGTATTGGGAGGAAGAGTGTGGGTCTTCCTCTGAAAGTTTTTGATATACATTACAGGTATAAAATGGGTGGCCTCTGGTGCATTTTTGGTCTAAATGAGGTACTGGAGTGGAACTCCCCTCATTTTAGGGGGGTCAGGGGTTCTCCTCATGAAAAAATTTAAAATACAGGTATGAAATGATAGGTTCTAGTGCTTTTTTTTTTTTTGGGTGGGGGGGGGGGCTAATTTTGATTATAGGAGCACAGACACTTTGGGCTCGGACCTTCACACACCCCATTCTCCTCCGCCCCTGGTTAAGTTTAGCCAATATATTTTAGCATTTCACCATGTATAAAGCATATGTGACGATCATAAAACGCATTTTGTAACATTTCAGCGTGTTTTTAAAAAATGTATTTTTACCATCAAGGCTCTCAATATTAAAATGCTAAAATATATTGGCTAAACTTAACCAGGGGCGTAGGAGAATGGGGTGTGTGGAGGTCCGAACCCCAAGTGTCTGTGTATAGGAGGAGATATTCCTGTCATTTTAGGGGGGTAAGGGGACTCTCACCTTGAAAATTTTGGAATACAGGTATGAAATGGTGGCCTCTGGTGCATTGTTTGGTCTAAATTTTGAGGTTTAGGATGGATACTCCACTCATTTTAGGGGAAATGAAATGGTGACCTCTGGTGCGTTTTGGGTCTAAATTTTGAGAAAATATTAATCCTTAGCCAAAATAGTTTGGTGCAACTTTGATGAGTATAGGTCACTTCTCAGTCGACTGGGGCAGAGTGGGGGGGGACCTGGAACCGGGCCTGGGTGATAATTTGCTTTAGTTTTGTTTTAAATATGCATTTCATGTGTGTTTTTTTTTTTTTTTTTTGTTTTTTTTTTAGCTGTTTCAGTTTTTCATATTTCCCTTTATGACAGTTTTTAGGTCTTGACCTAGAACAGCAGCTACCACATGGTTTTTAATTTATCATTATTACATTTAGAATTGTTGTTGCCATGTCATTATGTTCTGCTATGTGCTAAAAATGTTTTTAGGTTCGTTTTACAAACTAGATCTTTTAAAGTTTGTAGTTCTTGTAATCATTGTCTTTCTTTTACACCTTTTATACTTTTGTTTCTTGTAAATTTGTTAATACGTAGTCGGTTCAAAGGCACATGGAGTGTTTATTTTTGTAATTTTACTTGTTTTGCCGGATCAACATAAAATTTATCTTATCTTACCTTAAAACTTCTTGTTTAAATTATAAATTCATGAAACATTTAAAGAAGCTAATGTTGCCCCAGTTCAGAAGGAAAACAGAGGCAACTATATCTGTCCTGTCAGTATATTATCGATTATGTAAAAGATCTTTGAAAGGTCAATTAATGCTCAGTAAATGCATATATAGCCATTTTAGTAACTTCTTATTTGCTTTTAGGGCATGTTATGGCTGCTGAAGTACCATTCTTAAGATAACAGAATACTGCAGTAACATTTCTTGATGAAAATAAATATGTTGCGGCCATTTAAATGTTCTTCTAAACTTTCGACTGCCTCCCCGAGGATCCCCTACTCATGAAACTTTGTGTCTCAGATCAAGCCATCTAATTATCTTAGCAACACTAAGGGTCACACTCAAGTGCCCTCAGATGTTTAGTGTATACATAATTTAGTTAACATTTTCATTAATGACATTTTGATTTTTTTGGATAAACATGATCTTTATGATTATTCTGATGATAACACTCTTTCCTGCATTGTCACAAACATAGATAACATTGTGAATTCTTAAGAGTCAGATAGTCAATATTTGATCGAATGGTTCTTTGACAAAACCCAGACAGTTGCCATTGGTAAAAACAGGGATCAAAATATATCTTTTAACATAAATGGGAGAATTATTTCTTGTGATGAGAATTTGAAACTTTTAGGGGTAACATTTGATTTTAAACAAAAATTAACATAAAATATACATTTTTCCTAACATCTGCAGAAGGGATGAACAATCCAATATAATCTTAATTACACTTATGTAAGTTGAGCACATTAATTTATTAACTCCTTGATATTATCAAACATTTAATTTTCCGCTCACTTGGCATTTTTGTGGTGAAACTTACATTAGAAAAGATTCAGGAGAGACTTTTTTCTGCGTTTCATCTATGATGCTTATAAATCTGTTTATGATTTACTGTTAAACCAAATCTAAATTACTAACTTTGAAAATGAGAAGAATCAGAGCTATGACATTAGAAATTAGAATTCCATAGAATTATCCTGAATCAAGGATCCGTGTATTTATATGACCTAGTTAATGTTAAAACACACTCTTAATTTTTGGTACAAAAATGTAGTTAAAATGTAGTTAAGAACTTAAGGTATTAGATGCCTAATAGAAATGTTTACAAAATGGCATTTGTTTTGTATATTTTTAAAGGTGACCGTGCTTCGCACTGTTTTGCAATTTTTTAACAACTTTTACCGTGCCGTTTTTTTTTTATAAATTTTGTATAACTTATGGTATCTCCTAAAGCTCAAGTAGAGACAAATTTCAAAGTGATGGCCACTATCCAGAACGTTTGCAGAGAACTCATTTTACCATTAATTTCATCTGGGATCATTTTTTCAGCTCAAATAACTCTTTTTCAGGAAATGATATTTTAATATTTTTTTCAGTTCTTGTATTTTGATGTAGTTAAGTACACATATATTTAATATAGATAGCTCCTACTTGAAATTTGTATTTTCAGTTACAATGCCTACAAAGTTCTTACCAGAACCACATGTTTTTCGAAAGGTTTCAACCTTTCTGTGCTTTCAGCGCTTTGATTACAGCTGTATCCAATTTGCATAATTCGAACTGTTTTTACAGTCGTTTTACAACTGTAAATTGAAATCTACAGCTGTGAAATTTATGTTGTTATATGATATCTACAGGTGTAACTTGAAATGATCGTGACTGTAATTCTGAAAGAAATAAAAGTCTTTTACAGCTGTGAAATTTTGTACAGGATTTAATTTAAATAATTTATAGCAAAACAGTGCTTTATCACTATTTATACACGATGGGCGGTTATACGTCGGGCGTAATAATTTCACTAATATGTTTTTATTGTAAAATTTATATCAAATATGATGGAACTGTTTCTTCGCGCAAACATGACGCCAATAGTAGGTATTTGTTAAAACACGCCAGGACCGGAAACGGTAATACGTCTTGCGGCAGAATTCAGTTCGAGCGAAAATTATTGCGAATTATTCAGCAATGCGAATAACTATTCAGTTTGTGTATAAATTAATCAAAACATTTGTGCAATGTGACATTTTGTTTAAAACATGTTTTTATGTAAAATATTTCATGAAATCTGAAAGGGCTATTTCTTGATGCGTACATGGCGCTAAATATCACGTTGACGTGACGTCAACATAACATCGTTGTGATGATTAAAGCATTGTTAGTCATATTAGAATTATTGGACGCTGAGAATATCAGCAGTAACAAGGATTCGAGCCCATTTCCGTACACCTATAAAATGCTTTAAATTCAGATTTTCCGGACATTTCACTATTCTTTGTCGAAACATTATGCATAAAGTGCTGAAACTGATTACATTTCTTATCTTATAAAGACCCCAACAATGATCTAAAATGACCAAACCTTGGTTTAAGGGCATCATTTCGGTGCAGAATAAAGCATTAACTGAGTATAAAAAACATGTTCTAATTTCGCGACGAGGCCTTCTTTGGACGTATGCCGTCGGCATCCTGAAGCTAGCAAGACATTTCGACCCCAAGACATTTCAACCCCAAGAGACAATTCGACCCCAAGACATTTCAACCCAAACTCCTTGGACATTTCGACCCCATTCAATGATATGCCTGAAAACATCTAAGAATGCCGTCATTATTATAATTAAGCTTTAATCTATCCGAAACGTCCAAGATTCATCCTGAATATATGTATTGTTACTTTTACCAGCAGTATATCAACATGTTTTATTTCATCCCAAAATCCCACTGGACATTAAAAACTTTAAAAAATATGATGCCATTGGTATCCTGAACATCCACCGGCAAAGTAATATGTAGGACTTTTTGAACAAACATACCAACAATAATCGATATCGTGAAATGCATAAAAGCTGCGAATAACAGCAGCAAGAGGGCTTGAAGCCCGTTTCCTGAGACATAAAAAGACAAAAACATTATAAAAAGAACAGCCAATAATGCAATAACGGGCTCGGGTGCCAACCAATCCCTTGGGATTCTGCAGATATTATAACACGAAAAAACATGCGTTATCCCTACAATAACTTTGATTTAAATGAAGAACAATTTTCTTTGTGTTGGAGTGAAAGGAGTACGTGTGTGACTTGCAAAATAGGCACCAATTTATCAAATTTTAATGGCAATTTTTAACTCTGCGTGTATGACAGATTATAGAGATGTAAAGCCCTAATATTTCATTGAAGATAATCTCCTGAATGACCGCCCTTAGGCTTTTGGTCGAAATTATCAGAAGTTGGTTTTAATGACTTGTGTAAAAATTATAATCAAGTTATATTTCACATTCCAAGACGTCTGCTAACTGAATAAAAACTCTTTTTACATAATAGTTACTGTTTCTTTTTCAGTGATGCAGTGGTATAAATTTACAATTTTGGTACATGATGTTTTTTATTGCTAGTAGCTGCGCACATGGGTTCAAAACATAACTCTGTTTAACATATTTTTAAGACAGAAAGAGTTACATGGAAGTTAAATTTCTTTTCAGAGACCCCTACCTCAAAGTCATACTTAGTGGTCAAAGGTCAAACTTGGTGCTGTTAGTCCTTTTGACACCTGTCATCTAGTTTCAGCGTAAAAAAATTCCTAAGATGTTGTATGGCATGCAGAAGGATAATTGTCTGATATTTCACCTGTCCTAAATAAATGACGTATAAATCTGAAGTATTGATGTTAATTAATTGTGCAAATAGTTTGATTGTAACTACTGTAATACTATGCCCTATGAGTTCCCCACATTGGCCAGTAATAGATTCTATATTTTCTTTCTAAACTGTCGATAAGCTGAACGGTGTTGTAATTTTGCAAAGGCACGAGTCATATGTTTGTCCTTGTAAACACGTATCGTCAATATAAGCCGTGCTAATATGACCTTTTGCACACAGGCTTGAGTACTTTTGTGAAAATTCTTGGCACAATAGTTAACCCCATGACTAATGCAGTGAACTGGTACTTTTGTCCCTAATGAATAAAGCGAAATTATTTCCTATCGTTTGTCCTAATTGGTATTAAATAATAAGCATCTGATATGTCCACTGAGCCAAAATAACAATCTTTGGCCATTAAACTAACAGTTGTTTTAAGCGCTTCCATCTTAAAATGTATATATTATGTTGCATGTTCTTGTTAAACTGTTTTAGATTTAAAACGATTCACATTCTACCATCTTTTGGGTCATGCAGATATGTTTGAAAATATATTCCCCTTTATCTAATGAAGGAAAAGTTATAAATACTCAAATCTAATATTATTTCTTTGTGTCTCTCATGTTCTGTGAGTAGTTCTTGCTGAAGTTCATAGATCTGTTGCCTGCATTCCTGTATGTCTTCTTATTCTGGTAATTTTTCTGGTAGGGCCTGCTTTGCTGTGTTTGTGAGGGAGGGTTGCCCTGATGCAACTGGCTGTTCTTGCCCCCCTCCCTTTGTATAAAAAATCCTGCTAAACTTTGCAGGAGGTCGTGGGTTCGATCCTCGGCTGCGTCATACCAAAGACGTAAAAACTGGTACACGTAGCTTCCTCGCTTGGCGCTCAGCATTAAGAGGGTAGTGCTAGGACTGGTCAGCCCGGTGTCACTATAATGTGACTGGGTGGGGTATCATGTCACGTGTCTACGGCGTGATATTTCAGTGAGGCAGCACTATAAAGTTGGGCATTGTGCTCACTGCTACAAGTAGACACCGTCGTTTATATAACTGAAAAATTGTTGAAAAAGTCGTTAAACCGGAACACACACATTAACATCACCGTTCACCAATCATAATTTTACGTGGTGCGATTTTATAATCATTTATTCTATTACATCTACATCTATCTACATCTATGCGATACATCGTCTCAGTCACTCTTGACTATTACGCGATGGGTGGTTACGTGGTCAGAAAAAAGAGAAAATAATAGGATAAAGAAGAAGCATGACAGATCAAAGAAAGAATACTTAAGTAAAAGATCTTCCCAGCTGCGTTTTCGCCTTTCTTCCCCCCCCCCCCCCCCCCCCAGGCCTCTCCGGTTATGGTAGCCACGCCAGCACAGCCCCGGGGATCATCAATGGTTTACTTACAGCTGGGATCCTACACCTTAAATAGAGAGATCGGACAGCCCCCGCTTAAAGGATACTAAGTCGGAGGCCTCTGCAATGGATGCAGGCAGGTTGTTCCATGGTGTTATCAACCTTGGAAAGAAGGAGTTCTTGTAGTAGGCAGTAGATGTTGAAATTTGCCTGTACTTTAGAGAGTGAGAGGATCTGGTGGTTGTTCTGGCTGGGGTCAAGAACTGGTCTGCGGGGATGTCTACGAGATCGTTGACAATCTTGAAGAACATGGTCAGTTGTGCCTTGGTTCTTCTGGCCTCCAGCGTTTCCCAATCCAGTTGGCCAAGCATGGATGTGACGCTGCTGGTGTTGTGGTAGCGGTTGGTGGCGTACCTCGCAGCTCTTCTCTGTACCATCTCTAGTTTGTGTGTTAGATTCTTAGTGTGTGGGTTCCATATAGTTGAGCAGTATTCTAGGTGTGGTCGGACTAATCAGTTGTAAGCGTTGCTCTTGACAGATTGGTTTGAGATTCTAAGGTTACGGCGGAGAAATCCTAATGTACTGTTGGCCTTTTTAGTGTAGTGATCTTATCTATGTGAATGTTCCATGAGAGGTTTTCAGTGAGGTGGACGCCCAAATACTTGGTGACTGTATCGACTTCGAGTGTATGGCCTTTCAATGTGTAGTTAAAGATGAAGGGATTTCTCTTCCTATACACACGTAGAACACTGCATTTTTCGGGATGGAACGACATACCCCACTTCTTTTCCCATTCTGCAAGTTTTCTGAGGTCTTCTTCTAGGATTTTTGAGTCATCTAAGGAGTTGATTTGCCTGTATATGATACAATCATCGGCAAAGAGCCTAGTTTTGGAGGTTACTTGTTGAGGGAGGTCATTTATGAAGGCCAGAAATGAAATCGGCCCCAGGACACTGCCTTGGGGGACACCGCTGATGACCGATTCCGACTCGGAGGTAGCGCCATCAACCACCACTCGCTGTGTCCTGTTAGACAGGAAGGCGTTGATCCAGTCCAGTGTCTTGCCTCTTACCCCGTAGTGTTCCAGTTTTGTCAGCAGACGAGTATGTGGGACCCGGTCGAAGGCCTTGGAAAAGTCAAGTACAGCCAAGTCGTGTTGCTTCCCTTTATCCAGGGCGGACACAAGCTCTTCCACCAGGGTCAATAGCTGTGTCTCGCAACTCCGCCTTCTCCTGAACCAGTGTTGGCTGTCTGTAAGGATATTGTAGTTGTCGAAATGGCTCATCATACTGCTTACAATGACATGTTCTAGTAGTTTGCAGCAAATACATGTGAGTGATACCGGTCTGTAGTTACTTGCTTTGTAGCGTTCGCCCTTTTTGAAGATGGCAGATACGTTTGCAGTCCTCCAGACCTCTGGAATTTTGCCGGTCGATAGGCATTTCCTGTATATCACACAGAGGAATGGGGCACACTGGTCAGCTAGCTCTTTCAGGAGTCTCGCCGGGATCATGTCAGGGCCTGCTGCTTTCAGTGGGTTGAGCTGCTTTAGGAGTTTGAGTATCCCTGGTGTCTCAACTACTATATCTGGCATTGTCGGGAATGGCTCTTCTTCGGGCTGTGGTACAGATGTTTTGTCCTCGCATGTAAAAACTGATTTATATTGCTGGTTCAGGATGTTCGCTTTATCTATTGGATCGTTAAAAAGTTTGCCTTTGTCTTTAAGTGGGGAAATGCCGCAGTCATCTTTTTAGTGACTTGATGTAGTTCCAAAAACGTTCCTGTTTGCCTGGTCGCTGTTGGTCATCTTCAACTGGGTCTTCAATGAGTCCTTCGATGTATTTCCAATACTCTTGTCTTTCGATCTTTTGTGTCTTACTTCTAGCTTTTTGGTATTTAAGTTTATCGCATGATTTGCCGGATGATTTTTGCTTGTCATATAGTTTCTTTAGTCATCTGAAGTTTGATTTAATGATTTTGTTGATCCATGGCTTGTGCGTCTTGCTCCCGGAGACTAGTTTGGATGGTATGTGTTGATTAGCAAGGGTCTTTAGCTTATCTTCAAATATCTTCCAGGATTGGTTCACGTCCATATGTTGGGTGGTGTCTTCAAAGGTCGTGTAATATTCTTCCAATTCTGCTTTCATTTTTGGGAAGTCTGCTTTTTTGTAGATATGGACATTCCGTGGTTGCTTCTTAACTTTCATGGGACGTAGACTGGACTCTATGAAGACGGCGTCATGGTCACCTATACCAGGGAGGACTTCACATTTGTTAACTAGTGTGGTGTTGTTCGTGAAGAATAAATCAAGTATGTTGCTGGTATAAGTAGTTGTTCTTGTAGGCGAAGTTACAGTCTGGTCTAAGAAGTGGTCTCTAGTAACATCAATTAGTTGTTGGCATTGACGTGTTTGTGTTGAGTTGAGTTTGGGGCATTCATTTGACCAGTCGATGTCTGGTAGGTTAAAATCCCCTCCCAGCCATAGATGAGCGCCTCTTGGTATCCTGTCGAGAGCGTGACCTAGACAATCCAGATACTCTGGGTCTGATTTTGATGGAGGTTTGTAGAACGAACCTATATATAGATGTTGTGATCCTTTGATCTTGACTCTACACCATACAACTTCACAGTCTTCTTGCAGGGTAATTTCAGATGGCTCTTCGCTATCATACGTGTTAGAGACCAATATGAAGACCCCTCCACCTTGATTTCCTGTTTGTCGATCGCGGCGATATGATTTGAAGTCTGCCGGAAATACTTCTGCTGACTTGATGGTATCGTCTAGCCAAGATTCTGTGCGATAACAATGTCTGCTTGGGTAGATGAGATCATGTTCTCAAGTTGATCTCTCTTACCCGGGCTTTTAATGGACTGGCAATTAACTACAAGTATTCTGAGAGGTAGATCAGATCGCTTTTTCGCTGAATTATCTACAGTTGAACTATGTCGTCGTTGTGGAGATGATGTTGCATTTGGACAAGAAAAGCTGATTTCGCTTTCGCTGGCAATAGTAAGATTGCTGAAGCTGTTGCTGGTTTCGAAAAGCGTTGTATCAAAAATTCCAGTGGAGAAATTTGGAAGTCCGCACTGCACACACTCCCAGCTGTAGTTGGCTAGGGCTTTAAAAACCACATCTGTCATTCCCATACACTCTTGATGGTACCAGCAGTCGCAGGTGTATATGATTCCGCTAGGAGCAGGGAACACAAGTACAGGAGGGTAAGCTTTTCTCTACACACAGGTCCTTTTACCTTTCCCATGTAGCCGTTCATGCTAGTAATGAAGTGGGTGGGGAGTGGCAGGAGCCTGTCCTGAATGAGTATGAGTGCATCTGTAATTATGGAAATTAGTCTATGGATTTTCAAACCTACTGCAACCAATACAGGAGATGTTTATGTATTATTTACACAGATTTAAAGATACCATCTCTGGATTATGTTGCTAGAAAAATCGAAGAAAGATCAGAGCTAAAGAGGAAGCGACCATCGGGTAACCACCGGAAGTCCATGCGCTTAACATACTTAACATTATCTATCTAACTGCCATACCATTGATACCAATACAAGGGAGGGGGATAACGACAACAGGCCGCGCATGGTTGCAAAGTGCGCATGTGCAATTATCGTGTAAAAATAGCCCATCTAAAATTAGCCCGTACATGTAGGATCCCATTAGAAATATTTTTAGATAAATTGTCCGTTTCCGGTTTCGATCATCATGGAATGTTCACTAGTGTCAGACCCGAAGCCGCACAAGTAATGAAGTATGTTGATAAGTGGTTTTAACTGCAATAGTGAATTGAAATGAAACTGCTATATAACATTTTATATAACAATTAGTAAACATTCACCGACTGTTTTCAGAAGTATTCAGAAACAGTAAAGCCCTCAACAGACAGTAGGTTTTTGTTAATTTAACATTTAAATTAAATCCTTTAAATTTTAACAATAAAATTTAACATGTACAGCCAAATATAACCATGTGTATGATTTCGTAAATCTTAAGTCTTGGCTTACAAATAAGGACATGTTCTATTTCGTACGTTTAGCCTTACGTATCACCCACGTTGACAAGCAACAAATTGGTAAATAATTAATTGATAAGAGGCAGGTGAATTAAATTCAAGAAATAATTTCCCAACTAATAAACACAAATCTGAATATAAAATGGCTTCCAATGCATTATGGAAAAAGGGTGACACTAAAAAGTTAAATGATTTGTGCCGCGCCATGAGAAAACAAACACATTGCGTTTCCGACCAGCATCCGTGCAGTCTGGTCCATGTTGTTCACTAATAGCGGTTTCTCTAATTGCAATAGACTTTGAAAGGAAATATCATTGATCACTATGTTAACTAGGTAAATCTCTGTGTTTAATATGGAAGTGGAATACTGTCTGTATTTGACAAATCATGGTACAAATTTAAAATTGTACATCTTTGAGATAATTAGTGTTGTACAACTAGAACCTACCGTCTGTTGAGGCCTTAAGTTAAGTGCAGACAAGCATGGTTTTATATCAGTACTGTAAACAATGCCCTAAGTGTTATCGTAGTTCGATAGCTACGGCTGGAGCATGGTATCTGTGAGTACCATAGATATTTCCGCATATTTTCGTGCTTCAAAAGCATCAGCTGGAACATGGTATACATGAGTATTTTAGATAACCATGCTCTGACAGTTGTCCTGGTTAGATATTAACAGCTGGTGCATGGTATATATCATGGAAGTGACTAGGGGTCCAGTAACCGGACCTCTAGATAACCCGTAGAGGGCAGGCTAGAGGTCCGGTAATCAATAAGAATACTGAGAACGGTATAAAATTTGATAAAAAAAGATGTCGGATACTATATTTTATCTTTAAAAACGAACGATGATTTCAAAAATTTGTTTTAAATACATGGTTAGTCACAGGAAATAGGTATTTATTATTTTTTACTCATGGGAAAAATACGATCGCAAATTCGATAGTATACATGTACTATCATGTACTGTAATACCAGTGTAGAGCTCTATAAGGCAATTGCTGGTAAACGTTATGATTATTGTCAAAAAGTTTTTATTACGTTTGTTTTTGTAAATTTTATATATATATACTCAGCGTCACTGAAAAGTTACCACTCTAATGGCCCTTATATTTTAAAAATCGCACTGGACTGTGTTAACAGTATAACAGGACTACATTTTTGACGCAGCTGAGTCGTCACTGGTGTAAAGATTTGTCAAATTCGATTAACTCCATTTGAGGCACGGGCTGCACGTGCAACAAGATTTTTTCCAGCAATGTCGACATGTACGAATTTTCTTTCTCAAATCATTCATCGCACTTGAAAGTTAGTCGACAGATTCAAAGGAATACGTTAAAAAAACAGAATATCCTTGCTAAGAATGCCACGTTTAAGGCACGATCAACGCCATCAGGCCATTGGTATGGTTGACGCCGAACTTTCATGTCGCGAAAGTGCACGTCGTATATGCTGTTCTCACCTGACAGTCATGAAATGGGTTAGGAGACATGATCAGACAGGGTCTATGAGTAATAGACCGCGCACAGGCCATGAAAAGGTGACGTCGATATTGTATAAAATAGTAAAGAGATTTATATTACGTGGTAACTTTTCAGTGACGCTGAGTATATAATAAGCTCTCACTCAGGTTCGACGCATATGATGAATATGAAATTTTAACAGCGATTTTCGGTAGTCACTGTTATTCATTTACTCAAACAGTAAAACGAATTCAACAACTATTGAACAAATACTGAAGAAAACGTATGGAGTTTATCATTTTTATTCATCAGTCCCGAGAAGAAAAAAACAAAAAGAGAACAATAACCAAAGCTTCCGATCTCGGCGCACATGTTACTACTAATTATTTGCCGAATCTGCAATCGTATTTTTCTCCGGGATTAAAGAATTATAAATGCTTCTGTTTCCTGTGAGTTACCATACATCTAAACATTAAAGCAATGAGAAAAATAAGAGAACAAACTTTTAAAATCGCCAACCATTTATATAGATAAAATATATGTTGCTCTTTGTAATTCTCAGTATTCATATTGATTACCAGACTTCTAGCATGCCCTGTGTATTGTCTAGTGGTCCGGTAACAGGACCTCTAGACTCCGGGTCTAGTTGTCGGGTAACCGGGCCCCTAGCTACTTCCAGATATCATTACTATAGTTCACCATGATCCAACCGTTGTCGTGTTTCTGTTGCATCAGCTGGGGCTTGTAAAATATCAGAACTATAGTTATCCATGCCAAAACTGTAGTGATGGTTCTGTAGCAACAGCTTGTGCACGGTCCATATAGGTTCTATAAATATCCACGCCGATACTGTCATCATGGTTTAGTAACAGCAGGTAGAACATAGTATTTATCAGCACTATCGTTAAGTATGACCCAACTGTAGTTATGGTTCGGTAGCAACAGATTAAGTACGGTATATATGAGTACTATACCCTAATTTTTCTCTTGGTTTTGACAAATGAAGCATTGTATATATCAGTACTATAGTTTACTATGACCCAAATGTAATTTGCAACAGCTAAGCCAGGGTATATATGCGTACTAAGAAATAACCATGCCCCATACTATTGTCATGGTATGGTACAACAGCTGGATCATGTATATTATCAGTACTACTAGTTATACTATAATTTTGACCTTTGTGACAGTCGTGGTTTGGTGGAACAGCAGGAGCACGGTATATATGCGTACTATAGATAACCATGACCCATCTGTTGTCATGGTTTTGGTATATATCAGTATTACAGATGACCATGTTCTTGCTGTTGTTGGGGTTCAGTACCAACAGTGGGAGCATGGTAAATATAAGTACTATAGATAACCATGTCCCAACTGATGTCATGGTTTGGTAACAACAGTGGGAGCATGGTAAATATCAGTTTTACAGATGACCATGTTCTGGCAGTTGTTTTGGTTCGATAACAACTGCTGGATGACGGTAAATATGAGTATTATACATAACCATGCCCTAACAGTTGTCATGGTTTGGTAACAACATGAAGAGTTTATATCAGTATTACAGATGAATATGTCCTGGCTGTTGTTGTCTTTCGATATATATGAGTACTATAGATAACCATGCCCTAACTGTTGTCATGGTTTGGTAACAACCGGAAGAGCATGGTATATATCAGTATTACAGATGAACATGTTCTGGCTGTTTTTGTGGTTCAGCAACAACAGTGGGAGCATGGCAAATATTAGTACTATAGATAACCATGCCCCTCAGTTGTCATGGTTTGGTAACAACAGGAAGAGCATGGTATATATCAGTATTACAGATTACCATGTTCCGGCTGTTGTTGTGGATCAGTAACAACAGTGGGAGCATGGTAAATATGTGTACTATAGATAACAATGCCCCAACTGTTGTCATTGTTGATAACAACAGGAAGAGCATGGTATATATCAGTATTACAGATGACCATGTTTTGGCTGTTGTTATGGTTCAGTAACAACAGTGGAGGCATGGCAAATATGAGTACTATAGATAACCATGCCCCAACTGTTGTCATGGTTTGGTAACAACAGTAAGAGCATGGTATATATCAGTATTACAGATGACTATGTTCTGCTTGTTGTTGTGGTTCAGTAACAACAGTGGAAGCATGGTAAATATGAGTATTATAGATAACAATGTCCCTACTGTTGTCATGGTTTGGTACCAACAGGAAGAGCATGGTATATATCAGTATTACAGATGACCATTTTTTGGCTGTTTTTGTGGTTCTATAACAACTACTGGGTCACGGTAAATATGTGAACTATAGATAAGCATGCCCTAACTGTTGCCATGGTTTGGTTACAACAGGAAGAGCATGGTATATATCAGTATTACAGATGACCATGTTCTGGCTGTTGTTATGGTTCAGTAACAACAGTGGGAGCATGGCAAATATTAGTATTATAGATAACCATGCCCCAACTGTTGTCATGGTTTGGTAACAACAGGAAGAGCATGGTATATATCAGTATTACAGATGACCATGCTCCGGCTGTTGTTGTGGTTCAGTAACAACAGTGGGAGCATGGTAAATATGAGTACTATAGATAACAATGCCCCATCCGTTGTCATGGTTTGGTATCAACAGGAAGAGCATGGTAAATATCAGTATTACAGATGACCATGTTCTTGCTGTTGTTATGGTTCAGTAACAACAGTGGGAGCATGGTAAATATTAGTACTATAGATAACCATGTCCCAACTGTTGTCATGGTTTGGTAACACCAGGAAGAGCATGGTATATATCAGTATTACAGATTACCATGTTCTGGCTGTTGTTGTGGTTCTATAACAACTGCTGGATGACGGTAACTATGAGTACTATAGATAAGCATGCCCTAACTGTTATCATTGTATGGAAACAACAGGAAGAGCATGGCATATATCAGTATTACAGATAACCATGTTCATGCTGTTTTTGTGGTTCAGTAACAACAGTGGGAGCATGGTGAATATGAGTACTAAAGATAACCATGCCCTAACTGTTGTCATGGTTTGGTATCAACAGGAAGAGCAAGGTATATATCAGTATTACAGTTAACCATGTTCTGGCTGTTGTTTTGGTTCAGTAACAACAGTGGGAGCATGGTAAATATAAGTATTATAGATAACCATGCCCCAACTGTTGTCTTGGTTTGGTTACAACAGGAAGAGCATGGTAAATATCAGTATTACAGATGACCATGTTCCGGCTGTTGTTGTGGTTCCATAACAACAGCTGGATGACGGTAAATATGAGTACAATACATAACCATGCCCAACGTTGTCATGGTTTGGTAACAACAGGAAGAGCATGGTATATATCAGTTATTACAGATAAACATGTTCTGGCTGTTTTTTGGTTCAGTAACAACAGTGGAGCAGGTAAATATGAGTACTATAGATAACATGCACCAAGTGTTGTCATGGTTTGGTAACAACAGGAAGAGCATGGTATATATCAGTTTTACAGATGACCATTATCTGGCTGTTTTTGTGGGCTATAACAACTGCTGGGGTCACGGTAAATATGAGAACTATAGTTAAGCATGCCCTAACTGTTGCCATGGTTTGGTAACTACAGGAAGAGCATGGTATATATCAGTATTACAGTTAACCATGTTCTGGCTGTTGTTATGGTTCAGTAACAACAGTGGGAGCATGGTAAATATGAGTACTATAGATAACCATGCCCAAACTGTTGTCATGGTTTGGTAACAACAGGAAGAGCATGGTATATATCAGTATTACAGATGACCATGTTCTGGCTGTTCTTGTGGTTCAGTAACAACAGTGGGAGCATAGTAAATATGAATACTATAGATAACCATGCACTAAGTGTTGTCACGGTTTGGTAACAACAGGAAGAGAATGGTAAATATTAGTATTACAGATGACTATGTTCTGGCTGTTGTTGTGGTTCAGTAACAACAGTGGGAGCATGCTAAATATGAGTACTATAGATATCTATGCCCCAGCTGTTGTCATGGTTTGGTAACAACAGGAAGAGCATGGTATATATCAGTATTACAGATGACCATGTTCTGGCTGTTGTTATGGTTCAGTAACAACAGTGGGAGCATGGTGAATATGAGTACTATAGATAACCATGGCTTTACTGTTGTCATGGTTTGGTAACAACAGGAAGAGCATGGTAAACATCAGTATTACAGATGACCATGTTCCGGCTGTTGTTATGTTTCAGTAACAACAGTGGGAGCATGTTAAATATGAGGAGTACTAAAGATAACCATGCCCCACCTGTTGTCATGGTTTGGTAACAACAGGAAGAAGATGGTATATATCAATATTACAGATGACCATGTTCTGGCTGTTGTTGTAGTTCAGTAACAACAGTGGGAGCATGGTGAATATGAGTACTATAGATAACCATGGCTTTACTGTTGTCATGGTTTGGTAACAACAGGAAGAGCATGGTATATATCAGTATTACAGTTAACCATGTTCTGGCTGTTGTTGTGGTTCAGTAAAAACAGTGGGAGCATGGTAAATATGAGTACTAAAGATAACCAAGCCCCAACTGTTGTCATGGTTTGGTAACAACAGGAAGAGCATGGTAAATATCAGTATTACAGATGACCATGTTCTGGCTGTTGTTATGGTTCAGTAACAACAGTGGGAGCATGGTAAATATGAGTACTATAGATAACTATGTCCCAACTGTTGTCATGGTTTGGTAACATCAGGAAGAGCATGGTATATATCAGTATTACAGATGACGATGTTCTGGCTGTTGTTTTGGTTCGATAACAACTGCTGGATGACGGTAAATAAGAGTAATATAGATAACCATGCCCTAACTGTTGTCATTATTTGATAACAACAGGAAGAGCATGGTTTATATCAGTAGTACAGATGAATATGTTTTGGCTGTTGTTGTGGTTCGATATATATGTGTTCTATTGAAAACAATGCTCTAATTATTGTCAAAGTTTGATGACAACAGCTGGAGCATTGTATATATCAGTACTATAGTTTACCATGACCACCAGTAGCAACAGCTGGAACATGGTACACAAGAGTAATATAAATAACCATGAACTGACTCTTTTCATGGTTTGATAACAACAGCCGTGCTGTAGTTATGGTTCGGTAGCAGCAACTGTAACATGATATATGAGTACTGTAGGAAGAGAGTAGTATTTATCAGTACTATAGTTAAACGTGACCAAACTGTAGTGGTTGTTCGGTAGCAAAAGATTGAGTACGGTATATATGAATTATGTAGATAACCATGCTCTAACTGTTGTCGTGGTTTGGTAACAACAGGAAGAGCATGGTTTATATCAGTATTACAGATGACTATGTTCTGGCTGTTTTTGTGGTTCGATAACAACTGCTGAATCAAGGTAAAATGAGTACTATAGATAACCATGCCCTAAACTGTTGTCATGGTTTGAAATGCACAGGAAGAGCACGGTATATTCGGTATTACAAATAACCTTGTTCTGGCTGTTGTTGTAGCACATTTACCAGTGAGAGTTTTTTTCTTTCATAAAGAGCATTGCAACGTATGAATTCCAAAAATGCTAAATAAAAAGGGACAGAAAAAGTGGAAAAAACTAAAGCCTAAAATTTACAGAAGGTAAACCTGGAAATGAATATGTTTCTATGACCTACATTTCCACTGTATAAAACTGAAATCATCAAGGAAAGGAGCTTCTATAAAATCTGATTTACTGCCGGTCTACAATGCAAAACGTTCCATTATATAAAAAAGGAAGGACCTTCTCTAGCTTTGTTCTGATGGAACAATATCTTCAGAATTCCATCAGCACTTCAAGAATATTCATTCTGAAAAAGCAGCCAGAGACTGCCTATCAGAACCAGACATGTTGGAAGTAAGTGATAACTCTGATATTGAATAGTTGTTAAAACTACAAAAGAGTTGTTTTGTTTTAAGAGGTACTATTTACTAGAAACAGATGGGAAAACATTCTTCTACTAATATCTAGAATGGATTGTTGAAGCTTTGTGTGGTGTAATTGTTATACAAGTTTAAACATAAACTGTAATTTTATACACCTTTTACTCAACATTTCTATTTGTACATAGTGCACATATTTCCTTAGTCTTTGTAAATCATGTCATAGGGAGCATAGGGTTGGATAGTTTTGTTATAAGTGCACTTGTGACAGTATGGCATCCAATAAAATCAACATTATTGCATTTTTTCAGAGTACTAAGTGCACTTAACACATTTGAACCTTCGAATTATTTTGCATTTGGTTGTATGCCAGATTGAAATTACAATTTTAACTATAAAACCTATTTAATTTGTGAGAAGTCCTTTTATAGTCTTCCCATATTATAACAACATTGTTGACTATAATATAACTAAATCATACCTAAATATTCCCATTCAATAAAAAGTTTAATGTGTCTAAAAACTTCTTTTGCGTTTCTCTCCACTATTTGAAAAATGGACTTATACCGTTCTGGCTTTAACCCCTCGATATCAGTATTACATATAAACATGTTCTGGCTGTTGTTGTGGTTCGGTAACAACAGCTGGAGCATGGTATATATGAGTACTATAGATAACCATGCTCCGGCTTTTACAATTGTTCGGTAATAACATCTACAGCATGATATATATGAGTACTATAGATAACCATGCTCCGTCTTTTGTAATGGTTCGGTAATAGCATCTGCAGCATGGTATGATTCTGATATAGACAATGCTCCATCTGTTGTAACACAACCATGACAACAGTTGGTGCCTAATTATCTTTAGTACTGAAACAGATGCTCCGGCTGTTGGTATCGGACCATGACAACAGTCAGAGCATGTTTATCTATAGTACTGATACAAACAATGATCTAATTGTTGTTACACAACCATGAGAATAGTTGGGTCCTCAGTATCTATAGTACTGATACAGACCGTACACTAGCTGTTGTTACACAAACATGACAACAGTTGCGGCCTGTTTATCTATAGTGCTGATATAGACGATTCTCTAGCTGTTGTAACACAACCATGATAACATTTCAGGCCTAGTTGTCTATAGTCCTGGTACAAACCATGCTCTAGCTGTTGTTACACAACCACGACAACAATTTGGGCCTGGTTACTTTTTGTACTGAAGGAAACCATGCTCTATCTGTTGTTACCGGTCAATGACAACAGGCGGAGCATGTTTATCTATTGTACTGATACAGAACATGCTCTAGCTGTTGCTACCGGACCCTGACAACAGCCGGAGCAGGTTTATTGTACTGATACAAACCATACTCTAGCTGTTATTACACAACCACGACAATAGTTGGGACCTGGTTATCTACAATACTGATACAGATCACGCTGTAGCTGTTGTTACCGGACCATGACAACAGCCGGAGAATGTTTATATATAGTACTGATACATACCATGCTCCAGCTGTTGTAACGCAACCTTAACAATTGTTGGGGCGTGTTTATCTATAGTACTAATACAGACCATGCTCTACCTGTTCTTACACAACCATGATAACAGTTGGGACCAGGTTATCTTATGCAATGATACAGACCATGCTCCGTCTATTGGTTCCGGACCATGACAACAGTCAGAGCATGTTAACCTATATTACGGATACAGATCATGTGCCTACTTCTTTTTACTTATTTTGTTGGGTTTAACGTCGCACCGACACAATTATAGATCATATGACGACTTTCCAGCTTTGATGGTGGAGGAAGACCCAAGGTGACCCTACGTGCAATATTTCATCACGAGCGGGGACCTGGGTAGAACAACCGACCTTCCGTAAGCCAGCTTGATGGTTTCCTCACATGAAGAATTCAACGCCCCGCGTTAGGCTCGAACCCACATCGATCATGCTCTTACTGTTGTTACACAACCATGACAACCATGGGGCCTTGTTATCTAAAGTAGTCATGCAGAACATGCTCCACCTGTTGATGCACAACCATGACAACAGTTGGGGCCTTGTTATCTATAGTGCTGGTATAGAAGATGCTCCAGCTGTTGTAACAGAACCATGAAAACAGTTGCGCCCTGGTTACATTTAGTGCTCATACAAACCATGCGCTAGCTGTTGTTACACAGCCATGAAAACAGTTAGGGCCTGGTTATCTATAGTACTGATACAAACAATGCTCTGTCTGTTTTTACCAGTCTATGACAACAGCCGGAGCATCTTTATCTATTGTACTGATATAGACCTTGCTCAATCTGTTGCTTCCAGACCATGACAACAGCCGTAGCAGGTTATTGTACTGATACGGACCATCCTCTGGCTGTTGTAACACAATTTGTATATAGCGAACACTATTTGACTGACGTTTGAAAAGGGCTATGTGTTCACACTCCGGGCCGACCATGAATCTTATTGTGAAAAAGTTACGAGTCTCTGTCCATTTTTAGCTCACCTGAGCACAAAGTGCTCAAGGTGAGCTTTTGTGATCGCCCTGTGTCAGTCGTCCGTCGTCGTCCGTCCGTCGTCAGTCGTCCGTCGTCCGTCGTCCGTCCGTCGTCCGTCGTCAACAATTTGACTGTTAACACACTAGAGGTCACAATTTTGGCCCAATCTTAATGAAACTTGGTCAGAATGTTACCCTCAATAAAATCTTGGAAGAGTTTGATATTGGGTCATCTGGGATCAAAAACTAGGTCACCAGGTCAGATCAAAGGAAAAGCTTGTTAACACTCTAGAGGTCACAATTTTGGCCAAACCATAATGAAACTTGGTCAGAATGTTACCCTTAATAAAATCTTGGAAGAGTTTGATATTGGGTCATCTGGGGTCAAAAACTAGGTCACCAGGTCAGATCAAAGGATCAAAGGTTACACAACCATGACAACAGTTGGGGCCTGTGTATTTATAGTACTAATACAGACCATGCTGCATCTGTTGTTACCGGTCCATGACACCAGCCGGAGCATTGTATCTTTTGCACTGATATAGACCAAGTTCTAGCTGTTGCTACCGGACCATGACAACAGCCGGACCATGTTTATATATTGTATTGATACAGGCCATGCTCTAGCTGTTGTAACACAACCATGACAATAGTTGGGTCCTGGGTATCTGTAGTACTAATACAGACCATGCTCTAGTTGTTGTTACACAACTGAGAATAGTTGGGACCTGTTTATCTACAGAACTGATGCAGACCAGCATTTGAGCCTGGTTATATTTAGTACAGATACAGATTATGCTCTAGCTGTTGTTACACAACCATGAGAATAGTTTGGGCCTTGTTATCTACATTACTGATAAAGACCATGCTTTAGCTGTTGTAACCGGACCATGGCAACAGCCGGAGCATGTTCATCTATAGTACTAACACAAACCATGCTCTAGCTGTTGTTACACAACCATGACAATAGTTGGGGCCTATTTATCCATAGTACTAATACAGACAATGCTCCATCTGTTGTTACCGATCCATAACAACAGCCGAAGCATTTTATATTATGCACTGATATAGACCATGCTCTAGCTGATGTTTCCGGATCATGACAACAGCCAGAGCATGTTCATCTATCGTACTGATACAGACTATGCTCCAGCTGTTGTTACACAACCATGACAACAGTTGGGGCCTGTTTATCCATAGTACTAATACAGACCATGCTCCATCTGTTGTTACCGATCCATAACAACAGCCGGAGCATTTTACCTTATGCACTGATATAGACCATGCTCTAGCTGATGTTTCCGGATCATAACAACAGCCGGAGCATGTTTATGTATAGTACTGATACATATTATGCTCCAGCTGTTGTAACGCAACCTTGACAATTGTTGGGGCCTGTTTATCTATAGTACTAATACAGACCATGCTCTAGCTGTTGTTACACAACCATGACATCAGATAGGGTCAGGTTATCGTTAGTACTGATACAGATTATGCTCCAGCTGTTGGTACCAGACCATGACCACAGTCAGAGCATGTTTACCTATAGAACATATATATAGAGAATAGTTGGGACCTGTTTATCTACAGAACTGATGCAGACCAGCATTTGAGCCTGGTTATATTTAGTACAGATACAGATTATGCTCTAGCTGTTGCTACACAACCATGAGAATAGTTTAGGCCTTGTTACATTACTGATACAGACCATGCTGTTTATACATTATAAATACTGTTTATTTATAGTACTAATACAGACCATGCTCCATCTGTTGTTACCGGTCCATGACAACAGCAGGAGCATTTTATCTTTTGCACTGATACAGACCATGCTCTAGCTGTTGCTACCGGACCATGAGAACAGCTGGAGCATGTGTATCTATTGTACTGATTTATACCATACTCCAGCTGTTGTAACACAACAATGACAACAGTTGGGGTCTGGATATCTATAGTACTGATATAGACCATGCTCTAGCTGTTGTTACCGGTCAGTGACAACAGTCGCAGCATGTGTATCTATTGTTATGATACATACTATGCTCTATCTGTTGCTACCGGACAATGACAGCAGCCGGAGCAGGTTTATCTATTGTGATGATACCGACCATGCTCTGGCTGTTGTAACACAATCATGACAACAGGTGGGGTCAGTTTATCGTTAGTACTAATACAGATTATTCTCCAGCTATTGTTACCCGACCATGGCCACAGTCAGAGCCTGTTTACATGTAGTACTGCTACAGACCATGCCCTAACTGTTGTTACACAATCATGACAACAGTTGGGGGCTGATTATCTATAGTACTGATACAGACCATGCTGTAGCTTTTGTAACTCAACCATGACAACAGTTGGGGTCTGATTATCTAAAGTAATGATGCAGGCTATTATGTCCCTGTTGTAACACAACCATGACAATAATTGGGGTCTGGGTATCTAAAGTACTGATACAGACCATGATGTAGCTGCTGTAACACAACCATGACAAAAGTTTGGGCATGGTTATCTCAAGTACTGATACAGACAATGTTCCAGCTGTTGTAACACAATCATGAAAGCAGTTGGGACCTGGCTATATTTAGTACAGATACAGATCATGCTCTAGATGTTGTTACACAACCATGACAACAGTTGGGGCCTTGTTATCTATAGTACTGATACAAACCATGCTCTATCTGTTGTAACCGAACCATGACAACAGCTGGAGCATTTCTATCTATTGTACTGATTTATACTATACTCCAGCTGTTGTAACACAACCATGAAAACAGTTGGGGCCTGGTTATCTATAGTACTGATACAGACCATGCTCTAGCTGTTGTTACCGGTCAATGACAAGAGCCTCAGCATGTTTATCTATTGTAATGTTATAGACTATGCTCTAGCTGTTGCTACCGGTCAATGACAACAGCCGGGGCAGGTTTATCTATTGTACTGATACAGACCATGCTCTAGCTGTTGTAACACAACCATAAGAAACGTTTGATCGTTCGTATCTATAGTACTAATACAGACCATGCTCTAGCCTTTGTTACACAACCATGACAACAGTTGATGCCTTGTTATCTATAGTACATATACACACCATGCTCTAACTGTTGTTACACAACCATGACAACAGTTGGGGCCTGGTTATCTATAGTACTTGTACAGACCTACTTTAGCTGTTGTTACTGGACCATGACATCAGCTGGAGCCTTTTTGTCTGTATTTATGATACAGATCTTGCTCTGACCATGACAACAGTGGGTGCATGGTTAAAGTAATTTCAGAACAGTACAAATAACGTTTGTAGACAAAAAATGATGCAAATATGATCAAATTCTGCACAATTAACTTTTGTGTATACCATTCAATATAGCACTAATATTTCAAATGGTGCGTGTCGTAGAAAGAATTGTGAGACCTTATCTTCATGTATATGTCAAATATTGAAGCAGCAATTTCAATGTATGTTGCCGCAAAAAGTAAACTTATGATACCGTGTTTTTTTGCCTCGTAAGTTGCTTATAGGCTGCTCCATGAGGGATATGTCACTGGGTGAGAAAAATGTACAGCGTGACCAGGACTCGAACACGGGGCCTTTCGCTTACAGGACGAACACTTTTGACAGAGCTACCCGATCCCTTACACATTTTATCCACTTCAAACATAGTTTGAATTTTAGAGAACGGCATTCATTTTTCTCGTTAGTTATCACAAGGGCAGTGACTGTGAAAGGCTGCGATAACTCTAAAAGGGATATGTAAGATTAGAATTTTAATCAAATAAACAGTATAAACTAATTAGGTTTAGGAAATACATGCTGTTTTGCTTCCTCTGAAGTGCATGTCTAACTAACAATTTTAACTTGAAAGCAATGATGTCTACAAAAGGAAACACTATGTTACAGGGAGTTTTGTTGCATATGTTTTATATTGAAACATTATTTTAAATGTTCTGCTGGCGATTTTTGTTTATTTGTATATCTGTCTACTTGCTGTACATGAATAAAATATTTTGAACCATACCTCAAAACTTTCTATTTCAAGGTAATTAATTATTTTGAACAAAATTGCATTAAACGTGGCAGTTTCATGGGGTAAGTGTAACCTATATATATAAGAAAAACTATACGAATTCAAATTGCACTAACCACTTCCAGTTAAATGAAACTACTACATCATTATTTCATCCGCAGACGTGTCCACTTGATAGTTTTCAAGGCCACATAAACGGAAATAAATGAGACATATCAGGCTAATAATCATTAGCTCGACTATTCGAAGAATAAGTAGAGCTATCCTACTCACCACGGCGTCGGCGTCGGTGTCGGCGTCGGCGTCGGCGTCGGCGTCACACCCTGGTTAAGTTTTTCGTACCAGTCCACATTTTGACAAAGTCTTTTGAGATAAAGCTTTGAAACTTTCAACACTTGTTTACCATCATCATGTCCAGTTATAGGCAAGAGTACATAACTCTGTCAAGCATTTTGACTGAATTATGGCCCCTTTTGACTTAGAAATCTTGGTTAAGTTTTTCGTACCAGTTCATATTTTGACAAAGTCTTTTGAGATAAAGCTTTGAAACTTTCAACACTTGTTTACCCTCACCATGTCCAGTTATAGGCAAGAGTACATAACTCTGTCAAGCATTTTGACTGAATTATGGCCCCTTTTGACTTAGAAATCTTGGTTAAGTTTTTCGTACCAGTTCATATTTTGACAAAGTCTTTTGAGATAAAGCTTTGAAACTTTCAACACTTGTTTACCATCACCATGTCCAGTTGTAGGCAAGAGTACATAACTCCATCAAGCATTTTGACTGAATTATGGCCCCTTTTTGACTTAGAAATCCTGGTTAAGTTTTTCGTACCAGTCCACATTTTGACAAAGTCTTTTGAGATAAAGCTTTGAAACTTTCAACACTTGTTTACCATCACAATATCCAGTTGTAGGCAAGAGTACATAACTCCATCAAGCATTTTGACTGAATTATGGCCCCTTTTGACTTAGAAATCTTGGTTAAGTTTTTCGTACCAGTTTATATTTTGTGTAAAGTGTTTGACATATGGCTTTGAAACTTTTATATCTTGTTCAGTATAATAGTCTCTATCAATAGGCAAGAGTACGTAACTCTCTCCTCTTTTTTGGCTGAATTATGGCCCTTTTTGAACTTGGAAACTGGTTCTGTTTTGTATATGTCCATGTTTTGTCAAGACTATTTGACATATGTCTTTTAAACTTTAAACACTTGTTTATCATTATGATTTCCATCTCTAGGCAAGAGTACATAACTCTGACAACTATTTTGACTGAATTATGGCCCTTTTTGGACTTTCAAATTTGTTCAGTTTTTCCTACAAGTCAGTGTTTTGTCAAAACTATTTGAACTGTGGCTTTGAAACTTTTAACACTAGTTTATCAACATGATTTCCATCTGTAGGCAAGAGTACATAACTCTGTCAACTATTTTGACTGAATTATGGCCCCTTTTGGACTTGGAGATAAGTTAAATTTTTCATATAAGTCCATGTTTTGCCTAACATATAACTTAACATATTTGCCATCATGGTCACACATTGCCATTTAGTGCAAGACTAATCGAAATCCACAAATACAGGAACATTTTTTGTTTAATCCATTTTTTTGTTTAGTCTGAAAATCTATGGAAATATTTTGACCCCATTCTTCAATCAATTCTTCGAATAGTCGAGCGCGCTGTCATCCGACAGCTCTTGTTTTGTTATATGTTACGCGGCCTGTTGTCGTTATCCCTCTCCCACCAATACAACTGTAACTTACGTGATTTAAATGTGATATATTTATTGCATATGTTACTAAATATAGTAACAAATTTGCATTGAATTTAAACGTATATGAGTAGCGTGAGGCCGATATTCGCGTTCGTGTGAGCTGGTGTGCCTAATATCGATATCAGGCACACTTCCGGGTGCGCCAAAAATCCATATCAGGCACACTTCTGGCTGTTCAAAACATCAAGATTTTATACTTCCACTGACACAATGTCAAGTATATACAAACTAACATTTATTTTACAAAAAAATGCATGGTAATTTAACATAATTTCGATAGCTTCTTCTTCTATGGTGGTTGAATAAGGATGACACAAGATACCACGGCACTAAAATGCATGACTTAACAAATGTTTGAAAGGAAATGACGTCAGCGCCACCAGAAAACGTTGATGTTCCCGCGCATTACATAAACATTCAAAAACGCTGTGCAAGTATGCCAATATCGCCTTAAGTCACACCAGCCCAGTATAATAACCTCTAATTAAAGTTATTCCAGTCAGGTGACATATAGGTCCATTGGGCCGGGTACTGTAACTTTGTTTTGTCATGTTATGAAATAATATTTGCTGTTTTATGTACATGTCACTATAATAAAATATTTACTTACTTACTTACTATTCTAATAAACATTTTACTTCATAGACAACTTTCATATTTCTATGCCTAAAACATTTTAAGGAACAAAGAAATTGCGGCTTCTTTGATGTCATGCATCAAAAATTCGTCTTGTTTATAAGGTAGTATCATACGTGGTTATACTAGAATGTAAAATGATAAAATGCAAACTATACTATATAAAGACTGGACATATCAAAATACTTTGAAAAGTTTTAAGGCCTATGCTATTTTGACCATGCAAAATTCCTGTGTAAAACTGAGATTGTCGTAACAACGCGAGGAATGCATAGGGTTCAAAGAGAAACTAATAATAATAAAAAAATGTATCTCCGAGTAAATTATAAAGTATCAATGACACTCAAAAGCATGTTCCAACAGTGCACAAGTGGAAAATGCATAGGAATTTTCGGGGTAAGTATTTGGTACCGTAAGTCTCTTATATCTGTACAATATATATATATATTCATCAATCAAGGATATGTCAGTGTAAAAGAGCTGAGCGTTAGTTTTCTAAGAAAACGTCGTTAAACTGGGTTACACAAATCACACGTGCACCAATATTTTACAAAAATATGTCCGCCATGTTTTCTTCAGCAGTTCAGTGAACGAAGTAAAAGGAGTATTTTACCTTAGAATTCCTTATTGTATAGTGCGATTCACTTTCTAATCTAAATAAAGTATCACTTTTTTATAACATCCCACTGTCCGATCTTTCTGATCACGTAACGATCACTCACAATTACAAAATAAAACCAGTGTGTCATCAAAATTATCACTTTACACGGCTTCTTGGACATGACGGCCTGATAACATGAAATTTGTAAACATACGCCAACCAAACAAAATTTTATGATGAAAGATCGGGACTTTTTCAAAGATATGTTTTATTTCTGATATTCTAACGAAATAGCAACCGAATTCTATGCACAGAAATGACGAAGAAGTTATGCAATATAGCTGTTAGTTTAAATTTTGGATCTATCTTTTTACAGCCCAACAATAGACATGTATATGTAAACTTTTGTAATTAAAGAATTGTGTATTCGACAAACCATTTGTAATTTCAGGCGGTAAATATCATTGACAGTATCATTTATATTATCGGGATTTAATTGAATATATAAGTTTAATTGTTGCAAAAGAAAAACGTAGACATAATTGTTCACTTCACAGGAATGAAAATCAGCGTGAGAATTGCATAATGGTAAATATTTCAAACATTACTTCTATAGATGCCTCCGTGACCAGATGGCCAAGGTCGCTGACTTCGAATTCCTTGCCACCGGCGTGGGATGGAAACCTCACTTTAGGTGTAAACTTCTTCATGTAAGAAAGCCACCAGCTGACTTTTCGAAGGTCTCTGCCTCTATCTAGGTACTCAACTGAGCCCCAAAAAATGTTTGGAGGGGCACCTGGAGGTTTTCCCCACAAAAAAAAAAAAAAAAAAAAAAAAAAAAAAAAACTGGAAAAAGTTAATTGTATCGTTTTGATGTTACTCTAAACCCAACAAAATAAAATAGATAAACATTATTCCCGTTGTTGTTTGTTTGTTTGCTTGTTTTTATTTTTATATAAATGAATATGCAAAAGGGTGTTTGTTTGTATCAGTGTAACGTCAAAGTATAATATTATAATTATACATATACAGTGAACGCCACATGCATAGTATTTTCACGAGGGGTTAATGCTTTGATGTTACATGTAAAACAAACATATCCCTACTGTATAAAGGTAAAGGTCTCTTTTTATTTTTCATTATAGTGTCACCCTTATTGAAAGGGCCAGTCAAATAGGCTTATGAGACACCTTTATTGTGCTAGCCAACTACCTCCCAACTCCTACCACTATGCCAGGCGCCATGCGGATAGAAGTCTGTAACCATTCATTTTACTAACTCGTGGCTGACGAACCGGCCTTTTCGGAACGAGTCCCATGACCCCAGTGCAAAATCATCCATGCTGATTACTACGTAGGATATGTTTGCTTTCTCACCCTCTAACACTTCCGAAACGATCTATTTGATTTTTATCATAGAGTTCTAGTTTATTTTTCACTTTTTATTAAAGAAAAAACTTAAACTTTGAAGTTTAGTAGGTTGTAGCATTCCGTAGGTCCAGCGTATTTTTTATTTCCGTGATATTCCTTCTGTAGTCAGTCACTATCTACAAAAATGTATTGTAAAAATGCTTTTTAACCAAAGTAGAAAATATCAGGTACTTGAAAATGCAGCTTTCTAAAAGGCTAGTTAGAATTCTCGATGTCATTTGTCAGAGATAGGCTACGCTTATAAATAAATAATATTATGACAAAATTAATACTGCTATTTTTGGTGCACTTTGCGGACTTACGATAAAGTTAAATATATATTTAATATATTATCTGAGCAATACCTCCTGTAATGCGCACTACGTACAAGCGCTCAGGCCTTCTCGCACACACCATACTGTAGTTGGACTTCTTTAATGTGTAAAGGCATGTGCACAAAAATGACAAATTTTACGACAACTGGTTAACTGTAATGTGTCTTTTAGAAAAGTAATAAATGGAAATAGAAAATAGCTCTCAGCTCATTTACACGGATAGTTCAGCTTTACTATATATGTTATACTTTTTCGCATTTATGCTTGATGATATAGAATACTTACCCCGAAAATTGTGACCCGAACATACTGATAACTTTTCCCACTTTAGTATTTTAAATAAAGTAAGAGTTCAGCACTGCATGGTTTTAATGTATTGTTACACTGGAATAAAATTTGTTTTACAATAACTTCGAAATTTCTCAGAAATAATATCATGTACCCCACCCACCTAATTCATAATTTCAAAATAACATAGGCCTTAAGTTCATTCATTCTAGATTTCCTTTTGCGTAATATACGATCTTCTTCAAATCAAAAACAACAATGCGAGGTTTTACTAATACTCGTAACTATGCACCATTGCCTAAGCGGAATTTCGATTTCACGATGCGAGAATTAAGAAAGACATACGAACAGTAAAACGATAATTATCGAAAAAAAAAAAGAGAAAAACTAGCAAGGATTGTTAAATTTCCATGCATATATGTTTTCGGACAAGGTGAGCCTAGAATCAAAGTGGCAAGACAGGGTTTTAACGAACAAATTAACGAACGATCCATTTTCGCGAATTCTATGCATTTTGCTCTGCTTTACTTTAGCTTAGAGTAGAGTAGGCGATGTCATGTACACCACGATATTTCGACTTTCTGATCTGGCGCCAGCGACTGACCTATTCAAAAGCTTTTATAACATTTAAAGTTAGCCGGTGACATATGCACAATGACATTTGGCGCCAGTGCTTATCTTATTCAAAAGTATAATCTTTCTCTTTTCAGAAATGATGATAACAGAAAGAAAACGACTCTGTTCCATGGTGATTGTAATGCTGTTATATATAATGTATGTATTTGGACAAGACAAAAACTGCGTTACTGAAGAGTCTTTAATTGTATGCGAGACCAGACTGCCGCAGATTGTACCAGATAATGTCACCAAAGTTATAATAAATGATTTCGTTCACGGGAAGATCGACCATGAAACATTTCGTCATAGCAGTTGGAGGTCTGTAAGTTTCCTGGATATAACAGTAAACCTCTACAAGAACACCTCTACAAGAACTTTCTTCTGTATGATTTTAACTTCTTTCTCCTGGGGAATTTAATGGCACTAGGAATACATTCACCTGGCTTAACACTAGGTGTAGATAAACAGATTTTATACGGGCTACCAAAGCTGGAGCTTCTGAATTTATCATCATGCTATTAACTTCAGACACACGATCTAATCAACCTTTTGGATAAGAAATGTTTAGATACTTTAATTCTCGACCAGACCTCCATGTTTGATAATCGCCGATTACTTATGGACAATGCGTTCTTTGTAATGATATGTGAAACCAAAATAAGAAAGCTAAGCTTAAGTGGATGCAATTTATTAATTCAAGGACCTTTAACTTTCAGTAATATTTCGTTTACTTGGAATAATGTTAATGTTTCAAATACTACTATAACTCTGAAAAATCTCGATATTTTAGACCTTATACAACTTACGAAGCTTTTTGCGAATGTTCAAACATTAGATATGTCGTATATTAGTGATCGATTTTGGGATGTAAATTATACCAATGGGATAGGGTTAGGCTTAGGGTGCAACAATTTGTTATATAACCCCTTAATCAAGTGTCTTCGAGAAATATAATTATTAACAATTCCTTTGTTGACCTTTCGAAATGTAAAATGCGTCTAAAAATATTCCATTTGAAGTCGAATAATATTTTGATTTTTCAATAGAACAATAATATGGCAAAACAACACTCGTTTATTTGAACTCGATCTATCTTTTAATAACATGGAGTATTTGTCACCTAGTGCTTTTGGAACAGTTTTCACTTTGAAAACCCTTCTTTTGACTCATAATCATCTCTACCGCATTGCGCCCTACAAAGAATTCAAAGAACTCTTTGTTACATTCGAAATTTTACAATATTTAGATTTATCATATAACAACCTGGACTGGCTGCCATATGAAATGTTTGTTAGTAAAAATGATCTCACAATTCTACATCTATCACATAACAAATTGTCTTCAGTAAATTTCAAAATTGAGCATCTAATAAAGTTGCAATTTCTAAATTTAGACAGTAATAGGATATTCTATATTGACAGCGTTGCACTTGACAAACTGGTCAAGTGCACATGACAAACTGGTCAAGTTGTCAATGAAACTTTCAAAATCTGCAAGAATAAGTTTCTATGACAACCCTTTGCTATGTTGTTGCAAATCAGAAGAATTCATTACATGGCTCGTATCACCAGTTAACTCGAAATTATTAAAACAATATGAATGTTTACTTGATGGTAATCATGTTTCCATCAACACACACGCTCTTAGTAGAATACAATTTATGTGTATTCGTTCCAAAATAATCATAGGGTCAGTTATATCAGGTATTGGAATTGTCAGTATTGCATCTCTGGTAACTTCCGATCTTGTGTATAGAAAGCGACAGAGAAGGCGGAAACGAATGCAATATAATTTCATCGAGAAATTCATAGATGGAAATCTCCATGAAAAGTTTCTGTGCTTTTTGTCATTCTCGAGCGAGGACGAAGGACACTGTATAAATGAAATTTGCAGAAATCTTGGAGGAAGATTAAAGGAATTAATTATGACAGAGAAAGAAGTTATGTGTATAGGTGACAAAAATTTTAATCCTGGGTTTCCAATCGTCAATGTATTTCTACGGTGCATATCAGAGAGTTGCGTCGTCGCCTTCATTGTTTCAAGCAGTTTCTGTGAAAGCCATAGGTGCCAAATGGAACTTCTAGAAGGGTATGAGCTTAACAAACCAATAATATTTATTTGCAAAAGTGATATAGACTTGACGAAAATGGCACCGTTGATGTTGACTATATTCAGAAATTTTACCAGAGCGAAAATTGTCGTTAGGGCTGATGGACAAAATGACATTATACCAAGTTATGAACAAATTTCGTACTCCAGTTTGCAGATTGCCGTGTCACGGTACGAAAACCAGCTTCACATACAGAATTAGCACTTTAGGTGGTGTGACGTTAAATCAAACAAAAGGCACCAAAACGTACATAACAGAAAGCCTTCTTTTCAATTGCCCATAATTATAATCTACATGGTAAACTTCAGATTACTTTACTTCTATGTGTTGTATATAGCATTTACATGTTTTGTTATATAATTTCTATTTGAAATTGTCAAAAACTTGTGTGCGTGATTGTATTTTTGTTAGATCTTTCTTTCATTTTTAAAACACGAACTCGGGACACTTTTAATTTAAATGCAATTAGGTTAAATTACAGCAAACACGGCGCGTAAGTTATACTTCATAAATGCATCATGTAAAGTATGTTTATATAATATTCAAATCAACAATATACTATTACAACACTAAATAAAGTGAAACATAATTGAAAGATTAAACGAGACTTACCTGTTGAAGTTTGATCTTAATTCTGTTATGCTAAGTGGCAGGAATTATATGAGATGAACACGTGACCACGGCCTGATAAGCCCTCAGACTTTAGAGTAATGCTATTTGCATGGGAAAGTCCCATTGTATGGGAGGGTTTGGGTGGGCATATAATTCCTGCCACTAAGCATAACAGAATTAAGATCAAACTTCAACAGGTAAGTCTCGTTTAATCGTTCAATTCTATTATGCTAAGTGGCCAATCGGAATTATATGAGATTTTAGAGTCCATGCAAATAGTAAATTTTTCTATCAACTAGCGAAATGTAAAATGTAACTATAATTTCAACTAAATTAACATTTTTAATTCTACAGTAAACAACATTTAGCTACAGTATCAACTACATAAACAATTGCATGAGCACATAGAATACATACATGTGACAATTATAACGTGTTTCTGATAATTATAATATTATGTGAAGTTTCACCCAGATTTATAAAGGTCTAACAGTTTCAGTTAATAATAATACATGTTTCTGATGGCTGCGATGCTTCATCTAGATTAATCAAGATCTTCCACTGTCTAAAACTGTTTTACTGAATGCTGAATCATTTGCCACAGGTCTGTTATAGTATTTTCTGAATGTGCAGTCCTTTGACCACCCCGCAGTATTTAACACAGTATCAATAGGAGTACCCTTTGCAGCATTACTGCAAGATGCAGCACGAATACTATGGGGTTTAAAGAGAGACATATCTATACCTGCATTTCTCAGTACAGTTTTAATCCATCATGCAAGTGTAGCCTTAGTCACTGCTTTATAGTGTCTTTGGTAACTTATAAACAATTGTGATGTCTGTCTCAAGTCTTTAGTGAATTCTAAGTAAGCTTGTAAAGTATTCACGACACATAGATTTTTCTCCGGAGTATATTTTTCAATGAAGAGTTCATGTAAATGGTTATGTGGTGTAGATTGTTTGAGTAAGTCACCAATTCTAAATTTTTCACGGAACTGTTAGTTACATCTATGTTTCTGATATCTATAAGAAATAAGGTCTGACACCTTTGTCCTGTAGTCAGAGCTAAAAGCGTAATTAATTTAAATGACAATGACATAAAATCTAAATTATTATTATGACCTAACAATTTTAAATAATTTAACACTTTTCCTGTATCCCAGGTATACATATATCTGGGCAATGATGGTTTTTTGATGAATATTGACTTTAATAATCTTTTAATAAGTACATGCTGTCCAATTTGAAAATTTGAAGTTATTTCTAAAAGAGACGATAATGCTGATCTTGCGGTATTAAGCCCACTATAATTTAATCCAGTATTGTATAAATTTGTTAAAAACTCCAGAATATGATTTACATTGGGATCAAATTTATCAATTTTCCTTTGTTCACAAAACTGCACCCATTTCTTGAAATACGCGTAATATTGTTGTGCAGTCGTCGATTTCCATGATGACAGGATGAGCTTAGCAGAGTCTTCCGGTATTCCAACAGTAGTATAGTAATTGTTTGTGCGAAGTCAATCTAACCTCATTTGACCTTTTAACCCTTGGTCCGAACCGACCAATGCCGGACAATTTAAAATCCACAGGTTTAAACCCAATTAAAAGTTTTTAAAGTTAAATTTAAATACTATGATATAGATGAGTTTACAGATAAAATAAATGTTTGAAAGAAAGAAGATTTATGGAATATAAACCCCCATTTGTTATACAAAAAATGGGAGAAAAATGATAAAAGCTACCTGTTCATCTTGTGGAAAGATGAAATCAAAGTTTGTTAAAAGTACAGGGGGTAATTTAGATATTCACAAAGCAATGTTACCTTTATTACCTAAGAAAGGTTTAACATTCAGGATATAATTATTGTGGGCAGGAAATCCCCTAGATAATGGACCCCTGTCAATGAACTGGATGCAGTATGTATGGACCATGATTTATGCTATGACAGTGATGTAAAAAAGGGTACATGTGATAAGCAAATGCTTTCCATTTAATAAACTAAATTCAAAAAATTTGGAGAAAAGATTGCAAAACATTTAGTTGTGAAACCTATAATTAAAACGAAATACACACTATGGTTCGGACAAAAACAAAAGTCAAAAAAACGGGAAAAGGGGGTAGAGTATACCCCCGGAATCACATGAGCGATGAATTAGCAGAAGAATTACACAAACAATTAAAAGAAAATTTAGGAACGAAGAGTGATAGTTAATGATATTGATGATACTTGGTCAGCTGATTTAGTCGACATGCAAGCTTTTTCAAAATATAATAAAGGAGTAAAGTACTTGTTAACCGTTATTGATATATTTAGTAAATATGCTTGGGTTCTCCATTAAAGAATAAAACTGGAGAATCTGTTACTGAAGCATTTGAAAAAATAATTTAGAAGGACGATTACCAGTAAATTTATGGGTAGATGAAGGAAAGAATTTTTAATAAAAAGTTTGAATCATTTTTGAATAAAAAATAAAATTAATATGTATCATACATTTAATGAAGGAAAGGCTGTAGTAATAGAAAGATTTAATAGAAGTTTAAAAAGAATAAGTGGAAATATGTTACAGCAAATAATACTTATACTTATTTAGATAATTTGCAGGATATGGTCGATAAATATAACAAAACAAAACATTCTAGTATAAAAATGACACCAACCGAAGCCAGTAAAAACTTAAATAAAGGTACTGTTTACTTTAATTTATATGGTGATTTAAAGATATCAAAGAGCAAAGCAAAATTTAAAATTGGTGATCGAGTTCGTTTAAGCAAACTAAAAGACATTTTGAAAAGGATATACACCAAATTGGACAGAGGAAATATTTATAATTTATAAAATTAATAATACAAATCCAGAACATACACTATTAAAGATTTAAATGATGAAATAATTCAAGGTTCATTTTATGAACAAGAACTTTTACCTACTACACAAAAAGTTTTTAGAATAGAAAAAGTATTAGACGAGACTATAAGAAAAAACAGCTTTAGTAAAATGGAAAGGTTATAGCGAAAAATTTAATAGTTGGGTACCATTTAGCGATCTTGAACAAATTTAATTTAGAAATAAAAAGTTTAATTATATAAATGAGCAATAAAAATCTAATTTCTAATAATAATGGAATAGAAACAATAGATCAATTAATTATTCACTTAACTAAACTAGCTGCTGCTTACAGAAAAAGTTATAAATTTTGTGGGAGAGTAAGTACTGGGTTATATATTACAGCAGGTGTCTTTGGTTGCTCAGCTGCATTAGCACTTGTTCCAGCTATTCCTGTATTTGTAGCAGTTGCTGGTGCTGTTCCATCAGTAATTACCATATTTACTAACAGACTAAAACTTGACGATAAGAAATTTATTTTAAAAACACATCATCACAAAATAAAACAACTTATAACAAAAGCACGGATTGGAAAAGTAAATAAAGAAGATCCAAATAAAGTTATTCAGGATATTTTTACAATACTATTAGAAATGCAGAAAGAAAAAAATTATTCAACACCTCTTGAAATGCATATGAAGGAATTTAAACTTAACGGATATAAAAGTAAAAAAGAAGAAGAACTGTATTAAAGATTATTAAAGATTTTTTCTATAAGCATTTTATATAAATGAGAAAAATTATATCAGTTGAAGGTAAATTGCATCAGGAAAAAGTACGTTTTTAGATATTATTAAAGAATATAATCCTAATTTTAATATAATTCCAGAACCAATTCACGAATGGCAAAATGTTATAAACCCAAGCGGAAATTCATATAACCTTTTTGAACTTGCTGCTCAAGAACCTTCCAAATATTTATTTCCTTTTCAGCTAACAACTTTAAACAGTCATATAAAAATGTTATCTTCTGCTAAACAGTTTGATGGTGTTTCTGTCCTTGAACGTTGTTATTTAACTAACAGTAACGTTTTTACAAAACAACATCACGACAACGGTGTTATAAATGACCCCGAGTGGGCAGTATACAATCTTTTCTTAACTGATCATATTATAAAACCATATGGAAAAAACCCAATTGATGGATTTGTTTATGTTAAAACCGACCCAGAAATATGTTTTAAAAGACTTCAAAAAAGAAACAGAACGGAAGAAAACAAAGTTGGTTTAGATTATTTAGAAAACTACACAAATTACACGAAGAATGGTTAAACAGAATGTCTCAAGAAGGTATTAAAATTTTAACAGTTGATAACAATTTAGAAAAATGACTTTAAAATCTTATTCAAAAGATATAGATAATATAAACAAATTTCTCAAATCAATATAATTTCATTAGGTGCGTTTTTAAAGATTTTTTTCTATAAGTATATTATATATAGATGGTTAATAGAAAGGTAGATAGAATGATTATGCCAAAATTATCTAGCACTTTAGGAGAAATAATGAATCCAGATGAAATTCATATAAGAAAGTTCTTAAAGAAGAAATGTTATTAAATCAAAACTTGATCAAATAGTTAGCGATGAATATAAAAATCACGTTATTGATAAATTACAAAATGTTATAGATCCTTATCTTCGTAAAAGAAACTTTATTTGAATGGGACTGTGGTTGTCTATTAACTGAAGAAGAAAATGATGAAAGATTATGTGATTGTCCCAGACCAAATAATTATCGAAACAATCCTAAAAAAGTTATTGTAACCGACTGTGATACTAATGAAGAAAAAATATATAGAAGCACTTACAAAGCATCTAAAGAATTTGGTATTAATGCTGGGTTAATAAAATGTGTTGTGAAGGGACAAACCGAGTAAAATGTGGAATATCAAAAGTTAATGGAAAAAGATATAAATTTAAATATTTTATTTCTTCTTAAAGATAATTTAAAACTTATTTATTTTATTATTTTTTAATTATTTTTTTAATTATTTTTTTAATCCTTTTTTGCTTGAAGATTTTTTTCTAAATATATTATATAGATGGAAATCGAGAGATCTACAAAACAATATTATAAGAAATTTGAATTAAGTTACATATAGACAAGATCCAAAGAATCAATTTATTTAACTATAAACGACTCTTATGAAATACTTAAATCTGAACTTAAAACTTTAAAAAGGTATAAAATAAATGTTGTTTAAAAATAACTTTTGCAAAAATGGATAAAACTGATACAATATATAAATCAGCTTATTTTCAATCAAAGGCTTTAGAAATTATTAACACAAACGAAATAAAAAAAACTTTACATCAAGCTTTTGATGAAATAATAAATAGAATTGGTAATTGGATTTCTGAAGGAAGTGGCTGGAGAATAGAGTCAGTTGATGCTCATTATATAAATAGATATAAGTATAGTCCATTGGCTGCTTCAAGTTATTTAGAATTACCAAAACCATTACAAAATTCAATGAAAGGATTAATAAATATAAAGAATGATGATAATGAATGTTTTAGATGGTGTCATTTAGCTTACAAATTTCCTGTAACAAAGCATTCTGAAAGAGTTTCAAATTATAAAAAACATATAAACGATCTTGATTATACTGGAATTAAATTTCCTGTTACATTAAATCAAATACCTAAAATAGAAGTTTTAATGAAATATCATTTAATATATTTGGATATGAAGAAAATAGTATTTATCCATTGTACATATCAAAATATCAATACGAAGAACACTGTGACATGTTGCATATTACTAATGATAAAATAAATGATAAATAAATGATTAAAATAACTGATGATGACTGTAAGCCCTCAAGAACTGTAGTCCAACATTATGTTTGGATAAAAGACTTTAATAGATTAATGAATAACATAACAAAAATACAAACAAGAAACATTTTTGTAGATCTTGCCTGCAACATTTTACTCAAGAAAGAATATTAAATGAACATATTCCAAATTGTTTAGCTATTAATGGTATCCAAGGTGTAAAAATGCCAAAAGAGGGAAGTAAAGTACAATTTAAAAATTATCATAAAGGTTTAGCATTACCTTTTGTAATATATGCTGATTTTGTGAATCATAACAAAAAAAGTTTTAACTGCTTTAAACATCAACTGAATCTTCATTTACTGAATCCAAAACCACATCAATATAGATTTGTGGTTACGGCAATAAAGTGAAGTTATGTTGTTATGACTATAAATAAAATCTAAACCACCCAGATATAAAAGAGGTCCTAATGCAGTTTAATAAGTATATATTGAAAAAAATGCTTGTAGGAGAGAGGAAAATTGTAAAGAAATATTTTAAAGAACATTTTAACAAAGATTTGAGAAATGTTCTAAAAAAGATGAAAGTGAAATTTAAAAAACAAAAGTATTTGTCATATCTGAGGAAAAAATAATATATAGAAGGTGAAGTGGCCAGTACGTACCATATGTCCCATATAACAGGAAAAAATCAGATGAATTGCTCTACTCAAATGTAATAAAAATAATGAAACAAACACATAAAATTCTGTTAAAGTTTCAAGAAATTAAGAAGGTTTATGACGGTCATTTTAATTATTCAACAAATAGGAAAATTAAAAACAGAAATATAATGTTATTCCTAAACAATATGGCGGAATATAAATTGCATTATGATTTCTTACATGGATCTTTTATTGAAACAATCGCAGTTAAAGACTCAATCATTGGATAACCTATATTAAAAAATATTTCCAGAATTTAAATATTTATATCTCAAGAATTTGATTGTGAAAGCTTATTTATTAAAAACAATAGGTGTTTATCCATATGATTACAAGGATTCATTTAAAAAATTAAAAGAAACAGAATTAACCTTCTAAAGAAGAGTTTATTCAATTAAAAAATGAAACTACTAATTTTCTGCAAATGAATATGACCATGCAAACAAAATGAAAAAATTTAAAATTAAAACAAAGGGCAGAATTCATTATCTATAATTAAAAACGACGTAATACGTTAGCTTAAGTATCGAAAATTTTAGAAAACTAAGTTTTAGAGTAACTAACAAATTAGAACCTAGTCATGTATTATAAGTAGTCCAGGTTTAGCTTGGGATGCAAAGTAAAAAAAGGAGACTGGAATTCATTTAGATTTAATAACAGATAATGATATGTATACATTTATGAAAAGGGACAAGCGAGGAGGAATAATTAATTTCAAAACAGATACAGTAAAAGCACCAATAAATATATGAAGGATATAATTCAAAAGAAGAAAGCAAATACAATAAATGTTACCTCGACGCCAATAAAACCATTATACGGATGGGCTATGTGACAACCTATTACCCTCATTAAAACCTTTAAAATTTATATATCCGAAAAAACAATTGTTAAGAAAATAATTCAGCAAAAGGTAAAACTAACATTATTGTTTAATATTTCATGAAAATCCAAAAGAATTACATAAAACCCCACAAGAGAATATCCTTTTAAAGCTCCTGAAAAAATTAAAATACCAGATCAATGGCATTCTTGTATTAAAGTAAAAATATTAAACAGAATTAGAAATAGGAAAAAGTAATGTAAAAAAATTAGTTCCAACTTTAATGAAAAAACAAAATTATGTAGTTCCTTATAAAAAACTTGAACTTATACACAATTATGATAGAAAGTACCAAAGAATACACAAAATATTAACTTTTGACGAAAGTCCCTTGGTTACAAAAGGTATATTGACTTTAATACTCAAAAAAGATCTAACGCAAAAAATTCATATGAAAAGACTTTTTATAATATTAATGAACAATTCTGTATTCGGTAAGACGATGGGAGGAATTTACGCAAGAGGTTAAAAATAATTAACTCATGATGAAAATATTTTATTAAAATACATAGCCAAACCATTCATATGTTTATACTCAACTATGTTTTAACCATTAAACACTTTTGGTGTATACAAAGAATAAAAAAAGTTTTGTTGTATAAAACAGACCTTGTTTATGTTGAAATTTGCAATCTATATTATCAAAAATTTAATGTAATGAATAACAATAAATTATAATAAGGAAAAGTATGATGGTAATGTAAATTATGTTTAACTGACACAGATTCTATTATGTTAAGAAAAAAAAACCAAAGATTCATAAGAGTAATTTTTATAAGGCCGCAGATTAATATGATAAATATTGAATACGATAGTAATCAAAATTTATTTTGTATAATTATAAAAAAGGTAATTTGGAAAATTATAAATATGTAATCTGCCGCATTCCCATTGTATGAATACTCCAGAGATGTATTAAGAAGTAAAATGTATCATATAACAATAGACAACAAGATAATTGTTAAAAAATGTAAAGGAAATAAAAAACTTGTTGTTAAAAAACAATAGATTTCATAAAAAAAACAAAGAACTTTGTGTTTAATTCAACCCAAAAGTAATCACACCTTTAAAGATATTCGTTCTGATAACCACAAACCTTCCAGTTATGTAATAAAATAAAACACTTTAAACATTTATGACGAATAAAAGATTATATACATTGATCAAGGAATAGATACAATAGCTATACTTAAATTAAAACTATAAATTAATTCTTAAATTATAGAACCATAAATTGTTAACTGAATATATCGTAACGTTTTAAAGAATTAAAATAAAAAACAACAATCCAATTTAAATTTCCATATGCATAATTAATAGAAATAGATTACATATTTTTTTTATTCTTTTTAACATGAGTAACAATGAAGAATAACACTTATCTTATGTTTTTATTTGAAAATTAGCTTCACCTTAATTCTAATTAATTGCATCAACAATAATAAATTTAAGATGCAATTTTGTTTAATTGCCCCACAAAATAACCACCCTGACCTAAACCAGGACTAGCATTTACAGTTTTCCCACAGAAATTAATCCCCACCAACAGTATCTGTGGTTAAAACTTGTTTAAAAACAATGGAGTTTCATTATTAAATTGCCTTTCTATTTTATTTACTAATTCTCATTTATATTATTAATATTCCGAATATATAACTTATTCCAGTTGAAAAAAAATATATGTCCTATTTTAATAAAATAATAAAATAGTTTGTTCAACCTTACTCTCTGATTATGAATTTATTAGTATTTTATTTACAATCAATCATACAACGTACTTTATCTTGAACATTTAAAAGAAAAATAAACAATAAATAAACCACAAATGCAAACTTTTTTTGTCTTGAAATTGAACATTGATGTTATTTTACATTTGTTAATATATTTAATAACTTCTTTTGGAGGAGGAAGACAAAATGGAGGATCAAAAAACAACTAATCTAAGTAACAAACCCAATGTGTTCCAGGACCAAACAGAGTCAACCAAATTAATAATTCCACACTCGTTCCTTACTATTAATTATAATAAATTAATTCTACATAAACTACTCCCCTAAAGATATAAATTTATAATTTTTTTACCCATTGTACAATATTCAAAGATAGAAATAGGAATTGTTCCTCCATGATTATATATTAATATACAATAAGGCATTCGTCTGTAAGGTCTCCGTTGTGAATCAATCAGATAACCTTTTCCACGTAACAAAGAAGTAAATCAAAGGTAATCCTAGACAAGACACCCAACATACCTCAAAACCCAACCGACTTGTTTTTTGTTATTTGAGATAAATAAACACGTCCACTTATCCTACTAATTGGTTTACTATTATTAGGAGTAAGATATGGTGGATATCATATTTCTCTTATCATTAGCTACAGAAATATCATACCCATTTCCAAGTAATTTACTAACACCGTGTACTGCAAGCCAGACAAAGCGCCAATTCCTAGAAGTTGCTAGGGAATATTTATGAGCAAATTTAGCTGCCATTGGGAATAATTGATTTACGCTAACAACCAGCCTAAGCACCTAAAAAACCACCATTAGGACCATGACTGGACCTGTTTCTTATGAAATAGTAATTCAAATCCCTTCTAATTAGCAACAGCATTTTTAATATGATTACTTTGTGTATTTTGTTAATAGTAAAGGGAAGTTTCCATGTAAATGGTTCAGTTATAATCTAAAATATAATGGACTTTTAATTATTATAAGCTATGTGCAAAATTTTACTTTTTTCCATCTGTAAGGTTAATAATTATATTCAATATAATTGATGACATAATATACTTTATAATTATTAATATATTATATTTATTTATTTAAACAAATAACAAGTTCATTTCCAATAGTATTTATATTCATCTGAGTTCATCATACAATACAAAATTGCATAAACACGAATAAATAGCTGCATGTGAATATATTCATTTAGCTGATAAGTAATGTGTATAGGATCAAACTGTAGTAACACCTTTTTAAATACCAAATTCCAAGTTACAATGAATAAATCCAAAATAATCATAAAAAATTGTCTATAAAAAAGACATCCAGTAGACATAATTAATATTGTTTATAATAATAATTAATTACATCATCATAGTAATACTTGATATACTTGGAGTATTCAGTTACTGAAAAAAAACACCATTAACCAAACTACAGCACGACAATAGCTCAAAATGTCAATTGTACATTTGCTGCATAAATATTAAAATGTATCTAATACATTTGGAATAGTTTCTTGTGTAATTACTTTAAACAGGACGTTGTAATTTAAACAATACATGTTGTTGGATTGTGGTTTTATTACATCCACCGTTATTCAAAAGATAATTTAGATTGTAGTGAATCCGTTGATTGTGTCACCAATTTCCCTCAGGAATGACCATCTTGAAGCTATAATATAACATAAATCTTAAATAGATCAAACCCTAAATTCATTGAAAAAAAAACGTGTAACCCATAGAATTAATTTTGATAACAATTACACAAACTCAATAACCACAACAACAGCAATAGCTCTATAAAATTTAATACATCATCAATCAGACATCTGCCAGTGATAATTTGAAATAATGACTTGGAGGAAAAATAATATTTTCTAAAACCCTAAAAAATGAATAATTTTTAATGGAATCTTAGCAATTTAACCTCTTTATAATCTTGGATTAATTCGCTTACTAATAGCGAAACCACTGATAATATCCAGCTAGGTCATTCCTACTTTTCAGCAACAGCATAGTAACTAAATAAAAAAATTCAATAAGTTCCATTGTGAATTTGCATAATCCTCATATATTACCAAACCAAACTCCCTTACAGTTATTCTTAGTAAGAAATTCTTACAATCAAAAACAAAATTTTTTACCATTTTGTTTACCACTACTATCAATTAATTAACTGCATTATTAATAAAGCAATTTGATTATCAACTTCCACCAGCACCATCATTATTAACCATTATCAATATTATTTACTTAAAACTGTACTACAAAATATACATAAAACCAATCAAAATAGAACGTCTTCAATCATATAATTTGTAAAAGTGATATCCGTTTTTTTGTTGTATTAACATTATTTCCCATACAGAAATTAAAGCTGTATCTAACGCTGAAATGAGTTAATTCCAGAACTTTCACAATATACTTTTAGTTCAAACATGTATATATTATAAATTATTTTATTTTTTATTAAAGTTAAAACTTTATTTTTTTATAAATTAATCATGTTAATACGTTATTTGATGAGCTCTGGAAGTTCCAGCAAGAGCTAAAATTCCCCAGATCCTGACAATATTCCCAATTAGTTCTCATATGAATATCCTTCCCACAATACATTATTATTTTTATTATTTTCATACAGTTATTCTTTTTCTTGTAATTCCGTGGCAAATAAATTACCAACTGCCGGAGCAGGTTTCTTTAAATTTTTTCTCAACAAGCTTTTTGCAGCAAGCTAAATTTCCAACATCAGTTCCAACCAAGTTTTGATTCCACTTTCAAGTGCTGCTTTTCCTGCTGTTTCCAAAGCTTTATTTACCAGCCAGTTCTAAATGAAATCAACTAGTCCGCTTAGCAATTTTGGTTAAAGTGTCAAAGATATACACCAGATCCGTGATGATTTCTTCTCCTGTGTGAGCATCAACATAAATAAATATTCCTTTCTTTTTATCATAGAACTTTTTTGTACATTATATATAAACTAAATTTTAATAAAAGTTATAAAACTTTAGTTTAAATTAATTTCTTTAAAAATTATGTAAACTTGTTTCATTCAACCTCATTAAAATTATCATTATTCTACCAAATACATCTGTAATATAAGTCTATTGGAATTTTATTTTTTTTTTTTTTATTATATTATTTATAATATCTCATATTAATTAATTTACATAATATCCAACTCTTTGTTGTTCTTTTGTAAATGGAAAAGCACTTGTTAAATCTCAGTAACTTAAAGCCAAGATAATATCACTGAAATACCATCAACAATGTGAATAATCAATAAGATCACAATGAAGTAAATTGTATCCACAGAGTTAAGTTATATTTGGTGTTATTTTAGTTCCCCAATCATTTGTCTAATATTTTATTCTCAAATACCAAGCAATGAAGAAAAAATGATTATTTTCAAAATCCAACATAAATTAACTGAAATTGAAATCAAAATCTTAAAACTACTTAAATCAAATCCACACGTAATTGGAGCAATATCTGATTTACAAATTCAAAATCACCATTAATTATTAATTTTCCTCAACTAAATAATAAATATCGTGTGAAACAGTAAGCATCCTTCTATTTGTAAATATGATACTTTCCATTCTATTACATATGATCAGCAGAATTCCTTTTATTGTCATATTCAACACTATAATAATATGGTCCAAGATGGAAGGTCATAGTGTTTAATACTATCCAAACCAACAACAAAAGTTTTATTTTTAACTAAAATTAAAGAAACGACTAAATCTGATGTAAAATCACTCGTTTATTTTTATATCTTTAACTTTTCAGAATCTTAATACTAGTTTTGATCCATTTAAATAATTATCAAACAAATATTTTAATTAAAATCTAATCAAGAAAAAATAAATTTTTAAATAACATTACATGTTAGTTCTAGGTACAAGCAGTAATTCATTATTTAATAGTTCATCAATTATTCTAATACCTGATTCCATTTTTTAGTTCTTTCATTATTATTTCCAGCATTAATAATGAACCACAAATTAACTCCAAGTCATTAACCATTCTTTGGATTACATTACAAACTTCATAACCTTTTCCTCTAATTACTTTTTTTAAATTTCATAGATCTATATTGATAGGTAATCCCTGACTTTTCTGTTAATACTTTAAATATTTTTATTGAATGAATTGAATCGCTATTTTTCTTATGTTATAATCTTTTATTACACAAAACAATTAATCATCATCACATTAGTGATAATGATTCTATTTCCAGTTATTCTATCTCTTAGCAATTAACTTATTTTGGCCATAAAGTTTATTTTAGTTAATAAATTAAAATACCATATTGTCCATATTGGTGAAACTTTATATGGGATAGGATGTATTATTATTCCTTGTCCACTAAATATATATCTAAAAATAAAATATTTATCAACCTTTTTTTGTACTTTACCAGATCGTTTTGTATAAGTATTAATTCTTTTGTTATTTCCCGTTATATGGATCTTTTTGATCTTTTATTTTGCTACTATCATACCGTTTAAGCTTCACATTATTCGTAGTAACATGTACCTATTGTATTATTGGACTGTGTCTTCATATATTTTTATTAGGATAAGAATTCATCTGCAGAAAAAAATCAAACATTTCAGACGGTCTTGTAATATCCAAATTCTTTTAAAAAACATCATTATCCCAACCACTCACAATCTATTTCATGTATTTATTTACTCCCCATATTTTCAAATCCCTCACCAGGTCTTCATCTTCAGAGAGACACTGTAAATGGAATTGGTTACTAGGAATAGCTGTGTACACCCGGTAGTTTTGTATGTCTATCATTCATCTACCTAATAACTCTAATTGTTTGTTATATACCAGGTAAATGCTTTTAAAGACTTACTTGATAAAAGTTCTTTTTGACTTCTATTTTTCAGTAATTGGCTTATAAATTTCAGTATACATATCCCGATTTGTACTTTTCCTTATTTTTTTTCCTCTTCAATATTCTTCTCTAGATCTCTCATCTTTGCCCAACTAATTTTAAATAATCTTATTATCAATTTCATTAATTTTTGATGCATTTATATATGAATGTAAGATAATGTGAAAAATATTTTAAAATAAAGTAAGATATAATGTAGATATTGTATAATAATGTAATATATAAAAAAGGATAATTCAAATTATGATACAAAAAATTGATAAATTACAATAACTTTTAAAACAATTTTTATCCTTATATATCCAGATTCATTTTAGAAGTTAATATGTGGAACGTCATGATCCTGAAAAAAAATACATTAAATGCATAAACTTCGAAAACCTCTTAAATATTATGATAAATTACTACTTAACGCTAAAAAAACCCTAGAACAAATCTAATATCAAGGATTTAATTAACAACATAAAACCAAATTGCAAAAAAGATAAAAATATATCCAGAATGAATAATACTTGAATCATCAGCTGATCCCGACCCAAATTGAACCTATGAGAGAATCTTGAAACAGAAAAACAAAAAGTCGTAATATATGCATGAGTTTTGTAATGTGAAGATAACAAGTTCAACTGAAATAACAACATAATATATTCAAGCACGCCCACAAAACGGTTGTGTTCTTTATTTAAGTCATACATACTAAAAAACACCAAAGATAATCCGGATTTAACTGTTCACATTATAATTTAATTGAAAGTCCGGTAAAAATGGAAATAATAGGAATTTGTGATGAACAAAATATAGATCTGTATTACTTTTTTGCTCAGCAACAAATCAAAAATATGATTTCTTATATATTGACAAACCCAAGGAAGTTTTAAGAAAAAACTTACTGTTAAAATAAGGTAATTAATTATATAATGGGAGTTTTTAATGATTAAAAACAAATAAGTGAACCAGACATAGAAGTAAAGTTAAATTTGATATTGATTTAAGTGATTAAGGCCTACTAAAAAACAAAACAAAAAGCTTAGAAAGGAACATGAGACATCATAATCTTCACAGAAATATGTAACTAGATAACACAATGAAACAGAGCATTAGATAAGGGAGGTAAAAAAAATATCAACCTAGGAAATCCAGATAAGATCAACACGAATAGTTTTCAAGACGAATTAATGTTTAAAAAAGTTCAAAGTGTAATAGATACTATAATCTTGAAGACATCAAATCTAAAAAAACACAATAGAAGAAGAAGTAAAGAATAATGAATAATTACCAAAAGTAAATTAAAAGAATTCAATATTAATTAATCAATTACAAGGTAAAATAGAAGAGAAATTAAAGCTAATGGTTGATACTAATAAATAACATGAAGAGGAATCTGATTTGACAGAAGACAACATAAAAGATTTTTCGAGATAATTTTTACAAAAAAACCCATGTTTATTCCACTCCAAGATTACAAGAATTAAAAGATAGTATGAATAAAACATGAAGCACAAAAAGACAAGATTATTGAATGTCTGGATAAAAGAGTTACAAAAAATGTATCAGATAGAAATCAGAACAAAATAAAAAACTAAATACTGAACTGATAAAGAAGCATAAAGAAATTATAATTAGCATTATTATTCAAATAAACTTGCAGAATATAAAACGAGATTGGAAAAGGCATCTTCACAAAGAGGTGATGATCATTACACAGCATTGAGATTAACAATAAAAAAGAGCTCAATTCTAGAAAATAGAAACCAATTAAAAAACAAATTCGAAATGGATTAGAATATATATGACAACCGTCATAATATAAAGTATGCAGACTAAAGACTAATACAAAAAAACTACAAGGAAATGATATATAATGAATTTAATGCCCAAAAGTTGAAGAACATAAAAATGTAACTTGCCTTTAGTATTGAAAAATCAGTTAAACCAGGGAGTTAATTAAATGCTAATACTGAAGCAATTAACATAAATAATAATCAGCAAGAAAATTTGAGACAAAACAACTTGTAAACATGATTAATAATGTCGATTCACATCACAATATAAAATACGAAGAGTTTAAGTAAAACTTTAAAGGTTATATTACAAAAAGATATTAATTAATTTACAGATACATTTAAATGAAAAATTTAATGATAAAATTAAAAAAATAATAAATTATTTGGACTCTGTAGTTTAAATAATCAGCTAAACAATGTAGAATTCAAATCACTGCTAATACTCAAGTAAGTAACTGCTAATACTTAAAGCCATAACCGCAATGTCGTGAGAAATTAACCACTAATACCCAAGAAATTACAAAGTAAAAAAAGTATTCTTAAACAAGAAACACAAGTAGCTAGAACAAAGCAAACAGTTGACAAACTATCTGCTTCTGACGTTTGCCACAACAAAACCGACTAGAAGATATTAGCTGAAAAAAATAAATTCTTCCAACTTAAAAAAAAAATACAGGAAAAAAAGAATAAAGGCAAGAGGAAGAGGGCCATGAAGTGATTTTCTCTTTGAAAACTCTATAATAACACTCTTATGAATTAAGAAAAAAAGAAAAAGTATATATAAAATAAACCGTCTTGGTGCCTGGAAATATTCAACCAACTATATGAAAAAATACCGGTCTTACTATATAAATTCCTTTAAGTAAAAACCGTAACCCTGGAATTAAATAGAATAAGAAGATTTTAAAAACACAAACCAAGAGTTAAAAAAAATTATTTGCACAGAAGTGATTTTGAGTGGTGGGTTTAAAGTTAAAAAATCCGGGAATGTATATATTAGATATTAATATTTTATTAACGGGGACCAGGCCCCTAGTGAACCAAAAAAACCGATTAAAAGGCCAAGGTGGTGCCCCCCGCCCCCAAATATCACATTTTAAAAAGTTATGTAAAGTGGAAGCTGAATACACATGACAATTCTTGGTAATATATATGTATTTGATAATGTAAAAAAAACAGCTGAGGACTTTTGACACTGAACATACAAATCAGTTAATAATAAAAAAAATAAAATTTATTCTAAAACAAGGTACAGTGATTGAAATTCAACCTCATGACGATTCGGGCATCTACAGTAATTAACATTATCGCTTTTGGCTGAATTTTCAACAAATTCTAAATATCGGATGAACCAACGAGGACAGAGAATTATAAATATATAACCTGGGGTAAAAGATATAATAACGATACAAAATCAAGACAAAACAAACACAAATTGAGGTTATATTATTGTTTAATTTTTCATTAAAATGTTACAAAATGGTATAAAAATTTATGATTTATAGTTAAAAACACTGAGATAAACATTGTAAAACATAAAAAATACTTCAATCATGCAATATGCCTATTGATAACTCAAACGGGTTGAATAATTTCAGTTGTTAGTACTTAGAATTCTTGTAATATATAGATTAATAGTTGTTAAAAAATGTCAAAAGCCGTGTTCACAGTACAATTATTTTAACCCCGACGGCCAGTTTAAAGTAATTAATTACGGACACACCCGACGCCGGGGTGAACATTAGTACATATTCCAAAGAGACCTACATCTTTAGCTCACCATACAGCAGGTTTATCCATAAATCATCAAGCCTGCCCGGTTTTGCAGAGTCCAGAAACACCTTCAAAAACCCCCCTTGTTCTTGCCTCCCGAAACTTCGAAAAACTAGAGACAAAACGAATAAAGGCAATTCAGTGCTATTATACACCATTGACGGAAGAATTCTTTATGTGGCCCAACCAGTCAAAGTCCAAACAGCAGGCTTTAAACCGTTAACCAGACAATGCGAACCAGAACACCAACCATACTGCAAGCTACCTTTAATACAGACAAGAAACGTCAAATGACTTCCGGAACTAAGCATAACATAACCTGTCTCAATGAAAAAAAAGTTTAAACAGGTTAAATAAAATGTAAATTCTTATTAAAATAGTGTTTATTGTTATTGAATTACATAATTTAATTTTAACGTGTAATGTGAATTTATACCAATACATATTGTTTACAAAAAAATAACAACTCCTAAAGAAATTTTATTCTACCACTAATTAATAAAAATAAAATTTGTAATGAATTATCAATTATCAAAGTTGAGATATAACTATGTTTTTAATAAAAGAGGGATATATTTGGTAAATAACCAACCTAATATATTTGTTATCAAATTAGCAATTGTGTTCCCGGTCAGTGTTTAATTTAAGATTTATATTAAGCATTATGGAGATTGCCCGTACTTTGTTATTTATAGTTTGAAATATTCTTAGTATCCATGATAATTATTAATGTAATTATTGGAATTGTACAACATTCGTGTCATATCTAATGTCTTTAACAGTTATGTTTTCTCTATGTAGAAGGAATACAAAACAAGGAAGTAAAAGATTAATATAAACAGAAAAAAAATGTGGTCTAAATACAACCACAATATATTTACTTCCAGTATGTTATATTAGTCCAAACTTAAACAAAACATTATAGTATCTCTGTTAAGTTGTATAAAAGTTTTTTAAGTTGAAACTAATTTTAAATAAAAGACCAAAAGTTTTCTTCAATTAAAATCATCTATAATTAAATCAACAATTTAGATAAAATCAGAGGATGTTATTGGGATTTCAAAAACCGTGGAAAATTAAATTGTCCGGCATAGACCAGTTCGGACCGAGGGTCAAAAGGTCAAATGAGGTTAGATTGACTTCGCACAAACAATTACTATACTACTTCCAACACTATGTTGAGTAGCCTTGGAAACCACACCTGTGTTGGGAATATTGGTGCAATAAGCACTGCATTTGCCTTTTCCCGATCCAGTTTCTGTAAGACTGCTGCCAGCAAACTAAATGGAGGAAACATATATATACATGAATATTTGTTCCATGACAACGAAAAAACATTTATAGCATAAGCACTTTTTTCAGGTATGTAGGAGACAAACATTGGAAGCTTTTTGGTAAGATTTGACGCAATCATGTCAATATCACATGTAACATTCAATTTTTGACAGATGTCGAGAAACACTTCATCTCGCAACGCCCATTCCATGTCATCACTAAGACTCCTAGATAGTTTATCCGCTGTTATATTATCTTTCCCAGGGATATGATAAACACTCAACCATATACTTTTGTTTACACACCACGACCAAATTTTACATGTCAAATCATTTAGTTCCGGGACACGTCCCCCCATCTTTGATAAATATTTTATGGCAACAGTATTATCTAAATATAATTGAACATGTACATCATGTAAATTTTCACACAAAAATTGGAGGACATAAAATGCAGCTTTTAATTCAAGGTAACTGATGTGTCTAAGTTTATCTGAATCCGACCAATGCCCATAGACTTTTATATTGTTTGTCTTGTCAAAACCGCCCAAACCGAATTGTGAACTATCCGACTCGATTATGACATCTGGATCTGATGTTTGAATTGGATTATAGGACGTATGGATATTGTTTATCCACCAAGTTAAGCAATTCATACTTTCCGCGGGCAGGGTAATATTTGCCTCAAAATCACCTTTGTATTTACTTAAAGCTTGATCTCTTTCTATTTCCAATTTTTTGTAATACAATGGTGCATACAAAACCCCTGGTTCACTTGCCACTAATTTGCCAATAATTGTAGCTAACTCCCTGATTGACACATATTTCTGCCCTAATAGTTTCTTACAGTGCTCAAGAATATCCCTGCATTTTTCAGGCGTGAGTCGAATAGTCATAGATACCGAATCTAATAAGAATTCCACAAATGTTATGCACTGCGTGGGGATAACAACTGATTTTTCTGTATGAGCTGTGAAACCTAAATCTTCAACCAATGTCAGTGTGTCATTTACATTTGTAAGACAGTCCTCACAGGTGTCTCCCTGCAGAAGGCTGTCATCTATATAAACAACATTTGTATGTCCCATCTTTCTTAAAGATGAAAACACAGGTTTGAGAACCTTTGTTTATGTTCTTGGTGCAATTGCAAGCCCATTAGGAAAGCAAGTGAACTGATAACACGTATTTTTCCAAATGAATTTGAGGTATTTTCTAGACATTTCGTGAACTGGAATACTGTAATATGCCTGACGGAGGTCAATACTAGCAAACCAAGCATTTTTCTTTACCAATGTTAAAGCTGATTTCAAAGTTTCCATTTTAAAATGATGTTTAGTAACATATTGATTTAACTGTTTAAGATTGAGAATGAGTCTAAATGTTCCATCTTTTTTAGGCCTTAAGAATATATTTGACAGTACATCATCTTTTGACCGCTCTGACATTTCTATAATGTTCTGACGTAAATATTCTTGCAGTTGATTATCAATGACTGACCTTTCCTTTGCATAAAATACTATTTGTGCTGGCGATGGTACCTTTAAATGTACATTGTCACAATAAACTCGATCTGGTAACCCCACTTAATAATACATGTATCTAAGATCCATTTGTCAGAGGTTAACCGAGTCCAAACAGAGTAATTTTTTGTCACATTTCCAGCTTGAAAATTCTCATAAGTGTTGCAAAGCTTAGCATATGAGGTACTTACATATTGTACATCATCTAATTTTTCTGTGGACGGCCCTGCGTGCGAGATTTCTTGTTGAGGTATTGTTTCCCTTGTGGCAGGGCCCGTTTGGCTAAAAAATTACCAGAATGTTGATACTGCCTCTTTGGTGGTGGAGAACCATACGAGCCATATATGTTATTAGGACGCTCTTGTCTCTCCCCTCTGAATACTGTTGTCGTTTCCACTGGTCTTTTTCTAGGCTGTGTTTATTTCCCACTTGAAGTCATGACTTTTCCAAGCCTTTTCATTTCATTGATGGTTTTGACCCTTTCGGACAAATTTTCCCCAAGCAGATTTTCAGTAATTTCAACCTGTGGCTGACAGAATTTTCGAAACTCTGGTTTTAATCCTGGCTTAATCATTCTACGTCTAACATTGCTAAGATCACGGTGTGCAAATGTCATCATGTTTATGCTGTCGAAAGCCAGATTGAACCAAGTTGTGCTTTCTTCAGATTTTTGTTCAAGAAGCAAATCCATAAGCTTCAACATCGGAACCATTGCTTTACCCACATAGGCTTGCGTGTTTTGAAATAAACAATCTTGCATGCGCTGTCTCTTATGTAGCACATCATCGTTCCACAACTCCTCATTTATCTTGGGAACAGTGAGCATCTTGCAATTCTCAGGTATTTTGACCGTGTCACACAGTTTCTTTCCTTTCTCAATGTCAAAATTCTTGGCTATAGATTTATTTATCATTGAAGAGATGGACTCGTTTATTTTTGGTCCGAAACTGTTACTACCATCTAAAGTTTCATTAGCTGACTGGAGTTTGACCATTTTATCATTGGTTTCGGAAACTGATTGATTTTTACCATCCTGGTGGTTAGAACTGACTCTGACATAATCATCTTCGCTGTCTGAATCGTCACCGTATCCGAACTGTGCATTGTCCAAATACGCAACACTATCATTGTCACTGTCATTATTTTCAGGTAAATCTCGGGCATCATCCGTTAAAATCGATTTGTTTCGTTTCTTCTCTGTTCCTGGTAACAACTGATCAACTTTTTCTACCAATTTCTGCATCGGAGCCGTAAGAATATCCAATTTATTCTCATTTTGACATATACGAGATTCTAGTCCACGAGTATCCTCCCTTTTGTTTTTATCTCGGAAACTCTCGTTTTCAGCGCGATCCTGAGCCATGCGTATTTGATCACGTGTTTTGTTACAGTCATTGGCGCGCTCCACGCTTGACTGAATCAATGGCTGACCCCCCCCCCCCCCCTAATTTTCGAAGGGCCGAAAATTCATTGTCTTGTACGATATAAATACAGTTCTCTGGGCCCGCAAATTGACCATCAACGAGAACCCCACCATGTGTGGTATCATTTATCGGGGAATTCCCATTTGGAGCCCCGTTCATTGTTTCAAAATCGTTGTTGTCAAAATTTGACCTAATTCCTTTGTTTCACTGGGTTTCCTGACCAGTCAATGGTTAATCACAAATAACTGAAAAAGTCAGCGTATTTAGTCCGTAATATTAATGAAAAATGAACAGGAAATTATCCTTGTTTTGTTTAATCACTTTATGTACTCGAAAATCCATAAAATAACACAAGAAATTTAACTCTAAAATTATCTGAAGGTCATTAATGGCCGAAAGCCAAACTAGTCCTGAGGGCTTATCAGGCCGTGGTCACGTGTTCATCTCATATAATTCCGATTGGCCACTTAGCATAATAGAATTATGCTTTTGGGCTAGAGTAGAGTGTTTGATATTGTATTGTTCTGTGGTCCGCCAGCTTTAGATATTTCCGTCCTGTTGAAATATTTGCCAATAGCAGTGTATGACAATTTCAGTCTTTTGATCAAATTCCGTATTTTTCATATAGTACTTCAGATGCATTCAGTTCAGAAATATACTGATTATATTTTCGTATCACTAACACGGGCAAGTTGTCTCACAAACTATTTTAATTTTTATTTCATCGAGCATTTGAATATGCAGGGAGGCAATCAATACTTTTCGCAGAAAGATGTTGAAGCACAGTTATGTTTGTAAACAATTGGTAAAGTGAATACAGTGAAAATACATTCAGATCTAAAACAGTTTATTTTCAAGCATAGAACGCAACCAAACAAAATAATCGATGACTCGTTTTGATTTAGTTTGTTCGTTGGGGTGTAGTCGTAATGAACTGTCCTACACGTACCCTCACGCGCCCAGCACCGACTCATCAAAATGTCAAATATATAAAGTATTTTGTGTTTGAAAATTATATTCATATACTACCTAAAAATCTTTCATTGTATTTCCATAAATTTAGAATTATGAATCACAAATACCATATTAAAGTAGGTCGTAGTCAAAATATTGAATTTTAACCTAGCAATCAAGAAAAACTCTTTAGTCAGCAGTGATGTTACAGTAATCTGGTGCAATGCTCAACGTTTACAGTATCTAGTTAAATGTTGGATATGTCTCAGAATACAAGCAATCAAAGCGCTTAAGGCACTGATAGTGGCAGAAATATTATGGCTAATCATTCCTAAGGACTGTAGTTGAGGTAGGAGAATCAGTTGCAAACAAAACTATAAACTAAACATATTCTATGTTTAAACACAGAGGATATATCCTTCCACAAAGGTAAGCGGTAAAGTGGTGAGAGCATTGTTTATTAAATATATAAGAGTGGATTCAATTCATAAAAACAGGAAATGTTACTGAAGGTGCTTCCACCAAGTAACCTGGGTTTTGCACTCTTCACGTCGTCTGACGAGAGAACAACTGATTTTGGTCTTATAAAACATCCTATCATTGGCTTATAATGTATGGATTAGCTATGAAATAAAGCTATTTGACATTTGACCTCAAAACATGACGTTGACCGCGTACGTAGTGACCTTATCTCATGCGCTCTACACGTCATCTTGATGAAGTAAATAATTGACACTAGTTTAATGAAAATGCTTCAAGAAGTTTAGTTTCAGACTGGTAATTAATCTTTTTGTCCATTGGCCTCCAAATGTGACCTTGAGCCAGGACCTAGTAGCATGGGATGTGCAAACTGAACGTCGTCTTCCTATCCTAGTGGATATGTTATAGAAATGAAATGTAGCCAATTACTTTTCATATTGGAAGTGTGACCTTGACTTTGAGCTTATTAACCTTGCTCGTGCGTGTATCTTGTAGTATTATGGTGGTGGTCATTTATTTGTAATTAGTTGAAAATCCAGCGAAAATGTATAGAGATACAAAATGTATACTATTGACTGACGTGTGTGACTCTAATATTGCTCCCATATACTTCCCCACCGGTGGTATAAGAGTAGACTGAGATAATAAAACAATGTTTGATCCATTATAAAACAAGTGCTCCTTGTTAAACATATTATGTTCCTACGGTGCCTTATAAGAGACTGCAATAGATAATATCAAAAGCCATACATAATGTTAAAACATACTCATATTTACTATTACCGGTATTATAACTAATTAAAATCTTACCATTATTATTTTGAATCTTTGTACTAAAGAAGTGGCATTAATTCTTTAAACGGTTTTATTTAGAGTGAACAAGAGATGAAACAATTGTTTAATGACTGTCCTAAACATAATGCCAGTGGTATTGATACAGCTACACTGTTTTTAGTTTCATTGACGTTTAATAACTATTATTATTTCTGTTTTTAGAATGTGTGGTGCTTTTTTGCTAAATGTATTTTTAAAAGGAATGGTAAATACAGCTGCAAAAAGAGCTGTCGGAGGACAGCAATTTCTACAATATTGTCGGAAATCCTCAAAATTTTACGACCGTCCGTGACTACAAAGTAATTCTAATTGTAAAATCGCTTTTCAATTACAGGTAATCATCCAATTATTCAGATGCTGAAATGCACAGCTTCCCTTATAACTAATTACTTATCAAGTAGTGTTTATTACCCAAATGATTTACCACTATTGGTCCTACAACATAATATCTTGTTGTCAGAAAGCAATAAAGTCGTGTTTCTTTTTATAAATACCTCATTAATTAAAATGTGTTACCAAAACATATAGTAATATACGAGGAATCTTTCCAAATATATGCCACACTTAATTTACCCATCATACAAAACTTTTTTACTATGATAAAACAATTAAGTAAAGTAAGAACTGACTTTTAAGATCGGTCGTAGAAATTTAGCGGTGTGCCGTAATCATGGAAACGGCTACTGAAGCTGGTAATCGTGGAAACTCGAAAACTTTCTTTTGTCATATTTCAAAAAGTAACGGTATTAGAAACTTGATTTTTCCATATTTTTTATTAAGTTATAAATACCTATTGTTTGCAGTGATTATATTCTAAATATCTTATTTAATTTCTTAATTGACGTCAGCACGTGCAATTTTAGTAATTAGCACGTGCATTCAGTTGTGAACCAACAAGTGCATTTTTTTAATCAGAAAATGTTTCCTGGACTTAATTACAACTATTGCTGATTTTTGGCTTGAAAATATTATATAATACGCATGCAATTAAAATTCTAAAAATTTTGATACGTCAGTCTAACATCATTTTATATATTAATGCAGCGGATTGCATGCCATATAAGCTATTAATTCGCTCCCTTTTTCAATACATATGGACAATGAAGTTAATTAATAATGCGTTAAGTATCGGCTTGGAATATTTAATAGATATTATATGAAAAACAACAAAGTTTATTTAATTAATTGTTGGAAAGCATGTGGATAAATTGTTTTTGTGACATTGCCTTTTGTTAGCCGTCAGTATTATATAGATACGTTTAACATATTATAATGCATGCATAAAATTGTTCCCTTTTCGTTGATATTTTTACTATTACTGTTACGAAATCAAATATTTTAGATTTGATACTTCAATTGTTTTAATAATTAATCATATTACCGGACTTTTCTTCAGCGGAACCATTATGGGAGTAAACGAGGCCTAGAGTAAAGGCTTCCAGTGTGTGTAGAGCGGTTCTACCAAAGTGATGCTAATGTACATGTAGAAAGAATGTACGATGAAATTTGCGAAATAATAATAATGTTTTGCGTATTTCTTATTTTCGGGATGGGTCACTTATTGTTACTCTGTTGAAATCTCGTATTATGCAATACACTTTCCGGAGATATCATCAGCATTGGTATGTTATCAAGAACTATATATTTTATATATAGACCGGGTGGAAAAATAAAAGGAAAATACGATGTTTTTGAAAGAGTATGTCTGTATTTCTTTCATGCACATTTGTAGTAGCAATATACATCTTCTGCATGCGGTTACGAAGAAAATACATATGTTAAAGTGACAGTTTGCAAAAGGATGATCGGTAAATGTTATCTTTATACATTTTCATTCCGGCCCCATTGCTTCAATAAGTCGCATATTTCTAGATATTTTATATACAAAGCACTTTGCAGTTTATTGACAAATTGAAAAACAAAATGAAATCCAAATGATCGTTTTATTATGATAACTTACATTCTAAACATTAAAAAACATACATATACCATCATCTCGTTTTAAAAAGCAAACAGAACGTAAGTATAGGACTATGTGTAAGGACGAATTTCAAGTGCTAATGAGTAACTGCGGATGGCCAAACCCCGGATCCCGCCACCCCCACGCTCTACCACTTACACAAATTGAGCAATTTGAATAAATCCTAGACGTCTCAGTGCTAGGATTTATTCTTTATTCTAACACGACCAGCAAATAACCTACATACATGTAGAGCAAAATCTATCCCGGGTTATTCAGCAATAAACCACTCGCGTGCAACGACGTCATCCGATTCAGGTGCGTAGCACGGTCGTAAAAAGTAGTTACCATTTTTTCTCACATTGTTGATACTAGAATATCGTGTTAGAATCGAAATAATAAGTTCTCAAGTGTGATTTATCGTAGAATAACCCAAGTTCTTCGTTCTTATGCGAAACAATATATCACTCCTGAAGGCCTTCGGCGATCCACGTTTGGGAACTCATTATTTCTTAATTGCAACTTTGTACGACTGTTCCGGTACTTATCAATATGCACACTATATTAGAATCAATTTGCTTTGAGTGAAAATACCGAAATGGTACATGGTCACATTCTTCATTTGTTTCATATAAACAATTAAATCTTGAAACTTCATTTTCAGTGCTTTACAGCATTTCAATGATATAAAAACACATATATAGCCATAAAATATAACATGTTTTCTCACCAAAAATGAAAAAAATATATATTGAGATGCTAGGTTACATATATTAAAGAAACATTATCTGTCTGAAATACATCACCATCTGAAAATACTTCCATGAAATTTGTCATTTAACGATAACCCGTATACATGTAGACATGGAAGTTCACAGTGAAAGTGATCTAGATCTTTTCTCAATACAATAAGCAGTACAGCTAAGCCAAAGCTATAACTGTCACATCCTAATTGACTCATATACAAGATCTCATCAGCAACATGGAACTACATTTTGCATTGCAAAAACAGATCATCTAACATCATCTTAAATGCTTGGCGAACTTCTCTTTTCGTAACACTGGGGCTCTTTGTCCCTGCGCAATTAGTGGGGACAGATGCTCTATTCTAACTGCCAAATGCTAAATAAGAAGTTGTTGATGATAAATGTCAAAAGCTTAATGTTAATGTCACATACTTAATGCTAAATTCTACGTACAAAATACTATATGCCGTATACAAAATGCTAAATGTCATAAAAACTCTACATGCAGCCACAGGAAAACAGTGCAGCAATTACAAGGCAGAGACTGAAGCACTCATGAAGGCCTTCTCAGTGGTTGAAGACTCGGCAGAAGAAAGCTCCTCAGTCGTCTTTCTCACATATGCACTGTCTGTTATGGAAGTTCTGATCAACAATAAAGCTCCGCACTAGCCAGGAGAATACAGAGCCTTAGTATAACCTGCAAAGTAGCACTTCAGTGGATTACATACATTGTTGACTTGCAGGCAATGAAGAGGCAGACAAACTGGCTAAGCTAGAAGCTCAGTCAGAAGAACCAATAAAACCTGTGAGTTACAAGAATAAAGTCACCATCATCAAGGCACTAACGAGACCAAGGATAGAGGAAGATGCTTTTCATCTCTTTGATCGGTCTGAACAAGTGATGTTGGTCAGGCTTCGCTCGGGGCACAACAAGCTCAATGCTCACATGTACAAGAAATACAGACTGGCACAATCGCCAACTTGTTTATGTGGTGAGGAAGATCAGACTGCGAAGCATATACTTCGGAGATGTAAAAAGGCATGACCATGAGCGAGCTGCGACTTGGCCGATAGATACAACAATGCACCAGAAACTGTATGGAGGCATTGAGGATCTGCGGCAAACTACAAGTTTCATCAAGGCTACTGGTCTGACAATGTAGTTGCGAACGAGAAAAAGAAGATAAAAACAAATTCTTTTCGTCAAATGAAAATGGTAATTCTCAAATTATCAGTCTTTGTGATCTTTATCTCTTCAACTAATGAATGTAACTTTTACTCATTTGGAAAAAAATAGATGTCCTGCCTGTCTAATTTAAAGCAATAACGTTGAAGATGTTACAGGGACATGGAACCGAAACATTTTGCTGTAAAATGTTTATTATATAATAGACTAAGATATGTTACAGATACAAAGTTATGTAACGAAGGCAATGATTTTATAACTGATATATTCAGCTCTTTATTCAATGGAAACTTAGCAATGAGTATTTTGACATTTATTGTTTTAACAAAAAAGAAAAGCATTTATTATTGACAATTACCGTTCGAAAGCCAATATTTGAAATTAAGCAGTTCGTAAATAGCATTTTTTATTTTGCATTAACATTTTTGCAGTTACCATTGCGCATTGATCTTCAATAGGCATATCGCATTTGGTTTGTTGCATTTTATATAAAGTATTTGGCATTTTGCATTAAGTGATTGGCATTTAGCATTAAGTATTTGGTGTATAGCATTAAGTTGTTATTGGCATTTTGCATTAAATAATTGTCATTTAACATTTGGCTATATTTATGGCGCACCGGCCACTGGCACCAGATCAGAAAGAAAATGCCTCCGTACGTGTTATACCCTACCCCTAGGTATTCTATAAGAACCATGGTCGTGAACGGGAAATTATACTAACCCGTTTCAATCGTACATTTCTCAACTTAAACGCGCAGTTCGGTGAATGGGTATGTAGCATATTGAACAAGCGATAATTTATCTTCCATCGTGCACCAGACACATTGTCTCAATATTCCATATTGCTGAGATTATCAACATATTTTATGCTTTCGTCAACGTTACAGAAAAAACTTGCTTGACCTTCCCTAATGAACATCCGGTCTAGAGGTCACGACAGTGGGCACATGTTTGGCGAAACGTAAACAAACAAAAACAGAATTTAAAAAAATCACAATTTTACACTAAAACTCGAAATGATGAATGAAATTCACATACATTGACATACATTTTCACAACAGCCAATCGGAATGGTTTTTTAATCTAGAACGGAACTTCACCAGGGAAGTTCAAGCAAGTTTTTTGTGTTACGTTGAAATTACTATAAACTACGCGTTGTTTTTCTAAGATAAGATGTATTAAAGAAATGTGACCGGTACTCAATGGAAGATAAATTACCACTTGTTTGATATCCATAGTACACATTTACCGCACTGCGTGTTTTAGGTATGAAATGCGCGATTGAAACGGGTTAGTATATTTTCCCGTTCATGACCATGGTTCTTATAGAATACCTAGGGGTAGGGTATAACACGTACGGAGGCATTTTCTTTCTGATCTGGTGCCAGTGGCACCGGCCTTCAATACATATCAAATGCCAAATGCCATATCCTTTGTGCTAAATGCCTATAATGATTGCCAAATGACAAATGTTACTCGTCAAATGCTTTAACTTTGTGAGTAAATGATCTGTATCCCTTACACTAATGACTGTTACTTTTGAAGCAATAACATGTTCTGAGGGTTAAAGATGACATGATCGAAACTTTTCACTCTAAAATGTTAAGAAATATTTTTAATAGTGACAAAGTTATGTTACAAAGGTCAATGACTATTTACAGGATGCATTTATACACTGATATTCAGCTCTTTACCTTAATAAGTATTTAGCAATACGCATTTGGCATTTATGGTTTCGTATTTGCAATTAACACTTATCATTCATTGTTTGACAATTAGAATTTCACCGGCAATATTTGACATTAAGCATATAGCAAATAGCACTTTGCAACAACTGTCATTTAGCATTTGGCAATTAGCATGGCACACTGGCTAACCTTAGCCTTCCATAGTACTTAATAAATGTCATTTCGTTTTCAAAACATTTTGCATAAGGTGTTTGGCATTTACCATTGTTATTTGATATTTAGCAATTGACACATGGTGCACCAGGTTTCCATATAAACATGTACATTAGCATCACTTTGGTAGAACCGTTCTACACACACTGGAAGTCTTTACTCTAGGCCTAGTTTCCATTATTATACTGCTAAACTATGGAGAGAAGTCCGGTAAAATGATTAATTATTAAAGTGATAGAAGTATGAAATCTAAAATACTTGAATTCGTAACAGTAATAGTAAAGATATCAACGAAAATGAGAACAATTTTATGCATGCGTTATATGTTAAGCGTATCTATACAATACTGACAGGTAACGATGTCACAAAAAAAAAAAAACACACACAACATAATTTATTCACATGTTTTCCAACAATTAATTTGATAAACATTTTTTTAATATTATATATGTTAAATATTCCAAGCCGAGATTCAACGAGTTATTCCCTAACTTCATTGTCCATGTGTATTAAAAAAGGAAGCGAATGAATAACATGCAATCCGCTGCATTACTATACGAAATGGTGTCAAACGGACGTATCAAAACGTTTAGAATTTTAATTGCATGCGTATTATAAAAAAAATTCAAACAAAAAATCAGCAATAGTTGTAATTAAGTCCAGGAAACATTTTTGATTAAAAGAGGCACATTGTTGGTTCACAACTGAATGCGCGTGCTAATAACTAAAATTGCACGTGCTGACGACAATTAAGAAATTTAATAAGATATTTAGAATAAAATCACTGCAAACAATAGGTATTCATAACTTAATAAGAATATGAAAAAATCAAGTTTCTAATACCATTACTTTTTGAAATATGACAAAAGAAAGTTTTCGAGTTTCCGCGATTACCAGCTTCAGTAGCCGTTTCCATGGTTACGGCACATCGCTAAATTTCTACGACCTCATAAGTTTTGTATGTTGGGTAAATTAAAATCCTTACGGAGGGCTCGTACACACGAACGCTTCTTCAGATATAAGCAGTAGCTGCTAATAAGTTCGCCTACGATGTGATCGGGTGATAATCGTTTCTCTGCTTCCATTTTATATTCAGTGCACTTGTGTCCACATTTCTGTTTTGGTTTCTTATTATATGTGACAGAGCATGAGATTTTGGGTCCAAATGCCGATTATCATTATATCTTGTTAAATAACAAAATAAATAGGTGCATATCATTATTCCTAATTTTTTTTTTTCCTCTGAATTTCAAATAGAATTCATTTAACGGTAAGATGCACTCATTTATCTGTTATAATCGGCACGGAACTGATTCTTTAATAATCAATCAACCGGCATTAAGTAAAAGAGACTGTTTGTGAAAACGTCCATTGTATGAAACCCCTTGTATCTCGTAACGGTTAACAAATGTGTGGAAAACATAAACACCCTTAGATTTAATTATAATTAAAATAGTTTTTCCCTAACATATCTAACATTTCTTTGTTTGATCTTTATATCTTTTTTCTGCCAGTTCGAATCCTCGTGATTTATTTGGTGTTCCTCGGTTATTTAGCTTTTGAAAGAGAAGGTTAACAATCGGGTGAACGCTGGTATCTGTAAACCATTTAGATCCAAGTTTAAGGTCAATTCTGACCTTTTGAAATGTAAATGACCCTTAATCTCTAGAAAAACGGAGGTCCGTACCCCTAGAAAACCCCTAACAGGCTTGTCTAGAGGTACGAATCCGAACCCATAGACACTTCCTTTTAGGAATCTTTCCACTCATTCCGCAACTTGATTAAAATTTAGATCGAGTCATTGGAACTTTAATTAGAGGATCTATCAGAAAAAGCTGATTGGAACTGCTTATTCAGAATCGAAGCCTTGTCGCAGACTTCTATAAATAAGACACCATCGGCCTTTAACGGTGAAACACCATTAGCATCTGATCTCTTATGCTTAATGTAAGAGCTTGCCTGCACTGCCTCGTGTGATCCGATCTAGCAAAACTCCACGAGTAATAATATCTGTCATGTGTTTACGAATCGGATAGAAATATCCGTCCCGAGGGCACCTGCGCATTGGGCGGTAATGAGGCTTGCCGAATGACCGCCCATGCGCAGGTGGCCGAGGGGCGGCTATTTCCATCCGATTCGTTAACACATGACTGATATTTTTTCTTGCATATCGTATATGTTAGCATTTTATTCTGGCAGATTATTTTTCTTGCATACCGTGTTTTACAAATAACAGGTGGAAATACTTTCTTTGAAGCACTCTTTCTTATAGTAGAGCGCGGGAAATTAACGTCCGTAAGCAGAAGTGACGTCATGATGTTTTGCGTTACGCATAATAACAAAGTTCCACTTTAGTTTTATCGTTTGTAGCGTAACGTTATGTTCTTTCGGTAAACTATCGTGATTTGAATCGAGAAATATACTATAAGGAACGGAGAGAAACTATCAAGGTACCTGCATTTTTCATATTTTACATGAAATGCCAGTCCGGTGTGCAAGAAAGCCGATTCTTGCACATCGGACTGGCGTTTCCGGTGATTTTACCCATGCCGGCAAAACTCATCTGGCATCCCCCATGCCAGATGACTCTAGTTTAAACATATTTATTCCCAAAATGAAGTGCATATATTGATACAAATGTCATACTGTGATGAAAGCAAAACAGGAAAGGATAAGAATGAAAGACAAGTCTTATAGAATTCTTCTCCTTAGCGGACAAAATATAATTGTATGAGCATATCGAACTAATATCTGTAACGGGGCTAGGAATATAGTCTTAAAATGTGTAAGAAAAAAATATGAATCATTATTGATGAAAAGAAAAAAAAGGGGGGAGGACAATGCATGGTGAAGAGAAATATTTACATAAAAGTGGAAGTGAATTTTGAATGATAGAATAAGTCAAACGTAGAAGAGAAACGAGAAAGAGGCAAGGTATTGGCATGTCTCAGGGTTGCTAAGAGAATCTTTTACTTTCGGATATATATGTCTGTACATGAGTGAATATAGTTATGTTATCCTGATCAGAAAGGTCCTGGTTTCCAAATAGAACAGTATCCAAGTCAATTACAAAATTCCTCAGATTATCAAGAAGATCGTATCGACAACGATTAAAAATTCTGCACTCAAAAAAGAAGTGGAAATTAGTTTCAATCTGTCCACACTGGCACAATGGTGTGGGAGAAATATTTTTTAGGTAAAGATGTTGATTCAGTGCACTGCATTTTGTTCGTAGTCGTGTATGGAGCACCTGGAGTTTCCTGTTTCCGGTGTAATAATAGGCCGGAGTGCGCTGCTTGTTTTTATTTAAGTTACTTTTGAATGATGAAACTGTTTCAGAATTACGGATATCTGGTCTCAGTAGGTTCCAATCACGTACAACAGAAGGCAAAAAAGAATTGAAATATAATGTTGTTCTAGCGGGTACACCATGTATATTTTCAGAGTTTCTTAGGTTGTAGCGGTTATCACCAGAATCAGGAACTAGAGAGGATAGATATGCTGGTGTCAGATTAGATTTCATTTTGAAAAACATGATAAGTCGATGTTTGTAACGTCTGTCGGAAAGTGACTCCCAGGGTACTTCTCTTTTTAGGTTTTCCAAGGAAACAAGTTTGGTAGCTCCAGAGACAATGCGAGCACATTCATTTTGAATTTTGTCAAGTTGATCCAATTCATACTTAGTACAATTGCCCCACACTACGTCTGCATATTCGAGTATTGGCCTATAAACGAAATATATATGGTTTCAAGGGAGCGACGGTCAAGTGAAAATTTCAATTTCCGCATTATATATACCCTTTTCCATGCCTTTTCTACAATGTAGTTGATGCGAGAATGCCAGCAACAATCATTTGACAGGAAAACACCAAGATGTTTATGTTCAAGTACCTCCGGAATAATCTGGTTAAACATTCGAAGAGGAGGATGTTGATGAAAGTTTCGTTTTCTTGAAATTAAAAGGGCTTCTGATTTGGAGGGATTGAATGTAACAAGCCATTTTTCTGCCCAGGATGATATTGTTTGGATATCAGATTGGAGAACATTTGCCGCAATATCCGGTTGCTGAACTATTATATATAGACTTGTATCATCAGCAAACAAGTTGATGCATGATCTGATTTCATCCACGATATCATTGATAAAGATAAGAAAAAGAAGAGGCCCGAGAATCGAGCCCTGTGGAACTCCAGCTTTTAGAAATGCCCAGTTAGATTTGACTCCTGGCAGTACAACACGTTGACGTCTGTGTGAGAGATAATCTTGAAACCACATGTGAAGAGAACCAGTGATTCCTGCATATTCTAGTTTACGTAGTAAACCTTTGTGCCAGACTTTGTCAAAGGCCTTGCTTATGTCGAAAAGGACCGCTTCTAAACCGTTGTCGAGCGCTTTACAGAGAGTATCGTATATGAAGACAAGTTGATTTACCGTAGAGTCACCCGGAATGAAACCAGACTGTACAGGAGTTAAAAAGCGGGAATCGTGAAGATGGTTAAAAACATGCTTGAAAATGAGGCGTTCAAGAACCTTTTCAATAGTGTTTAAGAGAGATATTGGACGATAGTTTTTCGGAAGAGTGGCATCATCTTTCTTGAAGATTGCACTAACATTGGCTTCCTTCCATGTGGCTGGCACAGTAGAAGGTTGAAGTAAAGCATTGAAAAGGTCACAAAAAGGAAAAGATAGTTCATGAGAAGCCTCAAGTAGAATTCTGTTGCTTATGCCATCAGGACCCGCGGCCTTGTGAACTGGTAGAGACTTTAAGACATCTTCAGTCTCTGCTGGAGATAGATGAATTTCATTTAAAAGAGTGGTAGCATTCGTTTGGCCAAGATTGGGTATCTCTATATTTTCGTCATCAATATAAGTCTGCTCTTGGAAGTAATCATTCAAAAGGTTAGCCTTTTCAAAATCAGAAGATGTTGTTTGACGAGTATTAAAATTATATAGTGGAGGAATAACATTGTTGTTCGTTTTAGAGATGAAGGATTTTAAAGTAGTCCACCAGTCTTTGGAAGAGAATGATCCGTTTTTAAGTTTGTCTGAAAGTTTGATGAAGTATTGTGATTTGGCTTCACGAATGAGCAAGACAGTTTCATTTCGTACTTGTCGGAATTTTTGCCATTGTTGGGGAGAGTTTGTTCTCTTAGCCTTTCTGTAAATACGTTTACGCTTTCGTATGTTCTTCCTTATATTACTATTCATCCAAGGGACGTCTGGGGGTCTAATTGTGACATTTTTATTAGGAATATTATGTTTTGAAATTTCTGTAATTTGATTGGTTATATTGGAAGCATATATATTGATATCTGGATCAATACAGCTATTCCAGTTGAAATTGTCAATTTCAGCCCTTAGGCTGTCATAATCTCCTCTGTCATATTCCCATACCAGTCTGTCAAAGCATTTTTGTTTCAGTTTACTAAATTTGAGAAGCCCAAAAATAGGAATGTGGTAACGTTGGTCTTGTTCAAGGAAGTGTTCCCCAACACCAGAAAGAAGAATGTTATTTCTATTTGAGACGAAAATGAGATCTAATGTGGATGTTGAATGTTCTGTGAAATGAGTTGTTTCTCCGATAAGCTGTTCTAGATTAAACTGTTGTGTGATGGAAAGAATGTTTCTATGTGGAGTTGGACATAGAGCATTGTAGTTGAAATCTCCAGTGATAATTATGTCCGAGATGTTTGTGTCAATTGCAAGACCAATAGAGTCCTCAATTAGGTTATTATATATGTTGTCAGAACTAGGAGGTCGATAGAAGACTCCAAATAGAATATGTTTGTTGTTATGAAGAACTATTTCCTACCATAGACATTCAAGACGATTGATCTCAAGGTCTGATCTGCGCAAGTAATGTATATTATGCCAGATGACTCCCTTGCTAGTTTCTCTCCGTTCCTTATAGTATATTTCTCGATTCAAAATACGTTAGTTTACCGTAAGAACATAACGTTACGCTACAAACGATAAAACTAAAGTGGAACTTTGTTATTGTGCGTAACGCAAAACATCATGACGTCACTTCTGTTTACGGACGTTAATTTCCCGCGCTCTACTATAAGAAAGAGTGCTTCAAAGAAAGTATTTCCACCTGTTATTTGTAAAACACGGTATGCAAGAAAAATAATCTGCCAGAATAAAATGCTAACATATACGATATGCAAGAAAAAATATCAGTCATGTGTTTACGAATCGGATGGAAATATCCGTCCCTCGGCCATCTGCGCATGGGCGGTAATTCGGCAAGCCTCATTACCGCCCAATGCGCAGGTGCCCTCGGGACGGATATTTCTATCCGATTCGTAAACACATGACAGATATTATTAATTCAGCATCCTAGATCGATACATAGAGCCCCAAATTCGGCTTCCCCGTTTCGGTCCTCAGACAAACATGCGATCAGCTGTTTTGGACGGAATAGAGACTATGACTAACAGCATTCCAGATCGAGCTACTATTATAATAACCGTATTGTAGTGTATTCGACCTTACCGAGCCTCAGTGTCGGTATGCACCGCTATACTAACCTGAGCCCGTGCAATGCGTGAATACCGAGCTGCGTGCGAAGCGGCGAGGTATTCATGCTCTGCACGGGCTCAGGCTCCGGTCGATATAGATTTGGATCCTGGTCACGGATTTTAGTTTTCACCCTAAGCAAAAAATCGCTTTATCTCATTGGTCAGTGCATAATTTTGGGAAAGAAGCGGCATGTTCGAATGTTTTATTGTGATTTTATAATACATATTGATACGTAGGTATTTTCGTCTTTGCTGTTACATTACAGTATGCATACTCATTATCAACTGTTATTTTATTCAATAATATTGAATACGAAAGAAATAATGATTTTGTCGTTGAACGACCAGCCGGCGCCGAGCCGGACAAAATTTGGCACCCCACCCATAATATGTCACTATCTGGCTGGGGGGGGGGGGGGTACACTTTTAGCATGTGGTGAAGAAATTATGTTTAGACAAATACAAAGCAATAGGAGATCACTTTTGCCAATAGAGGATCACCTAGTTTAAAGGTAAATAAGTGTTCAGAATGGATTCTTTGCCTGACCAGAGGCAATCGCGGGAAATACTAGTTTCCATGCCCCACCGGCAGAATGCCGCCCCAATAATTTGACCAGTAACAGAAATGCAGTGCTTCAATTATTTTGAAAATGTCAGACTTTTCCATCAACTTCTACGCTCATGCAAAATTAGAGAGATGTCTTATGAAATGACGGAAATCGATAGAGCATTACCGTGGACAGGTCTAGAAAAGTGGTATAGAGTAATGTCGGCAGTTATCTACACCTTAAGCATTAGCATAGGATAACTGATTGTTTACTTACGATAATCTTAGTTGAAACTGATTTTCAAAGTATTTAATTATTCATCCGCATCATTAAATAGTCCATAATAGCAACAGGTGTAAGGCGATACGAGTATAAGACAACCTCACTTACAAACAATTGTGGAGGCAGTTACCGACACCATTTGGCAGTTATGGACACCCTTACATTTTTTTTTAAAAATAAAAAATCAAAGAAGTATGTCTACAAGCAATGAGTAAGCTAAGAGATGAAGAGAAGTCAATTGTAATGCTTGAATTATAAATAAGAATGATAATTAGTTGCTAGATGTTTAAGACTTTCCATCATTTTGGCTATAGATAGATTGTATATTGGCCGTGTGTATAAACCAGATACAGTCAAACTTGTGCTAGCGACCACCCGTGAATAGCGACCACCTGTCGACAACGACCGGTCTCTGGTTCCCCCGTAGAAAAATACTCATAAAAAGGCTGTGAATAGCGACTACCTGGCGACCGCGACCAGCGACCGGCCTGATTCATTCCCAAGGGTCATATTTACCCCCAAATAACGACCAAGCTGGACCGTTCCGGCATAAAAATACTTAAATTCCGCCGAATTTTCACAACTTTCATCTTATAGCAAACATAATAATTACTGCTTGATTGAAAATTTGCAAGTTTGCACCGGCCGAATTAATACATAGAACATAAAGAAAGCAAGAAGCTGTGAAAATACTTTTTATCAGCATGATAATGGCTAACTAATGGCTAACTGAGAAGTGACCCTTCCCCCCGAATAAAGACCACCTGTGAACAAAGACCACTTTTGCTTGTTCCCAAGAGTGGTCTTTGTTTACAGGTTTGACTGTACTTTTTCCTTGATGTTACAGCCTACACGTGCAAGTAGACCTAGGCTAGCTCTAAACTTAGTATACAGTCAGTAGAACTTTTTAAAAGCCAATAAAGGAGGAAACAATGTTCAATGTCTAGAATATACAACCCCAGAAAATATATAAGAGGAGTAGTTATATAAATAAGGGTTTTGGCGCTTTTGACCCCAAATTGACCTCATTTTGACCAACACCGACCAATTCAAAAAACCTCCGGTTTGATGAACACAAATTCCTGGGAACAAGATTCACGTTCACAATTAAATGACCACAGGTTTTGAATCCAACGAAAATAAAAAGTTTTAAATACATATGATATAGATGAGTTTACAGAATAAAATATATTGTTTGAAAGAAAAAAGATTTACTGATAATATAAATCCTCGTTATGCTACAGCAAAAAACGGGAGAAAAATGATACTAGCTACCTGTTCATCTTGTGGAAGAATGAAATCAAAGTTTGTTAAAAGTACAGGAGGTAATTTAGATATTCATAAAACAATGTTACCTTTATTACCTAAGAAAAGTTTAACACTCCAAGGATATAACTATTGTGGGCCAGGAAATCCTTTAGATAATGGACCCCCTGTTAATGAACTAGACGCAATATGTATGGACCATGACTTTTGCTACGGCAGTGGTGTAAAAAAAAGGTACATGTGACAAGCAAATGCTTTCCAACTTAAATAACACTAAATCAAAAACATTTGGAGAAAAGATTGTAAAACATTTAGTTGTAAAACCTGCAATTAAAACGAAATACAAACTTGGTCTCGGACAAAAACGAAAGTCAAAAAACGGGAAAAGGGGTTAGAGTATTTACTCAAAAAGACCCCCGAAATAACATGGAGTGATGAATTAGCAGAAGAATTACATAAACCAATTAAACGAAAATTTACGAAACGAAGAGTAATAGTTAATGATATTGATGATACTTGGTCTGCTGATTTAGTTGATATGCAAGCTTTTTCAAAATATAATAAAGGTGTTAAGTACTTGTTAACTGTTATTGATATATTCAGCAAATATGCTTGGGTTATTCCATTAAAGAATAAAACTGGAGAATCTGTTACAGAAGCATTTGAAAAAATAATTTCTGAAGACAGAACACCTACAAATTTATGGGTAGATGAAGGAAAAGAATTTTATAATAAAAAGTTTGAATCATTTTTAATAAAAATAAGATTAACATGTATCATACATTTAATGAAGGAAAAGCTGTAGTAATTGAAACATTTAATAGAAGTTTAAAAAGAATAATGTGGAAATATTTTACAGCAAATAATACTTACAATTATTTAGACAATTTACAGGAAATGGTTGATAAATATAACAAAACAAAACATTCTAGTATAAAAATGACACCAACTAAAGCCAGTAAAAACTTAAATAAAGGTACTGTTTACTTTAATTTGTATGGTACTTTAAAGACACCAAAGAGTAAACCAAAGTTTAAAATTGGTGACCGAGTTCGCTTAAGCAAACTTAAACGGCATTTTGAAAAAGGATATACACCAAACTGGACAGAGGAAGTATTTATAATTTATGGAATTAATAACACAAATCCCAGAACATACACTATTAAAGATTTGAACAATGAAATAATTCAGGGTTCATTTTATGAGCAAGATCTTTTAGAATAGAAAAAGTTATTAGAAGAGACTATAAGAAAAAACAAGCTTTAGTAAAATGGAAAGGTTATAGTGAAACATTTGATAGTTGGATTCTGTTTAGTGAAATGGAAGAAATTTAATTTAAAAAATATATTATATAAATGAGTAATAAAAAATTAATTTCTAATGAAGACAAAGTCTTCGGAAACCACGGATTTCCTAAAATAGAAACAATAGATCAATTAATTATTCACTTGACTAAACTTGCTGCTGCTTACAGAAAAAGTTATAAATTTTGTGGAAGAGTGAATACAGGATTCCAAATTACAGCAGGTATTTTTGGTTGTTCAACTGCATTAGCACTTGTTCCAGCGCTTCCTATAATTGTAGCAGTTGCTGGCGCTGTTCCAGCAGTAATTACAATATTTACTAATAGACTAAAAATTGGAGACAAAAAAAACTATTTTAAAATTACACCGTCACAAAATGAAACAACTAATAACAAAAGTACGGATCGGAAAAATAAGTAAAGAAGATCCAAATAAAGTTATTCAGGATATTTTTACAATACTGTTAGAAATGCAGAAAGAAAAATAACTATTCAATGCCTCTTGAAACACATATGAAGGAATTTAATCTTAACGGATATAAAAGAAAAAATATTCTATAAGTATATTATATATAAATGAGAAAAATTATATCAGTTGAAGGTAATGTTGCATCAGGAAAAAGTACGTTTTTATATATTATTAAAGAATATAATCCTAATTTTAACATAATTCCAGAACCAATTCATGAATGGCAAAATGTTATGGATCCTGGATATAATTTATATAACCTTTTTGAACTTGCTGCTCAAGAACCTCTAAAATATTCATTTCCTTTTCAATTAGCAACTTTAAACAGTCATATAAAAATGTTAAATTCCGCTAAAAATTTTGATGGTGTTTCTTTTCTTGAACGATGTTATTTAACTAACAGCAATGTTTTTACAAAACAATATCATGACAACGGAGTTATAAATGATCCCGAATGGGCAGTATACAATCTTTTCTTAACTGATCATATTATTAAAATACATGGAAAAAACCCCAATTGATGCTTTTATTTATGTTAAAACTGATCCTAAAATATGTTTTCAAAGACTCCAAAAAAGAAACAGAACTGAAGAAAACAGAGTTGGTTTAGATTATTTAGAAAAACTACACAAATTACACGAAGAATGGTTAAACAGAATGTTTCAAGAAGATATTAAAATTTTAACAGTTGAAAACAATTTAGAAAAAATAACTTTAAAATCTTATTCAAAAGATATAGATAATTTTAACCATGTTTTAAACGTTCTTTAGGTGCGTTGTTAAAGATATTTTTTTCTATAAGTATATTATATAATGGTTAATAGAAAAGTAGACAGAATGATTATGCCAAAATTATCAAGCACTTTAGGTAAAATAACAAACCCAGATAAAGATTCATATAAAAAAGTTCTTAAAAGAAGAAATGTTATTAACTCCAAACTTGAAAAAAACAGTTAGTGAAGAATATAAAAATATGTGATTGATAAATTAAAAAATGTTATAGATCCATATCTTTTTCAGAAAAAACTATATAAACGGGAATGTGGTTGTTTGATGCAGGAAGAAAATAGTAAAAACTGTGATTGCCCAATTTCAAACAACAACCGAAAACAGACCATAAAACAGTAAATATATTATCTGGGGTTAATACTAAAAATAGAAGGGTTGGAAAACCCTGGTGGAGTGAAACTCTATCTAACCTATGGATTTCTCAGACAAAGGCAGAACGAGATTGGTTGAAATGTAATAATGCATCTGTTAAAAAACGGTTGAAGTCTGTTTTCGTGACAGCAAGACGGGCCTTTGATCGTGAAGTTCAAAGAAGTAAACGGGCATATTGGGTCTCTGTCCAAACAGAGCTTTTGTATGAATGTGAAAACAACCAACAAGAGTTCTGGAAATCCATAGGCAAAATAGGTATTGCTCAAAATAAAAGGAAACCAATACCAATGGAAGTTATAGATAATGATGGTTTAGTATCTAATAATGTTGATACAGTTTTAAAGAAGTGGAAACAAGAATTTAGTAGTTTATTTTTATCAAGAAATAATGGTGCACATAATGTTTTGAATCCACAATGTAATAATTCTACAATTGAGAGTGGTTCTTTTAATGCTGGTATTTCATTAATGGAAGTCAAAACAGCAGTTAATAAAGCAAAATTAGGAAAAGCCTGTGGTACTGATTCTATACCAGTTGATGTTCTGAATAATGATGGTTGTGTTTCATTTCTGCATATGCTTTATAATATATGTTTTGATACTGGTGTTGTACCATCAGAATGGGGAAGGACTATTATTACTCCTATCCCCAAGTCTAGTACTTTAGATCCACGTGATCCTCTTTCATATCGAGGCATTGCACTCTCTTGTTCAATGTATAAACTTTACTGTTAATTTTAAATGAAAGAATTTCTAAATGGGCCGAAATCAACAAAATAATTGTTGACGAACAGAATGGTTTTCGAAAAAAGCAGAGTACTATTGACCACTTGTCTTCGTTAACAAACATTGTTGAAACCAGAAAGAAACAGAAACAGTCCACATTCTGTGCTTTTATAGATTTTAAAAAGGCTTACGATTTTATTGATAGAAGTATTTTATGGAATAAACTGTCTAGTTCAAATATTGGTATTGGGGGTAAAATGATTGTAGCACTGAAATCACTGTATAGTAGTGTTTCTTCATGTGTTAGAATTAATGGATTATATACTGATATGTTTAATGTACAATGTGGTCTTAGACAGGGTTGTTCTTTATCCCCTCTGCTTTTTAATCTCTTTGTAAATGATTTGGCTGTGTCTATAAAATCTGCAAATAAAGGTATAATGGTTGATAATGACAAGATATGCATTCTGTTATATGCAGATGATATAGTATTAATAGCAGAGACAGAAGATGACCTTCAATTTATGCTGAATATTTTGAGTACCTGGTGTGATTTAAATAGTATGGTGGTTAATCCTTCAAAAAGCCAAATTGTTCATTTTAGACCTCAGTCAGTTGAAAGAACTTATGTCTGGCAATCATAGTCTACAAGTAACAACCAAATACACATATCTTGGTTTATTGCTGAATGAATTTTTAGATTTTAATGTCACAGCCAAATGTGTTGCACAAAGTGCTGGTAGAGCACTCGGTTTATTGATTGCCAAATATAAGTCTGCTGGTGGTATGCCATATGCTGTTTTTACTAAGCTTTATGACAGCACCGTCTGGCCAGTAATCTCGTATGGTGCTTCTGTTTGGGGAACGCAAACTTATTCATGTATTAATGCTGTACAGTTGCGAGCAATGCGCTTTGTTTTGGGAGTTGGTCGTTATACACCTAATAATGCTGTGTATGGGGAGCTTGCTTGGCAACCTCCAGTTGTTAAACAATGGAAGACTGTTGCACAACATTGGCATAGAATTAGTATAATGGATAATGATAGAATTAATCATAAAATTTTTGCGTATTGTAATACTAAGAGTAACTCGGGATGTAAAAATTGGGAGTTTAGAGTACAAAAACATATGAATGATATAAATTTGTCAGATATGCTTGTTAACTGTAATACAACCTCTTCTAAATATTTTTGTGATAGGGTTGTAACTTGTTCCATGCAAAGGTTTATTGTTTCATGGAAAGAAGCTATTAACTGTGATTCTGGTCCATCTGGTAGAGGAAGAAATAAACTGAGAACCTATAAAATGTTTAAACATGACTTTGTACCGGAAAAATATGTTGGTGCTTTCATTCCAGCTAAACATAAAGCTGATTTGCCAAGTTTAGATGTGGTGTTGCACCTCTAAAACTAGAAACGGGTAGATATGAGAATATTCCTGAAAACCTGCGTCTTTGTCCTTTTTGTAGGAATAGTGTTGAAAATGAAATACATGTTTTATTCCACTGTAATGCCTATCAAAGTTTCCAGACTGACCTATGTACCAAAGCCTGTGAAGTTAATAGTAATTATAATAACCTAGGTAATGAAGAAAAAATAGTATTTGTACTATCTGATGAAGCCATGATAAAAATAAGTGCCAAAACCTGTTATATGATTTTAAAAACCAGAAACAACATGCTGTATAGTTAATGCACCATAAAGCATCAATATATGTTAATTTCTTTTAATGAAGATCCATATTCAATTAATTTTGAAAATTTCAATTATTAACTGTGATCTATCGAATTATTTAAAGTCCTTTATAATTTTGTATGTAGGATAACAAATGATTGTATGTGTTCAGAGTGGGACTTGGTTTGTCTTGTTAGGGACTGACGTGGTACGGTCATTGCTGGCTTTGCCATTCATGGCAGTGTTGTTCTTTCTTTGGTGGATGGGACTGGGTCTTGCACTGAACAGTACAATTATTCACTAAATCTTAATTTGATGCTTTGTGGTTCATGTTAGTTAATTTTAACTGTAATATATCTATAATGTGATATGTAAATACCACTTTTATAGTAATAGTAATATATCTATAGTGTGATATGTAAATACCACTTTTATAGTTAAGCTACATTAGTAATGCAACAACTTGTTTAAACCATGTTTGTTGTAATCTTACAAGATTAAATGGTGTAAAAGTATGTTTTAACGAGAGGCTGGTATTAATCAGTTTACAACATATCTGATCTGTTATAATACTTTTTTTTAAACTGTTTTTTACCAGATACACATTAGTGTTGTTTTGGCCTATCAGTTTTTTAGGTAACTGAATCGTTTTATGGCAGTTTTTAGGCCAGTGAAAGGCCCAGATTAATGCCAGCTTCTCGGTTTTTACACATAGTTTCTAGCTCGACTCTTCGAAGTAAATGTAGAGCTATTGCACTCACACCAGTGTTAGCATACTTGTTGGCGTGCCGTTGGTTAAAGATTTTGATAAATATCTCTGTTACTATCAGAACTATTGACTTAGAACTTACAATTATATAATTATTATCTATAACAGTCTGCACCAGGAGAGACAATTCTCATAGTTATGATTTGAATTTTGAAAGATTTATGCCCCTTTTTAAGTTTTTATATAATAAAGTCAAGTATCTTTGTTGCTATCAAGCTTTTGACTTAGAACTTCATATATTTTTCTACTATCAAAATCTGCCCAAAGAGAAACAATCCCCACAACTCTGATTTCAGTGTTGACAGAGTTATTTTTTTTTTTTTTTTTTTTTTTTTAAACTTAGATTTTTCTTTACCTTTTACATAATGTCCAAGATCTCTGTTGCTATCAAGCCATTGAATTGATAATTAAATACTCGTTTACTATTAAAGGTTACCCCACTATAAACAATTCCCATAGTTCTGATTAGAAGTTTGAGAGATTTATGCCCCTTTTAATGGCAAAGCTCTTATTCAGAGGCAAACACCGTGAAAAGTCGAGTATTGTTATTCATGAATCTTAACTGTAAATTATTTGAATATTTTATATGAAATGTACAGAAATTATATTATATTTGTAGTCTCTTATAATTCTTAAATAGAATGGTCTTGCAATAGTTTGTTGTAATTGTACACTGTAATTATATGTCGTATGCAAGAATGAGACGTAAATAAAGATATAAAACTAAAAACCGAAACAAACCCCAAAAAGTTATTGCAGTGGAAGGTTCTACCGGAACTGAAAAATATATAAAAGCATTTATGTAACATCTAAAGATCTTGATATTAATTCTGGGCTAATAAAAATGTGTTGTGAAGGAAAAAACAGAGTAAAAAGTGGAATATCAAAACTTAATGGAAAAAGATATAAATTTAAATACTATTAATTGTTTTGTTTTTACCTAACGAATTTTTTTCTCTAATTATAATATATAGATGGAAATTGAGAAATCTACAAAACAATATATGAAAAAAATTGAAATTAAAATTTTAAGTTCAGATCCAAAAATTCAATTATATTCGAATATAAAAGATATAGACAATACTCTTAAATCTGAACTTAAAATTTTAAAAGGGTTAAAGGTTAATATTGTTTTAAAATTAACTTTCGTGAAAATGAGTAAAACAGATACAATATATAAATCAGCTTATTTTCAATCTAACCCTTTAATTATTATTAACAGAAACGAAACAAAAAACACTTTACACCAAGCCTTTGATGAAATAATAAATAGGATTGGCAATTGGATTTCAGAAGGAAGTGGTTGGAGAATAGAATCAGTTGATGCTCATTATATAAATAGATATAAATATAATCCACTGGCCGCTTCTAGTTATTTAGAACTACCAAAAGAATAACAACATAATAAGAAAGGTTTAATAAATATAAAGAATGATGATAATGAATGTTTTAGATGGTGTCATTTAGCTTACAAATTTCCTGCTGAAAAAGATCCTCAAAGAGTTTCAAAATATAAAAAACATATAGAAAAACTTAATTATAAAGGAATAAAATTTCCTGTTACTTTAAACCAAATACCTAAAATAGAAACTCAAAATAACATTTCATTTAATATATTTGATCATGAAGAACCTACAGGTATTTATCCATTATACATTTCAAAATATCAATATGAAGAACACTGTGACATGTTATTAATAAGTAATAATAAAAAAACACATTATGTTTGGATTAAAGATTTTAATAGATTAATGTTTAACAAAACAAAATGTAAAAAAAAAACATTTTTGCAAATCATGTTTACAATGTTTTTTCTCAAGAAAGAATATTAAGTGAACATATTCCAAATTGTTCAGCAATTAATGGTGTTCAAGCTGTAAAATTGCCAAAAGAGGGAAGTAAGATTTATTTTAAAAATTATCACAAACAATTAGAAGTACCTTTTGTAATTTATGCTGATTTTGAGTCAATAACTAAGAAAGTTTCAACTGCTTTACCATCACCTGAATCTTCATTTACTGAACCTTATCAAAAACATATAGATTGTGGTTATGGTTATAAAGTTGTTTGTTGTTACGACGATAAATATACTAAACCAACACTAACCTACAGAGGTCCTAATGCAGTTTATAAGTTTATAGAAAAAATACTTGAGGAAGAGGAATATTGTAAAGAAATATTTAATGAAAACTTTATCAAAGATTTTAGAATGTCTAAAAAAGATTAAATTGAATTTAAAAAACAAAAATTGTGTCATATTTGTGAAAAAGAATATAAAGAAGACGAAATTAAAGTAAGAGATCATTGTCATATAACAGGAAAATTTAGAGGTTCCTCTCATCAAGATTGTAATATTAATTTTAGACTTACTCACAAAATTCCTGTCATCTTCCATAATCTAAGAGGTTATGATGGTCATTTTATTATGCAACAAATAGGAAAATTCAAAAAAGAAATTAATGTAATTCCTAACAATATGGAAAGATATATGGCATTTATGGTAAGTGATTTGGTTTTTATAGATAGTTTTCAATTTATGTCTCAATTATTGGATAACTTAGTAAAAAATATTCCAGAATTTTAGTACACATCCCAAGAATTTAGTAAAAGCAACATGAAACAAAGTTCCCTGGAACCTTCGGTTGCACTTGAATTATTAAAAACAAAACGTATTTATCCATATGATTTCATGGATTCATTTGAAAAATTCGAAGAAGAGAAATTACCTACTAAAGAAGAGTTTTATTTAATTTTAAACGAAACACATATATCCGACGATGAATATGAACATGCTAAAAATGTTTGGAATAAATTTAAAATAAAAAATATGGGAGAATATCATGATCTCTACCTAAAAACTGACGTATTACTTTTAGCCGATACATTCGAAAATTTTAGAAGGCTTTGTTTGGAATATTATAAACTTGACCCTTGTCATTACTTTAGTAGTCCTGGTTTAGCTTGGGATGCAATGTTAAAAATGACCGGAATAAATCTGGATTTAATAACTGATATTGATATGTATCTTTTTATTGAAAAAGGGACTGACAGGAGGAATAAGTTATATTTCAAAGAGATATAGCAAAGCAAACAATAAATATATAAAAAAACTACTATCCTGAATTAGAATCTAAATACACTATGTACCTCGACGTAAATAATCTTTACGGTTGGGCTATGTGTCGGCCTTTACCCTTTGGAAACTTTAAATTTATTTCTGAAAAACAATATAAGAAATTGATTGCAAAAGGCAAAACTAACTTTATAATTGAATGTGATCGTGAATATCCAAAAGAATAACATGCTGTACACAAAGATTATCCTTTGGCTCCTGAAAAAATTAAAATACCAGATGAATGGCTTTCTGATTATAGTAAAAATATTAAAGAAGAATTTGAAATAGGAAAAAGTAATGTAAAGAAGTTGGTTCCAACTTTAATGAAGAAAAAGAATTATGTTGTTCATTTTAAAAATCTTGAACTATATGCACAATTAGGATTAAAAGTAACAAAAATACATAGAATATTAACTTTTTTAAGTTAATGAACAACTCTGTATTCGGTAAGACATTAGAAAATTTACGCAAGAGGATTAATATTAAGCTGACGCATGATGAAAACTTTTATTAAAATATATAGCAAAACCTTCCTTTGTTAGTTCAACAATGTTTAATAAGAATGTGTTTGGAATTCATAAAATAAAAGAAAGTTTATTATTAAACAGACCTTGTTATGTCGGAATGTGCATTTCGGATTTATAAAAGTTTTTGATGTATGATTTTCATTATAATTATGTTAAAGAAAAGTACGAGGATAATTGTAAGTTATTATTTACTGACACCGATAGTTTATGTTATGAAATAAAAACCAAAGATGCATATAAAGATTTTTATAAAAATGAAGATTTGTTTGATGATAGTGATTATGATTCTGAATCAAAATTTTATTTCGATGATAATAAAAAAGTAATTGGAAAGTTTAAAGACGAACCTGCAGGAACTCCCATGATTGAATTTGTTGGACTAAGAAGTAAAATGTATTCATATTTATTAGAAAATCAAGTTAATATTAAAAAATGTAAAGGAATTAAAAAGCATGTTGTAAAGAAAACAATAGTACATAAAAATTACAAAGATACCTTATTTAATTCAACCCAAACTAACCATACCTTTAAAGTTATTCGTTCTGATAAGCACAATATTTCTAGTTATGTTATTAATAAAACATCTTTATCATGTTATGACGATAAAATATATATTAAACCTAATGGTATTAATACATTAGCCTACGGACATAAAGCCATAAATTGTTCGGTTATGTTCTAGAACCATAAATTGTTAATTGAATATTTTTAACGTTTAAACCATCTATAAAAGTCACACCACCTGTTTTAAAATGATTAGCATTATTAATTGAGATAGTTTCAATTTTTCTGTTATTTTTTGCATTGTAACTTTGAAGAATCTTATTTTCTTTGTTTTTTAATTCTAATTTAACTTCTCCTTTATTTATTTTAATTGCATCTATAAGAATAATTAAGATGCAATTTTGTTTGATTGTTACATTATTACCATTTTGAACTAAACCAGGACTAGCATTTACAACTTTCCATTGAAATAATCCAGCAACATCTTTTGTTTCAGATGTTAAAAACAAAGGAGGTTTTCTTACTATTTGTCTTTCTATTTTATTTACTTTTCATTTATATTATTGAATATTCCCATTATATAAAAAATTAAGTTTATTAATTAACCAAATAGAATCTGACATAACTTCCAGCATCTACAAGATATTCAATATCTTTAAATAGTACCCTTTCCGAATAAATACTAAACAACATTCCTTTGTTTAAATGAATTTCAATTTTTTTCTTGAAAGTATAGGTGAGACCCCTCTCTATACGCTCAATTCCATTTATTTGACTCAAATCATCAGGCCCACTCCACCAATTAAAATAAATAATATCAAAATCAGATTTAAGGAATTCTTTAATGATAATATTGACTTCAATTATGTAATCCCCATCTTGCTGGACTAGAAATGCACTTCCTTTATGTTCTGAATCTATATATGATATATTCCTGATTTGTTTTGATAAAATTTTTATAATCTATAATCTTACCAGCTCGTATTCCAAATAATGCACAAAAAATGTGATTGTTAACGTTTGTTGTAATTGTTCGTCTGCAATATCATATACTCCGTAATGCCTTTTTACTTCTAGAAGTCTGTTATTGTAGTACTCGAAAAGAAACACTTCACGTCATACTGTTTCTAATTCTTCTTCTATTGTTTTATAATTCTTATTAAGTTTAAGAATTACAACAGCTAAATCATCAACTCGTTTTGTTGTAGCAACTTCAGAAGCAGACAAATTGTCAGCAGTATTTTTTGTTCTGGCCAATTGTGTTTCTTGTTTTAGAAAAACACTTTTTACTTTTGTAATTTCTTCAGCATTGGCGGAAATTGCTTTAGCATTAGCAGTGATTGATTCTCCTTGTTTAATTGATTTTTCAACTACAAAGTCTAGATTATTTTCTATTGTTTTAATTTTATCATTAAGCTGCGCTATATCTTTTTGTAATATTTCTGTAAGTGTATTTAAGTCTGCGTACTTTAAATTGTGACGTGATCCGAAGTTGTTTCTTAAATTTTTCTATGTTAGAATTAAGCTCTTTTTTAAGATTATCTAATGCTGTGTCATGGTCATCACCTCTTTGTGAAGCTGCCTTTTCCAGTTCAGATTTATATTCGGCAAATTTGTTTGTAAAGTAAGTATTTAGTTTATTTACTTCTGTTCTGATTTCTAACTGATACATATTTTGTAACTTTTTCTTAGCTTCAATAATCTTGTCTTTTAGTTCTTTATGTTTAATCATTCTATCTTTTAATTTTTGAACTTGAGTGTATAAGTTTTCAAAATTGGTTCTAAATACTTTTTTTATGTTGTCAACTGTCAAATCAGATTTCTCTTCAAGTTCTTTAATGGAATCAACCATAGCTTTCATTTCTTTTTCAATTTTACCTTGTAATTCAACTATTAATAATGAATTGTTTTTAAAATCTTTTTCTAATTCTTCAATATTCTTTACTTCTTCTTCTAATGTCTGTTTTATAGATTTGATGTCTTCAAGTTTATAGTCTTCTATTACACTTTGAACTTTTTTAAACACAAACCGTTTTGAAACTGCATCGTCGGGTTTATCTGGATTTCCTAGGTTGATAAGGTTATTACCTCCCATATCTAATGCTCTGTTCATTGTGTTATCAGTTTTTTCTTAAAAACTTCCTCGGTTTGTCAACATATAAGAAATCATATTTTTGTTTTGTTGCATTAGTGAAAGAACCACGGTTTATATTTTGTTCATTACAAATCATTGCATTTTCCCTTTTACCAGGACTTTCAAATAAAATATAGTGTGAGCAGTTAATACGGAAATCCTTCGGTGTTTCATAGTAAGACTGGCTTAAAAAAATTACAGAACAGTTTTTGTGACGTCCTTGAATAAAGTATTTTGAAATTTCATTCTGAACATTTTTTTCTTCACATATAAAATCATCAAATATTACTACTTTTTGTTTCTCTGATTCAAGATCATTCACGTCAGTTATTTCATTATTAGAATATTCAAGTATTTCATCTGGATCTACTTTAAATCTTTTTGGAATTTCATTTAAGTGGTCTATTAAATCCTGATATTTAGATTGTTGTAGGTTTTTAGCATATAGGTATAATTTATCATAATATATAAGAGGTTTTGGGAGCATATGCATTAATGTATTTGTTTTTCCTGATCCGGAAGATCCACATATTAACATTCTAAAACATGAATCTGGCATAAAAGAATAAAATTGCTTAAAGTTATTAGATTTGTCGTTTTTTGTATCATAATTAGGAATTTCCATTATATAATAATAGTACATTATCTTACATTGTCTAACATTATTTTACATTATTATATAGATGCTATCAAAACTTAATGAAATAAGAAAAAGAAAATCCTTAGTCCGACAAAAGGTAAGAGCTCTTAGAGATGAAATAATGAGAGAAAAAAATAAAAAAGGCTGCCAACAGAGAAATGTATAGTGAAATTTATAAACCAATTACAGAAGGAATAGAAAGTCAAAAAGAACAATTATTAAGTCAGTTAAAAGCATTGCCTGGAATAAAAACAACAATTAGCGTTACTTCCAAAAAGTATTTCAGACGATAGGACACAAAATATTACTGAATTAGTTAAAGGAATGCAGGAAGAATCTAGAAGAGAATAAGCTTTAAAACCAGCACCAATAGATTGGGGAAAACCAGACTATACACTAATAGATTGGGGAAAATCAGACTATACACCAATAGATTGGGAAGATGAATTTCAAAAATTAGAAGATTACGGAAAAGAAAAGTTGAGAATAACTGAAAAACCGTTACCACCAGAAAGAATAATAACGAAAGAACAGTTTGATAAATTAACAGAAGAAGAGATTAAAAAATTAAAAGATAACTATGTACCAGTAGAAGAAATGAAAGATGGATCTATTAATTATTGTTAAAAGAACATAAGGGTTCGGATCCGGATGAGTATGAAGAATTTCCTGAAGAGTTGGGGACAAGACCAAAAGAAAAAAAAGTTAATTTAAATGAAGGTATTGATATAGACGATTTGGATGATTTTCCAACACCACAACAAGTGTATGAAAATATGCTTGACACCGATCCATTTTCTGAACCGGTTGGACTATTAAACCCGGAAGTTCTTATAAGACATGTGTCAGCAAAAATAAGATCCCTAAATGGTAAAGCAACGGGTTTATTATTATTATTATTAAACCAGATTTATATAGCGCCCTTTTCATGATCAATTTCACGTTCAAAGGCGCTTTACATAGTTCAAATGCAGCCACACAGGGCGCAAAATTCATCCTCTACTAGTACAGACACAGAGCGATCTGACCAGAGGGACAGAGTTAGACAAAGCCCCCACGACAGAGAGATCAGAAATCAGATACAGGCTTGTCCGGCTAACTTAGCCTAGCTCGTTGCGAATAGACAGCCTGGTTCTTTAACGTGCCCAGCGTATAGCACTGATACACGCAAGGATTGCCTGGGTTCCTGACCAGTACACCTCTAGTTGGGTGGGAAACACTGAAAAGCGTTTCTGAAAATTTCCGAGTAGCTGCCGGGGATCGAACCCCCGACCTCAGGACTGGGAGGGTTTAGGAAATGATCTTGATAACAAAGAAAAAGTAAAAAAAAATAAGAGCTAAAGCAAAAAAAATCCAAAATTACAAAGAACGAATTAAATATATCCAAGGTCTTAAACCTACATATATGGGACAAGGAATAAAACATCACATTCCATATAAAGTTTTACCAAATGGACAATATGGTAATTTAATTATTAACTTAAATAAACTTTATGGTCAAAATAAATTAATTGCTAAGGATAGAATAACTGGAAAAGAAGTAATTAACACTAAAGTAAATAATGATTTAATTGATCTGGTTAATAAAAGATATAACAATAATAAAAAACATTCAATACTTTCTAGGAAAATATTTAAAGAATTAACAGAAAAATCAGGATTACCTATCAATAAAAGGTCCATGAAATTTAAAAAAGTAATTAGAGGACAAGGTTATGACGTTTGTCCATGTACATTTGTAATCCAGAAGAACTGGTTAATAGCTTAGAGTTAATTTGTGGTTCAATTGATCCCGGAAATAATAATGAAGAACTTAAAAATGAAGGTATTAGCATAATTGATGAACTATTAAAAATAAATAAATTGTTACCAGAACAACATGAAATGTTGTATAAAAAATATTTTTCTTGAATATATAAATGGAACAAAAAATAGTATTAAGTTCTGAAGCAGTTAAAAACAACACTAAAAATACTCCAAGCGATTCTACAGTTAGATTCGGTCGTTCCTTAATTTTAGATAAAAATAAAACTTATGTTGTTGGTTTGGATAGTATTAACACTATGACTTACTCTTGGCATAATATTAGTGATGAATATGATAATAAAAGAATTCGTTATAATAATGGTTTGGAAAGATATTATATTTCAGAATGGTTCTTACAGTTATACAGACATTAATAATTAAATTAATTATATTAGGGAAACACTAATAAGCAATGGTGATTTTGAATTTGATAAATCAAACATTGCACCTATAAGTCTGGAATTTAATTTAAGTAGTTTTAATGTTTTGATTTCAATTCATGATAATTTTATGTTGGATTTAAGAATGTCAAATTTTCATACATTGCTTGGATTTGAGAAAACAGCTTTGAGAAATACTGAATGGGGAACTACGACACCAAATATAACTAACTCTGTGGATACAATTTATATTCATTGTGATCTTATTGATAATTCGCTTGTTGATGGTAATTTTAGTGATATTATCTATGTTTTAAGTACTGCAGATTAAACAAGAGCTTATCCATTTAAAAAGAACCAAACAGAGTCGGATATTCTGAAATTAATAAGAATGTTATAAATTCAATTAGAATATATATTACAGATGTATTTGGTAGAATAATTAATTTTAACGAAGTTGAAACAAGTTTTACACTAATTTTAAAAGAAATATAAAATTTAGTTTTATATAATGTACAAAAAAGTTTATGACAAAAATAAAAGAATATTTATTTATGTTGATGTTCAAACTTGAAAAGAAATTGAAGAAAAATTTATACAGGGTAGACCTGCGGTCTCCGAGGACGCAGTCCTTGGTACAGGTATCTTTGATACTTTAACAAAATTAATTCAATTTTCTGTTGCATCTGCTGGAAAAAAGCTTTAGAAACTGCAGGAAAAGCAGCACTTGAAAGTGGAACCGGAAAGAGTTTAGCTGCTGATAAAATTACAGAAAAAAATAAAAGTTTTAAAAAACCCGCTCGTAATGACATTAAAAAAACCTGCTGTTGGTAAACCTGTGGTTTCCGAGAGTTCCACTCATGGTATTTTAATTGCTAAGGAATTACAAAAAACAAATTCAAATAATAAGGAGGAGGATATATATATAAGAATAAATAAATTATTGTCAGGGTCTGGGACTTCAGCTCGGCGTAAGCGTATTAACAGATTAATTTATAAAAATAAAATAATATATAATATATATGTTTAGAACAAAACAGTATTGTGAAAGATATGAACTAACTCCTATTCAATTAGATAGACCTTTAATTTCTATCTTGGGAAATAATGTTAATCAACAAAAAAGTGGATATCATTTTACAATTAATGATAAAAGTTCATATTTTGATTGGTTTAATGGTTATTTTGAAGTAAGTTTTAAAGTTAATAAACTTGCTGATAATAATAATTATGATGTTGGAGATCAAATTGCTTTAATTAATAATGCAGCTTCAATAATTGATCAGCTAATAGTTAAACAAAATGGAAGGATTGTCTATGATTGTAATAATTTATTTAAGGTAATTAACTTAAAAAATTTAGTTGAATTATCTAAGGATTATGCAGAATCAACTGTAACAAACGAATTCATTTATTTAGATACTACTGCTGTTGCTGAATGTAGGCATGACCAAGCTGGATATAATCCAGGTTTTGCTGCTAGGAAGTTATTAATCCAGGGTGGTAATGAGGTAAATGCTAAAATTCCATTAAATAATTATTCATTTTTTCAGGGTTTGGAACAAAACATGTTACCCCAAGTCAAATTCAAATAACATTACAATTAACAAATGATAATGAATTTATTTTTAGAGCTGGCGGAGATCCAGATAGGGTAATTGTAACTAAATTAATTTTGTGGGTTCCTCGTTTAATTTTCAATGATTATGGATTTAATTTAATTTCTGAAAGATATACAAAAGCAAGGTGGAAATACTTACGTGAAATGATAACACAATCAACAGATACACGACAGACGAACATAACTTTTAGAATAACAGCTGGTGTAACAAAACCCGAACATGTGTTTGTTTATTTACAACGACCTGATAAAAGTAACCCGGAATCCACATTTATTAGATACATTTAAAGCTAATGCAGGAGATAATGATTGTACTTTGGAATCTTGTCGTCCTGAAGCTGGTAACGGTGTTTTTTTTATCCCGAAACGGAATATACAAGTATATCAAGAATTTATGATGATGTTCTTAATTATTCTTATAAACAAATTAATAAAACTACTGGAAGTCTCTTAAATAGATCAAATTTTCAAAGTTTGTTTGGATTTGTTCATTTTAACTTAGAATTTAAAAAGGAAGGAATTACAGAAGATCCTAAGCATATTACATTAACAGCTAAATTAAATGTTCGGCCGGCAGCTAATGTCCGTGTTTATGCAATTGTATTGTATGAAGAAACAGTTTAAATAAATACTATTGGAAATGAACTTGTTATTGTTTAAATAAAATAAATTTTAAATATATAATGACATCAAATTATATTGAATATAAAGTTAACCTATCAGATGGACAAAAGAAAAACTTAGCGAAAGCTTATAACAACAAAATTTCACATACTTTTAGATTAAAATATGAACAATTACGTGGAAACTTTCCTTTACTTTTAACAAAAACACAGATTAATCAAATTAACAACTCTATTAGGAATAAGAAAGGATTAGAAATTACAATTTCAAAAAAACAAATGTCCAGTCAAGGTCAAAACGAAGGTTTCTTAGAAGCTTTAGCTGAGTTAATAGGAAAAACAATTCTTCCAATGGCAGCAAAAATAGCTCCAAAAATATTAGCTCCTCTGGGTGTTGGTGCTTTGTCTGGGCTTGCCAGTACTGGTGTCAGTAAGTTATTTGGGAATGGAATGATTTCGGTAGCTAATAATAAGAGAAATATGATAATACCATATCTTACGCCTAATCAAAGAAAACAATTAAGGGGAACTGGTGTAATAAAACTTACTCAAAAACAGAAACAAAATGGCGGCTTCTTAGGTATGCTTGCGGCTAGTCTAGGGAGACCTTTGATTACATCCTTGTTAAGTGGTAAGGGGCAAGGTCGGGGCATACAGATAGATTCACAAAGAAGACCTTACAGACGAATTCCTATTGTAAAAAAAAAATTATAATCAAACCAATCTCTAACTTTGAAATTGAACAATGAGTAAAACAATTAAAAATTAAAAACTTTAGGGGTGTATTTAGTAGAAATAATTTACCAAAAACAAATGAATCAAAGATTGAATGTAGAATAATTAATTTAGATAACTTTATCGGACCTGGAACACATTGGGTGTGTTATGTCGGGAAAATATACTTTGATCCATTCGGCCTTCCTCCACCAAAGGAAATATTCAAATATATACTTGGAGTAAAGTATAACAACATACAATATCAAGACAAAACAAGTGTATTGTGTGGTTATTATTGTTTATTTTTCATAAAAGTGTTACAAGATGGTATAAACATTTATGATTTATTGTACAAAATACTAAAAGTTAACAATCTAAAACAAAATGAACAAACAATCACTTCCTATTTCATGTCCCGTTAACACACCTGCAGAAAATTGTGAAACAATCCTACGCTTGAGTGAACAAGTCTAGTTCCACAGATCAATATCCTGCAGAAAATTGTGAAACAATCCTGCGCTTGAGTGAACAAGTCTCAATAATTGATAGTTCCACAGACAGATCAATATCCTGCAAAGAATTGTGAGACAATCCTACGCTTGAGTGATTTGGTTGTTTGTACAGCATTTATCAACCATTCATTCCATTTCTTTATTTCGGGGTCGTCGGGGTAAGTGTTCCTCAAATGTGTATTAATGTAATCAATATTGCGCGAGAATTCTTGAATACTCCTGAAATGAAATAAAGAAAATACTTTTTAAAGTCATGTATCACTTACGTTTTCTGCAGTCAATATCAAAATATTCAAGCAGTGGGTAAATATGCTCAGCGTCACTGAAAAGTTACCGCCCTAATGAACTTTATATTTTAAAAATCGCATTGGGCTGTGTTAAAAGCATGACACGATTTATTTTTGACGTAAATGAAACGTCACTGTCAAATTCGATAAACTCCATTTAACGTATGGGCTGTGCGTGTAAACTGACTTTTTTCCAGCAATGCTGACATGTACGAAAATTCTATCGCAAGTCATTCATCGCACTTGAAAGACAGTCGACAGACTAAAAGGAATACGTTTAAAAAGCAGAATTTCCTTGCTAAGAAATGCCATCCGGTAATTTGCATGGTTGGTGTTGACCTTTCGTGTCGTGAAATTGCACGCCGTATGTGCTGTTCTCGCCTGACTTCTAAAGTTAGTCAAAAGATAAGAAAAATAACACTTACGTTTTAATTGTTTAAATTCCTTCCACCGTATAAATTAGTTGTTATCCTACTTCTTTATGTCAATAATTTATCGTAATAATGTCCTTGAATAAAACACTTGCCAACTCACACGTCGCGAATGTTCTAGAATCCGATAACCGCCAGACAGCGAAATACTCTTACTGAAAAAAACGATCAATATTGCGTGCGTGTTAAGGCTGAAACTATTCTGTAATTGTTTTCAGTCTTGATAAAGATTTTGAAAGTTGAATTTATATTTTTCAGTACTTTATTAAACCAGAGGTTTTCGTTGGATTCAAAATCTGTGGTTATTTAATTGTGTAAGTGGATCTTGTTCCCAGGGATTTGTGTTCATCAAACCAGAGGTTTTTTGAATTGGTCAGTGTTGGTCAAAATGAGGTCAATTTGGCGTCAAAAGCGCCAAAACCCTTATTTATATAACTACTAAGAGGTATCTAAGCACCTTAGTTTCGTAGCATTTTTTTCGAGTAAGCAGGGTTAATTTTTCGTACACAGTTACATGTCTGTAAACCTAGCTAACTTATGGACCTACTGTTTTTAGTTATAGCAATTGTTTGTATCAGAGTCTAGATCTGATAATGTTACCCAAAAATGTTTTTCAGTTAATTACACTGACAAACAAACAGACACATTAATGAACAGACAGACAAAACAGAATCCCTGTCACTTTTTCTAAGAAAATAGGCCGAGCGCTCAATAGCACTTATATATGTTCCGTTTAAAGGAAGCTCTAAAAGTCTCAATAAAATAGGGCTATTGTAACAGTAGCTCGATCTGGGATGATGTATCTCGAGTGTATTTTTGCCAGACAGGATCTCACGAGGCACGCAAGCGTTGAGTGTGATCCGATCTTGCAACCTCCATAAGAGCCAACTACAAATTCCCGCAGATCTAAGTCTACTGTTATAATGAACCTCTTATTATATGCCTCCACATGTTTTGTTACTGAAATAAATCTTCAATGTTTATCGATATTGAAATGGAACTGAGTGAGGTTTTTATGTACGCTATGTATAGAATTGTGTCAGGTCATGCATGTTAATAAAAGTAGTCTTGCAACATACAATACAAAAGGTACAATACAGATTTTTTCTTGCCTGTTCATATTTACTTGTGAAATACAAGCCGATTTTTTTACAGAATTTATGTAAGTATATAATAAAGATCTATTCTGTTTTGAAAGAAACATAAAAGATCTAAATCAACAGGTAAGGGAAATAATCTAGGCTATGAATTTTCTAATGGGGTCGAAAACTGCCGACACAATGTTTTTATGTCGGCAGATATCGACACCCCATTCTTTCCTGTATCATTGGCATCTTGGTTTTATTTTCCTCCATAATTTTTGTCAAGGACGTCTTTCTCACCTGTCCTCGTGTTGCAAACGCGAAAATAACTAAATTTTCAAAAGCAATTTCAAGGGAGACAAACTATCTACCTTACGACTTGCGATAACTCTTCAAAATATTGCTGTGGGAGATACGTCCTATCAGTAAGAACAATATCTTGATATAAAACGATAGTGTGCAGGAGTTTCGCATTGACTCACAGACATTAAGGAAGAACTTGTGACGTCATAAAAATGTCACAGAAAATAATAAAGACTGTGGCATTAACATAAATAAACTCTAACAATTAGGGTGTCGATAACTGACGACTGTCGGTATTACCCAGCATTACGCTATTTGTAAATTTACAGATAATTTATAATTTTACAGATTTTTCGATCAATAAATTTAAAGATCAAATGTTTGAAACTGCTAAAATCATACTTTGACTCAAAATCACAGGGTGAAATTTATTATTAATTAATTCACTTTCCGCACAAGAGCTTTGTAGCTCGTGTTATATGTTGGATTATATGTGACATTAAATAAAGCTTACCTTTACTTTTACTTTTACCTTTATGGTAAGCATAAATAAAGGTCAGTTGTAACTTTCAGTCATTTCTGTTGACTAAAATTGATTTTTTTTTTGAAAATGCCAAAAATTCAAAGTCAATAAAAATGGCTGAAAATCCCAAATGATATTAATTTGTCCATACTGTAAACAAACCAATTAATTTAAAGCTGGAGTTTTGGGAATAAATGTAATTTCATCAATTTTCATACACACAATCTGTAAATTTACAGATTGAAAATTCTGGACGGATTACACCAAACCGGAAGTGACTACTCAGTGTTTTACGTGTGAAATAGTCCAAAATGTAGTTCCATGCTATGGATGAAATCTGGTATAATGAGTGACATGAGGAGGTGACAGTTAAATTTTTGGCTTATGTTTTTTGCTTATTGTATTGAGAATAGATCTATACCATTTTCATTGTAAATTTCCTGGAATAAGTTTTATTCTTTGCGAAAAATGTCTACCTACGCGAAATTGCTAAACAGCTGTTTTCAACGGGGCATTTTTAGAGGGTGATGTTTCTCAGAACAGATTGTTTTTCTTATATACAACATAACATGTCAATATTTTTCTATTTTTGATAAGAAGACATGTTATACTAAATGACCATATATGGTTTTCATATCATTGAAATGCTCTAAAGTGCTGAAAATGAGGTCTGAATGTTTTGTTATTAATATGAAATAAATAAGGAATTGAATTGGTAGAATGTAACCTTCTGTAAATTTACAGATTATCTGTAAATTTATAGATAATCTGTAAATATACCACTTTCCAAGACCTGATGGACACGTGTATTGTCAATTGACGGAATCGGCAAAATCAGTAACTTGAATAAGTTAATTGGAGGATTATCTTTTTGGTGGTGGGGCAACCGCTTGTCGTTTATTAGAGCAAAAGTGTAAACTCTTTGATCTAATTGTCTGCTTAAATTTTTCTTTAATGTAATATTTAATGAAGTAATTAGAGTCTATTTGATAAAATTAATGATTTCCAAACTTCGAGATACGATAAAAACTAAAAACAATCATCAGATTATCTGTCATAAGTTAGAAATGGCTCATTATGATCAGCCACAAAATTTTAACTTTCCAAAGTGGTCTTTTGGTCAAAAGTCTCTTGAGCTGCGTCCATTTCAAGCTAAATGGTTTGATGATGTCACTCTTTCTAGTTTTTTACTCTTTTTATGAATGGTTCGTTGGCTCAATATTTTTTGATGATGGTTGAAGAGTAAAGCTCATTAAATATGTTATAAGCTTCCAACACATTGATACAGTGGCTCCGTTTTACAAATGATTGGAATGTCTACAGTTTGCAAGACAATGACTGAGATGTTTTGAAATATCAGTGACTTTCAGAATTATTTCAAGCAATGCTAAAATAGAACTACTTGGTAAAATTGGCACACTTGATATAATTGGTTATATGGTATCTAAATGCAAGGAAATTGTGTTGCAAAAAGATTTCCCACAACCTGGGAAGGGACACCCCTCCCATACCCACCCTGTTAATGTCTCGCGTCGCCGGAATACCAGATGCCTTGTGAAGCCCCTGAAGGAAAAGCTTGCCCTAGAGGCAACATTTATGACCCTATCTTCAAGAAACTTGGTCAGAATGTTTATCTTGTTAATTTCTGCTGACATTTATATATTTCAACAAAAGCAACATGAATATGCCACATCTGATATTATTATTATTATTATTACAGCATTCTGCATCTACAAGGGTGTACCATACAGTCAAGGTCAGACCTGGGATGATGGATGCCAGAATATTATGTTGCTGTGGCAATGCTGATATAACATGGTTGGCAGATAACCCCTATTGATTTTGAGGTTTGTTGTTCAAAAGTCATGAGAAAGGTCATGTGGACCTTGACCTACGTTTGGATAATTTTTTCATCATGTGTAAAGCAAACATTAAGGCTCGAATTGTAGAAAAGTTTTTAAGTGACCTGTGTAAGTTGACTGTATGATCTGTGCAGTTACACGGTGCACAATCACTTGACTTGTGACGTTTCAACTGGGGTATCATGCCAAGCAGAATTTGTAAACTAAACGGTGTTTTTGAAGGTAAAGTTTTTAATGATATACTTTTGTAAAATGACACCTAGCTGGTGCAAGTCCTTATATCAATGCGTACCTCCGGTGATGTAACATATGATCCTGTCTGCTTTAGTGCTCGGCATTTTGGATACATAACAACAGAAGAATCGTTTGAGCCCGCTAATCATAATTTACAAATAAGTCTGGAAAAAGCAAAATAAAACTTTGAATGGATGTTGTTTCTTCAAATCTCACAAATTTCTTCAACTAGATTTTTTTTTGTAAATTTATCAATATCACATTGTACTGCAGACGACTTACTCTAACACTGCTTACTTTACTATGGTCACGTGACCACACCGGAAGTGAACTGTACATGGATCTATGTTGAGCAGCTTTAATGCTGTCGCATTGTGAGTCCCAACGTTTTGTGAGTTTTTAATTGGTAGAACCAAACCTATTGTAATTATGCAAATTAAACTGTTGCTCCTTTTTTTCTCTTTTTTTTATATACAGAGTAATTGTACGGTAGTTTGCAGTTTTTTTTACGAAGGATCTGAGTGTAATTCTCCAGCTAAAATGGTTTGTTAAACTGCCCATGTGTGGCCAAATCCATAAAGCATCTCGGAAAAGTTTTAGCCTTACATATTTTTTCAACTTTACGGTAAAGAAGGTGTAATGAGCGGGATTTTCCAAAAACAAGTTGCATCCTTCATAACTTGTTTAAATAATAGTAAAAGTTGATCTTCACCCGATATTACATTGTATTGAAAAGGTAAAATTCGTACTTCTTACGCAAATGGCGTCGAGAAATCACATTTTAGCTCAACCCTAAATATATATAGTTGTGATGTTTCTGTTTTTATGGAGATTAATTTATTTTTTGGGTTGTCCATTATATCCAAAAAGTAATTATGTTTCATTTGGTATAACAGGCCCATTGAAACCTATATATTTTCAAACGGAATGACTAAGTAGTGTGTTCTTTTTTTTCACAAATACAATTATGATAAAAAAAAATTGAATTGTAATATGAGCGAAAAATACACAGGGGTCTCCTTCGTTTTCGTGGTATTGTCTTAATTTTCTCCTACCCTATTTTCACACGCAGCTATTGCACACTCAATTTTTACATACAAATGCTTGTATCTAAGGGAAACATAAGTTAATCACCAAAAAAAGTTTACAACAGCATAAATTTCATTCTAAGTATATTCTTATTTCGTTAGCCAGTTTCGATTTCTTTCCGATCTTTATTGTTACGCGTGTATACCTGAATACATGTTACACACAAAAGCGGCGTAATGAAAAACATAAAATAGCACTTCTTATTAAACATTTTACTGATCGTTCACCTCTCAGTATGTATCTTTTATTTTCTGAAAATGTTCCTGAAATGTTTTTGAATGAAATAAAGTTATAAAATGACTACCAGGTTCATTTTCACGCTGCGGTGCTAGGAAAATTTTGACTGTGCATATCAAAGTCTCGACCAACTTAAAAGTCAGAATTAGTCGGGAAGAATTATTTCTTGTTGTGGCCTTTTGGGATTTTAAGCCCATTTTCGTCAACATTTTATTATACATTTACATTTTAAATACTAAACTCTTTCTCTACAGTAACTTACAATTGTCGCATTGAAAAATATTAGTCACGGATAGAGGTTATTTCGAGGGATCACCCTCTCAGGAATACATTTTTTATTTTATTATACCAAAAAATTAATGAAATGATTTATTTAACATTAAAAAAATTATTACTTACCAAATAATGAAGACAGAATTAAGGAGGCTTTACTAGTAAGCACTTAGAAATTGTCGCGACTTTGCTGTATAAAAAGACTTTTTGATAGGTATAGTCTTGCGGTTATATATCGCTGTATTTATGGGCATACTTCAACAAAATCAGCAGCAGTAACATTCGAAAAACGGCGATAACTACGGAACATATAATGAGAGCACTCATTTTCTTAGGAGTTAGTAGTTAGTTAATTTCCAATCTGATGGTGATAGTTTCAATTTAATATTTGATGAAAAATTGTTTTCAAAATTTTGCATGTAGAACAAGTCATTCAAAAGCAGAAAAGAAAAATAGGCCGTGTTCACACATGTATGAACACAAGATAAAGTAATTTAATCCTATGTATAAATAAGCGCGTCGTCTTTTAATCAGTACGAAAGTATCGATCTCTCATAGGGAGACATGAAAATATAATATCACATGCGCAGAAAAACAAAATAGCGTTGTTGCGCATGTGATATGAAATTATTGTGTTTATCATTAAATCTATATTTATAGTCCTTTCCATTGTTCTAGATGTAGTCACATGTTCAACGATAAAAAGTCGTATTTTCTCGAAGGCAGAGCCAAACACACGTATTGACCTCCAGCTGTGACGTCAACACGTTATTACGTTAAAACAATGCGACGTCGTATACAATTAACCTCGAAAGATGACCTAAGGCTGCAGACATTTGTATCTAATGTTTATACTTATGAGTAGCCTGGATTTAATAATAAAACAATTGTCGCCTTTTATGTGTGGTCGATATGTGGATTTATCGACCTGTTAAAGCGATATCAAGTCGATGAATTCGCCCGAGGTTGATATTGCTTTTATCAGGCCGATAAATCCACATATGAGCCACGCCATGAGAAAACCAACAATATCTATTGCGATTAGAGAAACCGTTAGCGAACAGCATAGATCCTGACCAGACTGCGCGGATGTTGGTTTTCTCATGGTGCGGCTCATATCAACCTCACCAAAAGGCAATAATTGTATAATATCAAATGCGCAGAACTTGATTGAAAATAACGATTTTGCGCACGAGATATAAAAACGTTTGGAAATATGATATATTATTCAAGTTAAACTATAATGGGAAAATTGCATTGGACATTTTGGGGGTATAATAATTTAACATCTGAATTGCACACATTTGTAATCCATGCTTTAAAATGTTCATTTTAAAAACAATAAAGTTAACATTGTGTGAATAGTTGTATAAGCATAGGCTGAAATAGTTCGTAGTCCGACCAGACCGTTTTTTTTTATTCTGTGTTTGAAATAAAAAGATATGCTATAGTATTATTTCAAATATAAAAGAAAGAGAAATAAAATATGATTAAATTATCTAAAAAACAAAAATAAAGTTAGCAGTAAATTGTTAAAACACGAAAGTTTATTGCTATCACTACCCTCCCATTTATCCATATTAGATATTTACCGTTTTTTATTGTTTTGTTTTAAACAGACTGAGCGGGCATGTTTCGAGGTGGGTGGGGGTGGGGGTGGGGTTCGGGATCGAAACTTTGCGAAAAGATTTGGAAACGGCACCGATCTTTCATATTTTATACTCCAGTTCATTCATTTCTACAACTTACTGTAACTCCGGGTATCATCTCCATACATATCACCCGGTTTTGTTTAAAGCTAAATCATTTTTATGATATTTTTTTTCCAGTTTTTTTAGTTTTCTTGTATTTCAGGAACAAAGACCTATTTACATAGAGTTATACCTCTTCTGGAAATGTTTACTTTGATACTTTTTATGAAATTTTGTAATTGTCTCCCTTTAATATGAAAAAATGTAAAAAGTGGACTATTTTTTTAGCTTTTGATATAATTTATAGTTTTATATTAAAAGTTGAATACTTCAACAACCTGAAACAAATGGCAAGTATGAAAACAGCGCATAGCTTCGAAGTTCATCTTTTTTCGATCTATCTTGGTTGCGCAACCGAGATAGGCAAAAGGAGTATAATAATAATTTCATAAACTTACATTTCTAGGTCACAATAGCCTAAATAGTTTTCCCTATATATTCTATATAAAACTGACCTTTTTCAAAGAGCTACCAAACATAGCTAGACCCATTTCAGAGAACAAATCCTTACCTCATTTTAAAGAGTTATGATAAAACTGATATAAAATGAAGAGAAAAGTAGGGGTCATGTATCTTCTAAGAGAGATTTCTCTGGTCACATTTACTTACTGTAAACTGACATCAAAATCACACTGCTATGACCTGGAAGTACTACTCATACTAAAATGGAGCTTGACTTCACCAAATACAACCTGCTCTCCCATTTTTCCTACCAAAATGTCAACAATACATCCACAATGAAATTTAAACTAAAACTAGCCTCAATTTAGACCTCTGTTGCCATGCCAAGTGAAAAATTAGTGTTCAAATACCTGGCAGCCATTACGCGACTAGACCAGATGGCTCCCACGCTGGTTCCTTTAGTTTAGTTAGGCCTCTAGTTAATTTTCGCAAAACGTGTACTTATCAATGCAAATCCTTGACAACCTTAACATAAGAGTGTTTATATTCATATGTTTCCTAAGGCAAGATATATTTATTAAATTAATACTTATGGTAAAACGCTATCTTGGTTGGGCAACCAAATTTTATAAATACTTCCAGTGCACTGTATATGCTCCTTCGCCGTACTACACAACCTAGTTCACATCGTTAGGTGTGAAATAACGACGTACCATTAACTAGCCTGTCAAGTTCTGTTGAAAGTATCCTGCAAACTGCTATCTCATGTCTGTCCGGTACACAAAATGACACATCGACTGCCGAACGTATTACTTCTTTGATTGAGTGTGATTCAAATATCTTGTTATTTTAGGTCTTTGCTTATGTCAAGTGCAATACTTCATCAAACATACGTTTAATCAATATTAAATACTTTGCTTGTACTTTTGAATGACGGTTTTTAAGATGACGGTATAACCATTCGTAATTATATTAGCCCTCCGTCCGTAAGTTTCCGGTGGTTTCCGTACAATCTCGGAATCGGCTATTTCCATAAACCGGTTTAAGCTCCCCAGTGGTGTTTTTGCCACTGACCGTTTCAAGGCGGTACCCAACTATGTTCCTTTGTTTGTTCGTTTTGTCCCAATGTGTTGGCTTGTGTGTGTGTGTGCGTGCGTGCGTGCGTGCGTGCGTGTGTGTGCTATGGGTTTCGTTTTGGGGAGGCTGCGTTTTTGGTACGTGGCATTCCCTGTTTGATATTTGTCTTTGTTTTTTTGGGCCGGGCTGGGCCGGGTTTTATTAATAACCTGATAAGACAGAGATCGGGTGGGCAAACGCCGAGCGTCCATGTTTTTTGTAAACAGTAATGTTTTTCTAACGGCTTAAACTTCCTTAAAACACAAATTATATCAATATTTTTTTGACCATTGGAAAGGTTATAAAACAAGAAATTTATTAATAATTTTTAATTATTATTTCGAAGTAAAACGGATTAATTATGAACGCTTAACTTACAGTGTTTTTTCTATTAAGTTTGAGCATCGCTTCGCCGCTATTAAAGTCATATGTCATTTAAATATGGTAATTCATTTTAAAAAGATAATTGCATAGGAAAATATGAAATCGTAAGCATTTCAAAACTTTGAATTTTTAAAATCCTTAAATAAACGAAAAAGTTATTAAAAATTAAAAATCCCCATCCCATACATCCAGATAAACAGGTTTTAATGCGTGACGTCACGGCGATCTCTCCTATATAAAATCAAATTACACTTAAAATAAAAAAAAAGTACATGGCTTATTTTCGTTAACATTTCTTATTTTCGCGAAAATAACCTTATTCGCACTTTAAGCCTACATTGTACTTTAGATGAATGCGTCAAAATCGCTTACGAAAATAACATTAAGTGCGAAAATAAGCCTTTCCTATTGTTTTCTTTACATTTTCGCCCCATTTAAAGACAATATTGACACATGTTTATCAATAAAAATCACTGATATTTGGTAGACTAAAATAAAGATCGATTATCGTTTCATTCTTTTGCAATAATACTTCTTTAAATAAATGCAAATATACTGATAGTCATAACCGGAATTTCTCAAATGAATAAAGAAATGTTTTTATAATAGTCACACTTTTCTTTGAAGTTTAGCATTATCCGATGTCACCACAATCGCTTAATTGATTGTTAATTGCAATGCGCACTGCAGATAAATATACACATGCCGTATATCAACAATCAATTAATCAAGGTGTGGTAATCCAATCAAAAATGATATGTTATTTGTAGTAGCCATTTAAGGGAACTATGGAAGGAAACAATATTATTTCAAAGAAACATAAATCGCTATTTTATATGATATATACTATTTTTCTATGTAAATTACCCGTTTTCCTGATTATGATTTTAAATATTAATAGAATGAAGAAGGTGACATCAAAAATTTCTATGAAAGACATTATAATTATTTATATTTGGTTGAACCCAATAGAAATGAGATGCATGTATCGTTTACCAAAAACAACACCAACAAAAATTATGGAGATTTAAAAGAAGTGACTTTATTAATAATCAGCGAAATCGGCACATGGTTGAAAAAAAAAATATTCATTTTTTTTTTTTTTGGTTTATTTATAGCCATGTACTAAAATAGTCTTTTCGATGATTTTTAGAAAATAAATAATTAAACACCAAGTATTTAATGTGTTATATCAAGGTTTTAAATAGATTCGTTCATAAATTATTTTCGTATACATAGGTACCGTTACTTTCATTAATGAAAGATACAAATAATGACCAAATCGGGGACGAGTTGACTGGGGGACGATTTGACTTGATACCTTATAGTCTTTAAGAAAGTAAAAGAAGATATTTGAAAAAAATATATTAAAATTTAAACGATATGGCTTATTTTCACATTTATAACGGCTATTTTCGTAACTGAAATCAGCGCTGTCTGACACATAAGTGATTACTATTTCATTATTATACGTTTAAAACCGATCATTTTGCGTATGGGGGCATGTACTGTTATAGACTTTAAGAAATAAAAAAAAATATTTCAAAACTAATCTGATATAAAAGATATAGCTTATTTTCGCATTTATTACGGTTATTTTCGTAAGCAAAATCAGCGCGGTTGGCATATAAATGATGATTATTTCATTATTATGGGATATAATTCACTCATTTTTCGTATGGAGCATGTACTAATATAGTCTTTAAGAAACTAAAAAAAAAAGAATTGAAAAAAATAAACATATATAAAAGATATTGCTTATTTTTGCATTTATTACGGTTATTTTCATAAGTAAAATCAACGCGGTTGGCATATAAATGCTGATTATTTCATTATTACGAGATATAATTCACTCATTTTTCGTATGGAGCATGTACTAATATAGTCTTTAAGAAACTAAAAAAAAAAGAATTGAAAAAAATAAACATATATAAAAGATATTGCTTATTTTTGCATTTATTACGGTTATTTTCATAAGTAAAATCAACGCGGTTGGCATATAAATGCTGATTATTTCTTTATTATTATATAAAAAATCACTCTTTTTTCGTATGAAGGTGTGTACTAATATAGCCTTTAAGAAAGTAAAAAAAGAATTTTAAAAAATAAAGAAATATAAAAAATATGGCTTATTTTCGTAAAAAATCTTATTTTCGCGAAAATAACCTTATTTTCGCATTTTAGGCCTACCGCATTGTACCTTCGCACCGGTTGCGCCAACGGAAGTGTCACGCTTTTTGATAAAAGTTTAATTCAAGAACTATGGCTCATTTCGATCCTCCAGTGATTCAAGAGAATGAAAATGGTTGGGGTCCATGTAGTGTTCCTGAGAAATACAAAGATATGCCATATCAACCGTTCGCGAAAGGAGACCGTTTAGGAAAGGTAGGGACAACACCGTCAACACGTGTATGCGGCTGCCTACTGGCTAGTCCAAAATATTAGACGTGTACATACTCATTTTACCTTCAACATTCATTATTTTATTATTTTACATTTTATTTTCAATCTGCATTGTAACGTCTAAAAGGGCCCTAATCAGTAGAATGTAGCATTTTCTCACACGAAAAATATACGATATACGCAGGTTTAGACAGTCCAGCCTACCGTTATTTATCATATTCTAGTAATATATCGTTTAAATTTACCTTTAAAAGCCCTCATATCCAATATATGTCACTTGTGTAGTTTTCAATACACATTCCGCCATTTTTCAAGCATATTCAGCAGGTTATAATATATTTAGAATCGACTTAGACGAAAACAATTTTCCACGTGAACTATTTGCCAATTGATCCAGAGGGAAAATATTTCGTCTAAAATTGATTCTCAAAATAAACTGTGTTTACACAACATTCGGAATAGACCGGCAATGTTGCACACCATAATACAGATAAACGGCAATACATACAGTGGAAAGAAACAACTCGATATTTATATATGAAAAGTAACTTTTATTTTATAATTATTCACATGTGCAGTTGAAAAAAGGATTATTTCGGTGTAAGTAGTGTTCTTTCACTTCGGATTGGGTTATGTTGTTCATAATTTGAAGATTAGAGGCGACATGAAGTGTGTTCGCTTCTCACTACATGTTATACATGGCGATCCGATAAGACCTGACATAACCGATAGACGTCAAAATGTTAAAATATGTTATGTCAGGTCTTATTGATAGGACTACCTACTGGCCTAAGACCACAGTCATTTTTACTATCCTTCGATCATCTGTTTTGACGCTCATGAGTTTTTTGGCGCCCTTATTTATTTTGCTGTCAAATAGGTATAAGTGACCTTTTATGATGCCAAATTACACACGTTTGCAAGGCAGGCAATATTTTACCTTGCTGAAATAAAACATTAATGCATTCAACAGATTTACAGTAACTTAAGATTATATTTTTTCATACTTTGGTGTATTTTTATGTCATTTTAATAATGCAAAAATCTCCAGTCCTTTAAAAACTTAATTCTTACAGGAGCAACTGGTCATGAATTCATATCTTGGTTTTCTCCTTCCCTCAGCTATTTTTTCAAAGTCACAAGACAGTTCTTTGACTGAAATTTTGAATAAATTTTAGATTTTTTCACTCTCCTGTAGGCTACTGGTTTCCCAGTAGTTTCCGGACCCAAGTAGTTTTCCGGACCTTTTACATTTCGTGCTGTAAAGACTTTACGCCGTCGTGAAGCATCTGGGTAATAATATCATATCATCTAGACCTTTGTTGCCTTTACATAACAGCAAAAACCTAGCATTACCGAGCTTATTTATTATTTGAAAATCCCGGTTGTTTTTACTTACTTCGATGTAATGTTTACACAAGAGATTGTCAACTGCAGGGTAATTCCAGTTACAGTGCGCATGCGCGGAAATTGAGGCCCCTTGAAGGTAAAGATCAGTCAATTGATGCTCCCAGTGACAGACGATACAGTAAAAACTTTCCGATAGTAATAAAATAAAACAATGAAAGCCAGAAAAAATCGACCTATACATTAAATCATCGATTAAAAATAGGAACCAAAATAGACAGGAATTTACCTACGATACCGTCTTTCAATCAAATGTTTGGCAGCAGTGTCCATGCCCGAGTGGTCAAGGGCGTTAGACTACCAATTTTGAGACCGGTCTTGTTCTTTTTTTTCTTTTTTTTTTTAAAAAAGCTGTAATTATATTAAAAGTTCTTAATTTCTTTTTTGTAATATTACCAGTCCGCTAAATACGTCCCGTCATTTTAGTCTGACGTTGTAAACGTCATTCAAACGTAATTAGACGTAACTGTAATGAGCGTAAATTATAAATCTAGTACTTGTTAAATTCTTGAAATATACTTTTCAAATCGTCATCACGCCTAAGAATTATGTTTTAATTTTGAATATATATAACGAAATCGGAAATGTTTGCTTTTACAGAAAGGTAAAAACTGTTAAAATGAAAGGTCCGGAAAACTACTCTGACTAACTGAGATATTAATGGAATTAATTGCCCCGTTTGAGGCCTCATCTACATTTGTGTTATGAACGCAAGTGTAATTCGAATTCTGCGTGGTGTTAACGAAGAACCTAGCTTTTTTCTGTGAACATTTTATGTTTCTGCTATGATTTGTTTGGAAGTTACTCAGGCCTTTTTTTATGCTGATTTTAGGGCCGAAATTCGGCCCCATTCCCCAGTCTAAAAAGTATACTTTTTTCCCCACCTTGGCCAAAAATTCCCCATGCAAAAAAAAATGAAATTAGTTTTGATTTTCAGTCCTGATTTTAACAACTTTTCAGCAAATATATTCCTCCAAACAATGATTTCGCGACGTAAATTTCCCCTCCAAAAGGAACCTGGTACCGTTCCCCAAATTTACAAAAAAAGGGCTGTTACTGGCAAAAAATAGCGATTTCGGTCCGGAAACTACTGGGAAACCAGTATACACCATGTATCATTTGAAAACATTAAATTGATTTAATTGAATATGGATTTGCTGCTCTTTGTCAAATCTTGTTGTAAATAAAGAAGGTCATGTTTCTAATAGGTTTTCACTGATTAACAATATGTAAAATGAATAAAAAAAATTAACATTTTACAAAGAAATAGTAAAAAAGTCACTTAAAAAGATTAATATTAATTTATTTATTGTCCTTTTAAGTTTCAGGTCTCGGCTGCATTCACACAGAATTATACTAGTCAAATATGATTTTGGCCAGCCAAATATGATTTTGGCCGTATAGGCTCCAGAAAAGTGAAGTTTTGGTTAAGAGAGCCAGCCAATCAAAAGGCGTCATTTCTCATGAGCCTTAATTTAAAAAATATGGATGCCTCGATGGTCAGTCAGCAATAATACAAATATTGACACCTTTTTGCCCACAAAATTCACAAAACAGGAATAAAATAAAGGGAGACATGCCATAGTTTATAACAACACTATTTATTTGTTTAATTTATCTATATTACTAATGAAATACATGTTAGACTGCTTAAGGGCGTCAAAACTAATGACTCTAGGATATGTTCTATATAGGCACTGGACACTATAACAATTTTGCATGCATTCGAACCCCTATAAAAATACCTGAACTCAACAGAACTATTCAAGAGAAAAAATTCCAACCACAGTAAACATTGCGTTGACCGGCTCTTTTTTCCACCATTTTGAACCAAATCACATGCGTATGAAGAATACCCTCTAGATGGCCGCAAACAGGCAAAACAGGCCCTATCAAAAAGTCATGTTATGCATATTCTGACATTCTCATTCTGTCAAATTGTACATGTACCTACTATAGCTATTTCAATGACATTTTATAAAAAATACATTTCCTATTTTTCAAAATGTTACTTCATTTCTTAAGGCAATACCTTTCTAAAAATGTTAACAAATAATAATTGAATTTATTGCAAAAAAAGATTCTGCTCCATAAAGTTGTTTCTCCTACTTTTTCTCTCTTGATGCAAGAAAAAATGTAAACAAAAGGGAGACCACTACTTTCAACAAAGGGATAAGTTCCAGAATGCATAATTAGTAATGTTTTAGTTACTTCCCCTTTAGTGATGATAGACCATAAAAAATACAGGAAGTGAATAATTGCTTCTCCCTTAGAATTTCATAATTTCTGCTGCGCATGCGCAGTGAGCACTCTACGATTCGAAGTTTTGGAGGCAGATCGCTTGTAAATGCGAGTTGATAGTGATTTAATTTCTGCAATAATAAAATAGTTGTGAGGTAATCCATCATCTGTAGGAATTTCTTTTTGTTTGCTGCTGTATTTATGAAAATTGAAAATCATTTCCAACTTTCTATGTTACTAAATAAAAGCAAAGTTTCACCGCCGATTTTGTTCCTAAAGAACATGTCTTTTCCATAAAAAAAATCACGAGTTTATTTACGAATTTTCAAGCGAGTTGCACTTTCTACTTTCAATCGATGGCCGCCATATTTGTTTACATTAAAGGTCAAGGTCATTGAAATACCTACCTACTATTTCATATCTCCTCTATTAAATCATGCCATTTATAGAGTGTTCAGGCAGCTACTATTTCTTAAACATTTTCAGTCTATTTATGATGTCATATTAAAGTGCTCTTTTAAAGAAATGCAGAGGTGAAAATTTCATTGAAATCTGTCCATCGGTTTTTTAGTTATGAACATTTTAGTTTGAACAGGTGCGCTTATTTTGGTGACAAAATCCTATATATTATATACCGGTTTCGAAGCAGTTTCCGTCGGCTAGTAGTATCCGTCAACGTGTTATTTTACGTTTCGTGACGTTCTTCACAATGAAGTCGAGATTGTTTCCTTAACGCTACCCTGCAGTCCAGAGCTCTGTGAAATTTCAGCAACAAAGGGTAAAAACTTTCCAAGGAAACTTGAATTGTTCATTCCATAATTGTTTTGTTTACATTCCGCACATGGGGGATTTTACGTGCAACTAATGCGCATGCGCAAAGAATAACACCGTAATCCCCAGTTAAGTTGAAAGTTCCTCCTGGCAGTCGAAACCAGATGATTTACCAAAAATACATAATAAAGATAAAAATGAGTCATTATTGTGCATCGGCAATATTTTTTTTTTCACAATTAGAAAGCAAAAACCAATGTGAAATAGATGATTAGGTTACCCCTGCCAGATTTTCTTATCCAAGGGGGGTAACTGGTCACATACTATGTGCTATACAAAGTGACGGTTGTATCCTTACATAACTTATATGTGTATATAAGATATATAAATTGTCGGTATGATGTCAACTGGACGATTAGCTCAATCGGTAGAACATCGGCTTCACAAGCATGAGATCGCGAGTTTGAGTCCCAGGTTTTGCTTTTTTTTTTACCTCCTATTTTTCAACAAGCCTAATTTAACACCAGAACCTTCAAACTTTTTAAAATTGTATTAATTAATTTCACCAGAAAGATTAAAAAAAAACACGGATGGTGCTTTTCTAGTCGTATAAATATTAAAACAAAAATTGATGACGGAAACTGCTTCTGTAGTCAACCGATTCAGCTCTATTTATTCACCCCTTTTGGAGCCCCTCTGTGTGTTATCACGTGCGCTAGACACTATTGATATCTATGTTTTCGTAAAGCAGAAGAGCTAAGGTGTTCTCTTTGGGAGCATTTTACGGAACGGAAACGTTCAAGAAAAAAGATATTTTAAAAACCTTCATTTTATGACGGAAACTGCTTCGAAACCAGTATATATATTCACTTACTATATATGGCACCAAAATAGTAAAACAGTGTTCATTCCAGGCCGCGCCATGGGGCCATAGGCGCGTATTTTACCGTATTGGCGCATAAAAGTTTGCCCTATAGCGCCCGTCGGGCGCACACTTTTTCAGAAAACAGTCCGTTTACAATGAGCCGACTTCCAGAAGTTGTGAATCGAATACGACTCTTCCGATGACGTAACGCGCATTTTCATTGGTCGATGTTAAAATAGTAGCCAGTCTCCGGTCGCCTAACAACATAAAGCTTTCAATGTTGCTATGCAATGGCGGACAAAAAAAAAACAGTCGCGATTCGGAGAAAAAAGAAATCCAATTTTACGTTTTTCTCTAACCGTTGAAAAAAAGCAGACGATGGAGAACAAATTTCCAAAGAAAGATGACATGTTCGAGACCGCTAGACCACTCAATAGCGTAACCGCTTAGCCAAAATCAGGCGACAAACATTAATTCCGTAGTAAATCCGCATTCATAGCTGTCGGACTTTCCGTGGTTAAGTTTCGGTAACGGTCAAAATATTATGACTTGTTTCGTTTTTGTCGTGTTGAGCGACCTGTGAAGTGTCCACTTTTCTCTTTGTAATTATGTTTCACGAACCGCGAAAATAATACCTTGAACTCCATGTAAGAAAAGTGTTAAAAATACAGCCTTTCCTTTCATGTAAATCAGTTTTTCTTTCATGGCCCCTATTTTTTTCAAATGTCCCCAATTTTTTGCCATCATGGGGCCCTTTGACCCCACTTAAAAAAATCCTGGAATGAACACTGGTAAAAAAGTGCTTTACATTACACTTAAATGTGTTATTTTTGTTAAGACACATTTGGAAACGTGGCATATCTATATACCAAATTGTTTGTTATGATATCCCGCAACTTTAAAAATATTTCTTTATCGAAAAAAATCAAGATGGCCGCCAAAATGGCCCCTTCCAGCATATCAATTCGCTTTATTTACAACTTTCACCTACAAAATGATTAATTTTGTTGCAATATGTCACAACAAATTGTATAATATTGTATTTAAACAAAAGTAAATTATTTGATTAGAACATTTTGTGGTTTTTAGCTCACCTGTCACATAGTGACAAGGTGAGCTTTTGTGATCACCCTTCGTCCGTCGTCAGTCCGTCCGTGTGTGCGTGAGTCCTTGCGTCAACAATTTCTTGTCTGCACGATAGTGGTTTCATTTATGATTTTATTTTAACCAAACTTGCACACATCTTGTATCACCATAAGATCTTGGTTCCTTTCTTGAACTGGCCAGATCCCATTATGGGTTCCAGAGTTATGGCCCCTGAAAGGGCCAGAATTAGCTATTTTGACCTTGTGGGCACAATAGCAGCTTCATTTATGATTTTATTTTAACCAAACTGGCATACAACTTGTATCACCATAAGATCTTGGTTCCTTTCTTGAACTGGCCAGATTCCATTATGGGTTTCAGAGTTATGGCCCCTGAAAGGGCCAGAATTAGCTATTTTGACCTTGTCTGCACAATAGCAGCTTCATTTATGATTTGATTTTAACCAAACTGGCATACAACTTGTACCACCATAAGATCTTGGTTCCTTTCTGGAACTGGCGAGATTCCTTTCAGGGGTGTAGAAATGTTTTGAAGTAGGAGGAAAATCACTCAAAGTAGAAGGAAGGGGGGCCTGGGGGTCCTCCCCCAGTAGGGGTCAAGGGGACTATGTCCCCTGTGGGGGGATCAGGGGGGCAAAGCCCCCCGAGCCGACAGTGATTTTTACCTCTCTGGAAGACAAAACTCGAGTCACCTGAGGCAGGTTTTTCATCATTTATTTGGCTTGTTGATGAATTTAATTATGTAAAAGGAAATTAAAAAAACATTTATAATTGGCACATATAATATTGACTAGTAGACACAATTTTACATTGACTAGAAAATGGCAATATTTGGAACATCACCAACTGTTCTATCATTCATCACTATCATAATCAGACTGAGAATCAGATTCATTCATTTCAAGTCTACATGATTTGTCATAAGCCAACAACTCTGCTCTAATAATATCAGAAATTTCTTCCCTGCTAATGACATTTTCAGCCACTGAATCAGTTTGAACCTCTGCTTCTGAAAAACATTTCACTACACTTGCAGTGGCTGTGCTTTTAGAAATTTTACCTGTAGGCAGTTTCTTTCTTTTTTTCTTTGATAACCAAAGCTTGACAGAAGCCTTACAGACCTCATCACACTCATTACTTGAGACCTCTGGACCATTTATGCTAACATTCATTAGCACCTGAAGCATATCATTTTTCAGACTTGACCTCAGCCTAGTTTTAATTTGTTTTACTGCACTAGCTCCACGTTCAGGCCATGCATTTGAGACAGGGAGTGACAGTAAAATATCAGCAAGGTCACTAAGAATGGGGTAGAAATAGTTCAAACTCACTAACCTTTTCAGGCACTCATTTTGAGGTTTGACTTCATCCTCAGAGTTCCACCTTAACAAGTCATATTTTAACTTGCCCCATTCAGCAGTGAGCTCATCTTTGTCAAGATCAAAGTACTCTGCAATTACCTGTATATCCTTAACACCATAACTTTTGAATGCTGGATCATTTTTACCAGGAACCTTGTTTGCATCAAAGACAGCCAAAGATGACAAAATTGGCAGAGTGTTGCCAAATCTGGCTTCAGTATTCTTTTTTAATGCATCTATATATTTTCTACACAGATACTTCATGCCTGTAATGTCATGGTCCGAGGGTTGTAATTCTAGCATGCTCAAACAACCATCAGTTTCAAGATCTTTACACAGTTTTTCAACTGGGGAGAAGCTGTCTGCTATTTCATCAAGCTTGTCATTCGTGTATTGGATGGAAGGGAGTACTTGACAAAGGCCTATGGTTCCTAGCTGAAAGGTCTTGCTAAGCTGATCAAGATGGGGCAAAACTTCTGCCAAGATATAAACAGCACTGACAAACTTGAAACTTCTGATTTTAATGAGTAAGCCAAGTGCAGCTGAATCACTGCTTTGCAGTTTGTTTAGAGTCTGCAACACAGTAGGATATTCCTTGAGGATAGCTTGTACTGAGCTATTAAAAGAGAGCCACCTAGTCTGACAAGCTTTTTTCAGCCTATGCATAGCTACATTCTGCAACCCCATTTTGCTTGCCAGTCATAACAGATGCACCATCTGAAACAAAAGATGACAGTTTTCCAATTTCAAGCTCAAAGTCTGTTAAAGTTTTAACAATCATCTGTGTTATAGTCTGAGCATTAGCAGAATCAGACTCTTTCAGCAAATTATCTATGGACAGAAATACTGTTTTAATATCTTTCTCAGCTCTGTCATAAAACTGTACAAATGTAACCATTTGCTCATAAACAGAAACATCAGTGACATCATCAACAAGTATACCAAAGTGTGGTGCTTTCTTTAGTTTTTCTAAAACAGAACACTCAAGAGCTTCACCCAATACCAAAAACATCTCTCTTAATGATGGCCTTGACTTATGGTCAAAATATTTCATTTCTTCTAACCCTAACTTTTCTATCAGTTGTATCAATGACTCGGCTTTTTTGTTAGGTATTTCCTCTTTAACAAGCCAGTAAATTGTTCTAAAAACCTTCAACAAAACTGTATCTGAGACTTTATCATGTTCATCTATTTCTTTTTGGAAATAGGAGACTCGTTGTAAAAGTTCAGTAGTTACAGCAGTTTTGTGCTGCTGGGTCATAACATGGTCATCCAATGCCTGTAAACGTAATCTTGAGCTGGCTTCCTTGTTAAATGTCTTAGATTTGTTCTGGGGATTGAAGCAGTCATGTTTGTTACACAATAAACAGTATATGCCCTCTCCTTCAACATAAGTAGCCCACCAAATACCTGTTTTGTCACAGTATGACACTTTTTTGTCCAACCAACTATGCTGAAACTTATATTTCATAGAAAGCATACGACTTTTTTCATTCTTAGAAAGGCTGCAACAACCCGCGAAACATTTATCATGATGGTGAGTAACTTTCTGTGCAAATAGATCATCCACTAAAGATACAACTTCAATGGCCTTAGGTACATCTGAGCTATCCTGTAACTTTGATACTTTAGATGATTCTGCATCAGGTCTTTCTTCACTTGCTTCATGACTTTGTGACTTTTTCTGCTCTGTATCATCAGAACCTTGAACATTAAAATATATGCATTCAGTCTTTGCTGATATAGGTTACCATATTACAGAGTAGCAGAAAAGAATATATATTTGTTGAACTGGTTTAATTCTTGATTATTTCTGCATGTAAGCAAACTTAATTATAAAATGTGTTGAAAACATTTTTGGACAGGTTCAGTCTTTGTGCCTACCAGTACACTTGGGCATCTGACAGTTTTCTGCAGACTCTTTCAGTTTACTATCATCAGGAATGGAAGTGGCTTGACCTGGTTGATCAGAACCTGAAATTATTGACAAATTTAATTTTATTATAACTGATTAAATATTGAATCTGAAACACACTTACAAAACTTATAATTCATTTATAAATTAAAAAGTACGTAATCTATCATTTCAGTTTCACACTGCCAAATATAGACTATAGTTATGACAAACAGAATCAAAGTCAATTTATTATATATTTTTACTGTCAAAATCAGTATTAGAAAAATTCTATTTCAAAACAAATATCGTACATTTAGTTTTCTTAGCCATCTCTGGGGTATTCTCTGGGTCAGAATCATTGGGTTCTTCTGAAACCAAAAAAAGCAAACATTTATGAAAATCTGAACAATGTTCAATCATAATATTACAGATTAAATATTTAAATGAAATCTAAGTCAATATTTTGAGGTTCAACACTCATAACAATTCCTCAAGACTCAAAGAATATTCTGCATATCCATTTCAAGCCCCTCCCCCCTTAAAACAAAACAAAAATGCAAAATGAATGGTAATTAGTGGTCAAAAGTTCATACGAAAACAAAGCATATGATTGACCGACCAAACTTCTTCAAGAAAGTTGCTGTAAACCAGTGTCATATAATTACAACAGAGATTCACAACAGTCAACACGCAAATTCTAGATCTGGTTCTAATACACAAAGGAGTTGTGTTTTGTGTACTTTATTAAATAAAAACTTAAATATCTTTGATTAAAAGTCAGATCTAGTTAATAAATAACGTGTGTGTGTGTGTGTGTGTTGTGTGTTTTTTGTTTTTGTTTATTTGTTTGTTTTTCGTTTAGTGACACGCTTGCGAGCCGCATTATGCGGCACATATATATGTACTTTCGTATTGTGTATTCCAGATTTCCCGCGACAACAAATCAGTCTGTGAAAACAAAAACTTGTAGATTCAGTTGCATAAAACAAAAATATCGGTCTATCACGCTGGTATAAACTTGTAGATTCAGTTGCATGATATATACGTTTTACTTACTACGCTTCCTCTGTGGTTGAAAAAAACAATCAAGTGTTTTTTGCTTGACCTTGTCACCCTCCATTGCGGTGTACACACCGTAAAATTTCACTAGAGGGATGCGACTAATAACGTCACGCACCGAGCTAATGCTGCAAGTGCGTGTTTAAAAATAGCAACGGTTTTTTCAGCGGAAGTAAACAAATTATTTACTCACCAGGTGGGTACAACTACAGATTGAGCCGATGCAGCTTCGTATACCATCAAGTTTCCGCGGATTTGAACACAAAATTGACAAAATTTATTTTCGATGTTGCGGAAAAAGTAGCCGGTGAGAATGCTCAAATAGCCGGTTGATTTTTCCGGCTTCCGGCCCATTTCTACACCCCTGCCTTTATGGGTTCCAGAGTTATGGCCCCTGAAAGGGCCAGAATTAGCTATTTTGACCTTGTGGGCACAATAGCAGCTTCATTTATGATTTGAATTTAATCAAACTTGCACAAAACTTGTGTCACCATAAGATCTTGATTCCTTAGTTGAACCAGCCAGATCCCATAATGGGTTCCAAAGTTATGGCCCCTGAAAGGGCCAAAATTAGCTATTTTGACCTTGTCTGCACAATAGCAGCTTCATTTATGATTTGATTTTAACCAAACTTGCACACAACTTGTATCACCACAAGATCTTGGTTCCTCTCTTGATCTGGCCAGATTCCGTTATGGGTTCTAGAGTTATGGCCCCTTAAAGGTCCAAAATCGGCTATTTTGGCTTTTGCAGCCATATAGAGACTTCATTTATGGTTTTATTTGATACAAACTTCCAAAATAACTTCAACAACAATAATTCTTGGATTCCATGACAAATCAGATCCAAGCATAGGTTCAGAGTTATTTTATATCTGATTACCTCCCCTGATTGTAATCAAAATGGATTTATATCAGTAAGTACTTATAGGACTTATTTGAAATTTCATTATTGTCATTAGTTGGACTGAGCCAATCAAGGTAGATAACTATGGACTGATTTGATGTCAAATTACCTCCCTTTATTTCAAATTAAAATGGGTATATCTCCATAACTAATGAAGATACTGATATGAAATTTCATTTTTGTCAACAGATTTATTTGGCAGATCCTTCTTTTGTTTACTTACAATAATTTTTTTTTTTAATTACTTCCCTTTTACGTTACTATAAATAGCTTATTTTTAGTAACTTTTTTATTATTGGCCGTAGGGAAAAACCGAGACCACTTTTCTGTGGTACAACATGGATGGTACCTCCAATTTTTATGTGTATTTTGACATATCTGTACCTTGTGAGAATTTTTTTTTCTTTTTGGTTAAATTTCTTCCCTTTGTTGTTACTGTCCTTTACTTAGTCTAAATTTGTTATACCAACATATTTCAAATGTCTTCAACTATTAGATCGCCATTTTTCAAGTCTATTAGTAATGGGAAATGCCAGCTTTCATCAGGATATTCATCATAAATGATATTATACTCTGTTTTCACCTTGTTTTCATTTGCTGAAAACACTGACACAACTTTAGCTTGAAACCAGATTTGCTCATTTTCATGCACACATTTATGTTGAATTTGTTTGCCAATTAAAATTTCAGGATTGTCTATGTAAATGTAAAGTTTCTCTTTCTGCTGATCAATTTTTCTTTTTTCTCTGGCTTTTATCGACTGTTGTGTTATTTTCACTTTTCTTTCATTAACTTCATTTCTTGATATTTCGCTGTCTCTGTATTTTAAACCTGCTCAGTGCTGTATCATTTTCATTAATTTCCTGCACCCCATTCAGATTAATTATCTGCCTCAAGTTGCACTTTAATTCATCAGTTGTAAATTTTATTTTGTTCACAGACTCCTGGAAAAGTTCTCTTTTCCCTTTTGACTTTAACACCGATTTATGAAATTTAATTTGGCATAAAACAGCATTTCTAAAGCTACTTCCTAGAGCTGCTTCCTTCTCGTCAATTTCGTTTTCGGCCCATGGCCCACCATATTTCGTAATTTCTCTACTTAAATTGAAATTCACGTTTAACTCTTTCTTTTCTTTTTGCTCAACTTTTGCCTTTTTCTCAATCAATTTTGCTTCAATTTTCTTTTCAAGAGCAATTTTTCTGCTTTGAAACTCCTCCTTCACTAATTTACTTTGCTTTCTAGCATCTTCAAGTACCTTAGACTTTTCTTCTTGTGTCAGTGTTTTTAGCCATTGAAATGGTTTGTTTTTTGAGCACATTACAATTACTTCTAATGTAAGTGATGAAGCAGCTGGTTTGCTTCTCAACAAATAATCTAGTGCCGCCATGTCTCTTTCTGAAATTGTATTCGTTTTAGGGACATTGCTGGCTGATTGTCTAAACTCATCTGTAGGATTATAATACTTGCCATCAGTCAGTTGAGACCTTGCCTGGCCCTCGAGAAGGACTAACATCTGAGCTGAAGGTAACTCCAGGGCCATGACTGTTAATGCGTCCTCTGATGGTGAACTAGAATCTGCAAAGAATGAGGCATAGAGATCATCCTTAACTACTTTAACTTTCTCACCAAACATTGCCTCCCCTGAAAATGGCAGACTACTGTCTTCTGCCCATCTGGTTAATTTAAGTTTCATTTGAAGAAGATCTTCATTCAAATCTAGAATAGACCCATCATTTTCTAATATCCGCCAGAAGGGGCCGGTGACAAGCTTATCAAATATACCAAGGGCTCGACATCCTGCAAGGTACCCAACTTCATTGATATCACATGTAAGGGACTTGAGAAGACCATTTGGATCTGGCCAGTCTTTCAGAAAATCTGCAATATCATGCCTGTGATAGTACACAGCAGCCCCTTCATGAAAGATAACATTAATGCGGTGACCTTGAAATGTCATTAGGGTGTTCCAGGGGTGTAAAATTCTTTTTCACACCACTCGCCCTGCAGGACTAGTAGCTAGTAAAATCTACTCGCCCTTAGTTGACAGTCACTCGCCCTAATAATTGACATTTTTAATATTGTCACGTTTTATGGAAGGAGTATTATGTACAACAAGCAAATTTAAAACATAACACAACGCTCGTACACTACGTTTCCTTTTTGATTTATTCATTTTTGTTACTTTCACACCAGACATTTTTCTTTCATTAATTTTGTCATCTCCACCATCAAGTTGCTCTCCATAATAACTGCATCGATAGTAAAAATAATCACAGCCTAGCCCTTACCGTAGTTTCCCAAAGTGTCAGGAAAGTATTAAAAATCAGTTATTTTCATTTTCTCAAGACTTATTTCCCGACAAATAATTATTTTGAAAAGTGTCTTAAAAATATGGACACAATAATCATCATCCACCTACCCGTCTTGAAAGCGAAAAAAAAGTTGACGATCATCGGTAATTATTCTGTTGATAAACTAAGTAATTGGCCTGTTTTCATCATCAATTAACATCCTCTCAAAGAGCTAAAAGAAGTGTGTCGGTATCATGGCATCTGAAGCGGAGATCAAAGCGGTATTGTTGCACGAGATTGTCATGGCATTACGTCATATTAAAGTTTTCGCGCCATGTGACCTATTTGCCCTCAAGGAATTTACATTATCGTTTGAGAAGAATATTTTATATTAAAAAATACATGTACAAAGATTCATTTAAAACTTATTAAAAACCGCAACAACATCATTTTGTTTTATTTTAAAACCACATTTCTATTTACGTCCACGAGGTCACGTACCCTATTCCGCCGCACTAACAAACCGTTTTACCCAAAAAAATCGTTTTACTCAATGTATTTAAATTACCGCCGCTTTTTCATTATTTAAGATTTTTAATCCCCCGCCGTGGCGGAGGGATTATAGGAATGGTCTGCGTCCGTCCGTCCTTCCGTCCGTCTTTCCGTCCGTCCTTCCGTCCGTAACAAAATCGTGTCCGGTCCATATCTTCTAAACCCCTTGAAGGATTTTCATGAAACTTGGGTCAAATGATCACCTCATCAAGACGATGTGCAGAACCCATGAGACAGCCTTGTCGGTTCAAGGTCAAGGTCACAACTCAAGGTCAAAGGTTTGAGCCTGCCATTTTGTGTCCGCTCTATATCTCCTAAACCCCTTGAAGGAATTTTATAAAACTTGGGTCAAATGATCACCTCATCAAGACGATGTGCAGAACCCATGAGTCAGCCATGCCGGCTCAAGGTCAAGGTCAAAGGTTTAAGCCTTCCATTTTGTGTCCGCTCTATATCTCTTAAACCCCTTGAAGGAATTTTATAAAACTTGGGTCAAATGATCACCTCATCAAGACGATGTGCAGAACCCATGAGTCAGTCATGCCGGCTCAAGGTCAAGGTTACAACTTAGGGTCAAAGGTTGAACCTTCCATTTTGTGTCCGCTGTATATCTCCTAAACCCCTTGAAGGATTTTCATCAAACTTGGGTCAAACGATCACCTCATCAAGGCGATGTGCAGAACTTATAAGTCAGCCATGTCGGCATAAGGTCAAGGTCACAACTGAAGGTCAAAGGTTTGAGCCTTCCATTTCGTGTCCGCTCTATATCTTCTAAACCCCTTGAAGGAATTTTATAAAACTTGGGTCAAATGATTACCTCATCAGAACGATGTGCAGAAATTATGAGTCAACCATGCCAGCTCAAGGTCAAGGTCACAACTAAGGGTCGAAGGTTTGAGCCTTCCATTTGGTGTCCACTCTGTATCTCCTTAACCCCTTGAAGGATTTTCATCAAACTTGGGTCAAATGATCACCTCATCAAGAACTCATGAGACAGCCATGTCAACTGAAGGTCAAGGTCACAACTGAAGGTCAGAGGTTTCAGCTCTGTATCTCCTAAACCCCTTGAAGGATTTTCATGAAACTTTGGTCAAATGATCACCTCATCAAGACGTTGTGCAGAATTCATGAGTCAGCCATGTCAGTTCAAGGTCAAGGTCACAGCTAAAATCAAAGGTTTTACCCTTTCACTATCCAGAGCAGTGGCGGGGGATTTAGCTGTCTTTCAGACTGCCTTGTTTAATTCTGTTTTTTGTTCTTTCTGGTCAAAAGTCCGAAATTTATGCCCATGGTATGTATCACTTATTTTCTCTTAGAAAGAAATCAGTAATTAAGATCGCGCTGTTTGAAATTTAACAAATGATTATATGAAAAATAGACCGTTTTCATACAAATTTGCTTACATTTCCGTCGATATTTTATTGAAATCTTAGTAGAATTCAGATTGTATTACTTCTCAAGCGATGTTGAAAAACTGAAGCGATAATGTTAAAAATTGAATGCACTACGCGCGTTTTTTGTGTACGTGTCGATAAACAAAAGTAACGGAGATGTAAATTTGATATTACGATAGGTCGCACGTGCTCTCGGAATGGAAAATTACCGACCTGACGTTTTGATATCTTTACGATTCGCGGGTAAATTCCAGTCAATCAAAGTAGCAACTGAAATATCTCAAAGTTTGTTGTGCTTTTCAAGATGTAATTTCTGAAATTCATTAAAGCTACGACGTAAAAACCACTTGCCCGATCGGTCGAGTATACAGCGAGATCCACTCGTCCTATCCAGACTTTAACTCGCCAATGCGAGCGGGCGAGTGGAATTTTACACCCCTGTGTTCTTCTTGCCTTTTCCTCTAAGATATGCATCCCAAAATGCATGAACCGCAGCTTTGTCAGAACCACGTTTTGTTAGGGCTTTCACAGCTGTTCGACACAAACGGAATGTACCACTTTCACCACTCTTGAAAGCAAAAGGATTTTTAGCTCACCTGTCACAAAGTGACAAGGTGAGCTTTTGTGATCGCGCAGCGTCCGTCGTCCGTCCGTGCGTCCGTCCGTTAGTGCGTAAACTTTTGCTTGTGACCACTCTAGAGGTCACATTTTTCATGGAATCTTTATGAAAATTGATCAGAATGTTCACCTTGATGATATCTAGGTCAAGTTCGAAACTGGGTCACGTGCGGTCAAAAACTAGGTCAGTAGGTCTAAAAATAGAAAAACCATGTGACCTCTCTAGAGGCCATATATTTCACAAGATCTTCATGAAAATTGGTCAGAATGTTCATCTTGATGATATCTAGGTCAAGTTTGAAACCGGGTCGCGTGCCATCAAAAACTAGGTCAGTAGGTCAAATAATAAAAAACCTTGTGACCTCTCTAAAGGCCATATTTTTCATGGGATCTGTATGAAAGTTGGTCTGAATGTTCATCTTGATGATATCTAGGTCAAGTTCGAAACTGGGTCACGTGCCTTCAAAAACTAGGTCAGTAGGTCTAAAAATAGGAAAACCTTGTGACCTCTCTAGAGGCCATATATTTCATAAGATCATCATGAAAATTGGTCAGAACGTTCACCTTGATGATATCTAGGTCAAGTTCGAAACTGGGTCACGTGCTCCCAAAAACTAGGTCAGTAGGTCAAATAATAGAAAAACCTTGTGATCTCTCTAAAGGCCATATTTTTCATGGGATCTGTATGAAAATTGGTCTGAATGTTCATCTTGATGATATCTAGGTCAAGTTTGAAACTGGGTCAACTGCATTCAAAAACTAGGTCAGTAGGTCTAAAAATAGAAAACCTTGTGACCTCTCTAGAGGCCATACTTTCGAATGGATCTTCATAAAAATTGGTCAGAACGTTCATCTTGATGATATCTAGGTCAAGTTCGAAAGTGGGTTACGTGTCATTAAAAAGTAGGTCAGTAGGTCAAATAATGAAAAAACCTTGTGACCTCTCTAGAGGTCATACTTTTCATGGGATCTGTATGAAAGTTGGTCTGAATGTTTATCTTGATGATATATAGGTCAAATTTGAAACTGGGTCAACTGCGATCAAAAACTAGGTCAGTAGGTCTTAAAATAGAAAAACCTTGTGACCTCTCTAGAGGCCATACCCTTGAATGGATCTTCATGAAAATTGGTCAGAATGTTCACCTTGATAATATCTAGGTCAAGTTTGAAACTGGGTCACGTGCCATCAAAAACTAGGTCAGTAGGTCAAATAATAAAAAAAAACTTGTGACCTCTCTAGAGGCCATACTTTTCATGGGATCTGTATGAAAGTTGGTCTGAATGTTCATCTTGATGATATCTAGTTCAAGTTTGAAACTGGGTCAGCTGCATTCAAAAACTAGGTCAGTAGGTCAAATAATAAAAAAGTCTTTTGACCTCTCTAGAGGCCATATTTTTCAATGGATCTTCATGAAAATTGGTCAGAATTTTTATCTTGATGATATCTAGGTCAATTAAAAACTAGGTCACATGAGCTCAAAAACTAGGTCACTATGTCAAATAATAGAAAAAACGACGTCAAACCCAAAACTGGGTCATGTGGGAACAGGTGAGCGATTCAGGACCATCATGGTCCTCTTGTTTCCTTCTGCTATACTATCCTCAAAGGCATTGAATGCTTTGTCAGCATCTGTCCCAAAATTTGCCAGCAAGTGTAACCTGCAGGCAAATTTTCCCATTTCATTTAATGATTTTTAGCTCACCTGAGCAATGCTCAGGTGAGTTTTTCTGATCGCTCGATGTCCGGCGTCTGTCGTCTGTCGTCTGTCTGTCGTCTGTCTGTCAACATTTAGCTTGTGTATGCGATAGAGGCTATATTTTTCAATTAATCTTCATGAATATTGGTCAGAATGATTGCCTTGATGTAATCTATGCCAAGTTCGAAAATGGGTCATTCGGGTCAAAAACTAGGTCACTAGGTCAAATCAAAGAAAAACCTTGTGTATGCGATAGAGGCTGTATTTTTCAATTGATCTTCATGAATTTTGGTCAGAATGATAACCTTGATGAAATCTAGGCCGAGTTCGAAAATGGGTCATCTCGGGTCAAAAACTAGGTCACTAGGTCAAATCAAAGAAAAACCTTGTGTATGCGATAGAGGCTGTATTTTTCAATTGATCTTCATGAATATTGGTCAGAATGATTGCCTTGATGAAATCTAGGCCGAGTTCGAAAATGGGTCATCTCGGGTCAAAAACTAGGTCACTAGGTCAAATCAAAGAAAAACCTTGTGTATGCGATAGAGGCTGTATTTTTCAATTATCTCATGAATATTGGTCAGAATGATAATCTTGATGAATCTAGGCCGAGTTCGAAAATGGGTCATCTCGGGTTAAAAACTAGGTCACTAGGTCAAATCAAAGAAAAACCTTGTGTATGCGATAGGAGGCTGTACTTTTCAATTGATCTCATGAATATTGGTCAGAATGATTGCCTTGATGAAATCTAGGCCGAGTTCGAAAATGGGTCATCTCGGGTCAAAAACTAGGTCACTAGGTCAAATCAAAGAAAAACCTTGTGTATGCGATAGAGGCGGTATTTTTCAATTGATCTTCATGAATTTTGGTCAGAATGATAACCTTGATGAAATCTAGGCCGAGTTCGAAAATGGGTCATCTCGGGTCAAAAACTAGGTCACTAGGTCAATCAAGGAAAAACCTTGTGTATGCGATAGAGGCTGTATTTTTCAACTGATCTTCATGAAATTTAGCCAGAATGATTACCTTGATAAAATCTAGGCCGAGTTCGAAAATGGGTCATCTTGGGTCAAAAACTAGGTCACTAGGTCAATATCGAAGAAAAACATTGTGTATGCAATAGAGGATGTAGTTTTCAATTGATCTTCATGAAATTTGGTCAGAGTGATTGCCTTGATGAAATCTAGGTCGAATTTGAATATGGGTTATCTGAGGTCAAAAACTAGGTCACTAGGTCAAATTAAAGAAAAATCTTGTTTATGCGATAGAGACTGTTTTTTTTCAATTGATTTTTATGAAATTTGGTCAGGATGATTGCCTTAATGAAATCTAGGTCGAATTTGAATATGGGTCATCTGAGGTCAAAAACTAGGTCACTTGGTCAAATCAAAGAAAAAAACTTGTGTATGTGATAGAGGCTGTATTTTTCAATTGATCTTTATGAATTTTGGTCAGAATGATTGCCTTGATAAAATCTAGGTCGAGTTTGAACATGGGTCATCTAGGGTCAAAAACTAGGTCATATCTAAGAAAATGCTTGTTTTTTATCGCAAGAGACCAATTTTTTGGTCCAATCTTAATGAAAATTGGTCAGAATATTTGTTTCCATGAAATCACTAGGTCAAACATGTTTTACACTGTTATGGTGTGTTTCTTAGGTGAGCGACCTAGGGCCATCTTGGCCCTCTTGTTTTTCTTCAGATGTCAATAAATCAAACTTTTCATTTACAGCAGGTAACAGCTGTTGTCGGAGTTCTTCAATTGCAGCATTGAAGACTGCATTAGTTGCACACTGATCACTCATGAAATGTTTAATTGAACATATGAGTTGGGCTGCATTTTTGTCTTTATCTGCATTTCCTAATGAAAACGCCAAGTCACTAATCATACCTTTAAAGGCCTGAACATATGTCTGCCCATCACCACCAGCCACCTGCATAAGGCCTACAGACAAACTTCTGCCATCAGAGAGTTTAACCTGCGCACCTTCGTAATGTTGATGAAATTTGGTGGTGGCATCCTGATGCAACACGTGTCCTTGGTTTTTTTATCTCACCTGTCACAAAGTGACAAGGTGAGCTTTTGTGATCGCGCGGCGTCTGTCGTCCGTGCGTGCGTGCGTCCGTAAACTTTTGCTTGTGACCACTCTAGAGGTCACATTTTTCATGGGATCTTTATGAAAGTTGGTCAGAATGTTCATCTTGATGATATCTAGGTCAAGTTCGAAACTGGGTCAACTGCCTTCAAAAACTAGGTCAGTAGGTCTAAAAATAAAAAATCTTGTGACCTCTCTAGAGGCCATATATTTCACAAGATCTTCATGAAAATTGGTCAGAACGTTCACCTTGATGATATCTAGATCAAGTTCGAAACTGGGTCACGTGCCTTCAAAAACTAGGTCAGTAGGTCAAATAATAGAAAAACCTTGTGACCTCTCTAAAGCCCATATTTTTCATGGGATCTGTATGAAAATTGGTCTGAATGTTCATCTTGATGATATCTAGGTCAAGTTCAAAACTTGGTCACGTGTGATCAAAAACTAGGTCAGTAGGTCTAAAAATAGAAAAGCCTTGTGACCTCTCTGAAGGCCATATATTTCATGGGATCTGTATGAAAGTTGGTCTGAGTGTTCATCTTGATGATATCTAGGTCAAATTCGAAAGTGGGTCACGTGCCTCAAAAACTAGGTCAGTAGGTCAAATAATAGAAAAACCTTGTGACCTCTCTAGAGGCCATATTTTTCATGGGATCTGTATGAAAGTTGGTCTGAATGTTCATCTTGATGATATCTAGGTCAAATTCGAAAGTGGGTCACGTGCCTCAAAAACTAGGTCAGTAGGTCAAATAATAGAAAAACCTTGTGACCTCTCTAAAGGCCATATTTTTCATGGGATCTGTATGAAAGTTGGTCTGAATGTTCATCTTGATGATATCTAGGTCAAGTTCGAAACAGGGTTATGTGCGGTCAAAAACTAGGTCAGTAGGTCTAAAAATAGAAAAACCTTGTGACCTCTCTAGAGGCCATACTTGTGAATGGATCTCCATAAAAATTGGTCAGAATGTTCATCTTGATGATATCTAGGTCAAGTTCGAAAGTGGGTAATGTGCCATCAAAAAGTAGGTCAGTAGGTCAAATAATGAAAAAACGTTGTGACCTCTCTAGAGGCCATATTTTTCATGGGATCTGTATGAAAGTTGGTCTGAATGTTTATCTTGATGATATATAGGTCAGCTTTGAAACTGGGTCAACTGCGATCAAAAACTAGGTCAGTAGGTCTTGAAAAAGAAAAACCTTGTGACCTCTCTAGAGGCCATACTTTTCATGGGATCTGTATGAATGTTGGTCTGAATGTTCATCTTGATGATATCATGGTCAAGTTTGAAACTGGTTCAACTGCGGTCAAAAACTAGGTCATTAGCTCTAAAATTAGAAAAATCTTTTGACCTCTCAAGAGGCCATATTTTTTAACGGATCTTCATGAAAATTGATCTGAATGTTCACCTTGCTGATATCTAGGTCAGTTTCGAAACTGGGTCACATGCGGTCAAAAACTAGGCCAGTAGGTATAAAAATAGAAAAACTTTGTGACCTCTCTAGAGGCCATATTTTTCATGAGATCTTCATCAAAATTAGTGAGAATGTTCACCTTGATGATATCTAGGTAAAATTCAAAACAGGGTCACGTACCTTCGAAAACTAGGTCAATAGGTCAAATAATAGAAAAACCTTGTGACCTCTCTAGAGACCACATTTTTCAATGGATCTTCATGAAAATTGGTCAGAATTTTTATCTTGATAATATCTAGGTGAAGTTCAAAACTGGGTCACATGAGCTCAAAAACTAGGTCACTATGTCAAATAATAGAAAAAAATGACGTCATACTCAAAACTGGGTCATGTGGGAAGAGGTGAGCGATTCAGAACCATCATGGTCCTCTTGTTTCAAGATTTTTCTCAAAATCATTGAGCATTTCTGATGCTACATGTTTCGCAGCCACAACCTTCGCCTCCGTCATAAGCCAACTCAACAGCGTTTTACTTGGCAGTCTATAGGGAACTTTACCAGTAAATGAGGATAGAACCACACGGACAACATCCGGTAATTTAGTTAAACTAACATTGCACTCTGTTAGTAAACTCATGCAACATTCGCGTACCTCATCAGTATATCTGCCGTCACAAAAAGTATTTATCATATCTGATTCCATCAGTTCTAATACTCCTCTGAGATTATTTATTTCTTTTTTGTTTGATTCAGGTTTACTATTCAAGTTAAATTGTTCATCTTCATAAGTGATCTGACTATCTTGATTTTTTAGCTCACCTGTCACAAAGTGACAAGGTGAGCTTTTGTGATCGCACAGCGTCCGTCGTCCGTTGTCCGTTCGTGCGTAAACTTTTGCTTGTGACCACTCTAGAGGTCACATTTTTTATGCGGTCTTTATGAAAATTGGTCAGAATGTTCACCTTGATGATATCTAGAGCAAGTTCGAAACTGGGTCACCTGCGGTCAAAAACTAGGTCAGTAGGTCTAAAAATAGAAAAACCTTGTGACCTCTCTAGAGGCCATATTTCAAAAGATCTTCATGAAAATTGGTCAGAATGTTCACCTTGATGATATCTAGGTCAAGTTCGAAAGTAGGTCACGTGCCTTCAAAAACTAGGTCAGTAGGTCAAATAATAGAAAAACCTTGTGACCTCTCTAAAGGCCATATTTTTCATGGGATCTGTATGAAAGTTGGTCTGAATGTTCATCTTGATGATATCTAGGTCAAGTTCGAAACAGGGTCATGTGCGGTCAAAAACTAGGTCAGTAGGTCAAAAAATAGAAAAACCTTGTGACCTCTCTAGAGGCCATACTTGTGAATGGATCTCCATAAAAATTGGTCAGAATGTTCATCTTGATGATATCTAGGTCAAGTTCGAAAGTGGGTCACGTGCCATCAAAAAGTAGGTCAGTAGGTCAAATAATGAAAAAACGTGACCTCTCCAGAGGCCATATTTTTCATGGGATCTGTATGAAAGTTGGTCTGAATGTTTATCTTGATGATATATAGGTCAAATTTGAAACTGGGTCAACTGCGATCAAAAACTAGGTCAGTAGGTCTTGAAATAGAAAAACCTTTTGACCTCTCTAGAGGCCATACCCTTGAATGGATCTTCATGAAAATTGGTCAGAATGTTCACCTTGATGATATCTAGGTCAAATTTGGTCACATGCCCTAAAAAACTAGGTCAGTAGGTCAAATAATAAAAAAAACCTTGTGACTTCTGTAGAGGCCATACTTTTCATGGGATCTGTATGAAAGTTGGTCTGAATGTTCATCTTGATGATATCTAGGTCAAGTTTGAAACTGGGTCAACTGCGGTCAAAAACTAGGTCAGTAGGTCTAAAATTAGAAAAATCTTTTGACCTCTCTATAGAGGCCATATTTTTCAATGTATCTTCATGAAAATTGATCTGAATGTTCACCTTGATGATATCTAGGTCAGTTTCGAAACTGGGTCACGTGCGGTCAAAAACTAGGCCAGTTGGTATAAAAATAGAAAAAAACCTTGTGACCTCTCTACAGGCCGTATTTTTCATGAGATCTTCATGAAAATTAGTGAGAATGTTCACCTTGATGATATCTAGGTAAAATTCAAAACAGGGTCATGTACCTTCGAAAACTAGGTCAATAGGTCAAATAATAGAAAAACCTTGTGACCTCTCTAGAGACCATATTTTTCAATGGATCTTCATGAAAATTGGTCAGAATTTTTATCTTGATAATATCTAGGTGAAGTTCAAAACTGGGTCACATGAGCTCAAAAACTAGGTCAAATAATAGAAAAAACGACGTCATACTCAAAACTGGGTCATGTGGGAAGAGGTGAGCGATTCAGGACCATCATGGTCCTCTTGTTGATTTATGGCCCTTGAATTACTGATTGGATCTGCTCATCCAGACCATCTTATTGGATCCACTCGTCTAAACCATCTAGAGAAACTACACATTTTTCATAGGGGCAGTTGTGGGAGACATGCGCTTTTCTCAAAAGCATCTCTAGTTTAAGGTTAATTTTGATTTGTTTTCACTGTATTTCAGTTATTACTAAATAGATTTTATTCAAACTTAAATAGATGTTCCACCTCATCACCCACATGTGACACAAGGTGCATACCTCTGACACCAATATTTCATGAATTATGCCCCCTTTTACTTAGAATTTAAGGTTAATTTTGATGCATTTTCATTATATCTCAGTTATTACTAAATGGATTTGATTCAAACTGAAAATAGATGTTCCACCTTATCACCCTTATCATGTGACACAAGGTGCATAACTTTGACACCAATTTTAGAATTTAAGGTTAATTTTGATGCATTTTCACTATATCTCGGTTATTACGAAATGCATTTGTTTCAAACTTGAAGTAGTTGTTCCACATTATCACCCACATCATATGACACAAGGTGCATGACTCTTGCACCAATATTTCCTGAATTATCCCACCTTTTTGCTTAGAATTTTACTTTTATAGTATTTTGATACACTTTATCTGTACCTCTCTTAAGCCACATTTAAAAAAGTCTTTGTTTGCTGTCTCCTGAGCCTACTCTGTGAAGTTTTTGCCCTGTCCGTCCGTACGTATGTCACACTTAATTTCCGATCAATAACTGGAGAACTATTTGATCTAGAACCTTCAAACTTCATAGGGTTGTAGGGGTGCTGGAGTAGACGACCCCTATTGTTTTTGGGGTTACTCCGTCAAAGGTCAAGGTCACAGGGGCCTGAACATTGAAAACCATTTCCGATCAATAACTTGAGAACCACTTGACCCAGAATGTTGATCCTTCATAGGATGATTGGTCATGCAGAGTAGATGACCCCTATCGATTTTGGGGTCACTCTGTTAAAGGTCAAGGTCACAGGGGCATGAACGTCAAAAATCCTTTCTGATCAATAACTTGAGAACCTCTCGACCCAGAATGTTGAAACTTCATAGGATGAATGTTCATGCAGAGTAAATGACCCCTATTGTTTTTGGGGTCTCTGTGTTAAAGGTCAAGGTCACTCTGTTAAAGGTCAGTGTTGAAACTTCATAGGATGATTGTACATGAAAAGTAGATGACCCCCATTGATTTTGGAGTCACTCCATTAAAGGTCAAGGTCACAGGGGCCTGAACATTGAAAACCATTTCCGGTCAGTAACTTGAGAACCACTCGACCTAGAATGTTGAAACTTCATAGGATGATTGTTCATGCAGAGTAGATGACCCCTAACGATTTTGGGGTCACTCCATTAAAGGTCAAGGTCACAGGGGCCTGAAAATTGATAACAATTTCCAATCAATAACTTCAGAACCTCTTGATCCAGAATGTTGAAACTTCATAGGATGATTGAACATGCAGAGTAGATGACCCCTATCGATTTGTGGGTCACACTGTTAAAGGTCAAGGTCACAGGAGCCTGAAAATGGAAAACAATTTCCAATCAATAACTTGAGAACCACTTGACCTAGAATGTTGAAACTTCATAGGATGATTGAACATGCAGAGTAGATGTTCCCTATTGATTTTGGGGTCAGTCTATTAAAGGTCAAGGTCACAGGGGCCTGGTCATGTAAAATCATTTCTGGAGAATAACTTGAGAACCACTTTACCTAAAATGTTGAAACTTAATAGGGTGATTGGACATGCAGAGTAGATGACCCCTATTTATTTTGAGGTCACTTGATCAAAGGTCAAGGTCACAGGAGCCTGAACAGTGACTTGAGAACCACTAGGCCAATAATGTTGAAATTTAACGGGATGACTGGACATACCAAGTAGATGATCCCTATTGCAGCCAACCATCAGTGTCTCTTTGACTTTCGCTCCTGACCCCTATTGACTTCTTGCCTATATGACTTTGCAATGGGGGAGACATGTGCTTTTTTACAAAAGCAAATTCTAGTTAGAAATTAAATTCTTTCAAAATATAATCCCCCTCATTCATAAGAATGACATATTCTGCGAGGTATATAAATTCACTGAATTTGCCTGTTAATTCCAGGTTTCTGACTGGACTGGTGCAACATACCAGGATAAGAGACATCTAGGTATGTACAAACTTGAAAATCTCTTCTAACAGCATAGGCTCAGGATATTTATGTCTCACAATATGTGGGGAGATGTATTGATTTTGTCTGTTATTCTGTCTTCAAAGTTTGTCCAGACTACTCCTCTGACAATACTTTAATAGCAATTTAATAGCAATTTCGGGTTGAAATGCATTTTGGTTATTACCCCTTTAAAGTCGGTTATATATAGGCACATATGACAAATGAGCAAAGCTTTTATTATGGGTGAAGACATATTGTCTGTCCATCCATTGTCACACTTTATTTCCGATCACTAACTGGATTTGACCTAGAACCTTTAAACTTCATGGGGTGATCGGGCTTACAGAGCTGATGAGCCCTATTGTTTTTAGCTCGCCTGTCACGTAGTCCACAGACTTTGTCCGGAGCATATCTTCTACATGCATGGAGGGATTTTGATGAAACTTGGCACAGTTGTTCATCATCATGAGACGGATTGTCATGCGCAAGAACCAGGTCCCTAGGTCTAAGGTCAAGGTCACACATAGAGGTCAAAGGTCAAATTCAAGAATGACTGTCCGGAGCATATCTTCTTCATGCATGTAGGGATTTGGATGAAAGTTGGCACAATTGTTCATCATCATGAGACGGAGTGTCATGCGCAAGAACCAGGTCCCTAGGTCTAAGGTCAAGGTCACACTTAGAGGTCAAAGGATACAAGAACGAAAACCTTGTCCGGAGCATTTCTTCTTCATGCATAGAGGGATTTTGATAAAACTTGACACAAATGTTCACCACCACGAGACGAAGTGTCATGCGCAAGAACCAGGTCCCTAGATCTAAGGTCAAGTCTTGTGAACTTGATATATTGTGGCAGACCGGATCAAAATTTATCAGACTTATCTTATGGTCTGACGGATTTCGCTACCTACCTGCTAGAAAATTAATCGAAATTTTATTATTTAACAACACCACTCCGTGTATTTTACTGAATGATAAAAATTGCACCCGTGTATCCGTCAAATTTTGTAGCATAAAAATGGGTTTATGGAAACAAATATTGCATGAAATCAGCAGAAGAGGTGTTATCTTATTTATTTTTCATAGAGAAAGATATGATCCTTTCATAATATTTACGTAAATAATTTTTAGCTCACATGTCACAAAGTGACAATGTGAGCTTTTGTGATCACGCAGCGTCCGTCGTGCGTACGTGCGTCCTTGCATGCGTAAACTTTTGCTTGTGACCACTCTAGAGGTCACATTTTTCATGGGATCTTTATGAAAGTTGGTCAGAATGTTTATCTTGATGATATCTAGGTTAAATTTGAAACTGGGTCAACTGCGATCAAAAACTAGGTCAGTAGGTCTAAAAATAGAAAAACCTTGTGACCTCTCTAGAGGCCATACTTTTCAATGGATCTTCATGAAAGTTGTTCAGAATGTTCACCTTGATGATATCTAGGTCAAGTTCGAAACTGGGTCATGTGCCCTCAAAAACTAGGTCAGTAGGTCAAATAATAAAAAAAACCTTGTGACCTCTCTAGAGGCCATATTTTTCATGGGATCTGTATGAAAGTTGGTCAGAATGTTCATCTTGATGATATCTAGGTCAAGTTCAAAACTGGGTCAACTGCGGTCAAAAACTAGGTCAGTAGGTCTAAAAATAGAAAAACTTTGTGACCTTTCTAGAGGCCATACTTGTGAATGGATCTTCAGGAAAATTGGTCAGAATGTTCACCTTGATGATATCTAGGTCAGGTTTGAAACTGGGTCACATGCCATCAATAACTAGGTCAGTAGGTCAAATAAGAAAAAAACCTTGTGACCTCTCTAGAGGCCATATTTTTCATGGGATCTGTATGAAAATTGGTCAGAATTTTTATCTTGATGATATCTAGGTCAAGTTCGAAACTGGTTCAACTGCGGTCAAAAACTAGGTCAGTAGGTCTAAAAATAGAAAAACCTTGTGACCTCTCTAGAGGCCATACTTTTCAATATCGCAATAAGTGCTTATCATCAGTATTGTTATTGGCATACAGACACTAAAAAGAAAAATGGCGCGCAAAAAAATTGGTAGTCGCATAAATACGGATACAAATAGTCCTCAGTTTTTTTACTCTGTAGAGCTATTTTCCTGATTTTCTTTGCAATTTTTTTGCTAAAATCACATGACAGAACTATGCTTGACATGTAGGTAGCATTTTCATAATGAAATAACATTACAAAATTTTCATGGAAACGTAGATCATACACCACCAGTATAATTTGGGTTCTCATTTTTTAGCTGATTTTGCAGTTTGTGTGTTTGACTGAAATTATTTTTCTTACATCAAACATGACCCCCACTTTTCTTTTGATTTTTAGTTAGAACTGACAATATTCTTCAAGAAAATGTAGGTTACAGAAATTTAAAATGGGTCCTGATGTGTGCTGCAGTCATTGGAATTAGGTCAGTTTTACATAGAATAAAGAACAATAACTATTTAGTGTGTTATAACCTATATGCCAGAACGTTATAAGTGCATTAACATGAAAACCGGACGGATTTAAGTGCACTTAGTTCCTTGTGGTGGTATACATTTTAATACATTATGTAAGGTAAAAAATGTGCCAGAACGATACAAGTGCATAAAAACCATTCTACCGTCTGTCATCAACAATTTGACTGTTAACACTTTAGAGGTCACAATTTTGGCCCAGTCTTATTGAAACTTGGTCAGAATGTTACTCTCAATTAAATCTTGGACAAGTTTGATATTGGGTCATCTGGGGTCAAAAACTAGGTCACCCGGTCAAATCAAAGGAAAAGCTTGTTAACACTAGAGGTCACAGTTTTGACCCAATCTTATTGAAACTTGGCCAGAATGTTACTCCCAAATAAATCTTGGATGTGTTCGATATTGGGTCATCTGGGGTCAAAAACTAGGTCACCAGGTCAAATCAAAGGGAAAGCTTGTTAACACACTAGAGGTCACAATTTTGACCCAATCTTATTGAAATTTGGTCAGAATGTTTAATCTCAATAAAATCTTGGACATGTTTGATAATGGGTCATGTAGGGTCAAAAACCAGGTCACCAGGTCAGATCAAAGGAAAAGCTTGTTAACACTGTAGAGGCCACATTTATGACTGTATCTTCATGAATCTTGGTCAGAATGTTTATCTTGATGGTCTCAAGGTCCGGTTTAAATCTGAGTCAGGTGGGGTGAAAAACTAGGTCACCAGGTCAAATCAAAGGAAAAGCTAGTTAAAACTGTAGAGGCCACATTTATGACCATATCTTAATGCAGCGATTTTTTTCCTTCTTTATATAGTACCCCTAAAAGGACCTTTTCCCAATTGAAAAATGCAATCTTTTTTCTCAATTATCAAAACATTCCCCAAATGACCAAATTAAGTTTGCATTTTGATGATTGCAGAAGGAAAACTTACTTACAATGACATTCACCATGGTTTAACCATTTAAACAGTTTGTTTGATGCTATTTACATGGAATTAAAGGAAGAAGCATTCTAAATGATGTTATTAATTAACTATAAAAATTCCCAATCTGAGTAAAAACCCGCTATTTTTCACAATTGATCCGGTAACAAACCTTTCCCCAAAAGGGAAAAAAAAAATCACTGTAATGAAACTTGGACAAAATGTTAATCTTGATGTTCTTTAGGTCAAGTTTTAATCTGAGTCAGGTGTCAAAAACTAGGTTACTAGGTCAAATCAAAGGAAAAGCTTGTTATCACTCTAGAGGCCACATTTATAACTTTATCTTCATGAAACTTAGTCAGAATGTTAATCTTGATGATCTTTAGGTCAAGTTCGAATCTGGGTCATGTGGGGTCAAAAACTAGGTCACCGGGTCATATCAGAGGAAAAACTAGTTAACACTTTAGAGACAACATTTATGACAATATCTTAATGGAACTTGGTCAGAATGTTAATCTTGATGATCTTTAGGTCAATAGGTCAGGTGAGCGATACAGGGCCTTTATGGCCCTCTTGTTTTTATTAGCTCACCTGTCACAAAGTGACAAGGTGAGCTTTTGTGATCGCGCACCGTGCGTCCGTCCGTCCGTGCGTAAACTTTTGCTTGTGACCACTCTAGAGGTCACATTTTTCATGGGGTCTTTATGAAAATTGGTCAGAATGTTCACCTTGATGATATCTAGGTCAAGTTCGAAACTGGGTCACGTGCCATCAAAAACTTAGTCAGTAGGTCTAAAAATAGAAAAACCTTGTGACCTCTCTAGAAGCCATATATTTCGCAAGATCTTCATGAAAATTGGTAAGAATGTTCACCTTGATGATATCTAGGTCAAGTTCGAAACTGGGTCACGTACCATCAAAAACTAAGGTCAGTAGGTCTAAAAATAGAAAAACCTTGTGACCTCTCTCGAGGCCATATATTTCACAAGATCTTCATGAAAATTGGTCAGAACGTTCACCTTGATGATATCAAGATCAAGTTCGAAAGTTGGTCACGTGCCTTCAAAAACTAGGTCAGTAGGTCTAAAAATAGAAAAACCTTGTGACCTCTCTAGAGGCCGTACTTTTCATGGGATCTGTATGAAGGTTGGTCTGAATGTTCATCTTGATGATATCTAGGTCAAGTTCGAAACTGGGTCAACTGCGGTCAAAATCTAGGTCAGTAGATCTAAAAATAGAAAAACCTTGTGACCTCTCTAGAGGCTATACTTTTCAATGAAAGTTCATGAAAATTGGTCAGAATGTTCACCTTGATGATATCTAGGTCAAGTTCAAAAGTGGGTCATGTGCCCCCCCATTGGTACATTTGTCATAAAAAGGGGCAATAATTCAAATGTTTGCAGTGTTAATGGGGTTTAGCCTAAACAAACACTTAATGAAAAGGATTCATTATTCTAGGCCATATATTTTTGAGCTATAAGCATCAAAAACAAAAAATCCACTATTTTGGCTATTTCAAGGGCCATAACTCTGTAATAAGCACAAAATTTTAAGAAGAATGCCAAGTGTGAAAGGTCACATCATGACAAAGACTCTAGTAATGTTTCATGAATTTACATTAAATACTTTTTGAGCTTGGCACATAATTAGGTGAATTTTTTTACTATTTCAGATGCCATAACTTTAAATATAGGGGGCCGGCCAAAAAATAGAAGATGTGCAAGTTTATATCATGATAAAGACTTATGCAAGTTTTCAACCATTTATATTAAATACTTTTTGTGCTAGGTACGTCAAAATGTGAAAATGTGCATTTTTGACTATTTCAGGGGCCATAACTCTGAAAATAGGGGGCGGAGCCAGACAAAAAGTAGGAGGTGCACAAGTTCATATCATGATAGAGATTCATACAAGATTTAATCTATTTATATGAAATACTTTTTGAGCTAGGCACGTCACAAGGTGAAAATGGTCATTTTTGCCTATTTCAGGGGCCATAACTTTAAAATTAGGGGGCAGACCAAAATGAACAAAAGGACCATGATGGTCCTGAATCGCTCACCTATCCCCATATGACCCAGTGTTGAACTGAGTATGACGTCGTTATTTCTATTATTTGACATAGTGACCTAGTTTTTGAGCATATGTGACCTAGATATCATCAAGATAAAAAATTCTGACCAACTTTCATGAAGATCCATTGAAAAATATGACCTCTACAGAGGTCACAAGGTTTTTCTATTATCTGACCTAATGACCTAGTTTTTGAATGCACATGACCCACTTTTGAACTTGACCTAGATATCATCAAGGTGCACATTCTCCCAATTTTCATGAAGATCTCATGAAAAATATGGCCTCTAGACAGGTCACAAGGTTTTTCTATTTTTCGACCTACTGACCTAGTTTCTGACCGCACATGACCCAGTTTTGAATTTGTTCTAGATATCATCAAGCTAAACAGGCTCACCAATTTTCATGAAGATACATTGAGAAATATGGCCTCTAGAGAGGTTAAAAGGTTTTTCTATTTTTAGACCTACTGACCTAGTTTTTGATCGCATGTGACCCAGTTTCGAACCTTACCTAGATATCATCAAGATGATCATTCTGATCAATTTTCATGAAGATCTCTTGAAAAATATGGACTCTAGAGAGGTCACAATGTTTTTCTATTTTTAGACCTACTGACCTAGTATTGACCCCGCCCCAGGGGTCACTTGATTTTACATAGGAAAATCTTAAAAAATCTTCTCAAAAACCAGAAGCCCTAGAGCTTAGGTATTTGACATGTAGCATTGCCTAGTGGTCCTCTACTAAAGTTGTTCAAATCATGACCTCCGGTTCAAAATTGACCCCGCCCCAGGAGTCACTTGATTTTACATATGAAAATCTTCAAAAAATTTCATAAAATAAACCAGAAGGCCTAGAGCTCAGATATTTGACATGTAGCATTGCCTAGTGGACCTCTACAAAATTTGTTTAAATCATGACCCCCAGGGTCAAAATTGACCCCGCCCCAGGGGTCACTTGATTTTACATAGGAAAATCTTAAAAAATCTTCTTCTCAAAAACCAAAAGCCCTAGAGCTTAGATATATGGTGTGAAGTATTGCCTAATGGACCTTTACCAATTTTGTTCAAATCATGACCCCGGGGACAAAATTGACCCTGCCCCAGGGGTTACTTGATTGTACATAGGAAAATCTTAAAAAATCTTCTTCTCAAAAAGCATAAGCCCTGGAGCTTTGATATTTGACATGTGGCATTGCCTAGTGGACCTCTACTAAAGTTGTTCAAATCATGACCCCGGGGTCAAAATTGACCCCGCCCCAGGAGTCACTTGATTTTACATACGAAAATCTTCAAAAAAAATTCTAAAAATAAACCAGAAGGCCTAGAGCTTAGATATTTGACATGTAGCATTGCCTAGTGGACCTCTACTAAATTTGTTCAAATCATGACCCCGTGGTCAAAATTGACGCTGCCCTAGGGGTCACTTGATTTTGCATAATTATGAAAATCTTCAAAAAAATTCTAAAAATAAACCAGAAGGCCTAGAGCTTAGATATTTCACATGTAGCATGGCCTAGTGGACCTCTACAACATTTGTTCAATTAATGACCCCCATGGTCAAAATTGAACCCACCCCAGGGGTCACTTGATTTTACATATGAAAATCTTCAAAAATTTTCTAAAAATAAACCAGAAGGCCTAGATCTTGTTCAAGTAAGCAACTCTACTCAGGTGAGCGATATAGGGCCATCATGGCCCTCTTGTTCAAGTTAGCCAACTGTCTATAAAGTGAATTGCTGGATGAGTACAAATTGTCGCAAGATAAGTGAAAATTTTAGGACAAGTTGCTTTCAAAGAATTTGTCGAAACCCTGATATTCCTGTGGGAGGTAGACAAATAGCTATAGTTTGCAGTTGAGTATTTAGTCATCATTTACTGAAAAACAGCAAAGAAAAAGTAGAAGGCATATAATAAAAAGGGTCATTCTCTGGGATGTTGTATTCAGTTCTCGTGGATTTTGTCAGGCCAGATCACTTGTGTGATCTGACAAAATCCACTTGAGTTGTATACAGCATCCCAGATCATGCTACTGTAATAAATCTACCTTATTTGCAGGGAAGTACAATTCAGCTTTTGGCGGAGGCGGCAGTCAATATGCATATTATCATGAGGAAGATGAGAGTTCCTTCCAGCTGGTAGATACACAGAAAGTGCAAAAACCTGTCTATCAGCGTGGGCGACGTATGTTCCAGCAGGTTAGTTTTTGTAAACCAAGCTGCACAGGAAGTGCACAAAGCTGTCTCAGAGGGGGAGACATTGTGTTCCAGAAGTTGAATTTTAGATAATCAAGCTGCACAGAATAGCTTCACAGAATGTGCAGAAACATGACTGTCTTTATGGTTGATTTAATATGTTCCAGCAGGTGAATTTAGGATAACAAAGTTGCATAGACAGTGCAGACACCTGTTTATCAATGAGGGTTATGTATGTTCCTGCAGGTAGGTTTAGAATAACAAAGCTGCATAGACAGTGCAGACACCTGTTTATCATTGAGGGTGATGTATGTTCCTGCAGGTAGGTTTAGAATAACAAAGCTGCATAGACAGTGCAGACACCTGTTTATCATTGAGGGTGATGTATGTTCCTGCAGGTAGGTTTAGGATAACAAAGCTGCATAGACAGTGCAGACACCTGTTTATCATTGAGGGTGATGTATGTTCCTGCAGGTAGGTTTAGGATAACAAAGCTGCATAGACAGTGCAGACACCTGTTTATCATTGAGGGTGATGTATGTTCCTGCAGGTAAGTTTAGGATAACAAAGCTGCATAGACAGTGCAGACACCTGTTTATCATTGAGGGTGATGTATGTTCCTGCAGGTAGGTTTAGGATAACAAAGCTGCTTAGACAGTGCAGACACCTGTTTATCATTGAGGTTGATGTATGTTCTGGCAGGTAGGTTTAGGATAACAAAGCTGCATAGACAGTGCAGACACCTGTTTATCATTGAGGGTGATGTATGTTCCTGCAGGTAGGTTTAGGATAACAAAGCTGCATAGACAGTGCAGACACCTGTTTATCATTGAGGGTGATGTATGTTCCTGCAGGTAGGTTTAGGATAACAAAGCTGCATAGACAGTGCAGACACCTGTTTATCATTGAGGGTGATGTATGTTCCTGCAGGTAGGTTTAGGATAACAAAGCTGCATAGACAGTGCAGACACCTGTTTATCATTGAGGGTGATGTATGTTCCTGCAGGTAGGTTTAGGATAACAAAGCTGCATAGACAGTGCAGACACCTGTTTATCATTGAGGGTGATGTATGTTCCTGCAGGTAGGTTTAGGATAACAAAGCTGCATAGACAGTGCAGAAATGTTCCTGCAGGTAAGTTTAGGATAACAAGGCTGCATAGACAGTGCAGACACCTGTTTATCATTGAGGTTGATGTTTGTTCCGGCAGGTAGGTTTAGGATAACAAAGCTGCATAGACAGTGCAGACACCTGTTTATCATTGAGGGTGATGTATGTTCCTGCAGGTAGGTTTAGGATAACAAAGCTGCATAGACAGTGCAGACACCTGTTTATCATTGAGGGTGATGTTTGTTCCTGCAGGTAAGTTTAGGATAACAAAGCTGCATAGACAGTGCAGACACCTGTTTATCATTGAGGGTGATGTATGTTCCTGCAGGTAGGTTTAGAATAACAAAGCTGCATAGACAGTGCAGACACCTGTTTATCATTGAGGGTGATGTATGTTCCTGCAGGTAGGTTTAGGATAACAAAGCTGCATAGACAGTGCAGACACCTGTTTATCATTGAGGGTGATGTATGTTCCTGCAGGTAGGTTTAGGATAACAAAGCTGCATAGACAGTGCAGACACCTGTTTATCAATGAGGTTGATGTATGTTCCTGCAGGTAGGTTTAGGATAACAAAGCTGCATAGACAGTGCAGACACCTGTTTATCATTGAGGGTGATGTATGTTCCTGCAGGTAGATTTAGGATAACAAAGCTGCATAGACAGTGCAGACACCTGTTTATCATTGAGGGTGATGTATGTTCCTGCAGGTAGGTTTAGGATAACAAAGCTGCATAGACAGTGCAGACACCTGTTTATCATTGAGGGTGATGTATGTTCCTGCTGGTAGGTTTAGGATAACAAAGCTGCATAGACAGTGCAGACACCTGTTTATCAATGAGGGTTATGTATGTTCTGGCAGGTAAGTTTAGGATAACAAAGCTGCATAGACAGTGCAGACACCTGTTTATCAATGAGGGTGATTATGTTCCTGCAGGTAAGTTTAGGATAGGATACAGTGGTCAAGAGGGCGAAGACGCTTTCCTATGGAGGTGAAGGCCCTTGGTTTGATTCCTGGCTACTCCCATTGCGGTGTGTCCTTGGACAAGGCACTTTATCTCGATTGCCGCAGTCGACCCAGCTGTAAATGGGTACCAGCAAATTGCTGGGGGTAAGGTATAATTGGTTTTAATTTTTCTTACGGTTGCTTAAAGCTCTACAGAGCTTATGTTAATTGTTTCACAAAGTGATGGTAAATAAAATTTACCTTTACAAAAGCTGCATAGACAGTGCAGAAATCTGTTTATCAGTGAGGGTGATGCATGTTCCAGCAGGTAAGTTTAGGATAACAAAGTTGCATAGACAATGCAGACACCTTGTATGTTCCAGCAGGTGAATTTAGAATAATAAAGTTGCATAGACAGTGCAGACTCCTGCTTATCAATGAGGGTGACGTATGTTCCAGCAGGTAAGTTTAGGATAACAAATTTGCTTAGACAGTGCAGACACCTGTTTATGAGTGAGGGTGATGTATGTTCCAGCAGGTAAGTGTAGGATAACAAAGCTGCATAGACAGTGCAGACACCTGTTTATGAGTGAGGGTGATGTATTTTCCAGCAGGTAAGTGTAGGATAACAAAGCTGCATAGACAGTGCAGACTCCTGTTTATGAGTGAGGGTGATGTATTTTCCAGCAGGTAAGTGTAGGATAACAAAGCTGCATAGACAGTGCAGACACCTGTTTATGAGTGAGGGTGATGTATTTTCCAGCAGGTAAGTGTAGGATAACAAAGCTGCATAGACAGTGCAGACTCCTGCTTATCAATGAGGGTGACGTATGTTCCAGCAGGTAAGTGTAGGATAACAAATTTGCTTAGACAGTGCAGACACTGTTTATGTGAGTGGTGATGTTATTTTCCAGCAGGTAATTGTAGGATAACAAAGCTGCATAGACAGTGCAGAACCTGTTTATGAGTGAGGGTGATGTATGTTCCAGCAGGTAAGTTTAGGATAACAAAGTGCATAGACAGTGCAGACACCTGTTTATGAGTGAGGGTGATGATGTTCCAGCAGGTAAGTTGTAGGATAACAAAGCTGCATAGACAGTGCAGACACCTGTTTATGAGTGAGGGTGACGTATGTTCCAGCAGGTAAGTGTAGGATAACAAAGCTGCATAGACAGTGCAGACACCTGTTTATGAGTGAGGGTGATGTATGTTCCAGCAGGTAAGTGTAGGATAACAAAGCTGCATAGACAGTGCAGACACCTGTTTATAGTGAGGGTGACGTATGTTCCAGCAGGTAAGTGTGGATAACAAAGCTGCATAGACAGTGCAGAACCTGTTTATGAGGAGGGTGATGTATGTTCACACAGGTAAGTGTAGGATAACAAATTTGCTTAGACAGTGCAGACACTGTTTATGAGTGAGGGTGATGTATTTTCCAGCAGGTAAGTGTAGGATAACAAAGCTGCATAGACAGTGCAGACACCTGTTTATCAATGAGGGTGATGTATGTCCATCCTTCCCAGGGGAAAATATTAACTTTTTTCAGCCAGGGGCCACCTGGGCCCCTAACTTTTAAAAACTAGGGGCCCAGACCAAAAGTTTAGGGGCCAGTTATACGGTCAGGTATCTGTAGTGAAATATTGCATTTCAGGTTGCTCTCATACAAACGGTACAGTATGTTCAGTTGGGTATCACATTACAGGGGATTAATTGATACAAGCTAATGCTTGTTTTATGTAATTGTAAAATTGTATTTAATGGAAATAAATTAAAACCTTTCAAAACTCAACAGGTTAAATAACATATTCAAAATACATTCAACATGTGACAGTGTTAAACTTTTCAACTTTAAAGTTTCTCATGTCCCCAACGACAAAAACTGCAAATGAGACCTTATCAGTATTTTGCAACAGAGCCTGTTTTCTTCCCATTTTTGTTAAGTCTGACCTTTGTTTTTTTCATAATCTGATAATATTTTCGTTTTCGGCCGCTGTTGTACTTGCTTTTCAGCGGGCTTAGTACCCCATCAAGAAAATGGCACATTTTCTCAGTTTAACTGGCTTGCGTACATCACACATAGGTCCACATTACAGGAGATACTCGCATCGGCGTGGTATGTCTAAAGTTCATTCAAAAAGCTAGCAGTCATCGGCATTCTACACGAGATGTGTAAATTAAGTTTGTGGTTTGATAGTAATGAGCACATGCAACAGTGAAAACCGATGGTCCACTTTGCGAACACGTTCAAATATTGCGCACATGGAGGAAGCACTGGCGCAATGGGTCACATGGTCGCGTTAAACGTATCGGTAATAGACCGTATAACGGACTTTCTCTTGACAGACCTCCATTTTTAAATGGAGTCGGCTACGTTTTTAACTCACCTGTCACAAAGTGACAAGGTGAGCTTTTGTGATCGCACGGTGTCCGTCGTCCGTGCGTCCGTCCGTCCGTCCGTAAACTTGCTTGTGACCACTCAAGAGGTCACATTTTTCATGGGACCTTTATGAAAATTGGTCAGAATGTTCATCTTGATGATATCTAGGTCAAGTTCGAAACTGGGTCACGTGCGGTCAAAAACTAGGTCAGTAGGTCTAAAAATAGAAAAACCTTGTGACCACTCTAGAGGTCACATTTTTTATGGGATCTTCATGAAAGTTAATCAAAATGTTCATCTTGATGATATCTAGGTCAAGTTCGAAACTGGGTCACGTGCGGTCAAAAACTAGGTCAGTAGGTCTAAAAATAGAAAAACCTTGTGACCACTCTAGAGGTCACATTTTTCATGGGATCTTTATGAAAGTTGGTCAGAATGTTCATCTTGATGATATCTAGGTCAAGTTCGAAACTGGGTCACGTGCCTTCAAAAACTAGGTCAGTAGGTCTAAAAATAGAAAAACCTTGTGACCTCTCTAGAGGCCATATATTTCACAAGATCTTCATGAAAATTGGTCAGAATGTTCACCTTGATGATATCTAGGTCAAGTTCGAAACTCGGTCACGTGCCATCAAAAACTAGGTCAGTAGGTCAAATAATAGAAAAACCTTGTGACCTCTCTAAAGGCCATATTTTTCATGGGATCTGTATGAAAGTTGGTCTGAATGTTCATCTTGATGATATCTAGGTCAAGTTCGAAACTGGGTCACGTGCTGTCAGAAACTAGGTCAGTAGGTCTAAAAATAGAAAAACCTTGTGACCTCTCTAGAGGCCATATATTTCATGACATCTTCATGAAAAGTGGTCAGAACGTTCACCTTGATGATATCTAAGTCAAGTTCGAAAGTGGGTCACGTGCCATCAAAAACTAAGCCAGTAGGTCAAATAATAGAAAAACCTTGTGAGCTCTCTAGAGGCCATATTTTTCATGGGATCTGTATGAAAGTTAATCTGAATGTTCATCTTGATGATATCTAGGTCAAGTTCGAAAGTGGGTCACGTGCCATCAAAAACTAGGTCAGTAGGTCAAATAATAGAAAAACCTTGTGAGCTCTCTAGAGGCCATATTTTTCATTGGATCTGTATGAAAATTGGTCTGAATGTTCATCTTGATGATATCTAGGTCAAGTTCGAAACAGGGTCATGTGCGGTCAAAAACTAGGTCAGTAGGTCTAAAAATAGAAAAACCTTGTGACCTCTCTAGAGGCCATACTTGTGAATAGATCTCCATAAAAATTGGTCAGAATGTTCACCTTGATGATATCTAGGTCAAGTTTGAAACTGGGTCACGTGCCATAAAAAACTCGAAACTGGGTCATGTGCGGTCAAAAACTAGGCCAGTAGGTATAAAAATAGAAAAACCTTGTGACCTCTCTAGAGGCCATATTTTTCATGAGATCTTCATGAAAATTAGTGAAAATGTTCACCTTGATGATATCTAGATAAAGTTAAAACAGGGTCACGTACCTTCGAAAACTAGGTCAATAGGTCAAATGATAGAAAAACCTAGAGACCATATTTTTCAATGGATCTTCATGAAAATTGGTCAGAATTTTTATCTTGATAATATCTAGGTCAAGTTCAAGACTGGGTCACATGAGCTCAAAAACTAGGTCACTATATCAAATAATAGAAGAAACGACGTCATACTCAAAACTGGGTCATGTGGGAAGAGGTGAGCGATTCAGGACCATCATGGTCCTCTTGTTGAATGATTCATACTATTGCAATCCATTTCCCAGTAGACATAAACATATAGTCCAGACAGAGCAACTCATTATATTCCTTTCAGTTCCCAAGAGAACTGTGAAAAAACGAAAAGAGGCAAAAAACCACCGAATTATGGAAAAAAACATTTTTTCACCCTGGTCGCGTCCTGGGCCCCTAACTTGGGATTTTAGGCGCCCAGCCGATTTTTTGGTCGCACTGGGCGACTGCTAATATTTTCCCCTGCTTCCGAGAATGTTGTGTTGCGCCTAGCTCCAAAAGTATTTGATGCAGAGTCATAAAACTTTACAGGAATGTGGGTCAGCATGTGAATTGTGCAATTGGGGTTTGCGTCAGGATTCATTCAGTCATGTAGGAGTTATGGCCCCTGATTTTGTAAAAATTGGTCATTTTTGTGTTGTGTCGCGCTTAGTTCCAAAACTATTTGACCTAGATTCACCAAAGTTTACAGGAATGTTGGTCAGCATGTGCAGTTGTGCACCTGGGGTTTGGCGTCCGGATTCATTCAGTCATGTAGGAGTTATGGCCCCTGACTTATTTTGTTTTTAGCTCACCACCTGTCACGAAGTGACAAGGTGAGCTTTTGTGATTGCGCAGTGTCCGATGTGCGTCCGTCCGTGCGTAAACTTTTCCTTGTGACATCTCTAGAGGTCACATTTTTCATGGGATCTTTATGAAAATGGGTCAGAATGTTCATCTTGGTAAATTCTAGGTCAAGTTCGAAACTGGGTCACATGCCATCAAAAACTAGGCCAGTAGGTCTAAAAATAGAAAAACCTTGTGACCTCTCTAGAGGCCATAATTTTCAATGGATCTTCATGAAAATTGGTCAAAATGTTCACCTTGATGATATCTAGGTCAAGTTCGAAACTGGGTCACGTGCGGTCAAAAACTAGGTCAGTAGGTCTAAAAATAGAAAAACCTTGTGACCTCTCTAGACGCCATATATTTCACAAAATCTTCATGAAAATTGGTCAGAATGTTCATCTTGATGATATCTAGGTCAAGTTATGATGTATTTTCACTATATCTCAGTTATTACAAAATGGATTTCATTTAAACTTAAAATAGTTGTTCCACCTCATCACCCACATCATGTGACACAAGGTGCATAACTCTGACACCAATTTTTCATGAATTATGCCCCTTTTTACTTAGAATTTAAGGTTGATTTTGATGTATTTTCACTATATCTCAGTTATTACAAAATGGATTTGATTTAAACTTAATATAGATGTTCCATCTCATCACCCACATCATGTGACACAAGGTGCATAACTCTGACACCAATTTTTCATGAATTATGCCCCTTTTTACTTAGAATTATGTCTCCCCCAGGAGACATATTGTTTTTGCCCTGTCCGTCCGTACGTCACACTTCATTTCCGAGCAATAACTGGAGAACCATTTGACCTAGAACCTTCAAACTTAATAGGGTTGTAGGGCTGCTGGAGTAGACGACCCCTATTGTTTTTGGGGTCACTCCGTCAAAGGTCAAGGTCACAGGGGCCTGAACATTGAAAACCATTTCTGATCAATAACTAGAGAACCACTTGACCCAGAATGTTGAAACTTCATAGGATGATTGGCCATGAAGAGTATATGACCCCTATTGATTTTGGGGTCACTCCATCAAAGGTCAAGGTCACAGGGGCCTGAACATGGAAAACCATTTCCGATCAATAACTAGAGAACCACTTGACCCAGAATGTTGAAACTTCATAGGATGATTGTACATGCAAAGTAGATGACCCCTATCAATTTTGGGGTCACTCCATTTAAGGTCAAGGTCACAGGGGCCTGAACATTGAAAACCATTTCCGGTCAGTAACTTTAGAACCACTTGACCCAGAATGTTGAAACTTAATAGGATGATTGGTCATGTAGAGTAGATGACCCCTAATGATTTTGGGGTTACTCTATGAAAGGTCAAGGTCACAGGGGCCTGAACATTGAAAACCATTTCCGGTCAGTAACTTGAGAACCACTTGACCCAGAATGATGAAACTTCATAGGATGATTGGTCATGCAGAGTAGATGACCCCTAACGATTTTAGGGTCACTCTGTTGAAGGTCAAGGCCACAGGGGCCTGAACATGGAAAACCATTTCCAATCAATAACTTGAGAACCTCTCGACCCAGAATGTTGAAACTTCATGGGATGATTGTTTATGCAGAGTAAATGACCCCTATTGTTTTTGGGGTCACTCCGTTAAAGGTCAAGGTCACAGAGGCCTTAACATTGATAACCAGTTCCGATCAATAACTTGAGAACCACTTGACCCAGAATGTTGAAACTTCATAGGATGATTGAACATGCAGAGTAGATGACCCCTATTGATTTTGGGGTCAGTCTAATAAAGGTCAAGGTCACAGTGGCCTGTTCATGTAAAATAATTTTTTGGAAATAACTTGAGAACCACTTGACCTACAATGTTGAAACTTAATAGGATGATTGGACATGCAGAGTAGATGACCCCTATTTATTTTGAGGTCACTTGATCAAAGGTCAAGGTCACAGGAGCCTGAACAGTGACTTGAGAACCACTAGGCCAAGAGTGTTGAAATTTAGCGGGATGACTGGACATGCCAAGTAGATGATCCCTATTGCAGCCAACCATCAGTGTCTCTTTGACTTTCCCTCCTAACCCCTATTGACTTCTTGCCTATAGGACTTTGCATTGGGGGAGACATGCGCTTTTTTACAAAAGCATTTTCTAGTTTAAGGTTAATTTTGAAGTATTTTCACTAGATCTCAGTTACTACTGAATGGATTTGATTCAAACTTAAAATAGATGTTCCACCTCATTACCCACATCATGTGACACAAGGTGCATAACTCCAATTTTTCTTGAATTATGTCCCCTTTTACTTAGAATTTAAGGTTAATTTTGATGTATTTTCACTATATCTCATTCTGATTGGCTTAGAGCCAAAGGGAAGTAACATTTTTTAACTTTTGTACTGAGTTTCTTCCCCTTAAATTCCAGGAATTAGTCTATTTTTAGAAATCCTATTTTTAGATTTTCAATATTTTAGGTATTTTTTAAACTTTTTTTATTATAAGTCCTACGCAAAAAGTAAATACATTTTTCTGTGGTAACATGGGTTGGTAAGACACTTTTTTGTATTCACTTTTAGTGTATCTTTAATATTAGAGATATTTTATATTTACTAGTATTACTATACTAGTATTATACTAGTATTACTTATATGTGGAAGCCCATGATGAAGTACTCCAAAGACGAGTAAAATTCTTTTTAAGTATTAAGCTTTTTTTGACATTTTTATATTATTCTAAGTATTTTTAACATTTCTTATATGGTTGCCATTCTTCTGTGACAAGACCATATGGTGGAGGTATGAGTCACTCCTGTGACAGTTCTAGTTATTTTAGAAAACTAGTTTGTAAGATATGTTTATTTTTTACTCTTGAGTCTTTCATAATCTAATACAGCATTCCATTAAAAGACTTAAAATGTTTATTAATCACAGCAAATTTTCATGTATATCTACTTACATAGGTGTATTTAATACTAACCTAATCATTGCTTATGTAATGTACTACAAAGCATGGTATCAGTATCGGTATCGTTAAAAATACCGTATCATTCTGTTGGTATCGGTATCGGACCGCTTCGTCCTTAACGATATCCAGCCCTATATCATCACTGACAGAAGCACATACTAGGCACATTTAAATGTTGATTTTATTATTGCAGAACAAACAGCGTCGTGAGAGGGAACGTAAGCAGCAGCAACAGCAGGCTAACAACATGCAAGTGCTTTCCAAAACACAAAAAAGTAGAGAAAGGTTTGTAATTATAGTAACAGTTGATTTAGCTTTTCTATTTAAAAATCTTTAATTTTGCTTATTAGTTCACCTGAGAACGAAGTGTTCAAGGGTTAGCTATTGTGGTCAGTGATTGTCAGTTGTCTGTCAACATGTTCCTTTAAATAACATTTCCTCTTAAACCACTTGGCAAATTTTGATGAAACGTCACAGGGATGTTCCTTGGATGGTCCTCTTTAAAACTTGTTTAATTCTGTTCAGAACTCTTGTTGCCATGGCAACCAAAAGGAAAAACATGCGCTTTTCCGCCATTCCGTCCGTCTGTCTGTCCGTTCATCCGCAATTTTGTGTCCAGTCCATAACTCTGTCATCCATGAAGGGATTTTAATATTACTTGGCACAAATGTTCCCCATGATGAGGCGACGTGTCATGCGCAAAACCTGGACCCCTAGCTCAAAGGTCAAGGTCACAGTTGGAGGTCAAATGTCAACAGGGCTTTTTTCCTGTCCAGTCCATAACTCTCCCATCCATGAAGGGATTTTAATATTCTTGGCACAAATGTTCCCCATGATGAGACGACGTGTCATGCGCAAAACCTGGACCACTAGCTCAAAGGTCAAGGTCACAATTGGAGGTTAAAAGTCTACAGGGCTTTATTTCCTGTCCCGTCCATAACTCCCATCCTTGAAGGGATTTTAATATTACTTGGCACAAATGTTACCCACAATGAGACATCGTGTCGTGCGCAAAACCTGATCTCCTAGCTCAAAGGTCAAGGTCACAATTGGAGGTCAAAAGTCAACAGGGATTTTTTCCTGTCCTGTCCATAACTCTCCCATTCATGAAGGGTTTTAATATTACTTGGCACAAATGTACCCTCATAATAAGACTATGTGGCATGCACAACTTTCAGACCCCTAGCTCCAAGGTCAAGGTCACACTTAGCAGTCAAATGTTAACATAGCATGAACAGGGTCTGTTTCGTGTCCAGTCCATAACTCTGAAATTCATTAAGGGATTTTAATATCACTTGGCACAAGTGTTACCCATGATGAGACGACGTGTGATGCGCAAATCCTGGACCCCTAGTTCAAATGTCAAGGTCACAATATTGGGGGTCAAAGGTCAACAGAGTTTTTTTTCCTGTCCCTTCCAGAACTCTGCCATCCATGAAGGGATTTTAATATTACTTGGCACAAATGTTCCCCATGATGAGACAACATGTCATGCGCAAAACCCGGACCCTTAGCTCAAAAGTCAAGGTCACATTTGGAGGTCAAAGGTGAATAAGGTTTTTTTCCTGTCTGATCCAGAACTGTGTCATACATCAAGGGATTACAATATTACTTGGCATAAATGTTCCCCATGATGAGACGATGTGTCATGAGCAACACCAAGAGCTTAAAGGTCAAGGTCAATAGGATTTTTTTCCTGTTCTGTCTATAACTTTGTCAGGCAAAACAGGATTTAGATATCAGTTAGCACAAATATTCCCTTGGATGAGACATGTCATGCGCAAAACCCAGGCCCAAGGTCTAATGTCAAGGTCACACTTAGAGACCAAAGGCCAGACACAAGAATGACTTTGTCTGGAGAATTTCTTCTTCATGCATTGAGGGATTTTGATGTAACTTGGCACAAATGTTCACCAACATAAGACGGATTGTCATGCCCAAGAACCAGGTCCCTAGGTCTAAGGTCAAGGTCATATTTAGAGGTCAAAGGCCAAATTCAAGAATGCCTTTGTGCGGAGCATTTCTTTATGCATGGAGGGATTTTGATGTAACTTGGACCAAATGTTCACCACCATGTGGCACCCCTGTTTTTAGAATTAGGTCCCTTTGATTTACTATAAATAGGTTATATTGTAACTTTTTTATTACTGACGGTAGAGAAAAATTGAGACCATTTTTGTGTGGTACAACATGCATGTTACATGCAATTTTTAGGTGTATTTTACCTATCTCTACCTGGTAAAGAGTTTCTTGTGGACTTATATTATATAGATTTTTTTTTTCTTAGGATTAATTTCTCTTTGTTGTTACTATAAATAACTTATATGATAACTTTTTTTTATAATCGGCCAAAACAATTCAATATGAAAACAACTGTGGGTTTTTATATATGCACATTTTAATCCAAGTGTGTAGTTATAACATATTGTATATAAAGTACCATATTGTTTATACATCATTGTCAGATATCAGTTCATCATGTTTTACTGCAGTAGAGAAAATTAAGTGCCTTCCAGTAGCAGAGGCGTCGCGAGTGGGGCGTCAGGGGCGGCAACCGCCTGGAGCGGTAATACGGCGATTCAATAATTTTGAAAATATTCAGATTTTTTCAGTATCTTCCAACGCTCGAAGTTAGAGGGGCGAAACGGCGGGAATCAAGAAGAAGCGACCAATACAATAACTTTTTTTTAAATTGAATTAAAAGGTTGCTGAGTGTGAAAGTCTACATAGGGGCGGCGACACGTCAATTAAGAAATAGAAAGTTTTCTTTTCAAATAGCTGTTTATACTTGAACGCAAAGAGTGAAGTTTTGCTCAATACAAGTTAAGCGCCGACAAAGCTGTAAAAGCTGTTTCCAAATTCGATGCTAATAAGTAATTACTATAAGTTATAAAAATGAACTTAATATATCAACAGATCATCTGTCGTGAATCAGAAATAGTTAATTCTAATCAGGGAATAATTTTCAAAGCGTTCAAAAGTCTCCTAAACGGTATTGACACAAGAACAGTTCAACTCAAAATAACAGGATTAGAACACCTGGTTTCGGCAAACACTTAAAATTCCATTGAACTAATTTTAGAATTAATTTCAGTAAACACTTTATTTCGAAGTAAACGCCTCCATGATAAAAATGTTTACATGGTCTCTAAAAACAAGGAAATCGCATTATTTCTGATGCAAATTTCAAAAAATTTCTCACTGCCTGGGAGGGGACACCCCTCACATACCCACCCCATTAATGTCTCCCATCGCCCCAATGTCATACACCTCTTGACGTGCCTGAGTTGGGGACTTTGTATTGCATGGCAACACTTCATTCACTTGTTTCTTTTAAATTTTGACAAATGGAGCCTAATTGGCATTGGGATGTTTAGCTGTGTGGGGCCCATGGAGAAATCCCTGTTGAAGTAGTTATAAATCAAGTGATAGACTTACCAGTGTTATTATACAGAAGTGATTAGATAATACTCACCAACCTGAAATTTGAATAAAGTTAGTTATTAGCCTGAGTTCACTGTGAAATATGTTTCCAAAAGTCAGATGAAAGAGTTATGCAGGAGAAAATAGAATATGGTAAATTATAAAAATGAGTAATAATAAATCGTTACAGAGATCGACAAAGGCTTTTGAGGAAATGGCAGAAGCAATTTGGACGTCAGCTGCAGGAAAACAGACAAAAGGTGAGGTAACCAAATTGTTACGAAGAATATTTTTATGCCCCCGGCATCTACTGATGCGGGAGGCATATAGTGATCGTCCTGTCCGTCCGTCCATCTGTCCGAGCCCACAAATGAACATTTGTTGGGTACACAGAACAATAGGTAACTGTAAATTCTATTCATTCCGTAGTGTTTATTGGGTCCTTTTTGTCGCATATTGGGTACTTTTTAGTTTAAACAATATATTATTATTTTTTTAAGCAACATACACATAACATGTACAACAAATTTTTACATGTCAAATACATGGATTGGAAAACAAGCTGATAGCTTATGTAAATTCCTTTCCCAATAAAGGTCCATCTGTGGGAACGGCCATCCCTCCGTCCGTACGAGGTTAACCAAATGGGACCGTTTCGTCTAGCATCAATACCCCTTACTAGAATGACTTGATACTAATGCAGATGTAACCTGTGACCATTCCTCATCTTCAGACATCACTTGACCTCAGTTTGACCTTGATCTTGACCTCATTTTGGACTTAGGTTGCTTCATATGGGCCATCTCTTGGTTAACCAAATGGGACCATTTTGTCTAGCATCAATACCACTTACACGAATGAATTGGTACTAATACAGATGTAACCTGTGACCATTCCTCATCTTCAAACATCACCTGACCTCAGTTTGACCTTGACCTCATTTTGGACTTAGGTTGCTTTATATGGGCCATCTCTTGGTTAACCAAATGGGACCATTTTGTCTAGCATTAACACTGCTTACAAGAATGAATTGATACTAATACAGATGTAACCTGTGACCATTCCTCATCTTCAGACATCACCTGACCTCAGTTTGACCTTGACCTCATTTTGGACTTAGGTTGCTTTGTATCGACAAGGATGCCACCAGGGGCATCAAGCGTTTATTGAACGCAGCTCCTTGTTTCTTTTTATACACCCTTATTATAGTGCCAATTTTGAAAAAATGGATGTACTTCAGAGGTTCACACTAACAAAATCTGTGCCTCTTTCAGGGGTTTCGTCAATTTTTGAAGCAGAAGTTTCCAAGTAGAAGGGGTTCTCCCTATTAGAACTTTATTTGCTACAGGAAAAGTAGCCAGGGCTTAAGACCACTATAGTAGGGGATGTCCCCAACCCTCAGCCCTTAATAAAACTAGGCCTGTTTTCAAGAAAATAAAGTTTTCAAAGATACAGAATTTTCATATAATCATTTGTTAAATTTCAAACAGCATGATGTTAATTACTTATTTCTTTCTAAGAGAAAATAAGTGATACATACTATAGGCATAAAATTCAGACTTTTGACCAGAAAACAGAAAACAGGAAAAAAAATCTTAAATAATGAAAAAGCTTTAGTAATTTAAATACATTGAGTAAAACGATTTTTTTGGTAAAAAAGGTTTCTGTTATTGCGGCAGAATAGGTTACCTGACCTCGTGGACATAAATAAAAATGTAGTTTTAAAATAAAACAAAATGATGTTGTTGCGGTTTTTAATGAATTTTAAATGAATCTTTGTATTTGTACTTTTTTAGCTCACCTGTTACGAAGTGACAAGGTGAGCTATTGTGACCGCTTGATGTCCGTCGTGCATTGTGCGTCAACAATTTCTAAAAAAATCTTCTTCTTGAAAACCACTGGGCAGAATTACACCAAACTTCACAGAAATGATCCTTGGGTGGCCACCTTTCAAAATTTTTCAAAGAATTGAATTCCATGCAGAACTCTGGTTGCCATGGCAACCAAAAGGAAAAACTTTAAAAATCTTCATCTCAAAAACCAGCAGCCCTAGAGCTTAGATATTTGGTGTGAAGCATTGCCTAGTGGACCTCTACCAAGTTTGTTCAAATCATGACCCAGGGGTCACTTGGTTTTACATAGGAAAATCTTAAAAAATCTTCTTCTCAAAAACCAGAAGCCCTAGAGCTTAGATATTTGACATGTAGCATTGCCTAGTGGACCTCTACTAAAATTGTTCAAATCATGACCCCGGGGTCAAAATTGACCTCGCCCTAGGGGTCACTTGATTTTACATAGGAAAATCTTCAAAAAATTTCTAAAAATAAACCAGAAGGCCTAGAGCTTAGATATTTCACATGTAGTATTGCTTAGTGGACCTCTACAAAATTTGTTCAAATCATGAACCCCGGGATCAAAATTGACCCTGCCCCAGGGGTCACTTGATTTTACATAGGAAAATCTTCAAAAAATTTCTAAAAATAAACCAGAAGGCCTAGAGCTTAGTTATTTGACATGTAGCATTGCCTGTTGGACCTCTACAAAATTTGTTCAAATCATGACCCCCGGGGTTAAAATTGACCCCACCCCAGGGGTCACTTGGTTTTATGTAGGAAAATCTTCAAAAATATTCTAAAAATAAACCAGAAGGCATAGGGCTTAGATATTTGACATGTAGCATTGCCTAGTAGACTTCTACAAAATTTGTTTAAATCATGACCTCCTGGGTCAAATTGACCCCACCCCATGGGGTTACTTGTTTAGCTTTAGCAAAGAACTTTTTTCAAGAAAGCAATTAAACTAAGGTGAGCGATATAGGGCCATCATGGCCCTCTTGTTATTAGCTCACCTGTCACATAGTGACAAGGTGAGCTTTTGTGATCACCTTTCGTCCGTCGTCAGTCCGTGCGTGCGTGTGTCAACAATTCCTTGTCTGCACGATAGTGGTTTCATTTATGATTTTATTTTAACCAAACTTGCACACAACTTGTATCACCATAAGATCACGGTTCCTTTCTTGAACTGGCCAGATCCCATTATGGGTTCTAGAGTTATGGCCCCTGAAAGGGCCAAAATTAGCTAATTTGACCTTGTCTGCACAATAGCAGCTTTATTTATGATTTGATTTTTACCAAACTGGCACACAACTTGTATCACCACGAGATCTTGGTTCCTTTCTTGAACTGGCCAGATTCCATTATGAGTTCCAGAGTTATGGCCCCTGAAAGGGCCAGAATTAGCTATTTTGACCTTGTCTGCACAATAGCAGCTTCATTTATGATTTTATTTTAACCAAACTTGCACACAACTTGTATCACCACGAGATCTTGGTTCCTTTCTTGAACTGGCGAGATTCTATTATGGGTTCCAGAGTGATGGCCCCTGAAAGGGCCAAAATTAGCTATTTTGTCCTTGTCTGCACAATAGCAGCTTCATTTATGATTTGAATTGAATCAAACTTGCACAAAACTTGTGTCACCATAAGGTCTTGGTTCCTTTCTTGATCCGGCCAGATCCCGTAATGGGTTCCAGAGTTATGACCCCTGAAACGGCCAAAATTAGCTATTTTGACCTTGTCTGCACAATAGCAGCTTCATTTATGATTTGATTTTAACCAAACTTGCACACAACTTGTATCACCACGAGATCTTGCTTCCTTTCTTCAACTGGCCAGATTCCATCATGGGTTCCAGAGTTATGGCCCCTAAAAGGTCCAAAATTGGCTATTTTGGCATTTGCAGCCATATAGAGACTTCATTTATGGTTTTATTTGATACAAACTTCCAAAATATCTTCAACAACAATAAATCTTGGATTCCATGACAAATCAGATCCAATCATAGGTTCCAGAGTTATTTTATATCCGATTACCTCCCCTGATTGTAATCAAAATGGATTTATATCATTAAGTACTTATAGGACTTATTTGAAATTTCATTATTGTTATTAGTTGGACTGAGACAATCAGGGTAGATAACTATGGACTGATTTTATGTCAAATTACCTCCCTTTATTTCAAATTTAAATGGGTATATCTCCATAACTAATGAAGATACTGATCTGAAATTTCATTTATGTCAACAGATTTATTTGGCAGATCCTTCTTTTGTTCACTTACAATATTTTTTTTGTACCCCCCGACAACAAAGTTGTAAGGGGGTTATACTGGTTTCAGGTTGTCTGTCTGTCTGTCCGTCTGTCCGTAGACGCAATCTTGTGCGCACCATCTCTCCTTATCCCCTTGACAGAATTTAATGAAACTTCACACAAGTGATCAGTACCAACAGTAGTTGTGCATGGGGCATGTTAGGTTCTTTTAGAAAAAAAATTTGCAGAGTTATGGGACTTTGTTTTTTTTGTTACTATACTATATACATAGACACAATCTTATGCGCACCATCTCTCCTCATCCCCTTGACACAATTTAATGAAACTTCGCACAAGTGATCAGTACCAACAGTAGTTGTGCATGGGGCATGTTAGATTCTTTTAGAAAAAATTTTTTCAGAGTTATGAGACATTGTTTTTTTTGTAACTATACTATATACATAGACACAATCTTGTGCGCACCATCTCTCCTCATCCCCATGACACAATTTAATGAAACTTCACACAAGTGATCAGTACCAACAGTAGTTGTGCATGGGGCATGTTAGGTTCTTTTAGAAAAAAAATTTGCAGAGTTATGGGACTTTGTTTTTTGTTACTATACTATATACATAGACACAATATTGTGCGCACCATCTCTCCTCATCCCCTTGACACAATTTAATGAAACTTCACACAAGTGATCAGTACCAACAGTAGTTGTGCATGGGGCATGTTAGGTTCTTTTAGAAAAAAAATTTGCAGAGTTATGGGACTTTGTTTTTTTTTGTTACTATACTATATACATGTACATAGACACAATCTTGTGCGCACCATCTCTCCTCATCCCCTTGACACAATTTAATGAAACTTCACACAAGTGATCAGTACCAACAGTAGTTGTGCATGGGGCATGTTAGGTTCTTTTAGAAAAAAATTTTGCAGAGTTATGGGACTTTGTTTTTTTGTTACTATACTATATACATAGACACAATCTTGTGTGCACCATCTTCCTCATCCCCTTGACACAATTTAATGAAACTTCACAAAGTGATCAGTACCAACAGTAGTTGTGCATTGGGCATGTTAGGTTCTTTAAGAAAAAAAATTTGCAGAGTTATGGGACTTTGTTTTTTTTTGTTACTATACTATATACATAGACACAATCTTGTGCGCACCATCTCTCCTCATCTCCTTGACACAGTTTAATGAAACTTCACACAAGTGATCAGTAACAACAGTAGTTGTGCACGGGGCATGTTAGGTTCTTTCAGTGACAAAAATTGCAGAGTTATGGGACTTTGTTTCTTGTTAACATACTATGTACATACAGTCTGCATATGCAATCTTGTGCGTGCCTAATCTACCAAACCCTTACACACAATTTAATGAAACTTCACACAAGTGATCAGTACCAACCCTAGTTGTGCATGGTGCATGTTACATTCTTTTAGATAAATATTCTGCATAGTTATGGGACTTTGTTTTTTGTTACTATACTGTATACATACAGTCTATATATATACAGTCCACATAATTGTGCAATCTTGTGTGCGTCAAATTGTAATGTATTGTGTCAGTGCATGCGGGGGGTACATTCATCACCTTTAGTGATAGCTCTAGTTTTAATTACTTCCCTTTTACGTTACTATAAATAGCTTATTTTTAGTAACTTTTTTATTATTGGCCGTAGGGAAAAACCGAGACCACTTTTCTGTGGTACAACATGGATGGTACCTCCAATTTTTAGGTGTATTTTGACATATCTATACCTTGTAAGAATTTTTTATTCCTTTCGGTTAAATTTTTTCCCTTTGTTGTTCCTGTCCTTTGGACTTTGATATTTTTTCTGAGGACCTTCTTGTCCTCAAGTGCAATGATAACAGTTGAGCGATATAGGGCCATCATGGCCCTCTTGTAAAATATTCTTCTCAGATAATGTTAATTTCTTGAGGGCAAATAGGTCACAGAGGTAGGGTTTCCACTATTATCGTTTGAGACAATTACTTGTCAGTTTATATGCGATATTGCACATTCGCTTTTAATAACAAATTAAGGAAGAAACCTTTTTATTGATTCCTGCTTCTCATCAATTTAAAGAATCGAGGCAGTACGACAGTAATGCTTCACATGGCGCAAAAACTGTAATATGACATAATGCCATGACAATCTCGTGCAGCAGTACCGCTTTGATATCCACTTCAGATGTCATGATACCGACACACTTCTTTTAGCTCTTTAAGAGGATGTTAATTGATGATGAAAACAAGGCCAGTTACTAAGTTTTTCAACAGAATAATTACCAATGATCGTCAACTTTTTTTTTCGCTTTCAAGACGGGTAGGTGGATGATGATTATTGTGTCCATATTTTAAGGACACTTTTCAAAATAATTATTTTTCAGGAAATAAGTCTTTAGAAAATGAAAATAACTGATATTTATTACTTTCCTGACACTTTGGGAAACTACGGTAGGGGTTAGACTGTGATTATTATTACTATTGATGCAGTTATTATGGAGAGCAACTTGATGGTGGAGATGACAAAATTAGTGAAAGAAACAGAAAAATGTCTGGTGTGAAAAGGAAATTTAAATGTAATAAAAATGAATAATCAAAAAGGAAACGTAGTGTATGAGCTATGTGTTATATTTGAAATTAGCTTGTTGTACATAATACTCCTTCCATAAAACGTGACAGTATTATAAATGTCAATTATTAGGGCGGGTGACTGTTCACTAAGGGCGAGTAGATTTTACTAGCAACTTGTCCAGCAGGGTGAGTGGTGTGAAAAAGAATTTTACACCCCTGCAGAAAAGAAGAAAATGACTGTGTAAAGACTTAATTAAAAGAAAACATTGAAAATTTTGTTGTAAAATTAAGGGACATTAATAGAATGTTAAAAAACACACTCCGCTGTTTGCAGCAAATCTGTCTTAAGCTGTTGAAATTGATAAAAGCATTATTGTACCCGCCGACAACAAAGTTGTAAATGGGGGTATACTGGCTTAAGGTTGTCTGTCAGTCCGTCTGTCTGTCTGTTCGTCTGTATACACCTTGTGCGCACCAACTCTTCTCATCTCCTTGACACAATTTAACAAAACTTCACACAAGTGATCAGTAACAACAGCATGGTACATGTTATGTTCTTTCAGAATTTTTTTTTGCAGAGTTATGTGACTTTGGTTTTTAGCTGGACTATTCAAAGAATAGTAGAGCTATTGGATTTGCCCGTGCGTTGGCGTCAGCGTCCCGATTTGGTTAAGTTTTTGTATGTAAGCTGGTATCTCAGTTACCACTTGTGGGAATGAATTGAAACTTCACACACTTATTCACTGTGATAAGCTGACTTACACTGCACAGGTTCCATAACTCTATTTTTATGCCCCGCCCCCCACCCCCTCGAAGGAGGGGTATATTGTTTTGCAGATGTCTGTCGGTCGGTCGGAATGTAGACGAATCCGTTTCTGGATGATAAATCAAGAACGCTTAGGCCTAATATCATGAAAGTTGATTGGGAGATTGGTCATGGTCAGCAGATGACCCCTATTGATTTTGAGGTCAGTATGTTAAAGATCAAGGTCACAGTGACCCTGAACAGTAAAACGGTTTCCGGATGATGACTCAAGAATGCTTAGGCCTAGGGTCACAAAAGTTGATAGAGATGTTGGTCATGACCAGCAGATGACCCCTACTGATTTTGAGGTCAGTATGTCAAAGATGAAGGTCACAGTGACCAGGAACAGTAAAACAGTTTCTGGGAAATAACTCAAGAACGCTTGGGCCTAGTATCAGGAAAATTGATAGTTAGGTTTGCCATGACCAGCAGATGACCCCTATTGATTTTGAGGTCATTAGGTCAAAAGTCAAGGTCACATTGGCCAGTAACAGTTAAACAGTTTCTGATCTTCTTGTCCAAAACCGTAGGGCCTAGGGCTTTGATATTTGGTATGTAGCAAAATCCAGTGGTCCTCTACCAAAATTATTAAGATTATTTCCCTGGGGTCAAATACGGCCCCACCCCGGGGGTCACATAGTTTATATAGACTTATTTAGGAAAAAAAGATTGAAAAACCTCTTGTCCAAATCCACAGGGCCTAGGGCTTTGATATTTTGTATATGACATCATCTAGTGGTCCTCTACTAAGATTGTTCAAATTATTCCCTAGGGTCAAATATGGCTTGGCCCTGGGGGTCACATGGTTTACATAGACTTATATAGGGAAAAACTTTGAAAATCTTCTTGTCCAAACCACAAAGACTATGGCTTTGATATTTTGTAATGTAGCATCATCTAGTGGTTCTCTACCAAGTTTGTTCAAATTATCCCTCTAGGGTCAGATATGGCCCCACCGCAATGGTCATATGGTTCATACACTTATATAGGGAAAAGCTTAGAATCTTCATGTGCATAAGTTGCATCATTCAAATTTGGACCACATGTATAGTTTAGAGTGGCAAGATGAACCTTGACATGAGTTGACCTTGATCTTGACCTAGTGATCTAATTTCACATTTCTGTAGTTACAGCCTTCAAATTTGGACCACATGCATAGGTTTGTGTACCGAAAAAACCTTTGACCTTGTTATTGACCTACTTTCACATTTTTGAAGGTACATGCTTCAAATTTGGACCACATTCATAGTTTTTTGGTCCAAAATAAAATTTGACCTTGATTTTGACCTAGTGACCAACTTTCACATTTCTCAAGCTACAGCCTTCAAATTTGAACCACAAACATAGTTTTGTGTACTGAAATGAATTTTGATCTTGAGATTGACCAAGTGACCTACTTTCACATTTCTGAAGGTACAGGCTTCAAATTTGGACTGCATGCATATTTTTGTGTTCTGAGTTGAAATTTCACATTGATTTTTACCTACTTTCTCATTTCTCAAGCTACAGCCTCCAAATTTGAAGCACATGCATAGTTCTGTCTACCGAAATGAACTTGATCTAATGACCTACTTTCACATTTCTCAAGCCACAGCTTTCAACTTTGGACCACATACACATTGTTTTGTACCGAAATGAATTTTGACCTTGAGCTAGTCTTGAAATTTGGAACATTCAAAAATGGCTCAGTGGATGGCGCCTAGATCACTCTGTAATCTCTTGTTAGGTTAATAGGTTAAAGGTCAAGGTTAAATTAAACCAGAATGGTAGAACTTTTGTTTACAGTGAGCATATAATTTATATTATATATATAATTTATATAATAATATAATTTCTGTTCCTTGTGCAATTACTGAATGCATCAAGGGGGGCATTTCGTGTTCGACGAACTCTTGTTGCTTTTTAGCTCACCTGAACACAAAGTGCTTAAAGGTGAGCTTTTGTGATCGCCCTGTGTCCGTCGTCAGTCGTCTGTCCGTCGTTGTCATTGTTGCCACCAAATTGACTGTTAACACTCTAGAGGTCACAATTTTGGCCCAATCTTATTCAAACTTGGCCAGAATGTTACTCTCAATAAAATCTTGGACGAGTTCGATATTGGGTCATCTGTGGTCAAAAACTTTTTTGACAATATCTGTATGAAAATTGGTCAGATTGTTATCTTGATGATCTTTAGGTCAAGTTTAAATCTGGATCAGGTGGGGTCAAAAACTAGGTCAACAGGTCAAATCAGAGGAAAAGCTTGTTAACACTCTAGAGGCCACATTTATGGCAATATCTCTATGAAACTGTGTCAGAATGTTAATCTTGATGATCTTTAGGTTAAGTTTAAATCTGGGTCAAGTGGGGTCAAAACCTAGGTCACCAGGTCAGAAAATCAAAGGAAAAGCTAGTTAACACTCTAGAGGCCACATTTATGACTATATCTTCATGAAACTTGGTCAGAATGTTAATCTTGATGAACGTTAGGTGAAGTTTAAATCTTGGTCAGGTTGGGTCAAAAACTCGGTCACCAAGTCAAATTAGAGGAAAACCTAGTTAACACTAGAGGCCACATTCATGATCATGTCTTAATGAAACTTAGTCAGAATAATATTCTTGATTTTCTTTAGGTCAAGTTTAAATCTGAGTCAGGTAGGGTGAAAAACTAGGTCAACCAGGTCAAATCAAATGTAAAGCTTGCTAACTCTAGGGGCCACATTTATGATAATATCTCTATGAAACTTGGTCAGAATGTTAATCTTGATGATCTTTAGGTCAATAGGTCAGGTGAGCAATACAGGGCCTTCATGGCCCTCTTGTTCTTCTTTTCAGCTGATTTTCTCTTTTTGAACGGAACAGTCTGAAAAAAAGTTAGATTTGGCAAGATAAGTGCAAAAAATGTAATATTTTTAAAGGTGTATGTGGTATCCTCTTATTTCCTTGTTTTTGGTCAATGGGCAATCGCATCTCTGTCAGAATATTGAGAAAATTCTCATATGTCAAACTCCTCCCTCACTGTTCGCCTGATTTACTTTAAAATTATACAGATGAAATAGCTTAATGTGCAGATGATCATAAAGGAAGGAACTATTGCTCTGATTATTTTTACCACAGTTAAGCCTTTTGATAGTTTTGCTATATAGAATGTAGAGAAAATCTTGTGTGTCCAACTTCTCAAGCACTATTGAAAGGATATGCTTCAAAGTATCACAGATGAAGGACCCTCATGTGAAGATGACCATATATAATGAATAAGTTTTCTAGAATTAAGGCCCTTTCTTAATTTCACAAAAAAGGCCATAGTGGAGAAATTTGGTGTGTTCAACTCCTCATACACTTTTTTTCAAGGAATGGATTCAGATGCACAACCTTATTTGAATACAATTTGCTTCAAACTTTTAGTGGAACATCCTTCATGTGTGAAGGTGGTCTGTACTAAAAACTTTGCTGTTTAGAGGATGGCACAGTATATGGGGGGGGGGGGGGGGGGGGGGTGGAATCCACGTCCAGTGGACACAAGGACACAATTCTAGTTTTTTTTAGGCCTTAGTTATAAATGAAATAAGAATATCTTGTAAATCTAAATATGAAAAAAGTGATGGCCTAAAGTTTGTTTTCTTTTTACAGACTCCACTGAAACATCGTGATGCTTCAGTTCAAGTACGGGAAACATGGGATGTGGTTGAAGAACTTGATTTCCCACGTATGTCCAAACTCACACTCCCAGATATAGCGGAAGGAGATGATCTGTAAGTTTTTGTATCTGCCCAAATTTTGTTAAGCGGCAGTTAGATTTGTTTGTCTTTCCATCGGTATTTTTCATACCTCATTGCATTGTTAATCAGCATGTGAAGTTGCGCACTCTGGGCAAATGGTACAAATATCTTTGTTCTCCCTACTAACATTAAAAGCTGAGTAAGTAGGTAAGGAAAACTCTTCTATGTGCATGCATTTCCCATTCATAACACTCATTGTACCCCCCCGAACAACAAAGTTGTAAGGGGGGGTATACTGGTTTCAGGTTTGTCTGTTTGTCTGTCTGTCCGTCTGTCTGTTTGTCTGTCCGTAGACACAATCATGTGCGCACCATCTCTCCTCATCCCCTTGACACAATTTAATGAAACTTCACACAAGTGATCAGTACCAACAGTAGTTGTGCATGGGGCATGTTAGGTTCTTTCAGAAAAAAAAATTGCAGAGTTACGGGACTTTGTTTTTAGCTCACCTGTCACATAGTGACAAGATGAGCTTTTGTGATCACCCGTCGTCCGTCCATCCGTCCGTGCGTCAACAATTCCTTGTCTGCACGATAGTGGTTTCATTTATGATTTTATTAGTCCCCTACTGGTTGAAAACCAGTTTCGGGGACTATAGGAATGCACTTTTCCGTCATTCCGTCCGTCCGTCCATCCGTCTGCAATTTCGTGTCATGTCCATAACTCTGTCATCCATGAAGGGATTTTAATATTACTTGGCACAAATGTTCCCCATGATGAGACGACGTGTCATGCGCAAAACCCGGACCCCTAGCTCAAAGGTCAAGGTCACAATTGGAGGTCAAAGGTCAACAGGGCTTTTTTCCTGTCCGGTCCACAACTCTCCCATCCTAGAAGGGATTTTAATATTACTTGGCACAAATGTTCCCCATGATGAGATGATGTGTCATGCGCAAATCCCGGACCCCTAGCTCAAAGGTCAAGGTAACAATTGGAGGTCAAAGGTCAACAGGGCTTTTTTCCTGTCCGGTCCATAACTCTCCCATCCATGAAGAGATTTTAATATTACTTGGCACAAATGTTCCCCATGAGGAGACGACGTGTCATGCGCAAAACCTGGACCCCTAGCTTAAAGGTCAAGGTCACAATTGGAGGTCAAAGGTCAACAAGGCTTTTTTTCCTGTCCGGTCCATAACTCTCCCATCTATGAAGGGATTTTAATATTACTTGGCACAAATGTACCTCATAATAAGACGATGTGTCATGCACAACTTTCAGACCCCTAGCTCAAAGGTCAAGGTCACACTTAGCAGTCAAATGTTAACATAGCATGAACAGGGTCTGTTTCGTGTCCGGTCCATAACTCTGACATTCATTAAGGGATTTTAATATCACTTAGCACAAGTGTTCCCCATGATGAGACGATGTGTCGTGCGCAAATCCCGGACCCCTAGCTCAAAGGTCAAGGTCACAATTGGGGGTCAAAGGTCAACAGAGTTTTTTTTTTTTTGCCTGTCTCGTCCATTACTCTGCCATCCATGAAGGGATTTTAATATTACTTGGCACAAATGTTCCCCATGATGAGACAACATGTCATGCGCAACACCCAGTACCCTAGCTCAAAGGTCAAGGTCACAATTGGAGGTCAAAGGTCAATAAGGTTTTTTCCCTGTCCGATCCAGAACTCTGTCATCCATCAAGGGATTACAATATTACTTGGCATAAATGTTTCCCATGATGAGACGACATGTCATGCGCAACACCCAGTACCCTAGCTTAAAGGTCAAGATCACACTTTGAGATCAAAGGTCAAGAGGATTTTTTTCCTGTCCGGTCTATAACTTTGTCATGCAAAGCAGGATTTAGATATCAGTTGGCACAAATATTCCCCTGGATGAGACAACATGTCATGCGCAAGAACCAGGTCCCTAGGTCTAAGGTCAAGGTCATATTTAGAGGTCAAAGGTCAAATTCAAGAATGACTTTGTACGGAACAAGAGGTCAAGAGGATTTTTTTCCTGTCCGGTCTATAACTTTGTCATGCAAAGCAGGATTTAGATATCAGTTGGCACAAATATTCCCCTGGATGAGACAACATGTCATGCGCAAGAACCAGGTCCCTAGGTCTAAGGTCAAGGTCATATTTAGAGGTCAAAGGTCAAATTCAAGAATGACTTTGTACGGAACATTTCTTCTTCATGCATGGAGGGATTTTGATGTGACTTGGACCAAATGTTCACCACCATGAGGCACCCTTGTTTTTAGAATTACGTCCCTTTGTTATTACTATAAATAGATTTTATTGTAACTTTTTTATTACTGGCAGTAGAGAAAAATTGAGACCACTTTTCTGTGGTACAGCATGCATGTTACATCCAATTTTTAGGTGTATTTTGACCTATCTCTACCTGGTAAAGAGTTTCTTGTGGACTTATATTATATAGATTTTTTTTTTTTTTTTTTTTTTTTTTTTTTTTTTTTTTTAAGATTAATTTCCCTTTGTTGTTACTATAAATAACTTACATGATAAAATTTTTATAATCAGCCAAAAAAATTCAATATGAAAACAACCGTGGGTTTTTATATATGCACATTTTAATCCAAGTGTGTTGTTATAACATATTGTATATGTAGTACAATATTGTTTATACATCATTGACAGATATCAGTTCATTATGTTATACTGCAGTAGAGAAAATTAGGTGCCTTCCAGTAGAGGACTTTGTATTGCATGGCAATACTTCATTCACTTGTTTTAACCAAACTTGCACACAACTTGTATCACCATAAGATCACGGTTCCTTTCTTGAACTGGCCAGATCCCATTATGGGTTCCAGAGTTATGGCCCCTGAAAGGGCCAAAATTAGCTATTTTGACCTTGTCTGCACAATAGCAGCTTTATTTATGATTTGATTTTAACCAAACTGGCACACAACTTGTATCACCACGAGATCTTGGTTCCTTTCTTGAACTGGCCAGATTCCATTATGGGTTCCAGAGTGATGGCCCCTGAAAGGGCCAAAATTAGCTATTTTGACCTTGTCTGCACAATAGCAGCTTCATTTATGATTTTATTTTAACCAAACTTGCACACAACTTGTATCACCCTAAGATCTTGGTTCCTTTCTTGAACTGGCGAGATTCCATTATGGGTTCCAGAGTGATGGCCCCTGAAAGGGCCAAAATTAGCTATTTTGTCCTTGTCTGCACAATAGCAGCTTCATTTATGATTTGATTTTAACCAAACTTTCACACAACTTGTATCACCATGAGATCTTGCTTCCTTTCTTCAACTGACCAGATTCCATCACAGGTTCCAGAGTTATGGCCCCTTAAAGGTACAAAATTGGCTATTTTGGCTTTTGCAGCCATATAGAGACTTCATTTATGGTTTTATTATGCCCCCTAAGGGAGGCATATTAGTTTTCAACTGTCCGTCCGTTCGTTCGTCACAATGTTAACTTTTTGCATGAAGGCACTTTACTCGCGAACCACTGCACCCAGGATCTTCAGACTTCACATGCTGATAGTACTTATTGAGTACACGACCCCTACTGACTTTGGGGTCACCAGGTCAAAGGTCAAGGTGCTGCGGGGGCATTTGCCACCATTAGTGACAGCTCTTGTTTGATACAAACTTCCAAAATGTCTTCAACAACAATAAATCTTGGATTCCATGACAAATCAGATCCAATCGTAGGTTCCAGAGTTATTTTATATTTGATTTCCTCCCCTGATTGTAATCAAAATGGATTTATATCAGTAAGTACTTATAGGACTTATTTGAAATTTCATTATTGTTACTAGTTGGACTGAGACAAATCAGGGTAGATAACTATGGACTGATTTTATGTCAAATTACCTCCCTTTATTAACCAGGGAGTTATTAGATTGGGGTATGTCGTTGGTCGGGCGGGCGGGCGGATGGTGGCGTCAAACTGGTGTTTCCGGTCAATAACTTTTGTTTCGGTAAAGATTTTTGAATAAAACTTGGTATGTATGTAGCTTATATCAAGACAAAGGCTGGGATTGATTTTGGGGTTTCTTGGGTCAAGGTCAAGGTCACTGTTACTTAAAAAAGAAAAAGGATTTCCGGTCAATAACTTAACTTAGGAATGAGCTATCATGATGAAACTTGGTGTATAGAAAACTTATATAAAGTTGTAGCTTGGGATTGATTTTGGGGTTTCTGGGATCAAGGTCAAGGTCATTGTTACTAAAAATAGGGTTAGGGTTAAGGTTTTGCTTTTAAGTGGTGCACTGTGATTCAGTATACTTTTTATACGCCCAAAGGGACGTATTATGTTATGACGCTGGTGTCCGTCTGTCCGTCCGTTTGTCTGCCCGTTAGCAATTTCGTGTCCACTCTGTAACTCTTGAACCCCTTGAAGGATTTCAAGGAAACTTGACACAAATGTTCACCACACCCAGACGACGTACAGAGCGCATGTTCCGGATGTCTCGTTTCAAGGTCAAGGTCACACTTAGGAGTCAAAGGTCATATCAGTTTGTTTCATGTCCGTTCTGTAACTCTTGAACTGCTGGAAGGATTTCAAAGAAACTTGGCAGAAATGTTCACCACATTGCAACGATGTGCAGAGCGCATGTTCCGGATGACTCGCTTCAAGGTCAAGGTCACACTTAAGGGTCAAAGGTCATATATGACTTTGCTTTGTGTATATTGCTCTGCATTGCAGTGCTCTTGTTTTTATTTGGCAGATCTTTTTTTTTGTACTTACAATAATTTTTTTTTGAATTACTTCCCTTTTATGTTACTATAAATAGCTTATTTTGAAACTTTTTTATTATTGGCCGTAGGGAAAAACCGAGACCACTTTTCTGTGGTACACATGGATGGTACCTCCAATTTTAAGGTGTATTTTTACATACCTGTACCTGATAAGGATTTTTTGTAGACTTTGAATTTTTTTTTTGTGGACTTAGATTTGTTTTTTGAATTTTTCCTTTTGTTGTTCCAGATCTTTGGGGCTTCAACAGTCAAATTCTTAAAATTTTGCTCCCATCCTATGATGTAAGCCTTCGGGCGTATATTGCCCAGCTTGGCAGCGCTCTTGTTTATTCTTATGAAAAGTGTTGAAAACCTGGTTTCGTGGCATTGCCGCGTTTCTTGTTTCAAATTAAAATGGGTATATCTCCATAACTAATGAAGATACTGATCTGAAATTTCATCAATGTCAACAGATTTATTTGGCAGATCCTTCTTTTGTTCACTTACAATATTTTATTGTTTTTAATTACTTCCCTTTTGCGTTACTATAAATAGCTTATTTTAGTAACTTTTTTATTATTGGCCGTAGGGAAAAACCGAGACCACTTTTCTGTGGTACAACATGGATGGTACCTCCAATTTTTAGGTGTATTTTGACATATCTATACCTTGTAAGAATTTTCGTTTTCTTTTTGGTTAAATTTCTTCCCTTTGTTGTTCCTGTTCTTTGGACTTTGATATTTATTCTGAGGACCTTCTTGTCCTCAAGTGCAATGATAACAGGTGAGCGATATAGGGCCATCATGGCCCTCTTGTTTGTTACTATACTATATACATAGACACAATCTTGTGCGCACCATCTTTCCTCATACCCTTGACACAATTTAATGAAACTTCACACAAGTGATCAGTAACAACAGTTGTTGTGCATGGGGCATGTTAGGTTCTTTCAAAAGAAAAAATTGCAGAGTTATGGGACTTTGTTTTTCGTTAACATACTATGTACATACAGTCTACATATGCAATCTTGTGCGTGCCTAATCTTCTGAACCCTTGCACACAGTTTAATGAAACTTCACACAAGTCATCAGTAACAGCAGTAGTTGTGCATGGGGCATGTTAGGTTCTTTCAGAAAAATATTTTGCGGAGTTACTGGACTTTGTTTTTTGTAACTATACCATATACATAGACACAATCTTGTACGCACCATCTCTCCTCATCCCCGTGACACAATTTAATGAAACTTCACACAAGTGATCAGTAACAACAGTAGTTGTGCATGGGGCATGTTAGGTTCTTTCAGAAAAATGTTTTGCGGAGTTACGACACCCTTCGTCCATCATGTGTGCGTCCGTCCGTCCGTCAACAATTTCTTGTCTGCACGATAGTGGTTTCATTTATGATTTTATTGTAACCAAACTTGCACACAACTTGTATCACCATAAGATCACGGTTCCTTTCTTGAACTGGCCAGATCCCATTATGGGTACCAGAGTTATGGCCCCTGAAAGGGCCAAAATTAGCTATTTTGACCTTGTCTGCACAATAGCAGCTTTATTTATGATTTGATTTTTACCAAACTGGCACACAACTTGTATCACCATAAGATCTTTGTTGCTTTCTTGAACTGGCCAGATTCCTTCATGGGTTCCAGAGTGATGGCCCCTGAAAGGGCCAAAATTAGCTATTTTGACCTTGTCTGCACAATAGCAGCTTCATTTATGATTTTATTATGCCCCCCTTCGAAGAAGGAGGGGTATATTGTTTTGCAGATGTCGGTCGGTCTGTCGGTCGGTCGGAATGTAGACCAATCCGTTTCTGGATGATAACTCAAGAATGCTTGGGCCTAGGATCATCAAAGTTGATAGGGAGGTTGGTCATCACCAGCAGATGACCCCTATTGATTTTGAGGTCTGTATGTCAAAGGTCAAGGTCACAGTGACCCTGAATAGTAAAACGGTTTCCGGATGATAACTAAAGAATACTTGGGCCTAGGATCATGAAAGTTGATAGGGGGGTTGGTAATGGCCAGCAGATGACCTCTAATGATTTTGAGATCAGTATGTTAAAGGTCAAGGTAACAGTGACCCTGAACAGTAAAAGGGTTTCCGGATGATAACTCAAGAACGCTTAGGCCTAGGGTCACAAAAGTTAATAGGGAGGTTGATCATGACCAGCAGATGGCCCCTATTGATTTTGAGGTCAGTTCGTCAAAGGTCAAGGTCACAGTGACCAGGAACAGTAAAATGGTTTCCAGGCAATAACTCAAGAACGCTTCGGCCTAATGTCAGGAAAATTGATAGTTAGGTTGGCCATGACCAGCAGATGACCCCTATTAATTTTGAGGTCATTAGGTCAAAGGTCAAGGTCACATTGGCCAGTAACAGTTAAACGGTTTCTGATCTTCTTGTCCAAAACCATAGGGCCTAGGGCTTTGATATTTGGTATGTAGCATAATCTAGTGGTCCTCTACCAAGATTGTTCAGATTATTTCCCTGGGGTCAGATATGGCCCCACCCTGCGGGTCACTTGGTTTATTAGCTCACCAGAGCACAAAGTGCTCAGGGTGAGCTATTGTGATCGCTCACCGTCCGGCGTCCGTCCGTCCGTCCGTCCGTCGTCCGTCCGTCGTCCGTCCGTCCGTCCGTCCACACTTTCCTTTAAACAACATCTCCTCCTAAACCAACAGGCCAATTTTGATGAAACTTCACAGGGATGTTCCTTGGATGGTCTTCTCTAAAAATTGTTCAAAGAATTGAATTCCATGCAGAACTCTGGTTGCCATGGCAACCGAAAGGAAAAACTTTAAAAATCTTCTTCTCAAAAACCAGAAGCCCTAGAGCTTAGATATTTGGTGTGAAGCATTGCCTAGTGGACCTCTACCAAGTTTGTTCAAATCATGACCCCGGGGTCAAAATTGACCCCGCCCCAGGGGTCACTTGATTTTACATAGAAAAATCTTAAAAAATCTTCTTCTCGAAAACCAGAAGCCCTAGACCTTAGATATTTGACATGTAGCATTGCCTAATGGACCTCTACTAAAGTTGTTCAAATCATGACCCCGGGGTCAAAATTGACCCCGCCCCAGGGGTCACTTGATTTTACATAGGAAAATCTTCAAAAAATTTCTAAAAATAAAGCAGAAGGCCTAGATCTTAGATATTTCACATGTAGCATTGCCTAGTGGACCTCTACAAAATTTGTTCAGATCAGACTCCCGGGGTCAAAATTGACCCCGCCCCAGGGGTCACTTGATTTTACATAGGAAAACCTTAAAAAATCTTCTTCTCAAAAAGCAGAAGCCCAAGAGCTTAGATATTTGACATGTAGCATTGCCTAGTGGACCTCTACTAAAGTTGTTCAAATCATGACCCCCGGGGTCAAAATTGACCCCGCCCTAGGGGTCGCTTGATTTTACATATGAAAATCTTCAAAAATTTTCTTAAAATAAACCAGAAGGCCTAGAGCTTAGATATTTCACATGTAGCATTGCCTAGTGGACCTCTACAACATTTATTCAAATCATGACCCCAGGGTCAAAATTGACCCCGCCCCAGGGGTCACTTGATTTTACATAGGAAAATCTTCAAAAAATTTCTAAAAATAAACCAAAAGGCCTAGGTCTTAGATATTTGACATGTAGCATTGCCTAGTGGACCTCTACAAAATTTCTTCAAATCATGACCCCAGGGTCAAATTGGCCCCGCCCCATGGGGTTACTTGATTGTACATAACAAAATCTTCAATATTTTCTAAAAATAAACCAGAAGGCCTAGAGCTTAGATATTCGACATGTAGCATTGCCTAGTGGACCTCTACAAAATTTGTTCAAATCTTGACCCCCCAGGGTCAAATTGACCCAGCCCCAGGGTTTACTTTATTGTACATTGGGAAATCTTCATAAATTTGCTTAAAATAAACCAGAAGGCCTAGATCTTAGATATTCGATGTGTAATATTGCCTAGTGGACTTCTACAAACTTTATTCAAATCATGACCCCCGGGGTAAAATTGGCCCCGCCCCAGGGGTTACTTGATTGTACATTGGAAAATTTTCCAAAAAATTTCTGAAAATCATCAGTTTGACATTTGAAACATATTACTCTGGTGAGCGATCCAGGGTCATCATGACCCTCTTGTATAGACTTATATAGGAAAAAACTTTGAAAAACCTCTTGTCCAAAACCACAGTGCCTAGTGCTTTGATATTTTGTATATGACATCATCAAGTGGTCCTCTACTAAGATTGTTCAAATTATTCCCCTAGGCTCAAATATGGCTCCGCCCTGGGGGTCACATGGTTTACATAGACTTATATAGGGAAAAACTTTGAAAATCTTCTTGTCCAAACCACAAAGACTATGGCTTTAATATTTCGTTATGTACGGTAGCATCATTTAGTGGTTCTCTACCAAGTTTGTTCAAATTATCCCTCTAGGGTCAAATATAGCCCCGCCCCAGGGGTCATATGGTTCATATAGACTTATATAGGGGAAAACTTAGAATCTTCATGTCAATAACTTACATCATTCAAATTTGGACCACATGTATGGTTTTGAGTGGCAAGATGAACCTTGACATGAGTTGACCTTGATTTTGACCTAATGACCTACTTTCACATTGCACTGAAAAAAACTTTGACCTTGACATTGACCTAGTGACCTACTTTCACATTTTTGAAGGTACAGGCTTCAAATTTGGACCACATGCATAGTTCTGTGTTCCGAAATAAAATTTGACCTTGATTTCGACCTAGTGACCTACTTTCACATTTCTCAAGCTACAGCCTTCAAATTTGGACCGCTTGCATAGTTTTGTGTACCGAAATGAACTTTGACCTTAAAATTGACCTAGTGACCTACTTTCACATTTCTGTAGCTACAGGCTTCAAATTTAGACCACATGTATAGGATTGTGTACCGAAACAAACTGATTTTGACCTAGTGACCTACTTTCACATTTCTCAAGCTACAGCCTTCAAATTTGGACCACTTGCATAGTTTTGTGTACCGAAATAAACTTTGACCTTAAGATTGACCTAGTGACCTACTTTCAAATTTCTCAAACTACAGCCTTCAAACTTGATGCACATGCATAGTTTTGTGTACAAAGAACTTTGTCCTTGAAATTGATCTAGTGACCTACTTCCACATTTCTCAAGCTACAGCTTTCAAATTTGGACCACATGCACAGTGTTGTGTACGGAAATGAAATTTGACCTTGAGCTGTCAATAAGTCTTGAAATTTGGAACACTCAAAAATGGCACATTGGTGGGCGCCAAGATCACTCTGTGATCTCTTGTCAGAGTTAAGGCCCAGAAATAGACAAATATGCACATTTTCACCTTGTGACACACCTAGCTCAAAAAGCATTTAATATAAATGGTTAAAAACTTGCATAAGTCTTTATCATGAAATAAACTTGCAGATCTCTTATTTTCTTGGCTGGCTCTACCTCCTATTTTTAGCTCACCTGAGCAATGCTCAGGTGAATTTTTGTGATCACTCGATGTCCGGCGTCTGTCTGTCGTCTGTCAACATTTAGCTTGTGTATGCTATAGAGGCTGTATTTTTCAACTGATCCTCATGAAATTTTGTCAGAATTATTACCTTGATGAAATATAAGGCAGGTTCGAAAATGGGTCATCTGGGGTCAAAAACTAGGTCAAATCAAAGAAAAACCTTGTGTATGCGATAGAGGCTGTATTTTTCAATTGATTTTCATGAATTTTGGTGAGAATGATTACCTTGATGAAATCTAGACCAAGTTCGAAAATGGGTTATCTGGGGTCAAAAACTAGGTCACTAGGTTGAATCAAAGAAAAACCTTGTGTATGCGATAGGGGCTGTACTTTTCAATTGATCTTCATGAATTTTGATCAGAATGATAAACTTGATGAAATCTAGACCAAGTTTGAAAATGGGTTATCTGGGGTCAAAAACTAGGTCACTAGGTCAAATCAAAGAAAAAAAACATGCGTATGCGATAGAGGCTGTATTTTTCAATTGATCTTTATGAAATTTTGTCAGAATGATGACCTTAATGAAATCTAGGACAAGTTTGAAAATGGGGCATCTGTGGGTCAAAAAGTAGGTCACTAGGTCAAATCAAGGAAAAACCTTGTGTATGCGATAGAGGCTGTATTTTTAGCTCAACTGAGCATGAAGTGCTCAAAGGTGAGCTTTAGTGATCGCCTTGTGTCTGTCGTCTGTCGTCAACAATTTGACTGTTAACAGACACTCTAGAGGTCACATTTTTGGCCTAATCTTACTAACTTGGTCAGAATGCTACCCTGAATAAAATCTTGGACAAGTTCGATATTGGGTCATCTGGGGTCAAAAACTAGATCACCAGATCAGATCAAAGGAAAAGCTTGTTAACACTCTAGAGGTCACAGTTTTGGCTCAATCTTAATGAAACTTGGTCAGAATGTTACCCTCAATAAAATCTTGGACGAGTTCGATATTGGGTCATCTGGGGTGAAAAACTAGGTCACCAGGTCAAATCTAAGATAAAGGTTGTTAACACTGTAGAGGCCACATTTATGAATGTATCTTCATGAAACTTGGTCAAAAATGTTAATATTGATGATTTTATGGTCTAGTTTGAATCTGGGTCATGTAGGATCAAAAACTAGGTCACCAGGTCAAATCAAAGGAAAAGCTAGTTTACACTGTAGAGGCCACATTTATGACCATATCTTAATGAAACTTGGTCAAAATATTAACCTTGATGATTTATAGCTCAAGTTCAAATGTGGGTTATTTCGGGTCAAAAACTAGGTCACCAGGTCAAATCAAAGGAAAAGCTTGTTAACACTCTAGGACCATACTTATGACTGTATCTTCATGAAATTAAGTCAGAATGTTAAACTTGGTGATCTTTAGGACAAGTTCGAATCTGGGTCATGTCGGGTCAAAAACTAGGTCACCAGGTCAGATCAAAGGAAAAGCTAGTTAACACTTTAGAGGCCACATTTATGACCATATCTTAATGAAACTTGGTCAGAATGTTAATCTTGATGATCTTTAGGTCAAGTTTAAATCTGGGTAAGGTGTGGTCAAAAACTAGGTCATATCAAAGGAAAACCTTGTAAACACTCTATAGAGGCCACATTTATGGCTGTATCTTCATGAAACTTAGTCAGAATGTTATGCTTTATGACCTTTATGTCAAGTTCGAATCTGGGTCATGTCGTATCAAAAACTATGTCACAGGGTCAAATGAAAGGAAAAGCTAGTTAACACTTTAGAGGCCACATTTATGACCATATCTTAATGAAACTTGGTCAGAATGTTAAACTTGATGATCTTTAGGTCAATAGGTCAGGTGAGCGATTATACAGGGCCTTCATGGCCCTCTTGTTCAACTTATCTTCCTGAATTTTGGCCAGAATGATTACCTTGATTAAATTTAGGCCGAGTTCGAAAATGGGTTATCTAGGGTTAAAAAATAGGTCACTAGGTCAAATATAAGTAAAACCTTGTGTATGTGATAGAGGCTGTATTTTTCAACTAATCTTCATGAAATTTGTCAGAATGATCATCTAGATGAAATCTAGGCCAAGTTTGAAAATGGGTCATCTGGGGTCAAAAACTAGGTCACTAGTTCAGATCAAAGAAAAACCTTGTGTATGCAATAGAGGCTGTATTTTTCAATTGATCTTCATGAATTTTGGTCAGAATGATTGCTTTAATAAAATCTAGGTCAATTTTGAATATGGGTCATCTGGGATAAAAAAAACTAGGTCACTAGGTCAAATCAAATAAAAACCTTGTGTATGCAATAGGGGCTGCATATTACATCGGATCTTCATGAAATTTAATGAGAATATATGTCTATATGAAATCTAGGGGGAGTTTGAATATGGGTCATCTAGGGTCAAAAACTAGGTCACCCGGTCAAATTAAAGAAAAACCTTGTGTACCGAATAGGGGCTGCATTTTACACTGGATATTCATAAAATTTAGTCAGCATGATTGCCTTGACGAAATCTAGGTCAAGTTAGAATATGGGTCATCTGTGGTCAAAAGCTGGGTCACTAGGTCAGATCAAAGAAAAACCTTGTGTATGCAATAGAGAAATTTAAGTCAGAATGATTGCCTTGACGAAATCTAGGTCAGGTTAGAATGTGGGTCATCTGTGGTCAAAATCTAGGTGAACTACTAGGTCAGTAGGTCAGATCAAAGAAAAACCTTGTGTATGCGATAGAGACTGTATTTTTCAATTGATCTTCATGAAATATGGTCAGAATGCTAGCCTTGATGAAATTAAGGTCAAGTTTGAATATGGGTCATCTGGGATAAAAAAAACTAGGTCGCTAGGATATATCAAAGAAAAACGTTTTGTATGCAATAGAGGCTGTATTTTTCAATCGAGGTTGATGAAATTTAGTCAGAATGATTGCCTTGATCAAATCTAGGTCAAATTTGAATGTAGGTCATCTTAGTTCAAAAACTAGGTCACTAGGTCAAATTGAAGAAAATGCTTGTTTACACTAAGTCTTAAGAGACCACATTTTTTATGCAATCTTAATGAAAATTGGTCAGAATATTTGTTTCCATGAAATCACTATGTCGAACATGTTTACACTGTTATGGCGTGTTTCTAAGGTGAGCGACCTAGTGCCAACTTGGCCCTCTTGTTAAAGTTATGGCCCCTGAAATAGTAAAAAATGCACATTTTTACCTAATTATGTGCCCAGCTCAAAAATATTTGATGTAAATTCATGAATCCTTGCTCGAGTCTTTATCATGATGTGACCTTGCACACTTGGCATTCTTCTTGAGAATCTTAGTGCTAATTACAGAGTTATAGCCCTTGAAATAGCCAAAATAGTGGATTTTTTGTTTGTGATGCTCATAGCTCAAAAGTATATGGCCTAGAGTAACGCATCCTTTTCATAAAATGTTTGTTGAGGCTATATCCCATTAAGACTGCAAACATATTAATTATTGCCCCTTAATTGTGACAAATTTGCCAATGCGGGGGGCACACCCTGTGTCCTACAGACACATTCTAGTTGTATTATTAGTCCTATATAAAAAGTAAATACATTTTTCTGTGGTAACATGTGTCGGTAAGACATTTTTATGCCCCCCAAGGGAGGCATATTAGTTTTCAATTGTCCGTTCGTTCGTTCGTTAGTTAGTTTGTTAGTCACAACGTTAACTTTTTGCATGAAGGCACTTTACTCGCGAAACAATGCACCCAGGACCTTCAAACTTCACATGCTGATAGTACTTATTGAGTACACCACCCCTACTGACTTTGGGGTCAACGGGCAAGGTCATAGGGGCCAACATTAACTTTTTGCATCAGGGTTTTTTTTCGGCCGTTTTTATAGCCGTTATTCGGCTATATTCCCAATGCCAAAAAGTATGTATTTTTCCCAAAATGAGTGCAAAAATTCCCAATCTACATTCTGAAAAAAATTTCATCAAAATTGCACAAAAATTGACCAAATTATGGACAATTTTGTAATGGAAGTCTGTTAAAGAGGTTGTACAATGTGAAATAAGTGTATGAGAAAGTGCTTAAACTCATCCTTACTATATCCTATGGGACTAAATATTTCCCAATTTGGAACATTTACGCATCAAAATTCCCAATTTTGGGGGTATAGGCTATGTTCCCAAATTAGCTAGAAAAAACCCTGTGCATGAAGGCACTTCACTTGCGAACCACTTCACCCAGGACCTTCAGACTTTACGTGCTGATAGTACTTTATGAGTACACCAACCCTACTGACTTTGGGGTCACAGGGGCCAACATTAACTGTTTGCATGAAGGCACTTTACATGTGAACCACTTCACCCAGGACTTTCAAACTTCACATGCTGATAGTACTTATTGAGTACACCACCCCTACTGACTTTGGGGTCACCAGGTCAAAGGTCAAGGTGCTGCGGGGGCATTTGTCACCATTAGTGACAGCTCTTGTTTGTATTCACTTTTAGTGTATCTCTAATATTAGAGATTTTTATATTTACCTCTTCCCTCATCCTGGGCACATATAACAGTATTACTTATGTGTGCCGTGGAAGCCCAGGATGAAGTACTCCAAAGACAAGTAAAAGTTTTTTTTACGTTTTTAGCTCACCAGAGCACAAAGTGCTCAAGGTGAGCTATTGTGACCGGTCATTGTCCGGCGTCTGTCGACATGCATCGTCCGTCATGCCTTGTGAGCAGTCTAGAGACCACATTTTTGATCCAATCTTTTTGAAACTTGGTCAGAATGTTTGTCTTGATGATCTCTAGGTCAAGTTCGAAACTGGGTCATGTGGGGTCAAAAACTAGGTCAGTAGGTCTGATCAATGGAAAAGCTTGTGAACACTCTAGAGACCACTTTTTTTGACCCAATCTTTATGAACCTTGGTCAGAACATTGGTCTTGATGATCCCTAGGTCAAGTTCAAAACTGGGTCATGTGGGGTCAAAAACTAGGTCAGTAGGTCTGATCAATGGAAAAGCTTGTGAACACTCTAGAGACCACATTTCTGACCCAATCTTTATGAAACTTGGCCAGGATGTTTTTTCTTGATGATCTCTAGGTCAAGTTTGAAACTGGGTCATGTGGGGTCAGAAACTAGGTCAGTAGGTCAAATCATAGGAAAAGCTTGTGAACACTCTAGAGACCACATTTGTAACCCAATCTTTATGAAACTTGGTCACAATGTTAGTCATGATGATATGTAGGCCATGTTTGAAACTCGGTCATGTGGGATCAAAAACTAGGTCAGTAGGTCAAATCATTGGAAAAGCTTATGAACACTCTAGAGACCACATTTTTGACCCAATCTTTATGAAATTTGGTCAGAATGTTTGTCTTGATGATCTCTAGGTCAAGTTCGAAACTGAGTCATGTGGGGTCAAAAACTAGGTCAGTAGGTCAGATCAAAGGAAAAGCTTGTGAACACTCTAGAGACCACATTTCTGACCCAATCTTTATGAAACTGGGTCAGAGTATTTGTCTTGATGATCTCTAGGTCGAGTTTGAAACTGGGTCATGTTGGGTCAAAAACTAGGTCAGTAGGTCAAATCATAGGAAAAGCTTATGAACACTCTAGAGACCACATTTTTGACCTAATCTTTATGAAACATGGTCAGAACGTTAGTCTTGATGATCTCTAGATCAAGTTCGAAACTGGATCATGTGGGGTCAAAAAATAGGTCAGTAGGTCAGATCAATGGAAAAGCTTGTGAACACTCTAGACTTTTTTGACCCAATCTTTATGAAACTTGGTCAGAACGTTAGTCTTGATGATCTCTAGGTCAAGTTTTAAACTGAGTCATGTGGGGTCAAAACCTAGGTCAGTAGGTCAGATCAAAGGAAAAGCTTGTGAACACTCTAGAGACCACATTTTTGACCCAATCTTTATGAAACTTGGTCAGAACGTTAGTCTTGATGATCTCTAGGTCAAGTTTTAAACTGAGTCATGTGGGGTCAAAACCTAGGTCAGTAGGTCAGATCAAAGGAAAAGCTTGTGAACACTCTAGAGACCACATTTTTGACCCAATCTTTATGAAACTTGGTCAGAATGTTGTCTTGATGATCTCTAGGTCAAGTTCAGAAATGTGTCATGTGGGGTAAAGAACTAGGTCAGTAGGTCAGATCAATGGACAAGCTTGTGAACACTCTAGAGACCACATTTTTTACCCAAACATTATGAAACATGGTCAGAATGTTATTCTTGATGTTCTCTAGGTCAAGTTTGAAACTGGGTCATGTGGGGTCAAAACTAGGTCACCTGGTCAAATCAAAGGAAAAGCTTGTGAACACTTTAGAGGCCACATTTGTGACTCAATCTTTATGAAGCTGGGTCAGAATGTTTATCTTCATCATTTCTAGGTCAAGTATGAATCTGGGTCATATGGGTTCAAAAACTAGGTCACTAGGCCAGATCAAAGGAAATTCTTTCCAACACTAGAGACCACAATTTAAGTTTGAAACTCATGGGAATTAGTCAGAATGTTTGTTTTGATAATCTATAGGTCAAGTTCGAATATGGGTCATATGGGGTCAAATCAAAGGAAAAGCTTGTAAACACTCTAATGGCCACAGTTGAAACCAAATCTTTACGAAATTTAGTCAGAATGTTTGTCTTGATGATCTTTAGTTCAACTCTTGGTCATTCGGGGTCAAAAACTAGGTCAGTAGGCCAGATCAACTCTGGTGAGCGATGTATAGGGCCATCATGGCTCTCTTGTTATATTATTCTAAGTATTTTTGTGCCCCATGAGTGGTGGGCGCATATAGATTTGCCCTTGTCCGTCCGTCAGTCCGAAGTTCGTGACATGCCTAGCTCAAAAAGTATTTGATATAAATCAATTAAACCTTGCATGAGTCTTTATCATGATATGAACTTGCGCACCTTCTATTTTTCGTCTGGCTTCGCCCCCTAATTTTAGAGTTATGGCCCCTGAAATAGTCAAAAATGCACATTTTCACCTTGTGACACCCCTAGCTCAAAAAGTATTTGATATAGATTCATGAAACCTTGCATGAGTCTTAATCATGATATGAACTTGCGCACTTTCTATTTTTCATCTGGGTCTGCCCCCTATTTCTAGAGTTATGGCCCCTGAAATAGTCAAAAATGCACATTTTCACCTTGTGACACGTCTAGCTCAAAAACTATTTGATATAAATTAATGAATCCTTGCATGAGTCTTTATCATGATATGAGCTTGCGCACCTTCTATTTTTCGTCTGGCTGCGCCCCCTAATTTTAGAGTTATGGCCCCTGAAATAGTCAAAAATGCACATTTTCACCTTGTGACACCCCTAGCTCAAAAAGTATTTGATATAGATTCATGAAACCTTGCATGAGTCTTAATCATGATATGAACTTGCGCACCTTCTATTTTTCATCTGGCTCCGCCCCCTATTTCTAGAGTTATGGCCCCTGAAATAGTCAAAAATGCACATTTTCACCTTGTGACACCCCTAGCTCAAAAAGTATTTGATATAGATTCATGAAACCTTGCATGAGTCTTAATCATGATATGAACTTACGCACCTTCTATTTTTCATCTGGGTCCGCCCCCTATTTCTAGAGTTATGGCCCCTGAAATAGTCAAAAATGCACATTTTCACCTTGTGACACGTCTAGCTCAAAAACTATTTGATATAGATTGATGAAACCTTGCATGAGTCTTTATCATGATATGAACTTACGCACCTCCTATTTTTCGTCAGGCTCCGCCCCCCATTTTTAGAGTTATGGCCCCTGAAATAGTAAAAAAATGCACATTTTCACCTTGTGACACACCTAGCTCAAAAAGTATTTGATATAGATTCATGAAACCTTGCATGAGTCTTAATCATGATATGAACTTGTGCACCTCCTATTTTTCATCTGGGTCCGCCCCCAATTTCTAGAGTTATGGCCCCTGAAATAGTCAAAAATGCACATTTTCACCTCTTGACACGCCTAGCTCAAAAAGTATTTGATATAAATTGATGAAACCTTGCATGAATCTTTATCATGATACGAACTTGCGCACCTCCTATTTTTCATTAGGGTCCGCCCCCTATTTCCAGAGTTATGGCCCCTGAAATAGTCAAAAAATGCACATTTTCATCTAATTATGTGCTTCACTCAAAAAGTATTTAATGTAAATTCATGAAACCTTGCTTGAGTCTTTATCATAATGTGACCTTGCACACTTGGCATTCTTCTTGAGAACTTTAGCATTTATTACAGAGTTATGGACCTTGAAATAGCCAAAATAGTGGATTGTTTGTGATGCTCATAGCTCAAAATGTATATGGTATAGAATAATGAATCCATTTCATAATTTTTTTTTGAGTCTATACCCCATTAAGACTGCAAACATTTGAATGATTTCCCCTTATTTGTGACAAATGTACCAGTGGGGGGCACACCCTGTGTCCTACAGACACATTCTAGTTAAAGTTTCTTATGGTTGCCATTCTTCTGTGACAAGAAGAATGGCTGAATGGGGGTATAAGTCACTCCAGTGACAGTTCTTGTTGGACATGCAGAGTAGATGACCCGTACTGGTTTTGGGGTCACTCATTCAAAGGTCAAGGTCACAGGGGCTGAGCATAGAAAATGGTTTCCAGTTCATAACCATTAAGCCCAGAATGTTGAAACTTAGTGGGATGATTGGACATGCCAAGTAGATGATCCCTATTGTAGCCAACCATCAGTGTCTCTTTGACTTCTGCTCCTGTCCCCTGTTGACTTCTTGCTTATATGACTATGCATTGGGGGAGACATGCGCTTTTCTACTGAATGTTGTACAGTTGTATCCGTAAGTTCAATGTTCTTCATAAAGTATGTGTTAATTCATGTGCAGGTTAAAATGTGGTAGTATGGAGTACTATGACAAGAGTTATGATCGTGTATCCACAAAGAACGAGCGTCCTTTGAAAAGAATTAATCGTATCTTCCACAAGGTTACAACAACAGATGATCCAATGATCAGACAGGTAGGTTACTGATCTTTAATGTTATCTTATTATTGCCAGAGCTCTCCACAAGCCCCGGCGGCCGGCGATTTCGCCAGCTACTGACGGATGTACCGCTGGCTACTTTTCTCAAACTGAACAAAAAAATGATCTTCAAAATATAAAATAATAACCCGATATTAATTGTCTAATGAAAACATAAAGAAACCGCTACCATTACGGGCCTACCATTACTTTATACATGTGTATTCCAACAGTTAAACTACGTTATTTTTGTATGCTGACATCATATGGTTGTTGGTTTCCCAAGTCAGTGAATTGCGCAGGATCTTAGCGCATCTATTTTTAATCAGTCTCACCATGTGACGAGCACTGACGAATAGTTTAGCAATATGAGCGGGCACCTGTGGGTTTTCCCGTTTTCTTTATTTATCCGATCCAATGCATACTTTTTTCAATCCTTGCAAAATTAAATAGCAAAGCTGTACTGTAACTAACTAAGTAGAATTGATTAATTAATTCTTAGTTTCGTTAGTTTCCATTCAGCCTGTTCTGACCACTTGTAGCGTTATTTTAACTGGCATGATGCACTGCAAAAAATGTTTTGTACACCGTTGCTCGCATGCTGGCATCTAGGCTTTGAAGGAAGTAAGATTTTTCTGAAAGAATACTCACTTGCCCAAAAGACGGTCAATCGTTGATAAAGAAATATTTTTGAAACAAATAATACGGACCTGGAAGCAGTAGATCTACACGTCAAAATGCTCATGATCGCCTTACTAATGGCTCATTGTTACAGGGGGGAAAAAGTGAGAATTACTTTTTTGGCTTTTTTTTGTTCTCAGAATACATTATTACTGTAATAAATTTAAGTGTATATGGCTCGTGGCCTAGATATATATAATCCACCTATGTGCCAAGGCTGTGAATAAAGACTGTGATGCTGAACCGTTTTTGACAGATTTTTTGACGATATATAATGACTCTGGTGTAGAGTGAGGTTATGACTTTGACTTTTTATGTGTTGTCACAAATACTTTTTTAAGAGGAATTATGTTTTTATGTCTTTTTTGTATAAAAAAAATATAGGTAGCCAAAGCAAAGAAAAAATACCAAAAAATACACCAGATTGCACCATTTTAAACCTTCAGTTTCAAAATTTTCAGGGGGAGGACCTCCGGACCCCCCACTCAGGTTCTGCTGGCTACTTTTCATCACTGACTACTTCAAACTTTAGGGAGAGCCCTGTATTGTTCTGTCTTGAAAAGTGCTTAAATTTGATGGCCATTCTTGAAAAGTCCTGTAAAACAATTGACAGATGTGAAAAGTTGTGCACTTTGGTTTTGGGGGCAGGTTGGGTGGAAGTTGGTCCAAGCAGCAAAACAGTAGCTATTACCCTTGACTTGCATGCATTTATGGTCACATATAGGCACAGGTGCCTCCACTTCCTTTCACTGTACTATCATACGTTAATTGTTGATAATACAAGACTCTGTAAACTTAAAGAGAATTCCGATAGTTTGTTTCCTTTCATAGAATTTTTAGCTCACCTGTAACGAAGTGACAAGGTGAGCTATTGTGACCGCTTGATGTCCGTCGTGCATAGTACATCGTCCGTCAACAATTTCTAAAAAAAAAATTCTTCTTGAAAACCACTGGACACAAAACTTCATAGGAATGATCCTTGGTTGGTCCCCTTTCAAAATTGTTAAAAGAATTGAATTCCATGCAGAATTCTGGTTGCCATGGCAACCAAAAGGAAAAACTTTAAAAATCTTCTTGTCCAAAACCACAGGGCCTAGGGCTTTGATATCTGGTGTGTAGCATCATCTAGTGGTCCTCGTGGGTCACATGGTTTATATAGACTTATATAGGGAAAACTTTTCACTCCAGGGGCATAATTTGAACAATCTTGTAGGAGATCCACTAAGCAATGCTACATACCCCATATCAAAGGCCTAGGCTTTGAACTTTTGAAGTTTTTTTCCCCAATAGATATGGGAACCCTAGGGCTGGGCCACTTTTCTCTCTAGGGGCATAATTTGAATAATTTTAGTAGAGGACCACAAGGCAATGCAACATACCAAATATCAAAAGCCTAGGACCTGCAGTTTCAGACAAGAAGATTTTTAAAGTTTTTTCCTATATAAGTCTATGTAAAATTTGAGACCCCCCGGGGCAGGGCCTCTTTTCACCCCAGGGTTATTATTTAAACAATTTTGGTAGAGGACCATAAGGCAATACTTCTTACCAAATATCAAAGGCCTAGGTCTTGTGGTTTTTAAAAGTTTTTCCTATATAAGTCTATGTAAAAATTGTGACCCCCGTGACGGGCCTCTTTAAACCCCAGGGGCACAATTTGATCTTACTAGAGTACCATTAGATGATGTTACATGCCAAATATCAAGGCTCTATGCCTTGTGGTTTTGGACAAGAAGATTTTTTTAAAGTTTTTCGAGTTCTGCATGGAATTCAATTCTAGTTTCAACATTCTGGGTCAAGTGGTTCTCAAGTTACTGACCGGAAATGGTTTTCAACATTCAGGCCCCTGTGACCTTGATCTTTAACAGAGTGACCCCAAAATCAATAGGGGTCATCTACTCTGCATGACGTTTCAACATTCTGGGTCAAGTGGTGCTCAAGTTACTGATCGGAAATGGTTTTCAAATGTTCAGGCCCCAGTGACCTTGACCTTTGACGGAGTGACCCCAAAAACAATAGGGGTCGTCTACTCCAGCAGCCCTACAACCCTACAAAGTTTGAAGGTTCTAGATCAGATGGTTCTCCAGTTATTGATTGGAAATGAAGTGTGACGGACGGACAGCGCAAAAACAATATGTCCCCCAGGGAGACATAAAAATTATTCTTCACTATGGGTATTTTTCACTGAAAAAAATAAATATGAAACAATATTTTTTTTCATTTATACCCATTATTGTAAGGATTGAGTATTACAAATATGACTATGATATCAAAATAAGTGTATAATAAAATTTGTAAAAAGAAAAAAGCAAGAGGGTCATGATGACCCTGGATCGCTCGCCAGAGAAATATGAGCTACATGTTTCAAATGTCAAACTAATGACTTTTAGAAATTTTTTGGAAGATTTTCCCATGTACAGTCAAGTAACTCCTGGGGCCGGGCCAATTTTACACCGGGGGTCATGATTTGAACAATGTTTGTAGAAGTCTACTGGGCAATGTTACATATCAAATATCTAAGATCTATGCCTTCTGGTTTATTTTTAGCAAATTTATGAAGTTTTCCCTATGTACAATCAAGTAACCACTGGGACTGGGTCAATTTGACCACGGGGGTCATGATTTGAACAAATTTGTAGAGGTCCACTAGGCAATGCTGCATGTCAAATATCTAAGCTCTAGGCCTTCTGGTTTATTTTTAGAAATATTTTGAAGATTTCTCTATGTACAATCAAGTAACCCTATGGGGCGGGGTGAATTTGACCCCGGGGATCATGATTTGAACAAATTTTGTAGAGGTCTATTAGGCAATGCTACATGTCAAATATCTAAGCTCTAGGCCTTTTGGTTTATTTTTTTTTAAAAATTGAAGATTTTCCTATAGAAATCTATGCAAAATCAAGTGACCCCTGGGACGGCGCCAATTTTGACCCCGGTGTCATGATTTGAACAACTTTAGTAGAGGTCTACTAGACAATGCTACGTGTCAAATATCTAAGCTCTAGGGCTTCTGGTTTTTGAGAAGAAGATTTTTTAAGATTTTAAAAAAAAAATTCACACCACTCACCCTGCAGGACTAGTAGCCAGTAATATCTACTCGCCCTTAGTGAACAGCCACTCGCCCTAATAATTGACACTTTTAATACTGTCACTTTTATGAAAGGAGTATTATGTACAATAGTATTATTTTCCGAAAAATATTTATTTTGAAAAGTGTCTAAAAATTTGGACACAATAATCATTGTCCATCCACCCGTGTTGAAAGAGAGAAAAAAAAAACGTTAAAGATTAACGGTAATTGTTCAGTTGATAAACTAAGTATTTGACCTTGTTTTCATGATCAGTTTACACCCCCTCAAAGAGCTAAAAGAAGTGTGTCAGTATCTTGACATCTGAAGAGGGTATCAAAGCGGTATTTTTGCTCGAGATTGTCATGGCATTACGTCATGTTTTCGCGCCATGTGACACATCACTGTCTGATCGTACCGCATCGGTTCTTAAAATTGCTGAGAAATAGAAATCAATAAAAAGTTTCTTCTTTAATTTGTTATCAAAAGCGAATGTGCTATATCCAGTATAAAAGGTAAATGTCTAAAATGATAGTTACTATAGCACACTGGTTATTCGGGTACCTACGCGTGTGAGCGATACCGCCCTCGTGTGATTTATGTACATGTAGGTTGTTAAGGGTACCGTATTTTCCCGTATTAACGCCCCTGGGGGCGTTACATTTTCGAAAGAGGGGGCGTTTATTTGAGGTAAAAAAATAAAAAATGAAATTTTTTACAAAACTTAAAAACATCGTTCAAACTATCTGTAAAGTGTTTCTGTGTTGTTTAATCCCCCCAAAACGTAATTATTTGGCATCCAATTTATTGCAGTGTGTCTTTTATGCATTTAAATATGGTACCTCGTGTATTCCATGTCTGGCGTTTTGACATGCTCGCGACACTACACATTACGTCATGACCCAAACAGCTGTGTACTCCAATAACATTTTCCTTAGTACATGCGGGTAGCTAGTAGTGCAATACACAATGTCAATGGTTTGACACGCTGCTGTGCCTGCTTTTGAATTAAAAGTTCTTAAAACTGCCGAAGAAAAGGGTATATCGTAAACACATTGCTGCAAGTTTGTTTAAAGTCGGCAGGAAGCGTGTGCAGGAGTGGTGTAAATACAAATCAAAAATGTATTTACCATTAAATTTTCTGTTTGATGATTGGATACGTACCGTACTTAGTACTAATGTTTTGGACTTACGGTACATGGACTGTTTAAAAGTGTGTTTAATTTTCAATACATTGGACTTTAGTACTGTAAATTACTTATTATATGGACTTATAAAAATGAGGTAGGTGATTTTTTTCCCGTTCTTGTTGACTTTTTTCCCTCCAAAATGGGTGGGGGGCGTTAATTAGAGGGGGGGCCTTAATTCGGGAAAATACGGTATATAAAAACAATGCCAACGTATGGCACATATTTAAGAATGTTGAACATTTTAAAGACAGATTCGTCCGAGGCCAAGCATTAATTCGCACTGGTGAAAATATCAGTCCTCAATAATATTGATATGACTATAAAATTTAAAGAAATGTAACGAAATTCATGTATTTTTAGCCCACCATCATCAGATGGTGGGCTATTAAAATCACTCTGCGTCCGTGGTCCGTCCGTCCGTCATTCCGTCCGTCCGTCCGTCTGTACGTGCCCGCGAAATGATGGTTAAGTGACTTCATAACGGTACTTTCTCTTTGATGTCATTCATTCCGTTCTGGTTATGTGACCTTTTTCTTTTTATTAATCCCCCGCCGTGGCGGAGGGATTATAGGAATGGTCTGCGTCCGTCCGTCTTTCCGTCCTTCCGTCCGTAACAAAATCGTGTCCGGTCCATATCTCCTAAACCCCTTGAAGGATTTTCATGAAACTTGGGTCAAATGATCACCTCATCAAGACGATGTGCAGAACCCATGAGTCAGCCTTGTCGGTTCAAGGTCAAGGTCACAACTCAAGGTCAAAGGTTTGAGCCTGCCATTTTGTGTCCGCTCTATATCTCATAAACCCCTTGAAGGAATTTTATAAAACTTGGGTCAAATGATCACCTCATCAAGATGATGTGCAGAACCCATGAGTCAGCCATGCCGGCTCAAGGTCAAGGTCACAACTTAGGGTCAAAGGTTTTGAGCCTTCCATTTTGTGTCCGCTCTATATCTTCTAAACTCCTTGAAGGATTTTCATGAAACTTGGGTCAAATGATCACCTCATCAAGACGATGTGCAGAACCCATGGGTCGGCTCAAGGTCAAGGTCACAACTCAAGGTCAAAGGTTTGAGCCTTCCATTTTCTGTCCGCTCTATATCTCCTAAACCCCTTGAAGGAATTTTATCAAACTTGGGTCAAATGATCACCTCATCTAGACGATATGCAGAACCCATGAGTCAGTCATGCCAGCTCAAGGTCAAGGTCACAGCTTAGGGTCAAAGGTTTGAGCCCTCCATTTCGTGTCCGCTCTATATCTCCTAAACCCCTTGAAGGAATTTTATAAAACTTGGGTAAAATGATTACCTCATCAGAACGATGTGCAGAAATTATGAGTCAACCATGCCAGCTCAAGGTCAAGGTCACAACTAAGGGTCGAAGGTTTGAGCCTTCCATTTTGTGTCCATTCTGTATCTCCTAAACCCCTTGAAGGATTTTCATCAAACTTGGGTCAAATGATCACCTCATCAAGAACTCATGAGTCAGCCATGTCAACTCAAGGTCAAGGTCACAACTGAAGGTCAAAGGTTTCAGCTCTGTATCTCCTAAACCCCTTGAAGGATTTTCATGAAACTTGGGTCAAATGATCACCTCATCAAGACGTTGTGCAGAATTCATGAGTCAGCCATGTCAGTTCAAGGTCAAGGTCACAGCTAAAATCAAAGGTTTACCCTTTCACTATCCATAGCAGTGGCGGGGGATATAGCTGTCTTTCAGACTGCCTTGTGTGACTGATAGAATAATAGAGAGAACAATGGGGGTGTCACATAAATACCGTTTCGTTAGAACGTCCGTCCGTCCTTCCGCAATTTCGTGTCCGGTCCATAACTTTGTCATCCATGAAGGGATTTTAATATTACTTGGCACAAAATTTAATGTTCCCCATGATGAGACGACATGTCATGCGCAAAACCCGGACCCCTAGCTCAAAGGTCAAGGTCACAATTGGAGGTCAAAGGTCAACAGGGTTTTTTTCCTGTCCGGTCCATAACTCTCCCATCCTTGAAGGGATTTTAGTATCACTTGGCACAAATGTTCCCCATGATGAGATGACATGTCATGCGCAAATCCCGGACCCCTAGCTCAAAGGTCAAGGTCACAATTGGAGGTCAAAGGTCAACCGGGCTTTTTTCCTGTCCGGTCCATAACGCTCCCATCCATGAAGGGATTTTAATATTACTCGGCAAAAATGTTCCCCATGATGAGACGACATGTCGGCGCAAAACTTGGACCCCTAGCTTAAAGGTCAAGGTCACAATTGGAGGTCAAAGGTCAACAAGGCTTTTTTCCTGTCCGGTCCATAACTCTCCCATCCATGAAGGGATTTTAATATTACTTGGCACAAATGTACCTCATAATAAGACGATGTGTTATGCACAACTTTCAGACCCCTAGCTCAAAGGTCAAGGTCACACTTATCAGTCAAATGTTAACATAGCATGAACAGGGTCTGTTTCATGTCCGGTCCATAACTCTGACATTCATTAAGGGATTTTAATATCACTTGGCACAAATGTTCCCCATGATGAGATGATGTGTCGTGCGCAAATCCCGGACCCCTAGCTTAAAGGTCAAGGTCAGAAATGGGGGTCAAAGGTCAACAGAGTTTTTTTCCTGTCCCGTCCATAACTCTGCCATCCATGAAGGGATTTTAATATTACTTGGCACAAATGTTCCCCATGATGAGACAACATGTCTTGCGCAAAGCCCAGACCCTTAGCTCAAAGGTCAAGGTCACAGTTGGAGCTCAAAGGTCAATAAGGTTTTTTTTCCTGTCCGATCCAGAACTCTGTCATCCATCAAGGGATTACAATATTACTTGGCTTAAATGTTCCCTATGATGAGACGACGTGTCATGCGCAACACCCAGTACCCTAGCTTAAAGGTCAAGGTCACACTTTGAGATCAAAGGTCAAGAGGATTTTTTTCCTGTCCGGTCTATAACTTTGTCATGCAAAACAGGATTTAGATATCAGTTGGCATAAATATTCCCCTGGATGAGACAACATGTCATGCGCAAAACTCAGGCCTAAGGTCTAATGTCAAGGTCACACTTAGAGACCAAAGGTCAGACACAAGAATGACTTTGTTTGGAGCATTTCTTCTTCATGCATGGAGGGATTGTGATGTAACTTGGCACAAATGTTCACCAACATAAGACAGATTGTCATGCGCAAGAACCAATTCCCTAGGTCTAAGGTCAAGGTCATATTTAGAGGTCAAAGGTCAAATTCAAGAATAACTTTGGACGAAGCATTTCTTCTTCATGCATGGAGTGATTTTGATGTAACTTGGACCAAATGTTCACCACCATGAGGCACCCTTGTTTTTAGAATTACGTCCCTTTGTTTTTACTATAAATAGATTTTACTGTAACTTTTTTATTACTGGCGGTAGAGAAAAATCGAGACCACTTTTCTGTGGTACAACATGCATGTTACATCCAATTTTTAGGTGTATTTTGACCTATCTCTACCTGGTAAAGAGTTTCTTGTGGATTTATATTATATACATATTTTTTTTTTTTTTTTTTTTTTTTTAAGATTAATTTCCATATGTTGTTACTATAAATAACTTATATGATAACATTTTTATAATCAGCCAAAACAATTCAATATGAAAACAACTGTGGGTTTTTATATATGCACATTTTAATCCAAGTGTGTTGTTATAACATATTGTATATATAGTACAATATTGTTTATACCTCATTGACAGATATGAGTTCATTATGTTATACTGCAGTAGAGAAAATTAGGTACCTTCCAGTAGGGGACTTTGTATTGCATGGCAATACTTCATTCACTTGTTAGCTTTGTATCAGGAAATATGCACGAGTTCTCAGCGGAAATATTGCGCGACTTTAGGAGCGCAATATTCTTCTGCTGAAGAACGAGTGCATATTTCCCGATGCAAAGATAATAACGTTTTTATTACATACACATCTACACATATAAATATAATGTAAACATCATAAATTTGTTCAATAGCCTGAATAGAATTGACACTACTGAACTTAATAGAAAAAAATAGTGCAAAGACAAACACTGAATTACGTCACGCACACAATATGAAAATCAGGCGTCAGTGTATGGAAAAATATTGAAGTTTCCGGTACCAGTGTAACTTAACGGGGAATAGAAGCATGTATGTAATAAATTAAAGGTATTGACTTCAGACTTAAAAATTTGATCTGAGATAGTGTGTAATTGATCTGGTTTTTAGCTCACAGGTGAGCTTTTGTGACCGCTCAATGGCTCAATGTCCGTCGTCAGTCATCCGTCATGTCAACATTTTCTAAAAAAATTCTTCTTCTTGAAAACCACTGGGAAGAATTACACCAAACTTCACAAGAATGATCCTTGGGTGGTTCCCTTTCAAAATTGTTCAAAGAATTTAATTCCATGCAGAACTCTGGTTGCCATGGCAACTGAAAGGAAAAACTTTAAACATCTTGTCCAAAACCGCAAGGCATAGAGCCTGTGACATCATCTTATGGTTCTCTAGATTGATCTAAAGGGACAGCATGCAACTGCATGTGGTGATATGCTTAATTATTATGAATTAAGTCGAGCTCACTTCCCTCAAGAAATATTTTACCACGTAACTTCAAACTTTTATGAAAGGACCGATTTTTGTTGGATTTGAATAAATAAAATGGAAAATTCAGAAAGCTGACACTTTTTAGCTCACCTGAGCCAAAGGCACATGGTGAGCTTTTGTGACCGCTCAATGTCCGGCGTGCGGCATGCGTGCGGCATGCGTCCTCCATCCGTCAACATTTCCTAAAAAAATCTTCTTCTTGAAAACCACTTGGCAGAATTACACCAAACTTCACAGGAATGATCCTTGGGTGGCCCCCTTTCAAAATTATTCAAAGAATTGAATTCCCTTCAGAACTCTGGTTGCCATGGTAACCGAAAGGAAAAACTTTAAAAATCTTCTTGTCCAAAACTGCAGGGCCTAGGGCTTTGATTTCTGGTGTGTAGCATCATCCAGTGGTCCTCTACCAAAATTGTTCAAATTATCCCCCTAGGGTCAAATATGGCCCCGCCCCAGGGGTCACATGGTTTATATAGACTTATATAGGGAAAACTTTGAAAATCTTCTTGTACAAAACCACATGGCCTAGAGCTTTGATATTTGGTATGTAACATCATCTAGTGGTCCTCTACCAAATTGTTCAAATTGTCCCCCTAGGTTCAAATATGGCCTCGCCCTGGGGGTCACATGGTTTATATAGACTTATATAGGGAAAACATTGAAAATCTTCTTGTACAAATCCACATGGCCTTAGGGCTTTGATATGTGGTATGTAGCTCCATCTCGTGGTCCTCTATCAAGATTGTTTAAATTATCCCCCTAGGGTCAAATATGACCCTGCCCCGGGGATCACAAGTTTTACATAGACTTATATATGGAAAACAGTTTTAAAATCTTCTTGTCTGAAACCACAACACTTAGACCTTTGATATTTGATTGTAATATTGTCTTATGGTCCTCACAGGTGAAAAGAGGCCCTGCCGTGGGGGTCCCAAGTTTTATATAGACTTATATAGGAAAAAGCTTTAAAAATCTTCTTGTTAGAAACCATACGACCTAGGCTTTTAATATTTGGTATGATGTATTGTCTAGTAGTCCTCTACCAAAATTGTTCAAATTATGCCCCTGGGGTTAAAAGAGGCCCCGCTGTGGGGTCACTTAGTTATTATGTGAGTTATATAGGAAAAATACTTAAAAAACCATCTGATCCTATTTCCAAGACTATTTTATTAGCTCACCTGTCACATAGTGACAAGGTGAGCTTTTGTGATCATCCGTCGTCAGTCCGTGCGTGCGTGCGTCAACAATTCCTTGTCTGCACGATAGTGGTTTCATTTATGATTTTATTTTAACCAAACTTGCACACAACTTGTATCACCATAAGGTCACTGTTCCTTTCTTGAACTGGCCAGATCCCATTATGGGTTTCAGAGTTATGGCCCCTGAAAGGGCCAAAATTAGCTATTTTGACCTTGTCTGCACAATAGCGGCTTTATTTATGATTTGATATTTACCAAACTGGCACACAACTTGTATCACCACGAGATCTTGGTTCCTTTGTTGAACTGGCCGGATTCCATTGTGGGTTCCAGAGTTATGGCCCCTTAAAGGGCCAGAATTAGCTATTTTGACCTTGTCTGCACAATAGCAGCTTCATTTATGATTTGAATTTAACCAAACTTGCACACAACTTGTATCACCATAAAATCTTGGTTCCTTTCTTGAACTGACGAGATTCCATTATGGGTTCCAGAGTGATGGCCCCTGAAAGGGCCAAAATTAGCTATTTTGACCTTGTCTGCACAATAGCAGCTTCATTTATGATTTGAATTTAATCAAACTTGCACAAAGTTTGTGTCAGCATAAGATCTCGGTTCCTTTCTTGATCCGGCCAGATCCCACAATGGGTTCCAGAGTTATGGCCCCTGAAAGGGCCAAAATGAGCTATGTTGACCTTGTCTGCACAATAGCAGCTTCATTTATGATTTGATTTTAACCAAACTTGCACACAACTTGTATTACCACGAGATCTTGCTTCCTTTCTTCAACTGGCCAGATTCCATCATGGGTTCCAGAGTTATGGCCCCTTAAAGGTCCAAAATTGGCTATTTTGGCTTTTGCAGCCATATAGAGACTTCATTTATGGTTTTATTTGATACAATCTTTCAAAATATCTTCAACAAAATAAATCTTAGATTCCATGACAAATCAGATCCAATCATAGGTTCCAGAGTTATTTTATATCTGATTACCTCCCCTGATTGTAATCAAAATGGATTTATATCTGTAAGAACTTATAGGACTTATTTGAAATTACATTATTGTTATTAGTTGGACAGAGACAATCAGGGTAGATAACTGTGGACTGGTTTATGTCAAATTACCTCCCTGTATTAACAAGGTTTTCAACAAAAACCTGAGTTATTAGATTGGGGTATGTCGTTGGTCGGGTGGGCGGGCGGATGGGCGGGCGGCGTCAAACTGGTGTTTCCGGTCAATAACTTTTGTTTCCGTAAAGATATTTGAATAAATCTTGGTATGTATGTAGCTTTTATCAAGACAAAGGCTGGGATTGATTTTGGGGTTTCTGGGGTCAAGGTCACTGTTACTTAAAATAGAAAAAGGGTTTCCGGTCAATAAATTAACTTAGGAATGAGCTATCATGATGAAACTTGGTGTATAGAAAACTTATATAAAGTTGTAGCTTGGGATTGATTTTGGGGTTTCTGGGATCAAGGTCAAGGTCATTGTTACTAAAAATAGGGTTAGGGTTGTGCTTTAAAGTGGTGCACTGTGATTCAGTATACTTTTTTATTCTTATGAAACGTGTTGAAAACCTGGTTGCGTGGCATTGCCGCGTTTCTTGTTTCAAATTAAAATGGTTATATCTCCATAACTAATGAAGATACTGATCTGAAATTTCATTTATGTCAACAGGTTTATTTGGCAGATCCTTCTTTTGTTCACTTACAATATTTATTTTTAATCCCCCGCCATGGCGGAGGGATTATAGGAATGGTGTGCGTCCGTCCGTCTTTCCGTCCGTCCTTCCATCCGTAACAAAATCGTGTGCGGTCCATATCTCCTAAACCCCTTGAAGGATTTTCATGAAACTTGGGTCAAATGATCACCTCATCAAGACGATGTGCAGAACCCATGAGTCAGTCATGCTGGCTCAAGGTCAAGGTCACAACTTAGGGTCAAAGGTTTGAGCCTTCCATTTTGTGTCCGCTCTATATCTCTTAAACCCCTTGAAGGATTTTCATCAAACTTGGGTCAAACGATCACCTCATCAAGGCGATGTGCAGAACTTATAAGTCAGCCATGTCGGCTCAAGGTCAAGGTCACAACTGAAGGTCAAAGGTTTGAGCCTTCCATTTCGTGTCCGCTCTATATCTCCCAAACCCCTTGAAGGAATTTTATAAAACTTGGGTAAAATGATTACCTCATCAGAACGATGTGCAGAAATTATGAGTCAACCATGCCAGCTCAAGGTCAAGGTCACAGCTAAGGGTCGAAGGTTTGAGCCTTCCATTTGGTATCCACTCTGTAGATCTCCTTAACCCCTTGAAGGATTTTCATCAATCTTGGGTCCACTGATCACCTCATCAAGAACTCATGAGTCAGCCATGTCAACTCAAGGTCAAGGTCACAACTGAAGGTCAAAGGTTTCAGCTCTGTATCTCAACCCCTTGAAGGATTTTCATGAAACTTGGGTCAAATGATCACCTCATCAAGACGTTGTGCAGAATTCATGAGTCAGCCATGTCAGTTCAAGGTCAAGGTCACAGCTAAAATCAAAGGTTTACCCTTTCACTATCCATAGCAGTGGCGGGGGATTTAGCTGTCTTTCAGACTGCCTTGTTTTAATTACTTCCCTTTTCAGTGTACGAAATTCAGATTTGAATCCAATAGCCCGTTCGGGCTACCAGATTAAAAATTTTCCAAGCCCGACACCAATTTCACTAGCCCGAACTTTAACACCTTAAAATACATAATTTTTGCACCATATAACATTTTGTTTTACAGACATCTCTATGCATGTTTGAAGTAATAAAAAAGACATACAGTACATGTTTGCCATGTTTTTGAAAAATTTTAACTCGAAATACTCCAGTCCAGATCAGCATCGTCAGAGTCCAAAAGCATCGGACATGACACTCCTTGCCAAAACGAAATCTAAACTGTTATGCCCGATTTTTTAGGATCCGCACTCGCCAATTACTGCAACTCGGACTGTTGACAATTTGTAAGATGTAATACTGAGTGCTGAATACACATTTACACACACGCTGATAGCATAATTTAAGCTCTGCCTACTGCAGGTACTTTTGAGATTTTCGCAAGAAGTGTGAAAGCTAATCAAATTATCCGTTACGCTAGAGGTGATTGTATTCAGCCAATTAGCGCTGCGGTTACGTCTTTGACACTGTGTTTGATTGTCAACACGTAAGAGTGCAAAAACCAATAATCCCATAAGCGTTTCTCAGTCTGGAAAATCACGATGCAGTACTCGTTTAATTAGCATGTTTTTTTAAACAAATGAGGAAAATTCGGTAGCCCAGTCGGGCTTGTACCTGTGGAAAATCGGTAGCCCGAGCTGAAATTTGGTAGCCACGGGCTGTCGGACTACCGTGAATTTCGAACACTGCCTTTTACGTTACTATTAATAGCTTATTTTTAGTAACTTTTTTATTATTGGCCATAGGGAAAAACCGAGACCACTTTTCTGTAGTACAACATGGATGGTACCTCCAATTTTTAGGTGTATTTTGACATATCTATACCTTGTAAGAATTTTTTTTCTTTTTGGTTAAATTTCTTCCCCTTGTTGTTCCTGTCCTTTGGACTTTGATATTTTACTGAGGGCCTTCTTGTCCTCAAGTGCAATGATAACAGGTGAGCGATATAGGGCCATCATGGCCCTCTTGTTATAATTACCTGATGACCCCAAGTAATATGATGTCACTTGACTGTGACCTTGACCTGACCTACTTGACCTGTCCGTCCGTCATCAACAATTTGACTGTTAACACTCTAGAGGTCACATTTTTGGCCCAATCTTAATGAAACTTAGTCAGGATGTTACTCTCGATAAAGTCTTGGATGAGTTCGATATTGGGTCATCTGGGGTCAAAAACTAGGTCACTAGGTCAAATCAAAGGAAAAGCTTGTTAACATTCTAGAGGTCACAATTTTGGCCCAATCTTAATGAAACTTGGTCAGAATGTTACCCTCAGTAAAATCTTGGACGAGTTCGATATTGGGTCATCTTGGGTCAAAAACTAAGTCACCAGGTCAAATCAAAGGAAAAGCTTGTTAACACTCTAGAGGTCACATTTTTGGCCCAATCTTAATGAAACTTGGTCAGAATGTTACCCTCTATAAAGTCTTGGATGAGTTCGATATTGGGTTACCTGGGATCAAAAACTAGGTCACGGGGTTAAATCAAGGAAAAGCTTGTTAATATTGTAGAGGTCACAATTTTGGCCCAATCTTAATGAAACTTGGTCAGAATGTTATCCTTAATAAAGTCTTGCACAAGTTTGATATTAGGTTATCTGGGGTCAAAAACTAGGTCACCAGGTCAAATCAAAGGAAAAGCTTGTTAACACTGTAGAGGCCACATTTATGATAATATCTTCATGAAACTTGGTCAGAATGTTAATATTGATGATCTTAACGTCCAGTTTGATTCTGGGTCATGTAGGATCAAAAACTAGGTCACCTGGTCAAATCAAAGGAAAAGCTTGTTTACACTCGAGAGGCCACATTTATAACTGTATCTTCATGAAACTTAGTTAGAATGTTAAACTTGATGATCTTTAGTTCAAGTTTGGATCTGGGTCATGTTGGGTCAGAAACTAGGTCACGGGGTCAAATCAAAGGAAAAGCTTGTTAACACTCTAGAGGCCATATTTATGACTGTATCTTTATAAAACTTGGTCAGAATGTTAAACTTGATGATCTTTAGGTCAAGTTCAAATCTGGGTCATGTTGGGTCAAAAACTAGGTCACGGGGTCAAATCAAAGGAATAGCTAGTTTACACTTTAGATGCCACATTTATGACCATATCTTAATGAAACTTGGTCAGAATGTTAATCTTAATGATCATTAGTTCAATAAGTCAGGTGAGCGATACAGGGCCTTCATGGCCCTCTTGTTTAAGATACAGCCTTGAAATTTTGATGACATACACAGTTTTGCACATAAATCGTAAAACTGAATTTCATTGACCATGAATGTGACCTACTGACTTTCTTAATATTTTATCATCAGTTTGACATTTAAAACATTTAGCTCATATTACTCAGGTGAGCGATCCAGGGTCATCATGACCCTTTTGTTACTCTTGTTTCAATCTTGTAGAGCCATAATTATGTCCCCCTTCGAAGAAGGAGGGGTATATTGTTTTGCAGATGTCGGTCGGTCGGAATGTAGACCAATCCATTTTCGGATGATAACTCAAGAACGCTTGGGCCTAGGATCATGAAAGTTGATAGGGAGGTTGGTCATCACCAGCAGACGACCCCTATTGATTTTGAGGTCTGTACGTCAAAGGTCAAGGTCACAGTGACCCTGAACTGTAAAAAGGTTTCCGGATGATAACTCAAGAACACTTAGGCCTAGGGTCAAGAAAATGGATATGGAGGTTGATCATGACCAGCAGATGACCCCTATTGATTTTGAGGTCAGTATGTCAAAGGTCAAGGTCACAGTGACCAGGAACAGTAAAATGGTTTTCAGGCAATAACTCAAGAACGCTTGGGCCTAGTTTCAGGAAAATTGATAGTTAGGTTGGCCATGACCAGCAGATGACCCCTATTGATCTTGAGATCATTAGGTCAAAGGTCAAGGTCATATTGACCAGGAACAGTTAAACGGTTTCTGATCTTCTTGTCCAAAACCATAGGGCCTAGGGCTTTGATATTTGGTATGTCGCAAAATCCAGTGGTCCTCTACAAAGATTGTTCAGATTATTTCCCTGGGGTCGAATATGGCCCCACCCCGGGGGTCACATGGTTTATATAGACTTATATAGGAAAAAACTTTGAAAAACCTCTTGTCCAAAATCACAGGGCCTAGGGCTTTGATATTTTGTATATGACATCATCTAATGGTCCTCTACTAAGATTGTTCAAATTATTCCCCTGGGGTCAAATATGGCTCCGCCCTGGGGGTCACATGGTTTACATAGACTTACATAGGGAAAAACTTTGAAAATCTTCTTGTCCAAACCACGAAGACTATGGCTTTGATATTTTGTAATGTAGCATCATTTAGTGGTTCTCTACCAAGTTTGTTCAAATTATCCCTCTAGGGTCAAATATGGCCCCACCCCAGGGGTCATATGTTTCATATAGACTTATATAGGGAAAAACTTAGAATCTTCATGTCCATAACTTATATCATTCAAATTTGGACCACATGTATAGTTTTGAGTGGCAAGATGAACCTTGACATGAGTTGACCTTGATCTTGACCTAGTGACCTACTTTCACATTTCTATAGCTACAGCCTTCAAATTTGGACCACATGCATAGGTTTGTGTACCGAAAAAAAACATTGACCTTGTTATTGACCTAGTGACCTACTTTCACATTTTTGAAGGTACAGGCTTCAAATTTGGACCACATGCTTAGGTTTTTGTTCCAAAATAAAATTTGACCTTGATTTTGACCTAGTGACCTACTTTCACATTTCTCAAACTACAGCCTTCAAATTTGAACCACAAGCATAGTTTTGTGTACTAAAATGAACTTTGATCTTGAGATTGACCTAGTGACCTACTTTCACATTTCTGAAGGTACAGGCTTCAAATTTGGACCACTTGCATAGTTTTGTGTTCCGAAAAAAAAATTGACCTTTATTTTGACCTAGTGACCTACTTTCACATTTCTCAAGCTACAGCCTTCAAATTTGAACCACATGCATAGTTTTGTGTACCGAAATGAACTTTGATCTTGAGATTGACCTAGTGACCTACTTTCACATTTCTGAAGCTACAGGCTTCAAATTTGGACCACATGCATATTTTTGTGTTCTGAATTGAAATTTTACATTGATTTTTACCTAAAACCTACTTTCACATTTCTCAAGCTACAGCCTCCAAATTTGAAGCACATGCATAGTTCTGTCTACCGAAATGAACTTTGACCTTGAAATTGATCTAGTGACCTGCTTTCACATTTCTCAAGCCACAGCTTTCAAATTTGGACCACATACACATTGTTTTGTGTTCTGAAATGAAATTTGACCTTGATTTTGACCTTGAGCAAGTCTTGAAATTTGGAACATTCAAAAATGGCTCAGTGGATGGCGCTAAGATCACTCTGTAATCTCTTGTTAGGTTAATATGTTAAAGGTCAAGGTCAGATTAAACCAGAAGGGTAGAACTTTTGATTACAGTGAGCATATAATTTCTGTTCCTTGTGCAAATACTGAATGCATCAAGGGGGGCATTTCGTGTTTGACGAGCTCTTGTTATAATTACTGTTTATAATGTCAGACTCTACATACAGAAACAATCATTCTTCTTGAACGCAGAGAATATTTCAAACGAAATTGTTGTATAAACTCCAAAAATTAGTTTAATTAATTAATCGTAAAACTGATGTGTGAAAAATACAATGTATTTAAATTAAAATAACAATGAAATTTTTTTTTAAAAAGGCTGATAACGAAGTTACATTTAGTATTCCAAACTTTTAAATAAAACTGCAGAAAATCATCTAGGTTTAACACGCATTTAAATGGTGAAGAACAAAGCAATATCATAAACAAATATTTTCAGGTAACAGTTTAGAGTTTCGACTTGCTATTTTCATTAAAATATGTCCTAATTTTATTGTTCTAAATACTCTGAATCAACAAGGCAGATACCATGTAAAAAACAACATCTTTCTCTCTGGGTAAGACAAGCCTAGATTTAGCCATTTTCACAGGACGAAATGTAACATTAATGTAGATATTTCACATTTAAGAACAGATGCAGGCAATAATTTCATGGCAGAACTTCTGTTTTCAACAAAAAATTCAACAAATGATTTCCCAGATTTTCACTTATAGGAAGAAGGATGATTCAAAGAGTGTTTTTATTTTCAGCTCGCCAAATCTACTGGTAATGTGTTTGCCACTGATGCTATCCTAGCTACATTGATGTGCTGCACTCGGTCGGTGTATTCGTGGGACATCATTGTACAGAGGGTTGGTAAAAAGCTGTTTTTTGACAAGCGTGATGACTCTGAGTTTGACCTGCTGACAGTGAGTGAGACCGCCATTGAGCCACCACAGGATGAAACAGGAAGTATCAACTCGCCAAGGAATCTTGCTCTAGAAGCAACATTCATCAATCATAACTTTTCACAACAGGTTCTGAAAATGGTGAGTTCTGAATTGATATAATCAGGGTTGTTTTGTGTCCCTAAAGATGTTTGGAATGGGGAGTGGGGGGTGCTCTTTAGAGTTGCTCTTGTCTGTCCAAAGGCCAAAATAAGAAAATATTTGTGCTTCAAGGAACCCGACCAACCCTAACTTTACCTGCCAACCTTAACAATTTTTTTCCAATTTTTTGGGGGGGGGGGGGGGTACAAATTTTTAGCCACATTTATGACTATATTTTAATGAAACTTTGTCAGAATGTTAATCATGATGATCTTTAGGTCAAGTCCAAATCGGTTAAACGGTTTCCGGATGATAACTAAGAATGCTTAGGCCTAGGGTCACGAAAGTTGATAGGGAGGTTGGTCATGGTTTAACAATCATAACAATCATTTCAATCCAAATGATAAAAGAAAATATATCAAATTATACATCTTTGAAAACCTCAGATCACAAGCTTTCTTATGGTGTAAAACTTCAGAAAATTGAAAGAGAAGCTATGGCACACTGGCAGTTTAAAAATAGCATTTTCTATAGATTTTTAGCATAAAGTAATGTTTATATCTTTTAGAAGTTATGTAATAAACGTGGTTTATAAGAAATGTATGTATAGTAGGGATGGGAACGAATACTGAAATCAATATTCGAATATTCGGTTTGCCATATTCGAATATATTCGAATATTCGGTTTGTTTTAATGGAAGCTTTAAATTCTTATTAAGTGATTGGCATATACACAACGTATTCATTTGTTTAAAGCGTGTATCATCGTACGTAATAAGGCCAAAACATGTTTTTTCGGGTAACCCAATCCTACCTAGCAAATCCCGCCGATCCTAGCGTTTTATTTCACGATTCTGTCAGTATAATCATGAACAGATTTAACTAATTCAGTGTTTTAGCTTCAAAATGATACAAAAAATCAAAACGATTATAATTTAGACCGTCGCAATTTTATCTAAAATTAGCAGGTCGTCCCATTTAAACACATGACGCGCTGTTGTATTACCGCCGCCATTTTGAAAATTTTCAATCGGCGTGTAAAAATCGTCGTGTAAAAAGCAAGTAAAGCAGACTTAAACCTCCTTCAACATGAACTTATGCATCAATCATATGCTATTTCTTGATTTTATTATAAAGTACTTCAAAATTTAATTCGAATACGGCCGATGGCGGATGAAAACCGATTCTGCGGATGGTCTGAAACGTCGTACAAAATATTGTGAAAAGATCGACAATATCTACAAGTTTGGTATTGTTTTCGAAAAAAAAGTTCTACAACTTGTTACATAAAACAGGCGCCAATAAAAATGAACGAAAGATAAAAAGATATCACATTTACGCCTAATACAAACTGTTAATCCGTAGCGATGACCCCAGGTAATTATGCATTGCAATTTTCTTAATTGGACATCTTTTGACATGCATCTGGCACATTGATGCCTGTTGCAAACTGTTAATCCGTAACGATGGCCCCTGCCAATTATGCATTGATATTTTCTTGTTAATTGGACATCTTTTGATACGCGATAAACAAACATGACATGGTTTTATTCTGTAGAATTAACATGCTCATGTTGCCCAAAATCAATGATACTTATTTTGAAAAAAAAAAAAATACAATAATTTACGAATATTCGAATTTGATTTTCATATTCGAATATTCGACCGATTTTCGAATATTCGAATATTCGTTCCCATCCCTAATGTATAGACGTGACGAATCTACATTCGTTTCATGTTTGTTTGTTTGTTTGTTTGTTTTGGGTTTAACGCCGTTTTTTCAACAGTATTTCAGTCATGTAATGGTGGGCAGTTAACCTAACCAGTGTTCCTGGATTCTGTACCAGTACAAACCTGTTCTCCGCAAGTAACTGCCAACTTCCCCACATGAATCGGAGGTGGAGGACTAATGATTTCAGACACAATGTCGTTTATCAAATAGTCACGGAGAACATATGCCCCACCCGAGGATCGAACTCAAGACCCCGCGATCCGTGGACCAACGCTCTTACCTACTGAGTTAAGCGGGCGGGTTACTTTCGTTTCATAATCTCATTTTAAAGCTAGCGCGTAACGAATACACATATGTACTTCCATTTACCTTAGTGTAACCTTCGGAGCCTCATTTTCATTAATGTATCATGTGACAATAAATGCTTTAACGAATACACAATTCTACTTTCGTTTAACGTTGGAAAACATCAACTTCCAGAGCCTCGTTTTTAGAAATGCATCATGTGACAAATACATAAAATTTCGATGCTCATTATGATAAATGCATCACGTGATCAAATCCTGCCACTGAAATATAAGCTCTTTGTTCAAAATCGCGCCGAAGCATGTGTCAGCCGCTGAAACACAGTTCTTTGTTTCTAGTCCGCGTTTAGATCAACACAGCCGAGTAACAGCATGCTTATCCACCATCCATCCCCACCGCTTCTCCTTGTTGAGTAATGCCAACTGGTTATAGGTGAGCTGGTCTCTTCCTTCTTTCTTAGTGGAGTGGCGTTAGGCTTTAATCTAAAGCCTCTACTCCCAAGAAAGAAGGAGGCATACTGGCTCACTTTCTACATCAGACTTTATTAACCAGGTTTTCAACGAAGTGGTGCACTGTGATTCAGTATACTTTTTTATGCGCCCGTTTGAAAAACGGGACGTATTATGGGAACGCCCCTGACGGGCGGGCAGGCGGGCGGCGTCCACAGACTTTGTCCGGAGCATATCTTCTACATGCATGGAGGGATTTTGATGAAACTTGGCACAGTTGTTCACCATCATGAGACGGAGTGTCATGCGCAAGAACCAGGTCCCTAGGTCTAAGGTCAAGGTCACACTTAGAGGTCAAAGGATACAAGAATGAAAACCTTGTCCGGAGCATTTCTTCATGCATAGAGGGATTTTGATATAACTTGGCACAAATGTTCACCACCACGAGATGAAGTGTCAAGCGCAAGAACCAGGTCCCAAGGTCTAAGGTCAAGGTCACACTTAGAGGCCAAAGGTCAGATACAAGAATGACTTTGTCCGAAGCATTTCTTCTTCATGCATGGAGGGATTTTGATGTAACTTGGCACAATTATACACCATCATGAGAGGAAGTGTCGTGCACAGTTCCTTTCTTTAGAATTACTTCCCTTTGTTGTTACTATAAATAGCTTATATTGTAACTTCTTCATTACTAGTCGTAGGGAAAAATCGAGACCACTTTTCTGTAGTACAACATGCATGCTACATCCAATTTTGAGGTGTTTTTTTGACCAATCTCTGCCTGGTTTTTTATTTATTTATTTTTTTTTTTTTAAGATTAACTTCCCTTAGTTGTAACTATAAATAACTTATATTGTAACTTTTTTATAATTGACCATAGGGAAAAACCAAGACCACTTTTCTGTGGTACAACATAGATGTTACTTTCAAATTTTAGGTGTATTTTAAGGTCTCTCTACCTGTTAAGGAATTTTTTTTGTGGACTTTGGAAAACAAAAGACTTACAATGATTACTAAACAACCACAAAATTAAAATTCATTTGCAATACAGCAGCTAGAGTAAAGAAATTTGCTGTGACGGGCGTATATTGTGACATTCTGGCACTCTTGTTATTCTTATGAAAAGTGTTGAAAACCTGGTTTCGTGGCATTGCCGCGTTTCTAGTTTGATTTAAATTCATCTATGTATATACTTTGAAATATGTCATTATTCTTATCTAGTCATACTTTTCAGTCTGGTGTTTGTTAAGGCCAGTTATGCCAAAATAAAAGAATATTTAAACCAAGTAACAACTTTGTATTATTTACGGATATAGACCGTATAAACAAACTGTTAAAGGCACTGACCTCCAGATTTTTGCTAAAAAATTATTTTTTCTTTGTCATACTATTAACATCAGAATATGAGTTTTTGTTTTTTAAACTATTTTAGAAATGCCAATTCAAGAAACAAAGATGACCGTGCCGGGAATCAAACCAGGACCGCCGCAGGTTTCAACCTTTCTGTGCTGCCAGCGCTTTGTTTGACAGTGTCTATATGAAACTTGGTCAGAATGTTAATCTAGATGATCTTTAGGTCAGATTCAAATCTGGGTCAGGTGGGGTCAGAAACTAGGTCACCAGGTCAGATCAAAGGAAAAGCTTGTTAACAGTCTGGAGGTCACATGTTTGGCCCAATCTTAATGAAACTTGGTCAGAATGTTATCCTTAATAAAATCTTGGATGAGTTTGATTTTGGGTCATCTGGGGTAAAAAAACTAGGTCATCAGGTCAAATCGAAGGAAAAGCTTGTTAACACTCTAGAGGTCACAATTTTGACCCAATCTTAATGAAACTTGATCAGAGTGTTATCCTCAATAAAACCTTGGACAAGTTTGATATTGGGTCATCTGGGGTCAAAAACCAGGTCACCAGGTCAAATCAAAGGAAAAGCTTGTTAACACTGTAGAGGCTGCATTTATGACTGTATCTTCATGAAACTTGGTCAGAATGTTAATATTGATGATTTTAAGGTCCAGTTTGAATCTGGGTCATGTGTGGTCAAAAACTAGGTCACCAGGTCAAACAAAGGAAAGGCTAGTTTACACTGTAGAGGCCACATTTATGATCATATCTTAATGAAACTTGGTCAAAATGTTAATCTTGATGATCTATAGCTCAAGTTCATATTTGGGTTAGATGGGCTCAAAAACTAGGTCACTAGGTCAAATCAAAGGAAAAGCTTGTTAACACTCTAGAGGCCACATTTATGTTTTTAGCCCACCATCATCAGATGGTGGGCTATTCAAATCACTCTGCGTCCGTGGTCCGTCGTCCTTCCGTCAGTCCTTCCGTCCGTTAACAATTTCTCGTTATCGCATCTCCTCAGAAACTACCAGGGGGATTTTGACCAAACTTTGTCAGAATGAGGTATTAGTTGTGTCCCCCTGAAAATCAGACTGGTTCAACAATTTTTGAGTGAGTTATGGCCCTTTGTTTATTTTTATAATTTACATAGATTTATAACTTTAAAAATCTTCTTGTTCAAAACAACAGGGCCTAGGGCTTTGATATTTTGTATGAAGCTGGGAGTCACATGGTTTACATAGACTTATATAGGGAAAAACTTGGCTTGAAAATCTTCTTGAAAATCTCCTAGGGCTTTGATATTTGTAATGAAGCATCATCTAGTGGTTCTCTACCAAGTTTATTCAAATTATCCCCCTAGGGTCAAATATGGCTCCGCCGCGGGGGTCACCTTGTTTATATAGACTTATATAGGGGAAAAAATTGAAAAACCTTTTGGCCAAAACCACAGGGCCTAGGACTTTGATATTTTGTATATGACATCATCTAGTGGTTCTCTACTAAGATTATTGAAATTATTCCCCTAGGGTCAAATATGGCCCCGCCCCGGGGGTCACATGGTTCATATAGACTTATATAGGGAAATTCTTTTAAAATCTTCTTGTCAATAACCTACAACATTCAAATTTGGACCACATGACATTGTATGGTTTTGAGTGGCAAGATGAACCTTAACATGAGTTGACCTTGATTTTGACCTAGTGACCTACTTTCACATTTCTGTAGCTACAGCTTTCAAATTTGGACCACATGCATAGTTTTGTGCACTAAAATAACTTTGACCTTGACATTGACCTAGTGACCTACTTTCACATTTTTGAAGATACAGGCTTCAAATTTGGACCACATGCATAGTTTCGTGTTCCGAAATGAAATTTTACCTTGATTTTGACCTAGTGACCTACTTTCACATTTCTCAAGCTACAGCCTTCATATTTTGACCACATGCATAGTTTTGTGTACCGAAACAAACTTTGACCTTTACATTGACCTAGTGACCTACTTTCACCTTTTTGAAGGTACAGACTTCAAATTTGGACCACATGCTTAATTCTGTGTTCCAAAATAAAATTTTACCTTGATTTTGACCTAGTGACCTACTTTCACATTTCTCAAGCTTACAGCCTTCAAATTTTGACCACTTACATAGTATTGTGTACCGAAATGAACCTTGACCTTAAGATTGACCTAGTGACCTACTTTCACATTTCTGTAGCTACAGGCTTCAAATTTAGACCACATGCATACGATTGTGTACCGAAACAAACTTTGACCTTGACATTGACCTAGTGACCTACTTTCACATTTTTGAAGGTACAGGCTTCAAATTTAGACCACTTGCATAGATTTGTGTTCTGAAGTGAAATTTGACCTTGATTTTGACCTAGTGACCTACTTTCACATTTCTCAAGCTACAGCCTTCAAATTTGGACCACTTGCGTAGTTTTTTGTACCGAAATAAACTTTGACCTTAAGATTGACCTAGTGACCTACTTTCAAATTTCTCAAACTACAGCCTTCAAACTTGATGCACATGCATAGGTTTGTGTACAAAGAACTTTGTCCTTGAAATTGATCTAGTGACCTACTTTCACATTCTCAAGCTATAGCTTTTGAATTTGGACCACATGCACAGTGTTGTGTACGGAAATGAAAATTTGACCTTGAGCTAGTCAATAAGTCTTGAAATTTGGAACACTCAAAAATGGCACATTGGTGGGCGCCAAGATCACTCTGTGATCTCTTGTTATCTTCATGAAACTTGGTCAGAATGTTAAACTTGATGATCTATAGGTCAAGTTCGAATTTTGGTCATGTCAGGTCAAAAACTAGGTCACAGGGTCAAATGAAAGGAATAGCTAGTTACCACTTTAGACGCCACATTTATGACCATATCTAAATGAAACTTGGTCAGAATGTTAATCTTGATGATAATTAGGTCAATAGGTCAGGTGAGCGATACTGGGCCTTCATGGCCCTCTTGTTTAACCCTTTCCCACATGGATACGTTTATCACCGTATCTATCAATTACCAAACAGAAACGTATTGACCCGTGTCTTATCAGTTCCCCGATAGAAACGTATTATACCGATTAACGGCCATTTGAACAGAATCGTTTTATCCCGTGTCTCATAATCAATCGCTTTATTTTCGTTTTTTTCCTAAAGAGACAAATTCCGGATGTTTACTAACTCAAAATATGGGATTTCGTCATCATTATTTACGTAAAGATCATGTGGTTACTATTTAAATTTATCGAGTACTTTGCAAAGAAAGACACCGGGTTTTTTTCCTACATGTGCACGACGCTACGTCATGGAAAATTACTGAGAAACTGCTTGCAACTAGCCGTTTTGCGGGGCTTTCCTCGTTCTAAAAATAATAACCATTTAACATCAAAGTATTTTTAAATGTGTTAGGTCATGAAGGTCACGCGTGATACATGCAGATTTCCCCTAAACAACAATTTGTGTGTACGATGGCTTGGAATTTATGGCCTTACATAACGGGAAGTGTTAATCAAAACAGAAGGACCGCGGCTTTCAAATATTTTATGACACCCCAAGAGTTAATTGCTGCGGAAGTCACCCGTGATGTACCGACGTTTGATCATCAAAATATTACGTAATATTTTCTTAAAAATATTTAATTTTTAGCACAAGAATACTGTAGTCAGTTACGAGTCTCGATCTCCACGATCTTTTTGCACTTTCAGAAATTTTACGATCCGTTATTTTTGTAGTGTTATTCAGTTTGATGGTTGTTTTTTTATATAAATACTTACCGATTCCGATTCGGAAGATAAGTCTATTAACTATAAATCAAACTTTCAAACATCAAAATGAAATTGTATATGAATTTCAATGTGAAAGTAATCCAAAACAGAATTTTATGCCTAAAAATATATATTCCCGTACTTTAACACTTTATATCTTCGAAACTCAAAGAGAAACTACAATAAATTTTGTATCATCGGAAAGAGAATTTAAATTGCTATAAACTTTATATTGACAAAAATAATGTCAAACTTACAGAAAATATTAAAATAATGACATTTTTAACATGTGTGTGTGTAATCACAAAATAATGCCAACACCTCTGTTCAGATAAGACAGTCACCTTTATCAGCCATATACCGATTATTGATTATTGATTATCACTTATCAGTGTTATGTAAAAGAGGTTACTTTGGCTTCTGTTCTGTGTGGTAAAGGGTTAAGATACAGCCTTGAAATTTGGATGACATGTAGAGTTTTTCACACCAATCTTAAAACTGACTCTCAGTGACCATGAATATGACCTACTGACTTACTTTCTAATATTTTAGCATCAGTTTGCCATTTTAAACATGTGGCTCATATTACTCAGGTGAGCGATTCAGGGTCATCATGACCCTCTTGTGTTAACTTTATCAAAGTGCACAACACATGTCGTTGGGTTCAAGGTCAAGGTTACATTTTGAAGTCTAAGGTCAAAAAGCCTAACTTTGTGTCCTCTATATGATTTTATTTCTTTAATTTTCAAGAAGTAAACAAATCAGCAAAACATTTAATTGTATTTTCTTGTAGTTTTTGAAATCGAAAGTAGATCGTCTGCTGTCTGGGAAACTACAAGTTTTCATGTAATGATTTAATAAAAGGTAATGTCACGGTAAACTTTAATGTCAGATACTACCGGATACTGCTAAACTGTCTCCGTATCATCACAATTTGTAAAACATATTGTTGAAACAGGAGATTTGGGCAGTATTTAGAAAAGTGTAATCGTATCCGGATATAATATTTTTGGATAAATATCGAGAAGCTGTTTTCTGAAATTTTAACATTCAAATAACAGACGTGATAGATATTATTGTAACAGCAATGATTTTAGAATTTATTTTGATAACACATACATATATCAGACTCTATATTCTACAGTCCAACACATACATATATCAGACTCTATATTCTACAGTCCTGGGGATATTGTAATAAGAATCTAGGTAATATTTAAAAATTGAAACATAATATTTTCAGTCAGAAAATGCACCAAAGGCTGTATCAAGGATCTACATTTTTAGCTCACCTGAGCTAAAGGCTCAATGTGAGCTTTTGTGAACACTCGATGTCCATCGTCAGTCGTGCGTCCGTCAACATTTTCTAAAAAGATCTTCTTGAAAACCACACCAAACTTCACAGGAATGATCCTTGGATGGTCCCCTTTCGAAATTGTTGAAAGAATTGAATTCCATGCAGAACTCTGGTTGCCATGGCAACCGAAAGGAAAAACTTAAAAGATGTTCTTGTCCAAAACCGCAAGGCATAGAGCCTTGATATTTAGCATGTGACATCATCTTATAGTCTTCTATCAAGATTGTTCAAATTGTGCCCCTGGGGTGAAAAGAGACCCCGCCCCGGAGGTCACAAGTTTTACATAGACTTATATAGTAAAATATTTTTAAAATCTTCTTCTTGTCTAAAACCACATGACCTAGGCCTTTGATATTTTGTATGTAGCATTGCCTTGTGGTCCTCTACCAAAATTGTTCAAATTGTGCCCCTGAGATGAAAAGATGCCCTGCCCCGGTGGGTGGGGGTGGGGGGGGTCCTCATGTTTTACATAGACTTATATACTGTAGGAAGAAAAAACTTTAAAAATCTTCTTTCCTGAAAATGCAAGGCCTAGGCTTTTGGATTTAAGTATGTTGCCTTTCCTAGTGTCTCTCTTCCAAAATTGTTCAAATTATGTCCCTAGGGTGAAAAGAAGCCCTGCCATGGGGGTAAAAGTTTAACATAGACTTATGTAGGAAAATAATTAAAGATCTTCTTGTCTGAAAGTTAAAGGCCTAGGCATTTGATATTTGGTGTGAAACATAGCCTGGTGGATCTCTAACAAGTTTTTTTTCAAATTATGCCCCAGGGGTGAAAAGAGGCCCCGCCCTGGGGGTCATTTGTTATAATTATTATAATTATGAGTTATATAAAAAAAAATACTTCTGGGCTGTGTCGAATCAGGTCATATTTCCTAGACTGTATAATTATTATTACCTGATGACCCAAGCGATTAGGGATCACTTGACTGTGATCTTGACCTACTGACCTACTTTCTTATTTTTAAAGATACAGCCTTGAAATTTGGATGACGTGTACTGTTTTGCACACCAATCTTAAAACTGTCTTTCATTGACCATGAATGTGACCTACTGACCTACTTTATTTTTAACCATTATTTTTAAAACATATATTAGGTTTAAAAACAGGATAGCCTAAATTGGTATCAATAGTATACTTGGTATAACGACTGGGCACTATATGTATCTAGTGGTATAGAGAAGACAAATATGTATATCTTTGGCATATCGGCAGGCATACTTGGCTTTCATACATGCACTATTGATATTCTTAGGATACAGACAGGCAAACTGTGTATAAATGATATATAGTCAGGCCATTTTTGGTATCATTTTTTGAAAAACCTCTTGCTCAAAACCGCAGAGCCTAGGACTTTGATATTTTGTATGTGACATCATCTAGTGGTCTTCTACTAAAATTGTTCAAATTATCCCCCTAGGGTCAAATATGGCCCCGCCCCGGGGGTCACATGGTTTACATAGACTTATATAGGGAAAAACTTTTAAAATCTTCAAATTTCTGTAGCTACAGCCTTCAAATTTGGACCACATGCATAGTTTTGTGCACTGAAAAAAACTTTGACCTTGACATTGACCTAGTGACCTACTTTCACATTTTTGAAGGTACAGGCTTGAAATTTGGACCACATGCATAGTTTTGTGTTCACAAACAAAAAATAAGAGGTCCACTAGGCAATGCTTCACACCAAATATCTAAGCTCTAGGGCTTCTGGTCTACATAGGAAAATCTTAAAAAATCTTCTTCTCAAAAGGCAGAAGCCCTAGAGCTTAGATATCTGACATGTAGCATTGCCTAGTGGACCTCTACTAAAGTTGTTCAAATCATGACCTCCGGGTCAAAATTGACCCCGCCCCAGGGGTCACTTGATTTTATATAGGAAAATCTTAAAAAACCTTCTTCTCAAAAACCAGAAGACCTAGAGCTTAAATATATGGTGTGAAGCATTGCCTAATGGACCTCTACCAAGTTTGTTCAAATCATGACCCCGGGGTCAAAATTGATTTCGTTCCAGGGGTCACTTGATTTTACATATGAAAATCTTCAAAAAAGTTCTAAAAATAAACCAGAAGGCCTAGAGCTTAGATATTTGACATGTAGCATTGTCTGGTGGACCTCTACTAAAGTTGTTCAAATCATGACCCCGGGGTCAAAATTGACCCCGCCCTAGGGGTCACTTGATTTTACATATGAAAATCTTCAAAAATTTTCTAAAAATAAACCAGAAGGCTTAGAGCTTAGATATTTCACATGTAGCATGGCCTAGTAAACCTCTACAACATTTGTTCAAATCATGACCCCCGGTATCAAATTGGCTCCACCCCATGGGGTTACTTGATTGTACATAGAAAAATCTTCAAAATTTTCTTAAAAAAAACCCAGAAGGCCTAGAGCTTAGATATTTGACATGTAGCATTGCCTAGTGGATCTGTACAAAATTTGTTCAAATCTTGACCCCCAGGGTCAAATTGACCCAGCTCCAGGGTTACTTGATTGTGCATAGGGAAATCTTCATAAATTTGCTAAAAATAAATCAGAAGGCCTAGATCTTAAAGCTATAGCTAAGAAATTTGTTCAAGCAAGCAACTCTACTCAGGTGAGCTATATAGGGCCATCATGGCCCTCTTGTTTAAGATACAGCATCGAAATTTTGATGACATACACAGTTTTGTACACAAATCGTAAAACTGAATTTCATTGACCATGAATGTGACCTATTGACTTTCTTAATATTTTATCATCATTTTGACATTTGAAACATGTAGCTCATATTACACAAGTGAGCAATCCAGGGTCATCATGACCCTCTTGTTTTTAAATAGCAACATACTGTTTTTCCCAAAGTTGATCTGTGTCCTTTGTCATGTAGTGGGGGCATCTGCGTCCCATGGACACATTTCTAGTTTATTTAGCTCACCTGTCACGAAGTGACAAGGTGAGCTATTGTGATCGCTTGTTGTGCGTAGTCTGTCCTCCGTCAACAGTTTCTAAAAAAAATCTTCTTCTTGAAAACCACTGGACAGAATTACACCAAACTTCACAGGGATGATCCTTGGGTGGCCCCCTTTCACAATTGTTCAAAGAATTTAATTCCGTACAGAACTCTGGTTGCCATGGCAACCGAAAGGAAAAACTTTAAAAATCTTCTTCTCAAAAACCAGAAGCCCTAGAGCTTAGATATTTGGTCCTCTACCAAATTTGTTCAAATCATGACCCCGGGGTCAAAATTGACCGCACCCCAGGGGTCACTTGATTTTACATAGGAAAATCTTTAAAAATCTTCTTCTCAAAAACCAGAAGCCCTAGAGCTTAGATATTTGACATGTAGCATTTCCTAGTGGACCTCTACTAAAGTTGTTCAAATCATGACCCCGGAGTCAAAATTGACCCCGCCCCAGGGGTCACTTGATTTTACATAGGAAAATCTTCAAAAAATTTCTAAAAATAAACCAGAAGGCCTAGAGCTTAGATATTTGGTGTGTAGCATTGACTAGTAGACTTTTACAAAATTTGTTCAAATCATGACTGACTCTGCCCCATGAGGTTACTTGATTGTACATAGAAAAATCTTCAGAATTTTCTAAAAAATAAACCAGAAGGCCTAGAGCTTAGATATTTCACTTGTAGCATTGCCAAGTGGACCTCTACAATATTTGCTCAAATCATGACCCCTGGGGTCAAATTAACCCCGCCCCATGGGACACTTGATTTTACATAGGAAAATCTTCAAAAAATTTCTAAAAATAAACCAGAAGACCTAGAGCTTAGATACTTAACATGTAGCATTGCCTAATGGACTTCTACAAATTTGTTTAAATCATGACACCTGGGGTCAAAATTGACCCCGTCCCAGGTCACTTGATTTTATTAGCCCACCATCATCAAATCACTCTGCGTCTGTGGTCCGTCGTCGTGGTCCGTCGTCCTTCCGTCCGTCCGTCCTTCCTTCCCTTAACAATTTCTCTTTATCGCATTTCCTCAGAAAATATCAGGGGGATTTTCACCAAACTTTGTCAGAATGATGTATTGGTACCCTAGTTGTGTCCTCCTGAAAATCAGACTTTTTAGTAAGTTATGGCCCTTTGTTTAATTCAATAATTTACATAGATTTATATAGGGAAAAACTTCGAAAATCTTCTTGTCTAAAACCACAGTGCCTAGGGCTTTGATATTTGGTATGAAGCATCATCTAGTGGTCATCTACCAAGATGATTCAAATTATTTCCCTGGGGTCTAATATGGCCCTGCCCCAGGGGTCACATAGTTTATATAGACTTATATAGGGAAAAACATTGAAAATCTTCTTGTCAAAACCACAGGGCCTAGGGCTTTGATATTTTGTATGTGACATCATCTAGTGGTCTTCTACTAAGATTGTTCAAATTATCCCCCTAGGGTCAAATATGGCCCCGCCCCGGGGGTCACATGGTTTACATAGGCTTATATAGGGAAAAACTTTGAAAATCTTCTTGTTCAAACCACAAAGCCTAGGGCTTTGGCATTTGTAGTGTAGCATCATCTGGTGGTTCTCTACCAAGTTTGTTCAAATTATCCCCCTAGGGTCAAATATGGCCCCGCCCTGGGGGTCATATTGTTCATATAGACTTATATAGGGAAAAGCTTTTAAAATCTTCTTGTCAATATTCTACAACATTCAGATTTGGACCACATGTAAGGTTTTGAGTGGCAAGATGAACCTTGACATGAATTGACCTTGATTTTGACCTAGTGACCTACTTTCACATTTCTGTAGCTACAGCCTTCAAATTTGGACCACATGGCATTGCATAGTTTTGTGCACTGAAAAAAACTTTGACCTTGACATTGACCTAGTGACCTACTTCCACATTTTTGAAGGTACAGGCTTCAAATTTGGACCACATGCATAGTTTCGTGTTCCGAAATGAAATTTTACCATGATTTTGACATAGTGACCTACTTTCACATTTCTCAAGCTACAGACTTCAAATTTGGACCATGTGCATAGTTTTATGTACCGAAACAAACTTTGACCTTTACATTGACCTAGTGACCTACTTTCACATTTTTGAAGGTACAGGCTTCAAATTTGGACCACATGCGTAGTTCTGTGTTCCAAAATAAAATTTGACTTTGATTTTGACCTAGTGATCTACTTTCACATTTTTCGAGCTACAGCCTTCAAATTTGGACCACTTGCATAGTTTTGTATACCGAAATGAACTTTGACCTTAAGATTGACCTAGTGACCTACTTTCACATTTCTGTAGCTACAGGCTTCAAATTTAGACCACATGCATACGATTGTGTACCGAAACAAACTTTGACCTTGACATTGACCTAGTGACCTACTTTCACATTTCTCGAGCTACAATTTTCAAATTTGAACCACTTGCATTGTTTTGTGTACCGAAATGAACTTTGACCTTAAGATTGACCTAGTGACCTACTTTCACATTTCTGTAGCTACAGGCTTCAAATTTAGACCACATGCATAGGATTGTGTACCGAAATAAACTTTGACCTTAAGATTGACCTAGTGACCTACTTTCAAATTTTTCAAACTACAGCCTTCAAACTTGATGCAGATGCATAGTTTTGTGTACAAAGAATTTTGTCCTTGAAATTGATCTAGTGACCTACTTTCACATTTCTCAAGCTACAGCTTTCGAATTTGGACCACATGCACAGTGTTGTGTATGGAAATGAAATTTGACCTTGAGCTAGTCAGTAAGTCTTGAAATTTGGAACACTCAAAAATGGCACATTGGTGGGCGCCAAGATCACTCTGTGATCTCTTGTTTTTCTTTTTGGTTAAATTTCTTCAATTTCTTGTCCTTAAGTGCAGTGATAACAGGTGAGCGATATAGGGCCATGTGTTTTTTTTTTCAGGACCTTCTCTTTGTTGTTATAATAAATAACTTAATTATAAAAAAATCCATATGAAAATACTGGTGCTATTGTAAAAAATTTGCTATGGCGGACATATATTGTGACGTTTTGGCACTCTTGTTTATATTAATAGTTGTGAAACTGTAGGTTTTTGTTATGCAAATTTTAACCCAAGTGTTTTATTATAACATACTATATATATATATATATATATATATATATATATATAATATTGTTTGTACGTCATTGACAGATATCAGTTCATTATGTTATTCTGCAGTAGAGAAAATTAGGTGCCTTCCAGTAGAGGATTTTGTATTGCATGGCAATACTTCATTCACTTCTTACTACTGTTCTTCAGTGAAAGACTCATTGATATATACTATCAAGGTCGCAGACTACATGTTCACCTAAAAAATGACACTTTTTCATTACTATGGCATCTTATTCTTTGTCACACTGAATTTTATGATTTTTGCTGTGAATCTGTAAGAATATTTCGAAAAACATCGATGAGAGCTGGTAACATGTTATTGTGTCATCGTTTATAGTTTGCAACGTATTCTGTTAGACTTCATAACATTATAAAGAATATTTACGAGCTTTATTTTTAAACTAGATTGTAAGATCATTACTGGCAACAATTAAACACCACCTAACATCTACACCTATAATGTAAGAAAGTAAAAGCAGTATGTTAAGTTTTAAAATAACTTCATTCCTTTAAAGTATAGTATACATGTTTTTATACGCCCGTTTGAACGGGCACGTATTATGGGAACGCCCCTGGCGGGCGGATGGGCGGGCTGGCGGCGTCCACAGAATTTGTCCGGAGCATATCTTCTACATGCATGGAGGGATTTTGATGAAACTTGGCACAGTTGTTCACCATCATGAGATGGAGTGTCATGCGCAAGAACCAGGTCCCTAGGTCTAAGGTCAAGGTCACAGAGGTCAAATTCAAGAATGACTTTGTCCAGAGCATATCTTCTTCATGCATGGAGGGATTTTGATGAAAGTTGGCACAATTGTTCATCATCATGAGACGGAATGTCTTGCGCAAGAACCAGGTTCCTAGGTCTAAGGTCAAGGTCACACTTAGAGGTCAAAGGATACAAGAATGAAAAATTCAAGAAAGACCTTGTCCGGAGCATATCTTCTTCATGCATGGAAGGATTTTGATGTAGCTCGGCACAATTGTTCACCATCATGAGAGGGGGTGTCTTGCACAAGAACCAGGTCCTTAGGTCTAAGGTCAAGGTCACACTTAGAGGTCAAAGGATACAAGAATGATAACTTTGTCCGTAGCATATCTTCTTCATGCATGAAAGGACTTTGATGTAGCTTGGCACAATTGTTCACCATCATGAGACGGAGTGTCATACGCAAGAACCAGGTCCCTAGGTCTAAGGTCAAGGTCACACTTAGAGGTCAAAGGATACAAGAATGAAAACTTTGTCCGGAGCATTTTTTCATGCATGAAAGGACTTTGATGTAGCTTGGCACAAATGTTCACAAGCATGAGACGGAGTGTCATGCGCAAGAACTAGGTCCCTTGGTCTAAGGTCAAGGTCACACTTAGAGGCCAAAGGTCAGATACAATAATGACTGTCCAGAGCATTTCTTCTTCATGCATGGAGGGATTTTGATGTAACTTGGCACAATTGTACACCATGATAAGACGGAGTGTCATCACTGGTCCCTTCTTTTGAATTACTTCCCTTTGTTGTTGCTATAAATAGCTTATATTGTAACTTTTTAATTACTAGTCGTAGGGAAAAATCAAGACCACTTTTCTGAAGTACAACATGCATGTTACATCCAATTCTGAGGTGTATTTTGAGCTATCTCTACCTGGTAAGGATTTTTGTACGGACTTGCAATTTTTTTCTTTTTTATGCCCCCGAAGGGAGGCATATAGTTTTTGAACCGTCTGTCGGTCTGTCAGTCTGTCCGCAATTTTCGTGTCCGGTCCATATCTTTGTCATCGATGGATGGATTTTCAAATAACTTGGCATGAATGTGTACCACAGTAAGACGACGTGTCGCACGCAAGACCCAGGTCGGTAGGTCAAGGTCACACTTAGACGTTAAAGGATAGTGCATTGATGGGCGTGTCCGGTCCATATCTTTGTCATCGATGGATGGATTTTCAAATAACTTGGCATGAATGTGTATCACAGTAAGACGACGTGTCGCGTGCAAGACCCAGGTCCGTAGCTCAAAGGTCAAGGTCACACTTAGACGTTAAAGGATAGTGCATTGATGGGCGTGTCCGGTCCATATCTTTGTCATCGATGGATGGATTTTCAAATAACTTGGCATGAATGTGTACCACAGTAAGATGACGTGTCGCGCGCAAGACCCAGGTCCGTAGCTCAAAGGTCAAGGTCACACTTAGACGTTAAAGGATAGTGCATTGATGGGCGTGTCAGGTCCATATCTTTGTCATCGATGGATGGATTTTCAAATAACTTGGCATGAATGTGTACCACAGTAAGACGACGTGTCGCACGCAAGACCCAGGTCTGTAGCTCAAAGGTCAAGGTCACACTTAGACATTAAAGGTCTTTTTTCATGATAGTGCATTGATTGGCGTGTCCGGTCCATATCATTGTCATTCATGCGTGGATTTTAAAATAACTACACATGAATACGACGTGTCGTGCGCAAGACCCAGCTTCGTAGGTCAAAGGTCCTAAACTCTAACATCGGCCATAACTATTCATTCAAAGTGCCATCGGGGCATGTGTCATCCTATGGAGACAGCTCTTGTTTTTATGCCCCCGAAGGGAGGCATATAGTTTTTGAACCGTCTGTCAGTCTGTCTGTCCGCAATTTTCGTGTCCGGTCCATATCTTTGTCATCGATGGATGGATTTTCAAATAACTTGGCATGAATGTGTACCACAGTAAGACGACATGTCGCGTGCAAGACCCAGGTCCGTAGCTCAAAGGTCAAGGTCACACTTAGACGTTAAAGGTCATTTTTCATGATAGTGCATTCGTGTCCGGTCCATATCTTTGTCATCCATGGATGGATTTTCAAATAACTTGGCATGAATGTGTACCACAGTAAGATGACATGTCGGGCGCAAGACCCAGGTCCGTAGCTCAAAGGTCAAGGTCACACTTAGACGTTAAAGGTCATTTTTCATGATAGTGCATTCGTGTCCGGTCCATATCTTTGTCACCCATGGATGGATTTTCAAATAACTTGGCATGAATGTGTACCACAGTAAAACGACGTGTCGTGCGCAAGACTCAGGTCCGTAGCTCAAAGGTCAAGGTCACACTTAGATGGTAAAGGTCATATTTCATGATAGTGCATTGATGGGCGTGTCTGGTCCATATCTTTGTCATTCATGCATGGATTTTAAAATTATTGGGGATGAATGTGTACCACAGTAAGACGACATGTCGCGCGCAAGACCAAGGTCCGTAGGTCAAAGGTCCTAAACTCTAACATCGGCCATAACTATTCATTCAAAGTGCCATCGGGGGCATGTGTCATCCTATGGAGACAGCTCTTGTTTTTTTTTCTTTAAACATTAACTTCCCTTAGTTGTTACTATAAATAACTTACATTGTAACTTTTTTATAATTGACTGTAGGGAAAACCGAAGACCACTTTTCTGTGGTACAACATTGATGTTACTTTTTGGGTGTATTTTAAGGTATCTGTACTTGGTAAAATTTTTTTGTGGACTTAGAAAAATAAAAGAATTACAATAATTTCTAAAAAAAACATTGTAAACAACTGCAAAATTAAAATTCCATTTGCAAATACAGGTGCTAGTGTAAAGAAATTTGCTGTGACCGGCGTATATTGTGACATTCTGGCACTCTTGTTTCTGGGTGAAATATAAATCAACTGTTGATGTACTTTAAGAGTAATGGGAAACAAAGAAAGTTATCTGACCATGTCCCTTGCTGATGTTTGTTTGAAGTCAAGAAATTGTTGTGATGTTGTAGGCATATAAAGCGGCATAGTAAAATAATTGTTTAGATACCGTATTGTGTGTTGTTGATAATTTGCTACACGATATTGTTGAGTCTTGTTGGAACATACCTGTCCTTGAGTGTCTAGGTTCATATTAAAAACATTCAAGTTACATTTCATGATACACTGTATCATGTTAAATGATCACAGTTGATTAAGGAAATTGCTGCCATTGCAGTCCATTTGCCCATGCTTATAAGGCAGATTGGGTACCACTTAACAACACAGTTTTACTTAAAATGGAACATGCAGCAATGCCAAAATTATATTGGACAAGGGATACTACTTCATTGGGCTTGATTGTAAAATTATGGAGTAGTTAAATTAAATATTTTTACAACTAGGATTGACAGAAAACTTTACAAAATGTTTTATTTGTACAGGGAGAAGAGAAACATTCTTTTGAGAAGCCTAATCCATTTATCCAGGAAGATGAGGAGAGCCAAGTTGCTTCTGTAGGATACAGGTAACCAACATTTGTTCAATTCTGCATTACTTGAATCTGACGGTATATGCCTCATTGTGACTGTTACTGGAATGGGAAATCCAAGGTATCTTTAATGTTAAAATGATATATGCCTAAAGTGTAGAGGTACATGCTCAACAAGACTTGTCTGGATGCTTCACAGTTTATGTATTTTTAGTCCACCATCTATTCCGATCACTGCGTTCGTGGTTCACCGTCCATCTGTCCTTCAGTTGGTTAACATTTCTCGTTGTCGCATTTTCTCATAAACTACTGGTGGAATTATGACCAAACTTTGTCAGAATGATGTATTGGTACCCTAGTTGTGTCCCTACAAAAATCAGACTGATTCAACAATTTTTGAGTGAGTTATGGCCCTTTGTTTATTTTTAGCTCACCTGTCACATAGTGACAAGGTGAGATTTTGTGATCACCCTTCGTGCGTGCGTCCGTCCGTCGACAATTTCTTGTCTGCACGATAGTGGTTTCATTTATGATTTTATTTTAACCAAACTTGCACACAACTTGTATCACCATAAGATCTCGGTTCCTTTCTTGAACTGGCCAGATTCCTTTATTGGTTCCAGAGTTGTGGCCCCTGTAAAGGCCAGAATTAGCTATTTTGACCTTGTCTGCACAATAGCAGCTTCATTTATGATTTGAATTTAATCAAACTTGCACAAAACTTGTGTCACCATAAGATCTTGGTTCCTTTCTTGAACTGGCCAGATCCCGTTATGGGTTCCAGAGTTCTGGCCCCTGAAATTAGCTATTTTGACCTTGTCTGCACAATAGCAGCTTCATTTTTGCTTTGATTTTAACCAAACTTGCACACAGCTTGTATCACCACAAGATCTTGGTTCCTTTCTTCAACTGGCCAGATTCCATCATGGGTTCCAGAGTTATGGCCCCATAAAGGTCCAAAATTGGCTATTTTGGCTTTTGCAGCCATATAGAGACTTCATTTATGGTTTGATTTGATACAAACTTCCAAAATATCTTCAACAACAATAAATCTTGGATTTCATGACAAATCTGTCAGATCCAGTCGTAGGTTCCAGAGGTATTTGATATCTGATTACCGCCCTTGATTGTAATCAAAATGGACTTACTTGAAATTTCATTATTGACATTACTAACATGGACTGATTTTATGTCAAATTACCTCCCTTTATTTCAAATTAAAATGGGTATATCACCGTTACTAATGAAGATACTGATCTGAAATTTCATTAATGTCAACAGATGGACTTAGACAATCAGTGAAGATACATATTGACTGAATTTATGACAAATTACCTCCCTTTATTTTTTTATCTAAATGAATACACCTTAGCAGCTTCTAATGAGATTGGTTTGAAACGATCATATCATTTTGAGCAATGGTACTCAGGTGAGCGATACAGGGCCATCATGGCCCTCTTGTTATAATTTACATAGATTTATATAGGGAAAAACTTTGAAAATCTTCTTGTCCTCTACCAAGTTCCTCTACCAAGTTTGTTCAAATTATTTCCCTAGGGTCAAAAATTGGCCCCACCACAGGGGTCACATAATTTATAGACTTATATAGGGAAAAACTTTGAAAATCTTTTAGTCCAAAACCACAGCGTCTAGGGCTTTGATATTTTGTATGTGACATCATCTAGTGGTCCTCTACTAAGATTGTTCGAATTATTCCCCTAGGGTCAAATATGGCCCCTCCCTGGGGGTCACATGGTTTACATAGACTTCTATCGGGAAAAACTTTGAAAATCTTCTTGTCCAAAACCACAAAGCCTAGGGTTTTGACATTTGTATTGTAGCATCATCTCGTGGTTCTCTACCAATTTTGTTCAAATTATTTCCCTAGGGTCAAAAATGGCCCCACCCCGGGGTCACATGGTTTATAGACTTATATAGGGAAAAACTTTGAAAATCTTTTAGTCCAAAACCTCAGTTCCTAGGGCTTTGATATTTTGTATGTGACATCATCTAATGGTCCTCTACTAAGTTTGTTCAAATTATCCCCCTAGGGTCATATATGGCCCCGCCCCATGGGTCATATTATTTATGTAGACTTTTATAGGGAAAAACTTTAAAAAATCTTCTTGTCCATAATCTGCAACATTCAAATTTGGGCCAAATGTATAGTTTTGACTGGCTAGATGAACCTTGACATGAGTTGACCTTGATCTTGACCTAGTGACCTACTTTCACATTTCTGTAGCTACAGCCTTCAAATTTGGATAACATGCATAAGTTTGTGTACTGAAATACACTTTGACATTGACATTGACCTAGTGACCTACTTTCACATTTTTGAAGGTACAGGCTTCAAATTTGGACCACATGCATATTTTTGTGTTCTGAAATGAAATTTGACTTGATTTTGACCTAATGACCTACTTTCACATTTCTCAAGCTACAGCCTTCAAATTTGGACCACTTGCATAGTTTTGTATACCGAAATGAAGTTTGACCTTGAGATTGACCTGGTGACCTACTTTCACATTTCTCAAGCTACAGCCTTCAAATTTGGACCACATGAATAGGTTTGTATACTGAAATAAATTTTGACATTGACCTAGTGACCTACTTTCACACCTCAAGCTAAGCTTTCAAATTTGGACCACATGCATGGACCACATGCACAGTTTTGTGTACCAAAATGAACTTTGACCTTGACATTCAAAAATGGCTCAACGGTGGGCCCCCAGATCACTCTGTCATATCTTGCATCAATATTCATTAACAAAAGTAATGATTGGTCAGTTTAACTTTTGAAGAAACAGTCTTAATTATGTCTCCCACCACACAGTGGTGTGGGAGACATATTGATTTACTCCAGTCTGTGTGTTTGTCTGTCTGTCTGTCTGTCACAAAGCTTGTCTGCACTCTGAGTCGAACATTTCTCATCCTATCTTCACCAAACTTCAACAAAATGTGTCTGCCAATAAGTGCTTGGCTAAGTTCGATAACTAGCCAAATCGGCCTAGGCACTTTGGAACTATGGCCCTTGAATTACCAAAAATGGACCATTCGTATAGACTTTCCAGAGAAACTAGTCATTTTTCATTGGGCAGCACTGTTACAAAGCTTGTCTGCACTCTAAGTATAACACTTCTCATCGGATCTTCACCAAACTTGAACAAAATGTGTTTGACTATAAGACCTCGGCCAAGTTCGATAACTAGTCAAATCCGCTTAGGCACTTTTGAATTATGGCCCTTGGATCCATTCGTCTAGACCATCCAGAGAAACTAGTCATTTTTCATAGGGCAGTTGTGGGAGACATGTGCTTTTCTCAAAAGCATCTCTAGTTTTTAATTTTTACGCACCCGAAGGGAGGCATATTAGTTTTCAACTGTCCGTCTGTTAGTTCGTTCGTCACAACGTTAACTTTTTGCATGAAGGCACTTTACTCGCGAACCACTGCACCCATGACCTTTAAACTTCACATGCTGATAGTACTTATTGAGTACACCACCCCTATTGACTTTGGGGTCACAAGGTCAAGGTCACAGGGGCTAACATTAACTTTTTGCATGAAGGCACTTTACTATCGAACCATTTCACCCAGGACCTTCAAACTTCACATGCTGATACATGCTGATAGTACTTATTGAGTACACCCTTACTGACTTTGGGGTCACCAGGTCAAAGGTCAAGGTGCTGCGTTGTACCCCCACCCCCCCCAGACACACACACCTTCCACGTTCCCGATTTCTTACTTGATTGTGCTCTCTTAAGGACATATGTCCTTTTAAGTGCAAATGTTAAACAGCAACACTTGGTGCCAAACTACTTGAATACAATATTTTGTTCTAGTTACACTTCAAGGTCACATTTCAGATAACTCCATATAATTCTGAAATCTAAGCTTTTTACACATTAGTCACGATCAACATAACATACATTTATTATGTACATTTAAAACATTCATATTCTGTTAAATTGTTCTTGACTTATAAAATTCTTTTCTTCTTATTAACATCCTTAACTTTTTGCCGGATATATTCTTTTGCCATTCCTCACCACAAACCCTTTCAGCAGGGGATACCAATTCATCGAATTTGCTTGTTTTAAAGCTACGGCAAAAAGATTTGGACCAAATGTATAATTTTTGTGGCGGGCCTCTGCCGCTTAGTTAACACTCACAGTTCAAAATGTCTCATCACGCGGAAGATCGAAAATTGAAGACAATCGGAATAACACATCAAATTGAAGCATACTAATTCTTGTAAAACAGATAGTTTAATGAGAAGAAGGTTAGTGTTAACTGTGTGATGATTTTTAAAGTATTTATATCTGTATGGTAAACCTGTTTTATACAGTAATAAACCTGTCAAACTATTTCAAGAACAGAACTATTTGACTTCCTGGAATGTCATTGGACAAAACCAAACAACACACAGTGGCAAAATAGTCCACATTTTCATTGTTATTACACCGTAAAAATGCATTTGATGAAGTTTGTATATTATCCTACCTTCTTGCATTTTACTAAGAATAAAGAGCAAGATCTAGGCGAATGATATTTTTTGTTTTAATAGGTGTTACCGGACTTCTTTAATTATTGTTGTTTATGATGCCATCTTGCTTTTGTGATAGACTCTTCCACACGTTAAATACTACGTATTAACGACTGTTACAACCCAAGAACTATGACGCGCCAGGTATGAAATTAGTGAAAGATAACAATCGCTGATTGGCTGAGTGTATATATCGATGTAAACATCACACAAAAAATAAAGTAATACATAATTCAGTATCCTTAAACCCAAAAAGTTGAATGTGTTAGAAAAAATAAATGATGAAGATACATTAGTAATTTGACCCACTGGATATGGAATGTCATTAATTTCTGAAGCTTTGCAGAAGATTTCAATTAATTATACCTAATTACAATTCTATTATCAATACTAGATACCTGTGTAGAAAAAGAATGATTTATATTAAGTTACCAGTAGATCTAGATTTCTATACCTATTCTACAACATGGACAATATAGCTGACTGGAAGGGCTTATCAGTTGTGTTATTGTTAAAAGGTTTAACTTGTTATGTTAGGTGACTGAACAGATCCTTTCAGGATTAATTAGACAATGTACTATATGCATTCAATTAGCCTGGGAAGCCATTGATAATATATGTGCTTTATCAGAGGAAATCATACCTAAAGATGCCATTTAATCTGCGCTTAATATGTGTTAATTGGCCTTCATTGAGTTTCTGATATTATCAACGGGAAATCTGAAGGAGTTTCCAAATTTCGTACATTACTAGATCTGAATTAATATATCGTCTTGACAACTATGATGCAAATTTAAGTTTAAACTGACATAATTTAAAGTACAACTTGCTGGAAAAGCTATGGGAGGTACAAACTGAAATTTGTCTATGGCCCGGAAATGTCCGGAAACCTTCAGAAGTACACGATTCCTATCTGTCTTTTCCGTGAGAATTCCATTTCTATTTTTAGCCATGGATTATTATTTACAGAAGTTATCGTTCTTTATCAAACACCCGCATATTTCGGGTGTAATACAAGTGACGCTTCAGTCGGAAAACAGGTTTCCCCAGGCTGTCAATTTGTAGGTAGAAAAATGTTAGAAATTGTCAGGCTGATTTCCCAGGCTAGTTTCCATACCAAAAAGCAGTAAAAACAGCAAATTTTAATACGTGTCCATAACATAAAGTTTGGCAGTAATTAAGTTTTAAAGCACTAGGAATAACTACAAAAATTAGGAAACACGATAAGCTAATAGCATTATTCCGCAAAGCTACTGATGCTTATTGATAAGTGGGTGCTAAGATGATGCCATTGTGTTATCACCATCGTACCATCGCATTTTCACCATCATACCATCGCTTCTTGATGGTCATGCGCATTGGTACAGTATATGTGCCAGTAAAATACAGGCATTTTTCATCAACTAAAAAGTTTTGTTTCTTTAAATCTCTTGTTAGATGATATTATCGCTATATCAGATGTGCATATTATCTTCATATTCTGGTTGAATGATTTTTAGCTCACCTGTCACATAGTGACAAGGTGAGCTTTTGTGATCACCCTTCGTCCGTCGTCAGTCCATGCATCAGTCAACAATTTCTTGTCTGCACGATAGTGGTTTTATTTATGATTTTATTTTAACCAAACTTGCACACAACTTGTATCACCATAAGATCACGGTTTCTTTCTTGAACTGGCCAGATCCCATTATGGGTTCCAGAGTTATGGCCCCTGAAAGGGCCAAAATTAGCTATTTTGACCTTGTCTGCACAATAGCAGCTTTATTTATGATTTGATTTTAACCAAACTGGCACACAACTTGTATCACCATAAGATCTTGGTTCCTTTCTTGAACTGGCCAGATTCCTTTATGGGTTCCAGAGTTATGGCCTCTGAAAGGGCCAGAATTAGCTATTTTGACCTTGTCTGCACAATAGCAGCTTCATTTATGATTTGATTTTAACCAAACTTCAGGCCTCCTAGTGAAACCTTTAAAACCTTTAAAAACCTTTTATTTCAGAGCAAACCTTTAAAACCTTTAAATCTTCTGAAAAAAAACTTTAAAAGGGCCAAATAGCCTGTAACTTTCACTCAAAACCTATATTTTTGTTCAGACTGCTTGCCGTGCCAGTTTAAAGCAAGTAATGGTTATACTACTGTATTTCTTCCCCCCTTTTAAGTGTTGTTATTAGGGTACTGCTTGTGTATCATTCATCTTGAGTTTTTCAGAATGCTGTTGTGTTCACCAGACCACATACATGTAGTAAATACCTATATATATTATGTGTTTTCAACGAGAATTCCAACAAAAATAGCCTTTATTTACTCTTTATTATCCCCCGACGAAAGTCGGAGGGATATAGTTTTGGCGTCGTCCGTCCGTCCTTCCGTCCGTCTTTCCGTCCGTCTTTCCGTCCGTCCGTCCGTCCGTCCGGAGCCATATCTAGGAAATGGTTGGGAATATTTATTTAAAACTTCATATACATGTTCACCACAATGAGTTCTTGCGGCCCGTCAAGTTTCAGTCAGATTGCCCAAGTAACACCAGAGTTATGGCCCTTAGAAGTTTCTAGTGTTAACTATATAGGGTACTATAAATATGGCAATTTCTGCATCATAACTTTTGATATATTTGACCTAGAACTATGAAACTTAAACAGAATTTAGATCACCATAATGTGGTTGTGTACACACAATTTCATTTGGATTTATTTGTAAATTAAGAGTTATTGCCCTTTAATTGTATAAAAATCCACATATTTGTACATAACAAACTTAACATTTGGTACAATTTCATTAAATTTCTTTCATTCTTTTCCATGAACATTTATTGTAAACATGTGAAGTTGTGTACCCACACCTGGTCACCCCCTTACCTTGATCACACACCTCCCCCCTTATCCCCTGACCCCCCCCCCCCCCCCCCCCCAACCCCCCCACACCAAAAAAAAAAAAAAAAAAATCATTCCTTATTTTAGATTTTTTTCAAACAAACTTCATATACATGTTCACCACTATGAGGTTATGGGGCCCATCAAGTTTCAGACAGATTGCCCAAGTAACACCAGAGTTATGGCCCTTAGAAGTTTCTAGTGTTAACTATATAGGGTACTATAGATCTATAGATATGCCAATTTCTGCATCATAACTTTTGACATATTTGACCTAGAACTATGAAACTTTAACAGAATTTAGAGCACTATAATGTGGTTGTGCACAGACAATTTTGTAAGGATTTCTTTTTGTAACTTCAGAGTTATGCCCTTTAATTGTCTAAAAATCCACATATTTGTACATTACAAACTTACCATTTGGCAGAATTTTATTAAATTTCTTTCATTCTTTTCTGTGAACATTTATTATAAACATGTGAAGTTGCGCACCCACACCTGGTCACCCACTTGCCTTGGTCACACCCCCTCCCCCCCCCCCCCCCCCCCCCCCCCCAAAAAAATTTTTTTTTTTTTTTCATTTCTTATTTTAGATTTTTTTCAAACCTTCCAAGTTGTCCCATTCCCCCCCCTCCCTTCCCCCCCCCGTCATGCCCCCCACTGATCATGCATCCTCTGCCCCCCCCCCCCCCCCCCACTCCAACTTCACCCTTTTACCTTTTTTTTTTTTTAATTTTTAATTTTCAGTCAATATTTATAATCACCATGTGAAATTTTGTTTCCTCTCCCATTCCCCTGCACCCCCACCCCCTAAAAAAATAAATATATACATATATCTATATATAGATATATATATTCCATTCCTTTTTTTTTTTTTTTTTTTTAAATGTTCAAACCTTCAACATGTTATGTTGTGACTGCACAAACCTTGCCCTCAGCCGTTTCAAGATATCTTACCTGTGTTCTCTTAAGGACATCTGATCTTTTAATGTACATGTAAAACAGCAACACCTGGTGCCAAACCACTCAAAGACAATATTTCATTCCCGTTAAACTTCAAGCTCACATTTCAATTAACTGCATTTAATTGTAAAAGCTAAGCTTATTACAGTAAGCATATCCCATTCAAAATAAATTCTTAAGTCAGGATCAAAGTATCATCAGGGCCCTCGTTTGCCGATTTTTGGGGCCGAAATTCGGCCCCGTTCCCCCCTCGAAATAGTATGCTTTTTTCCCCCGAAGTATAAAAAAATTCCCCCTCGAAAGAAAAAAAAATCAAGAAAAAAATCGATACCCGATAGTCTTAGGAGCGTCTCGTAACTTAATGAGCCTGATAAAATTTTACTCCTTCCTCTTATCAGTCATTTTCTACAGTGAAACTATATCCACGATAAACACGTGTATTCAAAATAAACACACGCGGTCATGCCCTCCTGCCTTTGATCTTCTGCTAAATTCCCGCTCTTTATCATGTGGACATGCCACGCTGATTTTTCTTTATCAGCAAGTTACGTCACGGCGAGTGAACATAGGTAATGAGAATCAATGAAGTGTTAACATTAATTGATAAAGCGGTACCCGTATTGAGCCTGCATACTGTCAAAAAAGGCGCCAATTATTAAATTATCGTAATTAAGCGACCAGCTGATTACCGAGCATGTGAAAAGTGTCCTGCAAGATTTCTTCATGCAAACTTTAAATTAGCTCATTGTTTAATGATTGTACCTTAATATCAACGAGAAAATCCACAAATTTAAATGGATTTGGAAAGTAAAAATAAGTTTAGAATGTCCGTTCACGATTCTAATTACACCCGATGACATATGCAATTTTTTCAAAATTCACTAAAAAAACTTGACTTTCAATGCAATTTTTAATGAAAAGTAGCATCATTATTTGAGGAACTATCTCTGGTTTACCTTAGTGGACCAAGTTTACTGGCAAAAACAACATTTCAGACGACATTCCAAAAGTGTACCAGTATCCGGATAGTACGTTTTTGGATACATTTTTACAGTGTTTTAGCACTTTTCTGCTAACAAACAAAAATATTGAAGAAAAACCTCATCAAATTAAAATGAATTTTGATAAAAATTTATTTACAATATGAGATTATATGACCTGAAACAGAAATTATTATTATGTTATTATGCTGTAACATGTTCTTGGTTTTAGTAGCTATTAATTACGTAGTATTACTTTATAAGAAAATATAGTCAATTGTATCGATGTGTTGGGGCAGGACTCTTGTATTTTGAAAAAGGACCCTTCAAAATTTGGACCCAAGGGTCCTGGGACTCTTGGGTTTCCAGGTCTAGTGGCACCCCTGGTTTTACTGATCCGTATAATACACGCATTTTTCAGTTCCCGAGATGCGTTTATGCAAAGTTACTTCCCTTTGAAAAAAAATGTCGCATAATGCACATCATACCGTAAAAAGATCACGGATGCAACAGGGCCGAAATGCGCAAAAAAGATTTGCTTTTTAAGCAGCATGCTCTCAAAAAAAACAAACTACTGTCACGGACACCGCTGTTTCATCAGTGCCAGACATGCACAATCAGGTAGATACGATGAAGGGAAGCCCTGCTCCGGCTGCTGCTGAGACAATGTCCGTGGATACTGCTAGTGCTACCGATAATGACGACATGTGAACCTCGCTTGGATATCACATAACTGATTTAATAAAAGAAAATAAAAGTTGCCTGTTTTTAATAGATTATGTTCTGTACAATACTTCAGATATATTCACATTAGTTTGATATCTGTAATACTCAATTGACCTTAATTTAAGGGGTTATGATCAGATGTCATATCTCCAGAATGAATTCCCCCCTCCCTTGAAAACGACGCGAAATTCCCCCCTCCAAGGGCCCCGGCCCCAATCCCCCAAAATGTAGAGAGGGCCCTGATCATACATTTATTATGTACTCTTTAATTAAACATTTGTTTTCTGTTAAATTGATTTTGACTAATGAAATTATTTGCTTCTTATTAACATCCTTAACTTTTTGCTGGATATATCTTTTTGCCATTCCTCACCACAAACCCTTTCGGCGGGGGATACCAATTCATCGAATTTGCTTGTTTTTTAATATTTTACACTAAAAGGCCTTTATTTACATAGATTGGAGCCTTTATAAAAACCTTTATTTTTGTTCAGGCCTGCTAGGAGGCCTGAAACTTGCACACAACTTGTATCACCATAAGATCTTGGTTCCTTTCTTGAACTGGCGAGATTCCATCATGGGTTCCAGAATGACGGCCCCTGAAAGGACCAGAATTAGCTATTTTGACCTTGTCTGCACAATAGCAGCTTCATTTATGATTTGAATTTAATCAAACTTGCACAAAACTTGTGTCACCATAAGATCTCGGTTCCTTTCTTGAACCGGCCAGATCCCATAATGGGTTCCTGAGTTATGGCCCCTGAAAGGGCCAAAATTAGCTATTTTGACCTTGTCTGCACAATAGCAGCTTCATTTATGATTTGATTTTAACCAAACTTGCACACAACTTGTATCACCACAAGATCTGGCTTCCTTTCTTCAACTGGCCAGATTCCATCTTGGGTTCCAGAGTTATGGCCCCTTAAAGGTCCAAAATTGGCTATTTTGGCTTTTGCAGCCATATAGAGACTTCATTTATGGTTTGATTTGATACAAACTTCCAAAATATCTTCAACAACAATAAATCTTGGATTCCATGACAAATCAGATCCAATCATAGGTTCCAGAGTTATTTTACATCTGATTACCTCCCCTGATTGTAATCAAAATGGATTTATTATAAGTAAGTACTTACAGGACTTATTTGAAATTTCATTATTGTAATTAGCTGGACTGAGACAATCAGGGTATATAACTATGGACTGATTTTATGTCAAATTACCTCCCTTTATTTCAAATTAAAATTGTTATATCTCTATAACTAATGAAGATACTGATCTGAATTTTCATTTATGTCAACAGATTTATTTATCAGATCCTTCTTTTGTCCACTTAAAATATATTTTTTTTTAATTAATTCCCATTTACATTTCTATAAATAGCTTATTTAAGTAACTTTTTTATTATTGGCCGTAGGGAAAACACGAGACCAGTTTTCTGTGGTACAACATGGATGGTACCTCCAATTTTTAGGTGTATTTTAACATATCTATACCTTGTAAGATTTTTTTTTCAAGTGCAATGATAACAGGTGAGCGATATAGGGCCATCATGGCCCTCTTGTTGAAAGTTATTGTCCTGTGATTACATAACATAGTATACAAAAGTTCCATTCCCTGGAATTCATCAATATTTTATTAGAAGATTTTCTCCCAAGAGGAAATGTACATATTTCTTCATGTTCCAGTCAAATGATTTTTCACTTGACTTATTGCCGTTTGGTTATTAATCCCGCGCCATGGCGGAGGGATTATAGGAATGGTCTGCGTCCGTCCTTCTGTCCGTAACAAAATAATGTCCGGTCCATATCTCCTAAACCCCTTGAAGGATTTTCATGAAACTTGGGTCAAATGATCACCTCATCAAGACGATGTGCAGAACCCATGAGTCAACCTTGTCGGTTCAAGGTCAAGGTCACAACTCAAGGTCATAGGTTTGAGCCTGCCAATTTGTGTCCGCTCTATATCTCCTAAACCCCTTGAAGGAATTCTATAAAACTTGGGTCAAATGATCACCTCATCAAGACGATGTGCAGAACCCATGAGTCAGCCATGCCGGCTCAAGGTCAAGGTCACAACTTGGGGTCAAAGGTTTGAGCCTTCCATTTTGTGTCCGCTCTATATCTCTTAAACTCCTTGAAGGAATTTTATAAAACTTGGGTCAAATGATCACCTCATCAAGACGATGTGCAGAACCCTTGAGTCAGTCCTGCCGGCTCAAGGTCAAGGTCACAACTTAGGGTCAAAGGTTTAAGCCTTCCATTTTGTGTCCGCTCTATATCTCCTAAACCCCTTGAAGGATTTATATCAGCGCTTTTGTTATTCTTAAATGTCTTGTTTATCCCATATTACTTAACAATTTTCTCTGCTCCTGACATTAGACCTTTTTAACCTTTGAAGTGCTGGACAACATGTATCTATTACAAATGCAGATCACACAGCACTCTATTGAATCAGTTAATCTGAGGTGGTACTATTCGGTGCCAAGTCTGGAGGCTGGGTTTTACTGTCAGAAATCAAATGAAAATCCAGCACTTTCAGAGTTTGACTATACAAAGTAAACAAAAACAAATGTTGACACTTTTGAGTGACATATAAGCAGATGTCTAGAATTCCTAATGTATTGTCATGTACTATCTTTAATATCACTCAAACCGAATAAAGCATTGTAGAACAATCCATAAAAACAAAAACCTGCGTTTGAGAAACACACATAACCCCGGCGGGTTTTACATGACTGTATCTGTGGAAAGATTCATCTTACTGTATAGCGCAGCAGCCCTAACATCTCTGTAAAACTGTAGCTCAGGGAAATCTTGACAGCTGTTGCTGAAAATACCTGCCATTCGTAATGCCGGCATGAGTTAAGAAAAGACATAGGGGACTGCCTATTTGTTATGCCTGATTTTTAAAGTGATCGAATATTACAAAATTTAATCGAATAAACATACTACCGGGGTAGGTATCCCTTCAATCTGACTTAAGTACACTTGAAACCCGTTATAACGCTACTCTATATACTGCGGTATTCATTATAACGCGGTAGGCCGTTGGCTCCAGAATTTTAAAAAGATTAAAAGAAAAAAAACGAGTCCGCGGATGTTATTTAATTTTATCATAACCAGCGTTAAAACTACATGCACCTGTATACTTTGTACTTTAACACCTTTGCCATGAAAACTGTGACAAAAATCAATAATTGTCTGATAGTTTACTTGTTTGGGTATCGCCTTTGTTAAAGTTTGAATACATGTAGACATGTGACAATTAGGCAATCAGTCATACCTGTCAAGTTTGCATAATATGAAAGAGTGAGATTTCTGCGCCTAGCAGAGCGACGCGCAGGGGTGGGTGTGGGAGGGGGTTTGGGGGATCTCCCCCCAAAAAATTTTGATAAATATACATGAAAATATGCTTTCTGAGACCATTTATATGAATTTTAGGTCCACCCTCCTTTGTCTTGCTTTAACACACTCTATATTGAAAACACATGATCTTTTTTGTTATCCCCCGACGAAAGTCGGAGGGATATAGTTTTGGCGTTGTCCGTCCTTCCATCCGTCTTTCCGTCCGTCCGGAGCCATATCTAGGAAATGGTTGGGAATATTTATTTAAAACTTCATATACATGTTCACCACTATGAGTTCTTGCGGCCTGTCAAGTTTCAGTCAGATTGCCTAAGTAACACCAGAGTTATGGTCCTTAGAACTTTCTAGTGTTAACTATATTGGGTACTATAAATATGGCAATTTCTGCATCATAACTTTTGATATATTTGACCTAGAACTATGAAACTTAAACAGAATTTAGATCACCATAATGTGATTGTGTACACACAATTTCATTCGGATTTATTTGTAAATTAAGAGTTATTGCCCTTAAATTGTATAAAAATCCACATATTTGTACATAACAAACTTACCATTTGGTAGAATTTCATTAAATTTCTTTCATTCTTTTCCATGAACATTTATTGTAGACATGTGAAGTTGTGTACCCACACCTGGTCACCCCCTTACCTTGATCACACCCCCCCCCCCTCCCCACCAAAAAAAAAAAAAAAAATCATTCCTTATTTTAGATTTTTTTTCAAACAAACTTCATATACATATTTACCACTGTTAGGTTATGGGGCCCATCAAGTTTCAGACAGATTGCCCAAGTAACACCAGAGTTATGGCCCTTAGAAGTTTCTAGTGTTAACTATATAGGGTACAATAGATATGGCAATTTCTGCATCATAACTTGATACATTTGACCTAGAACTATGAAACTTTAACAGAATTTAGAGCGCTATAATGTGGTTGTGTACACACAATTTTGTACGGATTTCTTTTGTAACTTCAGAGTTATTACCCTTTAATTGTCTAAAAATCCACATATTTGTACATAACAAACTTAACATTTGGTAGAATTTCATTAAATTTCTTTCATTCTTTTCCATGAACATTTATTGTAAACATGTGAAGTTGTGTACCCACACCTGGCCACCCCCTTACCTTGATCAAACACCCCCCCCCCCCCCCCCCCCCCCCCCCCCCCCCCCCCCCAAAAAAAAAAAAAAAAAAAAAAAAATCATTCCTTATTTTAGATTTTTTTTTCAAACAAACTTCATATACATGTTTACCACTGTGAGGTTATGGGGCCCATCAATTTTCAGACAGATTGCCCAAGTAACACCAGAGTTATGGCCCCTAGAAGTTTCTAGTGTTAACTATATAGGGTACTATAGATCTATAGATATGGCAATTTCTGCATCATAACTTTTGATACATTTGACCTAGAACTATGAAACTTTAACAGAATTTAGAGCACTATAATGTGGTTGTGCACAGACAATTTTGTACGGATTTCTTTTGTAACTACAGGGTTATTGCCCTTTAATGGTCTAAAAATCCACACAACAAACTTACCATTTGGCAGTATTTCATTAAATTTCTTTCATTCTTTTCTGTGAACATTTATTATAAACATGTGAAGTTGAGCACCCACTTGCCTTGGTCACACCCCCTCCCCCTCCCAACCTTTCTTATTTTAGATTTTTTTCAAACCTTCCAAGTTGTACCATTCCCCCACCTCACTTCTCCACCCAGTCATGCCCACCACTGATCATGTATCCTCCTCCCCCCCCCCGCTCAAGGTCAAGAGCGTGAATGGTTATAGTAATTTACACACAATTCAACTTCCGCTAATAACTTAAATAGTAACCAGTCAGTCAAACCGATGATTTACGATTGGCTCGTATTGTTGCGGAAATGAACGCATCAATTTGATTGGTTCAAATCACTTTCGAGAAGCTTCAGTAGAAGCAAAAATCTGACCAGGAACTGTTTCGGCAGGGGGTCATGTAATCAGCATATTGAAGATGACACTTGACATGTGTTTTATGTTTATTGGCTTCTCATCCTGTCTTGAAATATCGATGCCAGATGGCAAATTAGATGAAATATGTGGTCCATAATTTTTTTGGTCCGATTTTTCAGAAAGCGTGAGAAAATGCTCCAAATTCGTTAAATCGTGATCGAAGCTTGAACTCGTGAGAATCACGATTCAAGCGTCAAACTTGACAGGTATGAATCAGTACCGTGTCAAAATTAGATTGTTTGCGTAACAAGCGTGTAACATTGGTCAGTCAACTATCAAACCGTTTAAATATGCACCAATTAAGCGGATGGCATGATCACTTGTTTGAATAAAAAAATCGAAAAACAGGCCCAGTTTTGTAATAAAATGCAGCCATTTTTCGTAATCATCACACTCAGTTCATCGGAATTAACGAAGAATCGACGCACTGAAAGCCATACTGAGAATGTTCTCCCTTTTTAATATATTAACGCCAGTGATTTAACAATTTTCTATCTTATTTATCGATTTTCTTCATGTATTCAAAATAAAAAAATTTAAGACTGTCCGCGTTTTTTCTCTTTTAGTTACATAAACTCCCAGTGCAATTTGCATTATATATGTTTACTTCGGGATACACAATTCCAATTTTCTTTTAGAATCACGACAAAATGAGAAGATGACACAAAGTTATAATTCTTTTGATATATTTTTCAGTAGCATTTAAGGTAAATAAATGTCCCGTTTATAAGATTCTTATTTCTTATTAACATAAAACAGCGTCCAAAATACGTCTAATACATTACCGGTGGGTGGGGTATTGCATATACCGCTGATACGATCAACCCGCGTTATAAATTTAACCCCGCTAGATCCGCGGGTCTCGAACCGTGGACCCCGAGGACAGCGTTATAACGGGGTCCCAGTGTACTTGATCTTCTAAACGAAGATCTGAGAACGACCCATTCACATACGTCTTCTGTATATTTTGGATTTCCAGTATTGCTATTTTTATTTTAACCAATCGGACGACTTGTTCGAATGTCAAAGAGTAAGAAAAATGTGCAGTTATTCCAGGGCTCGAACAAGTGGCCTACCAACTAAGCTAACCGGATATTTGACACATAACGACATAAGAATTGTAAATATCAAAAGTCAAGGCTACAGGTAGATTTGCAAAATGTTGTAAGTTAAGCTCTGATTGGCTAGCGAAAGGGTCGTCAGAACGAGGCTATGAATAGGTCGTTCTCAGATCTATGCGTAGCGTAATAGGAGATGTACTTCAGTCAAATTGGGTATCCCTTCTGTGCGGTAGGGAGACTACGTAGTGGATCGGTGACTGTATTAGAGAACATGTTCTTCCGTTGCTCCGATAAATTATAAGCAAGGGGCATTTAAACTTTGGCAGGGGTCAAATTTAGCAACATTTTCTGCTAGCTAAAAGTAGCTAGTGCCCTTTTTGTTCACTAGCTAAAATGAAAAGATACCGGCTAATGTTAAACAATAATATTTAATTACTTTATTAATATTTTACTGGCCAAAACTTACTGATTAATCTTTGTAAGTAACCAGTCACAAAAAAAAACTCTATAAGCTTAAAATAGCTAGTGCCATCTTTATCCACTTAGGGAAATCTTCATAAATATGCTAAAAAATAAACCAGAAGGCTTAGATATTTGATAATTTGATATGTCACATTGCCCCCCCCCCCCCCCCCCCCCCCCGGCGTGCAGGGGTTACTTGTTTGTACATCAGAAAATCTTCCAAAAAATTTCTAAAAATCAACAGTTTGAGATTTGAAACATTTAGCTAATTTTACTCTTGTTTTTAAGATACAGCATTGACGTTTTTATGACATGTACAGTTTAGCACACCAATCTTAAAACTGACTTTCAATGCCTATGAATGTGACCTACTGACTGACTTCCTTGTTAGCTCACCTGAGCAATGCTCAGGTGAGTTTTTCTGATCGCTCGATGTCCGTCGTCTGTCGTCTGTCTGTCTGTCGTCTGTCTGTCATCCGTCAACATTTAGCTTGTGTATGCGATAGAGGCTGTATTTTTCAGTTGATCTTCATGAATATTGGTCAGAATGATAACCTTGATGAAATCTAGGCCGAGTTCGAAAATGGGTCATCTCGGGTCAAAAACTAGGTCACTAGGTCAAATCAAAGAAAAACCTTGTGTATGCGATAGAGGCTGTATTTTTCAATTGATCTTCATGAATATTGGTCAGAATGATTGCCTTGATGAAATCTAGGCCGAGTTCGAAAATGGATCATCTCGGGTCAAAAACTAGGTCACTAGGTCAAATCAATGAAAAACCTTGTGTATGCGATAGAGGCTGTATTTTTCAATTGATCTTCATGAATATTGGTCAGAATGATTGCCTTGATGAAATCTAGGCCGAGTTCGAAAATGGGTCATCTCGGGTCAAAAACTAGGTCACTAGGTCAAATCAAAGAAAAACCTTGTGTATGCGATAGAGGCTGTATTTTTCAATTGATGTTCATGAATATTGGTCAGAATGATTGCCTTGATGAAATCTAGGCCGAGTTCGAAAATGGGTCATCTCGGGTCAAAAACTAGGTCACTAGGTCAAATCGAAGAAAAACCTTGTGTATGCGATAAAGGCAAAAAAATTCAACTGATCTTCATGAAATTTTGTCTGAGTGGTTGCCTTGATAAAATCTAGATCACTTTCCAATATGGATAGTCTTGGGTCAAAAACTAGGTCACTAGGTCAAATCAAAGAAAAACCTTGTGTATGTGATAGAGGCTGTATTTTTCAATTGGTCTTCATGAATTTTGGTCAGAATGATTGCCTTGATAAAATCTAGGTCAATTTCGAATATGGGGCTTCTGGGGTCAAAGAGTAGGTCACTAGGTCAAATCAAAGGAAAAGCTTGTATATGCGATAGAGGCTATATTTTCCAACTGATCTTCCTGAAATTAAGCCAGAATGATTATCTTGATGAAATCTAGGTCAAGTTCGAATGTGGGTCATCTAAGTTCAAAAAGCAGGTCAATAGGTCAAATCAAAGAAAAACTTTGTGTATGCGATAGAGGCTGTATTTTTCAACTTTTTCATCTTCATGAAATTTGGTCAGAATGATAGCCTTGATGAAATCTAGGTCAAGTTCAAATATGGGTCATCTGGGGTCAAAAACTAGGTCACTAGATCAAATCAAAGAAAATACTTATTTATACTCAATATTTTTGCTTCAGTTTTAATGATAATTGGTCAGAATATATTTTTCCATGAAATCACTAGGTCAAACATGTTTACACTGTTTAATATGTTGTTTTATGGTGTGTTTCTCAGGTGAGCGACCTAGGGCCATCTTGGCCCTCTTGTTTTTAAGATACAGCCTTGAAATTTGGATGACTTGTACAGTTTTGCACGCCAATCTTAAAACTGACTTTCAGTGACCGTAGATATGACCTACTGACCTACTTTCTTAATATTTTAGCATCAGTTTGACATTTGAGGAATGTGGCTCATATTACTCAGGTGAGCGATCCACAGTCATCATGACCCTTTTGTTTTCTTCATTTAACAGATATATATTATAATTATTGGAAAAAGATGGTTTAAACTGTTGTGTTTACAGATATAAGAAGTTCAGTCTCGGCAATGACATTGAGTTGATAGTGCGATGTGAACATGATGCAGTCATGTATGGTGTTAGTGGTGAAAAGCAGTATGTTAACATCAAAACTCTAAATGAGTGGGACCCAAGGGTAAGAAACTTGTATTTACCTAGAAATATGAAGTGATGTTGGACACATAGATCCATAACATGGAGTATTCTTAATTCTGTATAAAGTGCTCTTCTCCACTGCAAGTAAGATTGCATGTTAACTACACCACAAAGTACGTTTGGATCTGGCCAATATGGAAGTTTCTTCTCATGAACCGCTTGTTTGATCTTCACCAACCTAAATCTGTAACATACTTAGTATAGATTATAACTCACTAAATAGCTGTTCTTCTTTATTAATCCCCGCCACAAGTGGTGGGGGGTTATAGAAATGGTATCCGTCCGTCCTGCCATCTGTCTGTAACACTTGTGTCTGCTCCATATCTCCTAAACCCATTGAAAGATTTTACATGAAAGTTGGGTCAAATGATCATCTTACCAAGATGATGTGCAGAACTCATGAATCAGCTATGCCGGCTCCAGGCTTTCAAGTAGTCCTACTTTTTCCTACTTTTCATACTTTTTAAGTCTTTTCCTACCTTTTTCCTACTTTTTTTGAAAAAACTCCTATTCCTACTTTTTTTATCTAAAGGAGAAAAAATATGTTAACAAATGTTGTTAGTCTATTTGTATAATGAATTTTGTTACATAATGTAAGGACTGATGGTGTACTGGTGAGGCTCTAGAGACCTTTGATATGCTGCTGGTGACCTCTTCATTATGTGAGTTGAATACTGACCTTGATATTGGAGAATAAGAGGTTGCAGCTAGCTATGTACAATGGGTACCTCAAATCATCATGAACATAGAAAAACCTTATACATTGTGCTGCTGTGTGTGAGTAATTATACAAGATCCAGGGCTGGAAAGAAAGTGCCCATGCCTCCCTACCCCCCTCAGTTTGCTGAGAAGTGACCTATACTCATCCAAGTTGCACCAAAATATTTTGGCTAAGGATTAATATTTTCTCAAAATTTAGACCCAAAAGTGCACCAAAGGCCTCCATTTCATACCTATATTTCGAAATTTTCCAGGGGGAGAACACACTGGTCCCCAGAAAAGAAGAAAGTAAATCTCCCAGTACCTCAAAATCAAGACCAAAAAATTCAGCAGAGCCCACCATTTCATACTAATCTTGTATTTCAAAATTTTCCAAGGGGAGAGCACCCTGAACCCCTTTAAATGACTGGGATACCTCCTCCCATACCTCAAAATTTAGACCAAAAAAATGCACCTGAGCCCACCATTTTGTACCTGTATTTCAAACTTTTCCAGGGAGAGAGCCCCCTGACCCCCCTAAAATGACTGGGATACCTCTTCCCATGCCTAAAATTAAGATCACAAATGCATCCAGAGCCCACCATTTCATACCTGTCTTTCAGAATTTTCCAAGGGGAGAGCCCCCTGATCCCCCTAAACGACTGGGATACCTTTTCCCATACCTAAAATTAAGACCAAAAAATGCAAACAGAGCCCACCATTTCATACCTGTGTTTCATAAATTTTCCAGGGGGCAGCCCCCTGACCCCTCCCCCCACACCCTCACCCCTAAAAGGAGGGGAGTACCCACTTCAGAAATTGGACATTATATCAAAAACATTCAGGGAGAGACCCCACTCATTCCTCTCCAACTTGACAGAGGCCCCCCTCCCATACCTAACCCCTCTTGGCGCTATGGACTTCGCTTATGAGGCGCACCTTTGATGCTATTGTTCTAAAACTGGCGAGTTTGTTCTCGTAAGTTCTTACTATTTATCACCAGATTCCTACTTTTCTCCTACTTTTTTTCTATCAGAGGCTCCTACTTTTCTCCTAGTTTTTCATCAAAGGTCACTTGAAAGCCTACGGCTCAAGGTCAAGGTCACAACTCTAGGTCAAAGGTTTTAGCCTTTCATTTCTTGTCCACTCTGTATCTCCTAAACCCTTTGAAGGAATTTTGTAAAACTTTGGTCAAATGATCACCTCATCAAGACGATGTGCGGAACTTATGAGTCAGCCATGCCGGCTCAAGGTCACGGTAACAACTTGGGGTCAAAGGTTTGAGCCTTCCATTTTGTGTCCACTCTGCATCTCCTAATCCCCATGAAGGATTTTCCTCAAACTTGTGTCAAATGATCACAAAATCATCAAGAACTCATGAGTCAACCATGTCAACTCAAGTCAAGATCACAACTCAAGGTCAAAGGTTTGAGCTCTGTATCTCCTAAACCCCTTGAAGGATTTTCATGAAACTTGGGTCAAATGATCACTTCATCAAGACAATGTGCAGAAATCATGAGTCAGCCATGTCAGTTCAAGGTCGAGGTCACAGCTCAAGGTCAAAGGTTTACCCTTTCACTATCCATAACAGTGGCAGGGGACTTCGCTGTCTTTCAGACTGCCTTTTTATCCCCCGCAGATGAAATCAGGAGGGGGGTATTGAAATGGCGTTGTCAGTCCGTCCGTCCGTCCGTCCATCCGCAGCCATTCCTCAGTAACTAGAAGGTAGAATTTCATGAAACTTAAAATAAACATGAACCAACATACTGTGATGATGCCCATCAAGTTTTTTTTTGGATTGGTCAATTTCCCTTAGAGTTATTGCCCTTGATTTAATGAAAAATACCCAAAAATGTCCGCCCGCAGCTATTTCTCAGTAACTATCAGGTAGAATTTTATAAAACTTGAAATAAACATGCACCAACATACTGCAATGATGCCTGTCAAGTTTTTTATCGGATTGGTCAATTTCCCTTAGAGTTATTGCCCTTGATTTAATGAAAAATCCACGTCTGCAGCCATTTCTCAGTAACAAGCTGGTAGAACTTCATGAAACTTGAAATAAATATGAACCAACATACTTCGATGATGCATGTCTTTTTTTTTTTTCAATTGGTCAATTTTCTTTAGAGTTATTGCCCTTTAATTGTCTAAAAATCTACAGATTTGTACATAACAAACCAACCCATTGGAAGAATTTCATTAAACGTCTTTCATTCTTTTCCATGAACATTTAGTATAAACATCTGAAGTTTTGTACCCACACCTGGTTACCACCTTGCCTTGGTCACACACCCTCCCCCACCCCACAAAAAAAAAAAAAAAAAAAAAAAATTGTTTATTTTATTTTCAAACGTTCCATGATGGCATGCAAAGTTGTACCGTTCCCCCACCTCACTCTAACTCTCCACTCGGTCTTGCCCACCACCCCGATAATGCATCCCCATCCCCCACCCAGTTTTTTTTGTTGTTTTTTTTTTTTTCATTTTTAATTTTCCATCAATATTTATAATCAACAGGTGAAATTTTGTACCCCCCCCCCCCCCCCCCCCCCCCCCCCAAAAAAAAAAAAAGCATTCATTTTCTGTTAAAATGATTTTGACTAATGAAATTATTTGCTTCTTAGTTACATCCTTAACTTTTTGCCAGAAATATTTTTTTGCCATTCCTCACCTCAAGCCCTTTTGGCGGGGGATACCAATTCATCGAATTTGCTTGTTATATATAAATTTGACATTTTTCCTATGGCTGCATCACACATCAGGACCCATTTTAAATGTCTGTAACTTACATTTTCTTGAAGAATATCGTTAGTGCTGAATAAAAAGCAAAAGAAAAATGGGGGGGGGGGGTGTCATGTTTTATGCAAATAAGATATATTCAGCCAAACACAAAAACTGGAAAATCAGCTATAAAATGAGACCCTTAATTGTAGTGGTGGTGTATGATGTAAATATCTATGATCTCACGGAAAATCATTTTTCCATAAAAGCATGTACTGTAGTACTTTTTGTGTAATTTTGGAAGCCAAACAGTTTTACATTCCAGTTGCTAAAGTTTAAATCCAATATTCCAAGCATCAAACTAGATCACTAAAAATTACACTGTGGCTGACCTAATGTATCACTCTATCAATAACAGTTTAACAATGTCACTCTCTGATGACATTCTGCAAACAGGTGTATGAGCTATTTTTAGTTCACCTGTCACATAGTGACAGGGTGAGCTTTTGTGATTGTCCATTGTCCGTCCGTTCACAATTTCCTTGTGAATACGATAGAGACTACATTTTTAATTTGATTTTAATTAACTTTTATGGGCAAAATATCTCTGTTCCTTTCGAAAACCGGCCAGATCCCATCATGAGATCCAGAGTTATAGCTCCTTAAAGGGTCGAAATTTGCCATTTTTGGTTTGTGAACACGATAGAGACCACATTTTGCAATCAACTTAATAAAACTTGCACACAACTTATATTGGCATAATATCTCAGTTCCTTTCGAAAACTGGCCAGATCCCACCATGGGTTGCACAGTTATGACCCTTTAAAAAGCCAAAATTTGCTATTTTTGGCTTGTGAACACGATAGAGACCACATTTTGCAATCAACTTTAATCAAACTTGCACCCAACTTGTATTGGCATAATATCTCAGTTCTTTCTTATCCCCCCGCCAAAGGCGAAGGGGATATTAGAAATGCTCTCTGTAACGATCTTTGTCCGGAGCATAACTCCAAAAGTACTGGAGGGATTTTCTTCAAACTTCATACACTGATAGAACACATTGGGAGGAAGTGCAATGTGTAAGAACAATAACTCTACCTTGCCTATTTTTTGAGTTATTCCCCTTTATCTTATTTTCTTAAAAAAATTTGTCTGGAGCATAACTCCAAAAGTACTGGAGGGATTTTCTTCAAACTTCATACACTGATAGAACACATTGGGAGGAAGTGCATTGTGCAAGAACAATACCGTAGATACCCATGTATAATGCACAGTTTTTTGACCCCCGGGACTACCCCTGAATCGTGGGTGCGCATAATACACAGGTACAGACAATTTTCCAACTTCAAAACAAGTTTGTTACCGATGTTTGCCATTTTGGTAAAGGGAAACTACTCCCCGCGCTGACTGTCTCCGCTAAAATCTAAGATTGCCGTTACGTTCCGTAAAAGATCAAATTGTTTATTTTTCTTTCAAACAAAATTAATTTCATATAAATTTAAAAGTATTTTGACGAAAGAAATGTTTATAAGTCACAAAAATTATGATACTAATTAAAGATCGAGAATTATCTTTAACCGAGATCAAACTGTGAACAACATAAGTGACAGGAGGTGACACGTAAATTGCCGGTAATTACTGGCTTTATGATCGTGACAAAAAGACTATCACACCTTTTGTTATCAGTTTGAATTGAGAAGCTCATGTCATTTTGAAAGATACCATTCCGAAATATTGAATCAGCTGCTATTTATTTATTCAAAATAGTGAATTAAAAAAGGTAAAACAACAAATATAACAATAATCTACTGGTTTTATTTTCGAGAAAACAAAAATCGATAGTACCGTGAGACCGATGCTGCTCTCCGCCGCGGAGATAAAATTTATTACCGGTGTCGATGTAAACTCTACTTTCGTTTTCCATCCACCTCAAAATTGAGCAAAAAATTATTTATTTTTTTTTTTCCCAGGATTTTGGACTAAGATTGGGGGTGCGCATTATACACAGGTGCGCATTATACATGGGTATCTACGGTAACTCTGCCTTGCCTATTTTTTGAGTTATTCCCCTTTATCATATTTTCTTAAAAAAAATTGTCTGGAGCATATCTTCTTCATGCATAGAGGGATTTTGATATATCTTGGCACAAATGTTCACCACCACAAGGAGGAGTATCATGCGCAAGAACCAGGTCCCTAGGTCTAAGGTCAAGGTCACACTTAGAGGTCAAAGGATACGATAATGAAAACCTTGTCCGGAGTATTTCTTCTTCATGCATAGAGGGATTTTGTTATAACTTGGCACAAATGTTCACCACCACGAGACGGAGTGTCTTGCGCAAGATTCAGGTCCCTAGGTCTAAGGTCAAGGTCACACTTAGAGGCCAAAGGTCAGATACAAGAATGACTTTGTCCAAAGCATTTCCTTAGTTGTTACTATAAATAAGTTATATTGTAACATTTTTATAATTGACTGTAGGGAAAAAACAAGACCGCTTTTCTGTGGTACAACATAGATGTTACTTTCCAATTTTAGGTTCATTTTAAGGTATCTCTACCTGGTAAAACAAAAGACTTACAATGATTACTAAACAACCACAAAATTAAAATTCCATTTGCAAATACAGCTTCTTGAGTAAAGAAATTTGAGGTGACGAGCGTATATTGTGACATTCTGGCACTCTTGTTCCCTGTTAGCTTTCCATTCCTTCTTTTTAGCTCACCTGAGCACAAAATGCTCAAGGTGAGCTTTTGTGATTGCCCTGTGTCCGTCATTCGTCCGTCGTCAACAATTTGACTGTTAACACTCTAGAGGTCACAATTTTGACCTAATCTTGAAACTTGGTCAGAATGTTACCCTCAATAAAATCTTGGACGAGTTCGATATTGTGTCATCTGGGGTCAAAAACTAGGTCACCAGGTCAAATCAAAGGAAAAGCTTGTTAACACTCTAGAGGTCACAATTTTGACCCAATCTTAATGAAACTTGGTCAGAATGTTACCCTTAATAAAATCTTGGACGAGTTCGATATTGGGTCATCTGGGATCAAAAACTAGGTCACCAGGTCAAATCAAAGGAAAAGCTTGTTAACACTCTAGAGGTCAAAATTTTGGCCCAATCTTAATGAAACATGGTCAGAATGTAACCCTCAATAAAATCTTGAACAAGTTCCATATTGGATCATCTGGGATCAAAAACTAGGTCACCAGGTCAGATCAAAGGAAAAGCTTGTTAACACTGTAGAGGTCATGTTTATGACTGTATCTTCATAAAACTTGGTCAGAATGTTAATCTTGATGATCTCAAGGTCCAGTTTGAATCTGGGTCAGGTAGGGTCAAAAACTAGGTCACTAGGTCAAATCAAAGGAAAAGCTTGTTAACACTGTAGAGACCACATTTATGACCATATCTTAATTAATCTTGGTCAGAATGTTAATCTTGATGATCCATAGGTCAGATTCAAATCTTGGTCAGGTGGGGTGAAAAACTAGGTCACCAGGTTAAATCAAAGGAAAAACTTGTTAACACTGTAGAGGTCACAATTTTGGCCCAATCTTAATGAAACTTGGTCAGAGTGTTACCCTAAATAAAATCTTGGACAATTTTTATATTGGGTCATCTGGGGTCAAAACCTAGGTCACCAGGTCAAATCAAAGGAAAAGCTTGTTAACACTGTAGTGGCCACATTTATGACCATATCTTAATGAAACTTGGTCAGAATGCTTATCTTGATGATCTGTAGATCATGTTCAGATCTGGGTCAGCTGGGGTCAAAAACTAGGTCACTAGGTCAAATCAAAGGAAAAGCTTGTTAACACTCTAGAGGCCACATTTTTGACTGTTTCTTCATGAAACTTGGTCAGAATGTTAATCTTGATAATCTTTAGATGAAGTTTGAATTGGGTCATGTGGGGTCAGAAACTAGGTCACCAGGTCAAATCAAAGGAAAAGCTAGTTAACACTTTAGAGGCTACATTTATGACCACATCTTAATGAAACTTGATCAAAATGTTGATCTTTATGACCTTTAGGTCAATAGGTCAGGTGAGCGATACAGGGCCTTCATGGCCCTCATGTTACAGTAGCCATATAGAAAAACATCATAGCTATACTGTTCATGAAAATTAATAAAATTTAGCTGTAAACTACCTCCCCACTGACTTATTCTTTCTTCCACATCTTTAAAACCCCTGATGCAGAACACAGCTAAATGGTTCTTTAAAGCTTTCCCCAAAATAATACTTTCAGACACTAACTTGCCAGGAACTTTAGCCTTCAGTTATAATAATATGCCCGGCGGGAGGATTAGCCATGTCTAACATGGCTCTTGTTAAAAGCTGGCCATTCAGTATTCTAGGAGTTAAGGCCCCTGACTTAGTAGGAAATTGGTCATTTTAATGTTGTGTCGCGCATAGCTCCAAACGTATTTGACCTAGAGTCACCAATGTTTATAGGAATTTTGGTCAGCATGTGCAGTTGTGCACCTGGGATTTCGCATCTGGATTCATTCAGTCGTGTAGGAGTTATAGCCCCTGACTTAGTTGAAAATTGGTCATTAGCTCACCTGTCACATAGGTGAGCTTTTGTGATCACCCTTCGTCAGTCCCTGCGTCCGTCCATCAACAATTTCTTGTCTGCACGATAGTGGTTTCATTTATGATTTTATTTTAACCAAACTTGCACACAACTTGTATCACCATAAGATCTTGGTTCCTTTCTTGAACTGGCCAGATCCCATTATGGGTTCCAGAGTTATGGCCCCTGAAAGGGCCAAAATTAGCTATTTTGATCTTATCTGCACAATAGCAGCTTTATTTATGATTTGATTTTTACCAAACTTGCACATAACTTGTATCACCATAAGATCTTGGTTCCTTTCTTGAACTGGCCAGATTCCTTTATGGGTTCCAGAGTTATGGACCCTGAAAGGCCCAAAATTAGCTATTTTGACCTTGTCTGCACGATAGCAGCTTTGTTTATGATTTGATTTTTACCAAACTTGCACACAACTTGTATCACCATAAGATCTTGGTTCTTTTCTGGAACTGGCGAGATTCCATTATGGGTTGCAGAGTTATGGCCCCTGAAGGGGTCAGAATTTCAATTAGCTATTTTGACCTTGTCTGCACAATAGCAGCTTCATTTATGATTTGATTTTAACCAAACTTGCACAAAACTTGTATCAAAATAAGATCTTTGTTGCTTTCTTGAAATCGCCAGATCCCATAATGGGTTCCACAGTTATGGCTCCTGATAGGGCCGGAATTAGCTATTTTGACCTTGTCTGCACAATAGCAGCTTCATTTATGACTTGAATTTAATCAGACTTGCACAAAACTTGTGTCACCATAAGATCTTGGTTCCATTCTTGAACCGGCCAGATCGCATAATGGGTTCTAGAGTTATGGCCCCTGAAAGGGCCAAAATTGGCTATATTGACCTTGTCTGCACAATAGCAGCTTCATTTATGATTTGATTTTAACCAAACTTGCAAAAAACTTGTATCACCATAAGATCTTGATTCCTTTTTATACGCCCGCAGGGACGTATTATGTTATCGCCTCGGTGTCCGTCTGTGTGTTGGTTAGCAATTTCCCTTCTGCTCAGTAACTCTTGAACCCCTTGATGGATTTCAGAGAAACCTGACACAAATGTTCACCTCATTAAAACAACATGCAGAGCGCATGTTTCGGATGGCTCACTTCAATGTCAAGGTCACACTTAGGGGTCAAAGGTCATATGACTTTGTTTTGTGTGAATATTGCTCTGCATTTGCATTGCATTGCAGTGCTCTTGTTTTTATTTGGCATATCCTTCTTTTGTTCGCTTACAATAAATTTTTTTAATTACTTCCCTTTTATGTTACTATAAATAGCTTATTTAGTAACTTTTTTATTATTGGCCATAGGGAAAAACCGAGACCCTTTTTCTGTGGTACAACATGGATGGTACCTCCAATTTTAGGTGTATTTTGACATATCTGTACCTTGTAAGATTTTTTCTTTTTGTTTTTGGTTAAAGCAATGGTACTCAGGTGAGCGATATAGGGCCATCATGGCCCTCTTGTTTTAATTTGTGTCACGCATAGCTCCAGAAGTATTTGACCTAGAGTCACCAAAGTTTTCAGGAATGTTGGTCAGCATGTGCAGTAGTGCACCTGGAGTTTCGCGTCCACCCGGATTCATTCAGTTGTGTATGAGTTATGGCCCCTGACTTAATTGAAAAATGGTCATTTTAATGTTGTGTCGCGCGTAGCTACAAAAGTATTTGACCTAGAGTCACCAAGGTTTACAGAAATATTAGTCAGCATGTGCAGTTGTGAAACTGGGGTTTCGCGTCCAGATTCATTCAGTATTGTAGGAGTTACGGCCCCTGACTACTACACAAAACCAGACTTCTTGTCCAGAATTACTAAAAAAAAAGAAGTTTGTGAAACATGTACCATAGATACCCGTGTATAATGGGCACCCCCTATTTTATCCCAAAATCCTGGAAAAAAACATTTTTGGTCAGTTTTGAGGTGGATGGAAAACGAAAGTAGAGTTTACATTGACACCGGTAATAAATTTTATCTCAGCGTCTGAGAGCAGCATCGGTCTCGTGGTACTATCGATTTTTGTTTTCTTTAGATAAAACCAGTAAAATATTGTTATATTTGTTGCTTTACCTTTTTTAATGAACTATTTTTAGCTCACCTGTCACAAAGTGACAAGGTGAGCTTTTGTGATCGCGCGGTGTCCGTCGTCCGTCCGTCAGTCCGTGCGTCCGTCCGTCCGTAAACTTTTGCTTGTGACCACTCTAGAGGTCACATTTTTTGTGGGATCTTTATGAAAGTTGGTCAGAATGTTCATCTTGATAATATCTAGGCCAAGTTCGAAACTGGGTCACGTGCCATCAAAAACTAGGTCAGTAGGTCTAAAAATAGAAAAACCTTGTGACCTCTCTAGAGGCCATATATTTCACAAGATCTTCATGAAAATTGGTCAGAATGTTCACCTTGATGATATCTAGGTCAAGTTCGAAACTGGGTCACGTGCCTTCAAAAACGAGGTCAGTAGGTCTAAAAACAGAAAAACCTTGTGACCTCTCTAGAGGCGATATATTTCAAAAGATCTTCATGAAAATTGGTCAGAACGTTCACCTTGATGATATCTAGGTCAGGTTCGAAACTTGGTCATGTGCCATCAAAAACTAGGTCAGTAGGTCAAATAATAGAAAAACCTTGTGACCTCTCTAAAGGCCATATTTTTCATGGGATCTGTATGAAAGTTGGTCTGAATGTTCATCTTGATGATATCTAGGTCAAGTTCGAAACTGGGTCATGTGCGGTCAAAAACTAGGTCAGTAGGTCTAAAAATAGAAAAACCTTGTGACCTCTCTAGAGGCCATATATTTCATGAGATCTTCATGAAAATTGGTCAGAATGTTCACCTTGATGATTTCTAGGTCAAGTTTGAAAGTGGGTCACGTGCCGTCAAAAACTAGGTCAGTAGGTCAAATAATTGAAAAACCTTGTGACCTCTCTAAAGGCCATATTTTTCATGGGATCTGTATGAAAGTTGGTCTGAATGTTCATCTTGATGATATCTAGGTCAAGTTCGAAAGTGGGTCACGTGCCATCAAAAACTAGGTCAGTAGGTCAAATAATAGAAAAACCTTATGACCTCTCTAAAGGCCATACTTTTCATGGGATCTGTATGAAAGTTGGTCTGAATGTTCATCTTGATGATATCTAGGTCAAATTCGAAACAGGGTCATGTGTGGTCAAAAACTAGGTCAGTAGGTCTAAAAATAGAAATACCTTATGACCTCTCTAGAGGCCATACTTGTGAATGGATCTCAATAAAAATTGGTCAGAATGTTCATCTTGATGATATCTAGGTCAAGTTTGAAAGTGGGTCACGTGCCGTCAAAAAGTAGGTCAGTAGGTCAAATAATGAAAAAACGTTGTGACCTCTCCAGAGGCCATATTTTTCATGGGATCTGTATGAAAGTCGGTCTGAATGTTGATCTTGATGATATATAGGTCAAGTTTGAAACTGGGTCAACTGCGATCAAAAACTAGGTCAGTAGGTCTTGAAATAGAAAAACCTTTTGACCTCTCTAGAGGCCATACCCTTGAATGGATCTTCATGAAAATTGGTCAGAATGTTCACCTTGATGATATCTAGGTCAAGTTTGAAATGGGTCACGTGCCTTAAAAAACTAGGTCAGTAGGTCAAATAATTTAAAAAAACCTTGTGACCTCTCTAGAGGCCATACTTTTCATGGGATCTGTATGAAAGTTGGTCTGAATGTTCGTCTTGATGATATCTAGGTCAAGTTTGAAATTGGGTCAACTGCGGTCAAAAACTAGGTCAGTAGGTCTAAAATTAGAAAAATCTTTTGATCTCTCTAGAGGCCATATTTTTCAATGGATCTTCATAAAAATTGATCTGAATGTTCACCTTGATGATATCTAGGTCAGTTTAGAAACTGGGTCAAGTGCAGTCAAAATCTAGGCCAGTAGGTATAAAAATAGAAAAACCTTGTGACCTCTCTAGAGGCCATATTTTTCATGAGATCTTCATGAAAATTAGTGAGACTGTTCACCTTGATCAAATCTAGGTAAAGTTCAAAACAGGGTCACGTACCTTCGAAATCTAGGTCAGTAGGTCAAATAATAGAAAAACCTTGTGACCTCTCTAGAAACCATATTTTTCAGTGGATCTTCATGAAAATTGGTCAGCGTTTTTATCTTGATAATATCTAGGTCAAGTTCAAAACTGGGTCACATGAGCTCAAAAACTAGGTCACTATGTCAAATAATAGAAAAAACGACGTCATACTCAAAACTGGGTCATGTGGGAAGAGGTGAGCGATTCAGGACCATCATGGTCCTCTTGTTAATAAATGAATAGTAGCTGATTCAGTATTTCGGAATGGTATCTGTCAAAATGACATGAGCTTCTTAATCATACATGTGATCTCCCGCGCGGAGGGTCAAAATCCCGATTTTTCCACCTTGCCTCCTCTATCCTGGCTAAAACCATAATTCTCCCACTTTCAAAAAAAAAAAAAGATCAGTATTATGACTGAGTTGATAATTACCGAGGACTGCCAAAAAAGTTTACACAGTAAATCAAAGTGTCACCGACTGTTGTGTATTATACATGTTTGACACACATGTAGCTGGAGGAAAGAGTTGTTTTTCACAGGTGAATTTTGATAACATGATTAATTGTTTTGATAAGGGATTAGACAAGCAGGGCCTTTTCCACCTATCTCACAGGGCCGAATATTGACCCATTCTCAATGACAATTAGGCTCCATTTTAGCTCACCTGTCACATAGTGACAAGGTGAGCTTTTGTGATCACCCTTCATCTGTCGTCAGTGCGTCCGTCATGGGTTCTAGAGTTATTGCCCCTTAAAGGGCCAGAATTTGCTATTTTTTTGCGTCAACAATTTCTTGTCTGCACAATAGTGGTTTCATTTATGATTTTATTTTAACCAAACTTGCACACAACTTGTATCACCATAAGATTTATGACTGTATCTTCATGTTAATCTTGATGATCTTTAGGTCAATTTTGAATCTGGGTCATGTGGGGTTAAATACTAGGTCACCATGTCAAATCAAAGGAAAAGGTTGTTAACACTCTAGAGGCCACATTTATGACTGTGTCTTCATGAAACTTAGTCAGAATATTATTCTTGTTGATATTTAGGTCAAGTTTGAATCTGGGTCATATGGGGTCAAAAACTAGGCCACCAGGTCAAATCAAAGGAAAATTTAGTTAACACTTTAGAGGCCACATTTATTACCATATCTTAATGAAACTATCTTGATGATCTTTAGGTCAATAGGTCAGGTGAGCGATACAGGGCCTTCATGGCCCTCTTGTTAACACTGTAGAGGCCACATTTATGACTGTATCTTCATGAAACTTAGTCAGAATGTTAATCTTGATGATCTTTAGGTCAAGTTCGAATCTTGGTCATGTGGGGTCAAAAACTAGGTCAATGTTAATCTTGGTGATCTTTAGGTCAAGTTCGAATCTTGGTCATATGGGATCAAGAACTAGGTCACTACGGATGTTAGTTTGCCATGCTTTGACAAAGTACGGGAAAATAAACAATAATGATAATAACATTAACTTGAATAAGTAAGTTTATCTTTACTAGCTTATGGTACATGCTTTTCTTGTAATACTTGCATCGATAATAATAATAATCACAGTCTAGCACGCAATCATTATCCATAAGCGATTGAATTTTAAAGCGTCTACCAACACAAAGTTTGTTATCATTTTTCATGATGTAATTCTAAACATTTTTTGCTGAATTTTGGTAAAGTTATGACATAAAAAGCACTCACCCAATTGGTCGAGTATACAACAAGGTCCACTTATCGTATTCAGACTTTAACCCACCATCGCAAGTGGGCTAGTGGAATTTTACACCCCTGCTCTGGCATGTATTTTGGACATAGAAAATCCTGGTTAAAGTTTTACATGCAAGTTACTATCTCCAAAACTGATGCAGATATTGAAACGAAACTTAACATGTGTCTGCAGGGTTATAAAACTAGGTGAAATCATCAAGTCCCATTATTCTGACCAGCATGTTGGCCAAATTATGCCCCCTTTTGGATTTAAACTTTTGCATGCAAATACATATAGCTATTACTTTAAGGCATATAGTTTTCTCCAAAACTAATGCAGGTATTGAATTGAAACTTCTTCGGGGTTATAAAACTAGTTGATAGCATCAAGTCCCATAACTCTGACATGCATTTTTACCACATTATGCCCCCTTTTGGACATAGAAAATCCTGTTTAAAGTTTTGTTTGCAAGTACATAATGGCTATCATCATTTAGGGTAATATTCCTGCTTCTTGGACTACAATTCTAATAGTCGAGCATAATGGCTGTCTTATGGACAGCTCTTGTTATTTATTTTTCCTTACCGATTTAAAAATAAAATCACATTAAATCTGTAAAATACAGATATTAGCATTTGAAAGCATTCACCAATTATAGATTTCCAGACATTTTCCAACTTCAGAATGTCTATGAATTATATGATATATACAGGGCCCCAGGATTTTGTTATAGCCAGGCTCTGTGGAATTATAGCCGGGTATACTTTTTAGCAGTTTATCACAATAAACATATTATTCATTTATACCACAGTCACACATACGGCGCGGATAGCTACGTCTAGCTACGGATATAAACGTAGTAACCCATATCGATCAGTACCTGAGCCGTACGGATTGATACGTATTACTACGTTAAGGTACGGCTCAGGTACGGATCGATACAGATTACTACGTTTCTATCCGTGGCTAGACGTAGTTATCCGCACCGTATGTGTGACTGGGGTATTAAGTAAATTGAGTTGTTGAGTTATAAGAATGATATGGGAAGAAATCAATGCAAGAATCATTATTTAATATTTTCTACTTGATTTTCATTGAAGTTGGGTTTAAAAGAAAATATGCATTCTGATTTTTGTCTTGTATTAATTTTTTACAGAAACAGCTGTTTTGAGAGGAAATAATGTTGATCTATTTCTGTATGTTTTAAACCTACAAATAATTCTGTGTTTTGTATTTTAGTTGAATCTGCAGCTCATTTCATGAAAGAATATTTAAAGTGAAAGTAATTATTTCTCCCCCCATTGTTTTTGCCCTGTCCGTACGTCTTACTTCATTTCTGATCAATAACTGGAGAACCAGATTTGAACTTGACCTAAAGATCATCAAGATTAACATTTTGACCATGTTTCATGAAGATACAGTCATAAATGTGGCCTCTAGAGTGTTAACAAGCTTTTTAGCTCACCAGTCACAAAGTGACAAGGTGAGCTTTTGTGATCGTGCAGCGTCCGTCGTCCATCCGTCCGTCTGTAAACTTTTGCTTGTGACCACTCTAGAGGTCACATTTTTCATGGGATCTTTATGAAAGTTGGTCAGAATGTTCATCTTAATAATATCTAGGTCAGGTTTGAAACTGGGTCACGTACGGTCGAAAACTAGGTCAGTAGGTCTAAAAATAGAAAAACTTGTGACCTCTCTAGAGGCCATATTTTTCAATTGATCTTCATGAAAATTGGTCAGAATGTTTACCTTGATGATATCTAGATCAACTTTGAAACTGGGTCACGTGCGATCAAAAACTAGATCAGAAGGTCAAATAATAGAAAAACCTTGTGACCTCTCTAGAGGCCATATTTTTCATGGGATCTGTATGAAAGTTGGTCTGAATATTCATCTTGATGATATCTAGGTCAAATTTGAAACTGGGTCACATGCGGTTAAAAACTAGGTCAGTAGGTCTAAAAATAGAAAAACCTTTTGACATCTCTAGAGGCCATATTTGTCAATGGATCTTCATGAAAATTGATGGGAATGTTCACCTTGATGATATCTAGGTCAAATTTGAAACTGGGTCACATGCGGTCAAAAACTAGGTCAGTAGGTCTAAAAATAGAAAAACTTTGTGAACTCTCTAGAGGCCATACTTTTCATGAGATCTTCGTGAGTATTGGTGAGAATGTTCACCTTGATGATATCTAGGTCAAGTTCGAAACTGGGTCAAGTGTCTTCAAAAACAGGTCAAATAATAGAAAAACCTTGTGACCTCTCTAGAGGCCATATTTTTTAATGGATCTTCATGAAAGTTGGTCAGAATTTTTATCTTGATGATATCTAGGTCAAGTTCAAAACTGGGTCACATGAGCTCAAAAACTAGGTCACTATGTCAAATAATAGAAAAAACGATGTCATACTCAAAACTGGGTCATGTGGGGACAGGTGAGCGATTCAGGACCATGATGGTCCTCTTGTTCTTTGATTTGACCTAGTGACCTACTTTTTGACCCCACCTGACTCAGATTTGAAGTTTATCTATAGATCATCAAGATCAACATTCTGACCAAGTTTCTTTAAGATATGGTCATAAATGTGACCTCTGCAGTGTTAACTAGCTTTTCCTTTGATTTGACCTGGTGACATAGTTTTTGATCCTACATGACCCAGATTTAAACTGGACTTTGAGACCATCAAGATTAACATTCTGAAGATACAGTCATAAATGTGGCCTCTACAGAATGTTAATCTTGATGATCTTTAGGTCAAGTTCAAATCTGGGTCATGTGGGTGGGGGAGGGGGGGAGTATATAGGCTTGAGCTTGGCAGTCGGTTGGTCGGTCGGTCCATTGGTTTTGCATGGTTTCCGGATGATAACTCAAGAAGGGCTTGACCAATTTAAGTAATTTGTGGTACACAGGTGTAACGTCAGATAATACAGGTCAGGTTCGAATTTGGGGTCAGTAGGTCAAAGGTCAAGGTCACAGTGACCCTGAACTGTTAAATGGTTTCCGGATGATAACTTGAGAACGCTTGGACTTAGGATAATAAATTTTGGTACACAGGTGTAACATCATGAAATGCAGGTCATGTTCGACTTTGAGGTCTGTAGGTCAAAGTTCAAGGTCACAGGGACTTGGAACAGTTAAATGGTTTCCGGATGATAACTTGAGAACGCTTGGGCCTAGGATCATAAGTTTTGGTACACATGTGTAGCATCATACAATGCAGGTTGGGTTCGACTTTGAGGTCTGTAGGTCAAAGGTCAAGGTTACAGGGACTCGGAACAGTTAAATGGTTTCCGGATGATAACTTGAGAACGCTTGAGCCTAGGATCATAAATTTTGGTACACAGTTGTAACATTATGAAATGCAGGTCAAATTTGACTTTGAGGTCTGTAGGTCAAAGGTCAAGGTCACAGTGACCTTGAACAGTTAAATGGTTTCCGGATGATAACTTGAGAACGCTTGGGCCTAGGATCATAAATTTTGGTACACAGGTGTAACATCATGAAATACAGGTCAAGTTCTACTTTGAGGCCAGTAGGTCAAAGGTCAAGGTCACAGTAACTTGGAACAGTTAAATGGTTTCTGGATGATAACTAGAGAATGCTTAGGCCTAGGCTCATGAAAATTGATAGGGAGATTGGTTTTGACTAGCAGATGACCCCTAATGATTTTGAGGTCAGTAGTCACAGGTCAAGGTCACAGTGACCCGGAACATTTAAACAGTTTTTGGACAATAACTTGAGAATGCTTGGGACTAGGATCAGGAAACTTAATCTGGAGGTTGGTCATGTCAAGCAGGTGACCTCTATTGATTTTGTGATCAGTTACTAAGGTCAAAGGTTAAGCAAGTTCAGCTTTGACATTGGCTTAGTTCTGTGACAAGGCCATATTGTGGGGGTATAATTCGTCACTCCTGTGACAACTCTAGTTTGGTTGCAACCGAACAGATTCGCCAATTTCTGCCGACCGGTTTTATTTTAAATTATACCAAAATTGATCGCTTGCAATATCAAAATGTTAATATGTTGCCCTATTACTTGGAAGATGTTTTGTAATGGTATGCAATATGTTTTGTGAAATGGGAAGTTGGTAACTCTGTTACAAATTCTTGTTGTATTTGTTATATGCAGTGTAGTGGTGGTGTGGACTGGAGAAGTCGTCTTGATAATCAGCGAGGTGCAGTACTGGCCACAGAGTTAAAAAACAATAGCTGTAAGCTAGCAAAATGGACTGTCTGCTCTCTCTTGGCTGGATCAGATCATATCAAGTTTGGGTAAGTGCTTAGTCTTTTATGCCAAAAATTAAATACTTCTGTTAAGGATAGGTAGGTAGGCAATTTGTTGTACTACAAACAACTGTAGCTGTGAATCTGGTGTTTTAATTGGGATTTGAACGTAGCCCTTAGTAAAAAATATGCATAAAAGGGGCCTTGAAGTTTGTGTCTCATAAATTTCAAAAAGTGTTTGACCTAGGATTATGAAACATTATAGAAATATTACTCAGCATGTGAAGTTGTGCACCTTAGGTTTTGCTTGAGATTTAACTCCGCCAGACTGGAGTTATAGCAGTTGACTGGGTTAGAAATGTGCATAAAAGAGCATTCAAATTTGTATTGCGTGTATTTATAAAAAAGTATTTGACTTACAGTCATAAAACTTTGGAGGATTGTTATAAAGCACCTTATTAGCTCATCTGATTTTTTATCATCACTTGATTGGCGTCGGCGTTGCCTTGTTAAGTTTTATGTTTAAGTCAACTTTTCTCTTAAACTATCAAAGCTATTGCTTTGAAACTTGCATCACTTGTTCATCTTCAAAAGCTGACAAGAAATATAACTCCATCCTGCTTTTTGCAAGAATTATAGCCCCTTTTGGACTTAGAAAATCAGTTTTCTTGGTTAAGTTTTGTGTTTAGGTCAGCTTGATAATCCTGCTTTTTGCAAGAATTATGGCCTCTTTTTGACTTAGAATATATCAGATTTCTTGGTAAGTATTATGTTTAGGTCAGCTTTTCTCCTAAACTATCAAAGCTATTGCATTGAAACTTGCAACATTGTTTACCATCAAAAGCTACAGCAAGAAACTTAACTCCATCCTGCTTTTTGCAAGAATTATGGCCCCTTTTGGACTTAGAAAATATCAGATTTCTTGGTTAAGTTTTGCGTTTAGGTCAACTTTCCTGGTTAATGGTCAAAGCTGTTGCTTTAAAATTTGCAGCAGTTTTTCACCATTAAAAGCTGACTCAGCACAGCAAGTACCATAACTCCATCCTGCATTTTGCAAGAATTATGGCCCCTTTTGGACTTAGAAAATCATGGGTAGGAGAATATTTCTATTATACAGAGACAAAAAAATCAGATGAGCATCTGCACCCACAAGGCGGTGCTCTTGTACTCTGTTTGGGATTCCATCCTGCAAGACCAGAGTTATGGCACTTGACTGAATAAAAAATGCATTCAGTGCCTAAAAGTGTCACATTATCTGATAAAGTATTTGACTTGGAATGGGAAACTTTATAGGCATGTTCTACATATATGTTGTGCATCCCACTACCTTTCAGAAAAAAATATTTTTTACTCTTCCAGCTTTTTAGCTCACCTGAGCCAAAGGCTCATGGTGAGCTTTTGTGATTGCTCAATGTCCGTCGTGCGTTGTGTGTCCGTCAACATTTTCTAAAAAAAATCTTCTTGAAATCCACTGGGCAGAATTACACCAAACTTCACAGGAATGATCCATTGGTGGTCCCCTTTCAAAATTATTCAAAGAATTTAATTCCATGCAGAACTCTGGTTGCCATGGCAACCGAAAGGAAAAACTTTATAAAAGTCTTCTTGTCCAAAACCACAAGGCCTAGAGGCTTGACATTTGGCATGTGACATCATCTTATGGTCCTCTATCAAGATTGTTCAAATTGTGCCCCTAAGGTGAAAAGAGGCCCCACTTCGGGGATCACACATTTTACGTAGGCTTATATAGTAAAAAAAACTTTAAAAATCTTCTTTCTAAAACCACAAGACCTAGGCCTTTGATATTTTGTATGTAGCATTGCCTTGTTCAAATTATGCCCCTGGGGTGAAAAGAGGCCCTGCCCCTGGGGGTCTCGGGTTTTACTTAGACTTATATAGGAAAAAAACTTTTAAAATCTTCTTGCCTGAAACTGCAAGGCCTAGGCTTTTGATATTAAATATGTTGCCTTTCCTAGTGTTTCTCTGCAAAAATTGTCTAAATTATGTCCCTAGTGTGAAAAGAGGCCCTGCCCTGGGGTACCAAGTTTAACAAAGACTTATTTAGGAAAAACAAAAAAAGATCTTCTTGTCTGAAAGTTCAAGGCCTAGGCCTTTGATATTTGGTATGTAGCATTGCCTGGTGGATCTCAAACAAGTTTGTTCAAATTATGCACCTTGGGTGAAAAGAGGCCCCGCCCTGGAGGCCAATTGTTTTAACTATGAGTTATATCGGAAAAAATGCTTCAAAAATTAACAGATCACATTTCCTAGACTGTTTAATCATATTTACCTAATGATCCCAAGTAATTAGGGATCACTTGACTGTGACCTTGACCTACTGACTTACTTTCTTGTTTTTAGCTCCAATGCTCAGGTGAGTTTTTCTGATCGCTCAATATCCGGCGTCTGTCGTCTGTCTCTCGTCCGTCAACATTTAGGTTGTTTATGCAATAGAGGCTGTATTTTTCAACCGATCTTCATGAAATTTAGTCAGAATGATGATTACCTTGATGAAATCTAGGCCGAGTTCGAAAATCAGTCATCTGGGGTCAAAAACTAGGTCACTAGGTCAAATCAAAGAAAAACCTTGTGTATGCAGTAAAGCCTGTATTTTTCAATTAATCTTCATGAGTCTTATTCAGAATGATTACCTTGATGAAATCTAGGCCGAGGTCAAATATGGGTCAACTGGGGTCAAAAACTAGGTCACTAGGTCAAATCAGAGAAAAACCTTGTGTATGCGATAGAGGCTGTATTTTTCAATTAATCTTCATGAATTTGGTCAGAATGATAACCTTAATGAAGTCTAGGCCGAGTTTGAAAATGGGTCATCTGGGGTCAAAAACTAGGTCACTAGGTCAAATCAAAGAAAAACCTTGTGTATGCGATAGAAGCTGTATTTTTCAATTAATCTTCATGAATTTTGGTCAGAATGATTGAATTGATGAAATCTAGGTCAGATTTGAATATGGGTTATCTGATATCAAAAATAAGGTCACTAGGTCAAATCAAAGAAAAACTTTGTGTATGTGATAGAGGCTATATTTATGTCTCCCCCAGGAGACATATTGTTTTTGCCCTGTCCGTCCGTACGTCACACTTCATTTCCGAGCAATAACTGGAGAACCATTTGACCTAGAACCTTCAAACTTCATAGGGTTGTAGGCATACATGTGATCTCCCGCGCAGGAGGGACAAAATCCCGATTTTTTCACCTTGCCTCCCATCTCCCGACCAAAACCATAATTCTCACGCTTTTCAAAAAAAAAAAAAAAAAAAAAAAAAAAAATCAATATTATGACTTGGTTGATAATTACCGAGGAGTTCCAAACATGTTTACACAGTAAATCAAAGTGTCACCAACTGTTGTGTATTATACATGTTTGACACATAGCTGGAGGAAAGAGTTAGTTTTTCACAGGTGAATTTTGATAACACGATTAATTGTTTTGATAAGGGATTAGACAAGCAGGACCTTTTCCACCTGTCTCATGGGGCCGAATATCGACCCATTCTCAATGCCAATTAGGCTCCATTTTTTTACCAATATGAAGCAAAAAAACTCCTAGTCGCAAGAAATAATTCCCAGCTGAAATGAATTTTTGATTATTCAAAGAAAATAAAATCACATAAATAATTGTTGGAAAAACCAACCCAGTACTATTTTTAGAACATGAATGTTATTTCCCCTTATGCAGTTACGCCATTTTCTTCCAATGTTTACCAAATTAATTTGCTAATAAATCGGACTTATTTCATTGAAAATTGGATGAAAACACACACTCATTTATATGATAACTTCAATCTACATTATTTTGGTAAGGGTAAATACATGTTGATGCATTTCTGTGTCAAAATCAGTATTTTCATACGAAAGTGGGTGGGGTAAGGAATTTACATAATTTATGGGTTGTGTTCAGACCAATTTAGGGCTTCGTTTTTTTCTTCAGTCCTCGAGTAGAATAATGTTAATGCATGTTCACCACCATTCCAGACCTAAATTGAGACTTTGTTTCAACAAATTTAATCTGTTTAACTTCTGTAAAACAGCATGCTCGACTTTTCTCAGTGATTGACTCTGAATTAAAGCTTTGCCAGTAAAAGGGGCAGTTAAAGCTTTGCCAGTAAAAGGGGCATAATAGTCAATAGCTTTGAATGTAACAGATATATTGGACATTATATAAAACTTTAACCAAAAAATGCAAGTTAAAAAGTGGCATAACTCTGTCAAAATTCAAATCAGTTGTTTCTTCTGGTGTAGACTTATGCGTTATTTTGTGGCCTAAAATGTTGGATTTTGTCTCCCAAGTTTTGTGTCTGCGCGCTTAATTTATGTCGATAAAAAACCTCCAGTTTTGAGACCCCAACTCCAGCTGAAAAATGGCAAACCTCCAGTTTTGGGATTCTGAACTTACCACATGTATGGTTGTAGGGCTGCTGGAGTAGACGAACCCTATTGTTTTTGGGGTCACTCCGTCAAAGGTCAAGGTCACAGGGGCCTGAACATTGAAAACCATTTCCGATCAATAACTAGAGAACCACTTGACCCAGAATGTTGAAACTTCATAGGATGATTGGTCATGAAGAGTAGATGAACCCTATTGATTTTTGGGTCACTCCGTCAAAGGTCAAGGTCACAGGGGCCTGAACATTGAAAACCATTTCCAATCAATAACTAGAGAACCACTTGACCCAGAATGTTGAAACTTCATAGGATGATTGATCATGAAGAGTAGATGACCCCTATTGATTTTGGGGTCACTCTGTCAAAGGTCAAGGTCACAGGGGCCTGAACATTGAAAACCATTTCCGATCAATTACTAGAGAACCACTTAACCCCGAATGTTGAAACTTCATAGGATGATTGATCATGAAACGTAGATGACCCCTATTGATTTTGGGGTCACTCCGTCAAAGGTCAAGGTCACAGGGGCCTGAACATTGAAAACCATTTCCAATCAATAACTAGAGAACCACTTGACCCAGAATGTTGAAACTTCATAGGATGATTGGTCATAAAGAGTAATTGACCCCTATTGATTTTGGGGTCACTCCATCAAAGGTCAAGGTCACAGGGGCCTGAACATGGAAAACCATTTCCGATCAATAACTAGAGAACCACTTGACCCAGAATGTTGAAACTTCATAGGATGATTGTACATGCAAAGTAGATGACCCCTATCGATTTTGGGGTCACTCCATCAAAGGTCAAGGTCACTACGGGCCTGAACATTGAAAACCATTTCCGGTAAATAATTTGAGAACCACTTGACCCAGAATGTTGAAACTTCATAGGATGATTGAACATGCAGAGTAGATGACCCCTATTGATTTTGGGGTCAGTCTATTAAAGGTCAAGATCACAGTGGCCTGTTCATGTAAAATCATTTTTTGGAAATAACTTGAGAACCACTTGACCTAGAATGTTGAAACTTAATAGGATGATTGGACATGCAGAGTAGATGACCCCTATTTATTTTGAGGTCACTTGATCAAAGGTCAAGGTCACAGGGGCCTGAACAGTGACTTGAGAACCACTAGGCCAAGAGTGTTGAAATTTAGCAGGATGACTGAACATGCCAAGTAGATGATCCCTATTGCAGCCAACCATCAGTGTCTCTTTGATTTTTGCTCCTGACCCCTATTGACTTCTTGCCTATAGGACTTTGCATTGGGGGAGACATGCGCTTTTCTACAAAAGCATTTTCTAGTTTTCAATTGATCATCATGAAATATGGTCAATATGATTGCTTTGATAAAATCTACATTATGTTTGATTATGGGTCATCTTGGGTAAAAAAGTAGGTCACTAGGTCAAATCAAAGAAAACCCTTGTACAGTGGAGTCCGCTTATTTGCATACCCAATTTGTCAAAGCAAAATATGCGAATAACCGGGCTATTCGTTTATCCGAATATACGTATATGGCATCTGTTTCGGTATGCTTCGGCTGCTCTAGGAGCAATGGTTATTACTTTGAATCAATACGTCAACATTAATTAGAAAATGTGTCACTAATGGAGTGTTTAATCATATCTGTGTATGTTTTAAACAAATAAAGCTGTAAACGACAATATTTTTTATTTACCACTGACTGGAATTTACCCGCGAATCGTACAGATATCAAAACGCCATGCCGGTAATTTTCCATTCCACGAGCACGTGCGACCTATCCTAATGCCTAACTTACAACGCCGTTACTTTTGTTCATCGACACGTATATAAAAAACGCGCATCACGCATTCATTTTTTAGCTCACCTGTCACATAGTGACAAGGTGAGCTTTTGTGATCATGCATCGTCCGTGCGTCCGTTCGTGCGTTCGTCCGTAAACTTTTGCTTGTGACCACTCTAGAGGTCACATTTTTCGTGGGATCTTTATGAAAATTTGTCAGAATGTTCATCTTGATGATATCTAGGTCAAGTTCGAAACTGGGTGACGTGCCTTCAAAAACTAGGTCAGTAGGTCTAAAAATAGAAAAACCTTGTGACCTCTCTAGAGGCCATATATTTCACAAGATCTTCATGAAAATTGGTCAGAACGTTCACCTTGATGATATCTAGGTCAAGTTCGAAACTGGGTCACGTGCCATTAAAAACTAGGTCAGTAGGTCTAAAAATAGAAAAACCTTGTGACCTCTCTAGAGGCCATATTTTTCATGAGATCTTCATGAATATTGGTCAGAATGTTCACCTTGATGATATCTAGGTCAAGTTCAAAACTGGGTCACGTGGGGTCAAAAACTAGGTCAGTAGGTCTAAAAATAGAAAAACCTTGTGACCTCTCTAGAGGCCATATTTCTCAATGGATCTTCATGAAAATTGGTCAGAATGTTCACCTTGATGATATCTAGGTCAAGTTCGAAACTGGGTCACGTGGGGTTAAAAACTAGGTCAGTAGATCTAAAAATAGATAAACCTTGTGACCTCTCTAGAGGCCGTATTTTTCAATGGATCTTCATGAAAATTGGTCAGAATGTTCACCTTGATGATATCTAGGTCAAGCTCGAAACTGGGTCACGTGCGGTCAAAAACTAGGTCAGTAGGTCTAAAAATAGAAAAACCTTGTGACCTCTCTAGAGGCCATATTTTTCAATGAATCTTCATGAAAATTGGTCAGAATGTTTACCTTGATGATATCTAGGTCAAGTTCAGAATGGGTCACGTGGGGTCAAAAACTAGGTCAGTAGGTCTAAAAATAGAAAAACCTTGTGACCTTTCTAGAGGCCATATTTCTCAATGGATCTTCATGAAAATTGGTGAGAATGTTCAGCTTGATGATATCTAGATCAGGTTTGTAACTGGGTCATGTGCGGTCAAAAACTAGGTCAGTAGGTCGAAAAATAGAAAAACCTTGTGACCTCTCTAGAGGTCATATTTTTCACGAGATCTTCATGAAAATTAGTCAGAATGTTCACCTTGATGATATCTAGGTCAAGTTTAAAAGCGGGTCACGTGCCTTCAAAAACTAGGTCATTAGGTCGAATAATAGAAAAACCTTGTGACCTCTCTAGAGGCCATATTTTTCAATGGATCTTCATGAAAATTGGTCAGAATTTTTTATCTTGATGATATCTAGGTCACATGTGCTCAAAAACTAGGTCACTGTGTGAAATAATAGAAATAACGATGTCATACTCAGTTCAACACTGGGTCATGTGGGGATAGGTGAGCGATTCAGGACCATCATGGTCCTCTTGTTTATTTTATTGCTTCAGATTTTCAGCACCCATTGAGAAGTAATATAGTTTGAATTCTATAACGATTTAAAAAAGGTTTTAACAGAAATGTTGGCAAAATTCTATAAAAACGGTCGAATTTTTATAAAATTACTTGCAAAATTTCAAACAGCGTGATCCTAAATACTTATTACTTTCTAAAAGTAAATAGATGATACAAACTATGGGCATAAAATTCAGACTTTTGACCAGAAAGTACAAAAAACAGAATAGAAAAATCTTAAATAATGAAAAGGCAGCAACAATTTAAAAATATGAAGTAAAACGATTTTTGCACAGATTTCTGTTACGCGACCTCGTGAACGTACATAGAAAATGCGGTTAAAAAACAAAAACAATAATGTTTTTGCGTATTTTTAATAAGTTTTGAATGAATCTTTGTACATGTACATGTATTTTTTGACACAACACTTTATAATAAGATATTCATCTCAAACCATTTTGTAATTTCCTTGAGGGCAAATAGGTCACAGGGGTAAGAAATCCGCTATTATAGTTTGACACGTTTACCTGTCAGTTTATACGGGATATTGCACATTCGCTTTAACAAATTAAAAAGAAGCTTTTTTATTGATTGTTACAACACTAGATCTGCTTCTCAGCACTTAAGAACCGAGGCGGTACGATCAAACAGTGATGTGCAACATGGCGCGAAAACATGACGTAATGCCACGAAAATCTCGGGGAAACTATACAGCTTTGATCTCCACTTCTAATGTCATGATACCAACAAACTTCTTTTAGCTCTTTGAAGGGGTGTTAATTGATGATGAAAACAAGGCCAATTACATTGTTTATCAACAGAATAATTACCGATAATCATCAAGGTTTTTTTTTTTTTTCGCTTTCAACGCGGGTGGGTGGGGGATGTTACCCGACATTCATTCCGCAAAAATGTACAACAAAAGGTCTTAGATTCTCGTGCAGATCGATAAAAGTGTAACAGTATGTCACCTGTACATACTTACCGTATTTAAATTACCAATTTACCTGAGTGATTCACACGTTGACGAATTTGTCACGCACCGATTGTCACCTAGGCGACGTGAAACAGCATTTTCAGCATCTTTTGATCATTTTTATCGCTGTTTGCGACCAAATTAGTGGACTTTTAGCCAAATGTTTTATGCAATTAAGCGGGACGGATTAAAAATTCAATGCAATTATGCGAAAAACTTTAAAGGTAATTATATAGGGATCGATCGGTGCTTCAAGTTCGTATGCGAATATCCGGGATATGCGATTAACCGATATGCAATTAAGTGGAACGTACTGTATATGTGATAGAGGCTATTTTTCAGCTCACATGTCACATAGTGACAGAGTGAGCTTTTGTGATCACCCTTCGTCCGTCGTCCGTCCGTCCATCCACAATTTCTTGTGAACAAGATAGAGACCACATTTTGTAAGCAATTTTGATCAAACTTGTACAAAACTTGTATTGGCATGATATCTCAGTTCCTTTCGAAAACTGGCCGGATCCCGTCATGGGTTCTAGAGTTATTGCCCCTTAAACGGCCAGAATTTGCTATTTTTTTGGGTCAACAATTTCTTGTCTGCACGATAGTGGTTTCATTTATGATTTTATTTTAACCAAACTTGCACACAACTTGTATCACCATAAGATCTTGGTTCCTTTCTTGAACCGGCCAGATCCAATTATGGGTTCAAGAGTTATGGCCCCTGAAGGGCCAAAATTAGCTATTTTGACCTTGTCTGCGCAATAGCAGCTTCATTTATGATTTGATCTTTACCAAACTGGCACACAACTTGTATCATCGTGAGATCTTGGTTCCTTTCTTGAACTGGCCAGATTCTGTCATGGGTTCTAGAGTTATGGCCCCTGAAAGGGCCAGAATTAGCTATTTTGACCTTGTCTGCACAATAGCAGCTTCATTTATGATTTGAATTTAACCAAACTTGCACACAACTTGTGTCACCATAAGATCTTGGTTCCTTTCTTCAACCGGCCAGATTCCATTATGGGTTCCAGAGTTAGGCCCCTGAAAGGTCCAAAATTAGCTATTTTGACCTTGTCTGCACAATAGCAGCGTCATTTATGATTTGAATTTAATTAAACTTGCAGAAAACTTGTGTCACCATAAGGTCTCAGTTCCTTTCTTGAACCGACCATATCCCATTATGTGTTCCAGAGTTATGGCCCCTAAAAGGGCCAAAATTAGCTTTTTAGCTCACCTGTCACATAGTGACAAGGTGAGCTTTTGTGATCACCCTTTGTCCGTTGTCAGTCTGTGCATCCGTCCGTCAACAATTTCTTGTCTGCATGATAGTGGTTTCATTTATTCCATTATGGGTTCTAGAGTTATGGCCCTGAAAGGGCCAAAATTAGCTATTTTGAGCTTGTCTGCACAATAGCAGCTTTATTTATGATTTGATTTTACCAAACTGGCACACAACTTGTATCACCATAAGATCTTGGTTCCTTCTTGAACTAGCAGATTCCATTATGGTTCCAGAGTTATGGCCTGAAAGGCCAGAATTAGCTATTTTGACCTTGTCTGCACAATATCAGCTTCATTTATGATTTTATTTTTACCAAACTGGCACACAACTTGTATCACCATAAGATCTTGGTTCCTTTCTTGAACTAGCCAGATTCCATTATGGGTTCCAGAGTTATGGCCCCTGAAAAGGCCAGAATTAGCTATTTTGACCTTGTCTGCACAATATCAGCTTCATTTATGATTTTATTTTAACCAAACTTGCACACAACTTGTATCACCATAAGATCTCGGTTCCTTTCTTGAACTGGCGAGATTCCATTATGGGTTCCAGAGTGATGGCCCCTGAAAGGGCCAGAATTAGCTATTTTGACCTTGTCTGCACAATAGCAGCTTCGTTTATGATTTGAATTTAATCAAACTTGCACAAAACTTGTGTCACCATAAGATCTCAGTTCCTTTCTTGAACCGGCCAGATCCCTTAATGGGTTCCAGAGTTATGGCCCCTGAAAGGGCCAAAATTAGCTATTTTGACCTTGTCCGCACAATAGCAGCTTCATTTATGATTTGATTTTAACCAAACTTGCACACAACTTGTATCACCACAAGATCTTGCTTCCTTTCTTCAACAGGCCAGATTCCATCATGGTTTCCAGAGTTATGGCCCCTTAAAGGTCCAAAATTGGCTATTTTGGCTTTTGCAGCCATATAGAGATTTCATTCATGGTTTTATTTGATATAAACGTCCAAAATATCTTCAACAACAATAAATCTTGGATTCCAAATATTGACAAATCAGATCCAATCATATGTTCCAGAGCTATTTTATATCAGATTACCTCCCCTGATTGTAATCAAAATGGATTTATTGAAATTTCATTATTGTTATTAGTTGGACTGAGACAGTCAGGGTAAATAACTATGGACTGATTTTATGTCAAATTACCTCCCTTTATTTCAAATTAAAATTGTTATATCTCCATAACTAATGAAGATACTGATCTGAAATTTCATTTATGTCAACAGATTTATTTGGCAGATCCTTCTTTTGTCCACTTTCAATATTTATTTTTTTAATTACTTCCCTTTTACGTTACTATAAATAGCTTTTTTTGGTAACTTTTTTATTATTGGCCATAGGGAAAACATGAGACCAGTTTTCTGTGGTACAACATGGATGGTACCTCCAATTTTTAGGTGTATTTTAACATATCTATACCTTGTAAGATTTTTTTTTCTTTTTGGTTAAATTTCTTCCCTTTGTTGTTCCTGTCCTTTGGACTTAGATATTTTTTCTGAGGACTTAGAATTATTTTTAATTTCTTCCCTTTGTTGTTCCTGTCCTTTGGGCTTCATCAGTCAAAATTTTGCTCGATGTAATTCTTCGGGCATGAAACTACTGGCCTGATTTGAAAATAATTTTATTTGAAGTAACTTTAAGAAAATTTCAACTATATTTTCTCATAATTCTTTTGATCGATCTTGATTATGATTTTTAGCTCGACTATTCGAAGAATAGTCTAGCTATTCTACTCACCCTGGCGTCGGCGTCGGCGTCGGCGTCGGCGTCACACCTTGGTTAAGTTTTTGCATGCAAGTACATACAGCCATCAATGAAAGGCATATAGCTTTGAAACTTATTTCTTCTTTTTCTAGGTCAATTACCAACCTCTCTGGGTCAAGTCCCATAACTCTGACATGTATTTTGAGCAAATTATGCCCCCTTTTGGACTTAGAAAATTTTGGTTAAAGTTTTACATGCAAGTTACTATCTCCAAAACTAATGCAGATATTGATTTGAAACTTCACATGTGTCTTCGGGGTTATAAAATTAGTTGATAGCAGCAAGTCCCATAACTCTGACTTTCATTTTGGCCAAATTATGCCCCCTTTTGGACTTAGAAAATTCTGGTTAAAGTTTTGCGTGCAAGTACATACAACTATTTCTAAAAGGCATATAGATTTGAAACTTATTTATTCTTTTTCTAGATCAATTACCAACCTCACTGGGTCAAGTCCCATAACTCTGACATGTATTTTGAGCAAATTATGCCCCCTTTTAGACTTAGAAAATTTTGGTTAAAGTTTTACATGCAAGTTACTATCTCCAAAACTAATGCAGATATTGATTTGAAACTTCACATGTGTCTTCGGGGTTATAAAACTAGTTGATAGCAGCAAGTCCCATAACTCTTACTTTCATTTTGGCCAAATTATGCCCCCTTTTGGACTTAGAAAATTCTGGTTAAAGTTTTGCGTGCAAGTACATACAACTATTTCTAAAAGGCATATAGATTTAAAATTTATTTTTTCTTTTTCTAGATCAATTACCAACCTCACTGGGTCAAGTCCCATAACTCTGACATGTTTTTAGAGCAAATTATGCCCCCTTTTAGACTTAGAAAATTTTGGTTAAAGTTTTACACGCAAGTTATTATCTCCAAAACTAATGCAGATATTGAATTGAAACTTCTCATGTGCCTTCGGGGTTATAAAACTAGTTGATAGCAGCAAGTCCCATAACTGATATATATTTTGGTCAAATTATTCCCCCTTTTGAACTTAAAACTCTTTTGATATTTAACTTTTTTGGGTAATATTTTCCTGCTTCTGGGTCAATATTTCGAATAGTCGAGCTTGGCTGTCTTACGGACAGCTCTTGTTTGACCTTCTTGTCCTTAAGTGCAATGATAACAGGTGAGCGATATAGGGCCATTTTGGCCCTCTTGTTTTTCAACTGATCTTCATGAAATTTTGTCAGAATGATAGCCTTGATGATATCTAGGTCAGGTTTGAATATGGGTCATCTGGGTTTAAAAACTAGGTTACTAGGTCAAATCAAGGAAAAACCTTGTGTATGCAATAGGGGCTGCATTTTACACAGGATTTTCATAAAATCTGGTCAGAATGGTTGCCTTGATGAAATCTAGGTCAGGTTCGAATATGGGTAGTCTGGGTTCAAAAACTAGGTCACTAGGTCAAATCATAGAAAAACCTTATGTATGCGATAGAGGCTGTATTTTTCAATTGATTTTCATGAAATTTGGTCAGAATGAAAGCCTCGACGAAATCTAGGTCAAGTTTGAATATGGGTCATCTGGGGTCAAAAACTAGGTCACTAGGTCAAATGAAAAGAAAATACTTACTTATACTCAAGATTGTTGCTCCAATTTTAATGATAATTGGTCAGAATATTTTTTTCCATGAAATCACTAGGTCAAACATGTTTACACTGTTATGTTGTGTTATGGTGTGTTTCTCAGGTGAGCAACCTAGGGCCATCTTGGCCCTTTTGTTTAAGATACAGCCTTGAAATTTGGATGACATGTACAGTTTTGCACACCGATCTTAAAACTCACTTTCAGTTACATGAATGTGACCTACTGACCTACATTCTTTATATTTTAGCATCAGTTTGCCATTTGAAACATGTGTCTCATATTACTCAGGTGAGCGATCCAGGGTCATCATGACGTTCTTATTTTATTTTGTGGTTCTGTAGGGATGGAAATGGCACCAGTGTCATATACTGTAAAAGCACATATTTTTGCTGGGTCAGAATTTCGTGAATTTGAAATATTGAGTATGTTAGCGAGGCTTGATATTCGCGAAATTGTAGAAAAGTTAGTCAGCTTGTTTCAGCTTTAAAAGTTACACATTGTAAAGCATTACCTTTAGATTTTCTACTGTAAAGATTGATCTCTATTAAGTGTATGAATGTTTTAACACCTAATTACCTGTAACCTTGAGGACACTATACCTGTAACAAACATGGCTTTACATGTAATCTGTATCCAGGGGCAGATATATCAATGTTTGTTTAATTAAACACATTGCATTTTCTTGATTAAACAATTACGTGGTTTGTTCTTTTCGTCAGAAAATTACACTATCCCATAGTTTTTACGGAAACACTAAACATACTTGTTTTTATAAATATGGCAGTTTCCATTTGATATGTATGGAAAGGTTTGTGTAATGATGAAATTTGCTGATTTATATTAATGGTTAATATTTACACAAGGATTAATGTTTGCGAGGTGAGGAACCTTGCAAATACAGAGAAAATTTAACTCGAGCGAAAATTTCTGCTGTTACAGTAGAGACACAAAGTGCTCCATGTCTATCATCATCCATCATTAACATTTTGACATTTATCCCAATCTTAATGAAACAGATTGTTTGATTCAATAAAATCTTGGACAAGTTTGAAACTGGGTCATCACAGTTAAAAAACTATGTCACTAGATTAAATGACAGAAAAAATGCTAGAGGCCATAGTTATGAATGTTTGAGTTAATGAAATATGGGTCCAGTTTGAAACTCAGTCATCTTGGACCATAAACTAGGTGAAGTCATAGGAAAAACCTTACTAATACTCTAGATGCCATGAGTGGTGGGGGCATATAGATTTGCTTTTGTCCGTCCGAAGTTCGTGACGCGCCTAGCTCAAAAAGTATTTGATATAAATTGATGAAACCTTGCATGAGTCTTTATCATGATATGAACTTGGGCACCTTCTATTTTTCGTCTGGCTCAGCCCCCTAATTGTAGAGATATAGCCCCTGAAATAGTCAAATATGCACATTTTCACCTTGTGACTCGCCTAGCTCAAAAAGTATTTGATATAAATTGATAAAACCTTGCATGAGTCTTTATCATGATATGAACTTGCGCACCTTCTATTTTTCGTCTGGCTCCGCACCCTATTTTTAGCTCACCTGTCACATAGTGACAAGGTGAGCTTTTGTGATCACCCTTCGTCCGTCGTCAGTCCGTCCGTCCGTCAACAATTTCTTGTCTGCAAGATAGTGGTTTCATTTATGATTTTATTAGTCCCCTACTGGTTGAAAACCAGTTTCGGGGACTATAGGAATGCGCTTTTCCGGCACAAATGTTCCCCATGATGAGACGACGTGTCATGCGCAAAACCCGGACCCCTAGCTCAAAGGTCAAGGTCACAATTGGAGGTCAAAGGTCAACAGGGCTTTTTTCCTGTCCGGTCCATAACTCTCCCATCCATGAAGGGATTTTAATATTTCTTGGCACAAATGTTCCCCATGATGAGACGACGTGTTGTGCGCAAAACCCGGACCCCTAGCTCAAAGGTCAAGGTCACAATTGGAGGTCAAAGGTCAACAGGGCTTTTTTCCTGTCCGGTCCATAACTCTCCCATCCATGAAGGGATTTTAATATTACTTGGCACAAATATTCCCCATGATGAGACGACGTGTCATGCGCAAAACCTAGACCCCTAGCTTAAAGGTCAAGGTCACAATTTGAGGTCAAAGGTCAACGGCTTTTTTCCTGTCCGGTCCATAACTCTGCCATCCATGAAGGGATTTTAATATTACTTGGCACAAATGTACCTCATAATAAGACGCTGTGTCATGCACAACTTTCAGACCCCTAGCTCAAAGGTCAAGGTCACACTTAGCAGTCAAATGTTAACATAGCATGAACAGGGTCTGTTTCGTGTCCGGTCCATAACTCTGACATTCATTAAGGGATTTTAATATTACTTGGCACAAATGTTCCCCATGATGAGACGACGTGTCATGCGCAAATCCTGGAACTTAGCTCAAAGGTCAAGGTCACAATAGGAGGTCAAAAGTCAATAAGGTTTTTTCCTGTCCGATCCAGAACTCTGTCATCCATCAAGGGATTACAATATTACTTGGCATAAATGTTCCCCATGATGAGATGACGTGTCATGCGCAACACCCAGTACCCTAGCTTAAAGGTCAAGGTCACACTTTGAGATCAAAGGTCAGTAGGATTTTTTTCCTGTCCAGTCTATAACTTTGTCATGCAAAAAAGGATTTAGATATCAGTTGGCACAAATATTCCCCTGGATGAGACAACATGTTATGCGCAAAACCCAGGCCCAGGGTCTAATGTCAAGGTCACACTTAGAGACCAAAGGTCAGACACAAGAATGACTGTCTGGAGCATTTCTTCTTCATGCATAGAGGGATTTTGATGTAACTTGGCACAAATGTTCACCAACATAAGACGGATTGTCATGCGCAAGAACCAGGTCCCTAGGTCTAAGGTCAAGGTCATATTTAGAGGTCAAATGTCAAATTCAAGAATGACTTTGTCCGGAGCATTTCTTCTTCATGCATTGAGGGTTTTTGATGTAACTTGGACCAAATGTTCACCACCATGAGGCACCCTTGTTTTTAGAATTACGTCCCTTTGTTGTTACTATAAATAGATTTTATTGTAACTTTTTTATACGCCCGAAGGGACGTATTATGTTATGACGCTGGTGTCCGTCTGTCCGTCCGTCCGTCCGTCTGTCCGTTAGCAATTTCGTGTCCGCTCTGTAACTCTTGAACCCCTTGAAGGATTTCAAGGAAACTTTACACAAATGTTCACCACACCAAGACAACTTGCAGAGCGCATGTTCCGGATGACTTGCTTCAAGGTCAAGGTCACACTTAGGAGACAAAGGTCATATCAGTTTGTTTCGTGTCCGCTCTGTAACTCTTGAACCCCTTGAAGGATTTCAAAGAAACTTGACACAAATGTTCACCACACCAAAACGACGTGCAGAGCGCATGTTCCGGATGACTTGCTTCAAGGTCAAGGTCACACTTAGGGGTCAAAAGTCATATCAGTTTGTTTCGTGTCCGCTCTGTAACTCTTGAACTGCTCTAAGGATTTCAAAGAAACTTGGCAGAAATGTTCACCACATTGTAATGATGTGCAGAGCGCATGTTCCGGGTGACTCGCTTCAAGGTCAAGGTCACACTTAAGGGTCAAAGGTCATATATGACTTTGCTTTGTGTATATTGCTCTGCATTGCAGTGGTCTTGTTAGCTCACCTGAGCACAAAGTGCTCAGGGTGAGGTATTGTGATCACTCACCGTCCGGCGTCCGTCCGTCCATCCGGCGTCCGTCCGTCTGTCCACACTTTCCTTTAAACAACATCTCCTCCTAAACCAACAAGCCAATTTTGATGAAACTTCACAGGGTTGTTCCTTAGATGGTCTTCTTTAAAAATTGTTCAAAGAATTGAATTCCATACAGAATTCTGGTTGCCATGGCAACCAAAAGTAAAAACTTTAAAAATCTTCTTCTCAAAAACCAGAAGCCCTAGAGCTTAGATATTTGGTGTGAAGCATTACCTAGTGGACCTGTACCAAGTTTGTTCAAATCATGACCCCAGGGTCAAAATTGACCCCGCCCCGGGGGTCACTTGATTTTACATAGGAAAATCTTAAAAAATCTTCTTCTCAAAAACCAGAAGCCCTAGAGCTTAGATATTTGACTTGTAGCATTGCCTAGTGGACCTCTACTAAAATTATTCAAATCATGACCCCGGGGTCAAAATTGACCTCGCCGCAGGGGTCACTTGATTTTACATAGGAAAATCTTCAAAAAATTTCTAAAAATAAACCAGAAGGCTTAGAGCTTAGATATTTGACATGTAGCATTGCCTAGTGGACCTCTACAAAATTTGTTCAAATCATGACCCCCAGGTCAAAGTTGACCCCACCCCAGGGGTCACTTGATTTTACATAGGAAAATCTTCAAAAATTTTCTAAAAATAAACCAGAAGGCCTAGGTCTTAGATATTTGACATGGAGCATTGCCTAGTAGACTTCTACAAAATTATTCAAATCATGACCCCCGGGGTCAAATTGACCCCGCCCCATGGGATTACTTGATTGTACATAGAAAAATCTTCAAAATAAACCAGAAGGCTAGAGCTTAGATATTTCATATGTAGCATTGCTAGTGGACTCTACAAAATTTGTTCAAATCATGACCCCCGGGGTTTAAAATTGACCCACCCAGGGGTCACTTGATTTTACATAGGAAAATCTTCAAAAAATTTCTAAAAATAAACCAGAAGGCTTAGATCTTAGATATTTGACATGTAGCATTGCCTAGTAGACTTCTACAAAATTTGTTCAAATCATTACCTCCGGGGTCAAATTGACCCCACCCCATGGGGTTATTTGTTTAGCTTTAGCAAAGAATTTTTTTCAAGAAAGCAATTAAACTCAGGTGAGTGATATAGGGCCATCATGGCCCTCTTGTTTTTATTTGGCAGATCTCTTTTTTGTACTTACAATATTTATTTTTTTTGAATTACTTCCCTTTTATGTTACTATGAATAGCTTATTTTGAAACTTTTTTATTATTGGCCGTAGGGAAAAACCGAGACCACTTTTCTGTGGTACAACATGGATGGTACCTCAATTTTAAGGTGTATTTTTACATACCTATACCTGATAAGGATTTTTTTGTAGACTTTGATTTTTTTTTTTTTTTGTGGACTTAGATTTGTTTTTTGAAGTTTTCCTTTTGTTGTTCCAGTCCTTTGGGGCTACTACAGTCAAGTTCTTAAAATTTTGCTCCAATCCTATGATGTAAGCCTTCGGGCGTATATTGCCCCGCATGGCGGCGCTCTTGTTATTACTGGCCGTAGAGAAAAATCGAGACCACTTTTCTGTGGTACAACATGCATGTTACATCCAATTTTTAGGTGTATTTTGACCTATCTCTACCTGGTAAAGAGTTTCTTGTGTACTTATATTATATAGATTTTTTTAATTTCCCTTTGTTGGTACTATAAATAACTTATATGATAACTTTTTTATAATCGGCAAAAACATTTCAATATGAAATCAACTGTGGGTTTTTATATATGCACATTTTAATCCAAGTGTGTTGTTATAACATATTGTATATATAGTACAATATTGTTTATACATCATTGACAGATATCAGTTCATTATGTTATACTGCAGTAGAGAAAATTAGGTGCCTTCCAGTAGGGGACTTTGTATTGCATGGCAATACTTCATTCACTTGTTTTAACCAAACTTTCACACAACTTGTATCACCATAAGATCACGGTTCCTTTCTTGAACTGGCCAGATCCCAATATGGGTTCCGGAGTTATGGCCCCTGAAAGGGCCAAAATAAGCTATTTTGAGCTTGTCTGCACAATAGCAGCTTTATTTATGATTTGATTTTTACCAAACTGGCAAACAACTTGTATCACCATAAGGTCTTGGTTCCTTTCTTGAACTGGTCAAATTCCATTATGGGTTCCAGAGTTATGGCCCCTGAAAGGGCCAGAATTAGCTATTTTGACCTTGTCTGCACAATAGCAGCTTCATTTATGATTTTATTTTAACCAAACTTGCACACAACTTGTATCACCATAAGATCTTGGTTCCTTTCTTGAACTGGCAAGATTCCGTTATGGGTTCCAGAGTGATGGCCCCTGAAAGGGCCAGAATTAGCTATTTTGACCTTGTCTGCACAATAGCAGCTTCATTTATGATTTGAATTTAATCAAACTTGCACAAAACTTGTGTCACCATAAGATCTCGGTTCCTTTATTGAACCGGCCAGATCCCATAATGGATTCCGGAGTTATGGCCCCTGAAAGGGCCAAAATTAGCTATGTTGACCTTTTCTGCACAATAGCAGCTTCATTTATGATTTGATTTTAACCAAACTTGCACAAAACTTGTATCACCACAAGATCTTGGTTCCTTTGTTGAACTGGCCAGATTCCATCATGGGTTCCAGAGTTATGGCCCCTTAAAGGTCCAAAATTGGCTGTTTTAGCTTTGCAGCCATATAGAGACTTCATTTATGGTTTTATTTGATACAAACTTCCAAAATATCTTCAACAACAATAAATCTTGGATTCCATGACAAATCAGATCCATTTGTAGGTTCTGGAGTTATTTTTAGCTCATCTGATTTTTTGAAAAAAAATGATGAGTTATTGTCATCACTTGAGCGGTTGTCGGCGTCGGCGTCGGCGTTGCCTGGTTAAGTTTTATGTTTAGGTCAGCTTTTCTCCTAAACTATCAAAGCTATTGCTTTGAAACTTGGAATACTTGTTCACCATCATAAGCTGACCCTGTATAGCAAGAAACATAACTCCATCTTGCTTTTGCAAGATTTATGGCCCTTTTGTACTTAGAAAATATCAGATTTCTTGGTTAAGTTTTATGTTTAGGTCAACTTTTCTCCTAAACTATCAAAGCTATTGCTTTGAAACTTGGAATACTTGTTCACCATCATAAGCAGACCCTGTACATCAAGAAACATAACTCCATCTTGCTCTTTGCAAGATTATTGCCCTTTTGGTCTTAGAAAATCAGTTTTCTTGGTTAAGTTTTATGTTTAGGTCAGCTTTTTATCCTAAACTATCAAAGCTATTGCTTTAAAACTTGCAACACTTGTTCACCATCATTAGTTGACCTGTATAGCAAGAAACATAACTCCGTCCTGCTTTTTGCAAGATTTATGGCCCTTTTGGACTTAGAAAATATCAGATTTCTTGGTTAAGTTTTATGTTTAGGTCAACTTTTTCTTTAAACTATCAAAGCTATTGCTTTGAAACTTGCAACACTTGTTCACCATCATAAGTTGACCTGTACAGCAAGCAACATAACTCCATCCTGCTTTTTGCAATAATTATTGCCCCTTTTGGACTTAGAAAATCATTTTCTTGGTTGAGTATTATGTTTAAGTCAACTTTTCTCATAAACTATCAAAGCTATTGCTTTAAAACTTGCAACAGTTTTTCACCATCATAAGTGGATACTGTACATCAAGAAACATAACTCTATCCTGCTTTTTGCAAGAATGATGGCCCTTTTTAGACTTAGAAAATCATGGGTAGGACAATATTTCTATTACACAAAAAAAATCAGATGAGCGTCAGCACCCGCAAGGCGGTGCTCTTGTATCTTATATCTGATTACCTCCCCTGATTGTAATCAAAATGGATTTATATCAGTAAGTACTTATAGGACTTATTTGAAATTTCATTATTGTCATTAGTTGGACTGAGCCAATGCGGGTAGTTAACTATGGACTGATTTTATGTCAAATTACCTCCCTTTATTTCAAATTAAACTGGGTATATCTCCGTAACTAATGAAGATACTGATCTGAAATTTCATTTATGTCAACAGATTTATTTGGCAGATCCTTCTTTTGTTCACTTACAATCATTTTTATGCCCCCACTTTGGGGGGGGGCGGGGAGCATATAGATTTGGCCTTGTCCGTCCGTCCGTCCTTCCGAGAATGTTGTGTTGCGCCTAGCTCCAAAAGTATTTGACATAGAGTCACAAAACTTTACAGGAATGTTGGTCAGCATGTGTAGTTGCGCACCTGGGGTTTCGCGTCCGGATTCATTCAGTCATGTAGAAGTTATGGCCCCTGACTTTGTAAAAATTGGTCATTTTAGTGTTGTGTCGCGCCTAGCATCAAAAGTATATGACTTAGAGTCACAAAACTTTACAGGAATGTTGGTCAGCATGTGTAGTTGTGCACCTGGGGTTTCGCGTCCGGATTCATCCAGTCATGTAGGAGTTATGGCCCCTGACTTAGTAAAAAATTGGTCATTTTAATGTTATGTCGTGCATAGCTGCAAAAGTATTTGACCTAGAGTCACCATAGTTTACAGGAATGTTGGTCAGCATGTGCAGTTGTGCACCTGGGGTTTCGCATCCGGATTCATTCAGTCTTGTAGGAGTTATAGCCCCTGACCTGGGAAAAAATAGTCATTTTAATGTCATGTAGTGAGGGCATCTGTGTCCCATGGACACATTTCTAGTTTTTTAATTACTTCCCTTTTACGTTACTATAAATAGCTTATTTATAGTAACTTTTTTATTATTGGCCGTAGGGAAAAACCGAGACCACTTTTCTGTGGTACAACATGGATGGTACCTCCACTTTTTAGGTGTATTTTGACATATCTGTACCTTGTAAGAATTTTTTTTATACGCCCGTTTGAAAAACGGGACGTATTATGGGAACGCCCCTGGCGGGCGGGCGGGCGGGCGGCGTCCACAGACCTTGTCCGGAGCATATCTTCTACATGCATGAAGGGATTTTGATGAAACTTGGCACTGTTGTTCACCATCATGAGACGGAGTGTCATGCGCAAGAACCAGGTTCCTAGGTCTAAGGTCAAGGTCACACTTAGAGGTCAAAGGTCAAATTCAAGAATGACTTTGTCCGGAGCATATCTTCTTCATCCATAGAGGGATTTTGATGAAAGTTGGCACAATTGTTCATCATCATGAGAAGGAGTGTCATGCGCAAGAACCAGGTCCCTAGGTCTAAGGTCAAGGTCACACTTGGAGGTCAAAGGATACAAGAATGAAAACTTTGTCCGGAGCATTTCTTCTTCATGCATAGAGGGATTTTGATATAACTTGGCACAAATGTTCACCACCATGAGGCGGAGTGTCATGCGCAAGAACCAGGTCTCTAGGTCTAAGGTCAAGGTCACACTTAGAGGTCAAAGGATACAAGAATGAAAACCTTGTCCGGAGCATTTCTTCTTCATGCTTAGAGGGATTTTGATATAACTTGGCACAAATGTATACCACCACGAGACGTAGTGTCATGCGCAAGAACCAGTACCCTAGGTCTAAGGTCAAGGTCACACTTAGAGGCCAAAGGTCAGATACAAGAATGACTTTGTCCGAAGCATTTCTTCTTCATGCATGGAGGGATTTTGATGTTACTTGACACAATTATACACCATCATGAGACGAAGTGTCATGCGCAGTTCCCTTCTTTAGAATTACTTCCCTTTGTTGTTACTATAAATAGCTTATATTGTAACTTTTTCATTACTAGTCGTAGGGAAAAATCGAGACCACTTTTCTGTAGTACAACATGCATGCTACATCCAATTTTGAGGTGTATTTTGACCAGTCTCTACCTGGTAAAGATTTTTGGGAGGATTTACAATTTTTTTTTTTTTTTTTTTTTTTTTTTTTTTTTTTTAAAGTTTAAATTCCCCTTATTTTTAAATAAAAAATTACTTATATTGAAAATTTTTTTATAATTGACTGTGGGGAAAAAAAACCCAAGACCCCTTTTTTTGTGGTCAACATAGTTTTTTAATTTTAAAATTTTGGGTGTATTTTAAGGATCTCTCCCTGGTAAGGATTTTTTTTTTGTGGATTTAAAGAAAAAATAAATTTTGTTATTCCTAAAAAACCCAAAAAATTTAAAAAATTCCTTTTAAAATTTACAGGTGCTAAAAGTAAAGTTTTTTGCTGGAGGGGTTTAAGGGTCTTTGGGCATTTTTTTGTTTCGGGGGGGGGGTTTTTTTTTCTTCCCGGGGGGTGTTCCCGTCCTTTGGACTTAATTTTTTTTTCTGGGGACCTTCTTGTCCTCAAGTGCAATGATAACAGGTGAGCGATATAGGGCCATCATGGCCCTTTTGTTAGGGTTATGGCCCCTGAAATAGTCAAAAATGCACATTTTCACCTTTTGATGCTCCTAGCTCAAAAAGTATTTGATATAAATTGATGAAACCTTGCATGAGTCTTTATCATAATGTGACCTTGCATACTTAGCATTCTTCTTGAGAATTTTAGCATTTATTACAGAGTTATGGCCCATGAAATAGCCAAAAAATTAGATTTTTTGTTTGTGATGCTCATAGCTCAAAAAGTATATGGTATAGAATAATGAATCCTTCTCATATTTTTTATTATGCCCCCAAAGGGAGGCATATTAGTTTTCAACTGTCCGTCCGTTCGTTCGTTAGTTCGTTCATCACAACGTTTACTTTTTGCATGAAGGCACTTTACTGGCGAACCGCTGCACCCAGGACCTTCAAACTTCACCTGCTGATAGTACTTATTAAGTACACCACCCCTACTGACTTTGGGGTCACCAGGTCAAAGGTCAAGGTCACAGGGGCCAACGTTAACTTTTTGCATGAAGGCACTTACTCGCGAACCACTGCATTCAGGACCTTCAAACTTCACATGTTGATGGCTGAATTCAATGTCAAGGTCACACTTAGGGGTCAAAGGTCATATGACTTTGTTTTATGTGAATATTGCTCTGCATTTTCGTTGCATTGCAGTGCTCTTGTTTTTATTTGGCCGATCCTTCTTATGTTTGCTTACAATATTTTTTTTTATTACTTCCCTTTTATGTTACTATAAATAGCTTATTTAGTAGCTTTTTATACGCCTGTTTGAACGGGCGGCGTCCACAGACTTTGTCCGGAGCATATCTTCTTCATGCATGGAGGGATTTTGATGAAACTTGGCACAGTTGTTCACCATCATGAGATGGAGTGTCGTGCGCAAGAACCAGGTCCCAGGTCTAAGGTCAAGGTCACACTTTGAGGTCAAAGGTCAAATCAAAAAGGACTTTGTCCGGAGCATATCTTCTTCATGAAATAGAGGGATTTTGATAAAAACTTGGCACAGTTGTACCCCATCATGAGACGGAGTGTCTTGGCAAACCAGGTCCAAAATCTAAGGTCAAGGTCACACTTGAGATCAATGGTCAAATTCAAGAATGACTATCCGGAGCATATCTTTTTCATGCATGGAGGGATTTTGTTTTAAACTTGGCACAATTGTTCACCATCATGAGACGAGTGTCTTGCACAAGAACCAGGTCCCTAGGTCTAAGGTAAAGGGTTTCACACTTTAAAGGCCAAAGGTCTGATACAAGAATGACTTTGCCCCTAAGAAATTTCTTCTTCATGCATAGAGGGATTTTGATGTAATTTGGGCACAATTGTACACCCTCATGAGACGAAGTGTCATGCGCAGGTCCCTTCTTTAGAATTACTTCCCTTTGTTGTTACTATAAATAGCTTGAATTGTAACTTTTTCATTACTAGTCGTAGGGAAAAATCGAGACCACTTTTCTGTAGTACAACATGCATGTTACATCCAATTCTAAAGTGTATTTTGACCTATCTCTACCTTGTTACGATTTTTGTGTGGACTTACAATTTTTTGGGGGGATTTTTTTTTTTTTTTTTTTAAGATTAACTTCCCTTAGTTGTTACTATAAATAACTTATATTGTAACTTTTTTATAATTGACCGTAGGGAAAAACCAAGACCACTTTTCATAGATGCTACTTTCAAATTTTAGGTGTATTTTAAGGTATCTCTACCTGGTAAGGAGTTTTTATGTGGATTTAGAAAAACAAAAGAATTACAATAATTACTACCACAAAATTAAAATTCCATTTGCAAATGCAGGTGCTAGTGTAAAGAAATTTGCTGTGACGGGCGTATATTGTGACATTCCGGCACTCTTGTTTATTATTGGCCGTAGGGAAAAACTGAGACAACTTTTCTGTGGTACAACATGGATGTTACTTCCAATTTTTAGGTGTATTTTGACATATCTGTACCTTGTAAGAATTTTTTCTTTTTGTTTTTGGTTAAAGCAATGGTACTCAGGTGAGCGATATAGGGCCATCATGGCCCTCTTTTTAGCTCACCTGTCACATAGTGACAAGGTGAGCTTTTGTGATCACGCAGCGTCCGTCGTCCGTGCGTCCGTCCGTCCGTAAACTTTTGCTTGTGACCACACTAGAGGTCACTTTTTTTGTGGGATCTTTATGAAAATTGGTCAGAATGTCATCTTGATGATATCTAGGTCAAGTTCGAAAACGGGGCACGGCCGCCAAAAAACTAGGTCAGTAGGTCTAAAAATAGAAAAACCTTGTGACCTCTCTAGAGGCCATATATTTCATGAGATCTTCATGAATATTGGTCAGAATGGTCATCTTGTTGTAGATCTAGGTCAAGTTCGGAACGGGGTCTCGTTCCATCAAAAACTAGGTCAGTAGGTCGAAAAATGGATAAACCTTGTGACCTCTCTAGAGGCCATATAATTCATAAGATCTTCATGGATTAAATTTGGTCAGTACGTTCCCTGGATGATATCTAGGTCAAGTTCGAAAAACATGGGTCACGTGCCTTCAAGAACTAGGTCAATAGGTCAAATTATAGAAAAATCCTTGTACCTCTATAAATGGCATATTTTTTCTGGGATCTGTATGAATGTTGGTCTGTATGTTCCATCGTGTGATGTCTAGGTCATGTTCGAAAAACTGGGTCACGTGACAGTCATAAACTAGGTTCAGTATGGTCTAAAATAGAGAATACCTTGTGACACTTCTAGAGGACATATAATTTCATGAGATCTTCATGAAAATTGGTCAGATGTTCACAGTGATGATTTCTAGATCAAGTTCGAAATGTGGGTCTCGTGCCATCAAAAACTAGGTCAGTTGGTCAAAAATAGAAAAACCTTGTGTGACCTCTCTGGAGGCTATATTTTTCATTGGATCTGTATAAAGTTGGTGAATGTTCCATCTTGATGATATCTAGGTCATGTTCGAAAGTGGGTCACGTGCATCAAAATAAATAGGTCAGTAGGTCAAATAATAGAAAAACCTTGTGACTCTTAAAGGCCAATATTTTTCATGGGATCTGTATGAAAGTTGGTCTGAATGTTCATCTTGATGATATTCTTAGATTCATCTTTGAAAACAGGGTCAGGTGCGGTCAAAAAATAGCGTCAGTTGGTCTAAAATTTGAATAAACCTTGTGGACATTCCTAGATGGCACATTTTTGTGAATGGATCTTCATGAAAAATTTGGTCAGAATGTTCATCTTGATGATATCTAGTGTCAGTTCGAAGTGGGTCACGTGCCTTCAAAAAGTAGAGTCAGTTGTCAGATAATGATAAATACTTGTGAACTCTCTAGAGGCATTATTTTCATGGATCTGTATGAAAGTTGGCCTGAATGTTTATCAACTGGGTCATGTGGGAAGAGGTGAGCGATTCAGGACCATCATGGTCCTCTTGTTTTTTTTTCTCAAATCTTCATCAATTATCATGCATTTTATGTTGTATAGGGTAGCTTTTATTATTTAATGATTTCGTTGGATGAATGTATACTGGCATACTGATAAGTTTCCACCTAATATATATCATCTTTACAATTTTATACAATATCGACGTCACTTTTTATGGCCTGTGCGCGGGCTATTACTCAAGTACCCTGTCTGATCATGTCTCCGAACACCCCATTTTATGACTGTCAGGTGAGTACAGCATTATTCTTCCGTGCTGTTTCGCCGACTTGAAATGTTTGGCATCAACCATGCAATGGCTTGATGGCGTGATCGTGCCCTTAAACGTGGCTATTCTGAGCAAGGAGATTCTGGATTTTTAAGCTCCACCTGTCACAAAATGACAAGGTTTTTTTTGCTTGTGATGTGATCGCGCAGCGACGTCGTCCGTCCGTTTGTGCGGCTGTCAGTTAAACTTGCTGTGACACTCTAGAGGTCACATTTTCATGGGGGTCCTTTATGAATTGGTCAAATGTTCACCTTGATGTTTTCTAGGTCAAGTTCGAAACTTGGGTCATGCGCGTCAAATACTAGGTTCAGTAGGTCAAAATTGAGAAAACCTTGTGTCCTCTCTAGAGGCCTTATTTTTTCATAAGATCTTCAGAAAATTAGTCAAGAATGTTCTACCTTGTGATATCTAGTCAAGTTTGAAACGGGGTCAATGCTTCAATAAACTAGGTGTCTGTTGGTCAAATAATAGAAAAAACCTTGTGGACCTCTCTAGAGGCCATATTTTTTCATGGATCTGTAGAAAGTTGATTCTGAATGTTCATCTTGATGATATCTAGGTCAAGTTTGAAACTGGGTTCAACTGCAATCATAATAACTTGGGTCTGTAGTCTAAAAATAGAAAAAAACCTTGTGACCTCTCTAGAGGCCTTACTTTTTCGAATGATCTTCATGATAATTTGTCAGAATGTTCACCTTTATAATATCAGGTCAAGTTTGAAACTTGGTCAATGCCTTCAATAACTAGGTCTGTGGTCAAATAATATAAAAACAACCTCAGTATGTAATAGTTTGTCTGTTTGTTTATCTTGTTGATATCTAAATCAAGTTCGAAACTGGTCATCTTTGGTCAAAATCTAGGTATGTAGGTCTAAAAATAGAAAAACCTAGTGGTCCTCTCTAGGCTATACATTCGAATGGTTCTTCATGAACTTGGTCAGAATGTTCACCTTGATGGATTTCTAAGTCAAGTTTGGAAAATGGTTCACTTGCCATTAATAACCAGGTCAGTAGGTCAAATATTAAATAAACCTTGTGTCCTCTCATAGAGCCATATTTTTCTGGGTTCTGTATGAATGTGATTTGAATGTTCATCTTGATGATAATCTGGTAAAGTTTGAAACTGGGTCAACTGCCAATCAAAAATAGGTCAGTAGGTCTAAAATTAGAATTAACCTTGTGGACCTCTTAGAGGCCATACTTTTGAATGGATCTTCATGAAAATTAGGTCAGAATGTTTCACCTTTATAAGATCTAGGTCAAGTTTGATACTGGTCCACTGCCTTCCACATAACTAGGTAGTAGGTCAATATTATATCATCCTCTGTATGAAAGTTAGTGCTGATTTGGTTTATTTTGATGATATCTAAATCCAAGTTCGAAAACTGTGTCAATGTGGTCATAAACTTGGTAAGTTGGTCGTATAAATAGAAAAACCTTGTGACCTCTCTAGAGGCATACATTCGATTGGATTCTTCCTTGAAATGGTCAGATGTTCACCTTGATGATATCTTAGTCATGTTTGAACTGGGTCACATGCCATTAATAACCAGTCAGTAGGTCTAATAATTAAAAAAAAACTTGTGACCTCTTTGAGGCAATATTTTGCATGGGATTCTGTAGATGTTGTTTGAATGGTCATCATGATGTATATCTAGGTCAAGTTGTGAAAACTGGTCAACTGCAGTCATTAACTAGGTCAGTAGGTTATAAAAATAGAAAAAACCTGTGCCTCTCTAGAGTGCCTTACTTTTGGAATGGATCTTCGTGAATATTGGTCTGAATGTTCACACCTTAATGATATTAGGTAAAATTCGGATAACGGGGTCACATGCCATCAATAAACTAGGTCAGTAGGTCAAATAATTAAAAATCTGTGACCTATAGAGGCTATATTTTTCATTGGATCTTAATGAAAATTGGTCAGATTTTATCTGATGATATCTAGGTCAGGTTTCAACTTTGGGTCAAATGGTGTCAAAAACTAGGTCACTTATGTCAATTATTAGAAAAAATGGAGGCCATACTCTGTTGAAACTGGGTCATGTGGGGACAGGTGAGCGATCAGGACCTTCATGGTCCTACGGTTTGTATGTGATTTTAATCAACTGTTATGGGCATAATATCTTGGTTCCTTTCGAATACTGGCCAGATCCCATCTGGGTTCCAGTGTTATGCCCTTGATGGGCCAAAATTTTGTATTTTTGGCTTGTGACAGCGATAGTGGAACCTTTTGCAATCATTTGTAATAAATTACTTGCTATTGGTTCACTTCGAAACTGGCCAGATCCCATCATGAGTTTCAGTGTTTTGGTCCCTTAAATGTCCAAAACTTGCTATTTTGGCTTTTGCATCCTTATAGAGACTTCTTTTTTGGTGTGTTGTGTAACAAACTTGCAAAATAACCTCTTTGCAACAATAATATCTTGGTTTCCGTGATGAATCTGTCAGATCAGTCATGGTTCTGGAGTTATTTTATCCTGATTGATTATATCAGTAAGTACTTCTAGGACTCATTTAATTTCATTATTGTCATTAGTTGGACTGAGACAGTCAGGGTTGTTAACTATGGACTGATTTTATGTCAAATTACCTCCATGTGTTTCAATAAATATTGATGTATCTCAAGTAACCTTTATAGTTACTGATTTGAATGGTCATTTTGGCCATAAGATGGATCTCGGACATTAAGGGGTAGGATATTACTTTTCGACTGAATTATGAGCTACGTACCTCCTTTATTTTATGTAAATGGAAGATACCTCGCAGCATCTAATGTGAATTGTTGTAATTGTTATTTTAAGTTTCTCCAGCATTAGGTGGGATCTGGTTATTTTTTTTTAAGATATTAAGAAACCCCCCCCCCCCCCCCCCCACCCCATAAGAAGAATTTCTTAAGAATAGTCATTCTTGTTCAAAAATGCGCTTTGAGCCTAGGACATTCAAACTTGGTTTGGAGATTGGCCTTGACATGTATGTGGCTTTGGTCTAAAGGGGCTGTTACAAGAAAACATTTATCCTGATGATGTTTAAAGTGTATGCCTTCTGTGATCTATGTCAAAACTTGATCTTATCACTAAGGGCAATGGTACTCGGGTGAGCGATATAGGGCCATCATGGCCCTCTTGTTTTAACTTATTCCTTTTGTCTGTTGACTTAACTTTGTCATGTGCGGATGTACTGATTTGGCATAGAAATTCGTACATGTCGTCAATTGCTGAAATGTCTTTTTGCAACCGTGCAGGCAGTGCCTTCAATTTGGGTTAATCAAATTTGACATAAAATCTGTTCACACAGTGAGTCTCAGCTGCATCAAAAATGTAGTCGTGTTATGCTTTTAACACAGTCCGGTGCGATTTTTAAAATATAAGGGCCATTAGGGTGGTAACTTTTCAGTGACGCTGAGTATACATGTATGCAAAATGAATTACACGGATTCATTCTCCTGGTAAAATCATCTCAAATCGAGTTTGTTTTTAAAGTGTGTTTGTCATTAAAATTGTGTTACTGAACTCTTATTGGTGTAGTGACTGTGTTTTTAACATTTTTGTAGATGGCCATAATGGATATTAAGTTGTATGGATATATTGTACTCTTATTATGTCACATTCTTAAATTTTAGGTTTTATTAGTTTTATTTAGAATATTATAATGTTATTATTATTAATAATTTGTATGTTGAAATGTGGGCGGCTTGAGCTGAATAATAGACAAATTTTCAAAGAGGCTCCTCCTAAACCAATGTCCCGATTTTAGAATTGATTTCACACTAATAGTCCTTATGTCACACTCTTCCATATTTGTTCAGATTTATACAGTTTATGTCCTAATATCTTGGCCACTGAGGCATAGTCACTTTTTAGCTCACCTGTGCACTAAAGAGCTCAAGGTGAGCTTTTGTGATCGCCTGTGTCCGTCGTTTTCGTTTTCCAAAAGTCGTCCTTCCATTCGTCATCAACAATTTGGACTGTTAACAACCTAGAATGTCATATTGTGGCCATAATATTACTGAAACTTGGTCAGAATGTTACCCTCTATAAAATCTTGGACGAGTCGTTATTGGGTCATTAGGGTCAAATCAACTTAGGTCACCAAGGTCAGATCATAATAAATAAAAAGCTTGTTAACTCATCTAGCGGTCATCAATTTTGGCCAATCGGCATGATATATTGGTCAGAATGGTCAACTCAATAAATTCTTGGACTAATTTTGTTATTGGGTCCATACTGGGTCAATAAATTAGAGCAACAGGTCAAATCAAAGGAAAGCATTGTAAACACTGTAGGTTGCGCATGTTTGACTGTTTGTTCTTCCATGATTTATGGTCTGATGGTTAATCTTGATGATCTCAAGGGTCCAGTTTGTATCTGGATCATGTGAGGGTCAAAAATTAGGTCCCAGGTCAAATCAAAGGAAAAGCTATTTAACACTGTAGAGGCCACATTTATGGACCATTTATTATTGTAACGTGGTCAGGATGTTAATCTTGTGTTATGAAGGTCAAGTTCATATTGGGTCCAATGGGGTAAAATATCTAGGCCTCTTGGGACTTATAAAGGTAAATACTGCTAACTACTAGAGGCCTACATTTATGACTGTATCTTACATGTAAACTTAGTCAGTAATGTTAATCTTGATTGATCTCTTAGGTGCTAGTCGGAATATCTGGTCTTGGGGGTCCAAATATTCTGGGCACTTGGACAGTTCAAGGATAATTCTTTTCAATCTACGACAGTGTACTCTTTGGTTTATGGGGCCGATCTTGTTGTATTGTTACTCCGTATGGAGTTCCCGTAACCGACGTATCATGTTTAGTTGCGGGTGTGCGGCTTTTGTTAGTGCTTGGTATTGGCACAGAATGCTATATAAATGTAAAAATGGTGGATTTCAAAGTTAATAATTATAATCTTTTGAATGAGGTATATGGGTATACTAGGCAATGTTAGGTCCACAATTTATTGAGATTGTATAGGCAATTCTTGATTCTACTATTCAACAAGTAGAATTAGTTCATTTTATCAGTTCAAAGAGATAAAACAAAAATCATGATCCTTCACAAAAACATATGAAAACTATAAATTAAAAATGATTTTATTAACTTTTTAAATTGAGTGTGGATATTTATACCCCCACCAAATCATTTTGGAGAAGGGGGGTATATAGGGTCAGTTTTGTCGCGTCCAGTCCCGTCCGAAATCTATGAAGTATAAAATACACAGAATGGGAATGGTTTTAATCTCGAGTGAGAACGTGTGTCTAGCGTTGATTCTGGGTTATCTTACTAAAAACTAAACAATCAGGCGTGCATGGAGTTCCAATTTGTACCTTTAAAAATACATTTAAAATACATGTGGGGGGCCTCCGTGGGCCGGTGGTTAGGAGTCGTTGACTTCAAATTTCCATTTAGCCCCTCATCGTTGTGGGTTCGAAAACCTCATTTGGGGCGTAGATTTCTTCACGTGAGGAAGCCATCCCGCTGGCTGTAGGAAGGTACGGGGGTTCTACCATGGTGCCCGCTCGTGATGAAATAGTACACGTGGGGCACCTGGGGTCTTCCTTCCACCATTAAAAAGCTGGAAAGTCGCCATATGACATAAAATTGTGTCGGTGCGACGTTAAACCCAACAAAATAAAAAAATTAAATAAATTCAATATCATGTTAGCTTCTAAAAACAAAATTAGTTTTAATGAGAAAGGAGTCTTAAGACAACGAAGTACTATGGGTTTTTTGCACATCGTAAGTAGCGGGGTCTACGGTGATAATTATTTTACCGATGATAATAATTGCTTCGCATACAAAATGGCGCGTGGAGAAAGAGCCACTTTCGGTAAAGAGATCTCGTTTTTTTGTCACGGGAGGTTGGCGAGATTGGCTCTATTTGCCTTTCTAAGTTGCCAATTATTTTATTTTTATAGCTCTTTGCCGAAATCTATTATCTCAGTTATTACTATAATGGATGTGATTCAAACTGAAGTCTGATGTTCCACCCTTATCACCCACATCATGTGAACAACAAGGTGCATAACTTCGGACACATGTTTTTATGTATTATGTCACCTTTTACTTAGAATTTATGGTTATTTTGTTTGTTATTTCACTATTATCTCTGTGTTACCTAATTGGATTTGATTCAGACTTAAAATAGTGTGTTCCACCTCATCCACCCACATCATGTGACATAAGGTGCTAATCTGACATCAATTTTTTTTGAATTAATCATTTCCCCTTTTACTTTAAATTTAAGGTTGATTTCTGATGTATTTTCACTATATTCGCAATTATTACAAAATGGATTTGATTCAAACTTAAAAATAGATGTTCCACCTCATCTCCCACATCATGTGACACAATGGTGCATAACTCTGACACCAATTTTTCATGAAATTATGCCCCTTTTTACTTAGAATTTAAGGATAATTTTGATGTATATTCAACTGTATCTCCAGTTATCTACTAATGGATCTTTGATTTATAACTTAAAAGTGGTGTCCATCATCATCACCCCCACATCATGTGACACAAGGTGCATAACTTGACACCAATTTCTTGATTATGTCCCCCTTTTACTTGAATTTAGGCATACAGGGACACTATATTGCTGAGCACCTATGATAAAATGGTAGTCGCATAATGGCGGATTCAATAGTTCTCAGTTTTTTTTGCTGTAAGAAGGTTTTTCCTTGAACATTTGCTATATAATGGTGAAATCATATTGCATGCCTATACTTGACATACTGGTAGCATTTGCATGTTGAAAAAAGACTCCAAACTGATTTAACATGTGAAATTTATTCATACACCCCTACCCTAAATTGTGATTGTCATTTCAGTGTAAAAAATTACGGTGTGTCCGTTTGACCAGAAATATTTTTCTTGCATCAAACATGACCCCTACTTTTCTTTGGATATTTTTACAGTATTAATGTTGATCTACAAGAAAATGTAAGCTAAAGAAATTTAAAATGGGTCTAGGTGTGTATTGCAGCATTGTGAAAACTTGTCATTTTATATAGAATATATAGTGGTGGCTATTTAGTGTGTTATAACCTATAAGAATTGTCACCCGGTAGAATTACTAAAATTTTCTGTCGTCTGCAAATAAAAAAAAATTTGTAAACATTGCACATCAACCCAGACAATTGATTTTTGAAAGAATTAAGCAAAAAATAAATGATAATTCTATACCAGTGGGGGGAAAAGGGTGTCGGAAATGGCTTGGTTGTACGACAGTAAATAAAAATCCTAGCTATGGAAAAATAACCACAAAACTGCCTGGAGAAACTGTCAGAAAACAATATTATGTGCACAGACTTATGTGTCAGGCCACTAGAAATATTTTAAAAATACCCGAAGGCCTACACGTGTCGCATATATGCCATTTTTCTCTTTGTGTAAACCCGGAACATTTGAGCAGAAATGTGGGGACCAATGCTCAGGCCATAAGTTTAGGGAGTTTTCTTTCAAGGATTGTATTCTATGGTATACAGTAGTTTACTATTTTTGTATAATATTTTTGATAAATATAGCACTATTATATACACAACTTATACAAGGCTTATTTACATTTGTGCGGTTAATATAACTTGTTATATGTGTGCAGTGCCGGCTCAGCTGGCCACAAGGCAGCACAATAATTTTACTTATAACCGTCTTTATTTCATCCTAATATCACACTCTATGCATAAGCATGATCTTTTAGGTGTGGGGTGCTAGAAAAGTCAGGCTTGGGGTCAGTGAGACCCTTTGAATAGTGTAAATCTGTATGTAATTTGTACCTATACTGGCGTGATGCAAAACGACTGCGTCTTGCTCGCGATATGTACCTAGTAGTTTTACGCAACTTGTCATAGTACTCTGTTCTTAAAAGGTGTCTGATAACAGGAGAGCCATGTGACAGTTTTACACCATTTACCCTAGCTTTAAGGATAACAGTGTCAGCAAGCCCATGATTTAGTCTTAGAATCTGGCCGTGGATACGGCCATGGCAGTTGCGGAGAAATGTAACATTTTTGGGCAAGCATGCATTGTAGGATCTGTTCACTGCTTCACATTTCTGTGTAGATGTTAAAAATTTAGTTTTTTCTATGCTTTCTGGACCAAGGAGAATTTCAATACATTTCCTGAGTAAAGTCTCATCATCATCAGTCATTTTAAGCCTGACATTGTCTAGCATATAGTTTTTTGCTTTTCTGTAGTTGCCAGAACAAACCAAGCTGTATTTAGAACATGAGGTACCACAGTAACCTTTGAAACATAGTACTATTTCTGAAATCAATTAGGCATTTTGTGTTTTATTACTTTCAAATTGCTTTTGTACTTCTTATGTGCACTTGATAGCTCTGAAACACACCTAGATTTAATAGATAGAGCAAATCTGTTTTTAGATTAGACTTCTGTTTACCACGGAACATTTTGTCACTAAATGGTGCCCCGTTAATTTGCCTTTTTAGAGAATTTGCTAGGTGCCTCACATCTTTCAAGTGCACAGTTTTAGTTCCTTGACCTTTGTCTACATCAGAATGACCTTTAGAATCTCCATCACCTGTGTGGTGTGAAATCTGAAGATCTTTAGTAATATCCTTAGATACCATTTCATTCCATTTGAGCAGAGACCAGGTGTGCAGTATCAACACCTTTTTAGTTACATTTTGACATGAATAGTTGGAGAGAACTTGAATACCATGGCCATGAGATATGACTTTAGCTATAGAATGCAAAAATATGCAGTATTGTTGCATTTGAGATGAAAAAAAAGACAATTTTCCCATTTTTTACTGAAAAATAAGCTTTTTTTTAACAAAAAAAAATTCACTAAACACTAATTTTGTTCTATATTTTATCACAGTTGCATAATTATAAGTTTTTTTCAGTGTGGTTGTCTTTTCCGCACTTGCTGGTGGTATATTTGATGTAATATCTTACGGGTTTTTTGAAAAAACAGCATTTAATGACTCTATGTGATTCAGCCAAATTTAACGGCTTAAACCGCAGTCTTTGGACAAAATGATGGCTGTACAAAAATAGTGATTTTGAGAAAACTACTGGTTTGTTTGGGCTGAAACTTGTTTTATAAGCTGAATATAGATGAAACTTCACATAGAGAGCAAAAAAGCTGGAAAAAAAAATTCATATTTCCTTATAGGCATACAGACACTAAATAGCCTGAGCACCTATGAAAAAATGGTAGTCGCATAATGGCGGATTCAAATAGTTCTCAGTTTTTTTTTGCTGTAAGAAGGATTTTCCTTGAAATCATTGCTATATATTGGTTGAAATCATATTGCATGCCTATACTTGACATACTGGTAGCATTTGCATGTTGAAAAAAGACTCCAAACTGATTTAACATGTGAAATTTATTCATACACCCCTACCCTAAATTGTGATTGTCATTTCAGTGTAAAAATTACGGTGTGTCCGTTTGACCAGAAATATTTTTCTTGCATCAAACATGACCCCTACTTTTCTTTGGATATTTTTACAGTATTAATGTTGATCTACAAGAAAATGTAAGCTAAAGAAATTTAAAATGGGTCTAGGTGTGTATTGCAGCATTGTGAAAACTTGTCATTTTATATAGAATATATAGTGGTGGCTATTTAGTGTGTTATAACCTTTAAGGTTAATTTTGATGTATTTTCACTATATCTCATTCTGATTGGCTTAGAGCCAAAGGGAAGTAACCTTGTTTTAACTTTTGTACCGAGTTTCTTCCCCGTAAATTCCAGGAATTAGTCTATTTTTAGAAATCCTATTTTTAGATTTTCAGTATTTTTGGTATTTTTTTAACTTTTTTATTATCAGTCCTATGTAAAAAGTAAATACATTTTTCTGTGGTAACATGGGTCGGTAAGACACTTTTTTGTATTCACTTTTAGTGTATCTCTAATATTAGAGATTTTTAGCTCGACTATTCGAAGAATAAGTAGAGCTATCCTACTCACCACGGCGTCGGCGTCGGTGTCGGCGTCGGCGTCGGCGTCACACCCTGGTTAAGTTTTTCGTACCAGTCCACATTTTGACAAAATCTTTTGAGATAAAGCTTTGAAACTTTCAACACTTGTTTACCATCACCATGTCCAGTTATAGGCAAGAGTACATAACTCTGTCAAGCATTTTGACTGAATTATGGCCCCTTTTGACTTAGAAATCTTGGTTAAGTTTTTCGTACCAGTTCATATTTTGACAAAGTCTTTTGAGATAAAGCTTTGAAACTTTCAACACTTGTTTACCATCACCATGACCAGTTATAGGCAAGAGTACATAACTCTGTCAAGCATTTGACGGAATTATGGCCCCTTTTGACTTAGAAATCTTGGTTAAGTTTTTCGTACCAGTTCATATTTTGACAAAGTCTTTTGAGATAAAGCTTTGAAACTTTCAACACTTGTTTACCATCACCATTCCAGTTGTAGGCAAGAGTACATAACTCCATCAAGCATTTGGTTGAATTATGGCCCCTTTTGACTTAGAAAATCTTGGTTAAGTTTTTCGTACCAGTCCACATTTTGACAAAGTCTTTGAATAAAGCTTTGAAACTTTCACACTTGTTTACCATCACAATATCCTTGATAGGCAAGAGTACATAACTACTCAAACATTTTGATTGAATTATGGCCCCTTTTTGACTTAGAAATCTGGTTAAGTTTTTCGTACCATTTATTTTTGTGAAAGTGTTGACATATGGCTTTGAAACTTTATATCTTGTTCAGTATAATGTCTCTATCATAGGCAAGAGTACGTAACTCTCATCGTCTTTTTGGCTGAATTATGGCCCTTTTTGAACTTGGAAACTGGTTCTGTTTTGTAAATGTCCATGTTTTGTCAAGACTATTTGACATATGGCTTTTAAACTTTTAACACTAGTTTATCAACATGATTTCCATCTGTAGGCAAGAGTACATAACTCTGTCAACTATTTTGACTGAATTATGGCCCTTTTTGGACTTGGAAATTAGTTAAATTTTTCATATAAGTCCATGTTTTGCCTAACATATAACTTAACATATTTGCCATCATGGTCACACATTGCCATTTAGTGCAAGACTAATCGAAATCCACAAATACAGGAACATTTTTTGTTTAATCCATTTTTTTGTTTAGTCTGAAAATCTATGGAAATATTTTGACCCCATTCTTCAATCAATTCTTCGAATAGTCGAGCGCGCTGTCATCCGACAGCTCTTGTTTATATTTACCTCATCCCTCATCCAGGGCACATAATTATTATACTAGTATTACTTAAATGTAGAAGCCCAGGATGAAGTACTCCAAAGACGAGTAAACTTCTTTTTAAGTATTAAGCTTTTTTGACATTTTTAGCTCGACTATTCGAAGAATAAGTAGAGCTATCCTACTCACCACGGCGTCGGCGTCGGTGTCGGCGTCGGCGTCACACTTTGGTTAAGTTTTTCGTACCAGTCCACATTTTGACAATGTCTTTTGAGATAAAGCTTTGAAACTTTCAACACTTGTTTACCATCATCATGGCCAGTTATAGGCAAGAGCACATAACTCCATCAAGGATTTTGGCTGAATTATGGCCCCTTTTGACTTAGAAATCATGGTTAAGTTTTTCGTACCAGTTCATATTTTGACAAAGTCTTTTAAGATAAAGCTTTGAAACTTTCAACACTTGTTTACCATCACTATGGCCAGTTAAAGGCAAGAGTACATAACTCCATCAGGGATTTTGGCTGAATTATGGCCCCTTTTGACTTAGAAATCTTGGTTAAGTTTTTCGTACCAGTTCATATTTAGACAAAGTCTTTTGAGATAAAGCTTTGAAACTTTCAACACTTGTTTACCATCACCATGTCCAGTTATAGGCAAGAGCACATAACTCCATCAAGCATTTTGGCAGAATTATGGCCCTTTTTGACTTAGAAATCTGGGTTAATATTTCATACCAGTTCATATTTTGACAAAGTCTTTTGAGATAAAGCTTTGAAACTTTCAACACCTGTTTACCATCACCATGTCCAGTTATAGGCAAGAATACATAACTCCATCTAGGATTTTGGCTGAATTATGGCCCCTTTTGACTTAGAAATCTTGGTTAAGTTTTTCGTACCAGTTCATTTTTTTGTAAAGTGTTTGACATATGGCTCTGAAACTTTTATCACTTGTTTAGTATAACAGTCTCTCTATCTGTAGGAAAGAGAACATATTAACTCTGTCATCCATTTTGGCTGAATTATGGCCCTTTTTGGACTTTGAAATTGGTTCTGTTTTCATACAAGTCCATGTTTTGTCAAAACTATTTGACATATGGCTTTTAAACTTTGAACACTTGCTTATCATTATGATTTACATCTGTAGGCAAGAGTACATAACTATTTTGACTGAATTATGGCCCTTTTTGGACTTTGAAATTGGCTCATATATTGCCATTTAGTGCAAGACTTATCGAAATCAAAGTAATACAGGAACATTGTTTGTCTAATCTATTTATTTCTTTTGTCTGAATATCTGTGGAAATATTTTGACCCCATTCTTCAATCAGTTCTTCGAATAGTCGAGCGCGCTGTCATCAGACAGCTCTTGTTATATTATTCTAAGTATTTTTAGCTCATCTGATTTTTTGAAAAAAAATGATGAGTTATTGTCATCACTTGAGCGGTTGTCGGCGTCGGCGTCGGCGTCGGCGTTGCTTGGTTAAGTTTTATGTTTAGGTCAGCTTTTCTCCTAAACTATCAAAGCTATTGCTTTGAAACTTGGAATACTTGTTCACCATCATAAGCTGACCCTGTATAGCAAGAAACATAACTCCATCTTGCATTTTGCAAGATTTATGGCCCCTTTTGTACTTAGAAAATATCAGATTTTTTGGTTACGTTTTATGTTTAGGTCAACTTTTCTCCTAAACTATCAAAGCTATTGCTTTGAAACTTGGAATACTTGTTCACCATCATAAGCAGACCCTGTACATCAAGAAACATAACTCCATCTTGCTTTTTGCAAGAATTATTGCCCCTTTTGGACTTAGAAAATCAGTTTTCTTGGTTAAATTTTATGTTTAGGTCATCTGTTATCCTAAACTATCAAAGCTATTGCTTTAAAACTTGCAACAGTTTTTCACCATCATAAGTGGACCCTGTACAGCAAGAAACATAACTCCATCCTGCTTTTTGCAAGAATGATGGCCCCTTTTGGACTTAGAAAATATCAGATTTCTTGGTTAAGTTTTATGTTTAGGTCAACTTTTTCTCTTAAACCATCAAAGCTATTGCTTTAAAACTTGCAACTGTTGTTCACCATCATAAGCTGACCCTGTAAAGCAAGCAACATAACTCCATCCTGCTTTTTGCAATAATTATTGCCCCTTTTGGACTTAGAAAAATCATTTTCTTGGTTGAATATTATGTTTAAGTCAACTTTTCTCATAAACTATCAAAGCTATTGCTTTAAAACTTGCAACAGTTTTTCACCATCATAGGTGGACACTGTACATCAAGAAACATAACTCTATCCTGCTTTTTGCAAGAATGATGGCCCTTTTTAGACTTAGAAAATCATGGGTAGGACAATATTTCTATTATACAAAAAAAATCAGATGAGCGTCAGCACCCGCAAGGCGGTGCTCTTGTTAAGATTACTTATGGTTGCCATTCTTCTGTGACAAGACTGTATGGTGGGGGTATGAGTCACTCCTGTGACAGTTCTAGTTTTACTCGGAAAATGGTAAGGTTAGTACAATAAGCCTCTGCAATTTTGTCAGGTGCGATAATCATCGTTTAAAAAGTTGATACTAGTATCTTAATTCTCGATTGCGAAACTAGTTCTTACAACTTTGATTAATCGCTCTCAGCATACATTCTAGATGGAATAAACCTCGAGTTTAGATTTTTAGCTCGACTATTCATAGAATAGTGAGCTATTGCACTCGCCCATGCGTCGGCGTCCGTCCACGTCCGCATCCGCGTCCCGATTTTGGTTAAGGTTTTGTATGTAAGCTGGTATCTCAGTAACCACTTGTGGGAATGGATTGAAACTTCACACACTTATTGACTGTGACAAACTGACTTACATAGCACAGGTTCCATAACTCTATTTTGCTTTTTTACAAAATTATGCCCCTTTTTCGACTTAGAAATTTTTGGTTAAGGTTTTGTATGTAAGCTGGTAACTCAGTAACCACTTGTGGGAATGGATTGAAACTTCACACACTTATTCACTGTGATGAACTGATCTACATTGCACAGGTTCCATAACTCTATTTTGCTTTTTTACAAAATTATGCCCCTTTTTCGACTTAGAAATTTTTGGTTAAGGTTTTGTATGTAAGCTGGTATCTCAGTAGTTACTAATGGGAATGGATTGAAACTTCACATACTTGTTCACTATCATGATTTGACATGCACTAAGCAAGTCCCATAACTCTACTCTCTTTTTTTCAAAATTATGCCCCTTTTTCGACTTAGCAGTTTTTGGTTAAATTTTTGTATGTAATCTGATATCTCAGTATCCACTAATTGGAATGGATTGAAACTTCACACACTTGTTCACTGTCATGATCTAACATGCACTGTGAAGGTCCCATAACTCTACTTGGCATTTTTACAAAATTATGCCCCTTTGACTTAGCACTTTTTTGTTAAGTTTTTGTATGTAAGCTGGTATCTCAGTATCCACAAATTGGAAAGGATTGAAACTTCACACACTTGTTCACTGTCATGATATGACATGCAGTACAGAGGTTCAATACCTCTACTTTGCATTTTACAAAATTATGCCCCTTTTTCAACTTGTATTCATTCAATTGACAAGGCTGTTGAATAGTCGAGCGTTGCTGTCCTCCGACAGCTCTTGTTTAGTTGTGTTGTAAAATTAGAAATGCAACAAATAGTTTAAAACAAAAGCAAACTCATCACAAATTGCTGTACCTTGTAGAAAAATGATAGAATTTTGTGATTTTACAAGTTATTTTATTTTTCTGATACTCTGGATGCCCAGGACAAACCAAAATTATAATTATGGTCCAGTATACCGGAGCACACCTCACTAAAATGATTATATTTATACTTTGAAAATGCCAATTTTTATAATTTATATAGCATTCTGTTGCCAATAAATTGCTTTATAATGTGCCGAAAACCACATCTAAAAATGATAAGCGGTTACGGAACTAGGTATGTAAGTTTTTGTTTTTTTTCTATGTTGTACAACACCTGTATGTTCTTTTTATTTGTTTGTTTGTTTGTTTTGGGTTTAATCATGATATGAACTTGCGCACCTACTATTTTTCATCTGGGTCCGCCCCTATTTCCAGAGTAATGGCCCCTGAAATAGTAAAAAAAATGCACATTTTTACCTAATTATGTGCCTCACTCAGAAAGTATTTAAAGGTCCATTACTAAGGGAAAGTGAGTTGGCAATTTTTTTCATAGCCAGTGCATAGACTTCTGCAAGACACTAAATAATGAAGATTGGCAGGTCAAAATTTACATAAGGTCTTTGGAACTCAAAGAAATGTATGTGTATTATGTTGAAATTTCAATGAATCGACAGAATGACCCCCCAGGTCTTTTTAACTTTCTTCATACTTCATAGAAAAATAATTGTACATATACTGCGATTTATTTCGAATTTCTACATACCAACTTTCATTTTCCAATAAAATGAAATAGTTTCTGTGCTTTTTAAAAGAAATTAAAATGTTCACTTTCCTTAGTATTGGACATTTAATGTAAATTCATGAAACCTTGCTTGAGTCTTTATCATAATGTGACCTTGCACACTTGGCATTCTTCTTGAGAATTTTAGTGTTTATTACAGAGTTATGGCCCTTGAAATAGCCAAAATAGTGGATTATTTGTTTGCGATGCTCATAGCTCAAAAAGTATATGGTATAAAATAATGAATCCTTTTCATAATTTTTTTTTTGAGGCTGCAAACATCTGAATTATTGCCCTTTATTTGTGACAAATGTACCAGTTGGGGGCACACCCTGTGTCCTACAGACACATTCTAGTCTTTATATTTATTTAGTTGAAATTTTAAAAATCTTCTTGTGTGAAGCTGTTGGCCATATTTTAAGATAATTTTACGCAAATGGTCCTTGTGTGACCCTCTACCAAGATTGTTCAAATTTTTTTTTAATTTGTCAAAAAACATGGCCACCAGAGGGTGTGGTCACTTTTCCCTATATATATATATATATATATAGTGGAGACTTCCAAAATCTTGTGTGAAACTGCTAGCCTGATTTTAAAATAATTTTACAAATGGTCCTTGTGTGACCCTTTATACGAAGAGTGCTCAGATTATTCCAATTCGACAAAAAACATGGCTTCCAGGGGGCATGGTCACTTTTCCTTATATGTTAGTAGTAAAAACTTAGAAAATCTTCTTGTATGAAACTGTTAGCCCGATTTTAAAATAATTATACACAAAATGTACTTGTTTGACATTCTCCGAAATCTTATAGTATTCAAATTTTTTGGATTTGTCAAAAAACATGTCTGCCAGAGGGCGTGGACACTTTTCATCAACATTTTCTTTATCTTCTTTATCTTTAAAGGACATCTCTTCCAAAACCACTGAATGTATTTTGATGAAACTTAACACAAATGATCTCTGGGTAGCTCTCTTTCAAAGTTGTTCAAATGTTTCTTGTTTATTGAACATGTTGGTCTTTTTGGTTAAAAATAGATTTTCAGCTATCAGATTTCAAAAATCTTCTCTAGAGCTTTGATATTTGGCATGTGGGTTTGACTCGCTACCATAATTATGTCTCTCCCCCTCTGGGGGAGACATTGTTTTTGCCCTGTCCGTACCTCACACTTCATTTCCGAGCAATAACTGGACAACCATTTGACCTAGAACCTTCAAACTTCATAGGGTTGTAGGGCTGCTGAGGTAGACGAACCCTATTGTTTTATGTGTCACTCCGTCAAAGGTTAAGGTCACAGGGGCCTGAACATTGAAAACCATTTCCGATCAATAACTAGAGAACCACTTGAACCAGAATGTTGAAACTTCATAGGTTGATTATTCATGAAGAGTAGATGACCCCTATTGATTTTGGGGTCACTCTGTCAAATGTCAAGGTCACAGGGGCCTGAACATTGAAAACCATTTCTGATCAATAACTAGAGAACCACTTGACCCTGAATGTTGAAACTTCATAGGATGATTGATCATGAAGAGTAGATGACCCCTATTGATTTTGGGGTCACTCCGTCAAAGGTCAAGGTCACAGGGGCCTGAACATTGAAAACCATTTCCGATCAATAACTAGAGAACCACTTGACCCAGAATGTTGAAACTTCATAGGATGATTGGTCATGAAGAGTAGATGACCCTGTTGATTTTGGGGTCACTCCATCAAAGGTCAAGGTCACAGGGGCCTGAACATTGAAAACCATTTCCGATCAATAACTAAAGAACCACTTGACCCAGAATGTTGAAACTTCATAGGATGATTAATCATGAAGAGTAGATGACCCCTATTGATTTTGGGGTCACTCCATCAAAGGTAAAGGTCACAGGGGCCTGAACATTGAAAACCATTTCCGATCAATAACTAGAGAACCACTTGAACCAGAATGTTGAAACTTCATAAGTTGATTATTCATGAAGAGTAGATGACCCCTATTGATTTTGGGGTCACTCTGTCAGATGTCAAGGTCACAGGGGCCTGAACATTGAAAACCATTTCCGATCAATAACTAGAGAACCACTTGACCCAGAATGTTGAAACTTCATAGGATGATTGGTCATGAAGAGTAGCTGACCCCTATTGATTTTGGGGTCACTCCGTCAAAGGTCAAGGTCACAGAGGCCTGAACATTGAAAACTATTTCCAATCCGTAACTTGAGTACCACTTGGCCCAGAATGTTGAAACTTCATAGGATGATTGTACATGCACAGTAGATGACCCCTATCGGTTTTGGGGTCACTCCTTTAAAGGTCAAGGTCACAGGGGCCTGAACATTGAAAACCATTTCCGGTCAATAACTTGAGAACCACTTGACCCAGAATGTTGAAACTTAATAGGATGATTGGTCATGCAGAGTAGATGACCCCTATCAATTTTGGGTTCATTCTGTTAAAGGTCAAGGTCACAGAGGCCTGAACATTGAAAACCATTTCCGGTCAGTAACTTGAGAACCACTTGACCTAGAATGATGAAATTTCATAGGATGATTTGTCATGCAGAGTAGACGACCCCTAACGATTTTGGGGTCACTCTGTTAAAGGTCAAGGTCACAGGGGCCTGAACATGGAAAACCATTTCCAATCAATAACTAGAGAACCACTTGACCCAGAATGTTGAAACTTCATAGGATGATTAATCATAAAGAGTAGATGACCCCTATTGATTTTGGGGTCACTGTCAAAGGTCAAGGTCACAGGGGCCTGAACATTGAAAATATTTCCGATCAATAACTAGAGAACCACTTGACCCAGAATGTTGAAACTTCATAGGATGATTGGTCATTAAGAGTAGATGACCCGTATTGATTTTGGGGTCACTCCGTCAAAGGTCAAGGTCACAGGGGCCTGAACATTGAAAACTATTTCCAATCAGTAACTTAAGTACCACTTGACCCAGAATGCTGAAACTTCATAGGATGATTGTACATGCACAGTAGATGACCCCTATCGATTTTGGGGTCACTCCGTTAAAGGTCAAGGTCACAGGGGCCTCAACATGGAAAACCATTTCCAATCAATAACTTGAGAATCTCTCGACCCAGAATGTTGAAACTTCATAGGATGATTGTTCATGCAGAGTAAATGACCCCTATTGTTTTTTGGGTCACTCCGTTAAAGGTCAAGTCACAGGGTCCTGAACATTGATAACCAGTTCCGATCAATAACTTGAGAACCACTTGATCCAGAATGTTGAAACTTCATAGGATGATTGAACATGCAGAGTAGATGACCCCTATTGATTTTGGGGTCAGTCTATTAAAGGTCAAGGTCACAGGGGCCTGGTCATGTAAAATCATTTTTTTGGAAATAACTTGAGAACCACTTGACCTAGAATGTTGAAACTTAATAGGATGATTGGACATGCAGAGTAGATGACCCCTATTTATTTTGAGGTCACTTGATCAAAGGTCAAGGTCACAGGAGCCTGAACAGTGACTCGAGAACCACTAGACCAAGAGTGTTGAAATTTTGCGGGATTACTTGACATGCCATGTAGATGATCCCTATTGTAGCCAACCGTTTCTTTGACTTTCGCTCCTGACCCCTATTGACTTCTTACCTATAGGACTTTGCATTGGGGGAGACATGCACTTTTTTACAAAAGCAATTTCTAGTTTTAGATAGGAGCATATCTTCTTCATGCATGAAGGGATTTTGATGAAAATTGGCACAATTGTTCATCATTATAAGACGGAGTGTCTTGCGCAAGAACCAGGTCCCTAGGTCTAAGGTCAAGGTCACACTTAGAGGTCAAAGGATACAAGAATGAAAACTTTGTCCGGAGCATTTCTTCTTCATGCATGGAGGGATTTTGATATAACTTGGCACAAATGTTCACCACCACGAGGCGGAGTGTCATGCTTAAGAACCAGGTCCCTAGGTCTAAGGTCAAGGTCACACTTAGTGGTCAAAGGATACAAGAATGAAAACTTTGTCCGGAGCATTTTCTTCTTCATGCATAGAGGGATTCTGATTAACTTGGCACAAATGTTCACCACCACAAGACGGAGTGTCATGCTTAAGAACCAGGTCCCTAGGTCTAAGGTCAAGGTCACACTTAGAGGCCAAATGTCAAATACAAGAATGACTGTCCAAAGCATTTCTTCTGCATGCATGGAGGGATTTTGATGTAACTTGGCACAATTATACACCATCATGAGACGAAGTGTCATGCTTAGTTCCCTTCTTTAGAATTACTTCCCTTTGTTGTTATTATAAATAGCTTATATTGTAACTTTTTCATTACTAGACTTAGGGGAAAATCGAGACTACTTTTCTGTAGTACAACATTCATGTTACATCCAATTTTGAGGTGTATTTTGACCAATCTCTACCTGGTCAAGATTTTTGTGTGGACTTACAATTTTTATGCCCCCGAAGGGAGGCATATAGTTTTTGAACAGTCTGTCAATCTGTCGGTCTGTCAGTCTGTCCGCAATTTTCGTGTCCGGTCCATATCTTTGTCATCAATGGATGGATTTTCAAATAACTTGGCATGAATGTGTACCACAGTAAGACGACGTGTCGCGTGCAAGACCCAGGTCCGTAGCTCAAAGGTCAAGGTCACACTTAGACGTTAAAGGATAGTGCATTGATGGGCGTGTCCGGTCCATATCTTTGTCATCCATGGATGGATTTTCAAATAACTTGGCATGAATTTGTACCACAGTAAGACGACATGTTGCGCGCAAGACCAAGGTCCGTAGCTCAAAGGTCAAGGTCACACTTAGACGTTAAAGGATTGTGCATTGATGGGCGTGTCCGGTCCATATCTTTGTCATCCATGGATGGATTTTCAAATAACTTGGCATGAATGTGTACCACAGTAGGATAACGTGTCACGCGCAAGACCCAGGTCCGTAGCTCAAAGGTCAAGGTCACACTTAGACGTTAAAGGATAGTGCATTGATGGGCGTGTCCGGTCCATATCTTTGTCATCCATGGATGGATTTTCAAATAACTTGGCATGAATGTGTACCACAGTAAGACGACGTGTCGCGCGCAAGACCCAGGTCCGTAGGTCAAAGGTCCTAAACTCTAACATCGGCCATAACTATTCATTCAAAGTGCCATGGGGGGCATGTGTCATCCTATGGAGACAGCTCTTGTTTTTTTTAAAGATTAACTTCCCTTAGTTGTTACTATAAATAACCTATACTGTAACTTTTTTATAAGGCCTAAAAAGTTTGTTTGTGGACTTAGAAAAACAAAAGAATTACAATGATTACTAAACAACCACAAATTAAAATTCCATCTGCAAATACAGGTGCTAGAGTATAGATTTGCTGTGACGGGCGTATATTGTGACATTCTGGCACTCTTGTTTGTATATAATTTTTTAAGGATAACTAAAACATTAAAAAAAAATGGAAGAAGACTTAGCTCAGGAAAATAGCTTTCTTTCTTTACCTTTTTCTGCTATAAAAATATATACTAAAATGTCCAGCTGACTGCCCGCAAATTCAACTACTTGCTTACTAGGTGACCCAGGATGTTTGAATTCTTGCTAATCACTTGCAGCACCCAGATAAGTATATTAGAAGCATGTGTATACAAAAGAAGATCCGGTATTATATTTGAAGTACGTCATATTGAATTTTGTACAAAGCATAATTTCATACATTATCCATATGATTCATTGAGGAAAATTTTGTCCATTATAGTCATACATGTGATACGTCCCGGATTGTCCGGGATTGTCCCGGAAATTACATACTCGTCCCGGTGTCCCGGACAGTCTTTAAATGTCCCGGAAAAATAAAAATAATCCCCCCAAAAACTTGTTTTTTTGTCTATAAGTTGTTGAATTTTACACAATAAACAGTCCCCGGTGTCACATTGTTTATTCCTAATCAGTTTCATGCCCTCGAGCGGGACACATGTTGATTAAGTCCGCTTTGATCACGCAACGATCTTTTGATGACACTGATTAAGTTACAGTCGGTTATTATGATGACCCTGATTAAGAACTGACAGGATTATGCAATCAATAACTGTTAAATTAGGAACAATAGTCGTAAATCTCTTTGTTTTTAGCATGTTTGGCGGTAAAGCTACATGTAGCCTTTATGGAAGAGATTATTGAAAAGGGTCAGTTAAACGATAATTATTTTAAAAGGTTGTAATAATTTAAGATCAAGATCGATTGTCACACATATTCTAAATTAAAATATTGAATGCCTTTGCCGACCGACCCATGGAAATTGACCCGACTCCAAATATTTTATATTGGCGATTTTATTTACAAGATATATTTTATTCCTTTAAGGATTCAATTTAATTATTAGATAAATGTTTAAGCTTTAGAATGATACCAAATTAGCTAGAATCTAAATCACGATGACCAGGTTGATTCTTCGTATATAGTAAGTCACCTCGGGAAGGCAATAAATTCACGTGCCGAACTCTAGATGTGTATTACCCGTACATGTATTTACCTCCCTTGGAAAGCTAGACGACATTTGCAGCAAATTAAAACATTGTAAGCGAGTGAACAATGTTTATCTCGCAAAACTACATGTAATATTACGATATTTTTGCATGAAACAGACAAATACCAATGTCACGATGTATGTCCCGGACAAAAGGTAAAAATTCCGGAAATTTTAATTCAGAATCCCAGAAACATTCTGAAAAATTATGGCATGTATGATTATAGTCCAACCATCTTTTGGTTGTCATAGTAGCAAGTAAATACTGAAGTGGGACAAACCTTTTAGCCCAAGATGAGTTGTTTGGATCACATTAATATATAAGTTTTAAAAACCTGGGAGAGACCTTACATTATCTTTAAACCATCTGGATGATTTGAGTTTTGATTATATTATTGTTGTAGGTATGTGTCACGTAATCATCTAAAAGATACAGCCAACCATGTGATCCTGGGAACCCAGCAGTTTAAACCTACAGAGTTTGCAAACCAGATAAACCTAAATATGGACAATGGTTGGGGAATTTTGAGGTGTATTATTGATATATGCTTCAAACTGAAGGAAGGAAAATACCTGATCATGAAAGATCCTAACAAGGTAACTGCTTATTAAATGATTGCATTTTTAGCTCAGCTATTCAAAGAATAAGGAGAGCTATGATACTCACAATGGCGTCGGTGTCTGCATCACAAAATTAAGTTTTTAGTACTCGTCCTTGTTTTGACATATAGCTATGAAACTGTTAACAATTGTGTACTGTCAACATGTCCAGTTGAATGATGGGCCCTTTTTAACTTACAAATCTTGGTTATGTTTTTCTTACTAGTTCATATTTTGTGTAAACTGTTAGTCATATGGCTTTGAAACTTTTGTCACTTGTTTATTATATCAGTCTCTATCTGTAGGCAAGAGTACTTAACTCTGTCAACTACTTTAGCTGAATTATGGCCCATTTTAGCTCATCTGATTTTTATGCCCCCACTTTGGGGGGTGGGAGGGGGGAACATATAGATTTGCCCTTGTCCGTCCGTCCTTCGAGAAAGTTGTGTTTTGCCTGGCTCCAAAAGTATTTGACGTAGAGTCGCAAAACTTCACAGGAATGTTAGTCAGCATGTCAGCATATGTAGTTGTGCACCTGGGGTTTTGCGTCCAGATTCATTCAGTCATGTAAGAGTTATGGCCCCTGACTTTGTAAAAATTGGTCATTTTAATGTTGTGTCGCGCATAGCTCCCAAAAGTATTTGACCTAGAGTCGCCAAAGTTTACAGTAATGTAGGTCAGCATGTGCAGTTGTGCACCTGGGGTTTCGCATCCGGATTCATTAAGTCTTGTAGGAGTGATGGCCCCTGACTTACTTAAAAACTGGTCATTTTAATGTTGTGTTGCACATAGCATTAGAGTTACCAAAGTTTACAGGAATGTTGGTCAGCATGTGCAGTTAAGAGTTACGACCCTTGACCTAGGAAAAAATTGTCATTTTAATGTCATGTAGTGGGGGCATCTGTGTCCCATGGACACATTTCTAGTTTGAAAAAAAAGATTATTTATTTATTTATTTTGTTGGGTTGAACGTCGCACCGACACAATTTTAGGTCATATGGCGACTTTCCAGCTTTAATGGTGGAGGAAGACCCCAGGTGTCCCTCCGTGCATACTTCCATCACGAGCGGGCACCTGGGTAGAACCACCGACCTTCCGTAAGCCAGCTGGATGGCTTCCTCACGTGAAGAATTCTACGCCCCAAATGAGGTTTCGAACCCACATCAATGAGGGGCAAATGGTTTGAAGTCAACGACTCTAACCGCTCGGCCACGGAGGCCCCTTGAAAAAGAAGATGAGTTGGCAATTGCCTGGTTTTTATGTTTACGTCAGCTTTTCTCTTAAACTATCAAAGCTATTGCTTTGAAACTTGCAACATTTGTTCACCATCAATAGTTGACCCTGTACAGAAAGAAACGTAATTCTATCCTGATTTTTGCAAGAATTATGGCCCTTTTTGGACTTAGAAAATCAGATTTCTTTGTCAAGTTTTGTGTTTAGAAACTGTCAGAGCTATTACTTTAAAACTTGCAACTTGTTCAACATCAATAGCTGACTCTGTACAGCAAGAAACATAATAGACCTTTATCACGGACACGGACATGGAAATGGAAATGTAAACGTACTCTGTACTTCAGTCAAATTTGGGGGATTTTCTCAAACATGTTTTAGGAATCATGGTAACTTGTTGTATACTTAGTGTGTATTGACAATATGTATAATCATAATTATAGCGCATTTCTTTTAAATTGTTAAATTGTGTAGAGGTAAAGTTTAACCGTGCAAAGCTGCATGCTGTATATGTTTACAGAAACACACAGATCTTTGACGTATTTGTAATTGTTTGGGAAAGGGTGGGTGTTCTAAAATAATTAAAAGATACACAAGGAATTGAAAAAGAAAGGAATATGAATAGAAATTACAAAAATAACTGATGGTTGGTGTAGGGGTGTATTTGGGAGAATGCTAAAATATAAGAAGAACATAAAACTTATTTATTTGTTGTCTCACGTTTTGGTGGTCAGGGTGAAACAGTCAGTGGGATTGAGGTAAAAGGATATTTAGAAACAATATCAGCCATAACACGGCCTGTAAACACCGGATCTACATACTTTTGATGGCTAGCAAGGTAGCGGAGGAAATTGCTAATAAATGATACTTCCAATGAGGCTCTTAGTAGTAAAAAAGACTACACTTTGTAACAATTTGGAACCTTATTTCAATTAAACGTTTAGTTTTATCATAAATGACTGTACCTTACATTTATGAAGATCGATTTTCAGAGGTTTACTGTTTAACATTAGCACTTTTGAGAGTTGCGATTTAGGTCCTGTTTAAACAACGTCAAAACGAAAGTTAAGTTTTGCAATATATTCCGTTCCGGTTTGTACAATATTAGTATTTCACAGAAATGGTACCTATTTATTTGAAAAGCTTACATTTTTTACAAAATAAATAATGTGGTTCACTGTTTGTTCTTACTTGCCTATTTACACTTTTGAGATGAAGCCATTGCCGCTTGTACATGCATAAAGAGTTGGAGCATAATTTATGAGATATTTACCCTTTAACAAGATCAATCCTGAAGAAATGATTCTTTTTTATTATAGTGACTGTAGTAAAGGCATTGAGGAGGTTCACCTAAACATTTAACAACGCTATTTCAAAATATGAGGTTTCATGATTATAGGGAAATTTAGAAGGTGGCTAACTTTACCCAAGAGCAAAGAGCAACACCGACGACGGCATGAGTTCAATATAGACATTCTTATTAGCTTGAATTGATTGAGCTCAATTACTGTTAATAACAAAGAGATGTTCCACAAAACTTTGATTATAGGTAGCTTTCCATATATGGGGTAAATGCAGCTAATTTCAACTTGTTTATTACTGAAAATAGAAACAAAGGTTTTCGGTCAATAACTAAAGTTTGGAATGATATATTGTCACCAAACTTGAGAAATAGCATGGTTATTAAAATAGAAAAAGTGGAAACTCCACAGGTCGCTCAACACAACAAAAACGAAAATGTTGCAGGCTCGGTTTGATTGAGCCAGTTCATGGACGGTAGTGGAAATCCATGCTACCGCCCACGCCCTCTAGCCCCGGGTTGAGCAGAACTCAACATTTACACATGCTAAAAGTACAAAAAGCAATTTAAAAGCTTGTGATTGCATTACAGCTGCTTGGTTCAAAGTCCTGTATCTAAATTAATAGATTATGTTCTGCCATAAACTATACTTATTTGAGTGAAGAGAACTATCCATGGGCTATTTGAGTTGAGGTCAGAATTGTTTTACCCATACAAAGAAACGGCTACCGTCCAATGAATTTAGTTCAGAATGTATTTTCTGTCACTACGATGAAATTTGTTTTAATTGTGTTGTTTGCTAGACTGGTGCTTGATAGACTAGCAAAATGATTCTCATAAATTTACAAAATTAAAAAAAAAGATATTTTATCAAATGGCAGACAATTTTTTTTATTAGATGTATACGTAAATATAAAGTCTTCGTCTGTGTTCTCCTTCGTGACAAGATTTATTCGCAGCAGAGGATAACACTGAGAATTATAAAGATATGTTGTGTCTTGATAAAGTGGCGAAAACCTTTAAAATATCTTTAAAATAAAACAAATCCCTGTGGTTACGTTTCAATTTTTGTGTTTTGAGAAATTCCCCAGACTTTGACCATAGTACATAGTACGATTACATTGTCCGTGTCCGTTATAAAGGTCTATTTCCATCCTGATTTTTAGCTCTCCTGAGCACAAAATGCTCAAAGGTGAGCTTTTGTGATCGCCCTGTGTCCGTCGTCCATCCGTCCTTCGTCAACAATTTGACTGTTAACACTCTAGAGGCCACATTTTTGGCCCAATCTTAATGAAACTTGGTCAGAATGTTACCTTTAATAAAATCTTGGATGAGTTCGATATTGGGTCATCTGGGGTCAAAAACTAGGTCACCAGGTCAAATCAAAGGAAAAGCTTGTGAACACTCTAGAGGTCACATTTTTGACCCAATCTTAATGAAACTTGGTCAGAATTTTACCCTTAATAAAATCTTGGACGAGTTAGATATTGGGTCATCTGGGGTCAAAAACTAGGTCACCAGGTCAAATCAAATGAAAAGCTTGTTAACACTGTAGAGGCCACATTTATGACTGTATCTTCATGAAACTTGGCCAGAATGTTAATCTTGATGATCTCAAGGTCCAGTTTGAATCTAGGTAATGTAGGATCAAAAACTAGGTCACCGGGTCAAATCAAAGGAAAAGCTTGTTAACACTCTAGAGGTCACAATTTTGGTCCAATCTTAATGAAACTTGTTCAGAATGTTACCCTAAATAAAATTTTGAACGAGTTCGATATTAGATCATCTGGGGTCAAAAACTAGGTCACCCTGTCAAATCAAAGGAAAAGCTTGTTAACACTCTAGAGGCCACATTTATGACTGTATCTTCATGAATCTTGGTCAGAATGTTAATCTTGATGGTCTTAAGGTCCAGTTTGAATCTGGGTCATGTAGGATAAAAAAAACTAGGTCACCAGGTCAAAATCAAAGGAAAAGCTAGTTTAAGTTAACACACTGTAGAGGCCACATTTATGACCATATCTTAATGAAACTGGTGGAGGAGTCAAAAAGTAGGTCACTAGGTCAAATCAAAGGAAAAGCTAGTTAACACTTTAGAGACCACATTTATGACCATATCTTAATGAAACTTGGTCAGAATGTTAATCTTGATAATCTTTAGGTCAGGTGAGCGATACAGGGCCTTCATGGCCCTCTTGTTTTTTAAAGCGGCAGGTTTGTAAAACGTAGAATCAAAAAGTAAAGGTCTAATTAAAAAAATATTTATATCGGTTTCTCTTTTGATGTCTCATTAAATGCAATGACCATTTGTTTCTTTTTACCAGCCTTCATACTAGCCTTTTGAAATAAAATAATCCGTGAAATAAAAGAAGTGGGTCCCAGTCAAAAGAATTTGGATCCAGTCCAAAGCATCTGGGTCCAGTCAAAAATGTTTAATATAATGCTGTCGGCTACCTGCAAACATTAAAGGATGTACCGCGCAGCCACTGTTGTGTCACGTGCTAATTACAGACCGATTACCAAGGTGACGATCAGAACATTTGGCACGTTTATTGATTATCTGAGGGTACGATCAACAATTTCCTGCTTGGCAGGTGATTGTGTATTGAGATTTCAGACCGAAATTTGTACTTTTTCTCCATTTTTAGCGGACTAATTTTTTTCATTTTTTCACTTTATGAATTGGTCTAAAAAGTCAGAAATCGGTCCAAAACCGACAAACCAAATTTCTGGAGCCCTGTTGCCTAGTGTTCCTCTACCAAAATTGTTAGTGCACCATCATCAGATAGTGGGCTATTCAAATCAATCTGCATCTGTGGTGCGTCATCCTTGCATCTGTCCATCCGTGCTTTAACAATTTCTCATTATCACATCTCCTCAGAAACTACTGGGGGGGATTTTGACCAAACTTTTTGTCAGAATGATGTATTGGTACCCTAGTTGACCTCTAAAAATCAGACTGGTTTAACAATTTTTGAGTGAGTTATGGCCCTTTGTTAGCCCACCATGATCATGATGATGGGCTATTCAAATCACTCTGCGTCCGTGGTCCGTCATTCCGTCCGTGCGTCCGTCTGTCCGTTAACAATTTCTCGTTATCGCATCTCCTCAGAAACTACTGGGGGAATTTTGACCAAACTTTGTCAGAATGATGTATTGGTACCCTAGTTGTGTCCCCCTGAAAATCAGACTGGTTCAACAATTAATGAATGAGTTATGGCCCTTTGTTTATTTCTATAATTTACATAGATTTATGTAGGGAAAAACTTTGAAAATCTTCTTGTCCAAAACCACAGAGTCTAGGGCTTTGATATTTGGTATGAAGTATCATCTAGTGGTCCTCTACCAAGATGATTCAAATTCTTTCTCTGGGGTCTAATATGGCCCCGCCCTGGGGGTCACATGGTTTAAAAAGACTTATAAAGGGAAAAACTTTGAAAAACCTTTTATTCAAAACCACAGGGCCTAGGTCTTTGATATTTTGTATGTGACATCATCTAGTGGTCTTCTACTAAGATTGTTCAAATTATTCCCCTAGGGTCAAATATGGCCCCGCCCGGGGGGTCACATGGTTTACATAGACTTATATAGGGAAAACTTTTAAAATCTTCTTGTCCAAACCACAAAGCCTAGGGCTTTGGCATTTGTAATGTAGCATCATCTAGTGGTTCTCTACCAAGTTTGTTCAAATTATCTCCCTTGGGTCAAATATGGCTCGCCCTGGGGGTCACATGGTTCATATAGACTTATATAGGAAAAAGCTTTTAAAATCTTCTTGTCAATAACGTACAACATTCAAATTTGGACCACATGTACGGTTTTGAGTGGCAAGATGAACCTTGACATGAGTTGACCTTGATTTTGACCTAGTGACCTACTTTCACATTTCTGTAGCTACAGCCTTCAAATTTGGACCACATGCATAGTTTTGTGTACCGAAACAAACTTTGACCTTTACATTGACCTAGTGACCTACTTTCACATTTTTGAAGGTACAGGCTTCAAGTTTGGACCACATGCATAGTTCTGTGTTCTGAAATAAAATTTGACCTTGATTTTGACCTAGTGACCTACTTTCACATTTCTCAAGCTACAGCCTTCAAATTTGGACCACTTGCATAGTTTTGTGTACCGAAATGAACTTTGACCTTAAGATTGACCTAGTGACCTACTTTCACGTTTCTGTAGCTACAGGCTTCAAATTTAGACCACATGCATAGGATTGTGCACCGAAACAAACTTTGACCTTGACATTGACCTAGTGACCTACTTTCACATTTTTGAAGATACAGGCTTTAAATTTGGACCACATGCATAGATTTGTGTTCTGTAGTGTAATTTGACATTGATTTTGATCTAGTGACCTACTTTCACATTTCTCAAGCATGGTTCGCACAGGCCATGAAAAGTCCTTGAATTTGATGCCTACTCCTTGAAAACTACTTGAATTTTGTAAGTAGTCAGTCAGAAACTACTTGAAAACAACTTGAAAAGTAGGAAAAAATGTACAAAAGATGGCAAATAGTCCTTAAATTTGTCGGGTGCGAAGTGAAAACGGACAAACATTATAAACGGACCAAATAAACTAAAAAACGACGAGAAAAAAAAAGCAACCGTTACCACCATTAGGGCCTGCCACGGAGTCGGCGATAGTACAGTACTGTACTTTACGGGTTTTATGCTCTTTCAAGTAATTTTCACACTGTGTAATTTATCCGTGATGCGTTGAATGTAAAATCTTGTGTTACATTGTTTAATTTTGTCCTAAATTGGATTTAAATTGGTTATTTCATGTCTCAGCAACAGAGACATTGCGCCCATTTTAGTCCTTGAAAATGGAGGAAAACTACTTGAAAACTCCTTGAAAACTACTTGAATTTTTTTTTGGGAAGGTCTGTATGAACCATGTCAAGCTACAGCCTTCAAATTTGGACCACTTGCATAGGTTTGTGTACCGAAATAAACTTTGACCTTAAGATTGACCTAGTGACCTACTTTCAAATTTCTCAAACTACGGCCTTTAAACTTGATGCACATGCATAATTTTGTGTACAAAGAACTTTGTCCTTGAAATTGATCTAGTGACCTACTTTCGCATTTCTCAAGCTACAGCTTTCGAATTTGGACCACATGCACAGTGTTGTGTACGGAAATGAAATTTGACCTTGAGCTAGTCAGTAAGTCATGAAATTTGGAACACTCAAAAATGGCACATTGGTGGGCGCCAAGATCACTCTGTGATCTCTTGTTTAGTTTTAGCTTGCCTGAGCATGAAGTGCTTAAAGGTGAGCTTTTGTGATCGCCCTGTGTCCGTTGTCTGTGGTCGTCAACAATTTGACTGTTATCACTCTAGATGTCACAATTTTGGTGCAATCCTAATGAAACTAGGCCACTAGGTCAAATCAAAGGAGAAGCTTGTTAACAGTCTAGAGGTCACAATCATGGCCCAATTTTGATGAAACTTGGTCAGAATGTTACCCTCAATACAATCTTGGACGAGTTTGATATATATTTTGTCATCTGGGATCAAAAACTAGGTCACCAGGTCAGATCAAAGGAAAAGCTTGTTAACACTGCAGAGGCCACATTTATGACTGTATCTTCATGAAACTTAGTCAGAATGTTAATCTTGATGATCTTTAGGTCAAGTTCGTATCTGGGTCATGTGGGGTCAGAAATGAGGTGTCCGGGTCAGATCAAAGGAAAAGCTAGTTAACACTTTAGAGGCCACATTCATGGCCATATCTTAATGAAACTTGGTCACAATGTTAATCTTGATGATCTTTAGGTCAATAGATCAGGTGAGCAATACATGGCCCTCCTGTTATCAGGGTTCCCAAGCTATCCGGGAAAACGGGAAAAGTCCGTGAATTTCAAAAATTGACTCCCGGCCATGAAAATACCGGGAATCTGGCGAGAAAACGGTAAAGGTACAGGAAAATACTGGGAATTATCCAATTTTGCTAAGGGAAGTAATTCATGATTCAAAATGGCGGACATGGATGTCATTTCAATTTCCTTTTTTGAAAATACCGATGCTTTTGTGGTTGATGGGCCTATAAAGGTAGCTATGCTTGAATTTTTAAACAGTAATTTTAGGCTTTCGGTCATTTTTGTGTCGATTTTTAAGAAGCCCTATGAAATTCCCATTATTTTTCGAGAACAATTATTGTGAAAATCGTGATTAGTGACACGCTTGATTTCAGTGATCAAACATCAACTTGACTGAAAATAATTTAATTGCTAGAAGTGTATCAAAGATTATATAAATAATGTAGGTGGCACCAGAGGTGTAGTTATTATGAAGGAGTTGATTATTTTTTCACAACATGCTAGACAAATATACTGGGTATACCAATTACCGGGATATACATATTACCGTGAATGTCCAGTTTTGACACTTAACATGAAAATTGCTTTACAATTTTTCTCTCATTATTCATGCTCAATGTACTTAGAATTTTAGCAAAACTATTTTTGAAAATTGGAGTGTCTTTCCTTTTATTTCATACTGAACCCAGAAATTAAGTAATTTAGCTAAGTGACTGGTCATTATGGTTAATCTTTGCAATTTTTCTCAGCAAAATTTCAATGAAGCTGCTTATTTCTGCCATATCTGTTCCATATTACGTTTGGCCTATTGTAAAATAAAAATGCTTTTTTTGTCTTAGATCAATTTAACAACTTCTTTAGATTGAAAGTTAAAATTCACGGTAATAGGTATATGCCAGAAAATGCTAAAATTCCCCACCTCTGTTCTTTGAATGACAGTAGTGGAACTTTTACCTGGTGTTTTGATGATTTTTTTGCCAAAAGTCTAAAGCTAAAATATAAATTAATTGTACAGAACAAAATTTAACCTTTCATATAATCATTTTGTTATAAATGGAGTCCACTGAATATAAGACTCAAGGTAATTGGTATACCCAGTATAAATGATTCATAGTTTCCTTGAGAAACAAAACTTGAGGACAGTAAGGAAACAAAATGAAAAAAAAAGAGAAAAAAGAAAATTTGCAGAGCCTATGTTTATAGTAGAAATTTTTAAGCAATATCGGGCCATCATGGCCCTCTTGTTCTTATATTTTTACACTGAATCTAGAAAAATTGACGGGAACGTACAACCCGATATGTCGTACAGAGGTCCTTGAAAATCGCAACAAGGTCCTGGAAAAGTCCTTAAATTTCATAGAAGAAAAAGTGTGGGAACCCTGTGTTATAATTATGCCCCCGGCATCTAGTGATTGTCCTGAGGTTAATCAAATGGGACCGTTTCGTCTAGCATCAATACCCCTTACTAGAATGACTTGATACTAATGCAGATGTAACCTGCGACCATTTCTCATCTTCAGACATCACCTGACCTCGGTTTGACCTTGACCTTGACCTCATTTTGGACTTAGGTTGCTTGATATGGGCCATCTCTTGGTTAACCAAATGGGACCGTTACGTCTAGCATCAATATCCCTTACTAGAATGACTTGATACTAATGCAGATGTAACCTGTGACCATTCCTCATTTTCAGACATCACCTTACCTCAGTTTGACCTTGAACTTTACCTCATTTTGGACTTAGGTGCTTTGTATTAACAAGGATGCCACGGGGGGGCATCAAGCATTTATTGAACGCAGCTTCTTGTTTACATAGATTTATACAGGGAAAAACTGAAAATCTTCTTGTCCAAAACCACAGAGCCTAGGGCTTCCATATTTGGTATGTAGCATCATCTAGTGGTCCTCTACCAAGGTTATTCAAATTATTTCCCTGGGGTCAAATATGGCCCTGCCCTGGGAGTCACATGGTTTATAATAGACTTATATAAGGGAAAAATTTGAAAAACCTCTTGTCCAAAACCACAGGGCCTAGGGCTTTGATATTTTGTATGTGACATCATCTAGTGGTCCTCTACTAAGATTGTTCATATTATTCCCCTAAGGTCAATTATGGCCCAGGGGCGGCGAAATCTGATTTTGACTTGCTTGTCTGTTTTTAGCTCACCTGTCACGAAGTGACAAGGTGAGCTATTGTGACCGCTTGATGTCCGTCGTCCGTCGTCGTCGTCCATCAACAATTTCTAAACAAATCTTCTTCTTGAAAACCACTGGGCAGAATTACACCAAACTTCACAGGAATGAAGTTTAAAACTTTAAAAATTTTCTTCTCAAAAACCAGAAACCCTAGAGCTTAGATATTTGGTGTGAAGCATTGCCTAGTGGACCTCTACCAAGTTTGTTCAAATCATGACCCCGGGGTCAAAATTGACCCCACCCCAGGGGTCACTTGATTTTACATAGAAAAATCTTTAAAAATCTTCTTCTCAAAAACCAGAAGGCCTAGAGCTTAGATATTTGACCTGTAGTGTTGCCTAGTGGACCTCTACTAAAGTTGTTCAAATCATGACCCCGGAGTCAAAATTGACCCTGCCCCAGGGGTCACTTGATTTTACATAGGAAAATCTTCAAAAAAATTCTAAAAATAAACCAGAAGGCCTAGATCTTAGATATTTCACATGTAGCATTGCCTAGTGGACCTCTACAAAATTTGTTCAAATCATGATCCCCGGGTCAAAATTGACCTTGCCCCATGGGTCACTTTATTTTACATAGGAAAATCTTCAAAAAATTTCTAAAAATAAACCAGAATGCCTAGAGCTTAGATATTTCACATGTAGCATTGCCTAGTGGACCTCTACAAAATTTGTTCAAATCATGAATCCCAACCCCAGGGGTCACTTGATTTTACATAGGAAAATCTTCAAAAAATTTCTAAAAATAAACCAGAAGGCCTAGATCTTAGATATTTGACATGTAGCATTGCCTAGTAGACTTCTACAAACTGTTCAAATCATGACCTCCGGGGTCAAATTGACCCCGCCCCATGGGGTTACTTGATTGTACATAGAAAATTCTTCAAAATTTTCTAAAAATAAACCAGAAGGCCTAGAGCTTAGATATTTCACATGTAGCATTGCCTAGTTGACCTCTACAAAATTTGTTCAAATCATGACCCCTGGGGTCAAAATTGACCCTGCCCCAGGGGTCACTTGATTTTACATAGGAAAATCTTCAAAAAATTTCTAAAAATAAACCAGAAGACCTAGAGCTTAGATATTTCACATGTAGCATTGCCTAGTGGACCTCTACAAATTTGTTTAAATCATGACACCTGGGGTCAAAATTGACCCCGCCCCAGGGGTCCCTTGATTTTTTTTTCTTTTTGGTTAAATTTCTTCAACTTCTCGTCCTTAAGTGCAATGATAACAGGTGAGCGATATAGGGCCATCATGGCCCTCTTGTTGTCGTTTGCTATTTTTTACTTATCTATATGATAGTTATTTTACTTATCTATATGATAGTTATATAGTAAATTCTGGGCAATACGGACAATTGAATTTGCCACCTCTGTGGCCCCGCCTTGGGGGGTCACATGGTTTTCATAGAATTATATAGGGAAAAACTTTGAAAATCTTCTTGTCCAAACCACAAAGCTTAGGGCTTTGATATTTGTACTGTAGCATCATCTAGTGGGTCTCTACCAAGTTTGTTCAAATTATCTCCCTAGGGTCAAATATGGCCCCTCCCCAGGGTCACATGGTTCATAATCAATATAGACTTATATAGGGAAAAACTTTTAAAATCTTCTTGTCCTAGTGACCTACTTTCACATTTCTGTAGCTACAGATTGACCTAATGTAGGACCTACTTTCACATTTTTGAAGGTACAGGCTTCAGATTTGGACCACATGCATAGTTTTGTGTTCCGAAATGAAATTTGACCATGATTTTGACCTAGTGACCTACTTTGACATTTTTGAAGGTACAGGCTTCAGATTTGGACAACATGCATAGTTTTGTGGATCGAAATGAACTTTGATCTTGAAATTAACCTAGTGACCTACTTTCACATTTCTGAAGCTACAGACATCAAATTTGGTCTACTTGCATATTTTTGTGTTCCGAATTGAAATTTGACATTGATTTTGATCTAGTACCTACTTTCACATTTCTTAAGCAACAGCTGCCAGATTTGAAGCACATGCATAGTTTTTTGTACCGAAATGACTTTGACCTTGAAATTGATCTTGTGACCTACTTTCACATCTCTCAAGCTGCAGCTTTCAAATTTGGACAACATGCATGAACTACATGCGCAGTGTTGTGTACCGAAATGAATTTGACCTTGAGTTAGTCCTGAAATTTGGAACATTCAAAAATGGCTCAGTGGTGGGCGCCAAGATCACTCTGTGATCTCTTGCTCAAATTATGCTCCAGGGATGAAGAGGCCCTGCCCTGGGGTCCAAAGTATAACATAGACTTATATATACATGGGAAAATATTTTAAAAAGTCTACTTGTCTGAAAGTTCAAGGCCTTTGATATTTGGTATGTAGCATTGCCTAGTGGATCTCTAACAAGATTGTTCAGCCCCTGGGATGAAAGGAAGCCCTGCCCCGGGGGTCACTCGTTATTCGAGTTATATAGGAAAAAAATACTTCAGAAATTATCAGATCGTATTTCTTAAACTGTTTAATTGTAATAGGTATTGAGGACCTCAAGTGATTAGGGGGTCACCTGACTGTGGCCTACTTTTCTTGTTTTTAGCTCACCTGTCACAAAGTGACAAGGTGAGCTTTTGTGATCGCACGGTGTCCGTCGTCCGTCGTCCGTCCGTGCGTGCATCCGTCCGTCCGTAAACTTTTGCTTGTGACCACTCTAGAGGTCACATTTTTCATGGGATCTTTATGAAAGTTGGTCAGAATGTTCATCTTGATGATATCTAGGTCAAGTTCGAAACTGGGTCACGTGCCATCAAAAACTAGGTCAGTAGGTCTAAAAATAGAAAAACCTTGTGACCTCTCTAGAGGCCATAATTTTCAATGGATCTTCATGAAAATTGGCCAGAATGTTCATCTTGATGATATCTAGCTCAAGTTCGAAACTGGGTCACGTGCGGTCAAAAACTAGGTCAGTAGGTCTAAAAATAGAAAAACCTTGTGACCTCTCTAGAGGCCATATATTTCACAAGATCTTCATGAAAGTTGGTCAGAACGTTCACCTTGATGATATCTAGGTCAAGTTCGAAACTGGGTCACGTGCTTTCAAAAACTAGGTCAGTAGGTCAAATAATAGAAAAACCTTGTGACCTCTCTCAAGGCCATATTTTTCATGGGATCTGTATGAAAGTTGGTCTGAATGTTCATCTTGATGATTTCTAGGTCAAGTTCGAAACTGGGTCAACTGCGATCAAAAACTAGGTCAGTAGGTCTTGAAATAGAAAAACCTTGTGACCTCTCTAGAGGCCATACCCTTGAATGGATCTTCATGAAAATTGGCCAGAATGTTCACCTTGATGATATCTAGGTCAAGTTTGAAACTGGGTCATGTGCCTTAAAAAACTAGGTCAGTAGGTCAAATAATAGAAAAACCTTGTGACCTCTCTAGAGACCATATTTTTCAATGGATCTTCATGAAAATTGGTCAGAATTTTTATCTTTATAATATCTAGGTCAAGTTCAAAACTGGGTCACATGAGCTCAAAAACTAGGTCACTATGCCAAATAATAGAAAAAAACGACGTCATACTCAAAACTGGATCATGTGGGAAGAGGTGAGCGATTCAGGACCATCATGGTCCTCTTGTTAAAGATACAGCCTTGTAATTTGGATGACATGTAGAGTTTTGCACACCAATCTTAAAACTGACTTTCAGTGACCAAAAGTGTGACATACTGACCTACTTAACATTTTAGCATCAGTTTAACATTTGAAACATGCAGCTTATATCTCAGGTGAGCGATCCAGGGTCATCATGACCCTGTTGTTTTACTTTTCTATTTATTCAGTTGACAAGTAGAGCATTTCTTTCCTCTGACAGCTCTTGTTTTATTATAGTACTAAGTATTAAGATACTGAATTCAGTTGGACTTGTACACATTTGCCTTGTCCAGATATGGGTTATTACTGCTGTGTAACTGTTAAATAACTTCTCAGTATGTCTGTAAAGTTTGATATTGGTAAGGATTACAATGTTTCCTGATACTCAATTTGCAGCCAATGGTACGTATCTACGACATCCCAGATAATACATTTGAGACGGACGAGGATGATGAGTCTAGTGAGGAGGAGAGTACAGAGGAAAGTGATGATGATGGTAAGATAAGACCATTTTAGCTCATCAGGCCCAGTAAGAGTTTACACAAGTTACCCCGTATTTGCAGTCAGTGTTCTTAGCTCACCAAGGTGAGCTGTTGTGATCGCCCTGTGTCTGTTGTCCGTCGTCGTCATCAGTTTGACTGTTAACACTCTAGAGGTCACAATTTTGACCCAATCTTAATGAAACTTGGTCAGACTGTTACCCTCAATAAATCTTGGACGAGTTCGATATTGGGTTGTCTGGGGTCAAAAACTAAGTCACCAAGTCAAATCAAGGGAAAAGCTTGTTAACACTGTACATGCCTCATTCATGACTAATGAAACTTGGTCAGAATGTTAATATTGATGATCATTTGGTCAGGTTCGAATCTGGGTCAAAAGCTAGGTCACCAGGTCAGATCAAAGGAGAAGCTAGTTAACACTCTACAAGCCACATTTATGACAGTATCTTAATGAAACTTGGTCAGAATGTTAATCTTGATGATCTTTAGATCAAGTTTAAATCTGGGGCAGGTGGGGTCAAAAACTAGGTCACTGGGTCAAATCAAAGGAAAAGCTTGTTAATACTCAAGAGGCCACATTTATGACTGTATCTTTATGAAACTTGGTCAGAATTGTTGATCTTGATGATCTTTAGGTCAAGTTTGAATCTGGATCATGTGGTGTCAAAAACTAGGTCACTAGGTCAGATTAAAGGAAAAACTAGTTAACACTCTAGAGGCCACATTTATGGCCATATTTTAATGAAACTTGGTCAATGTTAATCTTGATAATCTTTAGGTCAATAGATCAGGTGAGCAATACAGGGACGTGGTCCTCTTGTTTTTGCCTTTGCCATCTGTCCGCATTAAGCTTGACGGCTGGCTGGATTTCTACGAAACTTCACAGGAGTGATTACACGAAATTTGATCAGAATGTTTGACTGGATGAAATCTAGGTCAATTTCTGATATGGGTCAAAAACTTAAGTCATCTGGTCAAATCAAAGAAAAACCTTGTGTAAGCAATCGGGGCTGCATTTTACACTGGATATTCATAAAATTTAGTCATAATGGTTACCTTGGTTAAATCTAGGTCAAGTCGAATATGGATAATCTAGGCTCAAAAACTAGGTCGCTAGATCAAATAAAAGAAAAACCTTGTGTATGCAATAGGGACTGCAGTTTACATTGGATCTTCATGAAATTTGATCACAATATTGTTCTGGATGAAATCTAGGTCAAGTACAAATATAGGTCATCTGGGGTCAAAAATTAGGTCATCCGCTCAAATCAAAGAAAAACATTGTGTTTGTAATAGTGGCTGCATTTTACACTGGATATTCATTAAATTTGATCAGAATATTTGTCTTGATGAAATCTAGGTAGAGTACAAATAGGGGTCATCTGTGGTCAAAAACTAGGTCACCCAGTATATCAAAGACAGACTTTTTGAATGTAGTAGTGGCTACATTTTAGGCAGGATGTTCATGAAAATTCATCAAATGTTTGCATGGATGAAATCTAGGTCAGATTTAAATATGGGTCGTGTTGGATCAAAAACTAGGTCACCTGGTAAAATCAAAGATTAACCTTGTGTATACAATAGGGGCTGTATTTTTCACTGGATCTTCTTGAAATTTGGTCAGAATGTTTGTTTTGATGAAATCTACATCGAGTTAAAATAGGGGTCATCTTGGATCAAGAACTAGGTCACCCAGATAAGTCAAAGAAAAACTTTGCAAATGCAATTCAGCCGATCTTCATGGAATTTGATCAGATTGTTTGTCTTGATGGAAACAGGTCTAGTTCAAATATGGTTCATGTTGGTCCAAAAACTAGGTCACCTGGTCAAATCAAAGAAATACCTTGCCTAAGCAAAAGGGGTTGCATTTTAAGCTGTTCTCAGGTGAGTGACCTTCGACCATTTCGTCCTCTTGTCTATGTTCTGGTAAAAAAATCTAGGGCCTGTTTGGGTCCACCGACTTCAGATGGTGACTATTGAAACAATGAACTCTCAAAGTCTGTTTGAAGATTAGTAGTTGTGCCCCCCACCCCCACCCCCGCACCACTCATGGTGGGGGGCATATAAATTTGGTCTTGTCCGTTCGAAGTTCGTAACGTGCCTAGCTCAAAAAAGATTTGATATAAATTGATGAAAACTTGCATGAGTCTTTATCATGATATGAACTTGCGCACCTCCTATTTTTCGTCTGGCTTCAGCCACTATTTTTAGAGTTATGGCCCCTGAAATAGTCAAAAATGTACATTTTCACCTTTTGACACACCTAGCTCAAAAAGTATTTAATATAAATGGTTGAAAACTTGCATAAGTCTTTATCATGATATAAACTTGCACACCCCTTATTTTTTGGCCCGCCACGCCCCCTATTTTTATGCCCCCGAAGGGAGGCATATAGTTTTTGAACCGTCTGTCAGTCTTCTGGTCTGTCTGTCCGCAATTTTCGTGTCCGGTCCATATCTTTGTCATCGATGGATGGGTTTTCAAATAACTTGGCATGAATGTGTACCACAGTAAGACGACATGTCGCGCGCAAGACCCAGGTCCGTAGCTCAAAGGTCAAGGTCACACTTGGACTTTAAAGGTCATTTTTCATGATACTGCATTCGTGTCCGGTCCATATCTTTGTCATCGATGGATGGATTTTCAAATAACTTGGCATGAATGTGTACCACAGTAAGACGACGTGTCATACGCAAGACCCAGGTCCGTAGCTCAAAGGTCAAGGTCACACTTAGACGTTAAAGGTCATTTTTCATGATAGTGCATTAGTGTCCGGTCCATATCTTTGTCATCCATGGATGGATTTTCAAATAACTTGGCATGAATGTGTACCACAGTAAGACGATGTGTCACGCGCAAGACCCAGGTCCGTAGGTCAAAGGTCAAGGTCACACTTAGATGTTAAAGGTCATATTTCATGATAGTGCATTGATGGGCGTGTCCGGTCCATATCTTTGTCATTCATGCATGGATTTTAAAATTATTGGGCATGAATGTGTACCACAGTAAGACGACGTGTCGCGCACAAGACCCAGGTCCGTAGGTCAAAGGTCCTAAACTCTAACATTGGCCATAACTATTCATTCAAAGTGCCATCGGGGGCATGTGTCATCCTATGGAGACAGCTCTTGTTAAAGTTGTGGCCCCAGAAATAGTTAAAAATACACATTTTCACCTAATTATGTGCATAGCTCAAAAAGTATTTAATGTAAATTCATGAAACCTTGAAACCTTGCTTGAGTCTTTATCATGACGTGACCTTTCACACTTGGCATTCTTCTTGAGAATCTTTATGCTTATTACAGAGTTATGGCCTTTGAAATAGCCAAAATAGAGGATTTTTGTTTGTGATGCTCATAGCTAAAAAATAAACGGTCTAGAATAATGAATCCTTTTCATAAAATGTTTGTTTAGGCTAAACCCCATTAAGACTGCAAACATTTGAATGATTTCCCCTTATTTGTGACAAATGTACCAGTGGGGGCACACCCTGTCCCCCGCCATGAGTGATGGGGGGTTATAGGAATGGTCTCCGTCTGTCCTTAACATTTTGCATTCGCTCTGTATCTCCTAAACCCCTTGAAGGATTTTCATAAAACTTGAGTGAAATGATCACCTCATCAAGACGATGTGCAGAACTCATGAGTTGGCCATGTCGGCTCAAGGTCAAAGGTTTGAGCCTTCCATTTTGTGTCTTCATGAAACTTTAGTCAAATGATCACCACATCAAGACGATGTGCAGAACTCATGTGTGAGCCATGTCAACTCAAGTTCAAAGGTTTGAGCTCTGTATCTCCTAAACCCCATGAAGGACTTTCCTGAAGCTTAAATCAAATGATCGCCTGAATAATGTGCAGAGCTCATTAGTCAGCCATGTTGGCATTAGGTCAAGGTCATAATTCAAGGTAAAATATACTTAACAATTAGTCAATGCTTCTGCATAATACCATCAACCCTTTCACTATCCATAACAGCAGCAGGGAATAAAGCTGTCTTTCAGACTGTCTTGTTATTTCTGAATTTAATGAGTTAACATAGAATCAGTGTGTACAGCTGCTAAAACGGTTATAGGGTAAGATATTGTATAGCTACTGAAAGGGTTACAGTGTAAATATTGTAGAGCTACTGAAAGGGTTATAGTGTAAATATTGTAGAGCTACTGAAAGGGTTATAGTGTAAATATTGTAGAGCTGCTGAAAGGGTTATAGTGTAAATATTGAAGAGCTACTGAAAGGGTTATAGGGTAAATATTGTAGAGCTGGTGAAAGGGTTATAGTGTAAATATTGTAGAGCTGCTGAAAGGGTTATAGTGTAAATATTGTAGAGCTACTGAAAGGGTTACAGAGTAAATATTGTAGAGCTACTGAAAGGGTTACAGTGTAAATATTGTAGAGCTACTGAAAGGGTTATAGTGTAAATATTGTAGAGCTGCTGAAAGGGTTATAGTGTAAATATTGTAGAGCTACTGAAAGGATTATAGTGTTAATATTGTAGAGCTGCCTTTGACCTTGCCCTACTGACCTACTTTCTTGTTTTTAGCTCACCTGTCACATAGTGACAAGGTGAGCTTTTGTGATCACCCTTCGCCCGTCGTCAGTCCGTCCGTGCGTCAACAATTTCGTGTCTGCATGATAGTGGTTTCATTTATGATTTTATTTTAACCAAACTTGCACACAACTTGTATCACCATAACATCTCGGTTCCTTTCTTGAACTGGCCAGATCCCATCATGGGTTCCAGAGTTACAGCCCCTGAAAGGGCCAAAATTAGCTATTTTGACCTTGTCTGCACAATAGCAGCTTCATTTATGATTTGATTTTTACCAAACTTGCACACAACTTGTATCACCATAAGATCTTGGTTCCTTTCTTGAACTGGCCAGATTCCATTACGGGTTCCAGAGTGATGGCCCCTGAAAGGGCCAGAATTAGCTATTTTGACCTTGTCTGCACAATAGCAGCTTCATTTATGATTTTGTTTTAACCAAACTTGCACACAACTTGTATCACCATAAGATCTTGGTTCCTTTCTTGAACTAGCCAGATTCTAGTATGGGTTCCAGAGTTATGGCCCCTGAAAGAGCCAGAATTAGCTATTTTGACCTTGTCTGCACAATAGCAGCTTCATTTATGATTTGAATTTAATCAAACTTGCACAAAACTTGTGTCACCATAAGATCTCAGCTCCTTTCTTGAACTGGCCAGATCCCATTATGGGTTCTAGAGTTATGGCCCCTGAAAGGGCCAAAATTAACTATTTTGACCTTGTCTGCACAATAGCAGCTTCATTTATGATTTGATTTTAACCAAACTTAGACACAATTTGTATCACCGCAAGATCTTGGTTCCTTTCTTCAGCTGGCCTTATTCCATTATGGGTTCCAGAGTTATGGCCCCTGAAAGATCCAAAATTTGCTATATTTGCTGTATGTCAAAACTTGATCATATCATTTTGAGCAATGGTACTCAGGTGAGCGATACAGGGTCATCATAGCCCTCTTGTTTAAGATACAGCCCTGAAATTTTGATGACATACACAGTTTTGCACACCAATTGTAAAACTGAATTTCATAGACCATGAATATGACCTACTGACTTTCTTAATATTTTATCATCAGTTTGACATTTGAAACATGTAGCTCATATTACTCAGGTGAGCGATCCAGGTAGTGATGGGCTGACAATCGGCGACAATCGAATAATCGTCTGCATTGCATTCATGAGCGCAATCGCCGACTTCACTTTTCCCTGACCGATTAATTACTTGGCACCCTAAACGAATAATTTAGTTGTTTCTGACCTTTTTCTTTCCGGTATTTACGGTTCTTTGGGGCAATTAAGCCAAGGGAAACTACTCTACGTAAAAATGGCTTTCTCCAAAGTCTCGAAAGAATCTATGATCACCAAGACTTTGGAAGATATATAGCTTTTACAACATTAAGCCGGGAAAACCATCAACCTAATCTTTTGACATCAGTATGGCAGTATGCATAGCATGCCGTAAGACATATTAGCAAAGGTATCATAAATTTTTTATTTTGTGGGATTGAAATCATTCCTGACATTAACTAAGAATTAATAAATCGGTAATACATTTTTTGCTCCAAATAATTTTATTTTAATAACACAAAATCACTGGATAAGACCCTGGTGAAATAAAGACAAGTAACTGCTTTGAAGTTCACTATCTTCACAAATATTTTACATTTATGGTGTTAATTTAATCGTGTCTATGAAGGGATACAGTAGAAATAGGATATTGGATGTCTGTGTGGTTCATTTCTTAAGTAATGACATAAAACATACACTATGAGGTATACAACTAGAGTAACCAATTATCCGATTATATCCGATTAATCGAATCGGTTAGCTTGTCCGATTATGCCGATTAATCGATTGGCAAATCTAACCGATTTGCCCATCACTAGATCCAGGGTCATCATGACCCTCTTGTATAAAACATTATGCAGTTGCTGAAAAGGTTTAGTATAAGCTATTGTAGAGCTGCCTATAGTGTAAAGTGTTGTAGAGCTGTTGAAGGGGTTCAGTGTAAAACATTCTAGAGCTGCTGAAAGGGTTTAGTGTAAAACATTCTAAAGCTGCCGAAAGGGTTCATCTAGGGCGGCTGAAAGAGTTCAGTGTAAAACATTCTAGGGCGGCTGAAAGGGTTCAGTGTAAAACATTATAGGGTGGCTGAAAGGGTTCAGTGTAAAACCTTCTAGGGCGGCTGAAAGGGTTCAGTGTAAAACATTCTAGGGCAGCTGAATGGGTTTAGTGTAAAACATTCTAGGGTGGCTGAAAGGGTTCAGTTAAAACATTCTAGAGCTGCTGAAAGGGTTCAGTTAAAACATTCTAGAGCTGCTGAAAGGGTTTAGTGTAAAACATTCTAGGGCGGCTGAAAGGGTTCAGTTAAAACATTCTAGAGCTGCTGAAAGGGTTTTTACATTCTAGAGCTGCTGAATTTGTTTCTTTAAAAACGATATTATTATAAAAGATAATGATATATTTTAATCTGACATTGATTTGTTTTATCTTTCTTTCTTTTCAGAAGCAGAGAAGTGAAAACCAGTCCAGAACTTTCTCACCAGGCTAATTTGAGATTTATTTTATTACAACCAGTAAAAATAGTGACTTGATTTTACTTCAAGTAGTATTGACTTTAATAAAGTGTCTGTGTTTTTAGTTATTAAACTGAGCTATTTGATGTAAGAAAAAATTGTATTTGATAAAAGTAAAGTATTCCAACTGAAAAGTTTTTTATCATTGAATTTGACCATGAAGTAATTATTGTGACCAGAGTTTGTAATCTTTTGACATCTCCACTAAAGCTTTATTTAAATATCATGACATTTGACACAGAAGTTTTCACTTGTACCAGAAATAGCAAATGTGTCTCTCAATCCTTCAGATACTGGGACTATCAGAACACTGGTTAGGTTAACTGCCGGCCGTTACATGACTGAAATACTGTTGAAAAACGACATTAAACCCAAAACAAACAAAAAACTGGGACTACCTGGAACAGTGATCCATGGGCCAAGGCCAAAAAATTTGAAAGTCATAACCCAGAAAAAATTTAGCTATACCATTATATTATACTATCATACTGGAAACTTTAAGGGTGGATGTCGGTCTGAGCATCATGTCAAAATTTAATGATAATAATAATAATGAATACAATTTAGCATGCATAGGGATAAATCTGATTTGGATGGTGAAAAATAAGTTTATGTGACATTTCTTATAATAAATCTTATCTTTTAATGCCTGAAATAATCAATAGACTTCTTTATAAAGGAACAAAACCCTCATGTGTACAATAAAGGCTATATACCAATCAAAGAAATTCTTTGTTTCATATAAAATTTGCTACTTCAGATCAATTTTGATACAGTTTCTAGATTTTCACTCCGTCGTAGACCTATTTTCCACAAGATAACCATGCATTTGCTTCAAGAAAACAAAAAGAAAAAGGGTGTTGAATAGTATGCAGTGAAATGCAAGTCAACTGAAGTTAGGTACCCTTATATATTGCCGCATGTCAGAAAACGGTCCGCAGAATAAACACCCTACTTTTGTTTTCACGTAAACAATAGGAAAACTTGCGAATATAAGCATGAAAAGTGTCTTATTATATGTAAAATTCATTCCACCAGTGAAGTAATGTACATTTGGCCCCCGGTTTATGCGCGAAAAATGGAAAACTTAAGATCTATTTATTATGGACTTCTTTCTTTTATTATGGACTTCTTTCGACTACACCACGGAAGCACATTTTTGACCGAATTACTGCTATATAACCTATAGAAAACAAAATGAATGAATAATTGACTAAAAAATCAGATACCTTTGCACCTTAATTTCAGTTGGCCAAACCTATGGTTCGTGTTTCATTTCTAGGCGATTTGCATACTGACAGACCTATTCTTTGCTAGTGGAGTAGAAAGGATAAAAGTGTTGCAAAAACTGATACGACCGCAAAATTTTCAAGGAAGTTCCATCGGGAACATCAAAAGAGAAGCAGATCAAGCAATATAAGTATTAGCTCACCTGTCGCAAAGTGACAAGGTGAGCTATTGTGACCTCTTGATGTCCATCGTGCGTCAACAATTTGTAAGAAAATCTTCTTCTTGAAAACCACTGGGCAAAATTACACCAAACTTCACAGGAATGATCCTTGGGTGGCTCCCTTTCAAAATTGTTCAAAGAATTGAATTCCATGCAGAGCTCTGGTTGCCATGGCAACCGAAAGGAAAATCTTTAAAAATCTTCTTCTCAAAAACCAGAAGCCCTAGAGCTTAGATATTTGGTGTGAAGCATTGCTTAGTGGACCTCTACCAAATTTGTTCAAATCATGACCCCGGGGTCAAAATTGACCCCACCCCAGGGGTCATTTGATTTTACATAGGAAAATCTTCAAAAAATTTCTAAAAATAAACCAGAAGGCTTAAAGCTTAGATATTTGACATGTAGCATTGCCTAGTGGACCTCTACAAAATTTGTTCAAATCATGACCTCCGGGGTCAAAATTAAAATTGACCCTGCCTCAGGGGTCACTTGATTTTACATAGGAAAATCTTAAAAAATCTTCTCAAAAACCAGAAGCCCTACAGCTTAGATATTTGACATGTAGCATTGCCTATTGGACCTCTACTAAAGTTGTTCAGGGGTCACTTGATTTTTCATAGGAAAATCTTCAAAAAATTTCTAAAAATAAACCAGAAAGCCTAGAGCTTAGATATTTCACATGTAACATTGCCTAGTGGACCTCTACAACATTTGTTCAAATCATGACCCCTGGGGTCAAAATTGACCTCTCCCCAGGTGTCACTTGATTTAACATAGGAAAATCTTCAAAAAATTTCTAAAAGTAAACTAGAAGGCCTAGAGTTTTGATATTTCACTTGTAGCATTGCCTAATGGGTCTCTACAAAATTTGTTCAAATGATGTCCCCCGGGGTTAAAATTGACCCCGCCCCAGGGGTCACTTGATTTTACGTAGAAAATTTTTTAAAAAATTTCTAAATAGAAACCAGAAGGCCTAGATCTTAGATGTTTGACATGTAACATTGCTTAGTAGACTTCTACAAAATTTGTTCAAATCATGACCCCACCCCATGGGGTTACTTGATTGTACATAGAAAAATCTTCAAAATTTATTAAAAATAAACCAGAAGGCCTCGAGCTTAGATATTTGACATGTTGCATTGCCTAGTGGACCTCTACAAAATTTGTTCAAATCTTGACCCCCCCCCCCCCCCCCCCCCCCCCCCCCCCCCCCCCACCACCAGGGTCAAATTGACCCAGCCCAGGGTTTACTTGATTGTACATAGAGAAATCTTCATAAATTTGCTAAAAATAAACCAGAAGGCCTAGATCTTAGATATTCGATATGTAATATTGCCTAGTAGACTTCTACAAACTTTGTTCAAATCATGACCCCCGGGTAAAATTGGCCCCACCCCAGGGGTTACTTGATTGTACATTGGAAAATCTTCCAAAAAAAATTCTAAAAATCATCAGTTTGACATTTGAAACATGTAGCTCATATTACTCAGGTGAGCGATTCAGGGTCATCATGACCCTCTTATTCAAGATGACAGCTATTTCAAATTAATTCGAAATTATTATACATTGAGTTAATGCCATCGTTATCTCGACTCGATATCTCGAGTGGCTTTTCCCAGTCCCGATTTTTTATGCCCCCACTGTAGGTGGGGGGGCATATAGATTTGCCCTTGTCCATCCTTCTATCCTTCCGAGAATGTTGTGTCGCGCCTAGCTCCAAAAGTATTTGATGTAGAGTCACAAAACTTTACAGGAATGTTGGTCAGTATGTGTAGTTGTGCACGTGGGGTTTCGCGTCCGGATTCATTTAGTGTGGGAGTTATGGCCATGGACTTTATAAAAATTTGTCATTTTAGTCTTGTGTCGCGCCTAGCCCCAAAAGTATTTCACGTAGGGTACTTAAAGTTAATAGGAATGTTGGTCAGCAGTTGTGCACCTGGGGTTTCGCGTCCAAATTCATTCAGTCATGTACGAGTTATGGACCCTGACTAAGTAAACAAGAGGGCCATGAAGGCCCTGTATCACTCACCTGACCTATTGACCTAAATATCATCAAGATAAACATTCTGACAAAGTTTCATTAAGATATGGTCATAAATGTGGCCTCTAGGGTGTTTAACTAGCTTTTCCTTTGATTTGACCTGGTGACCTAGTTTTTGACCCCAATGATAGATTCGAACTTGACCTAAAGATTATCAAGGTTAACATTTTGACCAAGTTTCATGAAGATAGTCATAAATATGGCCTCTAGGGTGTTAACAAGCTTTTCCTTTGATTTGACCTGGTGACCTAGTTTTTGACCCCACATGACCCAGATTCGAACTTGACCTAAAGATTATCAAGGTTAACATTTTGACCAAGTTTCATGAAGATAGTCATAAATATGGCCTCTAGGGTGTTAACAAGCTTTTCCTTTGATTTGACCTGGTGACCTAGTTTTTGACCCCACATGACCCAGATTCGAACTTGACCTAAAGATCATCAAGATTAACATTCTGACCAAGTTTCATTAAGATATGGTCATAAATGTGGCCTCTAGGGTGTTAACAAGCTTTTCCTTTGATTTGACCCGGTGACCTAGTTTTTGACCCCAGCTGACCCAGATTTAAACTTGACCTAAAGATCATCAAGATTAACATTCTGACAAATTTCATTAAGATTCAGTCAAAAATATGGCCTCTAAAGTGCTAACTAACTTTTTCTTTGATTTAACCCGGTGACCTAGTTTTTCACCCCACAAGACCCAGATTCGAACTAGACCTAAAGATCATCAAGGTAAACATTCTGACTAATTTTCATGAAAATGAAGTCATAAATGTGGCCTCTAGAGTGTTAACAAGCTTTTCCTTTGATTTGACCAAGTGACCTAGTTTTTGACCCTACCTGACCCAGATTTGATCTTGACCTGAAGATCATCAAGATTAACATTCTGACCAAGTTTTATTAAGATATGATCATAAATGTGACCTCTAGAGTGTGAACTAGCTTTTCCTTTGATTTGACCTGGTGACCTTGTTTTTGACCCTACATAATCCACATTCAAACTGTACCTTAAGATCATCAAGGTTAACATTCGGACCAAGTTTCATGAAGATACTGTCATAAATGTGGCCTCTACAGTGTTAACAAACTTTTCCTTTGGTTTGACCTGGTGACCTAGTTTTTGACCCCAGATGACCCAATATCGAACTCATCCAAGATTTTATTGAGGGTAACATTCTGACCAAGTTTCATTAAGATTGGGCCAAAATTGTGACCTCCAGAGTGTTAACAAGCTTTTCCTTTGATTTTACCTGGTGAGGTAGTTTTTGACCCCAGATGACCCAATATCGAACTTGTCCAAGATTTTGATTGAGGGTAACATTTTGACCAAGTTTCATTAAGATTGGGCCAAAATTGTGACCTCTAGAGTGTTAACAGTCAAATTGTTGACAACGACGGACACAGGGCGATCACAAAAGCTCACCTTGAGCACTTCGTGCTCAGTTGAGCTAAAAATTGTCATTTTAATGTTGTGTCGCGCGTAGCTCCAAAAGTATTTGACCTAGAGTCACCGAAGTTTACAGGAATGTTGGTCAGCATGTGCAGTTGTGCACTTGGGGTTTCATGTCTGGATGCATTCAGTTATGTACGAGTTATGGCCCCTGACTTAGTTAAAAATTGGTCATTAGCTCACCTGTCACATAGTGACAAGGTGAGCTTTTGTGATCACCCTTCGTCCGTGCGTCCGTCCGTCAACAATTTCTTGTCTGCACGATAGTGGTTTCATTTGTGATTTTATTTTAACCAAACTTGCACACAACTTGTATCACTATCACACTGGCCATAGCTTTCGCAGAAGCGGTGGTTCCAATGCCGCGGCGGTGGAGGATTCGTCGTAGAAGCGGTGGAGAAATATGGCGGACTGACTATATTTACGCTCTCATCGGTACTTTTTCTAACAAGTGTTTCTCGTTTGACTGAAAACAACCAGTGAGACAGGAGCCCACATGTGTACTCTTCCAGCCACAAACACTTGTTCAGTGCAATTCTTTGTCATTAATGTAAACACTTCTGTACAGTTTGACGAGGGACTGCCGTTTTTGTAGAATTTCTATCAGAAATGGTAAAATCTTGTACAAAACGACCCCTGGGCACGTTTGCATCAAAATGTAAGTCTGACATTGTCAAGCAAAAACTTTTTTTACATAATCGGTGATTTTTCATTGCAAGCGTACAAAATGATCAACCAAAACTGATTCCAACGCAGTGTGCAGTGGGTACGCAATGCATTACGGTGGATCTTGTTTCTTTAATGTTCGCTATTGACTTTAAATTGGAGTAAACAGCATTATTCCAGAATTTTGATTTGGTAGGGCCATGGAATCACTTTGACATTAGATAGCAACAGAGACTGAAAGGTTAGAATAAATATGATATTGATTTGCACATCCGTAAATACAAAATATTAAGTGACAATATTGATTTCTGTTTAATACTGACCACATGCGACTTCTGCGCATGCATCGTATCATAAACCAACTTTAAAGTACAATACAAGTTTCATTTATGCTTGGATTTGATACAAACTTGCATATGTGTGCCCAGTCACATGATCGCACTACGTCATTTGGAGCGCGAAAGTTAAAGTGGAAACGTAAACAAAAAATTATAAATCAGGGCGTAAGTTTTTTTATTAGCTCACCAGAGCCAAAGGCTCAGGGTGAGCTATTAGGATCACTCACCGTCCGGCGTCCGTTGTCCGTAAACTTTTACTTCAAACGACATCTCCTCATAAACCACTAGGCAAATTTCATCCAAACTTCACAGGAATGTTCCTTGGGTGAAGCTCTACAAAAATTGTTCAAAGAATTGAATTCCATGCAGAACTCTGGTTGCCATGGCAACCAAAAGGAAAAACTTTAAAAATCTTCTCAAAAACCAGAAGCTCTAGAGCTTAGATATTTGGTGTGAAGCATTGCCTAGTGGACCTCTACCAAATTTGTTCAAATCATGACCCCGGGGTCAAAATTGACCCCGCCCCAGAGGTCACTTGATTTTACATAGAAAAATCTTAAAAAATCTTCTTCTCAAAAACCAGAAGCTTAGACCTTAGATATTTGACATGTAGCATTGCCTAGTGGACCTCTACTAAAATTGTTCAAATCATGACCCCGCCCCAGGGGTCACTTGATTTTACATGGGAAAATCTTCAAAATTTTTCTAAAAATAAACCAGAAGGCCTAGAGCTTAGATATTTCACTTGTAGCATTGCCTAGTGGACCTCTACAAAATTTGTTCAAATCAGACCCCCGGGGTTAAAATTGACCCCGCCCCAGGGGTCACTTGATTTTACATAGGGAAATCTTAAAAAATCTTCTTCTCAAAAAGCAGAAGCCCTAGAGCTTAGATATTTGACATGTAGCATTGCCTAGTGGACCTCTACTAAAGTTGTTCAAATCATGACCCCCGGGGTCAAAATTGACCCCGCCCTAGGGGTCACTTTATTTTACATATGAAAATCTTCAAAAATTTTCTTAAAATAAACCAGAAGGCCTAGTGCTTAGATATTTCACATGTAGCATTGCCTAGTGGACCTGTACAACATTTGTTCAAATCATGATCCCCGGGGTCAAAATTGACCCCGCCCCAGGGGTCACTTGATTTTACATAGGAAAATCTTCAAAAATTTTCTAAAAATAAACCAGAAGGCCTAGATCTTAGATATTTGACATGTAGCATTGCCTAGTAGACTTCTACAAAATTTCTTCAAATCATGACCCCCAGGGTCAAATTGGCCCCGCCTCATGGGGTAACATGATTGTACATAGAAAAATCTTCAACATTTTCTAAAAATAAACCAGAAGGCCTAGAGCTTAGATATTCGACATGTAGCATTGCCTAGTGGACCTCTACAAAATTTGTTCAAATCTTGACCCCCCCAGGGTCAAATTGACCCAGCCCCAGGGGTTACTTTATTGTACATAGGGAAATCTTCATAAATTTTCTTAAAATAAACCAGAAGGCCTAGATCTTAGATATGCGATATGTAACATTGCCTAGTAGACTTCTACCAAATTTGTTCAAATCATGACCCCCGGGGTAAAATTGACCCCGCCCCAGGGGTTACTTGATTGTACATCGGAAAATTTTCCAAAAAAATTCTAAAAATCATCAGTTTGACATTTGAAACATATTACTCTGGTGAGCGATCCAGGGTCATCATGACCCTCTTGTTCAATATATTGTGTTAATATCATGTACATCATTCGAAACCTACTTGAAAGTGCTACCCCCGGTACTACAATTTTACCGCCAAAACCTTCTCGTTTTAACGCTGTTCCTGTTCAACCACTTTCGACAATATGTGCTCAATGTGCAAGTCAATTGAACAGGAATAGCATTAAAATGAAAAGCTTTTGGTGTGGAAATCATAGTACCAGGGATAGCACTTTAGGTCTGGAATCATATGCATGATATAAACACAATGTAGAGATGGTACCTACCCAAGTAAATATAAGGGGAACAACTCTGAATTGACCAATAAACTAAAGCTAAGATAAAACATTGGACAAAAGTAAAAGAAAAATCAGATAAGTCCTTTTTTCCAACAACTGATAAGGCAGACGGAATATGACCTACATTTGTTTAAATCTGATTGTATTCAATATACAATATGCACACTTTTCTCATGGCTTACACTGACAGTTATTTTATAAGTTGCAGTGAGGCCCTGATAGAAAGTTTAGTAATGCATGAAGATAAAGTAAAATAATGCATAAATTCCTTTAAAGAAAATTTACAAAATTAAGAAACGTTATTAAGTTCTGATCTCTTAGTCAAAGTTATTTATTGTTCTTAATGGCTTAATGGTGATACACTGGTTTACATAAAATTTATATATTAACATGATTAAAATTTATATATCTAACAATGAGAAATAACAAAAAAAAGTTAAACTGGTATCACTTTTGTGTAACAAAGTAGCTAGGTTGCGTATATTTATCACTTAAATGAATCATTTTGAAAGTGTTTCTTATGCTTTAGTCATTTGAAAGAGTTTCTCTTACTGTTCAGGAGTACTTTACTTCAAATAATGTAACACAAAAATTCATTGTCATCGAATATAATTACAATGTTTTAAGGTAGTGGTTGTAATTACAACATCTGAAGGTGGCTCATAGGTAATGACTCTATGTAATGTATTTAAGCAATTCAACATTCTCTGGATGGAACTATCACGATTATTGCTTTTAACTGAAAAACGAATAAATGCCGAAAAAGCATATGGAGTTTATTTTATTTGATGATTTTCGATACAGGTCAAATACTTTAAACAAGCTATAAGGTGTTTTATTTATTGTTTTTAACAAAGTAAGCGAGTAACTTCAGATATCAACATAAATTTATAACCTAAACTGTTTACACAACTTGAAAAAAGAAAAAAAACTTTTTGTTTGGGCCTCTCATTTACAAATATATCAGCAATTACTCACGCTAAAGCTGTGAGTATATCAATTATTCTCTAATCTCAATTACCTTCAACAAGACAAAAAAGAAACAATAAAGTAGGAATAAGGTATATTATTGGCAGAATATAAGTGTACAATTGTTCGCGAAGTAAATTCGTATTTCAACAATCGATTTAAGGTGATGTCACTTTTTGAATTTCCTGTGAATAAAAAAAACCCAAAGAATATTCAGTTCTTTCCAAAAACTGTTATATTATGATTCAACCAAATAGTTTCCATTGTCTACCAGAAAGGAACAATTCTTATATCTTAATATTGAGATTTGATACCTTTATAACAGACAGTAAACTAAAACAATAGACATTCATATGTGACGTCAGTGAGCTCAACAAAGCAATTTCAAGCACATATATTAATGTGGAATGTAAAGTAAGTTACACACTACAATATCCGTCCAAGATACTTTCAAAAACAATGCATTTGCAGAATAGAGAGATAAAAGTAATTTTGACAGCTCGTGAAAACTAATGACAAATTTTGACAGGTATATGATGACTCATGACCTAATTAATTTTTTTCTGTTATTTCTAACTTCCAGTTTGATTTTCATAAAATGGCTATTCTTTATTGTAGCTTACAACTCGTACATTAAAACAATAAAAGAATATATTGTTACCTCACTGTCGTTTTGTCTATCCATCTCTCGTACGAATTCCTATTGTTTCAGTCATTTGTCAGTAATTAGAGCAACTCACAGTGTTGCAATCATACAAAACACATCCCTTATTTTCACATAGATATTGAGGATTTATCTAATGAGCACATGTATTGGAAACACAATTTCAATACCGACTGTGTATTGTATAATGCTAAACTATCTCAGCCGTGACATCTCCTTAATGTTCTTCGTATGGTTCCAGGTGATCTAGTATCCCGGTAAATTTGAACTGAAACGAGACTAAAAGTAAATTTAATCATGTTGTTAAGATAAATGTTTCAAGTTTGCGTAAAACACAGGCGTGAATAATTAATAAAATCTCTAATTTTATCTGATGTTTTAAGATTTTATTAGAAAAAACATCACCAGAACCAAACGGATACAACCAAAATTGTAGATTTACAACTAACAATCGGAGTGATTTACTTAGAAAAAACAAACACACATTATATATATTCAAAACTTAACATAACCTGCGTAGAATAGTAAACCAAAACCAAAAACAACATTTATTTTATAATAAAATAAACTAATATTCTAGACAAGCGATTTTCATGCCAGTTTGTTTCGTTGAAGCAAGCTATAACTAAAATACAAGCACAACATACATCATGGGAGGGAGGACGGGTACAGACTGTTTGCTGCCAATCATAAACCTCGAGTGGTGAGAACAATATCAGTTCACACTTGTATACGCCGAAATATTTCACGAAATTCACTTGACAAAGAACCCCCAAATATACTAGCATAAACTTCAGATCAAACTAGTACTGGGATAAACTACCAAGAAAAGTAATTTCGAAACGCGAATAATTTTATTTACTCACGCTAAAGCTGTGAGTAAATCAGTTATTCTCTAATCTCAATTACCTTCAACAAGACAAAAAAGAAACAATAAAGTAGGAATAAGGTATATAATTGGCAGCATATCGAGATAACAAAGAGAGAAAATGCTAACAGTCTTCTGTATCAAAATTATTGAGGAAGTAAACGGAAAACGGAAAAAAGAAATACTTACTAACGACACTTAATTACCATGGTTACCTTGTACATTAATATCCCACTTCTATGAAGAACCATCAGATCACCAAAGCCCAAACGTCTCAAACCCATTGCAGAATACATTGCTTGAAGAAAACATCATGCAGCATTCCGCTGCTTGCAGAGCACATTCCCCATATTGTATATGTAAATGTATACTTGGGTAGTAATAAAGAAATCTGTCTGTCTGTCTGTCTAACACAGCATTCCGCTGCTTGCAGATTACTTAATGCAGCATTCCGCTGCTTGCAGATTACTTAATGCAGCATTCCGCTGCTTGCAGAGCACATAACGCAGCATTCCACTGCTTGCAGATTACTTAATGCAGCATTCCGCTGCTTGCAGAGCACATAACGCAGCATTCCGCTGCTTGCAGAGCACATAACGCAGCCTTCCTCTGCTTGCAGATTACTTAATGCAGCATTCCGCTGCTTGCACAGCACATAAAACTACATTACGCAGCATTCCACTGCATACAAAAAACATAACGCAGCATTCCACTGCTTGCAGATAACCTAACGCAGCCTTCCATTGCAAGAAAACATATAATGCAGTATTCCGCTGCATGCAAATAACCTTACGCAGCATTAATAACACATAACGCAGCATTCCACTGCTTAAAGATAACATCGTCGGTGTCACTCGAAAATGTCGTATCAGAATTTTGGCGGAAAACTTTTAATTCATTTTCGTAGATATTTATTAAAGGCGCACCATATGCGAAAACACCAGTTAAAATAGCCAATCAGAAAGTTTGAAAAACGTCACGTGAGAAAATATCGTATGATAATTGGTTCAAATTTTGTCACGCGAAAATATCGTATAGGACTCAGAATCAACGTCGATGTTTCAATGGAATGAACAGTTTTGCAAATTCGAGAATTAATGTAAGTTTTTGCTTCAAATAGTCTTTCAACATTATTAAATTGTGTTTCGTCATTTATAAACAATCGTAATATCTTGTTTTCAATCATAATTTAGGCTTTAAAGATAATTTTAAACTGATTAGTAGAACTGAACAAATCAGATATTCTGTTTGTCATTTTTTTATATTTTTTTCATTCAGATATTTCAGTAAACGGACAATGATGCATATTTCTAACGATTAAGGCTATTACTAGCTTGATATGAGGTGTTGATAACTCCCAATTTTGATATATGACTTTTTCACATACTCATGCAGACGTTAAGAAATTCTTATACGATGTTTTCGCATAAAAACTTCTGTGCACTACGCATTACCACAGACACTTTGGGGTCAGCACCCTTCCCCTCCCAGGCCACATATAAAGATAGTTTTTTTAGTAATTATAGAATATGGGAATTTTTTAAACATGTTGAAATGGAAACAGAAGTCGTTGGACGATCGAGACATGTGCTCAGTATGTTTTAAAAAACGAAATTATATTGACATGTGTTCAGTTTGTTGTAAAAAAGGAAAATATATTGACTTACGGTTGTCAGGGGCGGCCTTGGAGGATGAGGGTGCTGACCCCCAAGTGTCTGTGCGCATAACGAAAGTCTTTGTTATGGCCAATTATGAAATTTCTTACTTTAGATTTTGTTTATATTTTCAGTTCCCAAGCGAAGCAAGTACCGCAAAAGCAAAACCGACAAAGGCCCGAGGTGTCACTTCAGTCTGGCTGGAGTCTTTATAGAAGCTTTCTCTGATTAGTAAGGTAATGTACTAAATAACAAGTGAATTATGGATGCATTCCTTTTAATAAAATCCTTCAACATTTGTCTTGCAATATGCCAAAGCATTTTCTTGAACTTGATTCAGTATTTTGATAGAAAGTAGAACACTATAATACTTACTGATTCCATGCATTGATAGTGAATTTATCAAAGAATAATGAACATTAATTGTAGATTGTTGATTATTTCATTTTCTTTTTGTAAAGATTTTATGCCCCGGGAAGCATATTAAGCAATCTAGAACATATGATCTTTCTTTCTGTCTGTCTGTTCATCCGTCCTTCAGTCACGAAACTTTAATACTACCTTCAAATGAAAAAAAACTTCATCTTGCGATCAACAGGGTATTACTTCATAACAAAGGTTCACCATGATGAGTTCTACATGACTCATTGAATTTTGAGTCACGAGATAAAAAGTCAAGGTAACAGTAACCTTGATGCAAGATTGTAAAATAAGCGTCTGCATATGGGGTCTTCCCTAATACAAAATTTGAACCTAGTCTGTGAACAATGCAGTCATATGCTTCAGGTTTCACACAGTCATGTAGGATTGCCCACCATTCATCAATTTTCAAGTTCAAGGTCAAAGCTTAGTGTTTTATGATTGTTTACCTTACAAATGCAATTCTATCAAACCTCCAGGCTATGACGTTTAAAAAAACACCTCTTGTTCGTTATGTAAAATGTATTAAAGACAGATATTTGTTGTTACAGGAGAGATCAGTATTGATGTCAGACACTGAGAATTCGGACACTGAGTATTTAGTTCTTGATGACTGGATCTGCCACAACTGTAAGGAGAAAGCAGTCAATCCCATACTACTGGAGGAACAATTACTTCCTGGAGAAAAAATATTTCTAATTGATTCAAACAATGAAGTGTGGTTATTTTGTTGGGGATGTGGACTTCGATTCCATTTAAAGTGTGTTTTTGATCTTTCTTTGGATTCTACTGAAGAAGAAGTTGGTGCAAAGTACTTCTGTTGCTTTTGTGAAAATGTCCAGTAAATGGTTACGTTGTAAAGAACAAAATACTGTACATGAAAATTTAATGATTTATCTGTGTAGAAGGAAGACTGGGTCATATTCCGGCAAAGGAAGGCAATACAACTTTCTTAAGGAATGTTACTTTACCTTATATCGAGAAACCACACCAAGATATATTTATATTCAAAAGAAGAAAGGGGAATATAGAAGTGTGGAGATGAAGTTTCATCCAAATTGCATAAACGGCTGCTAATTTGAAAAAGAATAATCATGGCTTCTAGAGGGAAAAGGCTAGTACAGTTAGCTATTGAAAAAATAATATCACAGAAGGCACGTGTTGAGACAAAAACTGACATAAACAATAACACCCTTGATACTTACAGAATTCAGGGATGCACCATCGTTAATACAAACACGGCTTTATTAAGTGAAGAACAGTTACCTCAAGTGTCTGAATTAGTTGCAAATATAGATAATGACAAGATATCAGAAGTAAGTGAAAATGATAGTTATACTGATGAAATAAATGGGGCAATGGAAGAATTTTATGACACAGACGATACAGCTAATGATCCAGATTGGAGGATTGATTCAAGAAAAAAACACAGATTGACCTCATCGTCCTCTGAAGATTCAGAAGATGAAAACCCAAAGAGAAATAGAAAGAGAAAAATGAAACTGGAGAAAAGCAAAACTCTACCTACAACAATATTAGAAATTCCAAAAACAGATCTAAGAAATGTACAAGAAAAAGTAAATGCTTGTATTCAATTACATCATGAACAGGAAAAGGTAGAAGTAGCTCAACAACATGTAGCAGTTTATGTTGACCACGAAGAAACAGTAGAAACCCAACCATTTGAGAATCTGACAGAGACAATATCAAATACAGATAATTCAGGCACTGAGACTCCACAAGCTCTCAGTGATACAACCACGATAAATGACCGAGAGCAGGTTAACAATCAGTCAACTAGAGTGCGAAAAGGAATGGGAAACAAAGACACCTGGAAACGGAATATAGAGAAAAGGCTTAGAATGACAGGGCGTTCATATAAAGGTCTGAAGAAGGTAGATGGAAAGAAGAAGTATTGTGTTGATAAGGGTGAAAGAATTATGGGTGAAAGAAACTGTGGTAATCGATGTAGGAAATCAAGAAAGTGTTTTGAGGTTAGTGAAGAGACAAGACAGAGTATATTTAGTTCGTTCTGGTCTAACATGGACTGGCAGCAAAAGAAAGTGTATGCTGTAAGTCTTGTGTCTAAATCAGAAGCCGGTAAGACATCAGTGGGAAGTAAGAGAAAATACACGTATCGGTATTACATCCGAAAGGGAGAGGAGAAGTTTCAGGTATGCAAAAACCTGTTTCTTTCTACCTTCGGCATTGGAGAGAGAACACTCACAGAATGGTTAAAAAAGTCAGACCAACATGGATTGCCGAGTGAGAAGGTTCCCGAAGAACAAAATACAGAAAAGTTCACAACAGAAAAAGCTATGAAAGTAAAAGAATTCCTAAATAAACTTCCAAAAATGCCATCACATTATTGTCGGTCTACGTCGAACAAAAGTTATCTTGAACCTGAATTCAGAGATATGATTAGTTTGTACAATTTGTACAAAAATGAATGTATAAATGAACCTGTTGGAAGAACTCTGTTTGTTAGAATATTTCGGTCACTTGATCTAGCTCTATTTCAGCCAAAAAAGGATCAATGCGACATTTGTGTTGGTTATGAAACCAAAAATATCACAGAGGATAAATATCTGTTGCACATCAAGCGAAAAGATGAGGCTAGATCAGAAAAGGCAAGAGAAAAAGAAAGGGCAGAAGACGATCCAAAGATGAAAGTAATTACAATGGATGTACAGGCTGTACTTTTAAGTCCTAGTCTTCAAGCAAGTGCACTTTATTACAAGACAAAGCTTGCATGCCACAACTTCACGGTGTATGATCTTACGACACGAGATGTTACCTGTTACTTATGGCATGAAGGGGAAGCAGGATTAAGTGCTAATTCCTTTGCAAGTTGCAGAAATGATTACTTAGAAGGTGTTCTTGTAGGCAACAGTGAAATTCAGGAAATTGTTTTATTTAGTGATGGATGTTGCTACCAGAACAGAAATGTTACGCTTTCAAAGACATTGTTAAGGCTTGCTGTAAAATACAATGTGAAAATTCTGCAAAAATACTTAGAGAAAGGACACACTCAAATGGAGGTCGATGCAGTTCACAGTCAAATTGAACGTAAACTTAGAAAAAGACCCAGCAAACTATGTAGAATGTTTTAAAGAAACACGCCCAAATCAGCCTTAAAAAGTGAAATACATACAGCATGACTTCTTAAAGGACTTTGGAAGTTTGAAGTCGTATGAAAGTATCAGGCCAGGCAATAGAGTAGGTGACCCAGTCGTTACTGATATACGATGTCTGAGCTACAATCCAAAAGGGGATATAGAATTTAAACTTGTATTTGGAGATCAGTTCTCTCCTTTACCACAGAGGAAGAAAGCAGATATGGCAGTAGACGAAATGATACCTCGGTTTTATACGAGTGCACAGAGTATAAAACGTACTAAGTTCACACATTTACAGCAGCTGAAGTCTGTAATTCCTGTTGACTATCACAATTTTTACGATACACTTACTGTAGATTCTCAAGAGTGACTGAAATGTGTACAAATAAGAGCATTATGACTCTCAGAAAACATTTTATTTAGAAGTATTATAATGGTAACGTAAACAACATTATTGCCGGATTTATGATTGACTGTTTGACATCAGAAGTTACTTGTTGACATTTAAAAAACGTGTTTGTTTGACCACTCTTCTCTTTATTCTTAGCAGAAAAGCGAGAATTTGTATTTCACATTAATTTTGTCATTTTATTTTGATAAAATCAATGGATGTTTTTCGTTTTTAATTTGTGCGAAAATATCGTATAATTCTCTGGAGTTTCAATAAAAGTTTTGCAAAAATGTCGTATTGTATTGGTATGTCGTATGAGAGCATCTCATGTAGCTGTTTTTTCTTCGAAAATGTCGTATGTAATTATATTCAAGATCTAAAGGAATTATCACCAGTCAATCATTCTTGTTCATATTAGCTTTACGTTAACGTTAATTTATCCAAGTTTCGCCACAACAACTTTACTAGGTAAAATTTAATTGATTTTTTTCTTCCTCCTGAAAAGTGCCATTATTGCTGATACGACATTTTCGAGTGACACCAACGACATATCACAGCATTCCGCTGCTTGCAGATAACATAACGCAGCATTCGACTGCAGGAAGAGCACAAAAATCAGCATACCACTTCTTAAAATTCCACTGCAAGAAGACCACCTAACTCAGCATTCCGTTGCTTGCAGATAACCTAACGCAGCATTCCACTGCAGGAGGAGCACATAAAGCAGCATTCCACTGCTTGCAAATAATCTAACGCAGCATTCCGCTGCAAGAAGAACACATTACGCAGCATTCCTCTGCTTGAAAATAACATAACGCAGCATTCCACTGCTTGAAAATAACTTAACGCAGCATTCCACTGCAAGAAGAACACATAACTCAGCATTCAGCTGCTTGTAATGCATACATTGCAGCATTCCGCTACCAGCAACTGTAAGTTAAACAATATAGATAAGTCTGTTACATGTAAAACACTAAGTACAGTATTCCGATGTAAATAAAACCCAGTGTGACATTACCATATTTATTTAACCTCAAGTTATTAGTTTCAAGCACCTTTTAAGAGTGTAACATATAAAAAAATAAAATTCACGCAATAAATTCAACCTGATATGTTTAAAAGTCTTAATTATGAGAGACAAAAAGACGATCTTTCAAAGAGTCTTTCACATAGCCATCTCTTGATGACACATTTCCACCTGCCATGCCTCTGCCACAACCTCTCACAAGTACTTCTGTTAGCAACCATAGTATCAGCCCCCGACCGAAAAGAATGAAGTCCAAACAACTAACTGAAGTTTTTTGTTTTAAACCAAGATGAACAGAAGAATAAGTAAGCGGCTGTCTGAATCACTTCGCAAAACAATCGTTTATTATGCTTTTTCTTGAAATGTCTGAACGAAAAATATATTCTGAAGAAAATGATATAAGTGGTTTTCGTATATATCTTTCTAAGATAGCGACAAGGCAGAAGGAATGTCCGGTATACGTTTCCGTCCCTACGAACAACAGTGTCTGACTTTCAATAACTATATCTAACAATGAAATTCTGAAATCTTGAAATCCTTAGTGATTCATTAATTCTTAAAATTCCGCCAAATGAAAAAAATATATATATAAATAAATAAACAATATAATCTTAAATCAGATAGGGAACTGCTCTCGGAAGGGAAATGTTCAATAAACTGTTTCATAATATTAGAATTCTTTACCACTGGTCTGGCAGTTATTCTTTTACAGTCATTTAAACAGTTTCAAACAATCATCGTTACAAGGACTTTGTACATGACCAATTAATAGAGTAGAAAACCATGTTTAACTTTGCCTTACTGCAACAGCTATCACTTATAGACACCAAGTACAATGCCACAGTGAATGGCGAACCAAGTAAAGTCACTTTCTCACACCAGTCACGGAACTTCTTAAATTCAAGAGATGTAAACGGTTCTTTGCCCCCAACAAGCAAACAGTTACGGTGAAATCATATTTGCTCATCTTTTAACAGTTTCTCATCTTCTGTGTGTATTAAACAAATCTGCAAACAAATGTCAGTATTTCAATTAGATATACACTTAGACTGTCACAGACACAGACAAGTGAAACTAAATTGTCACTCTTTATAACGATGTTTATGTAACTATAAAAACTTCATGCCACTAGTGATACACCTGTACAAATGGATTAATCTATTATCAACAGCGGGTAAATATTGCATGTAATGTAAGAATCACACATAGATCTACTGTCTCTTTAAATGAAATTTATAATTTGTAACAGACCTTTATAACACGTTTAATATAAATGTTCAATAACGTCTCTATATACACACCAATAGTATTTCAACCATTGTTTACACAAGGATGATACATAAATTTTAACTGGTATTACATCTGCTAAAATGAAATCATCTAAAATTCCCACGGTACTTAACAAGGGGGAGATCTCAAACTAGACTTCAACTGTCAAACTGTCAAAAATCCTTGCCACAGTTTTAAACTTTACTGTACCAAATATAGAATTCTTGCAATACCCATGTATTGTTTACAATTTTCCAAGAAACGGAACAAGCGTCGGAAGCCTCCGTGTCTGAGGTCCTAAATCATGAATTGTATAGAGGCAACTTTTTATTGTACTCACTAGTAAAACGGTCCATACATTTTGCTAACATTATTATATTATACACTAAAATCTAGAATCAAACTTTCCTTTTAAGATGAATCTCCACCGACAAAGGACTCGCATTTTAAGGTCATTCTGACAAAATCTTTTAACAGCGGAAAAATAAAATCACTAAATTTTCTAGATCAGACCTGTTATTCTTTAAAAACAAATGACGGCGGCATTTTTGATAAAAAGAGTAACATATCCATAGTGAAATACAGAAAGGATATCTGTATCTGCATTAATTCCAAAATGTGAAATACTATTTTCAGTCTGCCTTTCATCGAGTTTTCTGCTACGGAAACACAAAGTTAGATTTGGAGAAATTCGCTTGGCATTTAACGTCTGCATAATATGAATAAAAGCAATACTTATCATCTTCTCAATGATGTTGACTTTCGTCAGTGGCTTTGCTACTGTGGATTCTGGCTTCCCACGTTACCACACGTATACGTGACGATATATCTATTTCCGGTTTGAAATCCCCCCATTGGAGCTCTGGCTGCACCTGTGCACCGAAAGCTTCAAAAAGACTAAGAGAACATTCCAGTTAACATTTTAAACTTATATGAACACAACAAACCCTATATTAAAAGATTAAATACTTATTTTAGTCCAGTATCATGAGTAGGGGTGATAAATCCGCCGTAACACAGGCTTATTTGTTTACGATTAATAACAAATTGCATGAACTCTGCTCTAAACTATAAACCTGTGCAATAAATGTTTGCATGAATTTAACGTGCAGATTAACGGACATATGTTTATATAACATCGATGGTAAAGCATACATTGTGTTAATCTAAGGGGCGATTTCAACATTATGAAAATAAAATTCAAATGACTTACAGCGATGTCCACAGGTCCAAAACTACTGACAGACGACTGTGTCTGATTCTTTCAAAACTTCTCGAGCCTAACTCAACTCTTTCTTCAGCTCTTTGGATCTTTCTGTCGTCATGGAAATCGCCAGCAACCTTCCTCTTTCCTGTCGTATACTGCAGTTCACTGTGAATCTTCTCTAAATCCCACTTCTCATGTTTCTATTCATAGAATTATTCATCGAAGAAGTCATTCAGGTCCCATAACGAAGCCTTGTTTGTATTTTCTGAATCGTTCATACTGAATTACAGACTGTTTGCTGCCAAACATAAACCTCGAGTGGTGAGAACAATATCAGTTCACACTTATATACGCCGAAATATTTCACGAAATTCACGTGACAAAGAACGCCCAAATATACTAGCATAAACTTAGACCAAACTAGTACTGGGATAAACTACCAAGAAAAGTAATTTCGAAACGCGAATAATTTTATTTATCACCTGAATTGAGTGCATTTATGAATGAGAAATATTGATGGTAAAATGGTGTAGGGGTTTGTTTACATTATAAAATCTTTAATAACTTCTTTCAGGTAAAATTTTTGTATAGTTTTGGCAAGCTTATGATAAAGAAGATGTCATTCTCTTTCACTCAGAATTTTTTCAACCGTTTTAGGCTCTTGACTAGTCTTGGATTTTGACTTCATTAAAAGACAAAAGGAAGTTCAGTATAGGCTATTTCAAAGTGTTGAAAGTAGACTAAACTTACACTATACTCTATTGAATTTATTTAGCTGTGGAAACTTTTGATATAGACTATAATTGGGGAAATCCTAAAATCATTGAAAAACGGTCAATATAAGAGTTGTCCATTTTGCTTCAGATATTTTGAAAAAGTCGTTTTTTAAATATCAAATAATTCTATTCTTGCATGGAGAAGAGGAAAACCATAAATATGTTTAGAAAATTGGTGCATTTAGCTATCATTTCACTCTGAAAAAAATATGTAAAGATGAATTTGAATTTTTTAGGTACCATCTCTACACAATGTATAGATTAAAAAACTTACGGCCTGATTTTCGATTTTTGTTTACCTTTCTACTTTCACTTTCGAGCTCAAAATGATGTAGCACGATCACGTGATTAGGCACACTGTGCACGAAATTTTTATCTTAAGAATCTCTAGGTCAAGTTCGAGACTTTGTCATGTGGGGTCAAAAACAAGGTCACCAGGTCAAATCAAAGGAAAAGCTTGTTAACACCATACGCCACATTCATGGCCTTATCTTCAGTAAATTGTTTATCTTGATGATTCTAAGGCTAAGTTTAACACTGAAATACAAACGGAGAAAAAGAGTACAAACAACTAACAACAGACAAGCAGAAAGAAATGTTACAATAAATGAAAGACAAAAACTTCATTCTCCTCTGAAAACTGTCACAGCGCCAATCAAACATATTAAGAGACCTTTAACTCCTTGTTCTACTGCCAAGAGGATGACAAGTAATCAATTCATTTCAGTTATTCTTATTTTAACAACTGAAGAGAAATTACAGCTGGGAACATACTTAAATATGCTAAAACATGATTAAAAACCTATACAAATGACAAATGGTTGCAGCATGTGCAGTGTGTTGGAGAATACTCCCCGCCCCCACCCCAGTGCATACCCGGCTTCGATATTATGTGGCCAAAACAAATATAAGGGACAGCAGAAACCCTGTCAGTTTGTATATTAGATAAGTTTGTCTGTTCTGTGATGTAAAAGTCGCAGGTGGTAAGCATTAAATCAAACAACAGATATTGTCCGTTGACAATACTTTGTATATAATAAGGGAAAGGTAAAATGAAGAAAACCTTCATGTGTTAATATGAATAATCATAACTGAGGTGTATTTAGTACGAAAGAACATGGCGTTAATTTGGCAGTTGATTTAGTAAAATAATTATGGTTTAAAATAAAGCTTTTCTTGTATGCATTCAACAGAACGGAAGTACAAATCAATAGTATATTATTACTGAACATTTTCTATTGCTGTCTGATGTCAAAGCGATTTCATGGACTTACCCCAATCAAAATCCCAGGGAAATGTTGTTTACTTAAGTTAAAAGTCCATAACAAACATTAAAGAAACAAGATTCACCGTAATGCATTGCAGCTGTACCCACCGCACATTGCGTTGGAATCATTTTTGTGACAAGGATGGACGTACCGGCGACAATAACTATCAGAACAAATCAACACTCTTTACAATATTTACAAATTTATTTACATAAAATGATTATTAACAATGAATACCAGTAAATGATAAATAGAAAAAAAAACGGATTATAAGAAAGAAAAAAGAAAATCAGAGTTCAGTATCTCTCGATACAGAGTTCTAACACTGACAATTCCGTTGTAACGTGACGTGGCACAGTTGTTTCAGTTAATTTCGAACTTTAAGTAGCACAAAAAATATAACATATCTTCAAATAAAGTCCCTTTAAACCGTGAATACGTTGACTCCGTTTTGGCTCCCTATGATGGTAGGTGATTGCATCCCTGAGCTGACTTCAGACGATAACAAAAATCATCGTCTTTGCGGTTTACGGCACAACCATGGGACGAAAGCTCTGCGCTGGGAAAATCACATCCAGGCGAGTGAAGACAAGTGAACCTCGGGTATTGTACTTCCGGGTTGTGACATCATCACCAGGAAAAAATCGTCTGGCGGAAGAAGCTAAAATATATAACATATGGTAAGCACCATAGCAAAACAAATAAGTCGGGGCATAAAACTGCTCCTTTTGGTACACCATACCTCCGTAGGCTCCCATAAATAATACATGCTACTTATATAAAATATATGTGCTACTAAGTTCATACGTCACGTGATTAAAATACGTCACTTATTACTTTCATTATTTCTGAAATTAATAATTTAAAAGTCTAAAGTTGTAGTATGAAAAAGATATGAAGTTTGATGAAACATTATAGATACGGAAATGATAAATTGCAGCTATTATTTACAACTACGAATTAACAAAGTTCAATGCAGCTATTATTTACAACTACAAATTAACAAAGTTCAATGCAAACAAACGTTATACCATAGTTGGCATCAATATAACATCAAATGCCATACACAAAATGGATGCTGTTTAGATGTGCTATCCCTTACTGAAGAAAAAGGCCTGCTGCGTACTCTTGCTGTGTACATACAGCGTATATGATGCGTACATGATGTGTACTGAAATCAAGGGCTTTAAATAGTACGCAGGATATACACCACACATACACCGATAGTACGTTTGTAGTACACTTTTGACATGCAAATTAGCTCTGCCGCGTACTACTTGCTGCATACATGCTGTGGACTACATAGTACACAGGATGTACGCTGGAGGAATTTAGTATGCGGGAAATAGTACGCAGCATGTACACGGCACATACATTTTTCACATGCAAATGAGCCTGCGGTGTACTACCCCTGCGGCGTACATGCTGTGTACTCCTGCGGCGTACATTCTGTGTACTCCTGGCCAGAGTCCTGCGGCATACATGCTGTGTACTCCTGCTGCATACATGCTGTGTACTCTTGTGGCGAAACTGCTGTGATAATGTAAATTCCTTACCCCACCAACTTTCTTATGCAAATGCTGATCATTTGGACAGAAAAAAACAGAAAAAAGATAAGTGACATGCATCAATAAGTATTTACCCTTACCAAAATAATGTAGATTGATGTTATCAAATAAATTAGTATGCTTTTCTTCATCCACTTTTCAATGAAATAAATCAATTTTTGTAGCATGTAATTTGGTGAACATCTGAAGAAAATGGCGTAACTGCATCAAGGGGAAACAACTTTAATGCAACTAAATATAAGTGTTATAAATTTCGAAGTATCAGCGGTGTACATGCAGTGTACTATTTTCTTGTACAAGTCCCTCCTGCGTACATGCAGTGTACTCCTTAAATTTTCAGAGTCTGTGCTGCGTACTTGAAGTGTACTAGTGACCTCCTGCGTACATGCTGTGTACTCGTCGAAATAGAACGCGGCATGCGGTGTATGTAAAATGTACTCCTCTGGCGTACTACTGTGTTCGCAGCATATACACAGCAAATACGCAGCATGTACGCCACAGAGGCTTGCTTCTGTAAGGGATAGACTGGCACACAATTAATTTCAAATTACAATTCAATTCAATTCAAATTTATTGGCATAATCAGCAAACAAGTTGCCTTTGGCCATTTACAAACACAAAAAACTATGGCAAAGACAAAAATAAATACAAGTACAATGTAGTAGTGAATATTAAATATATATATATATACACATTATCATATAACAATCATTTAAGAAACAGTTAAAATTTCCAAGGCATTTTTCCTAATTAACATACATTCTTTAATATATTTAGATACTTTTACTTGCAAACGTTCATTTTTTGTCGACATAAGCGTGAAAAATTTCTGTACACAAGGCCATGAAATGTGTCACAACATAGCATAAAATGATATTCTGATTCAACTGTATTTTGACTACATAACTTACACAGTCTGTTTTCTGTTTCAATACCTCTATATCTACCAAATTCAATCTCCAAGTTGTGAGAAGACAATCTTAAACTAGAAAAATGTTTTCTCAGGTCATCGTTTGTGATATTAGAAAGATAATCTTCGAATACAAAATCTGTTTTATATTTACAATAGTAATCCAATTTTGCCATGGTGTTAATAGCTTCTCTCCATTCTTGAATGTACTGGTCACGAATTCTACGTTGTATAATCGGGTAATAATTTACATTTACATCATAATTACGCCTTACATTACCAAAACCAAGATGATCAATCACTGAATTCATTCTAGTTGCCCAACAATTCGTTTGTACATTTTGACAGAGATCATTATACATTTTAAACATAGGTGAATCATTATTTTTCATAATTTTTAACCAATATTTTATTGATCTTTCTCTACAGATGATTGATAATGGGAATCTTCCCAGCTCTCCAAGTACAGCACTATTTGGAGTTTGATATTTGACTCCCAGGATATATTTGCAAAATCTTATATGTAGTTTATCAACATATTTGTAACTAGTATTATTATAGATTCCCCACACTTCAGCACCATACAGTAATATTGGTACCACCATTTTGTCAAACAATGAGAGTTTGGTTTTAATATCAAAATTTACTTTATCAAACAATGATAAAATATTATGATAAGCTCTAAGTGCTTGATCATGTAGGGATTTTACAGCTCCTGACATATTACCAGTGTATGTAAATTTTACACCTAAGTACGTAAAATTATCCACTATTTCAATTTTTTCTCCATTTAGGATAAAGTCAGGGTAAACGTTTTGTTTACGCTTTTCAAACACACATATTTTAGTTTTGCTAACGTTAATTTTCAAGCCCCATGTTTCTGAATACTGGTAAATACTATCAATTTGTGCCTGCAGGCTTTTCGGATCAGTAGTGAACAAGACCATATCATCGGCAAATAATATCATATACATTGTTAGCAAATCAAGATCTCTGTCTGTTAACGAATTAATATCCAAATTTCCAATAACATCATTTATAAATAGTATAAATAAAAGGGGAGAAAAAGGCTCTCCCTGTTTAAGACCAATTGTAACTTCAAAGAATTTTGACAACTCCATAGTCAGTACTTGACAATTTAACACAAGATTGAACAAATTATAAATACATTTAATCATATTGACCATTTTACAGCTGATACCAGTTTCGAGTAACTTTACCCACAATGCATCACGATTAACAGTATCAAAGGCTCTGATAATCTATGAAAATGCTCCACAGCTTAGAACGTTTTGATAATACTTTTTGAATAATAGTATGTAAAAGAAAAATAGCATCAGCTGTAGAACACCCGTCACGAAACCCAAATTGTGTATCAGTAAAAACATTTTCTGATTCACACCATTTATTTATCCAATTTTTCAATAACAGTGAGAAGATTTTACCAATGACATTTACTAATGTGATTCCTCTATAATTAGAGGGGTTGCTCGTATCACCCTTCTTAAAAATGGGTACAATAACTCCCTTTACCCATGACTTTGGGTAAACACAGTTTTCAAATATATGATTAAACAAACTACATAAATAAGGTGATATAAAAGATTTTGTATCAATGAAAAAAATCAGATACATTATTTTCATAATCACTATACTCTTATAACGGTTTAACGTAGAAATAGTTTTTTCTATTTCTGCTACAGTTATTGATCTATCTAATTGATCAATATTTACAGTTTCACCACGTGACACATTGTGATCATTTATATCAAATCGACCTTGAGATTCATTAAAAATATTAGAAAAATGAGTGACAAATTTTTCCAGATTCACGTTATTAGCAGTGGTACTAGTAATAGAAAGAGCATTGAAACTCGAGGGTAAACAATTTGTACGAGGGGGCATAGCCCCAGAGTATAAATTGTTTGCCCAAGAGTTTTAATGTTCTTTCTGTTTTGTATCATACCCATCCATATATAGTAGTTGTAGGCGTTCCACATTGCCATATACAGCAGTTCAGTGAGTACTTAAAATCCTTGCTTTACAAATGTGTAAATCCCAGGTAAAATAAACCAATGCTAGAGCAGAAAATCAATAAAATACACCTCGCTGTCTACTGTTCCAGACACGCTGGCATACTTTCCTATCCAACAGTGCGGTAACTAGCGTGCGGGTATTAAATACCTGCACACTTTTAGTTACCGCACCCTGTACTCAGTGTATATGAATTACCTGCACCAAACTTGTTAAGAAAAAGCACCGAGCGATGATACAATTGGTTTTTAATTTCTTAATATATTTCTCGGGTAAACATTCTATACTCGGGGGCTATGCCCCCTCGTACAAATCATTTACCCTCGAGTTTCAATGCTCTTTCTATTACATATATTTCCAAAATTTACGTGGAGACTTCTTGCTCATCTCTGACAATTTAATTTTCTCTTTATAATAAAAGCTTGACTTGGCTTTACGCTTTATTTCATTAAAAACCCGCTTCAAGTTTAAAAAGTGTAATTTATTTTCATCAGATCTATCAAACATATATCGCCGTTTGGCTGCAAAAAAGTTATGCTTTGCCGTTCTACAATTTTCATCAAACCATGGAGATTTTTTCTTTTTAAATTTCAGACGACTATTCACTGTCCTGGCAAAACAATTATAAGAAATGTCATGAACTAAATTAGAAAACTCAGTCATACACTGGTCTATCTCATATTCCCGATAACAATTTGCTATTAATACTGTCAAATAATAAACAATTGCTATTTACTTCTTCTAGAAAAGAGTCTTTTTTGGATATATCCCAAAAAAATCTTATCATATTCTACAGAATCATTTTGTGGTAAATCAATACAATAATTCAATGCAAATACAATAGGACAATGATCTGAGAACTCTGTTATATCAAGAACACAAAAATCTGTTATATCTTGATAACCCTCATATCCCATAATAATATAGTCAACTAAACTAGAAACTGGTTTATTTTTCAAAGTAGAATGAAAAGTACACCTTCCATCATCATGGCGGCCATTTATTATACACATGTCATTTTATTTACAAATATTTAACAGGTTTATCCCAAAATTGTTGACCTGTTGATCTTGATTACGTCTCACAGGCAAATTGATCGTCTGCGCATCAGACTGTGGTATATCAACATAACGGTCAAGGTTAAGGTTAGGTACATAATCGACTAAGTCACCTGTGCGAGAATTTAGGTCACCTACCCAGTAAACAACCCCACGGTCACTGTAATTACGTATTTCAGTATTAATATGTTCAAAAAAGTCAAACTCGTATAGTGTAGAATTATTATTTCTATACAAAGCTGAATTTTCAGGCGGTATATAGCTCACACAAAAATAAGAATCATATTTGGCACAAGTAAAATGCTTATCAAGTTTAAACCAAATTATACCTCTGGCATCTAAACTAATAAGCTCTAAATAATTTTTATAGCATTTTTTATAATACACAATAACTCCCCCGCTTTCACGTTTAGCCCTTTTATTTGACTTTGGACGAGGGCAGTTAAAATTATCAAAACATTCAATTTTAATATTAGTTTTGTTAGAATTCCATGATTCTACAAATAGCAAAATGTCAAAATCATTTACAAAGTTAATAAAGTCACCATCATTCAGTTTCGAATTTATACCTTGTACGTTCCATACTAGAAACGATAACTGTTTCTCAGAAACTTCCTAGCTGTAGCCGGAAGTGGCTACATTCTCCACTGTGTACATTTTATTGTTTATGAACAGTTTGTCATACGATAAGTATGCTGACTTTCCATCATTTTTGGCTTTAACCATTGCCGGTATCAAAACACGGCGCCGCGCCTGTATGATTTTTGGGAACTGTTCACTCGCGTATTTTGGGCTGGATTGGTTGGCTAGGTACAGTTGGTTGTGGATTCGCAGAAACACCCTGGGAACCCGTACCAACGCCAGTTTTTAACGATTTCGCATAATCTGAAGCCTTTTGTTTAATCATGAGTTTATCTGGAAAATGATTGAACTTTACAACAATGGGTCTCTATTTCGCACTGTCATATTTATTGCCTAGTCTATGGGCCCGCTCAATTTTAATGCTAGTTTCTGCATCCAGGATTTTCAATGTATCTTTACAGTATTCAAGCACAGTGTTGGCACAATTTTCAGATCGCCTGCTTTCAACAGTACGGAGTTCATCAAAACCAAAGAAAAGTAGGTTGTCACGCATTGAACGAGACTGTAAATCCGTGATTTCCTCGGGAACCGATTTAAGATTGTCATATTATTGCTGCAGCTGGATAATACAGTCTCGTTCTTTCTTTAACATTTTATCTATCTCTGACTGTTTCGACTTGATATCATCACAGTTTTGTGAATCATAAGCCCTACTGTTCTCAACACTATTCAAGCGATCGTTTGTTTTACGCGCAGACTCTTCAAGGGAAGTAACGCATGAGTCCATAACTGATATACTTTTTGTAAGTGATGATAATTGATCCTGAATAGAATCTAATTTTTTCAGTCTACCGTCCAAAGAATCAAACCTATTCATAATAATCTGGTGGAAATTATCCTGTCCCTGGGAATGCTGATTAAACGACTGCTGCGGTACAGACTGGTATTGCTGCATGCCCAAGGGCGAGGTCATATACTGCTGTGAAGATGGTGGCTGGGCCTGGGGTGTATAGAAGACATTACCTGGAGTCTGATAATTGTTCATATTGTTCATGCTTGCTATATTTAATGGTTGCACATTGGACGGCTGACTCATTTCGCTGATAGAAGTTTGCCTTTTATCCAGTTGAGGGTTTGAGTTATCTGGCGAGGAAAGCTTTCGTTTCATTTTACAATAACATATTACATACATGGTACTAGACTTGCCATATAGATTTATACATTACAGTGCAATGCAGTATCGGCGTTCCATAACAACGAAATGTTTGACAAAGAGTACGTTACAATTATCATGTTACAAATTTCAGTACAAATCTTACATCTTATATAAACGAAACATTTTAGACTCCTCTTTCGAAATAATTTACAAAAGTCTGAAAAATTTAATAAATAGTCCTGACATACCGAAACTAGCCAAAATCACATGCCGAAAAGTAAACGTTACAGAATTTAGTAGAATGACCAAAAATTTACCAAATAAAAATCGTAATTAAAAAATCATACAAAAATCTAACAAATAAATTTCTTACCTCGATCGAGCATAAATTTCTAGCAAGAAAAATCAATCTGACATAGATTCGTCTAATGTCAAAATGTGGTGTGCACTATGCATATCTAGTCCAGTCTATTTGTAGGGTAATGTCCCGCCAAATACTAAATTTCATGGGACTCACGGCTAATCCGTGGACTCCGACTATTTGCTTTTCCACGGGAATCATGATATAGCCGGGAAATCCGACTACTTTGGCGCGGATTGAAATTGACAACTTAAGGCCCGTTACAGTGGTTTTGGGGATAAAAACATGAATTACTGAAGTTTATAAAATATCAGCTTTCTTACATGGAAATTTAAGTTATGAAATACATAAAAACATTAGAGGTATTTTATGCGTGAAATCTGACATTTACCTCAATAACTCAAAAATTCACACTACAGATACAATAAGGCCCGTATGTCAGTTTGTGACAATTTTTGGTAGATTTTTTCATATGCCTGTAATGAAAATTCACCTATTACGAAGAAAAAGATTTTGTTTAAAAGTGCCGTACTTACGATTTGCTGCAAACGTGCTCAGGGGTCGTTTTGTACAAGATTTTACCATTTTTAATGGTAATTTATAATTCTTAAAATGGTAATTCTCCCAAAACGGCAGTCCCTCGTCAAACTGTACAGAAGTGTTTACATTAATGACAAAGAATTGCACTGAGCAAGTGTTTGTGGTTGAAGAGTACACATGTGGGCTCCTGTCTTACTGGATGTTTTCAGTCAAATGTGAAAAACTCATTAGAAAACTTACCGATGACAGCATAAAAGTAGTCAGTTGGCCATATTTCTCCACCTCTTCTGCAACAAATCCTCCACCGCCGCGGCGTTGGAACCACCACTTCTGTGAAAGCTATGGCCAGTGTGACCATAAGATCTCGGTTCCTTTCTTGAACTGGCCAGATCCCAATATGGGTTCCAGAGTTATGGCCCCTGAAAGGGCCAAAATTAGCTATTTTGACTTTGTCTGCACAATAGCAGCTTTATTTATGATTTGATTTTTACCAAACTGGCACACAACTTGTATCACCATAAGATCTTGGTTCCTTTCTTGAACTGGCCAGATTCCATTATGGGTTCCAGAGTTATGGCCCCTGAAAGGGCCAGAATTAGCTATTTTGACCCTGTCTGCACAATAGCAGCTTCATTTATGATTTATTTTAACCAAACTTGCACACAACTTGTATCACTATAAGATTTTGGTTCCTTTCTTGAACTGGCGAGATCCTATTATGGGTTCCAGAGTTATGGTCCCTAAAAGGGCCAGAATTAGCTATTTTGACCTTGTCTGCACAATTGCAGCTTCATTTATAATTTGAATTTAATCAAACTTGCACAAAACTTGTGTCGCCATAATGGTCTGTGGGCCAGTTTCTGTAAGTCCTCTAGTTTTTCGATTTCGTAACCCAGAAATTAGGCAAAGGTTCATCCACTTCAGCCATTAATACATTCATTTCGGGATTGTTTAAGACCGGATGTCGCTTTCTACCGTATGTCAAATAAATAACTTCTGAAATATATGTCAGCCAAACAATGTTGCGGTTATCACGTCTAAAATAATTAATGGATTAATGATTATAATTTGGTGTAAAACCAAGGTAAAACGGACAGTAGCCTCATATTCGAAAAATTACAAGAACAAACACCCTCACAGCACGGTCGTATTTTAAAAACAACTGAATATATCAAAACGTAATAATCCGTCATTGAAAAGAACATTATATATTAGATATTACATATTTTCATAGCAGATTTTCGTGCATTGTAGTTTTTTGTTAGCCCAACAACTTCTAAATACATATCATCCACCAATCAACGTTTTCCTAATCACGACATCTGGAAACAACAATCAATAGATTCAAGATTGATCTGCATGTAAAACTCTCATTGTATAACAAAAATAAAACGGTCAGTGGTCTCAAAGTACGGCAAAAATGTAAAAACAAATGCATCATAGCACGGTTGTTCTTTAAACCAGCTTAATATAAAACATTATCTTTCACAGATGTACCTATTTTTGTAGCTGATTTTTTCACACAACTGTAATAAGACAGTCAGCACAATAATGCATGACTTAATGGCAGAAAACGTACTAATGCACGAAATATAGCTCACATTTACGAAGTACGGCCAAAGTAAAAGCAACATAACTAACTCAGTAATAAATTGTCTCAAAAATCCATAAAAGTACTCTAAAATGACTAGTGGTACAAACTTATAGGCATAGAATTTTGCAAGATACTCTCATAAATAACCAAATATATTGTGCAGAAAGTATTAAACAGTTGCAACACCTTTTGAAATAATGCAGACATTTTACATTATTCTTGCATTTTTTCCAATATCTAACTTTTATTTTCACCCACTTCATCATTTTTCAGTGTCATATGCCAAACATGGCAGAAATGTACATATTGAAAATTTTCATCTACACTATGGGCGAGTAGCCTTAAAAACCAAATTTATCTAAAACAAATACTTATCTTTTTCATTGCAATTTTATTCTTGAAAACATATTCACCACGTGGTCTACAATTAAGCAAATCAAAGCTTCTGTGCTAAACAATATCACACGATTCAAAATCAACATAACTGAAATATAAAAACAAATACTAAATTTTCATCATAGTTCTAACAAATTCTGAATGCTGAATTGCACATCAATAAACGATCTCTACGTAAAGCTGATCATCTCTAATATTTTTTCTCAAAATTCCGTAACAAGAGGGTTCTCTTAAGTGACTAGTGGCATAAGATTTTTGCAAGATACCCTTAAAGACCCACCACGACCTAGTGACCTACTTTTTTCACCAACAAAATCTTCATGAAAATCATTCTTAAAATACAGCTATACTACAAGATTTTAGGCGGACAATTTAGGCCTTTCCTGAATAAATGTGTTTTGAAAATTCATCTGCAAACTTATTCAGTAAATCTCTTTTCAGCATAGTTTCAAAATTATATAAGAATAACTATCTTAAACTGTGGAAACAAAATGTGATCGAAATTTAACTAAATACACTGATTTATGTACATTTTGCTACAGTAATTCAATAAAATGTTAAGACATTACACACATTGTCTTGACCTAATATATGTCCCTGTCAATTTGTAACTAGATACTTGTTATCTCTCATTTTCTTCATGCAAAGCATGTATAATTACCATCATGGAAATACAAAAAGAATACAGTTATTTTGTGGTGCCTCTTTAGAAATAACCAAATATATTGTGCAGAAGGAACAAACCGTTTCAACGCTTTGAAGTAATTCAGCCAATTTACATTATTCTTGCATTTTTTCCAATATCTAACTTTATTTTCACCGACTTCATCATTTTTTCAGTGTCATATATACATTCTATGCCAAACATGGCGGAGATTAACATTGAAAATTTTCATCTAAACTATGGGCAAGTAGCTTTAAAAACCAAATTTATCTAAACATATACTTATCTTTTCAATGCAATTTCATTCTTTAAAACATATCCACCACATGGTCTACATTAAGCAAGTCAAAGCTTCTGTGCTAATCACAACATCACACGATTCAAAATCAATCAGCATCTTTTATTGTTGTTTTTTCTGAGTATGCTAAAAGCTAATAGCATCATCTGAAAAAAGAATAATTAACATATCTAATATTAAATCGAATTGTAAACGCTTTAAATACGACCAAGCTGTAACCACTGAATCATTTACGCCCGATAAATTAAAGTACGAAAACGTATGCTTCGCTTCTACTTACTGATACAATATGCACACCTTTTATTTACTAGTTCACAAAACTCGTCCCAGAAGTATATACATGTAATATTTACTTTCCTTCAATAGCAGTTTTTTTCATCATGAATTTATATAAAATAACATTGACAATAAATTAACACATTAAGCAAGAAAACATCTGCAAAGTCACAGAGAAAATGCAAAGTCACAGAGAAAAAACATAAACGCATCAATATTTGTTATACAAACCTTGTGCACATGTACCATAAAACTAACTGAAAATATACAAAACAGATAACAGATTTTAATATGCACGTTTTCTTTATTTGAACATCCTGACCAGACGAAGTAATTTGTTGCACCATTTGCACGAAAACTTCGTGACCCGACACTACCAAAACATTCTCTGCGGTTATAAAAACCGATTCACAAAGGATCATGAAGTTCGTCACTTACAATTTTGCTATATAAGTAACATATCCGCCGCTTAAAATATTCACAATGTTTACAGATAAACTGTTTCAAATTTCTACAGCCAACATTACCACTAATTCAAGTACACAGTAGGCCGAAATTAAAACAAGATATTTTGTAAATCCGTATTAGCATATATCCCTTAGCGTTGATGAACCTTACATGTCAATAATCTTTGTAAAAGATATTCTAGCCAAAATCAAAACTTTAAGCAATATGAAATGTCTCATTTTGTGGAAACAGTATGTTGAGAAATTCTAGGACATTCCCGTTACACGTGTCAAAATTTCAAACTAAAAATATTCATTTTGACAAAACACTACGGAACATAGAAAAAAGTAATAAATCTTTACCTTTCCGAAATTGCTACCTTTTTCACTGAGTAATACGTTGAGTGTTCATTTCCAGATGCAAATGATGTCCAAAAACTGAATATTCGTCTCAGAAGGGTTTGTCAAGTTTTCTTACGAGAATAAACAAATAATCAAAATACTTGTTATGCTGTCAAATATTCAACCTCGAGTGAAGAATATCAGTTAACAATCACTTATATAGTGCACTGAAAACATGAGAAAATCGTGAATTGCAAGCAGAAAACGCGGTAAAATAACTACCGGGACCTGGAGACAAAAATAGTTAGCAGACGATGAAAAACGTGAATAATTTAATTCAATATATATGTATCTTAAATTGCTTTGATAGGTTTAGAACTGTATATGCTCATTTCCGTTTGTGTAATCAGAAAGGGCTCTGCCCTTCAAAAAGAGGTCGTACATACTTAGCTGACTGTGACAGAAATATGCAATTTGCATTTAATCATAAACATTATAAATCCTTTTAAATGTTTTAAAAAAAGACATAACTGTTTGTACAACGATCTTTTTCACTACCTCAGAAGAAAGTGACAATTTCATTATATGTTCCATTCTCCATTCTCGTTATTCTACTAGGATACACTGTATATGTAACATCTGTCAGGCAGCCATTCTGATACAAATTAATATAACATTTTAACTACATTCAAAATTCTTTGAATGAAAATTGAGAGTAACATGTTTAGTTTTAAAAGAAATAAAAAACCACCAAATATCACATTTCTGTTATGTCTTTTATGGTACGCATTTTGAAAATGGCGCCATCTTGATTACAACAAGAGAAGTAGTTCATATTGGTAACGTAGTTTTCAACTGAAATTAGTTTAACTTCTATTACAGCAATGATTACGTAAATCTTATTTATATATATGTTTGCAAACTTACTTCTGGCGGCCAGTTTGAAAATGACAGGACAGTATCTTTATTAGATTGATTTGATCTGGATAACCAAACTGCAATCCTTGAAATCTTATTTGGTTTGTTTTATAATAGACCTTTCTAACGTAAACGTAATTACGAAACGGAATACTGAATCCGTAAAATTTTAGGCTAATCTGTGGTCTATGGGAGACAATTTCATCCAATAGTAATGCAATAGTATCTCCCTTAGACCATTATTTGCAAATAACATTTACGGATTCAGTAATCCGTTTCCGATTTACGTTTACGTTAGAAATGTCTAATACTGAATATTTAAACAGTAATAGCTCATCAATATTTGTACATGTAACCGATTTCAGGTGGTCATTTTATGAGCGGTAAAATTCTCTGTAACATGTTTCAATCAATATCAGGTAATTCCTGTTATAGTTTTGACTTTTAAAGGGCTACGCCTCTTTCATATGTGCATGTTTGATCAAATTTAAGGCAGCTATTTAGAAATTTGGAAAGTGGTGGCCGTCTTAATTTGAATAGTCTGTGTAACTAAATAACTTATGTTGTTGGTAGTTTAACAAACTTAACTTTGGGTGATTTAATTTCTACGTACATAAAGATTACTAAGAAGACCTAAGCTAGCATAGAAGAGAACTAAAGTCATCAAAATATCTTTGGTTGCATTAACTCATATGTATAATAATTTTGGATTAATTTGAAAAAGCTGTCATCTTGAATAAAGACTTATATTGCTGGATCTGCTTCCAATTGGATTTTCTCCCTAGGGAACTTCCATAAAACTTTTGCGGTCATATTAGTTTTTGCAATACTTTCATCAATTCTGCTGCACTAGCAAAGAATAGGTCTGTCATTATGCAATTCGCCCAGAAATGAAACACAAACCATAGGTTTAGCTAACTGACATTAAAGTGCAAAGGTGTCTGAATCTGTAGTTAATTATTCATTCATTTTGTTTTCTTTACTGTAAACATTAGGATTCTGTTCCTTTATAAAGGATTAAAAGTTCTAAAGATTTCCCACATAAGTATATTAACTAATGTGGTGGGTGGGGTACATCAACCCCTACTTCTTACATTTTATTCAGTATATAATACATTACGTAGCATTCTTTGACAACCAAAGTAAATTATTAATTATTTCAGGCAATGAAAGATAAGATTTGTTATAAGAAATGTCGCATAAATGTCTCTTTTACCATCCAATTCAGCGATATACCTATGCAATGCTAAATTGTATTTATTAGACACCAACGTTTTTAAAATCGTCATTAAATTTTACTGACATGTCGCTCAGACCGACATCCACCCTTAAAAGTTTTCTGAATGATAGTATAACATCATGGTATAGCTCAACCTTTGCCTAATTTCTGGGTTACGACTTTCAAATTTTTTGGCCTTGGCCCACGGACCATAAGATCTCAGTTCCTTTTTTGAACCGGCCAGATCCCATAATGGGTTTCAGAGTTATGGCCCCTGAAAGGGCCAGAATTAGCTATTTTGACATTGTCTGCACAATAGCAGCTTCATTTATGATTTGATTTTAACCAAACTTGCACACAACTTGTATCACCACAAGATCTTGGTTCCTTTCTTGAACTGGCCAGATTCCATCATGGGTTCCAGAGTTATGGCCCCCTAAAGGTCCAAAATTGGTTATTTTGGCTTTTGCAGCCGTATAGAGACTTTATTTATGGTTTGACTTGATACAAACTTCCAAAATATCTTCAACAACAATAAAACTTGGATTCCATGACAAATCAGATCCAATCGTAGGTTCCAGAGTTATTTTATATCTGATTACCTCCCCTGATTGTAATCAAAATGGATTTATATCAGTAAGTACTTATAGGACTTATTTGAAATTTCATTATTGTCATTAGTTGGACTGAGCCAATCAGGGTAGATAACTATGGACTGATTTTATGTCAAATTACCTCTCTTTATTTCAAATTAAAATTGGTATATCTCCATAACTAATGAAGATACTGATCTGAAATTTCATTAATGTCAACAGATTTATTTGGCAGATCCTTCTTTTGTTCACATACAATAATTTTCTTTTTAATTACTTTCCTTTTACGTTACTATAAATAGCTTATTTTTAACTTTTTTATTACTGGCTGTAGACTTTTCTGTGGTACAACATGGATGGTACCTCCAATTTTTAGTTGTATTTTGACATATCTGTACCTTTAAAAAAAAAAAATTCTTTTTGGTTAAATTTCTTCCCTTTGTTGTTCCTGTCATTTGGACGGACTTAGATATTTTTTCTGAGGACCTTCTTGTCCTCAAGTGCAATGATAACAGGTGAGCGATTTAGGGCCATCATGGCCCTCTTGTTTTAATGTTGTGTCACTCGTAGCTCCAAAGTATTTGACCTAGAGTCACCAAAGTTTACAGGAGTCAGCATGTGCAGTTGTGCACCTAGGGTTTCGCATCTGGATTCATTCAGTATTGTAGGAGTTATGGCCCCTGACCTAGGAAAAAAATTGTCATTTTAATGTTTTGTCACACGTATTGTTTTCCCAAAGTTGATCTGTGTCCTTTGTCATGTAGTGGGGGCATCTGTGTCCCATGGACACATTTCTAGTTTTCCTTCTTATTAATTATAAATCAACTACTGATATCTTGATTGGGATATTTCGATATCTCCACTAAATTTTCAATCCCCGACTTTTAAATTTACTCTATTTTGACATCAGTTATTTCGAATGGACATTTATCATCTGCCAAACGCAGGTGCAAAAAGCTGCACGCGCTTGTATTCACTCAGTTGTTGTCTGCCGCTGTAGGTGCGAACAACAACACACGCAGTTATTCACTCAATGGTCCTGCTTATAACTCAAAGCCAATGAACCGGCGCCCGTGTCATTATGTCTCTCCCCTCTCTGGGGGAGGCATATTGTTTTTGCCCGGTCCGTCCGTCCGTACATCACACTTCATTTCCGATCAATAACTGGAGAACCATTTGACCTAGAACCTTCAAACTTCACAGGGTGGCAGGGCTTATGTAGGAGACGACCCCTATTGTTTTTGGGGTCACTCCATCAAAGGTCAAGGTCACAGGTGTCTGAACATGGAAAACAATTTCCGATCAATAACTTGAGAATCACTTGACCCAGAATGTTGAAACTTAATAGGATGATTGGTCATGCAGAGTAGATGACCCCTATTGATTTTGGGGTCACTCTATTAAAGGTCAAGGTCACAGGGGCCTGAACATGGAAAACCATTTCTGATCAATAACTTGAGAACCACTTGACCCAGAATATTGAAACTTCATAGGATGATTGGTCATGCAGAGTAGATGACCCCTATTGATTTTGGGGTCACTCGGTTGAAGGGTCAAGGTCACAGGGGCCTGAACATGGAAAACCATTTCCGATCAATAACTTTAGAACCACTTGACGCAGAATGTTACAACTTAATAGGATGATTGGTCATGCAGAGTAGATGACCCCTATTGATTTTGGGGTCACTCCATTAAAGGTCAAGGTCACAGGGGCCTGAACATAGAAAACCATTTCTGATCAATAACTTGAGAACCACTTGACCCAGAATATTGAAACTTCATAGGATGATTGGTCATGCAGAGTAGATGATCCCTATTGATTTTGGGGTCACTCTGTTAGGGTCAAGGTCACAGGGGCCTGATCATGGAAAACCATTTCCGATCAAAAACTTGAGAACCACTTGATTTAGAATGTTGAAACTTCATAGGATGATTGGATATGCATAATAGATGACCGGTCACAGGGGCCTGAACATGGAAAACCATTTCCGATCAATAACTTTAGAATCACTTGACGCAGAATGTTACAACTTAATAGGATGATTGGTCATGCAGAATAGATGACCCCTATTGATTTTGGGGTCACTCCATTAAAGGTCAAGGTCACAGGGGCCTGAACATGGAAAACCATTTCTGATCAATAACTTGAGAACCACGTGACCCAGAATATTGAAACTTCATAGGATGATTGGTCATGCAGAGTAGATGACCCCTATTGATTTTGGGGTCACTCTGTTAGGGTCAAGGTCACAGGGGCCTGATCATGGAAAACCATTTCCGATCAATAACTTGAGAACCACTTGATTTAGAATGTTGAAACTTCATAGGATGATTGGATATGCATAGTAGATGACCGGTCACAGGGGCCTGAACATGGAAAACCATTTCCGATCAATAACTTTAGAACCACTTGACGCAGAATGTTACAACTTAATAGGATGATTGGTCATGCAGAGTAGATGACCCCTATTGATTTTGGGGTCACTCCATTAAAGGTCAAGGTCACAGGGGCCTGAACATGGAAAAATTATTTCTGATCAATAACTTGAGAACCACTTGACCTAGAATATTGAAACTTCATAGGATGATTGGTCATGCAAAGTAGATGATCCCTATTGATTTTGGGGTCACTCTGTTAGGGTCAAGGTCACAGGGGCCTGATCATGGAAAACCATTTCAAATCAATAACTTGAGAACCACTTGATTTAGAATGTTTAAACTTCATAGGATGATTGGATATGCATTGTAGATGACCTCTATTGATTTTGGGATCACTCTATTAAAGGTCAAGGTCACAGGGGCCTGAACATGGAAAAACATTTCCGGTCAGTAACTTGAGAACTACTTAACCCAGAATTTTGAAACTTCTTAGGATGATTGGACATGCAGAGTAGATGACCCCTACAGCTAGCCCGCTTAGCTCAGTAGGTAGAGCATTGGTCTACGGATCACGGGGTCGTGTGTTCGATCCTCGGGTGTGGCGTATGTTCTCTGTGACGATTTGAAAAACGACATTGTGTCTGAAATCGTTAGTCCTCTGATTCATTTAGGGAAGTTGGCAGTTACTTGCAGAGAACAGGTTTGTACTAGTACAGAATCCAGGAACACTGGTTAGGTTAACTGCCCACCGTTACATGACTGAAATAGTGTTGAAAAACAGTGTTAAACCCAAAACAAACAAACAAACAAAGATGACCCCTACTGATTTTGAGGTCACCCGATCAAAGGTCAAGGTGCTTGAACATGGAAAACAGTTTCCAATTCATAACTTGAGAACCACTTAGCCCAGAATGTTGAAACTTTGCGGAATGATTGGACATGCCAAATAGATGATTCCTATTGCATCCAGCTACCAGTGTTGCTTAGACTTTTGCTCCTGTCCCCTATTGACTTCCTGCCTATATGACTATGCATTAGGGGACACATGTGCTTTTCTACAAAAGCATCTTCTAGTTAATTGTTTGTTTGCGACACAAGCTGTGTGCAACTCAAATGGAGTAAATTAAATTGCAAACAAAAAGAAATGAAGATTATGTGCGATTTACATCGTATTTAGGTTTAAACCTATGATTGAATTCCACATCATGTGCATTGCACAAAGCACAAGATGGTGGAAAGAGTCCAGGAAGTAGGTTGAAAAATATTATTATTATTTCAACAAGTAATGACCAAATATGTAAAACATAATATTTATGCATGGTCCGATTTCAAAATAATTTGACACAAATGATAAGCACGGATAGACGATGTGTCATGCCCAATAACCATTTCACTAGCTCAAAGGTCAAGGTCACTGTCATTGGTTGAACTTAGCCAATTTTCACTACATATACAGAATACTAAATTTTCTGGTTTTTTTCTAAGTAAATAAATAGGGCCAAGGGTCCTTTTAGTTTGTGAGCAGTACCATGCCTATGACCTTTCTCATGTTGCAGGAGCATCCGTGTCGGTGACACATTTCTAGTTAAAACAGTTTCAGTTGAAAACTACGTTACCAATATGAGCCACTTCTGTTTTAATCACAGTGGCGCTATTTTCAAAATGTATAAAAAATGGTACAATAATGTAATTTAAATGCTGCTTTTATTTCTTTAGAAACTAAACATGTTACTTTCAATTTTTATTCAAAGGATTTTGAATGTAGCTACAACGTAATACTAATTTGCATCAGAATGGCTCAATTGGCTGCCTGATAGATGTTACATAATTATACAGTGTATCCTAGTAAAATAATGAGAAATGGAGAATCAAACATATAATGAAATTGTTACTTTCTTTTAAAAGTCAAGTGAAACAGATTATTGTACAAACAGTTCTGTTTTTTTAAACATTTGAAAGGATTTATAAAGTTTATGTTTAAATGCAAATTGCATTTTTCTGTCACAGTTCAGCTAAGTATTACAACCTCGAGATCTTTTTAAAAGACAAAGCCCCATCTGATTACACAAATGGAAATAAGCATATACAGTTCTAAACGTCAAAGCAATTTATGATACATATGTATTGATGTTCCTTTTGGTGTGCTTGAACATTTCATCTGTTTTGTTTAAATAGATAAATCACAAATCCCTCAACAAAAACCTTTCAATGCCTATGCCTCAGCGCCGTAGCCACACTGAGGCAAACCGAGGCAGTTGCCTCGGTTAAAATTTGAGGAGCCAAAAGAAAGAGTCAAAAGTAGGCCTATCACACTGATGAAAAATTCAGTTATAAAAGTTCAAAAAAGGTATATTAATATCATTAGAATATATCAGAATATCATTTGCCTCATGACATTATTGAGGCAAGGTGAGGCAGAAATCCTAGCAGTCGTATTGATAGCCTTGTCAGGTTCGGGCCGAGGAGGCCCGTGCCACCCCCACCCCACAAGTTGACTGAGAAGTGACCAATTGCACCCAATTATTTATTATCATTATCATCAAATTTAAGCCCAAAAAAAGCACCAGAGACCACTATTTCAATTTTCCAGGAAAAGAGTCCCGTGTCCCCACTAAAATGAGGGGAAAACTCCCTCTCAAACATTTTGACCCAAAGAATGCACCAGAGGCCACCATTTCATACCTGTATTTCAAATTTTTCCAGGGCGAGAGCCCCCTGACCCACCTAAATTGAGAGAGTTCCCCCTAAAGTATCCCAAAATTTAGAACAAACAGTTCACCATAGGCCAGCATTTCGTACCTGTATTTCAGAATTTTTCAGGAAGAAAGCCCCTGACCCTATAAAATGAGGGGGGAAACTCCCACAGTACCTCATAATTTAGACCAAACAGTACACCATAGGCCTACCATTTTGTATCTGTATTTCAAATTTTTCCAGGGCGAGAGCCTCCTGACTCCCCTAAAATGAGAGGGTTCTCCTAAGGTACCTCAAAATTTAGACCAAACAGTGCACCATAGGCCACAATTTCATATCTACATTTCAAAATTTTAGGAAGATATCCTCTTGACCCCATTAAAATGAGGGGGAAACCCCTCCCATATTTTAAAATCTAGACTAAGAAATGGACCAGAGGCCACCATTTCATACCTGTATTTCAAGATAAAATGAGGGGGTTCCCTCTAAAGTATCTCAAAACTTAGACAAACATTGCACCATAGACCACCATTTCGTATCTATATTCTAAAATTGTCCAAGAAGAGAGCCACTAACTACACTAAACTGAGCGGTATACCCACTTCTATACCTTAAAATTTAGACCAAAAATGCACCAGAGCCACCATTTCATACCTGTTTTTCAAAATTTTCCGGGGAAAGAGCACCCTGAACCCCTAAAATGAGAGTGTTCCCCCTAAAGTACCTCAACATTTAGACAAAAAAAAATGCAATATATGCTATTATTTCGTATCTATATTTTAAAATTTCCTAGCTAAAGTGACCCCAGACCCACTAAAATGAAGGATTGTGCCCCATTCAGTATCTCAAAATTAAAAAAAAAAATAGTAAAACACCAGAGGCCACCATATCATACTTGTAATTCAAAAATTTCTAGGGGCAGTCCCCCTGACCTCAGTCCCACACCCCAACACGGACAGAGCCTCTGCCCCTTGCCCTCACTCCCATACCAACCCCCTCTCGGGCCATAAACTAATAAACTGATAAATAGCATGCTGTTGTATGTCTTTACTGATGGCTTTCTGATTTTATTTTGATAAAGCCCCAGTTATCCTTACAAGTTATATCTATTTTTTCTTAAAATATGAAAGTAACTGAGATAGATAGGGTTAAAAGAACGAGTTTTACTGTGATGTAACACAGTTAGAGAGTGCCCAGAACGCACCACAGACGTCATAGGGAAAACAATTCTTGCGGGGGTGGGGGGGGGGGGGGGGGGCACCCCCGTAGATTGCCTCGGTTAAATTTTTTATCTGGCTACGGCACTGTGCCTCTGAAATATTGCCAAACTATTATGAATACATTTGCTTGACATTATGGACAGGTAGTAAAGAGCTTCACAGCTATAAATTGAGCAAGTCCTGGAATCAAGAATTTGTGTATCGTATGTTTGCTGTTAGGTTGTATTAGTAGTACTAATTGATATTGTTATAATTGATATTTAAAGTTTCAATCCATTTTAGGATGTAGCTTAGGGGGATTCCAGTAAAACTTTTGTCCCACCCCAGGGAAGGCACTTTCAGAATGGACTAACCCCCTTCAGAAGTTTATTTGACGAGAAAAGAACCCCCGTTAGAATATTTTTGTGCCCCACCATGAGTGGTGGGGGCATATAGATTTGCTCTTGTCCGTCCATGCATTCGTCTGAAGTTCGTGGCACGCCTAGCTCAAAAAGTATTTGATATAAATTGATGAAACCTTGCATGAGTCTTTATCATGATATGAACTTGCGCACCTTCTATTTTTCGTCTGGCTCCACCCCCTAATTTTAGAATTATATGGCCCCTGAAATAGTAATAAATGCACATTTCCACCTTGTGACACACCTAGCTCAAAAGTATTTGAAATAGATTCATGAAACCTTGCATGAGTCTTAATCATGATATGAACTTGCGCATCTCCTATTTTTCATCTGGGTCCACCCCCTATTTCCAGAGTTATGGCCCCTGAAATAGTCAAAAATGCACATTTTCACCTTGTGACACTCCTAGCTCAAAAAGTATTTGATATAAACTGATGAAACCTTGCATGAGTCTTTATCATGGTATGAACTTGCACACCTTCTATTTTTCGTCTGGCTCTGTCCCCTATTTTTAGAGTTATGACCCTTGAAATAGTCAAAAATGCACATTTTCACCCTGTGACACGCCTAGCTCAAAAAGTATTTGTTATAGATTCATGAAACCTTGCATGAGTCTTAATCATGATATGAACTTGCGCACCACCTATTTTCCATCTGCGTCCGCCCTCTATTTCTAGAGTTATGGCCCCTGAAATAGTCAAAAATATACATTTTCACCTTGTGACACGCCTAGCTCAAAAAGTATTTAATATAAATTAATGAAACATGGCATGAATCTTTATCATGATATGAACTTGCATACCTCCTATTTTTCATCTGGGTCCTCCCCCTATTTCCAGAGTTATGGCCCCTGAAATAGTAAAAAATGCACATTTTCACCTAATTATGTGCCTCACTCAAAAAGTATTTTATGTGAATTCATAAAACCTTGCATGAGTCTTTATCATAATGTGACCTTGCACACTTGGCATTCTTCTTGAGAATTTTAGCGTTTATTACAGAGTTATGGCCCTTGAAATAGCTAAAATAGTGGATTTTTTTGTTTGTAATGCTCATAGCTCAAAAAGTATATGGTATAGAATAATGTATCCATTTCATAATTTTTTTGGGGGCTATACCCCATTAAGACTGCAAACATTTGAATGATTTCCCCTTATTTGTGACAAATGTACCAGAAGGCACACCCTGTGTCCTACAGACACATTCATGTTTCCACTAATTCAGACCCGCCTTTTAAAATGGTTCAATGGGATTTTCTGTCTCTTGCATCATAAATAAAGGTGTATTAAATAACCTGAACTCCAGTTATATCTAATCAAGTATTGCAGTGATATGTATCCATTTTTTAGCTCCACAATTTGGAGAATAGGGGGGCTATTCTAATCGACCTGGTGTTGGCGTCGGCTTGACCTTTCTTGGTTAAAGTTTTTCGGCAAGCTTTGATTTTTTGTTGTATCTTTGTTACTATTCCTTTTATAGTGGACGCAACTTGACCCCGATGGTTGACCTTTGCATTATAATACATAATAAGGCACAACATATTATTGAAAAGGAGTGTACATAAAACACGAACTGCATGAGAATATAATTTAGTGTATTGGAAAGTTTTAACTGATTAAATGTAAGTATATATACTTTGATACTGAAGCACTGTATACAAACTAATTCCATATAAATATACATGCCTACCCTAAGCACCCTTGATTTCTACAATGAAATAATCAATATGAATAATCAGTCTAAGGTCAACCATGGCAGTCAAGTTGCGACTACTATATCTTACTGTAACTTCACATAAACATTTTCCAATATACAAACAAAGTAGGGGTTGAGCCCATTATACCCAAGGTCAAGGTCACCAAGGTGTTATACTTATTAGGTTATTTTTAAGGTTAAAGTTTTTTGGCAACCTTTGTTTTTCTGTCATATCTTTCTTACTATTGCTTATATCTTACTGTAACTTCACATAAACATTGTCCAGTATACAAACAAATTATGTGCAGGGACTGGGCCCAGTATTCTCAAGGTCAAGGTCACCAAGATGTTATACTTTGGTTATTAGCCAACCATTTGATGATTCAAATCACTCTGCGTCCATGGTCTGTCCATCCGTTAACAATTTATTGTTATTGCATCTCCTCAGAAACTACTGGGTGATTTTGACCAAACTTAGTCAGAATGATGTATTGGTACGCTAGTTGTGTCCCCCTGAAAATCAGACTGGTTCAACAATAATGAGTTATGGCCATTTGTTTATTTTGATTTGTAATATAATTTTATATCCCTTGGCCCTCCAAGTAGTTAATTGTTTTTTATGAATAGACTATCCTATTAGATTGATGATTAATTTATTTAGTACTCAAATTTCTGGGTTTAATTTTTAGTTACAATATAAGTAATTATATGCGCATTCTTTGTTTCCATAAGAAGAAAAAAATAATTGCATATAACTCATTAATGATGTCATCTCACTTGTTTAGGATATAGGTTTAATTATTGGTCATAAAATAAGTAATTATATGTGCATTCTCTGTTTCAGTAATAAGAAAAAAAATATTGCATATAACTCATTAATGTTGTCATCTGTCTTCTGGCTATATACCAATAAAAGAAATTGTTCTTTGTTTCATATAAAATTCAGCTATTTCAGAACAATTTTGTTACAGTTTCTAGATTTTCACTCCATCGTAGACCTATTTTCCACAAGATATCCATACATTTGCTTCAAGAAAACGAAAAGAAAAAGGGGTGTTGAATAGTATAGTATGCAGTGAAATGCAAGTCAACTGAAGTCAGGTACCCTCATATTGCCGCATTTCAGAAAGCGGTCCGCAGAATAAACACCCTACATTCGTTTTCAAGTAAACAACTCGAAATTATAGGTTATAACACACTAAATAGCCACCACTATATATTCTATATAAAATGACAAGTTTTCACAATGCTGCAATACACACCTAGACCCATTTTAAATTTCTTTAACTTATATTTTCTTGTAGAGCAACATTTATACTGTAAAAATATCCAAAGAAAAGTAGGGGTCATGTTTGATGCAAGAAAAATATTTCTGGTCAAACGGACACACCGTAATTTTTACACTGAAATGACAATCAGAATTTAGGGTAGGGGTGTATGAATAAATTTCACATGTTAAATCAGTTTGGAGTCTTTTTTCAACATGCAAATGCTATCAGTATGTCAAGTATAGGCATGCAATATGATTTCAACCAATATACAGCAATGATTTCAAGGAAAAATCCTTCTTACAGCAAAAAAAAAACTGAGAACTATTTAAATCCGCCATTATGCGACTATCATTTTTTCATAGGTGCTCAGGCTATTTAGTGTCTGTATGCCTATACCCTACAGGCAAGGAATTCATTTTCTAAGGTTATTTAACTCACTGATTGAAGAGCTGTAATGACTTTATCACCATGGAAACAAAAATATTATAAATGATGAGAGAAAGGACAGGAGTCTTCACAGGAAATGTCTGAATTAGACAATTGATTTTGGAAATGAAGATTAAACTCTTGTCTCGAGAGTTTGACAGCCATTAGATAAAATTTCACATGGCACAGAAATAGATAAATAACAATACAGTTGACATCGTACATGCGACCTACTGTATTAAATGACTTTTTCACCAAGCCCTCCTTCATGTTTTTACTATATAAATACATCACATTAGACAACCTTTTCATTGTGTGACCAGTGACCACATGAAACTGGCCCCACCGGGAAAAAGTTGCCTTGAAAAGTATTTATTAAATGACCTTATCTTGCAACCATCTCATTGCAACTGTATACAATTAGCCTTTCTAGGTTATAACACACTAAATAGCCACCACTATATATTCTATATAAAATGACAAGTTTTCACAATGCTGCAATACACACCTAGACCCATTTTAAATTTCTTTAACTTATATTTTCTTGTAGAGCAACATTAATACTGTAAAAATATCCAAAGAAAAGTAGGGGTCATGTTTGATGCAAGAAAAATATTTCTGGTCAAACGGACACACCGTAATTTTTACACTGAAATGACAATCACAATTTAGGGTAGGGGTGTATGAATAAATTTCACATGTTAAATCAGTTTGGAGTCTTTTTTCAACATGCAAATGCTACCAGTATGTCAAGTATAGGCATGCAATATGATTTCAACCAATATATAGCAATGATTTCAAGGAAAAATCCTTCTTACAGCAAAAAAAATGAGAACTATTTGAATCCGCCATTATGCGACTACCATTTTTTCATAGGTGCTCAGGCTATTTAGTGTCTGTATGCCAAAACATGCGAGTATTAGCATGAAACGTGTCCTATTTTATGTAAAATTCATTCCACGAGTGAAATAATGCCCATTTGGACCCCGATTTACGCGCAAATGCGCGAAAAATGGAAAAATTAGGATATATTTATTAGGGACTTCTTTCGAAGCACATTTTGGACCGAATTACTGCATTATAACCTTCTTAACTTTTGTACTGAGTTACTTCCCTTAAATTTCAAGAATTAGTCTATTTTTAGATTTTCAATAATTTAGGTATTTTTCAAACTTTTTTATTATTAGTCCTATGTAAAAAGTAAATATATTTTTTTGTGGTAACACTTTTTTGCATTATTTTTTAGTGTATCTCTACTATTAGAAATTTTTATATTAGTCTTGAAATTTGGAACATTCAAAAATGGCTCAATGCACAGACACTTGGGGCTCGGACCACCACACACCCCATTCTCCTCCGCTCCTGTTTAAGTTTAGCCAATATATTTTAGCATTTTACCATGTATTAAGCATATGTGACGATCATAAAACGCATTTTGTAACATTTCAGCGTGTTTTTAAAAAATGTATTTTAACCATCAATGCTCTCAATATTACAAGATATGAAACATCGCACGAACAATGGGAACACTTGCTTGCGCTGGACCCTCGCTTTGTGTAGCGCATGTCATAAACCGGGAACCAAAATTGTTACTCTTACGGCTATGTTAAACCAGATCATCACTTCTTTATGTAAACAGACCTCGTGTAACACGTGCTGAAGCGATCATCCGTTATAATGCAGTCGAAACGATATCAATTTTGGTACCCGGCAACGATATGCGCAGTTCAAAGCAGGGATCTATTCGCAAGGAAGTGTTCCATATAATTTAGATAGATTGATTTATATTATTTATTGATTTCTCGTCGGAATACAAATGACAGTTGTCGGGACCGGTGTCATTTGACAGAATGGTAACAGATCTGGCGATTGATACCAGTGATTCATTGATAGGGGTTCGTTTAAACGTTTAACTGGCTATTGTTTCCCTAGTGTTCGTGCGATGTTTCATATCTTGTAATATCGAGAGCATTGATGGTAAAAATACATTTTTTTAAAAACACGCTGAAATGTTATAAAATGCGTTATATGATCGTCACCTATGCTCAATACATGGTAAAATGCTAAAATATATTGGCTAAAATTAACCAGGGGCGGAGGAGAATGGGGTGTGTGGAGGTCCGAGCCCCAAGTGTCTGTGGCTCAATGGTGGGCTTCAAGATCACTCTGTGATCTCTTGTTTTTAAGGTTCAAGTTTTTTTGGCAACTTTTGTTTTTCTGTCATATCTTTGTTACTATTGCTTATATCTTACTGTAACTTCAAATAAACATTGACCAGCATACAAATAAAGTATGTGCAGAGGCTGGGCCTATTATACCAAGATCAAGGTCACAAAGTTGTTATGCTTGGAATTATTTTCATGTTAAATGTTTTCAAAAGCTACGTTTGTAGACATATCTTTGGTACTTTAAAAGATAATGACTTGAAATTAAAAATATTACTTTATAATCATCATCTGCATGTGTGGTTACAAACCCCATAATTCTAATTGTATTTTTGACAGAATTATGCCCCTTTCATACTTAAATTTTTTTAACAAACTTCGTTTTCTGGACATAGCTTTGGTACTATATGACTTGAAACTCAAAATGTATCTTTACCATCACCATCTGCATTTGTGGTAACAATCCCAATAACTCTAATTTGTGTTCTTGACAGAATTATACCCCTTGGTGTAACTTCCTTTTCAGCTCACCTGTCACAAAGTGACAAGGTGAGCTATTGTGACCGCTTCATGTCTGTCATCTGTCGTGCGTCGTCCGTCATGCGTCAATTTCTAAAGAAATCTTCTTCTTGAAAACCACTGGGCAGAATTACACCAAACTTCACAGGAATGATCCTTGGGTGGTCCCCTTTCAAAATATTTCAAAGAATTGAATTCCATGCAGAACTCTGGTTGCCATGGCAACCGAAAGGAAAAACTTTAAAAATCTTCTTCTCAAAAACCAGATGCCCTAGAGCTTAGATATTTGGTGTGAAGCATTGCCTAGTGGACCTCTACCAAATTTGTTCAAATCATGACCCCGGAGTCAAAATTGACCCCGCCCCAGGGGTCACTTGATTTTACATAGGAAAATCTTAAAAAATCTTCTTCTCAAAAACCAGAAGCCCTAGAGTTTAGATATTTGACATGTAGCATTGTCAAGTGGACCTCTACTAAAATTGTTCAAATCATGACCCCCATGGTCAAAATTGACCCCGCCCCAGGGGTCACTTGATTTTACATTGGAAAATCTTCAAAATTTTTCTAAAAGTAACCAGAAGGCCTAGAGCTTAGATATTTCACATGTAGCATTGCCTAGTGGACCTCTACAAAATTTGTTCAAATCTTGACCCCCATGGTCAAATTGACCCAACCCCAGGGGTTACTTGATTGTACATAGGGAAATCTTCATAAATTTGCTAAAAATAAACCAGAAGGTCTAGATCTTAGATATTTGATATGTAACATTGCCTATTAGACTTCTACAACCTTTGTTCAAATCTTGACCCCCGGGGTAAAATTGCCCCCCCCCCCCCCCTCCTGCAGGGGTTACTTGATTGTACATCAGAAAATCTTCCAAAAAATTTCTAAAAATCATCAGTTTGACATTTGAAACATGTTATGATGTAGCTCATATTACTCAAGTGAGCGATCCAGGGTCATCTTGACCCTCTTGTTAAAGTAGAGGTGTCTTATTGAGACATGTATTCATTTTACTGTCAAATCCCCGAGTAGTGGAGCAGACTGTCTTATTGACAGCTCTTGTTAAAGTGTGCTTATTACCTGTAAAGGTATTTCCTTGTACAGACTGTCCAACTGTTAGTGTTCAATTCAATTGCCTGTGCTTTTTCTTAATATATAAGAGTATATTTTAAGCCACAAAAGCTGCATATTTCTTTTCCTGGAATCAGTGTATATCTCTTGAATAAAATTATTGCCAGTATTGGCCAAACCTTAACAGTTGTTGCTTCAATATTCCTATCAGAGTGTGGAAATAAGTAAAGCTTTAAGTGAGCTATATATGATGAATGTATCTGTGCATGCGCTGTAACTAACGTGCTCTTTACTTCCTCTGATAAGATAAGATAATCTTTATTTAGATAAGTGTTTAAGCTTTCCCAAATAGTGTGGGAAACTGGTAAAAATCCTTATTTTGAAGTCCCAGTTCAACTTTGGTGAGACTAGTAGGTACTTGTAACGGCCTTGAGTTTTATTATACTCCCACCGTGACCTCTGACCCCATTTCTCAAACCAGAAGTTTACAATTTTTTAAACCGGAAGTTTAAACAACATGGCTTTTGTAGGTATTTTGTTAGTTTTTTGTTGATTTGCCATGAATATCCTAATTTGTGGCAATGGTAAGTCCTTCCTTGGTTTAGATAGCTCAAGTCACAAAAAGGTATCTTTTCATTTTGTTACTCTCACTTCCAGCAAATATTGAGTTAAATCCTGGCCCTACTGACTTCCTTTGTGGCACATGTGGCACTAGCGTCTTGGACACTGACCAAGCCATTGAAATGAAATTTGACCTTGATTTTGACCTAGTGACCTACTTTCACAATTTTTAAGCTACAGCCATAAAATTTGGAACACATGTATAGTTTTGTGTACCGAAATGAACTTGGACCTTGAAATTGATCTAGTGACCTACTTTCATATTTCTTAAGCTACAGCTTCAAATTTGGACCACATGCACAGTTTTGTGTACCGAAATGAACTTTGACCTTGATTTTGACCTTGATCTAGTCTTGAAATTTAGAACATTCAAAAATGGCTCAGTGGTGGGCGCCAAGATCACTCTGTGATCTCTTGTTTAGAAGGTGTTTTATATAATTGTATAATTCATCTTACTCGAGTGTCCCCTTAAAAAGACAAAGAATCATTATTTGGGTAAGTGTCAATTTAATACAGATAAAAATCATGCAGAAAAGGAGCTTTCTGCATAATTTTTTATTTGGATTAAATGACCACAGTTGAGTATTGTGGTTTATTCTTACAGTGAAAGGGAAGGGGCATTAATTAGGGAGGTCTCTATTATTAAAGCATGCAGGTGGCACTTTTTGCCACCTACAAATAACTTTTTACCACTTTTTCCAAAAGTTGGGGGCTTGCCACCAGGAAAATTATAAACAGTGGCGTTTTCAGGCTGTGTTTGAAGAGCAGACCAAATTCCAACTTACTCTCTGCTGTGTTTCTATAATAGATCGAAATGTGACAAGTGAAGGCCTAAATATTTAACCCATTATGCAGGTTACATATTCATCAGTCAAATGCAAACAGTGCAGACCCAGATCAGAGGGCTCCTGTAGGAACCCTCTGAGCAGGAAGACATCATTTAATTTACCCTAAAAGTAACTTTTCAAAGTTTATTTCATTAACATACAAAAGGAGAGGAGTCAAATATGTAGGAACCCTCTGACCTGGGTTTACACTGTTTGCATTGGACTGATTAATCTGTATCCAGTATACAATGGGTTAAACCAAAATATTGTGCTGAAAATATTAAAAATTCACCAGTTCATGAATTTCTTTTGGACAGACAATAGAAAAAGTTTTGCAGGTCCATGTTTTGGGGTGGAGGTGGGGGGATTACCTAGGACAAGCATTTCCCAGTAGAAAAGACATTTAATTACTTTAAATATTTAATTTATTTAAAAAAATAAATAAATAAAATTGGGCAGCATAAAAATGCAAAAGCAATCTTGTGAATTATCTAAATTAAAAAACAAGAGGGTCGTGATGGCTCTAATCTGCTCACCTTAATATCAAGAACAATTAAAAGGAGGGTGTGGGGTTGGGTGAGGAGATATTTTAATTCTTTTAACTGCTCAAAGAAATAATTAAACATCGACATTTTCTATGAAGTTTGTTAGGATTTGCCCAAGCAGTTTAGAATGAGATATTGTTTGCAGAAAAATGTTGATAGATGCAACGCACACACACAAAACACAGGCACACGCACGCACACACACAAACACACACACACACACACACACACACATGATGGAAAGCCAAGGATGAAAATCCTTAACAAATGACCTCATATGCTACATATATATCATGACATCATTTTCTTTAATTAAGATCATAATGGTGAAACTTTCGCAAAAGGAAATTTAATTTTCAAATAGTTTTAAAAATATTATGGAAAATTGAGCATTTTTCATGATGTTTTCAAAAGTTATCTGTCCCTGATGTGTGAAAAGGCATCTCTATCAGGTAAAAGGTTGAAGCTCACCATAAGCAATATGTGCCCAGGTGGGCTAAAATCTAACTTGAGTCTGTTAGCGTCTAAATGTGCCCAGGTGGGCTAAAATCTAACTTGAGTCTGTTAGCGTCTAAAATGTACTTCCCAAAAAGAATGAGGCTTGGATAAGGGTTAAATCCATTGGTCTATACTTTGGTAAGTTATCAGAGTGCTCCTAGAATGCAATACCATAGTAGTCGAGACTGGGGCGGCATGGGCAGCGGTAGTCGCCCCAATAATTCGGCCAGTAACAACAAGACAGTGTTTGAAATATTTTCAAAAACGTCCAGATTTTCTCATCAACTTTCTACACTCATGTAAAGCTGGAGAGGCAACACGGCGGAAAGCAATAGAGCGTTACCAGGGACACGTGTATTATCAGTTAACGGAATCGCCAAGTGTCAAAAATCAATAAGTTAATTGGGGGATTATGTTTTTGGTGGTTGTTCGTTATTTACGCTCGTCATTTAATATATATAGCAAAAGTGTAAACTTTTTGATAAAATTGTCTACATTCAAACTTAGTTGAGTGCCGATTTTGTTTTACAATAGTATGACATAACTACGAAGCAGGTAGCAAATCAAAAGCACGTCAAGTAAAAATATTTTAAGAGTTAGTTATCTGTAGAATATACATGCAGAATATATCTGCAATTTCATTTTATAAAAAAAACAAACGAGCAATACTTGTCTTTTGCATCACTCTTTCTTGTTTTTACCCCTCTTATAAAAGGGTCGTTGCTTCAATATTTTATGACGATGATTGATGCCTGACGAGAAAAGCTCATTAAATATGTTATAAGCTTCTAACACATTGATACAGTGACTCCGTTTTATAAATGAATGTCTACAGTTTGTTTGCAAGACAATGAAACGTTTTGAAATTTCAGTAGCTTTCAGAATTATTTCAAGCATTGCTTAAATAGTGCTTCTTTGTAAGATTGGTACAAATAACGTCTGGATATAATTTGTTATACGGTAATGGTAATAAGATCAATTTTATTTGCCATCGCTTTGTGAAACAATTAACCTTATGGAGGGCTGTAGAGCTTTTTAGCGACCCTTTATTCAGAACAGTTAAAACCAATGCCTTACCCCAGCAACTTGCTGGTACCCATTTACAGCTGGGTTGACCGAGGCAATTGTGATAAAGTGCCTTTCCCAAGGACACCGCAATGAGACTAGCCAATATCCTAACCAGGGGCCTTCTGACCAGTGTGTCCGTAATATTCAAATGCAAGGAAATCGTGTCATTTATGATGCAATTTGCAAAAATTTTCCAACAACCTGGGAGGGAACACCCCTCCCATACCCACCCTGTCTCACCAACCATGTCTCATGTCGCCCCAAATTCCAGATGCCTCGCGATGCGCCTGTATAATTTATTGGACATTGAATATATTGACCAATAGGTAGATTTACTAATAAACTTTGATAATGTGGCAGTTCAGTCCAATAAGTTCAGGGGTGTTCAAAGACAATCTGTCGTGAAGATTGTCTCGGGGCTACTAGTATATTGCAAAGTAATTATTAGTTACCCTGTATTGGAAAATAAACAGTGTCAATTATATTGAGGTCAACTGCCACATTGTCAAAGTTTATCAATAAATCGCATGTATATATAGTAGACGCAACTTGACCGCGATGGTTGACCTTAGGCTGATTATTCATATCGGTTATTTCATTATAGAAATCAAGGGTGCTTAGGGGAGCCGTGTATATTTATATGGAATTAGTTTGATTACAGTGCAGTATCAAAGTATATATACTTACATTTGCTCAATTAAAACTTTCCAATACACTAATTTATATTTACACAAAATTATATTTCCTTTTTCTCGTGCAGCTCGTGTTTTACGTACACTCCTTTTCAATAATAGGTTGTGCCTCATTATGTATTATAATGCAAAGGTCAACCATCGGGGTCAAGTTGCGTCCACTATATCATGTAAGTAAGGAGTTTCTATTTTGAAAACTGAGGGATGCCTGATGTTTCTTTATTTTTATCAATGAGATCGCTAAGCCTGTACATTTAGATGACCCTTGTGGGAAAGAGGCTGAATAATTTGACATCATTATATCCTCAATTAAAATGATTCAATTTATTACATCTATTCGCAGTGATCATTATCATTTTCGAGATATATAAATTTGACGACACTGGCGTGCTTTAGGGGAAACATCAATCTTATTCCGGACTTTTAATATGTCTTTAATGTAGTAGCTGAGAAATTTTAAATCTAAACCACAGTCCTGATATTTTTTTCTCAACAATCAGTGCGATTATACTTCAGTTGTTTCTTATCCTCAGTAAAATAATGTAGATCTGTATTTGTAATCAAAATAAGAAAAGTCTCGTTTGTTGAACTCAGAACTCGTGTATCAATTCGATGACGTCAGAATCTGTGTTGTTCTGTTGTAGGAAGGGATTCGAAACTGTTTGTGAAAGATAACACTTTAATATCACATATTAAGAGAAACGTTAGAAAACTAGCCTACAGAAGATGTGTCTAGATTAGCATTTGAAAGAGGTCATTGGTAATATCAACAATAAAAAGTTGCCACTGTCTACTTATATAAATAAAGTGCTTAGGCAGTTTCCCCACATATTTATCAAGTCTTTGATGTAACCAATAACAAAGTAATCTGCCTTTGTACTATATAGATTAAGGTAGTCCTTCCCTGAGTCTAGTTACCTAGCCTGGCCATCTGACTTAGTTGGGTTCAGACTAACGGTATATCGTTATCAAAAACATACATTTTGGGACCTTTGGTCTGCTTAACATTAGACAGTGTTATATTTTTCTACTTTCATATTGGATACAAAATTTGGCAAAATACTGTGTCGATTACATTTTTACATCTTCGATTTGTTCCGTAAAACCAACCACGGTATGAAATAAAGACTAATCTAGGAATAAAGGGATGGTAAATAAGGTCAGTACACTTCCGAATTATCTTGTTTCTCCATGGCTAATAGGAAAAGTTAGGTGCTTGTACGCACCAGTGAGTTGAAGACGCGACTTTTATACCAACAATATAGGATTGATCATACACCGTGACTTTGGAGAGGATGAATAAGTACGAATCAAACACATGGTAACATGTACTGCTAGGCTAAACACGAACATTGGCCCGGGTACTCTGACTCCTAAAATTACTAGTTTTGTATAAAAGTCATACACTCTTCTTAAACAATTAGTTCCCATCGTATTAAGCTACAATCGGTGATAAGTTTTGCTCAACTTCTCGTAAATATGTAACTAAAAGCAGTCTGCTCGTTTTGTTACTTCTTTAGAGAGAATAAATATTTTAGACTGAAGAGTGGAATGTATGCGTGTGCAAGAGTGTGTGTGCATCGTGAGTACGTGCGCATATGCGTGCACATTTGATACTGACAAATATTCCGCGGTTGGCAGAAAAACTGAATAGTACGCAGCATTTCACTAGTGCCATATTTGCCCTCCTCACTACAATATAAAACATGACATGCTCTTACACACGACACTATGCTTGGTCTTCTAGGACCATCCTAGCATGAAATGCAAGCAAAACATCCGGGTTACTAAAATCACCCCAAAACTCTAATTTCTTAAGGTCCTGGCGAGAAATAAAGATTTTGAAGGGTAGCATTTCTGGCCGTTTCTTTTCTTTTGGCAACCCGGATTTTTTGCTTGCATTTCATGCTAGGATGGTCCTAGAAGACCAAGTACTCGCCCTTTTTCAGATATAAGTACAGAAACGCTGCCCACTTTCAGATATATTAAAGTACAGAAACGCTACCCTTCGAAATCGGCATTTCTCGCCAGGTCGGGACCTGTAAGAAATTCGAGCTTTGTGGTGATTTTGGAAACCTGGATTTTTTGCTTGCATTTCATGCTAGCCTGGTCCTAGAAGACCAAGTACTCGCCCACTTTCAGATATAAGTACAGAAACGTTACCCTTCAAAATCGGCATTTCTCGCCAGGTCGGGACCTATAAGAATTCGAGTTTTGGGGTGATTTTGGCAACCCGGATTTTTTGCTTGCATTTCATGCTAGGATGGTTCTAGAAGACCAAGCACTCACCCACTTTCAGATATAAGTACAGAATCGCTACCCTTCAAAATCGGCATTTCTTGCCAGGGTCGGGATCTGTAAGAAGTTCGAGTTTTGGGGTGATTTGACAACCCGGATTTTTTGCTTGCATTTCATGCTAGGATGGTCCTAGAAGACCAAGCACTCGCCCACTTTCAGATATAAGTACAGAAACGCTACCCTTCAAAATCGGCATTTCTCGCCAGGTCGAGACCTGTAAGAAATTCGAGTTTTGGAGTGATTTGACAACCCGGATTTTTTACTTGCATTTCATGCTAGCCTGGTCCTAGAAGACCAAGTACTCGCCCACTTTCAGATATAAGTACAGAATCGCTACCCTTTAAAATCGGCATTTCTTGCCAGGGTCGGGATCTGTAAGAAATTCGAGTTTTGGGGTGATTTTGGCAGCCCGGATTTTTGCTTGCATTTCATGCTAGGATGGTCCTAGAAGACCAAGCACTTGCCCACTTTCAGATATAAGTACAGAAACGCTACCCTTCAAAATCGGCATTTCTCGCCAGGTCGAGACCTGTAAGAAATTCGAGTTTTGGGGTGATTTGACAACCCGGATTTTTTACTTGCATTTCATGCTAGCCTAGTCCTAGAAGACCAAGTACTTGCCCACTTTCAGATATAAGTACATAAATGCTACCCTTCAAAATGGGCATTTTTCGCCAGGTCGGGAAATCTAAAAACCCTTATCATGCTGGACAAGATTGATTATGCATTTGCCACCATTGTAGATCATGATCAGCCTGCACATCTGTGCAGTCTGATCATGATCTGCACTGTCCGCCATTCAGTCAGTGTCTTTTTTGGTAAGCACCCCTTTTAACAGTTAATGGTGCTGTCCAGATTGAAAGATGGACAAGTTCATTATAGAAATTTAGCAGGGTAAGGGTTAAATTGCATCACTTGATAACTCCTCCTATTACAGGTATAAAGACAAGTGAAGTATATGACTTTCAAGAGTGGCTGCATTTAAACAACATCAGAAATCAGTCATACGCCCATGTATTTAGATTAACCAGAAATTAAAATGGGAAGGCAGTTATAAAATACAAGAAGTGGACAACTGACAAGGTGTACAATCAAGTTTTGGCAAATATGTACTGTAGTATGTACAAGTTAAAGCATAGCAAAAGTTCCTTCTAGGGCATATCTATATAAATATAAAATGATCATCTTGTAAAATTTTGGTTGCAATGTCTGTTTTATACTGCCAAAAATTTTCAAGTAAGTATTTAGGCTAGTTATTGAACATAAATTGTTAAATCCAACAACAAATTAAATCTGTTACCACTTTCAGTAGAGTAAATACGGTAATAAGACATTGACCCAGTTAATCATTTACGATTCGATGCGTGAATTTGTTGCGCATAATTAGAGGGTCGCATTGGGGTTGGTTTTCATTTTTATTAACTATGCATTTCAAGGTAACGATAATATTTAGTTGTTTACATTTAAATTTGCTGATATATATCTATCTGGTCGACTGAATGTATGTTATGTTCCTCAAGAATGGAGGAAATAACATCCTTGGGTTTAGTAATATGTAATCCACGGAACGCGTTCAGTCAGAGAGTCGCCTCAATAAGGAAAGAATAGTCTAACATCAGAGGTTATTTCTAAGGTCAAGGAGTTTTATTGGCCAGCTTGTAATGACAACAGCTTTCGGTATCAGTAGCTCAGTCAAGTGTGACTTATTGAACTATAATATTCCTTCTCAAGAGAAGGAATAACAACAGCATATGAGCGATAAGGGTCATCATTGCACTCTTGTTTTGGTTTTGGTTATATGTTCAGGCTATTTTTTTTGTTGGTCAGCAGGTGGTATCAGTTTGCTACAGCAGTATCTGCCAGTTGTGTTCAGCAGTTTATTCCAGCAGTTCCTTCCAGTTCCTGAAGTTATTCTTCCCGAGTCTTTGTAGGAATAAGTGTCTCTTAAAACACTTATAACAATATAATAATTTTTACATATCGGAGCCTTTAGTGGTATTACCATCACCACATATCATTGCAAACTGAATGTTTATTTAATTATGTTCATAATAATAAGAATGTAACCCTTACCTTGCTAAATTTCTAAAATGAACTTGTCCATCTTCCAGTTGGGACTGTACCATTAAAAAAAGGGTGCTTACCAAAAAGATACTGGCTGAATAGGGAACAGTACAGATCATGATCAAATTGCATGTATGTGCAGTCTGATCATGATCTAATCTATGCTGGTTGCAAAGGCAAAATTAATCATGTCCAGCATAGTAAGGGTTAAAACAAATGTTATTTTTGTATAGTAATTTTACTTATAGGTTAATTTAAAGAAGTCGCAGTATTCACATTTTCAGTTTTTGTTACTCCAAAGCAGGACTTTCATATGCTGCCCATACTGTCAGATATGAGAAAACATGTACGAAACGGAGATATGACAACAGCAAGATAAATCACAGTTGCCGTCCACAAAGGACAGAATCTGATGCCTGATTCTAAAATGGGATTGTGCCACTAACCAGAGGGCTTTAGAAAGAGTTTCTTATCAGTCTGAGTCAGGTAATTTTCTAACATACTTTCTTACATGTTTTTGTTAATGTTGAGCATAAATGAAGTCTAGAAATTTAACAAGGAATATTCTAAATGTAAATTTGACAAAAATAAGTCTCAAGTTGTTTCTTGTCCATTTAACATCATATGAGAGAACTGATGTTGGCTTGCAGAGAAGAGATCAGTGATTTATATAAATGGTATGATAATATATACTTTATAGCAAATGGCTTGCCAGTCAATAGTCAAACCTATTGCCAGAGGTCTATGATATCAGAATTGATTTTCACGTTGTTTTTTTTTTTTTTTTGTTTTTTTTTTTTTCTAAAATTTTGGCTTTTTACCTCAGTAAACATGTATTTAATACAGACTGGTCATACAGCACAAACTGTGGAATGGCATTTCGTACAAGGAGTCATGTAATAATTTAAACTATGTTAACAACATCCATGTAGAAAAAATTAAATGATTTCTGCAAGAGCGGATTTCTCCCAAGTAGTATTAAAATAAATTGTAGGGTATTTGTTCTTTCTAAGGTTGTTTACAAAATAACATTTTGCACTCTACCAAAAGGTAAAAGTATAGTATCCCAAACTAGAAAATTTTTCAAAAAGGAATATACAAATATTTCTTAGTGCAAGCAAGATAATTTATAATATCTAATCTTCTGAATAGGAATTGGCCATGTAGAGGATTTTGATACCATAACAACCTCAGACCTTCAGAACTGTCAGGTGAGGCAACATTTATCACTATTGACCTAGAAACCACTGACCTAAGTAAGTTGCTGCTTATGGTTTCTTCTATACTATTACAGCCATTACAGTATCAAGTGAGTTGATAGCAAGTGGGGGCATATGCAAAATGCCTACAGCCCAGTAACATAGCCAGTTTTGGAATGAACTTGCTCCATCTCAGAACAATCTGATGAAAATGGACTAAGAGACATATTTACTAAAACAAGAGGACTATGATGGTCCTGAATTGCTCACCTGTCTCCACGTGACCCAATTTTCATGAAGATCCATTGAAAAATATGGCTTCTAGAGAGGTTACAAGGTTTTTCTATTAAATGACCTAATGACCTAGTTTTTGAAGGCACATGACCCAGTTTGCACTTGACCTAGATATTATCAAGATGAACATTCTCACCAATTTTCATGAAGATCTCATGAAGAGTATGGCCTCTAGAGAGGTCACAAGGTTTTTCTATTTTTATACCTACTGACCTAGTTTTGACCACACATGACCCAGTTTCAAACTTCACCTAGATATCATCAAGGTTAACATTCAGACAAATTTTCATGAAGATCCATTGAAAAATATGGCCTCTAAAGTGGTCAAAAGGTTTTTCTATTTTTAGACCTACTGACCTAGTTTTTGACCACAGTTGACCCAGTTTTGATCTTGACCTAGATATCATCAAGATGAATATTCAGACCAACTTCCATACAGATCCAATAAAAAATATGGCCTCTAGAGAGGTCACAAGTTTTTTTTATTATTTGACCTACTGACCTAGTTTTTGATGGCACATGACCCAGTTTCGAAGTTAACCTAGATATCATCAAGATGGACATTCTGACCAATTCTCATGAAGATCCATTGAAAAGTATGGCCTCTAGAGAGGTCACAAGGTTTTTCTATTTTTAGACCTACTGAACTAGTTTTTGACCGCAGTTAACCCAGTTTCGAACTTGACCTAGATATCATCAAGATGAACATTCAGATCAACTTTCATACAGATCCCGTGAAAATTATGGCCTCTAGAGAGGTCACAAGGATTTTCTATTATTTGACCTACTGACCTAGTTTTTGATAGCACGTGACCCAGTTTCAAACTTGACCTAGATTTCATCAAGTTGAACATTCTGACCAATTTTCATGAAGATCCATTGAAAAATACGGCCTCTAGAGAGGTCACAAGGTTTTTCTATTTTTAGACCTACTGACCTAGTTTTTGACCGCAGTTGACCCAGTTTCGAACTGACCTAGATGTCATTAAGATGAACGTTCACACCAACTTTCATACAGATCCCATGAAAAATATGGCCTCTAGAGAGGTCACAAGGTTTTTCTATTATTTGACCTACTGACCTAGTTTTTGATGGCACGTGACCCAGTTTCAAACTTCACCTAGATATCATCAAGGTAAACATTCTGACCAATTTTCATGAAGATCCATTGAAAAGTATGGCCTCTAGAGAGGTCACACGATTTTTCTATTATATGACCTACAGACCTAGTTTTCGACCGCACATGACCCAGTTTCGTGCTTGACCTAGATATCATCAAGCTGAACATTCTGACCAACTTTCATAAAGATCCCATGAAGCAAAAGTTTACGGACGCACGGACGACGGACGCCACGCGATCACAAAAGCTCACCTTGACACTGTGACAGGTGAGCTAAAAAGTGTGATGGCATACCAAGGGTGACAAATAGAAGATTTTATTCCAAAATTGGCAGGGTTTTTTTTTTCAAGCAATGAACACATCAAGTGGGTGGGGTATGGGACAGTTGACTGTTCTGCTTCCAAAATATAATGTTATGGTGGATGTTTGTATTAATACCCATTTGTCTGTTAATGTATGAGATAAATACAAAAATAATATTTGGAAATTAACTTCGTTTCTGCTATTTCTACATTTAATACAATCATGTGTGTCGGTACTTTAGTGTAATAACTATTCACTTTTCAAGATGCATAATTTTTTTTACAACTTTACATTATAAAATTTTCAAGTGAGTGGGGACGGGGTGGGGGGGGGGGGGGGGGGAGGATAGGAAGAAACTTTTCTCTGACTTTTTCATTTCATGGTAAAAATCCATATATTTTTTTGCATAGTGCAAAATATTATGACACTAGCTATAATGTTTGCTACTACAGGTCCTCTACCTTTAAATGTTTTCATAGTGAAAAATTATGATTGTTTCAGAATAATGATATGCTTTTTTAGCTCACCTGAGCCAAAGGCTCATGGGTGAGCTTTTGTGACCGGTCAATGTCCGTAGTGTGTCCATCAACATTTTCTAAAAAAATCTTCTTCTTGAAAATCACTGGGCAGAATTACTCCAAACTTCACAGGAATGATCCTTTGGTGGCCCCCTTTCAAAATTTTTCAAAGAATTGAATTCCATGGAGAACTCTGGTTGTCATGGCAACCGAAAGGAAAAACTTTAAAAATCTTCTTGTCTGAAACGACATAACCTAGGGTTTTGATATTTGGTATGATGCATTGCCTAGTAGTCCTCTACCAAAATTGTTCAAATTATACCCCGGGGTTAAAAGAGGCCCCGTGCTGGGGTCACTTAATTATTATATGAGTTATATAGGAAAAAATACTTAAAAAATTATCTGATCCTATTTCCAAGACTGTTTAATAATAATTACCTGATGACCCTAAGTAATATGATGTCACTTTACTGTGACCTTGACCTGCTGACCTACTTTCTAGATTTTTAAGATACAGCCTTGAAATTTGGATGACATGTACAGTTTTGCACACCGTTTGTAAAACTGAATTTCATTGACCATGAATGTGACCAACTGACTTTCTTGATATTTTAACATCAGTTTGACATTTGAAACATGTAGCTCATATTACTCAGGTGAGCAATCCAGGGTCATCATGACCCTCTTGTACCCTTTTACCTGCTAAATTTCTAAAATGGACTGGTCCTTCATTCAATTTAGGCAGTACCTTTTATTACCTAACCTGAGCCAAAGGCTCATGGTGAGCTTTTTTGACCACTCAATGTCTGTCGTTCATCGTGCATCGTCCGTCCGTCAACAATTTCTAAAATAATCTTCTTCTTAAAAACAACTGGGCAGAATTACACCAAACTTCATAGGAATGATCCTTGGGTGGTCCCCTTTCAAAATTGTTCAAAGAATTGAATTCCATACAGAACTCTGGTTGCCATGGCAACCGAAAGGAAAACCTTAAAACATCTTCTTGTCCAAAACCACTGGTCGTAGGGCTTTGATATTTGGTATGTAGCATCATCTAGTGGTCCTCTACCAAGATTATTCAAATTATCCCCATAGGGTCAAATATGGCTCTGCCCTTGGTGTCACATGGTTTACATAGACTTATGTAGGGAAAATTTTGAAAATCTTCTTGTCCAAAACCACAAAGCATGTGACATCATCTAATAGTCCTGTATACAGATTGTTCAAATTATGCCCCTTGGGTGAAAAGAGGCCCCTCCCCGGGGGTCCTAACTTTTACATAGACTTATATAGGAAAAACATTTAAAAATCTTCTTGTCTGAAACCACAAGATCTAAGCCTTTGATATTTGGTATGTAGCATTGCCTTGTGGTTCTCTACCAAAGTAATTCAAATTATGCCCCTCGAGTGAAAAGAGGCCCTGCCCGGGGGGTCCAAGTAGACCTATATAGGAAAAAAGACTTTTAAAATCTTCTTGCCTGAAAGTATAAGGCCTAGGTCTTTGATATTTGGTATGTTGCATTGCCTAGTGGTTCTTTATCAAGATTGTTCAAATTATGCCCCTGGGGTGAAAAAGAGGCCCCGCTGGGGGTTACTCGTTATATGAGTTATATTGGAAAAAATACTTCAACAAGAGGGTCATGATGACCCTGGATCGCTCACCTGAGTAATATGAGTTACATGTTTCAAATGTCAAACTGACGATTTTTAGAAATTTTTTGGAAGATTTTCCGATGTACAATCAAGTAACCCCTGAGGCGGGGCCAATTTTACCCTGGGAGTCCTTATTTTAACAAAGTTTGTACACGTCTTCTAGGCAATGTTACATATCAAATATCTAAGATCAAGGCCTTCTGGTTTATTTCTAGCAAACTGATGAAGATTTCGCTATGTACAATCAAGTAACCTCTGGGGCTGGGTCAGTTTGACCCGGGGGGGGGGGGGGGGGGGGCAGGGTCAAGATTTGAACAAATTTATTTTGTAGAGGTCCACTAGGCAATGCTACATGTCAAATATCTAAGCTCTAGGCCTTTTGGTTTATTTTTAGAAAATTTTGAAGATTTTCCTATGTACAATCAAGTAACCCCATGGGGTGGGACCAATTTGACCCCGGGGGTCATGATTTGAACAATTTTGTAGAAGTCTACTAGGCAATGCTACATGTTAAATATCTAAGATCTAGGCCTTCTGGGTTTTTTTTTTTAAATTTGAAGATTTTCCTATGTAAAATAAAGTGACCCCTGGGGCGGGGTCAATTTTGACCCCGGGGGTCATGACTTGAACAAATGTTGTAGAGGTCCACTAGGCAATGCTATATGTGAAATATCTAAGCTCTAGGGCTTCTGGTTTTTGACAAGAAGATTTTTTCATATGTAAAATCAAGTGACCCCTCGGGCGGGGTCAATTTTGACCCCAGGGTCATGATTTGAACAACTACTAGGCAATGCTACATGTCAAATATCTAAGCTCTAGGGGTGGGTTGGGGTCACTTTTGACCCTGGGGTCATGATTTAATTGTAGAGGCCCACTAGGCAATGCTACATGTCAAATATCTAAGCTCTAGGGCTTCTGGTTTTTGAGAAGAAGATTTTTTTAAGATTTTCCTATGTAAAAATCAAGATTTTCCTATGTAAATTCAAGTGACCCCTGGGGTGGGGTCAGTTTTGACCCTGGGGTCATGATTTAATTGTAGAGGTCCACTAGGCAATGCTACATGTCAAATATCTAAGCTCTAGGGCTTCTGGTTTTTGAGAAGAAGATTTTTTAAGATTTTCCTATGTAAAATCAAGTGACCCCTGGGGCGGGGTCATGGTTTGAACAAACTTGGTAGAAGTCCACTAGGCAATGCTTCACACCAAATATCTAAGCTCTAGGGCTTCTGGTTTTTGAGAAGAAGATTTTTAAAGTTTTTCGTTTCGGTTGCCATAGCAACCAGAGTTCTCCATGGAATTCAATTCTTTGAACAATTTTGAAAGGGAGCCACCCAAGGATCATTCCTGTGAAGTTTGGTGTAATTCTGCCCAGTGGTTTTCAAGAAGAAGATTTTTTTACAAATTGTTGACGGACGACGGACATTAAGCGGTCACAATAGCTCCCCTTGTCACTTTGTGAAAGGTGAGCTAAAAATTATATGATCATATTTCCTAGACTGTTTAATTAAAATTACTTGATGAACCAAAGTAGGGGTCATTTGACTGTGACCTTGACCTACTGACCACTTTTTTGTTTTTAGCTCACCTGAGCCAAAGGCTCATGGTGAGCTTTTGTGACCGCTCAATGTCCGTCGTGTGTCGTGTGACATGTGTTGTGTGTCGTGCGTCGTCCGTCCGTCAACATTTTCTAAAAAGGTCTTCCTCTTGAAAACCACAGGGCAGAATTAAACCAAACTTCACAGGAATGATCCTTAGGTGGCCCACTTTCAAATTTATTCAAAGAATTGAATTCCATGCAGAACTCTGGTTGTCATGGCAACCAAAAGGAAATTTTTTAAAAATCTTCTTGTCCAAAACCATAGGGCCTAGGGCTTTGATATTTGGTGTGTAACATCATCTAGTAGTCCTCTACCAAAATTGTTCAAATTATCCCCCTAGGGTCAAATATGGCCCCGCCCTGGGGGTCACATGGTTTATATAGACTTATATAAGGAAAGAAAGTTTAAAAATCCTCTTGTCTGAAACCACAACACTTAGACCTTTGATATTTGGTTTGTAGCATTGTCTTATGGTCCTCAACAAAAATTGTTCAAATTGTACCCTTTGGGTCCCAAGTTTTATATAGACTTATATATATTGATATTTGGTATGTTGCATTGTCTAGTAGTCCTCTACCAAAATTATTCAAATTATGCTCCTGGGGTTAAAAGAGGCCCAGCACTGGGGTCAGTTAGTTATTATGTGAGTTATATAGGAAAAATACTTAAAAAATCATCTGATTTTATTTCCAAGACTGTTTAATTATAATTACCTGATGACCCTAAGTAATATGATGTCACTTGACCTACTGACCTACTTCCTTGTTTTTAGCTCACCAGTCACAAAGTGACAAGGTGAGCTTTTGTGATCGTGCGGCGTCCGTCGTCCGTCCGTGCTTGCGTAAACTTTTGCTTGTGCCCACTCTAGAGGTCACATTTTTCATGGGATCTTTATGAAAGTTGGTCAGAATGTTAATCTTGATAATATCTAGTTCAAATTTGAAATTGGGTCACGTGCGGTCTAAAACTAGGTCAGTAGGTCTAAAAATAGAAAAACCTTATGACCTCCCTAGAGGCCATATTTTTCAATGGATCTTCATGAAAATTGGTCAAAATGTTTACCATGATGATATCTAGACCGAGTTCGAAACTGGATCACGTGCGGTCAAAAACTAGGTCAGTAGGTCAAACAATAGAAAAATCGTGTGACCTCTCTAGAGGCCATATTTTTTATGGGATCTGTATGAAAGTTGGTCTGAATATTCATCTTGATGATGTCTAGGTCAAGTTTGAAACTGGGTTACATGCGTTTAAAAACTAGGTCAGTAGGTCAAATAATAGAAATATCGTGTGACCTCTCTAGAGGCCATATTTTTTATGGGATCTGTATGAAAGTTGGTCTGAATATTCATCTTGATGATGTCTAGGTCAATTTTGAAACTGGGTTACATGCGGTCAAAAACTAGGTCAGTAGGTCTAAAAATAGAAAAACCTTGTGACCTCTCTAGAGGCCATATTTTTCAATGGATCTCAAGTCAAGTCAAGTTCGAAACTGGGTCAGGTGTGGTCAAAAACTAGGTTATTAGGTCTAAAAATAGATAAACCTTGTGACCTCTCTAGAGGTAATGAGATCTTCATAAAAATTGGTGAGAATGTTCATCTTGATGATATCTAGGTCAAATTCAAAACTGGGTCACGTGTGGTCAAAAACTAGGTCAGTAGGTCTAAAAATAGAAAAACCTTGTGACCTCTCTAGAGGAAATATTTTTCATGAGATCTTCATGAAAATTAGTGAGGATCTTCACCTTGATGATATCTAGGTCACGTTCAAAACTGGGTCATGTGCCTTCAAAAACAAGGTCGTTAGGTCAAATAATAGAAAAACCTTGGGACCTCTCTAGAGGCCATATTTTTCAATGGATCTTCATGAAAATTGGTCAGAATTTTTATCTTGATGATATCTAGGTCAAGTTCAAAACTGGATCACATGAGCTCAGAAACTAGGTCACTATGTCAAATAATAGAAAAAGCGACATCATACTCAAAACTGGGTCATGTGGGGACAAGTGAGCGATTCAGGACCATCATGGTCCTCTTGTTTAATATACAGCCTTGAAATTTTGATGACATACACAGTTTCACACACACATTGTAAAACTGAATTTCATTGTCCATGAATGTGACCTACTGACTTTCTTAATATTTTATCATCAGTTTGACATTTAAAACATGTAGCTTATATTACTCAGGTGAGCGATCCAGGGTCATCACGACCCTCTTGTTTAAGATACAGCCTTGAAACTTGGATGACGTGTACAGTTTAGCACACCAATCTTAAAACTTACTTTCATTGACTGTGAATATGACCTACTGACCTACTTTTTTAGCTCGCCTGTCACAAAGTGACAAGGTGAGCTTTTGTGATCGTGCAGCATCCGTCGTCCGTCCGTGCGTAAACTTTTGCTTGTGACCACTCTAGAGGTCACATTTTTTCATGGGATCTTTATGAAAGCTGTTCAAAATGTTCATCTTGATGGTATCTAGGTCAAGTTTGAATCTGGGTTATGTGTGGTCCAAAACTAGGTCAGAAAGTATAAAAATAGAAAATCCTTGTGACCTCCCTGGAGGCCATATTTTTCAATGGATCTTCATGAAAATTGGTCAGAGTATTTACCTTGATGATATCTAGGTCAAGTTTGAAACTGGGTCACGTGCGGTCAAAAACTAGGTCAGTAGGTCTAAAAATAGAGAAACTTTGTGACCTCTTTAGAGGCCATACTTTCCAATGGATCTTCATGAAAATTGGTCTGAATATTTACCTTGATAATATCTAGTTTAAGTTTGAAACTGGGTCACATGCTGTCAAAAACTAGGTCATTATGTCAAATAATAGAAAAACCTTGTGACCTCTCTAGAGGCCATATTTATCATGGGATCTGTATGAAAGTTGGTCTGAATATTTATGTTGATGATATTTAGTTCAAATTTGAAACTGGGTCAACTGCGGTCAAAAACTAGGTCAGTAAGTCTAAAAAAAAAGAAAAACATTGTGACCTCCCTAGAGGCCATATTTTTCAATGTATCTTCATGAAAATTGGTCAGGATGTTCACCTTGATGATATCTAAGTCAGGTTTGAAACTGGGTTATGTGCAATCAAAAACTAGGTCAGTAGGTCTAAAATTAGAAAAACCTTGTGACATCTCTGGAGTCCATTCTTTTCAATGGATCTTCATGAAAGTTGGTCAGAATGTTCACTTTGATGATATCTAGTTCAAGTTCAAAACTGGGTCACATGCCTTAAAAAACTAGGTCAGTAGGTCAAATAATAGAAAAACCTTGTGACCTCACTAGAGGCGATATTTTTCATGGGATCTGTACGAAAGTTGGTCTAAATATTCGTCTTGATGATATCTAGGTCAAGTTTGAAACTGGGTCAGCAGCAGTCAAAAATTAGGTCAGTAGGTCTACGTCGTCCGTGTGTCCGTGCATAAACTTTTGCTTGTGACCACTCTAGTTTAAGTTCCAGCCTTGAAATGTGGATGACATGTACAGTTTTGCACACCAATCTTTAAACTGTCTTTCAGTGACAATAAATATGACCTACTGATCTACTTTCTAATATTTTAGCATCAGTTTGCCATTTGAAACATGTGGTTCAATATACTCGGGTGATTCAGTGTCATCATGACACTCTTATTAATAGTTTAGCATCAGTTTGACATCTGAAACATGTAGCTCATTTAACACAGGTGAGCAATCCAGAGTGATCATGACCCTCTTTTATTCAAAGGGTGTTCATTTAAAACTTACCTACTGAATCACAAACAATGCAGATCATGATCAGTCTCAGTCTGCACGAACATGCAGGCAGATCTTTATCTGCACTTGCTGCAAAGGTAAAACCACTTGCCACCAGCAGGCTAAAGGTTAAATAGCTTTATAGGCTTAAATTGGCATGTTCTAATCTCTGGCCTGGCCATAGATTTCAATTTTGTTAAAGGTGAAAGTGATTTCTACAGCATCTTTAAAATCTGACTTTTGAAGTTGTTAACTGAAGAATATGTTTGGATATTTCAGACATTAGGCACAAGACCACAGTTATTTGCCCTTGGTTGACCACAATACAGAAGTGGTTATGCAGAAAATAGTTCCTCTGTTTGATGGTGAATATTGGTGAATTTTTGAGTGAAAGACCTGCAATAAATTGCATGATTTAATAGAGGAGATATGAAATAGCAGGTACAGGTACAATTTGACAGAATGAGAATGTCAGAATATGCACAACCTGACTTTTTGATAGGGCCTGTTTTGCCTGTTTGCGGCGATCTAGAGAGTATTCTTCATACGCATGTGATTTGGTTCAAAATGGTGGAAAAAAGAGCCGGTCAACCCAATGTTTACTGTGGCTGGAATTTTTTCTCTTGAATAGTTCTGTTGAGTTCAGGTATTTTTATAGGGCATGTTCTAATCTCTGGCCTGGCCTGGCCCGGCCCGATGAGCCCAATTTCCGACTGAGCCGGGCCAGGCCAGGCCATAGATTTCAATTTCGTGAAAGTGATTTCTATAGCATCTTTAAAATCTGACTTTTGGAATAAGTTTGGATATTTCAGACATTATATAAATACATTTTGAACTCCCACTCTGTAAAATTATACACCTGGGAATAAGCCTGTAGCTAACATAACTATTATGTCTAATTTAAAGGTGATGCCTGATTAATTGTTATGACTATTATCAGGGGATCTCCACCTCAATTGACCCTTGACTGGTGGTTTGGTTTTCCCTAAATTGAATAACCTAACTAATTTTATTATTTTGTCTATTGAGGATTATTTAGTATTGTCCGAAATTATTGAACTAGCACTCAAGAATATATTTTGTATGCTTCCGTAAAAAAAAAATTGTGCCCAAACATAAATAAAAATATAAATATTGAAAACCAAATAAAATATAAACATTTCTTTACTGCCAGGTCGTACATGCAGATAAAATTTCCTCTGTAAACTTAGAATGCAGGAAAATTATCACTTATCGTGATTTATTGTTCATTTATTGAAAGAAATACACAAGTATTTGACATTCTTCTACATACAAGTTATTACCATAAAATGTTGTAAGAATAAAATCAGTATCAATAAAATGACGGAGAACTTATCACTACGCCACTGTGCCATTGGTAAACTTTGCATGTTATTTTGGTCAATTTAGATATTTTCAGGTTACAAATATGATGTAAAATAAAGAGTGGCACCTGTCAATACTAACGGACAACAACTTTCAATTTCTAAAATAATGCTACCTCCGTTCTAGAACCTGGGATAGTATGGTGCGGGGAAGCGATATATAAATTTTGTAGTTTAGGTTATACACATACTGAATATTTTTGTAAGATTGTTTTTATATTGATCCAAGTATGTGGGAAAAAATCATACAAAGTCTTGTGAAACAGGCTCAAGAGCATCTTTTAGCATGAAATATATCACTTAGAAATAACATAAACACAATGCACCATTATTTTTTTGTGCAAGAAAAATATCAATAATTTAAAATGCCAACACCCTGACAATGAGTTAGAGGTCCCACAATTAATGAATATTATTTTCATTACTCTTCCATAAATTGAACATCAGCTTAACTAAACCAAACACATTAAAAGTTCAACTGAACAGTTAAAAGGTCAGCTAAGGATAGTAGGGACACAAACTGTAATTACAATTCCCAAAGAGATGTGTTCTCAGTGCATGTAAATATTCAGTTATATTGCAGCAGGTAAACTTATCAATGAAATTAGCCATTAGTTTTAAAACCAAGTGTTAAAGTTGACTTTAAATAATTTGATTACAGAAAACATGGGTAGTTATCATTTAGTTACACCATTTTCTTCAGTGCAAATCTGTATTTCAAATAAGATGAATGACGGCTAATTAATGATTCTCCAGAGGACTGGTTGACATGCAGCAAGTAAACAATGCAGGTTAATACTGCCTGCTATTGTAATTGTATATTTAGATTTTATGCCATTCATTTCTCTATGTATAATAAAATCTGGCCTGGCCTGGCCTGGACTGGCCTGGCCCGGCCCAGTCAAAAATAGAGCTCATCGGGCCAGGCCAGGCCAGGCCGGGCCAGGCCAGGCCAGAGATTAGAACATGCCAACCAGATCATATAGAGTTATACTGGGTATCTATCTGGGAAATGAAGCTCCACACTGGAAAGGAGAGGTGTCTTAAACTGAGTAAGATGGCTTTACTTCTCCTGTCACTACCGCACCTAATTCTGATCCAGAGCCGTCCTTCAGCATACTGAGGAAGATACAGGCTGACAGCAGGAGTAACCTGGCTCTGGAAACCATTCAGAACTTAATGTCTGTGAAAATGAACAATCACGCTATATGTTAACATTCTCTTCATCTCATGAACTTATTAGAGAGGGAAAGTCAGCGTGTAATGTATACACTCATAAGTGAAGACGGCATAAATAATGTGTTACTTGTTGAAATACGAAACTGTGCTTTTAGTATTTTTATAAAGTGTCTATGGTTAAGTGGAGACAACTCAGTGATTTGTATTCATTGTGATATCTGGATAAGAGGACATCAGTTATGAAATAGAAAGTGATATTGATATGTCATATATATTTTGTGTTGTTAAAATAGTATAATTTATTTTATGCTAACGTGTGAAATACTGAAAAATATCAGTGAGATATTTATCTATATCACTCACAGTGCCAAACTTCTTTTTAGCTCGACTATTCAAAGAATAGTCTAGCTATTCTACTCACCCTGGCGTCGGCATCACACCTTGGTTAAGTTTTTGCATGCAAGTACATACAGCCATCATTTAAAGGCATATAGCTTTGAAACTTATTTATTCTTTTTCTAGGTCAATTACCAACCTCAATGGGTCAAGTTCCGTAACTCTGACATGTATTTTGAGCAAATATGCCCCCTTTTGGACTTAGAAAATTCTGGTTAAAGTTTTACATGCAAGTTACTATCTCCAAAACTAATGCAGATATTGAATTGAAACTTCACATGTGTCTTCGGGGTTATAAAACTAGTTGATATCAGCAAGTCCCATAACTCTGACCTTCATTTTGGCCAAATTATGCCCCCTTTTGGACTTAGAAAATTGTGGTTAAGTTTTTGCATGCAAGTACATACAGCCATCATTTAAAGGCATATAGCTTTGAAACTTATTTATTCTTTTTCTAGGTCAATTATCAACCTCACTGGGTCAAGTTCCATAACTCTGACATGTATTTTGAGCAAATTATGCCCCCTTTTGGACTTAGAAAATTCTGGTTAAAGTTTTACATGCAAGGTACTATCTCCAAAACTAATGCAGATATTGAATTGAAACTTCACGTGTCTTTGGGGTTATAAAACTAGTTGATAGCAGCAAGTCCCATAACTCTGACCTTCATTTTGGCCAAATTATGCCCTCTTTTGGACTTAGAAAATTCTGGTTAAAGTTTTGCATGCAAGTACATACAGCCATCATTTAAAGGCATATAGCTTTGAAACTTATTTATTCTTTTTCTAGGTCAATTACCAACCTCACTGGGTCAAGTTCTATAACTCTGACATGTATTTTGAGCAAATTATGCCCCCTTTTGGACTTAGAAAATTCTGGTTAAAGTTTTACATGCAAGTTACTATCTCCAAAACTAATGCAGATATTGAATTGAAACTTCACATGTGTCTTTTGGGTCATAAAACTAGTTGATAGCAGCAAGTCCCATAACTCTGACCTTCATTTTGGCCAAATAATGCCCCCTTCTGGACTTAGAAAATTCTGGTTAAAGTTTTGCGTGCAAGTACATACAGCTATTACTAAAAGGCATATAGATTTGAAACTTATTTATTCTTTTTCTAGGTCAATTACCAACCTCACTGGGTCAAGTCCCAATACTCTGACATGTATTTTAAGCAAATTATGCCACTTTTGGACTTAGAAAATTCTGGTTAAAGTTTTACATGCATGTTACTATCTCCAAAACTAATGCAGATATTGAATTGAAACTCCACAAGACTGTGTCTTCAGGGTTATAAAACTAGTTGATAGCAGCAAGTCCCATAACTGTGATATGCATATTGGTCAAATTATGTCCCCTTTTGAACTTAAAACTCTTTTGATATTTAACATTTTGGGTAATATTTTCCTGCTTCTGGGACAATATTTCGAATAGTCGAGCTTGGCTGTCTTACGGACAGCTCTTGTTTTCAGATAAAATTATCTCCCTTGAAATACATTCTTTAATTAACTCCCTTTGTGGCCTTTATAATTGCAGGTATCCTATTTTTATCCTAACATTCAAGCCATACAGGAGACATGTACAGCTAGACAGTCCTATATAGGACAAGCTAGCAATAATAAAATTTGCAGAAGAAATAACAGTAGATCTAATGCTCTAGAAATGTTACCTTCAAAAGTGGTTGCTTGGCCTTGCCGTTAATGTAGCTATAGATACGTCTTTCCTCCACTTTCCATCGGTTCCTCACTATCGTATGGTAGATTTTACTGGCGACAGCACATTTAGTTGGTTGTTGTCTTAGTTTATTATCACAAGACATCAACTCAACCTTACGTAGGTAATGTGCCAGCATTTTCGTGGAAATTCTTCCCCACCCAGCCAGTTGTGTTCCAAATTCCATCCCTATTCGTTATGCTATACAGCTCCTAGACCAATATTTCCATTAAATCCATGATGATATCTAATTCTGCAGCTTGATTTTCCAAGGACTTTCAGATATTCCCCAGTTATTTACGTTTTTTTGGGTTGTTTTTTAATCTGACCTTCAGCGTTTATAAACAAAGCAAGCTTCCGGTTATTAGCTCACCTGTCACATAGAGACAAGGTGAGCTTTTGTGATCACCCTTCGTCTGTGCGTGCGTGCGTCAACAATTTCTTGTCTGCACGATAGTGGTTTCATTATTGATTTTATTTTAACCAAACTTGCACAAGAAACTTGTTTCACCATAAGATGTCGGTTCCTTTTCTTGAACTGGCCAGATCCCATTATGGGTTCCAGAGTTATGGCCCCTGAAAGGGCCAAAAATAGCTATTTTGACCTTGTCTGCACAATAGCAGCTTCATTTATGATTTTATTTTAACCAAACTTGCACACAACTTGTATCACCATAAGATCTTCGTTCTTTTCTTGAACTGGCGAGATTCCTTTATGGGTTCCAGAGTTATGGCCCCTGAAAGGGCCAGAATTAGCTATTTTGACCTTGTCTGCACAATAGCAGCTTCATTTATGATTTGAATTTAATCAAACTTAAACAAAACTTGTGTCACCATAAGATCTCGGTTCCTTTCTAGAACCGGCCAGATCCCATTATGGGTTTCAGAGTTATGGCCCCTGAAAGGGCCAGAATTAGCTATTTTGACCTTGTCTGCATAATAGCAGCTTCATTTATGATTTTATTTTAACCAAACTTGCACACAACTTGTATCACCATAAGAACTTGGTTCCTTTCTTGAACTGGCGAGATTCCTTTATGGGTTCCAGAGTTATGGCCCCTGAAAGGGCCAGAATTAGCTATTTTGACCTTGTCTGCACAATAGCAGCTTCATTTATGATTAGAATTTAATGGGGTCCAGAGTTATGGCCCCTGAATGGGCCAAAATTAGCTATTTTAACCTTGTCTGTACAATAGCAGCTTCATTTATGATTTGATTTTAACCAAACTTGCACACAACTTTTATCACTACAAGATCTTGGTTCCTTTGTTGAACTGGCCAGATTCCGTCTTGGGTTCAAGAGTTATGGCCCCTTAAAGGTTCAAAATCGGCTATTTTGGCTTTTGCAGCCATATAGAGACTTCATTTGTGGTTTTATTTGATACAAACTTCCAAAATATCTTCAACAACAGTAAATCTTGGATTCCATGACAAATCAGATCCAATCGTAGGTTCCAGAGTTATTTTATATCTGATTACCTCCCCTGATTGTAATCAAAATGGATTTATATCAGTAAGTACTTATAGGACTTATTTGAAATTTCATTATTGTTATTAGTTGGACTGAGACAATCAGGGTAGATAACTATGGACTGATTTTATGTCAAATTACCTCCCTTTATTTCAAATTAAAATGGGTATATCTCCGTAACTAATGAAGATACTGATCTGAAATTTCATTTATGCCAACATATTTATTTGGCAGATCCTTCTTTTGTTCACTTGCAATATTTTTTTTAATTACTTCCCTTTTACGTTTCTATAAATAGCTTATTTTTAGTAACTTATTTATTATTGGCCATAGGGAAAACCCGAGACCACTTTTCTGTGGTACAACATGGATGGTACCTCCAATTTTTAGGTGTTTTTTGACATATCTATACCTTGTAAGAATTTTTTTTCTTCTTTTTGGTTAAATTTCTTCCCTTTGTTGTTCCTGTCCTTTGGATTTAGATATTTTTTCTTAGGACCTTCTTGTCCTCAAGTGCAATGATAACAGGTGAGCGATATAGGGCCATCATGGCCCTCTTGTTTTACGAATTGACGGCATTGACCAAAAAGTTTTAAATATGCTTACTTAACTACTGTCTGTTGGCCGCGGATTGTGCATTTATTAACAAAATATTTTAAATGTAGTTTTTGTTTTCAAAAACAAAATGGCGTTGTGTTAATTTCACGGACCTGATCACCAATATTCGATATCAGTGTGCCCGAGTGTCCATGGTAATTTAGGGGATGCATCATATGTATCATCATGAAGTATTGGTTTTATTTGAACATGTTAGTATGTAATAAACAGAAAATTCGTTGATCTTCACCAATAAGCATAAAATAAAAAGAAAATTTGTTTGTTTGCAGTGTGATATCGAAATATATATATTGTGTTGTCAAAATAGTATAATGTATTCTGTTAGTATTTTGAAGTGAATATATTTAAGAGTAGAATAAAAGATAACATAAATTTTTGGATTTTATCTGTAAAATTGTGAGCTTAAATTATGTCGATAAAAAAACTCCAGTTTTGAGACCCAAAGGGCAGCTTAAAAATAGCAAACCTTCAGTTTTGGGATTCTGAACCTATCACATTTTTGAGACCCAAACGGCAGCTGAAAAAAAGCAAACATCTAGTTTTGGTATGCTGGGAATACATTATTTTTAGCTTAAATATACCAAGTATTTGGATAGCTATTTTACTCACCCTGGCGGCGGCGGCATTCAGTGTCCCCACCTTGGTAAAATCTTTTTAACACTTTCTTTTTTTCTCCTTATCTTCGTAATTACTTGATGGATTTGTTTCAAACTTAAAATAGTCAAATAGTTATTCCTCATCATCACCCACATCATACGGCACAAGGGCCATAACTCTCGCACCAATATTTTCTGAATTATCCCCCTTACTTTCACTTAGAATTTCAGGTTAAAGTTGTGGTGCACTTAGAATTATACTTATTTAATGTTTTGATACACAATATATTTATTTCTCTTATCATGAACATTAAAGCTAACTGAAACTTGCAGCCCTGAAGATAAAAGATTACAGACAGATACAGATACACAGACAGTAGCTAAAAGGATGGACAAAACTCTTCCTGAGCTATCCTCTGCCATGCTTATAAATCAAGATGTGTGTAAAATGTTTGTAACCATACAATAAACTAGAACCATTGTGTGCAACAAACAAAAACAAACAACAAACAAAAAAAATAGTGTTTTTAAGAGCTGTCACAGGAGACATTGTGCTTGACTATTTCAATGCCTGATAGTGAAACTGGGCACATCTGAGGAGGCTGGAGCTGTCACTGAAGTGTTGAATGACTCCAGTGTGGATGAAGATATTGGACAATAGCTTGAATCTGTGTCAAAAGTATCAAGTGTTAAAGATATATTACCAGAAATTCTTGTCATATCTTAGACTGGATATGTAAACATTTTGGCTGTAAGATTTTAATGATTGATTTTAGCAAAGAGTGTAGGCTAGGACGTGTTTATATATATAATCACTTTACTTTACTTACATTTTACTTTATATTAATTATTGAGTCTCCATTAAATTTTATGAGTGGAAGAAAGATTGCAAGAAGATTTACATATGGTAGTGTTATTGTGTAATGTAACAGGTTTGAAAGATTCGGAATATTGTATATTATATAAATCATTGTTTAATATGTTACGGAGAAAGATGATAAACTGTAATACTTGAATCTAAATAGAAAATATTTTAAGTTTGCTGAATTATCAAACCTGTCACAAAACATGTAGCCCAAGGGTTAAACAGGTATACTTAGTTGTTTATACCATTTACTTCCGGGATCAAAGTTAGATATGTTAAGGAAAAAGGCACGACGAATTGTGTAATTTTACATAGCGGCTAGACTGCTTAATTAACTATATATGCTGAAATATAATTATCTACAGTCAGTTAGATTTAGAGTTAGAGAGAAAGATGGGTTATAGATGCTAGATTGATAAGGTCACCTTTACTTAATAATATCTAGCTAAAATGTTATGTTTAAATATTAAAGACTGTTGCTATGATAAATAAAACTGGTTAAAAGGTTATGTTTGTTGTACTAAATGGCCACGCTACGTTACAACGCGCGTTTCTGGAGCCGCAGACCAGGATGGACCTTTGGAATGTTGTCAGGGCACTACGATGAAGTACACAATACCACTAGATGATCAAGCCAAGAAACAAGGTTAGAAAACTGTCTATTCTATTTGCTTGTTAAATAATTTATTCTAAAATGGCAGACAACGCTTAAATTAGCAAATTTTTCAAGATTTGGCTATACAATTAAAAAATATTTCCACCGCAATAGGAACTCAGAGTGTAAAACATATGATTTCAAAATTTGATGGTAAATCTGAAGATTTTAAGTCGTGGGTAAAATCAATAGAAAAATATTCTATTTTAAATGATTTAAATGATGAAAGAAAGAAATTAATTTGCTATCAGACTGCAACAGGGCCAGTGTCAGATTTTATACATAGATTTATGAACGGAAATCAAGATTGTACTTGGGCTGCTTTGAAAAATGCTTTATTTACTAGATTTTCAACAGTACATGACTCACAGCATGCTTTATTTCTTTTGCAAAGTATAAAACAAAAACCTGATGAAAACGTAAATGTCTATGCTGAAAGATTATTAACTCTGACAGAAGATGCCTATGAAAATCGGGATCAAGGTCAAAATCATACCGTTAACTTAGCAATTATTCAGAAACAGTTAATAGGTCATTTTATTGATGGATTAACAGAAAATTGTCTGAAAATGAAAGTTATGCGTGATTCGCCGGAAACTTTACAGGCTGCAGTTACGTCAGCTATGAATGAACAAAATTTAAGAGATCGGTTTAATTTACGATTCGGAAATGTTTCTAGCCAGCAAAATGTTTCAGAAACTTGTCAAAAAGCTAAAGAGTTAGATCATATTCAGCCACAAATTCGTTGTCAATATTGCCGAAGGCTAGGTCATAATGTCAAGCAATGTAGGATACGTCAGAAATATGTTCATGCAGTATTATTACGAAAGAAAGCCACTAGACATATGCAGAAATTAAGCCAAAGTAAATTTCAAAACAATTACAATTGGAAAAAAATATATTGATTGCTGGAATTGTGGGAAATTAGGACATTTTATGAGAGAATGTAGAAGTGTATTGAAACCTAAAAGAAACATATTTAGGCCTTTAAACTAAGATCTTCCTGTCATAAAGAAGTCGATGGTAGGAAAAATGATTTATCAACGTATTTTATAGCGCTAGCAGGAAATCCAAACTCTTGTACAATTAGAATAGGGAAACAGAAGATTAGGGCATTAGTAGACTCTGGAGCAGAAGTCACATTAATTAATAAGAGGACATATGAATCATTAAATAGGAAGCCAAAACTATTTAAAAATCATAAAGTTTCATTACAGTCTGTAAATGGTAATTCACTGCATGTAGATGGATACACCAATCTTATTTTTCGAATAGGTGGAGAAAAAATAGAACATAAATTCTATGTGGTCTCAAATATGAATAGAAAAGCAATACTTGGAAGGGACTTTCTCATTCAGAACAAATGCAGAATTTATTTTGATCTTTTATCAATGAGAGTTAAAAATAGCTATGTCACATTACAAGAAGATGTACATATTGCTTCAGTAGTTAGGTTGCAAAAAGATACTGTAATTAAACTTCAGACAGTGCATATTTGTTCAGGACAATTCAGAAAAGACTCTAAACTAAAGATTTTTAAAACATATGAATTAAAAAGTGTTGAAGATGGTTATCTTAGTACAGAACCTGGTTTAATGGTAGCTAATTCAGTCATAAAATTACGAAAGCATTGTAGGTTTCCTGTTATGTTAGTAAATTCTACAAATAGAACAATTAAATTAAGAAAAGGGTGTGCTGTTGCAACTGTTGAACAAATTGATGAAAAATGCATAGCTTCTATTTCTGATGTCAATAAATTATCACACAATAAGGGTGAAAAATCAAGTATAAATACAAAAGAAATAATAGCACCAAAAGAACACTTTCAGTATGTAGAAAAATTAGTTCAAACAAACAGGGACGTTTTTGCGAATAATGACTCAGAATTGTCACAGACAGATACGATTACAATGAATATTCCTACTGTAGAACATGAACCGATAAAAGAGCGACCATATAGAGTGCCATTAAATGACAGAAAAATTATGAGTGATGCTATAGATGAAATGCTTAAGGCTAACGTAATAAGACCTTCTCAAAGCCCTTATGCAAGTCCTGTTGTGTTGGTTAAAAAGAAAAACGACAACAGTATTAGATTTTGTATAGACTTTAGGAAGATCAACGCCCTGGTGAGACCCTCAGCATACCCTCTACCTCATATCGATGATATATTGGCTCTTTTAGGTGAATCAAAATACTTTACTACCCTAGACTGTCGCTCAGGATTTTGGCAAATTCCGATAGATGAAAAAGATAAAGAAAAAACTGCATTTACCACATTCAGGGGTCTATTCGAATTTAACGTTATGTGCTTCGGATTAGTTAATGCCCCTGGGGTGTTCCAGGAATTAATGTCTAAGGTCTTAGAGGCATTAGATTTTGCTGTGGCATATTTAGATGACTGTCTTATATTCAATAAAACATTAGAAGAACATAAACGCCACTTAGATATTATTTTTCAAAGGTTAAGAGAGCATAAACTTAAACTTAAGTTGAAAAAGTGTCAATTCATGCAGCCTAAAACCGAATACTTAGGTTTTGTCATAGATGAAGATGGCATTAGACCAAATCCTGATAAAGTTAAAGCTATTAGGTCACTTCCGGTTCCAAAAAATGTGCGTGAAGTTCGAAAAATAATTGGGGCTTCCTCGTTCTATAGACGGTTCATGCCCTCATTTTCAGAAATAGCAGAACCTCTTATAAACCTTACAAGGAAAAAGTTTCCATTTATCTGGACAGAAGAATGTCAGAAAAGTTTTGAGAAAATTAAAGAACAATTAATAGCTATTCCTTTCTTATCTTACCCATATCCAAACAAGCCGTATACACTGTATACCGATGCCAGCGATAGTCATGTGGCAGCGTGCTTAACTCAAGCGTGTAATTCACCAGAATCAGATGAAAATAAAGAAAGGCCTATATATTTTCTGTCTCATAAACTAAGTGAAACACGAAAGAAATACAGCACTATTGAGAAAGAGGCATATGCCATCTTTTATTCTTTGCAACGTCTAGATTTCTTTTTACACAATGCTGAATTTACAATCAAATGCGACCATTCTCCGCTTCAGTATTTATTAAAAAGTCCAATGCAAAACAAGAAAATTCAGTTATGGGCATTGTCTATTAGTGGTTACAACTGTAAGATAGAGTATCTTCCAGGAAAGGCCAATGTTATTGCTGATTTCTTTTCACGACCACCAGAATCTGAAAATAAACAAACAGAAAGTGAGCAGGAAATCGAACCAGATATTAACGACAATACCTACAAAGTTTCTGACAAATATGAAGTTAAAAGTATAAATGTTATAAACTCTAACAACTTAAACCCGAAAGAAGTAGCTAATAAAGAGTATCAAAAACAAGATTCTTTAGTAGAAACTGTCCCAGCATTTGCAGATTTAGATATGAGATTAGAACAAGATAAAGATCCTGCAATTGTTCAGATGAAAATGCAACTTAAGCATGGTGACCCAAGTAAGGCTGAATTGAAGAAGTATTTAGAAGTAGACAATGTTCTATACTATATTTCGAACCCAGATGAAGAACCAGTTATGAGACTATATGTTCCTAGTCATTTGAAATCATTAGTTATAACAGAATATCACAACAATGGTCACCCCGGTACACAGCGTATGTTTGCAACTATAAAAACAAAGTACTACTGGCCAAATATGTTTAAAGAACTTCATAGATATGTAACAACTTGTGTTGATTGCCAGTCTAGAAATTTGACAAAGGTTAAAGCTCCTTTAAGAGAAACAAATATTGCACCATTTCCATTTGCTATTGTTTCAATAGACATATGTGGTCCTTATGAGAAAACACTTAGTGGCAATCGTTACATCATTTGTTTTGTTGACATGTTCAGTGGTTTTCCAGAAGCTTTCGCAGCTCCTGATAAAAGTACAAATACAGTAATAGACTTACTTTTGAATGAGATATATCCTAGATATGGATGTCCTCTCCAGATAATTCATGACCGAGGGTCAGAATTTACGAGTTCTGCCTTTAGGGAGGTCCTGAAAGAGTTAAATATTGACAATGTATCATGTACACCATACCACCCAGAAAGTAATGCAAAGCAAGAACGAATGCACAGAGTTCTACATGATATATTAGCAAAAGAGTTCAAGGTAATACACGAGAATGGGACCTCCATCTTAATATGTCTTTAGCAGGCATACGTCACAATGTTTCTTCAAGTTCAAAGTTCACACCTTTCTATTTAGTTTACAACAGAGACCCGATTTTACCTATTGATAATTTGCTAAAGCCTAGAGCTAAATACCATGGCGAAGAGTTTCACAAGATAGTTCTTCAAGAACAACATTCAAGTTTCCTTACAGGTTATAGACATTTAAAACGCCCAAAACTAAAGCATAAGGCACAAGTAGACAAAAAAGCAAAAGACATTAAGTTCGAAATAAATGATCCTGTCTATTATAAGAACTATCAAAGAAAAAACAAGCTTGAAGATCGCTGGAAATCGCATTACAGAATTCTTGAACAAAAAGGTCCAGTTACATACCTTATTAAGAACCAGCTTGACAACTCTGTTGTTCAAGTACATGCAGATCAGATAAGGCTTGCTGACATTGCTGAATGGCCCGAACGTAAAGCTGTTAAAGGTTATCCAAGACGAAGGGTTAACTATGTAATACCTCCAGATGATTCAAGCTCAAGCAGTAATGATGAATCTGATGTTTCTGATACTGAAATATCAAACAAAATCAGAAAAGTTAAAATGCCTGAAAGCACTAATAGAGTCCGTCAAGAACGTGAAAATTCTTCCTCAGAAGATAACATTCCTTTAGCTCAGTTAAGAAATATTTAAGAGAACAGAGTAGGGAACAAAATGACTCAGAAACTGAACAAAAAGCAAGCAATACTGGCGAAGGTTCAGCTAGTATGGATAACAATACAGAAGAAAACAATTACCTTGATAATGAATCCCGTATGGAATCAGGTGCTTCGCATTCTGATCAGTCCATAGAGACAGATGACATGGATACACAGTCTTTGTCAAACGAGTCTGAAAATAATCAAAGTAACATGGTTATTGAAAATGTTACAAGACACACAAAGACACCTAATCTTGTTATGAAACACGATACTGATGACAAACAAAAATATCTGCAAATGATATTAAGTCACATGGCTGAGAGTGAAAAAAGCAAAAATATGATGTTAAGTCAAATGGCTGAGAATGAAAAAAGCAAAAATGACATGATGCAAGGTCTGCTAAAGACATTGTTTTAGACCTTAACTGTTAGACAACTGTTTCAGGGCTTAAACGAAGGTCCTATCTTAGAGAATACTTTGCTAATTTATAGCATAACATGATACACAAGAGATTGGTAAGAAAAGTAGCGCTATATGATGACGTTGATAAATCCAAATGACTTCACCAAGGTGTATATTCATATACACTGTATTGTTTTTGTAAATATCTTCAATTAGAGTTATTGTTCATACATTTATTATCATAATTGTTCGGTGTTGGTTAAGTTCCTAATGCCCAAAGTTATATTTTCTACATAGTAAAAGGCTAGTAGAAAATACAAGATGCAACCACAAAGTAACATTTTTTCTTTAATTCTGCTTAGAACAGAATGCCTATGCTGTTATTCACATTTGTAATTATTGTTATCAGAATATTTTAATGTCAAATCATTTAGTGTTCTGAGACCTGTGAGAACGAGATGTGTGCATATAGAATTCAACAACAACAGAGAATTATTACGGAACTAAGGGACGCCGATGTGAACAACGCAAAACAGCAGACTTGGTACCACTTGCGGACAATTGATGATTGTACTCTGCAGAGAACTGGCTGATGTTGGAGGCAGATTTGTTTAAAACTTGTATCATTTATTGTTTATTTCATTTGAATATTTAAAAGAAAGAAAGGAAATTTATAAAATAATAAATTTATAATAAATAAATAAATAAATAAATGTTTTCGGTGAATACAAATGTATTTATAAAATGTATGCTCTAGATACAAGTCTTTCAGAATTTATACTTTTGAAAGAATATTCAGTATTTTTAAATGTGTGCTTTAGATATCCGACTTTCGGCGTATACACTTCTACCATGAGCGCAATTAAAAAAAATACATGTTCAAGGCATAAAAATACCTTGATCTTTAATCTGTACTTTATACAAGTCCGCGTATTTAATTTTAAAATATTAGCATGTTTCAAAAGATATATCGTATCTATAGAAGATGTGATTTTATGGCTGTTGATATCTATAAACATGTACATGTAGTATTTAAAACCAGATATGTAATTTTGCTTTCTAATTTCAGAACCACTTATGTTTTATATGTATGGCAAGCTCTGATAGATGCATCAGAAAGACGGAATTTCCACTAAACATACGAAAAACGAAACAAACAGACGCTTATCTGACAAACGTGATACTGTACAGTTATAGATACTAAATCTGTATTCTGTTATATACATGTAATCGTGAAAATATAGACAGATGTGACTTTTGCAAATGAAATACTGTTTAATTTCAATGTATAATGTAATATTGTAAAACTACAGACGAATGTTTAAAAAAAAAAAATATATATATATATAATGCCTTTATTTGTATGAAAGAAATCATCACGTTTTAGGAAATTCCTCCATTATATTTGTATTATGCTTGCACTAACTATTCTGATGCTAAATACTGAGAAATTGTATCTATCTGTAATATTATGTACTTTTAAATTGTCTTTTAATATGTATGTGTAAAATTACCCAACTGTTTAAGTCGTGCATTCAAAAGCTAATTACGTTTACTAAAATCATGCCTGGCAAACCCTCGGCAACATTTCTAAACGATCAATATTAAGGATTTGTTATAGCTTAGATTTACTATTAATCTTTTTTTATTATTTTTTTGTGGAAGAAATGAAGGGATTTGTAATGTAACAGGTTTGAAAGGTTCGGAACATTGTATATTATATAAATCATTGTTTAATATGTTACGGGGAAAGATGATAAACTGTAATACTTGAATCTAAATATAAAATATTTTAAGTTTGCTGAATTATCAAACCTGTCAAAAAACATGTACCCCAAGGGTTTAAACGGTATACTTAGTTGTTTATCCCATTTATTTCCCGGGGATAAAAGTTAGATATGTTAAGGAACAAGAGCTGTCTCCATAGGATGACACATGCCCCCGATGGCACTTTAAATGAATAGTTATGGCCGATGTTCGAGTTTAGGACCTTCGACCTACGGAGCAGGGGCCCGTTTTATCATCGAGGTCGGTCGTAAGGCCGGTCGCATCGTAAGACAGATATTTAGATTTTTTCTGCGACTACGGCTGAACCGTTTTAATGAACACGGGCGTACGTTTTCGGTCGCAGCTAAGACTGTTTTCCGTCGTACGCCCTAAAAAAACAGTGATGCAGTCTGAATGTAACATCCGGGACCGTGACTTGTCAAAAATGGTTGTATCTAATGACAAGATGTCCACTACAAAAGTAAAAACAAGCAGAAAGAGTAACTGGCAAGTAAATGAAGTCGGGCGTCCTTGTCGACGGATGCACAGCCCATGGTCTACCATATATGGTAGGCACGGAGACACAAGTGAAAAGGAAAAAGGGCAGTTTGGGGGGATATTTGTGAAAGGTTTATTTTTCATTTCGTATTTCCGCGTCGAAATAATTCTATATTTCTAAAGTACTGTGATGACCAAATTTGGGTTGACAAAGACATTCGTTAGCTGAACAATTTTTTTTTTTATTTATCGTCGCACCAGCACATCATAGGTCATATGGCGACATTCCAGCTTTAATGGTGGAGATGACTCCAGTGCATCACACAATCGGGCACCTGGTAAAAACCCACCGACCTTCTGTAAGCCAGCTGGATGGCTTCTTCACATGAAGAATTCAACGCCCGAGTGAGGCTCAAACCCACATCGATGAGGGGCAATTTGATTTGAAGTCAGCGACCTTAACCACTCGGCCACGGAGGCCCCTTAGCTGAACAAATATTTTTAAAATAGCGTCATACCGTATAGATATAAAAACTGCCTTTTGACTGTCGCCGTCCCTTCACATCTTAAAAGGATGACAATTTAAAAAATATCGTATAATATACATACATGGATATCTATAATATATATGGTTTGGACCCAGAATTTCAAAAACCCAGAAATTCGGACAGCGTGTAAGTACATACCCTAAAATAAGTCATCCTGATAAGCCTGAGAAAGGCTACAATTATAAGGATTACAGTAGTGTTGTGCAAATAATTTTTTAAATACAATGCAAGTTTAGGTGTAGCTAGTTTCGGATGGCCAGTCTTGGGCTTGTGTCGACACTCGCCCAATGAAATAGCCAGCTGGTGTCTCATTGAACCAAAAAAAGTCTGTAGGCTACCAATATGAAATATTTTTTCATTCCTTTTAACTATCATGGTTTACCACACATGCCAAAATTTAAAATCAATAAATAGCTGCCTGCATGCTAATCTTCAAAAGACGAAGGTTCGAGATCTGAATCGAGAGAAGAGGCAAAACTCGTGATACTGATTTCTTCATTTGCAAATGCTGTAATTTGTGTTGTGAACACAAACATGTTCAGATAGATCTACAAATGACTGATGAATTATAGAATTATGTAACCCGTTATAATAAAAACAAACTTGAAAATGTCATGTATAATAAATACAAACAAGACAAGACAATATAGGTTTAATTTTTAAGTAAACAAGGCATATAAGATATAAAAACAACATAAGCTTTGACTGAGTTTTAACTGACTACACTAGCTGCTTTTGTTTTTTTTTACAATTAAACCAATAGTATTTTTATATTTTGTAAGGTCAGATTTATAATAGATAAATACTAATTTTTGACCTTCAGTTTTGTACCCAAGCACTCATTTAATATCGGGACCTTTAATATTTTTTTCCTCAGAATTAACAGTATTGGGGGGTCAGACAGGTCGGTAGAGGAGGTGATGAAAAAAGGAAGGATTTGAAGGTATACTCTTTGAATTCATTTCATGATCAAAAAAATTGTGAGGAATTATAAAATACAGAAAATCTTGCGGGGTCAGTCTTATTACAAAGATCTATTTCTTTAGCTCTTTGTTCCTCTTTTAAATATTTACTCAACTATATATAGTAACCATACAGTGGATCCCAGTTTAAACCCTCATCTAGAATTACAAGTTTCAACTTCCTGTGTGAAACTGATTCACCTAACTGTGTGGCATAAAATTTTATGTTTTATATATTTTTGTTAACATTTATATTTCAAACATCATTACAATGTCTTATGAGGTCAGACAAAGAAGAAGGAGCAGATCAGGAGGAAGGAAATGGGGAAGAAGGTGGGGGGGGGCAGTGAATTCACTGAGGTTTGGGGAAGAGAAGGTATAAAAGATTGGTAACTTAAAAATTTTAAGAAGTGTTTCATTGAGGAATCCTTGAGGATGCTTATTTTTTTTGTATTTTAATATTAATGATAATTGGAGAATAATATTCAAAAGCTAGAAACAAATCCCCAACTTATTACAGTAGCTGAAAGGAGCTAAGGTACAATTATTGAAAAAGCAAATTTGAAGTTTCTGTAGTCTTAACTTAACACCTTTTAAAGAATTTTATGATTGTACTCCATTCTTTTGCTATTTCCAGATAATATCATTAATCCCTTCTGCCGTAATAGATGGACTCAATGATGGACAGGACATTTTCAAAAAGAATGCTGAAGGTTGTAGCATTTGAACAGCTTTGAATTTTTTTTTCAAATAAAGGAATATAGATAACAAATCATATGCTGCAGTGTGTAATTAAAAAACTCCTTTACTGGTAAAGGGTAAATTAACAAATGAGCCGCCCCATGAGAACAAAAACATAGTGGCTTTGTGACCAGCAGGATCCAGCCCAGCCTGTGCATCTATGCAGTCTTGTCAGGCCCCGTGCGGGTTTGCTAACAGTTTCTCTAAATTGCAATAGGCGTTAAAAGGAATAGCATGGATCCTGACCAGACTGCGCGGATGCACATGCTGGTCTGTTCCCTGCTGATCGCAAATCCACTATGTTGGTTTTCTATTGCGTGGCTCAAATATTTCATTTGGTATTTTTGTTATTGTCTTGACAATTGTCATATAAAACAAACCCATCTTAATTAAAACAACTTTTAGGTGCAAGTTTTGAAAGTACTAGAAAATAGAACGGGCACTTAACCCCATCGGAGTTATATCAGCTGAAACAGTTATTTCAAATTAACAGGAAGCATTTGCATTTATTTTTAAATTTTATAGTATGAAATTAATTTACAGAGTTACAGATGGTTTAAACTTGTGTTTGTGGCACCAAGATTAAACATCTATTCTGTTTACCCAATCGTGATACTGTTATTATGTTTTATGTCACTTTTTTAAGAAGAAATTGTAAAAGTTGGCCACTTTTTAATCTTAAACGGGTTTTTAACTATAGATATACTCTTTTCATTTCTTTTTAAAGTTACATGCTGTAACTGTTTAAATCTTTGCACTCATTCAACATACTTAAGAGGATTTCGTCAAATATCAGAAGCTGAATGAGAATTGCATTATATCACATGAGTTTAAAATTCTACCAGTAAGAAAGACTTCATATATATTAAAAGTATACACAACTTCAAAAAGGTTTCTTCGATATTTCATTCCAAAGTTTAGACATTTAGTTAGCCTTCATTGGGGAATAAAATGTCTGCATACAGTAAAAACACAGGTCATTATTAAGTGATTTATAAAGTGTTTATTTTGTATAAAGTGGGATATATTATTTTTTGATGACAGTCTTCCATGGTTTTATTGGCTAGTTTCAAACTCCAGTGATTATTATATATTAAGAGACTGAAATAGACTGAATTATATATCTTTGTCTGTCATTCTCTGTAAGAGTAAATATTTATTACCCACTATCAATAGGTGTCAAGGAAACACATGTGCAACCAAGTACGAGTGGGGACCGTTGTGCAGGGGGAGGGGGAGGAGACAGTGGTAATCCACCCAAGTACTATTCATGTACAGGTATCTATAGATGTTATCAATGACTGCCTTTGATTGAGAAATGGCTAAAAGTTAAAAGTACATATTTTTTTATTCATATGCATGCAAGCAGAAAATGTCGGGTGGAAATGAAGTCCTTACGAAATCCCAAAATTTCAGCTATGTTCACACTTTAGTTTGTCTGTTAAGGATTAGAAAGCAATGGTACAAAATGCCAAGCAAACGATAAATTTTTTAAAAGTTTTTAAGGGCCCATTCAACATATGTGGCATCTCATTCAAGAGACACAATTTTTTTCTTTTACATGTCAGTGTTTATATATAGGTTACCCACCTTAGACATTTTTCAGTATCTTGAAAATTGAGTTAACATGTCTGATAATAAAATTTGACGTCATAGCTTGTTAATGTAAAACTGTGGGGAAATAAATTCCATCCCGAAAAAACTGATCTCTATGAAGAGGTTTCCATCTGATAAGGACAAATATCATTCCTTTTCTTGGAATTCATGCAATAACTTAACAGTCTGCGGAGAAATGTAATATAGACGTCATGTGGCAATTTGATAATTGATGTCATAATGTTCTCTTACAGGTCTGCGCATATGGACCTTGTATGTAAATAGATAAAACTAGAGTTGTCACAGGAGTGACGATTATCTCCACAATATGACATTGTCACAGAACTAAGGGGTTTTTTTAGGCCGAACTTGCTTGACCTTTGACCTACTGACCACAAAATCATTAGAGGTCATCTGCTATTTATGATCAACCTCCCTATAAAGTTTCATGATCCTCCGCCCAAGCGTTCTCAAGTTATTGTCCATAACAGGTTTAAATGACCTTTGACCTTTTGAACTCAAAGTAAATATGGGTCATCGGGCTTGACATGCCCAACCCAGATTAAGTTTCTTGATACTAGCCCCAAGCATTCTAAAGTTATTGTCCGAAAGCTGTTTAAATTTTCCGGGTCACTGTGACCTTGCCCTGTGACGTACTGACCTCAAATCAATAGGTTCATCTGCTAGTCATAACCAACCTCCCTATCAGTTTTCATGTTCCTAGGCCCAAGATTCTCAAGTTATCTTCCAGAAAACTGTTTAACTGTTCCAAGTCACGTGATCTTGACATTTGACCTACTGACCTCAAAGTATAACTTGACCTGTATTTCATGATGTTACATGTGTACCAAAATTTACGATCCTAGGCCCAAGCATTCTCAAGTTATCATCCCTACACACAGCTTTTAAACTTGCATTTTGATTCAGATTGTTCAATAGTTGATATGTCTATCAAATGCAAATGTAAAACTAGCTTTTCATATACTTTCATATTAAAGGGGAGTAATTACAAAATTTTATAAAAATAATAAAATATACATTTCAAATAGGAATCTAACTCTTTGTAATCGGTCTTTTTGTTCCTTAAATAATCTCTACCAGAATATACAAAAAGTAAAAAATGTCATTAAATGTGTTTAAATGTGATTGACCACCTTTAAGTTGTTTCTCGTTTTATTTCATTAGATCATTGACTGAGTTAAGAGGCTCAGTTAAACTTCTATGAGAAAACCTGCACCTCTGCAGAAGTCAGAGGAAGGTTGCAGAGCAGCAAGGGGAAAACCCTCGCTGTGCAAGAGGATTTTTTTAAAGTTGCAACCAGACACGGGCAGAAAAGAATGACTTGTCCGGAAATCCTGGATCTTTTTACAGAACAGTAATTTTTTACTGTACTTTAAATGTCACAATTCATTAATTTTTATAAGTTAACAATAAAGCATTATTATACCTCTCTTTTGTCTACAATGTAAATCCAATTACCAATACAGAAAATATTTTGACTACCAAAAAAAATATTTTCAACCTTTTTGTCATGTGACCAAGTGAAAGAAACTGTCAGGTCATGTGACACACTTACATTTTGAATGTTGTTATAATTATTTTACCAGAAACATAAATTGTTTAGGCTTTACAATGTTAGATTTGAAATAAATGATACTAAGAAGTTGATATTCAATTGAAAAAGACTACAACATGAAATTTTCAATTTTTTAAATCATTTTCAAAAAATTTTTCCCACCCATTGATATTGAAGGGAAATCCCGATTTAAAAACAATTTTGTCTTAATCTATGAAAATTTGTATTGAGCAAATGGATATCGACAAAATTTCAACTTTGTTGATAGCAAAATATGATATCAACAAGGAAAGCGTGTGATCAGTGACAAAATTACATTATGCTAGCCTGATATCAAATCTTTATAAACAGGTCTTTACCTTTATTCATAGTTTTATGCAAAACAGAAATTTTCAGATTATTTCTTTTCCCTTTTAATTTGTTTAAAACACACAGTTTTATATCTATCAAGTCACATTCACACACTATTTAATTCCGATCTTTAGATTTGCATGAAATGTGAAATTTAAAGTCGCAAGCATTTATGCCCTATTTAAAAAAAGTACAAAAAAGTAGATTTTCAACACTATGTTCTTTTTTTTCTTGTTTACTTCAGAATACACAGAGGACAGCATATAAAGGGGGATTGAAATTTCATGTACACAGTTTAAAACTGAGATATTATAAAGTAAATCTTGTAGCACTTATTTACTTTGTTGTTTCTTAATGGTTTCAGCACATTTCTGTCTACCAGTGAAGGCAGAGGAATATAGCTGTGGCTTTTGTCTGGACTGCAACTTTTCATCCACCCAAAATACTATCAATTACATGATGTGGAAATTATATAAACATGGTAGAATTTGAAATTAAACTCAGCATAGGGAAACGCTTGTCAAATTGTATTAGTACGACAAGAGGTGTAGTCCTTTGTTCATGTAAATATCATTGTGGTTTAAACCGTTTTTGTCCTTCCAAGTAGAAAAAGGAGATTTCAATTAAACATGGTAGAAATGTAAGTTGCTGCAGGGCAATGCTTCCTGCACTTTTTTTCAGATTTGCTAAGGAAGTTTTATAACCCTTTAATTGTACAAAAGCATATAATTAAATAAACCCCTTCCCATACTAAAAATTCTTTATGTGTTTGTCCAGCTTTCAATTTTGACAGAGTTTTTAAACAGTGAAAATGAATGCTTACCTAAATAAACTGATCAACAGTGCAGATTATGTTCAGAATACAGGGATGTGCAGTTTTATCTTGATCTGCACTGGCGCAAAGTCAGAACCCAATTATGTCCAGCATGATGAAGGTAATACATTTGTAGTCATTTTAATAAGTGTCTGGATTCATAATATTTTTGAATTACAATGAAACAATTGGAATAAAAAACTGCTATATGACGAACCTTTTTCATGGTATCTGCTAAAAAGGACTGATAAAAAAAATTTAACCAAGATGCAACGCTGATGCTGACATTGTGTAGAGTAGGATGTCTACTTATTCTCGAGTAGCGAGCTAATTTACTATTATCATTGATGGGAAAAACTCCCACAGTTCAAATAACTGAATACACTTAAACTTTAATTTTAAAAACAAAACATTGTGCATGTTTTTTTTAATCCTATTATTTTGTCCAATTTTTCAACATATAAACAAAAAATTTCAATTGTTTATTTGGCATCAAATATTGTTTAGTTAATATCACATATGAAATTTGGTGTGCAAACAAAAAGAACTATATTCAGAGTAAATAGATGGTAACAGATGTACATGAAATTCAGAAAGTGAAAAATAGTTACATTTATAAATACAGTTTTATCAGATTTTTGGCTGGATCTCAATGAAACCAAAAAAATGACATGGTTACAAAATTTTTCAAAATTATCAATCAATTTTGTTGACATTTACAACTTACCTACTTATAAAGAAACTTAACTTATTTTCAGTTGTCGTAGGCACTAAGAATTTTACTAGTAAAACAGTGAATGAGTATTCCCATGCAATACAAAGTCCCCTACGGAAAAATGACTATAAATATCTCAGCTGTAATAACCTAAAATTTGAAAGTAACATCTATGTTGTACCACAGAAAAGTGTGTCTTGGTTTTTTCTTACGGTCAATTTTGAAAAATTTACAACAAAGGGAAGTAATTCTAAAGAAGGGAACCTGCGCATGACACTTCGCCTCATGATGGTGTACAATTGTGCCAATATACATCAAAATCCCTCCATGCATGAGAAGAAAATGTTTAAAGACAAATTCATTTTTATTTCTGACATTTGACTCTAAGTGTGACTTGCCCAAAGACCTGGGGCCCGGGGGTTTTTGCGCATGACATGTTGTCTCACCAGGAAGTATATTTCCCAACTGATATTTAAATCCTATTTTGCATGAAAAAGTTATAGACCGGACAGGAAAGAAATCCTATTGATTTTTGATCTCAAACTGTGACTTTGACCTTTGAGCTAGGGTCCAGATAAGCGCATGACATGTATCATCATAAGGAACTTTTGTCCCAAAGTAACTTTTAAATTCCTTCATTGAGGGCAAAGTTACGGCCCGGGACAGGAAAAAACCTGTTGACCTCTTGACCCCTAATTGTGACCTTGCCCTTTTGAGGCAGGGGTCCTATTTTGCGTATGACACGTCATCTCATCATGGGGAACATTTGTGCCATGATATTAAAATTCTCTTCATAAATGACGAGTTATGGATGGACCCCGAAACAGCCCCTTTTATGCCTTTGTTAATATTTGACTGTCAAGTGTGACCTTGACCTTTGAGCAAGGGGTCTGAAAGTTGTGCATGACACATCATCTTATTAGGTAGTTCTGCACGTTTGATAAACCGGAAGTGAGGGGCGTAACGTCATTTTTCCCGGGAAAAAACGTAGATTTAGACTGGATTCGGCGTCGGAAATGAAATCATTTTATGGATTAATCGCAACCTGTGAGTAAATTTATTAGTGGCTCTGTTGCTATATTTCTAAAGCGAAATATGATATTAAAACATTCACACGTTAAATAATTCAAAAAAATTTCCTTAAAATTAGCGTGAAATGTCGGGTTTACTTTAATCATGGTCAAATATCTCAAAATAAGAACACGGCCCTATACATTTTATTTCATCACATCATAGGCCATGTCTTTATTTACAATTGTGAGAAGTTTCATCAAATCTACATGCAGAAAAATGTCTTACACGAAATGTTAGAATGTTATGTTTTCCCCCATAGACTCCGTTATGGAGTATTTTGTGAGGTCCCTATTTTTAAAATCATCTAGCAAAAAATAAAACTCACGACCCTATCTTTTTTATTTGCTGAATTTTCTAGGTATATTCTGAAGTTTTTAAAAATCAGAGTTTAATCAAATTCTACATTGTAGAAACATTTTCGATCAAAACGTGCAGTGGAGTGTTTAATGACTCCAATTGTGGATGAAGATATTGCACAATAGCCTGAGTCTATGTCAAAAATATCAACTTAAAGTAATAAGAGAGGTAAAGATAAAATGTATCAAAACACTATGTATATCCTAAGCAAAAAGGGGCATAATTCATTAAATACTGGTGTCAGAGTTATGTACCTTGCGTCATATGGTGTGGGTGATGATGTAGAACAACTATTTTAGGTTTGAATCAAATCCATTCAGTAATAACAGAGACAGAGTGAAAGTGCATTTAAAACTTTAACCTAAAATTCTAATAAAAAGGGGAAATAATTCATGAAAAATTTGACCCGAGTTATGCACCTTGTGTCATATGTAAGGGTAATGATGTTGAATAATTGTTTAAATTTGAATCAATCCTTCAGTAAAAACAGAGATAGAGTGAAAATGCATAAAAACCCTTTTAAACCCGAAATTCTAAGTAAAAAGGGGAAAAAAAGGAAAATGCACCAAAACTTTAACTAAGGTGGGACGCGGAAAGACGCCCAGCAGGGCGAGTAGGATAGCTTCCTTATACTTCGTATAGTCGAGCTAAAAATCCCTTCATGGTGACAGAGTTATGGACCGGACACGAAATTGCGGGCGGGCGGACGGATGGAATGACGGAAAAGCGCACTCCCATAGTCCCCGAAACTGGTTTTCAACCAGTAAGGGACAAATAATTACAAAAATTGTTGTAATGGTACAGATAGATTAAAAAAGTGCCCATTATCCGTCTTCTAGCCAAAACGCTCAATGAGGTGCTGCCGATAAAACAACAGCATTTAGATTTTGCAGTATTTGCACGCACCTCCTCCTGTCTGTCAACAAAGACTTGGTTCATATCTGGCAAAGGAATGTTTCTTTCTAAACAGAGTTATGCAATCTTGAAAAAGCCCTTTTCAATCTGGCAACTCTTTCCAGGGCGTTTGTATAAAACTCCCCCAGTTCTGTGCAACATCTGAAGGATTAAAAAAATTATCTTACATATTACAAAGATATTAGTGGACTTTATATACCTAATTTGCATACAAATATCATTTCTGATCGAAAGTAAATTTTGTAAGTTTTATGATTTACATCTGGTGTAAGATAATTGAAAAACTTGAAATTTTACTACCAAGTTTTAAAAAGTAATTCATTTTCATTTCGCATAGTTACAAAGAAGCAATTAAGTAGCATTTTCTATACAACCATAAAGAGATAAACCAGACCCAAGTTGCACGGAAATTCCTCTACAGGTTTTAGGACTGGGCTTTAAAACGAGTATCTTAAAAATAATACGCCCTTGAGGCGTATAAAAGGGAATCGATCTTTATAATGGTGATACCAGTTTGTGGCAAGTTTTTTTAAAATCAAATCATAAATAAGGTGCTATGTTGAGACAGGTCAAAATAGCTAATTTTGGCCCTTTCAGGGGCCATAACTCTGGAACCCATTATGGGATCTGGCGGTTTTAAAAAAAGGAACCCAAAATCTTATATTGACACAAGTTTAGTGCAAGGGTTTTATTAAATTAAATTTAGAAAAGAAGTCTGTTTATGTGCAGACAAGGTCAAAATAGCTATTTCTGGCCCTATCAGGGCCATAACTCTTGAACCCATAATGGAATCTGGCCAGTTCAAGAAAGGATCCAAGATCTTGTGGTAATACAAGTTTTGTGCAAGTTTGTATAAAATCAAATCATAAGTGGAGCTGCTATTGTGCAGACAAGGTCAAAATAGCTAATTTTGGCCCTTTCAGGAGTAATAACTCTGGCACTCATAATGAGTTCTGGCCAGTTCAAGAAAGAAACTAAGATCTTTATGGTGATACAAATTGTGTGCAAGTTTTGGTTAAGATAAAGTCATAAAAGAAACCCCTATTGTGTAGAACGAAATTGTGGATGGATGACGGACGAAGGGTGATCACAAAAACTCGCCCTGTCACTATGTGACAGGTGAGCTAAAAAAGGAGCCCCTACATTTAAATTGTGACATTGACATACTAGTGATTAAGTTTAGCCTTTTCTGATCCGATCATGTGGTGATAAATGAAAATGGAAAAAAAACTGTACTTTTTTAGTTTAACATAAATAGAGACATTTTTTTTCTAGAAAAAGATGCGAACAGATTGACATCTACTAAGCAGTAAACTTATCTTTGTTGAATTTAGATATAATATTAAGTAAAAATAAAAAGTAAAAACCTGAACCCAGATTTTAAACATTTCCCAAAAGCTCTTTCAACCACCATCCGGCCCCTTGAATGAGCTTGGTTGAAAAGAACTTCCTTCCTCAGGGGTCGGAGTTTGCTACTGGCGTAATGAGGTATTTTCTTATGGATATCAGAATCACCTAGGAGGTGACCCCAGTTTGTGTCTTTCCAAATGGTCCTGTTGAATAAAAAAAATTGAAGCATGTTTATTTTAATTCACTTTTACATACTTTGAAATGAATGCAAGAATGCACACAAACAAATTCAATACATAGTAAAAGCTCCAGCAATTTACCAAAAGCATTATTATTAAGTTCAAGTCTAAAATGACCATTTCCCATAAACTTATATTTTGTTAAGGTCATACATTTGACCATAGAATGTTCACAAGCGTCCCTTTGTTTTGAGTAGGTGACCTACTTTTTGACCCCACATGACCCAGTTTCACACTTGGACTAAAGAATCATCAAGATGAACATTCTGGCTATGTTTCATGAAGATAAGGTCTTAAATGTGGGGCCTACAGATTGTCACTGAGTTTTTTTTTTTTTTTACTTAAAAGGGTGACATAGTTCTTGGGCTTAGTTGATCCAATTTCAGAATTGGCAAAGAGTCATCAAGTTAAAACTTCTGAATAAAATTTCATGAGATATGGTCATAGATGTTGGCTCTAGGGTGTTGACAAGCTATTAGAACAGAAATTGCCCCCTTGATGCATTCAGTAATTTCACAAAGGGAAAAGAAATTATTTGGTCACTGTAACAAAAGTTATACTATTCTGGTCAATGTGACCTTGACGTTTTGACCAATTGACCTCAAATCAAATTTGGGCTATGGCTGGTCATGATAACCACCCCAATAAGTTCCATGATTTTGGCCCCAAACAAATTCAAGTCATCATCCAAAAAGTGTTAAAATGTTACAGATCAATGTGACCTTTAACTTTGGCCTACTGACCTCAAAATAAATCATCTGTGTCATGACCAACCCCACTATCAACTTTTATGAGACTAGGCCCAGAGTTCTTTATTTATGTCAGGAACCATTTAACTGTTCTGGTCACTGTGACCCTTTTTCCTTTCAAACTTAAAATCAATAGGGCTCTTTGCTGGTCATGATTAACCTCCAGTTGGGTTTCATACTAACAAGATCTTATGATGATATAGGTTGTGTTGAAGTTTGGATAAAATCAAATCATAAATGAAACAACTATTGTGCAGACCAGATATTTTTGACAGACAGACGACGGATATTAAGTGGTCCAAAAGCTTAACTTAAGCCTTTGGCTCAGAGCTAAGAACACTTCCATACAGAATATTAAAATGTACATGCATTTACCTTGAGTCCACAGTTGTCAAAGATGGATGCATCATGTGTCGACCCTGGCCATTTATACCCAAATCAATAAACCTAAACAAAATGTATGATAAAAATTGATTTCTATTCTATAATAATAACAGTACATGTAGTTTGCAAGTTAGCACAATACTGCTTTACTTTACAGCTTTAAAAACCACAAAAGCAAATGATTACCAAATGATTGGTTTGAGGAAAAATGCATACATGTGGAATCAGTCTATTTAGTTTTAAGATTCAAGAAGCAAAAGTTTGTATAATGTAAAGTAAGACTGGAATCAGCTTCCAGCAAATGTCAAATTTAACACAATACCTTGCTCTGTGATCTACAAAAACTTTAACGTTAATTGCATGGTAGTTTTTTCTGCAGACATAGACCTCTTCATTTTGTGATGGAGCTATGAAACGGGATTAGTGTTCCATCTACAGCTCCAACTGTATTGGAATATTGCATTTCCTGAAGAAAGCCTGCTTCACGTCGCCAAATCCATACCTCTGGGGAAACTGAGGCAATAAAATACAATGTAATAGGATACCCGCAAATTTTAAAGGCAACAAGGGGGGTTAATTAAAGAATATATTTCAAGGGGGATAATTTTTTCTGAAAAAAAGAAGTTTTGGCACTGTGAGTGTATAGAGAAATATCTCACTGATATTTTTCAGTTTTTCACCAGTAAGATAAAAAAAATATCTATAATTTAAATAAAACTATATATTAAAAAGGTGTGCTATCTTAAGATTATGTTATTTGCTGAATTCCTTTTCAGTATTCCTTTCATCAATGATGAAAAAATATATCGATATAACATTGCATGAAAATACAGCAGAAATGCCACACTGCAACTGGTAGCCTTCATTGTAAAATTACTGCAATTGTGTCACTTCATCACAAGATGTTTTATATTTGAGTACTTTAACCTCTGAAAAGTCTCTTGGTTTCATACAGAAATTTACAAAAACACTTAATTGATAAATAAAAGCAAACTTTTACCTTACCTGATATTGTCAAGTCTATCATTTTTCTGCGTCTACAAAGTTATCAATGATATGGCAGCACTGGACCTGAAGCAGAAAAGGGACTTTATATATAACAAAAAAAAAGTTAAGAAACAAAATTAAAAAGTTAACTCTTTTTTATGCTGGACACAACTGATTCTGCCTTTGACATCAGAGCAGATCATGATCAGACGCACATCCTGCGTCTGTTATGATCTGCTCTGTTTTTCCCTTCAGTCAGTATCTTTTTGGGGAAGCGCCCCTTTTAACAGTTAATGGTACTGTCCCAAAATTTAAAGAGGGACAAGTTCATTAATACATTTTAGAAAATTTTGCATGGTAAGGGTTAAGTAACAAATTTAATTTTTCTTTACATAAATTAAACTTTGTTCTATAGCTGCCCCATCAAAAAAGATATAAAAAAAACATAAAGACAACATTAAGTTAATTAAGATTAAACAGTTGAATATACATTAACAACCTTGAATCATTTAACTTGATTAAAACAGCTGCACTGTAATATGAAATAAAGAAAAGTCCATTTACCTACTAACTCCCTGTAAATCCCGCCCCTTCAGACAAAAATCACCCTTGGCCAGGTATCTCAAACCAATAAGTACCTGAAAACAACTCTATATTAATACTGGTAACAACCTTTGAGCAAAGTTGGTATTGAAATGCTTAATTCATGAAAAGAGTATAATACGGTATATACAATTAAGGGACCATGAAAATAACCAATCTTTTTTCAAATTGTAAATAACTATAAAAAGCTTAAAATTGCAACATCGGGCAATGCTTACTGCTGGCACGTCTGAAGTCCGGACTTTAACCAAGAATCTGTCATTTTAAGACTTTGATTTAGTCCATATTACCAAAAAAGTATAAAAATATTTATGTAACAGGCTGAAATAAATTCAGGCCGACAAAGAACCGAACCCTGGACCTTCACATCTATGGGGACACTACCATGTCACTATAAAGCTAGCTGATTAGCAAGGAAATTAAGTGCACCCTTATACTCTACCCTATATATATGACGCCCATGAGAAAAAACCAACATAGTGGTTTTGTGACCATCATGGATCCAACCAGCCTGCGCCATCCATGCTGTTCGCTAACAGTTTCTCTAATTACAATAGGTTTGAAAGCGAACAGCATGGATCCTGACCATACTGCGCGGATGCCAGGCTGGGCTGGATCCATGCTGGTCGTTAAAAGCACTATGTTGGTTTTCTCATGGCATGGCTCATATATGTATACATTTTTTATAGCTCTTTTCACAAACATTTTTCAGATGCAAAATTTTTAATAATTATGTTCAAACCAATATGTATACGTATTAAAGTAAGTTGCCGTTTAAAACTGTGGTTGGCGGCTAAAAAAAGCTCTTCAGAATTTGTGTTGCTCATTTCCCCTCACTATGTACCAGTTTATATTTATCCAACTTTTATTAAATAAATATTACTTTAAATCGACTTTAATTTTGCATTGCAATCAAATGCCCAAACATTTTTTTTGGAAGCTGTGCCCCATGTCCACATTCAATTATGACAGGATAAAAGGCAGAACCTGACCCAACCCGCTTAGATATTGAAATACTTTTTTTGTTTGTGTTTTGTTTTGTTTTGTTTTTGTATTATTCTGTTCAGTTATTTAAATTAAACATGTAGAATGCACCACATGCAAGCGTAACATGTTGCTCAATCTCAAAAGTTTAGACTTACAATATTTTTTTCAGTGTGTCCTGAATTATCGACATACCGTATTAGTTTAAAATTTTAAAACATGGCTGAGTACAATAAATTTGCCTACGTTATACACTGACTCACACACTTTCATTACAAACGAGTATAACATATCAGACGTAGGGTAAATCCGTAGAAACTCGGACAAAATTCGAATGAACAAACTTGACAGATTGCTATACTTTACTAAATGGCGATAGCTTCCTTTGGTTACTTCCTTTATTATAACAGCATTAGTTTCCCATTTCGTATCCAATTGCACGGTAATGTCTGAAGCATTCCGAAAATACAAAGAAAATGTACCTTCGGGGGAAACGGCATGCTCGGACAGTGTAGCTGAAACTCGGACATCTGTAGTAGAAACTCGGACATGTTTTTTTAGTTGTCAAAACTCGGACATAACACGATTTTTTTAAATGAACAACTGTAAGCGCATGGTTATCATAAAATAATAATACTTTATATGTAATTTTCTAGGGGTACGGATCCGTACCTCTAGATTCTGATTCTAGAAGTACGGATCCGTACCCCTTGACAATCCTTTAGGTGTTTTTTTAGGGTAAATACGTTCTTTTTCCAGATGTTTTGTGTCATTTACGTCTTAAATTTTGTTGCAAATAACAATCAAATAAGATTCAAAACCAATTAACCAAAACTTGAATCTAAATTGTTCATAGATACCAGAATTCTCCCGATTGTTCGAACCTAATAACCCAGTAAAACCAATAAATAACGAAGTATCGAACTGGCACAAATGATCTTGAGATATGTTTCGACATACCATTTATAATAACGACTATGTTATCCCGCCATTCCGAAAAAAAAGTCCCATTTCAGAATTGAAAAAATAAAAAAATATGGTTTGCGGTTCGTAGAATACCAACAATTTCATAATGTAACAAGGGTTGTCAAGTTAAAAATCTGAAAATTCCATCCACCAACTGATTTGCGTTTCAAAGATATGAATATTTATTTATAAGGACTTAATATTTTATGAAACAAATGACATAATAGAAGGGCACAAGACCTTTCTACTGTATAACAATATTTATGGGTACTTTTCATCGTCTTAAGTTGTGATAACGGAGGTTTTAAAACTATTTTGGGGACAATGGTATAATACTTGATGAAAATTTTTATCTTCTGTGGCTACAAAATAAAATGATATTCACCAAACTATGATTTGTTTGAAATTATTTAGAGGTATCTTTTTTATTCTGCAGTGTTCGTGCTTTTTTATCTTTGGCGTGCTTCTTTATCTCTTGGTTATATTTTTGCACCCTTTCGTGGGACAGCCAAAAAATGCAAATTTCTGCATGTTTTAGCTGACATTTAAGGTTTAATGACCTTCTATCTGAAAATTTCCATTTTTCAAAGACAGCCCTATATTATGAAATTCAACACAGTGAAATCCGTATACAAGCTCTTTTTCTACTGTAAAATGACAAGGACACATAAAAATTGCAAAAGGGAAAATTATTTCTGGAATGGCTGTATCACATGTTTTCATTTCCCTTTAACTCAGGTCCGTTAATTAATTTAAAACAGACCGTTCCATGCGGATTATTTATTATCAGAATACAACATAAAAGGGGACACATGCTTAACCAATTTATTGATTTCTGCTGAATTTTAAATAGCTTTATACTTGGTGATTTTTTATTAACCCGGTTATTTTACAGTAAATTAATAGCACAAATGATTCTCTCGTTTGTTCCTTGAAAATTTTTTTTCGGTTTGGAAGAAAAAGTAAATAATCAAGAGAATTTGGGTGTCTGTAAAATCATTTTGAATTATTAAAGTTGCAGATTTTTTATTTATATTTCATTTTTATTTCGTTTGCTTTAACGTCCGCGCCGACACAGTTATAAGTCAGATGGGGATTGTCTAGCTTTGCTGGTGGAGGAAGACTCCAAGAACCCCCCCCCCCCCCCCCCCCGTGCATTATTTCATCACGAGCGGGCACCCGGGTTTGAACCACCGACTTTTTTGTAAGCTAGCTGGAGGCTTCCTCACAGGAGAATTGAACGCTTTGGGAAACATATAATTAACGCTAATAAAATAACTTAAAACTAACTTAGCTAATAAGCGCTAATTAATGATTGGGACAAACACGTAATCTAAGGCAATTAATTTTAACATTGATTAATAAACACCTTTGATAATGGCTGGCATTATTGTACTTATTACAAACCACGAAATGACCACGTGTCGTTCGGTGCGTGGTGTGATTGACATCTGTCAGTAGCTAATTAACATACGACGCTCCCCCTACTGCTATACTTGCGCTTGTGCCGGCGAACAATATTGATTTCACTTGGATTTTGATTTTAAACAAAGAGCAAAAATTATACTTCTTTGGATTAAGGGACTGAAAACTCGAACAAGAACACACAGAGCAAGCCGACGAACGGGGGGGTCAATACGAGTGTTTCCCGATTTTTTGCGGGTCAAACCCGGGATCTTGGGTCAACCGAACGCCTTGATTAAACTGTCTTTCCATATTTGGGGTCAGAAACATCTGACTTATAACTATCGTCAGCGTCAGAAAGGGTTTCAAGTTCTATCAATTAGAAATCGGACGTCGATGCGATTCATCTTGCTATTTGGAAAGCTGCATTTTTATTCGTCCGACTTTTAACTACAATGCAAAAAAGATAGTTAAACTTCGGACACTCAGTTTTTCTCAAATTTTACATTTATTTTCCCGTTTCTTTTTACAAAATATCATTTTTATTACATTTTCAATAATTATGGTTTCGATAAGACCATTTACATGGAAGCTTTTGCATGAATAAAATGACAATCACTGATTGCACCCAAGGATTCAAATGACCCGCCTTGTGATATAGCGCGAAATTTGGTATAGGATGTGTGTGTTACGTCACTGACTAATGTGTATACGTAAACGGTGCCAATGTAAAGATGAGGCAGCTGTATTATTAGATAAAGCAAGGGGCTATATGACACTAAAAATAAGTCTTTTGGACCTGTAACGGTGGATTTAGTTAGATAAACATGTTTTTCTGTTAACTGTCCGAGGTTCTACGATGTCCGACTTTCTACGGATTTACCCTACCTTGCATATAAAGAATTCCTAGCGTGCATCATATTTTTGATATTCACTGATTATCAAGTATCTGTGTATCCGTAAAGGTATCATGAAAACAGGAAATAATCCTATTTCCTGTTTTCATGACAGGCTGCAGCGCGAAACTTTATAGTACTGGTACTGATGATAAACCCGGACAGATGATAAAGTCGACCACCTTGGAAATATTCGATTGCAATCGGTTATTTATAAAATTGAACTCGCCATCTAATAGTTTCCGCTTACAACACCAACTGGTGTAAACAAAAACAAAATTGGTAAATATTCTGTATAAATAAATGACTTACATTTATTTGTATAAAAAATATTTATCCAAAATTACTGGGGAAGAGGGTGTTTTTTGCGCATGCTCACTGTCGAAACATGAAGGCCTGACATTTGGTAACTTTTCATTACTTGATAAGGAATGACTGTTGCAGCTTTTTGGGGAAAGTTTCAATATAATAATACCAAGAAAATTTTGTAAATGACAAAGTGTTCGAATTTATCATCAGTCAACGTTCATACAGTCCCCATTTTACATACCCCTTTCAGGGCCTCACTTCGTGTGAGTTTGCTTACTAAATATAAATTTGAATTATGTAAAGTTTTAAGCAAAGGTTAAGCTTTATTTTGATACCGACCATTGATTACAATTTGCAGAAATAAAAAAGTTACAGGTAAAAAACCTCATTTTCTGTTCGGGTTTATCATCAGTACCAGTAGTGTCCCTTGAATCTTTAAATAGATAATTGCTAAATATAGAATCTAATCTACTACAGTAACTGTACGGGAAAATGTACGCAAATATCTATGGATTGACGAAGAATTTAATTATTCGCAGGTGTTTAATATACCTGAGTCAAAACGGGGATCGACTGCGACCTGCTTGTCACCCGCGTTAGATTTGGTCTAAGTCTTTCCTCCAGGAATCCTATAGCTTCTCTGGTAAGCCGATACCTTGCCAGAATGTCCACATCTCGCATTTCGTCCAAACTGGCCCTGGCACGAAAGACACGGGCAGCGCGGCGCCGACGCAAGGGTTGAGCTGCATGTATAGCCGCCATCTTTACGACTTTCCAGTCAACTTGAGACTACTCAGGACCAGTCGTAAAGTTAAGACTCTTATCTGCGACGTCGTACCTGCGATCTTTTTGATAAAACGCGACGTTGACGTAAGAACGGCCTTACGACCAAGCCTTAGCTAAGACAGGGCGTACGACCAATGATAAAACGGGGCCCTGGGTCTTGCGCGCGACACGTCGTCTTACTGTGTCACACATTTATGCGTAGTTATTTTAAAATCCATGCATGAATGACAAAGATATGGACCGGACACGCCCATCAATGCACTATCATGAAAAAAGACCTTTAACATCTAAGTGTGACCTTGATCTTTGAGCTACGGACCTGGGTCTTGCGCATGACACATCGTCTTACTGTGGTACACATTCATGCCAAGTTATTTGAAAATCCATCCATCGATGACAAAGATATGGACCGGACACGCCCATCAATGCACTATCCCTTAATGTCTAAGTGTGACCTTGACCTTTGAGATACGGACCTGGGTCGTGCGCGCGACACGTCGTCTTACTGTGGTACACATTCATGCCAAATTATTTGAAAATCCATCCATCGATGACAAAGATATGGACCGGACACGCCCATCAATGCACTATCCCTTAATGTCTAAGTGTGACCTTGACCTTTGAGGTACGGACCTGGGTCTTGCGCGCGACACGTCGTCTTACTGTGGTACACATTCATGCCAAGTTATTTGAAAATCCATCCATCGATGACAAAGATATGGACCGGACACGCCCATCAATGCAATAACCTTTAATGTCTAAGTGTGACCTTGACCTTTGAGCTACGGACCTGGGTCTTGCGCGCGACACGTCGCCTTACTGTGGTACACATTCATGCCAAGTTATTTGAAAATCCATCCATCGATGACAAAGATATGGACCGGACACGAAAAATGCGGACAGACCGACAGACTGACAGACCGACAGACAGACGGTTCAGAAACTATATGCCTCCCTTCGGGGGCATAAAAAGGCACGACGAATTGTGTAATTTTACATAGCGGCTAGACTGCTTAATTAAATATATGCGCATTGACACCGTGTGCGTAACTAGTCTAAAAGCCAACGCACGTGACCGGTACCGTATACACGGCAGATACTTTGTGATGTTTCCTCATTCTTTGACGGATTTCTATAAAATACAATGCGTCAAAGTGAATTACATGACACATATTCTCTGCTAAACAGTCTCAGTATTTTAAGAATACTCTGCCGCGGACCGAATGTGTACGTTATATGAACGCTGAGATCGAATTTCCCGCATATATAGTACCAAAAGGTCACGCGTGTTGGCCACGGATATTTCATTTCACTTATGTTGTACTTCAATAAGCAACTACATTTTATAAAGTTATATGTTCTCTTCTGATGTAAACAAAATTTCATTTTGAAACGTTTTTTAAAAGACCGATTTGATAAACAGCGCCACTCCGGTTTTCTTTATCATTCGTGTTTGCCAGTCCATTTTTTTTCTTTTTTGCACAGTCAGGTTGCAAAGACAATTTTCTGCACTTGTTTCAACTGGAGCCCCAACAAATGAATCTGGTAATTTTTTCAAATCAAGTAATTATAAAAAATATTTTGATCGGTTTTCCGTGTGATGTCTCATTAAATCAAAGACCTATAATGTACAATTATAGCTCTTTGATTAAATGCAGTGACCATTTGTTTTTTACCGTGATCAAACAGTAGTCTTTTTAAATAAACCATCCGTCGGATTCTAAATAAAAGAAGTGGATCCCCGTCGAAATGATTTGGATCCAGTCAGACATATTTGGAAACCAGTCAAGAATGTTTAATACATTGCAGTCAGCTGTCTGCAAACATTAAAGGATGTGTCGCGCGAGCACTGATTGCGTCACGTGCTAATTACGGACCGATTATCAAAGTGACAATCAGACCGTTTGACACGTTTATTGATTATCTGAGGGTGCGACCAACAATTTCCTGCTTGGCAGTAGATGGTGTATTGAGATATTGAGTCATTAATATATGGTGACAGCTTTATTGTAAAATCCAGTGTTTATGGGTAAACGCAAAAAGAGCAAGAGCTCACCTGAGAACAAAGAAGGGGTGAAACCAAAAAGACAAACTATGTCGTTAAGTCATAATTCACCAAATAATGGAAATAATGGAATGACAATGAGTGGTCGACCAGTGTGTTGGTGCTGGTCAAAATTATATAATGCCCGGAACTTTAACCTATAATAACATTGGAAATAACAACAATGTTGGGCAAACAGCAACAATGGTGGGTCAAAATGCAGGACAATTGCCTTGTACACCGATGTCGCAACAAAGCCAGGTAAACATTGATCCTTTTACTCTTATCTTACAACGGCTAGACCGAGTGGACAGCAGATTAACACAACTGGATAATATACAGTCATCTGTTAACACCATAATTGGGCGATTAAACGATATTGATCAAAAGGTTATCATGTTTGAAAGGCGTCTAACGGATCTTGAAAATAGCAGACATTTTGACTCCGCAAATATGGATGAAATTAGTAAAAAACAAAGCTGCATCTCTGATTTGACAAAGAGACTGAAAGTACTTGAATCTGAGAAATCCTCCAGCGATGAGTTGGTATCGAAGCTAAAATGTGATGAACTGAAAAACAATCTTTTGTTTTTCAAGGTAACTGACTCCCGGGATGAAACGGCGGAAACGCGGAAAGAGTCAATTTTGGAAATCAAACAGGATAAAATGAAAATCAATAATGCAAAAACACAACTTCAAATAGACAGTGTGGAGAGACTCGGAAAGTTCAACGCAGTAAAAACAAGACCAGTATTGGTTAAGTTCAGTAATTTTGAAGATCGAGAATCAGTCCGCAGGGCATGTCCGAATCTCAAAGGTACCACGCTGGGGGTCAGCCCCCACTATCCAAAGGATATTGCCGACAAAAGGAAGTCGCTAAGTAAGGCATTTAAGGATGCAAGGACGGCGGGAAAAAAAGCATACTTCAGATACGATAAACTTTATATCGATGGAAACGAATATATACCTCCATCACAACCAGTTGCACAGGTTTAGGGGTTACATGAGAGTGGTATTAATATCCTATCATGGAACATAGAAGGATTGACAAAAGCGAAACGATCATGTAGTGAATTTACTGATTTTATCTCAGACTATCATATTGTTTGTTTATATGAAACTTGGACGAATAAAAATTCTAAAATTGACCTCAATGGATACAGCAATCCAATTCACTCCTATAGAAAGGTTCAACATCGTCGCGCAAAACGATCAAGCGGCGGCATAATAATCTATATAAAAGACACTATTCGCAAAGGGGCTAAATTCATAAAAAGCCATAATGACGGTGTTGTATGGATAAAATTAACAAAAGACTTCTTTAAAATTGATAGGGACTGGTATATAGAAGTTACATACATATATACCACCAGATGGATCGCCAATGCATGAATTGTACGATGAAGATATATTCAGCTTGATAGAAGACGAAATTGGGCAATTTTCACAATTAGGCCGAATAATGTGGATAGGCGATTTGAATTGTAGAGTCGGACAAAAGATAGATTGTATAGAAAACGAGCGTATAACGGATCTTGATTTTAATGACGTCATGATGTTCCGTCTAGACGGGTATCTATGGATTATACAAGTAACCGTTTTGGAGATAATCTCATTGACATTTGCAAGTCAACAAATATGTGTATATTAAATGGTCGATCGGAGAACAGCGATAAAGGCACTTTTACATGTTTTACACATAATGGAGAAAGTTTAATCGATTATGTTATAACGTCATATAGCAATTTTAAGTTCGTAAAAAACTTTAAAGTGCATGGTTATAATGAGTATTCGAATCACGCACCCATATCATTCGACATAACCGTTGGGACTTGTTGTACAAAAAACACTTATCAAACAAGGGAATTTAGTAAATGGAATGAAAAGGACAGACTGAGTTTTCTCAATGACCTATCAAGCGATATAAACACTTTAACAGAACAGTTGATAGAAACTGCTTCAAAAGATAACAGCATAGAAGCATCGGTATCATTATTATCAGACTATATTTCACATAGGGCAGACAAGTATTTCAAAAAATCTGTAAAAACGGTTAAACCAACATTTGTTGATGCTGAGTACACGGAGCGAAAAGACTGGTTTAATCAAGAATGTGAACAAAAAAGAATTCTGTATAGGCAATCGATCGAGCGATACAACTGCGATCGAATTAACGAAAATTTCATAGAGATGAGAAAATGTAGGAAAAGTTATAAATATTTAGTACGACAAACGAAAAGTAGATACAACATAGACAAGGGTAGAGAAATGCATGAATTCAGAAGGAAACGGCCAAGGGAGTTTTGGCGGCGTTTTAAACGGAATAAACAAACTAGCGATGAAAGTATTAATTTATCTGACTTCTATGAACATTTTAAATCATTGAGTCAAGCTCAAGAGGCGAGCTTTAACGAAGATGTGGAGTCCTTTATAAATAATTTCGACAGTTCGCCCCGTAATGAGGAGTCAATATATGAAGAGCTGGACATCCCCATCTCTGAATTAGAAATAAGAAAAGCTATTAAAAATCTTAATAGAAATAAAGCGACAGGACTAGACAACCTATTAAATGAATATTTCATTGAAGTAGTGGATATACTTATCACAACGCTTGTTGTGGTATTTAACAATATCCTGAATACAGGAAAGTTCCCAAAACAATGGTCGGAAGGTGTTATCATCCCTATTCTCAAAAAACAACCATCATGTGATGCTAATTCATACCGCGGGATAACGCTAATTAGTTGTTTAGGGAAAATATTCACAAGCATATTGAACGCTAGAACTAAAACGTGGTCTGATAAATATGACAAGCTCACAGATGCTCAATTTGGTTTTAAGGCTGGGCACAGCACAACTGATGCAATATTTATACTACATAATCTCGTAAAAAACTACTTGGATAATCGCGAAAAAGTATACGCAGCCTTCATAGACTACAAGAAATGCTTTGATCTTATTTATAGAAATGGGCTGTGGTATAAATTGATACGAGAAGGTGTTAATGGTAAAGTTCTGCAGTTACTGCGGTCAATGTATAGTGAAGTTAAATCTTGTGTGAGACATATGAACACATTGTCAGATTTCTTTAAATGTGATGTTGGGTTATTTCAAGGGGAGATAACTTCACCAATATTGTTCTGCCACTTCGTCAATGACCTCGAGACTAATTTACAACAAAACATATACTCAGGATTAACACTTGATCAGTTATCTATTTATCTCATTATGTTCGCTGATGACTGCGTCTTATTAAGCGAAACAGCCGACGGCCTACAGGCACATTTAAACCAATTAGAGGATTACTGTAAACGGTGGTGCTTGAGTGTAAACGTTGAGAAAACTAAAATCATGGTATTTCGTAAAGGAGGACAAATAGCCAGAAATAATGCATGGACCTTCAATGGGCATGAGATTGAAATCGTAGATAGTTTTAATTATCTAGGATTTGTATTATCGTCGGGTGGTTCATTTCGAAAGGGAATAGACACGTTAGCCGGAAAAGCAGTAAAATCTATGTTTGCACTGCGAAATCTGACAAAGGGAATGTACTTGCCTATTACGATATCATTAGACTTATTTGACTCATATGTTACATCAATTTTAAATTACTGTTCGGAACTTTTGGGGTTTTCCCAAGCAGATAATATTGAGAGAGTGCACAGAAAATTTTTTAAAGAGGACACTTAATGTAAAAATGGCCACGAATAGCTTAGCCTTGTACGGGGAGATAGGGAGATATCCTCTTATTATCAACAGAAAAATAAAAATTGTTAAGTACTGGTTCAAACTAATGAATAGCTTTAACAGTAATCATGTTTTGTATATTTTATATGTAGAGATGTCGAAACAGTGCGAAAATAACAAATGTAATTGGTTAACCAATGTTAAAACACTTTTACAAGAAACAGGTTTTTATGAAGTTTGGCTATTTCGTGATTCTGTTATAAGTATAACACATTTTATATCCATGTTTAAAGTTCGCTTGAAGGGCATGTATATATCACAGTGGCGTGAAGGTGTACGTAACTCTAGCGCATTGACTCTGTACAAAGAAATTAAATCTAATTTTGAAGTATCTGCCTACTTAAGTATATTAGACAATGTGAAACATAGACAGGCACTAGCAAAACTTAGACTTTCATCGCATAAACTAAATATAGAGCAGGGAAGACATCGAAACATTCCAAGAGCAGACCGGAAGTGCCATATGTGTGTAAAAATGACTTAGAAGATGAGTACCATTTTGTGCTTGTATGTGATGCTTACAGACAGTTGAGAAAAAAATATTTACCATCAGTTTTTACGAGTTCCCCTAGTATGTTTAAGTTCATAAACTTGATGAATAGTGATAATAAAGTATTGTTACATCGACTATCAAATTATATCATTAAGGCATTTCAACTTAGGGATAGGAGTATAAATGTTCCTGTATAAATGACACAACACTTTGTTTACACTCTCATGTATATGTATATATATTTGTACTTGCCATTCATTATCTTTTTGCATGTCATTTGTTTAATATGTGATGGAGACAGATGATAAGCTGTAATGCTTAAATCTAAATAAATTATCTGTTCTGTTCTGTTCTGATATCAGACCGAAATTCATACTTTTCTCCATTTTTACGGGACCGATTTTTTTCGTTTTTTCACTTCATGAATCGGTCTGAAAAGTCAAAAATCGGTCCAAAACCGACAAACCGGCAAATTTCCGAAGCCCTGTTCATTAGTCACATGTACCTATTTCATCCAGTGGCGACGTAGTGTGATTGAAAACCACAGTAGTAACATAATTATCATCGTCATCCATAGACAGGAATTTCTATATATTTGTGAAAGCACTAGACTATCCTGAAACATTTTTATATTAAAACAATTTTTAAGTTAGTAACCTTTTTTGCTTTTAAACTATTATTGACAAAGTAAGCTGTTTTACTGTTTACGATGTAGTAAAAATTGTGACTGGCGAATTATCTGATACCGTTTCCGAAACATTATCCGTCTTATAAATTTCTGTTATGGCCAAAAATGATCACAATGTGTTTATTTCACATTTTAGCCATTTTATAGAAATACAATGAAATATGTTTACTAAAACATGTATCTCGTGATATTCTAAAATAAGTGACTAATTTTCAATAAATCATGTCCAATGAAATGACAAGTCTAGTGGGCGCCTGGGCGTAATACATGTAAACTTTAAAATAATGCCATTGGCTCAACAGTACTTTTGCAAAACCGTATTTCTGTAGAAATTATGCTAGATCAATATAGACCTTCTATATATTTTTGTCACCTGACCAGCAGAATTTCCGAATATTTGGTTGAATGTGGGCATAAGTTGTAAGGGGTCAGCATAAACGAATGAACACGACTTAAATATGAGTAAATATCGGAGAATCTTATACGCCATACAGGATTTCACAATGGAACGGAAAGCAGACGTTTCTTCAATCATTTTACTGGAAAACTGCATGTGCCTTCCATGACGCTCCTGTGGTATTGACCACGTGTTAACAGCAAACTTAATATTTGCGTTATATCTTTTGACTATTCAAGTGTTGTCTCGATATAACTAAATTCATGTGAAATCCAATTTGGAAAGGACTCTATGTCAAATAGGAATCATTTTGCTTTATCTTCTTGGCAAAATTAGCAGTAGAAAGTGGTTAAACTGTACGCTAAAGATTTTTGCTTGATGTGAAAGCATTTGTCTAAAGTAAGTGGCTGCGAGAGCATGTTTTTGAGTTACGCACATTTTCTTTTAAGAAAGGACATTTTTCAAGTTAGGCGATCTATCCAGAAATATGCCAAGTTTTGAGCGAAAATCCTACCAAAATGATCTTAGATATCAAACAGAATGCAGCGGTGACAACAAATTAGTCATTTATCAAGAAACAGTCGCTTGGGTTTGGTTTTCAAGCCATTTGAAAATATGCTTGCTGTGTAAGCATTGCGGTTTGTCCAGGTTACCAGCAAAACTAAAGCAGACACGGACATATGTTATATCACCGGAGGTACGCATTAAAAACTTTACCTTCAAAAACACTGTTTTGTTTACGAATTCTGCTTGGCGTGATACCCCAGTTGAAACGTCACAAGTCACGTGATTGTGCACCGTGTGATTCATTTGGGGAAGTTGGCAGTTACTTGCAGAGAACTGGTACTGGTACTGGTACAGAATCCAGGAACACTGGTTAGGTTAACTGCGTGCCGTTACCTGACTGAAATACTGTTAAAAACGGTGTTAACCCCCCCCCCCCCCCCCCACACACACACACACACCCCAAAAACAAAACAACAAATAAACAAAATCAAAGGAAACACTTGGTAACACTTTAGAGGCCACATTATTGGCAATATCTCTATGAAGTTTGGTCAGAACGTTAATCTTGATGATCTTTAGGTCAAGTTCAAATCTGGGTCATGTAAAGTCAAAATACCAAGTCAAATAAAAGGAAGAGGCTAGTTAACACTCTAGAGGCCACATTTATGACCATATCTTAATGAAACTTGATCAGAGTTTTTATCTTGGTGATCTTTAGATTAAGTATTAATCTGGGTCATGTTGGGTCAAAAACTAGGTCATAAGGTCAAATCAAAGGAAAAGCTAGTTAGTTCTATACAGGCCACATTCATGATCATATCTTAATGAAATTTGGTCAGATTGTTAATCTTGATGATGTTTAGGTAAAGATTAAATCTGGGTTAGGTGGGGTCAAAAACTAGGTCACCAGGTCAAATCAAAAGAAAAGCTTGTTAACACTCTAGAGACCACATTTATGACCATAATTACCTTAATGAAACTTGATCAGAGTTTTTTTTATCTTGATGGTCTTTAGATTAAGTTTTAATCTGGGTCATGTTGGGTCAAAAACTAGGCCACCAGGTCAAATCAAAGGAAAAGCTAGTTAATTCTATAGAGGCCACATTCATGATCATATCTTAATGAAATTTGGTCAGATTGTTAATCTTGATGATGTTTAGGTAAAGATCAAATCTGGGTCAGACGGGGTCAAAAACTAGGTCACCAGGTCAAATCAAAGGAAAAACTTGTTAACACTCTAGAGGCCACATTAAAGACTTTATCTTTATGAAAATTGATCAGAATGTTAATCTTGATGATCTTTAGGACAAGTTCATATCTGAGTCGTGTGGTGTCTAAAGCTAGGCCACCATGTCAAATCAAAGGAAAATCTAGTTAACACTATAGAGGCCACATTCATGATCATATCTGAATAAAATTTGGTCAAAATGTTCATCTTGATTTTTAGGTCAAGTTTAAATCTGGGTCAGGTAGGGTCAAAAACTAATCGAGTCAAATCAAAGGAAAAGCTTGTTAAAACTCTAAAAGCTACATTATTATCTTAATTCTCCAAAATAGCTTCGTGCAATAATTAACAGCACCTTTCATGTCGCTGAACGTCAAAATCCATGTTTCGTGTAAAAAAGAACACAGGCACGAGCTTTTTTTTTTTAGATATATAGAGCTATGCCAGCGTTGTCTCGTTGTACAAAAGGGGTGCAAAATTATGACGAAATCCCATTCGGACCCTCCAAAACGTCAGTGAACATAGCCTTCTGGTACCGTTATGTATACCTTTTCGCACGGAGCTGATTGGCTATTCACTCATGGGAATCTGCTACGTGAAAATGTTACGGTTTGCATGTGACAAATTATAATGTGGTCTATCAGAATGGCATGTACAACACCATTGCAACAAGAGAAGCAAACAATGTATATGATTCTTGGTCCAGGCTGAAATACGTACCTTTTTACATATTTTAAAAACCATGAAAAATGCTGTTAGCCTTTTCTGGAAATGCGGTTTTGAAAAATGTAAAACCTCGAGCAGTTTTTATTATAGGAGTCCAGAAATATGAGCTTTGAATAACAGCTTTCACATTATTTTCGGTGTAATATCTCTATAACCAACCATATAGATCTACCAGTAGGCGTGGCTTAAATATAATGCATGCATTCTGGAGTTGGTTCTATGACAGCCTGATGTAAATGAGACTTGGTGTTGAGAGTAAAAACTTTACATGGATTAAACGAACCTAACTCAATGTTTAGCGATTCTTGTGTACAGCAGTTACCAAGGGTGGATGTGTAACTCCTCGCTTTGCGGAGTAATGTGTTGCCTAGTATATGTGTAATGGAGAAGACAGGTGACATAATTACTGTTGTAACTTCGAGTTTCATTTTTAATGCTCGAAATTTCGGCTTGGCATGTTTAACCGGTATTCATGAGGGTAATGTTACTATGTTTACAAGTATAGACCATATGTTTTTGATTAGGTCTTCCCGCCAGGTTTGTATGATCTGATGATGTTATAATTTTGAGTAGATCCGGATCTGTAAGTTTGTTTATTACTAGGTACAGAAGAGGCTCCAGTTCCAGAAAGCTTCCCAAGTTCTGCAGCATGCCAAGCGTGGAGTCGTGTTAGTAATTATGTCTCCCACCACACTGGTGTGGGAGACGTATTGATTTACACCTGTGTGTGTGTCTGTCTGTCACAAATCTTGTTAGCACTCAATGTCAAACATTTCTCATACGATCATCACCAAACTTGAACAAAATGTGTTTGACCATTAGTCCTCGGCCAAGTTCTAAAACCAGCCATGAGCCAAAGAAGTCAAGATTAATGCAGTCTTGTTGCAGTGGGCTTGACATAAACTTCTTTATTACATTAGCATCTACACTTAAAATTATTATATAAATGATCCAACTTTGTACTTAAGCCTTAGGTAGAAACAAGTGAATGGTCACGAGCATTTAAAAACTTGTTTACCCTCACCTTGCTAGCTGGCAAAAAATCTCTCTCTATATATATTTCTTCAATATATGAGCAAACCTCACCCGCTTGCTCAGGCTCATCTAACCCCTTCTCCACTCGTGCACACCTCACCTAACACCCTGCAACACACCAGTCAGCCTGTCCATCCCACCAGCCTCCACCCATGCACACAGCAATGACCAGCCCATTATACATTATAGCAAACATCCACAAAATTTGTACATGCTGTTGTTGTGTGTGTTGTGTGTTCGGGTTTAACATCTTTTTCAACAATTTTTCAGTCATATAAACGACGGTCTCTACTTGTAGCAGTGAGCACAATGCCCAACTTTATAGTGCTGCCTTACTGGAATATCACGCCGTAGACACGTGGCTTGATATCCCACCCAGTCACATTATACTGACACTGAGCTGACCAGGCCTAGCTTTATCCTCTTAATGCTGAGCGCTAAGCGAGGAAGCTACTAGTACCACTGCAATAGCATTGTAAGAAAGGTATAAGCCACTGCACTAACATTTTAAGGAAAGATGTAAGCCACTGCAATAGCATTTTAAGAAAGGCGTAAGCCACTGCAATAGCATTTTAAGAAAGGTATAAGCCACTGCAATATCATTTTAAGGAATGTGTAAGCCACTGCAGTAGAATTTTAAGGAAGATGTAAGCCCCTGAAATAGCATTTTAAGAAAGGTTAAGCCACTGCAAAAGCATTTTAAGAAAGGTATAAGTCACAGCAGTAGCATTTTAAGGAATGTTTAAGCCACTGCAATAGAATTATAAGGAAGGTGTAAGCCCTTGCTGTAGCATTTTAAGAAAGGTTTAATCCTCTGCATAGCATTTTAAGGCATATGTAAGCCACTGTAATAGTATTTTAAGGAAGATGTAAGTACAATGTACTACATGCAATAGCATTCTAAGGAAGTTGCCACTGCAATCCCACTTGAATGATGGTGTAACAGTAAGCCACTGCAATAGCATTTTAAGGAAGCTGTAAGCCCCTACTATAGCATTTTAAGGAAGGTGCAACTGCAAACACATTTTAAGGAAGGTGCCACTGCAATTGCATTTTAAGGAAGGTGCAACTGCAAACACATTTAAGGAAGGTGCCACTGCAATTGCATTTTAAGGAAGGTGCAACTGCAAACACATTTTAAGGAAGGTGCCACTGCAATTGCATTTTAAGGAAGGTGCAACTGCAAACACATTTAAGGAAGGTGCCACTGCAATTGCATTTTAAGGAAGGTGCAACTGCAAACACATTTTAAGGAAGGTGCCACTGCAATTGCATTTTAAGGAAGGTGCCACTGCAATAGCATTTTAAGGAAGGTGTAAGCTACTGCAATCACATTTTAAGGAAGGTGCCACTGCAATCACAGTTTAATGATGGTGTAACAGTAAGCCACTGCAATATCATTTTAAGGAAGCTGTAAGCCCCTGCTATAGCATTTTAAGGAACGTGCCACTGCAATCACAGTTTAAGGAAGGTGCAACTGCAAACACATTTTAAGGAAGGTGCCACTGCAATAGCATTTTAAGGAAGGTGTAAGCCACTGCAATCACATTTTAAGGAAGGTGCCACTGCAATCGCAGTTTAATGATGGTGTAACAGTAAGCCACTGCAATAGCATTTTAAAGAAGGTGTAAGCCGCTGTTGTCACACTTTAAGGAATGAGTCAGCCACTGATGCATTATAAGGAAATGTCAGTCAGTGCTAATACACTTCATCACCATAATGTTTACACTTAAGGAAGTACTTGACAGAAACTAAAAATCCATATTTACTTCACAGCTAGGGATGATGGTTAGTGTTTTTCCCAAACTTATCTGTAGAAGTGTGGGCACCAAGTATATAATACATTTGCTTTAAGAATGGTGTCTGCCAGTAAGTTTTTGCCTCTAAATAACAAAATACAGGAACTACCTTATCATTTATTTGGTCAGCTCTTGCAGCCAGGCGGTTTAAGCAAAATCCGATTTAAACAAAATCTGCAGTTGGTCAGTTTATGTATCTGACAACTGATTCCAGGTTATAAGTTGGTTGTTACTTCTTGCATTTAGAAAATATCTCCTCCGTTAGGGATATGGTAGGATAAGGCAAAGAAGTACTGGCTGAAGGTTTCAAAAAACTACCATATCACCGCATTTTAAGGGCAGTTTCGGCCAAGGGGCTCATGTATTTTTGGACTAAATTTCATTTGGATAGGGATGATAAGGTAGGGTAAGATAGGATTTTTCTGCCACTGTTACTGTGTGAAAGTGTACTGTGTGATAGTGTTTTCAAACAGTCAATCCTCAAAACAAGATGTCTTTAGGTACTACCATATCATTTAATGTGACCAACTACTGTAGCCAGGCTGTTTACTTATACGCTAACATAAAAAAATTGAGGGTTGCAATTGGTTACATCATTTAGGAGATTAGATGGTTTCAGTCTTTTTTTTTGGACAAAATATCAGGGTTCTCCCCAGAATATCATGCAGATGGTGTGTGCTAGTTAGGTGACTATTACCTTTGAAGATATTTGATCATTTATAAATAATTTTGGTCAGCAGTGTTACTGGCAAAGAGATTATAATAAACAGGTGTTGTTTCTGTCAAAGGCAACAAATTTGTAGGAATATAACTGTTGAAGTTCCATAATGGTTTAAATTTTATGTTTAAAAACAGATGTCCAAATAGATGATTGCATTCAAAAATTGTGATTTTAATGAAAGTTTATGTTATAGATTTGTTAATCAGTGAACATTTGGCAAATATTTAAAAAAAATGATCAAAAATGGGATTTAACAAGAAATTACTGTATTTTTTGATATAATATTATGTTCAGGTAGATCGTAAACAAAGACTTTATGAATCTTCAGGTCATTATTACTACCAGAAAATTTAATTCTAGGTATATAATAATCTAATATTGCTACCAGGTTGGTTATTCCATTGAATTTAGAAACCTGGGGAGAACAATATTGTTGCTAGGGTTATGCTACTAGTAATTAAAGCCAATTATTTAAATAGGGTAATTGGCTACAAGTTAAGATTGAAATTGAACTAGTACCACTTGCTGCATTTATTATCCCCTATTGAAGGTGGATGAATATAGACTTGGTGTTGTCTGTCTGGCTGTTTGTTCATTCATCCATCTGTCCTTGCGAGTGTGCCTCCAAAGTTCAATTAGTATTTTTAAATTACCTAGAATCAACAAACCTGAAATAGTTATTGATTAACTAATAATAGTATTATCCCCATTCACCCAGTGAAATGCAGAGATTTTCCCCTTAATTTGGTAAAAGATAGGGATTTAATTTTGACTATTTAAGTAACCTATTGATATTTTTCATGAAATTTTACACAAGTGTAGCTAATGATATGGCAGAGTACATGCACAACTTATATTAGTAACTTCAGAGTGATTTAATACACTATAGGATAGTTGTGCATAAACATCTTTTGTAAGGATCTCTTCACTAAATGCAGAGTTATTGCCCTTTAATTGTTTTGAAATTCCCACAAACAGAGTAACACAATCATCATTGTTGGATCTTCATGAAACTTAATACTATATAGATTACTGATAAGGTGGTGATGCATACACAGATTTGGTCAGGATTTCTTCAATATTGAATTGTTTTATATTTCAAAGTATAGTCCTGTCATTCACAAAACAACCCATTTGGTGGGGGATATAAATTTGCTTCTTTTGTTAGGGATATGGTAGAATAAGGCAAATGTTTTAATTCTGGCTACTGGTTTTATAAAAGCTACCATATCACCACATCTTAAGGGCAGTTTCGGCCACATGCATGTATTTTTGGACAAAATTTCAACATGATATGGTAGATTTGTTAGGAAGATGCCTCAGTTAAGGACAACTTTGTTCAGAGGATTTCTTCTTCATGCAAGGAGGGATTTTGATGTATCTTGGCACAGTTGTTCACCATCATAAGACAAAGTGTCATGTGCAAGAACCAGGTCTCTAGGTCTAAGGTCATGGTCACAAATGAGAATGAAATTTTCTTGTATGGCCTTTTAGTGGGTTGATGGATGCTTCTACCTTACATCCAGGTCACCCATGACGCTTTTTTTAGGTCAAGGTCAATAGGTCAAATGTCAAGCTACTGTCATGATATTTGAATGGTATGTGCAGTTCTGTAATAAAAACTTTTCTTCTAATAAGCTCTCTCTATGGGTGTATTTTGCGACTATGACACCCTTGTCACTAATAATTTTTTTGTCTATGATTATTGGGTTGGTACCAATAATGGTGTTTATCAATGGTCTACAGGCTGATACCAGTATATAGATTTATGGGATGCCAAATATTGTCATTAAAGGGGGGGATATTTTTTTATTACATTTGAACATGTTGGTAGAGTTCCTACATTAAGATATAATATTTTTGGCTCTTCCTACATTTTTTTTATGTATGAATAAGATTGGATGAGTGAATTCCTACCTGCAGAGAAGAGGATGCTGCTGTGAAAGAGAAACTTGGTGGAGGGTTTGACATTGACTGTACCATTGAGGGCTTCAAGATATCTGTTTAAGCCCAACTGTCAAACTTGACTGTTCAAAGATACCACCATATCATATTTTCAGTCTACAGTGTAGCCAATTGAGCCATTCAAGTTTAGAGAAAATCCTCAACTCAGAAGTTCAATGGAAAACAAATTTACTTGTGGTTATGATATTCTTCTGCATATAAGGTATAGGTTCAAAATCATTGTAGTTTTTTCATATATTAGTTGTTAGGACTGTAGTGGCGTAGGTCAGTTGATTTAGAACTGGCTGATGGTTAAAATGGAAGTTAAACTATCAGTTCTTGCAAATTTAAAAGAGTGACATGGTAGGATAAGCAAAGTGGCTACAGGTTTCAGAACTACCATGTTACCATATTTCAAGGACAGTTTTGGCCAGGTCATCCATTGTACAATTTTCTTATTCTGTGCTCCAGCCAACCAATCAATTTGTCACTATCCAAGTTTTTCATTTGACATGATAATGAAAGTGACAAATATATTTTCTTGTACAAATTTTAATCTCTTTAGTTGATACATCCAGTTTTAGTTTGGAAAGTTTAAAAAACAAACAAGTAAGAATTGCTTTAATACTGATATGCATAGGAGCACAGAGAGTTTAACAATTTTTTAAGGGTGGCTGTATGTATTTTTGGACTAAATTTCAACAGATAAGGTCGATATGGTGGAATGAAATAGGGTGTCAGCCATTGATCATTTTTTAAAATGGCAGTTTGTGTCAATTTATGTCTAAAAGATTTGTAATGAAATTTATGTTAAAGTCTTTTTCACTTCTAAAGCACTAGGTCAGAATTGTCTTGTAAGACTTGTATGAAATACCTTGTAAAGCACAGTGATTGAATGTTAATGAATTATCTGTAATTCATCATGTAAAGCCTAGTGTTTGAAATTCTCCAGCACGACTGTCAAACTTGACTGTTTAAAGATAACTACCATATCATATTTCAGTCTCTAGTGTAGCCGCCCCATGTGGTTCTTGGACGTTCTGTGTATGAAAAAAATTGGAACCTCAGTCTTACCCTTGCATGATTGTAAGAGGCGACTAAGAGGGTCTGAATACTTGGTTTTGCTGAAACTCTGTGATTCCAGTAGGTATAAAAGTTTTGATTTAATATCTCATGTTTTTATTTTTATGTAAATGAGATGTGAAACCAAAATTTTTAGTCCTGTAATCTGTACTGTGTTGGTGCACTATCATGAGCAGTTTAAGTTTAAAGAAAATCCTCAACTCAGAAGTTTAATGGAAAACAAGTTACATTGTATATACATGAGGTTATGACATTCTTCTGCATATAAGGTATAGGATCTTTGTACTTTTTTCATATATATTTGTTGTTAGGACTGTGGTAGTGTAGGTCAGTTGTCAGAACTGGCTGATGGTTAAAACTGAAGTTAATCTACCACTTCTTGCAGATTTAAAAGAGTGATGTGGTAAGATAAGCGAAATGGCTACAGGTTTCAGAATTGCCACATCACCATATTTTAAGGACAGTTTTGGCACGGTTATCCTTAAAACAATTTTTCTTTTCTGTGCTCCAGCCAACTCATCATTTTGTCACTACCCTCAGTATTGTTTTGGACGTAATGAAAGTGACAGAATTTTGTTTTGTACAAATTTCAAATTTCAGTCCTTATCTGTTTAGCTCATATAATTATGCTAAAGTTTTGACTGAAAAAAAAAAACACAAGAATTACTTACTGACCCGCCTAGGAGCACAGCAAACAAACAATTTCTTAAGGATAGCCTCACATGTATTTTTGGACTAAATTTCAAGTAATAAGGATGATATGGTAGAGTAAAATAAGGTGTCAGCCATTGATTTTTGTTAAAATGGCAATTTGTACATACAGTTTTTATAACTTTTATGTTAAATGATACATGTTTTGTAACACATAGTAAAATGTACAACTGTACGCTAATGAATTATTTGTAAAACACAGCAAAATGTATCTTTAAATGAATTTTGTAAAACACTGAATGGATGTGAAATGAGTATGATTATTGTAAAGCAGAGTGAATGAATGTTAGATGAATTATTTTATAAAACAGAGTGAATGAATAATTTATGTAATTAGCAATCAGAAACAATGTACTTCACTGTATGAAATTATTTGCCATTTTTGAAATATCATTTAAAATGTACTGTTTTTAAACACAATGACAGGACTGTAATACATGTATTAGTAATTTTGTAAAACAGTGGTCAGATTATTTCTTAAAATTGGTAACTTTGTAACATGCAGTGACAAGGTTTCATTTTTGACATGAAGTGGCAAGGTTTTTCAATAAGAATTTTTATATGAGTAACTTTGTAACACACTATGGCAAGGTTTAATTTGTAAGGTAAACAAAGTGGCAAGGTCTTTAATTATGATTTTTATATAAGTAACTTTGTAGGTTTAATGTGTAACATGAAGTGGCAAAGTATTTCAGTCAGCTTTTTTGTATGAGTAACTTTGTAACACACAGTGGCAAAGTTTAATGTGTAACATAAACAAAGTGGCAAGGTCCTTGGTATGATATTTAGATGTGTAACTTTGTAACTCACAATGACAAGGTTTAATCTGTAACATAAACAAAGTGGCAAGGTATTTGGTATGACATTTAAATGAGTAACTTTGTAACTCACAATGAAAGGTTTAACTTAAATAAACAAGTGCAAGGTCCTTGGTATGAATTTAAATGAGTAACTTGTAACACACAGTGGCAAAGTTTAATGTGTACATAAACAAGTGCAGCCTGTATGATTATGAGACTTTACGCACAGTGCAAGTTTAAGTGTAACTAAACAAAGTGGCAGGTCTTGGTATGAATTAAATGAGTAACTTTGTAACACACATGGCAAAGTTTAATGTGTAACATAACAAAGTGGCAAGTCCTGGTATGATATTTAAATGAGTAACTTTGTACACACAGTGGCAAGGTTTAATCTGTACATAAACAAGTGCAAGGTCTTGGTATGATATTAATGAGTAACTTTGTAACTCACAATGACAAGGTTTAATCTGTAACATAAACAAAGTGGCAAGGTATTTGGTATGACATTTAAATGAGTAGCTGTGTAACACACAGTAGCAAGATTTGCTTTGTAACATGAAGTGGCATAGTTCTTTCAATTCGATTTTTTAAGATAGTAGCTTTGTGCTCACAGAGCAGCAAGGTTTAATTTGTATAAAACAAAGTGGCAAAGTCTTTCAGTATGTTTTTTAAATGGGTAATTTTGTAAACACACAATGACAAATTTAAATTGTAACATTAAGTGACAAGGTCTTATCAATCAATTTATTATATGACTAGCTTTAGTGGACGCAGTGGTCGAGGGGGCTAAGACGCTTTCCTACGGAGGTGAAGGCCCTTGGTTCAAATCCTGGCTACTCCCATTGCGGTGTGTCCTTGGGCAAGGCACTTAATCACAATTGCCTCAGTCGACCCAGCTGTAAATGGGTATCAGCAAATTGCTGGGGTAAGGTAAAATGGTTAACTGTTTCTTAAAATAGGGTCGCTAAAAAGCTCTACAGAGCTTATGTTAATGTGTTTACAAAGCGACGGTACATAAAATTTACCTTTACTTTAGCTTGTAACACACATGAAAAGGTTTAAATTCAGTAGCAATGCATTTAAATCATTTTTCTTCATATGACTAACTGTAACTCCAGTAGCAAGGTTTAATCTGTAACACGAAGTGGCAAGTATTTCATATGAGTAAGTTTGTAACATACAGTAGCAAGGTTAAATTGTAACACAAGTGGCAAAGTGTTTTGTATGAGTAAGTTTGTAAACCACGGTAGCAAGGTTTAATGTGTAACATAAAGTGGCAAGGTCTCTAAATCAGATATTAGCTCACACATCCTCAGTATAATACCATAGAATGAATTTCGACTTCTTCTCCACGATACAACTGATTGAAACCTGCACTCTTCTTTCCCATGATAATACCAGCTGAATGAAACTTCACATTCTTTTCCCAAGATAATACCAGCTGAATGAAACCTGACACATTCCTTTCCCATGATAATACTAGCTGAATGAAACCCTGCACATTCCTTTCCCAAGATAATACCAGCTGATTAAAACCCTGCACATTCCTTTCCCAAGATAATACAAACTGATTGAAACCCTGCACATTCCTTTCCCACAATAATACCAGCTGAATGACACCTCACACATTCCTTTCCCATGATAATACCAGCTGAATGAAACACTGCACATTGCTTTCCCATGATAATACCAGCTGAATGAAACCTCATACATTCCTTTCCCATGTTAATACCAGCTGAATGAAACCACACACATTCCTTTCCTAAGATAATACTAGCTGATTGAAACCCTACACATTTCTTTCCCAAGATAATACCAGCTGAATGAAACCTCACACATTCCCTTCCCATGTTAATACTAGCTGATTGAAACCCTGCACATTCCTTTAACATGATAATACCAACTGATTGAAACCACACATTTCTTTCCCATGATAATACCAGCTAATTGAAACCTTGCACATTTCTTTCCCATGATAATACCAGCCATAAAAACAAGGCCCATCATACTTGAATTAAATGTATTTATTACTATTTTAGGTACACAAACACAGCAGACATTCCAAGGGTAAGAACCTCTAGCTATGGCAGCAGCTCTTTGTTTCACTGTGACTAATTTTTGTTGGAACTCACTGCCACAACATTTTAGGGAAGAAACCAATTTAACCAGTTCAAAAGTTTGGTCAGTGCCTGGAGCAGAGAGGACTGCACATGCACTGCCTGTTCTAGCTACTCATTTGCTGCTTTATGCTATTTTGCTTGTTTTCTATGTGCTTGGTTGCTTTATGCTTTGTTGCTTTCTTTTATAAGTGCTTATTTCATAATTATGCTTATTTCTTTTTTTCTTGTTTTATATGTGTGTGCATGTATATGCATTGCTTTCATGTGTGCTTTTTTATTGCTTGAAGGTAGCTGCTTCCAGAAATTATCTTTTATTTTATGTCTTTTTATGTTGCTTTAACATGTTTTCATATTTTATGCAAGTTAACTTATTCATGTCATAACCAGTGATTTGATTGCTTTCTGTTTTGTTGTTATTTATAACTTCAGGTTTAATTTTGATGAATGTGAGCATGTAATAGTGCAGTTTTGTCTAACAGTCAGCATGAATTAACTACATGTACTCCCATTTAAGTAAGTATAGTGTTTCTGAAATAGACTTAAGACTCACAAAGTCATTGCCTTTAACTTAACAGAGTTACCCAATTTATGAACAAACTGAGTTTCTTTACTTATATTTCATATCTGTAGCATTAGACTGAAATATTAAAATTTTCTAAAATATCAGAAAGTTTTATAAAATTCAGTGTCTTTTAATTTCTAGTTCCAGGCGGGCTTTTGTGATTCGCCTGTGTTTGTTATCGGTAGTGCTTTGTCAGCAGTTTGATTTATAGACCATCAAAATCGTATATAATTTATTGTCAAATCTTACTAAAACATGGTCACATTGTTTGATGTTAGATTGGTTTGATGATTGGCTGTCAGGAGTCAAAATGTAGGTCACAAAGGAAAATCTTAGAAGGGTTCCAGAGGCCACATTTTTAACCTGATGTTCTTGTAACTGTCAGAAAAGTAGGTCAAGTTTGAAACTTGGATATTTGAAGTAAAAAAACAAGGTCAAGTTCGCAGGCTCAAATAGTAAAAACTAAAAAAGGCCAAATTTTCTTCATTATTTTCTTCTTTATCTTTCTGAAAATTGGTCAGAATGTTTTGTTTTTTTAGCTCCCATGAACTTTGTTCAGGGTGAGCTGTCAGTAAAGGTGGATAGTCTAGCATCTGTTGTCCATTGTCCTGCCTCCTGTGTCAACATTTTTACGTCAACGTCTTAACCTCTGAAACTTCTAGTTAAAATTACACCAAACTTGGTCAGTAGCATTCTTGCATGGACTTCTGTCAATTTTGTTCAAACAGTTCACCTTGGCCACTTTTCGGGGCCTCCAGAGGTAAAAATGGAAAAATACCTTAAAAAAACTTCTTCTCATGAACCCCTCCATGGATCTTCATCAAACTTGGTCTGTTGCATCGTTATAAGGTCATCTCCCAAATTTGTTAAAACAAGGCCGTTACTACCGTTACACACTATATACTAATATGAAATAAGGCAAAGCCTCAAAGCGAGCTCAAAGAAATCGGATTTAGCTAAAAATATTATGCATCATTTATTTGTCACAAAGAAACTATTCACTAGTCACAAGAATTCAGGAGAACCTATTCACTTGAAAAAGTTTACATTTAGTGTCACCATACCTGTAACAGTGAATATCATACGTTGCAAAATTTATGGGAAGCCGGTGTCACGGTGACGTCATTACCGCGTTCCCGTTTCTTTCTGCTTATTAATGACATTTTTTCCATTTTCTGGCCGATGCTTGATCTTTTAAATGAAAACAATATTTTTTTCAAACAACTGGAAATCATTTTTTCATTATTGTTAAGTGATGAATAATTTTTAGCAATTGAATGAAGTTCTGTATTCACTCCGGAAAGAAGTACTTCCTGTGAGCACCAGTCCGCTAGGGTGCGCTTTTTTAAAACTTCCGACGAAACTTTTCAAATCCATCACCAAGTGTGAAAGTATACTTGCGTCACCGTAAAGCTCGATTCTCGAGCAGGCCCTTGGGGCCTGCTCTTCGAGCTCGCTATTAGTTATAAAGATTTTTGATGGAATATTCAGTGGGCATATAGCCTGACTGTGATTCATATAATCCGAGGCGACAGCCGAGGGTTATATGAATCTCAGCAGGCTATATGCCCACCATATATCACGTCAGAAACCTTTATAACAAATTTATAATACTGCATATTTGCGTATTTGGTCTCAATAGCAACAATTTTCCTTAGTTTGACAAATATTACTATTTTTAGCTCACCAGAGCCAAAGGCTCAGGGTGAGCTATTAGGATGAGTCACCGTCCGGCATCCGTCGTCCATCCATAAACTTTTTACTTTAAATGACATCTCCTCATAAACCGCTAGGCCAATTTCATCCAAACTTCACAGGAATGTTCCTTGGGTGGAGCTCTACAAAAATTGTTCAAAGAATTGAATTCCATGCAGAACTCTGGTTGCCATGGCAACCGAAAGGAAAAACTTTAAAAATCTTCTTGTCAAAAACCAGAAGCCCTAGAGCTTAGATATTTGGTGTGAAGCATTGCCTAGTGGACCTATACCAAATTTGTTCAAATCATGACCCCGGGGTCAAAATTGACCCCGCCCCAGGGGTCACTTGATTTTACATTGGAAAATCTTAAAAAATCTTCTTCTCAAAAACCAGAAGCCTAGAGCTTAGATATTTGACATGTAGCATTGCCTAATGGACCTGTACTAAAGTTGTTCAAATCATGACCACGGGGTCAAAATTGACCCCGCCCCAGGGAAAATATTAAAAAATTTTCTAAAAATAAACCAGAAGGCCTAGAGCTTAGATAATTGACATGTAGCATTGCCAAGTGGACCTCTACAAAATTTATTCAAATCATGACCCCCGGGGTCAAAATTGTCCCCGCCCCAGGGGTCACTTGGCTGTGTAGACATTGATTTTACATAGGAAAATCTTCAAAAAATTTCTAAAAATAAGCCAGAAGGCCTAGATCTTAGATATTTGACTTGTAGCATGGCCTAGTAGACTTGTACAAAATTAGTTCAAATCATGACCCCCGAGTCAAAATTGACCCCGCCCCATGGGGTTTCTTGATTGTACATAGAAAAATCTTCAAAATTTTCTAAAAATAAACCCGAAGGCCTAGAGCTTAGATATTTGACATGTAGCATTGCCTAGTGGACCTCTACAAAATTTGTTCAAATCATGACCCCCGGGGTCAAAATTGACCCCGCCCCAGGGGTCACTTGATTTTACATAGGAAAATCTTCAAAAATTTTCTAAAAATAAACCCGAAGGCCTAGAGCTTAGATATTTGACATGTAGCATTGCCTAGTGGACCTCTACAAAATTTGTTCAAATCATGACCCCGCCCCAGGGGTCACTTGATTTTACATAGGAAAATCTTCAAAAAATTTCTAAAAATAAACCCGAAGTTCTAGAGCTTAGATATTTGACATATAGCATTGCCTAGTGGACCTCTACAAAATTTGTTCAAATCATGAACCCCGGGGTCAAAATTGACCCCGCCCCAGGGGTCACTTGATTTTACATAGGAAAATCTTCAAAAAATTTCTAAAAATAAACCAGAAGGCCTAGATCTTAGATATTTGACATGTGGCATTTCCTAGTAGACTTCTACAAAATTTGTTCAAATCATGACCCCCAGGGTCAAATTGACCCCGCCCCATGGGGTTACTTGATTGTACATAGAAAAATCTTCAAAATTTTCTAAAAAAACAACAACAGAAGGCCTAGAGCTTAGATATTTGACATGAAGCATTGCCTAAGGGACCTCTACAAAGTTGTTCAAATCTTGACCCCCAAGGGTCAAATTGACCCAGCCCCAGGGGTTACTTGATTGTACATAGGGAAACCTTCATAAATTTGCTAAAAATAAACCAGAAGGCCTAGATCTTAGATATTTGATATGTAACATTGCCTAGTAGACTGCTACAAACTTTGTTCAAATCATGACCCTCGGGGTAAAATTTGGCCCCGCCCCAGGGGTTACTTGATTGTACATAGGAAAATCTTCCAAAAAATTTCTAAAAATCATCAGTTTGACATTTGAAACATGTAGCTCATATAAGTCTGGTGAGCGATCCAGGGTCATCATGACCCTTTTGTTTTCAATTCCCACTAGGTGCCTCATTCTGCACCTTGATTTTTCGTACGTTTCCGTAAGAGACGCGGAAACATACAAAGATAACGGTGGGTTTGCATTTTTTGGTTGCGGAAGAAATTGGACATACAAATGGAATTATAAATGTTTTAGTAAATTTTTGTGCTAGTTTCGAGTTTCTCGAGTAAGAACTTGGACTGTACTTCTGTAGTAAATGATAACTGAAGTAAAACTTGCATATTCGTTGAATCTCAGCTGTTCAGCCTCGGGTCACGTGTACTTTTAACATGAACACGGAAGTAGATGAGTATATGAGGTTGTGCATATAATGTGGAAATCTGGAGAAAAAATCAAATGTTAGATGTCAGATCATCTAAGTGCAATCAGATGATGTTATTCAACTTGCTGTGGCTGCATTGAACGAGAAGTAATTTCAGAAACAGAATCCAGGAATCATAAGAGAAATGTAGGTATTTCAGAATATGGCATTATGATTTAAAATATTCCTTTGAGTGGTCAATAGCTATATATAATAATTCACAGCTAATATTTAAATGATAACACCCGAATATAAACATAGCTATTCATACCTAATATTTAAATGAAAACACCCGATAAATTATGTTTATAACTAACATTAAAAAATAACTATAAATAAAGAGCAGTGTCTAGTAGCGGTCCGTTAATTGGAAGTTTAGCCAGTGTTCTAGCCATCCAGTAACCAGACACATAGCCTGACCTATAGGTTTTTTTTAGTCTGACCTATAGGGGTTTTCTAGCCGTCCGATAAATTTATTGATGATTTTTGTTTTATTCTGTTAAAATATGTTACTATAATTAAAATTGATTTAGGTAATAATGTGATTCGTTCGTCTAACCAATATTTGTGTAAAAATGGTGCTGCTCAAAAATTTCTGTCATTGATTAAAAGCCTACCATTTGTGCTGTTATTGTTAAAATGTTATGTCAAGAAAATTTGACAAATACAAGGTTCAAATTTAACTAAAGGTTGATACCTATCCCTCTAAAATTTGATTAATTTTTAGCTCGACTATTCGAAGAATAGTCTAGCTATTCTACTCACCCTGGCGTCGGCGTCGGCGTCGGCGTCACACCTTGGTTAAGTTTTTGCATGCAAGTACATACAGCTATCATTTAAAGGCATATAGCTTTGAAACTTATTTATTCTTTTTCTAGGTCAATTACCTACCTCTCTGGGTCAAGTCCCATAACTCTGACATGTATTTTGAGCAAATTATACCCCCTTTTGGACTTAGAAAATTTTGGTTAAAGTTTTACATGCAAGTTACTATCTCCAAAACTAATGCAGATATTGAATTGAAACTTCACATGTGTCTTCGGGGTTATAAAACTAGTTGATAGCACCAAGTCCCATAACTCTGACCTTCATTTTGGCCAAATTATGCCCCCTTTTGGACTTAGAAAATTCTGGTTAAAGTTTTGCGTGCAAGTACATACAGCTATTACTAAAAGGCATATAGATTTGAAACTTATTTTTTCTTTTTCTAGATCAATTACCTACCTCACTGGGTCAAGTCCCATAACTCTGACATGTATTTTGAGCAAATTATGCCCCCTTTTGGACTTAGAAAATTCTGGTTAAAGTTTTACATGCAAGTTACTATCTCCAAAACTAATGCAGATATTGAATTGAAACTTCACATGTGTCTTTGGGGTTATAAAACTAGTTGATAGCACCAAGTCCCATAACTCTGACCTTCATTTTGGCCAAATTATGCCCCTTTTGGACTTAGAAAATTCTGGTTAAAGTTTTGCGTGCAAGTACATACAGCTATTACTAAAAGGCATATAGATTTGAAACTTATTTTTTCTTTTTCTAGATCAATTACCTTCCTCACTGGGTCAAGCCCCATAACTCTGACATGTATTTTGGCCAAATTATGCCCCCTTTTGGACTTAGAAAATTCTGGTTAAAGTTTTGCGTGCAAGTACATACAGCTATTACTAAAAGGCATATAGATTTGAAACTTATTTTTTCTTTTTCTAGGTCAATTACCTACCTCACTGGGTCAAGTCCCATAACTCTGACACGTATTTTGGGCAAATTATACCCCCTTTTGGACTTAGAAAATTCTGGTTAAAGTTTTACATGCAAGTAACTATCTCCAAAACTACTACAGATATTAAATTGAAACTTCACATATGTCTTCGGGGTTATAAAACTAGTTGATAGCACCAAGTCCCATAACTCTGACATGTATTTTGGGCAAATTATGCCCCCTTTTGGACTTAGAAAATCCTGGTTAAAGTTTTGCGTGCAAGTACATACAGCTATTACCAAAAGGCATATAGCTTTGAAACTTATTTATTCTTTTTCAAGGTCAATTACCAACCTCACTGGGTCAAGTTCCATAACTCTTAACATGTATTTTGAGCAAATTATGCCCCCTTTTGGACTTAGAAAATTCTGGTTAAAGTTTAACATGCAAGTTACTATCCCCAAAACTAATGCAAATATTGAATTGAAACTTAACATGTTTCTTCGGGTTATAAAACTAGTTGATAACATCAAGTCCCATAACTCTGATATGTATTTTAGTCAAATTATGTCCCCTTTCGAACTTAAAACTCTTTTGATATTTAACATTTTGGGTAATAATTTCCTGCTTCTGTGACAATATTTCGAATAGTCGAGCTTGGCTGTCTTACGGACAGCTCTTGTTTAGAATATCTATGCACTTCAGTTGCATTTAAAAGTAATTTTGGAAAAATACACTTTGTGTGGTCTTTGAAATTAAATATTCTTCTTACATTTAATTGCAGGTATGTATAAGCCAATGATGATGATACATTCTGGCCAATCACTGCCAAAGAATAACCTGTTCACAGAAATATGGCACCTTTCACACATATTGAATGGAACATTTTTCCCAAGACGCTACTTAATAAGCCCTGACACCGAGAATATGGCACCTTTCACACATAAGGAATGGAACATTTTTCCCAAGATGCAACATAAACACTGACAACGAGCATACATTATGACCAGTAGGACAATAATAGTATCATAAATTACACCGTGTTAAAAACTCTTGTCTTCGGTATTTCAACTACAGCCGGTCAGATTTTGGATTTAATAAATGTATTTCATGAAGTCACTTACAGGACAGTAATGTCAAATTAACTGTGTCATATGACAAAAGCCCTGTTAAGTCATTACTAATACTAAGTATTGTAATCAAATATATTTATTGCTTTGACTTTATGATCAGATTTTTGTCGAAAAATATGCATAATTTCTGCAGCAGAGCCTGGTTTCGCGCAATATTATTCTGAGAAAGAACAAATTCATATTTCTGGATGCAAAGCTTATTTTCATTACATACAAATAGATCTAATCTTAGTTGAACTAATCCAACGTATACAGTTTGTTTTATATTGTGACGGTCCAACTGTGATGGCTGCAAAAGTCAGAAACTAAAAAGTAGCCATTTAGAGACAGTAAGCTTGTCTAGATCTAATCTTAGAATTATTCTGGTAGAGGAAATAAATAAGTTCTTTAACCAAAGTAAAATTGAAAATTTTGATGTGAAAAGATCGAAACAGTGATGTTACAAATGAAGTCACGACTCAATACGAAAATTGCATGTCAGTACAGTAAAACCTGCTTAAGCGGTCACCTCTAATTAGCAGCCAACCTGTCTTAAGCAGCCTGTTTTCATTTTCTAAAATGGTCATTTATTATATAAATTACCTACATAAGGCAGCCGCCTGTTGTAAACAGCCACTTTTTTTAACTCCCTTGGCTGGCTACTTAAGACAATTTTTACTGTATGGAAAAATGTTGATGTATGTAATTCGCTCATGCCACTTGGAAGAGTATAAATATGAGTATGTAATTCAGGTATTGATGTTTTCAAGCTTCAGTTTCACTTGTCGGTTTGTAATTTCTTTACTTTTCAAATGTTGCACATCATTCTAAAATTCTTGAGTTGAGGTAGTAGGAACTTTTATTCCGAATTTCAGAATTTAAACACATTTAGGCTGCCGTGTATCAGATGCCGGGCTTATTTTCATGTTGAGTGATTCTATACAGATATTTAAGTCGGAAAAATGCCGAATTTCCTGACGATATATAATCACACGGAAATTGGTTGTCATTCCGTGTGTACTACATTAAGTTAATGATATATCTTAAAACATTTATCATTATTATGACACGGTTGTAAATGATACCGGTAATGATGATTATTGTTAATGTTGTTTGAACTTACCGTAAAATTGATTATTATTTTTTATTATTGATTTATTTGAAATTTACAACATTTACGCCGAGCACTAGAATACACCTCTTGGCTAGTCAAAATAATTCGACCTTCAGGTTGTTTAAATTTTTGACGGGGCAATCTAAATGTCAAAACTTTGAAGGACCAAAATAATGGAATAACAGTCATGTAAAATTATTCGTTTTATCATTTGCGCATATTGGCATGTAAACATGGTAAACGTTAATCGTGTACAGTACATACATAGGTTTAAATCACCAGAAAATTTGTAATTTTGGATATTATTTGATAATTTTTACATAAATCATTGAGGAATTGAATCCACTTTCGATATAAGTTTTATTTGAATTTATGGCCAATTCATGACATAGGCCTAATCGGCATTTGAACCTATAGCATGCAAAGCGTCGATAGTGATGAAAATTTCATCAGAAATTGCTCTAATTTGGTCTTTTGAGTGTTTGACGCGAGTGGGGATATTGCCCATACGAAAAAAATTACCTCAATATTTCCTAGGATTGTGTCAAATTTGTTGGACTAAACTCGCGGCAAGTGCTGGTTTGACTACGCTTTACCCCACAACCCCTACTTTGTGCACATGTGCATTGTAAACTTCCGGGGACCGCTAGAGTGCATTCTACCCAATTTTTTGCTGTTGTATTCATTTTTTTAAAAAAAATTTCATGTTGTCAATGTTTTTTACTCCAATGAAGTTTGCTTACTCAGCTATCAGACTGTATTGTAATTGTTTATTAGAAATAAATTTATGAAGTGATACCATTTAGTTATTTGAATGTGTAATGAGAGTAATTCATTTTGTTTATTTAATAAGTTTATGCAGACTAAACAGACTTATCTGCAGTGACCAGTCATTTAAGTTCCCGTTGTACACAAACTTCAGTGCATTTTAAAATCAATTGGTGAATATTGCCATTATTGGCAAGAAAAACATGACTCGTACTGCTTTGTCTCCTATGGATAACTAGAAAATGACAATCTGTCCAGAAAATAAACTTTATTTAAGGTACAAAATAACTCCACGATTGAGTTGAAACCATCTCGAAGAAGGGTAATTATTGAATTAATTTTCAAATTGAGAGACGTCTGCCATTTTGTTTCTAATGTAAACTGAAAAATGGCCTTGTGCAACGGCCAATCAAAATCGATATTCACTTTCCGGGGCCCGCTGAATGGGAATTTCGCTCACGGGGTATACAGTTTTATATAACGTGCATGTTAACCAATGAAAATCCGAGAAATTCATTTGCAGTATTATAAATGTGTGTATAATATTTTTGTCAAAGTACCACCCTTAAAAGCAGCCAGACTGCACGAAATAAACTCAATATTTCAAAAATTTTCTCCCACCAGTGGGATGCACACCACCTCCAACACCCACCCCCTTTATGTTTGGGTGTGCCCTTGCGAATAGGGGCACTTGGCCCCTGTGAATAAGGGCTGCTAGTGCCAAAATTAGAAATACCTCTTAAAGACTTCTTCTTATAAACTGCTTGATAGATCTTCATCAAACTTGGACTGTAGCATCATTATAATGTCCTCTCCTAGGTTTGTTCGGATTAAGCCACTAGAGCTAAAATAGAAAAAACCTGTAAAAGACTTCTTCTCAGGAACAGCCCAAAGGATCTTCATCAGATTTTGTCTGCAGCATTGTTATAAAGTCCTCTGCCAATTTTATACATACGGGGTCCCTTTTAGGGCCACTAGAGATTAAGTTACATATACCTTTAAATAACTTCTCTGAATTTAATTGATTTGAATTTTGCACCTATTTCATGAGTCAAAGCTCCTGTGGGCGAGACAGGCAGTGATCTTGTATTTCCTTTACAAATGACATTCATTTTGAAAGAGAGACAACCTTTTTAAGAATATTTACGTAACCATCATATGTGATGGCATATAAGGGGGAATATATAATATGCAGTAAACAAACTTTATGGGATGATTGTCTGTGGTCAGTGGTCAATAGATGATCCCTGTTTTTCTTGAGGTCAGCAGTGAATTTCTTACTGAAAATGTTTTCCTCTTTATAATTAGGGAAGGCTTGGGCCTACTGTGATCAAACTATATAGGGTAATTGTCTGCATCCAGAAGATGATCTCTAATATTTTGGGTGCTGTGTAGGTCAAAGGTCAAGGTTACATTGATCTTTAAACTGAATCAGTAAATGGATAAGACTTAGGACTGTAGAGGTCAGATATTTAAGGATATTTGCCTGTATTCAGTAGATGGCTCCTTGAGATCGGGTGGATTTGAAACTGAGAACAGTTTTTCTGAGTGCTTCGTCTTATAGAGTGAAACATCAAAGAATGATGGTTTTGAGGGTGAAAACAATTCTGAGTTAATAAGTGTAGATGGCCAATGGTTGTCAATATAACACACCTATGACAGGCCATCATGGGAGCATTTTTACAAACACCTCTTGTATTTATTAAAGTTATTTAGTTTTTATGCCCCCGAAGGGAGGCATATTAGTTTTCAACTGTCCGTCCGTTCGTTAGTTAGTTAGTCCGTTCGTTCGTCACAACGTTAACTTTTTGCATGAAGGCACTTTACTCGCGAACCACTGCACCCAGGACCTTCAAACTTCACTTGCTGATAGTACTTATTAAGTACACCACCTCTACTGACTTTGGGGGTCACCAGGTCAAAGGCCAAGGTCACAGGGGCCAATGTTAACTTTTTGCATGAAGGCCTTTTACTTGCGAAACACTGCACCCAGGACCTTCAAACTTCACATGCTGATAGTACTTATTAAGTACACCACCTCTACTGACTTTGGGGGTCACCAGGTCAAAGGCCAAGGTCACAGGGGCCAATGTTAACTTTTTGCATGAAGGCCTTTTACTTGCGAAACACTGCACCCAGGACCTTCAAACTTCACATGCTGATAGTACTTATTGAATACACCACCCCTACTGACTTTGGGGTCACCAGGTCAAAGGTCAAGGTCACAGGGGCCAACATTAACTTTTTGCATGAAGGCCTTGTACTCGCAAACCACTGCACCCAGGACCTTCAAACTTCACATGCTGATAGTACTTATTGAGTACACCACCCCTACTGACTTTGGGGTCACCAGGTCAAAGGTCAAGGTCACAGGGGCCAACATTAACTTTTTGCATGAAGGCACTTTACTCGCGAATCACTGCACCCAGGACCTCCAAACTTCACATGCTGATAGTACTTATTTAGTACACCACCCCTACTGACTTTGGGGTCACCAGGTCAAAGGTCAATGTGCTGCGGGGGCATTTGTCACCATTAGTGACAGCTCTTGTTGTTTATTCAAATTATTGCCATAATTTATTATCTTCAGTCTTCTTTACAGGAAGTGGCTATGTAAAGGAAACTGATATAAAGACATTGCTGGATGTATTTCTTGGTGGCAACTTCAAACCAACAGAAGTGTTTGGGGTAGCAGTATTTACCACTATTGATCTGGAAACCACTGACCTAAGTAAGTTGTTGATTACAGTTACAATTGTTTTGGGGGCCTCTGTAGTAGATTGGTTAAGGTTGCTGACTTCAAATCACTTGCTTCTCATCGATGTGGGTTTGAGTCTCACTCGGGGCATTGAATTCTTCATGTGAGGAAGCCATCCAGCTAGCATAGGAAAGGTCGGTGGTTCTACTCGGGTTCCTACTTGTGATGAAGTAATGCACAGAGAGGCACCTGGGATCTTCCTCCACCATCAAAGCTGGAAAGTTGTCAACGTTAAACCAACAAAATAAATAAATACAATTGTTATTAGATACATTCACAGCCATTATGGTATCAGATACTTTTACAGCTACTATGGAGCCCGCCCACTAAGCTCAGTAGGTAGAGTGTTGGTCTACGGATCACGGGGTCATGAGTTCGATCCTCTGGCATGGCTTATGTTCTCCGTGACTATTTCATTGTTTGCACAGGTCTTGAAAAGTACTTGAATTTGATGCCTAGTACTTGAAAAGTAGTTGAATTTGAAACTGCCAAAAACACCTTGAAAAGTACTTGAATTTTGAAAAAAAACGAGTACATTTTGCTAAATTGTCCTTGAATTGATGTTCTGCAAATAGAAAATCAGAAAAAATAACAGATCAGACCAAAATATCGAAAAAAAGATGAACAAATGACAGACCTATCTTCGACAGGGCTTACCGCCGAGTAAATGATAGTACGGTACGGTACTGGGACGGGCTTTAATACTCTAAACGCAATTATCATAACGTGAAATTTTATCGGTGCTGAATTGAAGGTCATTTCCGGGTTATTGTTGCGGTGTTTATTTTGTAGAAAATCGACAGAATTTGTCATGAGTAAAAGAAATAAATCCGACAAATGCGATTTTGTAGTCCTTGAAAATGGGGAAAACATCCTTGAAAAGTACTTGAATTTTGTTTTGAAAGTTCTGTATGAACCATGTATTTGATAAACGACATTGTGTCTGAAATCATTAGTCCTCCACCTCTAATTCATGTGGCCTGTATCTAAAATGGATTTCCCTCTGTTTGTTCTGGGGGCTTATCTCACTTTGTCCCACTGGTCAGATCGCTCTGTGTCTGTACTATAGTAGAGGATGAATTTCATGCCCTGTGTGGCTGCGTTTGCTATATGTAAAGTGCCTTTGAAAGTGTTGATCATGAAAAGGGCGCTATATAAATCTGGTATAATTTAATAATGTTCTTCAACATCACTTTCCTCATCATATGTCCAGAACTCTGGAAGAACTATTTCATGAATGTTGTCCACCTTTTCCATAGATATTCAGTTCAACTTTTGATGTTGATCATTTTTATTTTCTAGGAAAATGTTGGATGCTTTAGAATTATCCCTTCACTGTACAGCTTTGTTGATGAGATGTATAAGAAAGGATACCACTGTCAGTATGGAGGGAAATGGACTTGATGCTTAGAAGGAGGCGGAGATGTCGGATTCCTCTTCCTCTCCAAGTCACCATGACAACGAACAGCAACATGAAAGGGGTGACAGTAAGGATGAAAGTGACCAAAAAAAATTTGCAAATCAAGGTTGGTCCTTCATTTGAAAGCTTGTGCTTAGGACTGTAGACTGAAGAACACTGAACATGCATCCTACCTCTTACTGATCCCTTCTTCCAAAAACTTTCTTAAAAATCAATGAAGAAATAGCAGAAATTAAAAGACCCACTGTGACCTTTTGCTCAAAATGGTTTCCGGACATAATTGAAGAATGTTTGGACCTAAGGGTGTCAGGTCACCAGCTGTAAATGCTTAGTAGTTTATATAACTAGTTACTACGTCATATATTTTACAGTGATACTTTTTCTCCTGGTGTTTCATGCCTTCTAGTGGTGTGATTCTATTATCATATCCCATGAAAATAAAATTTATGATAGAGGGTAAAAAATTAGGATCCAGAAGAAAAAAATTGATCAAAAATCACAAAACATACTACTGAACATGTCAAAGGATAGATCGTGGATGACTATGGTATACAGACTTGTGTAATAACATAGTGCTTTGCTGATGATTATTACATATGAAAATATATTCACTAACATAATACAGCTTAACAAATATAACATATAAACAAGAAAGATGTTGTTTACATATGATGATATCCAAAATAATTTACGAGTCAGATTAATGTTACCACGGCAACAATGCACTATTTTCTTAAAATAGCAGTCTTTTTGTAAATTTTCCAGAAAAAATCAGAACATTCATTTAGCATCTGTTCAGTATACATTTGTTTTACACCACAAATGGACAGTTATGATCATTTATAAAAAATAAAACAAACATATTACATGTAATATACTTTGACTTTGAGAATTACATATTTTTCTGATATGCCTACCAGTCCTGCATTAAAACTCTGCCATTTTATGGCAGATTTGTGTTATGACATGTTTTGCTGATGCAATGATTACACATAAAAGATTTTCTTGCAAAGTATAGTCTGATCAGCAGAATATAAACAAGAAACATGCTGTCTACATATTCAAACAAATCTAAATTGAAGTCTAATTTGTGTTACTATAGCAACTCACATTGTTTTGCAACAAAAATTATAACCATGGATTTACATGATTAATTTTTGAAATAAAATATATTATATTTAGCCAGTAACAAATATTTTCTGCTATATTAGAAGTTTTCTGTCATGGCTATTTCTGAGAAATCCTTCCTACACTCACCCTTACAGAAGCAAGCCTCTGTGGCGTACATGCTGCGTATTTGCTGTGTATATGCCGCAAACACAGTAGTACGCCAGAGGAGTACATTTTACATACACCGCATGCCGCGTACATGCCGCGTACTATTTCGACGAGTACACAGCATGTACGCAGGAGGTCACTAGTACACTTCAAGTACGCAGCACAGACTCTGAAAATTTAAGGAGTACACTGCATGTACACAGGAGGGACTTGTACAAGAAAATAGTACACTGCATGTACACCGCTGATACTTCGAAATTTATAACACTTATATTTAGTTGCATTAAAGTTGTTTCCCCTTGATGCAGTTACGCCATTTTCTTCAGATGTTTACCAAATTACATGCTACAAAAATTGATTTATTTCATTGAAAAGTGGATGAAGAAAAGCATACTAATTTATTTGATAACATCAATCTACATTATTTTGGTAAGGGTAAATACTTATTGATGCATGTCACTTATCTTTTTTCTGTTTTTTTCTGTCCAAATGATCAGCATTTGCATAAGAAAGTTGGTGGGGTAAGGAATTTACATTATCACAGCAGTTTCGCCACAAGAGTACACAGCATGTATGCAGCAGGAGTACACAGCATGTACGCCGCAGGACTCTGGCCAGGAGTACACAGAATGTACGCCGCAGGAGTACACAGCATGTACGCCGCAGGAGTACACAGCATGTACGCTGCAGGGGTAGTACACCGCAGGCTCATTTGCATGTGAAAAGTGTATGTGCCGCGTACATGCTGCGTACTATATCCCGCATACTAAATTCCTCCAGCGTACATCCTGTGTACTATGTAGTCCACAGCATGTACGCAGCAAGTAGTACGCAGCAGAGCTCATTTGCATGTCAGAAGTGTACTACAAACGTACTATCGGTGTATGTGTGGTGTATATCCTGCGTACTATTTAAAGCCCTTGATTTCAGTACACATCATGTACGCATCATATACGCTGTATGTACACAGCAAGAGTACGCAGCAGGCCTTTTTCTTCTGTAAGGGAGTACAAAATGGTGAGGAATCCAGAAATAATGGCCATGTGAACAGTACTATGCAGATTTAACAAAAATTTGAAAAGCTTTGGAAAAAACTCTCATTCCAAGTAAAAACAATATTTATGCCTTGAAAATTTATATATGGACTGATTTGACATTACAAGAAATAAGTAATTGAAGTTGACAATAGATGTGTTTCAACTGTTCCTGATCAGTCACTTTCATGGCATGGCTATATAAAATGATCAGGGCTTTAATTATGTAACTAAACAGTATGACTGACTATTGTGTTTTTGTCTGGCACCCGAGTTACAAAGTCTTCTTGCATAGTATCTAATTGTTTCCATACTGATTCTACTGAACAAGAGCCAAAACCGATTAAAAAAAAGTTTAATTCAGGCAGATTTAGTAAATAATATATAGTCTACGATATAGTGACACTGTCATTAGTGTCAAATCCGGGCTATTTTTCGGAAAGATATCGGACAAAACAGTCGATACGAACTCAGATAATATTTTTAAACCCTACTGCATATCGTTTAAATACTTACTTACCTTGAGATTCGTTAACTGTCATTCTTAATACAATCGAAATAAATCATCAGATAACTGTTTTTTGGTAGTTTCATTTTCTCCGCGACCTTCGATGTTTACAAATGGCATGTCTATTCAAAGGGTGATAAATTATCAATCATTTTAAAATTTCAAAGAAACGGAATTGCAAAACACGGAAATGTTTATGTCACTTCATTTATTTCTTGTGGCAAGGTAGAGTATTATTGAAAACAATAATGCATTAATTGCCGCGAAAACATGGTAACGTCCACCATTTTTTGTGACGTAACTTAAATCGATGTTTTCTCAAATGACGTAACGCCGAATTTGGACCCAAAATGTCATGGTGCGTCACATATGACACAAGGTCCACAATACTGGCACGAATATGTAATGAGTTGTGCCCCAGTCAGAGCAGAGGTTTTCCCCTTGAAAAGACTGAAAATGCTTATAATTCAAGATTATATTCAATCTATATAGAGTACAACCTCTCCTGAGCAGCCCTCTAAAGGAAAAACCTCTGTAACTACATCATCAAAATTTCCCTAAGCTAAAATATACTATCAAATTTACCTCTCCAGAAAAACAGCCTCTACACAACAGTCAGTATTTGTATCTCCAAAAGGGTGTTGCTCTACAGAGGTTGCGCTGTATACATAAATATATATAATTCAATATTATCGCCCTTGACCAAGTAAAAACAGAGATTTTCACCTTGTTCTGGTAAAAAAGAATGTTTTTAACTGTATCAGCGTAATCTACTGATGGATTTTCATGAAGTTTTACACATGTGTAGATCACTTAAGGGCAGTGATGCATGTGCAGTATCGTAAGGATCACTTCACTAACTAGAGTTATTACCCTTTAATAATTTTACAGTCCATGAATTACCACATAACAAAGTAATCTATTGATAGTTCTTCATGGAATTTAATAGATAACAGATATCGAGCATTATAGGACATGGGTGCATGCATGTCTTTCATCAGGATCTCTTCAGTAACTGCAGTTATTGCCCTTAAGATTTTGTTCAGTACTATGATTTCCATGGCAACGAAAGGTGAATTGGAATCCTTTGCCCTGCCTTTCTGTGGGTTCCAGCCTTACTTGCATCTTCATCACCTGCCAATGTTCGAGAGTTCTTTTGGCATACAACTTTGACATCATTCTTGTTTTTGAAATATTTTTCTGTGATGCCATTGTTGTAATAAAAAGATTAACTGGAGTATTTTAAACTTTCCACAGAAATCAAATAACCTTGCTAACAATAGAGTTTTGCTTCACAAGGGATGGTTGGCTGGAGGAATGCAGAAGGCATGTCAGAGAAGATTCTTGCTGTTGTTTTGAACAACCAGAAGTATTCATTCTTTCTTGATAATAAGGTAAGGGGATTTATCAAGTGAAGCAGAAGGAGAAACTTTTGATTTTTGACATTATTTAATTTTTGTTAGATTTATATTTATGTATATTTTGTGCAAATTTGTCCTAGGTAAACCTGCAACATTAATTGTATTCAGGGTTTTTGAAATTTTGAAAATTCAATCGGTCAAAATCAAAATCACTACTATACTTTAATAAGGTCTACTTGTCCCACTGTATTTATACACATATTTTTATCCCCCCGCCAAAGGCGAAGGGGATATTAGAAATGCTCTCTGTGCATGCGTGCGTCTGTCCGCAACGATCTTTGTCCGGAGCATAACTCCAAAAGTACTGGAGGGATTTTCTTCAAACTTCATACACTGATAGAACACATTGGCAGGAAGTGCAGTGTGCAAGAACAATAACTCTGCTTTGCCTATTTTATGAGTTATTCCCCTTTATCATATTTTCTTAAAAAAAAATTGTCCGGAGCATAACTCCAAAAGTACTGGAGGGATTTTCTTCAAACTTCATACACTGATAGAACACATTAGGAGGAAGTGCAGTGTGCAAAAACAATAACTCTACCTTGCCTATTTTTTGAGTTATTCCTCTTTATCATATTTTCTTAAAAAATTTTGTCCGGAGCATATCTTCTTCATGCACGGAGGGATTTTGATATATCTTGGCACAAATGTTCACCACCACGAGGCAGAGTGTCCTGCGCAAGAACCAGATCCCTAGGTCTAAGGTCAAGGTCACACTTAGAGGTCAAAGGATACAAGAATGAAAACCTTGTCCGGAGCATTTCTTGTTCATGCATAGAGGGATTTTGATATAACTTGGCACAAATATTCACCACCACGAGACGGAGAGTCAGGCACAAGATCCAGGTCCCTAGGTCTAAGGTCAAGGTCACACTTAGAGGCCAAAGGTCAGATACAAGAATGACTGTCCGAAGCATTTCTTCTTCATGCATGGAGGGATTTTGATGTAACTTGGCACAATTATACACCATCATGAGATGAAGTGTCATGCGCAGTTCCCTTCTTTAGAATTACTTTCCTTTGTTGTTACTTTAAATAGCTTTTATTGTAACTTTTTCATTACTAGTGGTAGGGAAAAATCGAGACCACTTTTCTGTAGTACAACATGCATGCTACATCCAATTTTAGGTGTATTTTAAGGTATCTCTACATGATAAGGAGTTTTTTGTGGACTTAGAAAAACAAAAGACTTATTACTAAACAACCACAAAATTAAAATTCAATTTGCAAATACAGCTGCTAGAGTAAAGAAATTTGCTGTGATGGGCGTATATTGTGACATTCTGGCACTCTTGTTCCCTATTAGCTTTCCATTCCTTCTTTTTACAGTAGCCATATAGAAAAACATCATAGCTATACTGTTCATGAAAATTAATAAAATTTAGCAGTAAACCACCTCACCACTGACTTATTTTTTCTTCCACATCTTTAAAACCCCTGATGCGGACCACAACTAAACGGTTCTTCAAAGCTTTCCCCAAAATTAATACTTTCAGACACTAACTTGCCAGGAACTTTAGCCTTCAATTATAATATGCCCGGCGGGGGAATTAGCCATGTCTGACATGGCTCTTGTTCCAAATGGTAAAGAAATAAATGTGTAAGCATTAAAATGATAACTAGGTCAGCTTGAGTAATCAAAGAATGACAAAAATCTTTCAGCGTTATATCTGATTGCTACTTTGTTTTGCATTTAGGTCAGTTTTTCTCCTGATCAGTCAAAGATATTGCTTTAAAACTTAGGGCAGTTATTTGCCATTAAAAGCTGACTTTCCACAGCAAGTACCGTAACTCTACATTGCTTTTTGCCAGAATCATGACCCCTTTTGGACTTAGTAAATCAGATTTCTTGGTAAAGTTTTGTGTTTAGGTTGGCTTTTCTCTTAAACTATCAAAGTTGTTGCTTTAAAACTTGCAACACTTGTTAAACATCAAAAGCTGACTCTGTACAGCAAGACACATAACTCCATCCTGCTTTTTTCAAGAATTATGGCACCTTTTGGACTTTGATTTTATAGTTTTTCTACATTTTTAGCTCGACTATTCATAGAATAGTAGAGCTATTGGACTCGCCTGTGCGTCGGCGTCCGCATCCGGATTTGGTTAAGGTTTTATATGTAAGCTGGTATCTCTGTAACCACTTGTGGGAATGTATTGAAACTTCACACATTTATTCACTGTGATAAACTAACTTACATTGCACATGTTCCATAACTCTTTTTATGCCCCCGAAGGGAGGCATATAGTTTTTGAACCGTCTGTCGGTCTGTCCGCAATTTTCGTGTCCGGTCCATATCTTTGTCATCCATGGATGGATTTTCAAATAACTTGGCATGAATGTGTACCACAGTAAGATGACATGTCGCGTGCAGACCCAGGTCCGTAGCTCAAAGGTCAAGGTCACACTTAGACTTTAAAGGTCATTTTTCATGATAGTGCATTGATGGGCGTGTCCGGTCCATATCTTTGTCATCCATGGATGGATTTTCAAGTAACTACGCATAAATGTGTGGCACAGTAAGACGACGTGTCGCGTGCAAGACACAGGTCTGTAGCTCAAAGGTCAAGGTCACACTTAGACGTTAAAGGTCATATTTCATGATAGTGCATTGATGGGCGTGTCCAGTCCATATCTTTGTCATTCATGCATGGCTTTTAAAATTATTGGGCATGAATGTGTACCACAGTAAGACGACGTGTCGCGCGCAAGACCCAGGTCCGTAGCTCAAAAGTCAAGGTCACACTTAGACGTTAAAGGTCATATTTCATGATAGTGCAATGATGGGCATGTCCGGTCAATATCTTTGTCATTCATGCATGGATTTTAAAATAACTACGCATGAATGTGTGGCACAGTAAGACGACGTGTCGCGTGCAAGACCCAGGTCCGTAGGTCAAAGGTCCTAAACTCTAACATCGGCCATAACTATTCATTCAAAGTGCCATCGGGGGCATGTGTTATCCTATGGAGACAGCTCTTGTTTGCTTTTTTACAAAATTATGCCCCTTTTTCGACTTAGAAATTTTTGGTTAAGGTTTTGTATGTAAGCTGGTATCTCAATATTTTGTTACCACTTGTGGGAATTGATTGAAACTTCACACACTTATTCACTGTGATAAATTTACTTACATTGCACAGGTTTCATAACTCTATTTTTTTTTTACAAAATTATGCCCCTTTTTCGACTTAGAAATTTTTGGTTAAGGTTTTGTATGCAAGCTGGTATCTCAGTACTCACTAATGGGAATGGATTGAAACTTCACACACTTGTCCACTGTCATGAGCTGATAAGCACTATTCAGGTTCCATAACTCTGTTTTGCGTTTTTACTAAATTATGCCTCTTTTTCGACTTTAGTTATCATTCAATTGACAAGGCTGTTGAATAGTCGAGCGTTGCTGTCCTCCGACAGCTCTTGTTTTTATAGACTGCTTTTTCCCCACTTTTTATACGCCCGTCTCTGAAAGAGTGGGGTGTATTATGTGAACACCTGTTGCGGCGGGCGGTCCAAATCATGTCTGCTCTCTAAGTCAAACAGTTTTCATCCGATCTTCACCAAACTTGCTGACAATGTTTGTGGGCATAATATCTCAGCCAGAGTTGATAACCAGCCAAATCACTCCAGGCACTCTTGAATTATGGCCCTTGAATTACTAAAAAACTGCGAATTGAGCCTTGCTGACAATGTGTGCGGCCATAATTTCTATATAACCAGCCAATCACTGCAGACAGTCTTGGGTTATAACCCTTGAATTAGGCCAAGTTCAATGACAAGCGTATTTTGTGACAGTCTGGCACTCTTGTTCATTGTATAAAATTGTCTTAAAAGTTAAAAATTGGTCTAAAACAAAGAAACTGACAAATTTCTGAAACCCTGTTAACTATGGATTTTTGATTATATGAAGATTTATGTTTTAGATAATTAATTGTAAATGCTACAATATATATTTCAGGATGTATAGTAACAGGAGAAGGATCTTGCGATAAAGAAATGTGGTGCCAAGAACTAATTAATGATGGAACTGTTGGTTGTATACAGTGATACTGAGGAACAACAACAACAGCCTGATGTGAGTATCTTACATATTTTGTAACTGCAGTTTTATTAGCTCTCCTGAATACAAAGTGCTGAGGGTGAGCTGTAGTGATTGCTCACCATCAAGCATCCTTTAGTCTGCCCATACTGCAGATGACATTCTCATCTGAAACTACTGGTCAAAATTGCATTAAACTTGCTCAGTAACCTCCTGGTCTTCTGTCAAGCTTGTTCAAATGTTTGAGCAGTTTTATGGGGCTACCACACCTAAGAAGTGACAAGGTGAGCTATTGTGACTAATTGATGTCCGTCGTCAGTTGTGCGTTGTAATAAGTGCATCGTCCGTCAACAATTTCTAAAAAAAAATTTCTTCTTGTAAACCACTTGGCAGAATTAAACCAAACTTCACAGGAATGATCCTTGGGTGGCCCCCTTTCAAAATTATTCAAAGAATTAAATTCCATGTCGAACTCTGGTTGCCATGGCAACCGAAAGGAAAAACTTTAAAAATCTTCTTGTCCAAAACTACAAGGCCTAGGGCTTTGATATCTGGTGTGTAGCATCATGTAGTGGTCCTCTACCAAAATTGTTCAAAATATCCCCCTAGGGTCAAATATGGCCCTGCTCCGGGGGTCACATGCTTTTTATAGACTTATATGTGACCATGACTGAGAAAATGGGTCCAGATGAGGAATTTTGACATTTTCAGGTTTTTGCATATTTAGAAAGTATATTCATTCAGAAATAAATCCTGAAAATTTCAGATGAAAATCTTCAAAATTGTCAATTTTATGACAGATTTTGTAACAAAGATATTAAAAATGAAAACAGTACATTTCAGTTATCCTTTCTTTCTAGTTTATTTCTCACATACTGGTAATGGCTAACAATTCTGAAATAAATATATCTTCTGTTACAAGTGCATGATATAAATAAGATCCCTTCTTAATACACAAAATGATAATCAATTAAAATCTACAACAATTTCTATAAAAATATTTCTAAAATTGTGTTACCATGGCAACAAATATATTAAAATCCCCTTTCTATGATAAAACTTAAAAAAAAAACATGTTCGCTTGAAATAAGGATTTTAAAAAGCAAAATATTTTAAGGCATATGTATTTACAAAAATAAACTGAAAATTTCCCATGAAAATATTAAGAATGTTTGGTTTTATGACAGTTTTTGTAACATGGGTAATAGCCACAAGAATAAGATAGATTTGTCATTGTTTCTTCATAACTTGTCTTTTACATGTTGGTAATAAATGATTACCTTGGAAAAAAAGAACCTTCTATTACTATGAAATTTTATTTTTGTGATGCTTACTTAAAACAGAAAAATACAGCTAATTTAAATCTTTCATATTTTCTATGAAAACATTATTCAAATTGCGTTACCATGGCAACATATGCAATAAATTGCTTTTTCTACAATAGTACTTAAAAATAAAAGCTTAATTTAAAATAATGTTTCTTATAAGTTGAATATTTAGAGGTTTGTGTATTCAAAAGTAAAATTTGAAAATTTTATGTGAAAAGATAAAAAATGTTTGGTTTTATGACAGATTTCGTAACACGTGAAATAACCACAAGAATAAACTATTTCAGTCGTTGTTTCTTCAGTTTGTGTTTTCACTTATTGGTAATCACTGGCTATTTTTAAATAAATGAATCTTCTTTTACAAAGAATATTTAGATATTCACTTAAAGTGCAAACATCTAGCTGGCTAAAGTCCTTCACATTTTCTATAAAAACATTATTAAATTATGTTACCATGGCAACATATGCATTTGATTCTGTTTTCTACAATAATACTTTAAAAACGAGCTAAATTTGGAAAAGTGTTTCAGATAACTTGAATATTATAAAGTGGTATGTATTAAAAAATATTATCTCAAAATTCTGTTAAAAAAATTAAAATGTTTTGTTTTATGACAGTGTTTGTAACATGAGTAATAACTATAAGAATAAGACATTTCTGTCATTGTTTCTTCCTAACTTGTCTTTTACCTGCTGGTAATAAATTACTATTTTGAAATAAATGAAACATATATTACTATTGATTTTTGTGCCCCCCCATGAGTGGTGGGGGCATATAGATTTGGTCTTGTCCGTGCATCCGTGCGTCCGTCCGTCCGTCTGTCCGTCCGTCCGTCCATCCGTCCGTCCGTCCGAAGTTCGTGACGCGCCTAGCTCGAAAAGTATTTGATATAAATTGATGAAACCTTGCATGAGTCTTTATCATGATATGAACTTGCGCACCTCCTATTTTTCGTCTGGCTCCACCCCCTATTTTCAGAGTTATGGCCCCTGAAATAGTCAAAAATGTACATTTTGACCTTGTGACATGCCTAGCTGAAAAAGTATTTGATATAGATTCATGAAACCTTGCAGGAGTCTTAATCATGATATGAATTTGCGCACCTCCTATTTTTCATCTGGCTCCGCCCTCTATTTTTAGAGTTATTGCCCCTGAAATAGTCAAAAATGCACATTTTCACCTTGTGACATGCCTAGCTCAAAAAGTATTTGATTTAGATTCATGAAACCTTGCATGTGTCTTAATCATGATATGAATTTGCGCACCTCCTATTTTTCATCTGGCTCCACCCCCTATTTTCAGAGTTATGGCCCCTGAAATAGTCAAAAATACACATTTTCACCTTGTGACATGCCTAGCTCAAAAAGTATTTGATATAGATTCATGAAACCTTGCATGAGTCTTAATCATGATATGAACATGCGCACCTCCTATTTTTCATTTGGGTCTGCCCCCAATTTCAGAGTTATGGTCCCTGAAGTAGTCAAAAATGCACATTTTCACCTTCTGACATGCCTAGCTCAAAAAGTATTTGATATAGATTCATGAAACCTTGCATGAGTCTTAATCATGATATGAACTTGTGCACCTCCTATTTTTCATTTGGGTCCGCCCCCTCTTTTTAGAGTTATGGCCCCTGAAATAGTCAAAAATGTACATTTTCACCTTGTGACACACCTAGCTCAAAAAGTATTTAATATAAATGGTTGAAAACTCGCATAAGTCTTTATCATGATATAAACTTGCACACCTCTAATTTTTTGTCTGGCTTCACCCCTTATTTTTAAAGTTATGGCCCCTGAAATAGTAAAAAAATGCACTTTTTCACCTAATTATATATCTAGCTCAAAAAGTATTTGATGTAAATTCAGGAAACCTTGCTGGAGTCTTTATCGTGATGTGACCTTGCACACTTGGCATTCTTCTTGAGAACCTTAGCTCTTATTACTGAGTTATGGCCCTTGAAATAGCCAAAATAGTGGATTTTTTGTTTGTGATGCTCACAGCTCAAGAAGTATAGCGCATAGAATAATGAATCCTTTTCATAAAATGTTTGTTGAGGCTATACCCCATTAAGACTGCAAACATTTGAATTATTGCCACTTATTTGTGACAAATGTATCAGTGGGGGGCACACCCTGTGTCCTACAGACACATTCTAGTTTATTGTTTAATATGCTTATCTAGAATACTAGAAAGTACAGCTAATTAAAATTTTTCCATATTTTCTAAGAAAATTGTGTAACCATGGCGACATATGTTTTTAATTCCCTTTTCCTACAATAATACTTAAAAACAAGAGCTTATTTTAAAAAGTATTTCTAATAAGTTAAATATTTGAAAGTACAAGTATTCAGGAAAGAAATCTGAAAATTTCACATAAAAACTTTAAAATAGTCATGTTCTGTAACAAAAGTAGTTATCGTAAGAATAAACATTTCAGTCATCCCTTTCCTCAATTTGTTTTTTCACTGGCTAGTTATAACTGACAATACTGAAGAAAGTGAACATTCTTTTACCATTACATTATATACTGTAGATCCCTGATTGAAATACAAATTCATAATTTCAATGAAATATAATTTGAATTATGTTACCATGGCAACATACATACTAAATTCCTTTTTCTAAAAATACTTTAATAATTAACACAACAGCTTAACTTTTGATGAAGGTTACACTGCTACAAGCTCTGGTGAAAAGTAAATATTTATTTCCAGCCAATACTTTAATGTAGGTAACTGAAACTACAACCTTTACTTGATGTTTAACCTTAACAGCTAAACACATCTATATGAACAGCAAAACAGGCTAAAGTGTTGTATATTAAAACGTTTGAATTCAACAACAATTTCTATCTTTTATATTCACTTCCTTTTTCAGTTCTCAGAAAAATCCTCGTCAATCCAATTTCAGTTCAAGTGGTTTGGGACAAACAGAATCCTTTGACTTTTCAGACAAATACTATTCTCTTATGAGTTCATACAGGTACATTGTCAGGCTTGTGTCATTCCATGTCAATAATATTCATTTGGCAAGGGGGAGTAGATTTTAGTAAGTTAACTGGACTGTCACTTTTAAGACTAACAATCCAGGTGTTTCTGCAGACATGATAAAGTGGTAATACTTGGTTATCTTCTTCAAAAGTTTAAAATATTGTGATAAGATATTTCTCCACTGGTAGAATGTGACAGGACTTAAATCTTTGTTGACCAATTGTGTTGTTGTTATTATTATTATTATACCAGATTTATATAGCGCCCTTTTCATAATAAACACGTTCAAAGGCACTTTACAGCAACTGCAGCCACACAGGGCGCGAAATCATCCTCTACTAGTACAGACACAGAGTGATCTGACCAGAGGGACAGAGTGAGACAAAGCCCCCACAGAGAGATCAGAAATCAGATACAGGCTTGTCCGGCTAACTTAGCCTAGCTCGTTGCGAATAGACAGCCTGGTTCTTTAACGTGCCCAGTGTATAGCACTGATACACGCAAGGATTGCCTGGGTTCCTCACCAGTACACCTCTAGCTGGGTGGGAAACACTGAAAAGCGTTTCTGAAAATTCCCGAGTAGCTGCCGGGGATCGAACCCCCGACCTCAGGATTGGAAGGCCAGTGTGCAAACCACTGAGCTATCCGTCCATCCGTGACATTTCTTTGATGACTGACACACTGTGTCAGCAATATCATGTGTTATTAAAGGTCTCAGCATTCACCCTCCTCCGCAGATTCTTCTAAATTCAAAAGTGCAAGTCAGATTCAAACTTTGCATGGTCTGTGATCATTGTTGAATATTCAGTCGATCTGTGATATCCTGTAACAAATAAGAAAAACATTTTATTTTAAACAATTAACCTGGGAGTCGCTTTATTTAATAAAAGCAGGGTTATCACTATTTGATAATAGATGATTCTTACAACCAATGCTCTAAAATATTGACAAACAGACTGACAACAGAGTGCTGTCAGTATATAAAATGTTCTTTGTTTGTAAATTTTGGTTACTGCAAATAGGATGTTCTAAAACACATTTTTTTGCATTTGTTGTGTTAAACCTTAACCTGCTAAATTTGTAAAATGGACTACTCCATCTTTAAATAGAGACAGTACCATTTATAGCTTATAGGGGGTTCTAATAGAAAATTTGCTGACTAAGTATCAAACACTGCAGATCATGATCAGACTGCATAGATGTGCAGGTTGATCTTGATCTGCACTGGTTGCAAAGGCAGACATAGCTGCCTCATGCAGCCTAAGAGTTAAAAGTATACACTGTTTTAACAGCTATCAAAAATGGTTGTTACCTAGTAAAACTCTCCACAGACCATACCACAGCAAGATGTTATTTCTATTCTAGCTAGCAGCATTGTCAAAATGGAATACCAATACAGGTAGTGATGTACCATGCTCACAAGTTGTCTGCCCCTTAACCAACTGAATTGCTTTCATAAACAAGAGGAAACACTTGCCTTCCTGAAAAAAGATTTAAAAGTCTTTTGTAAAAGTATCTGTTATCTTCATGTATCTCAGGAACCTTTACAGTCTTCATTCTAATCCATATTCTTGGTGCAATAAAACTGGTAAAAATATTCAATCACATAACAATGTCTATGTCAAGAATGGGTTAATTAAATCTGAAAATAATCATATTACAATTAAACTAAATTACAATTAATTGATTTACTTCAAATAATCAATTAAAATTCCTATTATTTAGAACTATTCTACAACTTAATGAGATATCAACTTATACACATGTACATGTACATCCTATACTTATTTGAATAAGTATATTGTCTCTTGTTACAGTAGTTCTATTTAGAACGGTCATTTACAATTGTTTTATGTTGTATGTAAATTTTTACGTGTGTAAATGAATGAGACATAAATAAAATAAAATATGTAGTGTTAAGCATTCAAATTATCCATGTACTTATTGAGTGCCACAAACTTTTCCCAGGCTAATAGCCAATGTAATGAAGACTTTACACCAACTGATCCTCCTCAAAACCAGATTGTTGAAATTAAATTTCAATAATGCCAGTTTTGTCAGTTTTTAAAAGCCATTCAATAGTCATAGTACATGTACATACATTGTACAAATCATTAGTGTAGAAGTAGACTTATTTTGTATTGGCTCCAACAAAACCTAGACAGAGGTATAAATAAATAATATATTGCATTAAAATTATAATAAGAGCCTTTAGCTGCATGTTACTTACCTGTTTCCTCAAAGCACATCCAAAATATGTTACATTTTCTTGAGATCTTAAAGTAAACAGACCAATTTCCTGGCTGTTGTAGGGTATATGAACCAGCTGTAGTGGAATGAACCATCAAAGGAACAAGGAATATTATCTGAAAGAAGATATATTACATGTACCGTAAACATCACTAAAAATCAAAAACTGACTACTAAATTAATAATGTGATTTCGAAAGGTTTCATTAACTTACCACAAAATACTTTAAAAGTTATTATACTATGAATCTATTTTTTAAAGGGTCATAAATTGTTTTACACACCGCAAGGCTCAAAAATTTCAAAAATAAAAAGATTTTCATTATATGGCATAAATTCCCACTATCCATATATAATCATCCTGTTACAAAACATTCTGAATAAACAATAATGGAAAGAGAGTAGTCACCAGACAGAAATAACATGACTTATGAGACCCACAGCAAAAACATGTACCATTTTATAAACGGAAGTGTCTAGACATCCGGTAGCCAGAAACCTAGCCAGTGTTCTAGCCGACCGGTAACAAGACGCCTAGCCTATCCTATCCTATAGGGGTTTTCTAGGCGTCCGGTAATCAATTTTAAAATATTGTATAAGCCTTACAGGTGAATATTCAAACTTATGCAAAAAAAATATGATACAATAAATTTATTCATTACAGTATTCATATGTAAAAAGATCGCCGAACAGCTAGAAAAACATTTGCGGAGAGGCTAGTCGTCGTGTTGCCTGACAGCTAGAATGCAGGGTAGGCGTCCGGTTACCGGTCATCTACATATTTCCTTTTAAAATACCTTGGCTACTACTGTGAGAGGGGACTTTTCGAGAAATCATGTGACATAGGCAGGCATCTATAAGTCTGCATCAAATTTATTAATTATCATAGCTACATGTATATTGACTTTTTATTATTGTTTTTTTCCATAAATAATTCTTACTAGTCTGTGGACAATGAAATAATTTGATGAATCCTGGTCACCTTGAGTAAGAAGCTGCCTGCCTTCAATAATCTTTGTGATAACCCAACTGGCCATTTTATATTAAATACACAGGCATAGTGAAATCATCTGTGTTTAGTGGCCACAAGATAAATTTCATAAATTTCCTCCGTATGTTTTGGATTCACTTCCGGGTAAAAGACAGACTTATTTCAGTGAAAGTTTCAAATACATTAGAGAATCTACATTAACAACTGTTTATAAACGGTACTTACCAAATCTCAGATCCCTCCATCATGAACAAAAGGTAGATAAACAAAAGTAAACTTCACACACTTCCCTGATAAAATCCGAAACCGGAAACATATTGAGGTTAAAGGTCAGTAATTCAAATCCTTCTTTGTTTCATATAAAAAACGACAACTTCAGATTGTCTTTACGTATCTTTAGAGAACATCACTTTTTCCTACACCTATTTTTCATGAAAGTTCTATCACAAATTAACGAAAATATGAAAAGAAAATAGGGGGTTATGTAGTTCCTAGTGAAATGCCAGTCAGTTGTGGTCTGCTACCCTAAAAATGGCGCATATTTGCTCTCGTCCGCGCAATAAACACCTACTTCGGGTTTCGATCTGCAAAACTTGCCATGTGGGGTGTATGAACATGAAAACCGTCTCATTTCATGCAGAATGTATTCTAGTAGTGAAAAATGGTGATTAAAGCATTCGTTCTACATGAATTTGCGCAAAAAATGGAAAAATTAGGATCTATTTATTATGGATTTCTTTCGACTACACCACGGAAGCACATTTTTCGACCGAATTACTGACCTTATCCCTATAAGGTTAAAGGTCAGTAATTCAAATCCTTCTTTGTTTCATATAAAAAACGACAACTTCAGATCGTCTTTACGTATCTTTAGAGAACATCACTTTTTCCTACACCTATTTTTCATGAAAGTTCTGTCACAAATTAACGAAAAAATGAAAAGAAAATAGGGGGTTATGTAGTTCCTAGTGAAATGCCAGTCAGTTGTGGTCTGCTACCCTAAAAATGGCGCATATTTGCTCTCGTCCGCGCAATAAACACCTACTTCGGGTTTCGATCTGCAAAACTTGCCATGTGGGGTGTATGAACATGAAAACCATCTCATTTCATGCAGAATGTATTCTAGTAGTGAAAAATGGTGATTAAAGCACTCGTTCTACACGAATTTGCGCAAAAAATGGAAAAATTAGGATCTATTTATTACGGACTTCATTCGACTACACCACGGAAGCACATTTTTCGACCGAATTACTGACCTTATCCCTTGAAGGGGAAACAACTGATTTTGAACGAAATATTTTGCCTCAGGCATAATCCCACTATTTTTTTAACAGGTCTGATGTCTAAATATTCTTTCTCTAGTAGGCTGTTATCAATCATGTAACAAGCAGTCGTACTTTAACGGTCAAACTTTTGCTAATTAAAACATGTGTAAGAAAGCTGCGCGCGTAAACTTGGCGCAACTTTAAACGTTGTTTCTCGATATTACGTCATGCCGCATCTGGACCTGTTTTCAAAGACGACGTCACATATAGGGAAAATCTTGAAAATCTTCTTGTACAAAACCACATGGCCTAGGGCTTTGATATTTGGTAGGTAGCATCATCTAGTGGTCCTCAACCAAGATTGTTAAAATTATCCCCCTAGGGTCAAATATGGCCCCGGCCCGGGGGTCACATGGTTTATATAAACTTATATAGGGAAAACTTTGAAAATCTTCTTATACAAAACCACATGGCCTAGAGCTTTGATATTTGGTATGTAGCATCATCTAGTGGTCTTCTACCAAGATTGTTCAACATATCCCCCTAGGGTCAAATATGGCCCTGCGTCGAGAGTCCGAAGTTGTACATAGACTTATATAGGAAAAAAGTTTAAAAATCTTCTTGTCTGAAACCACAACACTTAGACCTTTGATATATGGTTTGTAGCATTGTATTATGGTCCTCAACCAAAATTGTTCAAATTGTACCCCTTGGGTGAAAAGAGGCCCTGCCCTGGGGGTCCCAAGTTTTATATAGACTTGTACAGGAAAAAGCTTTAAAAATCTTCTTGTCTGAAACCATACGACCTAGGCTTTTGATATTTGGTATGATGCATTGTCTAGTAGTCCTCAACAAAAGTTGTTCAAATTATGCCCCTGGGGTTGAAAGAGGCTCCGCCCTGGGGTCACTTAGTTATTATGTGAGTTATATAGGAAAAATACTTTAAAAAAATCATCTGTTCCTATTTCCAAGACTGTTTAATTATAATTTCCTGATGACCCCAAGTAATATGATGTCATTTGACTGTGACCTTGACCTACTGACCTACTTCTTGTTTTTTAATATACAGCCTTGAAATTTTGATGACACACACAGTTTTGCACACAAATCATAAAACTGAACTACATTGACCATTAATGTGACCTACTGACTTTCTTAATATTTTGCACACAAATCGTAAAACTGAATTTCATTGACCATGAATGTGACCTACTGACTTTCTTAATATTTTATCATCAGTTTGACATTTGAAACATGTAGCTCATATTACTCAGGTGAGCGATCCAGGGTCATCATGACACCCTTGTTAGCTCACCTGTCACATAGTGACAAGGTGAACTTTTGTGATCACCCTTTGTCCGTCTGTGCGTCAGCAATTTCTTGTCTGCATGATAGTGGTTTCATTTATTATTTTATTATGCCCCTCTTCAAAGAAGGAGGGGTATATTGTTTTGCAGATGTCTGTCGGTCTGTATGTAGACCAGTCCGTTTCAAGATGATAATTCAAGAACGTTTGGGCCTAGGATCATGAAAGTTAATAGGAAGGTTGGTCATCACCTGCAGATGACTCCTATTGATTTTGAGATCTGTATGTCAAAGGTCAAGGTCACAGTTACCCTGAATGGTTAAACGGTTTCCGGATGATGAAACTTCACTCAAGTGATCAGTAACATTAGTAGTTGTGCATGGGGCATGTTAGGTTCTTTCAATGACAAAAATTGCAGAGATATGGGACTTTGTTTCCTGTTAACATACTATGTACATTCAGTCTGCATATGCAGTCTTGTGCGCCTAATCTTCCAAACCCTTGCACACAATTTAATGAAACTTCACACAGGTGATCAGTACCAACCTTAGATGTGCATGGTGCATGTTACGTTCTTTTAGATAAATATTCTGCATAGTTATGGGACTTTGTTTTTTGTTACTATACTATATACATACAGTCTATATACATACAGTCCACATAATTATGCAATCTTGTGTGCATCAAATTGCAATGTACTGTGTCAGTGCATGCAGGGGGTACATTCATCACCTTTAGTGATAGCTCTAGTTTTCTCAGATTTATTATCCCATATAAAACTGAAGACCGTTCGGATAATATCTGTTATAATGTTTTCTGATGGATTCGGCAAGACAGTAAAGGGATATATGAGTTTTGGCAGAGCAAACGTTTTTACTACAGTCACTTTACCTAAAAGAGTGAGTTTTTGGTGTTGCCATTGTTTTAAACAGTTTTTGAATTCTTGTAATTTCGGCTCAAAGTTTAATTTTATATTTGATTCCTTGTCATTTTAAAATGTCATACCAAGAGTTTTTGCGCTTTTTGATGTCCAAATGAAATCTTTCTTTGTTGCGTATTTCACATCTGAGTTTTTTGATGATCCTACTCTAAGTATTATTGTTTTTGTTATATTAAGAGTAAGTCCTGAAACATTGCCAAAATCAGTTATAACATCTGTTAATCTCTCTAACGATTCTTTATTACCATTGTTAATATAAGTTGCATCATCTGCAAAAAGTGTTTGCTTTATTTCAGTATTTCCTATATTGCCTCCTTTGATGTGTTCATCTTTTTAGCTCACCTGAGCACGAAGTGCTCAAAGGTGAGCTTTAGTGATCGCCCCTTGTTTGTCGTCCGTCCGTCGTCAACAATTTGACTGTTAACACTCTAGAGGTCACATTTTTGGCCGAATCTTAATGAAACTTGGTCAGAATGTTACCCTTAATAAAATCTTGGACAAGTTCGCTATTGGGTCATCTGGGGTCAAAAACTAGGTCACCAGGTCAATTCAAAGGAAAAGCTTGTTAACACTCTAGAGGTCACAATTTTGGCCAAATCTTAATGAAACTTGGTCAGAATGTTACCCTCAATAAAATCTTTGACGAGCTTGATATTGGGTCATCTGGGATCAAAATCTAGGTCATCAGGTCAAATCAAAGGAAAAGTTTGTTAACACTCTAGAGGTTACATTTTTGACCCAATCTTAATGAAACTTGGTCAGAATGTTACCCTCAATAAAATCTTTGACGAGTCCGACATTGGGTCATCTTGGGTAAAAAACTAGGTCACTAGATCAAATCAAAGGAAAAGCTTGTTAACACTCTAGAGATGACAATTTTGGCCCAATCTTAATGAAACTTGGTCAGAATGTTACCCTTAATAAAATCTTGGACAGATTCGATATTGGGTCATCTGGGGTCAAAAAGTAGGTCACCAGGTCAAATCAAAGGAAAAGCTTGTTAACACTCTAGAGGTCACAATTTTGGCCCAATCTTAATGAAACTTGATTAGAGTGTTATCCTCAATAAAGTCTTGGGCGAGTTTGACATTGGGTCATCGGGTCGAAAACTAGGTCACCAGGTCAAATAAAAGGAAAATTTTGTTAACACTGTAGAGGCCGCATTTATGACTGTATCTTCATGAAACTTGGTCAGAATGTTGACAATGATGATCTTAAGGTCCAATTTGAATTTGGGTCAGGTAGGATTAAAACTAGGTCACCCTGTCAAATCAAAGGAAAAGCTAGTTTACACTGTAGAGGCCACATTTATGACCGTATCTAAATAAATCTTGGTCAAATGGTAATCTTGATGATCTATAGCTCAAGTTCAAATCTGGGTTAGGTGGGATCAAAAACTACGTCACCAGGTCAAATCAAAGGAAAAGCTTGTTAACACTCTAGAGGCCATTTTTATGACTGTATCTTCATGAAACTTAATCAGAATCTTAAACTTGTTGATCTTTAGGTCAAGTTCAAATCTGGGTCATGTCAGGTCAAAAACTAGGTCACTAGGTCACCAGGTCAAATCAAAGGAACAAATTACCTCCCTTTATTTTTTACCTAAATGAATACACCTAGCAGCTTCTAATGAGATTGGTTTGAAATGTTATTTATGTCTTTCATGGTAAGAAATAGTCATATTTGATAACTCTTTTTTGAGCATTTATCGATATGAATACTTTACCAATATATTGTTTATACTCTGTATCTTCCACATGCATATACCAATGCAAGATTACCTCCCCTGATTTTAATAAAAATGGATTTATCTTTGTAAATATTTATAGAACTCATTTGAAATTTATTATTTTCTTTAGTTGGACTGAGGCAATCAGGGTAGATAGCTATGGACTGATTTTTTTGTCAAATTACCTGCCTTTTCCTCAAATTAAAATGGGTGTATCTCGGTAACCAATTAAGATACTGATTTGAAATGTCATTTGTGCCATCAGAAGCACTTGGACAATCAGGGTAAATAACTTTGACTGAATTTATGACAAATTACCTCCCTTTCATTTATGTAAATGAATATATCTCAGCAGCATCTAATGAGATGAGAAAATGTTTATCCTGATGATATTTAATGTGTATGCCTATGTGCTATATGTCAAAACTTGATCATATCATTAGCTTGACTATTATTCAAAGAATAGTCTAGCTATTCTACTCACCCTGGCGTTGGCATCACACCTTGATTAAAGTTTTGCATGCAAGTACATATAGCTATCATTTGAAGGCATATAGCTTTGAAACATATTTTTTCTTTTTCTGGATCAATTACCAACCTCACTGGTCAAGTCCCATAACTCTAACATGTATTTTGGGCAAATTATGCCCCCTTTTGGGCTTAGAAAGTTCTGGTTAATGTTTTACATGCAAGTTACTATCTCCATAACTCATGCAGATATTGAATTGAAACTTTACATGTGCCTTCGGGGTAATAAAACTAGTTGAAAGCATCAAATCCCATAACTCTGTTATGCATTTTGGTCAAATTATGTCCCCTTTTGAACTTAAAACTTTTGATATTTTAACATTTTGGGTAATATTTTCCTGCTTCTGGGACAATATTTCGAATAGTCGAGCTTGGCTGTCTTATGGAAGGTCTTGTTTTGAGCAATGGTACTCAGGTGAGCAATACAGGGCCATCATGGCCGTCTTGTTGTCATAAACCACCTGATGGATCTTTATCAAACTTGGTCTTTGACATCATTATAAGGTATATTCCCAGTTCAAATGGGGGAGCTTGGCCCCTGGTAAATGCCACTTTAGCTAAAATATGCAGATAACCACTCTGAAGAGATCTTTCAAAATACCCTCAGCTTGCAGCAGTTGTCTTGTGTATTTTTTCCACCCAGTTTTAGAGATCAAAGAAGCATATATTGTTTGAACTGTTTGTCATCTGTCACACTGTTTTATGTAACCAGCTTCTAATGACTGATTTATTTTTCATCAATATTTAGTTTGTTTTAGCTTTTTAGCTCTGAAACTCAGGTTAGCGATCTAGGGCCGTCATGGCCCTTTTATTACCGGACAAAGTCAGTTAAAACAGGGGTGTGGAAATCCCAATATTTTTCACTTGTCCACGGACAAATGAGACTTAAAAATCTACTTGTCCACAAGTCAAAACTTTCAACATTTTAGCATGCAAATAATTCTTTATTAGAACAATAATCTACAAATGGTAACAAAAGCAAACATAATAAAGTGTAACACTGTAGCTGTTTCAAAAAACAAGCTTTCGACACTTTAGCTTGTGTTCGTCTGTGAGGCCGTCAAACTTTTAACAGATATACCTAAAAGACTTCCCATCATACCATGCGAAAGCCATGTGAGAAAGCATGAAACTTTCTGACTTGTACTAGCGAACTCTTTGTGTTTTGACTGTGGACTTCCATTTTTGTTGGCAAACGAAGTTGTAACAACAAATTTGTCCAAAATTTTGTGATAATTGTTTACGTTTCCGGTTTCTATTCACCAAGTTATTATGTACAAAAATCACACAAGATCGTGACAGGGAACCAGTCAGAACGCAGAGAAAGAGATGCTAAATTTAGACGTAGTATGGTATTCCTAAAACTGGAGAGAAAAAAAATCGTACGTCAAATTCTTTTATAAACTCCATAAACTTGAAGCACTGTTTAGTGTTTCTAAATTATTCTTTCCTTTTTAGCTCATCTTCCACATAGTGACAGGGAGAAATTTTGTGATCGCCCGTCGTCCGTCTGTCGTCCATCCACAATTTCTTGTCTACATGATGGTGGTTTCATTTATGATTTAATTTTACCCAGACTTGCACACAACTTGTATCACCATAAGATCTTGGTTCCTTTCTTGAACTGGCTAGATCCCTTAATGGGTCCCAGAGTTATGGCTCCTGAAAGGGCCAAAATTAGCTATTTTGACCTTGTTTTCACAATAGCAGCTTCATTTATAATTTGATTTTAACCAAACTTGCACACAACTTGTATCGCCGTATACGCCCTAAAGGAGGTAATATGTTATCGCCTCGGTGTCTGTCTGTCTGTTGGTTAGCAATTTCCCTTCCGCTCTGTAACTCTTGAACCTCTTGAAGGATTTTAAAGAAACCTGTACCTTTAAGAAAATTTCAACTATATTTTCTCATGATTCTTTTGATTGATCTTGATTATGATTTTTTGACCTTCTTGTCCTTAAGTGCAATGATAACAGATGAGCGATATAGGGCCATTATGGCCCTCTTGTTTCATTTCAAACCAGAAAATTTGTGCTTGTCCGCAGACAAACAGAATGCGAAAACTGACTTGTCCGCCGTCTAAAAATTCCGAGTCGGACAAGTCGGACATAGGAATTCCACATCCCTGTTTAAAAGCTTACCTTGTGACATAGTTCAGAATACAGAAATTGAGAGTGTCTGCTTTCTTGTTTCAGCAGTTTATACAATTGTTCACCAAACTACACCACTATTTTTAGCTCACCTGAGCACAAAGTGCTCAAAGGTGAGCTTTTGTGATCACCCTGTGTCCGTCGTCCGTCGTCGTCCGTCCGTCGTCTGTCGTCAACAATTTGACTGTTAACACTCTAGAGGTCACAATTTTGGCCCAATCTTAATGAAACTTTGTCAGACTGTTACCCTCAATAAAATCTTGGACGAGTTTAATATTTGGTCGTCTGGGTCAAAAACTAGGTCACCAGGTCAAATAAAAGGAAAAGCTTGTTAACACTAGAGGTCACATTTTCGGCTTAATCTTAATGAAACTTGGTCAGAATGTTACCCTTAATAAAATCTTGGATGATTCGATATTGGATTATCTGGGGTCAAAAACTAGGTCACCAGGTCAGATCAAAGGAAAAGCTTGTTAACACTCTAGAGGTCACATTTTTGGTCCAATCTTAATGAAACATGGTCAGAATGTTACCCTTAATAAAACCTTGGACGAGTTCGATATTGGGTCATCTGGGGTCAAAAACTAGGTCACCAGGTCAAATCAAAGGAAAAGCTTGTTAAAACTCTAGACGTCACAATTTTGACCCCAATCTTACTGAAAGTTGGTCAGAGTGTTATACTCAATGAAGTCTTGGACAAGTTCAATATTGGGTCATCTGGGGTCAAAAACGAGGACACCAGGGCAAATCAAAGGAAAAGCTTGTTAACACTCTAGACGTCACAATTTTGACTCAATCCTACTGAAACTTGGTTAGAGTGTTATACTCAATAAAGTCATATCAAAGGAAAAGCTTGTTAACACTCTAGAGGCCACATTTATGACTGTATCTTCATCAAACTTAGTCAGAATGTTAAACTTGATGATCTTTAGGAAAAGTTCAAATCTGGGTCATGTTGGGTCAAAAACTAGGTCATTGGGTCAAAAGAATAACTAGTTAACACTTTAGAGGCCACATTTATGACCATATCTTAAATGAATGTTAATCTTGATGATCTTTAGGTCAATAGGTCAGGTGAAATCTGGGTCAGGTGGGGTCAAAAACTAGGTCACAAGGTCAAATCAAAGGAAAAGCTTGTTAACACTCTAGAGGCCACATTTATGACTGTATCTTCATCAAACTTGGTCAGAATGTTAAACTTGATGATCGTTAGGTCAAGTTCAAATCTGGGTCATGTCGGGTCAAAAACTAGGTCATGGAGTCAAAAGAATAGCTAGTTAACACTTTAGAGGCAACATTTATGACCATATCTTAATGAATGTTAATCTTGATGATCTTTAGGTCAATAGGTCAGGTGAGCGATACAGGGCCTTCATGGCCGTCTTGTTATGGGCATATTACTGTAGCCAAGTTTGATAACCAGTTGCATATTGTAGTAACTCTCCACTAATTGGTTGAATTTGAGAAAACTGAATGCTAGTCAGAAGTAATGTGCTGTCCAGTTTTGAAATATCTTCACACAAATGGTACTTTAATAATGTAGCTTTCTTCTATGTGTGCTCAGATTGTTCTGATTCGTGAAAAACCTTGTTGCCAGTGGGCATGGTTACTTTTCCTGTATAGATATAATGGAAACTTCTTGTAGGAAACTGCTGGCCTGATTTTAGTATAAATTCACACAAATATTCCTTGTGTGACCCTCTACCAAGATTGTTAATATTTTTCCTGTTTATCTGCTGCTGGGATGTCTTTACTGTCCTACAATGTATATGTATATAGTGGTAACTTTAAAAGTGATCTTGTATGAAACTGCTAGCCCCATTTTTAATTCCCCGCCACAAGTGGTGGAAGGTTATAGGAATGGCCTCCGTCCTTCCATCTGTAACACTTTGGTGTCTGCTCCATATCTCTTAACCCCTTGAAGGATTTTCATGAAACTTGGGTCAGATGATCACCTCATCAAGATAATGTGTAGAACTCATGAGTCAGCCATATCGGCTCAAGGTCAATATCACAACTCAAGGTCAAAGCTTTTAGCCTTCCATTTTGTGTCCACTCTGTATCTCCTAAACCCCTTGAAGAAATTTTATAAAACTTGGGTCAAATGATTGCCTCATCAAGAGGATGTGCAGAACTAATGTGTCCGTCGTGCCGGTTCAAGGTCAAGGTCACAACTTAGGGTTACAGGTTTGAGCCTTCCATTTTGTGTCCGCTCTGTATTTTCTAAACCCTTTGAAGGATTTTCATGAAACTTGTGTCAAATGATCACCTTATCAAGAAAATATGTAGAACTCATGAGTCAGTCATGTTGGCTTAAGGTCAAGGTCACAACTCGGGGTCAAAGATTTGAGCCTTCCATTTTGTGTCCACTCTATATCTCCTAATCCCCTTGAAAGATTCATATGAAACCTTGGTCAAATGATGACCTCATCAAGATGATGTGCAGATTTCTTGAGTCAGCCGTGCCGGTTCAAGGTCAAGGTCACAAAGGATTGAGCCTTTACTTTTGTGTCCACTCTGTATCTCCTAAACCTCTTGATGGATTTTCATTAAACTTGGGTCAAATGATTAACACATCAAGAACTCATGATTCAGCCATGTCAACTCAAGGTCAAGGTCACAACTCAAAGTCAAAGGTTTAAGCTCTGTATCTCCTAAACCCCTTGAAGGATTTTCATGAAACTTGGGTCAAATGATTTCCACATCAGAACTCATGAGTCATCCATGTCAACTCAAGGTTAAGGTCACAACTCAAGGTCAAAGGTTTGAGCTCTGTATCTCCTAAACCCCTTGAAGGATTTTCATTAAACTTGGGTCAAATGATCACCTCATCAAGATGATGCAAAAGATTTATATGTCAGTCATGTGAGTTCAAGGTCAAGGTCACAGCTCAAGGTCAAAGGTTTACCCTTTCACTATCCATAACAGTAGCAGGGGATTTAGCTGTCTTTCAGACTGCCTTGTAAAATAATTTCACTCAAATGGTCCTTTTGTGACCCAGTATCAAGATTGTTGAAATTACTCTGATTCATCAAAAAAAATAAAAAGGCTGCCAGAGGGAGTGGCCACTTTTTCCTAAAATACATGTATTTAATGGAAAATTTAAAAATTATTTTCAAAATCTGCAAACCTGATTTCGAAGTAATTTCACACAATTGGTCCTTGCGTGAGCTCTATCAAGATTGTTAAAATCTTTCTGATTGATCATAAACATTGCTGTTAGTGAATGTGGTAACTCTTCCCTGTATTTATATTTTGGAAACTTCAAAACTTCAACAATCTTATTGTCAGAAATTGCTGGCCGAATTTTAAAATTATTTTATTCAAATGTTTCTTGCATGAAAAGTATATAGATCTATATAAATGAGTATACAACTACATGGCATTTATATAGTGCAAAAATTATAAAATATTCTATTGTGCTTTACAGTTTCATAACACACATTTAAGATATATACATACAAAATATGAACAGGATTCTAGACTTAGATTTAGGGATTTGGACATGTATAAATACTATTTTACACCACTTCTGATATTTTGTATTTTAACAAGACTACACTCATTGTTCATGAAACTGCCTAAATAAATGTGTTTTCAGTTTTGATCTAAAGTTGGCTTCAGACTGAATGTTTTTCAGATAACTAGGTAGATTGTTCCACCATTTGGGACCGACGACTGCCATAGATCTGTCTGCTAATTTTGTTCGCCGTCTAAGGATGTTTAAGTTAGTGTCACTATGTGAGCGGAGTCTGTATTGTTGTCGGGTAGGTACAAACATTTCCCTCAGATATACTGGAGCTGTACCATTGATGACACAGAAGACTATTACTAAGACTTTGAACATGACTAGCTTTAACTAGAAGCCAGTGTAGTTCTTTCAGAAGTTCGGCACTTGGTTGTTCATAGGAAGCATTCTTGACAACTCTAGTGGCATGATTTTGGACTCGCTGTAGTTTATTGATTTGGTAGGCTGGAATTTCTGTAAATAAACTGTTGCAGAAGTCAATGTGAGAATGTACCAATCCATGCACTAATGATTCAGTTGACTTTTGTGTAAGATGTTTCCGTATAGCCCTAAGGTTTCGTAACTGCACATGAGCTATCTGACATTTTTTCTGAAAGTAATTTGGTCAGAGTTGAGTGTATTGGTCATAGTTGCACCCAGGTCTCTGACATGATCGACGCATTTTACATCACACCCACCGACGTTTACGCTTGTGATGTTCAATTTCGCTAACTGTTGTCTGGTTCCAAACATAATTATTTCAGTTTTAGACTGATTCATTTTCAGTTTGAAGGTTATCATCCATTTTATGATTTCATTGAGACAACTGTTGAGTTGTTGAAGAACAGTTGTCTCATTTTGTGAATTTCCCGCTTGAATTTTTAAAGCAATATTGTGGTCGTCCGCGTATCCATAGAGATCAGCTGGATATTTCTGCACCATTCGGTTGAGAGCTGATATCAGGGGCGTACCTGAATGGTTTTGAACTGTACGCCAGATATGAGCAGCATAGCTACGAACCAAGCGAGATGCTGCGCGAGTGGGGTAGGTGACGGAGGGGGTCACCATCTCCTGATGGATTGAGTTTTTAGGGCCTCCCCTTGAAAATATTGAGTCTTTTTCGGCAGGAGATGCGTTCTGTTGCTATATTCCAGAGTTAATATATTTTGTTTGTCACATTTGTACTACATACTTCAAAGATGATCATTTAAATTCATAGTTTATCACACCGCTCATGCTTACTAGCAGTGTTCGTGACAGTTTCTAAAATTGCAACTGGAGCAGCCTCGGATATTTTGAGGAATATAACCATTTTTCGTGTAGAGTCCTATGTAACTTTACCCTGGAAATTGTGTTCTTCAGTAGCTCGAACACTCTGGCACAAACACTACATATGCGCAGGCATATTGTGTATCGCCAAAGGGACCTAACCATGAGTCTGTTAGGGTAACTGCATCTAAACTCTTAGCAACTGCTACACATGTGAACAAATCGCATATTTGAATCATGTGCAACTAGTTTTTTGTTGTTGTCTTTTTTGAAATCTTCTTCAATGTTTAATTTAACGCATGAAATCTGCATCCACATTTTGACAGGTTTTTGATAAATGTATATCTACCCACACAAATATTTCAAGTTTTCTCACACGAAACGAAACTTTGTAGTAAACGTAAACAACATCTAATATTGGCAAAATGCAAATTCAAACTGCGTAATTTGCTAAATAGTTTTTCGGTATCCAGATTTGGATATAGATTAATAGATTAATTACAACCATTAAAAATCTTTATTATCACTCCAAGAGTGTTATATTTAGCGTAACTTTTATTCTTACCCTGGATACCGGCTGATCATTTTTGTTCTCTTGATGCTCTCTTGATTTACCATAAACGCACATGTCATTTGAAACTTCAACAGCAGAATGAGACAGGTGTCCTGTTTTTGTGCAAACAAAATTTTCTGACCTGCCCAAATTGAGTACATCGAGGTTCAATTGACATACATGGTGTTTTGTTGGTATGTTTGTAGAAAACGAGCGGTCGTTGCCGTAGAAACTTGCATGCACAATAGATTTGTTGGGTATAACTTTGCACCAATACAGATTTATGTTAATATTGGAAATTTCTAGCTTTCCAGCTTTGATGGTGGAGGAAGACTCCATTTGCCCTCCATGCATTATTTCATCATGGGCGGCCACCTAGGTAGAACCACCAACCTTCCGTAAGCCAGCTGGATGGCTTCCTCTTATGATGTGCACAATAGAATATCTTTTGTGACAGAGAATCGCAACTTGGAGTTTGTGGCAAAATGATTCCCTAAATCTAAAACATCCAATAAGTATACGTGTATTAAATGTTAATCATTAGCTAGACTTCTTGTACTATTACTAAATATTTATACTGTTTTAGCTAGACATGCATTTTGTCTTATTTTAAACTATTGCGTACTACTGTTAATTGTATGTTTACATAACCTATATGTAGTAATTGTTCATATTTTCAAATATAAAATTTGGATCAAATGGTACATGTATGTAGCTTGTATCCACTCGTATCTTTGTATGTTCAAAACACCGAACGAGATGTCTATTTTCTAATAAGAGTAAGCCATTAAGCTGGCTTTGTGAACAATACATGGCTTTATCCAGGTATAAGTTCATCCGGGGTCGTCCTCTGTTAAAAGCTGGATAGTTATTTTGAGACATAAAAACGAACTTGTAAAATATTGTAAATTTACTTTAAATGATCATCTTATACTTAACTTCCTAAGCGTTTCAGGGTTTACCTAAATCTTTCCCACTGCATTAATACATGCTTCACTTACATGTTTTCGAATGTTTCTACTTAAGTTTGCCACTTGAGCATTTTAAGTTCTTGTGAGACATGTCTATGTGGATTTTTTTCTATAGAAAACTTTAACCAAGGGATGCCCAATATGAATGTACACATGTGTATACCAGTTTGTTTACATTTGAGCTATTGGTTACAATAATATTGATTTCACTGAAAAAAAATGATTATAATGAGAACTGCAAACTGCAACTATGATAAACAAGAAAAACACTGTCAGTAAGACCAGCTTTCATCTGTAAAATTGCTTCTTTTTAAGCAGTATATGACTTAGAAAGAAGAAAGATATAAATAGATGTATCATTCGATTGTGTTGCCACTGGCTCTTCATTGACAGTGCATAGTGTGTTCCTTTATCCGTTCGTTTTGGTCGCGCTGTCAGTTTGTGTATTTGTGCGTGCGTGCGTGTTTTTATTTATTACATGCCTTTTTGGCGATCTATGTCTCTTGCTGTGTTTGCTATGCTTCTAGGAAATCAACACTTACTTTTTATGTTTTTTTTGTATTTACGATTATTCAAAAATACAAAGCATGTCCAATAATTCGAAAACGACACATTCAGATGATATTGTTCAAATGAAGAACTTTAAATAGCCGCCTAACCTCCTTTAGCTTTTCATTTTATTGCATTTTTAGTATATTGAGCCTTTAAATTTTCACGATGCCGAATTTGAATTGTACGCAAAGGCGTATAGGCGTATGCCCAGGTACGTCCCTGGATGTATACAGGGTAAAGATCAAAGGGCCAGCACAAGAACCCTGTGGCTCTGTGTCAGATGCTGCCTGTTCGACTAAAACTTTCATTGTTCTGTTCGTGAGATAAGATTCTATTCATTTCAAGGGAGTGCTATGTATACCAATGTATACCAAATTCATCTTGAAGGATTTGAATCAGTATCGGGATATTGATGGTATCGAACGCTGCACTCAAGTCGATCATGACCACGATTGTTACTTGATTTTCATCTATGGTTTCCAGAAAATCAGTATACGTTTTGACCATTGCTGTTTCAACCCCATGGTATTTTCTATAGGCACTTTAGTAAGCTGGGAGGAGATTGTTAGCTTCAATATGCTTATTGATTTGGTTTAGTGCAGCTTTTTCAAGAATTTTGGAGAGGAATGTTTAACTTGACACTAGGCAGTGATCTGCCAAGGCCGCGATATTGCGAGAATGTCGCGTAAAATTTACGATTGTCGCGCTAAAATTGGTCTAGAAGCGCCAATTGTCACGTTACGAAAATTTTGGGGACGAATGTGCCTGTGAACAACCGGAACTGAGTACGAATCGTTCACATTTACTTCCGCATCTCAATTGAAGAGTTTCCCGCAAAAAAGTCACTTTGACTCGCCAGCAAAGAGACAATGAACAATTTTAAGCTATGTTTCTGTATCTGCAGACAAGAAAAACGTTCAGTCTAATGATTTACAGCCTTTTACTTTATGCTGCTTAATAAACAGCTCCATAGACCACAGAAACCCCGATGTTGTTACCGTCCACCCACTGTTGCTTACCGTTCCCCACCCATGTCTCGGCAGGTGAAATGGAAACAGATCCGTTGACTGCCCTATCATCTCAAATACTTAAAATCATTACAAAATTAAACCCCAAATTGTGCAGAAAATTTGGATGAAGCCTAAAAGTAAAGTGACTCCAAATTTCAGGAGGGTTGATTTAATAAGTATACCAATTATTGGACTACAATCAATACTTCAGTTCTAGTAATGTTACTGATTTATATTATTGACATAATTATGGTTAAAAGTTGTTGTCCCCAAGATTTTTTGATTCTTGGCAGATCACTGCACTGGGCGATAGTTTTGCAGTTCAAGTGGGAGACCTTTCTTCTTCAACAAAGGTTTTATCACAGCACTTTTCCATTCCCCAGGGAACACACCAGATAGCAGTGATCGATTTACAATTTCTGTCACAACGTGAGCAAGTTGTGAAAAATGCTCCTTTAATTTCTTAGTCTGTAGCACATCAAGTTCACAAGTTGTAGATTTTGATGCGTATACAAGTTTCAAAATATCGTTTTCGGAAAGTGGTTTGAACACAGTAAATGTATTCATAATCACAGGTGGATTTGAGTAGGAAGAATTACCATTGCTGGGTGTTTCAGTTGATATGTTGTCAAGATCATTTCTCAACTTGATTATTTTATCAGCAAAGTATGTAGAAAGTCATTTGCCAAAGATACTGCACTGTGTGTAATGGGAGCGGATTGTCCTTCAACCTTTCCAGTAAATCGGATGTTACAGCATATAGCTTTTTGATGATTTCTTCTGCTTCTCCAATCTTGTTCTGGTAGTACTCATCATTGGCCCTAGAAAGTTCAGCACTATATATATTTCTTACACCAATATACACTTTCTTTGACAGGTCAGATTTGTCATTCATAAAGATTTTCTCTATAAATTAATGTCTTCATTTCTCAACTTCTTTATCACCGCCCCCCCCCCCCCCCCACACACACACACCCCACTCCCAACACACACACACATTACCCAACTGTATTTATTTCCTAAAAACGTATTACAATGTAATGGTTAGAAAACACGATGAACTTAGCTCAATTTGAATTTGAATTTGAACTCTGGGCGGGGCATATGTTCTCCATGATGATTTGATAAAAGATGCTGTTTCTTAAATCATTTGTCTTTCACCTCTGATTCATGTGTGGAAGTTGGCAGTTACTTTCAGAGAACAGGTTTGTACTGGTATAGAGAACAGGAACACTGGTTAGGCCAGAGTTTTTTTATCTTTCGTTTTACGGGAGATTTTTGAAAAATGAGCAGGGGGAGGAGGGAATAAAAATAAAAATAAAAAGCTTGAAAGTGAGCATCTCGGAAAAAAATAAAAATAAAATAGAATTTTTTAAGATTTTTTTTATTTTGATGAACTTTCGTTTCAAGTTTTGTTTACTTGCGTTTGTGTCCAATATTTAATATTGTGATGTATTGTTATGTTTTAAGACTATAAAAGCCATTTATACAGGATGAACATTGAATAAAATTTTCATGCATGCTTGTGAATAAACTGCTTCAGGCACTGTAACTCACACTGGCAAGTCTTTAAAATTCAGAAAGCTTGTTTTACTTAATTTAAGTGGAAGACAAAAATTATTTTATCTGTTACAACAGCCACAGTAAATTTCAGTGACAGCAAGTAGAGACTAAACACGTCTGGTATAAAGTGGCTTAATTGAAAGATTAAACGAAACTTACCTGTTGAAGTTTGATCTTAATTCTGTTATGCCAAGTGGTCAGGAATTATTTGAGATGAACATGTGACTGCCGGACGCTGATAAGCCTCAGACTTTAAAGCACAATGAGTGCATGGAGAGAGTAGTATTTAATAAGTACTTGGGTGGGACCATTGGGAGGGCATATAATTCCTGGCCACTTGGCATAACAGAATTAAGATCAAACTTCAACAGGTAAGTTTCGTTTAATCTTTCAATTCAATTATGCCAAGTGGCCAATCAGAATTATATGAGGTTTTAGAGTCCATGCAATCACTGTAATAACAGAGCAAACTTGTAATACAACAAAATATGTTTCAAGCTTGTTTAATTTGTTATGTACATATATACAACATGACAACAAAACTGTAAAGAATGCAAGCACGAATTTGAGAAACTGACTTTCGCGCTTACTAAATATAAGACTCTTTGTCGTATTACTAAACAACATGTAGTAAATTACAGATATCCTTATATGGCAAAAAAGTTTTCTACAGTACTACACAGTAATCTAACATTGTTTCATTTCTCCTTTAGTTTAGATAATAATGTATGACCAAATTCATCATTGCACTTTACTGGCCTGTCATAGAATTTTCTAAAATTACTTTTTCGTGTCCAGCCAGCAGTTTTCAAGATTGTGTCAATAGGTATATGTCCTTCAACTGCACTACATGCAGCCGCTCTTACACTATGAGGCTTGAATATAGTCATGTCTATGCCTGCAAATTTTAGCAATGTTTTGATCCACCTTGCTATAGTGGATTTTGTAACTGGATTATGAGGTTTCTTCAAAGCTACAAACAGTTGTGTAGACTGCCTTAATGAACTAGTAACAATCAAATAATGACGTAAGCATTCAACAACACACAATTTTTCATTTTGTTTAAACTGTTTCAAGAAAATTTCCTTGAGATGCCTGTTAGCGCTCGATTGCTTTAACATATCACCAATCCTAATTTTTACACCATCATTTATAAATTCAATGTTTCTAACATCTACAAAAGATAAAGTCTGGCATCTTTGGCCAGTTGTTAATCCTAACAGTATCACTAACTTGTATGTTAACGTTGTGAACTCTAGATTTTCATTATTCCCTAAATCGCTGATGAATTTCAGAACCCTTTCTACATCCCATGTGTTTTTGCAACGTGGCAAGCTAGGTGATTTTAAGAACATTGCCTTTAATAATCTTTTTACTTGCGTGTTTTCCCAACTGAATATCACTGGTAATTTCTAATAAACTTGATAGTTAGGATCTTGCTGTATTATGGCCGCTATATTTTAAACCATTATTATACAACTGTGTAAGAAACAACAGTACGTCCTTTACATTGGGATTAAATTTATCAACTTCGCTTGAATCGCAAAACTGCACCCACTTTTTGTAATACGCGCAAATACTGTTTGGCTGTTGATAATTGCCAGGATGACAAGAGTTAGGTCTGTAACTTCTGATGATAAGCCGTCACTAATGAGCTTTTCCCTGATATCGGGAAAACACCTAATCTCATTCGACTTAGAGCATGTTCTTGTCCTGGAGTTCTCGAGTTGTACAGTATTTCTCGCACAGGTGGCAGGAGATAGCTTTGTCCCGATATCATCCTGAGAAGTCGCGGAAACCATACTTGGGTTGTGAATACTGGTGCCACTAACACTGCTGTTGCCTGCTCCTTGTCCAGCTTCTGTAATACTGCTGCAATCAGGCTAAAAGGAGGGAAAATATATACACGATTAAATTTTTTCCAATTCAGAGAGAAAGCATTGACAGCATAAGCATTTGCATCAGGTGTGAATGACGCATATTTTTGCAGTTTTTTGTTAAGTTTTGATGCAAATAAGTCTATATCACAAGTAACATTTAATTTTCCCATCATTTTGTAGAAAACGTCTTGTTTAATTGACCATTCCATGTCACTAGAAGTTAATCTTGAAAGTTTATCGGCCATTACATTTTCAACTCCCGGAATATGGAAAACACTAAGAATAATACTTCTCTTTTCACACCACAACCAAATGGTGCATGTTCTTGTCCTGAGTTAGTTCATTTAATTCTTTAACTCGACCTCCCATTTTTGTGAGGTACTTGATAGCCACAGTATTGTCTAACATTAAATGAATATGTGCATTTGCGCAATTTTCACATAAAAATTGTAATGTGCAGAACGCTGCTTTGAGTTCGAGATAATTTATATGGTGAATTTTTTCTTGGCTTGACCATAAACCTGACACTTTAACATCATTAGTCCTGTCATAAGCACCCCACCCAAAATTTGAACTATCAGACTCTATATACATCACGGGGTCGGGTAGATTTATATGTCTAAATGAGAAGTCAATGTTCCTAATCCACCACTGCAGACAATGTTTACCTTCGTGTGTCTTAGTTATTTTTGAATCAAAATTTCCTTTGTTTATTTTTAATGCCGTGTCTCGTTCAAGCTCTAATTGCTTGTAATGTAAACCAGCGTATTGAACACCCGGTTCAATAGCAACTAATTTTCCTATCACCCGAGCGAATTCACGTATTGTAAATGTTTTAGACTGAATCAATGATTCGCAACATTGCTTAATATCTTCGCATTTTTCCGGTGTTGGTCGTACTATCATCTTAACTGAGTCTATTAAAAATCCCACAAATGCAATAACTTGCGTTGGTTCTACTACTGACTTTCCCGAGTGCACCGTAAAACCTAAGTCATCTACTAATGTCAGTGTGTCACGAATGTTATTTATGCATTCTTTCTGTGAATCAGACTGCAGAAAACTATCATCAATATATATTGCATTTGTGTGACCCATTTTCCTAAGTGTTGAGAAAACAGCCTTTAACATTTTTGTAAATAACCTGGGTGAGCTTGAAAGTCCATTTGGGAGAACTTGGAACTCGAAACATTTGTCATGAAATGTGAATCGGAGGTATTTCCTAAAATCTTTGTGAACTGGGATACTGTAGTATGCTTGTCTCAGATCGATGCTTGCAAACCAAGCATTTGGTTTTATCATTGTAAGAACATGTTTTAATGTCTCCATTTTAAAATGATGCTTTTTCACAAACTGATTAAGTGGTTTTAAGTTTAAGATTAACCTATGAGAGCCATCTTTTTTAGGCCTTAAGAAAATGTTTGACAGAACTTGATCTGGCGACTGGTCAACTATTTTGAGAACTTCCTGTTGCAAAAGTATTTTAAGCTGCTCTTGAATAATTTCTTCCTCTTTCTTAGAAAAAATAATTTTTGGAGGTGAACGCACAATATCAGGGATATTCTCACAGTCGAATTCGATTTTGCAACCATGTGTTACATTGTTCAAAACCCACTTGTCGGATGTTATTTTGTACCAGGCTGAAATATTGTTAGAAATATTGCCTGCCTTGAAAAATTCCCATTTATTGCACAACTTTCCATATAACACATGAGTACTTACATTACTGTCTAATTCTTTTGATTCCGGGCTTGTCCTTGAGGTCTCGGCCCGTTCACATGTCTGTGAGACAGGCCTTGCTTGGATAAAAAATCCTTCCCTGCTTGTTTGAAAGGACGCTTTGCTTGTGATGGCCCATATGTGTATGATGATGGCCGATGAAAGGATGCAGTTCCCTTCCTTGAATCTTCCTTGTGTCCTTCATTGTGCCTCTTTTTTACTTTTTTGTCGGGTTTCGCAATGTCCTTCCCAAGCTTTTTCATGTCAGATATGCTTTTTACTCTCTCTGACAGATTGTCACCAAATAAATTTTTTGAAACTGGTGTTTGTGGCTGGCAAAATTTGCTGAAATCAGATTTAAGTCCAGGCTTTAGCATTTTCCTTCTGAAATTTGTTATGTCCCTATGTGCATATGTTAACAACTCCATACATTCAAAAGCTTGGCCGAACCACTCTGTGCTCTGTTCCGTTTTGCACTCCAGAAGCGAATCCATCATGCAAAGTAATGGCACCATCGCTTTCCCGAGATACTGTTGAGTTGTCTGGAAACCACAATCTTGCATTCTAAGTGGTTTGGAAAGAACGTCGTCATTCCACATTTCTTCGTTAATTTTTGGTGGCGCAAGCAGTGGACAATTTTCGGGGTATTTTATTGCCTCACAGCGTTTTTTCCCTTTTTCAATGTCATAATTTGCGTTAATGGAATTCGTCACCGCTGTTGCTAACGTTTCATTAACGGGTGCACCTAGTTCCTCGTTACCGTCCACTTTTAATGTTATTGATTTTAACTTTTTAAGTTTTTCATCTTCCGCATACTGATTGCCGACCGGAAATGAGTCTTCGGTGTCGGCCGTATTTAACTCCTCGTCACTTACATCCGACTCATTTTCAGAGTCGGAAAGTGGCGCATCGTTTCCCGTAGAACCAGCTGCCTTCAGTTGTTTCTTCGTTACCAACGAATTGATCTTTTCATTCATTGATGCCAGTATTTCGGCAAAATCCTTCATATGTTTTTCATGTGAATCGAGGCGTTGATTCATTGATGAAATATCTTTCCTGTGGTCTTTCGTTTTTCCCACGCTATTGATTGGTGAGATCTCATCGCGGGAACTGTTCCCTTGTTTGATTGGCTTACTCGGTTTGTTTACCTCCCGAGTAGCGTAGTCCCCGCCGGAGAGAATGTTTTCCTGCACAGTGATTGGCTGAGCTACTTTCGCGGTATTTATATCACGTGATTGGTCACTTTTTGCCGAATCGCGCTCCGCGCTTGACTGATTACAAACCAAGGAATGTTTTGTATTGTTTTGCTCTTGTGCAAAATAGTCGTTGTTTATTATATAAACAACGTTTTGTTCAGGGTCAAACTGTCCCTCATATTTGATGGCACCTTGTGTGCTCTCGCTGGCCATAATGTGTCCTTGAGAAACACCAGCTTTAACAAATGTTCCAGTCTCTAAAATCCAGACAAATTTTCACCGATCACGTAATTTCCAGAGTTTAACACAATATGTCCGGTTTAACTCTCTAATTAAATTAGGTAAACGTTTATGTACAGTTAATAATGAATTTAAAATCCAGCAAAATTTACAAATATGTAGCATTAAAATGCTTAATTATCCGATTTCGTTTTAACATTTAAAGTCCAAGGTGTGTTCTTTGTCCGAAAGCCAAATTGATACTGAGGCTTATCAGCATCCGGCAGTCACATGTTCATCTCATATAATTCTGATTGGCCACTTGGCATAATAGAATTAGTAGTGTAGTAGTTTTGGTGGTTTGGTTTGCTTGCATCTTCTGCTGTGTAACCTCTGCTTTTTATACATAATATTTACTTATTGTATCTTTCACCAATATCATCTTTAATGAGCTAACTTTACAGTTTATGCCAGCTCATAATATACTGGATTTTATCAGCAAAATAAAGTATTTAATAACTTTGAATAACAGTCACAGTGCAGAGGGCAAGATTTTTTTTTCAGTGATGAAAAACGAAAGATAATCTAGCAAAAAGTAGGGATGGGAACGAATACTGAAATCAATATTCGAATATTCGGTTTGCCATATTCGAATATATTCGAATATTCGGTTAGTTTTAATGGAAGCTTTAAATTCTTATTAAGTGATTGGCATATACACAACGTATTCATTTGTTTAAAGCGTGGATCATCGTAACTTAGGCCAAAAAAATGTTTGTTTCGGGTAACCCGATCCTACATAGCGAAGCCCGCCGATCCTAGCGTTTTATTTCACGATTCTTTCAGTATAATCATGAACATATTTAACTAATTTAGTGTTTTAGCTTCAAAATGATACAAAAAATCCAAACGATTATAATTTAGACCGTCGCAATTTTATCTAAAAATAGCAGGTCGTCCCATTTAAACACGTGACGCGCTGTTGTATTACCGCCGCCATTTTGAAAAATTTCAATCGGCGTGTAAAAATCGTCGTGTAAAATGCAAATCAGGCTGACTTAAACCTCCTTCAACACGAACTTGTGCATCAGTCATACGTTTTTCTTGACTTTATTATTAACTACTTCAAAATTTAATTCGAATACGGCCGATTGCGGATGAAAACCGATTCTGCGGATGGTCTGCAACGTCGTACAAAATATTGTGAAAAGATCGACAATATCTACAAGTTTGGTATTGTTTTCGAAAAAAAAAATCTACAACTTGTTACATAAAACAGGCGCCAATAAAAATGAACAAAAGATAAAAAGATATCACATTTACGCCTAATACAAACTGTTAATCCGTAGCGATGACCCCAGGTAATTATGCATTGCAATTTTCTTGTTAATTGGACATCTTTTGACATGCATCTGACACACTGACGCCTGTTGCAAACTGTTAATAAGTAACGATGGCCCCTGCCAATTATGCATTGCTATTTTCTTGTTAATTGGACATCTTTTGATACGTGATAAACTAACATGACATGGTTTTATTCTGTATGTCTGGTTCATATTGCCCAAAATCAATGAAACTTATTTTGAAAAAAAAAAATACAATAATTTACGAATATTCGAATTTGATTTTCATATTCGAATATTCGACCGATTTTCGAATATTCGAATATTCGAACATTCGTTCCCATCCCTAGCAAAAAGTAATCTGAAAATTTACCTCATTTAACTCTGTGATTTGCACCTTTTTATAATACACTTAGTGCAAGTACTGAAGTTGCTTCTGTAATTTGCACCTTTTTATACTACACTAAGTTCAAGTACTGAAGTTGCATCACTTTTTGTCAAAATGTTGTCTCCAATAAAAAGTATTCTTTATTATTCTTTATACACTTATGAATTCTATCGAAGTTACAAAAGAAATGGACCATCTGTCTGAGATTTTGCCAACACTACCAGCTGCTTTATGCCAGACAGTCCCAAGCCTGTGTAAAGTGTGAGGGGTCACCATTGAAATAAAAATGTAAAAACAATCTGCTGTTACAAACATTTATTTGTTCTGCAAACAACTAATGTTTTGAATAAAATTTAATGTCAAAGCACCTTTGATATTGTATTACCTTTCTATGGCAAATTTGTAAGTTGAATCTATTGAAAACAAAATGTGAGTAAGACAATCTTTAGACAATTTAATACTTTTAATACTGTCACTTTTATGAAAGGAGTATTATTTATGTACAATAGTATTATTTCCCGAAAAATATATATTTTGAAAAGTGTCTAAAAAAATTTGGACACAATCATCGTCCATCCACCCGTGTAGAAAGAGAGAAAAAAAACGTTAAAGATTATCGGTAATTATTCAGTGATAAACTAAGTAATGTTGACCTTGTTTTCATGATTAATTTACACCCCCTCTAAGAGCTAAAAGAAGTGTGTCAGTATCTTGACATCTGAAGCGGAGATCAAAGCGGTATTTTTGCTCGAGATTGTCATGGCATTACGTCATGTTTTCGCGCCATGTGACACATCACTGTCTGATCGTACCGCATCGGTTCTTAAAATTGCTTAGAAATAGAAATCAATAAAAAATTTCTTCTTTAATTTGTTATCAAAAGCGAATGTGCTATATCCCGTATAAAAGGTAAATGTCTCAAACGATAGTTACTATAGTGGATATCCTACCTCTGTGACCTATTTGCCCTCAAGGAATTTACATTATTGTTTGACAAGAAAAACTTTTAAATTGTTGGTCAAAAAATACATGTACAAAGATTCATTTAAAACTTATTAAAAACCGCAGTGACATCACATTGCTTTATTTTAAAATCGCATTTCTACTTACGTTCACGAGGTCACGTAACCTATTCTGCCGCACTAACAGAAATCTGTTTGCCAAAAATCGTCTTACTCCATGTATTGTAATCGCAGCCGCTTTTTCATTATTTAAGATTTTTTTATTCTGTTTTTAGCTCACCTGTCACAAAGTGATAAGGTGAGCTTTTGTGATCGTGCGTTGTCCGTCGTCCGTCCATCCGTGCGTGCGTGCGTCCGTTCGTCCGTAAATTTTTGCTTGTGACCTCTCTAGAGGTCACATTTTTCATGTGACCTTTATGAAAGTTGGTCAGAATGTTCATCTTGATGATATCTAGGTCAAGTTCGAAACTGGGTCACGTGCCTTCAAAAACTAGGTCAGTAGGTCTGAAAATAGAAAAACCTTGTGACCTCTCTAGAGGCCATATATTTCACAAGATCTTCATGAAAATTGGTCAGAATGTTTACCTTGATGATATCTAGGTCAAGTTCGAAACTGGGTCACGTGCTATCAAAAACTAGGTCAGTAGGTCTAAAAATAGAAAAACCTTGTGACCTCTCTAGAGGCCATATATTTCACAAGATCTTCATGAAAATTGATCAGAACGTTCACCTTGATGATATCTAGGTCAAGTTCGAAAGTGGGTCACGTGCCATCAAAAACTAGGTCAGTAGGTCAAATAATAGAAAAACCTTGTGACCTCTCTAAAGGCCATATTTTTCATGGGATCTGTATGAAAGTTGATCTGAATGTTCATCTTGATGATATCTAAGTCATCTTTGAAACTGGGTCAGGTGCGGTCAAAAACTAGGTCAGTAGGTCTAAAAATAGAAAAACCTTGTGACCTCTCTAGTGGCCATATATTTCATGAGATCTTCATGAAAATTGGTCAGAATGTTCACCTTGATGATATCTAATTTAAGTTCGAAAGTGGGTCACGTGCCATCAAAAACTAGGTCAGTAGGTCAAATAATAGAAAAATCTTGTGACCTCTCTAGAGGCCATATTTTTCATGGGATCTGTATGAAAGTTGGTCTGAATGTTCATCTTGATGATATCTAGGTCAAGTTTGAAAGTGGGTCACGTGCCATCAAAAAGTAGGTCAGTAGGTCAAATAATGAAAAAACGTTGTGACCTCTCTAGAGGCCATATTTTTCATGGGATCTGTATGAAAGTTGGTCTGAATGTTTATCTTGATGATATATAGGTCAAGTTTGAAACTGGGTCAACTGTGATCAAAAACTAGGTCAGTAGGTCTTAAAATAGAAAAACCTTGTGATCTCTCTAGAGGCCATACCCTTGAATGGATCTTCATGAAAATTGGTCAGAATGTTCACCTTGATGATATCTAGGTCAGTTTTGAAACTGGGTCACGTGCCTTATAAAACTAGGTCAGTAGGTCAAATAATAAAAAAACCTTGTGACCTCTCTAGAGGCCATATTTTTCATGGGATCTGTATGAAAGTTGGTCTGAATATTCATCTTGATGATATCTAGGTCAAGTTTGAAACTGGGTCAACTGCGGTCAAAAACTAGGTCAGTAGGTCTAAAATTATTAAAATCTTTTGACCTCTCTAGAGGCCATATTTTTCAATGGATCTTCATGAAAATTGATCTGAATGTTCACCTTGATGATATCTAGGTCAGTTTCGAAACTGGGTCACGTGCGGTCAAAAACTAGGCCAGTAGGTATAAATAGAAAAACCTTTTGTCCTCTCTAGAGGCCATATTTTTCATGAGATCTTCATGAAAATTACTGAGAATGTTCACCTTGATGATATCTAGGTAAAGTTCAAAACAGGTTCACGTACCTTCGAAAACTAGGTCAGTAGGTCAAATAATAGAAAAACCTTGTGACCTCTCTAGAGACCATATTTTTCAATGGATCTTCATGAAAATTGGTCAGAATTTTTATCTTGATATATCTAGGTCAAGTTCAAAACTGGGTCACATGAGCTCAAAAACTAGGTCACTGTCAAATAATAGAAAAAACGACGTCATACTCAAAACTGGGTCATGTGGGAAGAGGTGAGTGATTCAGGACCATCATGGTCCTCTTGTTTAAAAAAGACTTAATACATATGCAAACTCTATTATGTAATATTTTTTAAAGAAAAAAACATGGACATATAGTCCCGGGCAGAACTGTTTAGTTTGATGCAACAGTCAAGTTTGGGGCCAATATATAGTAATAATAATATAGTTCTGTATTTCATCGGAAATTGGTGTTTTAGAGTTGGTTATTTTAGTGCTACTGATACTGTGTTAATACAAGTACATGCTAATAAGTCAAAACTACTCAATTTAAGGCATTTGCGCTACAATTTAGATGCGCTAATATGAGTACACTTACCGGTACAGTAATAGGTTCGAAATAGGGCTTAGCTATTTGGCCTGTAGGATTCAAACCATGGCAAAAGTTGAACTTCACCAAGTGATCCACATCCTCCTGTTAAACTATAACAATGAAACTTTATCTGCATAGAAAACCTTTTCATGCTCATCTACCAAGTTTATTCAAATCATGACCCCTGGGGTCACATAGACATACATAGTAGTAAACTTAAAATCTTCTGGAACCACAAGGCAGAGACCTTACATATATTGCATGTAGCATATTTTTCAGGTGAGCGATATAGGGTCATCATGACCCTCTTGTTTGTACTTTCTGGTCAAAAGTCTGAATTTTAAGCCCATAGTATTCATCATTTATTTACTTTTAGAAAGAAATAAGTAACTAAGATCGCGCTGTTTGAATTTTTACAAATGATTATATGAAAATTCGACCATTTTTATAGAATTTTGCCTACATTTCTGTCGATATCTTATTAAAATCATTATAGAATTCAAAAAGTATTATTTCTCAAGGGGTGTTGAAAACTTGAAGCGAAAATATTAAAAAATGAATGCACGTCACACGTGCTTGTGGAATGGAAAAGTACCGGCATGACGTTTTGATATCTTTATCTGTTTCCAGTCAATCCAGGTAGCGACTGAACCATCTCAAAGTTTGTTGACGTTTTGTAGATGTAATTTCTGAATTTTGGTAAAGTAAGGACGTAATAAAAAACCACTCGCCCAATTGGTCGAGTACACAGCGAGGTCCACTCGTCCTACTCAGACTTAACTCGCCAATGCGAGCAGGCGAGTGGAATTTTACATCCTGTTAATGCCGATAAATGTACGGCAAAACACGATATTTTGCACGCGTTAAACTCCCTTCCTGTGAAATTACGTCCAGGTGAAAATACACTAATTTTATTTTCTTTGGGGCTGTAAACAACCGACCGGCGGAAAAAATAAAATAAAACTCGGGAAAATGAATTTTAATTTTATTCCACTTTTGCAATATTTAGGACCAGCGCTCCCGTAAAACGAAAAATAAAAAAAAACTCTGGCCTTAGATTTACTGCTCAATGTCACATAACTGAAATACAGGAAAATGGTGTCAAACCCCAAAACTAACAAACAGTGAGAATACTGGCACTATTTAAAAATGATTCACAGACATTTTGTTTGCATAACCATCTACCTAAACTGTTCAAGCAAGCGGTGTAACTCTGGTGAGCGATCTATGGCCATCATGGCCCTTTTGTTTTACATTTTCTGTATGTTGAAGTGTGAGAATTTATCAACCAATTAATCACTCTTCAAGTTTTAATAGTATATGTTTGTTTTTGTTTAAGACACAGTAAATCATTAAACATGTGGTTGTAAGTGAAATCACAATTTTCTTTTCAGTAAAAGTAAAGGGCAGTGATATTCTGGACTTTTCCTCAGAGAGAGCGCCTGAACAAAGTGTATGATTCAAGTGATCCTGACCAGTCACACAAGACTCCGGAAATGGTAACAAGATATAATTTCTATAGTAATTTTGTGAAAAATCAGTTTTTTAACAGAATGCCTGAACCATACTTTGAGACAGTACATTTAGGACTTTGATGTCATACAGACTACAAATACACAGATCTAGGTGACTGTAAAATCATAGATATTCGAGGCAGGGTTGATTTACATGGATTATGTAATTGTATCAAATCCGCAAAGTTCAATTCGAATGAACAAATGAAACTTCCTTTTATTTTACACAAATTATTGTACCCGCAGTTATTGTTAGGGTTAACAATGAAATTTCATGCCTTGAAATCAGATGATCTCACATTAAACATTATTAAGCTTTTGGTGTCAGAGACTTAGGAGGCATTTGGTAGGAAATGCCCATATTGCTGGATGATCTTTCACAGAGTTATTGCCCTTTGATTATTCAGCATTACTATTCTATAGTACCATTTCTTGCATGGAAAGCCTCATCTAATGTACTTTGTTACCAAAGTATTTGAGTTGTATGATTTTGGCAAGAAAGTTAGCTAAGAAGATGTCAATATATGCTGTGAAATGTGTGGTTCCCGTAGTAAGATATATAGTCAAGACTCAGAATGTCTAGTAAGACTGCTCAAACCAATAGTGTTCAAATTTCCATACAGGTACAAGATGCTATATAGAGATTGAAGAAAACTTTGATTTAATCACTTATTAACAAAATGAAAAGATCTTTCATTTCATTATATTATTTTCCTTGTATCTGTGAAATTAAAGATACTATTGGATATGATACAGATTTGGTTAGGGGACACTTCTATGACGTTTGAATCAATTCCTTTGCCTCAGGGAAACTGTATGTAAATTTATCTTGGGCTTAGAATATTTTCATCGAAATTCTTAGTTGAAAAAGGGACACTAGACTGCCGAAGTGAGATATATTTTGTTTTTAAATGTTGGTGTAAGGTGTTAAATAGCTTTTAATACTGGTGAAGTTATAAATACGCTGGAAGAATGCTTCAGTCCTTAGTGTGGCGCGAACTGCGAATTCCTACTTAAGTCTAATTTATCAGCTCTTGCATATATAAAATGTACATAATTTTGCGTTAGGTATTTCATCTTACATCTTATGTCTAAGGTATTAGGCATTAGATATTTCATCTTATGTCAAAGGTATTAGGAATTAGGTACTTCATCTTATGTCTAAGGACTTTAGTCCTTTAAAAAACAAAACAAGAAAAAACCCCAGAAAAAGACAGAAAATAAGAAATGGGTTTTATTTAGTGTGTTTATGGGCAGTAATGAAATACATAATGCTGCATATGTCCTTTTGCACCAGTTTAAGCAATCCTCTATTTTTAGGAACAGCCAAACCCGGACTTCCTTTTACAATAAGTATATTTTAACTAAGTCATGGTCTGGTTTTGTTAACCCAAACCACAATACCAGATGTACAACGTAACATGTTTAATAACAATCCTAGGTCTGATGACTCTAGTTTAAATACTTTTTGAGATATACATGACATATATTCGGACAGACGTACTGACAAGAACTATTTTAGGACTCCCATAAAACAACAAGAAACAAAAGCTGTCTGTTGACAGTGCACTCGACTATTCGAAGAATTGATGGAAGTAAGGGTTCAAAATATTAAGATTTTCTGAAAAAGAAAAAAATATAGATAAGACAAACAATCTACCTGTATTTGTGGATCTGGATACATCTTGCATTATATGGCAATGTGTGGCAATGATGGTAAGCAAGTGTTCAAAGTTTCGAAGTTATATATCAAACATTTTAGACAAAATATGGAATTGTATGCGAAACGTAACTAATTTTTATGCCAAAAGAAAACGCCATGACTGAGCTTAAGACCTTGTCCTATGTAGTCTTTCCTACATATGTTTACTATGCAAACAAGTGGTCATCACAAAAAGTTGGATAAAGGTATTTCTATTTCTGTCTCTAAGAGCTTCAGAAAGGGATCAACTGCCCCGTGTTTAAACTACAGACAACGTTTGATGAAAATTCAACAAAAGACTTCATGAAAAAAAAATGTTTAAAGGTATTTCTGTGTTTAGCTCTAGAGGACCCTACAAGGGGACCATTGCGCGTTTTGAAACAAATTTGGAAATAACCTTATAATGGTGGTACAGACCAGGTTTGATCAAGATCCATCATGGTGTTCATAGCAGAAGTCATTTAAAGCTTTTTTCTAGTTTTAGCTCTAGTGATCACCAAAAGGGGTAAAGTGCCACAAGCAGTAATCGTTAACGGCCGCCAGTTTTGTTTCCCTATTGAGAACTAGGCAAATCTAACTTTTGATAAGTAACACACAAGATATAACACCTAAGAGGTAATACGCAACATGTAAGAGGTAACTGATAGCACGTTACACATAATATGTCATACATAAAAGGTTATGCATAAAAACTAAGACAAAATGTCCCTAATAATAGGCTTCCGTATTATTCACAGAATTATTGCCCTTTTATTATTCAGCATTAGTAAACAATTGTAAAAAGATAAAATCCTTACAGATTTTCACATTGTGCTAAGTTGATGAATTCCCCTTCTGTGCTTTTAGTATGCAATAATTTTACATTGGGTAGAGTCCATCAGTTTTACCAATATTTTGTTGTTCTCATATGTTAAAGCGGCAATTAGTTGGCAGGCCTACTGTGTCACCTTTTTGTCAGTTTTGTTATTGACAGATTTATCTCAGTTAAAAATAGTAGTCCATTAACATTAACTAGTATCATTTATATTATGGTTTTGATATTACTTCTTCAAAAAAATATTGAATTTGTATAAAATTAAATTTTATTTAAGAAATAAGTCAATTTATCTGTTTTAGAGCATATCATACGTTAGTCTTACTTTAAGCCATTTTCAGTGTAAGCCTTTTTCAGTGCAGAGTGTAGTTCCCTTTTACTGGAATAGCAAAAAGTTTAACAAGGATTGTCCTGTGTCTGCTGTTCATTACTATGTGGCATGCTTTGTGCGGCATTGATTTTCAACAATTTTTAGCTCAACTTTACAAAGTATATGGAGAGCTGTCCTACTCACCCGGAAACCTTCCGCATCCCCACATTTCCTACCTAACTTTCATAAAACTGTCAGAATGTATGTTGCTATGGAATTTAAGTAAAATGTAACACTGGGTTACCTGAGGTAAAAGCCTAAGTCACTAGATCAGATCTTAGAAACACATTGTTAACACTCTAGAGGTCACATTTACTGTCTGATCTTCATATTAAATCTTTGTCAGAATAGTCTAGGTCAATTTCAATATAGGATTACAATGTCTAAAACCAAGACACTTGGCAGGGTTTTCCCTGACGCACATATCCTGCGTCATAGTCACTTTTCTGAGAAATGACCCGTAAAAATAAATTCTGTGCATCACAGTGGACGCAATTTCTTGAAAATCTAAATCAGGCCAGTTTTGTTTACAAAGAGCGATTTTCTGAAAATTTACTTTCAGTTTCATAATTATATGCAGACAGCGTCACCGATTTTCTATATTTGCGTCGATTCACATTTCACAAATTTAATACCCAGTCCGATACGTTGACTGATTTACACTTTGTAACAGTTGTTATCTCTGCTCGCTACTGTACCAGTAATACCAGTCTGCTGTTTACTAAAAATTAAAATTGCTCAAAAGCAAAGCAAGCTGATGATGTTTATGACGTCGTTGGCAGCAAGTACAGCAGGACCCAGCGGTTCAAATCACCTGTTTGTACAATAACACTGCCTGGTGAAAGTACTAAAATCTATTTTAGCACAAAGTCAAACATCAGCTGTTTTTATTGTAAGCTCACATGTCACAAAGTGACAGTGTAAGCTTTTGTGATCGCGCAGCGTCCGTCGTCAGTCGTCCGTGCGTGCGTCCGTGCGTAAACTTTTGCTTGTGACCACTCTAGAGGTCACATTTTTCATGGGATCTTTATGAAAGTTGGTCAGAATGTTCATCTTGATGATATCTAGGTCAAGTTCAAAACTGGGTCAACTGCGGTCAAAAACTAGGTCAGTAGGTCTAAAAATAGAAAAACCTTGTGACCTCTCTAGAGGCCATACTTTTGAATAATAATAATGATATAATAATAAAAAAAAATAAAATAATATCTTGATGATATCTAGGTCAGGTTCAAAACTGGGTCACATGAGCTCAAAAACTAGGTCGCTATGTCAAATAATAGCAAACAATGTTGTACTCAGTTCAATTTCAAAACTGGGTCATGTTGGGACAGGTGAGCGATTCAGGACCATCATGGTCTTCTTTTTTATTACTGGCCATAGGGAAAAACCGAGACCACTTTCCTATGGTACAACATGGATGTTATCTCCAATTTTTAGGTGTATTTTGACATAATATTATCTTTACCTTGTCAGAATTATGTCTCCCCCACCCCCTCTGTTTTTGCCCTGTCCGTCCGTCCGGACGTCACACTTCATTTCCGAGCAATAACTGGAGAACCATTTGACCTAGAACCTTCAAACTTCATAGGTTGGTAGGGCTGGAGGAGACGACCCCTGTTGTTTTTGCAGTCACTCTGTCAAAGGTCAAGGTCACGGGCCTGAACATGGAAAACCATTTCCGATCAATAACTCGAGAACGTCTTGACCCAGAATGTTGAAACTTCATAGGATGATTGGTCATGCACAGTAGATGACTCCTATTGATTTTGGGGTCACTCCGTTGAAGGTCAAGGTCACAGGGGCCTGAACATGGAAAACCATTTCCCATCAATAACTCGAGAATGACTTGACCCAGAATGTTGAAACTTCATAGGATGATTGATCATGCACAATAGATGACCTCTATTGATTTTGGGGTCACTTCGTTGAAGGTCAAGGTCACAGGAGCCTGAACATGGAAAACCATATCCGATCAATAACTTGAGAACCACTTGACCCAGAATGTTGAAACTTCATAGGATGATTGTTCATGCACAGTAGATGACCCCTAGTGTTTTTGGGGTCACTCTGTTGAAGGTCAAGGTCACAGGGGCCTGAACATTGAAAACCATTTCCGGTCAGTAACTTGAGAACCACTTGACCCAGAATGTTGAAACTTAATAGGATGATTTGTCATGCAGAGTAGATGACCCCTATTGATTTTGGGGTCATTCTATAAAGGTCAAAGTCACAGGGGCCTGAACTTGGAAAACCATTTCCGATCAGTAACTTGAGAACCTCTCGACCCAGAATGTTGAAACTTCATAGGATGATTGTTCCTGCAGAGTAAATGACCCCTATTTGTTTTTGGGGTCACTCCATTAAAGGTCAAGGTCACAGGGGCCTGAACAATGATAACCGTTTCCGATCAATAACTTGAGAACCTCTTGATCCAGAATGTTGAAACTTCATAGGATGATTGAACATGCAGAGTTGATGACCCCTATCGATTTTGGAGTCACTCTGTTAAAGGTCAAGGTCACAGGAGCCTGAATATGGAAAACAATTTCCGATCAATAACTTGAGAACCACTTGACCCAGAATGTTGAAACTTCATAGGATGATTGAACATGCAGAGTAGATGACCCCTATTTATTTTTGGGTCAGTCTATTAAAGGTCAAGGTCACAGGGGCCTGGTGATGTAAAATCATTTCTGGAAAATAACTTTAGAACCACTTGACCTAGAATGTTGAAACTTAATAAGATGATTGGACATGCAGAGTAGATGACCCCTATTAATTTTGGGGTCACTTGATGAAAGGTCAAGGTCACAGGAGCCTGAACAGTTGACATGAGAACCACTAGGGCAAGAGTGTTGAAACTTAGCGGGATGACTGGACATGCTAAGTAGATGATCCCTATTGCAGCCAACCATCAGTGTCTCTTTGACTTTCGCTCCTGACCCCTATTGACTTCTTGCCTATAGGACTTTGCATTGGGGGAGACATGCGCTTTTTTACAAAAGCAATTTCTAGGGGTTTTTTTCTTTTCAGTTAAATTTCTTCAACTTCTTGTTAATCCCCCGCCGTGGCGGAGGGATTATAGGAATGGTCTGCGTCCGTCCTTCTGTCCGTCCCTCCTTCTGTCCGTCCTTCCGTCCGTAACAAAATCGTGTCCGGTCCATATCTCCTAAACCCCTTGAAGGATTTTCATGAAACTTGGGTCAAATGATCACCTTATCAAGACGATGTGCAGAACCCATGTGTCAACCTTGTCAGTTCAAGGTCAAGGTCACAACTCAAGGTCAAAGGTTTGAGCCTGTCATTTTGTGTCCGCTCTATATCTCCTAAACCCCTTGAAGGAATTTTATAAAACTTGGGTCAAATGATCACTTCATCAAGACGATGTGCAGAAACCATGAGTCAGCCATGCCGGCTCAAGGTCAAGGTCACAACTTAGGGTCAAAGGTTTGAGCCTTCCATTTTGTGTCCGCTCTATATGTCTTAAACCCCTTGAAGGAATTTTATAAAACTTGGGTCAAATGATCACTTCATCAAGACGATGTGCAGAACCCATGAGTCAGTCATGCCGGCTCAAGGTCAAGGTCACAACTTAGGGTCAAAGGTTTGAGCCTTCCATTTTGTGTCCGCTCTATATCTCCTAAACCCTTTGAAGGATTTTCATCAAACTTGGGTCAAACGATCACCTCATCAAGGCGATGTGCAGAACTTATGAGTCAGCCATGTCGGCTCAAGCTCAAGGTCACAACTGAAGGTCAAAGGTTTGAGCCTTCCATTTCGTGTCCGCTCTATATCTCCTAAACCCCTTGAAGGAATTTTATAAAACTTGGGTCAAATGATTACCTCATCAGAACGATGTGCAGAAATTATGAGTCAACCATGCCAGCTCAAGGTCAAGGTCACAGCTAAGGGTCGAAGGTTTGAGCCTTCCATTTGGTGTCCACTCTGTATCTCCTTAACCCCTTGAAGGATTTTCATCAAACTTGGGTCAAATGATCACCTCATCAAGAACTCATGAGTCAGCCATGTCAACTCAAGGTCAATGTCACAACTGAAAGTCAAAGGTTTCAGTTCTGTATCTCCTAAACCCCTTGAAGGATTTTCATGAAACTTTGGTCAAATGATCACCTCATCAAGACATTGTGCAGAATTCATGAGTCAGCCATGTCAGTTCAAGGTCAAGGTCACAGCTAAAATCAAAGGTTTACCCTTTCACTATCCATAGCAGTGGCGGGGGATTTAGCTGTCTTTCAGACTGCCTTGTTTCAAGTTTTGCAGTGTACTTGCACTAAATATGGAAAATAAGTGAAGTAGCTATAGCTAGGCTTTGATTTGAAAATATTTCTGTATTTCACGTTATTGAAGGAAGGTATATAGAGAGTTACAAATGGATATGTTTAGACAAATGTGCACATTTTTTGCCATATATATTCAAAATGCTTTAAAGTTGTTAAGATATCTTACATTAATGAATTTGTAAATTATCTTTTTTGCAGTCTATTAGCAAAGACTGACTGCATTGTGAAGGTAGATGGTGTGAAGTTACTAGCTCCTATAACATCATGTGACAAAAGTTTTTTGTATTGGAATGAATTACATAGACCATTGTGAGGAACAGAATGCTCCAGTTCCAATAGAACCAGTGATCTTCAACAAGTTCCCAAGTTGTATAATTGGACCAAACGATAACTTAACATATCCTAAAGAGACAGAGGTAAAGCTAAGTCTGAAGCTTGACTATGTGCCCCTATTTCTTTGTATTAATATGAACATAAAACATTTTTATAACTGGACATTGTGTGTAACTGCTACAATGGTAGTTTTATTTGAGAGACAGAACAGAGGTTGTAATTTCATGCTTGTTCTGGTGCATGTACATGTAAGATCATTCTTTATTTCAAGTATCTGACATTTAAAAACTAGAAAAACACAATTCATCCTTTAGGCTACACAATCAAACTATGTGTAGAACAAGTCTGATGTTTAAAACATAGATTAACATGAAGCATGCAACTTGCCTAATTTTACTGTTATGTACAGGGATTTACCACATGTATTTGTACAAATACTAGTCTTGATAATGCAACCCCTTGTCTGCAGACTGGCTCTGATAGTTGCTGTCAGATTTGGGCAGTTTACAGACTACATGCTTTATCATCAGAAAATATGTTGCAAAATTGTTGTACAAAACCCAATCTAGCTACATCAACAAAGTGAGAGCTACAATGCAGTGCATTAGCTATTTACATAGAGCATGAATAATATGCTTCATCCATTTAAATAGGGGCCTCTGGGGCCGAGTGGTTAAGATTGCTTACTTCAAATCACATGTCCCTCATCGACGTGGGTTTGAGTCTCACTCGAGGCATTGAATTCTTCATGTGAGGATGCCATCCAGCTGGGTTACTGTTACAGAAGGTTGGTGGTTCTACCCAGGTGCACGCTTGTGATGAAATAATGCACAAGAGGAGCTGGTGTCTTCTTCCACCATAAAAGCAGGAAAGTCGCCATATGACCTATAACTGTGTCAGTGCAATGTTAAACCCAACAAAATAAATAAATCATCCATTTTAATAATATTTATTGGCATAATTAATTCCCTTGGATTGTAGAATATGCAAAGATGTCTCATGTGTCAGAAGTCTTCTTTTCCTAAATATTTTATTACCTCTTGTAAGCACTATCAGGATTTGTTTTTAGCTCACCTGAGCACGGTGTGCTCAAAGGTGAGCTTTTGTGATTGCCCTGTGTTCGTCGTCCGTCGTCAACAATTTGACTGTTAACACTCACAATTTTGGCCCAATCTTAATGAAACTTGGTCAGAATGTTACCCTTAATAAAATCTTAAGACAAGTATGATATTGGGGCAACTGGGGTCAAAAACTAGGTCACCAGATCAAATCAAAGGAAAAGCTTGTTAACACTCTAGAGGTCACAATTTTGGTCCAATCTTAATGAAACTTGGTCATAATATTACCCTCAATAAAATCTTGGACGATTTCGATATTGGGTCATCTGGGGTCAAAAACTAGGTCACCAGGTCAAATCAATCGAAAATCTTGTTAACACTCTAGAGGTCACAATTTTTGCCCAATCTTAATGAAACTTGGTCAGAATATTACTCTCAGTAAAATATTAGACAAGCTTGATACTGGGTCATCTGGGATCAAAAACAAGGTCACCAGGTCAAATCAAAAGAAAACCTTGTTAACACACTAGAGGTTATAATTTTGGCCCAATCTTAATGAAACTTAGTCAGAATATTACTCTCAATAAAATCTTGGACAACTTCAATATTGGGTCATCTGGGGTCAAAAACTAGGTCACCAGGTCAAATCAAAGGAAAAGCTTTTTAACACTGTAGAGGCCACATTTATGACTGTATCTACATGAATTTTGGTCAGAATGTTAATCTTAATGGTCTCAAAGTCCAGGTTGAATCTGGGTCATGTAGGATCAAAAACTAGGTCACCAGGTCAAATCAAAGGAAAAGCTAGTTTACACTGTAGAGGCCACATTTATGACCATATCTTAATGAAACTTGGTCAGAATGTTGATCTTGATGATCTTCAGGTCAAGTTCAAATTTGGGTCATGTGGGGTCAAAAACTAGGGCACTGGATCAAATCAAAGGAAAAGCTTGTCCACATTTATTACTTTATCTTCATGAAACTTAGTCAGAATGTTAATCTTGATGATCTTTAAGTCAAGTTCAAATCTGGGTCATGTAGGGTCAAAAACTAGGTCATCAGGTTAAATCAAAGGAAAAGCTAGTTAACACTTTAGAGACCACATTTATGACCATATCTTAATGAAACCTGGTCAGAATGTTAATCTTGATGATCTTTAGGTCAATAGGTCAGGTGAGCGATACAGGGCCTTCATGGCCCTCTTGTTGTATAATTGGCCAATAAAATAGCTATTGTAAGTGTACTTATATTAGCGCAGCTAAATTTTAGCGCAAATGCCTTAAATTGAGTAGTTTCAACTTATTAGCGCATACTTGTATTAGCGCAGTATCAGCAGCGCTAAAATAACCAATTGGCGGTATCTGAAATGAAATACGGAATGACCCGAACTTTCAAGAATGAAGCCTGTTCATGCAAACTGGCTTATTTCTGCCCGTCAGAGTGCGAAAAACTCTACAATACTAAATTGCTGGAGGCTGACTGGCATTCGTAATGAAATAGACCAGGCAGGCAAATAAACATGCATAGGTCTACAGTATGACATTGAATCTACATTCGTTTAGATCAGTGTTAATATGTATACTGTAAATTTGTACTTGTATACAGAGCAGAATGGTGATAATTGTTTGTTTTCAAATTCACGCTTGGTTTTCAAAGCAGTAAGATGTTATGGTAACGGTCGTAATTAGTGCGACCAGACAAACTGGCTATCTACTCCGAAGGTATTATACACGATGTTTACAGACAATGGCGAAGATGAAATAATGCAACTTAATTTACAAAAATAGATCACCTTTTCACTAATATTCAGAGAGGTTTAATTATTCTATTAAAAACTTTCTGCAGAATAATAGTTAGGAATGCAGTTACTGACATATTTACACAATAAATATGTATTTCTCTGTGTTCTGTTGAATTGTAATTATGGTATTCTCAATACAATAAATGCTACTTTTTTTATTAGGAAAGCCTTTCTTTTCAGTCAAATATTAGCGCTAGACCTAAATTAGCGCATGCCCGATCCCGCTAATAGCGCAAAAATTAGTACTCCGCTAATATTAATACACTTACAGTATTTTGACCTTGTCTGCACAATAGCAGTTTCATTTATGATTTGAATTTAATTGAACTTGCACAAAACTTGTGTCACCATAAGATCTCGGTTCCTTTCTTGAACCGGCCAGATCCCATTATGGGTTCCAGAGTTATGGTCCCTGAAAGGGCCAAAATTAGCTATTTTGACCTTGTCTGCACAATAGCAGCTTCATTTATGATTTTATTTTAACCAAACTTGCACACAACTTGTATCACCATAAGATCTGGGTTCTTTTCTTGAACTGGCCACATTCCATTATGGATTGAAGAGTAATTGCCTCTGATGGGGCCATAATAAGCTATTTTGACCTTGTCTGCACAATAGCAGCTTCATTTATTTGATTTTAACCAAACTTGCACACAACTTGTGTCACCATAAGATCTTGATTCTTTTTTATACGCCCGAAGGGACGTATTATGTATCGCCTCGTTGTCCGTCTGTCTGTTGGTTAGCAATTTCCCTTCCGCTCTGTAACTCTTGAACCCCATGAAGGATTTCAAAGAAACCTGACACAAATGTTCACCTCATCAAAACGACGTGCAGAGTGCATGTTTTGGATGGCTCACTTCAAGATCAAGGTCACACTTAGTGGTCAAAGGTCATATGACTTTGTTTTGTGTGTATATGGCTCTGCATTGCAGTGCTCTTGTTTTTATTTGGAGGATCCTTCTTTTGTTCACTTACAATTATTTTTTTTATCACTTCCTCTTTATGTCACTATAAATAGCTTATTTAGGAACTTTTATTATGGTCGTAGGGAAAACCCGAGACCCATTTTCTGTGGTACAACATGGATGGTACCTCCAATATTTATGTGGGGTCAGAAACTAGGTCATCAGGTCAAATGAAAGAGCAAGGAGGGGGCACATTTTTTATTCTATCTTCATAAATTTTGGTCAGAGTGTTTGTTATATTGAAGTCTTGGACAAGATCTTATCTAAGTCACATGGGGTAAAAAATAGGTCAGTAGGTCAAATCAATGAAAATGCTTGTTTACACTCAAGAGGCCACACTTTTTGGTCCAATCTTACTGAAAATTGGTCATATTTGTCTCTGTGTAATCACTAGGTAAAACATGTTTATACTGTTATGGTGTGTAACACGGGTGAGTTACCAAGGGCCATCTTTGCCCTCTTGTTTAGTTAGATTTTTAGATGTAAGATGGTATCTTAGTACCCACTAAAGGAAATGGATTATAACTTTACACACTTGTCCACTGTTACGAGCTGATAAGCACTGTGCAGGTTCCATAACCCTGTTTTGCATTTTTACAACTCTGAATTTTGATAGAATTATGTCCCTTTTAAATTAGAATTTTTTGATAAAATTTTTGATAAAGTCAAATATCTCTATTAAAGTTTTTGACTAGAAACTTAAAATAGTTATTAACTATCAAAATCTACACCAGGAACAATCCCCATTACTTTGATTTTGACAGATTTATGTCTTTTTTTAACTTGGAATTTTTAGCTCACCAGAGCACAAAGTGCTCAAGGTGAGCTATTGTGACCAATCATTGTCCGACGTCCGTCGTGCGTCGTCCGTCAACATTTGCCTTGTGAACACTCTAGAGACCACATTTTTGACCCAATCTTTATGAAACTTGGTCAGAATGTTTGTCTTGATGATCTCTAGGTCAAGTTCGAAACTGGGTCATGTGGGGTCAAAAACTCAAATCATAGGAAAAGCTTGTGAACACTCTAAAGACCACATTTTTGACCCAATCTTTATGAAACTTGGTCAGAATGTTTGTCTTGATGATCTCTAGTTTGAAACTGGGTCATGTGGGGTCAAAAACTAGGTCAGTAGGTCAAATCATAGGAAAGCTTGTGAACACTCTAGAGACCACAATTTAAGTTTGAAACTCATGGGAATTAGTCAGAATGTTGGTTATGATAAATTATAGGGCAAGTTCGAAACTGGGTCATGTGGGGTCAAAAACTAGGTCTGTAGGTCAAATCATAGGAAAAGCTTGTGAACACTGTAGAGGCCACTTTTTTGACCCAATCTTTAGGAAACTTGGTCAGAATGTTTGTCTTAATGATCTCTAGGTCAAGTTTGAAACTGGGTCATGTGGGGTCAAAAACTGGGTCAGTAGGTCAGATCAAAGAAAAAGCTTGTGTACACTCTAGTGACCACATTTTTTGACCCAATCTTTAGGAAACTTGGTCAGAATGTTTGTCTTAATGATCTCTAGGTGAAGTTTGAAACTGGGTCATGTGAGGTCAAAAACTAGGTTACCTGGTCAAATCAAAGGAAAACCTTGTGAACACTTTAGAGGCCACATTTGTAACTCAATCTTTATGAAACTGGGTCAGAATGTTTGTCTTTATTATTTCTAGCTCAAGTATGAATCTGGGTCAGGTGGGGTCAAAAACTAGGTCACAAGGCTAGATCAAAGGAAATTCTTTTTAACACTCTAGAGACCACAATTTAAGTTTGAAACTCATGGGAATTAGTCAGAATGTTTCTTATGATAAATTATAGGTCAAGTTCGAATCTGGGTCATATGGGGTCAAAAATTAGGTACCCGGTCAAATCAAAGGAAAAGCTTGTGAACACTAGAGGCCACAGTTGTAACCAAATCTTTACGAAATTTAGTCAGATATTGTCTTGATGATCTTTAGGTCAATGTCAACTCTTGGTCATGCGGGGTCAAAAACTAGGTCAGTAGGCCAGATCAACTCTGGTGAGCGATGTATAGGGCCATCATGGCTCTCTTGTTTTTTTTACTGGCAAAGCTCTAATTCAGAGTCAAGTACTGAGAAAAGTCGAGCACGCTGTCTTACAGATAGCTCTTGTTGACTTTTGTATTCATTCAATTGACAAGGTTGTTGAATATTGGAGTATTGCTGCCCACCAACAGCTCTTGTTAATGAATTATGTCCCCTTTTACTTCGAATTAAGGTTAATTTTGATGCATTTTCACTATATTATAGTTATTACTAAATGGATTTGATTAAAACTTGAAGTAGTTGTTCCACAAAATCACCCACACCATATGGCACAAGGTGCATAACTCTTGCACGAATATTTTATGAATTAATGACGGTTACATTGCTAATTTTGTATAGAACATATTGTAAATTTACTTACTACTGTATACCTTTATTCTACAGCTAACCAATGCTAATCATGTGACACTTGTTGAGAGTGCATGTTCATTCAGCAGACTGTTGGTAAAGGACCAAAAAAAAGAACACAAAGCAAGGAAGGAAGGTAAAATAATTCAAAAAAAGAATGTTTAAATAGAGTTTTGCTTTATTTCGACTTGTATTTGTTGTTTTTTTCTAGATTTTCTTCAGAGTGATTTGGCGATAAGTAATTTTTTTCTGATAAAGTGCAGTGGTCATGTTGTGTTATGCTTGAACCAGTTTTCTGTAAAATCTATGGTTATTTGCTAGGTCTTATGTCTATCTAATTTCATGTTGGTGATAGCTTTGTCATGCATGAGCAGTATTTCTTTATATTTTACAGATTTATTTGCCTATAGAGCACAAGCAGCAGGCTCCTAATTCAAAGGTTATGGTCACACTTAAGGGTATCAAAGGGAACACAGCTTGTCCAAGCTGCAACATTGATATGCATGGATCAGTCTTCATATTATTTCTTGAAGGGTAAGGTCACATTTAGGGGTTAAAGTTCATGTAAGGTCTTGTCAGGGCCATAACTGTTTGCCACAGTGAAACAGTGTTTTGAGTAAGATGCAGGTTTCTATCTCAAAGGTCAAGGTTTCATTAATAAAGAGGTCAAAGGTCATGTTAGATCTTTTCTGAGCTGTAACTGACATGCAAGGAGCAGTCTTTTTTAAAATTGGTATAATATTTTTGTCTCAACAAATAAATATTATGCCCTTTTGGTTTGAAAATTCTAGTTTCATCCTAGATATCAGTACCTTTATCAAATAATTGTATGAATTCACAATAAGAATTCGTAAAAAATATGAGAAGATAAACTTGTAAATAATCAATTCAGAGTTAGGGTTCTTGCATATTGCATTTCTTCTCATTGCCATCTGTCAATATATTCAGTGTAATTTGAGTTCTGTTTAGTACATTAAAATTGCCATCACACAAAGGGGAGATGAAACTGTACATATCCTAAAATTCAGTTATGGTTCAAGGTCTTTGCACTATGGACCATCATTCTATTTGTCACATACGAAGGGTGAAATCATTGATTTGTATGGTTTTACTGTTTTAATATTTCAATGTACAAGTAGTAGTTTATATAGGCTATATATTTTGAAGATTGTCAAGAAATTTAATACATGAAAAGGTTTGGTTTACTATTAATATTGATACATTTGGATGTGGTAACCATTAAAAGGGCCATAACTCATATATTTTTACACAGCACATGTATATGCTGATTATATGCTCAAGTTTGTTGGTAAATAAGTTTTGACTTGTTTGGGTCAGGTCATTCGAAAACTATGAAATGGGTTATCTGGAAAGCAAATTGCAAAATTTTAATTTGCCAGAGAAATGAACCAGTATCCTCGCAATAAATTAATTGGGGAAAACATATCAGTGCTTTAAACCAGTGTACTCTCAATAGTCCTTGTCTTGATTTGCAATAGATCTGAACCAGTGTACTCTGAAATATTAATTTTGGAAAAACATTTGAATGTTATGAACAAATATCTTAATAAATTTAGATGTTATTTTGATTTGCACTAGATCTGAACTAGTATCCTCCAAAACTTAATTGGGAAAACCACATCAGGTCTAAACAAGTACTCTCTCAGTATTCAACTTGGTTTACAATAGATTTAAACCAGTATCCTCTAAAAGTTAATTGAGAAAACCATGTCATGTCTCAACCACTCTTCTGTCAGTCAACTTGGTTTACAATAGATGTGAACCAGTATACTTTAAAAGTTAATTGGGGAAAACCATGTCAGGTCTTACCCAATGTCCTCTCAAAATTCAAGATGGTGTACACTAAATTTGACCAAGTATCCTCTAAAAGTTAATTGGGAAAATGTATCAGGTCTAAACCAGTATGCTCTCAATAGTCAACTTGGTTTACAATAGATTTGAACCAGTATCCTCTAAAAGTTAATTGGGAAAACCATGTCAGGTCTTAACCAATGTCCTCTCAATAGTCAAGTTTCGAGTACGGGAGGTCGTGGGTTCGATCCCCGGCCGCGTCATACCAAAGACGTAAAAAATGGTACTAGCAGCTTCTTCGCTTGACGCTCAGCATTAAGGGGATAGTGCTAGGACTGGTCAGCCCGGTGTCAGTATAATGTGACTGGGTGAAGTATCATGCCACGTGTCTATGGCGTGATATTCCAGTGAGGCAGCACTATAAAGTTGGGCATTGTGCTCACTGCTACAAGTAGACACCGTCGTTTATATGACTGAAAAATTGTTGAAAAAGACGTTAAACCCGAACACACACACACACAATAGTCAAGTTGGTATTTGCTAAGTTTATTGGGAAGAGTATGTCAGGCTCGGAGCCAACCAATATCACTATTGAAATCATTTACTTGCATGGTAGGGCTCTGAACAAGTTAATTTCCTTTGAACAACATTGTCTTAACTGGGAACAGATTTTGGGGTTCCAAATCTAAAAAGCCATTGTCATAATTTGAAGATTGATTGGCTCTCTGCAACCAGTATCCTGTTTTGGCATTATTTTTTCTGTATTAAATCTAAATAATTAGATTTTGCGAATTGGTTACACTTTATAGCACATTTAAACCTAATTATATTGCTCTTATTCTGTTTAGCTTAAATAAAAATAATATTTTGTAAAAAAATTCAACAACTTAGTAAAATTGGAGGCAGGCTTTTTGCATAATGTACGTCTGCTGTTACATTATCTTTTTATGGTTTCACTATTTTCTAAGTTCATTATACTACAATTTTGACCTGGGACTTTATGTTCTTCCTACCCTTTGTATCCTTCCCTTGCACTGTTCTCCTGCATTGTTCAGCATCCCAGCATGCACCTTGCACTATGCTTGCCACTTCCTCATAAAGTTTCAAGTCAAATTTAGTATAATGTACCATCAAATTTTGACTTCTCTCATGTTCTCATATAATCGCACTGTTTGTATCTCAAAAACATCTGTAATTTAAATGAAATGTTCAGCATGATGTTATGTTATGGAAAACAGTCAGTCTGAGGTCAGTACATCAAATGTCAAGGTCACCAGTATTACACATTAAAAGGACTGTAATACTTATTTTGTGTCTCAGCTATATTTAAACTTATATTTAAACTTTTAAACTATTCAATGGATTCCAATGAAACTTTTATCAAAAGTTAAGCATAATGAGAAGCTATTTTGAGAGTCAATTATGTCCCTCAAGGATTAGGTCACAGACAATGGCACTTTTCCTCCAGATTGTTCATTCAGAAATAACTTTTAAGATTTCAAGGGATTTCATGGAATCATTATCACATGGTCCAGTTTTGAAAATCCTGGTTACCAAGTTTGGGCTGACAAGCATGGTCAATCTGGGTGGTAGTTAAAATTGATATTTATTCACTAAACTTATGTTTAGCCCTAGCTTGGGATTGCATTGAGGCAGTTGGGGTCACTGTATACAGTTTTCTGCCAGTTGTGGTAATTGAAGTAATTAATAAGGTGTGTAGCAACTTTGAAATTATGGATTAGATATTGCAATGAAACTTGATAGAAAGCTTTTGAAGAGAAAAGGCTTAAGACTGGGGGTCTCCATGCCAAATGAAGTCAAGGTCACAGTTACTTAAACAGCATATTGTCACCAAACTTAGTGTATAGCAAGTTTATAAGCTTATACAGTTTGTATTAAAGGCAACTGGTGTCAGGTCACTGGTACTAAGAGTAGAAAACAGTTTCTGGTCAATAATTACTCAAGATAAACTGGCAAAGAGGTACTGGTTAAAGATCTATGAATAAACCAAAGTGTCAGAATAATTTACTTTTGGCTACAACTTACAAGAATATCATTTAAAAGGGACTGAATTCTTCATATAACATGAAAGGGCTCTAGTGGTATCAGAGTATTAAATACTTTTTGTCAAATTTCTTTACATACATTATTACATCAGTAGTGGGGAAGTGCTTCAGGTTTAAATTGCATTTAGTGACAATATCATTCATTTCGGAGGCATTTCTAATCTTTCAACTGCTTTTATAGCTGGTTATCAATATTAGATGGTTAGCTAGATAATCAGTACACTTTTGACCAAGATGCCACCAATCTTTCAAAAACACTGAACAAAATAATTTTTAAGGGAAATAGGTGGAATGGCTGCTGGTTCATGTAACTGCATTTAAAGACACCTTTCTTTTCTAGGTCAAGATGTGAACTGTATTACAGGTCATTTTTCAGCTGATAAACACAATTTAAAAAAGTCACATTTCTCCTGAATTGGGTCAAACATTCTTATGGTGTTGATCATCTTTCAAAAATACTTGCAGCTGGTTATAATAGCTTGCTATGGATTAATGTCAGAACAGATTAAGTGTCAAACAATTTTGATGTGAAGCTTAGCTGTTTGGAATATCATAGGACTGGGTTAAGAAATATTGGCTACTGTCAGACTAATATTGAACTACTGTATTTCAGGATTTAGAGATGGTCTGTTTACCATTGGCCTGCCAACCCTATTTACCACATACAAATGTATCCTATATTTATTCAAGATAGTTTTCATACAAGTTAGAAAAAAATCTGTCCTATCTACCTTATACTTGTTTGTTATTAGATATTCAGGAAGTAATTATAGCTAAAATTTTAGGATGTATACAGTTTTACGCAAAGGGGATGATAAGGGGAAAAGGCATATTTTTGTTAATGCTTACTTTAAGAACTTACTTTATTTTGAATGGTATTTATTTCACAGACATTGCGTGATTCTTGAATTTGTATGTCATGTAGACTTTTCTTTAGAACTACTTTTTGATAATTTAACAGATAAATAAAATAAATTGATACAATTACATCTTTCTTTCATGATTTTTATTTTTATGAAATTCAAAGCATATAATTATAGAAATTCAAAGCATATATTTGTAAGGCAGATTCCTGTCAACTGAAGGATTTTTAATATAGAACAGTTTTGATAGAGCATTTCTGTCTTTGCAGTGAAAGTGTTTGTTTGAAAATCTATGAAAAATTAAAATCTTAACATCTTTTGAAAACTGAAAATGCATTGAGCAAAATTATAGCCGAGTCCAGCACTGACATAAGCAAAGCAAATGTTCAGGTCTTCACTTCCCTCAATATTACATCTTAGTCTGCTCACTTCAGCAATATTTATCAGTGTGGATTAATTTGTACTATGAAATAGAGACCAACATTTCACCAATTTTTGCTTGTAAATTTAGAGCTAAAAATAAAAGTATGACTTTTAATGAAATTCTGGGATTGGCTTTGCTCATAAACTTTTGTCATAATGATTGGGGAATGTTTTTAAGTCCTATCAATTCAAGGTCAAGGTCACTATATGTGGTATGGTTAGATCAAAGGCCACACAGGCACCATTTTGTTATGTGTGCTGTTTTTTTCTTTTTACCTATTTAAATTTTTTTTCAAGAAGTTGGCACATGGTTTACCAAAGTGAAATGACCTGCAAGACCCATCTTTCAGTCATGTTGGTTCAGTATCAAGGTCATATAGTGAGATCAAAGGTCAGATAGGTAGGTTTACATGTGCATTAGATATCTTTATATAGCTTAGCAAAATTGTTTGCGTTCTGCACCAGTCAAGGTTGTACATTTTGGGGTCAAGTTTACACTTCGAAAGGTCAAGGTAAAGGTCATATAGGCAGTATTTCAGGTCTAATTTGTAGTTTTATGGAAATATTTTCAAATAACTTGGGAGACATGCATATTTCATAAGTTACAGAATTTGCTCTTCAAATTTAATGAAAAGACTTAGTGTATGTGGTGAAAAATCACAGAAAAGGATTGAATTTAGCTTAAACATTATAGGTTGTCTTGATACAAGATAACATTATGATATGAGAACAACCATTTTAGTGCAGATTTAAAATACTTTACAACTTAAAGAAAATACATGAGAGGTCAATTTTGTATCAAACTGCAACAGTTTAAGTCTTTAAAATGAATATGCTGAAAAATTGGAAAACAAACGTATAAGAACATCCTGTGGAAACTTACTAGTATACTTGGTATGAATGAGATAAGTTTTGAGAGGTAATGAAATGTGCTATACCTCTCATGCCCCCTTAGCATAAGCTTAAGCACTGGTTCCTGTAAGTAGTTTTTCATATATTTTGTTGAATTTGAGTGAAATATCTATTGATCACATGAATTATTGATTGTACTATTTTGAAAAAAGCTCTGCATTTAAAGACTGAAAGATAAGATCAATTTTCTTTATCCTGCTCTGTTGCTTTTCTATCAATGCAGCTTGTCCGCTGTGCTTGTATCTGCATTTAGCTAACTTTCCCATCTAACTTCTTTTCCTATCCTATTTCATTATGATACCCACCAAACTAGCTAGCTATCCCATGGTGTTCCCCCATGATGCTACTAGGGTACTGGTATATGTCTTCAAGCTAACTATAATATCCACAACTATTATATCCATATAACTCTAGCTAGCTATCCCATGGTGTCCCTCCATGATGCTAATATGGTATATATTTCTTGTAACTACCATTAGGACCCATATTATATCCATCTAGCTCTCACATGTGCTGCCAGGTTGTATATTTCATCCACCAAGCTAGCTGAAGCTGCTACCGAGAGAGATGCTGCATACTGCCAGCCATCCCATGTTTCTTCTAGGGAGCATTTACCATTCTTTGCTTCTTATAGCCTACCCTATATATTCTTATAAACTCATCTATCCTATAGGGTCTTATTGGTAGTATATTTCATTATGGTCTATACATTACATCTAACTAACTCTCCTGTGTGCTACCAGGCTGTATATTTCATCCATCAGGCTTGCAAAAGCTGCTACCTTGTATGGTTGTATACAGCAAACTAGCTTTCTTTTCTTCTTACAGGCTGTATAACTTCCAGTCTTCTACCTGTTGCTCTTGACCGAAGTCTTTCAGTATTTAGCAACTTCTGATTGCATAATTGTTTAAACTAGAAGATTTTAAGTTAATCATTATGGAAATATGGGACCTATCAAGTTAATATTAAAGTAACACTTACAATTTAGGCTTATCGCAGGAAGTAATTCAAAACAATTAAGCTTGTTTGATTTTTCCATGTTTGATAGGATCCTTTTTTAGTAAATGTAAGAAAGCAAAACTTGAAGCTTTTAAAATCTGCATCATAATGGTTGTTTTCTAAAACTTGTATGAGAGTTATTTTAATAATGAAACAAGTGGTTATATTATAGGGTTATAAAAATAGATGATAGCATCAGTTCCCACAACTGTGACATTCATTTTAGCCAAATTGCCAAATTATGCCCCCCCCCACCCACCTTTTTTGGACTAAGTAAATCCTGGTTAAAGTTTTGCATTCAACTCTGTAGGTATTTTAAAAATTAGGGTAATATTCCTGATTCAAATAGTAGAGCATTAATGTCTTAGGGACATCTCTTGTTCTTTGATCTCGTGCATGCCGGATATTTCTAGGTCATTTCTGATAATATGTTAGTCAGGACCAGTTTTCTAGAGTAACTGCCCTTGAATAAATCAAAATTGCAAAATTTAAATCTATTAAGAAGAGTATTATAAAAAATATCAATTAATTTGAAGGGTATATATTGTGACTTCTACACTCTTGGTATCTCTGGCATTGTTTGACAAGGTTCACTTAAGTGAAGTGTTGGTTGCTATTTCTTAGTATTTGTACTATTCTGAGTGGCTGATGTTAAAAAGCAAGCAAGGCATGAACTTCAGTTGATTCATTTTGGTTAATGGTGCATTTCATTTAAACAGGGTTCATTAATACTGACTAGGTTACCGGGGTTACAAGGCCAAGAAAAAAATTAGTAAGATAGAAAGTTGCTGTATCAAGGTTTTAATTGGTTTTAGTTTCCTTTCTGAATCAAATTTACTGAAATGAATTGTGTCTTTTTTTTTAATTCATTGGCATTTGCAAAGTCCGTTTGAGGAATATTTTTTTTAGGTAAATTTGAAAAGTTTAAAGTTGATATAATATGGAAAGTTAAGTGGCAAGGTGAATGAGATGAATGAATGCAAGAGTTGATCTTAACTTTCTTCAACATTTAATCCTATGGGCAACTTTTTGTAAAGCCAATCAAAATTTTAACTAAAGATATTTGTAATTAGATAATGTAAAATATTTTGTATATATTTTGTTCAGTAGTTCACAAAATTATTCAAAAACTCACCAAGGTTACATGTTACATTTCCTAGAATGTTTGTGATAAGGTTTTTGGCAAGATCATTTTTGTAAAACCAGAGTTATAGACCTTGAACACAAATTGTTGCAAGACAATAATTGGCAAGATTGATCCAATAACCCATGAGTCATTGGCTCTTGAGTAATGTCTTGATAGTGTTATTACATATTGTTTTCCTGTCCTATTACTGGTTTCAGACCAGTTTCCGATAAAAAATGAGGGTTTTCATTATATTTCTTTTTAAATACAAATTGTTTACAGAAGTAATCTACAAATCGTTAAACCCTAGTCTTTACTCTTTGCAAGGATGTAAACAATACCGGCCTTATCTGCGCATGCGTCCAAAAACAGGGGCTCCGAAAGGGCAGTCTAATTAACTTTAATTGGTTTATCTACAGTACCAGTTTCCGATAAATGGTTTTTTAAGCAGCTTTAGAATTGTTTTGACTGAAAATCTTTTATAATTTTGATTTTAAATTATGTAATTAACCTTTACTACTTTTTCCCATAAATCGTACAGGGTATGGCTACCTTCCGTTCCATTACGTACGGTACTGTACAGCACCTGTACAATCATATTATGCAACACTTCAGACAAGCACCTTTCACATCGTGTATTTGTCTAGCTTTGTAAACAGTAGTTTATTTGATTACTGTATACATTGTACCCCCGGTAATGGGAGTTTTATATTGATTTTAAGTCTTTAAGCTGTGTTATATAGATTTTAAAAAAGTAATTAAAAAAAGATAAAAGTTTAAGCCGAGGTTGGGATTCGAACCCATGTCCTCTTACACTTGAAGCGAGCGCTCTACCTTGTTACTAAATACCCATGTGACGCCATAGCAGTATAATTTCCTTAATATTTTATCTAAATTATAAAGGGAGAGTAATTCTACAACGGAGTGCAAATCATAAGCTCAGGATTTACCTCCCTGGAATAGAACAAACATGGGTTTGTCTTCCGCACATGCGTGACATGTGGAATCCCTCAGATGTAAACAAAACATAAAGTTGATTGCTTAATAAAGAAGGTAGAATTTCTCTGTAAACACTTGTCATTGATGAACGAAATTTCACTTGATGTTTGCTTGTGAAACAGCCTTCCAAAACATATAGTACTCCCTTTATGAAGGGTAACATGAAAGGAGAAATTACGAGAATTCGGATACTGTTACTGTTCGGGTACTGTTCCGATACCAGTAATAGGAAACCAAATCAAATTATTTTTTAAAGAAGCAGATACAGAGTGCAGTGTAATTACTTTGTCACCAGCTATATACTAGGCCAATTGTAAAAAATCCATGTTAGCACCATAGAGGAGACACCTTCTACCTATCTTGCAAAAAGCCTGTCAGAAATGAAGTCAATATACATGCTTGAATATCTTGGGTAAAAAAAACAAAAAACACTTAAAAAATGGTATCGGATAGAAATCCCATGTAAACGCAATAGTAGATATTTTCTAACAGTCTAAAGGTCAAAATAGAAACTTGGGTTATTTTTGGAATTGAATTAAATTTATGTTCAACTTGGTCATCTTGTGTTTAAAGTCACCAGGTATTATGTAAAGTGGAAGGTTCAGTTGGAAACTAAACCATTTGAGGTAAAAAACTAGACCACCAAAAAACCTTGGTTACACTATAGTTATATTACCTTTTAGATGTGAAGCATGGTCAGGCAATCTAGCACTATTATGACCCACTTAGGTTTTGTAAATTTAATCAGAAGTTTAAAGCAATTTTGGTGTAAGTTTCAGTTTGAATAATTTTAAACTTGATGTTTTTATGGTTTGATAGGGTATGGACTTTTTTTTTACTTTTAAAGACAACAGGAGTGAGCTTTTTTCCTTTTGTTTTATTTTTCTGCCAATCTTCCAGACTGCTGAGGAGATGCTGCTTCAAAAGATTGGCAGAGTTGCATTTTGTTACAGCTGCCAAGGCCTGACAGATCCCTTTACTATTGATCAAGACATGCTAGCGTGACCATCGAGGACAATCCGGTGCCTATATGCCCGCAAGATTTTTAAGTTGGAGTAACTTCTTTTCTACAATTCTGTGCCGGCAGTGTTTAGATGAAAGTTATTCCTGTGTTTTGAGAGATGGGAATCCGGGATTGTGAGGATTTTAATTTCTTTCAGGTACAAAGCCTGCCAATGACAACTGACTGTATGTCCCGTCCATACATACAGTCGGCAGGATTTTCTTTCAGCGTCAAGACCTGCCTAGGACAACCTTTATGAGGTGAGCAGGATTTCATCTTTTCCAGGTCCAAGGTCTGCCGAAGACTGCAGAGGATGCAGAAGCAGCAGAATATTTCTTTCATGTTTCAAGGCCTTGCAGAATCCTTAACTGTTGATCAAGACTGCTATCGTGACTATCGAGGACCCGGTGCCTATATGTCCGCAAGATAAAGCGTGGGGGGGTGACTGATCTGCAATCCTTGCCGGCGGGTTGCTAGATGATAGTTGTTCCTTTGTTGTGTGAGATGGAAATCAGAGATTGCAAGGATTTCTTATTCATTTCAGGTCAATACCCTGCCTATGTCTTCTAATGCATGTTTTACTTGGACGGAACATACATTGGGCAGGTTTTGTATTTTTTTCAGGTTCAAGGCCTGCCAGGACCGGGCAGGATTTTCTCTCTTTCAGATTTCTATGAATGTTTGCCATCCTCTACCAGGACTGGCCAGTCTGTCGGAATTGTTTTCATGTAGCTCACTTCTGCAATATTGAATTCTTTCCTTATTTAAGCAAACTTAACATAAAATAATTTTGCATTTTTTTTCCCTGTTTCGGCTTATTTAATTTCAGGCTTGAGAGCAGATACTTTCATTATTTCCATGCATGGAAACTGAAATGATGATGGTCCTTGTGTAGAGATCTAGACACTTTGTTCCCAAGGTGATGTGAAATGGTGCCAAGTGCTGTGTATGTCTTCTGCCTTCACTCTACTAAACCACTACTGCATGGATCTTCAGTATCTTCAATTAGTACTGGTAAGTATATCTTCTTTAAATTTACTGTATTCAACAGTTTTCTAAAACAGATTTGTCCATCATTCAATTTGGGCAATACCATTTATTAGTCCTCTACTGGTTGAAAACCAGTTTCAGGGACTATAGGAATGCGCTTCCGTCCATCCGCAATTTTGTGTCCAGTCCATAACACTGTCATCCATGACGGGATTTTAATATTACTTGCCACAAATGTTCCTAATGATGAGTCAACCTGTTATGCGCATACACCGGACCCTTAGCTTAAAGGTCAAGGTCACAGTTGGGAGGTCAAAGGTCAACAGGGCTTTTTTCCTGTCTGGTCCATAACTCTGCCATCCATGAAGGGATTTTAATATTATTTGGCACTAATATACCTCATAATAATAATATCTGTCATGTGTTTACAAATTGGATAGAAATATCCGTCCAGAGGGCACTTGTGCATTGGGCGGTAATGAGGCTTGCCGAATTACCGCATATGCGCAGGTGGCCGAGGGACGGATATTTCTATCCGATTCGTAAACACATGACTGATATTTATATTTTTTCTTGCATATTGTCTACATGTTAGCATTTTATTCTGGCAGATTATTTTTCTTGCACACCGTATTTTGCAAATAACAGGTAGAAGTATTTTCTTTGTAGCACACTTTCTTGTAGTAGAGCGCGGGAAATTAAGTGCATGAACCACTAGTTGTCATTAACAGCACGAGTCATCTGGCATGTGGGATGCCAGATGGGTTTTGCCGGCATGGGTAAAATCACCGGAAACGCCAGAGAAACAGAGAAACATGCAAGAATAAGATGTGTCATGCACAACTTTCAGACCCCTAGCTCAAAGGTCAAGGTCACACTTGGCAGTCAGATGTTAACATGGCATGAACAGGGTCTGTTTCGTGTCCGGTCCATAACTCTGTCATTCATTAAGGGACTTTAATATCACTTGGCACAAATGTTTCCCATGATGAGACAACGTGTCATGCGAAAATCCCCGGACCCTGGCTCAAAGGTCAAGGTCACAATTTGAGGTCAAAGGTCAGCAGGACTTTTTTTCCTGTCCTGTGTATAACTTTGTCATGTCAAACAGGATTTGAATATTACTTGGCACAAATGTTCACCACTATGTGTCCTGCACAAGAACCTGATCCCTAGGTCAAAGATCAAGGTCACACATAGAGGCCAAAGTTCAGTTACAAGAATGACTTTGTCTGGAACATTACTTCTTTTTAGCTCACCTGTCACCAAGTGACAAGGTGAGCTTTTGTGATCGCGTGGCGTCTGTCGTCCGTCCGTGCGTGCGTAAACTTTTGCTTGTGACCACTCTAGAGGTCACATTTTTCATGGGATCTTTATGAAAGTTGGTCAGAATGTTCATCTTGATGATATCTAGGTCAAGTTCGAAACTGGGTCAGGTATGGTCAAAAACTAGGTCAGTAGATCTAAAAATAGAAAAACCTTGTGACCTCTCTAGAGGCCATATTTTTCATGAGATCTTCATGAAAATTGGTCAGAATGTTCATCTTGGTGATATCTAGGTCAAGTTCGAAACTGGGTCACGTGGGGTCAAAAACTAGGTCAGTAGGTCTAAAAATAGAAAAACCTTGTGACCTCTCTAGAGGCCATATTTCTCAATGGAACTTCATGAAAATTGGTCAGAATGTTCATCTTGATGATATCTAGGTCAAGTTTGAAACTGGGTCACGTGGGATCAAAAACTAGGTCAGTAGATCTAAAAATAGAAAAACATTGTGACCTCTCTAGAGGCCATATTTTTCATGGGATCTTTATGAAAATTGGTCAGAATGTTCAGCTTGATGATATCTAGATCAAGTTCGAAACTGGGTCACGTGCGGTCAATAACTAGGTCAGTAGATCTAAAAATAGAAAAACATTGTGACCTCTCTAGAGGCCATATTTTTCAAGAGATCTTCATGAAAATTGGTCAGAATGTTCATCTTGATGATATCTATGTCAAGTTCGAAACTTGGTCACGTGCGGTCAAAAACTAGGTCAGTAGGTCTAAAAATAGAAAAACCTTGTGATGTCTCTAGAGGCCATATTTCTCAATGGATCTTAATGAAAATTGGTGAGAATGTTCAGTTTGATGATATCTAGGTCAAATTCGTAACTTGGTCAGGTGCGATCAAAATCTAGGTCAGTAGGTCGAAAAATAGAAAAACCTTGTGACCTCTCTGGAGGCCATATTTTTCACGAGATCTTCATGAAAATTGGTGAGAATGTTCATCTTGATGATATCTAGGTCAAGTTTGAATTTGGGTCACGTGCCTCCTAAAACTAGGTCATTAGGTGAAATAATAGAAAAACCTTTTGACCTCTCTAGAGGTCATATTTTTCAATGGATCTTCATGAAAATTGGTCAGAATTTTTTTTCTTGATGATATCTAGGTCACATGTGCTCAAAAACTAGGTCACTATGTCAAATAATAGAAATAACGACGTCATACTCAGTTCAACACTGGGTCATGTGGGGATAGGTGAGCAATTCAGTACCATCATGGTTCTCTTGTTTCATGGAGGGATTTTGAAGTAACTTGGCAAAAATGTTCACTAACATGAGACGGATTGTTGTGTGCAAGCTTCAGGTCCCAAGGTCTAAGGTCAAGGTCACATTTAGAGGTCAAATGCCAAATTCAATAATGACTTTGTTTCTTCTTCATGCATGGAGGGATTTTGATGTTACTTGGCACAATTGTACACCATCATGAGACAGAGTGTCATGCACAGGTCCCTTTAGAGTTACTTCCCTTTGTTGTTACTATAAAAAGCTTATATTTTTACTTTTTCATTACTAGTCATTGGGAAAAATCGTGACCACTTTTCTGTAGTACAACATGTATGTTACATCAAATTTTGAGGTTTATTTTGACCTATCTCTACCTCAGGTAAGGGTTTTTATGTGGACTTAGATTTTTTTTATTGATTTTTTTTTTTTAAGATTAACTTTCCTTAGTTGTTACTATAAATAACTTATATTGTAACTTTTTACTATGTGACAGGTGAGCTTTTGTGATCATCCGTCGTCAGTCCATCCGTGCGTCCGTCAACAATTTCTTGTCTGCACGATAGTGGTTTCATTTATGATTTTATTTTAACCAAACTTGCACACAACTTGTATCACCATAAGATCACAGTTCCTTTCTTGAACTGGCCAGATCCCATTATGGGTTCCAGAGTTATGGCCCCTGAAAGGGCCAAAATTAGCTATTTTGACCTTGTCTGCACAATAGCAGCTTTATTATGCCCCCCTTCGAAGAAGGAGGGGTATATTGTTTTGCAGATGTTGGTCGGTCGGTCGGAATGTAGACCAATCCGTTTCCGGATGATAACTCAAGAACGCTTGGGCCTAGGATCATGAAAGTTGATAGGGAGGTTGGTCATCACCAGCAGATGACCCCTATTGATTTTGAGGTCTGTATGTCAAAGGTCAAGGTCACAGTGACCCTGAATAGTAAAACAGTTTCCGGATGATAACTCAAGAACGCTTGGGCCTAGGATCATGAAAGTTGATAGAGAGGTTGGTAATGACCAGCAGATGACCCCTATTGATTTTGAGGTCAGTATGTTAAAGGTCAAGGTCACAGTGACCCTGAACAGTAAAACGGTTTCCGGATGATAACTCAAGAAGGCTTAGGCCTAGGGTCACGAAAGTTGATAGGGAGGTTGGTCATGACCAGCAGATGACCCCTATTGATTTTGAGGTCAGTATGTCAAAGGTCAAGGTCACAGTGACCAGGAACAGTAAAATAGTTTCCAGGCAATAACTCTAGAACGCTTGGGCCTAGTGTCAGGAAAATTGAGGGTTAGGTTGGCCATGACCAGCAGATGACCCCTATTGATTTTGAGGTCATTATGTCAAAGATCAAGGTCACATTGGCCAGGAACAGTTAAAACGGTTTCTGATCTTCTTGTCCAATACCATAGGGCCTAGGGCTTTGATATTTGGTATGTAGCAAAATCTAATGGTCCTCTACCAAGATTGTTCAGATTATTTCCCTGGGGTTAAATATGGCCCCATCCCCGGGGATCACATGGTTTATATAGACTTATATAGGAAAAAACTTTGAAAAACCTCTTGTCCAAAACCACAGGGCCTAGGGCTTTGATATTTTGTATATGACATCATCTAGTGGTCCTCTACTAAGATTGTTCAAATTATTCCCCTAGGATCAAATACTGCTCCGCCCTGGGGGTCACATGGTTTACATAGACTTATATAGGGAAAAACTTTGAAAATCTTCTTGTCCAAACCACAAAGACTATGGCTTTGGTATTTTGTAATGTAGCATCATTTAGTGGTTCTCTACCAAGTTTGTTCAAATTATCCCTCTATGGTCAAATAGGGCCCTGCCCCAGGGGTCATATGGTTCATATAGACTTATATAGGGAAAAACTTAGAACCTTCATGTCCATAACTTACATCATTCAAATTTGGATCACATGTGTAGTTTTGAGTTGCAAGATGAACCTTGACATGAGTTGACCTTGATCTTGACCTAGTGACGTACTTTCACATTTCTGTAGCTACAGCCTTCAAATTTGGACCACATGCATAGGTTTGTGTACCGAAATAAACTTTGACCTTGTTATTGACCTAGTGACCTACTTTCACATTTTTGAAAGTACAGGCTTCAAATTTGGAACACATGCATAGTTTTTCGCAATCGCTGATACCAGTTTAACTTGTATGCAATATACACTGGACAGAACTTCTTTTTCAAGGACTTTCCAAAATGTATTTTTTCTTACCAGAATAGGCAAAATATGACAGAATAGTTTTAGTAAGCCATTTGAATTTTTACCAAGTACTGTCCAATATCTTTTTCAATTTTCTTGTTTTCAATCTAATTTCTTTTAAGACATGTTATAAAGTAAGCACCTATAAGTTTATTGGACATGATAAGGCCTTGGTGTAGCTGCTCATGCAGAACAAGTTCACATGCACTTTCATAATTATAAAAATACTCATGACTAAGGGTTAAGTTTTGTTATACTCTCCTCTTGAATATAATTCTTTATTCCGACACACATAGGACAAATAGTTTAGATCAATGAAATGGTCAAAATTGTGACAGTTAATAGCATCTGTTCATTAACTAAAGAATTTTCTTTGAAGTAAGCCAATATCACAGTAGAAAATATTTAAACTTTTGTTCCTTTATTTAATAGCCAGTGTCTCCATTTTCCAATTCTGTGAAATCTGATATTTTCTCTATTTAAATATAAAACTTTTGGCAGTACCTCTTGATAACTTCATATCTACTAGCTTCGAATATTTTAAGCCATGTTTCTTCCATTCTTTTGGCAGCTTTTTCTTTTCTTTTTATTGATAATTTCAGGATGAGAGTGGTTGTTTTCCAATGGCTGTAAGCATGAAATCACCTGGCCTTGTGCAGAAGATGAATCTATGAATCGATCAACCAGATGTATACCTCTAATTTAAAGTAAGTATTTTGTTACAGAACTTATTTGGCTTTTAATAGGAATAACTACAGTATTCCCTGGCAAGTCTTAATCTCTTTAAGTTAACCTTTAGACTTCTGGTGGCAAGTGGTTTTGCCTTTGCGACCACTGCAGACCAAGATCAGCCTGCACATTTCACTATTGCCAGTAAATGTTCAGTGAACATTTCTGTGAGTAAGATTTGATACTGCCCAAACTGAATGATGAACCAGTCCATTTCTGTCGAGCCTGCTTGCGGTCAGCTCGATATAGTCACCACTTTTGGTGTATGTGCATGTGTCTGTCCATGCGTCCGTCCGATTTTGTCTGGACCATAATGCGGACATGCATGGACTTCTTAGTAACATCCTTAACTTTTTGCCGGATATATTTTTTGCCATTCCTCACCATAAGCCCTTTCGGCGGGGGATACCAATTCATTGAATTTGCTTGTTTTATATGCATGACCTGACAGTTCTGTAAATAGCGCACATAAAAACTTCATTCAGTTCTATTTCAACATCAGTAAACATTGAAAATTTCGTTGGATAACAAAACAACAAACAACATCAATAATTTAACATAGCAATGTTAAATATTGACAAGTTTTTGGTGGCTGCTGCCACCAGTGTCAAAAAGAATACTCAGTTTGAGAAATCTTGTCAGTTCTCAAGACCATCCTAACAACACAACCAAAAATAGTTCCAATCTTTCCAGGTAAACAATTATCTACACAACGTGCAGAATATGCAAAGCTACAATATATGCCTTAATACCATTTTTAGCTCACCTGTCACGAAGTGACAAGGTGAACTTTTGTGATCGCGCAGTGTCCGTCGTCCGTCCGTGCGTCCGTGCGTAAACTTTTCCTTGTGACATCTCTAGAGGTCACATTTTTCATGGGATCTTTATGAAAATAGGTCAGAATGTTCATCTTGGTAAATTCTAGGTCAAGTTCGAAACTGGGTCACGTGCCTTCAAAAACAAGGTCAGTAGATCTAAAATTGAAAAACCTTGTGACCTCTCTAGAGGCCATATATTTCACAAGATCTTCATGAAAATTGGTCAGAACGTTCACCTTGATGATATCTAGGTCAAGTTCGAAACTGGCTCACGTGCCATCAAAAACTAGGTCAGTAGGTCAAATAATAGAAAAACCTTGTGACCTCTCTAAAGGCCATATTTTTCATGGGATCTGTATGAAAGTTGGTCTGAATGTTCATCTTGATGATATCTAGATCAAATTTGAAACTGGGTCACGTGCGATCAAAAACTAGGTCAGTAGGTCTAAAAATAGAAAAACCTTGTGACCTCTCTAGAGGCCATATATTTCATGAGATCTTCATGAAAATTGGTCAGTATGTTCACCTTGATGATATCTAGGTCAGTTTCGAAACTGGGTCATGTGCGGTCAAAAACTAGGCCAGTAGGTATAAAAATAGAAAAACCTTGTGACCTCTCTAGAGGCCATATTTTTCATGAGATCTTCATGAAAATTAGTGAGAATAGTCAGAATGTTCACCTTGATGATATCTAGGTCAAGTTCGAAACTGGGTCACGTGCCATCAAAAACTAGGTCAGGAGGTCAAATAATAAAAAAACCTTGTGACCTCTCTAGAGGCCATACTTTTCATGGGATCTGTATGAAAGTTGGTCTGAATGTTCATCTTGATGATATCTAGGTCAAGTTTGAAACTGGGTCAACTGCGGTCAAAAACTAGGTCAGTAGGTCTAAAATTATAAAAATCTTTTGACCTCTCTAGAGGCCATATTTTTCAATGGATCTTCATGAAAATTGATCTGAATGTTCACCTTGATGATATCTAGGTCAGTTTCGAAACTGGGTCATGTGCGGTCAAAAACTAGGCCAGTAGGTATAAAAATAGAAAAACCTTGTGACCTCTCTAGAGGCCATATTTTTCACGAGATCTTCATGAAAATTAGTGAGACTGTTCACCTTGATGATATCTAGGTAAAGTTCAAAACAGGGTCACATACCTTCGAAAACTAGGTCAATAGGTCAAATAATAGAAAAACCTTGTGACCTCTCTAGAGACCATATTTTTCAATGGATCTTCATGAAAATTGGTCAGAATTTTTATCTTGATAATATCTAGGTCAAGTTCAAAACTGGGTCACATTAGCTCAAAAACTAGGTCACTATGTCAAATCATAGAAAAAAACGTCATACTCAAAACTGGGTCATGTGGGAAGAGGTGAGCGATTCAGGACCATCATGGTCCTCTTGTTTAGTAACTACTTGGTAGAATTTCATGAAACTTGAAATAAACATGAACCAACATACTGCACTGCGATGATGCCCGTCAAGTTTTTTTTTTTTTTTTTGATTGGTCAATTTCCCTCAGAGTTATTGCACACTGGTTATTCGGGTACCTACTCGTGTGAGCGATACCGCCCTCGTGTGATTAATGTACATGTTGGTGAACAGGAAATTCACACCTATAACAGGTAATTATTCCGTATTTTACTGACAATTTGAAAAGTTTTAGTATTAAATGTGAAAGATCATACTTTAACTATATCCATGTCAAATATCTATCTCATATGATCTGAATAACTGTGGGAAAAAAAAAGTTTTTTGTCGCGAAAATGAAGATATTTTAAGGCGATGGTATATATTTTCACGATTGATGGTATTATTTCGGATTATATTAGGAATTTTTTGTTAGAAAAATGAAAAGCAGTCATTATGTTTGTTAGTCATTGCTTTCATTTCACAAAAACTTGAAGCACAGTAAAATTAGATCGATTTTTTCGAAGACAATGTCTAGAAAATAAGATACCTCTGACGATGTACCATGGTACCATCCTCGTTGTTTCTGTCAATCAAGCGGATACCGTCCTCGTTATTGAAATGAATATTACATTGACGCAGATCTCTTTTCTAAAATTTAGCGATAATATGAAATGACCAACAAGGATGAAGATAAAACTTTGGTTTTTTATACCCTCCAGCTACTGGAAGCAGCCTATCCGAAGAAAAACTTCTCACATAATTTCTTCAAGTTCGCTTTCAAGATCCATCTACATAGATACATTCTTAAGTGTATTTTCAATTGAATATTGCGACTTCCGTACGTTTTGTCTTGTTATTTAAGTTGTTATGGGGTACAAAACATTTGCAACAAAAAAACAAATTTAAAATTGTTCAGAATGATATGATTTTTGTCAAATAGTTTATTTGGATCGACCCATGTTGAGCTTCATTTTGAGGAATAAAGCCAGTAATTCGGTCGAAAATGTGCTTCGTTTGAGTAGTCGAAAGAAGTCAGTAGTAAACAGATCCTTGTTTTACCATTTTTTGTGTGCGAAAATTTGTGTAGAACAAGTGCATTAATCACACCTATTTACTGCTGGAATACATAATGCATGGAATGAGATGAGATATGTTTATACACTTCACATACAAGTTTTGCAGATCGAAACCGAAAGTAGGGGGTTAATTGTGCTGACAGGAGCATATAAGCGCCATTTAGGGTAGCAGACCACAACTGACCGGCATTTTACTAGGAACTATTCAAGTCCCTCTTTATTTTTATCGTTACTTTAACTTAATAAGTACGATAGAACTTTCATGAAAAATAGGTGTTGGAAAAAGTGATGTTCTATTAGAAATAGAATATTGAACTACTGGTGTACAATTTTTAAATGGTAAACAAGAAAAGATGAACTGTATACTTTACAGGTTCATGTATAGATACCATCAGCAAAATGTAAATTATTGTTCTTGGATTTCATATGTAAAAGAATCTTTAGAACAACTTGGATCTGCTGCATTCTGGTCGTACTTTCAGCAGTGTATTCCGCAATACTCTTACTTTGATTTGGACAGAGTAAAATATTTACCAAATGACTTTCAACTGTTAAATGTAATGCCATTTCAACGTTTGTTTCAAAGTAATGATAGTACTCTTCTTTTTAAGTTAGCATTGTTTGTACAGAAACTACTTCAAAGTTTTAGGTAGGGATAGGGTTTTGTCACTGGTAGTTATTTGCTGGTCAGTTAAAACAATGTTTTCAACCTGGTTAATTCTAAATGTACACCATCTTCTATATTTTAGCTTACAACATATTTGTATCAGATCTATTATGACCGTAAAACTACTGTTTTATTTTATGTATTAGTGTTTGTGTTGTTAAATTAGTTGTTATTATAATGCCGATGCTGTATGGGTCTAGTTATAAATAAAATCTTGAAATCTTGAATCTCACAGATTTCCTCCTAGACGTACATTTAGCGTTTACAACCGCTGTGAGGAGTGTGTGAACAAACACTAAAAAGAGATAGAATCTGATACCCAGACTTCCATATCTGCTTCTGTTTCTTTAGTTAGTCACCTGTAAGACACTTATACAGTAGTATATATTGTAGACATTGTAACTAAAAAATTAAAACCGGAATTTTTAACATTTTGACTCCAAATATATATTGCTAAGTGCATCAGATAATATATATACAATATTAAAATGCTGTGTGTTATTTTTTAAAAGAGATATTTACTCCAAAAAATTTAGTCCCCATAGCATTTTTGGAAATAGGATAGACAACTCCTGAAAGACTTATCTCATCAAATTTGCTGATATAAAAATAAACTTAGGTATTTTCCCGGGATACCCTCATTAAAGTCTGTTTCTTCATTTCATTCAGACATGGAATGTAAACAAATACAGGAACGGAACAACTTAACAGTACAAGGACATCAAACAACCTATTTTATTTTCCTTCAGGACAGGTACACGTTAGGTCATACTTGCAGTTAATAAACCAAAATGTAAAACAATTAATTAGCTCATCAAAGAAATGAAGACTAATAACTTCACAAGATTTTATTACCTCCCTTCATTACATTTATAATCTACATTCAACATATTTTTTTATGGAATTACCTCCCTTTATCTCAAATAAGCTTGATTATATTGCAATTTAATCAGTCAGTATTTTTACCTTAATTTTTCAGACAATAAATTTATATTTTTTTAATCCATGGTAAGATGAAAAGCATAAATTATATTAAAGAAACCATAAAAGCATTTATCACACATGAATGCAAGGTATAACCAACAAATAATTTTGAGCCTTGTTGCCAATGACAATGTTGAAAAAATTAAAGCTCAGATGGCATAACAGTGAGATAAAATCTTTTTTAAGTAAAGTTAATAATTCCATATTAACTTATGACTACAAAATTTAAGTATGTTGTTATTCCCATTTCAGTCCAAACATTTCTAAAGAAGTAAATACTACAAAGACTGTATATCAAATTTTTGAAAATAAAATTCCACCAACATATTTTGTTCTTATTTCTTTTATCTTGATTATGTAGTGTACTTATCTGGAATGATGAGATATTTTGAAATGTATATTTCTTTATTCTCCTGGATGAAAAAAAATAAAATATATAAACAAAACAACCATTTATACCAACCAAATTGTAAAATACTTTAGTTTGTTTGATGTTTGTAATTATATATTGAGACATGAAAACAACATAAAATATCAACATAAAATATAACTAAAAAATTGTGGAACATCATATGTAGATTAGATTAGACTGTATTATACAAATATTTATATGAAAATATGTGACAACTCTGGTTAAATAGAATATTAGTTAACTTATGGTAAAATGTTGAACTGCTTTAACATTAATCTACAAGTGATGAATGAGTTCATCTTACCATAACTTTGACATTTAATGTATTATTAAGAAAACTGTAACATACAAGAAATGACACACAGACAGTATAAGTTGCTGAATGACTGGGTCAGTCTCCACCACAAATACTATGAAACTTAAAAAGTCCAATTAAATGTGTTTCTTTAAATTAGATTGATCACATTTTAACACTTCTATGAATGCAATTGTTAAATGCTTGCTTCTTACATGCATGCAATGGAAATAAAAAATGATTTAAGGCCAGAGTTTTTTTATATTTCGTTTTACGGGAGCGCCGGTCCTAAATATTGCAAAAGTGGAATAAAATTAAAATTCATTTTCCCGAGTTTTATTTTATTTTTTCCGCAGGTCGGTTGTTTACAGCCCCAAAGAAAATAAAATTAGTGTATTTTCACCTGGACGTAATTTCACAGGAAGGGAGTTTAACGCGTGCAAAATATCGTGTTTTGCCGTACATTTATCGGCATTAACAGGGTGTAAAATTCCACTCGCCTGCTCGCATTGGTGAGTTAAGTCTGAGTAGGATGAGTGGACCTCGCTGTGTACTCGACCGATCGGGCGAGTGGTTTTTTATTACGTCCTTACTTTACCAAAATTCAGAAATTACATCTACAAAACGTCAACAAACTTTGAGATGGTTCAGTCGCTACCTGGATTGACTGGAAACAGATAAAGATATCAAAACGTCATGCCGGTAATTTTCCATTCCACAAGCACGTGTGACCTATCGTAACATCTAATTTACATCGACACGTACACAAAAAACGTGCGTAGTACATTCATTTTTTAATATTTTCGCTTCAAGTTTTCAACACCCCTTGAGAAATAATACTTTTTGAATTCTATAATGATTTTAATAAGATATCGACAGAAATGCAGGCAAAATTCTATAAAAACGGTCGAATTTTCATATAATCATTTGTAAAAATTCAAACAGCACGATCTTAGTTACTTATTTCTTTCTAAAAGTAAATAAATGATGAATACTATGGGCTTAAAATTCAGACTTTTGACCAGAAAGTACAAAAAACAGAATAAAAAAATCTTAAATAATGAAAAAGCGGCTGCGATTACAATACATGGAGTAAGACGATTTTTGGCAAACAGATTTCTGTTAGTGCGGCAGAATAGGTTACGTGACCTCGTGAACGTAAGTAGAAATGCGATTTTAAAATAAAGCAATGTAATGTGACTGCGGTTTTTAATAAGTTTTAAATGAATCTTTGTACATGTATTTTTTGACCAACAATTTAAAAGTTTTTCTTGTCAAACAATAATGTAAATTCCTTGAGGGCAAATAGGTCACAGAGGTAGGATATCCACTATAGTAACTATCGTTTGAGACATTTACCTTTTATACGGGATATAGCACATTCGCTTTTGATAACAAATTAAAGAAGAAATTTTTTATTGATTTCTATTTCTCAGCAATTTTAAGAACCGATGCGGTACGATCAGACAGTGATGTGTCACATGGCGCGAAAACGTGACGTAATGCCATGACAATCTCGAGCAAAAATACCGCTTTGATCTCCGCTTCAGATGTCAAGATACTGACACACTTCTTTTAGCTCTTGATCATGAAAACAAGGTCAACATTACTTAGTTTATCACTGAATAATTACCGATAATCTTTAACGTTTTTTTTCTCTCTTTCTACACGGGTGGATGGACGATGATTGTGTCCAAATTTTTTAGACACTTTTCAAAATATATATTTTTCGGGAAATAATACTATTGTACATAATACTCCTTTCATAAAAGTGACAGTATTAAAAGTATTAAATTATCTAAAGATTGTCTTACTCACATTTTGTTTTCAATAGATTCAACTTACAAGTTTGCCATAGAAAGGTAATACAATATCAAAGGTGCTTTGACATTAAATTTTATTCAAAACATTAGTTGTTTGCAGAACAAATAAATGTTTGTAACAGCAGATTGTTTTTACATTTTTATTTCAATGGTGACCCCTCACACTTTACACAGGCTTGGGACTGTCTGGCATAAAGCAGCTGGTAGTGTTGGCAAAATCTCAGACAGATGGTCCATTTCTTTTGTAACTTCGATAGAATTCATAAGTGTATAAAGAATAATAAAGAATACTTTTTATTGGAGACAATATTTTGACAAAAAGTGATGCAACTTCAGTACTTGAACTTAGTGTAGTATAAAAAGGTGCAAATTACAGAAGCAACTTCAGTACTTGCACTAAGTGTATTATAAAAAGGTGCAAATCACAGAGTTAAATGAGGTAAATTTTCAGATTACTTTTTGCTAGATTATCTTTCGTTTTTCATCACTGAAAAAAAAATCTTGCCCTCTACACTGTGACTGTTATTCAAAGTTATTAAATACTTTATTTTGCTGATAAAATCCAGTATATTATGAGCTGGCATAAACTGTAAAGTTAGCTCATTAAAGATGATATTGGTGAAAGATACAGTAAGTAAATATTATGTATAAAATGCAGAGGTTACACAGCAGAAGATGCAAGCAAACCAAACCACCAAAACTACTACACTACTAATTAAGCCACTTTATACCAGACCGTGTTTAGTCTCTACTTGCTGTCACTGAAATTTACTGTGGCTGTTGTAACAGGTAAAATAATTTTTGTCTTCCACTTAAATTAAGTAAAACAAGCTTTCTGAATTTTAAAGACTTGCCAGTGTGAGTTACAGTGCCTGAAGCAGTTTATTCACAAGCATGCATGAAAACTTTATTCAATGTTCATCCTGTATAAATGGCTTTTATAGTCTTAAAACATAACAATACATCACAATATTAAATATTGGACACAAACGCAAGTAAACAAAACTTGAAACGAAAGTTCATCAAAATAAAAAAAATCTTAAAAAATTCTATTTTATTTTTATTTTTTTCCGAGATGCTCACTTTCAAGCTTTTTATTTTTATTTTTATTCCCTCCTCCCCCTGCTCATTTTTCAAAAATCTCCCGTAAAACGAAAGATAAAAAAACTCTGGCCTAACAATATATGTATACAGTTTTGTCATGAACACATTCTGTACAGATGATAATACATAGAAAAGTCAACATATTTATTATATGGGTCCATCTCAGTTTACAGCTGGTGCATGGCTGTCTTGCACTTGAATTTCCATTTCACATGACAACACACTTGTAGCACTTATGGAAATACAAATGTAAAACTTTATTACATAAAGAGAATAAAACATGATAGTTTTTAAAACAATTATAACATCATTTTAGACATTTGCAGATATTCTAATCTTAGAAATATATTATCAAGCAGCAAGTCATGTAACTCTACAAATTGACATTGTGTCTAATTTCAACTTGTCTAAGGAATTACCTGTTTTAAGCAGCAAGATTGTGTTGCTACTTGGCTTGCTGCTTTATTTAAATTTTACATATACTTAGATCCACTAAATGACAAGTTATTTAATAGGACTGTCTGAAAAGATTGCATATTTTATAACATTCAATGTACATATTCAATAAAATGGTGAAAAAAATAAACAGATAAATCTGATGATGTTCACCTATGATCTCACCTAAAAGCTCCAACAACAACCTACAACCTCTGATTAGTATATGATGTAATAATGATAAACTACCTAAAGTGTTTTTATATAGCATGCAAAAACAATGAACTTGAGAACTGCCAAAACTTCACCTTATGAGTAATATATGTTCACTTTTCCCCTTGTTGAAAGTGTTGTTTTTCTTAAAGCATTTGAAATCATAGATATTATAAGTACAATGCAACCTCTGTAGAGCAACACCCTGTGGGATATACAAATATTTTAGTTATTTTGAGGTTGTTGTTCTGGAGAAGTAAATTTGATAGTTATATTTCAGCTTAGGGAAATTCTCATGATGTTGTTATAGAGAGGTTTTTGCTTCAGAGTGAGCTACTCTGGAGAGGTTGTACTGTGAAAATTGCTTCAAACTTCATCTCCTTCAACTGAGCTAAACGAAGAAAAACAACAAAGGATTTTCCAAATTTAGAATTTCCTTTTTTACAATTTGACATTTAATGTTAGGCAACTATGCAGACATATTTTTATGTGACACAATGCCGCCTTTAACTATCTTATTCCAATGAACAAATTCAGTCTTGACAAAAAAGATCACAGTAAAAAAGATTAATCCTAATCATTTTTATATATATTGCAAAATCAGCTTCACAGAACTCATAAGTGACAAAAAATTAAATTCAAATATTGCCTTTGTGATGTGCAGCACTGGCCATGTCTTTTTATCACAATAGTTTACCTTATTTATATCTGTTACTTTTGTCGTAACTTTTATGTCCCTTCTGCACTAACCATTGTCTTCAAGTTCTGAAATATTGTAAAACATTAATTCACACACATTCTAGGAAATCAACATAAAATCAGTGTCAAAGCATTTGAATATAATTGTTTTAATGATCTTAATACAAAGATACAAATGTACTTCATGTTTTTGCTGACTGATACAATATACTGAAATTTGTATTTCAATATTTATTATCAAAGTACATGTTCATTCTATTTTTGAAATGTTGACATTACAAAGCTATCACACATTTATTACTAAACCATATCTATTATCATTATTTTTAATGGAGATATGTACTTAGTAAATTGAGGGATACACAAAGCTACAGGAAAGAAATGTTTATGCCAGGCTGACAAAGTCCAGAAGGTTCACATCTTGTCAGGAATGTCAGTCTTATAGCTGTCTTGTACAGTTATTTCAGGAGCAAGAATGTAGCCATACAGCATATAAATGCTTTGAGACCTTTGTTTAACATACAAAAGCATAATACCTCCTGCATTTTTCATAATGGTAACATCTTCTTGGACTGCCACAGGGTAAGACAGGTCAAACAACTGAACATGTACATACTCAAACTTTTCACTACCAAAACTGAAAATGTAAATTATACAACATTTTTTTCCTTTATTTTTGTACAAAAGATGACCTATGCATTTAATACAGACTTTTTACATTTATTAATCTAAATATATTAAAATTAATAAAATATCTCATAACTCATTGTTATATGTATTAAAATTATAATCATTAATAATCTATATCAAACATGAACCTGAAGTGTTCTAATTTATAAAGCTGCAATTAATATTGAAAAAAATGCAACTATTGTATACAATGTATATTAAAAAAAGTATCATGAACCTGATTATAAAACAGTCTCAGTTCAAATGTAATAACACATGACTGTCAGAAAATCAATGTATGTTGTACTTTAATGATATCATCATGACATGAATGCCATCAATAAACTTCATATATAACAAACTATACCACTATGTCAGCCTCTTTCTTGTTATTTCTACGGCTTCCAAAGACAGACTGCAACTACATGTATCAGACACTGTAAGTAAAATATACAAATAATCATTACACAAGAGAATTTTTCATGTTAAATAAAGGGAGTTAATTAAATGCAATCTGAGAATTTTTGCTAAACATAAAGGGAAGTAATTATCAATAAAATGAATGAAGAAAAATGCATATATAAGGGAGGTAATTTAGAAATAAACAACAACTTCAAATGTCAGTATAATGATAGTTGACATTGACAATGACCTATATCAAGTATGCTCAACATAAGAAACAGCAAGCACTTGAAAAATGCATTATATTTCCTTGCAATATCAAGAATATTTGACTGTATGTAAGAGTTCTCTACATGCTGTTGTACTGAAAAAAACTTTAGTCTAAATATAGCTTAGATCTATTTATATCTTCAAAAAAAGGAAGTCCCAAATTTCCACAGCTATTCACAGGCTGAAAATTTTAGGTACTAATATCAGCAAAGAGGTTGATATCTATACTTTTTAGCTCGACTATTCGAAGAATAAGTAGAGCTATCCTACTCACCACGGCGTCGTTGTCGGCGTCGGCGTCGGCGTCACACCTTGGGTTAAGTTTTTCGTACCAGTCCACATTTTGACAAAGTCTTTTGAGATAAAGCTTTGAAACTTTCAACACTTGTTTACCATCATCATGGCCAGTTATAGGCAAGAGCACATAACTCAATCAAGGATTTTGGCTGAATTATGGCCCCTTTTGACTTAGAAATCATGGTTAAGTTTTTCGTACCAGTTCATATTTTGGCAAAGTCTTTTGAGATAAAGCTTTGAAACTTTCAGTACTTGTTTACCATCACCATGTCCAGTTATAGGCAAGAGCACATAACTCCATCATAGATTTTGACTGAATTATGGCCCTTTTTGACTTAGAAATCTGGGTTAATATTTCGTACCAGTTCATATTTTGACAGTCTTTTGAGATAAAGCTTTGAAACTTTCAACACCTGTTTACCATCATCATGTCCAGTTATAGGCAAGAGTACATAACTCCATCAAGGATTTTAGCTGAATTATGGCCCCTTTTGACTTAGAAATCATGGTTAAGTTTTTCGTACCAGTTCATATTTTGACAAAGTCTTTTGAGGTAAAGCTTTGAAACTTTCAATACTTGTTTACCATCACCATGTCCAGTTATAGGCAAGAGCACATAACTCCATCAAGGATTTTGGCTGAATTATGGCCCTTTTTGACTTAGAAATCTGGGTTAATATTTTGTACCAGTTCATATTTTGACAAAGTCTTTTGAGATAAAGCTTTGAAACTTTCAACACCTGTTTACCATCACCATGTCCAGTTATAGGCAAGAGTACATAACTCCATCAAGGATTTTGGCTGAATTATGGCCCCTTTTGACTTAGAAATCTTGGTTAAGTGTTTCGTACCAGTTCATATTTTTTGTAAAGTGTTTGACATATGGCTTTGAAACTTTTATCACTTGTTTAGTATAATAGTCTCTATCTGTAGGAAAGAGAACATAACTCTGTCATCTATTTTGGCTGAATTATGGTCCTTTTTGGATTTTGAAATTGGTTCTGTTTTCATACAAGTCCATGTTTTGTCAAAACTATTTGACATATGGCTTTTAAACTTCGAACACTTGTTTATCATTATGATTTCCATCTGTAGGCAAGATTACATAACTATTTTGACTGAATAATGGCCCTTTTTGGACTTTGAAATTGGCTCATATATTGCCATTTAGTGCAAGACTTATCGAAATCAAAGTAATACAGGAACATTGTTTGTCTAATCTATTTATTTCTTTTGTCTGAATATCCGTGGAAATATTTTGACCCCATTCTTCAGTCAATTCTTCGAATAGTCGAGCGCGCTGTCATCAGACAGCTCTTGTTAATAACTATCGTCAAAGGTAGGGAAAAACTTACTGGAAAGGCATAAACTTCTGATCTAGTCATTGCAAAACATTTTCAGCTCATTTGCATATAAGAAGAAATTTACAGAATTCCCCCTGTTTCTCTTCATTTTCAAAAAAATCTGTAAGATGGATATAAACCAAAACATTCTCCTATGTGTCAGCTATCAGATATATATTTCAGCAAAAACTGTCAACTTACCTTGTTTTTAGAAGAAGACAAAATTCCATGGCAACTTTCACTTCCCCACAAAACTGTACCGGTGCACACATAAAAAAATCTCAACTGTGATTTTCAAAATAATACTGTCAGACCACAATTATTTCCCTTGAAAATAAAATGCTCTAGGTAAATGCCTATATATCAGGGGCGTAGCTAGCCATGTTTTGATGTGGATTCAAAAAAATTGTAGGGGGGGCGGGGGGGCATCCCCCCCCCCCCCCCCCCCCCCTGAAAAATTTGAAAACAATGGTGCAATCTGGTGCATTCTGGGCGTTCTGAGGTGCTTTATTTACTAATGAAAATAGACAGTTTAAGGAGCATAAATCAACAAATAAACCCTTTACTCGGCAGATTTTTTTTTCTGAAATAGAGCCAAGTTATCAAACAAATACAAGCCCCGATTATATTCATAATAATTAGATTGTCTAAAAGAAGTCTAATTTTCTGTCCTTTTTGCCAGCGAACTGTATGATAATATTTTCAATGTCAATGTCTATAGTTCTGTAACTATGCAGCATTGCTAGTCCAGACATACGTTCAGTGGACAGTAGATCTCATGTAGTTTTTCACCCTTCTCATGATACTGAACTGCCTCTCAGCCGAGGCTGTTGAGACTGGCATGGTGATAAGCACCACCAGACATATGAAAATGTCTGGATACAGAGTTTTGTTTGTGTCTTTTAACGTTGCACCAATGTCAGAAGGCTTTGTTTCTTCCAAAGACCACCGTACTCTCCAGCGGGCAACTTCACGTCTGAAGCTTTCACGATCTCCACTGAAGTCATAATGAAACGCATCAAATATTGCATCTTCTTGAGCAGTTGTCAGTTCATGAACAAGACTTGGTATCAGATACTGTGCTTTGAATCTGTTCTACAACCAGATGGTCAACGAACGGATAGAATAGTGCCCTTTTCCAGTATTCCGAGATGGAATCGGCGGGAAAGTTGCCACGGTGGCGTTGGTGTCGAGCTGTTCTTGGCTTTGAAGGTTCCACTTCCTGCACCTCGGCCATGGCCACTGCTTTGCCGTATAGCTAATCCCACACAGAATCGTCCGTTCTCTCGGCACGGAATGTTGCTATAAGAACCTGGCTCTCCCTGGCTGCCTCAACTAAGTCGATATTTTGCTTCTGTAAAAGATTATTCCGCGGCATTACACCCTGAAGCACGAACTCAACAACAACCAGAGAGACGATAAAGTCGAACTCAAGGATGCTACACCTATAGCTGCGCGCTTTGGAGTCTCCTTCTCGCTCTAACACCTCGAAGGGCATTTACTATAGTGGTGTATGCGGCTTTAAAGGTGTATAGTGAGTCTGCACGACTGGCCCATCTTGTCTCACAGAGACTCTGCAGGCGGGTTTGCTTGTTCATTTCTTCTCTAGCAACAGGGTCGTTTCCTAGCTCTTCCTGGAATGCAAGTAGACGTTTTGCAGAATACTTGAATGCAAAACCGATTTGCTGCACGGTGTCCAGCAAGTTTCTAACAAGTACTTCTTTGCAGGCGTGGACGATGGAAAGATTCAAGCTATGAGCTTTGCAGTGAACATACATGGCTTGTGGAACTAGTTGCTGTACCCGAGCTTGTACACCACGATGACACCCCGACATATTACTGGCTCCATCGTAACCTTGGCCACGCATCTTAGTAATATCTAACCCAACATTCCTCTGGCCTTCAATGAACTTATTGAACGGAGCTTCTCCAGTAGTTGACTCTGCTTAAAACCCAACGAAATCCTCACGGACGTCATTTTCCGACTCGGAATAATACTTCACACACATGGCGATTTGTTCCATAGTGGAGGCATCTGTCGCCTCGTCTGCAAGAAACGAATAACAAACAGCATCATTGCATTGCTTCACAATTTTGTTGCCAATATGTTCTCCACACAAAGTGATCAATTCGTTTTGAATTTCAGGGGATGTGTATGTTACTTTTGCGTTTGAAGCCAAATGAGATTTCAATATTTCATCCCTAGTAGCCTTGTCATTCAACAACACCATAAAGTTACTGTTGCTGTCATCATGGCTTCTAAGTGGGATATTTTGACGACCACAAAGAATGATTACCTCTGTTATTGATCTTAACACATGTCGATTTCTGGCAACTGTGTCTGCGTGGCTTTTAGACAACTGTGCTGTAATGCTCTTTTGTTTCCCTTTGACAATCTTCATAAAACTATCAGCTCTAGCACAGCAGCTATGATGACTTGAACCGTCCTCCACATGCCTCTTGATATATTTTCCTAGGTTCGACCATTTCGATACTGGAGTGCTGATACATGTTTTTTCCTTTGAAGATGCAGATCCAAACAGGAGACAGGGTGCGCAGTAGACGGAATTTTCAGAAACTGAATATCGTAGCCACTCATATTTCTCTAACCAATCATTTGAAAATTGACGCTTGGTACCATACTCTGGGCTGAAATATTAAATCATAATGAGAAGTTGATAACAAACAACCGCATCACGTATAAACCTACCTACACCATGGATTTAGATCAACCTGCATACAACACATATACAGTCTGCTTTTCACTGATCATCAACTCGTAAACAAGGGAGATAATACTAGCGAGTCACGTACATAATGTGCGTTTCAGACGTGGACTGACCAGAGTCCATGGCCACCTACAGGTGCCAGAAGGTATATTTCCGATTTCCTATGAATTATTATAGTCTATTTAGGCTACATAAATGACTATAATTAAGTGACGCTCAACTAATGAAAATTAGCGGACTTAAATGGAAAAAATATCTGAGCTAGGAAATTATGCTTGACTGTTTACATTTACAATGGACATGTTACAATAAGGATTTGGGGAGAGTCAGATTCATCAGTTGAATAATTCTGCTTCGTCATATACAGTTTGCATATTTGATAGACGTATGTAACGGCCATGCGATTTAGATGTCCAGCAAACTTATCGCAAACCTCATTGATCTGAAGCAAACAATTAAATGATCATCTTAGTATTTTTAATACTTATCTATTGTTTATGATATTTATTTACAAATGAGTGAAATGGCCTGTATATTGTTTTGCTTACATTGACTTGAACTCGAACGTTTTTGCCCATTCTCTGTTATTTTCTAGGACTGTAATCTTCAATGCGTCGTCCCAAGTACGCGACAACTTTGCCGGATCTGGATACATCGTGTTAGAGATCCGCGAAAGTTTATCTGGCTCATCTTCTTTCGTAGGCTCGATTGACTGATCTCTAACTCGTCAGATAGCGTTTCTCCTGACCGGACAGTAAAAAAACTGTCAATTCTACTCTGTGACATGTTAGTAAACTTGTACAAAACCACAATGTCTAGAAGTACCTGAAATTGTGAATAAATGACTCTTATAGTATGATGATATAAATGTCTGTGACTTTCAGTAAGGTTATAAAAATTACCTCACTTAAATTATTACGTATATACTTCATATTTCTTGACATTACAAGACTTAGTTGAAGTTATCCAAATACAACCGAAATAAAGACCATTATATCTTTTTTTTAAATTATAGATTTAAGACCATTATGCGCTTCCGTAGATTTTTTTTTCAAACAGCCTATCACCTTAAAGAATATCCGTTTTCGTTTAGATTTTTTGCCATTTGCAAATTAAGCTTTGAGATGCATATAAGTATGAAATAATTGTAGAGGTCTACACTTCAAAATAATGAAAAAATATTTAGTTATTATAAACAACACATCGTCCCACGAAAAAACATTACATTTTAACATGTACAAATGTTTCTCCGAAGAACAGTAGTGGGACATGACAATGAAGACATAAAATTATTTTAAAACTTACCTTCAAAATATATAATTATCTGCGAAAATGCTGGCGTACGTAGACAAAACAAATCTGCAAAACACTTTCCTGTCACTTTTGTGCAGACGACTTTGTTTAGGTTGTTAGTGGCACCGGTCCGCTATAAATTTTGGTGTATGGAAACTTCTTGCGTAACCCCAGCTCGATTTCTGGGGATTTGTATTGCAGAGGGGGTCATTATACATTCAATGGCTATTTAGTATAGAAACGGCAAGGAACGTTTTATATGAGCATGTAGTCAAGTAGACATACTACAGTACGTGTAAACTTTGGCTTTTTTTTTTTTTTTTTTTTTTTTTGTCAGAATCATGTGGATTCAGCCGCGTACTCGCGTATAGGCAGCTACGCGCCTGTATATTGTATGGACTTGTAAACAAGTCGCCTAATAAGCACTATCTTAACGGAGGGTGCGCCTATGAACAGAGGCAAATATTACAAGATACGATAAAGGCAGATTTATGAAGCTGAAGAATCTCCCTAAACAAATACATGCCGAGAGAGAGGGCCCAATTTCCCTTTCAGGAAGAAAAAAAAGGTCTAAACATAAGCACTTTTGCTCGGTGTGCGACAAATTTGTTCGTTTTCATAATGAGACTGAAGGAGAAAAAGAAGAACTTCAAGAAGGCAAGATGATAGAATGCGTAGAATAGAGGGTGGTTGTGAGGGAAGATTTAATATTGGGAAATATTGCTAACACGATCCACTCCCATTCTTTACATCTTTAAAGTTAAAATCTAATCAAATAGATCTACTAAAGGTCGGGTTTCACATTTCCAGTTCTTATTTCCAGATCCCCAAAGCAATTACCTTTAATTGCGTTTATTTAGTGTACCGTATGCGGAAGCAATCGCTGCGGGGAGTTTTATAAATGTTCATTGACATAACGAGGACGGTACCCATGTGCAAACGGGTAGGTATCTTTGTTTATTTTCATCCATCGACAGAGGTACCATCAAAAACAGCAACAGGATGCATATAATTGAAATTTTATCAACAAAAAGAACTTGCAGGTACATGATCCAAACGTTTTGTAGTAGAGTATGTATAGTTCCACCAAGGTGAGTGGCAAATTCAGTTATCTCAACTTAGAACAAAGCAAAAAATACGTCTCAAAACATCAAAAAACGTGAATTTCGCTACATTTCTTCAAATTTTATAGTCATATCAATATTATTGAGGACTGATATTTTCACCAGTGCAAATTAATGTATTTCCTCGGACGATTCTGTCTTTAAAATGTTCAGCATGCTTAAATATGAGTCATACGTTGGCATTGTTTTTATATACCCTATACAACCTACATGTATATAAATCACACGAGGGCGGTATCGCTCACTCGAGTAGGTACCCGAATAACCAGTGTGTATTGCCCTTGATTTAATGAAAAATGTCCGTCCGCAGCCATTTCTCAGTAACTAGCAGGTAGAATTTCATCAAACTTGAAATAGACATGAACCAAGATACTGCGATGATGCCCTTCAAGTTTTTTTTTCAATTGGTCAATTTCTCTTAGAGTTATTGCCCTTGATTTAATGAAAAATGCAGAAAAATATCCATCCACAGCCATTTCTCGTTACTAGCAGGTAGAATTTCATCAAACTTGAAATAAATATGAACCAACATACTTTGATGATGCCCGTCATTTTCTTTTTTTATTGGTCAATTTTCCATATAGTTATTGCCCTTTAATTGTTTAAAAATCCACAGATCTGTACATAACAAACCAACCAATTGGAAGAATTTCATTAAACTTCTTTCATTCTTTTCCATGAACATTGATTTTATTATAAACATGTGAAGTTATGTACCTACACCTGGTCGCCACCTTACCTTGGTCACAACCCCCCCTCATTTTTAATTTTCCATCAATATTTATAATAACATGTAAACTTTTGTATCCTCACCCCTCCCCCCCACCCCCAAAAAAAACCCATTCATTTTCTGTTAATTTGATTTTGACTAATGAAATTATTTGCTTCTTGGTAACATTCTTAACTTTTTGCTGGATATATTTTTTTGCCGTTCCTCACCACTGACCCTTTCGGCGGGGGATACCAATTCATCGAATTTGCTTGTTGTTCTTAATTTTTAAGAGACTTTATATAAACCGTGTTCAATGTTGTTACTTCAAGGTCTTGTTCACTAAGCAAATTTGTCAGATATTGTACTATGTTTTTGCAATGGTGATGTATGCCTATATGAAGAATAAAACATGTATGTGTTTGGAAAAATGCAGACAGCAAACTGTTACTGTAAAATTATTAACTTTTGTGGAGGACTAATTTTTAGCTCACTTGAGCCAAAGGCTCATGGTGAGCTTTTGTGACCGCTCAATGTCCGTCTTGTGTCGTCCATCAACATTTTCTAAAAAAATCTTCTTCTTAAAAATCACTGGGCAGAATTACACCAAACTTCACAGGAATGATCCTTGAATGGTCCCCTTTCAAAATAATTCAAAGAATTTAATTCCATGCAGAACTCTGGTTGCCATGGCAACCAAAAGGAAAAACTTTAAAAATCTTCTTGTCGAAAACTGCAAAGTAAAGAGCCTTGATATTTAGCTTGTGACATCATCTAATGGTCCTCTATGAAAATCATTCAAATTATGCCCCTGGAGTGAAAAGAGGCCCCACCCTGGGGGTCCCAAGTTTTACGTAGACTTATATAGGAAAAAATCTTCTTGTCCAAAACTGAAAGGCATAGAGCCTTGATATTTAGCATGTGAAATCATCTAGTGATCCTCTATGAAAACTGTTCAAATTATACCCCTGGGATGAAAAGAGGCCCCGCCCCGGTGGTCCCAAATTTTACATAGACTTATATAGGAGAAACTTTAAAAATCTTCTTGACTGAAACCACAAGACCTACCGGGCCTTTGATATTTGGTATATAGCATTGCCTAGTGGTCCTCTACCAAGATTGTTCAATTTGTTACCCAGGGGTTAAAAGAGGCCCTGCCCTGGGAGTCCCCAAGTTTTACATAGACTTATATAGGAAAAAACTTTAAAAATCTTCTTGCCTGAAACTGCAAGGCCTAGGCTTTTGATATTTGTTATGTTGCATTGCCTAGAGGTTCTCTAACAACATTGTTCAAATTATTTCCCTGGGATGAAAAGAGGCCCTGCCCTTGGGGTCCCAAGTTTTACATTGACTTATATAGGGGAAAAAATCTTCTTGTCCAAGGCCTAGGCCTTTGATATTTGGTATGTAGCATTGCCTAGTGGATCACTAACAAGATTGTTCAAGTTATGCCCCTGGGGTGAAAATAGGACCCGCCGCAGGGGCCACTGGTTATATGAATTATATAGGAAAAAATACTTCAAAATTTATCAGATCATATTTCCTAGACTGTTTAATTATAATTACCTGATGACCCCAAGTGATAAGGGTCACCTAACAATGCCCTTGACCTACTGAACTACTTTCTTTAGTGACCATAAATGTGACTTACTGACCTACTTTCTTAATATTTTAGCATCAATTTGGCTTTTGAAACATGTATATCATATTACTCAGGTGAGCAATCCAGGGTCACCATGACCCTCTTGTTGTGGTGTTGTGGTTGCATCAATCCATGAAATGTAATCCAAGCAAACAAGTGAAAATCACATTCTGATATATATTAAAGTTGGAAATCTGCCTGTTCATGCCCTTTTGGCCAATAACACAGAATTAAGGAGGTAGATTACCTTAATATTTGTATGTGCGCATGTCCACCCGGAAGCTAACGTGACGATTTACGACGACGTTTACGACAAACTAAATGTATTTGTATATCCATTCTTCTGAAAACAAATTATGAACCTGTCTCCGATCTGATGCTTTATGATTTAATAATGCATAAATAATGAATAAATTGCCGCAGAAACGCTTCAAAACAATGTTGCCTTAAAATGACGTCACTGACATCATGACGTTACGTGTCAGTTACCGCGCAAAATTAATAGCTTTTATTTTGAAAGTACGTAATTCTGTGCATTTTCTATATTTAAACTATTTTCAAACAGCCATTATTTGCTGAAATATTTTTTATGAGTCTTTTGCTTTGAATAATAATCAATAGTTTGCTTCTTTTATTTAGTTATATTGAAATGTTATGCGGAATGTAAGAAAATGGATGATGGTAACTAATGTTATTTGGAATATAGTTGGGTGTAAGGTTACTTGTTACGGCCATTTTCAAATAAAAATTCTGGCAATTTGATTTGTAATACCTATTTTCCAGTTTCCGTTGATAATTTGTTACTTATATACTAAAACTAAGCTATAATATTGTACAGATTTCAGTAGAAAATTGTGGTTTCTTGAATTGAATTGATGTTACCATGGAAACGAAGCCCGTGACCTATATATCTAAGTATGAAATTCAAAAGCGTTGACACTGGTCTATTTAAGGAACACAGCTTCGGCTTTTTATTTTCATTTCTACAATATCCATGAGAATAATAGCAGCATACTGAACCATTTTTCCATGAAAAATGCTAGACGAAGGGTACTGCTTAAGTATTTTAAGCTGTGGAATTTGTTTGAATAAATGCAAATAGCACGAAAATATAACTTACGTTAGAAATAATATGTTTTAAAGCTACATTTTAGAGACCGTACCATAGCTCTTCGCATACTTTGATTTTTCAAACTAAAGTGATTTTTACAAGTGCACTGGTTACGATAAAAATGTAAACAACGGACTCTGTCTATGAAACTTTGAAATGAATGAATGACAGTCGATCTTAGTCTTGATACTGATTGACAGTGAATGCTAATGACTCCATGTGTTACAGAAATGTATTTAGTTTGTAATTGTAATCTCCCATCAATTGAAATCCTCTCAAAACTGGTAAAATAATTACTTATATTTGGACAAAACTCACCGTCTTTGCCGTTCGACAGCAGCAAAAAAGGGCAAATATAAAAGATTCAGTGTAAGTAATATTTCACTGGTACTACCAGTTAGTAAGTTCATACTCTGAACAACACGTCAGAGAAATTTGGGCAGTATTGACCGATTATGACGTTGGCAGCATTAGATTATATTTTTTCTTTACACAAAAATTGCCGTTAGGTAACAAAGCGAATACGCCGATAATCCGGAGTTCATCGATTATTGTTCCAGTTCACGCAATGTAATCCAGCAATTAAACTGCATAGCTATTAGCTACTGCTGTTATAGGGAAGTGGTAGAGTGTCTGCCTTAGGTGTGAGAGGTCCTGGGTTCGAGTCCCAGTTAGAGCTTAACTATTTAGATTCTGCTAAAGCATAGTTTTGCTGTTAATAGACTGTTCTAGACGTTCTAAATTTTTAGCACACAGTATCATAGATCATTATTTAGCAATCCAGATCAAAGTTGAATGTTAAATCAAATGCACCCAATTAGAAAATATTGACTATATTATGTCCCTTTGATGTTTATGCTCTCCATGTTCAAGAAGAGTTACATTTCCTTGATCACAAAATTTTCATTAACATGAAAATATTAAATGCTCATAACTCCACACTTCTGGTTAAAATATTGTCTATATTTCTGTTTTTGAGAAATATATGGACATTTGTCTTCATTTCAAAGCTTTTTAACTTCAAACCTATGATTTTAAAAACTTAGGTACTATCTCTATACATTAACAAGAAAGATTATTTTGTTTTAAATCTTTTTTAGAAGAAATTACGACAAAGAGCAAGATATAAGCTATTTTAAACATCTCTGTTGCCACGGTTACTTTAAACTTTAAGAAAAATAGGGTGCCATGTAAAGTGCTTGGTATTTTGCTAATAATAGTACCCAAATATTCCATGTTGGTCATTAACAGAATGGCACTGGAGCCGTCGAAAACCCCATTTTTAGCTCGACTATTCGAAGAATAAGTAGAGCTATCCTACTCACCACGGCGTCGGCGTCGGCGTCGGCGTCACACCTTGGTTAAGTTTTTCGTACCAGTCCACATTTTGACAAAGTCTTTTGAGATAAAGCTTTGAAACTTTCAACACTTGTTTACCATCACCATGGCCAGTTATAGGCAAGAGTACATAACTCCATCAAGGATTTTGGCTGAATTATGGCCCCTTTCGACTTAGAAATCTTGGTTAAGTTTTTCGTACCAGTTCATATTTTGACAAAGTCTTTTGAGATAAAGCTTTGAAACTTTCAACACTTGTTTACCATCACCATGTCCAGTTATAGGCAAGAGCACATAAGTCCATCAAGGATTTTGGCTGAATTATGGCCCTTTTTGACTTAGAAATCTTGGTTAATATTTCGTACCAGTTCATATTTTGATAAAGTCTTTTGAGATAAAGCTTTGAAACTTTAAACGCCTGTTTACCATCACCATATCCAGTTATAGGCAAGAGTACATAAGTCCATCAAGGATTTTGGCTGAATTATGGCCCCTTTTGACTTAGAAATCTTGGTTAAGTTTTCCGTACCAGTTCATATTTTTTGTAAAGTGTTTGACATATGGCTTTGAAACTTTTATCACTTGTTAAGTATAATAGTCTCTATCTGTAGGAAAGATTACATAACTCTGTCATCTATTTTGGCTGAATTATGGCCCTTTCTGGACTTCAAAATTGGTTCTGTTTTCATACAAGTCCACGTTTTGTCAAAACTATTTGACATATGGCTTTTAAACTTTGAACACTTGTTTATCATTATGATTTCCATCTGTAGGCAAGAGTACATAACTATTTTGACTGAATTATGGCCCTTTTTATGCCCCCGAAGGGAGGCATATAGTTTTTGAACCGTCTGTCTGTCGGTCTGTCAGTCTGTCGGTCTGTCAGTCTGTCCGCAATTTTCGTGTCCGGTCCATATCTTTGTCATTGATTGATGGATTTTCAAATAACTTGGCAGGAATGTAGGAATGTGTACCACAGTAAGACGACGTGTCGCGCGCAAGACCTAGGTCCGTAGCTCAAAGGTCAAGGTCACACTTAGACATTAAAAGATAGTGCATTGATGGGCGTGTCCGGTCCATATCTTTGTCATCGGTGGATGGATTTTCAAATAACTTGGCATGAATGTGTACCACAGTAAGACGACGTGTCGCGCGCAAGACCCAGGTCCGTAGCTCAAAGGTCAAGGTCACACTTAGACATTAAAGGATAGTGCATTGATAGGCGTGTCCGGTCCATATCTTTGTCATCGATGGATGGATTTTCAAATAACTTGGCATAAATGTGTACCACAGTAAGACGACATGTCGCGCGCAAGACCCAGGTCCGTAGCTCAAAGGTCAAGGTCACACTTAAACGTTAAAGGATAGTGCATTGATTGGCGTGTCCAGTCCATATCTTTGTCATCGATGGATGGATTTTCAAATAAATTGGCATGAATGTGAACCACAGTAAGATGACGTGTCGCGCGCAAGACCCAGGTCCGTAGCTCAAAGGTCAAGGTCACACTTAGACGTTAAAGGATAGTGCATTGATGGGCGTGTCCGGTCCATATCTTTGTCTTTGATGGATGGATTTTCAAATAACTTGGCATGAATGTGTACCACAGTAAGACGACATGTCGCACTCAAGACCCATGTCCGTAGCTCAAAGGCCAAGGTCACACTTAGACGTTAAAGGTCATTTTTCATGATAGTGCATTGATGGGCGTGTCCAGTCCATATCTTTGTCATTCATGCATGGATTTTAAAATAACTATGCATGAATGTGTGACACAGTAAGACGTGTCGCGCGCAAGACCCAGCTCCGTAGGTCAAAGGTCCTAAACTCTAACATCGGCCATAACTATTCATTCAAAGTGCCATCGGGGGCATGTGTCATCCTATGGAGACAGCTCTTGTTGGACTTTGAAATTGGTTCATACATTGTCATTTAGTGCAAGACTTATCGAAATCAAAGAAATCAAAGAAATACAGGAACATTGTTTGTCTAATCTATTTATTTCTTTTGTCTGAATATCTGTGGAAATATTTTGACCCCATTCTTCAATCAATTCTTCGAATAGTCGAGCGCGCTGTCATCAGACAGCTCTTGTTATACATAGTTGTTTAAAAATGAGGGATATCAATGAAACTAAAATACAATGAAAAGTGTTAAATATCCATAGTTTCCTTCTTCTTTCAATATAAAATACCTTTGGAGGGTCATGTTCTTCAAACCTGAATAAAACTTGAAGGGTCAGAGATAAACGAAATTGAGATTGAAGCAGTTAAACATCATATTACACGGAATACAAAAAATTGCTGCGGTTCAACTATTTTGAGTTTACCCTGGTAACAAGGTAACCTACCTCCTTAAATACTAACAAATTCAATTGATTTCACAGGATGTCCACTTTTGGAAACAATCTTACCAAATCTAGTCTCTGATGCAATTTCTCAGTGCATAAAATCATAAAATCTTCTTGGCATAAATATCTTTGATTTTCAAATTTTTAAAAATGGCGGACTGAAAACTTCTGTATTTGCGCAAATTGACTCAACAACGGCATAAATAAAGAGTGTTTCTGCCAAGTGGCAGGTTACTGCCGACGGCCGGCCAGACCTGAACCCGCTCTAACTGTTTTTAAATAGGAAATTTGCGAAATATTTCAAGGCATAATGGGTATTCTATTTATATGTTCAATTTTCATTTTGCTGATTATTAAAATTATTATCAAAATAAATATCTTCAGGTGCTAAGTTTCGGAAATATGTTGGTCACTCGGCCCATGTCATCAGTGTTAGATTTTCCCATGATAAACAACGTGTGATATCAATTGGAGGTGCAGTGTTCCGGTGGAAATTTCTATCGGAGGGTCACTCAGAGAACGATATGTCCGATCCACAACATGGCAAGTGTACTTTATCATCTAATACGTGACATGTTTATTTCAAGATTGAACTTTTATATTTCATTTACCATATTTATTTGCCTTATAGCAAGATTTTTCTCCTTAAAATGAGACCTAAAGTGTTGCCTTGTCTAATAGTGCCCATATTGTAGTAATTAAAGGAACCTGTCTTGTAGAAGGATCATCTTAAAGAGGGGTAAATACGGTAGTTTATGCAAATTCAATTTATTCTTATTTTTTCCAAGAGAACCTAAAATTTATTTGATCATTTGATTCAGCCTCCTCTAAAAAGCAGTCCAGTTGTGATTTCATAATGATAAGGTCAGATGATGACTTTAGATAGGTGTAACTTGCACTGTTTGGAATTTGTGTTATAAACTTTAGCTTGAAGACCAGTCTCAAAATGAAGACATGTCATTAGTCAATTTCAAGAATGAGTTTTAAACCAACAAATAAAATGCTGGAGTTTGTAGACTGGTGTCTTAATTCAGTTGTATAACATTGGGCGGTATTACTTTTTTTCCAGGCTTTGTAGACTCAAACAGCGAAGAGAGCGACTCTGACCCAAGTGATGTAGGAGCGCTAGACAGTGATCTGGAACAAGAAAAACAGGTGTCGTACCAGTGAATTGTGTACCGGGAAGATGTCATCAAGATGAAGAAACTGATGAAAGAAGAACTTGGTGCCGGCAAGAAGAGAAAATGTGCTGGAGTTTTTAACCAGGTTTCAACGAAAACCTGAGTTATTAGATTGGGGTAGATTTCGGTCGGGCGGGCGGGCGGGCGGCGGCAGCGGCGTCAAACTTGTGTTTCCGGTCAATAACTTTTGTTTCGGTAAAGATATTTGAATAAAACTTGGTATGTATGTAGCTTATATCAAGACAAAGGCTGGGATTGATTTTGGGGTTTCTGGGGTCAAGGTCAAGGTCACTGTTACTTAAAATAGAAAAAGGGTTTCCGGTCAATAACTTTTGTTTCGGTAAAGATATTTGAATAAAACTTGGTATGTATTTAGCTTATATCAAGACAAAGGCTGGGATTGATTTTGGGGTTTCTGGGGTCAAGGTCAAGGTCACTGTTACTTAAAATAGAAAAAGGGTTTCCGGTCAATAACTTAACTTAGGAATGAGCTATCATGATGAAACTTGGTGTATAGAAAACTTATATAAAGTTGTAGCTTGGGATTGATTTTGGGGTTTCTGGGATCAAGGTCAAGGTCATTGTTACTAAAAATAGGGTTAGGGTTAGGTTAGGGTTAGGGTTAGCATATCTTCTACATGCATGGAGGGATTTTGATGAAAGTTGGCACAATTGTTCACCATCATGAGACGGAGTGTCTTGCTCAAGAACCAGGTCCCTAGGTCTAAGGTCAAGGTCACACTTAGAGGTCAAAGGATACAAGAATGAAAACTTTGTCCGCAGCATATCTTCTTCATGCATAGAGGGATTTTGATGTAACTTGGCACAATTATACACCATCATGAGACGAAGTGTCTTGCGCAGTTCCCTTCTTTAGAATTACTTCCCTTTGTTGTTACTATAAATAGCTTATATTGTAACTTTTTCATTACTAGACGTAGGGAAAAATCAAGACCACTTTTCTGTAGTACAACATGCATGTTACATCCAATTTTGAGGTGTATTTTGACCAATCCCTACCTGGTAAGGATTTCTGTGTGGACTTACAATTTTTTTTTGTATTTTTTTTTCTTTTTTTTTTGTATTTTTTTTTAAGATTAACTTCCCTTAGTTGTTACTATAAATAACTTATATTGTAACTTTTTTATAATTGACCGTAGGGAAAAACCAAGACCACTTTTCTGTGGTACAACATAGTTGTTACTTTCTAATTTTAGGTGTATTTTAAGGTATCTCTACCTGGTAAGGAGTTTTTTTGTGGACTTAGAAAAACAAAAGAATTACAATGATTACTAAACAACTACAAAATTAAAATTACATCTGCAAATACAGGTGCTAGAGTAAAGAAATTTGCTGTGACGGGCGTATATTGTGACATTCTGGCACTCTTGTTTATTCTTATGAAAAGTGTTGAAAACCTGGTTTCGTGGCATTGCCGCGTTTCTTGTTACATGGGTAGGCTTTTGTAGATTTTCTCTTCTTTTTCATCTTACTTTATTCAAGAGACTTTCCAGGACGAGTGGTTACGGTTGCTGACTTTGAATCATTTGCCTCATCACAACTGTGGGTTTGAAACCATTGCTTGGGATATAGAATTCTTTCATGTGAGGATGCCATTCAGCTGTCTTAGGGAAGATTGGTGGTTCTACCAAAGTGCTGACTCATGCCTGAAAAAAATTACTGGAGGGACACCTGGGTTCATCCTCCACCACAAAAAGCTGAAAAGTTTGTTGGTGTGACTTTAAACCCAACAAAATAAAATTGATTCAAATAGTAAAAGAATACATAAATTCAGTTTGTCAGTTGTGGTTTTCACAGTTATTGACTTAATTGACATTTTATTCTAATTTATTTTTTTAGTCTTTTGTGGCCGTCCGTCGTGGGTTGTGCGCCCATCAACAATTTCTAAAAATTTCTAAAAAAATCTTCTTGAAAACTACTTGGCAGATTTACACCAAACTTCACAGGATTGATCCTTGGGTGGCCCCCTTTCAAAATTGTTCAAAGAATTGAATTCCACACAACTGGTTGCCATGGCAACTGAAAGGAAAATCTTAAAAATTTCCTTGTCCAAAACCGCAAGGCGTAGAGCCTTGATATTTGGCATGTGACATCATCTAATGGTCCTTTATGAAGATTGTTCAAATTATGTCCCTGGGGTGAAAAGAGGCCCCGACCCGGGGGTCCCAAGTTTTACATAGTATTAGACTTATATAGGAAAAAACTTTAAAAATCATATTACTCAGGTGAGCGATCCAGGGTCATCATGACCTGCTTGTTTATATAGAAAGCTTCAAGTTCTTTAAGTCAAGCACTGAAGTACTGGTCTCAGCTGTCTAGACACTGCAAGTATTATGCAAAATATCCTATAAATGGACCAGTTAAAGATAGAAATTTTAATAACTTTAGAAAGTGATTGAATATCTATACAATAATCTCAGAATGATATATTTATGCCCCCCTTCGAAGAAGAGGGGTATATTGTTTTGCAGATGTCGGTCGGTCGTTCGGAATGTAGACCAATCCGTTTCCGAATGATAACTCAAGAACGTTTGGGCCTAGGATCATGAAAGTTGATAGGGAGGTTGGTCATCACCAGCAGATGACCCCTATTGATTTTGAGGTATGTATGTCAAAGATCAAGGTCACAGTGACCCTGAATAGTAAAACGGTTTCCGGATGATAACTCAAGAACGCTTGGGCCTAGGATCATGAAAGTTGATAGGGAGGTTGGTAATGACCAGCTGATAACCCCTATTGATTTTGAGATCAGTATGTTAAAGGTCAAGGTCACAGTGACCCTGAATAGTAAAACGGTTTCCGGATGATATCTTAAGAACGCTTGGGCCTAGGATCATGAAAGCTGATAGGGAGGTTGGTCATGACCAGCAGATCACCCCTATTGATTTTGAGGTCAGTATGTCAAAGGTCAAGGTCACAATGACCAGGAACAGTAAAATGGTTTCCAGGCAATAACTCAAGAACGCTTGGGCCTAGTGTCAGGAAAATTGATAGTTAGGTTGGCCATGACCAGCAGATGACCCCTATTGATTTTGAGGTCATTAGGTCAAAGGTCAAGGTCACATTGGCCAGGAACAGTTAAACAGTTTCTGATCTTCTTGTCCAAAACCATAGGGCCTAGGGCTTTGATATTTGGTATGTAGCAAAATCTAGTGGTCCTCTACCAAGATTGTTCAGGTTATTTCCCTGGGGTCAAATATGGTCCCACCCCGGGGGTCACATGGTTTATATAGACTTATATAGGAAAAAACTTTGAAAAACCTCTTGTCCAAAACCACAGGGCCTAGGGTTTTAATATTTTGTATATAACATTATCTAGTGGTCCTCTACTAAGATTGTTCAAATTATTCCCCTAGGGTCAAATATGGCTCCGCCCTGGGGGTCACATGGTTTACATAGACTTATATAGGGAAAAACTTTTAAAATCTTCTTGTCCAAACCACAAAGACTATGGCTTTGATATTTTGTAATGTAGCATCATTTAGTGGTTCTCTACCAAGTTTATTCAAATTATCACTCTATGATCAAATAGGGCCCTGCCCCAGGGGTCATACGGTTCATATAGACTTATATAGGGAAAAACTTAGAACCTTCATGTCCATAACTTACATCATTCAAATTTGGACCACATGTGTAGTTTTGAGTTGCAAGATGAACCTTGACATGAGTTGACCATGATCTTGACCTAGTGACCTACTTTCACATTTCTGTAGCTACAGCCTTCAAATTTGGACCACATGCATAGTTTTTTGTTCCAAAATAAAATTTGACCTTGATTTTGACCTAGTGACCTACTTTCACATTTCTCAAGCTACAGCCTTCAAATTTGAACCACATGCATAGTTTTGTGTACTGAAATGAACTTTGATCTTGAGATTGAATTATTCGGATTGCGATCATGCATTTAAAGTGTGTTTTCCTATGCACACATTTTATGTTTTGTTTGAGATTATTTGTCAAGCTCTCCTCACTGCGAAGCCAGTGTCTGTACTTAGAACATACAGGGGTGTTATGTGTTAACTTCTGGACAGAATTGTTTAGGTTGCTATTGTTTTAAGTGTCTTTTTGTATGCGCATACTACATTTTATTTTTTAACCATAGAAAAGCAGTTATTAGATTGGCGGGCGGGCAGGCGGGAGTCAAACTCGGTTTCCGCACAGTAACTTTAATTTGGAACAAGCAATAGACACCAAATTTGGCCTGTAGATAGATGATAAGGAGACAAAGATTAGGATTGCACTTGGGTCAAAGTCAAGGTCGCTTTTGCTAAAAATAGAAAAATTGGTTTTCGTACAATAACTTTAGTTTGCATTGATGTATGGAAATTAAACTTGGCCTATAGGTAGCTTATAGAAAAACCAAGGTTGGATTGTATAATATGGGGTCAAGTTCAAGATCAGGATAACTTATTTAATCATCACACTTAGAAAATTCCATGTTGGCGCAGTGGTCTAGAGCTTTGGGCAAAAAGCTACTTTTTAGTCAGTGGGATGGAAGGGCGTCGGTTCAAACCTACTGAGATCCAAAAAAATTGTTTCTTCTTTTTTTGTGATAAAAAAGTCATTTTAATGCCATTTGGTCAAGGTCAAGGTCACAGTTACTAAAAGTAGATTTTTTTCTCAGTGTGATCATCAAAAACTTTCTGCTTCATAATTTTAGTTTGGACTTACTTACTGCCAACAAACTTTGTGTACAGCAAACTTATCTGAAAAATTAGCTTTGAATGATATTTGGGGTCACTGTTACTAAAAATAGAAAAATGGCTTCCACTCAATATCTTTTGTGTGGGTACACTTATTGTCACTATACTTGGTTTGTAGATAGCTTTTGTCAAAACACAAAAGGTTGGGAATGTGTTTGAGGTCACTTGGATCAGGGTCATGGTCAGTGTAGCTAAAAATAGAAAAATGCGGTCATATTTGAAATAAAAAATAGATTTTTGTGCTGTGGAATGTGAGTGGTTCAAATTTCATAGAGATCCCAAAATTTGTTGTATTTTTTGGTGACAAAAAGGTAATTTTAATGCCATTGGGTAATTAAAAATAGAAAAATATGGTCATAGTTATAATAAAAAATATATGTATAATAGAATATGACTTTTTTTTTAAAGAACCAGTTGGCGTGATGCAATTGAAAACCAGGTTTTCGTGGAATATCCACGTTTCTTGTTAATTGAGATTTGTGTAGTGGGGACTTTGTCAAGCTCTCATCACTGCAAAGCCAGTGGGTATATTTAGAACATACTGGTGTATTGTATGTTCTCTCAGAAATCTTACACCTACTGGTCAAGTTGGTTGGCTGAATTATTAATCCCCCGCCGTGGCGGAGGGATTATAGGAATGGTCTGCGTCCGTCCGTCCCTCCGTCCGTAACAAAATCGTGTCTGGTCCATATCTCCTAAACCCCTTGAAGGATTTTCATGAAACTTGGGTCAAATGATCACCTCATCAAGACGATGTGCAGAACCCATGAGTCAGCCTTGTCGGTTTAAGGTCAAGGTCACAACTCAAGGTCAAAGGTTTGAGCCTGCCATTTTGTGTCCACTCTATATCTCCTAAACCCCTTGAAGGAATTTTATAAAACTTGGGTCAAATGATCACCTCATCAAGACAATGTACAGAACCCATGAGTCAGCCATGCCGGCTCAAGGTCAAGGTCACAACTGAAGGTCAAAGGTTTGAGCCTTCCATTTTGTGTCCGCTCTGTATCTCTTAAACCCCTTGAAGGAATTTTATAAAACTTGGGTCAAATGATCACCTCAGCAAGACAATGTGCAGAACCCATGAGTCAGTCATGCCGGCTCAAGGTCAAGGTCACAACTTAGGGTCAAAAGTTTGAGCCTTCCATTTTGTGTCCGCTCTATATCTCCTAAACCCCTTGAAGGATTTTCATCAAACTTGGGTCAAATGATCACCTCATCAAGGCGATGTGCAGAAATTATGAGTCAGCCATGTTGGCTCAGGGTCAAGGTCACAACTGAAGGTCAAAGGTTTGAGCCTTCCATTTTGTGTCCGCTCTATATCTTCTAAACCCCTTGAAGGATTTTCATCAAACTTGGGTCAAACGATCACCTCATCAAGGCGATGTGTAGAACTTATGAGTCAGCCATGTCGGCTCAAGCTCAAGGTCACAACTGAAGGTCAAAGGTTTGAGCCTTCCATTTTGTGTCCGCTCTATATCTCCTAAACCCCTTGAAGGAATTTTATAAAACTTGGGTCAAATGATTACCTTATCAGAAGGATGTGCAGAAATTATGAGTCAACCATGCCAGCTCAAGGTCAAGGTCACAGCTAAGGGTCGAAGGTTTGAGCCTTCCATTTGGTGTCCACTCTGTATCTCCTTAACCCCTTGAAGGATTTTCATCAAACTTGGGTCAAACGATCACCTCATCAAGAACTCATGAGTCAGCCATGTCAACTCAAGGTCAAGGTCACAACTGAAAGTCAAAGGTTTCAGCTCTGTATCTCCTAAACCCCTTGAAGGATTTTCATGAAACTTTGGTCAAATGATCACCTCATCAAGACATTGTGCAGAATTCATGAGTCAGCCATGTCAGTTCAAGGTCAAGGTCACAGCTAAAATCAAAGGTTTACCCTTTCACTATCCATAGCAGTGGCGGGGGATTTAGCTGTCTTTCAGACTGCCTTGTTCAGATTGCTATTGTTTAAAGTGTGTTTTCTTAATCACATAATCTTGTTTTATGTTTTGATTGAGATTGTCACATTGGGAACTTTTTCAAGTTTTCTTCAGAACATACAGCTACATTATATGTTCTGTCAGATATCTTATAACTACTGGCAAAGTAGGTAGATGGACTTATTAAGCTTGAATATGTTTAAGTCAAAGCCGAGACTTCATTTGATACGTTTGAGTATTCATTCCTGTAAAACTCTGTTAAAGGTGTTCAGAAATCCTTGATTTACCTTATCTTTTTTATAAGAGAGAATGCCATAGATGTCTGAAAAATTATATAGATTTCTTATTTTGCATGGTAGAAATATCATAAACATTACAATTGTCAGCTTTGTTTAAAATGATCTTAAAGTGTCATGTCCATTTAATAGTAGCTTTTTTAGCTCACCTGTCACGAAGTTATTGTGACCACTTGATGTCCGTCGTCCGTCTTGCATCAACAATTTGTAAAAAAATCTTCTTCTTGAAAACCACAGGGCAGAATTACACCAAACTTCAAAGGAATGATCCTTGGGTGGCCCCCTTTCAAAATTGTTCAAAGAATTGAATTCCATGGAGAACTCTGGTTGCCATGGCAACCAAAAGGAAAAACTTTAAAAATCTTCTTCTCAAAAACCAGAAGCCCTAGAGCTTAGATATTTGATGTGAAGCATTGCCTAGTGGACCTCTACCAAATTTATTCAAATCATGACCCCGGGATCAAAATTGACCCCGTCCCAGGTGTTACTTGATTGTACATAGGGAAATCTTAATAAATCTTCTTCTCAAAAAGCATAAGCCCTGGAGCTTAGATATTTGACTTGTAGCATTGCCTAATGGATCTCTACTAAAGTTGTTAAAATCATGACCCCGGGGTAACTTGATTTTACATATGAAAATCTTCAAAAAATTTCTAAAAATAAACCAGAAGGCCTAGAGCTTAGATATTTCACATGTAGCATGGCCTAATGGACCTCTACAACATCTGTTCAAATCATGACCCCGCCCCAGGGGTCATTTGATTTTACATATGAAAATCTTCAAAAAATTTCTAAAAATAAACCAGAAGACCTAGAGCTTAGATATATCACATGTAGCATGGCCTAATGGACCTCTACAACATCTGTTCAAACCATGACCCCGCCCCAGGGGTCATTTGATTTTACATATGAAAATCTTCAAAAAATTTCTAAAAATAAACCAGAAGGCCTAGATCTTAGATATTTGACATGTAGCATTGCCTAATAGACTTCTACAAAATTTGATCAAATCATGACCCCGGGGTCAAATTGGCTCCGCTCCATGGGGTTACTTGATTGTACAAAAAATCTTCAAAATGGACCTCTACAAAATTTGTTCAAATCTTGACCCCCTAGGGTCAAATTGACCCAGCCCCAGGGTTACTTGATTGTGCATAGGGAATCTTCATAATTGCTAAAAAAACCAGAAGGCCTAGATCTAAAGCTTAGCTAAGCCGCCCTAGCTCATAGGTAAGCCTTGGTTACGGATCGCGGGTCGCGAGTTCGATCCTCGGGCGGGCGTATGTTCTCGTGACTTTGATAACGACATTGTGTCTGAAATCATTAGTCCTCCACCTCTGATAATTCATGTGGTGAAGTTGGCAGTTACTTGCGGAGAACAGGTTTGTACTGGTACAGAATCCAGGAACACTGGGTAGGTTAACTGCCCGCCGTTACATGACTGAAATACTGTTGAAAAACGGCGTTAAACCCAAAACAAACAAACAAACAAATAAAGCTTTAGCTAAGAAATTTGTTCAAGCAAGCAACTCTACTCAGGTGAGCAATATAGGGCCATCATGGCCCTCTTGTATAGCTAATGTATACACATATTATGTTCATGTAACAGCCATGTAACTTTTGTTATGCAGGTCGGAAGAGATCCATCAGTACATGTGTGGGATGCTGAGACATTGAAATCTGTCAGTACTCAAAGGTCATCATGAGAGGGGTTTGTGTGCAGTTGACTTCTCAGGTTAGATATAAACTTTATAAACAGTCGAGTAGATCCGAGTTTGAAAAATAATATTTTCTTAAAAGAATGTTTATTTTATTCTTTACAATTTTAGTTGAGATAGTAGATTTGTCTATGATATCGAGTGATAACTTAATTACACTTTAAAATTTATAAAAGTCCCTGTATGATCTAAACTTTGTTGGTGTGATTCTTAACCCAACAAAAAAGAAAACTAAAAAAGAACCAAACTAAAAAAAAAGCACTTTAATAATATAAGAGGAACATAATTAAACTGAAGTACTACAGATATAGCCAAATTGAAGCTATACCAAATTCCAAATTTCAGATTGAATTTTATCACTGCAAAGAAGTCTGTATGTCTTTATAGTACACTGAAAAATGTATTAAAGTTTAATCTGGTTTTAGTGATCACCTGTGTCCGCCCTCTGTCAGTCGTTCGTCTGTCCGTCCGTCAACAATTTGACTGTTAACACTCTAGAGGTCACAATTTTGACCCAATCTTAATGAAACTTGGTCAGAATGTTACCCTCAATAAAATCTAGGACGAGTTCGATATTGGGTCATCTGGGATCAAACACTAGGTCACCAGGTCAAATAAAAGGAAAAGCTTGTTAACACTCTAGAGGTCACAATTTTGGCCCAATCTTAATGAAACTTGCTCAGAATGTTACTCTTAATTAAGACTTGGACAAATTTGATATTGGGTCATCTGGGGTCAAAAACTAGGTCACCAGGTCAAATCAAAGGAAAAGCTTGTTAACACTCTAGGGGTCACAATTTTGACCCAATCTTATTGAAACTTGGTCAGAATGTTACTCTCAATTAAATCTTGGATAAATTTGATATTGGGTCATCTAGGGTCAAAAACTAGGTCACCAGGTCAAATCAAAGGAAAAGCTTGTTAACACTTTAGAGGTCGCAATTTTAGCCCAATCTTAATGAAACTTGGTCAGAATGTTACCCTCAATAAAGTATTGGACGAGTTTGATATTGGGTCATCTGGGGTCAAAAACTAGGTCATATCTTAATGGAACTTGGTCAGAATGTTAATCTTGATGATCTTTAGGTCAATAGGTCAGGTGAGCGATACAGGGCCTTCATGGCCCTTTTGTTATGTATACTTGTGTCGGTAAAAAGCTATACATGACAACCATTCCATTGTGGTGTGGGATTGGAGAAAGGGAGAGAAACTAGCCACTACTAGGTTTATACCATTTATAGTTACTCCCCTTTTTGCTAGCACATGCACACTTTCCATTTATGGCTAAAATTACAAAACTCACATATTGAAGAAAAAGAAACATATATATCTTATGTAGGCCAGATTAATTTTCTGTTTGAAATCAGAATTACATAATTTGATAACCTTTCAGGTTTTTATCATACATGTATTATTTCCTTATTTTCTAACATTTCCTTCTTCTTGTATGATACTGGGTACTGACTTGCATGTGTTCTTTTAACCTTTACCCTGCTAAATTTCTAAAATGGACTAGCTGGTCTGTCATTCAAATTGGGTAGTACCATTTATTATTCGAAGGGGAGTTCACTGAAAATTAACAGACAGAATAGCGAACAATGCAGACAAAGATCAGCCTGCATGGACATGCAGGCTTATCTTTGTCTGCACTGGTTGCAGTGGCATAGCATTATTTCATTTTTCCTCAAATATACAAAGTAAATGTTAAAATTTTACCCCCAGTCGTCACATTTAAATGTGTAAACTGAAGAGTTTTTTCACCGCTTAAAATGATTGCAGGTTAATTTACTTTTCAGATATGATTTTTAACATGTATGTTATATTCCAGGGGTCACAAAGATAAGATATTTGTTGTGAAATGGAATCCTTTTGATGCTAACAAGCTTATCACAGTCGGTGTGAAACATATCAAATTCTAGATGCAGGCAGGTAAAAATCTTTTGACTTGTATTAGCTCTTAAAGTGTCTGTGTGTCCATTCATTAGTTGTTATTCAGCTTGATATTTATGTCTCCCCCCCCCCTCTGGGGGAGACATATTGTTTTTGCCCTGTTCGTCCTTCCTTCCGTCCGTCTGTCCGTCCGTACGTCACACTTCATTTCCGAGCAATAACTGGAGAACCATTTGATCTAGAACCTTCAAACTTCATACGATTGTAGGGCTGCTGGAGTAGACGACCCCTATTGTTTTTGGGGTCACTCCGTCAAAGGTCAAGGTCACAGGGGCCTGAACATTGAAAACCATTTCCGATCAATAACTAGAGAACCACTTGACCCAGAATGTTGAAACTTAATAGGATGATTGGTCATGAAGAGTAGATGACCCCTATTGATTTTGGGGTCACTCCATCAAAGGTCAAGGTCACAGGGGCCTGAACATTGAAAACCATATGATTTCCGATCAATAACTAGAGAACCACTTGACCCAGAATGTTGAAACTTCATATGATAATTTTTTTCAAGCAAAGTAGATGACCCCTATTGATTTTGGGGTCACTCCATTAAAGGTCAAGGTCACAGGGGCCTGAACATTGAAAACCATTTCCGGTCAGTAACTTGAGAACCACTTGACCCAGAATGTTGAAACTTAATAGATTGATTGGTCATGCACAGTAGATGACCCCTATCGATTTTGGGGTCACTCCATTAAAGGTCAAGGTCACAGGGGCCTGAACATTGAAAACCATTTCCGGTCAGTAACTTGAGAACCACTTGACCCAGAATGTTGAAACTTAATAGGATGATTGGTCATGCATAGTAGATGACCCCTATCGATTTTGGGGTCACTCCGTTAAAGGTCAAGGTCACAGGGGCCTGAACATTGAAAACCATTTCCGGTCAGTAACTTGAGAACCACTTGACCCAAAATGTTGAAACTTAATATGATGATTGGTCATGCATAGTAGATGACCCCTAACGATTTTGGAGTCACTCTGTTAAAGGTCAAGGTCACAGGGGCCCGAACATTGAAAACCATTTCCGATCAGTAACTTGAGAACCACTTGACCCAGAATGATGAAACTTCATAGGATGATTGGTCATGCAGAGTAGATGACCCCTAACGATTTTGGGGTTACTCTGTTAAAGGTCAAGGTCACAGGGGCCTGAACATGTAAAACCATTTCCAATCAATAACTTGAGAACCTCTCGACCCAGAATGTTGAAACTTCATAGGATGATTGTTCATGACCCCTATTGTTTTTGGGGTCATTCTGTTAAAGGTCAAGGTCACAGGGGCCTGAACATTGATAACCAGTTTCGATCAATAACTTGAGAACCACTTGACCCAGAATGTTGAAACTTCATAGGATGATTGAACATGCAGAGTAGATGACCCCTATTGATTTTGGGGTCAGTCTATTAAAGGTCAAGGTCACAGTGGCCTGTTCATGTAAAATCATTTTTTGGAAATAACTTGAGAACCACTTGACCTAAAATGTTGAAACTTAATAGGATCATTGGACATGCAGAGTAGATGACTCCTATTTATTTTGCGGTCACTTGATCAAAGGTCAAGGTCACAGGAGCCTGAACAGTGACTTGAGAACCACTAGGCCAAGAGTGTTGAAATTTAGCGGGATGACTGGACATGCCAAGTAGATGATCCCTATTGCAGCCAACCATCAGTGTCTCTTTGACTTTTGCTCCTGACCCCTATTGACTTCTTGCCTATAGGACTTTGCATTGAGGGAGACATGCGCTTTTTTACAAAAGCATTTTCTAGTTTATTTTGAACAATTATCTTTATATAATGTTTTAATCAGAAGAAACATTTGACAAGGTACAGGAATCTCTGTGGCTGAACTGTTAAAGTACTGACTACAAAATTACCCTTCAGGCCATACCAAAGTGATTAATAGTTCTTCGGAATTTTTTTTAAAAAAATAGGAGCGAGCGGGCGAAATTTTTATTTTATTTATTTTTTTCTCAATTTTGATTTTTTCAGAGGCGGGTAGATTTTACATGGAGCGAGCGGGCTTTTTATAATTTTTTTCCCAGCTTGGACCCTTGAGGAGGCGGTTATCATTATACATGAAGTTAACATTTCTTTAGAAATAACACAGAAATCAAACATTTACAGTGTGGGTAACACAGTATTTAGCTTTTCTATATGTTTTAGAGACTACATGAATGATTTTGCAAATAAATTCTTGCCTAAACTCACTGAATCACTTTGTTTTTGTGCCCCCCCCCCCCCCCCCCCCCCCCATGAGTGGTGGGGGCATATAGATTTGGTCTTATCCGTGCGTCCGTCCGAAGTTCGTGACGCGCCTAGCTCGAAAAGTATTTGATATAAATTGATAAAACCTTGCAGGAGTCTTAATCATGATATGAACTTGCGCACCTCCTATTTTTCGTCTGGCTCCGCCCCCTATTTTCAGAGTTATGGCCACTGAAATAGTCAAAAATGCAAATGCTGTCAAGCGTTTGACGAGTCCTTGCTATCGCACGATTTCTCATTCTTAAATGGCCTCACAACACAGCGAAGTGATGTAGTTCCATTAGATTGTCTCTAATTTCAAAGAGTTCATTGATCGAATGAAGTTCATTTATATCAATCCTATTTGCTATGACCAATATACGATGTAATCTGTCATATTTATGACTTGTAATTGTGCAATACTCGAATAAAGCCACGTATTTTCTTCCGCGGTAACTCATTAAGCATAAACACGCATCACGCATAACGATTCTGCGGGATTTGGTAGTACATTTGCGCATATGATTATGGTGACGAATTTTATGCCCTTTTGTCACAAAATAGCAAATATGATGTTCACAAATTCAAATAAAAACTGCATATTAACTTATTAGCCAAATTATCCATTTGTTACCCTATCCGTTTCAAAAAATAATCTTTAAAATCACTGCATAAATAACAAATTTATTGCGCTGTGCATTTTATGAATTGCGCAGACTTACAAAGCTTGCGTAACATCCAACGAAAGACAAAATATAGTTCCAGAACATACTGCTAGTATTTTATTGAGTGGGTACCTCTGAAAGCATTTGAATGTCTCTTATCAGAGTTTACCACATCGATGAAATTTAATTATGACAGCTTCATTTTAAATGACCCGAATAAGATATGTGCAGTACGTTAATTCTTCCGCGAGACTTCGCGGATGAATCCTAACTACATTCTGGACACTTGTCGGCGAACACGCGTGACCTGTTTATAACAACGCTTCTACGACTTTGCGTGGGTTGAATTTTGCAGTCAGTAAATGGATAAATTATCGGAAGAAGAAGCTCTTACTGGTTTGTTTAGTTACTACTGATATTAAAAATGATTTTATTTCTGATTTTTCGAGAAATAAACAAATCGGCGAAACATTAAATTGTATTTTCTTGTAGTTTTTGAAATCGAAAGTAGATCGTCTATGTTTGGCTGCTTTGACGAAACGAAACAACGTTTTTAGCTCACCTGTCACAAAGTGACAAGGTGAGCTTTTGTGATCGCGCAGTGTCCGTCGTCCGTCCGTGCGTACGTGCGTCCGTGCGTCCGTAAACTTTTTGCTTGTGACCACTCTAGAGGTCACATTTTTCATGGGATCTTTATGAAAATTGGTCAGAATGTTCATCTTGACGATATCTAGGTCAAGTTCGAAACTGGGTCACGTGAGGTCAAAAACTAGGTCAGTAGGTCTAAAAATAGAAAAACCTTGTGACCACTCTAGAGGTCACATTTTTCATGGGATCTTCATGAAAGTTGGTCAGAATGTTCATCTTGATGATATCTAGGTCAAGTTCGAAACTGGGTCACGTGCGTTCAAAAACTAGGTCAGTAGGTCTAAAAATAGAAAAACCTTGTGACCACTCTAGAGGTCACATTTTTCATGGGATCTTCATGAAAGTTGGTCAGAATGTTCATCTTGATAATATCTAGGTCAAGTTCGAAACTGGGTCACGTGCGGTCAAAAACTAGGTCAGTAGGTCTAAAAATAGAAAAACCTTGTGACCACTCTAGAGGTCACATTTTTCATGGGATCTTTATGAAAGTTGGTCAGAATGTTCATCTTAATGATATCTAGGTCAAGTTCGAAATTCGGTCACGTGCCTTCAAAAACAAGGTCAGTAGGTCTAAAAATAGAAAAACCTTGTGACCACTCTAGAGGTCACATTTTTCATGGGATCTTCATGAAAGTTGGTCAGAATGTTCATCTTGATGATATCTAGGTCAAGTTCGAAACTGGGTCACGTGCGGTCAAAAACTAGGTCAGTAGGTCTAAAAATAGAAAACCTTGTGACCACTTAGAGGTCACATTTTTCATGGGATCTTCATGAAAGTTGGTCAGAATGTTCATCTTGATGATATCTAGGTCAAGTTCAAAACTGGGTCACGTGCGGTCAAAAACTAGGTCAGTAGGTCTGAAAATAGAAAAACCTTGTGACCACCCTAGAGGTCACATTTTTCATGGGATCTTTATGAAAGTTGGTCAGAATGTTCATCTTGATGATATCTAGGTCAAGTTCGAAACTGGGTCACGTGCCTTCAAAAACTAGGTCAGTAGGTCTAAAAATAGAAAAACCTTGTGACCACCCTAGAGGTCACATTTTTCATGGGATCTTTATGAAAGTTGATCTGAATGTTCATCTTGATAATATCTAGGTCAAGTTCGAAACTGGATCACGTGCCTTCAAAAACTAGGTCAGTAGATCTAAAAATAGAAAAACCTTGTGACCTCTCTAGAGGCCATATATTTCAAAAGATCTTCATGAAAATCGGTCAGAACGTTCACCTTGATGATATCTAGGTCAAGTTCGAAACTCGGTCACGTGCCATCAAAAACTAGGTCAGTAGGTCAAATAATAGAAAAACCTTGTGACCTCTCTAAAGGCCATATTTTTCATGGGATCTGTATGAAAGTTGGTCAGAATGTTCATCTTGATGATATCTAGGTCAGGTTTGAAACTGGGTCACGTGCTGTCAAAAACTAGGTCAGTAGGTCTAAAAATAGAAAAACCTTGTGACCTCTCTAGAGGCCATATATTTCATGACATCTTCATGAAAATTGGTCAGAATGTTCACCTTGATGATATCTAGGTCAAGTTCGAAAGTGGGTCACGTGCGTCAAAAACTAGGTCAGTAGGTCAAATAATAAAAAAAACCTTGTGACCACTCTAGAGGCCATATTTTTCATGGGATCTGTATGAAAGTTAATCTGAATGTTCATCTTGATGATATCTAGACCAAGTTCGAAAGTGGGTCACGTGCCATCAAAAACTAGGTCAGTAGGTCAGATAATAGAAAAACCTTGTGACCTCTCTAAAGGCCATATTTTTCATTGGATCTGTATGAAAATTGGTCTGAATGTTCATCTTGTTTAATATCTAGGTCAAGTTCGAAACAGGGTCATGTGCGGTCAAAAACTAGGTCAGTAGGTCTAAAAATAGAAAAACCTTGTGACCTCTTAGAGGCCATACTTATGAATGGATCTCCATAAAAATTGGTCAGAATGTTCACCTTGATGTTATCTAGTTCAAGTTTGAAACTGGGTCACGTGCCATAAAAAAGTAGGTCAGTAGGTCAAATAATAAAAAACCTTGTGACCTCTCTAGAGGCCATACTTTTCATGGGATCTGTATGAAAGTTGGTCTGAATGTTCATCTTGATGATATCTAGCAAGTCAAGTTTGAAACTGAATCAACTGCAGTCAAAAACTAGGTCACTATGTCAAATAATAGAAAAGTAGGTCAAATAATAGAAAAACCTTGTGACCTCTCAAAAATTATTAAAATCTTTTGACCTCTCTAGAGGCCATATTTTTCAATGGATCTTCATGAAAATTGATCTGAATGTTCATCTTGATAATATCTAGGTCTGTTTCGAAACTGGGTCATGTGCGGTCAAAAACTAGGCCAGTAGGTATAAAAATAGAAAAACCTTGTGACCTCTCTAGAGGCCATATTTTTCATGAGATCTTCATGAAAATTAGTGAGAATATTCACCTTGATGATATCTAGGTAAAGTTCAAAACAGGGTCACGTACCTTCGAAAACTAGGTCAATAGATGAAATAATAGAAAAACCTAGAGACCATATTTTTCAATGGATCTTCATGAAAATTGGTCAGAATTTTTATTTTGATAATTATATAGGTCAAGTTCAAAACTGGGTCATATGAGCTCAAAAACTAGGTCACTATGTCAAATAATAGAAAAAACGATGTCATACTCAAAACTGGGTCATGTGGGAAGAGGTGAGCGATTCAGGACCATCATGGTCCTCTTGTTATAAAAAAGATTTAAATAAGAGGTAATTTAACCGTAAACTTCAATGTCAGATACTGCCAATTGCTGCTAAATGTCTTCGTATCATCACAATTTGTAAAATATATTGTTGAAACTGGAGAAAAGTGTAATCGTATCCGGATATATTTTGGGTAAATATCGAGCTGTGTTATGAAATTTTAACATTCAAGTAACATACATGATAGATATTATTGTAACAGAAATGATTCTAGAATTTATTTTTATTACACCTACATATAATCTATATCAGACTCATATTCTAGTCCTGAGGCATGATCTGAAAGTAAAAAGATGAAGTGACAGTCATACTTTGGATATTGTAATACTAGAAAGAATCTAGGTAATATTTAGAAATTGAAACAGAAGATTTTCAGTTAAAATCGCACCAAAGGCTGTATCAAGGGTCTACATATTCAAAAATTTCTTTGTGGTAATACCCCAAACCCTTCTTGCAGGAGGGGGTATCCTCCCACACCCTTCCCCATATTGCCACTTTACAGTTTGATACTTTGCCCTTTTACCACCTGCAGCAATGCCCATTTCAAAATCTGACTGCAGTTTAAAGCGGAAAGAAACTCCCCTCCACACACCCACCCTGCTACCGACCACGTAAAAATGGCTCAAACATTTTTTCTGCCCAGTCTGGGCCTGTCTGTCTACATGAATCAAAATGGATAATTGAAAGTGGATGGACATCGGGATAACAGACATGATTTTTAAGGGGTTAACAAGTCTGAAATAGAATAAATGATAGTTTTAACTAAAAAAGAACTGCATTTATTAATATCGGTTACACTATATATTGACACTCAGCAACATTTACATACAGGTATCTCTAAACGCAAAAGTAAGTATACTTTAAATTGACATCACTTATAATATGATTGAACAATACCTAACATATGACAAGGCTATCGCCAGGCCCATTATAATACCAGTAAAATATCAGTTCTTTCGTCCATCCGTTACAAATTGTATGTGGCAATCCGCGCTGTTTTTTAGCTCACATGTCACAAAGTGACAGTGTGAGCTTTTGTGATCGAGCAGCGTCCGTCGTCCGTCCGTCCGTGCGTAAACTTTTGCTTGTGACCACTCTAGAGGTCACATTTTTCATGGGATCTTTGTGAAAGTTGGTCAGAATGTTCATCTTGATGATATCTAGATCAAGTTTGAAACTGGGTCAACTGCGGTCAAAAACTAGGTCAGTAGGTCTAAAAATAGAAAAACCTTGTGACCTCTCTAGAGGCCATATTTTTCAATGGAGCTTAATGAAAATTAGTCAGAATGTTTACCTTGATGATATCTAGGTCAAGTTCGAAACTGGGTTACGTGCCATCAAAAACTAGGTCAGTAAGTCAAATAATAGAAAAACCTTGTGACCTCTCTAGAGGCCATATTTTTCATGGGATCTGTATGAAAATTGGTCTGAGTGTTTATCTTGATGATATCAAGGTCAAGTTCGAAACTGGGTCATGTGCTGTCCAAAACTAGGTCTGTAGGTCTAAAAATAGAAAAACCTTGTGACCTCCCTAGAGGCCATATTTTTCTATGGATCTTCATGAAAATTGGTCAGAATGTTCATCTTGATGATATCTAGGCCGTGTTCGAAAGAGGGCCATGTGCGGTCAAAAACTAGGTCAGTAGGTCTAAAAATAGAAAAACTTTGTGACCTCTTTAGAGGCCATATTTTTCAATGGATCTTCATGAAAATTAGTCAGAATGTTCACCTTGATGATATCTAGGTCAAGTTCGAAACTGGGTCACTTGCGGTTCAAAACTAGGTCATTAGGTCTTTAAAAAAAGAAAAACCTTGTGACCTCTCTAGAGGCCATATTTTTCCCTGGATCTTCATGAAAGTTAGTCTGAATGTTCACTTTGATGATATTAGGTCAAGTTTTTAAAGTGGGTCACATGCGGTCAAAAACTAGGTCATTAGGTCTAAAAGTAGAAAAACCATGTGACCTCTAAGAGGCCTTATTTTTCAATGGTCTTTTTGAAAATTAGTCAGAATGTTCACCTTGATGATATCTTGGTCAAGTTCGAAAGTGGGTGACGTGTGGTCAAAAACTAGGTCATTAGGTCTAAAAATAGAAAAACCTTGTGACCTCTCTAGAGGCCATACTTTTCATGAGATCTTCATGAAAATTGGTCAGAATGTTCACCTTGATGATATCTAGGTCAAGTTCGAAACTGGGTCACGTGCCTTTAAAAACTAGGTCCTTAGGTCAATTAATAGAAAAACCTTGTGACCTCTCTAGAGGCCGTACTTTTCATGAGATCTTCATGAAAATTGGTGAGAATGTTCACCTTGATGGTATCTATTTCAAGTTTGAAACTGGGTCAAGTGCCTTCAAAAACTAGGTCATTAGGTCAGATAATAGAAAAACCTTGTGACCTCTCTAGAGGCCATATTTTTCAATGGATCTTCATGAAACTTGGTCAGAATTTTTATCTCGATATCTAGGTCAAGTTCAGAACTGGGTCACATGAGCTCAAATACTAGGTCACTATGTCAAATAATAGAAAAAAACGACGTCATACTCAGTTCAAAACTGGGTCATGTGGGGACAGGTGAGCGATTCAGGACCATCATGGTCCTCTTGTTTTAATATTATAAATTGTCATATTCAAATTTTATCATGTGCGAATATATACCAGCCGATAATTGCCTCTTTTGGCAATGCCGGAGGCAAATGTTTACTGGAAAATATATAAAGTCATGGGCAGTATCTTAGTGTCAGCTGTCAAATTGTAGTTTGTACTTTCAACATTTTTATTTCTGCGAACCACTCTTCAATTTTAGAGAAATATATTGGGTTTAAATACTTGTATAATGTCAATCAAAGTTTTACTAGGCATCGACCGAATGTTCATTTCATTTATTGTAACAAAATCTCTCTTTAGTTGGGGAAAAAAACTAAAAACAAACTGAAACTGGTAGACTATACTGTCAGTACATCAATCATTAGCCGACTCAGGCCCTTCAGGCCTTTAATTAGAGTTATGGCCCCTGAAATAGTAAAAAAAGCCAATTTTCATCTAGTGACACGCCTAGCTCAAAAAGTATTTGATATAGATTCATGAAACCTTGCTTGAGTCTTAATCATGATATGAGTTTGTGCACCTCCTATTTTTCATCTGGCTCCACTCCCTATTTTCAGAGTTATGGCCCCTGAAATAGTCAAAAATGCACATTTTCACCTTGTGACACGCCTAGCTCAAAAAGTATTTGATATAGATTCATGAAACCTTGCATGAGTCTTAATCATGATATGAGTTTGCGCACCTCCTATTTTTCATCTGGCTCCGCTCCCTATTTTCAGAGTTATGGTCCCTGAAATAGTCAAAAATGCACATTTTCACCTTGTGACACGCCTAGCTTAAAAAGTATTTGATATAGATTCATGAAACCTTGCATGAGTCTTAATCATGATATGAACTTGCGCACCTCCTATTTTTCATTTGGGTACGCCCCCCATTTTTAGAGTTATGGCCCCTGAAATAGTCAAAAATGTACATTTTCACCTTGTGACGCACCTAGCTCAAAAAGTGTTTAATATAAATGGTTGAAAACTTGCATAAGTCTTTATCATGATATAAAAATTGCACACCTCTAATTTTTGGCTGGCTCCACCCCCTTTTTTTAAAGTTATGGCCCCTGAAATAGTTAAAAAATGCACTTTTTCACCTAATTATGTGCCTAGCTCAAAAAGTATTAGATGTAAATTCAGGAAACCTTGCTGGAGTCTTTATTGTGATGTCACTTTGCAGACTTGGCATTTTTCTTGGGAATCTTAGCTCTAATTACAGAGTTATGGCCCTTGAAATAGCCAAAATAATGGATTTTTTGTTTGTGATGCTCATAGCTCAAAAAGTGTAGGGCCTAGAGTAATGAATCCTTTGCATAAAATGTTTGTTGAGGCTATACCCCATTAAGACTGCAAACATTTGAATTATTACCCTTTATTTGTGACAAATGTACCAGTGGGGGGCACACCCTTTGTCCTACAGACACATTCTAGTTTTTATTTTGTAATTATAATTACTAAGGGATGAGTGTCTTATTTTTAATTTTGATTTTTCTGTATTAATCTGAAGGCGTGCCTATTTGACGGCACAGGATGAGGAATATTTGAGACAAAACAGGCATATGTGTGGAATAACATTTCTTCTGAAACACAGTTAGATGGCTTCGATACATGAACAACTTTGTGCCCCTAGTGGAACTCCAACCCATAGAGGTGAGGGGAAGTAATAAACCACTTGACCAGTGAGACCAAACAGAGTTGGGCATACAGATGCTTCGACATTGCTCGAATCTCTTTGGAATAATTTCTTAATAGATCGGGCTAGCTTATGTTTTTGTGGTAGAGATTCATTTCAGGCAAAAATGATAACAGACGGACAAAGAATGATCCCAATATGGCCACCCTTAAAAGTGTTATTTGCTGTGCTTTGACTGATCTAGAAATTTACAGTTGGGGAGGTGTGTTTTTTTTTTCAGTTTCTTCCATTCAGTCAATTCACAGCCAATTAATATACAAACAGGCAAAATTGGGGTTACAAAAGGACAGATTTTGTTAGAAATTATTTTCATATCTACACTACTTATTTGAAAAGCTAAACAATTTTTAAATTGATTAAATGCGTTTTGGTAGAATATCTGACTGCTGTACTAAAGAAGTTACGTTCAAAAAGATTTGGGCCGAGACAATGTGATGGGTCGGTCAGGATCTGTGAACAAACATTTTTTTAAGATAGTAGTCGGCCTCAGCTTTGGGGTCTAGATCTAACATACTGAACTAAACAACTGATAACAAATGGTTTGAAAACTTTATATCTAACAATATTTTCTATGTTTAATCCAAATATTTTTAACTGCATCCCCGTGCACGTCTTACAAGTCGGGCTTCGTTCTTTTTACTGTATCGAACAAAAGTAGAACGTGGCTACTCCATTACCTACTGGTACATCGAAGACCATGTGTGGCACTAGCACAGACACTCCAAATTTAAAACAAATGTTGAACAACACCATAATTCCTGACTTTTTGAGTTTGGGTCAGCTACATGTATTACGGACGCATGAAATCCAATCAATATCACTTTGACGCATGTAAACAGCGATTAAACCTGTTTTGCCGTTATTATTCCAGACCGCGTAATCGGAAAAAAACCATTTTTTTCGGAGATTTTTATGTACGTGCGGGCGGATGATTTTTATTTTTTTTTTCTCGGGAATGAAATTATTGATGCGGTAGTTCCGACGAAACGACATATCCATTTGGTATGGCCTCACTGCTGAGAGAACCCTTCAATGCTGAAAGATAGAAACCTGGCTTTTTAGCTCACCTGTCACAAAAGGACAAGGTGAGCTTTTGTGATTGCGCGGTGTACGTCGTCCGTCCGTCCGTGCGTCAGTCCGTAAACTTTTGCTTGTGACCACTCTAGAGGTCACATTTTTCATGGGATCTTTATGAAAGTTGGTCAGAATGTTCACCTTGATGATATCTAGGTCAAGTTCGAAACTGGGTCACGTGCCATCAAAAACTAGGTCAGTAGGTCTAAAAATAGAAAAACCTTGTGACCTCTCTAGAGGCCATATATTTCACAAGATCTTCATGAAAATTGGTCAGAACGTTCGCCTTGATGATATCTAGGTCAAGTTCGAAACTGGGTCACGTGCAATCAAAAACTAGGTCAGTAGGTCAAATAATAGAAAAACATTGTGACCTCTCTAAAGGCCATATTTTTCATGGGATCTATATGAAAGTTGGTCTGAATGTTCATCTTGATGATATCTAGGTCAAGTTCGAAACTGGGTCACGTGCCGTCAAAAACTAGGTCAGTAGGTATAAAAATAGAAAAACCTTGTGACCTCTCTAGAGGCCACATATTTCATGAGATCTTCATGAAAATTGGTCAGAATGTTCACCTTGATGATATCTAGGTCAGGTTTGAAAGTGGGTCACGTGCCTTCAAAAACTAGGTCAGTAGGTCAAATAATAGAAAAACCTTGTGACCTCTCTAGAGGCCATATTTTTCATGGGATCTGTATGAAAGTTGGTCTGAATGTTCATCTTGATGATATCTAGGTCATTTTCGAAAGTGGGTCACGTGCCATCAAAAACTAGGCCAGTAGGTCAAATAATAGAAAAACCTTGTGACCTCTCTAAAGGCCATATTTTTCATGGGATCTGTATGAAAGTTGGTCTGAATGTTCGTCTTGATGATATCTAGGTCAGGTTCGAAACAGGGTCATGTGCGGTCAAAAACTAGGTCAGTAGGTCTAAAAATAGAAAAACCTTGTGACCTCTCTAGAGGCCATACTTTTGAATGGATCTCCATAAAAATTGGTCAGAATGTTCACCTTGATAATATCTAGGTCAAGTTCGAAACTGGGTCACGTGCCATCAAAAACTAGGTCAGTAGGTCAAATAATGAAAAAACATTGTGACCTCTCTAAAGGCCATATTTTTCATGGGATCTGTATGAAAGTTGGTCTGAATGTTTATCTTGATGATATATAGGTCAAGTTTGAAACTGGGTCAACTGCGATCAAAAACTAGGTCAGTAGGTCTTGAAATAGAAAAACCTTGTGACCTCTCTAGAGGCCATACCCTTGAATGGATCTTCATGAAAATTGGTCAGAATGTTCACCTTGATGATATCTAGATCAAGTTTGAAACTGGGTCACGTGCCTTAAAAAACTAGGTCAGTAGGTCAAATAATAATAAAACCTTGTGACCTCTCTAGAGGCCATACTTTTCATGGGATCTGTATGAAAGTTGGTCTGAATGTTCATCTTGATGATATCTAGTTCAAATTTGAAACTGGGTCAACTGTGGTCAAAAGCTAGGTCAGTAGATCTAAAATTAGAAAAATCTTTTAACCTTTCTAGAGGCCATATTTTTCAATGGATCTTCATGAAAATTGATCTGAATGTTCACCTTGATGATATCTAGGTCAGTTTCGAAACTGGGTCATGTGCGGTCAAAAACTAGGCCAGTAGGTATAAAAATAGAAAAACCTTGTGACCTCTCTAGAGGCCATAATTTTCATGAGATCTTCATGAAAATTAGTGGGAATATTCACCTTGATGATATCTAGGTAAAGTTCAAAACAGGTTCACGTACCTTTGAAAACTAGGTCAATAGGTGAAATAATGGAAAAACCTTGTGACCTCTCTAGAGACCATATTTTTCAATGGATCTTCATGAAAATTGGTCAGAATTTTTATCTTTATAATATCTAGGTCAAGTTCAAAACTGGGTCACATGAGCTCAAAAACTAGGTCACTATGTCAAATAATAAAAAAAACAACGTCATACTCAAAACTGGGTCATGTGGGAAGAGGTGAGCGATTCAGGACCATCATGGTCCTCTTGTTACATAGAATTCTTTCATGTGAGGAAGCCATCAAGCTGGCTTACAGAAGGTTGATAGTTTTATCCAGGTGCTAGAAAATGATGAATTAATGCACAAAGGGCTACCTGGGGTCTTCCTGCATTAGAAGTCATCATATGATCTGTAATTGTGTTGGTGTGATATTTAATCCAACAAAAACAAAATTTGATAAGGAATAAATTGTATGTGTTGCTTTAAGTTGATAATACATTTGTTAAACACTGCTGTTTAGGATATTCTTCTGTTGTACATACTTGCAGTGTTGCCATTTTTTCAAAGTTTTTAACATTTATTAATATCTGTACACTGTATATATATAGGTGGAGGTTTTACATCCAGCCGAGGAACTTTTGGAAAGATCGCCAAGAACTGTGATATGTTGTGTATAGCTTTTGGAAAAACTGAAGACGTAACATATTCTGGTGGCAGTGATGGTAACATGTTTGTCTGGGCTGGAACTAATTTACAGAAAATTGTCAAAGCTCACGAGGGACCATTGTTTGTTATGCACTCACTTGATAAGGTATAACGTGTGAACCTAATATTAGTGTGACAGTCATAATTCTTAACATTTTACCTGTCTTACATGTGCATATATATGGGTATTATCTATTTCAGCTGATAATTGTGTGATAATTGTCTTAAAAGTAATCACTAACAGTAACGGTGAAAATTGCAAAAATAGTCATTTGATACACAGAATTTGAAATATATCAAATATATTTTTCACTGTTTTTTACTAAATGTGAAAAATCTGGTCATAATAAAAAAACTGTTTGTATAAAAAAAGATGAAAATGCATTTCACTGTAAAATGATACGCCCCGGATTGTCCGGGATTGTCCCAAAAATACAACTACCGGTGTCCGGCAGTGTTGAAATGTGGAAATTAAAAATCAGAAAAAAAACCCCCCCAAAAAATATTTTTTTGGTCTTAAAAATTTGTTGTTTTTAAATTTAAATAAAACACAAAAAAACAGTCCACGGTATCACTTGTTTATTCCAATTATCCGAAAATTTCATTTCATCCCCCTCGAGGGGAACATTTTGTTTAGCCAGCTCCGATCAACATCTTTTTTGAACGGCCCTGCGATCTTTTGATGCCCCAGATTAATTTACAGCGGCTTTTGATGACCCTGTTTATGAATTGAAAAAAATTATGCAATCAATAACGTTTTTGCCCTTTAATATAGGAACAATACCCAAAAAATTTCGTTTTTTTTTAGCGTAGGAGGTAAAAGCTAAGTACCCTTTTTTGGGAAATGGCTGATAACGGCATTTAAATGAAATTATTTTAAAAGGTTGTATTTTAAAAATTAGTTGTTGCAAAATATTCAAAATTAAACTTTTGACTATTTGAATCCCTTTTGCGCCGATCCATGAAAATTGACCCAACCGAAATTTTTATGATTTTTCAAAGATTATTTTTTCCCTTTTTGGGACCCATTTTATTAATGAAGAAAAAACTTTCAGTATAAATTTTGTACCAAAAAGCTGGATTCAAAATAGATGCCCGGTTAATTTTCTTATGTAGAAAGTCTCTAATTTCATTTACCTCGGGAAAAACCAATTCACGTGCCGAATATAGACGTAAATTCCCCTTTTTACCTCCTTGAAAGCTAGAAAATTTTGCGCAAATTTTTCCCTAAGCGAGGGAAAAATTTTTATCTCCAAAACTGCTGTTATTTTATGTATTTTGCAGGGAACGAGAATACTATGCCCGGGTTTTGGTTGTCCCGGACAAAGGGAAAAAACCCCGGGAAAAGGTTTGAAAAAATTATGGATGTATGCATGGGATCAAAAAATCTTAAATTTTTATTATTTGCTATCCCCTATTGACTTTTTTTAAAGGTTTCACTGGGTAAAAGGTTTTTCTTAAAGCTCAATCAAATGTTTTTTGCGTAAAAGACACAAAAAAATTTATGTAAAGAAAATATTATGAAACTTTATTATGTTTTTGGAATTTCATTGCTTTGCAATGTTTCAAGATTTTTTTTTTCTCATGTGTTAGGGTTTTTTGAGGGTGGAAGGATGGGTTATTTGGGCTATGGGATGCCAGTTTAGAGATGCTGAGAATTCACCAAAAGGGCCTGTCTCCCAGTCCGAGGTCGATCCTCCCGGGCTCACCAGCCCTATGTACCTAGGTTGGGGAAAGGGAAGATTTTGTGGGAATAGGAAAAAGGGGAAATTTTAGAAGTGGATAAAAATGGACCCCATTACACTTTTACCAAAAATTTTATTTTAACCCTTACCCTACAAATTTCTTAATGAAATTGTCCATTTTCAATTTTTGAAAGTCCATTAATGTAAAAAGGGTGATTTCCAAAAAGATAGATGAATGGGAAAAAGTGCGATCTTTATCAACGCATGTGTGACTTCATATCTTTTCATTTAGGTATTATGGTGTTCTTAAAAAATTTTTGGTTTTAAAAAATTTTATTTTTAAGTATTTTTATGACTAAGAGAAGCAAAAAAAACCAAAAACCGTAAAAAACAAATGTTTAATAATTATAAGTTTTTTAACGTTCGATTTTCTAAATGGCCAAGTTAATAAATGATTTTGCCGTACAAAAAAATCGTTAAAATGGCAGAAAAAGGCCGCGATGGAAAGATACCAGGGTGTTTGGTAACCCCGGTTTACAACACAGACCGGGTGAGGACGAGAAGCAAGCGCAGGTTTGATTTTTTGGCTATAAAGGTTTTGAAGTACTGTGCAACTAGGGTTACGCTAGTAGTTATGGGCAAAAACCCAGTTCAGTTGCTAAATGCCCGTAATTGAGCAAACGCCCAGCAATGGATTATAACCCAAAAGGGAAGGCACCCAACCAGCGGGTTTCGTAATTTAAAAAAAACCCTTGCGGTACCACTAAACGCCTGCGGTTCACATAAATCAAAAGACCAGCGGTTCACATAATCAACCCCTAGCGGTTCACCAGCTTTTTGAAAAAGGACAAAAAAAAAAGACGTGCCCTATTAATTTTCCATAAAAAAGGTCAGGCATTTTTGCACTATAACATTAACGTGTATAAAATTTTCAGCACAAACTGAATTTTTATCAAAATTTTAAGAAATGGCGGCTTTTCAACCCCCAATGGAGGGGCGAAATTTTGTCGCCCAAGTGAAGTTTTGGTCGCATTTTCCTCCCTTTAATTGATTTTTAAAAAAATTTTGCTAACACAGCGCATGCTTGTCGCCCCGTTTAAGCAGAAATTTTTCCCCCAAATAAATTTGATAGAACTTATTTCCCCAAAATTTACGGAATGATTGCCACTTGATAGATGTTTTCCGTTATATAAATTTGTTTTAATAATGATAGCGGGGGGACTTTAAAGTTTTTGCTATCAATCTCGAACTAATTTAGATAAAGTTCAAGGCGAGTCGAAGGTGAATTCCGTCTTGACGGAAAACCCCCGGGGTTTTAATATCAATATCCATAGATAATATGTCCGACCGGGTATGAAATTTAACCTGTTGTCTGCCCCAACGATTAATACGTTTCCTTTTTTCTTCAGTATTTAGAATTTCAGAATCAGGAACTCCCCATGATTTTTCTTCAGTATTTAGAATTTCAGAATCAGGAACTCCCCATGATATACACTGTAAAATATCAATCCATATAATTGTACTGTCCGGCGAATACAATATCCGGGCTCTTCATAAGCAACACATTGCACCGAATTGAATGACGGAAATCATTCCAACACATACCCCTTATTCCCCACCAACCAATGATCTTCTGATTTTCTTTGGCTCGGACGCCGGCCCAGAATGGAATTGAATCGCCCAGTATTCAGATATCTGTGAAAATAATATATACACCATACTAATTTGATTCTCTTATCTGATATATACTAAAGCTAGACCCATTACCGACAGGTCAGTTGCCCTACCTATCCGAAAGCTATGCGGTCTGAACTTATTATGAGACAACCCCGCTTTGGAAATACATTTGAGTAAGAGTGCTGAGAATTGATACCTAGTAACAAATTTACCATTGGCATGACAAAATAAAGGTCTGGCTGCATTTGGTCTTACTTCTAAGAACTTACGCCAATGCTTTGACCGGACAGAGCATGGCCTCGCGTTCCTCAGGTATTTGCAGAATGGTAGGCGCATTCCCTTACAGAAGAAAAAGGCCTGCTGCGTACTCTTGCTGTGTACATACAGCGTATATGATGCGTACATGATGTGTACTGAAATCAAGGGCTTTAAATAGTACGCAGGATATACACCGCACATACACCGATAGTACGTTTGTAGTACACTTTTGACATGCAAATGAGCTCTGCCGCGTACTACTTGCTGCGTACATGCTGTGGACTATATAGTACACAGGATGTACGCTGGAGGAATTTAGTATGCGGGAAATAGTACGCAGCATGTACGCGGCACATACACTTTTCACATGCAAATGAGCCTGCGGTGTACTACCCCTGCGGCGTACATGCTGTGTACTCCTGCGGCGTACATGCTGTGTACTCCTGCGGCGTACATTCTGTGTACTCCTGGCCCGAGTCCTGCGGCGTACATGCTGTGTACTCTTGTGGCGAAACTGCTGTGATAATGTAAATTCCTTACCCCACCAACTTTCTTATGCAAATGCTGATCATTTGGACAGAAAAAAACAGAAAAAAGATAAGTGACATGCATCAATAAGTATTTACCCTTACCAAAATAATGTAGATTGATGTTATCAAATAAATTAGTATGCTTTTCTTCATCCACTTTTCAATGAAATAAATCAATTTTTGTAGCATGTAATTTGGTAAACATCTGAAGAAAATGGCGTAACTGCATCAAGGGGAAACAACTTTAATGCAACTAAATATAAGTGTTATAAATTTCGAAGTATCTGCGGTGTACATGCAGTGTACTATTTTCTTGTACAAGTCCCTCCTGTGTACATGCAGTGTACTCCTTAAATTTTCAGAGTCTGTGCTGCGTACTTGAAGTGTACTAGTGACCTCCTGCGTACATGCTGTGTACTCGTCGGAATAGTACGCAGCATGTACGCGGCATGCGGTGTATGTAAAATGTACTCCTCTGGCGTACTACTGTGTTCGCGGCATATACACAGCAAATACGCAGCATGTACGCCACAGAGGCTTGCTTCTGTAAGGGATTACGCTGGATAGTTCTGTGTTTAAGTAACCTAACGACTATGAAATGATCATGTACAGTAACATCTTCAAGTTTAAGGCAATCGAACGGCCTGACAATGGAGGACATCACTAGTTCGCTCACCCGAAACAGACCAAAGTAGGCTAACACCCAAATGGCTGTAAATAGTTTCGTTTCATACAAACTAAGTGTTATGTTTGGCAATTCTCGAATTATAATAGACAGAATACGTTTTGTGCCCTCAGATCTACTGATTTCCTCAATCGACTGTATCTTTCTAAAAGCTTAGAGATTATGAAATTGTTTGTTATGATCGCCGATCCATTAGCCCTATGAAGTAATTAACGCCAGCGACATATGTTTTAATAGTTTTTGATGCTAATCCTAACTCAAAGCAGCGGGTTATGAATAAAATCATCTGTTGAGGGTTCGTTGGCCAAATTAAGTCTAATTTGTAATCACACCTAAAAGTGTGGAATGCACTGAGGGCTGTATTATATGTCTGCAATATATTTGAAGATATACTGCCTTGCATTAAATACTTTGCTGTGGCTTGAAGATGGTCCAAAGATGTTGGGGCACCCTTGCCGTATACTTGTCGGCTTCCGGAGCTAATTCCCTGAATCTGGCATCCTAGAAATGAGACAGAGCATCACAGATAGAGTTGTGCACACCTGGCACGTGAGTTGCTCTTAATAAGATGTTAAGTTTCAAGCATATTAAAGTCAGTGCTCTGAGTATACACATTACCTTATCCGACTTTAGAAGTCAATGAATTCAGAATGCAAACGACGGCCTCGTTATCACAATTAAATTTGATCTTTTTGTTTTCTAGTTTATGACCCCAAATGACCACTGCTACTAGAATGGGGAATAACTCTAAGACTGTAATGTCATCAGTAAGATGTTCATTTCACCAAGATTCGGGTCATTTTGCTTGACACCAATGGCCTTGAAAAAAGGCACCAAAGTCTAACCCAGGACCCCCTGCACTGTCAGTAAACAATTGCACATCATCATTTGACAGCCAAAATCTATCGTGAAAAACCGATATACCATTATGCATTTTAAAAAATGACTGCCACATTTCTAAATCTAATCTAATACCTTTGTTTACTCTTAAATGATGGTATGGTTTTGACAAACCGCAAGTAGCGTTTATCAGTCGTCGGCAAAAAGGCCTGCCGGCGACAATAGCTCTGCTGCAGAAATTAAGCGACCCTATAAGTGATTGCATTTCTTTTAAAGTGACCTTGTTTTGACTAAGAATTTCTTGAATTTTTTGTACCACCTCTTCGACTTTCTGAGCGGGGATACGCACCTGCATTTTTTCAGAATCCAACTCAACTTACTTCGGCCGGACCCTCTGTTTTTTCATCTGCTAACGGAACACTTAACTCATTCATACATTCCATAAAGTGACCATTGATGATCTGCATGATGAAAATGTCTTATCCCCGCCCAAAAAATCGTCTAGGTAATGTATGAGCTGTCCTGATGTCATTTTACTTTTGACAACAAATTCCAAAAACGTTGAAAATTGTTCAAATGTGTAACAACTAACAGCTGCGCCGAATGGCAGAGCCTTGTCAACAAAATATCGACCTTGAAATTTTAAACCCAACAATTCAAAATCTTCATTTCTTATAGGTAACAGTCTAAACGCATTTTTTAGGTCCATTTTGAAGAGTTTGCAGTTTCTGCCTATATCCTGAATCATATTTACGGCTGCGTCGAAATCTGTATACTTGACCGAACAAAATTTCCTATCTATATAATTGTTTACAGATTCCCCTTCAGGAAAGGATAGATGGTGTATTAATCTAAAATCACCGGGCAATTTTTTAGGTACCAGCCCGATTGGTGAAACTATAAGATTTCGGAAGGGTTTTTCAACGAAGGGACCAGCCATTCTCAAGGGGGGTATTCGATCTACTCCTTACCATGGAAAAAAATGGCGGCCAAAACTGAAAACGTGAGTTTTTCTTACTTTTTTGCTTTTTCAAGGATATCTAGACAATAACACATGTCTATCAACCTGCTCCACTGTTTTCTCTATCTACCGGTACCTTTCCCTTTGGAAACAGCACTTTAGTTTGTCTGGAATGCTGGTCATGAGATTTGAATCGATGGAAAATCCTCCGGTAAACACGGGATAAGGAATAGTGCGACTTGCAAAAATGGTCTTTTTTACCTAATATACTGCAGGTTGTAAGCTATTTTTCTGATTTGAAGGAAAATTTCCACATACTTATCTAATACTGTTAGTTTTGCGCAGATCATTGTTCGTATTTTCACAAAAAACACAATTTTTGTCCGATGTAAGGAATAGTGTGCGAAAATTAGAGGAAAAGGGTGCAGTGCAATTTTTTCAAAGGGATTTTACAGTTTTCTCACATCGTTTTGAAAAAACCAGTAGCCATTTCTCTACCATGTAATAATTAAAGAGGTCTGAATCATGATCCTGGCTGTTAAACTACACTTATACTGTAGGTGGAACCATAGTGTAAACCCTCCTATCGTTAAAAAGTCGTTAATGACGAACAATCGAGTGTTCCTTATCGTGCTCGTTTAAAAATAGGCCCCAGAAGCAAATTAAACATACTATAATGCCAATGAATATGTGTTTATACTTGTTACCTAATGTCAATTGGATTTATCAGATCCATAATCCAAAAAAATGTACTAAAGACAATTTAAAATAATACATACGTTACTGACGCCATGCGCAATTTTTATACAAAAATTCACAACGCTTGACCGCTTTTATAGTTAATGACGGATTTTTTAGTAAATGCAAAGAATACATATTCCCTAATTATTAATAACTGCATCATAATGTGTATGTTTGTGTTTTTACGATTCCTAAACAATAAAACAGATATGACGCCGATGAAGGAATACTTAGGTTATGGATCTATCATACTATGAATTATATGAGCTTGACATACAAAGAATAGCGTTTTGGTGTTTTTAAAGGGTTTATTTCTAGTTTTGTTTCAATAACATGTTATAACATTTGATACAAGATATACTTAGTAGTGATATATTTTTCACATAAACTTTCCTTATGTTAAGATTCCACTTTCGATGATACAAACGTTACCTTTATTCTAAGACATTGAAAATCACAGCAATTCATGTTGAACTGAGAGTAGTTTTTTTCACGCCAAAACAGTGCATGCATTTTAAAATAAATCTATTATGAAGCAGAGGTCCTTCTTAATTTAAATGGCATAAGAAATGGCAAAATGATATGTGATCGATACAAACATTACTAAAATAACATAAACAAATAAGTTCACTCAGTTTTAATTGACAGTGTCATCAGTTTGTATCGTCTACTCATAAGATGCAGATTTCACACATTTAAAGTTGCATATTTGTCCTTGAAGACGTGTTTTCTTTTTATGAAAATGTTCAATGGGCTCCGCTGGTAATGTTCGGTTTTAAATAGGAAGCTAATTTGATATATCTTAAAGTAAAACCTATTTGTGATTATTGACAATTACATTTTTGTTTCAGTTATATTTATGTTGTTATAAATATTGAGTACGCCATAAACACAGTACAAACTATTGATACATACGTTACGTATGGTAACGTATGTATCCTTTCATACTTGATATCTTACTGACAGTCCATTTTATACAACATGAGGCTTCTTTTATTTTTTGAAGTCAAGGGTTTCCCAAAATAAAACGCTCAGGCATTAAATAATTGCTGAAAAGTTTTGTTTTTATCACTATTTTTGTTTAAAAACATGTCATGCAAATTCTATTTTAAAAACTTTAAAATATATGCTTTAATATTAATTCTTGTTAAAAAGGTTTATTTACAGAATTGGTCGTATGTCATAAAGATACATGTTTGACATTTTTAAATACAAAATGAATGGAAACAGCATACCCGTGGTACCCATAGCACAGGATCGGTAACGTATGTATCAATACATATGTTATTGGTGTATGTGTGCGTATATCAGTAATAATAACTCACTGTTGACTTGTGGCGGTTGCACATCAGGTTAACATTATTATAAAATCGAGGGCTGAAGTCTGAAAGGTGTATCGTGAACGTGAGAAGGCTAAAGGCAGTGCAATCCTTAAAAAGAGAGAATCAGACAGTGAAACTATTTAACCCCGTGCTAATTAAATCCTTGGGCAAACAGAAAGGGAGGAGAGAAATAAGAAAAACAAAATGAGAAACAGACTTTGAGACTTCGAAAAAAAAAACAGTACTTTTTCACAAGAAATGTATAATGTCATAATATGACATTATACATTCCCTGTGAAAATGTACCATGTTTCTTTCGGAGTTTTGAGAGTCTGTTTCTTAGTTTGTTGAATAGGCTTTGGTTGTTGGAGCGCAGGGTTAACCGAAAAGATAGTGTTTGTAGTTTTTACTAGAACGTATGCCACCTTATATTACTTTGTTTTCGTTTCTATTAAAATTGATACCTTAAAACGAATCGCTGCCGTAGAACTGGTAACTAAAAGGTAAAAGAGCTACCTTGAATTACTGTTAAGGTAAAAATCTGCAAGTAAAAGGGCATAAAATTTTGTTCCAACCGTGATATATCTTGAAATATTTTTTACAAGACTGATGATATATTTGAAAAAGTCTTTACAGTAAAGACAGACTTAATAAAACTGTTAACTCTCTGAATGAAATTTTATATGTAGAATTGTCGGTTTGTGTTGGTGCTTGGTTCATGAATGTGGTTGTACTCAAATAAAATTATCTTTTCTTCATTTTTTGGAAAAGTTCTGACACGTTGACTTGTGATTACATTTAATTTTCAATATTTGAATAAGTACTTTTTCTTCGTGCATTCATTTTATACAGCTTAATGTTGTGTGATCATGGATCCAATGACAAAAGCGCTTGTTATAAGGGCTGTCACCTTATAAATATACAAGAGAACGAGATTTATCAAAGCTGTCTATACGAATAATTAATTTGACAATCGTAAAAAATAATTGATTTGAATAAATAGTATTTGTGCTTTTGATTTACAATGGTTGGCTTCAATTTGATGGCAATCTTGAACACGAACTTTGGTGCCCGAAAATGAATTTATTCGTTATTCTTAACTTGGGATACATACGTTACCATCAGCATATTTCTGATCAGATGGTAACCCAAAATTGTAAAGTCATAAATTTTGCATAAGATTATGCTAATAAAATGTCAACGGTTTTACTACAAAGGTATAACCACAATATTTGTTGTTAAAAAGTATTATTGTAAAATAAAATTAATTAAATTAATTAAAGTTGCATGTTTTATGTTTGACAAGTTTGATACGTGTTATTGTTGACTGACATAAATGTTTCCAAGAAAAGCTTGATAATTAAATGCACTTAAATTCGTGGTAAAAGATACATAATGTTTGGGAAATAACAATCATATTTGCCACATATTAAGCCATTACTTGAATGTATCTTTTCTCATACCCAGGTAATTCAGTGCAATGATACTTACGTTACTTTTGTAGTGCAGCTTAAGATACAAGCAGGACACATAAAATATTCAAAATTGCTCTTCCAAATGTATATGTTAATGGCATCGTAAGAGTATATCTATGATTTTATGAGCTAATTATGTTTGCGATTTGCCTTTTGTCAATGTTTAAATATGTTTTGTAACAGTTAAATGTCTGTTCAATAATCTACTAGCGAACTTGCGAGGTAATATTCTTAATAACTCTAAGTCAACGTTAACTTATAATGTAAGAGTTAACCATAATTATGAAAAGTCATATACATAGTTATAGCTTCAGCCACGAATGATTTCTTGTGTTTATGTATCCATAAAGTCGTGAATTAGTGCGCCTAAATGTCGCATAACGTATGTATCTTAACGCAAAATTACAAAGAAGAGCGGTATACTTCAACAATGCATAACACCTAAACAAGTTAAGTGGTGTTGCTGATTTTTCACTATCTTTAGTAGCACACTTTGTATTTAAGTAGGGTTTTAAATTTTAATGGTTTCTTAAGACAAAAAAAAATATTTCAACATTTTTTTTAAGGCAATTGCTTGTTATTAACGACTTTGGCGCTATACCAAATAGAAATTTATTGATACTTAAATGTTGGCGAGGGATACTATATTAAATACTTGCTAAACATTTGGCTTCAGTACATCACGTGTCTGAAAGACAGGCGGATACCTTTTAAATCTTACTACATTTAGCAAGAGATAGTTATAAATGATCCCCCAAAATATTATTGTAACAGACTTTTACTTGATTGTCTCTGAAAAGAGCGAAGAAAAAAGTTGCTTGAAGAAGTGAACTGCACCTAATCCTCTTATTTTCGTACACTGTTCCCTTTCCATCAGACAAAAAACTGTGTAATTTAAAATTACGACTTTTAATCGGCTCCAGACTAACCATGATGGAAATATTATTGAATTTTTTTTCTTCTAATCAGAAAATAGCTCACAACTATTTGAATTGTAAGGAAAAAAGACCATTTTGCTAATCGCACTATTCCTAATCCCGTGTTTTCCGAAGGATTTCCATCGATTCAAATCCCATGACCAGCATTCCAGACAAAATTACAGCACTGTTTCCAATGTTAAAGGTACCGATAGATAGAGAAAACAGTGGAGCAGGTTGATAGCCATGTGTCATGGTCTAGAAATCCTTGAAAAAGATAAAAAGTACGAAAAACTCACATTTTCAGTTTTGGCCGCCATTTTGTTTTGGTGGTAAGGAGTAGATCGAATACCCCCCTTGATTCTACCGGCTGAAATTTCCTTGTTGATTTTTTCTTGAACAATACATGGATTTTTTAACGCCGATCGAAGATTTTTACATTCCCGAGCTTTTCTGGGCCCTGAATAATGCATACTGAAACCTGACTGAAACCCGTTCAATAAAGACGATGAATTTTTGTGTTTATACAAAGAAATGTATCTGCATAAAGCCGAAATGTTAATAGGTGTAGATGCCAAATTTGTGACGTCAAGGTTTTGTGGAACATAAGGTGCTTTACTGCCGACTGTTTGAGCTTCTGCTGAGGTTCGAACCCTTAAAGGCACCACGGCCTCTGGCTCTTGCATTAAAGTTGCCTCTGAAGTTTTGAAAATTACTTTTTCTCGGATACGGGAAAGTACTCGTCGGAAGCATCGGTTTTTCAATGTGTGACTTCATATAACAATTAACTGCTGAATGGGAGGCCCCACACTCTGAGCAAGAATGAGTAAATTTACATTCGGGCCACAAACATACACCTTCATTAAATTAATGGCACAACCTACGACTACTTGGCACGGGCATCTTTTCTGAATAAATAGACACGGGGCGCAATTGGACGCATCGCCACCACAATTCATTATTAATGAATGCCCATGACGAGGGGTGTAATGTTTGTCTGAGACGAAACTGTTCGTCATATTCCCACCAGGCAAAGCCGCCTTGCTTGGCCGCGCACTCCCGAATAATCCACATATAATGTAAAATTTCATATATTTTGTTTGCATGTGATGACAGATAGATAGACGTAAATATCAAGGACGCATCTGTCCATTTCTCAATACAACTGACTTTTTCTTTGCATTGTTTAGCTTGTGTTCCGAGTTTACCGTTATCTAAAAGATGTAAACTTCCACCGTTAGGCCTACAATAAACAGCTAATTCTATAGCGCCCTTTAATAAAAGTGCGAGATTAACATATTCACCTCTAGCTATTTGTTGTTTGATTGTTGTAGGCACGTGTGCCGCTATGTCGTCATGCGACAAACGTGTCATTTCCGGAATAACGGGAGCACGTGTTATGGCATCGGAATCATAAAGGTTACCTATAAACTGACAATATGGAGATATTACGTCATCCTGACTGCCTGCAATATTTAAATCATTGCCTAAAGGTTCAACAGAATGAGTGTTGGCCGACTCGTTTGCTTGTGTTACTGCGCTACTGTGCGTTTCTTGTTCGCCTACATTTAATAACGGCTCAACACAAGTACGTCTGCGATTCGATCTAGACCTAGTATTTGGACGTGACACATTTTCATCTGCGTTGCCACCACACCCGTCGGGCAATATGCCCGCTGACCTAATAATATGATCAAAATTTATAATAGAACCAGAACGTAAATTACCTGGGTCTGGCTGTGTAAGCCTAGTGTCTTGTTTGTCGTCGTCCCGACGTTGCATATTTGCCTGCTCATCATTGTTCCGTCGGTGAGTACTGGCCTTTCTCTTCACGCCTTTACCTCTACCAGGCATTGTAACTTATAGATAACGTATACAAGTCAGTACAACTTATCAAAATTTCAGCGATGTGTATTGAATGAAGTCTAACACCAGAAAGGCCGAATACCTGCGGTTACGGTTATTTAACCTCACATGAATATGCCCGAGTGAACACGTCATGTGATCGTGCCACCTACCGGCCGTAACCATGACTACACACGCCGCTTCTATCGCAAAAATAAATTATATTATTTTGTATAAAAAATACAGTCGAATACCGTTACCTCGATATTCAAGGGACTGTAAAAATTACATCGACGTATCCGAAGTTCGACGTAACGATATCGACTATCTGGGACTACTTTGTACTTGTGTCGGACGTCTATATTGTCATTATATCCAATGCTTTTTATGCCCCCAAAGGGAGGCATATAGTTTTTGAACCGTCTGTCAATCTGTCAGTCTGTCGGTCTGTCCGCAATTTTCTTGTCCGGTCCATATCTTTGTCATCGATGGATGGATTTTCAAATAACTTGGCATGAATGTGTACCACAGTAAGACGACATGTCGCGCGCAAGACCCAGGTCCGTAGCTCAAAGGTCAAGGTCACACTTAGACGTTAAAGGATAGTGCATTGATGGGCGTGTCCGGTCCATATCTTTGTCATCGATGGATATATTTTCAAATAACTTGGCATGAATGTGTACCACAGTAAGACGACTTGTCGCGCGCAAGACCCAGGTCCGTAGCTCAAAGGTCAAGGTCACACTTAGACGTTAAAGGATAGTGTATTGATGGGCGTGTCCGGTCCATATCTTTGTCATCGATAGATGGATTTTCAAATAACTTGGCATGAATGTGTACCACAGTAAGATGACGTGTCGCGCGCAAGACCCAGGTCCGTAGCTCAAAGGTCAAGGTCACACTTAGACATAGTAAGGTCATTCAAAGTGCCATCGGGGGCATGTGTCATCCTATGGAGACAGCTCTTGTTTTCAGAGGGCTTGAAAGGGGAAAGAAACAATATAAAACATAAATACGATTTTAATTTTATTTACAAATAAAACATCTAATTAAATACATACATACAACTTTTAATTTTTCAAAATATACATTTAAACATTAGCATTTTTATTCCATCCCTAAACAAGTCTGAATGCAGCGGTAACGTTCCTAGTTGAGTAGTCGTTTTGACTGAGTTTAAATAACAAAACTTTGACAGTTGAATATTGTTACTCAGTCCTAAATGGCAGATTTTACTCCGTCAGACAGAAAATAGTTCATCCAAATTAGTAGACTAGCTCCTAGACTATGATATTATCTTTTTTACATTTTTATGATTAAATGTAGTGAACTGAGCCAGTCTATATTCTGTGTCCAATATCATAATTTCAACATCATTCCTCTGTGATAATCTCTTAAATAGACTGGCTTTTGTCTCTATGAAATTAAATTCGTCAAAAAAGAAAAAATGTGGAAATATATTATTATCAGTCTAGTGGCTAGTCTGCCAAATTAGTTGTTATATTTAAAAACAGCTTTCCTGCTTCCACGGTGTTTTATAACACTAATTATTGGGAATTAAATGCAAACTTCTTGACATTTAAATTGGATTAAAGATTAAATAACAAACAAAGCATACATACAAACTAACTTGAATATGACTAATACATCGCCGGACAAGAATAGGTTGATTTTCACACCTTCAAATAACATGAATATTTTTTGACAAGCTGTGATATCGATGAACCCAGGTGTAAAAACAGTACAGGTAAGTTGACGGGACTGAAAAATCTCATTGAGCTAAACAAAATATCGAGCTAATCATATCGAGGTAATGATAAATAATTACATTAAGATAAATAGGAAAAAATCGGGACCGACTGAAACACATCGTGCTAACCGGAGTATCGAGCTAACCGATATCGAGGTAACGATATTCAACTGTAATATTTTTCATTATTCACAGGGTCATTTAGAAGGAGAAGTATGGGGTTTGTCCATTCACCTGATCAAAGATTTCTGTGTGACAACCAGCAATGATAAAACATTAAGAGTTTGGGATATCTGAGACAGCCACAAGATAGTGAACTTTAAAATACTCAAACAGGGAGCTAGATGTGTAGATTTCTCACCTGATGGGAAATTCCTGGCTGTTGGTCTTAGAGATGGTTAGTTTATGATGTTTTATAATTGCTCTTAGTCATTCACTCTCATTTAATACAAATGAAACTATGTATAGCACTGAATTGTTTTAAACCGATGTAATATTCTAATAGTACATTTTTGCTGTTTAAACAATCCATTGTACTTCTGGAAAACATACAGTCATGATTAAAGGCAGTTACTGTGAAATCATTGATATTCGTGGGGGACTGATTTTCGTGGTTGAGTCGATCCATGAAATTTAATCCCAATGAACAAGTAAAATTCCCATTCATTTTTGTCGAGCCTGCTTGCGGAAGCGAAGACATAGTTGTCCAAATGGCTGTTCGGTGTATGTGTGTGCATGCGTCTGTGCGTCCGTCCAGATTTGTTTGTCTGGACCATAACTTTGACGTGCATAGAGCAATTTCGTTTATATTTGGCATGAGTGTTAACCTCAGTGAGACGGAGTGTCCTGTGCAAATGTCAAGGTCACACTTGGAGGTCAAAGGTTAAATTCAATAATGACTTTGTCTGAAGCATTTCTTCTTCATGCATGGAGGGATTTTGATGTAACTTGGCACAAATGTTTACAACCATGTGACGGAGTGTCGTGCGCAAGAACCAGGACCTTAGGTCTAAGGTCAAGGTCACAGAGGTCAAAGGTTAGATACAAGAATGACTTTGTCCAGAGCTTTTTTTTTCATGCATAGAGGGATTTTGATATAACTTAGCACAGTTGTTCACCATCATGAGACGGAGCGTCATGTGCAAGAACCTAGAATTACTTTCCTTTGTTGTTACTATAAATAGCTTATATTGTAACTATTTTATTACTGGTCATAGGGAAAAATCAAGACCACTTTTCTGTAGTACAATATGCATGTTACATCCAATTTCGAGGTGTATTTTGACCTATCTCTACTGGTAAGAATTTTTGTGTGGACTTAGATCTTTTTAAAGATTTACTTCCCTTTGTTGTTACTATAGATAACTTATATTGTAACTTTTGCAATCATTTTTCATTTGGCATAAATGTTTGCCTCAATGAGACAGGGTGTCATGTGCAACTCCTAGTCCTTTTGACAGCTGGCGGGCTTGACATGTTGCCCGTGGGCATCTAATATGTTTAAAAGTTGAAAGGCACGAATTTAAATTAAATATATCCCTATAAAATTGCCATTTGGACCAAAACCTTGAAATTTCATGTCCACGAAATTAAATGATTTTACAGTATCACAATATTCAGTTTAAAAAGAAATAAAGATGAAATTGTCTGTTAGCAGGTCACTTTAAATGTATAATCTTTGGTCTTTGTACAGTTGAACCTGCCTTAACAGCCTGTGTTAAGTGGCCATTTGCCTTAAGCAGCCAGTCAGCTTACTTCCCAAATTTAATTTTTGTTCTATTATCAACTTGTCTTAAGCAGTCACCTGTCTTAAGCAGCCAGGTTCAGTTCCTTCCTTGACTTTATTTAATACAGGTTTGACAGTAGTCTTGTGTGTAATATGATTAAAATACTTTATTTTCAGGGAGTTTTACAGTGTTGAATTCAGACACAATGGAAGAAATTATCTCCTTACATCACAGGAAAGAGGAAATTGCTGACATTAAATTTTCTCCAGGTAAATTTTGAGGGTGGAGCTCTAATAAATGACTTTAATCAGTGATTTGCATTAGATAGGACTAAACTGTACCAGTCCACAATTTATGATATGCTTGAAGGCTTAAGGTGGCATGTGGTGTGCAAAGACACAAAAAAACTCAATGAACAGTTTTTTTATCTGTGCTGTAGTTTATAATATATGCAGTATAACCTTTATCCAAAGCACCTCCAAAAGAGTGAATAACTCCATAATGAGGCAAACATTTTCTGACTAGAATTATTTCTTAGTAAGGTCCATGCAACAACCTGCAAACAACAAACAAGTTTGTCTTACATCTGCTTTGTTGAAATGAAATTGAGCTTTGTGGTAGTTGTTATATCATTCCCTGGTATATATTTACTGTTTTGTAGATTTATATGTTTTTAATTTCAGACACAGGAAAATACTTGGCAGTAGCTTCACATGACAATTTTGTTGATATCTAGAGTGGTGGAACCTATGCTCGCGGTATTTCGATAAATATGCTCTCTGCAGAAGCACTGATAAAAATATTTCATCATGCTATGTTCAACACCGGCCAGTGGTGAAATGCCTTTACAACAAACGTAGCAATAGCCGCGCGTGCCGCTCACGTGACGTATACAGCAGCCGATACATTTTACACAATCTGTATCCGTCGCACAAATCTCACACAAATATATGTCAAAATCACTAACTAAAGTTAGTTTTTTAGAAATCATGCATTACATTCAGATATAAGATACATTTAAGAGCAAGATGTGATGAATGTGACGCCTGGCTACACTACGATAGCCTTTCGAACCATGAAGAAATCGATGTTGATCTTAGTATTTTAACAAAGTCCAAATGGTTCTTTCTGAGATGTAGGGAGGAGTGAATTTCCTACACAGAAAAGAAGTGTAGAAAACATTAGCGAGTTAATCACTGTCGTTGTTTGAATCTTTAATACTTGAAAATTCTGTTTTTAAACAACATTATTATACGTTTTGAAGCTTTGTTCTAATAGTGACTCCATTTCTGTAAGGGAAATATACACATAGAGGAACATACTAAATTTATCCTCATTTCTTTTGTTTTTCACATAATAAATGTGTAATGTTCTAAATATTATATTCGCATATGTTTGTTTGTTCATTTTTAGCCTGCTGAATTTTTTTTTCGCCCTTAGTTTAATCGATATTACATACCGCCAGCATAGGTTCCCTTCAGGGCGGATTTTCACCTTTTCACGTATGCTGTGTCGATAGCTCACGAGACGACCAAGTCACGTGATGACGCACATCGACAATATGTTTCGATAAAAGGAGGATAACTTTAAGTTTTTGCATAGGCAAATCGAAATAATAATTTTTTCTTGCTTCTTAAAAAGATTACATATTTACAAAAATACCGCGAGCATAGGTTCCACTACTCTACAGTGTTCTAGGCAAGAAACGAGTGGGTACATGTAAAGGGGCTTCCAGCTATATAACCCACATAGACTGGGATAAACAGGGACTATAGGAATGCACTTTTCCATCCATCATTCTGTCTTTCCATCCGTCTGCAATTTCGAGTGTGGTCTATAAAGGTGGGCCGGTGGTCTAGTGGTAACACGCTTGACTGTCAATCCAGGGGTCCGGGGTTTGAATCCTGGTCCAGGCACTGGAAATTTCTGAGATGCTCTTGAGTGTCTCCCACCTAACTAGAGGCCTGTACTGGTTCTTCCCAGGAAAGACGGCTTCGCGTGTATTCGGTGCTATACACCGGGCACGTTAAAGAACCAGACTGTCTATTCGAAAAGAGCTAGGCTAAGTTAGCCGGACACGTCTGTATCTGAAAAGTTCTCTCTGTCTGTTCTGGGGGCTTTATCTCACTCTGTCCCTCTGGTCAGATCGCTCTGTGTCTGTACTAGTAGAGGATGATTTCGCGCCCTCTGTGGCTGCAGTTGCTGTAAAGCGCCTTTGAACATGTTTATCATGAATCTATATAAATCTGGTATAATAATAATAATAATAATAACTCTGTCATTCATGAAGGGATTTTAATATTGCGCAAGACCCGACCCCTAGCTCAAAGGTCAAGGTCACACTTGGCAGTCAAATGTTTACATGTCATGAACAGGGTCTGTTTCGTGTCTGGTCCATAACTCTGTCATTCTTGAAGGGATTTTAATATTACTTGGCACAAATATTCCCTATGATGAGACTACATGTCATGTGCAAAACCTGGACCACTAGCTCAAAGGTCAAGGTCGCAATTGGAGGTCAAAGGTCAACAGGGTTTTTTCCCTGTCTGGTCAATAACTCTGTCATCCATCAAGGGATTACAATATTACTTGGCTTAATGTTCCCCATCATAAGATGACATGTCTTGTGCAACACCTAGAACCCTAGCTTTAAGGTCAAGGTCACACTTGGAGAACAAAGGTCAGTTGGAATTTTTTCTTGTCTGGTCTATATCTTTGTCATGCAAAACAGGATTTAAATATCAGTTGACACAAATATTCCCCTGGATGAGAAAATGTGTCATGGGCAAAAAAACCCGGGCCCATAGCTGAAAGGTCAAGGTCACACTTGGAAGTCAAAGGCCAAAAGGGCTTTTTTCTGTCCAGTCTGTAACAAAAAATCCATAAAGGGATTTTAATATTACTTGGCACAAATATTCACCAATATGAGACGGAGTGTCATGCACAAGAACCAGGTCCCTAGGTCTAAGGTTAAGGTCACACTTAGAGGTCAAAGGTCAGATATAAGAATGACTTTGCCCAGAGTATTTCTTCTTCATGTGTGGAGGGATTTTGATGTAACTTGGCACAGATGTTCACCACCATGAGAGGGATTGTCTTGCGCAAAAACCAGGTCCCTAGGTCTAAGGTCAAGGTCACACTTAGAGCACACTTAAAGGTCAAAGGTCAAATTCAAGAATTACTTTGTCTGGAGTATTTCTTCTTAATGCATGGAGGGATTTTGATGTAACTTGGCACAAATGTTCACCATCATGAGGCACCCTTGTTAGCTCGACTATACAAAGTATAAGGAGAGCTATCCTACTCACCCCGGCGTCGGCATCTTTCCGTGTCCCCACCTTGGTTAAAGTTTTTTTTTACACTTTCTCTTTTTATGCCCCCGAAGGGAGGCATATAGTTTTTGAACCGTCTGTCGGTCTGTCAGTCTGTCTGTCCGCAATTTTCGTGTCCGGTCCATATCTTTGTCATCGATGGATGGATTTTCAAATAACTTGGCATGAATGTGTACCACAGTAAGACGACATGTCGCGCGCAAGACCCAGGTCCGTAGCTCAAAGGTCAAGGTCACACTTAGACATTAAAGGATAGTGCATTGATGGACGTGTCCGGTCCATATCTTTGTCATCGATAGATGGATTTTCAAATAACTTGGCATGAATGTGTACCACAGTAAGACGACGTGTCGCACTCAAGACCCAGGTCCGTAACTCAAAGGTCAAGGTCACACTTAGACGTTAAAGGATAGTGCATTGATGGGCGTGTCCGGTCCATATCTTTGTCATCGATGGATGGATTTTCAAATAACTTGGCATGAATGTGTGACACAGTAAGACGACGTGTCGCACGCAAGACCCAGCTCCGTAGCTCAAAGGTCAAGGTCACACTTAGACGTTAAAGGTCATTTTTCATGATAGTGCATTGATAGGCGTGTCCGGTCCATATCTTTGTCATTCATGCATGGATTTTAAAATAACTACGCATGAATGTGTGACACAGTAAGACGACGTGTCGCGCGCAAGACCCAGTTCCGTAGGTCAAAGGTCCTAAACTCTAACATCGGCCATAACTATATATTCATTCAAAGTGCCATCGGGGGCATGTGTCATCCTATGGAGACAGCTCTTGTTTCAACTTATATCTGTTATTACTTGATGGATTTGATTCAAACTTGAAATACTTATTCCTCATCATCATCCACATCATCTGACATAAGGGCCATAACTCTGGCACTAATATTTCATGAATTATCCCCCCTTTTCACTTAGATTTTCAGGTTAAAGTTTTGATGCACTTTCACTCTATCTCTGTTATTACTGAATGGATTTGATTCAAACTTAAAATAGTTGTTCAACATCATAACCCACATCATATGACACAAGGTGCTTAACTCTGGCACCATTTTTTCATGAATTATTCCCCCTTTTTACTTAGAATTTCAGGTTAAAGTTTTGGTGCACTTTCACTCTGTCTCTGTTATTACTGAATGGATTTGATTCAAACTTAAAATAGTGGTTCAACATCATCACCCACACCATATGACACAAGGTGCATAAATCTGGCACAATTTTTCATGAATTATTCCCCTTTTTACTTAGAATTTCAGGTTAAAGATTTATGCACTTTCACTCTGTCTCTGTTATTACTGAATGGATCTGATTCAAACTTAAATAATTGTTCAACATCATTACCCTTATCATATGACACAAGGTTCATAACTCTGGGACCAATTTTTCATGAATTATTTCCCCTGTTTACTTAGAATTTTAGGTTCAAGTTTTGATGCACTTTCACTCTGTCTCTGTTATTACTGAATGGATTTGATTCAAACTTAAAATAGTTGTTCAACATCATCACCCACACCATATGACGCAAGGTGCATAACTCTGGCACCAATTTTTATGCCCCCGAAGGGAGGCATATAGTTTTTGAACCGTCTGTCTGTCGGTCTGTCCGCATTTTTCGTGTCCGGTCCATATCTTTGTCATCGATGGATGGATTTTCAAATTACTTGGCATGAATGTGTACCACAGTAAGACGACGTGTCGCGCGCAAGACCCAGGTCCGTAGCTCAAAGGTCAAGGTCACACTTAGACATTAAAGGTTATTGCATTGATGGGCGTGTCCGGTCCATATCTTTGTCATCGATGGATGGATTTTCAAATAACTTGGCATGAATGTGTACCACAGTAAGACGACGTGTCGTGCGCAAGACCCAGGTCCGTACCTCAATGGTCAAGGTCACACTTAGACATTAAAGGATAGTGCATTGATGGGCGTGTCCGGTCCATATCTTTGTCATCGATGGATGGATTTTCAAATAACTTGGCATGAATGTGTACCACAGTAAGACGACATGTCGCGCGCAAGACCCAGGTCCGTATCTCAAAAGTCAAGGTCACACTTAGACATTAAGGGATAGTGCATTGATGGGCGTGTCCGGTCCATATCTTTGTCATCGATGGATGGATTTTTAAATAACTTGGCATGAATGTGTACCACAGTAAGACGACGTGTCATGCGCAAGACCCAGGTCCGTAGCTCAAAGGTCAAGGTCACACTTAGATGTTAAAGGTCTTTTTTCATGATAGTGCATTGATGGGCGTGTCCGGTCCATATCTTTGTCATTATGCATGGATTTTAAAATAACTACGCATAAATGTGTGACACAGTAAGACGACGTGTCGCGCGCAAGACCCAGCTCCGTAGGTCAAAGGTTCTAAACTCGAACATCGGCCATAACTATTCATTTAAAGTGCCATCGGGGGCATGTGTCATCCTATGGAGACAGCTCTTGTTCATTAATTATTCCCCCTTTTTACTTAGAATTTTAGGTTAAAGTTTTAATGCACTTTCACTCTGTCTCTGTTATTACTGAATGGATTTGATTCAAACTTAAAATAGTTGTTCAACATCATCACCCACACCATATGACACAAGGTGCATAAATCTGGCACCAATATTTAATGAATTATGCCCCTTTTTGCTTAGGATATACTTATATAGTGTTTTGATACATTTTATCTTTACCTCTCTTATTACTTTGGTATTTTTGATATAGGCTCAGGCTATTGTGCAATATCTTCATCCACAATTGGAGTCATTAAACACTCCAGTGACAGCCCTAGTTTCCTCAGATGTGCCCAGTTTCACTATCCAGCATCGAAATAGTCGAGCGCGCTGTCTCCTGTGACAGCTCTTGTTTTTAGAATTACTTCCCTTTGTTTTACTATAAATAGCTTATATTATAACTTTTTTATTACTGGCTGTAGGGAAAAATCGAGACCACTTTTCTGTGGTACAACATGATTGTTATATCCAATTTTTAGGTGTATTTTGACTTATCTCTACCTGGTTAAGAGTTATGTGTGGACTTATATAGAAGTCATTTTTTTTTTTTTTTTTTGGATTAACTTTCATTTGTTGATACTATAAATAACAATAGAGAAAATTAGGTGCCTTCCAGTAGGGGACTTTGTATTGCATGGCAATACTTTATTCACTTGTTTTTATATGGATTAATCAATGTGGAACTTTTGACCGATTGCCCACTTTATTTCAGGCAAAGTCATAATGTTGAATTCTGGCGCCAAGGAGCAGCTGTTCTTTGAAGCACCAAGAGGGAGAAGGATTACTTTGAGGAATCAGGAAATTGAGAAGTTTGCTTGGCATTCCTGGATGTCGGTTCCAGGCGTGACGTGTGAGGGTATGTGGCCACCAAAATGTGATGTAACAGACATAAACGCTACTTGTGCCTCAAGTGATATGTCAGTGATTGCTACAGCTGATGATTTTGGATTTATGAAACTCTTTAATTACCCAGCTAAGGTGAGATTATAAAACTACTTTGTTCACTGATGAGGTAAAAAAAAATCATAGGAGTTAACATGTGAAAATAGTTGAAAATGAGAGTCCATTTTCCACTAAGGCAATAGAAAATTAGTTTTTAGATTCTCATCCCCACCCGCCCCTATCTGAAACCCCCCGCCTTGAAATTTTTATTGGTCAAAATTTGGATATCCAAAATTTTATGTCCGGATACTGGTACACTTGCATAAACATTGCATAATTCTCTAGTTCAAAGAAAACGTCTGACATATTATGGTGATGCAAAGACAATTTAACAGCATTTGACAGTATCTGATATTAAAATTTACCATGGCATTACCTCTTATTATAATAAATTAAGAGAAATGATCATAAAATATCGGTGATTCACAAGACTAGCAGACATTCTGGCAACCTACTTTGATTTCAAAAACTTTTAGAAATAGGGAAAGCCAATGTATTTTTGTCCCCCCCCCCCCCCCCTTAGATTTGGTCTTGTCCGTACATCACACTTCATTTCTGAGTAATAACTGGAGAACCATTTGACCTAGATCCTTCAAACTTAATAGGGTTGTAGGGCTGTTGGAGTAGATGACCCCTATTGTTTTTGGGGTCACTCTGTCAAAGGTCAAGGCCACAGGGGCCTGAACATTGAAAACCATTTCCGATCAATAACTAGAGAACCAGTTGACCCTGAATGTTGAAACTTCATAGGATGATTGATCATGAAGAGTAGATGACCCCTATTGATTTTGGGGTCACTCCGTCAAAGGTCAAGGTCACAGGGGCCTGAACATTGAAAACCATTTCCGATCAATAACTAGAGAACCACTTGACCCAGAATGTTGAAACTTAATAGCCTCCTAGTGAAACCTTTAAAACCTTTAAAAACCTTTAATTTCAGAGCAAACCTTTAAAACCTTTAAATCTTCTGAAAAAACCTTTAAAATGGCCAAATAGCCTGTAATTTTCACTCAAAACCTATATTTTTGTTCAGACTGCTTGCCGTGCCAGTTTAAAGCAAGTAATGGTTATACTACTGTATTTCTTCCCCCCTTTTAAGTGTTGTTATTAGGATACTGCTTGTGTATCTTTCATCTTGAGTTTTTCAGAATGCTGTTGTGTTCACCAGACCACATACATGTAGATGTTTGCAGTAGTGTTTACCAGACCATGGGTGTTCCATGTATTCAGCATAAGGTACCATGGAGCTGAATGCTTGAAATGGTAAGTCAGTGACCTTGCTACACTGAAGGCCCAGTGAAGGTATCTGAGGGCCCATAGACCAAATAAGGTATTGTGTGTGGCTTAGGTGACAGATTTAAAAGGAAGACATACAATAGGTTAGTCCCCTGAACCACACATAATATTTTTATTTGGCCTTAAATATACTCCTGGTTATCCAGTTGTAGCATAGTACTGCATGTTTGTATGGTTTGCATGGAAACCATACAAACATGCAGTGCTTTTGCTTTGCTAGTTTGCATGCTTTTTTCTGGATTTTCAGATTACTAACAAAGTGACTATCAGTTAATAACAGTCTTACAATGTCACACTCAAAGACAAAGTTTCAGTCAAAATGGCTGGATGAAAAAGATGGAAATGGAGTATTCTGTAGACTATGGTGCCAGCCATCGATTGACTCTGTATATGATGCAAAATGTGTTCTTTGTGCTTGCACTATTAATATTGCTAATAATGGACTTTCTGCTTTACGACAACATTCTATGGGAAAGAAACACAAGCAAAAGGCTGCATGTTTGAATGGTGGCAAATGTGGGGAACAAAAGCCATTGACATCATTTGTAACAAAGATTGAACAGAAACCATCTGTTTGTTCTGCCAAAAGTGAAACAGTGTCAGCTTCTTCCAGTGCAGTTGTCTTTGACAATAATGAAGCAGATGTGAATGATGTGTCAAAACTAACCATACCACCACCACCACCAAGTGAAAATTCTGGAATTTCCAAATGGATATCTGTTAATGAAGCCGTTGCTAAGGCAGAAGCGCTGTGGATGATAAAGACTGCTTCATCTAATTACAGCTTCAGTTCTTGTGATGGATTGCCAGCCTTGTTCCAGGAGATGTTTCCACACTCCATTATTACAAAGCAATTCAGTCTTAGTCATCAGAAGGCATCTTATATGATATCTTACGGTCTTAGACCATACTTCCAGAATAACACTGTAAAGGATGTACTTGCATCAGGAGCTTACTACACAATCCATTTTGATGAAACTGTTACTAGTCAGGCGAAGAAACAAATGGACATTCTAATTCGCTATTAGAACAGTCTGCCTGTGTTCAGGTACGATACTTGTGTTCTCTCTTCTTTGGTCATGCCTTTGCTAAGGTAGTTTGTAAAGGTTTGCTTGAGTGTTTCCAGGACTTGACATTACCAATGAACAAACTTTTAAGTTTATCTGCAGATGGGCCTAATGTGAACAAGAGTATCAAAACAATAGTTGACACAGCTGTAAAAGATGTTGGTGCTGAAGGGTCAGTGAATGTTGGATTCTGCTTCATACATAAGATACATAATGCTTTTAAAGCCGGGAATGCAGCGTTTGGAATTCATGGTCTTGATTTTGCAATGAATATATTCACATGGTTTCATTTGTACCCAGCCAGAGAAGAAGATTTCAGGTTTGTACAAGATGATGAAAATTTGGAAAATTTGAAGTTTCTCAGACATGTTGACTCTAGGTGGTTGTCGTTGTTGCCAGCAGTTGAGAGAATACACGGACAGATGTCTGCCATAAAGAAGTATTTTACTGTGTTCATCCCAAAGAATGAGAAAAGATCTCAGAAGCTAAAAAAGTTTAAGGACATCAATGAATCTCTGACAAAGAATGAAGGTATCATCCTAGTAGAAATGGCGTTCCTGGAATCAGTCAAGCCACTCTTTGATGGGTTTCTGACTGCCTTTCAGGTTGAAGGTCCACTTATACACCTGCTTTACCCATCACTTGTGGACATGCTACGCCAGATCATGTACAGATTCATCAAACCGGAATTGGTTCAGGGTAAAACTGGGACTGAGTTAACACAGACTGATGTGACAAAAGTAGATAATCAGTTGCCTGATGACAAATTAAACATAGGGGTTAAGACCAGGGGCTATCTGAAGAACCTCAGTCCATTACAAAAGAAAGAATGTATAGTTGGAATGAAACTGTTCTTTTCAAAGTCCACAGCATATATACAGGAGCGACTGCCATACAAGAACACTTTACTGAAAGCCTTACCATGCCTACACCCAGATATGAGACAACAGCCTTCATCAGACGCTAAGGTGGCAACAGTGGCTGCTAACTTGCCATGTTGTGAGGAGAATGAATTGCCTCTGGTAACTGATGAGTGGAAAATCTATAGGGAACTTGAGATTCCAAAGAGCTGAACTACTGAAAAGGATAAAAAAGGAAATGAACAGCCAGTTAGAGTTGACAAATATTGGGCAAATATATTTGGACTTACCACTGCAGCTGGAAAACCACGTTTTAGAGTACTGCCCAGAGTTGTGAAGTGTGCATTGACACTGTCACATGGTAATGCTGATACAGAAAGAAGTTTATCTCAGAACAAAAAGATTTTGACAAACGAGAGGTCATCAATGCAGAAAGGCACTTTGATTGGGGTCCGTTTAACTAAAGATGCAGTTGGAGCTTCAGGTGGTCAGGCAGTTGATGTAAAGATAACAAAAGAGTTGCTTTCTCATTGCAGATCAGCCCATCAGGAGAACAAGAAATATATTAGTGAACAACAAAGGCAAGAAAGGGAAGAAAAACAAAAAGGAAAAGGAGCGTGAGAAACAGCGTAAGGCAGAAGAAGAAGAAAAGGTAAGACTAGAAAAAGTGAAAAAGCTGAAAGATGAAAATAAGGACATTGATACTAAGATTGAAGAAGCTGAAGGACAGCTTATAAGGTTGAATGGTCTAAATGTTGAGGCTACTAAAAGAATGACAGAAGCCATCAAAGAAAAGAACATGATGGGTATTGAAATTGCACACGAGTTGCAGGAAGTTGCAGCCAATAAACAAAAAACAGCACATGCAGATTTGCAACAGTTGAACAAAAGGAAGAGGGAGATCACAGACCAACTTGAAAAATATGCCAAGAAAAAAAGACTGGTGTGAAGAATGATTATGTATATTGTCACTCAACTACTAACACTTGAGCTTATAATATAGATTGCTAAGCTTCTAGTTGCTTATTTGGTGTAGGGTGTAACATACATGTAGAGTGTAAAGTTCTATAGTTACTTGTAAGAGTTAGTATTAACCATATATTATTAACACAACCTGTTTGTAAGCTTGAACCTTGTGCCTGAATATTCTTTGAATTAACAAGTTTGCTGTTGTACCTAACTATGATCTGCTCTGTTCTGTTCTGATATTAATCATGCTATGGTGTTTTGTACTATTAGTTTTTAATACTTGAACAAATATCCATGCAAGTTTTTCATGTTTTTAACTAACTGCTTGCTTTATCAAATCATACTAACTTGCTTTAACCATTTTGCATGTATATGTACATAATTATGTGTTTGAACTCAGCATTTGTCAAAATGCCCAATCATTTACCACAATTGAGTACTGCTTGCTTTTATGAATGTCTGAATTTTAGGTTGGAAAATGATTGGGTGGTTGTAACAAATGCTGAGTTTTACTGATTGTGACTAGCTGAATAAAAAATAAAAAAAATTCAGGTCTGGTGACATGATGTTTACACTATGGTAACAGTGGACAAGGTCTGGTGAAGATACAGCATTCTGAGCAAAGTTGATGTAGACACTACAATGTATAAAACAGGAACCATATGCAAAAATAGGTGATATAAATGTGCAGTGAAAGTAGGTATACCCATTAAGTTAGATATGTATATCAATCATAATGTATAATTCAAACAGTATGAGATAATATCAAACATGCCTATTTCTTATATCTGTGGTTTTAGAGTGTGGGTTTCCATATATAAATTAACTTTTTTTTAGTAAATACCTATATATATTATGTGTTTTCAACGAGAATTCCGACAAAAATAGCCTTTATTAGTCCCCTACTGGTTGAAAACCAGTTTCGGGGACTATAGGAATGCACTTTTCCGTCATTCCGTCCGTCCGTCCGTCTGTCCGTCCGTCCGTCCGCAATTTTGTGTCCGGTCCATAACTCTGTCATCCATGAAGGGATTTTAATATTACTTGGCACAAATGTTCCCCATGATGAGACGACGTGTCATGCGCAAAACCCGGACCCCTAGCTAAAAGGTCAAGGTCACAATTGGAGGTCAAAGGTCAACAGGGCTTTTTTCCTGTCCGGTCCACAACTCTCCCATCCTTGAAGGGATTTTAGTATTAATGGGCACAAATGTTCCCCATGATGAGATGATGTGTCATGCGCAAATCCCGGACCCCTAGCTCAAAGGTCAAGGTCACAATTGGAGGTCAAAGGTCAACAGGGCTTTTTTCCTGTCCGGTCCATAACTCTCCCATCCATGAAGAGATTTTAATATTACTTGGCACAAATGTTCCCCATGAGGAGACGACGTGTCGTGCGCAAAACCTGGACCCCTAGCTTAAAGGTCAAGGTCACAATTGGAGGTCAAAGGTCAACAAGGCTTTTTTCCTGTCCGGTCCATAACTCTCCCATCTATGAAGGGATTTCAATATTACTTGGCACAAATGTACCTCATAATAAGACGATGTGTCATGTACAACTTTCAGACCCCTAGCTCAAAGGTCAAGGTCACACTTAGCAGTCAAATGTTAACATAGCATGAACAGGGTCTGTTTCGTGTCCGGTCCATAACTCTGACATTCATTAAGGGATTTTAATATCACTTACCACAAGTGTTCCCCATGATGAGACGATGTGTCATGCGCAAATCCCGGACCCCTGGCTTAAAGGTCAAGGTCACAATTGGGGGTCAAAGGTCAACAGAGTTTTTTTCCTGTCCCGTCCATAACTCTGCCATCCATGAAGGGAATTTAATATTACTTGACCCAATGTTCCCCATGATGAGACAACATGTCATGCGCAAAGCCCAGACCCTTAGCTCAAAGGTCAAGGTCACAATTGGAGGTCAAAGGTCAATAAGGTTTTTTCCCTGTCCGATCCAGAACTCAGTCATCCATCAAGGGATTACAATATTACTTGGCATAAATGTTTCCCATGATGAGATGACGTGTCATGCGCAACACCCAGTACCCTAGCTTAAAGGTCAAGGTCACACTTTGAGATCAAAGGTCAAGAGGATTTTTTTCCTGTCCGGTCTATAACTTTGTCATGCAAAGCAGGATTTAGATATCAGTTGGCACAAATATTCCCCTGGATGAGACATGTCATGCGCAAGAACCAGGTCCCTAGGTCTAAGGTCAAGGTCATATTTAGAGGTCAAAGGTCAAATTCAAGAATGACTTTGTACGGGACATTTCTTCTTCATGCATGGAGGGATTTTGATGTAACTTGGACCAAATGTTCACCACCATGAGGCACCCTTGTTTTTAGAATTACGTCCCTTTGTTGTTACTATAAATAGATTTTATTGTAACTTTTTTATTACTGGCGGTAGAGAAAAATCGAGACCATTTTTCTGTGGTACAGCATGCATGTTACATCCAATTTTTAGGTGTATTTTGACCTATCTCTCTACCTGGTAAAGAGTTTCTTGTGGACTTATATTATATAGATTTTTTTTTTTTTTTTTTTTTTTTTTAAAGATTAATTTCCCTTTGTTGTTACTATAAATAACTTACATGATAACATTTTTATAATCAGCCAAAAAAATTCAATATGAAAACAACTGTGGGTTTTTATATATGCATATTTTAATCCAAGTGTGTTGTTATAACATATTGTATATGTAGTACAATATTGTTTATACATCATTGACAGATATCAGTTCATTATGTTATACTGCAGTAGAGAAAATTAGGTGCCTTCCAGTAGGGGACTTTGTATTGCATGGCAATACTTCATTCACTTGTTTACTCTTTATTTTTTAATATTTTACACTAAAAGGCCTTTATTTCCATAGATTGGAGCCTTTATAAAAACCTTTATTAGTCCCCTACTGGTTGAAAACCAGTTTCGGTGGACTATAGGAATGCACTTTTCCGTCATTCCGTCTGTCCGTCTGTCCGTCCGTCCGTCCGTCCGCAATTTCATGTCCGGTCCATAACTCTGCCATCCATTAAGGGATTTTAATATTACTTGGCACAAATGTTCCCCATGATGAGACGACGTGTCATGTGTAAAACCCGGACCTCTAGCTCAAAGGTCAAGGTCACAATTGGAGGTCAACAGGGCTTTTTTCCTGTCCGGTCCACAACTCTCCCATCCTTGAAGGGATTTTAGTATTACTTGGCACAAATGTTCCCCATGATGAGATGATGTGTCATGCGCAAATCCTGGACCCCTAGCTCAAAGGTCGAGGTCACAATTGGAGGTCAAAGGTCAACAGGGCTTTTTTCCTGTCCGGTCCATAACTCTCCCATCCATGAAGAGATTTTAATATTACTTGGCACAAATGTTCCCCATGAGGAGACGACGTGTCATGCGCAAAACCTGGACCCCTAGCTTAAAGGTCAAGGTCACAATTGGAGGTCAAAGGTCAACAAGGCTTTTTTCCTGTCCGGTCCATAACTTTCCCATCTATGAAGGGATTTTAATATTACTTTGCACAAATGTACCTCATGATAAGACGATGTGTCATGCACAACTTTCAGACCCCTAGCTCAAAGGTCAAGGTCGCACTTAGCAGTCAAATGTTAACATAGCATGAACAGGGTCTGTTTCGTGTCCGGTCCATAACTCTGACATTCATTAAGGAATTTTAATATCACTTAGCACAAGTGTTCCCCATGATGAGACGACGTGTCATGCGCAAATCCCAGACCCCTAGCTCAAAGGTCAAGGTCACAATTGGGGGTCAAAGGTCAACAGAGTTTTTTTCCTGTCCCGTCCATAACTCTGCCATCCATGAAGGGATTTTAATATTACTTGGCACAAATGTTCCCCATGATGAGACAACATGTCATGCGCAAAGCCCAGACCCTTAGCTCAAAGTTTAAGGTCACAATTGGAGGTCAAAGGTCAATAAGGTTTTTGCCCTGTCCGATCCAGAACTCTGTCATCCATCAAGGGATTACAATATTACTTGGCATAAATGTTTCCCATGATGAGACGACGTGTCATGCGCAACACCCAATACCCTAGCTTAAATGTCAAGGTCACACTTTGAGATCAAAGGTCAAGAGGATTTTTTTCCTGTCCGGTCTATAACTTTGTCATGCAAAGCAGGATTTAGATATCAGTTGGCACAAATATTCCCCTGGATGAGACAACATGTCATGCGCAAGAACCAGGTCCCTAGGTCTAAGGTCAAGGTCATATTTAGAGGTCAAAGATCAAATTCAAGAATGACTTTGTACGGGACATTTCTTCTTCATGCATGGAGGGATTTTGATGTAACTTGGACCAAATGTTCACCACCATGAGGCACCCTTGTTTTTAGAATTACGTCCCTTTGTTGTTACTATAAATAGATTCTATTGTAACTTTTTTATTACTGGCAGTAGAGAAAAATCGAGACCACTTTTCTGTGGTACAGCATGCATGTTACATCCAATTTTTAGATGTATTTTGACCTATCTCTACCTGGTAAAGAGTTTCTTGTGGACTTGTATTATATAGATTTTTTTCTTTTTTTTTTGGATTTTTTGTTTTTTTTAAAAGATTAATTTCCCTTTGTTGTTACTATAAATAACTTACATGATAACATTTTTATAATCAGCCAAAAAAATTGAATATGAAAACAACTAGGTTTTTATATATATAAATTTTAATCCAAGTGTTTTGTTATAACATATTGTATATATAGTACAATATTGTTTATACACCATTGACAGATATCAGTTCATTATGTTATACTGCAGTAGAGAAAATTAGGTGCCTTCCAGTAGGGGACTTTGTATTGCATGGCAATACTTCATTCACTTGTTTTTGTTCAGGCCTGCTAGGAGGCCTGTTAAAATAATAGGATGGTTGTATATGCAAAGTAGATGACCCCTATCGATTTTGGGGTCACTCTGTTAAAGATCAAGGTCACAGGGGCCTGAACATTTAAAACCATTTCCGGTCAGTAACTTGAGTACCACTTGACCAAGAATGTTGAAACTTAATAGGATGGTTGTACATGCAAAGTAGATGACCCCTATCGATTTTGGGGTCACTCTGTTAAAGATCAAGGTCACAGGGGCCTGAACATTGAAAACCATTTCCGGTCAGTAACTTGAGTACCACTTGACCAAGAATGTTGAAACTTAATAGGATGATTGTACATGCAAAGTAGATGACCCCTATCGATTTTGGGGTCACTCTGTCTAAGGTCAAGGTCACAGGGGCCTGAACATTGAAAACCATTTCCGGTCAGTAACTTTAGAACCACTTGACCCAGAATGTTGAAACTTAATAGGATGATTGGTCATGCAGAGTAAATGACCCCTAACAATTTTGGGGTCACTGTTAAAGGTCAAGATCACAGGGTCCTGAACATGGAAAACCATTTCCAATCAATAACTTGAGAACTCTCGACCCAGAATGTTGAAGCTTCATAGGATGATTGTTCATGCAGAGTAAATGACCCCTATTGTTTTTGGGGTCACTCCGTTAAAGGTCAAGGTCACAGGGGCCTGAACATTGATGACTATTTCCGATCAATAACTTGAGAACCTCTTGATCCTGAATGTTTAAACTTTATAGGATGATTGGACATGCAGCGTAGATGACCCCTATCGATTTTGGGGTCACTCTGTTAAAGGTCAAGGTCTCAGGAGCCTGAACATGGAAAACAATTTCTGATCAATAACTTGAGAACAATTTGACCCAGAATGTTGAAACTTCACAGGATGATTGAACATGCAGAGTAGATGACCCCTGTTGATTTTGGGGTCAGTCTATTAAAGGTCAAGGTCACAGGGACCTGGTCATGTAAAATCATTTCTGGAAAGTAACTTGAGAACCACTTGACCCAGAATGTTGAAACTTAATAGGATGATTGGACATGCAGAGTAGATGACCCCTATTTATTTTGAGGTCACTTGATCAAAGGTCAAGGTCACAGGACCCTGAACAGTGACTCAAGAGTGTTGAAACTTAGCGGGATGACTGGACATGCCAAGTAGATGATCCCTATTGCAGCCAACCATCAGTGTCTCTTTGACTTTCGCTCCTGACCCCTATTGACTTCTTGCCTATAGGACTTTGAATTGGGGGAGACATGCGCATTTTTAGCTCGACTATACGAAATATAAGGAGAGCTATCCTACTCGCCCCGGCGTCGGTGTCTTTCTGCGTCCCCACCTTGGTTAAAGTTTTGGTGCACTTTCTCTTTTTTCAACTTATCTCTGTAATTACTTGATGGATTTGATTCAAACTTGAAATACTTATTCCTCATCATCATCCACATCATCTGACATAAGGGCCATAACTCTGGCACCAATATTTCATGAATTATCCCCCCTTTTCACTTAGATTTTCAGGTTAAGGTTTTGATGCACTTTCACTCTATCTCTGTTATTGCTGAATGGATTTGATTCAAACTTAAAATAGTTGTTCAACATCACCAACCACATCATATGACACAAGGTGCATAACTCTGGCACCATTTTTTCATGAATTATTCCCCCTTTTTACATAGAATTTCAGGTTAAAGTTTTATGCACTTTCACTCTGTCTCTGTTATTACTGAATGGAGCTGATTCAAACTTAAACAATTGTTCAACATCATTACCCTTATCATATGACACAAGGTGCATAACTCTGGGACCAATTTTTCATGAATTATTTCCCCTTTTTACTTAGAATTTTAGGTTAAAGTTTTGATGCACTTTCACTCTGTCTCTGTTATTACTGAATGGATTTGATTCAGACTTAAAGTAGTTGTTCAACATCATCACCCACACCATATGACGCAAGGTGCATAACTCTGGCACAAATTTTTTATTAATTATTCCCCCTTTTTACTTAGAATTTTAGGTTAAAGTTTTGATGCACTTTCACTCTGTCTCTGTTATTACTGAATGAATTTGATTCAAACTTAAAATAGTTGTTCAACATCATCACCCACACTATATGACGCAAGCTGCATATCTCTGAATGAATTATGCCCCTTTTTGCTTAGGATATACTTATATAGTGTTTTGATACATTTTATCTTTACCTCTCTTATTACTTTAAGTTGATATTTTTGACATAGACTCAGGCTATTGTGCAATATCTTCATCCACAATTGGAGTCATTAAACACTCCAGTGACAGCTCTAGTTTCCTCAGATGTGCCCAGTTTCACTATCCAGCATCGAAATAGTCGAGCGTGCTGTCTCCTGTGACAGCTCTTGTTTACAAAAGCAATTTCTAGTTGATACCTGATATTTACTAAAGATATTGATACTTCAAACAAAATTTTGATTTGAAACAAGATTTTAGAAAAGCATTGGATCCAGTAAACATTTAGTGAACATGTGTAAATTCCAGATTAAGCAAAAATATAAAAGAAAGAATTAGCTTCTGAACAACAGAAATTTTTGTTGAGCTTGCTTGCAGTGAGCTGAACTAGCTGGACTTAGTCTACATTTTGGCGAGTAGGTGTTTGTGTCTGCATCTGTCAGTCTGTGCATCCGCCCGATTTTGTCCGGACCAGGAGGTGCCCGCTCGTGATGAAATAATGCACTGAGGGGCACCTGGGGTCTTCCTCCACCATAAAAGCTGGAAAGTCACTATATTAACCTAAACTTGTGTCAGTGCAACGTTAAACCCACCAAAATAAATAAATAAAATATATGCACGGACAAGTCTTTTTATATTTAGCATGAATGCTTACCTAAGTGAGATGTGACATGCATTACTGTAAGTGTATTAATATTAGCGGAGTACTAATTTTCGCGCTATTAGCGGGATAGGGCATGCGCTAATTCATGTCTAGTGCTAATATTAGACTGAAATGAAAGGCTTTCCTAATAAAAAGTAACATTTATCGTATTGAAAATATCATAATGACAATGCATAGAACACAGAGAAATACATATTTATTGTGTAAATATGACAATAACTGCATTCCTAACTAATATGCTGCTGAAAGTTTTGAAAAGAATAATTAAACCTGTTTGAACATTAGTGCAAAAGTCATCTATTTTTAAATTAAATTGCATTTTTTTTTATCTTCTCCATTGTTCGTAAACATTTGTATAACAGCTTCTGAGTAGATCGCCAATTTTTCTGGTCGCGCTAATTACGAGTGTCACCATAACATTTTACTGCTTTGAAAACCAAGTGTGAATTTGAAAACAATAATTATCACCATTCTGGACTGTATACATGTACAAATTTACAGTATACAGATTAACACTGATCTAAACAAATGTAGATTTTAACTCATATGTTTATTTGCAGGCCAGGTCGATTTCATTACGAATACCAGTTAGCCGCCAGCCATTTAGTATTGTAGAGTTTTTCACACTCTGATGGGCAGTTATAAGCCAGATTGCGTGAATATACTTCATTCGCCATTCCGTATTACATCGGAAATTGGTGTTTCAGATACCATCAATTGGTTATTTTAGCGCTGCTGATACTGCGCTAATACAAGTACGCGCTAATAAGTCGAAACTACTCGATTTAAGGTGTTTGCGCTAAAATTTAGCTGCGCTAATATTAGTACACTTACAGTAACCCAGTGTTCCTATCTCAAAGGTTAAGGTCACAATTTTGGGTCAGATTTCAGATTGAAGTTCTTCTGCATGCATGGATTTTGATGTAACTTGGCATGGATGTTCACCTTTGAATTCGCAGGTGGCACTGCAGTTAAGTGCTTTTGCTTTCTGTTCCTGATTGCCAAAAACAGACAGTGTCCAATTCGTATGTTCTTACAACTCAATTTTAGTGGGTTTTTTTTAGCCCACCTGAGCACAAAGTGCTCAAGGTGAGATTTTGTGATCGCCCTGTGTCCGTCGTCCGTCTTCGGCCTCGTCGTCAACAATTTGGTCAAAAACTAGGTCACCAGAATGTTAATCTTGATGATCTTTAGGTCAATAAGTCGGGTGAGCGATACTGGGCTTCATGGCCCTCTTGTTTTCGTATCAGAAGTCTGCGTCTGCTGCAGAGATTAATCTTTTAATGTGATAATATATATTAAGAGAGGGAGTTCTTGAAGGATAATTTTGATGATTTCAGAGCCAAAATTTTACTTTGATCGGGAACTTTATCATGTGGATGAGAATGTTGGTATGTTGGATGTTAAAGTATGGAAGACTGGCACAGACCTCAGTAGACCATCAAGTATTACCATCAGATCTAGAAGAACAGAGCCAATGTCTGCTGAAGGTAGGATGATGAAATTCATGTAAACTTGGGTAGAAAAGGACCTTGACAGGTCATCAAGTGTTGCTGGAAATTACAGAAAATTTTAACCAAGTTAGGAAAGTTTTATACCCTGCTTTAGACACTGTCAGAATATTTTTATGCCAAAGGTTACCCAGGGTCAGTTTTGTGCCCTTCATAACTCGGCCATTCATCAAGGGATTTTGAAATTACTTGGATTAAATGTTCCCCATAATGAGATGACATGTCATGTGCAACATCCAGACCCGCTAGCTCTAAGGTAAAGGTCACATTTAGAGGTTAAATGTTAACATGGTATGTTTCTTGTCTGGTCCATAACTCTGTCATCGATGAAGGGATTTTAAAATTACTTGGCATAAATGTTCCCTATAATGAGATGACATGTCATGCACAAGACCCAGACCCATAGTTCCAAGGTCGAGGCCACACTTAGAAGTCAAAGGTTAACATTGTTTCTTGTCAGGTCCATAACCCTGCCATTTATCAAGGGATTTGAAAATAATTTGATACAAATGTTAACCATATTGAAAATGTGTCATGATTTCGACACAGTCATGTCCCTCAGGTCAAGGTCAAGTCACAAAATTATTTATACCTTAACTGTTTTGGCATATTTTGCGTAAACAACTAGCATTCTTGGGCACGCTTTGGGGGCATATGTCACTAATTGTGACAGCTCTTGTTTCATTTGATATTACTTAAAATTAAATGAAATTTCAGTTTTCCTTATAAAGCTGAACTGTTCACATTGCTTGGAGATCACATTAATGAAACATAATTTTTCTTCTAGCAAAGGCTTTGAATGCATTGAAATTGATAAAAAAAAGTTTTTACTTTGCAGCTGGAGTAGGTTACATCCCTGTGGTGCGGATATTAGACTTTGCACCAGGTGAGATGACAGACTTTTCGTGTCACTATCCTAGATGATCTTGGTCACCCAGTCCTTGAGGGAACAGAAAAGTTTAAGCTTCATTTAAGGATGTCAGTTGGAGGGTCCATGGGTGAACCAAGTGTAGCCACAGTCTGATTGTAAGTACACAGTTTTAGAAGGTTTCTTATATTTAAAATAATCCAAAGTGTAAAAGACCATGCCAAGTTTCATAAAATTATATTAAATCAGTTTCACTTTCATTAAAATCTACATCATGGAAACATTTTTAGCTCACCAGAGCCACAGGCTCAGGGTGAGCTATTAGGATCAGTCACCGTCCGGCATCCATCCGTAAACTTCTACTTTAAATGACATCTCCTCATAAACCGCTAGGCCAATTTCATCCAAACTTCACAGGAATGTTCCTTGGGTGAAGCTCTGCAAATTTTTTTCAAAGAATTGAATTCCATGCAGAACTCTGGTTGCCATGGCAACCGAAAGGAAAAACTTTAAAAATCTTCTTCTCAAAAACCGGAGGCCCTAGAGCTTAGATAGTTGGTGTGAAGCATTGTGACAGGAAAGGCCGTACCGGCGACAGTAACCATCAGAACAAATCAACACCCTTTACAATATTTACAAATTTATTTACATAAGATGATTATTTACAATGAATAGATGATATGAAGAAAAAAACTGATTATAAGAAAAAAAAATAAAAGTTCAGTATCACCAGATACAAAGTTCGTATAGTTCCATTTTAATGTGACATGGTACAGTTCTTTAATTTAATTGTGAACTTTAAGTAGCACAAACAAAACATATCTCTAAATCCAGTCCCTTTAAACCGTGAATACGTTGATTCCGTGTTGGCTCCCTATGGTGGTAGGTGATTGCATCCCTGAGCTGACTTCAGAGGATAACAAAAATCATCGTCTTTGCGGTTTACGGCACAACCAGGGGACGTAAGCTCTGCGCTGGGAATATCACATCCAGGCGAGTGAAGACAAGTGAACCTCGGGCATTGTACTTCCGGGTTATGACATCACCAGGAAAATCGTCTGGCGGAAGAAGCTAAAATATATAACATATGGTAAGCACCATAGCAAAACAAATAAGTCAGGGCATATAACTGCTCCTTTGGGTACACCATACCTCCGTAGGCTCCCATAAATAATACGTGCTACTTATACAAAATATATGTGCTACTAAGTTCATACGTCACGTTATTAAAATACGTCACTAATTACTTCCATTATTACAAAAATTACTTACTTAAAAGACTAAAGTTAAAGTATGAAATGATATGAAAAGTATATGATGAAACATTATAGATACGGACATGATAAACTGCAGCTATTATTTACAACTACAAATTAACAAAATTCAATGTAAATCAAACGTTATATCATAGTTGGCATCCATATAATATCTAATGCCATACACTACAACGGACATTAATTAGATGTGCTATAGACTGGCACACAATTACAAATTACAATAATATATTACATACATGGTACTAGACTTGCCATATAGATTTATACATAACAATACAATGCAGTAATGGCGTTCCATAATTAACAAAATGTTTGACATAAGTTTTTGAAACAGTGCTTTACAATTATCATGTTACAAGTTTCAGTATAAATCTAACATCTTATATAAACGAAACGTTTACACTCCTCTTTCTAAATAATTTACAAAAGTCTGAAAAATTTAATAAATCATCCTGACATACCGAAACTAGCCAAAATCACATGCGGAAAAGTAAATGTTACAAAATTCTGTAGAATGAACAAAAATTTACCAAATAAAAATCGTAATGCAAAAATCATACAGAAATCTAACAAATAAATTTCTTACCTCGATCGAGCATAAATTTCTAGCAAGAAAAATTAATCAGACATAGATTCGTCTATAATGTCGGAAGGTGGTGTGCGCAAGGCATATCTAGTCCAGTCTATTTAAAGGGTAATGTCCCGCCAAATACTAAATTTCATGGGATTCACGGCCTATGCGTGAACTCTTACTATTTCTATTTTCACGGGATTCACAATATAGCCAGGGAATCTAACTACTTTGGCGCGGATTGAAATTGACAATTTGAGGCCCATTATAGTGGTTTTGGAAATTTAAGTTATGAAATACAGAAAAACATGAGAGGTATTTTATGCGTGAAATCTGACATTTACCTCAATAACTCAAAAATTTACAAAAAGATGATGCAATACCTGCATTTACACTACAGATAAAATAAGGCCCGTATGTCAATTTGTGACAAGCATTGCCTAGTGGACCTCTACCAAATTTGTTCAAATCATGACCCCCAGGAGTCACTTGATTTTACATAGGAAAATCTTAAAAAATCTTCTCAAAAACCAGAAGCCCTAGAGCTTAGATATCTGACATGTAGCATTGCCTAATGGACCTCTACTAAAGTTGTTCAAATCATGACCCCAGGGTCAAAATTGACCCTGCCCTAGGGGTCACTTGATTTTACAAAAAAATTCTAAAAATAAACCAGAAGGCCTCGACCTTAGATATTTGACATGTAGCATTGCCTAGTAGACTTCTACAAAATTTGTTCAAATCATGACCCCGGGGTCAAATTGACCCCGCCCCATGGGGTTTCTTGATTGTACATAGGAAAATCTTCAAAAATTCTCTTAAAATAAACCTGAAGGCCTAGAGCTTAGATATTTCACATGTAGCATTGCCTAGTAGACCTCTACAAAATTTGTTCAAATCATGGGTGACCCCGCTCCAGGGGTCACTTGATTTTACATAGGAAAATCTTCAAAAATTTTCTAAAATTAAAAACCAGAAGCCCTAGAGCTTAGATATGTGACATATACCATTGCCTAGTAGACTTCTACAAAATTTGTTCAAATCATGACCCGGGGTCAAATTGACCCCGCCCCATGGGGTTTCTTGATTATACATAGAAAAATCTTCAAAATTTTCTAAAAATAAACCAGAAGGCCTAGAGCTTAGATATTTGACATGTAGCATTGCCTAGTGGACCTCTACAAAATTCGTTCAAATCATGAACCCCGGGGTAAAAATTGACCCCTCCCCATGGGTCACTTGATTTTACATAGGAAAATCTTCATAAATTTGCTAAAAATAAACCAGAAGGCCTAGATCTTAGATATTTGATATGTAACATTGCCTAGTAGACTTCTAAAAACTTTTTTCAAATCATGACCCCCGGGGTCAAATTGACCCCTGCCCCGTGGAGTTACTTGATTGTACATAGAAAAATCTTCAAAATTTTCTAAAAGTAATCTAGAAGGCCTAGCTTAGATATTTGACATGCAGCATTGCCTAGTGGACCTCTACAAAATTTGTTCAAATCATGACCCCCGGGGTAAAATTGGCCCCGCCCCAAGGGGTTAATTGATTGTACATCGGAAAATCTTCCAAAAAATTAGCTTAGATATTTCACATGTAGCATTGCCTAGTGGACCTCTACAAAATTTGTTTAAATCATGACTCCGGGGTCAAAATTGACCCTGCCCCTTGGGTCACTTGATTTTACATAGAAAAATCTTCAAAAATTTTCTAAAAATAAACCAGAAGGCCTCGAGCTTGGATACTCACATGTAGTATTGCCTAGTGGACCTCTACATGATTTGTTCAAATCATGACCCCTGGAGTCAAAATTGACCCTGCCCCTTGGGTCACTTGATTTTACATAGGAAAATCTTCAATTTTTTTAAAAAGATAAACCAGAAGGCCTAGAGCTTAGATATTTGACATGTAGCATTGCCTAGTAGACTTCTACAAAATTTGTTCAAATCATGACCCCTGGGGTCAAATTGACCCCCGCCCCATGGGGTTACTTGATTGTACATAGGAAAATCTTCAAAATTTTCTAAAAATAAACCTGAAGGCCTAGGACTTAGATATTTGACATGAAGCATTGCCTAGTGGACCTCTGCAAAATTTGTTCAAATCTTGACCCCCCAGGGTCAAATTGACTCAGCCCCAGGGATTACTTGATTGTACATAGGGAAATCTTCATAAATTTGCTAAAAATAAACCAGAAGGCCTAGATCTTAGATATTTGATATGTAACATTGCCTAGTAAACTTCTAAAAACTTTTTTCAAATCATGACCCCCGGGGTCAAATTGACCCCTGCCCCGTGGGGTTACTTGATTGTACATAGAAAAATCTTCAAAATTTTCTAAAAGTAATCTAGAAGGCCTAGCTTAGATATTTGACATGCAGCATTGCCTAGTGGACCTCTACAAAATTTGTTCAAATCATGACCCCCGGGGTAAAATTGGCCCCGCCCCAAGGGGTTAATTGATTGTACATCGGAAAATCTTCCAAAAAATTTCTAAAAATCATCAGTTTGACATTTAAAACATGTGGCTCATATTACTCAGGTGAGCGATCCAGGGTCATCATGACCCTGGTCATAATTTTCCATCAATATGTGAAATTTTGTACCCTCACCTGGTCACCCCAGCTGCCCCCCCCCCCCCCACACACCTCCCAAAAAAAAAAAAAAAAATTCTGTTAAAATGATTTTGACTTATGAAATTTTTTGCTTCTTAGTATTCTTAGTAACATCCTTAACTTTTTGCCGGATATATTTTTTTACCATTCCTCACCACAAGTCTTTTCAGCAGGGGATACCAATTCATCGAATTTGCTTGTTCCAAGGGGTGTTCACTGAAAATTTACTGACTTGATAGCGAACAGTACAGACCATGATCAGCCTACATGGACGTGCAGTCAGATCTTGGTCTGCACTGGTCACAAAGGCAGAAACACATGCCCCCAGCAGGCTAAAGGTTAAATAATTGAGAATGGTTAAAAAAAAGTCCTGACCTATTATATAATATGTACTTACTGTACCTCTTAGTGGAATTGGATATACTTGCAGTTACTTGCGGAGAACAGGTTTGTACTGGTACAGAATCCAGGAACACTGGTTAGGTTAACTGCCCGCCGTTACATGACTGAAATACTGTTGAAAAACGGTGTTAAACCCAAAACAAACAAACAAACAAAACAATTTTGGCCTAATCTTAATGAAACTTGGTCAGAATGTTAAACTCAATAAAATCTTGGACGAGTTAGATATTGGGTCATCTGGGATCAAAAACTAGGTCACCAGGTCAAATCAAAGGAAAAGTTTGTTAACACTCTAGAGGTCACAATTTTGGCCCAATCTAAATGAAACTTTGTCAGAATGTTACCCTCAATAAAATCTTGGATGATTTAAATATTGGGACATCTGGAGTCAAAAACTAGGTCACAGGATCAGATCAAAGGAAAAGCTTGTTAACACTCTGAAGATCACAATTTTGTTCCAATCTTAATGAAACTTGGTTAGAATGTTACCCTTAATAAAATCTTAGACAATTTCGATATTGGGTCATCTGGGGTTAAAAACTAGGTCACCAGGTCAAATCAAAGGAAAAGCTTGTTAACACTCTAGAAGTCACAGTTTTGGCTCAATCTTAATGAAACTTGGTCAGAATGTTACCCTCATTAAAATCTTGGACTAGTTCGATATTGGGGTTTTCTGGGATCAAAAGCTAGGTCACCAGGTCAAATCAAAGGAAAACCTTATTAACACTCTAGAGGCTACATTTATGAATGTCTCTTCATGAAACTTGGTCAGAATGTTAATTATGATAATCTCAAAGTTCAATTTGAATCTTGGTCATGTAGAATCAAAAACAAGGTCTCCAGATCAAATCAAAGGAAAAGCTAGTTAACACTCTAGAGGCCACATTTATGACCATATCTAAATGAAACTTGGTCAGAATGTTAATCTTGATGATCTATAGGTCAAGTTCAAATCTGGGTCAGGTGGGGTCAAAAACTAGGTCACTGGGTCAAATCAAAGAGAAGCTTGTTAACACTAGAGACCACATTTATGTATGTATCTTCATGAAACTTAGTCAGAATGTTAAACTTGATGATTTTTAAGTCAAGTTCGAATCTGGGTCATGTGGGTCAAAAACTAGGTCACAGGGTCAAATCAAAGGAAAAGTTAGTTAACACTTTAGAGGCCACATTTATGACCATATCTTAATGAAACTATCTTGATGATCTTGAGGTCAATAGGTCAGGTGAGCAGTAGAGGGCCTTCATAGCCCTCTAGTTATATTTTTTTAGCTTACCTTAGGTGAGCTTTTGTGATCGCCCTGTGTCTGTCGTCGTCTGTCCGTCCGTCCGTTGTCAACAATTTGACTGTTAACACTTTAGAGGTCACATTTTTGGCCAAATCTTAACGAAACTTGGTCAGAATGTTACCCTCAATAAAATCTTGGATGAGTTCGATATTGGGTCATCTAAGATCAAAAACTAGGTCACTAGGTCAAATCAAATGAAAAGCTTGTTAACACTCTAGAGGTCACAATTTTGGCCCAATCTTAATGAAACTTGGTCAGAATGTTACCCTCTATAAAAATCTTGGACGAGTTTGGTATTGGGTCATCTGGGGTCAAAAGCAAGGTCACCAGGTCAAATCAAAGCAAAAGTTTGTTAACACTCTAGAGGTTACATTTTTGGCCCAATCTTAATGAAACTTGGTCAGAATGTTACCCTTAATAAAATCTTGATATTGGGTCATCTGGTTTTAAAAACTAGGTCACAGGGTCAAATCAAAGGAAAAGCTAGTTTACACTGTAGAGGCCACATTTATGACCATATCTTAATGAAACTTGGTCAAAATGTTAATCTTGATGATCTATAGGTCAAGTTCAAATCTGGATTCGGTGGGGTTAAAAACTAGGTCAATAGGTCAAATCAAAGAAAAACCTTATTAACACTCTAGAGGCTACATTTATGACTGTATCTTCATGAAACTTAGTCAGAATGTTAAACTTGATGATCTGTAGGTCAAGTTTGAATCTGGATCATGTTGGGTCAAAAACTAGTCACTGGGTCAGATCAAAGGAAAAGCTAGTTAACACTTTAGAGGCCACATTTATGACCATATCTGAATGAAACTTGGTCAGAATGTTAATCTTGATGATCTATAGGTCAAGTTCAAATCTGGGTCACTAGGTCATATCAAAGGAAAAGCTTGATACCACTCTAGAGGCCACATTTATGATTGTATCTTCATGTAACTTAGTCAGAATGTTAAACTTGATGATCTTTAGGTCAAGTTTGAATCTGGGTCATGTCGGATCAAATACTAGGTCAGAGGGTCAGATCATAGGAATAGCTAGTTAACATTTTAGAGGCCACATTTATGACCATATCTTAATGAAACTTGGTCAGAATGTTAATCTTGATGATCTTTAGGTCAATAGGTCAGGTGAGCGATACAGGGCCTTCATGGCCCTCTTGTTTGAAAATGTTAGCAAATATCAACTTACTTGGTCAAATAAAACTCTTTAAACATATTTAAAAAATAAATTTCCTCTTCTTTTCTATTTAGTGTATCTATTTTGGGTTTATTAAAAAAAAGTAACATTTCCTGTTATCGGATAATGGCCTAATTTGTGGTTGAGATATGAATTTGTATCAAAACGGGATTTAATTGGCAGTAGTTTCGAATGCATTAATAGAACATATTTGCCTGTAGACACTAATGACTATCATAATTCAAGACAAGCTTATCTTTCCGGAAAAAGCTAGTGTGAAAATAGTTACTTTAACATGCCTGTAAACATCAATATTTTGAAAAAATCAAACAACATTTTGACATTGGTAAGCGACCGGGGATCGAATCTGGAGGCGGACGCTCGACCATATGACAAAATTACTTTGCTGAAAGGTCCCAGTTTGGCAGAAAACTTGGTTCAGCAAAGAGTCTTTATTCATTTATTTATTTTATTTCCATCAAGCATTGTAGCTGGTCCGACGCAGAGAATTTATTCTTGAGAGAATGTCTTCATATTACCATTAAGCAAAGAATGTATTCCTTGTCATCAAGTTTCTTTTTTCCATAACCAAGGACTTTATCGTATATTTTCATATGAATTTCAGATCGTAGTATCGGACCGCTGATGCAAGCCGGAAAAAAATACTTTGCAAGTGAAATGCTTCAAAACCGGTTGATTTAAAAATACGAAAGTGTTCGCATATGATTTCCGCTGTGAAATGCAATTTGCAATGGTGATATGAACATTTTTGCATACTTTCCAGTAAGGAAATTAAATTCTCTAAAATATACAAATGTAAAATTAATGGTGTGGATTTCATTTGATAGATTTAGATGTAAAACATATTGTTGCCCAGTATTCATACTCCTGCAAACTTGATCAATACACAGAAGTTGATCCATTATGTGAAAGTGACAGTGCTGTTTGTTTGTTAGCTTAATAACAATTTATATCCCCCCATGGGAGGATAGTGCTAGATGAACAAGACGTTCCAATTGTAGTATAAAGCCTATTGTTCTTTAGCTGGTTGGTACAATGCACCTTTACATGGGACTCCTACCTCAATGTTATTATTATATAGTATGGCAGTAGGAGGCCGGAACACATTACCTTTAGTTTTGTTGTCCGACAGTGTTACCATTAGACCTCTGTGTCCAGTCCAAATACTTCAGGTGTGTCTGTTTGTATTTTGACTCATATGGGCGACTCTTCCATAGGACTTTCAATACTTACTATTGTGATGAGTGTGCACTCTTAAACAAGTCTACCTGATTCTTACCAGGTACAAAACACCAACACAAGGAAACGCATTCGCATGTTAGTTCTTCAGTTGGGTGAGCGAGGATCGAACTCAAGTCACCTGGAGCGTGTTTCATCAAAGTTCCTAGGACAAAATTTGATCTTAAGTCCTAAATTTTGCCCAAAATGCATTTCATCAAAATTCCTAAAGTTTTTCCTAAGTGCAAAAATGGTCCTAACTTAGGAGTTCTCCTGGGTTATCCAAAGTGCAAATTATATCCTAAGTCCTGATGCATTGTGGGATGCTGAGTACATCTACACGGTAATTACTTGTCAATGGCAGCGTTTATTGCATTGCTAGATGATAGAAACCGCCGAGCACTCCGTCGGGAGCACACAGCAAGGTGCTAGACACGTTCAGCGACCAACATTTAATTGCGCGATACAGATTTGATAGAAACTGCATTTTTGAAATTATTGACAAAGTCAGAGGGGATGTTACACTACCTACAAACAGAGGCAGTCATGTTATACCTGCACGTATTCAGGTTTATACTGTACCATTGTAACTTTATATGCCAATATTCTTTCTGCTCTTTACGCTGCTTTTTGTTGCATAAACCTGTTTACATGAAAGGAGATTTCTGGTGCACCGGTTACATTGTGAACAAAGAAGTTGATATTCAATAGTTTCTTTTTGTTCTGGAACATGTTTTCAATCATTATTTTGTTAACAACAGTAATTGAAGAATTTTTATTATCGACTAAATTTGACTGTCTTGTATTTGATATGATACTGCAAATTGGAAAAACTACAACGCTAGTCTATACTATGCCTGATGCAACTGGAGTAGAGCATAAACTGACAAGAGATAACTCTGAGAAGGATTTGGGAGTATTGTTTACTAGTAAACTGAAATTTGAGCAACATATAAGCAGTTTAGTGAATAAAGGGAATAAAATACTTGGTCTTATGAAAAGGAAATTTACGTACATAGATAAATCATTGTTTTTGACATTGTATAAGGCATTAGTTCGCTCCCATATTGATTATGGTAACCTAGTGTATTATCCAGTTACGAAAAAATGTAAACAACTCTCTTATTGTGAGAGGTTAAAGGAATTAAATCTTCCTTCTTTAGATTATCGCAGACATAGATTTGATATGATCCAGGTATTTAAAATAATACACAAGATAGATGATGTAAACATGAACACTTTCTTCAGTTTTGCTGGAAATGAGGTCATAATTTGAAACTCTACAAACCAAAAGCCAAAAAATCATTACGTTTAAACTCCTTTGGACATCGCACCATAACAGTATGGAATAACTTACCAGAGGAATTAGTCAACAGTGACACTGTAACTTCTTTCAAATCAAAACTGGACAAATACAGGATATCTAAACGATATGATGTTTCTCAAGTATATTAGGTTTAGACTAGACCGGAGGCAGAGAACAGTTTTTATGACGTATTTCAAGGGGGCTTATTTTAGCTAAAGGGCTATGGAGTGTCCCCAGAAGACAAAAGGTAGACAAAAAGTAGTTTGCATTCGTACCAAAGTCAGTTCGTACTTAACAGCTGAAGGAGAAATTTTCTTTTATCAAAACATATTGGAGAGTGAGGCGCTTTGGATTGCAAAGTTTATATGTTTCAAGGAGACTGGACTGAAAGACTGAGAGATGTAAACCAATTACATAATATGTTTGATTGAACTGTTTAGTGCCTTGTTAGTCCCCTACTGGTTGAAAACCAGTTTCGGGGACTATAGGAATGCGCTTTTCCGTCATTCCGTCTTTCCGTCATTCCGTCCGTCCGCAATTTCGTGTCCGGTCCATAACTCTTTTATCCGTGAAGGGATTTTATTATTACTTGGCACAAATGTTCCCCATGATGAGACGACGTGTCATGTGCAAAAACCGGACCCCTAGCTTAAAGGTCAAGGTCACAATTGGAGGTCAAAGGTCAACAGGGCTTTTTTCCTGTCCGGTCCATAACTCTCCCATCCATGAAGGGATTTTAATATCGCTTGGCACAATTGTACCTCATAATAAGATGATGTGTCATGCACAACTTTCATACCCCTAGCTCAAAGGTCAAGGTCACACTTAGAAGTCAAATGTTAACATGGCATGAACAGGGTCTGTTTCGTGTCCGGTCCATAATTCTTTCATCCATGAAGGGATTTTAATATTACTTGACACAAATGTTCCCCATGATGTGACGACGTGTCATGCGCAAAACCCGCACCCCTAACTCAAAGGTCAAGGTCACAATTGGAGGTCAACAGGGTTTTTTTCCTGTCCGGTCCATAACTCTCTCATCCATGAAGGGATTTTAATATCAATTGGCAAAATTGTACATCATAATAAGACGATGTGTCATGCACAACTTTCAGACCCCTAGCTCAAAGGTCAAGGTCACACTTAGTAGTCAAATGTTAACATGGCATGAACAGGGTCTGTTTCGTGTCCGGTCCATAACTCTGTCATTCATTAAGGGATTTCAATATTACTTGGCACAGATGTTCTCCATGATGAGACAACGTGTCATGCTCATACTTAGAGGTCAAAGGTCTAATTCAAGAATGACTTTGTCTGGAGCATTTCTTCTTTATGCATGGAGGGATTTTAATGTAACTTGGCACAAATGTTCACCACCATGAGACGAATTGTCTTGCGCCAGAACCAGGTCGCTAGGTCTAAGGTCAAGGTCATACATAGAGGTCAAAGGTCAAATTCAAGAATGACTTTGTCCAGAGCATTTCTTCTTCATGCATGGAGAGATTTTGATATTACTTGGCACAGATGTTCACCACCATGAAGCACACTTTTTTAGAATTACGTCCCTTTGTTGTTACTATAAATAGATTACATTGTAACTTTTTTATTACTGGCCGTAGGGAAAAATCGAGACCACTTTTCTGTGGTACAACATGCATGTTACATCCAATATTTAGGTGTATTTTGATCTATCTCTACCTGGTAAAGATTTTCTTGTGGACTTACATTTTATAGATTTTTTTTTTTTTTTTTTTTTTTTTAGGATTAATTTCACTTTGTTGTTACTATAAATAACTTTTATGATAACTTTTTGTATAATCGGCCAAAAAAAATCCAAATGAAAACAACTGTACGTTTTTATATCTGCAAATTTTAATCCAAGTGCTTTGTTATATTATATTGTATATATAGTACAATATTGTTTATACATCATAGACAGATATCAGTTCATTATGTTATACTGCAGTAGAGAAAATTAGGTGCCTTCCAGTAGGGGACTTTGTATTGCATGGCAATACTTCATTCACTTGTTACATGTGGCACACAGTTCAATAACCATGTTATGGTTGGTAATTCCAACATGATCTACATGTACCTTGGTCTGGTATGGAGTAGGAACTAAGGAGAATGTTTATAAAAGCGGATTGCATATGGGTAATTCTAGTATAAAAGTATAGACATAAAGTGATTGGTAATAACAGGTGAGTGACATATATCTTTAAAATTTCAGCAGTTTCAAACTGGCAGTATGTTCCTTTAGACTGTTTGTCAAGAACTGTTTGCATAGCTACTGTTACGCACAATAGGCACAAGCATTTATAACTCCTTGTCAAAGTACCACCTTAAAAAGTCGGCAGATGTGCAAGCCTTCAAAAACTGTATGGGTGAGTACCCAGCCCGACAGGAGGGAGATACCCCTCCTGTACTCACCCACTATCCTGTGCATATAATCTATTTGTCCTTGTACCCCTTGTTTGTCAATTGGTACTGTAGTAAGGTATAACTAGACTATATAGAGGTATAGTCTAGGAAAGCAATATCTATCTTTATCATATTGAAATAGTACTCAAAATTATTTGATGTCGGTGTTCATGAGATAGTTTTATGCCCTGTAATAATCCCTGTAAGGAAAACATAATTGAGCCGTGCCATGTGAAAAGCAACATAGTGGCTTTGGTACCAGCATGGATCCAGACCAGCCTGCAGTCTGTACAGTAGCTTAATATGATAAACAGAAGCAAGTCTATCAATTGTCCAGTCTTGTATATTGGCTCTTACTGCCAATATGCAGACCATAGGCCACATACCTTGCATACCAGAATCAGTGTCTTTAATGATGTAAACTTCAGTAATAATTGGCATACAGACACTAAATAGAAAAATGGCGCGAAAAAAAATGGTAGTCGCATAATGGCGGATACAAATAGTCCTCAGTTTTTTTGCTCTCTAGAGCTATTTTCCTTATTTTCTTTGCAATTTTTTTGCTAAAACCACATGACAGATCTATGCTTGACATGTAGGTAACATTTTCATAATGAAATAACAACCAGGGATCATCCTACAAGGCGATTTGAGCGATATCGTCGCTTTAAAGTCGGCCACTTCGCCTAATTATCGCCTGTGGGCGAAATCCGAATCGCCGAGTTTTTCAGCGAGTTATTATCTGTATACTTAAAGTTGTAAAACTTGATGCATATTCTAGATTAAATTATCAATAAATCCATAGTCAACCCCGCCTGCCGTACAAAATATTGTAAAAAGATAGCCATTACCTACGAGTTTGGTATTATTTTCGAAAAAAAAATTAAATAATTAAATTAAATGTATAAATCTGAACAAGTTGATGCAAAAATCAGGCATTATAAAAGCACGAGAATCAAAACATGAATGAAAAATTTCACGGCGTTTTGATCGTGCAACTGTTAAATTTATGAGTTTCGGACATGTAAATTTCGGATAAAAATTTCACGGCGACTTTTCATAGCTAAGTTTATACTTTATTTAGAAATTCATGAAAATGATAATGCAAGAATCAATTTCCTTAAATAATTACTGTTTATAAGTTACAGCTAGACCCATAGACAGTGGATATATAGGCAGGAAAGTATGCTATGCCTATTCTTCTCCTTATATAAATTCCTCAACTTCTCCCTAAATTCTGTGGAGGGTCACTTCTCCCTAAAATTTTGACCTAGGATGATCCCTGACAACATGACAAAATTTTTCATAAAAACTTAGATAATTTGGGGTCTCATTTTTTAGCTGATTTTGCAGTTTGTGTGTTTGACTGAAATTATTTTTCTTGCATCAAACATGATCCCCACTTTTCTTTTGATTTTTTAGCTCACCTGAGCACGAAGTGCTCAGGTGAGCTTTTGTGATCGCCCTGTGTCCGTCCTCAGTCGTCCGTCCGTCCGTCGTCAACAATTTGACTGTTAACACTCTAGAGGTCACGATTTTGGCCTAATCTTAATATAACTTGGTCAGACTGTTACCCTCATAAAAATCTTGGAAGAGTTCGATGTTGGGTCATCTGGGATCAAAAAGTAGGTCACCAGGTCAAATCAAAGGAAAAGCTTGTTAACACTCTAGAGGTCACAATTTTAGCCCAATCTTAATGAAACTTGGTCAGAATGTTAACCTCAATAAAATCTTGGATGAGTTTGATATTGGGTCATCTGAGGTCAAAAACTAGGTCAGCTGGTCAAATCAAAGGAAAAGCTTGTTAACACTCTAGAGGTCACAATTTTGACCCAATCTTAATGAAACTTGGTCAGAATGTTACCCACAATAAAATCTTGGACAAGTTCGATATTGGGTCATCTGGGGTCAAAAACTAGGTCAAGGGTCAAATCAAAGGAAAAACTTGTTAACACTCTAGAGGTCATAATTTTGACCCAATCTTAATGAAACTTGGTCAGAATGTTACCCTCAATAAAATCTTGACAAATTCGATATTGGGTCATCTGGGGTTAAAAACTAGGTCACCAGGTCAAATCAAAGGAAAAACTTGTTAACACTGTAGAGGCCACATTTATGACTTTATCTTCATGGAACTTTGTCAGAATGTTTCTCATGATGATCTCAATGTCCAGATTGAATCTGGGTCATGTAGGGTCAAAAACTAGGTCATGAGGTCAAATCAAAGGAAAAGCTAGTTAACACTTTAGAGGCTAGAATAATGACCGTATCTTAATGAAACTTGGTCAGAATGTTAATCTTGATGATCTATAGGCCTTTTTCAAATCTGGGTCAGGTTGGATCAAAATCTAGGTCACCGGGTCAAATCAAAGGAAAAGCTTGTTAACACTCTAGAGGCCACATTTATGACTGTATCTTCATGAAACTTAGTCAGTGTGTTAATTTTGATGATCTTTAGGTCAGGTTCGAATCTGGGTTATGTGGGGTCAAAAACTAGGTCACCAGGTCAAATCAAAGGAAAAGCTAGTTAACACTTTAGAGGCCAGAATAATGACCGTATCTTAATGAAACTTGGTCAGAATGTTAATCCTGATGATCTGTAGGCCTCTTTTAAATCTGGGTCAGGTTGGATCAAAATCTAGGTCACCGGGTCAAATCAAAGGAAAAGCTTGTTAACACTCTAGAGGCTACATTTATGATTGTATCTTCATGAAACTTAGTCAGAATGTTAATCTTGGTGATCTTTAGGTCAGGTTTAAATCTGGGTCATATGGGTTCAAAAACTAGGTCACCGGGTCAAATCAAAGGGAAAGCTAGTTAACACTCTAGAGGCCAGATTTATGACCATATCTTAATGAAACTTATTCAGAATGTTAATCTTGATGATCTATAGGTCATGTTTAAATCTGGGTCATGTGGGTTCAAAAACTAGGTCACTGGGTCAAATCAAAGGAAAAGCTTGTTAACACTTTAGAGGCCACATTTATGACTATATCTTCATGAAACTTAGTCAGAATGTTATTCTTGATAATCTTTAGGTCAAGTTCGAATCTGGGTCATGTGGGATCAAAAACTAGGTCACCGGGTCAAATCAAAGGAAAAGCTGGTTAACTCTCTAGAGGCCACATTTATGTCTGTATCTTCATGAAACTTAGTCAGAATGTTAATCTTGATGGTCTTTAGGTCAAGTTCGAATCTGGGTCATATGGGGTCAAAAACAAAGTCACCAGGTCAAAGGAAAAGTTAGTTAACACTTTATGACCATATCTTAATGAAACTAACTTGATGATCTTTAGGTCAATAGGTCAGGTGAGTGATACAGGGCCTTCATGGCCCTCTTGTACTATTTAGTGTGTTATAACCTTATTCTTTATTCTATATAAAATTGACCTATTTCAAATGACCGCAGCACACATCAGGACCCATTTTAAATTTCTGTAACTTACATTTTTAGCTCACCTGTCACATAGTGACAGGGTGAGCTTTTGTGATCGCCCTCCATCCATCGTCCATCCACAATTTCTTGTGAACAAGATAGAGACAACATTTTGCAAGCAATTTTGATTAAACTTACACAAAACGTGTATTGGCATGATATCTCAGTTCCTTTCGAAAACTGGCCAGATCCCATCATGGGTTCTAGAGTTATTGCCCCTTAAAGGGCCAGAATTTGCTATTTTTGTGCGTCAACAATTTCTTGTCTCCTCGATAGTGGTTTCATTTATGATTTTATTTTAACCAAACTTGCACACAACTTGTATCACCATAAGATCACGGTTCCTTTCTTGAACTGGCCAGATCCCATTATGGGTTCCAGAGTTATGGCCCCTGAAAGGGCCAAAATGAGCTATTTTGACCTTGTCTGCACAGTAGCAGCTTTATTTATGATTTGATTTTTACCAAACTTGCACACAACTTGAATCACCATAAGATCTTTTTTCCTTTCTTGAACTGGCCAGATTCCATTATGGGTTGCAGAGTTATGGCCCCTGAAAGGACCAAAATTAGCTATTTTGACCTTGTCTGCACAATAGCAGCTTCATTTATGATTTTATTTTAACCAAACTTGCACACAACTTGTATCACCATAAGATCTTGGTTCCTTTCTTGAACTGGCGAGATTCCATTATGGGTTCCAGAGTGATGGCCCCTGAAAGGGCCAGAATTAGCTATTTTGACCTTGTCTGCACAATAGCAGCTTCATTTATGACTTGAATTTAATCAGACTTGCACAAAACTTGTGTCACCATAAGATCTCGGTTCCTTTCTTGAACCGGCCAGATCCCATAATGGGTTCCAGAGTTGTGGCCCCTAAAAGGGCCAGAATTAGCTATTTTGACCTTGTCTGCACAATAGCAGCTTCATTTAGGATTTGATTTTAACCAAACTTGCACACAACATGTATCACCACAAGATCTTGCTTCCTTTCTTCAACTGGCCAGATTCCTTCATGGGTTCCAGAGTTAGGGCCCCCTTGAAGGTCCAAAATTGGCTATTTTGGCTTTTGCAGCCATATAGAGACTTCATTTATGGTTTTATTTGATACAAACTTCCTAAATACCTTCAACAACAAGAAATCTTGGATTCCATGACAAATCAGATCCAATCATAGGTTCCAGAGTTATTTTATATCTGATTACCTCCCCTGATTGTAATCAAAATGGATTTATATCAGTAAGTACTTACAGGACTTATTTGAAAATTCATTATTGTTATTAGTTGGACTGAGACAATCAGGGTAGATAACTATGGACTATCTTCTGTGCGTCCGTGCGTGCGTCAACAATTTCTTGTCTGCACGATAGTGGTTTCATTTATGAATTTATTTTAACCAAACTTGCACACAACTTGTATCATCATAAGATCTCGGTTCCTTTCTTGAACTGGCCAGGTCCCATTATGGGTTTCAGAGTTATGGCCCCTGAAAGGGCCAGAATTAGCTATTTTCACCTTGTCTGCACAATAGCAGCTTTATTTATGATTTGATTTTTACCAAACTGGCACACAACTTGTATCACCATAAGATCTTGCTTCCTTTCTTCAACTGGCCAGATTCCATTATGGGTTGCAGAGTTATGGCCCCTGAAAGGGCCAGAATTAGATATTTTGACCTTGTCTGCACAATAGCAGCTTCATTTATGATTTGATTTTAACCAAACCTGCACACAACTTGTATCTCCATAAGATCTTGGTTCCTTTCTTGAACTGGCGAGATTCCTTTATGGGTTCTATAGTTATGGCCCCTGAAAGGGCCAAAATTAGCTATTTTGACCTTGTCTGCACAATAGCAGCTTCATTTATGATTTGAATTTAATCAAACTTGCACAAAACTTGTGTCACCATAAGATCTCAGTTCCTTTCTTGAACCGATTAGATCCCGTAATGGGTTCCAGAGTTATGGCCCCTGAAAGGGCCAAAATTAGCTATTTTGACCTTGTCTGCACAATAGCAGCTTCATTTATGATTTGATTTTAACCAAACTTGCACACAACTTGAATCACCATAAGATCTTGGTTCCTTTCTTGAACTGGCCAGATTCCATTATGGGTTGCAGAGTTATGGCCCCTGAAAGGACCAAAATTAGCTATTTTGACCTTGTCTGCACAATAGCAGCTTCATTTATGATTTTATTTTAACCAAACTTGCACACAACTTGTATCACCATAAGATCTTGGTTCCTTTCTTGAACTGGCGAGATTCCATTATGGGTTCCAGAGTGATGGCCCCTGAAAGGGCCAGAATTAGCTATTTTGACCTTGTCTGCACAATAGCAGCTTCATTTATGACTTGAATTTAATCAGACTTGCACAAAACTTGTGTCACCATAAGATCTCGGTTCCTTTCTTGAACCGGCCAGATCCCATAATGGGTTCCAGAGTTGTGGCCCCTAAAAGGGCCAAAATTAGCTATTTTGACCACGTCTGCACAATAGCAGCTTCATTTAGGATTTGATTTTAACCAAACTTGCACACAACATGTATCACCACAAGATCTTGCTTCCTTTCTTCAACTGGCCAGATTCCTTCATGGGTTCCAGAGTTATGGCCCCTTGAAGGTCCAAAATTGGCTATTTTGGCTTTTGCAGCCATATAGAGACTTCATTTATGGTTTTATTTGATACAAACTTCCTAAATACCTTCAACAACAAGAAATCTTGGATTCCATGACAAATCAGATCCAATCATAGGTTCCAGAGTTATTTTATATCTGATTACCTCCCCTGATTGTAATCAAAATGGATTTATATCAGTAAGTACTTACAGGACTTATTTGAAAATTCATTATTGTTATTAGTTGGACTGAGACAATCAGGGTAGATAACTATGGACTATCTTCTGTGCGTCCGTGCGTGCGTCAACAATTTCTTGTCTGCACGATAGTGGTTTCATTTATGATTTTATTTTAACCAAACTTGCACACAACTTGTATCACCATAAGATCTCGGTTTCTTTCTTGAACTGGCCAGGTCCCATTATGGGTTTCAGAGTTATGGCCCCTGAAGGGGCCAGAATTAGCTATTTTGACCTTGTCTGCACAATAGCAGCTTTATTTATGATTTGATTTTTACCAAACTGGCACACAACTTGTATCACCATAAGATCTTGCTTCCTTTCTTCAACTGGCCAGATTCCATTATGGGTTGCAGAGTTATGGCCCCTGAAAGGGCCAGAATTAGATATTTTGACCTTGTCTGCACAATAGCAGCTTCATTTATGATTTGATTTTAACCAAACCTGCACACAACTTGTATCTCCATAAGATCTTGGTTCCTTTCTTGAACTGGCGAGATTCCTTTATGGGTTCTATAGTTATGGCCCCTGAAAGGGCCAAAATTAGCTATTTTGACCTTGTCTGCACAATAGCAGCTTCATTTATGATTTGAATTTAATCAAACTTGCACAAAACTTGTGTCACCATAAGATCTCAGTTCCTTTCTTGAACCGATTAGATCCCGTAATGGGTTCCAGAGTTGTGGCCCCTGAAAGGGCCAAAATTAGCTATTTTGACCTTGTCTGCACAATAGCAGCTTCATTTATGATTTGATTTTAACCAAACTTGCACACAACTTGTATCACCACAAAGTCTTGGTTCCTTTCTTGAACTGGCCAAATTCCGTCATGGGTTCCAGAGTTATGGCCCCTTAAAGGTCCAAAATTGGCTATTTTGGCTTTTGCAGCCATATAGAGACTTCATTTATGGTTTTATTTGATACAAACTTCCAAAATATCTTCAGCAACAATAAATCTTAGATTCCATGACACATCAGATCCTATCGGAGTTATTTTATATCTTGATTACCTCCCCTGATTGTAATCAAAATGGATTTATATCAGTAAGTACTTATAGGACTTATTTGAAATTTCATTATTGTCATTAGTTGGACTGAGACAATCAGGGTAGATAACTATGGACTGATTTTATGTCAAATTACCTCCCTTTATTTCAAATTAAAATTGGTATATCTCCGTAACTAATGAAGATACTATTCTGAAATTTCATTTATGTCAACAGATTTATTTGGCAGAGCCTTCTTTTGTTCACTTACAATATTTTTTTTTAATTACTTCCCTTTTATGTTACTATAAATAGCTTATTTTTAGTAACTTTTTTATTATTGGCTGTAGGGAAAAACCGAGACCACTTTTCTATGGTACAACATGGATGGTACCTCCAATTTTTAGGTGCATTTTGACATATCTGTACCTTGTAAGATTTTTTTTTCTTTTTGGTTAAATTTCTTCCCTTTGTTGTTCCTGTCCTTTGGACTTAAATATTTTTACTGAGGACCTTCTTGTCCTCAAGTGCAATGATAACAGGTGAGCGATATAGGGCCATCATGGCCTTCTTGTTTCCTTTTTGGTTAAATTTCTTCCCTTTGTTGTTCCTGTCCTTTGGACTTAGATATTTTTTCTGAGGACCTTCTTGTCCTCCAGTGCAATGATAACAGGTGAGCGATATAGGGCCATCGTGGCCCTTTTGTCTTGAAGAATATTGTCAGTGCTAACTAAAAATTAATTAGTGATGAAATATTGGTTATTTGGTACCTGGTTAACCAGACTAATGGGCCTCGTGTCATATGATGCAGAATAACTACTTCATGTTTGAATCAAATCCATTTAGTAACAACTAAGATGTAGTGAAAGTGCATCAAAACTTTAACCTGAAATTCTGAGTAACAGGTGGGATAATTCATGAAATATTGGTATACATCAGAGTTATAGGCCTTGAGTCATATGAAGAGAGGGATGATGTGGAACAATTACTTCCAGTTTAATCAAATCCATTTACATAGTCTCTGAAAACATAAAGTAGTTGTTCCGCATCATATGACACGAGGCCCATTACTATGGTTAACCAGGTACCAAATAACCAATATTTCATCATTAATCCTCCCCTTTTGATTAAGAATTTTAGGTTAAAAGTTACGATGCACTTTCACTCTACCCCATTATTTCGATTTAAATGAGATATGAAACCAAAATTTGTAGTCCTGTTTGACGCCATATAACCTATACTGTGTTGGTGTGCCGTAAAACCCAAATAAAATAAAATAAATAGATTCACTCTATCCCAGTTATTCCGAAATGGATTTGATTCAAACTGAAAGTAGTTGCTTCACATCATCACTCACCCATATGACAAGGGTCATAACTCTTGTATTTCAGGAATTCCTTACTTTTTTACTTAAAAATTCAGGTTAAAGTTTTGATACTAGGTCACTAGGTCAAGTCAAAGGAAAAATGTTTGTACACTAGAGGCCAATTTTTTGCTCCAGTCTTCCCGAAATTTTGTCAGATTGTTAGCTCACCTGTCACATAGTGACAAGGTGAGCTTTTGTGATCACCCTTTGTCCGTCATGTGTGCATCCGTCCGTCTGTCAACATTTACTTGTCTGCAGGATAGGGGTTTCATTTATGACTTTATTTTAACCAAACTTGCACACACCTTGTATCATCATAAGATCTTGGTTCCTTTTGTTGAACTGACATTCCCATTATGGGTTTCAGAGTTATGGCCCCTGAAAGGGCCAAAATTAGATATTTTAACCATGTCTGCACAATAGCAGCTTAATGTATGATTTGATTTTTACCAAACTTGCACACAACTTGTATCACCATAAGATCTTGGTTCCTTTCTTGAACTGGCTAGATTTTATTATGGGTTCCAGAGTTATGGCCCCTGAGAGGGCCAGAATTAGATATTTTGACCTTATCTGCACAATAGCAGCTTCATTTATATTTGATTTTAACCAAACTTGCACACAACATGTATAACCATAAGTTCTTGGTTCCTTTGTTGAACTGGCCAGATTCCATCATGGGTTCCAGAGTGATGGCCCCTGAAAGGGCCAGAATAAGCTATTTTGACCTTGTCGGCACAATAGCAGCTTCATTTATGATTTGAATTTAATCAGACTTGCACAAAACTTGTGTCACAATAAGAGCTCGGGTCCTTTCTTGAACTGGCCAGATCCCATAATGGGTTCCGGAGTTATGGTCCCTGAAATGGCCAAAATTAGCTATTTTGACCTTGTCTGCACAATAGCAGCTTCATTTATGATTTAATTTCAACCAGACTTCTACACAACTTGTATCACCACAAGATCTTGGTTCCTTTCTTGAACTGGCCAGATTTCATCATCTGTTCCAGAGTAATGACCCCTTAAATGCCCTTCATGGGTTCCAGAGTTATGGCCCCTTGAAGGTCCAAAATTGGCTATTTTGGCTTTTGCAGCCATATAGAGACTTCATTTATGGTTTGATTTGATACAAACTTCCAAAATACCTTCAACAACAATAAATCTTGGATTCCATGACAAATCCATGAGATAGATTTGCTCTTGTCCGTGCATCCGTCCGAAGTTTGTGACATGCCTAGTTCAAAAAGTATTTGATATAAATTGATGAAACCTTACATGAGTCTTTATCATGATATGAACTTGCGCACCTTCTATTTTTCGTCTGGCTCCGCCCCTAATTTTAGAGTTATGGCCCCTGAAATAGTCAAAAATGCACATTTTCACCTTGTGACACGCCTAGCTCAAAAAGTATTTGATATAAATTGATGAAACCTTGCATGAGTCTTTATCATGATATGAATTACGCACCTCATATTTTTCATCTGGCTCCATCCCCTATTTTTAGAGTTATGGCCTCTAAAATGATCAAAAATGCACATTTTCATCTTGTGACACGCCTAGCTCAAAAAGTATTTGATATAAATTGATGAAACCTTGCATGAGTCTTTATCATGATATGAACTTGTGCACTTACTATTTTTCATCTGACTCTGCCCCCTATTTTTAGAGTTATGGCCCCTGAAATAGTCAAAATGCACATTTTCACCTTGTGACACGCCTAGCTCAAAAAGTATTTGATATAGATTCATGAAACCTTGCATGTGTCTTAATCATGATATGAACTTGTGCATCTCCTATTTTTAATATGTGTCTGCACCCTATTTCTAGAGTTATGGCCCCTGAAATAGTCAAAAATGCACATTTTTACCTTGTGACACCCCTAGCTAAGAAAGTATTTGATATAAATTGATGAAACCTTGCATGAGTCTTTATCATGATATGAACTTGCGCACCTTCTATTTTTTGTCTGGCTCCACCCCCTATTTTTAGAGTTACGGCCCCTGATATAGTAAAAAAATGCACATTTTCACCTAATTATGTGCCTCACGCAGAAAATATTTAATGTAAATTCATGAAACCTTGCTCGAGTCTTTATCATAATGTGACCTTGCACACTTGGCATTCTTCTTGAGAATTTTAGCACTTATTACTGAGTTATGGCCCATGAAATAGCCAAAATAGTGGATTTTTTGTTTCTGATGCTCCTAGCTCAAAAAGGATATGGCTTAGAATAATGAATCCTTCTCATATTTTTTTTTGAGGCTATACCACATTAAGACTGCAAACATTTGAATTATTTCACCTTATTTGTGACAAATGTACAAGTGGGGGGCACACCCTGTGTCCTACAGACACATTCTAGTTTATCTATTAAATGAATACACCTTAACAGCTTCTAATGAGATTGGTTTAAAATGATCATACCATTTTGAATAATGATAATCAGGTGAGCGATACGGGGCCATCATAGCCTTCTTGTTTGTTTTCATGGTATCTTGGACAAGCACGAGTCTTGTTCATGTGGGTTCAAAAACTATGTCACTAAATCAAATCGAAGAAAATACTTGTTTATACTCAAGAGGTCACATAATTTGGTCCAATCTTAATGAAAAGTGGTCAGAATATTAATTTCCATGAGATCACCAGGTCAAACATGTTTACACTGTTACGGTGTGTTTCTCAGGTGAGCAAACCAGGGCCATCCCATTTGTTTTCAGAATAATTCATGTAACTTAAAATTATCAATACAATTTCTTTTTAATGGTACAATTGTTTAACACTGCATTATAACATTGAGTATTTCTTTTCTATATGCATGTTTTATTCAGCATTTTGGGTACACATCATATACTCTGTAATTGTTTATATGGAAATTTTCTTTAAATAATTACCTGAAATTATCTCCAAATAAGTCATCATTCATGCTTTTATGATATTTGTCAAGGTATCATTCTTAAAGCAGTGTTAAACTAAGATGTACTATTTGAAAGCATTACTTTCCTTTTAGGTATCCAACAGACCCATAGACAATAACAGATATGAAGACAAAGTTCTACAGAATCGCCAATTTTCCAAATGTAATAGAGTGCATTGATGGAGTTCTGATTGGCATACAGACACCGTACCAAGATGAGGCATCCTACATCTGCAGAAAGGGTTTCCATGCCCTAAATGTCCAAGTATAGCGGATGCAGAGATGAAGTTGGTTACACATTTGAATAACTTAAACACAGTTCTTGTCTCTAAAAGTATAAGGGATTTTAAAACAGCACCTTTTAAATAGCAGTAAAGAAATCAATAGATTCTAGCATAAAATTGCTGTTATTGTCAATTTTTCTGGGTGTTTAAACAGGAGAGAAAACATGTGTTAACAGAGAGATTCACGCGTTCGCGTGCTCTAAGAACACCTTTTTATATATGTGCGTTTGATGGCAAAGCGTAAATGTATTATGGTCCCAAAACGGATAATTCAAAAGGAAAAGACGCCAACGTGAAAAGACAACGTAGACTTTACTCTGTATTTTATGGAAATCAAATGACGTTGAGGGGCAATATATTCATGTAGCTGGTGTTTGCGCGTATTATGGTGGAATAGGAGAGATCGTGTTTGTATCATCCAGTCATGTAGGAGTTATGACCTCTGACTTTGTAAAAAATTGGTCATTTTAGTGTTGTGCATACATGTGATCTCCCGCGCGGGAGGGTCAAAATCCGGATTTTTTCACCTTGCCTCCCGTCTCCCGACCAAAACCATAATTCTCCCGCTTTTCAAAAAAAAAAGAAATCAGTATTATGACTGGGTTGATAATTACCGAGGAGTGCCAAACATGTTTACACAGTAAATCAAAGTGTCACCGACTGTTGTGTATTATACATGTTTGACACATGTGTAGCTGAAGGAAAGAGTTGTTTTTCACAGGTGAATTTTGAATACATGATTGTTTGTTTTGATAAGGGATTAGACAAGCAGGGCCTTTTCCACCTGTCTCACAGGGCCGAATATCAGCCAGTTCTCAATGCCAATTAGGCTCCAATTTTTACCAATTTGAAGCAAAAAACTGCCAGTCATAAGAAATAATTCCCAGCTGAAAAAAATTTTTGATTATTCAAAGAGAAGTTTTGTTCGGTAAAAAAATCACATAAATCACATAAATAATTTTTGGAAAAACCAACCCATTACTATTTTTAGAAAATGAATGTTATTTCCCCTTATGCAGTTACGCCATTTTCTTCCAATGTTTACCAAATTAATTTGCTACTAAAATTGGACTTATTTCATTGAAAATTGGATGAAAACACACACTCATTTATTTGATAACATCAATCTACATAATTTTGGTAAGGGTAAATACATGTTGATGCATTTCTGTTTTCTGTTTTTCATGTCAAAATCGTTTATGATCAGTATTTTTATACGAAAGTGGGTCGGGTAAGGAATTTACATAATTTATGATTCGTGTTCAGACCAATTTAGAGCTTTGGTTTTTTTTTTCAGTCCTCGAGTAGAATAATGTTAATGCATGTTCACCACCATTTTAGACCTAAATTGAGACCTTGTTTCTACAAATTTAATCTGTTAAGAAAGTTTAAAGTTAGAACAAGAGGGAGCTTCTGTAAGACAGCATAGCATGCTCGACTTTTCTCAGTGATTGACTCTGAATTAAAGCTTTGCCAGCAAAAGGGGCAATTAAAGCTTTGCCAGTAAAAGGGGAATAATAGTCAATATAGCTTTGAATGTAACAGAGATATTATATTGGACATTCTATAAAACTTTAACCAAAAAAATGTAAGTTAAAAAGTGGCATAACTCTGTCAAAATTCAAATCAAGAGTTATGAGGATTGTTTCTTCTGGTGTAGACTTATGCGTTATTGTGAGACCTAAAATGTTGGATTTTGTCTCTAAGTTTTGTGTCCGCGCGCTTAATTTATGTCGATAAAAAACCTTCAGTTTTGAGACCCAAACTCCAGCTGAAAAATGGCAAACCTCCAGTTTTGGGATTCTGAACTTATCACATGTATGGTGTTGTGTCGCGCCTAGCTCTAAAAGTATTTGACATAGAGTCACAAAACTTTACAGGAATATTGGTCAGCATGTGTAGTTGTGCACCTGGGGTTTCGCATCCGGATTCATTCAGACATGTAGGAGTTATGGCCACTGACTTAGTTAAAAATTGGTCATTTTAATGTTGTGTTGCACATAGCTCCAAAAGTATTTGACGCAGAGTCACAAAAGTTTAAAGGAATGTTAGTCGACATGTGCAGTTGTGCACCTGGGGTTTCTTGTCCAGATTCATTCAGTCATGTAGGAGTTATGGCCCCCGACCTAGGAAAAAGTTTGTGTCCTTTATCATGTAGTGGGGGCATCTGTGTCCCATGGACACATTTCTAGTTAGTGATAAGACAAAGATTGGGTGAGCAGAAGCCGAGTGTCCATGTCTTTTTTTTGTTAATAGTGATGTTTTTCTAACGGCTTAAACTTTCTTAAAACACAAATGATGTCAATAATTTTTTGATCAATGGAAAGGATATAAAACAAGCAATTCATTGATAACTTTTAATTATTATTGTGAAATAAAATGGATTAATTATGAATGCTTAATTACTTACAGTGTTTTTTAGAAAAAGTTTGGAGCATCACTACGCCGCTTTTAAAATCATACTTCATTTAAAACGGTTATTCATTTTCAAAGATATTTGAATAAAAAAAATATGGAACAGTAAGCAATTTTTAATTTTTTGGATTGTTAAAATCCATAAATGAACGAAAAGGTTATTAAAAATTGAAAATTCCAATTCCATACACAAACAATGTAAAAACATTTTATTTTGCCCACCACCAGATAAACAGGTGTTGATGCATGACGTCAGGGCGATCTCTCCTATAGCGTTAGCGCATGTTCTTTTCTTGTAATAACATCTTCAGAATCCCCTGCAGATGTTATAACATGAAAGAACATGTTTTACCCTACAAAATAATTTTATCACATAAGGACTCTGATTCATGTGGGGAAGTTGGCAGTTACTTGCGGAGAACAGGTTTGTACTGGTACAGAATCCAGGAACACTGGTTAGGTTAACTGCCCGCCGTTACATGACTGAAATACTGTTGAAAAACGTCGTTAAACCCAAAACAAACAAAGAATAATAAACAATTTCCATATAAACAGTTACGGAGTAAATGATGTGTAGTAGTTTTTATGCAAGAATGTCTGTTTATTCATACTTTTTCTACCATTAAAACATGAGCAAACAGTCAGTTTTATGCTAAATTCTAACACGATCGGATTCATTTTCCTATTAAACAAAGAAGGCTGTGATTATACGACAATTCACTGTTCTGATGTCACAATTATTGCGTCATGGTGTCAAACGGCAAAGCAGTACGCTGGAATAGAAACTGATTGAAAACGAGCCAATATTTAATAAATGGATATACTTTAAAGTCCTTGGTAACGTGTTAGAATCGAAATAATACATCTCATGTAGTGATTTGCTCTTGAATAAAATCATTGTCTTTCAGATGCGTATCATCTGAACTCCAAACAATGATTCATTCAGCGACAAATCACTGAATGAGATATATTATTTCTTAAATGATTACACACCTATATTTCTCCCATTCAGATAACTTATACAATTGATATATACAATTCAATACTTTTTAGCTCGACTATTCATAGAATAGTAGAGCTATTGGACTCGCCCATGCGTCCGCGTCCCGATTTGGTTAAGTTTTTGTATGTAAGCTGGTATCTCAGCAACCACTTGTGGGAATGGATTGAAACTTCACACACTTATTCACTGTGATAAACTGACCTACACTGCACAGGTTCCATAACTCTATTATGCTTTTTTACAAAATTATGCCCCTTTTTCGACTTAGAAATTTATGGTTAAGGTTTTGTATGTAAGCTGGTATCTCAGTGCTCACTAATTGGAATGGATTGAAACTTCACACACTTGTTCACTGTCATGATCTGACATGCACAAAGCAGGTCCCATAACTTTTTTTTGCTTTTTTTTTCAAAATTATGCCCATTTTTCGACTTAGAAATTTTTGGTTAAGGTTTTGTATGTAAGCTGGTATCTCAGTAACCACTTGTTGGAATGGATTGAAACTTCACACACTTATTCACTGTGATAAACTGACTTACATTGCACAGGTTTCATAACTCTATTTTGCTTTTTTACAAAATTATGCCCCTTTTTCGACTTAGAATTTTTTGGTTAAGGTTTTGTATGTAAGCTGGTATCTCAGTGCTCACTAATTGGAATGGATTGAAACTTCACACACTTGTTCACTGTCATGATCTGACTTGCAATGCAAAGGGTCAATAACTCAACTTCGCATTTTACAAAATTATGCCCCTTTTTCGACTTAGGAGTTTTTGGTTTAATTCCTATTATGTAAGCTGGTATCTTAGTACCCACTAATGGGAATGGATTGAAACTTCACACGTTTGTCCACTGTCATGAGCTGATAAGCACTATGCGGGTTCCATAACCCTATTTTGCTTTTTTACTAAATTATGTCCCTTTTTCGACTCGTATTCATTCAATCGACAAGGCTGTTGAATAGTCGAGCGTTGCTGTCCTCTGACAGCTCTTGTTCAATTATTTTCCCATTCAATTTTCACACCAAAATACACATATAAAGAGTTCAGTCACAGAGAATAAATACGGCTTAATTATTGAATATTTTTATCTTCAGATTCATAAATGTTATCAGGTGGCCAGGATCGACTCACGACTCGTTTATTCTAACGAATTCTAATATCTCAAATGAGTTAGAACAAAGAAACAATGGCTGGCTGCTTGGTGACAATGGGTATGCGTTAAAAACCTGGCTGATGACACCCTTCATTCACCAAGTCAACGTCCAACAACAGAGATACAACTCGGCACATGCCAGAACAAGAAATATTGTTGAATGGTCGTTTGTTGTGCTTAAATCCAGATTTCAATTTGTAATATTTACTTGCAAATGATAATATTTTTAGCTCATGAACTGCTCAATGCTAGATATTGTGACCAGTCTTTGTCTGTTAGTGTCCATCGTCTGTCCACAAAATCCTTGTTAACACGATAGAGACCACATTTTGTATTTGATCTTTAGCTCACCTGAGCATGAAGTGCTCAAAGATGAGCTTTTGTGATCGCCCTGTGTCCGTCGTCAACAATTTGACTGTTAACACTCTGGAGGTCACATTTTTGGCCCAATCTTAATGAAACTTAGTCAGAATGTTACCCTCAATAAAATCTTGGATGAGTTTGATATTGGGTCATCTGGGGTCATAAACTAAGTCACCAGGTCAAATCAAAGGAAAACCTTGTTAACACTCTAGAGGTCACAATTTTGGTCCAATCATAATGAAAATTTGTTAGAATGTTACCCTGAATAAAATCTTGGACGAGTTTGATATTGGGTTATCTGGGGTCAAAAACTAGGTCACCAGGTCAAATCAAAGGAAAACCTTGTTAACACTCTAGAGGTCACAATTTTGGCCCAATCTTAATGAAACTTGGTTAGAATGTTACCATGAATAAAATCTTGGACGAGTTTGATATTGGGCCATCTGGGGTCAAAAACTAAGCCACCAGGTCAAATCAAAGGAAAACATTGTTAACATTCTAGAGGTCACATTTTTGGCCCAATCTTAATGAAACTTGGACAGAATGTTACCCTTAATAAAATCTTGGACAAATTTGATAATGTGTCATCTGGGGTCAGAAACTAGGTTATCAGGTCAAATCAAAGGAAAAGCTTATTAACACTGTAGAGGCCACATTTATGACTGTATCTTCATGAAACTTGTTCAGAATGTTAATATTGATGATCTTAAGGTCCAGTTTGAATCTGGGTCATGTTGGATCAAAAACTAGGTCACCAGGTCAAATCAAAGGAAAAGCTAGTTTTCACTGCAGAGGCCACATTTATGACCCAATCTTAATGAAACTTGGTCAGAATGTTAATCTTGATGATCTATAGGTCATGTTCAGATCTTGATCAGGGGGTGAAAAATTAGGTTACCAGGTCAAATCAAAGGAAAAGCTTGTTAACAGTGTAGACACCACATTTATGACCATATCTTAATGAAACTTGGTCAGAATGTTAATCTTGATGATCTTTAAGGTCAATAGGTCAGGTGAGCGATACAAGGCCTTCGTGGCCCTCTTGTTTTAAATTGTTACAAGGCTATCTGGGAGTTGTTTGGTTCTGTTTGAAGCAGCTTGTTCAGAGTTACGGGAGAAAAAATTAACATTCAGCACAGAGTTTAGTATTGAATGTTTATTAGCTCACCTGTCACATAGTGACAAGGTGAGCTTTTGTGATCACCCTTCGTCTGTCGTGTGTGCGTCCGTCCGTCAACAATTTCTTGTCTGCACGATAGTGGTTTCATTTATGATTTTATCTTAACCAAACTTACACACAACTTGTATCACCATAAGATCTCGGTTCCTTTCTTGAACTGGCCAGATCCCATTATGGGTTCCAGAGTTATGGCCCCTGAAAGGGCCAAAATCAGCTATTTTGACCTTGTCTGCACAATAGCAGCTTTATTTATGATTTGATTTTTACCAAACTGGCACACAACTTGTATCACCATAAGGTCTTGGTTTCTTTCTTGAACTGGCCAGATTCTGTTATGGGTTCCAGAGTTTATGGCCCCTGAAAGGACCAAATTAGCTATTTTGCCCTTGTCTGCACAATAGCAGCTTCATTTATGATTTGAATTTAATCAAACTTGCACAAAACTTGTGTTGCCATAAGATCTCAGTTCCTTTATTGAACCGCCAATCCCCTTATGGGTTCCAGAGTTATGGGCCCTGAAAGGGCCAAAATTAGCTATTTTGACCTTGTCTGCACAATAGCAACTTCATTTATGATTTGATTTTAACCAAACTTGCACACAACTTGTATCACCACAAGATCTTGGTTCCTTTCTTAAACTGGACAGATTCCGTCATGGGTTCCAGAGTTATGGCCCCTTAAATGTCCAAAATTGGCTATTTTGGCTTTTGCAGCCATAAAGAGACTTCATTTATGGTTTTATTTGATACAAACTTCCAAAATATCTTCAACAACAATAAATCTTGGATTCCATGACAAATCAGATCCATTCGTAGTTTCCAGAGTTATTTTATATCTGATTACCTCCCCTGATTGTAGTCAAAATGCAACTGAAACCTTAGTGCTATCGCTGGTTATTTCGCATTTAGACTACTGTAATGTTATTTTATACGGTATTTCTGATTGTGACATCGCAAAACTGCAACGCATTCAAAATATGTGTGCGAAGTTAGTTTTGAATCGTAGAAGAAGAGACAGTTCTAAGCAGGCACTCTACGATTTGCACTGGCTGCCGATCAAAGCCAGAATAAACTTTAAGATCTTGACGTACATGTCAATTGCCATGTTGGGAAAAGCGCCTGCATATTTGATTGAACTCTTAACACCGAAAATCCCCCAGCGTTCCCTCAGATCCTCGGGGTCATCAGTTGACTGTTACAATCGTCCCTTTCAACAAGCGAAAAACTTTTAGTGATAGAAGCTTTAGCTATAGGGCCAAAGTTGTGGAATAATTTGCCGTTGAACATCAGACAAAGTTCTTCAATTGACTGCTTTAGGAAAAAGTTGAAAACGCATTTCTTCAGAGACTACTTTGCATTATTCTAAGTTTTGACTGAGTTTTAAAACAATGATGCTGGTGACAGTGATAGAAATTTAATGTTTGTCTGTGATAATTGTATGTTAGTAATATTTTAAAATATAGTATTATCATTGACTTTAAATTAATAATTGCTATTTTGATTCGTTTTAATTAATCTTATTTAAAATATTTTATATTTAATATTTTATTTCAACTTGTATTGTAAAACGCCATTGAATATGTTTTAAATGTAGAAAAAGGCGTTTAAGCAAATAAACCAGTTTCAGTTTCAGTTTCAGTTTTTTTTCAAAATGGATTTATATCAGTAAGTACTTACAGGACTTATTTGAAATTTCATTATTGTCATTAGTTGGACCGAGGCAATCAGGGTATATAACTATGGACTGATTTTATGTCAAATTACCTCTCTTTATTTTTGAAATTAAAATGGGTGTATCTCCGTAACTAATGAAGATACTGATCTGAAATTTCATTTATGTTAACAGATTTATTTGGCAGATCCTTCTTTTGTTATCTTACAATAATTTTCTTTTGAATTACTTCCCTTTTATGTTACTATAAATAGCCTATTTTTAGTAACTTTTTTATCATTGGCCGTAGGGAAAAACTGAGACCACTTTTCTGTGGTACATGGATGGTACCTCCAATTTTTAGGTGTATTTTGACATATCTGTACCTTGTAAGAATTTTGTTTTTCTTTTTGGTTAAATTTCTTTCCTTTGTTGTTCCTGTCCTTTGGACTTAGATATTTTTTCTGAGGACCTTCTTGTCCTCAAGTGCAATGATAACAGGTGAGCGATATAGGGCCATCATGGCCCTCTTGTCTAAAACAACAGAAAAGTGAATATTTGCAAATTCTTTAGAGAATAAGTATTTCCTTTCATTTCAAAAGTGCCTCTGAGATTTTACTGTCTTTTAAATATTATTTTTGTTACCTTAGGACAAAAAGTGAATAATTTCTGTTTTTATGCCTCCTTTCTTGAATTTTAAGCAGGAGGAGTTTATGCCTATCTCAAGTTTTAATTGGAAAGGGTTCTGTTCTTTCTGCAAAGACAGCCAAGTTGGCTTTGTCCACTTATTTTAAATCAGTAATAAGGGTTTTGTCCAAAGTGTTTTTTTGTGATCGCGCGGTGTCCGTCGTCCGTCCGTGCGTCCGTAAACTTTTGCTTGTGACCACTCCAGAGGTCACATTTTTCATGGGATCTTTATGAAAGTTGGTCAGAATGTTCACCTTGATGATATCTAGGTCAAGTTCGAAACTGGGTCACGTGCCATCAAAAACTAGGTCAGTAGGTCTAAAAATAGAAAAACCTTGTGACCTCTCTAGAGGCCATAATTTTCAATGGATCTTCATGAAAGTTGGTCAGAATGTTCATCTTGATGATATCTAGGTCAAGTTCGAAACTGGGTCAGGTGCCATCAAAAACTAGGTCAGTAGGTCTTAAAATAGAAAAACCTTGTGACCTCTCTAGAGGCCATATATTTCACAAGATCTTCATGAAAGTTGGTCAGAACGTTCACCTTGATGATATCTAGGTCAAGTTCGAAACTGGGTCACGTGCCTTTAAAAACTAGGTCAGTAGATCAAATAATAGAAAAACCTTGTGACCTCTCTAAAGGCCATATTTTTCATCGGATCTGTATGAAAGTTGGTCTGAATGTTCATCTTGATGATATCTAGGTCAAGTTCGAAACTGGGTCATGTGCGGTCAAAAACTAGGTCAGTAAGTCAAATAATAGAAAAACCTTGTGACCTCTCTAAAGGCCATATTTTTCAATGGATCTTCATGAAAGTTGGTCTGAATGTTCATCTTGATGATATCTAGGTCAAGTTCGAAACAGGGTCATGTGCGGTCAAAAACCTAGGTCAGTACGTCTAAAAATAGAAAAACTTTGTGACCTCTCTAGAGGCCATACTTGTGAATGGATCTCCATAAAAATTGGTCAGAATGTTCATCTTGATGATATCTAGGTCAAGTTAAAAAGTGGGTCACGTGCCATCAAAAAGTAGGTCAGTAGGTCAAATAATGAAAAAACGTTGTGACCTTTCTACAGGCCATATTTTTCATGGGATCTGTTTGAAAGTTGGTCTGAATGTTTATCTTGATGATATCTAGGTCAAGTTTGAAACTGGGTCAACTGCGATCAAAAACTAGGTCAGTAGGTCTTGAAATAGAAAAACCTTGTGACCTCTCTAGAGGCCATACCCTTGAATGGATCTTCATGAAAATTGGTCAGAATGTTCCCCTTGATGATATCTAGATCAAGTTTGAAACTGGGTCACGTGCCTTAAAAAACTAGGTCAATAGGTCAAATAATAGAAAAACCTTGTGACCTCTCTAGAGACCATATTTTTCAATGGATCTTCATGAAAATTGGTCAGAATTTTTATCTTGATAATATCTAGGTCAAGTTCAAAACTGGGTCACATGAGCTCAAAAACTAGGTCACTATGTCAAATAATAGAAAAAATGACGTCATACTCAAAACTGGATCATGTGGGAAGAGGTGAGCGATTCAGGACCATCATGGTCCTCTTGTTTCTTTCTACTTTTCATCTATATTTAACTATTATAGGTTTTATTTTCTAAAAACAACTGTTCTGTCACCACAGAAAACAAGGAGCTGCATTCAGTAAACGCTTGATGCCCCCAGTGGCATCCTTGTCGATACAAAGCAACCTAAGTCCAAAATGAGGTCAAGGTCAAACTGAGGTCAGGTAATGTTTGAAGATGAGGAATGGTCACAGGTTACATCTGTATTAGTATCAATTCATTCTTGTAAATGGTATCAATGCTAGACGAAACGGTCCCATTTGGTTAACCAAGAGATGGCCCATATAAAGCAACCTAAGTCCAAAAAGAAAAGTCCTAAGTCCTGCCTGTTCGTTCGTTCATCCATCTGTCCAAACCAGGTTAACCAAATGGGACCATTTCGTCTTGCATCAATATCCCTAACTAGAATGACTTGATACTAATGCAGATGTAACCTGTGACCATTCCTCATCTTCAGACATCACCTGACCTCAGTTTGACCTTGACCTGGAACTTGACCTCATTTTGGACTTAGGTTGCTTTGTATCGGCAAGGATGCCACCGGGGGCATAAAGCGTTTATTGAACGCAGCTCTTTGTTTGTCATTGCAGTTATTAGCTTTTTGTGCTGAGGTTACATTGGGGTATATGCAAAAATGTTCATGTCTGTACATTTACACCCACTGACACTTGTAAAAATCAAAATACTTTGAAATAAAAGAGTGCCATAACTGTGAACAGACTGTGCCAATTTAGAATGTAATTTAATACAGTAAGGTATTTATTAAACTAGATAGACTAACCTTGATCAATGAATGAATTACTTGTACATTTATTATGACTTGTTGATACTGTGAAATCATTTAATTTTGTTGCTATCAAATTTTGTTTGATTTTTTCAAAAATGAACATGAATTCAGGGATTTCTAATTTGAAAGATATTATTATTTGTTTTTTATGCCTCCAGGCATATAGCAATTGAACTGTATGTCGGTGTGTTCGTATGAATCTCATTTTAATGTTTTGCCTAGAGCCTACATTAGTGACCCAATTTAGTTCATACCTGCACTAAACAATCAACAAGCTGACTTTAATATATATAGATTATCTTGACCCTCATATGACCTTTGCCTTCAGACATTAAATTTCAAAAAGCATTATCTTTTGTCACACACTTGATTGGGCATTATTTTGCATTTTGAAAACATAGGTCCTTGTTTGGGATGTTATTTCTGCTGTTCCAAGATTGATTCAACTGCGATATTCATTTAACTAGCCCACCACAAATACTCTGCTTTCACAGTAATTATAAAATGCATATTTTATTTTCAGGTTCTAGCTCAGGCTTGAATTACCAGGCTTGAATTACCAGGCACCAATGTACATGCTTATGAAAAGTAAGGGTTTTTGTTTTCTTTCTAATTTCATGTTGTTGTTTTTATGCCCCCGGCATCTACTGATACGGGAGGCATATAGTGATCATTTTTTCTGTTCCCGGGGTTATGGGGGTCCCGTTCGTTACCGTTTGTACTTACGAGGTTAACCATATATGGGACCTGACCTTTTCGGGCTTTTTGCATCAATACCCGCCTTACAAGAATGAATTGATACTAATACAGATGTAACCTGTGACCATTCCTTATCTTCAAACATCACCTGACCTCAGGTTTACCTTGACCTTGACCTCTTTTTGGACTTAGGTTGCTTTATATGGGCCATCTCTTGGTTAACCAAATGGGACCGTTTCGTCTAGCATTAATACCATTTACAAGAATGAATTGATACTAATACAGATGTAACCTGTGACCATTCCTCATCTTCAAACATCACCTGACCTCAGTTTGACCTTGACCTCATTTTGGACTTAGGTTGCTTTGTATCAACAAGGATGCCACTGGGGGCATCAAGCGTTTACTGAATGCAGCTCCTTGTTTTCTGTGGTGACAGAACAGTTGTTTTTAGAAAATAAAACCTATAATAGTTAAATATAGATGAAAAGTAGAAAGAAATAAACACTTTGGACAAAACCCTTATTACTGATTTAAAATAAGTGGACAAAGCCAACTTGGCTGTCTTTGCAGAAAGAACAGAACCCTTTCCAATTGAAACTTGAGATAGGCATAAACTCCTCCTGCTTAAAATTCAAGAAAGGCACAAATCACTCTGCTTAAAATTCAAGATGGGCATAAATCCTCTTGCTTGAAATTCAAGATAGGCACAAACCCCTCCTGCTACAAACCACTCCTGCTTGAAATTCAAGAAAGGTGCCCTGCATAAAACTAAAGATAATACACAAACCACTCCCACTTAAAATTCAAGATAGACAAAACCCCTCCCTACAATTCAAGACAGACAGTGTCCCTCCTATAATACTGAGTAGGTGGAATATAACATATCAAATAAATAATAATTTGCAGAATTTGACAGGCATTTCTTTAATGGGATGTTTTTTTTTGTATATTTAGAAATTCTTGAAAGGAGAGATTTAGAAGAGAGATTCGAAGAAGGAGGGGTATATTGTTTTGCAGATGTCGGTAGGAATGTAGACCAATCCGTTTCTGGATGATAACTCAAGAACGCTTGGGCCTAGGATCATGAAAGTTAATAGAGAGGTTGGTCATCACCAGCAGATGACCCCTATTGATTTTGAGGTCTGTATGTCAAAGGTCAAGGTCACAGTGACCCTGAATAGTAAACGGTTTCCGGATGATAACTCTAGAACACTTGGGCCTAGGATCACGAAAGTTGATAGGGAGGTTGGTCATGACCAGCAGATGACCCGTATTGATTTTGAGGTCAGCATGTCAAAGGTCAAAGTCACAGTGACCAGGAACAGTAAAATGGTTTCCAGGCAATAACTCAAGAACACTTAGGCCTAGTGTCAGGAAAATTGATAGTTAGGTTGGCCATGACCAGCAGATGACCCCTATTGATTATTAGGTCAAGGTCACATTGGCCAGGAACAGTTAAACGGTTTCTGATCTTCTTCCATAGGGCCTAGGGCTTTGATATTTGGTATGTAGCAAAATCTATTGGTCCTCTACCAAGATTGATCAGATTATTTCCCTGGGGTCAAATATGGCCCCACCCCGGGGGTCACATGGTTTATATAGACTTATATAGGAAAAAACTTTAAAAAACCTCTTGTCCAAAACCACAGGGCCTAGGGCTTTGATATTTTGTATATGACATCATCTAGTGGTCCTCTACTAAGATTGTTCAAATTATTCCCCTAGGGTAAAATATGGCTCAGCCCTGGGGGTCACATGGTGTACATAGACTTGTATAGGGAAAAACATTGAAAATCTTCTTGTCCAAACCACAAAGACTGTGGCTTTGATATTTTGTAATGTAGCATCAATTAGTGGTTCTCTATCAAGTTTGTTCAAATTACCCCCTAGTGTCAAATATGGCCCAGCCCCAGGGGTCATATGGTTCATATAGACCTATATAGGGAAAAACTTAGAATTTTCATGTCCATAACTTACTTTATTCAAATTTAGACCACATTGTATAATTTTGAGTGGCAAGATGAACCTTGACATGAGTTGACCTTGATCTTGACCTAGTGACCTACTTTCACATTTCTGTAGCTACAGCCTTCAAATTTGGACCACATGCATAGGTTTGTGTACAGAAAAAAAATTTACCTTGTTATTGACCTAGTGACCTACTTTCACATTTTTGAAGGTACAGGCTTCAAATTTGGACCACATGCATAGTTTTTGTTCCAAAATAAAATTTGACCTTGATTTTGACCTAGTGACCTACTTTCACATTTCCCAAGCTACAGCCTTCAAATTTGAACCACAACCCTAGTTTTGTGTACTGAAATGAACTTTGATATTGAAATTGACCTAGTGACCTACTTTCACATTTCTGAAGCTACAGGCTTCAAATCTGGACCACTTGCATAGTTTTGTGTTCCGAAATAAAATTTGACCATGATTTTGACCTAGTGACCTACTTTCATATTTCTCAAGCTACAGCCTTAAAATTTGAACCACATACATAGTTTTGTGTACCAAAATGAACTTTGATCTTGAGATTGACCTAGTGACCTACTTTCACATTTCTGAAGCTACAGGCTTCAAATTTGGACCACATGCATATTTTTTTGTTCTGAATTGAAATTTGACATTGATTTTTACCTATTATCTACTTTCATATTTCTCAAGCTAACAGCCTCCAAATTTGAAGCACATGCATAGTTCTGTATACCATAATGAACTTTGACCTTGAAATTGATCTAGTGACCTGCTTTCACATTTTTCAAGCCACAGCTTTCAAATTTGGACCACATACACATTGTTTTGTACTGAAATGAAATTTGACCTTGATTTTGACCTTGAGCTAGTCTTGAAATTTGGAACATTCAAAATGGCTCAGTGGATGGCACCAAGATCACTCTGTAATCAAGGTCAGATTAAACCAGAATGGTAGAACTTTTGTTTACAGTGAGCTTATAATTTCTGTTCATTTTGCTATTACTGAATGCATCAAGGGGGGCATTTCGTGCTCGACGAGCTCTTGTTACTAAATGGATTTGATTCAAACTTAAAATAGATATTCCACCTTATCACCCACATCATGTGACACAAGGTGCATAACTCTGACACCAAGTTTTCATGAATTATGTCCCCTTTTACTTAGAATTTAAGGTTAATTTTGTTGTATTTTCACTATATCTCAGTTATTACTCAATGGATTTGATTCAAACTTAAAATAGTTGTTCCACCTCACCACCCACATCATGTGACATAAGGTGCTTAACTCTGACATCAATTTTTTATGAAATATGTCCCCTTTTACTTTAAATTTAAGGTTGATTTGATGTATTTTCACTATATCTCAGTAATTATGTCTCCCTCAGGAGACATATTGTTTTTGCCCTGTCCGTCCGTCCGTCCGTACGTCACACTTCATTTCCGAGCAATAACTGGAGAACCATTTCACCTAGAACCTTCAAACTTCATAGGGTTGTAGGGCTGCTGGAGTAGACAACACCTATTGTTTTTGGGGTCACTCCGTCAAAGGTCAAGGTCACAGGGGCCTGAACATTGAAAACCATTTCCGATCAATAACTAGAGAACCACTTGACTCAGAATGTTGAAACTTCATAGGATGATTGTTCATGAAGAGTAGATGACCCCTATTGATTTTGGGGTCACTCCGTCAAAGGTCAAGGTCACAGGGGCCTGAACATTGAAAACCATTTCCGATCAATAACTAGAGAACCACTTGACCCAGAATGTTGAAACTTCATAGGATGATTGATCATGAAGAGTAGATGACCCCTATTGATTTTGGGGTCACTCCGTCAAAGGTCAAGGTCACAGGGGCCTGAACATAGAAAACCATTTCCGATCAATAACTAGAGAACCACTTTACCCAGAATGTTGAAACTTCATAGGATGATTGTTCATGCAGAGTAAATGACCCCTATTGTTTTTGGGGTCACTCCGTTAAAGGTCAAGGTCACAGGGGCCTGAACATTGATAACCAGTTCCGATCAATAACTTGAGAACCACTTGACCCAGAATGTTGAAACTTCATAGGATGATTGAACATGCAGAGTAGATGACCCCTATTGATTTTGGGGTCAATCTGTTAAAGGTCAAGGTCACAGTGGCCTGTTCATGTAAAATCATTTTTTGGAAATAACTTGAGAACCACTTGACCTACAATGTTGAAACTTAATAGGATGATTGGACATGCAGAGTAGATGACCCCTATTTATTTTGAGGTCACTTGATCAAAGGTCAAGGTCACAGGAGCCTGAACAGTGACTTGAGAACCACTAGGCCAAGAGTGTTGAAATTTAGCGGGATGACTGGACATGCCAAGTAGATGATCCCTATTGCAGCCAACCATCAGTGTCTCTTTGACTTTCGCTCCTGACCCCTATTGACTTCTTGCCGATAGAACTTTGCATTGGGGGAGACATGCGCTTTTTAGCTCACCTGTCACAAAGTGACAAGGTGAGCTTTTGTGATCGCGCGGTGTCCGTCGTCCGTCCGTGCGTCCGTAAACTTTTGCTTGTGACCACTCTAGAGGTCACATTTTTCATGGGATCTTTATGAAAGTTGGTCAGAATGTTTATCTTGATGATATCTAGGTCAAGTTCGAAACTGGGTCACGTGCCATCAAAAACTAGGTCAGTAGGTCTAAAAATAGAAAAACCTTGTGACCTCTCTAGAGGCCATATATTTCATAAGATCTTCATGAAAATTGGTCAGAATGTTCACCTTGATGATATCTAGGTCAAGTTCGAAACTGGGTCACGTGGGTTCAAAAACTAGGTCAGTAGGTCTAAAAATAGAAAAACCTTGTGACCTCTCTAGAGGCCATATTTCTCAATGGATCTTCATGAAGATTGGTCAGAATGTTCACCTTGATGATATCTAGGTCAAGTTCGAAACTGGGTCACGTGGGGTTAAAAACTAGGTCAGTAGATCTAAAAATAGAAAAACCTTGTGACCTCTCTAGAGGCCATATTTTTCATGAGATCTTCATGAATATTGGTCAGAATGTTCACCTTGATGATTTCTAGGTCAAGTTCGAAACTGGGTCATGTGGGGTCAAAAACTAGGTCAGTAGATCTCAAAATAGAAAAACCTTGTGACCTCTCTAGAGGCCTTATTTCTCAATGGATCTTCATGAAAATTGGTCAGAATGTTCACCTTGATGATATCTAGGTCAGGTTCGAAAATGGGTCACGTGCGGTCAAAAACTAGGTCAGTAGGTCTAAAAATAGGAAAACCTTGTGACCTCTCTAGAGGCAATATTTTTCAATGGATCTTCATGAAAATTGGTCAGAGTATTTACCTTGAAGATATCTAAGTCAAGTTTGAAACTGGGTCACGTGGGGTTAAAAACTAGGTCAGTAGATCTAAAAATAGAAAAACCTTGTGACCTCTCTAGAGGCCATATTTTTCATGAGATCTTCATGAATGTTGGCCAGAATGTTCACCTTGATGATATCTAAGTCAAGTTCGAAACTGGGTCACGTGTTGTCAAAAACTAGGTCAGTAGGTCTAAAAATAGAAAAAACCTTGTGACCTCTCTAGAGGCCATATTTCTCAACGGATCTTCATGAAAATTGGTGAGAATGTTCAGCTTGATGATATCTAGGTCAGGTTCGTAACTGGGTCATGTGCTGTCAAAAACTAGGTCAGTAGGTCGAAAAATAGAAAAATCTTGTGACCTCTCTGGAGGCCATATTTTTCACGAGATCTTCATGAAAATTGGTGAGAATGTTCACCTTGATGATATCTAGGTCAAGTTTAAAAACGTGCTTCCGTGGTGTAGTCAAAAGAAGTCCCTAATAAATAGATTCTAATTTTTCCATTTTTCGCGCATTTGCGCATAAATTGGGGGCCAAATGGGCATTATTTCACTCGTGGAATGAATTTTACATAAAATAGGACACTTTTCATGCTAATTTTCGAAAGTAGGGTGTTTATTCTGCGGACCGCTTTCTGAAATGCGGCAATATGAGGGTACCTGACTTCAGTTGACTTGCATTTCACTGCATACTATTCAACAATCCTTTTTCTTTTCGTTTTCTTGAAGCATATGTATGGATATCTTGTGGAAAATATGTCTACAACGGAGTGAAAATCTAGAAACTGTAACAAAATTGTTCTGAAGTAGCTGAATTTTATATGAAACAAAGAACAATATCTTTTATTGGTATATAGCCCAAAGGGAAGTAACCTTATTTAACTTTTGTACTGAGTTTCTTCCCCTTAAATTCCAGGAATTAGTCTATTTTTAGAAATCCTATTTTTAGATTTTCAATATTTTAGATATTTTTCTAACTTTTTTATTATAAGTCCTATGCAAAAAGTAAATACATTTTTCTGGGGTAACATGGGTTGGTAAGACATTTTTTTGTATTCACTTTTAGTGTATCTCTAATATTAGAGATTTTTTATATTTACTAGTATTACTATACTAGTATTATACTAGTATTACTTATTATGTGGAAGCCCAGGATGAAGTACTCCAAAGACGAGTAAAATTCTTTTTAAGTATTAAGTTTTTTTTGACAATTTTATATTATTCTAAGTATTTTTAACATTTCTTATGGTTGCTATTCTTCTTCACTCCTGTGACAGTTCTAGTTCAAAACAGAGATGTTTTTTGTGTGCTTCATCAAAAATCAGCGGGAGGGAAGTTTTGTCTGGTTCTTAGTTGTGAGTTTTAATTACTGGTGTATGATTATTCCTAGCATTATTATGAGTAATAAATGATGGTGTGTAATTTATCATGGAGCAATGTTCACTCACTGGGAATCATATCACAGCCTTATACCTGTCGGGTTCTCTCAGAAATTATTCCTTGACATTGCCACAGTGATATCAGAACCTCCCCTGTACCTCAGAAAGTTGTAGCCACTTTTGAGAGCAATTGCCAAATTGAAGTTGAATTGATGAAATTGGCTACATATTTTGATAAAATTATTTTAGCCACTTTAAAAAATGTGTGGCCAGTTCTTTGAATTCGTAGCATTTAGCTACATTTGCTTATGGCAGTGAAATTTATGGTATTTCCACAAGCTCAAGTAGAGACAAATTTCTAAATGGCGGCCTTTATCCAAAACAGTTGCAGAGAATTCATTTTACCATTATTTTTTATGAAAGAAGCACAAAACTATTGGTAAACAATTATAAAACTGAAAAATAAAAGTGTCAGTATCATTTTTTCAAGGGTGCCTCAAGTAAACGGATTTAATGAGCCAGAATTCTGTCTCCAACATTAAAAAATTAACATCAAATCCTGCGGATCTGTTTAGAATTTTGCTCACTTCATTCAAAAATAACTGTGGGGCAGAAGTAAAACCTGAAAATTCCGGATTTTTGGTGGTTCTGAACACCCGGATATTTTGCTTGCAATTGATGCTAGGATGGTCCTTGAAAACCGAGCAGCGACCTACTTTGAAACATTTGTACCAACACGGCCAGCAACGGTATCCCCCGAAAATCGACAATTTCTTGAAAATTCCGGATTTAGGGTGGTTCTGAACACCCGGATATTTTGCTTGCAATTGATGCTAGGATGGTCCTTGAACACCCAGCAGTGACCCACTTTGAAACATTTGTACCTACATGGCCAGCAACGGTACGCCCGAAAATCAATAATTTTCGCCAGGTCCAGACCTGCTGAAAATTCCGGATTTAGGGTGGTTCTGAACACCCGGATATTTTGCTTGCAGTGGATGCTAGGATGGCCCCTGAACACCGAGCAGCGACCTACTTTGAAACATTTGTACCAACACAGCCAGCAACGGTACCCCCGTAAATCAACAATTTTCGCCTGCTGAAAATTCCGGATTTTGGGTGGTTCTGAACACCCAGATATTTTGCTTGCTGGCCGTGTTGGTACAAATGTTTCAAAGTAGGTCAAAATATCCGGGTGTTCAGAACCACCCAAAATCCGGAATTTTCAGAAAATTGTCGATTTTCGGGGGGTACCGTTGCTGGCCGTGTTGGTACAAATGTTTCAAAGTAGGTCGCTGCTCAGTGTTCAAGGACCATCCTAGCATCAATTGCAAGCAAAATATCCGGGTGTTCAGAACCACCCTAAATCCGGAATTTTCAGCAGGTCCGGACCTGGCGAAAATTATCGATTTTCGGGGGTACCGTTGCTGGCCATGTAGGTACAAATGTTTCAAAGTGGGTCACTGCTGGGTGTTCAAGGACCATCCTAGCATCAATTGCAAGCAAAATATCCGGGTGTTCAGAACCACCCTAAATCCGGAATTTTCAAGAAATTGTCGATTTTCGGGGGATACCGTTGCTGGCCGTGTTGGTACAAATGTTTCAAAGTAGGTCGCTGCTCGGTTTTCAAGGACCATCCTAGCATCAATTGCAAGCAAAATATCCGGGTGTTCAGAACCACCAAAAATCCGGAATTTTCAGCAAGTCCTGACCTGGCGAAAATTGTCGATTTTCGGGGGTACCGTTGCTGGCCGTGTTGGTACAAATGTTTCAAAGTAGGTCGCTGCTCGGTGTTCAAGGACCATCCTAGCATCAATTGCAAGCAAAATATCCGGGTGTTCAGAACCACCCAAAATCAGGAATTTTCAGAAAATTGTCGATTTTCGGGGGTACCGTTGCTGGCCGTGCTGGTACAAGTGTTTCAAAGTAGGTTGCTGCTCAGTGTTCAAGGACCATCCTTGCATCAATTGCAAGCAAAATATCCGGGTGTTCAGAACCACCCAAAATCCAGAATTTTCAGAAAATTATCGATTTTCGGGGGTACCGTTACTGGCCATGTAGGTACAAATGTTTCAAAGTAGGTTACTGCTCGGTGTTCAAGGACCATCCTAGCATCAATTGCAAGCAAAATATCCAGGTGTTCAGAACCACCCAAAATCCGGAATTTTCAGCAGGTCCGGACCTGGCGAAAATTGTCGATTTTCGGGGGTACCGTTGCTGGCCGTGTTGGTACAAATGTTTCAAAGTAGGTCGCTGCTCGGTGTTCAAGGACCATCCTAGCATCAATTGCAAGCAAAATATCCGGGTGTTCAGAACCACCCAAAATCCGGAATTTTCAGCAGGTCCGGACCTGGCGAAAATTGTCGATTTTCGGGGGTACCGTTGCTGGCCGTGTTGGTACAAATGTTTCAAAGTAGGTCGCTGCTCGGTGTTCAAGGACCATCCTAGCATCAGTTGCAAGCAAAATATCCGGGTGTTCAGAACCACCCTAAAATCCGGAATTTTCAGCAGGTCCGGACCTGTTGAAAATTGTCGATTTTCGGGGGTACCGTTGCTGGCCGTGTTGGTACAAATGTTTCAAAGTAGGTTGCTGCTCGGTGTTCAAGGACCATCCAAGCATCAATTGCAAGTAAAATATCCGGGTGTTCAGAACCCCCCAAAATCCAGAATTTTCAGAAAATTGTCGATTTTCGGGGGTACCGTTGCTGGCCGTGTTGGTACAAATGTTTCAAAGCAGGTCGCTGCTCGGTGTTCAAGGACCATCCTAGCATCAATTGCAAGTAAAATATCCAGGTGTTCAGAACCACCCAAAATCTGGAATTTTCACCCGGACCTGGAGAAAAGTGTCGATTTTCTGGGGTACCGTTGCTGGCCGTGTTGGTACAAATGTTTCAAAGTGGGTCGCTGCTTGGTGTTCAAGGACCATGTATGCAGGCAGATCAGATACTTTTCCATCTTTAAATATTTTGAATAGCTTCCTGTTTAGAAAAAGGTTACACCCTTGTTGCACCACCGCCTTGGTAGGCTAGTGGTAGAGCGTCCGCTTCGAGTGCGGGAGGTCGTGGGTTCGATCCCGGCCGCGTCATACCAAAGACGTAAAAAATGGTACTAGCAGCTTCTTCGCTTGGCGCTCAGCATTAAGGGGATAGTGCTAGGACTGGTCAGCCCGGTGTCAGTATGATGTGACTGGGTGGGGTATCATGCCACGTGTCTACGGCGTGATATTCCAGTGAGGCAGCACTATAAAGTTGGGCATTGTGCTCACTGCTACAAGTAGACACCGTCGTTTATATGACTGAAAAATTGTTGAAAAAGACGTTAAACCCCAACACACACACACACACACACCCTTGTTGCCTCAGTGAGTTACCATGCTCTTCTGAGTTTCGATGGTATCTTGAAACGCCTTTCTTGCGTCTCGAATTATCTGTGCTCGCTGCATGCCAATGCCACGTTTGGCGTCTTTCCGGGCCTTTTTGCGTCATCTTCGTATGATCTCTTGCTAACTTTTTCGCGGTGTTTGTAATCCTGGAATTTAACAACAGTACCCCGCGTTTTTTTGCGCGATCTGATCCCAGGCGGTGCACTCTCACAAATTCCATGTTGGTAGTGTCTAAATTAATATGCGTGCTGATAAGCTCTTTAACTAAGGATTCATAGTCTTCGTAGTCTCGTCATGATATGGTTTCGGTTTCATAGAACGTGTTTGCAAATCAATGATGTACCGACAATTTTACATTGATACTATTCACAGTTTTTTCAACTTTATCAGATGAAGATTTTAAAGTTTTAATGTCATCCGTCAATTGTAGAGCCCATGCTGGCGTATGTGATTGTACTGGCGTCACCGACGGCTAACTTATTCAGTCAATCTCTTTTCAGCATAGTTTCTAAAACACGGATGAATAACTGTCTTACACTAGAAAAAAATGTGATTGAAATTTCACCAAATACACTGATTTCTGTACATATTGCTACAGTTATTCAATAAAATGTTAGGACATTACATGCATTGTCTTAGCCTTATATATGTCACTGTCAATTTGTAACTAGATAACTGTTATTTCTCATTTTCTTCATGCAAAGCATCATGGAAACACAAAAAGAATACAGGTATTTTTTTTTTATATAATTTATTTCCATTTCCACATCCAAAGTATCATACATTCATCACAAACATTGATTTTATGTGCCAAAAGAGATATTTACATAGAATATCAAGCGTAGTTGGAGAAATAAATCTACCTAGGTAAACTAGAATTTTTGAAAGTGTACATGTCTATGCAAATAAAGAAATAAATCTACCTACATAAACCAGAATCGTTAGAAAGTGCATAAATGTACATGTCTAAGCAAATAGTGATATACGTTGTTCAATATCATCAAGTAATAACATCTTGTGTTCCGGATGGAAACTATTCTAAAAAGATGGACTCTTGCGTTAGTCTGCAAATAGATGCTCTGTGGTTTCTGAGTGATTGTGACATAGAGTACAGAGATTATCATTTCTTTTCCTCATGTTTTCTAATAAATAGTTTGTGCCAATAATTCTGTGATTTATTTTGAACTGAAACCACTGAAGTTTTAGGTCCTTTGTTATTGCAAATGGAGATTTGTATATAAATTTCCAATTGAAATCAGCATTTCAATTTAATTTGTCTCTCCATTTTCTTCTTGAATCTGGTAACTTATGAAAGTTTAACAAAAAGTCATAAATACACCTACAACCTTCTTTTTTTTGCACTCTGAATGATTTTTATTTACGGTTGCAGAGGATTTTGCTCTTTGACAGCATAATGAGGAAATCTTAATTTATTTAAAAATTCCCTAATAGATTCAACTATACTTTGGTACTGCAGAAAGTTAGTTTGAATATTATATAAATTTATGTTAAACGATAACAGACTTCCATTTCTATCCAGGAAGTCATTCACCAATTTTACTCCAATTGGGAATCTCGAAAAATAGTAGCTTGCTCCTCCTATTTTAAACATACTATTATGCCAAACTGGTAAAACACAAATCTTTCCATTGCATGCTGAGTTTTATATATCCCAGAAAAACGTCTTTCCAAAAATGATTTTTCACATTATGTAGTTTGTTTTTTAAAAAGTTAGCACCAAAACTGTGAAATGTATTAAGAAATGGATATATCTGTGTGATAAAGTATTTAGTAGTATAGGTCAGGTACCTTCTAAGCCATGTAATTTTAAGAGATATCATTAAGGTTTTTAAGTTCACCACATAATTATACATGATATACATTATGAAATAACATATTGACAAAAAGCCGGAGCATTATACGCTGAGCGTAGTGATACATGCAGACGAAATTTGTTACGCTAACAATATATAGTACATATATAGTAAAATGTTAAAATTTATGTGAAATATCCGGCTTACATCATAAGGCTTTAAGTGATTTAAGCATAAATATGAATCCCTGAAAGTTTCATTCATAACAAAGATACATTCACTAAGAGCCAGACCCTAAAAATGTATAAGGAGTCCAAAGTTCCGTGTCCGCCATTTTTAAATACCGTAAATGGCACAAGGCAGCATCGTCAGAAATGTTCCAATAAGTCTGTAGAGAGTCTGAGCTCTTCCTGTATGTGCCGGGGAGTAATTAATTTGTTCGCTAAAAGAACCATCTGTCTCCTGTACTAATTATAGCAAGAGTTACATATCCTAATGTAGAATACTCTCTCACAAGGAGAAATGTCAACAACGACGGCATTCTAATTTTTATGAAGAATCTTTGTAGGAAACAGTCCATTTGAAGAAAAGTTACTTAGTTATGACGTATATAAACACTTTAAATATTGAAAACAGTCCTTGTATAAAGAGTTAAATTACTCTAGTTCAGCAGTTACTTGTATGCTAAATGTTTATTTGTCACATAAGTTCATGACGTTCATTTTGTAAGTGAGAATTCTATAAACAATATAAATGTTTTTACGCATTATATAAAAATATGAATAATTGCTTTAATATTTTTCTTGAATATATAAATGGAACAAAAAATAGTATTAAGTTCTGAAGCTGTTAAAACGATAATAAAAATACTCCTAGCGATTTTACAGTCAGATTCAGCCGTACTTTAATTTTAGATAAAAATAAAACATATGCTGTTTGTTTGGATAGTATTAACACTATGACTTACTCTTGGCATAATATTAGTGATGAATACGATAATTATAGGTTATTAACTTTGTATGTGGATATATGCACGAGTTCTGCAACGGTAATATTGCGCGACTTTAGATTAATTTATATCTAAATTATTATTCTGCAACGGAAGACAGAAAAAAATACGTCACGCGATTCTTTCTATTACAACGTTAATAAAACATTCCACGTCTGATATAAAAGCGTTCCATGTCATGATATGGAAAAATATTGCATATTGAAAATAATTTTAGGTATGTAATAATAAACCAATTCGTTATTAAATAATGGTAAAGAATGGAAAACAGTCGGATATTCTGAAATTAAAAATGTTAAAAATTCAACCCGAAGCTTCGGCTCCCTATGAGTCCCAGGCTTATAATGACGTTAAAAACCTGCTGTTGGTAATTTAATTGCTAAGGAATTGCAAGAAAAAACCAAACAAATAATAGTAAAAGTAATGAGGAGGATATTGATATAAAGAATAAATCTGGAGTGGATCTTGGTCCCCTGATGTCTGTGGCAGCTTCAGCTCAACGTAACTTCCCCACAGAAGTGGAGAACTAATTATTTCAGACACAATGTCGTTTATCAAATAGACACGGAGAACATACGCCCCGCCCGAGGATCGAACTCACGACCACCCGATCCGTAGACCAACGCTCTTACCTACTCAGCTAAGCGGATAGAAGTTCATATTTTGATTGGTTTAATGGTTATTTTGAAGTAAGTTTAAACTTGCTTACGGTAATGATGGAGATCAAATTGCTTTAATTAATAATGTGGCTTCAATAATTAAACAAAATGGAAAAACTGTCTATGATTGTAATAATTTATACAAGGTAGTAAATGTAAAACAAGAGATCACAGAGTGATCTTGGCGCCCACCAATGTGCCATTTTTGAGTGTTCCAAATTTCAAGACTTATTGACTAGCTCAAGGTCAAATTTCATTTCTGTACACAACACTGTGCATGTGGTTCAAATTCGAAAGCTGTAGCTTGAGAAATGTGAAAGTAGGTCACTAGATCAATTTCAAGGCCAAAGTTCTTGTACACAAAACTATGCATGTGCATCAAGTTTAAAGGCTGTAGCTTGAGAAATGTGAAAGTAGGTCACTAGGTCAATCTTAAGGACAAAGTTTAATTCGGTACACAAAACTATGCAAGTGGTCCAAATTTGAAGGCTGTAGTTTGAGAAATGTGTAAGTAGGTCACTAGGTCAAAATCAAGGTCAAATTTCGCTTCAGAACACAAATCTATGCATGTTGTCCAAATTTGAAGCCTGAACCTTCAAAAATGTGAAAGTAGGACACTAGGTCAATGTCAAGGTCAAAGTTTGTTTCGGTACACAATCCTATGCATATTGGTCTAAATTTGAAGCCTGTAGCTACAGAAATGTGAAAGTAGGTCACTAGGTCAATCTTAAGGTCAAAGTTCATTTCGGTACACAAAACTATGCATGTGGTCCAAATTTGAAGACTGTAGCTTGAGAAATGTAAAAGTAGGTCACTAGGTCAAAATCAAGGTCAAATTTTATTTCGGAATACAAAACTATGCATGTTGTCCAAATTTGACGCCTGTACCTTCAAAAATGTGAAAGTAGGTCACTAGGTCAAAATCAAGGTCAAAGTTTTTTCTGGTGCACAAAACTATGCATGTGGTCCAAATTTGAAGGCTGTAGCTACAGAAATGTGAAAGTAGGTCACTAGGTCAAAATCAAGGTCAACTCATGTCAAGGTTCATCTTGCCACTCAAAAATATACATATGGTCCAAATTTGAATGTTGTAGTTATTGACAAGAAGATTTTAAAAGCTTTTCTCTATATAAGTCTATATGAACCATGTGACCTCGGGGCAGGGCCATATTTGACCCTAGGGGGATAATTTGAAAAAGCTTGGTAGAGAACCACTAGATGATGCTACATTACAAATATCAAAGCCCTGGGCTTTGTGGTTTTGGACAAGAAGATTTTCAAAGCTTTTCCCTATATAAGTCTATGTAAACCATATCACCCCCAGGGCGGGGCCATATTTGACCCTAGGGGGATAATTTGAACAATCTTAGTAGAAGACCACTAGATGATGTCACATACAAAATATCAAAGCCCTAGGCCTTGGTTTTGAACAAGAAGATTTTCAAAGCTTTTCCCTATTGTCCTGTTCAATAAGGTTGTTACTTCCCTTGCGTGACTTGTCGTTATTGATAAAAACTACTTCCGGTGAGCAAAAAAAAAAATCAGAAAATAACGACGATCAATGGAATCGATGAACCGTGTGACTTTGACAAACAATCAGTACGTGAATTGAGGCTTTATTTAAGAGATAGTGTGTCAAAAGTGTACTACAAACGTACTATCGGTGTATGTGCGGTGTATATCCTGCGTACTATTTAAAGCCCTTGATTTCAGTACACATCATGTACGCATCATATACGCTGTATGTACACAGCAAGAGTATGCAGCAGGTCTTTTTCTTCTGTAAGGGTAATCCTTATTGATTTTATTCTTTTTGAACTTTTTTTTTTAAATATACAGACACTGCTGCTTGATCTAAAAGAATAATTTAATACAAATAGTAAAGTTACAGATCACAGAATGACAACAAAATGTCATTAAATACATGTATAGCTAATATTGAGAAAGACCATTTTTAAAGAAGTTGAAACAAATGCCAAATATTGTTAAAAAGTGAAGCGAGTGTTGATTCCTCTTAAATATTTGAAAACTATTGCAGACTTACAGAGAGGATACTTGATTGTTTTAGTTTAAGATTGAAATATATTTCACAGATTGGAACATCATATGTAATATTTCTATGAGTGGGCAGCCACAAGAGAGCAAGTAAATTATGGTGTCCACAAGTGAAATATTTTCATATCTTATACTGATCCAACAAACAAGTTTTCTTTTTATTGTATGTAATGTCAGTGGTCTTAATTAAATTATATATCTGTTTACCCTTGCAATGTTATGTGCATTGTGTCATGACATCACAATGTTGTGACATCACGATTATTAATTCTGGCCTATTTCCTGACACATGTGCACCTCTATCTCTTAAATAAAGCCTCAATTCACGCACTGATTGTTTGTCAAAGTCACACGGTTCATCGATTCCATTGATCGTCGTTATTTTCTGATTTTTTTTTGCTCGCCGGAAGTAGTTTTTATCAATAACGACAAGTCACGCAAGGGAAGTAACAACCTTATTGAACAGGACAATATCAGCTATACATGTATTTAATGACATTTTGTTGTCATTCTGTGATCTGTAACTTTACTATTTGTATTAAATTATTCTTTTACATCAAGCAGCAGTGTCTGTATATTTAAAAAAAAAAGTTCAAAAAGATTAAAATCAATAAGGATTAGAATTTCGTTTCAGATCCTGCATAAACTAGGATATCAGGACACTCATTTCAATTATTTAATAATGTAATCAAAGTAACAGAATTTCTCACATAATTGATGATGCAAGATCAGACCAGATGACATACTGTTACATTTTTATCAATTGTTATATAAACATGATAATTATTCAATTTCTATCAGCAGATTGTAATCAGCAATTTGTAACATATGCAAATTCAGTTAAGGACGGATTACACCAAACCGGAAGTGACCACTCAGTGTTACATGTGAAGTAGTCCAAAATGTAGTTCCATGCTATAGATGAAATCTGGTATAATGAGTGACATGAGGAGGTGACAGTTAAATTTTTGGCTTATGTTTATTGCTTTTAGTATTGAGAATAGATCTAGACCATTTTCATTGTAAATTTCTTGGAATAAGTTTTATTCTTTGCGAAAAATGTCTACCTACGCGTGTAACTGCTAAACGGCTGTTTTCATGGGGGCATTTTTAGAGGGTGATGTTTCTCAGAACAGATTATTTTTCTTATATTCAACATAACATATCAATATTTTTCTATTTTTGATAAGAAGACATGTTATACTAAATGACCATATATGGTTTTCATATCATTGAAATGCTCTAAAGTGCTGAAAATGAGGTCTGAATGTTTTGTTATTAATATGAAATAAATAAGGAATTGAATTGGTAGAATGTAACCTTAATCATGTTTGCTCCCCAATATTTTGGATGTATGCTGATCTTATCTTTTGGCACTGAAGAGTTCACAAGGGGAGTAATAAATCAGGGGAGATAACAACCCTTATTGAACAGGACTATATAAGGTCATAATGCAGTAATTCGGTCAAAAATGTGCTTCCGTGGTGTAGTCGAAAGAAGTCCCTAATAAATAGATCCTAATTTTTCCATTTGCGCGTAAATCGGGGGCCAAATGGGCATTATTTCACTCGTGGAATGAATTTTACATAAAATAGGACACTTTTCATGCTAATATTCGCATGTTTTCGAGTTGTTTACTTGAAAACGAAAGTAGGGTGTTTATTCTGCGGACTGCTTTCTGAAATGCGGCAATATGAGGGTACCTGACTTCAGTTGACTTGCATTTCACTGCATACTATTCAACACCCCTTTCTCTTTTCGTTTTCTTGAAGCAAATGTATGGTTATCTTGTGGAAAATATGTCTACGACGGAGTGAAAATCTAGAAACTGTAACAAAATTGTTCTGAAGTAGCTGAATTTTATATGAAACAAAGAACAACTTCTTTTATTGGTATATAGCCTATAAGAGCTGAAATAAGACTTTTCTCGAAACACATCACAATTAGTCTTAATAGTCATAAATCGATTGTATATGTTATAAAATGATGTTTTCAATGCAAAATAATCATTAAATTTGAAAAATTTTGAATTTTGACCATATTTTGAGTAGATGCGCCTATTTCTGCAGCAATTTCTGCAATAGAAAGGCCAATATTTTGTCTCCAGAATGTGTGAAAATGCACAAAATGCATCCATTTGGGTCAAGACAAAACACTGACCGGACCACTAAAATCAACAGACTACTGACCAGTCAGTTAACAGACCAGGGGGTACAATCTACAGACCACTGGTTTGCAGACCAGGATAGATAAGGAATGTTTATGATATCTGATAAATGGCATGCATAATTAATGAGTTACTGGTTGTTTGCTAATTAGCTTAGAAGTTAATATATTGTCCAGATATTAGGAGGATAATTTCCAAAATAACGGTAATTCACTTACTGTTCCTAAATGGTTTAACATTTATGATTCAATAGATTCTACATTTAAAAAATAACCTGTGGTTTATTTTATTTATATTTAATTACTTTGAAGAAATAAATAATGCACATTCAAATTTTTAATTAATTTCTGTATATAAAAATGGAAGCTGTTCATGTATATACATTAAAAAACCGGAAAAGTGGACAATTACGTAATTTAACTGCCATTTCAAGCATATTCTTCCATATTTAAGAGTAGAAGATGTAACACATTTGGTTTGGTTTAAGGCTTTAGTCATTATCAACTTTTAAAAAATGTTTGGCCACTGACAATGGTCTTTCTGTAATATTTTGGTACATATTAGGGTAAAAAATTGGCAAAAATACCCTGTCACAACTCTGGGTAGCTTACTTTGGTCTACAAACTCTGCTAGAAAGATGCTTTTGTATGCAGTTTTTGCATGTCATTGTATAGGTGACATGTACAAAAACAACTTAGCAGCAATATTTGAACAGTTTAGACATATTAGAACATTCTTTTAGCGATACTGTCTTGTCACAAAAATTTCTGTGAACTATTTTACCATTTTCAGCTGGACATTTAAAAAATCAATGCATATATAGATATGTACTATGATCAGTCTCGAAGACAGTCAAAACATAGAAAAGGCACATTATGAAATTATTTCATTCATATGTCTTGATAAATTAAAAAAAAAAATCCCCTTAAAATCGTTACCCAGTTATTTTTACATTATTTTGTGAACTACGTTGTCATACATTACTGCTCTATGAAATAAAAGCAAAGGTATGTCTATTTCTCACTACATACAAATTAGTAAACAGTGTTATAGTAAAGCAAAAAAGATTTACTGTGCATCATGATTATTATGTCAGACAGACTTAACCTATTTTTGTGAACTACGTTACTATCAAATTTGCAAAATGTCTAATATTTAATCCTAGGTCTAATTTCTTGGGAAGCAATACACATGGGCACTGACTACACAGTGTTCTGTGTAAACAAGGATGATGTGCCCAATGTGTAATTTTATCAAAATAAAAGTAACACAAAAGACATATTTTAACCAGTCTTCGTTTAGTAACAGATAAAGTAAGTTAAAAAAATGATATATATTAATTTTTACATTTTCTGGTGGTACTATGATGGCTTTGTGGTGTGTTGCTGCTACATTAAATGCAAACATAGGAATAATACGTGGAGAGAATGCTGGAGATGGTAACGTAGTTCACAAGATGGGTAACGTAGTTCACATAAATTCATTTGTGACCAGAACTGCTTTTATCATTACAGAAAAGGACGTTGCATTGTTATTTCTTAGAGTTAAACATTATATCACGTTTTACTTGTATTTGTATATAAGCAAGGATATAGTTCTTACAACTAAGCATTTTTGTGAACTACGTTACCAATTGCATGTTCTTGTAGGCAACAGCTTCGTGTCCTCTTTGTTTCATGTTCTTTTAATTGAGTTACATCTTGTTCACATTTCTTTACGTTAACTGTGGCTACTTTTATTTGCAAAATTAAGCATAAAGCAGCACATAGGCTATTAGCACACAGTTGATCAAAACACTCTCAACTGAAATCCTTATATTTAAATGTTGGTTATACATTTTTTGTACTTCTTACTAGTTATATAATCAGCATTAGCTATGCCCCAATACATTTCTGCTTTATTGTGATCCCTAGTAAATATTCAATCACTCTGGTGACTATATGTCTTTTTTACATACATGTAAATATGGCAGGATTCTTTACATTACAGCTAGTCCAATTAAGTGAATTAATACTGTAAAATGAGAATTTTGTGAAACTGTAAGATGTATATAATTACTTTATTGCAATATAGAATTGTTAAGAAAGTACTTGGCTTTGTTTATGAAAAATTATGTAACATAAATTAACGGCAACGTTACATTTATAGTCTGCAAAATATAGAATGTTGAACTACGTTACCAAACAGCATTTGTGTTCGTGTCAACATGCATAGCAGATTTCCCTTCATCTATCTTAAAATTTTGGATTATTCATAAAGTGAAGTCATAATACTTGCAATTAAATGATTTGTCCTGTATTGAAATATTATATAGTCATTCACAGTTCAACTTCAAAATAAGAAATTTAGAAAATGGTGTAAAACAGACTTTTCTGAACAAACACATTTTAAAATGCAAAAATTTGACAAAAATGTATGTCTGTGTAAAATATGTTCTGTTAAACATTTTCAATTGTTTCAGTAAAATGTTAGGAAAAAGAATTGTGTTTTAAATGTAATTCTAGTTGTCATACAGGTATAATGAATGTATCCACTCACTATGTAACGTAGTTCACATAACGAAATTGGTATGTATAGACTTGTTTCCCAAAACATATTTTGCCGGTATTTGCAATATGTTTTTCAATGCTGAAATGGGTAGCAACAAGATTTAGTCTCACAAAATTAAATGCAAAAATAACTGACTTGTGAAAAAAAAATTCTTCAACAGATTTTCTCAAAAATTGTCCACATTTCTTTTTTTTTTATGATAATAAATACTTGTGTGAAATTGAATATATAGAAAAGAAAAAGAATATATAGAAGATAAAAAGAAAATAAATTTTTATATGAATTGAATTAATCTTAGAAGTCCAGAAATATCTATTCATCTGTTCATTGCTTAATCATAATTTTTTCATTCAATTGCAAATTGTTTCTTGAAAATCAAAATTTCAGGAAAACAGACTATTTTGATTTTAGATTTTTCTTTCTATAAAATATTTCATTAAATACATTTGTAACTATTCCAACAAACCAGGTTACATAAAGTATAAACAGATAAACGCCTACCAACATTGCAGAGAGAATTTACTCAAGAAACATAATTGACATTTTGAAATTAATACTTGGATCTTGTAGACACGCTTATAAATGTTACAATTAGGAAAAAAAAAAAAAAGAGGGCCATGATGGCCCTACATCGCTCACCTGAGTACCACTGCTTTAACCAAAAACAAAAGGAAAAAAAAGGTACAGATATGTCAAAATACACCTAAAAATTGGAGGTACCATCCATGTTGTACCACAGAAAAGTGGTCTCGGTTTTACCCTATGGCCAATAATAAAAAAAGTTACTAAATAAGCTATTTATAGTAACATAAAAGGGAAGTAATTAAAAAAAAATTATTGTAAGTGAACAAAAGAAGGATCTGCCAAATAAAAACAAGAGCACTGCAATGCAACGCAAATGCAAAGCAATATTCACACAAAACAAAGTCATATGACCTTTGACCCCTAAGTGTGACCTTGACATTGAAGTGAGCCATCCGAAACATGCGCTCTGCACATCGTTTAAATGAGGTGAACATTTGTGTCAGGTTTCTTTGAAATCCATCAAGGGGTCAAGAGTTACAGAGCAGAAGGGAAATTGCTAACCAACACACAGACAGACGGACACAAAGGCGATAACATAATACGTCCCTTCGGGAGTATGAAAAAGAATCGAGATCTTATGTTGATACAAGTTGTGTGCAAGTTTAGTTAAAATCAAATCATAAATGAAGCTGCTATTGTGCAGACAAGGTCAAAATAGTCAATTTTGGCCCTTCAGGGGCCATAACTCTGGAACCCATTATGGGATCTGGCCGGTTCAAGAAAGGAACCAAGATCTTTTGGTGACATAAGTTTTGTGCAAGTTTGGTTAAAATCAAATCATAAATGAAGCTGCTATTGTGCAGACAAGGTCAAAATAGCTAATTTTGACCCCTTCAGGGGCCATAACTCTGGAACCCATAATGGAATCTGGCCAGTTGCAAAAAGGAACCAAGATCTTATGGTGATACAAGTTGTGTGCAAGTTTGGTAAAAATCAAATCATAAATAAAGCTGCTATTGTGCAGACAAGGTCAAAATAGCTAATTTTGGCCCTTTCAGGGGCCATAACTCTGGAACCCATAATGGGATCTGGCCAGTTCAAGAAAGGAACCGAGATCTTATGGTGATACAAGTTGTGTGCAAGTTTGGTTAAGATAAAATCATGAATGAAACCACTATCGTGCAGACAAGAAATTGTTGACGGACGGACGCACGCACACACCGACGCACGCACGGACTGACAACAGATGAAGGGTGATCACAAAAGCTCACCTTGTCACTATGTGACAGGTGAGCTGAAAATAGGCCCTCCTGCTTTCTTACTCGGGACTTGGAACCCAATGACGGCGCAGTTAACCTAACTTTTCACTTTATTTTGTTTACAACTTTCCAGTGAATATCCAAAGACAAAAGAAAAATGAAATGAAATAATGAGTTATAATATTTAATGACTGTGCCAAAAAGAAGTTTGGAGAGTATAATATAAAAGGAAGAAAATATATATCAAATCTAGGCAACAGAAAAAAAAAGTTAAATAATGATATTGTGAAAAGTTCCATTAAAGTGCTTTTAGTATCACAGTAAAAACTGATCAAGCAAGTGTCAAAAATACTTAATAACTTACATGGTTAGAAAAAAAATCTACTGTCAAAGCCATATAGGGAAGTTTTAACAAGAATGGATTCAGTTACTCTTCCTACTATGCAAATCAAATATTCAAAATTATGATGAATGTAAATACAGCAAATAACAACAAGAGGGCCATGATGGCCCTATATCGCTCACCTGTTATCATTGCACTTGAGGACAAGAAGGTCCTCAGAAAAAATATCTAAGTCCATAGGACAGGAACAACAAAGGAAAGAAAAAAAATTCTTACAAGGTACAGATATGTCAAAATACACCTATAAATTGGAGGTACCATCCATGTTGTACCACAGAAAAGTGGTCTCGATTTTTCCCTACGGCCAATAATAAAAAAGTTACTAAAATAAGCTATTTATAGTAACGTAAAAGGGAAGTAATTAAAAAAAATTTATTGTAAGTGAACAAAAGAAGGATCTGCCAAATAAATCTGTTGACATAAATGAAATTTCAGACCAGTATGATATTAATCCATTTTGACTACAATCAGGGGAGGTAATCAGATATAACTCTGGTACTTACGATTGGATCTAATTTGTCATGGAATCCAAGATTTATTGTTGTTGAAGATATTTTGGAAGTTTGTATCAAATAAAACCATAAATGAAGTCTCTATATGGCTGCAAAAACCAAAATAGCCAATTTTGGACCTTAGGAGTTATCTCATGTGATCAAAACAAAGTTTCTGAATACAGACTAGCCATTTTCATTCACAAGGTCATTCAAAATATGTACCTCGCAGAATTCAAAGGGGCACATGCTTACTCCACCTAACACCCTTTATAAATCTATGATATGGAAATGAATTTAAAAGTTACATGAAAGTTACTATCTCTAAAAGTAATGTAGATATACTGAATTGAAACATGTGTCTTAAATTTGGGGTTATAAATCTAGTTGATAGCATCAGGTCCCATAACTCTGACCAGCATTTTAGCCAAATTATGCCCCCATTTTGGACTTAAAAAAATATGATTAAAGTTTTGCATGCAAGTACTTGCAGCTTTTACTAAAATGCATATTATAGACTTGAAACTTATCTTTCCTTTTTAAAACATCAATTACTAACTTCACTGTATAAAATTCCAAAACTCTGATATGTATTTTGGGCAAATTATGCCCCCTTTATGACTTCTGAATTCTGGTTAAAGTTTTGCTGCAAGTCGCATCTGCAGAACAAATGCAGATATTAAATTGAAACTTGACATGTACAGATACTGGATTGAAACTCTATAGATACTTTAACATTTAAAGTAACATTTTCCTGCTTCTGGGACAATGTTTCGAATAGTTGAGCATTGACTGTGCTATCTGTAATGTTACAAGTATTTGTTAAATATCTAGTTTACCATAATATTTCCCAAAAGTTGTTTGCTTCAGATAAAAAGTGCTTGATTGTGCTGACAATTTTCTCAACTTATTAAACCCTTCATTAAAGGTATATTAGATTCAAATTTCATATCTAAAAACATAAACAATAACTTCAGATAGTTTTTGTGAAGGTAAATTTTAGGAGTTTATATCTATTAACAGTACTGTGCATTTAGATTTAATTAAAACAGTACTTAACAGTATAGAAGTGTACTAGGCGGCAGGCCTACTGCTAAATTTTTAACAATCAACTGTTACTGTATGACATTTCATAATGAATGTAGCTCTATTTGCACTTTTAACTAAATTTTTTTTATCAGAATTTTATACATAATGAGTTAATATATATCAATAAAAATTTTTAGTGAAAGATGGTCTTTGGAAATCTTAAAATATATATAGTTACTAATAAATTTTTGGACTTGTAATTAATGGAAAATTTCTCACTAAATAGTAAAGTGTAAAAATCACTAACATGACACCATAGTAGTCCATGGTCAACCATGGTTGAAAAAAGTTGACTATAGTAGACTATGGTCAAACTACCAATCGTCTGTTCTGAAAATGGTCAACTATGGCCAATCTTATCTCACCATAGTCGACCATGACTGATGGTGGTCCTAACCATGTTTTACTATGGTTGACTATCAAAAACTATGATGACCATGGTTGATCATGGTCATCATTTCGTCTGGTTGATGTTATTTACAACCCAAAGCTTACAGAAAATTGGAAAAGTCTAATTATTACATTTCCTTTTCTATTTTACTTTTTACATTGCACAGTCATAGGTCATATGTCGACCTTGAAGCTTTGATGGTAGAGGAAGACCTAAGGTGCCTCCTTGTGTATTATTTCTGTTACCTAAGTCCTGTAGTGCTTTTATGTCTTAGCCCTTACCATACTAAATTTTTATAATGAACTTGTCCATCTTCATTTTGAACAGTGCCATTAACTGTTTCAGGGGGTGCTTACCAAAAAGATACTGACTGAATGGCAAACAGTCCAGATCATGGTCAGACTGCACAGATGAGAAACAGTGCAGATCATGGTCAGCCGGCACATCAGTGCAGCCTGACTGTGATCTGCACTGGTTGCAAAGGCATCTAACTAATTGTGTCCAGCATGACAAGTGTTAGTATTGGTAAAATCAAGTTAAATGTAAAAAGCAATCCATAAGGATTATTTAGGCACTCATAAAAATCACCGTTTCTGTCTGGGAAACATTAATTGAAACAGCCATGCAGTAAAAACGACTTCATTCAGCATTGGATGAGCGCGAAACTATTGTAACTGTCAGCCCTTGAATTTGTTATTCTTTCCTTATTTAATGTAGAATTTTAAGAAGCAAAAATGTTTCTAAACAAGAGCTTCCTGCAAGACTGCCAATGATTGACCATTTGGTTGCTTCTTATAGTCAAATAAGGGCTTTTGCATGGTAATACTTGTGTAACTTGAGCTAGTTGAAGAATAGTCCGAGCTATTGTACTCACCCTGGTGGCATCTGATGAACATCACACCTTGGTTCAAGTTTTGCATGCAAGTATGTATAGCAAATAGCATTGAAACTTATTTGTTCTTGTTGTAGGTCAATAACCAACCTCACAGGATCAAGTCCCATAACTCTTGATATGTATTTTGGTAAAATTATGCCGCCTGTTGTACATTCAAAAACTAATGCAGATATTGAATTGAAAGTGAAACTTCACATGTGTCTTTGGGGTTATAAAACTAGGTCATCACACATCAAATTCCATTCTTCTTCTTGTTGTTCGCGATCAAATTCCATGACTTTGACATTTATTTCGGACAAATTATGCCCCATATTGGACTTATAAAATGTAGGTTAATTATAGTTTTGCATGCAAGTTAAAACTAGTGCAGCTATAGGATTGAAACTTCATAGATATTTTAACAATTAGGGTAGTATTCCTGCATCTAGGACAAGAATTTGAATAGTAGCGGTTAGATGTCTTAAACAGCTCTTGTAACAATTTGATACAGATTAAAAATTTTGAAACAGCAAAGCTGACAATTTGCTTGCAAATCTTCAACAACCAAACTTCTAGTCAAAAATGGGGCAAAATAGATATTATCATTCAAACATCTTCTACATAACCAGCCATGTTGCTTGTCAAAAATATTTACAAAGATTGACCCCTTTCATTTATTTTACATTTAAGTATCAAATCATAAAAGTTGCTTAGCTCACAGCCATAATTATGCTAATAAGCCATAATTACAATTAATTAGGTTAATGACAAGCAGTATGATAGCAATTTTCTGCATAGACCATATATCAACATGCTGATTAATCGGATTACAGTCATAGTGTATTAAGAATCAGCATGTGGGTATTTGGTTTATGCAGACAGAAAGTAGTATCATTACTGACCTTTTTCAAATTCAAGGTTTGATATATATATTCATTTTAGTGGCTTTTCAAAAAGCTTTTTCTCTTGGCAAAATATATGTCATTCAAGGCAGCTCACAAAAACAGTAACAAAACTGAATTGAATTTTGTTTTCTTTTTTCTTTTCCTTTTTTTTTTTTTTTTTTTTTTTTTGTAATGTTGTAATACAAAAGTGTTTCGGAAAGTGTATGTGGAATATTCTCCCATGCTGTGCAGTTTAACAAATATTAAACTGGGTTTTATTTGTTTTGTTATTTTCAACCCAAAGTGTCGAAGTCCATGTAAATGTAGATATTCACGGAGTAGTTTTAACATACATGAAATCTCATCAAGCCCTTCAGGTTTTGATGTCCATTTTCTTTTTTCAAGCCCCATTCATTTAGTACTTAGTTTTTTTTGTTAATTATCCTCTTCAAAATCTATATTATTGACTAAAATCCATCTTGAATTGCATAATAGCAATCAAATTAACCAATAAAAATTTAACATACAACAGAACAATCTATGGTACTAGTCAAAAAAATGTTTTAACAAGGTTAATTTTATCTAAACAGATGTTTTCATCTCCATTAGAAGAAGTTCTTTTATTAGTCTACCATACTTGTTATCTAACCTGGTCTGCAAACCAGTGGTCTGTAGATTGTGCCCCCTGGTCTGTTAACTGACTGGTCAGTAGTCTGTGGTCCGGTCAGTGTTTTGTTTTCACCCCATCCATTTGAGTCATATGCATGACGGAATGAATGATATTTCAGAATCAAAGTGAAAAATAATGCATACAGGTGAAACTTTTACCAAAATTTACAATGAATCGACCATAGAGCCTAAATTTAGCCTAGAAAATGGGTAGGGGGTGGCCTCACTTAATTAAATGTCTATATTTCTCTAAAATCTCGAATTTTCACAATGAAACTTGTTAACATGTTCGGTATTACGTCTTTCTTGAAAATAGGAATGAAAATGTTATGAAATTTGATAAAAGATATTTCTTATAGGTCATAATGCAGTAATTCGGTCAAAAATGTGCTTCTGTGGTGTAGTCGAAAGAAGTCCCTAATAAATAGATCCTAATTTTTAGCTCACCTGAGCAATGCTCAGGTGAGTTTTTCTGATCGCTCGATGTCCGGCGTCCGTCGTCCGTCGTCTGTCGTCCGTCGTCTGTCAACATTTAGCTTGTGTATGCGATAGAGGCTGTATTTTTCAATTAATCTTCATGAATATTGGTCAGAATGATAACCTTGATGAAATCTAGGCCGAGTTCGAAAATTGTTCATCTCGGGTCAAAAACTAGGTCACTAGGTCAAATCAAAGAAAAACCTTGTGTATGCGATAGAGGCTGTATTTTTCATTTAATCTTCATGAATATTGGTCAGAATGATAACTTTGATGAAATCTAGGCCGAGTTTGAAAATGGGTCATCTGGGGTCAAAAACTAGGTCACTAGGTCAAATCAAAGAAAAACCTTGTGTTTGCGATAGAGGTGGTATTTTTCAATTAATCTTCATGAATATTGGTCAGAATGATAACCTTGATGAAATCTAGGCCGAGTTCGAAAATGGGTCATCTCGGGTCAAAAACTAGGTCACTAGGTCAAATCAAAGAAAAACCTTGTGTATGCGATAGAGGCTGTATTTTTCAATTCTTCTTCATGAATATTGGTCAGAATGATAACCTTGATGAAATCTAGGCTGAGTTCGAAAATGGGTCATCTCGGGTCAAAAACTAGGTCACTAGGTCAAATCAAAGAAAAACCTTGTGTATGCGATAGAGGCTGTATTTTTCAATTGATCTTCATGAATTTTGGTCAGAATGATTGCCTTGATGAAATCTAGGCCGAGTTCGAAAATGGGTCATCTCGGGTCAAAAACTAGGTCACTAGGTCAAATCAAAGAAAAACCTTGTGTATGCGATAGAGGCTGTATTTTTCAATTGATCTTCATGAATTTTGGTCAGAATGATTACCTTGATGAAATCTAGGCCGAGTTCGAAAATGGGTCATCTGGGGTCAAAAACTAGGTCACTAGGTCATATCACGTAAAAACCTTGTGTATGCGATAGAGGCTGTATTTTTCAATTGATCTTCATGAATTTTGGTCAGAATGATTGCCTTGATGAAATTTAGACCAAGTTCGAAAATGGGTCATCTGGGGTCAAAAACTAGGTCACTAGGTCAAATCAAAGAAAAACCTTGTGTATGCAATAGAGGCTGTATTTTTCAACTGATCTTCATGAAATTTAGCCAGAATGATAACCTTGATAAAATCTTGGCTGATTTCGAAAATGGGTCATCTGGGGTAAAAAACTAGGTCACTAGGTCAAATCGAAGAAAAACATTGTGTATGCAATAGAGGCTGTATTTTTCAATTGATCTTCATGAAATTTGGTCAGAGTGATTGCCTTGATGAAAACTAGGTCGGTTTTGAATATGGGTTATCTGAGGTCAAAAACTAGGTCACTAGGTCAAATTAAAGAAAAATCTTGTGTATGCGATAGAGACTGTTTTTTTCAGTTGATATTTATGAAATTTGGTCAGGTTGATTGCCTTAATGAAATCTAGGTCGAATTTGAATATGGGTCATCTGAGGTCAAAAACTAGGTCACTTGGTCAAATCAAAGAAAAAACTTCTGTATGTGATAGAGGCTGTATTTTTCAGTTGATCTTCATGAATTTTGGTCAGAATGATTGCCTTGATAAAATCTAGGTCGAGTTTGAACATGGGTCACCTAGGGTCAAAAACTAGGTCATATCTAAGAAAATGCTTGTTTTATCGCAAGAGACCAATTTTTTGGTCCAATCTTAATGAAAATTGGTCAGAATATTTGTTTCCATGAAATCACTAGGTCAAACATGTTTTACACTGTTATGGAGTGTTTCTTAGGTGAGCGACCTAGGGCCATCTTGGCCCTCTTGTTCCATTTTTCGCGCATTTGCGCGTAAATCGGGGGCCAAATGGGCATTATTTCACTCGTGGAATGAATTTTACATAAAATAGGACACTTTTCATGCTAATATTCGCATGTTTTCGAGTTGTTCACTTTAAAACGAAAGTAGGGTGTTTATTCTGCGGACTGCTTTCTGAAATGCGGCAATATGAGGGTACCTGACTTCAGTTGACTTGCATTTCACTGCATACTTTTCAACACCCCTTTTTCTTTTCGTTTTCTTGAAGCAAATGTATGGTTATCTTGTGGAAAATATGTCTACGATGGAGTGAAAATCTAGAAACTGTAACAAAATTGTTCTGAAGTAGCTGAATTTTATATGAAACAAAGAACAATTTCTTTTATTGGTATATAGCCTATAAGTCTTATGTAAACCATATGACCCCCAGGGCGGGGCCATATTTGACCCTATGGGGATAATTTGAACAAACTTAGTAGAAGACCACTAGATGATGTCACATACAAAACATCAAAACCCTAGGCCCTGTGGTTTTGAACAAGAGGTTTTTCAAAGTTTTCCCTATATAAGTCTATATAAACCATGTGACCCCCGGGGCAGGGCCATATTTGACCCCAGGGTAATAATTTGAATCATATTGGTAGAGGACCACTAGATGATGCTTCATATCAAATATCAAAGCCCTAGGCTCTGTGGTTTTGGACAAGAAGGTTTTCAAAGTTTTTCCCTATATAAATCTATGTAAGTTATAGAAATAAACAAAGGGCCATAACTCACTCATAAATTGTTGAACCAGTCTGATTTTCAGGGGGACACAACTAGGGTACCAATACATCATTCTGACAAAGTTTGGTCAAAATACCCCCAGTAGTTTCTGAGGAGATGCGATAGCGAGAAATTGTTAACGGAGGGAATGACGGATGGACGGACCACGGACGCAGAATGATTTGAATAGCCCACCATCTGATGATGGTGGGCTAAAAAGATTAGTTGAACTATCTAAGGATTATGCAGAATCAACTGGAACAAACAAATTATTTATTTAGATACTACACGGCTACTAAACGCTAGCGTTATCACCATGTGGTGATAAGGAAAAGAGCTATCGACATTTCCATGGTGCATCTATTGCCCATTTCTACACGTGAGTAATTTTTATATTTTATCGTATATATTCTTTGATAGAACTTTTTTCGAAACAACACTTACTACAGATTGGCTGTGATTTCATTAAAATAATATGCAAATTGTGGTGTCAGGAGCTTTTCTCCCGAATCTTACAGTGGCGCATTTTCATACCGGCCAGTATTCGATCACCATTCCGATGAATAGACACACTGTAAGAACATACCTGCTCATGCAAATGGTGTAGAAATGATAAATAATTATAAACGCACACACCATGAATAATAGAATCTCGGGTTAGAAGAAATAAACCAGGATTGTTAAAAGTGGTGGCGCTATAACTCGGTGATGGCGCTATACAGTAGTGATGGCGCTGTTACGGTATTCAATAATACGAACTGCTGACACATCCGGAAAAAACAAACACCAACATTCTCTAATTGATATGTTCTTGCAATGAATTATGTTATTAGTTCACTTACCTTTATGAAACATTCTCTATCCAAGAAAAAAAGAACAAAATACTCACAGACCCTTGGGACTCTTGTAGTCAAAGTAAATATTTTCCTTTGTTGTTAATGTAGAATTATTTCTAACCTTTAAATATTCTACTTAAATACAAAACGTAAGCCCGCCCGCTTAGCTCAGTCATTCTCATCCATCAGATGTTCGTCAAAATCCCGAGACGAACCGGGGAACCACGGTAGACCTCTGGTATGCGAGAATGAGCTCAGTAGGTAGAGCGTTGGTCTACGGATCGCAGGGTCGCGAGTTCGATCCCCGGGCGGAGTGTATGTTCTCCGTCACGATTTGTTAAAAGACATTGTATCTGAAATCATTAGTCCTCCACCTCTGATAATTCATGTGGGGAAGTTGGCAGTTACTTGCGGAGAACAGGTTTGTACCGGTACAAAATCCAGGAACACTGGTTAGGTTAACTGCCCGCCGTTACATCATGACTGAAATACTGTTGAAAAACGACATTAAACCCAAAGCAATCGGGGGCGTGCAGACAGACATGTTCATATATTTAAATTGAATATAGCAGCCACTAATCATATACAACAGCACCGTCACTACTGTATAGCGCCACCACTTGAGTGATAGCGCCACCACTTCAAAAAATAGTGTGTTTTAACTTTTTACTGTGTTTTTCATAATTGTTTGGTGTATGGGAATACGTGTAATTCATTTCTACACCATTTGCGCAAATATGCGCAGGTATGTTCTTACAGTGTGTCTATTCATCGGAATGGTGTTCGAATACTGGTCGATATGAAAGTATGCCACTGTCAAATTTGGGAGAAAAGCTCCTGGCGCCACAATTTGCATAATATTTCAATGAAATTACAGCCAACCTGTAGTAAAAGTGTTGCTAGACGGAACTACATTCTCCTATTTTCGAAAAATATGAGATAAAACATAAATTTTTACAAGTAGAAACAGGCGATAGCTGCACCACGGAAATGTCGATAGTTCTTTTCCTTACAGTTTGGTGGTGGCGCTAGCATTTAATTAGTAGCCGTGTAGTATCTAGTAACTAAATTAGTTTTGTGGGTTCCACGTTTAATTTTCAATCTTTATGGATTTAATTTAATTTCTGAATGATATATAAAAGCAACAAGTTGGAAATACCTCCGAGAAATGATAACAGTCAACAGATACACAACAGATTAATATGACTTTTAGAATAACAGCTGGTGTAACAAAACCCGAACATGTGTTTGTTTATTTACAACAACCTGATAAAAGTAATTCAGAAGAACATAATCCACATTTATTAGATACATTTAAAGCTAATGCAGCGGAGTCTTGCCGTTTCGAAGTTGGCAAAGGTGTTTTGTTTATCCCTAAACCGAATATACAAGTACATGTATATCATGAATTTATGATGATATTCGTAATTATTTTCATAAACAAATTAATAAAACTACTAGAAGTCTCTTAAATACGTCAAATTTTAAAGATTTGTTAGGATTTGTTCATTTTAACTTAGAAGATCCTAAGCATATTACATTGCACGTTTAAATACACTTACCACTGCAAGATACCGTGTTTACGAAATTGTACTTTATGAAGAAACAGTTGAAATAAATACTTGTTATTGTGTAAATAAAGTATATATAAAATATATAATGGCATCAAATTATATTGAATATAAAGTAAATTTAACAGATGGACAGAAAGAAAAATTGGCAAGAGCTTACAATAAAATCCCATATACTTTTAGATTGAAATATGAACAATTGCGTGGAAACTTTCTTTTACTTTTAACAAAAACACAGATTAATCAAATTGAAAAGTCTATTAGGAATAAGAAGGGATTTTAATTAGAATTCAAAAAAAAAAATGTCCAGTCAAGGTCTAAATGGCGGATTTTTGGGAGCTTTGGCTGTTAGGTCGAACAGTACTTCTGGTAGCTGCAAAAATAACTCCAAAAATATTAGGGCCGTTGGGCGTCGGCGCTTTGTTCGGTCTTGCCAGTATTGGTGTTAGTAAAATACTTGGAAATGGTATGATTTCGGTAGCTAATAATAAAAGAAATATAATATCGCCATTTATTTTATGTTTTCCAGTGAAATATAGAGTTTTCTCAGTGAAATAAAATTGATAATCCACAGTTTTGAAACAGTAGATTATCATTTTTATTTTTCACTGTTTTTTCCGAACTAGTTCCGGTCCTCCGTCGCGACTGAAGTCAAATTGTATACCGAGCGTTATGAATACCGGTGACCATAATGACGATGACATCGTTAAAATGACGTCATTTGCGTTATGCTTTCTGTTGATCTTTCCCGCGATTTTCGACATTTTATAAATTACGCGACAAAAGTAGAGTTTTACACATGAAATAAAAAGACAATTTGTTTGTGTTAGTGAAATATCAATTTTATTTCACTCGTGAGCACCAACAAAAAAGTCATTTTCAAATATCAGTTTTTGATGCTCACTTGTGAAATAAAATTGATATTTCACTGAAACAAACAAATATCCTCTATATACTGTAAACGTTACTAAAACTAAACGTGAACATTGTACACGGAAGTGACGTAATACATATAAATTACACTAAGGCTAAAAATAATCGTTTACACTGTACTACACAGAAGTGACGTACTTAAAACAGTTACCAGTTCAATTCTATACATATTTCCTCAATCTGTTTCCTTTATTTGATTAAAGCTCCGATATTTATACTACATTTTAGTAAATTTTGATGTTTTTCAATTAAATCATAAACTAGAACAAGGTGTCGACAGTATGAATCTGTGTAAGGTATACCTTTCTCATGAAGATAAAGTCCTACAGCACAATCCTTTGGGCAAGTTAATTTTAATTATGAATAAAATTTTATATGTACAAAACACAATATTTCGTTTATTTCTGCATATTTGTTGATCTAAATTTTTAATACTTTCAACACATTTTTCCTCGTTTAAAGTATATTCACTGAAATTTTTTATAACTTCTTGTCCAAATGATTTTGTAATTTCTTCTTTTAATTTTTTCGTCAAATCACGTCTTGTATGTCACTTAGGTCAAGGTTGAATTGCATGCGCTAGTTTTGATTAATATTTTGTATAAAATTTTTCAGTCCATTTTGCACATATGTTTCATGTTGTTGTTTCATCTTATCCCCGAGATGGGCGGTCAAATCTATCAATCTCCTAAAAGTTCTCTTGTTGTAATGTTATCCCTAAAATAAAAAAAAAAAACAATTAAAAATCACATCAGCACAAGCAGGTAAAAAGTAAAATTTATCTCTAAAAAGATAAATAATAAAAAAATAAAACTTACATTTTAGTCGTTTAAATACACCTTCTTTCCGATCTATCGTTGTATATATAAGTTAGTCTACTTCTATGCAGCTTTTATACTAGCAAAAAATGTTCTAGTTAGGTTAATGTTGTGAAATACGTTTTATCACATGTTTGACGTCGCGGGAGTGTAATAAAGCCATTAAATAAAAATGATAATACACTAGTGTAATAAAGCTTTGACGTCGACGTCATTTATAGTATTGGAAACATCTGTCAAACTGACTTGTTTATGTAGTAAAAGAAAGTAGATTTTTTGATGTTTCGACAGGAAACGCTAACATGTGATAAAAAGAATATCACATTTGTGACTTTCCACATTGAATTTTTTAAACTCGTTGAATAAAATTGATAAAATGCTCGGCAGAGCCTCGCATATTATTATTTTATTCAACTCGTTTAATAAATTCAATATGAAAAGACACTCATGTAATATCCTCTATTTATATTTGTTTACACGTTGCTTCACAACAATGTTTGTTGAAATGCCAGCTAGTAAAGAAATGTAAATAGTTTATTGTGAAACCAATATTGATCACTAAACAGTAACTTTTTACCACTCTATGAATACAGGTAAACATTATTCAATTATTAACGACTGAGTCAATATTGACTGGAGGCTAAAACTATTTTGTAAATTGTTTCTCAGTCCGGACGTTAAGCTCTAGTTAGAAAACCTGTTTGTTTTTAACTTTGTTTGAGCTTTTAGCTCCCAGGGACTCACGTCCATCAAACCAGAGGTTTTCACAGTAGTTTGTCAAAACCTGTGAGTTTTTGAATTGGTCAGCATTGGTCAGTTTAGGCCAAGGGCAAGGGTCAAAATGAAGTCAAATAGTCCCAGCTTCGGTAGTTTCTGTACTACTGTTATTAAAAATTGCGAAAATGTAGCTCGGGTGAGTGGGGTATTTCAACCCCTAAATTATGGTACACATCGTCAAAATTTGGAAGAAATTGTTGCAGTGAGCCTTTTAATTGATTTAGAACAGTTACATAAACAAAACGCTAATACAGTCGAGACTGTTTTAAGAGACCGACTTTGGGAAGCGGCGAAAAAGGTCACATATGACAGGGAGTCTCTTAAAACAGTCTCACTTAACATGATGACGCTGGTTTCATATATTTTTCCAATTAAAGTACATGAATATTGGATACTTATATATTGGCCTCTTTTAAGGTAGGAGTGGAAAATGATTAAATACTATTGCTTTAATTGCATATTGATAAAATATAAATTTCAAATAATTTGCATCATTCGTATGATTTTGATAAAACAAATTTAAGCTCATGATCTGGCAAGAAAATAAAGGGGAGCAGTAAAATACAAATGTTCCATTTGAACTATTTACACACTGAGGTTTATGATATTTATGTTTTTGTGTACTAATTGTTCATTGACATTTATTCGATTATTGACTGCATCTTTAATCTGTGTTTACTTAGTCGTTTTCTGTTAAATACCGCCATATTTTTGTTTCACCAGGAATAAAGTTAATTCATGCACCGACTCCGAATTCTTCAGCGACTTTATACGCTGGTTTTCCCTAATCGAGCAATTCAAGTGCCTTAACATGCTGTTCTAATGTCAAAACAGTTCTTTTTTATGTTTTTCATCAGCCATTTTTTGTAAACAAATAAGTTCTCGTCTCAAACAACTTCACGCGAGATAAAGAACGGCAACTCTATCGTGTAAAATCTTGCGAGGGAGCGTCTCAAAGTCGCTGAAAACGGTCTAAATATCGATTCGGGAGCCTGATTTCACAGTCGCTTGTCGCGTAAGGCAGGGGGTTGCTTAATTCAGACTCTTTTAATAGTAAATTGCGTCCGGAGCATAAAATAGGGTCGCATATGACAGGGAGTCGCTGAATTCAGGGGGTCGTTAAGACAGTCTCGACTGTATCTGAAAGTCAGAATTGAAACAATCTACTAAAGATTCGTGTGTAGCCAACAATACTTTCAAAGAGAGAGAATTCCGCATTTTCCAACTATAATTTTTGCTTGACATACCTTAAACAATCCCGGAATGAATGTATTAATGGCTGAAGTGGATGAACCTTTGCCTAATTTTTGGGTTACGAAATCGAGACACTAGAGGACTTGCAGAAACTGGCCCACAGACCAAAATAACAAGAGGGCCATAATGGCCCTATAAGTTTTACCCCCAGGGGGATAATTTGAACAATCTTGGTAAAGGACTATTACACGATGCTACATACCAACTAGACGCTTTTGTAGGGATAACGCATGTTTTTTCGTGTTATAAAGTCTGCAGAATCCCGAGGAATTGGTTGGTACCCGAGACCACAGGGCAAGGGTACCAACGTATCCCAAGGTATTCTGAAGATGTTATAACACGAAATGAACATGCACTCACGCTATTCTAGCATAAAAAACACTAATAAATGAATACATTCTCCCTCAGCGTCATTATTCCATGAAACGCGCGGGAACGTCTGCATGTTTTCTTTTTCACGTTGACGTCATTTTTCGTTTGAATTATCCGTTTTGGGGCCGTAATGCGTTTACGCTTTGCCACGGAACGCGCATATATAAAAAGGTGTTATAACAGCATGTGAGCGCGAGAATCTCTCTGTTAACACACGTTTTCTCTCTTGTTAAAGCACCCCCGAAAAGTGACAAGAACAGAAGTTTTATGCTAGAATGTTAAAAAAATGCATAGTACTAATAGGAAAGAAGTCAATAGGGGACAGGAGCGAAAGTCAAAGAGACACTTATGGTTGGCTGCAATAAGGATAATCTACTTGGCCTGTCCAATCATCCCACAAACATTCTGGCCTATTGGCTCTCAAGTAATGGATTGGAAATAGTTTTCAATGTTCTGGCCCCTGTGACCTTGACCTTTGATCGAGGGATCCCAAAATAATTAGGGGTTATCTACTCTACATCTCAAATCATCCTATGAAGTTTCAATATTCAGTGTCAAGTGATTTTGCAGTCATTGATGGGAAAGTGTTTTCCATGTTCAGGCCCCTGTGACCTTGACCTTTGCTCTAGTGATCCAAAAATAAGTAGGGGGTCATTTACTCATGTCCAATTATCCTATTAAGTTTCAACATTTTCGGTCAAGTAGTTCCCAAGTTATTGATCAGAAACTGTTTTCCATGTTCAGTCTGTGACCTTAACCTTTGATCTAGTAACCCTAAAAATAATCGTGGTTATCTACTCTGTAAGGCCTATCACTCTATGAATGTGAAGGTTCTAGGTCAAACTGCTCTCCGGTTATTGATCAAAAAGAATGTGACGGACAGATGGTCCCTTTGACCTTGACCTTTGAGGGAGTGACTCAAAAAACAATAGGAGTCATCATCTACTCTGTAAGTTCTACCTCCCTATAAAGCTTGTAAGTTCTACCTCCCTATAAAGCTTGAAGATTCTAAGTCAAATGGTTCTCAAGTTAGTGATTGGAAATGGATTTCCATGTTCTGGTCCCTGTGACCTTGACCTTTGATGGAGTGACTCAAAAAACAATAGGAATCATCATCTACTAAGTTCTATCACCCTATGAAGCTTGAAGATTCTAAGTGAAATGGTTCTCAAGTTACTGATTGGAAATGGATTTCCATGTTCTTGTCCCTGTGACCTTGACCTTTACGGAGAGACCCCAAAATCAATAGGAGTCATCTACTCTGCATGTCAAATCATTCTATGAAGTTTCAACACTGAGTAAAGTGATGCTCAAGTTATTAACAATGGTTTTCCCTATATAAGGCTTTATAAACATTGTGACCTCCAGGGCCGGGACATATTTGACCCTAGGGGGGAATAATTTGAACAATCTTGGTAGAGGACCACTAGATGATGCCACAAACCAAATATCAAAGCCCTGAAACTTACGGGTTTTGGCAAGAAGATTTTCTCTATTTAAGTCTATATAAACTATTCGACCCCCAGGGCGGGATCATATTTGACCCTAGGGGTATTATTTGAACAATATTGGTATTGTACAATTAGATGAATTGGTATTGTACAATTAGATGATGCTATACACACCAAATATCAAAGCCCTAGGACCTGTGGTTTTGGAACAGAAGATTTTTGAAGTTTTTTCCTTTCGGAAATAAAGAAGAAATTCTGTGAAATATCTTTCACTTCACTGATGAACCACAGCTAGCACGGGGGAGGAACTGTTACATGAGACTCGGTTGTGGAGGATATCATGTTACAGATTTAGGATGCTACTGTTACAGTATTTCTGGATAACGTTACAGCATTCAGAGGATAATAATCGCTGTCGATGTTTTGTTTGCCAAAGAAATAGTAAAGATTTATCTCTTTTTTGCAAAAGTAAAAGTTGTTTTTCTAGATCAATGGTATGTACGTCTGTTGAGACATGGTTTAACACGTGAAACACAGTATATTGATCTCTATCAAGCGTTTAATGACAAAATCCAAAATTTTGATAGAAAATAATCTTAAAGAAGTTGATCAAAATATATGTTTCAACCATATTTTATGCTCATTTGCATCGATAAAGACCCTGTTTAGGCATGCAGTTATAATACGTGGTAGAAACATCAATGTGGGTCTAATTTTTCGTGGTTTTATAGAATGTTACAGTTGTGGGATGCTTCTTCTGGATGTGTTACAGATTTAGGATGATACTTTTTGGAATACATTTTGACAATATACAATACCAGGATAGCATATAAAATTTAGATATCATGAATTATGCGGGATTTTTTGTAAGATGTAACAAACATATTATACCAAGTGCATTTTTTTTTCTAATTTCGAAATTCTAAATCTGATTCAACAGCTATATATATTAAAATGATATCATATATAAACATTTTCAATGGAAAGCTAGTGTTCTATTTCCAATGTATATGATGCCATAATCAACAATTCGCATTGAATCGTCGTTTGCACTTTAATAAGCTGTTCTTTCATAAATAGTACCTGTTTATGCTACATGTATTAAGCTAGCAAACGATGTGTCCTAGCTTCAGAGGAGCTTGGTAATGCATGTCTTAATCAACGATTTCAATTACTAATAAGCTTAAAAGAAAATATCCTCTCGGAATCGGTAGTGGAGAACTTAAGAAATTAATTGGCTTTTCTCACGACAACTCGCACATGTGCAATAAAACTTTATTTCAAATAACAATAGATTCTTTTTTTGTTAAACATGTATACGTGTTTACTGTTGGAACAACCATCGAATCATCATATGCATCTGCGCAATGAAGATCTGGCTAATCTGAAGCATTGAATCTGTTTGGTCACAGTTAGGAGCCTGTATCATTTAACAGAGGATTTTATACGCAGTTCATAGTTAAAATGTATAATGTTTCAGGATTTTCTTCTAAAAATATATGCGTTTTTGTTTTTGTGTGTATGACAGTATCAAGGGCTTTTCAGGGCTGTGTGCCATTAGAAGGCATGTCTCAGCACTGTAGGCATTGCGTGCATGTGTGTGTTCGGGTTTAACGTCTTTTGTCAACAATTTTTCAGTCATATAAACGACGGTGTCTACTTGTAGCAGTGAGCACAATGCCCAACTTTATAGTGCTGCCTCACTGGAATATCACGCCGTAGACACGTGGCATGATACCCCACCCAGTCACATTATACTGACACCGGGTTGACCAGCCCTAGCACTATCCTCTTAATGCTGAGCGCCAAGCGAGGAAGCTACTAGTACCATTTTTTACGTCTTTGGTATGACGCGGCCGGGGATCGAACCCACGACCTCCCGAAGCGGACGCTCTACCACTAGGCTACCGAGGCGGTTCCTGTAGGCATTGCGTAAACGCGAGCACGAGCACATTTAAATTCGGGTTGTTCAAAAATTAGGAGTTACCTTATAAACATAGTAACTCACTCTCTTTTTAGATTTGAACGAAAGTAATTAATCTATGTGAATATAAATAAAGAAACACTTAAAACATTTTTCGATTTTGCTCCGCGATATCTTTGGTGATTTAGAGGTTATGAAAAACATTTAACAACCGATGTATTTAGAGATTGTTCAAACGATCGGTCAATTTGCTTGGAAAAGGGTGTGTTTTTAAACGTTGTTACAGCAACGTCACTCTAGTACATGTCTGACTGCCTCAAATGACAAAATAAATGTTGTTTAGCAGTATTTACATCTAACAACAGAATCCTGAAGAAGGAAAAGGTATCACCCTAAATCTGTAACACATTCAGAAGCAGCACCCCACAACTGTAACATATCCTGCTAAACTGCAACATTCTATAAAACCACGAAATATTAGACCAACAGTAATTTTTCTATCTCGTATTATAAAGTCCATGCCTGAAGAGGGTTTTAATCAATGCAAATTTGCATGAAATACGGTTTGAATATCTTTTAATCGATTTGTTTTAGATATTTTACTATCAAAATTTCAAATTTTGTTATAAAACGCTTGATTGACATCAATATACCGTGTTTCGCAGGTTAAGCTATGTCTCAACAGATGTGCATATCACTGATCTAGGAAAACAATTTTTATTTTTGGATAAAGAGATCAATCTTTACCACATCTTTGGCAAAAAAAATACCGACAGCTATTATTATCCTCCGAATGCTGTAACGTTATCCAGGAATACTGTAACAGAAGCATCCTTAATCTGTAACATGATATCCTCCACAACCGAGTCTCGTGTAACAGTTCCTCCCCCGTGGCTAGACTACTCTTGGAAATATTACATGTGATGTTCTGTCTGGTTTGAGACAAATGATCCTATATTTTTGTTTGATTTTCTGACCATATAAAGATGAGAAAATCCTTTCTACATCTACATTTTAGCAAATATTTGAAATGCAATGTACACAGTACACGTTTCATCAAAAATATTATTCTTAAATCAATCAAAAATCGATAGAACCGCCAATTGTTTTCACACGTAGGGTAAATCTGTAAATACTTTGACAAAAACTGATTAACATAAACTTCATCGACCGATGTACTTTCATCTGGTAAGCTATCTCGGGTCTACAGTGGCACAGAGGTGACATAGATATATTTTATATTAATGCGTACATTACGTGCGCACGCATTAATATAAAATATATCTATGTCACAATACGATTTTTGGGGGCAATGCCCCCAGATTTAACAAACCGTCTTTCAATTTTCTTGTCGAGCTTATGACCAAACTGACAACACACAGAAAACAAGTTCTAAAGTATTTACCAAACATAACTTTCATATTGCATTTTGCAATTATATTTTCGATCCAGATATGATTAAATAGATCTACACATTTTATATCAACAATGTGTGTGAAGAAAACTAAACTGCATCATAAATATAAATTATAATAGATCTTCTTAATTAAGCATAAGAATAATAAAGACGCTTGATTTGATCACGTGATCGATTCTGAAACCGGCACTTGTTTTGATCATGTGACCTATTCTGAAATCCAATAACTAGTTTCAATACGCTCATAAAAATGTGTTCATGATTCTGCGTGAAAATGGCAACTACTAAGGAATTGCAACGCCACTGATAAGCCGATAGATTATTGATTTTTTCATCACCGTGCCTCGACACTGTTGTGGATGTGTATTACGGAGAAACTTTATCAGTTTGTGGCGATCAGTACCGTTTATCAGTAGGCGAATCTATAAATATGCGGCAACATCCTATAGATCCCGATTCGAAATCTGTTAAAATATCTTTTCTGTGCAGGTGTTATTTCTAAAATATTATTTCAGAAAATAGAGTGCTGAAATGAAATACTTTTCGCATGTCTAAGAAAATGTTTTCAAGAGATATGTTATTTATAAAAATTAATACTATATAAAAGATAATAATAATAAAAATAAAATAAAAAACAGTGGTTTACTTGAAATAGAATAGGTAGAAAAAATTCATTACTTATTCGTCAGTTTGAATTTATGACATTTGGTTCGTGGGGTGGGGGCGGGGATTAATTTGACAGTTTGATTTTTTGTAATTATTACCTAATCTAATAATCGTCAGTAGATTTTTTCTCTCATTTCGAATTCGTAAAATCAACTATGAACAGATTACTTCTGTTTTACACCAACTATTAAGAACATTTTAAATTTAAATTTAAACATTTAAAAGGCATATTTATGTACTTGGTCAGACCGTCCTTATTCGTGATTGTTTATTATGTATAATTATATATTTTGGTCTCGAAATCAGCTGTAAATCGTTAATCAAAATGTCTTGTCCACAAAATTTGCATAAAAATGAATTGAAATTCAAATAGTTACTAAAATTTAATACACTATTGCACGGATCATATCCATATTGGCAGACTCTTTGCGAAATATGCTTAATCGGCGGTTTCTTGCGTCGGCACCGGCGATTCTTTGCTATATATAGGTTGGCAGTTATAAAAAGTCAGATAAACACACCAAATTAATTAAGCTATAATGTTTCCAGATAGTCATTAGCCTAGAGCCTCTCTGTGCGTAATGCAGAGAGCCTGCCTGTGCATCCCCTTACAGAAGAAAAGGCCTGCTGCGTACTCTTGCTGTGTACATACAGCGTATATGATGCGTACATGATGTGTACTGAAATCAAGGGCTTTAAATAGTACGCAGAATATACACCACACATACACCGATAGTACGTTTGTAGTACACTTTTGACATGCAAATGAGCTCTGCCGCGTACTACTTGCTGCGTACATGCTGTGGACTACATAGTACACAGGATGTACGCTGGAGGAATTTAGTATGCGGGAAATAGTACGCAGCATGTACGCGGCACATACACTTTTCACATGCAAATGAGCCTGCGGTGTACTACCCCTGCGGCGTACATGCTGTGTACTCCTGCGGCGTACATTCTGTGTACTCCTGGCCAGAGTCCTGCGGCGTACATGCTGTGTACTCCTGCTGCATACATGCTGTGTACTCTTGTGGCGAAACTGCTGTGATAATGTAAATTCCTTACCCCACCAACTTTCTTATGCAAATGCTGATCATTTGGACAGAAAAAAAAACAGAAAAAAGATAAGTGACATGCATCAATAAGTATTTACCCTTACCAAAATAATGTAGATTGATGTTATCAAATAAATTAGTATGCTTTTCTTCATCCACTTTTCAATGAAATAAATCAATTTTTGTAGCATGTAATTTGGTAAACATCTGAAGAAAATGGCGTAACTGCATCAAGGGGAAACAACTTTAATGCAACTAAATATAAGTGTTATAAATTTCCAAGTATCAGCGGTGTACATGCAGTGTACTATTTTCTTGTACAAGTCCCTCCTGCGTACATGCAGTGTACTCCTTAAATTTTCAGAGTCTGTGCTGCGTACTTGAAGTGTACTAGTGACCTCCTGCGTACATGCTGTGTACTCGTCGAAATAGTACGCAGCATGCGGTGTATGTAAAATGTACTCCTCTGGCGTACTACTGTGTTCGCGGCTAGGGTTGGATACCGGTTCCCGGTATCGATACCGTACCGAATAATCACTTCGAAAAGTACCGGTATATACCGTTTCGTAAAGAACCGGTTCCGATTTCGGTATTTCCATAAAAGTAAATAAACAAAATAATTGCCAAATCCGCGGCAAAAGAAAGCAGAAAATAAGCAAATAGTATTTGAAACACAGCAATAACGCGATCGATATTGTTTACTGTGACACCGCTCCGAGTAACATGGAGAGCTGGCCTTGCGAATAATTTCGTATGCTAAATATTATTATAAAAACATCTTTTCCTACCGTTTTAAACTAAGTAAATCATACTTAATTGCAAAATATACGACATTTTTTGCTGTTTGTCATATTCTATCAAAACAAATGAAAACAAAAATGATTTGAATAAAAAGTTACGAAACTAAGCTATAACCTACGTAAACAAGTCATCGGTTTTCGCGAACTAATAGAAATACGTTATTGTTGGTTGTTTCAAGCGTTTTGATGGTTATTTTAGTAAGTGTTGAATTTAACAGTTCTCGTCAGTGCTGAGCAAGCATTACCACAGCCAGTGAGTCCTAGATTTAAATTGCACAGTGAGCGACGTATCTACTCTGTTTCTTTTTATTTTGGAAGACTAGTTTGTAAGATATGTTTATTTTTTTTACTCTCTCATAGTTCTAGGACAACACCAAATTAACAGACTTAAAATGTTTATATATCAAAGCAAATTTTCCTGTATAACTACTTAAAAGGGTGTATTTAATACTAACCAAATCATTACTTATGTGATGTACTTCAAAGCTTGGTATCGGTATCGTTAAAAATACCGTATCGTTTCGTTGGTATCAGTATCGGTATCGGACCGCTTCGTCCTTAACGATATCCAACCCTATTCGCGGCATATACACAGCAAATACTCAGCATGTACGCCACAGAGGCTTGCTTCTGTAAGGGTCATAACAAAAAAATAGAAAAAAGAAAAAAAAACTGGTATGCAGAGAGACCGCCGGTGCCACGTCAAAACCGAAAGTAAGTAGTTTTGAAAAATTCCATTTACATTTCGGCCTATTTATCTTTATTATTTGGAAGAATATTGATAGATGAATACAAATAGTGCGCTTAATATGTATGATATCAAAGCAAAAACTGGTTAAAGACTGTGGAAAAAGTCGGGCTAGTGTTCCATGTCAGTACACCATCAACAAATTTCATCGAGTTGCGAGCAAAATCGCTGATAATTAAAAACTAAACACTATAAAATATAGAAAGGACATTCTAATGTTCCGTGCTCTACTTATTTTGAGCAGCATACCTATGATCATGGATGGCAGCTCCATTTTTCGCCTCCCATACCAACCTGGGCACTATTTATTGCAAAAAATAGCCGGTGCCGACGCAGAGAAACCGCCGACATAGCAGATTTCGCAGAGTGCGTCGATATGGATATGTATCCCAGACTCACCAGTTTCGACGCACATAACAAGCAACATGGCCGCGCTTTTTCATTCAGTAACATACGTGACTCTATTAGATGTTGCATGTACAATAACCTTTTATGCATTGACTCATACCAATAACATCTTATTCTAAACAACTGACTGCCAGAAATCAAAAGGTAAACAACAACTAGTGTGATCGGCCATACTTTTTTCTAACACACCTATTTCGACGCATCTTACATGATACTTGTTACGAAGCTTTTGATTGGCTTAAATATTTGTGCAATCACTGTAAGTAATGTGCTACACCATAACTGTCATGGATGTTGCAGTAAAACTTGACATAAAAGCAGATGCAAGTAGATAATCAATATTAAGGCCAAATGATATAAATAAATCTGAAAACATTTAAACATTCATGAACATAAGGGGCTAAGAACATAAATAATCACTCTGCTTTTTTAATACACATTGTCTGATTTTTTTCTTTCATTTTTCGGGACTGCAGTGTTTACAGAGGAATTTGGCACATTTTGTTTTATACAAAACTTTAGATGAACCCAGTGTTTGCAGCCTACTTGGCAAGAGAAAAAAAATGAAGTGTGTAGTAATGATCGCATTGATATATAATGCGTACACCTTCCAAAACAGTGCATAAAATAGTGCGATTACATATGTCACATGGCAGTGATGTGACCTTGATAGCACCAAAGTCAGCTGCAGACGTACAAAAAAATTTCCAGTAACTTTTTTAATCTAAGCTTCCACAGGGACGTTTTTAAAATGGATGAAAATTTGCATTAGTAGAAACATTAAAAATCATGTATAGGGTAAATAAGAGTTGATAAATATCTTCAAATCCCGAACTTTGCAACCTTTTTATCGGTAAAATTAACCCATTACACCCAGTAACTACGTCATCGGAAACCCAAAGTTAATCGAGAACGAGGTCAAAACAGAAATGGCGTCGAAATAGGTGTGCGTTAAATTACGTGGTGCGACGATACTGTAAATTGGAGAGAGCATCCAGAATATGCATGTCATATAGGGGAGGTTTGAACCCATGGAGATGTTGTCAAAAGTTATTGCATCAGAATTTTGCGGGCATGCAGTAATTTCAGTTGGAACCACCACGCCACCGCAAATCGGGAGAGATATTTTTTTTTAACTTTTTCTTGAAATCCGACCTCACAATAGGGCCAATAGAAACACGCTTATTCTGGAAAAGTACAGCATTTCCCAAACTGTACATGTGCCCGATTCTTTAGTCTAAAGATCAGAACATTATGTATATGACTTGTTTAACATAATTATAATGTTCGGGAAATCCTTAAAAAAAAACCGAAGAAAACATTCATTCCCAGATTTTTATTTAAAAAAAAACGCGCCATATACGCTGATCAAACCGGTATTTGTCTGCAGGAAAATTATCGTTTAACGTAAAAAGTGTGCTAAATACTGTTATAATTGCGCGTACATATACGCACACTGGCAATAGCTTTATCAGATCAAGTGGTTCCAACGTTGTTTGAGCGGTGAATTTTACGCCGATCAGATGGAGAAATATGGCCGATACTACAAATTTCCAGTATTGTAAGTATGATTTAAAGGAATTTCTACCTGTTAAATAATGAATCAAATGAAAACGATGGGTGCACCTAGAGCGCAAATGTGTCTATGTTTTAGCACGTATGTCCATTTAGCTGAGATTTGTACCGTTTATTCAAACACTTCTGTACAGTCCGGCGGGGGAAGGAGATTTTTTACAGTTTTTGACAATGTCGCCTCAAATATAGTGTTTATCGGGAACAAGTAACTGTTCAAACACTTTTTATGTAAAGGGCTACCTCTTAAAACAAAGCGTGTGTATTTTCATAGAATTATTCAGGGTTATTTGTGAAAAATCGGCCAAAAACCTAATGCAACGCTGTTTCGAGTGGGTCTCTATGCAACGCAATCAAGTGGATACCATTGCGAAGTCTTATCCGTCTTAAAAGAGTCATTAAAGCCTAACAATGAATAAATTTAGAGAGTTTTATATCATTATAATGATCCCGCCATTTCTAATACATTGTACTTTTACATTTTTATGCTCGCTTAACATTTAACATATTTTTGCGGACATTAATAAAAAAAAACATCAACACAAAAATATATAGCTAGAATGAACATCGAACAATATCATGAAGTAAGTAATAGTAATAGTTCGTAAAAACAAGAACCAGTTCACGGATATTCATCTCCTTCACGAATGTTACTGAACAGCATACCAAAATCGGGTTGATTCTTTAAATCAGTATAGTTAAAGTTGGTTACTTTTTAGTCCCTTAAAACCAATACATTGCGATTTCATTCCTGATTTGTTGTGCATTTGAGCTGTCCATCCAAAATAAATAAAATTTTGTCCATGATAAAAGTATTGATCAGTTGTTTGTTCATATTTTCATTCATATTCCTGTGGTAGCGTTCATTAATTTTCAGAGAGATAAATCACAGAGAACAGGTCAGGGAAAAGACAATTTTTTTTGTCCTCCATCAAACATTCTAGCATAAAACTGCTGTTATTGCCACTTTTCGGGGGTGTTTTAACAGGAGAGAAAACGTGTGTTAACACAGAGATTCTCGCGCACCCGTGCTGTTATAACACCTTTTTATATATGCGCTTTCCATGGCAAAGCGTAAACGTATTACGGCCCCAAAACGGATAATTAAAAAAGAAATGAAGTCAACGTGAATAAACAACGTAGACTTTACCGCGCATTTCATGGAAATTCAATGACTACCTGGTTTTCACGCGTTTTATGCTAGAATAGCATTAGCGCATGTTCTTTTCGTGTTATAACATCTTCAGAATCCCTCGGGAATCGTTGGTACCCGAGGACTCTGGTACCAACCACTCCCTCGGGATTCTGCAGATGTTAGGCTATAATACGAAAAAACATGCGTTATCCCTACAGAAACGACGTAATAAACCTCTATGGTCGCCAATCAAAAATGAAAATACAAATGAAATACAGACACCAATGAAAGAAAATAAACGGACCAGCAATACTAATAGAGATGTGCAACAGTTGTACTATTTAACTGTCTCTAAACAAATAACAAAAGCGATGCTTGCCAACGGGTACTTATTCAATTTGATAAGAGTTAAAATAATGTTAAAATATGTATCTTTTGCTGCAGAAACTTGTCTCAGGATAGCATTGTCGCTTGCAATGTCTAAAAGTCTGTCTCTTCCTCTGTTAATTCTTCAAACATTTCGTCACATAAAACTCTCTCTTTAATACCTTATTGTGAACATGTCTTTTTCTTGATAATTTGGTGTTTGAAGTTCGAGTTAGCAGTCTTTTCGGGTTTTTTTGTGTGTGTGCTTTTATTATTATTATTATTATTATTATACTTTGAGGACATGAAGAAAACGCTCTTAATCGTTTGCTTGATGACACGTCTCTATTAGTATTGCTGGTCCGGTTATTTTCTTTCATTGGTGTCTGTATTTCATTTGTATTTTCATTTTGAACTGCGATCATAGAGGTTTATTACGTCATTTCTGTTTTATGGCGGACAAATAAAATATTGCCTTTTCCCTGGCCAATTTTAACGTTCTCTTTGATTTATCTCTCTGAAAATAAATGAACAGGAATATGATTGAAAATATATACAAACAACTGATCAATACTTTTATCATGGACCAAATTTTCTTTATTTTGTATGAACAGCTCAAATGCACAACAAATCAGTAATGAAATCGCAATTTGTTGGTTTTATGGGACTAAAAAGTAACCAACTGTAACTCTATTGATTTAAAGAGTCAACCCGATTTTGGTATGCTGCTCAGTAACATTCGTGGAGGAGACAAATATCCGTGAACTGGTTCTTGTTTTTACGAACTATTACTATTATTTACTTAATGATATTGTTCGATGTTCATCATAGCTTTATGTTTTTGTGTTGATGTTTTTTGACAATGTCCTCAAAAATACGTTGAATGTTAAGCTAACATAAAAATGTAAAAGTACAATATATAAGAAATGGCGGAATTATTAAAAATGATATAAAACTCTCTAAATTTATTCATTGTTAGGCTTTAATGACTGTTTTTAAGACGGATAAGACTTCGCAAGTAAGCCACAGAACGGTATCCACTTGATTGCGTTGCATAGCGACCCACTCGAAACAGCAGCGTTGCATTAGGTTTTTGGCCGATTTTTCAGAAACAACGCTGAATAATTCTATGAAAATACACACCCCTTGTTTTAAGAGGTAGCCCTTTACATAAAAAGTGTTTGAACAGTTAGTTGTTCCCGATAAACACTATATTTGAGGCGACATTGTCAAAAACTGTAAAAAATCACCTTCTCCCGCCGGACTGTACAGAAGTGTTTGAATAAACGGTATAAATCTCAGCTAAATGGACATACGTGCTAAAACATAGACACATTTGCGCTCCAGGTGCACCCATCGTTTTCATTTGATTCATTATTTAACAGGTAGAAATTCCTTTAAATCATACTTACAATACTGGAAATTTGTAGTATCGGCCATATTTCTCCATCTGATCGGCGTAAAATTCACCGCTCAAACAACGTTGGAACCACTTGATCTGATAAAGCTATGGCCAGTGTGATACGTATTTCATCATTTTTCGGACCGAGTAATTTTTGCTATGGGAGGTAATCCACCACTCCGCGATGATAATTTGCCACAGGTGCCCGTTATATTTTGGCCTAGTTTTCTTGGTAATTATCCCTGCAGATATACATTTATGTTACCAGTTTAATGTATTTCATCTATCTGAGGGTGCAAATGGTTTCTGATGGTTATATTCGAAGGCAGAACCACCAGAAATCTTGTTCTTTTTCCACGGGCGTTTCGTATCCTAATTTACTCGAAACTAACTGTATACGCCAGTTCGGTAGGTTCATTGATATGACGAATCACGGTTTTCATAGTGTTTAATGTATTTCTTATATCATGATATTGATAGTTTGAAATGCAGGTGTATATTAAATAACCTAAAATTTAAAAAGACAATGTTATTTTGATCAACAAACATAACAAACAATATGAATAATAATATCATCATATATCATGTATGTTTTTAAGAAAACAGTTACTGAATTTTAGCAATAGTTGGAATGGAAAAAGGTAGATCTATAAAAATATTTTTTACAGGTGTTTGTGTGTTAACTAATGACGACTCCTTATTAAAATGATGCTTATTTGTAACAAAAAACATTCCTGACTTTTTTAATTGATAAGTATTGTACACATTAGAAAACATAGCCTAGATTTTTTCAATGTCAGTTCAAGGAAATCCTGTTCCTTTAAACTTGCACATATTGGAATATTTTGACTTTCTTTCCAAACTTTCATAAAGTGTTACAAAGTTTGCCTGTTTCTGTTAGAGTGTCAAGAACACATGATGTCAGGACATAGAGTGCAAACAGAAGTATTGAAGAAATTGAAATACATTGTATAGCTTTATCTTTTTCATTTTATCAAACCTGGCAATTTTGTTTGTGGATGAACAACTGCTATTGAAACAAGACTAGATTTTTTATCTTTACCTTTTGAACAAAATATAGAAGTGTATTGAACACAAAGTTAATAAATTTTATTGTTGTGCACTCTTAAAGTTGTGACCACTCCATTTCTTGCCACACACAAGTGCATTACATAATGCCTGCATGTACTTCCCTGACATGAATGGGTTACATCAAGTCTTGAAACTGCAAAGCATTGCCCCCATCAGTCCTCTCAGTACTTTGATTTTTAGCTCACCTGTCACAAAGTGACAAGGTGAGCTTTTGTGATCGCGCGGTGTCCGTCGTCCGTCCGTGCGTCCGTAATCTTTTGCTTGTGACCACTCTAGAGGTCACATTTTTCATGGGATCTTTATGAAAGTTGGTCAGAATGTTCATCTTGATGATATCTAGGTCAAGTTCGAAACTGGGTCACGTGCCATCAAAAACTAGGTCAGTAGGTCTAAAAATAGAAAAACCTTGTGACCTCTCTAGAGGCCATACTTTTCATGGGATCTGTATGAAAGTTGGTCTGAATGTTCATCTTGATGATATCTAGGTCAAGTTTGAAACTGGGTCAACTGCGGTCAAAAACTAGGTCAGTAGGTCTAAGATTATTAAAACCTTTTGACCTCTCTATAGCCATATTTTTCAATGGATCTTCATGAAAATTGATCTGAATGTTCACCTTGATGATATCTAGGTCAGTTTCGAAACTGGGTCACGTGCGGTCAAAAGCTAGGCCAGTAGGTATAAAAATAGAAAAACCTTGTGACCTCTCTAGAGGCCATATTTTTCATGAGATCTTCATGAAAATTAGTGAGAATGTTCACCTTGATGATATCTAGGTAAAGTTCAAAACAGGGTCACGTACCTTCGAAAACTAGGTCAATAGGTCAAATAATAAAAAACCTTGTGACCTCTCTAGAGACCATATTTTTCAATGGATCTTCATGAAAATTGGTCAGAATTTTTATCTTGATAATATCTAGGTCAAGTTCAAAACTAGGTCACATGAGCTCAAAAACTAGGTCACTATGTCAAATAATAGAAAAAACGACGTCATACTCAAAACTGGGTCATGTGGGAAGAGGTGAGCGATTCAGGACCATCATGGTCCTCTTGTTATAGTATGTGCGATGATGTTTTCTGTACGTGCACTAGTACGTGCGCATGTATTACTTTATACGTACGAAGATGTTTTATTTATAGTATGTGCGATGATGTTTTTTTGTACTAGTACATGCCCACGTATTAGTTATTACGTGCACACGTATTAAAATAAAAGAACATCTATGTCACCTCTGTGCCAACGTAGGGCGCTTCTTGGCCACTCTGTTATCATTTAGCAGCGTTGTCGTTGTATGGCGCATTTTTTTTTTGCTGATGATACAAAATGCACGTCCTAATTTTCAATGGAAAAGTAAATGCCTATTATAACTAAATTTAAAAAATGGCATGACAAAATTTTACCTTTGTGCCTAACCGTCTACACCGAAATAAATTCTATATTCATAACCTATGCCTTTCATCCATTTTCACATGTTTATTTGTGTATGATACTGTTTACAGAAGTAAAATAATTGTTGGCAAAACCGCACAAAAATACTTCTCGCAACTGTAAAGTTTATTTTATGTAAACAGATGTTTTGCACCAAGTTTTCAATGTACGAAAATAAAAGGGAAAGAGTCTGAACAAAATCTGGCAGCCCAAGCTCCTCTGTCTATTAGCCGTGCCCTTATTATTGAATCTGAAAAAAAACTACCACCAGCAGAGCTTTTATTCCACGGGTGTCGAAGACCCGTGAGGCTTATGGTATCCGTCGTTCGTTGATATAAATCATCAAAATCAAAGTGGAAATGCCCTATTAATTAAATTCCATAGTCCTGGTACAGCTGAGTTAGCCAGATCTTACCTATCGCATGATTGGTTTGTGCGCCAGACTTACACGTACATTCCTGTTTTAACTTTGTATGTTTGCTGAATTATTCGTTATAATTATTGCTATTCAAGATATGTGTTGCCCAGAAAACCCCTCGAAATTGATCGTATTACGTCTATATTTAAGTGTACATTTCCATTTACGCCGAAAAGGTCTTACTAATAATAATAATTATAGAACGCTACAGAGACAAACTTTTATTTATTCATTGAGGTTATTCGAAGTTATACATTAAAAAATGCAAGCTAGTTTGAATAGATGACAGAGTATTTCAGTACTACTACACGCCTACTCTATCATAATTATCTTAAGGTTTATTCAGTATCCTGTCAAACTGGCTGATGACTCGTAAATATCAACCATAAATCACTGTGTCAAATGTTTTTACAATTTCAGAGCAAAAAAAAACAACAAAAAAAAGACATTTATTTTTCGTAAAAATTGTATTTTACATAAAAATATCGTGCCTTAAATTAGTAGTAGTGTCATTTGGCGACAATGAGAGGAAGTGCAGAACGGTATGAACTATCAAATTCATCTCTCCTCCTGGCGCTCTTCAGGAATTCGTGTTTAATTGCACAAATTCGATTCCACTTTTATTTCAATGCTTTTATGCGACTCAATTTGTTTCCATTATTAAGTAGGGTAGACTTAGTGTTACGTTGTCATGCAACAAAACAAGTCATTGTCGCCTTTTCGCTTTGTGGCGCGCGCCAGGGCGAAATGTGAGATTTCTGGTTTTAGCGCATTGTCATCTTTTCGCTTTGTCGCGAGCGAAAAGGCGAGAGTTAGAACTTGACAAGCGAAAACAAGCGAAAAACCACAAGGCAAAATAGGAAGATTTCTAATGTGCCTTGTGCGTTAAAAATCTCGCTATTTTGTCGCCAAGCCCGGGACAAAGCGAAAAGGCTTCAACGCGCCAAAAAGAAAAATCTCGCCTTTTCGTTTTGTCGCCATCCTGTAGCCTATGCGCATACCATTGTTATGAAATGTAACAGTTGCAGGAACGTACCACCTGAATGATTATTTTATACAGCGCAGGGAGGGCCCTAGATAATGCTGGAATAACTTTTGGCCCAACCCAATTGTATGCATTTAATGCTTGTATGTAATGTTACGTATACATGTGTGAATATATGAATATATATATATATATATATATGATTCAACTAAATACAGCGCATACGCTACAAGGAAGGCGACATAGCGAAAAGGCGAGATTTCTGGTATTGGCGGATTGTCGTCTTTTTTGTCAAAATGTTATTTCTAAAAAAGTAAGTATAACGTTAATAAAATCATTGTCGTTCACATGCATATTATATCGCGCGCACCTTCGCATTTGATTCAATGAATTATAAACTTGTTCAACGTGCGATATATTACAAATAAGATTTGAGACACACGTCATTATCTGTACATTAGAGCATTTCAATGAATTGAGAACCGGATATAGCCAGTTACTAACCAAAGTTTACTTTGTTAAGTTATACATAAGAAAAATAATATTGTTTGGAAAATTAAATTTCATGACAAGAGCTTTCGGAGGACAGCGACGCTCGGCTATTCAATAGCTTTGTCAATTATTAAATAAATACAAAAGTCGAAAAAGGGGCATAATTTTGTAAAAATGCAAAAACAGGGCTATGGAGTCTGCATAGTGCTTCTCAGCTCATGAGTGGACAAGTGTGTGAAGTTTCCATCCCATTAGTGGATACTGAGATACCAGCTTACATACAAAAACTTAACCAAAAACTGAAAAGTGGGAAAAGGGGCATAATTTCAAAAAAAATAAAAAAACAAAGTAGAGTTATGGGACCTGTTTAGTGCATCATGACAGTGAACAAGTGTGTGAAGTTTCAATTAATTCCCCTTAAGTAAGTACTGAGATACCAGCTTACATACAAAACCTAAACCAAAAATTTCCAAATCTAAAAAGGTGCATAATTTTGTAAAAAAGCAAAATAGAGTTTTTCAATGGTCCCACCCACTGAAACATGTGCAGTGTAAGTCAGTTTATCTCTTTGAATAAATTTGTGAAGTTACAATCCATTCCCACAAATGGTTACTGAGATACCAGTTTACATACAAAAACTTAACCAAATCGGGACGCCAACGCCGACTCACGGGCGAGTCCAATAGCTCTACTATTCTACGAATAGTCGTACTAAAATTACGCTTATTCGACCAAGTATTGTTAAGTTTAACTATTTCATGGATATAATGGTCAACAGAAGTTTTGACCAATCAGAGTGTCAGCTACCAGATTCCGGTACACGTAGTACAGGGACGCAAACTATTGCATCCGTCAAAGGAGGTCTTCCCGCTAGTCTCCATAGCGACAAGCTTAGATCGACTCGTTACCCATAGCTGAGATCGAGAACCTCACAGTAATTTCTGGTGTCCCAGCTTACTGGTACCACTTCCCCAATTGAAACAGCTGCCTCCGACAATACGCATTAGGACTCTACCAGGAATATTTGAATATATTGGAATTGCCTTGAACTCTTATTCCTTCCTCAGTATGTAGCTTGAAAGTATCATATAAAGCCCACATTTCGGATTAGACATTTATCCAACTTGATCAGAATAATGGTCTTGATAACATTTAGGCTAAGTTTGAAACTCGGTCAATTCGGATGAACAGCTATTTTACCAAACTGAATTTGAGAACAACTTTGTGTGCCCAATACTTTTCATTTCCATATACCTAAACTTAAAATAATTTATCAAGATCAATTTGGCATATGGGTCATAATCAGTCAATAAGTAGGTCACTAAATGCAACCATGAAAATTCCTTCTCACATTGCAAAGGCAATGTTTCTGCAACTCCCGTCTAATGGAAATCAGCATCGTTATATCACCTCCTGTTCTATCAGTACTACATAATGAAGGCGGACACATTGATTTGGTCTCTAACAAAACCACTGGCCGTGAGTTCTACGATTTTCAATAAAAGGTTTGAGACAAGCAATTACCCAGAAGCACGATGAAAAGGGGTTCAGAAAGGTGATCCCTAGCCTGGCTCCCTGGCTGCATGGTTATTTTTAATATAAATACTGCAAGCAAAATAAAATCTTAAGCCTCTAAAATAGCACATTTTATATGATGCCTGGTGAACTTTGGCCAATGTAACCCTAGATTACCCCTGTAAACTGTTAACTACTGAGAACCCTATCAATTGTAAGGCAATTAACTATCCTACCTAATGACAAGTACTACTTACCAATTTGATAATACATGTATGTTGTTTCATTTGAATGTGTTGTTATTTTCTGGAAGCCCGTTCATGATTCAACAGTTTAATGGTAAACGAAGTGTGAAATACTGTCTATGGATAGTAAGTTGAAATTAACACAAACTCAGGATCTTTTTTGATGAATTTAAGGTTTTATTACTTGTTAATTACGGACACTCCACCTAAAGAAAATGTTTTGGTAAAATTAACCCTTACATCAAAAAAAGTTCAAATATATTCTATGCGCTGAAATGAAAGAAAACAGAAAAAAGAGTGCTCGTTCAAGAAAAAAAAACAGACTTGTGGTACAGAATTGGGCGAGCTTGAGTATTAATATTTCGGAAGATGACCACAGCGAAATTTGCTGTAATAATTGTGCTAATGAAATGGCTACGTATAACTCGCGCGTGGCATATAGTTTTAAAAAAATGGAAGTTTACACACTGGTTATTCGGGTACCTACTCGTGTGAGCGATACCGCCCTCGTGTGATTAATGTACATGTTGATGAACAGGAAATTCACACCTATAACAGGTAATTATGCCGTATTTTACTGACAATTTGAAAAGTTTTAGTATTAAATGTGAAAGGTCAAACTTTAACTATATCCATGTCAAATATCTATCTCATATGATCTGAATAACTGTGAAAAGAATACGTTTTTTGTCGCGAAAATGAAGATATTTTAAGGCGATGGTATATATTTTCACGATTAATGGTATTATTTCGGATTATATTAGGAATTTTTTGTTAGAAAAATGAAAAGCGGTCATTATGTGTGTTAGTGTTAGTCATTGCTTTCATTTCACAAAAACTTGAAGCACAGTAAAATTAGATCGATTTTTTCGAAGACGATGTCTAGAAAATAAGATACCTCTGACGCTGTACCATGGTACCATCCTCGTTGTTTCTGTCAATCAAGCGGATACCGTCCTCGTTATTGAAATTAATATTACATTGACGCAGATCCCTTTTCTAAAATTTAGCGATTATATGAAATGACCAACAAGGATGAAGATAAATCTTTGGTTTTTTATACCCTCCAGCTACTGGAAGCAGCCTATCCGAAGAAAAACTTCTCACATAATTTCTTCAAGTTCGCTTTCAAGATCCATCTACATAGACACATTCTTAAGTGTATTTTCAATTGAATATTGCGACTTCCATACGTTTTGTCTTGTTATTTAAGTTGTTATGGGGTACAAAACATTTGCAACAAAAAAAAACAAATTTAAAATTGTTCAGAATGATATGATTTTTGTCAAATATTTTATTTGGATCGACCCATGTTCAGCTTCATTTTGAGGAATAAAGCCAGTAATTCGGTCGAAAATGTGCTTCGTTTGAGTAGTCGAAAGAAGTCAGTAGTAAATAGATCCTTGTTTTACCATTTTTTTTTGTGCGAAAATTCGAGTAGAACAAGTGCATTAATCACACCTTTTTACTGCTGGAATACATAATGCATGGAATGAGATGAGATATGTTATACACTTCACATACAAGTTTTGCAGATCGAAACCGAAAGTAGGGGGTTAATTGTGCGGGCAGGAGCATATACGCGCCATTTAGGGTAGCAGACCACAACTGACCGGCATTTTACTAGGAACTATTCAAGTCCCTCTTTATTTTTATCGTTACTTTAACTTAATAACTACGATAGAACTTTCATGAAAAATAGGTGTTGGAAAAAGTGATGTTCTATTAGAAACAGAATATTGAACTACTGGTGTACAATTTTTAAATGGTTAACAAGAAAAGATGAACTGTATACTTTACAAGTTCATGTATAGATACCATCAGCAAAATGTAAATTATTGTTCTTGGATTTCATATGTAAAAGAATCTTTAGAACAACTTGGATCTGCTGCATTCTGGTCGAATCAGTCAGTACTTTCAGCAGTGTATTCCGCAATACTCTTACTTTGATTTGGACAGAGTAAAATGATTTACCAAATGACTTTCAACTGTTAAATGTAATGCCATTTCAACGTTTATTTCAAAGTAATGATAGTACTCTTCTTTTTAAGTTAGCATTGTTTGTACAGAAACTACTTCAAAGTTTTAGGTAGGGATAGGGTTTTGTCACTGGTAGTTATTTGCTGGTTAGTTAAAACAATGTTTTCAACCTGGTTAATTCTTAATGTACACCATCTTCTATATTTTAGCTTACAACATATTTGTATCAGATCTATTTTGACCGTAAAACTACTGTTTTATTTTATGTATTAGTGTTTGTGTTGTTAAATTAGTTGTTATTATAATGCTGATGCCGTATGGGTCTAGTTATAAATAAAATCTTGAAATCTTGAATCTCACAGATTTCCTCCTAGACGTACATTTAGCGTTTACAACCGCTGTGAGGAGTGTGTGAACAAACACTAAAAAGAGATAGAATCTGATACCCAGACTTCCATATCTGCTTCTGTTTCTTTAGTTAGTCACCTGTAAGACACTTATACAGTAGTATATATTGTATGCACTTGTAAACAAGTCGCCTAATAAGCACTATCTTAACGGAGGGTGCGCCTATGAACAGAGGCAAATATTACAAGATACGATAAAGGCAGATTTATGAAGCCGAAGAATCTCCCTAAACAAATACATGCCCAGAGAGAGGGCCCAATTTCCCTTTCAGGAAGAAAAAAAAGGTCTAAACAATAAGCACTTTTGCTCGGTGTGCGACAGATTTGTTCGTTTTCATAATGAGACTGAAGGAGAAAAAGAAGAACTTCAAGAAGGCAAGATGATAGAATGCGTAGAATAGAGGGTGGTTGTGAGGGAAGATTTCATATTGGTGAAATATTGCTAACACGATCCACTCCCATTCTTTACATCTTTAACGTTAAAATCTAATCAAATAGATCTACTAAAGGTCGGGTTTCATATTTCCAGTTCTTATTTCCAGATCCCCAAAGCAATTACCTTTAATTGCGTTTATTTAGTGTACCGTATGCGGAAGCAATCGCTGCGGGGAGTTTTATAAATGTTCATTTACATAACGAGGACGGTACCCATGTGCAAACGGGTAGGTATCTTTGTTTATTTTCATCCATCGTCAGAGGTACCATCAAAAACAGCAACAGGATGCATATAATTGAAATTTTATCAACAAAAAGAACTTGCAGGTACATGATCCAAACGTTTTGTAGTAGAGTATGTATAGTTCCACCAAGGTGAGTGGCAAATTCAGTTATCTCAACTTTGAACAAAGAAAAATACGTCTCAAAACATCAAAAAACGTGAATTTCGCTACATTTCTTCAAATTTTATAGTCATATCAATATTATGGAGGACTGATATTTTCACCAGTGCAAATTAATGTATTTCCTCGGACGATTCTGTCTTTAAAATGTTCAACATGCTTAAATATGAGTCATACGTTGGCATTGTTTTATATACCCTATACAACCTACATGTATATAAATCACACGAGGGCGGTATCGCTCACTCGAGTAGGTACCCGAATAACCAGTGTGATTTATATGGGGCATACATTGGAAAATTGAGAAAATATTTGAATAAAACAAATAATTGAAACAAAAATGTCCAATGTCATTTAGTAAAAGTACTTTCTGGTGGGAAGGATCATTAGTCAGTTACTTCCACTGATTATGTCCAAGAAGTAGATTGGTCCTTCCTCTGTTTTTATCGTTGACTTCTTTATAAAAAGCATACTTATTTTGACCAACCGCAACATCTTGGATAAATGTTATAACGAAAATGTCAGAGGAATCCAACTGAAAGGGACCAATGTAATATTTGGTTATCCTTTGTTCCTCATTAGCTTCGCCTCATTAAATGTGATGGTTAGCACATGAAACCCTTAGATAAACAATGTGACAGTGATAGCAGCTGATTATCACTAAAGGAAATTAATGGGAATTTGTCTCACAAACAACTTTCACCAGTCCCTATATTTTGAGCCAGTGGCAATAAAAATGTCAATGTAGAAGGACCTGCTGGAGTTACTTCCCTCTTAATGAATAAACTTATATATGTATAAATGAGAACAAACAAGAGCCAGTCTAGGTGATCCCGGGACTCGGGCATAAGCATTTTACTGGTAAATAGTATGACCAAAATGTTTGCAATATATGAATAAATGGTGTGAGTCAGATTTTTTAAAATGATGTACACTTAGAAATTCAAGATCTACAGCTGACGCTTTTCCTCATAAGGCTATAAAACTAAACGTAATTGTATAATCACTATGAAAATGTATTTGGTAGAGCTTTATCAAGTAAGCTGACAGAACATGGAGTAAGGTGTAAAATGATCTTTTTATTTTTCTTTACGTACTGCTTGTGTCAAATTCAATGCAAAGTATCGATCGTCAGACTTTTTCGATGTACTCTTGGCTTGAAACAAGGAGAGGCTTTTTTTTTTATCCTATTTTGAAATTTTATAAAAACATGTATACACCTTAACATACTGTCAATGACTTAGATTTATTATCCAAATATTTGTTACTTTTTGCAATGTTAATAAAACTGAAATGTACGTTATGGAGAAACAGAAATCTATTCATAATTTAAGCGTAACTATAAACGAACAAGTGGTAGAAACTGTTGATGATTTTACCTATCTTAGAGGAATGAAATTTTGTTATGCAGCCAGCTTAAACTCTCTCAGATCGAGGTCTGAGAGACTATCACAATTTAGCAACATTTGATAGAGTTAACTTCGATGTTAAAACAAAACCATACCTTGATGCAGTCATGTTTGGATCTTAGGTTTGGGTTATATATAAGACATTGCTAAACTTCAGTTTAGATTTGCAGTTATGGTGAATTAGGATAATTTTTCGCTTGTCAGTTTTTTGTAAGAAAACGGTCTAAGATTGATAAGAACTTATAAAGACGCTTGGATAATGACATATTCATTCTGTTATAATGGATATCGGATTCCCATATATTTTTTAAGAAATGTTGTCAATTTCAATTATGATGTTATTGTACTCCCCACCCCACCCACCCCAAAAAACGATTACTATGTTACTGTGCTATATACATAGAGTCTGCATATGCAATCTTATGCGCGCCTAATCTCCCGAACCGTTGCAAACAATTTCCTGTTAGGTTCTTTCAGAAAAATATTCTGCAGAGTTACGGGACTTTGTTTTTGTTACTAAATTATATACGTATTGTATACATACAGTCCATATAATTATTGTGTGCGTCAAATTGCAATGTATGTGTCAGTGTGTGTGGGGATACATTCATCACCATCACCATTCACCACCACTAACAGACCAGTTTCTACAAGAATGGCATGCCTGTATTGAAAATATCCCAAAACTTGACAACTACAAACATTTTAAAACACAATATCAATTTATTGATGAGTACTAGGATATTTATATATACAGCCAAACCTGTCTGCAAAGACCTCCCTTTGGAAATGAAAATGTTGAGAATGACATTGGATATTTAAACACAGAACGATATTGGACATTCAAACCCAGAACGACATTAGACATTTGAAACAAGAACGGCATTCGAAACCAAATTCGAAACATTCGAAACCAAAAACTTCGAAGCAAGAACAACATTGGACATATTAAACAAGAACGACATTGGACATTCAAACACAGAACGACATCATACTATTTATTATACCGTAGTAAGATAGTACACGTCATGGTGTGCATTCTGGAAAGTTAGTTATACTTTACCATATATGTTTGGGAATTCGAATGTCCAGTGGCGTTTTAAAATCGAATGTCCAAATGTTGTTCTTATTTAAATGTCTAAAGGCGTTCTGGACTTGAATGTCCAATGTCGTTTTGAATTCAAATGTACAATGTCGTTCTAAGTTTGAATGTCCAATGTCGTTCTTGTGCGTGAATGTCCAATGTCGTTCTCAATTTGAATATCCAATTTCGTTCTACGTTTTGAATGTCCAATGTCGTTTGTATGTCGTATGTTTAACTTCTCGTCAAATTCATGCTGTCGTTCTCTGTTCCAATGTCCAGTGTCGAATGTTGAATTTCTCGCCATCTTCACACACTTAACAGCAGAAATGTGATAAAACAACATAGTTTTAGTTGTATTCAGTTATAAATCTAATCCAAGAAAATCATTCCATATTAAAGGGACATGTCCCAAATGTTTGCAATGTGAACGGGGGAATGGTGGAGGGAATTTTTTGTACGATAAGTTCAGATATGCCCATGAAAACTCCATAGGATTAAAACTTGTCAAACTAATACTTGAACAGATCTGAATAGGAATATAAATACAGATGCGGAATAGCAGTGTGGTGTTACATTAAGCAAGACAAATATCCAGCTAAATTGATACACATGAACAAGCAGTTTTCAATGACAAACTTTTTAAAAAATATTTACGGAGGAAATGTTGAATAAAAAACACTTTTTGCTGTCCATTATATTCAGAGTTAATTTTTATTTTATATTAAACATCTTTTCCAGCAATGAATCAGTTCTAATATGATGTCAGCGAACAATAAAACTATCAAAATTTCTTCATAAGCATTTAAATCATGATCTAGTGTTACAGAAACAATGTAATCTATATATTGCATTGTAGCGTGTTTTTTTTCTCCATTATACATGTGATTTGTATGTATGTCAAATTTTAAGTGATTTATATTCTGTGTTTTGTATACATGTATTACCAAAATTGATCGCCGAAAAGATGCAATAAAATTTGAAAGTTGAACTGTGAACTCAATGAATAAAAACTAAAACCATGAAATGTATAACGGCTGACCATGTGAAAATCAGTCAAGTGGAATTATATGTATAATCTAGCGCAGAGGACGGACACAGTAGCTCATCCTGAATTATTTTTTCTTTCTTACTGCATTTTTACAGATATCAGTATTCTTAACAACAAACAAACACTTAGGCAATTTAGTGCAGTTACGACACTGCAAACATTTGGGACGTGTCCCTTTAATATGGAATGATTTTCTTGGATTAGATTTATAACTGAATACAACTAAAACTATTAAGGCAACAGCATTCTATACCACTAAACAAAACATACTATAATGGAATGTCTTTTGTACATTTGTTTTTGGCCGGAAACATGCCAGTTTAAGTAATTAATGTTTAAACATTAATGAGAAATGTCTAGTTTTATACGTCAAGAACATAAAAAACCCGGAGAGTATTAAGGCTTCAAATGCTTGTAAGACAACCTTAGGGTATTATACTAAGTGACAAAAACGCGTGTGTCGAAAATGCATTTATTAATGTATTGTTCTACAAGGTAAAGAAAACAATAATGTTCAAGGTCTTTCAACATAGGTTTTCATGCAAAAATAAAATTCTTGTTTACCAGATATATGACTGATAAGCCCTAGTAAAAAGAAATGTAGTGATCGCATGTGCCGTGGTGTTAAATAGTTACTTTTAGCACAAGACCAAGCAATAAATCTTCAATCCTAAATTTCATGTACCACATTTATAGGCGTGATATACTTTTAAAACATATCAAAAGCCGTAAACAACGCAAGAAGTAGGCGCGTTTAAGTATTGTTTGTGGATACTCGTTACCTGGGCGATCAGGTAATAGACATTGTATCAGGTATAAAACTGGTTGCTTGGCTGTCACGCACACTAGTTGACGGATACTTGACATTAGATTTATTGTTAACAGCCCGAAAAGTTTAAATCAGTGCCAATTTTTTGTTGGAGAGAATTGAGTTTTATAATTATAAGTTTAAAAGCATTTTAAGAACATGGACTTTATGTGGATTTGTTTGATAATTGCGGCAGTTACCTGCAGTCGCTACAATGCGTTTATTCTTTCTAAACCAAAAGCACTATCTGTTGACTGCTCTTCCCAGGGAAATAAAAATGAGTTTAGATATCGGTTAAAGCTGCGTAAAAACGCCGAAGACCAAACCACCATATGGCTGTTTAAACATGAAGAGCTAAACATCCATTTTAGGATGCCAAACTCTGCCATCATCGATGTTTTGGACGTACGTTATTCAAACGACGGCGGTGTGGACACTGTCGCTTTGAGCCTGAATAACAAGGAACTTGGGCGCTTCAAGACACGGGTTCACTTTGGATGGGGGGACTTATGGAACATGTTTGAATCTTCCGGCCCTATTGGTGGCTATCAACATATGGACGCCGGTGAACACAAACTCACGATATCTATTGTGGACGCAGATCGATATGGTGTGGAAATTGACTATATACGTTTCAACGTACACGGTTCAACGGTTGACCATATTCACAAGGACCAGTTCAGCTGCGTGCACAATCCTGCAAACTGGAACGAAATAAGTTTGAGACAGATATTGCGGAGGAAAAACATTTAACTGATTTTCAACATTATATAACAAAAATTTGAAATATGTACTGAAAAATGTACTTGCGATTGGGATTGATTTAATGATCGTAGAATTCCAGTGTGATTGTGTGTGAATTGTGCTGTCTGAAGTGCTTGAAAAAGAGTCAGAATTCACATCAATTACTTTACAGACTAGTTATATATATAAGAAGAACGATAACAAGCCTCCAAAAATGCAAAATGTCTATTTTTGGATAGTTAAATTTTAAACAATAGAAATCTGTAATTTGTTTTACATTAACTGTACATGGACATTAAATTCATTCTTATAAATTGAGTGTTTAATGTTTCATTCAGATTGCACGCAATGGAGATTAATCATTTTGTAACAGCAAAAAAAGACCCATCGATTCATTTGTTATTATTATACCTCTCATAAATGTCCAATGCAAATTTCTCATTAGTCGAACTTGAATAATATATCTTATTATCCCTCACTTTTGTCTACAATGGTAAAATCCCATTACCCGAAAAGGAGATATTTTGACTATCAGAAACATTTTCAGTTTTTTTGACACGTGACCATGCGAAAGTGACTGTCAGGTCATGTGACCGCGCTGATATTTTGAATGTCATATAAGGGCAAATAACTGCTTCAGGTATTTAGCCATATGATTGCCTCCCTTGTACACAATGTCATATTGTAATGACGTCGCTATTTGGTGTGTACACAACTGATTACCGCACTAAAGATGAAACTGTTGAATTAAATGAATCAAAAACATTTTTAAAACGTTTTTATGTGTTTAGTTTTGTTCGGTATAATAAAATAGATATCATATGGCAGCGTGTGTGACATTGATATTGTCAACCCTCGGAACAGAATGTCACCACTCGGCTATCGCCTCGGGTGACATTCTGCCCTCGGGTTGACAATATCAATGTCACACACGCTGCCATATGGTATTTATATAATCGTCACCTTATTCTTAATCAAATGTCTATCACACGGTATTAATGTTTGGTTGCTGTTTATTACACTTTAAAAATGCAAAGGGTACTTCTTGTAAAAAAAGTTATTTCAATGTCAAACAGTTCCGAAATATTAATAAAAAGTTCGTTTGAGAAGATTTTTTTATAATCTTAAATAATTACATTTGCAGTATTTTCTAAACAGGGACAGAATACAGTTACCTGATTTTTTGCTCTTGTTACGAAATACGTAACTGTGTATTAGACATTTCTAACGTAAACGTAAATCGGAAACGGATTACTGAATCCGTAAATGTTATTTGCAAATAATGGTCTAAGGGAGATACTATTGCATTACTATTGGATGAAATTGTCTCCCATAGACCACAAATTAGCCTAAAAATTTACGAATTCAGTATTCCGTTTCGTAATTACGTTTACGTTAGAAAGGTCTATTTTTCTTTCTTCCGAAACATGAAAGTAGTAACTTTTACTGAGCCCCTTTTGACGCATTCCTTTATGTGTTTGAATAAAAGGTTTTGTTATAAATACATTCTTCTAAATCATTTCTACAAAAATTCTCTTTGTGCTGTTAATGAACATTTGAGTAGATATTACGTCTTTTATATTTTAACGACCTTTTTATGTGGCGTACTTCTGTAGACGCGCCGTTTTGTGGGGCGTACATCGCTAATTTTGGCATAAAGCTCCCCTAAAACATTAATTTACGCCATGATATATATTTTTTTTTGTAACTTGTTATACTATTCTCGCGTTAAACAGATGAAACAGAAAACGAACCTGAAAGTGAACGTCCGAGTTCGAAACCGACTTCATACTTCAGTTTACTCGAATGTTTGAAGAAACTAGAGAATTACTGACCAAAATTACATTACCATGGGGAGCTTGAATAGTCTGCAGCTCGTACTGAATATATTGCTTCTTTGAACACGTTGAATTTCGATGAAAATAAGTAGTTAAGTAGTTTTTCTTACCGCACCACATAGGATGTTGACAAAATCAACAGGAAATGCCGATAATGGAGCGTTCAATATACCATGTATGTAGCGTACTCACCGTAAATGCAATGTATACGTTGGACACGGTGTTACTAGTGAAACTTTTTAGCTATTCATCTATTCATATATATATATATATATATATATATATATATATATATATATATATATATATATATATATATACATACCTTCAAAACAAATCAGTCACTTTAAAATGCTGTTTTTCATCTTTTAGCTGTCAGTTTATTTGATCACTCGCAAGAGGACAAGGGGAAGTACAGTCGTTTATAGGTTGTGCCTCTTCTCTAACAACCTTAGGACGGCCAGCACATATTTATGCAATCTCGCCAGGCATAATTATGTACGTTTTTGACAACACAGAAAATGACGTCAGCTATTTCCGGAAGTAAATAAATGAAAGAAGAAATGCTAAACTTGAAAACGAAAGCCGCATTTTGATTCGTAGATAGTCAGGGGTCACGCGTAGGGGTCACCCCGTCTAAATGTATGCGCGTGGACTTCTTTTTTTTTTTTTTTTTTTTTTTCCTATTGGGGAGCCAATTTTCAGCACTTTATTACGAATTGAAATTACCTGGGCTTAGTACAACATGTCAGCTTTTAATCTATGAAAAAAATATTTGAGCTCTGGATAAACAGAAATCCCACAGGGGTCCGTAACGGACCAAGGGTACATCGATAATTTTGGAACTTCATCAAATCGCTCAAAATGTCATTTTTGATGTTGTCTATGTGTCAGTATATGCCTCAGATGTAAGATATAACCGTATTTGAGAGCTGCAGACCTAGACATTTCAGAAATATTTTCAAAATAAGTTTCGTGTAATAAATGTTGTTTCTACGGAAGCGTGAAAGGACCATCAGACGCTAATACGTTTTAGTACGTTATGGCTGCGGAAAGGATATAGTGAATAGTTTCTTGCCAGAAATGTTATGCTAAGCAGAACGGTGTTGCGATAAATTCTGAATTTGTAAACAAGCAAACAGTGTTAGTCTGGTTATGGTTAAACATAAATAAAAAAGAAAGTTTCAACTATGACATAAGAAATGACAATCGGTAGTACATTGTATATTGTAAAAATCAAAGGCAATAACTCTTTACTAGATATTGGAGGAGTTTTTATAGAATTTGTTTTACAATTCTTTGAATGATAAAATATTTTGGAATCAATTGATTTGTTTTCAATTAATTAGAACTCATTACCGTATAGACTAAACTTTCGTTTTCTTTCATTATAATATTTGTTGGAATTTACTTATTTTTTTCTTCATTGTTTCAAAGAAAATCTGCATTTGATTAAACCTTGGTTTTTTTCACTATAATCTAGACACAGTGTTTAATTTGATATCCAAGTCAAATTTAACATAGGTCGGTAAACAATGATGTTGCAAATACTAAACAGTGCCAAGAAGTGAAATATTAGATTTCTGGGCGTCTTTCATGTGGAAACAATGATATGATATTCCCCCATCCACATCTCTTTAGTGTTTAAGGAAAATGATTTCCGATTGATGTGTTTATAGTAACCGAAAATATAATGTAAGTACATGGTAATTCAAAGAGTACTAATCAGATATACTGAGTAGATTTTCTTTATAAGATTAAAGAAGAGGGCCAAGATGGCCCTAGGCTGCTCACCATAACAGTGTAAAGTGATTTCATGGAGACAAATATTCTGACCAATTTTCATTAAGATTGGACCAAAAATGTGGCTCTTGTGTGTAAGCAAGCATTTTCTTTGATTTTGACCTAGTGACTTTGTTTTTAACCCTGCATGACCCAGATTCGTACTTGTCCAAGATTTCATGAAAATAAACATTCTGACAATGTTTCAGGAAGACTGGAGCAAATAAAAGTGGCCTCTAGAGTGTATATAAAGTTTTTCCTTTGATTTGACCTAGTAACCTGGTTTTTGAGTCCATGAGATCCAGATTTAAAATCATCCAAGACTTCATAATAACAAAGACTGTGACAATTTTATGAAAAAAAGAACCCAAACTGTGGTCCCAAGAGTGTAAAAAAAGCTTATTCTTTAATTTGAACGAGATTTCATGCAGACAGACATTTTGACCAAGCTTCAAATGAAAAAATGCAGCCTCTATGGCATAACACAAGGATCTTCTTTGATAAACATACCTAGTTTTTGACCGAACATGACCCAGCTTCAAACTGGATCTAACGGTCATTAAGATATTCTGACCACACACTATGTACCCGGATAATCTTAACTTTGTTCATCGACCCTAACTCTTTGTTTTCTGTATAATTTTGATGTAAAAAAAGAATGTTTTAGTTGTTATTATCTGTCTCCATCGATCAAGAAATTATTTAATACCACCGATGTTCGAAGTTCTGTAACCCCCAACCTTCTCTCCCTCCATCTGTCTCTCACATACACTGTTTCAGAAGAATTGCTTTTTTTTCAAATCTTTTAGTGTAAAGGATTTTATAGAGATGCAAATGGAATATTTTGACATTGTTTAAATGGGATTAGATTTATGATTAATTATTAAATATGATATTTTTCAGACGGTAAGTAGGGAAGAAAAGTGTGTGTGTGTGCGTGGTCACCCCCGGGTGATCATTGACTGATAGGGAAGGGGTGTGGAAATCCACATATTTTTCACTTGTCCACGGACACTTTAAATCCACTTGTCCATAGTCAAATTTCACTGGCTCGGATTTGTAATATTAAACTTTTATGAAACTGCAAATAGACTGGAGAATTCTTTATTTAAGACAATGAAAAGAAAAGCATATCACAGTAACTGTGGTAAAAAATAAGCTGCTAAAATATTTGCCTTTTAAAGTTTATAAAGTCTGAAATCGCAAAAGCAGGGTTCGGGATCTTTTGATGCCATGCCCAAAACACTGTCCAACGCAATGGTACAAAGTCATTCTGATTTTTTTATCATATTCACTGAGTAACAGTGTGCGCAAGACCTAGCCAAAGAACCGATCAGATCATAGAAAGTGATGCTTAAAGACATAGATGCATGTTTTTTTTTCTAAAACTGCAGCAATCGAGAAACTCTCAGCAAGTACATCACGGATTTCATACATTAAACTATCTTTGTCACCTCCATATACACTTGAAGCAACACACAAATGATATTTTATTTTTTGTTTTCTCATTTTATACCTGAAAATTTCTGCTAGTCCGCACAGAATGAAAAATGCACTTGTCTGCGGGCAAAAAAAAACACAAGTTGGAAAAGTTAGATACAGGAATTCCACATCCCTGCAGGGATGAGTGGAACTTCGATCATCTATAATTCATACATAAAGCAGACGGACAGCTGTTTTTCTTTAGTTAGGTGTTTATCCATTCTAAGTTTGTATTTATCCAGCACTGTTTCCTATTCCAGCAAATCTGAACCTACCTCGTAATCAATACAGTTTGTAAGCTATAAAAATGAATTTCAAATTTTTATACAGTTAAGGTACTTCCGCCATCTTGAATTTAGAGTGACCTTCATTTGAGGTGTGAAAATATAGTGAACCAAAGCTTTCAAATGCAGCTCTTCCGTAGCACAAAAATAGCTCAGTTTGCAAGACCTGAACTAAAAGTAGCTGTATAAAAAGTGATACTAAAATTTGGAAATAAACAATGCAGATATTTTACCTGTATTTTTCCAAGTTTTTGGTTAGATTTATAAATCCTTTCAAAATACTTTATTAAAAATTCATGAATGGCAAAAGTTAGTTCAAAGTTTCAATTAGTGCACAGGAGAATTGTCTTACTGAATAGAACTTAACTTATTACAAAATCTGTTTTCAAATCTGACCACTTCATGTATTAAAACGAAAATACATTTGTACATATTGCTATTTTCAACATACATAAAAGTAGTGCAATGTGCGCACAATGATTTTTCTATGTATGGTGTACCAAACTGCCTAAAATTGTAAGAAAAGTCTCCGACTTAATGCGACCAAGATTTGGCAATGATCAAAAATTCGTTTAAAGGATTGTGCAAGTATAAGAAAGGTTTAATTTATTACAGTGGAATTTATGTACTTACACGCTGCTTATCTCAAGGAAAATTTGGAGCAAATGGAATTTTCGAAACTTCCTGCGGTAACTACCGAAATTACTTAACGTAACTGTCTCACACATACGTGATTTTATATTTATTAATTATAAAAACGATCGAAATATTTGCTTTATCACGATATATGCAAACATTTTAGACAATCTTGAAACATTGGGCCACAGTATTTCCGCATACTGGTCCGGGACAAGTTCCATGTGTATAGAGATTCCTTATTAGATGTTTCATGCGTCGTAAACTAAGCAGTTTTGATCTATCGACTTTTTATACACTATGAGAATTTATGCAGCATGTTTTTTAAAACGCAGTGAGAATAAATCGCAGACAAAAATTACAGCCAAATATGTTGGGAGGTAATACAATTTGTATACAATTGTAGATAACTACAAAACAAAGAAAATGCAATCAGTTGAACTTTTCAGGCGAAAACCTGATGTTTAAAATCAGAAATATCTCAAAAGTTACTGTTCTTCGTTAAACAATAATATTTTTTCACACACTTTCATAGATATAAACTGATAATAAATGTGTATTGAAATTCCGGCATAGAAATGGACACTGACTTTATATTACTGCGGTGGTGACCGCGGAAGCAGCGGTCCAGTACTAAGACAAGGATAACGAGTACAAACATAAGGATCGGTGTTCAGTATAAACCTGAAAATAATAGACTTGCTATTTGCCGAGTGCACACTTGTTTTCTATAGTCGTATATATAAAGTAGACTTTGAAATATGCGCACACATGCATAATCTCATAAGCACTTCTTTAATGTATGAACCGCCTCGGTAGCCTAGTGGTATCTAGCGTCCGCTTCGAGAGCGGGAGGTCGTGGGTTCGATCCCCGGCCGCGTCATACCAAAGACGTAAAAATGGTACTAGTAGCTTCCTCGCTTGGCGCTCAGCATTAAGAGGATAGTGCTAGGACTGGTCAGTCTGGTGTCAGTATAATGTGACTAGATGGGATATCATGCCACGTGTCTACGGCGTGATATTCCAGTGAGGCAGCACTATAAAATTGGGCATTGTGCTCACTGCTACAAGTAGACACCGTCGTTTATATGACTGAAAAATTGTTGAAAAAGACGTTAAACCCGAACACACACACACACACACACACACACACAACACACAACACACACACACACACACACACACACACACACACACACGCACACGCACACGCACACACACACACACACACACACACACACACACACACACACACACACACACACACACACACACTTATGTATGTTCTCTGAATTTAACAAATAACTGCTCAACTGAGACACCATACTTTAAAGTAAATTCAGTTTATTCACCACGAGGTTCAAAATGCACGGGAGTCTCGTGATAGTACATGCCTTTTATTTCACATGGTTAAAGTGTAAACAAATAGTTAAATTTGCTTCGTTTTATTTCTCACGGAAAAGATCGGACGGTTTTTTATATTGGAATAATTTTAGAACATATATGCATTTAAAGTTGAAAGTTGATCGTTTTCTACAGGATGTAAAACTGAAACAAGTAAGCACTTTTACTTTTTTCAGCAATGTCCCTCAGGTGAACTTTGACACTGTTTACAAAGAGAAACCAGTTTTGTGTCATCCTGAAATGCGTTGTTCGGCTGAAACTTATAGTTCCGGGAAAAGTTCTAAAATGGTTTATTTTGGGGATTTTTGTTTTATTTATGTATTCAACACAATGTGCAATATTTCCAGTTTTTGAAAATGATTGAAATTGAACTTTATTTTAGAAAAAGTTCCGATCTTTCAATAATATTTTGCCAGCGGATGCTTACAAATTTTAAGTGAAACGCCTTTCTTGTCCAAAGGTGGTGTGTAAAGCGAAAAACTATCATTACACATTGCGTTTATTCTTTAAATGTAAAGGATCGGTAACAGATTAAGGAGATCGGGCAGTGCTAAACTATACTAAATGGAATCTCTAATCATGAATAAGGAGGCATATATATTTCAGTAAGGAAATCTGAGGTAAAAGAACAATCATATATTTAATTCCTTGAAATAAACATGGCGGCGAAATATTTTAGAAAAACTGTGCACGTGTTTTGTGCATTAGAATGTTTAACGACATTTTCTTGAAAAAGTAACGCTCGTGTGCACTATTTTGCCATTTCTTTGATTTGAAAATAAATATTTTATAGCAATTTAGGTTGTATACGATACCGAAATTTTGCACCAAAAATGTGTCATTTTCTTCCAAAGCACTGTGGAGATAGGGTTCAGCGTAGCTTTCATGCTCGCAAGTTTACCTACAGATATATCTTTTCAACTTTTATCATATATTTTTTGTGTCCTTGCATTTCGAAAGCTGTTTCGATGATTCTGATTTTTCACATGAATTTCTAATTTCAATTTGCGGAAGTACCTTTAGGGGACGCATATTGCTACATTCACAGTTCATACAGGTTACATTCTACCAATTCAATTCCTTATTTATTTCATATTAATAACAAAACATACAGACCTCATTTTCAGCACTTTAGAGCATTTCAATGATATGAAAACCATATATGGTCATTTAGTATAACATGTCTTCTTATCAAAAATAGAAAAATATTGACATGTTATGTTGAATATAAGAAAAATAATCTGTTCTGAGAAACATCACCCTCTAAAAATGCCCCCATGAAAACAGCCGTTTAGCAGTTACGCGTAGGTAGACATTTTTCACAAAGAATAAAACTTATTCCAAGAAATTTACAATGAAAATGGTCTAGATCTATTCTCAATACTATAAGCAATAAACATAAGCCAAAAATTTAACTGTCACCTCCTCATGTCACTCATTATACCAGATTTCATCCATAGCATGGAACTACATTTTGGACTACTTCACATGTAACACTGAGTAGTCACTTCCGGTTTGGTGTAATCCGTCCTTAAAGAAACATTTTTCATACTCAAAATGTGTTATTTTCACTTAAATTGTACCAGTAACCTAAATGCATGATAAAAATACCAGTTTCAGTTTGATACAATCAATTTTCAATGTTTTATGGCTTTTTCAGTAACGTATGCTAGCACGCCAAATTTCCTGGAAAAAAGCTATCGCGACATCATTTTTGACCACTTTTCCTTGCTTGAGGTTATTTTTGCCATACTTTATCAAGTTTTACCATAAAGTGCACTCAAATCACACACTGTTACTGTAAAATATACCCAAACTCACCCCTGACACCTAAAACATACCAATATTAAGTCAATAAATATGCATTTTTTGAAAAAAATACACCCAAACAGTGATCTTGAAATATTTTTAGTTTTTCTTCTTTTTCTCTGCTAAATTGCACTGAAATTGTCATCTTCTATCATAATCTGGCCAAACTAGCCTGTTTACAGCCACATCTAAACAAGTTTAATTTTTTACCCCTTCACAACTTATAGGTTACATTCTACCAATGCAATTCCTTATTTATTTCATATTAATAACAAAACATTCAGACCTCATTTTCAGCACTTTAGAGCATTTCAATGATATGAAAACCATATATGGTCATTTAGTATAACATGTCTTCTTATCAAAAATAGAAAAATATTGACATGTTATGTTGAATATAAGAAAAATAATCTGTTCTGAGAAACATCACCCTCTAAAAATGCCCCCATGAAAACAGCCGTTTAGCAGTTACGCGTAGGTAGACATTTTTCACAAAGAATAAAACTTATTCCAAGAAATTTACAATGAAAATGGTCTAGATCTATTCTCAATACTATAAGCAATAAACATAAGCCAAAAATTTAACTGTCACCTCCTCATGTCACTCATTATACCAGATTTCATCCATAGCATGGAACTACATTTTGGACTACTTCACATGTAACACTGAGTAGTCACTTTGGTGTAATCCGTCCTACAGAAATGCGGAAGGGGTGCATATTCAAGAAATCGATGGTGGGAAAATAAAAAACATATTCCTAAACTGATATAATACTGATGGACATCTGTAATATTCAGTACTTTGTGGATAAGTGTGCGGTACTAAGAATGTAATAGGAAAACAGAGGTTTGTGTGAAAGTACATTCAACACAAAATATTAAGCTTTTGTATAAGGAAAAAAACAGGTTTTTAACAATAACAGTGTTCCAAATAATGTTGAAGGGATGAAATTTTCTTTCTAACACACCAGGTTTGCTTAAACATGTAAAAATTTAACGCCACGTCATTTCAGCTCGGGATGGACGCCATATCTCATTGATAAAAAATGTAAACAAAAAAATCAGAGTGGGATTAGCATTGCAAGGGCATAACATGACATTCTACACAATGAATACCTTAGAACAGATATCTAAGATGCTACACAGGTCAGGCGGGTTAAATGCATAATGTCGATCACTTGAAATACATCTTGTAAAGGTGGTTAATTTTAGTTTATTTACATGGTTTTTAATTTTCCCACGACTTCTCGGCGATTCACTGCAAATGTATTACTGCGCCGGACGAAAGGGGTTATTAATAAAGCCCGGCCCAAACCACGGAAATAGCCGATTCCGATTGTACGGAAACCACCGGAAACTTACGGACGGAAGGCTAATATAATTACGAATGGTGAGTAATTGTATGATAGTTTGCAGTTTTTTACGAAAGATCTGAGTATAATTTTCCAGCTAAAATGGTTTATTAAACTGCCCATGTGTGGCCAAATCCATAAAGCATCTCAGAAAAGTTTTAACCTTACATATTTTTTTCAACTTTACGGTAAAGAAAGTGTAATGAGCGGGATTTTCCAAAAACAAGTTGCATCCTTCATAACTTGTTTAAATAATAGTAAAAGTTGATCTTCACCCGATATTACATTGTATTGAAAAGGTAAACTTCGTACTTCTTACGCAAATCGCGTCGAGAAATCACATTTTAGCTCAACCCTAAATATATATAATTGTGACGTTTCTGTTTTTACGGAGATTAATTTATTTTTTGGGTTGTCCTTTATATCCAAAAAGTAATTATGTTTCATTTGGTATAACAGGCCCATTGAAACCTATATGTTTTCAAATAGAATGACTAAATAGTGTGTTCTTTTTAAGTTAATCACCAAAAAAAAGTTTACAACAGCATAAATTTCATTTTAATTATATTCTTTTTTTGTTAGCCATTTTCGATTTCTTTCCGATCTTTATTGTTACGCGTGTATACCTGAATACATGCTACACACAAAAGCGGCGTAATGAAAAACATAATATAGTACTTCTTATTAAACATTTTACTGATCGTTCGCCACTCAGTATGTATCTTTTATTTTCTGAAAATGTTCCTGAAATGTTTTTGAATGAAATAAAATTATAAAATGACTACCAGCTTCATTTTCGTGCTGCGGTGCTATGAAAATTTTGACTGTGCATATCAAAGTCCCGACCAACTTAAAAGTCAGAATTAGCCGGGAAGAATTATTTCCTGTTGTGGCCTTTCAGGATTTTAAGCCCATTTTCGTCAACATTTTATTATACATTTACATTTTTAAAAATACTAATCTCTTTCTATACAGTAACTTACAATTGTCGCATTGAAAAATATTAGTCACGGATAGAGTTATTTCGAGGGATCACCCTCTCAGGAATACATTATTTATTTTATTATACCGAAAAATTAATGAAATGATTTATTTAACAGTAAAAAAGTTATTACTTACCAAATAATGAAGACAGAATTAAGGAGGCTTTACTAGTAAGCACTTAGAAATTGTCGCGACTTTGCTGTATAAAAATACTTTTTGATAGGTATAAGTCTTGAGGTTACATATCGCTGTATTTATGGGCATACTTCAACAAAATCAGCAGCAGTAACATTCGAAAAACGGCGATAACTACGGAACATATAATGAGAGCACTCATTTTCTTAGTAGTTAGTAGTTAAGTTAATTTCCAATCTGATGGTGATAGTTTCAGTTTAATATTTGATGAAAAATTGTTTTCAAAATGTTGCATGTAGAACAAATCATTTAAAAGCAGAAAAGAAAAATAGGCCGGGTTCACACATGTATGAACACAAGATAAAGTTTAATCCTATGTATAAATAAGCGCATCGTCTTTTAATCAGTACGAAAGTATGATCGATCTCTCATAGGGAGACATGAAAATGTAATATCACATGCGCAGTAAAACAAAATAGCGTTGTTGCGCATGTGATATGAAATTATTGTTTTATTTTATCATTAAATCTATATTTATAGTCCTTTCCATTGTTCTAGATGTAGTCACATGTTCAACGATAAAAGTCGTATTTTCTCGAAGGCGGAGCCAAACACACATTGACCTCCAGCTGTGACGTCCACACGTTATTACGTTAAAACAATGCGACGACGTATACAATTAACCACGAAAGATGACCTATGGCTGCAGACATTTGTATCTAATGTTTATACTTATGAGTAGGCTGGATTTAATAATAAAACAATTGTCGCCTTTTATATGTGGTCGATACGTGGATTTATCGACCTGTTAAAGCGATATCAAGTCGATAAATTCGCCCGAGGTTGATATTGCTTTTATCAGGCCGATAAATCCACATATGAGCCACGCCATGAGAAAACCAACATTGTCTATTGCGATTAGAGCAACCGTTAGCAAACAGCATGAATCCTGACCAGACTGCGCGGATGTTGGTTTTCTCATGGCACGGCTCATATCGACCTCACCAAAAGGCAATTATTGTATAGTATCACAGGCGCAGAAATTGAAAAAAAAAAACAAAAAACGATTTTGCGCACGATGTATTATTCAAGTTAAACTAATGGGAAAATTGCATTGGACATTGTGTGGGGTATAATAATTTAACATCTGAATTGCACACATTTGTAATCCATGCTTTAAAATGTTCATTTTAAAAACAAAAAAGTTAACATTGTGTGAATAGTTGTATAAGCATAGGCTGAAATAGTTCGTAGTCCGACCAGACCGATTTTTTTTTTTTAAAATTCTGTGTTAAAAAGATAATTATGCCAGTATTATTTCAAATATAAAAGAAAGAGAAATAAAAAATTAAATAATCTAAAAACAAAAATAACGTTAGCAGTAAATTGTTAAAACACGAAAGTTCATTGCTATCACTACCCTCCCATTTATCCATATTAGATATTTACCGTTTTTTTATTGTTTTGTTTTAAACAGGATGAGCGGTCATGTTTCGGGGTGGGTGGGGGGGGGGAGGGTGGGGGGTGGAAGGGTCCGGGTTCGAAACTTTGCGACCGATCTTTCATATTTTATACTCCAGTTCATTCATTTCTACAACTTACTGTAACTCCGGGTATCAACTCCATACATATCACCCGGTTTTGTTTAAAGCTAAATCATATGATTTATCATTTGAGCAACATTTTATGATATTTTTTTCAGTTTTCTTGTATTTCAGGAACAAAGGCCTATTACATAGAGTTATACCTCTTCTGGAAATGTTTACTTTGATACTTTTTATGAAATTTTGTAATTGCCTCCCTTTAATATGAAAAAATGTAAAAAGTGGACTATTTTTTTTTTTTAGCTTTTGGTATAATTTATAGTTTTATATTCAAATTTGAATACTTCAACAACCTGAAACAAATGGCAAGTATGAAAACAGCGCATAGCTTCGAAGTTCATCTATTTTCGATCTATTTTGGTTGCGCAACTGAGATAGGCAAAAGGAGTATAATAATAATTTCATAAACTTACATCTCTAGTTAATTTTCGCAAAATGTGTACTTATCAATGCAAATCTTTGACAACCTTAATATAAGAGTGTTTATTTTCATATGTTCCCTAAGACAAGATATTTTCATTAAATTAAAACTTAATATAGAGATAGACCCTAAAATTTTCAATGATAGAAACACATTAAATAAAGTCCTGAAATTGATTTCCAAGTCCTTAAAATAACCAAAAATGATTTCACAAATGTGAAATTTATGATAGTTTTGTTAATATCAATTACAGAAGTTTAGATATTTAATTTAAAGTTGTGATCTGCAAAGAATGACAACTCTTGCCTTGGGCTAGTACTTATAAGCAGAGATATCTATTAGTTTACTTCCCTTGCAATTACACAAATGAGTGGAAAAAGAAAACGGTTTAAGACACAATATGATACTTTTCTGCACAACAAAAACATTTAGGATTTATTCATATGTATTTGATATACCCCTCAAAACCTGGTTCCTATGATTTTGTCAACTTACTTATGGTGAAAAAATAACTTTTAACAAGCCGATAATAAAATGAAATAATTGTAAGTATTTTATAGTGCAGATAATACAGTTTTGCTTGTATCAAAATGTCACAATAAAATCACTTTTGTACTACAGAACACCTGGTAGGATTAGTAAGGTGCAATTATATTGATCTCTATTTCCTATGCCTACTTAATATGCTAAAACGCTATCTTGGTCGAGCAACCAAATTTTATAAATACTTCCAGTGCACGGTATAGACCCCTTCGCCTTACTACACAACCTAGTGTCACATCGTTAGGAGTGAAATAACGACGTACATTTAACTAGGCTGTCCAGTTCTGTTGAAAGTATCCTGCAAACTGCTATCTCGTGTCTGTCCGGTACACAAAATGACACATCGACTGCCGAACGTATTACTTCTTTGATTGAGATTGATTCAAATATCTTGTTATATTAGGTCTTTGCTTATGTCAAGTGCAGTACTTCATCAAACATACGTATCATCAATATTAAATACTTTGCTTCTACTTCTGTAATAATGAAATGAAATACACATAAATTTGCCTTGATTAAGATGACGGTATCATCATTCGTAATTATATTAGCCTTCCGTCCGTAAGTTTCCGGTGGTTTCCGTACAATCGGAATCAGCTATTTCCGTGGTTTGGGCCGGGCCGGGCATGGCCGGGTTTTATTAATAACCGACGAAAGGTAACTCTAATAAACAACGGGAGACAACTTAGGTGTCAGCATGTGTACGATTTTTAAAAAAAACATGTCGATGATTATAATTTCTTATCAAATAATGAATCCTATTCAGATATTCGTCTTTGATATTAGAAAATTATTAATTTCTGTGGACATTTATCAAAAAATATTTACTTACAGTGGACTACTTTGCGCATCAAACTGGTTTCCGCTTCACTTGTGAGGCACTTCCATTATACTTTTTGACAACAATAACAAAACACAAAATGAATCAATAAAGTCACTTATAAACCGATTGCTACTTAAATCAGTGTAAGTATAGTTGTTGTTACAACATTATACATGTTCGTTACGTTATGAGATAAAGTTTATCTTGAACTGCATAATCCATTAATTACGTTTAGATGATATTGCATTTACAACTTATTTGACCCCGTTTATTTACGTGAATGACAGCATTCTCGAGCAACTCGTGCAAACACAGTTATGAAAAGTATGGTGGAGAATTCAAGGACAAATTATAAATGACATTAAAGTGAGGATAACTGTATATTCGTCCAGTTTTGATTATTGACATTCCTGCTGTGTATTAGTAAGTTTTGTCAACAATATTAGAATGTTACTTTTGCACATATACACATTGATTGGATCTCTCAACCGAATTCCATACCTTATTTTAGGGATTTTTAAGACAATACATTTTCAAAAGTTTGTTGAATGTGTTTTGATATTTAAGTGCATTGTAGTTCATGAATACCAAGTTAAAAATTAATAATGGCAACATTTCTAGGCCCTTATTGTAAGCCACTAGACTTCTGTAACGATAAATGTTTAATGTATTAAGGGGAATATACTCTTTAAGTTTTGGAATGTGGCATTCCTTGACCACCGTATCTTTTCTTATGCACTACTTTGTAAACAAACTAAATAATGTGTTTTAGCTTACATATGCGAAATGAAAAGCAAGACAGTGAACTTATTTCACATTCTTTCTTTAAATTAGAATCTGTAGGAGATTGATAAATGTTTGGACAAAGTGAAGCACTATTATTTTCGCACAAAAAAGTATTAATTGTTGACTTTGAATGTACACAATAAGTCTTATGTAATTCAACAATAACTTTCTTGTTTCAGTTTTTCTCATTTTTATTTTAGTGAGCAATCCTTTGTGTACTTATAACAGTTGAAACAGTATCCATTTCATGTACCAAAATCTTGTACTTTTTTGCAGGTAAATTTTATCATACCCCACCCACATTTTTCTAATTTCAAAGTATGCGTCCCCTTAAACATTGTCTAAGGGATGTTTACTGAACTAGTACAAGTTGATAAGTAAGGTCTTACTGCAATTTCTGGTACTTTAAAACTGTTAGAAACATAAAACATCTTCATTTTGTAGACTTCTTTGAGTACATTTTAATGAATTCCAGTCGATTGAAATATTTAGTACACAAAACATGTAATCAATACAGGATATTATGGCTATCAAAAGTTTTACACTAACCGGGTACATAGTGTAGACCAAGTTTCATAAAGATTGAGTCACAACTGTGGCCTTTAGAATGTTGACAAGGCAAATGTTGACGGATGATGCACGACGCACGCCGACGCACGCCTGGCAATTACCGGTCACGATAACTTGAGCACTTCGTGAGCTTAAAAATAAACTGTTTAGTCTGTAAAATATGATATGTAGACACAGTCACAGCCTCACACATAAAAATCTGACGTAAAGTAGAAGTTTGGCATAACTATTGATATTATTAAAACACCCCTGAATTTCAATGCTATTTCTTCACTTCAATAGCTAATAATTCTATATAATGGCTTCAATACTCATAAATAAGTTATATTCCTATCAAACTGTCACAAAAAATGATATTATTTCATATTCGTTTTCTTTCAATTCAAAGTGTTTGTGACTTAGTGCATATTTTTTGAAAACTTAAAATGTTTATTTTTAGTGAAATAAGCATGTGCATTGAAGGTATGTCTATCATAAAATGTTTTGAAATAATAAACAAACTTTTGCCTGCATGCATCATCAGTTCTTTCCACCTGAGTGCCCATGATATCTGATGCATTGATCATAGCCTATTGTTTGTTTTCTATACATCTATTACTTACTGTATTTACACATGTTCAATATTGACCGGGTATTATAGGGAGGGTTATATATTGAGTACATGCAGTGGTGTAGCTGGCCTCAAAATGTTCGAGAAACACTGGCATAGCTGGCCTTTTTCAGTTGTAGCAGACTTGAGAGGGGTGTAGGAGACTGCCTAGGCCACTGTCGGTTCAGGAGTGCCCGGGTTTAAGCATTTTATGACGCATATGGGCACGTTCTAGATGTATCGTTTGCTCTTTTCAAGGTCCCTTTTGGTGTGTTTAGTTTTTCAGTTTTCTAAATTATCTGCAGGCATAGTGCTGCTGTTAATTCTGGGGATGTAAGTGTTAGTACTGGGTTCGTCAGTATTAGGTCTTGGGGCGTCAGTATTAGTTCTAGAGGCACCAGGATCAGTTCAGGAGTTGGTGTCTGTTGTAGTTCTGTTACAGTTTAGGATGCCGGATCCAGTTGTTCTTTGGTTTTAATTAAAGCAAAGGTTGTTCTTAAAATGCATTCTGGGTGAGCCTTAATTGTGTCCTACAAAACATAAAAAGGTATTTGTACCACAGCGACACTATTCCTATAGAATTTTGTATATATCTCTTTGTCATGTTTAGGCTGAAAACACATACATCTAGTTGTATATGTGTAAGCAACTTGCTTGGTTCATGACTTGCGACAGACGCAGTTGTCTCAATCCTGATGACACGCAATCGACGGAGATTGTCAAGAGGCAACAGACCTGATTGAAAAAATCATGAGATATACTTATCAGGATCGACTTTCTATGTCCACTATTTATTTATTATAGTGTTTTTATATGCTTGAAAAACAAATAAAGCTGTAAATATGTAAGGTTTAAGAGACATATGTTGCACGAGACTCGGTTGTAGAAGATATCATGTTACAGATTTAGGATGCTACTGTTACAGTATTCCTGGATAGCGTAGTATTCGGAGGGTAATAAATAATCGCTGGCGGTGTTTTGTTTGCCAGAGAAAAATTGTGAAGATTTATACTTTTGCAAAATTCAAATCTGTATTTCTAGATTAATGGTATGTACAGTAAACCTCGCTTATAAGGAAGAGCTTGGGACCTCTAAAACTCTAAAAATTGTTCCTTTTAACCGAGGTTCCTTATATCCGTATAGCGAACTAATTCCTTGTAACTGAGGTTTGTTTAACGAACACAGCGAACGCTGTTTGACTGTCGTTTGAAAAGGGCTCCGGGTCGACCATGAATTTTTATGTGAGAAAGTTGTGAGTCTAGCACCGGTCCTTTCCTAGAGAGATGGTAAGGTAAACTGACTGCGTGTATATGACTGAAATAGTGTTTGAGACACGGCGTTTAAACCTAAACTAAGACAAAATGTACGTCGGTAGGAATGACGTGATTTGTGTTTATTTCTTGTCGGTTATTTCTATCTTCTTTATTTTTTGGAGAGCACTACATTATGATTATAAGATATGTTACAGCCCTTACCTTGCTCGACAGCATGTTATGTGAATAGGCATCAATACTCCTCCACAACCGAGTCTCGTGTAACAGTTCCTCCCCCGTGCATATGCAATAAGTGTCAAAATATTTTATGTAAAATCCATTTGCTGACACCCTGTATGTACTTTTTTTCCAATTTTTAACACTTTCCCCCCTGTGACCAAGTACCGTTTTTGCAGCATATGTATATAATACATATTTACAAAGGCATGTGAAATACTTTGTTGCGTTAACTAGGAGGTGGGAGGGGAGGGGGGGGGGGGGGGGGGGGAGATGTTTAAATGTAAAAATGATTAGAAAATGAGAATGGAAAATGTCTTCAAAGTCTTCTTTTTTGTTCATAAACTGGTAAAATTTAGTCCAATATATCAAGAAATGGTCTTTACCTATCTTTATTATGCAATTTCAGGTCTTGTCCTAGGTCAGTTTTTACTTAATTGGATAGGCAATCTGGAAAATCTGGAAAATGTCCTTTGAAGTGTCATGTTGAAAACAAGATTTTGGTGAATAGTTTTCATACTCAAAACCAGATATTCAGCGTGGCCAACGCCCTTTACTTTTTGATACCGTCACACTTGCCATAGCTTTCAAGCGGTTCCAACGTTGTTTGAGCGGTGAATTTTACGCAGAACAGATGGAAAAATATGGCCGATTGTATTGAATGAAAACTCCACATGCCCCAAACCCGTTGAAAGATTTCCTTTGTACTTGGGTCAAATGCCCAAAATCATCAAGACTGCTACAATTCACATTGAAGGAATCAATGGCATTTCGTTTCCGTTCCATATGTCCTAGCCTAGGTAAGATTTTTTTATGAAACTTGGCTCAAATTATCAACTCATTGTATCACAAACATGCAAAACCCTTACGTAAAAAATCTGACCATGGAACCTAGCATTAACAATAGTAACTTTTCGGATGATAATATTAGCCGGTAAGGGACATGGTTAGTACATGGCAATACTCCATTCACTTGTTTATGACTATGTCAGAGGTCACTGTCACAGGAATCACTCAAAATACGTTAAGAGGTTTTTGTAACAGAGTTTTCATACTTCGCCAGGGCAGTAATATATTTATGCTTTGCCACGGAATGCGCATACATGAAAAGGTGTTTTAACAGAACGTGATCGTAAGAATCTCTCATTTTGCATTTTGCAGTTACAATTTCAAAGGTGTTTTTTTTCCAATTCCAGTTAAGATTCTATAGGTTCTCTTTTTGGCGATGCTAGGAAAAGAATATGGACTGAGTACACTGACCTCAGATCACAATAAGGTCACTAGGTAAGGTTAGCTTAGTTTATCCAGCAAGGAGAGGTATGAACGGAAACAAGACCATCAAGAGTTTCTAATAGCAATGTACCCCAGTACGCTGGAAACCGCATAAAGGAATCAATTTCACAAAGCAATGCCATTTCTGACCCTTTTCCATATCAAGGAAACAGAAATCAAGATTCCCGCCCTAGAACCGCGGTTAGCGCCGGTGAGCTCCCACCTGGTACGACCAAGAAAGACTGTCTGGATACCGGAAATCAAGCGCCCAACAAAAACAATCTCAGTCAAAGACAATCTCAATCTCGCAGAAGATTACCTACCATCCTTCCCCAGCCCGACCCAATCTCCCTTTTCACACGCAGTTTTCGTATATCAAAATTTCACAAAGAACTGTTTATATTTTAGAGAAAAATAAGTTATTCACAGAAATATACAACATAAATTTCAGTTTTAGCGTAATCTAATTTTGTAAGCGATTTTCCCATTGCTTTCCGATTTTTATTGTCGCACTTGTATACTTGAATGCATTTTACACCTAAAAACTTGTAATGAAAAAATGATACTTCTCATCAACATTTTACTGCTCGTTCTCTCCTTCATAGACTTTTTTTTAAAGTTCTTGAAATGTTTCTTTTTCCCTGCGTTTTTCAACCAAGTTCTGTTCACATTGTTAGTAGGATTTATTTGCAGCATTTATTTTCTGGCTTGTTGCATTTAAGAAATAATTTATAGCAAAACAATGCTTTATCACTATTTATACACGATGGGCGGTTATACGTCGGGCATAATAATTTCACGAGGGCGAAGATGAAGGAACACTATCATCAACAATGAACTTCTTTATTTCGTGTCCGTACACTTTTAAAGTCTGACGTTAACTTCATGTTGTTTTGACTGCATATCTTTAACAGCTTAAAAGTCAGAATTAGCCGGGAATAATTATTGTTTGTTATGGGGTTTTCGGCCCGTTTTCGTCAACATTTTATTTTTTACAAGCTCTGTTTTTCCACAGTAACATACAATTGTTCCACTGAAAAATATTAGTCACGGATAACGTGACCGTATCGGACACCAAACGTATGGTCGTTTGATTTGACGAGAGAACGCTCCAACAAGTGTGTCATTCAGTCCGACATGAGGGGTAGGGGTAATTTTGGACTGAGCGAATTAGTCAAAAGACTAAATTCTAAGGGTCAGATGTATTTCACGGTTACTAAACGCCTAGCGCCACCACCAAATTCTGATGGTGATAAGGAAAAAAGCTATCGACATTTCCGTGGTGCAGCTATCACCCGTTTCTACTTGAAACACGTGAGTAAAATTTATATTTTAACTTATATTTTCATTGATAGAACTTTTTTCGAAAATCGGAGAATGTAGTTCCGTGTAACAACACTTTTTCTACAGGTTGGCTGTGATTTCATTAAAATAATATGCAAATTGTGGTGTCAGGAGCTTTTCTCCCGAATCTGACAGTGAAACATTTTCATATCGGCCAGTATTCGAATATAAATAACTATATACGCACACACCATGAATAATAGAATCTCGGGTTAGAAGAAATATACCAGGATTTTTAAAACTTTTTGGTGGCGCTATAACTCTAATGATGGAGCTATACAGTAGTGGTGGCGCTGTTATGGCATTCAATAATACGAACTGCTGATGTATCCGCCAACATTCTCTAATTGATAATTTCCCTGCAAGGAATTATGTTATTTAAGGAAGAAAAACACGATCATTGTTTACTTACCATTATGAAACATTCGCTATCCCAGAAAAGAACTAAATACTCACAGACCCTTTGGACTCTTGTAGTCAAAATAAATATTTTCCTTTGTTTAAAATGTAAATGTAGAATTATTTCTAACCTTTAAATATTCTACTTAAATACAAACGTAAGTGTCAAGAAAATAGGAGCAATACTTTTATTTCAAATAAAGATTTGTGTCCAGGAAATAATCTGAAGATAGTGCAGAATTTATTTGTTATATTAAGATTCTGAAAGTTACTCCCCTTTGTTTTTATACGTTGTTTGCATGTCATTGTAAACAAAAGACCTTTCTGAAAAGTGAGCACAGTACATTTTCAATTCCAATCGATTAAATATGATATATCAATAGAGCTTAGATGTACAGTCTGAATCCATATACATGTAGATTATTTTGCGATCATGTAGCGGTTACTACATGTATTTTGTCAAGTAACGTAATTTGGGTGTAGTATGGGATAGGTTGATAAACATCGATTATTGTAGAAATTTCCGTGGCTTGCAGACAGACATTTTCATATATTAAAAATGAATAATTCAGCCACTAATCATATATACAACAGCGCCACCACTACTGTATAGCGCCACCACTTGAGTGATAGCGCCACCACTTTCAAAAATAGCCGTGTTTTACTTTTTACTGTGTTTTTGTAATTCTTTGGTGTATTGGAATACGTGTAATTCATTTCTACACTATTTGCATGAGCAGGTATGTTCTTACAGTTTGTCTAAATCATCGGAATGGTGTTCGAATACTAGCCGATAGTAAAATATACCACTGTCAAATTCGGGAGAAAAGCTCCTGGCACCACAATTTGCATTATATTTTAATGAAATTACAGCCAACCCATAGTAAAAGTGTTGTTACAGGCAACTACATTCTCCGATTTTTGAAAAAAGTTCTATCAATGAAAATATAAGATAAAATATAAATTTTACTCACGTGTGGGCGATAGCTGCGCCACGGAAATGTTGATAGCTCTTTTCCTTACTTGTGAGCTAGGGCAGCCATTTTGTTACTGTTTGCCAGCTAAGTGTGCGCTGTCTACTTTCAATTTCAAATTATTTTTTTTTTGTAATTGTTTTGTGTATTGGAATACGTGTAATTCATTTCTACACCATTTGCATCATTCTCGCATACCAGAGGTCTACCGTGGTTCTCCGGATGAACCTCTGGCACATTTCGCCGATATTTATGGTTTGGTTACATTACAGGTAAAACGTTTCAGCCAATCAGCGTCGTTTCGCGACAAATCGTAGCGAACCAATCAAAATCGTCCGTGAAAAGCGTGACCGCGTCCTTACCATATTATCGAGGGAATACGATGTCCATTTACGGCGAATATTATTATTTCTTGATGTAAATCTCTTAACGTCGAATTACAGGAATAAATCTTTATTTATCGCAATCATGGAATACGGCCTTTATCCATCGTAAGCAAGTATCTTAATTATAGTTGTTTACATATTTTTTGAAGTTTCAATTCGGAGTTCCAAATAATGGCGAACAATGATTGGCTGAAACCACTCCCGATAGTAATTACGAGTGCGCATGCTCACCAAGTAAACGATGGAAATAAATCAGAGGTTCGTCTCGGGATTTTGACGAACCTCTGATGGATGAGAATGCATTTGCATGCGCAGGTATGTTCTTTATACAGTGTGTCTAATTATCGGAATGGTGTTCGAATACTGGCTGATATGAAAATATACCACTGTCAAATTCGGGAGAAAAGCTCCTGGCAACACAATTTGCATAATATTTTAATGAAATTACAGCCAACCTGTAGTTTTTGTGTTGTTCTGTCAATGAAAATATAAGATAAAATATAAATTTTACTCACGTGTTTACAAGTAGAAACGGGCGATAATGTCGATAGCTCTTTTCCTTATCACCACAATTTGGTGGTTGCGCTAACGTTTAGAAGCCGTGTATTTGAAGAACTGGAATTATTTCAAAATCTGAATTGCACATAATTATTTGTTTGCCATGGTTTTAAATGTTCATTTAAAAAGATGATGAAAGTTAATTTGTGATTGTGGGAATAGCTGCACATGCCTATGTTGAAATATTTTTTTTGCTCTGTGCTACAAAGATATGCTTGTATTTTTTATTTTTTTCCATACCAGACTAGTACATTTTGAGACTGTCCCAAAACGAAACCGTAGTTTGTAAAATATACAAATTTACATGTCTGTCTAGACAATATTCACATTCAATTTATAATAGTTAATTCATTAAGATATCCAGTGTTTGTGTTTTCTATAATTATTTGAAGTTATTATTAAAAAGCACGGACTTTTTTCCGTTCGGAAAAGTACGGAAGTACAGCTTATATCCTAAATTATGTACAGACGGACGAACAGATATTGTCTTCTTTTGACACAGACTTTCAGATAGTGTTAATTTCTATCAAAAAGTTTTTATTTGCAGTTATTTACTCAAAGTACATATTTTGGAAGCACTTTTTCCTTATTTCACAGCTAATATTTAAGCCAAAAATGGCAAAGCTCAGCAAATGTTCCCGACGTGTGTAGAAAATTGCTTTCATACTCGTTTTTAGACAATATTTCGTCGGCAATGGACACTAACCGGATTCCGTAGTTTCCCTTTTTCAACGGGGTAGCAGAAAATTTCATCAACGGTGCTGTAGTAAAAAAAAAACAATCCCCTATCACCTTATTTCCTTATTTCTGGTGTTAGTCCACTGTCTTTCTTGAAAGTGATTATTTTACCCCCGGACACGCCGAAGATTGCTCGATTATTCTTTATTAAAATGAGCTTTCAACGAAAAGTCACATGTATGTAGGCATTTTGCACTTTTTACGTATAGAACGTATATATTTGCATTTTTTTTCTCTACCTGAGGGAAATATTAATTAATGACATCTCATTTTAAGACAAATACAATGATTGTTGGATTATATAAAGAAATTAAATAAAGTAAGAAACATAAATCTAACACGTTAAACAGCAAACGCAGCCACACAAACGGGCGATAGCTGCACCACGGAAATTTCGATAGCTCTTGTCCTTATCACCACAATTTGGTGGTGGCGCTAGCGTTTAGTAGCCGTGTAATATACGACCTTATATGCAATGTAAATGTTCAACAGCTTAAAGACAAACTTTCGGGGAATGTGACACAATTTATTATACATGAATTGATACGTGATGTTAATTTCTTTTAAATGCATGTAGGGCAACGGGCATACTCTGAGAATGAAAAGGGTGTATTAATGTAGCTGTCAAGCTGTCAATTACTATGCCAGGAAATATGACATCACTTACTGTACACCATTTTAAAGGTATTTATACTGTCTTTCAAATGCTTGAATGTTCTATCTTGGGGAAAGTACTTCTAACGGCATTCTCATAAAAGACATAAGGTAGAAGTTTGAATGAACTACCTAAATTATACCAGAGATAAAAACCTGGGCCATGATAAATTTGAAATACAGTAAATATCTTTAAATACCTGTAAAATGATGTATGATGAATTGTATTATGTCTTCACTGAAAAGGAACCTGTGTCGCACATTTTTAAGCTTCGTCGACCAAAAATAAGTTAGCAAATGATGTTTCTGCTGTTTCTGTTACTGTTGGCCAAACGTGGTTATCTTATAACTGTTAAATGTCGACGACGACACTTAGTAGTTTATCATTGAAATCTTTGAAAGTACGCCGAATTTAACAGTTATCAATGTTTCAATAACCAGAATTATTAGACTACGTACAAGTAAAATTATTTTTTTCTATAACGAAATTTAATTAGAGTGTGGAAAGCAGCTTTAACCTTTTGTTTTTATATATTGAGACATTTCTGACGTTACTTAACCTCCGCTCGAATCGAACGACATTACATATGAAGCTTCGAACCCACTGTACTACGATAATACTTTTTATTTTCATAATCTGCTATCAGAATTGCATGTCTCAAATGGAATTTAATCTTTAAGTGCCATTAAAACTGGCTGTCAAAATGTCAAACTAAAACCCAGCTCGTATCTCAAAAGTACAAATAGGCAAGTAAGAACAAACAGTATTACCACATTATTTATTTTGTAATAAAGTAAGCTTCTCAAATAAATATATATAGGTATTTCTGTGAAATACTAATGTTTTAGCAACCGGAGCGGAATATATTGCAAAACTTAACTTTCGTTTTGAACAGGCTCTATATCACGACTCTCGAAAGTGCTGACGTAAAACAGGTAATCTCTGATAATCGATCTTCATAAATGTCAGTTACAGTCGTTTGTGATTAGAACTATATTGCGCGTTTAACTGAAATAAGGTTCCAAATTGTTACAGAAAGTAGTCTTTTTGTTTTGCTACTTAGAGCCTCCTCACAGGTATCATTAGCCCTTTCCTCCACTTACTTTACAAGCCAACAAAAATATGAGGATCCAGTGTTTACAGGCTGTATTATAGCTGATATTGTTTCTAAATATCTATTTTCCTCCATCCCTCTGACTCTTACACCCTGACTACCAAAACATGAGACAACAAACAAATAAGTTTTATGTTGTTCTAATTTTTAAGTATTGTCCCAAACACCCAGATCCTTAAACCATCCAGTTACACTCTTACACAGACCGTCAGTTATCTTTGTAATTTTTATTCATATTCCTTTCTTTTTTAATTCCTTGTGTATCTTTTAGTTGTTTTAGAGCACCCCATCCTTTCCCAAACAGTTACAAATACGTCACAGATCACTGTTTTTGTAAGTATGTACAGCATGCAACTTTACAGGATTCAACTATACCTCTACACATTTTAAAAGACAATGCGCTGTAATTATAATTATACATATTCTCGATACACACTAAGTACAATAAGTACAATAAATTACCATGATTCCAATAATATGTTTGAGTTTGAGAAAACCCCTCAAATTTGACCGCTGTACAGAGTAAGTTTACATTTCCATTTCCATGTCCGTGTCCGTGATAAAGGTCTATTAGTGTTTCTATGACCTATGTTGTATATTGATGTACTGTACAGTGAAGAGACTATAATAAATAAATAAATATGAGGAGAATTTGTTTGTAGATTATTTGTAATACAAAATATTATCTTACCGTTCAATTGTACTTTTCCATAAGCGTCGTGACGTCATTCGGGATGTAGAACTTTATAATATCATCATTTATATGGTTCGCTGTGGATCTAGGTAAGTACTTAATGTTAATTTTAACTATAGGACTTTAGAAAATTACAGCGCGAAGATGTGATCATTCTCGAAAAAAGTAACACGGTCCTATTCTGACAGATTCTACTCTACGATAATTGACGTCATTAAATGTATGTCGTGAAAATACACAAATACTGTCATCCGAAACAAAATTACAAATGACGCACAGAATGCAGCAAAACTTATCACTTTTACTGTATACATGTCAGATTTTAAAAAGGATGGCTTAGATTTTTCGAAACAGTGCAAGATACTTAAGACTGTGGCTGTTCTCTAACAAAGTCGTCAGTGTGGACGTTCTCATTTTAATAATTTTGTTTGTTTTGAGTAAAATATCGTCGAATATCATTGAACAGCACAATAAAACAATGGTTGAGTATTATGCTAGTCATTGAGCGTCAAATCTGTCCTCATTTCAGGAACATACGGTCAAAACTAACTTTTTTAGACAAAAGTGTGGTACTGCTCATGCCCTCTTTGCCAACTGTTTGTGTTTTCGGGAAAAAAAAACAACAAGCTATACGTACAAGATGGAACACCACCGCAGAATAGTATACTCCTATACTCCAGGCCAAGTACGGTGCTCTTTATCTCGAGTCGAAAGTTGCACTAATAAAAAAGTTACAAGACTTTTCTTAACTGAATCGGCGTAAATTTGTGTGTGGTCAGCTCATTTGTGCTATTTTTGATGACGTTGATCAAGGTTCAAGGTTTATTCGGCAATTCGGCATTATACATGCCTTTGGCCATTAAATATATTGTCTGGGACAACTGCTCGAACGATCTAAACAAGGAAGTTGAGTCCGTTCAAAACGAAGCAGCCAGGATCGTTGCCGGGGCAACTAAATTATGTAATCTTCAAAAACTAATCCAAGACCTCGGTTGGGAAACTCTTGAATCTAGACGGAAAAAACATAGACTCATCCTCCTTTTCAAAATAAAAAATAATCTTTGTCCTGATTATCTCTGTAACCTCCTGCCACCAAGCCAACAGCCCCAATACAACCTAAGGCATACCAATGACATAACACCTCTCCGCCCTCGCACAACCCTATACTCTAGTTCATTTCTTCCAAGAACTATCCAGGAATGGAACTCATTATCTGAAGACGACCGCACAAGCACGACAATAGAAGCATTTAAGGCATCTCTCAACCGTACCTCACGGCGATCCCCCAAATACTACAACTCTGGTACCCGTCTTGGACAAATCCTCCACGCTCGCCTGCGACTAGGATGCAGTTCTTTAAATCATGACTTGTACAGAAGGTCGATTGTAGAGTCACCGTTGTGCACCTGTGGATCGGTCGAAACTGTTAGCCATTATTTACTTACCTGCAGTAACTATATACAATTATGCCAACAGTTTCTTTCAGATATCCCATGCCCGCGGACTCTTAATAACCTCTTGTTCGGGAACGAGCACCTATCACTTAACGAAAACACCCTCCTTCTCTTCGTCAAAGTACAAAAATTCATCTTATCAACAAAGCGCTTTGATATGTAATTTTAATCAGTCTTTGTTGCCATCGACGACCTGCCCAGTGACCATCGCTTGTAACCGTGTGCTGAATTTAGTGTGTCCATGTGTTGTTTTTTTTTTATCCGTGCACTCTTGTTGATTTCTTTTTCAAAATTTTTAATGCCTACTTACCGAAAAATCTTTTTGTTACCTAATAATAGGCATATATTGTCGTAGTATTTCATCTTTTTCAAATCCTACCATCAAAAGTTTCTCTTTAGTACTTCATCTGCATATGTTACACGGCCATGTTGCTAACGCATCTTTGTACTTGTGTAAATATTTTTTAATGGAGAAGAATTCATATAAGTTTTTGTAAACTTGTTTTCTAATCCATTCATGTACAAATTCATGTATATGTGCAGTTTTCTAAATAAATACTGTTTAAACCAAATATAAAAAGAAGATGGCATAGATCTATTAACAAACAATACAATACATATTTCAAATATACTTGCCATGCACAAACCATTCTACATCTGCATTCTTAAACTATATGTATAAGTTATATGATTTGTATTACATGTATTCACAGTATGGTATGATTATAATTATTGGTGACTTTAAATCACAATGGAGTTCCATGTCGATGCGCCAAACTTATATGCTAAGATTTTTAACAGATTGTAACTTGATTGCTGTGAATACTTTACCAACTTGTTATGGCGCTAAATGGTCCTGTGTCTCTTATGGTGACCGTTTGACCTCACTTATTGACTATGTATGTTTGCCTATTGAAGCTTTAGATCTTGTCTCGTATTGTGAAGTTATAGATGATGACTGTTTAAATATATCAAGGCATACACCAATAATCATCTCAGTTAACTTATATATTGAGCAATGTGTTTTGTAAAATTCAAATTGTAATGTATATAATGTAAACTGGAAAAAGGCATCTAGTGAAAACATTGCGCATTACCAGTCGCTCCTATTGTCGGACATTGAATTGATGGATTTGGAACATTGTGACCTAAATACAGAAGGGATTGATCGAGCTTATGAAATGATTTCCTCAAAACTATTGAATAGTGCATGTCAAGCATTGCCACAAAAACGTTTCAAGGATCGAGGAGCTGTCATCTTTTCACAAGAAAATGACTGTATTCCGCGAATTATGGTGTCGCGATGGGCGACCGCCGCGTGACAAGAACAATATCAGTTATATGAAGTATAAGTCTGCAAAGTGTACATTCCGTCGAATGCTCCGAAAGTGTTCTGAAAACTTTCTAATTCAGAAGGATATAGAGTTAGACAAAAACTGCAGAGATGGACTCGAACCAATTTTGGAAAATTATAAAAGCACGGAAACAAAAAAGCAAGTGTAAAATAACTGATGGTGTAAAATTTCATGAAGATGTTGTCAGAGACCGAGAGCAAATCACAGAGCAGTGGGGTTTTTACTTTAAATCATTGTACGCATTTACTGAATCACTAGAATATGATGAATATTGGCGACAATCGGTAACAGACTCTGTGAAAGAAGCATTGCAATTCGCTACAACTGATAGGACTGTGCGGGTGCTTCCAGATACAGTTTCAGAGGCTATACAGACATTGCCTAAGGGGAAAGCTTGTGGCGAGGACAATTTGGTGTATGAACATTTAATATTTTCAAAAGACCCCATTTCTAGAATTTTAGCTAATATGCTTCGATCTAGCTATATTCCGGACATTTTGAAAAGAGGTGTAATCATAACGTTACACAAAGGAGGAAGCAAGCATAAAGATGACCCAAATAATTACCGTCCAATAAACTCTTCATGTGAGGAAGCCATCCAGCTGGCTTACGGAAGGTCGGTGGTTCTACCCAGGTGCCCGCTCGTGATGAAATAATGCACGGAGGGACACCTGGGGTCTTCCTCCACCATTAAAAGCTGGAAAAGTCGCCATATGACCTATCATGTGTCGGTGCGACGTTAAATCCAACGAAAAATTACCTTGTCGTCTGTGATCCTCAAACTATATGAGCTTGTTTTATTGTCCAGATGTTTACTTGACAGGTTAAGTAATCAGCAGGGAGGATTCCAGGAAAAGCTTGGATGTTTGATGACATCATTTCTTCTAAGAGAATGTATTTACTTCGCACGAGAGAACACTTCTAAACTGTATGTATGTTATCTGGACGGAAGGCAAGCTTTCGACAATGTGTGGCACATGGGTTTTTTCTATAAACTGATTGAGAGTAAAGTTGATCAAACAACGTTGATCTCCATAGTTGGAATGTATCGGAATGTGACAAGTTACGTGAAATATCAAGGTCTAAAGTCTGATAGTTTCCCAGTTATGCAAGGCACCCGTCAGGGAGGAAAAAGCTCACCTCTTTCCTACCTGATCTATATAGATGGACTGATAAAACAGCTAGAGGACTGTGGATATGGATTTTGCATTTTTAACTTGAATATATCATCTCCAACTGTTGCACACGATATGGTCCTGGTATCTCTTTCTAAAAGTGGTATGGACAAAATGCTAGATATATGTGCCAACTATTCCAGACAATGGAGATTCAGCTATAATGCTAACAAATGTGGAGTTATAGTTTATAATGAAAGAGATACAATGTCAAATAACAATCGAGAGTTTAGATTAGGGAATGAACGAATTTATGAAACACAAAGCTATCGACACTTGGGTTTGGAATGTGACAAAACTCTTTCGTCACAGAAGCCAATATATGACGCAGGAAACAAACTACGTGGAACATTCTTAGGCATCCATAGCAACGGTGTGAATCCCCTGCAAATCAACCCACTGATATCATTCGTCCTCCACCTCTGATTATCCGTGTGGGGAAGTTGGCAGTTACTTGCGGAGAACAGGTTTGTACTGGTGCAGAATCCAGGAACACTGGTTAGGTTAACTGCCCGCCGTTACATGACTGAAATACTGTTGAAAAACGGCGTTAAACCCAACACAAACAAACAAACTCTGACATCAAAAACAATATATTGCTCAGTTGTGATTCCAAAAGCATTGTATGGTTGTGAACTGTGGACGCATTACTCGTCATCAGACATGCAACAACTCGAGATAGCACATAGATTTTTGTGAAATTCAATGCAACGGCTAAAAAGTAATACTCCCACGGACTTTGCATTGAGTGCAATAAATATCAACGATCTCGAAACCATAGTTGACTATAAAAAACTTCAATTTTTTGGTAAACTTTGTCGTTTACCGTGCAATTACTTGGCAAAACATTTGTTCCTGAACAGGTTAACGAGGTTCTTAAACACTGATGGACAGACATGTGGATTCATTCCCGAAGCATATCGTCTTCTTCAGAAATATAATCTTGAAGAGTGTTTAATCGTTTACATACGTTCCGGAATATTTCCATCGAAACAGGTCTGGAAAATGTTGCTGTCACAAACTGTGTTAAATAAAGCCAACGATGATCGATTTGAACGCTTATTGTTAAAAAGTCTAGATCTTGACCAATTCGTTTGGATTGATCACTGAATTAAAATCAAATCCTAAATGCTGAATTTACAACACTGATGCCGAGTGGCAAAATTAAACCATGCGTGACGATATAATGACAGGAAGGAAATGATTTTAAATTAAAATTGTTGTTGTATGATATTTGTTGATTAGGGACCATAATTTGCCACGCAACAGTAGATTATACTCCATAATCAACAAAAATCGTACACTAACTAATTAATACGTAAACGGCGACAAGAAATTATACTAAAACACCCCAAACTTATAGCTTCAAATGTACATGACAATATACATATGATTTATCAAGGATAAGTGTGTGTATGCGGTTTTGTTAATTATCGCTTGACCATTTTCATTAAGTTATAGACCCAGAATGTTTTACCTTAAACCGAACGCTTTCGCATACTATGTATACAGTTGTATTCAAATCAATAGATTTTCATAAAGAATGTAATAATGATGATAGTAATGCTATATATTATCAGTAACATAATTATAACTATACCATCATAATCCTTCATATAGCAGAAATTTAAAAGTTGACGTCGAAAGAATACAGTCACAATGCGACATTACACAGAGGGTGAATTTGAATGTGACTGGCGTAAATTCTGCGATAAAACTTAATTGATATTGTCATAGCATCTTACAGATTGCATATAATTTTCAATGCGCTGAATACTGCGTACCAAAAGGGGGCTTTTCATCCTCATACATGCATATACTATTTGTCTTAAAGACTATCACAATGCATATTAATGTGAATTTTAAGGTGCTATCTATATCAATCCTTCACCAGAAATGACCTTTGCGTTTGCAAAAATGCTACAAGATGAATAGAAGTGCATTTTGAGTTTAGTTGGAAATATTGTAAAGTAAGAGGACTAGTTAGCTAGATCATCATTATGAGCGTACGCAGTCCCTTTAAAAGTAACATCTAGTTAGAATAAAAAATATAACAACTCAAAAACACACATACCATACATCATATAACCACAATACTGTGCCTTGGATAAATATTTTACATTAGAACATGATTAACACCCTTTCAAAAAATAAAATAAGCTAAAAAGATTCTTTACATAGCTCAAGAAACACCCTGGCAGTAACAAAAGTTATCATAAGAACTCTGTGACAACTTCAGAGTGATCACCTGAACTCCGTAACATTTGAAAAATCGGGCACAAAATTGTTAGTGGTTTACGTTTGCAGCTTTGCACTAATATTAGGCTATTGCCTGTGGTGAGGATGAAGAACGTGAATGAGTAGATAAATATGTATGAATAAGCAAACGATTCCGATATTTTACTCAAAATGTCTTGATTTCAAGGAAGTGGCGCTGATTATTAGACTGAAGAGTTTTTTCTGACGCATAGCACAAATCATTGGGCAACTTTAATCATCAGACTTTAGTTTTACACCCCATTCTCTCTTTTTAAAGATTGATAATTACCATTTCGCCGACCGATTCCTTGTTTTGTAATACAGATATCAGAAGAATTCTGTAACGTTTTCCAGGAACTTCGTAATAGTTATCAGAAGAAAACATGACAGGTTATCAGAAGAACTTCATCCTTCGTGTAACACTTCCTCCCCCGTGCGTATCAATGCAAGAAAATGACTGGGTTCCCTCAAACAGCCTGCTCCATATCCAATGACGGACCACACCATCGAGTAAAATAATCTTGTAAACACATCTCCTATAAAAATTTAAAATTATGTGAAAAAGAAGTATCACTAAATGTTTTTGTTGTTCAGATGCTTAAACCACACACGTATAACTAAATGTTATGTGGTGTCTATTAAAATGTGGGGCTCGTGTCTCAAATTGTCAACAAATCGTATAAACCGTAGAATCTTTGATTATTGTTATAACCAAAATGGTAATAAATGCAAAAATTGGTGTTTTAGAATCTGTCAAAAATTTAAACTTATTAGGTGTGAAGAATTGTGTAATCGCTCTGTGAGTATGTCTAAGAAATCTGTTTTAGATAGAGTCATTGAGGATGAAAAACATGTCATTATGGAATGTCAATTATATAGTGATTTTAGACAAGAATTGTTCAGAAAAGCCAGTTCTATAGAAGCAGACTTTAAGCATTACTCTGATAATGAAAAGTTTTTATTCATTTTTACAAATATAGAGCTCTTGTTCGTTTTACAGCCTGCTTTCTTATTTTATGGAAAAGAAATGAATTTGTATATAAGTAGTTATTAAATGTACTAACAATATTCATACTTCAGATAAAAATATGTGTTTTAGGTTAATGCATATAATGTCATTGTTAATCACTCATGCAAAGTAATAAGTGAGTAGTATAAAAGTGGGGGGAGAAATTATACCTTTAGGTATAATTTCTCCTTCCTGCGTTTGGGGCACTGCGCATGCGTTAAAGGGGAGCTAAATGTGATAAGACGTCTTCCACGACACCCGGTAGTAATGTTAACGCGATTGGCACCGAGATTCCTGGAAGTCTGCGAGTGCGTTAAAAACAGTCGCAGACCACTGTAATGGACACCGGAGGGTCCATAAATGCCACATCTAGTCTTAACTCGGTTGGCATCAGGTTTCCTGAAAGTCTGCGAGTGTGCCAGAAACAGTCGCAGACTAGTGCAATGGATTCGGGAGGGCCCCAAAATGCCAAAACTAGTCTTAACTCGATTGGCACCAAGATTCCTGAAAGTCTGCGAGTATACCAGAAACAGTCGCAGACCAGTGCAATGGACTCCAGAGGGACCCTAGATTTCAAAACTGGTCTTAACTCGATTGGCACCAAGTTTCCAGAAAGTCTGCGAGTATGCCAGAAACAGTCGCAGACCAGTGCAATGGACTCCAGAGGGACCCTAGATTTCAAAACTGGTCTTAACTCGATTGGCACCAAGTTTCCAGAAAGTCTGCGCGTATGCCAGAAACAGTCGCAGACTAGTGCAATGGATTCGGGAGGGCCCCAAAATGCCAAACCTAGTCTTAACTCGATTGGCACCAAGATTCCTGAAAGTCTGCGAGTATGCCAGAAACAGTCGCAGACCAGTGCAATGGACTCGGAAGGGACCCTAGATTTCAAAACTGGTCTTAAGTCGATTGGCACCAAGATTCCTGGAAGTCTGCGAGTATAACTAGAAACAGTCGCAGACCAGTGCAATGGACTCGGAAGGGACCCTAGATTTCAAAACTGGTCTTAACTCGATTGGCACCAAGATTCCTGGAAGTCTGCGAGTATAACCAGAAACAGTCGCAGACCAGTGCAATGGACTCGGAAGGGACCCTAGATTTCAAAACTGGTCTTAACTCGATTGGCACCAAGATTCCTGGAAGTCTGCGAGTATACCAGAATCAGTCGCAGACTAGTGCAATGGACTCGGGAGGGCCCCAAAATGCCAAACCTAGTCTTAACTCGATTGACACAAAAATTCCTGAAAGTCTGCCAGTATACAAGAAACAGTCGCAGACCAGTGCAATGAACTCCAGAAGGTCCCTAAATGCTAAAACTAGTCTAAACTCGGTTGGCACCAAGATTCCTGGAAGTCTGCGAATATGTCAGGAACGGTCGTCATTTTATTCCACTTTTAACAACATATTCTGAGACTTAAGTTTGTTACGGGGAATGTCACGGAATACATTTTTGACTCCTAGGGCTATGGAACAGTCGCTTGTTTTAGAATAAATTTGGATCACTATGGCAGGTTAATTTTGTATAATGTACTTTTCAAAATGAAAAATAATCTTTGTCCTGATTATCTCTGTAACCTCCTGCCACCAAGCCAACAGCCCCAATACAACCTAAGGCATACCAATGACATAACACCTCTCCGCCCTCGCACAACCCTATACTCTAGTTCATTTCTTCCAAGAACTATCCAGGAATGGAACTCATTATCTGAAGACGTCCGCACAAGCACTACAATAGAAGCATTTAAGGCATCTCTCAACCGTACCTCACGGCGAACCCCCAAATACTACAACTCTGGTACCCGTCTTGGACAAATCCTCCACGCTCGCCTGCGACTAGGATGCAGTTCTTTAAATCATGACTTGTACAGAAGGTCGATTGTAGAGTCACCGTTGTGCACCTGTGGATCGGTCGAAACTGTTAGCCATTATTTACTTACCTGCAGTAACTATATACAATTATGCCAACAGTTTCTTTCAGATATCCCATGCCCGCGGACTCTTAATAACCTCTTGTTCGGGAACAAGCACCTATCACTTAACGAAAACACCCTCCTTCTCTTCGTCAAAGTACAAAAATTCATCTTATCAACAAAGCGCTTTGATATGTAATTTTAATCAGTCTTTGTTGCCATCGACGACCTGCCCAGTGACCATCGCTTGTAACCGTGTGCTGAATTTAGTGTGTCCATGTGTTGTTTTTTTTTTATCCGTGCACTCTTGTTGATTTCTTTTTCAAAATTTTTAATGCCTACTTACCGAAAAATCTCACTTTTTGTTACCTAATAATAGGCATATATTGTCGTAGTATTTCATCTTTTTCAAATCCTACCATCAAAAGTTTCTCTTTAGTACTTCATCTGCATATGTTACACGGCCATGTTGCTAACGCATCTTTGTACTTGTGTAAATATTTCTTAATGGAGAAGAATTCATATAAATTTTTGTAAACTTGTTTTCTAATCCATTCATGTACAAATTCATGTATATTGTTATATGTGCAGTTTTCTAAATAAATACTGTTTAAACCAAATATAAAAAGAAGATGGCATAGATCTATTAACAAACAATACAATACATATTTCAAATATACTTGCCATGCACAAACCATTCTACATCTGCATTCTTAAACTGTATGTATAAGTTATATGATTTGTATAACATGTATTCACAGTATGGTATGATTATAATTATTGGTGACTTTAAATCACAATGGAGTTCCATGTCGATGCGCCAAACTTATATGCTAAGATTTTTAACAGATTGTAACTTGATTGCTGTGAATACTTTACCAACTTGTTATGGCGCTAAATGGTCCTATGTCTCTTATGGTGACCGTTTTACCTCACTTATTGACAAGTCTCGTATTGTGAAGTTATAGATGATGACTGTTTAAATATATCAAGGCATAGACCAATAATCATCTCAGTTAACTTATATATTGAGCAATGTGTTTTGTAAAATTCAAATTGTAATGTATATAATGTAAACTGGAAAAAGGCATCTAGTGAAAACATTGCGCATTACCAGTCGCTCCTATTGTCGGACATTGAATTGATGGATTTGGAACATTGTGACCTAAATACAGAAGGGATTGATCGAGCTTATGAAATGATTTCCTCAAAACTATTGAATAGTGCATGTCAAGCATTGCCACAAAAACGTTTCAAGGATCGAGGAGCTGTCATCTTTTCACAAGAAAATGACTGTATTCCGCGAATTATGGTGTCGCGATGGGCGACCGCCGCGTGACAAGAACAATATCAGTTATATGAAGTATAAGTCTGCAAAGTGTACATTCCGTCGAATGCTCCGAAAGTGTTCTGAAAACTTTCTAATTCAGAAGGATATAGAGTTAGACAAAAACTGCAGAGATGGACTCGAACCAATTTTGGAAAATTATAAAAGCACGGAAACAAAAAAGCAAGTGTAAAATAACTGATGGTGTAAAATTTCATGAAGATGTTGTCAGAGACCGAGAGCAAATCACAGAGCAGTGGGGTTTTTACTTTAAATCATTGTACGCATTTACTGAATCACTAGAATATGATGAATATTGGCGACAATCGGTAACAGACTCTGTGAAAGAAGCATTGCAATTCGCTACAACTGATAGGACTGTGCGGGTGCTTCCAGATACAGTTTCAGAGGCTATACAGACATTGCCTAAGGGGAAAGCTTGTGGCGAGGACAATTTGGTGTATGAACATTTAATATTTTCAAAAGACCCCATTTCTAGAATTTTAGCTAATATGCTTCGATCTAGCTATATTCCGGACATTTTGAAAAGAGGTGTAATCATAACGTTACACAAAGGAGGAAGCAAGCATAAAGATGACCCAAATAATTACCGTCCAATAAACTCTTCATGTGAGGAAGCCATCCAGCTGGCTTACGGAAGGTCGGTGGTTCTACCCAGGTGCCCGCTCGTGATGAAATAATGCACGGAGGGACACCTGGGGTCTTCCTCCACCATTAAAAGCTGGAAAAGTCGCCATATGACCTATCATGTGTCGGTGCGACGTTAAATCCAACGAAAAATTACCTTGTCGTCTGTGATCCTCAAACTATATGAGCTTGTTTTATTGTCCAGATGTTTACTTGACAGGTTAAGTAATCAGCAGGGAGGATTCCAGGAAAACTTGGATGTTTGATGACATCATTTCTTCTAAGAGAATGTATTTACTTCGCACGAGAGAACACTTCTAAACTGTATGTATGTTATCTGCACGGAAGGCAAGCTTTCGACAGTGTGTGGCACATGGGTTTTTTCTATAAACTGATTGAGAGTAAAGTTGATCCAACAACGTTGATCTCCATAGTTGGAATGTATCGGAATGTGACAAGTTACGTGAAATATCAAGGTCTAAAGTCTGATAGTTTCCCAGTTATGCAAGGCACCCGTCAGGGAGGAAAAAGCTCACCTCTTTCCTACCTGATCTATATAGATGGACTGATAAAACAGCTAGAGGACTGTGGATATGGATTTTGCATTTTTAACTTGAATATATCATCTCCAACTGTTGCACACGATATGGTCCTGGTATCTCTTTCTAAAAGTGGTATGGACAAAATGCTAGATATATGTGCCAACTATTCCAGACAATGGAGATTCAGCTATAATGCTAACAAATTGGAGTTATAGTTTATAATGAAAGAGATACAATGTCAAATAACAATCGAGAGTTTAGATTAGGGAATGAACGAATTTATGAAACACAAAGCTATCGACACTTGGGTTTGGAATGTGACAAAACTCTTTCGTCACAGAAGCCAATATATGACGCAGGAAACAAACTACGTGGAACATTCTTAGGCATCCATAGCAACGGTGTGAATCCCCTGCAAATCAACCCACTGATATCATTCGTCCTCCACCTCTGATTATCCGTGTGGGGAAGTTGGCAGTTACTTGCGGAGAACAGGTTTGTACTGGTGCAGAATCCAGGAACACTGGTTAGGTTAACTGCCCGCCGTTACATGACTGAAATACTGTTGAAAAACGGCGTTAAACCCAACACAAACAAACAAACTCTGACATCAAAAACAATATATTGCTCAGTTGTGATTCCAAAAGCATTGTATGGTTGTGAACTGTGGACGCATTACTCGTCATCAGACATGCAACAACTCGAGATAGCACATAGATTTTGTGTGAAATTCAATGCAACGGCTAAAAAGTAATACTCCCACGGACTTTGCATTGAGTGCAATAAATATCAACGATCTCGAAACCATAGTTGACTATAAAAAACTTCAATTTTTTGGTAAACTTTGTCGTTTACCGTGCAATTACTTGGCAAAACATTTGTTCCTGAACAGGTTAACGAGGTTCTTAAACACTGATGGACAGACATGTGGATTCATTCCCGAAGCATATCGTCTTCTTCAGAAATATAATCTTGAAGAGTGTTTAATCGTTTACATACGTTCCGGAATATTTCCATCGAAACAGGTCTGGAAAATGTTGCTGTCACAAACTGTGTTAAATAAAGCCAACGAAGATCGAATTGAACGCTTATTGTTAAAAAGTCTAGATCTTGACCAATTCGTTTGGATTGATCACTGAATTAAAATCAAATCCTAAATGCTGAATTTACAACACTGATGCCGAGTGGCAAAATTAAACCATGCGTGACGATATAATGACAGGAAGGAAATGATTTTAAATTAAAATTGTTGTTGTATGATATTTGTTGATTAGGGACCATAATTTGCCACGCAACAGTAGATTATACTCCATAATCAACAAAAATCGTACACTAACTAATTAATACGTAAACGGCGACAAGAAATTATACTAAAACACCCCAAACTTATAGCTTCAAATGTACATGACAATATACATATGATTTATCAAGGATAAGTGTGTGTATGCGGCTTTGTTAATTATCGCTTGACCATTTTCATTAAGTTATAGACCCAGAATGTTTTACCTTAAACCGAACGCTTTCGCATACTATGTATACAGTTGTATTCAAATCAATAGATTTTCATAAAGAATGTAATAATGATGATAGTAATGCTATATATTATCAGTAACATAATTATAACTATACCATCATAATCCTTCATATAGCAGAAATTTAAAAGTTGACGTCGAAAGAATACAGTCACAATGCGACATTACACAGAGGGTGAATTTGAATGTGACTGGCGTAAATTCTGCGATAAAACTTAATTGATATTGTCATAGCATCTTACAGATTGCATATAATTTTCAATGCGCTGAATACTGCGTACCAAAAGGGGGCTTTTCATCCTCATACATGCATATACTATTTGTCTTAAAGACTATCACAATGCATATTAATGTGAATTTTAAGGTGCTATCTATATCAATCCTTCACCAGAAATGACCTTTGCGTTTGCAAAATGCTACAAGATGATAGAAGTGCATTTTGAGTTTAGTTGGAAATATTGTAAAGTAAGAGGACTAGTTAGCTAGATCATCATTATGAGCGTACGCAGTCCCTTTAAAAGTAACATCTAGTTAGAATAAAAAATATAACAACTCAAAAACACACATACCATACATCATATAACCACAATACTGTGCCTTGGATAAATATTTTACATTAGAACATGATTAACACCCTTTCAAAAAATAAAATAAGCTAAAAAGATTCTTTACATAGCTCAAGAAACACCCTGGCAGTAACAAAAGTTATCATAAGAACTCTGTGACAACTTCAGAGTGATCACCTGAACTCCGTAACATTTGAAAAATCGGGCACAAAATTGTTAGTGGTTTACGTTTGCAGCTTTGCACTAATATTAGGCTATTGCCTGTGGTGAGGATGAAGAACGTGAATGAGTAGATAAATATGTATGAATAAGCAAACGATTCCGATATTTTACTCAAAATGTCTTGATTTCAAGGAAGTGGCGCTGATTATTAGACTGAAGAGTTTTTCTGACGCATAGCACAAATCATTGGGCAACTTTAATCATCAGACTTTAGTTTTACACCCCATTCTCTCTTTTTAAAGATTGATAATTACCATTTCGCCGACCGATTCCTTGTTTTGTAATACAGATATCAGAAGAATTCTGTAACGTTTTCCAGGAACTTCGTAATAGTTATCAGAAGAAAACATGACAGGTTATCAGAAGAACTTCATCCTTCTGTGTAACACTTCCTCCCCCGTGCGTATCAATGCAAGAAAATGACTGGGTTCCCTCAAACAGCCTGCTCCATATCCAATGACGGACCACACCATCGAGTAAAATAATCTTGTAAACACATCTCCTATAAAAATTTAAAATTATGTGAAAAAGAAGTATCACTAAATGTTTTTGTTGTTCAGATGCTTAAACCACACACGTATAACTAAATGTTATGTGGTGTCTATTAAAATGTGGGGCTCGTGTCTCAAATTGTCAACAAATCGTATAAAACCGTAGAATCTTTGATTATTGTTATAACCAAAATGGTAATAAATGCAGAAATTGGTGTTTTAGAATCTGTCAAAATTTAAACTTATTAGGTGTGAAGAATTGTGTAATCGCTCTGTGAGTATGTCTAAGAAATCTGTTTTAGATAGAGTCATTGAGGATGAAAAACATGTCATTATGGAATGTCAATTATATAGTGATTTTAGACAAGAATTGTTCAGAAAAGCCAGTTCTATAGAAGCAGACTTTAAGCATTACTCTGATAATGAAAAGTTTTTATTCATTTTTACAAATATAGAGCTCTTGTTCGTTTTACAGCCTGCTTTCTTATTTTATGGAAAAGAAATGAATTTGTATATAAGTAGTTATTAAATGTACTAACAATATTCATACTTCAGATAAAAATATGTGTTTTAGGTTAATGCATATAATGTCATTGTTAATCACTCATGCAAAGTAATAAGTGAGTAGTATAAAAGTGGGGGGAGAAATTATACCTTTAGGTATAATTTCTCCTTCCTGCGTTTGGGGCACTGCGCATGCGTTAAAGGGGAGCTAAATGTGATAAGACGTCTTCCACGACACCCGGTAGTAATGTTAACGCGATTGGCACCGAGATTCCTGGAAGTCTGCGAGTGCGTTAAAAACAGTCGCAGACCACTGTAATGGACACCGGAGGGTCCATAAATGCCACAACTAGTCTTAACTCGGTTGGCATCAGGCTTCCTGAAAGTCTGCGAGTGTGCCAGAAACAGTCGCAGACTAGTGCAATGGATTCGGGAGGGCCCCAAAATGCCAAAACTAGTCTTAACTCGATTGGCACCAAGATTCCTGAAAGTCTGCGAGTATACCAGAAACAGTCGCAGACCAGTGCAATGGACTCCAGAGGGACCCTAGATTTCAAAACTGGTCTTAACTCGATTGGCGCCAAGTTTCCAGAAAGTCTGCGAGTATGCCAGAAACAGTCGCAGACCAGTGCAATGGACTCCAGAGGGACCCTAGATTTCAAAACTGGTCTTAACTCGATTGGCACCAAGTTTCCAGAAAGTCTGCGCGTATGCCAGAAACAGTCGCAGACTAGTGCAATGGATTCGGGAGGGCCCCAAAATGCCAAACCTAGTCTTAACTCGATTGGCACCAAGATTCCTGAAAGTCTGCGAGTATGCCAGAAACAGTCGCAGACCAGTGCAATGGACTCGGAAGGGACCCTAGATTTCAAAACTGGTCTTAAGTCGATTGGCACCAAGATTCCTGGAAGTCTGCGAGTATAACTAGAAACAGTCGCAGACCAGTGCAATGGACTCGGAAGGGACCCTAGATTTCAAAACTGGTCTTAACTCGATTGGCACCAAGATTCCTGGAAGTCTGCGAGTATAACCAGAAACAGTCGCAGACCAGTGCAATGGACTCGGAAGGGACCCTAGATTTCAAAACTGGTCTTAACTCGATTGGCACCAAGATTCCTGGAAGTCTGCGAGTATACCAGAATCAGTCGCAGACTAGTGCAATGGACTCGGGAGGGCCCCAAAATGCCAAACCTAGTCTTAACTCGATTGACACAAAATTCCTGAAAGTCTGCCAGTATACAAGAAACAGTCGCAGACCAGTGCAATGAACTCCAGAAGGTCCCTAAATGCTAAACTAGTCTAAACTCGGTTGGCACCAAGATTCCTGGAAGTCTGCGAATATGTCAGGAACGGTCGTCATTTTATTCCACTTTTAACAACATATTCTGAGACTTAAGTTTGTTACGGGGAATGTCACGGAATACATTTTTGACTCCTAGGGCTATGGAAACAGTCGCTTGTTTTAGAATAAATTTGGATCACTATGGCAGGTTAATTTTGTATAATGTACTTTTCAAAATGAAAAATAATCTTTGTCCTGATTATCTCTGTAACCTCCTGCCACCAAGCCAACAGCCCCAATACAACCTAAGGCATACCAATGACATAACACCTCTCCGCCCTCGCACAACCCTATACTCTAGTTCATTTCTTCCAAGAACTATCCAGGAATGGAACTCATTATCTGAAGACGTCCGCACAAGCACTACAATAGAAGCATTTAAGGCATCTCTCAACCGTACCTCACGGCGAACCCCCAAATACTACAACTCTGGTACCCGTCTTGGACAAATCCTCCACGCTCGCCTGCGACTAGGATGCAGTTCTTTAAATCATGACTTGTACAGAAGGTCGATTGTAGAGTCACCGTTGTGCACCTGTGGATCGGTCGAAACTGTTAGCCATTATTTACTTACCTGCAGTAACTATATACAATTATGCCAACAGTTTCTTTCAGATATCCCATGCCCGCGGACTCTTAATAACCTCTTGTTCGGGAACAAGCACCTATCACTTAACGAAAACACCCTCCTTCTCTTCGTCAAAGTACAAAAATTCATCTTATCAACAAAGCGCTTTGATATGTAATTTTAATCAGTCTTTGTTGCCATCGACGACCTGCCCAGTGACCATCGCTTGTAACCGTGTGCTGAATTTAGTGTGTCCATGTGTTGTTTTTTTTTTTATCCGTGCACTCTTGTTGATTTCTTTTTCAAAATTTTTAATGCCTACTTACCGAAAAATCTCACTTTTTGTTACCTAATAATAGGCATATATTGTCGTAGTATTTCATCTTTTTCAAATCCTACCATCAAAAGTTTCTCTTTAGTACTTCATCTGCATATGTTACACGGCCATGTTGCTAACGCATCTTTGTACTTGTGTAAATATTTCTTAATGGAGAAGAATTCATATAAATTTTTGTAAACTTGTTTTCTAATCCATTCATGTACAAATTCATGTATATTGTTATATGTGCAGTTTTCTAAATAAATACTGTTTAAACCAAATATAAAAAGAAGATGGCATAGATCTATTAACAAACAATACAATACATATTTCAAATATACTTGCCATGCACAAACCATTCTACATCTGCATTCTTAAACTGTATGTATAAGTTATATGATTTGTATAACATGTATTCACAGTATGGTATGATTATAATTATTGGTGACTTTAAATCACAATGGAGTTCCATGTCGATGCGCCAAACTTATATGCTAAGATTTTTAACAGATTGTAACTTGATTGCTGTGAATACTTTACCAACTTGTTATGGCGCTAAATGGTCCTATGTCTCTTATGGTGACCGTTTTACCTCACTTATTGACAAGTCTCGTATTGTGAAGTTATAGATGATGACTGTTTAAATATATCAAGGCATAGACCAATAATCATCTCAGTTAACTTATATATTGAGCAATGTGTTTTGTAAAATTCAAATTGTAATGTATATAATGTAAACTGGAAAAAGGCATCTAGTGAAAACATTGCGCATTACCAGTCGCTCCTATTGTCGGACATTGAATTGATGGATTTGGAACATTGTGACCTAAATACAGAAGGGATTGATCGAGCTTATGAAATGATTTCCTCAAAACTATTGAATAGTGCATGTCAAGCATTGCCACAAAAACGTTTCAAGGATCGAGGAGCTGTCATCTTTTCACAAGAAAATGACTGTATTCCGCGAATTATGGTGTCGCGATGGGCGACCGCCGCGTGACAAGAACAATATCAGTTATATGAAGTATAAGTCTGCAAAGTGTACATTCCGTCGAATGCTCCGAAAGTGTTCTGAAAACTTTCTAATTCAGAAGGATATAGAGTTAGACAAAAACTGCAGAGATGGACTCGAACCAATTTTGGAAAATTATAAAAGCACGGAACAAAAAAGCAAGTGTAAAATAACTGATGGTGTAAAATTTCATGAAGATGTTGTCAGAGACCGAGAGCAAATCACAGAGCAGTGGGGTTTTTACTTTAAATCATTGTACGCATTTACTGAATCACTAGAATATGATGAATATTGGCGACAATCGGTAACAGACTCTGTGAAAGAAGCATTGCAATTCGCTACAACTGATAGGACTGTGCGGGTGCTTCCAGATACAGTTTCAGAGGCTATACAGACATTGCCTAAGGGGAAAGCTTGTGGCGAGGACAATTTGGTGTATGAACATTTAATATTTTCAAAAGACCCCATTTCTAGAATTTTAGCTAATATGCTTCGATCTAGCTATATTCCGGACATTTTGAAAAGAGGTGTAATCATAACGTTACACAAAGGAGGAAGCAAGCATAAAGATGACCCAAATAATTACCGTCCAATAAACTCTTCATGTGAGGAAGCCATCCAGCTGGCTTACGGAAGGTCGGTGGTTCTACCCAGGTGCCCGCTCGTGATGAAATAATGCACGGAGGGACACCTGGGGTCTTCCTCCACCATTAAAAGCTGGAAAAGTCGCCATATGACCTATCATGTGTCGGTGCGACGTTAAATCCAACGAAAAATTACCTTGTCGTCTGTGATCCTCAAACTATATGAGCTTGTTTTATTGTCCAGATGTTTACTTGACAGGTTAAGTAATCAGCAGGGAGGATTCCAGGAAAAACTTGGATGTTTGATGACATCATTTCTTCTAAGAGAATGTATTTACTTCGCACGAGAGAACACTTCTAAACTGTATGTATGTTATCTGCACGGAAGGCAAGCTTTCGACAGTGTGTGGCACATGGGTTTTTTCTATAAACTGATTGAGAGTAAAGTTGATCCAACAACGTTGATCTCCATAGTTGGAATGTATCGGAATGTGACAAGTTACGTGAAATATCAAGGTCTAAAGTCTGATAGTTTCCCAGTTATGCAAGGCACCCGTCAGGGAGGAAAAAGCTCACCTCTTTCCTACCTGATCTATATAGATGGACTGATAAAACAGCTAGAGGACTGTGGATATGGATTTTGCATTTTTAACTTGAATATATCATCTCCAACTGTTGCACACGATATGGTCCTGGTATCTCTTTCTAAAAGTGGTATGGACAAAATGCTAGATATATGTGCCAACTATTCCAGACAATGGAGATTCAGCTATAATGCTAACAAATGTGGAGTTATAGTTTATAATGAAAGAGATACAATGTCAAATAACAATCGAGAGTTTAGATTAGGGAATGAACGAATTTATGAAACACAAAGCTATCGACACTTGGGTTTGGAATGTGACAAAACTCTTTCGTCACAGAAGCCAATATATGACGCAGGAAACAAACTACGTGGAACATTCTTAGGCATCCATAGCAACGGTGTGAATCCCCTGCAAATCAACCCACTGATATCATTCGTCCTCCACCTCTGATTATCCGTGTGGGGAAGTTGGCAGTTACTTGCGGAGAACAGGTTTGTACTGGTGCAGAATCCAGGAACACTGGTTAGGTTAACTGCCCGCCGTTACATGACTGAAATACTGTTGAAAAACGGCGTTAAACCCAACACAAACAAACAAACTCTGACATCAAAAACAATATATTGCTCAGTTGTGATTCCAAAAGCATTGTATGGTTGTGAACTGTGGACGCATTACTCGTCATCAGACATGCAACAACTCGAGATAGCACATAGATTTTGTGTGAAATTCAATGCAACGGCTAAAAAGTAATACTCCCACGGACTTTGCATTGAGTGCAATAAATATCAACGATCTCGAAACCATAGTTGACTATAAAAAACTTCAATTTTTGGTAAACTTTGTCGTTTACCGTGCAATTACTTGGCAAAACATTTGTTCCTGAACAGGTTAACGAGGTTCTTAAACACTGATGGACAGACATGTGGATTCATTCCCGAAGCATATCGTCTTCTTCAGAAATATAATCTTGAAGAGTGTTTAATCGTTTACATACGTTCCGGAATATTTCCATCGAAACAGGTCTGGAAAATGTTGCTGTCACAAACTGTGTTAAATAAAGCCAACGAAGATCGAATTGAACGCTTATTGTTAAAAGTCTAGATCTTGACCAATTCGTTTGGATTGATCACTGAATTAAAATCAAATCCTAAATGCTGAATTTACAACACTGATGCCGAGTGGCAAAATTAAACCATGCGTGACGATATAATGACAGGAAGGAAATGATTTTAAATTAAAATTGTTGTTGTATGATATTTGTTGATTAGGGACCATAATTTGCCACGCAACAGTAGATTATACTCCATAATCAACAAAAATCGTACACTAACTAATTAATACGTAAACGGCGACAAGAAATTATACTAAAACACCCCAAACTTATAGCTTCAAATGTACATGACAATATACATATGATTTATCAAGGATAAGTGTGTGTATGCGGTTTTGTTAATTATCGCTTGACCATTTTCATTAAGTTATAGACCCAGAATGTTTTACCTTAAACCGAACGCTTTCGCATACTATGTATACAGTTGTATTCAAATCAATAGATTTTCATAAAGAATGTAATAATGATGATAGTAATGCTATATATTATCAGTAACATAATTATAACTATACCATCATAATCCTTCATATAGCAGAAATTTAAAAGTTGACGTCGAAAGAATACAGTCACAATGCGACATTACACAGAGGGTGAATTTGAATGTGACTGGCGTAAATTCTGCGATAAAACTTAATTGATATTGTCATAGCATCTTACAGATTGCATATAATTTTCAATGCGCTGAATACTGCGTACCAAAAGGGGGCTTTTCATCCTCATACATGCATATACTATTTGTCTTAAAGACTATCACAATGCATATTAATGTGAATTTTAAGGTGCTATCTATATCAATCCTTCACCAGAAATGACCTTTGCGTTTGCAAAAATGCTACAAGATGAATAGAAGTGCATTTTGAGTTTAGTTGGAAATATTGTAAAGTAAGAGGACTAGTTAGCTAGATCATCATTATGAGCGTACGCAGTCCCTTTAAAAGTAACATCTAGTTAGAATAAAAAATATAACAACTCAAAAACACACATACCATACATCATATAACCACAATACTGTGCCTTGGATAAATATTTTACATTAGAACATGATTAACACCCTTTCAAAAAATAAAATAAGCTAAAAAGATTCTTTACATAGCTCAAGAAACACCCTGGCAGTAACAAAAGTTATCATAAGAACTCTGTGACAACTTCAGAGTGATCACCTGAACTCCGTAACATTTGAAAAATCGGGCACAAAATTGTTAGTGGTTTACGTTTGCAGCTTTGCACTAATATTAGGCTATTGCCTGTGGTGAGGATGAAGAACGTGAATGAGTAGATAAATATGTATGAATAAGCAAACGATTCCGATATTTTACTCAAAATGTCTTGATTTCAAGGAAGTGGCGCTGATTATTAGACTGAAGAGTTTTTTCTGACGCATAGCACAAATCATTGGGCAACTTTAATCATCAGACTTTAGTTTTACACCCCATTCTCTCTTTTTAAAGATTGATAATTACCATTTCGCCGACCGATTCCTTGTTTTGTAATACAGATATCAGAAGAATTCTGTAACGTTTTCCAGGAACTTCGTAATAGTTATCAGAAGAAAACATGACAGGTTATCAGAAGAACTTCATCCTTCGTGTAACACTTCCTCCCCCGTGCGTATCAATGCAAGAAAATGACTGGAGTTCCCTCAAACAGCCTGCTCCATATCCAATGACGGACCACACCATCGAGTAAAATAATCTTGTAAACACATCTCCTATAAAAATTTAAAATTATGTGAAAAAGAAGTATCACTAAATGTTTTTGTTGTTCAGATGCTTAAACCACACACGTATAACTAAATGTTATGTGGTGTCTATTAAAATGTGGGGCTCGTGTCTCAAATTGTCAACAAATCGTATAAACCGTAGAATCTTTGATTATTGTTATAACCAAAATGGTAATAAATGCAAAAATTGGTGTTTTAGAATCTGTCAAAAATTTAAACTTATTAGGTGTGAAGAATTGTGTAATCGCTCTGTGAGTATGTCTAAGAAATCTGTTTTAGATAGAGTCATTGAGGATGAAAAACATGTCATTATGGAATGTCAATTATATAGTGATTTTAGACAAGAATTGTTCAGAAAAGCCAGTTCTATAGAAGCAGACTTTAAGCATTACTCTGATAATGAAAAGTTTTTATTCATTTTTACAAATATAGAGCTCTTGTTCGTTTTACAGCCTGCTTTCTTATTTTATGGAAAAGAAATGAATTTGTATATAAGTAGTTATTAAATGTACTAACAATATTCATACTTCAGATAAAAATATGTGTTTTAGGTTAATGCATATAATGTCATTGTTAATCACTCATGCAAAGTAATAAGTGAGTAGTATAAAAGTGGGGGGAGAAATTATACCTTTAGGTATAATTTCTCCTTCCTGCGTTTGGGGCACTGCGCATGCGTTAAAGGGGAGCTAAATGTGATAAGACGTCTTCCACGACACCCGGTAGTAATGTTAACGCGATTGGCACCGAGATTCCTGGAAGTCTGCGAGTGCGTTAAAAACAGTCGCAGACCACTGCAATGGACACCGGAGGGTCCATAAATGCCAAAACTAGTCTTAACTCGGTTGGCATCAGGCTTCCTGAAAGTCTGCGAGTGTGCCAGAAACAGTCGCAGACTAGTGCAATGGATTCGGGAGGGCCCCAAAATGCCAAAACTAGTCTTAACTCGATTGGCACCAAGATTCCTGAAAGTCTGCGAGTATACCAGAAACAGTCGCAGACCAGTGCAATGGACTCCAGAGGGACCCTAGATTTCAAAACTGGTCTTAACTCGATTGGCACCAAGTTTCCAGAAAGTCTGCGAGTATGCCAGAAACAGTCGCAGACCAGTGCAATGGACTCCAGAGGGACCCTAGATTTCAAAACTGGTCTTAACTCGATTGGCACCAAGTTTCCAGAAAGTCTGCGAGTATGCCAGAAACAGTCGCAGACTAGTGCAATGGATTCGGGAGGGCCCCAAAATGCCAAACCTAGTCTTAACTCGATTGGCACCAAGATTCCTGAAAGTCTGCGAGTATGCCAGAAACAGTCGCAGACCAGTGCAATGGACTCGGAAGGGACCCTAGATTTCAAAACTGGTCTTAAGTCGATTGGCACCAAGATTCCTGGAAGTCTGCGAGTATAACTAGAAACAGTCGCAGACCAGTGCAATGGACTCGGAAGGGACCCTAGATTTCAAAACTGGTCTTAACTCGATTGGCACCAAGATTCCTGGAAGTCTGCGAGTATAACCAGAAACAGTCGCAGACCAGTGCAATGGACTCGGAAGGGACCCTAGATTTCAAAACTGGTCTTAACTCGATTGGCACCAAGATTCCTGGAAGTCTGCGAGTATACCAGAATCAGTCGCAGACTAGTGCAATGGACTCGGGAGGGCCCCAAAATGCCAAACCTAGTCTTAACTCGATTGACACAAAAATTCCTGAAAGTCTGCCAGTATACAAGAAACAGTCGCAGACCAGTGCAATGAACTCCAGAAGGTCCCTAAATGCTAAAACTAGTCTAAACTCGGTTGGCACCAAGATTCCTGGAAGTCTGCGAATATGTCAGGAACGGTCGTCATTTTATTCCACTTTTAACAACATATTCTGAGACTTAAGTTTGTTACGGGGAATGTCACGAAATACATTTTTGACTCCTAGGGCTATGGAACAGTCGCTTGTTTTAGAATAAATTTGGATCACTATGGCAGGTTAATTTTGTATAATGTACTAGATAATATTTGATAAAGTAGCAAGTCAATAATTTGTCTCAACATTGTCATCACAAAAGGTCACGAGCCACTAAATTTGTGTTAGAACCAAGGGCTCCTGGGTTACTAGCCGTTGCTGTCCGTATTCTGCGAGTATATGAGAAACAGTCGCAGACCAGTGTAATGGACTCCGGAGGTTTCATAAATGCCAAAATTAGTCTATTTCAAAGGTTAGTTAGAGTTTAAACTTAATTTTGAGAACAAAAAATCACGAACAACTCTGATTGTTAAGTATTTTATTTCCAGCAATTATTTTCACCTTCTTATTATTCGGTTGTAATCATCTCAATGTGCATTGTATTTAATTTAACTTTATATGTCAGTCAATACGTGCAAACTTTTTGAAACAAATATCGCAATCAAACATCTCAGTCCACCTTTTGAATAAAGAAGTAGTCCTTTCAAACTCTCAAGTACGAATGAAGGGGAAATAGGCATTTTCAGACTATCCCGATGACGATTTGTATACCGGATTAAGGACGTATGTTTACCTGTGTAAGGGAACATCTCAAAATCCTCAAGTGAAATATCGTGGTGTAAGAGTAGCATTTATGTCACGACTTTATTTTATGTTTTCCAGTGAATTCTAGAGTTTTTTCATTGAAATAAAAGTGATAATCCACTGTTTTGAAACAGTAGATTATCATTTTTATTTTTCACTGTTTTTGCCGAACTAGTTCCGGTACTCCATCGCGATTGAAGTCAAATTGTATACCGAGCGTTATGAGTACCGGGTACCATAATGACGATGGCGTCGTTAAAATGACGCCATTTGTGTTATTCTTTCTGCTGACTTTTCCCGCGATTTTCGACGTTTTATAAATTACGCAACAAAAGCAGAGTTTTACACATGAAATAAAAAGAAAATTTGTTTGTTTCAGTGAAATATCTTTTTTTTTTCACTCGTGAGTACCAAAAAAAGTCATTTTCACTCGTGGCTACGCCACTCGTGAAAATATCAGTTTTTGATGCTCACTTGTGAAATAAAATTGATATTTCACTGAAACAAACAAATATCCTCTTTTTATTTATTTATTTCACACCAATCTGGTGGTTAATATCTTATTCTGGGTATGTCACCGCTTAGTTTTTTTAACGTTTTAGAATGAAGCTGTACACGTATATGAATTTCCCGTCAGGAAGTCGTTTTGTAACCATGTTTTCAATAAAGATAAATGTAAAAAAAAATCAAACATAAATGTAAAATAATGGATAAACGTAGAATAAATAGATAAACTGTAGAATTTTAGGTGTACTAAAAAGGCTGCATTATACGTAACGAAAGAGCATTAATGCCAGCTACGTGTTATTTAATAAAGTATGTAACTCTTAATTTCGAGTGACGTACCTTTCTAGCCCTATATTTTTAATGTTTTATATACCTTACTAGAAAATTCGTTTTACTACATTGACATTTCGAATTAAATAACAAATACTAAACCAATGCCAAGCCCCAAAACGTCCATAATTCAGCAAAAATTTCGCTTGCCAGCTTGACAGTGAAAAGAGGGCAAAATTCATGAAATATTGGTGCATGATTTATGAACCTTGTGTTGTATGAACTTGGTGATGATGTAGATTAATTTCTTCTTCTTTTTTAATCTACTGAATCAAATCCATTTAGTAATTACAAAGACTGAGTGGAAATGCATCAAAACTTTATTTGAAAAAAAAAATTGGATTTTCTAATACCTAATACTCAAAATTTCGACCTAGTATCTCAAGATTTCGTCTAAACAATTCTATGATAAAACTGAATTGCGATAGCAGGCATTGCAACTTCCATGTCCAGATTTTGCACTGTCCACGCAAAATGCCACTTACGTAGCCATATATGGTGACCACACTATACTTTGGTCGTAGTATTTATTTGAAAGCCATATGGCTGATCGACCGACAGTCTGTATTTTCATTTTTTGGAAGTCACATGACAGGCCGATCGAGCGACATTCGCAAGTTATATAGCTCCAACCCATGGTAAATATTTCGTATCACGCGCTGACCGCATATCCGTATTCGCACATAATAAAAGTTGAATCACTGTATCACAGTATATCACTGTATTTTCTTCTACCATTCTTTTTGTATGGTGTTTGCTCTGTCGCAGTAACATAACAACAAACGTCATTATGGCGCCATGTCAAAGATCGCCCCGCAGAACATCGTTATGGCGTACAGTCAAATGTCGCCTCTCCGAACGTCTCGTCTCGCCAAATATGCCCCGCTGAATGTTCCACCACAGACCGTCGCCCCGCTTAACGTCGCCTCGCCAAACATCGTTATAGCGCCCCGTCGACTGTAACCCGGCCGAATGACCCACTGCCGAAAGTCGCCCTACTAAACGTCGCCCGACTTGACTTCAGGGCCTCTGTTTTACATAGCACTAGCGTATCATTGAGGAAGAAATATAGATTTCAGTATTAAAGTTACTGCTCGGATAATACTTGCCATTATCTTTGCTAAACCCACTCACTCAAGTGTAGCATTGATCTTTCGGAGAGGGGCCTGGTGCTCGCACGACAATTCATCTGGCTGAGGTAAGAGTAAGGTGCATTTCCTATGTTAGACAATTTTATAATCTGGATAAAGATAAGACGGTCGGACGGACGCACGCACACACCTACGCGCAAACATTACCATTTATCTATATTCCAAGAAAAGTCGTGTGATTTAAGATCGTAGGGTGAGAAAGTTAACGCAGGGGAATGGTTGTGAGATTGAGCAATATTCTTTGGTAACACTTCATAAAGGACATACAAATATTCCATCAGGTTAAAATCTTACAATTTTTTATCTCCAATTTATTCCGGAAGGCGGAAACGACGTTTGACTGAACAACACTTGGCGGGCTGACGTTCGGCGGGGCGCCATATCGATGTTTGCCGGTGTGACATTTATAGGGCCGACATTCGGTTGGGCGACGTTTGGCAGGGCTACAATACGACGTTCGGCGGAGCGACGTTCGTCCGGGCGCCATAACGACTTTCGGCAGGCCGACATTATGCGTGGCGACGTTCGGCAGGACACCATAACGACGTTTGTCGTTGTATTGCTGCGACAGATTAATATAACGAAATATCACAAATCAGTCACCATATTTCATTTCAAGTCATTTTGTCGATTATATATAAATCCTTTAATGTCGATAATAATATCAACAACTGAAGTCATTTAAACATACAGTTGTTCTAATATAATATAATTATAAATGCAAACAATATATGTACAAATGTATTGGAAAGCACTGAACTTAAAGGTGCAAAATAAAGACAAATGAATAGACATAAATCTTAAAAAAAGACTACACATTTTGTAATATAGTACTAAACATTATGATAGCCGTGCAATATTCCCTAGAAATCAACACAAGAACAGAGAAACAAATGATTGTTTCTGTATTTTCTTAGACTGAGATGGGGGGTCATTTTGTCCTACTTTCATGTTTATCGTTTATCCGTAATCGGTCGGAAATTCTTCGGGATCACGTGATTTTAAAATTGTTTCAAACGAATATCCGTTTAAAGACGCGCGACAAAATAACTGTATTTCCATGATGGTAATTATACACGACTTGCACGAAAAATATGAAATGTACAAAATTTATGTTTAAAATTGACAGTGACATATATTAGGCCAAGACAATGTGTTTAATGTCTAAAATCTTATTAAATTAATGTAGCCATATGTACATAAATCAGTGTATTTAGGTAAATTTCAATCACATTTTGTTTCGGCAGTGTAAGACAGTTATTCATTTATATTCTTAAAACTATACTGAAAAGAGATTAACTGAAAACGTTTGCAGACGAAGTTGTGAAAACACTTTTATTCGGGAAGGGCCTGAATAATCCTCCCGCAAACTTGTAGTATAGCTGTTTATTACCTGTATTATAAGAATGATTTTCATGAAGGTTTTGTGAGTTACAAAATTGTTGAATTCCATGTGCTAGGTTTGTAAAAATCACGTTGTCGTTTGGGCATATAATATATTTTGCATCTATTTATAAATTATAGCCTCGTTTCGGAGGATTCTTCCGAAAAAATCCGAAGATGCTCGACGGGTTCGTAAGCAGTCGGAAAACATACTTTCGGTTTGACATAGGCAACATTTTTTGTTTATTTGTTAGTTATTCTTGAACATATTCATGACTATTTGGTCAGATCTGATGCAGTGAGCCATATTTTCAGTAAATAGGAAGTCTCAGCTACAAACTCTGGTTTTCATATAATACTCGTTCTGGTTTTAGTAATGGACCTTTAAAACATGCATCGAGGCACCCTACAAACAGTGAACATACGTGTGTGTGTCTTTTAACTGTTCGCAGACATGAACGATTAAAATAAGTAAAATAATGCTATATTTTTAATTAGATATTGTAACAAATCTATTTATTTATTTTCTAAAACAATTTTTAATGATCCTTGGAAATAAATACAGTCCTGTATCTTTACATGCGTATATACCTAATACATTTGAGAAAACCCCCAATATTTAATCGGCATACGACATCCAAGTCAGCATCGTGATAGGCTAGAAATGCCTAATATAATGAACACTCACTGTAATACGGATCCGATAACACCGATGAGTTCAGGCTCTGTTGAATTTTGATTTTCTTTGGTAATCGTTCGAGAAGATTTCTTATTCTTACGACCAGTGCAGTCTGTCTTTTGTGTTGAAATATGATGCTTGCTCTTTTCCTTCACTTCCTCTATTCGCTGCAATTCCAGGTCGATGAGAGTTCTCTCTGGTTTCAATTGACGCTCAAGCATGCTCTTCGCTATAGCTGTTGTCTGTTCTGCCGGAAGAACCATTCAAATATACATCTCAGAACGAGGATTTTGCTGAGAGAGGTCCCGTTTAAAGCGTTTACATTTTGGCTTGTTGACAAACATATCAGCCTTTTCAGAAGAATATTGTCTCGAAGATCTCCTTTTTAACTTTCTCGATTTCATATCCATTATATCGAAAAATTCCATTTTTAGTGAATGCTCGTCCGTATCTCTTGCTAGCTGAGCTGTGAATGTCTTCAAATAAAGTGAGACCGTGTATTTACCTATCAGTCACTTGTTTCAGAACTTTTATGTTTATGATCCAAGAGTCTCCTTTTTCAGATGCTTGAGAAATGCCCGACGGTTTTCAAACACGCAGTCGCAAAAGTTCACAGATATTTGAATGATACGCGCATGTATGCCATACTCTGAAGTGGTGTAATAGGTTACTCCAACAATAGAAAAAGTAATCGCATTTCCTGCATTGAAATATAACGTTCTCGTTTTCGTTACTTCTTACAGTGAGTGTTCATTATATTTCCCCTTCATTCGTACTTGAGAGTTTGAAAGGACTACTTCTTCAGAAGGTGGACTGAGATGTTTGATTGCGATATTTGTTTCAAAAAGTTTACAGGAAAGGACAATATGTTACGTCACAGAAAAGCTGCGCATTCTGACTCGGACTCTGATGATGGATCCATGTCGGGTATTTCGGACAAAGAAGACATTTTTGGGCCAGTTGGAAACGATTATGATCAGGGTGATGATACTTTTAAGAAAACTGAGGAGGAGTCTATGAAAATTGATCCCTGGGACGAAGTTGTGGAAGAGGCGTTTTCAAAATGGCGGATATTTTCTGAAATCATCCCGTGTTCGCTTACTTTTTTATCAGATAAGTGGGTTTCTACGGTACTTTGAACTCTATGAATATGTGCATGCATCAGTTCTATGTCTACGTCACACTCGGTTTTGCGTTTCAGGTTTGTAGATTTTAAATTCTCGAAGTTATTGAAGTTATAAAATGGTCATGTCCATGTTTTGAAATTTGAATTGTGTCGTTTCTTGCCGTTTTTAACACTCTAATGATTAAACTAGCCTGTTTTTGGACCCTTAAACGAGACAAAACAACTAATTGTGAAGAATTCTGTAAACGTTTGGCTCTGCATGTTTTCGGGATAGTGCTATACCCAAATAAATCTTGTTCAAGCTCTTTTTTGTTGCAAACTTGTACTTCAAGCAAATTCTGTTGCAAACCTTTTCTGAAAAAGTAGTGTCCAACTACATTTGTATCAGAGAATGTTTGTTGTGCAACTCGTGTACATTTCTTTTCTGTTTAGGGTCGTACATTTTTATAGCATCAAATAGCCCTTTGATGTTTTAATATAACTGTTGATAAAAAAACCTTATTATGTTTTCATGAAACCTGGTAGGATTAGGGTTAGTGTTCATACATAATTTTAACATCTTCCCTGTTTATAGATTCAGCTGTCTAGATTGCAAGCAGAAAACAAACTTTCGGAGACTATTGTGTATAGAAGCATTTTGTCTTTTGGATCTTGTCCATCTATACACACTATACAGATGACTTTAACATGCAGTTGTTTTCTTTCAGATCTTTTCAGGTCTAAATGCTATGATCATCAGACGCTATTATGACCCGAGAGCATGAACATGAATCTTCATTAGTTGAACAAACTACGCTAACACGTATATCAGAAATGACCGTTAGATAACTGTTACTGGTATCAAAGACAATTTATGAAATTTTGTAAGCCTATTCTTATTTTCTATTCCTTTTCTGAACCAACAATTTTAGCAACCTGAAGTCAGATACATTTTTGCGTAATATTATAGTACACACAAGCAATGTTGGTTACCAACCAGTAATGAAAAGTAAATTAATTGCAGTGTCATAATACAGAAGACATATAAGTATTGCTACAGAAATGAATGGCAAGGACCAACATAAATGCCGTTTACTTGCAAAATTTATCTTAATTGTTAGAAACAAAACAAAAGCGTCAAGTGAAACAGTGTATAATGTTGAATTTTCCGTTCTTTATATTGTATATTGTTAATTTTGCATTTACATTGCAATATATTACACAAATTACCAGTGTTACTTTTTATTGCAGAGATCACGAGTTTAACCGAGGGAAAGGAAGCATACCAAAGTATGGAACATTAAGAAAATTGAATGATATACCAAGGGGTGTTCGGCCAGTTAAGTCACTTTTCAGAGTTGATGAGTCCACTAAGACTATATTTTGAGCGAACTCACAAATTAAAATACAGCTCAATGGTTATGCTGTATACAGTGGATTGAAATTGATAAACTATAACAAGAAAATGTTCGGCTGCGATTAAATCCGTCTTCTCAGAAAATAAACAAACATAATTATGATGTTTTCTGTTGATTGCCACCACAAATTTAAATGCCAAATCTACTGTTTTCAATTTTGCCTTAATAAAATTGCTTGTGTCCAAGATTACATCTTTTTGGATACCGTGCAACTTGGATTTTGCCTTTTCCGAAGTTGTTTGTGGTATGTCTTTCTGTTTAAAACCATTCAATTTTCCAACCAGAAACTTTAACGACAAAATTAAGCACGTGACAAAATGATAAGAATTACATTCATTGTTTAGCAGATGTTACACTGTAACATAGATGAGTTAAACATTTTATTTCCGTTTTACTCTCATTGTACATCGTCCATGTGTTTTAGTGTTAGTATCGAATTATTTATTGTTTTGATACACAGTAGTATGTCTTATAAGATATACAAAGACGACTATTTATGTTTCAGAAACAAAATATGAACTATGCCGCATGTCCGTAAAGGGGTATTTTACATGTATCTTATCCACGGGGGAGGAACTGTTACACGAGACTCGGTTGTGGAGGATATCATGTTACAGATTTAGGATGCTTCTGTTACAGTATTCCTGGATAACGTTACAGCATTCGGAGGATAATAATAGCTGTCGGTATTTTGTTTGCCAAAGATGTGGTAAAGATGTATCTCTTTTTATCAAGAATAAAAATTGTTTTTCTAGATCAGTGATATGCACGTCTGTTGAGACATGGCATAACCTGCGAAGCACATTATATTGATGTCAATCAAGCGTTTTATGACAAAATTCGAAATTTTGATATAAAAATATCTAAAAGAATTTGGTTAAAAGATATTCCAACCGTATTTCATGCAAATTTGCATTGATTAAAACCCTCTTCAGGCAAGGACTTATAATACGAGGTAGAAAAATTACTGTTGGTCTAATGTTTCGTGGTTTTACAGAATGTTGCAGTTTAGCAGGATATGTTACAGTTGTTGGGTGCTGCTTCTGAATGTGTTACAGATTTAGGATGATACTTTTTCCTTCTTCAGGATTTTGTTGTTAGATGTAAATACTGCTAAACAACATTCATTTTGTCATTTGAGACAGTCAGACATGTACTAGAGTGGCGTTGCTGTAACGACGTTTAAAAAACACAGGAAAGTCCACCTAACGGGAGAAGATGTCGGTTGTGATATGTCAAGAATCACATATGATGAACAGTTGATGATACAAGTTATGCAGAGCAAATCTCCCATCCCTTTTCCATGCAAATTGACCGATCGTTTGAACAATCTCTAAATACATCGGTTGTTAAATGTTTTTCATAACCTCTAAATAAATCACCAAAGATATCGCGGAGCGAAATCGAAAAATGTTTTAAGTTTGTTTTTATTTATTTTCACATAGATTAATCACTTTCGTTCAAATCTAAAAAGAGAGTGAGTTACTATGTTTATAAGGTAACTCCTAATTTTTGAACAACCCGAATTTAATATGCTCGTGCTCGCGTTTACGCAATGCCTACAGTCCTGAGACATGCCTTCTAAGGTTAAAGGTCAGTAATTCAAATCCTTCTTTGTTTCATATAAAAAGGACAACTTCATGTCGTCTTTACGTATCTTTAGAGAACATCACTTTTTCCTACACCAATTTTTCATGAAAGTTCTATCACAAATTAACGAAAAAATGAAAAAATAGTGGGTTGAATAGTTCCTAGTGAAATGCCAGTCAGTTGTGGTCTGCTACCCTAAAAATGGCGCATATTTGCTCTCCTCCGCGCAATAAACACCTACTTCCGGTTTCGATCTGCAAAACTTGCCATGTGGGTGGTATGAACATGAAAACCGTCTCATTTCATGCAGAATGTATTCTAGTAGCGAAAAAGTGTGATTAAAACACTCGTTTTACACGAATTTGCGCCAAAAAATGGGAAAATACGGATCTATTTATTATGCACTTCTTTCGAACATCACGGAAGCACATTTTCGACCGAATTACTGACCTTATTCCTCTAGTGGCGCACAGTCCTGAAAAGCCCTTGACACCGTCATACACACAAAGACAAAGACGCATATATTTTTAGATGAAAATCCTGAAACATTATACATTTTAACTATGAATTGCGTATAAAATCCTCTGTTAAATGATATAGGCTCCTAACTGTGACCAAACAGATTCAATGCTTCAGATTAGCCTATTTGATTGTACATGCTTGCCAAATCTTCATTGCGCATTCCAACAGTAAACACGTACACATGTTTACCAAAAAAAAGAATCTTTTGTTATTTGAAATATAGTTTTATTGCGAAAAGCCAATATATTTCTTAAGTTCTCCATTACCGATTCCGAGAGGATATTTTCTTTTTAGCTTATTAGTAATTGAAATCGTTGATAAAGACACGCATTGCCAAGCTCTTCTGAAGCTAGGACACATCGTTTGCTAGCTTAATACATGTAGCATAAACAGGTACTATTTATGAAAGAACAGCTTATTAAAGTGCAAATGACGATTCAATGCGAATTGGTGATTATGGTATCATATACATTGGATATAGAACACTAGCTTTCAATTGAAAATGTTTATATATCATTTTATTATATATAGCTGTTGAATCAGATTTAGAATTTCGAAATTAGAAAAAAATACACTTGGTATAATATATTTGTTACATCTTACAAAAAATCCCGCATAATTCATGATATCTAAATTTTATTTGCTATCCTGGTATTGTATATTGTCAAAATGTATTCCAAAAAGTATCATCCTAAATCTGTAACACATCCAGAAGAAGCACCCCACAACTGTAACATTCTATAAAACCACAAAAAAATTGACCCACATTGATTTTTGGTGGCTGCTAGCTGCCACCAGTGTCAAAAAGAATACTCCGTTTGAAAAATCGTGTCAGTCTTAAGACCATCCTAACAACACAACCAAAAATAGTTCCAAGCTTTCTAGGTAAACAATTATCTACACAACGTGCATAATTTGAAAAGCTACAATATATGCCTTAATATCATTTTTAATGTAAATTCGGCGACTAAAATCAATACAAACTGAGGTAAACGTTTTAATTAAAACAACAACGTGTATGAATACAAATATGCAAATTTATGGTCACGTGAATAAACGATGACCTCATGTCACCTGAACTGGAGCGATGATATTGATTAGCTATTGCATAGTACTGCCCCAGAGGTCACGTAGCTTATAACGTTGAAAAAGGAAGCTTATGTATATAGAAACCTAGCCTGGGAATCCAGACTGACAATTCAAAAATGTTTCCTAACCGCAGTGTCACATGTATAACTTCCGAAATTTAAGGCTTTATTTGATAAAGAACAATACTTCTGATAGCAATAATCCGCGGCTAAAAATAGAAACGGAATTTCAACGGAAAAGTTTCCAAACATTTCCGGTCCATAGACAATACCAGTTTGTACTGCTGATAGCTTTTCCAGCAAGTTGTAATACTTTTCAAATATGTCAAAACAAACTTAAATTTCGTCATAGCTATCAAATTGTAAGATATTATATTAATGCAACCCTAGTGATCTAAGAATGTTACTGAATTTTCGACTGCATTGTCTCGTTTTCGTTTCAAGCACGCAAAAATATGACCGCATGTTGATTAGGCTATTTATCAGTGTGCCCATACCACGTGACTTTGACGTCATTTTATAGCTAAGACGGCAAGCCGGATTCCGTCGATTCAATTCTTCAAAGTAGCGTAAGTTCTTTATTTCTTGATCAAATATGACCAAATAAAGCGCAAGCTAAGGAAAAAAGTGAGTACTTCACTCACAAGTAAACGGTTTTATCAACAGATGAACAGTTTTGGCCTGAAAACTGGAAAACTGTTTTGTTTAGAGAAAATGAGCATGGTAAGACGGCAAGCAATGGCCCTTTTTAACAGAAAAACGGATAACTGTACACATCAGAGGTGTCGCAGGTATTACCGATTCACAGGAATTTAATGCCGGCTCTGTGGGAGGCCTTAATTGACAAAAATGTAGCAGAATTATTTAAAAAGTTTTTAAAAATCCAAAATAAGCTAAGACGGCAAGTCCGCTAAGACGGCAAGTCATTTTTTATAGTAATATCGGCTATGGAGTCGCACTTCTCTACAAGCGGCTATTGGATGTTTACCAATAGTAGATCATTCTACTTCTTGTCAAAACTATAGGAAAACATCAAAGAACCGTTATATAAGTGAAGTCATATGATGTTTTAAACTACTTTATATGCTTTTTTTGGTACAGTTGCTAAATTGTGAGGCTTAATAGATAAATTAAACGAGAATTATGATTTGTTCTAGCAGGATTGGCATATAAGTGAGAACTGTTCTAGAAAGGTTAAGATTTCAAAAGCTACACATGTATACCATCTTGGATGTACCTCTGCGTGTCGGTCTTTGGATTAAAGTATGTTATAGCGTTTCGAAAACTAAAGAACAAATATACAGTTGGCAGCAGGCAACAACAAATAATACACATTTTTGACCTAATCAATACTACTTTATATGTTCACAAGTCTGTTATACATATAATGTTTGAGTGAACGTTTTCTTGACAAATCGTTATGTATTAAAAATAAGGCTACTTATTAAGAAAAGCCATTTTGTCGACTTCCACAGATCAAAAACACAATTTTCAGATATATAGAATAAAGAATCTTATTCTTAACTCAGTCTATAAGCTAGAAGACATACTTTAAAAAGTATTTCTATGAAGCTGTGTTCAAAGTATTGAGTAGAATAGAAAAATCTTATTTCCCCCCCCCCCCCCCCCCCCCCCCCCCCCAAAAAAAAAAATTAACACGATATCACATATTAAAATAGATACATTGGAAACTCCACAGGTCGCTCAACACAACAAAAACGAAAATGTTGCAGGCTCGGCTTGATTGAGCCTGTTCATGGATGGTAGTGGAAATGCATGCTACTGTCCACGCCCTCTAGCCCCGTGTTGAGCAGAACTCAACATTTACACATGCTAAAAGTACAAAAAGCAATTTAGAGACATCCGCGAGGTATTCAAACGATGATGAACATGGAACCTTCAATGATACACGTGTTGAGGCGTGTAATTCCATGAAGAGCGGCGTTTGGTTCCCAGATAAAATAAAGGGTTTGCCCCAAACGAGAAAACAATGGGCAGAACTAAACAAACTGGAATTTAGGAAGGGGATCTGAGGTTATGGAGCATGCGTATCACAGGAACAGTCAAAAGACAAAATTAAAAAGCAGGCACCATATCCAAGGGGTGATTAAACAATACCCAAGGCTATGAAAGCGGGAGTATTGGAACCACCCACAAATACACCAACTTTCACAATTCTTGGAGAAAGGGTTGTATAATTCTACACATTTCTGCAAAATCAACTTCTTGTTTAGCCGGGCCTAGAAATAAAATGTACTGATGTCACGACTTAAGTAATCGTGACACCAAAACATTAAAAATGTTGCAACCCTACTTCTTTAATTCATGGGTTGTTGTCTTTAAACTCCACTACCTTGTTAAAAATGTTTGTACAAACGACCGACCCTGCTACAACAACAGTAGAAGTCAGTGGGGTCTAGACCTGTATCTACCCCAAGATCCTGCTGTTTCGACTTCCGTGCAGTTTTGAGATAAGAAAAAGAACCATACACATGAAAATCATCGGGAGAAGACGCAAATGCCCCGTTGATATGCTTTGATTCAATTTTGCTTAAAAGAAATCAAACAGTTTCATTTATCGGGCACACATACTTAGAAACTTCACATCAGGCAAACACCAACATTTGATATACTAAGATAAGATTTATTAATTGAGTCGGAAAGTCAAATTACAAGCAACATTAGCTCTGATGAGATTTTTAACCGACTATAAATTCTCGTTATGTACTGTTTTGATTCTATTTTGCTTCATAATCTATTTTAAAAACTCTGTAGCTTTTACTCTGTTTTATTAACGTTTATCAAAATGACAACTTTCATGTAAATTTTTCAATTCAATAACAATTATAATAATCCGGAACTGATGTAATGTTGTTAAAAGTCATAGTAAAGCTCCCCTAACATCTAAATGTATTCAGGATTTGCAAGGAATGTCAATTATTTATCTTGTAAGTATTAATATAGGTTATTATATTAAATATCGAGACAAATAGGTAAGTTAACCAGACGTGTTCTTGCAGCACGACCATTTTCCTTAAAGCCCTGCACCCGTCCTACCTTTTAACCTTGAATTGTCACTGAAAAAGCATGAATATCCTGACTATGAACAGTGACGTCTGTCAAAATAGAGTCTGTTGTATATGAAATTCTATATGAAATCCCTGTGGTTTTGCGTGCTAAAGGTTGGTACGTGGCCGTTAACTTTTACCTATTGTAATCATGGGTTCCATACACACAAAATAATTTGATTAGCCGCGGAGCAGGGCTTTAACCTGTAACGTGTAGCTTTCCATATTACAGTGGAGCACTGTAGCAATTAATATACTACAGATATAATTATTTATAAAAAGGAAATCTTTAACAAATATTTTGACTCAATTTTGCATCAGCCTTACAGAGATATTAAAACGATAAAGTAAAATGTTAAATAATAAATAATATGAATCGGTCGTTATAAAAGCTGTACAAAAATAAGGATAAAATAAGAATAAAGGGAAGTAATTCAGAAAGAAAATCTATTTTTAAATCAAAGAAGTATACAATACATTATACATTATTTTTATAGCTCTTTGTTTAAATGAAATAAAGCAGTTTATCATTTAGCTTACTCCTACACAGTGATCTCCCTTGTCATTCGAATCAGGACAGGTAGAAAGAATCGCATGCAGATCTATATCCTATACAACTAGAAAAACCGCCTCGATAGCCTAGTGGTAGAGCGTCCGCTTCGAGTGCGGGAGGTCGTGGGTTCGATCCCCGGCCGCGTCATACCAAAGACGTGAAAAATGGTACCAGTACCTCCCTTGCTTGGCGCTCAGCATTAAAAAAGGGAAACTGGCCTCTTCTCTCATACCCTCGTGGCGATGGATTCCATCAGGAATGAGGTGTCGAGAGTGATTAATATAAGTTGAATAGCTTCCTTCACAATCGACCTAAAATAAATTCTGTATAAACTAAACTAACTAGAAAAAATGATTCAGATCATATGCTGTTTTATTACTGACGAGTGCATTATGTATTTAAGGCTAAACTAGAGAAATCTTTCTTATACGTTTTGAACTATTTTTTTTCACGGCATATTTTCATGCGCTTCGGTCACGTCTGCGGTTTTTCTGAATTGTTTTAAAGGAATACACCTTCGCTTTGAAACTTAGGCCTAGTCATGCTCGATGGATCAACAGACTTAAAAACATAATTTTAATACGAAATGACGCATTCTTTAACCTTATTGTATTTACATATGTATGAAAATATCAACCGACTGTAGAACAATGTTCAGAAAAAAAACAATAAGAATACTGTCGATTAGTCCGAAAAAAAAAACGGGCAAAAACCTTACAGCGGATTAATCTGTCTTTCAGTGAAAATGGTTAGTCTGATATTTTTGCAAGCTCTGGAATACGGTAATTATAGGTCTCAACCACTTCGTGGTTTCAACCTAAAAATCAATTTAGCAACATCCGATGATGTATTCATTCGGCGATGCATATGGTAGTTTCAATGATAGTGTGTAATTCCACCAAAAACGGTGTATGGTCCAAAGATAAAATAATTGTTTTGCCTTAATGAGAAAACAGTGAGGACAAACCGTTCATATCTCTTTTGCCCAGCACTAGTGATTCAAGGAGAAGATGAAAGATGATCAATGAATGTCACTGAACTTTTATTAAGTGTTCATTGAAGGTTCCATGTTCACCGCCGTTTGAGTACATCTGTGGATGTCTCTAAATTGCTTATTGTACTTTTAGCATGTGTAAATGTTGAGTTCTGCTCATCCCGGGGCTGAGCGTGAACGGTAGCATGCATTTCCACTACCGTCCATGAACAGGCTCAATCAAACCGAGCCTGCAACATTTTCGTTTTTGTCGTGTTGGGCGATCTGTAAAGTTTCCACTTTTCTCTATTTTATTTCACAAGCATTGATGAAACATAGTAAAAAATGTTACTGACGGACGGATTGATAGAAGGATGGACGGTCTGTAACCACGGAAGTGTTGAATTACGTAAGTTGGTGCAACCAGGTATATCTAATAAAAATGACTTGCCGTCTTAGCGGACTTGCCGTCTTAGCATATTTTGGATTTTTTAAAAGTTTTTAAATAATTCTGCTACATTTTAATTAAGGCCTCCCACAGAGCCGGCATTCCTGTGAATCGGTAATACGTGCGACACCTCTGATGTGTACAATCATCCGTTTTTCTGTCAAAAAGGGCTCTTGCTTGCCGTCTTACCATGCTCATTTTCTCTAAACAAAACAGTTTTCCAGTTTTCAGGCCAAAACTGTTCATCTGTTGATAAAACCGTTTACTTGTGAGTGAAGTACTCACTTTTTTCCTTAGCCTGCGCTTTATTTGGTTATATTTGTTCAAGAAATAAAGAACTTACGCTACTTTGAAGAATCGAATCGACGGAATTCGGCTTGCCGTCTTAGCTATAAAATGACGTCAAAGTCACGTGGTATGGGCACACTGTTATAGAAAATCGATAAATCAGCAGTGATATGGATTTCCTCAGGCGTTGATACTGCCAATTAACACTAATAAGCACAAATTTAGTGAGATGATTTATGAACAGAACAGTACTTTATTGATATAACTTGAACATGTACAGTTCATCGTTATATCAAGAACAAAATATACTAAAACATGCTTACAATACGAGAGTGAACAAAAATAAAAGAACATTCAGTTAAAATTCATTCGATATGGTTTGCAATGTGACCTGCCGTGAGAATCAAAGACATGTATGTTTTCTAAATAACATTCCCTCATGGATAATCTTCCTTCAGCATATGTACAATATAAGATACTATATGTATGCATAGATACACATGTATTCGGTATAATTTCGTCTGATAAAACACGAATTATCAACGTGGAAACCCACAGGTCGCCCAAGCTGAGAAGTGTTTCAAGCTCGCTTTGACTAAGTGGTGCTACTGTATCACGATTTCATCAACTTGTAAGCCCATGAAAGTGGGCGCAGCGATGATACTAATACTCGCCTTTTTGAAAAGGCAATGTGTCAGACTGTAGCAAGTCGTCGGATAACAGATTTGACCAACTTAAAAATTGAATTGTTTCAAGACAGATTCTGCTCACTTCAGCTAAATTCATTCGAGTCGCACCATGAGAAAAACAACATAGTGCATTTGTGACCAGCATGGGCCCAAATCAAACTGCGGATCCATACACCACTCTGGTCAGAATCCTTGCTGTTCGCTAACGCACTATGCTGGTTTTCTCATAGTGCGTCTCAATATATCTGGATACAAATATATGTATAAAAAGTAAAACGGTTTCGTTTCGCCAGTTACATATTTTCGACTTTTTTCTCGGTTTGACTAAAGTTGTAAGTTTGTCTGACTTAATGTCCAGCATTTTCTAGCTGCAGAACTGACATTCTGAGGTGCATGTTTGTGTTGTTTTCTTTCACAAAAGTCTCATGAAAACCACAGCTATCTGATACGGACTAAATCAGTGTGTATAATAATTCACGACAGACACTGCCCAAAAGCTTTAAAAAGAAATCTTAAAAGCTGAATGATTTGGAGAAAAAGCTTATATTATTTATTCATAGTAAAACATTTTCGATGTAATTTATGTTGTCGTTTTCCTCACAAACAATCAAAACTATTCGTTAAAGACTGAATCAGTGTGTATGTAAACAATGACTGGCAGTGAAAAAGGATTAATTTTGAAACCAAAGCCGAATATTAAAAAAAAATGCCAAAAAAGTTCTTATAGTTTATATTAACAATTCCTCAGCTTTCTTTGTAATATTTTAAACATTGATTAGCAGCCACCATCAGCGCTTTGAGCGCTTTGATTCTACCTCGTATTATAACTGCATGCCTAAAGAGGGTCTTTATCGATGCAAATGAGCATAAAATATGGTTGAAACATATTTTAAATAATCAACTTCTTTTAGGTAATTTTCTATCAAAATTTCGGATTTTGTCAGTAAACACTTGATAGACATCAATATACTGTGTTTCACGTGTTAAACCATGTCTCAACAGACGCACATACCATTGATCTACAAAAAACAATTTTTACTTTTGCAAAAAAGAGATAAATCTTTACTATTTCTTTGGCAAACAAAACACCGACAGCGATTATTATCCTCCGAATGCTGTAACGTTATCCAGGAATACTGTAACAGTAGCATCCTAAATCTGTAACATGATATCCTCCACAACCGAGTCTCATGTAACAGTTCCTCCCCCGTGTTATCACCAATACTCAAAAGCCTTGTTTCGTATTATGATCATGTTATATCGACACAAGATTGCGCAGGTGGATAAACAACTATTATAACTTGTAATGAGCTCAAAACATTTTGCATCATAATCATATCTTAAGACTGGGATATATTTTTGTACAATTAATCTAGAAATGTAACATAAAGCGATACGACATTTATGTCATTATGTTATTACATCACTGTTGTATATAAATGTGATGTGTTTTTTTTTTCTATCAAAACTACCTGTACTAATATTTTACGAAAATCAGTTTTTATGAACAAATCATATATCCTGGTAGTTTGTTGTTTAATGTGACGACAAATGCGTTGAATCAAAGACCGTGAACGGGGTTTCTTTTCGCAAATACCACATTCCAGAGGAGAATTCCCACCGCTGTCGCAAGTCTTGCGTTTTTACCTGAAAAATAAATTGAACAAGTAAATACAATACTGTAGATTTCAGATCGATTGAAATTAAAAATAAGTTTGCTATATATTAGTTCGATTATAATATTTCTTTTATGTAAAATTATTATACTAAAATATCTTTAACAAATTTTCTGTCAATTATAAATACAGGTCAATGGAGATGGGAACTTAGAATTTGGACTAAGAATTGAGACGAGAACTTGTCAGATTATCCGGTTTGCATTAAGTAATTTCTTTGGCAAGTGCACACCATAGCAAAACCGGGTACATCGTATTATTTCACTGATCTTCCAAAATCACAAAAAGTTATAAATAAGTCTCTGTTTTGTGCCCAAAAGTCGTTATACGTGATTAGAAATAGAAACCTGAAATTTCGCGCTATCTGTTGCAACTTTGAGGAAATTTATGATTTGCCTCTTCAATCAGTTGCACAATAAACATTCACTGAGAGTTGGACATTTTTTTTTAGAAAAAAGTTTGCAACAGAAATTGCTTGAAGTACAAGTTTGCAACAAAAAAAAGCTTGAACAAGATTTATTTGGGTATAGCACTATCCCAAAAACATGCAGAGCCAAACGTTTACAGAATTCTTCACAATTAGTTGTTTTGTCTCGTTTAAGGGATTAAAAACAGGCTAGTTTAATCATTAGAGTGTGAAAAACGGCAAGAAACGACACAGTTCAAATTTCAAAACATGGACATGACCATTTTATAACTTCAATAACTTCGAGAATTTAAATTCTACAACCCTGAAACGCAAAACGGAGTGTGACGTAGACATAGAACTGATGCATGCACATATTCATAGAGTTGAAAGTACCGTTGAAACCCACTTACCTGATAAAAAAGTAAGCGAACACGGGATGATTTCAGAAAATATCCGCCATTTTGTAAGTTTGCGACCATTTCGCTCGCTTGAACCAAGTGTGCAACCAATTCACGTCCTGCCCCTTGAATATACCTCAGTTGGATGAAGAAGACGACTTAGATTCAGAGGAAGATTCTGAGACAGGAGAAAAGCAGATTTAGAGAAGTGAATTGTGTACAGGATATCATATTGTAACTGTAACTGTTTACACAAAAAGTGCACTTTCAATAATATTGACTGACATATAAAGTTAAATTAAATACAATACACATTGAGATGATTACAACCGAATAATAAGAAGGTGAAAATAATTGTTGGAAATAAAATATTTAACAATCAGTTGTTTGTGATTTTTTGTTCTCAAAATTAAGTTTAAACTCTAAAACCTTTGAAATAGACTAATTTTGGCATTTATGGAACCTCCTGAGTCCATTACACTGGTCTGCGACTGTTTCTGATATACTCGCAGAATACGGACAGCAACGGCTAGTAACCCAGGAGCCCTTGGTTCTAACACAAATTTAGTGTCTCGTGACCTTTTGTGATGACAATGTTGAGACAAATTATTGACTTGCTACTTTATCAAATATTATCTAGTACATTATACAAAATTAACCTGCCATAGTGATCCAAATTTATTCTAAAACAAGCGACTGTTCCATAGCCCTAGGAGTGAAAAATGTATTCCGTGACATTCCCCGTAACAAACTTAAGTCTCAGAATATGTTGTTAAAAGTGGAATAAAATGACGACCGTTCCTGACATATTCGCAGACTTCCAGGAATCTTGGTACCAACCGAGTTTAGACTAGTTTTAGCATTTAGGGACCTTCTGGAGTTCACTGCACTGGTCTGCGACTGTTTCTTGTATACTCGCAGACTTTCAGGTATTTTTGTGTCAATCGAGTTAAGACTAGGTTTGGCATTTTGGGGCCCTCCCGAGTCCATTGCACTAGTCTGCGACTGATTCTGGTATACTCGCAGACTTCCAGGAATCTTGGTGCCAATCGAGCTAAGACCAGTTTTGAAATCTAGGGTCCCTCCCGAGTCCATTGCACTGGTCTGCGACTGTTTCTGGCATACTCGCAGACTTTCAGGAATCTTGGTGCCAATCGAGTTAAGACTAGGTTTGGCATTTTGGGGCCCTCCCGAATCCATTGCACTAGTCTGCGACTGTTTCTGGCATACTCGCAGACTTTCTGGAAACTTGGTGCCAATCGAGTTAAGACCAGTTTTGAAATCTAGGGTCCCTCCCGAGTCCATTGCACTGGTCTGCGACTGTTTCTGGTATACTCGCAGACTTTCAGGAATCTTGGTGCCAATCGAGTTAAGACTAGGTTTGGCATTTTGGGGCCCTCCCGAATCCATTGCACTATTCTGCGACTGTTTCTGGTACACCCGCAGACTTTCAGGAAGCCTGATGCCAACCGAGTTTAGGCTAGTTTTCGCATTTATGGACCCTCCGGAGTCCATTGCAGTGGTCTGCGACTGTTTTTAACTTACTCGCAGACTTCCAGGAATCTCGGTGCCAACCGAATTATGACTATTTTTAACATTTAGGCACCCTCCCGAGTCCATTGCAGTGGTCTGCGACTGTTTTTAACGCACTCGCAGACTTCCAGGAATCTCGGTGCCAATCGCGATAACATTACTACCGGGTGTCGTGGAAGACGTCTTATCACATTTAGCTCCCCTTTAACGCATGCGCAGTGCCCCAAACGCAGGAAGGAGCAAATTATACCTAAAGGTATAATTTCTTCCCCCCCCCCCCCACTTTTATACTACTTAAGTGTTTTGTTTTGTTACAATTTTTAGCAATGGTATTCACTATACCTTTTAGCTCGACTTGTCGAAGGAAAATGGAGCTATCACACTTGCTGCGGCGCTGTCATAACGGTCAAAGTTGGTTATTTATAAAAAAATTTAAACAGTTATCACTACCAAGATCTACACCAGGGGAAACAATCCCCATGGCTCTGGTTTGAGTTGTGACACAATTATGCCCCTTTTAAGTTTTAAGAACTGTCAAGTTCTATGCCAGGAGAAATTATCTGCATAATTCTGGTTTCTATTTTGATAGGATTATGCCCCTTTTTAACTTATAAGTTTTTTTATATTTAAGTTTCATAAATTTGTTAGACTCGAGATGATATTGGATTTTGACAGGGTTGTGCCCCCTTTTTAACTTAGAATGTTCTGGTTAAAAAGTTTTATAAAGTGTTGCTTTTGCGGACAAAGCTCTAATTCACTGAGAAAGGTTGAGCGTGCTGTCTTACAAACAGTTCATGTAATTAAAATGTATTTTTAATAAAACATACATTTTAAGACAGATAGCTTTTTAATAGCTGTTATCAATAACACTGACATTATGGTCTTATATGTACCAATGTAGATATTTAGGACAGTTTGTAACCAATTGTTCTATATCCTTTTCATTATAAATAGACTGTTTTAAAGTTTTAAATGGCACTGTTTTTGTAAAAATTTTAGTAAATATAGAATTTTAATTACTGGTTATAGATTTGTCAAATTACTTCGACGCGGACTGCGGACAGCGGACTGCGTACTAACAGTAGGGGTTTTCTCAAAATATTTAAAGGTTCTCAAAAAAGAAAACATACTTAGGGTATATATATATATATGTTTCTTTTACTTATATTGTGCAGTTACTTTTGCCTTCATTGTAGAAATTAGTGCATTGTGATATAATTTATCTGCTATTATACAATACATACGTTTAAAAATATATCGATAGTGAACTGGCTACATTTAAAACACTTAATCGCAATTTTCAGATGTCATCTAAATACTCTGTCGCATTTTACTTGCGTTAAGCAAGTTCTTCCACTATCTGTATGCTTTAAAGCTACTTACCATAGAATCACAAGCAATCTTATCATTAGTCTATATTTTCTTTATGGTTTCAGACTATGCAAATAGCAATTATTTTATCTAAATTACATTTTGTTACTTTGTAATCGCTTATTTTCCTCAGGGTACCGAAACCTATTTTTAGAATTTGAAATTGAAAGTAGACAGCGCACACTTAGCTGGCAAACAGTAACAAAATGGCTGCCCTAGCTCACAAGGTTATAACACACTAAATAGTTGTTGTTCTTTATTCTATATAAAATTGACCTATTTCCAATGACCGCAGCACACATCAGGACCCATTTTAAATTTCTGTAACTTACATTTTCTTGAAGACTATTGTCAGTGCTAACTAAAAATCAAAAGAAAAGTGGGGGTCATGTTTGATGCAAGAAAAATAAAACTATTTGTGTCCGCCATTATGCGACTACCATTTTTTTTCGCGCCATTTTTCTATTTAGTGTCTGTATGCCACAAGTAAGGCTTCTGGGTAAAGAAATTCGGTACTCAACGGCGAATATTCTAATACACGGCTACTAAACGCTAGCGCAAATTGTGGTGATAAGGACATTTTCATAATTATCTTAAAATTGAATATATCAGCTACTAATCACATACAACAGCGCCACCACTACTGTATAGCGCCACACCACTCGAGTGATAACGCCACCACTTTCAAAAAATAGTCGTGTTTTAACTTTTTACTGTGTTTTTGTAATTCTTTGGTGTATTGGAATACGTGTAATTCATTTCTACACTATCTGCATGTTCTTACAGTGTGTCTAATCATCAGAATGGTGTTCGAATACTAGCCGATAGTAAAATATACCACTGTCAAATTCGGAGAAAAGCTCCTGGCACCACAATTTGCATTATATTTTAATGAAATTACAGCCAAACCATAGTAAAAGTGTTGTTACACGGAACTACATTCTCCGATTTCCGAAAAACGTTCTATAAATGAAAATATAAGATAAAACATAAATTTTACTCAAGTAGAAACGGGCGATAGCTGCACCACGGAAATTTCGATAGCTCTTGTCCTTATCACCACAATTTGGTGGTGGCGCTAGCGTTTAGTAGCCGTGTAATATACGACCTTATATGCAATGTAAATGTTCAACAGCTTAAAGACAAACTGTCGGGGAATGTGACACAATTTATTATACATGAATTGATACGTTAGGTTAATTTCTTTTAAATGCATGTAGGGCAACGGGCATACTCTGAGAATGAAAAGGGTGTATTAATGTAGCTGTCAAGCTGTCAATTACTATGCCAGGAAATATGACATCACTTACTGTACACCATTTTAAAGGTATTTATACTGTCTTTCAAATGCTTGAATGTTCTATCTTGGGGAAAGTACTTCTAACGGCATTCTCATAGAAGACATAAGGTAGAAGATTGAATGAACTACCTAAATTATACCAGAGATAAAAACCTGGGCCATGATAAATTTGAAATACAGTAAATATCTTTAAATACCTGTAAAATGATGTATGATGAATTGTATTATGTATTCACTGAAAAGGAACCTGTGTCACACATTTTTAAACTTCGTCGACCAAAAATAAGTTTGCAAATGATGTTACTGCTGTTTATGTTACTGTTGGCCAAAAGTGGTTATCTTATAACTGTTAAATGTCGACGACGACACTTAGTAGTTTATCATTGAAATCTTTGAAAGTACGCCGAATTTAACAGTTATCAATGTTTCAATAACCAGAATTATTAGACTACGTACAAGTAAAATTATTTTTTTTCTATAACGAAATTTAATTAGAGTGTGGAAAGCAGCTTTAACCTTTTGTTTTTATATTTTGAGACATTTCTGACGTTACTTAACCTCCGCTCGAATCAAACGACATTACATATGAAGCTTCGATAACTTTATCTTAATAATTATGTTCATGCATTAAAAATACAACTTGAAACATGGATTTGAAGATAACGGCGATTCCTGGTTTTAATGTGTCCGTTCATACAATTCCTAGACTAGTTTTTCCTAGCAACAAAAGAAAAAAATGCAGTACAAAATATTATTGTGAAAAAAAAAACAAAAACATTCTGAATGAAATGAAAGTCCGTTTAATTTTTGTTGCATAGTATAAATACCGTGTTCTCGTAGACTTCTGTTCGAAAAATGTCATTGTTTTGCAATAATTTTGATATTATTGGATAAAAAAGAAGTTTTACCGAAATATCTTGAATGATTTAGTTCCAACACTTTGTCTAAATATACAGGAAGTTCTCATACATGTATCTTTCAACTCCGTGGAAACGGAATCCGTTTCATTACCATATTTTAGCTAAAACATCCTGAATTAGTTATGTATCAGCATGCTTGGAAATAAAAAAAAATAGCCACTTCGTATTTTCATAATCTGATATCAGAATTGCATGTCTCAAATGGAATTTAATCTTTAAATACCATTAAAACTGGCTGTCAAAATGTCAAACTAAAACCCAGCTGAGACCGAAAATTGTTTTGTGAACAGTAGGCATGGGACGCGTCCAAGGTCAATTCAGATGATATTCCAAAAAATGTTTTATGGCCAGTGCATGCATAGAATTGTCAACGAAATTATATTTTTGACACCATTCTGTGTGCTCATTTGATACAACCAGTTTAGTATTTATCATTATTGACAAAGCCTTTAATTTTCAGTCGGATACCTTTTCTAACACATGCATACATATTGTATGTGTAGAAACTGGGCTTTGGGGAACTTGGACAAAGATTTAAACTCATGAAAACTCACAGTATCTATTGGTTTAAAAATATAATGTGACAGGGAAAACTGAATGAATTCAGTACCGTATAAAAATGAATTTGTAAGGTTTGAAATAGTTAAGAATATACATGTATAATACCAAGTAAAGACATTTTTTACCGCGGTGCATTAAACTGTCATGCATCGTATCGTACATATTCAAAATTGTGCGTTGTAGAACAGCATTTAAGCGACCTGAATGCATTAGTATGAAACTGTTTCCAGAATCACTATATACATTCTTTGATACCAAATATTCATTCAATTAACTTGTATTATATGTTGTTTGATGCCCTAATCTAAAATAGGCGAACCTCTTGCGGCACAGGGGAAGAGTGTCTGTCTCCTTACTTAAGGTATGTTGATCGTTGAATTAACAGTCGTTTTCACTGCTAGCTAATACTAACATTTATACTAACGTCACGTTAATGACTACAAGCATAGTTGCTACACTTCTGATAAAAAAGAATAAGTTTGCGATGTCTTATTTATAAATACAGTAGTCGAAGATACATTTATAAAAAAGGTAAATGGATATTTTTTAAAAATACATCCGCGCTGTTAAGAATGTTTGTAAGACAAAATACATGTATATCGGTAATTCATATATATTAATAAATCTTATAAATGTCTTTTTTGGATATTTTAAATGGAAACAGTATTACGGATGCTAAATATGCCGCTGTTCAGTTATGTATAAAAACATATACAGTTTGAGAAAACCCCTATAGTAAGTTCGCAGTCCATGGTCCGCAGTACGCATCGAAGTAAGCTGAAAATCTCTAATACCAGTAATAGTAAATATGAGTATGTTTTAAAATTATGTCTGACTTTTGTTTGTTTGTTTTGGGTTTAACGCCATTTTTTAACAGTATTTCAGTCATGTGATGGCGGGCAGTTAACCTAACAGTACAAACCTGTTCTCCACAAGTAACTGCCAACTTCCCCAAATGAATCAGAGGTGGAGGACTAGCTTGGAAGCCGTTGATAATATTTGTGCTTTGTCAGAAGAAATCATACCTAATATTTATTCATTAAAGATATCACTTTATTTGAGCTAATTAGTGTTAATTGGCATTCATCGAGTTTCTGATATTATCAACGCCTAGGGAAATATGAAGGTGTTTCCATAATTATCGATTTTCTATAGGCAGTGGCTATGTAGCCGGTTCTGGCTACCTAGACCTTTATTCTATGTAGCCGGTTCCGGCTACCTAGACTAAAGGTCTAGGTAGCCGGCTCTATATATATATATATATATATATATATATATATATATATATATATATATATATCGTATATGAACATGTTAGTCAAGGTAGCCGGCTTTGATAAACTGTATTATAAAGGATCATTATGTTAGTTAAATAAATTACACTTCTTGTGATCTATTATTTGCTATTTGTGATTTACCTGTTTATTTCGCTGTATTTTCGCATTCATATCCTATCGGCCGATATTTTGATATATTATCAACAAATGGTCAGAGTGTCGTTATCGTCATCGGCGTATTAATAAATTCTTAAAATAAAGTTTTTAATGATTTTTGTAGTTTGTTATATATTGAAAAACATTTTTGATAGAGGATGTAAATTGTCGGCGATCCTTTAGAATTAGGTCTTTTGATGTGTATAATTATCTTTCACATTTAGTTTATTGTTTTGTTGAATCACGGTATCTCAAATATGTATAGAGTACGGTTTAACATAACAAAATGTAGGCCGATTTGAAACTAGTGGGTAAATACGGCGAAATAAACATGTTTAAACACAAGTCATAAATAATAAATCACAAGAAATGTAATTTATTTAAGAAATATAATTGTCCTTTATAACACGCGCAGTTTATCAAAGCCGGCTAACTTGACTTACATGTTTATATAAGATATGTACGAGTATATATAGAGCCAGCTACCTAACCTAGACCTTTAGTCTAGGTAGTCGGAACCGTCTACGTAGACTAAAGGTCTAGGTAGCCAGAACCGGCTACCTAGCCACTGCCTTTTCTATAATTAGCCTAATTAACATGTGATCATATTTGCGCTTGTTTGAATCGAAAACGAGGCAATGCTGCCGAAATTTCGGCAATTTTCGTAGATCACTAGGTCTGCATTAATATAACATCTTGATAGCTATGACGCAAATTTAAGTTCATACTGATATATTCAAAAGTTGTTACAACTTGCTGGAAAAGCTATGTTAGGTACAAACTGGTATTTGTCTATGGCCCGGAATTGTTCAAAAACCTTCGGAAGTACACGATTCCGATCTGTTTTTTCCGTGAGAATTCCATTTCTATTTTTCGCCATGGATTATTAATATAGGTGGCGCTGCGGTCGGAAAACAGGTTTCCCCGAGGCTGTCAATTTACAGCAAGGTAGAAAAAAAAGAAATTGTCAGACTGGATTCCCAGGCTAGTGGAGGACTAATGATTTCTGACACAATGTCGTTTATTAAATAGTCACGGAGATCATACACCCAGCCCGAGGATCGAACTCACAACCCCGCGATTCGTAGACCGACGCTCTACCTACTCGAGGTAAGCGGGCGAGTTGAAATCAATTTTATCTCAGTCTCATATAATTCATACTTGAATGACATTGTACATTGTATTAGTGTTTCTATGACCTATGTTGACAACATATTGATGTACTGTACAGTGAAGAGACTATAATAAATAAATAAATATGAGAATTTGTTTGTAGATTATTTGTAATACAAAATATTATCTTACCGTTAAGGTAACTTGACAGGGAAAACCAAGATGGCGTCACGAAATTGAGGTTGGTCACATTATTTACTCTTATAGACGATATGCTGCTACAGGGGTCTAAAGATGCATTTTAATCATTTAACACACACATAAACACTTGTGAAAATGCATTTAACTTATAAAAATATACAATCAAATGTTCTGAAACTCACCATGAAATCTAGTCAATTTTTGTGCGCATTTTGCAGAAAAGTTAAGTATCCAAACTGAAAAAATTTTATATCCTCATATCTTAGAATGTGTCCTTCAGGTGCTCCACCTATGAACAAAAGAACTTATCCACTGAGTTTTATGCTATTTGCTCTGGAATTTCATCAGTAAAATATAAATTTCTTATTTTACACCCTAAAAAGTTGAAACCTGCTTGCAGTATGAGGGTCGTTAAAAAAGTTCAAAGTACATGTAAGTTTACTTTGTCTTTATTTCTGACACTTTACATCCTCACATATTAAGAGTTTTTAGTGATGTGTTCATTTCTTAGTAATTCTACATTGTTTGTATTTAAATTTTATAAAACGTTTACAATTTTTTCAACCTGTGTCCTTGTTAAAATGCGTTTGCTACTGTTTGAATAACCCTCAATGTCAAAACTTTACTGACTTGCATGGAAATCTCATGGAAAGTGTGGATCTTAGGCCATACTAAATTAATGTATGTTTAATGTAATTGATAAAGTACATTTTCTTGATTTTCTGTTGCCTCCAAAAAATACAGAGACAGCTTAGATAAGGATTTTTTTCATTTGAACATGAAAGGGTAATGAAATATAATGTAATATACCCAAAATCAGCTATGTTTAGGTTCATTTTCCATTCATAGGACTGGGTGATTTTACAATAAACATATTTTTGGAACTGCATAGCCCCTTGTTACTGAATTTATTTGCAACAAAATATTGAAATTTATAATTTATTGATGAAATTCCAGAGCAAATAGCATAAAACTCAGTGGATAAGTTCTTTTGTTCATAGGTGGAGCACCTGAAGGACACATTCAAAGATATGAGGATATAAATTATTTTCAGTTTGGATACCTAACTTTTCTGCAAAATGCGCACAAAAATTGACTAGTTTTCATGGTGAGTTTCAGAACATTTGATTTTATAATTTTATAAATTAATTGCATTTTTACAATTGTTTATGTGTGTGTTATATGATTAAAATGCATCTTTAGACCTATATAGCAGCATATTGTCTATAGGGATAAATAATGTGACCAACCCTAATTTCGTGACGCCATCTTGGTTGTTCCTGTCAAGTTACCTTAAATTGTACTTTTCCATAAGCGTCGTGACGTCATTCGGGAGGTAGAACTTTATAATATCATCATTTATATGGTTCGCTGTGGATCTAGGTAAGTACTTAATGTTAATTTTAACTATAGGACTTTTATATAAAGCAGAAAATAACAGCGCGAAGATGTGATCATTCTCGAAAAAAGTAACACGGTCCTATTCATACAGATTCTACTCTACTATATTTTCAAATTGACACCATTAAATGTATGTCGTGGAAATACACAAATACTGTCATCCGAAACAAAATTACAAATGACGCACAGAATGCAGCAAAACTTATCACTTTTACTGCATACATGTCAGATTTTAAAAAAGATGGCTTAGATTTTTCGAAACAGTGCAAGATACCAAAGAGCTATAATATTTATACTTCTTTGAAGATACTTAAGACTGTGGGTGTTCTCTAACAAAGTCGTCAGTGTGGACGTTCTCATTTTAATAATTTTGTTTGTTTTGAGTAAAATATCGTCGAATATCATTGAAAACAGCACAATAAAACAATGGTTGAGTATTATGCTAGTCAATGAGCGTCAAATCTGTCCTCATTTCAGGAACATACGGTCAAAACTAACTTTTTTAGACAAAAGTGTGGTACTGCTTATGCCCTCTTTGCCAACTGTTCGCGTTTTCGGGAAAAAAAACAACAAGCTATATGTACAAGATGGAACACCACCGCAGAATAGTATACTCCAGGCCAAGTACTCTTTATCTTGAGTCGAAAGTTGCACTAATAAAAAAGTTACAAGACTTTTCTTAACTGAATCGGCGTAAATTTGTGTGTGGTCAGCTCATTTGTGCTATTTTTGATGACGTTGATCAAGGTTCAAGGTTTATTCGGCATTATACATGCCTTTGGCCATTAAATATAAAAAGAACATGGCATAGATCTATTAACAAACAATACAATACAGGTATAAATATATAGTGCAAAAAATAAATGTGTATGCATACAATAAACAAACGTATAAATTACACAAGTATGTTAGGAAACATCCAAACAAACAAAACATACATAACAATTTTCGTGAAATTATGTGGTATTATTTTTAAGTGTGTTTACTCTATATTGCGTGGCTTCTTTAGCTTCTTAGCTATCTTAACAAGCAGCATAGCATTTTTCGAAGACATTAAATTATTGAATTTCTGACTCCACAACATTTAAGCTACATACCTTGTTTTTTTTTTTATCTATATTATTATATCTACCCATCTCAATTTCCAGCTGATGTGAACAGTGGGCCAAGGGATTTATGTCTTTATAAGCACAGTTGGGGGCTAATGACTATCACAGTATGGTTCCAATAAATATAGGGTTATTGTTTATTGGAAGGTCAATCTACCTTTCAAGTGTATAAATTAGTGAGAAGGGGAAACAGTGTATTTTATTTAGTAAATACGAGTAACTTTCAAAGTTATACCTACTACTGTTTGCAGATCAAATTGCCCCTTCAACTTTTTTCAAATCGATAGAGTTGCATGTTTATGTCACAGAAACTGTGAAGCTGGAGCTATTTTTGGAGTAATTCTGACAGGTTAACCCCGCCTCATCCACAATAAATTATTCATTCACCTTGTCGTGAAACTTTTTTTCTTTGCGTACACAAGGTTTTATAGAAAGGTATCTTGTTGAACCTTCAAGCTACGTAATACTTGTAGATCCATAAACACTGATTTATTTGATATTCAAACTTTTGCAGAGTCTTCTGTAGCTTAACTATCGCAAATCTAATTTAGATCTAGTTTTATTTTATTTTATTTTATTGGTGGGATTTACGTGTAGGTTGTGAATTTATCTACTATTTATTTGAAGTAAATTAAGCACTATTTCAGTTATTTACATACAGGCAGTCGATAAGCATTGTCTTCGTTCATGGAAAGAACCAGTTATAGACTCACATAAATCAAAATAATTCGACGTTTTGTTTGTTTTATATTTGTGACGGTCACTCTAAATGGACCAAAATAATCGAGGATAAATAACAGTACACCGTCATTTAAAGTCATTGGTTTTATTGCTTGCACATTATGTGTAACGTTAATTGTGTTAAGGGGAATTATGATAACTTTTACATAAATTAATGAGGAATTTAATCCCCCTTTTGATTAGTCTAAATAATGAGACCTCGGGTAGACCGATTTTATATTTTGAAATTTTACGTTGTCTACCTAAAGGGGATATCGACCAGTCAAAAAATATAACTTGAGTACAATTATTTGGACTACCTTTTGATACATTTAAGTTTTATTTGAATTTATCTCATATTCGCAACAAATCAGCATTTAAACCCAAATCTAGTGATGACAATTTCTTTCGAGTTGAGAAAATAACTCGTAACTGTTTCCTAGGATCGCGTCAAATTAGTTAGACTAATATCCGTAAGAAATTGTCTTCTTTTTTCAACTGAAGAGGCATGGTCGGTTCCGGGAATCGAACTTATGCCCTTCGATCAATGATGAGCGAATCCAACAACTCGAGTCAGTCACGTTTTATAATTATTGTGAAAAATAAACACGAGATACGTTATTTAAAAGAAAAGTCTGCAGCAAAAGGTACTGAAATTTAGGCAGAAAAAAGGCCTGTAATGTATAAGATGGTGTCTTTTTTCACATCCACGCTACCTAAATGTAGTGTGCATTGTGGCAAGATTTTAAATGAAGATAAGATCTAGTACATCTGTTACAATCCGTTTAAACACCCATTCGAACAGTATTTAAATCATTTTCCCATTCTTTTTGTAAGTCTTATATATAAATATAATGGAAAGACCACCTTCAGCGGTATGACCTTTTTCATTATAATTATGATATACTTTTTGTATTGTATATGATTGTAAAAGATTGTTTTATTATCATTATTATTTTCAATATTATCACTATATCTTTTATTATATTTATTTGTAACATTATATAATGATAACAATAATCAGATAATAATTATTATCTAGTATAAAATAATAAATTAATAATAATGAGAAGATTATTATTATTATCATCATCATTATTATTGTTATTATTCCACATTCACCGATCTAGACCTTTAATCTCATGCAAGTAAACCTTTTTCGTAAATCATTATTTCACAATATACTCCTCAAAACAGAATGATGTTTTATATTTATAGTAACTTTCCAATTTAGGCATAGCATTTATGGATTCACTCCACTCTTGAATGACTTGATTATATAATCTGTTTTTCAACAACGGGTAATAGTTCAAATCAAAGTTCATGCGTATATCAAGTGTAAACAAGGTGATCTATAATATAGTCCACGGCCATTTGTAATCCCGCTCGAAAGTAGTTGAGAAATATAGCCACATATACCAAATTATTCCTTGGTCCAAGACAAAAATAATATGTATGTATCTCTTCTGGCGACCGCGACTGGATCCGGAAATGACGTCATCAATATGGCGACCGTTTACGAAAATAGTACTGCTGAATAATAATTGAAAATATTAGTAATATCGGATATGATGTTAATAAACAAGCCAACTGGACATATCAAATATATTATATTTGCACTTATCTCAGTAGAAATTATATTTAAGTTATTTTAATTGTTTATTTTGTACCCCACCCACCTAATTTACCGTATTTTCCCGAATAGACGCCCCCGGGGGCGTTACATTTTCCAAAGAGGGGGCGTTCATTTGAGGTAAAAAAATAAAAAATTAAAATTTTTACAAAACTTAAAAACATCGTTCAAACCAACTGTAAAGTGTTTCTGTGTTGTTTAATTCTCCCAAAACGTAATTATTTGGCATCTAATTTAATGCAGTTTGTCTTAAAATTATGCATTTAAATACGGTACCTCATGTATTCCGTGACACGCTCGCGACATTACACATTACGTCATCATACCCAAACAGCTGTGTACTCCGATAATATTTTCCTTAGTACATGCGGGTACTGCAATACACAATGTCAGTGGTTTGACACGCTGTTTATGTGCCGGCTTTTAAATTAAAAGTTATTAGAACTGCCGAAGAAAAGGTTAACACTTTGCCGCAAATTTGTTTAAAGTCGACAGGAAGCTTGTGCGCGGGTGGTGCAAAAACAAATCAAAAATGGATTTACCGTTTAATTTTCTATTTGATGATTGGATACGTACCGTACTTAGTATAAACGTTTTGGATTTACGGTACATGTACTGTTTAATAGTGTGTTTAATTCTTAATACATTGGATACTTACTGTAAATTACTTATTATGTGGACTTATAAAAATGAGGTAGGTGATTTTTTTTCGTTCTTGTTGACTTTTTTTCCCCTCCAAAACGGGTGGGGGGCGTTAATTAGAGGGGGGGCCTTAATTCGGGAAAATACGGTACAATGCATTTTTACATGTCGCTTCTACCACTTGAAATAAAATATTTTCGACTAATCTTATAGTGTTGAATCTGAAATAAGATTATTTCCAAATGTTACAAGAAATATAACATACAATTAGGGAAAATACGTTATTAATATCTGGTTTTAATCAGTACCTAGAAGGAAAGTATTTTGTCGAAAATGCAATACAAATCAATGTCGGCACAAGTAATTGTCTATGCTGTTATTATTAGAACATGTGCATATTACATGCATTGTTTGCAATTTTATTTAAACAAGATTTAAGTACGATCAAAACGACTATGCCGGTGGAAATTTAACAGAGATTTTCTTAAAGTTAGATTCATAATAGTCGACTTAATTACTCAGAATTACCGTATTTTCCCGAATTAAGGCCCCCCCTCTAATTAACGCCCCCCACCCGTTTTGGAGGGGAAAAAAAGTCAACAAGAACGAAAAAAAATCACCTACCTCATTTTTATAAGTCCACATAATAAGTAATTTACAGTAAGTATCCAATGTATTAAGAATTAAACACACTATTAAACAGTACATGTACCGTAAATCCAAAACGTTTATACTAAGTACGGTACGTATCCAATCATCAAATAGAAAATTAAACGGTAAATCCATTTTTGATTTGTTTTTGCACCACCCGCGCACAAGCTTCCTGTCGACTTTAAACAAATTTGCGGCAAAGTGTTAACCTTTTCTTCGGCAGTTCTAATAACTTTTAATTTAAAAGCCGGCACATAAACAGCGTGTCAAACCACTGACATTGTGTATTGCAGTACCCGCATGTACTAAGGAAAATATTATCGGAGTACACAGCTGTTTGGGTATGATGACGTAATGTGTAATGTCGCGAGCGTGTCACGGAATACATGAGGTACCGTATTTAAATGCATAATTTTAAGACAAACTGCATTAAATTAGATGCCAAATAATTACGTTTTGGGAGAATTAAACAACACAGAAACACTTTACAGTTGGTTTGAACGATGTTTTTAAGTTTTGTAAAAATTTTAATTTTTTATTTTTTTACCTCAAATGAACGCCCCCTCTTTGGAAAATGTAACGCCCCCGGGGGCGTCTATTCGGGAAAATACGGTACTGGTTAATCATATGCATTCAAACTTGACATCAACACTGAAAGCGTTTTACTTAATTCGTCTTCAGCTCCGCGATAACAAAAGTATCTATAAACAATATTATTTATCAAAGCTGCATTTAAACGTTTATTATTGGCTTTCCGTAATTATGTTTAGCTAATTGCAGGAGGAGGGGCATCAGGGGCAGGGGATAATCATTTCATTTTCTTTCTTTCACCATTCTTTCTCTGAAACTGAAAATATTTCTCAACAGATCAGATTTGTGATAAACTCTGATTCATGTTAATGCAACGCATCTTTGAACCGTAGAACATGATAAATGCATGAACTAAGTAAAGCCAATAGACAGAAAGCTTAAAACGTAAAATAAAGGAACGTAGTGCGACAAAGCTTTGGAACGGTCAGTTGCAAAACAATGTTGGTGTGCTTAAACAGTAGTTTGGCAATAATGCTCACACTCTATATCTCCACCATATTCCAATGTTATAGAACATTATACGTAAACTTAATCCCCCGACTGCTGAGTGTCTTATTCACGCAAGGAAAACTGAGGGCACGCTATTAATTGAAACACAAAAATGATCGAGTAAATATCTACATTAAATATGTAAATAGCCTCTGGTCCTTTAGTATTGGGAAGTTCGTTAAATATCATAATTCAGCTTAATCTGGTGCTTAAGGGTATGAGATTTTTTCACCTTTCTAAACCTCTCAGGAACAAACTTAGTCAAACCAAGTCTTCTATTATCTTGATTATTTGCGTTCTATACTTTTAAAGGAAGCTTTTAACAAATCATTTGCGCATGTTCTCCATGTTGTTACAGGAAGCAGAATACCAGCAGAACATTATTAAGGATCCGACAAATCAGGAAAGTAGAAATATATCAAAGCAGCTCAGTCCCAATGGCCTTTAAGAACCACCAATCATGGCGTGGTCCACTTCTTTCGTTGGTCACGATCAAAGAGGAAAGTGTAGCATCCAGCTGACAAAAGAATGAACACCGAATATGCAACATATCTCTAAATAAGAGGGTCAGAACCGCATATGATAAAACATTTCATCATTTGTGAAAACTTTCATTGAAATTGATAAATAACTACTGTTTTGATACACTTAGTAAAAGAAGTGTTTTTTAAATTGCTATTAAACTTTAAAATAATAACCCACACATGTCTGAATTACAATCGTGAAATTTAGTGGAATATTTTTGCACTTGATAATAGCAGTATATCTACAAAAGCACATATTGATAACGTTCATTGAATTCTTGAAAGTCGCTCTTGCAAATATATGAGGATTATATAAAAGCTAAGGAAAGTGTATTTATTAACGTCGCATATAACCGACAAGCAACATGACCTACAGCTTATTGTGACAAACTACGTATCTAGTAATAGATAGCTATCTAAGCTGACATATTGCAGAAGATTGTATGGGGAACATCCCCATCTGAATAGAGAAAAACTCCAGCAAATTAACTTGGGATATGGAGATATATCAATCCCAAGCGATGCAGTATTGTAGTCTTTGAATTGTTAGTTTCATTTAATAACTACACCTCCCTGACATAAAAAATGTCAACTATTCGAGCAACAACTGATTGTTTGTATTTGAAAACTTCATCAAGAATGCGTGAATTATTTTTCATATAGTAGCCACACATAACTGTGTTTAACGTTTTCTAAATCATACGACAATCTAGACAGAAGTAGTTCTCATGGATTACTTATTATCTCTCTAAAAACTGCATTCCCTTACCGGACATCGTTTAATAAGGAGATGCTTTGACAAACTGCCTCACAGGTTCACATGGAAATTATTTTTAGCAATGTTACAAGCAGAAAAAGGCTTCACTGAAATTAAATACTCAAGAAAAGGCGTTTAATTAAAGCAGTTCCTTTGTAATTCATTGGATTATTTGTCAAGTAGGTATAAAGAGAGAAGGAATCATACGAAACGACGGAACAGCACACCCTGTAATTGCTGGATTTTATTTTCTCTGGGAATGTTTTTTTTTTTTCAGAATCTGCATATACTTTTCGCAATATTGTTTTTCACATGAGGTAAATATCAGTTCGACATGAAGTTATACGATTTAATAAATTAGAAGTGGTACATTTATTAGATGTTAAATTATCTATGAAACAAGCATAATCTAATTGTATATGCAATTAAGGAATCGAAAATAATATTGCTGATCATATATGCGAGCTTTGCTTGAAAATACAAATGAAGGGATGTGATTAGTGACCAACCAAATCCTGTTCATTGAAAGGACTCAAGGTGTAGTTTTTAGTATTGTAAGTTTTCTTCTGTAAAACGTAAATATACTGTAGCGCTAAACGATGATGACATCACAGACCACTAGTATGCTGGACAAAAACATCCTTAGAGAAATCTTCTGATGATTACTTTCGTAGATGTCTTTAACTTAGTTTTACTGGGAAGTATTATTAATTGATTGGATTTATCAATTTCAATAGGAGAATCTGCACTACAAAATAGTTTACAACAAGCTGTAAATGCATTAGAAAAAGCATTCTTAAAATTGAAACAAATATTTTTTCTATTGATTTTGAGTTCTGACCACAGTGTCGGGGCATTAAGCTGATCTGACACACTCATACACATAACAAGGGTATATAGATACCTATAATTATGCTAATCGACTATTGTAGTGATAGATTATCAGACTATTTCTATTTTAAATCGAACATACTGCGCCATTAAATAGAAATTTGCTCACTTAATATCGTTATTCAGTGGTTTTCGTCATTTTTTGATATTTATGGATATTTTTTTCATTTTAAGCATAATGAATTCCATCCTTTTCCATATAAGTGGTTTTTATCTGCTAGAATAAACATTACCTTCACTAAATATATCAATTTTGCAATCATAACATTGTTTTCAAAGAAGTTGTCACCTGTAATTATTCAGCAGCCTACGTTTTTTTATTTTCTCTTAAGCCGCCATATTTATGACGTCATAACTTTTTCCAGTCGCGTGTTTGGAAAGAGATACATGGGAAATTACGATAACTCACTTCAATCTACAATGTGGTATAGGTCTCTATATTTCTCAATATTTTTCTCACGGCGGCCCATATTCCCACAAATTGACATGCACTAATAGAGTTAATTTGATTTGACCAACAAATACCTTTAATAGTTCTTACACTGGTCAATATATATGTCATATAAAGCAGAATTAAGGTTCTTGATCTTTAGCCAAAATTTCATTCCTCTTATTTTACAAACAATAGACAAAGGTAGTACCCCATGCACCGCATAATTTGGGGTCTGACTTTTAACACCCAAGAGGCATTTACAAAACCGAACATGTAAAATAGGTAGGACAATTAAATAGTCGGTTTTGATTTTACATTGCATTTCCGTTTCTCAAAAATACAGATATTAGTCCTTTCTATGTCAATTTCTAAGCCCCATTTAACAGAATAGCGCCACAGACTGTCAATTTGTGCTTTCACAAATTATTTGGGTCAGTTGTGAATAAAACAATATCCTCTGTATATAAAATTTGACATTTTGACAATAAATCTAAGTCATTCTGTCAAAGAATTCATATCAAGGTTATCAACTATATCATTTACAAAAACAATAAACATTATCAATGACAAGGGTTCACTTTATTTTAAGACAATCTTAACTCTAAGGCGAAAACATTCACCAAGGAAGGGCTATGGGTATCGGACATATGTGTTGTGAATTCAGAACGGAAAGCTTCGGATCGTGTTGAAATACCGGGTATAGTTATATGTACCCTCCAATCAGTTGGAGACAAAAAAAATTTAATCAGCTTAATATAAGTTGAAAGACTCAGAAGAACAATAAGGTGTTTCTGTTCAAAGATCAAACCGTTAAAGAGAGATTGTTAAACCGAAATCTGAAAATAATTGTCAGTGCATTAAGAGACAAAGGTTGTGACATAACTTTTCAAGGAAATCATGTAGTTACCAGGAGGGAATCAGAACACGGGAACATTTCGGGTTCCAAATCACATCAACGTAGACATTATGGAAATAGTCGTAAATACAGGGGTGAGCAGATAACTATCCCACTCGTTCATCTAAGGGGGGAAACACAAAGCATCTCACGGTGCCTCATCAGCGGTCATCCGGCAGGGTGGAAATGACCGTGATAAATATAATGACAGACTTGATTCTTTTTCAGGACAAAAAAAAAACCAAAACAAGAGGCTCCAATAGCAGGTCTTCTTCTAGCTATGTTAGAGGTGGTAACCGCATAAAGAAGGTAAACCGGTTTTTTTGATACTTTATTGCAAAACATGTATGAATATCAAAATAAAGGATTAACTTATATATGTGGAGCCTTTAATAGTCGCTGTGGTGATAACGAAGACTATTGCAGGAGTTGATAAAATTATGCACCGTAATGTTGTTGATTTTAAATGTAATGCCTACGGAGATCATCTTGATTAATTTCCTATTGGTAGCTGAATGGCCGCAACCTTACGCACTTTACGGACAATGATTTCTGTTTCTGTCAAAGGCTGTTCGGTTGTTTGATAAGTCATGAAAATTTGCAGCATTTTACTGATTTTAATGTTAACCATGTCAGTATAAACATTAGCCATGTTTTTGCAAATAATATTCCTGATCATTCTGTCTTATCATGGAATATGAATGTCCAGGTTAGACCTTCTTCTCCCAACAACACAGAGTCTGCCCCAAGTTGACAAATTTCACCTTAATTGTGTCCCAGAATCGGTTTTGTCTGATGATGGCATGTGATACTGTTAAATCCGAAATATATATGATAAGTTGTCTTACAAAACTGTAAAGCCAAATATCTTTTCCTCTAAATGTAAACCCTGGTGGAATGACAAACTATCAGACATGTGGAAAAATCTGCATCTGGTTCAATGTCCGAACCTGTTGAAAATTCCGGATTTTGGGTGATACTGAACACACAAATATTTTGCTTGCAATTGATGCTAGGATGGTCCTTGAACACAGAGCAGTGACCTACTTTGAAACATTTGTACCAACACGGCCAGCAACGGTACCCCCCGAAAAGCGACAATTTTCTGCAGGTCCAGAATTTGGGTGGTTCTGAACACCCGGATATTTTGCTTGCAACTGATACTAGGATGGTCCTTAAACACCGAGCATCGACCTACTTTGAAACATTTGTACCAACACGGCCAGCAACGGTACCCCCCGAAAATCGACAATTTTCTGAAAATTTCGGATTTTGGGTGGTTCTGAACACCCGGATATTTTGCTTGCAATTGATGCTAGGATGGTCCTTGAACACCGAGCAGCGACCTACTTTGAAACATTTGTACCAACACAGCCAGCAACGGTACCCTCGAAAAAAGACAATTTCTGCCAGTTCCGGACCTGCTGAAACTTCCGGACTTTGGGTGGTTCTGGTCACCCGGATATTTTGCTTGCAATTGATGCTAGGATGGTCCTTGAACACCGAGAAGCGACCTACTTTGAAACATTTGTACCAACACGGCCAGCAACGGTATCCCTCGAAAATCGACAATTTTCTGAAAATTCCGGATGTTGGGTGGTTCTGAACTGAGAAATGGCTGCGGATGGACATATTTTTTATTAAATCAAGGGCAATAACTCTAAGGAAAATTGACCAATCAAAAAGCAAGAGATCACAGAGTGATCTTGGCGCCCACCAATGTGCCATTTCTGAGTGTTCCAAATTTCAAAACAATGACTAGCTCAAGGTCAAATTTCATTTACGTACATAACACTGCATGTGGTCCAAATTTGAAAGCTGTAGCTTGAGAATGTGAAAGTAGGTCACTAGATCAATTCAAGGACAAAGTTCTTTGTACAAAAAACTATGCATGTGCATCAAGTTTGAAGGCTGTAGTTTGAGAAATTTGAAAGTATTTATTTTATTTATTTGGGTTTTACGGCGCACCAACACAGTATAGGTTATATGGCGCCAAACAGGACTACAAATTTTGGTTTCATATCTCATTTACATCGAAATAAAAACATGAGGTATGGAATCAAAATTTGCATACCTGCTGGAATCACAGAGTTACAGCAAAACCAAGTGTTAAGACCCTATTAGTCGCCTCTTACGATCATGCAAGGGTAAGGCAGTGGTTCCAATTCTTTTCATACACAGATTGTCCCAGAACCAGATGAGGCAAATTTGAAAGTAGGTCACTAGGTCAATCTTAAGGTCCAAATTTATTTCGGTACTTAAAACTATGCAAGTGGTCCAAATTTGAAGGCTGTACCTTGGGAAATGTGAAAGTAGGTCACTAGGTCAATGTCAAGATCAAAGTTTGTTTCGGTACACAATCCTATGCATGTGGTCTAAATTTGAAGCCTGTAGCTACAGAAATGTGAAAGTAGGTCACTAGGTCAAATTTCATTTCGCAACATGAAACTTTGCATGTGGTCCAGATTTGAAGCCTGTACCTTCAAAAATGTGAAAGTAGGTCACTAGGTCAATGTCAAGATCAAAGTTTGTTTCGGTACACAATCCTATGCATGTGGTCTAAATTTGAAGCCTGTAGCTACAGAAATGTGGAAGTAGGTCACTAGGTCAAATTTCATTTCGGAACATGAAACTTTGCATGTGGTCCAGATTTGAAGCCTGTACCTTCAAAAATGTGAAAGTAGGTCACTAGGTCAAAATCAAGGTCAACTCATGTCAAGGTTCATCTTGCCACTCAAAACCATACATGTGGTCCAAATTTGAATGTTGTAGGTTATTGACAAGAAGATTTTAAAAGCTTTTCCCTATACAAGTCTATATGAACCATGTGACCACCAGGGCGGGGCCATATTTGATACTAGGGGGATAATTTAAACAAATTTGGTAGAGAACCATTAGATGATGCTAAATTACAAATATCAAAGCCTCAGGCTTTGTGGTTTGGACCAGAAGATTTTAAGTTTTTCCCTATATAAGTTTATGTAAACCATGCGACCCCCAGGGCGGGGCCATATTTGACACTAGGGGGATAATTTGACCTATCTTAGTAGAAGATCACTAGATGATGTCACATACAGAATATCAAAGCCCTAGGCCCTGTGGTTTTGGACAAGAGGTTTTTCAAAGTTTTTCCCTTTACAAGTCTATATAAACCATGTGACCCCCGGGGCGGGGCCATATTAGACCCCAGGGAAATAATTTGAATCATCTTGGTAGAGGATCGCTAGATGATGCTTCATACCAAATATCAAAGCCCTAGGCTCTGTGGTTTTGGACAAGAAGATTTTAAAAGTTTTTCCCTATATAAATCTATGTAAATGATAGAAATAAACAAAGGGCCATAATTACTCAATAATTGTTGAACCAGTCTGATTTTCAGGGGGACACAACTAGGGTACAAATACATCATTCTGACAAGGTTTGGTCAAAATCCCCCCAGTAGTTTCTGAGGAGATGCGATAACGAGAAATTGTTGATGGACGGACGCAGAGTGATTTGAATAGCCCACCATCTGATGATGATGGGCTAAAAAAACTTGACGGGCATCATCGCAGTATGTTGGTTCATGTTTATTTCAAGTTTCATGAAATTCTACCAGGTAGTTACTGAGAAATGGCTGCGGACCAACGGACTGACAGATGGACAACGCCATTTCAATACCCACCTCCCGATTTCATCGGCGGGGGATAACAAAGCCACCAGGGGACAGGGAAGGTTTCTCAGTATTTGTATGTATATGTAACAAGCTTTAGAGACCTCATCATTAGAAAATATTGGCAGTTTTGAAAGAATTCCATACAAACGTTCCTTTTTATGCCTGACATTTTATGTGGGGGACATATAGCGTTGCTCTGTCTTTTTCCAGTCAGTACTAAAGCTATTTACTTTTGATCTTTTACAACAACAAAAAAATATTGTCCTCCTATTAGGTTACATAACTGGTAGACACATTTGACAAATAGCCTGAAATAAACACAGGCACGTGGCAGCTAAGTGTCGGCAACTTTCCTTTATTGAAGCTTTACTCTTTGATGTTAATGTTTGACATTGCGAGCTGACTGATGTAATTTGACCTAATTCCACTTAAGATATTTCCAAGTGTATAAAAATCTACTTTAAATGAATTCTTTTTGTGGATTGAAGAACTGTATTAGTTTGTTCCTTCTTTTCTTTTTTTGTTATAAATAGAAATGAAAGACTTACAGAGACACCTAGCTAGATTCTAAATCACAATGACCAGGTTAATTCTTCGTATATAGGAAGTCTCCTAATTCTGTTCACCTTATGAATGCAAGTAATTCACATGCCGAACTATAGATGTGTATTACCTGTATTTACCTCCGTTAGAAAGCTAGACGACATTTGCAGCAAATGACTGAACAATGTTTTCCTCAGGAAACTACAGTCATGTAATTTCATGATATTTATGAATTGTAACAGAGAATCCCGGAAATGTCATGCAAAATTATGGCATGTATGCATAAATGTTGACAGACGACTCACGATGGACGGCGGCTGACGATGACCGGTCACAATATCTCACGTTGAGCACTTCTTAAACAGGTGAGCAATTAAGTGAATCAAGACCTTATGACACTATAGACCAAATTTAATGAAGATCTATCCAGTGGTCAATAAGAAGTCATTTACAGGTATTTCTATATTTATCTCTAGAAGTTCCAACTAGCTATTCATGGTCAATGCCAGGATGCTACTGACCAAGTTTGATGTAATTCAGAAAAGATGTTTAAGTAAAAATGTTGGCACAGGACACAGACCATCCACCTATACTAATAGCTCACCCTAAACGAAAGTGAACTAAAACAAAATTGTCTTGACAAAGAAGAGGGGCATATTAACAAGGAAAAATATTATATACTGTATAGTGTTTATTTTTAAATTTTTCATTCATCCATTTGTGGTTTTTTCCCCATCTGAACTTCTTTATAACTAATAAAAGTCCTTCAACTCCAGTTTTCAACTGCATCTCCACCCCACTGGGCTGTTGGGGGCGCAGCCTGTCCTGTTCCTGTTCCTGTAGGAGCAGGGACCTGTTTGGACCAATCGTCAGTAGCGGACCATTCATCAGTAGGTGGAGGTACAGATGCACCCATGCTGAACTGTCCTCCAATAGTTGGCTGTGTGTTCATTGTCTCGGCAGCCCAGTCAGTGACTTCAGGTTGCTGCATCTGGGGTACGTTGTCTGGAGCCCACTGGTCAGGTTGCTCCTTGGTTACTGCTTTCTCTGCAATGGCTGTCTGCTCTTCCTTCTCAGCCTAAAAAAGTAAAAGAGGACCTAAGTCACACGCCTGAAGAGGACCTTTAGCATCTGACAGTGCTTGTAACTAGGTTTGGTGAAAATTCCTTTAAGCTGTTCATTAAAACAAAGGTTTTCAAAAAGGGGCAAATTGCCCCCCAGCTGAAAAACAAGAAGGTCATCATGACCCAATATCGCTCACCTCTTAAACTTGGCCTTTGAATCATCAAGATAAACATTCTGACCAAGTTTCATGAAGATAGGGTCATAAATGTAGCCTCTTCAGTGTTAACAAGCTTTTCCTTTGATTTGAGTGGTGACCTAGTTTTGGACCACATAATAGTATGACCCAGTTTCAAACTTAGCAATGGAATCACCAGGATAAACATTTGAACCAAGTTTCATGAAGAAAGGGTCATAAATATGGTTTTTACCATTGATTTGAGCGGGTGACCTAGTTTTTAACCCCACATGACCCAGTTTCAAACTTTAGCCTAGTAACAAGGACAAATCTATATGCCCCTTGGGGGGCATAAAAACATTCTCAATTTCTGACCAAGTTTTATGAAGATAAAATATACAAGAGCTCATCGAACACGAAATGCCCCCTTGATGCAATCAGTAATTGCACAAGGAACAGAAATTATACGCTCACTGTTATGCAACAAGAGGGTCATGATGACCCTGTATCGCTCACCTGAGGAATATGAGCTACATGTTTCAAATGTCAAACTGATGATAAAATATTAAGAAAGACATTAGGTCACATTCATGGTCAATGAAATTCAGTTTTACGATTTGTGTGCAAAACTGTATATGTCATCAAAATTTCAAGGCTGTATCTTAAACAAGAGGGCCATGAAGGCCCTGTATCGCTCACCTGACCTATTGACCTAAAGACCATCAAGATTAACATTCTGACCAAGTTTCATTAAGATATCGCATACATGTGGCCTCTAAAGTGTAAACTAGCTTATCTTTTAATTTGACCTAGTGACCTATTTTTTTGACCCGACATGACCCAGATTCAAACTGAACCTTGAAATCATCAAGATTACCATTCTGACCAAGTTTCAGGAAGATACAGTCATAAATGTGGCCTCTAGAATGTTAACAAGCTTTTCCTTTGATTTGACCTAGTGACCTAGTTTTTGACCTGACATGACCCAGGTTCGAAGTAGACCTAAAGATTATCAAGATTAACATTCTGACTAAGTTTCATAAAGATACAGTCACAAATGTGGCCTCTAGAGTGTTAATAAGCTTTTCCTTTGATCTGACCTAGTGACCTAGTTTTTGACCCCACCTGACCCAGATAAAAAGTTGACCTCAATAGCCTCAACACTAACATTCTGACCAAGTTTCATTAAGATATGGTCATAAATGTGGCCTCTACAGTGTAAACTAGCTTTTCCTTTGATTTGACCTGGTGACCTAGTTTTTGATCCCACATGACCCAGATTCAAACCGGACCTTGAGATCATCAAGATTAACATTCTGACCAAGTTTCATGAAGATACAGTCATAAATGTGGCCTCTACAGTGTTAACAAGCTTTTCCTTTGATTTGACCTGGTGACCTAGTTTTTGACCCCAGATGACCAAATATCAAACACGTCCAAGACTTTATTGAGGGTAACATTCTGACCAAGTTTCATTAAAATTGGGCCCAAATTATGACCTCTAAGGTGTTAACGAGCTTTTTCTTTGATTTGACCTGGTGACCTAGTTTTTGACCCAGGTTGACCCAATATCGAACTCGTCCAAGATTTTATTGAGGGTTACATTCTGACCAAGTTTCATTAGGATCGGGCCAAAAATGTATCCTATAGAGTGTTAACAAGCTTTTCCTTTGATTTGACCTGGTGACCTAGTTTTTGACCCCAGATGACCCAATATCAAACTTGTCCAAGACAATATTGAGGGTAATATTCTAACCAAGTTTCATCAAGATTGGGCCCAAATTGTGACCTCTAGAGTGTTAAGCTTTTTCTTTGATTTGACCTGGTGACCTAGTTTTTGACCCAAGATGACCCAATATCGAACTCATCCAAGATTTAATTGAGGGTAACATTCTGACCAAGTTTCATTAAGATTGGCTCAAATTTGTGACCTCTAGAGTGTTAACAGTCAAATTGTTGACGCCGACGACGGACACAGGGCGATCACAAAAGCTCACCAGGTGAGCTAAAACAGGTTGAACCAGTCTGATTTTCAGGGGGACACACCTAGGGTACCAATGCATCATTCTGACAAAGTTTGGTCAAAATCCCCCCCCCTCCCACCCCCCAGTAGTTTCTGAGGAGATTGTTGAAATTGAGAAATTGTTAACGGATTGACTGACGGACGGACCACGGACGCCGAGTGATTTGAATAGATTATGAGATCCGATTTTCCAACAATCAGAGAGATAACCTATTTCCATAATAGCGAATAATGGTGTCTCATAATTTGAATCGGCCACAATTTAAAATAAACTAGAAATTGCTTTTGTAAACAAGCGGGCCAAGATGGCCCTAGGTTGCTCACCTGAGAAACACACCATAACAGTGTAAACATGTTTGACCTTGTGATTTCATGGAAACAAATATTCTGGCCAATTTTCATTAGGATTGGACCAAAAATGTAGTCTCTCAAGTTTAAACAAGTATTTTCTTTGATATGACCTAGTGACCTAGATAACCCATATTCAAACTCCACCTCGATTTCATTAAGGCAGTCATTCTGACCAAATTTCATGAAGATCAGTTGAAAAATACAGCCTCTATCGCATACACAGGGTTTTTCTTAGATTTGACCTAGTATCCTAGTTTTTTACCCAAGATGACCCATATTCAAACTCCACCTAGATTTCATCAAGGTAATCATTCTGACCAAAATTCATGAAGATCAATTGAACAAGAGGGCCATGAATGCCCAAATTTTATAAAGATCAACTGAAAAATACAGCATACACATTGTTTTTTGTTTGATTTGACCTAGTGACTAAGTTTTTGACCCCAGATGATCGACATTCAAACTAGACCTAGATTTTATCAAGGCAATCATTCTGACCATATTTCATGAAGATCAATTGAAAAATACAGCCTCTATCACATACACAAGGCTTTTCTTTGACTTGACCTAGTGACCTAGTCTTTGATCCCAGGTGACCCATTTTCGAATTTGACCTAGATTTCATCAAGGTAATCATTCCGACCAAAATTCATGAAGATCAATTGAAAAATACAGCCTCTTATCGCACACACAAGGTTTTTCTTTGATTTGACCTAGTGACCTAGTTTTTGACCCCAGATGACCCATTTTCAAACTCTGCCTAGATTTCATCAAGGTTATCATTCTGACCGAAATTCATGAAGATCAATTGAACAAGAGGGCCATGAATGCCCTGTATCGCTCATCTAACTTATTGACCTAAAGATCAAGATTAACATTCTGACCAAGTTTCATTAAGATATGGCATAAATGTGGCCTCTAAAGTGTTAACTAGCTTTTCGTTAGATTAGACCCGGTGACCTAGCTTTTGACCCAACATGACCCAGATTCGAACCTGACCTAAAGATCATCAAGTTTACCATTCTGACTAAGTTTCATGAAAATATAGTCTTAAATGTGGCCTCTAGAGCATTAACAAGCTTTTCCTTTGATTTGACCTAGTGATCTAGTTATTGACCCCACCTGACCATGACTTGAACCTCAGGGATTTTTTAAGGCTGATTTTGGGGCTGAATATGGGCCCCATCCCAATTCCAAAAATTTGCTTATTTTCCCAATTCTGAGGTATAATTTTCCCAAAAATCTGCCAAAAAATACAAATTTTTAGGTAGTCTCAATTTTCAGGTTTCCAACACTTTCAAAAGACAAAAAAAAAAAAAAAAGGAAATAAAAAAGACTTTTGATGTGACTTATAACAAAAACAAAAATTAAACTATTCTGAAATAAAGGTTTCATGATGGTAAAACTTATTTTATGAATTTCCCAATTTTCAGGTTTTACACGCCATTTTTCCCAACTGAATGGGCCCCGGGCCCCAGGTTTGAAACAGTAAAAAAATCCCTGGACCTAAAGATCATCAAGATTAACATTCTGACCAAGTTTCATTCAGATATGGTTATAAATGTGGCCTCTAAAGTGTTCACTAGTTTTTACTTTGATTTGACCCGGTGAGCTAGTTTTTGATCCAACATGACCCAGATTCAAACGACCTAAAGATCAACAAGTTTAACATTCAGACTAAGTTTCATGAAGATACAGTCATAAATGTAGCCTCTGGAGTGTTAATAAGCTTTTCTTTTGATTTGACCTAGTGACCTAGTTTATGACCCCACCTGACCCAGATTTGAACCGGACCTATAAATCATCAAGATTAACATTTTGAATAAGTTTCATTAAGATAAGGTCATAAATGTGGCCTCTACAGTGTAAACAAGCTTTCCTTTGATTTGACCCAGTGACCTATTTTTTTATCCTACATGACCCAGAGTCAAACTGGATATTGAGATCATCAAAATTAACATTCTGATCAAGTTTCATGAAGATACTGTCATAAATGTGGCCTCTACAATGTTAACAAGCTTTTCCCTTTTGACCTAGTGACCTAGTTTTTGACCCCAGATGACCCAATATCAAGCTCGTCCAAGACTTTGAGGATAACACTCTGACCGAGTTTAATTTAGACTGGGCCAAAATTGTGACCTCTAGACTTTTAACAAGCTTTTCCTTTGATTTGACCTGGTGACCTAGTTCTTGACCCCAGATGACCCAGTATCAGATTTGTCCAAGATTTTATTGAGTATAACACTCTGACCAAGTTTTATTAAGATCAGGCCAAAATTGTGACCTCTAGACTGTTAACAAGCTTTTCCTTTGATTTGACCTGGTGACCTAGTTTTTGACCCCACATGACCCAGATTCGAACTTGACCTAAAGATTATCAAGATCAACATTCTAAGTTTCATGAAGATAAAGTTATAAATGTGGCCTCTAATGTTAACAAGCTTTTCCTTTGATTTGACCTAGTAACCTAGTTTTTGACCCAGATTAAAACTTGTCCTATAGATCATCAAGATTAACATTCTGACCAAGTTTCATTAAGATATGGTCATAAATATGGCATCTACAGTTTTAACTAGCTTTTCCTTTGATTTGACCTGGTGACCTAGTTTTTGAACCTTCATGTCACAGATTCAAACTGGACCTTGAAACCATCAAGATAAACATTCTGACCAAGATTCATGAAGATACAGTCATAAATGTGGCCTCTACAGTGTTAAGAGGCTTTTCCTTTGATCTGACCTGGTGACCTAGTTTTTGACCCCAGATGAACCAATATCAATTCGTCCAAGATTTTACTGAGGGTAACATTCTGACCAAGTTTCAGTAAGATTGGGCCAAAATTGTGCCCTCTAGAGTGTTAACAAGCTTTTCTTTTGATTTGACATGGTGACCTAGTTTTTTACCCCAGATGACCCAAAATCGTCCAAGATTTAATTGTGAGTAACATTCTGACCAAGTTTCATTAAGATTGGGCCAAAATTGTGACCTCTAGAGTGTTAACAAGCTTTTCCTTTCATTTGACCTGGTGACCTAGTTTTTGACCCCAGATGACCCAGTATCAAACTCGTTCAAGATTTAATGGAGAGTAACATTCTGACCAAGTTTCAATAAGATTGGGCCAAAATTGTGACCTCTAGAGTGTTAACAAGCTTTTCCTTTGATTTGACCTGGTGACCTAGTTTTTGACCCCAGATTACCCAGTATCGAACTTGACGAATATTTAATCAAGAGTAACATTCTGACCAAGTTTCATTTAGATTGGGCCAAAATTGTGACCTCTAGAGTGTTAACAGTCAAATTGTTGATGACGACGGACGGACAGACACAGGGTGATCACTAAAAATCCACTTTAACCAAGGAGGAACGCAGAAAGACCAGTAGGATAGCTCTCCATATACTTTGTATAGTTGAGCTAAAAAGTAAGCAAGGTAGACTTATGGTTCTTGTACACTACACTACCTCTGAATGTATTTATAGGACTTCTGCCAAAAGACAGGGCCCTAAAACTATACCAATATCGCCCTGCATCTGTGCTTCAAAAGAACTTAACATCAAAATATATTAAATATTTTAGGATCACTTTAAAACAGCCCAACAGTACCTCTTCTGGGTCTCTGTAGAAGTAGAGATCTACCATAACTTCCCATGGATGTTCACGGCTGATTGTACCACGGAGACGAAGTACTTCACGTGCGAGCAACCACCACATCAAACCAATGGACTGTGGTCCCTACAACATAATAATCAAAAAAGAGCATTCACTGGAGGCAATTCACACACACTTGTTTGAATAGATGCTTGCAAAAAATAAATTAATTAATTAAATGCAATATATTGGAGGTGCCAGGATACTACAAGACATTATCAAAACAAGAGGGTCTGGATCGCTCACCTGAGTAATATGAGCTACATGTTTCAAATGTCAAACTGATGATTTTTAGAAATTTTTTGGAAGATTTTCTGATGTACAATCAAGTAACTCCTGTTGGGGGGGGGGGGGGGGGGGGGGGCAATTTTACCCCGGGGGTCATGTTTTGAACAAAGTTTGTAGAAGTCTACTAGGCAATACAGTAAAACACCGCTCGCTCGAGGTCGCAAGGGGATGAGCAAAATGCTCGAGTTATCCATGGTTTCGAGCGACCCAAACATTGACCAACATACGAAGAAAATTGAAGTTTGTTTTACCAATTGTCATCGAGAGCATTTGCAGAGAAAACGGTGAGGCGTAATAATAACACACTCGTGACATTAAAAAAACAACGTATTACAAACGTTATTTATGATAGATCGTAAATGACACATGTGAAGAAACAGCTAAGACATTTTATTTTTTATTTGAAATACTGTAATCGAATTCGCAGTTTTCTTCTCCAAATTAAGATGTCGTAATTATCGTCTCAACTTTATGAAAAGGCTATATTATTTCCTTTATTTGCATGCAAACAACTGTTGAACAAAATATTAAGATCTCATAATTATCTTCTCGATCCCGCAGAAAAAATGTAATAATAACAATTTGAATCAATAAAATTTTTCTTCAACCTTTCATCAATTATTATTATAATTAATCTCATAATCAGATCAAATATACCGACAAACAAACATTTAAGATAGTCGGGGAATAGACCATGCAATTCTCACGGCGTGCGAAAGTTTTAAAATAACCGATACATTTTGACAGCCGAAGGTGTGAAATTTTTTGACACCTCTGCTCGAGTTTGCCATAAGCAACAAAGAGAAAATTAATACACAGGGACCAGGTGTCATGCTCGAGCGATCGAGTTATCGATGCTCGACCCAGCCATGGTCATTTCACATAGAAAATAGAAGAAAATCGGCCGGGACAACATGAATTGCTCGAGCGATCACGGGTGCTCGAGTCATCGATGCTCGAGCGAGCGGTGTTTCACTGTATTACATATCAAATATCTAGGATCTAGGCCTTCTGGTTTATTTTTAGCAAATTTATGAAGATTTCCGTATGAACAATCAAGTAACCCCTGGGACTGGGTCAATTTCACCATGGGAGGTCAAGATTTGAACAAATTTTGTAGAGGTCCACTAGGCAATGCTACATGTCAAATATCTAAGCTCTAGGCCTTCTGGTTTATTTTTAGAACATTTTGAAGTTTTTTCTATTTACAATCAAGTAACCCCATGGGGCAGGGTCAATTTGATCCTGGGGTCATGATTTGAACAAATTTTGTAGAAGTCTACTAGGCAATGCTACATGTGAAATATCTAAGCTCTAGGCCTTCTGGTTTATTTTTAGAAATTTTTTGAAGATTTTCCTATGTAAAATCAAGTGACCCCTGGGGTCATGATTTGAACAAATCTTGTAAAGGTCCACTAGGCAATGCTACATGTCAAATATCTAAGCTCTAGGCCTTCTGGTTTATTTTTTATTTTTTTTTTGAAGATTTTCCTATGTAAAATCAAGTGACCCCTGGGGCGGGATCAATTTTGACCCCGGGGTTATGATTTGAATAAACTTGGTAGAGGTCCACTAGGCAATGCTTCACACGAAATTTCTAAGCTCTAGGGCGTCTGGTTTTTGAGAAGAAGATTTTTAAAGTTTTTCCTTTCGGTTGCCATGGCAACCAGAGTTCTGCATGGAATTCAATTCTTTGAACAATTTTGAAAGGGCGCTTCCCAAGGATCATTCCTGTGAAGTTTGGTGTAATTTTGCCCAGTGGTTTTCAAGAAGAAGATTTTTTTTAGAAATTGTTGACGCACGACTGACATCAAGCGGTCACGATAGCTCACCTCGTCACTTTGTGACAGGTGAGTTAACAAGAGATCACAGAGTGATGTTGGCACCCACCAATGTGCCATTTTTGAGTGGTCCAAATTTCAAGACTAGCTCAAGGTCAAACTAGAAAATGCTTTTGTAAAAAAGCGCATGTCTCCCCCAATGCAAAGTCCTATAGGCAAGAAGTCAATAGGGGTCAGGAGCGAAAGTCAAAGAGACACTGATGGTTGGCTGCAAATAGGATCATCTACTTGGCATGTTCAGTCATCCCGCTAAATTTCAACACTCTTGGCCTAGTGGTTCTTAAGTCACTGTTCAGGCTCCTGTGACCTTGATCAAGTGACCTCAAAATAAATATGGGTCATCTACTCTGCATGTCCAATCATCCTATTAAGTTTCAACATTGTAGGTCAAGTGGTTCTCAAGTTATTTCCAAAAAATGATTTTACATGAACAGGCCACTGTGACCTTGACCTTTAATAGACTGACCCCAAAATCACTAGGGGTCATCTACTCTGCATGTTCAATCATCCTATGAATTTCAACATTCTGGGTCAAGTGGTTCTCAAGTTATTCATCGGAACTGGTTATCAATATTCAGGCCCCTGTGACCTTGAGCTTTAACGGAGTGACCCCAAAAACAATAGGGGTCATTTACTCTGCATGAACAATCATCCTATGAAGTTTCAACATTCTGGGTCGAGAGGTTCTCAAGTTATTGATTGTAAATGGTTTTCCATGTTCAGGCCCCTGTGGCCTTGACCTTTAACAGAGTGACCCTAAAACCATTAGAGGTCATCTACTCTGCATGACCAATCATCTTATGAAGTTTCATCATTCCGGGTCAAGTGGTTCTCAAGGTACTGACCGGAAATGGTTTTCAATGTTCGGGCCCCTGTGACCCTGACCTTTCACAGAGTGAACCCAAAATCGTTAGGGGTCATCTACTCTGCATGACCAATCATCCTATTAAGTTTCAACATTCTGGGTCCAGTGGTTCTCAAGTTACTGACCGGAAATAATTTTCAATGTTCAGGCCCCTGTGACCTTGACCTTTAATGGAGTGACCCCAAAATTGATAGGGGTCATCTACTTTGCATGTACAATCATCCTATGAAGTTTCAACATTCTGGGTCAAGTGGTTCTCTAGTTATTGATCGGAAATGGTTTTCAATGTTCAGGCCCCTGTGACCTTGACCTCTGATGGAGTGACCCCAAAATCAATAGGGGTCATCTACTCTTCATGACCAATCATCCTATGAAGTTTCAACATTCTGGGTCAAGTGGTTCTCTAGTTATTGATCGGAAATGGTTTTCAATGTTCAGGCCCCTGTGACCTTGACCTTTGATGGAGTGACCCCAAAATCAATAGGGGTCATCTACTCTGCATGACCAATCATCCTATGAAGCTTCAACACTCTGGATCAAGTGGTTCCCTAGTTATTGATCGGAAATGGTTTTCAATGTTCAGGCCCGTGACCTTGACCTTTGACGGAGTGACCCCAAAATCAATAGGGGTTATCTACTCTTCATGACCAATCATCCTATAAAGTTTCAACATTCTGGGTCAAGTGGTTCTCTAGTTATTGATCGGAAATGGTTTTCAATGTTCAGGCCCCTGTGACCTTGACCTTTGACCCCAAAAACAAAAATAGGGGTCGTCTACTCCAGCAGCCCTACAACCCTATGAAGTTTGAAGGTTCTAGGTCAAATGGTTCTCCAGTTATTGCTCGGAAATGAAGTGTGACGTAGGGACGGACGGAAGGACAGGGCATGTCTCCTGGGGGACTGGGGGAGACATAATTCCATTTCTGTACACAACACTGTGCATGTGGTCCAAATTTGAAAGCTGTAGCTTGAGAAATGTGAAAGTAGGTCACTGTCAATTTCAAGGACAAAGTTCTTTGTACACAAAACTATGCATGTGCATAAAGTTTGAAGGCTGTAGTTTGAGAAATTTGAAAGTAGGTCACTAGGTCAATCTTAAGATCAAGGTTTATTTCAGTACACAAAACTTTGCATGTGGTCCAAATCTGAAGGCTGTAGCTTAACAAGAGCTGTCTGATGACAGTGCGCTTGACTATTGGAAGAATTGATTGAAGAATGGGGTCAAAATATTTCCATAGATATTCAGACAAAAGAAATAAATAGATTAGACAAACAATGTTCCTGTATTACTTTGATTTCGATAAGTCTTGCAACTAAATGGCAATATATGAGCCAATTTCAAAGTCAAAAAAAAAGGCCATAACTAGAAAATGCTTTTGTAAAAAAGCGCATGTCTCCCCCAATGCAAAGTCCTATAGGCAAGAAGTCAATAGGGGTCAGGAGCGAAAGTCAAAGAGACACTGATGGTTGGCTGCAATAGGGATCATCTACTTGGCATGTCCAGTCATCCCGCTAAATTTCAACACTCTTGGCCTAGTGGTTCTCAAGTCACTGTTCAGGCTCCTGTGACCTTGACCTTTAATCAAGTGACCTCAAAATAAATAGGGGTCATCTACTCTGCATGTCCAATCATCGTATTAAGTTTCAACATTGTAGGTCAAGTGGTTCTCAAGTTATTTCCAAAAAAAGATATTACATGAACAGGCCACTGTGACCTTGACCTTTAATAGACTGACCCCAAAATCACTAGGGGTCATCTACTCTGCATGTTCTATCATCCTATGAAGTTTCAACATTCTGGGTCGAGTGGTTCTCAAGTTATTCATCGGAACTGGTTATCAATGTTCAGGCCCCTGTGACCTTGACCTTTAATGGAGTGACCCCAAAAACAATAGGGGTCATTTATTCTGCATGAACAATCATCCTATGAAGTTTCAACATTCTGGGTCGAGAGGTTCTCAAGTTACTGATTGGAAATGGTTTTCCATGTTCAGGCCCCTGTGGCCTTGACCTTTAACAGAGTGACCCTAAAATCGTTAGGGGTCATCTACTCTGCATGACCAATCATCCTATGAAGTTTCAACATTCTGGGTCAAGTGGTTCTCTAGTTATTGATCGGAAATGGTTTTCCATGTTCAGGCCCCTGTGATCTTGACCTTTGATAGAGTGACCTCAAAATCGATAGGGGTCATCTACTCTTCATGACCAATCATCCTATGAAGTTTCGAGATTCTGGGTCAAGTGGTTCTCTAGTTATTGATCGGAAATGGTTTTCAATGTTCAGGCCCCTGTGACCTTGACCTTTGACAGAGTGACCCCAAAATCAATAGGGGTCATCTACTCTTCATGACCAATCATCCTATGAAGTTTCAACATTCTGGGTCAAGTGGTTCCCTAGTTATTGATCGGAAATGGTTTTCAATGTTCAGGCCCCTGTGACCTTGACCTTTGACGGAGTGACCCCAAAAACTATAGGGGTCGTCTACTCCAGCAGCCCTACAACCCTAGTTTGAAGGTTCTAGGTCAAATGGTTCTCCAGTTATTGCTCGGAAATGAAGTGTGACGTACGGACGAACGGACAGGGCAAAAACAATATGTCTCCTGGGGGAGACATAATTTAGTCAAAATAGTTATGTACTCTTGCCTACAGATGGAAATCATAATGATAAACAAGTGTTCAAAGTTTAAAAGCCATATGTCAAATAGTTTTGACAAAACATGGACTTGTATGAAAACAGAACCAATTTCAAAGTCCAAAATGGGCCATAATTCAGCCAAAATAGATGACAGTGTTATGTTCTCTTTCCTACAGATAGAGACTATTATACTAAACAAGTGATAAAAGTTTCAAAGCCATATGTCAAACACTTTACAAAAAATATGAACTGGTACGAAAAACTTAACCAAGATTTCTAAGTCAAAAGGGGCCATAATTCAGCCAAAATTCTTGATGGAGTTATGTACTCTTGCCTATAACTGGACATGGTGATGGTAAACAGGTGTTGAAAGTTTCAAAGCTTTATCTCAAAAGACTTTGTCAAAATATGAACTGGTAAGAAATATTAACCCAGATTTCTAAGTCAAAAAGGGCCATAATTCAGCCAAAATCCTTGATGGAGTTATGTGCTCTTGTGATGGTAAACAAGTGTTGAAAGTTTCAAAGCTTTATCTCAAAAGACTTTGAATAAATATGAAGTGGTACGAAAAACTTAACCAAGATTTCTAAGTCGAAAGGGGCCATAATTCAGCCAAAATCCCTAATGGAGTTATGTACTCTTGCCTACAACTGGCCATGGTGATGGTAAACAAGTGTTGAAAGTTTCAAAGCTTTATCTCAAAAGACTTTGTCAAAATGTGGACTGGTACAAAAAACTTAACCAAGGTGTGACGCCGACGCCGTAGTGAGTAGGATAGCTCTACTTATTCTTCGAATAGACTTTGTCAAAATGTGGACTGGTACGAAAAACTTAACCAAGGTGTGACGCCGACGCCGTAGTGAGTAGGATAGCTCTACTTATTCTTCGAATAGTCGAGCTAAAAAATGTGAAAGTAGGTCACTAGGTCAATGTCAAGGTCAAAGTTTTTTCCGCTGCACCCAACTATGCATGTGGTCCAAATTTGAAGGCTGTAGCTATAGAAATGTGAAAGTAAGTCACTGGGTCAAAATCAAGGTCAACTCGTGTCAATGTTCATCTTGCCACTCAAAACTATGCATGCGGTCCAAATCTGAATGTTGTAGGTTATTGACAAGAAGATTTTTTGAAGTTTTTTCCTATGTAAGTCTATATAAACCATGTGACCCCCGGGGGGGGGGGCCATATTTGGCCCTAGGGGGATAATTTGAACAAACTTGATAGAGAACCACGAGATGATACTACAAAACAAGTATCAAAACCCTAGGCTTTGTGGTTTGGACAAGATTTTCAAAGTTTTTCCCTATATAAGTCTATGTAAACGATGTGACCCTACGGGGATAATTCGAACAACCTTAGTAGAAAACTACTAAATGATGTCACATACAAAATATCAAAGCCCTAGGTCCTGTGGTTTTGGACAAGAGGTTTTCCAAAGTTTTTCCCTATATAAGTCTATACAAACCATGTGACCCCCAGGGCGGGGCCATATTTGACCCTAGGGGGATAATTTGAACAATCTTAGTAGAAGACCACTAGATGATGTCACATGCAAAATATCAAAGCCCTCAGCCCTGTGGTTTTGGACAAGAGGTTTTTCAAAGTTTTTCTCTATGTAAGTCTATATAAACCATGTGACTGTGGGGCGGGGCCATATTTGACCCCAGGGATATAATTTGAATCATCTTGGTAGAGGACCACTAGATGATGCTTCATACCAAATATCAAAGCCCTAGGCCCTTTGGTTTTGGACAAGAAGATTTTCAAAAATTTTCCCCCGATATAAATCTATATAAATTATAAAAATAAACAAGGCAGTCTGAAAGACAGCTAAATCCCCCGCAACTGCTATGGATAGTGAAAGGGTAAACCTTTGATTTTAGCTGTGACCTTGACCTTGAACTGACATGGCTGACTCATGAATTCTGCACAACATCTTGATGAGGTGATCATTTGACCAAAGTTTCATGAAAATCCTTCAAGGGGTTAAGGAGATACAGAGCTGAAACCTTTGACCTTCAGTTGTGACCTTGACCTTGAGTTGACATGGCTGACTCATGAGTTCTTGATGAGGTGATCATTTGACCCAAGTTTGATGAAAATCCTTCAAGGGGTTAAGGAGATACAGAGTGGACACCAAATGGAAGGCTCAAACCTTCGACCCTTAGTTGTGACCTTGACCTTGAGCTGGCATGGTTGACTCATAATTTCTGCAAATCGTTCTGATAAGGTAATCATTTGACCAAAGTTTTATAAAATTCCTTCAAGGGGTTTAGGAGATATAGAGCGGACACAAAATGGAAGGCTCAAACCTTTGACCTTCAGTTGTGACCTTGACCTTGAGCCGACATGGCTGACTCATAAGTTCTGCACATTGCTTTGATGAGGTGATCATTTGACCCAAGTTTTATAAAATTCCTTCAAGGGGTTTAAGAGATACAGAGCGGACACGAAATGGAAGGCTCAAACCTTTGACCCTAAGTTGTGACCTTGACCTTGAGCCGGCATGGCTGACTCATGGGTTCTGCACATCGTCTTGATGAGGTGATCATTTGACCCAAGTTTTATAAAATTCCTTCAAGGGGTTTAGGAGATATAGAGCGGACACAAAATGGCAGGCTCAAACCTTTGACCTTGAGTTGTGACCATGACCTTGAACTGACAAGGTCGACTCATGGGTTCTGCACATCGTCTTGATGAGGTGATCATTTGACCCAAGTTTCATGAAAATCCTTCAAGGGGTTTAGGAGATATGGACCAGACACAATTTTGTTACGGACGGAAGGACAAACGCAGACCATTCCTATAATCCCTCCGCCACGACGGGGGATTAACAAAGGGCCATAACTTACTCAAAAATTGTTGAACCAGTCTGATTTTCAGGGGGACACAACATCCCCCCAGTAGTTTCTGAGGAGATGCAATAACGAGAAATTGTTAATGGACAGACGGATGGACGACGGACGCAGAGTGATTTGAATAGCCAACCATCTGATGATGGTGGGCTAAAAATCAAAGCCCTAGGCTTTCTGGTTTGGACAAAAAGATTTTCAAAGTTTTTCCCTATATAAGTCTATATAAACCACGTGACTCCCGGGGCGGGGCCATATTTGACCCCAGGGAAATAATTTGAAAGATCTTGGTACAGGACCACTAGATGCTACATACCAAATATCAAAGCCCTAGGTCCTGTGGTTTTGGACAAGAAGATTTTCAAAGTTTTTCCCTATTATAAATCTATGTAAATTAAAACAAGAGCACCACCTTGCCGGTGCTGATGCTCATCATTCTGATTTTTTTTTGTATAATAGAAATATTGTCCTACCCATGATTTCCTAAGTCTAAAAAGGGCCATCATTCTTGCAAAAAGCAGGATAGAGTTATGTTTCTTGATGTACAGTGTCCACTTATGATGGTGAAAAACTGTTGCAAGTTTTAAAGCAATAGCTTTGATAGTTTATGAGAGAAGTTGACTTAAACATAATATTCAACCAAGAAAATGATTTTCTAAGTCCAAAAGGGGCAATAATTATTGCAAAAAGCAGGATGGAGTTATGTTGCTTGCTGTACAGCGTCAGCTTATGATGGTGAACAAGTGTTGCAAGTTTCAAAGTAATAGCTTTGATAGTTTAAGAGAAAAAGTTGACCTAAACATAAAACTTAACCAAGAAATCTGATATTTTCTAAGTCAAAAGCAGGATGGAGTTATGTATCTTGCTGTACAGGGTCAGCTTATGATGGTGAACAAGTGTTGCAAGTTTCAAAGCAATAGCTTTGATAATTTAAGAGAAAAAGTTGACCTAAACATAAAATTTAACCAAGAAATCTGATATTTTCTAAGTCCAAAGGGGCAATAATTATTGCAAAAAGCAGGATGGAGTTATGTTGCTTGCTGTACAGGGTCAGCTTATGATGGTGAACAAGTGTTGTAAGTTTCAAAGCAATAGCTATGATAGTTTAAGAGAAAAAGTTGACCTAAACATAAAACTTAACCAAGAAATCTGATATTTTCTAAGTCCAAAAGGGGCCATAAATCTTGCAAAAAGCAGGATGGAGTTATGTTTCTTGCTGTACAGGGTCAGCTTATGATGGTGAACAAGTATTCCAAGTTTCAAAGCAATAGCTTTGCTAGTTTAGGAGAAAAGCTGACCTAAACATAAAACTTAACCAGGCAACGCCGACGCCGACAACTGCTCAAGTGATGACAATAACTCATCATTTTTTTCTTCAAAAAAATCAGATGAGCTAAAAATAAACAAACGGCCATAACTCACTCAAAAATTGTTGAACCAGTCTGATTTTCAGGGGGACACAACTAGGGTACTAATACATCATTCTGACAAAGTTTGGTCAAAATCCCCCCTAGTAGTTTCCAAGGAGATGTGATAACGAGAAATTGTTAACAGACGGCAGGACGACGGACCACGAATGCAGAGTGATTTGAATAGCCCACCATCATCAGATGGTGGCCTAATTAAAGAGACAAGGAGAAAAACAAGAGGGCCATGAAGGCCCTGTATCGCTCACCTGACCTACTGACCTAAATATCATTAAGATTAACATTCTGTCCAAGTTTCATTAAGATATGGTCACATTCAAACTTGACCTCAAGATTAACATTCTGACTATGTTTCATGAAGATACAGTCATAAATGTGGCCTCTTGAGTGCTAACAAGCTTTTCCTTCGATTTGACCTAGTAACCTAGTTTTTGAACCCACCTGACCCAGATTCGAACTTGACCTATAGATAATCAAGATTAACATACAGACCAAGTTTCATTAAGATATGGTCATAAGCGTGGCCTCTACAGTGCAAACTAGCTTTCCCTTTGATTTGACCTGGTGACCTAGTTTTTGATCCTACATGACCCTGATTCAAACTGGACCTTGGGATCATTAGTATTAACATTCTGACCAAGTTTCATGAAGATACAGTCATAAATGTGGCCTCTAGAGTGTTAAAAAGCTTTTCCTTTGATTTGACCTAGTGACCTAGTTTATGTCCCCACCTTGCCACATTTAAACTTGACCTATAGATCATCAAGATTAACATTCTGACCAAGTTTCATGAAGATACAGTCATAAATCTGGCCTCTACAGTGTTAACAAGCTTTTCCTTCAATTTGACCTGGTGACCTAGTTTTTGATCCTGGTTGACCCAATATCAAACTCGTCCAAGATTTTATTGAGGGTAACATTCTGACCAAGTTTCCTTAAGATTGGGCCAAAATTGTGACCTCTAGCGTGTTAACAAGCTTTTTCTTCGATTTGACCTGGTGACCTAGTTTTTGACCTCAGATGACCCAATATCATTCTGGTCCAAGATTTTATTCAGGGTAACATTCTGACCAAGTTTCATTAAGTTTGGGCCAAAATTGTGACCTCTAGTGTGTTAACAGTCAAATTGTTGACGACAGACGACGGACACAGGGCTATCACAAAAGCTCGCTAAAACCCTTTAACCAAGGTGGGGACGCAGAGACGCTGACGCCAGGGTGAGTAAGATAGCTCTCCATATACTTCGTATAGTCAAGCTAAAAATTGGCAAGGGCAGACAAGACTGACATATATCCTTACTATCTTTTGAGCTTGGACGGAGAACATAAAAACCTTGAATAGTATCAGATTTTCAGGCAATGCATAGATACCTTATTATTGCACGGGATGGCGATGTCCACATATCTAAGAGGCGAGTCTGTATTGCAGAGAGCAATAACAGGAATGTTCACATACGAAGCCTCAGTCACTGGCTGGTGATCAGTCCTTGGGTCTGTGACAACTAAAAGGCGTGGTTCCCTAAATGCAGCCTAGAAAAAGACAATAAAATTTACTGTAAAATCAGAAATTTTAGCGAGGGACATTTTTTGGTGACATTCATGGTCATACTGTAGTTGTGAAAATAGAATACTCAAGCAATAATGTAACTGTTACAAAGTCCAATTTATTTCACAAATAAGAAATAAATGGCAAATATTCTACCTCAAAGTCCTATGTAATTCACAAGTATATGGTGAATATTCTACCTCAAAGTTCTATAAAAAAATACATGGTGAATATTCTAAATCAAAGACCTATATATTTCACAACTAGGAAATGCATATAGAATGTTCTAACTCTTAAGTCCTAAATATTTCACAAGTACGAAGTACATGGTGAATAGTCTACCTCTAAGTCCTATACCTCGAAGTCTTATATCACTCCTAAGTAAGAAGTACCTAAGTGTATATTCTACATAAAAGTCCTATAAAATTCACAAATAAGAAAAACATTTCAAAAAAGTCCTCAAGTCACCAGTCTGAAAATGGTAATTTGACCATCAATATATTCAATTTATAAAGTTTGAAGTCATTACCTTGCATGGTTATAAAAATACCCTCTAGATGGAATTATGATGGACACAGGGGTGTAAAAAATTTTTTCGCACCACTCGCCCTGCAGGACTAGTAGCCAGTAATATCTACTCGCCCTTAGTGAACAGCCACTCACCCTAATAATTAACACTTTTAATACTGTCACTTTTATGAAAGGAGTATTATGTACAATAGTATTATTTCCCGAAAAATATTTATTTTGGAAAGTGTCTAAAAATTTGGACACAATAATCATCGTCCATCCACCCATGTTGAAAGAGAGAGAAAAAAAACGTTAAAGATTATCGGTAATTATTCAGTTGATAAAACTAAGTAATTGACCTTGTTTTCATGATCAATTTACACCCCCTCAAAGAGCTAAAAGAAATGTGTCAGTATCTTGACATCTGAAGTGGACATCAAAGCGGTGTTTTTGCTCGAGATTGTCATGGCATTACGTCATGTTTTTTGCGCCATGTGACACATCACTGTCTGATCGTACCGCATCGGTTCTTAAAATTGCTGAGAAATAGAAATCAATAAAAAGTTTCTTCTTTAATTTGTTATCAAAAGCGAATGTGCATTATCCAGTCGGGTTACTTTCCTGTTCAGGAAGGAAAGTTGGGGATTCCCCTTTTCACTTTCCCGATCGGGAAATATTGATTGAAAAATTTCCCGATCGGGAAAGAAAATGCCCAGTTTTTATATACCTTGGTGTATGGGCCCCGGGCATCACAGAATACGTTCCAGGTACATATTTATTGCTTGAATCCATTCTTAAAATTCTACCGAGGGCAAATATTTACACAATATCGTCTTTGAGATATTCAAGCTCAAAGTAGAAGGATATTTAAGAAAACTTACCATTTTCAGCACTTTCCCGTTTTGAACATTTACTTTCCCGAACAGGAAAATGACAATTTCTATTATATGCTGACATATATGTATTTCTAGGTTTCACACAGTTTACTTTCAGTTTTATGCAAGAACTCGGTGTTGACAATAAACCTTTTCATCCTGCATTCATATATTACATGACATACCACCAAAAACTGGCGGATTAGATTTTCAGCATCGGCTTGAATTACTGAAAACAACCTTCTTTTTTTAGAATTTTTAATGAAACAATAATCACTTCATGGGAAATGATGTAACTAAGAAAATGAATAGTGACATCGATATTTTTTATTTCAACAAGAAAATTTAGCCTTTTTTTTTTTAATCACTTCACTGCATTGAAGTAGAAATAAACTAGAAATGTGTCCATGGGACACAGATGCCCCCACTACATGACATTAAAATGACAATTTTTTCCCAGGTCAGGGGCCATAACTCCTACAATACTGAATGAATCCGGACGCGAAACCCCAGGTGCACAACTGCACATGCTGACCAACATTCCTGTAAACTTTGGTGACTCTAGGTCAAATACCTTTGGAGCTACACATGACACAACATTAAAATGACCAATCTTTAACTAAGTCAGGGGCTATAACTCCTACAAGACTGAATGAATCCGGACGCGAAACCCCAGGTGCAAAACTGCACATGCTGACCAACATTCCTGTAAACTTTGGTGACTCTAGGTCAAATACTTTTGGAGCTACGTACGACACAACATTAAAATGACCAATTTTTTACTAAGTCAGGGGCCATAATTCCTACATGACTGGATGAATCCGGACGCGAAACCCCAGGTGCACAACTACACATGCTGACCAACATTTCTGTAAAGTTTTGTGACTCTAAGTCATATACTTTTGGAGCTAGGCGCGACACAACACTAAAATGACCAATTTTTACAAAGTCAGGGGCCATAACTTCTACATGACTGAATGAATCCGGACGCGAAACCCCAGGTGCACAACTACACATGCTGACCAACATTCCTGTAAAGTTTTGTGACTCTGTCAAATACTTTTGGAGCTGGGTGCGACACAACATTCTCGGGAGAATGGACGGACGGACAAGGGCAAATCTATATGCCCCCCCCCGCAAAGTGGGGGCATAAAAAATGACGCTGTCTTCCCACTTCTCAAATCAGATTGAGGGAAAAGTGACTTCTCCCAAAAACTGGACCTAGCGAGACCCCTGACCCATAATCATCAAACGTCACCGGATTATTATTCAGCATGAGAAATTGTGTACCTAGTGTCAGTTTGAATCTTACATGGCCAGACCAGAGTTATGGCCCTTGACAAATAGTAAAAAAAAAAAAAAAAAAAAAAAAAAAAAAACTAGAATGTGTCTGTAGGACACAGGGTGTGCCCCCCACTGGTATTTGTCACAAATAAGGGGCAATAATTCAAATGTTTGCAGTCTTAATGGTCTCAACAAACATTTTATGAAAAGGATTCATTATTCTAGGCCCTTTACTTTTTGAGCTATATGCATCACAAACAAAAAATCCACTATTTTGGCTATTTCAAGGGCCATAACTCTGTAATAAGAGCTAAGATTCTCAAGAAGAATGCCAAGTGTGCAAGGTCACATCACGTTAAAGACTCCAGCAAGGTTTCCTGAATTTACATCTAATACTTTTTGAGCTAGGCACATAATTAGGTGAAAAAGTGCATTTTTTTACTATTTCAGGGGCCATAACTTTAAAAATAGGGGGTGGAGCCAGCCCGAAAATTAGAGGTGTGCAAGTTATATCATGATAAAGACTCATGCAAGTTTTCAACCATTTATACTAAATACTTTTTGAGCTAGGTGCGTCACAAGGTGAAAATGTACATTTTTGACTATTTCAGGGGTCATAACTCTAAAAATAGGGGGCGGACCCAAACGAAAAAAAGGAGGTGCGCAAGTTCATATCATGATTAAGACTCATGCAAGGTTTCATGAATCTATATCAAATACTTTTTGAGCTAGGCATGTCACAAGGTAAAAATGTGCATTTTTGACTATTTCAGGGGCCGTAACTCTGAAAATAGGGGGCGGACCCAGATGAAAAATAGATGGTGCGCAAGTTCATATCATGATTAAGACTGTTCCAAGGTTTCATGAATCTATATCAAATACTTTTTGAGCTATGCGTGTCACAAGGTGAAAATGTGCAATTTTGACTATTTCAGGGGCCAAAACTCTGAAAATAGGGGGCGTCCCCAGATGAAAAATAGGAGGTGCGCACGTTCATATCATGATTAAGACTCATGCACGGTTTCATGAATCTATATCAAATACTTTTTGAGCTAGGCATGTCACAAGGTGAAAATGTGCATTTTTGACTATTTCAGGGGCCGTAACTCTGAAAATAGGGGGCGGACCCAAATGAAAAATAGGAGGTGCGCAAGTTCATATCATGATTAAGACTCATGCAAGGTTTCATGAATCTATATCAAATACTTCTTGAGCTAGGCGTGTCACAAGGTGAAAATGTGCAATTTTGACTATTTCAGGGGCCATAACTCTGAAAATAGGGGGCGGACCCAGATGAAAAATAGGAGGTGCGCAAGTTCATATCATGATTAAGACTGTTGCAAGGTTTCATGAATCTATATCAAATACTTTTTGAGCTAGGCATGTTACAAGGTGAAAATGTGCATTTTTGACTATTTCAGGGGCTGTAACTCTGAAAATAGGGGAGGACCCAAATGAAAAATAGGAGGTGCGCAAGTTCATATCATGGTTAAGACTCATGCAGTGTTTCATGAATCTATATTATATACTTTTTGAGCTAGGCGTGTCACAAGGTGAAAATGTGCATTTTTGACTATTTCAGGGGCCATAACTCTGAAAATAGGGGGCGGAGCCAGATGAAAAATAGGAGGTGCGCAAGTTCATATCATGATAAAGGCTCATGCAAGGTTTCATCAATTTATATGAAATACTTTTCGAGCTAGGCGTGTCACGAACTTCGGATGGACGGATGCACGGACAAGACCAAATCTAATCTATATGCCCCCACCACTCATTGGGGCACAAAAATGCATTAAAAGGGTCTACAACTTTTTGTTGCATGTATCTCAGAAAGCATTTTGGCCTAAGTTTTTTTTAAATATTACAGCGATATTATTCAGCATGTGAAACTGTGCATCTGTGTTTTTTTGGGGGGGAGGGGGGGGGGGCACAAAAATGCATAAAAAGGGTCTACAACTTTTTGTTGCATGTATCTCAGAAAGCATTTTGGCCTAAGTTTTTTTTAAATATTACAGCGATATTATTCAGCATGTGAAACTGTGCATCTGTGTTTTTGTTAGAGATTTCATTCAGCAAGATGAGAGTTGTGGCCTTGACTTAATACAAAATATACATAAAATAGCATAAAAGTTTGTGTCGAAATTATCTTAAATTTATTTTGACCAAAGTGTCATAAAACAGAATAGGAATATTATTCAGGCTGTGAAGTTGTGCTTCTGGGAATTTGTTTGGGATTTCTTCAGTCAGACCACAGTTATGACCCAGGTAAAAACATGCATTAAGGACATACAAGTTTGATTTGCATATATCTCAAAAAGTATTTGAATTACAGAAATCAAACTTTATGGGTGTTATACCATGTGAATTTATGCTGTTCCGTAGGATATCACTGAGCTAAACCAGAGTTATGGGCCATGACAAGAAAAATACACAGTGATTTAAAGTTTGTGTTGTGCATATCTTAAGAAACATTTCACTTCGAGACAAGGCCAGGAAGCGGGGCACTTGTATCTTACCAATAGTGTTATTTCTAGAGCTCAAAAAGGGCTGTGTGCTGCCTAAAAGGGACAGGGTGCTGTCAAAAAGGGGCAGAGTGCTGTTTTAAACAGGAAAGTTTCCGTAGCAGTAGTTACATTTCTATAACAAATGCAGTTATGTATTCATTACATTTATGATTATTGCATACTTACAACGTACATGTACAGCATAAAAGTGGTAAAAGATATATTCCCAAAACCAGTAACAGAGTTTACAAAGGGTTTCACATTACTTTATATTTTTGGTCAAACCATTCATTGAAGCCTTTTCCTTAAAAATGTCACCAAAGACGTCAACTTATTAATTTTAATATGATAGAGTTGAGTGCTTTAATATGTTATATGTTTAAGCTTGAAACCAAGATCATATTACAGCATAACAAAAAGGTCAGTTTCAGGTTACATTGTAAACTAATATTTATCAAAATTCATGTGATTAGGTCTTTCATCAATACTCCAAACAGAAAAGTAGAAAGTTTTATTCAATATATTGTTTTACCTCCCTTTAAGATTCTAACTGTAAACTTTTATGACAGTGCAGTATTAAAAGTAGCATTTTTAACCATTCAATTATGCATAACATTTATTCGGATAGCTGTTCTGTCTGTGGTTTGTTGTTTTTTTTACATAAAATTTAAAGCCTATTGGAACTTTAGAAGCATTGATCTCAACTGTGCTATCACAATTAAGTGTAAAATAAATTCTAATTTAGACCAAGTATTCTAGCAGTTTTCAAAGTAAAGACAATTAGGAAATATTTGTGAGTGTTTCTCGGGTTCTGATGTTTTTATCAGCTTTTCTAAAACAAGAGGGCCATGAAGGCCCTGTATCGCTCACCTGATCTATTGACCTAAAGATCATCAAGATTATCATTCTGACCAAGTTTCATTAAGATATGGTCATACATGTGGCCTCTGAAGTGTTAACTAGCTTTTTCTTTGATTTGACCCGGTGACCTAGTTTTTGACAGCACATGACCCAGATATGAACTATGCTCATCAAGATAAGCATTCTGACTAAGTTTCATGAAGATACAGTCATAAATGTGGCCTCTACAGTGTTAATAAGCTTTTCCTTTGATTTGACCTGGTGACCTAGTTTTTGATCCCAGATGACAAAATATCAAACTTGTCCAAGATTGTATTGAGGGTAACATTCTGACCAAGTTTCATTAGATTGGGCCAAAATTGTGACCTCTAGACTGTTAACAAGCTTTTCCTTTGATCTGACCTAGTTTTTGACCCCACCTGACCCAGATTTGAATGTGACCTTACAGATCATCAAGATTAACATTCTGACCAAGTTTCATTAAGATATGATCATAAATGTGGCCTCTACAGTGAAAACTAGCTTTTCCTTTGATTTGACCTGTTGACCTAGTTCTTAACCCTACATGACTCCAATTCAAATTTGACCTTGAGATCATCAAGATTAACATTCTGACCAAGTTTCATGAAGATACAGTCATAAATGTGAACTCTACAGTGTTAACAAGCTTTTCCTTTGATTTGACCTGGTGACCTAGTTTTTGACCCCAGATGATCCAATATCGAACTCGTCCAAGATTTTATTGAGGGTAACATTCTGACCAAGTTTCATTAAGATTGGGCCAAAATTGTGACCTCTTCAGCGTTAACAAGATTTTCCATTGATTTGGCCTGGTGACCTAGTTTTTGATCCCAGATGACCCAATATCGAACTCGTCCAAGATTTTATTGAGGGTAACAATCTGACCAAGTTTCATTAAGATTGGGCCAAAATTGTGACCTCTAAAGTGTTAACAAGCTTTTCCTTCGATCTGATCTGGTGACCTAGATTTTGACCCCAGATGACCCAATATCGAACTCATCCAAGATTTTATTGCGAGTAACATTCTGACCAAGTTTCATTAGGATTGGGCCAAAATTGTGACCTCTAGAGTGTTTACAGTCAAATTGTTGACGACAACGGACACAGGGCAATCACAAAAGCTCACGTTTGAGCACTTTGTGCTCAGGTGAGCTAAAAATATATAATAATTACTTGGTAATAAAGTGAAATATCTTTTTTATTTTTTGATAAAGGTTACATTTTTAGCTGGACTACTTGAAGTTTTAAAGTTTTATTGGAGGTTTTTCAGAAAGTACTTGGCCAAATACTTACAAACTCACATGTCTTTGGCATCATGAGGTTAAATAACTCTAGCTTTTATGGTGTTAAAATTTTATCCCTTTTTCACCTTTTGAATTTTGGGTTAAAGTATTTTAAAGAAATGACTTGGCCAGATGTTCATTCGCATCATGACCTTGTAACCTGTAGTCTCATGCTTTCACTTTTGTCAAAATAATGCTGCTCTTAAAGTTTTTATATGTCTTTAGCATCTTGAGTTGCAGGACTGGATCCAGAACTTTTTGACTGGGGGGGGGGGGGGAAGAGAGAGACCAGTCTTGAACGAAGACATCAACGCCAAGGCGCAAGGTTTTTGGAGGGGGCACCTATGCCCATGTTAGGTAGGGTTCAGGGGCAGATCAGGTTGACTCTCCCTGGAAATCTTTTAAATACATGCATAAAATTGTGGCCTCTGGTGCATTTTAGGTCAAAATTTTGAGGTATTGGAGTGGTACAATACTCCCCTTTTGATTGGGGGTTAGTCAGGGGGATCTCCCCCTGGACAATTTTGAAATACAGGTATGAAATGGTGGCCTCTGGTGCATTTCTGGGTCTAAATTTTGAGGGCCATCTTTGATGAGTACAAGTCACTTCTCGGCCAAGTGGGGTGGGGTGGGGGAAAGGGGCCTTGGTCGGGCCCGAGTTGACCAGTGAGAACAAGTTATATAACTCTAGGTTTTATTTCAGCACAGTTATGCACCTTTTTAACATAGATGTGTTTTGAAAGTTTTGCATGTAATCATGTTTTTCAGAAACGTTTTCTTAATAAATAAACATCATGCATATCGTGAGCGACCTCAAGGATCGGGTTTAATAACTTTTGCTTTACATTTTGGCAAAATTATGCCCCTTTTATGTTGAGCCCACTTGCGGAATCGAAGACATAATAAACTTTTGTCAAAATGGCTGTTTTGTGTATGTATGTGTTTGTGCTTGTGTCCTTCCAGATTATTTTGTCTGGATCATAACTTTGATGTGCATGAAGCAATCTTGTGCCATGTGCAAACCCCAGGTTCCTATCTCATAGGTCAAGGTCACAGTTGGAGGTCATAGGTCATGTCAGATCTTGTCCGGCCCATAATTTTGACATGCACTGAGAAAACTTCTTAATTTTTGGCAGGAATGTTTAACTCAGTGATATGGAGTGTCATGTGCAATTCCCCGTTTCCTATCTCAAAGGCCAAGGTCACAGTTTGGGTGGGGTCAAAGGGCGGTTCGATATGTTGCACGTTGGCATCTAGTCATTTACAAATAGAAGCATGACCTATTTTACTGAATGCTTTCAAAGTTGTAAAATTGTCAGCATATAATAGAAATTGTCATTACTTTCCTGTTCGGGAAAGTATATGTTCAAAACGGGAAAGTGCTGAAAATGGTAAGTTTTCTTAAATATCCTTCAACTTTGAGCTTGAATATCTCAAAGACGATAATGTTTAAAATATTTGCCTTCTGTAGAATTTTAGATCATTGTTTTAAGAATAGATTCAAGCAATTAATATGTACCTCCAATGTATTCTGTGATGCCCGGGGCCCATACACCAAGGTATATAAAAACTGGGCATTTTCTTTCCCGATCGGGAATTTTTTCAATCTATATTTCCCGATCGGGAAAGTGAAAAGGGCAATCCCCAACTTTCCCGAACGGGAAAGTTCCCCGACTGATATCCCGTATAAAAGGTAAATGTCTCAAATGATAGTTACTTTAGTGGATATCCTACCTCTGTGACCTATTTGCCCTCAAGGAATTTACATTATTGTTTGACAAGAAAAACTTTTAAATTGTTGGTCCAAAAATACATGTACAAAGATTATTTAAAACTTATTAAAAACCGCAATGACATCACATTGCTTTATTTTAAAATCGCATTTCTATTTACGTTCACGAGTTCACGTAACCTATTCTGTCGCACTAACAGAAATCTGTTTGCCAAAAATCGTTTTACTCCATGTATTGAAATTGCTGCCGCTTTTTCATAATTTAAGATTTTTTTTATTCTGTTTTTTTTTTGTACTTTCTGGTCAAAAGTCTGAATTTTATGCCCAGAATATTCATCATTTATTTACTTTTAGAAAGAAGTAAGTAACTAAGATCGCGCTGTTTGAATTTTTACAATTGATTATATGAAAATTTGACCGTTTTTATAGAATTTTGCCTACATTTCTGTCGATATCTTATTAAAATCATTATAGAATTCAAATAGTATTATTTCTCAAGGGGTGTTGAAAACTTGAAGCGTAAATGTTAAAACAAGAGCTGTCACTAATGGTGACAAATGCCCCCGCAGCACCTTGACCTTTGACCTGGTGACCTAAAAGTCAGTAGGGGTCGTGTACTCAGTAAGTACTATCAGCATGTGAAGTTTGAAGGTCCTGGGTGCAGTGGTTCGCGAGTAAAGTGCCTTCATGCAAAAAGTTAACGTTGTGACAAACGAACTAACAAACAAGGACAGTTGAAAACTAATATGCCTCCCTTCGGGGGCATAAAAATGAATGCACTACGGATGGTTTTTGTGTACATTCGATGTAGATATTAGGATAGGTCGCACGTGCTTGTGGAATGGAAAATTACCGGCATGACGTTTTGATATCTTTATGATTCGCGGGTAAATTCCAGTCAATCCAGGTAGCGACTGAACCATCTCATAATTTGTTAACGTTTTGGAGATGTAATTTCGGAATTTTGGTAAGGCCACCCTTAAAAATATGTTCGTTTGCCGCTTCCGACCCAGTACTTGGACTAGGTTGGTAGGTCGGTATTTTTTTTTTTTTTTTCGAAATAAGTGAAAGAATCCTCATTATCAGCCTGTTGCTGTTTAAACATTAACATCCTTTCTTCTTGGATGCTGAACACATCAATGAAATATTAGGAACTCGAATGAAAAATATATACTCGACCATTTCAGAAACGGCCACTGGCCTACAGAAACGAAATAGATTCAAGCTCTGAAGCATGTATTTTCATTTGGTTGTAGATCTAGAACATTTTGTTTACCATTCCAAAAAAATTTGAACATGACTGCTGACACGAAAATTTTAACGCATTATACTAAATTTTCTGTAAACACGCGGGCCCTCATGGAAGGCACGTGCAGTTTTCCCACCAAAAAAATTGAAGAACGTCAGCTTCCGTTTCATTTGAAATCCATTATGGCGTATAAGATGGGGCGATATTTAATACAAATTTTATAACGCAAATACTAAATTTTCTGTAAAATCGTGGACAATACCAAGAACATCATGGAAGGCACGTGCAGATTTCCCGCCAAAATAATTGAAGAAACGTCTGCTTCCCGTTCCATTTGGAAATCCATTATGACGTATAAAATGGGCCGATATTTACGTGTTTTCATTAGTTAAGACTGGCTCTTTACAACTTGCGCCCACGTTCAACCAAATATTCGGAAAGTCTACATACAACAAGAGCTGTCGGATGACAGCACGCTCGACTATTCGAAGAATTGATTGAAGAATGGGGTCAAAATATTTCCATAGTTTTTCAGACTAAACAAAACAAGAGGACCATGATGGTCCTGAATCGCTCACCTATCCCCACATGACCCAGTGTTGAACTGAGTATGACGTCGTTATTTCTATTATTTGACAAAGTGACCTAGTTTTTCAGCACATGTGACATAGATATCATCAAGATAAAAAATTCTGACCAATTTTCATGAAGATCCATTGAAAAATATGGCCTCTAGAGAGGTCACAAGGTTTTTCTATTATTTGACCTTATGACCTAGTTTTTGAAGGCACGTGACCCACTTTTAAACTTGACCTAGATATCATCAAGGTGAACATTCTCACCAATTTTCATGAAGATCTCGTGAAAAATATGGCCTCTAGAGAGGTCACAAGGTTTTTCTATTTTTCGACCTACTGACCTAGTTTTTGATGGCACATGACCCAGTTACGAACCTGACCTAGATATCATCAAGCTGAACAGTCTCACAAATTTTCATGAAGATCCATAGAAAAATATGGCCTCTAGAGAGGTCACAAGGTTTTTCTATTTTTAGACCTACTGACCTAGTTTTTGACCCCACGTGACCCAGTTTCAAACTTGACCTAGATATCATCAAGGTGAACCTTCTGACCAATATTCATGAAGATCTCATGAAAAATATGGCCTCTAGAGAGGTCACAAGGTTTTTCTATTTTTAGATCTACTGACCTAGTTTTTAACCCCACGTGACCCAGTTTCGAACTTGATCTAGATATCATCAAGGTGAACATTCTGACAAATTTTCATGAAGATCCATTGAAAAATATGGCCTCTAGAGAGGTCACAAGGTTTTTCTATTTTTAGACCTACTGACCTAGTTTTTGACCGCACGTGACCCAGTTTCGAACTTGACCTAGATATCATCAAGGTGAACATTCTGACCAATTTTCATGAAGATCTCATGAGAAATATGGCCCCTAGAAAGGTCACAAGGTTTTTCTATTTTTAGACCTACTGACCTAGTTTTTGATCCCACATGACCCAGTATCGAACTTGACCTAGATATCATCAAGGTGAACATTCTGACCAATATCCATGAAGATCTCATGAAAAATATGGCCTCTAGAGAGGTCACAAGGTTTTTCTATTTTTAGATCTACTGACCTAGTTTTTACCCCCACGTGACCTAGTTTCGAACTTGACCTAGATATCATCAAGCTGAACATTCTGACAAATTTTCATGAAGATCCATTGAGAAATATGGCCTCTAGAGAGGTCACAAGGTTTCTCTATTTTTAGACCTAATGACCTAGTTTTTGACCCCACGTGACCCAGTTTCAAACTTGACCTAGATATCATCAAGGTTAACATTCTGACCAATATTCATGAAGATCTCATGAAAAATATGGCCTCTAGAGAGGTCACAAGGTTTTTCTATTTTTAGACCTACTGACCTAGTTTTTGACCCCACGTGACCCAGTTTCGAACTTGACCTAGATATCATCAAGGTGAACATTCTGACCAATATTCATGAAGATCTCATGAAATATATGGCCTCTAGAGAGGTCACAAGGTTTTTCTATTTTTAGACCTACTGACCTAGTTTTTGACCCCACGTGACCCAGTTTCGAACTTGACCTAGATATCATCAAGATGAACATTCTGACCAATTTTCATGAAGATCTTGTGAAATATATGGCCTCTAGAGAGGTCACAAGGTTTTTTCTATTTTTAGACCTACTGACCTAGTTTTTGAGGGCACGTGACCCAGTTTCGAACTTGACCTAGATATCATCAAGGTGAACATTCTGACCAATTTTCATAAAGATCCCATGAAAAATGTGACCTCTAGAGTGGTCACAAGCAAAAGTTTACGGACGGACGCACGGACGGACGACGGACGCCGCGCGATCACAAAAGCTCACCTTGTCACTTTGTGACAGGTGAGCTAAAAATGGATTAAACAAAAAATGTTCCTGTATTTGTGGATTTTGATTAGTCTTGCACTAACTGGCAATGTGTGACCATGATGGCAAATATGTTAAGTTATATGTCTGACAAAACATGGACTTATATGAAAAATTTAACTAATTTCCAAGTCCAAAAAGGGCCATAATTCAGTCAAAATAGTTGACAGAGTTATGTACTCTTGCCTACAGATGGAAATCATGTTGATAAACTAGTGTTAAAAGTTTCAAAGCCACAGTTCAAATAGTTTTGACAAAACGCTGACTTGTTAAAACAAGAGGACCATGATGGTCCTGAATCGCTCACCTATCCCCACATGACCCAGTGTTGAACTGAGTATGACGTCGTTATTTCTATTATTTGACAAAGTGACCTAGTTTTTCAGCACATGTGACCTAGATATCATCAAGATAAAAAATTCTGACCAATTTTCATGAAGATCCATTGAAAAATATGGCCTCTAGAGAGGTCACAAGGTTTTTCTATTATTTGACCTAATGACCTAGTTTTTGAAGGCACGTGACCCACTTTTAAACTTGACCTAGATATCATCAAGGTGAACATTCTCACCAATTTTCATGAAGATCTCGTGAAAAATATGGCCTCTAGAAAGGTCACAAGGTTTTTCTATTTTTCTACCTACTGACCTAGTTTTTGACGGCACATGACCCAGTTACGAACCTGACCTAGATATCATCAAGCTGAACAGTCTCACCAATTTTCATGAAGATCTCATGAAAAATATGGCCTCTAGAGAGGTCACAAGGTTTTTCTATTTTTAGACCTACTGACCTAGTTTTTGACCCCACGTGACCCAGTTTCGAACCTGACCTAGATATCATCAAGATGAACCTTCTGACCAATATTCATGAAGATCTCATGAAAAATATGGCCTCTAGAGAGGTCACAAGGTTTTCTATTTTTAGATCTACTGACCTAGTTTTTAACCCCACGTGACCCAGTTTCGAACTTGATCTAGATATCATCAAGGTAAACATTCTGACCAATTTTCATGAAGATCCATTGAAAAATATGGCCTCTAGAGAGGTCACAAGGTTTTTCTATTTTTCTACCTACTGACCTAGTTTTTGACAGCACATGACCCAGTTTCAAACTTGACCTACATATCATCAAGGTGAACATTCTGACCAATTTTCATAAAGATCCATTGAGAAATATGGCCTCTAGAGAGGTCACAAGGTTTTTCTATTTTTAGACCTACTGACCTAGTTTTTGATCCCACATGACCCAGTATCGAACTTGACCTAGATATCATCAAGGTGAACATTCTGACCAATATTCATGAAGATCTCATGAAAAATATGGCCTCTAGAGAGGTCACAAGGTTTTTTCTATTTTTAGATCTACTGACCTAGTTTTTACCCCCACGTGACCCAGTTTCGAACTTGACCTAGATATCATCAAGCTGAACATTCTGACCAATTTTCATGAAGATCCATTGAGAAATATGGCCTCTAGAGAGGTCACAAGGTTTCTCTATTTTTAGTCCTAATGACCTACTTTTTGACCCCACGTGACCCAGTCTCGAACTTGACCATGATATTATCAAGGTGAACATTCTGACCAATATTCATGAAGATCTCATGAAAAATATGGCCTGTAGAGAGGTCACAAGGTTTTTCTATTTTTAGACCTACTGACCTAGTTTTTGACGGCACGTGACCCAGTTTCGAACTTGACCTAGATATCATCAAGGTGAACATTCTGACCAATATTCATGAAGATCTCATGAAAAATATGGCCTCTAGAGAGGTCACAAGGTTTTTCTATTTTTAGACCTACTGACCTAGTTTTTGACCCCACGTGACCCAGTTTCGAACTTGACCTAGATATCATCAAGGTGAACATCCTGACCAATTTTCATGAAGATCTTGTGAAATATATGGCCTCTAGAGAGGTCACAAGGTTTTTCTATTTTTAGACCTACTGACCTAGTTTTTGACGGCACGTGACCCAGTTTCGAACTTGACCTAGATATCATCAAGGTGAACATTCTGACCAATTTTCATAAAGATCCCATGAAAAATGTGACCTCTAGAGTGGTCACAAGCAAAAGTTTACGGACGGACGGACGCACGCACGGACGGACGACGGACGCCGCGCGATCACAAAAGCTCACCTTGTCACTTTGTGACAGGTGAGCTAAAAAAACTGAACAAATTTCAAAGTCCAAAAAGGGCCATAATTCAGTCAAAATAGTTGTCAGAGTTATGTACTCTTGCCTACAGATGGAAATCATAATGATAAACAAGTGTTTAAAGTTTAAAAGCCAAAATGTCAAATAGTCTTGACAAAATTCCAAGTTCAAAAAGGGCCATAATTCATCCAAAAAAAACGAGAGAGTTACGTACTCTTGCCTATTGATAGAGACTATTATACTGAACAAGATATAAAAGTTTCAAAGTCATATGTCATACACTTTACACAAAATATAAACTGGTACGAAAAACTTAACCAAGATTTCTAAGTCAAAAGGGGCCATAATTCAGACAAAATGCTTGATAGAGTTATGTACTCTTGTCTACAACTGGACATTGTGATGGTAAACAAGTGTTGAAAGTTTCAAAGCTTTATCTCAAAAGACTTTGTCAAAATGTGGACTGGTACGAAAAACTTAACCAAGATTTCTAAGTCAAAAAGGGGCCATAATTCAACCAAAATGCTTGATGGAGTTATGTACTCTTGCCTACAACTGGACATGGTGATGGTAAACAAGTGTTGAAAGTTTCAAAGCTTTTTCTCAAAAGACTTTGTCAAAATATGAACTGGTACGAAAAACTTAACCAAGATTTCTAAGTCAAAAGGGGCCATAATTCAGTCAAAATGCTTGACAGAGTTATGTACTCTTGCCTATAACTGGACATGGTGATGGTAAACAAGTGTTGAAAGTTTCAAAGCTTTATCTCAAAAGACTTTGTCAAAATGTGGACTGGTACGAAAAACTTAACCAGGGTGTGACGCCGTGGTGAGTAGGATAGCTCTACTTATTCTTCGAATAGTCGAGCTAAAAATGTATACTTAGACGATATATATAGATCTAGCAATACTGTTTTGGAAAAATCCTGTTTAGTCAATTTTATTTTAAAACGTACATGTATCATCGGCATGTCCCGACGCCAACAAGGCTTGTCATTTCTCTGAACACGATTTATCGAAAATTAGTCACGAGTTTTTAGAATAACGATATCACGCAGTACATGTTTTAGTAAACATGTTTTCAAACACTTAAAAATGCTAAAATGCGAAAATAACACACTGTGATCATTTTGGTCACATACTACATTTGTACTTATAGAATAACAGTTAATAAGACAGATAAGCTTCGGAAACGATAAGTATTTCGCAAGTCTCATCTTTTTTTTTTACAACATCGTAAAACAGCTGAATTTGTCAGTGGTGATTTAAAGTAAAACAAGAGCTGTCGGAGGACAGCAATGCTCGACTATTCAACAGCCTTGTCGATTGAATGAATAAGGAAGTCGAAAAAGGGGCATAATTTAGTAAAAAAAAAAAAAAAAAAAAAAAAAAAGCAAAATAGGGTTATGGAACCTGCATAGTGCTTATCAGCTCATGACAGTGGACAAGTGTGTGAAGTTTCAATCCTTTCCCATAAGTGGGTACTGAGATACCAGCTTACATATAAGAATTTAACCAAATATCTATGTTGAAAAAGGGGCATAATTTTGTAAAAAAGCAAAATAGAGTTATGGGACCTACTTTGTGCATGTCAGATCATGACAGTGAACAAGTGTGTGAAGTTTCAATCCATTCCCATTAGTGAGTACTGAGATACCAGCTTACATACAAAACCTTAACCAAAAATTTCTAAGTCGAAAAAGGGGCATAATTTTGTAAAAAAGCAAACTAGAGTTATGGAACCTGTGAAATGAAATTCAGTTTATCCCATTTAATAAGTGTGTGAAGATTAAACCTTTCCCCATTAGGGTTCTGAGTACCGCTTACATAAAAAACCTTAAACCAAAATTTTTTTATTTAAAAAAGGGGGCAAAATTTTTGTAACGGGGGCCATGAGGCCCTAACGCCACCTGTTATCTTGCATTTAAAGGGACAAGTTTTCAATAAAAAGATCAAATAGAAATCATCAAAAAAATTTATGAGAAAAATTTAAAATTTTTTTTAAAGTAACTTTAAAAAAAAAGATTTGAAAACTTTTTGTAGAGGTCCACTAGGCAATGCACAGTAAATTCTAACTCTTCTGGTTTTTTTTTTAAAAAATTTTGAAGATTTTTCTATGTCAATCAGAACCCCATGGGGAAAGGGTAAATTTGCCCCAGGGGTCATGTTTGAAAAAAATTTTGAAAAAGTCAAAAAGGCAATCTACTGTCAAAACAAAGATCTGGGCCCTTTGGTTTATTTTTAGAATTTTTTTTAAAGATTTTCCCTATGTAAAATCAAGGACCCCTAGGGGGAGAAAATTTGCCCCCGGGGGAAAAGGTTTGAAAAAATTTGTAGGGCCCATGGAAATGCTACATTTTAAATACTAGTCTCTACCCTTTTATTTTATTTTTAGAAAATTTTTAAAGATTTTCCAAAGAAAATAAAGTGACCTCTGGGGCGGGGTCAATTTTGCCCCCAGGGGGTCATGATAAAAAAATTTTTTGTAGAGGTCCACTAGTTAATGCTAATGTGAAATATCAAAGCCTAGCCTTCGGGTTTTTTTTTTAAAAAAACTTTTAAAGTTTTTCCGTTGTAAAGTCAAGTGACCCTAGGGGGGGGGTAAATTTTGACCCCCGGGCAAAATTTTGAACAATTTTAGTAAGGCAACTAGCAAGCTACATGTCAAAAAATTAAAGCCTAGGGTTTCTTTTTTTTGAGAAAAAGTTTTTTTAAATTTTTTTTAAAGTAAAATCAAGTGACCCCTGGGGGGGGGTCAATTTTGACCCCGGGGCCATGTTTTAAAACAAATTTTGAAAGGGGTCCACTAGGCAATGCTAATGTGAAATACTAAGCTTTAGGCCTTCTGGTTTATTTTTAAAATTTTTTGAAGTTTTTCCTAGAAAATCAAGTGCCCCCGGGGGCAGAGTAAATTTTTGACCCGGGGTCATGATTTGAACTTTTTTGTAGGGGCCCATAGGCAATGCTAATGCAAATTCTAACTCAAAGGCTCGGGTTTTTTGAGAAGAAGTTTTTTTTAATTTTTTTAAATTGTAAAAAAAGTGACCCCTGGGGGGGGTCAATTTTGCCCCGGGGGGTCATGATTTGAAAAAATTTGGGTAGAGGTCCACTGGGCAATGCTTCACACCAAAATATCAAAGCTCTGGGTCTTCTGGTTTTTTTGAGAAGAAATTTTTAAATTTTTTCCTTTCGGTTCCCAAAGGGCAACCAGGTTCTGCATGAAAATTAAATTCTTGAAAAATTTTTTGAAAGGGGGCCATCCAAGGAACATCCCTGTGAAGTTTCATAAAAATTTGGGCCTGTTGGTTTAGGGGGAGATGTTTTTTTAAAGGAAAGTGTGGGAGGGGAAGCCGGGGACGGACGACGCCGGACGTTGAGCGATCAAAAACCTAACCCTGAGCACTTTGTGCTCAGGTGAGCAAAAAAAAGCAAAATAGATTTTGGGACTTTTTTTTGTGTTTTTTAGATCATGACATGAAAAAGGGTGAAGTTTCAATACTTTCCCCATTGTGATACTGAGATACCAGCTTAATACAAACCCCCTTAAACCCAAAAAAATTTCTAAGTCAAAAAAGGGGGCATAATTTTGTAAACAAGAGGACCATTTGGCCCTGAATCGCTCACCGTCCTCACATGCCCCCGTTTGAAGATATGAGTCTTTTTTCTTTTATTTGATATAGTGACCTAGTTTTGACCCACATGTAACCTATTTTTTGAACTTCCAATATCATAAAGATAAAAATTCTGACATTTTCATGAAATCCATTAAAAAATATGACCCTAGAGAGGAAAAGGTTTTTCTTTTATTTGCCAAAGACCTAGTTTTTGAGGCCAGACCACTGTTGATCTTGACCTAATATTATCAAGGGGAACATTCTCACCAAATTTTTAAAATAAAGATTCCAAAAAAATATGGCCTCAAACAGGTCACGTTTTCTTTTTTTGACCTACTGACCTTTTTTTGACTGCACAAAAAACCCATTTTCGAATCTGCCCTAGATATCATAAAGGGGAACTTTCACCAATTTTCATAAGACCATTAAAATATGCCTCTGGGGAGGCAAAAGGATTTTCTATTTTTAGACCTACTGACCTATTTTTTGCCCAAAACGTGACCCATTTTCGAACTTGCCCTGATATCATCAAGATGAAAATTCTGACCAAATTTCATGAAGATCCAAAAAAATTGGGCCCTCTAGAGGGGTCAAAAGGGTTTTTTATTTTTAGACCTATGACCTAGTTTTTGACACCACTGCCCCAGTTTCGATCTTGACCTAAAACAAGATGAACATTCTGCCAAAATTTTCATGAAGTCCATAAAAAAATATGGCCTCTAAGAGGTCAAAAAGGTTTTTTATTTTTAGCCCTACTGACCTAGTTTTGACTGCACATGACCCATTTTCCCGAACTTGACCTAGATATCATCAAGAGAACATTCGCCCAAATTTCCATAAAGACCAGAAAATTGCCCTCTACATGGCACAAGCAAAATTTTACGGATGGATGCGCGTGATCAAAAAAGTCCCTTGTCACTTCGTGAAGGTGACTAAAAAGCAAAGTAGATTTTGGGAACCCTGTGCAATGTAAGTCTTTTTATCACAATGAAAAAGTGTGTGAATTTTTTTTAAATCCGAAACCAGTTCATAAAAAAACTTAACCAAAGGGGACGCGGATCATGGGCGAGCCAATAGTTTTACATTCTATGAAAGTCGAGCTAAAAAAACGTTACGGGCAACCTATCTTTTTCTGAAAATTGCGACAACTAACAGAAAGTTCACCTGCAATTCAATTTATTTTTTTTCAATGACATGGAAATTAATGTTTTTTTTGTGTAAATATTCAAAAAGGGACCATTGGTCCTAAGCTCACCTTTCCCAAATGACCCATTTTTGAGTAGACGTCGTTTTTTTATTTTTTGATTTACTGCCCTATTTTTTTGATCATTGACCCATTTTTGAATTTTGCCCTAGATATTAAAAAGAAAAAATTCTGCCCAAAATTTTCATGAAGACCTTGAAAAATAGGGTTCTAAGGGGTCACAAGTTTTTCTATTATTTAAAACCTTTTACCTAGTTTTCGCAGGTTGTACCCGTTTTGAACTTGACCTAGATATCTCAAGGTGAACATTCTCACAAAATTTTTAGAAGATTCATAAAAAAATATGGCCCTAAAGGTCCAAGGTTTTTTTTTAATTTGCCCTACTGACCTAGTTTTTTTGGCACGTGCCCCCAGTTTAAAAACCTGACCTAGATATCACAAGAAAAATTTCTGACAAATTTTTTTTGGGATTCCATTCCAAGTATGGCCTCTAGAGAGGTCACAAGGTTTTTTTTTTAGCCTACTGACTATTTTTGACTGCCATGACCCTGTTTAAAAATTTGAACTAGATATCATCAAATGAAAATTAAACCCAATTTTCATACAGACCCCAAAAAAAAAAGGGCCTTTAGAGAGGTCCAATTTTTTTCTATTATTTGACCACTGACCTATTTTTTGATGGCACGTGCCAGTTCAACTTGACTAGATATCATAAAGAAAAACTTTCAGCCCAGCTTTCATACAGATCCGAGAAAAAAATGGCCAAAAGAGGTCACGGGTTTTTTCATTTTTTTTCCTTCTCCTAGTTTTTGGGCCCCGTGCCCCCTTTTAAAATTTGAACTAGATATCAAAAGGTGACATTCTGCCAATTTTCATGAAGATCCATGAAATAAGGGCCTCAGAAGGTCAAAAGGTTTTTCTATTTTTAGACCTATGACCTAGTTTTTTGACTCACATGCCCCATTTTTTCGAACTTGACCTAGATATCTCAAGAGAACTTTTAACCCAACTTTCATACAACCCATGAAAAATAGGGCCCTTTTTGAGGGGTCAAAAGGGTTTTTCTATTATTCCCTACTGACCTAGTTTTTGTTTGGAAATGACCCAGTTTTAATTTGACCTAGATATCATCAAGGTAACGTTCGACCAATTTTCATGAAGATCTTGTGAAATATATCCCAAGAGGTCAAAAGGTTTTTCTATTTTTGGGACCACGACCTTTTTTTGAAGGCACATGACCCATTTTCGAACTTAACCGATATCATCAAAGTGAAAACATTCTGAAAAATTTCATGAAGATCTTGTAAATTTAAATGGCCTTAGAGAGGTCACAAGGTTTTTCTTTTTTGACCTACGCCTTTTTTTAACGGCACTGCCCCATTTCAACTTGACCTAGATATCATCAAGGGAACATCTGACCAATTTCAAAGATCCCATGAAAAATGTGACCTTAGAGGGGTCACAAGAAAAATTTTAGGGACCAGGGGACGGACGACGGACACCGCGCGCAAAAAAGCTCCCCTTGTCACTTTGGAAGGTGAGCAATAAAAAGGATTTTCCCCGATCTTTAGAATTAGCATTGACTAAAAAATTTTAATCCTTATTGACCCTTTGATTCTGGCAATCTAACCAAACAATTCGGCAGAAAAACAGACAAAACACGTGCGCCACAGCTTAAATACATTTTGGGGCTAGCTTTTTGGGCCCATACCTTTAAAGAAAACGAGGGTAAAAACGCAGTATAAAAAAACTTTAAAAAAGAGGATGTCAAGGTCATTATGATAGAGGTTTCCTACGACTTTGAATTTTCTTAAAAAAAAAACTTTGGAATGGACTAGTGCCCTCCAAATAATGAAAGAAAATTTCCCTTTCTTATATGGATGACGATGATTCCTGATACAAAGGGACTATTTTCTGCCCGGGAAAAAAAATGGGTACATGTATTTATAAACATGCGAATCACAAGGATTTTGTCAATTTTTTATACTAATGTATTTGTATGGGCAAAGAAAAAACGCTCATTTTAGGGAAAAGTAATCTCCATAAGGAAAATTTTTTTCCAATTCAAGCACTTTTCGCTTCACTTCGTTTTTTTTCTGGAAACTCGTTACTGCAAAGCATTCTATTTTTTTCCCCGTTTTACTTTTGGTCGTAGCAAAACTTTTTATTACAAGATATGAAATTACTGTCCCCAAAATGTCATATAAATTGTCTACCAATGGGCCCCTGGCGAGTGGTAAGCCTCCAGCTTTTACGCCGTCAGCATGGGTTCGAATTCTGCTAACCATCAAAATTATCTATGTAATGTAATTGTATCCATATTTCCTGTATCTTTTTTGTAAAGGGACAGTTTTTTGAAAAAGTCCCTTTTTTGAATAAAACACTTGTCCTACTCGCGAATATTTTCTGTTGCATTTTTTGTAGAAAAAGGGTTTTTCGGAACTTTATGATGAACAAAGAAGTATAAAATATTTTTATAGCATTTTTGGGTGAAGAAGAATATTAATGTTGATAGTAGAGTAGTTTTTCATGAAATTGAACGAAAATCTGAATTAATGCGTAAATTTTACCATCGGAAATCGAAATTTTATGGTAACACGGGACTTCTCCTTAAACAACGAGATGGGTCTGCGCTCATATTAAATTAAAAAATTAAATGAATCGTTATCTAATTCATTTACTGAAAATTAATTACGGAAACAAAGAATATTTATGAGTTCTGGTCAGTGCATTAAAACGCCACCCGCCCCTTGGATACATGGCGGGAAATATGGAAAAGGGCTCCGCGGGTTTTTTCGACATTACGCGTGTGCGGAACAGGAAATAATCGGTGGCACGATTACTTTTGTCGGACGTTTAAAAATCATATGGCGACTTTCCAGCTTTTATGGTAGGGAAGACCCCAGGGCCCCTCCGTGCATTATTTCACACACGGGCACCTGGGTAGAACCCCCGACTTCCCTAAAGCCAGCTGGATGGCTTTCCTCACAGAAAATTCAACGCCCCCAGTGAGGCTCGAACCCACATCGATGAGGGCAAGTGATTTGAAGTCAGGGGACCTTAACCACCAGCCCCGGAGGCCCCCAAATATGGGCATAATGTGGCCCTAAAGTGTTTTTAACTAGCATTCCTTTGATTGACCCCATGACCAGTTTTTGCTAAAATGACCCCGATTAACTTGACCCAAAGATCACCAAGTTTAAAATTCTAAGTTTCATGAAGAACAGTCATAAATGTTTCCTCTAAAGTGTTAACAAGTTTTTTCCTTTTATTTTACCTAGTGACATAGTTTCTGACCCCCTGACCCAATTTTTAAAATTTTCCCAAAGACACAAGTTTAACATTCTGACCAAGTCCCTTAAAATTGGTCATAAATACTTTTTCCTTTGATTTGACCCCCTGACTAGTTTTGACCCGAAAAGACCCAGATTCAACTTTCATAAAATCTCAACTTAACATTTTGACTAAGTTTTATGAAGATACAGTCATAAAAATGGCCCTTTCAGTGTTTCAAGCTTTTTTTTTTTGATTTGAGCTGGGGACTTATTTTTTACCCACCTAACCCAGATTTTAAAATTGAGCTATAGATCTACAGTGTTCGAAATTCACGTAGTCCGACAGCCCTGGCTACCAAATTTTTACTCGGGGTACCGATTTTCCCCAAAATACAACCCCTGGGCACCTAATTTTCCTCATTTTTTTAAAAAACAAAGCTGTCGAGGGCAGCAAACGCTCGACTATTCAAACCTTTTCAATTGAATGAATACAAAAGTTGAAAAAGGGGGATAATTTTGTAAAAAGCAAAGTAGAGGGATTTAACATCTGCACTGCTTTCATATCATACATGAACAAGTGGGAAGTTTTTCAAACCTTTTTATTTGTGGATACTGAGATACCAGCTTACAACAAAAATTAACCAAAAAACCCCGAAAAAGGGGATATTTTTTAAAAAAAAAGTAGAGTTTTGGGGGCTTTGCTTAGTGCAGTCAGATATACAGTGAAACAATAGTGAAGTTTTAATCCATTCCCATTTGTAAGTCGAGATACCACTTTTCATACAAAACCTTAAAACCCAAAAATTTTTAAGTTGAAAAGGGGGATAATTTTTTAAAAAAGCAAAATAGAGTTTTTGGGCCTGTGCAATGAGGGCAGTTCATCACAGGATAAGTGTGTGAAGTTTCAATCCATTCCCCCCAAATGGGTTTCTGATTACCACTTACATACAAAAATTTAAACCAAAATTTCTAAGTTTTAAAAAGGGGGATAATTTTTTAAAAAAAACAAAATAGAGTATGGAACCGTGCAAAGTAAGTCATTTGTCACAGTAATAAGTGTGTGAAGTTTCAAACCTTCCCCTAGTGGGTTACTGGATACCCGCTTCAACAAAACCTTACCAAAATCGGGGCCGACGCCGACGCTGGGCGAGCCAATGCTCTATATTCTATGAATAGTGAGCAAAAATGTAATTAAAAGGTAATGCATCGTGATTTTCCCGACTGAAAACCTTATGGAATTATTGGGTTTTTGCACTCTTTGTGTTGACAACAACACAGTGTCTCAAAACTAAACCCCAGCGCTAATTGGCTGAATACAAACACCCCCTACGTCGGATAATTTGATTACTTTCCACTTCTCGCAAAATCTCAAGTCCTGCAGTAGGCGGATTTAAAAATGCTACCAGAGTTCTGCATGGAAAAATTCTTTGAACAATTGTGAAAGGGGGCCATCCCAAAGGGTCTTCCTGGAAGTTTGGGGTAATTCTGCCCCAAAGGTTTTCAAGAAAGATTTTTTAAAATTTTTTTTACGCACGACGGACCATCAAAAAAAACGGTCAAATAGCCACCTTGTCACTTCGGACAGGTGACTAAAAATTTAAAAGCTACCATGGGCTTTATTACTTCTTTTTTGCTTTTTACAAATGATTCCTAATCCTCGACCTCTAATTCAAAATTTCCCCCGCTTTTCAAATTTCCAAATTTCCCGACCAAATTACAAATTCCTGACTTTTTCCTGACCTTTTTAAAAAAATTCCCCCCCCCCCCCCCCCCCCTTAACCGGGGAACCTGGTTGTGGTTTCAACAAAAAAATTTTTAAAATGATTTTCCTAACAAGTCATTAAAACTTTGGGGCCCCCCCCCCCGAGGCGGGGCCGTATTGACCCAGGGGAAAATTTGAACAATCTTGGTAGAAAACAACTAGATGGTACCCAAATATCAAAGCCCAGGCCATGTGGTTTAATACAAGAAGATTTTCAGAGTTTTCCCTATATAAGTTTTTATAAACCATGAAAACCCCCCCCCCCCCCACCCCCCCAAACCAAAAATTTAAAGGGAAGGGATATGGTTTTGTACAAGAAGATTTTTAAAATTTTCCCTATGTATCTATATAAACCATGTGACCCCCGGGGGGGGGCCGTATTTGACCAGGGGGGTAATTTAACAACCTTTTGGGAGAGGCCAAAGGGGATGCTAACACCAAATCAAAGCCCCCAGGGCCCCGGGTTTTTGGGGAAGAAATTTTTTAAAATTTTTCCTTTTTGGTTTGGGTTTCCCAGCAACCGGGGTTCTGCAGGAAAAAATTCTTTGAACAATTTAAAGGGGACCAACCCAAAAAACATTCCTGTGAAGTTTTGGGGAATTCTGCCAGTGTTTTTAAAAAGACTTTTTTTTAGAAAAGTTGACGGCGGACGACACAACGAGACAGATGGGCACAATACTCAAAATGAGCCTTTGGGTCAGTGAGCTAAAAACCCAGGGGGCCCAATGACCGGTCAAAGTAGTTCACCTGCTCAAATGGTTTAAAATTTTGGGTCACCCTGACCAGACCTTTGACCAGTGTCATTAGGTGTCATCTCCCGGTATGACCAACCTTCCCACAAGTTGCATGATCCATGCCAAACTTCTCAAATTAACCCAGAAATGGTTTTAAATGTTCCGGGGCACTGTATCCTCGCGTTTCCTACTGACCTGTTTTTACAGTTACATCGGTACCAAAATTTATGATCCCAGACCAAGCATTCTCAAATTTTCATACGGAAACCGTTCAACTGTTCGGGTCTTGTGACCCTTGACTACTGACCTCAAGTCAAATCTAACCCCATTTTATGATGTTACATCTGTGTACCAAAAATTATTCATGAAGCTGTTCATAAGTTATTGTCAGGAAACCATGAAAACTGACAAACGTACAGAGAAACTTTGTTTGGCGGGGTATAATGACTAACAGATACAGCAATTACCTGGATCTGGTTGGTGAATGTTCCAGGTGTAAATCGACCAGCAATTGGTGTGCTCCTGCGCAGAAGCAAATTCAAAACAGACCGACCGTAGGCCTGGCAGAGATGATGCACACACGCTGGGTTTTAATTTCAGCAAGGGGCCAGCCGCAGCAAAGCTTCCCAAGTCTTCTCAAATTGTGATGTAAACACCTATAGAAAATTTTCCCAAAATTAAGCGATAATAAATCCCAACCTAGTTTTACAACCAAACATAACACAGTTCTGTTTTTCTTTTATCAACAAACAAGAGCGTCTTAAGACAGAAATGCTCAAAAATCAAATTTTGTGCAGAAGCAGGAAAAATTTCCCAAATGACAATATTTTTGAGTTTTTAATTTAATTCTGCATTAGTTTTTTGGGGATGGAAAACCCGCATGCAAAGAATTTTAAGTTCCCCAGGGGACAAATTTTGGCCAAAATGTGTCAAATTTTGGGACTTGATGCAAAAAACCCATTTTTTAACCCTGAAACACGTGTAAAGTTTCAATTCAATACTGCATTAAAATTTCAGAAGTAACATGATCCAAAACTTTTAACCAGGATCTTTCCCAATCCCAAAAAAGGGTAATTTGCCTTGTGCATATGATTGGGCGATGAGTGGAACAACATTCGTTGAATCAAATCCATTCCGTACAAGACCCGTCAACCGAAATGCCCCCCTGATTGCATTCAGTAAATTTCACAAGGGAAAAGAAATTAAAATGCCAGAAAAAAAATTTCACCCTTTGGTTTTAAACTGACCTTGCCTTTAACCTATTAACCTAACAAGAGATTACAGATTGATCTTGGCACCATCCACTGAGCCATTTTTGAATGTTCCAAATTTCAAGACTAGCTCAAGGCCAAAATCAAGGTCAAATTTCATTTAGGTATAAAACAATGTGTATGTGGTCCAAAATTGAAAGCGGTGGCTTGAGAAATGTGAAAGCAGGTCACTAGATCAATTTCAAGGTAAAGTTCATTTCGGTAGACAGAACTATGCGTGTGCTTCAAATTTGGAGGCTCTAGCTTGAGAAATGTGAAAGTAGGTCACTAGGTCAAAATCAAGGTCAAATTCCATTTCGCAACACAAAACTATGCAAGCGGTCCAAAATTTGAAGCCTGTACCTTCAGAAATGTGAAAGTAGGTCACTAGGTCAATCTCAAGATCAAAGTTCATTTCAGTACACAAAACTATGCTTGTGGTTCAAATTTGAAGGCTGTAGCTTGAGAAATGTGAAAGTAGGTAACTAGGTCAAAATCAAGGTCAAATTTTATTTTGGAACAAAAAACTATCCATGTGGTCCAAATTTGAAGCCTGTACCTTCAAAAATGTGAAAGTAGGTCACTAGGTCAATAACAAGGTCAAAGTTTTTTTTCAGTACACAAACCTATGCATGTGATCCAAATTTGAAGGCTGTAGGTAAAGAAATGTGAAAGTAGGTCACTAGGTCAGGATCAAGGTCAACTCATGTCAAGGTTCATCTTGCCACTCAAAATTATACATGTGGTCCAAATTTGAATGATGTAAGTTATGGACATGAAGATTCTAAGTTTTTCCCTGTATAAGTCTATATGAACCATATGACCTCTGGGACGGGGCCATATTTGACCCGAGAGGGATAACTTGAACAAACTTGGTAGAGAACCACTAAATGATGCTACATTACAAATTACCAAAGCCATAGTCTTTGTGGTTTGGACAAGAAGATTTTCAAAGTTTTTCCCTATATATAAGTATATGTAAACCATGTGTCCCCCAGGGCGGAGCCATATTTGACCCTAGGGGAATAATTTGAATAATCTTAGTAGAGGACCACTAGATGATGTCATATACAAAATATCAAAGCCCTAGGCCCGGTGGTTTTGGACAAGAGGTTTTTCAAAGTTTTTTCCTATATAAGTCTATATAAACCATGTGACCCTAGGAGTGGGGCCATATTTGACCCCAGGGAAATAATCTGAACAATCTTGGTAGAGGACCACTAGATTTTGCTACATACAAAATATAAAAGCCCTAGGCCTTATGGTTTTGGACAAGAAGATCAGAAACCATTTAACTGTTCCTGGCCAATGTAACCTTGACCTTTGACCTAATGACCTCAAAATCAATAGGGGTCATCTGCTGGTCATGGCCAACCTAACTATCAATTTTCCTAACACTAGGCCCAAGCGTTCTTGAGTTATTGCCTGGAAACCATTTTACTGTTCCTGGTCACTGTGACCTTGACCTTTGACATACTGACCTCAAAATCAATAGGGGTCATCTGCTGGTCATTACCAACCTCCCTATCAACTTTCATGATCCTAGGCCCAAGTGTTCTTGAGTTATCATCCGGAAACCGTTTTACTGTTCAGGGTCACTGTGACCTTGACCTTTAACATACTGACCTCAAAATCAATAGGGGTCATCTGCTGGTCATTACCAACCACCCTATCAACTTTCATGATCCTAGGCCCAAGCGTTCTTGAGTTATCATCCGGAAACAGTTTTACTGTTCAGGGTCACTGTGACCTTGACCTTTAACATACTGACCTCAAAATCAATAGGGGTCATCTGCTGGTCAATACCAACCTCCCTCTCAACTTTCATGATCCTAGGCCCAAGTGTTCTTGAGTTATCATCCGGAAACCGTTTTACTATTCAGGGTCACTGTGACCTTGACCTTTGACATACTGACCTCAAAATCAATAGGGGTCATCTGCTGGTGATGACCAACCTCCCTATCAACTTTCATGATCCTAGGCCCAAGCGTTCTTGAGTTATCATCCGGAAATGGATTGGTCTACATTCCGACCGACATCTGCAGAACAATATACCCCTCCTTTTTCAAAGGGGGGCATAATAACTGAGATATAGTGAAAATGCATCAAAATTAACCTTAAATTCTAAGTAAAAGGGGCGTAATTCATAAAAAATTGGTGTAAGAGCTATGCAACTTAGCAACAAGCAAATTTGATGAATTGGTATCCCCCGCCAAAAGGGCTTGTGGTGAGGAATGGCAAACAAGAGGGCCATGAAGGCCCTGTATCGCTCACCTGACCTATTGACCTAAAGATCATCAAGATAGTTTCATTAAGATATGGTCATAAATGTGGCCTCTAAAGTGTTAACTAGCTTTTCCTTTGATTTGACCTGGTGACCTAGTTTTTGACCCATATGACCTAGATTCAAACTTGATCTAAAGATCATTTAGATTAACATTCTGACTAAGTTTCATGAAGATACAGTCATAAATGTGGCCTCTAGAGCAGTGCTCTAGTGTTCACAAGCTTTTCCTTTGATTTGACCTGGTGACCTAGTTTTTGAGCCAACCTGACCCAGATATGAACATGACCTATAGATCATCATGATTAACATTCTGACCAAGTTTCATTAAGACAGGTTTTTTTTTTTATTCTATAGCAGCAGCCGAATATCGGCCTCGTCCCCCAGCCGAGGATTTCCCCCACAGCCAATGATTTCCCCTACCGCAGTCCGAAATTCCCCTACGTCCGACATCGTAAACAAAGTAAGGGAGATTACCCTGTTAGTTCATATTGACGCTTTACGATACTGTTTTACAACATCATCGGTTCCGATGCCAAAATTGTGACACCTAGAGTGTTAACAAGTTTTTCCTTTGATTTGACCTGGTGACCTAGTTTTTGACCCCAGATGACCCAATATCGAACTTGTCCAAGATTTTATTGAGGGTAACATTCTGACCAAGTTTCATTAAGATTGGGCCAAAATTGAGACCTCTTGAGTGTTAACAAGCTTTTCCTTTGATTTGACCCGGTGACCTAGTTTTTGACCCCAGATGACCCAATATCGAACTCGTCCAAGATTTTATTGAGGGTAACATTCTGACCAAGTTTCATTAAGATTGGGCCAAAGTTGTGACCTCTAGCGTGTTAACAAACTTTTCCTTTGATTTGACCTGGTGACCTAGTTTTTGACCTCAATGACCCAATATCAAACTCGTCCAAGATTTTTATAAGGGTAACATTCTGACCAAGTTTCATTAAGATTAGGCCAAAATTGTGACCTCTAGAGTGTTAACAGTCAAATTGTTGACAACAGACACACTTTGTGCTCAGGTGAGCCAAAAATATATCCGGCAAAAAGTTAAGGATGTGACTTAGAAGCAAACAAGAGCTCGTTGAACACGAAATGCCCCCCATGATGCATTCAGTAATTGCACAAGGGACAGAAATTATATGCTCACTGTAAACAAAAGTTCTACCATTCTGGTTTAATTTGACCTTGACCTTTAATCTATTAACCTAACAAGAGATTACAGTGATCTTGACGTCATCCACTGAGCCATTTTTGAATGTTCCAAATTTAAAGACTAGCTCAAGGTCAAATTTCAATTCAGTAAAAAACAATGTGTATGTGGTCCAAATTTGAAGCTGTGGCTTGAGAAATGTGGAAGTGGGGTCACTGATCAAGCTCAAGATCAAAGTTCATTTGGGTTATACAAAATTTTGCATGTGGTTTAAATTTAAAGGGACTGTAGCTAAGAAATGTGAAAGTAGGTCCTAGGTCAAAATCAAGGTCAAATTTTATTTCAGAACACAAAACTATGCAAGTGGTCCAAATTTGAAGCCTGTACCTTGAGAAATGTGAAAGTAGGTTACTAGGTCAATCTCAAGATCAAAGTTCATACCAGCACACAAAACTATGCTTGTGGTCCAAATTTGAAGACTGTAGCTTGAGAAATGTGAAAGTAGGTCACTAGGTCAAAAGCAAGGTCAAATTTTATTTTTGAACAAAAAAACTATGCATGTGGCCCAAATTTGAAGTCTGTACCTTCAAAGATGTGAAAGAAGGTCACAAGGTCAAAAACAAGGTCAAAGTTTTTTTTCGGTACACAAACCTATGCATGTGGTTCAAATCTGAAGGCTGTAGCTACAGAAATGTGAAAGTAGGTCACTAGGTCAAGATCAAGGTCAACTCATGTCAAGGTTCATCTTGCTACTCTAACTATACATGTGGTCCAAATTTGAATGATGGCCATATTTGACCCTAGAGAGATAATTTGAACAAATTGGTAGAGAACCACTAGATGATGCTACATTACAAAATATCAAAGCCATAGTCTTTGTGCTTTGGACAAGAGGATTTTTCAAAGTTTTCCCTTATACAGGCCTCCTAGCAGGCCTGAACAAAAATAAAGGTTTTTATAAAGGCTCCAATCTATGAAAAAAAGGCCTTTTAGTGTAAAATATTAAAAAATAAAGAGTAATAAAGGCTTTTTTTTGTCGGAATTCTCCTTGAAAACACAAAATATATTTAGGTTTTTACTACATGTATGTGGTCTGGTGAACACAACAGCATTCTGAAAAACTCTAGATGAAAGATACACAAGCAGTACCCTAAAAACAACATTAAAAGGGGGGAAGAAATACAGTAGTATACCATTACTTGCTTTAAACTGTCACGGCAAGCAGTCTAAACAAAAATTTATAGGTTTTGAGTAAAAAATTTACAGGCTATTTGGGCGTTTTAAAGGTTTTTTCAGAAGATTTAAGGTTTTAAAGGTTTGCTCTGAAATTAAAGGTTTTTAAAGGTTTTAAAGGTTTCACTAGGAGGCCTGCTTATATAAGTCTATGTAAACCATGTGACCCTCAGGGCGAAGCCATATTTGACCCTTAGGGAATATTTTGAACAATCTTAGTAGAGGACCACTAGATGATGTCATATACAAAATATCAAAGCCCTAGGTCCTGTGATTTTGGACAAGAGGTTTTTTGAAGATTTTCCTATGCAAGTCTATATAAACCATGTGACCCCGGGGTGGGGCCATATTTGACTCCAGGGAAAAAATCTGAACAATCTTTGTAGAGGACCACTGGATTTTGCTACGTACCAAATATCAAAGCCCTAGGCCCTATTGTTTTGGACAAGAAGATCAGAAACCGTTTAATTGTTCCTTGCCAATGCAGTGATTTTTTTTGGAAAAAATAAAGGTGCCTGTGCCCGCTGAATTGGGAAAATAAGCGCGATAATTCCCCAAATTGGGAAAAATATAAATATGTTTAATTCCATACTAAGTGTTTAAAAATCTGTACATTTCCTAATAAATTTTTGGGTTTAAGAGTTTATATTTTTTAAAAACCACTTTTGGATTTAAAATCGTGAATTTTTGGGTGATAAAATTAATTAAGACCCCAATACAACTTGTATTGATTGTATTTATCAATTTTCACTTCTTCCCTTGAAATTTGATAACGTCCGAATTTTGACTATCCGAAAATTCGGTACAATCGCGGGACTTTGATCTCCAATTTTCCAAAAACTAGGATGAATATTGTCATTTTTCAATTACCATAAATGATTAACTACATAATGAAACATATTTTAAACCCGACTGAAGTCCATATTTCTCTTAAAAATCGGAAATGTTTTGTTTGTCACGTGTTTTCGCGACTGTAACCTTGATGCGATTTTGATCTTAAAAAAGGACGTTTTTGATGTCATTTCTGCCAATTTCATGTTAAATATCGCGGATCTCACGCCCGAATATATACTGTTACATTTTGGAAATAAATATTATAATTTGGGGGGAACACATCTCTTTTTTAGGGGAAAAATAGACGTTTTTTTGGGGGAAAAAATGGCCTATTTGGCGAGGGGAAAGTGCCGATATTCGGCAGTAAAAATACGCAAAAAAAATCACTGCAATGTGACCTTGACCTTTGACCTCAAAATCAACAGGGGTCATCTGCTGGTCATGACCAACCTCCCTATCATTTTCCTGACCCTAAGCCCAAGCGTTTTTGGGTTATTGCCCGGAAACCCTTTTACTGTTCCTGGTCACTGTGACCTTGACCTTTAACATACTGACCTCAAAATCAATAGGGGTCATCTGCTGGTCATGACCAACCTATCTATCAACTTTCCTGACCTTAGCCAAGTGTTCTTGAGTTATCATCCAGAAACCCTTTAATTGTTCAGGGTCACTATGACCTTGACCTTTAACATACTGACCTCAAAATCAAAAGGGGTCATCTGCTGGTCATGACCATCCTTACTATTAACTTTCATGATCCTAGGCCCAAGTGTTCTTGAATTATCATCTGGAAACCGTTTTACTTTTCAGGGTCACTGTGACCTTGACCTTTGCCATACAGACCTCAAAATCAATAGGGGTCATCTGCTGGTGTTGACCAACCTCCCTATCAACTTTCATGATCCTAGGCCCAAGGGTTCTTGAGTTATCATCCGGAAATGGATTGGTCTACATTCCGACCGACCGACCTACATTCTGCAAAACAATATACCCCTCCTTCTTCGAAGGGGGGCATAGTAATTTCATTAGTCCAGATTATCTTAACAGAAAATGTTTTTGTTTTTTTTCTTGTTTTTTTTTTTTTGCAGGGGGTGTGACCAGGTGAGGTTACAAAATCTCACATGTTCATAAATATTGATGGAAAATTAAAAATGATAAAAAAAAACAAGAGGGCCATGAAGGCCCTGTATCGCTCACCTGACCAATTGACCTAGTTTTTGACTCCATATGACCCAGATTCGAACTTGACCTAAAAACCATCAAGATTAACCTTCTAAGTTTCATGAAGATACAGTCATAAATGTGGCCTCTACAGTGTTAACAAGCTTTTCCTTTGGTTTGACCCGGTGACCTAGTTTTTGAACCCACATGACCTAGATTCGAACTTGACCTAAAGATCATCAAGATTAACATTCTGACTAAGTTTCATAGAGATACAGTCATAAATGTGGCCTCTAGAGTGTTAACTAGCTTTTCCTTTGATTTGACCTGGTGACCTAGTTTTTGATCATACATGACCCAGATTCAAACTGGACCTTAAGATCATCAATATTAACATTTTGAGATCATCATGAGTAACATTCTGACCAAGTTTCATGAAGATACATTCACAAATGTGGCCTCTACAGTGTTAACAATTTTTTTGTTTGATTTGACCCTGTGACCTAGTTTTTGACCCCACATGACCCAGATTCAAATTTGACCTAAAGATCATCAAGATTAACATTGCTAAGTTTTATAAGTTCAGTCATTTAAAAGTGGGTCTAGGTGTTAACAAGCTTTTCCTTTGGTTTGACCCATTGCTTAGTTAAGATATGTTCATAAATGTGGCCTCTGCAGTGTAAACTAGCTTTTCCTTTGATTTGACTGGGTGACCTAGTTTTTGACCCTACATGACCCAGATTCAAACTGGACCTTAAGATCATCAATATTAACATTCTGAACAAGTTTCATGAAGATACAGTCATAAATGTGGCCTCTACAGTGTGAAAAAGCTTTTCCTTTGATTTGACCTGGTGACCTAGTTTATGACCAAAGATCGAACTTGTCCAAGATTTTATTGAGGGTAAAATTCTGACCAAGTTTCATTAAGATTGGGCCAAAAATGTGACCTCTTGAGTGTTAACAGTCAAATTGTTGACGACGGACACAGGGTGATCACAAAAGCTCACCTTTGTGGTCAGCTGAACTAAAAAAAATTTTTTTTGGGGGGGGGGGGGGGGGGGGGGGGGGGGGGGGTGGTGACCAAGGCAAGGTGGTGACCATGTGTGGGGGCACAAAACTTCACATGTTTATAATAAATTTTCATGGAAAAGAATGAAAGAAGTTTAATGAAATTCTACTAATTGGCCACTTTGTTACGTACAAATCTGTAGATTTTTAAACAATTAAAGGGCAATAACTCTAAGGAAAATTTACCAATTGAGAGAAAAAAAAAAAGACAGGCATCATCAAAGTATGTTGGTTCATATTTGTTTCAAGTTTCATGAAGTTCTATCAGCTAATTACTGAGAAATGGCTGCAGACATGGATTTTTCATAAAATCAAGGGCAATAACTCTTAAGGGAAATTGACCAATAAAAAAAAAAAAAAAAAAAAAAAAAAAAAAAAAAAAAAAAAACTTCACGGACATCATCGCAGTATGTTGGTGCATGTTTATTTGGTGTTTCATGAAATTCTAGCTAATAGTTACTGAGATATGGCTGTGGACAGACATTTTTGATTAAATCAAGGGCAATAACTCCAAGAGAAATTGACCAATCCAAAAAAAAAAAAGAGGGCATGATGACCCTGATCGCTCACCGAGAATTTTTTCAATGTCAAACTGATGATTTTTAGAAAATTTTCCAATGTACAATTCAAAGTAACCCTAGGGCGGGGGCCAAATTTTACCCCGGGGGTCTGATTTGAAAAAAGTTTGTGAAGTCGACTAGGCAATGTTACATTTATCGAATATCTAAGATCTGGCCTTCTGGTTTTTTTAAAGAAATTATGAGATTTTCCCTATGTACATAAGTAACCCCTTGGGGTGGGTCAATTTGACCCTGGGGTAAGATTTGAATAAATTTTATAGAGGTCCCCTAGGCAATGCTACATGCAAATATCTAAGCTCTAGACCTTCTGGTTTATTTTTAGAAAATATTGGAAGATTTTTCTGTACAATCAAGTAACCCATGGGCGGGGCCATTGACCCGGGGTCATGATTTGAAGAAATTTGTAGAGGTTATAGGCAAGGGTACACGTCAATATCTAAGATCTAGGCCTTCTGGTTTATTTTTAGAAATTTTTGAAGATTTTCTATGTAAATCAAGTGACCCCTGGGGGGGGTCAATTTTGAACCCGGGGGTCCAAGATTTGAATAAATGTTGTAGAGGTCACTAGGCAAAGCTACAGGAAAAATCTAAGCTCTAGGGCCCTTTTGGTTTATTTTTTAAAAAAATTTTGAAGATTTTCATATGTAAAATAAGGAACCCCCAGTGGCGGGGTCAATTTTGACCCCGGGAGTCATGATTAAAACTTTAGAGGTCCATAGGCAATGCTTACATGTCAAATATCTAAGCTCTAGGTCTTCGGCTTTTTAGAAGAAGATTTTTTTAAAGTTTTCTATTTTAAAATCAAGTGACCCCCGGGGCGGGTCAATTTGACCCCGGGGTCTGATTTGAACAATTTTGTAGAGGTCTACTGGCAATGTACATGTAAATATCTAGACCTAGGCCTTCTGCTTTTATTTTTAGAAATTTTTTGAAGATTTTCCCATGTAAATCAAGTGCCCCGGGGGCGGGGTCATTTTGATCCCGGGGGGTCATGAATTGAACAACATTAGTAGAAGTCCATTAGCAATGCTACATGTCAAATACTAAGGTCTAGGGCTTCTGGTTTCGAGAAGAGTTTTTTTAAGATTTTTTCTATGTAAATCAAGTGACCCCCGGGGGGCCCGGGGTCCCAAATTTTTGACCCCGGGTCATAATTGGGAACAAAATTGGTAGAGGTCCATAGGCAATGTTCACACCAAATATCTAAGTTAGGGCTTCTTTTTTTGAGAAGAAGATTTTTAAAGTTTTTCCCTTCGGTTTTCCATGGCAACCAAGTTTTGCATGGAATTCAATTCTTTGAACAATATTTGAGAAGACCATCCAAGAACATCCCTGTGAAGTTTCATCAAATTTGGCCTGTTGGGTTTAGGAGGAGATTTGTTTAAAGGAAGTGTGGACGGACGGACGGACGGACGACGGACGGGCGGACGGACGGACGCCGGACGGTTAGCGATACAAAAGCTCACCCTGAGCACTTTGTGGGTCTGGTTTAGCTTAAAAACACAAAAAACTTCCGGGCTCATTGCAGGTATGTTTGGGTTTATGTTACTTCAAGTTTCATGAAATTCTACCAGTAGTTATGAGGAATGGTGCGGAAGAGCACGGACGATGACAAGCCATTTCAATCCCACTCCGATTCATGGCGGGGGATTTAAAAACTGGATAGAGTGCAAGTGCACTAAATTTTACTAAATTTCTCAAGTCAAAAGGGGAGATAATTAATGAAATACTGGTGCTAGAGTTATAGTCCTTGTGTGAATGAGGATGCTGAACAACTATTTTAAGTTTGAATCAAATCCTCTCTGTAATAAGAGAAATATAGTGAAAATGCATCAAAATTAATGTTAAATTCCAAGTAAAAAGGGGCATTATTCAAGAACAAGAGGGTCATAATGACCCTGAATCGCTCACCTGAGAAATATGAGCTACATGTTTCAACATTAATGTCAAAGTGATGATTTTTTAAAAAAAATTTTGGGGAAAATTTCCTATGTAAATCAAGTAACCCCCGGGGGGGGTCAGATTTAAACAAAGTTTGTAAAAATTGCAATGTTACAATCAATACTAGATTAGGCTTTTGGGGTTTTTTTTCACAAATTATGAAAATTTCTTATGTACAATCAAGAACCCCCGGGCTGGGTGGTCAAGATTTGAATTTTTTTTGTAGAGGTCCAAATGTCAAATTCTAAACTCTAGGGCCCTTTGGGTTTTTTTTTGAAAAAATTTTTAAGATTTTTTTTGTACAACAAAATAACCCTTGGGGGGGGTCAATTTTACCCCCGGGGGTCATGATTTGAAACATTTTGTAGAAGCTATAGGCAATGTATTGTGCATATCTAAGATCTAGGTTTGGTTTATTTTTAGATTTTTTTTTTAAAAAATTTTCTAGTAAAAACAATGACCCCTGGGGCGGGTCAATTTTGACCCCCGGGGGCATATTGGAACAACTTTAGTTGGGCCCCTCGCAATGCTACATGTCAAATATCTAAAATTAGGGCTTCTGGTTTTTGGAAGATACCGGGGGGGGTGATTTTAAAAATTTTGTAGGGTCCACAGGCAATGCTACAAGTAACAGAATTTCGTAGGGCACAGGGTTGCTCCCCCCCCGGTAAAATTTTCACAAATAAGGGGAAATAATTCAAAGGGTTTTTAGTCTTAAGGGGGTATAGCCTCAAAAAATAATATGAGAAGGGTTCATTATTCTATACCCTTCTTTTTCAGCTATGGCATCAAAAAAAAACAAGCTTTTCCCATAGGGTGACATATGCCCCCCATGGGACTTGAATGAGTAGTTTGGCCGATTTAGAGTTTAGGACCTTTTACTACGGTTTTTGGGCCTTTGACCGGAGCTGGGTCTTGCGCGGAATCGTCTTTCGTGTACACTTTATGCGTAGTTATTTTAAAAACATGCTGAATGACAAAGATATGGACCGGACACCCATCATGCTATCCTTTAAGTCTAAGTGTTACCTTGCCTTTGAGCTCGGGCCCGGGTCTTGCGCGCAACACGTGTCTTACTGTGGTCACTTCATGCAAGTTATTTGAAAAACCATCCATCGATACAAAAATATGGGGCCGGACACGACCATCAATGCACTATCCCTTTAAGTTAAGTGTGACCTTGACCTTTGAGTCGGCCCGGGTCTTGCGCGCGCCCGTGTTTTGTGGTACACATTCAGCCAAATTATTTTAAAATCCCTCATCGATGACAAAAGATAGGAACCCCGGGCACGAAAAAATTTGGGGAAGCTGAAGACCCAAAGAAGAAGCGGTTCAAAAAAATGCCCCCTTCGGGGGCATAAAAATCCACATTTTGGGCCCATTTTTGGCCCTAATCTGTAATAAAAGCTAAAATTTCAAAAAGAATGCAAGTGTGCAAGGGCCATTAGATAAGACTCGAGCAAGGTTTCAGAATTTACTTTAAATTTTTTCTGAGTGAGGCACATTTTTTAGGTGAAAATGTGCATTTTTTTACTCTATCAGGGGCCGTAACTCTAAAACTAGGGGGCGGACTCAGATGAAAAATAGTAGGTGCGCAAGTTCATATCATGATAAAGAGTCAAGCAAGGTTTCATCAATTTATATCAAATACTTTCTTAGCTAGGGGTGTCACAAGGTGAAAATGTGCATTTTTGACTATTTCAGGGGCTGTAACTCTAGAAATAGGGCAGGGACCCATATTAAAAGTAGGAGATGCGCAAGTTGATATCATGATTAAGACTCATGCAAGGTTTCATGATTTTATATCAAATACTTTTTGAGCTAGGTGTGTCACAAGGTGAAAATGTGCATTTTTGACTATTTCAGGGGCTATATCTCTAACAAGAGGACCATGATGGTCCTGAATCGCTCACCTCTTCCCACATGATCCAGTTTTGAGTATGACGTCGTTTTTTCTATTTTTAGACCTACTGACCTAGTTTTTGACAGCACCTGACCCAGTTTTGAACTTGACCTAGATATTATCAAGATAAAAATTCTGACCAATTTTCATGAAGATCCATTGAAAAATATGGTCTCTAAAGAGGTCACAAGGTTTTTCTATTATTTGACCTATTGACCTAGTTTTTTAAGGCACATGACCCAGTTTCAAACCTGACCTAGATATCATCAAGGTGAACATTCTGATCAATTTCCATGAAGATCCATTCAAGGGCCTCTAGAGTGGTCACAAGGTTTTTCTATTTCAAGACCTACTGACCTAGTTTTTGATCGCAGTTGACCCAGTTTCAAACTTGACCTAGATATCATCAAGATAAACATTCAGACCAACTTTCATACAGATCCCATGAAATATGGCCTCTAGAGAGGTCACAAGGTTTTTTCATTATTTGACCTACTGACCTAGTTTTTGATGGCACGTGACCCACTTTCGAACTTAACCTAGATATCATCAAGATGAACATTCTGACCAATTTTTATGGAGATCCATTCACAAGTATGGCCTCTAGAGAGGTCACAAGGTTTTTCTATTTTTAGACCTACTGACCTAGTTTTTGACCGCACATGACCCTGTTTCGAACTTGACCTAGACATCATCAAGATGAACATTCAGACCAATTTTTATGGAGATCCATTTACAAGTATGGCCTCTAGAGAGGTCACAAGGTTTTTCTATTATTTGACCTACTGACCTAGTTTTTGATGGCACGTGACCCACTTTCAAATTGACCTAGATATCATCAAGATGAACATTCAGACCAACTTTCATACAGATCCCATGGAAAATATGGCCTCTAGAGAGGTCACAAGGTTTTTCTATTATTTGACCTAATGACCTAGTTTTTGATGGCACGTGACCCACTTTCCAACTTGAATTAGATATCATCAAGGTGAACATTCTGACCAATTTTCATGAAGATTTCATGAAATATATGGCCTCTAGAGAGGTTACAACGTTTTTCTATTTTTAGACCTACTGACCTAGTTTTTGACAGCACCTGACCCAGTTTCGAACTTGACCTAGATATCATCAAGATGAACATTTAGACCAACTTTCATACAGATCCCATGAAAAATATGGCCTTTAGAGAGGTCACAAGGTTTTTCTATTATTTGACCTACTGACCTAGTTTTTGAAGGCACTTGACCAAGTTTCGAAATTGACCTAGATATCATCAAGGTGAACGTTCTGACCAATTTTCATGAAGATCTTGTGAAATATATGGCCTCTAGAAAGGTCAAAGGTTTTTCTATTTTTAGACCTACTGACCTAGTTTTTGACCGCAAGTGACCCAGTTTCGAACTTGACCTAGATATCATCAAGATAAACATTCAGACCAACTTTCATACAGATCCCATGAAAAATATGGCCTTTAGAGAGGTCACAAGGTTTTTCTATTACTTGACCTACTGACCTAGTTTTTGAAGCATGTGACCCGGTTTCGAACTTGACCTAGATATCATCAAGGTGAACATTCTGACCAACTTTCATGAAGATCTTGTGAAATATATGGCCTCTAGAGAGGTCACAAGGTTTTTCTATTTTTAGATCTATTGACCTAGTTTTTGAAGGCATGTGACCCAGTTTCGAACTTGACCTAGATATCATCAAGGTGAACATTCTGACCAATATTCATGAAGATCCATTGAAAATTATGGCCTCTAGAGAGGTCACAAGGTTTTTCTATTTTTAGACCTACTGACCTAGTTTTTGAAGGCACGTGACCCAGTTTCGAGCTTGACCTAGAATTTACCAAGATGAACATTCTGACCCATTTTCATAAAGATCCCATGAAAAATGTGACCTCTAGAGATGTCACAAGGAAAAGTTTACGCATGGACGGACGGATGACGGACACTGCGCGATCACAAAAGCTCACCTTGTCACTTTGTGACAGGTGAGCTAAAAATAGGGGGCGGAGCCAGACGAAAAATAGAAGGTGCGCAAGTTCATATCATGATAAAGACTCATGCAAGGTTTCATCAATTTATATCAAATACTTTTTGAGCTAGGCGTGTCACAAGGTGAAAATGTTCATTTTTGACTGTTTCAGGGGACATAACTCTAAAATTAGGGTGCGGAGCCAGACGAAAAATAATATCATGATTAAAACTCATGCAAGGTTTCATCAATTTATATCAAACACTTTTTGAGCTAGGCCTGTCACAAGGTGAAAATGTTCATTTTTGACTGTTTCAGGGGCCATAACTCTAAAATTAGGGGGCGGAGCCAGACGAAAAATAAAAGGTGCCCAAGTTCATATCATGATAGACTCATGCAATTTCATCAATTTATATCAAATACTTTTTGAGCTAGGCGTGTCACAAGGTGAAAATGTTCATTTTTGACCGTTTCAGGGGCCATGACTCTAAAATTGGGGGGCGGAGCCAGATGAAAAATAAAAGGTGCGCAAGTTCATATCATGATAAAGACTCATGCAAGGTTTCATCAATTTATATCATATACTTTTTGAGCTGGCGCGTCACGAACTTTGGACGGACGGACGCACAGACAAGAGCAAATCTATATGCCCCCACCACTCATGGGGGGGGGGCACAAATATCTAAATTCTAGGCCTTCTGGTTTATTTTTAGAAATTTTTTGAAGATTTTCATCAAGTGATCCCTGGGGATGGGTCAATTTTGACCCCGGGGTTCATGATTTGAACAAATGTTGTAGAGGTCCACTAGGCAATGCTACATGGGAAATATCTAAGCTCTAGGCTTTCTGGTTTATTTTTAGATATTTTTTTGAAGATTTTCCTATGTAAAATCAAGTGACCCCTGGGGCGGGGTCAATTTTGACCCCGGGGATCATGATTAGAATAAATTTTGTAGAGGTCCACTCGGCAAAGCTACACATGAAATATGTAAGCTCTAGGCCTTCTGGTTTATTTTTAGATTTTTTTTTAATATTTTCCTATGTAAAATCAAGTGATCCCTGGGGATTGGTCAATTTTGACGCCAGGGTTCATGATTTGAACAAATGTTGTAGAGGTCCACTAGGCAATGCTACATGGGAAATATCTAAGCTCTAGGCTTTCTGGTTTATTTTTAGAAATTTTTTGAAGATTTTCCTATGTAAAATCAAGTGACCCTGGGAATCATGATTTGAAATTTTTTTGTAGAGGTCCACTTGGCAATGCTACACATGAAATATGTAAGCTCTAGGCCTTCTGGTTTATTTTTAGAAATTTTCTGAATATTTTCCTATGTAAAATCAAGTGACCCCTGGGGCGGGGTCAATTTTGACCCTTGGGTCATGATTTGAACAAACATGGTAGAGGTCCACTAGGGAATGCTTTACACCAAATATCTAAGCTCTAGGGCTTCTAGTGTTTGAGAAGAAGATAATCAAGTGACCCCTGGGGCGGGGTCATGATTTGAACCAATTTTGTAGAGGTCTACTTGGCAATGCTACATGTGAAATATCTAAACTCTAGGCTTTCTGGTCTATTTTTAGAAATTTTTTGAAGATTTTCCTATGTAAAATCAAGTGACCCCGCACCAGGGGTTTTGAACAAGAAGATTTTTTTCTATTTAAGTCTATGTAAAACTTGGGACCCCCGGGAAGGGTCCATATTTGACACTAGGGGGATAATTTGAAAAATTTTGGTAGAGGACTACTAGATGATGCTACACATCAGATATCAAAACCCTAGGCCCTGTGGTTTTGGACAAGAAGATTTTTAAAGTTTTTTCTTTCGGTTGCCATGGCAACCAGAGTTCTGCATGGAATTCAACTCTTTGAACAATTTTGAAAGGGGGCCACCCAAGGATCATTCCTATGAAGTTTGGTGTTATTCTGCCCAGTGGTTTTCAAGAAGAAGATTTTTTTAGAAATTGACGGACGTCGCACGACGGACATCAAGCGGTCACAAAAGCTCACCTTGTCACTTCGTGACAGGTGAGCTAAAAATGAAGATGTTCTATCTTAATATAAATGATGAATGGCGAAGATTTGTGCCTAGCTTGTAAAGCAGCATGTTAAATGGTAGTTTACTGAGGCTTTTTTTGTTTCTGCATTACAAGTTCATTTTCGGTCCGGTTGATTGTTTTTGGTCCAGCAGATTTCTAGACATTTCCGGACCGAATGTCCCGCCATTTTTCCCAACTTTCCAAAAGTCTGTTTTCCCCCTTTGACCAGAGCCCAGTGTTTTCCCCATCTCCTAAAAAAAAACCCCTGGGACCTCTGTTGGACACAAGATTTCGCAACGTATGAACAACAGACAGCATCAACACTGTATGTCCCCAATATAAATGTGTGGGAGCATAAAAAGATAAAGTGCATCGAAACTTTAACCAAAATGTGGACGTGGAAGGAGGCTGACGCAAGTAGGATAGATCTCAAACATCGTAAAGTGGAACTTAAAATTCTAACAGATTTTCTGGAGGGTTGTGTGTGAGTTACAAGAAACATATATCTTTTATTTTGACCTTACTCACCATCTGGCTTCCTTTTATACACATACTGTTCCATCTGAAAGTCAACATTCTGTGCACCCAAGTGTGTTGAGCATCCTAAAAACTTTGTAACATCTTCCTCTTTGAGAGCGAGAGCATCTAAACCTCCGGACATCTTGAAGCTGATCTAAGGGTTACGGTGATCAACCTATAAAGGAACAACCTTGATTTACAAACACAAAATGGCCATGGATCGTTCGCCTGAGTTATGCTGCTTGCTTGAACAGTTTTGGTAGAAAGTTAGTTATCAGGGGTGTAAAATTCCACTTGCCCACTCGTATTGTCAAGTTGAAGTTGGGATAGGGTGTTGAAGGTTAAGTTGTGGTGAAGTCATGCAATCACGTGCTTCTCAAAAATGGGGTATCTTTGGCGATTACTGCCTAAAAATAATTGGTTTTGGAAGAAATATGGCTGCTGAAAGGGGTTAAATACGGTGGTCAGGAGGCAATTTTGGTGGCCGCGGACGGCAGGTAGCCACTGAATAAATTAATAAAATAGAGGCAAATCCGTTGGGGCGTCATAAAATGGCCGCTGAACAGAGGTGACTGCTGATCGGAGGTGACTGTTAGTACAGGTTAGACTGTATTTCAAAATGGGTTTTACATATACAAGCCAGGGCTCACACTGTCAGTCGCCATTATCGCCATTTGCGATTATTTTATTTAAATAGCGAATATTTTTTCATTTTGGCGACATGAACTGGCGATTATTTTAATTTAATAGCTGCATAAATAATTATGCCAAGTGAGACATTACCCCACGGTCTGCTAGAGTAGAAAATCGATAGAGCGGACTGTTTATTACCTCGTGTATTCCAAACACGTGTCAACTATGCCGATATCATTGCCTAAGGCGGTAGGATGCAGACGACAATTAAACCGATTATAAGCGGAAGTTAATCTTACTTATCTAGCTATCAATCAGATTGAACTGACAGGCTACTTTTTTGGAACATTTTAAAACGCAAACGCAAATATTCTTCAACTCTATATTCGGCAGACAACAATTAAACCAATTTTGTACGGGCAGTTTCCTGATGAAAAATTAAATTGCCATCTATAGTTACCGCTAATAAAATTATCTTTAAAAACATATTATAAACTGACCTAACTGTCGACGATTTCAAAATATCTTTAATCAGGATCTAGGTTAGATCTATATGTGTTTTTCATCTAATATGAAATTGTTTGAAGCGAAAAAAAATCTTCTTTTCTTCGAATTTTCAGAATTTATAAAGAACGCGAATTTGTTGAAATATTTCAGGCCAGATATTTTTAATTGTCTATTTTTTTTACCAAAACAATTCTGGCATAATAAATGTTTGTTTTGCACATTAATTAAAAAATTATCGGGAAACCCAGTCCTGTTTCTATTTTTAGAAACATGGCCGATACAGGCAAACTAAAATCAAAGGCCTGAAGGGCCTGAGAGTCGGCTAATGATTGATGTACTGGTAGTATAGTCTACCAATTTCAGTTTGGTTTTAGTTTTTTTCCCCAACTGAACAGAGATTTTGTTACAATAGATGAAATGGACATTCAATCGGTGCCTAGTAAAACTTTGATTGACATTATGCAAGTATTTAAACCCAATATATTTCTCTAAAATTGAAGAGTGGTTCGCAAAAATAAAAATGTTGAAAGTACAAACTACAATTTGACAGGTGACACTAAGATACTGCCCATGACTATAAATATTTTTCCAGTAAACATTTGCCTCCGGCATTACCAAAACAGGCAATTATCGGCTGGTATATATTCGCACATGATAAAATTTGAATATGAAAATTTATATATTGAAATTTTATAGCGCGGATTGCCACATACAATTTGTAACGGATGGACGAAAGAACTGTTCAGATATTTTACAGATAAGGGGCCTGGCAATAACCGTGTCACACGCTAGGTATTGTTCAATCATATTATAAGGGATGTGAATTTAAAGTATACTTACTTTTGCGTTTAAAGATATGTAAATGTTGCTGAGTGTCAATATATAGTGTCATGAATGTTTACACTGACAGGAAAATTGGGCATTCGAAACTAAGAGAAGTTACTCGGACTAGCTACCAATTTCGGAAAAGATAACCAATATTAATAAATGCAGTTCTTTTTTAGTTAAAACCATCATTTATTCTATTTCAGACCTGTTAACCCCTTCAAAACCATGCCAGTAGTCCCCAAGTCTATGTACTTTCAATTATCCGTTTTGATTCATGTAGACAGACAGGCCAAGACTGGGCTGAAAAAATGTTTGAGCCATTTTTACGTGGTCGGTAGCAGGGTGGGTGTGGGGAGGGGTGTTCCTTCCCACTTTGAACTGCAGTCAGATTTTGAAATGGGCATTGTGGCAGGTGGTAAAAGGGCAAATGTATCAAACTGTAAAGTGGCAATATTGGGGGAGGGTGTGGGAGGATACCCCCTCCTGCAAGTAGGGTTTGGGGTATCACCACAAGGAAATTTTGAAAATGCAGACCCTTGATACAGCCTTTGGTGCGATTTCTAACTGAAAATTTTATGTTTCAATTTCTAAATATTACCTAGATTCTTTTTAGTATTACAATATCCAAAGTATGAATGACTGTCACTTCATATTTTTACTTTCAGGTCATGCCTCAGCACTAGAATATAAGTCTGATATTGATTCTATGTATGTATTATAAAAATAAATTCTAGAATCATTTCTGTTACAATAATATCTATCATGTCTGTTACTTTAATGTTTAAATTTCATAACACAGCTCGATATTTATCCAAAATATTATATCCGGATATGATTACACTTTCTTTTATACCGCCAAAATCTCCAGTTTCAACAATAATTTATGTTTTACAAATTGTGAAGATATGCAGACAGTTTTGCAGCAATTGGCAGTATCTGACATTGAAGTTTACGGTGAAATTATTTAAATCATTTCATAAAAAAAAATTGTTTCGTTTCGTCAAAGCACTCTTACATAGACGATCTACTTTCGATTTCAAAAACTACATGAAAATACAATTTAATGTTTCGCCGATTTATTTATTTCTCGAAAAATATGAAATAAAATCATTTTTAAAATCAGTAGTAATTAAACAAATCAGTAAGAGCTCTTTCTCGGGATAAGGCCTAAAATAAAATATTGTTTGTTTCCCCATCCACGACCGACTCGAAAAAATCGGCGCGACCCGAAAAATTTTATCGCCGAAACCGAAATGATATTTTTTTATTTGGTACAAAAAAACCTGGGACGAAAAATGCATATTTCGAATTAGTTTGAGTACGAAACCGATCTTTTGATCTGTATCGCATTGGCGCAAGTAAGTATTAAAACAGTCGATGGTAAAAAGACGCTTGGAGATGACAAATCAGAAAATGGCGGAGCATTCAGTTTGCATCTCTGTAACTGTAAAAAATGGAAACACAAATCGTTCGCTGGTTAACAAGAAAATCTGCAAGTTGTCGACGAAGTTGACAATGTGTGACATTGTTGACGAAGCTGTTGGTGATAGAGAAATTGAAACCACAGTAAATGCAGCAATTGATAATAGCCAGTTTAGCGTAAAACTGTCCACCACCGAAAATAGTGAACCCTTTACATGGTTCATACAGGACTTGGCAAAAAAAATTCAAGGACTTTTCAAGGACTTTTTTAGGACTTTTTATGGATTTTCAAGGACTATTTTAATCGCTTTAAATCTTAAATTACAAAACCATTTAGGCTCTTCATAAGGCATTATGACAGAAGAAAAGTTACAGAACAGTTTTATTTTCCATAAGCTACAATAGCATATCTTAACCTTTATGAGATCTTCAATGGGATTACCTTTTATGAGCTATATTTGCCTGTATACATACTTAGTACATGTTTCTTATAGGTCTTTCAAGCTCTCAAGACTAGTTTTCAATTTGTCCTCAAGGGACTTCACTTCTTGTTTTCGCGTGTGATTTCAACGCACTTTCTCCCATAGTTCCGACATCAATGAGTTTATCAGATACACTTATGCTTGTCTGACTTAAACTCCTTTAACCACGATGAATAATCATCCTGTGTAAGCCATTTATTCGCGAAACTACATTTATTTTTTGGGCCACTCATTGTTGTTGTTGATAAGTCACGCTACAATGACCTTGCGCATAATATTTTAACGTTGTGAAAATCGCTATTCCGTATCTAACTTCCGTACCGAAACGGTGTTCAACTAGCGTTCCCTCCGTGGGTGTGCATGTATTTTTATTTTACACCGTTTTTTCGCTCGTTTTGACTTATTTATTATTTATTTTTTGTATTTTTCCCCTACAATACGTTTGCACCCCCGTTTTTAGCAAAATTTAAGGACTTTTCTACCTTTTTTTTTCAAAATTCAAGTACTTTTTCAGGGGATTTTTGGAAGAAAAAAATCAAGGACTTTTCAAGGACTTAGGATCAAATTCAAGGACTTTCAAGGACCTGTGCGAACCATGCTTTACTATTGACAATGAAGAACCTGCGACCTCCTCAAAACCCATTTATAATGCAAGGCCTGAGGTGCTCTACCATCTGAGCTATCCATCACATCTTTAATTGCAGTATGCAACCAAATACCTTATTGTTAACAGGCAAGAAGTGAAAGAAAAATATAGTATGTGCTTCACAAGAATCACTTGGTCATTTTGCAGAAAGGCATTCAGATTGAATACATGTAAACTTGGTACCTATTTAAATTTTAGAGTGTTGGTATTCTCCTTGCAGTTATTCCTACAAATTTCAAAAAAAAATATTTTACCTACCTACCTACCCATACTTCACCTGCTTGGGTCGGGATGGGGAAACAAAGAATATTTTAAGTTTGGCCTAATTTATCCGCTTACTGACTGCAAAAATCAAGCCATGTGTCATCATGAAAAGCAGAATGGGTGACGGTTTCATTTTTTTGCGAACCTGAATCGTAAGCAAATTATCCAAACCAGTCAAAATTCCAGAAAGGTTACGATCTAGATTCTTTCTAGTATTACAATATCCAAAGTATGACTGTCACTTCATCTTTTTACTTTCAGATCATGCCTCAGGACTAGAATACGAGTCTGACATAGATTATATGTAGGTGTAATAAAAATAAATTCTAGAATCATTTCTGTTACAATACAGGGCTCACACTGGCCTCCAAAAAATAATAGCCAACTTTTTAACCTATGAAAAATTAAGGATTACATGGTGTAATGATTTCCCGCGCTTTTCAGTTACGATGATTACCGACATCGAAGAATTCGGCCAATGTCGGAAGTTTTCGACGTTTCCGGTGATTTCCGGTAGTTATCGAGTTTTGTGTATTTCTTTGTGATTTTTTTGACGTTTTATTTTCCAAATGCTAAACATTTATACGAATTGCTAAGAGAAACAAAATTTTACTACTAAAAGCTTTTTTATTCAAAAATTTATAAAATGTTTGTCGTCCTGTGACGTCACGCTTGGGGTATTTCCCAAAAATTGTTGCAATCGAAAGTAGAAAGGTATGGCCGACAAACGACATTTTCGCGGAAGATTTGCTTCGGATAAGGGTAAAAGGCGCAGGAAACCCAAACTTATCGTTGACCATAACTATGCCAATGTTTTCCTGTGTGATGGAGACGATTGTAAAAGGAAAAAGTGTCCAAGTTCCTTGCACATGACTTTACCGCAAAAAGTAAACAAGAATGGTTGGAAAGTGGGTCGGAGGCTCATTGAACTGAATGTACTGCTACTCCATCTAAAATCATGCCGAAAATGCATGCTTGGCCCAGTGCCACTTATGTACAACAACATCGTTGGTGAATTGCAAAAGGTTTAGGCGGATATCTATATGTTGTGTGCCAAAACCCAGACTGCAGCCACATAAATCGAGTGCCATATGGGAAGACCCACCATATAAAAAACAAGGGGATGCCATGCTTTGTTATAAACACGAAACTTGGAGCAGGTATACATCATTTTTTAACATCGTCTTGATGAAATTGGCTTTATTTTTTTTATTTATCAGGCATAGGCGGCTCTAGTCAAAGTAATTGATGTTCAGATTGTTTATATTTGTGACGGGCATCTAAACGTCAAAAATTTAAAGGACCGAAATAATGGAAGTTATTTTAGTTAAATCACAGTACACAGTCATGTAAAGTTATGTGTTTATATGGCGTGTAAACACACGCCACGGTAAATGTTGATCGTGTACAGTACATACAGAGGTTTAAATCATCAGAAAATTCGTAATTTTGGATATTATTTGATAATTTTAACATAAATTGATGAGGAATTGAATCCCCTTTCCATACATGTAAGTTATATTTTAATTTATGGCCAATTTGTGAAACCCCCTGTGTCGAAAATTCCTAAAAACACCAGAGAAGCTGGCTAGTTCTGGGTTGAATCTTTGAGATCTGCTACAATATGTAAAATAAGTATGTGTTTCATGTGAGCCGTGCCATGAGAAAACCAACAAAGTGGCTGCAAAGCCACCGTGGATCTGCGCAGTCTGGTCAGGATCCATGCTGTTTGCTTTCAAAACCTATTGCAGTTAGAGAAACCGATAGCGAACAGCATGGATTCTGACCAGACTGTCAGGATGCGCAGAGTGGTCTGGGTCCATGCTGGTAGCAAAGCGACTATGTTTGTTTTCTCGTAGCGCAGCTCATGTAATTCTGATGCTTTGATGTCATAAAAATCTGATGTTTAAACGTTACTTTAGAAGTTAGTGTCACGGTATAGAACTTGAATATTAAAACGGGGAGAAAGTGTGCAGGCGGCCGGGTAGCTCAGTCGGTAGAGCATCGGAACGGTATTCCGAGGCCCCGGGTTCGAGTCCCGGTCTGGCTGCACATTTTACTCACCCTGTGACATTAGGCTGATCTGAATCTAAATTGCTTATAATGGCTGATTGTTTTTCTTTTCTTTTTTACGGGTAAAATAAACTTGCTCTTTTGTTTTCAGCTATGATTGACAGTTTGGGTGGTGCAGAGAAAGTGAACAATCTCCTAGCAGTCCTGAATTTGAAGGCGATTCATCCGAAGAACTTGAAACTAATGGAAACCCGTGCTGGTGAGGCTATTCAGGAGGTGTCCAGAGAATCCTGCAAAAAATGCTGCAAAAGAAGCTTTTGAAAAAGAAATGAGGTATGTCTTATTTGTTATAAATATGCAAAAATTGTATATCCAAAAATCAACTTGTACTTCTAGGTAAGATGTTCGTCAGGTTGAAATACTGAACATATTTTGTTCTTTTTATCAGTTTTCTATATCATATAGTCAGGTACTTTTATGTACATGTATATTACAGTGATATTGCCCGGCAAGAGACTGAGCAAGCCCATGAGCAAATGGTAGGAGAGATTGATGACCTAGGAGTGTGTCCTCTCCCTGGAGAATCTCCATCACTTCAGTATGTAAAATAATTTATTACCAGTTTTGATGCAAGGGCAGATCTAGTTTTTATGTGAGGCTGAGGTTCTGATCCCTGGCTTGATTGCCATAAAGATTTTTGTCGTTAAACCAAAAAAAAAATCAATTATAACAGTATATGAGCCGCTCCATGAGAAAACCAACAAAATGGCTTTGTGATCAGCATGGATCCAGACCAGCCTGCGCAGTCTGGTCAGGATCCATGCTATTCACTTTCAAAGTCTATTGCAATTAGAGAAAACTGTTAGGAAACAGCATGGATCCTGACTAGACTGCGTGGACGCAAAGCCACTATGTTGGTTTTCTCATGGCGTGGCTCATATCATTAATTGTGAGTGACAATTTTGGTACTTTTTTAAAGATTTTTGATTATCGTTTGAGAATACTTCTGCTTCCACTTTATTATATATGAATATTCAAATTACAGACTCAGACTTCAAGCAAGGCCGGTAATTGAATGTGAAACAGATTCCGACGTTGAGAAAGATTCTGTACAGTCTGAAGTAAATGATCCAGTACCAGGTCCGCAGAATGAATCTTCTGTTATGACAAGGTAAAGTAAATCAAATGCACAGTGGTAAATATTGTTCTATTCAGTGAGACCATGCACGATTCTGTCTTTCAATACTATTAACGTGCAAATAGGGCACTAAATAGTTAGCCCCAAGCAGATGAACAACCCTCTTATAGGGAATTGGTAAATTTTTATGACCTATCCACGGTCGATTGTAACCATGGCCCATGGCAAGGACCATGGCAGTGGTTTGAAAAATCAAAAGTCAAAGTCCCCACTATTCCCTCGGCCAGGGAAGTCATTGTCACAACTGACTGGTGCATAATTACCATGCAAAAAACATTCCTTATAACATTTGCATGCAGCTAAGAAGCATTTATGATATAAATTATTTTTTCAGTACACCTCAGAATGTACTTCAGTCGTTACTTCATACAGAAAGAATAAGTCGTCTGTCGGCAATAAGATTCGCAAAACAATCGCCTAAGCTGAAATCAAGGAAAGACTTGAGAAGAAGTTTCCATGTCGTACACGCACTGGAATGTCCTCTTCGTGTGATACAGCCTGGCAAAAGAAAGGTTTTGATTCGCTTACATGTGAGTAATTTTTGCTGTCCAAACTTAGTCTTCAGTATTTTGCTTTGAACTTGTAACTTTGCATACCTAATGTGGTGTCATAACCCTAGTCAGTAGATTTGTATCCAAGGGCAGATAACACCACCCATGCATTATGTTATGAATGCCTTCCCCTTCGAACAAAGATTTGTATTTCATTTCTTTCAGAGTTGATTTAAAGATTGCAAATGAAAAAGTAAAGCATTATGTCAGTTTTATTGTTTCAGTTTTCATGATATGCCGCATGTTTGTTCTTTTACATTTTAGCTCACACCTTCTTCATGACAACAAACAAAGCAGGCAGGAGGAAAAAGGTCATCAAAACAATTGTTGGACATAGGCATTGTGGCAAGTGCAAGTGGTGGAAGCGGAACAGGCAGGGTCAGAAAGTAAGAACTCATTATTGTGTAAAAAATCACACTGGGAGTGCAAGATCGATGGAAGCAGCCAGTGGTTTGAAAGGAGTTAGAGAGCTGTTCAATGAAGGAACTCCTATTGAGTACTTGGAAGGAGATGGGGATAACACTTTGATAGCTAGGCTGAAATCAGATTTGAACATTTCTCTAAAGAAACGCTTTGACAAAAATCATGTTGTCAAAAATGTGACTGGGACATTGTATAAAATGAAGAGTGCCCTTAAACTAAGTGACAATGTTATATCACACATAAAAAATGTTTGTCCTATGCTTTCTCAAAAAATCAAGGAGATAAAATTGGAATGGAGGAGAACATTCGGGCATTGATACCGCACCAATTCGCAGACCACACTCTCTGCCATGGACGATTCTGTGGATATAAAAGAAGGCCGTCTGAGAAGTATGTGCACCGCAGTCTGCCATATATGACACCGCTACATGACAGTAATCTCAGGACCAAGCTACAGGCGGTGTTTGACACTGTGGCAGCCAATGCCCACAGTTACGTTGACCTTGGATCTAGTCAACAATGCGAGTCGGCCAACAGACGTGTCTCATTGCGCGCACCAAAGTCACATATTATGGTGACACTAAGAGTCTGGACTACCGTGTGGAAGCGACTGCTGCTTGTATAAATGAGGGAAGACATTACCTATCGCAGGTACTATTATTCTCTTTTTCTATGTAATGTTTTAGTTGTGTAAAATTCTGTTTTCTCTTGACAATATTTTACACCTCAGCTTAGTCAAGCATAAACAAGCTTATTATGATTGTGATCCATATTTATCAATATCAGACTGCCATTATCATAAGTCTTATCTATTACAATCCATTTGTGCATGCTTTTATGGATCCAGACTGATAATCATGCTCATAATTTCATTAGCATGGTATGTGCTTGACTAAGCTGAATTTCTGGTTTTTGCAGTTATTGAAGTGTTTACAATAGCTATTAGTGTGTCTGGTCAAAACTTAATTTTGTAAGGTACAAATATTTGTTTTCTGAAAAAATGGGGACAAACACTATCTATCATAACATTGTATCATATAATAAGATTATCTAAAGTCACAAACAATACAATTTTTACACTGAAAGACCAGACGTACGACTCTTTTCATACTGTTGTTCCAGTTTCAGTCAGTGTTTTGTTCTTACATTCTTGTTCCTTAATTTTTGTTTTTATTTGTTGCATAGTTTAGTCAACTACATGGACACAGTCACACCCAAAGTCATAAGAAGAGAACTCAAACATAGGTAATATTTTGCAATAATTATTATGTGATTTACTTACAGTAAATAAAATGTATACCAGGATGACAGTGTACTACTTGTTCTTATCTGTACATTTTCAGTATTTTAGCATTTGATCAAAATTCATTCTAAGGGCAGCATGTATAGATATATTGAATGAACGAAAAGTAATGTTTGTCCATATTATTCACTAAGATGTTGTATTTTGTTGATAACACTGTAATATAAATTTTTATTATCTAACTTGTAATATATGAAACAGGGATTTGTGAAGTTGGGGCTTTCTCAGGAGAGTACACTATTCAACATTCGGAAAGACAGTTGAAACGACGGAGGGAACTGACAGATAGAGCCCTGTTACCATCATCTAAACGTCGGCGACTGGAGCTGAAGAAAGAACGGGCTGTCATTCAAGGGGCCAGTGAAGCAATGGAAGGGGACACATATCAGTCTGGTATATCCTTATATTTGTGGACTTTATATAGCCTCAGATATTATTTGTACATTTCCTTTTCTTTAAATTTTATTATTTCAAAAGGGGAAAGATTTAGACGAGTATAGAATTTTTGTACAGAATGGTAATCGTATGCCTAGAAACTTCTTTTGATATTCATATGATTTTATAATACTACATGAGCTACCTCAGGCAATAACCTATATGAAAGTAACTGTGACCACTTTGGATCCGGTCAGCTCTAAAGTCTAGTCTGTTAAAGATCCAAACTATTTGGGTCACATCTGTATGACAATGACTGAAAAACAAACAGATCCTAATCAGACTACTGTTTAGCTTAGGGTGATTTTTGCTTGATGTAGCTCATATATGTAACGGACTATATGTCTGACATCAATATTTAGGGATATTTTGCTTGATGTAGCTCATATATGTAACGGATTATTTTGTCTGACATCAATATTTAGGGACTATTTTATCATTCTTACAGGGGTTGGTCATATGGAGGCAATTGATATAGAACGCATACCTGACGCTATTGCCCGTGGCAACTTCAAACCAGTCGTCATAGATGGAGAGCCAACCATCATAACATTTGATTTAGAAACAACAGGACTTAGTAAGTTATTTTACCTTTAAAATATTACAATGAGATTTTATCTACTACTTTCCATAACAACCTTTATTTGTCAGCAGAGAATGTTTGACTACAATGCATGCAGATGGGTGTCCTGTATAAATGGTCACTTTCCAGTCCAACAGTAGAATATCCCTCAGTTGCTTAGGGAACATTTTTGTATCCTTATTAGACTGGTCAAAATTATTGTAATGTTTGTTTTCATTTGTCATTAATGAGCCATGTCATAAGAAAACCAATATAGTGCATTTGCAACCAGCATTGATCCAGACTGACAAGAAGAAAAAAAGAATTGTTATTTGTAAGAAAGTTATTACTATATTTCTTAAGAAGGCATTGAAAGTATATGAGCCGCGCCATGAGAAAACCAACATAGTACATTTGCCACCAGCTTGGATCCGTACCAGCCTGAGCATCCACGCAGTCTAGTCAGGATCCATGCTGTTCGCTTTCAAAGCCTATATCAGTTAGAGAAACTGTTGATCCTGACCAGACTGCGCTGATGCTCAGGCTTCTCTTGATCCATGCTGGTCACAAACCTATTAGGTTGCTTTTCTCATGGCGCGGCTCAGAATTTTCTTATTGATTGTCATTTCAGTTGTGCACAGAGTGATGCCGGACATAACACAGATAGCTGCAAGTGACCAGTCAGGAAAGACATTCAATGTCTATGTCAACCCAATCCAGCCGATAAATCCGGAAGCAACGACAGTGACTGGAATTTCATTTGTGAATGGAGAAATGAAAGTTCGAGGACAGATAGTTCATTCTGTACATGTGAAGGATGCTGTTAGCCAATCTTGTCATGGTTGGAGCAGTTTAAAAATGTTGTTTTATGTGCCCATAACGGAAGAAGGTTCGACTTTCTGATCCTAGTTGAACTGCTTGAGAAACTTCATCTTAGTGAAAAGTTTAGTGAAATAGTTCCTGCTTTGTTGGACACAATGAGCATATTCAGGAAACAATATCCTAAAAGTTCACTGAAACAAGAAGATCTTGTCAAAACTCCCTTTAGGAATTACATATGATGCCCACAATGCTGTTGGTGATGTTATTAGTCTGGGCAAGCTTATCTCATATATGAATATTGACAAAAAAGAACTTATCAAAAACACCTTTTCAGTATCTGCAGTTTATAACAATTTTCAATTCAATAATGCAAAAGCTAAGAATATCCAATCTCTTGAAGTCTTGATTTACTCAGGAGTGTGAAAGACCCACTGCAGAAAATGTGGCCGGGTCAGGTTTGAACCTCGGATACCTTCGGCTCATCCATAAACGTCGAGGCGAGGACGGACTACGTGAAGTTTTTACTTCACTCAACAATGAAGGACTTCCAAGAGTAACCAATTCTAAAAAAGTACTGGAAGACTTTATACCAAAATTGATAAACTATTTTACTGAAGTAACATGTATAAATTAGAAAAGAACTGAAAGTTTGTAGCAAAATACAGCGAACCGAAGAAAATCTGAAAATTAGGGTACACATTTTCTAACTTTTATTTCTTCACTTACAGACGGTAATTATTTTCAAATTGTGTTGTTGTATTCATTTGAATATATAGATAACATCTATGTATAGTTTAGTGATGGCATTACTTACATTATTCGGAAAAAAATATGTTTGTGTGACGACATGCTATTTTTTCCAAATATTTTAAGGATTTTTTGTATGTCAGAGTTCAACTTTTCTTACAAAAATAAGATTTTATTGAATAAAATAACACCATAATAGTTTTTTTTTAATTGAGAAACTATTTTCAGGATGTATTAATGCCTTAATTGCATAGAAATATTTGAAAAGTAAAAAAATCATGATTTTTTTAATTTTGCTTATTTCTCATTTGGGTCCATTTCCGAGAAGCTCAAGTTTTGACATCAAATAAGCTAAATTTGAAAAAATCTGCGGTAAAAAGTTGGTAAAATGTGTATTTTAGTTGTTGAATGCTGAAATATCACAAATATCACAGATTTGGAGAATTTCATAAAAGTACCTATTACGGGATGTCATCCTTAATAGCCAAAATTGATGCGGATCTTTGCAGGTAATTTTAATAGAATAAAATGATGAATTTTAACATATTTATTTTTTTCTTAATTGCTTTAACAAGCAGAAAAGCAGTAGACCCTACAGTGGGTGTGGAGATCAGGGATTCAGGTGAAATACCTCCAAATATTGGTGGTGGGGTCCCACTATAAATGTTTAAAGTGCTATATTCTGATGGATTTTGAAGGCATTTACAGGAAACGTATTTAGTTTGTGTAAAGCAGCTGAAATGGTTGCATATTGACTGACATTATGGACTGGGTAATGGCTAAATTAGCCTCATGCACACTCAGTATGGACACAGTTGCACACAATGGAAAGTTTACCATGTCTTTGAGTATCACTCATGTTTATACTTTTTCATTATATATATCAAAAGTGTTTCCATGATTTTTTTTACCATAACTGCACTTAAATTGCTTGAAAAGTACAAAACAATTAGGTCGCGAAAATACGTGATATTTGGCATCTATGCACACTACTGAATTATAGCTTTTTGTCAACAAGTTTTTGATGCTTTATTCAATAAATATACTAATTTTTAAGTGGTTTAGAAGTTTTTACTTACGCTAATTACAGTGTGCAAGCAAATTTATTTGTTGATTATTTTAGTTTGCCCTTATCGGCCATTGTTTCTAAAAATAGAAACAGGACTGGGTTTCCCGATAATTTTTTTAATTAATATGCAAAACAAACATTTATTGGAATTGTTTTGGTAAAAAAAATAGACTATTAAAAATATCTGATTTGTAATATTTCAACTAATTCGCGTTCTTTATAAATTCTGAAAATTCGAAGAAATATTTTTTTTGCTTCCAACAATTTCATATCAGTTTAAAAACACATATCCTGATTAAAGATACTTTGAAATCGTCGAAAGTTAGGTCAGCTTATAATATGTTTTTAAAGATAATTAAATTAGCTGTAGCTATAGATGGCAATTTAATTTTTCATGGGAAAACTGCCCGTACAAATTGGTTTGTCGTCTGCCTTAGGCCCTAATATAGAGTTGAAGAAAATTTGCTTTGGCGTTTTAAAATGTTCCAAAAAAGTAGCCTGTTAGTTCAATCTGATTGATAGCTAGATAGGTAAGATTAACTTTCGCTTATAATCGGTTTAATTGTCGTCTGCATCCTACCGCCTTAGGCAATGTTATCGGCATTATAAGTTGACACGTGTTTGGAATACACGAGGTAATAAACAGTCCGCTCTATCGATTTTCTACCGTGGGTTACTGTCTCACTTGACGTAATTATTTATGCAGCTATTAAATAAAATAATCGCCAGTTACTGCCGCCAAAATGAAAAAATATTCACCATTTAAATTAAATAATCACAAATGGCGATAATGGCGACTGACAGCGTGAGCCCTGCAATAATATCTATCATGTATGTTACTTGAATGTTAAAATTTCATAACACAGCTCGATATTTACCCAAAATATTATATCCGGATACGATTACACTTTTCTCCAGTTTCAACAATATATTTTACAAATTGTGATGATACGAAGACATTTAGCAGCAATTGGCAGTATCTGACATTGAAGTTTACGGTTAAATTACCTCTTATTTAAATCTTTTCATAAAAAACTTGTTTCGTTTCGTCAAAGCAGCCAAACATAGACGATCTACTTTCGATTTCAAACACTACAAGAAAATATAATTTAATGTTTCGCCGATTTGTTTATTTCTCGAAAAATAAGAATTAATATCATTTTTAATATCAGTAGTAACTAAACAAACCAGTAAGAGCTTCTTCTTCCGATAATTTATCCGTTTACTGACTGCAAAATTCAACCCACGCAAAGTCGTAGAAGCATTGATAAACAGGTCACGTGTGTTCGCCGAGAAGTGTCCAGAATGTAGTTAGGATTCATCCGCGAAGTCTCGCGGAAGGATTAACGTACTGCAAATATCCTATTCTGGTCATTTAAAATGAAGCTGTCATAATTTAATTTCATCGATGTGGTAAACTCTTTGATAAGAGACGTTCCAGGGCTTTTTCAGGGGGGTTTGGGAAAAAGGCCCCTGGTCATATTAGGAATTTTTAACGCGGTAAATTGTCAAATTTGGGAAAATATACTGACAAATTAAGTGAGTTTTTAATTAATATATATTAGTTTAAATCTTCAGTTTCAAATTTTACTGGTAGACAGTATCCCCTTGTGAAATTTTGATTTTTTTTTCAGGATTGTGTTCCAATATTGCCTAAAAATGCAGTAACTCTTTATTTGTCATGCTATAATTTTTGTTTAGTTTGTTTTCACTAAAGTTATAACTGAAGTTATCCAAAAAGTAGAATGGCAAAGTGCTTGTATTTTCCAGTGTAAAAACTAGATCGCGAAAATATGTGACAATTGATTTTAATGATATAAGAACTACCTGTCAACATGTTTTGGGTACTTTATTCAATTAATATTTGTGTTTTTATGTATTTTGAGAGGTTTTTGCATGCAAATCATGCATTTCTTCAGCAAAATCTTGTAATTATTTTTTGCCGAGCTTGCAGACGGTCGTGTTACTAAAAATAGAAACGAGTTGGTTTTTCCAACATTTTGTTTAATTGGCAAACAAAACTAATTGTGCAAGAATTATTATTAAAAAAACAGAAAGTAACTGATTTCAGTTGGGAAATTTTTCATTGGATTGGGAATTTTTTGCTCCAGATTGGGAAAAATAGAGCATATTTGGCATTGGGAATGGGGCCGGATATCGGCCCCGTGAGATAGGGAGAAAAAGCCCTGCATTCCAATGCTTTCAGAGGTACCCACTCAATAAAATACTAGCACTATGTTCTGGAACTATATTTTATCTTTCGCTGGATGTTACGCAAGCTTTGTAAGTCTGCGCAATTCATAAAATGCACAGCACAATAAATTTGTTATTTGCGCAATGATTTTAAAGATTATTTTTTGAAACAGACAGGGTAACAAATGGATAATTTGGCTAATAAGTTAATATGCAGTTTTTATTTGAATTTGTGAACATCATATTTGCTAGTTTGTGACAAAAGGGCATAAAATTCGTCACCATAATCATATGCGCAAATGTATTACCAAATCCCGCAGAATCGTTATGCGTGTTTATGCTTAATGAGTTACCGCAGAAGAAAATACGTGGCTTTATTCGAGTAGTGCACAATTAGAAGTCATAAATATGACAGATTACATCGTATATTGGTCATAGCAAATAGGATTGACATAAATGAACTTCATTCGATCAATGAACTCTTTGAAATTAGAGACAATCCAATGGAACTACATCACTTCGCTGTGTTGTGAGGCCATTTAAGAATGAGAAATCGTGCGATAGCAAGGACTCGTCAAACGCTTGACAGCGTTTAGCCGACTCAAAAATCAACAAATAAATTTGCTTGCATACTGTAATTAGCGTAAGTAAAAACATTCTAAAACACTTAAAAATTAGTATATTTGGCATTTATTGAATAAAGCATCAAAAACCTGTTGACAAAAAGCTGTAATTCAATAGTGTGCATAGGTGCCAAATATTACGTATTTTCGCGACCTGATTGTTTTGTACTTTTCAAGCAATTTAAGTGCAGTTATGGTCAAAAGAATCATGAAAACACTTTTGATATGTATAAAGAAAAAGTATAAACATGAGTGATACTCAAAGACTTGGTAAACATTCCATTGTGTGCAACTGTGTCCATATTGTGTGTACATGAATGAGGCTAATTGAGCCTGCCCAGTCCATAATGTCAGTCAATATCAACCATTTCAGCTGCCTTACACAAACTAAATATGTGTCCTGTAAATGCCTTCAAAATCCATCAGAATATAGCATTTTAAACATTTATAGTGGGACCCCACCACCAATATTTGGAGGTAATTTCCCTGAATCCCTGATCTCCACATCCCCTGTAGGGGTCTACTGCTTTTCTGCTTTTTAAAGCAATTAAGAAAATATATATGTTAAAATTTATTTTTATTTTTATAAAAATTGCACGCAAAGATCCGTATCAATTTTGGCTATTACTTTTTCATAGGTTAAAAAGTTGGCTATTATTTTTTGGAGGCCAGTGTGAGCCCTGCAAGCATTTTCAAAGACAGAGCAACACACACTAGTATATCAATACAGTGATACAAAATGTATATTAAATATAATTTGTCAAATTGACTTCCAGACTACCATATTTCCAAATTAAAAAATAAAATGTGCCCACACGCCCAATTATTTCTCAAAATTCGAATAAGAATCTAAACATTTATTTTCTCTAGCCTTAGATACCTTTTTTTAGCAAATAATTTGCGGTAATTTTTATTTTGGTTTATGTCATTTTTTGGACACCTTCCTTTAGCGTAATTTTCAAAAAGATGCTGATTTTTCGAGTGTTCCGGCGCAGAATCAAAGGGAAGTCACTCAGAATACCCGGGTATCAATATGGCGGAACACATGCTGCACTAGTATTCAGAAATTATAAACAAGTGTTTTTTTTAACCCAAGAAATTGTGTTCGAAAATAAATAATATGTAAGTAGTAGGATGGAGTTCCCTCGTATCGCGGTACTAACAGTCGGAACATAAATAACATATCAATAAAGACTGATCTTTAGTTTTTTTCTGCATTAAAACTTTAAACCAACTGTCTGTTATAACTTGCAAATCATCTTTCTTTCTCAGCCAGAGGAGAATGTGTAAAAAACACAATAAAATGTCAGCCATACTTGACCTACTTTCACAATCCCATAGTTCTCAAATATAGCGGTATTTGATTTCGACAGCTACGGGACACGCCTACTTGCGTCATCGTGTGACCGCAATAATTTCATTCATAAAAACAATGCATCAGACGAACTTACTGAAGCTGTCCAGGCTGTGGATTTAGTTTAATTTAAATAAAAGCGTTTATGAGTGGGAAGGGGTGATGAGCAGATGCAAAATTTTGAGATATTGAATGGTTGCGATAAAACTAAGTAATACTTACCATTTACGATGGAATTTTGCAAAAAATGTTTGTATACAGAATCCCGTGGTTCCGCTTTACAAATGTGTCACTGCGGTGCTACTCGGTGAAGAATTTCCGACAAAGGGAGATTACCGCGATACGAGGGAACCCGCGATATTACCGGACACCACTATACATGTAAATTTTATGTGTTTTATCATTACGTTACCTTATACATTTCAAAAAGAATGAAATAATTTGAGAATTTTACCTCAGAGGGTTGTTCTTTTGTTTTTCCCATGCTACGGAAATATCAAATACACATGGAATAACAGTCAGTTTATTAATTTTCAGAGCCAATATTGTTGAATACACCAATTGGTGCATGATACACCGATCGGTGGGCATGACTAGATACCGGAAAGGGCCCTTTCCGTGGTATTTGATCGGAAAGGGCCTAACATGTTCGGAAAGGGCCTGCCATATGTCTATTATTAGAAATTAAGGAATTATTTTTTCTTATTTCATTTTTGCATTAAAAAAGAAAATAAATTATGACCAAAAAAAATTCAATTTTATATTTTTACATAATTTATAGACAAATTACGAGTCATGGCATAAAGGGCCTAACATGATCGGAAAGGACATGTCATATGTTTATTATTGGAAACAATTTAATTATTTCTTCATATTTCATTTAACAAATCAAAAAGGAAAGAACTTACGAAAAAATATATCATTTTTCGATTTTTAAATGAATTATAGACAAAATTCGCGCCAGTACATAAACCGAGCTGATCGGAAAGGGCTCAAAAAGATCGGAAAGGGCCGGTCAAATGTTTATTATTAAAAATTATAGAATTATTTCTTCATGTTTCATTTAACAAACCAGAAAGAAAAGAACTTACGAAAAAAATATATAATTTTTTTATTTTTAAATGAATTATAGACAAAATACGCGTCAGTACATAAACCGCGCTGATCGGAAAGGGCCTAACATGATTGTAAAGGGCCTGCTATATGTTTATTATTGAAAATTATTTATTTATTTCTTCATATTTCATTTATCAAATCAAAAAGAAAAGAACTTACGAAAAATATGTATCAATTTTCGATTTTTAAATAAATTATAGACAAAATACGCGTCAGTATATAAACCGCGCTGATCGGAAAGGGCTTAACATGATCGGAAAGGGCCGGTCAAATGTTTATTATCAGAAATTATAGAACTATTTCTTCATATTTCTTTTTGGCATTAGAAAGAAAATAGATATTCAGATATTATATATTTTATTCATTATAGTCTCATCAATGTACAATATACATGAAGTTAAAACATATAAACTAAAGTACATTGTCATTCATAAATGAATTACAAGAGACTTTTAATAATCTACTTTTAGACATCCACATTACTGTATGAATAACAGTCACAACTGATATCATATATATCCTAAAAACTTTGATGAATGAACAGTTTTCAAATATCTCATATATCTAAAGAAATACTTTTAAATAATTTATTTTATTCTTAATTTGATAAATTAAACATAATACATGAATGTAATTGATACATATCAATTGAAAGTTTAATTATAACCAATATTCTTGAAATATACTTTTAAAAATTTATTGCTTATCGTTCTGTTTAAAGTACCTTATAATTGTTTATAACGAACGGACAGGTTATTCAAGTGTCACGTGTCAATCAACAAGTTGAGTAAACACTGATTGCTATACGTGTCAATCAAACTATTTAAAGAAGGTTAAGGATGTTTTTACGGCTTTTCGTTGTTAAAATAATCTGCCATTGAGTAAATGATGCTTCATTCAAGGCGATTATCTGTCCAGTATAAAGAAATTGTTAGACATTATTTGTCGCATGTCACTTGTGTGTGCTTACAAATATACTGATTAATTGATATAATCAATAGGTGTGATAATCCAATCAAACTCTATCAGGACTAATCAGAGGCACGTGTTTGTTACGCCGCATACATTATGTTAATTGTGCTTTGACAATGAACGCAGTAAACGTTTTTGTAATTATATATTAAACATAATATAATTCTTTTGAAATCTGATTTTTCATAATTTATTTTCTTCTTAATTTATCAAATTAAACATGAAGAAATGATTCAATTAGTTCCAGTAATAAACATACGGACTGTCCTTTCCGATCAGCGCCGTTTATGCACTGACACGTGTTTTGTGTATAATTCATTTAAAAATCGAATACTGATTTTTTTTATGAATTTATTTTCTGTTTTATTTGTTAAATGAAATATGAAGAAATAATTAAATAATTTCAAATATTAAACATGTGACAGGCCCTTTCCGATTGAAGCCCTTTCCGATCAGCGCGGTTTATGCAATGACCCGTATTTTGTCTATAATTCATTTAAAAATCGAAAATTGATAATATTTTTTTCTTAATTTATTTTCTTTTTCATTTGTTAAATGAAATATGAAGAAATATTTAAATAATTTCAAATAATAAACATGTGACAGGCCCTTTCCGATCATGTTATGTCCTTTCCGATCAGCGCGGTTTATGCCATAACTCGTATTTTGTCTATAATTTATTTAAAAATAAAAAAAATTATAACTTTTTTTCATAATTTATTTTCTTTTATTATGTCATAATGAAATATGAAGAAATAATTAAATAAATTCCAATAATAAACATATGGCAGGCCCTTTCCGATCATGTTAAGCCCTTTTTGCGGAAAGGGCCCTTTCCGGTATCTAGTCATAGCGCCGATCGGTACTAGACCTGGTAAATGGAGAATTTTTTAAACATATTGAAATGGTAACAGAAGTTGTTGTATGGTCAAGGCATGTGCTCAGTTTGTTTTAAAAAAGCGGAAATATATTGGTTGAAGGTTGGGGGCTGATTGGGAGGGGGAACAGGATTAGTCCAAATAATTGTACTCGAGAGTTGAATATCGTTATATTATTTTGACTTGTCGATATCCGCCTCCGAGTACAAACCAGAAAAGGTAAAGAATGTGGTAGCACTGTCCTCTTCTTTGCGTAAGTAACACCCAATGGAATCCGTTGGGCGGGAATAATGTTATAATAATGCAACGGATAAAAAAAAGAAATACATACATAGAAAGTCTGTAATTTTTCCTTTTCAATGATGTATATATTACCGAGAAATCAAAATTCAAACTATGGCAGTTAAAAAAATGCCAAGGTTTAACGCGAGTGTACTACATATTGGAAAATGGCCGATCACCGGTAAACACATTACTACGGTTATTAATAAAACCCGGCCCGGCCCGGCCCGGCCCAAACCACGGAAATAGCCGATTCCGATTGTACGGAAACCACCGGAAACTTACGGACGGAAGGCTAATATAATTACGAATGATATCGTGTCGATATCAACTTGCATATTTAGAGTTTAGTAAAAAACACTGAACTTTATGAAGCCCGCGAGGAACTTCTTTGATGAATGGGTTAAAAGACTGCGTGTTCTTGCAAAAACGTCTTAATATAATTTGTAAACTTGTACACAGGAATCGTTATACACAGCGTTGTTTTGACGAGCCTTCTAATTAGTTCCCGAAAGTTTGTATCGTTATATAATACTTTATAATCACGTTTTGTCCAAAAAGGTGTTATATTTTGAAGAAAGGAATTCCTCTCGGGCCTCAAAGAGTTTTTGTTTCACCTGTGCATTCCTAAAGCCTAAATAATTCTTTGTGCCCAGGAACATGCCTAAAATAGGTAGTAAATAGGTAGGGTTTTTTTATACTTTTTTGTTTTACAGAAATTATTTTTTATATTTCTAATATCACTGACAATTTCTAAAGAATAGAATGAGCAGTTTTTTTAAAACTTTTTATTAAAAAGTTTTTAAAAAATCTCAAAGACCATAAAACGTTTAGGGTCATGTGAAAAATTTAAATTAGGTCGGGATCCCGATTACGCACGGAGAATGCAGCGTTGAATATTGAAAAGTTTTACACACGGTACCCCATATTTTTAAAATATTCCTGTATAAATATATAGAAACAAATACTGAGATAGGTTTGTTCACGCAGTATTCTGAGTATCTCTTGAACTTAGTCAACTGAATTGACGTACGATGAAAGTCACACATTGAATTTATTGTGGTACATTGCAGTTTGTGGCATAGTCTTTGCACTTCATTCTCATCCATCAGATGTTCGTCAAAAAGTTCATCCGGGGAACCACGGTAGAACTCTGGTATGCGAGAATGTTGCACTTTCGATATTCGATTTCATATTCGGCAGGTTGCTATAATGTTTTAACATCTTTTTTATTTTTATTTTTTTCAAGTTTGCAAGTAATCTCTGAATAATCTAACTTACTTCAGTTATATTCAAATTAGTTCAAAACTATATAGAGTAGAATCGTGATACAAATTTTACCTGTTTTCATTTTTGTACAGATGTCTCGTAATCCGGAGGTCGCGGGTTCGAATCCTGTCAGCGGATTTTGACCGTGACTCCAACAGTCTCTTCTTTCGGTGCGAGTACTGGTTAGTTTCCAGGAAGCAGTCATCGAGTGTATTTGACATTAGTTGGTGAACCAAAACTCGACGCGAAAAAGAAATCTTTTGAATGGGAACAAAATTACCATTTAACTGCACTCAATATATAGAACGATTCACGCTGTTCCGTGAAAAAAGACCAAGTAAAAACTTGCTAAGGTTCGTTTGGATATTTACCAATGCTGTACACTTTCAGATTAAGCATTTAGATACTTCAAGATTAAACTTCAAAGGTTAGACATATCTTGCAAAACTTTGCAATTTATTTAGGTTGATTTGATATATTATTGTATACAGAATGTCCTTTCAGTCAGTTTGCTAGTGCTCGGCATTTCTGATACATAACAACAGAAGAATCGTTTGAGCCCGCTAATCATAATTTACAAATAAGTCTGGAAAAAGCAAAATAAAACTTTAAATGGATGTTGTTTCTTCAAATCTCACAAATTTCTTCATTAAGATTTTTTTTTGTAAATTTATCAATATCAAAGTGTACTGCAGACGATTTACTCCAACATTGCTTACTTTACTATGGTCACGTGACCACACCGGAAGTGAACTGTACTTGTATCTATATTGAACAGCTTTAATGCTGTCGCATTCTGAGACCCTACGTTTTGTGAGTTTTTCATTGGTAGAACCAAACCTATCGTAACTATGCAAATTTAACTGTTGCTTTTTTATATACAGAGTAATTGTACGATAGTTTGCAGTTTTTTTACGAATGATCTGAGTGTAATTCTCCGGCTAAAATGGTTTGTTAAACTGCCCATGTGTGGCCAAATCCATAAAGCATCTCGGAAAAGTTTTAACCTTACATATTTTTTTTTCAGCTTTATGGTAAAGGAAGTGTAATGAGCGGGATTTTCCAAAAACAAGTTGCATCCTTCATAACTTGTTTAAATAATAGTAAAAGTTGATCTTCACCCGATATTACATTGTACTGAAAAGGTAAAGTTCGTACTTCTTACGCAAATCGCGTCGAGAAATCACATTTTAGCTCAACCCTAAATATATATACATGTAGTTGTGACGTTTCTGTTTTTAAGGAGATTAATTTTTTTCCTTTTTTTTTGGGGGGGGGGGGGGGGGGGGGGGGGTGGTTGTCCATTATATCCAAAAAGTAATTATGTTTCATTTGGTATAACAGGCCCATTGAAACCTGTATGTTTTCAAACGGAACGACTAAGTAGTGTGTTCTTTTTTTCCACAAATACAATTATGATAAAAAAAATGAATTGTAATATGAGCGAAAACTGATAAACAGGGGTCTCCTTCTTCGTTTTCGCGGTATTGTCTTAATTTTCTCCTACCCTATTTTCACGCGCAGCTATTGCACACTCAATTTTTACATACAAATGCTTGTATCTAAGGGAAAAATAAGTTAATCACCAAAACAAGTTTACAACAGCATAAACTTCGTTTTAATTATATTCTTATTTTGTTAGCCATTTTCGATTTCTTTCCTATCTTTATTGTTACGCGTGTATACCTGAATACATGTTACACACAGAAGCGGCGTAATGAAAAACATAAAATAGTACTTCTTATTAAACACTTTATTGATCGTTCGCCACTCAGTATGTATCTTTTATTTTCTAAAAATGTTCCTGAAATGTTTTTGAATGAAATAAAATTATAAAATGACTACCAGGTTCATTTTCATGCTGCGGTGCTGGGAAAATTTGGACTGTGCATATCAAAGTCCCGAGCAATTTAAAAGTCAGAATTAGCCGGGAAGAATTATTTCCTGTTGAGGCCTTTTAGGATTTTAAGCCCATTTTCGTCAACATTGTATTGTACATTTACAGTTTAAATACTAAACTCTTTCTCTTAGGGCTGTCATTGATTGGGTCTTAGGCGTATCGACGATACCGATATATCAGAAGACAAATATCGACGATACATCGATATATTGATTATTAAGTTAGATTAACGACCTATTTGTTCATATGCATACTATATACCTTCCTGTAAATGCTATTTTAAGTTTTATTGCCTACTTTCCATATTTCTATTTGATTGTGTTGTATTTGTATTTATGAAATAAAAGAAATACACAAAAATTAATAACATCTTTCATTTTTATTTTGCCTTCACTCCTTTTTTGCATTTATCCAAATTTACAACTTTGTGAACTTTAGTTGTTTTTTAGGGTCTGAGTGTTTATTTGGGTAGTTTTTTCTCTCTGTAAAATATCGATTTTTGAAAATGGGAATCGATAATCGATCGACAAAAAAAATATCGTTGATACATCGATATCGTTTCAATCGATGACAGCCCTACTTTCTCTACAGTAACTTACAATGGTCGCATTGAGAAATATTAGTCACGGATAGAGTTATTTCAGGGGATCACCATCTCAGGAATACATTACTTATTTTATTATACCGAAAAATTAATGAAATGATTTATTTAACATTAAAAAAGGCTATTACTTACCAAATAATGAAAACAGAATTAAGGAGGCTTTACTAGTAAGCACTTAGAAATTGTCGCGACTTTGCTGTATAAAAATACTTTCTGATAGGTATAGTCTTGAGGTTGCATAACGCTGTATTTATGGGCATATTTCAACAAAATCAGCAGCAGTAACATTCGAAAAAACGGCGACAACTACGGAACATATAATGAGAGCACTCATTTTCTTAGTATTTAGTAGTTAGTTAATTTCCAGTCTGATGGTGATAGTTTCAGTTTAATATTTGATGAAAAAATGTTTTCAAAATGTTGCATGTAGAACAAATCATTCAAAAGCAGAAAAGAAAATAGGCCAGGTTCACACATGTATGAATACAAGACAAAGTAATTTAATCCTATGTATAAATAAGCGCATCGTCTTTTAATCAGTACGAACGTATCGATCTCACATAGGACATGAAAATGTAATATCACATGCGCAGAAAAACAAAATAGCGTTGTTGCGCATGTGATATGAAATTATTGTTCTTAACATTAAATCTATATATATAGTCATTTCCATTGTTCTAGATGTAGTCACATGTTCAACGATAAAAAGTCGTATTTTCTCGAAGGCGGAGCCAAACACACGTATTGACCTCCAGCTGTGACGTCCACACGTTAACGTTAAAACAATGCGACGTCGTATACAATTAACTACGAAAGATGACCTAAGGCTGCAGACATTTGTATCTAATGTTTATACTTATGAGTAGGCTGGATTTAATAATAAAACAAATGTCGCCTTTTATGTGTGGTCGATATGTGGATTTATCGACCTGTTAAAGCGATATCAAGCCGATAAATTCGCCCGAGGTTGATATTGCTTTTATCATATCAGGCTGATAAATCCACATATGAGCCACGCCATGAGAAAACCAACATTGTCTATTGCGATTAGAGAAACCGTTAGCAAACAGCATGGATCCTGACCAGACTGTGCGGATGTTGGTTTTCTCATGGTGCGGCTCATATCGACCTCACCAAAAGGCAATTATTGTATAATATCACATGCGCAGAAATTGAAAATAAAATTTTGCGCACGAGATATAAAAACGCTTGTAAATATGATATATTATTCAAGTTAAACTAATAGGTAAATTGCATTGGACATTGTGTTGGGTATAATAATTTAACATCTGAATTGCACACATTTGTAATCCATGCTTTAAAATGTTCATTTTAAAAACAAAAAAGTTAACATTATGTGAATAGTTGTATAAGCAAGGCTGAAATAGTTCGTTTGTCCGACCAGATCGTTTTTTTTTTAATTCTGTGTTTAAAAAGATATGCTAGTATTATTTCAAATAAAAGAAAGAGAAATCAAAAATTAAATAATCTAAAAAACAAAAATAACGTTAGCAGTAAATTGTTAAAACACGAAAGTTCATTGCTATCACTACTCTCCCATTTATCCATATTAGATATTACCGTTTTTTATGGTATGTTTTGTTTTGAACAGACTGAGCGGACATGTTTCGGGCGGGGGGGGGGTCGAAACTTTGCGACCGATCTTTCATATTTTAAACTCCAGTTCATTCATTTCTACAACTTACTGTAACTCCGGGTATCATCTCCATACATATCACCCGGTTTTGTTTAAAGCTAAATTATATGATTTATCATTTGAACAACATTTTATATTTTTTTCCAGTTTTCTTGTATTTCAGGAACAAAGACCTATTACATAGATTTATACCTTTTTAGAAATGTTTACTTTGATACTTTTATGAAATTTTGTAATTGCCTCCCTTTCATATGAAAAAATGTAAAAAGTGGGCTATTTTTTTTTTTAGCTTTTGATATAATTTCTTGTTTTATATTCAGATTTGAATACTTCAACAACCTGAAACAAATGGCAAGTATAAAAACAGCGCATAGCTTCGAAGTTCATCTATTTTCGATCTATCTTGGTTGCGCAACCGAGATAGGCAAAAGGACTATAATAATAATTTCATAAACTTACATTTCAAATTAATTTTCGCAAAATGTGTACTTATCAATGCAAATCTTTGACAACCTTAATATAAGAGTGTTTATATTCATATGTTCCCTAAGGCAAGATATTTTTATTAAACTAATACTTAATATGCTAAAACGCTATCTTGGTCGGGCAACCAAATTTTATAAATGCTTCCAGTGCACGCGGTATAGACCCCTTCGCCGTACTACACAACCTAGTGTCACATCGTTAGGTGTGAAATAACGACGCACCATTAACTAGCCTGTCCAGTTCTGTTGAAAGTATCCTGCAAACTGCTATCTCGTGTCTGTCCGGTACACAAAATGACACATCGACTGTCGAACGTATTACTTCTTTGATTGTGATTCAAATATCTTGTTATTTTAGGTCTTTGCTTAATATGTCAAGTGCAATACTTCATCAAACATACGTATCATCAATATTAAATACTTTGCTTCTGCTTTTGTAATAATAAAATAAAATATACATGTACATAAATTTGCCTTGATTAAGATGGCGGTATCACCATTCGTAATTATATTAGCCTTCCGTCCGTAAGTTTCCGGTGGTTTCCGTACAATCGGAATCGGCTATTTCCGTGGTTTGGGCCGGGCCGGGCCGGGCCGGGTTTTATTAATAACCCATTACTACAGACAGCGTTTTCATTGGTCACGCCTCCGACCGCCATTACATGAAGACGATTGAAACGTTAGAGGTTTAAATTTTTTACAACAGAAATTCTTGATAAATATGTCCTGTTCTTATGTTTTTTATTTACTATTTATGATTTAAAACAACAGGTAAGCAGTTAGGGATAAAGAAAAATCGTGACTACTGATAAATCGTAATTTCAATTGACCACAGTTTCCACCACAGTTTTGATTGTTTCTGGTTGAGACCTCTAGGTAGACAACGTAAAATATCAAAATGTAAAATCGGTCTGCCCGAGGTCTCATTATTTAGACTAGATCAGGATCAGACCCCCCCCATGTGTCTGTGGAAAAAGAAACGCGACCTGAATAGAGACCAAAGATTTTTCTGTCAAGAGAAGATCAACAAAAACAACACTTGTTTACAAGAGTCTAAAAATATTGGTCGACATCTGTCTTGGGTGGTGAAGAGTGTCAGGTCATCCCCGTGTCGTAAGACTTCGCGAAAATGCATTACAAACCACTTTAAGCAACGTGGAATGTTAAATAATTATTTTTTTTGTACAAACACATAAAATATTCGTTATTCCAGATAAATAGAAAATATTTTCTTTAACCAGTTGCTGCATTACTTCAAAATTGTCGGAAACAAATATTTTACATACAATGAGAACCGATGCCAATGGAGTTCGACACGAAAAGGAAGTGTGATGGGGTTTACTTTTAAAAGGGCAGAACAACAGGTCAGAGACCACCAATTCAACTGGGAATGAGGTAATGGCCTAAGACCACAGTTATTTTTACTATATGTTCTATATAGGCACTGGACACTATAGCAATTTTGCATGCATTCCAACCCCTATAAAAATACCTGAACTCAACAGAACTATCCAAGAGAAAAAATTCCAGCCACAGTAAACATTGGGTTGACCGGCTCTTTTTTCCACCATTTTGAACCAAATCACATGCGTATGAAGAATACTCTCTAGATGGCCGCAAACAGGCAAAACAAGCCCTATCAAAAAGTCATGTTATGCATATTCTGACATTTTCATTCTGTCAAATTGTACATGTACCTACTATTTCATATCTCCTCTATTAAATCATGCCATTTATTGCAGGTCTTTCACTCAAAAATTCACCAATATTCACCATCAAACAGAGGAACTATTTTCCGCGTAACCACTTCTGTATTGTGGTCAACAAAGGGCAAATAACTGTGGTCTTGTGCCTAATGCAAGGGACAGTTAATTAGAAAATTCCACAAATCTGCGCTGATACCAGTGAGAAAAAAATCATGAAAAATCCAATTTTGATAAATTCAAGGCAAGTTTTGAGCGAATGTATTGCGTAGACTCAGCACTTCATTGTGTGACATTTTCAGCCTGTCGATTCTGTTGCTTCTGTGATAAAAACGAGTAAAACGCAGGTTTCAGAACACTAAATTTTGAGGCAAAAATGGCCCAAAATGCACAACTTGCGCCACCTGTACCGTATTATCTGCAAATGACTGACCTAAAACACATGCATATTTTTAAAGCATGTGGCCAGACGAAAATAATGGTGGGAAGAAAAGTATCTCATAACCGTTTACTTTTTCCGCTATTTTGAGCTGAATTCGTATGGATGAATGACCGTTTACATTTCGCCTGAATTCCGTTACCTCAGGTAAGACTTTAGACCCGGCCGTCTACACGGAGCTAGGAAAATCGATTCAAGTACATGTACTTTACACAATAACTACTCGTACGCAGGAATCCTCAGTTCTATAAACATCATAAATAACCAGTTGAATATAAACGCCTTTAAAGTGCATCTGTCTATTTTATTTAAAAAACGTACCTGGGAATAAGGTAACGTCTGTGCGTTCTGATTGGTCAGTCATGTAAACAAACCCAGGAAGTGATTTATTTTTTCACTGCTTTTACAGTTTTTTAAATTATATATTTTGACAAAATTTGCTACATTTTATGTGTATTGAAAAAAGTTTTATCAAACGAATTTCCCTCCCGCCATGCAATGATGTAAACAGGGGGTCATCTCATTCACACCGAAAATTTACTTAAATAAAGTATCACTATTCAATGTTTTTCGTCCGATATTTTGGTAGAACTAAGATAGTTCTTGAAAAACTTGTCTTTAAAATATACATGTTTCGATGTATGGAAGGCCGTACACGCCATAATGTTACAATGTAAGTCTATGGGAAAACAATTGGTGGTCTCTAACCAACAGCCAATCACCACGGCCTTTAGTGGCAGGGACCAGTTTCGCATTTGGCCCGGTACGTTTTTTAAACAAGAGGACCATGATGGTCCTGAATCGCTCACCTCTTCCCACATGACCCAGTTTTGAGTATGACGTCGTTTTTTCTATTATTTGACATAGTGACCTAGTTTTTGAGCTCATGTGACCCAGTTTTGAAACTTGAACCTAATATTATCAAGATAAAAATTTTTACCAATTTTTCATGAAGATCCATTGAAAAATATGGTCTCTAGAGAGGTCACAAGGTTTTCTATTTTGACCTTTTAAGGCACGTGACCCATTTCAAATTTAAACCCTAGTTTATATCAAGGTGAACATTCTGACCAATTTTCATGAAGATCCATTCAAGGGTATGGCCCTCTAGAGAGGTCACAAGGTTTTTTCTATTTCAAGACCTACTGACCTATTTTTTGATCGCAGTTAACCCATTTTTCAAACTTGACCTAGATATCATCAAGATAAACATTCAGACCATCTTTCATACAGATCCCATGAAAAATATGGCCTCTAGAGAGGTCACAACGTTTTTTCATTATTTGACCTACTGACCTACTTTTTGATGGCACGTGACCCACTTTCAAACTTGACCTAGATATCATAAAGATGAACATTCTGACCAATTTTATGGAGATCCTTCACAATATGGCCTCTAGAGAGGTCACAAGGTTTTACTATTTTTAGACCTACTGACCTAGTTTTTGACCACACATGACCCTGTTTCGAACTTAATCTAGATATCATTAAGATTAACATTCAGACCAACTTCCATGAAGATCCATTGAAAAATATCGCCTTAAGAGAGGTCACAAGGTTTATCTATTATTTGACCTACTGACCTAGTATTTGATGGCACTTGACCCAGTTTCGAACTTGACCTAGATATCATCAAGATGAACATTCAGACCAATTTTCATACATATCCCATGGAAAATATGGCCTCTAGAGAGGTCACAAGGTTTTTCTATTATTTGACCTACTGACCTAGCTTTTGACGGCACGTGACCCACTTTTGAACTTGACTTAGATATCATCAAGGTGAACATTCTGACCAATTTTCATGAAGATTTCATGAAATATATGCCTCTAGAGAGGTCACAAGGTTTTTCTATTTTTAGACCTACTGACCTAGTTTTTGACCGCACGTGACTGAGTTTCGAACCTGACCTAGATATCATCAAGATGAACATTCAGACCAACTTTCATACAGATCCCATGAAAAATATGGCCTTTAGAGAGGTCACAAGGTTTTTCTATTATTTGACCGACTGACCTAGTTTTTGATGGCACTTGACCCAGTTTCGAACTTGACCTAGATAACATCAAGGTGAACGTTCTGACCAATTTTCATGAAGATCTTGTGAAATATATGGCCTCTAGAAAGGTCACAAGGTTTTTCTATTTTTAGACCTACTGACCTAGTTTTGACCGCACGTGACCCAGTTTCAAACTTGACCTAGATACATCAAAAATGAACATTGAGCCCAAACTTTCATACAGATCCCATGAAAAATTTGGCCTTTGGAGAGGTCAAAAGGGTTTTTTTCTATTATTTGAGCTACGACCTAGTTTTTGATGGCACATGACCCAGTTTCGAACTTGACCTAGATATCATCAAGATGAACGTTCTGACCAACTTTCATGAAGATCTTGTGAAATATATGGCCTCTAGAGAGGTCACAAGGTTTTTCTATTTTTAGACCTACTGACCTAAAAGTTTACAGACGGACGCACAGACGACGGACACCGCGCGATCACAAAAGTAAATAAAAGTAATAAAACAGACAGATGCACTTTAAAGGCATTTATATTCAACTGGTTATTTATGATTTTTATAGAACTGAGGATTCCTGCATACTAGTAGTTATTGTATATACTTTAATCGATTTTCCTAGCTCCGTCTAGACGGCCGGGTCTAAAATCTTACCTGAGGTTACGGAATTCAGACGAAATGGAAAGGGTTATTCATCCATCCAGATTCAGCTCAAAATAGCGTAAAAAGTAAACGGTTTACTGTTATGAGAGACTTTTATTCCCACCATTATTTTAGACAGGCCACATGCTTTAAAAATATGCATGAGTTTTAGGTCAGTCATTTGCAGATAATACGGTACAGGTCGCACAAGGTGTGCAAGCAAAATATGTGGGTGTTCAGAACCACCCAAAATCCAGAATTTTCAGAAAATTGTCGATTTTCGGGGGGTACCGTTGCTGGCCGTGTTGGTACAAATGTTTCAAAGTAGGTCGCTGCTCGGTGTTCAGGACCATCCTAGCATCCATTGCAACAAATATCCGGGTGTTCTGAACCCCCCAAAATCCGGAATTTCAGCAGGTCCGGACCTGGCGAAAATTGTTGATTTTCGGGGGTACCGTTGCTAGCCGTGTTGGTACAAATGTTTCAAAGTAGGTCGCTGCTCGGTGTTCAGGGACCATCCTAGCATCCATTGCAAGCAAAATATCCGGGTGTTCAGAACCACCCAAAATCCGGAATTTTCAGAAAATTGTTGATTTTCGGGGGTTACGGTTGCTGGCCGTGTTAGTACAAATGTTTCAAAGTAGGTCGCTGCTCGGTGTTCAGGGACCATCCTAGCATCCATTGCAAGCAAAATATCGGGGTGTTCAAAACCACCCAAAATCCGGAATTTTCAGAAAATTGTCGATTTTCGGGGTGTACCATTGCTAGCCGTGTTGGTACAAATGTTTCAAAGTAGGTCGCTGCTCGGTGTTCAAGGACCATCCTAGCATCCATTGCAAGCAAAATATCGGGGTGTTCAGAACCACCCAAAATCCGGAATTTTCAGAAAATTGTCGATTTTCGGGGGGTACGGTTGCTGGCCGTGTTAGTACAAATGTTTCAAAGTAGGTCGCTGCTCGGTGTTCAGGGACCATCCTAGCATCCATTGCAAGCAAAATATCGGGGTGTTCAGAACCTCCCAAAATCCGGAATTTTCAGAAAATTGTCGATTTTCGGGGGGTACCATTGCTAGCCGTGTTGGTACAAATGTTTCAAAGTAGGTCGCTGCTCGGTGTTCAAGGACCATCCTAGCATCAAATGCAAGCAAAATATCCGGAATATTCAGAACCACCCAAAATCTGGAATTTTCAGAAAATTGTCAATTTTCGGCGGGGGGGGGGGGGGGCACTGAATCGCTCACCTGTTCCCAGATGACCCAGTTTTGAGTATGTCGTTTTTTCTATTATTTGACATAGTGACCTAGTTTTTGAGCTCATGTGACCCAGTTTTGAACTTGATCTAGATATCATCAAGATAAAAATTCTGACCAATTTTCATGAAGATCCATTGAAAAATATGGCCTCTAGAGAGGTCACAAGGTTTTTCTATTATTTGAACTATTGACCTAGTTTTTGAAGGTATGTGACCCTGTTTTGAACTTGACCTAGATATAATCAAGATGAACATTCTCACTAATTTTCATGAAGATCTCATGAAAAATATGGCCTCTAGAGAGGTCACAAGGTTTTTCTATTTTTATACCTACTGGCCTAGTTTTTGACCGCACGTGACCCAGTTTCGATACTGACCTAGATATCATCAAGGTGAACATTCAGACTAATTATCATGAAGATCCATTGAAAAATATGGCCTCTAGAGAGGTCAAAAGATTTTTCTAATTTTAGACCTACTGACCTAGTTTTTTGACCGCAGTTGACCCAGTTTCAAACTTGACCTAGATAACATCAAGATGAACATTCGGACCAACTTTTATACAGATCCCATGAAAAGTATGGCCTCTAGAGAGGTCACAAGGTTTTTATATTATCTGACCTACTGACCTAGTTTTTGACCGCACGTGACCCAGTTTCAATCTTGATCTAGATATCATCAAGGTGAACATTCTGACCAATTTTCATGAAGATCGATTCAAAGGTATGGCCTCTAGAGAGGTCACAAGGTTTTTATATTATCTGACCTACTGACCTAGTTTTTGATAGCACGTGACCCAGTTTCAAACTTGATCTATATATCATCAAGATAAACACTCAGACCAACTTTCATACAGATCCCATGAAAAATATGGCCTCTAGAGAGGTCACCAGGTTTTTTTCATTATTTGACCTACTGACCGACTTTTTGAAGGCACGTGACCCACTTTCAAACTTGACCTAGATATCATCAAGATGAACATTCTGAACAAATTTTATGAAGATCCATTCACATGTATGGCCTCTAGAGAGTTCACAAGGTTTTTCTATTTTTAGAACTACTGACCTAGTTTTTGACCGCACATGACCCAGTTTCGAACTTGACCTAGATATCATCAAGATGAACATTCAGACCAACTTTCATACAGATCCCATGAAAAATATGGCCTTTAGAGAGGTCACAAGGTTTTTCTATTATTTGACCTACTGACCTAGTTTTTGAAGGCACGTGACCCAGTTTCGAACTTGACCTAGATATCATCATGGTAAACATTCTGACCAATTTTCATGAAGATCTTATGAAAAATATGGCCTCTAGAGAGGTCACAAGGTTTTTCTATTTTTAGACCTACTGACCTAGTTTTTGACTGCATGTGACCCAGTTTCGAACTTGACCTAGATATCAACAAGTTGAACATTCTGACCAATTTTCATAAAGACCTCTTGAAAAATGTGACCTCTAGAGTGGTCACAAGCAAAAGTCCACGCACGGACGGAAGACGGACGCTGCGCGATCACAAAGCTCACCAAGTGACGGGTGAGCTAAAAAGTAAATAATATAAACAAGACAGAGCATCACCATTTCTGTGGAAATTAATGGCCGGATAAAAAATATTTACACTGGTTTTTAGTTAGATGCTATTACAGATGGGCCTGAAAAACTTTTCATTTTGTGAATTTAAATCTACCGTATAACCCCGTATTAACGCCCCCCCTCTAATTAACGCCCCCCCCCCCCCCCACGTTTTTTGGGGAAAATAAAAAAATCTTACCTTCAAAAATTGGTCCTAGATCCAACACAATAATATCCAGATAATAACAATTCCATAACAATACAAATGAATTTCAAAAAAAAACCCCACATTTTATTAACACAAACTTTTAAACACGTCAACAGGCATGGCACAAATAAATCTACTGTGTGTAAGTACTGAATATGCTACGTGCAGGTAAATCCACATAAACATCTGGGTTCATAAACGCTACAGTACTGATCGAATTTAACTCGGATTACGTCACTCAGCGCGCGACTTTACACAGATTCCCAGTACGATGACGTATCGGGTTAATATGTCAGTGCATGAATTGGGATGAATAGGGGGGCGTTTATACGAGTTACTGACATTGTTTGGATCAAATTTTTCGTAAAATGCATCGCCCCCGGGGGCGTTTAAACGGGGTTATACGGTAGATCTATCATCGCCATTTCTGCAGAAATTAATGGCCGAATAAAAAAAAAAAAGATTTATTTTTAAAACAATATTTACACTAGTTTTAGTAAGATGCTAGTACAGATGGGCCTGAAAAACTTTTCATTTTATAAATTTATATCTAGATCTATCTTTGGTTAACAAAGGATACCGTCTGTTCATCAAGCTGTCCAGCAGCTATTGTATGAAGGTTTTTACAAGAAATGTTTGCCGCACTGCAGCGAGAGTAAACCTGAAAAAGAAATCAGAAAGGACCACAAAGCATCAAGTTCATACATTGGATGAAAATCATACAAGATGTGCAATAAATAATTTATTAACTAGAGATGCTTTTGAGAAAAGCGCATGTCTCTCACAACTGCAACATTGAACAAGAGGACCATGATGGTCCTGAATCGCTCACCTGTCCCCACATGACCCAGTTTTGAACTGAGTATGACGTCATTGTTTCTATTATTTGACATAGTGACCTAGTTTTTGAGCTCATGTGACCCAGTTTTGAACCTGACCTAGATATCATCAAGATAAAAATTCTGACCAATTTTCATGAAGATCCATTGAAATATATGGCCTCTAGAGAGGTCACAAGGTTTTTCATTATTTGACCTACTGACCTAGTTATTGATGGTATGTGACCCAATTTCGAATCTGACCTAGATATCATTAATGTGAACATTCTGACCAAATTTCATGAAGGTCCATTCAAAAGTATGGCCTCTAGAGAGGTCACAAGGTTTTTCTATTTTTAGACCTACTGACCTAGTTTTTGACCGCAGTTGACCCAGTTTCAAACTTGACCTAGATATCATCAAGATGAACATTCAGACCAATTTTCATACAGATCCCATGAAAAATATGGCCTCTAGAGAGGTCACAAGGTTTTTCTATTATTTGACCTACTGACCTAGTTATTGAAGGCATGTGACCCAGTTTTAAAATTGACCTAGATATCATCAAGGTGAACATTCTGACCTATTATCATGAAGATTCATTCACAAGTATGGCTTCTAGAGAGGTCACAAGGTTTTTCTATTTTTAGACCTACTGACCTAGTTTTTGATCGCAGTTGACCCAGTTTCGAACTTGACCTAGATATCATCAAGATGAACATTCAGACCAACTTTCATAAAGATCCCATGAAAAATGTGACCTCTACAGTGGTCACAAGGTTTTTTTATTATTTGACCTACTGACCTAGTTTTTGATGGCACATGACCCAGTTTCGAACTTGACCGAGATATCATCAAGATGAACATACTGACCAACTTTCATGAAGATCCATTGAAAAGTATGGCCTTTAGAGAGGTCATAAGGTTTTTCTATTTTTAGACCTACTGACCTAGTTTTGGACAGCACGTGACTCAGTTTCGAACTTGACCTAGATATCATGAAGATGAACATTCAGACCAATTTTCAAACAGACCCCATAAAAAATATGGCCTCTAGAGAGGTCACAAGGTTTTTCTATTATTTGACCTACTGACCTAGTTTTTGATGGCACATGACCCAGTTTCAAACTTGACCTAGATATCATCAAGGTGAACATTCTGACCAACTTTCATGAAGATCCATTTAAAAGTATGGCCTCTAGAGAGGTCACAAGGTTTTTCTACTTTTAGACCTACTGACCTAGTTTTGGACCGCACGTGACCCAGTTTTGAACCTGACCTAGATATCATCAAGATGAACATTCAGACCTTTCATAAAGATCCCATGAAAAATGTGATCTCTAGAGTGGTCACAAGCAAAAGTTTACGGACGCACGGACGACGGACGCTGCACGATCACAAAAGCTCACCTTGTCACAAAGTGACATGTGAGCTAAAAATGTCTAGTTTCTCTCGATGGCTGTGATGAGTGGATCCAATCAGTAATTCAAGGGCCATAATTCAAAAGTGCCTGGATGGATTTGGCTAGTTATCAAACTTGGCCGAGGTCTCATGGTCAAACACATTTTGTTCAAGTTTGGTGAAGATCATAATTATGAGAAATGTTTGACTTAAGAGTTGCGGACAAGCTTTGTGACAGACAGACAGACAGCCAGACACACACACACACACACAGACTGGAGTAAATCAATATGTCTCCCACACCACTGTGTGGTGGGAGACATAATTATGATATTAACTGTTTAATTTTATTTAGTAGTACGTAAGTAACATGCACTTTCATAAAGAGTCTAAGATATTTGCATTTCCACTTCAGACTTGGCAGGCTTTTGCTTGATTTTTTAAAATTCTGTTTTCATATTTAGATCTACATTTATTTTCAATTTATTACTGCATTCAAGACTGACAATTATAGATAAATAACAAAGAAAAGTACTAACCGATAACTGCCTCTGCCATAGCTATTAAAGACGAGCTGAAATCTGACGTCTACTTTCGTTTTTACATGAATGAGTGGTGGGGTGCTGCACGTAACGCGTCAAATCTACGCATGAGGTGGGTCTGAAAAGGAAAGTTTGCTATCGTTGAGTGAGTGACTTGTCTAATAAAACTGGTTGTTTTCAATAGAGAAATGCGTACTAAATCGATTTATCAATGAAAGTTTCTGAAATAATACGTGAAAATTACCAAAAATGCCTTCTTTTGTGTTTATTTACATGTCAAAATCTCATTTCTGCTTCGATTCACAGCGTTCATTCACCATAGTAAAGATCGTTTTGTAAGCTTTAATTTGTTTGGTAGATTATTTTAATACGTCACTCTCAAGCTCTGGCAAACGCTTGAAACCAACACCATACTGCAGAAAATAAAACAAGAGGGCCATGAAGGCCCTGTATTGCTCACCTGACCTACTGACCTAAAGATATGGTCATAAATGTGATCTCTAAAGTGTTAACTAGCTTTTCCCTAGTTTTTGACCCCACATGACCCCCGATTGGAACCTGACCTAAAGATCATCAAAATTAACATTCTGACCAAGTTTCATTAAGATATGGTCATAAATGTGGCCTCTACAGTGTTAACTAGAGCTATCACTAAAGGTGATGAATGTACACCCCCCCCCCCCCCCCCCCATGCACTGACACAGTACATTGCAATTTGACGCACACAAGATTGCATAAAGATGTGGACTGTATGTAAATAGACTGTATGTATACAGTATAGTAACAAAAAAACAATGTATACAGTATAGTAACAAAAAACAAAGTCCCATAACTATGCAGAATATTTATCTTAAAGAGCGTAACATGCACCATGCACAACTAGGGTTGGTACTGATCACTTATGTGAAGTTTCATTAAATTGTGTGCAAGGGTTCGGAAGCTTAGGCGCACACAAGACTGCATATGCAGACTGTATGTACATAGTATGTTAACAAGAAACAAAGTCCCATAACTCTGCAATTTTTGTTGTTGAAAGAACCTAACATTCCCCCAACTACTGTTGTTACTGTTCACTTGTGTGAAGTTTCATTAAATTGTGTCAAGGGGATGAGGAGAGATGGTGCGCACAAGATTTGTGTCCATGTATATAGCATAGTAACAAAAAACAAAGTCCCGTAACTCTGCAAATTTTTTTCCTGAAAGAACCAAACATGTCCCATGCACAACTACTGTTGTTACTGATCACTTGTGTGAAGTTTCATTAAATTGTGTCAATGGGATGAGGAGAGATGGTGCGCACAAGATTGTGTCTATGTATATAGTATAGTAACAAAAAACAAAGTCCCATAACTCTGCAATTTTTTTTCCTGAAAGAACCTAAAATGCCCCATGCACAACTACTGTTGTTACTGATCACTTGTGTGAAGTTTCATAAAATTGTGTCAAGGGGAAGAGGAGAGATGGTGCGCACAAGATTGTGTCTATGGACAGACGGACTGACAGACAACCTGAAACCAGTATACCCCCCCTCACAACTTTGTTGTTGGGGGTACAACTAGCTTTTCCTTTGATTTGACCTGGTGACCTAGTTTTTGAACCAAGATGACCCAATATCAAACTCGTCCAAGGTTTTCTAGTGAGTTTTTTTTTTTTTTGGTTTTCTGACCAAGTTTCATTAAGATTGGGCCAAAATTGTGACCTCTAGAGTGTTAACAAGCTTTTTCTTTGACCTGGTGACCTAGTTTTTGACCCCAGATGACCCAATATCAATCTCGTCCAAGATTTTATTGAGAGTAACATTTTGACCAAGTTTCATTAAGACTGGGCCAAAATTGTGACCTCTAGAGTGTACACAACAAGCTTTTCCTTTAATTTGACCTGGTGACCTTATTTTTGACCCCAGATGACCCAATATCGAAAGATTTTATTGAGAGTAACATTCTGACCAAGTTTCATTAAGATTGGGCCAAAATTGTGACCTCTAGGGTGTTAACAAATTTTAACTTTGATTTGACCTGGTGACCTAGTTTTTGATCCTACTTGACCCAGATTCAACCTGGACCTTGACACCATCAAGATTACCTTACTGACCAAAATTCATGAAGATACAGTCATAAATGTGGCCTCTACAGTGTTAAAAAGCTTTTCCTTTGATCTGACCTGGTGACCTAGTTTCTGACCCCAGATAACCAAATGTCAAATTTGTCCAAGATTGTATTAAGGGTAACATTCTGACTAAGTTTCATTAAGATTGGGTCAAAATTGTGACCTCTAGAGTGTTAACAAGCTTTTCCTTTGATTTGACCTGGTGACCTAGTTTTTGACCCCAGTTGACCCAATATCGAACTCGTCCAAGATTTTATTAAGGGTAACATTCTGACCAAGTTTCATTAAGATTGGGCCAAAAATGTGACCTCTAGAGTGTTAACAGTCAAATTGTTGACGACCGACGGAGGACGACGAACACATGGTGATCACTAAAGCTCACCTTTGAGCACTTTGTGCTCAGGTGAGCTAACAAACAGAAATGTGTCCACAGGACATGACATTAAAATGTCAATTTTTTCCTAGGTCAGGGGCCATTACTCCTACAATACTGAATGAATCTGGGCGCAAAACTCCAGGTGCACAACTGCACATGCTGACCAACATTCATGTAACTCTGGTGACTCTAGGTCAAGAACTTTTGGAGTAACGCGCAACACAACATTAAAATGACCAATTTTTAACTAAGTCGGGGCCATAACTCTTACATGACTGTATGAACCCAGATGCGAAACCCCAGGTGCACAACTTCACATGCTGACCAACATTCCTTTAAACTTTGCTGACTCAGGGTCAAATACTTTTGGAGCTATGTGCAACACAACATTAAAATGACCAATTTTTTACTGTCAGGGATCATAACTCCAACATGACTGGATGAATCCGGACGCGAAATCCCAGGTGCACAACTACACATGCTGACCAACATTCCCGTAAACTTTAGTGACTATACGTCAAATACTTTTGGAGCTAGGCGCGACACAACACTAAAATGACCAATTTTTACAGTCAGGGGCCATAACTCCTACTTGACTGAAAGAATGCGGACGCGAAACCCCAGGTGCACAACTACACATGCTGACCAACATTCCTGTAAAGTTTTGTGACTCTACGTCAAATACTTTTGGAGCTAGGCGCGACACAACATTCTCGGAATGATAGACGGATGGACAAGGGCAAATCTATATACCCCTCCCCCCAAAGTGGGGGCATAAAAACCTTATCTGTCCAGATGCACAGCTTCCACCTTGACACACTGTTGCTTGCTTAGAAAAACATACATGCTGGCATTACACTGTACAGCAATTGCTATGTGGGAATCCCTATTCAACTGTAACCATAGTGAAGATTGTAGAATACTTCCTCAGTGTCATCACAGTTCCTGCAAGATACATCAAACAAAAAGAATCATTTAACCATTACAATAAAAGAATTTAATATTAGTAATATTATCTAACTTCAAAGTCCAACAACAAATACACATATTAACCTTAACTTCTAGCCTGCTGGCAGCAAGTGATAGTGCCTTTGCAGCTAGTGCAGACCAAGATCAGCCTACACATCCTTGCAAGCTGATCAAGGTCTGTACTGTTCACTATTCAGTCAGTAAATTTTCAGTAAACATCCCTTCGATAAACAAGTGAATGAAGTATTGTGATGCAATACAAAGTCCCCTACTGGAAGGCAACTGATTTTCTCTACCGCAGTATAACATAATGAACTGATATCTGTCAATAATGTATAAACAATATTGTACTATATATACAATATGTTATAACAAAACACTTGGACTAAAATTTTTATGTTTAAAAACCTATAGTTTGGCCGATTATCAAAAAGGTATCATATAAGTTATTTATAGTAAAAAAAACAACAACAACAAAACAAGAACTGTCACTAATGGTGACAAATGCCCCCCGCAGTGCCTTGACCTTTGACCTAGTGACATTGACATTTGACCTGGTGACCCCAAAGTCAGTAGGGGTTGTGTACTCAGTAAGTACTCAGCATGTGAAGTTTGAAGGTCCTGGGTCCAGTGGTTCGCGGGTAAAGTGCCTTCATGCAAAAAGTTAACGTTGGCCCTGTGACCCTGACCTTTGACCTGGTGACCCCAAAGGCAGTAGGGGTCGTGTACTCAATAAGTACTATCAGCATGTGAAGTTTCAAGGTCCTGGGTTCAGTGGTTCACGAGTAAACAGACCTGGGATAATTAAAAATGTAATTGTAATTAATTGCAATTTAATTACATTTCCTAAGTAATTGAATGTAATTTGTAATTGGGACATTTATCAATTACATGTAATTGTAATTTAATTAATTACAGAGCAGTTTTGGGGTGTAATTGACAATTACATTTCAATTACTTTCCAATTACATGGCACATGCTAATCCAGTTTGTTGTGCAAATAGTATATATACGTTTATTACCAGTGACACTTCACTTTAACATGCTAATTTGCACACATTTTACTTTGAGCTTAAATTCAATTTTGAAATAATTGAAATCAGTTTACAGGTGAATTATTATGTATATGTAGTACAAAGTAAAAGAACTTTGCTACAGTGTTCATGTAAGAAGTACCACATTTGGTATTGTAACTGAATGTAATTAATTACAATTTGCTATGTAATTGTAATTTAATTAATTACATTGTTTAATTTGATATAATTGTAATTTAAGGTTTAGGAGTATATCACCAAAACACAGAAATATTTTATAAACGAATAACATCGTTACCAATATTTTACTTAACCATTACATGTTCTGCCGTACTGTCCCGTACTGAAAATATTCTGAAAAAGTTGTCCCCCTTTGAAAATGAATGCCATTTGTAAAGAAATAAAAATAAACAATTGCTGAAAACTGTGTTCCACTTAATTATGTAAAAATTCAACACTCGCATGCGATTGCAAATGAATCAAAACTAACATGTGTAACAGTTCTTTGAAAATGGTGAGTTTTTGAAGGCGTTTGACTGCCCGGAAGTGGGTCCCATTTAGGAAGTCTTTTTTTCGGAATTCAATGTTTATTTTAGTATACTGACACTTGTTTTGTTGTTTTTGTAATGATAGCGTGTATATTACTTATATTACTCTACAAAACAAGTGTCAGTATACTGATATAAGCATTGAATTCCGAAAAAAGAACTGTTTAAACAGGCCCCACCTCCAGACAGTCAAGCGCTTTTAAAAACTCACCATTTTCAAGGAACTGTTACACATGTTTGTTTTGATTCATTTGTAATAGCGTGCGAGTGTTGAAATTTCACATAACTAGGTGGAACACAGTTTTCAGTGATTGTTTATTTTTATTTCTTTACAAATGGCATTCATTTTCAAAGGGGGACAACTTTTTCAGAATATTTTCAGTATGGGACAGTACGGCAGAACATGTAATGGTCAGGTAAAATATTGGTAACGATGTTGTTCGTTTATAAAATATTTCTGTGTTTTGGTGATGTACTCCTAAACCTTAATTAGACATTTCTCAATGTAATTGTAATTTAATTAATTACATTTTAAAGTCATTGACCCCAGGTCTGCGAGTAAAGTGCCTTCATGCAGAAAGTTAATGTTGGCCTCTGTGACCTTGACCTTTGACCTGGCAACCCCAAAGTCAGTAGGAGTCGTGCACTCAATAAGTACTATCAGCATGTGAAATTTGAAGGTCCTGGACGCAGTGGTTGGCGAGTAAAATGCCTTCATGCAAAAAGTTAACGTTGTGACGAACTAACGAACGAACGGACGGACAGTTGAAAATTAATATGCCTCCCTCTGGGGGCATAAAAAAGACTGAGTGCCAGAATGTCACAATGTATGCCTGTCATAGCAAATTTCTTTACAATAGCACCTCTATTTGCAAATGGAATATTAATTCTGTGGTTGTGTAGTAATTGTAATTCTTTTGTTTTTCTGAATCCACAAACAAACTCCTTACCAGGCAGACATACCTTAAAATACACCTAAAATTTGAAAGTAGTATTATGTTGTATCACAGAAAAGTGATCTTTGTTTTTCCCTAGAGTCAATTATAAAAAAAGTTTATATAAATTTATATAAAATATATAAACAAGAGGACCATGATGGTCCTGAATCGCTCACCTGTCCCCACATGACCCAGTTTTGAACTGAGTATGACAATTGTTTTTCTATTATTTGACACAGTGACCTAGTTTTTGAGCTCATGTGACCCAGTTTTGAACCTGACCTTGATATCACCAAGAATAACATTCAGACCAACTTTCATACAGATCCCATGAAAAATATGGCCTCTAGAGAGGTCACAAGGTTTTTCTATTATTTGACCTACTGACCTAGTTATTGATGGCACGTGACCCAGTTTCAAACCTGATCTAGATATCATCAAGGTGAACATTCTGACCAATTTTCATGAAGATCCATTCAAAAGTATGGCCTCTAGAGAGGTCACAAGGTTTTTCTATTTTTAGACCTACTGACCTAGTTTTTGAACGCAGTTGATCCAGTTTCGAACTTGCCCTAGATATCATCAAGATGAACATTCAGACCAACTTTCATACAGATCCAATGAAAAATATGGCCTCTAGAGAGGTCACAAGGTTTTATATTATTTGACCTACTGACCTAGTTTTTGAAGGCACTTGACCCATTTTCAAACTTGATCTAGATATCATCAAGATGAACATTCTGACCAATTTTTATGAAGATCCATTCACAAGTATGGCCTCTAGAGAGGTCACAAGGTTTTTCTATTTTTAGACCTACTGAGCTAGTTTTTGACTGCACGTGACCTAGTTTCAAACTTGACCTAGATATTATCAAGAGAAACATTGAGACTAACTTTCATACAGATCCCATGAAAAATATGGCCTCTAGACAGGTCACAAGGTTTTTCTATTATCTGACCTACTGACCTAGTTTTTAAACGCACGTGACCCAGTTTCGAACCTGACCTAGATATCATCAAGATGAACATTCAGACCAATTTTCATGAAGATCTTGTGAAAAATATGGCCTCTAGAGAGGTCACAAGGTTTTTCTATTTTTTGACCTACTGACCTAGTTTTTCACCCCATGTGACCCAGTTTCAAACCTGACCTAGATATTATCAAGATGAACATTCAGACCAACTTTCATACAGATCCCATGAAAAATATGGCCTCTAGGGAGGTCACAAGGTTTTTCTATTATTTGACCTACTGACCTAGTTTTTTACTGCATGTGACCCAGTTTCGAACTTGACCTAGATATTATCAAGGTAAACATTCTGACCAATTTTCATGAAGATCTTATGAAAAATATGGTCTCTAAAGAGGTCACAAGGTTTTTCTATTTTAAGACCTACTGACCTAGTTTTTGAAGGCACATGACCCAGTTTTGAACTTGACCTAGATATCATCAAGGTGAACATTCTGACCAATTTTCATAAAGACCCCTTGAAAAATGTGACCTCTAGAGTGGTCATAAGCAAAAGTTTATGCACGCACGCACGAACGGACGGACATCACAAAAGCTCACCTTGTCACTTTGTGACAGGTGAGCTAAACAAGAGCTGTCGGATGACAGCGCGCTCGACTATTCGAAGAATTGATTGAAGAATGGGGTCAAAATATTTCCATAGATTTTCAGACAAAAGAAAAAAATGGATTAAACAAAAAATGTTCCTGTATTTGTGGATTTCGATTAGTCTTGCACTTAGTTGCAATGTGTGACCATGATGGCAAATATGTTATTAAGTTATATGTTAGGCAAAATATGGACTTGTATGAAAAGTTTAACTAATTTCCAAGTCCAAAAAGGGTCATAATTCAGTCAAAATAGTTGACAGAGTTATGTACACTTGCCTACAAATGGAAATCATGTTGATATACTAGTGTTAAAAGTTTCAAAGCCACAGTTCAAATAGTTTTGACAAAAATTTCCAAGTCCAAAAAGGGCCATAATTCAGCCAAAATAGTTATGTACTCTTGCCTACAGATGGAAATCATAATGATAAACAAGTGTTTAAAGTTTAAAAGCCATATGTCAAATAGTCTTGACAAAACATGGACATATACGAAAACAGAACCAATTTCCAAGTTCAAAAAGGGCCATAATTCAGCCAAAAAAGATGACAGAGTTATGTACTCTTGCCTATTGATAGAGACTATAATGCTGAACAAGATATAAAAGTTTCAAAGCCATATGTCAAACACTTTACACAAAATATAAACTGGTACGAAAAACTTAACCAAGATTTCTAAGTCAGAAGGGGCCATAATTCAGCCAAAATGCTTGATGGAGTTATGTACTCTTGCCTACAACTGGACATGGTGATGGTAAACAAGTGTTGAAAGTTTCAAAGCTTTATCTCAAAAGACTTTGTCAAAATGTAGACTGGTACGAAAAACTTAACCAAGATTTCTAAGTCAAAAAGGGGCAATAATTCAACCAAAATGCTTGATGGAGTTATGTACTCTTGCCTACAACTGGACATGGTGATGGTAAACAAGAGTTGAAAGTTTCAAAGCTTTATCTGAAAAGACTTTGTTAAAATGAAGACTGGTACGAAAAACTTAACCAAGATTTCTAAGTCAAAAAGGGGCAATAATTCAACCAAAATGCTTGATGGAGTTATGTACTCTTGCCTACAACTGGACATGGTGATGGTAAACAAGTGTTGAAAGTTTCAAAGCTTTATCTCAAAAGACTTTGCCAAAATATGAACTGGTACGAAAAACTTAACCAAGATTTCTAAGTCAAAAGGGGCCATAATTCAGTCAAAATGCTTGACAGAGTTATGTACTCTTGCCTATAACTGGACATGGTGATGGTAAACAAGTGTTGAAAGTTTCAAAGCTTTATCTCAAAAGACTTTGTCAAAATGTGGACTGGTACGAAAAACTTAACCAGGGTGTGACACCGACGCCGTGGTGAGTAGGATAGCTCTACTTATTCTTCGAATAGTCGAGCTAAAAATACTAGAATGGGTCTGTAGGACACAAGGTGTGCCCCCCCCCCCACTGGTACATTTGTCACAAATAAGGGGCAATAATTCAAATGTTTGCAGTCTTAATGGGGTATAGCCTCAACAAACATTCCATGAAAAGGATTCATTATTCTAGGCCCTATACTTTTTGAGCTACGAGCATAACAAACAAAAAATGTACTATTTTGGATATTTCAAGGGCCATAACTTTGTAATAAGAGCTAAGATTCTCAAGAAGAATGCAAAGTGTGCAAGGTCACATCACGTTAAAGACTCCAGCAAGGTTTCCTGAATTTACATCTAATACTTTTTGAGCTAGGCACATAATTAGGTGAAAAAGTGAATATTTTTACTATTTCAGGGGCCATAACTTTAAAAATAGGGGGTGGAGCCAGCCAAAAAATTACAGGTGTGCAAGTTTATATCATGATAAAGACTTATGCAAGATTTCAACCATTTATATTAAATACATTTTGAGCTAGGTGCATCACAAGGTGAAAATGTGCATTTTTGATTATTTCAGGGGCCATAACTCTGAATATAGGGGGTGGAATCAGATAAACAAGAGGGCTATGAAGGCCCTGCATCTGACCTAATGACCTAAAGATCATCAAGATTAACATTCTGACCAAGTTTCATTAAGATATGGTCATAAATGCGGCCTCTAAAGTGTTAACTAGCTATTCTTTTGAATTGACCCAGTGACCTAGTTTTGACCTGACATGACCCAGATTCGAATTTGACCTAAAGATCATCAAGTTCAATATTCTGACTAAGTTCCATGAAGATACAGTCATAAATGTGGCTTTAGAGTGTTAACAAGCTTTTCCTTTGATTTGGCCTAGTGACCTAGTTTTTGATCCCACCTGACCCAGATTTAAACTTGACCTAAATATCATCAAGATTAATATTCGGACAAAGTTTCATTAGGATATGATCATAAATGTGGCCACTGAAGTGTTAAATAGCTTTTCCTTTGATTTGACCCGGTGACCTAGTTTTTGACCTGATATGACCCAGATTCAAAACTGACCTAAAGATCATCAAGTTTAACATTCTGATTAAGTTTCATGAAGATATAGTCATAAATGTGGCCTCTACAGTGTAAACTAGCTTTTCCTTTGATTTGACCGGGTGACTTAGTTTTTGACCAGATATGACCCAGATTCAAACTGGACATTAGGATCATCAATATTAACATTCTGACTAAGTTTCATGAAGATACAGTCATAAATGCAGTCTCTACAGTGTTAAGAAGCTTTTACTTTGATTTGACCTGGTGACCTAGTTTTTGATCCCAGGTGACCCAATATCAAACTCTTCCAAGATTTTATTGAGGGTAACATTCTGACGAAGTTTCATTAAAATTGGGCCAAAACTGTGACCTCTCGAGTGTTAACAAGCTTTTCCTTTGATTTGACCTGGTGACCTAGTTTTTGACCCCAGATGACCATATATAAAACTCCTTCAAGATTTTATGGAGGGTAACATTCTGACCAAGTTTCTTAAGATTGGGCCAAAATTGTGACCTCTAGAGTGTAAACAACCTTTTCCTTTGATTTGACCTAGTGACCTAGTTTTTGACCTCAGATGATCTAATATCGAAATCATCCAAGATTTTATAGAGGGTAACATTCTGACCAAGTTTCATTAAGGTTGGGCCAAAAATGCGACCTCTAGAGTGTTAACAGTCAAATTGTTGACGACGGACGAAGGACGGACGGACGACGACGGACACAGGGCAATCAAAAAAGCTCACCTTTGAGCACGAAGTGCTCAGGTGAGCTAAAAATAGAAGGTGCGCAAGTTCATATCACAATTAAGACTCTTGCAAGGTTTCATGTATCTATATCAAATACTTTTTGAGCTAGACGTGTCACAAGGTGAAAATGTGCATTTTTGACTATTTCAGGGGCCATAACTCCAAAAATAGGGGGTGGACCCAAATGAAAAATAGGAGGTGCGCAAGTTCATATAATAATAAAGACTCATGCAAGGGTTCATGAATCTGTATCAAATACTTTTTGAGCTATGCGTGTCACAAGGTGGAAATGTGCATTTTTGACTATTTCAGGGGACATAACTCTAACAAGAGGACCATGATGGTCCTGAATCGCTCACCTCTTCCCACATGACCCAGTTTTGAGTATGACGTCGTTTTTTCTATTATTTGACATATTGACCTAGTTTTTGAGCTCATGTGACCCAGTTTTGAACTTGACCTAGATATTATCAAGATAAAAATTCTGACCAATTTTCATGAAGATCCATTGAAAAATATGGTCTCTAGAGAGGTCACAAGGTTTTTCTATTATTTGACCTATTGACCTAGTTTTCGAAGGTACGTGACCCTGTTTTGAACTTTACATAGATATCATGAAGGTGAACATTCTCACTAATTTTCATGAAGATCTCATGAAAAATATGGCCTCTAGAGAGGTCACAAGGTTTTTCTATTTTTATACCTACTGGCCTAGTTTTTGACCGCACGTGACCCAGTTTCGAAACTGACCTAGATATCATCAAGGTGAATATTCAGATCAATTTTCATGAAGATCCATTGAAAAATATGGCCTCTAGAGAGGTCAAAAGATTTTAATAATTTTAGACCTACTGACCTAGTTTTTGATAGCAGTTGACCAAGTTTCAAACTTGACCTAGATATCATCAAGATGAACATTCAGACCAACTTTCATACAGATCCCATGAAAAGTATGGCCTCTAGAGAGGTCACAAGGTTTTTTTATTATTTGACCTACTGACCTAGTTTTTTAAGGCACATGACCCAGTTTCAAACTTGACCTAGATATCATCAAGGTGAACATTCTGACCAATTTTTATGGAGATCCATTCACAAGTATGGCCTCTAGAGAGGTCACAAGGTTTTTCTATTTTTAGACCTACTGACCTAGTTTTTGACCGCACATGACCCTGTTTCGAACTTGACCTAGATATCATCAAGATGAACATTCAGACCAATTTTCATACAGATCCCATGAAAAATATGGCCTTTAGAGAGGTCACAAGGTTTTTCTATTATTTGACCTACTGACCTAGTTTTTGATGGCACGTGACCCACTTTCAAACTTGACCTAGATATCATCAAGATGAACATTCAGACCAACTTTCATACAGATCACATGAAAAATATGGCCTCTAGAGAGGTCACAAGGTTTTTCTATTATTTGACCTACTGACCTAGTTTTTGATGGCACGTGACCCACTTTCAAACTTGAGCTAGATATCATCAAGATGAACATTCTGACCAATTTTCATGAAGATTTCATGAAATATATGGCCTCTAGAGAGGTCACAAGGTTTTTCTATTTCTAGCCCTACTAACCTAGTTTTTGACCGCACGTGACCCAGTTTCGAACTTGACCTAGATATCATCAAGATGAACATTCAGACCAACTTTCATACAGATCCCATGAAAAATATGGCCTTTAGAGAGGTCACAAGGTTTTTCTATTATATGACCTACTGACCTAGTTTTTGATGGCACGTGACCCAGTTTCGAACTTGACCTAGATATCATCAAGGTGAAAATTCTGACCAATTTTCATGAAGATCTTGTGACATATATGGCCTCTAGAGAGGTCACAAGGTTTTTCTATTTTTAGACATACTGACCTAGTTTTTGATGGAACGTGACCCAGTTTAGAACTTGGCCTAGATATCATCAAGGTGAACATTCTGACCAATTTTCATGAAGATCTTGTGAAATATATGGCCTCTAGAGAGGTCACAAGGTTTTTCCATTTTTAGACCTACTGACCTAGTTTTTGACGGCACGTGACCCAGTTTCGAACTTGACCTAGATATCATCAAGTTGAACATTCTGACCAACTTTCATAAAGATCCCATGAAAAATGTGACCTCTAGAGTGGTCACAAGCAAAAGTTTACGGACGGACAGACGGACGGACGACGGACACCGCACGATCACAAAAGCTCACCTTGTCACTTTGTGACAGGTGAGCTAAAAATAGGGGGTGGAGCCAGACGAAAAAATAGGAGGTGCGCAAGTTCATACCATGATAAAGACTCATGCAAGGTTTCATAAATTTATATCAAATACTTTTTGACCTAGGATGTCACGAGGTGAAAATGTGCATTTTTGACTATTTCAGGGGCCATAACTCTAAAAATAGGGGGCAGAGCCAGACGAAAAATAGTAGGTGGGCAGGTTCATATCATGATAAAGACTCATGCAAGGTTTCATCAATTTATATCTAATACTTTTTGAGCTAGGCGCGTCACAAACTTCGGACGGATGCATAGACGCACGGACACAGACAGATGGACAGACGCACGGACAAGAGCAAATCTATACGCCCCCACCATTCATGGAGGGCACAATAAGTTATTTCAAGTAACAACAAAGGAAACTTAATCCTAGACAAGAGTGCCAGAATGTCACAATATACGCCCGTCACAGCAAATTTCTTTACTCTAGCACCTGTATTTGCAAATGCAATTTTAATTTTGTGGTTGTTTAGTAATCACTGTAAGTCTTTTGTTTTTCTAAGTCCACAAAAAAACTCCTTACCAGGTAGAGATACCTTAAAATACACAAAAAATTGGGAAGTAACATCTATGTTGTACCACAGAAAAGTGGTTGTGGTTTTTCCCTACAGTCAATTATAAACTAGAATGTGTCTGTAGGACACAGGGTGTGCCCCCCACTGGTACATTAGTCACAAATAAGGGGCAATAATTCAAATGTTTGCAGTCTTAATGGGGTATAGCCTCAACAAACATTTTATGAAAAGGGTTCATTATTCTAGGCCCTATACTTTTTGAGCTATGAGCATCACAAACAAAAAATCCACTATTCTGGCTATTTCAAGGGCCATAACTCTGTAATAAGAGTAAGATTCTCAAGAAGAATGCCAAGAGTGCAAGGCCACATCATGATAAAGACTCCTGCAAGGTTTCCTGAATTTACATCTAATACTTTTTGAGCTAGGCACATAATTAGGTGAAAAAGTGCATTTTTTTACTATTTCAGGGGCCATAACTTTAAAAATAGGGGTGGAACCAGCCAAAAAATTAGAGGTGTGCAAGTTTATATCATGATAAAGACTTATGCAAGTTTTCAACCATTTATATTAAATACTTTTTGAGCTAGGCGCGTCACAAGATGAAAATGTGCATTTTTGACTATTTCAGGGCCATAACTCTAAAAATAGGGGGCATAGCCAGACGAAAAATAGGAGGTACGCAAGTTCATATCTTGATATAGACTCATGCAAGGTTTCATCAATTTATATGAAATACTTTTTTAGCTAGGGGTGTCACAAGGTGAAAATGTGCAATTTTGACTATTTCAGGGGCCATAACTCAAACAAGAGGACCATGATGGTCCTGAATCGCTCACCTCTTCCCACATGATCCAGTTTTGAGTATGACATCGTTTTTTCTATTATTTGACATAGTGATCTAGTTTTTGAGCTCATGTGACCCAGTTTTGAACTTGACCTAGATATTATCAAGATAAAAATTCTGACCAATTTTCATGAAGATCCATTGAAAAATATGGTCTCTAGAGAGATCACAAGGTTTTTCTATTATCTGACCTATTGACCTAGTTTTTTAAGGCACGTGACCCAGTTTCAAACTTGACCTAGATATCATCAAGGTGAACATTCTGACCAATTTTCATGAAGATCCATTCAAGGGTATGGCCTCTAGAGAGGTCACAAGGTTTTTCTATTTCAAGACCTACTGACCTAGTTTTTGATCACAGTTGACCCAGTTTAAAACTTGACCTAGATATCATCAAGATAAACATTCAGACCAACTTTCATACAGATCCCATGAAAAAAATGGCCTATAGAGAGGTCATAACGTTTTTTCATTATTTGACCTACTGACCTACTTCTTGATGGCACGTGACCCACTTTCAAACTTGACCTAGATATCATCAAGATGAACATTCTGACCAATTTTTATAGAGATCTATTCAAAAGTATGGCCTCTAGAGAGGTCACAAGGTTTTTATATTTTTAGACCTACTGACCTAGTTTTTGACCGCACATGACCCTGTTTCGAACTTGACCTAGATATCATCAAGATAAACATTCAGACCAACTTTCATGAAGATCCGTTGAAAAATATGGCCTTTAGAGAGGTCACAAGGTTTTTCTATTATCTGACCTACTGACCTAGTTTTTGATGGCACGTGACCCACTTTCAAACTTGATCTAGATGTCATCAAGATGAACATTCAGACCAACTTTCATACAGATCCCATGGAAAATATGGCCTCTAGAGAGGTCACAAGGTTTTTCTATTATTTGACCTACTGACCTACTTTTTGATGGCATGTGACCCATTTTCGAACTTGACATAGATATCATCAAGGTGAACATTCTGACCAATTGTCATGAAGATTTCATGAAATATATGGCCTCTAGAGAGGTCACAAGGTTTTTCTATTATTTGACCTATTGACCTAGTTTTTGATGGCACGTGACCCAGTTTCGAACTTGACCTAGATATCATCAAGGTGAACGTTCTGACCAATTTTCATGAAGATCTTGTGAAATACATGGCCTCTAGAAAGGTCACAAGGTTTTTCTATTTTTAGACCTACTGACCCAGTTTTTGACCGCACGTGATCCAGTTTCAGAACTGACCTAGACATCATCAAGATGAACATTCAGACCAACTTTCATACAGATCCCATGAAAAATATGGCCTCTAGAGAGGTCACAAGGTTTTTCTATTATTTGACCTACTGACCTAGTTTTTGAAGGCACGTGACCCAGTTTCAAACTTGACCTAGATATCATCAAGGAGAACGTTCTGACCTATTTTCATGAAGATCTTGTGAAATATATGGCCTCCAGAGAGGTCACAAGGTTTTTCTATTTTTAGACCTACTGACCTAGTTTTTGAAGGCACGTGACCCAGTTTCGAACTTGACCTAGATATCATCAAGGTGAACATTCTGACCAATTTTCATGAAGATCCATTGAAAATTATGACCTCTAGAGAGGTCACAAGGTTTTTCTATTTTTAGACCTACTGACCTAGTTTTTGATGGCACGTGACCCAGTTTCAAACTTGACCTAGATATCATCAAGGTGAACATTCTGACCAACTTTCATAAAGATCCCACCAAAAATGTGACCTCTAGAGAGGTCACAAGCAAAAGTTTACGGACGCACGCACGCACGGACGCACGCACGGACTGACGGACGGACGACGGACGCCGGACACTGCGCGATCACAAAAGCTCACATTGTCACTTTGTGACAGGTGAGCTAAAAATAGGAGGCAGACCCAAAGAGAAATAGGAGGTGCACAAGTTCTTATCATGATTAATACACATGCAAGGTTTCATGAATCTATATCAAATACTTTTTGAGGTAGGCGCGTCACAAGGTGAAAATGTGCATGTTTGACTATTTCAGGGGCCATAACTCAAAAAATAGGGGGCGGAGCCAAATGAAAAACAAGAGCTGTCTCCATAGGATGACACATGCCCCCGATGGCACTTTGAATGAATAGTTATGGCCGATGTTAGAGTTTAGGACCTTTGACCTATGGACCTGGGTCTTGCGCGCGACACGTCGTCTTACTGTGGTACACATTCATGCCAAGTTATTTGAAAATCCATCCATGGATGACAAAGATATGGACCGGACACGCCCATCAATGCACTATCCTTTAACGTCTAAGTGTGACCTTGACCTTTGAGCTACGGACCTGGGTCTTGCGCGCGAGACGTCGTCTTACTGTGGTACACATTCATGCCAAGTTATTTGAAAATCCATCCATGGATGACAAAGATATGGACCGGACACGCCCATCAATGCACTATCCTTTAACGTCTAAGTGTGACCTTGACCTTTGAGCTACGGACCTGGGTCTTGCGCGCGAGACGTCGTCTTACTGTGGTACACATTCATGCCAAGTTATTTGAAAATCCATCCATCGATGACAAAGATATGGACCGGACATGCCCATCAATGCACTATCCTTTAATGTCTAAGTGTGACCTTGACCTTTGAGCTACGGACCTGGGTCTTGCGCGCGACACGTCGTCTTACTGTGGTACACATTCATGCCAAGTAAATTGAAAATCCATCCATCGATGACAAAGATATGGACCGGACACGCCCATCAATGCACTATCCTTTAATGTCTAAGTGTGACCTTGACCTTTGAGCTACGGACCTGGGTCTTGCGCGCGACACGTCGTCTTACTGTGGTACACATTCATGCCAAGTTATTTGAAAATCCATCCATCGATGACAAAGATATGGACCGGACATGAAAATTGCGGACAGACTGACAGACCGACGGACCGACAGACGGTTCAAAAACTATATGCCTCCCTTCAGGGGCATAATAAGAGGTGCGCAAGTTTATATCATGATAAAGAATCATGCAAGGTTTCATCAATTTATATGAAATACTTTTTGAGCTAGACGTGTCACAAGGTGAAAATGTGCATTTTTGACTATTTCAGGGGCCATAACTCTGACAATAGGACCCAAATGAAAAATAGGAGGTGCGCAAGTTCATATCATGATTAATATACACGCAAGGTTTCATGAATCTATATCAAATACTTTTTGAGCTAGGCGTGTCACAAGGTGAAAATATGCATTTTTGACTATTACAGGGGCCATAACTCTAAAAATAGTGGGCGGAGCCAGATGAAAAATAGGAGGTGCGCAAGTTCATATCATGATAAAGACTCATGCAAGGTTTCATCAATTTATATGAAATACTTTTTGAGCTAGGCGTGTCACAAGGTGAAAATGTGCATTTTTGACTATTTCAGGGGCCATAACTCTGAAAATAGGGGGCGGACCAAAATGAAAAATAGGAGGTGCGCAAGTTCATATCATGATTAATACACATGCAAGGTTTCATGAATCTATATCAAATAGTTTTTGAGCTAGGCCCGTCACAAGGTGATAATGTGCATTTTTGACTATTTCAGGGTCCATAACTCTAAAAATAGGGGGCGGAGCCAGAAGAAAAATAGGAGGTGCGCAAGTTCATAACATGATAAAGACTCATGCAAGGTTTCATGAATTTATATCAAATACTTTTTGAGCTAGGCATGTCACGAACTTCGGACGGACAGATGGACGGACGCACGGATAAGACCAAATCTATATGCCCCCACCACTCATGGGGGGGCACAAAAAGTTACAATATAAGTTATTTATAGTAACAACTAAGGGAAGTTAATCTAAAAAAAAAATCCAAAAAAAAAAAAAAAAAAAATCCAAAATAAAATTGCAAGTCCACACAAAAATCTTTACCAGGTACAGATTGGTCAAAATACACCTCAAAATTGGATGAAGCATGCATGTTGTACTACAGAAAAGTGGTCTCGATTTTTCCCTACGACTAGAAATGAAAAAGTTACAATATAAGCTATTTACAGTAACAACAAAGGGAAGTAATTCTAAAGAAGGGAACTGCGCATGACACTTCGTCTCATGATGGTGTATAATTGTGCCAAGTTACATCAAAATCCCTCCATGCATGAAGAAGAAATGCTTCGGACAAAGTCATTCTTATATCTGACCTTTGGCCTCTAAGTGTGACCTTGACCTTAGACCTAGGGACCTGGTTTTTGCGCATGACACTCCGTCTTGTAGTGGTGAACATTTGTGCCAAGTTATATCAAAATCCCTCTATGCATGAAGAAGAAATGCTCCGGACAAGGTTTTCATTCTTGTATTCTTTGACCTCTGTGACCTTGACCTAAGACCTAGAGACCTGGTTCTCGCGCATGATACTCCGCCTCCAAGTGGTGAACATTTGTGCCAAGTTATATCAAAATCCCTCTATGCATGAAGAAGAAATGCTCCGGACAAAGTTTTCATTCTTGTATCCTTTGACCTCTAAGTGTGACCTTGACCTTAGACCTAGGGACCTGGTTCTTGCGCATGACACTCCGTCCCTTGATGGTGAACAACTGTGCCAAGTTTCATCAAAATCCCTCCATGCATGTAGAAAATATGCTCTGGACAGTCTGTGGACGCCGCCCGCCCATCTGCCAGCCAGGGGTGTTCCCATAATACGTCCCGTTTTTCAAACGGGCGTATAAAGAAAGTCCACACAAAAATCCTTACCTGAGGTGGAGATAGGTTAAAATACACCTCAAAACTGGATGTAACATACATGTATTACAGAAAAGTGGTCTCGATTTTTCCCTATGACTAGAAATGAAAAAGTTACAATATAAGCTATTTATAGTAACAACAAAGGGAAGTAATTCTAAAGAAGGGACCTGCACATGACACTCTGTCACATGATGGTGTACAATTGTGCCAAGTTACATCAAAATCCCTCCATGTATGAAGAAGAAATGCTCCGAACAATGTCATTCTTGAATTTGGCATTTGACCTCTAAGTGTGACCTTGACCTTAGACCTAGAGACCTGAAGCTTGTGCACAACAATCCGTCTCATGTTAATGAACATTTATGCCAAGTTACATCAAAATCCCTCCATAAAAAAAGAAGAATTGTTCCAGACAAAGTCATTCTTGTATCTGAACTTTGGCCTCTATGTGTGACCTTGACCTTTGACCTAGGGATGAGTTCTTGTGCAAGACACTTCGTTTCATAGTGGTGAACATTTATGCCAAGTAATATTCAAATCCTGTTTGGAATGACAAGTTATACACAGGACAGGAAAAAAGCCCTGTTGACCTTTGACCTCCAATTGTGACCTTGACCTTTGAGCCAGGGGTCCAGGATTTCCGCATAACATATTGTCTCATCAGGCCATCCTTAAAAAATTGTGTGTTTGCAGTAACGCGACCCAGAATTTTTAGTGTGAGTAGGTAGGTAGGGATTTTTTTTTTCTTTTTTTTTTTTGTATGCTAATTGTACAACACCTGCATTTTCTTTTTAACCCTCTGGTATGTACACCTTCTGGGTACTAACACTTCTCTGTAGAATGCTAACTTGATTGTAACATATCTGCAAGGGTGGTAGTTTTCACATAGTATGAATATTAATATTACTAGTAATATCACCTTTTTAATAACAATAAAAACAACAGATAGCCTGACACCAGTCAGAAACAGAGCTTATTATCTCCATATGAACTTAAAAATTTAAGATTATTAATATATTAAACAAAAATAATTGGCCAGACCTTTTGAATGTCCTTGCACTGGCTAGGGTAATAAAAAAACATTACATTCCTTAGGATTCAGCATCGAAGTACATAGCAAAATCTTTGATATTTTAATACCCTGTAGACTTGAGTCTGATTACTAGCACCCGCACTCCTTCAAAGCCTATGTATCATGTAATTTTAAGAAAATACTTAATTGTTTTACATTGTTTACTCAGGGCTTAAGCAATGTTAATATTTTAGGGAGAAGTCATTTCTTCCTCAGCTAAGATTATGGAGAAGTGGAGAGATTTTAGGGAGAGGTGGAGTGATTTTAGGCAAACGCGGAAAGATTTTTAATAGCGCCATGACATGCAAGTTGAAAATGGAACTAAATATACTTATCAATGTAAACCTAATTTCTTATCCTTGTGAATCTAATGTGATTAAACTGCAAATTAAAGTTTTTTTCTCTCTTGCAATGATTGCCTTAACCAAGAAAAGCCTAATCTGAATATGAATACAATTAAAAAAAGCTAGGTTAATTCTATATCAGCAAAAAATAAATCAAGCTTCCAGTGCTAATGCACTCAAAGTCAAAACACAAAAACCCATAAAAGCATTTCACAGTCACTTCTTGAATTAAATACATGTCAATAGCAGTGACATCACTATGACATCACACATAATACTTGTCTTCTTTGATCTGCTACTGTCGGCACACATTAAAAGAAACAGTTGTCAAACAGATTAAACCCAGTTTCTGATGGCAGGTGTCAAAAATTTGCATGAATTTCAGTTACATTATGTAAGTCACAGAAAGTTTCAGTAATAATAACTATGTTTCTAAAGTCTGGGTTTTGAAAAATAGGAAAAAGTGGACCCATGGAAATTTAATTTCATGCAAATAGGAAAATCTAGAAATGTAAACATTATGGATTTCTTTCGCTGGTTTTAGTCATTGCATTGAAAGGATGTTTAACTTTTATAAATAAATTTTCAGGTAAGAAAATTTTGTTTGTCTAATATTTTTGACGTTTATTGTGCTCTTTCCAAGTGACTTATGCAGTCCCTTACAGAAGCAAGCCTCTGTGGCGTACATGCTGCGTATTTGCTGTGTATATGCCGCGAACACAGTAGTATGCCAGAGGAGTACATTTTACATACACCGCATGCCGCATACATGCCGCGTACTATTCCGACGAGTACACAGCATGTACGCAGGAGGTCACTAGTACACTTCAAGTACGCAGCACAGACTCTGAAAATTTAAGGAGTACACTGCATGTACGCAGGAGGGACTTGTACAAGAAAATAGTACACTGCATGTACACCGCAGATACTTCGAAATTTATAACACTTATATTTAGTTGCATTAAAGTTGTTTCCCCTTGATGCAGTTACGCCATTTTCTTCAGATGTTTACCAAATTACATGCTACAAAAATTGATTTATTTCATTGAAAAGTGGATGAAGAAAAGCATACTAATTTATTTCATAACATCAATCTACATTATTTTGGTAAGGGTAAATACTTATTGATGCATGTCACTTATCTTTTTTCTGTTTTTTTCTGTCCAAATGATCAGCATTTGCATAAGAAAGTTGGTGGGGTAAGGAATTTACATTATCACAGCAGTTTCGCCACAAGAGTACACAGCATGTATGCAGCAGGAGTACACAGCATGTACGCCGCAGGACTCGGGCCAGGAGTACACAGAATGTACGCCGCAGGAGTACACAGCATGTACGCCGCAGGAGTACACAACATGTACGCCGCAGGGGTAGTACACCGCAGGCTCATTTGCATGTGAAAAGTGTATGTGCCGCGTACATGCTGCGTACTATTTCCCGCATACTAAATTCCTCCAGCGTACATCCTGTGTACTATATAGTCCACAGCATGTACGCAGCAAGTAGTACGCGGCAGAGCTCATTTGCATGTCAAAAGTATACTACAAACGTACTATCGGTGTATGTGCGGTGTATATCCTGCGTACTATTTAAAGCCCTTGATTTCAGTACACATCATGTACGCATCATATACGCTGTATGTACACAGCAAGAGTACGCAGCAGGTCTTTTTCTTCTGTAAGGGGTGTCACTGCAGTTTTATCCTCGGGGCAGATTAAAAAGATTATGCAACGACAAAAGATCGAAACTAAAATTATTATTTGTTTGCAAAATTGTTTGAGAAATTATGACAGAAAGATATCCAAGAATTTATCTATCCCAGATGTTTTACGTACGAGAAAAATCATTATTTTACAAATCTAAAACTCGGTTAAATACGTCTGCAGTATTGCACAGATAACACTATGTACCACGATTTGTCCATGTGGAATTTTTTAAACAACTTTTTGCATGAATTTTTGTAGTATATCAGGAAATCGGCAGGGCGTTCGGTAGACCCGAGGTTCTGAGTTTTCACTCGCTTATCGAGAAAAACTCGTATTTGACCCACACAAAAAAAATTCCCGTGCGTCGGCTTGACCCGAGGAAATTTTCTTTTATGCGTCTCGAGTTCGAAAGAACTGCCCCTTGTCAATCAAAATTCCGGTGAATTCGAATATTGTTCGCCGCCATAAGCGGAAGTATGGCAGTAGGCGGAGCTTGGTATATTAATCAGCTTCTGGCAGATGTCAATCATGCCACGCGCCGACTGACACGTGGGCTTCTCGCGGTTTGTATTTGGTACAATAATGTCCGTCATTGCCAAAGGTATTTATTGATCAATGTGTAAAAGTTAATCGATAAAAAATGCATAGAAGAGCAGCCTATTATCGTATTTGTGTCACTTGTTAATTAGCCGTATACAGAAAGCCTAACATTCACATATTTTGTTTCTTATCGGTCATATTGATCATTCATGTAGTTGAACCTCAACGAACACTGTCTAGGAAAACTTATAAATACAAATACAAATAGTTACCCAAAAGAAATAACGAAACAGGAAAGAATAAAAACATGGCACCGATAAAAAAAAAATCCGAGTTTTGGGTTAAAAATTGTTTGAGTCGCGGCGATTTTCGTGAGTCGGTCGCGTTACTGCAAACAAACAATTTTTTAAGGATGGCCTCATGGGAAATTTTTGTGATAAGTGATATTAAAATCCCTTAATGAATGAAAGAGTTATAGACCGGACACGAAACAGACCCTGTTCATGCCATGTTAACATCTGACTGCCAAGTGTGACCTTGACCTTTGATCTAGGGGTCTGAAAGTTGTGCGTGACACATCATCTTATGAGGAAAACTGGTCCAAATAATATTAAAATCCCTTCATGGATGGCAGAGTTATGGACCAGACAGGAAAAAAGCCCTGTTGACTTTTGACCTCCAATTATGACCTTGACCTTTAAGCTAAGGGTCCGGTGTTTGCGCATGACAGGTTGTCTTTTCATGGGAAACATTTGTGGCAAGTATTATTAAAATCCCTTCATGGATAACAGAGTTATGGACCGGACACGAAATTGCGGACTGACGGAATGACGGACGGAAAAGCACATTCCTACAGTCCCCGAAACTAGTTTTCAACCAGTAGGGGACTAATAAATGGTATTGCCCAAACTGAATGATGGACAAATTCGTTTTAGAAAACTGTTGAATACAGTAAATTTAAAGAAGATATACTTACCAGTACTAATTGAAGATACTGAAGATCCATGCAGCAGTGGTTTAGTAGAGTGAAGGCAGAAGACATACACAACACTTCACACCATTTCTCATCACCTTGGGAACAAAGTGTCTAGATCTCTACACAAGGACCTTCATCATTTCAGTTTCCGTGCATGGAAATAATGAAAGTCTCTGCTCTCAAGCCTGAAATTAAATGAGCCGAAACAGGAAAAAAAAACTGCAAAATTATTTTATGTTAAGTTTGCTTAAATAATAGGGAAAGAAATCAATATTGTAGAAGTGAGCTATCAGTACATGTAAATAATTCTGACAGACTGGCCTGTCCTGGTAGAGAAAGGCAAACATTCATAGAAATCTGAAAGAGAGAAAATTCTGCCCGGTCCTAGCAGGCCTTGAACCTGAAAAAAAAAAAAAAACCTGCCCAATGTATGTTCCGTCAACATGCATTAGAAGACATAGGCAGAGTATTGACCTGAAATGATTGTCCTCGATGGTCACGCTAGCATGTCTTGATCAATAGTAAAGGGATCTGTCAGGCCATGGCAGCTGTAACAAAATGCAACTCTGCCAATCTTTTGAAGCAGCATCTCCTCAACAGTCTGGAAGATTGGCAGAAAAATAAAACAAAACGAAAACCGCTCACTCCTACCGTCTTAAAAGTAAAAAGAAAGTGCTTACCGCAGGCCTCGATCTTGACGGTAGCCCGAGGCTAACAGTTTTTCAGACGGACTACCGAATTTCCCAAGCTGGGTAGTCCGTCGGGCTACTATGTTTTCAAACTTGTTAATAATAAAAGCGTGAAATTTCACCGATTTATCTGATGTTTCCTTTTAAATGACAACGATATTTCCGGTCCGCATAACACGAAAATTACCTGGATTGACTAGAATTTACCCGCGAATCGTAAAGATATCAAAACGTCATGCCAGTAATTTTCCATTCCAGGAGCACGTGCGACCTATCGTATCGCCGCTACTTAAATGTTTATCGACACGTACACAAAAAACGCTTGTAGTGCATTAATTTTTTGATATAATCGCTTCAAATTTTCAGCCCCGCTTTAGAAGTAATACAGTTTGAATTCTATAACGATCTTAATAAGATGTCGACAGAAATGTAGGCAAAATTTTATAAAAACGATCGAAGTTTCATACAATTATTTGTAAAATTTCAAACAGCGCGATCTTAATTATTTATTTATTTCTAAAAGTAAATAAATAATACATACTATGGTCATAAAATTCAGACTTCTGACAAGAAAGTACTAAAAACAGAATTAAAAAATCTTGAATAATTAAAAAGCGGCAGCAATTTAAATACATCGAGTAAAACGCTTTTTGGCAAACAGATTTCTGCAAGTGCGGATGAATAGGTTACGGGACCTCGTGAACGTAAATATTGTTTGACACATTTACCTGTCAGTTTATACGGGATATTGCACATTCGCTTGAAAAAAAAATAAAGAAGAAACCTTTTTTACTGATTTCTTCTCAGCAGTTTAAAGAACCGAGGCCGTACGATCAGACAGTGATGTGTCACATGGCGCGAAAACATGACGTAATGCCATGACAATCTCGGGCAATTATACCGCTTTGATCTCCACTTCAGATGCCGACACACTTCTTTTAGCTCTTTGAGAGGGTTTTAATTGATAATGAAAACAAGGCCAATTACTTGTTTAACAACAGAATAATTACCGATAATTGATGGGTTTTTTTTTTCGCTTTAAACACGGGTGGGTTGATGATGATTATGGACATATTATTTTGTCCATGTCGCCCCGGACTGTGATAATAGGCTACATTTACTTGATAATAGTGCTTAAAAAAAGAACATACCGACCCTACTTTTTTGGCCACCATTTTTGGGGGTGGGTGGAGTTGGAGTGGGGGGGGGGGGGGGGGGGGGGGGGGTAACCAGCCAGATCCATTATTGCAGTTAAATTTGAACAGCTACACTATATTTTAAAGGCCCTGACTAAAAAGTAAGTTTTAGAAGGGTAGTGCAAATTTGAACCCCATGCCTGGCATCTAACTAGATACTGGTATATGTCTTACTTTTTTTCTACAGTTTTCTCCCATAATTTCTGTCTGCTAGTTACTTGAATATTGCAACATGTTATCCACTTACGTTTGCTTAGCCTGCCCATGGATAGTGTGGGCAGATTAGTTGCCTACACTTTTAATAACTGAATGTTGAATCAAGCATAAACTAAAATACATCATATTTTTTAAACAAAATGATTTCGGGCAATTAAAAATGTTTTCGGGCAAGTGGTTTTCTTAACTTACTTGCCTGAAATGACAAGTGCTGAAAAAAATTAAGGCGAAGACTGTAATATATTTTTCTCTTTTCCAAAACGGGACTACCAGAAACCTGATAGGGCTACTTGATTTCACAAGTTGGTAGCCCGGCTGGCTACCAGCAAAAGTAGGTTAAGATCGAGGCCTGTTACCCTATCAAACCATAACTAAATGCAACATCAAGTTTAAAATTATTCAAACTGAAACTTACACCAAAATTGCTTAAAACTTCTGATTAAATTTACAAAACCTAAATGGGTCACAATAGTGCTAGATTGTCTGACCATGCTTCACATCTTAAAGGTAATATAACTAGAGTGTAACCAAGGTTTTTTCTGTGCTCTAGTTTTTAACCTCAAATTTTAATTCAATTCCAAAAATAGCCAAGTTTCTATTTTGACCTTTAGACCGGCAGAAAATGTCTTTACTATTGGGTTTCCATGGAATTTCTATCAAATACCATTTTTTAAAGTTTTTTTTTTTTTTTTTTTTTTTTTACCCAAGATAACCAAGCTAGTATATCGACTTCATTTCTGACAGGCTTTCTGCAAGATAGGTAGAAAATGTCTCCGCCATGGTGCTAACATTTATTTTTTACGATTGGCCTAGTATATAGCTGGTGACAAAGTAAATACACTGCACTCTGTATCTGCTTCTTTAAAAAAATAATTTGATTTGGTTTTCTATTAATAGGACAGGAAAACAATATGTAATTACACTATCAAGACATTACTCAAGAGCCAATGACTCATGGGTTATTGGATCAATCTTGCCAACTATTGTCTTGCAACAGTTTGTACTCTGTATTATGTTCTATAAGATTGTTCAAGGTCTATAACTCTGGTTTTATAAAAATGATCTTGCCAAAAATCTTATCACAAACATTCTAGGATATGTAATATGTAACCTTGGTGAGTTTTTGAATAGTTTTGTCTAGTACTGAACTTGAAAAAAAATACCTTATATTATCTAATAGAACTAAACTCAATTAAGCTTATTAGGTCAGGATTTTCTCTGAACTGGCTACAGTTACAGAACTGAGCAATAATAATTATGGTACTCTAGTGTCTTTGGACTGTCAAGTTTGACAGTGGCTATAAAACATTACAGTCCGCAGTCCAGTCCAGGAGATAAGTAAACCTCTCAGAAGTATCTCCTCAGCAGTCAGAATGATAAGCAACACAATCATACAGCTCAAACACACATAAATAATGAATAAAAAATGTCTGTAAGAAGACCACAACCAAACATATTTGTACTTAACCATCAACTCTAAATAATATCTTACTACTTAAGTATCATGATTGTCTTTGAAATGGAAAACTAGAAACTCGGTTGCCAAAATGCTGCCATTCCTTAACAGATGTGCAGGCAGTATGTGGAGGAAAAATCTTTGGAGCAAAGTGTCTAGCACATGAAGAATTTTGAACAGAACAAAAGCTTATTGTATATATTATATCTGAAGACACTGTACAAGTTATTTTCAAGTTTTGATACAATTATACACATTGTGAAAATGATGGAAATGATTACAGGCCCAAGGATTTTAAGTAAATTTGTCATTTAGGCTACAGGTTGCTGGACTGCCTTAAACTAAACAAACACCTCAATCTTTTCTGTTACAATGAAATGATGACTTGGTATCTACAAGACTATTTTTCCAAAACACTTGTTACAAAATTAAGCTATTATGCAAATCAATATGCAGAACTAAATATGTACTAAACAGAAATGCTGGTGAAAATGTTCTTCTATTGTTATGTTTCTACAACTAGACAGTAATTTAGTATATTGACTAACTGACTCTAAATTGAAATTTTACTTTGTTTAGTAATTGTAATTATTTCAATTTCTTTTAACAATTTCAGCTTAGAAAACCAAAAATAAATTCCTTGCTGATTGGCCCTTGATATTACATAAAGTATCAAATCTAAACACAAGCTGAGCAAAATGTTTTTCTCCCATCTACCACTGTTTATCTATCCTCATGGCAACAGTAATGGCAAGCTGGCTTGGTGGAATTCTTCTTCAATAGCTGTACCGGACAGAGGGATTACTAGAATCCTTCCAAATAGTTGTACAGGACTGGTTGCTCTTCTCCCACAATACATGGTTGGGACAGATGGCTTGGTTGAATTCCTCCTCAACAGTTGGTTGGGACCTTTAGAAGCTGTTTTGACAACCTATTTGGCCGTAAGTATAGGACATTAGATGGCTTGGTGGAATTTCTCCAAAACAGCTGTTGGGACAGCTGGCCAGGAAGAAGCTGGCTTGGAAGACTTCCTCACCAATAGTAGGTTAGGGCAGGTGGCTTGGTGGAATTCCTCCCGCAATAGCTGGATGGGACAGCTGGCTTGGTAGAATTCCTCCTTCTGAAGTTGTCACAACAGCTTATCTGGACAGAAATATAGGACTTTATTGGACAAGAAAGGGCAGGTGTATGGAGGTTTGCTGGCTTGTGGAATATCATCCTCAGCAGCTGAGAGAGAGCTGGGTTGGTTCAATTCTACAAGGTAGCAGTTCTGGCCACAGACAACTGGTCTGAATTTCCACTCTTAGAAGAATTGGACAGCCATTTGTGGGAGAAGTACGGGACAGCTACCATGGTTGAATACCACCCCGACAACAGAACTCGACAATTGCTTTTGAGCAAATAGCCATGAGGACAGTAAAAGCAAGTAAGTAGAAAAGAGACTTTGACTTTTATTCTATGTAAAACAGACTTGATCCCATAACACAGTTCTTTCAACAATTTAAATCAATGAGTCAGTTAGTAATACCTAATTCAAAAGAGAATGTTCGGATTTCCTTGAAGGTAGAATTACTCTAAAAAAAATAATAACTAAGAATCATGAATAAAACCTTTGAACTGTGAAATTATAGACAATTACTGACCTCTATTTTCTCAAAATAATATTTTAGAAGAAAATCAAGAATCCAGCCATTAACCCGGTGCCTGATTTCTGTACCAGTAAATACTGTTGAAATACTCTGTTGACAGAAGTAGTTTTAAGGTTAAGCTCCCTTTATCAATCTTTAGAACAGGTCTCCCATCTTTTATCTAAATGTATAGGTAAAGCCATTTGAGCATGGATGTAATGTTAAGAAAAAATGTGTTCATTATTTATCTTGCAATGCAGATATTTATATCATACAGCTTCAGAAAGAAGTGAATGGCTGATGATCTTCCTACATTCTACCATATCATCCCTTTTCACTGAAATTTTGTCCAAAAATACATGATGGCCAATTTTACATTGCCCTTACAATGTGTTGATATGGCAGTTTTCATAGAAAACCAGTAGCCAGAATGGAACCTTTGCCTTATTCTACCATATCCCTAACAGCTACAGGATTTAATCATTAAGAAATTATCAAATATGCAAGAAGTAGTTTAGTTTATATTTTAACCAGAAGCCAGTTTTTCTTTGGCTTTTATCACCAGTACCAGAGTCCTAGCAATGAAATCAGTGTTCTCCCTGAGATTCTGTGATGTATGATTATCTTAATTTTGGACAAATTTTGGATGAATCCCATTGTATATAATACTGCTGATCATAAATATAAACTTATAGTAACCTTCACTTTTGAATTAATGCCTAACACACCCTCAAAGACATTCAATAATTCCAAAAAACACACTAAGATTAGTTAGTTATGATTTAAAAGAAAGTTCAGGTAGAACACTGAAATCATATACAAATAAAAAATTGATGGCAAAAAAAAAGAAAAAAAAAAAAGTGTCCTACAAATGCAAAAAAAGAAAAGAAAAAAGATATGACCAGCAACCCTCAGATTTTGATGTGTGGATTTTCACTAAACCAACTAAATGGCCTGGCTACAACTGATGCAAACATTGTATGATATGGTAGTACCTATTACTTTGTTATTTTGAGGGCAGACTTAAACACTATCATACAGTACTCTTCCACACTAACAGTAGCAGAAAACACCTTATTCTACCTTATCATCCCTATCCACTGAAATTTAGTCCAAAAATACAACCCTCAAGATGCAGTGATATGGTAGTTTCTAGAAACCTTTAGCCAGTATATCTGTCTTATCCTACCATATCCCTATCAGATTATTTTTATATGTAGAAAGTCGCAGCTTTTCAGTCTTAATTGTAGTCAGTTATATTACCTGGCCTCCGCTTGACTTTGTTTAAACCGGCCTGGCTATCTATAAGAGTTGACAAAGTAAATGATAAGGTAGTAGTATCTTAAACTGTATTTAATTGTGGGGCATAAAGCATATTGGCAGACACCTTTCCTAAAACACTACTATGATTATTGCATTTAATCTAGAATATTATCAATGCCTGCATTTAATTAACATTATATGCTTTATTCAACCTAACCAGCTCTAGCTTAATAATGTGGTGATATGATATAACAACTATAGACAACATTGTTACAGTGACCTTCCCTAATGCAATGGCTGGCATCTTCCTCCTAACAGTCTGACACTTCAAAAATATGAATTTACTTGCTTAAAGCATTACAGTGACTAACCTTCCTTAAAATGTATTTTTCCTTTAATGTGGATTATGATGAACTAATGCAATATGAAAATAACATCCAGTATTGAACCCAATGGTTGAAAATAATGTACTTTGCGAAATAACAGTTATATATGAGCATGAAACCCAACCTGCATTATACTATAATAGCAGTTCAGTAGCCAAGCATTTCTGCTATAATAATTTAGTTAATTCTTATAAAATGTAGCCAGTACCTAATGACAAAGTTTATAACAATAAAGGGTAACCATCAAGTTAATACTTATAAAAAAAATGTAGCCAGTATATACTGACAAAGTTCGTAACAATAAAAGGTAACCATTTAGTTAATTCTTACAAAATGTAGCCAGTACATGTAAATATAGCCAGTACTTAATGACACAAGTTCATAACAATAAAGGGTAAGCTTAATTGGTAATATTCCTACATCTCTTTGTCTGCCTTAATCTGTCATAAAACCAGTTAACAATGAATAGCCAGTACCTTAATCATTCAAGTATTTGAAAAAGAGCAGCCAGTATATTTGGATCAGACATGAATTTATTAAATGATTCGTTACAAAAATGCCTAACAATGATTAATCATCTTGAAAAACAGAGCCATTAATTCTAGCTAAAATATAATGAAAAAATTTTTTTTTATTTTGGACAAAAATATAATTCCAGTATTCCAATTTGTAACACAATGACTAGGAAATTTTAATCTTTACTTCTTAATGCAGTCATACATTTACCTGCACTGATGATGGGTATTTTACAATGAAAAAGGAGTCCGTTTATTTATCTCTTTGCCTTAATCTGTCATTATAATTACAAATAACCAGTAACCAGAACATTGAATGGCAGGCAGTTTTGAGCATTTCCATTTTGTCTGTTCTACATTAAATAAGAGAAAGTAAGATTACTTTCATGATGATCTTAAATGAAATGAATGGCAGATGATGACCTAGTGGCTAAGTGTGTGCCGCTTCCCTAAGGACTACTGATTAGAGCCCAGTAACATCAATATACTTCTAGATTGCAGATAATGGACTGACGAACACCGCATACTAAAACACTGCTTGTTTACTTACTTTAAATAATTATGAGAAACTAGACAAATCTTCCCTCCTAATTTAGGCAAACTTATTTCTCCAACACTTCAACTTGGAATTTCTACTGAGAAAGCAGCAAACATGCAAAGTGCAGTGCAAGGGAAGGAGGTGTACAGTGCAAGGGAGGAATGCATGCCACCTTCTCAACTGAATGTTCCTTGTCAAAGATCAGAGAAATAAATGACTGCAAAAATGTTTTTAAAGCATTATCTTTGTATACGTATTTGTTTGTATTTTTGCAATTTATTCTGTAAAGCACTTTTGAACGTGTACAAGTGCATGAAAAGAGTGCTATATAAATGTGGTATAATAATAATAATAATAATAATAGCATAAATGAAAGAAAAGCTCAAAAATAAAAGTTAGTAGATTAAGCAAAGCAAGCTTGGATTCAGTACTTGGTGAAAGATAATATAGACCTTTCTGGAGTTACCAAGATAGAATTCTCCATGATTATGTCCTCAAGACCTAACCAGATCATATCTGTACATTCAGTAACATAGTGCCAGTCACTACATATAGCACATTAATTTGGACTTTAGACCATCCTTCTTTGTATTAATTTATCGACACTGCTGATCAATGCAGTAACTCTTAGAGATCTGCTCTGGAGTTATATGGTTTATAAATTCAAGGGACATAACTCTGAAGTAACTTCTCTAAAATGGCATTTTTATCACTCTTGACCTAAATTTGTGTAGAAATAAGTAAGACCAATAATCAAAGAAAAAATACAAAATTTGTATTAAGTGCATACACAATTTTCTAAACATTCAGTAATTCAAGGGCAGTAACTCTGAAAATCCTTGCATTTTACTGAGAATCCTATCGTGTACTGCTATAGCCAAGATAAATAAACCTATCCTTTTACTGACTCCTATTCACATTCAACTTCGACAAAATCACATGTCATTCAGTACAATAATAGCTGAAAGTGACAAACCTGCTTCAAAGTCCCATAAAAAACCTTCACTAAAATTTCTATGTGATAATAAGACAGGACTTTGTCAAAAATTCCAAAAGCTATACTTTTGCTTCAGATTTTGCTGGAAGTTGACACAAATTTCCTAAAGGCTGCTTAAAATTCTACACTATTACAGTCCTACTAAAATGTCCAAGATTTCAATTTCTCCCAGAATTTCTGGTCAGAGGGTTAATGATTGGCATGAAATTATAATAACATGGAATGCCAGAGAGTTACAAATAGCATCTTTAGATTGGCTTTTAATAGCCCTATCAAATTACCAGCTCTCTTCTCCTTGGCCAGCTTATAATATTGAGATGAACATTAGGTCAGGTGGTTTTATTGCATGAGGAATCAAGAAAAAGATACAATTGTTGTATTTTGAATGAAATGTTGAAGGAAATTTCACACACTTGAAATTCAAATAATACATATGAACCTATGAAAGTTAATAAAATTAATCTTTACAATTAGCAGTTCATATTGGAGTTATAGTAGCCCAGTAATACTTTCAATGTAATAATTACAAACAGCATTTATTTTACCTAGAAAGTTATAAAATTTCTGATGAAATTGGCCTTTATTTGCTCAGAACATAATTTAGCGTTGCTTTTTAAAATTTAAATTATAAATCTGAAATATAGCATGTTGTATTTTATTTCAATGATATTGCAAAACAGAGAGAAATGTCTTCTGTATGTATGAAACCCATGATTACAATAGGTAACAGTTAAAGCCCTGCTCCCGTGCTACCTTTTAATCTTGAATTGTCACTGAAAAAGCATGAAAATCCTAACTATGAACAGTGACTGCTGTCAGAATTAAGTCTATTTTATATAAAATTCTATATTAAATACCTGTGGTTTTTGCGTGCTAAAGTGTTGCACGTGGCCGTTACAGCTGTTGCCTATTGTAATCATGGGTTGCATACACACAAAAGAATTTGAATAGTAGCGGAGCAGGTCTTTTACTGTTTTCTATGAAGAGACAACTAAACTTTCACAGAAAAATATATGGTAACATGCTGTAGGTTAATCTTAAGTGTTACTTGACCTTTAGAAAAGTAAACAATCATGTCATGATTATATGAAAAAAGCACTGCCTCAACTGGGAATCGATCAAACTTAACATTTAAAAAGAACTGTCTGATAATGGCACGGACTGTAGGACACAATTTTCAAGTTGACAGTAAATATATCATTCGGTATATCGCATGTTAACGAAAATGGATCGATCCCGATTTTTATCGCTTCACTCAAGATCTGTTCGCTATCAATTTAAAGGTACATTTAGAAATAAAGACAGAACTGCCCATAGTTGTACTATTGTGCAAGATGTGGTTCATACAAGTAATGTTGACACTAACTAGGCACAAGGAAAAAGCGTATTCTTTCAAACAATTCATGGTAAGACGCTCTTTGCACGTGCCAGAAATACACATTTTTTTAATTTGATAGTATGTTCCTCATTCTGTACATCGCATGTTACAGTAACCAACAAACAAGAGTTGTCCATAAGACAGCGCGCTCCACTATTCGGGGAATTGACAGTAAAATGAATATATGTCTGAATAAGAGGCCTACTTCAAAAGGAAGATACACCAAGGAGCATAATTCCATCAAATACACAAATCTGAGTTATTAGGATTGTTACAACACATGCAGATGATGATGATAAAGATATGTTTTGAGTTTCAAGTCACTATCTTATATAGTACCAAAGTTATATCCAGAAAACAAAGTTTGTAAAAAATTTAAGTGTAAAAGGGGCATAGTTCAGTCAAAAATACAAATCAGAGTTATGGGGATTGTTACCACATGTATAGATGATGATGATAAAGATACATTTTAAGTTTCAAGTCTATATCTTATATTGCATTAAAATTATATCCAGAAAGCGAAGATTGCAAAAAAGTTTAAGTACAAAAGGGGTATAATTCTGTCAAAATCACATTTACAGTTATGGGGTATGTAGCCACACATGCAGATGATTATAAACAAATATTTTTAATTTCAATCTGTAGATTACATTTTAAAGTACCAAAGATATGTCTATAAACGAAGTTAACAAGAAAATAATTCAAAGTATAACTTCTTGGTAACCTTGACCTTGGGTATGATGGGCCCAGCCCCTGCACATACTTTGTTTGTGTGCTGGACAATGTGTATGTGAACTTACAGTATGATATAAGCAAAAGTAACAAAGATATGACAGAAAAACAAAGGTTGCCAAAAACCTTTAACCTTAAAATAACCCAAGTATAAGACCTGGGTGACCTTGACCTTGGGTATTTATAATGGGCTCAGCCCCTACACATACTTTGTTTGTATAATGGACAATGTTTATGTGAAGTTACAGTAAGATATAATCAATAGTAACAAAGTTATGACAGAAAAAACAAAGGTTGCCAAAAAACGTTAACCTTAAAAATAAGTATAACAGCCTGATGATCTTGACCTTGGGTATAATGGGCTCAGCCCCTACACATATATTGTTTGTATACTGGACAATGTTTATGTGAAGTTACAGTAAGATATAAGCAACAGTAACAAATATATGACAGAAAAAACAAAGGTTGCCGAAAAACTTTAACCAAGAAGGGTCATGCCGACGCCAGAGCGAGTAGTATAGCCCCCCTATTCTCTGAATAGTGGACCTAAAAAGCATGTTGTAAGTGGAGAAGAAACATTTATAGACAAATAACTGCATTAGACTATGTTGTATGTAAATATCGCGGTACTGTAAGTACTTTAGTACTTACAGAGATATGTACTTTGATGCAAAATTTTAACCAGAATTTTCTAAGTACAAAAAGGGCATAATTCTGCTAAAAGTCAGAGTTATGGGACATAGCCAGTGACCTAACATTATGATATTGAAGACATGTGTGAAGTTTAAATTGAATATCTTTAGTAGTTACACAGTTTTTTACTTACACGCAAAAATTAAACTGAATTTTTCTTTAAGTACAAAATACTTGGGAGCATAAATGTCACTATCTTCTCAATATCCCCTATTTTTATACAACCAAAATACTTTTTTTTTAAATTATCGCATAATTTCATAACTTTCCCACAGGAATGGTCAAATGCCTTATGTGTGTATTCATTCTGTAAAAAAAGTCCCTTAATTGATCTACCTCTAATGCTTTTCAATTTATTGCAAGAGCTGTTTTATTAAGTTTTCTCATGACAAGGTACAAAAATTGCAAAAATTATATGATGTGCCTCCTATCAGTATAGCAAGTTACAATAACCTACCATGTACTTCTGATTAAGTCATTTCAGACTACAGTTTCTTACATTTGCATAACTAGGTAAAAACAAAATGCATGCATTTTCACCTGATGTTTTTCGTAACATATAGAAAGTTTCATCAAAATTGCATTATTCTTTTTTTGTACACTTATTGAAACAATTAAAAGGACATTCTTGTAGACGGAATTAAGTCACCTAAAAGAAGTTTTAATCACTAAATAAGAATTAGCGAATAAATTGAATTCAATATTATGTATCGTTTCCTGTAGCAGCATAAGTACCGATTCGTATTCAAGCATGGACAGACAAACTGATAGAAGTAGTAAAACTATAAACCCTCTAGTGAAACATGCAGGGACTAATACTAATTTTCTTAGTTTTATTGTGTATAATAATAATAATAAAAACTTTCTCGAAAATAACTGTGCTGTACTTCTAATTGTTTTTCCAGATAAATTTTGTTTCAAGAACAAAACTGATAAAAACAAAAAATATATTATTACTCACCTGTAAAAAAAATATGATTAAATTTATTTTATAGCTCTTTGGAAATGATGAAAAAAAACATTCCCTGCTTTGTAGACAACAATATAAGACTTCTATAAATTTCTGCTGATTAGTAAAAAGGCATAAAACTTGTGGTCGGTAATTCATGTAAGATAAGGTCAAATAGCAGGTAATTAATGTGAGGATGTCAACCAGCACAGCAGGCCATGGAGATTTATGGGATATTAACAGTTACAGATTATTTGCCTAGCTGAATAGCCCCTGCTAGATTTTAGTAACCTTCTTGGACATTTTGGTAGGACTGATTAAATATAATAATAACTAAGTCACAGGATGCCCTACAGATAAACTGGCAGGAAGTAAAGAATGGCAATAACAAAGGCATTGTTTTTAAATTTTAGTGGTTGCCACTCAAGCTGAGAAAAAAGTATCTAACTGTTTTCGAGAATCTGTATTGTAAACATAAAAAATCAAGCAAAAGTCATGATATTCTAAAAAAAAAACCTTACCTGTCCAGATGCACAGCTTCTGCCTTGATACACTGTCGTTTGCTTAAAAAAACATACATGCTGGCATTACACTGTACAGCAATTGCTATGTGAGAATCCCTATTCAATGGTAACCATGGTGAAGATTGTAGAATATTTCCTCAGTGTCATCACAGTTCCTGCAAGATACATCAAACAAAAAGAATGATTTGACCATATACAATAAAAGAATTTAATATTACTTATATTATCTAATTTCAAAGTCCAACAACAAATACACATATTAACTTTAACCTTTAGCCTGCTGGCAGCAAGTGATAGTGCCTTTGCAGCTAGTGCAGACCCAGATCAGCTTACACATCCTTGCAGGCTGATCAAGGTCTGTACTGTTCACTATTCAGTCAGTAAATTTTCAGTTAACATCCCTTCAATAAACAATGAAGTGTTGCCATGCAATACAAAGTCCCCTACTGGAGGGCAACTATTTTTCTCTACTGCAGTATAACATAATGAACTCAGGTATCTGTCAATAATGTATAAACAACATTGTACTATATATACAATATGTTATAACAAAACACTTGGATTAAAATCTGTATGTACAAGAGGGCCATGATGGCCCTATATCGCTCACCTGTTATCATTGCACTTGAGGACAAGAAGTTCCTCAGAAAAAATATCTAAGTCGAAAGGACAGGAACAATAAAGGGAAGAAATTTAACCAACAAGAAGAAAAAAATCTTACAAGGTATAGATATGTCATATACACCTAAAAATTGAAGGTACCATCCATGTTGTACCACAGAAAAGTGGTCTCGGTTTTTCCCTACGGCCAATAATAAAAAAATTACTAAAAATAAGCTATTTATAGTAATGTAAAAGGGAAGTAATTAAAAAAATATTGTAAGTGAACAAAAGAAGGATCTGCCAAATAAATCTGTTGACATAAATGTAACTTCAGATCAGTATCTTCATTAGTTATGGAGATATAGAGAATCCATCATTGGTCTTCGGTTAAGATCAGAAAATTCCAACCCGAGGGCGCACCGCTCAAGTCTTAAACGAGGCTAAGCCGAGTTTAAGACTTGAGCGGTGCACCCGAGGGTTGGGATTTCCGATCTTCACCGAACACCAATGATGGATTCTATTTCTCACTTACCACAACAGAAACAATAAAAACAAGCATAAAAATATGAAACTACTTAAAACGCGGGAAATTGGCGTCCGTAAGCAGAAGTGACGTCGTGATATTTCAGTGACGCACAATAACAAAGTTCCGCTTTAGTTTTATCGTTTGTAACGTAACGGTACGTTCTTATCATAAAGTAATGAATTTTGAATCGAGAAATACACTATAAGGAACGGAGAGAAAAGATAAAGGTACCTGATTTTTAATTATTTTACATAAATAGTATGTATATTCAGCGCATGAAGGAGTCCGTCACAGGAGTGTGGGATAACCCATGTGAGATAAGATTTTCCAGCACTTCTAAAAATAGAGATTTTTCTGTCTGATAAGTGAGAAATACCCATTTTAATTTGAAATAAAGGGAGGTAATCTGACATAAAATCAGTCCATAGTTATCTACCCTGATTGTCTCAGTCCAACTAATAACAATAATGAAATTTCAAATAAGTTCTATAAGTACTTACTGATATAAATCCATTTTGATTACAATCAGGGGAGGTAATCAGATATAAAATAACTCTGGAACCTATGATTGGATCTGATTTCTCATTGAATCCAAGATTTATTGTTGTTGAAGATATTTTGAAGTTTGTATCAATTTAAAACCATAACTGAAGTCTCTATATGGCTGCAAAAGCCAAAATAGCCAATTTTGGACCTTTAAGGGGCCATAACTCTGGAACCCATGATGGAATCTCGCCAGTTCAAGAAAGGAAGCAAGATCTTGTGGTGATACAAGTTCTGTGCAAGTTTGGTTAAAATCAAATCATAAATGAAGCTGCTATTGTGCAGACAAGGTCAAAATAGCTAATTCTGGCCGTATCAGGGGCCATAACTCTGGAACCCATAAAGGAATCTCCCCAGTTCAAGAAAGGAACCAAGATCTTATGGTGATACAAGTTGTGTGCAAGTTTGGTTAAAATAAAATCATAAATGAAGTTGCTATAGTGCAGACAAGGTCAAAATAGCTAATTCTGGCCATTTCAGGGGCCATAACTCTGGAACCCATAAAGGAATCTGGCCAGTTCAAAAAAAGGAACCAAGATCTTATGGTGATACAAGTTGTGTGCCAGTTTGGTTAAAATCAAATCATAAATAAAGCTGCTACTGTGCAGACAAGGTCAAAATAGCTAATTTTGGCCCTTTCAGGGGCCATAACTCTGGAACCCATAATGGGATCTGGCAAGTTCAAGAAAGGAACCGAGATCTTATGGTGATACAAGTTGTGTGCAAGTTTGGTTAAAATAAAATCATAAATGAAACCACTATCGCGCAGACAAGAAATTGTTGACGACGGACGAAGGGTGATCACAAAAGCTCACCTTAACAAGAGGACCATGATGGTCCTGAATCGCTCACCTGTCCCAACATGACCCAGTTTTGAACTGAGTATGACGTCGTTTTTTTTCTATTATTTGACATAGTGACCTAATTTTTGAGCTCATGTGACCCAGTTTTGAACCTGAGCTAGATATCATCAAGATAAACATTCAGACCAACTTTCATACAGATCCCATGAAAAATATGGCCTCTAGAGAGGTCACAAGGTTTTTCTATTATTTGACCTACTGACCTAGTTTTTGACAGCACATGACCCACTTTCGAAATTGACCTAGATATCATCAAGGTGAACATTCTGACCCCCCGGGGCAGGGCCTCTTTTCACCCCAGGGTTATAATTTGAACAATTTTGGTAGAGGACCACAAGGCAATGCTACATACCAAATAACAAAGGCCTAGGTCTTGTGGTTTTAGACAAGAAGATTTTTAAAGTTTTTTCCTATATAAGTCTATGTAAAACTTGTGACACCCGGGGCGGGGCCTCTTTTCACCCTAGGGGCACAATTCATAGAGGACCATTAGATGATGTCACATGCCAAATATCAAGGCTGTATGCCTTGTGATTTTGGATAAGAAGATTGTTAAAGTTTTTCCTTTCGGTTGCCATGGCCACCAGAGTTCTGCATGGAATTCAATTCTTTGAACAAGTTTGAAAGGGGCCCACATAAGGATCATTCCTGTGAAGTTTAATGCAATTTTGTCAAGTGGTTTTCAAGAAGAAGATTTTTTTAGAAAATTTTGACAGACGACACACAACGGACATTGAGCGGTCACAAGAGCTTACCAGGAGCCTTTGGCTCAGGTGAGCTAAAAACCAACAGACCGACAGTCCGACCGACCGACCCACTAGCTCACTGCTATATACCCCCCAAACTTCATTTTGTAGGGGTATAAATACATCAATTTGTTCGTAAAAGTGTTTTAAACACAAATGAAAGAATGATTTTCATATAATTTGTATACAACATTTGTATATGATAATGCAATATCCAACAAGAGCTGTCACTAATGGTGACAAATTCCACCACAGCGCCTTGACCTTTGACCTGGTGACCCAAAAGTCAGGTGGAGTCGTGTACTCAATAAGTACTATCAACATGTGAAGTCTGAAGGTCCTTGCTGCAGTGGTTCGCGAGTAAAGTGCCTTCATGCAAAAAGTTAACATTGTGACAGACTAACAAATGGATGGACAGTTGAAAACTAATATGCCTCCCTTCGGGGGCATAAAAAGAATATCACTTACCTTGAAGAAGTCAGCAATTTTCTCTGGAGGAATTTCATGTTTTCTAAACTTGATGGTACAGTCTCTATAAAACTTTAACCTGGCGTGTCTTGACTGCCTGAAATCTGTACTGCTCAGTCTTTCCTTCTCTTGTTTTAGCTAAAGAAAATATTTTATACATCAATATGAACAAATCATTATAAAATGTATACAAGCTGCAGTGCTATAACTGGCGAATATCACCTCTAAACACAATGAAATCATTAATATTTGTGGGGCAGTAATAGACTCAGTCATTGCATAAATCAATGAATCTAAATCCAAACAAACAAGAGCTGTCACTATTAGTGACAAATGCCCCAAAGCATTTATGCCAAGTAATTTTAAAATCCCTTCATCAATGGCAGAGGTATGGACCGGACATGAAACAGACCATGTTAACCTTTTAACCTCTAAGTGTGACCTTGACCTTAAAGAGCTTTGTGTCTGAATCTTGCGCATAACACATTGTCTCATTATGGGGAACATTTATGCCAAATAATTTCAAAATGTCTTGACAAATTCAGAGTTATGAACCACATACAAAACAGACCCTGTTAACCTTTGACTTCTAAGTCTGACCTTGACCTGGAAGATAAGGATCTGGTTCTTTGCTTGACACATCATCTTATTATGGTTAACATCTAAGCTAAGTTACTTCAAAATCCTTTCATGGATGGTAGAATTATGGACCAAACACGAAAAAACTATGTTAACTTTTGACCTCTGTCACCTTGACTACAAAGCTAGGGTCTGGGTCTTGCGCATGACATATTGTCTCATTATGGTGAACATTTATGCCAAGTTATTTCAAAATCCCTGCATGAAAGGCAGAGTTATGAATCAATCATGAAACAGACCCTGTTTTAACCTTTGTCCTCAGTGTGACCTTGACCTAGGATATAAGGGTCTGGCTTTGCACAATACATGTCATTTCATTATGGTGAACATTAATGCCAAGTTATATTTTTGTCAAAAGTTTAAATATTTTGTACAATTAGTATTAACTAGTACTGAATCTATTGATCTACATTACCTCCCTTTATGGCTCTGATTATATGAGGTAATGACAAAACAATTATGTTAGGTACAATTAAATGAAAACTTAATTAACTTTATGTTCATAAAAACTATGGCAGCCACATTATAAAAGAGCCTCTAGAGGCACTGACCTTCAAAATTTTGCTAAAAGTGATCTTTCTTTAAAGTAGAAGTTTGATCATATTATGAACATTAGAACATGAGTTTTTGTGTCTAAACTGTTTTAAAAATGCCAAATTAAGAAAAACAACATGCCTATGTCAGAAATTGAACCCAGGCTGCCATGACAATATCACTTTTCCTGTGTACTTGACCAACACACCACAGAGGAATATGTACTATATAATGCTTTATAGTAAAACATTTACTTCCAGTATACCACTCAAAACATTTTTTAAATTTGAATGGAACAAGGCAGTCTGTAAGACAGCTAAATCCCCCGCCACTGGTATGGATAGTGAAAAGGTAAACCTTTGACCTTGAGCTGTGACCTTGACCTTGAACTGACATGGCTGACCCATGTATTCTGCACATCATCTAGATGAGGTGATTATTTTACCCAAGTTTCATGAAAATCCTAAAAGGGGTTTAGGAGATACAGAGCTCAAACCTTTGACCTTGAGTTGTGACCTTGACCTTGAGTTGACATGGCTGACTCATGAGTTTTTGATGAGATTATCATTTGATCCAAGTTTAATGTAAATTCTTCAAGGGGTTTAGGAGATACAGAATGAACACAAAATGAAAGGCTCAAACCTTCGACTAAGTTGTGACCTTGACCTTGAGCAGACATGGCTGACTCAATAATTCTGCGCATTGTCTTGATGAGGTGATCATTTGACCCAAGTTTGATGAAAATCCTTCAAGGGGTTTAGGAGATACAGAACGGACACAAAATGGAAGGCTCAAACCTTTGACCTCGAGTTGTGACCTTGACCTTGAGCCGACATGGCTGACTCATGAGTTCTGCACATCGTCTTGGTGAGGTGATCATTTAATCCAAGTTTTATAATTATCATTCAAGAGGTTTAAAAGATACAGAGCGGACAAGAAATGGTAGGCTCAAACCTTTGACCTCGAGCTGACATGGCTGACTCCTGGGTTCTGCACATCGTCTTGATGAGGTGATCATTTGATTCAAGTTTCATGATTATCCTTCAAGGGGTTTAAGAGATAGAGCGGACACGAAATGAAAGGCTCAAACCTTTGACCTTGAGTTGTGACCTTGAACTTGAGACGGCATGGCTGACTCATGGGTTCTGCACATCGTCTTGATGTGGTGATCATTTGACCCAAGTTTGATGAAAATCCTTCAAGGGGTTTAGGAGCTATGGAGCGGACACGTAAGTGTTACGGAAGGATGGAAGGAGACCATTCCTATAACCCCCCACCACTTGTGGCGGGGGATTTAACAAGAGGGCCAAGATGGCCCTAGGTCGCTCACCTGAGAAACAAACTATAACAGTGTAAACATGTTTAACCTAGTGATTTCATGAAAACAAATATTTTGGTCAATTTTCATTAAGATTGTACTAAAAATGTGGTCTCCAGTTTAAACAAGTATTTTCTTAGATATGACCCATTTTCGAACTCGGCCTAGATTTCATCAAAGCAATCTTTCTGACTTATTTTCATGAAGATCAATTGAAAAATACAGCCTCTATCGCATACACAAGGTTTTTCCTTGATTTGACCTAGTTTTTGACCCCAGATGACCCATTTTCAAATTCGGCCTAGATTTCTTCAAGGTTATCATTCTGACCTATATTCATGAAGATTAATTGAAAACTACAGCCTCTATCGCATACACAAGGTTTTTCCTTGATTTGACCTAGTGACCTAGTTTTTTACCCCAGATGACCCATTTTCGAACTCAGCCTAGATTTCATCAAAGTAATCATTCTGACCAATATTCATGAAGATCAATTGAAAAATACAGCCTCTATCGCATACACAAGGTTTTTCCTTGATTTGACCTAGTGACCTAGTTTTTGACCCCGGATGACCCATTTTTCGAACTCGGCCTAGATTTCATCAAGGTAATCATTCTGACCAATATTCATGAAGATCAATTGAAAAATACAGCCTCTATCGCATACACAAGGTTTATCCTTGATTTGACCTAGTGACCTAGTTTTTGACCCCAGATGACCCATTTTCAAACTCGGCCTAGATTTCATCAAGGTTATCATTCTGACCAATATTCATGAAGATCAATTGAAAAATACAGCCTCTATCGCATACACAAGGTTTTTCCTTGATTTGACCTAGTGACCTAGTTTTTGACCCCAGATGACCCATTTTCAAGCTTGGCCTAGATTTCATCAAGGTACTCATTCCGACCAATATTCATGAAGATCAATTGAAAAATACAGCCTCTATCGCATACACAAGGTTTTTCCTTGATTTGACCTAGTGACCTAGGTTTTGACCCCAGATGACCCATTTTCGAACTCGGCCTAGATTTCTTCAAGGTAATCATGCTGATAAAATTTCATGAAGATCAGTTGAAAAATACAGCCTCTATCGCATACACAAGCTAAATGTTGACGGACAACAGACAGACGACGGACGCCAGACATTGAGCGATCAGAAAAACTCACCTGAGCATTGCTCAGGTGAGCTAAAAATGGTAAAGTCTTATATATTTCCACAACATATTATCTGTTGGTAATTAAGTTTGAAAGCCTTCTTAAGGTATTGGACCCGTAATAGAGTATCTCCTTTGAGGAACCCTAGAAAAAAATGATTTTTATTTTATTTTGTGTTTTATAATTGTTCAACAATAGTTTGATGTTTCTTTTACCAAAATTAATGCTGTAATGAATTCTCTGCAAACGTTTTAGATAGTGGCCATCACACTGAATTTTCTCTTCTTGAGCGCGAGGAAATACCATAAATTATACAAAATCTACAAAAAAACGCACCGTAAAAGTTGTTTAAAATTTGCAACACAGTGTCAAACATGGTCAACTTTAAGAATATACCAAGCAAATGCCATTTTGTAAACATTACTATTAGGGGTCCAATACCTTAAGAAATAGAGCAATACTTTTCTGATATCTAAAATTTTCATTTTTTGTTGTTGTACGATTTGGAGGTCAGTGTCTTTAAGCAACATCTTGGAAATTACACTAACAAAGCCATCAAAGACATCTAGACACACCTGAAGTATGGTGACATGATGAGCAGAAATTCCTGTAATTTTGGCAAACTTTCATGCTTCTCCAAACTTCTGTTTGTTCATTAACTGGTCAATCACAGACAAACATTCCTTCTCATACTGTTGTGATGAAGATGTGAGCAGAGCTGAGAAATTCACCCGCCATATCTCTCCCTCCTCTATACACTGTAGCATCTGGCTCTGTCTACAGAAATCTGGATCTGCAATGCATAAATAGACAAATGTGTGAGTTATTTGACTCAATTTACTGAAAATCTGAATCTACATTGTATTTACCAGATATACTGCAGCCTTAACATTAATACAAGTAACTTACACCCATGCCCTTTAATGCCAGACTGTCACAAAATAGGCCCGTCTAAATATTGAGTTATGTATCATAAAGGTAATAATGTTGATGTTTTATGCCTTTTTAACTCCAAAAAAAAAGAGTTTGACTGGACAAGGCTAATTTCGCAGATTTCAAGTAATTCAAGGGCCATAATCCAAGAGTGCCTAGGGTGATTTGAATGGTTATTGAACTTAAGCCAAGATATACCCACAAACATTGTCACCAAGTTTGGTGAAGATCGGATGAAAACTGTTTGACTTAGAGGGCAGACAAGACTAAATTCGCATTTTTTTTAGTAATTCAAGGGCCATAATCCAAGAGTGCCTGAGGCAATTTAGCTAGTTATCAAAACTGGCCGAGATATTATGCCCACAAACATTGTCAGCAAGTTTGGTGAAGATTGGACGAAAACTGTATGAATTAGGGAGTGGACATGCTTTTGGATGCAGAATGCCGCTCATCCGCCACGGGTGTTCACATGATACACCCCGCTCTTTCATGACTTGGGCATTTAAACACTAAGGTGTAGCCAGTATAGATGAGTGGTGGTTGAACTATTTTTAGAAACAAAGAAACAACACTTCATATAATTGAAAACATTGAGTTTCTCTATAGAGGAGCAACATAGTTTGCCTTTAAGAAAATTGAAGGACCTAATGAACTCATATGCTTTGCGAGAAGGCAAATATGTGGATTAACTTTTCTGTACAACTCCTGAGGTTCTATCAAAACCATGAACATCTTTCCTTCATTTACAGTCAAACCTATGTTGATAATCACCTGTGAAAAAGGACCACCTGTTAGCAGAAACCGCCTGTAAAAGAAATCAACTGCCTCTACAAACTACTGGACTTGTTTCCAACTGAGTTTCAACCTGTGAATAAACACCATTTGCAGATTACTTTTAGAGATGTTATACACAGTGGTTAAACCATTTTAAAATGTGTAAGTATAATACAAAATACAGATGTTTCATCATTACTATTATTAATTTCCTGTACTTAAATATAAGTTAATAATAACCATGTTTGATATGAGAAGTTTTCCCAAACAAAAGCTGTTGTACAGTTGAACATGCGGCCATCTGTATTAAGCAGGCACCTGCTTTATGGAGCCAGTTAGCTAACTTCCCAAAACTTTGTTCTAGTGATGAGAATCGGACAGCTGAAGCAGAATCAATATATATCGGTCCAATTCTGATCTCTCTCCGATTCAATTAATCGAAAGAATCGGCACCGAAAGATCAATACAGACTTTTGTAATGTGGCAATATGGTAGTAACAGCAAACCTTTCTCAAGACTCAGATTATTGTATGACTACTTTTATTACTTTTTATGAAGAATTCTATGACACAGCTGCTGTACTGTACAGCCTTTAGCAACTGTTGGGCAATTATGGCCCAGTTGTTCGAATATTTTATCGGCTGTTAACCTATCTGCCGGTTAGATCTTGATTCAAAATATTTGTCTTGATGGGATCTTTTTTTATTTCAATATAAAGGCAGTCCTTAGCTAAAAGATTTGTTTTTTCAAATTCTTCTAAAATGTGGACATATAGCCTTAAAAGATAACCAACCCATAGCTTAACCGGCTGTTCAAAGGTTCGAACAAATAAGTCCAAACTGCGATCTGGGAGGAACTATTGGACCAAATGCAAAAGTAACTATAGTCTGTCCCACCTAATTTTGGACCTCCGATAATTTATTTATACTGTACATAAAATTGTCAAAAAATACATCGTTAATACCAGAAGGTTAATATCTCTAGGCACCTTTTTCATTTTTTTTTGAAAAAATGTAAAATGAAGTTAAAAATCAAGATTTTATGTTTTTCCCAATAGACTTGCATTGTAAAACGACGCGACGTTCATTCATCGTCATTTGGGGGTTTGCTCACAGTTAGCGACGTCATATACATTATGTATATTTATTGTTGAAACAAGAGGGCCATGATGGCCCTGTATCGCTCACCTGAGTACCATTGCTCAAAATGGTATGATCAAGTTTTGACATAGAGCACATAGGCATATACATTTTAACAAGATTTGAATAAATTTTGTAGAGGTCTACTAGGCAATGCTACATGTCAAATATCTAAGATCTAGGCCTTCTGGTTTATTTTTAGAAAATTTTGAAGATTTTTCTATCTATAGTCAAGTAACCCCATGGGGTGGGGTCAATTTGACCCCGGGGGTCATGATTTGAATAAATTTTGTAGAAGTCTACTAGGCAATGCTACATGTCAAATATCTACGACCTAGGCCTTCTGATTTATTTTTAGAAATTTTTTGAAGATTTTCCGATGTAAAATCAAGTGACCACGGGTGTCATGATTTGAATAAATTTTGTAGAGGTCCGCTACGCAATGCTACATGTCAAATATCTAAGTTCTAGGCCTTCTGGTTTATTTTTAGAAAATTTTTGAAGATTTTCCTATGTAAAAATCAAGTGACCCCTGGGGATGGGTCAATTTTGACCCCAGGGGTCATGATTTGAACAAATTTTGTAGAGGTCCACTAGGCAATGCTATATGTCAAATATCTAAGCTCTAGGCCTTCTGGTTTACTTTTAGAAATTTTTTGAAGATTTTACTACGTAAAATCAAGTGACCCCTGGGGCGGGGTCAATTTTGACTCCGGGGGTCATGATTTGAACAAATTTTATAGACGTTCACTACGCAATGCTACACGTCATGTATCTAAGCTCTAGGCCTTCTGGTTTATTTTTAGAAAATTTTTGAAGATTTTCCTATGTAAAATCAAGTGACACCTGAGGCGGGGTCAATTTTGACCCCGGGGTCATGATTTGAATAACTTTAGTAGAGGTCCACTAGGCAATGCTACATGTCAAATATCTAAGCCCTAGGCCATCTGGTTTTTGAGAAGAAGATTTTTTAAGATTTTCCTATGTAAAATCAAGTAACCCCTGGGGCGGGGTCATGATTTGAACAAATTTGGTAGAGGTCCACTAGGCAATGCTTCACACCAAATATCTAAGCTCTAGGGCTTCTGGTTTTTGAGAAGAAGATTTTTAAAGTTTTTCCTTTTGGTTGCCATGGCAACCAGAGTTCTGCATGGAATTCAATTCTTTGAACAATTTTGAAAGGGGGCCAACCAAGGATCATTCCTGTGAAGTTTGGTGTAATCTGCCCAGTGGTTTTCAAGAAGAAGATTTTTTTTACAAATTGTTGACGGACAACGGACATCAAGCGGTCACAATAGCTCACCTTGTCAAAAAAAAAAAGGAATGGAAATATATATATGTATATATATATCGTAAAATTATAAAATGACTTCACACGCTCGCTTAGTTTTCCTTAAATTTTAATACAAAAGTCACAAACTAGTTTCGCCGTGAATGGCTCATCAGTGTGTCTCATCTATATATATATATAGATATATGCATATATTTATTTTTTTAGGGGGTGGAGGGTGCAGGGGAACGGGAGAGGAAACAAAATTTCACATGTTGATTATAAATATTGATTGAAAATTAAAAATGAAAAAAAAAAAAAAAAAAAAAAAAAAAAAGGGGGTACAAGGGTGAAGTTGGGTGGGGAGGGCAAGAGGATGCATGATCAGTGGTGGGCATGACTGGGTGGAGGAGTGAGGTGGGGGAATGGTACAACTTGGAAGGTTTGAAAAAAATCTAAAATAAGAAATGAAAAAAAAATATTTTTTTGGGGAGGGGGGAGGAGGGGGTGTGACCAAGGCAAGTGGGTGACTAGGTATGGGTGTGCAACTTCACATGTTTATAATAAATGTTCACAGAAAAGAATGAAAGAAATTTAATGAAATTCTGCCAAATGGTAAGTTTGTTATGTACAAATATGTGGATATTTAGACAATTAAAGGGGAATAACTCTGAAGTTACAAAAGAAATCTGTACAAAATTGTGTGTGCACAACCACATTATAGTGCTCTAAATTCTGTTGAAGTTTCATAGTTCAAGGTCAAATATATCAAAAGTTATGATGCAGAAATTGCCATATCTATAGATCTATAGTACCCTATATAGTTAACACTAGAAACTTCTAAGGGCCGTAACTCTGGTGTTACTTGGGAAATCTGTCTGAAACTTGATGGGCCCAATAACCTCATAGTGGTGAACATGTATATGAAGTTTGTTTGAAAACAAGAGGACCATGATGGTCCTGAATCGCTCACCTGTCCCAACATGACCCAGTTTTGAACTGAGTATGACGTCATTTTTTTCCCTATTATTTGACATAGTGACCTAGTTTTTCAGCTCATGTGACCCATTTTTGAACCTGACCTAGATATCATAAAGATGAACATTCAGACCAACTTTCATACAGATCCCATGAAAAATATGGCCTCTAGAGAGGTCACAAGGTTTTTCTATTATTTGACCTACTAACCTAGTTATTGATGGCACGTGACCCAGTTTCAAACTTGACCTAGATATCATCAAGGTGAACATTCTGACCAATTTTCATGAAGATCCATTGAAAAGTATGGCCTCTAGAGAGGTCACAAGGTTTTTCTATTTTTAGACCTAATGACCTAGTTTTTGACCCCAGCTGACCCAGTTTCAAACTTGGCCTAGAGAGATCACAAGGTTTTTCTATTATTTGACCTACTGACCTAGTTTTTGAAGGCACATGACACAGTTCTGAACTTGACCTAGATATCATCAAGGTGAACATTCTGACCAATTTTCATGAAGATCTTGTGAAAAATATGGCCTCTAGAGAGGTCACAAGGTTTTTCTATTTTTAGACCTACTGACCTAGTTTTTAACCACAGTTGACCCAGTTTCAAATTTAGCCTAGATATCATCAAGATGAACATTCAGACCAACCTTCATACAGATCCCATGAAAAATATGGCCTCTAGAGAGGTCACAAGGTTTTTTTATTATTTGACCTACTGACCTAGTTATTGATGGCACGTGACCCAGTTTCAAATCTGACCTAAATATCATCAAGATTCTGACCAATTTTCATGAAGATCCATTCAAAAGTATGACCTCTAGAGAGGTCACAAGTTTTTTCTATTTTTAGACCTAATGACCTAGTTTTTTACCGAAGCTGACCCAGTTTCGAACTTGACCTAGATATCATCAAGATGAACATTCAGACCAACTTTCATACAGATCCCATGAAAACAAGAGCTCGTCGAACACGAAATGCCCCCCTTGATGCATTCAGTAATTGCACAAGGAAAAGAAATTATATGCTCACTGTAAACAAAAGTTCTACCATTCTGGTTTAATCTGACCTTGACCTTTAACCTATTAACCTAACAAGAGATTACAGATTGATCTTGGCGTCAAATTTCATTTAGGTACAAAACAATGTGTATGTGGTCCAAATTTGAAAGCGGTGGCTTGAGAAATGTGAAAGCAAGTCACTAGATCAATTTCAAGGTAAAGTTCATTTCGGTAAACAGAACTATGCATGTGCTTCGAATCTGGAGGCTGTACCCTGAGAAATGTAAAAGTAGGTAATAGATAAAAATCAATGTCAAATTTCAATTCAGAACACAAAAATATGCATGCAATCCAAATTTGAAGCCTGTACCTTCAAAAATGTGAAAATAGGTCACAAGGTCAATCTCAAGATCAAAGTTCATTTCGGTACACAAAACTATGCATGTGGTTCAAATTTGAAGGCTGTAGCTTGAGAAATGTGAAAGTAGGTCACTAGGTCAAAATCAAGGTCAAATTTTATTTCGGAACACAAAACTATGCAAGTGGTCCAAATTTGAAGCCTGTATCTTGAGAAATATGAAAGTAGGTCACTAGGTCAATGTCAAGATCAAAGTTCATTTCCGTACACAAAAGTACGCTTGTGGTTCAAATTTGAAGGCTGTAGCTTGAGAAATGTGTAAGTAGGTCACTAGGTCAAAATCAAGGTCAAATCTTATTTTGGAACAAAAAACTATGCATGTGGTCCAAATTTGAAGCCTGTACCTTCAAAAATGTGAAAGTAGGTCACTAGGTCAATAACAAGGTCAAAGTTTTTTTCAGTACACAAACCTATGCATGTGGTCCAAATTTGAAGGCTGTAGGTACAGAAATGTGAAAGTAGGTCACTAGGTCAAGATCAAGGTCAACTCATGTCAAGGTTCATCTTGCCACTTAAAACTATAAATGTGGTCCAAATTTGAATGATGTAAGTTATGGACATGAAGATTCTAAGTTTTTCCCTGTATAAGTCTATATGAACCGTTTGACCTCTGAGGCGGGGCCATATTTGACCCGAGAGGGATAACTTGAACAACCTTGGTAGAGAACCACTAAATGATGCTACATTACAAAATACCAAAGCCATAGACTTTGTGGTTTTGACAAGAAGATTTTCAAGGTTTTTCCCTATATAAGTATATGTAAACCATGTGACCCCCAGGGCGGAGCCATATTTGACCCTAGGGGAATAATTTGAATAATCTTAGTAGAGGATCACTAGATGATGTCATATACAAAATATCAAAGCCCTAGGCCCTGTGGTTTTGGACAAGAGGTTTTTCAAAGTTTTTTCCTATATAAGTCTATATAAACCATGTGACCCTAGGGGTGGGGCCATATTTGACCCCAGGGAAATAATCTGAACAATCTTGGTAGAGGACCACTAGATTTTGCTACATACAAAATATAAAAGCCCTAGACCTTATGGTTTTGGACAAGAAGATCAGAAACCATTTAACTGTTCCTGGCCAATGTGACCTTGACCTTTGACCTAATGACCTCAAAATCAATAGGGGTCATCTGCTGGTCATGGCCAACCTAACTATCAATTTTCCTGACACTAGGCCCAAGCGTTCTTGAGTTATTGCCTGGAAACCATTTTACTGTTCCTGGTCACTGTGACCTTGACCTTTGACATACTGACCTCAAAATCAATAGGGATCATCTGCTGGTCATGACCAACCTCCCTATCAACTTTCGTGACCCTAGGCCTAAGCGTTCTTGAGTTATCATCCGGAAACCGTTTTACTCTTCAGGGTCAAAGTGACCTTGACCTTTAACATACTGACCTCAAAATCAATAGGGATCATCTGCTGGTCATTACCAACCTCCCTATCAACTTTCATGATCCTAGGCCCAAGTGTTCTTGAGTTATCATCCGAAAACTGTTTTACTCTTCAGGGTCACTGTGACCTTGACCTTTAACATACTGACCTCAAATCAATAGGGGTCATCTGCTGGTGATGACCAACCTCCCTATCAACTTTCATGATCCTAGGCCCAAGCGTTCTTGAGTTATCATCCGGAAACGGATAGGTCTACATTCCGACCGACCGACAGACCGACGGACCGACCGACATCTGCAAAACAATATACCCCTCCTTTTTCAAAGGGGGGCATAAATATGGCCTCTAGAGAGGTCACAAGGTTTTTCTATTATTTGACCTACTGACCTAGTTTCTAAGGCATGTGACCCAGTTTCAAACTTGACCTAGATATCTTCAAGGTAAACATTCTGACCAATTTTCATGAAGATCTTGTGAAAAATATGGCCTCTAGATAGGTCACAAGGTTTTTCTATTTTTACACCTACTGACCTAGTTTTTGACCGCAGTTGACCCAGTTTCGAACTTGACCTAGATATCATCAAGATGAACATTCAGACCAACTTTCATAAAGATCCCATGAAAAATGTGACCTCTAGAGTGGTCACAAGCAAAAGTTTACGGACGGACGGACGCTGCGCAATCACAAAAGCTCACACTGTCACTTTGTGGCATGTGAGTTAAAAATCAAAAATAAGGAATGATTTTTTTTTGGGGGGAGGGGGGGGGGGGGGGGGGGGGGGTGGTGATCAAGGTAAGGGGGTGACCAGGTGTGGGTACAAAACTTCACATGTTTACAATAAATGTTCATGGAAAAGAATGAAAGAAATTTAATGAAATTCTACCATATGGTAAGTTTGTTATGTACAAATATGTGGATTTATACACAATTAAAGGGCAATAACTCTTAATTTACATATAAATCCAAACGAAATTGTGTGTACACAACCATATTATGGTGATCTAAATTCTGTTTCAGTTTCATTGTTCTAGGTCAAATATATCAAAAGTTATGATGCAGAAATTGCAATATTTATAGTACCTTATTATAGTTAACACTAGAAACTTCTAAGGGCCATAACTCTGGTGTTACTTGGGCAATCTGACTGAAACTTGACGGGCCGCAAGAACTCATAGTGGTGAACATGTATATGAAGTTTTAAATAAATATTCCCAACAATTTCCTAGATATGGCTCCGGACGGACAACGCCATAACTATATCCCTCCGACTTTCGTCGGGGGATAACATTAGGACCATGATGGTCCTGAATCGCTCGCCTGTTCCCACATGACCCAGTTTTGAGTATGACGTCGTTTTTTCTATTATTTGACATAGGGACCTAGTTTTTGAGCTCATGTGACCCAGTTTCGAAATTGACCTAGATATCATCAAGATAAAAATTCTGACCAATTTTCATGAAGATCCATTGAAAAATATGGCCTCTAGAGAGGTCAAAAGATTTTTCTAATTTTAGACCTACTGACCTTGTTTTTGACCGCAGTTGACCCAGTTTCAAACTTGACCTAGATATCATCAAGATGAACATTCAGACCAACTTTCATACAGATCCCATGAAAAGTATGGCCTCTAGAGAGGTCACAAGGTTTTTTTATTTGATCTACAGACCTAGTTTTTGATGGCATGTGACCCAGTTTCAAACTTGACTTAGATATCATCAAGTGAACATTCTGACCAATTTTCATGAAGATCCATTCAAGGGTATGGCCTCTAGAGAGGTCACAAGGTTTTTCTATTTTAAGACCTACTGACCTAGTTTTTGACCGCAGTTGACCCAGTTTCAAACTTGACCTATATATCATCAAGATAAACATTCAGACCAACTTTCATACAGATCCCATGAAAAATATGACCTCTAGAGAGGTCACAAGGTTTTTTTTATTATTTGACCTACTGACCTACTTTTTGAAGACACTTGACCCACTTTCAAACTTGATCTAGATATCATCAAAATGAACATTCTGACCAATTTTTATTAAGATCCATCCACAAGTATGGCCTCTAAAGAGGTCACAAGGTTTTTCTATTTTTAGACCTACTGACCTAGTTTTTGACCGCACATGACCCAGTTTCGAAACTGACCTAGATATCATCAAGGTGAACATTCTGATCAATTTTCATGAAGATCCAATGAAAAATATGGCCTCTAGAGAGGTCACAAGGTTTCTCTATTTTTAGACCTACTGACCTAGTTTTGGACCGCACGTGACCCAGTTTCGAACTTGACCTAGATATCATCAAGGTAAACATTCTGACCAACTTTTAAAGATCCTATGGAAAATGTGACCTCTAGAGTGGTCACAAGCAAAAGTTTACGGATGGACGCACGGATGACGGACGCCACGCGATCACAAAAGCTCACCTTGTCACTTTGTGACAGGTGAGCTAAAAATCAATAACAATCAGATCAGGATAAGAAAATACATTGGCTTTACCTTTTTCTAAAAGTTTTTGAAATCTAAAGTAGGTTGCCAGAACGTCTGCTAGTCCTGTGAATTGCCGATATTTTATGATCATTTCTCTTGATTTATGATAATAAGAGATACTATCAAATGCTGTTAAATTGTCTTTGCATCACCACAATATGTCAAACATTTTCTTTAAACTCAAGAATTATGCAATGTTTATGCAAGTGTACAAGTATCGGGACATAAAATTTTGGATATCCGGATTTTGACTAATAAAAAATTTTGAGGCGGGGGGGTTTCAGATAGGGGCGGGCGGGGATGAGAAACTAAAAACTAATTTTCTATTGCCTTTTATTTATTTATTTATTTATTTTATTAATTTCCCTTTGTTGTTACTATAGATTAAACTTATATGATAACTATTTTATAATTGGCCAAAATAAATCCATATGAAAACAACTGTAGGTTTTATGTATGCAAATTTTAATCCAAGTGTTTTGTTATAACACATTGTATATATAGTACATTATTGTTTATACATCATTGACATGTATCAATTCATTATGTTATACTGCAGCACAAACAATAATGTGCCTTCCAGTAGGGGACTTTGTATTGCATGGCAATACTTCATTCAATTGTTAAATGTATATCTATAGTCCTTTCCGCTGGTCTAAATGTAGTGTCATGATCAAAGATAAAACATCGTACTGACTAAGGCAGAGCCAAAGACACGCACTGACCGCCAGCTGTGACGTCTTCATCGTTTTACGTCAAAATAATGCAATGTTGTACACATTTTACAATGAAAAATGAACAAAGGCTGCAACTATTTGTATTTAACTTTTCTACTTATAAGTTGGCTGGATTTTATAATAAAACAATTGTTGCTTTTTAAGTTCAGTCGATATGTGGATATACTGACCTGGTAAAAGCAGTATCAACCTTGGGCTGTGCCCTCAGTCAATATCATTTTTATCAGGTTGAAAAATCCACATCATCGACCTCACCAAAAGGCAATAATTGTTTAATATAGCAACAGCAAAAAATGGCCATGTTTTCTTTGTTTTACTATACAAAATCAATGTTATTACTATGCCTAAACATGTTCTAAAGTTCTCTATGAAGTTGGCTAGATTGTCAGATTCCTTTTTTATTCAAAAAACTCTCTCCAAAAAGGTGCCAACTGACGATATCAGGTAACAGGAATTTGCTTTGGTATAAATTTATTTCTCTGCAAATATCAAACTACATTGTATTTCCTAGAAGGACAGATAAAAGTGACTTCATGTGCAACTGGATGTTCCAATTTTAGTGACCTAAATGCACCTACAACAGGCATACATACTGCAGATTTTACCAACAAATTCTAAAATTATTTCAGTAATCACACTTTCAGATTGTAAACAAAAAATAATTTTGCTTATGTTAGTGAAATACACAACTATATACTGTTGAACATAACAGATATATTAAAATGTACAATCGTGAAACTCATATAAAATGATGTTCATGAAAAGTCAAAATTTACCTTTTTCTAAAGAAATGAAGCAGTAAGATTGAAAGTTTTTTGATGCTGCGGGTATTTCTCCTTAAATATCTGTTTCTCTTGAGCTGTCCATACACTGATATATTTTCTCTCTTTGTATTCCTCCATACAGCTGGTGACAGGTCTATACTTGTTGACAATCTTGAGACCATGCTGCTGCACATCAAACATCATCAGAGGAATTACAGCTATGTTCTCATTTACCTGTCTTCCTCCTGTCAAAACAGATTATGCCAAAAATCCTTTTAAGCTATATATATGTTGATGCATAGGTCGAGCCGGCTTAGACTCTTTCCTACAGAGCACAGGTGGCAGTAACGTACCTAGGATACAGTATGGGTCCATGAGCCATATGCACTTAAATTTATTACAACTATAATGTTTTCTTAGGAAAAAAATGACAAAAAACCATTTTGAAAATTTTTTTGCTCCTGTGACAATGAGCCATGAGAAAGGTAGATATGAACAGTTTGACAGGTGCATTGCTTCCAGGTCCGTATTTTTTTTTCAAAACAATATTGGCCGCCTTCTAGGCAGAAGATTAATCTAACAGAAAAACCTTACTTCAAAACCCAGTTCCAAACCGTTTACGCATCACGAGCGAGCAACGGCGTATGAAATGATAGTGATTTCTCCACCCGAATAAATCCCACACATTTTTCGCACCGAAGTCTCCCCCCTAAAACACATCAAGTACTCCGTCCCAGTTAAAAATAACGTTACAACCGGTCAGAACAGGCCAAATGCAAACTAACAAGACCAAACATCAAGTTCAACACTTCGTAATTACTTACAAATTCGCTATTTAACTTTTTCGCTTTCGGAAATTACCTTCGCCTGCCATGATTACCGTTGACAAGACAGTGGTTGTAAAGAACGTTTTCATTGGCGGAGACAGTTTACGTATTTCAAACGTAGCGATAAAATCCAAAGAGTACCCAAATATAAACAAGCAGTGATGGCTCGCGAAGATTATTTACCAAATTCAAATAAATAACAACTGGTAAGTAATTAAGTAAAATTGAACCTTATTTTTAGTCTTGTTAGTTTACATTTAGCATATTCTGACTGCTTGTAGCACTATTTTTAACTGACATAGTGTACTTGATTTGTTTTAGGGGGGAAATTTCGGTGCGAAAAATGTGTGGGATTTATTCGGGTGGAGAAATCACTATCGTTTCATACGCCGTTGCTCGCTCGTGATGCGTAAACGGTTTGGAACTGGGTTTTGAAGTAAGGTTTTTCTGAAACATTAATCTTTTGCCTAGAAGGCGGCCAATCATTGATAAGGAAATATTGTTTTTAAAAAAAAATACGGACCTGGAAGCAATGCACGTGTCAAACTGTTCATATCTACCTTTCTCATGGCTCAGTGTCACAGGAGAATTTTTTTTTTCAAAATGGCTTTTTGTCATTTTTTCCCTAAGAAAACATTATAGTTGTAATAAATTTAAGTGCATATGGCTCATGGACCAATACTGTATCCTAGGTACATTACTGCCACCTGTGCTACAGAGGTGAAGGCCCCAGGTTAAAAGCCTAAGTCAAAAAAGATATAATTTTGACAAAATATAAGCTAGAGTTATGTAACTTTGCCTATGACCAGTTGTTCAAAACTTTAACTGGCTGTTGAAATAACTGCTGGTTAAATTTTGATTCAAAGCACTAGTCTTGATGGGAGAAACAAGTATAATGTCTTTATTTTATTGTAAAGATATTTCAAAGTTCATAATTCTTAACTCATACAATTGTTATTCTAAGTCTTCTAAAATGTCGAAAAATAACCCTAAAAGTTAATCAACCATTAGCTTAATCACCTGTTTAAGTTTTGAACAACTGGGCCCTGATCTTCTCATGATGCAAAAGATGTGTGTTTTGAACGCATTTCACCTGGTTGTTTTTGAAAAACTTTTTTGCATGCAAAACATTACCAGAAATTCTTAAGTAAAAAGGTGCAGATTTTTGACATTGTAGAAGCTTGAGTGAGTTAACTTGTCCTGTGAAGTCATCTCATGATGCAAAATACATTATGTGAAGTTTGAATACATTATGCCTTGTAGTTTTAGAGAAATCTGCTCACATGCAAAACTGATGTGACTAAGTGGCAGCTATGAAATGGTCAAGTCAATATCTATTTAAATAGTCTGAGAATAATAACAAGAAATATAAGCTCCAGTGAGCTTTTTGCACTGACTTTGCCATCAAAAAACATGCGCACTGCGCATCATCTCCATGTGGTGAACATTTGTGTCAAGTTTGTTTGACACAAAACAAAGCCATATGACCTTTTACCCCTAAGTGTGACCTTGACCTTGAAGCAAGCCTCCGAAACATGCACTCTGCATGTTGTGTTTATGTGGTGAACATTTGTGCCAAGTTTGGTTGATATCCTTCAAGGGGTTCAAGAGTTACAGAGCGGACACAAAATTACTAATGGACATATGGACAGACAGATGGACACCGGGGGCATAACATAATACATCCCTTCTGTAGTGATGGGCCGACAATCAGCGACAATCGGATAATCATCGGCCGTGCATTCATGATCGCGATCGCCAACTATACTTTTCCCTGACCGATTAATTACTTGGCACCCTAAACAAATAATTTAGTTGTTTCTGATCTTTTTCTTTCTGGTATTTACGGTTCTTTGGGGTCAGTTACGCCAAGGAAACTACTCTTCTGCAAAAAATGGCTTCCTCCAATGTCTCGGAAGAACTCTAGGTTATCTATGATCACCCAGATTTTGGAAGATATACGGCTTTTACAAAATTAAGCCGAGAAAATAGTCAAACTCTCAAAGTGCTGGATTTTCATTTGATTTCTGACAGTAAGGAGGCAGTAAACAGTTTTGAGCTGTTAGTGTCGAATTGGCCGGGGTGAAATTTACAAATAAGAGACAATTTACGGAATGAAGTGCATATTTGAACTTCTAAATAATAATAATTGCTAGAATTGAAGTTTCAGCGGCTAGAATTGAGTTTCACTTATTTAAAAAAAATCAGTTGAGTAGCCTTGATCTTGATAGTATGACGTAATGACTTGCAGGAGCATATACATGCTTCCTCTGAGCTAGCTTAAAGTGGGGTTGTCATTTTAGCAGGGGCCTCAGGAAAACTGGAACAGTGAAAAAATGGTACGGATGGCACATATATTTGAGCTTATTTTCAGATTTTACAGTGTTACTGGAGTATGGAAAAGTGTAGCAGTTGGGGCTATCATTTTCAGGGAATTTTCTGCAGCGATTTAAAAATTGGCAAATTTAGCTTTTTTCGTCATCAGTTTCCGCGACTGGGAGAGCATAAAATTCAGGTCTTGTAAACAGAAAACTAGATATTAGAGATGTATTGTAGATGGTTTGTAACGATAGACATACAGTGGTGTTAATGTTGCAATATCTTTATTTCAGGTGTGTGGTTACAGACTTTTGTGTGAGGTTTTGAAAGTTAGGTAGGCGACTCTAGGCCGAGAAGCTCAGAAAACTGTTTACTGCCTCCTAAAACTCAGTCTGCAGACTTGGCACCGAACAGTACCACCTCAGATTAACAGGTTCGATAGAGTGCTGTGTGATCTGCTTTGTAATAGATACATATTGTCCAGCACTTCAAGGGTTAAAAGGTCTAATGTCATGAGCAGAGGAAATTGTTAAGTGATATGGGATAAATAAGACATTTCAGAATAATAAAAGCGCTGATATATTGCTTACTTTTTATTGTATGCATCATACATTAAGAAATAAAGACAATGCTGTCTGAATGTTACTTCACACACATTTGTTTTTCCGGCTTATGAATAGAAATACCTTGATTTGGTGATAAACATGACACAAGCGATTATTTATATTTTTTTATTTCATCACTCTTTGCTCGCTTCAATAAATGATGATTTGAATAAAAAAAAAATATTTTTTTTCCCGCTCGCTTGCCCCAGATATTTTTGAAAAAAAATCCGAAGAACAAGACATCAATTTGGTGTGGCCTTAGACATGGATCTTGGTTTTCAAACAGTTATTCAACTCTAGAAAAGGCAGTGTTGATCACATATTTTTGGGGTATATAAAATTGAACAAAGTTTTGTGTGCCATGAACTAGAGATTGCAGAGCACACTATTGTGGATTGGAAAAATTTTGCTAGGGAGGTTTGTGTTGAAATCTTGAAGAGGTTTTCAGAGCAGATGGGTAGAGTAGGTAAGATTGTTGAAATCGATGACAGCAAGTTCGGTAAATGAAAATACCACAAAGGACGACGTGTAGAAAGTGTGTAGGTTTTTGGTGGCATTGAACGAGACAGTAATTAAAAGATCCTTTTTTAAATGTGTTGCAGGCAGAAGTGCAGACACAGTGGTTTCTATTATTAAACAGTACATTCTCACTGGTACATTTATATATTCAGACTGCTTGTGAGCATATGCCAGCCTTAATGTAGAAGGTTTTAGGTATCTCACCGTGAACCACAATATTACATTTGTTGACAAAGACATGGGTGTTCACATAAATACAATCAGGAATACTTGGTGAGCTCTTAAGGCATCATTACCGAGAAATGGCAGCACCAAATCATTGTATGACAGCTACTTTGCACACTACTGTATCTGAAAACAGTACCTAGTACAAGCTGAGGACCCATTTTTGAAATTTTTTGAACTGATAAAGCAAATATATCACCCTTTGTACAACCCTACAGACATAGAAATTAAAGCATACAATGAAAAAAAACAAGAGGGCCATGAAGGCCCTGTATCGCTCACATGACCTATTGACCTAAAGATCATCAAGATTAACATTCTGACCAAGTTTCATTAAGATATGGTCATAAATGTGATCTCTAAAGTGATAACTAGCTTTTCCTTCGATTTGACCCAGTGACCTAGTTTTTGACCAGACATGACCCAGATTTAAAACTGACCTATAGATAATCAAGCCTAACGTTCTGACCAAGTTTCATTAAGATATGGTCATAAATGTGGCCTCTACAGTGTAAACTAGCTTTTCCTTTGATTTGACCCTGTGACCTAGTTTTTCACCCTACATGACCAAGTTTCGAACTTGACCTAAAGATCATCAAGATTAACATTCTGACTAAGTTTCATGAAGATACAGTCATAAATGTGGCCTCTACAGCGTTAACAAGTTTTTCCTCTGATTTAACCTAATGACCTAGTTTTTGACCCCGGATGACCCAATATGAAATTCGTCCAAGACTTTATTGACGGTAACATTCTAGCCAAGTTTTATTAAGATTGGGCCTAAACTGTGACCTCTAGAGTGTTAACAAGCCTTTCCTTTGATCTGACCTGGTGACCTAGTTTTTGACCCAAGATAACCCAATATCAAACTCGTCCAAGATTTTATTAATGATAACATTCTGACCAAGTTTCATTAAGATTGAGCCAAATATGTGACCTCTAGAGTGTTAACAAGCTTTTCCTTTGATTTGACCTGGTGACCTAGTTTTTGACCCCAGATGACCTAATATCAAACTCGTCCAAGATTTTATTGAGGGTAACATTCTGACCAAGTTTCATTAAGATTGGGCCAAAATTGTGACCTCTAGAGTGTTAACAGTCAAATTGTTGACGAAGACGCCGCCGGACGCGGCACGGCGAACAGCTACTAGACAGTACAAAATAGGGCAGAAACTGTACCCTCAAGAATCAACTAATATATTTGGTGTATTTTTTTAAGGGCTACTGCCCCCACATTCCTCTGCTTTGGTATCCCCTCTACCTCTACCTCTACCCCCTCCCTACCCCCACCCCCCTAAAAAAATAGAGAGCAATAACGTTTGAATATATTATTTACTGGGGCTGCTGCCTCCACACCCCCGCTTAACCTGCAATGAAAGTAATCAAACACCAAGACAAGAGGGCCATGATGGCCCTATATCACTCACCTGTTATCATTGCACTTGAGGACAAGAAGGTCCTCAGAAAAAATATCAAAGTCCAAAGGACAGGAACAACAAAGGGAAGAAATTTAACCAAAAAGAAAAAAAAATCTTACAAGGTACAGATATGTCAAAATACACCTAAAAATTGGAGGTACCATCCATGTTGTACCATAGACAAGAGGGTCATGATGACTCTGGATTGCTCACCAGAGTAATATGAGCTACATGTTTCAAATGTCAAACTGATGATTTTTAGAAATTTTTTGGAAGATTTTCCGATGTACGATCAAGTAACCCCTGGGGCGGGGCCAATTTTACCCCGAGGGTCATGATTTGAACAAAGTTTGTAGAAGTCTACTAGGCAATGTTACATATCAAATATCTAAGATCTAGGCCTTCTGGTTTATTTTTAGCAAATTTATGAAGATTTCCCTATGTACAATCAAGTAACCCCTGGGGCTGGGTCAATTTGACCCTTGGGGGTCAAGATTTGAACAACTTTTGTAGAGGTCCACTAGGCAATGCTACATGTCAAATATCTAAGCTCTAGGCCATCTGGTTTTTTCTAAGAAAATTTTGAAGATTTTTCTATGTACAATCAAGTAACCCCATGGGGCAGGGTCAATTTGACCCTGGGGGTCATGACTTGAACAAATTTTGTAGAGTCTACTAGGCAATAACATATGTCAAATATCTAAGCTCTAGGCCTTCTGGTTTATTTTTAGAAATTTTTTGAAGATTTTCCTATGTAAAATCAAGTGACCCCTGGGGCGGGGTCAATTTTGGCCCCGGGGTCATGATTTTAACAATGTTGTAGAGGTCTACTAGGCAATGCTACACGTCAAATACCTAAGCCATAGGCCTTCTGGTTTATTTTTAGAAATTTTTTTAAGACTTTCCTATGTAAAATCAAGTGACCCCTAGGGCGAGGTCATGATTTGAACAATTTTAGTAGAGGTCCACTAGGCAATGCTACATGTCAAATATCTAAGCTCTAGGGCTTCTGGTTTTTGAGATGAAGATTTTTTAATATTTTCCTATGTAAAATCAAGTGACCCCTGGGGCGGGGTCACTTTTGACCCCGGGGGTCATGATTTGAATAAAATTTGTAGAGGTCTATTAGGCAATGCTACATGTCATATATCTAAGCTCTAGGCCTTCTGGTTTATTTTTAGAATTTTTTTGAAGATTTTCCTATACATGAGTACCATAACTATTTTAAATTAATAAAGAGTATTCCAAAAAGCAGCATTTTGTGGGAAGCAAACGCATTAAGACTCTATACTGAAAACTTCGAAGTGTTGTATCATATATGACCTAAAATTTCTTTAATAATAATAGGGACAATACATTAATTAATAAAATAAAAACCATTGATAAACCTAATCAATTACTATATAAAATGGAAATAAAATGTATGCTCATTGAAGACATAAAAGCAGAAAACAAATGGAACAATGTTTTTGAAGATCGCGACATTAACTGGAAGCGTATATATACAGTACCGCTTACAACTACTATTGATACAACACTTCCAAGTTTTCAGTATAGATTCTTAATGCGTTTGCTACCCACAAACAAATATTTATATACATGTAAACTGATCTCCAGTAATCTATGTGATTTCTGCAACATGAATATTGAAACAACCTAGCATCTGTACTGGGAGTGCCAGCAAGTACAGGCTTTATGGAACAGACTTAACAATTTTTTCAAAAACTAAAAATATCCCCTATACTGGTTCAGTGCCTAAATCCGGACAGTGCTTAATTATTTCGACACCGTTTCAAAATGCTTTACGATCATAATTTTTTACTGAAATGAACAGAACCAACGCAAACGAAAGCTTTGATGGCCAGCTGTCAACTACAGTTTACGAATGTAAGCTTTTCCAGAAAAAACTACCTTTATATATCCGCACCGCATAAAGTAAACATTTTGTGTGTTGGGGGATGACGTCATACCGCGCACCAGTTATTTGAGGTGCAAAGAGGTACTGATTAAGTAAGAAAATTATTCTGCCTATTGCAGACAACTCTTTTTGTTTGCTGATCAAAACTGATGTAAAAACATGTTTTAAAATTCTGTACTACCCTCAGTATTTATTTAAAAGATCTAACCAATTTCTGTTATATATCAATTAATTCAACCAGCATTTTGCAGACAAGGGAAGCAATTCATTAGGTAAAATTGGCGCAGTATCATTATAATGATCCCCGTAGTTGTGTCAAAATGTATAACGACAGCGACAAAATAAACATGACTTTTTTTTTGTAAGAAAAAATAATTTTAAACATCAATTTTTGCTCAGATAAATTTGATTATATTATTGTTATATTTGGCAATTATATAAAGTTAGAAACTAGTCCATATGATCGCGTGATGAACAGGTAAATAAAATTTTTTTTGGACGGAGATATTTTGTATATATTTACACGACTGTATTTCACTGCTTTATTTTAAATGAAGTCTTGTTTATTGTTATTTTTGGATGCACATATTCGTTGCATTTTATACCCAAATAGTGTCCGAATATATAAGCACTCTGAAGGTCAATTTTGACAGCTTTTACTGGCCCAATTCGGATGACATTTTTATGTTGAAATCAGCAATATACGATTTTGTTGTTTTGCAAAGAGATTTACCCTCCTGAAATTTGGAGTCATTTTACTTTTGGGCTTCATCCGAATTTTCTGCACACTTTGGGGTTTAATTTTGTGATGATATTTAGTATTTGAGATGACAGGGCAGTCAACGGATTTGTTTCCATTTCACCTGCCAAGATTGGTGGAGAACAGTATACAACATCGAGGTTTCTGTAGTCTATGGAGCTGTTTATGAAGCGGAATAAAGTAATAGGCAGTAAATCATTAAAATGAACCTTTTTCTTATGTGCAAATACAGAAACATAGCTTAAAATTGTTCACTGCCTCTTTGCTGGCAAGTCAAAATGACATTTTTGCAGGAAACTCTTCAACTGGGGTGCGAAGGTGGCAGGGGAGTGCAGATTTGCGAATTCCACATTGACGTGTGGGTACCAGTGTTGAAATATCCATAGAAATCTCGTTTTTGCTTATTTCTCTTTGAAACTACTATGGACTATTGCAGATACTATAGACTACATAAAGACAACTCTCCGGTCCTATGCACCTGTCGCTTTCCATGCCAGATGTAGTGCAAATTGGCCAAATCACCCAAATTTTATAGACCAAAATTAACCTAACCGGGCCTTACTTTGAACTCTGCCATTCATCTATTTTGTATTTTTAAATCCAATTTCGTAGCATTTATGTATAGTGCGAACATAGATGCATACCCAGGTGGTGTGGAATGTGTCTCCCAACCACCACTTTATTTCCCTAATTTTCACTTGAAAAAAAGTGGATGGATAACAGCCGAGCGTCTGGCCGACTTTTTGTTCTGATGTTTATGTTTTAGCCTCAACCGGAAGTACGGAGCTAGGAATTTTTAAACACCTGCCATGTAGAATCATTAACCGTTCCTCATTCCCCAGATATATTAAAGAATTAATAATGATAAATAACCAGTAAGATAGATATGCCTTTATATCTACCCTGTCCTGTTTATACAGAAAATCGACAGGGGCCAATCTACGAAACCGCTCCCCTGCCACCTTAAGTTTTTAAGATGTTTAAATAAAATAAAATGTAACCTGTCCTGAATCCTAAGACACTTATAGTGATATCAACTGAACAAAAAGTGTTGCCGTACCTTGCAAGATAGCCGGTGAATAAGCCAACAAAAGTGCCCACCCCTCCACGCAAAAATCAGCCAAAATTTGCATTCTGAATCAAAATAACCCCGAAAAACTATTTACTGCATTTTAAGTTAATTTCACATGATATTTACATTTTAAAGCCTTTCAAATGTTAAAACCATGTACTTTTAACATAATTTTGGTATACAAATGCAGATTACCGTACTTATCTTATCGGGACACCCTTTAAAGGCCACCCATCCATCCTTTTGGGCCACCCCAGCCACTATATAGCTTAATGGCATTGCTAGATATAGACACATGTGTTGCTTTTAAACAAAATGGCATGACTAGTCATTATTTAGGCACTAATTTCTTCTTTTGGCTGTTTTATGATACGAATCCTACTGGCTGGGGGTCCTTAGCTTCATTATTATATGGCCACCTACTGCCATTTTGGGACTCGCTAGGCCGAATTTAGTACTCAGGAATGAATAAAAACCACTATAGGTTACAGTTCATTCCGTAATGGATTTAAATACATGCAAAAAGTCAATATTTGAGTGGTTTGAAAATTTGTCTATTTTCCTTAAGGTGGCAGGGGAGTGCAGATTTGCGAATTCCACATTGACGTGTGGGTACCAGTGTTGAAATATCCATAGAAATCTCGTTTTTGCTTATTTCTCTTTGAAACTACTATGGACTATTGCAGATACTATAGACTACATAAAGACAACTCTCCGGTCCTATGCACCTGTCGCTTTCCGTGCCAGATGTAGTGCAAATTGGCCAAATCACCCAAATTTTATAGACCAAAATTAGCCTAACCGGGCCTCACTTTGAACTCTGCCATTCATCCATTTTGTATTTTTAAATCCAATTTCGTAGCATTTATGTATAGTGCGAACATAGATGCATACCCAGGTGGTGTGGAATGTGTCTCCCAACCACCACTTTATTTCCCTAATTTTCACTTGAAAAAAAGTGGATGGATAACAGCCGAGCGTCTGGCCGACTTTTTGTTCTGATGTTTATGTTTTAGCCTCAACCGGAAGTACGGAGCTAGGAATTTTAAAACACCCGCCATGTAGAATCATTAACCGTTCCTCATTCCCAAGATATATTAAAGAATTAATAATGATAAATAACCAGTAAGATAGATATGCCTTTATATCTACCCTGTCCTGTTTATACAGAAAATCGACAGGGGCCAAACTACGAAACCGCTCCCCTGCCACCGAAAGAAATGTGAACGATTCGTACTCAGTTCCGGTCGTATACACGCACATTCGTCCCCAAAATTTTCGTAACGCGAGACTTGGCGCTTCTAGACCGATTTTTGCACGACAATCGTAATTTTTACGCGACATTCTCACGTTATCGCGGCCTTGGCAGAACACTGTGGTTGTATAGAAAATACTAATTTTTAAACAGTTTCTTGACTATCTATATTTGCGTATATTCCCAGAAAAAGAAATAGCTTTAATTAAAGACAGATTAGATAAACATGAGTCCAAATGGTCTTTTTTAACTGAAGTTTAGCCACCCCAAAAATTTCATTTTCATTCTTTTTTAGCATAAATTGAATACAGGTTTTCAATTTAAATGGAAACGATCCCCTTTTTTTCTTCTTCTCTTATCTATCCCCATCCTTTTTCATCAACCAGCATCACATCTTCCTTTTAAAAAAACCTTTCCTTTTACATATATACATATGGAATATTATAACTGAATCAATACATATTTGATAAATATGATTGAAAAACTGAAACTTATATTTATTCATTGTGCTGTTTGCATTTTATTGCATTGCTTTTGTATACTGGATGATAGTATGTGTATGTTATTGTTTCATGTATGTAAAGGAATAAACGGGGTTACCCATATGGGGCCTCAAAAAAAAAAAAAAAAAAAAAAAAAAAAAAAAAAAAAAGATGACCTACATTCGAATTTGACCTAGATTTGATCAAGGCAATCATTCTGACTAAATTTCATCAACCTAGATTAAAAAATACAGCCTCTATCACATACAAAACGTTTTTTTTATATATATCCTAGTGACCTAGTTTTTGACTCCAGATCACCCATATTCAAACTTGACCTTAATTTCATCAAGGCTAGCATTCTAACCAAATTTCATGAAGATCAATTGAAACATAAAGTCTCTATTGCATACACAAGGTTTTTCTTTGAGTTGACCCAGTGACCTAATTTTTGACCAACGATGACCCATATTCTAACCTGACCTAGACTTCGTCACGGCAATCATTCTGACTAAATTTTATGAATATCCAGTGTAAAATGCAGCCCCTATTACTTACTTAAGGTTTTTCTTTAATTTGTCCGGGTGACCTAGTTTTTAAACCTAGATGACCCATATTCAAACTCCAGCTAGATTTCATATAGACAAACATTCTGATTAAATTTTATGAAGATTCGGTGTAAAATGCAGCCCCTATTGCATACACAAGGTTTTTATTTGATCTGACCTAGTGACCTAGTTTATGACCCCAAAAAACAAATATTCAAACTTGACCTAGATTTTATCAAGGCAATTATTTTGAACAAAATTCATGAAGATCAATTGAAAAATACAGCCTCTATCGCATACACAAGGTTTTTCTTTGATTTGACCTAGTGACCTAGTTTTGACCCCAGATGACCCATTCTCGAACTTGGTCTAGATTTCATCAAGGTTATCATTCTGACAAAATTTCATGAAGATCAACTGAACTAGAATGTGGTCATCTGCTGGTCATGATCAACCTCCCTACTAAGTTTAGTGATCCTAGGCCCATGCGTTCTTAAAGTATCTTTTCTCAAGGTACCGCCCGGAAAGGGTTTAACTGTTCTGGGTCAATGTGACCTTGACCTTTAGCCTACAGAAATCTATAGGGGTCATCTACAGGTCATGACCAACCTAACTATCAAGTTTCAGGATCCTAGGCCCAAGCATTCTCAAGTTATTGTCTGGAAACCGTTTAAATGTTCCGGGTCACTGTAACCTTGACCTTTGACCTAATGACCTTTAAATCAATAGGGGTCATCTGCCGGTCATGATGAACCTCTCTATCATCTTTCATGACCCTTGGCCCAAGTGTTCTCAAGTTATTGCCCAGAAACAGATTAACTGTTCCTGGCCAATCTGACATTGACCTTTGACCAAATGACCTTAATTAATATCATTAGGGGTCATCTGCTGGTCTTGATCAATCTCTCTATCAATATTCCTGATCCTAGGCCCATCCGTTCTTGAGTTATCGCCTGGAAACCGTTTTACTGTTCCTGGTCACTGTGACCTTGACCTTTGATCTACTGACCTCAAAATCAATACGTGTCATCTGCTGGTCATGACCAACCTCCCTATCAGCTTTCAAAATACTAGACCCAAGCAATCTTGAGTTATCATCCGGAAACCGTTTAACTGTTCCGGGTCACTGTGACCTTGAAGTCTGACATACTGACCTCAAAATAAATAGAGGTCACCTGCTGGTCATGACAAATCTCCCTATCAACATTAATGAACCTAGGCCCAAGGGTTCTTGAGTTATCATCCGAAAAACGTTAACTGTTCAGGGTAACTGTGACCTTGACCTTTGACATACAGATCTTAAAATCAATAGGGGTAATCTGCAGGTGATGACCAACCTTCCTATCAACTTTCATGATCCTAGGCCTAAGCATTCTTGAATTATCATCCGGAAACGGACTGGTCTACATACAGACCGACTGGCCGACAGACATCTGCAAAACAATAAACCCCTCCTTCTTTGAAGGAGGGCATAATAAAATAATAAATGAAACCACTATCATGCAGACATGAAATTACTGACGCAGGGACGGACAAAGAGTGATCACAAAAGCTCACCTTGCCACTATGTGACAGGTGAGTTAACAAGAGGGTCATGATGACCCTGGATCGCTCACCTGCCTAATATGAGCTACATGTTTCAAATGTCAAACTGATAATAAAATATTAAGAAAGTCAGTAGGTCACATTCATGGTCAATGAAATTCAGTTTTACAATTTGTGTGCAAAACTGTGTGTGTCATCAAAATTTCAAGGCTGTATATTAAAAAACAAGAAAGTAGGTCAGTAGGTCAAGGTCACAGTTAAGTGACATCATATGACTTGGGGTCATCAGGAAATTATCATTAAACAGTCTTGGAAATAGGATCAGATGATTTTTTAAGTATTTTTCCTATATAACTCACATAATAAGTAAGTGACCCCAGGGCGGGGCCTCTTTCAACCCCAGGGGCATAATTTGAACAATTTTTGTTGAGGACTACTAGACAATGCATCATACCAATTATCAAAAGCCTAGGTCGTATGGTTTCAGACAAGAAGATTTTTAAAGCGTTTTCCTATACAAGTCTATATAAAACTTGGGACCCCCCGGGGCAGGGCCTCTTTTCACCCAAGGGGTACAATTGAGGACCATAAGACAATGCTACAAACCAAATATCAAAGGTCTAAGTGTTGTGGTTTCAGCTAGAAGATTTTTAAACTTTTTTATAAGTCTATGTAAAACTTCGGACCCCCGAGGCGGGACCATATTTGACCCTAGGGGGATATTTTGAACCTTCTTCGTAGAGGACCACTAGATGATGCTATATACCAAATATCAAAGCCCTAGGCCATGTGGTTTTGTACAAGAAGATTTTCAAAGTTTTCCCTATGTAAGTTTATATAAACCATGTGACCCCCGGGGCGGGGCCATATTTGACCCTAGGGGGATAATTTGCATAATCTTCGTAGAGGACCACTAGATGATGCTACCTAACAAATATCAAAGCCCTAGGCAATGTGGTTTTGTACAAGAAGATTTTCAAAGTTTTCCCTATGTAACTCTATATAAACTATGTGACCCCCAGAGTGGGGCCATATTTAACCCTAGGGGGATAATTTGAAAAATTTTGGTAGAAGACCACTAGATGATGCTACACACCAGATATCAAAGCCCTAGGCCCTGTGGTTTTGGACAAGAAGATTTTTAAAGTTTTTCCTTTCGGTTGCCATGGCAGCTAGAGTTCTATATGGAATTCAATTCTTTGAACAATTTTGAAAGGGGGCCACCCAAGGATCATTGCTGTGAAGTTTGGTGTAATTCTGCCCAGTGGTTTACAAGAAGATTTTTTTTAGAAATTGTTGACGGACAACGCACTTATTATAACGCAAGACTGACGATGGACATCAAGCAGTCACAATAGCTCACCTTGTCACTTTGTGACAGGTGAGCTTAAAAGCCATTTAAAGGTTTTCTATTTTTATGTGTGGTAGCCCCTTAAAACTGCCAGGCTCAAACATTTGAACAAGCTTGACAAAAGACCAGGAGGTTACTGAGCAAGTTTAATGCAATTTTGACCAGTAGTTTCAGATGAGAATGTCATCTGCAGTATGGGCAGACTAAAGGATGCTTGATGGTGAGCAATCACTACAGCTCACCCTCAGCACTTTGTATTCAGGAGAGCTAATAAAACTGCAGTTACAAAATATGTAAGATACACACATCAGGCTGTTGTTGTTGTTCCTCAGTATCACTGTATACAACCAACAATTCCATCATTAATTAGTTCTTGGCACCACATTTCTTTATCGCAAGATCCTTCTCCTGTTACTATACATTCTGAAATATATTGTAGCATTTACAATTAATTATCTAAAACATATATCTTCAAATAATCAAAAATCCGAAGTTAACAGGGTTTCATAAATTTGCCAGTTTCTTTGTTTTAGACCAATTTTTAACTTTTAAGACAATTTTATACAATGAACAAGAGTGCCAGACTGTCACAAAATATGCTCGTCATTGAACTTGGCCAAATTCAAGGGTTATAACCCAAGAGTGTCTGTGGCGATTTGGCTCGTTATCGAACTTGGCCAAGAAATTATGGCCATACACATTGTCAGCAAATCTGGTGAAGATTGAATGAAAACTGTTCGACTTAAGAGAGCAAACAAGGCTAAATTCGCAGTTTTTTAGTAATTCAAGGACCATAATTAAAGGGTGCCTGGAGTGATTTGGCTGGTTATCAACTCTGGCTGAGACATTATGCCCACAAACATTGTCAGCAAGTTTGGTGAAGATCGGATGAAAACTGTTGGACTTAGAGAGCAGACATGATTTGGACTGCCCACCACAACAGGTGTTCACATAATACACCCCACTCTTTCAGAGACGGGCGTATAAAAAGTCGGAGGACAGCAACGCTCGACTATTCAACAGCCTTGTCAATTGAATGATAACTGAAGTCAAACAAGCGGAACATGATGACCCTAAAGCGCTCACCTGAGTAATATGAGCTACATGTTTCAAATGTCAAACTGATGATAAAATATTAAGAAAGTCAGTAGGTCACATTCATGGTCAATGAAATTCAGTTTTATGATTTGTGTGCAAAACTGTATAAGTCATCAATATTTCAAGGCTGTATCTTACAAAACAAGAAAGTAGGTCAGTAGGTCAAGGTCACAATCAAGTGACACCATATTACTTGGGGTCATCGGGTAATTATAATTAAATAGTCTTCGAAATAGAATCAGATGATTTTTTAAGTATTTTTCCTATATAACTCACATAATAACTAAATGACCCCAGGGCGGGGCCTCTTTTAACCCCAGGGGCATAATTTGAATAATTTTGGTAGAGGACTACTAGACAATGCATCATACCAAATATCAAAAGCCTAGGTCGTATGGTTTCTGACAAGAAGATTTTAAAAACTTTTTCCTATACAAGTCTATATAAAACTTGGGACCCCCAGGGCAGGGCCTCTTTTCACCCCAGGGGTACAATTTGAACAATTTTGGTTGAGGACCATAAGACAATGCTACAAACCAAATATCAAAGGTCTAAGAGTTGTGGTTTCAGATAAGAAGATTTTTAAACTTTTTTTCCTATATAAGTCTATGTAAAACTTGCGACCCCCGGGGCGGGGCCACATTTAACCCTAGGGGGATAATTTGAACAATCTTGGTAGAGGACCACTAGATGATGCTACAAACCAAACATCAAAGCCCTAGGCCATGTGGTTTTGTACAAGAAGATTTTCAAAGTTTTTCCTATATAACACTATATAAACCATGTGACCCCCGGGAAGGGGCCATATTTGACCCTAGGGGGATAATTTGAACAATCTTGGTAGAGGACCACTAGATGATACTACATACCAAATATCAAAGCCCTAGGCCATGTGGTTTTGTACAAGAAGATTTTCAAAGTTTCCCTATATAACTCTATATAAACCATGTGACCCCCGGGGCGGGGCCATATTTGACCCTAGGGGGATAATTTGAACAATCTTGGTTGAGGACCACTAGATGATGCTACATACCAAATATCAAAGCCCTAGGCCATGTGGTTTTGTACAAGAACGTTTTCAAACTTTTTCCTATATAAGTCTATTTAAACCATGTGACCCCCGGGGCGGGGCCATATTTGACCCTAGGGGAATAATTTGAATAATTTTGGTAGAGGACCACTAGATGATGCTACACACCAGATATCAAAGCCCTAGGCCCTGGACAAGAAGATTTTTAAAGTTTTTCCTTTCAGTTGCCATGGCAACCAGAGTTCTGCATGAAATTCAATTCTTTGAACAATTTTGAAAGGGGGCCACCCAAGGATCATTCCTGTGAAGTTTGGTGTAATTCTGCCCAGTGGTTTTCAAGAAGATGATTTTTTTAGGAAATGTTGACTGACGGACGACGCACGACGGACATTGAGCGGTCACAATAGCTCACCATGAGCCTTTGGCTCAGGTGAGTTAAAAAGGGGCATAATTTAAGAATATATATATAAGAATTTAACCAAAAACTGGTAAGTCGAAAAAGGGGCATAATTTTGAAAAACAAGAGCTGTCACTAATGATGACAAATGCCCCCGCAGCACCTTGACCTTAGACCTGGTGACCTTGACCTATGACCTGGTGACCCCAGTCAGTAGAGGTCGTGTACTGAATAAGTACTATCAGCATGTAAAGTTTGAAGGTCCTGGGTGCAGTGGTTTGCAAGTGCCTTCATGCAAAAAGTTAACGTTGTGACGAACGAACTAACAAACGAACGAATGGACAGACGGACAGTTGAAAACTAATATGCCTCCCTTCAAACAACACGCACGCTACTCCCAAGTTTCTAACAAGTTACCTATAATACTCACCAAAGTTGCACCCGACTATTTAGGCCAAAAAAAAATATTTCTCACAATTTAGACCCAAAATATGATTCAGAGACCATCAATTAATTCCAATATTTCAACATTTTCCAGAGAGAAAGCCTCTTTACCCCATTAAGTGATTGGAACACCTCCAAAAGTAATGCAAAATTTAGACCAAAAAATGCATCAGAGGCCGCCATTTCATATCTGTATTTCAAATATATTTGTGGGAAGCCCCATGAAATGCATAAAATGAGGCTACGCCCTCCTGGGTATATCAAACTTTAGATCAGAAAATGCCCAAGAGGCCACAACTTCATATCTGTATATAAACAAAAGGGCCATGATGGCCCTATATCGCTCACCTGAGTAGAGTTCTTTGCTTGAACAAATTTCCTAGTTAAAGCTTTAAAAATGGCAAACTGATGCTAAAATATTAGAAAGTAGGTCAGTAGGTCACATTCATGGTAAATGAAAGTCAGTTATAAAATCGGTATGCAAAACTGTACATGTCATCCAAATTTCAAGGCTGTATCTCAAAAAACAAGAAAGTAGGTCAGTAGGTCAAGGTTACAGTAAGGTGACATGTAATCACTTGGATACAACAGGTTAATATATTTAAACAGTCCAGGAAATATGATCTGATAATTTCTGAAGTATTTTTTCCTATATAACTCATATAACAAGTGACCACTAGGGCGGGGCCTCTTTTCACCCCAGGGGCATAATTTGAACAATCCTGTTAGAGGTCCACTAGGCAATGATATATACCAAATATCAAAAGCCTAGGCCTTGAACTTTCAGACAAGAGGACTTTTATTTTTTTCCTTATATAAGTCTATGTTTAATTTGGGACCCCAGGAGAAGGGCCTCTTTTCACCCCAGGGTAATAATTTGAAAATTTTTGGTAGAGAACCACAAGGCAATGCAACACACCAAATATCAAAAGCCTATGCCTTGCAGTTTCAGACAAGAAGATTTTTAAAGTTTTTTCCTATATAAGTCTATGTAAAACTTGAGGACCCCCAATGCAGGGCCTCTTTTCATCCAAGGGGCATAATTTGAACAATTATAGTAGAGGACCACAAGGCAATGCTACCTATCAAATATCTAAGGTCTAGGTCTTGTGGTTTTAAACAAGAAGATTTTTAAAGTTTATTCCTATATAGGTCCATGTAAAACTTGTGAACCCGATGGCGGGGGCCTCTTTTCACCCCAGGGGCACAATTTGAACAATCTTGACAGAGGACCATAAGATGATGTCACATGCCAAATATAAAGGCTCTAAGTCCTGCGGTTTTGGACAAGAAGATTTTTAAGTTTTTCCTTTCAGTTGCCATGGCAACCAGAGTTCTGCATGGAATTCAATTCTTTGAACAATTTTGAAAGGGGACCACCCAAGGATCATTCCTGTGAAGTTTGGTGAAATTCTGCCAAGTAGTTTTTAAGGAGAAGATTTTTTTATAAAATGTTGACAGACACACGATGCACGACACACGACAGACAGTGAGAGATCACAAAAGCTCACCATGAGCCTTTGGCTCAGGTGAGCTAAAAAGGTATTGGAGGAGATAATCCCTACCTTGAGATATTGATGAAAAAGGTCTAATGGGAGGTAATCCCTACCTTGAGATACTGATGACAAAGGTCTAATGGGAGGTAATCCCTACCTTGAGATATTGATGACAAAGATCTACTGGAAGGTAATCCAGGTCTTCCAACCTTGTACTGAACTTTCTTTTCAATCTGTTAGGATCTGTCTTTAACCTTTCTCCAGGTATGCTTTAACATAAAACAGTATGCTTTAACAAAAAACAGCAATAACGTAAGTTGCTAATAACAACAAAAGCTTGAACTGAGATGTTGTATTTCACTTGACTTGAGTGAGTTTGCCAAGTCTGGATCACATAAGGCACACAAGCTATAGAACCTGTAAAATGAAGAACAACTGAATACATCTCAGATGAAGCTACAGATATTACTGTCCTTTTTTATTCTATTTTATTTTATCAGAATCAAAAATTGACTAAATACAGGCAAAATCGGGGGTAAGATTTCTACCTAATGTAACATGAATTTTGATTTCTGTCACTTTGAACAGTCAATATTGTGGATGCAACCATGTGTCCTCAACGACCATTTGTCTTTAACGACAACTTTGAATTCACCCTGAACAATTTTACTATTAAAATATTAACTATGTCCATATTAAATCATCTTTACATCAAACATTGCCGCCGATTAATTATGAGAACGTGTTGACACTTAATTCTCGATTGCAAAAGGTGAGAAATGTAAGCAACATCTGATGGGATCCACAATCACTGCATAATTGTAAGCGAGAGACCGATAAGACCAATCAAATTTGTCATTGTTTTTAAGATCCGCCCATTTTTTTCCAATAATAACTTGACCTTGATAAATATGGAAAATCGCATATTGTGTTATGCATGTATTGTAAGCTATCCTATGTGTAATTGACTGATCTTGAATATGTCTAAACGGAAAGTGTTAACGTTGGATGATAGAGCTCGTGTGTTGGAATTAAGTAAGAACAAAACTGCTCGTAAATTGGCTGAAGAAATGGGCGTAGGAAAACCCCAAGATCCAAAACATTCTGAAACGGAAAGCAGAAGTGTTGGAGGATATTGAAAACAATGTTTCAGGTGATCGTAAACGTGCAAGGAGAGTTACTGTTCATGAGGATGTAAACAATTTGGTATATGAGTGGTTTTATGACGTGACTGCTAGGAGAATACTCGTGTCTGGGCCTGTCTTGTGCACTCAAGCTCTTAAGTTCGCGAGTGATCTTGGGGACATTAACTTTAGGGCATCGACGGGATGGCTTGCTTCATTCTTGAAACATAATAACAGTGTGAAATTCAGCTGATTTTATCGAAGTAAAACACACACTTTATTACACTTTTAAGTTTTATTGATGTATGTAAATATTTCATGTATAATTATGTTAATCTTTATTCTGAAACACTTGCATAAAATGAAGAGAATTTCAAACTATTAAATTGATATGAATAACATGTATTTTATCTGCATCCTTAACCAATGTGTCTCTTACATACACCACATGAAAACCATGTGACAACTTAAGTCCAATATATTATGCCAAATTTCCGTACTTTGTCCTAAGAGACTGTTGTCTTAAGAGACCACTTTTTGCCTGTCCCTTGGGTGGTCTCTTAACACAAGACTGACTGTATTTACTTGTGGAATACCAGCCTTAATTAAGACAATACTTAAAGGCATATGATAAGGTGATTCTACCTGAACAATTCAAAACAGCCATACTAGTGATGAAAAAATTAGCAAATGTCCTGGGATACCAAAACCCCTACTGTTTTTATCTATTCACTACAGTACAAAGAGGCATAACTAAACTAGAAGTACCACACAAACTCACTGAGGAAGCTTAGAGCACACTTTGTTTTACATAACTAAAGTCACATGGTGACTTTTCTGCATATAAGTGGAAGACTTGCAGGTGCAATTTCTAGAAACAGCTGGCTCTGACCTGCCACAAGCCAGCCAGATGTAAGAGCAAAATTACCTGCTCTAGAGTGTTCAACCTACTTGGAAAATGTTCTAGAGCTTAATCTACTCAGAAAATTATTTATCTGAACAGAGAATATCTGTCTTTTAGTGAATAATAATATCATAATCTGAGGTAACACTAAACATATTGAGCAGTAAAGACATACCTTGCACCAACATCAAGCTTGATGAGTTCTTTCTCCTTCTCCAGTTTCTTTACTTGTTTGTTCAATTCTTTAATTTGCCTCTCATAGGCCTGAAAATATCAAAACAACATTTTTACCAAATAACAAGGCAACAAATATTCTATGTTCACTAAATGAGTTAACACTTACTCTATGTTCACCAAATTGTGAGGCAACGCATAACTGTATGTTCACCAAATTATAGAACAATGCATAACTTGTTTGCCAAATTATAAGACAGCACATAACTCTTATTTTCACCAAATTGTAAGGCGCCGCATAACTCTATGTTCACCAAATTATTAGACAAACCATAACACTATGTTCATCAAATTATAAGACAATGCATAACTCTATGTTCATCATTATAAGGCAACCCATAACTCAAATGTTTGCAAAATAACAAGGCAATACAAACTGTATGTTCACTGTGTCAACACATACCCTGTTGTTCACCAAATAAGAACAGACATATTCTGTGTTCATTATAAAACAAAACAAGAGGGCCATGATGGCCCTATATCGCTCACCTGTTATCATTGCACTTTAGGACAAGAAGGTCCTCAGAAAAAATATCTAAGTTCAAAGGACAGGAACAACAAAGGGAAGAAATTAAACCAAAAAGAAAAAAAAATTCTTACAAGGTCAAAATACACCTAAAAATTGGAGGTACCATCCATGTTGTACCACAGAAAAGTGGTCTAGGTTTTTTCCTACGGCCAATAATAAAAAAGTTACTAAAATAAGCTATTTATAGTAACATAAAAGGGAAGTAATTAAAAAAAGAAATGACTGTAAGTTAACAAAAGAAGGATCTGCCAAATAAATCTGTTGACATAAATGAAATTTCAGATCAGTATCTTCATTAGTTACGGAGATATACCCATTTTAATTTGAAATAAAGGGAGGTAATTTGACATAAAATCAGTCCATAGTTATCTACCCTCATTGGCTCAGTCCAACTAATGACAATAATGAAATTTCAAATAAGTCCTATAAGTACTTACTAATAAAAATCCATTTTGATTACAATCAGGGGAGGTAATCAGACATAAAATAACTGGAACCTACGAATGGATCTGATTTGTCAAGGAATCCAAGATTTATTGTTGTTGAAGATATTTTGGAAGTTTGTATCAAATAAAACCATAAATGAAGTCTCTATATGGCTGCAAAAGCCAAAATAGCCTATGTTGGACCTTTAAGGGGCCATAACTCTGGAACCCATGAAGGAATCTGGCCAGTTCAAGAAAGGAACCAAGATCTTGTGGTGATACAAGTTTTGTGCAAGTTTGGTTAAAATCAAATCATAAATGAAGCTGCTATTGTGCAGACAAGGTCAAAATAGCCAATTTTGGCCCTTTCAGGGGCCATGACTCTGGAATCCATTAAGGGATCTGGCCTGTTCAAGAAAAGAACTGAGATCTTATGGTGACACAAGTTTTGTGCAAGTTTGATTAAATTCAAATCATAAATGAAGCTGCTATTGTGCAGACAAGGTCAAAATAGCTAATTCTGGCCATTTCAGGGGCCATCACTCTGGAACCCATAATGGAATCTGGCCAGTTCAAGAAAGGAACCAAGATCATATGGTGATACAAGTTGTGTGCAAGTTTGGTTAAAATAAAATCATAAATGAAGCTGCTATTGTGCAGACAAGATCAAAATAACTAATTCTGGCCCTTTCAGAGGCCATAACTCTGGAACCCATAATGGAATCTGACCAGTTCAAGAAAGGAACCAAGATCTTATGGTGATACAAGTTGTGTGCAAGTTTGGTAAAAATCAAATTATAAATAAAGCTGCTATTGTGCAGACAAGATCAAAATAACTAATTCTGGCCCTTTCAGGGGCCATAACTCTGGAACCCATAATGGAATCTGACCAGTTCAAGAAAGGAACCAAGATCTTATGGTGATACAAGTTGTGTGCAAGTTTGGTAAAAATCAAATTATAAATAAAGCTGCTATTGTGCAGACAAGGTCAAAATAGCTAATTCTGGCCCTTTCAGGGGCCATACCCTGGAACCTGTATTGGGATCTGGCCAGTTCAAGAAAGGAACCGAGATCTTATGGTGATACAAGTTGTGTGCAAGTTTGGTTAAAACAAGCAAATTCGATGAATTGGTATCCCCCGCCGAAAGGGTTTGTGGTGAGGAATGGCAAAAAGATATATCCGGCAAAAAGTTAAGGATGTTAATAAGAAGCAAATAATTTCATTAGTCAAAATCAATTTAACAGAAAACAAATGTTTAATTAAAGAGTACACAATAAATGTATGATACTTTGATCCGGACTAAAGAATTTATTTTGAATGGAATATGCTTACTGTAATAAGCTTAGCTTTTAAAATTAAATGCAGTTAACTGAAATGTGAGCTTGAAGTTTAACTGGAATGAAATATTGTCTTTGAGTGGTTTGGCACCAGGTGTTGCTGTTTTACATGTACATTTGAAGTTAAAAGATCTGATGTCGTTAAGAGAACACAGATAAGATATCTTGAACATGGCTGAGGGCAAGGTTTGTGCAGTCACAACTTAACATGTTGAAGGTTTGAACATTTAAAAAAAAAAAAAAGGAATGGAAATATATATATCTATATATAGATATATGTATATATTTATTTTTTTAGGGGGTGGGGGTGCAGGGGAACGGGAGAGGAAACAAAATTTCACATGCTGATTATAAATATTGATTGAAAATTAAAAATGAAAAAAAAAAAGGTAAAAGGGTGAAGTTGGAGTGGGGGGGGGGGGGGGGGCAGAGGATGCATGATCAGTGGTGGGCATGACGGTGGAGAGTTGAGAAGTGAGGGGAATAGTACAACTTGAAGGTTTGAAAAAATCTAAAATAAGAAATGAAAAAAAAAAAAATTGGGAGGGGGGGGGGGGAGAGGGGTTGGGAGGGGGAGGGGGTGTGACCAAGGCAAGTGGGTGACAAGGTGTGGGTGCGCAACTTCACATGTTTATAATAAATGTTCACAGAAAAGAATGAAAGAAATTTAATGAAATTCTGCCAAATGGTAAGTTTGTTATGTACAAATATGTGGATTTTTAGACAATTAAAGGGCAATAACTCTGAAGTTACAAAAAGAAATCCGTACAAAATTGTCTGTGCACAACCACATTATAGTGCTCTAAATTCTGTTAAAGTTTCATAGTTCTAGGTCAGATATATCAAAAGTTATGATGCAGAAATTGGCGTATCTATAGATCTATAGTACCCTATATAGTTAACACTAGAAACTTCTAAGGGCCATAACCCTGGTGTTACTTGGGCAATCTGTCTGAAACTTGATGGGCCCCATAACCTCATAGTGGTGAACATGTATATGAAGTTTGTTTGAAAAAAATCTAAAATAAGGAATGATTTTTTTTTTTTTTTTTGGGGGGGGGGGGGGGGGGGGAGGGGGTGTGATCAAGATAAGGGGGTGACCAGGTGTGGGTACACAACTTCACATGTTTACAATAAATGTTCATGGAAAAGAATGAAAGAAATTTAATGAAATTCTACAAAATGGTAAGTTTGTTATGTACAAATATGTGGATTTTTATACAATTAAAGGGCAATAACTCTTAATTTACAAATAAATCCAAATGAAATTGTGTGTACACCACCACATTATGGTGATCTAAATTCTGGTTAAGTTTCATAGTTCTAGGTCAAATATATCAAAAGTTATGATGCAGAAATTGCCATATTTATAGTACCCTATATAGTTAACACTAGAAACTTCTAAGGGCCATAACTCTAGTGTTACTTGGGCAATCTGACTGAAACTTGACGGGCCGCAAGAACTCATTGTGGTGAACATGTATATGAAGTTTTAAATAAATATTCCCAACCATTTCCTAGATATGGCTCCGGACGGACGGACGGACGGACAACGCCAAAACTATATCCCTCCGACTTTCGTCGGGGGATAATAAAATCATAAATGAAACCACTATTGTTGCAGACAAGAAATTGTTGACACACGGACGCACGAGACGGACGGACTGACGACGGACGAAGGGTGATCACAAAAGCTCACCTTGTCACTATGTGACAGGTGAGCTAAAAACACATCTAAATGGTATGCCTTTAAATTTGTCAAATACAGAAAGCAATTTTATTTGAAAACAACTGCAATTATAACATATGGAGCATGTTCCGTTAAAAACCGGACTTTAAATGATAATTTTTACATTAATGATTGTACAAAAAGTAAATACATTTTGATGTTGGGAGATTTAGGCAGTTTTCATTACAAAATTAACTCTTGAGTTTTAAGATACTTTAAATTTTCCACAGATGCTTCTGAAATGTTTAAAAGTTTAATGTTGACAGAAATAAATACTTATACATAAGTTGATAAAGAAAATACATGAATGCTGATCAAAATAATGACAAACCCTGATTAATGATTTGAAGTTGCCGGAAGTCTCCTGTTCCTTAGGTATGGAAAAGAAAGAGGAATTCTCATCTTCTTCAGAACCCTCTGATCTGTCTACATCTCCAACAGATCTGTAACATAGTAAAACATCAATACTTGTTACCGGTACATAACTGAATAATATATATGCAGGAGAAAGTATGTTCATAATACATGTATAACTAAAGTCGTGTGTCCGTAGGAGAATGGTGCCCCCAACCCACACACTTTCTATCACTGTATTGTCATATGTTACTTGTTGACAATGCAAAACTAAGTAAACATTTACATTACCTTGTGTTATAGGAAAGAGTCATCAGCAGTGTGGAATGGGGGTTTTGATACTACAAAAAAATCATCATGTAACCCAAGATAATAGCAACTGGAAGAGAAAAGAAACTGGGAGAGGTAGGGTTAAATCCCAAATAAAACCAGTACCCCAGGTGCATAACTTCATAGGCTCAATAATATTCCTAAAAGGATCTGTGACTCTAGATCAAATATGTTTTGAGGAAAGTGAGACACAAACGTTCAAGCCCCAATTGTGCATTTTGATTACGTCACAGGCCATAACTCTGGTCTTGAGAACTGAATTCACAAACAAATCCCAAGGTGCACAAATTCACATGCTGAATAATATTCCTCCATGGTTTCATGACTCTAGGTCAAATAATTCTTCAAATATATGTGGCACAAATTTTTAAGGTCTTTATGCATATGCAAACTTCTTAAAATTATTTAACGACAGTAAATCCACCCAATTAACCATGGTGATAGTCAGCAAGCACAACACAACAGTGTCAACTAACCCAAATGACTTCATCTATTTAAGGAAGACTGTTAAAAGTGAAACTATCAAATACATCAATGAATTTCCCCAGCTTAACGGATTTCAAATATATCGATCAAATGAGGTACCTATACATTTCCAAATCTTTTTGCAAATTCTGTAACTGTCGTTCATATGTGTCAAGTACATCTAACAGTTTATCATCCATGGTATGGTGAGCCCTCGCAGTTCTCCGTCAGAACTCTTGAAACACTTCTGCCACTCCCTTATTCTGTCGTTCCTCCTACAGTAAACCAGGATAATGTCATTTATACAGTATGTTTGTTTGTGTCAGTGTCATTTTTTGCATAGCAGACGTTGGCCGAATTGGTTTGTCTATAATAGGTAAAGAAAGGCGAAATTTTGATGTTTCAACAGGAAAAGCTTACACCTGATAAAAAATTATTGCATTTGTCTTTCCATGTTAAATTTATGAAACTCATTGAATAAAATTGACAAAATGCTAGACAGAGCCTTGCTTTTTATTATTATATTCAACTCCTTTAAATAAATTGAATATGAAAAGACACTCATGTAATATCCTCTATGTATTAACCATAATGCATTAAAATACAGTGTAACTTCCAAAAACCGGACCTTCTAAAAACCGGAAACCTTTGAAACTGAAAGTCCCGTTTTTTTCTGTTCTTATTTCAATATATTTTTAACTTCTGAAAACCAGAACTTCTGAATTCTGAAAACCGGACGATTTTTGAAGGATCATTTAAGTTTTAACACCAAAGTGGACTTCCAAATACCGAACAGCAAAATATTTGCCGGATTAAATTTGTCACCTGTCTTTAACATGTTGTTAATCCAAGAATGCCCGTGGCAAGTTGTCAACATGTTCTTTTGTTAATCTATTAGCGGCGCGCATTTATTTTGACACGTGTTATAATCACAATGACCATTTGATGCAATGTGAAATAATAATCGACAATTACATGTATTTGTTTTTAATTTATGAAAACGTGATGAATTAAATATCTTACATGTGGAAAACTTTCTTATTGTTTGAATGAAAGAAAGTTCGATGTTTTTAAGTGATTTACTTAAATCGATTAAGCTATGCATTATCAACAACAATTAAATATTGACAAACTCGGAATTTCAAAGATGGTAAAATATTATTATTATTATTATTATTATTTTGTATATAAAAATGAAAATTTATCATTCATCCTTGATTAATCTTAATGTTTGTATAAATTAATCAATTCATATGTTATTATTAATTAATAAATTAATTAATTACTTTATAACTTGTACAATTGTAAAGGATAATAATCCCCTTCATCCTACGATAAGAAAACATAACTCTAGTGCACCACGTCCACTTTGACTGCAAACTTTCAAACTTCTGAAATCCAATAACTTCCAAATACCGAACTTTAATGTTGGTCCGGAGGTCGTTCGGTTTTCAGAACTTACACTGTACCAATATTTCACTACAGTTCTTCTTTGTCTATCAGTAGTAAATCAAAGGCCTGAAGGGCCTGAGTCGGCTAATGATTGATGTACTGACAGTATAGTCTACCAGTTTCAGTTTGTTTTTAGTTTTTTTCCCCAACTAAAGAGAGATTTTGTTACAATAAATGAAATGAACATTCGGTCGATGCCTAGGGCCTAACAAAAAAAATTGTTTGTTTCCAGTGACATGGCCAAAAAAAATAGGGTAGGTAGGTAGGCATTTTTTTTTTTTTTTTTTTTTTTTTTTTTTTTTAAACCTACGGTAACACCATCCTAGTTTCAAACAGGGAGATTATAAACCTTATAAACATGCATCCTATTGTTATGTTTGATTTACACCTGAATGTACAATGACTTTGATGATGTTTTAGCAATATAAAATGCCATTTGATTGTGTATTTAAATATTATGAAATAAATATATGCTTTATGTTTGTGTTTTGTTGTTTTTTCATTTCCAGAGTAGCCCATCCGATTAGCTCAATAGGTAGAGCAGTCGATCTACGGATCAAGTGGTCATAGGATCGTTGTGTCCTATATCATTCATTCTCCACCGCTAATTCATGTGGAGAAGTTGGCAATTACTTGCGGAGAACATGGTTTATATTTGATTAAACATGAAACTTGAATGAAATCTTGCTGTGAATTCTCTCTTTAAATAATAATTTTAATATTGAATATTATTCAACAACCAACATTTATATTTCAAACTAAAACCAAGTAAAAGCACACTGGCCAGGAATATGATTTGCATCTTTGATCTGCATTGAGATTAATACCATCACCCCCTACCCCAGTCTAAAATTCTGGATTAACTGGAATGCCAGACAATGGAGTTTTGACTGGTATGCCCAAATTGTGAATTAATAAAGCTGCAAGTGGTTGTTCAACGTCTTACTACTATAAATCCAGGGTTTTCCCTAGGAAATTTATTTTGAGGGACATCATGTCCCCCCAAATTTATTTTTCTGGAAAAAAGAGACTATTTTGGGGGACATGTTAGGATTTGCTTGAATACTTTGATACTCTTTTGGGCTTTTAATAGTTTAAATTGATTGAAATTAACTTTTAATTAATTTGAAAAATTGTTTTTTTGGGAAAACTCATGCCCCCCTTTGCTAAGAAAAGGGGGACATGGACCTCGAAAAGTGGTAAATTTACCACCTTTTTTGGGGCTAGGGAAAACCCTGTAAATCCCATCTAAAACCTGACTTTTCAAGACTCTGCAGGCCTCAACCTTAACTTTTTTCAGCAGGTCCACCAACTGCTGAAATCTAGGAGAGCTGCTCAGACTTTAGTGGACCTCCAATTCTATCACATAAATTGTGATGTTGTAGACGTCATAACTTCATATGACTCAAAGAAACAGGACTTATTTCTAAAATAATTAAAAATGAAAGACTGTAGCAATCTGTTATCCCGAAAAATAATTATTTTGAAAAGTGTCCCAAAATATGGACACAATAATCATCGTCCACCCGACGTCGACCCGTGTTGAAAGTAAAAAAAAAAACAAAATATTAATAATTATCGGTAATTATTCTGATGATAAACTAAGTAATTAGCCTTGTTTTCATCATCAATTAACACCCCCTCAAAGAGCTAAAAGAAGTGTGTCGGTTATTATGGCATCTGAAGTGGAGATCAAAGCGGTATAGTTGCCCGAGATTGTCATGGCATTACGTCATGTTTTCGCGCCATGTGACACATCACTGTCTGATCGTACTTTCTCGATTCCTTAAATTGTTGAGAAGAAATCAATAAAAAAGTTTTTTCTTTATCTTTTTTTAAAAGCGAATGTGCAAATCCCGATAAACTGACATTAAAGTTCGTGAACGATGATAGTGGATAGCCTACCTCTGTGACCTATTGCCCAAGATTTAATATTGTTTGAAAAGAATATCTAACAAAGTGTTGTGTCAAAAAATACATGTACTATGAATAATTTAAAACTTATTAAAATCCGCAACAACATCATACTGCTTTATTTTAAAACCACATTTCTATTTACGTTCACGAGGTCACGTAACCTATTCTGCCGTGCTAACAGAAATCTGTTTGCCAAAAATCGTTTTACTCCATGTATTTAAATTGCTGCCGCTTTTTCATTATTTAAGATTTTTTAATTGTGTTTTTTGTACATTCTGGTCAAGAGTCTGAATTTTATTACCATAGTATGTACCGTTTATTTACTTTAAGAAAAAAGGAAATAATCAAGATCGCGCTGTTTGAAATTTTACAAAACATTATATGAAAATCTGATCATTTTTAAAGAATTTTGCCTACATTCCTGTCGATATCTTATTAAAATTGTTATAGAACTCAAACTGTATTAGTTCTCAAGCGGTGTTGAAAATTTGAAGCGATTACATTGAAAAATGAATGCACCACGCGCGTTTATTGTGTCATAAGTAACCGCGATGTAAATAAGATATTACGATAGGGCGCATGTGTTTGTGGAATGGAAAATTACCAGCATGACGTTTTGATATTTTTACGATTCGCGGGTAAATTCCAGTAAATCCAGGTAATTTTACCTGATGTATTAATTTCTCAATTTGGTAAAGTTACCACGTAAAAACCACTCGCCCGATCTGTGGAGTAGTCCATTCGTGCAAAGAGCTATAAAAATAATAATATACTTATTTGCAAAAATATGCGGCCCGATTTGACCGCTAAAAAAGTTTAGGGTCGGCGGTAAAAAAATAGGGTAGGTCGGGCCACCGAAACAAACAATTTTTTCTTTTACGCCTAGTAAAACTTTGATTGACATTATACAAGTATTTAAACCCAATATATTTCTCTAAAATTGAAGTGGCTCGCAGAAATAAAAATGTTGAAAGTAAAACTACAATTTGACAGCTGACACTAAGATACTGCCCATGACTTTATATATTTTTCCAGTAAACATTTGCCTCCGGCATTGCCAGAAGAGGCAATTATCGGCTGGTATATATTCGCACATGATAAAATTTGAATATGACAATTTATAATATGAAAATTTTACAGCGTGGATTGCCACATACAATTTGTAACGGATGGACGAAAGAACTGATATTTTACAGATATTATAATGGGCCTGGCGATAGCGTTGTCATATGTTAGGTATTGTTAAATCATATTATAAGTGATGTCAATTTAAAGTATACTTACTTTTGCGTTTAGAGATACATGTATGTAAATGTTGCTGAGTGTCAATATATAGTGTAACCGATATTAATAAATGCAGTTCTTTTCTAGTTAAAACTATCATTTATTCTATTTCAGACTTGTTAACCCCTTAAAAATCATGTCTGTTATCCCGAAGTCCATCCACTTTCAATTATCCATTTTGATTCATGTAGACAGACAGGCCCAGACTGGGCAGAAAAATATTTGAGCCATTTTTACGTGGTCGGTAGCAGGGTGGGTGTGGGGAGGGGTGTTTCTTTCCCAGTGTTCCAGATAAGCTGCATATCAGCGTATTTTAGGCATAAAAATCAACTAAAAACGCACATGATTTCATTTTGATGCGTACATTATACGTACATGACTTTGAACTTACGCACGACATTAAAACTTGAAGCGTACCTTAATTATATTTAAATGAAAACATGTTGAAAACAGCTGATCACTACTTCCGTATAAACAATGCGACGGGTAACCACTATTAACTTCGCTAAAACGTTCTACCTGTCTTAGAAACCGTAAACTAGTCTACTTGAACATCTGCGTCGTCTAGGCGCTCTAGAAATTTTATGTATTTACTTATCAAAATCAAGCGTTTGATCGTTGTATTAAAACGAAAGTACCTTTACAGAAGCAAGCCTCTGTGGCGTACATGCTGCGTATTTGCTGTGTATATGCCGCGAACACAGTAGTACGCCAGAGGAGTACATTTTACATACACTGCATGCCGCGTACATGCCGCGTACTATTTCAACGAGTACACAGCATGTACGCAGGAGGTCACTAGTACACTTCAAGTACGCAGCACAGACTCTGAAAATTTAAGGAGTACACTGCATGTACGCAGGAGGGACTTGTACAAGAAAATAGTACACTGCATGTACACCGCAGATACTTCGAAATTTATAACACTTATATTTAGTTGCATTAAAGTTGTTTCCCCTTGATGCAGTTACGCCATTTTCTTCAGATGTTTACCAAATTACATGCTACAAAAATTGATTTATTTCATTGAAAAGTGGATGAAGAAAAGCATACTAATTTATTTGATAACATCAATCTACATTATTTTGGTAAGGGTAAATACTTATTGATGCATGTCACTTATCTTTTTTCTGTTTTTTTCTGTCCAAATGATCAGCATTTGCATAAGAAAGTTGGTGGAGTAAGGAATTTACATTATCACAGCAGTTTCGCCACAAGAGTACACAGCATGTATGCAGCAGGAGTACACAGCATGTACGCCGCAGGACTCGGGCCAGGAGTACACAGAATGTACGCCGCAGGAGTACACAGCATGTACGCCGCAGGAGTACACAGCATGTACGCCGCAGGGGTAGTACACCGCAGGCTCATTTGCATGTGAAAAGTGTATGTGCCGCGTACATGCTGCGTACTATTTCCCGCATACTAAATTCCTCCAGCGTACATCCTGTGTACTATGTAGTCCACAGCATGTACGCAGCAAGTAGTACGCGGCAGAGCTCATTTGCATGTCAAAAGTGTACTACAAACGTACTATCGGTGTATGTGCGGTGTATATCCTGCGTACTATTTAAAGCCCTTGATTTCAGTACACATCATGTACGCATCATATACGCTGTATGTACACAGCAAGAGTACGCAGCAGGCCTTTTTCTTCTGTAAGGGTAGACACATTATTTTTTATCATGGCTTCCGAAGCAAAACAGAGAAAAATTGATAACTTTTTTGTGGTTAAAACACCTGTACCGACAAAGAGCTTGGTGCAACCAATAATCGAAGACATTATTTCTGCCGTTTTAAAAAATAAAAAGTCGCATGTGGCTGTCACAGAATCTACCATTGAAAGTTGGAAAAAATCGTATCCTTGGATAAAACTTACTGAAAAGGACAATGACGTGCGGCTAAAATGTTGTATTTGTGAGAAATTCAGTGCTGGAAATGTATGGGCCAATGATGGAGGTGTTAATATCCAGAAATCAGCGATTGACAGGTAAACGACTCTGTTTTAAACTTATAAAATTTATGCTACATTCTAACTTCCTTTTCATCAGACCATGCAGTGTTAGATTCCATTGCAAATGTGAATCAGCTTGTTTTGAAGAAAGCATCGGCACATCACATCTCTGTAATTATAGATTTTACCATAAAGATATGAGAGTAGGCCTAAATAAAACACCATGTTTTCTTCATACCCATACAGGGGGATTTACCATTTTTGTTTTGTAAAATTACCCATGATAAAGACATTTCAGCTAAAATTTTGAGGGTCAAAATCATCAAGGGTCAAACCCCTACTCCCAGGTCAGTGGAACCCCTGCCATACTACTCTTACCTGCTGCTGCAGCCAAGGTCCATTTGATTTTATTACTAGGATGCAAAATAATTTGCATGTTGTCTGTATGTATCAGAATTATTTGAAATAACGAATAAAATGTTATTCTGTTCTGTTTTTAAGGCACTGTGCTAGTGAAGAATACATCGAGGCATGGCAGAAGGACATTAAAAGTTCAACTTGTTGTAGTTCACACAGTGAGGGAGATGATGACCTAAAAGACCTGGACCAGCCAGATATTTCACTCTTCAGGACAGTATACTCGTTAATGAAAAACGAAATTCCAATTAACCAGTTAGATGCCATGCTGGAGTTACAGAGGCTTAATGGTGTTGAAATGCCATACAAAAACTTAAGCTGGACCACAGTGACAGAAATTCAGGACATTATAGCTGATAATTATAAGAAAGACCTGATTACTGAAATCAATACTTCAAACTTCTATGCATTACTTCTTGATGAAAGTACTGATATTACTGTGAGCAAAAGGTTGTCAATATGTGTTCGCTATGTCAGAAATGGCCAAGCAGTAACTTCCTTTTTGGCTAGTACTGAAATCCCTGATGGTTGTGCATATACTATTGTTGAATCAGTGCATAAAGTCATTACATCTTTAGGGTTGGATTTGACAAAGTGTGTATCACTTGCTACTGATGGAGCCAGTGTAATGACTGGAAAAAAAACTGGTGTAGGTGTGCAGCTAAAGTCAAAATTTTGTCCGTTTTTGACGCAAACACACTGCATTGCACATAGGTTCAATTTAGCTATAACTGATGCTATAAAGAACAATGACACTATGAAAAAATTAAGAGAAATGTTTCAAAGCTTATATAACTTTATGTCCTCATCAACTAAATGGATTAATACACTTAAAGCCATGCAAGATTTGCTGAATGAACCAGAAATAAGTATTAAAGAACCTCATTCTATCCGTTGGTTAGGGCTTAAACGTTCAGTTGAAGTTGTGTACGACTGTTTTGGATCATTACTAGCTGCGCTTTCTAATTTGGCAACTGAAAATTCTACTGCCAAAGGGTTGTTTAAATACTTCTCTACCTATAAAACTGCTTTGCTGATTGGACTAATGCTTGATATACATACAGAATTAGGGATACTGTCATGTAATATGCAGCAACAGAGCCTTGTTTTCTCTGATGTTTTTCCCTTAATTGAAGGTACTGTTGGCAAACTAGAATACATGAAATCTCATGAAGGCAATGGTTTGTATGAAATGAGAAAGACCATTGATATTTCTGATGACTCTGGGCCCTCCTATAATGGGGAACCTTTGAAGAATTACAAAAAGGAAAAATCAGACAGTGAATTTGAAACTGTAAAATTAGCATACATTGATAGTTTGACAAACAATATTAAGAAGCGAATAAGAAAAGATGATTCTGTGGTTTTAAGCAGTCTAGGGCTTCTCCTTGAGCCATTATCATTCACCATATCAGACCAAAATGCTCTCCAGTGTATCACCAAGCTGTATTATGAGCCAAAAGTCACCAAAACAAGAGCCGTCTCCATAGGATGACACATGCCCCCGATGGCACTTTGAATGAATAGTTATGGCCGATGTTAGAGTTTAGGACCTTTGACCTACGGAGCTGGGTCTTGCGCGCGACACGTCGTCTTACTGTGTCACACATTCATGCGTAGTTATTTTAAACTCCATGCATGAATGACAAAGATATGGACCGGACACGCCCATCAATGCACTATCATGAAAAATGACCTTTAACGTCTAAGTGTGACCTTGACCTTTGAGCTATGGACCTGGGTCTTGCGCGTGACACGTCGTCTTACTGTGGTACACATTCATGCCAAGTTATTTGAAAATCCATTCATGGATGACAAAGATATGGACCGGACACGTTCATCAATGCACTATCCTTTAAAGTCTAAGTGTGACCTTGACCATTGAGCTACGGACCTGGGTCTTGCGTGCGACACATCGTCTTACTGTGGTACACATTCATGCCAAGTTATTTGAAAATCCATCCATCGATGACAAAGATATGGACCGGACACGTCCATCAATGCACTATCCTTTAATGTCTAAGTGTGACCTTGACCTTTGAGCTACGGACCTGGGTCTTGCGCGCGACACGTTGTCTTACTGTGGTACACATTCATGCCAAGTTATTTGAAAATCCATCCATCGATGACAAAGATATGGACCGGACACGCCCATCAATGCACTAACCTTTAATGTCTAAGTGTGACCTTGACCTTTCAGCTACGGACCTGGGTCTTGCGCGCGACACGTCGTCTTACTGTGTAACACATTCATGCCAAGTTATTTGAAAATCCATCCATTGATGACAAAGATATGGACCGGACACGCCCATCAATGCACTATCCTTTAATGTCTAAGTGTGACCTTGACCTTTGAGCTACGGACCTGGGTCTTGCGCGTGACACGTCGTCTTACTGTGGTACACATTCATGCCAAGTTATTTGAAAATCCATCCATCGATGACAAAGATATGGACCGGACACGAAAATTGGGGACAGACTGACAGACCGACAGACTGACAGACGGTTCAAAAACTATATGCCTCCCTTTGGGGGCATAAAAACTCTGGATGACACTATTCATGAAACTCCTGTCAGTCCTCTACTCAGTGGTGCTGAACTTACTAAAGAATGGCAGGGTGTAAAGGCTATGTTAAAAGGTTGTTACAGACAACTATCTCTACAGGACTTCTGCAAGAAATTCATTTTGAAGCATCAGAATATGTATCCAAACTTTGCCAGACTTGCAGAAATTGGTCTCTGTATGGAAGTCACCAGTGTTGAATGTGAACGATCCTTCAGTACCCAAAACAGATTAAAGACTAAATACAGGTAAAATAATCATTAAGAAATTTAATTGAAAAAATAAAAGAAATTTTGATACATAAAAATCTCAAAATTCAAAATAATGTTTGGCACATAGCATATAATAGTTTGGGGCAGATTATGTTGTAAGTAAGAAACTTGTATAAACTTAAGTACATATAGTAAAGCTGTCTTGTAAAATTATTTTAATTGTTACACAAATAAATATTTCAGAGCTGCTCTGAAGGATGAGTCTTTAGAAGCCCTGATGACTGTTGGTCTACTTGGACCACCAGTGACCAGCTACAACCCAGCAAAGTCAGTCAGGATATGGCTAAAAAGAAAAGACAGGAGGAAGAAAAGACTTATGGAAGCATACAAACCAAGGGCCAATAAAGAGACTCTAAAAAAATAGAGCAAATTGTTTGCTGCATTGCATTTGTTTGTCAGTAAAGGCAGTAGAATACAAACATAGAATAGTTTATGGTGTTGTTATAATGTCTGTCTTTGTCTCTACAGTGACGGTTAGTATTGTTAAAATTACCCTTTATCCGAGTTTGGAATTTTGAATTTACCCCCATCTTCTGAAAAGTGGGGGTAATTACCCATGGGGTCAAAAAATTATCTGGAACACTGTTTCCGCTTTAAATTGCAGTCAGATTTTGCAACGGGCATTGCGGCAGGTGGTAAAAGGGCAAATGTATCAAACTGTAAAGTGGCAATATGGGGGAAGGGTCTGGGAGGATACCCCCTCCTGCAAGTAGGGTTTGGGGTATTACCACAAGAAATTTTTGAATATGTAGACCCTTGATATAGCCTTTGGTGCGATTTTAACTGAAAATCTTCTGTTTCAATTTCTAAATATTACCTAGATTCTTTCTAGTATTACAATATCCAAAGTATGACTGTCACTTCATCTTTTTACTTTCAGATCATGCCTCAGGACTAGACTACGAGTCTGACATAGATTATATGTAGGTGTAATAAAAATAAATTCTAGAATCATTTCTGTTACAATAATATCTATCATGTATGTTACTTGAATGTTAAAATTTCATAACACAGCTCGATATTTACCCAAAATATTATATCCGGATACGATTACACTTTTCTCCAGTTTCAACAATATATTTTACAAATTGTGATGATACGAAGACATTTAGCAGCAACTGGCAGTATCTGACATTGAAGTTTACGGTTAAATTACCTCTTATTTAAATCTTTTCATAAAAAAGTTGTTTCGTTTCGTTAAAGCAGCCAAACAGACGATCTACTTTCGATTTCAAAAACTACAAGAAAATACAATTTAATGTTTCGCCGATTTGTTTATTTCTCGAAAAATAAGAATTAAAATCATTTTTAATATTAGTAGTAACTAAACAAACCAGTAAGAGCTTCTTCTTCCGATAATTTATCCGTTTACTGACTACAAAATTCAACCCACGCAAAGTCGTAGAAGCGTTGTTATAAACAGGTCACGCGTGTTCGCCGAGAAGTGTCCAAAATGTAGTTAGGATTCATCCGCGAAGTCTCGCGGAAGAATTAACGTACTGCACATATCTTATTCGGGTCATTTAAAATGAAGCTGTCATAATTTAATTTCATCGATCTGGTAAACACTTTGATAAGAGACATTCCAATGCTTCCAGAGGTACCCACTCAATAAAATACTAGCAGTATGTTCTGGAACTATATTTTGTCTTTCGCTGGATGTTACGCAAGCTTTGTAAGCCTGCGCAATTCATAAAATGCACAGCACAATAAATTTGTTATTTGCGCAATGATTTTAAAGATTATTTTTTGAAACAGACAGGGTAACAAATGGATAATTTGGCTAATAAGTTAATATGCAGTTTTTATTTGAATTTGTGAACATCATATTTGCTATTTTGTGACAAAAGGGCATAAAATTCGTCACCATAATCATATGCGCAAATGTATTACCAAATCCCGCAGAATCGTTATGCATGTTTATGCTTAATGAGTTACTGTGGAAGAAAATACGTGGCTTTATTCGAGTATTGCACAATTACAAGTCATAAATATGACAGATTACATCGTATATTGGTCATAGCAAATAGGATTGACATAAATGAACTTCATTCGATCAATGAACTCTTTGAAATTAGAGACAAGCCAATGGAACTACATCACTTCGCTGTGTTGTGAGGCCATTTAAGAATGAGAAATCTGGCGATAGCAAGGACTCGTCAAACGCTTGACAGCGTTTAGCCGACTCAAAAATTCAAACCACACTGGGGAGTGTATGAAATTTTACAGTCAAGTATATAAATAAAATGACTCCATTACCTGAAGAGACATAGAGCTCTTTTATGTAGTTTATCTTTTAATCTGTCTAGCTCTTTTTCTTGTTGTTTACATTAATATTCTAGATCTTTAGTTTTGGCTACTACTGCGTCCTTGTGTTGTTGACACGCTCATTAATGTCCCAAACACCATCTGTCTGAGATCTGGCAGGATCGGCTGACTCCAGTTCCTGTATATATAAAGCAAGATACAACATATTAAGTGTAGATTATAAATCATGGACAGTATGTCTGAATAATTATTTCTCAAAATATTTAGACAGAAGGTTGGCATTTTTTAATATTTAGACACTTTTTAGGTCATATATATCTCCTACATCGCTAAATTATGTAATTTACTGACAGGGAAGGGTGCAGTTCCTGTAATCTTGTTTAAATATTTTTAGCATTTAATGTACAAACCTAAACCCGTTTAAAAGATTTTTATAAGACTAGATATTTACATCGTAAATAGTCTTCCTCTACCTGTAAGATATAACTAGAGTTGACTGCACAACACTTATCGTCCATGATGGCCTGTCAAGATGCAAATGTATATGTAATTTTTTAGTCTGCAACTTTGACCTGTTGACTTAAAACACAAGCCCATCTGCTTGCTACAGCCAATTATGCTAATAAATTTGAAGGCCATGGCCAATGCTTTCTTAAGTAACTGATCAGAAATGTTTCCCGTCTCAAGGTCAGGTGACCTTGACCCTTTAAGTATTGACCCTACAGAAAAACAGGGCTCATCACCTGACCAAAGAAAACCATCCTTTAAATTCAACAGTTGTATGTAAAGTCCAAAGTGCTCCTGCCACTGAGCGGAAACTGTTTATCAGCTCCAAAGGTCACTGTAGCTGTTACCTTTGACCTCCAACCCCCATCTCAATATATATGTCTTACATTAAATGTTTTAGAACAACAAGAGAAAAACCAACCTTCACCCTTGCTCTTTCTAACATGATTTTCAGGTCCTTCATTTTACTAAAGTATTTTTCTGTAAGCTCTGTCTGCCTGTCCAATTCTTCCCTGTATGGGTAACAAAAGGTATTCAAAACTTCTAGTTACACTATACAAATAAAAACATGACAGTATTTCATTCAGTTCTGATGCTATCTGACAGGCTGGTATCTCATACTTACACATTTAATAAAATGATGGGTATATGAAATAATCCCCCGTGCAACTTATTAAACATGTTAAGTGTTGAAAATGAAATATAGCTACATCAGGAGAATTACAGTACACTTTCACAACACTTGTAGAGCAATTAATTTTGAAATTCATAAAAAAATCATAAATTGTTTCTCTAGGGTATATACATACAAGTAATTGAATCTAAGGCCATTATTTTTTTATTTTTTGGTTTACGAACAGCCAGGATGACACATGGTCGTAGGAGGAGGGAAAAAAAAAATAAAATTAAAAATCAGAATCAGAATTTTTTTCTCCGTAGGAAACGGACCTTTGAAAGGAATATGGGTAAATTCTACATAACATCACACAGGCTGCATGTTATAATCTTCTTTCCCACTTTTGATGCTTTTTCCTGCAAATATACCTGTGACCTTGGTTATATTTGATTAAAAATGAGCCTTGGGGCTTGTCATAGCAGCTTGAGAAAAAATTTTGTCTAGGTATTTCTGTGAAATTACATAAATATACAGCTGGGCAGGTAGCTGTAACATTTTTCTTGAAAGGACTGTACTATACATAAAAACTGCATATATTCTCACAAACTAAATGATTGGAGACATAGAAGTCATATGTTAAACACTGACTGAAATTAATACCTTCTGTTAAAACAACAGATGGAAGAATCTAATATTCCCCACATTTGAACAACACTGTCAGATCTTAAACCCATGGATATATGATTTTACACTCAGCAGCTTTCAAGCATCTTGGCTGTTTATGGACCCAGTCTGAAACTTAGGGGTACAGCTATATGACAACATACACTGCACTGTGCCTAATAAGCAATTATCTTTTTAAGTGTTAGGAATAGGAAGTGTCTAGCCATCTGGTAAACAGACACCTAGCCTATGTCTGTTAACTGGAAGCATTGCCTTTCCTCATATGGTTTTCTTGGTATTTGTTAATTTATTTTATGAATAGGCCATGTAACACAACAGTTCATCTTTGCAATGATCTTTGAAAATTCTGTTAGTCAATATTTGTCTTGCCACATCTACTGCACAGCTACATTGGAAAAGACAGTAATTACATCTATAATCAACATTAATCTGATGTTAATATATAACGTACAATAATTTCATTAAAAATACGTAATTCATAACTTATAAACAAATAGGTTACCGGACACCAAAAAGCTGTACAGGCTAAACGTTTGCTTACCGGGCCTTACAATTACACCGTTTTAATGTCCCCTGTACCAGTTTATATCATCAAACAAAAGTACTGTCATCATTGTGTATTTAAATGATATTTTTCGGGAAAAAATGCTTTCAAGTTCGCGTAATAAGCGGTGCATAGAATCACCGTAATAAGCATTGCGCTATTGGAACGACAGTTACCATAAACGTAGTTGTATACTAAATACAGACTGCATATCACCGACAATTGGCCATTTTTTCAGGAAAGCACTACATCGCAACTTTGAATGTTCTTGCATTTTCATTAAAATTACTTCAAAACTTTGGAAATAATACAGCCTGGGCGCAGCCATTTTTAAACGTTTCGTAAATTGCGTAACAAGCATGCTGATTGGGCGCAGTATATATCGGAAATTTTAATTGGATGTTTACGTCATGCATAAGATATGAAGTTTAAAAATAGAATTATAGGAATTCCTAATGTTGATGTGACTGATATTCGAAGAACGAGACATTTTTTTTCTTTTTGGAATACGCGATGCATTTTTTCTTCTGCAAGCTTTCATGTCATAGCGGAGGAAATAAAAAAAATCACGTTTTTCCAATTTTTTTTTTTTCTGAACACACGTTTTTTTGAGCGGCGGTTCCGTAAACCGAAAGATCAAAAATAAAAGGCCTAATTTAACAACACATACAGTACAGTGTTGACTCCCTACGCAAAACAACCCACAACATAAACGGAAGTCATCAATTGAGAAATTTCCAGCCGAGAGTGGTTATTTTCAATGAAACCGATTTCATGATTTAACATAGGTTTCACTATATTGTATTTAAGAAATAATAAGTTCCCAAACATGGTTTATTGTAGAATAACACAAGCTTTGAGTTCTTATGTGTAAGAATATATCACAAAGGCCGTAGGCCTGAGTGGTATATTGTTTCGCATAAGAACGAAAAAGCCTGGTTATTCAGATAACATCACTGCACTCGAGTGGTTTATTGCAGAATAACCCGAAACAGATTTTGCTCTACATAAATGTAGGTTATTTTGCGAGTCGTGTTAGAATTCTAGATAACTTGATGGGAAATTTCTTAATACATGTATATAAGCGTATGTACCTACACAATAAGCCTGGTAAGTATTCTTGGTGATGAGGTCCTGTACAAGGGTCTGTCTGCGATCAGTCTGCCATCAGTGACGGGAAGTTCTCTCTCACCATCTTATTACTGTTACTGTCTAGACAAACCATAGATCCTAAAACAGAAACTCATTTTTATTTTTATTAGTAAACAAACCACATTTACAGAAAAAAGCATATTCCCTAATCCCTATACATTCTTCATAAACAAGAGGATCACGACAGCTGTAAATTGCTCACCTAAGTTTCAGAGCTCAAATGGGTTTAAAACATATGTGGAAAGCAGACTCACTAACAGCCATGATTTTTCCAAATGTAATCATTCCAATATTCTTTTTAAAAAGATCTTTCGTGTCATATTATTATATATTTTCAAAGCTACAGCAAAACATAAAAAGAGCCCCTCTCCTTCTCTTGAAAAACTCCTTAAACCAGTCAAATTGTAGTTCAAATAACAACTTTTCACCATCAGTTCTGTATACCTATTTCAAATTTCTGCCATTTCATACACATTCAAAATGGCACAAGAGAGTGTAAAATACATTACAGTCTTCAGATGTATTTCAAAATTTGGTAATTATTGCTTTTCATGCTGTACTTTCGCAGGACATCACTTGGAAAAAATCTTTATTATTTATCAGCTGTTTAAGAAATGAGCAGCGCCATGAGAAAACCAACATAGTGCATATGCGATCAGCAAGGATCCAGACCAGCCTGAGAAAACCAACATAGTGCATTTGCGACCAGCATGGATCCACGCAGTCTGGTCAGGATCCATACTGTTCGCTAATGGTTTCTCTAATTGCGGTAGGCTTTGAAAGTGAACGGCATGGACCCTGACCAGACTGCGTGGATCCATGCTGGTCGCAAATGCACTATGTTGGTTTTCTCATGGCACGGCTCAAATTATTTTGTAAGAATGGTGCAATAACTGCAAGAAAAATGCATGCTCTCTATATCACTTAGTACCTGAGGTATGATGTATATCAGCTGGATGCTGCAACTTTACAGGGGTCAGACCATGCTCTCTATATCACTTAGTACCTGAGGTATGATGTATACTTTACAGGGGTCAGACCATGCTCTCTAAGCTTCTTATTCACTGCTGACCAATCATCTGACATCATACTCTGTAAGTAGTTAAATGTCAATTCAATAACAAAATCTAATTTAAAGTTTTGTAAATATTTGTATTACATTGCTAAATGTGGCCTCTAGAGTGTTAACTAGCTTTTCCTTTGATTTGACCCCGGACTACCCAATATCGAACTTGTCCAAGATTTTATTGAGGGTAACATTCTGACCAAGATTCAAGAAGATTGGGCCAAAATTGTGACCTCTAGAGTGTTAACAAGCTTTTCCTTTGATTAGACCTGGTGACCTAGTTTTTTACCCCAGATGACCCAATATCAAACTCATCCAAGATTTTATTGAGGGTAACATTCTAAGTTTCATTAAGATTGGGCCAAAATTGTGACCTCTAGAGTGTTAACAGTCAAATTGTTGACGACAACAGACGGACGACTGACGGACAGACGACGACAGACACAGGGCGATCACAAAAGCTCACCTTGAGCACTTTGTGCTCAGGTGAGCTAAAAAATGTATGCGTTGGACTAGTTCCTTCCCAAAGCATAAAATCAAACCCTGACTGACTAGAAGATGGAAAACTCAACACTACCCGGCCAAACAAATAGAATGCAAATCATTTACAGACTAACATTCAACAGCGTTGTTGTGCAGAATAATAAAGCACTTCGATGATTCTGATTTATCAAGTGAAGTTACTCCAACTGTTGTCGATGTAAACAAAACGCGAGATACCGTGGTAATTTGTTTTCTATATGAAAATAAATAAAATAAACTAGTGAATTATGATTTAATTGACTGGCATTTTTTTTTATTTTTGGAGGGGAATTTTAGGCATCGGAATTGGGGGGAAAAAAAAAATATTTTGAGGGGGGAATGGGGCTGAATTTCGCCGAATATTTTGGTGAAAAAAAAAACGCTGCCAATTGCCGGAGTCCGTGTCAAAAATATTAAGTAATAAGAGAGGTACAGATAAAATGTATCAAAACACTATATAAGTATAGCCTAAGCAAAAAGGGGCATAATTAATAAAATATTGGGCAAGAGTTACGCATCTTGTGTCATATGATGTGGGTGATAATGTGGAACAACTACTTCAAGTTTGAATCAAATGCATTTCATAATAACTGAGATATAGTGAAAATGCATCAAAATTAACTTTTAATTCTAAGTAAAAGGGGGCATAATTCATGAAAAATTGGTGCCAGAGTTATGCACCTTGTGTTAAATAGTGTGGGTGATGATGTTGAACAACTACTTTAAGTTTGAATCAAATCCATTCAGTAATAACACAGATAAAGTGAAAGTGCATCAAAACTTTAACCTGAAATTCTTAGTAAAAAGGGGGAATAATTCATGAAAAATTGGTGCCAGAGTTATGCAAACTGTGCCAAATGGTGTGGGTGATGATGTTGAACAACTATTTTAAGTTTGAATCAAATCCATTCAGTAGTAACAGTGATAGAGTGAAAGTGCATCAAAATTTGAACCTGAAATTCTTAGTAAAAAGGGGGAATAATTCATGAAAAATTGGTGCCAGAGTTATGCATCTTGTGTCATATGGCATGGGTGATGATGTTGAACAACTATTTTAAGTTTGAATTAAATCCATTCAGTAATAACTGAGATAGAGTGAAAGTGCATCAAAACTTGAACCTGAAATTCTAAGTAAAAAGGAGAAAATATTCATAAAAAATTGGTGCCATAGTTATGCATCTTGTGTCATATGGTGTGGGTGATGATGTTGAACAACTATTTTAAGTTTGAATCAAATCCATTCAGTAGTAACAGTGATAGAGTGAAAGTGCATCAAAATTTTAACCTGAAATTCTTAGTAAAAAGGGGGAATAATTCATGAAAAATTGGTGCCAGAGTTATGCATCTTGTGTCATATGGCGTGAGTGAGGATGTTGAACAACTATTTTAAGTTTGAATCAAATCCATTCAGTAATAACTGAGATAGAGTGAAAGTGCATCAAAACTTGAACCTGAAATTCTAAGTAAAAAGGAGGAATAATTCATAAAAAATTTGTGCCATAGTTATGCATCTTGTATCATATGATGTGGGTGATGATGTTAAACAAGTATTTTAAGTTTGAATCAAATCCATTCAGTAATAACAGAGATAGCGCGAAAGTGCATCAAAACTTGAACCTGAAATTCTAAGTAAAAAGGAGGAATAATTCATAAACAAGAGGGCCATGATGGCCCTATATCGCTCACCTGTTATCATTGCACTTGAGGACAAGAAGGTCCTCAGTATAAATATTTAAGTCCAAAGGACAGGAACAACAAAGGGAAGAAATTTAACCAAAAAGAAAAAACAATTCTTACAAGGTACAGATATGTCAAAATGCACCTAAATATTGGAAGTACCATCCATGTTGTACCACAGAAAAGTGGTCTTGGTTTTTCCCTACGGCCAATAATAAAAAAGTTCCTAAAAATAAGCTATTTATAGTAACGTAAAAGGGAAGTAATTAAAAAAAAATATTGTAAGTGAACAAAAGAAGGCTCTGCCAAATAAATTTGTTGACATAAATGAAATTTCAGATCACTATCTTCATTAGTTACAGATATATACCCATTTTAATTTGAAATAAAGGGAGGTAATTTGACAAAATCAGTCCATAGTTATCTACCCTGATTGTCTCAGTCCAACTAATGACAATTATGAAATTTCAAATAAGTCCTATAAGTACTTACTGATATAAATCCATTTTGATTACAATCAGGGGAGGTAATCAGATATAAAATAACTCTGGAACCTACGATTGGATTTGATTTGTCATGGAATCTAAGATTTATTGTTGTTGAAGATATTTTGGAAGTTTGGAAGTTGTATCAAATAAAACCATAAATGAAGTCTCTATATGGCTGCAAAAGACAAAATAGCCAATTTTGGACCTTTAAGGGGCCATAACTCTGGAACCCATGATGGGATCTGGCCAGTTCAAGAAAGGAACCAAGACCTTGTGGTGATACAAGTTGTGTGCAAGTTTGGTTAAAATCAAATCATAAATGAAGCTGCTATTGTGCAGACAAGGTCAAAATAGCTAATTTTGGCCCTTTCAGGGGCCATAACTCTGGAACCCATTATGGGATCTAGCCGGTTCAAGAAAGGAACTGAGATCTTATGGTGACACAAGTTTTGTGCAAGTCTGATTAAATTCAAATCATAAATGAAGCTGCTAATGAGCAGACAAGGTCAAAATATCTAATTCTGGCCCTTTCAGGGGCCATAACTCTGGAACCCATAAAGGAATCTGGCCGGTTCAAGAAAGGAACCAAGATCTTATGGTGATACAAGTTGTGTGCAAGTTTGGTAAAAATCAAATCATAAATAAAGCTGCTATTGTGCAGACAAGGTCAAAATAGCTAAATTTGGCCCTTTCAGGGGCCATAACTCTGGAACCCATAATGGGATCTGGCCGGTTCAAGAAAGGAATCGAGATCTTATGGTGATACAAGTTGTGTGCAAGTTTGGTTAAAATAAAATCATAAATGAAACCACTATCCTGCAGACAAGAAATTGTTGACGCACGGACGCACAGACGACGGACGAAGGGTGATCACAAAAAGCTCACCTTGTCACTATGTGACAGGTGAGCTAAAAATTTGTGCCAGAGTTATGCATCTTGTGTCATATGATGTGGGTGATGATGTTAAACAAGTATTTTAAGTTTGAATCAAATCCATTCAGTAATAACAGAGATAGTTTTTAAGGTTAAAGTTTTTGATGCACTTTCACTCTAAGTGAAAAGGGGAGAAAATCAGGAAATATGGGTGCCCTTATGTCAGATGATGTGGATGATGATGAGGAATAACTATTTCAAGTTTGAATCAAATCCATCAAGTAATTACAGAGATAAGTTGTAAAAAGCGAAAGTTTAAGAAAACTTTAACCAAGGTGGGGACGCGGAAAGACGCCGACGCCGGGTCGAGTAGGATAGCTCTCCTTATACTTCGTAGAGTCGAGCTAAAAATATGCACAACTAAGCTTACTTAGATGTTGTCATTTTCTATCAAAACAAGTTTTTATTTGCAGTTCTTTACCCAAAATAAATATTTTATAAGCACTTTTCCCTTATTTAACTGGCAAGTGGCAAGTAGCAAGTGACAACTGGCAACTAGCAACTGGCAAGTCGTGACCAGCATCCCATATGTTTCTATGGTTCAAATCATTAAGGTTTTTTGTACAGTACCTTTTGTATTTCATTTACATATTGTAGTCAGTTAAACCACTAATTAAGCTACTTATTGTTCCTAGGTTTTGTACCAGCATAAACTGGGTTTCCATAAATATATGTCATGTTCTCACATGAATCAGAAGTGGATAATGTCTATTGCGTTGCATGACATTTTTATTTGTCACAGAGAACTCTTGCTTACCTTATCAGAAGTATAACTTGAGAAAAAATATCCATTTTTTTTCCTAAAATATTTTTCCTGGTTATACAAAATGCTTGACACTGGTTTAAAGATTCACATTGACAAATGACCTATAAAGATGTAAAACAAACAAGAGGACCATGATGGTCCTGAATCGCTCACCTGTTCCCATATGACCCAGTGTTGAGTATGATGTCGTTTTTTCTATTATTTGACATAGTGACCTAGTTTTTGAGCTCATGTGACCCAGTTTTGAACTTGACCTAGATATCATCAAGATAAAAATTCTGACCAATTTTCATGAAGATCCATTGAAAAATATGGCCTCTAGAGGTCACAAGATTTTTCTATTATTTGACCTATTGACCTAGTTTTTGAAGGTATGTGACCCAGTTTTGAATCTGACCTAGATATCATCAAGGTGAACATTCTCACTAATTTTCATGAAGATCTCATGAAAAATATGGCCTCTAGAGAGGTCACAAGGTTTTTTTATTATTTGACCTACTGACCTAGTTTTTGATGGCACCTGACCCAGTTTCAAACTTGACCTAGATATCATCAAAGTGTACATTCTGACCAATTTTCATGAAGATCCATTTAAAAGTATAACCTCTAGAGAGGTCACAAGGTTTTTCTATTTTTAGACCTACTGACCTAGTTTTTGACCGCAGTTGACCCAGTTTCAAATCTGACCTAGATATCATCAAGATGAAGAATCAGACCAATTTTCATACAGATCCCATGAAAAATATGGCCTCTAGAGTGGTCACAAGGTTTTTTTCATTATTTGACCTACTGACCTAGTTTTTGATTGCACATGACCCAGTTTCAAATTTGACCTAGATATCATCAAGATGAACATTCAGACCAACTTTCATACAGATCCCATGAAAAATATGGCCTCTAGAGAAGTCACAAGGTTTATTCATTATTTGACCTACTGAACTAGTTTTTGATGGCACATGACCCAGTTTCGAACTTGACCTAGATATCATCAAGGTGAACATTATGACCAATTTTCATGAAGATCCATACAAACATATGGCCTCTAGAGAGGTCACAAGGTTTTTCTATTTTTAGACCTACTGACCTAGTTTTGGACCGCACGTGACCCAGTTTCGAACTTAGCCTAGATATCATCAAGATGAACATTCTGACCAACTTTCATAAAGGTCCCATGAAAAATGTGACCTCTAGAGTGATCACAAGCAAAAGTTTACGCACGCACGCACGCACGGACAACGGACACCACGTGATCACAAAAGCTCACCATGTCACTTTGTGACAGGTGAGCTAAAAATGAAAATTGCATCCCAGTTTTGACCCAGCCATCGATGAAGAAGTTTTTAGTTTCTTCAGGTGCATTGAAATAGCCAAGACAAACCTGAGGTCATCTGATCCAAATTTCCCCTTCCTCATCTACACCACAAGTCTTGCCAGTGTCTACATCCACTATCTGAACAAATACATACATTTAATTGGCTTCATGCATAAACTTAACATCTGTTAGCTCCTAATTGATCTGGGATCTGAATAATTTCATTTCTGAAAATGGTATTTTTATGTCTTATAGATTTTTCAGCCAAAAGCTATGATTTATTGTAACAAGAGCTGTCACTAATGGTGACAAATGCCCCAGCAGCACCTTGACCTTTAACCTGGTGACCATGACCTGGTGACCACAAAGTCAATATGGGTTGTGTACTCGATAAGTATTATCAGCATGTGTAGTCTAGAGGTCCTGGGTGCAGTGGTTCGCGAGGAAAGTGCCTTCATGCAAAAAGTTAATGTTGTCACGAACAAACAAACAAACAGACGGACAGTTGAAAACTAATATGCCTCCCTTCAGGGGCATAAAAAGAAGCATTGAAATTACAACAAAATAATTTCTACTGTTGAAAAAAGACTGTAATGAATATTCATCTTATGACAGAACTTGGAACTTCTATATTGGTCAGACATTTTCATTGTTGAACTCATAACCTTGATATTAGTTTAATCATTCAGCCTAGTGTAATATGAAAGACCATAATGACGTCTAAAACAGAGGTTATAAGTTCTAATCTCTGAAATAAGTTAGAGCTTTTCTTTTTGCAACAAAAATACCTTTATCTCGACCAAAGGAAGGAGTTTTCCCACTGATTTATATTTAAATGTATCCTTCCCATTTACATGTGTTACACCAATTTCTGTCATTCCATATCCTGGAAAACAAGAAAAACACCAATATTCAAGGAATAAAAGTTATTTGGACACTCATGAATGTAATATACATGTGTAGGTAGATAATGTGGATGCCTCAATCAACAAAATTACAACCAAAGTTCAAATACAAAAACGTTACATTCAAACAAAGTAGTTCTTTATGCTGCATCTCAGAAGTCTTAAACAAGAGGGCCATGAAGACCCTGTATCGCTCATCTGACCTATTGACCTAAAGATCATCAAGATAGTTTAAGATATGGTCATAAATGTGGCCTCTAAAGTGTTAACTAACTTTTTCTTTGATTTGACCTGGTGACCTGGTTTTTGACCCCATATGACTCAGATTCGAACTTGACCTAAAGATCATCAAGATCAACATTCTGACTAAGTTTCATGAAGATACAGTCATAAATGTGGCCTCTAGAGCGTTAACAAGCTTTTCCTTTAATTTGACACAGTGACCTAGTTTTTGAACCCACATGACCCAGATTTGAACTTGACCTAAAGATCATCAAGATTAACATTCTGACCAAGTTTCATGAAGATACAGTCATAAATGTGGCCTCTAAAGCGTTAACAAGCTTTTCCTTTCATTTGACACAGTGACCTAGTTTTTGATCCCACCTGACCCAGATTTGAACATGGCCTATAGTTCATGAAGATTAACATTCTGACCAAGTTTCATTAAGATATGGTCATAAATGTGGCCTCTGGAGTGTTAACAAGCTTTTCGTTTGATTTGACCTGGTGACCTAGTTTTAGACCCTACATAACCCAGATTCAAACTGAACTTTAAGATCATCATGAGTAACATTCTGACCAATTTTTATGAAGATACAGTCATAAATGTGGCCTCTAAAGTGTTAACAAACTTTTCCTTTGATTTGACCTGGTGACCTAGTTTTTGACCCCAGATGACCCAAAATCAAATTCATCCAAGATTGTATATAGGGTAACATTCTGACCAAGTTTCATTAAGATTGGGTCGAAATTGTGACCTTTAGAGTGTTAACAAGCTTTTCCTTTGATTTGATCCGTTGACCTAGTTTTTGACCCCAGATGACCTAATATCAAATTCATTCCAAAAAAGGACAATAATTCTTGCAAAAAGCAGGATGAAGTTATGTTTCTTGATGTACATACAGTAAACCTCACTTATAAGGAACTCGGATATAAGGAACACTCGGTTATAAGGAACAGTTTTCAATTCCCCGATCTAATTCCTTCTTTATTCAATGTAAAAATCCTGGTTATAGGGAACTCGGTTATAAGGAACACTCGGTTATAAGGAACACATTTTCCAGTCCCAAAGTACAAAATTCAATTGAAAACACCTCGGTTATAACGAACAGACATAAAGAATAACTAGAAATGTGTCCATGGGACACAGATGCCCCCACTACATGACATTAGTCAGGGGCCAGAACTCCTACAATACTGAATGAATCCGGATGCGAAACCCCAGGTGCACAACTACACATGCTGACCAACATTCCTGTAAACTTTGGTGATTCTAGGTCAAATACTTTTGGGGCTATGCGCGACACAACATTAAAATGACCAATTTTTTACTAAGTCAGGGGCCATAACTCCTACATGACTGGATGAATCCGGACGCGAAACCCCAGGTGCACAACTACACATGCTGACCAACATGCCTGTAAAGTTTTGTGACTCTAGGTCATATACTTTTGGAGCTAGGCACGACACAACATTAAAATGACCAATTTTTACAAAGTCAGGGGCCATAACTGCTACATGACTGAATGAATCCGGACGCGAAACCCCAGGTGCACAACTACACATGCTGACCAACATTCCTGTAAACTTTGGTGATTCTAGGTCAAATACTTTTGGAGCTATGCGCGACGCAACATTAAAATGACCAATTTTTTACTAAGTCAGGGGCCATAACTCCTACATGACTGGATTAATCCAGACGCGAAACCCCAGGTGCACAACTACACATGCTGACCAACATGCCTGTAAAGTTTTGTGACTCTAGGTCATATATTTTTGGAGCTAGGCACGACACAACATTAAAATGACCAATTTTTACAAAGTCAGGGGCCATAACTTCTACATGACTGAATGAATCCGGACGCGAAACCCCAGGTGCACAACTACACATGCTGACCAACATTCCTGTAAAGTTTTGTGACTCTACGTCAAATACTTTCAGAGCTATGCGCGACACAACATTTTCGGAAGGACAGACGGACGGACGGAAGGACGGAAGGACAAGAGCAAATCTATATGCCCCCCCCAAAGTGGGGGCATAAAAATGATTGAAAACGGAAATAAACAGGAGAATCTCTGATGATGTCAGAGTAACGTCGGCACTTTTACGCGCTTTCGTGCAAATGAAATCTCTGCTATGATATACACGATAAAAAGAAAATAGATCTATATAATTTCAGCATTAACGTTTACCAAATTTACCTACTAGACGATAGTAAACTTATATTTACTCAAGGTTATGCTCGAGAGCTACATGTATTAGGTATTTCATGTTAAGAATAGTGATCGAAATCAGTCTCGGTCACGGTCACAATAATACTATCCTAAATAAATGTGTTTTTTACCCGTGATTAACAATGGCAAACAGCCCAATTTACCAAATTTTCAATTGTAAAAAATGTAGCAGGTGCTAAAATGGGACAATAGCAAAACTATTCGTATAATTTTCACTTTAACCGTATGTATTGTACCATTGTCTAGTCGTAATACACTGTATGTCATAAACACCTTACTTTTAAATTTTAATGGGTAGTCTAATTTAACAATTTCAAGACTTATTTTATATTAGTATTGATGCATTCACATAGCATGCAGTCGAGCAAGGTAAGGGGAGTAACTGCAACATGTCACTATGTAACCATCTCTAAAAAGAAGATAGAAATAACCATCAAAAATAAACACAAATTACGGTCATTCTCACCGACGTACATTTTGGCTTAGTCTAGGTTTAACGTCGTGTTTCAACACTATTTCAGTCATATGCATGCAGACTGAGTTTACCTTACCATCTCTCCAGGAAAGGGCCTGTACTAGACTTGCAACTTTTTCATATAAGGATTCATTTTCGGCCCATAAAGTGAATACATAGGCCTTTTCAAACGTCAGTCAAATAGTGTTCGCTATACAAATTGTGTTCGTTATACAAACCTCGGTTAAGGAGGTAGGTTACCTTGTTACAAGGGTAAATTCAAATTAGTTGAACCGCAGCATTTTTCTGTATTTCGTGTAATATGAAGTTTTAACTGCTACAATCTCAATGTCGTTTTTCTCTGTCCTTTCAAGTTCAATTTTTATCCAGGTTTGAAGAGCATGACCCTCCAAAGGTATTTCATATTAAAAGAAGAAGGAAAATACGTATATTTAACACTTTTCAGTGTATTTTAGTTTCATTGATATCCGTAGAAGTCTGCATAATTGATAGATTTATTGGTATGCACGTTATCTTTCTAATATAAGCTTAAAATGTATATGTCGCGGGGCTCGTGTTTCCATGGTAACGCATTTTCTCTCATTTTTAAACAACTATGTATAAAAATAGGGGTTTTCGACGGCTTTAGTGCCATTCTGTTAATGACCAACATGAAATATTTGGGTAATATTATTAGCAAAATACCAAGCACTTTACATGGTACCCTATTTTTCTTAAATTTTAAAGTAACCATGGCAACAGAGATGTTTAAAATAGCTTATATCTTGCTGTTTGTCGTAATTTCTTTAAAAAAGATATTGAATAAGATTAGCTTTCTACTTGATGTAGCTTTAAAACATATCATTTCTAACGTAGGTTACGTTTTCGTGTTATTTGCATTTATTCAAAGAAATTTCACAGCTTAGAATACGTACAGCAGTACCCCTCGTCTGCCATTTTTCATGGAAAAATCGTTCAGCGTGCTGCTATTATTCTCATGAATATTGTTGAAATGAAAATAAAAAGCTGAAGCTGTGTTTCTTAAATAGACCAGTGTCAACGCTTTTGAATTTTACATTTCGATACATAGGTCACGGGCTTTGTTTCCATGGTAACATCAGTTCAATTCAAGAAACCACAATTTTCTACTGAAATTTGAACAATTTTAGATCTTAGTTTTAGTATGTAAGTAACAAATTATCAATGGAACCTGAAAAATAGGTATTACAAATCAAACTGCTAGACTTTTTATTTGAAAATGGCCGTAAGAAGTAACCTTTCACCCAACTATATTCCAAATAACATTGGTTGCCATCATCCATTTTCTTACATTCCGCATAACATTTCAATATAACTACATAAAAGAAGCAAAATATTGATTATTATTCAGAGCAAAAGACTCATAAAAAATATTTCAGCAAATAATTGTTATTTGAAAATAGCTAAAATAAAGATGTACAGAATTACGTACTTTCAAGATAAAAGCTATTAATTTTTCTGCGGTAACTGACACGTAACGTCATGACGTCAATGACGTCATTTAAGGCAACATTGTTTTGAAGCGTTTCTGCGGCAATTTATTCATTATTTCTGCATTATTAAACCATAAAGCATCAGATCGAAGACAAGTTTATGATTTGTTTTCAAAAGAATGAATATACAAACACATTTAGTTTGTCGTAAACGTCGTCGTAAATCGTCACGTTAGCTTCCAGTTGGACATGCGCACATACAAATATGAAGGTAACCTACCTCCTTAAAAGGAACTAGTTCGCTATACGGATATAAGGAACCTCCCTTATAAGGAACAATTTTTAGAGGTCCCAAACTGTTCCTTATAAGTGAGGTTTACTGTAGTCAGCTTGTGATGGTGAAAACTGTTGCAAATTTCAAAGCAATAGCTTGAATAGTTTAGGAGAAAAGCTGCCCAAAACATAAAACTTAACCAAGAAATCTGATATTTTCTAAGTCCGAAAGGGGCCATAAGTCTTGCAAAAAGCAGGACAGATTTCCGAAAGGGGCCATAAGTCTTGCAAAAAGCAGGATAGATTTATGTTTCTTGCTGTACATGGTCAGCTTATGATGGTGAACAAATGTTGCAAGTTTTAAAGCAATAGCTTTGATAGTTGAGAAAAGCTGACTTAAACATATTACTCAACCAAGAAAACTGATTTTCTAAGTCAAAAAGGGGCAATAATTCTTGAAAAAAGCAGGATGGAGTTATGTTTCTTGATGTACAGTGTCAGCTTATGACGGTGAACTAGTGTTGCAAAGTTTAAAGCAAAAGCTTTGATAGTTTAGGAGAAAAAGTTGACCTAAACATACAACTTAACCAAGAAATCTGATATGTTCTAAGTTCAAAAGGGGCCATAAATCTTGCAAAAAGCAGGATGGAGTTATGTTTCTTGCTGTACAGGGTCAGCTTATGATGGTGAACAAGTGTTGCAAGTTTTAAAGCAATAGCTTTGATAGTTTAGGAGAAAAGCTGACCTAAACATAAAACATAACCAAGAAAATTGATTTTCTAAGTCCAAAAGGGGCAATAATTCTTGCAAAAAGCAGGATGAAATTATGTTTCTTGATGTACAGGGTCAGCTTATGATGTTGAACAAGTGTTGCAAGTTTCAAAGCAATAGCTTTGATAGTTTAGGAGAAAAGTTGACCTAAACATAAAACTTAACCAAGAAATCTGACTTTTTCTAATTCCAAAAGGGGCCATAAATCTTGCAAAAAGAAGGATGGAGTTATGTTTCTTGCTGTACAGGGTCAGCCTATAATGGTGAACAAGTGTTGCAAGTTTTAAAGCAATAGCTGTAGTTTAGGAGAAAAACTGACCTAAACATAAAACTTAACCATGCAACGCTGACGCCGATCAAGTGATGACAGTAACTCATCATTTTTTTTCCAAAAAATCAGATGAGAAAAAATGCTACAAGCTTTCTCCACTATAGACTATACTACTTGTTTTAAGACCAAGAGTTACCTTGGTTATTACAGGGTAGTTTCAGCTTGGTTTTTACAACATCTTCTATTTCCTTGCTAAGTGGGGCAGAACCACAAACTGCACCCTTAACCGAGGATAAATCATACTCTGACACTTTTGGATACTTAGCAAACATTACCGTTATAGGTGGTACAGTCTGTATGGTAGCTGGCTGAAAAATATTAAAGTATATACTGTCAAAGACCTTAAACAAGTAAGAAACTCTCAAAAGAACATAGAATATAAGGATATGTAGAAGCATTATCTGCTGCATTAGTCAATTAAGTACAATATCAATCAGTGGTACATCAACAAAATATAACAAACAATACAATGCTAACACACAGAGTGCCTACATGGTGAACAGTGTATTGAAGGAGTATTGAATCATGTGATCATCTCCTGAATTAGAGTAACAGTACTAAAATAATATGAAACAAGGCAGCCTGAAAGACAGCTAAATCCCCCGTCACTGTTATGGATGACGAAAGGATAAACATTTGACCCTGAGCAGTGACCTTGACCTTGAACTGACAGGGCTGACTCATGAAATATGCACATCATCTTCATGAGGTGATTATTTGGCCTAAGTTTCATGAAAATCCTTCAAGGGGTTTAGAAGATACAGAGCTCAAACCTTTGACCTTGAGTTGTGACCTTGACCTTGAGTTGACATGGCTGACTCATGAGTTCTTGATGAAGTGATCATGAGAGCCAAGTTTGATGAAAATCCTTGTAGGGTTTTACGATATACAGAGTGGACACAAAATTGAAGGCTCAAAACTTAGACCCTAAGGTGCAACCTTGACCTTAAGCCTGCATGGCTGACTCATGAGTTCTGCACATCATCTTGATGAGGTGATCATTTGACCAAGGTTTCATATGAATCCTTCAAGAGGATTAGGAGATACAGAGCAGACACAAAATGGAAGACTCGAACCTTTGGCCCTGAGCTGTGACCTTGACCCAACATGGCTGACTCATAAGTTCTGCACATCCTCTTGATGGTGTGATCATTTGACCCAAGTTTCATGAAAATCCTTCAAGGGGTTTAGGAGATAAAAAGCGGACACAGAATGGAAGGCTCAAAACTTTGACCCTAAATTGTGACCTTGACACTGATAGGGCATGGCTGACTCATGGGTTCTTCACATCATCTTGATGAGGTTATCACTTGACCCAAGTTTTATAAAATTCTTTCAAGGGGTTTAGGAGATACAGAGCAGACACAAACTAGAAAATGCTTTTGTAAAAAAGCGCATGTCTCCCCCAATGCAAAGTCCTATAGGCAAGAAGTCAATAGGAGTCAGGAGCGAAAGTCAAAGAGACACTGATGGTTGGCTGCAATAGGGATCATCTACTTGGCATGTCCAGTCATCCCACTAAATTTCAACACTCTTGGCCTAGTGGTTCTCAAGTCACTGTTCAGGCTCATGTGACCTTGACCTTTGATCAAGTGACCTAAATAAATAGGGGTCATCTACTCTGCATGTCCAATCATCCTATTAAGTTTCAAAATTCTAGGTCAAGTGGTTCTCAAGTTATTTCCAAAAAAATGATTTTACATGAACAGGCCACTGTGACCTTGATCTTTAATAGACTGACCCCAAAATCTATAGGGGTCATCTACTCTGCATGTTCAATCATCCTATGAAGTTTCAACATTCTTGGTCAAGTGGTTCTCAAGTTATTGATCGGAACTGGTTATCAATGTTCAGGCCCCTGTGACCTTGACTTTTAACGGAGTGACCCCAAAAACAATAGGGGTCATTTACTCTGCATGAACAATCATCCTATGAAGTTTCAACATTCTGGGTTGACAGGTTCTCAAGTTATTGATTGGAAATGGTTTTCCATGTTCAGGCCCCTGTGACCTTGACCTTTAACAGAGTGATCCCAAAATCATTAGGGGTCATCTACTCCGCATGACCAATCATCCTATGAAGTTTCATCATTCTGGGTCAAGTGGTTCTCCAGTTACTGACCGGAAATGGTTTTCAATGTTCGGGCCCGTGACCTTGACCTTTAACAGAGTGACCCCAAAATGGTTAGGGGTCATCTACTCTGCATGACCAATCATCCTATTAAGTTTCAACATTCTGGGTCAAGTGGTTTTCAAGTTACCGACCGGAAATGGTTTTCAATGTTCAGGCCCATGTGTGACCTTGACCTTTAACGGAGTGACCCCAAAATCAATAGGGGTCATCTGCTTTGCATGTACAATCATCCTATGAAGTTTCAACGTTCTTGGTCAAGTGGTTCTCTAGTTATTGATCGGAAATGATTATCAATGTTCAGGCCCCTGTGACCTTGACCTTTAACGGAGTGACCCCAAAATCAAAAGGGGTCATCTACTCTTCATGACCAATCATCCTATGAAGTTTCAACATTCTGGGTCAAGTGGTTCTGTAGTTATTGATCGGAAATGGTTTTCAATGTTCAGGCCCCTGTGACCTTGACCTTTAACAGAGTGACCCCAAAATCGATAGTGGTCATCTGCTTTGCATGTACAGTCATCCTATGAAGTTTCAACGTTCTGGGTCAAGTGGTTCTCTAGTTATTGATCGGAAATGGTTTTCAATGTTCAGGCCCCTGTGACCTTGACCTTTGACGGAGTGACCCCAAAATCAAAAGGGGTCATCTACTCTTCATGACCAATCATCCTATGAAGTTTCAACATTCTGGGTCAAGTGGTTCTGTAGTTATTGATCGGAAATGGTTTTCAATGTTCAGGCCCCTGTGACCTTGACCTTTAACAGAGTGACCCCAAAATCGATAGTGGTCATCTGCTTTGCATGTACAGTCATCCTATGAAGTTTCAACGTTCTGGGTCAAGTGGTTCTCTAGTTATTGATCGGAAATGGTTTTCAATGTTCAGGCCCCTGTGACCTTGACCTTTGAAGCAGTGACCCCAAAATCAATAGGGGTCATCTACTCTTCATGAACAATCATCCTACGAAGTTTCAACATTCTATGTCAAGTGTTTCTCTAGTTATTGATCAGAAATGGTTTTCAATGTTCAGGCCCCTGTGACCTTGACCTTTGACGGAGTGACCCCAAAAACAATACGGGTCGTCTACTCCAGCAGCCCTACAACCCTATGAAGTTTGAAGGTTCTAGGTCAAATGGTTCTCCAGTTATTGCTCGGAAATGAAGTGTGACGTACGGACGGACGGACGGAAGGACGGACGGACGGACAGGGCAAAAACAATATGTCTCCCCCAGAGGGGGGGAGACATAAATAGAAGGCTCAAACCTTTGACCCCTGAGTTGTGATCTTGACCTTGAGCCAACATGTCTGACTTATAAGTGCTGCACATCGTCATGATGAGGTAATCATTTGACATAAGTTTCATGAAAATCTTTCAGTAGGTTTAGGAGATATTGAGCAGACACAAAATAGAAGGCTCAAACCTTTGACCCTAAGTTGTGACCTTGACCTTGAGTCAGTATGGCTGACTCATAAGTTCTGCACATTGTCTTGATGAGATGATCATTTGACCAAAGTTTTATAAAATTCCTTCAAGGGGTTTAGGAGATACAGAGTGGACACAAAATGGAAGGATGAAACCTTTGACCTTGAGCTGTGACCTTGACCTTGAGCAAACATGGGTGACTCATGAGTTCTGCACATTGTCTTGATGAGGTGATCATTTGACCCAAGTTTCATAAAAATCCTTCAAGGGGTTTAGGAGACATGGAGCTGACACGAAAGTGTTACGGACAGACCATGAAGGACGGACGGAAGGACAGACGGAGACCATTCTTATAAACCCACCACTCGTGGCAGGGGATTAATAAGGAGTGCCTCAATCAGGAATTGTTACAGTTCATCAGCTTGCCTAGAAATATGCATTTGTATCGATTTAAAGATTTTGGAAAAAAAACAAAACAAACCAATACTGCACATGTGTGTACTGATGTGCAAGACATTGCGGCTCAGACAAGTTATGTGGACCCTTATTACGCACAAGGAAAAAGAGTTTTCTTCCAAAAAATTTGAAGTCAGACGTTCTTTGCACATGCAGGAAGACCACAATTTTAAATTTAATAGTATATCTCATTTGGTATATATCGCATGGTACCTTTGAGGGATTGATCCAGATTTCCTTGATTTGCAACGAAAATAGATAGGATTGATTCCCTGTAACTATATAATGCTACAACACATATCTTAGGTTAACTACTGTGAAAAACTGGTTTTAAAAAATGTTGTGTGATACAGACTGACCTTTCATCTTTAAATTCCACACTTCCGACTTTTTAACCAAATATGTAATGTCATAGTGTTTCAGGTCTACCCTGATTACATTATGAGCCACACCATGAGAAAACCAACTTAGTGCGTCTGCGACAAGCATGGATCCAGACCAGCCTGGGCATCTGCGTAGTTTGGTCAGGATCCATGCTGTTCACTTTCAAAGCCTACTGCAACTAGAATGTGTCTGTAGGACACAGGATGTGCCCCTCACTGGTACATTTGTCACAAATAAGGGGCAATAATTCAAATGTTTGCAGTCTTGATGGGGTATAGCCTAAACAAACATTTTATGAAAAGGATTCACTATGCTTGGCCATATATTTTTTTAGCTATGAGCATCACAAACAAAAAATCCACTAATTTGGCTATTCAAGGGCAGTAACTCTGAACTAAGCACTAAGATTCTCAAGAAGAATGCCATATGTGCAAGGTCACATCAATTTACATCAAAGTCTTTTTGAGCTAGGCACATATCAGGTGAAAATGTGCATTATTTTACTATTTCTGGGCCCATAACTCTAACAAGAGCTGTCCGATTTCGAAATATTGTCCCAGAAGCAGGAAAATATTACCCAAAAAGGTTAAATATCAGAAGAATTTTAAGTTCAAAAGGGGACATAATTTGACCAAAATGAAGGTCAGAGTTATGGGACTTGCTGCTATCAACTAGTTTTATAACACCGAAGGCACATGTAAAGTTTCAATTCAATATCTGCATTAGTTTTGGAGATAGTAACTTGCATGTAAAACTTTAACCAGAATTTTCTAAGTGCATTAAGGGGCATAATTTGCCCAAAATATATGTCAGAATTATGGGACTTGACCCAGTGAGGTTGGTAATTGATCTAGAAAAAGAAAAAAAAAGTTTCAAATCTATATGCTTTTTAGTAATAGCTGTATGTACTTGCACGCAAAACTTTAACCAGAATTTTCTAAGTCCAAAAGGGGGCATAATTAGGCCAACATGAAGGTCAGAGTTATGGGACTTGCTGCTATCAACTAGTTTTATAACCCAAAAGACACATTTTAAGTTTCAATTCAATATCTGCATTAGTTTTTGAGACAGAAACTTGCATGTAAAACTTTAACCAGAATTTTTTCTAAGTCCAAAAAGGGGGCATAATTTGCTCAAAATACATGTCAGAGTTATGGGACTTGATCCAGAGAGGTTGGTAATTGACCTAGAAAAAAAACAACAAGAGGGTCATGATGACCCTGGATCGCTCACCGGCACAATATAAGCTACATGTTTCAAATGTCAAACTGATGATTTTTAGAATTTTTTTGGAAGATTTTCCGATGTACAATCAAGTAACCCATGGGGCGGGGCCAATTTTACCCCAGGGGTCATGATTTGAACAAATTTTGTAGAAGTCTACTAGGCAATGCTACATGTCAAATATCTAAGATCTAGGCCTTCTGATTTATTTTAAGAAAATTTTTGAAGATTTTCCTATGTAAAATCAAGTGACCCCTGGGGCGGGGTCAATTTTGACCATGGGGGTCATGATTTGAACAAATTTTGTAGAGGTCCATTAGGAAATGCTACATGTCAAATATCTAAGCTCTAGGCCTTCTGGTTTATTTTTAGAAAATTGTTGAAGATTTTCCTATGTAAAATCAAGTGACCCCTGGGGCGGGGTAAATTTTGACCATGGGGGTCATGATTTGAACAAATTTTGTAGAGGTCCATTAGGAAATGCTACACGTCTAATATCTAAGCTCTAGGCCTTCTGGTTTATTTTTAGAAATTTTTTCTATGTACAATCAAGTAACCCTATGGGGCGGGGTCAATTTGACCCCGGAGGTCATGATTTGAATAAATTTTGTAGAAGTCTACTAGGCAATGCTATATGTCAAATATCTAAGCTCTAGGGCTTCTGGTTTATTTTTAGAAAATTGTTGAAGATTTTCCTATGTAAAATGAGGTGACCCCTGGGGCGGGGTCAATTTTGACCCCGGGGGTCATGATTTTAACAAATTTTGTAGAGGTCCACTAGGCAATGCTACATGTCAAATATCTAAGCTCTATGCCTTCTGGTTTATTTTTAGAAAAATTTTGAAGATTTTCCTATGTAAAATCAAGTGACCCCTGGGGCGGGGTCAATTTTGACCCCAGGGTCATGATTTGAACAACTTTAGTAGAGGTCCACTAGGCAATGCTACATGTCAAATATCTAAGCTCTAGGTCTTCTGGTTTTTGAGAAGAAGATTTTTTAAGATTTTCCTATGTAAAATGAAGTGACCCCTGGGGCGGGGTCAATTTTGACCCCGGGGTCATGATTTAAACAAATTTGGTAGAGGTCCACTAGGCAATGCTTCACACCAAATATCTAAGCTCTAGAACTTCTGGTTTTTGAGAAGAAGATTTTTAAAGTTTTTCCTTTCGGTTGCCATGGCAACCAGAGTTCTGCATGGAATTCAAATCTTTGAAAAGATTTGTAGAGCTTCACCCAAGGAACATTCCTGTGAAGTTTGGATGAAATTGGCCTAGTGGTTTATGAGAAGGTGTCATTTAAAGTAAAAGTTTACGGACAATGGACGCCGGACGACGGACAACGGACGGTGAGTGATCCTAATAGCTCACCCTGAACCTTTGGCTCTGGTGAGCTAAAAATAAGTTTCAAAGCTATATGCCTTTAAATGATAGCTTTATGTACTTGCATGCAAAAACCTAACCAAGGTGTGACGCCGACGCGACGCCAATGCCAGGTGAGCAGAATAGCTAGACTATTCTTTGAATAGGCAAGCTAAAATTAGGGGTTGGAGCCAGCCAAAAATTAAGAGGTGTGCAAGTTTATATTATGTTAAAGACTTATGCAAGTTTTCAACCATTGATATTAACTCCCTGAGGCCGATATCATAATATACATGCTGCAGCAAGATAAGAATTTCAAACGTAACCACCTGACATCGAAGAACATTATCTGATCTTATCATAATCACACTCGCATGCAGTCAATTGAAATCATGCAGGGAAATATTATAAACATGGGTGTAAATCAAACTATACTTATAAAATCTTCCAAGTTTGAACAAATATTTATATATATCCACTTTCATCCGTAACTTATATCCAAATAGAATAATAATTTCACTTCGAAACATTCACCATTTTTACACACCTACTGTGTTTAATAAATATTTGAACATTTCCGATTTTATTACTTTTTTCACATGTAAACACATTAAATTTCAATAAATAGAAATACATTATTAACACAGAGTATTTACATCAGCATTACTCAAAATTACCACCCATTTTTGAGTGAATATCGATGGTTTATTTTGATGTAAATTAATTTCTAAACATGTACACAAACGTTGTGTGACACGCATTGAGACAGTTAAGTTGTAATATTTACACCCATCTTTGAAGAATTATTAAATTTACAAAAAGCGTTTATTTACACACATTTTTATGTATGAAACATGTTTTGCTGTGTTATTTTTATCCCTTTGAATTTAATGCGATGTAAGTGTACGAATATTTCAGCTTTCTAAAACTTAACATTTCCAAACATTCACGGAGCCAGATGAAAAATAGGTGCGCAAGTTCATATCATGATAAAGACTTATGCAAGGCTTCATTAATTTATATCAAATACATTCCGAGCTAGGCACATCAAGACTTCAGACAGACGGATGGACGCATGTACAAGACCAAATCTATATGCCCCCACCACTCATCGGGGGCACAATTAGAGAAACTGCTAGCGAACAGCATACATTCTGACCAGACTGCACGGATGAGAAGGCTGGTCTGGATCCATGCTGGTCGCAAAGCCACTATGTTGGGTTTCTCATGGCGTGGCTCGTAATTATGAACACTTTCTTGACCAATTATAATCAATAGTATAAATCAAACAAGAGGGTCATGATGACCTTGGATCGCTCACCAGAGTAATATAAGCTACATGTTTCAAATGTCAAACTGATGATTTTTAGAATTTTTTTGGAAGAATTTCCGATGTACAATCAAGTAACCCCTGGGGTGGGAACAATTTTACCCTGAGACAAAGTTTGTAGAAGTCTACTAGGCAATGTTACATATCAAATATCTAAGATCTAGGCCTTCTGGTTTATTTTTAGCAAATTTATGAAGATTTCCCTATGTACAATCAAGTAACCCCTGGGGCTGTGTCAATTTGACCCTGGGGGGTGGGTCAAGATTTGAACAACTTTTGTAGAGGTCCACTAGGCAATGCTACAGGTCAAATATCTAAGCTCTAGGCTTTCTGGGTTTTTTTAGAAAATTTTGAATATTTTTCTATGTACAATCAAGTAACCCCATGAGGCGGGGTCAATTTGACCCTGGGGGTCATGATTTGAACAAATTTTGTAGAAGTCTACTAGGCAATGCCACATGTCAAATATCTAAGATCTAGGCCTTCTGGTTTATTTTTAGACAATTTTTGAAGAGTTTCCTATGTAAAATCAAGTGACCCCTGGGGCCGGGTCATGATTTGAAATTTTTTTGTAGAGGTCTACTAGGCAATGCTACACGTCAAATATCTAAGCTCTAGGTCTTCTGGTTTATTTTAAGAAAATTTTGAAGATTTTTCTATGTACAATCAAGAAACCCTATGGGGCATGGTCAATTTGACCCGGGGGTCATGATTTGAACAAATTTTGTAGAAGTCTACTAGGCAATGCTACATGTCAAATATCTAAGCTCAAGGCCTTCTGGTTTATTTTTAGAAAATTTTTGAAGATTTTCTTATGTAAAATCAAGTGACCCCTGGGGCGGGGTCAATTTTGACCCCGGGGGTCATGATTTGAACAAATTTTGTAGAGGTCTACTAGGCAATGCTACATATCAAATATCTAAGCTCTAGGCCTTCTGGTTTATTTTTAGAAAATTTTGAACATTTTTCTATGTACAATCAAGAAACCATATGGGACGGGGTCAATTTGACCCTAGGGGTCATGATTTGAACATATTTTGTAGAAGTCTACTAGGCAATGCTACATGTCAAATATCTAAGATCTAGGCATTCTGGTTTATTTTTAGTAAAATCAAGTGACACCTGGGGCGGGGTCAAAATTCATGATTTGAACAAATTTTGTAGAGGTCCACTAGGCAATGCTACATGTCAAATATCTAAGCTCTAGGCCTTCTGGTTTATTTTTAGAAAAATTTTGAAGATTTTCCTATGTAAAATCAAGTGACCCCTGGGGCGGGGGCCAATTCTGACCCCAGGGTCATGATTTGAACTACTTCAGTAGAGGTCCATTAGGCAATGCTACAAGTCAAATATCTAAGCTCTAGGGCTTCTGTTTTTTGAGAAGAAGATTAAGATTTTCCTATGTAAAATCAAGTGACCCCTGTGGCGGGGTCAATTTTGTCCCCGGGGTCATGATTTGAACAAACTTGGTAGAGGACCACTAGGCAATGCTTCACACCATATATCTAAGCTCTAGGGCTTCTGGTTTTTGAGAAGAAGATTTTTAAAGTTTTTCCTTTCGGTTGCCATGGCAATCAGAGTTCATTATGGAATTCAATTCTTTGAATAATTTTTAAAGAGGACCATCCATGGAACATCCCTGTGAAGTTTCATCAAAATTGGCCTGGTAGTTTAGGAGGAGATGTTGTTTAAAGGAAAATGTGGACGGACGGATGACGTACGAACGGACCGGACGGACGGACGGACGCCGGACGGTGAACGATCACAATAGCTTTCACTTTGTGCTCAGGTGAGCTAAAAAGCTACAATAAAATATTATTTTCTTTTGTTCATTGGTTGAATTGGTTAAATAGTGTATCTGATATTTGGTGTATGTTTTTGTGCTTATTTACTGTATTTCAGTTTTCATTCAGCTTTGTGTTATCAATGGTACATTATTTATCTATATCAAAATAAACAATTGGCAGCTTCAAGTATGTATGAAATATTATATTAATTACAAACAGCTGATCAAACAGCAAATCTGGTGCATTTATAACCATTACTGTGTAGGTTGTTTTATGAATGAGGGGACTATATTTTGGATTATATTTCCAGATATACACAGTTTATGTACAAAAGGACCCAGCAATGGTTTGTTGGTTCCTGTTTCTTATAAAATAAAGGGGAAACAACTCTGCCCTGTAGTGATCTATATTTGTAATAAGTTTCATGAAGATCCTGCAATGAGTTACTTTCTTTTGTGGGAATTTATGAACTTTAAAAGCACTAAAGGGCAATAACTCTGCAGTTACTGAAGACATCCTAATGAAAGTTGTGCAAGCATCACAGCCCTATAGCAATCTATCTTTGTTTTAAGTTTCATGAAGATCCAACAATGTATTACAAAGGGAATTTATGGATTGCAAAAAAATCAAAAGGCATGACAAGTTTAAACAAGGCAGTCTGAAAGACAGCTAAATCCCCCGCCACTGCTATGGATAGTGAAAGGGTAAACCTTTGATTTTAGCTGTGACCTTGACCTTGAACTGACATGGCTGACTCATGAATTCTGCACAACGTCTTGATGAGGTGATCATTTGACCCAAGTTTCATGAAAATCCTTCAAGGGGTTTAGGAGATACAGAGCTGAAACCTTTGACCTTCAGTTGTGACCTTGACCTTGAGTTGACATGGCTGACTCATGTGTTCTTGATGAGGTGATCATTTGACCCAAGTTTGATGAAAATCCTTCAAGGGGTTTAGGAGATACAGAGTGGACGCAAAATGGAAGGTTCAAACCTTCGACCCTTAGTTGTGACCTTGACCTTGAGCTGTTTTGATGAGGTAATCATTTTACCCAAGTTTTATAAAATTCCTTCAAGGGGTTTAGGAGATATAGAGTGGACACGAAATGGAAGGCTCAAACCTTTGACCCTAAGTTGTGACCTTGACCTTGAGCCGGCATGACTGACTCATGGGTTCTGCACATCGTCTAGATGAGGTGATCATTTGACCCAAGTTTGATAAAATTCCTCTAAGGGGTTTAGGAGATATAGAGCGGACACAAAATGGAAGGCTCAAATCCTTGACCTTGAGTTGTGACCTTGACCTTGAGCCAACAAGGCTGACCCATGGGTTCTGCACATCGTCTTGATGAGGTGATCATTTGACCCAAGTTTCATGAAAATCCTTCAAGGAGTTTAGAAGATATAGAGCGGACACAAAATGGAAGGCTCAAAACCTTTGACCCCAAGTTGTGACCTTGACCTTGAGCCGGCATGGCTGACTCATGGGTTCTGCACATCGTCTTGATGAGGTGATCATTTGACCCAAGTTTTATAAAATTCCTTCAAGGGGTTTAGGAGATATAGAGCGGACACAAAATGGTAGGCTCAAACCTTTGACCTTGAGTTGTGACCTTGACCTTGAACCGACAAGGCTGACTCATGGGTTCTGCACATCGTCTTGATGAGGTGATCATTTGACCCAAGTTTCATGAAAATCCTTCAAGGGGTTTAGGAGATATGGACCGGACACGATTTTGTTACGGACGGAAGGACGGATGGACGGAAGGACGCAGACAATTCCTATAATCCCTCCGCCATGGCGGGGGATTAATGAAGTTATCCCAATAAAATTGCACATGCACCACAGCTTCTACATTTATGTAAAGTTTTGTGATAATCCATCAATTGGTGGGGGATAATAGAAATTTAATTTTACTGTTCACTCAATAGCGGAGAAACTTCACACATAGTAACAGTTTACATCACAAAACCCAAGATACTATGATTCATTAGTAACTAAAGATCAACTAATGTCTTCCTGTTTAACATTTAAACACTTGTAATGGAACCAGTTGGGGCACATGCAAATCCAACCTATTAAACTTGATTACAAAAATGAAATGTTCAGAACAAATATTCTGATACAGGTGCAAAGTCGAACATGACAACCAGAATTTTTTTTTTACACCTTCGACAGTTTCTTTCTATTTCAATGTCATACATGCCATATCTCCCGCCGGGAGTCTTTTTCTCCCGTATTTTCAGTATATCTCCCGGTCTCCCGCCGGGACATGAAAACCTCTCGTAAAAACATAAATTCAGAAAAAAAGTTCTCTGTCGAAAAATCGTATCTCAGACCCAATGTAGACCTTTAGCAAATACTTGAAATTCAATATCGAGTAGCCCGGAAATACTCTTCAAACATAATTTTAATAGTTGTCTATAATCCCTAGCATGTTTATCGAGAGATACACGCCTGAGGCATTAATTATCTTTCCACCTACTGTCACCATCTGCAAACAATTAACCATTGAATCTTACAATTGTAAACATGTGCATTCGAGATTTTAGACTGATTCAATAACATCAAAGTCCCTGATGCATAGGTTTCAAAACAATATGTAAACCAGTCTTAAAATTACGTCATTTTACCGCCACCTGCCAAAGTGTACTTTCGTTTTCGCTGACCTCAATATTTATCGAGCCATCAGAAGATGAGACAGATTAGTGCTAACACCGAGTTTATGCTTCTCAATTTAAATACTTGCACAATATGCAAAAAATCAACCATGATTTAACAAAAATTGGCGAGTTAATGTCAGACTACACAGAATTTCGGACAAACAAATTCCGTTAAGTGAATTTTATGAAATAAATTGCAATTGATACTGCCCAAAGAATTGACTGCCATTCCTTTGTGATATTGTCATGTTGCAATAATTAACAGGAGAAGAATTCCCAGTTTAAATACATGTTTAATCTAAATATGGACAATTATTAATCCAGCAATAGAACGACTTTCATTTTTGTTTTAACAACTTCATTTCTGAAAAGAAATGACTGCCCTTAAAAGACTGTTTTGACATAATATGTCCGCAATCTTTTGAGTATTGTATGCTTAAACATGTCAAAAAGATCACTCTCTCCAGATGCAGAAGCATCAACACATATAGCAAAAACAAAGTTCCTGGTTTCAATCTTTCATGGAATTCTGAATTTCTTTGGATTAATTAAAATGCTGTAAGTAATAATCATGCATTCTTTACACAACTGTTGGCTCCACTCATCAATTCAATATAGAAAACTTGATAATTTTTTCATGAAAACGGTTTTAGCGCGTAAAAATGAGCAGATAAAAGTCTCCCTTATTTTTACCCAAATCTCCCTAAAAAAAAAGGCCTGTTGAGGCAAATCTCCCTTATTGACCTTCTGAAAATATGGCATATATGCAATGTGGGAGAAGAAAGATATATATTGGATCAATGTATTAGGATTTACTCCAGACATGTCAACTTAATTAAGAATCATGTAACATAAATCAAGTCAAATGTAATATTTTGCTGATAAATGACTGATTACTTGGGGCGGATATCGTTTGACATCACTTAAGGTTATTTTAGAAAAGGGATTTCTATCAGTAGCACATGATCAGGTAATTCAGAACTTCCCCTGCTAGGTAAGAAAGAATAAATAATCAAGTAGCCTACCTAGTTAGCTCAGAAAGTAACACAAAAGACTATCAAGAAGTTTGCCAGTTTAAACCTTAGTTGGTTAAATACTCTCTATGACAGTACTATAACAGAGGACAATATATTTTATGTCATATCACCAAAAACCTCTTGATTTCTATAAGGCAGTGTAAGGCGTAAAAATTTTTAAATTGTTTGCTTCCGGTATATCGACCTACCCTAAATTTTTGGCCCAACCCCAAATGTTTTTATGGCCTTGGAGAATTTTTTTTTTCTTTCAACTTTTTAACAAAAACTTGCAAAACCTCACTTTTTATACTTTAAACATGCTCAGTGATGATAGAAATCAACTTACTGATGCTCTAAAGGCATAACACCCTATTTGTATTCATTTTTTGACATAGAGTTATTTCGGAAAAGTCTCAATAAACAAGAGGGCCATGAAGGCCCTGTATCGCTCACCTGACCTGCTAACCTAAAGATCATTAAGATTAACATTCTGACCAAATTTCTTTAAAATATACTCATAAATGTGGCCTCTAAAGTGTTAACTAGCTTTTCCTTTGATTGACCCGTTTACCTGGTTTTTGACCCCACATAACCCGTATTTTGAGCTTGACCTAAAGATCATCAAAATTAACATTCTAAGTTTCATGAAGATACAGTCATAAATGCGGCCCCTGGTTAATAAGCTTTTCCTCTGATTTTGACCCCACCTTGAAAGTGACCTACAGATCATCAAGATTAACATTCTGACCAAGTTTCATTAAAATATGGTCATAAATGTGGCCTCTACAATGTTAACTAGCTTTTACTTTGATTGACCTGGTGACCTAGTTTTTGATCCTACATGACCAAGATTCAAAACTGATCTTAAGATCATCAAGATTTACCTTCTGACCAAGTTTCATGAAGATAAAGTCATAAATGTGGCCTCTACAGTGTTAACAAGCTTTTTGACCTGGTGACCTAGTTTTTGAACCCAGATGACCCAATATCAAATTTGTCCAAGATTTTATTGAGGGTAACATTTTAACCAAGTTTCATTAAGATTGGGCCAAAACTGTGACCTCTAGTGTGTGAACAAGCTTTTCCTTTGATTTGACCCGGTGACCTAGTTTTTGATCCCAGATAACCCAATATCGAATTTGTCCAAAATTTTATTGAGGGTAACATTCTGACCAAGTTTCATTAAGATTGGGCCAAAATTGTGACCTCTAGTGTGTGAACAAGCCTTTCATTTGATTTGACCCGGTGACCTAGTTTTTGACCCTAGATGACCCGATATCAAAATCTTCCAAGATTTTATTGAGGGTATTATTCTGACCAAGTTTCATTAAGATTGGGCCAAAATTGTGACCTCTAGATTGTTAACAAGCTTTTCCTTTTATTTGACCTGGCAGCCTAGTTTTTGACTCTAGATGCCTCAATATCAACATTCTGACTAAGTTTCATTAAGATTAGGCCAAAATTGTTACCTCTAGAGTGTTAACAAGCTTTACCTTTGATATGACCTGGTGACCTAGTTTTTGACCCAAGATAACCCAATATCAAACTCATTCAAGATTTTATTCAGAGTAACATTATGACCAAGTTTCATTAAGTTTTGGCCAAAATTGTGACCTCAATAGAGTGTTAACAGTCAAACTGTTGACGACAGACGACTGACAATGGACAACTGATGATGACGGACAAAGGGCGATCACAAAAGCTCACCTTTGAGCACTTTGTGTTCAGGGGAGCTAAAAAAATAAAAATAAAAATTCAAAACCTACCTACCCTATTTTTTATCATATTATTAGAAACAAAGAATTTTGTTTAGGCCTATGTTTATAGCTGACTGAACAAGCTGATGCTGATACAGAGTCAGTGACAAGAAACGCGGCAATGCCACGAAACCAGGTTTTCAACACTTTTCATAAGAATAAACAAGAGTGCCAGAATGTCACAATATATACCCGTCACAGCAAATTTCTTTACTCTAGCACCTGTATTTGCAGATGTAATTTTAATTTTGTGGTTGTTTAGTAATCATTGTAATTCTTTTGTTTTTCTAAGTCCACAAAAAAACTCCTTACCAGGTAGAGATACCTTAAAATACACCTAAAATTAGAAAGTAACAACTATGTTGTACCACAGAAAAGTGGTCTTGGTTTTTCCCTACGGTCAATTATAAAAAAGTTACAATATAAGTTATTTATAGTAACAACTAAGGGAAGTTAATCTTAAAAAAAAAAAAAAATTGTAAGTCCACACAGAAATCCTTACCAGGTAGAGATTGGTCAAAATACACCTCAAAATTGGATGCATATTGTACTACAGAAAAGTTGTCTCGATTTTTCCCTACGTCTAGTAATGAAAAAGTTACAATATAAGCTATTTATAGTAACAACAAAGGGAAGTAATTCTAAAGAAGGGAACTGCGCAAGACACTTCGTCTCATGATGGTGTATAATTGTGCCAAGTTACATCAAAATCCCTCTATGCATGAAAAAGATATGCTTCGGACAAAGTTTTCATTCTTGTATCCTTTGACCTCTAAGTGTGACCTTGACCTTAGACCTAGGGACCTGGTTCTTGCGCATGACACTCCGTCTCATGATGGTGAACAATTGTGCCAACTTTCATCAAAATCCTTCCATGCATGTAGAAGATATGCTAACCCTAAGTTTTCTCTACACCAAGTTTCATCATGATAGCTCATTCCTAAGTTAAGTTATTGACCGGAAACCCTTTTTCTATTTTAAGTAACAGTGACCTTGACCTTGAACCCAGAAACCCCAAAATCAATCCCAGCCTTTGTCTTGATATAAGCTACATACATACCAAGTTTTATTCAAATATCTTTACCGAAACAAAAGTTATTGACCGGAAACACCAGTTTGACGCCGCCGCCGCCGCCCGCCCTCCCGACCGACATCTACCCCAATCTAATAACTCAGGTTTTCGTTCAATATAAGTTATTTATAGTAACAACAAAGGGAAGTAATTCTAAAGAAGGGAACTGCGCAAGACACTTCGTCTCATGATGGTGTATAATTGTGCCAAGTTACATCAAAATCCCTCTATGCATGAAGAAGATATGCTTCGGACAAAGTTTTTTTTATTCTTGTATCCTTTGACCTCTAAGTGTGACCTTGACCTTAGACCTAGGGACCTGGTTCTTGCGCATGACACTCCGTCTCATGATGGTGAACAATTGTGCCAACTTTCATCAAAATCCCTCCATGCATGTAGAAGATATGCTAACCCTAACCCTAACCTAACCCTATTTTTAGTAACAATGACCTTGACCTTGATCCCAGAAACCCCAAAATCAATCCCAAGCTACAACTTTATATAAGTTTTCTATACAGCAAGTTTCATCATGATAGCTCATTCCTAAGTTAAGTTATTGACCGGAAACCCTTTTTCTATTTTAAGTAACAGTGACCTTGACCTTGAACCCAGAAACCCCAAAATCAATCCAAGCCTTTGTCTTGATATAAGCTACATACATACCAAGTTTTATTCAAATATCTTTACCGAAACAAAAGTTATTGACCGGAAACACCAGTTTGACGCCGCCGCCGCCGCCCGCCCGCCCGACCGACATCTACCCCAATCTAATAACTCAGGTTTTCGTTGACGCTGCCGCCGCCGCCCGCCCACCCGACCAACATCTACCCCAATCTAATAACTCAGGTTTTCCTTGAAAACCTGGTTAACTGTGCAAAACCTTAACTTACATTCTGTTGAAAAATGGCATTAAACCTGTCTAAAGAAAACAAACAATGCTTTTAATAACAAATATCTATAACCTAGGGGAATGCCAACAAAAACTTACTCCATTATCAAATTATTTGCTACAGTAGCATAGTTTGTAACCATTACAGTCTTGGGAACCTTGTTGTCCCTGAAGATGACATAAAGGCCACCACATTTTTCTTTGGGTCACCAGAAGGGGTTGTATACTGTCCATCAGAAGAATCTATCAAAGACTGAATGTCACATGACCCCCTGCGGCCTCTGCATCACCAAAAACAATAACCTGTGAAATATCACAAAAGAATCATGATGATTTGTAAGATTAAACGAGACTTACTTTGGTAAGTTGAAGTTTGATTGATATCTTATCAACCACTAACTCCAGAAGGGATCATCAAGAGCGGGCACCTGAGTAGAATGAGAAATAAAGGGCCATTACTCCCCTGAAAATCAATGAATTTTTGAAACACACCAAATTACCTCTGTATACCATAGTCATCCGCGATCTATCCTTCGACATGTTCAGTAGTTAGTTTTGTGATTTTTGATCAATGTTTTTTCTTCTGGATCCTAATTTTTTACTCTGTTTATCATAAATTTTATTTTCATGGGATATGATAATAGAATCACACCACTAGAAAGCATGAAACACCAGGAGAAAAAGTATCACCCTAAAATATATGACGTGGTAACTAGTTATATAAACTACTAAGCATTTACAGCTGGTGACCTGACACCCTTAGGTCCAAACATTCTTCAATTATTGACTGGAAACCATTTTGAGCACAAGGTCGCAGTGGGTCTTTTAATTTCTGCCATTTCTTCATTGATTTTTAAGACAGTTTTTGGAAGAAGGGATCAGTAAGAGGTAGGATGCATGTTCAGTGTTCTTCAGTCTACAGTCTTAAGCACAAGCTTTCAAATGAAGGACCAACCTTGATTTGCAAATTTTTTTCAGTCACTTTCATCCTTACTGTCACCCCTTTCATGTTGCTGTTTGTTGTCATGGTGACTTGACGGGGAAGAGGAATCTGACATCTCTGCCTCCTTCTAAGCATCAAGTCCATTTCCCTCTATACTGACAGTGGTATCCTTTCTTATACATCTCATCAAAAAAGATGTACAGTGAAGGGATAATTCTAAAGCATCCAACATTTTCCTAGAAAATAAAAATAATCAACATCAAAAGTTGAACTGAAATTCTATGGTAAAAGGGGACAAAATTCATGAAATAGTTGTTCCAGAGTTCTGGACATAATTATGATGAGGAAAGTGATGTTGATTTTTTGTTTGTTTTGGGTTTAACGCCGTTTTTCAACAGTCTTTCAGTCATGTAACAGCAGGCAGTTAACCTAACCAGTGTTCCTGGATTCTGTACCAGTACAAACCTGTTCTCCACAAGTAACTGCCAACTTCCCCACATGAACCAGAGGTGGAGGACCAATGATTTCAGACACCATGTCGTTTATGAAATAGTCATGGAGAACATACGCCCCGCCCGAGGATCGAACTCACGACCCCGCGATCCGTAGACCAACGCTCTTACCTACTGGGCTAAGCAGGCGGGCTGAAAGTGATGTTGAAGAACATTATTAAATTATACCAGATTTATATAGCGCCCTTTTCATGACCAACACGTTCAAAGGCGCTTTACATATAGCAAATGCAGCCACACAGGGCATGAAATTCATCCTCTACTAGTACAGACACAGAGCGATCTGACCAGTGGGACAAAGTGAGATAAAGCCCCCAGAACAAACAGAGAGAAATCCATTTAGATACAGGCCTGTCTGGCTAACTTAACCTAGCTCTTTGTGAACAGACAGTCTGGTTCTTTAACATGCCCGGTGTATAGCACCGATACACACTAAGCCGTCTTTCCTGGGAAGAACCAGTGCAGACCTCTTAGTTAGGTGGAAGGCACTCTAGAGCATCTCAGAAACTTCCAATCCCTGGACCAGGATTTGAACCCCGGACCTCTGGATTGACAGTCAAGTGTGTTACCACTAGACCATCGGCCAAGAAAATTTTTAAGTTTGAATCAAATCCATTGTTATGACTGATTGTATCGGACACCATTATAAATAGCTTTAAGTGTATCTCACACCCATATGGTTGTGAGTGTAATGACTGCAACTGTATCTGAAACCAGAACAGTTGTAATTATATGTGATATCATAATGGCTGTGAGTGTATCTGACACAGTGATGGCTTCAATGTGTGACTATATCTGACCTTATAATTGCTCTGAGTGTATCTGACACCATAATGGCCTTGAGTGTACCTGACACCATAACGGCTGTGTGTGACTGACATTATAATTGCTATAGAGTGTATCTGACCCCATAATAGCTTAAGTGTATCTGCTAGTGTATCTGACACCATAATGGCTGCGAGTGTATGTGATACCATTATGGCTGAGTGTACACATGTGACACCTGATGGCTGTATGTGACTATATCTGACATCATAATTGCTCTGAGTGTACCTGACACCATAATGGCTGTGTGTGACTGACATTATGATTGCTATTTAGTGTATCTGATCCCATAATAGCTTAAGTGTATCTGCTAGTGTATCTAACACCATAATGGCCTTGAGTGTACCTGACACCATAATGGCTGTGTGTGACTGACATTATGATTGCTATTTAGTGTATCTGACCCCATAACAGCTTAAGTGTATCTGCTAGTGTATCTGACACCATAATGGCTGCGAGTTTATGTGATACCATTATGGCTGTGAGTGTACACATGGGACACCTGATGGCTGTATGTGACTATATCTGACATCATAATTGCTCTGAGTGTACCTGACACCATAATGGCTGTGTGTGACTGACATTATGATTGCTATTTAGTGTATCTGACCCCATAATAGCTTAAGTGTATCTGCTAGTGTATCTGACACCATAATGGCCTTGAGTGTACCTGACACCATAACGGCCTTGAGTGTACCTGACACCATAATGGCTGTGTGTGACTGACATTATGATTGCTACTGAGTGTATCTGACCCCATAACAGCTTAAGTGTATCTGCTAGTGTATCTGACACCATAATGGCTGCTAGTATATGTGATACCTTATGTCTGTGAGTGTACACATGTGACACCTGATGGCTGTATGTGACTATTTCTGACTATTTATAATTGCTGTTGAGTGTATCTGACACCAAAGTAGCTGTTTGTTTGTTTGTTTGTTTAGGGTTTAGCACCGTTTTTCAACAGTATTTCAGCCATGTAATGGCGGGCAGTTAACCTAACCAGTGTTCCTCCATTCTGTACCAGTACAAACCTGTTCTCCGCAAGTAACTGCCAACTTCCCCACATGAATTAGAGGTGGAGGACTAATGATTACTGACACAATGTCGTTTATCAAATAGTCACGGAGAACATATGCCACGCCAGAGGATCGAACTCACGACCCCGTGATCTGTAGACCAACGCTCTACCTACTGAGCTTAGCGGGTGGGCTCCATAGTAGCTGTAAAAGTATCTGATACCATAATGACTGTGAATGTATCTAATAACAATTGTATTTATTTATTTTGTTGGGTTTAACGTTGCACTGACTCAATTATAGGTCATATGACAACTTTCCAGCTTTGATGGTGGAGGAAGATCCCAGGTGCCACTCTGTGCATTACTTCATCACAAGTAGGAACCCGAGTAGAACCATCGACCTTTCGTATGCCAGCTGGATGGCTTCCTCACATGAAGAATTCAATGCCCGGAGTGAGGCTCAAACCAACATCGATGAGGAGCAAGTGATTTGAAGTCAGCAACCTTAACCAATCTGCTACGGAGGCCCCCAAAACAATTGTAACTGTAATCAACAACTTACTTAGGTCCATGGTTTCCAGATCAATAGTGGTAAATACTGCTACCCCAAACACTTCTGTTGGTCTGAAGTTGCCACCAGGAAATACATCCAGCAATGTCTTTATATCAGTGTCCTTTACATAGCCACTTCCTGTAAAGGAGACTGAAGATAATAAATTATGGCAATAATTTGGATAAACAAAAAATAGATAATTTTAATAAATACAAGAGGTGTTTGTAAAAATGCTCCCATGATGGCCTGTCATAGGTGTGTTATATTGACAACCATTGGCCATCTACACTTATTAACTCGGAATTATTTTCACCCTCAAAGTGAAAGATTTCTTGATCTTTGCCCTAAATGGCAACTACTGACCACAGGCGTTTCACTCTATAAGACGAAGCACTCAGAAAAACTGTTCTCAGTCTCAAATCCACCCTGATCTCAAGGAGTCATCTACTGAATACAGGAAAATATCCTTAAATATTTGACCTCTACAGTTCTAAGTCTTATCCATTTACTGATTCAGTTTAAAGATCAATGTAACCTTGACCTCTGACCTACATAGCACCCAAAATATTAGAGATCATCTTCAGAATGCAGACAATTACCCTATATAGTTTGATCATAGTAGGCCCAAGCCTTCCCTAATTATGAAGAGGAAAACATTTTCAGTAAGAAATTTACTGCTGACCTCAAGAAAAACAGGGATCATCTATTGACCACTGACCACAGGCAATCATCCCATAAAGTTGTTTACTGCATATTACATATTCCGCCTTATATGCCATTACATATGATGGATACGTAAATATTCTGAAAAGGTTGTCCCTCTTTCAAAATGAATGTCATTTGTAAAGGAAATACAAGATCATTGCCTGTCTCGCCCTCAGGAGCTTTGACTCATGAAATAGGTGCAAAATTAAAATCAACAAGGCAGTCTGAAAGACAGCTAAATCCCCCACCACTGCTATGGATAGTGAATGGGTAAACCTTTGACCTTAAGCTGTGACCTTGACCTTGAACTGACATGGCTGACTCATGAATTCTGCACAATGTCTTGATGAGGTGATCATTTGACCCAAGTTTCATGATCATCCTTCAAGGGGTTTAGGAGATACAGAGCTCAAACCTTTGACCTTGAGTTGTGACCTTGACCTTGAGTTGACATGGCTCACTCATGATGAGGTGATAATTTGACCCAAGTTTGATGAAAATCCTTCAAGGGGTTTACGAGATACAGAGTGGACACAAAATGGAAGGCTCAAACCTTTAACCCTAAGTTGTGACCTTGACCTTGAACCAGCATGGCTGACTCATAACTTCTGCACATTGTCTTGATAAGGTGATCATTTGACCCAAGTTTCATGATCATCCTTCAAGGGGTTTAGGAGATATTGAGCGAACACAAAATGGAAGGCTCAAACCTTTCACCCCAAGTTGTGACCTTGACCTTGAGCCGGCATGGCTGACTCATGGGTTCTGCACATTGTCTTGATGAGGTAATCATTTGACCCAAGTTTTATAAAATTCCTTCAAGGGGTTTAGGAGATACAGAACGGACACAAAATGGAAGGCTCAAACCTTTGACCTTAAATTGTGACCTTGACCTTGAGCTGGCATGGCTGACTCATGGGTTCTGCACATCGTCTTGATAAGGTGATCATTTGACCCAAGTTTCATGAAAATCCTTTGAGGGGTTTAGGAGATACGGAGCAGACACAAAGTGTTACAGACAGACGGAAGGACGGACGGAGACCATTCCTATAACCCCCCACCATTTGTGGCAGGGGATTAATTAAAACCATCTTACAAAGTTTCAAAACTATATCTTTAACAATTTTTTGTAAAGGTGTTATTTTTCACAGTATATAAATGAACTGAACCCCAACCGGATCTTGCTAGCAGATTTCAGGATCCAACTGACAAAAATAGGTGGGACTATCTAAATAATTAAGAACAACTTGTTGCAATGATGCTGAGGCAGTATGTAAACGATTGTATCATATCAAGAAATCTTTTCGGATAAATACATTCTTTACCAGCTTTCATCCTATAATTGCCGATAAAACGCTGTACTCTTCTCAACGTGTTTCGTTTATTTCAACACTCGCCGATTACACAAGGAATTTTATGCATAAAATCATTTACCTATACCAATACTCGTGTTTGAGGTGTTGTTTAAATGTATTTCCTTCACTAAACCGGCGACATATACCTACCAGGACATGTGCGTTATGCAGAAAATTATGGAAAGTAAACAAGGCGACTGTTTGAATACTGAACCATTCTTGCAAATATCAATCTAATGATCTGAACTTCACTTGTGAGTTCACTGAACCATATCTTGCGAGTCACATAGGGGGATTTCCATTGCATTTATATCCACTTTTTTGTCTTTCATCGTACCAAAGGTAAAGTTATTGTATCCACAACAATTATATGGCGCATCTAAAGTTGTTTTCTGGTACTATACATACTATAAGTAATGTTAAGCATTTAGTTGCACATAGAATGACTGGTTATTGCCTAAACGCATCCCTACCTGCAAACGAAAATATTTACATGAAGCTGGTAACTGATTATGGAAAGAGAAATTATATCTTGATATGATATAATATCTACTAGTAACATGTCTCCTCTGCATTTGCAATCACTGTTCTTTTGTATTTTAGCTCGATAATTCAACGAATAGTCTGAGCTATTCTACTCACATGTTCATGCATCATCGTTGGTGTCGACGTCGGCGTAATGCTTTGCTTAATGTTTTGCATGAAATTTTATATCTCCAAGAAAACTGAAGGTATTTGGTTGAAACTTCGCACATTTCTTCAACTTCAACAGTATCTTCCCATCATAACTTTGGACAGCATTTGATTGTTTTTCAGCCAAATGAGATTCTTCTAGACAAGTCAGTGATGGCACAGCAAAATTAATGACAGAATCTTCTGGTCTGATATCACCCTTTAGTTCCTGACCCCGGTTTTTCCATCCTGACATAAACCTGAGGAACTTTCCTTTGAACAGCTTTAATCCAATCCGCCAAAATGTCTTCACTTCTGAGTAACTCACGTTTCGGGTACTGTCCACAGAAAACCATTCTACCACATCAGCAAATAACAAAAAAGCAATATTCGATAAAGGAATCTTCCGTTCCACAAGTAATGTTGTAAATTTTATGTAAATTTCCATTTGATTTTCTTATTTAAGGTAGTCTAAAACATCAAGGATCTGTTGAATAATATTTTCATTTGTGAACATATCACATTCTTCGCATGAGTCTGTGCTCAAGACAAAGCAAGGGTCTGTTTGCACTGAAGATGTGGATTCTAGCAAAGTCATATTTTGGAAAGTAAGCTGCATAGTATCTTCATCTTCATCTGAACTCTCAATATTCTCAGATTCTTCCAGCAATTTGTGAACATCTTTCACTGGTGTTTCTGGTTTTGGAGCTTTTTTAATTGGGGAAACGTCTTCTAGCCTTGAAACTCTGACTGTTTTTGTGTCATTATTTGGAATTAAAGTCCTTTTCGAGTTTTAAATCTTTTGGAATAATTTTGAAGTCATGGGTTTCCAAATTGTGAAAAATGATATCGCCAAAGTTTGTTGTCTGGAACTTGCAGTTTGAGCAGCTGAAATCTTCCATTTTGCCTGAAAATAAACCAAAAAAATGCTTTAAATCATAAATTTCTTCTCCCAAGAAACGTACAGAATCTTTGAAAATACTCCCAAGACATGGTACAGATAGATCTCGTAAACTCGCAAGGTTCAGAATCACCGGCAAGAAACATACAGTAGGCCTATTTTACACCCTGGCTTTAAATCTTGTTTTTATGTTCAAAATTGTTTATTCATATAACAAATAACCATAATACCTTTTATTAATTAATTGCAGCGGTACAAACTCAAAACTCCGTGTTCAACCAATCTAAACATGATAAAACCCAATTTTCATTCGTGTGTAGTGCTGATCTCGTTCTAGCCTGCGGCGAGTTTCATGAATTTATTGTCTTAATGCTAAAAATGATAATTTTGCGTATTATAGGTCAACAATAAAATTTGTTGGCTACACTATATATACAGATTGACACTATATATACAGACTGACTTACTTATCATTCAACAGTATCCTCATGAACACTAATTTTTAACTCCCTTACAGAAGCAAGCATCTGCGGCGTACATAATGTGTACTTGCTGCGCACATGCCGCGAACACAGTAGTACGCCAAAGAAATATGTTTTACATACACTGCATGCTGCGTACATGCTGCGTACTATTTCACAGAGTACACAGCATGTACGCAGGAGACAGTAGTACACAACATGTATGCGGCACAGTGACTGAAATTTTCAGAAATACACTTCATATACACAGCAAGAAAACAGATTTTTCTAGCAACTCTGGTTATAGATTAGACCCATCATGTGATCTCTTTGGAGCATGCCCACCCTTACAGAAGCAAGCCTCTGTGGCGTACATGCTGCGTATTTGCTGTGTATATGCCGCGAACACAGTAGTATGCCAGAGGAGTACATTTTACATACACCGCATGCCGCGTACTATTCCGACGAGTACACAGCATGTACGCAGGAGGTCACTAGTACACTTCAAGTACGCACCACAGACTCTGAAAATTTAAGGAGTACACTGCATGTACGCAGGAGGGACTTGTACAAGAAAATAGTACACTGCATGTACACCGCAGATACTTCGAAATTTATAACACTTATATTTAGTTGCATTAAAGTTGTTTCCCCTTGATGCAGTTACGCCATTTTCTTCAGATGTTTACCAAATTACATGCTACAAAAATTGATTTATTTCATTGAAAAGTGGATGAAGAAAAGCATACTAATTTATTTGATAACATCAATCTACATTATTTTGGTAAGGGTAAATACTTATTGATGCATGTCACTTATCTTTTTTCTGTTTTTTTCTGTCCAAATGATCAGCATTTGCATAAGAAAGTTGGTGGGGTAAGGAATTTACATTATCACAGCAGTTTCGCCACAAGAGTACACAGCATGTATGCAGCAGGAGTACACAGCATGTACGCCGCAGGACTCGGGCCAGGAGTACACAGAATGTACGCCGCAGGAGTACACAGCATGTACGCCGCAGGAGTACACAACATGTACGCCGCAGGGGTAGTACACCGCAGGCTCATTTGCATGTGAAAAGTGTATGTGCCGCGTACATGCTGCGTACTATTTCCCGCATACTAAATTCCTCCAGCGTACATCCTGTGTACTATATAGTCCACAGCATGTACGCAGCAAGTAGTACGCGGCAGAGCTCATTTGCATGTCAAAAGTGTACTACAAACGTACTATCGGTGTATGTGCGGTGTATATCCTGCGTACTATTTAAAGCCCTTGATTTCAGTACACATCATGTACGCATCATATACGCTGTATGTACACAGCAAGAGTACGCAGCAGGCCTTTTTCTTCTGTAAGGGCAGTAATAACTTCCTGTCTATTTGAAAATTGGAGCTAAAATGACAACAGTCTCTTAGAGTAAAATATCCTAAAATAAAGGACTAACATACAGTATCAAAGTTTTGTAAGTTGAATTTGTTTTTTGTATTTTAACTGAAGTTAAAATATTCATGTAGTATAATTATTTACTTCATACTTACACGGTGCACAATCACGTGGTTTATGATGTCACGCCGTAGGTATCGCGCCAAGCAATTTTTGTCAACAAAGCGTCGAGTCAAGAAGAAAATTCGTCGTAAGTTATTTGTTACGATTTTTTGTAAAATGTCTTTAGTATGTTGCATGTCCGTTTATAAATGCGTACCTCCGATCATACAGCGTCTGTCCGTGTCTGCTTTAGTTTGGCTGGAAAACGGGACAAACTGACCAAAATCTCAAAATCGCTCTTGCTATTGCTCCAAGCTGATTCCAGACCCGCATTAAAACCAGCTTTCTCTTGCTAAATTCTCCAGATGGCCGTTTTTGTTTGTTACTTTTTGTCTCAAAACAGCCGCTGATAGATTATTTTTCACGTTAATGGTGTTATTTTCAGGTAAAATTAAAGATAGAAAAGTATGCTACTGCGGCAAGTTCTAGAAGATAAATGATATCGCAACAAGCTGAAATGATATTCTTATTTTAAGTCAAGTTTTCCCATAGTATTTATAAGTAAATCAACGCATATCACTCTTTCACCTAAACCGAAACTGGTCAAATGATAATGCAAATGCTAAATGAAATATTTGATACTTTTATTTTGAGAAAATATGACATTGGATTATACGTGCTATTCTTATTTTACAGGTCCTTTTACTATCAAACTAGCCGGAAGACTGTTTGCAATCTGGTGGACAAATATGAGCAACGAGCAGAAGACTGATCCATACAGCGTGTGCCCACTAATAAGCGTTGTACATTGGAAGACAGGTAATAACCTTTATTCAAAATAATAATAATAATAATAATATCATTATAATTATCAATAATGACAACAATAGGGGGAATTCTAGTCTGTAAACTCACTGAAATAACATTTACACCGGCAAAGCAAACAAACTTCATAAGAAACGCCGTCGTGTTACAAAATACCGGTAATTGAAAAACTGAAGAGATCCGTAGAAAAAAAAGACAAACAGAACCAACATTCGATTTGAGTCAGTTTATAACGAAGTATGAGTAAAACAAAACTATCAACGCCCTTGGCAACGCCGTAAGCAGTACACTGATGTATATATTCATTTGTTTTGGGATTAATCACGTGGCGACATGTTATAGCAGGCACACGACATGTCACATCTGCATTTATAATAAGTCATCTTTGATCTTATAAGACTTTACCAGTTTTTGCCTTTTTGCTTGTTACAGGGACTACGACCTCGATCGCTCAGAGAGAACTAGGGTCTTGTGCATGAAAAAGGTAGCTAAAGTGAGCCTAGACAGGAATGCTGTTAAAGGGGACCACTTTGTGTTCGATGGGACAGCAGTGCAAGGCAGAATGAATGCAAACTATGATCTCGTCGAGCGTTAGAATTGGACTCGACAACTGATGATACACAGCATGTTTGTGTGTTACTTGGCTGCCTTTCGACTAAAAATTCAAGGCTGCTGACATAAGACGTTTCTTTCAAAATTCTAGTTTAGACATTGTCACGAGTAAATAGACCAAGTTTGAAGAAATTTTGTATGTTGGAAGTTTTAGTTATTACACAGTTAACTCTCGTAAGCCTTTAAGGCTATGTATCATGATGTAGATTGAACTTTTCCTGAGTCAGGTCGTTTAAACATTTGTAATATTTTACAACTAACACATTCCAGAACCTTCAGCTTCCTTTTTATTATTTTTAAAGACATGTAACTTCATGTATAATCATACGTAAACAAGATAAAACTCACACTTATCATATGAATGTAAAATAATGTATCATTTCCCGAAAATTCGTTCCTATGAATATTTGGTTTACATATACCTTGTCTCTATATTGAAAGTAAGAAATCCCGTTTTCAATAGTTCATAATGTGCTAAAAGAACTTTTACATTTGTAAACTTTAAAGATGTGTTTATAGTATCTAAAATATGTATATTATTTCTGTAATGATGGATTTCGGATGAAATTAGACGCTTACACCAGTTTTGCCAATGACTGTGAATGTAACATACGACATGAAAATTTTATATTTCGAAACTTCAAAATAATTTCTTCCAGTAACTGCTCCACATGTCGAAGCATAGTTGTATCAATTGCAAACTGTTTCCTCTGTATTACAATTCCTACAATTTTAAAGGTGTGTATATATCCACTAAATTTTAGCTACTGAAAAAGTGGAATGAATTTTCTGAACATTCATTTTATATTTACTTTGCAAAATAATGCCAGAATTGTTTAGCCAGTGATCGCTTTAGCTTGTTTTTCTTAAAGACCCAATGTTTATCTGTAAATAAAGTGAACAAGGCTTAATATATCAACAGTACGTTTTCTTTTCTGAAAATCGAAAGACTTCGTCAATAATTCTCAATCCCGTAATTCTGATTTTGCATTAAAAGAAATGTGACGTCAATTTGTTTGTTTGTTAAAGAAGGCTGAGTAAAGTAAATTTCAACCAATGAATTCCATCATATATTGCTTACACTTATGGACATCTCCGTAACAAAAATATTATACACCCGGAAATAAACGAAATAAACTGCACTAATGGCCTAAAATGATATATATATATATATATATAAATGGCGGCAAATAGAAACATTTTTCTGTGTTTTTTTTTCACCTCACGTAAAAGATCAATGCAGTTTTTAGAAGTTTTGATACATATATGCATTTCGGCCATTTTAGGAGGTAGTGCAAGGGCATGGGCGATTTTTCAAGCGTGTGTGTGTTCAAGCGTGCATGTGAGTGGGCGATGTATTAGACGGATTGTTGACGCCTGGCCAGTTGTGACTGTATTTAATGACTACTGTAACAAAACTTATACCTTGAACTATAAAATCAAATCGTTGTAAATCACAGATTAAATTACAAACATAAGAACTGTTGTTACTTATATGTTTTATTAGTCTTCTTTGACGACTAACCTTTAATCTTGTAACATGCTGATAATAGCCCCGCGAATATACCGCTCTACATTAACACATAAACATATTTATTTTGCTTCAAAGCCTTTGATTTATCCTGAAAATCACGCTCAAACATTTCAAGCTGTCGTCGCACATAAATGCTTCAGTTTGTTGCGATAGCATTTATCTTTTAGAACTACCTGCTAGAGCATACTTTTTAAGCTTGTTGCAATATCAATTATCTTTCAGAACTTGCCGCAATAGCATAAATTTTTTATCTTTGGGCTTACCTGAAAATTACACTTTTTTTAATCTTGTAACATGCTGATAATAGCCCCGCGAATATACCGCTCTACATTAACACATAAACATATTTATTTTGCTTCAAAGCCTTTGATTTATCCTGAAAATCACACTCAAACATTTCAAGCTGTCGTCGCACATAAATGCTTCAGTTTGTTGCGATAGCATTTATCTTTTAGAACTACCTGCTAGAGCATACTTTTTAAGCTTGTTGCGATATCAATTATCTTTCAGAACTTGCCGCAATAGCATAAATATTTTATCTTTGGGTTTACCTGAAAATTACACTTTTAACGTGAAAAATAATCTATCAGCGGCTGTTTTGAGACAAAAAGTAACAAATAAAAACAGCCATCTTGAGAATTTAGCAAGAGAAAACTGGTTTTAATGCGGTTCTGGAATCAGCTTGGAGCGATAGCAAGAGCGATTTTGATATTTTTGTCAGTTTGTCCCGTTTTCCAGCCAAACTAAAGCAGACACGGGCAGATGCAGTATGATCGGAGGTACGCATTTATAAACGGACTTGCAACATACTAAAGACATTTTACAAAAATTCGTAACTAAATGCTTACGACGAATTTTCTTCCTGAATCGACGCTTTGTTGACAAAAAATGCTTGGCGCGATACCTACAGCATGACGTCATAAACCACGTGATTGTGCACCGTGACTTACCTGTGTTTGACTTTTGAATTATAATTGTTCTTTTCATAACTTAGCAACTTGATTAAGACAACTTACATACCAGTATATATAAAGGAAATATTATGTATTATAATTTAGGTTATAATTTTAAATGTAACAAACTTGCCACAGCAAAACTTATTCTATATTAATTAGTAATTCAACTTCTCTTTCAATTATAGTAATAAATAAACATGTTTTTCTTTTACATTTTGATTTGGCTTAAAACTTAAGTTCATTACTTTACTTAAAATACATTGCATTCCACTGCCTAAATGTCTTTGCACAAAGTTGTACTGACTGAATGTGTAAAGAATATATCGATGCAAAAATACAAGAAAAGAATACATAATTTGCACCTTATTCACAGCATGTACACCTGAGAGCCTATTTGCATGTGAAAAGTGTATGTGCCGCGTACATGCTGTGTACTATTTCTCCGGTGTACTTCCCGCGTACTTAATTTCTCCAGTGTACTGCCTGCGTACTATATATTCGCAGCATGTACGCGGCAGGTAGTACGCAACAGAGCTCATTTGCATATCAAAAGTGTACTACAAACGTGCTACTCGTGTATATGCGGTGTATATCCTGCGTACTATTTCAAGTCCAAGAATTAAGTACACATCATGTACGCGACAAGTATGCCACATATACGCAGCAAGAGTACACTGCAGACCCTTTTCTTTGGTAAGGGCTCAGCTGTCTCGACGCAAAATGGCTGACACTGAAATCCGCTTGCAAGATCCGGTTGGGGTTCAGTTCGTTTATATACTGTGTTTTTGTGAACTTTTCAAAAGCGTCAAAGAATCTAAAAAATCCTAATTTCTTCAAGGTTAAGTTCACTAGGGGGAGAGTATTCAACATAGGGTGTAAAATTTGTTTTTGAACCATCCTACAAGGTTTCAAAGCAATATTTGTAAACAGTTTTGAGAAATTGTCATTTTTGTGAATTTTCAAACGATAGGGTCATTGACTCTGAAGCGCTCACCTGTGTAAAAGGTTCAAGTGTGCCCCCAACTGAACACTGTTGGTGAATGACCTCATAATGATGCTAAAAATCAAGTTTGATGAAGATCAATCAAGTGGTTCATCAGAAGGAGTCATTTAAAGGCATTTGTAATTTTAGCTCTGGTAGTCCCTAAAAGGGGCAAATCGTCCCCATTTGAACAAATTAAGAGAAGACCTTATAACAGTATTACAATCCATGAGATTCAGAGAAGTTATTTAAAGGTATATGTAACTTAATCTCTAGTGGCCCTAAAAGGGACCCCATATGTATAAAATTGGCAGAGGACTTTATAACAATGCTACAGACAAATTCTGATGAAGATCCTTTGGGCTGTTCCTGAGAAGAAGTCTTTTAAAGGTTTTTTTTCTATTTTAGCTCTAGTGGTTTAATCCAAACAAACCTAGGAGAGGACATTATAATGATGCTACAGACCAAGTTTGATGAAGATCTACCAAGCAGTTTATGAGAAGTCTTTATGAGGTATTTCTAATTTTGGCACTAGCAGCCCTTATTCACAGGGGCCAAGTGCCCCTATTCGCAAGGGCGTACCAAAACATAAAGGGGGTGGGTGTTGGAGGCGGTGTGCATCCCACTGGTGGGAGAAAACTTTTGAAATATTGACTGTAGTTGGTGCAGTTTGGCTGCTTTTTAGGGTGGTACTTTGACAAAATATTATACACACATGTATATAGTGTGTAATGGTAGTAACGTCCTTGATTTAACAAACTTGGGAGATGACCTTATAACGATGCAACAGACCAAGTTTGATGAACATCCATCAAGGGGTTCATGAGAAGAAGTTCTTTTAAGGTATATTTCCATTTTTACCTCTGGAGGCCCCTAAAAGTGGCCAAGGTGAACTGTTTGAACAAAATTGAAAGAAGTCCATGCAAGAATGCTACTGACCATGTTTGGTGTAATTTTAACTAGAAGTTTCAGAGGTTAAGACGTTTAAGTAAAAATGTTGACACAGGAGGCAGGACAATGGACAACAGATGCTAGACTATCCACCTTTACTGACAGCTCACCCTGAACAAAGTTCATGGGAGCTAAAAAAAACCACATACTGACCAATTTTCAGAAAGATAAAGAAGAAAATAAAGAAGAAAATTTGGCCTTTTTTAGTTTTTACTATTTGAGCCTGCGACCTTGATCTTCTTTTTTTTTACTTCAAATATCCAAGTTTCAAACTTGACCTACTTTTCTGACAGTTACAAGAACATCAGGTTAAAAATGTGGCCTCTGGAACCCTTCTAAGATTTTCCTTTGTGACTTACATTTTGACTCCTGACAGCCAATCATCAAACCAATCTAAGGTCAAACATTGTGACCATGTTTTAGTAAGATTTGACAATAAATTATATATGATTTTGATGGTCTATAAATCAAACTGCTGACAAAGCACTACCGATTACAAACACAGGCGAATCACAACAGCCCGCCTGGAACTAGAAATTAAAAGATATTTCAGAAAATTTTAATCTTTCAGTCTAATGCTACAGATATGAAATATAAGTAAAGAAACTCAGTTTGTTCATAAATTGGGTAACTCTGTTAAGTTAAAGGCAATGACTTTGTGAGTCTTAAGTCTATTTCAGAAACACTATACTTACTTAAATGGGAGATCATGTAGTTAATTCATGCCGACTGTTAGACAAAACTGCACTATTACATGCTCACATTCATCAAAATTAAACCTGAAGTTATAAATAACAACAAAACAGAAAGCAACCAAATCACTGGTTAAGACATGAATAAGTTAACTTGCATAAAATATGAAAACATGTTAAAGCAACATAAAAAGACATAGAATAAAAGATAACTAGAGATGCTTTTGAGAAAAGCGCATGTCTCCCACAACTGCCCCTATGAAAAATGTCTAGTGTCTCTAGATGGCTTAGATGAGTGAATCCAATTAGATGGTCTGGACGAGTGGATCCAATCAGTAATTCAAGGGCCATAAATCAAAAAAGCCTGGGCGGATTTGGCTAGTTATCGAACTTGGCTAAGGTCTTATGGCCAAACACATTTTGTTCAAGTTTGGTGAAGTTCGGATGAGAAATGTTCGACTTAGAGAGCGGACAAGAGTAAAAATGCAGATTTTTCAGTAATTCAAGGGCCGTAATTCCAAAATGCCTGGACCGATTTGGTTAGTTATCGAACTTGGCCAAGGTCTCATGGTCAAACACATTTTGTTCAAGTCTGGTGAAGATCGGATGAGAAATGTTTGACTTAGAGTGCGGACAAGAGTAAAAAGGCAGATTTTTCAATAATTCAAGGGCTGTAACTCCAAAATGCCTGGACCAATTTGGCTAGTTATCGAACTTCGCTGAGGTCTCATGGTCAAACACATTTTGTTCAAGTTTGGTGAGGATTGGATGAGAAATGTTTGAATTAGAGTGCGGAAAAGAGTAAAAAGGCTGATTTTTGCTAATTCAAGGGCCATAACTCCAAGACGCCTGGACCGATTTGGCTAGTTATCAAACTTGGCCGAGGTCTCATGGTCAAACACATTTTGTTCAAGTTTGGTGAAAATCGGATGAGAAATGTTCGACGAGTACGGACAAGCTTTGTGACAGACACACACACACACACACACAAACACACACGCTGGAGTAAATCAATATGTCTCCCACACCACTGTGTGGTGGGAGACATAATTTCTGGAAGCAGCTACCTACAAGCAATACAAAAGCACACATGAAAGCAATGCATATACATGCACACACATATAAAACAAGAAAAAAGAAATAAGCATAATTATGAAACAAGAGGGCCATGATGGCCCTATATCGCTCACCTGAGTACCATTGCTTTAACCAAAAGCAAAAAGAAAAAATTCTTACAAGGTACAGATATGTCAAAATACACTTACAAGAGGACCATGATGGTCCTGAATCGCTCACCTATCCCCACATGACCCAGTGTTGAACTGAGTATGACGTCGTTATTTCTATTATTTGACATAGTGACCTAGATATCATCAAGATAAAAAATTCTGACCAATTTTCATGAAGATCCATTGAAAAATATGGCCTCTAGAGAGGTCACAAGGTTTTTCTATTATTTGACCTAATGACCTAGTTTTTGAAGGCACGTGACCCACTTTTAAACATGACCTAGATATCATCAACGTGAACATTCTCACCAATTTTCATGAAGATCTCGTGAAAAATATGGCCTCTAGAGAGGTCACAAGGTTTTTCTATTTTTCGACCTACTGACCTAGTTTTTGACTGCACATGACCCAGTTACGAACCTGACCTAGATATCATCAAGCTGAACATTTCACCAAATTTTCATGAAGATCCGTTGAGAAATATGGCTCTAGAGAGGTCACAAGGTTTTTTCTACTTTGACTACTGACTAGTTTTGACACACGGATGACCGCCATGGAACTAGAAATTAGATATTTCAAGAAATTTGACAATATTTGCAGTCTATGACAAGATATGCATTAGTAGAGGAATCCAGGTTTGTTCATTTTGTAACTCTGTTAGTTTATAAGGCACGACGTGAGTCTAAGTTTTCGAACACTTTACTTAATGATCTTCAGTTAATCAGCACTTTAGACCAAATTTTCATGAATCATCCATTATGAAAAATATACAACTCAGAAAGGCACCAAATTCTCATTTAGACTATGACTAGTTTTTGCAAACATGAACCATGTTGAAACACATGACATAGATATATCAAGTAACTAGTCTTTGACCATTTCTCACGAACTCCCATTGAAAATGTAGGTCTCTAGAATGGTTAGATGGTTGATTCATTTAGATCTACATGGACCATAGTTTTTGGCCAAACACATGACCATTGTTTTCGAACCTTGGCTAAGTATCATTCATGGCCAAACAATTTGTCAATTTGTGAAGTTCGATGAAAATTGTGCCTTAGAGAGGGCACAAGGTTTGTCAGATTTTTAGTCTCAAGGCCAGTTTTAAACCACCGTTGGTTCCAGTTTCGAACTTGGCCAAGTATCATGGTCAACATTTTGTCAATTTATGAAGATCGATGAGAAATATTGCTTGAGGCGAAGGTAAAAGGAGTTTTTTCAATTTTAGGCTTAATCCAAAATGTCTGACCTAGTTGACCTAGTTTCGAACTTCCTGATCTCATTCAATAACATTTTGCAAGTTTGTGAGATTGGATGAGAAATGTTGGACTTAGAGGCGGTACAAGAGTAACTGATTTTTAGACTTCAGGACCTAATCCAAACCCCGTGACCGATGCAGTTATCAACTTGACCTAAAATCTCATGGTCAACATTTTGTTCAAGTTTGATGAAAAATCGTATGAAAATGGCTTAGACGAGTACGGACAAGCTTTTTGACAGACCACACACACACAAACCGATGGAGTACAATATGTTCCCAAACTTGGACTAATTTCTGAAGAGACTACTGACCAACTTTCATAAAGCACCATGAAAAATGACTTCTAGACATGTAAACAAGCAAAAGTTTAGGAAAGCAAGAGGCCATGACGCCTAATCCGCTACTGAGACATTCGGCTTACCACAAAAGACATAACTTGTCACTAGTGACAGGTATGTCAAATAACAAAAATTGGAGGTACCATCCATGTTGTACCACAGAAAAGTGGTCTCTGTTTTTCCCTACGGCCAATAATAAAAAAGTTACTAAATAAGCTATTTATAGTAACATAAAAGGGAAGTAATAAAAAAAATATTGTAAGCGAACAAAGAAGGATCTGACAAACAAGAGAGCCATGATGGCCCTATATCGCTCACCTGTTATCATTGCACTTGAGGACAAGAAGGTCCTCAGAAAAAATATAAAAGTCCAAAGGACAGTAACAACAAAGGGAAAAAATTTAACCGAAAAGAATAAAAAATTCTTACAAGGTATAGATATGTCAAAGTACACCTAAAAATTGGAGGTACCATCCATGTTGTACCACAGAAAAGTGGTCTCGGTTTTTCCCTACGGCCGATAATAAAAAAGTTACTAAAAATAAGCTATTTATAGTAACGTAAAAGGGAAGTAATTAAAAAAAAATATTGTAAGTGAACAAAAGAAGGATCTGCCAAATAAATCTGTTGACATAAATGAAATTTCAGATCAGTATCTTCATTAGTTATGGAGATATACCAATTTTAATTTGAAATAAAGGGAGGTAATTTGACATAAAATCAGTCCATAGTTATCTACCCTGATTGTCTCAGTCCAACTAATAACAATAATGAAATTTCAAATAAGTCCTGTAATTACTTACTGATATAAATCCATTTTGATTACAATCAGGGGAGGTAATCAGATATAAAATAACTCTGAAACCTATGATTGGATCTGATTTGTCATGGAATCCAAGATTTATTGTTGTTGAAGATATTTTGGAAGTTTGTATCAAATAAAACCATAAATGAAGTCTCTATATAGCTGCAAATGCCAAAATAGCCAATTTTGGACCTTTAAGGGGCCATAACTGTAGAACCCATGATGGAATCTGGCCAGTTGAAGAAAGGACGCAAGATCTCGTGGTGATACAAGTTGTATGCAAGTTTGGTTAAAATCAAATCATAAATGAAGCTGCTATTGTGCAGACAAGGTCAAAATAGCTAATTTTGGCCCTTTCAGGGGCCATAACTCTGGAACCCATTATGGGATCTGGCCGGATCAAGACAGGAACCGAGATCTTATGTTGACACAAGTTTTGTGCAAGTTTGAATAAATTCAAATCATAAATGAAGCTGCTATTGTGCAGACAAGGTCAAAATAGCTAATTTTGGCCCTTTCAGGGGCCATCACTCTGGAACCCATAATAGAATTTCGCCAGTTCAGGAGTTCGAGAAAGGAACCAAGATCTTATGGTGATACAAGTTGTGTGCAAGTTTGGTTAAAATAAAATCATAAATGAAGCTGCTATTGTGCAGACAAGGTCAAAATAGCAAATTCTGACCCTTTCAGGGGCCATAACTCTGGAACCCATAATGGAATCTGGCCAGTTCAAGAAAGGAAACAAGATCCCGTGGTGATACAAGTTGTGTGCCAGTTTGGTAAATATCAAATCATAAATAAAACTGCTATTGTGCAGACAAGGTCAAAATAGCTAATTTTGGCCCTTTCAGGGGCCATAACTCTGGAACCCATAATGGGATCTGGCCAGTTCAAAAAAGGAACCGTGATTTTATGGTGATACAAGTTGTGTGCAAGTTTGGTTAAAATAAAATCATAAATGAAACCACTATCGTGCAGACAAGGAATTGTTGATGCACGCACAGACGGACTGACGACGGACGACAGACGAAGGGTGATCACAAAAGCTCACTTTGCCACTATGTGACAGGTGAGCTAATAAAAGCAAGAGCACTGCAATGCAACGCAAATGCAGAGCAATATTTACAAAAACAAAGTCATCCGAAATATGCACCCTGCACATCCTTTCAATGAGTGAACATTTGTGTCAGGTTTCTCTGAAATCCATCAAGGGGTTCAAGAGTTACAGAGCGGAAGGGAAATTGCTAACCAACACACAGACAGACAGACAGACAGACAGACGGACTACGAGGCGATAACATAATACGTCCCTGCGGGCGTATAAAAAAGAATCGAGATCTTACGGTGATACAAGTTGTGTGCAAGTTTGGTTAAAATCAAATCATAAATGAAGCTGCTATTGTGCAGACAAGGTCAAAATAGCTAATTTTGGCCCTTTCAGGGGCCATAACTCTGGAACCCATTATGGGATCTGGCCGGTTCAAGAATGGAACCAAAATCTTTTGGTGACACAAGTTTTGTGCAAGTTTGATTAAATTCAAATCATAAATGAAGCTGCTATGGTGCAGACAAGGTCAAAATAGCTAATTCCGGCCCTATCAGGGGCCATAACTCTGGAACCCATTATGGGATCTGGCCGGTTCAAATGGGAACCAAGATCTTATGGTGACACAAGTTTTGTGCAAGTTTGGTTAAAATCAAATCATAAATGAAACCATTATTGTGCAGACAAGGTCAAAATAGCTAATTTTGACCCCTTCAGGGGCCATAACTCTGGAACCCATAATGGAATCTTGCTAGTTCCAGAAAGGAACCAAGATCTTATGGTGACACAAGTTGTGTGCAAGTTTGGTAAAAATTAAATCATAAATGAAGCTGCTATTGTGCAGACAAGGTCAAAATAGCTAATTTTGGGCCTTTCAGGGGCCTTAACTCTGGAACCCATGATGGGATCTGGCCAGTTCAAAAAAGTAACCGAGATCTTATAGTAATACAAGTTGTGTGCAAGTTTTGTTAAAATAAAATCATAAATGAAACCTCTATCGTGCAGACAAGAAATTGTTGACGGACGAAGGGTGATCACAAAAGCTCACCTTGTCACTATGTGACAGGTGAGCTAATAAGCACATATAAAAGAAAGCAACAAAGCATAAAGCAACCAAACACATAGAAAACAAGCAAAATAGCATAAAGCAGCAAATCAGTAGCTAGAACAGGCAGTGCATGTGCAGCCCTCTGCTCCAGACATTGACCAAACTTTTGAACTGGTTAAATTGCTTTCTTCCCTAAAATGTTGTGGCAGAGAGTTCCAACAAAAATTGGTCGCTGTGAAACAAAGAGCTGCTGCCATAGCTAGAGGTTCTTACCCTTGGAATGTCTGCTGTGTTTGTGTACCTAAAATAGTAACAAGCAAATTCGATGAATTGGTATCCCCCGCCGAAAGGGTTTGTGGTGAGGAATGGCAAAAAGATATATCCGGCAAAAAGTTAAGGATGTTAATAAGAAGCAAATAATTTCATCAGTCAAAATCAATTTAACAGAAAACAAATGTTTAATTAAAGAGTACACAATAAATGTATGATACTTTGATCTGGACTAAAGAATTTATTTTGAATGGGATATGCTTACTGTAATAAGCTTAGCTTTTAAAATTAAATGCAGTTAATTGAAATGTGAGCTTGAAGTTTAACTGGAATGAAATATTGTCTTTGAGTGGTTTGGCACCAGGTGTTGCTGTTTTACATGTACATTTGAACTTAAAAGATCAAATGTCCTTAAGAGAACACAGATAAGATATCTTGAACATGGCTGAGGGCAAGGTTTGTGCAGTCACAACTTAACATGTTGAAGGTTTGAACATTTAAAAAAAAAAAAAAAGGATGGAAATATATATATCTATATATAGATATATGTATATATTTATTTTTTTAGGGGGTGGGGGTGCAGGGGAACGGGAGAGGAAACAAAATTTCACATGCTGATTATAAATTAAAAATGAAAAAAAAAAAGGTAAAAGGGTGAAGTTGGAGTGGGGGGGGGGGGGGGGGCAGAGGATGCATGATCAGTGGTGGGCATGACTGGGTGGAGAAGTGAGGTGGGGGAATAGTACAACTTGGAAGGTTTGAAAAAAATCTAAAATAAATGAAAAAAAATAAAAAAAATTTGGGAGGTGGGGGGCAGTGGGGTTGGGAGGGGGAGTGGGTGTGACCAAGGCAAGTGGGTGACCAGGTGTGGGTGCGCAACTTCACATGTTTATAATAAATGTTCACAGAAAAGAATGAAATAAATTTAAGGAAATTCTGCCAAATGGTAAGTTTGTTATGTACAAATATGTGGATTTTTAGACAATTAAAGGGCAATAACTCTGAAGTTACAAAAAGAAATCCGTACAAAATTGTCTGTGCACAACCACATTATAGTGCTCTAAATTCTGTTAAAGTTTCATAGTTCTAGGTCAAATATATCAAAAGTTATGATGCAGAAATTGGCATATCTATAGATCTATAGTACCCTATATAGTTAACAGTAGAAACTTCTAAGAGCCATAACCCTGGTGTTACTTGGGCAATCTGTCTGAAACTTGATGGGCCCCATAACCTCATAGTGGTGAACATGTATATGAAGTTTGTTTGAAAAAAATCTAAAATAAGGAATGAATTTTTTTTTTTTTTTTTTGGGGGGGGGGGGGGGGGGGTATCGGGGGATGGGGGGGAGGTGTGTGATCAAGGTAAGGGAGCGACCAGGTGTGGGTACACAACTTCACATGTTTACAATAAATGTTCATGGAAAAGAATGAAAGAAATTTAATGAAATTCTACAAAATGGTAAGTTTGTTATGTACAAATATGTGGATTTTTATACAATTAAAGGGCAATAACTCTTAATTTACAAATAAATCCAAATGAAATTGTGTGTACACAACCACATTATGGTGATCTAAATTCTGTTTAAGTTTCATAGTTCTAGGTCAAATATATCAAAAGTTATGATGCAGAAATTGCCATATTTATAGTACCCTATATAGTTAACACTAGAAACTTCTAAGGGCCATAACTCTGGTGTTACTTGGGCAATCTGACTGAAACTTGACGGGCCACAAGAACTCATTGTGGTGAACATGTATATGAAGTTTTAAATAAATATTCCCAACCATTTCCTAGATATGGCTCCGGACGGACGGACGGACGGAAAGACGGACGGACGGACGGAAAGATGGACGGAAGGACGGACGGACAACGCCAAAACTATATCCCTCCGACTTTCGTCAGGGGATAATAAATACATTTAATTCAAGTATGATGGGCCTTGTTTTTATGACTGGTATTATCATGGGAAAGAAATTTGCAGGGTTTTAATTAGCTGGTATTATCATGGGAAAGAAATGTGGGGTTTCAATCAGTTGGTATTATCACATGAAAGGAATGTGCAGGGTTTCAATCAGCTGGTATTATCAGGGGAAAGGAATGTGTGAGGTTTCATTCAACTGGTATTATCTTGGGAAAGGAATGTGCAGAGTTACAATCAGCTAAGATTATCTTGGGAAAGGAATGTATGTGGTTTCATTCAGCTGGTATTATCATGGGAAAGGAATGTGTGAGGTTTCATTCAGCTGGTATTATCATGGGAATGCAATGTGCAGTGTTTCATTCAGCTGGTATTATCATGGGAAAGGAATGGGTGAGGTGTATTCAATGCGTATTATTGTGGGAAAGAAATGTGCAGAGTTTTCATTCAGTTTGTATTATCACTGGAAAGGATGTGGGTTGTAATCAGCTGGTATTATCTTGGCAATGGATGTGCAGCGTTTAACTTCGCTAGTGTGTCATCGAAATACATATGACAGGTTCATTCGCCTGTGTTATCTTGGGATAAAGAATGTGCTTGTATTCAGCTGGTATATCATGAGGAAAGAAGAGGTGCAGGGATTCAATCAGTGTATCGTGGAGAAGAAAGACTGATATTTATCTATTGGTATTATCACTGAGAAGGAGTGTGTAGCTTAAACTGGACTTTAGAGACTGCCAATTTATGTTTCACAAAAACCTTGCTAGTGTTTAAAAATTACTCAATGAAATATTTGCCATAGTGTACAGATTAAACTTGTACTGGACTTACAGTAGTATATAAAGACAAGGGCTGTACAGGAGACAGCGCTCGACTATTGATGTGGATGTGAAATTGGGTCTCGAGGTAACTAGAGCTGTATGGGCGTTTAATGATCAATTGTGGGATGAAGATATTGACAATAGCTGAGTCTATGTCAAAAATATCAATCTTAAGTAATAAGAGAGGTAAGATAAAGTATCAAAAACTATACTAAAGTATATCTAAGTAAAAAGGGGATAATTCATTAATAAATTGGTGCCAAGTTATGCAGCCTTGTCATTATGTGTGGGTGATGATGTTGAACAATTATTTTAAGTTTGAATCAAATCTATTCAGTAATAACAGAGACAGAGTGAAAGTACATCAAAACTTTAACCTAAAATTCTAAGTTAAAAAGGGGGAATAATTATGAAAAATTGGTGCCAGAGTTATGCACCTTTGCATCATATGGATGTGGTGATGATGTTGAACAATTTTTAAGTTTGAATCAATCCATTCAGTAATAACAGAGATAGAGTGAAAGTGCATAAACTTTAACCTAAAATTCTAAGTAAAAAGGGGAAATAATTCATGAAAAATGGTCCGAGTTATGCACCTTGTGTCATATGATAAGTGTAATGATGTTGAACAATTGTTTAAGTTTGAATCAGATCCATTCAGTAATAACAGAGATAGAGTGAAAGTGCATGAAACTTTAACCTAAAATTCTAAGTAAAAACGGAAATAATTCATGAAATAATGGTGCCAGAGTTATGCACCTTGTGTCATATGATGTGGGTGATGATGTTGAACAATATTTAAGTTGAATCAAATCCATCAGTAATACAGAGATATGAAAGTTGATAAAATTTAAACTGCAAAATCTAAGTGAAAAGGGGGGATATATGAAATATGTGCAGAGTTATGGCCTTAGTCGATGTGGATGATGATGAGGATAAGCTATTCATAGTTGAATCAAATCCATCAGTAATTACAGGTAAGTGAAAAAAGACGAAATGCACCAATTTAACAGGTGGGAAGTCGAAAGACGCTGCGCAGTGCGGTAGGATTAGCTCTTATACTTCGTATGTCAGTAAAAATGATGATAATGCATATGTTACTGAATTTAAACCTTTTCATGTGTGTTACAAACTAGTCATTTAAAAAATCTGTATAAGACCTTGTCACTTAATGTTACAATTTAAATCTTGCATTGTGTGTACAAAATTACTCATTATAAAAAAATGATTGAAAGCCATTGCCACTTTATTATTATTACAATTAAACCTTGCTGCTTGTTGTACACAAAGCTAACTCTTATAATAAATCGATCTTGAAGACCTTGCCACTTTGATGTTACAACATAAATCTGTATTGTGTGTTACAAAGTTACTCATTTAAATGTCATACCGAGACCTTGCCACTTTGTTTAGGTACACATTAATCTTGTCATTGTGTGTTAAAAAGTTATCATTTAAAATCATACCAAGGACCTTGCCACTTTGTTTATGTTACACATTAAACTTTGCCACTGTGTGTTACAAAGTTACTCATTTAAATATCATACCAAGGACCTTGCCACTTTGTTTATGTTACACATTAAACTTTGCCACTGTGTGTTACAAAGTTACTCATTTAAATATCATACCAAGGACCTTGCCACTTTGTTTATGTTACACATTAAACTTTGCCACTGTGTGTTACAAAGTTACTCATTTAAATATCATACCAAGGACCTTGCCACTTTGTTTATGTTACACATTAAACTTTGCCACTGTGTGTTACAAAGTTACTCATTTAAATATCATACCAAGGACCTTGCCACTTTGTTTATGTTACACATTAAACCTTGTCATTGTGTGTTAAAAAGTTACTCATTTAAATGTCATACCGAAGACCTTGCCACTTTGTTTATGTTACACATTAAACTTTGCCACTGTGCGTTAAAAAGTTACTCATTTAAATATCATACCAAGGACCTTGCCACTTTGTTTATGTTACACATTAAACCTTGTCATTGTGTGTTAAAAAGTTACTCATTTAAATATCATACCAAGGACCTTGCCACTTTGTTTATGTTACACATTAAACTTTGCCACTGTGCGTTACAAAGTTACTCAAATAAAAAAGCTGACTGAAATACTTTGCCACTTCATGTTACACATTAAACCTACAAAGTTACATATATAAAAATCATAATTAAAGACCTTGCCACTTTGTTTACCTTACAAATTAAACCTTGCCATAGTGTGTTACAAAGTTACTCATATAAATAATCTAATTGAAAAACCTTGCCACTTTGTGTCAAAAATGAAACCTTGTCACTGCATGTTACAAAGTTACCAATTTTAAGAAATAATCTGACCACTGTTTTACAAAATTACTAATATTACAGTCCTGTCATTGTGTTTAAAAACAGTTCATTTTAAATGATATTTCAAAAATGGCAAATAAATTCATACAGTGAAGTACATTGTTTCTGATTGCTAATTACATATTCATTCACTCTGTTTTACAAAATAATTCATCTAACATTCATTCACTCTGCTTTACAATAATCATACTCATTTCACATCCATTCAGTGCATGTTTTACAAAATTCATTTAATGATACATTTTGCTGTGTTTTACAAATAATTCATTAGCGTGCAGTTGTGCATTTACCGTGTGTTACAAAACATGTATCATTTAACATAAAAGTTATAAAAACTGTATGTACAAATTGCCATTTTAACAAAAATCAATGGCTGATACCTTATTTTACTCTACAATATCATCCTTATTACTTGAAATTTAGTCCAAAAATACATGAGAGGCTATCGTTAAGAAATTGTTTGTTTGCTGTGCTCCTAGGCGGGTCAGTAAGTAATTCTTGTGTTTTTTATTCAGTCAAAACTTTAGCATAATTATATGAGCTGAACAGATAAGGACTGAAATTTGAAATTTGTACAAAACAAAATTCTGTCACTTTCATTACGTCCAAAACAATACTGAGGGTAGTGACAAAATGATGGGTTGGCTGGAGCACAGAAAAGGAAAATTGTTTTAAGGATAGCCGTGCCAAAACTGTCCTTAAAATATGGTGAAGTGGCAATTCTGAAACCTGTAGCCATTTCGCTTATCTTACCACATCACTCTTTTAAACCTGCAAGAAGTGGTAGATTAACTTCAGTTTTAACCATCAGCCAGTTCTAACAACTGACCTACACTACCACAGTCCTAACAACAAATATATATGAAAAAAGTACAAAGATCCCTTATATGCAGAAGAATGTCATAACCACATGTATATACAATGTAACTTGTTTTCCATTAAACTTCTGAGTTGAGGATTTTCTTTAAACTTAAACTGCTCATGTTAGTGCACCAACACAGTACAGATTACAGGACTAAAAATTTTGGTTTCACATCTCATTTACACAAAAATAAAAACATGAGATATTAAATCAAAACTTTTATACCTACTGGAATCACAGAGTTTCAGCAAAACCAAGTATTCAGACCCTCTTAGTCGCCTCTTACAATCATGCAAGGGTAAGACTGAGGTTCCAATTTTTTTCATACACAGAACGTCCAAGAACCACATGGGGCGGCTCCACTAGAGACTGAAATATGATATGGTAGTTATCTTTAAACAGTCAAGTTTGACAGTCGTGCTGGAGAATTTCAAACACTAGGCTTTACATGATGAATTACAGATAATTCATTAACATTTCAATCACTGTGCTTTACAAGATATTTCATACAAGTCTTACAAGACAATCTGACCTAGTGCTTTAGAAGTGAAAAAGAATTAACATAAATTTCATTACAAATCTTTTAGATATAAATTGACACAAACTGCCATTTTAAAAAATGATCAATGGCTGACACCTTATTTTATTCCACCATATCGACGTTATCTGTTGAAATTTAGTCCAAAAATACATACAGCCATCCTTCAAAAATTGTTTAACTATCTGTGCTCCTATGCGTATCAGTATTAAAGCAATTCTTGTTTGTTTTTTAAACTTTCCAAAGTATCAACTAAAGAGATTAAAATTTGTACAAGAAAATATATTTGTCACTTTCATTATCATGTCAAATGAAAAACTTGGATAGTGACAAATTGATGGGTTGGCTGGAGCACAGAATACAAAAATTGTACAACGGATGACCTGGCCAAAACTGTCTTTAAAATATGGTAACATGGTAGTTCTGAAACCTGTAGCCACTATGCTTATCCTACCATGTCACTCTTTTAAATCTGCAAGAACTGATAGTTTAACTTCCATTTTAACCATCAGCCAGTTCCAAATCAACTGACCTACACCACTACAGTCCTAACAACTAATATAATTATGAAAAAACTACAATGATTTGAACCTATACCTTATATGCAGAAGAATATCATAACCACAAGTAAATTTGTTTTCCATTAAACTTCTGATTTGAGGATTTTCTCCAAACTTGAATGGCTCAATTGGCTACACTGTAGACTGAAAATATGATATGGTGGTATCTTTGAACAGTCAAGTTTGACAGTTGGGCTTAAACAGATATCTTGAAGCCCTCAATAGTACAGTCAATGTCAAACCCTCCACCAAGTTCCTCTTTCACAGCACCATCTTCTCTGCAGGTAGGAATTCACTCATCCAATCTCATTCATATATAAAAAAATGTAGGAAGAGCCAAAAATACTATATCTTAATGTAGGAACTCTACCAACATGTTCAAAATTTAATGTAATAAAAAAATATTTCCCCCTTTAATGACAATATTTGGCATCCCATAAATCTACATACTGGTATCAGCCTGTAAACCATTGATAAACACCATTATTGGTACAAACCCAATAATCATAGACAAAATGTTATATATTTTTAAGATTTTCATTTTTCAATTTGTTTTACAATTAAAAAAAATTTATTAGTGACAAGGGTGTCATAGTCGCAAAATACACCCATAGAGAGAGCTTATTAGAAGAAAAGTTTTTGTTACAGAACTGCACATACCATTCAAATATCGTGACAGTAGCTTGACATTTGACCTATTGACCTTGACCTAAAATAAGCATCATCGGTGACCTGGATATAAGGTAGAAGCATCCATCAACCCACTAAAAGGCCATCCATACAAGAAATTTTCATTCTCATATGTGACCATGACCTTAGACCTAGAGACCTGGTTCTTGCACATGACACTTTGTCTCATGATGGCGAACAATTGTGCCAAGATACATCAAAATCCTTCCATACATAAAGAAGAAATCCTCTAAACAATAAACAAAGTTGTCCTTAATTGAGGCATCTTCCTAACAAATCTACCATAATTATCATGTTGAAATTTTGTCCAAAAATAAATGCATGTGGCCGAAACTGCTCTTAAGATGTGGTGATATGGTAGCTTTTATAAAACCAGTAGCCAGAATTAAAACATTTGCCTTATTCTACCATATCCCTAACAAAAGAAGCAAATTTATATCCCCCACCAAATGGGTTGTTTTGTGAATGACAGGACTATACTTTGAAATATAAAATGATTCAATATTGAAGAAATCTTGACCAAATCTGTGCATGCACCACCACCTTATCAGTGATCTATATAGTATTAAGTTTCATGAAGATCCAACAATGATGATTGTGTTACTCTGTTTTGCGGGAATTTCAAAACAATTAAAGGGCAATAACTCTGCATTTAGAGAAGAGATCCTTACAAAAGATGTTTATGCACAACTATCCTATAGTGTATTAAATTTAATAAAGATCCATTAAAGGATTACTTTGTTATGTGGGAATTAACTGACTGTAATGCAAGTAATGGGCAATCACTCTGAAGTTACTAATATAAGTTGCGCATGTACCCTGCCATATCATTAGCTACACTCGTGTAAAGTTTCATGAAAAATATCAATAGGTTACTTAGATAGTCAAAATTAAATCCCTGTCTTTTACCAAATTAAGGGGAAAATCTCTGCATTTCACTGGGTGAATGGGGATAATACTGTTATTAGTTAATCAATAACTATTTGAGGTTTGTTGATTCTAGGCAATTTAAAAATACTAATTGAACTTCGGAGGCACACTCGCAAGGACAGACGGATGAATGAACAAACAGCCAGACAGACAACACCAAGTCTATATTCATCCACCTTCGATAGGGGATAATAAATGCAGCAAGTGATAGTTCAATTTCAATCTTAACCTGTAGCCAATTACCCTATTTAAATAATTGGCTTTAATTACTAGTAGCATAACCATAGCAACAATATTGTTCTCCCCAGGTTCCTAAATTCAATGGAATAACCAACCTGGCAGCAATATATATTATTATATACCTAGAATTAAATTTTCTGATAGTAGTATGACCTGAAGATTCATAAAGTCTTTGTTTACGATCTATCTGAACATAATATTATATCAAAATACAGTAATTTCTTGTTAACAAATTTATAACATAAACTTTCATTAAAATCACATTTTTGAATGCAATCATCTATTTGAACATCTGTTTTTAACATAAAATTTAAACCATTATGGAACTTGAACAGTTATATTCCTATAAAGTGTCGCCTTTGACAGATACAACACCTGTTTACTATAATCTCTTTGCCAGTAACACTGCTGACCAAAATTATTTATAAATGATCAAATATCTTCAAAGGTAATAGTCACCTAACTAGCACACACCATTTGCATGATATTCTGGGGAGAACCCTGATATTTTGTCAAAAATCAATGAATGAAACCATCTAATCTCCTAAATGATGTAACCAAATGCAACCCTCAATTTTTTTATGTTAGCGTATAAGTAAACAGCCTGGCTACAGTAGTTGGTCACATTAAATGGTATGGTAGTACCTAAAGACGTCTTGTTTTGAGGATTGACTGTTTAAAAACACTATCACACAGTACACTTTCACACAGTAACAGTGGCAGAAAAATCCTATCTTACCCTACCTTATCATCCCTATCCAAATGAAATTTAATCCAAAAATACATGAGCCCCTTGGCCGAAACTACCCTTAAAATGCAGTGATACGGTAGTTTTTTGAAACCTTCAGCCAGTACTTCTTTGCCTTATCCTACCATATCCCTAACAGAGGAGATATTTTCTAAATGCAAGAAGTAACAACCAACTTTTAACCTGGAATCAGTTGTCAGATACATAAACTGACCAACTGCAGATTTTGTTTAAATCGGATTTTGCTTAAACTGCCTGGCTGCAAGAGTTGACCAAATAAATGATAAGGTAGTACCTGTATTTTGTTATTTAGAGGCAAAAACTTACTGGCAGACACCATTCTTAAAGTAAATATATTATATACTTGGTGCCCACACTTCTACAAATAAGTTTGGGAAAAACTCTAACCATCATCCCTAGCTGTGAAGTAAATATGGAATTTTAGTTTCTGTCAAGTATTTCCTTAAGTTTCAACATTATGGTGATTAAGGTGTATTAGCATTGACTGACACTTCCTTATAATGCATCAGTGACTGACTCATTCGTTAAAGTGTGACAAGCTTACACCTTCTTTAAAATGCTATTGCAGTGGCTTACTGTTACACCATCATTAAACTGTGATTGCAGTGGCACCTTCCTTAACATGTGATTGCAGTGGCTTTCACCTTCCTTAAAATGCTATTGCAGTGGCACCTTCCTTAAAATGCAATTGCAGTGGCACCTTCCTTAAAATGTGTTTGCAGTTGCACCGTCCTTAAATTGTGATTGCAGTAGCACCTTCCTTAAAATGCTATTGCAGTGGCTTACTGTTACACCATCATTAAAGTGCGATTGCAGTGGCAACTTCCTTAGAATGCTATTGCATTGACTTACATCTTCCTTAAAATACTATTACAGTGGCTTACACATTCCTTAAAATGCTATGCTGGGGATTAAACCTTTCTTAAAATGCTACAGCAGGGGCTTTCACCTTCCTTAAAATTCTATTGCAGTGGCTTACACATTCCTTAAAATGCTACTGCTGTGGCTTATACCTTTCTTAAAATGCTATTGCAGTGGCTAACACCTTTCTTAAAATGCTATTGCAGGGGCTTACACATTCCTTAAAATGCTATTGCTGTGGCTTATACCTTTCTTAAAATGCTATTTCAGTGGCTTATACCTTTCTTAAAATGCTATTGCAGTGGCTTACACCTTTCTTAAAATGCTATTGCAGGGGCTTACACATTCCTTAAAATGCTATTGCAGTGACTTATACCTTTCCTAAAATGCTATTGCAGTGGCTTACACCTTTCTTAAAATGCTATTGCAGGGGCTTACATCTTCCTTAAAATGCTATTGCATGGGCTTACACATTTCCTTAAAATGCTATTGCATCGGCTAACACCTTCCTACAAATGCTACATCAGGGGCTTACACCTTCCTTAAAATTCTATTGCAGTGGCTTACACCTTTCCTTAAAATGTTATTGCAGTGGCTTATACCTTTCTTAAAATACTATTGCAGTGGCTTACACCTTTCTTAAAATGCTATTGCTGGGGCTTACATCTTCCTTAAAATTCTATTGCAGTGGCTTACAACTTTCCTTAAAATTCTATTGCAGTGGCTTACACCTTTCTTTAAATGCTATTGCAGAGACTTGCACCTTTCTTAAAATACTATTGCAGAGGCTTAAATTTTTCCTTAAAATGCTATTGCAGAGGCTACCACCTTTCTTAATATGTTATTGCAGTGGCTTACATCTTCCTTAAAACTGTATTGCAGTGGCTTACACCTTTCCTTAAATGTTAGTGCAATGGCTTATACCTTTCTTAAAATGCTATCAAAGTGGCTTAACCTTTCTTAAAATTCTATTTCAGGGGCTTACATCTTCCTTAAAATTCTATTGCAGTGGCTTACACATTCCTTAAAATGATATTGCAGTGGCTTATACCTTTCTTAAAATGCTATTGCAGTGGCTTACACCTTTCCTTAAAATGCTATTGCAGTGGCTTACAGTTCTTAAAATGCTATTGAAGGGGCTTACACTGTCCTCAAAATGCTACTGCAGTGGTTTACACATTCCTTAAAACGCTATTGCAGGGGCTTAAACCTTCCTTAAAATTCTGTTGTAGCGGCTAACATACTGCTTAAAATGTTATTGCTGTGGCTTATACCTTTCTTAAAATGCTATTGCAGTGGCTTAGACCTTTCCTTAAAATTTTACTGCTGTGGCTTATAACTTCCTTAAAATGCTATTGCAGGGGCTTACAAGTGAACCCACAACCTCCCACACTCAAGTGAGCACTATACCACTAGGCTACAAGATAGTCAAAACAATATAGACTGAGGGGACACATAAAATACATGCATGTACAAATTTTGAGGACGTTTGCTATAATGTATAATGGGCTGGTCATTGCTGTGTGCATGGGTGGTGGCTGGTGGGGTGGACAGGGGTACAGGCTGACTGGTGTGTTGCAGGGTGTTGGGTGAGGTGTGCATGAGTGGAGAAGGGGTTAGATGAGCCTGGGAAAGAGGGTGAGGTTTGCTCATATATTGAAGAGATATATAGAGAGATTTTTTGCCAGCTAGCAAGGTGAGGGTAAACACGTTTTTAAATGCTCATGACCATTCGCTTGTTTCTACCTAAGGCTTAAGTACAAAGTTGGATCATTTATATAATAATTTTAAGTGCAGATGCTTATGTAATAAAAATGTTTATGTCAAGCCCACAGCAACAAGTGCATTAAACTTGACAAATTTTTTTTTGGATAACAATTCTTTAGCTCATGGCTGGTTATAGAACTTGGCCGAGGACTAATGGTCAAACACATTTTGTTCAAGTTTGGTGATGATCGTATGAGAAATGTTTGACCTTGAGTGCAGACAAGATTTGTGACAGACAGACACACACAAACACACACACAGGTGTAAATCAATATGCATAATTACTAATACTCCACACCTGGCATGCTGCAGAACTTTGGAAGCGTTCTGGAACTGGAGCCTCTTCTGTACCTAGTAATAAACAAACATAGATCCGGATCTACTCAAAATTATATCATCATCAGATCATACAAACCTGGCGGGAAGACCTAATCAAAAACATAAAATTATAGTCTATACAAACATAGTAACATTACCCTCATGAATACCGGTTATACATGCCAAGCCGAAATTTCGATATGTAGACTCTAGATAAAGCATGCAAAATGAAACTCGAAGTAATTATGTCACCTGTCTTCTCCATTACACATATAAGCAATGGTCACGTGTTCACACATTTCCCCCGCAAAGCAGGGAGGTTACACATCCACCCTTGGTAACTGCTGTACACAAGAATCGCTAAACATTGAGATAGGTTCGTTTAATCCATGTAAAGTTTTTACTCTCAACACTAAGTCTTATTTACATCAGGCCAACTCTAGTCAGTGGCATGCATGCATTATATTTAAGGCACACCTACTGGTAGATCTATATGTTTGGTTATCGAGATATTACACTGAAAATAATGTGAAAGCCGTTATTCAAAGCTCTTATTTCTGGACTCCTATAATAAAAAACTGCTCGAGGTTTTACATATTTTAAAACCGCATTTCCAGAAAAGGCTAACAGCATTTTTCATTGTTTTTAAAATACGTAAAAATGTACGTATTTCAGCCTGGACCAAGAATCATATACATTTGTTGCTTGTCTTGTTGCAATGGTGTTGTACATGTCATTCTATTAGACCACATTATAATTTGTCACATGCAAACCGTAACATGTTCACGTAGCAGATCCCCATGAGTGAATAGCCACTCACCTCCGTGCAAAAAGGTACACATAACGGTACCAGTAGTCTATGTTCACTGACGTTTTGGAGGGCCGGAATGGGGTTTCGTCATAATTTTGCACCCCTTCAACGCTGGCATATAGATCTATATCTAAATAAGCTCGTGCCTTTGTTCTTTTTTACACGAAGGTGCTGTTAATTATTGCATGAAGCTATTTTGGAGAAATAAGATAATATTTTTATGCAACTTTTACAATGTTTTAATATAAGAATAATATGGCGTACCGTTAGGGTCGAAAATGCCGATTTATAGCTTTAAGACATATTCGAATTAGTATGACCCAGGGTCGGACATATTCCAATTAGTATGACCCTGATTGAGAATTAGCTTAAAGCTATTTCATTTAGTACGACCCAGGGTCGGACATATCATATTTAGTATGACCCAGGTTCGGAATTAGCTTAAAGCTATTTCATATTTAGTACGACCCAGGGTCAGACATATCGGAATATGTCCGACCCAGGGTCATACTAATTGTAAATATGTCCGACCCAGGGTCATACTAATTGTAACTATGTCCGACCCAGGGTCGTACTAAAGATGGCTGCCGTAATTGAGGGTCATACTCTTTCGGAATTAGCTTAAAGCTAATTGGAATATGTCCGACCTAGGGTCATACTAATTGGTATATGTCCGACCCAGGGTCGTACTAATTCGAATTGTCTTAGAGCTAAATAGATTTATCTTAATTCAGGGTCATATACTAATTCCGAATTGTCTTAAAGCTAATTGGAATATGTCTGACCCAGGGTCATACTAATTGGAATATGTCCGACCCAGGGTCGTACTAATTCGAATTGTCTTAAAGCTAAATAGATCTATCTTAATTCAGGGTCATACTAATTCCGAATTGTCTTAAGCTAATTGGAATTATGTCCTGACCCAGGGTCATACTTACTTGGATATTGTCTGACCCAGGGTCGTACTAATTCGAATTGTCTTAAAGCTAAATAGATCTTCTTAATTCAGGGTCATACTAATTCCGAATTGTCTTAAAGCTAATTGGAATATGTCTGACCCAGGGTCATACTTATTGGAATATGTCTGACCCAGGGTCGTACTAATTCAAATTGTCTTAAAGCTAAATGGATTAGGTCGTACTAATTCAATTTAGTATGATACTATATAGAATATGTCTGACCCAGGGTCGTACTAAATATAATTAGCTTAAAGCTAATTCACAAACAGGGTCATACTACAGGGGCGTAGAGACTATTTGAGCATTGGGGCGGTGGAGGGGGTGGGTTTGGGAGGGGCGTCCCCCACCTATGAACAGGGTCTGGGGTGGCCCCGGGAAAATTTTGCATATAGCTAGAGTAAATGGTGCAATCTGGCGACTCCTTGGACTGCTCAGTATCTGTTGAACATACTCGTTTTTTTTCGAGTTTTCATCCCTATTTACAGTTTACTATGTTTAAACACTGTAATGGCGGTACGATGTTAGATAGGACAATGTCTTTCCAGGGTAGAACCAGTAATTTCCTAAGTAGGGGATCGGGCTCAACACCCTGACATCAAGAGGTAATCAGGCATTTTATTCATTAAATGGCATTATAAAGGTAAAACGCAGTTCACTGTTGTTGTTTTTTTTTTAACCATTGAGCGTTGAATGAAAGGAGTTCAGTGTTCTTTTTACCAAATGTTGATTGGCCTTTTATATTTTTATGTAGCAGCTGTAATACTTGTTAATTTAACTAGATCTGTAAAATCTATGAGGATTTTTCTACATTTTATGTGTTGAATTTAATCATTATGATTGGTGCCTTTGATTTTCAAACAATATGTTTAAGTGTCAAAAATATTTAATTTAATATATTTTATGTAAAGACATCTAAAAATCCCGATTTGCGTTTGTGTTTTACTCAATATACTTTCCTTTGTCGGCAGAATTTGAGACACAACATTAATTGCAATTTTGGCAGTAAGCAATTAAATACGATTAACTTTCATTAATTAAATTAATGTATTGCCTATAATCCGAGTCTGCGGGGCGTGAAAATACAGCGACCTAGGTCATTGCAGATTATCGATTTTGTACAATACCCTGTAACCTCAACTCAACTCAACTATTCTTTTATTTTAACCCTGGTACATATACATATACAGCAAGGGCATAAAACAAAACACATTGTCTTTATAATATACTGACAGTGGTGCCGGAACAAGATAGATATAAATTTCATAATTTTAGAAAGAAATTATATGATAACTATAACAAGAAATTACGTTATTCTTAGAAGGGGGGAGAGACATACAATATTGAATCAGCTACGCTCGTGATCAGATTGGTTTTCCGAACGTAGTTCTAAATAAAGAACTGAAAGTAGTTCTGTTCTAATTATAGTAAAGGTCAAACTATATATAGTCAACATATATAGTCAAAATATAAAATGTAAAAGTTGAAGTGGATTTTAGAAGAAACTTTTGTAAGTAAATATACTTTGAGTTTACCTATAAACGATTTGGAAAATAATTTACAATATAGTCAACATGTACAATGTAATCTAAAGGGAAAAATATATTTTAAGTACAATGTACTTTGAGTTTACCTAAAAACGTACAATTTGTTTGTGAAAAAAGAATGTCAGTGGAACTGAATTAAAAAAAAAAAAAAAAAAAAAAAAAGATCCAATTTACGAGTTAAAAACCATGAACATCATGGATAATAGATACATTGCTTAACAACAGAAATTTATCCATCGTTTAGATTACTTTCAATTAGCAGCAGATAAATATTAAACTGCAGTTAAATGCTGGCGGTTACATACATAAAAAATAATATTAGCTGACGGTTAATAAACCAAATAAACATTATAACAATGGTATCGAGTAAGATGAATCGGTGGTGGAATTGGTGCTTTACTAAAACAGACATTTTAGCGAAATTTATTCATTATGGTTCCTAGAAATTTACACAATGGTTTAAGAATTTGTGTGTTTTCAGATGACAGTAACATTTTAAATGATACGTTTTGTCTATTTGACTGCGATTCCTCAAGAAGCGCGCTCTTTGTTGTTGAAAGAAGTCACATTGAAACATATAGTGACTCTCAGAACCGATTTCGTTTTTATCACAGATATTACAGATTCTATCATGATAAGGGATGTTCTCATATCTTAATTTTTCAACCGGTAGTTTGAAATTGGCAGTTCTAAACCTGAATAATGTCAGGGCGTCATCTAAATCTAGAACTTTAAAGTAATTTTCGAAACAGTGTTGGTCTTTAAAAACATTGTATGTACGTCCCTTACTGGATTCCGTAAGTTCAGATGACCACGATTGTTTATATTGGTCTACAAGTGTTTGCTTGACTAATTTATGTATACATTTACTGGTTATTAAGTTCTGATTCAACCATATATCCGGCCTACCAACAGAATTTAGGATTTGTTTGACATGTTTTAACCATTTGTATTCTACATTTGGTTGACTTAACATATAAAAATATAGCTGCGTAGATAATTTTGATGATTGCCCGTTATCAGTCTGTTCCAGAATGAGATCATTCTCGTTTTTTACGACAAATAGAGATTGGGTTTTCGACCTAGTTCACCGAAAGCATATACAAAGGCGTTGAAATCCGCGCTTTGGTAATTTTACGTAAAAAAATCATTATGAACTTTTTCTAAGATTTCAAGGTTTTCAAATCCAATATTTCTGAGCCATAGGTTAAAATAGGTACACTGTATGATTAAACAGCTTAATAATGAGATCGATCGGCAGATTGAGTTATTGGATTTATAAAGTAGCATGAACATCGCTTTCTTAGACTGTTCGACAACATGCTTTCTACTTTGAGGAAAGATCCGCTGCTAGAAAAAGTTAGACCCAAGTATGATTTTTATCTGTAATTTCGATTTCTCTATCCCCCTAGCTTGAAATTAAAATTCGAAGTTGACGAGCACCGAAGATGACGATTTTCGTTTTGGCAACATTAACATTTAAGCCCCAAAGTATTGCAATACATATTAAATGAGTCAAGACAGTTTTGTAAATCTGTTGAAGTACTAGCAAGAGGACGGTATCGTCCGCGTAGAGTAGAACTAGCAGCTTAAGCCAAAGTGAAAATCAGGAGAGTCGTGTAGTTCCACCCCCAGTACCGTTATCTTCCAAGTAATCTGCAGATCTTTTAAATAGATGGAAAAGAGAGCAGGGGAATAAATTCTCCCCTTGACGAACCCGATTTCTGAGATGAGAAAACTGAAGAAACGCCTTATGTGAATACAAGACTTGATATTGGATACATATTATGTAAAAACTTTGAAAATTTTCCATTTATAAAATTTCCCAAAGTATTTTTCCACAAACCGGACCCTCCAGACCTGTCGAAAGCCGAGAAAAATTCTACGAAGGCGCAGAAGAGCTTTTGCTTTTTCTTTCTTAAAATTTCTATAATTGATTGTAGGGTAATAAATGGTCAGAGGTGGTTATCCTTTTCGGAAGCCCGCTTGGTTTTCAATTCAAAATATTATATTTTCTAGTAACTGTTAATCTTTGTTTTAGAACAGAAGTAAAAAGTTTTCCCAGGCAACTCAGTATTGTTATAGGTCTGAAATTTACTTGGAAGTTTGGGTCCCCTTTATTTTAAAGATAGGAATATTGATACCTTCTAACCAAGAGTCTGGAATAATTCCAGAGTCAAAAACGGGGTTTAAATAGTTTGGTGATGTAGGAATAAGTAAAGTCCTTAGAAGATTTTATGTTTTCGTTAATAATGTTATCACAGGACTAGATGCTTTACCATTTTCAGATTTTTGATACATTTCGAAATTTCTTCTTCATTTCCCCTCGATTTTCAACAGCAAATTTGATTCTTCAGGAATATTAAAATACCCATCAGGGTTTCGGCTCCGTCCATCGAAACGTTTGAGTTTATTTCTTTAAAATGTTTGTAAAAGTCATCAATACTTGGAGACTGATTTTGTTTTGATTTCGGTTTTAAATTATCAAAAAATTTCCAATCCCTTTTTTAGGGCTATTTCGATTAAATTTCGTAATTTGCTCGCATTAGAAAATTTTTCTCTTTTAATATAAAAATCCATTGTACGTTTGTATTGCTTACTTGCGTCACGAAGTCGTATCTTATTATTAAAACTGTTGTCTAGGCGGTAAGTATTTTTGGGATCGTGATTTAAATTTTTTTTAGCTTTAGCACATTTTGGACCGAACCTGATTTTTTATTATTCAAATGGCTTCCGGACAAGTTACTATTTTTCTGCGGAAATGTTTTAATCGACGAACCGTGGAATAAATTTTTCAAATCATCAGTAAATTTTTCATAGTTTGACATTGATTTGGTCAAATCGAGATGATCGTTTAATAAAATAGCTGATCTAAAAACGATAATTTTTATAAATGTTTCTTTTAATGTTACTACCCAACTTGGTTTGGGTGTTTGGACATTCTGAACGTTTCTGTTTACAACCGAAATTTAGCATAGCGTGAGCATTTCATCTCCCACGAGAGGGCACAATACCATCAGAAAAAAGGCTGTCCGTTTCCTGAATTTCAAAATCTGTAAAGTACTCAAAAAAATCTGCTGTAGACATGACAAAATCGATGACCATCGATTTTTAAAGGGAAAAGAACCGTGATCTCTATCTTTGAAAACACCCCATTTAAGAAAAAGAGGTTATTATTAAAGACATATTTCTATTAGCCTATACCGTGTGTATTTGTTCTGAGGTCACAAGAATTACGTTCTAGCGGAACAGACAACCGTTCAAGAAATTAAAAATTTATTTAAAAAACTCTTGGACTCTTCTTCAATATCAAAATAGTCACAGAGGAAGTTATCAGCTTGCACAAAATCTTCAGTTTAGCTACTCTTGAATTTGTATCGCCTGCCAACTGGACAAACTTATACCGGCTACAAAAGGCTGTGATTTCATTTTCAAAAACATTAAGTCTTCGGGATTAAAAATCTACTATTTTTCAGGCGGGAAATAAATTGCACCAAGTACTAAAACATCAGACGATTGGTCAAACTTTTGTTAAAGCTTAGCCAAAGTAATATTCAGAGTCATTTTCTAAAACCTTAACATAAGACACAATGTCTTTTCTAACGTACACACCAATACCACCCAAATTTTCCTGAAATATTTTGACTACGATGTTTGGCAAAAAACACAAAATTTTCAATATCAACATTATCTGTGGAGTCAATATGATTTCAAAACACAAAAACATCAAAACTATTCACATATTCAATAAAGTCGGGTAGTTCAATTCCTTTTAAGGCCATTTACGTTTAAACTGCCAAATTTTAGAGTGTTACACACATTTTCACTGTCTAACCCCCGGTTTTGGGCCATGTAGAGGTTTTTTGTTCACAGTTCGATTTCGAATTAAAACCCCCCAAGGACATTGAATAACGATCCGTCGTTGATAACGTTTGTTTCGACCTTTCCGTGGTTTGCCCCTGATTATACGGCGTTGGGTGAGCAGATTCCCGTCTCCCACGTCGTGGTGACCTCGATGTATTTCCACGGGTACACCCCTGCGATCGCTCGACTCGTTGTCAGGCGGGGTGATTCCTGCACTACTTGTTTTTATCCGCGAGGAATACTTCCCGTATTGATAACAGTGTCATTCCCAGGGGGGGAGTTCCGCATAGCACGGGCGGCACGTGCACATATGGATATATGGAACGAGTATTGCGGTTTGCCTATTGTCAAGCGGTCACGCTGCATAATCCGGTTCCAATGAGGGAACATATCGGCAAACAAGTGCCCGTCGATAATTAACTTGGCGGGGTACACTATTGCTACCTTACTATCGGGAAAGTCACGCTTCAGTTCTTTGAATTTTGGCCACAATTTACGACGAGCACTTTCAATTTCAGGAGGGAAATCTCGGTTTATGTGATAATCCTTGCCTTTAAGCATATGAGCACGAGAAATAATATATTCCGTGTCCTTTGAGTCTATAAAATTCACAATTATTGATCTCGTAGATCCCTGTTTGAATTTACCCATTCTATGGGCTCTTGACATGCAGGGTTCGGAGTTAATTCTAAGATGGTCATAAAGAAAGTTAGCAATTGTCTCAAGACAGTTCTCACCTTTCGACTCCGAAATGCCCCCAAAAATGAGATTGTCACGCCGGCTACGCGCCTCTAAGTCAATAGATTTGTACTCCAACAAGAGCAATCTCATGTCATGGTCCGATAGCTGGGTCTCTACCTCTTGTACTCTAGAAACTAGGTTAACACATTGATCTATTTTATTGTTCATGTTTTGCACGGACTCATTATTTGATGTCATGTTAGAGAAAAGAGCAATCAATTTATCGTCCATCGATAACATTTTAAATTCTTCTAGGTTCATATTTTGCTCAGATACACTGTTTTTACTAAATTTACGTTTCTTACTTTGTGATCTTACAGTACTCCATTGTTCGTCTGCTCGAGAATCATGTTGGCCACTACTGAATACACCTCCTTGGCCGCCATTATCGATTACACCCACATTATCGGTTGACATTTTTTGACAATTTATCCAAAATAGGCTGAACGTTTGCAAAAATACACCAAATAGTTAATTCCAGCAAGTTTACTCTTCAAATTGTCACTATTATAAATCCAAAAAATAGTCCAAAACACTTTCAAAAGCTCTATTTAGAAATAAAGTTCCACGTTGAGTTTCAAAATACACCATTACAGCCTCGTTCCGGAACCCAAGGTGATCTGGCGAGGTGTCAGCTATATGACAAGATTTTGTGTTCATATCAGTCGCCGATGCACTTCATGATAAATGGAAGATCACTATATATATTTTCAATTATATTTTCTAGCCTTTTCAAAACTTACGAGTTCGGCATTTCGCCTCTCCTCGAATTATTGGGGCGGCTTCGCCCCAGCTCCTACGCCCTTGTACTAAATAGAATATGTCCGACCCTGGGTCATACTAATTTGAACATGTCCGACCCTGGGTCGTACTAAATTAATGCGTTATTTCTAAAAGAGAAAAAATGACTCCTGGTATCAAGCCACAGTTAGATTCAGATAAATAGGGCCAGAGTTTTTTATCTTTCGTTTTACGGGAGATTTTTGAAAAATGAGCAGGGGGAGGAGGGAATAAAAATAAAAATAAAAAGCTTGAAAGTGAGCATCTCGGAAAAAATAAAAATAAAATAGAATTTTTTAAGATTTTTTTTATTTTGATGAACTTTCGTTTCAAGTTTTGTTTACTTGTGTTTGTGTCCAGTATTTAATATTGTGATGTATTGTTATGTTTTTAGACTATAAAAGCCATTTATACAGGATGAACATTGAATAAAATTTTCATGCATGCTTGTGAATAAACTGCTTCAGGCATTGTAACTCACACTGGCAAGTCTTTAAAATTCAGAAAGCTTGTTTTACTTAATTTAAGTGGAAGACAAAAATTATTTTATCTGTTACAACAGCCACAGTAAATTTCAGTGACAGCAAGTAGAGACTAAACACGTCTGGTATAAAGTGGCTTAGTAGTGTAGTAGTTTTGGTGGTTTGGTTTGCTTGCATCTTCTGCTGTGTAACCTCTGCTTTTTATACATAATATTTACTTATTGTATCTTTCACCCATATCATCTTTAACCAGCTAACTTTACAGTTTATGCCAGCTCATAATATACTGGATTTTATCAGCAAAATAAAGTATTTAATAACTTTGAATAACAGTCACAGTGCAGAGGGCAAGATTTTTTTTTCAGTGATGAAAAACGAAAGATAATCTAGCAAAAAGTAATCTGAAAATTTACCTCATTTAACTCTGTAATTTGCACCTTTTTATAATACACTTAGTTCAAGTACTGAAGTTGCTTCTGTAATTTGCACCTTTTTATACTACACTAAGTTCAAGTACTGAAGTTGCATCACTTTTTGTCAAAATATTGTCTCCAATAAAAAGTATTCTTTATTATTCTTTATACACTTATGAATTCTATTGAAGTTACAAAAGAAATGGACCATCTGTCTGAGATTTTGCCAACACTACCAGCTGCTTTATGCCAGACAGTCCCAAGCCTGTGTAAAGTGTGAGGGGTCACCATTGAAATAAAAATGTAAAAAAAATCTGCTGTTACAAACATTTATTTGTTCTGCAAACAACTAATGTTTGAATAAAATTTAATGTCAAAGCACCTTTGATATTGTATTACTCTTTCTACAGCAGCTTTCTATGGCAAACTTGTAAGTTGAATCTATTGAAAACAAAATGTGAGTAAGACAATCTTTAGAGAATTTAATACTTTTAATACTGTCACTTTTATGAAAGGAGTATTATGTACAATAGTATTATTTCCCGAAAAATATATATTTTGAAAAGTGTCTAAAAAAAATCTAGACACAATCATCGTCCATCCACCCGTGTAGAAAGAGAGAAAAAAAAAACGTTAAAGATTATCGGTAACTATTCAGTGATAAACTAAGTAATGTTGACCTTGTTTTCATGATCAATTTACACCCCCTCTAAGAGCTAAAAGAAGTGTGTCAGTATCTTGACATCTGAAGCGGAGATCAAAGCGGTATTTTTGCTCGAGATTGTCATGGCATTACGTCATGTTTTCGCGCCATGTGACATATCACTGTCTGATCGTACCGCATCGGTTCTTAAAATTGCTGAGAAATAGAAATCAATAAAAAAAAATCTTCTTTAATTTGTTATCAAAAGCGAATGTGCTATATCCCGTATAAAGGTAAATGTCTCAAACGATAGTTACTATAGTGGATATCCTACCTCTTTGACCTATTTGCCCTCAAGGAATTTACATTATTGTTTGACAAGAAAAACTTTTAAATTGTTGGTCAAAAAATAAATGTACAAAGATTCATTTAAAACTTATTAAAAACCGCAGTGACATCACATTGCTTTATTTTAAAATCGCATTTCTGTTTACGTTCACGAGGTCACGTAACCTATTCTGGCGCACTAACAGAAATCTGTTTGCCAAAAATCGTCTTACTCCATGTATTGTAATCGCAGCCGCTTTTTCATTATTTAAGATTTTTTTATTCTGTTTTTTTGTACTTTCTGGTCAAAAGTCTGAATTTTAAGCCCATAGTATTCATCATTTATTTACTTTTAGAAAGAAATAAGTAACTAAGATCGCGCTGTTTGAATTTTTACAAATGATTATATGAAAATTCGACCGTTTTTTATAGAATTTTGCCTACATTTCTGTCGATATCTTATCAAAATCATTATAGAATTCAAAAAGTATTATTTCTCAAGGGGAGATGAAAACTTGAAGCGAAAATATTAAAAAATGAATGCACTACGCACGGTTTTTGTGTACGTGTCGATGTAAATTAGATGTTACGATAGGTCACACGTGCTTGTGGAATGGAAAATTACCGGCATGACGTTTTGATATCTTTACGATTCGCGGGTAAATTCCAGTCAATCCAGGTAGCGACTGAACCATCTCAAAGTTTGTTGACGTTTTGTAGATGTAAATTCTGAATTTTGGTAAAGTAAGGACGTAAAAAATCCACTCGCCCGATCGGCCGAGTACACAGCGAGGTCCACTCGTCCTACTCAGACTTAACTCGCCAATGCGAGCAGGCGAGTGGAATTTTACACCCTGTTAATGCCGATAAATGTACGGCAAAACACGATATTTTGCACGCGTTAAACTCCCTTCCTGTGAAATTACGTCCAGGTGAAAATACACTTATTTTATTTTCTTTGGAGCTGTAAACAACCGACCGGCGGAAAAAATAAAATAAAACTCGGGAAAATGAATTTTAATTTTATTCCACTTTTGCAATATTTAGGACCGGCGCTCCCGTAAAACGAAAAATAAAAAAACTCTGGCCTAGCTACGATACTGCCTGTTTATATGTCTTTTCAAGACAGACTGTAGATGTCTGAGTAAAAAAAAACTGCTGAAGCATTAAATTTTGGTAAAGAAAAAACAAAATGGTAGATAAATTGACCCTTTGGGACATAGGTGATTAAACATTTATATCGTTTCTGTTAGGCGTGATTCCTAATGGGCAGATTGCCGTAGTCCCAAATGGCCATGCATTTATCAAATTAGGTTGCTAAACGTTTATACAAGACAAAGTTTAATGGATTCCTAACAATTTCATACTTGGATGGCATTAAAATTTTCGGCTTTCCAAGACCAGGATTAAGTCGGATTTTTACTTTTTTATGCATTTCTTGTTGCAACATCCATTCGATATAACTTCAATTTAACTTCTACATTAGTTACACACGTAAATATAAACTGTGTATAATTTTAAAAATATCTATTTTAATTTAATATTTTTTATTGTTAATGTTTCAAGGCAAATATTAATTACAATGGGAATAATTTAGTAACATTTTCCAATAGATTTGGCCACGAGTTATATTAAAACGGTCCTCTCCAGAAAATGACATTAAAACGGAATTGTAAACAAAGTCCAAAAATATCATTTTAGTTTGGAAACTATACGTTGTACAGGCAATATTTTATTTATCGTTATCCCGTAGATCTGTATGCCAATTACGAAAATTATTTTGCGAAAACAACCCCTTTTTGCGAACAGTAAACAATTGGATGTACATTAAATAAAAGGACTCGAACTTTACGTCGCTAGACATGTGACTGGAAATTTGAGTGGTCTGAGAGTTTTGTCCTTCCACTAATTGCTCTTCTCACTGGCTACGAAAGTTCTAAGTTACGAAATACCTATGTAGTGAGAGAGATTGTTAAGTTATATACACAGAATCTGCCTTACTCTATTAGCTGTAATATCGAATGCATCCGTGCAAACATTGACTGCAGTTAGATCACCAAATAGCGTGCAGCATTATCATTTACAAAAAGGAAGTTACAATTGGCGCTTTTCAAAATCCAAATTCATTAAAACGCAATTTAGGGGCTAGGGGTTTAAGTTGCATACCTGTAGTACTTTGCGTATCATGTGCAACCCCTAAATATCTGGCTACATGATTGCTATTTCAGTGTTGCGTTTGCTTCAGGAAATGGTTGGAATGCACGTGTCTGTTATGCGCGTGTCTGTATAAAGTAGTGGTCGAAATGCACTTTTCTGTATGCAGTAGTGATCGAAACGCACGTGTCCGTATGCAGTAGAGGTTAAAATGCACGTGTCCGTATGTAGCTGTGGTTGAAATGGACGTTTCCGTTGGCATAGTGGTTGAAATGCACGTGATGTATGCAGTAGTGGTTGAAATGCACGTGTTCGTATGCAGTTTTTTTTCTGAAACCGTTGATATTGTGTTGCGATTTGCTATTCTAGTGCTTTGGAGTACAGTACAGTGGCTAACAAAATATAGTGCTGACTGTTTACATAACGATGTCGTAAATATAATATAGCACCAGTATTAGGCAGGTACTTCTATTCAAAGCAGGCAGGTTCGAACTTTCAGACTTGTAGAATTTCCAAATCGGTTCAACAGTTGGTAACTCAGTGAACCATATAGCGGCCACATAATACGGAAAACCTTTCATTATATCTGCCATACCTATCATACGAAACATTTCTTTACTATTTTAAAACAATTGAGTAAAAATAAGACCTGACATTTAAGAATAGTCGTAGAAATGTAGCGGTATGCGTCACCGTGGCAAGGGCTGATGAAACTGGTCAAATTGGCAAATGCTGCTTTTTAAAAACTGATTTTACACTAAAATGACTGAATACTTTTCAGTAAAACTTGACACACGATAGGCCTATAAGTACATCAGTTCCCATCGCATTGATTTATGATGATGAAGATTACTGTCTAAATGACCTAAATTTGGGGCGAACATGCAGAATCACATAGTTGACACGTCCGTAATTATTATTTTGTTTTTTAATGATTTCTTCATAAAGTAGACATTAATTTTATATCGCCATTTGGTGCTACGCCAAAATCTCAGTTGAAACAGATAAAAAGAAATGTCATTTGTCAGAATTTTTTCCCAGTCCATTTGTCTTTTCTTTCACATTTGATGACAGCACACTTAAATATAAATCGGTCACTTTAAAATCGAAAATATTTATTTCAGGGGACGCACGCTTCAGTTGAATGGATTAGTCGTATTCTTGTCGAGGGATGGTGTGAAAAGATCACTTCCAGACTAAGATCATTTTACTTGTAATAGTGATCGCTTAATAATCGAATGTTATTCGCATGCCATAATCATAGTAGACTAGCCACAAGACTGACAATAAATATATTTCTGCATTGTTCACCTTTTTTTGACGAACTCAATTTCATAGAGACAAAAGCCACTCTATTCTAGAGATTTTCACAGAGGAATGATGTTAAAATTATCTTATTGGCCATAGGAAAGAGACTGTCTCAGTTCACTACATTCAATTATAAAAATGTAAAAAAGATATGTCATAGTCTAGGAGCTAGTCAATAATCATAATACAGTATCCACAAAAAAGCGAACGTTTTGCCGGAAATGCACACATGTCAAATAAACTCTCTTTAAAGTTGAGAATAACGAATATCCAACAGTTACAGCCAAAACTGCACTTCATAAGTTTGAAATTCCAGTTTTTGTTCAGTAATAGCTTGTAAAAATTACTAAATTACCTTCAATACTATATTTGTGCTGAAATCACCCTTTAATTAATTAGAAAACTTAATTTGTATTGTTATAGCTTTTGAAAATGTCTACTACTTCTGCTGCTACTACTACTATATACAAAATGGTTAATGTGAAATGCTAAATTTTATACAAACTAATTTTTATAGTCAAATGCCATTTATCGGATAAATGGTAATTCTCAAATTATTGAGCTTTATACATATATGATCAGTTTTCTTTTCAACTAATGAAATGTCCTTTACTCTTTTGAAAAAATCTACCTGACTGATTTGAAGCAATAATATGTTGCACCTATTATGGAGACATGGAACCGTAACTTTTTGCTGTAAAATGCTTACTAAAATATCACATAGAGCGATGAACAATGAGTATATAAAGAATGCATTCATCCACTGATATTTTCAGCTATTTACTCAGCAATAAGCATTTAGCGTTTATTTTTTCAACAATTAGCATTTACCATATTGACAATTACCGTTTGACAGCCAATATATGATTCAAGCATTTGGTAAAAAGCATTTTTCATTAACGATTTGCCAATTAGAAAGGCGCATCGGCCTTCCACAGGCACATGTATATAGCATTTGGTATGTTGCATTATGAAAGGCCAGTGTACCATGGTAATGGCCAGTTGATAAATGCTCAATAATCAATGATAAATTCAACTATTTAATCCGAAATGGCATTTTTTAATGCTAAATGCCAAATACTTAATGCTCAATATTACATACATTGCATTTATTATTACATATTTGTCATTTTTTGCATTACGTAATTGGAATATAGCATTAAAATATTTGCTATTTGGCAATTTTAGCATGGTGCATCGGCCTTTCATTGTAATATATGTCACTCGTTTTCGAAATATTCTTCATAAGATATTTGGCAATTGACAATTAGCATGGCGCACGGGACTTACATTGCAAGATAAGCAACACTTCCGTTGGTAGGTCAGATGTTGTTATTGAGACACGGCTTGGGATAGGTTGAACAAATGTAGGAAACCTGTTAAATTCAATGAGGCATGAGCTGATTGGATGAAAAGGTAATAATTAAGATAGAGTCAGATTCAAGCAATACAATGTTTTATGTGAAACTTGGAATACTAGTATTTTACAAGTGTTTGACTGAATGCCTGACTTTTCAATTTGGCCTTTGCTAGACGTCTAATAAGAACACTCTATGACGGGATAGGGGTAAGGAAATGGGTGAGTAATGATACGGAAATCTTAGACACAAATAGTAAAAAGAAATAAGGGGGAGCGGGGAGGGGGCTGGGCAGTAAATGTGTAGGGATGGAAAGGGAGAGTTAGGGAATATTGTCGGTAGTGATGATCATCGGATGATGAGTTACTATGGCCTTGATTGTAAAATTCAAACAGAGAAATAGAACCCATGATCAATTAAAAGGAATTCATTCGTTTTCTACTACTGCACGGTACAAAACACAGGAACGATGAAAGATTAATTGACTGCGGGCATATAATTGATAATACGAACAGGTTGAAGTCTCCCTTGTGCACGCCTTTATATGAACAAGCGTTATCAAAGTCGGTGGAATTTCGTGTTACTCGCATGGCCATCAGTTTATGACTGGTTGTCTTTCAACATACCAGGGTTTGATCCTTCGGTGGCAAGGCCGTTTCATGTCGCATTTATCAAACATTTCCCTATTACAAAAATATATCTTGTTGCAGCTTTTACTTAAACGAATCAGACTGGACTGGGCTAGGCTAGTAAAGCCTTCATTTTTTGACAGGTCAATTGTCCTTTTAAAATGTATCGTGTATGAAAGTTATCGGCGACTATGTTATGATTTTTAAATAGAATTATTTCGAGCAATCGAAATAAGATTTCCTGTGATCAAAATAAGACATTGTCAATTCGAAAAAGGATCCCATGCGTTCGAGATAAGATATTGGTGCTCGAGATAAAATGTCGTAGTGTAGCTTAGACCTAAAACAATTCTAAGTACCGTGGCGAGTACCGAGTCCAGGCCCAAACCTTTAAATATCAAATCAATTACATTGAAAAACAAACATGCAGTTCAGAACAGTATGTAATTTCTAAACCCTTTCAATAGTCCACACAGTGCATACTCTGGCATGCACGTACACACTTTATCTTATCTCAGGTTGTTATGACCCCTGAACATACCTTAGTTATTTCTTTCGTTATTTGCTGTGTGGTGTTGCTACAAATAATGACGGGCAAGTTCTTGCGACATATGTAACGTTAAAGGTGCGACATACAGCGGCAGATGATTTTGTGACTTAACAGTGCTGCGACATTAAGCGGTGTTGCATCATTTGACTGGGGACATTCGTATGCTATCGACAGAATCCTAGTTTTGTATGTGCAGAAGCCCCTACAAAAACAAAGCAGTAACCCTCTTTAAAAGAACACGCGATAATGGATAATGTCACGATGTTTCAACGGTAACTTAATTTTCTAACCGGTCTGTCATTCTCTATCAAATGCCTTACAATGAGCATGACCATTAGGTGCGGGTTTCAAACCCGACATTCATTTTTTGCTATGAAAAATTAAATTTCAACTGCTGAGCCTGGCATTCCAGCTCTATAATCTTTTTGTTCAGTCAAATATAAAAATTGATGCTAGTGGCCGTGCTCGGTTTTCGTTTTTCAATGCCGAGTTCTAATCCTAGAGCCATCGTCTCACACATTACTGTAAAAATGTGGATACGGACTATTCTATAATTATTTAAAGTTGCTTTTTAGAAATCAGTCTCAATATCTTAAATCATGTAACTGAATTACTAGTAACAACTACGTGGTCATGTTGTAACAAGACCGGGGAGCTATATGCGGAACATTTTTCATATCACTCTCTCAGGAATGCAAAAGTATGTGGTGCAATGTAACTTTCTGTTTATCCAGTTCCAAATTTGACAAATCTGGCCTCGATATTCAATGGAAACTGTGGAATATCAAATGAAATGTTTGACACCTCCTATTTATGTCTTTATGTTGCTTTTGATATGTTTCATTAAAATCCAGATCAGTTAAAATTTTCGAAAACTTTTGGGTTGATAATAAATTTTGTTTTTGGATACCTTAGTTTACTAGCATAATGTATAAGAATATTGTTACTGCAATGTGTGTTGTTTTACAACAAATTCTCTATAAGCACATCAACATATCCTTTCGACTACCGCTATCGTACACCGACGCACTACCTGAGACGCCAAATGCAGACTATATTTTTGGGGTTCTCCATTACCGCTACTGTTTTGCAGACGGGCTACCGCAGACGACTAATAGTACCAGAAAAATGGGGGTGCTCATTTCCATAGCGCATAATGCAGTATTTGGGTAAAAATTGTATATTTTCGCAATTGAAAATAGAAGGAATTAACAAAAATATACTACATTTTTATGCTGCGGTAATTTTTATGTAAAACGGTAGCTACACTATGGTAGTTATGTCCATTGTGTGGTTATTGGTATAACTACACTGTGGCACAACTTATAGTTTCTTGTTTCCTGCAATAGTCTACTATGGTATTTATATGCAGATAAAACAAACAGTTAATGATATTTATCAAAAGTCACATATTTAAACGGCCACTGCTTCACTGCGGCACTACATGCTATTTTGTGTGAATATGTATTAATACCCTGCGGCACTCTCTTTGGTTTCGCATGCCCTGCATTAAACTACTGTGGTAATCCAGTTATAGGACAAGGGTAGAGAGGGAATTTCTCCTAGATTGCTAAAATGATGCATGTAATTAATATTAGCCCCCAAGTCAATAAAATGGACATTTAAACTCAGCAGTGGGGCTATAAATTACAACAGTGGTCAAATCTGGACAGTGTGTGAAATGATAAGAAGGAATGTGTAAAACATGTAAAACCACAACATTGTGATACACTACAGCATAAAATGGCATAGCTCATGAATTTGAAACAACTCTGTTCAAGCATCAGTAAAGTCATTAAAAAAATGAAACAAAAACTTGTGAATTAAAATATATTTAACGTGTAAACTAAAAAAATTGAAGTAGACAGTCATACAGAAAAGTACTTGTAGCTTAAAACTTTTTATACAGATTCAAGTGTAACTCAGATATTGAATCAATTATTTTTGAGCTCTGAAATTACGAAAAAAGGAAATATGTAAGTGTAGTTACTTAAACAAGTCATTTTTGTTATAAGTGTGCACAGTTAACAAACTGATTTAACATTAGAACACATAAAAGGAAGTGTCTAAGGGTACGGATCCATACCCCTAGACAATACTGTTTGGGGTTTTCTAGGGGTACGGACCTCCATTTTTTTTAGAGATTCAGGGTTACTTACATAGATTTTGTTGAAAATGAAATAACAAATAAGAATTAACTAGTGTACAATTAAAACTTGGATCAAAATGGTTTACAGATACCAGCGTTCACCTTATTGTTTACCTTCTCTTTCAAACCTAAATAACAAAGGAACTCCAAATTAATACACTGTTCCTTCCTGATTATAAACTGTTGATAACAGACTAATGTCAAACAAGAGCTGTCTCCATAGGATGACACATGCCCCAATGGTACTTTGAATGAATAGTTATGGCCGATGTTAGAGTTTAGGACCTTTGACCTACGGAGCTGGGTCTTGCGCGCGACACGTCGTCTTACTGTGTCACACATTCATGCGTAGTTATTTTAAAATCCATGCATGAATGACAATGATATGGACCGGAAACGCCCATCAATGCACTATCATGAAAAATGACCTTTAATGTCTAAGTGTGACCTTGACCTTTGAGCTACGGACCTGGGTCTTGCGCCGACACGTCGTCTAACTGTGGTACACATTCATGCCAAGTTATTTGAAAATCCATCCATCGATGACAAAGATATGGACCGGACATGCCCATCAATGCACTATCCTTTAACGTCTAAGTGTGACCTTGACCTCTGAGCTACGGAGCTGGGTCTTGCGCTGGACACGTCGTCTTACTGTGGTACACATTCATGCCGAGTTATTTGAAAATCCATCCATCGATGACAAAGATATGGACCGGACACGCCCATCAATGCACTATCCTTTAACGTCTAAGTGTGACCTTGACCTTTGAGCTACGGACGTGGGTCTTGCGCGCGACACGTCGTCTTACTGTGGTACACATTCATGCCAAGTTATTTGAAAATCCATCCATCGATGACAAAGATATGGACCGGACACGCCCATCAATGCACTATCCTTTAATGTCTAAGTGTGACCTTGACCTATGAGCTACGGGCCTGGGTCTTGCGCGCGACACGTCGTCTTACTGTGGTACACATTCATGCCAAGTTATTTGAAAATCCATCTATCGATGACAAAGATATGGACCGGACACGAAAATTGCGGACCGACAGACGGTTCAAAAACTATATGCCTCCCTTCGGGGGCATAAAAAGGGCTAAACTGGGCTAATGTCCTTGTCCTAGTTATGAAGTCTTGCCTACATAATTATGTAGACTATGATGGTAAACAAGTGGTCAAAGTTTCAAAGCCATATGATAAAGAGTTTAGGCAAAATATGGACTATTATAAAAAAATTAACTGATTTCCAAGTCCAAAAAATGCCATAATTCAGCCAAAATAGTTGACAGAGTTATGTACTTTTGCCTACAGATTGAAATCATGATGATATTAAATAAGTGTTCAAACTTTCAAAGCCACGTGTCAAATAGTTTTGACAAAACGCTGACTTGTCCGAAAAACTGAACTGATTTCCAAGTTCAAAAAAGGCCATAATACAGCCAAAATAGTTGTCAGATTTATGTACTCTTGCGTACAGATGGAAATCATGATGGTAAGCAAATGTTCAATGTTTAAAAGCCATAATATGTCAAATAATTTTGACAAAACATAGACTTGTACAAAAACTGAACCAATTTTCAAAAAAGGGCCAAAATTCAGCCAAAATATTTGTCAGAGTTATGTACTCTTGTCTACAGATAGAGGTTGCTATGATAAACAGGTGATAAAAGTTTCAAAGCCATATGTCAATCTCGTTATATAAAATATGAACTGGTACGAAAAACCTTAATCAAGAATTTCAAGTCAAAAGGGGTCATAATTCAGCCAAAATCCCTGATGGAGCTATGTACTCGTGCCTATAACTGGACATGGTGATGGTAAACAAGTGTTGAAAGTTTCAAAGCTTTATCTCAAAAGACTGTCAAAATAGGGACTGTTTTGAACAACTTAATCAAGGTGTGACGCCGACGTTGAGTTGAGTAGGATAGATCTACTCATTCTTCGAATAGTTGAGCTAATAGGCATAATAATATGCAATTATTTATTTGATATTTAGCAAGAGATAATAATAATAGACAAGGAACTGATTGTTTAATAATCCATTAACCGTCATTAAGTAAAAGAAACTGTTTGTGAAAACGTCTCTTGTATCTCGTAACGGCTACCAAATGTATGGGAAACATAAATACCATATGGGTTAATTATCATTAAAAATAGTTTTTTTCACAACATATTTAACATTATTTTGTTTATTTAACATTATTTTGTTTAATCTTTATATTTTTTCTGCCAGTTCGAATCCTCGTGATTTATTTGGTGATTTAAATTGTGTTTCTCGGTTACTTACATTTTGAAAGATAGGGTGAACATTGTTATCTGTAAAGCATTAATAGATCCAAGTTTAAGGTGAATACTGATGAAGTCTTTTTTGTTATTTCATTTTCAACAAAATTTGAAATGTAAATGATCCTTAATCTCTAAAAAACAGAGGTTCCTACCCGGCCTAGAAAACCCCTTACAGGCTTGTCTAAAGGTTCAGAGCATAGGTATTATGAATTATTGTCAGGTAGAGTCGACAAAAAGTAATATTCTGTATTAGTAAATTCAAAAGACCTTTAAATATTGTACATAATGTTAAAATATAAATTGAATATTAAAGTACTTATGTTATTTCTTCACTAAATGTGCATGCAGTTTTATAGAAAAAGGGGAAATAGATATGTGTACTAAATATAACATTAGCATATTTAATTTTGAAAAGAGGCAGTGCGAAAATATATCACTATTATACACTGGCCATGCATTCCCTTTTAGTCTGCACCATTGACAATTTAAACAACGGAAAGGTTACAAAATGCGCCAAGACGCACCATTTTACATTTAGAAATTAACTTTGTATCTATAATGTAAGAATTCTACAGGGAGCATGCTCCCAAACCCTCCTAAGACAGTGTCTTACACTTCCATTTTGGCCTAGCTACGCCCATTAATTATGAATTTCGTCAGATAGCACCATATTTTGCATTTAGAATGTAAAAATCTTCCGGGGGAGCATGACTGCGCCCCCTCCCCAACCAAACACCCTAGTACAGTGCCTTACACTTCCATTTTGTCCCTGCTACGCACTTGACACTGGTGTACTTTCTATAAGGTACAGTAGTTCCACTGGGTCTACACTTCATGAAAAAGTTTAAAGGTCCAGTTACACACACACAAAAAAAATGCACCGCTTTGCCTCTATGATGTCCAGTTTTTCCCGAACCCTCTAGGACAGTGGCTTACACTTCCATTTTGACCTAGCTAAACCCCAGAATTATGAATTTTGCAAAAATACATTTTGCATCTAATTTGTGCAATTTTTACGTGGGAGCATGCCCCAGAACTCACAGGACAATGGCATACACTTCAATTTTAGCCTAGCAACGCCCCTGAATTATGAACTTCACCAAAACACATCAAGTCTTATCTAGAACGTATTTTTTCAGGGGTAACATCACCCCATCCCCCTTAGAACAGTGACTCATACTTCCATTATGGCCCAGCTACGCCTTTGACACTGGTGTACTTTCTAAATTGTACAATAGCTCCCCTGGTCTACACTTCATTTTGAAAAATGAAAAACATAAAAGTCCAGATATAAACCAAAAAGCACCATTTTGCATCTATAATATGAAAAATTTCTGTGGAAGCATGCCATACCCTCCTTGGACAGTGGCCTACAATTCCATTTTAGCCTAACTACGCCCCTGAATTATAAATTTCTAGCTTAAAGTCTTGTGATTCAAAGTTGCATTCATATTATAGTATTATGAAATATTGCCATTTACATTATATTTTATCACAAGTTACAATATAAAATGATTACATTGTTTATTCATAATTTCATTATGTAAAACAGTTTCAATAAAGATTTTTAATAAAACACATCTCAAAATAAAACAACTATTGGGTTATCACATTCATTCTTGTTGTGAGACACAGAATTTAACCTTTTGACTAAAGTTTTACAATCATTGAACATGTTCTAAAATTCTCAAACCACCATTAGAACTGATTCCAAGCTTATCAAATTGGTCAATGCCATTAATTCACATTATCTGATTCTTAATGGGACATCATGCTGACAAGATAACAGGCCTGAAAGTTCCAAATCAAAATTGATTCTCCAGCTACCCCTTGTCCTATAACTGAATCGGGAGAATAAATAATGCCGGATAAGTTTTGATTACTAGTATAATCCTTTCGCAGGGTAACTTTCTCAGAACTGTGGAAGTGCACTTAATTTCATTTAATATGTCTAACTACACTATACTGCGTTAAAATTCAAGTTTCTCACAAAAGTCTACTATAGTTCTTAGTAACAGGACGAGTAAAACTACACTGCGGTACTACAAAAAGTAACATTGAAATTCGTTCTTCCTGCAAACGTCTACAGTGGTAATTATTTGCAGAGTGGTTTGGTTGCTGTACCACTTCTCCCTATGTCAGCCCCTCCCCTCCCCAATCCCGTCTTACAAGATATATCCATCCCCACACCTATACCTAGATCCTCACTCCCTGTAATTACTATAAGTAGTTTTTTTCCCAGGCACCATATTGCTTTGGAATTCCCTTAAAGTACAACTTGTGCAAGCCCTAACCCTGAACCAGTTTAGGCAGGGTGTAACCCAACGTGCACACAATGCTTAACATGATAGACCTGTTTCTTTAAACTGCTTTTATCTGTAAGTCCTTCTTGTTTTTAACACTACCAACAATTCATGCTTGCAATACACATCGTGTATTACTTTTATTCTCCTGTTCATTCTACTTTTAAAATTCTTGTACAGGTGCGCAGCTGCACGTTATACTCGTAAAGAGGAGTGATGCAGTATAAAAAGATAAATAAATAAACGTTTAGTTAATAGTATGTATTAAAGAGAGGCTTTAAAATATTCGTTTTAGCAGATACAGTTGCTGCATATCTTTGGAAGTTTAAAGTTTATATCAGAGGACAAAAAAAAGAAGTAGAACTAATGAGAAAGGTTGTTGAACATCTCTTTGAACCATATAGTGCTTCTAGACAAATCCCTTTGGCACAGGCGTTCCTTGTGGGTCTTTTAATAAGGGCGAAATTCTTGCCATATGATTTGAAACCACACAAATTAGTCCGACAGGAGGATGTTTAGGCAGGAATAATGTAATGCATTAAAATTCCTGGTCTCGGTTAGTACAATGAACAAAGGACAGCATATGACACGTCAAATCAAAGATGGAAACATCAGTGTGGGGAAACACGTGACTTAAAAAGGCAGATTACACGGAAAAATGGCCGATCATTTCTCCGATTCGCATGGAAAATCCAGGTATTTCTATTGGTAAACCTTTGTTTTAGATGTTCTAATATATCCTATCATATGCCCTTTACCTTCCGATTTCCTCCGGTACCCATACTTTGTTCCTTTCACCTTTATTTTCCGAGAACACTTGGGAAGTTTGAATACATTCGCAGTTTTTGGGATGACGGTATCCACGGACCGACACAATTTTGTCCAGAAAATACAAATTACTGAACTAAATGACAGTACAATTACATGAAAAGTTAACCAAGTACACTGTTCAACATAAACATGCAACGAACTGGCAAAAAGCAAAGCTGCCAAAAAGAGAATGTCGAAATCTACGAAATGGCGCTGAACACGTACACAGTTTTCAAAGGTGCTGTGCACGTACAGGATCAACTATTCTATTTCATATTATAGAAATACTTAAGTTGCCGCGAGGTTTTTGTATAAACACACACTATATGATTGTTTTTCGTTATTTATAATATTGTGACGTCTCAGCTTTAACTTAGTACGTCACCACTGTTTTACGTACCGATGCCAGATAATACATTTTTTGGAAATCACAAAGATTTAGGCTAAGTCTATGGGTAGATTATAGCACAAAATATGATTGTTTTGTTTAAACACAACAGAGAATATTGACAGAAGACTCTGATTTACTCACTCGGCCATAGCTGTGTAAAAGAATGTACTGGAAATCATTTGAATACACAACGCTATTTATCATATAAAGTGAATTTACTATGCCTTCTAGTTGTGAATAAGGAAACCGATTTGTTAGATTTATTTTCTTTTGCATAGGCGCTCCTTGCCCGAATCAGATGTGTTTTAATTGGCACATTAATTATCTAGGAGTTCGGTGGCATGCTCCGCCGGAAAATTGTTTGGTAAACATACGCCCTGTACTACATTTTGGGTACATCTGAGCACCTCGCCAGCAACACATTATTGCCAATGTATTTTTATACATTCATTTTGACTTTTTTCCAGCATTTAAAATTGTGATCAGATGCCGATACTGACCTATTTCACTCACAGTTTCCCGCAGAACGACTTAGAGACACTAAGAAATAACAATGCAAAATAGGAAGAACTGATTTCTATTTGTCCTGGCCATTTCCACAACTCTGTTATATTTGAAAATACATCCTGAACTACACTTTTGAGAAACAAGTGTTTTACATTTGATTTCTCACACTTAAAAATACTACACCATGCACAAAATAGTTCCAATAATTGTCTTGACTTTTAGCTATTCAAATTTTGCCATGGGTTTCAGTTTGAGTAGTTATACCTATTTATTATCATTTCTAATAACCGCTACAATATGTTATTCGCATTTAACAATTTTTGGTAACTGTGTTTGATAGAGAGAGAAAAGGTCTATTCCGTTTCTGTTACATTTATAAATTCGTAAAGAGCAGGCTTTGGGTCAGAAAAGGTCCATATTCTGCATTTCTGTGAAGCGAGTGCATTGATGACGTGGTCTGCATCAATGCAGACATCCTTGTGAATGTGTATCAGAGCTAGTAAAGCATATTATCACTCGTCATTGTTGAACGAAGGTAGTTTTTTAATGCGTTTAATTGCACTGAATGAGCGTTCGCAAAATGCAGATGTTGGAGGCATGGTCAGAAGCACAAACAGAATAGTGTTTACACACGGATACACGACCTTGCTGGGAGGTAGAAGAGTGGTCTGAAGTCTGTGGTTTTAGACTGACAATATTCCAGATTACTTTCTACTTTGTTATCTCATTTTTAAATATCTTGACATTTGCCGTGAAGTTCTGGTGCATATGCGGTGTAAACAGGCACCGGCACTTTTGACCTTCCGGCGACAAAACGGTCTTCATTTTCTAGAATGTGAGTTATCTATCACAAAAGCAATCTTTAAGTGCAGTGTGGCGGCTGTAAAAAGTCTCCCAATACTTGGATTCAGTGTTGTTATATTTTCTGGTCCTTTGGGATCATGGAGTACATTCAACATAATATTATGTGTAATAGAGTTCCGCTAAAGCCGGTGCTAGGGAGGCACATTTCATTACCTCTCATGAACAGACTCACTAAAACCGAGTCTGCTATTATTCTTCTTGGTTGCATTCTTTGCTTCCAAAGGATCTTTTTACAGATTATATTGCCATTTCTAGACAAAACGGTCGACAAATACATTGTATACCGTAAACTGCCAATAATCCAAGACAAATTCTGCATCATGGTTGTCTCTATGCGTTTGACTTACAACACACCTTGGTTTAGATGTTTTAGTGCCGAAGTCTCTGATCATACGCATTGCCTTTTCGTATCGGGCAAGTCACACTGCCCAGTCATTCCGCTAATTCGAGGAAACGTGTATCTTTGTCTCTGTAACGGCATTTAGTAAGTCCATATCTTCCTTCTGCAGAAGGCTCGTCAGCGCTACGATGATACTTAACAAATTTTCAGATACAAGGGAAATGATAAAGTCAAATCTAAGAACTGCAGCAAAATACTGGCCTGCCTTCTCATCTCCATCTTCACGCAGTGTTTCCAGAGCATGTATTACCACTGGAAACGTGCTCTTGAACGTGCAGAGGGCATCAGTTCGTCTTGACCACCGAGTCTCAGAAGGGTTCACATTTTAGTACGTTGCTCCATCTCGTCCATTGAAACTGCATCCCTTGCCAGTTCCTCGGTAACGCTACTGATCGTTTGCTGAGTAATCGAACAGAAAGCTTATCTTGCACAGTTGGCATCATGGTTCGGACACATGGGATTTTAGAGCTGTGTACTAAGTCTAAATTCAAACAACGAGCCTTGCAATGTATTTCATTTGCATGTGGAGATCGTTCTTTTATAAGCGTTTGCACACTACGGTATTTTTATGTATTAATGCCCCATCATAGCACTGTGCTCTTAACTTTAAAATATCTAGATCAGCTTTTTGCATGAAATCCAAGATATTTCGATTAACTTTAACACATCTGATCGATTTGCACACAATAAATTCTATAGGAACTCCTTACAAAGGCACATGCATCATCAGTAGGCGTAATCCTAACGCATTGCGAGAGTTGTTTCTTGGTTGATTTGTCAACAATGGTGGCAAAGAAAGAAGCATTTATACAGTCCGCTTACACTTTTTCTCTTATTTGTTTAGAGCAAATTCCTGTTACTTCATTTTTTTAATGTCAGGAGTTTGAATTAGATCTCTATATGTGCATTGTCAGGAGATGTGTTTTTTATTTATACTGTGCATGGCCCAAGTGCACGCTTAAAATATCACCATCCTGTGCAAATGTGTGAACATTGTCATGAAATTATTAACCTCTTCCGTATGGTCGTGCATTGATATATTCTGCTCCGTACAAACAGCAGTGACCTTTATTATTTCCCCAAGTATGTGTCTGTTTCTTTGTACTGGATTCTTTGTGGATTCAGATATTTTCTTGTTGATCGAATCATTTTTTCCTGTCTTGATAGTCGCATAATTTCCCCCTAGGACCGACGCATTGTGGTAACAGGATTTTTATAACGTCTTTAGAGCCAGATGGAAAAATTCTTCGAATCTGTCACTGGTAGTTCTAATATGAAGGTTTTCTCCCTACCGCCAATGCGCCAAAACAATACGTAGTTAGCACAATGTACTTCGTCTTTTGCGATAGGTCTATAAACAAAGCCACTTGTACCCGGACAGCCATTTTGCACTGAACGTTCGCTGTTTATCACCAAACATTCTGAAAATATGTAAATAAAAACATGAGTTTCATATAGAAAACTACAGAAACTAGAAAATATATGTAACACCCATCATCCCCTACACCCTCGTATTTTATTGCATATTTGGCATTTTCGGGGATTTTTTTTACTCATATTTGAAGAAAACGTGTAGGCACGTGTCTAAAGTACCTATAGGAAGCTATGTCAGTGTCTCCGAGACGTCATATAACAGTATGTAATTTGATTTCGTAGCGTCATCAAATGTAACCGTTGATATTACTCTAAATACCGCGTTTATGTAATAAAATTGGGTAGAAATGCAGTCAACCTATAGAGACATTGTACAAAGGTTTTCTTTTTATTTTCATTTGTGTGTTCTTTCATGAACGTTCAGAATTAGATTATCCGGACAAATAGAGCATGCCTGCTTCAGTGCCGTTCATGCATGGACTTTCGTAGATCCTGTTTTTCAGAAAATGCGATTTTATCCTTTGACACAATAATTATATAACGTAAACAAACTTTAACTATATTCACTTTTCTCAAATTAAAGCTTACATATATATTGCATGTATAGAAATACAAATACAATTTATAAAAGTAGTAGGCCCCTACTTACAAACAGATCTACAACCACTTTATCATTTATACGAATGTCATTCCGTAAAGTGAACTAAAACATTGAACATAAAATGAAGTACACAGTAGCAGCAAAAGAACTTCTTAAAGTAATATTTACACATCTGTTTAGTATAAATACATTTGTGTATGTATAAACAAGTTTAAATACAGAAGCCTCGTGGCAACAAGTATTTCTATAGTATAAAATGGAATAGTTGTTCCTGTACGTGCACAGCGCCTTTGAAGACTGTGTATGTGTTCAGCGCCATTTCATAGATTTCGACATTCTCTTTTTAGCAGCTTTGTTTTTTGCCAGTTCGTTACATGTTTATGATGGACTAGATACTTGGTCAACTTTTCGTGTGATTGTACTGTCATTTACTTCAGTAATTTGTATTTTTTGACAAAATTGAGCCGGTCCGTGGATACTGTCATCCCAAAAACTGCGAATGTATTCAAACTTCCCGAGTGTTCTCGGAAAATATAGGTGAAGGGAACAAAGTATGGGTACCGGAGGAAATCGGAAGGTAAGGGGCATATGATAGGATATATTAGAACATCTAAAAGAAATGTTTATAAACAGAAATACCTTAATTTTCCTGCAGAATCGGAGAAATTATCGGCCATTTTTCCGTGTAATCTGCCATAGTAAGTCACGTGATTCCCCACACTGAACATGGTAGCTAGAGTATGGAAGGTTACCGTTCAGGATTTAGGAAACTCAAACAAATGCAGGTAGTTAATACCATTGACCGAGAGTTTGCAGACACATGAAATTATCTCAATGTCAGGACGAACAAATGCTTGTCAGTTTTGCAGTATGAAGAAACTAAAGCCCGCGGTCTCCGAACACCAACGTCATCATTTGGTTCTAAGCAGTGTAAAGACAATTTACACAGGTATAACAATACTCTTCTTATTAAAAAGTTTTATTGATCTAATGAGTAGTTTTAAAGACTTCATTGTATTATTGAGTCATTGCTATGTTACGTGAACGTACTTTTTTACTCCATGTATATAAATTGGGTCTGAGTCAACAAGTCACTCAAATCCAAAAATGTACTCAAATTATCGCTCTGGGTCAAATTTCTCGAAATATTTAAGCATGCCAGAAGAGGAAAATCTGTAATTGCATTATATATTCGACTGCTCTTAACAGGTTAATCTTCTTAGTACAGGATAAAATGTTTCGAGAAATCTAGCCCTTAAGTACAAAAGCCAGTTCCAGAGAAGTTGTGCAGTATTTGTAGTTGAAAATCAAGTGTCTTGCTTACATAAAAATATTTGTCATCTGTTTTCAGGGTTAATCCTCGTGATTTTTAAATAATACTTTCAGGGAATGCTTTCTTTTGTATCATGCGTCCAGAACTGGGATTGGCTAACTTTTAAAAGAACAAGTCCATACAGACTTCCAATCCGAAAACGTCCGTAAAACTTATGGCAACAAGAGCAAAACTGGAAACTCCAGAAAATCGATTTTAGTATATATAACATTGCAAATCACTAAATGTTATAATTTGATACGTTTTATTATTGCTCATTATTACTTCATTTTAATAAGAAATCCCTTCCTTCAATTTAGCTACATAACGGTTGCAAAAATTACCCAGGAAGGTACATATTAAAATAGAAACACCCCGTAAAATGCCAACAAAATTATCTTGGAAATCGACGAAGAAGAAATGACTGTCTGACTAGCGGACACTAAGCAGAAACTGTAGAAAGAAACAGACAGTGTCTATGATTAGTGACACCATTACATGGTTTACACATTTTTACTATGTGTCGTGTGTATATGTACGTTATGTTTTTAGTACGAACGAGAGTTTGATTGATTCATCTTTTGATAATTAATTTTCATATGCAATATAGTTTTCTAATATGAGCTGTCTCAAGGGAAAATGTGTTTAGAGTTAAAGTTTTGAAATTCAAGAAAAACATGTTGCATAAAGTTTGGCTTCTTGCGAATTTTGATACATTGTAATATGGTATAGAAATAATAATCATACAACCGGACATATTAAATATAGACACATAACTTACTTATTAAACAGTTCTACCAATGACATGTTTATCACAGTGAATTTTGTACATTTTATCTTTCTATGCGTCATTAACCGTGCTAATTACCCTACCCCCACCCCATTGCATTTAGACGGCTATTAAAAAGTTACACGTATATATAGATAACAACAACAACAACAACAAACACTTTTATTTCCAGTCAGGTTACAACATGGTAACAACATGACAGAACAAAGCAAAAAGATTCAACAATATGTGGGTTTACATGCATAGAAAACTATTTTTCCAGGGGACAGTTAAACATACGAAATGTATTAACTATTCAGCTAGCAGACAGTTTTATAATTTATACTTATAAAATTTTCATATAAAATTACAGCCGTTCATAAGTAATTTGTAACATAAGGTAATTCACAAAATAATATAATTATTAGATCTATGCCTATTACAAATATTCGATATACAACTGTAGTCACAAGGAACACAATAAAAAATATCAGCTTGTTGGATATATACTCTGTACTTATAGTAAAAACGCTTTTAAGAGAATTTACATAAATTTCTATGGGTTAGGAGAGTTGATCATTGCGCACGTGGGAATCAAATATTTCAGTCACGGTATTTTCACAACAGACAGGAATGCTAATAATAGAATTGGGTCTGGGTGCTACGAGGCGTTGATTGGTTAAATTCTAACATTCTTATAGTAATGAATATGCAAATTCATTCAGAAACATAGATGAATGGAAAATCATTACTATTATATCTATAAATAAATAGTAGTATCTAAAACAAGAGTAGTGGCGAACGATTTTCACAACTTTTTTGTTTGTTTGGTACATGAGTCGCAAGAAAGGTTTATACGTCGGCTGTTTTATAGTCGCGGGTCATTATGAATAGACAGTGATTAATTGATATTTTTCGCAGGTGTCAGCTTGTTTTGACTTGAAATAATTTTTATTCATTAGATAGATATATTCGTGTAAATAGTGTTTTCAGTTGAAAGCGACAGAATGACAGTAGGAAAGGTATGCTTTGCTATTGTTACATGTTAATTTTTAAACACATTCATTATCTCTCGAGCGAAAAGAGCAGTATTTATAAGTGATTTACTGGAGCTAGAAGACATCAGATCTGAAATTTTTTGAACATTGGGTCGAGTATAGTAGTATTTAGGGATAAATTTCTTTCGAAGGTCTGAAAAGAAGGGGCATTTGAGGATGTAGTGAAATTCATCACCTAAGTCGTTAAGTTGGCAGTGCCGGCACTTCCGGTCTGCATAAGGAACAAATGACTGCCTCCACCTTCCCATTTCTATTGGCAGCCTATGATTTCCTGTTCTTATATGGAATAATTTTAGACGTAAATGTTTTGGCAACGTAATCAAGTATTTCTCCAATTTAATATCGGACTTAAACAGACGATAGTTGATTCCCTTAGAAGAATTAGATAACTGACTGCTCCAATTTTGAAAGAATTGATCCAATAATTTCCGTTTGATTACTTTCCCAAAATTTTTCAAATTTATGTTCTTTTGGTTTTCCCAAATGTATGTATAACCCGTTTCATTTAAGATATTTTTTATAAAATGCATCCATTTGAAGTTAGTCGTTGAATGAAGCATATTTTCATAACATATTCTTGCAATTTTATTCTCGCCACCCATAATCAATTTGCACCAATAGTTAATCATTCTTGTTTTAATTACTATTCCTAACGGATAACGACCTAATTCTCCATAGAGCATATACAATGGTGTGCTTTTCTTGCTCTTAGTAATCTTTCTTAAAAAATTGTTATGAATTGTTTCTATCAAATCAATGTTTTCGAATCCCCATGCTTCAGAGTTATACGTAAGAATCGGGACAATAGTTTGATCAAAAAGTTTCATTTGTAAATCAAACGGTAGATCAAGATTTAAAATTCTTGAATAGAGAATATGCATAGCTTTGTTTGCTTGGTTTGCCAAATGTTTTCTAGCACCTAAGAAACTTCCAGACGCTGAAAACAATGTTCCTAGGTATTTATACTCTTTCACTATTTCTATAAGTTCGTTATTAATTTTAAAGCAAAAGTTACTCTGTTTAGTGGAGCCGAAAATAATAATTTTAGTTTTGTTCATATTTATTTTTAATTTCCACCTCACGCAGTAGTCATAAAAATCGTCTAATAGTTTTTGGAACTAGACAGGATCGTCACTAACAATAATAGTATCATCAGCATATAACAAAACAAAAAGTTTCAGGTAAAGGTCAGTCTGAAGGTGAGGTTGCTCTAGTTTAATTCCTGCATTATTCAGCTCTAAATGGGTCTCAAGGTCGTTTAGGTAGATGGAAAAGAGTGCTGGAGATAAATTTTCTCCTTGACGAACGCCGCAGTTGCTTTTGAAATATGAGGAAATGACACCGTTTACGGACACACAAGATTTTATATCTGCATACATGTTATAAATAATATTATACAATTTTCCCTGAATACCATTTTTGAAAAGCTTACTCCATAGACCCGCCCTCCATATTTTATCAAAAGCTAGAGCAGAAAACCTTCCTTTTCTGTGAACGAAGCTTATCTATTAAAAATTTAAGGGTAAAAACATGGTCTACTGTTGAATAGTTTGCTCTAAATCCCACTTGGTTTTCTCTTAGGATATTATTTTCATTTAAAAATCGTGTCAGTCTTTCATTTAAAATAGCAGTAAAAACTTTACCCAGACAGCTAAGAATAGTTATAGGTCTAAAATTTTCAGGATTAAGGGGCGATCCTTTCTGTTTATAAATAGGTTTGATTGTACCAATCAACCAAGTGTCGGGCAAAATTCCTGAATCAAATATCTTATTAAAAAAAGAACAGTAAATTGGGAGCATCAAGTGTTTAGTACTTTTAAAGTATTCGTTACATATGTTATCCTGAGGAGATGCAGCTTTTGAATTATTACATTTACTTATGACTTTGTCTATCTCTTGTGCTGTAATTGCACAATTTAAGGATTCACTATTATATTCAATATCTGGATCCGTATCAAATACTTGATCTACATCGTGACTTTCGTCATAATTAACCTTTCGGAAATGTTCATGAAATTCTTGGATATCGGGCATTTTATTACCTGAGGTTTTGTTTAAAGAGTTTAGTAACCGCCAAAAGTCCTTTGGTCGATTTGAGTGCATGTCCCTCAGTTTACGCTCATTTCTAGTTTTATGCTTACGGATGAATGAATTCATAATCCGCTTATAATGTTTACTAGCCCTATTTAATAAATCTTTATTTAGGTCAGATTTGTGACGATTATAATATTTTCGTGCTTGGTTATATCAGCGTCTTGCTTTATTGCACACAGGTCCGTACCAGGGTTTATTTGGTTTACTCGAATAATACTTTGAGGAATAAACATTTTTTGTTGTGAATGTATTACGGGCGGATTCTTGAAACAAGCCGGCTATGTCCGAGGCAATGTCATTGAGTTCATGTTTTGTAACATTTTTCGAGATACAGCTTAGTGCATTTTCTATGCTAGATATTTTGCAAGTATTAATATTTTCAACGAACTGGCTACTTAAAGAGTCCTGCCATTTTGGGGGTTTAGTAATATTCTGTAGCGTTTCGTGTTGGTTTTCATTACTTGGAGTTATTTTACTATCCTTCGAAATTTCGATTGTCAATGTTAACAAAGAATGACCGTCCGAAAATAGTGCGTCGACTTCTAGCACTTCAAAATCTAAAAAATATTCAAAACAATTTGCTGTTGCTATTGCGTAATCGATAACCGACGTATTTCGGAAAGTATAATTTCCAACGGATTTATCACTGCCGACTCTTCCGTTTACAATAAACAAGTTATTACATTTGCATGTATCTAAAAATTTAAGCCCCATAGTATTTGTTTTAACATCTTTAGAAGTTCTTAAAACAGGGAAACCTCTCATTTCCAATAATTCTGATGAATTAAACTTATTTAAAAAGTCCTCATCAAAGTCAAAGTATCTGGCCAAAAAATCATCCATAATTACATAGTCTGGTAAATCAGATGTGTGTGCATTTACATCGCCAAATAACATACAGTATTTATACTCGCTGCATTTAGTTGTTATTTCGTTTTCAAAACTAAAATACTCTTCTTCATTGAAGAACCTTGATTGCGTGGGCGGTATATATATTACCCCTAGCAAAATATCACTATCAAAATTACTTTGAAAAGAATGTTTCAAATTGAACCAAAGTACATATTCACAATCATTTTCAATAATTTCAATATAATCAGCATAGGTTTTTCGGACGAACAATCCAATACCACCAGACTTTCTTAAATACTTTTCAGATGTAGGTTTAGAAAAAAAAAGCAAACCCGGGAACATCAATTTTGTCATACTCGTCCAATTTGCTTTCTTCAATACAAAATATATCATAGCAACTAATTAAATCGATAAATTCAGGGTAGTTACATCTATTTTTCAAGCCACAAACATTAAGGCTTCCTATCTTCAGTATATTCATCGGAGCGCTTTTATTTATTGTAGTGTCTCCGTGTGTAGTTTGTTTGCGAAAATTTGGTACTAACGTTTTCATTATTTAATTTCTGGATTTTAGGTCGATTAGATGAGTAAGATAAATTGTGGATGTTTATACTTGTATGCGAAGAACCCGGTAAATTTGTTTCACATTCATGGACCGTACTCGTATTACTGACATGATAACATTTAGTTTTATGTGATGGTCCAGGTAAATCAATACATTTACTACAGAAAAAAGTTACATTTTGCGTATTAAAATTTTCACTTACATCTTGAGAGTTACCAACATTTTGCGTATTAAAATTTTCACTTACATCTTGAGAGTTACCAGTCGCACTGTTCGTTACACACAGAGAGCTAACATGATCAATGCAGCTACTTTTAACACAGTTAACAGAGTTCACAAACACTGTCCCCGACCCGTCCTAGGCGGAGTCGCCGGTAATATCAGGAATAGAATCATTAACACTGTTTGACCGAGGTTTTCCGGCAATTGATTCACTGACAACATCAGAATACAGTTTATCCTGCGGGCTCAGAGATGTTGTGTCGTTAGGTTTATAAGTTAGTGATGGATTAACGGTTAGTGTTGTAAGTTGTTGACAAAATTGTTACATTCTTTCTCAGTTTAAACGGACTGCAGTACAAATTCAACAAAAAAAAGGAATTATTTCATGACTTTCAGTCAACTTTTTGTGTAACATTACATTATGCTCTATGTTACCTTTTGCGATGATTTGTAAGTATTGAATGATCCAGACTGTCTTTCATGAAATTTAATCCAAAATACGTTGTTCAGGTTGTGTAGCATTTGATATATGATTCTTCTTACTCATACCCGTTCATAGGAGATTGCCTGTACTGTTGCGTTTCCATTCAGTTGTTAATTTTATTGTTTTATCTTATTTTCTGTTATAAATTTTTTTTTTTTTTGTTTGTTTTTTTCCATTTACTTTTAGTCACCTACCAGTTATGTCAGCGGACCAATGTAAACGCGTCAACTATACGTTATTAAGGTTCATTTAAATTTATTCATATTCATAGTATGTTTTTGTGGTGTATACGATGCAAGTGTCTAAACAAAACTCAAAAATGTCGAATGACACTTCGTGGTAAAACTTATAATAGTAGCTAAAAGTGTTCTTTTTTTCTTAGTTTGTTATGCCTTACTGACTTTCAAACAGATTTTAAAATAACTGAATTTATTAATAGTATTATATCTAAATTAGAGCGTATCCCAGTTGCGAGTTGTATTCCGTTGATACTTTTCTTTAAAGTCCCAATTAAGGTATCAATTGTTTAATCATATAATGAAGAATTGTAAAATCTCATTTCACCGAAAATGTACGGTTTTGGAAACAGAAGATCATTTTAGAGTCTGTTTTTTGTTTGAATTTACGGTCATTTTCAACATTATTACTGTTATATCAGGCAGCCAGTTCAACTAACCATCGTTCCTGGGAAAGACCAGTACTAGACGCCAAAGTCCGTAAGCAACTACCTACTTTCTCACATAAAAAAAATTCTAGTCGGTAGCACAGCTCGAACCTGCGACTCTCCGTCAGTGAGAGGATTCAGAGATTACAAGTGAACGAATGTATCTCCTACATTACGGACCCGGACTATAAATTAATATAATGAATATACAAAGGCACTCGTGAAATACTGAATACTGTACCACTTATAAAGCATTCCAGAATATCCATTCATAATGCATAGAGCTCAGTAGTATAAGAAATAGCGCTTCTGGAACAGTTTGACCTCACTTGTCCCCTTGCTCGATTCACTAAGCACACTTTGATCTTACCCTAAACTTAAAATACTAACTTGGTACCCTGAAAATCTTTGATGGACGTAAGGTTGAAGGGTCAATCTGACCTTATTTAACCTATAGTCCTTGGTATGGACTGACCAATACCAAACAATTCAAAAACCACAGGTTTTAAACCCAATAAAAAGTTTTAAATACATATGATATAGATGAGTTTACAAAATAAAATATATTGTTTAAAAGAAAAAAGATTTACTGATAATATAAATCCTCATTATGTTATAACAAAAAACGGGAGAAAAATGATAATAACTACCTGTTCGTCTTGTGGAAGAATGAAATCAAAGTTTGTTAAAAGTACTATCACAGCAGGTAATTTAGACATCCATAAAACAATGTTACCTTTATTACCTAAAAAAGGTTTAACACTTCCAGGATATAACTATTGTGGGCCAGGAAATCCTTTAGATAATGGACCTCCTGTCAACGAACTAGACGCAGTATGTATGGACCATGACTTTTGCTATGACAACAGTGTAAAAAAAAGTACATGTGACAAACAAATGCTTTCCAACTTAAATAACACTAAATCAAAAACATTTGGGGAAAAGATTGCAAAACATTTAGTTGTGAAACCTATAATTAAAACGAAATACAAACTTGGGCTGGGACAAAAGTCAAAAAACGGGAAAAGGGGGTAGAGTACACCCCCGAAATAACTGTACCAAGCTATCGCTGGAGTGATGAATTAGCAGAAGAATTACACAAACCAATTAAAAGAAAATTTAGGAAACGAAGAGTGATTGTCCATGACATTGATGATACTTGGTCAGCTGATTTAGTTGACATGCAAGCTTTTTCAAAATATAATAATGGAGTAAAGTACTTGTTAACCGTTATTGATATATTCAGTAAATATGCTTGGGTTATTCCATTAAAGAATAAAACTGAAGAATCTGTTACTGAAGCATTTAATAAAATAGTTTCAGAAGGTAGAACACCAACACATTTATGGGTAGATGAAGGAAAAGAATTTTATAATAAGAAGTTTGAATCATTTTTGAATAAAAGTAAGATTAACATGTATCATACATTTAATGAAGGAAAAGCTGTAGTTATTGAAAGATTTAATAGAAGTTTAAAAAGAATAATGTGGAAATATTTTACAGCAAATAATACTTATACTTATTTAGATAATTTGCAGGATATGGTTGATAAATATAACAAAACAAAACATTCTAGTATAAAAATGACACCAACCAAAGCCAGTAAAAACTTAAATAAAGGTACTGTTTACTTTAATTTATATGGTACTTTAAAGATACCAAAGAGTAAAGCAAAATTTAAAATTGGTGATCGTGTTCGCTTAAGCAAACTTAAAAGACATTTTGAAAAAGGATATACACCAAATTGGACAGAGGAGATATTTATAATTTATGGAATTAATAATACAAATCCCACAACATACACTATAAAAGATTTAAATGATGAAATAATTCAGGGTTCATTTTATGAACAAGAACTTTTACCTACTACACAAGAAGTTTTTAGAATAGAAAAAGTTATCAGACGAGACTATAAGAAAAAACAAGCTTTAGTAAAATGGAAAGGTTACAATGAAAAATTTAATAGTTGGGTTCCGTTTAGTGAATTGGAAGAAATGTAAATTGAAAATATATTATATAAATGAGTAATAAAAATCTAATTTCTAATAATGGAATAGAAACAATAGACCAATTAATTATTCACCTAACTAAACTAGCTGCTGCTTACAGAAAAAGTTATAAGTTTTGTGGAAGAGTAAATACATGATTACAGATTACAGCAGGCATCTTTGGTTGCTCAGCTGCATTAGCACTTGTTCCAGCTATTTCTATATTTGTAGCAGTTGCTGGTGCTGTTCCATCAATAATTACTATACTTGTTAATAGACTAAAAGTTGAAGACAAAAAAACTATTTTAAAATTGCATCACCACAAAATAAAACAACTTATAACAAAAGCACACATTGCAGCTTTAGCTGTTCATGGCTCTAATGATCCTGGAAAAGTAAATAAAGAAGAAGAGACAAAAGTTATTCAGGATATTTTTACAATACTGTTAGAAATGCAGAAAGAAAAAAATTATTCAATGCCTATTGAAACATATATGAAGGAATTTAAACTTAACGGATATAAAAGTAAAGAAGAAGAAGAGTTATATTAAAGATTTTTTCTATAAGTATTTTATATAAATGAGAAAAATTATATCAGTTGAAGGTAATATTGCATCAGGAAAAAGTACGTTTTTAGATATTATTAAAGAATATAATCCTAATTTTAATATAATTCCAGAACCAATTCATGAATGGCAAAATGTTATGAACCCAAGCGGAAATTCATATAACCTTTTTGAACTTGCTGCTCAAGAACCTCTAAAATATTCATTTCCTTTTCAATTAGCAACTTTAAACAGTCACATAAAAATGTTAAATTCTGCTAAAAACTTTGATGGTGTTTCTTTTCTTGAACGATGTTATTTAACTAACAGCAATGTTTTTACAAAACAATATCACGTCACCGGAGTTATAAATGATCCCGAATGGGCAGTATACAATCTTTTCTTAATTGATCATGTTATTAAAATACATGGAAAAACCCCAATTGATGCTTTTATTTATGTTAAAACCGATCCTAAAATATGTTTCCAAAGACTTCAAAAAAGAAACAGAACTGAAGAAAATAGAGTTGGTTTAGATTATTTAGAAAAACTACACAAATTACACGAAGAATGGTTAAACAGAATGTTTCAAGAAGGTATTAAAATTTTAACAATTTAGAAAAAATAACTTTAAAATCTTATTCAAAAGATAATAGATAATATAAACAAATTTCTCAAATCAATATAATTTCTTTAGGTGTGTTTTTTAAAGATTTTTTTCTATATCTATAGATGGTTAATAAAAAAGTAGATAGAATGATTATGCCAAAATTATCTAGCACTTTAGGAGAAATAATGAATCCAGACAAAAATTCATATAAAAAAGTTCTTAAAAGAAGAAACGTTATTAAATATTGGTTAAATCAAATAGTTAGCGATGAATATAAAAATCATGTCATTGATAAATTACAAAATGTTATAGATCCTTATCTATTAGAGGACGGATTATACCAAACCGGAAATGACTACTCAGTGTTACATGTGAAGTAGTCCAAAATGTAGTTCCATGCTATGGATGAAATCTGGTATAATGAGTGACATGAGGAGGTGACAGTTAAATTTTTGGCTTATGTTTATTGCTTATAGTACTGAGAATAGATCTAGACCATTTTCATTGTAAATTTCTTGGAATAAGTTTTATTCTTTGCGAAAAATGTCTACCTACGCGTAACTGCTAAACGGCTGTTTTCATGGGGGCATTTTTAGAGGGTGATGTTTCTCAGAACAGATTATTTTTCTTATATTCAACATAACATGTCAATATTTTTCTATTTTTGATAAGAAGACATGTTATACTAAATGACCATATATGGTTTTCATATCACTGAAATGCTCTAAAGTGCTGAAAATGAGGTCTGAATGTTTTGTTATTAATATGAAATAAATAAGGACTTGAATTGGTAGAGTGTAACCTATAAGTTGTGCAGGGGTAAAAACTTAAACTTGTTTAGATGTGGCTGTAAACAGGCTAGTTTGGCCAGATTATGATAGAAGATGACAATTTCAGTGCAATTTAGCAGAGAAAAAGAAGAAAAACTAAAAATATGTGACAGAGCATGAGATTTTGGGTCCAAATGCAATTTTGGTCAAAAATGCGGTTTTGGGCTAATCTGACAGACTGACCGGTTCTGAGTAAAAATCTTCAATTTGGCAACAAAAATCAGTCGTTGTCATGGAGATATTACCACTTTTCGGACACCATGTTTTTGTCTAACTGTATCAAAATTGAGACAGTATATCTTAAAAATGACTCCATATTTAAATAATATCAAGATAAAATACATGATAAAATAACAAAAGCAACATGCAATTAATGGAATGTATTTCTTTTTGTCTCTTTCTTTCATGTAGCATAAAAATATTTATGTTCTAAAAATCGTTTCTATAGCAACACTGTTGTTTAACCTCTTTTTTAACAGTCTCTTGATGAATCTAGCAATAAATTACATAGAATGTGAAATAAATACACAATTAACTTTTTCTAGTGTGCTAACAGTTTGCAGACAACTGTTTTATGACATTCTTTTGAACAAGATACAGAATTTATTTGATATCAAATTAGACAACATCCCAAAAACTAGGACAATAATCTTATTATTATAGACACCTTATCTATTAAACAGTAAGAAAGAAAATTATTAGACTGTTATTATTAACTGTGAGTTTGCTAAAATTTCAAAAGACTTAGATATACTGATCAGTGAATCATTACCATGGCAACGATGTGGTATTTTCTTACAAAAATACTAACATTTTTGGCAATTTCTTTGTAATTAATTGAATATTGGAAGTGTTTTTCCATATATTTACATCAAAAGCTGTCTGTTTTCTTATTTAAAAGTAAGAGAGTAGACATCATTCTGTGAAAATTAATGTAATATGGTTTGAGAAATACATAATTTTCAGATACACCTCTCTCAGTTACAACTATTGCCATTTTAAGGCAGGCTTGTGTAATAACATAGTGCTTTGTTGATGCAATTATTACATATGAAAATATATTCACTAACATAATACAGCTTAAGATATATAACATATAAACAAGAAAGATGTTGTTTACATATGATGATATCCAAAATAATTTAATATTAAAGTTAAATCAATGTTACCATGGCAACAATGTACTATTTTCTTAAAATAGTAGTTTTTTGTAAATTTTCCAGAAAGAATCAGAACATTCATTTAGCATCTGTTCAGTATACATTTGTTTTACACCACGAATGGTCAATTATGATCATTTATAAAAAAAAAACAAAAAAACATCATTTTATGTAATATAACTTGTCTTTCAGAACTACATATTTTCCTGATATGCCTACCTGCATTACAGCTCTGCCATTTTATGGCAGATATGTGTTATGATATGTTTTGTTGATGGTTACACATAAAAGATATTTTCTTCCAGTCTGATTAGCAGAATATAAACAAGACACATGCTGTTTACATAATCAAACAAATCTAAATTTAAGTCAAATTTGTGTTACCATGGCAACTCACAATGTTTTGCAAAAAAATAGCTATTTCTGCAAAGGTCATGTCATTTAAAAATATCTTTTAACACAATTATAACCATGGATTAACATGATTAATTCTTGAAATAAAATATATTATATTCAGCCAGTAACAAATATTTTCTGCTATATTGGTAGTTTTCTGCCATTTCTAGAAAAATCCTTCCTACACTCACACTGGTAAGGCAGTTTTTATTGTAAAAATGTTTCCTCCAAAGGTTGTGCTTTAATGTCACACATGTTGTAGTTTTGAAACAACTAGGATTCATTCAACAGACATGTCTTAGTATTTCATGCATGCAGTTTTGGAAAATTTATAAGTTAAATTCTGTATTGTTAGAACAATTAGGATAGTGCTTCTCAAACAACTTCACAGCTTTTTCTTGAAACACATCTGTAATTTGAACTAGAATTTTTAACTTTTTCAGGTCATGAGGGAAGGAAACATGACATTATTTGTGCAATATGGAGTTATTTGCTCATATCACTATTTGTGACATGCACTCTATTCCACAGGCATGATTTCAGCTGGATGATCAGTAGAACATATTAATTCCTTCTGTTTCATTCCCATTTATATATTCATAGTTCTTTCATCACTGCAAAACAAAAATTCATCAAGATTAGAACTTCATTTTAATAAGATTAGTATAAGGTTACAGAATATAAGACTGTAAAGCAACTTTTAAGCTTAAGAGAGTCTTTTTTGTTAAAAGCTGGCTGAAAGCAGATTTGATAAGTATAAACTCATCCAAGAATCTCACAGTATTCATGCAGAAAAAGTAGCTTTTCAAGAATACATAAACTAGCTAAGATTCCTACAGACTAGACATACAATTCATGCAATCAAACTTAATGTAAACACAAATACTGTAAAAATAATTTTAAAAATATGAAAAAATACATACATGATATATTCAATTATTGTACGTCATTACTTATTCACTTCTTAATATATAACATATATTTGTTGAATGAGTCTATAATCAAAATCATTTCTCTTAAAATGTTATGAATGAAATAGATCATTTATGTTTATGCTACTTTAATGTCTTTATCTTTCTTAGAATAGCAGTATAGTAACTGTAAAAATATATGAAGAAATTTACAAACCCCCATAAAATCCAGCTTGTTGTGTATAGACCTTCCTGGAAAATCATTTCACTGTTTAAGGTCATTGCATCAAGCCAAACAATCCACAGTGGTTGATCTGTAAAATGAAAAAATACTGAAAAAGGCTGAAATGTGAGATAAAAATGCCCTGGGCAGTTAGCTCAGTACATATTTAGCACAAAGACTTCTATAAAAAGAGTAATAGGTTTGAATTCCTGGCAAGGCTTTCAAAACAAAATGTATCTAAAGTTTATTTATTTTACTAACTGGGTTTTAGTCACTTGCCAAGAACAGTACAGAATGGTGAGGAATCCAGAAATAATGGCCAAGTGAACAGTATGCAAATTTTACATGAAAAGCTTTGGAAAAAACTCTTTCTCTTTCCAAGTAAAAACAATATTTATGCCTTGTAGAAGTTTTATGTACTGGTATTGGAACAGTACCCGGACAGTAACAGTATCCGAATTCTCGTAATTTCTCCTTTCATGTTACCCTTCATAAAGGGAGTACTATGTGTTTTGGAAGGCTGTTTCACAAGCAAACATCAAGTGAAATTTCGTTCATCAATGGCAAGTGTTTACAGAGAAATTCTACCTTCTTTATTAAGCAGTCAATTTTCTGTTTTGTTTACATCTGAGGGATTCCACATGTCACGCATGCGCGGAAGACAAAACCCATGTTTGTCCTATTCCAGGGAGGTAAATCCTGAGCTTATGATTTGCACTCCGTTGTAGAATTACTCTCCCTTTATAATTTAGATAAAATATTAAGGAAATTATACAGCTAGTGGATCACATGGGTATTTAGTAACAAGGTAGAGCGCTCGCTTCAGGTGTAAGAGGACGTGGGTTCAAATCCCAGCCTCGACTTAAACTTTTATCTTTTTTTATTACTTTTTTAAAATCTATATAACACAGCTTAAGGACTTAAAATCAATATAAAACTCCCATATACCGGGGGTACAATGTATACAGTAATCAAATAAACTACTGTTTACAAAGCTAGACAAATACACGATGTGAAAGGTGCTTGTCTGAAGTGTTGCATAATATGATTGTTCAGGTGCTGTACGGTACCGTACGTAACGGAACGGAAGGTAGCCATACCCTGTACGATTTATGGGAAAAAGTAGTAAAGGTTAATTACATAATTTAAAATCAAAATTATAAAAGATTTTCAGTCAAAACAATTCTAAAGCTGCTTAAAAAACCATTTATCGGAAACTGGTACTGTAGATAAACCAATTAACGTTAATTAGACTGCCCTTTCGGAGCCCCTGTTTTTGGACGAATGCACAGATAAGGCCGGTATTGTTTACATCCTTGCAAAGAGTAAAGACTAGGGTTAAACGATTTGTAGATTACTTTTGTAAACAATTTGTATTTAAAAATAAATAAAATGAAAACCCTCATTTTTTATCGGAAACTGTTCTGAAACCAGTATGGACTGATTTGACATTACATGTAAGAAATTAGTGGTTGAAGCTGACAATAGATGTGTTTCAACTATTCCTAATCAGTCACTTTCATGGCATGGCTATATTTATATGATAATGGCTTTAACTTTAATATGTAACTAAACATTATGACTGACTGTTGTAATTTTGTCTGGCACCAGAGTCACAAGGTCTTCATGTAACTGTCTTGCATACTGATTCTACTGAATACTTCTTGTAATTGTCTTGCAGATTCTACTGAATAAGAGTCAAAACCGATTTAAAAAAAGTTGAATTCATGGCAGATTTAGTAAATAAAATATAGTCTACAATATATTGACACTTGTAAATAAAATGTGAACTGCGCTAAATCTACCTCGAATCTGTCATTAGTGTCAAATCCGGGCTATTTTTGGAAAAGATATCGGACAAAACTGTCGATATGAACTCAAACAATATTTTTAACACTACATATCGCTTAAATACTTACTTACCTTGAGATTCGCTAACTGTCATTCTTTATACAATCGAAATAAATCATCAAATAATTGTTTTTGGTAGTTTCATTTTCTCCGTGACCTTCGATGTTTACAAATGGCGTGTCGATTCAAAGGGCGATAAATTATCAATCATTTAAAATTTCTAAAGAAACGGAATTGCAAAACACGGAAATGTTTATAAATGTCACTTCATTTTTTTCTTGTGGCAAGGTAGAGTATTATTGAAAACAAGAAATGCATCAATTGCCGCAAACACGTGGTAACGTCAACCATTTTTTTGGTAACGTAACTTTAATCGATGTTTTCTCAAATGACGTAACGCCGAATTTGGACCCAAAATGTCATGGCGCGTCACATATTTCAAAATCACTGTTTTGGGTGTATTTTTTTCAAAAAATGCATATTTATTGACTAGATATTGGTATGTTTTAGGTGTCAGGGGTGAGTTTGGGTATATTTTACAGTAACAGTGTGTGATTTGAGTGCAGTTTATGGTAAAACTTGATAAAATATGGCAAAAATAAGCTCAAGCAAGGAAAAGTGGTCAAAAATGATGTCGCGACAGCTTTTTTCCAGGAAATTTGGCGCGCTAGCATACGTTACTGAAAAAGCCATAAAACCTTGAAAATTGATTGTATCAAACTGAAACTGGTATTTTTTTCATGCATTTAGGTTACTGGTACAATTTAAGTGAAAATAACACATTTTGAGTATGAAAAATGTTTCTTTAAGGACGGATTACACCAAACCGGAAATGACTACTCAGTGTTACATGTGAAGTAGTCCAAAATGTAGTTCCATGCTATGGATGAAATCTGATATAATGAGTGACATGAGGAGGTGACAGTTAAATTTTTGGCTTATGTTTATTGCTTATAGTACTGAGAATAGATCTAGACCATTTTCATTGTAAATTTCTTGGAATAAGTTTTATTCTTTGCGAAAAATGTCTACCTATGCGTAACTGCTAAACGGCTGTTTTCATGGGGGCATTTTTAGAGGGTGATGTTTCTCAGAACAGATTATTTTTCTTATATTCAACATAACATGTCAATATTTTTCTATTTTTGATAAGAAGACATGTTATACTAAATGACCATATATGGTTTTCATATCATTGAAATGCTCTAAAGTGCTGAAAATGAGGTCTGAATGTTTTGTTATTAATATGAAATAAATAAGGACTTGAATTGGTAGAGTGTAACCTAGAAAGGAATTTATTTAAATGGGACTGTGGTTGTCTATTAACTGAAGAAGAAAATACCGAAAGGTTATGTGATTGTCCCAGACCAAATAATTATCGAAACAATCCTAAAAAAGTTATTACAACCGATTGTGATACTAATGAAGAAAAAACATATAAAAGCACTTACAAAGCATCCAAAGAACTTGGTATTAATGCTGGGTTAATAAAAATGTGTTGTGAAGGGACAAACCGAGTAAAATGTGGAATATCAAAAGTTAATGGAAAAAGATATAAATTTAAATATTATTAATTTTATTTCATTTTGCTTGAAGATTTTTTTCTAAATATAATATATAGATGGAAATTGAGAGATCTACAAAGCAATATTATAAGAAATTTGAAATTAAGATTGAATATAGACAAGATCCAAAGAATCAATTTTATTTAACTATAAACGACTCTTCTGAAATACTTAAATCTGAACTTAAAACTTTAAAAGGTATAAAAATAAATATCGTACTAAAAATAACTTTTATGAAAATGAGTAAAACAGATACAATATATAAATCAGCTTATTTTCAATCAAAAGCTTTAGAAATTATTAACACAAACGAAATAAAAAACACTTTACGTCAAGCCTTTGATGAAATAATAAATAGAATTGGTAATTGGATTTCAGAAGGAAGTGGTTGGAGAATAGAGTCAGTTGATGTTCATTGTATAAATAGATATAAATATACACCACTGGCTGCTTCAAGTTATCTAGAGTTACCAAAATTATTACAAAATCCGGAGAAAGGATTGATAAATATAAAGAATGATGATAATAAATGTTTTAGTTGGTGTCATTTAGCTTACAAATTTCCTGTTAAAGAAAACCCTCATAGAGTTTCAAATTATAAAAAACATATAAACGATCTTGATTATACTGGAATTAAATTTCCTGTTACATTAAATCAAATACCTAAAATAGAAGTTTTAAATGATATTTCATTTAATATATTTGGTTATGAAGAACCTACGGGTATTTATCCACTGTACATATCAAAATCTCAATACGAAGAACACTGTGACATGTTGCTAATTAATAATAACGAAAAAACTGGTGATGACTGTAAACCCTCAAGGACTGTAGTCCAACATTATGTTTGGATAAAAGACTTTAAAAAAACAAAATATCAGCATAAAAAAACATTTTTGTAAAAGCTGCCTGCAGCATTTTACTCAAGAAAGCATATTAAATGAACATATTCCAAATTGTTTAGCTATTAATGGTGTTCAAGCTGTAAAAATGCCAAAAAAAGGGAAGTAAAGTACAATTTAAAAATTATCATAAGGGTTTAGCAGTACCTTTTGTAATTTATGCTGATTTTGAATCAATAACTAAGAAAGTTTTAACTGCTTTACCATCACCTGAATCTTCATTTACTGAACCATATCAAAATCATATAGATTGTGGTTACGGCTATAAAGTTGTTTGTTGTTATGATTCCACTTATACTAAACCAACCCAGATTTACAGAGGCCCCGAAGCTGTCTACAAATTTATTGAGAAAATGCTTGAGGAAGAGGAATATTGTAAAGAAATATTTAGAGTTAACTTTAACAAAGAACTAAGAATGTCTAAAAAAGACGAAATTGAATTTAAAAAACAAAAGTTTTGTCATATCTGTGAAAAAAATATATAGAAGATTCAATCAAAGTACGTGATCACTCTCATATAACAGGAAAATTCAGAGGAAGTGCTCACTCAGAATGTAATATTAATTTTAGACTAACACACAAATTTCCTGTTATTTTTCATAATTTAAGAGGTTATGACGGTCATTTTATTATGCAACAAATAGGAAAATTCAAAAAAGATATTAATGTTATTCCTAACAATATGGAAAGATATATGGCATTTATGATTTCCGACTTGGTCTTTATTGATTCATTCCAATTTATGTCTCAATCATTAGATAACTTAGTAAAAAATATTCCAGAATTTAAATATTTATCTCAAGAATTTAATTGCGAAAACATTAATTTATTAAAAACAAAAGGTATTTATCCATATGATTACATGGATTCATTTAAAAAAATCAAAGAAACAAAATTACCTCCTAAAAAGAGTTTCATTCAATTTTAAATGAAACACACATATCTGATAATGAATATGAACATGTTAAAAATGTTTGGAATAAATTTAAAATTAAAACAATGGGAGAATATCACGATCTATATTTAAAAACTGACGTATTACTTTTAGCTGATGTATTCGAAAATTTTAGAAAACTATGTTTAGAGTACTACAAATTAGATCCTTGCCATTATTTTAGTAGTCCTGGTTTAGCTTGGGATGCAATGTTAAAAATGACTGGAATTCAGTTAGATTTAATAACTGATATTGATATGTATCTTTTTATTGAAAAGGGACTGAGAGGAGGAATAAGCTATATTTCAAACAGATACAGTAAAGCAAACAATAAATATATGAAAGATTATGATCCTAAATTAGAATCTAAATACATTATGTATCTTGACGCCAATAACCTTTACGGTTGGGCCATGTGTCGACCTTTGCCCTCTGGAAACTTCAAATTTATATCCGAAAAACAATTCAAGAAATTAATTGTAAAAGGTAAAAACAAAGAAAAATATCAAACAGGGAATGCCACGCACCAAAAGTGCAGCCTCCTCAAAACGAACCCCCCAGCACGCAAACGCGTGCACCACACACACACACACACACACACACTCAAAGCTTACACATCAGGACAAAACGAACAACACACACACACTCAAAGCCAACACATAAGGACAAGACGAACAATAAGCATACACACACGCACGCACACAAAGTCAACACACAAGGACAAAACGAACAAACAAAGGAACACAGTGGGGCACCGCCTTGGAACGGTCAGTGGCAAAAACACCACTGGGGAGCTTAAACCGGTTTATGGTGCGCACCCAACCTCACTCTTACCCCCACCATGTTCCAAGGACATGGGACAGTGTAAATAAAAGTAATCCCCTCCAGGTGAATTTCTAACACACGTAATGGAAACAAAAAGGCATAAACTAACTTTATAGTTGAATGTGATCTTGAATATCCAAAATAATTACATACTGTACATAATGATTATCCTTTGGCTCCTGAAAAAATTAAAATACCAGACATATGGCTTTCAAATTATAGTAAAAATATTAAAAAAGAATTTGAAATAGGAAAACGTAATGTAAAAAAATTAGTTCCAACTTTAATGAAAAAACAAAATTATGTTGTTCATTATAAAAATCTTGAGCTATATACACAATTAGGGTTAAAAGTAACAAAAATACACAAAATATTAACTTTTGACGAAAGTCCTTGGTTAAAAAAATATATTGATTTTAATACTCAAAAAAGATCTAAAGCAAAAAATTCATTTGAAAAGGACTTTTTTAAGTTGATGAACAACTCTGTATTCGGTAAGACGATGGAGAATTTACGCAAGAGGGTTAATATTAAATTAACTCATGATGAAAATATTTTATTGAAGTATATAGCAAAACCTTCATTTGTTAGTTCAACGATGTTTAACAAGAATTTGTTTGGTATTCATAGAATAAAAGAAAGCTTATTATTAAACAGACCTTGTTAAGTTGGAATGTGCATTCTAGATTTATCAAAATATTTAATGTATGATTTTCATTATAATAACATTAAGGAAAAGTACGAGGATTTAGCAAAGCTTTTATTCACTGACACTGATTCATTATGTTATGAAATAAAAACCAAAGATGCATATGAGGATTTTTATAAGGACAAAGATTTATTTGATAATAGTGATTACGATAACAACTCAAAATTTTATTGCGACAATAATAAAAAAGTAATTGGAAAATTTAAAGATGAAGCTGCCGGTATTCCAATCGTTGAATTTGTTGGATTACGTAGTAAAATGTATTCATATTTATTACAAAATTCGCCTGGGAAGGAAAACCAGGAGATTAAAAAATGTAAAGGATTTAAAAACATGTTGTAAAGAAAACAATAGTTCATAAAAATTATAAAGATACTTTGTTTAATTCAACCCGAAGTAATCACACCTTTAAAGTTATTCGTTCTGATAAGCATAATCTTTCCAGTTATGTTGTAAATAAAACATCTTTATCATGTTATGATGATAAAAGATATATTCTTGATAATGGTATTGATACATTATCTTACGGTTATACAGAACCATAAATTGTTAACTGAATATTTTTAACGTTTAAAGAATCAATATAAATAATATCATTCATTTTAAATTTATTAGCATAATAAATAGAAATAGATTCGTTTTTTCTGTTTGTTTTTGCATTGTAACTTTGAAGAATTACATTTTCTTTATTTTTTAATTGTAATTTAACTTCTCCTTTATCTAATTTAATTGCATCAACAAGAATAATTAAAATACAATTAAAATTAATTGTTACATTATTACCATTTTGAACTAAACCAGGACTAGCATTTACAACTTTCCATTGAAATAATCCACTATCGGTATCTTGGGTAAAACATGTTAAAAACAATGGAGGTTTTCTTATTATTTGTCTTTCTATTTTACTTACTTTTTCGTTTATATTATTGAATATTCCCATTATATAAAAACATAGTAATTAAAGTTTTAATTAACTAGATAGAATCTGACATAACTTCCTGGTTCTATAGTATATTGAATTCCTGGAAATTTTGTTTTTGGAATCAATCTAAGATGAATTGTAAACAATGTTCCTTTGCTTAAATTAATTTCAATTTTCTTGGAAACATTGAAATTAATTTCACGTCCAAATGAATCAGACTTGCTCCACCATGAAAAAGAGATATCAACATTACTTTGCGCAGGGGTTGAATCAACGATAACGTTGACTTCAATTATGTAATCCCCAGCTTGTTGAACTCGAAATACACTCGCTTCATATCCTCGGGGATCATTATATTTATGATCTGTTTTAATAAAACTTTTATAATCTGTTATCTTATTAACTCGTATTCCAAATAATGCAAATAAATTTGTAGTATTTAATATATAATAGTAGATTTATATTCTGCAAATTTATTTTCATGTCCGAGAATTACTTCAGTTAAATCATCAAGTCGTTTTGTTGTAGCTTCATCAGAAGCAGATAAATTGTCAGCAACACCCTTTGTTTTAGCTAATTGTGTTTCTTGTTTTAAAAATGCATTTTTTACTTCTGTAATTTTTTCCCAATTAGTAGAAATTGATTGAGTATTAGTGGTTATTGCTTTAGTATTAGCAGTAATTAACTCTCCTTGTTTAACTGATTTTTCAACTACAAAGTTCAGTTCATTTTTATTTTTTTCAACTTTAGCATTAAGCTGCGCCGTATCTTTTTGTAATATTTCTGTAAGATTACTTAAGTCTGCATACTTTAAATTGTGACGTGTGTCGATATTACTAATCAAGATTCGAAGTTGTTTCTTAAAATTTTCTATTTTAGAATTGAGCTCTTTTTTAAGGTTATTTAATGTAGTGTCATGATCATCACCTCTTTGTGAAGCTGCCTTTTCCAGTTCAGATTTATATTCTGCAAATTTATTTGAAAATGTATCGAGTAAATCTTTGTGTTTTTTTGTAAAGTCAGTGTTAAGTTTATTTACTTCTGTTCTGATTTCTAACTGATACATATTTTGTAACTTTTTCTCGGCTTCAATAATCTTGTCTTTTAGTTCTTCATGTTTAATCATACTATCTTTTAATTCTTGAATTTGAGTGAATAAAATGTTTAAATTGACTCGAAATACTTCTTTTATGTTTTCATCTGTCAAATCAGATTTCTCTTCAAGTTCTTTAATAGAATCAACCATAGCTTTCATTTCTTTTTCAATTTTATCGTGTAATTGAACTATTAATAATGAATTCTTTTTAAAATCTTTTGTTAATTCTTCAATATTCTTTACTTCTGTTTCTAGTGTCTGTTTTATACTTTTGATATCTTCAAGATTATAGTCATCTATTACACCTTGAACTTTTTTATACATAAACCGTCTTGAAACTGCATCGTTGGGTTTATCTGGATTTCCTAGGTTGATTATTTCATTACCTCCCATATCTAATGCTCTGTTCATTGTGTTATCAAGTTCCTTATTTCTGTGAAGATACGATTCCGATTCTTTTTTAAGTTTTTTGAATTGTTTTTTAGTAGCATAATCACTTAAATCAATATCAAATTTAACTTTACTTATACTGTCCGGTTGATTAATTTGTTTTACATCATTAAAAACTCCCATCTATATATTACCAGTAAAGTTTTTTTCTTAAAAACTTCCTTGGTTTGTCAATATATAAGAAATCATATTTTTGTTTTGCTGCATTAGCAAAAGAGTTAGGGTTAATATTTTGTTCATTACAAATCATATCATTTTCTCTTTTACCCGGACTTTCAAATAAAATATAATGTGAACAGTTAATTCGAATATCTTTTGGTGTTTTATAGTAAGACTGACTTAAATAAATAACACAACAGTTTTTGTGACGTCCTTGAATAAAGTACTTTGTTATTTCATTTTGAACCTTTTTATCTTCACATACAAAATCATCAAATATTACTACTTTTTGTTTTTCTGATTTAAGATCATTAACATCAATTATTTCATTATTAGAACATTCAAGTATTTTATTTGGATCTACTTTAATTCTTTTTGCAATTCCATTAAAGAAATTAATTAAATCCTGATATTTAGATTGTTCTAGGTTTTTAGCATATAGGTATAATTTATCATAATATATATGAGGTTTTCGTATCATATGCATTAATGTATTTGTTTTTCCAGATCCAGAAGATCCACATATTAACATTCTAAAACATGAATCTGGCATAAAAGGATAATGTTGTTTAAAGTTATTAGATTTATCACTTTTTGTATCATAATTTGAAATTTCCCTGATATAATAATATTATATTATCTTACATTATTTTACATTATCTTACAATATCTTACATTATTTTACATTATCTTACAATATCTTACATTATTTTACATTATCTTACATTATCTAACATTATTATATAAATGCATTCAAAACTTAATGAAATAAGAATAAGAAAAAATTTAGTCGGACAAAAGATGAGAAATTTAAAAGAAGAAATAATGAGAGAAAAAATTAAAAAAGCTACAAATCGGGATATCTATACTGAAATTGGGTGCAAGACCAAAAGAAAAGAAAATACCTACAGTAGATTTAGATGCTTTTCTAGATAATAATAAGCCCGTCCGCTTAGCTCAGTAGGTAGAGCGTCGGTCTACGGATCGCGGGGTCGTGAGTTCGATCCTCGGGCGGGGCGTATGTTCTCCGTGACTATTTGATAAACGACATTGTGTCTGAAATCATTAGTCCTCCACCTCTGATTCATGTGGGGAAGTTGGCAGTTACTTGCGGAGAACAGGTTTGTACTGGTACAGAATCCAGGAACACTGGTTAGGTTAACTGCCCGCCGTTATATGACTATAATACTGTTGAAAAACGGCGTTAAACCCAAAAACAAACAAATTTCTAGATAATAATGTTTTAGAAGACTATAAATATTACAAACCGTCTGAAATGTTTGACTTTTTAACTGCAGATGAATCTGATCCTGATAAAATTAATAAAAACACATTTAAAGGTACAATAGATAACGTTGCTACAAATATCAAAAAATTAAATGGTAAAATAGTTAGCAAATCAAAATAAAAAAATCCAAATAAGAAAGAAGAAGCAAAAGAATTAAAACATACCCAAGACGAATTAATGAAGTACAAAGACCGGTTAAAATATATTCTTGGTATGTCTTCTACATATGGACAAGGAATAAGATATCATAATTCATATAAAGTTTCATCAAATGGACAATATGGTAATTTAATTATTAACTTATATAAACTTTATAGTCAAAACAAATTAATCGCTAAGGATAAAATAACTGGAAAAGAAGTAATTAACACTAAAGTAGATAATGATTTGATTGATTTGATTAATAAAAGATATAACAATAATAAAAAACATTCAATTCATTCTAGAAAAATATTTAAAGAATTAACAGAAAAATCAGGATTACCTATCAATAAAAGATCTATGAAATTTAAAGAAGTAATTAGGGGACAGGATTATGACGTTTGTCCATGTAATCCAGAAGAATTGGTTGATGACTTGGAGTTAATTTGTGGTTCAATTAATGCTGGAAATAATAATGAAGAACAAAAAAATGAAGGTATTAGTATAATTGATGAATTATTAAAAATGAATGAATTGTTACCAGAACAACACGAACTTTTTTATAAAAAATATTTTTCTTGAATATAAATGGAACAAAAAATAGTATTAAGTTCTGAAACAGTTAAAGATGATAATAAAAATACTCCAAGTGATTTTACAATCAGATTTAGTCGTTCTTTAAATTTAGATAAAAATAAAACTTATGCTGTTGGTTTGGATAGTATTAACACTATGACTTACTCTTGGCATAATATTAGTGATGAATATGACAATAAAAGAATTCGTTATAATAATGGTAAAGAATGGAAAGATATTATATTTACAAATGGATCTTACAGTTACACTGATATTAATAATTACATAAGGGAAACATTAATAAGTAATGATGATTATGAATTTGATAAATCAGACATTGCTCCAATAAGTTTGGAATTTGATTTAAGTAGTTTTAAGATTTTGATTTCAATTCATGATAATTTTATGTTGGATTTAAGAATGTCAAATTTTCATACATTGCTTGGATTTGAGAAAAAAGCATTGAGAAATACTGAATGGGGAACTACAACACCAAATATAACTAACTCTGTGGATACAATTTACATTCATTGTGATCTTATTGATAATTCACTTGTTGATGGTAATTTTAGTGATATTATCTATGCTTTAAGTACTGCAGATTTAACAAGAGCTTATCCATTTACAAAAGAACCAAACAGGGTTGGATATTCTGAAATTAATAAATATATTATAAATTCAATAAGAATATATATTACAGATGTATTTGGTAGAATAATTAATTTTAATGAGGTTGAAACATGTTTTACATTAATATTAAAAGAAATTAATTAAATTTTAGTTTTATATAATGTACAAGAAAGTTTATGACAAAAATAAAGGAATATTTATTTATGTTGATGCTCACACAGGAGAAGAAAATATACACGGTATACCTGTGGTCTCCGAGGACACAGTCCTTGGTACAGGTATCTTTGACACTTTAACAAAATTATTTTCAAGTGGAGTTGCATCTTCAATTAGCACAGCTGGAAAAAAAGCTCTGGAAACGGTAGGAAAAGCCGCGCTAGAAAGTGGAACAAAAAAGTTTGGAATGGAAGTTGGAAATTTAGCTGCTAATAAAACTGTTGAAAAATTTAAAAAGAAACCTTCTCCGGCAGTTGGTAATTTAATTGCTAAGGAATTACAAGAAAAGAATAACAACAAAAATAATGAGGAGGGGGATATTAATATGAGAATAAATAGAATATTGTCAGGATCGGGAACGCGTATTAACAGATTAATTTATAAAAAATAAAATAATATATAATATACATGTTTAGAACAAAACAATATTGTGAAAGATATGAATTAACTCCTATTCAATTAGATACAGCTTTAATATCTGTCTTGGGAAATAATGTTAAGCAACAAAAAAAACGGATATCACTTTACAATTAATGATAGAAGCTCATATTTTGATTGGTTTAATGGTTATTTTGAAGTAAGTTTTAAAGTAAATAAACTTAATAATGGTAATAATTATGGTGGTGAAGATCAGGTTGCTTTAATTAACAATGCAGCTTCAATAATTGATCAGTTAGTGGTTAAACAAAATGGAAAAATTGTATATGATTGTAATAATTTATACAAGGTAATAAACGTAAAGGATTTAGTTGAACTATCTAAGGATTATGTAGAAACAACTGGAACAAATGAATTTATTTATTTAGATATAAATGATGTTGCTGAAAGTAGAAAAGATAATGCCAATTATAATTCAGGTTTTGCTATTAGAAAAGGATTAATCCAGGGTGGTAAAGAGGTAAATTCTAAAATTCCATTAAATAATTATTCATTTTTTCAGTGTTTAGAAACTAATATTTTATCTCCAAGTCAAATTCAAATAACACTGCAGCTGACGGATGATGATGAATTAATTTTTAGAGCTGGCGGAGATCCAGGTAGGGTAATTGTAACTAAATTAATTTTGTGGGTTCCGCGTTTAATTTTCAATGAATTTGGACTTAATCTAATTGCTGAAAGATTTACAAAAGCAAGATGGTCATACCTTCGGGAAATGGTGACACAATCAACTGATACACAATAAAATAATATAACCTTTAGAATAACAGCTGGTATAACAAAACCACAACATGTATTTGTTTATTTACAACGGCCTGATAAAAGTAATTCACAAGAACATAATCCACATTTATTAGATACATTTAAAGTTAATGCAGTAGGTGATGATTGCACTTTGAGCTCTTGCCGTCTTGAAGTTGGTAATGGTGTTTTTTATCCAGAAACAGAATACACAAGTATATCAAAAATATATGACGATGTAATTAATTATTATTATAAACAAAACAATAAGACTACTGGAAGTTTGCTAAATAGATCAAACTTTTATGGTTTATTTGGATTTGTTCATTTTAATTTGGAATATAAAAAGGAAGTAATAACAGAAGATCCTAAGCATATTACATTAACAGCTAAGTTAAATGCTGCACCAGCAGCTAATATTCGTGTTTACGCAATTGTATTGTATGAGGAAACAGCTGAAATAAATACTATTGGAAATGAACTTGTTATTGTTTAAATAAAATTAAATTAAAATAATTTTATTTATTTTGTTGGGTTTAACGTCGCACCGACACAGTTTTAGGTCATATGGCGACTTTCCAGCTTTAATGGTGGAGGAAGACCCCAGGTGCCCCTCCGTGCACTATTTCATCACGAGCGGGCACCTGGGTAGAACCACCGACCTTCCGTAAGCCAGCTGGATGGATTCCTCACGTGAAGAATTCTACGCCCCAAATGAGGTTTCGAACCCACATCGATGAGGGGCAAATGGTTTGAAGTCAACGACTCTAACCACTCGGCCACGGAGGCCCCTAAATTAAAATAAAGTAAAAATTAAAATTGATATAAAGTATATAATGTCATCAAATTATATTGAATATAAGGTTAACCTAACAGATGGACAAAAGAAAAATTTAGCACAAGCTTATAATAATAAAATTCCACATACGTTTAGATTAAAACATGAACAATTGCGTGGAAACTTTCCTTTACTTTTAACAAAAACACAGATTAATCAAATTGAAAAGTCTATTAAAAATAAGAAGGGATTAGACATTACAATTTCAAAAAAACAAATGTCCAGTTAAGGTCAAAATGGTGGATTTTTAGGAGCTTTGGCTGGTTTAATAGGAAAAACAATTCTTCCAATGGCAGCAAAAATAACTCCAAAAATATTAGCCAGTACTGGTATCAGTAAGTTACTTGGAAATGGTATGATTTCAGTAGCTAATAATAAGAGAAACATGATATCACCATATATTACACCTAATCAAAGAAAGCAACTAGTAGGGTCTGGAGTGATTAAATTAACACAAAAACAAAAACAAAATGGTGGGTTCCTGGACATGTTGGCTGCTAGTCTAGGGATACCTTTGATTACATCTTTGTTAAGCGGTAAGGGACATGGTCAGGGTATACAGATTGATTCTCAACGGAGGCCTTACAGACGAATTCCTATAGTAAAAAAAAAATATAAACAAACCTATTTCTAACTTTGAAATTGAACAATGGGTTAAACAATTGAAACTTAAAAACTTTAGGGGTGTATTTAGTAGAAATAATTTACCAAGAGTGAAACTCTCGGAGACCACATGTTTACCAAAAACAAAATTAAATAAAGAATGTGGAATTATAAATTTGGACGACTCTGTTGGGTCTGGAACACATTGGGTATGTTATGTAAATAAAATATATTTTGATCAAACCAGAGGTTTTCGGAAAAGTACTTTGTACTTCGACCCGTTCGGACTTCCTCCACCAAAAGAAGTAATTAAATATATACCAAATGTGAAGTACAACAGTGTTCAATATCAAGACAAAACAAGTACACTCTGTGGTTACTATTGTTTATTTTTCATTAAAATGTTACAAGATAAAGTACCGTTGTATGATTTACTGTATAAAACACTGAGAGTAAACAATCAAAGAGTAAATGAACAAATAATTAGAAATTATTTAATTAATATGGACATTTTCTTCCGTTTTTTCTGTTTAATTGTTTTTTTTTTTAATTTGAGTGGACCTTGGTTTTCATTTTATCCCTTCAACCTTACGTCCATCAAGATTTTCAGGGTACCAAGTTAGTATTTTAAGTTTAGGGTAAGATCAAAGTGTGCTTCAGTGTGGAGGTCAAACTGTTCCAGAAGCGCTATTTCTTATACTACTGAGCTCAAAGTCAAATTTACCATTGTGTACTTTGGGATAATTTAAATGCATTCTTACCTAAAGTTTGAGTTTTAAATTTGAAAAGAACAATACTTCCCTAGTGGATAAATTTACACACTACTAGTATGCAATTGGAAGAAGCGATGTAGAGAATTACCACAGTGTATATATGTATGTTCCGAGTGCAATAACAATTTAAAATATTACTGCCATAGTGTATAAATGTACACTATTTCTGATTACCACAGTGAAATTTTGTATTTTATGGAAAAGAGTTCAGAACTACCGTAGTGCCATAGGGAAAGTAACTGGTGAAAAGTCTACAAAATGCATCAGTGGCAGACCCGTGGTTTTCAGACTTCTAGAATGCCGGAGCCGCATAATGCAGACGTAGTAAGATAGCTTTAAATACCGTAGCGTCATACTAATTGGAATATGTCCGACCCAGGGTCGTACTAAAGATGGCTGCTGTAATTGAGGGTCATACTAATTCGGAATTGTCTTAAAGCTAATTGGAATATGTCCGACCCAGGGTCATACTAATTGTAAATATGTCCGACCCAGGGTCATACTAATTGGAATATGTCCGACCCAGGGTCGTACTAAAGATGGCTGCTGTAATTGAAGGTCTAAGTTCTAACGTTATATTATTATTATTTATATTTTTATTGTATTTGTATTTCATGCCATTTATTTGATCTTGCTTATGTAACATTTTTCCTTTTTTTGTAACCAATAATAATAATCTTTAGTGATTGTTGCAGTGATGGCTCTATATATATATATATACATTCTCATTAGATACTGGCTTAACAGTTATTTTGCCTAGGACAAGTGTCTGCAGCTGTAAAAACCAATTTTGGTTCTGAAATTTCAGGCGTGTTGTCTTGTCAGCATGATGTCCCATTAAGAATCAGATAATGCGTATTTATGGCACTGGCCATCTGATAAGATTGGAACGGAATGACGTAAGCGATACAAATGCTATGGCTGCTGTTTACTTACGGTCCACATAAGTTGTATTTTCGATGCAAATGACGGTCGTGAAAACGGGAATTTTGGACTAAAAGTGATTAAAGTTGTAGTAGATTTATTTGCTTAATGAAAATCGGACCTAAAATGGATTTAAATAGTTCTAAGGAGGACAACCATGAGAGTGGTGAAAGTGGGGCATCAAACATGGCGGACAGTGGCCAACGAAACAACAGTGACACAAATAACATTCCGCTCGTGTTCATGTCGGAAAGATGTGTTTTCGGAAATAGAAAGCCCACTCGGGAGGAATGGATTACACATGTGAGTTTGTATTGTGCGATTAGCCAAAGAATTGACCCATCTCATATAAAAGGACTTCAGCGCATACGTGGTATGTGGCGGGTATATTTAGACAATCTTGACGACAAAGTAACCTTGTTAGCTCAGGGGGTTCCTTTAAGGGGAAAGATTATCCCAGTGTTGTCAAATAATCCAGACCGATTGGACGGTGAAAATGCAATTAGGATTCGTGTGCAGAACATTCCGCTCTCGGTCGATGATGGAACCATCACGAGAGTTTTGATTCTTAAAAACGTTAATATAATATCAAGTTATCGTGAAATGCTCCGTGTGAACGGCAAATTGACTAATTGCGCAACAGGAGACCGGATAATTCTGGCTAAGGCTTTTTCCCTTCAGGAGCCCCTACCTAGCATTATGCAGTTCGGACACTTCACGGGTCGCGTGATACACCTGGGACAGAAAAAAGGCAATGACAGGCCAAAGGAATGTACAAAGTGTTTCATGTCCGGGCACGTGTTTGCTAGCTGCCCTAATGACTGGGTGTGTGCGACGTGTAAACGTTCTGGACATAAGCAGAACGAATGTGATCGCTTCTCCAGAGATACCAACGAAACTGAAACCGAGTCAGACGTCAATGGGGACGAAGACGAAACTAGTAAAGGGGGTCAGTTTTCCGACTCAGATGAGGCGGACGTAGACACTACGATAAAATGTGCACAGCCTGATCACTCTACACCAAAGTCTAGTCGTGCTGACTCGACCGTAAACGCGAACAGTGAAAATTCGTCTGCTAAAGGCACGTGGATTCAACAAACGCTGCACAAGTTTGCAAATAGCGGGAGTAGCGAAACTCCGAACCGAGGCAAACAGCCAATCGTCAGCGAGCGCTCACCACCGACGCCACCCGAAGAATTACACGATAATCAACGAGTGAACACGAAGCGAGGAAAAAAGAGACGTTAATCCTTTCTATAGTATACTACAGTAACTACTAAATTATACTGATTGATATTACACTTTACGGACAATGAGTTTGAATTGCGATTTTGTACTACAAGGGGGTTATTTGATTAAAAAATAATAATAATAAAATGGTTATGACAGAACCACTAGAATAGATAAACACAAGTTACTTGTGAATAATGACAGGTAAATTAATAGGCACACCTTTTAACTCTCCTTTACTGTGTAAAGGGAATTTATACAGGTGCTTTTGTACATTCGTACTTGAACAAATTTGTTGAGTTTTGTCTTTTGTTTGTTTCGTAAGAGTAAACCTATACACATATTTGTTTACTGTGGTATGTACTTTGCTGATCGAAACATTATCTTATTGTGTAGTGTTTGTTAAACATAATGAAAATATATACAACAAAATGATCGAAACATTATCTTATTGTGTAGTGTTTGTTAAACATAATGAAGATATATACAACAAAATTATTTTATACACAGTAACTCGTAAGAATAATTTGTCACTGAACTTAAGGGGACGCATACTTTGAAATTAGAAAAAAGTGGGTGGGGTATTATAAAATTTACCTGCAAAAAAGTACAAGGTTTTGGTAAATGAAATGAATACTGTTTCAACTGTTATAAGTACACAAAGGATTGCTCACTAAAATAAAAATGAGAAAAACTGAAACAAGAAAGTTATTGTTGAATTACATAAGACTTCTTGTGTACATTCAAAGTCAACAATTAAGACTTTTTGGTGCGAAAATAAGAGTGCTTCACTTTGTCCAAACATTTATCAATGTCCTACAGATTCTAATTTAAAGAAAGAATGTGAAATAAGTTCACTGTCTTGCTTTTCATTTTGCATATGTGAGCTAAAACACATTATTTAGTTTGTTTACAAAGAAGTGCATAAGAAAAGATACGGTGGTCAAGGAATGCCACATTCAAAAACTAAAAGAGTATATTCCCCTTAATACATTAAACATTTATCGTTACAGAAGTCTAGTGGCTTACAATAAAGGCCTAGATATGTTGCCATTATTAATTTTTAACTTGGTATTCATGAACTACAATGCACTTAAATATCAAAACACATTCAACAAACTTTTAAAAATGTATTGTCTTAAAAATCCCTAAAATAAGGTATGATATTTGGTTGAGAGGTCCAGTCAATGTGTATATGTGCAAAAGCAACATTCTAATCTTGTTCACAAAAGTTACTAATACACAGCAGGAATGTCAATGATCAAAACTGGATGAATATACAGTTATCCACACTTTAATGTCATTTATAATTTGTCCTTGAATTCTCCACCACGAGAATGCTGTCATTCACGTAAATAAACGGGGTCAAATAAGTTGTAAATTGCAATATCATCTAAACGTAATTAATGGATTATGCCGTTCAAGATAAACTTTATCTCATAACGTAACGAACATGTATAATGTTGTAACAACAACTTTACTTACACTGATTTAAGTAGCAGTCGGTTTATAAGTGACTTTATTGATTCATTTTGTGTTGTGTTATTGTTGCCAAAAAGTATAACGGAAGTGCCTCACAACTGAAGCGGAAACCAGTTTGATGCGCAAAGTAGTCCACTATAAGTAATATTTTTTGACAAATGTCCACAGAAATTAATTATTTTCTAATATTAAAGACGAATATCTGAATAGGATTCATTATTTAATAAGAAATTATAATCATCGACATGTTTTTTTAAAAATCGTACACGTGCTGACACCTAAGTTGTCTCCCGTTGTTTATTAGAGTTACCTTTCGTCCGTCGCAGTAATACATTTGCAGTGAATCGCCGAGAAGTCGTGGGAAAATTAAAAACCATGTAAACAAACTAAAATTAACCACCTTTTCAAGATGAATTTCAAGTGATCGACATTATGCATTTAACTCGCCTGACCTGTGTAGCATCTTAGATATCTGTTCTAAGGTATTCATTTTGTAGAATGTCATGTTATGCCCTTGCAATGCTAATCCCACTCTGATTTTTTTGTTTACATTTTTTATCAATGAGAAATATGGCGTCCATCCCGAGATGAACAGACGTGGCGTTAAATTTTTACATGTTTAAGCAAACCTGGTGTGTTAGAAAGAAAATTTCATCCCTTCAACATTATTTGGAACACTGTTATTGTAAAAAACCTGTATTTTCCTTATACAAAAGCTTAATATTTTGTGTTGAATGTACTTTCACAAAGACCTCTGTTTTCCTATTACAAACATAGTACCACATCCTTATCCACAAAATACTGAATATTACAGGTGTCCATCAGTATTATATCAGTTTAGGAATATGTTTTTTGTTTTCCCACCATCGATTTCTTGAATATGCACCCCTTCCGCATTGCTGTATGAACTGTGAATGTAGCAATATGCGTCCCCTTAAGAGTTATACATAAATTGTAAAACGTAGATAACACTTACACATAACATTTGCTAACTTTTAAAGTTTAAGAGATGCGTACATGCGAACTTTTGAATTAGTAATATGTGCATAAACCCTTTATTATTTTTAAAGTAATATTTTGCTATATGAATACTCTTACACGCATAAAGAATTATGCAGATGTTTTCGTACATACGTGAATATTTTTGTGAAGTTTTTGTCTTTTGTCTGTACTTCGCTGATTGAAACATTATTTTATTGTTATTTTGTTACTGAACTTCAGTAGTTAATATACATTGAAAATGTTGTTTTTTCATATGCAATAATTAGTCTATTTAAAAAAAATCAACAAGAAAGATGAAAATTATTTCAATTGTGTATACATAATACATTACAAAATCTTGATCGATAATGTACATGTATTTGACTAATGTAATGCAATTCGTAGATAACGCATAATATCTGTTAACTGTAATCGGTAATGGAGTTTAAAAAAAACAACAACAAAAGAGATGCGTTGCACTTTAAACTTAATAACAGGTGCATAAACCCTTTATTGTTTTTTAATAATAACATTTTGCGATATGAATACTGTCATACGTATGAAACATTTCGGATCTATACATTTTCAATATTGGTAAAATATATTAATAACCTAATCATTAATTATGGCAAAATCAAACTGTAGCTTTTCTCAGAACCATTTTGCTTCGTTGAATGTACAGGGTTTAAAAGATAGAAATAAAAGATACAGAGTAATGGAATGGCTGAATCAACAAAAGGTACAATTCGTTTTCTTCCAAGAAACACATTTTGTAAAAGAAATGAAACAAGAGTTATCTTTACAATTTACAGACTGGGATTGCTTTCATTCATTTGGAACCTCAAATAGTCGAGGTCGTTCGATCTTTATTTTAAAAAAAGTAAACTATAAATTAATTGATGAACTTTATGATGCCGACGGAAGATATATAATCCTTAACATTGAAATGAATGATAATACTTACACTTTAATTGACATTTATGCCCCCAATGATCAAAAGAATAGAAATGTTTATTTCAATAAACTAAACGACCTTATAACAGAAAATAGTCATGGGCTGAAATTAATAGCAGGAGACTTTAACGATATTTTTTCTAAACAAGATAGAATTTGCAAAACGCATACAACAAATACTAAATTCCCTGTGTCAAACTTGAAGAAACTTACTGAAATACATAGTTTAGTAGATATCTGGAGACAAATAAATGGACCAAAAGAACAATTTACTTGGCGGCGTAAAAACGGAATCGAAAAAAGTAGGATTGATATCTGGTTAATAGATGAAAATATTATACCACTAGTCCTCTCAGCTGATATTAGACCCGTACAAATCCAGTATACTGATCATCTTGCTATTTCCTTGAAACTCAAGATACCGAGCACCCGTGGTCCCGGTTTTTGGAAATTCAACAACTCTTTACTTGAAAATGATAAATATGTTTCCTATATTTCAAAAGTTATTTCAAACTTTATGAAGTCTGACATTAAGAATGAACAAACCAAATGGGAACTATGTAAACTAGAAATTAAAGAGCAAACAATCTTTTTCTCTAGAAAAGCAGCACATGACCGAAAAACTCGTCTTTCTGAATTAGAAGAAGAATTAAGTACCTTGATACAGCAGAAATCCAATGAAATAAACAAACACAAAATTGCTCAAATTGAGCAAGAAATAGAAGAAATTTATACCTTTAGAGCACGTGGAGCACAAATTCGTTCGAGAGTAAATATTTTAGAACAAGGTGAAAAAAATTCTAAATATTTTTTTAGTTTAGAAAAATCACGCCAAACTAGAAAGGTTATAAATTCACTTTTTACAAATAACGAAAGAATTACAAACAAAGATGAAATCTTAAAGGAAGAGGTTAAGTTTTATAAAAAACTATATACTCGTAGCTCAGATGAAAGTAACTTGAATATTCGGACATATCTGGACTCCATAATATTAGAAAATAAATTAACACCCAATCTTGCAAATGTCTGTGAAGGAGTACTTACTTATGATGAATGCACTCAAGCTATCAATGAAATGAATCTTAATAAAAGTCCAGGTTTAGACGGATTAACCGTTGAATTTTATAGGAAATTTTGGGATCTTATAGGGAATTTAGTAATAAATTCTTTGAATTATAGTTATAGAAATGGAGAATTATCAATATCTCAGAAACAAAGTGTATTTTCACTGATCTATAAAAAAGGTGACCCGGAGAATATTGAAAACTGGAGGCCTGTATCTCTTTTAAATGTAGATCTTAAACTTTCGGCAAGAGTTTTAGCCAAACGTTTACAAATCGTAATCCCGAAAATAGTGAGTCTAGATCAACAAGGCTATATTAAAAATAGATACATTGGCTACAATATTAGACAAATCCAAGATATAATAGACTATACTGATAAATTAGATATCGATGGAACAATTCTATTTCTAGATTTCAGAAAGGCCTTTGATACGGTTGATTGGGTTTTTATGTTTAAAACTTTAGAAAAATTTGGCTTTCAGGAATCATTTTTAAGATGGGTTAAAGTATTTTATACTAATATATCTGCATGTGTCACCAACAATGGATGGATTTCCGACTTTTTTTCTATAACACAAGGCATAAGACAAGGATGTCCATTATCAGCTCTTCTTTTTATCATAGTAGTCGAAATATTAGCAATAAAAATACGATCAAACCAAGACATTAATGGAATAACTGTAAAAACTGATGTATCTAACCAAATAAAATTGACACAACTAGCGGATGATACCACCCTTTTTCTAAAAAATCACAATGAAATTCCTATTGCAATCGCCGAGATTGAAGAATTTGGGAAATATTCAGGTTTGAAATTAAATAAAAGAAAGACAGAAGGTCTATGGATAGGAAATCAGAAGAAAAATACATGCACAAATATTTATGATATAAATTTTACAAACAATTATGTGAAAGCTTTGGGAATGTACTTTGGTAACAAAAAAAAAGACGAATGTAATAACCTTAACTGGAATGAAAAAATTCTGCAATGCCAAAAACTTCTCTCAAACTGGAGCAAAAGAAATTTAACATTTTATGGGAAAATTCTTGTATTGAAATCTTTAGCTTTACCAAAGTTCACATATTTATTGCAAAATTTAGAAGTACCTAAAGATATCATTAACCAGGTTAACGCCATATTTTTTAGGTTTCTCTGGAATGGTAAAAATGATAAAATTAGACGTTCAATTACAATTAGCCATAAAATTGATGGAGGCCTTGATATGGTAGATATTGATTCTTTTTCTAAAACAATGAAAATTAAATGGGTAAAAAATTTAACTTCTGCTGAAAACGCGAATTGGAAGGTTATCCCTTCTTTTTAGCCCACCATCATCATGATGGTGGGCTATTCAAATCACGCTGCGTCCGTGGTCCGTCCGTCCGTCCGTTAACAATTTCTCGTTATCGCATCTCCTCAGAAACTACTGGGGGGATTTTGACCAAACTTTGTCAGAATGATGTATTGGTACCCTAGTTGTGTCCCCCTGAAAATCAGACTGGTTCAACAATTGTTTAGTGAGTTATAGCCCTTTGTTTATTTCTATAATTTACATAGATTTATATAGGGAAAAACTTTGAAAATCTTCTTGTCCAAAACCACAGAGCCTAGGGCTTTGATATTTGGTATGAAGCATCATCTAGTGGTCCTCTTCCAAGCTGATTCAAATTCTTTCCCTGGGATCTAATATGGCCCCGCCCCGGGGGTCACATGGTTTATATAGACTTATATAGGGAAAAACTTTGAAAAACCTCTTATTCAAAACCACAGGGCCTAGGGCTTTGATATTTTGTATGTGACATCATCCAGTGGTTTTCTACTAAGATTGTTCAAATTATCCCCCTAGGGTCAAATATGGCCCCGCCCCGGGGGTCACATGGTTTACATAGACTTACAAATATAGGGAAAAATTTAAAATCTTCTTGTCCAAACCACAAAGCCTAGGGCTTTGGCATTTGTAATGTAGCATCATCTAGTGGTTCTCTACCAAGTTTGTTCAAATTATCCCCCTAGGGTCAAACATGGCCCCGCCCTGGGGGTTACATGGTTCATATAGACTTATATAGGGAAAAGCTTTTAAAATGTTCTTGTCAATAACATACAACATTCAAATTTGGACCACATGTATGGTTTTGCGTGGCAAGATGAACCTTGACATGAGTTGACCTTGATTTTGACCTAGTGACCTACTTTCACATTTCTCAAGCTACAGCCTTCAAATTTGGACCACATGCATAGTTTTGTGTACTGAAACAAACTTTGACCTTAACATTGACCTAGTGACCTACTTTCACATTTTTGAAGGTACAGGCTTCAAATTTGGACCACATACATAGTTTTGTGTACCGAAATGAACTTTGACCTTAAGATTGACCTAGTGACCTACTTTCACATTTCTGTAGCTACAGGCTTCAAATTTAGATCACATGCATAGGATTGTGTACGAAAGAAACTTTGACCTTGACATTGACCTAGTGACCTACTTTCACATTTTTGAAGGTACAGGCTTCAAATTTTGACCACATGCATAGATTTGTGTTCTGAAATGAAGTTTGACCTTGATTTTGACCTAGTGACCTACTTGCACATTTCTCAAGCTACAGCCTTCAAATTTGGACCACTTGCATAGTTTTGTGTATCAAAATAAACTTTGACCTTAAGATTGACCTAGTGACCTTCTTTCAAATTTCTCAAAGTACAGCCTTCAAACTTGATGCACATGCATAGTTTTGTGTACAAAGAACTTTGTCCTTGAAATTGATCTAGTGACTTACATTCACATTTCTCAAGCTACAGCTTTCAAATTTGGACCACATGCATGGACCATATGCACAGGGTTGTGTACGGAAATGAGCTAGTCAATAAGTCTTGAAATTTGGAACACTCAAAAATGGCACATTGGTGGGCGCCAAGATCACTCTGTGATCTCTTGTTTCCTAAATCAATATGGAAGGAACTTCTTAGTATTTAGGATGAATTTAGATTCTATTAAATCACTACCACAGTCAGAACTTGTATTACCTGCCTTTTATAAAAATGTACTACAAATATGGATAGAGTTCAACAGATCTCTCCACAACAATAGTAAACTAGAAACTTTTGATAAAATAAGACAACAGTTAATATGGGGTAATAGCTTCATTAAGCATAAAGGAAAATGTATTATATTCAAAAAGTGGATAGATTCTAATATACTTTTTGTTAATGATTTATTGTCAGAGAAAGGTGAACTTGATATAACTCAAATACTCAATAGTCTCAAGGTAAAAAATAACTGGATATCAGAAATAAATATACTGAAAAACGCAATTCCAAAGGAATGGAAAATAATTTTAAAATCAAAAGACTCTTATTTGACTAAAGTTAGAACAAATTTAACCTTCCCTGATGTAAAAAGGAAACCTTTTACTGGCGTTACCAATAAGGATATATACATGGTACTTGTTAGCAAGAAAATTGAATCACCGTATATTCATAGGTATTGGGAAACACAAATTGGTCATCAAATAAATTGGAATGCATTTTACTATTTTTTAAACAAAATTATTCCTGACAATAAAATCAAACAGCTAAAGTATAAATTGATTCATCGTATTGTTGCTACAAACTTGAATCTTTTTACTTGGAAAATAATAGATAGTCCGAACTGCCATCATTGTAATTGCATTGAAGACAGTTGTCATTTCTTCATTCATTGCAGTTATTTATCAAATTTCTGAAAGATCGTTCATGAAGCACTTAGTAAGTGTGGTTTAAATAAATCGGTGAAAAATATGAATAACATAGGATTTGGTAACAAAATTGATTATAAAGAATACCAGGATATTAATATTTTACTCAGTATAATAACATACTGTATTTACAAGACGTATCTCTCCAGCGAACGAAGAAAGAAATTTATTAATATGATCGAAATATTGCACACTGATATATTAACTGTGGTTAAATATTTGTCAAGAAATAAAGATTATAAGTTACTATTTCTTAATAAATTTCTGAATGCATTAGAATACTATTGCTAAAGAAATTATATGTAATGCTTATCACTTTGTTTGAAACATAAAACATCTTCTATATTACTAATCTTACACATTTGTATGTTATATTGTGAACTTCACTTGTGTAATATTGTGGACTTTGTCAATAAACATGCTGTTTTATGAATAAATTTGAAAAAAAAGAAGAAAAAAAAGATTGGAACCTGGTACATATGCGCATTAATGGTTAAAAGCAACTAATTAAGCCACATAAGCGAATATCTAATCGATTGATCATTTACACCGTTTTGTGTACGCGTATCAAAAGTACACCATTTACTATATCCCTCACAGGATCAAGGAAACTTGAAAGCGACATTTTATGATATTTAGATTTCAAAATTTTATTTCAACTGACCTATGGTGACCTCTGGATATAGACGATTATGTACAAGAAAATGTAACACCTGATTTCATTGGTCAGTGAATTTGGTGCATTGTGGTATTTTGTCCGAGGGTCATACTAATTCAATTGTCTTAAAGCTAAATAATATGTCTTTAAGCTAATTCAATTAAGTACGACCCAGGGTCATACTAATTGGAATATGTTCGACCCTGGGTCGTACTAAAGATGGCGGCTGTAATTGAGGGTCATACTTAATCGGAATTGTCTTAAAGCTTATTAGAATATGTCCGACCCAGGGTCATACTAATTGGAATATGTTTGACCCAGGCTCGTACTAAAGATGGCTGCTGTAATTGAGGGTCATACTAATTCGGAATTGTCTTAAAGCTAAAGGGAATATGTCCGACCCAGGGTCATACTAATTGTAAATATGTCCGACCCAGGGTCATACTAATTGGAATATGTCCGACCCAGGGTCGTACTAAAGATGGCTGCTGTAATTGAGGGTCATACTAATTCGGAATTGTCTTAAAGCTATTTGTAATATGTCCGACCCAGGGTCATACTAACTGGAATATGTCCGACCCAGGGTCGTACTAATTCGAATTGTCTTAAAGCTAATTGGAATATGTCCGACCCAGGGTCATACTAATTGTAAATATGTCCGACCCAGGGTCATACTAATTGGAATATGTCCGACCCAGGGTCGTACTAAAGATGGCTGCTGTAATTGAGGGTCATACTAATTCGGAATTGTCTTAAAGCTAATTGGAATATGTCCGACCCAGGGTCATACTAATTGTAAATATGTCCGACCCAGGGTCATACTAATTGGAATATGTCCGACCCAGGGTCGTACTAAAGATGGCTGCTGTAACTGAGGGTCATACTTATTCGGAATTGTCTTAAAGCTAATTGGAATATGTCCGACCCAGGGTCATACTAATTGTACATATGTCCGACCCAGGGTCATACTAATTGGAATATGTCCGACCCAGGGTCGTACTAAAGATGGCTGCTGTAATTGAGGGTCATACTAATTCGGAATTGTCTTAAAGCTATTTGGAATATGTCCGACCCAGGGTCGTACTAATTCGAATTGTCTTAAAGCTAAATAGATTTATCTTAATTCAGGGTCGTACTAATTCGATTTAGTATCATACAAATTGAAATTGTCTGACCCTGGGTCGTACTTTCAGCTAATTCTCAACCAGGGTCATACTAATTGAAATATGTCCGACCCTGGGTCATACTAAATCGAATTGTCTTAAAGCTAAATCGGCATTTTCGACCCTCACGGTACGCCATAGAATAATAAACGATAAAATTTCTCTGTATTGCAGATAGATCTACTTTACAGGAAACGAAGAACCGCAAATATAAAATAACTCCGCCTCCAGATTGATAACCCCACTTACTCCCAATTATAAACACCTGATCACAGGGTGATCGTGATCACCTGATTCCGGATCCAGAAATTTTTGACTGGGGGGTGGGGGCACCAGTCTTGATTTTTTTTAAATACAGGTATAAAATGGTATCCTAAGGTGCATTTATTGGTGGGTGTACTACCCTTATATTAGAGGGGCGGGGTCAGGGGGCTCTCCCATGGAAATATTTGAAATACAGGCATAAAATTGTGGCTTCTGGTGCATTTTAGGTCCAAAATTTGAGGTATTGGAGGGGTACGTTACTCCCCTCTTGTTGGGTCAAAAACTAGGCCACCAGGTCAAATCAAAGGAAAAGCTAGTTAATTCTATAGAGGCCACATTCATGATCATATCTTAATGAAAATTGATCAGAATGTTAATCTTGTTGATCTTTAGGACAAGTTCATATCTGAGTCGTGTGATGTCTAAAGCTAGGTCACAAGGTCAAATCAAAGGAAAATCTAGTTAACACTATAGAGGCCACATTCATGATCATATCTGAATGAAATATGGTCACAATGTTGATCTTGATTTTTAGGTAAAGTTTAAATCTGGGTCAGGTAGGGTCAAAAACTAGGTCATCGGGTCAAATCAAAGGAAAAGCTTGTTAAAACTCTAAAGGCTACATTTTTGTTAATATGTCAATGAAACTTGGTCAGAATGTTACTTTTGATTATTTTTAAGTCAAGTTCAAATCTTAGTCATATTTGTTGAAAACATAGGTCACCAAGTCAAATCAAAGGAAAAGCTTATTACCACACTAGAGGTCACATTTATGACAATATCTTCATAAAACTTGGTTAGAATGTTCATCTTAATGATCTTTAGGTCAGTTTCAAATCTGGGTTATTTGGGGTGAAAACCTAGGTCACCTGGTCAAAGCAAAGGAAAAGCTAGTTAACACTGTGGAGGCCACATTAATGATTGTATCTTCATGAAACTTAGTCAAAAAGTTAATCTCAATGATCTATCTGTCATCTGGGTCTGGGTCATGTAGGGCCAAATACTAGGTCACCAGGTCAAATCTAAGGAAACGCTAGTTAACACTATAGGTCACATTTATGACCATATCTTAACGAAACATGGTCAGAATGTTAACCTTGATGACCTTTAGGTCAAGTTCGAATCTGGGTCATGTGGAATGTGACCTACTGACCTATTTCTTGTTGTTTTTGTAAGATACAGTCGTGAAATTTGGATGACATGCACAGTATTGCATACCAATCTTTAAACTGACTTTTAGTGACCATGAATGTGACCTACTGATGTACTGTCTTGTTTTTTTGGGGCGGTGCGTAAGCTCCGCCTCCAATGGAATTAAGACGGGAAAATGAAAAACCGTCACTTCTTAGTGGAATAAGGTCAGTAATTCGGTCGAAAATGTGCTTCCGTGGTGTAGTCGAAAGAAGTCCATAATAAATAGATCCTAATTTTCCCATTTTCTGCGCAAATTCGTGTAGAACGAGTGCTTTCATCACACTTTTTCGCTACTAGAATACATTCTGCATGAAATGGGACGGTTTTCATGTTCATACAACCCACATGGCAAGTTTTGCAGATCGAAACCGGAAGTAGGTGTTTATTGCGCGGAGGAGAGCAAATATGCGCCATTTTTAGGGTAGCAGACCACAACTGACTGGCATTTCACTAGGAACTATTCAACCCCCTATTTTCTTTTCATTTTTTCGTTAGTTTGTGATAGAACTTTCATGAAAAATTGGTGCAGGAAAAAGTGATGTTCTCTAAAGATACGTAAAGACGACATGAAGTTGTCGTTTTTTATATGAAACAATGAAGGATTTGAATTACTGACCTTTAACCTATAAGAGCTGAAATAAGACTATTCTCGAGACACATCGCAATTAGTCTTTATAGCCATAAATCGGTTGTATATGATATAAAAGAGTGTTTCCAGTGCAAAATAATAATGAAATTCGAAATTTTTTGAATTTTGACCTTATTTGATGTATATGCGCCTATTTCAGCAGCGCTTTCTGGGACTTAAAAAGCCAATACGTTGTCTCCAGAGTGTCAGAAAATGCACAAAATGCATCCTTCTGGGTCTTATTCATGACGGAATGAATGATATTTCAAAATCCCAGTGAAAAATGATGCAAAAGAGTGGAACTTTTACCAAAATATACAATAAAAGGTCCATAAGTCCAAAATTTTGCCCTTTAAATGGGTAGGGGGTGGCTTCTATTAAATGTCTATATTTCTCTAAAATCTCGAAATTTCACAATGAAACTTGGCAGTATGTTTGGTATTACATCTTTCTTGGAAATAGAGATGAAAATGGTGTGAAATTTGATAAGAAACATTTCTTATAGGAATAAGGTCAGTAATTCGGTCGAAAATGTGCTTCCGTGGTGTAGTCGAAAGAAGTCCATAATAAATAGATCCTAATTTTCCCATTTTCTGCGTAAATTCGTGTAGAACGAGTGCTTTCATCACACTTTTTCGCTACTAGAATACATTCTGCATGAAATGGGACGGTTTTCATGTTCATACAACCCACATGGCAAGTTTTGCAGATCGAAACCGGAAGTAGGTGTTTATTGCGCGGAGGAGAGCAAATATGCGCCATTTTTAGGGTAGCAGACCACAACTGACTGGCATTTCACTAGGAACTATTCAACCCCCTATTTTCTTTTCATTTTTTCGTTAGTTTGTGATAGAACTTTCATGAAAAATTGGTGCAGGAAAAAGTGATGTTCTCTAAAGATACGTAAAGACGACATGAAGTTGTCGTTTTTTATATGAAACAAAGAAGGATTTGAATTACTGACCTTTAACCTATAAGAGCTGAAATAAGACTATTCTCGAGACACATCGCAATTAGTCTTTATAGCCATAAATCGGTTGTATATGATATAAAAGAGTGTTTCCAGTGCAAAATAATAATGAAATTCGAAATTTTTTGAATTTTGACCTTATTTTATGTATATGCGCCTATTTCAGCAGCGATTTCTGGGATTAAAAGGCCAATACTTTGTCTCCAGAGTGTCAGAAAATGCACAAAATGCATCCTTCTGGGTCTTATTCATGACGGAATGAATGATATTTCAAAATCCCAGTGAAAAATGATGCAAAAGAGTGGAACTTTTACCAAAATATACAATAAAAGCCATCCTTCTGGGTCTTATTCATGACGGAATGAATGATATTTCAAAATCCCAGTGAAAATGATGCAAAAGAGTGGAACTTTTACCAAAATATACAATAAAGGTCCATAAGTCCAAAATTTTGCCTTAAATGGGTAGGGGCTTCTATTAAATGTCTATATTTCTCTAAATCTCGAAATTTCACAATGAAACTTGGCAATATGTTGGTATTACATCTTCTTGGAATAAGAGAAAATGGTGTGAAATTTGAAAGAACATTTCTATAGGAATAAGGTCAGTAATTCGGTCGAAAATGTGCTTCCGTGGTGTAGTCGAAAGAAGTCCATAATAAATAGATCCTAATTTTCCCATTTTCTGCGTAAATTCGTGTAGAACGAGTGCTTTCATCACACTTTTTCGCTACTAGAATACATTCTGCATGAAATGTGACGGTTTTCATGTTCATACAACCCACATGGCAAGTTTTGCAGATCGAAACCGGAAGTAGGTGTTTATTGCGCGGAGGAGAGCAAATATGCGCCATTTTTAAGGTAGCAGACCACAACTGACTGGCATTTCACTAGGAACTATTCAACCCCCTATTTTCTTTTCATTTTTTCGTTAGTTTGTGATAGAACTTTCATGAAAAATTGGTGCAGGAAAAAGTGATGTTCTCTAAAGATACGTAAAGACGACATGAAGTTGTCGTTTTTTATATGAAACAAAGAAGGATTTGAATTACTGACCTTTAACCTATAATAATGCAAAACGGCAAAGCGCATCCACTTTCTACATCCTCTCATAAAGAAGAGCACCTAAAACAAAGCGGATGAATATGACCTATATTGCGGCTATTTTAGACTTGTCTGGTTCCCGTCGTACTATGTATTTTAGTACGACAGTGAAGGAGGGGCCGGTAAACCAGACTATTTTTACACTCTGACGTCATGAGGGAAAACCCCACTTGGTTTTAATCTGAATTGTCTCAGTGATTTGTAGCCTGGCGGACTACTTTTTTAATTTTTTTCTTAAAACGACGCCATCTTGTTCTTTCCAATAACTGCAAAAAAAAAAAACACAACATATCTACGCGATTATTATTATAAACTGGACTTTTATTAGGTTCGGGAGACCATGGTACAAATGTATAGTGTATGCATACCGTATTTGCAATTACTACATAAAAGTTTTTATAACGGAAACGCTTGAGGAAACGGAAAGTGACTCATGTTAGCATTTATTCAGGATTTTAGCTTTCTGCAATTCAAATTAGGAAGATATTGCATCTGGAATGGAGTGTTATTGAATAAAATCATCGAGGATACGGGTTGCCTATTTGTTCTGTCAAGCGGCGTAATGGCGTGTGTATAAGTCACGTCATTTGTTTGCTTGGTGAAGATGGGTAATTCGGTAAACAACTGAACTTCGGACAAAATTTTGCATGGCAGCAAATCAAAATTATTCAAGAATGTTAAGCCGGGCAAAAAGCTAAACAAGGTTAGAGTTTGTTTATCAGCTCATATTTTTAGTCCTATCAATAAGACCTGACATAACATATTTTGGGAGGGTCTTTTCACCCCAAGACACCCCAAAACACCCAAAGACACCCCAAGACACCTAAAAAATATTAATTATCCTATTGTTTAGTGTCAAAATAATAACATATTTTAATGTTTTAGGTGATAGTTTTCTTTTTTTCTGAATCATAAAAAAGGTAACTTTAGAAAAAAAAACAATTCAAGGGGAATACTGGTTTCAGACCAGTTTCCGATAAAAAATGAGGGTTTTCATTATATTTATTTTTAAATACAAATTGTTTACAAAAGTAATCTACAAATCATTAAACCCTAGTCTTTACTCTTTGCAAGGATATAAACAATACCGGCCTTATCTGCGCATGCGTCCAAAACAGGGGCTCCGAAAGGGCAGTCTAATTAACGTTAATTGGTTTATCTACAGTACCAGTTTCCGATAAATAGATTTTTAAGCAGCTTTAAAATTGATTTGACTGAAAACCTTTTATAATTTTGATTTTAAATTATGTAATTAACCTATACTACTTTTTCCCATAAATCGTACAGAGTGTGGCTATCTTCCGTTCCGTTACGTACGGTACCGTACAGCACCTTACAATCATATTATGCAACACTTCAGACAAGCACCTTTCACATCGTGTATTTGTCTAGCTTGTAAACAGTAGTTTATTTGATTACTGTATACATTGTACCCCACTGTATATGGGAGTTTTATATTGATTTTAAGTCCTTAAGCTGTGTTATATAGATTTTAAAAAAGTAATAAAAAAAGATAAAAGTTCAAGTGGAGGCTGGGATTCGAACCCACGACCTCTTACACCTGAAGTGAGCGCTTTACCTTGTAACTAAATACCTATGTGATACATTAGCAATATAATTTCCTTAATATTTTATCTAATTATAAAGGGAGAGTAATTCTACAACGGAGTGCAAATCATAAGCTCAGGATTTACCTCCCTGGAATAGGACAAACACGGGTTTGTCTTCCGCACATGCGTGTCATGTGAAATCCCTCAGATGTAAACAAAACAGAAAGTTGATTGCTTAATAAAGAAGGTAGAATTTCTCTGTAAACACTTGTCATTGATGAACGAAATTTCGCTCGATGCTTGCTTGTGAAACAGCCTTTCAAATCATATAATATTCCCTTTATGAAGGGTTACATGAAAGGAGAAATTACAAGAATTCGGATACTGGTACTGTTCGGGTACTGATCCGATACCAGTAATCCAAAAAGCTTAACTATGATAAAGTCTAAAGGAGATCCAGTTATTTCCCTTTCATTCAGAAGTTATTTGTGTTTTTAAAATATGTTTGTAAATTTGAGTAAAAAATAAAAATGTTTTACTGTAAGGGTGTCCGGGATCTGCAGAATGACTATATCCAAGGGAAATAAATAAATATGTAATTAACATAGTAATGTTGGCTTTACCTCCCTTTCACATTAATCAGCTGATGTTCTTAGATGTATTTCCTTGAAAAAATCTACTCTTAAGGTTATCTTAACTGTTACAGTCTGTATTAGCATGTCTTTAAGATATATATATTTTTAATAAATGATACAAATAAATTAATATTCTAGGTGTCTTGGGGTGAAAAGACCTTCCGACATATTTTAACATTTTGACGTCTATCGGTTATGTCCGGTCTTATCGGATCGCCATTTATAACATGTAGCCAGAAGTGAACACACATCATGTCGCCTTTATTCTTCAAATTACGAACAACATAACCCAATCCGAAGTGATAGAACACTACTTACACCGAAAATAATCCTTTTTTCAACTGCATATATTGTGAATAATTACAAAATAAAAGTTACTTTTCATGTATAAATATCGAGTTGTTTCTTTCAACTGTATGTATCGCTGTGTAACGTGGTGTGCAACATTGCCGATCTATTCCGAATGTTGTGTAAATACAATTTATTTTGAGAATCAATTTTAGAAGAAATATTTTCGCTCTAAATCAATTGGCAAATAGTTCACGTTGTTTTTCGTCTAAGTAAGTCGCATCTAAATATATTATAACCTGCTGCATATGCTTGAAAAATGGCGGAATGTGTATTGAAAACTGTACACAATTGGCATACATTGGATATAAGGGTTTTTAAAGGTAAATTTAAACGATATATATTACTAGAATATGATAAATAACGGTAGGCTAAACTGTTTAAATCTGCGTACACTGTATATTTTACGTTTGAGAAAATGCTACATTCTACATATTAGGGCCCTTTTAGACGTTACAATGCAGATTAAAAATGAAATATAAAATAATGAATGTTGAAGGTAAAATGAGCATGTACACATCTAATATTTTGGACTACTCTTATTTTATAATATTTTTGATTTATTTCAAAGGCTCTATTCAATAATTTAGCTGTTTGTGTATTCTAGTATTCTACTGTCAATTCTTGTACAGGCGCGCAGCTGCACATAATACTCGTAAAGAGGGGTAATGCAATATAAATAGATAGATAATGGCAGTGTTCGAAATTCGCGGTAGTCTGACAGCCCGTGGCTACCAAATTTCAGCTCGGGCTACCGATTTGCCGCAGGTACAAGCCAGACCCGGCTACCGAATTTTCCTAATTTGTTTATAAAATCATGCTAATTAAACGAGTACTGCATCCAGACTGAGAAACGCTTATGGAATTATTGTTGGTTTTGCACTCTCACGTGTTGACAATCAAACACAGTGTCAAAGACGTAACTGCAGTGCTAATTGGCTGAATACAATCACCTGTAGCGTAACAGATAATTTGATTAGCTTTCATACTTCTCGCGAAAATCTCACAAGTACCTGCAGTAGGCGGAGCTTAAATTATGCTATCAGCGTGTGTGTAAATGTGTATTCAGCACTAAGTCTTGTTATTACATCTTGCAAATTGTCAACAGTCTGAGTTGCAGTAATTGGCGAGTGCGGATCCTAAAAAATCGGACGTATTTTATGTTACAGTTTAGATTTTGTTTTGGCAAGGAGTGTCATGTCCGATGCTTTTGGACTCTGACGATGCTGATCTGGACTGGAGTATTTAGAGTTAAAATTTTTCAAAAACATGGCAAACATGTACTGTATGTCTTTCTTATTACTTCAAACATGCATACAGATGTCTGTAAAACAAAATGTTATATGGTGCAAAAATTATGTATTTTAAGGTATTAAAGTTCGGGCTAGTGAAATTGGTGTCGGGCTTGGAAAATTTCCAATCTGGTAGCCTGAACGGGCTAGTTGATTCAAATCTGAATTTCATACACTAACGGTTTGACGTATTAATCTTCAGATTTTTATTCAAGATAGCAGGGGTGGCAAAATCTGATTTTGACTTGTTTGTCCTTGTCCGTATAGTAGTTATATAGTAATTCTAGTCAAATTAGACTGGTCCGTACAAGCTTTGGGACAACCGGGGCAATACAGACAATTGAATTTGCCACCCCTGGGTAGTCGAATGTATTTGATGATGATCATGAATGAGCATTAAATTACATCGTCAAAGGTAGTTGTTCTTTGAAAGTCATCAGGTGTACGGCTGCAGTCGCATTCGGTTTAATAATTACAAAACGCACATTTTTACAAATTGGTATCCAATCCATTGGACCTCATTCTATTAGTGTACAATGAAAAACAAATTGTTTGTGCAACAAATACCACTCCAATTAACTGTATCCTGTCGATTTGCCATTTTCGGAATCGATAATAACTTACCGGTAGGTATTCCGTAAACCACATGACCGATTTTTGGTTTCACAACCTTTTCCATGTCGAAATTAAATCTTAATCAAGAAAGAAATCAACTATTGTTTGTAGCCACAGTTTTTCCTTATCAAATAGGATAGATCACGCTGACGTCACGCATCAACACCTGTTTATCTGGTGGTGGGCAAAAAAATAATTTTACATTGTGTATGGGATTAGAATTTTTAATACTTAATAATTTCGTTCATTTTTAGATATTAAAAAATCAAAAAGGTTTCGAAATGATAACGATATTCATGTTTCGTTATTCAGATATCTTTTGAAAATGAATAACCGTTTTAAATGTCATATGATTTAAATAGCGCTGTAGATGCCCTCAACTTTTAGGACACCATAAGTTATTTTACACTAACAACTTCTTTCCATAAACAGGGTTCGAATTTAAGCTCGCATACTCGCGAAATGCGAGTGCAAATTTCAAACTGCAAGGTGAGATTTCAGACACCAGCATTTTTATGCGAGTGAAAATTTTTGGCTGAATAATGTGCATTTCTAACGGTCGTCTCGATCTTACACTGTTCTTTCTTTTGGAGCATTCTTTCATCTTTCGTCGTGAAAGGACGTTTACACTCGATACTTGTCCTGTGCGCATGTCTTTTCAACTGCTGACAAGTACCTGCGCCAATTTTGATGACGTTTACCGCATCCGGTGGGTTTTTTTTGGTAATCTATTAATAAGTTACTATTTATATAGCGCAAATACGATTGGCTGGATTTGTCACGTGGATGTTTGTGTTAATGTTCTAAGAAAGTAACATGTCGCGGAAAATGCAAGTTGTTTTTCATTTAGCAAGTTAAAAAAATACCACTTGCGAAAAAATGCAGGTAGAAAATTAGGCTAAATTCGAACCCTGATAAATGGCATTTTTTCCCAATATGAACAGTTATCATGCAGAAATTTTCACACTTTTGAGCAAGTCTCAATGAAACTTAGTCAGAATGTTACCCTTAATAAAACTTTTGATGAGTTCTTGATTGGGTCATCTTAGCTCTAAAACTAGGTCACCAGGTCAAATCAAAGGGAAAGCTTGTAAACACTCTAGAGGTCAAATGTTTGGCCCAATCTTAATGAAACTTGGTCAGAATGGAACCCTCAATAAAATCTTAGAAAAGTTTGACATTGGGTCATCTGGGGTCAAAATCTAGGTCACCATTTAAAATTGAAGGAAAAGCTTGTTTACACTCCAGAATGAATGAGTTGGGTTTTACGGCGAATCGACACAAATACACTCCAGAGGTCACAATTTGGGCCTAATCTTAATGGAACTTGGCCAGTATGTTACCCTCAATAAAGTCTTTGACGAGTTTGATATCAGATTATCTTGGGTCAAAACTAGGTCACCAGTTCAAATTAAAGGAAAAGCTTGTTAACACTGTAGAGGCCACTTCTATGGCTATATCTTCATGAAACTTGGTCAGAATGTTGATCTTAAAGATCGTAAGGTCCAATTTGTATCTAGGTCATCTAGAATAAAAAAAAACTAGATCACCAGGTCAAATCAAAGGAAAAGCTAATTTATACTAAAGAGGCCACATTTATGAAAATATCTTAATGAAACTTAGTCAGAATATTAATTTTGATATTCTTTATGTCAAGTGCAAATTTGGGTGAGGTGGGGTAAAAAACTCGGTCACTAGGTCAAATCAAAGGAAAAGCTTATTGAGGCCACATTTATGACTGTATCTTCATGAAACTTGGTCGGAATGTTAATCTTGGTGATCTTTAGGTCAAGCTCGAACTTGGGTCATGTCGGGTCAAAAACTGGGTCACCAGGTCAAATCAAAGGAATAGCTAGTTTACACTTTAGAGACCACATTTATGACCATATCTTAATGAAACTTGGTCAGAATGTTAATTTTGATAATCTTTAGGTCAGTAGCTCAGGGGAGCGATACATGGCCTTCATGGCCCTCTTGTTTTATTTTCTCAGACTCACTTAATAAATTTAAATTTATATGACAGTAACCTAATATTCTCGATTTATTACATATTTGACGTTGCAGGAGTGTAATACAGCCATTAAATAAAAACGATACTACACTTTTGTAATAAAGCTTTGACATTGACGTGATTTATAGTATAGGCGACGTCGGTCAAATTGAGTCTATCTTATATTTGGCATGAGTGTCATCGTCGGTCAGACAAAGTCTCTTGCGCAAACCACAGGTTCCTATCTCAATATTTGACTTTCATCTAAGAATGTTACAAAAACAGCTGAAATGCACCGCCCCATCAGTACTCTCAGTGCTTTGATTAATATACAGCTTTGAAATTTGGATGACATGCACAGTTTTGCAGACTGATCTTAAAACTGAATTTCAGTGACAATGAATGTGACCTACTGACCTATTTTCTTGTTGTTGTTATTTTAGATATAGACTGTAAATTTGGATGACATTTACAGTTTTGCATGCCGATCTTAAAACTGACTTTCAGTGTCCATAATTGTGACCTAGTTTCTAATATTCTAGTATCAGTTTGACATTTGAAACCTGTAGCTTATATTACTCAGGATAGCGATCCAGGGTCATCATGGCCCTCTTGTTAATCTCTGTCTGTTTTCATATTCGGCGACATCATTAGCGAAAACTCAGAATTGTTCAAAGGAATAGGGAAAATGAAAGATTTTCAATTGCAAATTCCCACTGATGAAAAAATCGAGCCAGTTGTTCAATCGGTAAGGCGTATACCTTTCAGTCTCAGAGAAAAGCTAGAGAAAAAGCTATTAGAACTAGAAAACAATGATATAATCGAAAGAGTAAACAGTCCTAGCCGCTGGGTAAGCCCAGTTGTTGTAGTACCTAAAGGAGACGACGATATTAGGCTTGTTATCGATATGAGGCGAAGCAACACGGCTATGAAGCGGGTACGACAACCGATTCCTACCGTAGACGAGGTGCTGTACGATTTGAACGGATCAACAGTGTATAGTAAGCTAGACATTTCAAATGCCTATCATCAACTCGAGCTTAATCCTGTGTAACGATTACTGAATGCATAAAGGGAAGTAATTGCATTAACATGCAAATTTGTAAACCTGTCAGTTGTCATTGGAGTAAAATGACAGTATATATGCACATTAAATCACCTTTGGTGATGAGCTAGCTTTTCACTGACGGGATTTGTGTGGCACTGAAACGTTACAAATGGTGGCAGCGGTGGGATGAAGTCAACTGCCGGACTGGAGTTGCCTTATCCATGTATTTCCTAGGCCAAATCTCGGGACGAGATTTCTCGGAGGGAAAAGTAATGTAACGATTACAGAATGCATAAAGGGAAGTAATTGCATTAACATGCAATTTGTAAACCTGTCAGTTGTCATTGAGTAAATGACAGTAAATGCACGATTAAATCACGTGATGAGCTAGCTTTCACTGACGATTGTTCACGAACGTTACACTGATTCAAGGGAAATAACTACGTTCATAACTCATGTTGGAATGTTCCGTTACAAAAGATTACTCCAGGGAGTCAGCTGTGCTAGTGAAATGTTTCAGAAAGTGCTTGAACAAGTTCTACAAAATTGTCCTGGTACACGTAACATTATGGATGATATAATAGTGCACGCGCCTACAAAAGATGAACACCAGAAGTGTTTAGAAAATGTGCTCAGAGTGTTACATGAAAAAGGGTTCACATTAAACCCATCAAAGTGTCAATTTGAAATGTCAAAAGTGACATTCATGGGAAACGTATTGTCCAAACACGGGGTTGGTCCAACCGAGAGTAAAGTGCGCGATGTGCTCAACGCAAGAGCACCACGAAATGCCGCGGAAGTTCTTAGGATTAGTCAATTTCAATTCAAAATCTGGCTTCAATTTCAGAACCGCTGAGAAAACTCACACGAAAAAATGTCAGGTTTAAATGGGGCCGCGAAGAGCAAAATAGCTTTGATACATTGAAACAGAAATTGGCAAGTGCGGAAATATTAGGTTATTTCGACATAAATGCCAAAACACAAGTCGTGACCGACGCAAGTCCCTATGGGCTTTCAGCTGTTCTCACTCAACGTCAAGGCAATGATTACCGTGTTATTTGTTATGCTAGCCGCAGTTTAACGGCATGTTCTAATCTCTGGCCTGGCCTGGCCTGGCCTGGCCCGATGAGCTCTATTTTCGACTGGGCCGGGCCAGGCCAGGCCAGGCCAGATTGGCAGCCTGGAAAACCTGGGATGGGCTCGTGGGATGGGCTCATGGGATGGGATGGGATGGGCTGAAGGTCATGGGATCGTGGGCCCAAGGTCAGAGAAATATATAGTGAGGTACATGAATTTATAAGTTCAACTGGGCAATTGAGAGGTCAGCTAAGGATAACAGGGACATTGCCTGTAATTACAATTCCCAGAGTGAGACTCACGCTGTATTGGCTGCCAAGAAGGGAAACAAAAAAGAAAATACCAACACTTAGTCCTCTAACTTGTTAGAATGTACTTCTACGGTTCCAATATAAGTGGTATAAGTGATGAAAAATTTATGGACTGTATTTTTTATCATAAGTAAAGCAAAAAAGCAATTATTTTGAACAAAACATAATTATTTATTGTCCACTTGGTGTTAATGTAAACATCATTTTTTATTATTAAAGTAAAGCAAAAAAAAAAAAAAAAAAAAAAAAAAAGTGCAATTATTTTGAACAAAATATAATCATTTATTGTCCACTTGGTGTTAATGTAAACATCTTTTTTATGACAAGTAGAAATAAAAAGCAATTATTTGGAACAAAATATGGGTCATTTATTGTCCACTTTGTGTTAATGTAAACATCAAAGTATATTTCCAATAAATTGAAAATTGCGGTATGTTTGAGAATCTCCCTTTTCATATGTTATAATATTTCTAATATATTAAATTCATTTCTGTCATCTTTTTATATTGAAATTCGTCAATTATTGTTTTCTTTCTATTTTCAGTAACTTTTCTTCAGAACTGATTTTTCATAAGTTCCATTTCATATTTTCTCTCAACAAACTTAATGTTGTAGGTTCATTCTCTGACTTGGGTTAGAGGTCAACTGCTGAATTCATCATTTTTCTCCCTGTGACATATATACATGTAATTCTACCCTTTATCTTCATAATTCTTCATTATACCTAATTGTTTTGTTTTGATAATATTCAAATACATTTCTTCCGCTATATAAGTCTACTTTTATTTCATAAAGGTATCACTTATAAATACACATGCAAGAAGTATATATTTTTTAGTTTTCATAATACTACTTTAAAATTATTACTGTTCTACGTGTTTTTATTTTTCATAATATTACTTTAAAATTATTACTGTTTTATAAAGTGTACTACTGACTGAATCAAGAGAATTAACAACAATAATGATAACAATAATAAGAAAATGTAGTTACTGTTATTAGCCTATAGAATAAGACATTAACCCATTTTGTTACTCTCGACCAGATCTTATTGACAGTATGGCATGAATTCCCAGAAGTATCATTTATTTTATAGAGAACTGTTCACCTTAAGAAACCTTCGAGAATCTGAGAAAATTTTAGGGGCAAATAAGTTCAGCCCATGTCCTTGAGCCCATCCCACGAGCCCATCCCACGAGCCCATCCCATGAGCCCATCCCAGGTTTTCCAGGATCCCGGCCAGATTTTATTATACATAGAGAAATGAATGGCATAAAATCTAATTATACAATTAAGTATTAACCTGCATTGTTTACTTGCTGCATGTCAACCAGTCCTCTGGAGAATCATTAATCAGCCGTCATTCATCTTATTTGAAATACAGATTTGCACTGAAGAAAATGGTGTAACTAAATGATAACTACCCATTTTTTCTGTAATCAAATTATTTAAAGTCAACTTTAACACTTGGTTTTAAAACTAATGGCTAATTTCATTGATAAGTTTACCTGCTGCAATATAACTGAATATTTACATGCACTGAGAACACATCTCTTTGGGAATTGTAATTACAGGTTGTGTCCCTACTATCCTTAGCTGACCTTTTAACTGTTCAGTTGAACTTTTAATGTGTTTGGTTTAGTTAAGCTGATGTTCAATTTATGGAAGAGTAATGAAAATGAAAATAATATTCATTAATTGTGGGACCTCTAACTCATTGTCAGGGTGTTGGCATTTTAGATTATTGATATTTTTCTTGCACAAAAAAAAATAATAATGGTGCATTGTGTTTATGTTATTTCTAAGTGATATATTTCATGCTAAAAGATGCTCTTGAGCCTGTTTCACAAGACTCTGTATGATTTTTTTCCACATACTTAGATCAATATAAAAACAATCTTACAAAAATATTCAGTATGTGTATAACCTAAACTACAAAATTTATATATCGCTTCCCGCACCATACTATCCCAGGTTCTAGAACGGAGGTAGCATTATTTTAGAAATTGAAAGTTGTTGTCCGTTAGTATTGACAGGTGCCACTCTTTATTTTACATCATATTTGTAACCTGAAAATATTCAAATTGACCAAAATAACATGCAAAGTTTACCAATGGCACAGTGGCGTAGTGATAAGTTCTCCGACTTTCACACATGTTACCGTGGGTTCGATTTCAATTCAGATTGTTTTCATTAAATCAATGTAATATCATTTTATTGATACTGGTTTTATTCTTACAACATTTTATGGTAATAACTTGTATGTAGAGGAATGTCAAATGCTTGTGTATTTCTTTCAATAAATGAACAATAAATCACGATAAGTGATAATTTTCCTGCATTCTATGTTTACAGAGGATATTTAAAAAAAAATGATAATGAAAATGGTCAAACAGGTGTTTCGAACTTACAGTCCCGAGATTGGTAGCTGAACGTTTTGTCAGCACAGCTTTATCTGCGTGTACGACCTGGCAGTAAAGAAATGTTTATATTTTATTTGGTTTTCAATATTTATATTTTTATTTATGTTTGGGCACAATTTTTTTTTTACGGAAGCATACAAAATATATTCTTGAGTGCTAGTTCAATAATTTCGGACAATACTAAATAATCCTCAATAGACAAAATAATAAAATTAGTTAGGTTATTCAATTTGGGAAAAACCAAACCACCAGTCAAGGGTCAATTGAGGTGGAGATCCCCTGATAATAGTCATAACAATTAATCAGGCATCACCTTTAAATTAGACATAATAGTTATGTTAGCTACAGGTTTATTCCCAGGTGTATAATTTTACAGAGTGGGAGTTCAAAATGTATTTATACAATGTCTGAAATATCCAAACTTATTCCAAAAGTCAGATTTTAAAGATGCTATAGAAATCACTTTCACGAAATTGAAATCTATGGCCTGGCCTGGCCCGGCTCAGTCGGAAATTGGGCTCATCGGGCCAGGCCAGGCCGGGCCGGGCCAGGCCAGGCCAGAGATTAGAACATGCCCAGTTTAACTGATGTTTAAAGGCGGTATTCGGTGACCGAGAAAGAATGTGCTGGCGTAATTTTTGGAGTCGAGAGATTTCACACATATTTACACGGCATTGACTTTGAACTTGTTACTGATTGTAAAGCTGTTTTCAGTACATTTTCGCGCCAAAATCAAAACCAAGTGCGCGAATCGAAAGATGGGTCTTGCGATTGCAGGGATATAGATATACAGTGCGCCATGTCCCAAGCCGCGAGAACATTTCAGATTGTCTGAGTAGATTATTGGCTGATGATAAAGAAAAACGGATGTCATATTTTATAGATGATGATAACTATATCATGAATATAGCACGTGCCGCAACGCCTGAAGCGGTAACAACGCGAGAAATAGAAAAAGCGTCTAGATACGACCCTGAAATGTCTTCAATTCTTGATTGTTTGATGTAAGGTTTATGGTACAAAATTCCAATTAAGGAATATTTGATTGTTTAATAACGAATTGTCGGCTATCGGATTCTTAGTGCTTCGAGGTACGCGAACAGTGGTACCAAAAGAATTAAGAACGAAAATACTCGAAGCGGCACATAGTGGTCTTCCAGGTATAGTGTCAATGAAACAGATAGATAGATAGATTTATCTTTTATTCCACCATAAGATGAGAAGCATACAATTCACATCATAATAAAGAAATTATATGAACATATACTACATAGACAAAACATATCTATTGAACACAAAAGAAATGAGAAATGATAAAGTGTAAAAGCAATTTACATTGAGATAAATGACAATTTATAATTTCTAATAATGAATGTTTAAGAGCTAGTCCATGATATTATTTTAAGTGTACATAAACAACAATAATAGTGTAAAACATACAGCATGTAAATATTTATCAATATGCAGTTGTTTAGTTTCATAATTAGTAAGAAAATGTGTATTAAACATATTTTACTGAGTTTTCATTAATACATCAATTTTGAATGAACATTCATTATTGTCCTCTTGGATATTGTATTATAATTTATAACTGTATTACTTATACGTAATGTAACGTAAAATGCAAATAAATACATCCGCTGTAACTCCTCAAACAGAAAACAGTGTTATTCTATTTATACAAAAAACACTCAATAAACGCTGACCATTACAAACTTATTGATGGCACTGTATCAATCATGCAGACTTTGAAAAAATGTTGAATGTCTCTAATAGTCCATAAATATTTCACGTACTATAACTACATGAATTAAGTTTCGTTTTTCAATTTGCTTTAACATAATCACTTTGATAATGACCTAATCTCGAAAGTCGAAAATATTAGACCACATAATGAAAATGTTAAAGAATTTTCTCATTAATCATAAGTATGTCCGTGCCTTATTTGTCTTAGAACGAAAACGAAAGATTAAAAGGCAAATAATGCAGGAAATGTTTTATCATTCAAAGTTTTTTATCATAATGAAATAGCACAAACATTTATATTTACATAAGATAAGTTAATAGACACTATAGAACTACACTGCATGTGATTTTAATTAAAGGATGTTTCATACAGTGTGTCACACACAACTTTCGAACAGTGTCATTTATAAAACGTAATCATAATATATGTGTACTGTCTAACAGTGTCATTTATAAAACGTAATCATAATATAGTGTCATTTATAAAACGTAATCATAATAATTATATGTATACTGTCTAACAGTGTCATTTATAAAACGTAATCATAATATATGTATACTGTCTATATTATGTTTAAATGTATTTAAAGGCACCTGGAAATTCCAAGATTTTGTGAGATGATGAATAAAGCGCACAATTATTTTATAGCAGGAAGTTCTTTGAAAATCGCTGATACTCATAGTTGGGAAGCCAGCTAGCATTTCCAGTATTTGATTTCGGAAATTTGTAAATCTTGTCATGGGTGTCAATTAGAAGGACCTCCGGCGCCTCCGGCGCCTCCGGAGCCGCTAAAACCGACGGAACTACCTAGCGGACCGTGGGAATATTTAACATGTAACTTATTAGGACCACTTCCGACAGGTGAACATTTAGTCGTGGTAATAGATTTTTACAGCCGATTTATGGAAATAAAAATCGTAAAATCCACCACATCGGAAAATATTGCTACAGTTCTTATGAAAATGTTTGCGAGACACGGAACATGCTTCCTTTTAAGGACTGATAATGCAAGTTATTTTACAAGTGACTATTTCAAGTCATTTCTAAAAGAACATGGCATTAAACTCACACATTCTACGCCCTTAGCGCCAAATCAAAATGGGCAAGTAGAAAGACAGATGTCAAGCATAATGAAGCGTATTCGCATAGCAATTGCTGAAACATGAGCTTCAGACATATTTATTGATGTATCGCAGTAGCCCGCATGCTACCACAGGTGTATGTCCAGCAGAATTACTGTATGGTCGTAAAATTAGAACCAAAGTCCCATGCTTACAGGAATACGGTAAATTCGATCTTTCCGATCAATCTGTAAGAGATAGAGACTGCCAGAAAAAAGAAAAATCAAAACAGTATACGGATCATGGGATCAAGAAAGGAATGCGGTAGAAAATTCCATTTCTGTAGGTGATTTAGTCTTGTTAAGAAACAAAAAGAAAGACAAAACAGATACGTGTTTTTCGTCTAAACATTATACTGTTACGCAGAAACACGGGAATTCGGTACCATAGAGAGAGATGGGGTGCAGTATAACAGGGATGTCACTTGATCATTTAAAAAAAGTACGAAACGCCGTTTTCGGAAAATACGTCCCATGAAAAGAAAAAGCGCATGTCGAAAAATCCAGAAAAATACAAAGATTACATCTGTGAAAATGAGTACAGTTGACATTTGTGAAACATGAAGATTGCACCTAAAATGTTGTGGTAACCGCCACAAAGTTTAAATTTCTGATAACATACGATATCATGTCTATGGCGTACCGTTAGGGTCGAAAATGCCGATTTAGCTTTAAGACAATTCGATTTAGTACGACCCAGGGTCGGACATATTCCAATAAGTATGACCCTGGTTGAGAATTAGCTTAAAGCTCTTTCATTTAGTACGACCCTGGGTCAGACAATTTCAATTTGTATGATACTAAATCGAATTAGTACGACCCTGAATTAAGACAAATCTATTTAGCTTTAAGACAATTCGAATTAGTACGACCCTGGGTCGGACATATTCCAATTAGTATGACCCTGGGTCAGACATATTCCAATTAGCTTTAAGCTAATTCCGAAATAGTATGACCCTGAATTAAGATAAATCTATTTAGCTTTAAGACAATTCGAATTAGTACGACCCTGGATCGGACATATTCCAATTAGTATGACCCTGGGTCAGACATATTCCAATAAGCTTTAAGATAATTCGGAATTAGTATGACCCTGAATTAAGATAAATCTATTTAGCTTTAAGACAATTCGAATTAGTACGACCCTGGGTCGGACATATTCCAATTAGTATGACCCTGGGTCGGACATATTTCAATTAGCTTTAAGACAATTCGGAATTAGTATGACCCTCAATTACAGCAGCCATCTTTAGTACGACCCTGGGTCGGACATATTCCAATTAGTATGACCCTGGGTCGGACATATTTACAATTAGTATGACCCTGGGTCGGACATATTCCAATTAGCTTTAAGACAATTCCGAATTAGTATGACCCTCATTACAGCAGCCATCTTTTGTACGACCCAGGGTCGGACATATTCCAATTAGTATGACCCTGGGTCGGACATATTCTAATAAGCTTTAAGACAATTCCGATTTAGTATGACCCTCAATTACAGCCGCCATCTTTAGTACGACCCAGGGTCGGACATATTCCAATTAGTATGACCCTGGGTCGTACTAAATTGAATTAACTTAAAGACATATTATTTAGCTTTAAGACAATTGAATTAGTATGACCCTCGGACAAAATACCAGAATGCACCAAATTCACTGACCAATGAAATCAGGTGTTACATTTTCCTGTACATAATCGTCTATATCCAGAGGCCACCATAGGCCAGTTGAAATAAAATTTTGAAATCTTGAAAACAGTTATCATAAAATGTCGCTTTCAAGTTTCCTTGATCGTGTGAGGGATATAGTAAATGGTGTATTTGATACGCGTACACAAAACGGTGTAAATGATCAGTCGATTAAATATTCGCTTAGGTAGCAGATGGCGGTTTTTTCTAGTACTTCGGACTTCCGAGCGATGTGGCCAAGTCAGACGGCTTCCGATATCTTACGAGATGCAGACCTGAAAATAAAAAGATACCGGTTTACATCATACTTGAAGAAGAAATAAAATACATAGTAAACTTCATACAAAGCCTAGATTTTTAAATCCACAAGCCACCTGAAAGATAATTTCAGCCCGCGAAAATACATGACATTTCAGCCCAAATTAGCCATATCTCCAACTGGCCTTAAAATGTTAGGAGAAATGATAGAGCCAAATGGCCACTTGCATTCTGTACTCAGTTTCAAGTATTACTTGCAGAGCTGGACAAAAATACCTGTCAACCGATTACTTTTTTCACTATTTTCAACTGTGTGAGGTCTATATGACATTTGACAGTTCACGAGACGCTCAATGCTGATAGTGGTACATATGCATTTCAAGCAGTTATATGAAAATGATGCCATCAAGCTTACATTCGCATCTGCCAGAATTTCTGCAACATACCATTCTTAAACTTGTTAATCACAAACTCACATCAACAAATATTTCAAACATCAAAACAGCCTTCACTTCAAGCTTTTATCTCTAATGACAGATTTTGACCCTGGCCAATTCGAATCTGTGGCTGGAAACTACCAACTGCTACCTTATGAGGCTTAAAGGGCCGACTTGGTTCTCCAGGCAACTTTTATCAGTTATCTGCTTACAGCTATAACATGGAAATTTAATGGCCATTACGCCCAGCATGAATTGCAAGAGAGCAATATTAATTCGGTCAGTTTCAGAATCAGGTGTGTGTTGTTACATGTTAAAATTTAACACCAAGCATGTATGCTGTATAAATATTTCTGAGAGGAAACAAAAGTTGAACTCTAAATCTATAAAAATATTCACAAAAAAAAAGATAAAAATACACAAATTAAACTATTCAGCACTAACATTATTAAGTTACCGTTGAAACATCGTGACATTATCCATTATCGCGAGTTCTTTTAAAGAGGGTTACTGCGTTGTTTTTGTAGGGGCTTCTGCACAAACAAAACTAGAATTCTGTCGATAGCATACGAATGTCCCCAGTCCAATGTCGCAACACCGCTTAATGTCGCAGCAGTGTTAAATGTCACAAAATCATCTGCCGCTGTATGTCGCACCTTTAACGTTACATATGTCGCAAGAACTTGCCCATCGTTATTTGTAGCAACACCACACAGTAAATAACGAAAGAAATAACTAAGGTATGTTCAGGGGTCATAACAACCTGAGATAAGATAAAGTGTGTACGTGCGTGCCAAAGTATGCACTGAGTGGACTATTGAAAGGGTTTAGAAATTACATACTGTTCTGAACTGCATGTTTGTTTTTCAATGTAATTGATTTGATTTTTAAAGGTTTGGGCCTGGATGCGGTACTCGCCGCGGTACTTAGAATTGTTTTAGGTCTAAGCTACACTACAACATTTTATCTCGAGCACCAATATCTTATCTCGAACGCACGGGATCCTTTTTTTTAGAATTGACGATGTCTTATTTCGATCACACGAAATTTTATTTCGATTGCTCGTAATAATTTAATTTAAAAATCATAACGTAGTCGCCGATAACTTTCATACACGATACATTTAAAAAAGACAATTGACCTGTCAAAAAAAGAAGGCTTTACTAGCCCAGCCCAGTCCAGTCTGATTCGTTTAAGTAAAAGCTGCAACAAGTTATATTTTTGTAATAGAGAAATGTTTGATAAATGCGACATGAAACGGCCTTGCCACCGAAGGATCGAACCCTGCTATGTTGAAAGACAACCAGTCATAAATTGATGGACATGCGAGTAATACGAAATTCCACCGACTTTGATAACGCTTGTTCATATAAAGACGTGCACAAGGGAGACTTCAACCTGTTCGTATTATCAATTATATATTAATTGTATATGCCCGCAGTCAATTAACCTATCATCGTTCCTGTGTTTTGTACCGTGCAGTAGTAGAAAACGAATGAATACCTATTAATTGATCATGGGTTCTATTTCTTTGTTTGAATTATACAATCAAGGCCATAGTAACTCATTATCCGATGATCATCACTACCGACAATATTCCCTAACTCTCCCTTTCCATCCCTACAAATTTACTGCCCAGCCCCCTCCCCGCTCCCCCCCCCCCCCCTCTTATTTTTTTTACTATTTGTGTCTTAGATTCCCGTATCATCACTCACCCATTTCCTTACCCCTACCCCGTCATAGAGTGTTATTACTAGACGTCTAGCAAAGGCCAAATTGAAAAGTCAGACATTCAGTCAAACACTTGTAAAATACTAATATTCCAAGTTTCACATAAAACATTGTATTGCTTGAATCTGACTCTATCTTAATTATTACCTTTTCTTCCAATCAGCTCATGCCTTGAATTTAAGGCATGTTCTAATCTCTGGCCTGGCCTGGCCCGGCCTGGCCTGGCCTGGCCTGGCCCGATGAGCCCAATTTCCGACTGAGCCGGGCCAGGCCAGGCCAGGCCAGGCCATAGATTTCAATTTCGTGAAAGTGATTTCTTTAAAATCTGACTTTTGGAATAAGTTTGGATATTTCAGACATTATATAAATACATTTTGAACTCCCACTCTGTAAAATTATACACCTGGGAATAAGCCTGTAGCTAACATAACTATTATGTCTAATTTAAAGGTGATGCCTGATTAATTGTTATGACTATTAGCAGGGGATCTCCACCTCAATTGACCCTTGACTGGTGGTTTGGTTTTCCCCAAATTGAATAACCTAACTATTTTTATTATTTTGTCTATTGAGGATTATTTAGTATTGTCCGAAATTATTGAACTAGCACTCAAGAATATATTTTGTATGCTTCCGTAAAAAAAAAAAATTGTGCCCAAACATAAATAAAAATATAAATATTGAAAACCAAATAAAATATAAACATTTCTTTACTGCCAGGTCGTACATGCAGATAAAGTTGTGCTGACAAAACGTTCAGCTACCAATCTCGGGACTGTAAGTTCGAAACACCTGTTTGACCATTTTCATTATCATTTTTTTTAAATTTCCTCTGTAAACTTAGAATGCAGTAAAATTATCACTTATCGTGATTTATTGTTCATTTATTGTTCATTTATTGAAAGAAATACGCAAGTATTTGACTATCTTCTACATACAAGTTATTACCATAAAATGTTGTAAGAATAAAACCAGTATCAATAAAATGACATTATATTGATTTAATGAAAACAATCTGAATTGAAATCGAACCCACGGTAACATGTGTGAAAGTCGGAGAACTTATCACTACGCCACTGTGCCATTGGTAAACTTTGCATGTTATTTTGGTCAATTTAGATATTTTCAGGTTACAAATATGATGTAAAATAAAGAGTGGCACCTGTCAATACTAACGGACAACAACTTTCAATTTCTAAAATAATGCTACCTCCGTTCTAGAACCTGGGATAGTATGGTGCGGGGAAGCGACATATAAATTTTGTAGTTTAGGTTATACACATACTGAATATTTTTGTAAGATTGTTTTTATATTGATCTAAGTATGTGGAAAAAAATCATACAAAGTCTTGTGAAGCAGGCTCAAGAGCATCTTTTAGCATGAAATATATCACTTAGAAATAACATAAACACAATGCACCATTATTTTTTTGTGCAAGAAAAATATCAATAATCTAAAATGCCAACACCCTGACAATGAGTTAGAGGTCCCACAATTAATGAATATTATTTTCATTACTCTTCCATAAATTGAACATCAGCTTAACTAAACCAAACACATTAAAAGTTCAACTGAACAGTTAAAAGGTCAGCTAAGGATAGTAGGGACACAACCTGTAATTACAATTCCCAAAGAGATGTGTTCTCAGTGCATGTAAATATTCAGTTATATTGCAGCAGGTAAACTTATCAATGAAATTAGCCATTAGTTTTAAAACCAAGTGTTAAAGTTGACTTTAAATAATCTGATTACAGAAAAAATGGGTAGTTATCATTTAGTTACACCATTTTCTTCAGTGCAAATCTGTATTTCAAATAAGATGAATGACGGCTAATTTATGATTCTCCAGAGGACTGGTTGACATACAGCAAGTAAACAATGCAGGTTAATACTGCCTGCTATTGTAATTGTATATTTAGATTTTATGCCATTCATTTCTCTATGTATAATAAAATCTGGCCTGGCCTGGCCTGGCCTGGCCCGGCCCAGTCGAAAATAGAGCTCATCGGGCCAGGCCAGGCCAGGCCAGGCCAGGCCGGGCCAGGCCAGGCCAGAGATTAGAACGGGTTTCCTACATTTGTTCAACCTATCCAAAGCCGTGTCTCAATAACAACATCTGACCTATCTACGGAAGTGTTGCTTATCTTGTAATGGAAGTCCAGTGCGCCATGCTAATTGTCAATTGCCAAATACCTTATGAAGAGTATTTCGAAAACGAGTGACATATATTACAATGAAAGGCCGATGCACCATGCTAATTGCCAAATGCTAAACAGCAAATATTTTAATGCTACATCTAATTACGTAATGCAAAAAAATGACAAATATGTAATAATAAATGCAATGTATGTAATATTGAGCATTAAGTATTTGGCATTTAGCGTTAAAAAATGCCATTTCGGATTAAGTAGTTGAATTTATCATTGGTTATTGAGCATTTATCAACTGGCCATTACCATGGTAATTGGCCTTTCATAATGCAACATACCAAATGCTATATACATGTGCCTGTGGAAGGCCGATGCGCCTTTCTAATTGGCAAATCGTTACTGAAAAATGCTTTTTACCAAATGCTTGAATCATATATTGGCTGTCAAACGGTAATTGTCAATGGTAAATGCTAACTGTTGAAACAATAAACGCTAAATGCTTATTGCTGAGTAAATAGCTGACAATATCAGTGGATGAATGCATTCTTTATATAGTATATACTCATTGTTCATCGCTCTATGTGATATTTTAGTAAGCATTTTACAGCAAAAAGTTACGGTTCCATGTCCCCATAATAGGTGCAACATATTACTGCTTCAAATCAGTCAGGTAGATTTTTTTCAAAGGAGTAAAGTGACATTCATTAGTAGAAAAAAAAAACTGATCATATATGTATAAAGCTCAATAATTTGAGAATTACCATTTATCATTTGACTATAAGAATTAGTTTGTATAAAATTTAGCATTTGACAGTAACCATTTTGTATATAGTAGTAGTTGCAGCAGTAGCAGAAGTAGTAGCAGTAGTAATAATAGCAGTAGCAGCAGCAGCAGCAGCAGTAGCAGTAGTAGTAGTAGTGTAGAAGCGGTAGCAGTAGCAGTAGCAGTAGCAGTAGCAGAAGCAGTAGCAGTAGCAGTAGCAGTAGCAGTAGCAGTAGCAGTAGCAGCAGCAGCAGCAGCAGTAGCAGAGTAGTAGCAGTAGTAGTAGCAGCAGCAGCAGAGTATTAGCAGTAGTAGTAGCAGTAGAGTAGTAGCAGTAGTAGTAACAGTAGTAGCAGTAGCAGCAGCAGCAGAGTAGTAGCAGTAGTAGTAGCAGCAGCAGCAGCAGCAGAGTAGTGGCAGTAGTAGTAACAGTAGAAGCAGTAGCAGTACTAGCAGTTGTAGTAGCAGTAGTAGTAGCAACAGTAGCACAGTAGTAGTAGTAGTAGCAGCAGCAGCAGAGCAGTAGCAGTAGTAGTAACAGTAGTAGCAGTAGCAGCAGCAGAAGCAGCAGCAGCAGTAGCAGTACTAGCAGTTGTAGTAGCAGTAGTAGTAGCAGCAGTATCAGAAGAGAAGTACCAGTGGTAGTAGTAGCAGTAGTAGCAGCTGCAGCAGCAACAACAGAGTAGTAGCAGTAGTAGTAGCAGCAGCAGCAGCAGAGTAGTAGCAGTAGTAGTAACTGTAGTAGCAGTAGCAGCAGCAGAGTATTAGCAGTAGTAGTAGCAGTAGTAGTAGCAGCAGCAGCAGCAGTAGCAGTAGCAGCGGCAGCGGTAGCAGTAGCAGTAGTAGATGCAGTAGTAGCAGCAGCAGCAGCAGCAGCAGAGTAGTAGTAGCAGCAGCAGCAGAGTAGTAGCAGTAGTAGTAGCAGTAGTAGCAGCAGCAGTAGCAGTACTAGCAGTTGTAGTAGTAGTAGCAGCAGTAGCACAGTAGTAGCAGTAGTAGTAGCAGCAGCAGCAGAGTAGTAGTAGCAGTAGTAGCAGTAGCAGTAGTAGTAGTAGTAACAGTAGTAGCAGTAGCAGCAGCAGCAGTAGCAGTTCTAGCTGTTGTAGTAGCAGTAGTAGTAGCAGCAGTAGCAGAAGAGAAGTACCAGTGGTAGTAGTAGCAGTAGTAGCAGCTGCAGCAGCAGCAGCAACAACAGAGTAGTAGCAGTAGTAGTAGCAGCAGCAGGAGCAGAGTAGTAGCAGAAGTAGTACCTGTAGTAGCAGTAGCAGCAGCAGAGTATTAGCAGTAGTAGTAGCAGTAGTAGAAGCAGCAGCAGCAGAGTAGTAGCAGTAGTAGTAGCAGCAGCAGCGGCAGCAGTAGCAGTAGTAGCAGCAGCAGCAGCAGCAGCAGAGTAGTAGCAGTAGTAGTAGTAGCAGCAGCAGCAGCAGAGTAGTAACAGTAGCAGCAGCAGCAGTAGCAGTACTAGCAGTTGTAGTAGCAGTAATAGTAGCAGCAGTAGCAGAAGAGAAGTACCAGTGGTAGTAGTAGCAGATGCAGCAGCAGCAGCAGCAGTAGTAGTAGTAGCAGTAGCAGCAGCAGCAGCAGAGTTGTAGCAGTAGCAGAGTAGTACCAGTAGTAGCAGTATCAGTAGTAGCAGAAGCAGCAGTAGCAGCAGTAGCAGAGTAGTACCAGTAGCAGCAGCAGCAGTAGCAGAATAGTAGATATACTCATTGTGGAAGCATGTACGGATGATATTTCACGCGGCTATGTATGTAAAAACATATGTCTATTGTAAAAGCATGCACTGATGACATTTCACGTGGCTATCTGTGACGATGCTGATACACTCACTGTAGAAGCCTGCACTATCTGTGACGATGTATGTCACTAAAATTAGTCACTAGCAGTAGCAATAACAGTAGCAGCAGGAGTAGCAGTAGCAGTAGCAGTAATAGTAGTAGCAGTAGTAGCAGCAGCAGCAGTAGTAATAGTAGTAGTAGTAGTAGCAGAAGCAGTAGCAGTAGCAGTGGCAGCAGCAGTTGAAGCAGCAGCAGTAGCAGAGTAGTAACAGCGGTAGCAGTAGAAGTAGTAGAAGTAGAAACAGCAGCAGTAGCAGTGTAGTAGCAGAAGCAGTAGCAGTAGTACTAGCAGTAGCAGTAACAGTAGCAGCTGTAGTAGTAAAAGTAGCAGTAGTAATAGTAGTAGAAGTAGCAGTAGTAGTAGTACCAGCAGCAGCAGCAGCAGAAGCAGTAGCGGAGTAGTGGTAGTAGTAGTAGTAGTAGTAGAAGTATTGATCGTACACTCTTGAGTCCTCTCCCTGGAAAGACCAGTACTGGTGAATTATGATTAGGCTCGATCGTGACCTCAGTTGGACTCGAATCTTGGGTCAAGCGGCTATCGACATTTTCAAAAGCTATAACAATACAAATTAAGTTTTCTAATTAATTAAAGGGTGATTCGGGACAAATATAGTATTGAAGGTAATTTAGTAACTTTTACAAGCCCTTATTACTGAACAAAAACTGGAATTTCAAACTTATGATGTGCTGTTTTGGCTGTAACTGTTGGATATTCGTTATTATCACATGATTGACGTCGCGGGAATGTAATAAAGCCATTACATAAAAATGATAATACACTAGTGTAATAAACCTTTGACGTCGACGTCGTTTAAAGTATAGGAGACGTTGGTCAAATTGACTTGTTTTGATAGCTAAAGAAAGAAGAATTTTTGATGCTCGGCAGGAAAAATTATCATGTGATAAAAAGAATATTACATTTGTGACTTTCCACATTGAATTTATTGAACTCTTTGAATAAAATTAATAAAATGCTCGGCAGAGCCTCGCATTATATAATTTTATTCAACTCGTTTAATAAATTCAATATGTAAAGACACTCATGTAATATCCTCTATTTCTTGCATACCAGACGGGGATTTCTGGTGATTTCACCGGTGCTGGAAAACTCCATCTAATAATAATGTTTTTCATAAAACGGGATAAAAATTAAATACCTTGATAGTTCCTCTTTGTTCCTAAAACATATTTCTCGATTCAAAAAACGTTATTTTAAGCAAATAACATAACGTTTCATTGCAGATGATAAAACAAAACCGGAACTCTTACGTTGTTTTCGTCTCTGTAACGTCATGACGTACTTCCTGTTTACGGACGTAAAGTTCCCGCGCTTTGTTAATACGCTACTATAAGAAAAAAGTGCTATAAGAAAATCATTTGTTGGAATTTATTTTTTACTCTTTTTTGTTGAATATGGTATGCAAGAAAAAGATTCTATCACTGGCTGTAGGTGCAGATGGGAATATCCGGCTCTCGGGTAACTGTTTACGCGGTCACTCGGCTGGAGCCTCGTAACCGCCTAAACAGTTACCCTCGAGACCGGAAATTCCCATCTGCACCTACAACCAGTGAAAGAATCTTATATTCTCAACTTTAAAGAGAGTTTATTTGATAGATTTTTTTTTTAGATTTTATTTTATAAACACCAGTAGGTCATCGACCCATGTGGCAAACACATACATATACATATATGGCGACAGTAATGGGTAGTTGATATTATATATATATATTTATATATTGATACATAATGATTTTTTAACAATGAAAACAGACAGAGACTAGCGTCATTATGTAACACCTTTTAATCACATGTTTGACGTCGCGGAAGTGTAATAGAGCCATTATTTAAAAATGATAAAACACTAGTGTAATAAAGCCTTGACGTCGACGTCCTTTATAGTAAAGGAGACGTTAGTCAAATTAACTTGATTATATAGTAAAAGAAAGTAGAATATTTGATGTTTCGACAGCAAAAGCTAACATGTGATTAAAAGAATATTACATCCGTGACCTTCCACATTGACTCCATCAAACTTCCTGAATAAAATTAACAAAATGCTCGGCAGAGCCTCGCGTTTTATTATCTTATTCAACCCGTCTAACAAACGCAATATGAAAAGACACCCATGCAATATCCTCTATATAACAATATGAACTTTTATTGTTATTAACCTCTATCATCCCACAAATCGGACAGTACTTTATTTATGTTAAATTACTACAGTAACAGCATGATAATGCAACAATGGTGATATAACAATATTAAATATATAATGTAAATAAACAAACACAAAAGGGACAGAAATACAACTTTATAACATATGTATATCAGTATCAACCCTTCGGAAACGTTCAATATTGAACGTAATACAAAAGACCAAATTATATATAACAGTAATTACTAAGAGAAAACATAAGTTAGTGTTATTGAAATTGATATGTGTGCATTTCCGGCAAAGCGTTCGCTTTTTTTGTGGATACTGTATTATGATTATGGACTAGCTCCTAGACTATGACATATATTTTTTACATTTTTATAATTGAATGTAACGAACTGAGACAGTCTATATCCTATGGCCAATATGATAATTTTTACATCATTCCTCTGTGAAAATCTGTAGAATAGACTGGCTTTTGTCTCTATGAAATTGGGTTCGTCAAAAAAAGGTGAAAAATGCAGAAATATATTTATTATCAGTCTTGTGGTAGTCTACTATGATTATGGCATGCGAATAATATTCGATTATTAAGCGATCACTATTTCAAGTAAAATGATCTTAGTCTGGAAGTGATCTTTTTACATCATCCCTCGACAAGAATACGACTAATCCAATTAACTGAAGCGTGCGTCCCCTGAAATAAATATTTTTAATTTTAAAGTGACCGATTTATATTCATCAAATGTGAAAGAAAAGACAAATGGACTGGGAAACAATTCTAACAAATGACGTTTCAGCTGAGATTTTGGCGTAACACCAAATGGCGCTATAAAATTAATGTCTACTTTATGAAGAAATCATTTAAAAAAAAAAAATAATAAGTACGGACGTGTCAACTATGTGATTCTGCATGTTCGCCCCAAATTTAGGTCATTTAGACAGTAATCTTCATCATCATAAATCAATGCGATGGGAACTGATGTACTTATAGGCTATCGTGTGTCAAGTTTTACTGAAAAGTATTCAGTCGTTTTAGTTTAAAATCAGTTTTTAAAAAGCAGCATTTGTCAATTTGACCAGTTTCATCAGCCGTTGCCACGGTGACGCATACCGCTACATTTCTACGACTATTCTTAAATGTCAGGTCTTATTTTTACTCAGTTGTTTTAAAATAGTAAAGAAATGTTTCCTATGATAGGTATGGCAGATATACTGAAAGATTTTCCGTATTATATGGCCGCTATATGGTTCACTGAGTTACCAACTGTTGCTACAGTTGAACTGATTTGAAAATTCTACAAGTCTGAAAGTTCGAACTTGCCTGCTTTGAATAGAAGTACCTGCCTAATACTGGTGCTAAATTATATTTACGACATCGTTATGTAAACGGTCAGCATTATATTTTGTTAGCCACTGTACTGTACTCCAAAGTACTAGAATAGCAAATCGCAACACAATATCAACGGTTTCAGAAAACAAAACTGCATACGAACGCGTGCATTTCAACCACTATGCCAACGGACACGTCCATTTCAACCACTGCTGCATACGGACACGTGCATTTTAACCTCTACTGCATACGGACACGTGCGTTACGATCACTACTGCATACAGAAAAGTGCATTTCGACCACTACTTTATACAGACACGCGCATATCATACACGTGCATTTCAACCATTTCCCGAAGCAAACGCAACACAGAAATAGCAATCATGTAGCCAAATATTTAGGGGTTGCGCATGATACGCAAAGTACTACAGGTATGCAACTTAAACCCCTAGCCCCTAAATTGCGTTTTAATGAATTTGGATTTTGAAAAGCACCAATTGTAACTTCCTTTTTGTAAATGATAATGCTGCACGCTATTTTGGTGATCTAATTGCAACCAGTGTTTGCACGGATGCATTCGATATTAGAGCTAATAGAGTAAGGCAGATTCTGTGTGTATAACTTAACGATCTCTCTCACTACATAGGTATCTCGTAACTTAGAACTTTCGTAACCAGTGAAAGGAGCAATTAGTGGAATGACAAAACTCTTAGACCACTCAAATTTCCAGTCACATGTCTAACGACGTAAAGTTCGAGTCCTTTAATTAATGTACATCCAATTGTTTACTGCTCGCAAAAAGGGGTTGTTTTCGCAAAATAATTTTCGTAATATTGGCATAAAGATCTACGCCATAACGATAAATAAAAGATTGCCTGTACAACGTATAGTTTCCAAACTAAAATGATATTTATGGACTTTGTTTACAATATTCCGTTTTAATGTCATTTTGTGGTTTAATGTCATTTTGTGGAGAGGACCGTTAGCTAATTTTAATATAACTCGTGGCCGAATCTATTGGAAAATGTTACTAAATTATTCCCATTGTAATTGATATTAACAATAAATATTATTAAATTAAAAATAGATAGTTTTAAAATATACAAAGTTTATATTTACGTGTGTATAAACTAATGTAGAGGTTAAATTGAAGTTATCACACTGGCCATAGCTTTATCAGATCAAGTGGTTCCTACGTTGTTTGAGCGGTGAATTTTACGCCGATCAGATGGAGAAATATGGCCGATACTACAAATTTCCGGTATTGTAAGTATGATTTAAAGGAATTTTTACCCGTTAAATAACGAATCAAATGAAAACGATGGGTGCACCTGGAGCGCAAATGTGTCTATGTTTTAGCACATGTGTCCATTCAGTTGAGATTTTTGCCGTTTATTCAAACACTTCTGTACAGTCCGGCGGGGGAAGGAGATTTTTGACAGTTTTTGACAATATCGCATCAAATATAGTGTTAATCGGGAACAAGTAACTGTTAAAACACGTTTTATGTAAAGGGCTACCTCTTAAAACAAAGCATGTGTATTTTTATAGAATTATTCAGGGTTACTTCTGAAAAACCGGCCGAAAACCTAATGCAACGCCATTTCGAGTGGGTCGCTATGCAACGCAATCAAGTGGATACCGTTCTGTGTCTTACTTGCGAAGTCTTATCCGTCTTAAAAACAGTCATTAAAGCCTAACAATGAATAAATTTAGAGAGTTTTATAGCATTATAATGATCCCGCCATTTCTAATATATTGTACTTTTACATTTTATGTTAGCTTAACATTTAACATATTTCTGTGGACATTGTAAAAAAACATCAACACAAAAACATAAAGCAAGGATGGACATCGAACAATATCATTAAGTAAATAATAGTAATAGTTCGTAAAAACAAGAACCATTTCACGGATATTTTTCTCCTCCATGAATGGTACTGAACTGCATACCAAATGCGGGTTGGCTCTTTAAATCAGTATAGTTACAGTTACAGAGGAGATAGATATCCGTGAACTGGTTCTTGTTTTTACGAACTATTACTATTATTTACTTAATGATATTGTTCGATGTACAATATATTAGAAATTGCGGGATCATTATAATGCTATAAAACTCTCTAAATTTATTCATTGTTAGGCTTTAATGACTGTTTTTAAGACGGATAAGACTTTATAAGCAAGACACAGAACGGTATCCACTTGATTGCGTTGCATAGCGACCCACTCGAAACGGCGTTGCATTAGGTTTTCGGCCAATTTTTTCAGAAATAACCCTGAATAATTCTATGAAAATACACACGCTTTGTTTTAAGAGGTAGCCCGTTACATAAAAAGTGTTGTAACAGTTACTTGTTCCCGATTAACACTATATTTGATGCGATATTGTCAAAAACTGTCAAAAATCTCCTTCCCCCGCCGGACTGTACAGAAGTGTTTGAATAAACGGCACAAATCTCAACTGAATGGACACATGTGCTAAAACATAGACACATTTGCGCTCCAGGTGCACCCATCGTTTTCATTTGATTCGTTATTTAACGGGTAGAAATTCCTTTAAATCATACTTACAATACCGGAAATTTGTAGTATCGGCCATATTTCTCCATCTGATCGGCGTAAAATTCACCGCTCAAACAACGTTGGAACCACTTGATCTGATAAAGCTATGGCCAGTGTGGTTATATCGAATGGATGTTGCAACAAGAAACGCATAAAAAATTAAAAACCCGACTTATCCTGGTCTTGGAAAACCGAAAATTTTAATGCCATCCAAGTATGAAATTGTTAGGAATCCATTAAACTTTGTCTTGTATAAACGTTTAGCAATCTAATTTGATAAATGGCCATTTGGAACTACGGCAAACTGCCCATTAGGAATCACAGCTAACAGACACGGTATAAATGTTTAATCATCTATGTCCCAAAGGGTCAATTTATCTACCAAATCACTAAACAAATTTCGTTTTTTTTTATATTCAACAAAACAGGTTTTGTCCTCACGAGTATTTTAAAGCAAAATGTAAAACAAAGATCAAAAGTTATATCAATCGATAATCAATATGACATTACAAATGAAATTTTTCTATACTTTTCATTTTTGTTGTCTTTTTTTTTCTTTTTCTTTTTTTAGAAATAGGGGCCTAGGTTAAAAGATACATAAACTTCACCAAAGGCTTCAGCAGTTTTTTGTTTTGTTTTTTTTTTACTCAAAAATCTACAATCTGTCTTGGAAAGACATATAAACAGGCAGTATCTTAGCTATTCATCTGAGTCTAACTGTCGCTTGATACCCGGAGTCATTTTTTCTCTTCTACAAATAACGCATTAACGGTTACAAAATTGATGTAAATAGGTGGTTTAGTGAATTCTGCGATGTTCTGCCAAACTGACAGGTTTAATTGCATGAGTACTTGGAAAAGACAATCGCTGTACTGGATAAAGAGAGTTTAGATGCGAGCAACTTGCTTGACGAGTGCTGAGTATGTAACAGGTATTTTGATTGGCCACATCTTAGTTACTATATTTAGCGTCAGGGTCGTACTAATTGATAAGAATCATTTAGCTTTAAGCTAATTCATTTAGCTTTAAGACAATTCGATTTAGTACGACCCAGGGTCGGACATATTCCAATTAGTATGACCCAGGGTCGGACATATTCTATATAGTATGACCCTGGTTGTGAATTAGCTTTAAGCTAATTATATTTAGTACGACCCTGGGTCAGACATATTCTATATAGTATCATATTAAATCGAATTAGTACGGCCCTGAATTAAGATAAATCCATTTAGCTTTAAGACAATTCGAATTAGTACGACCCTGGGTCAGACATATTCCAATTAGTATGACCCTGGGTCAGACATATTCCAATTAGCTTTAAGACAATTCGGAATTAGTATGACCCTGAATTAAGATAAATCTATTTAGATTTAAGACAATTCGAATTAGTACGACCCTGGGTCAGACATATTCCAATTACTATGACCCTGGTTCAGACATATTCCAATTAGCTTTAAGACAATTCGGAATAAGTATGACCCTGAATTAAGATAAATCTATTTAGCTTTAAGACAATTCGAATTAGTACGACCCTGGGTCGGACATATTCCAATTAGTATGACCCTGGGTCAGACATATTCCAATTAGCTTTAAGACAATTCGGAATTAGTATGACCCTGAATTAAGATAAATCTATTTAGCTTTAAGACAATTCGAATTAGTACGACCCTGGGTCGGACATATTCCAATTAGTATGACCCTGGGTCAGACATATTCCAATTAGCTTTAAGCTAATTCCGAAATAGTATGACCCTGAATTAAGATAAATCTATTTAGCTTTAAGACAATTCGAATTAGTACGACCCTGGGTCGGACATATTCCAATTAGTATGACCCTGGGTCAGACATATTCCAATTAGCTTTAAGCTAATTCCGAAATAGTATGACCCTGAATTAAGATAAATCTATTTAGCTTTAAGACAATTCGAATTAGTACGACCCTGGGTCGGACAAATTCCAATATGTATGACCCTGGGTCATACTAATTCAAATTGTCTTAAAGCTAAATAGATTTATCTTAATTCAGGGCCATACTAATTCCGAATTGTCTTAAAGCTAAAATCGGCATTTTCGACCCTAACGGTACGCCATAAACGATATCATGTCTGACAAATATGCAATCTGATATGACAAGTACATTAATTCATTACCACCCTAAATTGCTATATTGTTTACAAATGGATTAATTTTACAACCATGTGTCGACATGCCATGAACTATCTTGAACTTAGTTTAATGTTTTGATTGAACTGCGTGAATGAATTGTGACAGTGGAAAAACATTTTTGGAAATTATATTAATAGCTTTGGGAGTTTATTGTTTTAGAAATAAATAGCTTTCGTGATGGAATTTTGAATTCAATTTGTACTTTTATATTAAACTGCATTATTTTCAATTTCCTATTTTAATTTAGGATCAGTAAATATTTAATGCATGCATAATTTAAAAAAAAGAAGGAAAGTGATGTTGTATACGCTAGTGTATCATATTACATGTAGCATGCTTGGTTAAACCGCAGGCTCTCTGTGACGGGAGTTCTCTGATGGCGTTAGAAATGCACACACGTCTATATGTATGAATGAAGAATGAATAAATGTTTATTAGTTTATTTTGCCTTATTTATTTAAATATGATAACCCACCTAGGTACAAACACAACAGTACATGCCAGGATGCTAATGACGAAGTTTGGTGTAATTCTGACTGTAAGTTTTAGAGGTAAAATGCTGAACGATTGGCGAAGTCAACAAACCATGCACCTATACCAATAGCTCAACCTGAACGTTTGCTATATGCATATCAAAGCTATGCCCAGACAAGATCTGACATCATTTTGACCTTTGGTATAAGATCCTCGGCTTCGCATGCAACGCTCCGTCTCATTGAGGCAAACATTTGTGCAAAATTTGAAAAAATACTGCATTTATTTCAAAGTTATGGTCAAGAAAGAATTGGGGCGTACGGGCGGACAGACGGACGGACGAAGTAAGTACATTCAACGAATAGTCATTCTTATCACAATGTCGTGCTCACTGCAAGCGAGCTTCACAAAATAGAGCTATGGAAGTATACACAATGTAGTTACAAAACAGAGACAGTTATGCTCAATAAATCCAGAAATATAAGTTTTCTTAAAAATAATTAATACCTATTCGCTTGAGCTAAACGTTGTTTTAGTTAAGGATGACAAATTACGTATATACATCCTTTCATTATTGCTATTCTTAGTTGATCTGCCACTAGTACCCCTGACATGAATGTCCAGACAAAGCATTCTTTGATGCATACACCCCGAAACACAAATTCGTTTCATTTTTGTGGGCAGCGAGGCGTGACCACAGATTTACCATACCACAAATTTACAGTCAAAATGCTTATCCGAAACCGAAGAACAAGTAGTTCCATGTCCTCCATAAATTTTACGTAATTCAAGTCTGTTTAACTTTCAGAAAGCTTCTGAGATTCAACTTTATCAAAAAATGCACTGCTTAAGTACAAATTTGCCGTAATCTATATTTTATAACAAAAACAACGCGTATGAAAATGAGCATGCTTGCTTTGATCTCATGACCAAAACAATTCTTCATCACCTGACCAAAATAAACTATAAATAACCTACGAAAATATAGTATAGTAGGCTACTTCAGCACCATCCGCGTACATCTATAATCGGTATTAAAACCAAGTTGCGTCTTTAGTGACCGTTTAAAATTAAAACTTAGTTCCTGCTAGAAAAGTTAATCGAAATTTTATTATCATAACAACACCAAAGAGCTTGTTTTGGTCACATGATCAGAAAACATCTAACTAGCACGGCGTGCGTTCTATTTTCGGATAAAATTGCACCCAAGCATCCGTTGAACTTTGTAGCATAGAAATGGGTTTATGGAAAGATATAGTGCATGAAATCAACAGAAGAGGTGTTAGCCTATTTATTTTTCATAGAGAAAGATACGATCATTTCATAATATTTACGTAGATAATTTTTATTTGCACGACTTAGAAAAATAATTGCAGTCGTAACGGAGTGGGCGAAAAATTCGTACCTGTTTCCCGAAAATACGATCGTATGCACTTTAATTTGATTTAATATTACATTCCAGCTGGTGTTTGTGATTGACATATCATTAAAGAGTATAATTAATTCGAAAGAAACATTATTTTTAACAAATTCGCCTTTTTAATCGCCGGTAGATTTGCGGTGTTTTCATCCCCAAATATTCACGTTCTGGCGTACGATTTCTTCTCGGATAATTATACAATAGCGGGATTTGGAAAACTGCAATGAAATAATTTGAGATCATTCAAACAAAGTTGGAAAAATTCCCGTTTTTAATATTTGAATTTGAACAATACAATTCGTAAAAAGATCCACTGGATGCATAGAATGCAGCCAAGAAGAAGAATAGCAGCTAGACTCGGTTTCATTGAGTCTGTTCATGAGAGGTAATGAAATGTGCCCCTAGCGCCAGCTTAAGCAGAATTTTATTACACATATGTTGAATGGACTCCATGATCCCAAAGGACCAGAAAATATAACAAAACTAAAACATGCATATTGGCATGATTATGAGGCATATTATATTAATCTACAGCTGAAAATTGACTAAATGCAACCCGAAGATCATGATGTGTGCTGATATTGGAGATAGTAGTAGTTGTTTTGGTTGTTTTAAAATTGAATGAAACATTTAATTTCATTGTAAATATTCTTTTATGGTTGTTTTTAGTTTAAGCACTATTCTGAAGTGTCTTTTATCTATGTAATTTATGTATAATATATTCATAGCCTGCTTTTACCAAGATGAGATCTCATTTGGAAAAAAAATCACCTGTCAATGTCACAGGGGCCTGAACATGGAAAACCCGTTTCTGATCAATAACTTGAGGACCACTTGACCCAGAATGTTGAAACTTCATAGGATGATTGGACATGTAGAGTAGATGACCCCTATTGATTTTTGAATCACTTGATCAAAAGTTCAGGTCATATGAAAACAGTTTCCAACCAATAACTTTAGAATCATTTGAGACAGAACATTCAATCACGATGATAGGAATTACAAAGTCGATGACCCTTAATGTTCTGGGGACACTTGACTTAAGGGAAAGGTAACAGAGGCATGAAGATGGAAAAACACTTTCTGGATCACTAATTTGAGAATCACTTGACCCAGAATGTTGAAACTTATAGGATGATTGGACATGCAGAGTAGGTGACCCCTGTAGATTTTGGACTCACTCGATCAAAGATCAAGGCCACAGGGGCCTGAACATGGAACACGGTTTACTTGAGAACCATTTGACCCAGAATTTTGTTACTTCATAGGATGATTGGACATGCCAAGTAGATGATCTCTATTGCAGCCAAACATTAGTGTCTCTTTGTCTTTCGCTCCTATCCTCTATTGACTTCTTGCCTAGTACGACAATGCATTGGGGGACTAGGGAGAGATGGGCATCTTCTAATTTGAAATTTAATTGTCCTCATTCGAAGGAGGAGGGTATATTGTAAATATTAATGTTTGATGATGGATATTGGTCGGTCTGTAGACAAATCAGTTTCCGGATGATAACTGGAGAACTCTTCGGCCTAGGATCATGAAATCGGGAGATTTGTCATGACCAGCAAATGACCCCTATTGGTTTTGAGTTCAGTAGGTCAAAGGTCAATATCACATTGACAATAGAACTTTTTTGCCAGAAAACTAGATTATGCTTTGGTCTAAGATTACATTTGATACGGAGGTCATTTAAGACTGGTAAATGACCCATGATTATTGATTTAAGACCAATACGTTAATTGTCCAGTACGCAGTGACCAAATAATTTCTGTTCCTTGTCAGTTAAGTCATGCAAGTGTTCTACAAGCTCTTGTTATAACTAGAATCTCCAAATAACACATAATTATCAATTAGTCGATGACCTTTGCTCACATTTACTGTTATTCCCCTTGTTCCGGTAAAAGCAGGGTGTTTTGCTCATATATTATTTTATCCCCTTTGACACAGTAAAAGCAAAGTTTTACCCCTTGATTTTGGTAAAAGAAAGGTTGAAAATGCTTATTAATCAAAAGTAGTTTAACTAGAATCACCAAACTTAAGCTAACTGTTCATGCCCATTACCAAAAAGCTGTCAACCGCTGCCCACATCAGTCCTCTCAGTGCTTTGATTATTTAATGATCTTGAATCAACATTGTTGAGGTCACAGTGACCCGGAACACTTAAATCGTTTCCGTACGATAACTTGAGAACACTTGGGCCTAGGATCACGAAACTTATTAGGGAGGTTAATCATGACCAGCAGTTAACCCCTGTTGGTTTGAAGGTTCGACTTTGACATTGGCTTACTGTTGTGACAAGGCCGTATTGTGGGGGTATAATTCGTCACTACTGTGACAGCTCTAGTTTAAAATCCACTTACTTAATAACGGGTTTCGACATTTTCTAGCATACTAGTATCAGATTTTCAGACACTTGTATACCCATAAAAATAATGTCACTACTATAGAAAAAAAAAGAAAAAACGGTGTTAACCTTTGATATATCGGAAAACTACAGTTCATTAAATACAACCCGCTGAAATTACTCATTTTCGTTTCTTTTTTAAGTGTCTCTTTTCGAGACATAAAATTCTTACGTCGCCCTTTTAAACTTGCAAGCGATAGGATCATGTCGATTTCGGTAAAATGCTACACATACATAATGAAACGCTGTGGAGTGAAAGAAATTACGATGTTAATATTGAGAAAGGGCACGAGGAAAAAAAGAAAGATTAGGACTATTTATATTTGGACTACTTGTAACTAGACTTGCGGAAGCTTAAATTTGATTTGGTAGTGATCAGCCTTTAACGTAATTTACATTCTGCAATTGCGCGGCATGCGTGAAAATTTACTTCTATTAATAAGGAATGAGCTGCCGAGTGAAAATTCATCTATAGAAACAATTTGATTATTAGCTCACCTGAGCACGAAGTGCTCATGGTGTGCTATTGTAAACACGCTGTATGTCCATCGCGTAAGCGAGCGTCCGTCCGTCCGTCGTCAACAATTTATGTAAACGACATCTCCTCCAAAACCACTGAATGGATTTTGATGAAACTTGGCATGTTCCTTGTGCAGTCGTTAACCAAAGTTGTTTAAACGGTTCCGCTTGGTTGCACATTAAGGCTGCCTGAGCTAAATAATAGAAAAATCCTCAAACGACATCTCCCCCTAAACCGCTGTTCCAATTTTGAAATACTTTCACACAAATGGTCCTTATGTCAGCCTCTACCAAGATTGTTCAAATTATTCTGATTCGTCAAAAATCATGACCGCCAGGGGCCGTGGTCACTTTTCCCAATATGTGTATACAAGAAACTTTAAAAATCTTCTTGTGCAAAACTTCTGGCCCGATTTCAAAATAATTTTACACAAATGCTCCTTGTGTGACCCTCTATCAAGATTGTAAATTATCCCATTCATTTACAATCATGGCCTCCAGAGGGCGTGGTCACTTTCTCCTATATGTATATAGTGGGAACTTTAAAACTCTTGTGTGAAACTGCTGATCCGATTTTAAGATAATTTTATACAAACGGTCCTTGTGTGACCTTCTGCCAAGATTTTTAAAATTAGTTTGATTTGTCATAAAACATGGTCACCAGGGGGAGTTGTCACTTTTTCATTATATGTATATATTTGAAACTTTAAAAATGTTCTTCTCAGGAACAGCAAGCCTGATTTTAAAACAATTTTACGTAAATGTTTCTTGGATGACCTTTTACGAAGAATGTACAAATAATTCTGGTTTGTCCAAAACCGACCGCTAGAGTATGTGGTCAATTTTCCAGTATACTGGAAAAATCTTCTTGTTTATTATGTAGTGGAAAAATCTTCTTGTTTGATATCAAATCATTCCCAGCTTCTTACCACCCCTCCCCACCCCCGCCCTCAACAGACACGTCCATATTTATTTAGAAGAAACTTTTAAAATATTCTTGTCAGAAAATACTGGCACTGATTCAATATAATTTCACAGACATTTTCCATGCATAACCATTTACGAAAACTGTTCATGCAAGCAGCATAACACAGTGTGAGCATTCTAGGGCCATCATGATCCTCCTGTTTTGTAAGTTCTACTTTTGTAAGTTCTTCTTTTAGTTAAAAGAAATGTAGTTTTTGAAACGCATGCATACATGTGTGCTTTGCATCATTTTCAGCGCCCATGAACATCTGGTTAACACACAGTAGAATGTAATTATAAACATTTATGATAAAAGATATATTTGAAAAGGTCTATGAAATAGAAAATATCAGTAATACATGCACAGTGCATGAAAATAGCCTTCATCTTTCTTACTGCCCTGGAATAACCGAATATCCTGTGTTAAGAAGAGATCAAGGCATCTTTCATAGAGGGTACACCAGATGTAATATTTTCACGGGTGCCGTAATCACGAATGGAAATTAAAAATATAGTTTTCACGAGTGAAAGATATGTTAATTAATACTGGAGGCCGGTGCGCCTTGCTAATTGCCAAATGCTAAATGACAAGTAGTTAGTGCAAAATGCGATTTGACAAATTTTAAATGTTAAATACTGACTGTCAAATGGTATTTGTCAAAAAATAAATGCCAGTTGTTAATTGCGAAATGCGAAAATAATAAATGCCAAATGTTTATTGCTAAGTACTTGTTCAAATAAAGAGCTGAATATATCAAGTTTAATTAGCCATTGACCTTTGTTGCACAGGTTGTCTGTATTAAACTATTAAAATCTTTTTTTTTTCCAAACATTTTAGAGTAAACAGTTTCGGTCCCATGCTGCCATGACCGGTATAAACATGTTATGCGGTAGAACATTATATGCCTTCAAATAATTAAAAGTTACATACATTAGTTTTTTAAAGACATAAAGATCGTTAACTCATTGGAGAGGTCTATAAAGACCTCTCCGTAGTGTTGGATTTCAAATAGGAGGATTTAGACTAATCTACTAATTTTACGGCGTTAGATTTCACTTTCTAGCTCAAATTACGATGAGCCAGTCTAAAATGGCCCAATGCGCTTGCGCACAAGTAAGTTTTGAAAGGCTGAACACCACTAAATCCAGCTGTTCTTTATTTCATATAAAATCCACTTACTTCATAACGGTTTTTCGACATTTTTTCCTAGCATATCAGATTTTCAAAGACTTATATTCCCAAAAAGAACTAGATCGCTACTTTAGAAAAACAAAAAGAAAAGGGGTGTTAACTTTTATATAAGAAAACTACAGTTCGTTAAATACAACCCGCTGAATTTACTACTTTTCACTTCTTTCAATTTCTCTTTTCGAGACATTACATTCTTACGCCGCCATTTTACCTAGCATGCGATAGGAACATGCCGATTTCAATAGAATGCAAAGTGATACATACTGAAACGCGGTAGAGTAAAAGTAAGCACGTTGCTGCCGAGAAAATGCGCTAGGAAAGGAAAAAAAGATTAGTACTATTTATATTTGGACTACTTGTGACTAGACCTGCGGAGGCTTACATTCTATTTGGTAGTGATCAGCCTATAAGAGAAACTTTTTGTTTGATTTTTCCGTGAATTTGCATTCTCTCTCAGGGTACACCTATTTTACAATGATTCTGCTTAGTTCTGGTGCAAAATATTGAGAAAATATAGAGAAATGACAATTCATTACAGGCCACTCCCATCCCCCAAAATACGCGGAATTTAGTCCTGTGCAAGCAATATTTCAATTTATTTTACCGTATTCGTGGAATTTTCATTTAAGATCCATTTAATCGTTACAATGTTTGTCATTATCATTCAGAAACATGCTAATTTCAATAATATTTAGACAATTGAAGTGCTAAAATGCGAGAAAAGACAATTACTAGGCCCTAAAACGAACCAAAATAGAGGCATCTGGTCGAAAATTCGATCTAAATTCCAAAAACACAAGAAATTTAAGAGTTTTCAGCCATTTGTTACCGTTTTACATCATAAAGAATAGATTAATGGCATGTCCATTCATTTTCGAGGAGTTTCAGAAAATACCATGTATTGTCCCTTATAAGCTGAACACCACTAAATCCAGCTGTTCTTTATTTCATATAAAATCCACTTACTTCATAACGGGTTTTCGACATTTTCTAGCATATCAGATTTTCAGAGACTTATATTCCCATAAAGAACTAGATCGCTACTTTAGAAAATCAAAAAGAAAAGGGGGTGTTAACTTTTATATAAGAAGACTACAGTTCGTTAAATACAACCCGCTGAATTTACTACTTTTCGCTTCTTGCTGCCGAGAAAATGCACTAGGAAAGGAAAAAAGATTAGTATTATTTATATTTGGACTACTTGTGGCTTACATTCTATTTGGTAGTGATCAGCCTATAATCCTCTAAGACGAAAATAACTGTTCGTTTAAGATAAAGAAATATATTGTAATACTATTGTTACAAATGTTGGAAACGGTTCAGTTATTATTTTTATTAACCAAAATATATATATAAATATATGTTTACCATTCTTTGTTCGCAGCATTCAAACATATGCAAACATATGCATATTTGTATATGTTTTGAATCACGTTAAAATGTAATTCGTTCAATTAAATGAATTTCATGCCATGAATATACTACCACTTTAATTTCATACAGTTTGCCGGGTTGTAGTGATGAATATAGCCAGTCTATCGCTCTGATCAGTGACATGGTTGCAAATTATATAGATACATGTACACTGCTGACTAGTGTACAAAATAAACACACTACAGCTAATGCGGTCTCAATCAAATCGAGTCTGCAATATTCACTATTAGCCTTGTCATCAGTGCTTCCATCTTTTAACGATGTTTCAGCAAATACCTTCTTATTTACACTACAGTATGTTCTTTGATTTTTATGCCTCGAAGGTGGGCATATTAAAATCGCCTTGTCTGTCCGTCCGTCCGACCGTAATTTTGTAAATTCTTGTCCGGGCTGTAACTCTGCTATCCATGGAGGAATTTTGAAATAGTCTGGCATAAACATTAACTTTATTGAGACGACCGTTTCGTATGTAATACTCAGGCCCCTAGCTACAAGGTCAATTTCACACTTAGAAGTCAAACGTTAATAGGGTCTGTTTCGTGTCCGGTTCGTAACTTTGCAATTCATCAAGAGGTTTTGAAGTTACTAAGCATAAATGTTTATCTTAATGAGACGACGTGTCATGGGCAAGACCCAGTCCCCCTAGCTCCAAGGCCAAGGTCAGACTTAGAGTTCAAATGTTAACAGGATCTGTTTTTGTGTCTGGTCTATATTTCTGCCATCGATAAAGGGATGTTGGAATACCTTAGCATAAATGGTAACCATAATCAGACAATGTGGCATGCGCAAGACCCAGATCCCTTGCTCCAAGGTCAAGGTTATACTTAGAAGTCATAGGTTGAAAGAACATTTTTAGTGTCCGGTATATAACTCTGTTATCCATGAAAGGATTTTGAAACAACTTGGCACACATGTTTACCATAATAAGGCAATGTGTTATGCTCAAGACCCAGACCACTAGCTCCAAGATCAAGTTTACACTTAGAAGTCAAATCAAAGTTTAATAGGGTTTGTTTCATGTCTGGTTCGTAACTCTGTCATTCATCAAGGAATTTCGAAATTACTTGGCATAAATATTTCCCATAACGAAGGGACGTGTCATGCATAACAAAAAGACCACTAGCTCTAAGGTCAAGGTCACATTTAGAGGTTGACAGTTTACATGGTGTGTTTCTTGTCCGTACCATACCTCTTCCATCGATTAAGAGATTTTAAAATTGCATGGCATAAACGTTCCCTATATTGAAATGACGTGTCAGACACAAGCCCAAGACCCCTAGCTTCGAGGTAAAAGTCACATTTAGACTTAACATTGTATCTTTCTTGTGCGGTCAATAACTCTGCCATTCATCAGAATTTACTTGTCACAATTCTTCCCTATGATGAGCTGGTGTGTCATGCTCAAAACCCAGACCCTAGCTTCAAGGTCAAGGTTACCTTCGGAGAACTTGTTTAATCTGGTCGCAAAATGAGTCATACCTAAACTATTCTGGCATATTTTGCGCAGACAACTGTAGCATTTTTGGGCACCCTTCGGGGCGTTTGTCACTAACAGTGCCAGCTCTTATTTGAGCTTCAATTCTAAATTCTTAGTACATTTTGAGAGTTATATATACTTGTTTCTTTTCTTATAAAATGTCAAGGTCAGTAGTGGCTATTGTTAAGTTACCTTAAAGACACACCACAAAATAACTGTAATCTTTTGTATTTCCATAATGGTAATTGTACATTTTTTATATGAAGAAATGAGAAATAACAAGTATCTATTTACAATTTGACAGTAACAGATATAGGGCTAAGACAATGTATTTAATGTTTAAATATATTATTCAATTAATGTAGTAGTATGCACGACTTTTTGCACCAAGTTCATGTGAGAGGAAAAAGTAGACCACTAGGTATTGGTCACTAATTTGGTGGGTCTTTAACACCTATAATTTCTTGAATACCGATGGATAAAAATAAATGCTATAGCCTATAATTAACGGTTAATGCGAACACGATAATGTTACACACCGATAGCCATACGAGAACTACATGCAGATATAGACATGCCACAGTTCGCTACTGCGAAAATATAAAGTGGTAATATTGGACTAGGAATTCATGGCATGATTGTTTAACTGGCGGGTTCGGTTGCCCCGTTCGGAAGATCTGCCGGAATAAGAAGAGTTCTTCCGAGCTTCTTCTGTGTCTTCCACCCGATAGTCGGAGATGTTAATCACGTATTCAAAACAAGGCGGCAATTCGACATACAAATGTATAAACCGTACAAACTGAGTAATAAACTAGAACAAATAAAATGTTTAGAATTTCTTTTTCAAATAGCACATTAACAATAAAAATCTCTGAAAAAATACATTAAAAAATGATATAGTTTTCACTTCCGGCAGACGTCCGTTCGATTGGGATTTTCTTCTAAGCGTTTCTAAAGCTTCTCGGAAGCTATTCTCTTGGGCTCAAACAACCAAGACTGTTGACAAACAAGTCTGTCAGGTGAGGTTCTCGCAAAAATAGTAAGATGCTAATTTGGCAGCTTTCACCAGGGCCAAGTTCAATTACATTTATGTACAATTATTGCAGTGGTAGCTTTTAAACATTTTTAAATGAAATTCAGAAACTAGGAAATGTTTGGGCCTACAGTCCTCGGACTGGCAGAGGTTGATCATAACCTGAAGATGACTTATTGATTATGAGGTCATTAGGTCCTGGTCACAGTGACAATGTTCCCTAACAGGTCACAGTCACCTGCAACAGGGAAACTGTTTTAGTCTAGTCCAGATTTCAATAAATGTGAGAGGTACAGGCGTTTTGTTAGTATTTGGTCCAATATAATTTTTTAGTATAATTTGGGTATGCTGAATTCAAAGATATATGTTGGCCATCTAACAAATGATTTTTTGTAGGTCAAAATGGCGGAAAACAAAATGGCCGCCAAATTAAGATATTTCTAATATAAATATGTAATAGTATTACAATTATCCCAAAATATGTGTTTTTTTATCAAAGTTATGTGTAACATAGTAACAGATTAAATTAACAACACTTTTTTTTCAAAGATAAATAACCTTTAATCCAAATGTGTGCTCCGTTAGGAGAAAAAAGCAATTAAAAACCCACTCTAACTTGCATATTTCGCCAAAAAGATGATTATCAAATAATTCACGTTGGTTATAATTGCAAAACTATTGCTGAATACAGTATACTAATTTCATATTTGGAATCACTTTACAGGACAGAAGCTAAATCCATAAACTGTTTATCATATAATAGTTTCAAAATAATATATATATTGAAATATTTGCTTTATTATTAGGTTATTTAACATTGTTCTGTACAATACGGAGATATATTTGGACGAGTACCCAGCTGAGAAAACCATATTGGACGAGCCGCTAGGCGAGTTCAATATGGTTTTCTCAGCTGGGTACAAGTGCAACCTCCCTACAACAGCAATTTGGCGATTTGAGTTATAAGACTTGGCTGAGATATTATATGCCAACAAACATTGTCAGCAAGTTTGGTGAAGATCGGATGAAAATTATTCGGCTTAAAAGAGCGGACAAGGCTAAATTCCCCGTTTTTCAAGTTATTCAAGGACTATAATCAAAGAGTGCCTGGTACAATTTGGCTGGTTATCGAAATTGGCCGAAATGTAATGCCCACAAACATTGTCAGCAAGTTTGGTGAAGATCCGACCAAAACTGAATTATAGAGCAGACATGTTTTGGATGCTGACAGCCCGTCCGTTGCCATTCATAATCTTCTCTATTTTGTTTCTTAACCGTTAAATAAAAACTGCTGAGGTAGCTATTCAAGCAGTCAGGGCTGATACCAATTTCTAGGTTTCGTCCGGAACGGCTTCTTTAAGCGACTTTTCAAATATTCCAACATCTGATGATCCTTTTTACTGTATTTTTAAGTTTTTGATTATTAACGAACGTTTTAATATCTAAATCAGATAGCATTGTTATCCATTGAATCGTTTTTGTGTGTTGTAAACAAAAACAAACTCAAATTAAATCCAGATTTCAAGACGCATACTCAAACCCTGTACATAGAGCGCCTACTTCATCCGATTTACATTCGGAACATTTTCACGCGTTTCGGGCTTTATCGTATGTTTAACATGGGACTGTTGAACCGTCCAAATACAGAAAATACAGGATTTTTTGTACGCGCGTGCGTCCAAATACAGAAAATACAGGATTTTGTACGCACGTGTATCCAAATACCGTAATATATTGTACGGTCACGTGTTGCAAATGAACGTTCGCGATTGGATAGATAAAATAGGTATAGAATAATTCATGTTAATTTACCGCCTTGAGTTCATACAGTTGGTAATGCTTTTATCGCTAATACATTATCTGTATCTGTGCATAAGAGCCCAGTCTTTTTACATTCACATCTGAGGGTCCTACATCCAGATGTACACTTGCAAGCAATGAACTCAATACAAACTTGAGGAATTGGATCACGGGTAATAATAACTGGCTTTAGTGTGACATCTGCCACATTCCATCCCATGTCGGAAGGTGCAGGCAATTCTGAATTGAGAACATTTGATTTGTTCCATACCAAGGCTTGATAATGAGCTCTTCTAATGTGAAATGAGCAAGCATCACTGTGTTCAGGACTTTTAGACCTGCCAAACATTTTGAGCACTGTCAATACTACAGCATCTTGGCCATACACTTTGCAGATAAAATATTCATAGTTTTTCATTACTTCATCAGACAGTTGTCCATATCCAAGACCTTCTATAAGTTTTGCACTGGCTGTAAACACTTTAAAAACAGATCTTTAGAGATTCCACAGAAATTTGATGTTGTGTCACAGCAAGTGAGTGCATGAAAGGCAAGTAGATTTTTACGCAACACTTATTGAGGATTTTATTTAACACTGTGTTGACTTGAATGTATTTTCATTTTTTCACTGTTTCAGCCATCATCCATACTTTTGCATTTATTTCGTGCAAGTGGCATAGTAAGAGCAAATACATCAGTATCTCTGACAGAAACAACAACAGTGACACAATTTGATCGTTTACTGCTGTGAACAGCATGGAGAATGATTCTTGTGTCAGCTTCCTTGCGTTTAGCCTTTAATTCATCCAAATTAAGTTTAATGACAGTGTTTTCAACAGTTTCTTCATCCTGAAAGCCGACGCCAACAACCAACGTCTGTAGGTGATTGCATTATCGGCTTCTGATAAAAATGTACTACGTCAATTTTATTTGCTGGAAGTGCCAAAACGTTACACCAGAATTCAAATAATTCATTGATATGTGCAATCCACCCATTCTGGGGCACTGCCCATTTCAAATCCACAAGCTTAAAGTAAAGAGCCTGATCAACAGTTATAACTGAATGTGACTGTCCCAGTCTTTCTGATATATGCATACACTTCTGAACAATAGTGTTAAATATCTCGATATCTCATTCTAAGTAAGATTCGGCGGAAAAAACATGACCAGTTTCAGGATCCATTGATTCCAGGTTTTGTTTTTCAGCTAAAGATGTGTCTACTAGTATGTCACTGTAGCTCAATCTGTGTCCTGCACTATGAAATAGGTTAACTAAATGTTTAAACCTAGTCATCTAGTGCTATGTACTTGCAAGTCCTGTGTGTTTAGGGGTCCATTTTTTTTACCATCACTCACTCCATAAAAAATATCTTGTGCTACACTTAATAATTTTGTTTGCCTATCAGATTCAGGATCTTTATCGTCATATTCTTCATCTAGAAACTCTTGGCCACCATATGTTGAATTCAGAAACATGAACAGACACTCCGGAACAGAATTTACTGAAACATCTTCAGTCACACCCAGTCCAGAATGTCCTTCCAGAGAGATCATGTCAGCCCTTAATTTTAGTGCTACGTATCCAGTTGTCAAGAAGTCGTCACTGGAATTATATTTCTGTATTGTCAGCCGTTCATCACTATTACCAGTAGTATTATAATGGGCATATTTAAGCACTGACACAAAACATTCATATGGAACAAGAAGTGTATTCCTTTCATCAGAATATATAAATAGCGGAGTTACATACTAAAACTGGTTTCTCAGTTTACGTTGTAGGGCTTCTTTGAAAGATGATACACTAGAATTAAATGAATGACAAACAATTGTTGAAGAAGTCTCTTCAGTGCGTATGCGGTATCTGTTGCAACTGTCTGAAAGCTGCAGTATTTGCGATTTCATTGCAGCATACCCACCTTCCATGTAAAAGAAAGATCATGGCAAGACCCATATTTGAGTTGTCCGACTTGGTTTTGCGAAAACCGTATCTAAAAGAATTAAAGTTTTTTATGATATTTGCCCTCCGTTGACATCAGAGAGTCATAATCGCACTGTGTCGTCATGTTTAGCATCCTTTAAAATACTATCACTGACTAGTTATATTAAAGAGTTTTTCATGTTTCTTTTTTTTTTCTTGACAGAACATACACATTTCTTAATTTAGTAGGAGTATATGGTAAGTTTGATGAGGATGCAGCTTAATCTGATGTTTGTTCCATATTAAACTTAGCTTTGACTGAAAAGTATGTATTAGTTCTTTGTGCACAAAATTAAAATAACACTTTCAACGTTTTTTGTCATTTTCATCTATTTTTTTTTTCAATTCTACTATTGGCCAGTGCTAATGGCTTCATATTTAGAAAAAATCTCTAAACAAGTCTTGATTCAGCACACTCTTTTAGAGATGTTATGCCTTGAGGTTGTTTAGTCTAAAGTTTTGTCAGATTTTGCCTCCTGACAAATGATGCACTTCTGTGCTATCTTGAAATGGTCTCTTGAGATGCAAAGTCTTGACCATTCTTACTTTGGAATATTTTAAAACCTATTAAACAAAATAATATTTATTACTTATCATTCACAAGCAATTATAGTATATAAAAAGCTAGCATTAACAGATTCTTATAAATGAACTTATCACAGATACTGAAAATTAAAATAAATACAATTTCATCAGATCTTAAAATATAACGAAGTATATAAAGCGAAGCATCTCTGAAAAAGTTTAGAAATAAAATATACATGTATATTTGACCTACCTGTAAAAACAACTTCGAAAAGTCCTGATTCCATGAAGTATTCATGACATCTCTAAAACCTTAATGATCATGAGAGTGTGTTCTTGTCAGAGTTAATGTACATTAAATAACAGGTAAAACACTCCAGAGTTTAGATTAAGACTTTTAAAACATGATTTGACTCAGATTGTTATTGTGATAGAGACCTGGATTGTTTATACTAATTAAGTTCACATTAGCCTTAATCTTAATCCCTGTCATACTTAATTTTCATCAATAATTATGATTCTAAGGTATTAGAAAGTTGATTATTAAATAGAATGATCTTACCAGGATAAAATACGTTTTACATGTTATTCTGTTCATTACAAACAATGTCATGTTAATTAAGTTTTAACTTCCCCATTGTTTATTTTTTCTTAAATGAGTAGTTAGTATTATGATGGTGCGGAGCCCTATTTGACCTCATTTAACCTATGACCCTTGTTCAGGACTGGTCAATGCCGGACAATTAAAAAACCACAGGTTTTACTAAACTTTGTAAAAACCTCTGATTTAACTTCCAAAGGTATTAACAAACCAAAAAAACATATATTTTATATAAAATATATTTCATTAAAAAGTCATAAGAAACTTTAAAACCCATACTGAAAAAACAAGTAGCCTATTTCATAACCTCTTAATACAATGTAAACACATCAGTTACTACGCTTAAATCAGGAAGTAAAGACACATATTTATCCAACCGAGAGAACTTCCGCATTGCTAGAACGTTCTATCAAAATCGTGACTGTGTTATTGCATCAGATATTTATCAACTTAGGTACGCCATTTTAAAAAATTATAACAAAGGATATGTCTTATAAAATTAAATAATTAAAGAAAGGACTTATACAGATATATGATTATTCGAGACTTTTACAAAGATACTATATATCAGAGGATGGATACAACAGCACGATGTAAGAATAGAATTTGCTATACTGTGACAAATATTCTGGAATTTGGATAAGAACGGACTTATTGAAAAAACAATTGATCAATTAATAAAATCGAGTAAAAAGGATATGATTTTAGACTCTAATAACAAGGGATATGTGAAAATATTATTGAGAAATGAAAAGAAAGGATTTAGTACCGTACACACCTAGGACATTCACCGGCAGTGTAATATTGTATCAGACGACACACTAGGACTTTCTTTGCTAGTATAATCAAAGCGCTCAAAGCGCTGATGGTGGCTGCTAATCAATGTTTAAAATATTACAAAGAAAGCGACAACTGAGGAATTGTTAATATAAACCATAAGAATTTTTTTTTAATATTCGGCTTTGGTTTCAAAATTAATCCTTTTTCATTGCCAGCCATTGTTTACATACACACTGATTCAGTCTTTAACGAATAGTTTTGATCCTTTTTGATTATTTGTGACGAAAACTACAACATAAATTACATCGAAGATGTTTTACTATGAATAAATAATATAAGCTTCTTCTCCAAATCATTCAGCTTTTAAGATTTCTTTTTAAAGCTTTTTGGCAGTGTCTGTCATGAATTATTATACACACTGATTTAGTCCGTATCAGATAGCTGTGGGTTTCATGAGACTTTTGTGAAAGAAAACAACACAAACATGCACGGACAAATGTACCTCAGAATGCCAGTTCTGCAGCCAGTGTATTTTAGAGGTGCATTAATTATCACTCCATCTGTTATACTCAAATGTTCGCTAGACATAACAGCAGGCTTCGCAAAAATGCTGGACATTAAGTCAGACAAACTTACAACTTTAGTCAGACCGAGAAAAAAAGTCGAAACTATGTAACTGGCGAAACGAAACCGTTTTAGTTTTTATACATATATTTGTATCCAGATATATATTTGTATCCAGATATACTGAAACGCACCATGAGGAAACCAGCATAGTGCATTTGCGACCAGCATAGATCCAGACCAGCCTGTGCATCCGCGCATTCTGGTCAGAATCCATGCTATAGCTTTCAAAGCCTATTGCAACTAGAGAAACTGTTAGCGAACAGCAAGGATCCTGACCAGAGTGGTGTGCGGATGCGAAGTTTGATCTGGATACATGCTGGTCACAAATGCACTCTGTTGTTTTTCTCATGGTGCGACTCGAATGAATTTAGCTGAAGTGAGCAGAATCTGTCTCGAAACAATTCAATTTTTAAGTTGGTTAAATCTGTTATCCGACGACTTGCTACAGTCTGACAGATTGCCGTTTCAAAAAGGCGAGTATTAGTACTATCGCTGAGCCCACTTTCACGGGCTTACAAGTTGATGAAATCGTGATACAGTAGCACAACTTAGTCAAAGCGAGCTTGCAACACTTCTCAGCTTGGGCGACCTGTGGGTTTCCACGTTGATAAGTCGTGTTTTGTCAGACGAAATTATACCGAATACATGTGTATCTATGCATACATACAGTATCTTATATTGTACATTTGCTGAAGGAAGATTATCCGTGAGGGAATATTATTCAGAAAACATACATGTCTTTGATTCTCACGGCAGGTCACATTGCAAACAATATCGAATGAATTTTAACTGAATGTTCTTTTATTTTTGTTCACTCCCGTATTGCTAAGCATGTTTTAGTATATTTTGAACTGTACATGTTCAAGTTATATCAATAAAGTACTGTCCTGTTCATAAATCATCTCACTAAATTTGCGCTAATTAGTGTTAATTGGCAGTATCAACGTCTGAGGAAATCCATATCACTGCTGATTATCGATTTTCTATAAATAGCCTAATTAACATGTGGTCATATTTTTGCGTGCTTGAAACGAAAACGAGACAATGCAGTCGAAAATTCAGTAATATTCTCAAATCACTAGGGTTGCATTAATATAATATCTTACAATTTGATATCTATGACGAACATTTAAGTTTGTTCTGACATATTTGAAAAGTGTTACAACTTGCTGGAAAAGCTATCAGAGGTACAAACTGGTATTGTCTATGGACCGGAAATATTTGGAAACTTTTCCGTTGAAATTCCGTTTCTATTTTTAGCCGCGGATTATTGCTAGCAGAAGTCATTGTTCTTTATCAAATAAAGCCTTAAATTTCGGGAGTTAAACATGTGACACTGCGGTTAGGAAACATTTTTGAATTGTCACTCTGGATTCCCGGGCTAAGTTTCTATATATATATAAGCTACCTTTTCTACGTTATAAGCTACGTGACCTCTGGGGCAGTACTATGCAATAGCTAATCAATATCATCGCTCCAGTTCAGGTGACATGAGGTCATCGTTTATTCACGTGACCATAAATTAGCATATTTGTATTCATACACGTGGTTGTTTTAATTAAAACGTTGACTTCAGTTTGTATTGATTTTAGTCGCCGAATTAACATTAAAAATGGTATTAAGGCATATATTGTGGCTTTGCCTATTCTGCACGTTGTGTAGATAATTGTTTACCTGGAAAGCTTGGAACTATTTTTGGTTGTGTTGTTAGGATGGTCTTAAGAACTGACAAGATTTCTCAAACGGAGTATTCTTTTTGACACTGGTGGCAGCAGCCACCAAAAACCATACAACGACAGAATTGAAGGAATGAAACTTTAAAAACGTTAAACAAATTATTAGGTAGTTACAAACGCAGAACTTTATTTTACAGCTGCCAAATTGATAATGTACTTTCAAGCACAACGATGAAAACACACAGATATCAGGAAATAAAAAACAAATGTTGAAAAATCGTACTCAGAAGATAAAAATTTATTGAAGCGTGCTTTAAGTATTGGAACTTTAATCAAAAACAGGAAATTAATCGAAGAAATATGTACAGACTTGAATTGGTAACAAAATCAGCTTTTAACAGTAGAAATTTGTGTATGAATTCCATGTATAATGTTCACGGTTATTTATAGTAACGTTTACACTGTAAACGCACGTCACTTCCGTTCAATTTTATTTCTATATATTTATGATTTTATTTATAGTAACGTTTACAATGTAAACGCACGTCACTTCCGTGTACAATGTTCACGTTTATTTATAGTAACGTTTACAATGTAAACGCACGTCACTTCCGTGTACAATGTTCACGTTTATTTTTAACATTAGTGAAATTTCTATGTATTTATACTTCTATTTATAGTAACGTTTACAATGTAAACGCACGTCACTTCCGTATACGCTTTTGGGAGTAGTATGGAATACATTACCAACTTTTAGTAACATCTCGAAGCCGATAAAGCGGGACAGATCTACCTATCATAAAAATCAATAAAACCAATAATCCAATATCATCGCTACCGGACGGATTCGTTGATTTCCGTACTAATTGTTGTTGTTGTAATAACACGGGGGTGGGGGGTGGGGGGGATCGATAATTAATAGCTTTGGTCATTATCTGATGCATTTACAGGCGGGCGGTTTGCTAAACGATATACTTGAATTGAATGAAGTTTTGATAATTATTAAAGTGAAAATCGGAACAAGTCGAAAAAATTTATATAATACTTTATTAATTGTCAAATAAAAGTAGTATTTAAGAATATGAATATGTTATCTAAAATATTTAGAAATCGTTACATTTTATATATCGAACACAGATTTACTTTCTTTTTAATACATGAAACATCATGCTATGTACAGAAAAGAAATATTAACGCACAAGAAACTGTCTGTAAATAAAATAAATATTCAAGAATATGAATATGTTATCTAAAATATTTAGAAAGCGTATATACATCCTCTATACGCGCTTTCTTTCACATATTATGAACATTAGAATATGAGCTTTTGTTTCTAAACTATTTTCAAAATTCTGAATCACTAACGTTTTTCAATTTTCACCGTAAAAGGTAGTAAAAACAACAAATTCTCATGTATTTCCATAACATAAAGTTTGTCAGTAATTAGTTTTAAAGCCTTCATAAGAAATATAGCTTTTTTTCAAGATATATAAAAAGTATTTTTGTTGTCGAACGATCTGGAGGCCGGTCGCTTTAAAGAAAAAGAAGTATAGAAATAAGACTTATACTTTTAAAAGGAAATACTTAACCCTCACATGCTGGACACGATTGGTTATTCCTTTGCAATCAGTGTTGATCATGATCAGCCTGCACATCCGTGCAGACTAATCATGATCTGCACTGTCTGCCATTCAGCTAGTAACTGGTATGCACACTTTTCATAATTAATGGTACTGTCCAAATTGAAAAATAGACAAGTTCATTATTGTAATTTAGCATGGTAAGGATTAAGTTTCTTATATCGTGCCTAAATAGAAATATCATATTTGCGTGACTTGAATAAGTACTGCTGACAAATACTACTACCATAGTATACTTTAACTATAAATATATTGTTACAGGAAAAAAACTGAATGACAATAACTTCATCAATATCTCAATTTAAGAATAGCAGACTTAACTAAGTAATAACTTAAGATTTTTCGTGAAATTTGGGCCAGGATCTTTACTCAGTAAATATTTACGGAACAACTCCATTAACGATGTGAATTCTAAATTTGTACTGATTTTTCCTACTGTCTTACGATTCGTGAAATAAGAGTAAAAATCTTAAAAAATCAAAATTCCTGAATGAAAGGGAAAAGACTATGTAAAGACAGAAGAAAGTTAAAGACATATATTACAACGCAAAAACCATAAAACCATAAAAATACCTATCACTTATAGCAAAGAGCTATAAAAATAATGTATTTTTAGTTCTTTGCTTATAGTAAGTGGGGTAACATATCTTTTATGACCCGCCTTGAAACAACACTGACCGGATATTGTTTACCCCTAGGCAATATTGTAATACACAATAAAAGTCAAAGAGTAATTTTAAGATATTTGTTACAATTAAATCATTTTATGCTTAATGTGATTGTGTGCAATCTTGAGACTAAAACAAATAATAGATATCGCATTTTTTTTAAAGCGAATGATTAAAGAATGTACCAAAAACATGCATTAATTTAAGAATACAGAATAATATATACAAAGTAGGTTCGGAAAGAAGCAGAATTATCAGTTCGTCAAGGCTATCTTTCAAATTAAAGTTTGGTCATATTATGAATAATAGAAAATGATTTTTTTTTGTTTCAAAATTATTAAAAAAATCCCATATGAAGAAAAAAAAGATGACCGCGTCGGAGATCGGACCCGGACCGCCGCGGCAATAAAAAAGTCTCCAGATCGTTCGGCAAAAAATAATATAGGTATCTGGAAATTAATCATCGCTATATTTCTTAAGAATGCTTGGAAACTCAATTACTGACAGACTATATTTTACGGAAACACATGAGAATTAGTTTCTTTAAGTATTTTTTGCGATAAAATTAAAAGCATTTGTATTTTTAAGGCGAATTGAACACTAAATCCTCCATAGCGTTATTTTAAACGACAGCGGATCTAGGTTTCGGCGTTTCTGAGTTCAACAATTAATTTATTCTAATTTGTCTAATTACAATCTCAGTTGTTGTTTTTTTGTCAGTGTGAAGTTGCCTACAATTCATAGGCTTTGAACTATATGTACCGACAAAGTCAGACTAGCAGACGATAATATTTTCCGTAACAGCTTCCGAGTACTTACGGATAACGGCGGAAAAAGCCGGAATTTTTTAAGAAATGTTCACTGTACACACTAAAATGTAAAAAGGACCAAACAAACCATTAAAACATTTAGAACAAATTACACATAACGAAACCTGAATAATTTTTCTACATTTTTAGGGGTATCGAATTTTTGATTATTTGCGGAAAAATATCTCATTTTATCTGTTATATTTGAAAAAGTCAGTTTTTTACCCGTTTCCTACAGAGTCTATATGAACTGAGGTGGGTCTATTTAAAGTCAAAAAGGACCAACCAAATATTAAAATATTAAAAAAATATATATATTCATAATATCCGGAATAAATTAAACTTTAATTTGTGGGGTATCGAATTTTTGATTTCCAAATAGAACTTTTTCTATTTAAGTTTAAGTATTTTTTTCCTTCTTTGTTTATATAGGCAAATTTATCGATTTTCCGATAGATCGATGTTACTAAAAGTTGGTAATGATAACGTTTATGATACATTTTTGTTAGTAGTAAAGAATATTACGTTCTTGATACATTTTAACTCATTTTATTAAAATAATTTATAATTGTTTGTTCATTTACTCTTTGATTGTTAACTTTTAGTATTTTATACAATAAATCATAAATGTTTATACCATCTTGTAACATTTTAATGAAAAATAAACAATAATAACCACAGAGTGTACTTGTTTTGTCTTGATATTGTATGTTGTTATACTTAACCCCAGGTATATATCTAAATACTTCTTTCGGCGGAGGAAGTCCAAATGGATCGAAGTACAAAGTATTCAAGTAACAAACGCAATGTGTTCCAGGACCAACAGAGTCGTCCAAATTTATAATTCCACATTCTTTATTCAATTTTGTTTTTGGTAAATTATTTCTACTAAATACACCCCTAAAGTTTGTTATACCGAGTTGTTTTACCCATTGTTCAATTTCAAAGTTAGAAATTGGTTTGTTTATAATTTTTTTTTTTACTATAGGAATTCGTCTGTAAGGTCTCCGTTGAGAATCAATCTGTAGTCCTTTTCCACTTAACAAAGATGTAATCAAAGGTATCCCTAGACTAGCGGCCAGCATGCCTAAAAACCCACCGTTTTGTTTTTGTTTTTGTGTTAATTTAATCACTCCAGATCCTACTAGTTGCTTTCTTTGATTAGGATTAAGATATGGTGATATTATATTTCTCTTATCATTAGCTACTGAAATCATACCATTTCCAAGTATTTTACTAACACCGGTACTGACCAGCCCAGAGAGGGGTCCGATGCCTAGAGGAGCTATTATTTTTGGAGCTATTTTTGCCGCCATTGGAAGAATTGTTTTTCCTATTAAACCAGCCAAAGCTCCTAAAAATCCACCATTTTGACCTTGACTGGACATTTGTTTTTTTGAAATTGTAATTTCTAATCCCTTATTATTTCTAACAGACTTTTCAATTTGATTAATTTGTGTTTTTGTTAAAAGTAAAGGGAAGTTTCCACGCAATTGTTCATGTTTTAATCTAAAAGTATGTGGAATTTTATTATTATAAGCTTGTGCTAAATTTTTCTTTTGTCCATCTGTAAGGTTAACTTTATATTCAATATAATTTGATGTCATTATATATTTAAAATTTATTTTATTTAAACAATAACAAGTTCATTTCAAATAGTATTTATTTCAACTGTTTCTTCATACAATACAATTGCGTAAACACGAATATTAGCTGCTGGTTGCCTATTAAATTTAGCTGTTAATGTAATAATCTTAGGATCTTCTGTTACTACTTCCTTTTTATATTCTAAGTTAAAATGAATAAATCCAAATAAATTATAAAAGTTTGATCTATTTAGCAGACTTCCAGTAGTCTTATTATTTTGTTTATAATAATAATTAATTACATCGTCAATTATTCATGATATACTTGTGTATTCTGTTTCTGGATAAAAAACACCATTACCAACTTCAAGACGGCAGGAGCTTAAAGTGCAATCATGATTATTAGCATTTACCTTAAATGTATCTAATAAATGCGGGTTCTGTTGTTGTGAATTACTTTTGGTAGTTCGTTGTAAATAAATAAATAAATACAGTTGTGGTTTTGTTATACCAGCTGTTATTCTAAAGACTATATCAACTTGCCTTGCATCAGTTGACTGTGTTATCATTTCCCGAAGGTATGACCATCTTGCTTTTGTAAATCTTTCATAAATTAGATTAAGCCCAAATTCATTGAAAATTAAACGTGGAACCCATAGAATTAATTTTGTTACAATTACTCTACTAGCATCAGCAGCATTAGCTCTAAAAATTAATTCATCATCATCCGTCAGCTGCAGTCTTATTTGAATTTGACTTGGAGGTATAATATAAGTTTCTAAACCCTGAAAAAATGAATAATTATTTAACGGAATCTTAGCATTTACCTCACTACCACCTTGGATTAATACCTTTCTAACTTCAAAACCTTTATTATAATCGTCATTATCTTTTCTGCTTTCAGCAACAGCACCAGTATCTAAAAAGATAAATTCATTTGTTCCAGTTGAGTCTGCATAATCTTTAGACAATTCAGCCAAACTCTTTACATTTATTACTTTGTATAAATTATTACAATCATATACAATTTTTCCATTTTGTTTAACCACTAACTGATAAATTAATGAAGCTGCATTATTAATTAAAGCAACCTGATCTCCATCAGCATAATTAGCACCATCAGCAAGTTTATTAACCATAAAACTTACTTCAAAATAACCATTAAACCAATCAAAATATGAGCTTCTATCATTAATTGTAAAGTGATATCCGTTTTGTTGTGAATTATCAATAAGATCACAATGAATATAAATTGTATCCACAGGGTGTGTTATATTTGGTGCTGTAGTTCCCCATTCAGTATTTCTCAATGCTTTTTTCTCAAATCCAAGCAGTGTATGAAAATTTGACATTCTTAAATCCAACATAAAATTATCATGAATTGAAATCAAAATCTTAAACTACTTAAATCAAATTCTAAACTTATTGGAGCAATGTCTGATTTATCAAATTTAAAATCATCATTGGTTTTTAATGTTTCTCTGATATAATTATTAATGTCTATATAACTGTAAGACCATTTTGAAATATAATATCTTTCCATTCTTTACCATTATTATAACGAATTCTTTTATTATCATATTCATCACTAATATTATGCCAAGAGTAAGTCATAGTGTTAATACTATCCAAACCAACAGCATAAGTTTTATTTTTATCTAAAATTAAAGAACGACTAAATCTAATTGTAAAATCACTTGGAGTATTTTTGTTATCATCTTTAACTGTTTCAGAACTTAATACTATTTTTTGTTCCATTTATATATTCAAGAAAAATAATTTTTATATAACATTTCATGTTCTTTTGGTAACAATTCATTCATTTTTAATAATTCATCAATTATACTAATACCTTCATTTTTTAGTTCTTCATTATTATTTCTAGCATCAATTGAACCACAAATTAACTCCAAGTCATTAGCCAATTCTTCTGGATTACATTGGACAAACGTCATAACCCTGTCCTCTAATTACTTTTTTAAATTTCATAGATCTTTTATTGATAGGCAATCCTGATTTTTCTGTTAATTCTTTAAATATTTTTCTAGAATGAATTGAATGCTTTTTATTATTGTTATATCTTTTATTAATTAGATCAATCAAATCATTATCTACTTTAGTGTTAATTACTTCTTTTCCAGTTATTCTATCTTTAGCAATTAATTTGTTTTGACCATAAAGTTTATTAAGATCAATAATTAAATTTCCATATTGACCATTTGGTGAAACTTTATATGGGTTATGATATCATTCCTTTTCCCATATATTTTCCTTGTTTTAGAATATCATTGATTACTTCTCTATATTTTTATAATTATCCGACTCAGTTATAATTGCTTCTCTTTGCTTCAGATCAAGATCTGTGGGGTTTTTCATTCTAGTATTGCACCAGATATACTACCCAATTTTTTTATTTTCCTTGATACCTTTTCTATGATATCCTCTACTTCTTCCCTAGTCATTTTTTCATCAGGATTTTCAGATTCAGTGTGAAAAAATTCAAACACTTCTTGTGGTGTTTTATATTTTTCTGTATCTAAAAGTGTCAAATCTATGTCTTTATTTAATACCTTTGGATCGAATGTATCAAATGACAATTCTTGTTCTGATTCTTCGGTTGTATCTTTAGTTGTATCATCAGTTGTTTCAGTTATTCCCATCTTTTTTCTTCCATAATCTTCTAATTCCCGAAATTCATCTCCCCAATCTATTGGTGTATAGGGAGCCGGTTTTGATGGTAATAACGGTTGCGGTTCTTGGAATAGCTGTGGTAAACCTTGATATGTTTGTATGTCTTTCATTTCATTACCTAGTAACGCTAATTGCTCCTTAATTCCAGGTAATGCTTTTAACTGACTTGATAATTGTTCTTTTTGACTTTCTATTCCTTCAGTAATTGGTTTATAAATTCCGGTGTAGATATCCCGATTTGTAGCTTTTTTAATTTTTCCTCTCATTATTTCTTCTTTCTTAGCTCTCATCTTTTGCCCGACTAAGTTTTTTATTATTCTCATTTCATTACGTTTTGATTGCATTTATATAATAATGTAAGATAATGTAAAATAATGTAAGATAATGTAATATTATTATATAATGGAAATTCCAAATTATGATACAAAAAGTAATGCCAAGCACAATAACTTTAAACAAATTAAACAATATCCTTTTATGCCAGATTCATGTTTTAGAATGTTAATATGTGGATCTTCTGGATCTGGAAAAACAAATACATTAATGCATATGATACGAGAACCTCTTATATATTATGATAAATTATACCTATATGCTAAAAACCTAGAACAATCTAAATATCAGGATTTAATAAATTACTTAAATGGAACTGCAAGAAAAATTAAAGTAGATCCAAATGAAATACTCAAATATTCGGCTGATCCCAACCAAATTGAACCTTGTGAGAATCTTGAATCAGAAAAACAAAAAGTAGTAATATTTGATGATTTTGTATGTGAAGATAAAAAGGTTCAAAATGAAATAACAAAGTACTTTATTCAAGGACGTAACAAAAACTGTTGTGTTATTTATTTAAGTCAGTCTTACTATAAAGTACCAAAAGATATTCGGATTAACTGTTCACATTATATCTTATTTGAAAGTCCAAGTAAACGGGAAAATGATATGATTTGTAAGGAACAAAATATTAACCCTATCTCTTTTGCTAAAGCAACAAAACAAAAATATGATTTCTTATATATTGACAAACAAAGGAAGTTTTTAAGAATAAACTTTACAGGAATTATATAATAATTATATAATGGGAGTTTTTAATGGTGTAAAACAAATAAGTGAACCTGGCAGTATAAGTAAAGTTAAATTTGATATTGATTTAAGTGATTATGCTACTAATAACAATTTAAAAAACTTAAAAAGGAAACGGAATCATATCTTCACAGAAATGAGGAACTTGATAACACAAGTGAGTGAGTGAGTGAGTTGGATTTTACGGCGAATCGACACAAAATGGTCAAATATCGCCGGTTGATAACACAATGAACAGAGCATTAGATATGGGAGGTAATAACCTTATAAACCTAGGAGATCCAGATAAACCCAACGATGCAGTTTCAAGACGGTTTGTGTATAACAAAGTTCAAAGTGTAATAGATGACTATAATCTTGAAGACATCAAATCTATAAAACAGACATTAGAAGAAGAAGTAAAGAATATTGAAGATTTAACAAAAGATTTTAAAAAGAATTCATTATTAATAGTTGAATAACAAGATAAAATTGAAGAAGAAATGAAAGCTATGCTTGATTCTATTAAAGAACTTGAAGAGAAATCTGATTTGACAGATGACAACATAAAAGAAGTATTTAGAGTCAATTTAAACATTTTACACAATCAACACAAGGAATTAAAAGATAGTATGATTAAACATGAAGAACTAAAAGACAAGATTATTGAAGCTGAGAAAAAGTTACAAAATATGTATCAGTTAGAAATCAGAACAGAAGTAAATAAACTAAATACTGAAATGACGAAAGGGAATCAAGATTTACTCGACACATTTTCAAATAAATTTGCAGAATATAAATCTGAACTGGAAAAGGCAGCTTCACAAAGAGGTGATGACCATGACACAGCATTAGATAACCTTGAAAAAGAGCTCAGTTCTAAAATAGATGACTTTAAGAAACAACTTCGAATTTGGATTAGTACTGTTGACACACGTCACAATTTAAAGTATGCAGACTTAAGTAAACTTACAAAAAAATTACAAGAAGATATGACGCAGCTTAATGCTAAAGTTGAAGAACATAAAAATGAACTGGACTTTGTAGTTGAAAAATCAGTTAAACAAGGGGAATCAATTACTGCTAATACTGAAGCAATTAACACAATTACTGATCAGCTAGAAAATTTTAAGAAACAATTTGTAGACATGATTAGTAATGTTGATGTACGTCATGATTTAAAGTACGCGGAATTAAGTACACTTACAGGTTTATTACAAAAAGATATTAATGAATTTAATGATAAAATTAAAAAAATAATAAATGATCTGGACTCTGTAGTTGAAAAATCAGTTAAACAAGGAGAATCAATTACTGCTAATATCCAAGCAATATCTACTAATACCCAAGCAATTTCTACCAATACTGAAGCAATTAATATAATTAATGATCAGCTGGATGCATATGATAAACAAGACGTTGTTTTTGAAAAAAGAATAGACAATATATATCATGAAAAAAAAAGTTCTGATGAAGTTACAACAAAACGAGTTGATGATTTAGCTGAAGTAATTCTTAAACTTAAAAAGAAAGACAAAAAAATAAAAGAAGAATTGGAAAAAGAAATAGAGAAGGTAAAACGTGAAGTGTTTCTTTTTGAATACAAAAGTAAAGATGATCATGTTATATCACGCGACGGCCTTAAAAGATATACTCGCATATTGATATCAATGAGAAAGTATTATGATAACCACAGTGACTGGATATTATCATTATATACTTTGAAGGATGCGGATTATATTGAAGGGGAAGGCCTGGTTAATGTGGGCTATTTTGATTTATTTAATTTGGAATCTGGAAATATCGTAGATTATAAAGATTTTATAAACATAAACCAAGAATATAAACTAGCTGTACCGGATGTGTCTTTAAAGAATGAGTTTTCAGTCAAAAAAGCCGGGATTTATATAATAGATACTAGGTTTTATTTAAAGTCAACTAGTTTGAGGGAAGCATACCCAATCCTAATATCACGTTTAGTTTTTAGGTGGTGGCGAGAGGGTTTTATTGGTGAATTTCCCTCCGGGAGTGTAAATATAACACCCGTGATTAGTGACATCAGTAACATCAGTGACCTTAGTGACTCTGATTTAACATCCATCAACACGTCAGTATATGTGTATGAGAAAAAAATCAAAATTTATCTAACAGAAAAGACAATGTTTGACATTAATCCTTATAACGGCGATCCATTATTGGATGATGTAGGATTTCTTCTTTTGCCAGGTAGTTATGTCAAATTCTATATATTGGAGGAATATATAAATTATAAAGACAGTAAACTTTTGAATTAAATCATTATTTAAAGTTTTAATTAATTACTGTGTTTTTATTTAACTGGAATAATTAATATAATGGGAATATTCAATAATATAAACGAAAAAGTAAATAAAATAGAAAGACAATTAATAAGAAAACCTCCATTGTTTTTAACATCTGCAACAGAAGATGTTGCTGGATTATTTCAATGGAAAGTTGATAATGCTAGTCCTGGTTTAGTTCAAAATGGTAATAATGTAAGAATTAATTTTTATTGTATTTTAATTATTCTTATTGATGCAATTAAATTAGATAAAGGAGAAGCTAAATTAGAATTAAAAAATAAAGAAAATGTAATTCTTCAAAGATACCATGTAAAAAATAACAGACAAAATGAATCTATTTCTATTAATTATGCTAATGAATTTAAAATAAATGATGTAATTTATATTGATTCTTTAAATGTTATGAATATTCAGTTAACAATTTATGGTTCTATAATTTAAGACTTAATTTAAGAATTAATTTAAGAATTAATTTAAGAATAAGCTAATGTATCAATACCATTATCAAGAATATATCTTTTATCGTCATAACATGATAAAGATGTTTTATTTATAACATAACTGGAAAGATTGTGTTTATCAGACCGAATAACTTTAAAGGTGTGATTACTTTGGGTTGAATTAAACAAAGTATCTTTGTAATTTTTATGAACTATTGTTTTCTTTACAACGTGTTTTTTAATTCTTTGGATCTTGTCTATATTCAACTTTAATTTCAAATTTCTTAATATATTGATTTTTTGATCTCTCAATTTCCATCTATATATTATATTTAGAAAATAAAATTCGTTAAGCAAAAAAGGATTAAAAAAATAATAAAATAAATAAAGTTTAAGAAGAAATAAAATATTTAAATTTATATCTTTTTCCATTAGTTTTTGATATTCCACTTTTTACTCTGTTTTTCCCTTCGCAGCACATTTTTATTAATCCAGAATTATTATCAAGGTCTTTAAATGCTGCGTAAGTGCTTCTATATATTTTTTCTTCATTAGAGTCACAATCGGTTGCAATAACTCTTTTAGGGTTGTTTCGATGATTATTTGGTCTGGGACAATCACATAATCTTACATTACTTTCCTCTTCTAACATTAAACAACCACAGTCCCATTCAAATAAATTCCTTTCTAATAGATAAGGATCTATAACATTTTGTAATTTATCAATGACATGATTTTTATATTCATCGCTAACTATTTGATTAAGTTTCGATTTAATAACGTTTCTTCTTTTAAGAACTTTTTTATATGAATTATTGTCTGGATTCCATATTTCTCCTAAAATACTAGATAATTTTGGCATAATCATTCTATCTACCTTTCTATTAACCATCTATATATAATATACTTATAGAAAAAAATCTCTAAAAAACGCACGTAAAATTTAATACAGCTCTTCGTCTTTTTTACTTTTATATCCGTTAAGTTTAAATTCATTCATATGCATTTCAAGAGGCATTGAATAGTTTTTTTCTTTCTGCATTTCAAACAGTATTGTAAAAATATCCTGTATAACTTTATTTGGATCTTCTTTATTTACTTTTCCGATCCGTGCTTTTGTTATTAGTTGTTTTATTTTCTGGTGATGCAATTTTAAAATAGCTTTTTTGTCTTCAACTTTTAGTCTATTAATAAAAATAGTAATAATTGATGGAACAGCGCCAGCAACTGCTACAAATATAGGAATAACTGGAACAAGTGCTAATGCAGCCGAGCAACCAAAAATACCTGCTGTAATCTGTAATCCTGTATTTACTCTTCCGCAAAATTTATAACTTTTTCTGTAAGCAGCAGCTAGTTTAGTTAAGTGAATAATTAATTGATCTATTGTTTCTATTCCATTATTAGAGATTAAATTTTTATCACTCATTTATATAATATATTTTCAATTTAAATTTCTTTCAATTCACTAAATGGTAGCCAGCTATTAAATTTTTCATTGTAACCTTTCCATTTTACTAAAGCTTGTTTTTTCTTATAGTCTCGTCTCATAACTTTTTTCTATTCTAAAAACCTCTTGTTTAGTAAGTAAAAGTTCTTGTTCATAAAATGAACCCTGAATTATTTCATCATTTAAATCTTTTATAGTGTATGTTCTGGGATTTGTATTATTAATTTTATAAATTATAAATATTTCCTCTGTCCAGTTTGGCGTATATCCTTTTTCAAAATGTCTTTTAAGTTTGCTTAAGCGAACTCGATCACCAATTTTAAATTTTGGTTTACTTTTTGGTATCTTTAAATTACCATATAAATTAAAGTAAACTGTACCTTTATTTAAGTTTTTACTGGCTTCGGTTGGTGTCATTTTTATACTAGAATGTTTTGTTTTGTTATATTTATCAACCATTTCCAGTAAATTATCTAAATAAATATAAGTATTATTTGCTGTAAAATATTTCCACATTATTCTTTTTAAGCTTCTATTAAATCTTTCTATTACTACAGCCTTTCCTTCATTAAATGTATGGTACATGTTAATCTTATATTTATTCAAAAATGATTCAAACTTTTTATTATAAAATTCTTTTCCTTCATCTACCCATAAATTTGTTGGTGTTCTGTCTTCAGGCCGAGCGTGAAGAGGAGCTAAAGCTCCTTCTGAAGCTCCAGAAATTATTTTTTCAAATGCTTCAGTAAAATAGGACACTTTTCATGCTAATATTCGCATGTTTTTCGAGTTGTTTACTTGAAAACGAAAGTAGGGTGTTTATTCTGCGGACCGCTTTCTGAAATGCGGCAATATGAGGGTACCTGACTTCAGTTGACTTGCATTTCACTGCATACTATTCAACACCCCTTTTTCTTTTCGTTTTCTTGAAGCAAATGTATGGATATCTTGTGGAAAATAGGTCTACGACGGAGTGAAAATCTAGAAACTGTAACAAAATTGTTCTGAAGTAGCTGAATTTTATATGAAACAAAGAACAATTTCTTTTATTGGTATATAGCCTGTAATGAACACACAGTCTAACGGTACTTACCTATATGATAATCTACATATACTCCGGGAAGTTCCAAAAGAAAGTGTGCACTTTTTAACTGTTTTCAGTACTTGTGAGAATATAAACATATGTTCCTCGTGTGCGAGGTAACCTGTTATTTTATAGGACTTGTCTTTTTCTGGATATAATATTTTTGTTTTAGTTTTCTTCGCCTCATAGGATAAAGAATATACCAAACTGTTCACAATAAGTTGTAGAAACTTTCACAACAGGTTAGTTTCTATTAAACAAATCATTTTGTCATATATCACATATTCTCCGACTGTCCATGTTCTATTTTGTAGAATAAATCAAGCTTCTTTTTCAAATTGTGTGTCTAACATATTTCTCCAGGTACTCCGAGAGTTGAAAGTGTGACAAACCATGTACATTTCAAATAAATGCTAAAACTGGAAAATGGAAGTGAAAGTATCTAGCTGTCAATATGAAACTGCGATGTTTCAAAAATATACTCAGCGTCACTGAAAAGTTACCACCTAATATATACCTCTTTACTATATTATACAATATCGACGTCACTTTTTCATGGCATGTGCGCGGTCTATTACTCATAGGGTGTCTGATCAGGTCTCCTAACCCATTTCATGACTGTCAGGTGAGAACAGAATATACGACGTGCAATTTCGCGACATGAAAGTTCGAAGTCAACCATGCCAATGGCCTGATGGCGTTGATCGTGCCTTAAACGTGGCATTCTTAGCAAGGATATTCTGTTTTTTTTAACGTATTCCTTTTAGTCTGTCGACTCACTTTCAAGTACGATGAATGATTTGCGATAAAAAATTCGTACATGTCGACATTGTTGGAAAAAGTCATTTTGCACGTGCAGCCCGTGCCTCAAATGGAGTTAATCGAATTTGACAAATCTATACACCAGTGACGTCTCAGCTGCGTCAAAAATGTAGTCGTATTATGTTTTTAACACAGTCCAGTGCGATTTTTAAAATATAAGGACCATTAGGGTGGTAACTTTTCAGTGTCGCTGAGTATATCTATCATTTCCCGGAGTACCCAGATAAGTATGTTAGACACACAACAAAAATTTCGCATAAATGAAATCATTTTATGTAGTTTTCTTTACACCAAGTACACTTTTCCAAAATTGTATATGTACTCTGTCAATAGCATTTCCGTGTATAAAACCATTTATTATACCTCACAGAAATGTCCGATGCAAATTTCCCATTAGTCTAACTTGAATGATATATCATATTCCTCGAAGATTTTATATCTCATGCGCAAAATCGTTATTTTCAATTTCTGCGCTTACATGTGATATGATCCATAACTTCATATCACATGCGCAACAGCGCTATTTTGTTTTTCTGCGCCTGTGATATTATTTTTTTCATATATCCCGTTGAGAGATTGATACTTCCGCACTTATTAAAAGACAGAGACGATAAATTTTCAGACGATGCGCTTATATACTTTTGAATTAAATTACCTTTTCTGGTGTTCATACATATATATGTGTGAACCCAGTCGGTATACTTTTTTAATAAAATTGTTCTACGTGCCAAAAATTTCGAAAACAACTTTTTATCAGGTATTGAATCGAAACTATCACCATCAGATTGGAAATGATTTAACAAAGAAAATGAGTGCTCACACTTATATTTTTCGTTTAGAAATAAGGAAGTTATCGCCGCTTTTGAGTGTTGCTGCTGTCGATTTCAGCATTGACGCAATGTTGAAATATGCGCATAAATATAGGGGTCCGCCTCGATTGAATCTGTCAAAAAAGTCTTATTATGCAGCAAAGTCACCACAATTTCTGGGTGCTTACAAATAAATACTCCTTAATTCTGTCTGCATTATTTAGTTTGTAATTATCTTTTTAATGTTAAATATTCATTTAGATCATTATGTTGATGACCTTTATATATTTTCGGTATAGTAAAATAAATATTGCATTCCTGAGTGAGTGATATGAAAAATGTTCACCGCGAGATATATGAATATCGACCGAATCGCCATGGCGTACAATTGCTACATGTACATGAAGTGTTCAATATTGTTACATAGTTGTAATAATATTTCCCAAGTACGGAATAGCAATAGCTAATGAAGACGATATATCAAAAGATTATACCAAGCACGGTCATTAATATAAATCAGCTTTACAGAAAACGAATATTTTCCCTTAGACCGTATTATAAATTACATCTCTTTCTACTAAAATCATACATTTACATATATCACGTGCATACTTATTTTTTTTTTTATAGAATATGAACATACTAACTAGCGAATTTAAGTGATACAATTATTATACGAAAGGAGGGAATGAGCAGACCGAGACTTGAACTACCGTGATAAAGTTTCTGTTCCCTTGTATTACATAATATTCACTTTCATTCCCGGTATGAACCATTTACATGTACATCTTACAGCATTTTTATACATCTGTCTAATTACACAACCGATTTAATTTTGAAATGGTTTCATACAACAACAAAACAAATATAATATACACAAGGTTTTTATCACTGAAAATTGTAATAATTTTCTCATCATCAGACTTGTATATAATCTCATTATTTAATGACAAATTAGAACTAGTAATTGCAATGACTTTAGTCTTATATGATATCCGTGACACAAACGTTCCCCGTGGTGAGACAATGTGTCAGCACATGTTCTATGCTTGTCGTTGAAAGATCATTGTTTAAGATCAAGTAAAAATGTTTCCACTCCATAACTTTATATTTTCTTACAACTACAAGCAAATGTTGTTCGTGACCAGACAATATGTCGCACACATGACCCTTGCTTGGTGGTCAAATGTCAAGGTTACTATTGAAATTAAATAAAAAATAAGTTCATTAGCTTCTAAATGTGTTGAAGCATTGATACACTCACACGCATGTTCCCCATAACCAGATAATATGTTGCTTGTGTTGCTTGCATGCCTAACAAACAGAGTTAAAGTCAAATATAAAGCCTTTTAACTGCATTGTAGGATTTGTGTAACTACACAGAAATGTTCCCCATGATTAGAATATGTGTCGCTCACATTACCCATGGTTGCCGGTCAAAGGCCAAAGTCACTATTAGCCAGGGAGCCAAAAGTGCGAAAAGTGCCTAGAAACAGGATTTACCTGTCCGGTCATGCTATAGTCAGTTTCTATACATATTATGAAAGTGCAAAGTCTCGCGGATCAGAAAAATCGGGCCTGCAAAACAAAAGCTCTTGCGAAATTTGAGAATATTAAGGGGTGATAACTCTGTATATTTGCAGTTTTTTAAGATTCAAAACGCTTTTTTACTAACAAAACATGGCATCATGTTTCTAAAATCAGTTCAAATATATATATTTCAACAATGCTTTTACGCATAAGGCTTATGGTTGAAAAATACGCAAAATGTACTCATTTTATGTACATTTTATTATAAGATTTGGCACCTAAAATACCAGAGAATAAAATAAAAATATTTAACATAAAATTTACAGTATGAAGAAGTAACCTTTAAAATGGTCTTATTTCTCAAAGTCATATATTAATACCGCTGCGAAACAGTCTGTTAGAACAGAAAATCATCTAGATACTCTAATTCAGGCTTGGCTAAGAAATACGCAAATCCGGGGTATTTTATTTACCCCACCCACTTTATATAAGGCAAAAAATGTATAATAAAAATATTCGACCAACAACCAAGAAGATATATTCTTTTTATCCCGTATACAATATAATCTATATTTTTGACCATATAAAGCTGGATGAGGGGTATTTAAAAGATTTTAAACAGAAAAAGAGTGTAGGAAAAGTTATGTATTTTACAACCGATAATTAGAATAAACAACCCGTTATTAAATAAGAGCAGCACTAATGGAAGTCTAAAAAAACCTTTACTTGCAAACTATTCATTTGGAAAGTAATTTATTTAGATACACTATAATAACTATTCATTTGGAAAGTAATTTATTTAGATACACTATAATGCAATCTAGTTCAGGTTTGGCTAAAAATTAGGCAAATCCTGGGTATTTTATGTACCCCACCCACTTTATATAATGCAAAAAAATGTATAATAGAAATATTTGACAAAAAATCAATGAGATATATTCTTTTTATCACGTATACAATATAATCTATGTTTTTGACCATATAAAGCTGGATAATGGGTATTTATAATAAAAATTGGATCTATACAGGTCACAAATACACTACGTTTGTTTTCTCATGGTGCGGCTCATATAACGATGGAACTTATCTGAAGTTACATAAAATATGATATAAAGAAGGGGTGTTTGTAAAAAACATATGCCCCCATGATGGTTTGTTGAAGGCAAAGGGGAGTGTAAGTTCTCATTTTATAACATTGACCTTGACCTTATTAACATCAGGTGTCTTCTACAGACTACAAACATTACATTTTAAGGGGATCGACAGACAAAACGTTCCTTATTTACTGAGTGGTAATCATATTAGACTTGAACTTTTAAATTCAATGATAGCTGATTTTTAACGTCATTGAGCGGAAACCAGACTTTATTCTGTAAAGGCACGAATGGAAAATGCTTAAGATATTGTATCTGCGCCAAATCTAATATAAAATACACTGTATCCTGCTGGTGTAATGCAATGCCTCAAAAGTGTCGCAGAATAAAACACAGTCTGTTTGACACAGAATTAGATGAATTTGTTTAATACTAGTGTATAAGTTGCGAAAAAGACATATTGAACTGTTGCAGTCTAAAATCACATATTTAAAGTTAAAACAATATAACGTATTACCGTTTACACTGCCAGTGCAAATTATAGTACAAGATAAAATCATTTGTGTCTTGTAACCATAAAGTTAAAATTGATACAAGTATTTCTATATATAGATCGGAAAAATGGTTACGCATGATATTATGAAGTATTGTGTTAATGTCTACGTAAATTGCACGTACAGATGTAACTATTTGTCGTTAGTACTGCAGGAATGTGTAACTAACATTGTGCTCCAGTTGGACCGCATATAAATAAAATTCTAATTACTATTATAGCCTTTAGTGCCAAACCAGTAAATGTTATCTAAAATGATATGACTCTGTATAAATACTTGGTTCATGGCACTTTGTTGTTCAATTCGTGAAAAAATACAACAAATGTTTAATTCTAATGTCATGTATAAAAACACTAATTGAAGGGCTTGCCTGTCAATAGTCAATACTATTTGTTGTTTGTCATCCAGACATAGAGCAATATATAGTGAGAGAATATCGTGAAACCATTGTTCACTTTGTGATAAAAGCAACAAACTTGGCACATAGGTACCTGAAAGGATATCCTTTTAATTTGAGCTATGGACACATCTTGTATTTTTCAAAATGGCCGCCAATATGGCTGCCAAAAGACAGAAAATAAATACGTATTAAGGTTTTGCTTAATTTACTTACATATTTTTCTCTGAATTTAACTATGTAACAGAGCAGCACAAGTGTAAATAAGCAATTATCAAAACAAAAATATGTATTAACAAGATGATTTTTTTTTTCAAAATGGCTTCCACAATGGCCAAAAAATATCATAAAAGAACCATTTTTGTCACATTTGGCTGTATAAATTTGTACATGCAATACATGCATCAGTACTTTAAAAGTTATATAATATGCTTCTAATAACTTATCCATAAGTTCGTGGTATTATATTCAGATATTGTTACAAAATAACTGCTATACACGGGCCTTAAGAGACCAGTACTAATCGTACAATGAATTCACGTTGTCCAACAAGTTTCGAAGGACCTCTGACTCAATTGGGCTATCCTCTGTAACAACTTCCCCCGCGTTTCTAAAGAGCAGCGCACAAGAGTTCTGCTTTAATGCATTTGCATATTCCATGGGAACCGATCTCAAGACTGCAATCACACTTCAATAACTCCAGAAAAGATTCAGATGCCTGTGTGAGTGTTGTCCAGAGTGGCTCCCATGTCTTATCAGGGTCTTTTGTCCAACCCAAATTATTGGAAAAAAGGCAGTTCAGGAGAAGGCACAAGTGCCTGGCCCCAGCAGCACTCTGCTTGGTATGCAACACGTCTAGTATGCAGAACAAGGGCTGCTGATGTTGGTGGGATTCCATCTTTTGATCTTCCTTTACGTTAGAATAAGTCTTTTCATGCCTCATTAACGCTTGTAGCAGTACAAGAAACACGTCAAACACGAGGACAACAAATCGCTCTGAAGTTGGCATAAGATTAACAATATGGATCGCCAGATTCTGTGTTGCAGAAGAAACATTTACTTTGATAAGCAACTGTAGTTTGTAGCTGCGGCACAGCTTTTACGAGTAATTTTACTTGGTGCGCTACCTTCGCCATCTTCTTTGGTCTTAAGCTTGTGTTTTAGTAACTTTTCAAGCTTAAGTTTGCTCAATCTATTTCGACAAATCTTATGCCACTTAGCTTCATTTCTGATAAAGAGTTCAATAATATTTTCTCTTTCACCTGATAATGACGAGATCACTAGCATCAGAAAATGTCCCAATTCACTCCATCAAAGGTCAACTTCACAGGGGCCTAAACATGGAACACCATTTCTGAACAATAACTTGAGAACCACTTGACCCAGAATGTTGAAACTTTAGATGATGACTGGATATGCAGAGTAGATGACCCCTATTAGGTCAAGGTCACATGGTTCTGAACATGGAAAACGGTTTCTAATCAATAACGTCAAAGGGGCCTAAACATGAAAATCATTTCTAAACAATAACTTGATGACCCCTTGACCCAGAATGTTGAAACTTAATTGATTGATTGGACATGCACATCAGATGACTATTGAGTTTTGGATCACCATTAAAGGTCAAGGTCACAGAGGCCAGACCTTGAGAACCATTGACCTAGATCCTTCAAACAGCATAAGGTGATAAGATTTACAATGTAGGTGACCCTTATTATTGTTGGGGTCACTCCATCAAAGGTCAAGGTAACAGGGGCCATTCGTTTGTCACACTTTATTTCTGGTCAATAACTGGAGAACCATTTGACCTATAATATATTCAAACTTCATAAGATAATTGGACATGCAGAGTAGATGACCGCAATTGATTTTGGGGTTACTCAATCAAAGATCAAGGTCACATGGTTCCGAATATGGAAGACGGTTTCTGATCAATAACTCGAGAAATTCTACGCACAGAATGTTGAAACTTCATTGGATGATTGGACATGCCAAATAGATGATTCCTACTGCAGCCAACTATCCGTGTCTTTCCCTTCTGTCTCCTATTGACTTCTTGCCTACTCAACTATGAATTGATGGAGACATGCGCTTTTCTTCAAAACCATCTTCTAGTTAACATCTTGACGTTTGATTAACGCAGGACTCTCTTCAGATGTTGGCAACGGAAGAACAGTTTCATGCTCTACTTTCTCGAATACTTTGGACATATTTTAATCTGTTTGTGTAACTGGTTACTTATTCATATACGTTAGATTGCATCAATATACAAGTTGCGCGCAAGTTTGATTAAAATCAATAGTAAAATGTAGATTCTATCGTGTTAACAAGTAATTGTGGACGGACGTATGGACGGACGAAGGCGATCACAAAAGCTTACCTTGTGTCACTACGTGACAGGTGAGCTAAAACTCTGATAGAATCTATTTGAATTATATATGTTTGGGGGATATAATTACGACATTTTTGTACGATTTGTAAAATTTCTTGAATAGTGATATAATGAATTATCATTACATTAATTAGTTTTAAAATCTTCTGAATAGTAAAGATTATTCAAAATGTCTCATTTTATAAACATTAAAGTTACACATTATGTCAAATTTCTACATTACATTCAACACATTAGAAATATATTCCATCAATCTGTTTATCATGAGAAAGGTAAAAACAGATGTGTACAATCCCGAAGCAAGCATTTATACTTTGTTAATTTGTAAAAACTGTATTGATCGATCAATCACATTTTATACATAGTTTTAGATGGGTGGGGTAATGTTCATACCGCTACAATTTCACAACTTTGACAAAATTGCACAAAAGAGTATTTAAATTATTTACTTTCATATGAACAGTTAGCAAGTAAAGATTTCGTCGCCTTTTATTATTGATGTTTGTATTTATTAAATGGTAAATAACGGGTTGTTTGTTCTAATTATCGGCTGTAAAATACATAGGTTTTCCTACCCCCTTTTTCTATTCAAAATCTTTTAAATACCCCTCATCCATCTTTAAATTGTCATAAATATAAATTATATTGTATATGTGATAAAAAGAATATATCTCATTGATTTTTCGTCGAATATTTTATATTATACATTTTTTTTGCATTATATAAAGTGGGTGGGGTACATAAAATACCCCGGTTTTGCGTATTTCTTAGCCACGCCTGGAGTAGATTGCATGAAAGAGTATTTAATTGAATTACTTTCCAGCTAAACAGTTTGTAAGTAAAGGTTTCATCGCCTTTAATTAGTGTTGCTCTTATTTAATAACGGGTTATTAATTCTAATTATTGGTCACAGTGTAAAATACATAGGTTTTCCTGCCCCATTTTTCTATTTAAAATCTTTTAAATACCCCTCATCCAGCTTTATATGGTCAAAAATATAGATTATATTGTATACGTGATAAAAAGAATATATCTTCTTAGTTGATGGTCGAATATTTTTTATTATACATTTTTTGCATTATATAAAGTGGGTGGGGTACATAAAATACCCCGTATTAGCGTATTTCTTAGCCAAAACCGAAATAGACTGCACGAAAGAGTATTTAAATAAATTACTTTCTAAATGAATAGTTTGCAAGAAAAGGTTTCATCGCCTTTCATTAGTGTTGCTCTTATTTAATAACGGGTGGTTTATTCTAATTATCGGTTGTAAAATACATAGGTTTTCCTACCCCCTTTTTCTGTTTAAAATCTTTTAAATACCCCTCATCCAGCTTTATATGGTCAAAAATATAGATTATATTGTATACGTGATAAAAAGAATATATCTTCTTGGTTGTTGGTCGAATATTTTTATTATACATTTTTTGCCTTATATAAAGTGGGTGGGGTAAATAAAATATCCCGGATTTGCGTATTTCTTAGCCAAACCTGAACTAGAGTATCTAGATGATTTTCTGTTCTAACAGACTGTTTCGCAGCGGTATTAATAAATGACTTTGAGAAATAAGACCATTTTAAAGGTTACTTCTTCATACTGTAAATTTTATGTTAAATATTTTTATTTTATTCTCTGGTATTTTAGGTGCCAAATCTTATAATAAAATGTACATAAAATGAGTACATTTTGCGTATTTTTCAACCATAAGCCTTATGCGTAAAAGCAATGTTAAAAGATATATATTCGAACTGATTTTAGAAACATGATGCCATGTTTTGTTAGTAAAAAAACGATTTGAATCTTAAAAACTGCAAATATACAGAGTTATCTCCCCTTAATATTCTCAAATTTCGCAAGAGCTTTTGTTTTGCAGGCCCGATTTTTCTGATCCGCGAGACTTTGTACTTTCATAATATGTATAGAAACTGACTATAGCATGACCGGACAGGTAAATCCATGTTTTCATGCCTTGGCTCCCCGGCTATATTGAAGGTCCAGTAAAATTGTTTTCGCTCCATAACTTTTATTTACAATGATGGAATATCTTAGTACTGCACACAAATGTTCCCCATAATAAGATAACGTGTCGCGTACATGATCTATGCTTGTAGGTCAATGTCACTACTGAAATTTGAGTAAAAACAGATATTCTTTCTTACATGATCAACAATTAGGTAAAAATTGCCGTCTTATCGGTAAAATTATCCACTTTGAAATCACCTGGCTGGCGATATCGATTTTTATCTGGTTGATATTTTCCAATAGAAACAAAGAAGGAAAAAATGTTTGAACAAATATTGTGTTAATTAGAATGAACACACACTATTTATTATCCTGTTGAAGTGTTCGCCATTCTCTTCTCTTTATAAAGATATATGAATTATAGGCGGCGCCTAAATACATGGAAGCACTTTTAGTCCCTACCGACGAAAAACCGGAGGGGGCTATAGGAATGCCCTCCTTCCGTCCTCAAACGCTCCACTGATATGGGACTTCTGTATTGTCACTGTAATACACAGTCACTTGTTCAATTTGACAAAGGAGTTTGTCATAAAATTCGTTAACACGAATTTGACTAGAATTCAGTGGGGTCAAATAACAAACACAAGCAAGTGTATCTTTAAGTGTGTCATCTTTACATGACAATGAAATAAAAAAATGTACTAAAAGCCAACCCGCCAGTCCTCTCAGGCTTTGATGTTTTTAACCGGGAAGTAAGAATTACACTCCAAACGTACAGCAGCCATATATTATATATTAAATTATTGTAATTATTTCCCGGAGGGCATCTAAATCCTGTACATAACTTTCAGACAAGCATCGATACAATAGAACAATAGGTTCTATAAAATAATTAGACTTGTAGGAGCACGCACGTGTTTTCATTCAAGTCTCATACGAATGGCCATTTAAAAGATGAACATACATGTGCTGCAAACTTGAGCTTAACGATACCAAATGCGTGAATGTCAGTTTTGTGAAACAGTATTTATTCTATGAAGTACTTTGAGAGAACAAAAATCATGTACCTTATCTTCCTTTTATACAATATATAAGCATTATCTGACAAGTCGAGAACAACGGTATAGGCATTTACCAGTTGTTCGATATTTGAACTATCATTGCCCGTCAGGCAATTAGTCGAATACACAAACAACACAGTTTTTACAACATTGGCAAATATCCCATGATTCAGATTCCACAGGGAGTTGTGGAAGCCTTCATTATGGCAGACCAAACATTGCCATATTGTATAATTACAGCTCTTTTACTTGTTTAAACTTAACATATAAGTTGTTAAATAATGATTATGTTACTCGTGTTATATTCTCTTTTTTAAATTAAGAACAAAAATATAATAAAAAAACTTACCACATGCGTATGAAATTAACACACACAAATTAGAACAAAATACATGTAATCAGAAAAGAATATGCACGAAAAGAACACGCAATATTCAACAAAACAGCAAGTACTGAACTTACATGTAACAAAGATGTTTGTACAAGATGGTCGGTGAATTTTGTGTGCGTTTCTTCAATGACACGTTTTTTTTATGAACGCATTTTCTGCTTCTTTTATGAGAGTTTATGTTTATGATACTTTAAAATGTTTTGTTGTTGTTGTTGTTGTTTACACAGACGTTCTCGACAGAATAGTCAACTGTTTCCCACGCTTCTGTCATATGTGCATAGAAGACTAGTCCGCTGATATACAGTATAAATGTGCATACAATATCTAGACATCCGCTTGTTGAATTAGCGACTTCTTTTTTTTTTTCAGACAAAACATAGACTTCACTAAATTAAATTATTCACGTTTTTCATCGTCTGCTAACTATTTTTGTCTCCAGTTCCCGGTAGTTATTTTACCGCGTTTTCTGCTTGCAATTCACGATTTTCTCATGTTTTCAGTGCACTATATAAGTGATTGTTACCTGATATTCTTCACTCGAGGTTGAATATTTGACAGCATAACAAGTATTTTGATTATTTGTTTATTCTCGTAAGAAAACTTGACAAACCCTTCTGAGACGAATATTCAGTTTTTGGACATCATTTGCATCTGGAAATGAACACTCAACGTATTACTCAGTGAAAAAGGTAGCAATTTCGGAAAGGTAAAGATTTATTACTTTTTTCTATGTTCCGTAGTGTTTTGTCAAAATGAATATTTTAGTTTGAAATTTTGACACGTGTAACGGGAATGTCCTAGAATTTCTCAACATACTGTTTCCACAAAATGAGACATTTCATATTGCTTAAAGTTTTGATTTTGGCTAGAATATCTTTTACAAAGATTATTGACATGTAAGGTTCATCAGCGCTAAGGGATATATGCTAATACGGATTTACAAAATATCTTGTTTTAATTTCGGCCTACTGTGTACTTGAATTAGTGGTAATGTTGGCTGTAGAAATTTGAAACAGTTTATCTGTAAACATTGTGAATATTTTAAGCGGCGGATATGTTACTTATATAGCAAAATTGTAAGTGACTAACTTCATAATCCTTTGTGAATCGGTTTTTATAACCGCAGAGAATGTTTTGGTAGTGTCGGGTCACGAAGTTTTCGTGCAAATGGTGCAACAAATTACTCCGTCTGGTCAGGATGTTCAAATAAAGAAAACGTGCATATTAAAATCTGTTATCTGTTTTGTATATTTTCAGTTAGTTTTATGGTACATGTGCACAAGGTTTGTATAACACATATTGATGCGTTTATTTGTGTTTTCTCTGTGACTTTGCAGATGTTTTCATGCTTAATGTGTTAATTTATTGTCAATGTTATTTTATATAAATTCATGATGAAAAAACCTGCTATTGAAGGAAAGTAAATATTACATGTATATACTTCTGGGACGAGTTTTGTGAACTAGTAAATAAAAGGTGTGCATATTGTATCAGTAAGTAGAAGCGAAGCATACGTTTTCGTACTTTAATTTATCGGGCGTAAATGATTCAGTGGTTACAGCTCGGTCGTATTTAAAGCGTTTACAATTCGATTTAATATTAGATATGTTAATTATTCTTTTTTCAGATGATGCTATTAGCTTTTAGCATACTCAGAAAAAACAACAATAAAAGATGCTGATTGATTTTGAATCGTGTGATGTTGTGATTAGCACAGAAGCTTTGACTTGCTTAATGTAGACCATGTGGCGGATATGTTTTAAAGAAAGAAATTGCATTGAAAAGATAAGTATATGTTTAGATAAATTTGGTTTTTAAAGCTACCTGCCCATAGTTTAGATGAAAATTTTCAATGTTAATCTCAGCCATGTTTGGCATAGAATGTATATATGACACTGAAAAAATGATGAAGTCGGTGAAAATAAAGTTAGATATTGGAAAAAATGCAAGAATAATGTAAATTGGCTGAATTACTTCAAAGCGTTGAAACGGTTTGTTCCTTCTGCACAATATATTTGGTTATTTCTAAAGAGGCACCACAAAATAACTGTATTCTTTTTGTATTTCCATGATGGTAATTATACATGCTTTGCATGAAGAAAATGAGAGATAACAAGTATCTAGTTACAAATTGACAGGGACATATATTAGGTCAAGACAATGTGTGTAATGTCTTAACATTTTATTGAATTACTGTAGCAATATGTACATAAATCAGTGTATTTAGTTAAATTTCGATCACATTTTGTTTCCACAGTTTAAGATAGTTATTCATATATAATTTTGAAACTATGCTGAATAGAGATTTACTGAATAAGTTTGCAGATGAATTTTCAAAACACATTTATTCGGGAAAGGCCTAAACTGTCCGCCTAAAATCTTGTAGTATAGCTGTATTTTAAGAATGATTTTCATGAAGATTTTGTTGGTGAAAAAAGTAGGTCACTAGGTCGTGGTGGGTCTTTAAGAGTATCTTGCAAAAATCTTATGCCACTAGTCACTTAAGAGAACCCTCTTGTTACGGAATTTTGAGAAAAAATATTAGAGATGATCAGCTTAACATAGAGACCGTTTCTTGATGTGCAATTCAGCATTCAGAATTTGTTAGAACTATGATGAAAATTTAGTATTTGTTTTTATATTTCAGTTATGTTGATTTTGAATCGTGTGATATTGTTTAGCACAGAAGCTTTGATTTGCTTAATTGTAGACCACGTGGTGAATATGTTTTCAAGAATAAAATTGCAATGAAAAAGATAAGTATTTGTTTTAGATAAATTCGGTTTTTAAGTCTACTCGCCCATAGTGTAGATGAAAATTTTCAATATGTTCATTTCTGCCATGTTTGGCATATGACACTGAAAAATGATGAAGTGGGTGAAGATAAAAGTTAGATATTGGAAAAAATGCAAGAATAATGTAAAATGTCTGCATTATTTCAAAAGGTGTTGCAACTGTTTAATACTTTCTGCACAATATATTTGGTTATTTATGAGAGTATCTTGCAAAATTCTATGCCTATAAGTTTGTACCACTAGTCATTTTAGAGTACTTTTATGGATTTTTGAGACAATTTATTACTGAGTTAGTTATGTTGCTTTTACTTTGGCCGTACTTCGTAAATGTGAGCTATATTTCGTGCATTAGTACGTTTTCTGCCATTAAGTCATGCACTATTGTGCTGACTGTCTTATTACAGTTGTGTGAAAAAATCAGCTACAAAAATAGGTACATCTGTGAAAGATAATGTTTTATATTAAGCTGGTTTAAAGAACAACCGTGCTATGATGCATTTGTTTTTACATTTTTGCCGTACTTTGAGACCACTGACCGTTTTATTTTTGTTATACAATGAGAGTTTTACATGCAGATCAATCTTGAATCTATTGATTGTTGTTTCCAGATGTCGTGATTAGGAAAACGTTGATTGGTGGATGATATGTATTTAGAAGTTGTTGGGCTAACAAAAAACTACAATGCACGAAAATCTGCTATGAAAATATGAAATATCTAATATATAATGTTCTTTTCAATGACGGATTATTACGTTTTGATATATTCAGTTGTTTTTAAAATACGACCGTGCTGTGAGGGTGTTTGTTCTTGTAATTTTTCGAATATGAGGCTACTGTCCGTTTTACCTTGGTTTTACACCAAATTATAATCATTAATCCATTAATTATTTTAGACGTGATAACCGCAACATTGTTTGGCTGACATATATTTCAGAAGTTTTCAAACTGTAGTTATTAGCTTAACGAAGAGATTGTTTGATTGATATCCTGTTCAGATGTTTTAATTAAGAATATGTGAGAACTGCGACGGAAGATAAGTATTTGGCTATATTGCGGAAATAGTGACCGTATTACTTTGGTCGTGCTGGGAAAGCATTTGCGTTTCTTGGTGAAAAAGGTCGTGCTGAGAAAGCGTTGGCTGTTTATTTTAACCGTGCATTATTGCGTTGACTGCCTTATAGTCAGTGTTGTGAAAACATTAGCCATGACACTTTTACTTTGGCTGTATTTTGAAAGTGTGGGATGCCTTGTTCTAGTCGTGCATAATTGCGTTGACTTCCTTATTGTTGTTGTGAAAACGTTAGGTATTGTAATTTACGTCGGCTGTGCTATGGAAGTGTTGGATGTTTTATTTTTGTCGTGTATCATTTTGTTGATCGTTTTATTTCTGTGTTGTGAAGTCATTAGCTACAGCATTGGGTACTGCATTAATGAATGATTATTATATTTTGATAAACGAAGTTGTTTTAAAAACGACAGTGATTTTGTCTTTACATTTTTGACATATTCAATTACTTTAATTGTGCTGTGATGTATATTTTTTTCTAGATCAATCGTTAATCTTATGTTCTTTTCAGATGTAGTGATCAGTGTTACCTTGTTTGGTGGATATTTATTTCTGTTGAGCTGAGAACAACAATTGAACAACAGTTGATAGATAAGTATACATTTGTGATATAGGGAGTCGCTTCAAACTTAATTTTAAGGATACGCGAAAGCACTCAGTCTGATTGTTTACATTGTGTTTGTACGGCTAAGTGTTACCTGTTCAAGCTCAATTTGCTAAGGAAGTTATGTCCGTTTTGCTTTAACTGTACTGTAAAAGGTTTTACTGTTTTGACTGGTTATAACGCAAAAGAGCTGACTAGCCAAACAAGAGTTTATATTAAGTTTGTAGTAAGTGTTATTTTTAAATGTTGTGAATAGTTTAACGTATATCGTTTTAGTGAAACTTTCAGCATTTGGGTAGAACTGCCCTGATAACAAGACAGGATGTTGTTGTATTTTTATATTTCGAGTCCGTGATGCGAAACCATTAGCCGTTTCATTTTTGCTAAACTTCGAAATGTTGTCTGTAATTTATTTTTGCCGAGTTCTTTCCAAATGAAATGTTTAATATGTGAATTAATATTTTTGGATGGTGTGCAAGTTGTAGCTTAATGTAGATAGTAAGATGGATATGAAATTCATATAAAACTTGGTGAGAACTGCAATGAAAGATAAGTATACTTTTCGAGTATCGTGCTTGTGTCTATTTTACTTCAGCTGTGCTGTGAAAGCGGTGGGTGTTTGGAAAAAATGAACGTTTTACTTTGGTAGTGCTGTTAAAGCGTACGCTGAATCGAAAAAGTGACCCTATTTGGTCGTGCTGTGAAAGCGTTTGCTGTAAAGTGATATTTTGCTTTGGCTGTGCTGAGAAAGCATGGGCTGTTAATTTTAGTCGTGCATTATTGCGTTGACTGTCTTTTGAATGCGTTGTCTATGTTACATTAATATTAGGCTGTGCTGCGTTTACTTTGGCTAACGTTCTGAAAACTTTGGATATTTCTAAAAGAATTTTTTGAATTTATTACACTACAATTACCTTCTTTGTTTAGCTCGATTGGAATGCTGTCAAATACTAAGACCTGTATCCTATATTTCGTTTGTTGTTTTTGTAGTTAGGAACATGAAATTAGTGAATAATTGATTTACTCACGACAAAGAGTGAGTAAATTAAATTATTCACGTTTTTCATCGTCTGCTAACTATTTTTGTCTCCAGTTCCCGGTAGTTATTTTACCGCGTTTTCTGCTTGCATTTCACGATTTTCTCATGTTTTCAGTGCACTATATAAGTGATTGTTAACTGATATTCTTCACTCGAGGTTGAATATTTGACAGCATAACACGTATTTTGATTATTTGTTTATTCCCTCCCACCCACCCTTACAGACATTTAAAGTTTCTTAATAGTTATTGCTGATGGCTTGTAGCAGTATTCGAATATTAAAGGCAGATTTGACTTTTTGATTGTGATTTAAACAAGAGTAATCATTTAGTTCTAGAGAGATTCCTCAGGCCAGACATTACATCTCCTTTATGTTCTGATGGAAAATAGGGTTCACAGTTACGTACCTTATATTTCAAGGGTCTTTAGACATGAACATTCCTTGATAATTACTGTTGAGTATTCATGTATTACTAGAACTTTAAAGGCAGATATACATTTAACATTATATGAGAACATTTGAATTTTTCATGCCAGATTCGGTATCTACATTTAGAAAAGTGGCATTCACAAGTAGGCATTTAATTCTATATCAATATATTTTATGCTGTTTTTCCCCATGCAATGTTATTCTTTCGTTATCAAATGTAAATTGCCGTTATCCTCTTTTGAGCTAGCTTTCATTTTATTTTGATTTTACCTTGAAAGAATGTTATGTTTTACACACTGTACATTTTTTCTTATTTTGTGGTTGTTCAACGAAGCTGAGAGAGACCAGAATGGCCATCTTATATGCTGTTTAACTATTCCAGATTAGATGAGTTCAAGTTATTACATTTGGTTCATTCGGGACCTAATAGAAAACACATTTTACAGTTTAGATTTTCATGTACATCTGATTATATGTTTGCCTTAAATGTTGATAGTATGTTTTCAGGTTGAGTGGTGTACAAAGATAAAGATAATCACATTTACCCCACTTCTACTGGTCGATCATCACCACATCGCACAACATCGTACCATCTGACATTTGCAAGACAAATATATTCGTATTTTTTGTACATTGGAATGCTGTCAAATACTAAGACCTGTATCCTATATTTCGTTTGTTGTTTTTGTAGTTAGGAACATGAAATTAGTGAATAATTGATTTACTCACGACAAAGAGTGAGTAAGAACCCGTATACACTAACCTATTTGTTGCCAGTATAGCTTATAGATTTTAATCGAGACACTCACCGGACAGATTTATTTATGTTTAAATATATACTACATCTTTAAAAGTAACCAATACTGCTGTAATGCATTGATTAAAAGAACATTAGGTACGTGTTACGGTAAAAAGTTTACTAATTTGAACATTGTTTATGTTACTAATGTAACTGCACGGATTTAAATATTGTTTATTAAAAAAATCGTGTTACGGTAAATGAATGTTACTAACGTAACTGAACGGATTTAAACATTGTTTATTAAAAAAAAATCGTGGTTCGTTTTTTCCATTCTAATGATCAAACTAGCCTGTTTTAGGGCCCTTAAACGAGACAAAACAACGGGATATATTTTTCTGCCGTTCCTCACCACAGACCCTTTCGGCGGGGGATACCAATTCATCGAATTTGCTTGTTCAAAATTTATTTTGCAGTTCTCTTAAAAAATATTTCACTAGAATTTGTGAAACCATGTACAGTGATGGGAAGTGGATTGGATGGCACCAGTGTCCTATGGACACACATCTGGGTTATATAAACATTTATGTTATTATCCCCCGACGATGAAATCGGGAGAGGGGTATTGAAATGGCGTTGTCCGTCCGTCCGTCCGCTGCCAATTCTCCGTAACTAGCAGGTAGAATTTCATGAAACTTGAAATAAACATGAACCAACATACTGCGATGATGCCCGTCAAGTTTTGTTTTTGATTGGTCAATTTTCCTTAGAGTTATTGCCCTTTATTTACTGAAAAATGCCCAAAAATGTCCGTCCGCAGCCATTTCTCAGTAACTAGTGTTGAAAAACGTAGGTTCGGGGTGAGGGTTTATACTCCATTGATGAAATAACACTTCATTTCCAGTTTTCTATGTTAGTTTATTATGAATGAATGAATGAGTTGGGTTTTACGGCGGATCGACACAAAAAGGTCTTATATCGCCGATAGTTTATTATGTGATGGATATACAGTCTAAGTGATGGAAATATAGACATCAAAATTATAATTCTCTCATTCCTCTGGTCTAAAGTCGCTTATAATTATAACTGTAAAATATTTCATTTCTTGTTTCTAGATCCTATGATCTGTAATTTTCAAAGTCCGAGCCAAAAGTAAAAGAATCCCCTCCCAAGTTCTGACCTAGGTTTATATACAAAAGTATGTACCCTCCCATATTTGGAGTGTATCATAGTAATGAAAGACAAAGATTACCCCTAATATTTATGATGATAACCGTTGACTGATGGTACCATCCCGATACTCTAACAGACCAGACATGTTTACGATGGTACATGATGACAACATACCAAGATAAAATGATACAAAATGATACACACTCCAGTCCCTAGCAATTTATGAGGGTAATTGGTGAATGACAACTCAAGTAGCAGAGGCCAAAGTTTCTCATCAGTAGAATCAATTAATAAATCAGCTTTAATAAGACTGCTAAATTTACAACACTCCCCAATCCTTAGCTTCTTAATTGTCCCCAATTAAGTTTAAACATTAAAATATAAGTGACTACTGAGCCAGACTCTTGCTCTCAAATACTATGAAGATACATAAGAATATGAATACATAAACTATTATATCATTGAAACTGCTCCTCAATATAAATGATTAAGTGTCATGAATAGTAGCAAACATGCTATACTCTGCGTTTTAATAAAACACAGGATTATAGTTCGGAAGAACTACGTGACTAAATACTTCTCAAAGTAGTATACATGTAAAATGACTATTATACTAATGTGTGTATGAAACATTAAAAAGTGTAAAAAAAAATCATCAACTGTCCTAGTAAAACACATGTAAAAATAAGATCCAGTGTTGAATTCAGTTCATCTAATAAGGTGAATATATTTGTAAGCACTTTCACACAATGTTTATTTCTCTCACACTAACTTGACTAAGTCCTGGTGCCTTTATTTATTTTAACATTAACACAGTATGATGATGGAAATAGGCACGATTTTGATTAATTTCATTGATATGGTAGACGTCATTACCATTTACTAATGTAAGTCCTGATGCCTTTAATTTATTTAAATTAATTTGAAAAAAAGGAATAGGCACAATGTCTAATTTATATCGCTATGGTAGTCGTCTCTACCAAAGTTTTAAGTCCTGTGTGCCAAAAATATCTAATTGTACAACAAATGATTTTAATAAATGGCACAAATTTCATATCTGAAAATGAAATCCACAAATAAATCCATTTGAATACACCAAGGCTGAATGATTATTATTACCAATGCAGCCACTAATTAAATCCATACAAAGAATAATGAATCCATTTGAATACACTTAGGCTGAATGGGATTATTATTACCAATGCAGCCACTGACTAAATCCATACAAAGAATAATGAAATTAATAATTACACACTTATAATCCAGGATGAATATTAGTTAACACTTTAAATCCAGAAGGAATATGAACTTAATCCAAAAGTGACCTTGTTACAAATTTATTTCTTTAAATCCAGAATTTTCTGTCTCAAACAAAAAGAAAAATTCCTTTTGCAACTTGTGCACGTGTTTATTAAAATTTAAAAATCCAGGTTTAATTTCTCAATATTTTGATGTTTTCAGAACTTGCTAGCTGATCTCTGGTTGCGTAACACTCAGCCCACTTGGTAAATCCATTAATGACCACGATAATGTACCGATTTCCGAATTCTGTCTCATTAAGTGGCCCCATTATGTCCGTTTGTATACGATCCATAGGATGGCCAACTGTGTACTCTGTTAATGGTGCCCTCGGTATGTTTTTCGGCTTTTTTCGGAATGCACAATTTTCACAACTTTTGATATGCAACTGGACGTATTCCTTCATTTTATACCAGTGATATTTGAATTGTAATTTGGAATATGTCTTTGAAATTCCCAAATGTGCTCCAGTAACTGAATCATGACAAGACATCAAAAGTTCCTTATATAGTACTCTAGGCACTATCAACAAAAGCCGATGGTCCTTTGCACCGACAATGTACTTTTTGAATAACACTCCATCAATCAGAGTTAACAGGTCATAATTTAGCCAATAATTCCGCACACTTGGTGAATTCCCAACTAACTTATCTCTCAGGGGTCTTCTGTTTTCTTCAAGCCACTGTATCACAATTCCTAAATCTGGGTCTGCTCTCTGTAATTTGGCCATTTTGACCGGTGAACAATTAATTGTGTTAAACTGTTTGAGACAACCTAAGTTAGATGTTTGCGCTGCATCCTCGGATAATGCAACATGTTCATCCAGTATAGAATTTACGTCCTTGTTCAACACCTCCTCGTTATTGTCACCAAAGCTGAAGCTATTTCCTCTTTGTACACCATTTAAATCCAGACTATTGTGGAATCGAAGTCGTTGAACGCGATTTCGGAAGTACTTCCCAGTCTGTTTTAATCCATGGAAAAGTGTATTGAAACAACCTATCAACTTCATGATTTGCAGCTGCATGAGCACAAAATTACTTAGTCTTAAATTCAACTTCATTGTTATTGACCAAGTCTGGGCCTTTAGGCTTGGTCGAAGCTAGTTTTCTGACTTGTTACCTTCCCGAAAGTTTGCCTTACACTCGTCCGCATAGTGACCAAACTGCTGGCATCTAAAACACGCTGATGGGCGCTGATTTACTTTACGATCCGAGGCTGATCTACTACTTTTAACATTCAATTGGTTCGCGAGATGATCAATCTTTTTGCCTATGTTGGATTTCAGATCCCTACCAAATTCTTGCAGTCTTGCTTCTGTTACACGAGGTTCCCTGTCCGTGTCAATGTTCCTAATTCTCGCCCCTCTCACATCATCTCTGATGCTGGAATAGTTCGAGCAATTCTCTTGCCTGATCGCTGCATCCCAATGAACAAAGCCGCCTGAGATTCCTGAAGTCCCTTAAGAAAGTTCCGAAGGTTTATCGTTTCCCTCGTCTCGTTGTTCGCTGTGGGGTAACCTTTTATTACCAACCTCTTAACTTCTGCCACATATTCAGCCAATGATTCTTTTTCACTGTTGTATTTCCGGTTTTCTAACTCAGCCAGATAGGAGGAAGTGAAGCGCTTTTCCTGAAATCACGTCGCCATAGATGATTTTATCTTTGCATAACTTATTCGTCAGCTCCCAGCTGCTTGAAAGCGTATTCCGCAGCATCACCGCGTTAACTGTTCTTAAGGCGGAACAAACGTTCACTATTGTCCCACTTGCACGCATCAACCATAGCTTCAAATGGGTAAATGAACCTCTCCCAGGATGATTTGCCATCAAAGATAACTTGCCTTGGTAGAGGAACCTCGTATTTGTCACGGCCTCTCATCTGTTGATTTTGCTGCCTTGATGTATTGCTGTTTTCATTCGAAGCTGTGTCCCTTTCATTGACTAAATTTCTTATCTGATTGTCTTTTTCCATAGAAATGTCACTGATTCGTTGTTGGTAACTGCGTACTAATTCATCTCTTTGTAAAATAGTTTCCTGTTCATCCTTGCGTAGTCTCTCACTTAAGGTCAAATTATCAACTTCTGCCGATTTAAGTTTTTTGTCTCAAAAGTACAACTTCAGCTAACAATTGTTCATGACTGTCATCATCTTCAGTTGTGACAGAATCTTTGTCTTGTTGTTTTTTTAGGTCCCAGGATTGTCACTTAATTGTCACCACAAATATATTAAATAGAAATATGTCCAAATTTCTGATAAGCACGTGTGTAAGTCCATTTCCGTCGCTGCCACCAGTGTTGAAAAACGTAGGTTCGGGGGTGAGGGTTTATACTCCATTGATGAAATAACACTTCATTTCCAGTTTTCTATGTTAGTTTATTATGTGATGGATAAATATAGTCTAAGTGATGGAAATATAGACATCAAAATTATAATTCTCTCATTCCTCTGGTCAAAAGTCACTTATAATTATAACTGTAAAATATTTCATTTCTTGTTTCTAGATCCTATGATCTGTAATTTTCAAAGTCCGAGCCAAAAGTAAAAGAATCCCCTCCCAAGTTCTGACCTAGGTTTATATACAAAAGTATGTACCCTCCCATATTTGGAGTGTATCATAGTAATGAAAGACAAAGATTACCCCTAATATTTATGAGGATAACCGTTGACTGATGGTACCATCCCGAATATGGAGCCACCTCTAACTCTAACAGACTAGACATGTTTACGATGGTACATGATGACAACATACCCAGATAAAATGATACAAAATGATACACACTCCAGTCCCTAGCAGTTTATATGGGTAACTGGTGAATGACAACTCAAGTAGCAGAGGCCAAAGTTTCTCATCAGTAGAATCAATTAATAAATCAGCTTTAATAAGACTGCTAAATTTACAACACTAGCAAGCAGAATTTCATGAAATTTGAAATAAAGATGAACCAACATACTGTGATGATGCCCGTCAAGTGTTTTTTTTGGATTGGTCCATTTCCCTTAGAGATTTAATGAAAAATGCCCAAAAATGTCTGTTAGCAGCCATTTCTCAGTAACTATCAGATAGAATTTCATAACACTTGAAATAAACATGAACCAGCATACTGCGCTGATGCCCGTCAATTTTTTTGAGTTATTGCCCTTTAATTGTTAAAAAATCCACAGATTTGTACATAAAAAACAACTAATTGGTAGAATTTCATTTAATTTCCATGAACATTTATTATAAACATTTGAATCTGTGTAACCACACCTGGTCACCACCTTGCCTTGGTCCCACCCCTCCCAAAAAATCCTTTTAATATTTTTTTTTCAAATCTTTCATGAATATTTTATCAACATGCAAAGTTGTACCATTGCCCCACTTCACTCTCCACTCAGTCATGCCCACCATCCCGATCATGCATCCGCCCCGCACTCCTCCCACCCCCCGCCCACCCAATTTTTTTTTTTTTTTTTTGTTTTTCAGTTTTAATTTTCCATCAATATTTATAATCAACATGTAAAGTTTTGTACCCTCAATTGGTCACCCCCCCTGCCTCCCCCCCCCCCCCCCCGCCTCCCCCCAAAAAGCATTCATTTTCTGTTAAAATGATTTTGACTAATGAAATTATTTGCTTCTTAGTAAAATCCTTTATTCATCGAATTTGCTTGTTAGTAAAGAAGTTTGATATCCTTTCTAAGCCAAGCAAACCTTATTTAAGAAACACATTATTCAGTTAGTGATACCGTCAGATTTGCTTTTCTTCTTGTATTTTAGGTTATACAGAGGCAAAAGTAATTGGTGTTCCAGACCAGCCTCCAGCAAAGAAAATGAAACGATGAAACAGACTATAGTTGGTGCAATGAAAATTTATGCAGTTTAAAGTAAAAGACTATAACGACTAGATATTTATGTGAATAGTTTGAATAATGTTCTGTAACTCTCATATAGGTACAAAATGATAAACAGTATACAGCTTTAAGAGAATACTCATATTTATATCAGTGTGGGAAGATTACTTGAATGTCTACCTGTGTATGATAGATAATGAGAAATGAGAAACTATTCTACTGTATTTTGGGGTGTATTGGTCATGGTAATGTGTAGTTCGTCACCCAATTTCTGCTCTGGAAATGGTCAGAAATTAAGTTCCAGTATAGAAGTTGCTGTTCATTTTTCAAATTTTTCCCAGCCAATACTTTGTTAATGGCGGTAGCAATGTAGATGCTTTGGACTGAATTATTTGTAGAACCTGATTAAATGGTGGAAGCGTACAGCGTTATTTTCGACCCTTCGAATCAAAGAAAAGTGGCTTTTTGACATTAATTGAGCAGCAGTCGGCTTGTGTTTACATTCTGTAATCATGCAAGTTAAAGTTTGAATTGTTTGCACATCAATTATAACACCTTACAGCATTAAGTAATTACGAATTAACCGTGTTTATTTGATTATGAGTGCAAAAAATATCTTTTTTGTTGGGTTATTTTTATGTAAAAATAAAAATACAAATTTTATCTTTCAAGTTTTTATTATGCACCAACGAAACGCTAACCTGGTTTGGAATGGAGGACGGATCTGTCTGGATTTTATCCAACCCGGTGTTCATGTAAAGTACCTGTCAGTGACGTTCAGTAAAACGAAAGTAGATTACAAACATAACTCAAACTGCAAGTACAGCATTGAATTGTAGTCATAAGCAATTTCAATGGCCTGTGTGGGATATTTACGATATACCTTATTGAAAATAACCAGTATTCCATGAAACGCCGCTGAAATTGATTTTTTTTACCACTTTGTTTGTTCATAAATGCACTTAATTTTGGGAGTGCCATGGCATGAAGATTGGCCTGAAAAAAAATCTTCTGGCAATGTTCTGTAGTATAAGTTGTAGGAACATTTCCAGGCAGAAAAATGAGTAAAAAAAGTGCGACCAATACACCCAAAAATATAGTAATCCACACTATAACTAGGGTTGTGAAAACACAGTTCCTTCAAAAACTTTGTAAGGTCTGCAGGAACCACACTTGGTTCTGATCTATGTAAAACCTTGTCGGAATATTTATCTTTATTAAATATAGGCCAGTTTGAAATTGGGTCCTCTTGGGTAAAGTACTAGGTCACAAGGTCAAATAACTGGATTAGATATGAACATTGTATACTGTAAACCTAGAAATATTTTCACGCTTTTTATCCCACGCCGAAGGTAGAGGGATATAGTTTTGGCCTTGTCCGTCTTTCCGTCCGTCCGTCCAGAGCCATATCTAGGAAGTGGTTGGGAATATTTAAATAAAACTTCATTAACATAAACGCTATAGGGAAATGCGGCCCGTCAGATTTCAGTCAGATTTCCCAAGTAACACCAGAGTGGTGGCCCTTAGAAGTTTCTAGTGTTAACTATATAGGGTACTATAAATACGGCAAGTTCTGCTTCATACCTTGTGACATATTTGACATTGCGACTTCAACTTAATGAGATTCGCGAAGGACATGATTCCGCAAATATTTTTATCCGCGAAAATGTCCACGTTTTGAAAAACACTAAATATAGTATCAGTGAACATTTCTAGGTTTACAGAACTTGCCCATTTATATAGATGTTATGTATGTGGTATGTAACCACAAACACACAAACATTTTATTACCCATCTTCCTGGAGTGGGGTATAGAAACACTGGCTAGATGGTTATCTGTCTGTCACACATACTACAAGTTTATTATAGTAATTTTATTACTGCAGAAAAGATTCTAGAATCCTGAAGCATAAACTTTTACAAAAACATCTCCAAGGTCACTTTTCAATCTTAGAAGTCTTTTTTTTCTTAATAATTTACATGAAATCTGGTCAGATGTAGGCCAAGTTGAAATTAGGTCACAAGTCAAGTATTAGGTCAGAAGCTCAAATCTTAGAAAAATATTGTTAACATTCTTCAGGCCACATTTCCTACCTGGTCTGCATGAAGCATATTAAAAATGTTTTTCCAACCGCCATCTATGTCCGTTTAAAACTGGGTTATTGGGGATTAAACTCTAGTTTAGAAGATCAAAACATAAGAAGTCTTGTTGAGGTAAATCATTTTTGCATGCTGTACATAAATTCTAGTGATATTTGTCAATATAAAATCTAGGCAATTATGGAAACTGGGTTATCTGGGGTAAAAACTAGCTAGGTCTCTAGGTCAGAACCTCATTTCTTTTTTGATTTACATGTGTGCCTTAAATCTAGATCAGGTTTGAAAATTTGGTTGTCATAGACAGCACATGGTCATTATGTAAAATCATAGAAAAAACTTATGAGCACCCAAGAGACCACATTTCCAGCTAACTGGAGCACAATGTCATTTTTCCCATTTTGTTGAATAATGAAAGTAAATAAAGGGTGTAAATAAATATTTAGTAACCTTGTTGATTGTTATATAAAAACATCTAGGTATTAGCTTTGTATACTTGCCCATTTAAATATGTTGTGTAGATGGTATATAACCACAAACACACACATACAGGCTGATCACTACCAAATAGAATGTTAGCCTCCCCTGGTCTAGTCACAAGTAGTCTAAATATAAATAGTACTAATCTTTTTTCCTTTCCTAGTGCATTTTCTTGACAGCAACGCGCTTACTTTTACCCTGCCGCATTTCAGTATGTATCACTTTGCATTCTATTGAAATCGGCATGTTTCTATCGCATGCCAGGTAAAAATGGCGGTATAAGAATTTAATGTCTCGAAAAGTACATGCTATTTTCTGAAACCCCTCAAAAATCAATGGAAATGCCATTAATGTATTCTTAATGATGTAAAACGGTAACAAATGGCTGAAAACGCTTAAATTTCTTGTGTTTTTGGAATTTAGATAGAATTTTCGACCAGGTGGCACTATTTTGGTTCGTTTTAGGACCTAGTAAATGTCTTTTCTCGCATTTTAGCACTTCAGTTGTCTAAATAATATTGAAATTAGCGTTTCTGAATGAAAATGACAAATATCTTAACGATTATATTGCTTGTACAGGGCTAAATTTTGCATATTTTTGGGGATGGGGGTGACCTGTAATGAATTGTCATTTCTCTACAATTTCTCAATATTTTGCACCAAAACAAAGCAGAATCATTGTGAAATAGGTGTACCTTGAGAATGAATGCAAATTCATGAGTAGTCACAAGAAGTCCAAATATAAATAGTACTAATCTTTTTTCCTTTCCTAGTGCATTTTTCTCGGCAGCAACGTGCTTACTTTTACCCTACCGCGTTTCAGTATGTATCACTTTGCATTCTAATTCTAATTGGCATGTTCCTATCGCATGCTAGATAAAAATGGCGGCGTAAGAATTTAATGTCACGAAAAGAGAAATTGAAAGAAGCGAAAAGTAGTAAATGCAGCGGGCTGTATTTACCGAACTGTAGTTTTCTTATATAAAAGTTAACACCCCTTTTCTTTTTGTTTTTCTAAAGCAGCGATCTAGTTCTTTATGGGAATATAAGTGTCTGAAAATCTGATATGCTAGAAAATGTCGAAAAACCGTTATGAAGTGAGTGGATTTTATATGAAATAAAGAACAGCTGGATTTAGTGGTGTTCAGCCTATAATAGAAAATGAGATAGGTAAGTAGGTCATGCTAAGATCAGAAATGGAAAACTTGACTTACAAAGTAACCTCCCTTATCAATAAATCGGATCAGCATTTTGACGAAATTGTAAATAAAAAAATATTTTCTGCTCTACAAATAAGGAGAGGAAAGACAGATAACATTGTTTTATATCACATAATAAGTTGCATTACATATATACATTTTTTTATGTTTTCTTTTTGCCATTTTTGTTTATTCACTAAGATCTATTGTGCAGTCATACATATGATAAGTTCAGAATCCCAAAACTGGAGGTTTGCCATTTTTCAGCTGGAGTTGGGGTCTCAAAACTGGAGGTTTTTTATCGACATAAATTAAGCGCGCGGACACATAACTTAGAGACAAAATCCAACATTTTTGGCCACACAATAACGAATATAAGTCTATACCAGAAGGAACAATCCTCGTACCTCTTGATTTGAATTTTGACAGAGTTATGCCACTTTTTAACTTAATCTTTTTGTTAAAAGTTTTATATAATGTCTAATATCTCTGTTACATTCAAAGCTATTGACTATTATGCCCCTTTTACTGGCAAAGCTTTAATTGCCCCTTTTACTGGAAAAGCTGTAATTCAGAGTCAATCACTGAGAAAAGTCATGCATGCTGTTTTACATTATAGCATTTTACATAAAATTAAATAAAATATATCGCACTAAGTAGATCTACATTTCAGAAAATGGCAACAATGTAACTATTTCAAAGCATTAAAACATTTAGAAAATCAGCTTATTTTAAAAAGACATAAAAAAAAATCAGAAAATTAATTTACTTATTTATTTGATTCATTGTTCATTCTTGAAAAAACATTTTTTTCAAGACACTTAAAAGATTCTCTGAAAGATGAAAAAAACAACTGCTACGATTTTAAGCAAAGAAGATGATTTAAAATATTGTTATTTTCTCAGATATTTTAGATTAGTTTAATATTTATATATGCAAACTGAGAAAATGTTGAATAAGCTTGAAAACTTGTTTTAATTATAACTTATCCGAAGCGCCGAAGAGCTGACAATACATAATGTGTCACTTTTTCCAGACCGTTTTAAAATGCCACAAAATCAATTATTACAAAAGCCCTACTTTTTAAAAAAAAATATATAGATTGTACCATAGCGTAAGGACTGTAGATAATCAAATCCTTGAAATGTCTGATGGTTGCGGGTTTTTGTAGATTTATTTTCTGTTTAAATGCCAGTCTATGATTATTCATGAATGAGAAACAAATACAAATTTAATGTGCCTCATATCTAAGATGAACTCTGCCTGACCCAGCTTGTGATGTAACCATGGGCTGGAATACCTTATCATTGATAGATCTTATATAATCTAAATGGTCAGTGTGAGTGGATACAGGTTGAATAAGAACTGCTTGTTCATTGATAATTCATCCGCATTGTTCATGAATGGGACTATTTTTTGTGTGTAGCACATGAACATCCTTTGGATGTGATTCGGAATAAAATAAAGATATTATGATTGTCAGAAATACACTTTAACTTTGGTAGCGGGATAAACCCGCAACCAATAAAAAATGACTCTTGATTTGTTTTATTTGAAAATAAAAACATCACAACCCAAGCCGCTAGTTAATTCGCTACGAATTGCCGGGTCCTGCTTTCGCCCCCAAGGTGATTTGCATAATCGATTGCTCCGGATGTGACGTCATGCCGACCTGATCATAAAGACCGTGTACAATATTAGCGATTATTTTTGCCAGAAGATAAGGATTTAGGAAAGTTCTTACTTTCTCACAATGGAAATACTATTCTACGACCTCGGCAACATTTTGTTTTGCAAAAATAATCTGTTTACCTCGAAAAATACGAATAATTACACACCTTCGGTATCGAGCCACGGAAGCGGCAGTGTAGAATAAAAGATAAAATTTCAAAAATAAAGTAAACTTTGAGGATATTTTTGCCACATTTTCATTACAACAATGTTTATTGATAATCTGCAATACTTTTTTTATTCATTTTCTTTGTTTAAAACTTGAAAAAAGGATCATCTAAACACTACCGCCATGTAGCGTAATGGCCGATACCCCCCTCACCGTAAAACCGGGAACGGGCGTTTATTGGTGGTTAATACCGGAAAACGGGATTTTATCCATAATGTCGATATCGAGGCCACAACCAGTTAAATAGTTCTCCCTATATATTCTATATAAAACTGACATTTTTAGCCCACCATCATCAGATTTTGGCTATTCAAATCACTCTGCGTCCGTGGTCCGTCCGTCATTCCGTCCGTCCGTCCGTCCGTTAACAATTTCTCGTTATCACATCTCCTCAGAAACTACTGGGGGGATTTTGACCAAACTTTGTCAGAATGATGTATTGGTACCCTAGTTGTGTCCCCCTGAAAATCAGACTGGTCTATTTTGTATGTGACATCATCTAGTGGTCTTCAACTAAGATTGTTCAAATTATCCCCCTAGGGTCAAATATGGCCCCGCCCTGGGGGTCATATGGTTTACATAGACTTATATAGGGAAAAACTTTTAAAATCTTCTAGTCCAAACCACAAAGCCTAGGGCTTTGATATTTGTAATGTAGCATCATCTCGTTATCGCATCTCCTCAGAAACTACTGGGGGGATTTTGACCAAACTTTGTCAGAATGATGTATTGGTACCCTAGTTGTTCTCCCTGAAAATCAGACTGGTCTATTTTGTATGTGACATCATCTAGTAGTCTTCAACTAAGATTGTTCAAATTATCCCCCTAGGGTCAAATATGGCCCCGCCCTGGGGGTCATATGGTTTACATAGACTTATATAGGGAAAAACTTTTAAAATCTTCTTGTCCAAACCACAAAGCCTAGGGCTTTGATATTTGTAATGTAGCATCATCTAGTGGTTCTCTACCAAATTTGTTCAAATTATCCCCCTGGGGTCAAATATGGCCCCGCCCCGGGGGTCACATGCTTCATATAGACTTATATAGGGAAAAGCTTTTAAAATCTTCTTGTCAATAACTACAACATTCAAATTTGGACCACATGTATATTTTTGAGTGGCAAGATGAACCTTGACATGAGTTGACCTTGATTTTGACCTAGTGGCCTACTTTCACATTTCTGTAGCTACAGCCTTCAAATTTGGACCACATGCATAATTTTGTGCACCGGAAAAAACTTTGACCTTGACATTGACCTAGTGACCTACTTTCACATTTTTGAAGGTACAGGCGTCAAATTTGGACCATATGCATAGTTCCGTGTTCCGAAATGAAATTTGACATTGATTTTGACCTAGTGACCTGCTTTCACATTTCTGTAGCTACAGCCTTCAAATTTGGACCACATGCATAGTTTTGTGCACCGGAAAAAAACTTTGACCTTGACATTGACCTAGTGACCTACTTTCACATTTTTGAAGGTACAGGCGTCAAATTTGGACCATATGCATAGTTCCGTGTTCCGAAATTAAATTTGACATTGATTTTGACCTAGTGACCTACTTTCACATTTTTCAAGCTACAACCTTCAAATTTGGACCACATGCATAGTTTTGTGTACCGAAAAAACTTTGACCTTGACATTGACCTAGTGACCTACTTTCACATTTTTGAAGGTACTGGCTTCAAATTTGGACCACATGAATAATTTTGTTTCGAAATGGATTTGACCTTGATTTTGACCTAGTGACCTACTTTCACATTTCTCAAGCTACAGCCTTCAAATTTGGACCACATGCATAGTTTTGTGCACCAGAAACCTTGACATTGACCTAGTGACTTACTTTCACATTTTTGGAAGGTACAGGCTTCAAATTTGGACCACATGCATAGTTTCATGTTCCGAAATGAAATTTGACCTTGATTTTGACCTAGTGACCTACTTCCACATTTCTCAAGCTACAGCCTTCAAATTTTGACCACATGCATAGTTTTGTGTACCGAAAAAACTTTGATCTTGACATTGACCTAGTGACCTACTTTCACATTTTTGAAGGTACAGGCTTCAAATTTGGACCACATGCATAGTTTTGTGTTTCGAAATGAAATTTCATCTTGATTTTGACCTAGTGACCTACTTTCACATTTCTCAAGCTACAGTCTACGGTCTTCAAATTTGGACCACATGCGTAGTTTTGTGTACCGAAATGAACTCTGATCTTGAGAATGACCTAGTGACCTACTTTCACATTTCTGAAGCTACAGGCGCATGCATATTTTTGTGTTCTGAATTGAAATTTGACATTGATTTTCACCTAGTACCTACTTTCACATTTCTCAAGCTGAAGCCTCCAGATTTGAAGCACATGCATAGTTTTGTATACTGAAAAGAACTTTGACCTTGAAATTGATCTTGTGACCTACTTCCACATTTCTCAAGCTTCAGCTTTCAAATTTGAACCACATGCATGGACCACATGCACAGTGTTGTGTACCGAAATGAAATTTGACCTTGATTTTGACCTTGGGCTAGTCTTGAAATTAGAACAGTCAAAAATGGCTCAATGGTGGGCGCCAAGATCACTCTGTGATCTCTTGTTTAAAGAGCTACCAAACATAGCTAGACCCATTTCAGAGAACAAATCCTTACCTCATTCTAATGAGTTATGATGAAACTGATATAAAATGAAGAGAAAAGTAGGGGTCATATATCTTCTAAGAGAGATTTCTCTGGTCACATTTGCTTACTGTAAACTGACATCAAAATCACACTGCTGTGACCTGGAAGTACTACTCATACTACAATTGAGATTCACGTCACCAAATACAACCTGCTCTCCCATTTTTCCTACCAAAATGTCACAAATACATCCACAATGAAATTTAAACAGAAACTAGCTTTAATTTAGACCTCTGTTGCCATGCCATGCCAAGTGAAAAATTAGTGTTCAAATACCTGACAGCCTTTAGACCAGATGGCTCCCACGCTGGTTCCTTTAGTATAGTTAGGCCTATAAGAAAAACTTTTTTCTGTAATAGTCTCAATTTCATTTGTATAGTACCAGTAACATATCTGCATGAAAAATACTAAGTTTCAGCTTGATCAGATCAGTTTTCAAGGCTTTATGGCATTTTCAGTAACGCGGGTCCCTGCACCAATTTCCCTTCAAAATTGATGTCGCGACATATTTTTTAACCAGTTCTTCTAGCCAGAGCTGGTTTTTGCCCTATTTCATAAATTTTCACTATAATTTGCAAGCAAATTACACACTAACACCTTGAAATATACCAAAGGTCTCCTCTAAAAGGTATAATTAGGCAAAATTTAGAGTGTAAATGTGCATTGTTTTAAAAAAAAATACACCCAGAACAGTGAAAATGCGATTTTTTGTTTTTTTTTCCGTTTTTGCAGCAAAGTTTCAATGAAATGCTCATTTTTAACCAAAATCTGACCAAACTAGTCCATTTATATCAATATCTGGACAAATCTCAATTTTTGCCAACATTTTCTTATAGGTCACAACCAGTTAAATAGTTCTCCCTATATATTCTATATAAAACTGACATTTTTTAAAGAGCTAGCAAATATAGCTAGACCCATTTCAGAGAACAAATCCTTGCCTCATTCTAAGAGTTATGATGAAACTGATATAAAATAAAGAGAAAAGTAGGGGTCATGTATCATCTAAGAGAGATTTCTCTGGTCACCTTTCCTTACTGTAAACTGACATCAAAATCACACTGCTGTGACCTGGAAGTACTACTCATCCTACAATTGAGATTCACTTCACCAAATACAACATGCTCTTCCATTTTTCCTACCAAAATGTCACAAATACATCCACAATGAAATTTAAACAGAAACTAGCTTTAATTTAGGCCTCTGTTGCCATGCCAAGTGAAAAATTAGTGTTCAAATACCTGGCAGCCGTTACGCGGCTAGACCAGATGGCTCCCACGCTGGTTCCTTTAGACTAAGTATAGTTAGGCCTCGAGATACACATTTCAAAATTGAAATAAAAATTTCACTATACATTTAATGATAAAATGTTCCCTAAATCCTGTTCCGAAAGTTCGTCTGTCAAATCCTCTACCTCCATGGGTTCTGGACCGTTAGACTTTTTCTCTTTTCTAGGGCACAGAACAATGTCTAAAGGTACTGTGTGAATACCATCGTGCAGGACTCTCCGCTTACAATAAAAGTACGAGAATCCGCACCTGGTCTGTTGATAAGAATAGACCCCATTATTCCTTACTAGGAACCCCTTGTTTTGACCGGATGCGGGCTTTCCGATACCAAGCACCTTTTAAAAGATATTTAGAGGTTCTTCAACCAGGCACTTAGACACACCCTTAGAACTGAATTTATAATCCTGCTCTGTGCTTTTTACGATGTAGATCTTAGAGCAGAGGCCTATCATCTCCTCGCCTTCGTATTCCGTTTTGAAGAGTCCGGGCACTCTTCTGTCTCCAACGGGATTTTACTTATCGTCGCACAGTCCCGTGAGTTCATGCCGGTAATCTGCCAGCTTTTCGGGCTTTACGAGCTCTTGGAGACTCGACGCTGATAAAGCCATGTAGGCAGAGTCCTGAAATGATGAAATAATTATCCGTGAAAAGAACCAAAACAATAACATTTTGCGTTCATATGCCTGACGAATCGTATCGATTGAAAAATGTTATAATTCAAAACGAAACATTAACTCACCGTGTCCATCTCCATATATTCAAAGTCGGAGCGGTCCACGTATTTGTCCAAAAGGTCGTAATAAAACTGCAGCATCCTTAGTTTTGCGTACTGCAGAATAAAGAAACCCAGCTGCACGGGGAGGTCGAGTTTGATTCTTTGCTTAGCCGCCTCCACTTCGTAATATTGATCGTCGCCGTCCAGACAGATGGTTTGTCTGAACTGCGGTTTGTTGACCTCAAAGCACGCCCTGTTCTCCCCTTCCACGTAAAACACATTGCGGTGTTTAGTTTTGTCCATAATCATTGGACCGTAACTGAAATCATTAAAAAATGATTAAAAAAATAATATGTAAATAAAGTTCTTTTAAAATAGCATTTAAATAAAAAATAATAATTCCTTAAAACTATATAGATAAAAATACAAATAAATTACCTGAAAAGTAACTAGCAAACTAAATAAAGAAATAAATAGATTTATAAAGCGTTTTCGACTCTACGACGCACGAACATGCCTTCTGGCATAGCCTGTCCAACTGCCCACAGGTAAAAGGCATTAGCGTCGTATCCCACCACCTTTTCACAAGGTTTACCTCCCCAGATTTTCGTCTTTCCTGATTGGTGGTGACGGATGAAAATGATGGAAGGACCTAGAATGATATAATAAATATACATGTATTATTAAATAAGAAAGAATGCCAACAACAATAATAAAAAAATGAATAAATGAATAAATAAACCTACCTCCGACGATGTTATCTTTGATGGCGGTATGGAGGTCGGCGTTCTTCCGATCGATCAATGAAAATTCGGCTCCCTTTTCTATCGCCGATTTAAAAAGCAGCTGTCGGGCTATACCTGGCACGCTCATGGCCGTCTTGAGCACGTCGATGCCTTTATCGAAATAAAACTTTTGTAGACGTTCCACTGCCGTGACGAAGGGACCAACAGCCAGGTTATTATACCAGACAAGAAAATCTTTAAATGTGGACATGTTTAGTTCCGTCCACACTTTCTGGCAAAAGGTATATGCCTCCTCTGAGATATTCTCATTTTTAAGGGCGCTGTAAAAGGCCTCATGAGGCGGTAACTCAGTATGCTCCACCTTGGCGGGGTCATCAAGCCATTCGTAGGGGAAGAAACCTTTAGCTTCCTCGCCCCTATAGGCTTTCAGGAACCCGGCGCAAGATATCCCAGGAACCAAAAAGTGGCTTATATCCAGGAACCGGAAGCGGTCGGTCGTCAGACACGCGTATGAATTGGCTTTTTTGACCACGAACCCGTACTCTTGCTCGAGCATGCGCAGATGTTTGGCCAGCTTTTGTTTTACTAAATTCAGGTCGTATTTGGCGCTGAAAATAATAAATAATAATAGTCTTAAATGATACTTACGGTAAATACTTTTTTACAAATGCTTTCGGTCTTTTGGTTTTTAAAGACCTACGTGGTATAAGTACTTTTGGTACTTTGATTTTTAGAAGTAAAGACCTACGTGTTATAAGTACTTTCGGTACTTTGATTTTATAGTAAAATGTTATGGAATTTTCGGCTCCTAGCGGCCTTTACCATTAAATTTGAAAAGTGTTTTCAGGACTTTAAATATGATAAATGAATTGTTACCTGTTAAAGCCGAGTACGGGCAATGTAGACATGTAGTCTTTAAACATGACATACAGAAGTTTCGCCCTTTCGACATTTTTGGCCCCTTCTTCATCGTCTTCATACTGGCCCCATTTTTCGCCTGCGTACATGGCAGCCGCTGTTTGTATTCGGGTTAAGGCGTCCACCATTTCATTCAGTAATTCGTCTTGCTCCGCGTTGACGATACACAGGGGTTCCGTGTGAGAGGGGATGTTGGAGCAGACGCTGACGCTGATGGGAGCGTGCTTGTGGGTCCATTCTAGTTTCTCCGTGGCGTCACCTTCCAGTTTAAGTAGCATGGATTCGAAATCGAATACGGCAAACTACGGATACGTACGATCGTCTTCGGGCACCTGGATCCTGTACGACCCTAACTCGTCGAAGATGGTCTGCTGTTCTTTGTAGAACCCACCCGGGTATTCGAACTCGGTCTTTTTGTCGCAGATTTTGACGTGATCTTTAAAATGACTCAGATGGTCAAACATCCGGTCGCACAATTCGCACTTAAATGTCTTTGCGTAGTTGGCGAATTGCGTAACGTACGAGCAGTGGTTTTCGTACTGGTTTACGTTCAGCGTGTCCGCGTATCTGCCCGTAGACTTGAACAGGGGCACCATGACCCCGTCTTCGTGCAGACAGTACATGTGTACGTCAACTCGTAACGCTGCTCGAACTCCGGGAGGTCACGCAGTTGAAGCCCTTTAAATTTTGAGGCCGGAGTTATCTGGACCAAAGTAGGATCGCCTAGAAATTCTTCGTATTGTCGTTGATTATGCGACGTTTCCTACTGGTGATAAAGCTCTAACACTTTGGCTTTGTCCACTGACCCGTAGCGGTGTCACTGACCCGTAGCTCTGGATGTTTCCGTATAATTGTACGGATCTGAGATATTTGTTATCTATAATAATTATAGATGTTGTTAAACTACTTTTAAGATTTTACAAATATGCATAAGGGGACCGGAAACAAACGCCGACTTATGCAGTTTATTGTGAATTAGGAATATTTCCGGTTTCTACTATAGCCAAAGAAAGATCAATAAAGTGCTGGTTAAAAATAATGAAAAGATATGTACACAGTCTTACGAATTTGCCCGAAATATCGCTCTTTTTGAGCCAGGTAACCTCAAGGGCATGCATCATTAATAGATTATTATAATTACATGCAGCTCGCACTGTGGCAGAGAAAAATCAGCATGATAGTAAGCATGATTAGATAATGATCTTTAGATTGTTATGATAAGGAGAAAACACATTTCTCTTATATGAGTTTGCAATAGAAAATTATTTGTTTTATATACATAAGTAAAAAGAGATAAACATTTTTCTTTTTAAAAACAGTTTTATTTTCCATTTTAGTATGATAATAAAATATTATTAACAACAGTAATAAATTGAAACAAAGTTTTATCTATAGAAATGATTTATAAAGATATTTTTACTATAAAAGAATTGGTTAATGCATATATAAAAAAGACTTATTCTTAAGCATGAAAAGCATGAATAGTTAATATATGGTGACACATTTCGTTTAAAAATGAAAATGATAAGAATTTCCGATTAGAACTTATTTCAATTGCTAAAAGGACGAGATGTGAACTGTGTATGACATCGATATATACATATAAACTATTACAAATTCTAAACACCCGGACCTATATGTTGCCTTTCATAAATATTGAACATTATTTCACGGATAAACACACTAACAGAATACAAAAGTGAACAAGGGCATTTCAAATTTAAAGTGCGTAAATAATTGTTAAGTCATTCTAGATAATCAAATAAAAATGATAATTTTGTGGGATGAAAAATCAAGATGACTGTGATAAAAATATATCTTGTCACTTTGCAATAATTTTAAAATAATCTTTCAATCTCAGAATTATTTATATATAAAAAGTTTTGACCGTGTTTTTATATATAAAATCTAATCTTTCACATTTCGCTGATTGTGGCTATTGATACACACACGGAATGAAAGGCAGCCCGGACAAATAATGTGATAACATAAGATAAGAATAATTAGTATAGTTGCAGTGGTGCTGACTTTATAGTCAAGCTAATTGCTAGCAATCATATGCCCTCAGTAAGAACCTAATTAACACCTTGGTGTGAAAAGGAAAGAGATTTTGTAGTATTTTTGCTTTTCCTGGGCTTGTTCCATAGACTGTACATGGATCGGTGTAATTATATCAACGGTACTTGTTGGTCTAGTCGTATAAATTCCATAAAAAACTATCTTCTTTTTTTCTAATGTATTGACAAATTTTGATAGTAATGTTAACTATTTTACCTGTATGAAGCAAAGACTCCGTTTCAATATATTCGAGATTAGAGTTTTTTTTTTGTTTTTTTTTTTTTTGTATAGCATATCGATGGCGAATAAGAAATACTTGTCGTCTCCCTGTCTATATCATGCAATTTGATCGATGATTTCTAAATCAGCCTGTCGGAGGTAAGTTCTTTTCAGTTACTTAGAATTATGGGAAACAAGTAAGATAATGATAAACATGTAAATAATAATAAAGTAAAATGCGCTTACCACTATATCTCGTTTCAATAATACAGAATATTCCGTTTTTTATTTTTTTTTCAAGACCGCGCTGTCTTCACAATTTAAGTCCTCAGTAAATCACGACACAAACTAATAGGAAGAAGGTTTGTCTTTTCGTCTTGGAAACGTTTTGCAGAATGCTCGAATACTCCTCGCTGTCAGTGCGGTTTGCTAATAAATACAAACCGTGATAGGGTCGCCGGCTTAGAGATTAAGTAGGATTAGAGCCGAAACGCAATTCCTGAATCACTCTTATGTCTTACTTACGTAAATCCCGCTGCACCACAGCCGCTGCTGCACCATTGCCCCGATTACGAGGGGATTAAGCCGGATTAGGGATAATGTCGGATTAAAATGCTTCGCTGCCCCATTGCCAATGCCCCAAATAGGAGGGGATTAAGCCGGATTAGTTTAAGCCTCGCAGCCTCGCAGGCATTTTGCCCAACGGGCGGAACTCTACTACTCACAAACTGCAAAATCAGCTAAAAAAATGAGACCCCAAATTATACTGGTGGTGTATGATCTAAGTTTCCATGAACAATTTTGTCATGTTGTTATTTCATTATGAAAATGCTACCTACATGTCAAGATGTGAGATTTTAGCAAAAAAAAAGCAAAGAAGATAAGGAAAATAGCTCTACAGAGGAAAAAAAAAAGAAGGACTATTTGTATCCGTCATTATGCGACTACCTTTTTTTTCGCGCCATTTTTCTATTTAGTGTTTGTATGCCAATAAACGTGTATCCCATATACTCGACGCCGCCTGCTGGGCGGCGTCGAACGAGTGCAATTACGTAATATTAGGATATTAGGACAAGTAAGAGAAATTTATAATACGATTCGAACTATATTTATCGGCGTCTTTTCATGCGCTTCGGTCACATCCGGGGTTTCTGAAATGTTAAAGGAATACACCTTTACTTTTCAAATTAGCAGTGATCGGTCAATAGACATATAAACATATTTTCTCATGATAAAATGACGCATTCTTTAACCTTTTTTTTGTTGTTGGATTTAACGTCGCACCGACACATTATAGGTCATATGGCGACTTCCCAGCTTTAATGGTGGAGGAAGACCCCAGGTGCCCATCCGTACATTATTTCATCACGAGCCATCGACCTTCCGTAAGCAACCTTATTGTATTTACATGTGTATAAAATACCAACAGACTGTAGAACAAGGTTCAGAGAACAGTTTATATCAATGACAAATATCTGTCGATTAGCTTGAAAAACGGGTGAAAGCCGTCAAAATGTCTATCGAAATGTCTATTGGTTCTATCAACTTCCAATATGTGAATCTAACTTTCTTTAGGCCTTATAAGTTTATAGTAGTAGAACACGGATCGCTGGCCGCTTGTAGTCCAAACTGTTTAACCACCGTGCCACTATTTATTAAAATATGCAATAAATCATGTTTTGCCGAACCCACCCACCCAGCCCCTCCGCAACCCCACCTCACCCCCACCAGACACATTACCACAACATTCACTTTACACTTCATATGCCTTTGTTGCCTCACTTACTGCAGTATGTTATGTTTTATGACCTGAGAGAAATAAAAACAATTGCACTTGAATAAACAAAGTACATGTAATCTACCTAACAAGAGATCAATTCAGCCTTGAAATGTTTTACTTTTAAAATAGTTTTAACTGATTATTGACTTGTCATTCAGGCCTATGTTTTTATGTTTTAAACAATGCATGACCAACTTCTACATGATTGTTCAGGTCCTTTTTATGACAAAAGATTGAGTTACAGATTTTATAATACAAATTTTGACACGTAAATTGGAATTTTGAATTGTGTTTTATAAAAACCTGTTCTAATTAGCAGAAATTTTAATAGTGTATATTGGATATAATGAGGGAATATATACCAAGTATGTATCGTTCAATTTTTAAGTACTGCTTATTTTTCACGAAATTTGATTTAATAATATTTTAGTTAATTAAATAAAGAATGAACATGGCATAGATTTAAAAAGACAAAAATAGAAAAATATATATTATCATATACTGACACCTTCAGACAACATCAAAAAGGACCTTTTGAGCGATTTGACGAAGTTCCAAAAATCTATATGTACCCTTGCTCCGTTACGGTCCCTTGTGGGATTTGTGTTTATTCCGAGTTCAATTATGTTTTCGTAGATGAAGAGCTGACACGTCGTGCTAAAGCCCAGGTATTTTCAAATCGCTAGAAAATGCTGAAAATTGACTTCCCATTAAAAAAGGATACGCGCATACATTTTGACGGGGTGACCCCTGCGCGTGACTCCTGACAATCGACCAATGCAAAGGCGTTTTTCGTTTTCAAGTTTAGCATGTCTACTTTCATTTTCTTTACTTCCGGAATTAGCTGAAGGTCGAGTGACGTCATTTTCTGTGTTTATGCGTGGCGAGATTGCATAAAAATGTGCCCGGTTATGGCAAGCCAATTGTCCAATAATTACGTGAACGGTCGAAAAACTAGGATTAACATTACCAACATATGTAGAAAAGAGGAGGCATTTTGATCGTTGTGTTCAAAGGGCTAAAAGAAAATATGTTATTCGGGCACAAAATGATATAGATGATCTTTTAAGTACAAAACCAAATGAATTTTGGAAAGAGATTGGAAAGATAGGAATCGGAAATGAAAGAATTAAAAAAAATATACCTTTCGAAATTGTAATGTCAGATGGTTCTATAAATAGAAATGCTGACCAAGTCCTAGACAAGTGGGCGCATGATTTCTCCTGCCTTTTGAACACAAATGATGGGAGTGAACTTTCTGCTTCTGATTTTTCAGTGTCTGATTTTGATATCAATGGGAAAGATGATGATGGTTTACATTTTAACTCGGTTATATCAGTTGAAGAAACACTCCATGCTATTGTACGAGCTAAATCTGGTAAATCTCCTGGTTTAGACAATATACCTGCAGAACTTCTTAAAAATGACTCTGCCATTTACACGCTGGTAAATCTTTTTAATCAGTGTTACAATAGAAGTATGGTGCCATCTGCATGGTCTAAAGGAATTATTACACCAGTCCCTAAATCATCAACATCCGACCCTAGAGATCCGTTGTCCTATAGGGGTATTACACTAGCCTCGTCCATCTATAAAGTGTACTGTAGTATTTTGAATGAACGTATTAGTAAATGGTGTATGTCTAATGAAATAATTCATGATGAACAAAATGGTTTTATAAAAGGTAAAAGTACAATTGATCATGTACATACTTTAACCAGTATAATAGAAACAAGGAAACTTAAGAAAAAGAGCACGTTCACTGCATTCATTGATTTTAGAAAAGCATACGATTTCATCCCGAGGTCTATGTTGTGGTCAAAAATTAATAAGTTTGGTCTACAAGGCAAACTTTTCCGTGCTGTTGTGTCACTTTATAAGGATATTCAGTGTTGTATTAGACTAAATGGTTTTGAGTCTCCATGGTTTGAAGTGAATTGTGGTCTTAAGCAAGGCTGCCCATTGCCGCCTGTCTTATTTAATTTATATATCAATGATTTAGTTACTGCTATTCAGGAATCGGGTATTGGGATTAAAATCAGTGACGATATTATTGGTATTCCACTATATGCAGATGATGTTGTTCTAGTTGCAGAAACTGCTAGGGATTTACAAAAGCTACTTGATATTCTTAACACGTGGTGTATTAAAAATAAAATGAGTATTAATGGTGATAAGTCAAATGTAGTTCATTTTAGAACAAACAGCTGTATTGTAACAGACCATGAATTTAATATAGGTTTAATCCCCATATCAGTGGTACACAGATATAAATACCTTGGTGTCATGTTAAATGAATTTTTAGATTTTGCTGAAATGGCTAAGACTGTAGCATTGTCGGCAGGAAGAGCGCTGGGCCTAGTTATTTCTAAATGTAAAACCTTTGGTGGCTTCCAGTACTCGACCTTTACAAAACTATATGATTCTACTGTCTGGCCAGTTATAAGCTATGCAGCATCTATATGGGGGGGAATCATATTCTTGTATTAATGCAGTTCAAAATAGGGCAATGCGATATTTTTAGGGGTTGGGAAATATACGCCAAATTCTGCCGTTTCTGGGGAGATGGGCTGGAAGCCACTAATTGTCAGACAATGGGGTACTGTTATAAGACAATATTGTAGATTTTTGAATATGCCTGAAACAAGGTTGAATAAAAAAGTGTTTAATTGGTCTAAATCAGCATCGGGCACCAAATGTAAGAATGGTTTTTTCCGAATTAGGTAAATGCTAAATAGTATTAACCTCGGGGATCACAGTTACTTTCATGGAATACGGGTAAATACAAAAGCAGTGATAGAAAATGTTGAAAAGAAATTGTTTGATGTAGAAATTGTTATATGGAAAAAATCTTTAGATAGAGTATCTTCAGTTACAGGAAAGGGTAGAAATAAGTTGAGAACTTATAGAAACTTTAAGTCCGTCTTTGAGACTGAAAATTATGTAAAACAGCGTCTACCATTCCATTATCGTAGAGCAATGGCTTTATTTAGGTGTGGTGTAGCACCAATTCTACTAGAAACTGGGAGGTATGAAAACATACCTATACAAAAAAGAACCTGTTTTAACTGTACCGATCTTGTTGAAGATGAAAAACATGTCTTGTTACACTGTCCACTCTATATGCAATCTAGGGAAGAGCTGTATGCATCTATCAGAACTATTGTTAGTACTTTTGAAAATTTATCTGATGACGAGAAATTAAATACTTTATTTGCAAACCATTGTATTGCTAAGTTTACAGCCAAAGCCTGCTTTAACATTTTAAAACATAGAAGAAGTTAAGTCTACTGTAGATAATATGTATATTTTATAGTAGGACTATCATATTTTATATGTACATTGTAGTAAAAGGATGTTGTGAATTTGACATCTTATATCAAATTTGATTTGACAGGATGAATTTCTTTTAAATCATTTTAGAAGTACTATTTTAGTTGTTTTTAGCTTATCCGATCACAGGAGGAAATAAATGAAATCTACAAGAGGCGTTGACCTTTGTCTTATAAAAGCAAAGCCAAGGTAACGCCTCTCGGATCTCGGTTTATAATTACCTTTTTCCAGTTGTCAAGAAATAGATCGGTTCACAACATCTTTTTTATTGTATTTTATTTTTAGCTCGAATTGTCGAAGAATATGGGAGCTATACTACTCGCCCCGGTGTCGGCGTTAGTATGAGCGTCACACAAATGTTAAAAGTTTGCGAACCACCCCAAATATTTTCAGTCCATTGAGATATTGCTTTCATTTTTGCATACTTGTTTACCCCATTCTGTAAACAGGAGCGGACAACTCTATCAAGTATTTTGACTGAATTATGGCCCCTAGGCCTTTTCAACTTAGAATATGCTTATTGTAATGTTTATGTTTACGTACCACCCCAAATATTTTCAAAGTCCTTTGAGATATTGCTTTCATATTTTGCGTACTTGTTGTCCATCATGACCCCAGTCTGTAAACAGGAGCAGACAACTCTATCAAGCATTTTGACTGAATTATGGCCCCATTTCGATTTAGGTTATGCTTATTGGAATGTTAAAGTTTGCGTACCACCCCAAATATTTTCCAAGTCCATTGGGATATTGCTTTCATATTTTGCATAGTTGTTTACAATCATGACCTCAGTCTGTAAACAGGAGCAGACAACTCTATCAAGCATTTTGACGGAATTATGGCCCCTTTTCGTCGTAGAATATGTTTATTGGATTGTTAAAAGTTTACCAATAGCTTATATTGTACTATCAAGCACTGAGAATAGTCGAGCGTGCTGTCAACTGACAGCTGCTGTTTTTTAAAAAATGTTTTAGAAATAAAATGACATGTATAGTATAAATAACAGAAATATTAATTAAAGTAAGCCATCTTTATACAACCCTATGGCAAAACTGATAAACGTGGCGAACTATTTAAATTGCGCATGAAATTATATTTTGTGTTGTCAGTCTCAGCACCTGTTTAACTTTGTGGAAACTCGATATGTGGTTATAATAGTCTGGCGAGTATCGCCAGCCTAAAAAGTGTTTTAATAACTACTGGTTCCCGATAAACACTATATTTGATGCGATATTGTCAAAAACTATCAAAAATCTCCATCCCCCGCCGAACTGTACAGAAGTGTCTGAATAAATGGCACAAATCTCAGCTAAACATGTGCTAAAAAATGGACACATTTGCGCTTCAGGTGCACCCATCGTTTTCATTTGATTCGTTATTAAACGGGTAGAAATTCCTTTAGGTTAACACACTAAATAGTTATTGTTCTTTATTCCATATAAAATTGACCTATTTCCAATGGCCGCAGCACACAAGGGAATTCCACAGATCTGTGCTGAAACCAGTGCGAAAAAAAATCCAGTTTTGAGAAATTCCAGAGAAGTTTTGAGCAGCTGTATTGCAAAAATCCTAATCACTTCATCATGTGACATTTTCAGTCTGCCGATTCCGTTAATTGTTTCTATGGTAAAACCCCGGTTTCAACACACTAAATATTTAGGCAAAACATTGCCCAAAATGCACACCTTGCGCGACCTGTACCGTATTATCTGCAAATTACTGACCTAAAACATATGTAAAGCATGTGGACAGACGAAAATAATTGTGGGAACAAAAGCGTCTCATAACCGTTTACTGTTTTTGCTTTAAGCTCAATCTGGATGGATGGATGACTGTTTCCATTTTCGTCTGACTTCCGTTACCTCGTGTAAGAGTTTAAGAACGGCCGTCTACACGGAGCTAGGAATATCGATACAAGCATATATTTATTTTACACAATTACTAGTACGCAGGAATCTTTAGTTCTATTAAAGGCTATCTTGCTCTCATGTTAAATCAATCTGCTAGGATTCCTTAAATCGTTTAAAGAAGTAAAATAATTTTCAAAATCGGTTTAAGAATGATAAAGTTATGAGCATTTAAATGTTTTATCAAAATGGCGGCCATTTTGTTTCCTCGACAACAAAAAAAATGGCGGATTTATTAAATTTCTAAATACATATTTGAACTGTATTTATTTATTTCTGTAAAATAATATCTGTACCTTTTCCAGCTATAATGTAAGAAATTACAATGTTTTACATCTTACACTCAAGAAACATATTAAATAATCTATTTAAAAGGTTATTTGCTAAATAAAGAATTCAGCAGTGTGTAAATGACGTCATAAACACACTAAAATGTCCGCTTCCATGATCAGCCATTTTTTTGAAATTCCAAACTGCCATATCTTAGTCAATAATTGTCCGATTTTAAAAATTCATTCAGCGTTATGAAAGGTTTGAGGATGGCTTTCATTTAAAATTAACTTATTATCAGACTTTCCTTGCCCTATTTTATTTAAAAAAACGTACCCGGGCCAAATACGAAACTGGCCCCTGCCACTTTGACCTTCTTTCTTGATTATTTTACACGCGTCTGTATTTATTCATACATGTGTAAGACAACATCAGCTCTCAAAATTTCAGCTAAACATTCCAGCAATAAGTGAAATTAATGTTTTGCTATTTATCAAGTTGTTGTTTTGCAATTTTGGGTCTCTGATAATTCATGTGGGGAAGTTGGCAGTTACTTGCGGAGAACAGGTTTGTACTGGTACAGAATCCAGGAACACTGGTTAGGTTAACAGCCCGCCGTTACATGACTGAAATACTGTTGAAAAACGGCATTAAATCAAAAACAAACAAACAAACAAACACTTTTGGTTGGATAGCGATTTATTACAGACAGACGCTATATAGGTGATTATTCTCCCAAAACTGAATAGTTCAATATATGTTTTTCTTGAAAATTGTAATAAGTTTTTCTTTTGCGTATGTCTAGCCCATTTTATACGGTGGCCTATGAAATTGAAAACTCACTTGTGGGGATGTTATTTACATGATAAATCTTACCTCGAGTGTAATAAACACACAGTGTAACGGTACTTACCTATATGATAATCTACATATATCTATATAAACACAGTTTTCAGTACTTGTGAAAATATAAACATATGTTTCTCGTGTGCGAGGTAACCTGTTATTTTATAGGACTTGTCTCTTTCTGGATATAATATTATGGGATTATTTCCAGGTAAGACATTTACTATTCGAAATGCTTTAAATGCTGTACACACAAAAAGACCTGTCAACTGGTCAATGGATATAGGAAAAGTACATAAAAGAGCAGCAACGTGCGTCTGTCCGTCTGTTCATACAAATTTCCAATTATCAGGCTATTTGTTCAAGGGCAAGGCGGATGAATAATTTACTTAGCAGAGGGTTATCCCTGTTGAACAGGTCTAGGATTTCGTCGTTTTACAGACATTCTGTAAATATATGGAAAATCCATCAATTTAAAGATTTTTCAGTCTATAAATTTACAGATTGAGTATATGAAATATATGTTAAAATTACGATTTAAATCAAAACCGCAGATTAAAATGAAATGTTTCTCTTATTACACGCATAGATAAAACTAACAGGAAAATTTCTGACAGGTTGGATCATTTTAATTTTTTCACATTTTCCCAAAAATTCTAAGTCATCAATATTAACAGAAAGTCACAAATAACCTTCATTTATGCATATGCAGTCTCAAAATCTTTGAGTTTAAAACTGTAATTCTGATTTAAATTGTTATTTTTACAGATTTCATATACATACCCAGTCTGGTAAATTTATCGACTTAAAAGTCTTTAAGGTTCTTGTAAAGCCGTTTGAAACCACCCCTCAGGTGAATTTTTGTTTTAGCTTTCTTCGCCTCATTTAAAGAATAAACGCAATGTGTAATGATATTTTTTCGCTTTACACGCCTCTCTTGGACAAGAAAGCCGTTTCACTTAAAATTTGTAAGCATCCGCTGGCAAAATATTAATGAAAGATCGGAACATTTTCTAAAATAAAGTTCAATTTCAATCATTTTCAAAAACTGTTTTGATTTAAATCGTAATTCTTTAAATGTAAAAGATCGGTAACAGATTAAGGAGATCGGACAGTGCAAAACTATACTAAATGGATATCTCTAACCATGAATAAGGAGACATATATATTTCAGTTAGGAGAACGATCATATATTTAATTCCCTGAAATAAACATGGCGGCGAAATATTTTAGAAAAACTGTGCACGTGTTTTGCACATTAGAATGTTTAACGACATTTTCTTGAAAGAGTAACGCTCGTGTGCACTATTTTGGCATTTCTTTGATTTGAAAATAAATGTTTAGTAGCAATTTAGGTTGCATACGATACCAAAATTTTGCACCAAAAATGTTCACTCATTTTCTTCGAAAGCACTGTGGTGATAGGGTTCAACGTAGCTTTTATGCTCGCAAGTTTACCTACAGATATATCTTTTCAACTGTTATCATTTATTTTTGTGTCCTTGCATTTCGAAAGCTGTTTCGAGGATTCTGATTTTTCACATGAATTTCTAATTTCAATTTGCGAAAGTACCTTAAGTGATACAATTATTATACCAAGGGAGGGAATGAGCAGACCGAGACTTGAATTACCGTGATAAAGGTTCTGTTCCCTTGTATAACATAATATTCACTTTCATTGCCGGTAATTGATACATTTACATGTACATTTTATAGCATTTTTATACATCTATCTAATTACACAACCGATTTAATTTTGAAATGGTTTCATACAACAACAAAACAAATATAATATACACAAGGTTTTTATCACTGAAAATTGTAATAATTTTCTCATCATCAGACTTGTATATAGTCTCATTATTTAATGACAAATTAGAACTAGTAATTGCAATGACTTTAGTCTTACATGATATCCGTGACACAAAAGTTCCCCGTAATGAGACAGTTTGTCAGCACATGTTCTATGCTTGTCGTTTAAAGATCACTATTTAAGGCCAAGCAAAAATGTTTCCACTCCATAACTTTATATTTTCTTACCACTACAAGCAAATGTTGTTCGTGACCAGACAATATGTCGCATACATGACCCTTGCTTGGTGGTCAAATGTCAAGGTCACTATTGAAATTAAACCAAAAATAAGTTCCTTAGCTTCTAAATGTCTTGAAGCATTTTATATACACTCACACGCATGTTCCCCATAACCAGGTAATGTGTTGCTCGTGTTGCTTGCATGCCTAACAAACCGGGTTAAAGTAAAGTATTAAGCCTTTTAACTGCATTGTAGGATTTGTATAACTACACAGAAATGTTCTCCATGATTAGAATATGTGTCGCGCACATGACCCATGGTTGTCGGTCAAAGGTCAAGGTCACTATTGAAGGTCCAGTAAACTTGTTTCCGCTCCATAACTTTTATTTACAATGATGGAATATCTTAGTACTGCATACAAATGTTCCCCATGATGAGATAACGTGTCGCGTACATGATCTATGCTTGTAGGTCAACTTTCACTACTGAAATTTGAGTAAAAACAGATTTTGTTTCTTAGCGCCTAAATAAATTGAAGCACTTTTAGTCCCTACCGACGAAAAACCGGAAGGGGCTATAGGAATGCCCTCCGCCCGTCCTCAAACGCTCTACTGGTATGGGACTTCTGTATTGCCACTGTAATACACAGTCACTTGTTCAATTTGACAAAGGAGTTTGTCATAAAATTCGTTAACACGAATTTGACTAGAATTCTGTGGGGTCAAATAACAAACACATGCAAGTGTATCTTTAAGTGTGTCATCCTTACATGGCAATGAAATAAAAAAAAATGCACTAAAAGCCAACCCGCCAGTTCTCTCAGGCTTTGATGTTTTTAACGGAAGTAAGAATTACACTCCAAACGTACAGCAGACATATATTATATATTAAATTATTGTAATTATTTCCCGGAGGGCATCTAAATCCTGTACATAACCTTCAGACAAGCATTGATACAATAGAACAATAGGTTCTATAAAATAATTAGACTTGTAGGAGCCCGCACGTATTTTCATGCAAGTCTCATACGAATGGCCATTTAAAAGATGAACATACATGTGCTGCAAACTTGAGCTTAATGATACCAAATGCGTGATTCAAACATTATTCATGTCAGTTTTGTGAAACAGTATTTATTCTACAAGTTAAAGCATAGCAAAAGTTCCTTCTAGGGCACATCTATATAAATACATATTGATCATCTTGTAAAATTTTGGTTGCAATATCTGTTTTAAATATTGGTCATCAGTGTGTGGAACCAAGGGTCGGACACAAGGACAAGACCATTTTACCTTATTGACATAACGTATCCCTCCCCCACTCTCCCTCTCCCCCCCCCCCCCCCCGACACATCGCTTAATCAGGGAGTCGGTGGCGCAGTGGTTAGCAGGTTGGACTACAACGTCCGCGATCCGGGTTCGATTCCCGGACCAATCCGAGTTTGATTCCTGAACCCGGATTGATTCCCGGTTTCGTCTGATATCCCGACTAGTGTTCAGTGCTGGGTGATTTACTTTAATTGGTACTCTTTCCAACAGTATCGGTCTAGACTAGATGCTGGGGAGGTAAATATGACGCCTGCAGTGGACTCGGCTGGAAAAAAAGTTGTCGACTACCAACGTTAAACAAGAAACTTTACTTATTTTTAAGCGCCCCTGGGGGGCGTTACATTTTGCACCAAGGGTGCTTTAAATACAAAAAAACTAAAATTCTGGAAAAGAACTATGTTGTTTTATACTGCCGAAAAATGTCAAGTACGCTATTTCCAAAGTATTTACGCTAACATAAATTGTTAAATCCAACAACAAAGTAAATCCGTTACCACTTTCGGTTGAGTTAAATACGGCAATAAGAATACAGTCACGTAGACCCGGTCAGTAGCGTGAATTTGTTGAGCATAATTAGAGGGTCGCAATGGGGTTTATTTTCACATATTAACCATGCATTCGAAGGTAACGATAACATTCAGTTATTTACATGTAAATTTGCTGATATATGTCTACCTGTTTGTACACATGTTATACTCTTCAAGAATAAAGGAAAGAAAAGAATCAATCAATTATCCTCGGGTTTAGTAATATGTAATCCACGGAGCGCGTTCAGTCAGAGTCGTCTCAATTAGGAAATAATAATTTTAACGTCAGACGTCATTTCTAAGGTCACGGAGTTTGATTAGCCAGCTTGTAACGACAACAGCTTTCGAGGTCATTGCTCAGTCAAGTGTGACTTACCAACCCTAAGTGTTCCTTCTCAAGAGAAGGAACAATAAAGTACTTTGAGAGAACAAAAAAAAAACATGTTCCTTATCTTCCTTTTATACAATATATAAGCATTATCTGACAAGTCGAGAACAACGGTATAGGCATTTACCAGTTGTTCGATGTTTGAACTATCATTGCCCGTCAGGCAATTAGCCGAATACACAAACAACACAGTTTTTACAACATTGGCAAATATCCCATGATTCAGATTCCACAGGGAGTTGTGAAAGTCTTTATTATGGCAGACCAAACATTGCCATATTGTATAATTATAGCTCTTTTTCTTGTTCAAACTTAACATATAATGTTGTAAAAACTGTGTTGTTTGTGTATTCGGCCAGGTGTTTAAAGCACTGGTATTGGCAATAGGGGTAAAACGACCTCAAGGGTTGGGTGCGGTCATGGCTGTTTGTTACAGTAAGGCTGTAAATATTATCATTGTTCATCTGTGATATTGTTGTAATAACTATCGCCATTGAATATATCATTTATAAAAAAGGCGTTTAATCAAATTGTTCAGTTTCAGTTTTGTGATTGCATATGTCATGTTTTGTTATTTTCCTACATATCTGCGATGTGTCACATGTTTAATTGTAAAGCGCCTTTGAACGTATATTCCATATGAAAAGGGCGCTCAACAAATCTGGTATAATAATAATAATAATAATAATAATAATTGTTAAATTATGATTATGTTACTCGTGTTATATTCTCTTTTTAAATTAAGAACAAAAATATAAAAAAAATACTTACAACAAACGTATGAAATTAACACACGCGAATTAGAATAAAATAATAAGAAAAGAATATAACCAACACGCAATATTCAACATAAACAGCAAGTACTGAACTTAAATGTAACAAAGATATTTGTAAAAGATGGTCGGTGAATTTTTGTCGTGCATTTCTTCAATGGCATGTTTTTTATGAACTATCAAAGTAAATGACACATTTTCAGCTTCTTTTATGAGAGTTTATGATACTTTAAAATGTTTTATTTTTGTTTACACAGACGTCCTCTACAGAATAGTCAACTGTTTCCCACGGTATAAATGTGCATACAATAACTAGACATCCGTTTATATCCGATATACCAATAAAAGAAATTGTTCTTTGTTTCATATAAAATTCAGCTACTTCAGACCAATTTTGTTACAGTTTCTAGATTTTCACTCCGTCGTAGACCTATTTTCAACAAGATATCCATACATTTGCTTCAAGAAAACGAAAAGAAAAAGGGGTGTTGAATAGTATGCAGTGAAATGCAAGTCAACTGAAGTCAGGTACCCTCATATTGCCGCATTTCAGAAAGCGGTCCGCGGAATAAACACCCTACTTTCGTTTTCAAGTAAACAACTCGAAAACATGCGAGTATTAGCATGAAACGTGTCCTATTTTATGTAAAATTCATTCCACGAGTGAAATAATGCCCATTTGGCCCCCGATTTACGCGCAAATGCGCGAAAAATGGAAAAATTAGGATCTATTTATTAGGGACTTCTTTCGACTACACCACGAAAGCACATTTTCGACCGAATTACTGCTTTATAACCATTATTTCGGACCCTGTAAAGATGGTAATGAATAGTTTCGGAGTGATAAACTCAACACAGTGAATAGTTTGTAAAAGGACCAATGATATTGATTTGAAAAAACAAAAAATGGCAAAAAGAAAACATAAAATAAATGTATGTAATGCAACTTATTATGTGATATAAAACAATGTTATCTGTCTTTCCTCTCCTTATTTGTAGAGCAGAAAATATTTTTTTATTTACAATTTCGTCAAAATGTTGATCCGATTTATTGATAAGGGGGGTTACTCTGTAAGTCAAGTTTTCTATTTCTGATCTTAGCATGACCTACTTACCTATCTCATTTTCTATTAATAGAACACAATGCAGATATACCATACTGCAACGCTTGAATTGCGGACAAGTGAGTATTCATGTGTTTTACAATAACCTTTCAGTAAACTTAGAAGAGAATATTAAAAAATAAAAATACGGAAAATTACACTTTGCCTGCATAAAATTCCTTGGGAAAAAAACGTATTAACAATTTAAATAAAGGAATCAATAAGCATATATATGTTGAAATGAACGAAGGAAGTGCCGCTGTTAACTTATAATTAACCTTTTGTCTTATTTTCTTTGTTGATAGGTACTGTAATGTAATTTCAGAATGCACACATTTTTGCAGTGCAGATTCCTATTTCTATTTGTTGTTTTTTTTTTATTTTGCTTATGTATCATATACTCATTGTTTACAGATATTTACTGTCAACCAAGTTGTGCAATAAAGAGCTATCATTTGGCTGAATTTGTCAGTGACAAGTTAATTCTTCTTTAAATGCGTTTAGATCGAAATATCAAAAGCCATGGGACCATAACTTATCAAAGCATCAATGACTTTCAAATATATTTCCTTGTTGAATTTATATTTTCATTGATTTTATATGACTAGTCAGTTGCTCTGGTTGTATTATATCTTGTTACTTGTTTCTTTTTCTTTTCTTTTTTTACTTTTATAGATAGTTTGTTTTTGTATCTGTCCATTCCTGACGTAAAAAATCATTTTCATTAAAACATTTTCTACACTTTGGCAGTGGGTTATTATGCTTGCTAAATTTCTTGTAATCTAGACACTGACATATTCCTAGTAACCTTACGGTAAAAGGTAAGTTTTATTTACCGTCGCTTGGTGAAACAATTAACATAAGCTCTATAGAGCTTTTCTGCGACCCTATATTAAGAACAGTTAAAACCAATTATACCTCACCCCCAGCAATTTGCTGGTACCCATTTACAGCTGGGTCGACTGAGGCAATCGTGATAAAGTGCCTTGCCCAAGGACACATCGCACTGGGAGTAGCCAGGATTCGAACCAGGGGCCTTCACCTCCGTAGGAAAGCGTCTTAGCTCTCTTGACCAATGCGTTCAACGAGGACTTCAAGTTAATCGTTTGTTCGGAAAAAAAATGAATTCTATGATATTCCAAAAGTATAAAAGAAAGATTCATGCTTTGTGAATAGGGGCAATATATAGATTATTCATGTTACATCATTCTTTTCTTGGACAAAATTTTTGGTTGTTTTGGCAACGGAAACAGTAAAATGCTGTGTATAATCTGCATTCTGGAATCTATAATGTAGGTGACTAAGGTCCATGAAACTTCATCAGTAAATAGAAAACACTCATTACATTACATGATAATAAAAATAATGGTTTCTGTGAACCACAACTTTGAAAATAATTATCTTTTAACATTTCCTCATTTCCCAACAAACTGCATTTCTGTGAAACTTCATACACACCCTCCTGCATATAAGAACTTTTCACTGACCTTAGTGAAATAATTACTTTAATTTTGTATGTAAAGGGACATTTTGCATGGTAATACTTTTCTATCATGTTTTTTTCATGTTTTAAACAGTTTATAACACATATTGTTTTATGTGCTAATGTTGATAATTTGTAGCCAGTCAGACTAATATGATTAGGTGATTTCTCATATTGCAATAAATGTACTTCAGACACAACACTTGGCGGCGTCTTTGATGCTTGCATCAATGAATTTCCTTGTTTATTTTTTAATATATACTACATTTTTGAAAGCAAACAATACTACTGTAACTGCATTGATTTAAACATTGTTTATAAAAGAACATTACGTGTTACGGTAAAAAGGTTACTAATGTAACTGCATTGATTTGAACATTGTTTACTAAAAAATATACGTGTTACGGTAAATGAATGTTACTATTGTAACTGCACGGATTTAAACATTGTTTATTTAAAAAAAAATATCATGTTACGGTAAATGAATGTTACTAATGTTACTGCGCGGATTGTAACATTGTTTTTTTTTTTTTGTTTTTTTTTAAATTCGTGTTACGGTAAATGAATGTTACTAATGTAACTGCACGGATTTAAACATTGTTTATTTTAAAAAAAAACAACATAACTTGTTACGGTAAATGGATGTTACTAATGTAACAGCACGGATTTAAACATTGTTTATTAAAAAAATAAACATTACGTGTTACGGTAAATGAATGTTACTAATGTAACTGCACGGATTTAAACATTGTTTATTTTAAAAAAATACGTGTTACGGTAAAAATGTTTGATTTTTTAGAAAATACACATATTACATGTCAACTTCTGACATGCATGCGTGAAAGAACGGACCAGAGGTAAATACAGTAGATACATATGGGACCTTTTATTGGGGAAAAAAGGCAGACACAAAGATGAAGTTGTCTGTACTTAGAGAAAGTGTCGATTTGATTATTTGTCCAATTGTTTTCTTAAGTACATCAAAATACGATCCTTGTATCGGATGAAGAAAGTCCTCAACTGTCAAAAATGTGCGATTTATTTTTGTTATTTGCACACACACTTCGACGCGCAAGATTCCTCAACCTTTTCTTTAACAATGTTCGCTTAAGCAAAGTGTTTTAATATGGTTAAATGACAATTTATACATATTAATGAATGATAAGATGGAGAGTAAATTATCTGTATTTCAATTTTTTAGCATGTTAATCAAAACTCTGACAGCGTAAACGAAGATTAATTTAGAAATTGACAGTTTCATATCGGGATTGTTATTTCAATCATATGCAATAGATATAAATTTTTGAGTAAGCTCTAACAGATACTTAATTAGATAGTCCCTTGCTTGTTACTTTTATTACCTTTTCACTGTAATAAAATTTTACCACCATGCATGGATAATTATGGGGGTGATAGTGGACATTTCGCACTTTTATAGCACATGTCTCTTCGAAAAAAGGAGGCATTTAATAACGGCAATAAAATGGGAATTAATAAAAAGACAATGCTTATGTTTTATTCTTTATTAAAGTAAACAAGACATAACGAATGATTATGCTTTTTTTTCGACTGCTTCATTGTATTGCTTGTTCAAGATTATTATCTTTTCTGTTTATTGCTTATTCAAGCAACATTTGATTTTTAAATGTAATGTTACAAATTCTGAAGTGTGCAGGCTTCCGTACATGAAAACAGGGTACATCGCTCCGTGGGCATCAATCTCTGAATGTTTTTGTCCCCTTCTTTCAAGTACATATTTCGCCCGTGCAACTTAGGTGTTATGCGCATAGGAAACTAAAACTTTTGCCGTTTTCTACGTTGAAGTGGAAATTTAATGATTGTCATTTCTTTATATTTATACAATGTGTCTATATGGACACCACGTAGATAGGGTGGCCCTCATTTATAGATCGGTGATAGATGTAAAAGTAGTCTCTTCAACTAGTGACAATACTTTTTCAACATTTGAACATATTGAGTGTAATGTTAGTATCAACAACTACACATTGCTCATGGCCGTTATTTACAGACCTCCTCCATCAAAGAAAAATGGTCTGAATACAAATGATTTTCTGGATACCGAGTGGCTAGATTTCTTATCAAAATACGCCGCAGTTGACAAGAATATCATCGTTACTGGCGATCTGAATTTTCATTTAGACATTCCTTCTGATCGTGACACCATCAGATTTAACAGTGTGTTACAATCTTGTGGCATGTATCAACATGTGAAAGGGCCCACCCACGTCCACGGTCATACCCTAGACGTGGTCATCACCAGAGACATAGATAAAACAGTATCGGAAGTAGTAGTGACTGATCCTGGGTTATCAGACAGCTCTGGAAAAATAGCCAAGGACCACTTCGCGGTAATGTTTAATGCACTTGCCACGAAACCCCCTCCGGTAAACTGTGACATACAGGAAACTCCGTTCGATTGACGTTGATACTTTCAAAGCTGATATTCTATCATCCGATCTTTTGAATTTGTCACAAAGTACATCAGATGCAGAAACTCTCGTCTCATTATACAACAGTGAACTTTCAGCTTTAATTGACAATCTTGCGCCTTTGTGTTCAAAAACCATCACATTAAGACCATATTGTCCCTGGTTCTCGGAGGAGCTCCACGACGCCAAACATTTGAAACGTAAACTAGAACGTAAATGGCAGACTTCAGGACTCGCCGTTTACCACTTGATGTATAGGAACCAATGCGCAATCGTTAACAAAATGTTAAAAAAAGGCAAGAACTGATTATTACTCAGAGAAAATAGAATCAAGTGAACGAGACCAAAAAAAGCTTGTTCAAAATAACGAAACATTTATTGAACGGTCCAGGTGAAGCGGCACTTCCATCAGGCAAGAACCCAGAACTACTAGCACAGGAGTTCAGCGACTTCTTCATAGATAAAATAGAAAAAGTCAGAACTAATATTGCATCCCAGGATCAGAATGAATCATTTACTCCAGAAGACGGACGCATATCACTATGTGATACCGCGCGTTTGACTAGTTTCAGTCCAGCAACAGAGGAGGAGGTGAAAACGCTTGTTCAAAAGTCAGCTAATAAGTCATGTGAATTAGACCCTCTTCCTACATGACTCTTGAAATCTTGTATAAACGAACTTCTCCCAATATTGACGAAAATTGTTAACATCTCTCTACAAAGTACAATCGTGCCAGAATCATTTAAAACATCACGAATAAGACCATTGTTAAAAAAGCCAAGTCTTGACCAAAACACACTCAAGAATTACAGGCCTGTTTCCAATCTGCCATTCCTCTCAAAAATCCTTGAGAAAGTGGTAAACAGAAGAATTGAGGAGCATCTGACGAACAATCAATTACATGAAATAAACCAGTCAGCATACAGAAAATTTCATTCAACTGAAACCGCATTGTTAAAAGTTCAGAACGACATTCTCGAATCCCTTGACAAAGGTGATGTCACAGTACTTGTGATGTTGGACCTGTCGGCTGCATTCGACACCATTGACCATAACACCCTTCTTCACAGACTCGAATTTAATTTTGGATTCGCCGATAAACCCCTTCAATGGGTGGCATCATATCTAACAGACCGCTACCAAACAGCATGCATCGATGGCAAACTCTCTGAACCAGTCCTTATGAAATTCAGTGTTCCTGAAGGATCTGTTCTAGGCCCAAAATTCTACACGATGTACACAAAGCCATTCGGGTCCATCTGTAGAAACCACGGTCTAAACCACCACTTTTATGCAGATGACTCCCAACTCTATCTATCGTTTAAACCAGTTGAAATAGCATCAAAGGCAGCCACAATCACACGAGTTGAACAATGCCTAAAAGAAATCATCTCATGGATGAATTCAAACATGTTAAAATTGAATGCAGACAAAACTGAAGTAATTCTTTTTTCGAGTCAAAAACACTCCAAACATGTTGAAAATCTAGAACTGAAAGTTGGCGAATCGAGCATAAGACCATCAAAAACCTTTGTGCTACGCTTGATTCGAACATGCACATGGACCATCATGTTAATTCTGTGACTCGAACATGCTACGGCCAAATACGACACGTTGGTCATATTCGACTATATTTGACAACTGAAGCCACAAAAACCCTGATAAACTCGCTTGTGACCTCACGATTAGATTACTGCAATGTTCTTTTGTACGGCGTGCCAAAATCAACAACGAGCAAACTGCAAAATGTCCAAAACACAGCTGCACGTCTTATTACGAAAACTACCCGTTTTGAACATATAACACCAATCCTTAAAGATCTTTATTGGCTTCAAATACAAGATAGAATCAAATACAAAATTCTCATTCAAACATTCAAGGCCTTGCATGGACAGTCGCTGGTGTATATGAGAGACTTACTGGAGGTGTACGTGCCAACTAGAAATCTGAGGTCAGCAAGTGCAGCAACAACCCTTGTGCCACAAAAAAGTCGACTGGTTACCTACGGGGATAGAAGTTTCAGGGTTGCCGCCGCAAAACTATGGAACTCTCTCCCTGACAATCTCAGAAAAGATTCATCACTTAATTCATTCAAAAGAGCTCTCAAAACACACCTTTTCAAAATTTTCTACAACACATAGATACCAACTGTGACTGTTTCTACCCATAATAAATATGCCATTGTTATTTTTGTAATACAGAACTACGGCAAGTCATTCGTCGCTGACGAAGATCTCTTAACTGTACAATTCATCATGTAATTAACTAAATTGACAATCCAGCTTTTATTTCATCATGTCACATTTTAAGGGTTATGACGTTCTATGTGTGTGTTTTTCGCAAGACTTGAGTTTCACTTGAAGTGTGTGGTACTTCTGTCTAATAAAGTACATGGTGGCACCATTTACCGGGAGGTTGAACCACTATATGCAGCCCGTCTGGGCGTACCAGATGTTTAAAGCACTGGTATTGGCAATAGGGGTAAAACGACCTCAAGGATGGGGGTGCGGTCATGGCTGTTTATTACAATAAGGCTATAAATATTATCATTGTTCATTTATGATATTGTTGTAATAACTATTATTTTTTATTATTATGTACAACGCCATTGAATATATCATTTATAAAAAAGGCGTTTAATCAAATTGTTCAGTTTCAGTTTTGTGATTGTATATGTCATGTTTTGTTATTTCTACATATCTGCGATGTGTCACATGTTTAATTGTAAAGCGCCTTTGAACGTATATTCCATATGAAAAGGGCGCTCAACAAATCTGGTATAATAATAATAATAATATGTCAAACTTTCTTATTCCAGAAAATATTGCACGTTTGTAAGCTATTGATGTATATATCCAATAAACAAAACGTATTGCAACTTGACGTGGGTACATGTATTTCAGTTCTATTTTTAAAATAAAACAGTATTTATTTCTTATACATAGCAATGATAATTTGAATTATTTCAAACAGTCCCTATCCGTTTTATTAGGCCAAGAAAGAAATGGACAAATTACACAGTGTTACATTTCCTTTTTAGTTAAATATCTTCAGTTAGTTCCCGAGTTTAGATACTTAACAAAGTTATATATTAAAACTAACATTTGACTTGACTGTGAATTAAGCCATTCTATTTTCATAGCAATATATAGAAAAGAGAAAAGTTGTTAACATGCGTACACATTTATATTTGCATATTTGGTTTTCCGAAGTATTCTACGGTGATACATGAAACTGAAGTTATTCTTATGGTTATTATATACGTACATTGTTATAGTTTGTGTTGATGTAAACACGTTTATTGCTAAACAAATCTTTAAATATTACAATGTTGACTTACTACACACTTAAATGATGAAATGCTTTCACGGGTAAAAAGACCTTTAAGTACTACCTGGAACGACTACAGACCTTTCTGGTACTACCAGCTAAATACGTAATAAAGATGCAAGGAAAAGATATTATGTGCCCTTTAAGTACTTATTTTCTTTATTATTTTACATTGAATTTTATATATCTCAAACTTCACTCTTCCTCCGCTCATGTCACATCATCTCTCTACAAGTGTCAAGAGTAAAGACTAAGTTACTTATTACCTGAAGGCAATAAATATCGATTTTGTAGATAAGGTGATTTATGACCCCGCTTAATCTTTGAAGTTTACGTAAAATTTACGGACGATAACGATCATACCTGTCGCATTATCGATTTTTCTCCAGCCAGGCTTAAGATCAATACGTTAATTGTCCAGTAGGCAGTGACCAAATAATTTCTGTTCCTTGTCAGTTAATTCATGCAAGTGTTCTACAAGCTCTTGTTATAACTAGAATCTCCAAACAACACATAATTATCAATAAGTCCATGCCCTTTGCTCAAATTTACTGTTATTCCCCTTGTTCCAGTAAAAGCAGGGTGTTTCCCATTGATTTGTTAAAAAAAATGCTTATAATTTAAAAAAGATTTTGAGCAAAATTAACCAAACCTCACAAAAATTTCACTAAGCACACGAGCTTTGCTCATATAATATGTTTCCCCTTTGACAGAATAAAAGCAGAGTTTAACCCCTTGATTTGGTAAATGAAAGGTTGAAAATGCTTATTAATCAACAGTAGTTTAACTAGAATCGCAAAGCTTAAGCTAACTGTTCATGCCCATCACCAGAAGCTGTCAACCGCTGCCCACATCAGTCCTGTCAGTGCTTTGATTTTACCTTCTTGTCCTTAAGTGCAATGATAACAGGTGATCGATATAGGGCCATTATGGCCCTCTTGTTTGAAAACATTGTGAATTATGTAAAAATTTGGTTATGTTTTTGTATGTATGTAACTGGTATCTCAGTACCCACTGATAGGAATGGGTTGAAACTTCACACGCTTGTTCACTGTGATAATTTGACATGCATTGAACCCATTCTACTTTGCATTTTTACAAAAGTATTCCCCCCTTTTTCGACATAGCAGTTAAAAATAATAATACAAATGTAGTTGGTATCTCAGTACTACTAATGGAAATAGACTGAAACTGCACAAGCTTGCTCACATGCTCTTACTCATGTTCTATAACTCTAGTAACTTTAGTTAGCATTTTTACAAAATTTTGTGTTGTCATTGTATTGTATCTGTAGGCCAAATTCGCTTTACACATTGTTAAATGACCACAGGCATTATATTTACCGATTTAACTATGAAAAACTGAACTGAAGACTAGATTCAATCCGCACATTGTATTGTCTAAGGGAAACTAATCTGAATGCTATTTTATACTGTTCATCAATTGCAATTGCATTGGCAGGTTGAGAACTATATTATGTACTTCACAGAACTTTAAGTCTAGGTTAGCTCTTTTTATGACCGCTGTGACACGTAGATGTCCATGTTACCTCTTTGTATGGTCGCTGTGTCCATGTTAGTTCTTTTTATGGTGGTCACTGTGACACGTAAGTGTCCATGTTAACTCTTTTAATGAGCCACTGTGGCACGAAGGTATCCATGTTAGCTCTTTGTGGCCGCTGTGTCACGTAGATACAACGTTACCTCCTTTTATTGGCCACTCTGACACAAAGGTGTCCACGTTAGCTCTTTTTTATGGGCCACTATGACACGTAGATGTCAATGTTAGCTCTTTGTATGACCACTGTGACACGTAGATGTCAATGTTAGCTTTATATATGGTCACTGTGGCACGTAGATGTCAATGTTAGCTCTATATATGGTCACTTTGACACGTAGATGTCCATGTTAACTATTTTTATGGCCGCTGTGACATGTAGCTCTTTTGTATTGCCGCTTTGACACGTAGGTGCTGATGTTAGCTATTTTTATGGCCGCTGTGACACGTGGATGTAGGCGTATCGCCGTGCTACTGTGAAGAGCAGGTGGATGGCTTAATATCTCCTTATAACGGAGAGTACTTCATATATACAATATATAAGATAAGTAATCATGAGTTCATTTATATACAATATTAGCATTTACACAAAGAGATTAAGTATTTTAAGTTGAGTTATTTATGAAAATACATTTACCCAGACCTAGAAAATCTTTATTCCGGCTCGTCTCGAGGGGGTGCTTTTAGGATAGGAAAAAGACCGTTAGCTCGACTGCTCATTGAATAGGTAGAGCTTTTGGACTCACCCATACTTCGTCTGCATTAGACTGGCATCAGTCGTTAGAGTCATTGAATGTAAAGCACCTGGCCATAAAATCAATCCTCTCTGATACCACTTTCTAAAAAAATTTAAAATATCTCCTCTGTCTCTAACGAGCCTAGAGAGAAAATGTTTTTCTGAGAAAATAATTTAGTGTCAGTTTGAAGAAATTAATATTATTACAGACTATTTGAGCTCAACAGACTTTGTAAGTCTACGTCTGCATCCGCGTCCCGATTTGGTTAAGTTTTTGTATGTAAGCTGGTATCTCAGTAACCACTTGTGGGAATGGATTGAAACTTCACATACTTATTCACTGTGATAAACTGACTTCCATTGCATAGGTTCCATAACTCTATTTTGCTTTTTTTATGCCCCCGAAGGGAGGCATATTAGTTTTCAACTGTCCGTCCGTTCGTTCGTTAGTTAGTTAGTTAGTTCGTTCGTCACAACGTTAACTTTTTGCATGAAGGCACTTGACTCGCGAACCACTGAACCCAGGACCTTCAAACTTCACTTGCTGATAGTACTTATTGAGTACACCACCCCTTCTGACTTTGGGGTCACCAAGTCAAAGGTAAAGGTCACAGGGGCCAACGTTAACTTTTTGCATGAAGGCACTTTACTCGCGAACCACTGCACCCAGGACCTTCAAACTTCACATGCTGATAGTACTTATTGAGTACACCACCCCTACTGAATTTGAGGTCACCAGGCCAAAGGTCAAGGTCACAGGGGCCAACGTTAACTTTTTGCATGAAGGCACTTTACTCGCGAACCACTTCACCCAGGACCTTCAAACTTACATGCTGATAGTACTTATTGAGTACACCACCCCTACTGACCTTGGGGTCACCAGGTCAAAGGTCAAGGTCACAGGAGCCAACGTTATCTTTTTGCATGAAGGCACTTTACTTGCGAACCACTGCACCCAGGACCTTCAAACTTCACATGCTGATAGTACTTATTGAGTACACCACTCCTCCTGACTTTGGGGTCATCAGGTCAAAGGTCAAGGTCACAGGGGCAAACGTTAACTTTTTGCATGAAGGCACTTTACTCGCAAACCACTTCACACAGGACCTTCAAACTTTACATGCTGATAGTACTTATTGAGTACACCACCCCTACTGACTTTGGGGTCACCAGGTCAAAGGTCAAGGTGCTGCGGGGGCATTTGTCACCATTAGTGGCAGCTCTTGTTTTACAAAATTATGCCCCTTTTTGACTTTGAAGTTTTCTTGTTAAGTGTTTGTATGTAAGCTGGTATCTCAGGACCCACTGATGGGAATGAATTGAAATTTCCCACACTTGTCCATTGTCATGAGCTGATATGCAGTGTACAGGTTTCATAACCCTGTTTTGCAATTTTACAAAATTATGCCCCCTTTTCGACTTTAATATTCATTTAGTTGACAAGGCTGTTGAATAGTCGAGCGTTGCTGTCCTCCGACAGCTCTTGATTACCTTGCTTTCTGTATGGGAATATGCAATTTCACTGGCAAACTGAGAATCAGTGGCGTGTTGAGCTGCCGGAAGAAATTTCATCTTTGCGACTTTCGAATCCCTCGTCGTTGACTTGTTTATAATTATGTTTTGCAGTCTGTCAACATGACTTTTTTTTTTCTGATGAAAACATTATGAATTTTGTACAACAAAAAGAAATTTTAAAGTAAATGAAAACGTCCAATATGTTTCCGAAAATCCTCGCCAATTTCTACATGATTTCAGTGAACCATAAATATAGAATACAATTTGAACGAAGCATTTTCTGTACTTAACTTTTTTGACGTGATCTAATCAAAGAAAAAATGCAGAAAGAACAAATCTGACTAGATTAAATCTAGAATTACGAAATATACTTGATTAAAAAGGGATAAAAAAAATGTTTAGTTTTCAATCATTAACCGACTTTAATGAAACAATAAAATCGCATGAATTGCAATTGCACTGGCAGGTTGAGAACTATATTATGTACTTCACAGAACTTTAATTCTAGGTTATGTTGAGCATACGGGCCGCTGACTAGCTTCTTGAAAAAGCTAACCTTGTAAATAACAGTGTTAGACCATGTTTACATATCAAAGATGGTATACGCATCAAATATTCAATTTTTGATCTGCGTTTGATCAGAGTGAGAATGTTGCGTACTAAACTGCGTACTAAACTCAGCAGCTGAGTTTAAAGTTCTTTTTTTTTCTATTTTTTTCTTCTTTGGATTCTCTTTTGTTTTCTGTAGATGTTACGAAATGGTATATGAAACAACTAAAAGCAGCTGGATACCTCATAACTGTGTTGTTTCTCTGATTATCAAGCATCAGCAGGAAAGCGATCAAATATTGCGAAATGTTAGCTCAGGGCGGTGATTTCCAGTGTGCCACCCGGTAACATAGTGTTCCAGGGGAATTGTTTACATTTATCTCTGATCAATCACATCGATCAAAAACATTTGTATAAGTAAACATCAGTGTACGTTTTGCTTTTCAGTATAGAGTTTCTAAAGATTCCGGTGAGCTAGATCAGTAATTTACTACCAACCTATCTACTGCGTTGGCAGTTTAGTATTTGCTAGAATATTGTGCTCACTGCGAGAATATTTTGAAACAAACGAGATATGTTTTATTATTATTCACAGACTGCGAACACCATGTAGCTGTACGCCATCAAGGGAAGTGCGCGAGTGATATTACTACAGGAAGGTGTTCTTAGTTGGATTGTTTCGGATTTTAAGCAAAAGCAGACGACAAAATGGTGACAGGAGAAAGATTGACAATTACGCTGTCCGGCGGCGCCCCATGGGGATTCCGGTTACAAGGAGGGGGAAATTATCCCTTGGAAGTGGCAAAGGTTTGTTGATTTTTGTTTGTCTTAAAACGATATTTGCAACATCAGCAATTCAAAGAAAGTCTATTAGTTGTGAACGAGCCAGTTTCGGGTGGCTGTTTAGTAATCTGAAATCCTGAACAGATTCAGCATTAAACATAATATATTATACAATGTATTTATCTATGAATGAACTAGAGCAAGAGATGACCTCTTAAAATGCGTTTTTGTACAAATATTCCTACATAATAGAAATTATGCACATGTGAAGTTATTTGCGCAGCCATAATCAGGAGCAAGGTCATTATGATGAATTTGCCGCCTGTACAAATCATTATTTCACGTAATAAATTATATTGATGAAGATCAGATGATTGTTATATTGACAAGAAATGATTGCCTCGTTAATTAGGGTCATTGAGTATGGTGGCATCGTTCCAGCACAGTATTATCGTCGCAGTAATTGTTTCCAGAAAACAACGCTAGTTCTAGATCGTTACATTTATGCTCATACACAACAAATATCTATACCGTAAAATGTGATAGATCGCTTAATGTAAGAAGAAGAGTGTTAGACATTCTTTCCTCACTGAAAATACTGTTTTAGACAAGACCATTGCCTCCGATAACTGTTCTCCTTTAAGTCTCACTACTCATACGTCCGCACACTAGACAATGTAACATCACAAAATGAAAATTTGGCGAAATTCAATTTGCATTTAGGCACAATCCAATGCGGTTGCGTACTGTTGTTCCAAAATATGTAAAATTATATCATTTATATATACACCAATTACCGAACGATATTAACGATTGTGTAATTCCATAAAAAAGTTGTTCCTTTAAAATTTAGGACTCATTTATAGTTTTTAATTAAGCGTAATTAAATTATTTCGAACGCTCAATTGTTTTTTTTTTACGTGTACGTTAATTGCAGAGTTCGACATTTCGTTTATTTTATTATACAATATGACAGTACATGGTCAATGGTCAAAATTTTAACCCGTGTTTTCGCTTATTTCATTATACAATAGGACAGTGCATGGCCAAAATTTTAACTCGTGTTTTCGCTTATTTTATTATATAAAATGACAGTGCATGGTCAAAATTTCAACCTGTGTTTTCGCTTATTTCATTATACAATATGACAGTGCATGGCCAAAATTTAAACCTACCATGATGTAAACCTACTATTCCGCTTATTTTATTAATACAATATGACAGACAGTACATCATACATGGTAAAAAATTTAACCCCTGTTTTCGCTTATTTTATTATACAGTATGACAGTACATGGTCAAAAATATAACTCGCGTTTTCGCTTATTTCATTATACAATATGACAGTACATGGTCAAAATTTTAACCCGCGTTTTCGCTTATTTTATTATACAGTATGACAGTACATGGTCAAAAATTTAACTCGCGTTTTCGCTTATTTTATTATACAATATGACAGTACATGGTCAAAATTTTAACCCGCGTTTTCGCTTATTTTATTATACAGTATGGCAGTACATGGTCAAAATTATAACTCGCGTTTTCGCTTATTTTATTATACAGTATGACAGTACATGGTCAAAATTTTAACCCGTGTTTTCGCTTATTTCATTAAAAAATATGACAGTACACATGGTCAATGGTCAAAATTTTAACCTGCGTTTTCGCTTATTTTATTATACAGTATGACAGTACATGGTCAAAATTTTAACCCGTGTTTTCGCTTATTTCATTATACAATATGACAGTGCATGGTCAAAATTTTAACCCGTGTTTTCGTTTATTTTATTATACAAAATGACAGTGCATGGTCAAAACTTAAACCTACCGTGATTTAAACCTACTATTTCGCTTATTTTATTATACAATATGACAGACAGTACATGCTCAAAATTTTAACCCCTGTTTTCGCTTATTTCATTATACAATATGACAATACATGGTCAAAATTTTAACCCGTGTTTTCGCTTATTTTATTTTACAGTATGACAGTACATGGTCAAAATTATAACTCGCGTTTTCGCTTATTTTATTATACAGTATGACAGTACATGGTCAAAATTTTAACCCGTGTTTTCGCTTATTTCATTATACAATATGACAGTGCATGGTCAAAATTTTAACCCGTGTTTTCGTTTATTTTATTATACAAAATGACAGTGCATGGTCAAAACTTAAACCTACCGTGATTTAAACCTACTATTTCGCTTATTTTATTATACAATATGACAGACAGTACATGCTCAAAATTTTAACCCCTGTTTTCGCTTATTTCATTATACAATATGACAATACATGGTCAAAATTTTAACCCGTGTTTTCGCTTATTTCATGATACAATATGACAGTACATGGTCAAAATTTTAACCCGTGTTTTCGCTTATTTCATTATACAATATGACAGTGCATGGTCAAAATTTTAATCCCTGTTTTCGCTTATTTCAATATACAAAATTTGACAGTGCATGGTCAAAATTTAAAACCAATTCGCCTAATTTATTGCGTAATATGACAGTTCATGGTCAAAATTTAAACCTACCAATTTTCTTATTTCATTATACGATACGACAGCGCATGATCAAAATTTAAACTTATCATTCCGTTTATTTTATTATACAAGACAACACCTACCATTTCGATTATTTCATCATTCAGTATGTCAAACACCATTTCGCTTATTTTATTATACGATCAATATTTAAAGCTATTATTTTGGTTAATTGTTTTTAATTAAGATAGTGAAACTGTTAGATTACTTCAGATTTCAACATTTGAGGTATACTTGGCCAAAACATTCTGATTTTTTTTCTTCCCAAACATAAATACTGGTTCTCGACCGCGTCCTATATGACGAATAATAGACATATGCTTGGCATTTATGTTTATACAATGCTCGTTTTTAATAGAATATGAGATAAAGGAAAATATGTATGTGTTTTTTTATAAACAGAAGTGTAAGAAATAAATGTTTTGGAAAAAATCTTTCGGTTTAACTTTGAAAATATAAAAAAACTGTCTGAGCTTCAAGTTCTAAAAACAATTCCAGTTATCTTACAAAACAAAAATAGTATTAGACTGGCTTTAACTAAAATTCCAGCACCCCCACCCCGCCCCTTCCACCTATCCCTCCCTCTCCATACCCCTCATAAAAAACATACTAGGTTAGAGAACACCAATTGTTTTCCCGTAGACTTCCATTATAACATTATGGCGCGTGCGGCCTTCCATAAATTGAAACATGTATATCCAATCACATTTTTTTCAAGAACTATCTTAGTTCCACCAAAATATCAGACGAAAAACATATGAATAGTGATACTTTATTTTACATAATAATTATCTCCCCTTTCATTGAGAATAAGAAAAACACTTACTAGATAATAATTATAAATTTAATGCCATAAATCAATGATCACACGTTATGTAAGGAAATATAATAGAACAAAACTTATGATCAGCACTGATATTATTATGAATATCCACTTAACCGCCATATCTTATTAACTGACACAATATGAAGGACATACATAATCAACATAATATTGTATAAACAATATTTCTCAGGAAATAACTTACTCAACAAAGTATTAATACGGCACTTACTCAATAAACAAATTACAAAAAGACATCACAATGTAAGTTATGAATTATTCAACTTCACAACATGATAAAAAAGTAAATTTTAAAAACAAAACTGAAAATTTGGCGGTGGGTGGGTGGGAAAAAATTAATTGAAAAAACGTGTGATTCTGTCAAATTCACTTACAACAATGACAAATACTATGAAAAACAAACAGAGGCCGGGCCTTAACAAAACAACTTTATTGGACCAATCAGTATAAATATAACAAACTTCTGACGCCAATGAAAAAGGATTTTACAAAGAAGGAAAAATACCCAAATGTTCCGAATTACCCACAATGTCAGTAAGGCAATTATATGCTAGATAATTAAATATTTTAATTTATTAGAATAAACCTTTCGTGTGAATGAGATGACCCCCTGTTTACATCGTTGTCATGGCGGGAGAAATTCGTTTGATGAAACTTTTTTTCAATACACATAAAATGTAGCAAATTTTGTCAAAATGTAAATGCAGTAAAAATATTCCATTTTGAAAAAAAATATTCACTTCTTGAGTATGTTTACATGACTGACCAATCAGAACGCACAGACGCTACCTTATTCTCAGGTATACACTTACCTCATTCCCAGTAAGTTCCCTGTACTTTTTTGAATTGGTGGTCTCTGACCACTACTCGGAGATCAATGGTCGGCTCCTAACGACATCTAAATTGAATTTGAAATTTGGTGACATGTTAGTGGGCCATTTCTTAAATTGACTTACTAGTAAACTTCCTTCCTGCTTTGCCCTTATCTTGATTAAAAAAAAAACTGCCAAAAATAACTATAGAAGTCATCTGTAGATATCCTGATTCGAAGGAGTATTGGTTAGCATGAAAAAATATATATATGTAAAAAAAATCCAAATTCGTGGAGATATTAAATATAATGGAAAAATATTCCAGTTTGTGGAGATATTGGCTATAGTGATAAAATGTCCTAATTCATGCAGATATTGGTTGTTATCAAAACATGTCCCCATTTAAGGAGATGTTAGCTATAATGAAACAAGAGTTGTCTGTTGAAAGCGTGCTCGACTATTCGAAGAATTGATGGAAGTATGGGGTCAAAATATTACCAGAGCTTTTCAGACAAAAGAGAAAAAATAGATAAGACAAACACTGTACCTGTGTTTGTGGATTTGGATAAGTCTTGCACTATATGACAATGTGTGAACATGATGGTAAGCATGTTCAAAGTTTCAAAGCCATATATCGAACAGTTTAGACAAAATATGGAATGGTATGCGAAACTTAACTAATTTGTCGAAAAGGGCCATAACTGAGTTACAGTCCTTGTCCTAGTTATCTAGTCTTGCCTACATATGTAAACTATGATGGTAAACAAGTGGTCAAAGTTTCAAAGCCATAATTTTGACAAAAAGGTCTGGCAAAATATGAATTGGTATGAAAAATTTAATTGATTTCAAAGTCCAAAAAGGGCCATAATTCAGCCAAAATACTTTACAGAGTTATGTACTCTTGCCTTAAGATGAAAATCATGATGATAAGCAAGTGTTCAAAGTTTCAAAGCCACATGTCAAATATTTTTGACAAAGCATGTACTTGTACGAAAACTTAATCAATTTCCAAGTCCAAAAAGGGCCATAATTCAGTCAAAATACTTGACAGAGTTATGTACTTTTGTTACAGGTAGAGACTAATATAATAAACAAGTGTTCAAAATTTCAAAGCCACATGTCAAATAGTTTTTACAAAACATGGACTTGTACGAAATCTGTCCAAAAAGGGCCATAATTCAGCCAAAATACTTGACAGAGTTATGTACTATTGCCTACAAGTAGATACTGTTATAATAAACAAGTGTTCAAAGTCTGAAGTAAATATCTTTGATACCATTTCATAAAAAAAAAATTGCCGACGCCGACGCAGCGGTGAGTAGTATAGCTCTCCATATTCTTCGAATAGTCGAGCTAAAATGTCCTAGTTCTCGGAGACATTGGCTATAATAGAAAAAATGTCCTAACTCTGGAGATATTGAATATAATGAAAAAAAATATGTCCTAATTCATGGAGACAAAGGCTAAAAAGTGTTTTAATTCGTGGAAATACTGGCTATAATGAAGTCCTAAACACTTATATCAATACGCTACTTGATTAATACATGTTACCGTATTTTATGCTGGATCGCATTCAAGCAGCAGACTGCATTTGTATAGTTGCCATAGAAACAGAGTAGTTATATGTTTTGTTGCTGCTATATACCTGGAAACATTCACTTATGACATTATTTCTGATCTTACAAATCGTTATTCATACCTTGATTGTTAACAGATTTTCATTATGTGCTTTTTTCTTTTTCTTTGTCCAATCTTTCAGTTTCATGTTTGTATGCTTCTCACAAACTGTCCAACTATCTGCCATGTTCTAAATGTGTGCCTTTATAATGCTGATGATAAAAAAAATGTAATTTAACCAGTAATTACACTTTCTTAGTATCATATTTTGGCCGCCACGTATAGCTACGTTTGGAAACGTGGCAACAACGTCAGCCAACAAAGAACAACGTGGCTGAAACGTTATCAAATGTGACAAAACGTGACATGTTCATAATTCGCTGCCGTTTTCCAACTACGTACTAAAACGTGGCAACAACGTGGCGAGAACGTTGTACAACGTAGTTTAACGTAGCAAAAATGTAACAGAACGTAAACATAGCGCGTCCGGTCCCGGTCATACTGTTATGTTTTGGATGCCACGTTTGTTTGTTTGTATATAAGTTTATTTATACTCGCCACCGGTAACCCAAATGGGCGACTCCTCTAGAAGACTGTTAGTAATGTTACTGGGAAGATAGTGCAAGATACAGAAGACGCTCCAATTCCAGGACCTTCCATGGTTCTTTGGCGTGCCGGGGTGTAAAGCACCGATACTCGGGACTCTTATCCCAATGGGGAGGCCAAAGCGTCACACTATGACTGGGGTATGGTATTGACATGTGATGTCAAACGTAACGTAACTGTAAGCATCCCCTCCCCACTCCCCAAAGAAAAAACGATGTCCTCTATCTATCAACAAACTACATGAAATACTTACGCTTTATTAAACCACATTTCATACGTTACACAGCCGTATTCTTCATACATGATTTAGCTCACCTGAGCAGTGTTAGCTACTGTGATCACTCACCGTTTGTTCACCGTCCGTCACTTTTCTTTAAACGACATATCCTCTAAAACCGTTTGGTGGAAGTTGATCAAACTTGACCTGGATATTCCCTGCGTGGTTATCTACCAAAGTTGTTCAAAGAATTTCATTCCGTGCAGAATTCTGATTGCTACTGCAGCCAAAATGAAAAGCTTTAACAATGTTATTCTCTAAAGCGGCAAGGCCAAGAGCTTAGATATCTGGCTTGTAGTATTGTCTAGTGGCCCTCATTTCCCTGGGGTCAAAATTGGCATTTGTTTTACATAGACTTCTATATATAAACTTTTAAAATCTTTTGCTTTAAAACAGTAAGACATAAAGCTTAAATATTTGGCCTGTAGCATTTTCTACCTCTACCAAGATCTCTAAAACCGCAAGGCCCAGAACTTAGATATTTGGTTTGTGTCAGTGTGTAGTAGTCCTCTGCCAAGTTTGTTCAAATTAAGCCCATAGGGTCAAAATTGTCCCCGCCCAGTTGTTCACTTGTTTAACACAGACTTGTATAGGAAAAGACTTGTTAAAAATCTTCGTGTCTAAACCGTCGAGCCCTGGAGCTTAGATATTTGGCTTTTCATTATAGGAATAAGGTCAGTAATTCGGTCGAAAATGTGCTTCCTTGGTGTAGAAGAAAGAAGTCCATAATAAATAGATCCTAATTTTCCCAATTTTTTTTAACAAATTCATGTAGAACGAGTGGTTTAATCACCATTTTTCAATACTAGAATACATTCTGAATGAAATCAGACGGTTTTCATGTTCGTACACCCCACATGGCAAGTTTTGCAGATCGAAACCGGAAGTAGGTGTTTATTGCGCGGACGAGAGCTAATATGCGCCATTTTTAGGGTAGCAGACCACAACTGACTGGCATTTCATTAGGAACTACATAACCCCCTATTTTCTTTTCATTTTTTCGTTAATTTGTGATAGAACTTTCATGAAAAATAGGTGTAGAAAAAAGTGATGTTCTCTAAAGATACGTATAGACGACCTGAAGTTGTCGTTTTCTATATGAAACAAAGAAGGATCTGAATTACTGACCTTTAACCTGAAACATTGTGTAGTGGGTCACTACCAAGTCTGAAACATTGTGCAGTGGGCCTTTACCAAGTTTGTTCAGATCTTGTCCGTGGGCCTGGGGTCATATTGGTCCCACCTATGTGGTCTCTTGTCTTCCTGTCTAAAACCTCATAAAGCTAAGATAATTGGAATAAAGCATTGTGAACAGGTCCTGTACCAAAAAATGATGTACCCATTTGAGTCAGGTGAGCGGTATAGGGCCATCATGGCCCTCTTTTGACATATACGCACGTGTTTTTTACTCATCTGTACGTATCTACGATATTTTGTAATTGTCACACGGATATAAATAGTCTGCTAGGTGTGAAAATATATTTGTTATATTCGAGGCACTGGTTTCCGTTAAAGGAGTAATAAACGCGAAGATATCTCGGGAGACTATTCTGCATAGAATTACCGACAAACAATTAGAAAATTTCTTTCGGTCTCGATCAGAAACATTCCCGCGGGCTTCTGCAGACGTTAATACACACGCAAAAAAACGCGTATTATCCCTACAACATTTGCATGCGAACGAGGTCCCCTAGCGTACTCTCGTGGCCTGTTTTACGAGTATTGAAATGTGTAAAAATACAGATGTTTCTCGAATTATTAACATATGAACGGCTTTCTTGACATACGTTTATTGATTACCTGTTAACACATATAAAACACTGTGATGTTCGTATACATATGCTGGTAAATACTGCAGGCAAGTATAATTACAGTATTCAGTGGGCTTATATCCCGATGCTGTCCCGTCAACTGAAAACCTCTGCTTGTCGAATATTGGAAAACATTTGACAGCAAAACTTGAGACAAACTGTTCAATCCACTAGAAAATAAGATATAAAGAAAAGCCCAGAAGAAGAAATGGGAGAATACATGACCTTCACGGTATTACAAAAAATGATTATAAAATGTGATTAGAACAATTCAAGGGACTTAAATTGTCTAACTTTAGTTATTTAAAATACAATGTTGTAACTTACATAAAGATGGGAGTTATTATGACCAGAATATATGTAAAGTACAAATACCTTAAATCATCACTAAACTATCTATTGAAATGTAAAATACAATAACTTTAAAGCATAAAAAGTGTGTGGCTAGAGGCTAGAAAAAATGTTAATTTATTTGTCTTATGCTGTAACCTTACCTGCACAATACATCAGGTTTAATGTGACTAGAATTAATGTAAAATACAATGGTGGAACCTTAAATATTGGAGAGGACTTAATGTGACTGGCATAAATGTGAAAAACAATGGCACGACCTTAAACAAAAGTTTGGATTAAAATACTTCCATCTAGTGATAACACACAGTCAATGCTCTTCAACTATTGTCATTCCCAGGATATTTCTCATGGATTCTTTGATTTCCTGAAGCCAAATTTATGTCATATTAAAAGGTAAATTAATTGTGCATTTGCTTATGTTTCCTTCATATTTCCACAGATTTGACCTCTCAAGTATACTGTTCCAAACTATTAGGCACTCAAATGTTTGAACAAATGTTATTGTAGTTGTGCAGTCTGTAACTTTGACCACATTTCACACAACAAGCAAAATCTGGCTTGAAAAACTAGTAATTTAGTACAAGTTTAACTATCAAGGAGGAACCAGCGTGGCAGTCATCTATTGTCGCATAATGGCGGACAGGTTTTTGAACACTAATTTTTTACTTGGTATGGCCACAGAGGTCTAAATAAATGCCAGTTTCTGTTTAAATTTCATTGTGAATGTATTTTTGACATTGCGGTAGAAAAAATGGGAGGGGAGGTTGTATTTGGTGAAGTGAGTAGTACTTCCAGGTCAAAGCAGTGTAATTTTGATCTGATTTTACAGTAAGCAAATGTGACAAGATAAATCTCTCTAAGAAAATGCATGACCCCTACTTTTTTCTTAATTTTATGTCAGTTTTATCATAACTCTTTAAATGAGGTAAGGATTTGTTTTCTGAAATGGGTTTAGCTATGTTTGGTAGCTCTTTAAAAATGTCAGTTTTATATAGAATATATAGGGAATACTATTTAGGCGTGTGTGACCTCAAAACTTGCGGAACAGACACCATTTTTGGTATGTCTAAAACCCACGCCGTACCGTCCAAAAATGTTGCGTACCACCAAATTTTAACTTGTATTTTGGTTATAACACACTAAATAGCCACCACTATATATTCTATATAAAATGACAAGTTTTCACAATGCTGCAATACACACCTAGACCCATTTTAAATTTCTTTAACTTACATTTTCTTGTAGAGCAACATTTATACTGTAAAAATATCATGTCATGTTTGATGCAAGAAAAATATTTCTTGTCAAACGGACACACCGTAATGTTTACACTGAAATGACAATCACAATTTAGGGTAGGGGTGTATGAATAAATTTCACATGTTAAATCAGTTTGGAGTCTTTTTTCAACATGCAAATGCTACCAGTATGTCAAGTATAGGCATGCAATATTATTTCAACCAATATATAGCAATGATTTCAAGGAAAAATCCTTCTTACAGCAAAAAAAACTGAGAACTATTTGAATCCGCCATTATGCGACTACCATTTTTTCATAGTTGCTCAGGCTATTTAGTGTCTGTATGCCTTTTTTCGAGGGTGCGAGTGCATGCAAAAAAAAAAAACAACAACAAAAAGCAAATATTTTTTTTTTACATTTCAAAAACGATAGGTGCGGCAGATCCGATGAACAACAAATTAATTTGGTAAGGCCTAATAATGCATTTGACCATTCACAAACATACATACAAATACGACCAAGACACAGTTCAATATAAATATTTAACATAGATATACAGTATGTTTGAAAGCATAACATACCTAACTCTAAACATTTGTGATTTAACATTATACATTCAAGAAGCAAAATATGAGCACACGTTTTTAGCTGGACTATTCAAAGAATAGTCTAGCTATTCTACTCACCCTGGCCGGCGTCACAATTTGATTAAAGTTTTGCATGCAAGTACAGATAACTATTTCTTGAAGGCATATAGCTTTGAAACTTACTTTTCGTATTTCTAAGTCAATTACCATAACTCTGACATGCATTTTGGTCAAATTATGCCCCCTTTTGAACTTAGAAAATCCTGGTTAAAGTTTTGCGTACAAGTACAGATCAAAGAACAGTCTAGCTATTTTACTCACCCTGGCCGGCGTCACACTTTGATTAAAGTTTTGCATGCAAGTACAGATAGCTATTACTGAAAGACATATAGCTTTGAAACTTTTTTCTATTTCTAGGTCAATGACAAACCTCACTGGGTCAAGTCCCGTAACTCTGACATGCATTTTGACCAAATTATGCCCCCTTTTGGACTTAGAAAATCCTGGTGAGAGTTTTGCGTGCAGGTACATATATAGCTATTACTTAAAGGCATATAGCTTTGAAACTTATTTTTTCTTTTATCAAATCAATTACCAACCTCACTGGGGTAAGTCCCATAACTCTGACATGTATTTTGCCTAATTATGCCCCCTTTTGGACTTGGAAAATTCTGGTTAAAGTTTTGCATGCAAGTTACTGTCTCCAAAACTAATGCAAATATTGAATTGAAACTTCACATATGTCTTTAAGGGTTATACAACTAGGTGACAGCATCAAGTCCATTACTCTCAGTCTGACATGCATTTTGGCCAAATTATGTCCCTTTTGGACTAAGAAAATCTTGGTCAAAGTTTTGCATGCAAGTTATACTATCTCCAAAACTAATGCAGATACTGGATTGAATCTCTATAGATAATTCAACATTTATGGTAATATTCCTGCTTCTGGGACAACAATTCGAATAGTCGAGCGTTGGCTGTCTTACGGACAGCTCTTGTTTTTTTTTCAATTAAGCGTAATTCAGTTATAGAAAAAATGAAAGTATAGAAATTCGTGATATTTCTTATGACTCCAGTTGCATGTCTGGGACAACATTTTAAAATTCAGTCACATTATTATTAGTGGACAATTTTCACAAACTTTATCTACGTTTACCTTTAAATCTACTAAATTATGTTGTGAGCAAATTCTGTATGAAGTGAGTTGTTACCTTTGGGTTTTTTTTACAGAAAGTACATCTAAATATGTTTTAAAACAATATTTTTGTCATTCTAATATGCCCATCAGTTTAAATATAAAAATGAAGACATACAGTTGTAACTCTTATGCCGATCCGGGGCAGTACATGACCGTGTATTTGATGCCGACCCGGGGCAGTACATCACAATGTATTTGATGCCGACCCGGGGCAGTACATCACCATGTATTTGATGCCGACCCGGGGCAGTACATCACCATGTATTTGATGCCGACCCGGGGCAGTACATCACAATGTATTTGATGCCGACCCAGAGCAGTACATCATCATGTATTTGATACCGACCCGGGGCAGTACATCACAATGCAATTGATGCCGACCCGGGGCAGTACATCAACATGTATTTGATGCCGACCCGGGGCAGTACATCAACATGTATTTGATGCCGACCCGGAGCAGTACATCACCATGTATTTGATGCCGACCCGGGGCAGTACATCACAATGTATTTGATGCCGACCCAGGGCAGTACATCATCATGTATTTGATACAGACCCGGGGCAGTACATCAATATGTATTTGATGCTGACCTGGGGCAGTTCGACACCTTAAGTACATCACAATGTATTTTATGCTGACCCGGGGCAGTACATCAACATGTATTTGATGCCGACCCGGGGCAGTACATCACAATGTATTTGATGCCGACCCGGGGCAGTACATCACAATGTATTTGGTGCCGACCCAGGGCAGTACATCATCATGTATTTGATACAGACCCGGGGCAGTACATCACCATGTATTTGATGCCGACCCGGGACAGTACATCAACATGTATTTGATGCCGACCCGGGGCAGTACATCACAGTGTACTTGATGCCGACCCAGGGCAGTACATCATCATGTATTTGCTACAGACCCGGGGCGGTACATCAATATGTATTTGATGCTGACCTGTGGCAGTTCGACACCTTAAGTACATCACAATGTATTTGATGCTGACCCGGGGCAGTTCAGCACCCTCAATACATCACCATGTATTTTATGCTGACCCGGGGCAGTACATCACCATGTATTTGATGCTGAACCGGGCAGTACATCACCATGTATTTTATGCCGACACGGGCAGTACATCACCATGTATTTGACACCGACCCGGGCAGTACATCAACATGTATTTGATGCTGACCCGGGGCAGTACATCACCATGTATTTGATGCCGACCCGGGGCAGTACATCACCATGTATTTGATGCTGACCCGGGCAGTACATCACCATGTATTTTATGCCGACCCGGGCAGTACATCACCATGTATTTTATGCCGACACGGGCAGTACATCACCATGTATTTGATGCTGACCCGGGCAGTACATCACCATGTATTTTATGCCGACCCGGGCAGTACATCACCATGTATTTGACACCGACCCGGGCAGTACATCAACATGTATTTGATGCTGACCCGGGGCAGTACATCACCATGTATTTGATGCCGACCCGGGGCAGTACATCACCATGTATTTGATGCTGACCCGGGCAGTACATCACCATGTATTTGATGCCGACCCGGGCAGTACACCACCATGTATTTGATGCTGACACGGTCAGTACATCACCATGTATTTGATGCCGACCCGGTGAAGTACGTCACCATGTATTTGATGCCGGCACGGGGCAGTACATCAACATGTATTTGATGCCGACCCGGGGCAGTACATCACCATGTATTTGATGCTGACCCGGGCAGTACATCACCATGTATTTTATGCCGACCCGGGCAGTACATCACCATGTATTTGATGCTGACACGGTCAGTACATCACTATGTATTTGATGCCGACCCGGGCAGTACATCGCAATGTATTTGATGCCGACCCGGTGAAGTACATCGCAATGTATTTGATGCCGACCCGGGGCAGTACATTAACATGTATTTGATGCCGACCTGGTGAAGTACATCACCATGTATTTGATACAGACCCGGGGCAGAACATCAACATGTATTTGATGCCGACCCGGAGCAGTACATCACCATGTATTTGATGCTGACCCGGGCAGTACATCACCATGTATTTTGTGCCGACCCGGGCAGTACATCACTATGTATTTGATGCCGACCCGGTGAAGTACATCGCAATGTATTTGATGCCGACCCGGGGCAGTACATTAACATGTATTTGATGCCGACCTGGTGAAGTACATCACCATGTATTTGATACAGACCCGGGGCAGAACATCAACATGTATTTGATGCCGACCCGGAGCAGTACATCACCATGTATTTGATGCTGACCCGGGCAGTACATCACCATGTATTTTGTGCCGACCCGGGCAGTACATCACCATGTATTTGATGCTGACACGGGCAGTACATCACCATGTATTTGATGCCGACCCGTGAAGTACATCACCATGTATTTGATACAGACCTGGGACAGTACATCAACATGTATTTGATGCCGACCCGGAGCAGTACATCAATATGTATTTGATGCTGACCCGGGGCAGTTCAGCACCTTCAGTACATCAACATGTATTTTATGCTGACCCGGGGCAGTACATCACCATGAACTTGATGTCGACCCGAAGCAGTACATCAACAGGTATTTGATGCTAACCCGGGGCTGTTTAAAACCTTCAGTACATCACCATGTACTTGATGTCGACCCGGAGCAGTACATCAACATGTATTTGATGCTTAACCGGGACAGTTCAACAGCTTCAATACATCACCATGTATTTTATGCTGACCCGGGGCAGTTCAACACCTTCAATACGTCAACATGTATTTGATGCTTACCCGGTGCAGTTCAACACCTTCAGTACATCATCATATATTTTATGCTGACTTGGGGCAGTTCAACACCTTCAATACATCACCATGTGTTTTATGCTGACACTTGGCAGTATATCACGTTCAGTACATCACCATGGTTTTGATGCTGACCCGGGGCAGTTCAACACCTTCAATACATCACCATGTGTTTTATGCTGACACTTGGCAGTATATCACGTTCAGTACATCACCATGTTTTTGATGCTGACCCGGGGCAGTTCAACACCTTCAATACATCACCATGTATTTTATGCTGACACTTGGCAGTATATCACGTTCAGTACATCACCATGTTTTTGATGCTGACCCGGGGCAGTTCAACACCTTCAATACATCACCGTGTATTTTATGCTGACCAGAGGCAGTTGAACACCTTCAGTACATCACCATTTATTTTATACTGACCCGTGGCAGTATATCACATTCAGTACATCACCATGTATTTGATGCAGACCCGGGACTGTACATCACCTTCAGTACGTCACCATGTTTTCGATGCAGACCCGGGGCAGTTCAACACCTTCAGTATATCACTCACCATGTTTTTGATGCTGACCCGGGGATGTATATCACCTTCAGTACATCACCATGTATTTGGTGCTGACCCGGGGCTGTTCAACACCTTCAGTACACCACCATATTTTTTATGCTGACCCGGGACTATACTTCACCTTCAGTTCATCACCATGTTTTTGATGCAGATCCGGGGCAGTTCAACACCTTCAGTACATCACCATGTTTCTGATACTGACCCGGGGCTGTTTATCACCTTCAGTACATCACCATGTATTTGATGCTGACCCATGGCAGTTCAGCACCTTCAGTACATCACCATGTATATATGCTGACCCGTGGCAGTATTTCACCTTCAGTACATCACCATGTATTTGATGCTCACCCGTGGCAGTATATCACCTTCTGTACATCACCATGTATTCGATGCTGACCCAGGGCAGTGCAACACCTTCAGTACATCACCATGTATTTTATGCTGACCCGGGGCAGTTCAACACCTTCAGTACATCACCATGTATTTTATGCTGACCCGGGGCAGTATATCACCTTCAGAACATAACCATGTTTTTGATGCTGACCCGGGGCTGTATATCACCTTCAGTACATCACCATGTATTTGATGCTGACCCGGAGCAGTTCAACACCTTCAGTACATCACCATGTTTTTGATGCTGACCCGGGGCTGTTTATCACCTTCAGTACATCACCATGTATTTGATGCTGACCCGTGGCAGTATATCACCTTCAGTACATCACCATGTGTTTGATGCTGAACCGTGGCTGTTCAACACCTTCAGTACTTCACGATGCTTTTGGTGCTGACCCGTGGCAGTATATCACCATATATTTTATGCCAACCCGGGGCAGTAAATCAACATATATTTAATGGGGGCCCGTGGCAGTTCCTCACCAGTGTTTTGCAGCTGCCCCGGGACAATTCATCACCTTCAATACATCATCAGGTATTTGCTGCAGACCCGGGGCAGTTCATCACCATGTATTTGATGCAGACAGACCGAGACAGTTCATCACCATGTATTTGATGCTGACAATGGGCAGTTCATCACCATGTATTTGATGCAGACAGACCGAGACAGTTCATCACCATGTATTTGATGCTGACAGACCGAGACAGTTCATCACCATGTATTTGATGCTGACAATGGACAGTTCATCACCATGTATTTGATGAAGACAGACCGAGACAGTTCATCACCATGTATTTGATGCTGACAATGGACAGTTCATCACCATGTATTTGATGCAGACAGACCGAGACAGTTCATCACTATGTATTTGATGCTGACAATGGACAGTTCATCACCATGTATTTGATGCAGACAGACCGAGACAGTTCATCACCATGTATTTGATGCTGACAATGGACAGTTCATCACCATATATTTGATGCAGACAGACCGAGACAGTTCATCACCATGTATTTGATGCTGATCCGGGGCAGTTCATCACCATGTATTTGATGCAGACAGACCGAGACAGTTCATCACCATGTATTTGATGCTGATCCGGGACAGTTCATCACCAGGTATTTGATGCAGACAGACCGAGACAGTTCATCACCATGTATTTGATGCTGACAATGGGCAGTTCATCACCATGTATCTGATGCAAACAGACCGAGACAGTTCATCACCATGTATTTGATGCTGATCCGGGACAGTTCATCACCAGGTATTTGATGTTGACCAGGGGTAGTTCATCACCATGTATTTGATGCAGACAGACCGAGACAGTTCAGCACCATGTATTTAATGCTGACAATGGGCAGTTCATCACCAGATATGTAACGCTGACCCGGGACAATTCAACACATTCCGAACATCATCATATATTTGATGCTAACCCGGGGTAGTCCATCATCAGGTATTTGGTACAGGCCCAAGGTAGTTCAACACCTTCAGAACATCACCATGTATTCGATGCAGACCCGGGGCAGTTCATTACCATGTATTTCTTGCAGACCTGGAACAGTTTATCACCATGTATTTGATGCAGACCCGGGGCAGTTCATCACCATGTATTTGATGCAGACCCGGGGCAGTTCATCACCACATATTTGATGCAGACCTGGGGCAGTACATCACCATGTATGTGGCAGTTCATCATCATGTATTTGATCCTCACCCGGGGCAGTTCATCACCATGTTTTATGCTGACCCGGGTCAGTTAAGCACCTTCTGTACAGCAACGGGTATTTAATGCAGACCAAGGGCAGTTCATCACCATGTACTTGATGCAGACCCGGGACAGTTCATCACCATGTAATTGATGCAGAGCTCGGGCAGTATATCACCATGTAATTGGCAGTTCATCATCATGTTTTTTTTATGCTGACCCGGGTCTGTTAAGCACCTTCTGTACAGTAACGAGTATTTGATGCAGACCCAGGACAGTTCATCACCATGTACTTGATGCAGACCCAGGACAGTTCATCACCATGTATTTGATAAGACCCGGGGCAGTACATTACATTTACTTGATGCAGACCCGGGGCAGTCTATCACCATGTTTTGATACAGACCCGGGGCAGTTCATCACCATGTTTTGATGCAGACCCGGGGCAGTTCATCACCATGTGTTTGATGCAGACCCGGGGCAGTTCTTCACCATGTGTTTGATAACGACTCTGGGCAGTTCATCACCATGTTTTTGATACAGACCCTGGGCAGCTAATTACCATGTGTTTTATACAGACCCTGGGCAGTTCATCGCCATGTTTTTGATGCTAACCCAGGGCAGTTCATCACCATGTATTTGATACAGACCCTGGGCAGTTCATCACCATGTATATGATACAGACCCTGGGTATTTCATCACCATGATTTTAATATAGACCCTGGGCAGTTCAACAACATGTTTTTGATACAGACCCAGGGTAGTTCATCGCCATGTTTTGATGCTCACCCAGGGCAGTTCATCACCATGTATTTGATACAGGCCCTGGGCAATTTATCACCATGTATTTGATACAGACCTTGGGCAGCTCATCACCGTGTTTTTGATACAGACCCTGGGCAGTTCATCGCCATGTATTTGATGCTCTACCGGGACAGTTCATCACCATGTATTTGATACAGACCTTGGGCATTGATACAGACGCTGGGCAGTTCATCCCCATGTATTTGATAAGACCCTGGGCAGTTCATCGCCATTTTTTTGATACTGACTCTGGGCAGTTCATCACCATGTATTTGATACAGACCCAGGGTAGTTCATCGCCATGTTTTTGATACTGACCCTGGGCAGTTCTTCACCATGTATTTGATGAAGACAGACCGAGACAGTTCATCACCATGTATTTGATGCTGACAATGGACAGTTCAGTATTTGATACAGACCCTGGGTAGTTCATCACCATGTTTTTGATACTGACCCTGGGCAGTTCATCACCATGTATTTGATACAGACCCTGGGTAGTTCAACACCATGTTTTTGATGCAGACCCTGAGCAGTTCATCACCACGTATTTGATACAGTCCCTGGGCAGTTCATCACCATGTATTTGATACAGACCCTGGGCAGTTCATCACCATGTTTTTGATAGTTAGTTAGTTAGTTAGTTAGTTAGTTCGTTCGTTCATTCGTTCGTTCGTCACAACGTTAACTTTTTGCATGAAGGCACTTTACTCGCGAACCACTGCAACCAGGACCTTCAAACTTCACGTGTTGATAGTACTTATTGAGTACACCACCACTACTGACTTTGGGGTCACCAGGTAAAAGGTCAAGGTCACAGGGGACAACGTTAACTTTTTGCATGAAGGCACTTTAGTCGCGAACCACTTCACCCAGGACATTCAGTCTTCACGTGCTGATAGTACTTATTGAGTACACTACCCCTACTGACCGTGGGGTTACCAGGTCAAAGGTCAAGGTCACAGGGGCCAACGTTAACTTTTTGCATGAAGGCACTTTACTCGCGAACCACTTCACCCAGGACCTTCAAACTTCACATGCTGATAGTACTTATTAAGTACACCACTCCTACGTACTTTGGGGTCACCAGATCAAAGGTCAAGATCACAGGGGCCAACATTAACTTTTTGCATGAAGGCACTTTACTCGCGAACCACTGCACCCAGGATCTTCAAACTTTACATGCTGATAGTACTTTATGAGTATACCAACTCTACTGACTTTGGGGTTACCAGGTCAAAGGTCAAGGTCACTGGGGCCAAAGTTAACTTTTTGCATGAAGGCACTTTACTCGCGAACGACTGCACCCAGGACCTTCAAATTTCACATGCTGATAGTACTTATTGAGTACACCACCACTACTGACTTTGGGGTCACCAGATCAAAGGTCAAGGTCACAGGGATCAACGTTACCTTTTTGCATGAAGGCACTTTACTCGCGAACCACTTCACCCAGGACATTCAGTCTTCACGTGCTGATAGTACTTATTGAGTACACCACCCCTACTGACCTTGGGGTTACCAGGTCAAAGGTCAAGGTCACAGGGGCCAACGTTAACTTTTTGCATGAAGGCATTTTACTCGCGAACCACTTCCCCCAGGACCTTAAAACTTCACATGCTGATAGAACTTATTAAGTACACCACTCCTACTTACTTTGGGGTCACCAGAACAAAGGTCAAGATCACAGGGGCCAACATTAACTTTTTGCATGAAGGCATTTTACTCGCGAACCACTGCACCCAGGATCTTCAAATTTTACATGCTGACAGTACTTTATGAGTACACCAACTCTACTGACTTTGGGATTACCAGGTCAAAGGTCAAGGTCACATGGGGCCAAGTTAACTTTTTGCATGAAGGCACTTTACATGCGAACCACTTCACCCAGGACTTCAAACTTCACGGCTGATAGTACTTATTGAGTACACCAACCTACTGACTGGAGTTACCAGGTCTAAAGGTCAAGGTCACAGGGGCCAACGTTAATTTTTGCATGAAGGCACTTTACTCGCGAACCACTTGCACCCAGGACCTTCAAACTTCACCTGCTGATAGTACTTATTGAGTACACACCCATACTACTTTGGGCATCACCAGATCAAAGGTCAAGATACAGGGGCAACGTTAACTTTTTGCATGAAGGCACTTTACTCGCGAACCACTGAACCCAGGACCTTCAAACTTCACATGCTGATAGTTCTTATTGAGTACACCACCCAATGACTTTGAGTCACCAGGTCAAAGGTCAAGGTCATAGGGGCCAACGTTAACTTTTTGCATGAAGGCACTTTACTCGCGAACCACTGCACCAAGGACTTCAAACTTCACATGCTGATAGTAACTTATTGAGTACACCACTCCTACTGACTTGGGGTCACCAGGTCAAAGGTCAAGGTCACAGGGGCAACGTTAACTTTTTGCATGAAGGCACTTTACTCGCGAACCACTCACCCAGGACCTTCAACTTCACGTGCTGATAGTACTTATTGAGTACACCACCCTACTGACTTGGGTTACCAGGTCAAAGGTCAAGGTCACAGGGGCCAACGTTAACTTTTTGCATGAAGGCACTTTACTCGCGAACCACTTCCCCCAGGACCTTAAAACTTCACATGCTGATAGAACTTATTAAGTACACCACTCCTACTTACTTTGGGGTCACCAGAACAAAGGTCAAGATCACAGGGGCCAACATTAACTTTTTGCATGAAGGCATTTTACTCGCGAACCACTGCACCCAGGATCTTCAAATTTTACATGCTGACAGTACTTTATGAGTACACCAACTCTACTGACTTTGGGATTACCAGGTCAAAGGTCAAGGTCACTGGGGCCAAAGTTAACTTTTTGCATGAAGGCACTTTACATGCGAACCACTTCACCCAGGACCTTCAAACTTCACAGGCTGATAGTACTTATTGAGTACACCAACTCTACTGACATTGGAGTTACCAGGTTAAAGGTCAAGGTCACAGGGGCCAACGTTAATTTTTTGCATGAAGGCACTTTACTCGCGAACCACTGCACCCAGGACCTTCAAACTTCACCTGCTGATAGTACTTATTGAGTACACTACCCATACTTACTTTGGCATCACCAGATCAAAGGTCAAGATAACAGGGGACAACGTTAACTTTTTGCATGAAGGCACTTTACTCGCGAACCACTGAACCCAGGACCTTCAAACTTCACATGCTGATAGTTCTTATTGAGTACACCACCCCAATGACTTTGATGTCACCAGGTCAAAGGTCAAGGTCATAGGGGCCAACGTTAACTTTTTGCATGAAGGCACTTTACTGGCGAACCACTGCACCAAGGATCTTCAAACTTCACATGCTGATAGAACTTATTGAGTACACCACTCCTACTGACCTTGGGGTCACCAGGTCAAAGGTCAAGGTCACAGGGGCCAACATTAACTTTTTGCATGAAGGCACTTTACTCACGAACCACTGCACCCAGGACCTTCAAACTTTACATGCTGATAGTACTTTATAAGTACACCAACCCTACTGACTTTGAGGTCACCAGGTCAAAGGTCAAGGTCACAGGGGCCAACGTTAACTTTTTGCATGAAGGCACTTTACATGCGAACCACTTCACCCAAGACCTTCAAACTTCACATGCTGATAGTACTTATTGAGTACACCACCCTACTGACTTTGGGGTCACCAGGTCAAAGGTCAAGGTGCTGCGGGGGCATTTGTCACCATTTGTGACAGGTCTTGTTGATACTGACCCTGGGCAGTTCATCACTATGTATTTGATACAGACCCTGGGTAGTTCAACACCATGTTGTTGATACAGACCCTGAGCAGTTCATCACCATGTATTTGATACAGACCCTGGGCAGTTCATCACCATGTATTTGATACAGACCCTAGGCAGTTCATCACCATGTTTTTGATACTGACCCTGGGCAGTTCATCACCATGTTTTTGATACTGACCCTGGGCAGTTCATCACCATGTATTTGATACAGACCCTGGGTAGTTCATCACCATGTTTTTGATACTGACCCTGGGCAGTTCATCACCATGTATTTGATACACACCCTGGGTAGTTCATCACCATGTATTTGATACACACCCAGGGTAGTTCATCGTCATGTTTTGGATACAGACCCAGGGCGGTTCATCACCATGTTTTAGATACATACCCCGGGCAGTTCATCGCCATGTTTTTGATGCTTACTCGGGAAAGTTCATTACCTTCATCACCAGGTATTTGATACAAACCAAGGCATCACTTTCAAATTCAAATTTGACCAGTATTCGATGCAGACCAGTTATTGCAATGACATGCATAACATTGACGTAGTCAGATAGAATGATACAGCATAGGAAAATTTCCATTTTTTGACTCACTAAAATGCAAATTTGAAAATAAGCAGTAGTTGGTTGAGTTTTAGAGAAGTTGAAAATAATGTTCCACGGAAAGATGATAAATATACAATGTACCTCAAACATGTATTGCTCATTCATTTCAGCGTTGAATATTTAAGATTTCGAAGATTTATAGTCCCACAATATTGGAAAACATCAGCATAGCATACAATATAACATCATGATAAACATCACGTGTAACAATGGAAAATGGCTACTTAATTGTAGTTAATTACCATGTATAATGTTTAGCCTTAGTGTTTTATACATAATTAATATAATCATTTGAACAACATACTTATTTACAGAAAAAGAGAAAGGAGAGCTATGACAGGAGGTCCAAATGGGCTAATACGCTCACCTATATCAAGATGTTTCTTTTTTAACAGATTCGCAAGAACAGTCACTCCCAGGAGGCGGGTCTAAAAGAAGGTGATATAATTATAAGTATCAATGGTCATCCGGTGTCAAGCAAGTCTCATCAGTCAGCAATGGACATTGTTGAAATGGCCAGTGATTCAATTGTGTTTGAAGTGGCAAGGTAACCTTTAATAATAATTTACTTCCAAATTAGTATTTTGTGTTTTTCTTTTATTTAACCATATTTTATCGCTTATTATTTACATTTATAATATCATATATCAATAATTGTACATTTACTCCCAACTTGCAACACCAGTAATTGGTCCTTCCCACTATATATAAAGTAACTAGGCGGGTGAACAAAATAAAAATGAGAAGTTGTGTTAATTTAATAAAGAGAGAGAGAGAGTTTTAAGATTATGTGATAAAATGTAAAAGGACTATTTATTAACAGACATATAATAGCAAAAAGTTTGACACTGCAAGATTTTATCAATATTAAGTGAGAAATAAAACATTTTAGCTCGACTTTTCGAAGAAAAAGTAGAGCTATTGCACTCGCCCCGGCGTCGGCGTCGCCTGGTTAAAGTTTTTGATAAAGTCAAATATTTCTGTTACTATCAAAGCTATTGACTTGAAACTTAAAATTTTATTTACTATCAAAGTCTACACCAGGAGAAACAATCCCCATAAGTCTGATTTGAATTTTGACAGAGTTATGTCCCTTTTTAACTTAGAATTGGGTTGTTAAAGTTTTTGATAAAGTCAAATATCTCTGTTACTATCAAAGCTTTTGACTTGAAACTTAAAACAGTTATTTACTATCAAAGTCTGCACCAGGAGAAATAATCCCCATAACTCTGATTGAATTTTTACAGAGTTATGCCCCTTTTTAACATTTTTTGGTTAAAGTTTAATAAAGTTTTTTCTGGCAAAGCTCTAATTCAGAGCCAAGCACTGAGAAAAGTTGAGCGTACTGTCTTACGGACAGCTCTTGTTATAATGACAGCATGTATTTTTTTTTTTTTTTTGTTCTTTTAAGATTACCGAATTGCCAAATCCACAGAAATTGAATGTTACATACTCAACTTTTTAAAAAAACATTTTTTATCAAATTTATACAAAATTTGGAACACCTGTCAGCGCGTGACATCATTTTTGTACTTGTAGAAAGACGAATTCCGTATATTGATTATTCCCAAACAGAATTGTTTGAAAGTTAATAGCGGACGATACGGTGACCGTTGCGTATGCGTGCATGATACGCCAAAAAAAAAAATCTGTCACCTATACAAAACTATTTAGGGACTGTAAATGCTTTGTATGTTGCCTTTTATCTAGTTTTGAAAATTCTCAATGAATCCGAATAGCAGCACCAAGTGACTACATACAGTACATGTATTTATAAACATATACATTTGTATATCATTTCGTTATTTATGGTGATCATAAAACAAATGAGTAATTGTTTTGTAAGATAAATGAACTCTTTAATCGAATTCCCTAACTCCTTAGACAGAACGGTTATTAAAAACTTAACCTGATATGTCGGAAGTCATTTAAAACTCAGCGTAGCCAAAACGGTCATCCATCCTTGTAGGGTAAACTCAGCGTAGCCAAAACGGTCATCCATCCAAACGGTCATCCATCCATGTAGGGTAAACTCAGCGTAGCCAAAACTGTCATCCATCCTTGTAGAGTAAACTCAGCGTAGCCAAAAAAATCAAATAAGGTAACGGTGATGAAAATTTTTCTCACTAGTGTTAACATGCTATAAAATAAACATTCGCTTTAGATCAGTCATTTGCGGATACTCCCTAAGTGAGCAATTTGTGTCGTCTTATTTTGTATCTTATGATACCTAAAATTATAAATAATCTGTAAGAAGATCCTTTGGAACTTTGACAGAAATTTCTTTTTAAAATGATTTTCATACTAAAAAAAACTAAATTCGTAAGTTCTGCTTAAATTACTAATGGTATCTATTTACTTAAGGAACCATCTCATGTTTATATTCTAAATATAATCGAGGGGGAGGGGGGCGGGGGTACACCAGATGGGGTTAATCTGTTACCCCGTCGAAAGTCTTTAGTTTTGAATGTTCAAATTCAATGAACGAAAATGAAGTATTATTTTAACTTCTTTTGGTTACACTTTTCGATTTTAAGTACGACCTTTAGTGATATTATCATGTTAGATAATTGCGACAGATAGTAAGTTTTGTTAGATCATGTTATGAAATGTCCATAAAAACATGAGTTTAAATTGATGGATTATATCAATTTCCCAGCTATCTTTAACCTGAATTTGTCCAAATGAAAGATCAATATAGCTGAAGAATAGTTTAGTCTCTAAAATCTGATATGCAAGAAAATGTCGAAAAAACTGTTAATAAGTTTAGTGGATTTTAAATGAAATAAAGATCAGTCGGATTTAGTGGTGTTCTGCCATAATGTTATCCTCCTCATACAAGGTCAAATCAAAATGATGCTTAAATTTGTTTTGCGACATTCATTGGTTATCTCTACTCGTCTTGGGTTTTATGTTTCCAGACCTGCAGGATTTCACGGATCTTCTAAACCGCTGGATCCCCAGCGACATCCTCGCATCATTCCGATGGTTTCCGGTTTTGAGAACGCTGCTCCGGGAATAGTGACTTCCGCTCACGGGGGTTACACTTCCACAGAGGGGAATACAAGAAAAGATGTATACACAGATGAGTACACGATGAGAACCGGTGATGGTCGGAGGGTAACTAAAACGGTCACCGAACAGAGAACTACACGTTACGGTGGTAGCAGTGGTGGAGTGTCACCGGCTGTGAGTCATACTAGTCTTGGCTCGACAGAGCACAAGAGCCGATCTCCCAACCGGTCACCACTCGTATGGCAACCACCATCTCTTAACAGAGCAAATATTCAAAAAAGTCAGAGTTCATTAGATATATCGTATGGTCATAAGAAATCGTCGCCAGTGATGTGGCAACCGCGGAGCTTGTCTCCTTCCCCAGGGTCACACGGCCGCCCGGCGTCGGTCCAGTCCGGAAGTCTCGACAGAATGAGTCTCAGAAGGAGTTCACGAGATTCACGAGCAAGTAAAGAAAACGTAGATCCTTTCATATTAAGAGAACAGAAAAAGTGGGAGGCAACCCATAGTTTTGATACACCGAAATATAATAACTATAATGATTATAGACCAGGAGGTATGAAATATGTCCCGCCTAAAATGGACGACCCGAACTATCCTATGTTTGAACTGCCGAAAAAAGTAGAATGGACCCCACCAAAGATTAATGTGCCCCCTGCGCCCATTAGTTCGCCAGAGAAAAAGTGGGCCCCACCAGTGCCTCCTAAGCCTGTTTCAACTTCGCCATCACCCATTCCATTTGATCCTTCAGAACGGGAAGTTGCTGGTGTCAATACGCATCACCCAGGAATGATTCGCCCCCCGGTACAGCCAAACCTGATGCCAGCACCACCACCGCCACCCCTCCCACCATCACCATCAGAGAACCCAAGGTTCAATGTAGTATCGATACAGTCAAAATTTGAGCCAGGACACTTCTCGACGCCAAACCAACCAGGTTATGATGAACCGGATCCGGCAGAACGGCCAACACATCTGCATGTGTTCCAGCCGAAAGTGATGTTTACTCCCGACGAGGACAGTGGTATGGCGTCTCCTGACAGATATGATGGGTTCAGTGACATCTCTGCACACAGAAGTAAGTTCAATACTTTTTACCGGTTTTCCAATCTATAGACGAGGAGTTCACGTGCCTGCATGTAGTCATATTTCCGAATTTAGACAATGAGTGTAAGTGCCTGCATGCGGGGGCATGTTTCCCCATTTAGACGACGAGGTCATGTGCTTGCATATTTTGGCCTATTCTCCCATTTAGATGATGAGTTCACATACTTGCATGCATACTGGGGCCAGTTTCCCCATTAGGACGATATTTCCCGTGGCTTCATGTTGTGGCCCGTTTTGCCTCTAGATAAGCGATTAGTTCATGTACCTGCATGTTATGTCCTGTTTTCAGTCCCTTGCCGGTGTTTTACCGGAGGGGATGTATGTTTAGCCCTCCACTTTTGTCCGTCCGTCCGTCAGTCGGCCAGTTGCACAAAGTGAGATCCTGTGATAACTTTTGAAGTACAAGATATTTTTTCATGAAATTTTGTGCAAAGATAGAAGACAATATGGAGAATACGCACGCCCTTTTATCTTGTTAATATGTTAAAATGCTGTCGCTACAGCAACATAAATCCAAAACTATGACAAATTGTGGCACAGTGGGATCCTATATAACTTATAATGAAGATCCTGTGTTGACTATATAAGTAAAAAAAATCCATGAAATCTGACTTATAGATTGTAGGTAATTTGCAGAATATGCAGTTTCTTCAGTTAAATTTTAGTATGAAAAGTGTGGTTGATATGGTAGCAAATAAGACAAATGTCCTTTCTGGTTGGGGAATTTTATTACTTACATGTTTAAACTACCGGCATACTGTCCTAACAGAAATAAAATCTTGTAAAATAACGAAGTAATGTCAGCTACCAACATGTCTAGGTGCGTTCCTTTTTTCCCTCAACAATATTGAAACGTTAAAACAGATATATATGTTGCACATATGTCTTGCAGGAGTGTTTTTATTTACTAATATTGAATGACATTTAAAATAATAAACTAAACATGTTTTTATAATGTAGCCTTCAACTTGCATGCTTTCATTTTTGCATGATATGGATGTACATTACAGTAGACGACAACAACACAAACGATGAACGTTTTGTAGCAGACGAAAGCGATTCAGATACCGGAACAAGTGATAGCGGTAGGCTACATAAAATAAACTGGTGGCGGGAAACAAAATAGTGCAATACGTATGTTACTGTCATAGTTTTGTTTTACGTTGTACTCTTTATTTATTGCTAAACTGAACAAAAACAGAACAGTCGATTACACTATCCTCAACTTGTAGTAATAATTACAATATCAAGTCTGTCTGCTTATGATATTTACTACCTTAGCAAACTAACATTCTATTCTTTTTATAGTAGTAGTAAACATAACAAAATAGTCTCATCTTCTCTATAGTTTATACTAGTTTAATTTAAATCGATCCTACAACTTATATTAATCGAAACCTCATTCCTGATGGAATTCATCGCCGCGCAGGTATGAGAGAAGAGAAGCCAGTTTCAATGCAGAGCGCCATGCAAGGGAGCTTCTGATACCATTATTCATGTTTTTATATGACGCGGCCGGGAATCGAACCCACGACCTCCCGCACTAAAATCTTCTTTGTAATAGTAACTACCGTACCAAGCAATCAAAAAGGGTCTTTTTCTTTAATAGTAATTACCATACAAAACTACCTGTCAAAGTCTCCTCTGCTTATAATAGTAACTACCATACCAAACTTAAGGTTAAAGTCTCCTCTGCTTATAATTGTAACTACCATACCAAACTTAAGGTTAAAGTCTCCTCTGCTTATAATTGTAACTACCATACCAAACTTACAGTCACTGTCTCCTCTTCTTGTAGTAACTACCATATCAAACGGACATTCAAAGTGTCCTCTTCTTATAATAGTAACTACCATACCAAACGGACAGTCACAGTGTCTCTGCTTATAATAGTTACTACTATACCAAACTTACAGTAACAGTGTCCTCTGGTAATAATAGTAACTACCGTACCAAACGGACAGTCATAGCGTCCTCAGCTTATAATAGTAACTACCATACCAAACGGACAGTCACAGTATCCTCTGCTTATAATAGTAACTACCATACCAAACTTACAGTCACAGTGTCCTCTGGTAATAATAGTAACTACCATACCAAACGGACAGTCACAGCGTCCTCTGGTAATAATTGAAACACCATACCAAACGGACAAGTCACAGCGTCTATGGTAATAATAGAATTATATACTATTTACAGTCAAAAGTTCCTGGTAATATAGTTAACTACATACCAACGTGACAGTCACGCGTCCTCTGCAATAATAGTAACTTACATACAAATGGACAGTCACAGCCTCTGGCATACATGAACTACCGAACAATATGGTCAGTCACACAGCTGTTCTGGAACATTTAGTAAATACCATACCAAAACAGGAACAGTAAGTAATATAATGCCATACAAACGACAGTCAAGCGTCTCTGTAATAATAGTAATACTCCAACGGACAGTCACAGCGTCCTTACTCAATAGTAGTAACTACATCAAACGTGACAGTCACATTTCCCTAGCTGAATAGTAAACCATACAAACGGACAGTCACGTGGCTCGCATTGTTAGTTACTGATACCAGTAACAACAGTCAAGTTTCCTATGCTTTAATAGTAAATTACTATAAAAAACGGACAGCACAGTGATACATAATAGTAATATCCATACAAACGGACATACAGGTCCTCTGGTAAAAAATTCAGTACCAATAAAACGGAAGATAAACAGTGCATCTGGCAATATAGTAACTGTCATACCAAACGGAATCGTAATCAGTGTTGGTCTCTGTGAATAAAATACCATACCAAGGCAATTCACAGTTATCTCCTTGCTTGTAATGTAACTACCGTACCAAACTGACAGTCACAGTGTCTCTGCTTTATTAGTACTACCATACAAACGGACAGTCACAGTGTCCTCTGCTTTAATAGTAACTACCATACCAAACTTACAGTCACAGTGTCCTCTAGTAATTATAGTAACTACCATACCAAACGGACAGTCACAGCGTCCTCTGCTTGTAATAGTAACTACCATACCAAACGGACAGTCACAGTGTCCTCTGCTTATAATAGTAACTATCATACCAAACGGACAGTCACAGTGTTCTCTTCTTGTAATAGTAACTACCATACCAAACGGACAATCACAGTGTCCTCTGCTTGTAATAGTTACTACCGTACCAAACAGACAGTCACAGTGTCATCTGCTTATGATAGTTACTACCGTACCAAACGGACAGTCACAGTGTCCTCTGCTTGTAATAGTAACTACCATACCAAACGGACAGTCACCGTGTCCTCTGCTTATAATAGTAACTACCATACCAAACGGACAGTCACAGTGTCCTCTGCTTACAATAGTAACTACCATACCAAACTTATGGTTAAAGTCTCCTCTGCTTATAATTGTAACTACCATACCAAACGGACAGTCACAGTGTCCTTGCTTATAATAGTAACTACCATACCAAACTTAAGGTCACAGTCTCCTCTGCTTATAGTAACTACCATACAAACACGTCTACACTCCTTGGTCAATAATAGTAACTACCTATACAAACTAACAGTCACAGTATCCTCTGTACATATATAGTAACTACATACCAACGGACATCACAGCGTCTGGTAAAATGAATATAAAATACCCCAAACGGACAGTACATGGTCTCTGCAATAATATCAACTATCAACAAACTGGAAAGTCACATGTCCTCTGTATAATTAAGTGTACATATCATACAAACTTAACAGTAACAGTGTCTCTGGAAAATGTAATTTATCATACCTAACGGACAGTACAGTGTCTCTGTAAATAGTCTATCATACCAATTACAGTAACAGTGTCTCTGTAAAATGTAACTACATATCAAACACAGTCACAGTGTCTGAAAATGAACTCTATACTTAACAACTTACAGTAAGATGACCTCTGCTTAACTAATAGTAATAAATGACCATACAATCAACACCGTGCAATGCTTAATAAGAACTACTATCCAAATTACAGACCAGTTCTAATAGTAATAAAGAATAGTAAGCTCCTATCATATTAACACCGTAAACAGTGTGTGCATGACTCTATCATATTAACACCTACAAGAAGGAAAATGTCCTCTGCTTATATAGTAACACTATAAAACTACAGAACATAGTCTTCATGTACAGTAAAAGGTGAAATGCATACTCAAATTACACGAAAAGTGTCTGGAAAATGAACTCATACTATAAACGGAAAGTACTGAAGACGTCCTATTAATAATAGGTAAAATAACTAATTTACAGTCACAGTGTCTCTCATATAACGTAAAGTTGATAGAACTACATACCAAACACCCGACGTCTCGCAAATAATTATAATATTATACCAAAGGAGTCACAGACCTCTGTCAATAAACGTAATTAATTAAAATGACTATTCACAGTCTCTGAATAATGGTATACCATTATTCCAACGAAATCACAGTAATAGTAACTACCATACCAAACGGACAGTCACAGCGTCCTCTGGTAATAATAGTAACTACCATACCAAACGGACAGTCACAGCGTCCTCTGGCAATAATAGTAACTACCATACCAAACGGACAGTCACAGCGTCCTCTGGTAATAATAATTGCTACCATACCAAACGGACAGTCACAGTGTCTTCTGGCAATAATAGTCACTATCATACCAAACAGACAGTCACAGTGTCCTCTGCTTATAATAGTAACTACCATATCAAACTTACAGTAACAGTGTCCTCTGGTAAAAATAGTAACTACCATACCAAATGGACAGTCACAGTGTCCTCTGCTTATAATAGTTAATACTGTACCAAACTTACAGTAACAGTGTCCTCTGCTTATAATAGTAACTACCATACCAAACGGACAGTCACAGTGTTATTTGCTTATAATAGTAACTACTATACCAAACTTGCAGTAACAGTGTCCTCTGCTTATAATAGTAACTATCATACCAAACGGACATTCATAGTGTCCTTTGCTTATAATAGTAACTACTATACCATACTGACAGTAACAGTGTCCTCTGGTAATAATAGTAACTACCATACCAAACGGACAGTCACAGTGTCCTTTGCTTATAATAGTAACTACTATACCAAACTTACAGTAACAGTGTCCTCTGGCAATAATAGTAACTACCATACCAAACGGACAGTCACAGTGTCCTCTGCTTATAATAGTTACTACTATACCAAACTTACAGTAACAGTGTCCTCTGGTAATAATAGTAACTACCATACCAAACGGACAGTCACAGTGTCCTCTGCTTATAATAGTAACTACCATACCAAACGGACAGTCACAGTGTCCTCTGCTTATAATAGTAACTACCATACCAAACGGACAGTCACAGTGTCCTCTGTTTACAATAGTAACTACCATACCAAACTTAAGGTTAAAAGTAATGAAAATGAGCTCTATCATATTAACACCGTAAAAGTGGTGAAAATGAACTATATCATATTAACACCGTAAAAGTGGTGAAAATGAACTCTATCATATTAACACCGTAAAAGTAATGAAAATGAACTCTATCATATTAACACCGTAAAAGTAATGAAAATGAGCTCTATCATATTAACACCGTGAAAGTGGTAAAAATGAACTCTATCATATTTACACCGTAAAAGTAATGAAAATGAACTCTATCATATTAACACCGTAAAAGTGGTGAAAATGAACTCTATCATATTAACACCGTAAAAGTAATGAAAATGAACTCTATCATATTAACACCGTGAAAGTGGTGAAAATGAACTCTGTTACATTAACACCGTGAAAGTGGTGAAAATGAATTTAACTGTATTGTTCTCAGAATCTGGTATTTACCAGTTTCAATTCATACGTTGCTCAAGAACCATATAATATCTACATCAGTTTTCACCTAACCTTTCGAATTCTTTTCAAATCGTTAACGAATTTGTTTAGTTTGTATCAAGCTCTAAAAGTATGTTTTGAAGCTACTGAGTAAAGATAAGTTAAAGTTTTCAGGAAAGAGTTTGGAACACAGTATACATATATGATTAAGAGTATGAATGCGAAGACAACCAGGACTTGTTATGAATTATCTAATTGATGTTATTTACTAGTATCTATATTTTGACAACAATTATGCTAATTTACATAATATATAATTGAAGGTTGTACATATAACTACAACATTCTACACATTTAAGTTATTATGCATAAAAACAATACAATTTCAACTGCATATGAGCAGGGTTATACTGCAGCATTATACTATAATAAACAGATAAACAGCAGAACAAGTCGCTGGAAATAAGGTAATAAGTCTGCGCGCAGTAATTGCTACTTTTCCTTCTGATAAGATCGTAAATTACTTTTTGATGCTCAGCCATTTTTCTTACAGAGAAGATATTTTCGGACTCGGCGTTCTACGACGATGCAACGAACAGGTATCCGACAATTGACGAACAGATGTCAATGTGTAAGAAGATAGCACAATCACTGACATCGTTTGCCAATAATCGAGCGAGAGGGGCGCGCATGTTTGCAAGGCGAAAACGGAAAGCAAACAAGTGGATTCATGAACGGCGGGGTTTCGGCAGCGAGTTCTCGTCGTCTGCAGGTGATGTGGCGGATTTAAACGATCTGGATAGTGAACTTTACTACGACGAAGGGGGAAATAAACCTTTATTTACGTTTAGAATTCCGAAAGTGGCGAGCCAGGTCAGTACAGGCCAGAGAATGAGTTTGTCAAAGCAGGAGTTTGAGCGTTTAAGGTTATCCGCACCGAAAGTTGACCATCATGGCGTCTCACCAAACACGTGTTTTACTATTGCAGCAGATTTGCATAAAGGCGGAAAAAACAGGGGTGCTAAATTATTCCAGAAGCGACAGCAGAGAGTTGAAAAGTTTGTTATTGACGACACTAATGTATTAAAGTCACCAACTTCAACGAAACTGGACTTTATTGTTCAAAATCCTCCTCAACCGTCGCCGGAAAAGTCTCCATGGAGTGCGGCTGCACAGGGTGACGTCAGTAAAGCATTTACGCCGCACCCGCTTCATTCGATGCCGTTACAGCCGCTCCCTAAACACAATCTTGAAGCCGAAAACCAACCCAAGCTAATTGGTGGAAAGAATTTCAACAAGAGAGCGCAGGGATGGCAAGGTTTTGGTCCAGGCGTTCAACAGCAATCGTACTATAGAGGTGAGTGCTTTTATAGTTCAAAATTTAAAAAAACAATCTCAGGAGTAATGTTGAAGTTTGTAGCCTATCATATAAATCGATACGCTCATTTTTGATGTGTAAATCCTCGGTTTAAGAAATTTCAATTTGTATTTTCGCATTGTCTCAGAATATTTTTCCATGCGCTCTGTCCTTGACATGTGGGTTTCATTTGTTATGTGATAATTATTTGTCTCTGTACGGTAGCTCCGGCTTGAGGCCAACACAGGAAGGTTTCTGGTCTCCATTACTATTACAACCGGAAAGCGGGAAATGATCTGATGAATGTCAAATGAAGCAATAAGGAGGCATTATTTGGACAACATTGGCGACTTTTGGAACGTTACAGCTTTTATGTAAATGAACCATGAAAGCAATACATATTGTTGCGAGATCAAAATTACCTGCATTGTATAAAATCGAAATAACTTTTGGAGACCAGAAACTATTGTTTGGCCTAAAGCAAAGACGAAGTAACATTTGGTATCTCTTATACATAGTTTCCACACATAACTTGCATATAACTGCCTACGATGATTATAGGTTTTGTTATCTGTCTCGGAAATCTCTGTAGATGCCAAAGAGCTTAATGCGAGTATATCTAACATCTATTGCTACTTCATATGTTACATGTGTAACTAAGATAAAGGTATATTTGTGTATTAGAAGTTCATCATTAAGTGCTAATGCAGTTATGAGTCCCCCTGATACAATAAACACTATACAGAACAGGGGTTACAGTATACAATCTCCTATTAATACTCATGAAAAGCATTGTATAAATATGTAGGTCTACACGACTTTGTGAGAAGTTCACTTTAATCAATTCTTGACCTACAAAAAGTCAGTGGTTGTGGTGAATGATTTGTGCCAGCTTCAGTCTACCTTCTGGCGGCAGCGAAATAAGATGTCACTCCGTGTTTTAGGTCTGTCATCATGTTCACACACAGTAGAACTAAACCGCGTCTAGCGCTAGAAATGACGACAGTTATATTTTAGCCGGTGGTAGGTGCAGATTGGCTTATCCAGCACTCGGGTGTTGCCGCCAACAACTACCCCTGAGCCGGATATTCCTATCCGCACCCACAATAAATGCTATGCTATTGTTCTTACATACCGTATTCTACAATAACAGAAATAAGAAAACAAAACAAACGACTTTCTTTACAGCATTTTTATCTTTTAAAGCGTATTTAAACGAAGCACTCGAAATGTACTTTCTTAAACAGAAATGACGCTATATCGTTTCAAAGACGAACAACAACGTAGTTTATATATAGCGTAATGTTATTTATTACCTACCTGTATACTTACAAGCGTCATCAAACAAGTTTACCGCAAGCAGTATTTCTGAATGGATCCGTTTGAGAATGGCGGACTTCTCGTTATACGGATACGGTTGGTCATGAATCAGAAAATACTGAGTCAATGATGGTACGAGATGTATAGGTAAGTAGTAAAATAAAAAATAATTTAATTGACCTGGGCGTTTGTAAGAGGTCCGTGTTACTTTTTACATCGCCCAAGTCCAACACGAAAAGTAAAACAACCAAAGTAACGCGATACAAATGCATAGATCAGCACTCTAGCATAATATTCTTTCAGTATTTCTCCTATCATAAATTTTAGCTCACCTGAATTGAAGGTTCAAGCTGAGTTGTAAGTATAGGTGGATGGTCCGGCTTCCATCGTTCGCCGTCCGTCGTCTACCATTTTACATAGACATCTTCTCTGCAGCCACTGATCAGAATTACATCAAGCTTGGTCTGTAGAATCCTGGTAAGGTCCTCTCACTTCACTTCCACTTGAATCCTTTTAAGGATCACTAGAGCTGAACTTCTAAGCATTTTCTCATGAACAGCTTGATAGATCTTCATCAAACTTGGTCTGTACTATTGGTGTACCCATTTTAATGGGATGCCCCTTTTAGGGGCTGCTATAGCTAAAACTATGAAATACCATTAAATCACTTTTTCTCTCGAACCGCTGTATGGATCTTCATCAAACTTGCTCTCTATTAGCTTTATTACATATAGTGGCTATTGAAAATAACTACATATGTAAATACTTTTAAACAACTTCTGCTCATGAACCGCTTGATTGATGTTCACCAAGTTTGGTCTGTAGCTTCATTATAACATCCTCTTTTAATTTTGAGGGCGCATCTAAAGCTAAAGATAGGAATACATACATGTACGTTAAAACGATTCTTCTCCTGAACTACTTGATGGATCTTCTTCAAACTTGGTCTGTAGCATTATTATAAGGTCCTCATCCTATTTCTTCAAAATGGGGAGCCTGATCCCTTTTAGGGCCACTAGATGTAAAAAAAAACGTTTGAATGACTTATTTTCATGAGCAACTTGATGGATTACCATCAAACTTGGTCTGTAGCATTATTTATAAGGTCCTCTTCCAAATTTGTTCAAATAGTGGTTTTGCCCTTTAAGGGATCGTTAGAGTTAAAATGGAAACACCTTTAAATGCCTTCTTCTCATAAAGTGATTGATGGATCTTCATGAAACTTTGCCTGTAGCATTACTGTAAGGTCCTTTTCCAAATGTTTTCAAATGATGGCACTTAGTCCCTTTTATGGGCCACTAGTTCATATTAAACACAGCTGTAACCGTTCATGATTCAGAGTGTCATACATATATTCAAGGTCAAACAGTCATGGTCAGGCGAGGGAGTTGGGGTCCCTATGGTCCACTTGATTTATAAAAGACTTTATTACCTACCTTCTGTACCATTTTTTTGTTCAAAATACGGGCTTTATCAGGTAAGTTGATACAACATCTTGTATCATCATCTTAACCCGTATCACCCTCGTAGGTCCGTTGGATGGACTATTTTATTCGTTTTCCAGGAGTTCAGTGCAATCATACAGGCTTTATCAAATAAGTTGATACAAAATCTTGTATCATCATCGTCATCCGTTTCACCTAAGTGGGTCTGTCTGAAGGAATTTTTGTAGGTAGGTATATAAGTAAAGGAAAGTTTTCCAGTGCGTTCATCTGGATTTTTTTCGGCCTCGAACCGAAACAAAGTGTACCAGAACCAACTCGATACAAACGCCCATATCAACACTCTAGTAAAGTAGTATTCCTTGTAACTACCGTGGTGTTTGATCTTGATCCTGTTTTGCATAAAATATAACAAAGTAATATACATGAATCTGCTAGATAAATCTTGTTCGTTGTTGTGTCATTTATGTGTGAGACTGAGATTTCCAGCACAGGTGAGAAAACGCAACAAAGCGAAATTTTAAAAGTTTTGTCTGTCGTATTGGTGTGCGCACAATCGCGACAAAATGAAACTAACAAACATTGAATGTGATAGAATAACATTTAATTCACGTTATAACGCGCGTTAATAAACATTTCGTTTCTTCGTGTGGGTGCGCGCGTCAAGATGAAATAAAATGTTGGTTTTTATTTGTCGCGTTGGCGTGTGCGCGGCTATGCAGTATATTTTGTTGTGTCATGGCACAACATTTATTTTATTTTATTTTAGTGCGCACACCAACACGTCAAAAAGTTTTGTTTTTTTGTTAATGGCGCACACGCCAACGCGAAACAACGAAAAACTTCATTTTGTCTTGGCTTGTGCCCCAACGCGCAAACATTAATATTTTGTTGATGGCGCGCGAGCCAGCATGGTATAAAAAGTTTCGTTCTGTCGCGTTCTATGTTCCGTTACTAGTATGTCACATTATTAATTCCGTTTTGTCGCGTTGACGCACGCGCCAAAACGACACACAAAACTTTCAAAATTTGTGATGGCGCATTAGCACCAGGACAGCACATTTCGTTGTCCTGTCCTGGTGGACAGCACATTTCGTTGTGTTGGTCCTGTCCTCTAGCACAACGAAATATGCTAGAAAACACGTGCACGCCAAGGCGACATAATGAAATGTCAACACTTTAAAATGAAGTAAGGATTTGTAGAAATGGGTCTAGCTGTGTGTGAAAGCTCTGAAAATTTTCCGTTGTATATAGAATATATAGGGAAAGGTATTTAGGTCTGAGTGACCTCGTAAAGGTTGGTGCCTTATGGCTCACGACAGAGTGAAAAGACGAAAATATTTCGCTTGGTGTAATTTCGCTTGCGTTGTCTAAAATACGTGTACAGAGTGAATTGACGTCGAGTGACATCTTGCCGTGGGTACACAACGTTAACATAAATCAGACACTATACTTGGGTATTACAAAATAAGGGACTTCTTGTTACTTCGCATTTGCATTTCACAGCTTGAAAAGGGCGCCGACAGGGGAATAGAGATATCAAAAATACAGACATCTGGACTTTTTCTTGAATGTTTTGCTTTTGCCAAGTGAGCGTAATACAGGACTAACAAATGTAGTCAGTGTAGATATTTTGGACAATGGTCCAAAGTCTGTTTTGTGACGTTGCAAGAGTATGTTGTTTTTACCCTTTTCATGGAAATATGTTTTGTAAAGTGTTTGCAGTTTTGTAAATGCGCTTGTTGTCAGCACTAGACAACTGTATTAAGCTGTGTTTTCATAACTAATCTGCTGTTGTTTTTTGTCCTGTGCAGATTATTAGTGTTCATTCAAAGTAAGTACAAGTACTTATAATAACCTTGTGAAGCATCTTGATATTATCCACATATAAAAACTTAGCATGAACTTTGTTACTGCTTCGCTTGCACCGCAATAAAAGCATGTTATCAAATATTTACCTATCATCTTGTTCTGGTTAATGCTTCTGATGTTGTTAATTTTTACCGATAAATCACTACGAATTAGATAAAAGTTTTTAAAAAACGTATTTTTTTGTTCAACATTTCAAGGGGTATGTGCCCATGTTTTATCAAATAATTCCATGTTTCACTACTTATACATTGTAGTAACTTGCCTTCGTAATCAATCCTTATTATACATATAAAGAATGTGTATATTTCTATCGCATCTTGTTCAACATTAAGTACATCCAGATTAGAGTTTTACGTCCGGAATCAGTGTGTCAAAGATCAAGGACAGAGTGACTGTTGTTACTGTTGGTACAAAAACCGTTTCTGCTGTCTTGGCCTACGATCCTCAACTTTGGTCCTCTAGCAGAGCATTCCCGTGTTGATTTTGAGATCAGTGGGTCAAAGGTTAAGATTACAGCGATCATAAATACAAAAAATAATATTCACGATGGACTACTTTTGAGATTGAGGTTTCTTAGCCAATGGTCATGGTCGCTGTCATGCGAAGTGATGAGATGGACGTATCATGCAGTGGTCATGGTCATCCAGCCGTCTATTTACAATTTGATTTTAGCTCAGTAACTTCAGAATGCTTTGACCTTGATAGGTACATTACTTCGTGTGTAGTTTGCTTCGCGCAGGGATGCTGAGCGATCGCTTGAGGCATTGCAGAGATACGCGCCCTAGCTCTAAGACATGTTGTATATAGTGCATTACTGGTGCTTGAATATTGTGGTTCGAGCTAATTCCGCAAGGTTCCTAATAAACTTTCATAGACATGATTACCAGGAAGTATTGATGTACGTGACATTTTTCAAACATTGCAAGGTTGAGTGCCTTTAAATTTGGATAAAAAGGTAGTTCTTGCCACATAAAACGTTGATCAAGTTATATACCTTAACATATTTGACTGCTTAATTGAAAGTAACGTGGAGTTTAGCAAGAAGCGTGCACTGTTGACAGAGACATCATTCCTTCATCAATGTTGGTAAAATTTGAATGTGTATGCGTATGTCATCTGCGTCAAGTTATATCTTGGTAAGGTCAAACTATTTATTGAGGAGTAGTGCCTTCTGGGTAAAGTTGAACAGTTATGCGGTCTTGGTAAGGTAAGACTATTTATTGAGCAGTTGTGCGGTCTTGGTAGGGTTAAACTATTTATTGGGCAGCCAGCTCTCAGACTATGTACTGAGCAGTTGTGCGTTCTGGGGAAGGTCAGCCATTTATTGAGCAGTAGTGCATTCTTGGTAAGATTAGACTATTTCTTGAGCAGTTGTGCGTTCTGGGTAAGGTCATTCTATTTATAGAGCTGTAGTGCGTTCATGGTAAGTTAGACTATTTATTAAGCAGTTGTGCTTGCGAAGGTCAGACTATTTTATGTAGTAGTGCATTCTTGGTAAGGTCAGACTATTCATTGAGCAGTAGTACGTTCTGGGTAAGGTCAGACTATTTATTGAGCAGTAGTACGTTCTGGGTAAGGTCAGACTATTTATTGAGCAGTAGTGCGTTCTGGGTAAGGTCAGACTATTTATTGAGCAGTAGTGCGTTCTTAGTAAGGTCAGACTACTTATTGAGCAATACTACGTTCTGGGTAAGGTCAGACTATTTATTGAGCAGTAGTGCGTTCTGGGTAAGGTCAGACTATTTATTGAGCAGTAGTGCGTTCTGGGTAAGATCAGGCTATTTATTGAGCAGTAGTGCGTTCTAGGTAAGGTCAGACTATTTATTGAGCAGTAGTACGTTCTGGGTAAGGTCAGACTATTTTTTGAGCAGTAGTACGTTCTGGGTAAGGTCAGACTATTTATTGAACAGTAGTGCGTTCTTAGTAAGGTCAGACTATTTATTGAGCAGTAGTACGTTCTGGGTAAGGTCAGACTATTTATTGAGCAGTAGTACGTTCTGGGTAAAGTCAGACTATTTATTGAGCAGTAGTGCGTTCTGGGTAAGGTCAGACTATTTATTGAGCAGTTGTGCGTTCTGGGTAAGGTCAGACTATTTATTAAACAGTAGTGCGTTCTGGGTAAGGTCAGACTATTTATTGAGCAGTTGTGCGTTCTGGGTTAAGTCAGACTATTTATTGAGCAGAACTGCGTTCTAGGTAAGGTCAGACAATCTACTGAGCAGAACTGCGTTCTTGGAGAAGGTTAGACTATTGATTTAGCAGTAGAGTGGGCAGACCAATGCTCGGCGTAAAAACTACATATTTTAAATCTAAAAACTGATTTTACATTAACTTACCGTACTTTTTATCGCCAGTTTGTAGAACATTCAACCATATTGATTACATATTTCTAGTCACAACATGACGTAATAGGCGGGAGCTAAAAATAGTACCAGTAAAACCTGTACGGTTCATACGGAAGTATACCAACGCTCGGCGTACGGCATATTAATCTTGAGGTTGTAATTTTGAACTATTTATGCATTTAAGTGAAGTATAAGACATATCTAACACAAGGCATAGGTTGTATTGATTAACTGATTTTTTAAGTAAACATGTACGTAAATTACCCCTCTCTCTATTCTGCATCTATAAATTGAATAAACACACTTTATACAACAATTATCTTAAGGAATTCATTTGGAGATAATTTATCACAATTCTATGAGTCTAACTTCAAGAAATCAATAACTTATGATATTTGATGATTTATTTCCATTATTTTTGGAAATCTTTTCAAAAGTGTCATTAGGCCACATAGTATATCAATTACTTGAACAGCACACGCTACAGAAAAGTGCAGTACAATGGGTCCGTATAAAGTGCCATGATAAGGGTTTGTATTTTATTTAAGTATAAAGAAATAAAATAATTAAAAAGAAAAATGCTTTTTTTCTCCATAATTCCGCCTGCAAGCTAGCTTTTTAATACCTCTTTTACCAGAAAATCTGTTTTAATGACAGTAGAACACAAAACTGAACGGTTTTTAGCCTTGCATCGTCTGCTGTACTGTGACCACGTGACCATACCGGAAATGAATCGCACTTGGATAAAATTACGCGTGATGTAAACAAACGAAAAGGGACTCACAAGAGCTGATATTTTAAATATATATTAAGAAATTCCCAGAGAAACGTGATATACGCCGAGCGTTGGTATGTGCCGAGCATTAGTCTGCCCACTTTAGTGCGTTCTTGGTAAGGGCAGACTATAGATTGAACAGCTGTATGGCCTGGTAAGGTCATTCTATTTATAGAGCTGTAGTGCGTTCATGGTAAGTTAAACTATTTATTAAGCAGTTGTGCTAGCGAAGGTCAGACTACTTTATGTAGTAGTGCATTCTTGGTAAGGTCAGACTATTTATTGAGCAGTAGTACGTTCTGGGTAAGGTCAGACTATTTATTGAGCAGTAGTACGTTCTGGGTAAGGTCAGACTATTTATTGAGCAGTAGTGCGTTCTTAGTAAGGTCAGACTATTTATTGAGCAGTAGTACGTTCTGGGTGAGGTCAGACTATTTATTGAGCATGTGTGCGTTCTATGTAAGGTCAGACTATTTATTGAGCAGTTGTGCGTTCTGGGGAAGGTCAGACTATTTATTGAGCAGTTGTGCGTTTTTAAGAAGGTCAGACTATTTATTGAGCAGCTGTGCGTTCTAGGTAAGGTCGGACTATTTATTGAGCAGTTGTGCGTTCTTAGTAAGGTCAGACTATTTATTGAGCAGTAGTACGTTCTGGGTGAGGTCAGACTATTTATTGAGCATGTGTGCGTTCTATGTAAGGTCAGACTATTTATTGAGCAGTTGTGCGTTCTGGGGAAGGTCAGACTATTTATTGAGCAGTTGTGCGTTTTTAAGAAGGTCAGACTATTTATTGAGCAGCTGTGCGTTCTATGTAAGGTCAGACTATTTATTGAGCAGTTGTGCGTTCTGGGGAAGGTCAGACTATTTATTGAGCAGTTGTGCGTTTTTAAGAAGGTCAGACTATTTATTGAGCAGCTGTGCGTTCTAGGTAAGGTCGGACTATTTATTGAGCAGTTGTGCGTTCTTGGGAAGGTTAGACTATTCATTGAGCATGTGTGCGTTCTATGTAAGGTCAGACTATTTATTGAGCAGTTGTGCGTTCTGGGGAAGGTCAGACTATTTATTGAGCAGTTGTCTTTTAGGAAGGTCAGACTATTATTGAGCAGTGTGCGTTCTAGGTAAGGTCAGACTATTTATTGAGCAGTTGTGCGTTCTGGGAAGGTTCAGACTATTTATTGAGCAGTAGTGCGTTCTGGGTAAGGTCAAACTATTATTTGAGCAGTTGTGCGTCCTGGGGAAGGTCAGACTATTTATTGAGCAGAAGTACGTTCCGGGGAAGGGCAGACTATTTATTGAGCAGTTGTGCGTTCTGAGGAAGGTCAGACTATTATTTGAGCAGTTGTGCGTTCTTAGGAAGGTCAGACTATTATTTGAGCAGTTGTGCGTTCTTGGTAAGGTCGGACTATTATTTGAGCAGTTGTGCGTTCTTAGGAAGGTCAGACTATTATTTGAGCAGTTGTGCGTTCTTGGTAAGGTCGGACTATTTATTGAGCTCTAGTGCGTCCTGGGTAAGGTCAGACTATTTATTGAGCAGTAGTGCGGTCTTGGTAAGGTCAGACTATTTATTGAGCAGTTGTGCATTCTGGTAAGGTTAGACTATCTACTGAGCCGTTGTTGGTCCTGGGGAAGGTCAGACAATTTATTGAGTAGTATTGCGTCCTTGGTAAGATCTGACTACTTATTGAGCAGTTGTGCGTTATTGGTAAGGTCAGACTATTATTTGAGCCATTGTGCGTCCTTGGGTAAGGTCAGACTATTTATTAAACAGTAGTGCGTTCTGGGTAAGGACAGACTATTTATTGAGCAGTAGTGCGTTCTAGATAAGGTTACACTATTTATTGAGCAGTTGTACGTTCTGAGGAGGGTCAGACTATTTATTAGGCAGTTGGATATTTTGGGGAAGGTTAGACTATCTACTGAGCAGTTGTGCGTACTATGTAAGGTCAGACTATTTATTGAGCATTTCTGCGTTCTTAGGAAGGCCAGACTATTATTTGAGCAGTTGTGCGTCCTTGGGAAGGCCAGTCTATTTATTGAGCAGCTGTGCGTTCTAGGTAAGGTCAGACTATTTATTGAGCAGTTGTGCGTTCTTTGGAAGGTTAGACTATTTATTGAGCAGTAGTGTGTTTTAGGTAAGGTCTATTATTTGGGCAGTTGTGCGTCCTGGGGAAGGTCAGACTATTTATTGAGCAGTTGTGCGTTCTGGGAAATGTTAGACTATCTAATGAGTCAGGGTTGGTCGTCCTGTGGAAGGTCAGACTATTTATTGAGTACTAGTGCGGTCTAGGTAAGGTCAGGCTATTGATTGAGCAGTTGTGCGTTCTTAGGGCGGTCAGACTATTATTTGAACAGTTGTGCGTCCTGGGGAAGGTCAGACTATTTATTGAGTAGTAGTGCGTTCTAGGAAAGGTTACACATTTTATTGAGCAGTTGTGCGCTCTGGGGAATGTTAGACTATCTACTGAGCAGTTGTGCGTTCTGGGGAAGGTCAGACTATTTATTGAGCAGCTGTGCGTTCTAGGTAAGGCCGGACTATTTATTGAGCGGTTGTGCGTTCTTGGGAAGGTTAGACTATTTATTGAGCAGTAGTGCGTTCTGGGTAAGGTCAAACTATTATTTGAGCAGTTGTGCGTCCTGGGGAAGGTCAGACTATTTATTGAGCAGAAGTACGCTCTGGGGAAGGTTAGGCTATTTATTGAGCTGTTGTGCGTTCTTAGGAAGGTCAGACTATTATTTGAGCAGTTGTGCGTTCTTGGTAAGGTCGGACTATTTATTGAGCAGTTGTGCGTCCTTGGAAAGGTCAGTCTATTTATTGAGCAGAACTGCGTTCTAGGTAAGGTCAGACTGTTTATTGAGCAGTTGTGCGTTCTTGGGAAGGTTAGACTATTTATTGAGCAGTAGTGCGTTTTAGGTAAGGTCAGACTATTATCTGAGCAGTTGTGCGTCCTGGGGAAGGTCAGACTATTTATTCAGCAGTTGTGCGTTGTAGGGAAGGTTAGACTATCTATTGAGCCGTTGTTCGTCCTGGGGAAGGTCAGACTATTTTTTGTAGCAGTATTACGTCCTTGGTAAGGTCAGACTATTTGTTAAGCAATAGTGCGTTCTTGGTTAGGTCAGACTATTTATTGAGCAGTATTGCGTTCTGGTTAAGTTTAGACTTTTTATTGAACAGTATTGTGTTCTAGGTAAGCTCGGACTATTTTTTGAGCAATGTTGCATTCTGGTCAACTTTAGACTATGTATTGAGCAGTTATGCGTTCTTGTTAAGGTTAGACTATTTAAAGAGTAGTTATTCGGTCTTGGTAAAATCAGACCACTTATCGAGCATTTTTGTGTTCTTGGTCAAGTAAAACTATTTATTGAGCGGTAGTGCGGTCTTGATTTATCATGTAACTTTCTAGTCTAAAGTTTGTTTATTACAGCATATACATGTAGATTGTCTTCATTTGAGATGCGGAACTTACACTTTTTGCCGTTTCTGGATTTTCGCATCATTAAATTGCGGGAATTTCAAAAAGCATGTCTTTGGAAAATGACAAATCTATCATATAATCTGAAAGGCTGAATTTGATAATTTGATTGATTGACAAAAGATAATAGGTAAGGGTAGATTTCTCGAAAGCACAGAGCACCACAAACACAGCCTTAGAGCCACGCATTTGAAAAGTAGGCCCACAACAAAAAGAGGCTGTAACGGAAAAATATTACAGACGGGTTGCTTCGAAAATCCAACAAGTACATTTTAATTTTATGAAAAATAAAGATAGAAGGGGAGGAAGGGGTAAGGGGTAGGAAGGGTGGCGGGGGGGGGGGGGGGTGTTGAAGGGGAAAGTAGAACAAGGATGAATATTCAAAAGAAGAGAATGCTACGTTCCTTAATCACTGTTACACTACAACGTAAACCACAGAAGTGCAGACACTCATGTACAAAAGATAAACTCACACACACACAACTAACTTAAATAGATAAACAGACAAGTAAGATATAACAAAACTGTACGGCACCGCCCAAGACACACAGACGCACAAGCACACAAACGCACACATATAAACAGGAAAAAACAACAATCGGGCACCGCCTTAGGATTCCGGCAGCCAAAATTAAGGTGGGCACAATAACTTACTCATAGTAAAAGGGGAGGGGATGCCAAAGCATGGGAGCGCAATTGCAAGGGGAAAGGATGGGGGTGATAGGGTGAGCGAGGAGAAAGAGGAAAGGAACGCTAACAACAAACAAGACAACATACGCAACACAAAATACAAGACAGACAGAAACCAAGTTGAAAATAGGGGCACCGCCTTGGAACGGTCAGTAACCTATCTAAAGGAAACTGGGGGTTTAAATGCGTTTAGGGCATGCCAACCCCGCACTTACCCTATTCTCAACAAATTAGACAACACGATGTAAATAAAATCATTCCCCGCTGAGAAAGACTCTAACATGTGAAAAAAATACCGGATCATATTAAGTAAAACATGAAATTATGGTAAAACTAAGGTATAATTACACCAATGTACTCAACAACTTTTCTTGCATACCAGACGGGGATTTCCGGTATTTTTACCGGTGCTGGAAAAATCCATCTTACACCCCGGGGTGTAAGATGATTCTCGTGCTGTAAATGACGTATTACGAACTACCATACATGTAGAAGATTTATGTAGTAATTTATATTTTATTTAAAAAACGGAATAAAAATCCAATACCTTGACAGTTCCTATTGGTTCCTGAAAGTATATTTCTCGATTCAAATCACGTTATTTTATCAAAAATTCATAACGTTACGCTGCAACTGATAACACAAAACCGGAACTAAACATTATTATTTGTTTTGAAACGTCATGACGTCTTTCCTGTTTACGGACGTTGGTTTCCCGCGCTTTGTTTAAATACACTGCTATAAGAAATAATTCTAAAAAGAAAGCCGTTCGATTGATTTTATTTATATTATTATTTCTTGAAATCGGTATGCAAGAAAAAGATTCTGTCACTGGTTATAGGTGCAGATGGAAATATCCGGCTCTCGGGTAACTGTTTAGGCGGTAACTCGGCAGGGAGCCTCGTTACCGCCTAAACAGTTACCCTCGAGGCCTTTTCGCATCGTATCCTCTTTTGATAAATTTAACGCATTTTACAAATATCTGATTAAAATAAGGACTATGTTTAATTTTCCGAATTTTATAAACTACATCTCCATAGTATTCCGGGTGTGTAAGTCCAAGTTTTAAAGTTGTTTTTAGGTTAGTATTATATTTCTTTAACAGTTCGGACGATCTGTAGTAAAACTTACTGAAAATGATAACGGTAACCCTGTTGTAATAATTTTTTGTTGATATGAAGATTTCTATCATTAAAATCCTCTCTAACTTTGAGCAAGCTCTTGCAAAACGAATAAGTTGTGAAATATAGTCCCCGTATGATGTTGCTCGAGGGACATCTCCATCCATCTCCGTCGCCCAAACCAGGAGCATGTAAAAAGGCGAGCATGCACCATATTTTCAACTCCGGCTTGTTTTTTCCATATTCTAGTAAGCTAGAGGAGCGATAACTTCAAATTAAACGTTTTCTTCTGCTTTTTGCATCATGTTAAAAAAAATATTTGCTTTTCCTGAAAAGATCTTTTAGGTTCTGTCACCATAAATGGACATCGATATGCTAAACTTAGTATATTGAATGTGATGTACTTATATTTGGTCTCTGACCTTGACCTTGACTTTCAGTAAACCAATGGTTCTCCGGCGAGCGATGTAGGGCAGTTGTGGCACTCTTGTTGCGGTTTGCATGTATGAACGATGTGTTTGCAAGACCGTGACATTGATGCAATGTTATTTGGATGCATTATTAAGTAACTGAAAACTACGGAATAAGGCACGTATTGTGTCATAGTGTGATTAAAATGCGGAAGCTTCAGTTAAAGATAAAAGGTTGGTCTAATGTAAAGGTGTTATTCTTTGCTATTGTATCGAAAATTTGTAATGAGTTAGAGGTTTATGGTAAATGATGTCGTCCTAACATAATGACATGTCCTTTACAGTCTCCTAACGTTATATGTAAAATTAAAAAGAAACGAACAACCCTGGAAGACAGATTTAGGAAATATATAAATTTGGATTTTAGATTTCCGTGTGACCAATCTATTAACCTTATGGGTGTCAGAATAGTCAGCCAGTTTGTTTCGCCCAACCCGGCTTAAGCAAGAAAACCTTTCACGCTGTGGGCAGTAAACGCCGGTAACGTTTTTTCCAATCTATTCTATTTTTAGTGTTGGTTGTTAAAACTATAAATCTTTATTTTGTTGTATTCTTTTTTCTGGTACCAACAATGAATTCCTTCAAACGCACTTACGAAAATTCATAATCTACCGCTTTGTCTATCCTCACGAGAATGACGCACCTTGGCGTACGCCATTTATACTGGGCAGAGCCGAGAAGCCAAAACGAATACCAGTGGAGAAACTGCTTACGCCGGAAAAGTAAAGCAACTGGCCCACTATATACTTTTAACTGTATCATTATATCTTGACCACACTACCCATTATATACAGTTTACGAAATTTATAACGCCCCACAATATGTGTTGCAATAATTATGTTTTATATTACAGATAGTACAGTTATGAAATTTCTCACAGGTTTAGAACAACATTTTTTGAATAACATGTTTAAAATTCACGAAATTTAAACAGGCTATGACATCTTTTAGTTATTTTTGCAAAAACCTTTAAAGAGTTACGAAAATAGACAAAATTTCGTTATAAGGCAGGAAAGTCATGATAAAAGCAATATGTTAGAAAGAATAAATGTGGCTAGATATTTGATCATATGCAAAAGATAATTATTATCAGTTCTAACATGACTCGATTTGATTTCCAGTTAAGCAAAGAAGAAAATCAAGCTCTATATATTCTGCGATAAACAACGGTTGACGCGCGGACCGGTAAGAGAGCATTATGACGTCAATTATGACGTCATATTGCCGCATGACGTTCGATACATTACTCCTCGCGTAAACGAAGTCCAGTATAATATCTATTAGAATATATCAATGAGCATGTCAGAATGAAAACAATCAAGGCCTTCTTGTTATTTATCGTCTAATTTACCACGGTCCATCGTTCAGATGCTTCAGTATTTAACCACTCGGGCTAACGCCCTCGTGGTTCAATTCCTACGCATCTGAACTCTGAACCGTGGTAAATCAGACGATAAACAACTCGAAGGCCTTGATTATTTGTTAAGTATATTTTTATGACTTTTGAAAACTGGATAGAGGTCGTAAAATGAATAATGTCATTGCATAGATCTATTCTGTAGACATTTCAATATAGACCTCGCACAAAATAATAAATTTGTGTATAATTGTAATTTACTTTAAAATACTAATATTATATCATCTTAATATAGGAAATTTTGGTATTTTCATATCCGGGATAGTACCTTATATATGTATTTGCATTTTGATATTTTGCTTACATTAGACATTCGTATAGGCATTCAAAAAATTGCTGCGAATGCCTATCTGTATAGACATTAGCCTTTCTTATAGACATTCAAAAAATTGCTGCGAATGCTTATCTGCATAGACATTAGACATTCGTATAGACAAGCATTTTTTTTTTTCGAAGTATTTGATATAAATTGATGAAAACTTGCATGAGTCTTTATCATGATATAAACTTGTGCACCTACTATTTTTCGTCTGGCCCCACCCACTATTTCCAAAGTTATGGCCTCTGAAATAGTCAAAAATACACATTTTCACCTTATGGCGTGCCCAGCTCAAAAAGTATTTGATGTAAATTCATGAAACCTTGCATGAATCTTTATCATGATGTGAACTTGCACACATGGATTTTTCTTGAGATTTTAATGCTAATTACAGAGTTACGGCCCTTGAAATAGCCAAAATAGTTGATTTTTTGTTTGTGATTCTCATAGCTCAAAAAGTATATGACCTAGAATCATGAATCCTTTATATAAAATGTTTGTTGAGGTCACACACCCTTAAGACTGCAAACATATGAAATAGTGCCCCTTATTTGTGACAGAACATTCTAGTTTAAGATCTGGACGTTGGGGCGTTTGTCCGTAACAGCCATTAAAATATACGCTATAATTTCTTTCAGGTGTAATTTAGAAATATTAGTTCGTTCTAAATATTTGTTTTTGAAAGTCCTGTACTCAAGAAGATTTTTGCAGATGTCTGCCAGTTGGTTAGCAAGTCATTTCACCGTAACAGAAATTGCAATACGTTACATTTTTATTAGCTCACCTGAACCGAAGGTTCAGGGTGAGCTATTAGTATGGGGTGGATGGTCCGGCGTATATCCACCCATCTTGTATAAATAGTGTTAAAACACGGTTTTGCTATAAATTATTTCTTAATCTGAAAATTGTACAAAATAACAATCAACTTCAGAAGCTTGGCGCACAACCTAGGAAAATAATAGCAGACTCTTTTTTAAGGGTTGATTGAGTCGTTCATAAGATGTAACGAATCAACAACACTTACAATTCTTTAAGATTTGAATATCATAAGCAAGAGATGGATGCATTATGTGGAAATATTCTTAAATAAATGAATGACAAAAAATAAATGCACACCGTACACTGAAGGGTCTGTGTGTTTTCTTCTTCACATATACATTAGGCCTGTCGCGTAGATGTTTGTAGCTCGAGGTAGAATAAGCATCATGTTTGCTTGAAAACACTTCAAAGAAAGTTGCGCTGATACTGGAAAAAAAGAAATCTTTTGTACAATAAATGTCAGCGTACAAAGCAATTTTAGTGACATGGGCATACCAATGCTCAGACTCAACCACCCGGTGATTAACTCTCCTATGTTTTGAACAGAACTTAAACACACTGAATGCATTAAGAGATACCTCTAGCATTTACATGAAAAGAAACAACTATTTGAATACAACATACATACTCCAAATACTAGTACACTGAAAACAATGAGAACTTATTCAGCTACTGAATACAGTGTGTAATTTTCAAAAATATTATCATGATGTTGTATATCTCATCTGTTGAAAGATACTGAAGTATTCTTCATCATGTATAAATATGCATACTTAGACATGCTAACACAAAAAGGACACTTAATATGTTCTATTAACATTTATTTGTACATGTCACAACTTCAAATAATGTAGAAATATGCCGTACACAGTTTTAGGAGTATTTAATGCATATTTCTATCTAACATTATCACGAACACCCACACAGACTAAATGGATATGTTATACACTGAATCATTGTGAAACACACTTGGAACACTGCTCAGAAATGTAATTATTATCTGCAGTCAATTTCACTTATGAATAAAGATCACGGATATTTCAACAATGACCTTTACTACAAATCCTGTTAATTTCTTTTTAAATTTCAATGAAAAGTCTACATCGTACATCCATGTACTTTATTTTATACGATTGTTAGTATCATAAATTGTTGAATAAGTAAAGTGCATTATTATAAAAATCATAATATGAAAGAAATGATATTCAATAAATAAGGAATAACTGTGTTCCTAATGTACTCATTCATCAAAAATGTTAAAATTCACGATTTATCGTGAAAGTTTTAAAACAATATTCTATCATATTAATTTGTGCAAGGTTATTCAAAGCTAGAAAAAAAACTGAATTATTCTGAGACAATTTGTTTAAGATATGTTACATGACATGGTTAATGAATACCTTTTAATAAACACTGAAACGAAAACGAAACATTCAAATGTTATTATTTTGAAATTTAAATTAAACAATAGTAGTAGCGTTAATTACTTACATTAACATGTTTAAACCTAGTAGGATCTATTGTGTACTTGGATTGCTCTTGATTTACTAATATAAAATAATAGCAATAATAACAGTAATATTGGAGCAAAGTTAGCTATTATTCAATATTATTTTCATTACATAAGGTAGTGTATTTTTCAATATGTACTGTTACATGTGGACGGGTAATCACACGGAAGTAAATGATATCTCGTTTTGTTATTTATATTCTTTTATTCCACTTTTCAGTGACTGACATAACATCTATTTAAATATATACACAGAAAATATCTTACAAAATATATGAGTAATGACATTATAACATATGTAAGAACATTTACAATAGAAGGATAGTTACATATACAAAGTATAATGCAAAATATTGATATCAAACTATTAACGACTGAATTTGTTCAGCTCAATAGAATGCATTTACGCAGCATTTCCAGGTTTTATTATTTAGTTATTTTATTTATTTTGCATGCATAATGAATAGTTGATGCAACCTGATATGTGTTTAATATTGGCAATTTGTAACGATATATTCTAAGAGAGACTTAAGGATTTTGAATAAAAATGACACTAAAATATCGGTGCTAGGTCAGACCATTCTAGTATTGTATAATATTTACAATGAATGCCACTTAAAATAAGCTCTGTTCCATAAAAAAATGAAGCTTTATAAAGTTTTTATAGGTAACGTAATGTAACAGCTGTATTTCCGTAACGCCCAACGCCCGGATCTTAATAAACAGGAGTATACTTTACAGATATTGGGCTTTCAAAAAGTCATAGTGTAGAAAATTCCCTATGGAGGAGGAGGCTTCATCACTCTGGCCTATAGCCTACTAGTGTCTGGTTTCACTTTTTTAATGCTGAGTGAACATTATTTGCTTACAGTTGATTCTAGTTGATGTTTATGTTTTGTGTATGTTTGTGCTTCATATAGTTGTATGACCTTTTACCTACATGTTTTGCTTTCTCTGTGTTCTTTTGTCATTTGCGCAAGTGGCTGCTGTATATCGTGTTTTGGCTGCTTCACATAGATACCCGCACTTTACTGATTGGTTTTCCATACCAAATTATAATAAATCATGATAAAATATACTGAAAGAAAATGCCAAAACGCTATATAGTGTTTGTTTAATCAAGGATACGCAGAATTTGTAACTTACCGGTACTTTCATTAAATAAATTTAGCTAATACATTTTTTCTGCTGCATGTTTATTTTTAGTTTACTAGTATACTATTTTATTTTAGATGGTTTGTTAACATATAAATCACTCTTGACTCTTCATTCCCGGTGATTATGATATCCACCGCCACGCAGGTATGAGAGATGTTGAGCGCCAAGCAAGAGAGCTGCTGGTACAATTGCTCAGGGCTTTGGTATGATGTGGCCAGGGAGCGAACCCACGACCCACAGCACTGGATACACGTTTCATTTAATGCTTGGCGCACAACATTTGCTTTAATATCCCACTTCATGTACCTCTGTCCTCCATTTCTTTGTTAGCTCACCTGAACCCAACTTTCAGGGTGAGTTATTAGCCGCTAGGCGGATGGTCGGTTATCCTGCGTCTGGCGTCAACATTTCCCTCTGAATCTACTAATCAGAATTACACCAGACTTGGTCTATAGCATCCAAACAAGGTCCTCTCTCAAGTTTGTTTAAATGGGGCACTTGACCCCTTTTAGGGGCCGCAAGAGTTAGAAATAGAAAAACAACAACATGTAACGACTTTTTCTTATGAACTGCTTGATGGATCTTTATGGAAAGCCCTAGCTGTCTTCTGATGTTGATATTATTAGTTACACTGCTTGTTGGTGACAGGATACGGGATATACGCTGTTGAGGAAATCCGTATCAGGCGAGAGCGAAGCTCGAGCCTGATATGGATTTTCGAGACAGCGTATATCCCGTATCCTGTCACCAACAAGCTGTGTAACGATTTTATCTTTTCGACTATTCTTTACGTACATGCTATAATCGACACATTCTGTAAATTAACAATGCGGCAGCCATTTTATTTTAATAAAAAATCATATCTGAAATATACTTGCAAGATATGGAATATAAACTGTCTCGACGTGACGTCTATCAGTGGGGGAAACTTCCCAATCGGGAAATCGGGACTTCCCCTTTTTTGTTACTATATTAAGACATTTTTTCCCGTTCGGGAAACAAAATCACAGTTTTTTAATAGGGTCAGAAAAACTGATCAGTGCGTAAGGATTTTCAAGTTACAGAAATATTGATGGTACCATTGTACAGAAGAAATGTAGTTCTAAAATTCTACCGTTCAGAATTTGTTTTAATGATTTTGTTATCTTTTTATTGTCTTCGAAATTTGGCACTTCTACTTAGAGTTAGTGCAAAATATGCATTTCCCGAATTAGAAATGCAATTTCCCGTTTGGGAAAGGTAAATGGCTTCCAAAAGTGCTGGATATAATTTTGCTTAAAAAAACCTGTAACCCATTTCATTTATTCTGTCTGAAATATTAGCAATGCCGGAAGTATTGGAATACGGAGAAACGTATACAAGTGAAATATACAAAGTCGTTGATGCCATTGTATAGAATTTGCAAAGATGAACAATACTCAACAACAGCAGCATAGAAACACAAACAGAGTCTTGGTATCATGGGCAAATATAAGTAATAGCGATATAACTACTGATATAAAGATCACTGTCATATCAGAATTACATACATTGCAAATGCTGTGATCAAGTTGTATAGTTGCAGCTTATATACAATTTACCATAATTTTCTCAGATCCGAACTGCTGTTCTTTAAATAACTGGCTGATTTTATAATAGAGTTTCCTTTTCAAATGATGTAGAAATGTAAATTTTACCTTAAAGCCATTAGTACGGGTCTATTGCCATCATACTGAGTATGTTTTTCTAATGTAAGAAGTGAAATCATTATTTGCATTTTGAGAACTTATAGACCAGTCATTCATTTTGTATGAACAATGAAACATAGCATACAAAAGCCATTGACATTTCAGTCTGTTTGTGCATTGTTTATTAACCTGTTTTAAACCAGGGCACTCTGAGGTAAAAACCTAAGCAAAAAAATCCTATCAAAGTTGAAAAATAGACATAATTTTGTAAAAAACGCAAAATTTACAAAACCTGTACAGTGAGCAAGTGTGTGAAGTTCCAATCCATTTCAATCAGTGGTTATGGAGATACAAACTTACAAAGGACTAGAACTGTGTCCATAGAAAACAGATGCCCCACATACAGTCTGTATAGCAAAAACTTTTGAACTGCAGTAAAACATTCACTTTACGGACATCTGCACATCAAATTTGTTCATCTGTGAACGCTTGATGCAAATCAGGCTAATAGCATGGAAGAGGTTGGACACACAAGACTTTTCTCTACATTCCATATAGTAAAAAAAAACATCAAAGGGCTATAACTGCAGTAAAAATAGCCGCGGAAGAACAATTCTTCCTTTATGGATATCTGCACATCTAGCTTGTTCATCTGTGAAAGTATGAAGCAAAATAGCAAATCAGGCTTGTTGTGTGAGAGGAGTTGGACACACAACATTTCGGGACGTACGGTCTGACGGACGGACATACATACGGACACTGTCACAGCAGCAACATTATATGCCCTCTACATAAATGTGTGGGGGTATAGAAAATGTAGATCGTACTACTATTGTTAGCTGAAATAAGAAGTTTGTTTTCTTTATGACTGTTTTTGCTGTATATTATCTTCTTGAGAAAAACAAACCATAATTTACTAGGGTCTGCTCGTATTGCCTCAAAACTTTTTACTGATTGATTCTTTTTCAAATCTGTTTTCTTTATCCAAGATATTTTTTTTAAAAAAGTAATGTTAATTTATGACTACTAGGTGTTGATATCTGCGATGAAAAATCATTCAGGTTTGATCAAATCAATATAAAAAAATGTCTTGTAAGCAAATAAAACGGCTTTGGGACCACAGAAATATAGAATATAACATAATAAAATTATGCTCTGATAAAAATAACATTTTAATGGGATTGTTTTAGTATTGGGTAAAATATTTAAGGTATTTCGTTCCAGTTGATGATGTCTAAAAATATTAAACCTTTTTATACCTAGATCTCTATCTGCTCTGGAAGCCGTTTCCTCGTTGGAAAATCAGAAGCAAAATCTGTAATAGATGACTCTAAAATACTATCTTCCATGTACAAAGATGTGTATTTGTTAAGGCAGCTCAACTTGAAAGTATATAAATGGAAGCGGAGTAAAGCTATTATTGCCTTTTTAGGGGGCGTTACTTCAGATATTAGCACTAAGCCTTGTTTACTTAACAAATGCATTGCAATTGAACATATTTACAGTTTATGTAACTCTTACTTAGTAGCAACTTTGTCTTTTATTTGGAACCTAATTCAGTATGAAGCTGCACAGAGTAAATTTATCATAAATCTGAACGCAAAATTAGGTCCTTTTCTCAGTTATCCAACAACTGTCTCAGAACACTTAACGTCATTACATTTCCTAAATGTTGACTGTATGATAGCTTTTGATAATAATTAAGTAATGGGAAAATCTGACAAGAAGTTGAATGCTTCATGGAGACATGTTACTTATATCATAAACAGTATATATGACATCAACTATGGGGAGTTATATAAAAGTTCGGACAATATTGTAAAAAAAATGTTTATGAAGAGCAAATGCAGACACACAGTCATGTCACTGGTGTTAGTGATTGCATCGATCAATCGTTTTACAGATTTTATCAAACTGACAAAATTTTGCAACCAAAAAAATAACACATTTTATATGCTTTACCTTTGGACTGCAGCTCATATGATTCAGTTAGACTTGTACTTTATCGTAGAAATGGTTTAGAAGCTGGTGTTGAAAGATATATTATGTCACAAGAAGCCAAAATAGAATCGGCATTGGGTATTTCTCGGTATTGTGTGACAGTTCACCATATGTGCAGATAAGCTTATACATGACAAAATGTAGCGACTCCATTCGTGGTACTGCAGGTTTTAAACAGCACAGCTTAAAGGGACGACACAAAATATATCTTTGAATTTGATTGGGTTGTTACACCTTTAGGTCACTTTGAAATGAACATGATTTTTTAACTAAACTTTGAACCCTGTTTAAAAAGTCTTGCTGTTTTGATTATGTGTAGGTAAAAAAAAAGCTTTAAATTGTGCTAAACTCTGTCGATATAATCGCAAATCTTGGCAGATGCTGACAATATTTCCTTTTGGATCATTACCATATGTCAGGGAGGCCATTAAGAACAATAACGTCCCTTTTGCAGAGGGATACATACATTGATATAAAAGGTGAAAAAATCCAAATCAGTTGTATATGCATGAGCAAGTGTTAAGTATGGAACCTAAAGATCATTATAAAACCTGTATGGATACAAAAATGAATTAGTTTGAAAATGAAATTTTATATGGAGACAGTTTTTAAGGAAGAAAGGTTATGAGATTAATTTGATTCTGGTTTCATATCTCATAACTTTTACCAACTTTGCAACAGTTAATCACCAAGTTTTCTTTGACAATGAAATATCATCAGGTAATATGGCAGAGGTCCTGTGTATGTAACATCCACTGAAAGACTAACTGAAGAGAGCAATAATCAGTCAAAGGAAGCAATTTACAAATTAATTGAGAGTTGTTTGTACAGGCTAAAGAATGAATGAAGATATGCATCAGTATTATACAGAGAATACACGCCTTGAGTTTTGTGTAAATGTTTTGTTTCCAGAATTTCAATAAAAATAGTTATTATTACTCGCTTTTGTTTAAAGACCCACCACAACCTAGTGACCTACATTTTTCACTCTTGAAAACTTTGTGAATATCTTTCTTAAAATACAGGTAATATACAGCTATACTACAAGTTCTCAGCTGGACAAGTATGGCCTTTCCTGAATAAATGTGTTTTGACAACTTCATCTGCAAAGTTCTTCAGTCGATCTGTTTTCAGCATAGTTTCAAATATATAGGTAAATAATTATAATACAACGTAAAAACAAAATGTGATTGAAATATAACTTAATACACTGATTTCTGTACATATTGCTACAGCCATTAAATGAAATGTTAAAACATTAAACACATCCTCTTGGCCTAAAATCTGTCACTGTCAATTCTTTACTAGATACTTGTCATTTCTCATTTTCTTCATGCAAAGCATGTATAATTACCATCATGGAAACACAAAAGAATACAGTTATTTTGTGGTGCCTCTTTAAACATTTCCTGAATGGAAAATCAAGAGTTAAACAGTAAACTGCTGCATTTCCCAATTGCGAAATTGCATTTCTAATTCGGGAAATGCAGGCTTTGAGCAAAGATTGAGCAAATATGCTTATTTCGGATGACAAATAAAAAATAACAAGACCGTTTAAAGATATTCTGAACGGTAGAATTTTAGAACAACATTTCTTGTGTACATTGATAGTATCATTATCTCTGTAACTTGAATATCCTTATGCACTGATCAATTTTTCTGACCCTATTAAAAAACAGCAATTTTGTTTCCCGAACGGGCAAAAATGTCTTAATATAGTAACAAAAAAGGGGAAGTCCCGATTTCCCGATCGGGAAGTTTCCCCCACTGTCTATTGACCAATAGGAATGCAGGAAACTTGTAGGAGGCAAGATAAAGCACTTTATGCGGTATATGAAATGCCTCTACCAATATATACAGTGTTTATACATGTTTACAAAGAGTTTAACACTGTAAAGGCGGTGCTTCCATCTGTATTTGCGGTGATATTTTAACTGTGTATATGGTTGTTTCAGCTGTATATGTCGTGCTTTTAATAGTATATGCGGTGATTCCATCTACATTTGTGGTCTTTTTAACTTTATATGCAGTTCTTTCTACTGTATATGTGGTGCATTCAACTGTATACGTGGTGCTTTCAACTGCATATGCTGTGCTTATAACTTTGTATCGGAATTACTCTATGTGCGGTGTTTTCAACTTTCATTTGTATATGAGGTACCTACCTGTATGTGCATTTCTATTAAATTTACATGCGGTGATTTTAACTTTATATGTGGCGCATTGCATTGTATATGTGGTGCTTTCAACTGTATACACGGTTCGTTTAGATGTATATGCTGTACCTTTATATTTATAGCCGGTGCTTTCAACTTTATATGCGGTGCAAATAACATTATGTGCAAACTACATTATGGGATCGTAATTATTCCTTCTCTTGAGAAGGAATATTATAGTTCAATAAGTCACACTTGACTGAGCTACTGATACCGAAAGCTGTTGTCATTACAAGCTGGCCAATAAAACTCCGTGACCTTAGAAATAACCTCTGACGTTAGACTATTCTTTCCTAATTGAGGCGACTCTCTGACTGAACGCGTTCCGTGGATTACATATTACTAAACCCGAGGATGTTATTTCCTCCATTCTTGAGGAACATAACATACATTCAGTCGACCAGATAGACATATATCAATAAATTTAAATGTAAACAACTAAATATTATCGTTACCTTGAAATGCATAGTTAATATATGAAAACAAACCCCATTGCGACCCTCTAATTATGCGCAACAAATTCACGCATCGAATCATAATTGATTAACCGGGTCAATTTCTTATTGCCGTATTTACTCTACTGAAAGTGGTAACAGATTTAATTTGTTGTTGGATTTAACCCTTTATGTTAAATAACTAGCGTAAATACTTACTTGAAATTTTTTGGCAGTATAAAACAGACATTGCAACCAAAATTTTGCAAGATGATCATTTTATATTTATATAGATATGCCCTAGAAGGAACTTTTGCTATGCTTTAACTTGTATTACGAAAGTTAACGAATATTGCCGAAAACATCCGACATAGGATATTATTCGAGGGCATTTTGCCTCTTCTACACCGGTTCAGGGTAGGGTAGGCCTAAAGTGCGAAAATAAGGTTATTTTCGCGAAAACATTTTCTTTTTACGAAAATAAGCCATTTTTAGCTCCACTATTCGGAGAATAGGGGGCTATACTACTCGTCCCGGCGTCGGCGTCGGCGTCGGCGTGAGCTTTCTTGGTTAAAGTTTTTCGGCAACCTTTGTTTTTCTGTCATATCTTTGTTACTATTGCATATATCTTACTGTAACTTCACATAAACATTGTCCAGCATACAAACAAAGTATATGCAGGGGCTGGGCCCATTATACTCAAGGTCAAGGCCACCAAGGTGTTATACTTAGTTTATTAATAACGTTAAAGTTTTTTGGCAACCTTTGTTTTTCTGTCACATCTTTGTTACTATTGCTTATATCTTACTGTAAGTTCACATAAACATTGTCCAGCATACAAACAAAGTATGTGCAGGGACTGGGCTCATTATACCTAAGGTCAAGGTCACCATGGTGTTATACTTAGATTTTTTTTAAGGTTAAAGTTTTTCGGCAACCTTTGTTTTTCTGTCATATCTTTGTTACTATTGCTTATATCTTACTGTAAGTTCACATAAACATTGTCCAGCATACAAAACAAAGTATGCGCAGGGGCTGGGCCCATTATACCCAAGGTCAAGGTCACCAAGGTGTTATACTTGAATTATTGTCATGTTAATTTTTTTCGAAAGCTTTGTTTATAGACATATCTTTGGTACTTTAAAAGATAATGACTTAAAATTAAAAATGTTTCTTTATAATCATCATCTGCATGTGTTTGTACAATCCCCATAACTCTAATTTTATTTTTGACAGAATTATGCCCCTTTCATACTTAAAGTTTTTTGACAAACTTCGCTTTCTGGATATAACTTTAGTACAATTTAAGATAAAGACTTGAAACTTAAAATGTACCTTTATCATCATCATCTGCATGTGTGGTAACAATCCCCATAACTCTGATTTGTATTTTTGACCAAATTATGCCCCTTTCATACAATTTTTTGACAAACTTGGTTTATGGACATAACTTTGTTATTATATAAGATAATGACTTGAAACTCCCCTAACAATCCCAATAACTCTAATTTATGTGCTTAACAGAATTATGCCCATTGGTGTATCTTCCTTTTAAAGTACAGGTCTCTTATTGAGACATAATATTATATTCATTTTACTGTCAAATCGCCGAATAGTGGAGCGCACTGTCTTACGGACAGCTCTTGTTTTGTTTTATATCTAATTTAAATTTATTTTATATCATTATACAGATACGATCAGTAGACACTTATACTGCAAAAGTAAATGATTTCAGTCCAACAATTAGGAAATAATTAGCGATTTTAATTAACACGCGTCAAAATCGGTAACGAAAATAACTTTATATATGCGAAAATAAGCTATATATTTTATTTTTTACATTTTAAAAACTGTATTTTCTGTTACTTTAAAGAACATGTTTACACATACTTATATACGAAAAAATAATTGATTTTGTACCAATAATAACGAATTGAACAGCAAATATTTATGATGTTTGCGTCAAAATCGGCACTAGCAACGAAAATAACTTCCTATATATGCGAAAATAAGCACAAATGTACAACATAAAGTGCTATATCAACATCAGAAGACAGCTGTGGCTTTCCATATAAGAGGCCACATTGTCAACCTTATGGAGCTTAGTTAGAATGATTGTGGGTAAGTTTGAAACAGTAAGATATATTGGTCAGAGTAGCGATAGAGAGCCTTCATGGCCATCTTGTTCAACACATAACAATAAAACAAGAGTACCTATACACGACATTGTCAGCTTAACTTTAATTGATATTGTTTCAGAATCACATGATCCGTCAACTGGAACCAGTCGTAGCGAGTGGTACCAGGAGCAGTCTTCCGCCCAGTCTTTCAACCCAGACGCACACCCAAGACAGTTAGACCAATACGGAAACTATAACCGCCTGATTAAAGCGTTCCCTGAACAGGAAAAACCTGAAAGGAAACCCGTAGAACAAGGGGACTACAACCGTAGAATCAAGGCGTGGCCAGAACCTCAGGAAACGCCTCCCCAGACAACCCTTGAGTATGGAGATTATAATCGTAAAATAAAGGCGTGGCCTGAGAGCGTACAATCTACCTTACCCAAACAGTCATCGCAGCAGTCATCTTACAGTGTTCAGTCAAGTTATTACAGTCTTCCACGGGGGTTTAAAGCTGGTGGATCTAATCCAAAGCAAACTGTTCAGCAACATCATCAGCAGTTTCGCCAAGTTTATCAACAACAGGAACAGTTGCCTGGGTGTGATTTGTGACCTTTTTTTCATATCCATTATGGTGACAGTATGAGTGATGTCAGACAACTTTAGCTCAGAACAATTTTTGTAAAAGTGTTATGTGCTTAGAATGTCAGTGATATGACCTATGCTCCACATTATCTTGTATATCCCAATTCCCAAGAAAAAACGAATGCAGAAAAAAAAGTCACCGTTTATAATATGTTGAGACATTAACTTGTTTTCTCAAAGTTCCTCAATATATATAATCACGGACGCCTGGAGATGTTCTTGTACATTCCGCAGGGAAGTTATAACCCTCCATGTAGTCGTGATATAGCAGATTCTACCTGGCAGTATTTTACCTGATTCTATATGTACTGCACGTCAGCACAGCAACTCTATGCCAAGGACATTGTGTAGGTGTTCTCCTTGTATTCTACCGTATTTATCCATTTAACCGAGTCTAATATACCAATTTAATCTGCGATCGCCAAAGTACGTAAAGAAAGGCGAAATCGTCATAAATGTGCATCATTTACTGAATAAAAACGGCAGGAAATGCAACTATATGTTTAATCATAAGAGTTATCATGATAATTAAATGGTTCTTTGCCAATTTTTTCAGTTCAGTATGGCATACTACAAATGTGATATTTCAAGTTGCAGTTACATGAAATGAATTGGCTGCAGATTGTCCAATTTATTACTTTAACATCCCTCTGTGATATAATAAGTACGTTTTTGTTTTGCTGTTTAAGAAGTTAATTGTGGTTCGGTTGTGAAGATGTCTTTGAATTTTTGTAAAGTTGTTTTATTTGTATGTATGCCAGTATATTAGCGCAAAACAATGGGGAAAAATTGTTCATTTTCTTCCATAACACATTGCGTTGCAAAGGTTCAGGGACTTGTTGTCGTGTGTATCAGTAGCGGTGACCGTGACCTTTGACCTATACTTGATTTTGACTAGATTTTATGAACATATGACAATTTCTTCTTGGCCTTGCTCATTGCAGGGGTTTGTGATTTTCTCTAGCACTGTAAATCACTCTCTCCTGTTTGCGTCTTTCCCATTTTTTTTCGACAATTTCGGACGAACCAATAATGGGTTGGAATAGTAGTCACGTGGTTTGTACATGTGGCAGTTTGATGTGAATGTTTAAAAAATTAGCGACTGGCCTAGTCTCAGTTTTTGTTAGACTAAGAAAAAGAAACTTTCGTCCTGGTTGTAGACCAAACATCGCTGGTTATATTAGCTGGAATATACATAATAGTTATTTTTCGTACTGTAACATAACTTTTGTAACTTAGCAATTGTGTTTCCTTCAATGTAATTATGTTATGTAATTGTTATTTATTTGATCGTTTTCTCTGTAAATTTAGATTTCCAAAAAGTATCACTTATTCGCACGTGATATATTTATTTATTACATATATTATATAATTATATATATGCACGTGTATATTGAAATATGGAGTGTTAATCTTGTCAAAGTGCAATATTCATATATATTTAGTGTGTGATAAAAAAAAAACTGAAAAAGCTATGTATCAAACACTTTCGATCAACCACAGTTTTCATATAATAAAAATTGAAAATACTTCTATCTTGAAAATATTTCCTCAATTCCAGTATTATAATCAATATTTTCTTCAACTAAGACCCTGTCACTATGATCAAATCCCAAGTGTTATATCACAGATAAATTAAGATATAAACAGAACAGGTTTCTGTTACATACGACCTTTTATGACGTACTTCATTGAAAGGGCCATAATATGAATATAAAAACTTAATTTTGTAACCATGTTTATTGAACCAAAAATGACATTTTGTTAATAATAATTATACAGTCGTATGTGTTACGACCCATTCACGGTCGGTTTTAGGAATATCTATTGAAATAAAAGGTCGTGCCTGCCACTTACGACCTTTTAAGGTATCCGATCCACAAATAAGCAAGTTCTATTTAGCAGTGCTATTAAAATATATCAAATATTTATGCCTGGTAAGCTCATATGATTTTGGTATCATTTGAAAGTGTATTGTCTGCTGAAAAAAAAGAAAATATAAATTACTTTACAAAATTATGTTTTTTACCTTATTGTCTTCAATAATATTTCAACAGAAATCCAGTTATTAAAGTGTAAGATTTATCATTTCGCAGTCACAAAACATGTCTGTAGTGATTCGTGCATATTATTTATAGTCATTTCATTTACTAGTTCTTGTTCAGCAGACACAACTCTTTCAAATGATACAAAAAAAAACTTGGGGACCGATTTTCACTTATGACCTTTAATTTCTAGGACGTTGAATTAAATTAAATAATTTATCATTGTCTAGTTTTTTAAACTCACATAAACTTTGTTCAGAATGAGCTATTAATATACATGTACTTAGATGGTCCGTCGTCTTTCGCTTTTTAATTAAACATCTCCTGTGAATGTACTTAATAAAGTTTCTTCAGACTTGGTCTGTGATTCTAATACAAAAAAACAATTGATTTCTCATGAAACACATCACCTAACTTTTTCAGTAGCATCCAAGTTTGTCCTGTTTCAAATTTGTTCAAATGGATCCGCCTGTGCCCTTTAAGGACCACCAGAGCTAAAAATAGAGAAAATCATTTAAAAGACTTCTTCTCATAAGCCACAATGACAATGGTCTGTACCATGGACCACCCTCATAATTCTTCAAATGGTTCCGGTTGCTTCCTTTTAGGGGCCGTTAGAGCTAAAAATAGAAAACAAAACTTGAAAAGCCTTGAAAAGTTTAATCAAAAGAATTTATCCCGCCATGCCAACTATGTAAACAGGGGGTCGTCTAATTTACACGAACATTACTCTAATAAAGTATCACTATTCATATCTTTTTCGGTGGAACTTAGATAGTTCTTGAAAAAATATGTAATAAGTTATACATGTTTCGATTTATGGAAGCCGTTCACGCCATAATGTTATAATGGAATCCTAACGGGTGGTTGGTTGGGGGGGTGGGGGGGGGGGGACATGTGCTCATGAACTGCTTGATGAATCGTTGATACATCATTACAAAACTTGGCTTTTTGGGCCACAAGATCTAAACATAGAGAAGAGGGTCTAGACTGACCTAGATCGTTCACTTGAGTTTCACAGCTGTTTTAACAGTTGTGGTTGAGGGTCACGCAAGGAAACATATCTGTGAAATTACTTTTTAGTATAAGAAGACTCCGTTTCATAAATACGGGCGGGTAATAAGTATGTGCGTTGGTGGAGTGGACACAGGATACTAGGAGGCATTATTAAGAAATTGCGGGACCGGGGTAGGGGAGAAAGGCATGAGGGTGACGTGATACTAAGAGATGCAAGAAACTAAATGTAAAAAATTGTAGTTGGGCGGAGCTCGATGTACACCCAAGGAACATGCATGTGAATTCTTGCCAGCAGTTTCAGAGGGAAAGATTCTTAAAGTTTTTCGTTTTGCCATATGGAGAAAGCTAGCCCTGCTTAAGGCAGCCATGCTTTTTGGCCGTTTTTTATTTTCGAAGAAACATCCGGCTTGTAGATTAGGCTTGTCCGGGCGGATGAATGGGCGGGCAGATGGATGGGATAATGAGTCTCATGTTAACCTTTTTGTTCATTCATTTTTCTCAAAAACTGCTTACCAAACTTCAAGAAACTTCGTCAGAATGATCCCCTATTACCCTAGTTGGTCCAAAATGAGAATGGGGTCACTGGGCCAAAGGTCAAGGTCACAAGGACCTGAACATTGAAAATGGTTTCCACTCAATATCTGGACAAGTATTTCACCTTCATAGGTATGACTTGCCCCGTCCCCGTGGCCATGTTTTTAACTCAGATGAGATGTTCAGCCCGTGTTGTTCTTCGTTCGTTGTTACGTCCTTACGTCGGCGTCAACATTTTTACTTGAACATCTCCTCCTCTAAAACTACTGGTTTGTAACGTTCTAGCAAGTTTGTTCGACTGCATTAGGGGCCGTCAGGCCTTTAAACGAGTTCTTTCATGGATCACCAGATTGATCTTCACAAAACTGTTGTCTGTAACATCCTTGGATGAATCCCTCAATTTTTATGACCACGAAGGTGGGCATATTAAAATCGCACTGTCCGTCCGTCCGTGCTTTTGTCCGGGCTGTAACTCTGCCATCCATAAAGGGATATTGAAATAACTTGGCATAAATGTTCACCATAATGAGACGACGTGCCATGCGCAAGACCCAGACCCCTAGCTCCAAGGTCAAGGTCAGACTTAGAGGTCGAAGGTTGATAGGGTCTGTTTCTTGTCCGGTTCATAACTCTGCCATCGAAGAAGGGATTTTAAAATTACTTGGCATAAATGCTCGTGGGTATTTGTCACTAATAGTGCCAGCTCTTGTTTTAAATGATTCTGCTTGACTGCATTTAATGGAAAAGCTTTAAATGACATATTTTCATAAACCGTTTATCGGATGTTCACCAAACTTGGTCAGAAGCATCCTTGTAAGGATCTTTCTCAAGGTTGTTTATTGCACTTAATAGCCGCAAGAGCTAAGTATAGAAACAAAATATTTAAATGGGTTCTTCTTGTGAACTCACCTTCTCCTGTCGTGAATTTTCCCAAATTTGATCAGATATTCCACTTGATTGCACTTAGAGGATTCCATAGCTTAGAGGAGAGAAAAAAAATTTAAATTTAACTTTTACATAGAGGCACACTTCGAAAATCATCTTGTCTGAAACTGTTTGATTTCAAAATAATTTAACACAATCTCTTCTTGGATGACATTGCTAAAATAATCATGTTAATCTCCCAATGAAGCATATTTGTGCTGTAAAATTAAGGTGAGCGATCTAGGGCCATCATAGCCCTCATGCTCAACGAAACAAAATGAGTGAAGGAATTTGGTAGGTCACTTAAAAACATAGTTGTGAAATTATTTTAAAATCGGGGCAGTGGTTGGAGAGCAGAAGATTATCAAAGTATTCCGTATAGCCGTATAGGGAAACGTAGCCTGCTGTGAAGTCATTCTGAAATTGGACTAGCGGTTTTTGAGGAGATTTGTAAAGATTTTTCTTTTGATTGCTGTGACAACCAAGTCTGCATGTGTGATGTAGATTTGAAGGATTGTGAAAGGGGACTACACAGAAGTAAATCTGACTAGCTGATGCTACATTTTGACTACAAACAAATTATGTCTGACTATTTTAGAAATCAAAGCTCTCCTCTTATTGATCATAAATGGTTCTGCTTGTTTCAGGTACTTTTAGAAGAGATTATTAGAACACGTAGTTTATTTAGAAGAGATTAGAAAAAGTACTTTCAGAAGAGGTTTTAAAGAGGTATTTTTAGAAGGGATCAGGAAGGGATACTTTTAGAAGAGGTTAGAACAGGTCTTTAAGGAAAGATTAGGAAGGGGAACTTTTAGAAGAGGTTAAAACATATACTTTTAAAAGACATAAGAACAGATACTTTTAGATGAGGTTAGCACAGGTATGCCTACTTTTAAAAGAGGTTAGAACAGGTATTCTGGAAAGGGAACTCTTCTTAGCTAGCTAACTAGCTGACGCTATATAGACGGGCAGGAAAACTTCAAACTGTTTCTGACTCTTTTTTTTTTGAAATCAAAGTTGTTTCGAATCCAGTGTTGTGCTGTATGTATCTGACAAGAAAATTACCATGTTTCCGTGAATTGCTGCAAATGATTGGTAAGATTTACCTTCGTGGCGTTTGATAAAGTACAGCTGCGGCAAAGTTATCCCGTATTCGTGGTAAGTAGTAAGGACCAACTGTCGGACAAATCGACCCCAAGACATTTGTATGGGCGGCGGTAACCGCCAAAATTAGTAAATATACAATCCATTCCTAAACAAGTCAGTCAGTGCAGTGCATTTCAACGCCGTCTAATCTAAAACTCAACCCCGTCCAATATATTTGCATTCAACGCATTGCATTTTGAGACCATTTAATACAAAACTTCATTAAAAGTTCAGAACGACATTATTGAATCCCTTGACAAAGGTGACGTCACAGTACTTGTGATGTTGGACCTGTCGGCTGCATTCGACACCATTGACCATAACACCCTTCTTCACAGACTCGAATTTAATTTTGGATTTGCCGATAAACCCCTTCAATGGGTGACATCATATCTAACAGACCGCTTCCAAACAGTATGCATCGATGGCAAACTCTCTGAACCAGTCCTTATGAAATTCAGTGTTCCTGAAGGATCTGTTCTAGGCCCAAAATTCTACACGATGTACACAAAGCCTGTCGGGTCCATTTGTAGAAACCACGGTCTAAACCACCACTTTTATGCAGATGACTCCCAACTCTATCTATCGTTTAAACCAGTTGACCAAGCATCAAAGGCAGCCACAATCACACGAGTTGAACAATGCCTAAAAGAAATCATCTCTTGGATGAATTCAAACATGTTAAAATTGAATGCAGACAAAACTGAAGTAATTCTTTTTTCGAGTCAAAAACACTCCAAACATGTTGAAAATCTAGAACTGAAAGTTGGCGAATCGAGCATAAGACCATCAAAAACTGTTCGAAACCTTGGTGCTACGCTTGATTCGAACATGCACATGGACCATCATGTTAATTCTGTGACTCGAACATGCTACGGCCAAATACGACACGTTGGTCATATTCGACCATATTTGACAACTGAAGCCACAAAAACCCTGATAAACTCGCTTGTGACCTCACGATTAGATTACTGCAATGCTCTTTTGTACGCCGTGCCAATATCAACAACGAGCAAACTGCAAAATGTCCAAAAACAGCTGCACGTCTTATTACGAAAACAACCCGTTTTGAACTATAAACCAATCCTTAAAGATCTTCATTGCTTCAATACAAGATAGAATCAAATACAAAATTCTCATTCAAACATTCAATGCCTTGCATGGACATTCGCCGGGTATATGAAGAACTTATTGGAGGTGTACGTGCAACTAGAATCTGAGGTCAGCAAATGCAGCAACAACCCTTGTGCCACAAAAAAGTCGACTGGTTACCTACGGGATAGAAGTTTCAGGGTTGCCGCCGCAAAACTATGGAACTCTTCCCTGACATCTCAGAAAAGATTCATCACTTAATTCATTCAAAAGCTCTCAAAACACCTTTTCAAAATTTCTACAACACATAGAACCAACTGTGACTGTTTCTACTCATTATTTTTGTAATACAGAACTACAGCAACTCATTCGTCGCTGACGAGTCTCTTAACTGTACAATTCATCATGTAATTAACTAAATTGACAATCCACCTTTTATTTCATCATGTCACATTTTAAGGGTTATGACGTTCTATGTGTGTGTTTTTCGCAAGACTTGAGTTTCACTTGAAATGTGTGGTATTTCTATCTAAAACAGTACATGATGGCACCATTTGGCTGTTTGTTACAATAAGGCTTTAAATATTATCATTGTTCATTTATGATATTGTTGTAATAACTATTGTTTTTTATTATTATGTACAACGCCATTGAAAATATCGTTTATAAAAAAGGCGTTTAATCAAATTGTTCAGTTTCAGTTTTGTGATTGCATATGTCATGTTTTCTTATTTTCCTACATATCTGCGATGTGTCACATGTTTAATTGTAAAACGCCTTTGAACGTATATTACATATGAAAAGGGCGCTCAACAAATCTGGTATAATAATAATAATAATAATAATAATTCCATTCATTTAAACATGGAACGATACATTGAAAAACTTGTTGCAATGCACCGTAATATGAAATCATCCAACAAAACATGATACCATACAGCTCAATGTGAAGCCGTTAAACACAACATGAGTATGAAATGATTTATTACAACTTGACGCCGTCTAATATAATGCATATTGAAACCGCTCTGTGTAATCTAGTGCGGTGTATAAAAACTTGATGCCATGCAGTCCAATGTGAAGACGTTTAACGGAACATGAATTCGTGAAGTGTAAAATTAAAGCTTGGCGCCGTCTAATGCATACTGAAACCGTGTTGTGTGATTTGGAGCGGCTTATCAAAATTTGACGCCATGCAGCCATTAACGAAACACGAGTACGTGCATTGTAAAAGGTTAATAAGACTATCAGTTTATAAGTTTGACCTGTTATAAATGTAAGGACCTGCCCCCTGGGTAGTTGCACATCCTTATTAATCAGGATACCGATCTACTTAGTAATAACTGGTATTTGCACATCTACATCTCCCCTGATAAAGCATGCAAATACAAGTGTATGTTGGGATTAACACCAGATGCGTTGAAATAGATACCTGGGACAACCTCTTTGGATGCGTCGATATTGGACAATCTCTGTAGATGCGTCAATATATATATCATATACCTTGGGACTACCTTTTCGGTCCTATCTAGTCAGGATATCGGACCATAATGATAACCGATATACATACATCACCATCAGTTAAGATGAAGTGCATATATACAGGTACAGCTTTCTGGTTTACATCAATACCTTCAAATTACCACAGGAACTTGGATGAACGGTTAAAAATAGCTCTTTAATATTGCGACATCATAATAATCGTATAACGCTTACATAACACAAAAGTACGTTCCAGAAGTTGACAATATGGCATCGTAGAAATGATATTACACCGTAGAAATAAATACATCGTCATAGATTAACAATGGAGGACCTAGGCCTATGCAATGGGATCTTCTTCAGTCAAAGCAGTTATATATAGAATCTACATCAGTACAAAGCATTATAATATGTGAATATAAGTAGAATTACGTAGACCAATGCATCTCTTTGGTTCTGCCATAACGTGGTAATTCAGACTAGGCATACTGCAAGGTTCGGTTTTACATGGTTTTGTATTTACTTCATAGTATTGTTGTTGTTGTTGTTCTGTAGGGCCAAAAGTGCCTATTCTATGAATTTGACTTTCTGCTCTTTAAAATAAAGTTAAGACTACCTAATAAGTGTTTCTTTTACCTTGTTAAAGAGCTTTTCATGTATTTCTGAACAGAAATGTCTCGTCTGTGAGTTTTACTTCCCAAGGTTTTACGGTTGAAAAGAAGATACCGACTGAACGCAGACACCCGTATTTATAGCCTTTGGAGTGCCAATGGCAACGGCTTTGACCAATGAAAATCCCGGCTTAAGACTAGGTAATGTGATACGCTCAAAGCAACATTTAACAATGAGAACAATAAAAGTGCATTACATTTCAGGCTCGAGTACTACAAGCACGGCTTAAAAGAAAAGCCACATAATTATACATGATATACATTATGAAATAACATATTGACAAAAAGCCGGAGCATTATACGCTGAACGTAGTGATACATGCAGACGAAATTTGTTACGCTAACAATATATAGTACATACATAGTAAAATGTTACAATTGATGTGAAATATCCGGCTTACATCAGGCTTTAAGTTATTTAAGCATAAATATGAATCCCTAAAAGTTTCATTCATAACAAAGATAAATTCACGAAAAGCCGGACCCTAAAAATGTAGAAGTAGTCCAAAGTTCCGTGTCCGCCATTTTTAAATACCGTAAATGGCACAAGGCAGCAGCGTCAGAAATGTTCCAATACGTCTGTAGATAGTCATGATGTGGTAAAAATCTCTTCCTGTACGTGTCAGGGAGTAATTAATTTATTTGCTAGAAGAACCATCTGCCTCCTGTACTAATTATGACAAGAGTTACGTATCCTAATGTAGAGTACTCTCCCACAAGGAGAAATGTCAACAACGATGACATTCTAATTTTTATGAAGAATCTTTGTAGGAAACAGTCCATTTGAAGGAAAGTTACTTAGGTATAAACACTTTAAATATTTAAAACAGTCCTTGTATTAAGTTAAATTACTCTAGTTCAGCAGTTACTTGTATGCTAAATGTTTATTTGCCACATAATTTCATGACGTTCATTTTGTAAGGGAGAATTCCATTACATAAATATAGATTCTGGATCAGTTTTACATAAAAATATCTTAAAATTTGTCCTAAAACCGACCTTGAGGTAAAATTCTTACATTTAATTTTAAACAGTTCCTGCGATTTATCTCAGTAATATGAATTAAGGCACTGCCTAGCATGGGGATTTATCTGTTATATATCTACTTACGAAGACATATTCAACACTCGAAAGAAATAAAACTTCGCTCTAAACAGTTTACATTTAGTGTCATCATACCTCTTACAGCGAATATCATATTTTGCAAAATTTACGAGAAGCCGCGACGGTGACGTCATGCATCGCGTTTTCGCACTGGCTTTAGGATTTTATTGTTTATTTGCACTCCACGCAGAAACTTGACGGCCTTTACACTTCCTTACTGTTTTAAAAGTGTTTTTCAATTGCATGTACAGTTTTCATTACGAAAAAGAAGTAAAAAGAATCATGTTGGCGCGGTTTACGAATTTCTGTGACTGATTCGGGGTGCTCGGATGTTCTTGCAGACAACCAGTCTGCGTTGTGTACATAAACCGGAACCGGAAAACATCGAAAAAATTGCCTCAGTATATGCAGACAACAAAGACGAATAAGCCCGCCCGCTTAGCTCAGTAGGTAGAGCATTGGTCTACGGATCGCGGGGTCGTGAGTTCGATCCTCGGGCGAGGCGTATGTTCTCCGTGACTATTTGATAAACGACATTGTGTCGGAAATCATTAGTCCTCCACCACTGATTCATGTGGGGAAGTTGGCAGTTACTTGCGGAGAACAGGTTTGTACTGGTACAGAATCCAGGAACACTGGTTAGGTTAACTGCCCGCCGTTACATGACTGAAATACTGTTGAAAAACGGCGTTAAACCCAAAACAAACAAACAAACAAAGACGAATAACTATATACGGACGTTACCGTCTCGGGGATTTTCATCCTCGGCGCTTCGCGCCGTGGATAAATCCCCTATTAAAAGGGACCTTATGTCTGTGAAACGAAACACCTTTCTTCTTAGAGTTACTCATTTATAATATAAAATCAATGTTAACATGTTTATGCTTCTAGACAGAATGTCTAAATTACATGTACTTCACTGTACAACGTTTTGTCAATGTTTGTTTGTTTGTTTGTTTTTTCGGGGGTGGGTGGTGGGGTAGATCTAACTATGTCGCAGTTTTTGAACAGTATTTCATTTATGTTGGTCAGTAAGTTTCCCGGATTTCATACAAGTACTAACTTTATCTCCACGAGTACCTGCTACGTTCGCTCGGTTCATAACAGGCCCGGATCCAGGGCCGGGCCGAGCGGCCGTGCCCCCTCCCCTCCCCCTCCACCCCCTCCCCCCAGTTGGCTGAGCAGTAACCTATACTCATCAAAGATTCATCCTACTATTTTGGCAAAGGAATATTTTTTAGACCCAGAAACGCACCAGAGACCACATGTCATACCTGTATTTCAAAATTTTCTAGGGGGAGAGCCCCTGACCACGCAATCAAGAAGGGAGTAACGTACTCCTACAATACCTCAAAATTTAGACCTAAAAATGCACCAGAGGCCACCTTTCCATGCCTATATTTAAAAAGTTTCCAGGGGAGAGCCCCCTGATCTCCATCCCCCCCCCCCCTCCCCCAATAGGAGGGGAGTACACACACCAATAAATGCACCTGAGGATACCATTTCATACCTGTATTTCAAATAAATCCCTGGGGAAGTCCCCCTGAATTCCCTAACATTGGCAAAGGCACTCCACTCCAATACCTTGCTATGCACCTCGGCGGTGATGTCTTCGTTCGAAACTGGTGCCCCCTCCCCCTCCCCACTCCCGTCAAAAATTTCTGGATCCGGCCCTGACAAATCCCCTTACAGGTCGTATGAAATCCATGTTAACATTGATTTTATATTATTAATAATTAACTCTGGAATTTTTTAGTGTTAATTTTGTCATTATTATTTCTATTACTGAGTCTGTTTCACGAATCATACTTCTCACAAAGCTTAAACTAAGAAGAAAGATGTTTCCCGAAAATAAGGTCCCTTTTAATACTGAGATAAATCGCAGGAACTGTTTGAAATTAAATGTTAGAATTTTACCACGAAGTCGGTTTTAGGACAAAATTTAAGATATTCTTATGAAAACATATCCAGAATCTATATTTATAACAGGTCAAACTTATGAACTGATACTGTCTTACTAATCTTTTACAATGCACACACTCGTGTTTCGTTAAATGGCTCACATTTGGCTGCATGGCATCAAATTTTGATACGCCGCTCCAAATCACACAAATTAGACGGCGCTAAGCTTTAATGAATCGTTTCATTTTACACTGCACTAATTCCTGTTGCGTTAAACGTCTTCAATTTGGACTGCATGGCAGCAAGTTTTTATACACCGCTCTTAATTACGCAGAGCGGTTTCAATTAACGTCTGCAGAAGCCCTTGGGATATGTTTGTGACCTCGACCTTCGGTCTCGGTCACAAACAATCCCGCGGGCTTCTGCAGACGTTTATACACAAAAAAAAACGTGTATTATCCCTACATTCTTGCATAAAAACTACTTTTTTCACTGGATCCGCCCATGTATAAACGGGAGAAAAATCGTTAAAAAAAAGGTCTTCCTCTATTATTGAAGCTAGAAAAGTCAACAAAATAACCTAGATTGTATCATTGTGACGTAACACCTAGTCCCAATGCGTGACTCCAGTTACCTCTCTAACGCCAAGAAAAAAACAATATTATTGTTGTTTTATGTCGACAAATAGAATATAATTATTACTGCAGTTACAAAAAAAAACCTTGTACCAGAATGATTGTATCATATCCGTATGTTTACATTGTTCCTTTATCCCCATATTGTATTTTGAATACTTGGGGGTGAATAAATGTAATGTTGTTGTTGTTGTTGATAATAGTGAGCTGCTGGCGCTGAGTGAGACTCGTATCCGGGTAAATAGTGAGTTGCTGGCGCTGAGTGAGACTCGTATCCGGGTATATATTGAACTGCTGGTGCTGAGTGGGACTCGTATCTGGGTATATAGTGAGCTGCTGGTGTTGAGTGAGACTCGTATCCGGGTATACAGTGAGCTGCTGGCGCTGAGTGAGACTCGTTTCCGGGTATATAGTGAGCTGCTGGCGCTGAGTGAGACCCGTATCCGGGTATATAGTGAACTGCTGGCGCTGAGAGAGAATCGTTTCCGGGTCTATAGTGAACTGCTGGTGCTGAGTGGGACTCGTATCCGGGTAGATATTGAGCTGCTGGCGCTAAGTGATACTCGTATCCGGGTCTATAGTGAGCTGCTGGTGTTGAGTGAGACTCGTATCTGGGTATATAGGGAACTGCTGGTGCTGAGTGAGACTCGTATCCGGGTCTATAGTGAGCTTCTGGCGCTGAGTTAGACTCGTATCCGGGTCTATAGTGAGCTACTGGTGCCATGCCATGAATATACTACCACTTTAACAGTTTGTTAGCGAGTTAACTCAGCGTCGGGTAATACGGATGAGTACAGCCAGTCTACCTACCCGTCTACCTATCGGTTTCTTTGTTATCTCTCTGGCCTGTGACATTCCGCAATATTACATCGCTGCATGGCATAGTTGTAAATACATGTACAATACTGACTAGTGTACAAATTAAACCCACTAGAGCTAATGCGGCTTTATGTATTATTCTTAAATTAAGTTATTAAGTTTATTATTAATCAGTGAGAGTACAGTCTTTCTTTTGGTTGCCATGTTGTGTACATAAATGTTATAGCTGGAACAACTGATACGTATTAGACCTTCCTGGTTATAGCAATACCATAGTCTTTAAACAGAAGCAGTATATATAAAATAGCCTCATATTAAACGTTTTTCACTGACATGCAATTACATCAGATATATTTATATTAAATTTTGTCTTGTCCTTAACATTGTTACAATTCAAGTACTATTCCCCAATGATAACGTGATTCCCGCCGAAACGCCATTTTATGATAACTGTTGAAATAGCAATTCATAATGCTTGCACATTATCTGACAAGTAAATATTAGTATTTCTTTCATTTCAACTATCCAGTTATTATACTGCAACATAGCTCCGTCGGGTAGAATGCAGATAACAATTGGACATAAGCAACTCGTTTTGTGAGTTCGAATCCTCGAATAACCGGTTTCTGTGTTTGTATGTAACTTGGTGTATCTTTCGAAAAAAAACGTGCACTTACTGTGAGTAAATGTATGAGAATCGATTGCAATCATCAAAATTGTATCAGCTGTCAGTCGTTGCTTTGGCTAAAATTTGGCATCAGAAAATAATACGCTAAACTATTCTGATGAAGCACTTTGTAAACTATATGGAATATAAAATCAGTAAGGAAAAAAGTAAGGTTAACCGAGGTTTCGAACCTACGCCAGTCAGGGCGATGAACGACATTTCCATCCATTTTAACCCACTAGACTATTTCACCTTCAAATGACTATGCATAAATATTTTACCTATATTAGAAGATTTAATGTTGCGTAGTGTCATTAAGCTAAATGTAGATATAATATGTTTCTGTCTGTGCAGATACTTTATCATAATTAACATCTGTCATTATGAAAATTCTAATTAAAATCAGTCACATTATGTTCTTCTAGTACATTTAATTTATCACATATTTGAAGGACTTTCGTTGCAATTTTATACGTTACCGTTACGCTGTTTCTGTTGTATACAGACAAAGGCATCGGAAACTAATAATTACTTTGTAATATAGCCCCAAGATAATTTTATGAGGAATTATCTTTGAACAACTCTGGACTGCCATATTATCAAAATTAGTAATTTCCTGAATACCGATGGTTAAGAATAAATATATAGCATATTTATTAAGCGATAATGTTACACACTGATAGCCACACGAGAACTACATGCAGATATAGACTTGCTTATCAGCACCACTACTGCAGGAAAAAGACCTTTTCGGCGTAAATGTACACGTGTTCGAGTACGTGCATGTATTATGTACTTCGGACAAATGTGGGGGGTTGTCTCAAGACAACAACGAAAAACTTATCATCGGTTGATATTTATACCAAGTATCATAATCATGGCACAGCTGAGTTTGACCACCCTAAAAAATGGTCTTGCATATCGTCAATTTGAATATTTAAATCTTCTAAACAAAGAGAATAGTTCCAGTGATAGAATATATTTACCTCCTAAAATTTTCGCTCTGTAGTTCTGTCGCCTAGTGTGAAATGTTTACATAAATATGAAATCACAACTAAATATCAGAAGAAACTTGGGGTCATCAAACTATTCATATCTATACTAAAGCGATGACCACTAGAAAAAGTCAGGGGCGAGGCTGTCAAAAAAGGTAAATAAATGATCATGTCACATGATTCCGGTTGCAACATTTCACTTAATTTTAAATTAGTAGTCATGTCTCAGTTATAAAGAAAATACATTTCAGGAAATATTCTAAACTCTTATGAGAAATTTTACTCGCCTTTCCCTCTATGGATATTACAGTATTTAAGATATAATACTGCCTCCTAGCCAAGGCCACTTTGCAATAAAAAATGGTATAATCTGGCTGCAAGTTATTAAAAAATATCCTAGAATATTAAACAAAACTCTCGTTCGCTTCGCTCGTAATAACTACTAGTATACTGTTCCATATCCTACACATTAAGTATAAAAGACAGTGTTGTTACAATCTGGCCTTCATTCCAGCAAGGATATCTACATATAATCGCTTCTCGTGCAGTAATTAAGTTGCCCCTAATTAGCTTTCTGCCCAATTCCCTTATCTCAGTTGTTGTATATTATTCATGTAATGACTTCTAAATAAATATGTTTAAACCAATTAAGTTGCCCCTTTAAACTAAATTTAAAAATGGTATGTCAAAAGTTACCTTTGTGCTAACCGGCTACACCGTAATAAGTTCTCATTGTGCATTCCTATTGTTTCACATATGCCTTTATCCATTTATAAATGTTCATTCATTTTTAGTTTTACATGATACTGCTTACAGTAGAACTAAAATTATGGTGTTGGCAAATTGCACAAAATTGCTTTTCGCAATTTTATTGTAAAATTTATGTAAATGAATGTTTCGCACCAGGTTTTCTATATACGCAAATTTAGTGTAAACGAGTTTGAGCAAAATCTGCCAGCCCAAGCTCCTCTTATTTTCTAACGGCCATCCCCTAATTATTGAATCTGAAAAGAACTATCATCAGCAGTGTTTTTAATACCCAGGTGCCGAAGACCCGTGAGGTATACGGTATCTGTCGTCCGTCGGTCCTTCACCGTGAATAATTGTTGTTCTCATTAAAATACAAATAAAACTTTATATTAATTATCAAGAATAAGTGGACAGGCTTCTTTTCTGTACAACAACGAATAACATACCGTTATTTTATATTAATACCAAGTCTCATCGGCATGGTACAGCAGAGTTTGGCTAAAAAATATGGACAAAATCGCAAAATTTTAAAAATAACATTATACATTTTTTTGCATGCGTCGACGATGTTTTACTCCATAAACGACACTTCCTAGAGCAACAATTTCCTCAATATTGTTCACGTTTCCAGCTTTAAAAATTCTGCAAGAATTTATTCCTCTCTGCTTAAAACAGTTTTATAAGATAGATAGATAGATACCTTTTATTCCTCCATTATTGAAGAGCATAACATATTTACAGTATGACAACAACAAACATATAAACAAAGACAAAAATAAACAAGATAATATTAAGCATTTAAACACATACATGTAATAAATGAGTATTCTTAAATAATATGCTATTAAAATGCTTAGATAGCGAGATATCGTACATCAGGAAAAGAGTGTACGCTCAGCAATTACATTTCACTGTTAATGCAAATCTAAAGCTATAATGGCCCGGTCACACCGCCCGAACTTTGTTGGAGCGTTCCTTCAACGGTAGGGAGAGGGGGCGGAAATTAGACAACGCTCGTCACCGCGCACAAAATGGGGAAAAAATCGAAAACACGGGCGTTGCCTTAGAGGTGCACCGTTGAAGCCGGCGTTGCTTTAGCGTTGGTTTAACGGTAGCGAGCGGTAGCGAGCGTTGGTTTAGCGGTGACGCGAGCGTTGATAGAGCGGCGTTCCGCGCATGCGTGCGTTGGCTCGGCGGGGTTTTAAAGTTGGTTTAGCGGCATACCGCTTTTGACTACGGAGCTGAACGGATCGCTTTGATAGAAGTTCTGATAGATTTTTTTATAGAAGTCGATAGTGAAGTTCTGGTCCCGCTCCGACACCTCCATACCAACGCCAAACCAAAGTTCATCACCGCAATGGATCGCTGCTTCAACGCCCGACACCGTTCCAGCAATCCCGTGTCCGCTCGTAAAATGCTTACAACCGCTCCACCAAAGTTTGTGCAACGTTTAATCACCGCCCGGGCAAAGCTGGCGAAGCAGCGGTGGTCCAGCGTTCAAGATTTCTGCGTTGGCCTAGCGGACCCAAGCGTCCACGAACTTGCGTCTAGCGGTGCCAAACTTGACTGGGCGTTGTTAGAGCGGTGGTGAACTTTGCCGGAGCGGAAAATTGCCCGCTCCTCACCGCTCGCAATATTTTGTGCAGCTCAAAACTTTCGGAGCGGTAGGAGGGACCATCAGCGGTGGCCGAGCGTATACGGCGTTGCCTTAACGGGGGCCAACTTCTGTTAAACGGTGGTGAACGGTAACGAGCGGTGATGAAATTTTTTCACCGCTCCAGGAACGCTCCAACAAAGTTCGGTCGGTGTGACCGGGCCTTAAATTGGAAGAGAAGTCTTTATTATGAAATAGTGTTATTCATTATTAATGCTTATTACTGTGCGATTTCAATTCATTGATAAATAGAATATCAACAATTTTATAAGCAAAATTAAATTGATGTATCCTGGGTTGCCCCCAATGTATGAAAGAATGTGCCCGGTCTTGCGATTAAAATCGAAAGGAAAAAAAAAACGAAATGCAAAACTCCGGAACAGAATCCAAATATAGGGACAAAACAGTTGTTTTATCAATCAGACCAAAATATAGATAGTCTAGGAATCGAAAACGAAAGTGCTAGACCACCGGCAATGTGGAGATTGATTCAATAAAAAACTGTCTATATTCAATATTCATAATTAAACAGATCAGAATTGTTTCATGGTCACGTGATAAACACATACAGTGTTTAAATAAAAAAGAGGCATATAACAAATTGTAGTCATAGTTTGCGAATGGAGAAACATGTTGTTCTATAATAACTGCACGACATGATAATCATAGATTATACGTTGTTGATATTTTACAAGTTATACAGAACAATACAACCCACTGACATACTTTTAACAAATATCTTATACATGCATTAAGACTAACCACTAAAGACATTTGCAAACAGTCATAAATAGATAACAATATTGGCCGAGGTATACAACTGATTTGTGAATTGAATAAAATGTAAAATGAACCGTATGTACCACATATGCGGAAGTGCCAAGCCGCCAAGAGAGGGTCGCATCAGACCATCTTCATGGCAGCACACTCTGTGTTGCGCAATGAGCAACGCACGAGTGCCCCCTACCCCACGGCGGTGTCCACCGCAGGTGTAGGTTCCCCATGGTTGACAAAAGCAATTAAACAAATGACTTAAATGCAAAATATACATATTTCTTTTTTAAACATTATTGACAAAATGAACATGTAACTTCATAATTCGAACTTGGATCAGTAGAGCTTTTTGAAATTCAAAACATAATATATATATTATATATATTATAGGCATGTATTATCTAGATGCGGAAACTATTTTCAATCGTGAATATAACTCAGCCGACCAATGCGTTAATGCTCACAAAGTCGAAACTAAACGACTTTTATTTACCAAGTAAAACGAGTGTATACATAATAACATATTATGAGCGTAAAAGATATGACCTCACGAGATGCTGTAGACAACACAAATCTCGAGATTCACAGACTCCAAACTTTCCAAAATTCAATTCAAGTAACGTTACCTCTTATATTACATTAATGCAAACGAGACGGACGGCATAGCACTCAAGAGTAGGGTCCTTTCGTAACGTCAAACCCTCCTCTATCTTATTGCACGGCCCATCTGGGCCGGGCATATAGAGGTGGTTTAAGAATGTGCCATGGGTTCGGATTTGACAATTTTTTCCCTTCGAGTCACATTTTCTGTTAAATTTTTGTTTGACACTCAGAAAGTGAATATTCTAACGTGTAATCGCAACAATAATGGAATTGATATTATTTAATTCTGTTCCTTCTGGTTTATATTTTGCAATATTTGCAGAATTTGCATTATATTGAATCGGATTTGATCGTTTTCAGCCTTTCAAGTTATTTGCGCAGGGCCATTGGCGCATGTACAGGGAAAATTATGTCATTCTTCTTGCTGTACATGTAGTCAGTGTATCGTCTTTTTTATTAAAATATTTTGAAGTGGATTTTGTCAAGAACAAGGTAAGTTGTTAACAACAATTTTGTTTTTGATAACTATGCATTTTGAGTGCAAATTCACATGCGTTGATCTAAATTTTAGAATAAACCAAACTCATAACAAGTCACCCAAGGTGATGACCTACTTACTCTATCAATAGGAAACATAAATAAATAGCATGCTTTAGAAGACTTTTTGCTTAGTTACGCATTTTAATATGTTTATAGAGGTGAGCTGCAGTCAAAGTAACATTTTAATGCGTATAAATGTGAAGTTGTCGAAGACGGAATAGTGAAACAATAGGCCACGTGGCTTTTGGTGCGAATTTACTACACATACATGTACATAGACTACTGGCAGGTGGCGCTGTGTAAGGTTTTTCCAATTATTAAATGAAGCTATTTATAAACATATCCCAATGTCCTGCAGTTACTGAAACATTAGGCATTTTAATTTATTAATTTGAGACCGCGTCAGAACTTTTGACTCGGTGTCATGGAGGGATTTTTTCTCTTGTACATACTTCTTGATAACAAGAGGCGCTATGTAGTATTAAAGAGATAGATAGTCGAAATAATCCGACGTATACAGTTTGTTTTACATTGTGACGGTCAAACTGTGGCATTAAAAAGCAGCCACTAAGCGACCGTGAGTAAGCTTGTCTAAAGAGATAGATAAATTAACAGGTCTAGGATTTCCTATGTTCTGTAAAATTATAGATTGAAAAGTCTTTGAATTCATGGATTGTCCATATACACGGTGCACAATCACGTGGTCTATGACGTCATGCTGTAGGTATCGCGCCAAGCATTTTTTGTCAACAAAGCGTCGATTCAAGAAGAAAATTCGTCGTTAGTATTTTGTTACGAATTTTTGTAAAATGTCTTTAGTATGTTGCAAGTCCGTTTGTAAATGCGTACCTCCGATCATACTGCATCTGTCCGTGTCTGCTTTAGTTTGGCTGGAAAACGGGACAAACTGACCAAAATCTCAAAATCGCTCTTGCTATCGCTCCAAGCTGATTTCAGACCCGCATTAAAACCAGCTTTCTCCTGCTGAATTCTCCAGATGGCCGTTCTTGTTTGTTACTTTTTGCCTCAAAACAGCCGCTGATAGATTATTTTTCGCGTTAAACGTGTTATTTTCAGGTAAACCCAAAGATAAAAAGGTATGCTATTGCGGCAAGTTCTGAAAGATAATTGATATCGCAACAAGCTTAAAAATTAGCTGTAGCAGGTAGTTCTAAAAGATAAATGCTATCGCAACAAACTGAAGCATTTATGTGCGACGACGGCTTGAAAGGTTTGAGCGTGATTTTCAGGATAAATCAAAGGCTTTGAAGCAAAATAAATCTGTTTATGTGTTAATGTAGAGCGGTATATTCGCGGGGCTATTATTATCATGTTACAAGATTAAAGGTTAGTCGTCAAAAAAGACTAATAAAACATATACAGTTCTTATGTTTGTAATTTAATCTGTGATTTACAACGATTTGATTAATGCCAGTATTTTATAGTTCAAAGTATAAGTTTTGTTGCAGTAGTCATTAAATACAGTCACAATTGGCCAGGCGTCAACAATCCGTCTGATACATCGCCCACTCACATGCACGCTTGATCACACACACGCTTGAAAATTCGCCCATGCCCTTGCACTACCTTCCAAGACTGCCGAAATGCATACAGGTATCAAAACTTCTAAAAACTGCATTAGATCTTTTACGTGAGGCGAAAAAAAAGAAAGAAAAAAGCTTCTATTTGCCGCCATTTTATATATATATAAGCATATCATTTTAGGCAATGAGTGCAGTTTATTTCGTTTATTTCCGGGTGTATAATATTTTTGTAACGGAAATGTCCATAAGTGTAAGCAATATATGATGGAATTCATTGGTTGAAATTTACTTTACTCAGCCTTCTTTAACAAACAAACAAATTGACGTCATACTTCTTTTAATGCAAAATCAGAATTACGGGATTGAGAAGTATTGACGAAGCCTTTCGATTTTCAGAAAAGAAAACGTACTGTTGATATATTAAGTCTTGTTCACTTTATTTACAGATAAACATTGGGTCTTTAAGAAAAACAAGCTAAAGCGATCAATGGCTAAACAATTCTGGCATTATTTTGCAAAGTTAATATAAAATGAATGTTCAGAAAATTCATTCCATTTTTTCAGTAGCTAAAAATATAGTGGATATATACACAACCTTTAAAATTGTAGGAATTGTAATACAGAGGAAACAGTTTGCAACTGATTTAACTATGCTTCGACATGTGGAACAGTTTCTGGAAGAAATTATTTTGAAATTTCGAAATATAAAATTTTAATATCGTATGTTACATTCACAGTCATTGGCAAAACTGGTGTAAGCGTCTAATTTTATCCGAAATCCATCATTACAGAAATAATATACATATTTTAGATACTATAAACACATCTTTAAAGTTTACAAATGTAAAAGTTCTTTTAGCACATTATGAACTATTGTTTCCGAAAAACAGGATTACTTACTTTCAATGTAGAGACAATGTATATGTAAACCAAATATTCATAAGAACGAATTTTCGGGAAATGATACATTATTTTACAATCATATGATAAATGTGAGTTTTATCTTGTTTACGTATGATTATACATGAAGTTACGTGTCTTTAAAATAATAAAAATGAAGCTGAAAGTTCTGGAATGTGTTAGTTGTAAAATATTACAAATGTTTAAACGACCTGACTCGGGAAAACGGTCCAATCTACATCATGATACATAGCCTTAAAGGCTTACGAGAGTTAACTGTGTAATAACTAAAATTTCCAACATACAAAATGTCTTCAAACTTGGTCTATTGACTCATGACAATGTCTAAAATAGAATTTTGAAAGAAACGTCCTATGTCAGCAGCCTTGAATTTTTTAGTCGAAAGGCAGTCAAGTAACACGCAAACATGCTGTGTATCGTCATTTGTCAGTCCAATTCTAACGCTCGGAGGGATCATAGTTTGCTTTCATTCTGCCTTGCACTGCTGTCCCATCGAACACAAAGGGGTCCCCTTTAACAGCATTCCTGTCTAGGCTCACTTTAGCTACCTTTTTCATGCACAAGATCCTACTTCTCTCTGAGCGATCAAAGTCGTGGTCCCTGTAACAAGCAAAAAGACAAAAACTGGTAAAGTCGATGACTTGTTATAAATGCAGATGTGATATGTCGTGTGCCGGCTATAACATGTCGCCACGTATTTAATCCCAAAACAAATGAATACATACATGTACTGCTTACGGCGTTGCCATGGGCGTTGATAGATTTGTTTTACTCATAGTTCGTTATGAACTGACTCAAATCGAATGTTGGTTTTGTTTGTCTTTTTTTTGTATCGGATCTCTTCAGAGTTTATTCAATTATTCTGTAACACGACGGCGTTTCCTATGAAGTCTGTTTGTTTTGCCGGTGTAAAGGTTATTTCAGTGAGTTTACAGACTAGAATTTCCCCTATTATTATCATTATTGATAATTATAATGATATTGTTATTGTTATTATTATTATTATTATTATTATTATTATTATTGAATATAGGTTATTACCTGTCTTCCAATGTACAACGCTTATTAGTGGGCACACGTTGTATGGATCTGTCTTCTGCTCGTTGCTCATATTTGTCCACCAGATTGCAAACAGTCTTCCGGCTAGTTCGATAGTGAAAGGACCTGTAAAATAAGAATAGCACTTATAATCCAATGTCATATTTTCTCAAAATAAAAGTATCAAATATTTCATTTAGCATTTGCATTATCATTTAACCAGTTTCGGTTTAGGTGAAAGAGTGATATGCGTTGATTTACTTATGAATACTGATGGGAAAACTGACTTAAAATAAGAATATCATTTCAGCTTGTTGCAATATCATTTATCTTCCAGAACTTGCCGCAATAGCATACTTTTTTATCTTTGGTTTTACCTGAAAATAACACCATTAACGTGAAAAATAATCTATCAGCAGCTGTTTTGAGACAAAAAGTAACAAAAAAAAAAAAAACGGCCATCTGGAGAATTTAGCAAGAGAAAGCTGGTTTTAATGCGGTTCTAGAATCAGCTTGGAGCGATAGCAAGAGCGATTTTGAGATTTTGGTCAGTTTGTCCCGTTTTCCAGCCAAACTAAAGCAGACACGGACAGATGCTGTGTGATCGGAGGTACGCATTTATAAACGGACTTGCAACATACTAAAGACATTTTACAAACATTCGTAACAAAATACTTACGACGAATTTTCTTCTTGAATCGACGCTTTGTTGACAAAAATTGCTTGGCGCGATACCTACGGCGTGACATCATAGACCACGTGATTGTGCACCGTGATATATGTACTGTAGATATTTTAAAAGGAAAAAATCCTAGACCTGTTATGCAGACGTTCTGTTAATATACAGACATTTAATAAATGTAAAGGATTTTACAGTCTGTAAATTTTGCATGGATAAATGAAAGATATTTTTTTCATTTTTATGCCAATATGGATCACTCAGAATTTTCGGAAAATATGAAAAAATTAGTGATCGATCTGTTTAAAATTGTTCTATTTGTTTTTTCTATGCATGATATAACTGGAAGATTTCTTATAAGGTTTTTCTGCAAGAGTGGCAGCAGCTAATTGCATATTTTGTGCTACATTTATTTGATTTATTTGAAAATTCCCCTAGTTTTTAACAGCTGCTTGACCTCCCAGTTATGATAGAAATTGATTGTTGAATGTTGGAAGTATTTCCGTAGATGTAGATATAGATTTACAGAGATAATACGCACCCATTCAATAAAAAATGAAAATGTAATTTTAGTCCCATTTAAATACATAGTACTTTCACTTTGAAAAACAGGGTATAATTTCCAATCTGCACACTTTCCTGGCTTAAAAATCATATAGTATTTAAGATACCCTCTACGACTACGATTTAGGTATACATGTACTATAAGGCCTAAAAAATTGTTTCCAGTAACATGCTAAAGAAAAATAGGTATAGGTTAGGTCAGTAATTTTTTTTGGATTTTATTAAGTGGGACCTTTTGAAAGCTATTTATGTGTACAAAAGATACGAATAAGGGGGTTATTCCTTTAGAGCATCAGTAACAGGGATATAAACTAGCTATTTTTATTTAGGAGCCCAGACTGTCAAAAATAAATGTTTAACATATATGGGCATTTTCTCCAACAGTTTAGGGACCCAGCCCAAAATCTAGAAAAACATGGGCTACTGGGCCCCTGCTAGGGGTGTAGCAATATGCTAGTCTCACGATACACTATGCATCGTGATACAGATGCAACGATACGGTACATATCGCGATACGAATTGAGTACCGTAAGTAAGCATTCATGTGACAAAATGAAAAATAATCAGTGTCTCTGCTCTTGGAAAGTACTTGAAATTTTGCTTTAAAGTTTAGTTACTATCTTTAACACTGATGTATGAAAGATGTCATTCAATATTTCTAGTTTTAACTTATCATTTCTGTATTGTAACTATGATACGATACGCGTATCGCCAAACTGGTGTATCGTGATAAAATGAATTTCGATACATCGTTACACCCTTAGCCCCTGTTGATTTATCCCCGAGTAGTTTGATTTCTAGCATCACTGACCATGTTTAAAGTATAAAAAAAGTTTTTCAACTTCTTGTGAGAACATTTGAAAAAAAAAAAAACTTCTCCGAGGTAATGAAAAAGTATTAGGGTCCAGCCAGTGCGGATAATCACGTGACCTGGAGAGTTCCTCCAACGAACATTTTCTTCTCGATTCAACCTAAAAAGTGGTAAGTTTCTATTTATTTATTTATGTATCGATAAAAACAGTATGTCTACGGAATGTGCCGTTCCTTGTGCTTCCAGAATATATCTTTCTTTTGTCATGAATCCCTCTCGTCTTTTCCTGAAAGTCGAAAACGTGTATTTTCTGTCGTAAACGAAGAGGATTCTTTGAACGAACTCGCTGTATTTTTCAGCTGTTTTGCTGGAAAGTGGCGTAGCTGACACATTAATTGTGTAAAAGCACTTTCCTCCGTTGAAACAAAACACGTCTGTACGCTAAGCTTGGGCAAAAAGTATATATATAAAAAGGAATTGCTGTAGAAACTTTTTGGATGCATACAACGAACGTTTTCCTGAAGAGTTCTTTGAACGAACATTTCTATTATGCTGTTGTCCAGCTGCAAGCTGTTTGCCAGATATTAAAACATTTTCACATTAGATTGACGTTAAATGTTTTTATAAGCATTCAGCTATGTTGTTGTTGTTTTCATGGCCATTTGTTGACTTTGCATGCAGCGTCGTTGTAGAAACCCTTTTCAAGAAATAATTCGCGTTATTAGTTGACATATTGGTAAAACATATGCATGGGAGTGTATCATTGAAGGTTCCATATGCATTGCCGTATAAATACATCAGCGGATGTTTCTAAACTGATTTTAGTACTTTTAGCATGTGTAAATGTTGAGTTCTGCTCAACCCGGGCCTAGAGGGCGTGGACGGTAGCATGCATTTCCACTACCGTCCATGAACAGGCTCAATCAAACCGAGCTTGCAACATTTTTATTTTTTGTCGTGGTGGGCGGCCTGTGGAGTTTCCACTTTTTCTACTTTAATTTACGGGTAAAATGATTATCTTACGTGACTGTGTCTTATGTCAGTTTGTCAGTCCATCGTAACATTATGAATCCTATGTCAGTCCATCGTCATATTTGATTCCTATGGCATATTCGAGTCCGCTTTGTCGATTATGTTGAAAACTCGAAATTTTCTTTGAATGGTGATTTATCTGTCCTCTTCAAATTAATGTGATATATAAAAAAGACTCCTGTTGTCATGACATTCAAAAGACTTAATGTATTCATGGCCAACATTTCAATACACTGACCAGTAGTTTCGGCAAAAGTAGTCTCCCTTGAATATACAGGGATCGCGGACCCGATAACGTTTATCGATAAGCAGTTTTACTATAGATTTGTATAGGAAAATATATTTCAAACATTAAAAACGTATTTTTATCTTTATTTAACAAAATTTTATAACCTCGTGAAGTAATCTTCATTTTTTGCCCTTTATTTCAATATATTTTTTATCGATGTGATACAAAAACTTATTGCTTCCATTTTTGTTTGAAGCTGATGACTATGGTTTCTATGTATTTCTATATAGAAAATTTGAAAAGATCGGTTATGTCAGGTTTTAAAAGGCTATAAAAACATTTTCTATCAAAATGACATTATTTTATAACCTCGTGAAGTATTCTCCATTGTCTGAACATTATCTGGGTATTTTTTATTTTAAAATTGAATTATGACAAATTGCTTCCATTTTAATTTGAAAATGAAGTAATCGCAATCTTGAGCACGCTTTTCACAAATATTTACTTGACGGTACGACGGCACAAGGCAATGCTTATCAATGTGTTGCATATCTGTTCGAACAGTTTATTTATCTATTTATTTATTTATTTATTTATCATGATTAAAAGTAAAACTTTCTTGAATTGACAAACAGAGTCACATCCTTAATTGGAAATAAATTGGTCTTAAAAAGTCCGCATTAAATTGAAAAGGCAATTAGAATTAATTCTATGTAATTGCTTTACAAACTGTATGCCGGTATAATTTTTGACGATATTACAATAAACTGTTCAATAATTGAAAAATTTCGCAAAAATTTTGTTATGTATGGGCCTAAAATATTACATACAGCCATGGCTTCTTTACGTTCACTGATCACTGCGTGAACGTAAAAGTATAAATTACAAATTATATTAACTGTGGTGATAATTTGATTTATTTACCCATGCGTACATTTCAGTAGAAGATGAAAAAAGGTACATTTAATTATTCAAATTGAAAAAAAGTATATATTTATCAAATACAATAATCACTTTCATCGGTATATGACCTTTTTCATTATCATGATATTGGCAGAAATCTTTTATGAAAACAAAGACATTTTTATAACTATATTATTATTCTACATTCCATAAAGGAAAATTAATTCCTACTCCACAAATGTTCATGGTCCACGGGGACCCCTGTTGTGCAAAATTGCCAATCAATTAGCGACTATTACATAATCGCTGATAAGCAGCAGATAAGACGGGGGTTTTAGATTGGTTTATCGTGTAGGACACCTCTTCACAAATGTTTTATGGTCTTACTGCGAATATTGTGAAAAAGTGAAGTTTTATTGTAATACAATAATTTTTAATAGCAAATAGATACTTTAGGTTAATTGTAAAATGTAAGATAGTATGCGTTTAAACAATTATAAAATGTGTTGTTGTTTTTTTTTAAACAAATGTATGTATAATGTAAATGTGCACAAAGATGACTCAAATGAAATGTTGAACTTATATAGTAATGGATCTAGGGATTTAAAAACACACATGACACTAGAAATTGCCAAAATTTATATATGTGCTTAATTCAGTTTAGGTTGTATTGTCCAGCTGTTCGAAACTATTCTGAAACAAACTGCTTAACCGTCACCTAAATTTCTTTTATAATTTTCTACACCCATCTAAATTTTTATGCAAAAAAAGTATAATAAGTAAAAAAAGTACATCTATGATCAATTTGCCGATAAATAATTTAATAAATAAATATCTGTTTTAAGAAGATATATATGGCAGAACATCTCTACTGTATGTCTCAGTTGATGATTTTTATTACAGACGTATTTTGGTGGTAATTAGCATAGCCTGGGGTGTTTAACTTGTCTCCATCCGGTGTATTCGCAAAGGTCCATAAAACATCACGCGTAAAACACTTACAGTCAATATGCAGTAATTGTCAAAATCGAAATTTTCAGGGCGATAATTTAAAAAAAAAAATAACTCGAGAACATAATTTTACAACATCACGTTTCACAGCAAAAAGGGGAAAGGCTTTCAAAAGATATTTTAAAGAAAAGGAATCGTTTTGTGTGATGTTTTATGTATATCCTTTACCACTGAAAAGTGGCATTTTTTATTTTTATATTTTCGGTCCATGCATTCAACGAAACTTAAACTTCACTCAGCATATACAGGACAGAAAATCAACATTACATACGCATGATAAACAAGTATTTTTACTGTAAAATCGTACATTTTACTTATTGTTTAATATAATATAATTATTTATAACTCATGGAACAATGTCGGTATCTAGCAAAGTCCATACAATACAATTAATTATAGTAGCTTTAAGATGTGTTATATTCTGCTTTAATTTGCATACTTCAATAATTCTGTCTAACCAAGATGCGTACAATTGTTGCTCGAAAATGTAGAGCGGAGTTTACCTATAAATGCCAAACAGCAGGTTTATCGATATTTTAGTGTAAAGGGAAACAACTACAACGGCGCACAAGGCAAAAAATCAATACCGACAAGAGTTGCGGTTCTCGTATATTTCACGCTCAAAGTTGGGGATGCTATTCTAAACAGCTCACAAACGCACCATAAAGTCATTATGGCATATTTCTCTACTTGCAGAATTTGAAAGAAAAAGACAAATTTGTGGCTCGGTCGCCCAAAGAAGCAGAAAGACACAGTTTCCACTCACGCAGTGGTATTTAAGTCAAAGGTGTGAACAATACCAGCACTATCAAGCTATCCATGTTCACCGATGAAAAGCCCGAAAAGCCCAAAAGGCCCAAAAATTAAATCCAAACTAAAGCGTGCTTACAGATCACCACTTTACAGGGTCTCGCCACAAAAGAAGAGACTGAAGCTAAAGACTTCGGCAAGAGTTTTGTTTGAAAACAATGATAGTGCCTCGCTGAATGACTTTACATTACCATCTACTGATGTACCTGATGAAAACAGCTAGATGTTTTCTGTTGAAAGTTTTGTGTCTGAAAACCAATCTTACTGCAATGACTGTTGTAAACCATACTACATTTTAACGGTGCAAAGCCCATTATTTTCCAAACCTTATTGACATTTTGCCAGTTAGATTTTTATTAATTTTCACAATAATTATAATATTGTTTGCAGTGTGTGTGTGATCTGTATTGAAATTAAACCAGAGAATGAGTCATGCTAGATGAAATCCGATTATTGTCAAATCGAGATAACAATCTACAAGTCAGATTTTCTAATAGATTTTCCTTAAAGATGACCTGTGATGAAATTAATGAAATTTAGTCAAACAGCTTTGGTACACAACATGGTCACCTGTATTTCTTTTCGTCATAAAAGTCTTGAAATTGGACGTTTGACGGTAGAATGTGCTGTACTGTAGCCATGTACTTAGAAACATTTCATTTCTTAAGTGTCCGCGCAAAAAGGCTCACCCCATTTAATCCAGAAAAGCGGTACTGGCCCTTTTGTGGCTCTTGTTTCATTTAAAGTGTAAAATAGCTGGGTTTTTTTTAAGATTTTTATGGCATATTGACAAAACAAATTATAATATTGTGTAAAGCTTTCTGTTGTCTTTGTTTTGCAAATTATTGATATATGGGGCAATTACATGCGAAAACCTGTATCAGTGACATGATATAATTATTGCATAATATATAATTGAAAATACTGGAAAAGCATTGTCTTTATTGTGTTCATGCTGAAACTAAAAACTAGTTTATTGTAAATAAGGTATCCAAAGCGAATCAAAATCAACCATATTTTACAAATAATTGTCATTTGTGCTGTCGTGCATCATGAGAATACAAAAGTGTGATGAAACCAAAATACACGACTAAATTTTGTTTCAGTAAAATAATTTAAAACTTTCTAAATATTCAAATGCATGATGTTTAGTAGTAAGTTATATATAACTTGTCACAAGAGTGACATTAAAAGTCTTGAAATAGTGAAGATAGTTTCTTCAAATTTCTGCAAATTTTCAGATTTGAAAGGTGTTTTGTCAATAATACAGGTTTGTCATGGAATAGCCAATATAATAAACGATTCCAGTATAATTTTTGTATTTATTTTTGAAACTTGATATTATTGTACCCACTTAAATAAAACATACAAATTTAATAATAAAGCATTGACTCTTTTTATTTCATTTTAATGCCCTCATGGTGGTATATTTGAGTCACAGCTTTGGTTGGTCGGTCGGCCGATATCCCGTCGGTTGGTTAGTTTTACAAAACCATAAGTTGTGGTTCTAACTACTTACAAGAGATTGCATTGAAACATGATCACCAAGAAAACACAAATTTGTTTGCTTTGTTCCAGCTGGCATTTGATATAAGTAATGAGATACTGACATTTGGGTACATGTGCCATTGCCTTTGCCTTACCTATCAAGGTTCTGTGGTGGTATTTATCACATTCAGTGAAAACTCTAGTTTGATTACATGACTAAGCCTCTCCCTTCCTCTAGGTTTTTGAATATCAAGAGAGACAAATACAAAATCAAAATTAGTGTCGGTAAATATTTATTAAATTTTAGATAAAATCATGGCATATAAGATGAAAATCCTTACAAATACTAATGTAAGTATCACACAGAATAACATAAAATATGCAATCATCCATATATACAAATTACATAACACGTTGTGGATGGACGTACCAGCCTCACCTAAAATGAAAATAAAAATAAGTAAATTATGACATGACTAGTGTATTCATTTGTTAATAAGTATAGAAACATTTCCAATGTTAATTGTGCTTTGCAAAATATTCTAGAATAATGTTCACAGGAAACATATCGGCTTTTGTTGCTTTTAACAATAATTATCCTTGACTTAGATTTCATGTATAAAAACTTGTCTTAAATATTTCAAATTTCAAAACCCTAAACACGTTTGTCGGAAACTAAAATTCAGACATCCATTTCGTACGACTTATAACCGCCCGAATAGTGTTCAAACACGGGTTTTCTATAATTTATTTGATTTTAATATATCTTTTATTGTAAAATTGAAATGAAATATGATAAAACTGTTCATTAGCGTATGCATGGCGCCAAATGGTAGGTCGTCACGCTCCTTTGTCTATACACGCCCAGACCAGAAATGGTAATTAATACGTCTTGCGAAATAGTTCCATTAGGACGCAATGATGGCATTTTTTTCTGCACAGCTTACAACCAAGTCAATAAGTGTGTACATTAATTAAGACAGTTATGCTATGTGACATTTCGCTTTAAACATTTTTTAAGCAAAATATTTGATCAAAATTCAAAGCCCTATATTTCTGGCGCTAAATACTACGTCGACGTGACGTCAACAGAATATCGTTGGGGTTATCAAATAGAATAATCTGTAATAACCTGTGTTCATCCAAGGATGTTTTGTTTAAAAACATTTTCCCTATTCTCCTGCCCACATGTCTTCCTTCGTGTTCATGAAGACTGGACCGAGTCTTTAAATTCTTTCCACAATATTTGCAGACAAAACGCATAGAGCCTTGGAAAGAAAAGTATATCATCACATAAACATTTAACATAACACGTACGTGAAAGATGTGAAGCGTTCGTTATTGTCAACTTACGACGCAAGACATTAGATGAGAAAATGCCAATTTTAGGAGTATGACCTTCGAATCAAATCCGTTACAATCTTCATGGCTGCATTACGCTGCGCAACTGAACACGATACTACGCATACAAAAAATGTTTATCATCTTTAAACTTAATCTTAAAATAAACGGATTATTCTAAAAATTCTAACATACTAAGATGTCTGTGCTACACTAACGCACGCGCAAGCAGCAGATAAACGGATTATTCTAAAAATTCTAACATACTAAGATGTCTGTGCTACACTAACGCACGCGCAAGCAGCAGATTTCCACCAGTTCAAAAACACTGCAGCTTCCAAAGGCTCTGGAAAACAAACATAACTTACAGAAACGTTTAACGTCAATCTAATGTGAATATTTTGTAATATTTGGCAACAGCTTGCAGCTGGACAACAACATAATAAAAATGTTCGTTCAAAGAACTCTTCAGGAAAACGTTCGTTGTATGCATCCAAAAAGTTTCTACAGCAATTCCTCTTTATATATATACTTTTCGCCCAGGCTTAGAATGCAGACGTGTTTTGTTTCAACGGAAGAAAGTGTTTTACACATTTGGTGTGTCAGCTACGCCACTTTCCAGCAAAACAGCTGAATAATACAGCGAGTTCGTTCAAAGAATCCTCTTCGTTTACGACAGAAAATACACGTTTTCGACTTTCAGGAAAAAACGAGAGGGATTCATGACAAAAGAAAGATATATTCTGGAAGCACAAGGAACGGCACATTCCGTAGACATACTGTTTTTATCGATATATAAATAGATAAATAGAAACTTACCACTTTTTAGGTTGAATCGAGAAGACAATGTTCGTTGGAGGAACTCTCCAGGTCACGTGATTATCCACACAGGGTAGGTCAGGATACAGGAAACAATTTTTTTTCTAACCTAATTTGTATATATTTCTGATAATGCTTGTTTTAAATAGTAAAAGAGTATTTTAATTAATATTTTTGAGGGAATTTCAGTAGGCTCAATGAAAAAAGGTGGTAAATCGGCATATATGCAGAATTGAAAACTTAAATGAATACTGAAATCCCCATTACCATTTTTTTCACATTTTAATACTCCCTTTCAGCTTTAAAAACTAGAAATCGAAAATTTATCTTAAGTGATATTGCTAGGATATTGCAGTTCCACTGGCCAGATAGCTCAATTGGCAGAGCAACCCAAAATTGAGGAAATTATGTATGGTAATTTGTGTTTTGGGGAGGTTCCAGGTTCGAATCCTGTCTGGCTGTGCGAACTGTCGCGTTGTGAAGTTAACTTTTTCCAGTTTTTATAGAAGATCTACAGATAAAATATGAAAAGGCATTTTATTTACTCTAGTTGCTGTTATACAGTATTTACCTTAATATTAATTTATTCCCCACTATTTTGTTTACTCTTGGGGGCATATTTGTACTCTTTGATTTTTTAGCTCTTGTGATCACTCGATGTCCAGCGTCTGTCGTCTATCTGTCATTATTTAGCTTGTGTATGCGATAGAGGCTGTATTTTTCAACTGATTTTCATGAAATTTTGTCAGAATGATAACCTTGATGGAATCTAGGCCAAGATCAAAAATGGGTCATCTAGGGTCAAAAACTAGGACACTAGGTCAAATCAAATAAAAGCCTTGTGTACGCGATAGAGGCTGTACATGTATTTTTCAATTGATCTGTTCATAAAATTATGTCAGAATGATTACCTTCATGAAATCTAGGTCAAATCTGAATATGGTCATCTAGGGTCAAAGGTCATATCTAAGAAAATACTTGTTTAAACTCAAAGACCACATTTTTTGTCCAACCTTAATTAAAATTGGCCAGAATATTTGTTTCCATGAAATCACTAGGTCAAAAATGTTTACACTGTTATGGTGTGATTCTCAGGGGAGCGACCTAGGGCCATCTTGGCCCTCTTGTTTTTAATTTTCTCAGGTGATCTTGGATGAGTAGCAGTGTGCCACATTTACAGATCTAGCTGCAACATTTGCAGTTTCTGGTTGTTCTGTTTTATTCTCTATCATTCCACTTTCACTATCATCTTTGGTGAAATATAACTTCACTGATAGAGAAGATTACTACTAACACTTTGTTTTTTTGGCCGTGCGACCATCTATTTGCTGCATCTTGCAGCAATTTTTTACTTGTTACACTATAGAGAGACTTTGCCACTCTATAATTGTGTAGAACCAGCCCGTCATTATCCACCGCTAACTCGACTATACACCAACACTGGGCCTCCGGGGATAATGCGAGAAGACTTTTAAAAACGTCAGTGCCGCAAACCTCAATAATAGAGTCCCAAACGCACGTGATGTTCTTATCGTTTGCTGCGCAAAAACACATCAAATGTATTATTTGATTGTAACATAATAGTCCACATCTTTTACACTTTACAACGTAGGATGAGGAAAGAAAATGTCCTACTGTATCCATCAGAAATGAGCATATATATGCCGTTTTCGGATTGTTTTTTGAGACGGACCACAGTGTCGCCGGATTGTTACATTTGATGACTTTATTCAGCTCTTGTTTTGAAGAAACCAATTTCTCAACACGTTCTGTGTTCGCCTTGTGAGTAATCACCGCTTGTAATGTTGCTTTCCAAGAATATTTCGATGGAAAGATACCTGACTCTTTATACATTTCTAAAGTGCCTTCCAAATTGTATTTTCGAAGAGGTTTGTATGCATCAGGTATGAATCCACATCTCTGATTGTCAAACAGAAGAAATTTTGTTAATCTGTTAATAAAAATGTGTTTTGCCAGATAATTACATGGTAGACGACATAATTGACCAAAGAACTGCAGTTTTCTATAATCTATGATATTCTCAATACTGTCAAGATTTATGGCACTTAATGCAAAGTCTGTTACTGTATTACGTCTGAATTTTTGCATGAACTTTACACAAAACCTATGAGCTTTTCTAGGCTAAGAATATCTGATGACGAATACATGTTCCATAATTCACAACCGTAAAGAGCTTTAGGTAAGACGATTGCACAGTAGATAGTTCTTGAAGTGATTGGGTTCAATTGCATGGGATGTATACCGCTATTTACAATGTTCAAAACTGTCCCTCTTAACTTGTTACCGGCATCATAAATTTGTTTTTGTGTCGACAAATGCTCATCACATTCAACACCCAGATGTGTGTAATATTCAGTCTCGTTTATGATTTCCTGTCCCATGTTAAACACACAATTTACAGCCTCTCTAGGATCTTTTTCAATTAAGATAGTTCTTTGAGGCCGTACTGTAGTAAATTTCGAGACGAGTGCGCGCATACTAGTCATACAGTCTCAAGTCCTCTATATTTAACGAAACAGTTATCTACTGCTTGCATCAACTTTGAAAATAAAAGATTAAATACAGTACAAATCAACCATAATAATTCGGTAGTGCTTGTTTTACGTTTAACAGTATTTAACAGTATTTCAGTCGCAACAAGGAATCGGTTAAACCGAATGATGCTCCCCGATGCATGTGCTTGAGGGAGATAATTCAAAAACTAGGTAAGGTAGAGTTATGGTTCTTTGACACTGCACTTCCCACCAATGGCCTCTATCATTTTTGAAGTGTCAATGAAATGCCATTGATACTTTTCAAGTAAGGCTCCGAACAAGCATTATTTGTATAAAAAGGGAGATAATTCAAAAACTAGGTAGAGTTATGGTTCTTTGACACTGAGCTTTCCGTCAATGGTCTCTATCATTTTGTGAAGTTTCAATGAAATGTCATTTATACTTTTCAAGTAATGCTGCGTACAAGGCTTATTTTGTATAATAAAGGGAGATTATTCAAAAGCTAGGTAAGGTAGAGTTATGTTTCTTTGACACTGCTCTTTGTCTCAATGGTCTCTATGATTTTGTGAAATTTCAATAAAATGCCGTTAATACTTTTCAAGTTATACTCCGGACAGACGGACGGACAAAGTGGCAACTATATGCTCGCCCTTCGTGGAGCATAAAAATAATAGTAATAATTTACGATTAACGAAAGTTAAGTGAATAATTGCATGCTCATACATAGCCCATTTTTTGTTATGTCACAATACACATTTTCCGAATTTATCCGTACATCTGTGCATAGAAAAAACTAAACTAATGCTTACACGTTTCTGAATGTTCATGTAAACGCCTGCAAATGATATTTTTGTTATTGGTATTGACAGGAATTTTTAGCATTAACCATAAAAATTTACAGTTCATGTTTATTTGAGTAAATCCAGTGTACCTTCAAGCAAAACACTGCGGAAAAATGAAAGACATTGTGGTTTTCCTATGGAATGTCAGGCCAATTTCTAAATATACCATTCAAACTTGTGACGATAAATTCTTATTAATTTAAGTGACTATTCTAGATCCTCCTAACACATTTTATCCAATACCCTAAATTTTCCGTTGAAAACCTTGGCGTTAGCCGTATTGAAAAAAAAAACTGTAAAAAAAAACCAGGATGTTCCTTTTAAAATATAAAAGTTTATAGCACCCTACGTATAACAAATTGCCTTCATTTCTTGTGTTAGAAGCCAGTTTGAAGCATTTGCTCACATTTGTTCAGTCTGTGAGACTGCCTATTGGAAAAGACAAACAATTGCAAATAAGGATGTACTTACATGAACCTTAGTTTTGTCGCAGTATTTTTAAATTTTGTAGTCGTATATTCTGTTTTATTTTATGCTTTCGGATGAAATACTGAGATTTTAGTGAAAGAAAATCTAACAAATTCCAAGTGAATGATATCAAATATATTTTTCAGTACTCCAGTTGGGACATTATATATATTTCCCCTTTGGGTGCCTCAAGCACTGTCATCAGTTATGATAATAACTTAAATAAGAGTAGTTTCGGGTGCACAAATAAAATTCATATTGAAAGCAAGTTTTCCTTAGTTTTCAGCTTCCGCCTCGCCGCTATGCGCCGTGTATTAACCAGTTTAAAGGAACGAAAATAATATCACATATTTAGTATGATTTTGGACTTACCAGTAGCTGTATCCGATAATATATTAAGTGTCTGTTCTGTAAGTCTTCTTGCAATAAATTTGAAGATTTTCTGGCAAAGTCATGTACAACCCAACAAAAACTGTCATTGAACTAATAAATCACAACAACAGTATATTGCCAGGCATGTGAACAAATAACCCATTTTCTCATTCAGTGCAAAAGCAGCAGCTCTCCGATTCCAACTACGCTTTCAGTGAAACATTATCCTCATCCGTCATACCCTTGTAAATTTTAAAGGCCTAGATTCACTACTATATAAGTGTCCACCCCCCCCCCCCCCCCCCCCCCCGCCACCCCCAAATCCAATATACAACTCCCATCTTATCTGCTGCTTATCAGCGATTATGTAACAGTAACTGATTAGAGGGCAATTAGCACAGCAGGGACCCCAACTAGACCATGAAGATGTGTGCAGTGGAGTTGAAAGAAATTAATTTTTCTTCAGCGAATGTGGAATGATAATAATAATAATTATTATTTTGATATTATATAGATGATAATAACTATTACTTTAATGTTATAGTAATAATAATAATAATAATAATAAAAATAATCATAATAATTATAATTATTATTATTATCATAATTATTATTATTTATCCCCCAGCCAAAGGCGAAGGGGATATTAGAAATGCTCTCCGTCCGTATGTGCGTGCGTGCGTGCGTCCGTCCGCAACGATCGTTGTCCGGAGCATAACTCCAAAAGTACTGGAGAGATTTTCTTCAAACTTCATACACTGATAGAACACATTGGGAGGAAGTGCAGTGTGCAAGAATAATAACTCTACCTTGCCTATTTTTTTAGTTATTCCCCTTTATCTTATTTTCTAAAAAAATTTTGTCCGGAGCATAACTCCAAAAGTACTGGAGGGATTTTCTTCAAACTTCATACACTGATAGAACACATTGGAGAAAGTGCAGTGTGCAAGAACAATAACTCTATCTTGCCTATGTTTTGAGTTATTCCCCTTTTTCATATTTTCTTTAAAAAAATTGTCCGGAGCATATCTTCTTCATGCATGGAGGGATTTTGATATATCATGGCACAAATGTTCATCACCACAAGGCGGAGTGTCACGCGCAAGAACCAGGTCCCTAGGTCTAAGGTCAAGGTCACACTTAGAGGTCAAAGGATACAAAAATGAAAACCTTGTCCGGAGCATTTGTTCTTCATGCATATAGGGATTTTGATATAACTTGGCACAAATGTTCACCACCACGAGACTGAGTGTCATGCGCAAGATCCAGGTCCCTAGGTCTAAGGTCAAGGTCACACTTAGAGGCCAAAGGTCAGATACAAGAATGACTTTGTCCGAAGCATTTCTTCTTCATGCATGGAGGGATTTTGATGTTACTTGGCACAATTATACACCATCATGAGACGAAGTGTCATGCGCAGTTCCCTTCTTTAGAATTACTTCCCTTTGTTGTTACTTTAAATAGCTTTTATTGTAACTTTTTCATTCCTAGTCATAGGGAAAAATCGAGACCACTTTTCTGTAGTACAACATGCATGCATCCAATTTTGTGGTGTATTTTGACCAATCTCTACCTGGTAAAGATTTTTGTGTGGACTTTTTTTTTTTTTTTTTTTTTTAAGATTAACTTCCCTTAGTTATTACTATAAATAACTTATATTGTAACATTTTTATAATTGACCGTAGGGAAAAAACAAGACCACTTTTCTGTGGTACAACATAGATGTTACTTTCCAATTTTAGGTGTATTTTAAGGTATCTCCACCTGGTAAGGAGTTTTTTGTGGACTTAGAAAAACAAAAGACTTACAATAATTACTAAACAACCACAAAATTAAAATTCCATTTGCAAATACAGCTGCTAGAGTAAAGAAATTTGCTGTGACGGGCGTATATTGTGACATTCTGGCACACTTGTTCCCTGTTAGCTTTCCATTCCTTCTTTTTATACAGTAGCCATATAGAAAAACATAATAGCTATACTGTTCATGAAAATTAGTAGTATAGGCGTCTCTTTGGCATCAATACTGCGCATGCGCGGCGGCCATCTTGGATCTATGACGTCATGCGCAGCGGCCATTTTGAATTCTATTTTTAGAGTGACATCTTTTTTCTATTTTAAGAATGACCTCACTCTACTATCTATATCTCCCAGAAGTATATAGAGCTGACTCATATACCTATCTAGGGCGTGATCGCGCACATTGAGGGTCAGGTACTCAGCCCTAGACGGGGAGATAACAAAAACACAAAATATTTCAAGAAAATCAAATAGATATTAATTATACTTGAACATATAGGTTTATTTATAACCTAATTGAATAATTACATTGTATGGTAAACAAAAAACTTATTTAATAATAATCTAAAGTAAAATATGTATCACTTGTTAAATTAAAAACATAAAGCTTTATTTAAGATAGCTACGTTAGAAGTAACGTTAACTGAAAATAAAAGGCTACTTTTTTGCTTACGATGTTTCCTCCTAGGCGTCCACTAAGTAAATGACCATGTATTTGTTTTAACAAGAGGTCATTCAAATGAACACATAGTCTAATTTTAGAATGAACTTCCGACCTCGGTGAAACTACTATTAGGTACTGTATACCCATAACGATGGTCATTAATCAAACGAGTCTTTGATGGTTGAGCTTTGGTATTCATGCGTAAATTTATACCGGATGAAAAAGTCATTAAATTCTCCATTTGGCTCTCACGCGTGAAAGTGCACATCCTGCATCTCTGAGTCCATGTGGTAAACTCATTATCTTATCCGAAATAGCGCTGAAGCGTGATAAAGCACTTTCTGCCACTCTGAGTCCATGTGGTAAACTCATTATCTTTTTCGGAATAGCGCTGAAGCGTGATAGGGCACTTTCTGCCTCTCTGAATACATGTGGAAAACTCATTAAGTTTCCTGACTTGGAATTCACGCGTGACAAAGTACTCGATGCCTATCGGAGCAAGTATGGGGAAAACACATTAAATTTCCTGACTGGGAACTCGAGTATTAGTGCCTCTTTCATACCATCAATAATATGATGTTAAAGAAGATTTTGATAGTTTTCTAAAAAAAATTGCCAACATTTTCAATGACCATCTAGAGTTTTAGAACCGGTAAGGTACTTTTTGAGAAGGTTGCTAAATAAATCATCAAAATTAAGACGTTTTAGGGTCCATTTTTACATTTTGGGTATCAGACATTTTTGAAGCCTATAGAGTACACATTACCGTAACCTAGGTGCCAACCGGAAATGAAGTCATAAAATTTCAAAGTCATCATAACGGCTCGGGACCGGTACCGTTAGAAAGATCTTTTCGAGTAGGTTCGGAAAATATGTACTATTATGGGTCTATCTCTATCCGTTTTCCAGATATTGCGACGAGTACTATAAGTGGGTATACTCAAACCGGAAGTGAATTCAATCATGCGTAAAATTCACATATCTGCGAGTTCCTGGACGCGAACCTGGTCAGGTAAGGTACCATTGCAAAGGTCTCCACAAGAAGATTCGTAAAGTGTATACTTTGATCATCGTATTTCCAAAAGGAACCGAATAATGAGCCAAAATCACTCAAGCGTTAAAACCCGGCTAACTCCTTCATTATTGAACAAAAGCTAGGCATGTAGGGTATCTAACCAAAGGTTGATAAGTACTATAAGGCAATAAACTTAAACCGGAAGTCAAATCACTCATGCGAGAAATACGTCAAAGTAAGCTTACCCGATCCATACACTTTGATATCTAAAATGGCAGTGAATGAATTTACAGGGAGAAATATAACAAATAGAGCCAAACGAACGTTCTGACTAGTCAGTAAAGGTTATAGCAATGCTCTGATTGGCTAGTGATATGACGCATTCTGATTAGTTTAAATTCTCAAAGAAAGGCTAGCTTACATGTTAAAACTTGTCATGTGCGCGATAGCTGGGTTCAAAGCCGTTCCAAACTAGAATATCTATTTTAACTGGCTAATCAAAAGGAATGACCACTGCTACTAAAAATACCTCGAATGAAAAGTATATAATAACGCTTTCATCAGACAAAATCATTCTGAAGTCAAATCATGGAAAATAGTTCTGGAGTATTCGAGAATATAATGAATTCCTTCGCTGCTGAACTAAAGGAAGTGTGTCCAGTACATCACAAAGTATGGATTAATGAAGTGCATTACAGTAAAGTATATTTTGGGTTTTCCGAAGTCATTTGGGTAGAATTATTAACAGCCTATATAAGAAACAGGACGACTTTGAATGTAGATTTCTTCACCATCCACACTGGTGATCCGTATACGGACATGGGTATTAATTTGCCTAGCGTTCATTATTTGGTAGACATAGAGTGTGCTTTACGCGACTTTCTGGAAGCGAAGGGGTGTCTCTATGTTAAGTACAAGAACATAACAAAAACAAGAATTGAATTCGATATGAATTACTCCACATGGATGTACATGCTCCGAAACTACATGAGCAAGTATCATCCGAAAATAGAACTCAAGTGGTGCGAACATAGCTTGCAACCAAATTCCTATTGCTCCTGTAACATCAGTACGGAACCTGAAGGACCCGAAAATATCTACATAGATGTACTTACTATGCTCTGTGATCATCATGCAAACAGAAATTGGTAGATTTAAAAGCGTGTTTGAGTGAAATTCGTTGCTGACTTGTGTTGATCAAAATGTGTATGAAGGACAGACTAAAGAGACAGTGTGATAAAGAATAAGTGATAGATGTGTTATCATCGGATCTCTGTAGAAAAATATTTTCCGACTGTGTAGAAAAACCCTTCATACCGTTATATTACATGTTGGACTATGAGCCGTATAGAATGGTTCTTAGTAAAATAACAGCACAAAAGTTTCCACAAGAAGGCACAAAACAATGGTTAAAGCAAAAGAGCACTTTTATATCTTTTAAAGACACTTTAATCGACATGATTCGATTTCGTAAGATGCATTTGAGTATTGAGGTGAAAGTAACTGGATGACTTATATTCCTGAGAACGAGGAAATAGCGCTTTATGTCAACGATGCGATACGAGGTGGTGGCCAAGAATTTCTATACGATTGGTTTCCAGTCCAAGAGAAGATTAATAAACATAATCTTATTTTACTTACGAAATCTGTAGATATTATTGATGCAATTCTTCATTTAGAACTGCTAGAGACGCTTATTGCGAAGCATGATATCAATTTGTGAAGCGATGTTGAAGAAATAAAATACAATAAAGGAATATGTTGTTTTATTTGTGTATACCACAACACCTACCGACGCTTCATCTTTTCTTTCAAATCAAATTCGAACGTATGGGTTATAAATAACAAAGACATATTGTTCTTTCAATCTTTTATTGCCAAAGCTTGTATCACTAATATAGGTTACATGTATCAACTAAAATAAGAAAAAATAAAGTCATCATTCAACTTCTTGCAATACACATCAAACGGTTTTACAATGTCCTTCATTTTTTGTCCAGAACATCGGTTCATAATGTAATATACGCAATACAGCCCGCATATGTTTGAATCTGTATCCTGTATTTGACTGAAGTTCATTCAGTAACGCTTCTTTAACACTTGCTCAAAATGAACTTTGTAGTGCTCTGGTCTATTACCTAGTGAATCGAAAAATTCGTAGGGTCCCCGTTTAGGAAAATAAAAGGCCATCCTGATCCCTGGCTCGTGTCTGTATTTGAGATAACGTATTGTCCCCTACGTATCTGAAGTTGATTCGCAGCACATATTGTCACAGGGTACTCTTTTAACATTTCCTCGAGTTCATAGTTATTCATTTTAGAATGTATAGGTGTTCCAATCTAAAGTATCTTGGGTCATATTTTCGCGATATTTCTTACGTCGTGGGCTGTCTAAATCACGACTCAAAGGTGTGTCCAAAGTATCCCTATGTCGCTTTAGATCACTATGCTTTCGTGACCGTCTGATTTCCGACCTAGCAATATCAACCGCTTGGGCTACGGGTGTCACAAGTTTTACTGTGGGGAGATCTTTCCCTTTTTGTTCTTGTGCTTCTCTTTCTTGTTTCTCTTTTAGTTCAGCCATTTTTCTTCGATGTGCACCGCTTCCTACAATGTAACGGCCCATATGATCAGGATACACATATCCGTCCCTCAAGTCTTTGAAGTGTTGTATCCATTTTTCCGGGTCCGGTTTATCCGGTACCCATTTTTCTTGTTTATAATCGTATACATCTATGGAACCCATTTTGGCGTGGTGAAAAGTTAAAGCACGCCAATCCTTCTTACAACGTTCATTCATCATCATCCGATTCTTCATCGTCTTCACTTTCTTTATTATCATCTATTGAATATTCTTCTTTGCTTTTATGATCGGGCCACAACTCATCAAACAGGTCTTTTCTAAGGGCAATGGCTTGCCTAATAGGTTCTTTGACAGTCATGCCGTGCTGACTTCTTAGATTTTTAGCCGACTGTAGAATCTGCTGCTGAGTAAGGTCGTTTTGTAGCTCATAAAAGTCAATTAGAAATCGGGCATAATTTTGTCTCAGTCTCTTTCTTAATTTAGGCAATTCATCATTAGCAGTGCAGCGGTACGCTTCTTTAAAAGTGAGCCCTTGTTCTGTATAGTTGTTAACTTTAGCTTTAAATTGTTCTTTAATAGATTGTCTGAGAGGATCCTGAAAACGCTTATCCCATATCTCACGGCGTGAGCGCTCTTCTATAATCTCAACTTTTCTACGTTTACCTGGAGGTCCCTTGATCAAAGATCGTTTCTTTACAAAGCTTGTGTCACTATTTCGGTTTTCTGTTTCATCATCACTATCATCTTAATCATCATCATCATCATGATGGTCATCATAATTCTCCTCCTTATCTTCAACCTTGTCATCATTTTTATCAGATAAGTATCCTTCACCATTGAAATAGTCTTCTTGTTTATATTCATCATCTGTTCGTTTTCTCTTTTCTGGAGTGGTTGCCTCAAAAATGTTTTCACGTAAACGGTGTTGTTCTGGGGTGCTCGATTTTAAGTCTATTACCAAATAACCGTGAGGTCTTGATGTCGCTCGTTCAAACCGTTTCATAAAGATGTTACTAGACGAAGGATATATTCTTCTTGCCAATGTAGCTACTTGCTGTCTATCAATAGGATTATTAAATAGCACCAGATACTGCGTATTCAAAGCGATATCTCTGCAGGCTTTACCTTGAGGAAACAAATTTTGGGTGAAATATACGACAGATATGTTCCTGTGGTGACTGCCCTTAGTAAAGAGATCAGCAATTCTTTGATCGCATTTAGCTTCAGTCATCAAGTCGTCAACGACCAGCAGGTTCCTTTGACTAACATTTAAATATTGGGAATCATTCAAGTAGTCTGGAATACCTTGTACAAATTCGACCCCGGGGATTTCACGCTGAAGTTCATCATACAATGGTTGCCATTGTCCAAAACACCATATGATACGCTGAGGCTGAGGTCTTACAAGATTTGATGATAACAGTTACCTTGTCCATTCAGTTTTTTCCACTACCACTTGGTCCTGAAACGACCATAGAAAATGGATGTTGAAACGTCGTCTCTTTTGAAGTGTTCAATATTTGTAATGGAGGTGAAAAACTGTCAGTGGCTTCGTCATTTCCATGGACATGACGTTGATGTCTCAGCATAGCTTCGCGCCTAGAGAATGACTGGTGACATAGAGGGCACTTATTCATTTGTGAAGTAGATGTAAAATTATTTTCATACAACAAGGCATTGCTTTGTGTTTTTACAAATTTTAAATGCCATTCTTACGCTTTTAAAACATATTTTGCTGTCAGAATTATTTGTCAGTAATGGTGATGGTGCGGTGGTGGTGGTGGTGGAGGTGGTTGTGGTTGTGGTGGTGGTGGCGGTGGTGGAGGTGGAGGTGGTGGTGGAGGTGGTGGTGATGGTGGAGGTGGAGGTGGAGGTGGTGGTGGTGGAGGAGGTGGTGGTGGTGGCGGTGTGGTAGTGGTGGTGTGTTGGTGATGGAGGTGGTGGTGGTGGTGGTGATTGTGGTGGTGGAGGTAGTAGTGGTGGTGGTGGTGGCGGTAGTGGTGGTGTTGTGGTAGGGGTGGGTGTGGTGGTGATGGAGTAGCTGGTGGTTGTGGTGGTGTGGTGGTGGTGTAATGATTGTTGTTATAGTATTTCTAGTCTTTGTGTCGATATGTAATATTCTTAATGCTTTGTGCTTCAATGATGGCTGCTTCGATTTTAGGAAGAAGTCATATGATTGATTTCCACTGCTTAAGGTAAAGTTGTATTCCGATGATACTTACGGTGTGATTTATAAAACGTCTCAAATCCACTAGGATTTCACTATCTCTGTTGCAGACAGTAATATATACGTTTTGCTGTATAACGATCTGCTTTTTATAGTGACAGGCAGTCTGGTTTTCGTTCACTTTAATTTCATAATCTACGTGTGTAGTTGAATTCTTAGTCGCAAACGCTAAAGCGAAAGGCAAGGTAAATATAACAACAAGCATAATCGTGCATATGGTGATTGCTTTTTGTCTTTTGATGATGACATTTGAATGGCGAGAGTTTTCCATACTGTAAGCTTTGACGTCTAAAGTCAGACTGATCTGACAAACTAAAAGCGTGCTTTAATATATCCGTTTCGAAGGGACACATTTTCAAAGCAAGGCTTATGTAAAAAGGGGGTGATTTTATTGGCTAGTTAAAATAGATATTCTAGTTTGGAACGGCTTTGAACCCAGCTATCGCGCACATAACAAGTTTTAACATGTAAGCTAGCCTTTCTTTGAGAATTTAAACCAATCAGAATGCGTCATATCACTAGCCAATCAGAGCATTGCTATAACCTTTACTGACTAATCAGAACGTTGCTCAGACTCTATTTATTTTACTTTACCCCGTGAATTCGTTCATTGTCATTTTTTATCTCAAAGTGTAAGGATCAGGTAAGCTTACTTTGACGCATTTCTCGCATGAGTGATTTGACTTCCGGTTTAAGTTTATTGCCTTATAGTACTTATCAAGACCTTTGGTTAGATACCCTACATGCCTAGCTTTTGTTCAATAATGAAGGAGTTAGCCGGATTTTAACGCTTGAGTGATTTTGGCTCATTATTCGGTTCCTTTTGGAAATACGATGATCAAAGTATACGAATCTTCTTGTGGAGACCTTTGCAATGGTACCTTACTTGACCAGGTTCGAGTCCAGGAACTCGCAGATATGTGAATTTTACGCATGATTGAATTCACTTCCGGTTTGAGTATACCCACTTATAGTACTCGTCGAGACCTTCGGTTAGATACCCAACATGCCTATGTTATCTTTAATAATAAAGGCGTGAAGCCGGGTGTTTCCGGATGAATGATTCCGGTTTTAATCCCAATATCTGGAAAACGGATAGAGATAGACCCATAATAGTACATATTTTCCGAACCTACTCGAAAAGATCTTTCTAACGGTACCGGTCCCGAGCCTTTAAGATGACTTTGAAATTTAATGACTTCATTTCCGGTTGGCACCTAGGTTACGGTAATGTGCACTCTATAGGCTTTTCAAAAATGTATGATACCCAAAATGTAAAAATGGACCCTAAAACGTCTTAATTTTGATGATTTATTTAGCAACCTTCTCAAAAAGTCTCTTACCGGTTCTAAAACTCTAGATGGTCATTGAAAATGTTGGCACATATTTTAGAAAACTATCAAAATCTTCTTTAACATCATATTATTGATGGTATGAAAGAGGCACTAATACTCGAGTTCCCAGTCAGGAAATTTAATGTGTTTTCCCCATACTTGCTCCGATAGGCATCGAGTACTTTGTCACGCGTGAATTCCAAGTCAGGAAACTTAATGAGTTTTCCACATGTATTCAGAGATGCAGAAAGTGCCCTGTCACGCTTCAGCGCTATTCTGGAAAAGATAATGAGTTTACCACATGGACTCAGAGATGCAGTAAGTGCACTTTCACGCGTGAGAGCCAAATGGAGAATTTAATGACTTTTTCATCCGGTATAAATTTACGCATGAATACCAAAGCTCAACCATCAAAGACTCGTTTGATTAATGACCATCGTTGTGGGTATACAGTACCTAATAGTAGTTTCACCGAGGTTGGAAGTTCATTCTAAAATTAGACTGTGTTCATTTGAATGACCTCTTGTTAAAACAAATACATGGTCATTTACTTAGTGGACGCCTAGGAGGAAACATCGTAAGCAAAAAAGTAGCCTTTTATTTTCAGTTAACGTTACTTCTAACGTAGCTATCTTAAATAAAGCTTTATGTTTTTAATTTAAAAAGTGATACATATTTTACTTTAGATTATTATTAAATAAGTTTTTTGTTTACCATACAATGTAATTATTCAGTTAGGTTATAAATAAACCTATATGTTCAAATATAATTAAAATCTATTTGATTTTCTTGAACTATTTTGTGTTTTTGTTATCTCTCCGTCTTGGGCTGAGTACCTGACCCTCAATGTGCGTGATCACGCCCTAGATAGGTATATAAGTCAGCTCTATATACTTCTGGGAGATATAAATAGCAGAGTGAGGTCATTCATAAAATAGGAAGATGATGTCATTCTAAAAAAAAAATTCAAAATGGCCGCTGCGCATGACGTCATTCTTACGCATGCGCAGTCGTGACCCCAAACCGATGCCTATACTACTAAAATTAATAAAATTTAGCAGTAAACCGCCTCACCACTGACTTATTCTTTCTTCCACATCTTTAAAACCCCTGATGCGGACCACAACTAAACGGTTCTTCAAAGCTTTCCCCAAAATTAATACTTTCAGACACTAACTTGCCAGGAACTTTAGCCTTCAATTATAATATGCCCGGCGGGGGGATTAGCCATGTCTAACATGGCTCATGTTATTATTATATTTCATATAGGATGATAAAAGATACAGTAACAATATTGAAAATAATAATGATAATAAAACACAAGTATAGTGAAAACTTCATGAGTTCTTTGTGCTGACAAAAAAATAATATAAAATCATTGTGTTCCATCTATACTCAATTTTTATTTTCAGTTTGTTGCCAAAAGTGACTTTTTCACGCTTTGCTTTGTTACTTTGAAATGCACATACTGTTTTCAATTTTAGACAAATGTTATCTACAGTATTCTGCCAGCTTTAGATGAGTGAAAGTCACATTTTTCTGAAATATCACAATTCTCCAGAGAGAATTTGAAAAAATAAAAACTTGCATATTTCTTTAAGAAAGTTTCTCATTATTTTATTATTGTGAAAATAAGTTTCTGATTATTTTATTATTGTGTTTGATCAACAATATTTTTCTTTACATAGAAATGCCCCCCCAAAAAACTAGTATAACTTTAAATGTTATTAATTATTCATTAATTTAAAATGAATTACATTGTTTCTCCTTCTCACTAAATGATGCACTTGAAAGGTAGACTGACTCTCCAATAAACAATGACCCTTGTTTATTGGAACCATACTGTGATGGTCATTAGCCCCAACTGTGCTGGTGAAGACAGAAATCCCTTGGCCCACTGCCAAAATCTAGGCCTTTAACACCAAGAAAGTTTCCTTGCACACGCTTAAATAAAAAGAACAGAAGCACTTTACCCTTGCCATGAATTAAAATAAATCCAGTTTTTGTTTCCAGAATGTCACAAAATTTATTTCCTCCCGCCGCCACTCGTGAGAATACTACTCACACCCTATAAACGACTGTACTCCCCCTCTTCCTCTTGCGAGTGATCAAAACAATAAACAGACACGCGAAAGGTAAGAATCGTCTTCAAATGCATTATTTTGCTTTATACTGTATGTGTATTTAAGTTAAACGATATGTCTAACATAAATATGTGTATATGGTGATATAATAGATGAAACTGACAGGTAATGTTTACAAAATGTTGACGGATCACACTCATTGCATGAAAATTCACTCGACCAAGTCACGAAACTGATGAATATGACGCCAAATTGATTTGTAATCCAATTATCCATGATGTTTTCTGTAATAAGTATGCATAATCCATAAATATATGTAAATAAAATGTTTCGTATCTGTTGCGCTTTTGAATGAAATTAACTTTTATCTAGTCAGTGGAAAAAACATTCACTGTATGCCGACTTGCCAATTTTGATATTTGATCTGAACGCGTATTTGCGAGTGATACTGTATTCCATCTTGCGAGTACAATACGCGATTTATGTCCTTAAAAGGTGTAAGTGAAATAAAAAAAAAATATGCATACAAAATTGTTTCTTTTGATCAGTCGTCATGTTTAAAATGTCATTTAATGTCGAACCCCTCGTGCGATGCTTGTACTAATCCATTATGGGTGGAGGTGGAGTGTCTGTGACTCGCTATCCTACTTAATCAAATAATCAATTGAATGCTTCAGCGTCGTTTACATGCAAGTACTCAGTGTTGGTTTAACACACATATACTATCACAAAATACGAATTAGGAACTGGATGTATACCCTGGGTCCCTACTATGTCATGCAAGAAATTAACCGTCGATTCCCTAAAGAAATCACGTGAAGAAATGTTACCTTACGATTTCAAAATATCGATGAGATGAGACAGGAGGGGACTATAGGTTGACCCCCGTCTGTCTGTCCGTCTGCAACAAAATGATCCTCTGATTTAAAAAAAAAAGAAAAAACCATTTTTCCCGCAAGTATCCTGCGAATAAACGTATAAATAGAAAAATGATAACGAAAACATTATCGGAAAAGTCGATTTAGTCCTTATAAGTAATTCAGAGTTTACTTCATGGTAAATTAGTCAACAAGATTCAAAAGTAGTTCAACTATTTTGTCACGAATGGCCTAATGGTTTAACTAACCGATTCCCCCTTCCTCAATAATAACATAAACATGATATCGTTACAAATACCGTGCGCGAGTAGTACAGCCGTCGTGTTTACTACCTGTCAAGATGTACCCCTATTTCTCATACATTTGATAGTGATAACGTACACACGCCGGGAATCTGTCCTTGCGGATTTGGTCGTTTTCATTGCTAGGCCTTGCTCAACCCACTTCCGTTGTTTTAATCAAAGGTCTGAAGGGCCTGAGAGTCGGCTAATGATTGATGTACTGGTAGTATAGTCTACCAGTTTCAGTTTGTTTTTAATTGTTTTTTCCCAACTGAACAGAGATTTTGTTACAATAGATGAAACTGACATTCAATTGATGCCTAGTAAAACTTTGATTGACGTTATACAAGTATTTGAACCCAATATATTTCTCTAAAATTAAAGAGTGGTTCGCAAAAATAAAAATGTTGAAAGTACAAACTACAATTTTACAGCTGACACTAAGATACTGCCCATGACTATATATTTTTTCCAGTAAACATTCGCTTCCGGCATTACCAAAACAGGCAATTATCGGCTGGTATATACTCGTACATGATCAAATTTGAATATGACAATTTATATATTGAAATTCATAAGTTATAGCGTGGATTGTCACATACAATTTGTATCGGACGGATGAAAGAACTGTTCAGATATTTTACAGATAACTGGCCTGGCGATAACCGTGTCACACGCTAGGTATTGTTCAATCATATTATTGTATCATAGCTCGGTGTTTTTTTTAACAAATTTGGTGCAGGTAATTCGTATACTCTGAGTACAGGGTGCGGTAACTAAAAGTGTGCAGGTATTTAATACCCGCACGCTAGTTACCGCACTGTTAGATAGGAAAGTATGCCAGCGTGTCTGGAACAGTAGACAGCAAAGTGTATTTTATTGATTTTCTGCTCTAGCATTGGTTTATTTTACCTGGGCTTTACACATTTGTAAAGCAAGGATTTTAAGTACTCACTGAACTGCTGTATATGGCAATGTGGACCGCCTACAACTACCATATATGGATGGCTATGATACAAAACAGAAAGAACATTAAAACTCTCGGGTAAACGATTTATACTCGGGGGCTACGCCCCCTCGTACAAATCGTTTACCCTCGAGTTTCAATGCTCTTTCTATTACTAAGTGATGTGAATTTAAAGTTTACTTACTTTTGCGTTTAAAGATATGTAAATGTTGCTGAGTGTCAATATATAGTGTCATGAATGTTTACACTGACAGGAAAATTGCGCATTCGAAACTAAGGGAAGTTACTCGGACTAGCTACCAATTTCGGAAAAGATAACCGATATTAATAAATGCAGTTCTTTTTTAGTTAAAACCATCATTTATTCTATATTAGACCTGTTAACCCCTTCAAAACCATGTCAGTTGTCCAAAAGTCCACGCACTTTCAATTATCCATTTTGATTCATGTAGACAGACAGGCCCAGACTGGGCTGAAGAATGTTTGAGCCGTTTTTACGTGGTCGGTAGTAGGCTGGGTGCAGGGAGGGGTGCAGTCACATTTTGAAATGGGCATTTTGGCAGGTGGTAAAAGGGCAAATGTGTCAAACTGTAAAGTGGCAATATGGGGGGAGGGTGTGGGAGGATACCCCTCCTGCAAGTAGGGTTTGGTGTATCACCACAAGAAAATTTTGAAAATGTAGACCCTTGGTGCGATTTCTAACTGAAATTTTTTATGTTTCACTTTCTAAATATAACCTAGATTCTTTTTAGTATAACAATATCCAAAGTATGAATGACTGTCACTTCATATTTTTACTTTCAGGTCATGCCTCAGGACTAGAATGTAAGTCTGATATTGATTCTATGTATGTGTTATAAAAATAAATTCTAGAATCATTTCTGTTACAATAATTTCTATCATGTCTGTTACTTGAATGTTAAAATTTCATAACACAGCTCGATATTTACCCAAAATATTATATCCGGATACGATTACACTTTTCTTTATACCGCCAAAATCTCCAGTGTCAACAATATGTTTTACAAATTGTGATGACATGAAGACAGTTTAGCAGCAATTGGCAGTATCTGACATTGAAGTTTACTGTGATATTACCTGTTATATAAATCATTTCATAAAAAAATTGTTTCGTTTCGTCAAAGCAGTCATAGACGATCTACTTCCCATTTCAACAAGAGCTGTCCGTAAGACAGCCAAGCTCGACTATTCGAAATATTGCCCCAGACGCAGGAAAATATTACCCAAAAAGGTATAATATCAAAAGAGTTTTAAGTTCAAAAGGGGGAATAATTTGACCAAAATGCATATCAGTTATGGGACTTGCTGCTATCAACTAGTTTTATAACCCCGAAGGCACATGTGGAGTTTCAATTCAATATCTGCATTAGTTTTGGAGATAGAAACTTGCATGTAAAACTTTAACCAGAATTTTAAAAGTTAAAAAAGGGGGCATAATTTGCCCAAAATACATGCCAGAGTTATGGGACTTGACCCAGTGAGGTTGGTAATTGATCTAGAAAAAGAAAAAATAAGTTTCAAATCTATATGCCTTTTAGTAATGGCTGTATGTACTTGCACGCAAAACTTTAACCAGAATTTTCTAAGTCCAAAAGGGGGCATAATTTGGTCAAAATGAAGGTCAGAGTTATGGGACTTGCTGCTATCAACTAGTTTTATAACCCCGAAGACACATGTGAAGTTTCAAATCAATATCTGCATTAGTTTTGGAGATAATAACTTGCATGTAAAACTTTAACCAAAATTTTCTAAGTCTAAAAGGGGGCATAATTTGCTCAAAAAACATGTCAGAGTTATGGGACTTGACCCAGTGAGGTTGGTAATTGATCTAGAAAAAGAAAAAATAAGTTTCAAATCTATATGCCTTTTAGAAATAGCTGTATGTACTTGCACGCAAAACTTTAACCAGAATTTTCTAAGTCCAAAAGGGGGCATAATTTGGCCAAAATGAAAGTCAGAGTTATGGGACTTGATGCTATCAACTAGTTTTATAACCCCGAAGACACATGTGAAGTTTCAAATCAATATCTGCATTAGTTTTGGAGATAGTAACTTGCATGTAAAACTTTAACCAAAATTTTCTAAATCTAAAAGGGGGCATAATTTGCTCAAAATACATGCCAGAGTTATGGGTCTTGACCCAGTGAGGTTGGTAATTAATCTAGAAAAAGAAAAAATAAGTTTCAAATCTATATGCCTTTTAGAAATAGCTGTATGTACTTGCACGCAAAACTTTAACCAGAATTTTCTAAGTCCAAAAGGGGGCATAATTTGGCCAAAATGAAAGTCAGAGTTATGGGACTTGGTGCTATCAACTAGTTTTATAACCCCGAAGACACATGTGAAGTTTCAAATCAATATCTGCATTAGTTTTGGAGATAGTAACTTGCATGTAAAACTTTAACCAAAATTTTCTAAGTCCAAAAGGGGGCATAATTTGCTCAAAATACATGTCAGAGTTATGGGACTTGACCCAGATAGGTTGGTAATTGACCTAGAAAAAGAAAAAATAAGTTTCAAAGCTATATGCCTTTAATTGATGGCTGTATGTACTTGCATGTAAAAACTTAACCAATGTGTGACGCCGACGCCGACGCCGACGCCAGGGTGAGTAGAATAGCTAGTCTATTCTTCGAATAGTCGAGCTAAAAACTACAAGAAAATACAATTTAATGTTTCGCCGATTTGTTTATTTCTCGAAAAATAAGAAATAAAATCATTTTTAAAATCAGTAGTAATTAAACAAACCAGTAAGAGCTTCTTTTCCCGGTAATTTATCCGCTTACTGACTGCAAAATTCAACCCATGTGTCATCATGAAACGCAGAATGGGTGACGGTTTCATTTTTTAGCGACCTGAATCGTAAGCAAATTATCCGAACCAGTCAAAATTCCAGAAAGGTTACGATTTAGAACGAAGTTGTATGTAAACGTTTGCATTTTTCGCAACTCGCGATTTTGCATCATTTTGATCTAGCCTTTCTTCGTAGTATTTTTTCGGTGAACCGAAGTCCATATTTTCAAGGCAAAGTCGTAGAAGCGTTGTTATAAACAGGTCACGTGTGTTCGCCGACAAGTGCCCAGAATGTAATTAGGATTCATCCGCGAAGTCTCGCGGAAAAATTAACGTACTGCACATATCTTATTCGGGCCATTTAAAATGAAGCTGTCATAATTTAATTTCACCGATGTGGTAAACTCTTTGATAAGAGACATTCCAATGCTTTCAGCGGTACCCGACTCAATAAAATACTAGCAGTATGTTCTGGAACTATATTTTGTCTTTCGCTGGATTTTACACCAGCTTGATAAGCCTGCGCAATTCATGAAATGCACAGCGCAATAAATTTGTTATATGCGCATTGATTTTAAAGATTATTTTTTGAAACGGACAGGGTAACAAATGGATAATTTGGCTAATAAGTTAATATGCAGTTTTTATTTGAATTTGTGAATACCATAATTGCTATTTTGTGACAAAGGGGCATAAAATTAGTCACCATAATCATATGCGCAAATGTATTACCAAATCCCGCAGAATCGTTATGCGTGTTTATGCTTAATGAGTTATCGCGGAAGAAAATACGTGGCTTTATTCGAGTATTGCACAATTACACTTCATAAATTTGACATATTACATCGTATATTGTTCATAGCAAATGGGATTGACTTAACTGAACTTCGTCCGATCAATGAACACTTTGAAATTAGAGACAATCTAATGGAACTACATCTATTCGCTGTGTTGTGAGGCCATTTAATGAGAATGAGAAATCGGGCGATAGCAAGGACTCGTCAAACGCTTTCAGCGTTTAGCCGACTCAAAAATGGCGTGAGTTGTACCTCGTCTTTGTTTCAGTATGATCGGCAAATTCCGACATTTATATCGAAAGCTGTGTGTAATTTTGTAAGTATAAATGTATGAGAAATGATTATCAAATCACGGCGGGTAGTCGTGGGTAGGCAATAGAGGTGTTGCCTTATCTATGGCCGATAGAGAGTTAAAAGGCTTTTCCTTTGATCTTATCTGGTGATCTAGTTCAAAGTTTGACCTCACTTTACTCAGATTTAAACGCCACCTATAGAATATCAAGATTAATATTATCACAAAATTTCATTACGATATAGTCATAGATGTGGCCTCTAGAATGTTAACTTGCTTTTCCTTTGATTTGACCTGGTGACCAAGTTTTTGACCCATCTGACCCAGATTTGAATTCGACTTAAATATCATCAAAAACACATTCTGAAAAAAAAAGTTTTATTGATAAATGGTCACAAATGTGGCCTCTAGAGTGTTAACTAGGTTTTCCTTTGATTTGACCTGGTGACCTAGTTTTTGAACCCAGATGACCTAATATCGAACTGTTCCAAGATTTTATTGAGGGTAATATTCAGACCAAGTTACAGTAAGATTGGACCAAATTGTGATCTCTAGACTGTTAATAGCCTTTTCCTTTATTTGTCCTGATGACCTAGTTTTTGAGCCCAGATGACCCAATATCAAACTCGTCCAAGATTCTATTGAAGGTAACATTCTGACCAAGTTTCATTAAGATTGGACCAAAAGTGTGACTTCTCAGTGTTAACAATCAAATTGTTGACGACAGACGACGATGACGGACAACGAACATAGGACAAAGGGTAATCACAAAAGTTCACCTTGAGCACTTCTTGCTCAGGTGAGGTAATAAACCCTCATTTTTTTCTTCTAATGGCACTTCTGCTTGTGAAATGGGGACTTTTATATTCGCAGAATGTATTTTCAGTAAAATAAGACAAGATTCATGTTAAAGTTCGTTTGTTTATGGCAAATACAAAGACAAAACTAAAATAGAGCAGTTTACTGTGCGACGATGTCAAGAAAGCGATCCACAAAGGATTAGTGGATTCAATCTAGCGCCGTTTCACTCCAAATCACCCCCATTTACTGTTCATATTTTCACACCTTATTAATTATAGTTGCGATTATATATTGGTTTCAATGGTTTGAAATTCTAGAAAATATAGTTTTGTATGCGACACATCTTCTTATAATGGTCTCATGATGGTGAACGTTTGTGCCAAGTTATTTCAAAATCCCTTAATGCATAAAGAAGTTATGGCACTGACGCGAAAAACAGACCATGTTTCACCTCTAAGTGTCACTTTAAAAAGAAAAAGGAAAATAATAAGATGGACATTAACTACATATGGCCGATGTTTGTATGTAAACTTTGAGAGAGGTAGGTGTAATAGCATTGAAGTAATTGCACAACCAAATGTATGAGGACACATATACAAACAGACCGAACAGACAGACCGCATGGTGACTGCTTTATACCACCCTCCTTCAAACTTTCTTTGCGGGTTCTAAATATGAAGAAATACTACAGGAGCATATGAAACGCCGATATTTTAAAAAGAAGTCACTCACAAACAGGCAATCAGTCTTTTTACGAAACTCGTAAGCACTTTTTCAGTACTTAAGCAAGCATGCATACAGTCAGGAAATAACACCGAATCTTCTTTCATTGACGGTTATAAACAAATTGGAGAATTTATCAATGATTTTATTTTATTTTACCAAACCAGTATTGTTTCTTTATCCATGAAACAGTGGAATTTACATGTAGGTCATTCTTCAAGCAAGAAAATAAGTACTTTTGACGCCGGCAATGTACAATTTCTGGACAAAATCCGTGATCAATCGAGTTTTTTTGCTATAATTCTACCTGTCATCAAACTAACACCTTATATACAGAAACAAATCATGTTTAGCTTCCAATAAAATGTAAATATACATACACACAAAGCAAATCAGTCACTTTAAAGTTCTGTTTTTCAACTTTTAGCTGTCAGTTTATTGTTTTGATCACTCGCAAGAGGAAGAGGGGGATACAGTCGTTTATAGGGTGTGCTACTGCTTATTCCGTGCATGTGTTAACACAATTTAGACCACGATAACCCGTAAATAGCCAATCGCAATGCAGACTTGTACCCGTCTATATTTTATATACAACAGTAGCGTTGTATATATATCGGGGGAAACTTGGGCAAAAAACGCGTGAATTTCGTGCCAATTTACCATCTAACAATACAGGCTAACGCCGGAGTTAAATGACCTTGCAATATTCTCACCAGTTATCAATGGGATAAAAAATAAGACTGACTTGGAGGTAAATTCAGTTGACAACGTCTAAATATTAATATTGTAAAAATGACCCCATGTTATTAGATATCAATAACATGAATTACAATAAACTACATATTTGTAGTGTAGAACCAGCTGGGTAAAAACGTAATTTACGCATTCACTGAAACGTTTCCAACAGTTGTAACTTTTTATGTTCACTTGTTATAAAAAAAGACATGTCAGCACGATCCTTACATTTGCAATCAACTGGATCCAGTTGTTCGAAACTTTAACAGGCGATTGAGTTAACGGTCGATTGACTTTATCAGCAGATTTCGACAGTTTAGAAAACTTAGAAAATCAAATGCACTTGTTAAGGATTATAAACACTAAACCATCTTTACAGTAAACTTAAAACATCATACTAGTGTTTTCCACCCGCCAAGACTAGTATCATAAATAGAAATTTAACAGGCGGTTAGTTTAACAGCTTAATGCAGTGGTCGTGGGTTCGAGCATCATTGGGGTCACGACCATGACTTCTCATATGACCCCAGTACTAGTTTTCATAGGAAACGGACTCGAGAGTGGTTACAATAAGCTTAAACAGTTAAAGTTTTCATCACAATCGAGCTAAAACAAATTAGCATAAACTAAACTAAACTTAATTACAGTCCGTTAAAGTTTCGAACAACTTGGCCCAGTTAGAAAGTAAAACAACTACATCATTCTTACAAGAAGGGCACGATATAGTAAAAGGTATTCGTAGTCCTACGAGCATCTACGCACTAACATTATCCTGATAAACAAAGTAAACAAATAAAAAAAAATAACTAACTAAATAAATAAATAAATAAATAACCTGGCTATCTTCTTGAATCAACGAATAAACGTATCTGTCATCGTGTTTCGCCAACATGCAAACTCCTCACAAAGACTAATTGTTCAGCATGCTGTCCAATTTTGAGTAATTTTGAGAAATCCATATTTAACTGTTTAGCATTAATTTTGTGATTGCAAATGACTCAAAGTGTTAATGAACGTTAAATCTTAGTAAATCCGGTATTTGAGTAAAACTGAATTTATACAAATAACCTGCATTCTTTCATATGTCCTACTGTCAATTAAGCGCTAACGGTACAAAGATGATATTAATCTTATAAAAACACGTTAATCCTCATTTCTATAGAACGCGTGGGAGAGTTTTCAGTAATTGCAGTTTTTATGTCACGTGGTCTAAGTCGGATAGACAACTCGTGCCGTTGTCTACGGGATATATACAACTCGCTTTGCTCGTTGTATATATCCCGTAGACAACGGCACGGCACTCGTTGTCTATCCTATACTAATAGCATCACGATAATCTAGGGCTAACGGAAGTCCAATATTACGAAGGCGAGAAACACGAGAAAAACGCAATCGTGTTTTATGAGAAAAACGTGCGTAAAATGGTCATGAGGATCTACAGAGTATTTTATAGTCATATAGCAACTGTTATTAAGGCCTATGCTATTTTGAAATTATGAATTAGGTGGGTTGGGTACATGATATTATTTCTGAGGAATTTCGAAGTTACTGTAAAACAAACGTTTTTCCAATGTGACAATACATCAAAACCATGAAGTGCTGAACTCTTACTTTAATTAAAAAAATATAGTGGGAAAAGTTATCAGTATGTTCGTATCACAATTTTCGGGGTAAGTATTCTATGTCATCGTGCATAACTGCGAAAAACTATAACATATATAATAAAGCTAAACTATCCGTGCAAATGAGCTGAGAGCTATTTTTCTATTTCCATTTATTACTTTTCTAAAATACCAGGTGTTGGCAAAATTTGTCATTTTTGTGCACATGCCTTTACACATGAAAGAAGTCCGAACTATAGTGGCCGGTTGCAGGACAGATCGTCCGATAACTCGCGGATCAACGCTGAGCGGCGGGTTGAGTTATCTACCTATAATAGAGATGGTACCTAAAAAATTCAAATTCATCTTTACAGGTTTTTTCAGAGTGAAATGATAGCTAAGTGCACCAATTTTCTAAATATTTTATGGTTTTCCTCTTCTCCATGTCAAAAATAAAAATATTTGATATCTAAAAAATGACTTTCTCAAAATATCTGAAGCAAAATGGACAACTCTTGTATTGACCGTTTTTCAAAGATTTTAGGACTTCTCCAATTATAGTCTATATCAAAAGCTCCCACAGCTAAATAAATTCAATGAGTATAATATAAGTTTACTCTACTTTCAACATTTTGAAAGAGCCTATACTGAACTTCCTTTTGTCTCTTAATAAAGTCGAATTCCAAGACTAGCCAAGTGTCTAAAACGCTTGAAAAAATTCTGAGTGAGAGAGAATGACATGCTCTTTATTATAAGCCTAACAAAACCATACCAAAAATGTACCTTAAAGATAAGTTTATTAAAAGATTTTTATATTGTAAACAAACCCCTACACTATTTACCATCAATATCTTCACTCATGAATGCACTCAGTTCAGCTGATAATTGTTGATATATTTGTAAATGAGAGGCCCCAACAAAAACTTTTTTTTTCAAGTTTTGTAAACAGTATAAGTTTTAAATTAATGTTGATATCTGAAATTATTCGATTACTTTGTTTTCAACAATAAATAAAACACCTTTTAGTTTGTTTAGGGTAGTTGACCTGTACGAAAATCATCAAATAGAGTAATCTCAATATGCTTTTTCAGCATTTATTCATTTTTCAAGGAAAGCAAATGATCGTGCTAGTTCCCTCCAGAGAATGTTTAAATTGAGAATTGCTTAGAATACATTACAAAGAGTCATTACCTATCAGCTACCTTAACATGTAGTAATTACAACCACTACCTTAAACTATTGTAATTATATTTGACGACAATGAAATTTTTGTGTTACCAGTTTTTGTTATTTCTCATTGTTGAATATATACATTTTACATTTTGATATATAAATGTTGTGTAAACCAATGTATCACCATTGAGAACAATAAATAAAAACTTTGGCTAAAAGATCAAAACTTAATAACGTTTCTTTATGTCGTTAATTTTCTTCAAAGGAATGTATGCATAATTCTATATAATCTTCATGCATTACTAAACTTTTTATCAGGGCCTCACTACAACTTACTAAATAACTGTCAGTGTAAGTCATGAGAAAAGTGTGCATATTGTATATTGAATACAAAGGGATTTAAACAAATGTAGGTCATATTTTGTCTGTCTGATAAGTTGTTTGAAAAGGGACCTATCTGATTTTTCTTTCACTTTTGATCAATGTTTAATGTTGGCTTCAGCTTATTGGTCAATTCAGGGTTGTCCCCCTTTAATTTATTTGGGTAGGTACCATCTCTACCTATAATCTCCAGATTATCCCGGAGTAAGTTGGGTTGCACATGAAAATTTCAAGTCTTACTCAGTTGAGTAATGGATGACCGGCGAAGCATGTTTATTTAAGCATTCGAATGTATAGTGGGTGTATGTGTATACACGGTATAGCATTATGAAATTAATAGCGATAATGAAACTAACTTTATTTTCTGAAGGTTACTGGTAGCCGAATAATTCAACTTCCACGCTCATTTGGAAACAAATGAACCGCGCCACGAGAAAACCAACTTAATGGCTTTGCGACCAGTATGTATCCGGACTAGCCTGCCCATCCATGCTGTCTGGTCAGGATCCATGCTGTTCGCTAACTGTTGCTCAAATTATAATAGACTTTGAAATCGAACAGCATGGATCCAGACCAGCTTGCGCGGATCCATGCTAGTCGCAAAGCCACTATGTTGGTTTTCTCATGGTGCGGCTCAAATAACATTAATTCAACAAAATTCTTGTAAATACAAGTAACTGAAGATGCCCATGCAAAAGAGCGAGCTATTTTCTCCTTGTGGGAAAGAAGTTTTTATACAGCTTGTAGAGAACAATACGATCATAGAAAGCAACAATGCGAAAATATTGTTTCTGAAGGAGGGAGCCTTGACAAATAGTAACCTCATTGTTATAATATATCTATATTTAAACTCTATAAAGTTCTTCAAGCATATCCAGGTAATCAAACACAGACATACTTTAATTTACCTCACGTACATTTGAAAACAAACCATGTATATAAACTGAAATATGCTTTGACTCGGCGATAAACCTACTAACAGCCAGGTTTGTACAAGAAGTGTCCACTGAGAAATCGGTACCGTCAAAATTTCGTCGTGCAACCCAGCGATATCTTGGCCAAGATTTTTAACGGTTACCTAAGAAGGCGTTTCATGCAACCCGTTCGATAGACGGATCACAATAACTCTCGCTTAACTCTTGCTTATAGTTGTCTTGCAACCGGCCATAGGTATGGTGTGCGAGAAGAGCCTGAGCGCTTACGTAGTGCTCATTTACAGAGAGTCTACTGCTCAGATAAATATATATATATAACTTTATCGTAAGTCCGCAAAGTGCAACAAAAGAAATAGCATTATTAATTTTGTAATAATATTATTTATTTACAAGGTATGTCTAACAAATGACATCGAGAATTCTAACTGACCTTTTAGAAAGCTGCATTTTCAAGTACCTGAAATTTTCCACTTTGGTTAAAAAAGATTTTTTTTACAATAGATAATGACCGACTACAGAAGGCAATAAAAATACCCTTGACCTAGAGAATGCTACAACCTACTAGTTTCAAAGTTAAAGTTTAAAATTATATTGAACACGTTTGCTTTAATTTAAGGTGAAAAATAAACTAGAACTCTGTGATAAAAATCGAATATATCATTTCGGACATATTAGACAGTGAGAACGCAAACATATCATACGTATTATTTAGCATGGATGATTTGCACTGTGAACATATACTTTTTACACTTACATTTAATTCCACGAGTGCACAAGCATATACATATATATTTACCTATACCTTTTATACATGAGGAATATGTTTGTTTTACATGTGAGATTAAAGCATTAAACGCTCGTGAAAATATAATGCAACTGGCGTTCACTGTTGATCTATATTTGTAATATTATATTTTGACGTTACGTATACACAGAAACAAACAAACCCGTTTAGCATATTCATTTATATACAAATATAAACAAACAAACAAACAAAAACGGGAACAATGTTTATTTTGTTTGATTGAGAGTAACACCGAAACGACACAATTAACTTTTCCCAGGTTTTGTTGGTGGGGAAAGGCTCCAGGTGCCCCTCCAGACATTTTTTGGGGCTCATACACGTACCTAGATCGAGACATTAACCTCAGTTGGATGGCTTCCTTACGTGAAATGTTTTACACCTCTAGTGAGTTTTGGATCCCACTTCGGTGATGGGCGAGGAATTCGAAGCCAGCGACCATGACCATCAAGTTTTTCTTTTGCAAGTATATAACATAAATATTCAATTAAATTTCGTAAACATAACTGATACTCTCAATGACATTTACCACGTCGGTAATTACAAATGGTTTGCCGAATACACCATACTTTTAATTACAAAAGTTTACACACCATGTGGGTCGGAAAGCACGAAATTTACGTTCTTGAACGTATATGTGAATCGTTATGTTTGAAATGTAAAACAAAGGCATAAAAGTAACTGTTTTCATGTTCGTGGTAAGGATCAACTTGTGATTGTCAATGTTCCCGATACGGAATATATACACGGTTACTAAACGCTAGCGCCACCACCAAATTGTGGTGATAAGGAAAAGAGCTATCGACATTTCCGTGGTGCAGCTATCGCCCATTTCTACTTGTAAACACTTGAGTAAATTTTATATTTTATCTTATATTTTCATTGATAGAACTTTTTTCGAAAATCGGAGAATGTAGTTCCGTGTAACAACACTTTTACTACATGTTGACTGTAATTTCATTGAAATATTATGCAAATTGTGGCGCCAGGAGCTTTTCTCCCAAATTGACAGTGGCATATTTTCATATCGGCCAGTATTCGAACAGTATTCCGATGAATAGACACACTGTAAGAACATACCTGCGCATGCAAATGGTGTAGAAATGAATTACACGTATTCCCATACACCAAACAATTACGAAAAATACAGTAAAAAGTTAAAACACGAGTATTTTTGAAAGTGGTGGCGCTATCACTCAAGTGGTGGCGTTATACAGTAGTGGTGGCGCTGTTGTATATTATTAGTGACTAATATATTCAATTTAAATATATGAACATGTCTGTCTGCAAGCCCCGGAAATTTCTACAATAATCGATCTTATCAACCTATCCCACACTACACCCAAATTACGTTACTCCACAAAATACATGTAGTAACCTCTACATGATCGCAAAATAATCTACATGTATATGGATTCAGATTGTACATCTAAGCTCTATTGATTAATCATATTTAATCGATTGGAATTGAAAATGTACTGTAGTCACTTTTTAGAAAGCTATTTTGTTTACAGTGACATGCAAACGACGTATAAAAACAAAGGAGAGTAGTTTCAGAATCTTAATACAACAAATACATTCTACACTATCTTCAAATTGTTTCCCGGACACAAATCTTTGTTTGAAATAAAAGTATTGCTACTATTTTTCTTGACCTGAATTTAAAGTACACTTACGTTTGTATTTATTTTGATTGTTTTGGATTAAACGTCGTTTTTCAACAATATTTCAGTCACGATGTAACGGCGGGCAGTTAACGTAACCAGTGTTCCTGGATTCTGTACCAGTAAAAGTCTGTTCTCCGCAAGTAACGTTAACTGCCAACTTCCCCACATGAACTATCAGAGGTGGAGGACGAATGATTTCAGACACAATGTCTTTTATCAAATCGTCACGGAGAACATTTGGGTCGAACTTGCGGTCTCGCGATCCGTAGACCAACGCTCTACCTACTGAGTTAAGCGGGCGGGCTTACGTTTGTATTAAAGTAGAATATTTAAAAGTTAGAAATAATCCTACATTAACATTTTAAACAAAGGAAAATATTTACTTTGACTACAAGAGTCCCAAGGGTCTATGAGTATTTTGTTCTTTTTTTTCTTGGATAGAGAATGTTTCATAAAGGTAAGTAAACTATGATCGTGTTTTTCTTTCTTTAATAACATAATTCATTGCAGGATAATTATCAGTTAGAGAATGTTGGTGTTTGTTTTGTTCCGGATGCGCCAGCAGTTCGTATTATTGAATGCCGTAACAGCGCCACCACTACTGTATAGCGCCATCACTAGAGTTATAACGCCACCACTTTTAAAAATCCTGGTATATTTCTTCTAACCCGAGATTCTATTATTCATGGTGTGTGCGTATATAATTATTTATTATTTCTACACCATTTGCATGCGCAGGTATGTTCTTACAGTGTGTCTATTCATCGGAATACTGGCCGATATGAAAATGCGCCACTGTAAGATTCGGGAGAAAAGCTCCTGACACCACAATTTTTGCATATTATTTTAATGAAATCACTGCCAATCTGTAGTAAAAGTGTTGTTACACGGAACTACATTTTCCGATTTTCGAAAAAAGTTCTATCAATGAAAATATAAGATAAAATATAAAATTTACTCAAGTGTTTACAAGTAGAAATGGGCGATAGCTGCACCACGGAAATGTCGATAGCTCTTTTCCTTATCACCACAATTTGGTGGTGGCGCTAGCGTTTAGTAGCCGTGTATATATGAATGTATAAACACGAGCCGTTTCATCTTATAGGACTTACAAGAACATAGTAAGCGGTTGTTTATTTATTGTTTTTATGTTCTAGTAACCTTTGACACTGATTTCGAGGACAGGCCGGGTTTGTGACATATACATGTCTGTTGTTGGGCTTGAAAAAGATAGGTCCAAAATTTAAACGAAAAGCTTTATTGCATAAATCTTTTCGTTATTTCTGTGCATACAATCCGGTTGTTTAAAGGTTAGAATATCAGAAAATTACAGGAAATAAAACATATCTTTGAAAAAGTCTCGATCTTTCATCATGTGTTTGGTTGGCGCATGATTACAAATTTAATGTTAGTAGGCCGTGATGTCCATGAAGCCGTGTAAAGTGATAATTTTGATGACACGTTGGTTTTATTTTGTAATTGTGAGTGATCGTTAAGTGATCAGAAAGATCGGACAGCGGGATGTTATGAAAAAGTGATGCTTTATTTAGATTAGAAAGTCAATCGTACTCTACAATAAGGAAATCTAAGGTAAAATACTCCTTTTATTTCGTTCACTGAAGAAAACATGGCGGACATATTTTTGAGTCGGCTAAACGCTGAAAGCGTTTGACGAGTCCTTGCTATCGCCCGATTTCTCATTCTCATTAAATGGCCTCACAACACAGCGAATAGATGTAGTTCCATTAGATTGTCTCTAATTTCAAAGAGTTCATTGATCGGATGAAGTTCAGTTATGTCAATCCCATTTGCTATGACCAATATACGATGTAATCTGTCAAATTTATGAAGTGTAATTGTGCAATACTCGAATAAAGCCACGTATTTTCTTCCGCGGTAACTCATTAAGCATAAACACGCATAACGATTCTGCGGGATTTGGTAATACATTTGGGCATACGATTATGGTGACTAATTTTATGCCCTTTTGCCACAAAATAGCAATTATGATATTCACAAAAAAATCAAATAAAAACTGCATATTAACTTATTAGCCAAATTATCCATTTGTTACCCTGTCCGTTTCAAAAAATAATCTTTAAAATCAATGCGCAAATAAGAAATTTATGGCGCTGTGCATTTCTTTTAATTGCGCAGGCTTACCAAGCTTGCGTAACATCCAGTGAAAGACAAAATATAGTTCCAGAACATACTGCTAGTATTTTATTGAGTCGGGTACCTCTGAAAGCATTGGAATGTCTCTTATCAAAGAGTTTACCACATCGGTGAAATTAGATTATGACAGCTTCATTTTAAATGGCCCGAATAAGATATGTGCAGTACGTTAATTCTTCCGCGAGACTTCGCGGATGAATCCTAATTACATTCTGAGCTCTTGTCGGCGAACACACGTGACCTGTTTATAACAACGCTTCTACGACTTTGCGCTTGAAAATACGGACTTCGGTTCACCGAACGAAGATCGGCCAGATCAAAATGATGCAAAATCGCGAGTGGCGAAAAATGCCGCAACGTCTACATACAACTTCGTTCTAAATCGTAACCTTTCTGGAATTTTGACTGGTTCGGATAATTTGCTTACGATTCAGGTCGCAAAAAATGAAATCGTCACCCATTCTGCGTTTCATGATGACACATGGGTTGAATTTTGCAGTCAGTAAGCGGATAAATTATCGGGAAAAGAAGCTCTTACTGGTTTGTTTAATTACTACTGGTTTTAACAAGAGCACCGCCTTGCGGGTGCTGACGCTCATCTGATTTTTTTTGTGTAATAGAAATATTGTCCTACCCATGATTTTCTAAGTCTAAAAAGGCCATCATTCTTGCAAAAAGAGGATAGAGTTATGTTTCTTGATGTACAGTTGTCCACTTATGATGGTGAAAAACTGTTGCAAGTTTTAAAGCAATTAGCTTTATATAGTTTATGAGAAAGTTGACTTAAAATAATACTCAACAAGAAAATGATTTTCTAAGTCCAAAAGGGGCAATAATTATTGCAAAAAGCAGGATGGAGTTATGTTGCTTGCTGTACAGGTCAGCTTATGATGGTGAACAATGTTGCAAGTTTCAAAGCAATAGCTTTGTAGTTTAAGAGAAAAGTTGACCTAAACATAAAACTTAACCAAGAAATCTGATATTTTCTAAGTCAAAAAGGGGCCATAAATCTTGCAAAAGCAGGACGGAGTTATGTTTCTTGCTATCCCGGTCCAACTTATGATGGTAACAAGTGTTGCAAGTTTTAAAGCAATAGCTTTGATAGTTTAGGATAAAAGCTGACCTAAACATAAACCTTAACCATAGAAAACTGATTTTTCTAAGTCCAAAAGGGGCATAAATCTGCAAAAAGCAAGATGGAGTTATGATTCTTGGACGTACAGGGTCTGCTTATAGGTGAAAAGTATTCCAAGTTTTCAAAGCAATAGCATTTGATAGTTAGGAGAAAAGTTGACCTAACATAAACTTAACCAAGAAATCTGATATTTTCTAAGTACAAAAGGGCCATAATCTTGCAAAAAGCAAGATGGAGTATATGTTTCTTGCTATACAGGGTCACTTATATGTGTGAACAAGTTATTCCAAGTTTCAAAGCAATAGCTTTGATAGTTTAGGAGGAAAAGCTGACTTCAAACATAAAATTACCAGCAACGCCGACGCCGACGCCGAACCGACGCCGAGCCGAGCCGGACAAACCGCTCTAGTGATGACAATAAGTCATCATTTTTTTTTCAAAAAATCAGATGAGCTAAAAATGAGTTTTTTTCTCTATTTTTCGAGAAATAAACAAATCGGCGAAACATTAAATTGTATTTTCTTGTAGTTTTAGAAATCGAAAGTAGATCGTCTATGTTAGACTGCTTTGCCGAAACGAAACAATTTTTTATGAAATGATTTAAATAAGAGGTAACATCACCGTAAACTTCAATGTCAGATACTGCCAATTGCTGCTAAACTGTCTTCGTGTCATCACAATTTGTAAAATATAATGTTGACACTGGAGATTTTGGCGGTATAAAGAAAAGTGTAATCGTATCCGGATATAATATTTTTGGGTAAATATCGAGCTGTGTTATGAAATTTTAACATTCAAGTAACAGACATGATAGATATTATTGTAACAGAAATGATTCTAGAATTTATTTTTATAACACATACATAGAATCTATATCAGACTTATATTCTAGTCCTGAGGCATGACCTGAAAGTAAAAATATGAAGTGACAATCATTCATAATTTGGATATTGTTATACTAAAAAGAATCTAGGTTATATTTAGAAAGTGAAACATAAAATATTAGTTAGAAATCGCACCAAAGGCTGTATCAAGGGTCTACATTTTCAAAGTTTTCTTGTGGTGATACCCCATACCCTACTTGCAGGAGGGGGTATCCTCCCACATCCTCCCCCCATATTGCCACTTTACAGTTTGACACATTTGCCCTTTTACCACCTGCCACAATGCCCATTTCAAAATCTGACTGCAGTTCAAAGCGGGAAGCAACATCCCTCCCCACACCCACCCTGCTACCGACCACGTAAAAATGGCTCAAACATTTTTCAGCCCAGTCTGGGCCTGTCTGTCTGCATGAATCAAAATGGATAATTGAAAGTGCATGGACTTCGGGACTACTGACATGGTTTTGACGGGGTTTACAGGTCTGAAATAGAATAAATGATGGTTTTAACTAAAAAAGGACTGCATTTATTAATATCGGTTATCTTTTCCGAAATTGGTTGCTAATCCGAGTAACTTCCCTTTTTGTTTGAATGCGCAATTTTCCTGTCAGTGTAAATATTCATGACACTATATATTGACACTCAGCAACATTTACATATCTTTAAACGCAAAAGTAAGTATACTTTAAATTCACATCACTTATAATATGATTGAACAATACCTAGCGTGTGACACGGTTATCGCCGGGCCAGTTATCTGTAAAATATCTGAACAGTTCTTCGTCCATCCGTTACAAATTGTATGTGACAATCCGCGCTATAACTTATGAATTTCAATATTTAAATTGTCATATTCAAATTTTATCATGTGCGAATATATACCAGCCGATAATTGCCTGTTTTGGTAATGCCGGAGGCAAATGTTTACTGGAAAAATATATATAGTCATGGGCAGTATCTTTGTGTCAGCTGTAAAATTGTAGTTTGTACTTTCAACATTTTTATTTTTGCGAACCACTCTTCAATTTTAGAGAAATATATTGGGTTTAAATACTTGTATAATGTCAATCAAAGTTTTCTAGGCATCGATTGAATGTCAGTTTCATCTATTGTAAAATCTCTGTTCAGTTGGGAAAACAAGAGGGCCAAAATGGCCCTATATCGCTCACCTGTTATAATTGCACTTCAGGACAAGAAGGTCAAAAAATCATAATCAAGATCAATCAAAAGAATTATGAGAAAATATATTTGAAATTTTCTTAAAGTTACTTCAAATAAAATTATTTTCAAATCAGGCCAGTAGTTTAATGCCCGAAGGATTACATCAGAGGAGGATAGGAGCAAAATTTTGACCGATGAAGCCCAAAGGACAGGAACAACAAAGGGAAGAAATTAAAAATAAATCTAAGTCCTCAGAAAAAATATCTAAGTCCAAAGGACAGGAACAACAAAGGGGAGAATTTAACCAAAAAGAAAAAAAATCTTACAAGGTACAGATATGTCAAAATACACCTATAAATTGGAGGTACCATCCATGTTGTACCACAGAAAAGTGGTCTCGGTTTTTCCCTACGGCCAATAATAAAAACGTTACTAAATAAGCTATTTATAGTAACATAAAAGGGAAGTTATTGAAAAAAAATATTGTAAGTCAACAAAAGAAGGATCTGCCAAATAAAAACAAGAGCACTGCAATCGACGCAAATGCAGAGCAATATACACACAAAACAAAGTCATATGACCTTTGAACCCTAAGTGTGACCTTGACCTTGAAGTGAGCTATCCGAAATATGCGCTCTGCACGTCGTTTCGATGGGGTGAACATTTCTGTCAGGTTTCTTTGAAATCCTTCAAGGGTTCAAGATTTACAGAGTGGAAGGGAAATTGCTAACCAACAGACATACAGACAGACGGACACCGAGGCGATAACATAATATGTCCCTTCTTAAAAAGGAATCAAGATCTTATGGTGATACAAGTTGTGTGCAAGTTTGGTTAAAATAAAATCATAAATGAAGCTGCTATTGTGCAGACAAGGTCAAAATAGCTAATTTTGGGCCTTTCAGGGGCCATAACTCTGGAACCAATAATAGGATCTGGCCGCTTCAAGACAGGAACCAAGACATTCTTGTGACACAAGTTTTGTGCAAGTTTGATTAAATTCAAATCATAAATGAAGCTGCTATTGTGCAGACAAGGTCAAAATAGCTAATTCTGGCCCTATCAGGGGCCATAACTCTAGAACCCATGATGGAATCTGGCCAGTTCAAGAAAGGCACAATGTCTTATGGTGATACAAGTTGTGTGCAAATTTAGTTAAAATCAAATCATAAATGAAGCTGCTCAGGGGTTCCATTTGACCCGGGACCTCGGGTCCGGACCCGGGAGATTTTCAAAAGACGCTCAAAGGACCCGGCAGAATACTTGCCTGTGCGTCCTTCGGGACCCGGGGGCATTTTCCTTTGATAATCCATTCTCTTATCATTAATTTCCTTCAGTAAAACCATTTCCACGATAGACACGTGTATTCAAATTAAACACTCGCGGTCATGCTCTCCTGCCTTTGATCTCTGCTAAATCCCGCCCTTTCTCCTGTAGACATGCCTCGCTGATTTTTTTATCTGCAAGTTACGTCACGGCGAGTGCACATAGGTAACAAGAAATCAATGAAGTGTTAATTAATTGATAAAGCGAATCCTGTGTACTGCCAAAAAAGGCGCCAATTATTAAATTATCGTAAGCAGCTGATTACCGAGCATGTGAAAAGTGCCCTGCAAGACCATTGTTTAGTGATCATATCGTAATTTCAACAAGAAACTTCACAAATTTTGATGAATTTCGAAAGCAAAAATAAGTTTAGAATGTCCGTTCACGGGTCTAATTACACCCGATGTCATATGCATATTTCCAAAATTCCTAAAAAAAACCTGACTTTCAATGCAGATTTTTATGATAAGTAGCATCATTATTTCAGGAACTATCGCTGATTTAGCTTAGTTTGCCAAATAAACTGAGCAAAAACTACTTTCCGATGACATTCTGAAAGTGTAACAGTATTCGGATAGTACATTTTGGATACATTTTTCTAGAGTGTTATAAGCACTGTTCTGTTATTAAAAATGAAATGAAATATTAAAACCTAATTAAAATAACATGAATTTTGATAAATATTAGTTTACAATATGAGACTATATGACCTGAGACTGACATTTTTATTATGCTGTAACATGATCTTGGGTTTATTGTTTTCTTAGGTAAAGATCTACGTATTACTGAATAAAAAATATAGTAAATTATATTGACATGTTGGGATAGGACTCCTGTATTTTGGAAAAGGACCCTTCAAAATTTGGGCCCAAGGGTCCTGGGACTCTTGGGTTTTCGGGTCTAGTGGAACCCCTGCTGCTATTGTGCCGACAAGGTCAAAAAAGCTAATTTTGGCCCTATCAGGGGCAGTAACTCTGGAACCCGTTATGGGATCTGGTCGGTTCAAGAAAGGAACTAAGATCTTATGGTGACACAAGTTTTATGCACGTTTGATTAAAATCAAATCATAAATGAATCTGCTATTGTGCAGACAAGGTCAGAAAAGCTAATTTTGCCTCTTTCAGGGGCCATAACTCTAGAACCCATTATGGGATCTGGTCGGTTCAAGAAAGGAACCGAGATCTTACGATGACACAAGTTTTCTGCAAGTTTAATTAAATTCAAATCATAAATGAAGCTGCTATTGTGCAGACAAGGTCAAAATATCTAATTTTGGCCCTTTCAGGGGCCATAGCTCTGGAACCCATGATGGAATCTGGCCAGTTCAAGGAAGAAATCTTAGATCTTATGATGATACCAGTTGTGTGCAAGTTTGGTTAAATTCAAATCATAAATGAAGCTGCTATTGTGCAGACAGGTCAAAATAGCTAATTTTGGCCCTTTCAGGGGCCATAACTCTGGAACCCATGATGGAATCTGGCCAGTTCAAGAAAGAACGAAGATCTTACGGTGATACAAGTTGTGTGCAAATTTGGTTAAAATCAAATCATAAATGAAGCTGCTATTGTGCAGACAAGGTCAAAAAAGCTAATTTTGGCCCTATCAGGGGCAGTAACTCTGGAACCCGATATGGGATCTGGTCGGTTCAAGAAAGGAACTAAGATCTTATGGTGGCACAAGTTTTATGCAAGTTTGATTAAAATCAAGTCATAAATGAATCTGCTATTGTGCAGACAAGGTCAAAAACTAATGTTGCCTCTTTCAGGGGCCATAACTCTAGAACCCATTATGGGATCTGGTCGGTTCAAGAAAGGAACCGAGATCTTAGGATGACACAAGGTTTTTGCAAGTTTAATTAAATTCAAATCATAAATGAAGCTGCTATTGTGCAGACAATGTCAAAATAGCTAATTTTGGCCCTTTCAAGGGCCATAACTCTAGAACCCATGATGGAATCTTGCCAGTTCAAGAAAGAAATCTTAGATCTTATGGTGATACAAGTTGTGTGCAAGTTTGGTTAAATTCAAATCATAAATGAAGATGCTATTGTGCAGACAAGGTCAAAATAGCTAATATTGGCCCTTTCAGGGGCCATAACTCTGGAACCCATGATGGAATCTGGCCAGTTCAAGAAAGAACCAAGATCTTACGGGGATACAAGTTGTGTGCAAGTTTGGTAAAAATCAAATCATAAATGAAGTTGCTATTGTGCAGACAAGGTCAAAATAGCTAATTTTGGCCCTTCAGGGGCCATTACTCTGGAACCCATTATGGGATCTGGCCAGTTCAAGAAAGGAACAAAGATCTTATGGTGATACAAGTTGTGTGCAAGTTTGGTTAAAATCAAATCATAAATGAAACCACTATCGTGCAGACAAGAAATTGTTGACGCACAAAAATAGCAAATTCTGGCCCTTTAAGGGGCAATAACTCTAGAACCCATGATGGGATCTGGCCAGTTTTCGAAAGGAACTGGGATATCACGCCAATACAAGTTTTGTACAAGTTTGATCAAAATGGTTTGCAAAATGTGGTCTCTATCTTGTTCACAAGAAATTGTGGACGGACGGACGACGGACGAAGGGTGATCACAAAAGCTCACCCTGTCACTACGTGAACTAAAAACAAACTGAAACTGGTAGACTATACTACCAGTACATCAATCATTAGCCGACTCTCAGGCCCTTCAGGCCTTTGATTGTAAAAGAGCGGTGCACGTGTGATTCGTGTAACACAGTTTAACGACGTTTTCTTAGAAAACTAACGCTCAGCTCATTTACACTGACATATCCTTGATTGAATAATATATATCTTGTATATATATGAGAGACTTACGGTACCAAATACTTACCCCGAAAATTTCTATGCATTTTCTTCTAGTGCACTGTTGGGACATGTTTTTGAGTGTCATTGATACTTTATAATTTATTCGGAGATACATTTTTGTATTATTATTTAGTTTCTTTTTTATCCCCGTGCATTCCTCGCGTTGTTACGACAATCTCAGTTTTACATAGGAATTTTACATTGTCAAACTAGCATAGGCCTTAAATGCGGTAAAGTGAATATGAATATTTTACGTCAATAGTTTATACGTAATTCTTTATTGGTTATGCCATAAAAACAATGTTTTGAGTAAGATATAAGCCTCAAACGATCCAATATGTAACGCGCTTCGGACAGTCCAGTATTTTACATATTGGATCGTTTTCGTCTTATATCCTATACATATATTGAGCTGCTGGCGCTGAGTGAGACTCGTATCCGGGTATATAGTACGCTTATCACCGACCACTACTGCGGGAAATATAAAGTGGTAGTATGGGACTGGGAATTCATGGCATGCATGTGAGTGAGACTCGTATCCGGGTATATAGTGAGCTGCTGGCGCTGAGTGAGACTCGTATCCGGGTATATAGTGAGCTGCTGGTGCTGAGTGCGACTCGTATCCGGGTATATAGTGAGCTGCTGGCGCTGAGTCTCAGACTCGTATCCGGGTATATAGTCTGGCGCTGAGTGCGACTGTAAAAAAACGGGATGTTCCTTTCAAAATAAAAACGTTTATAGCACCCTACGTATAACAAATTGCCTTCATTTCTTGTGTTTGAAGCCAGTGTGAAGCATTTGCTCACATTTGTTCAGTCTGTGAGACTGCCTATTGGAAAAGACAAACAATTGCAAATAAGGATGTACTTACATGAACCTTAGTTTTGTCGCAATATTTTTTAATTTTGTACTCGTATATTCTGTTTTATTTTATGCTTTCGGATGAAATAGAGATTTTAGTGGGAAAATATCTAATAAATTCCAAGTGAATGATATCAAATATATTTTTCAGTACTCCAGTTGGGACATTATATATATTTCCCCTTTGGGTGCCTCAAGCACATGTCATCAGTTATGATAATAACTTAAATAAGAGAAGTTTCGGGTGCACAAATAAAATTCATATCCTTAGTTTTCAGCTTCCGCCTCGCTGCTAATAATATCACAAGTTTAGTTTGATTTGGACTTACCAGTAGCTGTATCCGATAATATATTAAGAGTCTGTTCTGTAAGTCTTCTTGCAATAAATTTGAAGATTTTCTGGCAAATTCATGTACAACCCAACAAAAACTGTCATTGAACTAATAAATCACAACAACAGTATATTGCCAGGCATGTGAACAAATAACCCATTTTCTCATTCAGTGCACAAGCAGCAGTCAATTTCTCCAGCTCTCCGATTCCAACTACGCTTTCAGTGAAACATTTTCCTCATCCGTCATATCCTTGTAAATTTTAACACCAAGAAAGTTTTCTTGTTTTCGTCTTATATCCTATACATATAGTGAGCTGCTGGCACTGAGTGAGACTCGTATCCGGGTATATAGTACGCTTATCAGCGATCACTACTGCGGGAAATATAAGGTGGTAGTATGGGACTGGGAATTCATGGCATGTGAGTGAGACTCGTATCCGGGTATATAGTGAGCTGCTGGCGCTGAGTGAGACTCGTATCCGGGTATATAGTGAGCTGCTGGTGCTGAGTGCGACTCGTATCCGGGTATATAGTCTGGCGCTGAGTCTCAGACTCGTATCCGGGTATATAGTCTGGCGCTGAGTGCGACTCGTATCCGGGTAGATAGTGCGCTGCTGGCGCTGAGTCTCAGACTCGTATCCGGGTATATAGTCTGGCGCTGAGTGCGACTCGTATCCGGGTAGATAGTGAGCTGCTGGCGCTAAGTGCGACTCGTATCCGGGTAAATAGTGAGCAGCATGCGTTGAGTGCGACTCGTATCCGGGTGTATAGTGAGCTGCTGGCGCTGAGTGCGACTCGTATCCGGGTATATAGTGACCTGCTGGCGCTGAGTGCGACTCGTATCCGGGTATATGGTGAGCTGCTGGCGCTGAGTGCGACTCGTATCCGGGTATATAGTGAGCTGCTGGCGCTGGGTGCGACTCGTATCCGGGTATATAGTGAGCTGCTGGCGCTGAGTGCGACCATATCCGGGTATATAGTGAGCTGCTAGCGCAGAGTGCGACTCGTATCCGGGTATATAGTGAGCTGCTGGTGCCGAGTGCGACCGTATATCCGGGTAAATAGTGAGCTGCTGGTGCCGAGTGCGACCGTATCCGGGTATATAGTGAGCTGCTGGCGCTGAGTGAGACTCGTATCCGGGTATATAGTGAGCTGCTGGTGCTGAGTGCGACTCGTATCCGGGTATATAGTCTGGCGCTGAGTCTCAGACTCGTATCCGGGTAGATAGTGCGCTGTTGGCGCTGAGTCTCAGACTCGTATCCGGGTATATAGTCTGGCGCTGAGTGCGACTCGTATCCGGGTAGATAGTGCGCTGTTGGCGCTGAGTCTCAGACTCGTATCCGGGTATATAGTCTGGCGCTGAGTGCGACTCGTATCCGGGTAGATAGTGAGCTGCTGGTGCTAAGTGCGACTCGTATCCGGGTAAATAGTGAGCAGCATGCGTTGAGTGCGACTCATATCCGGGTATATAGTGAGCTGCTGGCGCTGAGTGCGACTCGTATCCGGGTATATAGTGACCTGCTGGCGCTGAGTGCGACTCGTATCCGGGTATATGGTGAGCTGCTGGCGCTGAGTGCGACTCGTATCCGGGTATATAGTGAGCTGCTGGCGCTGGGTGCGACTCGTATCCGGGTATATAGTGAGCTGCTGGCGCCGAGTGCGACTCGTATCCGGGTATATAGTGAGCTGCTGGTGCCGAGTGCGACCGTATATCCGGGTAAATAGTGAGCTGCTGGTGCCGAGTGCGACCGTATCCGGGTCTATAGTGAGCTGCTGGTGCTGAGTGAGACGCGTATCTGGGTCTATAGGTCTATTTATTTCCTTTTTTCTTCATAATTTTATAGAAAATATTCAATCCTTTGTCCCCTGCAATTCAGTTCTTTAATAACTGACATACTCTACTTCTTTGAATACAACAATCTGTATAATGCAGATGAAAACACGCTGTCTGCACGTCACAAGTTTTATGGCCTAGGTGTGTTAAAATGAAAGTGAAAGGTTTAATTCTAATTTTATGCTAACTGACAACTTTCAAGCATAGCGGTTTGAAGAAGTCAGCACTTGGAGATGCAAGTATATCGTGATGACGCAGTCAATCTTCTTGGACGTATGTAAAAGAAGAACTTATTATATTTTTCAAGAAGAACATATATCAAACTATTCCGTTTTGGGCGAATAATCACCTATATAAGCGTCTGTCTATAATAAATCGCTACCAACCCAAAATAATTATTGTCATGCGCGGATTTCAGCCAATTTTCTCGAGGGGTCCGACCGAACCCTTACTATGACAAAAATTTGTCTTTATACACTAAATAATTTGATGTGATTTTTGCAATTTTATATCTTTATGTCTTATGAATATGTAAAACAATCAAGAAAGAAGGTTAAATAGCATGGGTTTCGCAGCGAATTCGCTTACTGCTGCGGCGCCGTATGTGTTTTGTACTTTAAGTACAATGCTTGTTCCTTTTGATTCAATGATTCATTTACACATGGTTTCTGAAGATATTTAATATTGCACTCAGTTATAGGGTATGTCCCTTTAAATTTTTCAGACTTATGAATTGTGAAAATAAGGTGGCAGTCTTTTATAAAAAGAAAATAATGTTTAATTTTAGATAATTTGCAAGTCTGGGGTGATGGACCCGTAATGACACTCAGTAATGTCCGAGTGATTGCGTGTTCTCCTTGGACGACTCTTCCAATGTAGAAGAAGTTCAACGCTTACCTGCCTTTCCATTAAAATCGGAGAATGCCGAGATGACAGGTTCGCTGATTGTTATTGCGTGTCCATTACAATAATAACATGTCTCATCCTCCACGCACATTGTTAACCATCAATATATCTTGTTTAATATGCCATGCTGTTTGATATGTATGTGTCAGATGTACATAAGGCCCTTGAATTTTCAATAAACTTGCAACTTGGTAATTGTGTCAAGAGGCATCTAGACGGCTGAATATTTTAAGGAGAATCGGTAGAAACTTTACCAAATGTAGCCGGACTGACAATTTTCCATTCATTCGTTTTATCAAACCGCTTGTGCGGCACTTTTGCACGGAAGGTAGTTCAAGTTGAAATACGCTCCCAGCTCTACGTATTAACTGGCTTTAGTAAACACTTTTAGAATACGCTATTTTGACGATAAAATTAACCTTTCAAATGTTATTTTTCCTATTTATTGTTACATATATGGGAATATAGAGACTCTGGTTTAAAGGCCTAGATTTTGGCAGTGGGCCAAGGGATTTCTGTCTTCACCAGCACAGTTGGGGGCTAATGACCATCACATTATGGTTCCAATAAACAAGGGTCATTGTTTATTGGAGAGTCAGTCTACCTTTCAAGTGTATCAATTAGTGTGAAGGGGAAACAATGTAATTTATCTTAAATTAATGAATAATTGATAACTTTTAAAGTTATGTTAGTTTTTTGGCATTTCTATGTAAAGAAAAATATTTGTTGATCAAACACAATAATAAAATAATCAGAAACTTATTTTCACAATAATGAAACAATGAGAAACTTACGGTACTTAAAGAAATATGCAAGTTTTTATTTTTTTCAAATTCTGTCTGGAGAATTGTGATATTTCAGAAAAATGTGACTTTGACTCATCGTAAGTTTGCAGAATACTGTAAATAACATTTGTCTAAAATTGAAAACAGAATGTGCATGTCAAAGTTACAAAGCAAAGTCACTTTTGGCAACATCCTGAAAATGAAAATTGAGTATAGATGGAACTCAATGATTTTATATTATATTGTTTGTCAGTACAAAGAACTAATGAAGTTTTCACTATACTTGTGTTTTATTATCATTATTATTTTCAATATTATTACTGTATCTTTTATCATCCTATATGTAATAATAATAATAATAATAATAATAATGATAATTATGATTATTTTTATTATTATCATTATTATAACATTAAAGTAATAGTTATTATCATCTATATAATATCAAAATAATAATTATTATTATTATCATTCCACATTCACTGAAGAAAAATTAATTTCTTTCAACTCCACTGCACACATCTTCGTGGTCTAGTTGGGGTCCCTGCTGTGCTAATTGCCCTCTAATCAGTTACTGTTACATAATCGCTGATAAGCAGCAGATAAGATGGGAGTTGTATATTGGATTTGGGGGGGGGGGGGGGGGGGGGGGGACACTTATATAGTAGTGAATCTAGGGCTTTAAATATTTACCAAAATTAGACAAATCCCTTTAAAAACAAGTTAAAGCATAGCAAAATTTCCTTCTAGGGCACATCTATATAAATATATAATGACCATCTTGTAAATTTTGGTTGCAATGTCTGTTTTAAATATTGGTCATCAGTGTGTGGAACCCTAGGACGACAAGACCATTCTACCTTATTGAGATTCCGTATCCCCCTTTTAAGCGCCCCGGAGGCGTTACATTTTGCACCAAGGGGGGGGGGGGGCGTTTATTTCTACACCAAAATAATAAAAAAAAAAAACCCTAAAATTTTGGAAAAGAACTATGTTGTTTTCTATTGCCTGAAAAAAATGTAAAGTCCACTATTTCTACAGTATTTACGCTAACATATAGATCTAGAGGATATTTGTTTGTTTTAGTGTAAAATCGAAATATATTTCACCGAGTGAACACTATAATGCAATATTTTGACGAGTGGCACAGCCACGAGTGGAAATGTAAATTATGGTGTTCACGAGTGAAATATATTTTGATCTTACAGTGAAACAAACAAATTTTCTATTTATTTTATGCATTTTTAATGGTTTTAACCAAATTATATTCAGTTTGCCCGCGCAACGTCACGTGCAATGCACCATAACGTGATATTGTCGTGACGTCAGGATGTTTTTGTAGAAAAACTATAAATAGTTCTATTACGTTTTCTGATTTCTTTACCTTTACTGAAGAATATTTTTCAAGGAATTTCCTATCATTTATAATTCATATCATTTCGCATTCAAATGTAGTTCCGTACCAGTGAAAAATAAAAATGATATTTTCACTGTTTGAAACAGTGAAAATATCAATTTTATTTCAATGATAAATTTCAGTATTTCACAGAAGAGTATAAAATAAAAGTTGTTAAATCCACCAACTAAGTAAATCCGTTACCACTTTAAAGCAGCATGCCTCCAGATTTGGCTAAAAAATAATCTTTCTTTCAAATTGAAGTTTGATCATATTCACACTGGCCATAGCTTTATCAGATCAAGTGGTTCCAACGTTGTTTGAGCGGTGAATTTTACGCCGATCAGATGGAGAAATATGGCTGATACTACAAGTTTCCGGTATTGTAAGTGTGATTTAAAGGAATTTCTACCTGTTTAATAACTAATAAAATGAAAACGATGGGTGCACCTGGAGCGCAAATGTGTCTTTGTTTTAGCACATGTGTCCGTTTAGCTGAGATATGTGCCGTTTATTCAAACACTTCTGTACAGTTCGGCGGGGGTAGGAGATTTTTGACAGTTTTTGACAAATCGCATAAAGTATAGTATTAATCGGGAACAAGTAACTGAAAAAACACTTTTTATGTAAAGGGCTACCTCTTAAAACAGAGTATATGTATTTTCATAGAATTATTTAGGGTTATTTCTGAAAAATTGGCCGAAAACCTAATGCAACGCCGTTTCGAGTGGGTCGCCATGCAACGCGATCAAGTGGATACCGTTCTGTGTCTTACTTGCGAAGTATTATCCGTCTCAGAAACAGTCATTCAAGCCTAACAATGAATAAAATTAGTGAGTTATACAGCATTATAATATCCCGCCATTTCTAATATATTGTACTTTTACATTTTTATGTTAGCTTAACATTTAACATATTTTTGTGGACATTGTCAAAACACATCAACACAAAAACATAATGCAAGGACGAACATCAAACAATATCATTAAGTAAACAATAGTAATAGTTCGTAAAAACAAGTACCATTTCACGGATATTTTTCTCCTCCACGAATGGTACTGAACTGCATACCAAAAGCGGGTTGACTCTTTAAATCAGTATAGTTACAGTTGGTAACTTTTTAGTCCCTTAAAACCAATACATTGCGATTTCCACTGATTTACTGTGCATTTAAGCCAGTCATACAAAATAAAAAAAATGTTGATCCATGATAAAAGTATTATTCAGTTGTTTGTATATATTTTCATTCATATTGTTGGTGTAGCGTTCATTTATTTTCAGAGAGATAAATCACAGAGAACCTTAAAACTGGCCAGGGAAAAGACAAGATTTTATTTGGCCTCCATAAAACAGAAACAACGTAATAAACCTCTATGGTCGCCGTTCAAAAATGAAAATACAAATGAAATACAGACAACAATGCAGGGCCGGATCCAGACATTTTTGACTGGGGGGGGGGGGCACCAGTCTTTGTTCACCAGTCTTGAACAAAGACATCAACGCCGAGGCGCAATGTTTTAGAGGGGGCGCCTTTGCCCATGTTAGGTAGGGGGTCAGGGGCGGGTACGGTTAACTCCCCTGGAAATTTTTTAATATAGGCATAAAATGGTGGCCTCTGGTGCATTTTAGGTTTAAGTTTGGAGATATTGGAGGGGACAATATTCCCCTCTTGATCGTGGGGTGGGGGGGGGGGGTCAAGGGGTTCTCCCCCTGGAAAATTTTGAAATACAGGTATGAAATGGTGGCCTCTGGTCTTCAGTCAAAGTGAATAAAGCAAAAGACACATTATTTTGCAATATTTCTAACTGTTATCAAATCGAATTAGTACCTATTGGCTTTTCTTCTTTGGTTACAGAAAGTTAAATAGTACAACTGTGGTACATCTCTATTAGTATTGCTGGTCCGGTTTATTTTCTTTCATTGGTGTCTGTATTTCATTTGTATTTTCATTTTTGAACGGCGACCATAGATGTTTATTACGTCGTTTCTGTTTTATGGAGGACAAAATTAATAAAATCTTGTCTTTTCCCAGGCCAATTTTAACGTTCTCTGTGATTAATTTCTCTGAAAATAAACGAAAACTACCACAGCAATATGAATGAAATATGTACAAACAACTGATCAATACTTATATCAAGGACCAAAGTTTATTTATTTTGAATGAACAGCTTAAATGCACAATAAATTAGTAACGAAATCTCAATGTACTGGTTTTAAGGGAGTAAAAAGTAACCAACTTTAACTATACTGATTTAAAGAGTCAACCCGATTTTGGTATGCTGTTCAGTACCATTCGCGGAGAAGATAGATATCCGTGAACTGGTTCTTGTTTTTACGAACTATTACTATTATTTACTTAACGATATTGTTCGATGTACAATATATTAGAAATGGCGGGATATTAAAATGCTATAAATCTCACTAAATGTATTCATTGTTAGGCTTGAATGACTGTTTTTAAGACGGATAATACTTCGCAAGTTAAGACATAGAACGGTATCCACTTGATTGCGTTGCATAACGACCCACTCGAAACGGCGTTGCATTAGGTTTTCAGCCGATTTTTCAGAAATAACGCTGAATAATTCTATGAAAATACACACGTTTTGTTTAAAGAGATAGCCCTTTACATAAAAAGTGTTTTAACAGTTACTTATTCCCGATTAACACTGTATTTCATACGATATTGTCAAAAACTGTCAAAAATCTCCTTTCCCCGCCGAACTGTACAGAAGTGTTTGAATAAACGGCACACATCTCAGCTAAATGGACATATGTGCTAAAACATAGACATATTTGCGCTCCCGGTGCACCCATCGTTTTCATTTGATTAGTTATAAAACAGGTAGAAATTCCTTAAAATCATACTTACAATACCGGAAATTTGTAGTATCGGCCATATTTCTCCATCTGATCGGCGTAAAATTCACTGCTCAAACAACGTTGGAACCACTTGATCTGATAAAGCTATGGCCAGTGTGATATTATGAACATTAGAATATGAATTTTTGTAAAGATGACCGCGTCGGGAATCGAACCCCGAACCGCCGCGGCAATAAAGACATTTTCCCGTCGTCGTAACCAATAGCGTCATAGCTGAAGTAGTGAATAATGACTCCACAATATAGATATTTATAACAGAGACAGTTTACCTGGAGTAAAAGCGTGACAAACGCTTTTCAATTTGCATCGTAAAAAGTAGTAAAAACAGCAAATTCTCAAGTGTTTCCGTAACATAAAGTTTGTCAGTTATTAAGTTTTAAAGCCTTCTTAAGATATATAGCATTTCTTTCAAGATATCTAAAAAAAAATTAGATATTAGATCAAAGTACTGAAAGTACAGAAAGGCTGGCTACCACAAAACACTGGATGAAATTTGTGCGGGAAAGATGTAGATATTATGGGTTTTCCATATCAAACTAAGGCGAGCATACGGGACTGTTGTGATGAATCATCTTGATTAACTTGAAAAGGTAGTGTAAGGATATCATAGACTACAACTGGTGAAAAAATACATTGTGTTTGCTACATTGGGGATAACATAATTAGTGAGAGAAACGGCACATAATTCTCACTTGGGAATCTGAAAAATGCAAAGATTAATATCTAACAAAAAAGTCAGGTTCCGAGAACGCAATCCAATCAAACCACAACCTCGTAACAGTATATGTATTGATTTGTACACATAAACATATCTTCAAAATATAAATGTTAAAAAAGTTATAGACAAACGGGGGCAAAATGAACAATGGAAAGAACACAGCCGGGCACCGTCTTGTAAATGTCAGTTGCAAACACACCACAGGTTAATTTAAACCGGTTTATGCTACGTTTGTAACCATATCATTGGCCCCCACCATGGTTTCAAAGTTAAATAGTGTGTGTGTGTGTGGGGGGGGGGGATTTAACGTCTTTTTCAACAATGTTTCAGTCATATAAACGACAGTGTTTACTTGTAGCAATGAGCACAATGCCCAACTTTATAGTGCTGCCTCACTGGAATATCACGCCGTAGACACGTGGCATGATACCCCACCCAGTTACATTATACTGACACCGGGCTGACCAGTCCTAGCACTATCCCCTTAATGCTGAGCGCCAAACGAGGAAGCTGCCAGTACCATTTTTTACATCTTTGGTATGACGCAGCCGGGGATCGAACCTCCCGCACTCGAAGCGGACGCTCTACCACTTGGCTACCGAGGCGGTTGCATATAAATAAGAAAAATCTCATATCAATATACCATGTTTAGGAGATAACTTTAACTAATTTTTCAGGAGGTTAGAAAAAGTACCGATGAGAGCGTAAATAGGCCCAAGCCCCACTAGGACCAAACTTTTTTTCAATATATTTCTTTTATCTAGTAAGATAGACTGTTTTTTCAAGACTTATTATCATTGATTTGTTGTAAAAAAGCGATTTTTCCCCCATTTGATTAGCCATTTCTTGCTGTTTAAAGTGAATTTAACCTCTGATACAGAAGGGTGAAGGTTTAGTCTTTGAAAATACTTAGTCACATGTTGTAAAAGTTCTTGATTTTGCATTTATTCTTTAGTTTACAAATTTTGGAAGAAATGTAAGTAGGTTTTACTTCTGTCCTATGTTTCTTTTTGAATGCAGAGAGCAATGCCATAATTTTTCAGTGTTGGAGCATAATTTCTGTCCGATTAAATCATTTTACTTGAAGCTCCCCAGAAAAATTGTTATCGACAGTTTTATTTTGTGTTTTATAATTCTTTTAGCAAAATATTTGGCATAATGAATTCTCTGCGTTCGTTTTGCGCAGTGGTTATCACTTTGAAATTTCTCTCTGTTTGAGCTTGAGGAAATAACATAAATTATACAAAATTCTAACACGATCCCATTCATTTTCCTATCAAACAAAAAAGGTTGAAAAACAGTGAATTATTTAAGAAATAATTTAAAGCAAAAGTGTGCTTTAACACTATTAATGCACGATGGGCGGTTATACGTCGGGCGTAATAATTTCACGAGGGCGCAGCCCGAGTGAAATTATTTGTGCGACGTATTACCGCCCGAGTGCATAAATAGTGTTAAAACACGGTTTTGCTATAAAGTATTTCGATTCTAATATACCCTTAATCTTAAACAGTAGATAAAATATAGAAGCGCTCTTTCTTGGTCGCAACAAAAACTTTGACGTCATCGCACGTTAACGTGACGTCATTCTATCGTAAGAGTGTTTTAACAGAGACAATTATATTAGAATATACAACAATTCACTGCTTCACAAGCCATTTAAAAATGCAACACAGTGCGAAATAACATTCGTCAGAAAGTTTCTAAAACGAATTATTTTAGTATAAAAATAGCCCAAAAAAAAAACAACAAAAAAAAACAGACAAACTGCCGTTAAATCAAATAATATTATAGTTTCTATTGTAAATGTAAACATTATTTCTGTAGCAAAATATAACATGTACGCTGTTTCGGTATAAAAATCATAGAATGTGGTCATTTGTTTCTTCTCACGTTTCTGTGACATTTTGCAGAGTCTTGTCTTGTTATTTTCTACTCAAAACAAGATAAGACCCATGCATGTAACTTTTATCACGCTGCATTGTATAAAATTAATATAATTACAAGAAGTGCTATCTACCCGATAGCTAATATATTATTTGGTATCCAGGGTTTCAGAAATCTGCAAATTTACTGGTAGCCCATTGGGCTACCAATATTTTTGTCTTGTAGCCCGAACATTTTAGTTTATTCGGCAATGACCATTTTGGATTATTTGTTAAGTGCTTGTATACTACAGTCTACAGTTGGGGTGGAATGCTTAAATTAATGTAGGGTTTAAGTCAATTATAATTCTGTCTGATTCTTAACATCTTATAAAAAGCAGTTTAATAAAAGGACTAAAGCCGAGTAAATTACGTTTCTCTCTTTCTTGGCACTGTGTAATAACATATCCAAATTTATGTTTGTCCGAAATCAGGTATAGTTTCTGACAAAAACGCGCCGATTTTTGCTAAAATTATTGTCGATTTTTGCATTCTGTGCAAGTATTTAAATTAAAAAATATAAGTCGATGTAAGCACCTAACTCCCTCATAATCAAATATCCTCTCAAAACTCGATAAATATTGAGGTCAGCGAAAACGTAAGTACACTTTGGCAGTTGGCGTTGAAATGACGTAATCTTAAGACTGGTTTGCATATTGTTTTGAACACTACGGATCAGCAACTTGGGTGCTTTTAGATCAGTCTAAAATCTCGTGTGCAAACAAAAAACATTTGCCTCCGGGTACGATTAAAAACGGTTAATTGTTTGCCGACTGTGATAATAGGTCTAAGGTAATTAATGCCTCCGGCGTGTATAGGAGAGATCGCTGTGACGTCACGCATTAACACCTGTTTATCTGGTGGTGGGCTAAACAAATGTTTTTACATCGTTTGTGATCGGAATTTTTAATACCTTTTTCGCTAATTTATGGATTTTAAAAATTCAAAAAGTTTTGATATGCTTACGATTTTCATATTTTCTCATTTAAATATCTTGTTTAAAATGAAAAACCATTTTAAATGACATATGATTTTAATAGCGGCGTAACGATGCTCCAGAGTTTTAGAAAAAAAGTTAAGCGTTCATAATTAATCCATTTTATTTCGAAATAATAATTAAAAGTAATCAATAAATTGCTTGTTTTATACCCTTTCCATTGATCAAAAAAATATTGATATCATTTGTGTTTTAAGAAAGTTCAAGCCGTTAGAAAAACATCACTGTTTTCAAAAAACATGGACGCTCGGCGTCTGCCCACCCGACCTTTGTCTTATCAGTTCTAAAAATAGAAAATACAACGGATTTGTATACAAACACTATCTCTCCTATTACTCGATAGTCAAGGGGATTATATGAAACTGTCAAAGTTATGCATGAAGACTAGATTATTGATTTCCGGGCTACTCGATATAGGGTACGCTCTGAAAATATTTAGTAGCCTGACAGAATTTTCTGGTAGCCCCCGGACTCCGGACATGGGATTTCTGTATATTGTTCAGTACATGCAATACAAAAAACAAAACATACATGCATTCTTTGTATTGCGTTACACATTATTAATTCTGATAAGAGTTTATTAAACTTTATTTTGCTTATAGTCATGTAAATAGTAAGAAAATACTGGAGACTTGAGATGCGATTCAGTACCCCTAAAATGTACCAGATCTCGCCATTTATGATCCTGTTTTTTTTTAAAATTTCTGGGAGATATCCCCCATACCCCCCTTACTGGAGGGGGTATCCGCCTCCCGTACCTACCCCCTCGCGGCCCCAATATCAAACACCTTCCGACGCCCCTGCATGGGTATCTAATTATACTGACAAAATCATTGTCAGTAGCCATTGTCTGTGACTATTGCCAGCCGTTGTGGTTGTCAAAGTCTATTTACAGATATTAAGTGTATCACAATTAGCATTGATATATGGGCAATTTGTATTAAATTTTATTAATTTAATTTTTGTCAATAGTCAGTGTCATGATCAGGGATGGTATAATATACTTCTTTGTCCTGGATGTTAATTAATGGCGTAATATGATATGATATAGAGTAGTTTATATTTGTCAAATTTCATTTGTAAAATTGTGTTACATATGCCGCCATATAATCATTGTCAGTAGCCATTGTCTGCAGCTATTGTCAGTCGTAGTCATTAACAAAGTTCTTTTTACATATAAATTTATTACAATTAGCGTATATGTATATGTATATATATATATGTGTGTATGTAGTTTATACTTGTCAAATTTCATTGTAGACTATGTAATATATATCGCCGTATAATGTATCACGTCCTCTTGGGTCTAAGACCTTCTGGAATTTATATGAATAAAACTTGTAAAACTTGTATATGTCTTTGGTTACTCCAGTTTACTCTAATATGATGACTCGTGAACGCATTGGTTGAGAGGGCTAAGACGCTTTCCTACGGAGGTGAAGGCCCCTGGTTCGAATCCTGGCTACTCCCATTGCGGTGTGTCCTTGGGCAAGGCACTTTATCACGATTGCCTCAGTCGACCCAGCTGTAAATGGGTACCAGCAAATTGCTGGGGGTGAGGTATAATTGGTTTTAACTGTTCTTAATACAGGGTCGCAGAAAAGCTCTATACAGCTAATGTTAATAATTGTTTCACCAAGCGACGGTAAATAAAACACCTTTACCTTTACCTCAAATCTTTATCTTTTTTTTTTTTCAAATAAATCACCCATGTATATCTGGTTACAGGGTTACTACTATACTCTATAGTCCTTTGGTTACACAGCGGTTACAAAAGTTACTCCAGTTTGATGACTCAGATCTTTTCTCTTCTTTTTTTTCAAATAAATTACCCATGTATATCTGGTTACAGGGTTACTACAGTAACTATAGTCCTTTGGTTACACAAAGGTTACTCCAGCTTGATGACTCAGATCTTTTTCCTTTTCAAATAAATTACCCATGTATATCTGGTTACAGGTTACTACTATATTTCTTTGGTTACACAGTGGTTACAGAGGTTTCATTGATTAAAAAGTTTATTTTAAATAACTCACCAATGTATATCTGATAACAGGGTTACTACTATAGTCCTTTGGTTACACAAGGGTTACAAAAGTTACTCCAGTTTGATGATTCAGATCTTTTCATTTTTTTTTCAAAGAAATTACCCATGTATATCAGGTTACAGGGTTACTACTATATTTCTTTGGTTACACACTGACAGTGGTTACAAAGGTTACTCCAGTTTCATTGCTTTAAAAGTTTATTTTAAATAAATCACCCATGTATATCTGGTTACAGGGTTACTACTATATTTCTTTGGTTACACAGTGGTTACAAAGGTTACTCCAGTTTCATTGATTTAAAAGTTTATTTTAAATAAATCACCCATGTATATCAGGTTACAGGGTTACTACTATATTTCTTTGGTTACACAGTGGTTACAAAGGTTACTCCAGTTTTATTGATTTAAAAGTTTATTTTAAATAAATCACCCATGTATATCTGGTAACAGGGTTACTACTATAGTACTCTAGTTACACAAAGGTTACACCAGTTTCATGACTCAACTCTTTTTCTTTCTTTTTTCAAATAAATAACCCATGTATATTTGGTTACAGGGTTACTACTATAGTCCTTTGGTTACATAGTGGAAACAAAGGTTACTCCAGTTTCATTGATTAAAAAGTTAATTTTAAATAAATCACCAATGTATATCTGGTTACAGGGTTACAAAAGTTACTCCAGTTTCATTGATTTAAAAGTTTATTCTAAATAAACCACCCATCTATACCATAAATATATTTAGTGAATTCACACTGGCCATAGCTTTATCAGATCAAGTGGTTCCAACGTTGTTTGAATGGTGAATTTTACGCCGATCAGATGGAGAAATATGGCCGATACTACAAATTTCCGGTATTGTAAGTATGATTCGAAGGAATTTCTACCCTTTAAAATTTAACGAATCAAATGAAAACGATGGGTGCCCCTGGAGCGCAAATGTGTCTTGTTTTAGCACATGTGTCCATTAGCTGGATTTGTGCCGCCTTATTCAAACACTTCTGTACAGTCCGGCGGGGAAGGAGATTTTTGACAGTTTTTGAAAATTCATCTCAAATATAGTGTTTAGCGGCAGAAAGTAATGTTTAAACACTTTTATGTAAAGGGTTACCTCTTAAAACAAAGCTTTGGGGTATTTTCATGAAATTTCAGAGTTGTTTCTGAAAAATCGGCCGAAAACCTGATGCAACGCCGTTTCGAGTGGTCGCTATGCAACCAATCCAAGTGGATACCGTTCGGTCTTACTTGCGAAGTATTATCCTTTCTTAAAACGTCATTAAAGGCTAAAAAAAATAAATTTAGAGAGTTTTATATCATTATATGACCCGCCTTTCAATTATATTGTTTTTTACTTTTTTATGCTCGCTTAACATTTAAAATTTTTTGTGGACACTGTCAAAAAACATTTTACAAAAAAACATAAAGCAAGGATGAACATCGAACAAATCATTTAGAAAAATAATAGTTACAGTTTGTAAAAACAAGAACCAGTTCAAGGATATCTATCTCACCCACGAATGGTACTGACAGCATCCCAAAAGCGGGTTGACTCTTTAAATCAGTAAGTAACAGTTTGGTTACTTTTTAGTCCCTTAAAACCAATACAATGCGATTTCATTACTGATTTGCTGTGCATTTAAGCCGTCATACAAAATAAATAAAGTTTAGTCCATGATAAAAGTATTGATCAGTTGTTTGTACACATTTTCATTCATTTTCCCTGGTTAGCCTTCATTTATTTTCAGAGAAGATAATCACAGAGAACGTTAAAATTGGCCGGGGAAAAAGACAAAATTTTATTTGTCCTCCTAAAACAGAAGCGACGTAAAAAACCCTCTATGGTTGGCGCCTTTCAAAAATGAAAATACAAATGAAATACAGACACCAGTGAAAGAAAATAAACGGACTAGCAATAATACTAAGAGGGGACGGTCACAGTTATACTATTTAACTGTCTGTAAATAAAGTTTGCCAAGGGGTACTTATTCGATTTGATAGAGTTGAAATATTGTAAATAATGTATCTTTTGCTTCAGAAATTTGGGTCTCAGGACAGCCTTGTCGCTTGCAATGTTTTATATCTAAAAAATCTGCCCCTCTTCCTTTGTTAATTCTTCAAACATTTCATCAATAAAATCTTTCTTCTAATTCCTTATTGTAAACGGGGTTTTTTTTTCTTATATTTTGGTGCTTGAAGTTGGAATTAGCAGAATTTTCGGGTTTTTTTGTGTGTGTTTTTTTATTCATTTGAGCACATAGAGAAAACGCTTTTAATCGTGGCTTGGTGACCGCTCTCTTAGAATTGCTGGTCCGTTTTTTTTTTTTTGGTGCCCTGTATTTCTTTTGTATTTTCATTTTTGAACGGCGACCATAGAGTTTTATTACGTCGTTTCTGTTTTATGGAGGACAAAAAGAAAATCTTGTCTTTTCCCTGCCCAAAATTTTAACGGTCTCTGTGATTTATCTCTCTAAAAATAATGAACGTTTCACCAGGAATATGAATGAAAAAATATACAAACAACTGATCAATACTTTTATCATGGACCAAATTTTATTTATTTTGTATGAAAAGCTTAATGCATAACAGTAATGAAATCGCAATGTATTGGTTTTTTAAAAGGGCTAAAATTTTCCAACTGTAACTATACTGATTTTAAAGAGTCAATCCGCCTTTGTATGCTGTTCAGTACCATTCGCGGAGGAAAAATATCAGTGAAATGGTTTCTTGTTTTAACGAACAATACTATTATTTACTTTAAGTATTGTTCGGTGTTCATCCTTGCTTTATGTTTTTTGTGTTGAAGTTCTTGACATGTCCACAAAATATGTTAAATGTTAAGCGAGCATAAAAATGTAAAAGTACCAATGTATTAGAAATGGCGGGATCATTATAATGATATAAAAAATCTCTAAATTTTTTCATTGTTAGGCCTTAATGCTGTTTTTTAAGACGGATAAGACTTCGCAAGTAAGACACAGAACGGTATCCACTTGATTGCGTTTTCATAGCGACCCACTCGAAACGGGTTGCATTTGGTTTTCGGCCGATTTTCAGAACAACTCTGAATAATCTATGAAAATACACACGCTTTTTTTTAAGATGTAGCCCTTTACATAAAAAGTGTTTTTAAAAGTTACTTGTTCCCATAAACACAACATTTGAGGGCGATATTGTCAAAAACTGTAAAAAATCTCCTTTCCCCCGCCGGACTGTACAGAAGTGTTTGAATAAACGCACAAATCTCAGCTAAAAAGGACACAATGTGCTAAAACATAGACCATTTGCGCTCCCGGTGCACCCATCGTTTTCATTTGCCCGTTATTTAAGGTAGAAATTCCTTTAAATATACTTATGATACCGGAAATTGTGTATCGGGCCCTATTTCTCCACCTGATTGGCGTAAAATTCACCGTTCAAACAACGTTGGAACCACTTGATCTGATAAAGCTATGGCCAGTGTGGAATTGGTGCACTTAGCTATCATTTCACTCTGAAAAAAAATCAGTAAAGATGAATTTGAATTTTTTAGCTAAGTGTTAAGCGAAATGATAGCTAAGTGCACCAATTCACTAAATATATTTATGGTTTTCCTCCTCTCCATGTAAAAATAGAAATATTTGATATTTAAAAAATGACTTTTTCAAAATATCTGAAGCAAAATGGACAACTCTTGTATAGACTATTTTTCAATAATTTTAGGATTTCCCAAATTATAGTCTATATCAAAAGTCTCCACAGCTAAGTAAATTCAATAGAGTAAAGTGTCAAGGGCGTAGGAGCTGGGGCGGCAAGGGCGGCGCCCGCCACCCCAATATTTCGAGGAGCGGCGAAATGCTTGAAATTTTTGAAAAGGCTAGAAAATATAATTGAAAATAAATACAGCGGTCTTCCATTTATAATGAAGTGCATCGGCGACTGATATGTACACAGAATCTTGTCATATCACCGACACCTTGCTAGACCACCTTGGTGACAGGGTATTGTACAAATCGATAATCCGCAATGACCAAGGTTGCTGTATTTTCATGCACCGCAGACTCGGATTATAGGCAATACATTAATTTAATTAATGAAAGTTAATCGTATTTAATTGCTTACTTCCAAAATTGCAATTAATGTTGTGTCTCAAATTCTGCCGACAAAGGAAAGTATCTTGAGTAAAACACAAACACAAATCGGGATCTTTAGATGTCTTTACGTTAAATATATTAAATATTTTTGACACTTAAACATATTGTTTGAAAATCAAAGGCACCAATCATAATGATTAAATTCAACGCATAAAATGTAGAAAAAATCCTCATAGATTTTACAGATCTAGTTAAATTAACAAGTATTACAGCTTCTACATAAAAATATAAAAGGCCAATGAGCCCCGCAATTTTACATTTCCAAATCGATCATTTGGTAAAAAGAACCCTGAACTCCGTTCATTCAACCCTAAACAGTGAACTGCGTTTTACCTTTATAATGCCATTTAATGACTAAAATGCCACAAGGATTGGATTACCCCTTTAAGTCACGGTCTTGTGCTAGATCCCCTACTTAGGACATTACTGGTTTTACCCTGGCAAGACATTGTCCTATCTAACATCGTACTGCCATTACAGTGTTTAAACATAGTAAACTGTAAATAGGGTTGAAAACTCGAAAAAAAAAAACAAGTATGTTCAACAGATACTGAGCAGTCCAAGAAGTCGCCAGATTGCACCATTTACTCTAGCTATATGCAAAATTTTCCCAGGGACACACCGGACCCCGTTCATAGGAGGGGGACCCCACCTCCCAAACCCACCCCCTCCGTTGCCCCAATGCTCAAATCGTCCCTACGCCCCTGAGTGTAAGTTTAGTCTACTTTCAACACTTTGAAAGAGCGTATACTGAACTTCCTTTTGTCTTTTATTAAAGTCAAAATCCATGACTACCCAAGAGTCTAAAACTCATGAAAAAAATCTGAGTGAAAGAGAATGACATGCTCTTTATTATAAGCTTACCAAAACCATACCAAAAATTTACCCGAAAGAAGTTATTAAAGATTTTGTAATGTACACAAACCCCTACACCATTTTACCATCAATATTTTCCACTCACGAATGCACTCAATTCAGGTGATAATTGTTGATATAATTGTAAATGAGAGGCCCCGACAAAAATCATTTTTCAAGTTGTGTCAACAGTTTAAGTTGTAAATTAATGTTGAAGTTACCCGCTTACTTTATTTACAACAATAAATAAAACACCTTATAGCTTGTTTAAGGTAGTTGACCTGTAACGAAAATCACCAAATAAAGTAATCTCCATATGTTTTTCAGCAGTTATTCGTTTTTCATGGAAAGCAATGATCGTGATAGTTCCATCCAGAGAATGTTGAATTGCTTAAAATACATTGCAGTCTACAGGCGCGTAGCTAGGACCTTATTCATGGTATGCAGGGTGGTGTAGGGGGCCCCCGGGAATTTTTTTTAATGAGAACGGCAAATGGTGCATTTTTGGGTACTAGCATATTTCAAGTAAGTACAGTGAACTTAAACCTTGTTTTTTTAAATAAATTTCATGCAAAATGTATTATTTCAGTAGACCTACACGCATGTAAAAAAACTATGCAGCAGGTCTGCATGTAGACTAAAGTGTCATTTTTATTATAGATATTTTTCAGTACATACAAAAGGATTGAGCCAATAATGTACACTTTAAAAATCTAGCAAATCTCCTATCCCTTTTCTATGCAAATTAGCCGAACATTTGAACAAAGTAAATGCGTGGTCTCATCTCTAAATACATTGGTATTTAAATCAGGATACTGACACTTGTTTTGTAGAGTAATATATACGCTATCATTACAAAAACTACAAAACATGTGTCAGTATACTGATATAAACATTGAATTCCGGAAAAGGACTGCCTAAAGGGGTCCATCTTCCGGACAGTCAAACGCCTTTAAAAACTCACCATTTTCAAAGAACTGTTACACAAGTTTGTTTTGATGCATTTGCAATAGCGTGCGAGTGTTGAAATTTCTCATAACTAGGTGGAACACAGTTTTCAGCAATTGTTTATTTTTATGTCTTTACAAATGGCATTCATTTTCAAAGGGGGACAACTTTTTCAGAATATTTCAAGTACGGGACAGTACGGCAGAACATGTAATGGTCAGTTAAAATATTGGTAACGATGTTGTTCGTTTATCAAAAATTTCTGTGTTTTGGTGGTATACTCCTAAACCTTAATATATAAATTTTGTGTAAACCAATGTATCATCATTGAGAACAATAAATAACTTTGGCTAAAAGATCAAAACTTAATAACGTTTCTTAATGTCGTAAAATGTCTTTAATGCAACTTATGCATTATTTTACTTTATTTTCATGCACTTCTAAACTTCCTATCAGGGCCTCACTACAACTTATAAAATAACTGTCGGTGTAAGCCATGAGAAAAGTGTGCATGTTGTATATTGAATATAAAGAGATTTAAACAAATGTAGGTCCTATTTTAAATTGTCTGCCTGATCAGTTGTTGGTAAAAGGACCTATTTGATTTCTTTTTTCACTTTTGACCAAAGTTTTATGTTGGCTTCAGTTTATTGGTCAGTTCAGAGTTGTTCCCCTTAGATTTTCTTGGGTAGGTACCATCTCTACTTGAGAAGGAACAATGAGAACTGAGATCACTTTATCTTTATTTTCGATCAGAGGGATTTTGTTTTATTGTTATTCAAGTAAAAGGAGTAAATTTATGTCCTGTTGAAGAAATGAATTCTTTATATTTTGGTTGGGGTTTGTCCTGCCTATGTTACGCATCACTGCTGTTATACAAATTTTATTCATGTCAGTTCAAATAGTGGTTTTAATGTAACATGTAAATTTGTTGCATCCAGTGACTATTTTATTCAAAATTTCGACAATGTTGATGATTGTGTACATTTCTATACTTTGCGTTTGTGTAATTGTTTGTACACCTCGATATTTATAATGCAGGCTCACCGATGTGGGTTGGAAGAGGACCTAGACCATATGACCTTGCTTCTGACCAGGTTTGGTGAACCGTTCATTAAAATAAAAGTGATTTAAAGGTTTTTTTCTAGTTTGCTGTGACAGCAACATTAGAACGAAGTTGTTTAAATAATTGTCTATTTCTGGCTGTGGTGTCTCTTAAAGGGGACAAAGTGCATACTACCTTATAATGATGCTATCCACAAACAAATTTTGATGAAGGCCTATTCAGCAGTTCATGTGAAGAAGCCGTTTAAAGAGATTTCTATTTTTTTAGCTCTTGTGGCCACTAAAAGGGCCAAGTGCCTCCATTTGAACACATTTTGGAGAGGACCTTTTAACAGACCAAGAGAGGAATATATTTTTTTACCGTATATAGGAATGCCCACTGTCCACAAACCTCGATCCTGCAGTTACTCAAAAAGTTTTCAAGCCAGGTTCATAAAACTTGGTACGTGAATAGATATCAATATGTAGATTATACAAGTACATGACTTTAATATGCTTGTAGGTCATAGGTCTAGATCACTATTGAAGGTCAAATAAAAATTGTTTCTGCTCCATAACTTTTATATGCATTGATGGATTCTCTTGATGCTATATACAAACATTCCCCATGATGAGACAATTTGTCAAAACATGATCTGTGCTTGTCGGATAAAGGTCAAGGTCACTGTTTAAGGTCAAGTAGATATTTTTCTGCTCCATAACTTTACTTGCTTTGAAAATATTTTTATTACTACACATGGTTGTCGATCAAAGATCAAGGTCACTATTGAAGATCAAGTAAATTTGTTTCTCCTCCATAACTTTAATGCACATAGATGGATTATCTTAGTACCACACACAAATGTTCCCCATGATGAGACAGTGTCACGTACATGATCTATACTTGTAGATTCCTAAATCCCTTGAAGCATTTTTAGTTCTAACACCGTTGCCAATAACCATAAGGGACGGACACTAACAAAGTTTTCCACCAGTAAGGGACTTCTGTATTGCCACTGCAATACTCGATCACTCGTTACCTAAAAGGGGCCCCAAGTCCTCAATTTGAACAAATTTTGGGGAGGACCTTATAATGATGCTTCAGACCGAGTTTGATGAAGATCCATCAAGCATTTCATGAGAGTTTGTTTGAAGATATTTTCAGGTTTATCCCCATTTGAAAAAGTTTGAAGAGGACATTACAACAATACTACAGACCAAGTTTGATGAAGATCCATTAAGCGCTTTACGAGAAGAATTTGTTTTAATATTTTTCCATTTGAGTCTGAACTTTGGACAGGACATTATATTGATACTACAGACCAAGTTTTATGAAGATCCATCCAGCAACTCATAGGAAGAAGTTATTTTGTTTTATAAGGTATTTTGATGTTTAGCATTTGTGGCTCCTAAAAGAGGCCAAATGCCCCCATTTGAACAAAATTAGGAGAGGACCTTATAACAAAGCTACAGACCAAATTTGATGAAAGTACACCCAGCAGTTCAGGAAAAGAAGTCTTTTTCTATTTTTAACTCTGGCGGCCCCTAGATGGGACCAAGGTGAGCCATTTGAACAAATTGAATATTGGCTCATGCCAGTATACTACTGACCAAATTTGGTAGAATTCTGACCCATAGTTTCATAGAAGAAGATATTCAAGTAAAAATGTTGACGCAGCCCGATGCACATTTCCAGCTATACTAATAGCTCACCCTGAACTTTGTTCTATCAATGCACATAAAAGTTATGGAGGGGAAATGGTTTACTTGACCTTCAATAGAGTTTGACCTTTGACTGACAGCTAAAAATATAAAACAAGGATAATTTTTTAGTCCTCATTTTAACACCATCAGTCTGCTAAGATTTTGGTCCTGTGGTATATAAGAGCAATCTGAGCTGAAGCCAAGCATACTTTCCCACTTGACACAGTAAAAGTTCTTCTTCTTCTTCTTGGCCTTCACCACAGTAAAAGTTAAAACTACAGGATCAATTTCTTTTATTTCTTTGCCAAGACAAAAAGAACAGAGACATGTCCCACTGAAAAGTGTTATCAAGTTTTTTCAAAGATTTAACCTAGTACCCTACTTTTTCCTTCCAACTTTTAACTGGAATTTCAATTCATCAACCAAGTTTCATGTTATACTAGGTAGAAAATAATGTTTTCTATAAAACGAGATCACAGAGTGATCTTGGCGCCCACCAATGTGCCATTTTTGAGTGTTCCAAATTTCAAGACTTATTGACTACCTCAAGGTCAAATTTCATTTCCGTACACAACACTGTGCACGTGGTCCAAATTCAAAAGCTGTAGCTTGAGAAATGTGAAAGTAGGTCACTAGGTCAATGTCAAGGTCAAAGTTTGTTTCAGTACACAATCCTATGCATGTGGTCCAAATTTGAAGCCTGTAGCTACAGAAATGTGAAAGTAGGTCACTAGGTCAATCTTAAGGTCAAAGTTCACTTCGGTACACAAAACTATGCAAGTGGTCCAAATTTGAAGGCTATAGCTTGAGAAATGTAAAAGTAGGTCACTAGGTCAAAATCAAGGTCAAATTTTATTTCAGAATACAAAACTATGCATGTGGTCCAAATTTGAAGCCTGTACCTTAAAAATGTGGAAGTAGGTCACTAGGTCAATGTAAAGGTTAAAGTTCATTTCGGTACACAAAACTATGCAAGTGGTCCAGATTTGAAGGCTGTAGCTTGAGAAATGTGAAAGTAGGTCACTAGGTCAAAATCAAGGTCAAATTTTATTTTAGAATACAAAACTATGCATGTGGTCCAAATTTGAAGCCTGTACCTTAAAATTGTGAAAGTAGGTCACTAGGTCAATGTTCATTTCGGTACACAAAACTATGCAAGTGGTCCAAATTTGAAGGCTGTAGCTTGAGAAATGTAAAAGTAGGTCACTAGGTCAAAATCATGGCCAAATTTTATTTCAGAATACAAAACTATGCATGTGGTCCAAATTTGAAGCCTGTACCTTAAACATGTGAAAGTAGGTCACTAGGTCAATGTGAAGGTCAAAGTTTTTTTCGGCACACAAAACTATGCATGTGGTCCAAATTTGAAGGCTGTAGCTTGAGAAATGTGGAAGTAGGTCACTAGGGCAAAATCAATGTCAAATTTCATTTTGAAATACGGAACTAAGCATTTGGTCCAAATTTGACGCCTGTACCTTAAAAAATGTGAAAGTAGGTCACTAGGTCAAAATCAAGGTCAAAGTTTTTTCCAGTGCACAAAACTATGCATGTGGTCCAAATTTGAAGGCTGTAGCTACAGAAATGTGAAAGTAGGTCACTAGGTCAAAATCAAGGTCAACTCATGCCAAGGTTCATCTTGCCACTCAAAAATATACAAGTGGTCCAAATTTGAAGGCTGTAGCTACAGAAATGTGAAAGTAGGTCACTAGGTCAAAATCAAGGTTAACTCGTGTCAAGGTTCATCTTGCTACTCAAAAATATACATGTGGTCCAAATTTGAATGTTTTAGTTATTGACAAGAACATTTTAAAAGCTTTTCCCTATATAAGTCTATATGAACCATGTGACCCCCGGGGCAGGGCCATTTTTGACCTTAGGGCGATAATTTGAACAAACTTGGTAGAGAACCACTAGATGATGCTACATTACAAGTATCAAAGCCTTAGGCTTTGTGGTTTGGACAAGAAGATTTTCAAAGTTTTTCCTTATGTAAGTCTATGTAAACCATATGACCCCCAGGGCGGGGCCATATTTGACCCTAGGGGTATAATATGAACAATCTTTGTTGAAGACCACTAGATGATGTCACATACAAAATATCAAAGCCCTAGGCCCTGTGGTTTTGGACAAGGGGTTATTCAAAGTTTTTCCCTATATAAGTCATTATAAACTATGTGACCCCCAGGGTGGGGCCATATTTGACCCCAGAGAAATAATTTGAATCATCTTGGTAGAGGACCACTAGATGATGCTTCAAACCAAATATCAAAGCCCTAGGCTCTGTGGTTTTGGATAAGAAGGTTTTCAAAGTTTTTCCCTATACAAATCTATGTAAAATATAGAAATAAACAAAGGGCCATAACTCACTCATAAATTGTTGAACCAGTCTGATTTTCAGGGGGACACAACTAGGGTACCAATACATCATTCTGACAAAGTTTGGTCAAAATCCCCCCAGTAGTTTCTGAGGAGATGCGATAACGAGAAATTGTTAACGGAATGACGGACGGATGGACCACGGACGCAGTGATTTTAATAGCTCACCATCTGATGATGGTGGGCTAAAAATGACCCAGTTTCAAACTTCACACATTTTCTATATTTGGATGGCTGGAAATCCTAGAAAACTCCTCCTCTTATGATCATGAGTGATCTGTGTTTTACCGAAGAATGTTTGTCTGATTTGGCTTTATACTTCAGTGAACTAAACATACAGTTATAATTATTTTAGGTCAATGGAGCACAATCATTAAAATTTTGTACAAGTAACTTAAAGCAATTACTTTTGTTTGCCCGTTTTCTTCCAATTGAAATAGAAAAGAAGTTATGTATATTATATTTTTTCCACTTAATGAAAGGAAATATAAAAACGAAGGGAAATTAAAGGCAACTGTTTATTTCATGCACCAAACATGTTCATACAAGAAAAAATCTACATGTTCAGTCCCGTAGCAATATCATGTTTATAAAAAAGTTTAATAAGGCAACACTAATTTATGTTGCCATTAAAGTAAGATACGAAAACTATAACTGTATAGTCAATCAAATATTGCAGTAAGGCATCCTATAATAGGGGAGAAAATAGCCGAAACAAAACATTTCGAAATTCAAAATCTTCTTATCGATAGTTAGTGATTTATGTTTATTAATACATGGTAACTTCATAAACAATAATATATGTTCCTTATACTAAAATTATACAAGTTCTGAATTTTAATCTGTTATTCTAGGTATTAAAGTTTGAATATGTAGTTAAAGTATAGAGATTTTACAGATGAAAATATTTAATGTTAACTTTGTAATGAGAATCATAATGTCTTTTAAACTTTAAGCAACAAGCATGCCTTGAATAAATAAAAGCCTTACAATGTATAAAGCTGATATGAAAACATGTGAACTCGAGTATAGAATAAATAAATATGGATAAAGATTTCATTTGTAACAACACTGACACAAAAGAAAAACAACATAATATTCATGTCTCTATGGATGAAAACTAAACACCTCCACACAATGTTAACACATCATCTTTCAATGCAAAACAACCGCCTACAAAATCTGCCCAGATCTAACTTCCAAAAAATAAGAAATATCTCAAAAAAAAAAATGACTTGGTGTTAAAATTCCCTGTAAAGGCTGTTCTGCAAGAAAACTGAAATGATGCTATTTTTTGTAATTCTCGAATCAGCTACAGTGCCCACATGTAAGCTGAATCTCCAGGTGAAAACATGCAGTATCTTGGAGTACAAGCATGTATTTTACACTTATTGAAGGGTTTGCCATTCAATAGTTAAAACAATTGACCCTTGGTTTGGACCCCTGGCAATAAATTCGACTACTGACCAGTGAGCAAGCCATTCAATAAGTGTTTACTTAAATGACATCAGAAATTTATTTCCACAGATTTAGTTTAACTTGTTTTTTAATTATTAGCCCAGCAAACCTGTGATGAATATGTACTGGCAATTATATAGTAGTGTAATAAACAAATACTTGTCAAACTGTCTTTATATGGATGAAGATGGTATGTTAAAGGCATCCTCCTCACATTAAGAGAATGAAATATGTACATGTGAGACAGATTTTTGAATTCACACTTCAGAGTGAAACTGTTAACACCCTAAATGAATATTTACCTATTTTGGCATGAACAAGGAAACATTTAATAATCTCGAGGTAAAAAGGGAGCTTTTCAGACAGAACTAGAGCAAGTTTTTGTTTCCATTGTTTCCAGTTTGATTTAGGACTTGGCATACATATGAAAAAACCTTGTTAACTGTAGAGCATTCTAATTTTTTTTAGACTTTAGGTTTCTTAGGTGTTTAGGTGAAATGGCTTTAATTCAGAAATAATAAGTTGTTAGTGAGACATGTAAGGGAAGTATCACTCTACAATCTTAGTTAAATCAAAATGTTACTTAATTTATTCTAAGCCAAAGAGACAAAAAAAATTTCAAATTCACTTGTGATCAAACAAGGCAAGATTTTTTTTCTTGTTGTTTTATGAATCTTAGGAATAGATTTAATATTTAGCAAAGAGAACCAAAATGACACAGTGTATGCCCATCATTGAAAATTTAATTTCATAAAGACTGAAATTACGAATGTTTTCTACATCAATTACAAAACTTGCCTTACTTCTGTATGGCTTCAGTAGTCATTCTACTTTGACTGAGAAAAACATAAAATGTCTACATTCTTGTGTCCACTTCACATCATTGAAGTAATTCCACCCCCAACCTCCTACACCCTCCTCAACAATTTTGATGAAGTCAAGAGCCAGAATCGTTTCAATACTTGTCCAATTAGCTGGCTATTGAACTCAACCTGAATAAATCTGCTTTTAATCCAACATAATAACAACAACAGTACATCCCGTCCAACCACCTGCTGTAAAAAGTGAAAACATAATTATGTTGGATATATAAATAATGATATGATTTACAATTTTAGCATTAACTTAAAGGACTTAAACTATGAGAAAAGCCAATAACATATCAATAAATAAGAACATCATTGTTTATATATAATGAGTATTTGCCAGGGAATAAAATGAGATTTAGTGTGAAAGATTTAATGAAATTCTGATTTTATAGATTACTTTCTTTAACAAAAATTCATGGTCGTATAGATCCTTAACAATTTTCCGAATTCAAACTATTAATTTACATGTCTTTACATTTTCTACATGAAATCTTAAAAAAGGCAAAAATGAACCTAAGTGGCACACCTGAGGAGGAAATCATCTGATAATGTAGGATTTCTTGGTTAAATGTACAGTTACTGTATTTTGTGTGTACTGGTAAAGCCTTCCACTTTTGTATAAAATTTTAAAAGTTCCTGTTAAAAGTCAAATGAATTCTGACCTGAGCAAATTTGATATATCACATGGCAATGCTAGGTGTACAAGAGATCACAGAGTGATCTTGGTGCCCACCATTGAGCCATTTTTGATTGTTCCAAATCTCAAGACTAGCTCAAGGTCAAAATCAAGGTCAAATTTCATTTCAGTACACATCACTGTGCATGTGGTCCAAACATGTGGTTCAAATTTGAAAGCTGTAGCTTGAGAAATGTGGAAGTAGGTCACAAGATCAATTTCAAGGTCAATGTTCATTTCGGTATACAAAACTATGCATGTGCTTCAAATTTGAAGCCTAAGCTTGAGAAATGAGCAAGTAGGTCACTAGGTCAATCTCAAGATCAAAATTCATTTCGGTACACAAAACTATGCATGTGGTCCAAATTTGAAGGCTGTAACTTGAGAAATGTGAAAGTAGGTCACTAGGTCAAAATCAAGGTCAAATTTCATTTCGGAACACAAAACTATGCATGTGGTCCAAATTTGAAGCCTGTACCTTCAAAAATGTGCAAGTAGGTCACTAGGTCAAGGTCAAAGTTTTTTCGGTACACAAAACTACGCAAGTGGTCCAAATTTGAAGGTTGTAGCTTGAGAAATGTGAAAGCAGGTCACTAGGTCAATGTCAAGGTTTTTTTCGGTACACAAAACTATGCATGTGGTCCAAATTTGAAGGCTGTAGCTTGAGAAATGTGAAAGTAGGTCACTAGGTCAAAATCAAGGTCAAATTTCATTTCGGAACACAAAACTATGCATGTGGTCCAAACTTGAAGCCTGTACTTTCAAAAATGTGAAAGTAGGTCACTAGGTCAATGTCAAGGTCAAAGTTTTTTCCGGTGCACAAAACTATGCACGTGGTCCAAATTTGAAGGCTGTAGCTACAGAAATGTGAAAGTAGGTCACTAGGTCAAAATCAAGGTCAACTCATGTCAATGTTCATCTTGCCAATCAAAACTATACATGTGGTCCAAATTTGAATGTTGTAGGTTATTGACAAGAAGATTTTAAAAGCTTTTCCCTATATAAGTCTATATGAACCATGTGACCCCCGGGGGCGGGGCCATATTTGACCCTAGGGGGATAATTTGAACAAACTTGGTAGAGAATCACTAGATGATGCCACATAACAAATATCAAAGCCCCAGGCTTTGTGGTTTGGACAAGAAGATTTTCAAAGTTTTTCCCTATATAAGTCAATATAAACCATGTGACCCCCAGGGCGGGGCCATATTTGACCCTAGGGGGATAATTTGAACAATCTTAGTAGAAGACCACTAGATGATGTCACATGCAAAATATCAAAGCCCTAGGCCCTGTGGTTTTGGACAAGAGGTTTTTCAAAGCTTTTCCCTATATAAGTCTATATAAACTATATGACCCCGGGGAGGGGCCATATTTGACCCCAGGGATATTATTTGAATTATCTTGGTAGAGGACCACTAGATGATGCTTCATACCAAATATCAAAGCCCTAGGCTCTGTGGTTTTGGACAAGAAGATTTTCAAAATTTTTCCCTATATAAATCTATGTAAATTATAACAAGAGGGCCATGAAGGCCCTGTATCGCTCACCTGACCTACTGACCTAAAGATCATCAAGATTAACATTCTGACCAAGTTTCATTAAGATATGGTCATAAATGTGGCCTCTAAAGTGTTAACTAGCTATTCCTTTGATTTGACCCCGTGACCTAGTTTTTGACCCGACATGACCCAGATTCGAACTTGACATAAAGATTATCAAGTTTAACATTCTGACTAAGTTTCATGAAGATACAGTCATAAACGTGGCCTCTACAGTGTTGACAAGCTTTTCCTTTGATTTGACCTAGTGACCTAGTTTTTGACCACACCTGACCCAGATTTTAACTTGACCTAAAGATCATCAAGATTAATATTCTGACCAAGTTTCATTAAGATATGGTCATAAATGTGGCCTCTAAAATGTTAACTAGCTTTTCCTTTGATTTGACCTGGTGACCTAGTTTTTGACCCGACATGACCCAGATTTGAACTTGACCTAAAGATCACCAAGTTTAACATTCTGACTAAGTTTCATGAAGATACTGTCATAAATATGGCCTCTAGAGTGTTAACAAGCTTTTCCTTTGATTTGACCTGGTGACCTAGTTTTTGACCCCACTTAACCCAGATTTGAACTTGAGCTATAGATCATCAAGATTAACATTTTGACCAAGTTTCATTAAGATATGATCATAAATGTGGCCTCTACAGTGTAAACTAACTTTTCCTTTGATTTGACCTGGTGACCTAATTTTTGATCCTACATGACCCAGATTCAAACTGAACCTTAAGATCATCAATATTAACATTCTGACCAAGTTTCATGAAGATATAGCCATAAATGCGGCCTCTACAGTGTTAACAAGCTTTTCCTTTGATTTGACCTGGTGACCTAGTTTTTGATCCCAGATGACCCAATATCGAACTCGTCCAATACTTTATTGAGGTTAATACTCTGATCAAGTTTCATTAAGATTGGACCAAAATTGTGACCTCTAGAGTGTTAACAAGCTTTTCCTTTGATTTGACCTGGTGACCTAATTTTTGACCCCAGATTACCCAATATCGAATTCGTCCTAGATTTTATTGAGGGTAACATTCTGACCAAGTTTCATTAAGATTGGGCCAAAATTGTGACCTCTAGAGTGTTAACAAGCTTTTCCTTTGATTTGACCTGGTGACCTAGTTTTTGACCCAGATGACCCAATATTGAACTAGTCCAAGATTTTATTGAGGGTAACATTCTGACCAAGTTTCATTAAGATTGGGCCAAAAATGTGACCTCTAGAGTGTTAACAGTCAAATTGTTGACGACGGACGGACGGACACAGGGCGATCACTAAAGCTCACCTTTGAGCACTTCATGCTCAGGTGAGCTAAAAATAAACAAAGGGCCATAACTCACTCAATAATTGTTGAACCAGTCTGATTTTCAGGGGGACACAACTAGAGTACCAATACATCATTCTGACAAAGTTTGGTCAAAATCCCCCCATTAGTTTCTGAGATGCGATAACGAGAAATTGTTAATGGACGGATGGACTGACGGACGGATGGACCACGGACGCAGAGTGATTTGAATAGCCCACCATCTGATGATGGTGGGCTAAAAGTATCTTGTATCTTGGCCTTGCACTTTTGGAGAATTTTTAATTTTGAACACAAGCAGTCTTCAGAGGCAGTCATATACCCCTGCTGCTGAGTTAAAATGAATAATTTAGCAAGCTGAAATATTGCACTTCCAATATTCAACATATCAATTCTTTCAGTATTTGCAAAGAGTCTGTACAGAAATATTTGAAATAATAAAATAATTACTAGTATTCACGACAGAGTTAAGAATGTTAGGCTATATACTTCATACTTCTTCTCATTGCCTTCTATCATTGTGACAAAATTCTTTCAATTCCCTTCAATTGTTGCAAAGATACGATCAGACAAAATCAAAATATTCTAAAACGACCAACAAGGGAGATAATTGAAATTTTTTCCAAGAAAGAGTTAAGGTTGTTGTACGCTGTGGTGAAATGGATGAAACAACTTAAAGGAACAAAAGAACAAGTCATTGAATCTAAAAGTAAACAGCAAAATCACAATAGCTCACCTGTGAACCTTGGTTCAGGTGAGTTACAAGAACATGTAAAAATGTTCACACTAACCCTAATGATATAGCAAACTATAGCAAACAAAACAAAAACAAACAAAAAACCCTAACAAAACATCAGTCACCTTCTTACATTACATAGTGACTAGAAGTAATCAATTCATAAATGCTACAAAATTCTACTAAATAACACAAAAACATAAGTTCAAATTTTGTTCACAAGATAACTATTTGACCTCATTCATTTCATACATGAAACATTGTCAATCAAATTTACATGTTACATACACAAATAAATAAATGCATTAAAACTGACGTACACAGTTTAAGTGATTATGCTAATGTATTAACTAGTGACTACTTTAAAACAAGAATAACCATAAAATGTAGAAAATAGTATAGGTTCCAATACATTCCTTAATTCTCTAAATACAAAATACATAAAACAGTGCCATCTTATTCATGTGTGTAACTCTATCCAATAGGCACGACACAATAAACTCTGTTCAGAAGCAAGACTTCTATTTCTGATTTAAAAGGATGTACAGATTACTTGTGTACTTTTATGTGAAGTCTATAAGGTATTATTTTCACTAGAATTTGTATAAAATTTTTAAAAGTTAGCATTTCTTGGTTACATGAAAAACTGCTAGAGTGGCTCGTGAGAAAAAAAAATACAAAAAGATAATAATTTTATAACTATTTATGACAAGAGTTATTGCTCTTGCCCTATGCACTTCTTCTTTCACCATTGATCATTCTATCTTGTTTCATCAGATTTATTTCAGAGACTGATTTTTTTTTGTTGGGACCAAAATGTGAGAAATTAAAGTAGACGATTTTTTTACCTATTAAAGGAAGTGTTTTGGGTTCTAAAGTTTCTCTCTTTCTTATGCATAATTGTATCAAATAACATCAAATTTCATTCAGTAAAGTCAAAATAATTATCTTATAAAAAAGATATAAAAAGAGATAATCATTTCAGGCAGAGTTACTGTTCCTCTCACTACCATCTAACACTGTATCTTGTAACATCAAATTAAAAGTTATTTTCCTAAGTACATGTAGTATGGTTTTTTATATATAAAACTTCAGTACAAAAAAATCATGCAAGAGCTATGCCTCTGATGATCTTCAATTTGTTTCAATGTTCTCTTCCATTGTGCCAAATTAAATTAAATTTCCATCTGACATTGGAATACATGGACTTAAATGTTAAACAAGAGGACCATGATGGTCCTGAATCGCTCACCTATCCCCACATGACCCAGTGTTGAACTGAGTATGACGTCATTATTTCTATTATTTGACATAGTGACCTTGTTTTTGAGCACATGTGACCTAGATATCATCAAGATAAAAAATTCTGACCAATTTTCATGAAGATCCATTGAAAAATATGGCCTCTAGAGAGGTCACAAGGTTTTTCTATTATTTGACCTAATGGCCTAGTTTTTGAAGGCACGTGACCCACTTTTAAACTTGACCTAGATATCATCAAGGTGAACATTCTCACCAATTTTCATGAAGATCTCATGAAAAATATGGCCTCTAGAGAGGTCACAAGGTTTTTCTATTTTTCGACCTACTGACCTAGTTTTTGACCGCACATGACCCAGTTACAAACCTGACCTAGATATCATCAAGCTGAACATTCTCACCAATTTTCATGAAGATCCGTTGAGAAATATGGCCTCTAGAGAGGTCACAAGGTTTTTTCTATTTTTAGACCTACTGACCTAGTTTTTAACCCCACGTGACCCAGTTTCGAACTTGACTTAGATATCATCAAGGTGAACATTCTGACCAATAATCATGAAGATCTCATGAAAAATATGGCCTCTAGAGAGGTCACAAGGTTTTTCTATTTTTAGATCTACTGACCTAGTTTTTAAACCCACGTGACCCAGTTTCGAACTTGACCTAGATATCTTCAAGGTAAACATTCTGACCAATTTTCATGAAGATCCATTGAAAAATATCGCCTCTAGAGAGGTCACAAGGTTTTCCTATTTTTAGACCTACTGACCTAGTTTTTGACCACACGTGACCCAGTTTCGAACTTGACCTAGATATCATCAAGGTGAACATTCTCACCAATTTTCATGAAGATCCATTGAGAAATATGGCCTCTAGAGAGGTCACAAGGTTTTTCTATTTTTAGATCTTCTGACCTAGTTTTTGACCCCACATGACCCAGTTTCGAACTTGACCTAGATATCATCAAGGTGAACATTCTGACCAATATTCATGAAGATCTCATGAAAAATATGGCCTCTAGAGAGGTCACAAGGTTTTTCTATTTTTAGATCTACTGACCTAGTTTTTAACCCCACGTGACCCAGTTTCGAACTTGACCTAGATATCATCAAGGTGAACATTCTCACCAATTTTCATGAAGATCCATTGAGAAATATGGCCTCTAGAGAGGTCACAAGGTTTTTCTATTTTTAGACCTAATGATCTAGTTTTTGACCCTACGTGACCCAGTTTCGAACTTGACCTAGATATCATCAAGGTAAACATTCTGACCAATATTCATGAAGATCTCATGAAAAATATGGCCTCTAGAGAGGTCACAAGGTTTTTCTATTTTTAGACCTACTGACCTAGTTTTTGAACCCACGTGACCCAGTTTCGAACTTGACCTAGATATCATCAAGGTGAACATTCTGACCAATTTTCATGAAGCTCTTATGAAATATATGGCCTCTAGAGAGGTCACAAGGTTTTTCTATTTTTAGACCTACTGACCTAGTTTTTGAAGGCACGTGACCCAGTTTCGAACTTGACCTAGATATCATCAAGATGAACATTCTGACTAACTTTCATAAAGATCCCATGAAAAATGTGACCTCTAGAGTGGTCACAAGCAAAAGTTTACGGACGCACGGACGGACGACGGACGACGGACACCGCGCGATCACAAAAGCTCACCTTGTCACTTTGTGACAGGTGAGCTAAAAATGTGAAAAATGAAGTACATAAAGCGAGGTAATTACCACTGGTTATAGTGCTCTTCATTTCCTCGTTTTGGTTGTCTATTTTTGTATCAATTTACACTTAAGTCAAGGTCATTGTCCAAAATGTTTCAAGACGGGGACAAAATAATTAGAACAAAGTCCCCAAAAACTTGATTTGTGGGATTATAATAATTAATGTGAAATATTCTTTTCATAAGTAGAAAAACAGACTTATAGATCATTAAGGAAAGTTTCGTTTGATAACATTCTTGAAAGTAGCACAATATTTCTATGCATAGCCCCAGCCCAGTTTATTGTACATTGGTGATATTCATAATGCAACTACAATGTATGTTTAGTCATTCACCAGAGATTACATGAATTAACTTTTGTTCAAACTTGACAAACTAAAATCATTTGAGTTTGGCGATGTTCTGTCTGTATGCAGAAACCAGTAAAGTTGAGAACATCTAATAAACATCACTATCTACACAGCTATATACACAGCATATATACACGTTATGTACAACACAGTCTGTACATGACTGCAAGATTGGCACTACTGGTTACTTATGCTCTCTACCTGAAAAACAAAACAGTTTTTTTTTGTCATTTCTTACTATATCTTAGTGTACTCAGTATAAACATGACTTACATAAAAGATAAAATATTAACTTTGAACATATCAGCAAACAAGAGTACCAGAATGTCACAATATACGCCCGTCAAGTTGATGTTACAGTAAAACTATTCTGTAAAAGCTTGGTAGACAGTAAGCCCAATGACATATCCAATTCTAACAACCAGGTAAAAAAGTTTCAAAAATAAGCTATTTATAGTAGCAACGAATGGATGTAAGTCCACAAGAAATCTTTATTTTGTTTTCCTAAAAATTATCATGTTACAACATGCAGGTTGTACTACAGAAAAGTGGTCTCGATTTATCCCTATGGCCAGTAATAGAAAAGTTACATTATAAGCTATTTATAGTAACAACAAAAGGAAGTAATTCTAAACCAGGGACCTGGTTCTTGCGCATGACACTCCGTCTTATGGTGGTGAACATTTTGTGTTAAGTTACATCAAAATCCCTCCATGCATGAAGAAGAAATGCTCCGGACAAAGTATCAACCTTTGACCTGTAAGTGTAACCTTGACCTTAGACCTGGTTCTTACGCAGGACGCTCCACCTCATGATGGTGAACAACAGTGCCAAGTTACATCAAAATCCCTCCATGCATGAAGAAGAAATGCTCCGAACAAAGTCATTCTTGAATCTGACCTTTGACCTCTAAGTTTGACCTTGACCTTAGACCTAGGGACCTGGTCTCATGACGGTGAAAAAATCCCTCCATGCATGAAGAAGATATGCTCCGGAAGAAGTTTATGGTTGCCGCCCGCCCGCCCACCAGGGGCATTCCCATAATACGTCCCGTTTTTTAAACAGGTGTATAACAAGAGGGCCAAGATGGCTCTAGGTCGCTCACCTGAGAAACACACCATAAAAGTGTAAACATGTTTGAACTAGAGTGATTTCATGGAAACAAATATTTTGGCCAATTTTCATTAAGATTGGACTAAAAATGTGGTCTCTTGAGTTTAAACAAGTATTTTCTTAGATATGACCTAGTTTTTGACCCCAGATGACCCATATTCAAACTTGACCTAGATTTTATCAAGGCAACCATTCTGACAAAATTTCATGAAGATCAATTGAAAAATACAGCCTCTATCGCATACACAAGGTTTTTCTTTGATTTGACCTAGTGACCTACTTTTTGACCCCAGATGACCCATATTCAAACTCAACCTAGATTTCATCAAGGCAATCATTCTGACCAAATTTCATGAAGACCAAATGAAAAATACAGTTTCTGTCGCATACACAATGTTTTTCTTTGATTTGTCCTAGTGACCTATTTTTTTTTTTTTTATCTCAGATGACTCATATTTAAACTCGACCTAGATTTCATCAAGGCAATCATTCGGACATAATTTCATGAAGATCAATTGAAAAATACAGCCTCTATCACATACAGGTTTTTCTTTGATTTGACCTAGTGACCTAGTTTTTTACCCCAGATGGCCCATATTCAAACTTGACCTAGATTTTATCAAGGCAATCATTCTGACCAAATTTCATGAAGATCAATTGAAAAATACAGCTTCTATCACATACACAAAGTTTTTCTTTGATTTGACCTAGTGACCTACTTTTTGACCCCAGATGACCCATATTCAAACTCGACCTAGATTTCATCAAGGCAATCATTCTGACCAAATTTCATGAAAATCAATTGAAAAATACAGTCGCTATTGCATACACAAGGTTTTTCTATAATTTGACATAGTGACCTAGTTTTTGACCTCAGATGACCCATATTCAAACTCGACCTAGATTTCATCAAGGCAATCATTCCGACCAAATTTCATGAAGATCAATTGAAAAATACTGCCTCTATCGCATACACAATGTTTTTCTTTGATTTGACCTAGTTTTTGACTCCAGATGAACCATTTTCAAACTTGGCCTAGATTGTATCAAGGTAATCATTCTGACAAAATTTCATGAAGATCAGTTGAAAAATACAGCCTCTATTGCATACACAAAAGTTTTCTTTGATTTGACCTAGTGACCTAGTTTTTGACCCCAGATGAACCGTTTTCGAACTTGGCCTAGATTTCATCAAGGCAATCATTCTGACCAAAATTCATGAAGAACAACTGAAAAATACAGCCTCTATGCATACACAAGGTTTTCCTTTGATTTGACCTAGTGACCTAGTTTTTGACCCCAGATGACCCATTTTCGAACTCTGCCTAAATTTTATCAAGGTAATCATTCTGACTAAATTTCGGGAAGATCAGTTGAAAAATACAGCCTCTATACACAAGCTAAATGTTGACAGACGCCGGACATCGAGCGATCACAAAAACTCACCTGAGCAGCTCAGTTAATAAACTCATTAGATATCACAAATGTGACTAACCATTACAAAGTCTCATGACTTACAAAAACAAGAGCTCCACAAAGTTGTAAATCACAGGAATAAGAAGTAAAATTTAAAAAAAAAAATTGGGTGGGGGGGCGGTGGGGGTAATGTGGTGGTGGGTGCACTGTTTGCGGTTGTATTCAGCAGCAGTGACCGGATACTTACAGGACAAGAAACTATGGACACTATATATGATGGACAAAATTGACCTCTAGGCTCCATCTGTGACCTTGTCCTTTGACTCACCAAGCTATTTTTAGCCCTCTGCACATCATCTCATTGCCATCTATTTCTATGCCAAGATTAAAGTCAAAACCTTGAACAGTAATTAAGTTACGCTCCCGACATGAAATACAGACTGAAACCATTTTCTTGCTAAGTGCTAGTGCGACCTTGTCCTATGAAACATGTGACACAAATATTACAAAGTTCATTACTTCATAGGCAATGTTAAAGCAGCATGCCTCCAGATTTGGCTAAAAAATAATATTTCTTTCAAATTGAAGTTTGATCATATTATGAACATTAGAATATGAATTTTTGTTTCCAACATCTTTTAGAAGTTCCAAATCAAGAAAAAAAGATGACCGCGTCGGGAATCGAACCTCGGACTGCCGCGGCAATAAAGACATTTTCCTGTCATCGTAACCAATAGCGCTAAAGCTGAAGTAGTGAATAATGACTCCAAAATATAGATATTTATAATCGAGACAGTTTACCTGGAGTAAAAGCATGACAAACGCTTTTCAATTTTCATCGTAAAAAGTAGTAAAAATAGCAAATTCTCAAGTGTTTCCGTAACATAAAGTTTGTCAATAATTAAGTTGAAAAGCCTTCTTAAGAAATATAGCATTTATTGCAAGATATCTAAAAAAATAATATTTTTTGTTGTTGTCTAACGATCTGGAGGCATGCTGCTTTAATGTCCTTAGCTTAGCTCAAGTATTCTCCAATAATTCATTCTAAACCATTTTCAAGGTATGACTTTGAACTTCAACCTAATGATCTCAAAATCAATTTTGTGCATTTAAACAGCCACCCTACAAAGCTTAAAGTTTTCTAAAGGTACTGATTGGAAACCATTTTCAATGTAAGATTTAGTGAGACTGTGACCTTTGACCTGCTGACACAGAGGTCTAGGGCAATAAATAATTCCTCTAAAGTTACCTAGGAAAAGGTTTATGGTTTCAAGGTCTTTGTTACATTGTGGAGCTGAAACCATGTGACCTCTAGGCTAACAGAAATAACAATGAAGTAAAGGTACCGATAGCTGGAGGTGGGGGGTGGGGGGGGGGGGGAAGGGGATTGTACATAAACATTTTACAATGGTTAATCCTATAAGGTACCTTGTTGTATTGTATAAAATTAAACATATACCTATAATAAAAGCATGACTTATTGTGATCGAGTGACATAGTTGCCGGGGAAGGTACCAAACATTCCAGTTCGACCCGACGTTCCGACATACCAGCCATCATCACACTTCTCCATTACATAAATCTCGTCACCTTCCAACAATTCAAGTTCATCTTCATTCTGAGGTTTATATGCATAGATTGCTCGATACCTGCAACAAACAAATACACCCTGTCTGAAAGTTACTAAAATACACAACTAGAAGCTAAAGCACTAAGTCTTATAAACAGTTGAAATTCAATATCTTGAACTTGCTCATCTCAAAATTCTGTGCCCATCTCAAAGACATTTTCAATATCCCGTCCCAAAAACATGTGCACAAAATACTTTTTCAAATGGAATTTCGGATATCTCGAGGCAAAACACTAAATCCCTTGGAATTCGAGATACCGAGATTCAACTATTATGGACACATTAAGTCAATTAAATTACTGTAACTTTTATTTGTAACTGGAAATAAAATGTCACATGCACAGGGCATGCGGAGAAATATATTTATCATATACAAGAATTCATAAACCCAGACTGTTTAAACTCGTTAAATTTAGATGAACTCGTCTGTGAAACTAGCCTCAGGTTGTGAAGAAAAACATAGCCTTGGCTATGACCTTTTATCCCTTCATCTCAGCAAAATCTTTTAACTTCATTTATTTTTGTTACATGTGTTATCTGTAAATTTTATCATGTAAGCTTTAAATATGTTGACATACCTAGCTATAGCTAAATCTTCGTCTTGTCTGTTACCTTTACTATGATTTCTGCTGCTAATGTTCATGTTTATATTTGGAGTAGACACTGATTTTGCTGTAATATTCAAAGATGGCGGATTGTCTTTTCTAATTTGTTGTGGACTTTGCCTACTACGCACTGAAAAGTCGTTGTAACTTTGCTGTGGCAAAGAAGAATAACCTCCATTTATATGTCTCGCTGAGGAAGAGTAATCATAATGTTTTTGAGATTGTACTCCATCAAATCTCTGTGCCGATATATGTTCATTTCGGGGCGACGTTATTATATTTTCCTGTTGTTGCTGGAGCAAATGTTGATCTCTTGGACTTGCTGCGTATCTGTTTCCAAGGTAATCTGACTGTGACCTGAATGCCCCTGGGGATGGCTGTGGGGGTGGGGTTGGTGCTCCATCATAACTGACTGGTGACAACATCTCTGGTGTGCCTAAAATAATTCAGACATGTTAAGACTTACTGACTGGTGACAACAGCTGTGGTGTGCCTGAAATAGTTCAGACATGTAAAGACTTACTGACTGGTGACAACACATGTAAAGACTTACTGACTGGTGACAACAACAGCTGTGGTGTGCCTAAAATAGTTCAGACATGTAAAGACTTTCTGGCTGGGGACAACAGCTGTGGGTGACAACAGCTGTGCCTGAAATAGTTCAGACATGTTAAGACTTACTGGCTGGTGACAACAGCTGTGGTGTGCCTGAAATAGTTCAGACATGTAAAGACTTTCTGGCTGGGACAACAGCTGTGGTGTGCCTGAAATAGTTCAGACATGTTAAAACTTACTGGGTGTTGACAACAGCTGTGGTGTGCCTGAAATAGTTCAGACATGTTAAGACTTACTGGCTGGTGACAACAGCTGTGGTGTGCCTGAAATAGTTCAGACATGTTAAGACTTACTGGCTGGTGAGCTGTGGTGTGCCTGAAATAGTTCAGACATGTTAAGACTTACTGGCTGTTGACAACAGCTGTGGTGTGCCTGAAATAGTTCAGACATGTTAAGACTTACTGGCTGGTGACAACAGCTGTGGTGTGCCTGAAATAGTTCAGACATGTTAAGACTTACTGGCTGGTGAGCTGTGGTGTGCCTGAAATAGTTCAGACATGTAAAGACTTTCTGGCTGGGGACAACAGCTGTGGTGTGCCTAAATAGTTCAGACATGTAAAGACTTACTGGCTGGTGACAACAGCTGTGGTGTGCCTGAAATAGTTCAGACATGTAAAGACTTACTGACAGGTGACAACATCTGTTGTGTGCCTAGAATAGTTCAGACATGTCCATGGTTCATATAATCATTCCCTAAAAAATTCAAACAATTTTCAAGGTTCAAAAATTCAAATTCAAGCACTTTTCAAGGCTGAAAAACTCAAATTCAAGCACTTTTCTCATGAATTTCAGCCAACCTCGGCTAAGATGATCTTAAAACTTGTCCCTGAATACTCTTCATAGGCAGTTTCTTACCAAAACAGGATAGTTCTCAGGTGAATAATGTGATAATTTTACTTGGCAAGAAGATTAAGTGAAATTTTTTGTTTGCTTTTTCTTTTGTTTTGAACTCTTTTTAGACTCCTTTGATAAATGAAAAAACTAGCACTTCTGAGATCAAAATGAAGCACTTTTCAAGTACTTTAAGGTTATGAACACTAAGACAATTCTTTAAACAATTTTTAAGCATCTATCTGAAATTCAAATACTTTTCAAGGTCTGACAAACCTTGATGTAAAGAGGTTATCAAGGTTCATGTAAGGTGTTTTGTTGCTCAATGCCAAAGTTATGGCCTAGGCAAGATATTATATGACCAATGTCTTAGATCAAATTGTCAAGGAAAACATACACAACTCATGAATCAGGGATCCAAAGATCTGCGATCTCCCTTTTTGTGCTTAGCGAACGTTTGAGATAGGGACATGGGTTTTGTGAGCAACACTCTGTTTCACTGTGGCAACATTTATGCCAAATGTAAAAGAGATTGCTTCATGGAACAAACTTATGGCTCTGACAAGATCTGACAAGACGTCTGACCCCTAAGAGTGACCTGACCTTTGAGATAAGAACCTGGGATTTTCATATGACATTCCATCTCACTGAGGTAAACATTCATTTAAATATAAACAAGAATACTCCAAGCAGGCCAAAGTTACCGTCCGTATTAATTGGAGGGACCCACACACTAATGCACATAACCTGAACAGCCATTTTGAGAACTATGTCCAGCCTGTTCTACAAAAAGTAAATTCTCTTAACTTCAAACTGTGACCTTGACATTTGAGATAGGAATCTGGGGTTTGTGCATGACACTCCATCTCACTGAGGTTAACATTCATGCCAAATATAAACAAGATTGCTCCATGCATGTCAAAGTTATGGTTGGGACAAACAAATCCGGACGGACGCACACACATACACCAAACAGCCATTTAGATGACTATGTCTTCGCTTCCGCAAGCGGGCTTGACAAAAATCATGATTGGGATAGACAAAGAGAGGTATTAATAACTTCCCAAACTTGCATTTCTCATAAATTACTGCTAAATATAAAGTTCTAAATGCAACTCTTTGACAAAAATTCTATGACAGAAATCTAACATGAATTAAGCCCTCAGTGAACATAAATAAGTGTAAATGATCAAATGTTCAATTTGTGAACAAATACATAGCTTGTTCAAAATCTGATAAACCACCTTTAACTAGTATTTGGTCAAATAAAAACACTGAACTATATTAATCTTAATTTTGCTTGTCTTAATTTTCTTTGTTTGATACAGTAAATACCGATGTGCACTCGTTTATAATGCTAACCCTCTATTCAACCGAAAATCAAGCAGTTTACGAGTAGACGTTATTAGAAGGTATTTCTATTATTAGCTCAAGTGGCTCTTAAAATCGGCCAAGTGCCCCTATTTGAACAAATTTGGGAGAAAACCTTTTAATGACGCTAAAGAACAAGTCTGATGAAGATCCATCCAGCTGTTCATGAGAAGAAATTGTTTAAAAGATATTTCTATTTTTAGCTCTGGCTGCAAGCAACCCCCTCCCACATTTGAACAAATTCTGAGAGGACCTTATAATGACGCTATAAATCAAGTCTGATGAAGATCCATCAAGCAGTTTATGAGAAGAATTTGTTAAAATTTCTATTTTTAGCTCTGTCAGCCCCTAAAAGGGACCAAGTGCCCCCATTTAAATAAAACCCTTGAAAGAGGACCTTATAATGATGCTACAGACCAAGTTTGATGGAGATACATCTTGTGATTCGCAAAAAGTCATATAAAAATTCTTCTATTTTTAGCTCTGGCTGCCCTTCAAAGGGGCCAAGCTGAAACATTTGAAACTAGAATGTGTCTGTAGGACACAGGGTGTGCCCCCCACTGGTACATTTGTCACAAACAAGGGGAAATAATTCAAATGTTTGCAGTCTTAATGGTGTGTGGCCTCAACAAACATTTTATTTAAAGGATTCAGTGTAAAGTACTTGTGCATTTATTTTTTGTCATTCATTTATTTAAGAATATTTCCACAAAATGCATCCATATGATATTCAAATCTTAAAGAATTGTAAGTGTTGTCGATTCGTTACATCTTATGAACGACTCAATCAACCCTTAAAAAAGAGTCTGCTATTATTTTCCTAGGTTGTGTGCCAAGCTTCTGAAGTTGATTGTTATTTTGTACAATTTTCAGATTAAGAAATAATTTATAGCAAAACCGTGTTTTAACACTGTTTATACACGATGGGTGGATATACGCCGGACCATCCACCCCATACTAATAGCTCACCCTGAACCTTTGGTTCAGATGAGCTAATAAAAAGGTAACGTATTGCAATTTCTGTTATGGAGAAATGACTTGCTAACCAACTGGCAGACATCTGCAAAAATCTTCTTGAGTACAGGACTTTCAACAAGAGCTGTCGGATGACAGCGCGCTCGACTATTCGAAGAATTGATTGAAGAATGGGGTCAAAATATTTCCATAGTTTTTCAGACTAAACAAAAAAATGGATTAAACAAAAAATGTTCCTGTAATTGTGGATTTCGATTAGTCTTGCACTAACTGGCAATGTGTGACCATGATGGCAAATATGTTAAGTTATATGTCTGGCAAAACATGGACTTATATGAAAAATTTAACTAATTTCCAAGTCCAAAAAGGGCCATAATTCAGTCAAAATAGTTGACAGAGTTATGTACTCTTGCCTACAGATGGAAATCATGTTGATAAACTAGTGTTAAAAGTTTCAAAGCCACAGTTCAAATAGTTTTGACAAAATGCTGACTTGTTAAAAAAAACTGAACAAATTTCAAAGTCCAAAAAGTGCCATAATTCAGTCAAAATAGTTGTCAGAGTTATGTACTCTTGCCTACAGATGGAAATCATAATGATAAACAAGTGTTTAAAGTTTAAAAGCCAAAATGTCAAATAGTCTTGACAAAACATGGACATATACAAAACAAAACCAATTTCCAAGTTCAAAAAGGGCCATAATTCAGCCAAAAAAGACGAGAGAGTTACGTACTCTTGCCTATTGATAGAGACTATTATACTGAACATGATATAAAAGTTTCAAAGCCATATGTCAAACACTTTACACAAAATATAAACTGGTACGAAAAACTTAACCAAGATTTCTAAGTCAAAAGGGGCCATAATTCAGTCAAAATGCTTGATGGAGTTATGTACTCTTGCCTACAACTGGACATTGTGATGGTAAACAAGTGTTGAAAGTTTCAAAGCTTTATCTCAAAAGACTTTGTCAAAATATGAACTGGTACGAAAAACTTAACCAAGATTTCTAAGTCAAAAGGGGCCATAATTCAGTCAAAATGCTTGACAGAGTTATGTACTCTTGCCTACAACTGGACATTGTGATGGTAAACAAGTGTTGAAAGTTTCAAAGCTTTATCTCAAAAGACTTTGTCAAAATGTGGACTGGTACGAAAAACTTAACCAAGATTTCTAAGTCAAAAAGGGGCCATAATTCAACCAAAATGCTTGATGGAGTTATGTACTCTTGCCTACAACTGGACATGGTGATGGTAAACAAGTGTTGAAAGTTTCAAAGCTTTTTCTCAAAAGACTTTGTCAAAATATGAACTGGTACGAAAAACTTAACCAAGATTTCTAAGTCAAAAGGGGCCATAATTCAGTCAAAATGCTTGACAGAGTTATGTACTCTTGCCTATAACTGGACATGGTGATGGTAAACAAGTGTTGAAAGTTTCAAAGCTTTATCTCAAAAGACTTTGTCAAAATGTGGACTGGTACGAAAAACTTAACCAGGGTGTGACGCCGACGCCGACGTCGTGGTGAGTAGGATAGCTCTACTTATTCTTCGAATAGTCGAGCTAAAAACAAATATTTAAAACGAACTAACATTTCTAAATTACACCTGAAAGAAATTATAGCGTATATTTTAATGGCTGTTACGGACAAACGCCCCAACGTCCAGATCTTTAAACTAGAATGTTCTGTAGGACACAGGGTGTGCCCCCACTGGTACATCTGTAACAAATAAGGGGCACTATTTCAAATGTTTGCAGTCTTAAGGGTGTGTGGCCTCAACAAACATTTTATGAAAAGGATTCATTATTCTAGGCCATATACTTTTTGAGCTATGAGCATCGCAAACAAAAAATCCACTATTTTGGCTATTTCAAGGGCCATAACTCTGTCATAAGCGCTAAGATTCTGAAGAAGAATGCCAAGTGTGCAAGGTCACATCATGATAAAGACTCGAGCAATGTTTCATGAATTTACATCAAATACTTTTTGAGCTAGGCACATAATTAGGTGAAAATGTGCATTTTTTTGACTATTTCAGGGACTTTTAAAATTGGGGGTGGAATCAGCCAAAAAATAAGAGGTGTGCAAGTTTATATCATGATCAAGACTAATGCAAGTTTTCATCCATTCAGATCATATACCTTTTGAGCTAGGTGCGTCACAAGGTGAAAAAGTGCATTGTTTCTATTTCAGGGGCCATAACTTTGAAAATAGGGGGCGGAGGCAGACAAAAAATAGGAGGTGTTCATATCATGATTAAGACTCATGCAAGGTGCATTTTTTTAAAATTTCAGGGGCCATAACTCTGGAAATAGGGGGTGGACCCAGATGAAAAATAAAAAGGTGCGCAAGTTCATATCATGATTAAGACTCATGCAAGGTTTAATCAATTTATAAGTAATACTTTTTTGAGTTAGGCACATCAAAAGGTGAAAATGTGCATTTTTGACTATTTCAGGGGCCATAACTCTGGAAATAGGGGGCAGACCCAGATGAAAAATAGGATGTGGGCAAGTTCATATCATGATAAAGACTAATGTAAGGTTCAATAAATTTATATCAAATACTTTTTGAGCTAGGTGCGTCACAAGGTGAAAATGTGCATTTTTGACTATTTCAGGGGCCAGAACTCTGGAAATAGGGGGCAGACCCAGATGAAAAATAGGAGGTGCTCAAGTTCATATCATGATTAAGACTCATGCAAGGTTTCATGAATCTATATCAAATACTTTATGAGCTAGGCGTGTCACAAGGTGAAAAAAAGCATTTCTGACTATTTCAGGGGCCATAACTCTAGAAATAGGGGGCAGAGCCAGATGTAAGATAATAGGTGCGCAAGTTCATATCAAGATAAAGACTCATGCAAGGTTCATCAATTTATATCAAACACTTTTTGAGCTAGGCGCGTCAAGAAATTCGGACGGACAAGACCAAATCTGTATGCCCCCACCACTCATGCGGTGGAGCACAAAAACATGCCAAGATGCTACTGACCAAGTCTGGTGCAATTCTGACCAGTAGTTTTAGACATGTCATCTGAAGAAAAATGTAGACAGAAGGACACTGAGCAATAACACTAGCTCACCCAAAGCATGTACACATGCACTTTGTGCCAAGTTTCAAAACATAAAACATAAAGAACAAGCAACAAGACACATCTTCCTGTCCTAAAGCTGATTGTTATACAATACCAGATGACGATTATAAGAGAGATAATGCCTGCTAGCCCTACTTACTGATAGCTGGGATGGATGTTGGGGTTTACTTTAAAGGTTTTATCTTTGTTTTTAGCTGTTTTGTCTCCTCAGTGCAATCAAGATGAACCATTTGAGGACAGTTCTGGTAATTAGGCTTCTTACAAAGTTTGGGAAACATCCATAAACAAGAGGGCCAAGATGGCCCTAGGTCACTCACCTGAGAAACACACCATAACAGTGTAAACATGTTTGACCTAGTGATTTCATGGAAACAAATATTCTGGCCAATTTTCATTAAGATTGGACCAAAAATGTGGTCTCTTGAGTTTAAACAAGTTTTTTCTTAGATATGACCTAGTGACCTAGTTTTTGACCCCAGATGACCCATATTCAAACTTAACCTAGATTTTATCAAGGCTATCATTCTGACCAAATTTCATGAAAATCAATTGAAAAATACAGTCTTTATCGCATACACAAGGTTTTTCTTTGATTTGACCTAGTGACCTACTTTTTTACCCCAGATGACCCATATTCAAACTCGACCTAGATTTCATCAAGGCAATCATTCTGACCAAATTTCATGAAAACCAATTGAAAAATACAGTCTCTATCGCATACACAAGGTTTTTCTTTGATTTGACCTAGTGACCTAGTTTTTGACCTCAGATGACCCATATTCAAACTCGACCTAGATTTCATCAAGGCAATCATTCTGACAAAATTTTATGAAGATCAATTGAAAAATACAGCCTCTCTCGCATACACAAGGTTTTTCTTTGATTTGACCTAGGGATCTAGTTTTTCATCCTAGATGGCCCAGATTCCAATATGACCTAGATTTTATCAAGGCAATCATTCTGACCAAATTTCATGAAGATCAATTGAAAAATACAGCTTCTATCGCATACACAATGTTTTTATTTGATTTGACCTAGTGACCTAGTTTTTGATCCCAGATGACCCATATTCGAACTTGACCTAGATTCCGTCAAGGCAATCATTCTGAACAAATTTCATGAAGATAATTGAAAAATACAGCCTCTATCGCATACACAAAGTTATTCTTCGATTTGACCTAGTGACCTACTTTCTGACCCCAGATAACCCATATTCAAACTCTACCTAGATTTCATCAAGGCAATCATTCTGACCAAATTTCATGAAAATCAATTGAAAAATACAGTCTCTATCGCATACTCAAGATTTTTCTATAATTTGACCTAGTGACCTAGTTTTTGAACTCAGATGACCCATATTCAAATTCAACCTAGATTTCATCAAGGCAATCATTCCAACCAAATTTCATGAAGATCAATTGAAAAATACAGTTTCTATCGCATACACAAGGTTTTTCTTTGATTTGACCTAGTGACCTAGTTTTTGATCCCAGAGGACCCATTTTCGAACTTGGCCTAGATTTCATCAAGGTTATCATTCTGACAAAATTTCATGAAGATCAGTTGAAAAATACAGCCTCTATCGCATACACAAGGTTTTTCTTTGATCTGACCTAGTTTTTGAACCCAGATGACCCATTTTTGAACCTGGCCTAGAATTCATCAAGGCAATCATTCTGACCAAAATTCATGAAGATCAATTGAAAAATACAGCCTCTATCGCATAAACAAGGTTTTTCTTTGATTTGACCAAGGTACCTAATGACCCATTTTCGAACTTGGCCTAGATTTTATCAAGGTAATCATTCTGACAAAATTTCATGAAGATCAGTTGAAAAATACAGCCTCTATCGCATACACAAGCTAATTGTTGACAGACAGATGACGGACATCGAGCGATCACAAAAACTCTAAAAATATATCATGCGAAGAAGTTATTAAAAGGTTTTCCTATCTTCCAGTATTTTATTCTCATACATAGCCCATAATTGCAGCCATTTGAACACATTTGAGAGAGGTCAATGCCAAGTTATCCAGCAGTTTATGAGTAATCATTTAAATATTTTTCATTTTTAGCTCTCACAGCCCTTAATTGCAGTGAAGTGGTGCAATTAAAAACAAGAGCTCTACCAAGCGGGGCAATATACGCCCGAAGGGTTACATCATAGGATGGGAGCAAAATTTAAAGAACTTGACTGTTGTAGCCCAAAGGACTGGAACAACAAAAGGAAAACTTCAAAAAAACAAGTCCACAAAAAAAATATTCAAAGTCCACAAAAAAAATCATTATCAGGTACAGATATGTAAAAATACACCTAAAAATTAGAGGTACCATCCATGTTGTACCACAGAAAAGTGGTCTCGGTTTTTCCCTATGGCCAATAATAAAATAGTTTCAAAATAAGCTATTTATAGTAACATAAAAGGGAAGTAATTCAAAAAAAAATTATTGTAAGTGAACAAAAAAGAGATCTGCCAAATAAAAACAAGAGCACTGCAATGCAGAGCAATATACACAAAGCAAAGTCATATATGACCTTTGACCCTTAAGTGTGACCTTGACCTTGAAGCGAGTCATCCGGAACATGCGCTCTGCACGTTGTCTCAGTGTGGTGAACATTTCTGCCAAGTTTCTTTGAAATCCTTCCAGCAGTTCAAGAGCGGACACGAAACAAACTGATATGACTTTTGACCCCTAAGTATGACCTTGACCTTGAAGCGAGTCATCCGGAACATGCGCTCTGCACGTCGTCTTGGTGTGGTGAATATTTGTGTAAAGTTTCTTTGAAATCCTTCAAGGGGTTCAAGAGTTACAGAGCGGACATGAAACAAACTGATATGACCTTTGAGTCCTGTGACCTTGACCTTGAAGCAAGACATCCAAAACATGCGCTCTGCCAGCTCGGTGTGGTGAACATTTGTGTGAAGTTTCCTTGAAATCCTTGAAGGGGTTCAAGAATTACAGAGCGGACACGAAATTGCTAATGGACGGACGCACGGACACCAGCGTCATAACATAATACGTCCCTTTGGGCGTATAAAAATTGAGAGAGGTTCATGTAAGTATGCTACAGACCAAGTTTGGTGCAATTCTGAAATGAAGTTTCAAAGGAGACGTTTAAGTGAAAGTTTTAATGCCTACAGATGGATGATGACAGACATTGGGTGATCACAAAACTTCCCCTATGTACAAGTGCTCTGGTGAGCTAAAGATGACTTAAACCAAGGTGCGGAATGGCCAATAGGATAGCTTTCCATATACTTCGCACTGTTGAGCTAAAAACATAAAATGAAATTTTTCGACCCTCAAGAATTTTGAGAATGTAACAGCACACATACAAACTGTTGTTTAAAATTTTAATTTCTGCTATTGGATCCCTTACCTCTTCCAGTCATAGGTGTAGTAATCACTGAGGGAGCTGGGGTAACAAGGGGTGTGCATGGTTCCTGAAGGACTTCTACATAAGCTACAGGAAAAATTCCTTGCCGGTTTCCAAAACGACCCTCAAACCAATTCTCGTCTACATTACGTAACAATGTCACAATCTCGCCCTGAAATAATTACAATGCTGTGTATTTATACAACAAATGTTACAGTACACTGCAAAGAATGACATATTCAGTCAATGCAGGAAGTTAAGTACACAGTTGATCTTAAGGTGGCAGATACAGGTATTTTTCTTGAATAAAGAAATTCCTTTCTCAGGGGCAGTTCTACAAAAGACTGTGAGTAAAGAAATTCCTTTCTCAGGGGAAGCTATACAGATAGTCTGTGCATAAAGAAACAACATTTCTAGGTGCAGCTCTACAGAAGACTGTGAGTAATTTCTCAAGGGCAGCTCCACAGAAGTCTGTGAGTAAAGATATACCTTTCTCTGGGGTAGTTCTATAAAAGTCTGTAAGCAAAGAGGGCAGCTCTACAGAAGTCTGTGGGTAAAGATATACTTTTCTCAGGGGCAGCTCTACAGAAGTCTGTGGCTTAAGATATACCTTTCTCAGGGGCAGCTCTACAGAAGTTTGTGGGTAAAGATATACCTTTCTCAGAGGCAGTTCTACAGAAGTTTGTGGGTAAAGATATACCTTTCTCAGAGGCAGTTCTACAAAAGTCTTTCAGTAATGATATACCTTTCTCAGAGGCAGCTCTACAAATGTCTGTGAGTAAAGATATACCTTTCTCAGAGGCAGCTCTACAAAAGTCTGTGAGTAAAGATATACCTTTCTCAGAGGCAGCTCTACAAATGTCTGTGAGTAAAGATATACCTTTCTCAGAGGCAGCTCTACAAATGTCTGTGAGTAAAGATATACCTTTCTCAGAGGCAGCTCTACAAAATTCTGTGAGTAAAGATATACCTGTCTCAGGGGCATATCTACAGAAGTATGTAGGTAAAGATATACCTTTCTCAGGGGCATATCTACAGAAGTATGTAGGTAAAGATATACCTTTCTCAGGGGCATATCTACAGAAGTATGTAGGTAAAGATATACCTTTCTCAGGGGCAGCTCTACAGAAGTCTGTGAGTTAAAGTTGTACTTTGCTCTAGCTTGTCCCTCTGACTGCTGGGCAGCTGATGATGCCTCCTCAATTGACGTGAGTACCTCCACATAGTTTACTGGAAATATACCAACACGGCCATTCTTCTCACCCTCAAACCAGTTTGAGTCAATCTGCCGTATCAGGTAAACAATGTCACCCTTCCTGAATGGCAGCTCTCTGGGAAAAGAAAAATAAGAATATGTGTGTAATTCGATGTGTTAGTTAGAGACATTTCAGGTAGTTAAAACATTACACTGTATCATAAAGTTAATTATCTATCAGATTCTGTATTGAGTTGATGGACTTACGCATTTTAAAGAAAGCTGGAATTGTGTATTATTGTTAACCACCTAACCTTCATACAACAAAAGTGTAATTGTTTTTAATATGCTTTAACATTGTTAATTAATAATAGGCAAGTTTGGATGGAAACTATAGGAGTAGTTGTGTATGAAAGAAAATGTGAGGGACGGAAAGATGGACAGACAGAAAGGGGGAAGGGGTCTGAGAAAGAAAGAAATATTTGGTTGGAAATCTCAATACATGACCACCTGCCAGTCAGGGGGCTCTCCCCTGGAAAATTTCGAAATATAGGTATGAAATGGTGGCCTCTGGTGCATTTTTTGGTCTGAATTTTAAGGTATCGCAGGGGGTTCCCCCCTCATTTCAGTGGAGTCAGTGGTCTCTCTTCCTAGAAAATTTAGAAATACAGATACGAAATGGTGGCCTATGGTGCATTGTTTGGTCTAAATTTTGAGGTACTGTAGGGGGAATCCCCTTATTTCAGGGGGGCGAGGGGTCTGGGGGGTTTGCCTCAGTGTAGCTACGGCGCTGCTTATAGTGCTGTGTGACTTTCATAAAAAAAGTTGTTTTGTACTCTAAGTTGGCATTATTTCTGGTCCTTTGGGATTATGAAGTCCAATCAATGTTTCTGTGCACCGACAGTACTGCTTACACCAGTTCTAGTGGGCAACCAGGTGTGTTCTGCTTAGAACGGTTTTTGTGAGTGTCAGAGGTGTTCTGCTTGCATGAGTTCTAGTGGACACTCAGAGGAGTTGTGCTTAGATGAGTTCTAGTGAGCTTCAGGGATATTCTGCTTACATATGACAGTTCAAGCAGGCATCAGGGGAGTTCTACTTACACCAATTCTAGTGGGCAATCAGGGGTGTTCTGCTTACACCAGTTCTAGTGGGCATCAGGGGAGTTCTGCTTAGATGAGTTCTTGTGGGTGTCATGAATCTGCTACTTACACCATTTTTAGTGGGCAATCAGGGGTGTTCTGCTTACACCAGTTCTAGTGGGTGTCAGGGGTGTTCTGCTTACATCAGTTCTAGTGAGACTCAGGGATATTCTCCTTACATAAGTTCAAGTGGGCATAAGGCGAGCTCTTCTAACACCAGTTCTAGTGGGCAATCAGTGGTGTTCTGCTTACACCTGTTCTAGTGGGCAATCAGGGATGTTCTGCTTACACCTGTTCTAGTGGGCAATCAGGGATGTTCTGCTTACACCTGTTCTAGTGGGCAATCAGGGGTGTTCTTCTTACACCAGTTCTAGTGGGCAATCAGGGGTGTTCTTCTTACACCAGTTCCAGTGGGCAATCAGGGGTGTTCTGCTTACACCAGTTCCAGTGGGCAATTAGGGGTGTTCTGCTTACACCTGTTCTAGTGGGCAATTAGGGAGTTCTGCTTACATCAGTTCTAGTGAGCCTCAGGGATATTCTGCTTACATGAGTTCAAGCAGGCATCAGGGGAGTTCTACTTACACCAATTCTAGTGGGCAATCAAGGGGTGTTCTGCTTACATGAGTTAAAGAGGGCATCAGGGGTGTTCTGCTTAGACGAGTTATAGTGGGCATCAGGCATGTTCTGCTTATATTAGTTCTAGAGGGCATCAGGGGCGTTCTGCTTAGATGGGCTCTAGAGGGCACCAGGGGTGTTCTGCTTAGATGAGTTCTAGAGGGCATCAGGGGTGTTCTGCTTAGATGAGTTCTAGTGGGCATCAGGGGTGTTCTGCTTAGATGAGTTCTAGTGGGCATCAGGGATGTTCTGCTTACACGAGTTCTAGAGGGCATCAGGGGAGTTCTGCTTAAATGAGTTCTAGAGGGCATCAGGGATGTTCTGCTTACAAGAGTTCTAGAGGGCATCAGGGGAGTTCTGCTTAGATGAGTTCTAGAGGGCATCACGAGTGTTCTGCTTACATTAGTTCTAGAGGACATCAGGGGTGTTCTGCTTAGATGGGCTCTAGAGGGCATCAGGGGTGTTCTGCTTACATGAGTTCTAGAGGACATCAGGGGTGTTCTGCTTAGATGGGCTCTAGAGGACATCAGGGGTGTTCTGCTTAGATGGGCTCTAGAGGGCATCTGGGATGTTCTGCTTATATGAGTTCTAGAGGGCATCAGGGGAGTTCTGCTTAGATGAGTTCTAGAGGGCATCACGAGTGTTCTGCTTACATTAGTTCTAGAGGACATCAGGGGTGTTCTGCTTAGATGGGCTCTAGAGGGCATCAGGGGTGTTCTGCTTACATGAGTTCTAGAGGACATCAGGGGTGTTCTGCTTAGATGGGCTCTAGAGGACATCAGGGGTGTTCTGCTTAGATGGGCTCTAGAGGGCATCAGGGGAGTTCTGCTTATATGAGTTCTAGTGGGTGTCAGAGGAATTCCACCAATTCTAAAGGGCATCAGGGTGTTTACTTTACACCAGTTCTAATGGGTATAAGTAGAGTTCTGTTTACACTAGTTCTAGTATGGGTGAATTGGGTGTTACTGTCATTGTACTATTATACTCTATATTTATAAAGGATAGGAAATCGGATTAGGATTGTATACCTTGAATTCTGAGCTGTAAAGTTGTACAGTCCTCTGGCTTTCCCATGGATCTTGAATCCTCGCCGACGCTCCTCAGGTACCGTTCCATATTCAAACCTGTCACTGGGAATAGGAGATTTCTGCGATGGTCTGAAATTACAGAAAATAATGGTGTAAATCAATGCAAATAACTGGTTTAACAGAAAAGAATTTCAAAGCTTGTATACTGTGTAATATGCATTTCTAAGTATACTTCACACTACAACAAAAGGGCCAACGTGGCCTAAATCACTTGCCTGTTACTGAGAATTTTGATCTTGAATACATGTATGACATACTGAATCATAAATAGAAACAACTATGTTCAGTATAAAGGGCTTTTCTATTTTAAGCTTTTGTAGCCCCTAAAATCAGTCAAGCAGAACTATTTGAACAAATGTATGAGAGGACCGTTGAAGGATGCTACATACCAAATATGGTGAAAATCCATCAAGCAGTTCATGAGAATAAGTCATTTATTTTTAAAGGTTTTTATATTTTTAGCTCTGGCGTCCCCTAAAACCAGTCAAGCAGAACCATTGGAACAACTAGAACTGTCATAGGAGTGACTCATACCCCCACCATACGGTCTTGTCACAGAAGAATGGCAACCATAAGTAATCTTAAAAATACTTAGAATAATATAAAAATGTCAAAAAAGCTTAATACTTAAAAAGAAGTTTACTCGTCTTTGGAGTACTTCATCCTGGGCTTCCACATATAAGTAATACTAGTATAATTATGTGCCCTGGATGAGGGATGAGGTAAATATAAAAAATCTCTAATATTAGAGATACACTAAAAGTGAATACAAAAAAGTGTCTTACCGACCCATGTTACCACAGAAAAATGTATTTACTTTTTACATAGGACTGATAATAAAAAAAGTTGGTGTCAGAGTTATGCACCTTGTGTCACATGATGTGGGTGATAAGGTGGAACATCTATTTTAAGTTTGAATCAAATCCATTTTGTAAGAACTGAGATATAGTGAAAATACATCAAAATCAACCTTAAATTTAAAGTAAAAAGGGGACATAATTCATAAAAAATTGACGTCAGAGTTAAGCACCTTATGTCACATGATGTGGGTGATGAAGTGGAACAACTATTTTAAGTTTGAATCAAATCCATTTAGTAATAACTAAGATATAGTGAAAATACAACAAAATTAACCTTAAATTCTAAGTAAAAGGGGACATAATTCATGAAAACTTGGTGTCAGAGTTATGCACCTTGTGTCACATGATGTGGGTGATAAGGTGGAACATCTATCTTAAGTTTGAATCAAATCCATTTAGTAATAAGTGAGATAATAGATTTCGGGACGGGACGGGACGGGACGCGACAAAACTGACTCCTATATACCCCTCTCCAAACATGTTTGGTGGGGGTATAAATATGAGAGAGAACCTTACAAAGATGCTACAACCAAGTTTGGTGATGATCCATCTAGCGGTTCATAAAAAGTTGTTTAAAGATTTTCTAGTTTCTACTCTGGCGTCCCCTAAAATCAGTCAACTTTAGAAGATTTTGTTAAATAGTTTTTCTATTTTTAGTTCTGGCAGCCACTAAAGCAAAATAAATTGAACAAAATTCAGGAGAGGACCTTAAAGGATGCTACAGACAAAGTTTGGAGACATTTCATCAAGCAGTTCCTGAGAAGAAGTCAAAATTTAATATATATTTTTTTACATATATATTAGCTCTGTGCTCCCTAAAATTAGTCAAGCTAAACCATTTGAACAAATTTGAGAAAGGACCTAACAAGGATGTTACACATCAAATCAATCCATCAAAGCGGTTCATGAAAATTAGTGGTTTAAAGGTTTTCCTTTTTTTTTGTGGCCCCTAAAATCAGCGCAACCATTTGAAGAAAGGACCTTACACTGCTTGCTCAAATTGTTTTGGTAAATAGTCAAACATGGAAAATGTCTGTGAATTATTTTAAAAAAGTGTCAAAATCTTCTGACTACAATGCTGTAAAAGTTTCTACTAAATAACAAGTTTGTTTGTTTGTTTTGGCTTTAACGCTGTTTTACAACAGAATTTCAGTTATGTAACAGTGAGCAGTTAACCTAACTAGTAGTCCTGGGTTCTGTGCTAGAACAAACCTGTTCTCTGCAGGTAACTGGAGGAAAAATGACCAGATCCAATGTCTTTCATCAAATTGCTATGAAGAAAATACGCCAAGCCCGAGGATCGAGTTTACAACCCCACCATTCATAGATTTGCGCTCTCCCTATTGAGTTAAGTTGGTGGGCACTAAATAACAAGAGCTCTTTGTAAAATACTTAAGCCCCCTCCCCCTATGAGGGCTTGTCCCATTTTCAGTCCCGTGATCACGGGGACCTTGACCTTCTATCAAGTTTCAAGGTTCTGGGTTAAGTGGCTTTCAAGTTATGGAGGGGAAACAATTTTCAATGTTCAGGTAACAGTTTTCAATATTCAGTTCCCTGTGACCTTGAACTTTTACCCAATGACCCCCAAAACAGGGGTCATCTACTTCATAAGCCAAATCATGCTTCTAAGTTTGAAGGTTCTAGGCCAAGTGGTTTCCAAGTGACTGACTGGAAACCCTTTTGAAGGTTCAGGCCCGTGTGACCTTGATCTTTGACTTACGGACCACCAAAACAATTTGGTTATCTTCTTTATAAGCTGTATCATGCTGTCAAGTTGGAAGGTTCTTGGTCAAATGGTCCTTAAGTTATTTGGTGGAAACTGTTTTCAAGGATCAGGCCTCTGTGACCTTGACCTTCTGACCCTAAACACAATAGGGGTCATTTAATTCATTCGCCCCATTCATGCTACCAGGCTTGAAGGTTCTGGGTCAAGTTGTTTTAAGTTATTGGGCAAACCATTTTCAAGGTTCCAGCCCCTGTGACCTTGACCTCTGACTTACTGACCCTGAAAACTATGAAGGTCTTCTACTCTATACCAAGATTGAAGATTCTGGGTCAAGTGATACTCAAGTTATTGGGCGGAAACCCTTTTCAAGGTTCTCCTGGCAGCCATGTTTTTTGACACAACAGAACAATATGTATAATCTTTGTAAAGGGTCACCCAAGAAATATTTGTGTTATTAACTTATAGGGCCAGAAGTTTCTGACAATGACATTTTTAATGTTTCCACTATATAAATAGGGAAAAGTAAGAATGGTGCCAAGTCCCGGGAAAAAGAGTTTGGCCGACTTTTAGATCCTGAGGGTCGAAATTTGACACCGCTGAAATGATAGAGGAGACAACTAGGATCGCATAGAAGATGACAGCGATCCGCTCCAATTCGTTGAAGAAACAAGAAAAATGGCCGTCTTGCAGGCAGACATGTTTTTTCCACTATTATTGATATAATGAGGGGAGTGCCCCACCAGTAAATGCACCAGAGGAGACCATTTCATACCTGTATTTAATCGGCCATGAAGTCTTCATGCTAGACTGGAGTCTCCCCGTCCCTCACAGTCAAATATTTCTGGATCCGGGCCTGGGTCCGGAAATCAATATACAATATTATTACATACTGTATTACCAGTGTATACGGTAATGGTTGGTAAAAAGTTATGTCATAAAGTTGCCGTTTTTATGTTGGTTTTTTTTGGTAAATATTTTATTTATAATAAGCTCTCACTCAAATTCGAGGCATACTGAATACAAAATTTAAAAGATTTGAATGACATTTGGACACAACTAGAAGATGCTTTGGTAGAAAAGTGCATGTCTCCCCCAATGCATAGTCGTATAGGCAAGAAGTCAATAGGTGACAGGAGCGAAAGTCAAAGAGACACTGACAGTTGGCTGCTATAGGGATCATCTACTTGGCATGTCCAATCATCCTACTAAGTTTCAACATTCTGGGCCTAGTGCTTCTCAAGGTATGAATTGGAAACGGTTTTCCCTGTTCAGTCCCCTGTGACCTTGACCTTTGATCAAGTGACCCCAAAATCAGTAGGGGTCATCTACTCTGCATGTCCAATCATCCTAATATGTTTCAACATTCTGGGTCAAGTGGTTCTCAAGTTATTGATTAAAAAGAGTTTTCTATGTTCAGGCCCCTGTGACCCTGACCTTAGCTCAAGTGACCCCCAAAACGATAAGGGTCATCTACACTTTAAGTTCTATCATCCTATAGGTTTGAAGGTTCTGGGTCAAATGGTTCTCAAGTTATTCATCGGAAACCCTTTTTCCATGTTCTAGTCCCTGTGACCTTGACTGTTTATCAATTGACCAAAGAAGCAATAGGGGTCATCTACTCTACATGTTTAATCATCATATGAAGTTTCAACAGTCAGTGGTCAAGTGGTTCTGAAGTTATGATGAAGTTAATCAAAAACGGTTCTCCATGTTCAGGCCCCTGTGACCAGTTACCACAACAAGAGCTGTCTGATGACAGCGCGCTCGACTATTCGAAGAATTGATTGAAGAATGGGGTCAAAATATTTCCACGGATATTCAGACAAAAGAAATAAATAGATTAGACAAACAATGTTCCTGTATTACTTTAATTTCGATAAGTATTGCACTAAATGGCAATATATGAGCCAATTTCAAAGTCCAAAAAGGGCCATAATTCAGTCAAAATAGTTATGTACTCTTGCCTACAGATGGAAATCATAATGATAAACAAGTGTTCAAAGTTTAATAGCCATATGTCAAATAGTTTTGACAAAACACAGACTTGTATGAAAACAGAACCAATTTCAAAGTCCAAAAAGGGCCATAATTCAGCCAAAATAGATGACACAGTTATATTCTCTTTCCTACAGATAGAGACTATTATACTAAACAAGTGATAAAAGTTTCAAAGCCATATGTCAAACACTTTACAAAAAATATGAACTGGTACGAAAAACTTAACCAAGATTTCTAAGTCAAAAGGGGCCATAATTCAGCCAAAATCCTTGAGGGAGTTATGTACTCTTGCCTATAGCTGGACATGGTGATGGTAAACAGGTGCTGAAAGTTTCAAAGCTTTATCTCAAAAGACTTTGTCAAAATATGAACTGGTACGAAATATTAACCCAGATTTCTAAGTCAAAAAGGGCCATAATTCAGCCAAAATCCTTTATGGAGTTATGTGCTCTTGCCTATAACTAGACATGGTGATGGTAAACAAGTGTTGAAAGTTTCAAAGCTTAATCTCAAAAGACTTTGTCTAAATATGAACTGGTACGAAAAACTTAACCAAGATTTCTAAGTCGAAAGGGGCCATAATTCAGCCAAAATCCCCGTTGGAGTTATGTACTCTTGCCTATAACTGGCCATGGTGATGGTAAACAAGTGTTGAAAGTTTCAAAGCTTTATCTTAAAAGACTTTGTCAAAATATGAACTGGTACGAAAAACTTAACCATGATTTCTAAGTCAAAAGGGGCCATAATTCTGCCAAAATCCTTGATGGAGTTATGTGCTCTTGCCTATAACTGGCCATGATGATGGTAAACAAGTGTTGAAAGTTTCAAAGCTTTATCTCAAAAGACTTTGTCAAAATGTGGACTGGTACGAAAAACTTAACCAAGGTGTGATGCCGACGCCGACGCCGTGGTGAGTAGGATAGCTCTACTTATTCTTCGAATAGTTGAGCTAAAAATAATAGGGGTCATCTTCTCTGTAAAATCTTCTCACCCTACGAAATTTGAAGGCTGTAGGTCAAATGGTTCTCCAGTTATTGATCGGAAATGAAGTGTGACAGAGAGGCAGAAGTAAGGACAGACAGACAGAGCAAAAACAATATGTTACCCCCAGTGAGGGGGACACAGAAAAGACCTTCACATTGACCTACTTAAAGTTGACCCAATGTGACCTTGCCCTTTATGGGTAAACACAGTTGAGTATTAGCATCTGCCCCCATTAGGCAATGCTCTTCTTTAAATGTATATATAATAAACATTCATTGACTTTGTGTATTACCAATTTTAACTGTGTTTCAAAAAAGTAAATGACCTCTGTTTCAGGTATCAAGGTTTGGAAGACAGAGGAGGCAGAGGCAATTTCATGACTTTGTCATGTGACATGTGAAAGTTTTAATATACAAATGTAATAAAATTGAATTGAAACTGGCTGACTTATTACCTTTTAATGATTGTATGTGAGAAGGCAATAACCTTATATAAATTCATGGACATCCATGAAAGCCCATCCCCCGGGTCATTTGATATGTAAAGCATCTCCAACTGTGGGGATTCTGAAAAATTGCCATTGCTCTAGGGTGGGGATTTAGACTCTAAAAAAGGAAAAATGTCAAATTCCCCTGGATCGGCCCGCCGCCCCCCTCCTTGGGCAAAATATTGATAGGTGCATTACATAAGGACATCCTTCAAACCATATCTGACAAGAAGAAAATGGATTAAAAACACTATATCAGAAAACCTTTATTAGTGACATGTATTGCATAATACTAGAAAATCTTTATTTTTTGTATTCATACAGAAACTAGAAACAAGGGCCATAGTGGCCATAAGACACTCACCTGACCTTGATTGTTTGACCTTGAATATATGTATGACATACTAAATCATGAATGCTGCAAACATCTTTAGTATAAACTAGTGCCACCATTTGGACAAATTGGGGAAAGGATCTAACAATGATGATACAGACCAAGTTTTGTGAAGACGGACCATGCAGTTCATGACAAGAAGACATTTAAAGGGTTTTCTATTTTTAGCTCAAGTGACCTCTAAAAGGCACCAAGAACAAACTTTGGAGAGGACCTTATAAAGATGCAACAAAACAAGTTTGATGAAGATACATCAAGTGGTTCAAGAAAAGAAGTCATTTAAAGATGCTTCTATTTTTAGCTCTTGAAGTTGCTAAAAGGGGTTAAACATCCCCATTTGAACAAATGTAGGAGAGGACTTTAAAATAATGCTACAAACCAAGTTTGATAAAGATTCCTGAAACTGTTAATGAGAAGAAGTCATATAAAGGTATTACCTCTAGCAGCCTATAAAAGGGGCCAGGTGCAATCAATGATGACGATCCATCAAGTGGTTGAAGAGAAGAAGTTGTTTAAAAATATTTCTATTTTCAGCTCCAGCAGCCCAAGTGCCCCCATTTTAGCAGCCCCAGTGCCCCCATTCCAACAACATTTGGAGAGGACTCTATAATGATCAAGTCTGATGAAGATCAGTAAGTTCATAAGAGAATTCGTTTAAATGTATTTCTATTTCTAACAAGGCAGTCTGAAGGACAGCTAAATCCCTCGCCACTGTTATGGATAGTGAAAGGGTAAACCTTTGACCTTTAGCTGTGACCTTGACCTTGAACTGATATGGCTGACTCATGAATTCTGCACAACGTCTTGATGAGGTGATCATTTGACCCAAGTTTCATGAAAATCCTTCAAGGGGTTTAGGAGATACAGAGCTAAAACCTTTGACCTTGAGTTGACAAGGCTGACTCATGAGCTCTTCTTGATGAGGTGATCATTTGACCAAAGTTTGATGAAAATCCTTCAAGGGGTTTAGGAGATACAGAGTGGACACAAAATGGAAGGCTCAAACATTTGTTGTGACCTTGACCTTGAGCCGGCATGGCTGACTCATGAGTTCTGCACATCGTCTTGATGAGGTGATAATTTAATCCAAGTTTCATAATTATCCTTCAAGAGGTTTAAGAGATACAGAGCGGACACGAAATGGTAGGCTCAAACATTTGACCTTTAATTGTGACCTTGACCTTGAGCAGACATGGCTGACTGATGGGTTCTGCACATCGTCTTGATGAGGTGATCATTTGATTCAAGTTTCATGATTATCCTTCAAGGGGTTTAGGAGATACAAAGCAGAAAAGAAATGGAAGGCTCAAACCTTTGACCTTGAGTTGTGACCTTGACCTTGAACCGACATGACTGACTCATGGGTTCTGCACATCGTCTTGATGAGGTGATCATTTGACCCAAGTTTCATGAAAATCCTTCAAGGGGTTTAGGAGATACAGAGCGGACACAAAATGTTATGGAAGGACTGAAGGACGGAAGGACGGACGGAGACCATTCCTATAACCCCCCCTCATTTGTTGCGGGGGATTAAAAAGCACCCCCACCCCGAGTGTCTTTATTTAAATAAACTTGGGAGAGTACTTTCAAACAATACTACTGAACAAGTTTAATGAAGATCCATCAAGAGGTTTGTGAGAAGTTGTTAGAGTTACAGCTGAACCAAGTTCTATGAAAATCCATCAGATGGTTCAAGAGAAGAAGCTGTTTAAACATTTTTTTTATTTAAAAGGGACTAAACTTAACCATTTAAAACAAGAGCACCGCCTTGCAGGTGCTGACGCTCATCTGATTTTTTTTGTATAATAGAAATATTTAAAATTATTTTGAATAAAAATAATTCATTTTATTTTTGCGAAAAATAGTGTTCCATTGTAATACTAGCTACGCCACTGCAGAACGATTGTCACGCTTGTAGTCACAAAACCGGTTTTGATTCCCGGCTTGTTTTACTTTGATCTTTTGAGCGTAGTATGTGGGAACCAGTCTATGTAAAGAAAAACTCGAGCACACGTGTAACGCTCTCAGTCGAATTTTCACAAGACAGAAGTCTAGTACGACACTCTAAACTTTATAAAATTCAAACTCGATCTTGTTTGCTAAATATGCCACGTCGCGGGCGAGAGAGAAGACGACCACCACAGCGTGAGGTAAATAGAAGAGAGCACGCACCAGTGCCGGTAAATAGACGAATGCCGGCGCCGGCTCCAGAAATTAGAAGGACGAGAGCACAAGCTCGTGTTCAACCGCCAGCACCAGCACCAGCACCAGTACCAGTACCTGAAAGACCTGACACTGATGACGAACAAGGCCTAGAGGCGGCAGGAAGAGTCCCACAACCGAGGAACGCCGGGCGGGGCACCCCGTCGGCGGATGACTTGAACCGGGGCCGGAAGCGAAGGTCAGATGATGCAGAGCTGGACGATTTTGGCAATGATCCCTTGCTACAGAACGATACCGGTAGGTGCCCTATTATAGATTTTGAACAATTAATGCAGGAATCACAATTTATTAACACAGGTTCTACCAGAAACCATGAAGTTCCAGGGAATACTTGTCAAATAGGGTGTGGCAATGCTAACGTGGCGAATGTCAATGTACCGAACCATTTATCACAATTTGCAAGGGATACCGTGTCGAGTTCTATTACCTGTTTACCTCCAGTCCGCACGGCTGATGATGATATTGCAGCGCACGTGCCAGCTATGTTGAAACAAAAAATTTGTAGGGGCGAATATGTCAATTTAGCGTTATTATTGAAGGGCGCAATTGAACTTTTAGATTATTGCAATGGAACAGTAGTTAAATTTAGCTCAGACGGTCGGGTTGAAACGGCACAAAAAGAATGTAGGGAGAAAATTGAGGATATTGAAAAATGGACGAATGCTTTCATTATTTATATGTCCATCTATTTGTCAACTCACGCGGACAAAGTGTATGAAATGTTGCATTACATGTTTAATACCAGAGAAAGCGCTATTAGAAATGGTGGGTTCAGCTGGCGCGAATATGACCAGCAATTTCGTTTGCGCCAGGCCATTTCTCCTTCATCCTGGTCAAAGATAAATAACGACCTCTGGTGGCGCTGCATGCAAATGCGACCGGTCCTTAAAAATGCTTCAAATCCATACAGGTACACTTGTAATGACTACAATAAAGGTACATGTTCATGGCCTAATTGTAGGTTTGCCCATTTGTGTGCAAAATGTAACGCACCACACCCAGAAATCAATTGTGTAAGGTCAGGCGCATCAGGAAATCAGTTTCGAGCACAAACACACCAAAGCCAAAACGCATTTCGCGGAAGGCCTTTCGCTAGGCGCGGCTCATTTAGAGGATCAAGAAAAAATTAAGGCATGCACATCTCGGACAAAAGACGTTGAGCGGGTCACCCCGCTAACGTCTCCTAGTCATCTGGATATTCATAATTTAGCCAAAACTCCAATAAAAATCACATCTTTGAAGCATTATTTAAAATTTTACGATCAGGCTGAGGCAGATTTTATTTTAAACGGTTTTACACATGGTTTTTCTATCCAATATACAGGTCCGCGTTTTCCTAGAGATGCTAAGAATTTACGATCTTCGTTGTTGAATACGGAAATTATCAAGTCCAAAATTAATAAAGAAATAGAAGCAGGCAGAGTTGCCGGTCCTTTCTCAGAACGTCCGCTGCCAAATTTGATTGTTTCACCTATTGGTCTTGTCCCTAAGAAAACACCCGGAGATTATAGGATGATTCATCATCTATCATACCCTCCGGGCGAATCTATTAATGACTATATTGATCCGGCATTGTGTTCGGTTCAGTACACTAGTTTTGACGAGGCGGTCAAGCTAGTCCAAGATCTAGGTCAAAACTGTAAAATGTTTAAAACAGATATTCGCAGCGCTTACAGACTGATACCTATTACACCGTCAGACTTCGAACTACTTGGTTTCTGTTTTTCAGGTAATTTCTATTTTGATAAAGCACTACCTTTTGGTGCATCCATTAGCTGCATCACTTTTGAGAGGTTTTCAAGATTTTTAGAATTTTGTGTAAAACGAAAATTAGAGTCAGGTGGGCTTATTCACTTTCTGGATGATTTCTTAGGGGCGGCAAAAAATTCTGAAATGTGTACCCGTGCTTTGGAAATATTTAGAGACACTATGTCTGATTTAAGTGTCCCGTTAGCGGATGAAAAAACGGAGGGCCCTACTGAGATACTCGTTTTCTTGGGTTTGGAATTAGATTCAATACAGATGACGGTTAGAATTCCTGTATCGAAAATTCAGGAAGTTATTAATAAGATCACTGAAATGCTTCCCCATAGGAATACAACACTGAAAAGGATGCAGTCTCTCATAGGTTCTTTGAATTTCTGCTGTCGCGCAATACCTATGGGCAGACCATTTTCACGCCGTTTGATAAACTCTATTTGTGGGTTAACAAAACCCTATCATCATCTACGGCTAAAAAATGAAATCAAATTAGATCTGAAAATGTGGCTTACTTTCTTAAAAGACTTTAACGGTATCTCATTATTTCATGACAAATTTTGGGTCTCGAACGCAGATGTGCAACTCTTTTTCAGACAGTGCAGGTGGTGAAGGTCTTGGGTTTGGCATATACTTTAAGGGTCATTGGTGCCAAGCTAAATGGCCTTCAGACTGGCACGAGTCGCATAACCACAGACATTACGGTTCTGGAACTTTTTCCAATCATGGTAGCATTATTTATATGGGGCTCCGAGTTAGCGAACAAAAAGCTCAAATTCAACTGTGATAATATGGCAGTTTTTCACATTTTAAACAAACTGACTTCAAAATCTGAAAAGGTTATGTGTTTGGTTAGACTTATAACATTGAGATGTTTAGAACTAAACATATGGTTAAAGGCTACTCACGTCCCAGGTAGTAATAACGACATATGCGACTCTTTATCTCGCTTTAATTTACAGAGATTCAGGGACTTGGCACCAGAGGCGGATCCCGAACCGCATCAAATACCCAGTTTTCTATGGCACGTCTTCGATTCAGAGCTAGACAGCTCCTCGACACAGCTGTAGCGCATAATTCATTACTGACGTATCATACGGCGGTGAATTCATTCGAAAGATTTAGATCAAACTATACATTTCCAAAGTTGTGGCCGATCCCCGTGTCCCATGTCTTACTTTTTCTAGCCAACTGTTTTGAAAGAGGGTTGTCCCCTAAAACAATTGCAACTTATTTAGCAGGTATTAATTATTTTCATAAACTACGTGGTTTCACTGATTTTAGCCGAGTATTTATAGTAAATAAACTTTTAGAGGGGACTCACAGAAATAGGCACACTAGGGATGAGCGAGCCCCTTTAAGGAAACATGTTCTGGAGAAAGTTTGTAATGTGCTATCAACATTTTGTAACGACAATTATGAAACAAAACTATTTTCAGCTTTGTTTACGCTAGCATATTTTGGCTTATTTCGTGTGAGTGAACTAGTAGCGCCACGTACATACCATTTAGGTAATGCATTGCTTCGTGACGATGTATCGTTCATGCATAATAACTGTTATGTCATTATCAAACTTCGCCATTACAAGACAAATCAAAGAGGAAAGCCAGTTCTGATAAAAATTCCAAGGCAAAATGAGACTATATGTCCGGTTTTAAAGCTCATAGCTTTTTTGGAATTACGACCAATGTATCAAGTAGCACTGTTTTGTCACCAGAATGGTGCAGTAGTCACGAGGTCACAGTTCACTGACGTTTTGTCGAAAGCTATAAGCAGAACATGTTATAGAGGGGGTAATTTTAAATCACATAGTTTTAGAATAGGCAGGGCTACTGATCTGGCAATTCAAGGTGTTTCTTCGGAGATAATTATGAAGATGGGAAGGTGGTCGTCTAATTGTTACAAATTATATATTCGAAATTAATTTCACTTACACAGATCCTTACCAGACTTATATATGCCAAAATCCTCAGTTTTTCAACCATATGTACAGCTTAAGAATGTGTTGGTCGTGTTTCTTATTGCCTTTGTTATGTTAACAATTAGGGCTCAACTAATTTTGTCTTATCTTTCTATAGACGTATGGATCTTAGGGGATTCCATTCCCTATTGGGCTGGAGTTCGTGCCATGGCTACTGGCAAACCCAATTTGAAATTAAATGATGTGAAGATAGGCTGGTGGGGTGTGAGAGGTCTTGGCTGGCAGGGATTTAGACACCAAGTGGAATCACAAGTCCTTCTATGCTCACCACCAAGAATGATCATAATCAATCTAGGTGGGAATGATTTAGTTTACCTAAAAACACCAGCTATCAGGGAAATCATTCAAAGGGAGGTAACCTACCTTAGAGATGCTTTACCAAATTCAGTTATCATTTGGATAGACATTCTCCAAAGAAAGTCATGGAGGGGGACCAATATCGGCTACAAACCTATTGAACAAAAAAGGAAAAGACTAAACCGTTTAGCACGCAGGATTGTTCTAGAATCGGGCAATGGAGACTATGTATCTCCAGATATAGACGATAAAACTAACTTTTTTCGTGCAGACGGTGTGCATTTGAATGATGTAGGCTTGGAATTTTACTTAGACTACGTTAAGGACATTATTGTAAAACATATATCCTAATTAAAAATAAATTCATAATAAATGAATAAGTTACTGAATAGTATATACGTATTAAACTGGCTTCTTGTTCAATTTTGTCGGTGTATGTGTCATACTTTTACTTTCCTTACTCTGCGAATAAGTGCTCAGAATTTTGGGGGATAAATTGGCGTCAATTTATTGTGGCCGAAAAAATTCTGTCGATCGGAGGGTGACCGAATGTGTTATATTTTTGTTAAAATCTTAATGTTAGTAGTCGCCAAAATTAAGATCATGAATCTAAATGTTTCTCGGATTCAGGTTTCTGATCAGGCGCCGGGCACCCGCGCGGGTCGGGGATCTACAATCCGGGTAGCGCGAAATATTTTGTCCGGTGGCTAATGCGTGGATTACATAGCTGTTAACGTAGTATTGCTGTTGCCGTAGTATTGCTGTTGTTGTTTTATGGCTGCTGACGTAGTATTGCTGTTTATAATTGCTGTATCAGTCCGACGTTTGCATAATAATGTTGTTGCATAGGTATTGTCCTAGTACTGAGACAATATCTACTTAGCTTTGCCTGATGAAATCATAGCCTTTGTGTCCGTTATAGTTGGCCTGGGTGATACCAAAGTGTCGCATCGGTATTAAACTAGCATCGCGTTGCTTAGCTGTATAGTGAACCGCTCCAATAGCTGTCAAGGTCATGCCACCATATTAATTTCCTACTTTGATAGCGTTGATGTTAAAGCAATCGTCCGGTCTCCTTTCGGTCGACGGAATTTCTAACAATCTGGCGGGGCACCCCGACAGATTTATTGAGTGACCACAACATGCCACTCTTTAATTGTTGTATCAATGATTAATGTATTGGATTCTGATATTGTATATTCCCTAAAAGCAAAGTATTAGATAGAATAAAAAACAAGTGTTACACGTTTGTTTTGAGTCATTTATTTTGGAGTTATAAAATAATTAAAATTATTTTGAATAAAAATAATTCATTTTATTTTTGCGAAAAATAGTGTTCCATTGTAATACTAGCTACGCCACTGCAGAACGATTGTCACGCTTGTAGTCACAAAACCGGTTTTGATTCCCGGCTTGTTTTACTTTGATCTTTTGAGCGTAGTATGTGGGAACCAGTCTATGTAAAGAAAAACTCGAGCACACGTGTAACGCTCTCAGTCGAATTTTCACAAGACAGAAGTCTAGTACGACACTCTAAACTTTAACCCACCCGCCACACCCCAAACTTTTCTGTTGATTTTAACAACATTAATGTTTAGTAATAGTTTAATCATAAAGTTGTTTTGAACAAATTTACTGTTTTTGTTAGTTTGTATGTTCCAGGAAGTTGCTGTTGAACTGAGATTAGGAGATAATGACGTCACACACAATCCAGTCAAATGTTGATGCATGACGTTAAACTGCAGAGATGAATCGGATGTGCTCAGAAGAACATGTGTCCATGAGAGATAAAATCTATTAACATTTAAGCATTCATTTGGATTTAAATCATGAACTTCATTTGGTGCAGTATGTTTTTACTATACGTGACTTCATATATTCCGTGCCGTGCAGTGTCAAAGACAATATAAGTTTGTTATAGCAGAAAAACGTTAATTGTGAAATATTATTACTTTTTGTTTAGTGTGTAACAGAAGTAACTTTAAAACCAGGCATCTTCTTAAGGATAATTATAAGATCTATGAACTAAGTCACTCATTTAACTGTCTGTACATATATATATCTTAGCTGAAAAAATTCTGTCGATCGGAGGGTGACCGAATGTGTTATATTTTTGTTAAAATCTGAATGTTAGTAGTCGCCAAAATTAAGATCATGAATCTAAATGTTTCTCGGATTCAGGTTTCTGATCAGGCGCCGGGCACCCGCGCGGGTCGGGGATCTACAATCCGGGTAGCGCGAAATATTTTGTCCGGTGGCTAATGCGTGGATTACATAGCTGTTAACGTAGTATTGCTGTTGCCGTAGTATTGCTGTTGTTGTTTTATGGCTGCTGACGTAGTATTGCTGTTTATAATTGCTGTATCAGTCCGACGTTTGCATAATAATGTTGTTGCATAGGTATTGTCCTAGTACTGAGACAATATCTACTTAGCTTTGCCTGATGAAATCATAGCCTTTGTGTCCGTTATAGTTGGCCTGGGTGATACCAAAGTGTCGCATCGGTATTAAACTAGCATCGCGTTGCTTAGCTGTATAGTGAACCGCTCCAATAGCTGTCAAGGTCATGCCACCATATTAATTTCCTACTTTGATAGCGTTGATGTTAAAGCAATCGTCCGGTCTCCTTTCGGTCGACGGAATTTCTAACAATCTGGCGGGGCACCCCGACAGATTTATTGAGTGACCACAACATGCCACTCTTTAATTGTTGTATCAATGATTAATGTATTGGATTCTGATATTGTATATTCCCTAAAAGCAAAGTATTAGATAGAATAAAAAACAAGTGTTACACGTTTGTTTTGAGTCATTTATTTTGGAGTTATAAAATAATGTCCTATCCATGATTTTCTAAGTCTAAAAAGGGCATCATTCTTGCAAAAAGCAGGATAGAGTTATGTTTCTTGATGTACAGTGTCCACTTATGATGGTGAAAAACTGTTGCAAGTTTTAAAGCAATAGCTTTGATAGTTTATGAGAAAAGTATACTTAAACATAATACTCAACCAAGAAAATGATTTTCTAAGTCCAAAAGGGGCAATAATTATTGCAAAAATCAGGATGGAGTTATGTTGCTTGCTGTACAGGGTCAGCTTATGATATCGAACAAGTGTTGCAAGTTTCAAAGCAATAGCTTTGATAGTTTAAGAGAAAAAGTTCACCTAAACATAAAACTTAACCAAGAAATCTGATATTTTCTAAGTCCAAAAGGGGCCATAAATCTTGCAAAAAGCAGGATGGAGTTATGTTTCTTGATGTACAGGGTCAGCTTATGATGGTGAACAAGTGTTGCAAGTTTTAAAGCAAAAGCTTTGATAGTTTAGGATAAAAGCTGACCTAAACATAAAACTTAACCAAGAAAACTGATTTTCTAAGTCCAAAAGGGGCAATTATTCTTGCAAAAAGCAAGATGGAGTTATGTTTCTTGATGTACAGGGTCTGCTTATGATGGTAAACAAGTATTCCAAGTTTCAAAGCAATAGCTTTGATAGTTTAGGAGAAAAGTTGACCTAAACATAAAACTTAACCAAGAAATCTGATATTTTCTAAGTACAAAAGGGGCCATAAATCTTGCAAAAAGCAAGATGGAGTTATGTTTCTTGCTATACAGGGTCAGCTTATGATGGTGAACAAGTATTCCAAGTTTCAAAGCAATAGCTTTGATAGTTTAGGAGAAAAGCTGACCTAAACATAAAACTTAACCAGGCAACGCCGACGCCGACGCCGACAACCGCTCAAGTGATGACAATAACTCATCATTTTTTTTCAAAAAATCAGATGAGCTAAAAACTTAAGAGAGGACCATGCTAGAATGCTACTGACTAAGTCTTGTGTAAATCTGACAATAGTTTCAGAGGAGAAGATGTTAAAACAAAGATGTTGATGCAGGAAAAAAGACGACAGACAATGAATGCCCGACAATCAACCTATACTAGTCGAGTGTTGAACTATACTCTCTGTCAGAACTAACATTAAATCTAATGCTAACAAATTCAAAAGACCTACTAGTTTTCTACCTCTTTTTGACAGAAAAATGGGACACAAAACAAGAGGGCCATGAAGGCCCTGTATTGCTCACCTGACCTATTGACCTAAAGATCATCAAGATTAACATTCTGACCAAGTTTCATTAAGATATGGTCATAAATGTGGCCTCTAAAGTGTTAACTAGTTTTTCCTTTACTTTGACCTAGTGACCTAGTTTTTGACCCCACATGACCCAGATTTGAACTTGACCTAAAGATTATCAAGATTAACATTCTGACCAACTTTCATGAAGATACATCATAAATGTGGCTTCTAGATTGTTAACAAGCTTTACTTTTGATTCGACCTGGTGGCCTAGTTTTTGACCCCACCTGACCCAACTTTACCTTAAGATCATTAAGATTAACATTCTCACCAAGTTTCATAAAGATATGGTCATAAATGTGGTCTCTAAAGTGTTCACTAGCTTTTCCTTTGATTGGACCTGGTGACCTAGTTTTTGATCCCACATCACTCAGATTCCAATTTGGCCTAAAGATCATCAATATTAACATTCTGACCAAGTTTCATGAAGAAACAGTCATAAATTTGACCTCTAGTTTGGTAACAAGCTTTACCTTTGATTTGACCTGGTGACCTAGTTTTTGAACTCACATGACCCAGATTTGATCCTGGCCTAGAGGTCATCAAGACAAACATTCTGATCAATTTCCATGAGTTTAAAACTTAAAATTAGGTCTCTAGAGTGTTAACAAGCTTTACCTTTGATTTGACCTGGTGACCTAGTTTTTGGTCCCACCTGACCAAGATTGAAACCTGACCTAGAGATCTTCAAAATTAACACTCTTTCATGAAGATATGATCATAAATGTGGCCTCTAGAGTGTTAACAAGCTTTTTCTTTGATTTGACCTGGTGACCTAGTTCTGATCCCACATGACTAAGATTTGAACTTGACCTAAAGAGAATCAAGGTTAACATTCTGACCAAGTTTCATGAAGATACAGTCATAAATGTGGCCTCTAGAGTGTTAACAAGCTTTTCCTTTGATTTGACCTGGTGACCTAGTTTTTGACCCAACCTGATCCAGATTTGAGCTTGACCTAAAGATCATCAAGATTAACATTCTAACCAAGTTTCATTAAGATATGGTCATAAATGTGGCTTATAGAGTGTTAACTAGCTTTTCCTTTGATTCAAACTGGTGACCTAGTTTTTTAAACCCACATAACCCAGATTTGAACTTGACCTAAAGATCATCAAGATTAACATTTTAACCAAATTTCATTAAGATACGGTCATAAATGTGCTTTACAAAGTGTTAACTAGCTTTTCTTCGTTTTTGAACCCACCTGACCCAGATCTGATTCTGACCTAAAGATCATCAAGGTTAACATTCTGACCAAGTTTCATTAAGATATAGTAATAAATGTGGCCTCTAGAGTGATTGACTTGGTGACCTAGTTTTTGACCCCACCAGACCCTAGTTTCTGATCCACTTGACGTAGATTTGAAGCTGACTTAAAGATCATCAAAATTAACATTCTGACCAAGTTTCATAGATATATTATCATAAATGTGGCCTCTAGAGTGTTCACAAGCTTTACATTTGATTTGACTTGGTAACCTAGTTTTTGAACCAATCTGACCCAGATTTAAACTTCACCTAAAGATCATTAAGATTAACATTCTGACCAAGTTTCATTAAGATATGGCCATGAATGTGGCCTCAAGGGTGTTATCTAGCTTTTCCTTTGATTTGACCTGGTCACCTAGTTTTTGACCCCACATGACCCAGATTCGAACTTGACCTAAAGATCATCAAGAGTAACATTCTGACCAACATTCATGAAGATACAGTAATAAATTTGGCCTCTAGAGTGTTAAAAAAGCTTTTCCTTTGATTTGACCTGGTGACCTAGTTTTTGAAACCAGATGACCCAGTATCAAAGTCGTCCAAGATTTTATTGAGAGTAACATTCTGACCAAGTTTCATTAAGATTGGGCCAAAATTGTGACCTCTAGAGTGTTAAAAGTCAAACTGTTGACGATGGATGATGACGGACAAAGGGCGATCACAAAAGCTCACATTGAGCACTTCGTACTCAGGTGAGCTAAAAATTGGCTGAAGAGGATGTATACAGTCAAATTTCACATTGTTAGTATATCAAGCTTGTGTGACCTGATATGATTTTCTTCTTGTCATAATAAGACACATCTTACCTGGGGAGACATAATAACTTGCTTAGATACACCACTCTTACAACTATACATACTAAATAATCTTGCTTACATACTCCACTCTACCAACAATACATTTTGAACTACAGTTGTCACAGAAGTGACGAATTATACCCCCACAATATGGCTTTGTCACAAAACTAAGTCATTGCCAAAGCCGAACTTACTGACCTCAAAATCAATAGGGGTCATCTGCTGGTCATGATCAACCTCCCTATGAAATTTCATGATCCTCGACCTAAGCGTTCTCAAGTTATTGTACGCAAACGGTTTAAATGTTATGGGTCACTATGACCTTTTGAACTCAGAATCAGTAGAGGTCATCTGCTGGTCATTACCAACCTCCCTATTAAGTTTCGTGATCTTGGGCCCAAGCATTCTGAAGTTAATTGTCCGAAAACTCTTAAAAAATTCCGGGTCACTGTGACCTTGACCTATGACCTACTGACCTCAAAATCAATAGGGGTCATCTGTTGGTCATGACCAACCTGCCTATCAATTTTTATGATCCTAGGCCCAAGCATTCTCAAGTTATCATCCAGAAACTGTTTAACTGTTCAGAGTCCTTGTGACCTTGACCTTTGAGCTACTGACCTCAAAGTCGAACCTGACCTGTATTTCATGATGTTTCATCAGTGTACCAAAATTTATGATCATAGGCCCAAGCGTTATCAAGTTATCCAGGGTCACTGTGACCTTGACCTTTGACCTACTGACCTCAAAGTCGAACTTGACCTGTATTTTCTGATGTTACACCCGTGTACTAAAAATTATTTAAATCTATCAAGCCTTTCATGAGTTATTGTCTGGAAACCATGAAAACCAACAGACCGCCAGTCTGACAAGCTCACTCCTATATACCCCCCAAACTTCATTTAGTGGGGGTTTAATAACCTTGCTTACATACTTCACTCTACCAACTATACATACTGAATAACCTTGCTTACATACTCCACTCTACCAACAATACATATTAAATAACCTTGCTTACATACTCCACTCCACCAACTATACATATAAAATAACCTTGCTTACGTACTCCACTCCACCAACAATACATATTGAATAACCTTGCTTACGTACTCCACTCCACCAACTATACATACTGAATAACCTTGCTTACATACTCCACTCCACCAACTATACATACTGAATAACTTTGCTTACATACTCCACTCCACCAACAATACATATTGAATAACCTTGCTTACATACTCCACTTTATCAACTATTCATACTGAATAATCTTCCTTACATACTCCACTCTACCAACTATATATACTGAATAATCTTACTTACATACTCCACTCTACCAACTATACATACTGAATAATCTTCCTTACATACTCCACTCTACTAACTATTCATACTGAATAATCTTCCGTACATACTCCACTCTACCAACTATACATACCGAATAATCTTGCTTACATACTCCACTCTTCCAACTATACATACTGAATAATCTTGCTTACATACACTACTCTTCCAACTATACATATTGAATAATCTTGCTCAAATGCTCCACTCGCCCCTTCTATACATATTGAATAACCACCCTTTCATACTCCACTCAACCTATTATACATATTGGATAACCTCCCTTATATACTCTACTCTACCTAATATACATATTTGATATCCTCACTTACACACTCCACTCTACCTACTATACATATTGGATATCCTCACATACTCCACACAACCTACTATACATACTGAATAACCACCCTTACATACTACACACTACATACTATACATATTGGATAACCTTCCTTATATACTCTACTCAACCTAATATACATATTGGATAACCTTCCTTATATACTCCACTATACCTAATATACATATTGGATAAGCTCCCTTATATACTCCACTATACCTACTATACATATTGGATAACCTCCCTTATATACTCCACTAACCTAATATACATATTGAATAACCTCCCTTATATACTCCACTATACCTAATATACATATTGAATAACCTCCCTTATATACTCCACTATACCTACTATACATATTGGATAACCTCCCTTATATACTCCACTATACCTAATATACATATTGAATAACCTCCCTTATATACTCCACTATACCTAATATACATATTGGTTAACCTCCCTTATATACTCCACTATACCTAATATACATATTGAATAACCTCCCTTATATACTCCGCTATACCTAATATACATATTGGATAACATCCCTTATATACTCCGCTATACCTAATATACATATTGGATAACCTCCTTTCTATACTCCGCTTTACCTAATATACATATTGAATAACCTCCCTTATATACTCCACTATACCTACTATACATATTGGATAACCTCCCTTTTATACTCCACTATACCTAATATACATATTGGATAACCTCCCTTATATACTCCACTATACCTAATATACATATTGGATAACCTCCCTTATATACTCCACTAACCTAATATACATATTGGATAACCTCCCTTATATACTCCATTATACCTAATATACGTATTGGATAACCTCCCTTATATACTCTACTATACCTAATATACATATTGGATAACCTCCCTTATATACTCCATTGTACCTAATATACATATTGAATAACCTCCCTTATATACTCCACTATACCTAATATACATAATGAATAACCTCACTTATATACTCCAATCTACCTACTATACATACTGGATAAGTACACTTATATACTCCACTCTACCTACTACCTACTATACATACTAAATAACCTCCCTTACATACTCCACTCAACCTAATATACATATTGGATAACCTCACTTACATACTCCACTCTACCTACTATACATATTGGATATGTACACTTATATACTCCACTATACCTACTACCTACAATACATATTAAATAACCTTACTTACATACTTCATTCAACCTAATATACATATTGGATAACCTCACTTATATACTTCACTCTACCTACTATACATATTGAATAACCTAGCTTACATACTCCACTCTGCCTAATATACATATTGAATTACCTTGCTTACATGCTATACTCACTCCTAAAATACATAATGGATGAAATTGCTTACATACTCCACTCTACCAACTATACATTATTGAATAATCTTGCTTACATACTCCACTCTACCTACTTTACATATTAAATAACCTTGCTTACCTGCTCCCCCACCCCTACAATACATACTGAACAAGTGAATGAAGTATTGCCATGCAATACAAAGTCCCCTACTGGAAGGCACCTAATTTTTTCTACTGCAGTATAACATAATGAACTGATATCTGTCAAAGATGTATAAACAATATTGTACTACATATACAATATGTTATAACATTATAACAACACACTTGGATTAAAATGTGCATATATAAAAACCCACAGTTGTTTTCATATTAAATTTTTTTGGCTGATTATAAAAATGTTATCATGTAAGTTATTTATAGTAACAACAAAGGGAAATTAATCTTTAAAAAAAAAAATAATAATAATATAAGTCCACAAGAAACTCTTTACCAGGTAGAGATAGGTCAAAATACACCTAAAAATTGGATGTAACATGCATGCTGTACCACAGAAAAGTGGTCTCGATTTTTCTCTACCGCCAGTAATAAAAAAGTTACAATAAAATCTATTTATAGTAACAACAAAGGGACGTAATTCTAAAAACAAGGGTGCCTCATGGTGGTGAACATTTGGTCCAAGTTACATCAAAATCCCTCCATGCATGAAGAAGAAATGTTCCGTACAAAGTCATTCTTGAATTTGACCTTTGACCTCTAAATATGACCTTGACCTTAGACCTAGGGACCTGGTTCTTGCGCATGACATGTTGTCTCATCCAGGGGAATATTTGTGCCAACTGATATCTAAATCCTGCTTTGCATGACAAAGTTATAGACCGGACAGGAAAAAAATCCTCTTGACCTTTGATCTCAAAGTGTGACCTTGACCTTTAAGCTAGGGTACTGGGTGTTGCGCATGACACGTCGTCTCATCATGGGAAACATTTGTGCCAAGTAATATTAAAATCCCTTCATGGATGGCAGAGTTATGGACGGGACAGGAAAAAAACTCTGTTGACCTTTGACCCCCAATTGTGACCTTGACCTTTGAGCTAGGGGTCCGGGATTTGCGCATGACACGTCGTCTCATCATGGGGAACACTTGTGCTAAGTAATATTAAAATCCCTTAATGAATGTCAGAGTTATGGACCGGACACGAAACAGACCCTGTTCATGCTATGTTAACATTTGACTGCTAAGTGTGACCTTGACCTTTGAGCTAGGGGTCTGAAAGTTGTGCATGACACATCGTCTTATTATGAGGTACATTTGTGCCAAGTAATATTAAAATCCCTTCATAGATGGGAGAGTTATGGACCGGACAGGAAAAAAGCCTTGTTGACCTTTGACCTCCAATTGTGACCTTGACCTTTAAGCTAGGGGTCCAGGTTTTGCGCATGACACATCGTCTCCTCATGGGGAACATTTGTGCCAAGTAATACTAAAATCTCTTCATGGACGGGAGAGTTATGGACCGGACAGGAAAAAAGCCCTGTTGACCTTTGACCTCCAATTGTGACCTTGACCTTTGAGCTAGGGGTCCGGGATTTGCGCACGACACATCATCTCATCATGGGGAACATTTGTGCCAAGTAATACTAAAATCCCTTCAAGGATGGGAGAGTTGTGGACCGGACAGGAAAAAAGCCCTGTTGACCTTTGACCTCCTATTGTGACCTTGACCTTTGAGCTAGGGGTCTGGGTTTTGCGCATGACACGTCGTCTCATCATGGGGAACATTTGTGCCAAGTAATATTAAAATCCCTTCATGGATGACAGAGTTATGGACCGGACACGAAATTGCGGACGGACGGAATGACGGAATGACGGAAAGACGGAATGACGGAATGACGGAAAAGAGCATTCCTATAGTCCCCAAAACTGGTTTTCAACCAGTAGGGGACTAATAACCCATCTCACATGTTCCACTCAACCTACCATACATATTGAATAACCTTGTGTATATGCTCCACTGACCATACTGAATGAATTGGCTTACATGATCCACTCACCTAACCACACAATTTAAATAATCTGGCTTACATGCTCCACTCACCCAACCACACAATTTAAATAATCTGGCTTACATGCTCCACTCACCCAACCACACAATTTAAATAATCTGAGTTACATGCTCCACTGGGGGAAAGTGGTGGTGAGTTGGTGTTGGGGGTGGGGGGGAGGGTATTTGGCAGCAGTGATGGAATACACAAGAAACTAAGTCATTTTTTTTGTTTTATTTGAAACTAGTACCGTGAATAAGCATGCATCATCACAAGGAATGACGCAAAAGCAGCTGAAGCATTTGCAGCGTACTTTCCCAATTATACATTATGCTGTAAGGAAGCAATAGTAGCAGATTTTGTACATTAAGCTGTAAAGTAGCAGACTTTTTGAGATATGCATGACACAAATTCCGACGGAAAAGGGCAACTCTAAGTGCCCTACTACCCCAAAATTTTTAGGGAGCACAAAAATCTGTATGAATGCTGAGAATAAGGTACATAAGTAAGCTCTCCTTAAAAGTTTTATGGTCTATAGTTTTCATGGGGACAAAAACTTATGAAGCGGACATGGTTTTGGACAGACAGGTTTTTATAAACCCACCCACACAAACCTACTGAAAGAAAAGTATTTACAGATACCTACTAAAGTATTATTTTGTTAGTTCAGACAGATAATGGTGCCAAAACAATAATATTTCTCACCAGAAGACATAACTAAAACAAGAGCTCGTAGAATGCAGAATACCCCCCTTGATGCATTCAGTAACTGCACAAGGAACAGAAATTATTGGTCACTGGGCACTGGACATTTGATGTACTGACCTCAAATCAATAATTATGGGTCATTTACCAGTCATAAGTGACCTCCATATCAAATCTGATCTTAGACCAAATCATTCTCTAGTTATTTGGCAAAAACAAGTTCTGCTGTTCTGGGTCAATGTGACCTTGATCTTTGACCTGCTGACCTCAAAATAGGGGTCAGATGCTGGTCAAGATCAACCTCCCTTTTAAGTTTCGTGATCCTAGGCCCAAGCATTCTCAAGTTATCGTCCAGAAACTGTTTAACTGTTCCGGGTCACTGTGACCTTTACCTTTGACCTACTGACCTAAAAATCAATAGGGGTCATTGCTGGTCATGATTAAGTTTCATGATCCTAGGTCCAAGCATTCTCAAGTTATCGTACTGAAAATGTTCAACTGTTCTTGGTCACTCTGACCTTGACCTTTGACCAACTGAACTCAAAATCAATAGGGGTCATCTGCTGTTCATGACCAACTTTCCTACCATATTCCCAAATCCTATGCTCAAGCATTCTTGAGTAATCATCCAGAAACTGTTTAACTGTTCTGGGTCAATGTGATCTTGACCTTTGACCTACTTCATCTGCTGTTCATGACGAACCTCTCTATAAAATTTCCAGACCCTAGGCCCAAGCGCTCTTGAGTAATCATCGGGAAACCATTTAACTGTTCTGGGTCAATGTGACCTTGACCTTTGACCTACAGACCTAAAAATCAATAGGGGTCATCTACTTGTCATGACTAGTCTCCCTGTCAACTTTCATGGCACTAGGCCCAAGCATTCTTGAGTTATCATCTGGAAACCGTTTAACTCTTTCGGGTCACTGTGACTTTGACCTACCGACCTCAAAATCAATAGGAGTCATCTGCTGGTCATGACCAACCTCCATATCAACTTCCATGATCCTAGGCCCAAGCATTCTTGAGTTATCATCCGGAAACCGATTGGTCTACGGACTGACTGACTAACCAACATACCTACCTACCAACCGACATCTGCAAAACAATATACCCCTCCTTCTTTGAAGGGGGGTATAGAAAGTAGTGCATAATTTCTACAATATGGTATATTTGTAGGTTGTTAGTGAACAAGCACAGGCAATCTATCTCGATCTATGTTTACTCACACTTGTTGTTGATTGGTGGGTTGGCTGGGAAAAGAGGTGGGGTTTTTACAACAAACATCCAACCAAAATATGAAGGATATAACATTTAAAAATTCTATATTCTCAAAAAAAGTTTAGGTGAAGCAAATTTCAAAATAATTTAGATATTGTTTAAAATGTGCACATCAGAGAATTATTATCTATTTACATTAATGGTGACTCAGCTGTAGTAAGGCTTTGCTTGCTTATGCTAAAAGGTCAATCAAAACAACTAATACGTTTTGCAAATTTATACTCTTTTTGGTAGAAGCAGTAGCTTTAGTAATATAAAACATTTTAAAACAACCAATCTTTGAAGCTACTATCTCAAACAGTTTTAAATCTGCTGGGATGTTGACAAAAATGGCATTTTACACAATGATAGAATATCTCTTTATCAAAGCTTGGTTGCATATGAACAAGATATATAAAAATATAGTTACAATATATAACAAAACATTTAGAATGTTAACTATACTTACAAGAGGAAGTCCGAGTGTTTACGAGACTCAATATCTGCTTGCTGTTGTACCAGCTTTTTTCGCCTTTCCTCCTCATAAATTTGTTCCTGGAAATAAGGTCAATAAGAAGTGAAAGCATTTTTTTCTAATTATACCAGCAGTAATCTAGATATTGACCAAGCAACCCATAATGCTTGCAAGCTACCTGTATATCAAGTTTGCTCACAATAAATCTTCCTTGAAGCTATTATTATTAAGCAAAAAATGGAACTATGTGGATTACTAAGAATCACCCTAAATCCTTTTGTATATATGCATAATAACCACTTTGGCACATTCCATAGAAACATCATTTAAGAAATAATTTATAGCAAAAGAGTGTTTCAACACTACTTATGCATGATGGGCGGTTATACGTCGGGCATAATAATTTCACGAGGGCGATGTATTACCGCCCGAGTGTATAAATAGTGTTAAAACACCATTTTGCTTTAAATTATTTCGATTCTAATATGCCCTCATTCTAAACCAGCAGATAAGATGTAGAAGCACTCTTTCTTGCTCGCAACAAAAACTTTGACATCATCGCACGTTAATGTGATGTCATTTTAGCGTAAGAGTGTTTTAACAGAGACAAGCATATTAGAATTGCTGTTAAAGTCATTGTGTGGAACTGGAGTTTGTTCTCAGGTTATATCATTGCCATGAATGTAACTTGTGTAAAATGAAAACAACTATTAATACAACATGTTCAAGTTTGAAAACAGATATTGTGCCAGTGCAGAAATCTAGAAAATCATTTGAAGGCTGAAATTCCCAGGTGAGACAGCAACATATATAGGTGAGGAATTGCTTTGGTTATATTAACAATAGTGCAAAAGTCAGGTAAAATAAATGGACAATTGTTTTCTTAATATTTTTTGGGCATAGACAGACTTGTGACAAGACGTTTAATTCTAGTGAGTGTAGTGACTTTTGTCACAAGTCAGTCTATGACCAAAATTTTAAGAAAACAATTGTCCATTTATTTTACCTGACTTTTGCACTATGGTTTAATATTTCAGTGGTTATATAACCAAAGCAATTCCTCACATATACATTCCCTTCCTTTCATTTTTGTAACATCAGGGGATATAATGAGATGATAGGTAAATATCTTGCTGATGCACAATACCATAAGGATGTACTACACACTATACAAGTACAAAATTAAGGGCCATAACACTTGTGTTCCCGAACAAAACATGTCTTAGATATGGTCCCAACAGGACAAACAGAAAAAAGCAAAGTGTGAAAAACAACACCAAAACTACCTTTGGCAGAGGATAAAAACTTGAGAAAGGGCCTTCAAAGGATGCTGCAGATCATTTCTAGTGAAGATGAGAAGAAGTAGTTTAAAAGTTGTTGAAATGCTTGTTTTCTATTTTTAGCACAGGCGGCCCTAAATGCAGTCAAGTGGAACCATTTGAACAAAACTGGAAGAAGTCCATGTCGGGATGCTACAAAATAACCCTATTTTCCCCCAAGTTTAAGTCCATTTTAACAGGAATATAAAAATATAAATACATTCTCTTCCCTCACCCACCTCCTTTTTTCACCTTTTCATTGGTAAGATAATTGCTCCACATACTGTCCCAAATTACAGCCACAGAAAAAATGTCGAAGAAATTTTCTGTCTCAAATGTTAGGTACAAGAACAAGGGCTGTCACAGGAGACAGCATGTTCGACTATTTCGATGCTGGATAGTGAAACTGGGCACATTCTGAGGAAGCTGGAGCTGTCACTAGAATGTTTAATGACTCCAATGTGGATGAAGATATTGGGCAATTGCTCGAGTCTGTGTGAAAAGTATTAAGTAATAAGAGAGATAAAGTGTATCAAAACAATTAAATAAGTATAATTCTAAGCAAAAGGGGCATAATTTATGAAATACTGGTGCACTTTGTGTCATACGATGTGGGTGATGATGTGGAACAACTACTTTATATTTGAATCAAATCCATTTAGTTATAACTAAGATTGAGTGAAAGTGAACCATAACTTTAACCTGAAATTTTAAGTAGAAAGGGGAGATAATCATGAAATTCTGGTGCCAGAGTTATGGTCCTTGTGTCATATGATCTGAGTGTTGATGCTGAACATTTAATTTTAGTTTGAATCAAATCCTCTCTGTAATAACAGAGATATAGTGAAAATGCATCAAAATTAACCTTAAATTCTAAGTAAAAGGGGACATAGTTCATGAAAAATAGCTGCTAGAGTTATGGACCTTGTGTCATATGATGTGGGTGATGATGTGGAACAATTAATTTAAGTTGGAATCAAATGCTCTCTATAAAAACAGAGATTTAAGTGAAAATGCATCAAAATAAACCTTAAATTCTAAGTTAAAAGAGTGGGGGGGGGGCATAATTCATGAAAATTTGGTGCCAGAGTTATGAACCTTGTGTTATATGATGTGGAGGATAAAGTGGAACAACTATTTTAAGTTTGAATCAAATCCATTTAGTAATAACTGAGATAGAGTGAAAGTGCATCAAAACTTTAACTTGAAATTCTAAGTAAAAGGGCGGGGGATAATTCATGAAATATTGTTGTGAGAGTTATGGCCCTTATGCCATATGATGTGGGTGATGATGAGAAATAACTATTTTAAGTTTGAAACAAATCCATCAAGTAACTAGAGCTGCTTTTGAGAAAAGCGCATGTCTCCCACAACTGCCTTATCATCTAAATAGTAAGTCAGTCTTTATATACTATTTACTCACTACAAATATACCTTTGAAGAGTAAAAAGGCCATTTTGGGTAATTCAAGGGCCATAATTCCGAAGTGCCTGGGCCGATTTGGCTAGTTATCGAACTTGGCCGAAGACTTATTGGCAAACACATTTTGTTCAAGTTTGATGAAGATCGGATGAGAAATGTTGACTTAAAGCGTGGACAAGAGTAAAAAGGCCGATTTTTGGTAATTCAAGGGCCATAGGTCGGAAATGCTTAGGCCTATTGGGCTAGTTATCGAACTTGGCCGAGGACTTATTGTCAAACACATTTTGTTCAAGTCTGGTGAAGATCGGATAAGAAATGTTTGACTATTAGAGTGTGGACAAGATTTGTGACAGACAGACAGACACACACACACATATATACACAGACAAGAGTAAATCAATATGTCTCCCACACCACTGTGTGGTGGGAGACATAATCACAGAGATAAAGAGAAAGTGCATCAAAACTTTAACCAAAGTGCAGACGCTGGGTCGAGTAGGACAGCTCTCCATACTTCGTATAGTCGTGCTCAAAATAATTACTTTTGCAAATTCAATTTTAAAGGGTGTCCCAATATTTGAGGAAAATATGGTAGGAGTAATTCTGACCTGAGAAGATGTTTAAATTGTTGTTGGTGTATAATGCATGCTAGACACTAGACCTTCCACATATACCTCTCCCTGAACCACTAGTTCATGTGAGCTAATAAAATGTGTACAGTTATCACCTACTTCCAACAGAAAACTATGATAGCCAGCAGTAAAATACAAACTTGTACATTCTATATCCATTCATTACAAAACTGCATTAAGTATTCATAGCTTCACATTATTATTTCTAGGCAAAATCAATAATATTGAACTTACAAGTCTTCTTTTTCTGTATGCTTCCTCTTCTTCCTTTCGTCGCTGATCTTTGTCGCTCGGTCTATGCTGACTTCGTAACTCATCTGTTGTCAGATGTCTGAAGGCTGAAAATATAAACAAAACTGAACTAACATCAACAGTAAATATGCATCTTTTTCTTAACATATACTTAATTTATTCAGCAGTATTCCATTAAAACGCGAGAACATATTCTGAAGTGAAACAGTCATTACTAGCTGCATCACAGCATAGACAGTAAAAGATCGGAATATTTAACTATACTCACTAACATTTACCAATAATGAAATAAAGGACTTTTAAAACACATCTAACAAACTCAAGAAAATTTTAAGTAAAACTTTCATTTAAAGAACGTTGAATTACACATATATCACATGCAACATGTGTACAGGAATAAGGGCCTGAAACAAGTGCTGGAAAGACAAGGAATGTGTTTGATGAATATACAGAGCTGGAAAGGTAACTAAGAGAAACTAGTCAGCAGGAAAATTTACTGCATACATAAAAATACAGTCAGACACAAGGTTTTGTAACTTTCTATCAAATTTAACTTCACTTTAATGAATGTGAAACAAGGAGAAGACAATGGTGGTCCTACTGGTTTTTTTTAAAGATTCTTCAACGAAAGAGGATATGACAAGTTTGCATTATATGCCTACACTTTTATATATCATACACCTATTCAGTGCGTCATTTTCTTCATAACAGGCAATAATTCTCCAGTATCTCTAGGTCATTCTGACCTTGACCTTAAAACCTCGAAATTGAAAGCATTTAAAATACTGTTTCAAAAGCAGAAACCTTATCAGCCAGCATAATAACTTGTATGATATTTCAATACTCCATATTACTGGAGGATGCTTTGAATCCCATGAAGTGGTTTAGGAAAAGTGGTTGTTTAAATAAAATTTTGACCATTGCCACATAATTGCAGAAGTTCACCTTGATCTTCAGTCTCAGAAAAATCATGCAAAAATAAAAAATGTCAGTACTCTGAATGTATAATACAGTGATAATGCCAAAGTTTCTTGCGACTGAATACATGTAGGTTAGAAGAATTAATTTAAATTACATGCATATTGTACACTGGATTTTACCAATCAGGAACATGTGCTATCTTGTACCCTTTTTTGCATATACATAGCTTTCATGTAAAAAGAAGGCTCATGACCCATCTCGAAAGAGTTTCATTACCAACAGACATCACTAGTACATTACATTTGTCAATAGAGTGCTTTTCTTACTACAAAAAATTAGGTACACCACCTTTGAATGCCAATGCTAGTCTGAAAAAGGTCAAAATATTTGGCAACATGCAAAACAGAGTTAAGGTTCTTGTCTTATTTACAAAATTTTACCAAAAAATATCAATTTTAAAAGTGCTGTCACAGGAGACAGCACGCTCAACTATTTAGATGCCAGAGTTATGGACCTAATGTGTCGTATGATGTGGATGACAAGGTGGAACAACTATTTTAAGTTTGAATCAAATCCATTTAGTAATAACTGAGATAGAGTGCAAGTGCACCAAAACTTTAACCTCAAATTCTAAGTAAAAAGGGGGGATATTCATGAAATATTGGTGCAAGAATTATGGCGCTTGTGTCATATGATGTGAGTGATGATGTGGAACATTTATTTTAAGTTTGAATCAAATCCTCTCTGTAGTAACGGAGATATAGTGAAAATGCATCAAAATTAAACTTAAATTCTAAGTAAAAGGGGGGCATAATTTATGAAAACTTGGTGCCAGAGTTATCGACCTTGTGTCATATGATGTGGGTGATAAGGTGGAACAACTGTTTTAAGTTTGAATCAAATTCATTTAGTAATAACTGAGACAGAATGCAAGTGCACCAAATCTTTAACCTGAAATTCTAACTAAAACAGGGGTGGTAATTCATGAAATATTGGTGCAAGAGTTACGGCCCTTATTCCATATGATGTGAGTGATGATGTGGAACATTTAATTTTAGTTTGAATCAAATCCTCTCTGTAATAACAGAGATATAGAAAATGCATAAAAATTAACCTTAAATTCTAAGTAAAAGGGGACATAATTCATGAAAAATAGCTGCTAGAGTTATGGACCTTGTGTCATATGACGTGGGTGATGATGTGGACAACTGTATTAAATTTGAATCAAATCCATTTAGTAATAACTCAGATAGAGTGAAAGTACATCAACACTTTAACCTGAAATTCAAAGTAAAAGGGGGGATAATTCATGAAATATTTGTGCGAGAGTTATGGCTCTGGTGCCATTTGATGTGGGTGATGCTGAGGAATACCTATTTTAAGTTTGAATCAAATCCATCAAGTAATTACAGAGATAAAGAGAAAGTGTTTCAATACTTTAACCAAGGTATGGACGCGGAAAAACGCTGACGCCGGGTCGAGTAGGACAGCTCTCCATACTACATATAGTCAAGCTAGAAAAAAAAAAGTACCAAAAACCAATGCCTCAGACCAATGCATCTTAAATAACTATACCACAGTGGATTTTTATAAGAATACAGCAAAGTTTTTAAATGCTGACTTTGACCCTACAGGCCCCATATGCAATCCAACTTTCTATAAGCTGCCATAATCCAATATCAGTCCAAACTAACATTATGAAATGAACAGTTTTTTTTAAAAGATATGTTAAGTAACAGTGGCCTTGATCTTAATCTGACTGGCCCAACATGATGCCATCCTTGGTCTTACTATAAGCTACCTACAGACCAAATTTTATTTGAATAACTCAACCAAAATTAAAGTTATTGAGAGGACACTGTTTCTTTTCTATTCCTAATAACAGTGGCCTTTGATTTAGTAATGCTGACCTTGGGCCAAATGACCCCTTATGTCATAAGCTTGAGTTTAATATCTAAAGTTATTAAGTTATTTTCCTATTACATGTGACCATTTCTCCCTGAAATAAAGGACAGCACAATTACATATAAACATGATGAGTTTTACTTGGTCCATCCACCAATCTAATAACCAATTTACCTAGTAAAACAAAAGATGAACTGTGAAATTAAAGAGAGGTTATTTCAAAACATTAAATCTTTTTGGGAAGAAATAAAAATCTCTGATCTCTCAGTGTGACCTTGACCTTTATGGCAGGGGTCTTGGTTGTTGCACATCTTACTATGTCTTGTTATGGTGAAAGTTTGTGCCAAGTTACTTAAATATCCATCCATGTACAAGAAAGTTATTTACAGGACAAGAAAAAATAACCAAAGTCTTTGACCACTCAGTGTGACCTTGACCTTTAAGTTAGTATAGGTCTTACTTGTGACACTGAGATGAGCTGCAGTTATATAGCCCTTGAAACTGTTTTTCAACTAGTTGGGGAGTAAAATGGGACATGTTGGTAAGTTGGTAAGTCTTAAAAGTTCTCAAAGAATTATTTGGAACCTATTACATGTATTGGTGACCATTTCTCCCTGAAATAAAGGAGAGCACAATTACATTTAAACACTATCAGTACACCTTTAAGAATCTGTCAAGAGCTGTCAGACGACAGCAACACTTGACTATTCAAAATACTTGTTACTAAACTTTTAAAATTATGAAAACACGGAAATAAACATGTATAAATGAGTCATAGAACTTTTCACTCTTATGATGCTGAATGCGATTAGTTACATGAAAAATATTGCAAAGTTGGAAAAGGGGTATAACTTTGTGAAAAAGCAAAACAGAGTTATGGAACCTGTACACTGCATGTCAGATTATCACAGTGAACAAGTGTGTGAAGTTTCAATCCGTTCCAACTTATCCAAATCAGGACACAGATGCTGCTGGATGGGTGAGTGCAATAGCTTAGCCTGTAGCTAACAAATACTTTATTTTAGACATTTTAATTTGCATGTCCAGATTTTATCTCATTCAACACCTACATACTTTTACATAAGCAAGAATGAAAGGTTAGTCTGTATTAATGTAACAGTTAGCTCTGGAGTACCTGTCCTATATTAGTGGGAGTGTTATTAAATGATTATTTGCACAGTTGCTGACTGTATACTCACCACTGCCATCATTTATTTCCTCATCAACTGTTTAATTGAAATACATCATGCACACAATGTATTATAAAAATATCAATATTAAATGATAATTAGTTTCCATTATTCCTTTTAGTTAATAGAAAACAACTAAAATGAATCAAAACAAGTCAAAACACTGACCAAATAACTAACTTAAAATTATGATGTCAACATATTATTTTACCAATACTTTGTAGAAATGATAGAAAATGAATGCTATAGCAAAAACACACACCCTAAACCAACTTTTTAAAGCAGCAATGTCAAACTTAATATGTAAAGCAAAATCAAACGATGAGTTAATACCTCCATTGACGCGCACCGGTGGCGGACTTTTAACCCCCAGCTGCTCTGCTGCTGATTGAGTGCTCCTGCGAGGACGGGAAGGTTTTGAACTTGGAATAGAAATCCGTAATGGGTTTCGAACAGGGGGACTGGGCACATAGCCAGATAATAGGGGACCATTTTTCCTGTATACTGATTTATCATTTGTGTCGTGCTTTGCAATTTGCTGGGATTGCAGATGGTTAGTGTGGGATTTTGTGATTTTCTGATGATTTGTCTCAGACGTTTTGATTGGTTCATTTGAGGAATTCTTCTGGCTCTGGATATTGTCTACAACATGCAAACAATAAAAAATAGGAAATACAAAGCATCAGGGAAACAATAATCATACACATAACACATCCTGCTAAACTCAGTTATTTTCCTTTTTTAATTATTCTGCCAAAGTATGTTATATGCAATTTCAAGATATAATGACATTCTAAATCATAAAAACTTCCTGCAATTTATCTCAAGTTTGGAAAAATCTGTAAAATATCAGCACTGAGGATGTGTAATATTTTTGGCACATTCCACAACTTTAACAATATTGTAATACAGGCATGCACAGAAAAATGTATCTGAACACAAAAATACTTCCAAGAACACATTTTTCTAACAAAAATAAAACAAGATGATCATGCAATAATGGCCCTAAATCGCTCACCTAAGCTCAGAAAGGTGTAAAAAAAGGCTCATTTATGCTAGGCTGTAAACTGTGTCATTTATACACCATATGAATGGTGAGAGTAAAATGTTTGCCACAACCATGACAGAGCCATATTTACTCTGGAGTCATATTTACTATGGTTGCATTTTTACTCTGTCATGAGGTGCAGATCAGTCAGGTTGGATTACGAATTAGGTCAAACCAGTAGGTGCAGATAATTCAGTTTTGTTTATGAACCAGGTCAGACCAGTAGGTCAAAAGTTCTTTGCTCTATATTAATAAAATAGTGGTATTTTTTTCTTTGTTAACAGTATTTTTCTCTTTGTAGCACCTACACCAATCCTAAGTATAGAACAGAGGCTATGAAATGAAGTATTTGGCAGTAAGTAAGCAAGGGAAGCCACCCACCATGTTTCTTTGAAGCAGTTCCACAGATTTATGCCTAATGTGATTTACTGGGGAAAAAAACGATGCCCTTGATCCAATCTGACTGATCTGCACCTACAGGCCTAGCTTGGTTAGTTCATAATCCAACCTGACTGATCTGCACCTAATGGCCTAACTTAGTTCATAATCTAACCTGACTTATCTGGACCTACTACACTCATATGGCTAAAAACGTACTAAGTACAACCATGATTAAATTTAACATTTTTATTTAAGGGTTACCCACAATCAAATTACAGCAAGATCTTATGGCTAAATACATCAAGTCAAAGCTTGACAATACATTTTTGGAATATGCTGATGCAATAGTATAAACAAGAGGGCCATGATGGCCCTATATCGCTCACCTGTGTTTAGTTGCTTGCTTGTACAAATTTCTTTGCTAAAGCTTCAAAAACAAGAGGGTCACTGATCCTAAAGCGCTCACCTGTGTACAAGACTTCAACGTAATGGTACAAGTACAGAGTTAGGTTTCTTCTATGTTATATTTGTTTATGTATATATGTATATATATATATATGTTAGCCTATATTATATACATGTCACACACATTTTTGAACCTAGGGCAATAATTTGAACAATTACTGTAGACAGTACAACTCTGATATCATACACCAAATATCAAGGCTCTAGCTATTATTGATTCAGAGAAGAAGATTTTCGAAGTTTCTTATTGTAAGCCTATAGTAAGTACATGTCAAGTCACACACAGGAGCATGGCCATTTTTGACCTTAGTAAATAATTTGGTCAATTATGGTAGAGTCAAACCCTTATATCACATGCCAAATATCAAAGCTCTTTAGTGTGATAGCTGAAAACCTATTTCTATCAAAAAAGACCCATATGTTCAATGAACCAGAACAATTGGAATAACTTTGAAAGAGGGCTACCCAGAGATCACTTGTGTAAAGTTTCATCAAAATCCATTCAGTGGTTTTGGAGGAGATGTTGTTTAAAGAAACTATTGATGAAAAGTGACCACGCCCTCTGGCAGCCATTTTATTTTGGCGAATCAGAAACAGCGGCCATTTTATTTTGGCGAATCAGAAATATTTAACAATATTTGTAGAAGGACACACAAGGACCATTTGTGTGAAATTATTTTAAAATTGTGCTAACAGATTTTCTAAGTTTCTACTATATACATATAGGAAACGTGACAGCCATGTTTTTAGACAAATCGAAATAATTTGAACAATCTTGGTAGAGGGTCACACAAGGACCATTTGTGTAAAATTATTTCAAAATCAGGCAAGCAGTTTCACACAAGAAGATTTTTAAAGTTTCCACTATATACATATAGGGAAACCTGATCATGCCCTCTGGCAGCCAAGTTTTTTTGACAAATCAAATACATATAGGGAAAAGTGACCATGCCCCCTGGCGGCCATATTTTTTGACGAATCAGTATAAATTGAACAGAGGATGACAGAAGGACCATTGGTGTGAAATTATTTCAAAATCCGATTATGGTTTAGGAGGAGATGTCGTTTGAAGATTTTTCTATCTTTAGCTCTGGCGGCCCCTATGTGCAATCAAGTGGAACCGTTTGAACAACTTTGGTAGAGGTCCACCCAAGAAAAATCAATGCCAAGTTTCATCAAAATCCATTCATTGGTTTTGGAAGAGATGTTGTTTAAACACAATTGTTGATGACGGATGACTTGACGGATGGACGGACGGATGCACACACGATGGACACAGTGTGATCATAATACCTCACCGTGAGCACTTTGTGTTCAGGTGAGCTTAAAAATTACTATCGGCAGTTAGAATTTAGGAAAGCTCTGGCCACCAGAAACACAACTTTTTTTAAAGCCAATTCTAATATTTCTGATTTATTTCCCAGTCAAAAAGATTTTCAGTTTCCCAAGTGAATTTATCTTATATCATTAATCATGATTTAAGTTTCATTTCCTCAGGAAAATCTTATATAGAGAAAAAAAATTCTTTAAGCAAACGAAGAGAAAAAAATGCATGAAAATGTGCAAAATGAAACTTGATGAAAAGTTGTAGGAAGATTAAGCGGAGTTGCAGTGTTTTCCTTATTGATAGTGTTTGAAATTATATTATGTTTTAAGGCACTTATGACAATAAAACATGAATACATGCAAGAGTGAGGGGTATAAACTGCACCAGGGTAGACAATTAGGATTATTTTCTACAACAAGACAACATTAAAATGGCACAAAATTAATACAGTGGTACAAGGGCCTGCAGACTAACCATCAGTGGTATATAAGTGCTTTAGGTAGCAGAAAACTGCAAGTCACTCAAACCCCGATATACAAAGCATAAAACTAATAAGGTCCCATACCAAACATTCTATTGACTAGGCAGTATTATTTCCATATTCGCAAAAACAATGGATTGCAATTTGTATTTTCTATGCTTAATTTAATTTCCTTCCTTTCTCGATACTCTCTTCCATAAACAACAACTTGAAACAGTGTGCCTTCAGCTTTTTTGAAAACATATAGGAAGCAAAAACTCACAAGTACTATGCTATTACTACCACAGTGAATATGTGCCATTTTATTGCAGTCCTACATGATACCTCAAGCTGTATATAGTATGCAGGATAATACAACTGACAAAACTTTACTGTGCCCAATAGAAAGTTTACCTAAATCAGATTCTAGCCTGTCAGGATGTTTTTGTTCATCCCTTGCTTTGTTTGTCTGTCTGTCAGGTCTCATTCTGGGAATTGTGCTGTATCCAAATCCTTCAGCTGCACTCAACTTGTGTTTTGGTCTCCTTGGTATTGTCAGATATTTCTCTGACATGAAGGTTTCAGGCTTACTTCCTAGCTGCTCATTTGATGTTCTTACATTTTCAGCATTTACTGCAGTGAGATTTTGAAGCTGTGACTTATCAGAATCAACAATATTTTGATCACTCCCAGTGATACTCTGTCTACTTTCTAGGACAGGTACCCACTTATTTGGTGTTGTTGTATTTTCTGAACCTACAAATGGTTCAACAGTTGGTAATGTTACGCTTTTATTAGTGAAGTCAACAGGATCCTTGTTCCACTTTGACCCCTCCCTTGAGCTCTTACTTACTGCCCACTCATTTCCAATTTCTTGCAGATAATCAATTGTCATTTTACCCACAAGTGAAGGTGTTCTTGCTCTTTCATTAGGATGAGATCTTTTATAGAGGTCTTCTGACTTCATCATATCCCTTACTATTTCAGCAGGAGGCACATATGCATCAAAACTTGCTCTTCTAATGAAACTGACTGATTCATTACTGCCATTGCCAGCGGTTCCTGTACAAACACTTTCACCTGAACTTTCACAAGAATGATGAATTTTCTTTCCAAATCTATTTGTACTGTCACTATATTTATTCTTGATGTCTCCAATATTGCTGCTCACAGTCTGAAGAACACACTGATGTCCAGATTCAAAGTCAACATTGAGTTGGTTGTGAGACTTTGCCGAGCGTGGTCGTACTGGATCATCCTGCTCTATAAGATCAGGCTCAGATTTAGACCTACATTGATCAAATGTATCCTTCATTTCCATACTGTAAGAAAGTTTATACTGGTGCTCATTTTCATCATCACTTTCATTGACAATAAAAGTGTCGTTACTGCTAACACTATTTCTTCTATCGTCTTTAGTATCACAAAAATTTCCTTTGACAGGGAATCGAAATATTTGACTAACAACAGGCATATGCAACACAGGTTCCATGGTTCTATCTGTTTCATTTCGGTCAAAACTTACAACTTCTGATGAAGAAGCACTCTTAGGGAAAAACTTACTTGTGCAAAATTCATTATTTCGGGCCAATGGCCTAAGGTTTGTAATCTTAAATGTTGGCATGGAATGATGCAATATTGTTGAAACCAGTGTCCTAGGGGGTCCCTGACTAGTTGATAGAGGAGCAATAGACATTTCAGTTATCACATGTCCTGCTTCTTCATCTGTTGTCTTTATCAAACACTGGTCACTGCTGCTTTTTTGTCTGTAACAGTCTGATAAACTTGAAGCAGAGTTTGGCTGATTCTCTAATAGGTCTGGAATTGTTCTACTCTTTGGTAACATGTTTGCCTTGTGTATAGGGAACTCCCTAGTTCTATGAAGTTCTAACTGTGAGATTTCACTTTCAGTTTTATTTTCAATCTTTGCAACTACATCTCTGACACTGGTTCTTTGTGACGAATCAACTGCAACATGTGTAAAAGGATGGGCATTTACAGACTGGACTTCAGATGCAGTAACTTTTGTTTCAGTTAATGACCAAGTTTCTTTAGGTTCCATGGTAAAATTCTGCTGCACTGTGTTGGGTGAAGCCTCTAAACTTTCACAGAGTTGTGTTTCTGATTTCCAATCTTCTTGATTCCCATCTAAAATTGCTGGATAAGGATTTTCTACAGTTGCAAGTCTTGGACTTCGATCTCTTTCTAATGTCAGTCTGTTGATATTCCTGTCTGCTGCTAACACAGTGTAATTGCCATCTGCAGCTTTCTGGACAATGAAGTTGTCATTTGAACGTCCCCTTGACAGTTTACGCACTGGTTCATCTAAATTTACAGTGGCTTTATATTGGGGGTTTTCAAGAGAGTTGTAGATATGTAAATTTGACTGCATTGGGCGTGCAACTGCCTCTGTTGTAGTAACACGACTTGCAAAGTCATGTGGTCCGGACATGATTTTAGGGTATATTAAAGGTTTCTGGCTAACTTGTCTTGGAACAGGAGTCACTTCTGCTACTGTTGGTTTTGACTTTTTGTCTGGGACAGGATGCTTTGCAAACAGAGCACCTCTGAAGGAATCTGATCGTTTATGTCCTTGACCCTTCTCTTCTGCAGCAGACACATTTTGCAAGTGCTTTGTGTATGGAGCTGATAGTGATCTTACATGTAGATTTTCAACAAAATTATGACACTCCTCCTTATTTTTCTGTTTCTTTGTTTCTACAAGAATCTCATAGTCATTAAGTTTCTCTGGAATGTGTGTTCCATATAACGGCCTTGGTGGCATCTTTGGACTACTTGCAGCTCTTTCCAACACCTTTTCTGATTTGGAAATATCTGAGGTTCTTTGTTTTCTTGCCCTTCCATTTTTCTTTTGTTTTTCAGCTTTTACTGCATTACTGAAGAATGTGTTTTGCAACAGATTATTTCCCCTGACTCTTTCCTCTTCATCCAAATGTTCATAAAATTTCTTCAAATCGTTTAAAGATTTGCCTTTCTTTTTTAATCCATGATCTCTTGAAGGTTTCCACTGATATACTTCAAGTTTCTGAAGATCATAAAAGAATTCCTCATTTTTCCTGGCCTCACTGAGTTCTTGATATAACCACTGCAATTCTTCCATACTTTGAACATCATATTTTGTATATAACTTACTATGGTCAGCTTCTGTGGCAGCAAATGGTGCACTAAATTGCCTGGATTTTTCTTCAATATCACTTATTCTTTCTAATACTGCAAAATGTTTCTGTAACTTGAGAAATTTTTCTGACTTCCCACTAGAATGTAACAAACCTGCCGTGTAAGACTGGTATGTGGAATGATCCACTCTATTTTTCTCACTACTAACTGAACTTTTGCTAGATATAGGCTTAGGCAAAAAATCATAACATAACTTGCTACTGTCACTTACAGGAAAAGTATTTTCACTTTTAGTATCATTAACATGACAGTCTGACCACTGGTCCAGGGAGTGAGAGCTGGACATTGGAGTCTCCTTTGCACTGAATTCTTCATCAGCATCATAATCCATGGGTGTAGGAGAAGCACTTGGCACAGATGAGCTCTGCTTTAATAACTCTGTCAGTCTTTCTCTTTCTTTTGCTGCAATTTTATGTTTATAATTATCCAGCTGCTTCTTATAATACTGTCTTCCTTCCCCATCATCATCCTTACAACGGCCAACTCGAGGGGACCCAAGCCACGCCTCCATGCTTTTCTCAACTGCTAAATCACCCCGCCTATTTATCCATTCTCTCCTCCCATCTCTACTGAAATTAAACTCATCCTCGGAATCATCACTCTCTGTCCTTTCCTCCTCAGACTCGAGGTTCAACGTCTCACTATCATCATCTTCATTATAGTTCCCACTACTTGCACTTATTTCTACAGAATTCCTAAATAAATCTTTTTCCATACTTTCTTCAGGGTAAATTCCCATTCCTACTGCAACATCAGTTTCAAATTGAGAAACATCTATCTGCAAACTTGAATCTAAACTGCCATCATTAATTTGAATTAAATCCAGTGAGTCCTTTGACTGCTCCATATTAAATGATAAATTCACATTATCTTTACTGTAGTTATCATAATTATTACTGTTGATAATACCCTTGTGATGTGATTTTAAACGTTCAAGTGACTTTGACCTCTGATGATCTATCTCTCGCCAAACAGTTTTATCAATCCCTGTGTGGTACTCAGGTTTGCCCTCTGATCTGATAGTACCGTACTTTGCACGCACTTCAGCTTCTGCAAACGCATCACTCAATACACTTGCAGACTCAGGAGATAATCTCTCTTCTTCTATCAAGCGACAGTAGTGCCTTTCCACACGATGCCTGTATTCCTCTCTACGTTTTTGTTCTTCTCTGTCAAAGAATTCAAACTGTATAGTGGCAGCACTTGATACACTGTGAGAATCTGTATCAACATGTATAACATTTGAACTATCCTGGGAACCAGATTCCATTGAATGTGACAAAGTCTTGGAACCTGGCCTACTGTCATCATTCATGCTATTCTCCTGGGAAACAAACCTCTTGTTATCTAGGTCTGACATGGTCTCCTGCCTTATCTAGAAGTCCAATTACCAGAATACAGTAATTAGTGAAGTGCACAAAACAGAGCTCTCTCAATTTATTGCATATATCTGACTTCTTAAAACCTTCACTTTGACCGATAATACTGATAACTGTCACATCTGCTTTTCCTCCTCAAGGTAGCTCCCTACATGGCAATGATTATCTACTTGAAAATGTCCTGCTCAGTAAACACATGCATCTACTGCATTTTGTATAGTTTGTTTACATACTGAAGTTTAAAAATGTCAAAATGTTTGAAATGTCAGAATTTTACAGTAGGTCTGAATTAACTCCCTTCCAACATCAGTGGACTAATCACAACCTTCTTTATAATCACTTTATAAGGAAAATAAAAATAATAAAGACAACCTACATTTTTCCATGCAGACTGCAAAATAAAGGAAATACTGTTAATTATGTATCTTGAAAACATTGAAAAAAATATTTTTCATATATTGATTTGCAATTTACCTTTAATTCATTGTTACATTTGCTGGCCTAAAATCAACTTTTCCTTGAAAATATAAGAACAAATATAGGATATTTTATAACCCCCTCCCCCCCCCCCCCTGCCCCTAAACTATCTCAAGTAACTTTTACTTCAACACCCATTCAAACAGAACCATGTTACATCAGGTCATATTGCCATCTTTAAATAGTACCATGTGATATCTGGCCATGTAGCCATTTTCAAATAGTGCATGTTACATCCAGTCATGTTGTTGCATTTAAAACATGCATGTTACATCAGGTCATGTTTCTGTCTTGAAATAGTGCATGTTACATCAGGTCATGTTTTTGTCTGCAAATAAAGCATGTTACATCAGGTTGTTTCTGTCACTAAATAGAGCATGTTGCATCAGGTCATGTTTCTGTCTTCAAATAGACTATGTTACATCAGGTCATGTTTCTGTCTTTGAATAGAGCATGTTACATCAGGTCATGTTTCTGTCTCTAAATAGAGCATGTTACATCAGGTCATGATTCTGTCTCTTAATAGAGCATGTTACATCAGATCATGTTTTTGTCACTTAATAGAGCATGTTACATCAGGTCATGTTTCTGTCTTCAAATAGAGCATGTTACATCAGGTCATGTTTCTGTCTTCAAATAGTGTATGTTACATCAGGTCATCACAGTTTCTGTCTTCAAACAGAGCATGTTACATCAGGTCATGTTTCTGTTTTCAAATAGTGTATGTTACATCAGGTCATGTTTCTGTCTGCAAATAAAAGCATGTTACATCAGGTCATGTTTTTGTCTTCAAATAGTGCATGTTACATCAGGTCATGTTTCTGTCTTCAAATAGTGCATGTTACATTGGGTCATGTTTCTGTCTTCAAATAGTGCATGTTACATCAGGTCATGTTTCTGTCTGCAAATAAAGCATGTTACATCAGGTCATGTTTCTGTCTGCAAATAGTGCATGTTACATTAGGTCATGTTTCTGTCTTCAAACAGAGCATGTTACATCAGGTCATGTTTCTGTCTTCAAATAATGTATGTTACATCAGGTCATGTTTCTGTCTGCAAATAAAGCATGTTACATCAGGTCATGTTTCTGTCTTCAAATAGTGCATGTTACACTGGGTCATGTTTCTGTCTTCAAATAGTGTATGTTACATCAGGTCATGTTTCTGTCTTCAAATAGTGTATGTTACATCAGGTCATGTTTCTGTCTGCAAATAAAGCATGTTACATCAAGTCATGTTTCTGTCTGCAAATAAAGCATGTTACATCAGGTCATGTTTCTGTCTTCAAATAATGCATGTTACATCAGGTCATGTTTCTGTCTTCAAATAGTGCATGTTACATTAGGTCATGTTTCTGTCTTCAAATAGTGCATGTTACATTGGGTCATGTTTTGTCTTCAAATAGTGCATGTTACATTGGGTCATGTTTCTGTTTTCAAATAGAGCATGTTACATCAGGTCATGTTTCTGTCTTCAAATACAGCATGTTACATCAGTTCATGTTTCTGTCTTCATATAGTGCATGTTACATTGGGTCATGTTTCTGTCTTCAAATAGTGCATGTTACATTGGGTCATGTTTCTGTCTTCAAATAGAGCATGTTACATTAGGTCATGTCTTTATATAAATCATCTTATATAAGGTCATATTGCTGTCTTCAACAGGCCATGTCTTTATAAAGAGGGAGAAAGAATTAAGCGAGGATCTAGGTATGTCCTGTACAAATTGGATGACTATGAAGCTTGTTGTGATGTGCAAGTGATATGCAGGTATAAAAATATTACAACTACCTAAATGAAACTTATACGACTGATTTTAATGAGAAAACAAGGATTTCAGAAGTTTCTACATTAAATTAAGTCAACCGTCATCCACAGACATAACCATAAAACACTGAAGCATTTTCTAACAACTGATGCCACTTTTAAGTTTGTTCATCCATTTCTTTTTTTTTTATAAAGCTTTTCTTTCCAAGTTTAAACTTTACTTTGCACATCTACAAAAAAGACTTACTGTAACATTTATATATGTTTCAGTCATCTGGTGCAGTTTATACATACAAACATGCATGGTTTATTCTTATATTGATATATTTAACTGAAAGTTTGGCCAACTTATTTCTGAAACAGATATGTAAAGCTCTTTAAAAAAAAAAACAAGCTTACATGCACACACTCAGAACTACATGCAGGCCTACTATTTATTTTCAATTTGTTCCTCATTTAAGAAAATACTCATGTATGCCAGTAAAAACATACTGACAATTTGGGGCACAGTCTAACAGGTAAATGGATGAATAAAAATGTGTTATACAATAAAAACAACTAATAGATGGATTAGTATGTGCTAATTTGTTTTAATTTTTTTTTAAGACAGTTCCAAAGTTCAGGGAAGTAATTCTCAAAAAAAAAAAAAAAAAAATCTGTGGCACATGAACTGACCCAAATCTTGCTAAGGATCTTCCTGAAGACATACTTTGTCTTTATATATATATAAAGTCTGAAAAATTAAATTGAAATCCTTCCCGATTTGAAAATAGATAATGCAATAACATAATGCATCTTTCTTCTTTTTCAAAACAGGCATACAAAATGATCTTCCATGAAAAGGTGATCCCCATCATACACTGAACTGTGCCATATCCCTCCTGATTTGAGACTATAATATTTAGTTCCATGTGTGATATCTCTGCATAAAAAAATCGCTATAATATGTATTACAAGAAAGCTATCATTTTTTTTACCAAAATCAAAAAGAAGTTAGAGGAAATCAATAGGGTGTCACAGTTGGAAGAATATGGTACGTCAAAACCAAAGGGAAGAACATAAGCTACAGGAAAGAAGAATTGAGGATAATGTGGGTGGGGTTTACAAAGACTGTTGTGTTGAAACTTACTTGGGCTTTTCTCGGGTGCAGGTTTCTGTAACCCTTTTATTGGGATTTCTCCACCTTTTTGTATTTTTTTGTAGGCATCGATTTCATCAGTGTTGTCATGATTATTAATACTCGGTTCTGACACAAAACGCTGTCTGCCTTCAGTACTGAAAAAGACGTAAATGTAAATGCATTTTAAGAATGCAAGTCAGCCACACAATAATATCAATTATTATTAATTAACTAAATAATACTTGCTGCAATATTTTACTAACTGCACAAGTCATACGAAGATCAGGTCTGTGATAGTTTGCTTCATCTCGGCCAACACACAATGTTCTGGGCCAATGAAAGATTGGTTCAGCCAGCTTGTCTTAATTTCAGGGTGTGCTCCTGGTAGAAAAACTGACGCCTATGGCAAGCCAATTGTCCAATAATTACGTGAACCCCGGTTCACGTTCGAAAAACTAGGATTAACGATCGATAAACTAGGTTTTTCGAACGTAAAACTAGGTTTTTCAAATACTAATCTATATTTTCCAGTGAAAACATCAGATACCGGGCGTAAACCATAGTTTACGCTCGTGAACCCAGGTTTACGTTTGATAAACTAGGTTTCTCGATTGATTTATGAATTTCGGTCGTTATCCTATGTTTACGACCGTAAACTTGGGTTTACCAACGTGAACCTACGTTTATGAGCGTGAACTATGGTTTATGACGTTATCCTATGTTTTCGCTCGAAAAAATAGGTTAGTATTTGAAAAACCTGGTTTTACTTTTGAAAAACCTGTTTTATCGAACGTAAACCTAAGTTCACGCTCGTAAACCCAAGTTCACGATCGTAAACATAGGTTCACGCTCGAAAATATAGGTTCAGGTCCGTAAACATAGGTTCACGGTCGTAAACATAGGTTCACGTCCGTAAACATAGGTTCATGGCCGTAAACCTATGTTCACGCCCGAAATTCATTGTTGATTCTATAATCCTGATATATCGACCGTAAACCATGGTTTACGTTTGATAAACTAGGTTTCTCAATTGAACTATGAGTTTCGGTCGTTATCCTATGTTTACAATCGTTATCCTATGTTTACGCTCGTAAACCCCGGTTCACGCTCGTGAACCTACATTTACGAGCGTGAACCTATGTTTACGACCGTGAACTGGGGTTTACAATCGTGAACCTATATTAACGAGCGTGAACTATGGTTCACGGCGTTATCCTATGTTTTCGCTCGAAAATATAGGTTAGTATTCGAAAAACCTAGTTTTACGTTCAAAAAACCTAGTTTATCGATCGTTAATCCTAGTTTTTTGACTGTGTGGGTTCACGTAATTATTGGACAATTGGCTTGCCATATAGTTACAAATCGATAAACACGGTTTTACGAAGGTAAACTGTAGTTCACGGCCGTAAACCTAGGTTCACGCTCGTAAATATAGGTTCAGGACCGTAAACATAGGTTTACGGCCGAAATTGATAGTTGATTTCACAATCCTAGTATATCAATCGTAAACCATGGTTTACGTTCGATAAACTAGGTTTCTCGATTGAACTATGAATTTCGGTCGTTATCCTGTTTACGACCGTAAACTTGGGTTTACCAACGTGAACCTACGTTTACGAGCGTGAACTATGGTTTACGACGTTATCCTAAGTTTTCGCTCGAAAAAATAGGTTAGTATTTGAAAAACCTGGTTTTACATTTGAAAAACCTGTTTTATCGAACGTAAACCTAAGTTCACGCTCGTAAACCCAAGTTCACGTTCGTAAACATAGGTTCACGCTCGAAAATATAGGTTCAGGTTCGTAAACTATGGTTCACGGTCGTAAACATAGGTTCATGGCCGTAAACCCATGTTCACGCCCGAAATTCATTGTTGATTCTATAATCCTAATATATCGACCGTAAACCATGGTTTACGTTTGATAAACTAGGTTTCTCGATTGAACTATGAGTTTCGGTCGTTATCCTATGTTTACAATCGTTATCCTATGTTTACGCTCGTAAACCCCGGTTCACGCTCGTAAACCATAGTTTACGAACGTGAACCTATGTTTACGAGCGTGAACTGGGGTTTACAATCGTGAACCTACATTTATGAGCGTGAACTATGGTTCACGGCATTATCCTATATTTTCGCTCGAAAATACAGGTTAGTATTCGAAAAACCTAGTTTATCGATCGTTAATCCTAGTTTTTCGACAGTGAACTAGGGTTCACGTAATTATTGGACAATTGGCTTGCCATAGACGCCACCTTCACTTGTGCATAAAGTTTCGTCAACACCTTAATAAGGTTATTCATATAATTAGATAATAGATAATTTAATGGGCTATACTCTACAGTAAGTTGTGATCATCACCAGATGGTAAATAAACAGAAGCTAGAAGTGTATATTTGCATTGTTTGGGATTTACATGGGCTGTCAATGAATTCTTATTGCCCTGGCCATCAAATTTAGTAACATGGGCATTCAGTTTCAGATTCACTATTGCCCAAATGCAACTCCAGGAATTTGACCATGGCAGTTGTGTTTATCATCATAAGGAGACAAGTTTAACATCAAGGCTAGAAAGTTATCATGATTCTATGATTATAAATCAGGTCAAAATTCTATTTTACATTCTGGAATCATTAAAACAAGAGGGCTATGATGGTCCTTGACTGCTAACTTAAATTTCACAGCTTGCTAGAACAGTTTTGGAAGACTGTTTTTTGACAATTCTGAATAATTTGTACAATCTTGGTAGAGGGTGACTAAGGACCATTTGTGTGAAATTATTTCAAAATCGGACCATCAATTTAGGAGATGTCGTTTGAAGATTTTTCTGTTTTTAGCTCTTGCGGCCCAAGCGGAACCGTTTGAACAACTTTGGTAGAGGACCATTCAAGGAACATTCATGCAAAGTTTCATCAAAATTCATTCAGTGGTTATGGAGGAGATGTCATTTTAACACAATTGTTGACAACAGACAGATGCATGCATGCACATACACTAGGACGCACGCACCATGGTGACAGACACAGCGTGATCACAAAAGCTCTTCACGAGCATTGCTCAGGTGAGCTTAAAATGTATGAATATATTTAAGCCTTAATGCATACTTTTATACATGCACATATATTATGCAAAACTGACCTTTGACCTAAATGGTACAGAATGTTATCACATTTATAAATTCAGGTTGAACTTTAGATAAAGACAACTAGTTTTGGTAAAATCTTAAAGACCTGCTCCAGTCCTACCTTTGAAACTTAAATTGTCACTGAAAAAGCATGAAAATCCTGACTATGAACAGTGACACCTGACAAAATAGAGTCTATTTTAAAATGTCTGTGGTTCTGCTGCTAAAGTGTGGCGCATAGCCATTAACTGTTACCTATTGTAATCATGGGTTGCATACACACAACAGAATTTGAATAGCCGCGGAGCAGGGCTTTAAATTCATCAGTGCTATAAAAGTTTATATTCCATATCAAAGTGCAATAACTGTCTTTGAGCATTGAAGTAGAAACAATATACCTAGTACACTGATCCACAAATTAAAGACAGTTGGTTATCTAGCACAGTCATTAACATGTACTGTGGGGTGAAAATAAACCACATGGAATGTTTTGACGGGGGGGGGGGGGGGGAATATTACATTTAGCAATTTTTTACATCAAACAGACTTTGAATTATTCTAAGATGTAAGTATATCATACAGTCAAGCACCTCATAAAAAAATATGTTTGGCTCCAAGTTCATTCATTACATATTTAAGGTTTGAAAATGTTTTTATTGAACAATTTAATTTTGGGGTATTTTTAGCAAATTTAATAATTTACAGGGATGCTGAATATGACTATTTATCTAATGAAAAGTTTCATTGCGGCCTCAGAATCACTGGACTTTGAATGTTTATGTACACCATTTTGTATTCATCTGTTGTAAAACATTTATGAATTGCAACTGTTAACTGGAACTATTAAACTTACAATTTAAAGGAAAAATAGGACCTGTTCTACTTGTTTAGTTTTTTATCAACTCGTGTTGCAAGAACCTTGACTACATTTTCCATGCATTACCCTAAATCAGTTTTCCATGCATTACCCTAAATCAGGGCTGCATTCAGTGTTAGACATTAAGCACATTTGTATCCAACAGGATGCTTTTCATATGAAATTTTATACAATCTACTGACAAGAATCTGAGGTGAGTTCCCCAAACCTGTCAGTATAGGCTGGTGTAATCACTTGCTAAGTCTTAGCTTGTCTAGCTACCCAGCCTAGGAACCCAAGAATCAACTAGTCTAGCTACCTGGCTTAGGAACCCAAGTCTCTAGTAGTCTAGCTACCCGGCCTAGGAACCCAAGTATCAACTAGTCTAGCTACCCGGCCTAGGAACCCAATTAAGTCTCAACTAGTCTAGCTACCCGGCCTAGGAACCCAAGTCTCTAGTAGTCTAGCTACCCGACCTAGGAACCGAAGTATCAACTAGTCTAGCTACCTGGCCTAGGAACCCAAGTCTCAACTAGTCTAGCTACCCGGCCTAGGAACCCAAGTCTCTAGTACTCTAGCTACCTGGCCTAGGAACCCAAGTCTCAACTAGTCTAGCTACCCAGCCTAGGAACCCAAGTCTCTAGTACTCTAGCTACCTGGCCTAGGAACCCAAGTCTCTAGTCTAGCTACCTGGCCTAGGAACCCAAGTCTCAACTAGTCTAGCTACCTGGCCTAGGAACCCAAGTCTCAACTAGTCTAGCTACCCGGCCTAGGAACCTAAGTCTTAACTAGTCTAGCTACCCGACCTAGGAACCCAAGTCTCAACTAGTGTAGCTACCTGGCCTAGGAACCCAAGTCTCTAGTCTAGCTACCTGGCCTAGGAACCCAAGTCTCAACTAGTCTAGCTACCTGGCCTAGGAACCCAAATATCAACTAGTCTAGCTACCCAGCCTAGGAACCCAAGTATTAACTAGTGTAGCTACCCGGTCTGAACTAGTGTAGCTACCCGGCCTAGAAATCCAAGTCTCAACTAGTCTAACTACCCGGCCTAAGATCACGAAACTTTATAGGGAACTCGATCATGATTAGCAGATAACCCTTGATGAGTTTAAGGTCAGTAGATCAAAGGTCAAGGTCACAGTGACCTGGAAGAGTGAAACAGTTTCCTGATGATATTTCAAGTATGCTTCAGCCTAGGATCATGAAAGTTGATAGGGAGGTTAATCATGACCAGCAGATGAATCCTTTCGATTTTGAGGTCAGTAGGCCAAAGGTCAAGGTACAGTGACCCAGAATACTTTCAGAACAATTTCTGGACAGTAACTTGAGAACGCTTGGGCCTAGGATCAAGACAGTTGATAGGGAGGTTGATCATGAGCAGCAGATGACCCCTATTGATTTTGAGGTCAATAGGTAAAAAGTCAAGGTCAGAGTGACCTGGAACAATTAAACCATTTTCAGATGATAACTTGAGAATGCTTGGGCCTATAGGATCATGAAACTTGATAGGGAAGTAGATACTGATCAGCAGATGACCCCTTTTGAGTTTGAGGTCAGTAGGTCAAAGGGCAAGGTCAGAGTGATCTGGAACAGTTAAACGGTTTCCGGATGATAACTCAAGATCGCTTGGGCCTAGGATCATGAAAGCTGATAGGGAGGTTGGTCATGACCAGAATATGACCCCTATTGATGTTGAGGTCAGTAGGCCAAAGGTCAAGGTCACAGTGACCCAGAACAGTTAAACAGTTTGATAGACTAGTTATGTCCACCTTCAAAGAAGTTGTGGTATATTGTTTTGCATAAGTCTGTCTGTCGGCTGGTATGTCGGTCCGTAGACCAATCGGTTTCAAGATGATAGCTAAAGAATTCAATCAGTTTCAAGATGATAGCTTAAGAATTCTTGGGCTTAGGATCACGAAACATAATATGGAGGATGGTTATGACCAGCAGATGACCCCTATTGATTTTGAGCTCAGTAGGTCAAAGGTCAAGGTCACAGTGACCCAAAACAGTTGAACGGTTTGGTCTACATACCGACCGACAGACAGACATCTGCTTAACAATATACCCCTCCTTCTTCTAAGGGGGGCATAACTAGTCTAGCTACCCGGCCTAGGAACCCAAATCTCAACTAGTCTAGCTACCCAGCCTAGGAATCCAAATCTCAACTAGTCTAGCTACCCATTCTAGGAACCCAAATCTCAACTACTCTTGCTACCCATTCTAGGAACCCAAATCTCAACTACTCTTGCTACCAGGCCTAGCAACCCAAATCTCAACTAGTCTAGCTACCCGGCTTAGGAACCCAAATCTCAACTAGTCTAACTACCAAGCCTAGGAACCCAAATCTCAACTAGTCTAGCTACACGTCTAGGAACCCAAATCTAGACTAGAAAATGCTTTTGTAAAAAAGCGCATGTCTCCCCAAATGCAAAGTCCTATAGGCAAGAAGTCAATAGGGGTCAGGAGCAAAAATCAAAGAGACACTGATGGTTGGCTGCAATAGGGATCATCTACTTGGCATGTCCAGTCATCCCGCTAAATTTCAACACTCTTGGCCTAGTGGTTCTCAAGTCACTGTTCAGGCTCCTGTGACCTTGACCTTTGATCAAGTGACCTCAAAATAAATAGGGATCATCTACTCTGCATGTCCAATCATCCTATTAAGTTTCAACATTGTAGGTCAAGTGGTTCTCAAGTTATTTCCAAAAAATGATTTTACATGAACAGGCCACTGTGACCTTGACCTTTAACAGACTGACCCCAAAATCAATAGGGGTCATCTACTCTGCATGTTCAATCATCCTATGAAGTTTCAACATTCTGGGTCAAGTGGTTCTCAAGGTATTGATCAGAACTGGTTATCAATGTTCAGGCCCCTGTGACCTTGACCTTTAATGGAGTGGCCCCAAAAACAATAGGGGTCATTTACTCTGCATGAACAATCATCCTATGAAGTTTCAACATTCTGGGTCGAGAGGTTCTAAAGTTATTGACTGGAAATGGTTTTCCATGTTCAGGCCCCTGTGGCCTTGACCTTTAACAGAGTGACCCTAAAATCGTTAGGGGTCATCTACTCTGCATGACCAATCATCCTATGAAGTTTCATCATTCTGGGTCAAGTGGTTCTCAAGTTACTGACCGGAAATGGTTTTCAATGTTCGGGCCCCTGTGACCTTGACCTTTCTCAGAGTGACCCCAAAATCGTTAGGGGTCATCTACTCTGCATGACCAATCATCCTATTAAGTTTCAACATTCTGGGTCAAGTGGTTCTCAAGTTATTGACCGGAAATGGTTTTCAATGTTCAGGCCCCTGTGACCTTGACCTTTAATGGAGTGACCCCAAAATCGATAGGGGTCATCTACTTTGCATGTACAATCATCCTATGAAGTTTCAACATTCTGGGTCAAGTGGTTCTCAAGGTATTGATCAGAACTGGTTATCAATGTTCAGGCCCCTGTGACCTTGACCTTTAACGGAGTGGCCCCAAAAACAATAGGGGTCATTTACTCTGCATGAACAATCATCCTATGAAGTTTCAACATTCTGGGTCGAGAGGTTCTCAAGTTATTGACTGGAAATGGTTTTCCATGTTCAGGCCCCTGTGGCCTTGACCTTTAACAGAGTGACCCTAAAATCGTTAGGGGTCATCTACTCTGCATGACCAATCATCCTATGAAGTTTCATCATTCTGGGTCAAGTGGTTCTCAAGTTACTGACCGGAAATGGTTTTCAATGTTCGGGCCCCTGTGACCTTGACCTTTCACAGAGTGACCCCAAAATCGTTAGGGGTCATCTACTCTGCATGACCAATCATCCTATTAAGTTTCAACATTCTGGGTCAAGTGGTTCTCAAGTTATTGACCGGAAATGGTATTTAATGTTCAGGCCCCTGTGACCTTGACCTTTAATGGAGTGACCCCAAAATAGATAGGGGTCATCTACTTTGCATGTACAATCATCCTATGAAGTTTCAACATTCTGGGTCAAGTGGTTCTCTAGTTATTGATCGGAAATGGTTTTCAATGTTCAGGCCCCTGTGACCTTGACCTTTGACAGAGTGACCCAAAATCAATAGGGGTCATCTACTCTTCATGACCAATCATCCTATGAAGTTTCAACATTCTGGGTCAAGTGGTTCTCTAGTTATTGATCGGAAATGGTTTTCAATGTTCAGGCCCCTGTGACCTTGACCTTTGACGGAGTGACCCCAAAATCAAGAGGGGTCATCTACTCTTCATGACCAATCATCCTATGAAGTTTCAACATTCTGGGTCAAGTGGTTCTCAAGTTATTGATCGGAAATGGTTTTCAATGTTCAGGCCCCTGTGACCTTGACCTTTGACTGAGTGACCCCAAAATCGTTAGGGGTCATCTACTCTTCATGACCAATCATCCTATGAAGTTTCAACATTCTGGGTCAAGTGGTTCTCTAGTTATTGATCGGAAATAGTTTTCAATGTTCAGGCCCCTGTGACCTTGACCTTTGACGGAGTGACCCCAAAATCAATAGGGGTCATCTACTCTTCATGACCAATCATCCTATGAAGTTTCAACATTCTGGGTCAAGTGGTTCTCTAGTTATTGATCGGAAATGGTTTTCCATGTTCAGGCCCCTGTGACCTTGACCTTTGACGGAGTGACCCCAAAATCAATAGGGGTCATTTACTCTGCATGACCAATCATCCTATGAAGTTTCAACATTCTGGGTCAAGTGGTTCTCTAGTTATTGATCGGAAATGGTTTTCAATGTTCAGGCCCCTGTGACCTTGACCTTTGAGGCAGTGACCCCAAAATCAATAGGGGTCGTCTACTCTTCATGACCAATCATCCTATGAAGTTTCAACATTCTGGGTCAAGTGGTTCTCTAGTTATTGATCGGAAATGGTTTTCAATGTTCAGGCCCCTGTGACCTTGACCTTTGACAGAGTGACCCCAAAAACAATAGGGGTCGTCTACTCCAGCAGCCCTACAACCCTATGAAGTTTGAAGGTTCTAGGTCAAATGGTTCTCCAGTTATTGCTCGGAAATGAAGTGTGACGTACGGACGGACGGAGGGACGGACGGACAGGGCAAAAACAATATGTCTTCTGCGGGAGACATAACTAGTCTAGCTACATGCCTAGGAACCCAAATCTCAACTAGTCTAGCTACCCGGCTTAGGAACCCAAATCTCAACTAGTCTAACTACCAAGCCTAGGAACCCAAATCTCAACTAGTCTAGCTACCAGGCCTAGGAACCCAAATCTCAACTACTCTAGCTACACGCCTAGCAACCCAAATCTCAACTACTCTGGCTACCAGGCCTAGCAACCAAAATCTCAACTTGTCTAGCTACCAGGCCTAGGAACCCAAATCTCAACTACTCTAGCTACACGCCTAGGAACCCAAATCTCAACTAGTCTAGCTACCAGGCCTAGGAACCCAAATCTCAACTAGTCTAACTACTCAGCCTAGGAACCCAAATCTCAACTAATCTAGCTACATGCCTAGGAACCCAAATCTCAACTAATCTAGCTACATGCCTAGGAACCCAAATCTCAACTAGTCTAGCTACCAGGCCTAGCAACCTAAATCTCAACTACTCTAGCTACCAGGCCTAGCAACCCAAATCTCAACTACTCTAGCTACCAGGCCTAGCAACCCAAATCTCAACTAAACTAACTACCCAGCCTAGGAACCCAAATCTCAACTAGTCTAGCTACCCGCCCTAGGAAATATTTATATCCCTGTTGCTCTACCTTTAATGGGCCTGATTACATGTAGTAATTAGAAGCATCCTATAATTATGTGAATACAGAGGGATCTCACCTGTACAGCCTTCCAATTAACTGCATCATTTTGTACTCTATAACTCTTCAAGTATCCATCATGTCACAACTTAAAGAATTGTCACATCACTTTAATATTCTTCAAACTATTTCAGCAAATGATCTCTTTTGAATAATTACATTAAAACACTGTGTTGAATTTGCTGTTTTTCTGTATTTATTCCCTTTTTCAGCATTCTGTTCTTTGACTTATCTATTGAATATTCATCATTTCATATACTGTTTTTTCTTTAATAGCATTAAATGAAGAAGAAAAACTACGCACATTGAGAAGATTAAGGTGACACTGACTGTTGTACAAATATTGTTCCTGATTCACCTTTATATTAGCAAACAGTATTAAACTGGGAGATTTCATTCATATCCATGAAAGTTATTACTGACCTAGATATCCAAATACCTTTCACATTACATGAATCTTTCCTTAATATTTACCATATATCACTGATATCTGTGCACTGTTTTAAACAAAACTGATAATAATAAAGAATTGTGTTTTCTATTTAAGACCTCTTAAAATGATAGAAAATGACAATATTCAGTTCTTTGAAATTTCTAATGTTTGTAATGGTATAATAATAAATTTCCAAAACACTTACTGTAAATATAATGTGGAAATTTTATTCTAGAATTCCAGTTAATTTTAAAATACCGGGAATAGTTCCAACATAATTCAAACATTTTATGAAAAAATCAACCTTTTAGTTGCATTCTAATAGAGTGTTATGTTTTGAATTTAAATCTGAATTTGAATAAAATGCAATAAAAGTTTACATGCTTCGGGAAGCTATTCAAAGCAAAAAAGAGTTAAACATTTAAAGCTGCTCTTTTCTGATCAAAAAAGATAGATGGTTAAGAACTACAGCTGCTGACAGCATGTCAACATTTGGCTAACTGATGAACAAAGACCATCTTTTCACCTGAGATTGACTGTTACATCAAACATTGCCAGTATTGATTCAGTAATGCCCCAATAAATGTTTGTAGTTTGTAAAAATGTAAATACTGTGAATTTAATGCAAATTGAATTATGTTTAGAATCTGCATTATTTCTGGAAAATTTACTTGAACTGTATACATGTATATTTTTCCAAATAATCCAAACAGTAAGTAACAATATGAAATTAACAACAGTTTCATTAAGAAATTTCATATCATTCTCCAATGATTAGTAATTCCATTTTATAACAATATCTTGTGATCATCACATATCTAAAGTGTAAAATTTTATAAACAATGATTGTTTTACATCATGATTATAAATGCAGGTATATGTCCATAGTTATGTTAAATTTTGGTCACAGAGGACACCCATGAAGTACATTCAACAAACAACCCATGAATGAAGTACATTCAATAAACAATTGACCTTGGCCTGGTAGATCAACAAAGAAAATAAATGGGTTTGTAACAAGGCAAGTGGTCATTAATAATTTGAATATGGAGATGAATGGATCACTGCCACACAGAGAGATAGAGGTGAACAAGTCAAAAATAACCCCAGTTAAATCAATGTGTGTATTGGGGAGGAGATTGTGTTGCTGTGAGTAGGGCTTGGAGCAGGTGTGGAGACTGTGTTGTTGTGAGTAGGGCTTGGAGCAGGTGTGGAGATTGTGTTGCTGTGAGTAGGGCTTGGAGCAGGTGTGGAGATTGTGTTGCTGTGAGTAGGGCTTGGAGCAGGTGTGGAGATTGTGTTGCTGTGAGTAGGGCTTGGAGCAGGTGTGGAGATTGTGTTGCTGTGAGTAGGGCTTGGAGCAGGTGTGGAGATTGTGTTGCTGTGAGTAGGGCTTGGAGCAGGTGTGGAGACTGTGTTGCTGTGAGCAGGGCTTGGAGCAGGTGTGGAGATTGTGTTGCTGTGAATAGTTCTTGGAGCAGGTGTGGAGATTGTGTTGCTGTGAGTAGGGCTTGGAGCAGGTGTGGAGATTGTGTTGCTGTGAGTAGGGCTTGGAGCAGGTGTGGAGTTCTGTACTCTGATTTTGACTTGACACTAACCCCCAAGAAACTGAAAGTAAAAAAATAAAAAATATCTTTATCGTCAGGGGTGGGATTTTAGGGGCTGGGAGTAATGTCTCATCACAACTGATCTATACTCCATTTTTCAAGTTAATACGGTGAATATTTTTTAAAGTTGTGCTTCAGACATGACACAGTTTTGCCCTTGCTGAGACCTTGACCTTTGACCTACAGCTCCAAAATTGATGCACTCTGCACATTGTCTCATCGCCACCCACATACATGCCAAGTTCAAAGCCAGTAATACTATCTAGAATGGTTATTAAGTTACACTCCAGACACAGACAGATTTGACCTTAAAGCAGTTTGTGACCATGCCTTTCAGCACAATTTGTGACCATGAGCTCAATCTGAGACCATGTCTACTGGGCAGACTAAGGAAACAGAATGATCTGAGAAGCATCTGGTACAGGGTCATCCAAAGAACATCACTATGAAATTATTTACAAATCAAGCCAGCAGTTGCAGAAAAGATGACTTTTAAAGTTGTCCATATAACCATATCAAGAAAACTAAATTAGCCACATCCCATGGCAGCCATGTTTCTAAACAAATCAACATGGTGTGAAAGAGTTCAGTACTGGGTGGAGCATTGATCAAATTATTTAAAAAAACACACCTGTCCAGTGGTTTGTGAGGAGAAAAGTTTCAAAATTTTCTATATAGCCATATAGGTAAAAAGATAAGATTTAAGGGAATTTAATAGAGGGTCACTGACGCATGAAGCATTTCTGTGAAATTATGTTCAAATCCAGCCAGCAGTTTCAGAGCAAAAGATATTCAAACTTTTCCATATAGCCATACAGGGAAAATTAGTCCCAGCCCTCACCCCCCACCCCCCTAGCTTCTGGAGGTTGTATTTTTAAAAGAAACAGAATTATTTCAATGACTTCAGTAGAGGGTCTCCAATTATTGCTGCAAAATTATTTTGAAATCAGGCCAGCAGTTAAAACAAAGAAAACTAACCCCATTCCATGGCAGCCATGTTTTTTTTTAACGAAACAGAATGATTACTAGTACATGTATAAGGAATTTGGAAGAGGGTCACCGAAGTAACAATTCACTGAAAATATTTCAAAACTGGACCAGCAGTTTATGAGAAGAGTTGTTTTCTTTTGGTGGCAATGACAATGATGACCTAGATTTGAAGGAATCTGAAAGGAGACCACCCAAGGAACATAATCCTGTGATATGTGGCTGAAACTGGAACAGTGGTTTATATATAGACCTTCTTTAAAGCAATTGTGGACAACAGACAGATGACTGACAGACATGACAACAGATATCCAACAGTCCTTAAAAGTTCACCATAAGCACTTAATGTGCTCTGGCCCCGTGTTCACAAAACATTTTTCGGTCTCGGCTGAGTTTGAAATTTTAATATCAATTTTACTAAAACTTCAAGGTTAAATTCTAATTGAGACTGACCATGATAATACTGAATAGCCACTTGAAAATAGTTATTAACTTGAAAGTTAGTTTTAAACATTTTATTTAGATATAAAGGACAAATAAAGTTTCATTATCAAACTCAGCTGAGACTGAAAATGTTTTGTGTACACGGGGCCAGGATTGCTAAAAAGAACCCCCAAAACATCAATGTATATTGAGCAGAATTTTTGGAATCTTTAAAATGGCTGACACCTTTAATCTGCAATTAGAACATATGTGGCATTTTCCCTGTTTTCAAAACAACCTGACTGTGAGAAATATCTAGTGTACTGATAAATGAAGTATTTTTAATCTAGAAACAATCAAGTATCAAGATAATTGTACACAAGCACTCCCATTACTGTGAAATAATTTATATTTGTAGGGGGCTAATATTTGCAAATTTAATTGTACATCAGCTGAACAAGTAGCATTTTATCTGTTTATTCATTATGTACATCATTTCCAAATTGTATCAGAGCTTGAAAACTACCTAACTAGATTCTGAGAATCCCACCCCCCATTGCCCTTAAATAAACAAGAGATCACAGAGTGATCTTGGGGCCCACCAATGTGCCATTTTTGAGTGTTCCAAATTTCAAGACTTATTGACTAGCTCAAGGTCAAATTTCATTTCCGTACACAACACTGCATGTGGTCCAAATTCGAAAGCTGTAGCTTGAGAAATGTGAAAGTAGGTCACTAGGTCAATCTTAAGGTCAAAGTTTATTTTGGTACACAAAACTATGCAAGTGGTCCAAATTTGAAGGCTGTTGCTTGAGAAATGTGAAAGTAGGTCACTAGGTCAAAATCAAGGTCAAATTACACTTCAGAACACAAATCTATGCATGTGGTCCAAATTTAAAGCCTGTACCTTCAAAAATGTGAAAGTAGGTCACTAGGTAAATGTCAAGGTCAAAGTTTGTTTCGGTACACAATCCTATGCATGTGGTCTAAATTTGAAGCCTGTAGCTACAGAAATGTGAAAGTAGGTCACTAGGTCAATCTTAAGGTCAAAGTTCATTTCGGTACACAAAACTATGCAAGTGGTCCAAATTTGAAGGCTGTAGCTCGAGAAATGTGAAAGTAGGTCACTAGGTCAAAATCAAGGTCAAATTTTATTTCAGAACACAGAACTATGCATGTGGTCCAAATTTGAAGCCTGTACCTTAAAAAATGTGAAAGTAGGTCACTAGGTCAATGTAAAGGTCAAAGTTTGTTTCGGTACACAAAACTATGCATGTGGTCCAAATTTGAAGGCTGTAGCTTGAGAAATGTGAAAGTAGGTCACTAGGTCAAAATCAAGGTCAAATTTCATTTCAGAACACAAAACTATGCATGTGGTCCAAATTTGAAGCCTGTACCTTCAAAAATGTGAAAGTAGGTCACTAGGTCAATGTCAAGGTCAAAGTTTTTTTCAGTGCACAAAACTATGCATGTGGTTCAAATTTGAAGGCTGTAGCAACAGAAATGTGAAAGTAGGTCACTAGGTCAAAATCAAGGTCAACTCATGTCAAGGTTCATCTTGCCACTCAAAACCATACATGTGGTCCGAATTTGAATGTTGTAGGTTATTGACAAGAAGATTTTAAAAGCTTTCCTCTATATAAGTCTATATGAACCATGTGACACCCAGCGCGGGGCCATATTTGACCCTAGGGGGATAATTTGAACAAATTTGGTAGAGAACCACAAGATGATGCTACATTACAAATGCCAAAGCCCTAGGCTTTGTGGTTTGGACAAGAAGATTTTCAAAGTTTTTCCCTATATAAGTCTATGTAAACCAGGTGACCCCCGAGGCGGGGCCATATTTGACCCTAGGGGGATAATTTGAACAATCTTAGTAGAAGACCACTAGATGATGTCACATACAAAATATCAAAGCCCTAGGCCCTGTGGTTTTGAACAAGAGGTTTTTCAAAGTTTTTCCCTATATAAGTCTATATAAACCATGTGACCCCCGGGGCGGGGCCATATTTGACCCCAGGGAAATAATTTGAATCATCTTGGTAGAGGACCACTAGATGATGCTTCATAACAAATATCAAAGCCCTAGGCTCTGTGGTTTTTGACAAGAAGATTTTCAAAGTTTTTCCCTATATAAATCTATGTAAATTATAGAAATAAACAAAGGGCCATAACTCTCTCTAAAATTGTTGAACCAGTCTGATTTTCAGGGGGACACAACTAGGGTATCAATACATCATTCTGACAAAGTTTGGTCAAAATCCCCATGGTAGTTTCTGAGGATATGCGATAACGAGAAATTGTTAACGGAAGGACGGACGGACGGAAGGACGACGGACCACGGATGCAGAGTGATTTGAATAGCCCACCATCTGATGATGGTGGGCTAAAAAGCAAGTTACTCTTTACAGTTAAAGATATTTTGTAACAAGAGGGCTATGATGGCCCTATATCGCTCACCTGTTATCATTGCACTTCTTGTCCTCAGAAAAAATATCTAAGTCCAAAGGACAGGAACAACAAAGGGAAGAAATTTAACCAAAAAGAAAAAAAAATTCTTAAAAGGTACAGATATGTCAAAATACACCTAAAAATTGGAGGTACCATCCATGTTGTACCACAGAAAAGTGGTCTCGGTTTTTCCCTTCAGCCAATAATAAACAAGAGGGCCATGATGGCCCTATATCGCTCACCTGAGTTTAATTGCTTTCTTGAAAAAAATTCTTTGCTAAAGCTAAACAAATAACCCCATGGGGTGGGGTCAATTTGACCCCGGAGGTCATGATTTGAACAAATTTTGTAGAAGTCTACAAGGCAATGCTACATGTCAAATATCTAAGATCTAGGCCTTCTGGTTTATTTTTAGAAAAGTTTTGAAGATTTCCCTATGTAAAATCAAGTGACACCTGGGGTGGGGTCAATTTTGACCCCGGGGGTCATGATTTGAACAAATTTTGTAGAGGTCCACTAGGCAATGCTACATGTCAAATTTCTAAGCTCTAAGCCTTCTGGTTTATTTTTAGAAATTTTTTGAAGATTTTCCTATGTAAAATCAAGTGACCCCTGGGGCGAGGTCAATTTTGACTCGGGGTCATGATTTGAACAACTTTAGTAGAGGTCCACTAGGCAATGCTACATGTCAAATATCTAAGCTCTAGGGCTTCTGGTTTTTGAGAAGAAGATTTTTTAAGATTTTCATATGTAAAATCAAGTGACCCCCGGGGTCCTATAAGTACTTACTGATATAAATCCATTTTGATTACAATCAGGGGAGGTAATCAGATATAAAATAACTCTGGAACCTACGATTGGATCTGATTTGTCATGGAATCCAAGATTTATTGTTGTTGAAGATATTTTGGAAGTTTGTATCAAATAAAACCATAAATGAAGTCTCTATAGGGCTGCAAAAGCCAAAATAGCCAATTTTGGACTTTTAAGGGGCCATAACTCTGGAACCCATGAAGAAAGGAACCAAGATCTTGTGGTGATACAAGTTGTATGCAAGTTTGGTTAAAATCAAATAATAAATGAAGCTGCTATTGTGCAGACAAGGTCAAAATAGCTAATTTTAGCCCTTTCAGGGGCCATAACTCTGGAACCCATTATGGGATCTGGCCGGTTCAAAAAAGGAACTGAGATCTTATGGTGACACAAGTTTTGTGCAAGTTTGATTAAATTCAAATCATAAATGAAGCTGCTATTGTGCAGACAATGTCAAAATAGCTAATTCTGGCCCTTCCAGGGGCCATAATTCTGGAACCCATAATGGAATCTCACCAGTTCATGAAAGGAACCAAGATCTTATAGTGATACAAGTTATGTGCAAGTTTGGTTAAAATAAAATCATAAATGAAGCTGCTATTGTGCAGACAAGGTCAAAATAGCTAATTCTGGCCCTTTCAGGGACCATAACTCTGGAACCCATAATGGATTCTGGCCAGTTCAAGAAAGGAACCAAGATCTTATGGTGATACAAGATGTGTGCCAGTTTGGTAAAAATCAAATCATAAATAAAGCTGCTATTGTGCAGACAAGGTCAAAATAGCTAATTTTGGCACTTTCAGGGGCCACAACTCTGGAACCCATAATGGGATCTGGCCAGTTCAAGAAAGGAACCGAGATCTTATGGTGATACAAGTTGTGTGCAAGTTTGGTTAAAATAAAATCATAAATAAAACCACTATCGTGCAGACAAGAAATTTTGACGGACGCACGGACGGACTGACGACGGACAACGGACAAAGGGTGATCACAAAAGCTCACCTTGTCACTATGTGACAGGTTAGCTAAAATAATATGGTCTTTGCTCCAAACCAGCTGTCCTAGTGCCACTATGCAACTAAAGTATAACAAAAGCTAATAGATCATGAAATGCCCCCTTTGATGCATTCAGTAACTGCACAAGGAACAGATCTGCTGATCATGATCAACCTCCCTATTAAGTTTCGTGATCCTAGATCTAAGCATTCTCAAGTAACCATCTGGAATCTGTTTAACTGTTCCTGGTCATTGTGACCTTGACCTTTGACCTACTGACCTCAAAATAAATAGGGGTCATCTGCTTGTCATTACCAACCTTCCTATAAACATTCCTTATCCTAGGCCCAAACGTTCTTGAGTTATCATCCGGAAACAGTTTAACTAATCCGGGTCACTGTGACCTTGACCTTTGACCTACTGATCTCAAAATCAATAGGGATCATCTGTTGGTTATGATCAACTTCCCTATCAGCTTTCATGATTCTAGGCCAAAGCGATCATGAGTTATCATCCAGAAAGCAACCAAAATACCAACTGACCGACCGACATCTGCAAAACAATATATCCCTCCTTCTTCGAAGGGAGGCATAACTAGAGCTACAACTTTTACTATAATCAGGCAAGTGTGTTACTAATTAAGTACAATAAATTTAATTTTGATGAAAAGAATGCTTTGCAAAAGTTCCAGTACAATAGTCTGTAGTTACAAGCATAACTGTAATTGTAAACAAGAGATGTCAGTTTAAGACAGCCAATGTTTGACTATTCGAATTGTCCCAGAAGCAGGAATATTACCCTAAATGTTAACAAGAGCTGTCTGTTGACAGCCTGCTCGACTATTCAAAGAATTGATGGAAGTATGGGGTCAAAATATTACCAAAGATCTTCAGACAAAAGAAGGCAAACAATGTACCAGTATTTGTGAATTTGGATAAGACTTGTACTATATGACAATGTGTGACCATGATGGTAAGCAAGTGCTCAAAGTTTCAAAGCCATCTATCAAACAGTTTAGACAAAATATGGAATGGTATATGAAACTTAACTTATTTCTATGTCAAAACAGGGCCATAATTGAGCTAAAGTCCTTGTCCTAATTAGTGTAGTCTTGCATACATATGTAGACTATGATGGTAAACAAGTAGTCAAAGTTTCAAAGCCAACATGACAAACAGGTTAGGCAAAACATGGACTGGTGTGAAAAATTTGTGAAAACTGATTTCCAAGTCCAAAAAGGGCCATAATTCAGGCAAAATAGTTGACAAGAGTTATGTACTCTTGCCTGCAGATGGAGATGATAAACAAGCCTTCAAAGTTTCAAAGCCACATTATGTCAAGTACATTTCAGTTTTGACAAAATGTTGACTTGTATGAAAACTAAATCAATTTCAAAGTCCAAAAAGGGCCATAATTCAGCTAAAATACTTAACAGAGTAATGTACTCTTGCCTACAGGTAGAGACAAATCATGTACTTGTACAAAAATTGAACCAATTTCCGAGTCCAAAAACAGCCATAATTCAGACAGAGTTATATACTCTTGCCTACAGGTAAACTGTTATAATAAACAAATGTTCAAAGTTTCAAAGCCACATGTCAAATAGTTATGTACTCTTGCCTACAGGTGAAGACTGTTATAATAAGTGTTCCAAGTTTGAAGTAAATATCTTTGATGGTCTACAAGATATTACCATTTCACAAACAAGAGTTGTCCGTAAGACAGCCAAGCTCGACTATTCGAAATATTGTCCCAGAAGCAGGAAAATATTACCCAAAATGTTAAAATATCACAAGAGTTTTAAGTTCAAAAGGGGACATAACTTAACCAAAATGCAGGTCAGAGTTATGGGACTTGATGCTATCAACTAGTTTTATAACCCCAAAGACACATGTGAAGTTTAAATTCAATATCTGCATTAGTTTTGAAGATAGCAACTTGCATGTAAAACTTTAACCAGAATTTTCTAAGTCCAAAAGGGGGCATAATTTGGCCAAAATGAAAGTCAGAGTTATGGGACTTGGTGCTATCAACTAGTTTTATAACCCAAAAGACACATGTGAAGTTTCAATTCAATATCTGCATTAGTTTTGTAGATAATAACTTGCATGTAAAACTTTAATCAGAATTGTCTAAGTCCAAAAGGGCACATAATTTGCTCAAAATACATGTCAGAGTTAATGAACTTGACCCAGTGAGGTTGGTAATTGACCTAGAAAAAGAAAAAACAGTAAGTTTCAAAGCTGTATGCCTTTAAAATGATAACTGCAAAAACTTAACCAAGGTGTGATGCCGATGCCAGGGTGAGTAGAATAGCTAGACTCTAGACTATTCTTTGAATAGTCGAGCTAAAAACTTTAACCAATGCTAATGCCGACACTGACGCTGGGGTAAGTAATATAGCTCTCCATATTCTTCTAATATTCAAGCTAAAAAATCTATAGAGTTTCAATCCAGTATCTGCATTGGTTCATGCAGAACTTTAACCAGAAGTTTTTAATGTAACAATGTTTGCAAATATACATACCGTAATAATTCTATTTATAGCCCGGGCGTTTATTAGAAAACTGGTCTGTTCAAAAGTTAGGGATGGGCGAATATTAGAGACAAATCACAACCAATCATTCAAAATTGATGCAACATTTATTTTCGAAAATACTGGTGTCGGCGACTATGTGATGGTCGCAGAGAAATCGATAACGAACGTACTACATCGGTACTTTAAGCGGCAATTAATTAAATACGACTAGTGTTTCCCTATGGCTTTCCAAAGTGAAAAGAATGAAGGACTAGGCGGTTTCTATGATTTACAAGAGGCCAGACACACAAGATATAAATTTTAACAACATCCTATTAAAGATCAAATGCCTCGAATCCAGTATTGATTAAATTTCCCTTGCGGTACCCGTCTCGAAATGCCAGACTAGTGACGTGACGTAATTAAGAAAAGCGCGCGCCTTTGCATAAGCACATGTTTACCTGGGTCAATACACAGTACATGTAGTATACGGCGGTATGTGTGTTAGTGTCAGTAAAAGCAGCCATAAAAGGTTTTCATGTTTCTAAAAATCATCATTCTATCGGAACTATACTGACATGCATGTCTGAACATGGGGGCATTGAAATACCGTGTACATATAAAATATACGGAATTAAAGATAAGAAAAGTGAAGTGCGATCTCACATCAGAATGGAAATAAGAAAATTCGCTGTTTAAACAATTAAAAGGTAGGATTATTTTCATTGGATTTATAGGATGGGCCCTTATTAGATAACATCGTATTTTTGATTTTTTCCGAAAAAAATGGCCGTTTTTTCCCCGAAAAGTCGGGAGTGGGCGCTTATTAGAGCATGGGCTATAAATAGAATTATTACGGTAAATTAGATTCAGCTTTATGGATCATTCCAGTTCTTCAGCAGTTGCTTCCCATTACAAGATCTTAATAATTATGACTTTTCATTTATGCCATTAGATAATATGAATGATGGCTTTAATTGCTTTTGTAGAGACTTTTTGATTAATAAGTTAAAAACATTGCAACTCAAAAATTTTGTACAATGTTTGATGACTATCAGTAATAGTGCTATTTTCTATGGGAAATACTTGCATCATGGATCTTATATTATGAGAGTTGATTCATAATATTCTTTTTGATATTTTAAGCAGTTCACTCAGACAAGAAATATTTCAAGTAAAAATGTTGAGACAGGATGATGGAAGCCAGACAATCCACCTACACTAAGAGCTCACCCTAAACAATGTAAAGCTGACAGTGCACAGAGCATTGTGGTTGTATTCCTAGGCCTGGGTTTAGAGTTCCAAACATTGCATACTTGCTTGATCAGTCTTGCAATTGTATACTCCCAGGACGTATTTCAAATTGTTGGGGATGTATATGGCAACTACAAGAGCTCATCGAACACGAAATGCCCCCCTTGATGCATTCAGTAATTGCACAAGGAACAGAAATTATTTGCTCACTCTAAACAAAAGTTCTACTGTTCTGGTTCAATGTGAATTGACCTTTGACCTATTGACCTCAAAATCAACAGGGGTCATCTGCTGGTCATGAGCAACCTCCCTATTAAGTTTAGTGATCCTAGGCCAAACCGTTCTCAAGGTATTGTCTTGAAAGGGTTTAACTGTTCCGGGTCAATGTGACCTTGATCTTTAGCCTACAGACCTTAAAATCTATAGAGGTCAACTACAGGTCATGACCAACCTCTCTATCAAGTTTCATGATCCTAGGCCCAAGCATTCTCAAGTTATTGTCTGGAAACAGTTAAAATGTTCTGGGTCACTGTAACCTTGACCTTTGACCTACTGACCTTAAAATAAATAAGGGTCATCTGCTGGTCATGATGAAGCCTCTCTATCATCTTTCATGACCCTTGGCCTAAGCATTCTGAAGTTATCGTCCAGAAACCGTTTAACTGTTCCTGGCCAATATGACCTTGAACTTTAATCAAATGACCTCAAAATCAATAGGGGTCATCTGCTGTCATGATCAATCTCCCTATCAATTTTCTTGATCCTAGGCCCAAGCGTTCTTGAGTTACCACCCGGAAACTGTTTTACAGTTCCTGGTCACTGTGACCTTGAACTTTGACCTACTGACCTCAAAATCAATAGGGGTCTTCTGCTGGTCATGACCGACCTCCCTATCAACTTTCACGTTCCTAGGCCCAAGCAGTCTTGAGTTAACATCCGGAAACCATTTAACTGTTCAGGATCACTGTGACCTTGAACTTTGACATACTAATCTTAAAATCAATAGGGGTCATCTGCTGGTCATGATCAACCTCCCTATCAACTTTCATGATCCTAGGCCCAAGCGTTCTTGAGTTATCATCCGGAAACCGTTTACCTGTTTAGGGACACTGTGACCTTGACCTTTGACATACAGATTTCAAAATCAATAGGGGTCATCTGCAGGTGATGATCAACCTTCATATCAACTTTCATATATTTTTATTTGTGTGTTGGCATTGGCACAAACATTCGATCAAAATGGTCTAACAAGAGGGCCATGATGGCCCTATATCGCTCACCTGTTATCATTGCACTTGAGGACAAGAAGGTCCTCAGAAAAAAATATCTAAGTCCAAAGGACAGGAACAACAAAGGGAAGAAATTTAACCAAAAAGAAAAAAAATTCTTACAAGGTACAGATATGTCAAAATACACCTAAAAATTGGAGGTACCATCCATGTTGTACCACAGAAAAGTGGTCTCGGTTTTTCCCTATGACCAATAATAAAAAAGTTACTAAAAATAAGCTATTTATAGTAATGTAAAAGGGAAGTAATTAAAAAAAAAATTATTGTAAGTGAACAAAAGAAGGATCTGCAAACATAAATGACATTTCAGATCAGTATCTTCATTAGTTACGGAGATATACCCATTTTAATTTGAAATAAAGGGAGGTAATTTGACATAAAATCAGTCCATAGTTATCTACCCTGATTGGCTCAGTCCAACAAATGACAATAATGAAATTTCAAATAAGTCCTATAAGTACTTACTGATATAAATCCATTTTGATTACAATCAGGGGAGGTAATCAGATATAAAATAACTCTGGAACCTACGATTGAATCTGATTTGTCATGGAATCCAAGATTTATTGTTGTTGAAGATATTTTGGAAGTTTGTATCAAACAAAACCATAAATGAAGTCTCTATATGGCTGCAAAAGCCAAAATAGCCAATTTTGGACCTTTCAGGGGCCATAACTGTGGAACCCATGATGGAATCTGGCCAGTTCAAGAAAGGAACCAAGATCTTGTGGTAATACAAGTTGTGTGATAGTTTGGTTAAAATCAAATAATGAATGAAGCTGCTATTGTGCAGACAAGGTCAAAATAGCTAATTTTGGCCCTTTCAGGGGCCATAACTCTGGAACCCATTAAGGGATCTGGCCGGTTTAAAAAAGGAACTGAGATCTTATGGTGACACAAGTTATGTGCAAGTCTGATTAAATTCAAATCATAAACGAAGATGCTATTGTGCAGACAAGGTCAAAATAACTAATTCTGGCCCTTTCAGGGGCCATAACTCTGGAATCCATTACGGAATCTCGCCAGTTGAAGAAAGGAACCAAGATCTTATGGTGATACAAGTTGTGTGCAAGTTTGGTTAAAATAAAATCATAAATGAAGCTGCTATTGTGCGGACAAGGTCAAAATAGCTAATTCTGGCCCTTTCAGGGGCCATAACTCTGGAACCCATTAAGGAATCTGGCCAGTTCAAGAAAGGAACCAAGATCTTATGGTTTTACAAGTTGTGTGCCAGTTTGGTAAAAATCAAATTATAAATAAAGCTGCTATTGCAGACAAGGTCAAAATAGCTAATTTTGGCCCTTTCAGGGGCCATAACTCTGGAACCCATAATGGGATCTGGCCAGTTCAAAACAGGAACCGAGATCTTATGGTGATACAAGTTGTGTGCAAGTTTGGTTAAAATAAAATCATAAACAAAACCACTATCGTGCAGACAAGAAATTGTTGACGCACGGACGGACGCACGGACGGACGGACTGACGACGGACGAAGGGTGATCACAAAAGCTCACCTTGTCACTATGTGACAGGTGAGCTAAAAACAATGCATATTCTTGTCCTGGCCATTACTATACACTAATGAGACATTACTTAAGGATGTACGAGCGAATTTTTTCTAAGGTTAAGAATTTTTTCTTACCCTGTGAGCTTGAAGACATTAGTTTCTAAGACAAACAAGAGCAGAAAAAACATAGGTCACCAAACTCGTTTTAATTTTATAGGGTATTTTCTTCACCCACTGTTTACGCATTTCTGAAACTTTGTAAAACTGAAACAAGAGGGCCATGATGGCTCTATATCGCTCACCTGTTATCATTGCACTTGAGGACAAGAAGGTCCTCAGAAAAAAATATCTAAGTCCAAAGGACAGGAACAACAAAGGAAAGAAATTTAACCAAAAAGAAAAAAAAATCTTACTAGGTACAGATATGTCAAAATACACCTAAAAATTGGAGGTACCATCCAAGTTGTACCACAGAAAAGTGGTCTCGGTTTTTCCCTACGGCCAATAATAAAAAAGTTACTAAAAATAAGCTATATATAGTAAAGTAAAAGGGAAGTAATTAAAAAGAAAATTATTGTAAGTGAACAAAAGAAGGATCTGCCAAATAAATCTGTTGACATAAATGAAATTTCAGATCAGTATCTTCATTAGTTACGGAGATATACCCATTTTAATTTGAAATAAAGGGAGGTAATTTGACATAAAATCAGTCCATAGTTATCTACCCTGATTGGCTCAGTCCAACTAATGACAATAATTAAATTTCAAATAAGTCCTATAAGTACTTACTGATATAAATCCATTTTGACTACAATCAAGGGAGGTAATCAGATATAAAATAACTCTGGAACCTAAGATTGGTTTTGATTTGTCATGGAATCCAAGATTTATTGTTGTTGAAGATATTTTGGAAGTTTGTATCAAATAAAACCACAAATGAAGTCTCTATATGGCTGCAAAAGCCAAAATAGCCAATTTTGGACCTTTAAGGGGCCATAGCTCTGGAACCCATGTTGGAATCTGGCCAGTTCAAGAAAGGAACCAAGATCTTGTGGTGATACAAGTTGTGTGCAAGTTTGGTTAAAATCAAATCATAAATGAAGTTGCTATTGTGCAGACAAGGTCAAAATAGCTAATTTTGGCCCTTTCAGGGGCCATAACTCTGGAACCCATAATGGAATCTAGCCAGTTCAAGAAAGGAACCAAGATCTTATAGTGATACAAGTTGTGTGCAAGTTTGGTTAAAATAAAATCATAAATGAAGCTGCTATTGTGCAGACAAGGTCAAAATAGCTAATTCTGGCCCTTTCAGGGGCCATAACTCTGGAACCCATAATGGAATCTGGCCAGTTCAAGAAAGGAACCAAGATCTTATGGTGATACAAGTTGTGTACCAGTTTGGTAAAAATTAAATCATAAATAAAGCTGCTATTGTGCAGACAATGTCAAAATAGCTGATTTTGGCCCTTTCAGGGGCCATAACTCTGGAACCCATAATGGGATCTGGCCAGTTCAAGAAAAGAACCGAGATCTTATGGTGATACAAGTTGTGTGCAAGTTTGGTTAAAATAAAATCATAAGTGAAACCACTATCGTGCAGACAAGAAATTGTTGACGGACGGACGCACGCACGGACTGACGACGGACGAAGGGTGATCACAAAAGTTCACCTTGTCACTATGTGACAGGTGAGCTAAAAATGTTGGTACTTTATAAAACATATAATATCCTACTTAATCTTATAGGGATTTCAGGTCTTACAGGTTAATATGAATATATGGTGATGTCAGTATTATATAAGCATAACTGTCACTAACAAATCTCTTTAAGTTTTACATGTTGACATAATTACCCCACCCACTTTATTTTCAATGGAAAAAACGTCTTTAGATCTACAAAAAAATTCTGACGTTAAGATTTTCAAAATATTTTGCAGCATTAATGACACACAAAAATGCTTCAAAATGGAAAGAAAAAAAGTTGGGGTCACCGTGCATCTAAGAGATTTATTAAGACAAGAGGACCATGATGGTCCTGAATCGCTCACCTGTCCCAACATGACCCAGTTTTGAACTGAGTATGACGTCGTTTTTTTTCTATTATTTGACATAGTGACCTAGTTTTTGAGCTCATGTGACCCAGTTTTGAACCTGACCTAGATATCATAAAGATGAACATTCAGACCAACCTTCATACAGATCCCATGAAAAATATGGCCTCTAGAGAGGTCACAAGGTTTTTTCATTATTTGACCTACTGACCTAGTTATTGATGGCACATGACCCAGTCTCAAACTTGACCTAGATATCATCAAGGTGAACATTCTGACCAATTTTCATGAAGATCCATTCAAAAGTATGGCCTCTAGACAGGTCACAAGGTTTTTCTATTTTTAGACCTAATGACCTAGTTTTTGACCGCAGCTGACCCAGTTTCAAACTTGACCTAGATATCATCAAGATGAACATTCAGACCAACTTTCATACAGATCCCATGAAAAATATGGCCTCTAGAGAGGTCACAAGGTTTTTCTATTATTTGACCTACTGACCTAGTTTTTGAAGGCACATGACCCAGTTTCGAACTTGACCTAGATATCATCAAGGTGAACATTCAGACCAATTTTCATGAAGATCTTGTGAAAAATATGACCTCTAGAGAGGTCACAAGGTTTTTCTATTTTTAGACCTACTGACCTTGTTTTTAACCACAGCTGACCCAGTTTCGAACTTGGCCTAGATATCATCAAGATGAACATTCAGACCAACCTTCATACAGATCCCATGAAAAATATGGCCTCTAGAGAGGTCACAAGGATTTTTTATTATTTGACCTACTGACCTAGTTATTGATTGCACGTGACCCAGTTTCGAACTTGACCTAGATATCATCAAGGTGAACATTCTGACCAATTTTCATGAAGATCCATTCAAAAGTATGACCTCTAGAGAGGTCACAAGGTTTTTCTATTTTTAGACCTAATGACCTAGTTTTTGACCGCAGCTGACCCAGTTTTGAACTTGATCTAGATATCATCAAGATGAACATTCAGACCAACTTTCATACAGATCCCATGAAAAATATGGCCTCTAGAGAGGTCACAAGGTTTTTCTATTATTTGACCTACTGACCTAGTTTTTGACGGCACATGACCCAGTTTCGAACTTGACCTAGATATCATCAAGGTAAACATTCTGACCAATTTTCATGAAGACCTTGTGAAAAATATGGCCCCTAGAGAAGTCACAAGGTTTTTCTATTTTTAGACCTACTGACCTAGTTTTTGACCGCACGTGACCCAGTTTCGAACTTGACCTAGATATCATCAAGATGAACACTCTGACCAACTTTCATAAAGATCCCATGAAAAATGTGACCTCTAGAGAGGTCACAAGCAAAAGTTTACGCACGGACGGACGGACGACGGACGCTGCATGATCACAAAAGCTCACACTGTCACTTTGTGACATGTGAGCTAAAAAAACTGTTAAAAAGTGGTGGATTTTGATATTTTTTGTTCTTTTTGTTTTAGTTTATATTTTCTAGATAATATAAAGTGCTATCTTGTGTTGTAAATTTAGCAGCTAGTCTTATTAAAGTTGATTTATTAATTGATTCTACTGATGAGAAACTTTGGCCTCTGCTTACTAGAGATGTCATTCACCAGTTACCCTCATAAATTGCTTGGGACTGGAGTGTGTATCATTTTATCAGGGTATGTTGTCATCATGTACCATCGTAAACATGTCTGATTTGTTAGAGTTAGAGGTGGCTCCGTATTTGGGATGGTACCATCAGTCAACGGTTATCCTCATAAATATTAGGGGTAATCTTTGTCTTTCATTACCATGATACACTCCAAATATGGGAGGGTACCTGCTTTTGTATATAAACCTTGGTCAGAACTAGGGAGGGAATTCTTTACTTTTGGCTCGGACTTTGAAAATGACAGATCATAGAAACAAGAAATGAAATATTTACAGTTATAATTATAAGTGACTTTAGACCAGAGGAATGAGAGAAATTATAATTTTGATGACTTATTTCCATCACTAGACAAAATCTCATAATAAACTAACATTGAAAATTGGAATTAAAGTGTATTTTATCAATGGAGTATAAACCCCCACACCCGAACCTACGTTTTTCAACACTGGTGGCAGCGACGGAAACGGACTTACACACGTGCTTATAAGAAATTTGGACATATATTTCTATTTAATATATTTGTGGTGACAATTAAGTGACAATCATAGGACCTAAAAAGCAACAAGAAAAAGATTCTGTCACAACTGAAGATGATGACAGTCATGAACATGTAAGGGGTGTCAGAGCACGATTCCTGGTCAGATTTTGCACAATTCAATGACGTTGTTCCATTATTCGATAAAAACTTGAATATGGGGAATCAGAATAGGCCAGTCATATTACGAGCGAAGGCTCAAAATAGTGGGTTATGGAGCAGTATTTTTGTGCTCATGCAGCTGCAAATCATGAAGTTGATAGGATGTTTCAATACACTTTTCCATGGATTAAAACAGACCGGGAAGTACTTCTGAAATCGTGTTCAACGACTTCGATTCCATAATAGTCTGGATTTAAATGGGTACGTACAAAGTGGAAATAGCTTCAACTTTGGTGACAATAACGAGGAGGTGTTGAACAAGGACGTAAATTCTATACTGGATGAACATGTTGCATTATCCGAGGATGCAGCGCAAACATCTAACTTAGGTTGTCTCAAACAGTTTAACACAGTTAATTGTTCACCTGTCAAAATGGCTAAATTGCAGAGGGCAGACCCAGATTTAGGAATTGTGATACAGTGGCTTGAAGAAAACAGACGACCCCTGAGAGATAAGGTAGCTGGGAATTCACCAAGTGTGCGGAATTCTTGGCTAAATTATGACCTGTTAACTCTGATTGATGGAGTGTTATTTAAAAAGTACATTGTCAGTGCAAAGGACCATCGGCTTTTGTTGATAGTGCCTAGAGTACTATATAAGGAACTTTTGATATCTTGTCATGATTCAATTACTGGAGCACATTTAGGAATTTCAAAGACATATTCAAAATTACATCTCCAATATCACTGGTATAAAATGAAGGAATACGTCCAGTTGCATATCAAAAGTTGTGAAAAGTGTGCATTCCGAAAAAGGCCGAAAAACATATCGAGGGCACCATTAACAGAGTACACAGTTGGCCATCCTATGGATCGTATACAAACGGACCATAATGGGGGCCACCTTAATATGAGACAGAATCCGGAAATCGATACATATAGTGCATCATGACAGATTGAAACCTTTTCATGGAAATAAAATGACCCATTGGCAATCAAACATGGTTAAGTCTGAGGAAAATAATCATAAAGCAAAAAATGAAAGGGTACCAGCAAACTTCCAAATCCTGCCCGGACAGTACCAGTCAACAATGTGAGAGGAAGTTCAAGGAACAGGACCCAATACAGACCATACCAACATGGTACACAAATAGTTTAAAATATTAAAAGTGTTAATTGTTTTGGATATAAGTTCATAATTCCTTTCGGATTTAAAATGTTAACTAAATTTTCATCCTGGATTATAAGATGTGTAATTATTCATTTCATTATTCTTTGTATGGATTTAATTAGTGGCTGCATTGGTAATAATAATCCCATTCAGCCTAAGTGTATTCAAACGGATTTATTATTCTTTATATGGATTTAATTAGTGGCTGCATTGGTAATAATAATCCCATTCAGCCTTGGTGTATTCAGATGGATTTATTTGTGGGTTTCATTTTCAGATATGAAAATTTGTGCCATTTATTAAAATCATTTGTTGTATAATTAGATATTCTTGGCACACAGGACTTAAAACTTTGGTAGAGACAACTACCATAGCCATACAAATTAGATATTGTGCCTATTCCCTTTTTTCAAATTAATTTAAATAAATTAAAGGCACCAGGACTTACATTAGTAAATGGTAATGACGACTACCATATCAATGAAATTAATCATATTTGTGCCTATTTCTATCATCATACTGTGTTAATGTTAAAACAAATAAAGGCACCAGGACTTAGTGTGAGAGAAATAAACATTGTGTGAAAGTGCTTACAAAAATATATTCACCTTATTAGATGAACCGAATTCAACACTGGATTTTACTTTACATGTGTTTTACTAGGACAGTTGGTGATTTTTTTTACACTTTTAATGTTTCATACACACATTAGTATAATAGTCATTTTACATGTATACTACTTTGAGAAGCATTTAGTTAATGTAGTTCTTCCGAACTATAATCCTGAGTTTTATTAAAATGCAGAGTATAGCATGTTTGCTACTATTCATGACACTTAATCATTTATATTGAGGAGCAATTTCAATGATATAATAGTTTATGTATTCATATTCTTATGTATCTTCTTCATAGTATTTGAGAGCAAGAGTCTGGCTCAGTAGTCACTTATGTTTTAATGTTTAAACTTAATTGGGGACAATTAAGAAGCTAAGGGTGGGGGAGTGTTGTAAATTTAGCAGCTAGTCTTATTAAAGTTGATTTATTAATTGATTCTACTGATGAGAAACTTTGGCCTCTGCTTACTAGAGATGTCATTCACCAGTTACCCTCATAAATTGCTTGGGACTGGAGTGTGTATCATTTTATCAGGGTATGTTGTCATCATGTAACATCGTAAACATGTCTGATTTGTTAGAGTTAGAGGTGGCTCCGTATTTGGGATGGTACCATCAGTCAACGGTTATCCTCATAAATATTAGGGGTAATCTTTGTCATTCATTACCATGATACACTCCAAATATGGGAGGGTACCTGCTTTTGTATATAAACCTAGGTCAGAACTAGGGAGGGAATTCTTTACTTTTGGCTCGGACTTTGAAAATGACAGATCATAGAAACAAGAAATGAAATATTTACAGTTATAATTATAAGTGACTTTAGACCAGAGGAATGAGAGAAATTATAATTTTGATGACTTATTTCCATCACTAGACAAAATCTCATAATAAACTAACATTGAAAATTGGAATTAAAGTGTATTTTATCAATGGAGTATAAACCCCCACACTCGAACTTACGTTTTTCAACACTTGAAAACTTTTATTTTATTTATAGCTTAACATTATATGTATCAGTCAGAAAAATATCAAAACCAAACCTGATCTACTTTAATAGATATTTGAAATTACCTACCCCTACCCCATTGTAAATCTTACAATTTTAGGCAAATGCCAGCCAAAAATAAGGGTGAAAATTTTTTTTCTGCAAAAAGCATAATATATTTGGTTAAATGGTACATTATTAGCCATATTTTAATTATTTAGCATTAATTTTTGGCAAAACTTTTGTTAGAAAGCAATATTCGAAGAAACATTTTTCAAAATGGCGGATATCCTGAAAAAAAACGCTCGTACATCCTTAAATGTGGTGTTGATATTTACATAGTGCTTACAATCCTAAACTAGATCTAATCAAGTTCATCTGTCTTTAAAGTTACCTGTGTCAAATGGATCAAACATATACTGAACTTTCTTCTTTGGTTCATATTCTTCTTACTAATTTCCTTTCGGAGAAGTATTTATCATGAGCCTGGGTGTGTTCAACCTGGACTTACATCAGCAAGGTCAAGGTCATTAGAGGTTATCAGTTTCAGTTCAACTTTTGAGGAATACTGAAAGCTATTCTACTCATCCAAGCATCAGTTTTACACAATGTCAGCTACATCATATCTCTTAACAACTGAATGTACTGTAACATCACAAAAGGCTTTGTATGCAGTTACTCTTTTGAGAAAGTATAACCAATGGTTTGTTAATGTGGATACTGGAGTGTAAATATGGCAATTGTGAACAATATCCAACAATCTTTAAATGCTCAACATAAGCATTTTGTTCTCACTGGGGTTTAACCTTTTATTTACCATTTATTATTTAAAGGGTGATCATTGAAAATCTACTGTATGACTGATCAATAGCAGTGTAGACCATGATGAGCCTGCACAGACATGCAGGCTAAAGGTTAACCATGATGGCCCTAAATCCGACCACTCAAATGCATAAAAGCTGTATCAGAAAACTAATTGGAAAAACAACCCTGAATTCACAAAGTACCTGATCAATTATGAAATATTTATACTTACTATGTACTGTACTGGCCTGGTAGTTCTGGTGGTGGGTTGTGAGATCCTGCCTGAAAACAACAAACATACTTAGTGAAAACTTAGTCAGTATAGGACCACTGGAACAAACATACTTAGTGAAAACTTAGTCAGTATAGCACCATTGGGACAAACATAGTCAGTATAGTACCATTGCAACAAACACACATAGATTATTTTTTTATATTTGAATATATATTCTTCTTTTTTGCATACGATTGATATATTGTATGAAATGGAGATTTCAAAAAAGAATATTTTATACTATTAAGTTTGTTCCTTTCCTATTTTGAAAAGTAAGCTGGCAATTGATCCTAAAGTAAATGGAATAGTTTTGTTTTGTTTAAATCCAAACAAACAAGTTAACAAGTAAATGATCACTTGATTCCGAACAAACCACTTGTTAGCAGAGGCATGCAAAATCTTTTGGCTCTGTAATACATCTGTTTTGTATTTATAATAATCCAGACTACAGATACAAACAAGACAGTACAGTTGAATTTTGTTCCCTCAAACTCAAATAATCTGACTACCACACCTAGCTCGACCTCATCACTGGTCCTGGCAATTCCCTACATAATGTGTAAAGTTTGATGGCTCTAACTACCGGTAACTTATAATACAAATTTTGTGGGTCCTGTCAGGTTTGAGCAAACATAATTTGACTGTACTGAAGAAATTTCACTGATTTTACATTTATTGAAAGTTTCATAAAAATAAGTTGAACAATTGTGCACAAAAGCTCTTTGTAAAACAGATATGCCTTAATGATGGCATTTTGCCAGGTTACTGGGTATGTAAAGTTGAGTCTAGGTTACTGGGTATGTAAAGTTGAGTCTAGGTTACTGGGTATGTAATGTTGAGTATAGGTTACTGGGTATGTAAAGTTGAATCTTAAGTTTGCAGTGACCCTTGGCTTTAGACCAAGTTACCCTAATGACTAAGCATTCTTCTGTTCTTGATTGTAAACCATTTAAAGTCATGACAATGATGACCTTGACCTTTGACCTTATAACCCAAACTGGTAATCTACAGGCCATAGCCAACTATCCTACAAAATTTGAATGTCACAGGCCCAATGTTCCCCTGTTGCCCACAAAGCATTTTAATTTTCAAGGTTACTCTTATTACCATAAGTGTTATGTATCCAATCCCTGCAAGAACCGTCCCACTATTGGTCACATGAGCTTGACTTTTATCTACTGACTCTAAAAGCAGTAAAGGTTATCTATGACTACAGGCAATCATCTTATGAAGTTTGATGGTTGCAGGACCAAGCAAGTTGATGGTTGCAGGACCAAGCAAGTTGATGGTTGCAGGACCAAGCAAGTTAAACCATTTTCTGTCTCTTGGTCACAGTCACCTTTCCTTTTAGCCTACGTACTGATGACAAAAACCTACCAACATAACACACACAATCATCTTATGACTTTTGACAGTAAAAGGCCCAATCCTTTTCTACTTATTGTGGTTTGCAGGTTACTATGACCACAACCTTCGACCTTCTCCCCAAAATACTGAGGATTGTTTACTTATCACAAGTAATAATAAGATGGAACTTTTAGGGATATAAAACAACCGCTATCATAAAATCAATCTTAATGACAACAGGCCCAAGGGATCTCCACTTATTGCTTGGAAACTCTTGAGGTCACTGTGACCTTGACTTTTGACCTACACACTCCCAAATCTATAGGGGCCATGGCAACAAAGTAAATTCCTATGCTTAGGCCTAAAGGTTTTCTTCTCATTGATCAGAAACCAAAGTTCTACTGATCAAGAGCCAAACCTACTAACATGAGCAACCCAGTACAACCCCTCATCTTCTTTTAGGGATGGTGGGGGAGGTATAAAAATGAAACTATTCTCTATTGATATGTGATAAAAAGAAAAGTAGAGTAAGCAATACAAAAACTTTCACTCCTGGTATACTTTTCAAGTGCAAAGAATAAACTGAAGCCAATCCACTAACAGACCACATTTTTTACCAGTTTTCTCTTTTAAATCTTGTACTCCTTTGAGCCATCATATAAAATAAACAGCCATACAACAGAACATTAAAAAAATATATCTCAAAATTCTATATTCATCATTTTACAGCATTGCGAAAGAATTGCACCTACACAAAAGCGAACGTCTTTTGTCAGGTGAACCAAAATACATCAAGAGTAAAATCTGTATGTGACTCAAAAATACACCCCATGCAAATTGGCTTGATTGAATATTTAAAGCAAAGAATTTAACAAAGAAAAATGTAAAAAGGATGACAACTCTTCAGCTAAAATGGCTATTATGTTATTGTTTAAAAATATGATAATAATTTGAAAGTACAAACAAGAGCTGTCCGTAAGACAGCATGCTCGACTTTTCTCAGTGCTTGACACTGAATTACAGCTTTTCCAGTAAAAACTTTATAAAAAAAAAATTCTAAGTTAAAAAGGGGCATAACTCTGTCAAAATTCAAACCAGAGTTATGAGGACTGTTTCTCCTGGTGTTGACATTGATAGTAAATAACTATTTTAAGTTCCAAGTCAATAGCTTTAATAGTAACAGACAGTGGCAGCGATGCTGGGGCGAGTGCAATAGCTCTACTTTTTCTTCGAAAAGTTGAACTAAAAATGTTGGAAGTACTGATATCATCTTACAGTTAATCAATGAAAAATATTCACTTATGAATTTCATAAAGCAAATGATGGCAATATATATTTATATGCACCCATAACCGTTCCTACATTTTACACCCGATGTAAACATTTTGTTACCTGAACACAACATTGGTCTGACTTTAGATGCTACAATGTTTTGTAAATATTTAGGCAATGCAAAGTTCCTACAAAAGCAATGCATAAAAGTTACAAGAAATCTAGTATATAGTGTGTTTAAGCCTTCCTGATCTGACCACTTAGGAATGTTGAAGAATACTAATGCCCTCCTACAAGAAAAGTCGCTTCAAGAAAGCTCTTGAAACTATTTTATACAAAAAAAAATTCTATTATAAAGCATGTGGGAAAAATACAAAAATATATCAAATAACAAATGCCTGTTAAAAACATTTATGGGGAAACATAACAAGAGCTGTCACAAGAGACAGCGCACTCGACTATTTCGGTGCAAGATAGTGATACGTGGGCACATCTGAGGAAGCTGGCGGTGTCACTGGAGTGTTTAATAACTCCAATGTGGATGAAGATATTGGACAATAGCTTAAGTCTGTGTCAGATGTATTTAGTAATAAAAGAGATAGAGAAGTGTATCAAAACATTAAACATTAAATAAGTATAAAAGGGACTCAATTTATAGAAAATTTCTGCAATAGTAATTTTATGCATCATGACATTATGTCATATCATGTGGCTAATAATGTGGAGCAACTAAGTTTGAATCAAATAAGTGAGATAGAGCGGAAGTGCATCATAACTTGAACCTGAAATTCTAGTAAAAAGGGGGCATAACTATAGCATTTTGTTGCCATCATCATGAACATGATTGTGTTGTATGATGTGGGTGACCATGTGAAACAACCGTTTAAATAAAATCCATTTAATAACAAAAGAGATATAGTGAAAGAAAACAAAAATTAAACTGAAATTCTAAGTAAAAAGGAAACGTAAGTCACTAAATATTTGTGCCATAGTTATGGACCTTGTGTCATATGATGTGGAAGAACAGCATTAACCTGAAATTCTAAGTAAAAAGGGGGCATAATTCATGGAATATTGGTGCAAGAGTTATGGCCCTTGTGTCATATGATGTGAGTGATGATGTGCTACAACTATGTTAAGTTTGAATCAAATCTGTTTGATAATAACAGATCTAGTGAAAGTACATCAAAACTTTAACTTGAAATATTATGTAAAATGGGGGCAAAATTCATGAAATATTGGTACCAGAGTTATGAACCTTGTATCATATGATGTGTGTAATGATGTTGAACAATTTTTTCAAATTTTAATCAAATCCCTTCTGTAATAATGATGTGTGTAATGATGTTGAACAATTTTATAAAGTTTGAATCAAATCCCTTCTGTAATAACAGAGATAAAGTGAAAATGCACAAAAAATCACCAAAAATTCTAAGTAAAAAGGGGGTATAATTTTCAAAATTTGGTGCCAGAGTTATGGACCTTGTGTCATATGATGTAGGTGATGATGTGGAACAACTATTTTAAGTTTGAATCAAATCCTATTGGTAAAACTGAGATAGTGTGAAAGTGCACCAAAACTTTAACCTGAAATTCTAAGTAAAACAGGGGGATAATTCACAAAATATTGGTGAGAGAGTTCTGACCCTTGTGGCAGATGATATGGGTGATGATGAGGTATAAGTTTGAAGCAAATCCATCAAGTAACTAGAAGGTGTTTTTGTAACAAAAACATATGTCTCCCCCCTATGTATTCTAAGGATGGAAGAGGGGCATGTTTGTTGGTATGCAGGGCGAAAATCAAAACATAAGTTGCAGTTGGTTTTAATGAATTTAATACATGAAGGTGAAGGCGAAAAGTGATGTGGAAATGAGGAAATACTTCATGCATTTACAATCAGAAAGTAAAGAAATCCAGCCAGCAGTTTGACCTGTGAAAGCAGGACAAGATTTTTCTACCTTTAATTCTGGTGGCCATTTTGTGCAGCGAAGCGGCACATGTCAGTGATATGCACAACTAGGCTGGTACTGATCACTCCTGTGAAGTTTCCTCAAAATCTGTCCAGCAGTTTGACCTTTGAAAGCCGGACAAGATGTTTCTATTTTTAGCTCTGATGGCCATTTTGTGCAGCGAAGTGCAACATGCCAGTGCTATGCACAACTAGGCTTGCTACTGATCACTCCTTTGAAGTTTCATTGAAATCCAGCTGGCAGTTTGACCTATGAAAGCCAGACAAGCTTAATGCGGACAGACGGTGAAGGCAAAAACAATATGTCTCCCCCATAAGTAGGGGAGGAGACATAATTACAGAGATAAAGAGAAAGAAAAGAAAGTACACCAAATCTTTTACCAAGGTGTGGACGCAGAAGGGCGGTCACGACACTGACACCAGGGAGAATAGGATAGCTCTCCATATACTTTGTATAGGCAAGCTAAAAATCTAAAAAAAAAATCTAAAAAAAACAAAACAAAAAAAAGAACTGTCCTCAAGACAAAATGCTAGACTATTTTCTGAACATGGGCAAGACTGGAGTAAAGTTTCAATCATTACTGAGATACAGCATAACAGTTAACTGCATAATATTATATAAAAAAAATAAAAAATTTAGGTATCAAGAAATTAATGCTATATTTCTTAAGAAAGCTTTGAAACTTAATTACTAACTGACTATATGTTATGGAAAAACATAAGAATTAGTTGTTTTACTTGATGTAAACTTCCTAACAATTATAAACTTCTATATTTAACAATTTTCACATATATATTCCTTCGTGGCGATATTGGTAAAGACAGCGGAAGAGTTTTTAATACAGCAACGGCCTGACGCTGGCATCTTTTTTTTTTGGATTTGGCATTCTTAAGATAGTTTAGAAACAAAAGCTCATTTTATAATGCTCATTATCTTACTTGGTTATTTGACTACGGTATAGATAGTCTTGTGTGAGCTTCAATCCAATACTTGCCACTGTTACAGAGATACAGTTAGAAAGTCAGTTACACACAAAACTTACTGAATCTTTTAATCGACAAAGTTATCTAATTTGGTTATTTTAGCAGGTTTCAATCGAATAGATGCAATGGTTTCTGAGATATAAACATACTTTAATGAAGGTATGATGCTGAGGAGTAGAATCGCTCTTACTATTCTTTGAACTGACAAGCTAAATAGGATGTGATACTATACTACAGTGTTCTCAATAAAATACTAAGTAAAACGTGTTAATATATATACACTGTAAGCACTGCATAAAGGGAAGATGCTTCTATTGGTCTGTTCACTGGAATAGATTTTGTTAACTCCCCTGTAAATATCTATAGGAAACAGAAAAAAGCTGTGATACCGCAAATATAAAGCATTATTAGCAATTAATATAAAAACCACTCCACACAAGTTCTGTAAATCTACAACTTTTTCTACCTTATATTTTCTAAGTGACCGACTTCTCTTCTTGGCAAGTTTTTCTCGTTCAGCAGGGGAAAGTCCGGTGTAGGACTTAGGTCTGTCTGAGCGTTGCTATCAAATCAAGACAAATAATCATGCAATGTTTTAATATTATTATGACTGTACAAACACATACTCCTAACACCTGGGCTTATTTATTTCTTTGTGCATGCTATAATATAAATCGCATGTTAAGTAACAAACAAAATTCATTTTAAAAAGACTTCTCAAAATTACAACACAGATTAAAATTAAGTGACTACACATTTTCAAAAGGTTCAAAGTGTATCTGCATATAAACAAACCCATGGTGTTCAGAAGTGAAAACTGTGACATGCTGTGTGTTGTTGCAAGCTATCCTCGGAGGGCCTGTATATATTACATGCTACATGGTTTCAAAATATAATTTTCAACAATGAAGAACTTCAAGTTCAAAATACAAGTTGTTGAAGTCTTCTTCATGATAAAATACTTAAACTATTTATGATGGTAATGAATGTCCCAAAACTTTTCATTACTGTGCTTTCTAGTAGCTCTGACATACTTGTCTGATTATTGAATACTAAAATGTTCAAATACTAAAACAAAAGAGCCACAATGGCCCTAGATTTGTAACTCATTATTTGCTCATCTGAGTTTCAAAGCTGGCTTGAACACTTCTAATATAAGGTCACACAAGCAAATATCTTCTGCTTTATTCATACATGTATAAGAAAAGTTTGACAAACCAGAATAAAATGAAAAAACTTTATGCAGGGTAATCAAAGGAACATTTCTCTTAAATTATTTCAAATAATCAAAAAATGAAATTGGAAAAAGTTTCTATTTTTAGCTTGGGAGGACTCATGTATTTGATGAATCAAAAGAACTTGAAACACACTGGATGGGGGCCCCAAAGCAGCATTTCCGAGTTGTTGTTTTTTTCTCAGTTAGAACCAGTAATTTGGGAAAACATGTTCTTTAAACGTATTTCTGTTTTTAGCTGTGACAGTACTTTTTTTAAACAAGAGGTTCACGATGCCCTGGATTGCTCACCTGAGTAATATGAGCTACGTTTCAAATGTCAAACTGATGCTAAAATATTAAGAAAGTAGGTCAGTAGGTCACATTCATGGAAGTCTGTGTTAAGATCGGTGTGCAAAACTGTACAGTCATCCAAATTTCAAGGCTGTATCTTAAAAACAAGAAACTAGGTCAGTAGGTCAAGGTCACAGTCAAGTGATCCCTAATTACTTGGGGTCATCAGGTAATTATAACCAAACAGTCTAGGAAATATGATCAGATAACTTTTGAAGAATTTTTCATATACAAGTGACCATACAAGTGACCATGGCACTATGTGCTCAGATGAGCTAAAATACACAGCAATGTGGAGGTCCCTCCAAGGAACATTTCTGTGAAAAATGATTCAGACCAGGTTAAAGTAGACATTGTTAGAACATATTTCATTTATCATCTCCGACAACCATGTTTTTCATGAAATCTAACAGTATTTGTAGAGAGTCAGCAAAGAAACAAGACAAGAGGGCCAAGATGGCCCTAGGTCGCTCACCTGAGTAACACATCATAACATTGTAAACATGTTTTACCTAGTGATTTCATATTCTGACCAATTTTCATTAAGATTTGACTAAAAAACATGGCCCGAGTGTAAACAAGCAAAACAAAAATTAATGGCCTATAGAATACAAGCTTTTCCTTCAATTTGACCTAGTGACCTAGTTTTTGACCCCAAGTGACCCAGATTTGAAATCATCCAAGACTTCATGATAACAAACATTCTGCCCAAGTTTTACAAAGATAGAATCAAAAATGTGCCCCCCTAGGATGTAAACAAGCTTATTCTTTGATTTGACCTGGTGCTCTAGTTTTTGACCCGACATGACCCAGATAAAAATTCCTTGGAGATTTCATGCAGACAAACATTCTGACCAAGTTTCATGCACATCAAATGAAAAAGTGCAGCCCCTATTGCATGCACAAGATTTTTCTTTGATTTTAACAGGTGACCTATTTTTTGAGCCCAGATGATCCAGATTAAAACTCGGACTAAAGATCACCAAGATCATCATTTTGACCAAGTTTCATGAAGATAGGGTCATAAACTTGGCCTATGGAGTGTTATCAAGCTTTTCCTTACCGGATGACCTATTTTTTGACCCCACATGACCCAGATTCAATCTTGAGGTCATCAAGAAAAACATTCGGACCAATTCTAATGAGTTTGAAACTTAAATTGTAGTCTTTAGAATGTTAACAAGATTTTCCTTTGATGTGGCTTACTGACCTAGTTTTTGACCCTACATGACCAAGTTTCGAATCTGATTTAAAGATCATTAAGACAAACATTCTGACCAAGTTTCATAAAGATTGAGTCACAACTGAGGCCTCTAGTGTGTTCAAAAGCGTTTCCTCTGATTTAACTGGGTGACCTAGTTTTTGACCCCACATGACCCAGATTCGAACTTGACCTCGAGATCATCAAGACAAACATTCTGACCAAGTTTCATAAAGATTGGGACACAACTGTGGCCTCTGGAGTGTTCACAAGGCAAATGTTGACGGACGACAGACTATGGTCAGTCACAATACCTCACCTTGAGCACTTTGTACTCAGGTGAGCTAAAAAATTTGTGTGAAATTATTTAAAAATAGGGCCAGCATATAAAAAGTTTACTATATGTATAAGGAAAAGTGAGCCTCTGGTAGCCACATTTTTTGACAATCAAAATAAAAAAGCTCATCTGGTATATGCGGCCCCCCCCCCCCCACCAACAGTCCCCACTCCCCCAGTTCCGGCCATGTGTTGTTTTTTTTTAAAGCAAAATGATACTGAATTAAAGAATGTGGTAGGGTCTAACTTTGTGTGAAATTATTCTGCAATATAGCCCATCTCTGCTGTTTGTTTATGTAGCAGAACTGAAAAGAGAATTATGTTGATCAACCATATTGTTCTAATGCATGCTGTCATTTTATTTCTATGCATACTCTCACAACACAATATATAAATACATTTAAATTTCATTTAACTAAAAAATGGTCAAAATGAAGTTTATTTTGGTAACACAGAACAAAGGAATAATAATGAAGACCTAATGCCCCCTAATACAGGATAGGTAATTGGGCCTCAAGGACACTAGGCTTTGACCTTTATGACTCTACAAACAAAAATGTTCAAAGCAATCTCCAATTAATTGGAAACCATTTTTCATTTTTTTTACATTAGGACCTAGACCTTTGAGTACTGACCACTAAAACAATAGGGGTCATCTAATCACTGTCAAGTTCGATAGATAATAATTATGCTCAACTCTTTGCTTCTGTACAGAAACTGTTTGCTTACTCAAGGGTACCATGACCTCAACCTTTAACCTAATGACTTAAAAAAGTGGTCACCTCCTAATCATAAGTATCATTCTAGGATGTTTGCAGCAGTGCACAAAAAGCTACATTTTCAAAACAAAAATCATGCCCCCCTCCCCACCACCTCTCCGGAATAGGATCAAAGAATTTATTTTTTGAGGTTTTAAGTTTAAAGGTGAAGATCATACAAAGATTGTAGATCTTTCTTCAAGTACTGTTGAGTGTGAGTATGAACTAAATCTTGTCATTAAAGTGGCTGTAGGTGAAACAGTAAATTCTGGTTAACTAAAACGTTGCTTTTTTTCATTTTTTTATTATTTTTTGTTGGTTTTAATGCTGCACTGACAAAATCTTAGGTCATATGGTGACTTTTCAACATTCAGACCATGTGCATTATTTCATCACGAGTGGGCACCTGGATAGAACCACCGACCTTCCCTATGCCAGCTTGATGGCTTCCTCACATGAAGAATTCAATGCCCTGAATGAGGCTCGAACCCGCATCCATGAGAAGCCAATGATTTGAAATCAGCAACCTTAAACACACAGCCATGGAGGAGGTTTTAAGTTTGAAGTTGATGGTCATATGAAGGTCAAGGTCATTTCTATATAGATCAGTTGGTAGGTCTTACCACAAGGGTTGCTGAGTGTATGAACTAAATCAGGTCACTAATATGGGATGTAGGACCAACAAGAGGGCCAAGATGGCCCTAGGTCGCTCATCTGAGAAACACACCATAACAGTGTAAACATGTTTGACCTAGTGATTTCATGTAAACAAATATTCTGACCAATTTTCATTAAAATTGGAGCAAAAATCTTGAGTCTAAACAAGTATTTTCTTTGATTTGACCTAGTGTCCTAGTTTTAGACCCCAGATGACCCATATTCGAACTTGACCTAGATTTTGTCAAGGTTAATATTCTGACCAAATTTCATGAAGATCAAGACAAACATTCTATATAGCATACACGATGTTTTTCTTTGTTATGACCTAGTGTCCTACTTTTTGACCCTAGATGATTCATATTCGAACTTGACCTAGATTTCATCAGGCAACCATTCTGACTAAATATTAAGAAAATCCAGCGTAAAATGCAGCTCGCTCCATGTAAAATCTACCCGCCTCTGAAAAAATCAAAATTGAGAAAAAAAAAATAAAATAAAAATTTCGCTCGCCCGCTCTAATTTTATTGCATAAAAAAGGTTTTTCTTTGATTTGACCTAGTGACCTCAATTTTTACCCCAGATGATCCATATTTGAACCTGACCTTGATTTCATCAAGGCTATCATTCTGGACAAATTTCATGAAGATCAATTAAAAAATACAGCCTCTATTGCACACACAAAGTTTTTCTTTGATTTGACCTAGTGACCTAGTTTTTGACCCAAGATTACCCACATTCGAACTTGACCTAGATTTCATCAAGGCAACCATTCTGACTAAATTTTATGAAACTCCCGTGTAAAATGCAGCCCCTATTGCATATACAAGGTTTTTCCTTGCTTTGACCTAGTGATCTATTTTTAACCACAGATTACCCATATTCAAACTTGACCTAGATTTCATCAAGGCAACCATTCTGACTAAATTTTATGAAACTCCAGTGTAAAAGGCTGCCCCTATTGCATACACGAAGGTTTTTCCTTGATTTGACCTACTGACCTATTTTTAACCACAGATTACCCATATTCAAACTTGACCTAGATTTCATCAAGGCAACCATTCTGACTAAATTTTATGAAACTCCAGTGTAAAAGGCTGCCCCTATTGCATACACAAGGTTTTTCCTTGATTTGACCTACTGACCTAGTTTCTGACCCCAGATGACCTGTATTCGAACCTGAAATAGATTTCATCAAGGCTATCATTCTGACTTAATTTCATTAAGATCAACTGAAAATACAGTCTTTATAGCATACACAAGGTTTTTCTTTGATTTGACCTAGGACCTAGTTTTTGACACCAGATGACCGATTTTCAAACTTGGCCTAGATTTCATCAAGGCAATTCATTCTGACCAAATTTCATGAAAATCAATTAAAAAATACAGCCTCTATCACATACACAAGGTTTTTCTTTGATTTGACCTAGTGACCTAGTTTTTGACCCCAGATGACCAATTTTTGATCTTGGCCTAGATTTCATCAAGGCAATTCATTCTGACCAAAATTCATGAAGATCAATTGAAACAAGAGGACCATGATGGTCCTGAATCGCTCACCTGTCCCCACATGACCCAGCTTTGAACTGAGCATGACGTCGTTTTTTTCTATTATTTGACATAGTGACCTAGTTTTTGAGCTCATGTGACCCAGTTTTAAACTTGACCTAGATATCATCATGATAAAAATTCTGACCAATTTTCATGAAGATCCATTGAAAAATATGGCCTCTAGAGAGGTCACAAGGTTTTTCTATTATTTGACCTAATGACCTAGTTTTTGAAGGCACGTGACCCAGTTTTGAACTTGACCTAGATATTATCAAGGAGAACATTCTCACCAATTTTCATGAAGATCTCATAAAAACTATGGCCTCTAGAGAGGTCACCAGGCTTTTCTATTTTTATACCTACTGACCTAGTTTTTGACTGCACGTGACCCAGTTTCAAACTTTATCTAGATATCATCAGGGGAACATTCAGACCAATTTTCATGAAGATCCATTGAAAAATATGGCCTCCAGAGAGGTCAAAGGTTTTTGTATTTTTAGACCTACTGACATAGTTTTTGATCGCAGTTGACCCAGTATCGAACTTAACCTAGATATCATCAAGATGAACATTCAGACCAACTTTCATACAGATCCCATGGAAAATATGGCCTCTAGAGAGGTCACAAGGTTTTTTTATTATTTGACCTACTGACCTAGTTTTTGAAGGCACGTGGCCCAGTTACGAACTTGACCTAGATATCATCAAGGTGAACATTCTGACCAATTTTCATGAAGATCCATTCAAAAGTATGGCCTCTAGAGAGGTCACAAGGTTTTTCTATTTTTAGATCTACTGACCTAGTTTTTGACCGCAGTTGACCCAGTTTCGAATTTGACCTAGATATCATCAAGATAAACATTCAGACCAACTTTCATACAGATCCAATGAAAATCATGGCCTCTAGAGAGGTCACAAGGTTTTTTTATTATTTGACCTACTGACCTAGTTTTTGAAGGCATGTGACCCAGTTTCGAACTTGACCTAGATATCATCAAGGTACACATTCTGACCAATTTTCATGAAGATCCATTCAAAAGTATGGCCTCTAGAGAGGTCACAAGGTTTTTCTATTTTTAGACCTACTGACCTAGTTTTTGATCGCAGCTGATCCAGTTTCGAACTTGACCTAGATATCATCAAGATGAACATTCAGACCAACTTTCAGACAGATCCCATGAAAAATATGGCCTCTAGAGAGGTCACAAGGTTTTTCTATTTTTAGACCTACTGACCTAGTTTTGGACCGCAGTTGACCCAGTTATGAACCTGACCTAGATATCATCAAGATGAACATTCTGACCAACTTTCATAAAGATCCCATTAAAAATGTGACCTCTAGAGTGGTCACAAACAAAAGTTTACGGACGGACGGACGTACGACGGACGCTGCGCGATCACAAAAGCTCACCTTGTCACTTTGTGACAGGTGAGCTAAAAATACAGCCTCTATCGCATACACAATGATTTCATCAAGGTTATCATTCTGACAAAATTTCATGAAGATCAGTTGAAAAATACAGCCTCTATCGCATACCCAAGCTAAATGTTGACAGACGACAGATGACAGACAGACTACAGACTACGGACATTGAGTGATCACAAAAATTCACCTGAGCATTGCTCAGGTGAGCTAAAAACAGTTGCGTTAACCTAAAGATAGGCAGTCATCTATTTCAAGTTTAGTAGGTCTAGGCCCAAATGTGCTCCAGTATTTGATCAGAAACAATTCCCAGCTGTGACCTTGACCTTTGATGTAGACACTAAACAATTAGGTTCATCTACTGTATGAAGGGCAAATGTTTTCCAATATTTTTGGAAATGAAATGGTCTACTTAAAGACCAAAAGACTGAAGAACTGACCTACCTTCATGAGCAAAACAATATACCCAAGGGAGGAGGGTTGAGATCAGGTTAATGTTCCAATGAAACATTGATGAATTATTTACAACTGTTACAATTTTCATTCATTGTATAGAAAACATAATTCAATTTTCATATGATGACTTCTCTATGAAGCAATTACTGATGTATGAAGCGAGAAGATACCCTGTACTGTACCGTTTCATTGCAATGGCTTTTTAAGGTAGTCACATACTTATTGATTGGTCATTAAATCTGAGTATCAATTTGTTATCATTCCTTGATTGCATTTCCAATATGAGGTTTACTTGTGATATAATTCCTTCATATAATTAACCACAGGTCAATTATTGGTACAGCCCAGGAACTTAAATGGTGCCAATGCATAAACATTTCTTGCAAATTTCAAAGTTACTGTAGCTTATCCATTTTAATTGCTTTACATTGTTTCAGAGTAGCTTTAGTCTGTTAGGATTGATGCAACATCAGAGTAGCTTTAGCCTGTTAGGAGGATTGATGCTACAGCAGAATAGCTTTAGTCTGTTAGGAGTAGCTTTAGCCTGTTAGGAGGATTGATGCTACAGCAGAATAGCTTTAGTCTGTTAGGAGTAGCTTTAGCCTGTTAGGAGGATTAATGCTACAGCAGAGTAGTTTTAGTCTGTTAGGAGTAGCTTTAGCCTGTTAGGAGTAGCTTTAGTCTGTTAGAAATAGCTTTAGTCTGTTAGGAGTAGCTTTAGCCTGTTAGGAGGATTGATGCTACAGCAGAGTAGCTTTAGTCTGTTAGGAGTAGCTTTAGCCTGTTAGGAGGATTGATGCAACAGCAGAGTAGCTTTAGTCTGTTAGGAGGATTGATGCTACAGCAGAGTAGCTTTAGCCTGTTAGGAGGATTGATGCAACAGCAGAGTAGCTTTAGTCTGTTAGGAGGATTGATGCAACAGCAGAGTAGCTTTAGTCTGTTGATGCTACAGCAGAGTAGCTTTAGCCTGTTAGAAGGATTGATGCTACAGCAGAGTAGCTTTAGTCTGTTAGGAGGATTGATGCAACAGCAGAGTAGCTTTAGTCTGTTGATGCTACAGCAGAGTAGCTTTAGTCTGTTAGAAGGATTGATGCTACAGCAGAGTAGCTTTAGTCTGTTAGGAGGATTGATGCAACAGCAGAGTAGCTTTAGTCTGTTGATGCTACAGCAGAGTAGCTTTAGCCTGTTAGAAGGATTGATGCTACAGCAGAGTAGCTTTAGCCTGTTAGAAGGATTGATGCTACAGCAGAGTAGCTTTAGCCTGTTAGGAGGATTGATGCAACAGCAGAGTAGCTTTAGGCTGTTGATGCTACAGCAGAGTAGCTTTAGTCTGTTAGAAGGATTGATGCTACAGCAGAGTAGCTTTAGCCTGTTAGAAGGATTGATGCTACAGCAGAGTAGCTTTAGCCTGTTAGAAGGATTGATGCTACAGCAGAGTAGCTTTAGCCTGTTAGAAGGATTGATGCTACAGCAGAGTAGCTTTAGCCTGTTAGAAGGATTGATGCTACAGCAGAGTAGCTTTAGTCTGTTAGGAGGATTGATGCAACAGCAGAGTAGCTTTAGTCTGTTGATGCTACAGCAGAGTAGCTTTAGTCTGTTGATGCTTCAGCAGAGTAGCTTAAGCCTGTTAGGAGGATTGATGCAACAGCAGAGTAGCTTTAGTCTGTTAGGAGGATTGATGCAACAGCAGAGTAGCTTTAGTCTGTTAGGAGGATTGATGCTACAGCAGAGTAGCTTTAGTCTGTTAGGAGGATTGATGCTACAGCAGAATAGCTTTAGTCTGTTAGGGCTTAAAATGCAGTATAGTAAACTAGAGATGCTTTTGAGAAAAGCACATGTCTCCCACAACTGCCAAATGAAAAATGACTAGTTTCTCTGAATGGTCTAGATGAGTGGATACAGACAAATGGATCCAATCAGTAATTCAAGGGCCATAATTCAAAAATGCCTGAGCGGATTTGGCTAGTTATCGAACTTGGCCGAGGTCTTATGGTCAAACACATTTTGTTCAAGTTTGGTGAAGATCTGATGAGAAATGTTCAACCTAAGAGTGTGGACAAGCTTTGTGACAGACACACACAGAGACAGACAGGCACACAGACTGGAGTAAATCAATGTCTCCCACACCACTGTGTGGTGGGAGACATAAAAATAAAGTTACATGTTTGTGGGACAAGAGGTCATGAGCTACTAGTAACATTGTATCTTGCAATAAATAAAGTTTCTTGTATCTTTAACTAAACAAAGGTGTGTCTTGGGATCAATATTTTTACAGATCACACCCTTTATGAACCAGCAGCATCTAGCTGATAACTGGTATTTACCTTGTACATCACCTACAAGGCTCATTAATAAATTGATTCAACAACCTATACAGGCATAATGTTAACATAATTGACATTATCAGCAGCTAAGCAACAAAGGCCTCATTCCTCAAGAATACTACTACAAGAGGGCCAAGATGGCCCTAGGTCGCTCACATGAGAAACACACCATAATACAACATAACAGTGTAAACATGTTTGACCTAGTGATTTCATGGAAAAAAAAACATTCTGACCAATTATTACAAGAGGGTCATGATGACCCTGGATCGCTCACCTGAGTAATATGAGCTACATGTTTCAAATGTCAAACTGATGCTAAAATATTAGGAAAGTAGGTCAGTAGATCACATTCATGTCACTGAAAATCAGTTTTAAGATAGGTGTGCAAAACTGTACATGTCATCCAAATTTCAAGGCTGTATCTTAAACAAGAGGGCCATGATGGCCCTATATCGCTCACCTGAGTTTAATTGCTTTCTTGAAAAAAATTCTTTGCTAAAGCTAAACAAGTAACCCCATGGTGTGGGGTCAATTTGACCCTGGAGGTCATGATTTGAACAAATTTTGTAGAAGTCTACAAGGCAATGCTACATGTCAAATATCTAAGATCTAGGCCTTCTGGTTTATTTTTAGAAATTTTTTAAAGATTTTCCTATGTAAAATCAAGTGACCCCTGGGGCGGGGTCAATTTTGACCCCGGGTGTCATGATTTGAACAAATTTGTAGAGGTCCACTAGGCAATGCTACATGTGAAATATCTAAGCTCTATGCCTTCTGGTTTATTTTCAGAAATTTTTTGAAGATTTTCCTACATAAAACCAAGTGACCCCTGGGGTGGGGTCAATTTTAACCCAGGGGTCATGGTTTGAACAAATTTTGTAGAGGTCCACTAGGCAATGCTACATATAAAATATCTAAGCTCTAGGCCTTCTGGTTTATTTTGAAGATTTTTCTATGTACAATCAAGTAACCCCATGGGGCGGGGTCAATTTGACCCCAGGGGTCATGATTTGAACAAATTTTTGTAGAAGTCTACTAGGCAATGCTACATGTCAAATATCTAAGATCTAGGCCTTCTGGTTTATTTTTAGAAAATTTTTGAAGATTTTCCTATGTAAAATCAAGTGACCCCTGGGGTGGTGTCAATTTTGACCCCGGGGGTCATGATTTGAACAAATTTTGTAGAGGTCCACTAGGCAATGCTACATGTCAAATATCTAAGCTCTAGGCCTTCCGGTTTATTTTTAGAATTTTTTTGAAGATTTTCCTATGTAAAATCAAGTGACCCCTGGGGCGGGGTCAATTTTGACCCAGGGGTTCATGATTTGCACAAATTTTGTAGAGGTCCACTAGGCAATGCTACATGTGAAATATCTAAGCTCTAGGCCTTCTGGTTTATTTTTAGAATTTTTTTGAAGATTTTCCTATGTAAAATCAAGTGACCCCTGGGGCGGGGTCAATTTTGACCCCAGGGTCATGATTTGAACAAAATTGGTAGAGGTCCACTCGGCAATGTTTCACACCAAATATCTAAGCTCTAGGGCTTCTGGTTTTTGAGAAGAAGAGTTTTAAAGTTTTTCCTTTTGGTTGCCATGACAACCAGAGTTCTGCATGGAATTCAATTCTTTGGACACTTTTGAAAGGGGGCCACCCAAGGATCATTCCTGTGAAGTTTGGTGTAATTTTGCCCAGTGGTTTTCAAGAAGAAGATTTTTTTAGAAATTGTTGACGGAGGACGCACTACGCACGACGGACATCAAGCGGTCACTATAGCTACAGGTGAGCTACAAACAAGAAAATTACTTGGGTCATCAGGTAATTATAATTAAACAGTGAAGGAAATATTTTTCGAAGTATTATTTCCTATATAACTCATATAACAAGTGACCTTCGGGGCAGGGCCTCTTCACCCCAGGGGCATAATTTGAACAATCTTGTTAGAGATCCACTAGGCAACGCTACATACCAAATATCAAAGGCCTAGGCCTTGAACTTTCAGACAAGAAGATTTAAAAAAAAAAAATTCCTATATAAGTCTATGTAAAACTTGGGACCCCAGGGTAGGGCCTCTTTTCATCCCAGGGGCATAATTTGAACAATCTTGGTAGAGGACCATAAGGCAATGCTACATACCAAATATCAAAGGCCTAGGTCTTGTGATTTCAGACAAGAATGTTTTTTCCTATTTAAGTCTATGTAAAACTTGGGCCCCCTGGGTAGGGCTTATTTTCAACTCAAGGCCATAATTGGAATAATCTTGGTAGAGGACTACTAGGCAATGCAACATACTAAATACCAAAAGCCTATGCCTTGCAGTTTCAGACAAAAAGTTTTTTTTAAAGTTTGTTTCATGTGTAAGTATATGTAAAACTTGGGACCCCTGGGGCGTGGCCTCTTTTCACCCCAGAGTAATAATTTGAAAATCTTGCACAAGGCAATGCTACATACCAAATCCCAAAAGCCTAGGTCTTGTGGTTTCAGACAAGAAGATTTAAAAAAAAATTTCCCTATATAAGTTTATGTAAATCTTGAGACCCCCAGGGCATGGGGCCTCTTTTCACCCCAGAGTCATAATTTGAACAATCTTCATAGCGGATCAATAATTGATGTAACATGCCAAATATTGAGGCTCTAAGCCTTGTGGTTTTGGACAAGAAGATTTTTAAAGTTTTTCCTTTTGGTTGCCATGGCAACCAGAGTTCTGTGTGGAATTCAATTCTTTGAACAATTTTGGAAGGGGATCACCCAAGGAACATCCAGCAAAGTTTCATTAACTTGGTTTCAGAGATGTTGTTTAAAGGAAAGTGCGGACGGACGAAAGACGGACACTGGACGGTGATCACAATAGCTCACCCAGAGCACCTTGTGCTCAGGTGAGCTAAAACAAGAAAGGAAGTCAGCTGGTCAAGGTCACAGTCAAGTCACCCCTAATTACTTGGGGTCATCAGGTAATTATAATCAAACAGTCTAGGAAATATGATCAGATAATTTTTGAAGTGCCTGGGGCATAATTTGAACAAGCTAACAAGAGATCCACTAGGCAACACTACATACCAAATATCAAACGCCTAGGCTTTGAACTTTCAGACAAGAAGATTTTTAAAGTTTTTTCCTATATAAGTCTATGTAAAACTTGAAGCCCCCAGGGCAGGGCTTCTTTTCACCCCACGGGCATAATCTGAACAATTTTGGTAGTGGACCACTAGGCAATGCAACATACCAAATTAATATCAAAAGCCTTGGCCTTGCAGTTTCAGGCAAGAAGATTTTTTAAGTTTTTTCCTACATAAGTCTATGTAAGGCTGGGGCCTCTTTCACCTCAGGGGCATAATTTGAACCAATTTACCTATGTCTGGTATAATATCATGAGCTATCAAATATCAACAAAGGGAAGTACTGCAGCTATGCAATGTGGAGAAAACAAATGTAAGCCTGGTACACAAAAAGGCAGTGTACTTCATCCATGTGCAACAAATTACAAACCTTGACACAAAATAGTCCCATATAACATTCATGCACAAAAATGCAGATATAACAACACCAGAGCATAAGTATTTGCATTGTAAAACACATTTAAATTTTATCAAAATATTCTGTTTCAAACTTACTGTTTTTGATTCTCTGAATGCTATTGATGAGAAGCCTGGCTCGTAGTCAACAATACTCCTTGGCTGGTTTCGGTACACTTCTAATGTTGACCTTGCACTTGGTGGTGACCATTCACTGTAACATGAAACAAGACATCTTTTAACTATAAATACATTGAAACAACAATGATTCCTTAAAAGAAACATTTATCAGAGAGCTCACTAAATCAAACCACATTCATATTTTTTTTAATCGGATAAAAGAAGATATTGAATGATTTTGTTATTCAATTGGTTATCTGCAAATCCCTGTTGAATTTAAGTTGGTCTGTATTAAGGGGAAAATGACACCAGCCAAAAATCATTTTATTTAATATCTATGTAATATGTGCTGTAATACTATGCTAAATTGCCAAATTCATACAAGGACAAAATCAAAGTCATACAAGAATAAAGTCGTCTATAACCTGCTTCATTTCTGCCACTACAGGATTTTCTTAGCCAACATAAGAATCCTTTAATTTGATCAGTTAATCAACTTGACCAAAAATGACACAGCTTCCCATTTGTTCAGTCAACCTTACAGATATTATTTTATTATGAATACAGACGAAAAATCATTTACAGTTTGATTAATAGGTCATGCGTGTTTACACATTTTCAAACCAAAATTTCTCTACTTACAAAATGACCTTTCTACTTTTTAAATATTGTTTTGTTTTCGCTTGAGCTCACGTTTTTCTGATACAAGACACGCTAAAATATGGAACCCTGAGTTAAGGTTACAAAACGCAATCTTTAATGTTTACAAACATGATGTTTACGAAAATGACCTGTAGTTTGTTATACACTACAGTAACTTGTTATCATAACAATATGTTAAAACTAACAGACAATAGACATGTCCACTGGTATTGGTCAAAAGTTGGCTTCCAACAATTGTATTGGACCAAACTGGATTAATGAAGGGTTGTAGGTGAATTCACAATGTCCTGTCAAACTTGGGCAGTTGTTTTTCATCACATAGAAGAGAAGTCAGTTAGTCAGAAATCATGACTATAAATTAGTGTGAAGTTTACAATCAGGAATCATAAACAAACGAAAATGTCTTTTTATTCTCTTTTGTGGTTCTCACCACAGTTTAATAATAAAAGACAATACAGATTTCTCATAAATATCAAGTTAATATAATTTGTTTGTTTGTTTGTTTTGGGTTTAACGCCGTTTTTCAACAGTATTTCAGTCATGTAACGGCGGGCAGTTAACCTAACCAGTCTTCCTGGATTCTGTACCAGTACAAACCTGTTCTCCGCAAGTAACTGCCAACTTCCCCACATGAATCAGAGGTGGAGGACTAATGATTTCAGACACAATGTCGTTTATCAAATAGTCACAGAGAACATATGCCCCGCCCGAGGATCGAACTCGCGACCCCGCGATCCGTAGACCAACGCTCTTACCTACTGAGCTAAGCGGGCGGGTTTCAAGTTAATATAAAGTTAATTAATAAAGCCCCCATCACACCAAACTAGTTCTCAAACGTCCTAACCCGTCCTAAAATATTGTAAAACGGGCTGCAATCTGGCAAGAACGTTTGTACTTTGGCCGGAAAATATCCATAATGCGATGTAGTTAGTTCTTAAACAGTTCTTGATATGTCCATCGCGTCTTTATCCCATCTGATGTCCATTAATAGTAAGTTCAGTTCGGAAAAAAATGCCCGTTCACCTCATGTAGACACCGTTTGTAGGCGCAAGTCCATCTGTAGTCAGATCAAAGAAGTTCGTAACTAGTCCTACTTCATTCCGAGTACGTCGAAATACGTTCTAACTAGTTGTTAACTCTACCAACTCGTTCACAGACAGTTTAACTAGTTCTGATTACGTCATCTCTCCCTAGTACTTTCAGAACGTAAATTGCAATCAGATTCTGGTCAAATGGCTAGTAAAAGCCATCATGTTTCGCCCAGTTCTCATCCTCGTTTGTCTCTTCAACCTCTCAAGACACAAAAAATCCACAGCAATAGGCAAGTATCAATATGACTACAAGGAAAAGTGAAGCCAAACAGAGATGGGGTGTAAAGTGTTAAAGCAGTAAAAGACCAATGTCTGACAGAAGCCGATACAGTCTCCTGAGTCAGCCCCTGAATGTGGAAGTTGAGAGGATGAGCGTCGTAATTTATTCCTTGCACCTTTTGACGACTCTGTCTCCAAGTCCGAGGATAAAGGAGGACAGAGTCAGAAACCAAAGAACAAAAAAGCAAAGGCATAAACCTTGTGCCCAAACGTTAACCTGTACGGCAATGGCATATATTTATACCCTAACTGGTGTAATTGTACTGCAGACGGGATCGACGTTGTAAGAACTGTGAATAAACGTACTAAACGTACTAAAAACATGCGGAGCATACTGAGAACGTATTGTAAACTCTTAGAACTATTTAGAAACATATTGCAAACTTAGTATTTTATTTTGATTGTATTCAGACGGAATAACGATGCACTAACGATGTAATGCTGTCGAGTTAAGTCTTTCTGTGAACGGGTTAAACGAGCTACAAACGGATCTGGTCGGTGTGCACATGTACTTGATTTGAAGCCCGATCGCATTACGTCATACCACGTCTCCAGTACGATGGAAGTACGGCTGTTCAGTTCTTAGTACGTCCATCTCGTTTAAGTACGTTGTCAGTCCGTCTAACTGTAGGACGGAATGATCAGCAGAAATTTTTGAGTAGGCTCAAAGTTCTAGAGCACCATTCACGTTCAACCCCGTCTGAGCCAGTCCATAAAGTTCTTAGACCGACTGTAGAATGTTGTTACTATGTCTGTTCCGTTGCCACAGTTTGAGCTCGTTTGGCTACATTTTTTAGAACGTACTGAAAACAAGCTTGGTGTGATGGGAGTATAAAATAGGCAATGATTAGATGATTCCATATTGTCAAATGGCCTCAGCCAATGATACTTAAAAAGTCAATATGAAATTACCTAATTGATAAGATTATAATTTACATCTTGATTAGGACAGACCTTTCAATATTTAATGCTGGTGACTTGAAGAGAACAGCATTTTGGATATTTATTGGAAGTTTGAGTGCAGATATGCATTACATGTGCTGTAAGAATGTGCTACATTAGCAAAGGTCACAGTGAGATACAATCTCTAACTACTTGCAGACAAAACTACCTACATCTCAAGTTTCCCCAACTAACTATAATTCCACAAAATCCATTCATTCATATCCCCATACAGGTAAACAATACAAATGTCCTATCAAGACAGACAGACAGACATAAAAACAACAACTGGCCATACCATTTTGTAAGTTTTCTGTTCCAATTAGTGAAGCAATTGTCAAAAAATACAATATACAAGTATTTATTTTTTATGAACTCCAAATCAAAAAGTATCCCCCTTCATGTACCAGTCAATAAATTCATGTAATAATAATTACATTACAAAAAAATAATCTGATACAAAATAAAAAGTGCTATAGTTATATTTGAAATAATGATTTCACTTGCATATGGATGGTGCCAATCCAAAACCCCGTAACTGCAAAATGGCAACTTAAAGGATACGATAAGAGTATTTACTCTGCCATAGCAAGGCTAAGTCCTTTATAACAATTTTTAGAACTAGTTTCAAATCGTGTATTCTATCCATTAACTTTGGTTATATGGCTTAAATGCATTTACAGGATTTTTGATCTTTAATGAACTGTGTGTAATTCTCAAAAACGGCAGTCCCTATTAACTTGTTTGTTAATATGAGAAGACATTAAAACTGACTAAAATATGGTGGCTTTTTTAAGCTCCTTAAAACTAGTCAAAGCCCCCTAAGTGCACCCTTTTATAAGAGTGAAAAATCCTGCAATGAAACAGATATTTCACATATTTCACATGGTTGTATTGAAGTAAGGCGACCACGACAGGACAGAAATGAGTGCGACATTTTGCAGACACGTTTTTTAAACAAGAGCTGTCTTAAGACAGCGTGCTCCACTATTCGGCGATTTGACAGTAAAATGAATATAATTATATCTCAATAAGAGACCTCTACTTTTAAAAGGAAGATACACCAAGGGGCATAATACTGTCAAGAACACAAATTAAAGTTATTGGAATTATTACCACACATGCAGATAATGATGGTAAAGATATATTTTGAGTTTCAAGTCATTATCTTATATAGTACCAAAGTTATGTCCAGAAAATGAGGTTTGTAAAAATATTTAAGTATGAAAGGGGCATAGTTTGGTCAAAAATACAAATCAGAGTTATGAAGATTGTTACCACACATGCAGATGATGATGATAAAGATACATTTTAAGTTTCAAGTCTTATCTTCTATTGCACTAAAGTTATATCCAGAAAACAATGACTGCCAAAAAACATTAAGTATGAAAGGGGCATAATTCTGTAAAAAATACAATAAGAGTTATGGGGATTGTAACCACACATGCAGATGATGATTATAAAGAAACATTTTTAATTTCAAGTCATTATTTTTTAAAGCACCAAAGATATGTCTATAAACAAAGCTTTCAAAAAAAATTTAACATGAAAATAATTGCAAGTTTAACAACTTTGTGACCTTGACCTTGGGTATAATGGGCCCAGCCCCTGCATATACATTGTTTGTATGATAGACAATGTTTATGTGAACTTACAGTAAGATATAAGCAATAGTAACAAAGATATGACAGAAAAGCAAAGGTTGCCGAAAAACTTTAACCTTACAAATAACCTAAGTATAACACCTTGGTGACCTTGACCTTATATATAATGGGTCCAGCCTCTGCACATACTTTGTTTGTATGCTGGACAATGTTTATGTGAAGTTACAGTAAGATATATGCAATAGTAACAAAGATATGACAGAAAAACAAAGGTTGCGAAAAAACTTTAACCAAGAAAGGTCACGCCAACGCCGAGGCGAGTAGAATAGCCCCCCTATTCTCCGAATAGTGGAGCTAAACATCATTTTTGAACCAAATTTCAGTTACAGTGTTTTGGATCATCACTGCTGATATAACAGCATAATATCGAAACAACTATTACCTCCCATACAGATATACTGATATAGTACAAGTGGGTAGGGTAAATAAATTGTCACCTACTCAAGATATTTGATGAATTCTTCCAAGTCAGTTGGTAATGTGCCTATATCTCTGCAATAGTGTAAACATCGAGTTCATTTTCAATTCAAATGAAAATACATATATTATAACAAAGTCTTGTTCCTTTCTTAAGAGGTAACTTTGTACTAAGGGGCACACCTTCAACTTTATGTCAATTTCTTTTTTTAAACATGAAAATGTAATATAATCTAATAGTAATAGTCATTATGTGATTTCCAGATAGTTCAATACAGAAAAGACATTTACCAATTGTAAGTCACACAGTGACTATCAAATAATGATGCAAAATTTTGCATTTGGCTGTACCTTATAGTCTGGTTGGCTGACAAATTTATTTGCAATAATTTACTTATCTGTGCAAATGTTCAAAAAACAAACTTCAGTTTGTCAATTTTCTACTTGTACAATTAAGGGGCCAAGAAAGGGAACCTATATTTGTTTGTTTTCATAGTGACAGTAGACAAAATCAATGCTTGAATTGATTTTGCCATTAAAGATGGAATCATTACAAACATTAACCCGATATATGGGTACAGCTGTTGACATGCAGTAACAGTGTTTACATGGCATGTATCTTACAACTCTCTTGTCAAGTTGGACAGACACCCTTGGAGTCCCTCACAACCAACCCCTTGTGCACTGGAAGCAGAATCTCCTCCACTTCCCTTAATTTTGACAGAACAAAAAATCAGTCATCTAATTTTATTTTCACTACAAAAATGTAGTAATAAACTTTGAATGTTCCATATGGCCAATGGTAAACTTAAAGTTCCATAGTACTTTAATGTTTATGTTAATACAGCTGTTCAAAAATGGAATATGCATAATGGCCAGGAAAACTACTTTCTCTAATGCTGTAAGAGTCTTAAAGGGAGGTAATGAATAAGAACGGATTAATTAATACTCATCAATTATTCAGACCTATGACAAATAGATGAGATAACTATAATTGGAAACAGAAAATAACAGGAATTAAATAATTTATATTTTATGTTCATAAAAAATGTGGCAGCAAAATTATAACCAAAGTCATACAACTTTTAATTTCTGGGAATAAAATGTTTAATCAAGTTAATTATGAAGTGCTGATTTTATCTACACACTGAATGTATTTCTATGAAACATCAAATTAAAAACTGATGATTTATTAGTTTAAAAAATCATATCAGAAGGCATGCCCCTTCAATTAATATCAACAACTTCTAACAATCAAAATATCTACTTCGAAACCTGCTTTTTGATAACTAGTTAAATGTTGTTTTATCTCATTCTATTAATTTTATCAACAATTATATATAGCATTATATATATAACAAGCTTATCATGCTAACTGCATGCTTACATATATCAACATGACTGGTCCATGCAAAACTGACCATCTGAGTTGATTTGGAAATCCAAGAAAATGAAATTTTCCATTTTTGACAAACAAAAGGCATGCCAGTGTAACAACACACATACATTCAACATCAAACAGAACACAAAACATGCAAACTAAAACCTAACTGTGTGTGATTTGTAACTGAACTCTTTTACAATACCTAATATATTTTTATACTCCAATGCCTCAGGTCCACAGACTGCCAATTCTACACTGCTATTGATTCTTAAATTGCCAATCAACCTGTGAAATGTTTCTATGGAAACCAATTTTTCCCTATATAACCACAAAGTCATATGGCTAAAAGTGTAAATATCCATGACACATCATGCAAAATATAAATTTTCAGTTATTGGTGAATCTTGAATTTTCCCATGAAGCATGCATCAGGCAGAACAATACTAGCTGCTAGCAAGTTTGTCCATGTACACTATTGATCGAAGGTAACATGGTTACTACCTGAACAATATGTTACCTCAACCTCAGTTTTCCAATAACAACTGTAAGTTTCCTAGCAACATTATTTTTCATGCAATTTTAAGATCGCTTTTTTTTCATCAATGCAATAAATCTTCTACATGTCATCAATAGATAATGTCCATCAAAAGAGAGAATTATTACAGGCTGTCCCTAGCTTAACTAACAACAATTCTCACTATCATGATAAGAAATGCGAAAACATTCTATCTGTAGCTCATCTACTCTGACTATCCCTCTATTTCACTCCCTAGAATGTCCTTCTATTCCACACCCTAGCAAGTGACTATTTCACACCCTACAAGGTCCCTCTATTACTCTCCCTCAAAAAAGGTCCTCCTATTTCACTCCCTAGGTTCACAAGCACCTCATGTGATCTGCCCTGGCAAAATTCCACTCAAGCCAAACACAGTATCCCAGATCAATTTATGTTGTTTTAACCAAATCTTTCTCATTCTGTAGTTCCATCCCAGCATTTTTTTCCAGTGTTTATAGTGAAATAACCAGAATATAATCAGAATAGTTCACTAAAACTAGATGTATGACCATAGGACATTGGTTTCCCAATTTCCTGTCACTGTAGATGGTCTTGTTACTCTAGTTGAAATATTTTTTAAGACACAACTTGTAAGCACTTTATGTGTCTGTTTCACTAAGTCAAGGCCCATAACTCTGGTCAGCCTGAATGAAATACCAAAGAAAACACCAGATGTACAACTTCACATGCTATATAACAATCCTTTTTTGACACTAGGTCAAGTATATGAAACAAACTATTATACCCTTAATAATTCAAGGGCCATAATACACTGGTCCTGCAGAGTGAAAACAACAACTTAGGTGCACAAATTTACATGCAGAATAATATTCCTACATGATTTTATGACTGTAGGTGGAATACATTTTACAATATATATGCAACACAAACTTTTAAGCACTTTATATGTATTTTTTACTAAGTTAAGAACCATAACTCTGATCTGGCTGAGTGAAATCTCAAAAAGAACACCAATTAGGTCCACAATTTCACATGCTATATAATAATCCCCTAATGTTTTTTAAGTCAAATACGTTTTGAGCTACATGAGGCACAAAACTTGTATGCCCTTTTATGCAAATTTTTGACAATGAAGGGCCATAATGTTGGTCTGGAAAAAGAAATCCCGAAGAAACCCCGGGTGCATAACTTCACATGCTGAATTACACTCCTATTAAGTTTTATGACCCTAGGTCAAACATGTTTTAAGATGTGTGTGACACAAAATTTTATGCCCTTTCGTGCCATTTTTTGACAAAGTCAAGGTACATAACTCTGGTCTGGCTGAATGAAATTTCTAAAAACACCCAATGTGCACAAATTCACATGCTGAATAATATTCCTGTCATGTTCCATAATCCTAGACCAAACACTTCTTGAGGTAAATGTGACACAAACTTTTAGCTGTGTGAAATCCCAAGTGAAACACAGGTGCACAACTTCACATACTGAATAACAATCCTATGAGGTTGACTATAACTCAAATACTTTTTGAGATATGCATAAATTCAAAAACAAGCGGTCAAACAGATGGACAGGGGCAACTCTATGTGCCCCCACCCCCAAAATTTTAAAGGGGAACAAATATTAGATGATTTTTTAAAAAAAAGTTCCTGGAAGTATTTGTGTAGACAATACATGTGACAGACAGACAGATGGCCTGATTGGCAGGTAGGTGGAGTTACAGACAGATGGACTGACTGGCAGGTAGGTGGAGTTATAGACAGATTGACTGACTGATAGGTGGGTGAAGTGACAGACAAATGGACTGACTGACATCACTCCCCCTTGCAGCTGAAGCAGTGGGGATATTAACAACATCTCATGCATATGAAAAGCTACTAATATTATACACAAACACATTCAGTATACCTTGCGAAACATGGATCAGACCTTCATAATGCACAAGGGAGAAAATATGCAGTATAAGGGGAAACAACTCAACAGCAAGCTAACATTAGTATACATGATTAATATCCCTTGGCATCATATATATGATATATACTGGACATGAAGAAGAGGTTTCATTAAGCAAGTGGAGGCTTAGCCAGAACTCACCTAGTTGCTTGTAAATCATAAGCAGAAAAGATTACATAAAACATCATGAAGTATCATCTTCTCTATATATTTCATCATGGATAAAGTACTGGAATCTTACAGAAGTTTTTGTTCAAGCAATTCAGCAAAACATATTTTAAGATTTTTCTAACATCTCCTCATATAATGACACAGTGTAATTAGTTGTGTCAAACTCTCCCAATGATGTATGGCAACAGAGCTTTGTGTACATTGCTCCTAGACTAAGGAACACTCCCCCAATGATGTATGGCAACAGAGCTTTGTGTACATTGCTCCTAGACTAAGGAACACTCTCCCAATGATGTATGGCAACAGAGCTTTGTGTACATTGCTCCTAGACTAAGGAACACTCTCCCAATGATGTATGGCAACAGAGCTTTGTGTACATTGCTCCTAGACTAAGGAACACTCTCCCAATGATGTATGGCAACAGAGCTTTGTGTACATTGCTCCTAGACTAAGGAACACTCCCCCAATGATGTATGGCAACAGAGCTTTGTGTACATTGCTCCTAGACTAAGGAACACTCTCCCAATGATGTATGGCAACCAGAGGTTTGTGTACATTGCTCCTATTCTAAGGAACACTGTCCCAATGAAAAATGGCAACCAGGTTTGTATACATTTCTCCTAGACTAAGGAACACGCGCCCAATGAAAAATGGCATGGCAACAAGAGGATTGCATACTTTACATCTAGACTAAGGAACACTCTCCCAATGATAAATGGCAACCAGGTTTGTGTACATTGCTCCTTTACTAAGGAACACTCTCCAAATGATAAATGGTAACCGGAGGTTTGTGTACATTGCACCGAAACTAAAGAACACTCTCCAAAAATGATGTATGGCAACCAGAGGTTTGTGTACACTGCTCCTAGCATCTCCCAATGAGGTTTATGTACATTGCACCAAAACTAAGGAACACTCTCCAAAATGATGTATGACAACCAGAGGTTTGTGTATATTGCTCCTATATTAAGGAACACTCTCTCAATTAAATCTGGAGTATAATGCCAATATATTCTGTTTGTTTTCGTACATTATGGTTTATGTTTCTTGTTCTTCTTATTCAAACCTTATCTTATTAAATTCATGTGTTTGCTGAATCCAGGGTTAACTTAAAGCTGGAATGTAATGTCCTTATAACCAGAACTTGGCTATGGTTAAAGGGCAGATATTGTTGTGACTCCAAAGACATCAATATGGGTTGGTATTGGCAGACATGGTTGTGAATCCAGAGATAAATCAGAGCTGGACTATCCATGGCATACATGGTTGTGAATCAAGGAATAAATCAAAGCTGGATTGTTAATGACAGACATGGTTGTAAATATAGGGATAAATCAGAGCTGGATTGTTAATGGCAGACATAGTTGTAAATTCAGGGATAATCAGAGCTGGATTATTAATGGCAGACATGGTTGTGAATCAATAGATAAATCAGAGCTGGATTGTTAATGGCAGATATGGTTGTGAATCAATGGATAAATCATAGCTGGATTGTTAATGGCAGACATGGTTGTGAATCAATGGATGAATCAGAGCTGGATTGTTAATGGCAGACATGGTTGTGAATCCAGGGATAAATCACAGCTGGATTATTAATGGCATACATGGTTGTAAATTCAGGGATAAATCAGAGATGGATTGTTTATTGCAGACATGGTTGTGAATCAATGGATAAATCAGAGCTGGACTGTTAATGGCTGACATAACTGTGAATCCATGGATAAATCAGAACTGGACTGTTAATGGCAGACATAACTGTGAATCCAGGGATAAATTAGAGCTGGATTATTAATGGCAGACAAGGTTGTAAATTCAGGGATAAATCAGAGATGGACTGATTATGGCAGACATGGTTGTGAATTAATGGATAAATCAGAGCTGGATTGTTAATGGCAGACATGGTTGTAAATTCAGGGATAAATCAGAGCTGGATTATTAATGGCAGACATGGTTGTGAATCAATAGATAAATTAGAGCTGGATTGTTAATGGCAGACATGGTTGTGAATCAATGGATAAATCAGAGCTGGATTGTTAATGGCAGACATGGTTGTAAATTCAGGGATAAATCAGAGCTGGATTATTAATGGCAGACATGGCTGTGAATCAATGGATAAATCAGAGCTGGACTGTTAATGGCAAACATAACTGTGAATCCATGGATAAATCAGAACTGGACTGTTAATGGCAGACATAACTGTGAATCCATGGATAAATCAGAACTGGACTGTTAATGGCAGACATAACTGTGAATCCAGGGATAAATCAGAGCTGGATTATTAATGGCAGACAAGGTTGTAAATTCAGGGATAAATCAGAGATGGATTGTTTATGGCAGACATGGTTGTGAATCAATGGATAAATCAGAGCTGTATTGTTAATGGCAGACATGGTTGTGAATCCAGGGATAAATCACAGCTGGATTATTAATAGCATACATGGTTGTAAATTCAGGGATAAATCAGAGATGGATTGTTTACTGCAGACATGGTTGTGAATCAATGGATAAATCAGAGTTGGACTGTTAATGGCTGACATAACTGTGAATCCATGGATAAATCAGAACTGGACTGTTAATGGCAGACATAACTGTGAATCCAGGGATAATTCAGAGCTGGATTATTAATGGCAGACAAGGTTGTAAATTCAGGGATAAATCAGAGATGGACTGATTATGGCAGACATGGTTGTGAATTAATGGATAAATCAGAGCTGGATTGTTAATGGCAGACATGGTTGTGAATCCAGGGATAAATCACAGCTGGATTATGAATGGCATACATGGTTGTAAATTCAGGGATAAATCAGAGATCGATTGTTTATGGCAGAAATGTTTGTGAATCAATGGATAAATCAGAGCTGGATTGTTAATGGCAGACATGGTTGTGAATCCAGGGATAAATCAGAACTGGACTGTTAATGGCAGACATAACTGTGAATCCAGGGATAAAATCAGAGCTGGATTGTTTATGGCAGACATGTTTGTGAATCAAGGGATAAATCAGAGCTGGATTATTAATGGCATAAATAACTGTGAATCCAGGGATAAATCAGAGCTGCACTATTAATGGCAGACATGGTGGCAAATCAGGGATAAACAAGTATGATTTTTGTTGTGACTCCAATGACAAAACAAAGCTGGGTTGTTAGGGTAGACATGGTTGTGAATCCTGGGATAAAACTGGACTGTTTAGAGCAGATATTGTTGTGAATCCAGGGATAAATCAGTACTGGATTGTTTAGGACAGATATTGTTGTGAATCCATAGATTAATTAATACTGGGTTGTTTAGGGCAAACATTGTTGTGAATCCAGGGATAAAGTTTAGGGCAGATATTGTTGTGAATCCAGGGATAAACTAGGACTGGATTGTTTAAGGCAGATATTGTTGTGAATCCAGGGATAAACTAGGACTGGATTGTTTAAGGGAGATATTGTTGTGAATCCAGGGATAAACTAGGACTGGATTGATTAAGGCAGATATTGTTGTGAATCCAGGGATAAACTAGGACTGGATTGTTTAAGGGAGATATTGTTGTGAATCCAGGGATAAACTAGTACTGGATTGTTTAAGGGAGATATTGTTGTGAATCAAGGGATAGACTAGGACTGGATTGATTAAGGCAGATATTGTTGTGAATCCAGGGATAAACTAGGACTGGATTGTTTAAGGGAGATATTGTTGTGAATCCAGGGATAAACTAGGACTGGATTGTTTAGGGCAGATATTGTTGTGAATCCAGGGATAAACTAGAACTGGATTGTTTAAGGGAGATATTGTTGTGAATCCAGGGATAAACTAGTACTGGATTGATTAAGGCAGATATTGTTGTGAATCCAGGGATAAACTAGTACTGGGTTGTTTAAGGGAGATATTGTTGTGAATCCAGGGATAACTAGGACTGGATTGTTTAAGGGAGATACTGTTGTGAATCCAGGGATAAACTAGTATTGGATTGTTTAAGGGAGATATTGTTGTAAATCCATGGATAAACTACTACTGGATTGTTTAAGGGAGATATTGTTGTGAATCCAGGGATAAACTAGTACTGGATTGTTTAGGGCAGATATTGTTGTGAATCCAGGGATAAACTACTACTGGATTGTTTAAGGCAGATATTGTTGTGAGTTAGGGGTCTGGGTCTTGCGCATGACACTTCGTCTCATTATGGTGAACATTTATGCTAAGTTAATTCAAAATCCCTTAATGGATGGAAGAGTTACAGCCCAGAAAAGAATACCGGACACACGGACGGACAGTGCGATTTTAATATGCCCACCTTTGGAGGCATAAAAAAGAAATGTCAAGGTCTAAATTAAAATTTCATTAGTCTTTATATTATTCTTAGGTGAATTATGATAAAACAGCTATCACAGGAGACAGCGCACTTGACTATTTTGATGCTGGATAGTGAAAATGGGTACATCTGAGGAAGCTGGAGCAGTCCCTGGAGTGTTTAATGACTCCAATGTGGATGAATGTATTAGACAATAGCTTATGTTTGTGTCAAAAGAATTAATAAGAGAGATAAAGATAAAGTTATCAAAACATTAAATAAGTATAATTCAAAGCAAAAAGGGGGCATAAATGTGAAACAACTATTTTAAATTTGAATCAAATCCATTTATAACTGAGATAGAGTGGAAGTGCACCAAAACTGTAACCTGAAATTCTAAGTTGAAAGGGGGGGGGGGGATAATTCATGAAATATTGGTGCAAGAGTTATGGCCCTTCTGCCATTTGATGTGGGTGATGATGAGGAATAACTGTTTAAAGTTTGAAACAAATCCACCAAGTCATTACAGAGATAAAGAGAAAGTGCATCAAAACTTAAACAAAAGTGCAGACGCGGAAGGACGCCGATGCTGGGTCGAGTAGTACAGCTCTCCATACTTCGTATAGTCAAGCTAATGTGAACAATGGAGGATAGACTTTCCTATCAGGACTGTGTTTTTTCACTTCTTTAAATGATATAAGAAATTCTAGCAGCCGGAATTAACATAACAACATTGCCTTCCCGTTAAAGAATTGCTGTGTTGTGCCCATGTATCTGTACCAGAACTGACATGTTGTATAGAGTACTGCTGTGTTGTTCTAATATTTCAGTAAAACAACTACAATATTGTGCAGCTGTATCTGTACAAGAACTGCCATATTGTAAGGATTGCAGTGTTGTATGAAATTAGTCATGCATTTTGTCATGTAAAGGATTTGGGTTTTCACACATTTACTGGATATACCTGTTACAGATATCAGTAAAGCAAACTTACAAAGCCCGAGCTGTTCTGCTGACATTTGATGTACTTTTACTTCTCATCTTTGATCGGTATTCTGGTTCTGAGAGGTAACCAGAGTTAATGTCACCTATAAAAGATATTCACAATATATCAAATTGTTTTATATGGACAATGATAAAGTGACACCCTTGATACATAGATAAACTATATTATTTTGCATCAATACAGGAATACTATCTTTGTTGACAATTTCTTCAAATATTTAATTTCCTTTAAACCCACTTTATTTCTCACTAATAAACATCACAGTCAAACAGTTTTGTCTGACATATATTTCAGACCTGTATGTATTGAACTTGTTGTAGAACTATGAAATGACTTGTGTTTGATTCAAATACTTTGGTTGTCAGAACACTGTTCAGGTTTCCTGCATAAAACTAACTGTTCAAATTTTGTTAAATCTTTGTTTCTTGATTTGCTGACAGAATGTAACTGTTGTAATGATTTTTACAAAACCCTCTTGCATAAATATATGAAGATAACTTGTACATTATAGTCTGAGGGGCACATAAAAACTGTGCCTAAAATCTTCTTCTTAAAGAAAACATACTATTTAACTTTTTTACAAAAGTATTCTTGTTTCACATACCTCTCACAGACCTTGATGGCTTCTCATAACTAGGTCTGTATGGGTTAATATCTGAAATATACAAGATAGCACAGTAAAAATATATCTATGGTAACTAGGACCTTCATATGCATCAAATATTTTAGACTGCAACACAATTACTCATTCACTTTACATGCATCAAATATCTTAGACTGCAACACAATTACTCATTCACTTTATATGCATCAAATATCTTAGACTGCAACACAATTACTCATTCACTTTATATGCATCAAATATCTTAGACTGCAACACAATTACTCATTCACTTTACATGCATCAAATATCTTAGACTGCAACACAATTACTCATTCACTTTATATGCATCAAATATCTTAGACTGCAACACAATTACTCATTCACTTTACATGCATCAAATATCTTAGACTGCAACACAATTACTCATTTACTTAAAATGCATCAAATATCTTAGACTGCAACACAATTACTCATTCACTTTACATGCATCAAATATCTTAGACTGCAACACAATTACTCATTCACTTTATATGCATCAAATATCTAAGATTGCAACATAACAACTCTTCATTTGACATGCATGGACAATTTATAGATTGCAACATTGCAAACTACAGTCTAACCTGTACTAACGGTCACCTCCGATCAGCGGTCACCTCCGTTCAGCGGCCATTTTATGACGCCCCCGACGGATTTTCCTATATTTTATCACTTTATTCAGCGGCCACCTGCCGTCCGCGGCCAGCGGCCACCAAAATTGCCTCCCGACCGCCGTATTTGACCCCTTTCAGCGGCCATTTTTCTTCCAAAATCAATTATTTTTAGGCAATAGTCGCCGAAGATACCCGATTTTTGAGAAGCACGTGATTGCTAAGTTTCGCGTGACTTCACCACAAGAACGACAAAATGACATGAGCTTCTCAATTAAAATTGATAACCAAAGGTGTAATCCCCTTTTTGTTATGATCAAATGGCCAGTAATTATCGGCAATTAGCGTGTCACCTTGGGTCAATTTTGTTGTTCACAGTTTGACCTCGGTTAAAGATAATACTCGATTACTAACTAGTAGTATAATATTTGTGATTTTTCATACTTCTGTCATCAAAATACTATTAAATTTATACGAAATTAATTGTGTTTGAAAAAAAAATATAAACCACTCCATCTTTTACCGAACGTAACGGCAATGGTAGATTTTAGCGTAGACAATAAGCGCGGAGAGTAGCTTCCCTTACCAAAATGGCGAATATTGTAAACAAACTTGTTTTGAAGTTGGAAAATTGTCTGTAACAATTTTTGTAGTAAAACAATCACGCCGAAGTTTTAGATTGCTAAGAAGACCATTTGTATTGCGAAGGCAAATGCACGTCATTGTATCCTGGTAAAAAAAAAATGGGAAACCCCCCAAAAATGGGCCTAAAGGCTAAACTGGCCAGAAGTCTGAAAAATACATATATTGGCTGCACCTCCGATCAGCGGTCACCTGGCTTTAGCGGCCAAATTGTCTGCTTCCCTTGGCTGGCTGCTTAAGACAGGTTAGACTGTATTCACCTTATATACAACAAATATCTTAAGATTGAAACACAACTACTTATTCATCTTACAATAAGATTTTTGATGGTAGAGCAGGACCACCCGGTGCCACGCAAAGCATTGTTTCAAGCATGAGTGGGCACCAACCATCCATTAGCCAGCTGGAATTCTATACCCCAAGCAAGGTTTGGAACCCACATGAGGGGCAAGTGATCTGATGTCAGCAACCTTTACTATTCAGTCACTTGTGACCTTAAGCAATCAGTGAAAATAGTCCCAAATTTTTCATCCAAACTTAGCTTTGTTGTGATGGCCTCAAAACCATTTGAACAAACTTGAGAACAGCCCAACCAAGGCTGCTATAGATCAAGTTTGGTACATCAAGTGGTTCATGAGAATAAGTTGTTGCGAAATTTGTCTTTGTTTAGCAGTCAAGTTGGAACATGTTGATTAAAAAGAAAAAAGTCAATCCAAGGATGCTACAGACCAAGTTTAGCAAAGATCTTAATGTCGTTTAATGATTTATCTATTTTAGCTCTGTGGGTCCCTAAAAGGGTATTTAGCCGAAACATCTGATCATGCAATGATGCTACAGGACACGTTCAGTGAAGATCCATCTAAAGATTCATGAGAAGAAGTTGTTTAAGGTTTTATTCTATTTTTTGCTCGGACAGTCATCAAAAGGGGACAAGATGAATCATTTGTAAAACCTTGAGAAAGGTCCATGCAAGGATGCTATAGTCCAAGTTTGGTGAAGGTCCATCAAACAACACTAGAGATGTAGCTTAAAGGTTTTTCAGCTTTTAGTTCTTTATGCTCTTAAAAGGAGCCAAGAAGAACCATTTGAGCAATGTTGAGAGAGGACAATGAACAAAACAATGTTGAGAGAGGTCAATAAACAAAACATTATTCCCACTCTTCTTTGAAGTGGGGCATAAAAATGTAGAAGCAGGACAACAGATGTCCGATGAGGGATAAGCAATGGACCGCCCACCTACACCAATAGCTCACTCTTAACAGATGATATTTTTATAACTTATTGCTAAGTATATCTTTTCTGCTATAAGGATGCATACACATACAGAATCTCAACTTCTCTGTTATCTGCAAAGTCACATCTCACAAACACAAAACATCTCATCTTTAATCAATCAGAGTATAGTACTGATTTTAACATGACCTAATTTGTTTTTATATTAAACAGAGAAAACTGAAAGTGTGACGTTTTATATTAAATCTTTGTTTGTACAACACAATTATACATACCATCAAATATCAGGACCAGAAACAACAAGAGGGCCATGATGGCCCTATATCGCTCACCTGTTATCATTGCACTTGAGGACAAGAAGGTCCTCAGAAAAAATATCTAAGTCCAAAGGACAGGAACAACAAAGAGAAGAAATTTAACAAAAAAAAAAAAAATTCTTAAAAGGTACAGATATGTCAAAATACTACTAAAAATTGGAGGTACCATCCATGTTGTACCACAGAAAAGTGGTCTTGGTTTTTCCCTACGGCCAATAACAAAAAAGTTACTAAAGATAACCTATTTATAGTAACGTAAAAGGGAAGTAATTAAAAAGAAAATTATTGTAAGTGAACAAAAGAAGGATCTGCCAAATAAATCTGTTGACATAAATGAAATTTCAGATCAGTATCTTCATTAGTTACGGAGATATACCCATTTTAATTTGAAATAAAGGGAGGTAATTTGACATAAAATCAGTTCATAGTTATCTACCCTGATTGGCTCAGTCCAACTAATGACAATGATGAAATTTCAAATAAGTCCTATACGTACTTACTGATATAAATCCATCTGATTACAATCAGGGGAGGTAATCAGACATAAAATAACTCTGGAACCTACGATTGGATCTGATTCGTCATGGAATCCAAGATTTACTGTTGTTGAAGATATTTTGGAAGTTTGTATCAAATAAAACCATAAATGAAGTCTCGATATGACAGCAAAAGCCAAAATAGCCAATTTTGGACCTTTAGGGGGCCATAACTCTGGAACCCATGAAGGAAGCTGGCCAGTTCAAGAAAGGAACCAAGATCTTGTGGTGATACAAGTTGTGTGATAGTTTGGTTAAAATCAAATCATAAATGAAGCTGCTATTTGTGCAGACAAGGTCAAAATAGCTAATTTTGGCCCTTTCAGGGGCCATAACTCTGAAACCCATTATGGGATCTGGCCGGTTCAACAAAGGAACTGAGATCTTATAGCGACACAAGTTTTGTGCAAGTTTGATTAAATTCAAATCATAAATGAAGCTGCTATTGTGCAGACAAGGTCAAAATAGCTAATTCTGGCCCTTTCAGGGGCCATAACTCTGGAACCCATAAAGGAATCTCGCCAGTTCAAGAAAGGAACCAAGATTTTATAGTGATACAAGTTGTGTGCAAGTTTGGTTAAAATAAAATCATAAATGAAGCTGCTATTGTGCAGACAAGGTCAAAATAGCTAATTCTGGCCCTTTCAGGGGCCATAACTCTGGAACCCATAAAGGAATCTGGCCAATTCAAGAAAGGAACCAAGATCTTATGGTGATACAAATTGTGTGCCAGTTTGGTAAAAATCAAATCATAAATAAAGCTGCTATTGTGCAGATAAGGTCAAAATAGCTGATTTTGGCCCTTTCAGGGGCCATAACTCTGGAACCCATAATGGTATCTGGCCAGTTCAAGAAAGGAACCGAGATCTTATGGTGATACAAGTTGTGTGCAAGTTTGGTTAAAATAAAATCATAAATGAAACCACTATCGTGCAGACAAGAAATTGTTGACGGACGGACGGACTGACGACGGACGAAGGGTGATCACAAAAGCTCACCTTGTCACTATGTGACAGGTGAGCTAAAAATGAATAAAACACTAAAAAGAGGACAACTATCTAGTGGATGTCAAGAATGCAAGTAGCATTCCTTGGTATCATAAGAGAATTGACAAACTATACCTCAAACAGTGATTATCTCTGCCATAAAATCTTATAGTAACACCACTCGGGCTGCATCCTCTTGATATAATTTCTTGGAACTCAAAACAATGGTTTTATGCAAAGACAAAATCACTGTTTGGGATATCTAATTTCTTATATCTATGACTATTATTCAAATGTTGATTTCAAAGTTAACCATTTTGAAAATACAATTATTTCCAGCTTGATTTACTAGAAATATTTATGTGAAATGAATAGCAAGACAAAACATAAGTAAGTTTATAAAATAATACAAACAAATTAGTTAAGTTTATTAGCCTACAATATACAGTGAGGCACCCAGTTCATATGGTCATTGACTTTCCTATGTTTGGATTGCTCAAAACCCTGGAAAATTCAAGCAATTTACTAATCCCCTTGCATGCTCAAGGGATCAGTGTTAGACTCAAAGTTAAAATATTTCAAACATAGATTAGAAGCAATATCATGAAAACTATTAGGAACAACTAAAACAAAAATAATAAACAATACTGGCTACTTTTTGTTGAGCCCACTTGTGGAACTGAAGACATAGTCATCCAAATGGCTGTTCAGTGTATGTGTTGTGTGTGCATTTGGATTTGTTTGTCCGGACAATACCTTTGACATGCAAGGAGCAATCTTGTTTATATTAGGCATGAATATTAACCTCAGTGAGATGGAGTGTCATGCACAAACTCAAGGTTCCTATCTCAAAGGTCAAGGTCACAGTTGGAGTTCAAAGCTCAAGACAGATCTTGTCCGGCCCATAATTTTGACATGCATTGAGGAACCTTGTTTATATTTAGCATGAATAACTAAATCAATGAGACAGAGTGTCATGTGCAAACCCCCAGTTCCTATCTCAAAGGTCAAGGTCACAGTTAGGGGTCAAAGGGTGGGCTCAACGTATATTAATTACATGTTATAGGTGCAAGTTTTATACAAATTGCTGCCATGTTATAAGTATGCACTTATAGTATATGAAAAAAGAATGCTCCTACTTGTGCACAACATGTAAAAATGTCATCATGATATGGTGTTATGTGAGTAGCAATATAAGAGTTATTGGTTCAGGAGTGGTTGGTATATATTATCATGGTCTAAAATATTCCTGCATAGAAACATTCTTTTTACTATCTAACTGACCTACAACAAACAAATCATTTCTACAAATATCTAAGCTTGAATAAAAGTGTAGAAATTCAATTCTCTGTCTACAGCAAATTCAGAAAGAAACTTCACACAGGAGGAAACTCACTCAGAAGTGAAAGCATATGGCACCATCAACTATGTCTGCTGAGGTCATTAGGTTACTACAGTACAATAAGGAGTGGACGATTGGCCAATAAAACACTTATAGCACCTTCATCAAGTCCACCAATTTGTAACTGTTAAAAGTCTTCACAATTTCTTTTAAAACAAATGTTTTTAGAGAAAATACTTGTCTTAACAAATTTGTTGACATCAATTTTACAATTCTTTTGCCACACTTAATCTGACAGTGTATTTCATTTGACAACAATGGAGTATTGTAGAGTTTAGTGAAGTAGCATGCAAATCCTTGTATGCTATTTGGAATATTGGAATAGCACACTGATCCTTGTATGAGTAATAGAATTGGAGCCCTTGTATGATATGAGGAATAGCATTGGCGCCCTTATATGAGGAATAGCACCGGAGCCCTTTTATGAAATGATTAATAGCATTGGAGCCCTTATATAATATGAGGAATAGCATTGGAGCCCTTGTATGATATGACTAATAGCATTGGAGTACTTATATAATATGAGGAATAGCATTAGAGCCCTTGTATGATATGAGGAATAGCACTGGAGCCCTTGCATGATATAAGGAATAGAACTGGTGCCCTTGTATGATATGAGGAATAGCACTGGAGCCCTTGTATGATATGAAGAATTGCACTGGAGCCCCTGTATGATATGAGGAATAGCACTGAAGCCCCTGTATAATATGAGGAATAGCACAGGAGCCCTTGTATGATATTAAGAATAGCACTGGAGCCCCTGTATGATATGAGGAATAGCATTGGAGCCCTTGCATGATATGAGGAATAGCACTGGAGCCCCTGTATAAAATAAGGAATAGCACTGGAGCCCTTGTATGATATTAAGAATAGCACTGGAGCCCCTGTATGATATAAGGAATAGCACTGGAGCCCTTGCATGATATGAGGAACAGCACTGGAGCCCTTGCATGATATGAGGAATAGCACTGGTGCTTCCCTCTTGAATGAGATAAGGAATAGCACTGGAGTCCTTGTATGATAGGAGGAATAGCAACTGCAGTCCCTGCATGATCTTAAAAAATAACATTGGAGTCCTTGTATGATTGGGTGTATAGTACAAGAGTCCTTGCATAATAGGGAAGAAAGCACCAGAGTCCTTACATGATATGTATATATATGATATGCATGAAATCTCTGTATGAAAGAGCAAAAAGCGCTATAGTCTTTGCATCATAGGGCAAATAGCACTAGAGTCCTTGCATGATAGGGTAAAAAGCACTGAGTCCTTGTATGATAGAGTGAACAACACTTGAGTCCTTGTATGACAGGGTGCCTAGCACTAGAGTCCTTGTTTTATAGGGTGAATAGCACCAGAGGCCTTGTTTGACAGGGTGAATAGCATTGGACGTCTTGTAAGATAGAGCTAATAGCACTAGAGTTCTTGTATGATAGGGTGAATAGCACTAGTCCTTGTATGATAGGGTAAATATTAAGAGACATTGTATGTTAGGGTGAATAGCACTAGGCCTTGTTTGATAGGGTGAATAGCACTGGAGTTCTTCTATGACAGGGTGAATAGCACAAGAGTTCTTGTATGATAGGGTGAATAGCACTAAAGTCCTTGTATGATAGGGTAAATATTTAAGCGGCATTGTATGCTAGGGTGAATAGCACTAGGCCTTGTTTGATAGGGTGAATATCACTGAGTTCTTGTATGACAGGGTGAATAGCACAAGAGTTCTTGTATGATAGGGTGAATAGCACTGGAGTCCTTGTATGATAGGGTAAATATTAAGAGGCATTGTATGCTAGGGTGAATAGCACTAGGCTTTGTTTGATAGGGTGAATAGCACTGAGTTCTTGTATGACAGGGTGAATAGCACTGGAGTTCTTTGATATGGTGAATAGCACTGGAGTCCTTGTATGATAGGGTAAATATTAAGAGGCATTGTATGATAGGGTGAAGAGCACTAGGCCTTGCATGATAGGGTGAATAGCACTGGGGTCCTTGTATAATAGGGTAAATATTAAGAGGCATTGTATGATATGGTGAATAGCACCAGAGGCCTTGTTTGATAGGGTGAATAGCACTAGGCTTTGTTTGATAGGGTGAATAGCACTGGAGTTCTTGTATGATATGGTGAATAGTACTAGGCCTTGTTTGATAGGGTAAATATTAAGAGGCATTGTATGATAGGGTTAATAGCACTAGGCTTTGTTTGATAGGGTGAATAGCACTAGTCCTTGTCTGGCAGGGTGAATAGCACTGGAGTTCTTGTATGATAGGGTGAATAGCGTAAGAGTTCTTGTATGACAGGGTGGATAGCACTGGAGTTCTTGTATAATAGGGTAAATATTAAGAGGCATTGAATTATAGGGTGAATAGCACTAGGCCTTGTTTGATAGGGTGAATAGCACTAGTCCTTGTTTCTCAGGGTGAATATCATTGGAGTTCTTGTATGATAGGGTAAATAGCATAAGAGTTCTTGTATGACAGGGTGGATAGCACTGGAGTTCTTGTATGATAGGGTGAATAGCACTGGAGTTCTTGTATGATAGGGTGAATAGTACAAGAGTTCTTGTATGATATGGTGAATACCACTGGGGTCCTTGTATGATAGGGTAAGTATTAAGAGTAGCTAATTAAGAGGCATTGTATGATAGGGTGAATAGCACTAGGCCTTGTTTGATAGGGTGAACAGCACTAGTCCTTATTTAACAGGGTGAATAGCACTGTAGTTCTTGTATGATAGGGTGCATAGCACCAGAGTCCTTGTTTGATAGGGTGAATAGCACTGGAGTCCTTGTATGACAGGGTGAATTGCACAAGAGTCCTTGTATGATAAGGTGAATAGCACTCAAGTCCTTGTATGATAAGGTGAATAGCACTCAAGTCCTTGTATGATAGGGTGAGTAGCACTGGAGTCCATGTATGACAGGGTGAATTGCACAAGTCCTTGTTTGATAGGGTGAATAGCACTCGAGTCCTTGTATGACAGGAAGAATTGCACAAGAGTGCTTGTTTGATAGGGTGAATAGCATTGGAGGTCTTGTCAGACAGAGTAAATAGCACTAGAGGCCTTGTATGATAAGGTGAATAGCACTCAAGTCCTTGCACCAGACTTACAGCTCAAGCAGGTAAAAACAAATGGAAATTAGCCTTTGTTTTATTAAACAATGTGTCAGTGAAAGAATAGGGAGAAAAACTGAAAATTTCTCTGAGACATAGTCCACTCCCTATTGTACAGCAACAAAAGCATATAAGTAACTGATAAGATAAAATGTTAAACTGGTGTTAGATAAAGATAATATAGGTAACTCCAAGCCATGTAAGATAATACCTTGCTCGTCATCCGACTTGCTCCCTTTGCTCTCCAAAAAAACATCATCCGATTTATTTTGTTTTCCACTAGGAAACTTTGCATCCCTTCTTAACACCTCAGATACACTTGATAATGAGAATTTACTCTTGTCTGATTTTGTCTTAGAAGTGTCATTAATTGCACTGTGTGGCTTGTAGTGTGAACCTGAGGATGATTTTTCACCATTCTTTGATGAAAAATCTGAACTTTTAGAAGAAAAATCTGCACTTTTAGGTGATGAGGGTGAAAGTTTGGAACATTTCGATGACAAATCTGTACTTCTTGGTGACAAAGCTCCTGTACTTTTTGGTGATGCTAGAGCAAAGTAGGACTTGGATTCTTCTGACTTTGTAAAAGATTCACTTGCTGATGTTTCTGTATTTGTAGCTGTAGACACATAATACTACATCATGCCAACAGTCATGCAACATATACAAGCAGAATAACATAGAAAAATACACAATATAAGCAATGTGGAACATTCTCCACTATAAAACAATCATACAGTATGTAAATAAAATGTGCCATTACATTCATGCAAACATCTATAAAGACAAGAGGGCCATGATGGCCCTATATCGCTCACCTGTTATCATTGCACTTGAGGACAAGAAGGTCCTCAGAAAAAATATCTAAGTCCACAAAGGACAGGAACAACAAAGAGAAGAAATTTAACCAAAAAGAAAAAAAAATCTTACAAGGTACAGATATGTCAAAATACACCTAAAAATTGGAGGTACCATCCAAGTTCTACCACAGAAAAGTGGTCTCGGTTTTTCCCTACGACCAATAATAAACAAGAAACGCGGCAATGCCACGAAACCAGTTTTTCAACACTTTTCATAAGAATAAACAAGAGTGCCAGAATGTCACAATATACGCCCATCACAGCAATTTCTTTACTCTAGCACCTGTATTTGCAGATGTAATTTTAATTTTGTGGTTGTTTAGTAATCATTGTAATTCTTTTGTTTTTCTAAGTCCACAAAAAAACTCCTTACCAGGTAGAGATACCTTAAAATACACCTAAAATTAGAAAGTAACAACTATGTTGTACCACAGAAAAGTGGTCTTGGTTTTTCCCCACGGTCAATTATAAAAAAGTTACAATATAAGTTATTTATAGTAACAACTAAGGGAAGTCAATCCTAAAAAAAAAAAAAAAAAAAAAAATTGGAGGTACCATCCATGTTGTACCACAGAAAAGTGGTCTCGGTTTTTCCCTACGGCCAATAATAAAAAAAGTTACTAAAAATAAGCTATTTATAGTAACGTAAAAAGGAAGTAATTAAAAAAAAGATTATTGTAAGTGAACAAAAGAAGGATCTGCCAAATAAATCTGTTGACATAAATGAAATTTCAGATCAGTATCTTCATTAGTTACGGAGATATACCCATTTTAATTTGAAACTAGAGCTATCACTAAAGGTGATGAATGTACCCCCCGCATGCACTGACACAGTACATTGCAATTTGACGCACACAAGATTGCATAATTATGTGGACTGTATGTATATAGACTGTATGTATACAGTACAGTAACAAAATACAAAGTCCCATAACTATGCAGAATATTTATCTAAAAGAATGTAACATGCACCATGCACAACTAGGGTTGGTACTGATCACTTGTGTGAAGTTTCATTAAATTGTGTGTAAGGGTTTGGTAGATTAGGCACGCACAAGATTGCATATGCAGACTGTATGTACATAGTATGTTAACAAGAAACATAGTCCCATAACTCTGCAATTTTTGTCGCTGAAAGAACCTAACATGCCCCATGCACAACTACTGTTGTTACTGATCACTTGTGTGAAGTTTCATTAAATTGTGTCAAGGGGATGAGAAGAGATGGTGCGCACAAGATTGTGTCTATGTATATAGTATAGTAACAAAAAAACAAAGTCCTATAACTCTGCAAATTTTTTTTCTGAAAGAACCTAACATGCCCCATGCACAACTATTGTTGTTACTGATCACTTGTGTGAAGTTTCATTAAATTGTGTCAAGGGGATGAGGAGAGATGGTGCGCACAAGATTGTGTCTATGTATATAGTATAGTAACAAAAAAAAAAAGAGTCCCATAACTCTGCAAATTTTTTTTCTAAAAGAACCAAACATGCCCCATGCACAACTACTGTTGGTACTGATCACTTGTGTGAAGTTTCATTAAATTGTGTCAAGAGGATGAGGAGAGATGGTGCGCACAAGATTGTGTCTATGTATATAGTATAGTAACAAAAAAACAAAGTCCCATAACTCTGCAATTTTTTTTTCTAAAAGAACCTAACATGCCCCATGCACAACTACTGTTGGTACTGATCACTTGTGTGAAGTTTCATTAAATTGTGTCAAGGGGATGAGGAGAGATGGTGCGCACAAGATTGTGTCTATGTATATAGTATAGTAACAAAAAAACAAAGTCCCATAACTCTGCAAATTTTTTTTCTAAAAGAACCTAACATGCCCCATGCACAACTACTGTTGGTACTGATCACTTGTGTGAAGTTTCATTAAATTCTGTCAAGGGGATAAGGAGAGATGGTGCGCACAAGATTGCGTCTACGGACAGACAGACAGACAACCTGAAACCAGTATACCCCCCCTTACAACTTTGTTGTCGGGGGGTACAATAAAGGGAGGTAATTTGACATAAAATCAGTCCATAGTTATCTACCCTGATTGGCTCAGTCCAACTAATGACAATAATGAAATTTCAAATAAGTCCTATAAGTACTTACTGATATAAATCCATTTTGATTATAATCAGGGGAGGTAATCAGATATAAAATAACTCTGGAACCTACGATTGGATCTGATTTGTCATGGAATCCAAGATTTATTGTTGTTGAAGATATTTTGGAAGTTTGTATCAAATAAAAACATAAATGAAGTATCTATATGGCTGCACAAGCCAAAATAGCCAATTTTGGACCTTTAAGGAGCCATAACTCTGGAACCCATGATGGAATCTGGCCAGTTCAAGAAAGGAACTTGTGGTAATACAAGTTGTGTGCAAGTTTGGTTAAAATCAAATCATAAATGAAGCTGCTATTGTGCAGACAAGGTCAAAATAGCTAATTTTGGCCCTTTCAGGGGCCATAACTCTGGAACCCATTAAGGGATCTGGCCGGTTTAAAAAAAGAACCGAGATCTTATGGTGACACAAGTTTTGTGCAAGTTTGATTAAATTTAAATCATAAATGAAGCTGCTATTGTGCAGACAAGGTCAAAATAGCTAATTCTGGCCCTTTCAGGGGCCATAACTCTGGAACCCATAATGGAATTTCGCCAGTTCAAGAAAGGAACCAAGATTTTATAGTGATACAAGTTGTGTGCAAGTTTGGTTAAAATAAAATCATAAATGAAGCTGCTATTGTGCAGACAAGGTTAAAATACCTAATTCTGGCCCTTAAAGGGGCCATAACTCTGGAACCCATATTGCAATCTGGCCAGTTCAAGAAAGGAACCAAGATCTTATGGTGATACAAGTTGTGTGCCAGTTTGGTAAAAATCAAGTAATAAATAAAGCTGCTATTGTGCAGACAAGGTCAAAATAGCTAATTTTGGCCCTTTCAGGGGCCATAACTCTGGAACCCATAATGGGCCAGTTCAAGAAAGGAACCGAGATCTTATGGTGATACAAGTTGTGTGCAAGTTTGGTTAAAATAAAATCATAAATGAAACCACTATCGTGCAGACAAGAAATTGTTGACGCACGCACGCACGCATGGACGGACTGACGACGGACGACGGACGAAGGGTGATCACAAAAGCTCACCTTGTCACTATGTGACAGGTGAGCTAAAAACATGCTTCCAAACCTGCATGCTACACCATTATAACAGGAATTTAGCAACATTACATACAAAAGCAAACTTTTAATTCAGTGCTAGGCAGGATTGTTGTGTCATTAATGATAATGTATACCATATCACAAAATAAATTGTCTTTCTCATTGTTTGTTTATCAGTATAGTTGAACTGCCATATAAAAAATGCTGACATCAGTCAGAATTCCAGGAAGCACTCAAGAACACAACAAAAATTCTGAGAACTAATTTAAGTAATTAGTCTAAAAATTAAAAGATGTAAACAACTGCCATTCTCAAATAATTCCTATCAAAAATGAACTTTCATCTTATCAAACATACTCCAATAATTTAAATCATCATCCATGTCATAACTAACAGTAACTCAACTATATATCACATACCATCAACTGACTTTGTGTCTGATCTGTCACCATCATCAGGCCACTGGTATGTCGGCTTATAGTTGTTTGTTGCTGAAATAAGCAATATTCTTTACAGTTTTAGCAGCATGTGTGGTAATTCAACTTACTGTGTGAATATGCATGAATATTATGATGAACATCTGCAGAAAAAAGGGAACTGCTGGTTTATTAAATGAATAAATTGTACATGCAAAGTGGAAATACAAGCATAAACTACATGTACCGAGAACTAAAATGTAACACGACACTTCATATCATTCAAGTTCTTACTTATTTTTTACATTTTACAACTTTGATGAAAATATAACTTTTTTTTTCTAGACAATATTACTGAAACAGAGAACTGATAATCCCTAGTCAAGAAGTTCTGCTTAAAATTTTCCAACTAAGTTTGCTATTTGTTAACTTACATAGTTTCAAATGGAGATATAAAGGAAATAAAAGTGTTTTATGAATGTGTACACCTATATTTCACTCCCTAAAATCCACAATGTCCTAACAGGTCAAGAGTTTTGAGAAAATTGACTTCAAAGTTTTTATTGTATATCTCTTTAACTACTGGGCCATAAACTATTTTACTATTAAAGTAAGAATGTTGCAAGTGTATTCCTAACACAGACATCTGTAAAACCTTTCTAAAAATACGCATGACTCCATTTTTGACATTGTAGAATTGAGGTGTTTATCTGGTTACTACTGCAATATTCTGAATTTTACACCACAGGCTCTTATAAAACATTTAATACTAAAAGTTACAATAAATCACAGTCTCTCTAATGACAAAATACATCTATTAACTCCTTGGGGCCGAAATGCGACTAAAGGCGCTATATTTTCTACCCCTGTAGCGTCGATATCCGACTATACGCGCATTATCTGGACTCCCCAGGACGGCGATTGACGAGTATAGTCGCGGCATCGAGATCATGCTGACTGCGTCACGTACTTGTTAATTTTTGATAATCCTGATAAAAGCAAAATCATTTTGCATACCAGCTATTATTTCTTAGATGTTATAATTATTAATTATGCTAATAATTAGTTTCCTTGTTAAAATAAATGTTTGTAAATATGCGGTAAAGGAAATAAAACAAGACAAACTCTGCTGTGTTTCGTTCATACTGTATTTGAAAAGATTAAAATAATGTCGGCTGTCAGAGATTTTTCTTTTTTCTTACATCATGCTGCTTTTGACGTATCAGTTCCGTCGGATGATGATTCTGACGATGAAATTTCATTATCAGAGAAATGAATGGTCGGAAAATGTTAAGTTTTAGAAAGCTGAAATATTCGTACACTTACATCGCATTAAACTCAAATGGATAAAAATAACACAGCAAAACAAGTTTCATACATAAAAATGTGTGTAAATAAATGTTTTTTGTAAATGTAATAATTCTTCAAAGATGGGTGTAAATATTACAACTTAACTGTCTCAGTGTGTGTCACACAACGTTTGTGTACATGTTTAGAAATTAATTATACATCAAAATAAACCATCAATATTCTCAAAAATGGGTGTTATTTTTTAGTAATGCTGATGTAAATACTCTTGTGTTAATAATGTATTTCTATTGGAATTTAATGTGTTTACATGTGAAAAAGGTAATAAAATCAGAAATGTTCAAATATTTATTAAACACAGTGTAAAAATGGTAAATGTTTCGAAGTGAAATTATTATTCTATTTGGATATAAGTTACGGGCGAAAGTGGATATATATATAAATATTTGTTCAAACTTGGAAGATTTTTAAGTATAGTTTGATTTACACCAATGTTAATAATATTTCCATGCATGATTTCAATTGACTGCATGTCAGAGTGATTATGCTCTAAGATCAGATAATGTTCTTCGATGTCAGGTGGCAATTCTTATCTCGCCGCAGCATGTATATTATGATATCGGCCTCAGGGAGTTAAACAAGATCAGGTCTAGGATACCTAAGAAGGAAACCAAAAGGTATTGCTACATATATTGTTTATTTGCTTTGATGAGGACTTTTTAAAGATTTCCTTATGTCAAATTTATGTTAAACTCATTGTCTCTTGTTTAAGCCTTGTACTTCAGAACAAGACATTTTTTAATAGGTACTTCCCGTGTTACTCTGTGAAGATCTGTGTCTTGAACTTTTGGAGAGTTCCTTGCCAAACCACTGACCCCTGTGTCTTGAACTTTGGAGAAGATATTCTAAAATTCTTTGCACATTTTGTTCAAGTTTAGTGAAGATCGGATGAGAAATGTTTGACTTAGAGCACTGACAAGAGTAAAAAGGCCAATTTTCGGTAATTCAAGGGCCATAATTCCGAAGTGCCTGGGCCGATTTGGCTAGTTATCGAACTTGGCCGAGGACTTATTGGCAAACACATTTTGTTCAAGTTTGGTGAAGATGGATGAGAAATGTTGTGCGGACAAGATTTGTGACAGACACATAGACACACACACAGACAGGAGTAAAGCAATATGTCTTCCACACCACTGTGTGGGGGGAGACATAATCAGCAGAAGTAAGATATTTCTGGGATAATCAGTGGAACACCAGTCTAAGCAAGGTTTTTCAGGGAAGTGGAACATCAGTCTAAGCAAGGTATTTCAGGGACAACAACACCACACAGTCAATTAAAACAACGTAAATACAACACTATAATCATACTGGTGTTTGTGTCTGTACAGAATTATAGAAAACAGAAAAATACTGTTGTCAGAACACAATACATGTAGCATAAATACAACACTTTACACAATCTCAGCTATTAAAACAACAATGAAATATTAGACATGGCATTGGTAAATTCTGCAATTTGTATAAATCAGATTGAACTTACTCCAATCTAAACTGTATGCAAAAAAAATCAGGTGAATATGAAACAAAAGGCCCAACTGGGCTTAAACTGCTCATTTGAGGACCATGATATTTAGACCTTGCTTCTGAGCAAGTTTGGTGAACATTCATTGAACAATTCATTAAAAGTTATTTATAGATTTTTTTCCCCTTTACTGTGGTAGCCCCTAACAGCAGTCAGACTAAAGCATTTGTACAAATATGAGGGAGATATAAAGATGCTACAGAACAGTTTTGTGTAGATTCATCAAGCTGTTTATGAGAAGAAATCATTTACAGTTTTTATTTCATTTTAAGCTCTTGCAGTGTCCAGAAGGGCCCAACTGGAACCACTGTCCCAAGTTGGGCGAGGACTACAAGAGGATGCAACAGCCAAATGTGCTGAAGATCTGTCAATTGGTTCAAGAGAGGTTGCTTAAAAGATTTCCTTACTTTTAACTCTAGCAGCTCCTAAAAGGAGCCAAGATCCACTACTTGAAAAATCAAAGATAGAACCAATGATGTTACAGACTAAGTTTTGTTGAGATCCTTAAATTGGTTCATGAGAAGATGTTGCTAAAAGGTTTTTCTATTCTCTGGCAGCCCGTAAAAAACAAGAGAGGGCATTACAATGATGCTGCAGATGAAGTTTGGCAATCCATCCAGTGGATCACAAGAAAAAGTCATTTAAAGGTTTCTTTCTCTTTTTGTAGCTCTGACGGCCCTTAAAAAGAGCCAAGCAGAATTATTTGAATAAAACTGAGTGAGGGCCACAAAAGGATGCTACATACTAAGTTTGGTGACGATCTATCAAGTGGTTCATAAAAAGAAGTTGTTTAAAGCTTTTTTGATTCTTTAATCTGGCTGGCCCTACAACATGCCAAGTAGATAGAAGCCCATGCCAGGGTGCTATTGACCAACTTTGGGGTATTTCTGACCTTCACTCTCAGAGAAGATAATGTTAAAGTAAAATTGTTGACGCAGAACGATGGATGCCACATTATACACCTATACTAATAGCTCACTCTGAATATAATTCAGGCATGCTAAAAACAGAGCCAATATGGGATTCAAGTGTTATGTTTGTGTACCAAGACAGAGCTTATATGGAAAAGTCACTTCATTTTCATTTTCAAATGAACGGATATGGACAGAAGCAGCTTCAGGACACATGAAATAACCGCTTCATTTAAGGGTAATTGTTTCATACAAATCATTTGGATGTTTCTCATGTAAAATAATTTGATTTGATATTGGCCTTCAGCCAATACAACAACTGGACAAATAACAAGAACAATACAAGAGCTGTCATAGGAGACAGCGCGCTCGACTATTTCGATGCTCGGGATAGTGAAACTGGGCACATCTGAGGATGCTGGAGCTGTCACTGGAGTGTTTAAAGACTCCTATGGTGGATGAAGATATTGGACAACAGCTTGAGTCTGTGTCAAAAATATTAAGTAATAAGAGAGATAAAAATCAAAGGCCTGAAGGGCCTGAGTCGGCTAATGATTGATGTACTGACAGTATAGTCTACCAGTTTCAGTTTGTTTTCAGTTTTTTTCCCCAACTAAAGAGAGATTTTGTTACAATAAATGAAATGAACATTCGGTCGATGCCTAGTAAAACTTTGATTGACATTATACAAGTATTTAAACCCAATATATTTCTCTAAAATTGAAGTGGCTCGCAGAAATAAAAATGTTGAAAGTACAAACTACAATTTGACAGCTGACACTTAGATACTGCCCATGACTTTATATATTTTTCCAGTAAACATTTGCCTCCGGCATTGCCAGAAGAGGCAATTATCGGCTGGTATATATTCGCACATGATAAAATTTGAATATGACAATTTATAATATTAAAATTTTACAGCGCGGATTGCCACATACAATTTGTAACGGATGGACGAAAGAACTGATATTTTACAGATATTATAATGGGCCTGGCGATAGCCTTGTCATATGTTAGGTATTGTTAAATCATATTATAAATGATGTCAATTTAAAGTATACTTACTTTTGCGTTTAGTGTCAATATATAGTGTAACAGATATTAATAAATGCAGTTCTTTTTTAGTTAAAACTATCATTTATTCTATTTCAGACTTGTTAACCCCTTAAAAATCATGTCTGTTATCCCGAAGTCCATCCACTTTCAATTATCCATTTTGATTCATGTAGACAGACAGGCCCAGACTGGGCAGAAAATTGTTTGAGCCATTTTTACGTGGTTGGTAGCAGGGTGGGTGTGGGGAGGGGTGTTTCTTTCCGCTTTAAATTGCAGTCAGATTTTGAAACGGGCATTGCGGCAGGTGGTAAAAGGGCAAATGTATCAAACTGTAAAGTGGCAATATGGGGGAAGGGTCTGGGAGGATACCCCTTCCTGCAAGTAGGGTTTGGGGTATTACCACAAGAAATTTTTGAATATGCAGACCCTTGATACAGCCTTTGGTGCGACTTTAACTGAAAATCTGTTTCAATTTCTAAATATTACCTAGATTCTTTCTAGTATTACAATATCCAAAGTATGACTGTCACTTCATCTTTTTACTTTCAGATCATGCCTCAGGACTAGAATACGAGTCTGTCATAGATTATATGTAGGTGTAATAAAAATAAATTCTAGAATCATTTCTGTTACAATAATATCTATCATGTATGTTACTTGAATGTTAAAATTTCATAACACAGCTCGATATTTACCCAAAATATTATATCCAGATACGATTACACTTTTCTCCAGTTTCAACAATATATTTTACAAAATGTGATGATACGAACCCATATAGCAGCAATTGGCAGTATCTGACATTGAAGTTTACGGTTAAATTACCTCTTATTTAAATCTTTTCATAAAAAAATTGTTTCGTTTCGTCAAAGCAGCAAAACATAGACGATCTACTTTCGATTTCAAAAACTACAAGAAAATACAATTTAATGTTTCGCCGATTTGTTTATTTCTTGAAAAATAAGAATTAATATCATTTTTAATATCAGTAGTAACTAAACAAACCAGTAAGAGCTTCTTCTTCCGATAATTTATCCGTTTACTGACTGCAAAATTCAACCCACGCAAAGTCGTAGAAGCGTTGTTATAAACAGGTCACGCTTGTTCGCCGAGAAGTGTCCAGAATGTAGTTATGATTCATCCGCGAAGTCTCGCGGAAGAATTAACGTACTGCACATATCTTATTCGGGTCATTTAAAATGAAGCTGTCATAATTTAATTTCATCGATGTGGTAAACTCTTTGATAAGAGACATTCCAATGCTTTCAGAGGTACCCACTCAATAAAATACTAGCAGTATGTTCTGGAACTATATTTTGTCTTTTGCTGGATGTTACGCAAGCTTTGTAAGCCTGCGCAATTCATAAAATGCACAGCACAATAAATTTGTTATTTGCGCAATGATTTTAAAGATTATTTTTTGAAACGGACAGGGTAACAAATGGATAATTTGGCTAATAAGTTAATATGCAGTTTTTATTTGAATTTGTGAACATCATATTTGCTATTTTGTGACAAAACGGCATAAAATTCGTCACCATAATCATATGCGCAAATGTATTACCAAATCCCGCCGAATCGTTATGCGTGTTTATGCTTAATGAGTTACCGCGGAAGAAAATACGTGGCTTTATTCGAGTATTGCACAATTAGAAGTCATAAATATGACAGATTACATCGTAATTTGGTCATAGCAAATAGGATTGACATAAATGAACTTCATTCGATCAAAGAACTCTTTGAAATTAGAGACAATCCAATGGAACTACATCACTTCGCTGTGTTGTGAGGCCATTTAAGAATGAGAAATCGTGCGATAGCAAGGACTTGTCAAACGCTTCACAGCGTTTAGCCGACTCAATGAAGTGTATCAAAACACTCAATAAGTATAATTCTAAGCAAAAAGGGGATATAATTCATAAAAAGCAAGAGTTATGCACCTTGTGTCATATGATGTGGGTGATGATGTGGAACAACTACTTCAAGTTTGAATCAAATCCATTTAGTAATAATTGAGACATAGTGAAAATGAATCAAATTAACCTTAAATTCTAAGTAAAAGGGGGCATAATTCATGAAATATTGGTGCCAGAGTTATGCACCTTGTGTCATATGATGTGGGTGATAAGGTGGAATAGTTTAGTAATAACTGAGATAGAGTGAAAGTGCATCAAAACTTTAACCTGAAATTCTAAGTAAAAAGTGGGGGGGGGGGGGGGGTATAATTCATGAAATATTGGTGTAAGAGTTATAGTCCTTGTGTCATATGATGTGAGTGATGATGTTAAACAACTACTTTAAGTTTAAATCAAATTCATTTAGTGGTAACTGAGATATAGTGAAAGTGCATCAAAAGTTTAACCTGAAATTCTAAGTAAAAAAGGGTGGATAATTCATTAAATATTGGTACCAGATTTATGGACCTTGTGTCATATGATGTGGGAGATGATGTGGAACAACTACATTCAGTTTGAATTAAATCCATTTAGTATTAACTGAGATAGAGCGAAAGTGCATCAAAACTTTAACCTGAAACTCTAAGTAAAAAGGGGAGATAATTCATGAAAAACTGGTGTGAGAGTTATTGCTCTTGTGCCATATGATGTGGATTATGATGAGGAATAACTATTTAAAGTTTGAAGTAAGTAATTACAGAGTTAAAGAGAAACTGCATCAAAACTTAAACACAAGTTGCGGACGCGGAAGGATGCCGACGCCAGGTTGAGTAGGACAGCTCTCCATACTTTGTATAGTCAAGCAAATAAAATCACTTAACACCATTATTGGAAAATGTTTTCTATTATTCCTAAAACATGTCTCATTGATTTTATAGGTTTCGAATAGATTTGATGACAATGACAAGATGATAACCAAAATTCATTCCTTTAAATGATTTCAACTCACATCTTACTTGTTACTTTTACCTGAAGTGTTGGTCCAAGGTTACCTTTCTAATCTGATGTTACCTTTATGCCTGGTGAAATATTTATTGTTAGGCCATACCAAATTGATATGTCGTTCGTCGGAACTACTGCATCAATAATTCCATTCCCGAGAAAAAAAAAAAATAATTACCCGCCCGCACGTACATAAAAATCTCCGAAAAAAAAATTTTTTTTTCGATTACGCGGTCCGGAATAATAACGGCAAAACAGGTTTTATCGCTGTTTTAATGCGTCAAAGTGATATTGATCGGATTTCATGCGTCCGTAATACATGTAGCTGATGATCCAAACTCAAAAAAGTCAGGAATTATGGTGTTGTTCATCATCTGTTTTAAATCTGAAGTGTCTGTGCTAGTGCCACACATGGCCTTCGATGTGCCGGTAGGTAATTCTACTTTTGTTCAATACAGTGAAAAGAACGAAGTCCGACTTGTAAGACGTGCACGGGGATGCAGTTAAAATATTTGGAAATATTGTTCAGATATAAAGTTTCCAAACCATTTGTTATCAGTTGTTTAATTCAGCATGTTAGATCTAGAGCCCAAAGCTGAGGCCAACTACTATCTTAAAAAAATCCTGACCGACCTATCACATTGTGTCGACCCAAAGTTTTTTGAACGTAACTCCTTTAAATAGTACATCAGTCAGATATTCTATCAAAAAGCATTTAGTCAATTTAGAAATTGTTTCGCTTTTCAAATAAGTAGTGTTGGTACGAAAATAATTTCTAACAAATTCTGTCCTTTTGTAACCACAGTTTTGCCTGTTTGTACACATGATGCCAGGATATATTTGAAATTGGCTGTAAATTGATTGAACGAAAGAAACTGAAAAAAAAAACCCAGACTTCCCCAACTCTAAATTTCTAATTCAGTCAAAGCACAACAAACAACACTTTTAAGGGTGGTCATATTGGGATCGTTCTTTGTCCGTCTGTTATTATTTTTGCCTGAAATGAATCTCTACCACAAAAGCTTAAGCTAGCCTGATCGTGATCTGTTAAAAATTATTCCAAAGGGATTCGAGCAATGTCTAAGCATCTGTATGCCCAATTCTGTCAGGTCTCACTGGTCAAGTGGTTTATTACTTCCCCTGTCACCTCTATGGGTTGGAGTTCCACTAGGGGCACAAATTTGTTCATGTGTCAAAGCCATCTAACTGTGTTTCAGAAGAAATGTTATTCCACACAATCATGTGCCTGTTTTGTCTTAAATATTCCTCATCCTGTGCCATTAAATAAGCACGTCTTCAGATTAATGTAGAAAAATCAAAATAAAAAATAAGACACTCATTCCTTAGTAATTAAAATTACAAAATAAAAAAAAAGTGATTCATTGAGTTCTGCCAAGAATTTATTTGCAAAATCATTCATGTAGTCTTTAAAACATATAGAAAAGCTATGTACTGTGTTACCCACACTGTAAATATTTGATTTCTGTGTTATTTCTAAAGAAATGTTAACTTTATATATAATCATAACCGCCTCCTCAAGGGTTCAAGCTGGGGAAAAAAATAAAAAAAGCCCGCTCGCTCCATGTAAAATCTACCCGCCTCTGAAAAAATCAAAATTGAGAAAAAAAAAAATAAAATAAAAATTTCGTTCGCCCGCTCCTATTTTTTTTGAAAATTTTCCGAAGAACTATTAATCAATTTGGTATGGCCTTACAAGAGGGCCATGATGGCCCTATATCGCTCACCTGTTATCATTGCACTTGAGGACAAGAAGGTCCTCAGAAAAAATATCTAAGTCCAAAGGACAGGAACAACAAAGGGAAGAAATTTAACCAAAAAGAAAAAAAAATTCTTACAAGGTACAGATATGTCAAAATACACATAAAAGTTGGAGGTACCATCCATGTTGTACCACAGAAAAGTGGTCTCGGTTTTTCCCTATGGCCAATAATGAAAAAGTTACTAAAAATAAGCTAATTATAGTAACGTAAAAGGGAAGTAATTAAAAAAAAAATTATTGTAAGTGAACAAAAGAAGGATCTGCCAAATAAATCTGTTGACATAAATGAAATTTCAGATCAGTATCTTTATTAGTTACGGAGATATACCCATTTTAATTTGAAATAAAGGGAGGTAATTTGACATAAAATCAGTCCATAGTTATCTACCCTGATTGGCTCAGTGCAACTTATGACAATAATGAAATTTCAAATAAGTCCTGTAAGTACTTACTGATATAAATCCATTTTGATTACAATCAGGGGAGGTAATCAGATATAAAATAACTCTGGAACCTACGATTGGATCTGATTTGTCATGGAATCTAAGATTTATTGTTGTTGAAGATATTTTGGAAGTTTGTATCAAATCTAACCATAAATGAAGTCTCTATATGGCGGCAAAAGCCAAAAGAGCCAATTTTGGACCTTTAAGGGGCCATAACTCTGGAACCCATGATGGAATCTGGCCAGTTCAACAAAAGGAACCAAGATCTTTTGGTGATACAAGTTGTGTGCAAGTTTGGTTAAAATAAAATCATAAATGAAGCTGCTATTGTGCAAACAAGGTCAAAATAGCTAATTTTGGCCCTTTCAGGGGCCATAACTCTGGAACCCATTAAAGGATCTGGCCGGTTCAAGAAAGGAACCAAGATCTTATGGTGATACAAGTTTTGTGCAAGTTTGATTAAATTCAAATCATAAATGAAGCTGCTATTGTGCAGACAAGGTCAAAATAGCTAATTTTGGCCATTTCAGGGGCCATAACTCTGGAACCCATAATGGAATCCGGCCAGTTCAAGAAAGGAACCAAGATCTTATGGTGATACAAGTTGTGTGCCAGTTTGGTAAAAATCAAATCATAAATAAAGCTGCTATTGTGCAGACAAGGTCAAAATAGCTAATTTGGGCCTTTCAGGGGCCATAACTCTGGAACCCATAATGGGATCTGACCAGTTTAAGAAAGGAATCGAGATGTTATGGTGATACAAGTTGTGTGCAAGTTTGGTTAAAATAAAATCATAAATGAAACCACTATCATGCAGACAAGAAATTGTTGACGCACGGACGGACGGACTGACGGCGGACGACGGACGAAGGGTGATCACAAAAGCTCACCTTGTCACTATGTGACAGGTGAGCTAAAAACGAGCATACAAACAGTGGATCAGTAATGCAACAATCAGTTCATAAAACCAACTATTTGTTTCTCATTTTTGCAGGCCTTTATTGGAGACTAACTTGCAGATGTTTACAGAAATATGTTAGTACCTGTTTAGTGTTAAAAAAAAAAGAGTTGAAACTATTCACATGAATCAGAATAAAAGTATACCTTCTTTTTTCTTTGTTCTGTGTAAACTTCTATACATCTGTTTATACCAATCATGTTGTTTCTCTTCCTCAACATTCTGAAGGTAACAAACAGGACAATGTGTTTCATATGGCATTTGCTAATACTTGCGTTTATGCCTCAGACAGCCATGGAAGTCAGTTATCAGTCAGAATGAGCATATGGATGTCCCAGACACCTCTTCATGCAAAACACTGTTTTCAGATAAATTACTTCCTCACTGATTTACACAAAGATATAGCAATATGTAACAAAAGCAGTCCAAAAAGCAACCATAGCCCCTGTCACAGTGTTTTAAACCAGAACAGGGGTTAAATTAGTAATTAAGGAAGCAGAAGTTATGGACAAAATAGTGTGATGACATAGGGAAAGACAGACAGACAGACAGACAGACAGACAGATGGACTGCATTACTGTATGACTCTCTTGCTTTCATATCAACAAGCAAATGCAGTGAACTTACATCATTCTTCTGCCGAATAAGTTGCTCTGTGAATGAGAGGACTATATTTTTAAAGAAACCTAAGTTTCAGATATACACAAGTTACGTATAAAAGGACCGTGCAACAGTTTGTTAGTTAATCAAAGAGAAAAACTTTGCTCTACAGTGAACTATATTTGTACCAAGTTCCATGAATATACATCAATACGGTAGGTAACTTTATTTTGCTTTAACCAAAAAGAAAAAGAAATTCTTACAAGGTACAGATATGTCAAAATACACCTAAAAATTGGAGGTACCATCCATGTTGTACCACAGTAAAGTGGTCTCGGTTCTTGCCTATGGCCAATAATAAAAAAATTACTAAATAAGCTATTTATAGTAACATAAAAGGGAAGTGATTAAAAAAAATTATTGTAAGTGAACAAAAGAAGGATCTGCCAAATAAAAACAAGAGCACTGCAATGCAACGCAAATGCAGAGCAATATACACACAAAACAAATTCATATGACCTTTGACGCCTAAGTGTGACCTTGACCTTGAAGTGAGCCATCCGAAACATGCGCTCTGCACATCGTTTCGATGAGGTGAACATTTGTGTCAGGTTTCTTTGAAATCCTTCAAGGGGTTCAAGAGTGACAGAGCAAAAGGGAAATTGCTAACCAACAGACAGACAGACGGACACCGAGGTGATAACAGAATACGTCCCTTCGGGCGTATAAAAAGGAATCGAGATCTTATGGTGATACAAGTTGTGTGCAAGTTTGGTTAAAATCAAATCTTAAAAAATGAAGCTGCTATTGTGCAGACAAGGTCAAAATACTAATTTTGGCCCTTTCAGGGGCCATAACTTTGGAACCTATTATGGGATCTGGCCGGTTCAAGAAAGGAACCAAGATCTTATGGTGACACAAGTTTTGTGAACATTTTTGGTCAATTTTGAGGTGGATGGAAAACGAAAGTAGAGTTTACATCGACACCGGTAATAAATTTTACCTCCGCGGCGGAGAGCAGCATCCGTCTTGCGGAACTATCGATTTTTGTTTTACCACTAAAATATTGTTTTATTTATTGTTTTTTCTTTTTTAATTAAATATTTTGAATAAATTGAAAGCAACTGTTTCAATATTTCGGAATGGTAATTTTTAAAATGACATGAGCTTCTCAATTCAAACCGATAAAAGGTGTGATAGTATTTTTGTTACGATTATGGCCAGTAATTACCGTAGTAATTGTAGTTGGTTCAAAAGCTCACATGAGCTTATGTTGTACTTGTCTGATGTCTTGCTGACTTTAAATAAATCTAATCTGATCTATCTTATCTTAATTACCGGCAATTAGCGTATCACCTCGTGTCAATTTGGTTGTTCACAGTTTGATCTCGTTTAAAGATAGTACTCGATCTTTAATTAGTATCATAATTTTTGTGATTTTTAAATATTTCTTTCTTCAAAATACTTTTTAAATTTATATGAAATCAATTTTGTTTGAAAGAAAAATCAACCACTCAATCTTTTACAGAACGTAACGGCAATCTTAGATTTTAGCGGTGACAGTTAGTGCGGAGAGTAGTTTCCCTTTACCAAAATGGCGAAAATCGGAAACAAAACTTGTTTTGAAGTTGGAAAACCGTCTATACCTGTGTATAATGTGCACCCACGATTCGGGGGTGGTCCCGGGGGTAAAAAAACTGCGCATTATACATGTGAATCTACGGTACTTTTTGAATTAAAAGCATTTTCAATTTTTTCTCTCTAAAAAATCAAGTGGAACAAGAGCTGTCACTAATGGTGACAAATGCCCGCCGCAGCACCTTGACCTTTGACCTGGTGACCTTGACCTTTGACCTGGTGACCCCAAAGTCAGTAGGGGTCGTGTACTCAATAAGATCTATCAGCATGTGAAGTTTGAAGGTCCTGGGTGCAGTGGTTCGCGAGTAAAGTGCCTTCATGCAAAAAGTTAATGTGACGAACGAATGAACTAACGGACGGACAGTTGAAAACTAATATGCCTCCCTTCGGGGGCATAAAAACACTGCTTTTAGTTGGTCAAGGGGGATAATAATACATGCCAGCAAAGGTCCTTTGCTAATTAATAATAACATGAGGTGAATCTAGCTTAAGGTAGTTCTGCACGTTTGATAAACCAGAAGTGATGGCGTAACGTCATTTATCCGGAAAACGTAGAACAAGAGGATAATGATGACCCTATATCACTCACCTGTTAAACTTGGCCTTGGAATCATCAAGACAAACATTCTGACCAAGTTTCATGAAGATAGGGTCATAAATGCGGCCTCTCAAGTGTCAACAAGCATTTCCTTTGATTTGAGTGGTGACCTATTTTTGATCCCACATGACCCAGTTTCGAACCTGACCTAGGAATCATAGATAAACATTCTTACAAAGTTTCATGAAGATAGTGTCAGAAGTATGGCCTCTAGAGTGATAACAAGCTTTTCCTTTGATTTGAGCGGGTGACCTAGTTTTTGATCCCACATGACCCAGTTTCAAACTTGACCTAGAGATCATCAAGATAAATATTCTGACCAAGTTTCATGAAGATAGGATCATACATGTGGCTTCAAGAGTGTCAACAAGCTTTTCCTTTGATTTGACCAGGTGACCTAGTTTTTTACCCCATATGACCCCGTTTTGAACTTGGCATAGGAATCATCAAGATAAACATTCTTACAAAGTTTCATGAAGATAGGGTCATAAATGTTGCCTCTAGGCTGTTAACAAGCCTTTCCTTTGATTTGACCTGGTGACCTAGTTTTTGACCCCCACATGACCCAGTTTCTATGTTGGCCTAGGGATCAGCAAGATAAACATTCTGTGCAAGTTTGTATCAAATCAAAGCATAAATGAAACTTCTATATGACTGAATAGGCCAAAATAGAAAATTATGCCCCTTTCAGGGGCAGTAACTCTAAAATCCATGATGGAATCTATCTGGTTTTCGAAAGGAACAAGATCTTATTGTGACTTGAGTTGTGTGTAAGTGTGGTTAAAATCAAATGTAAAATGTCACTTCTACCGTGTTCACAAGGTAAAAATTAACAAATTTTGGCTCTTTCTGGGGTCACTTAGGGGCCATAACTCCAAAACCTATGATTGGATCTGATACATTCATCATGGAATCCAAGATCTATTGTTGTTAAAGATATTTTGCAAGTTTGTATCAAGTCAAACCATAAATGAAGTCTCTATATGGCTGCAAAAGCCAAAATAGCATATTTTGGCCCTTTAAGGGCCACAACTCTGGAATCCATGATGGGATCTGGCCAGTTTTCAAAGGAACAGAGAATATGCCAATACAAGTAGTTGTGCCAGTTTGAATAAAATAAATTGCAAAAATGTGGTTTCTATAGTGTTTACAAGCCAAAATAGCAAATTTTGGTTCTTTAAGGGGCCATAACGCTGGAACCCATGACGGGATCTGGCCAGTTTTATGCTAATAAAAGTTGTGTGCAAGTTTGGTTTAAATCGATTGCAAAATGTGGTCTCTATCATGTTCACAAAAAATTGTGGACGGACGGACTAAGGACGATCACAAAAGCTCACCTTGTCACTATGTGACAGGTGAGCTAAAAAAGCATAGGGACATATATATTTTATTTCAACACATTATATGCCATATGTTTATTTACAACTGTGAGAAGTTTCATTAAAATCTACATTGTACAAAAAAATTTTATCATGAAAATGTTATGAACAATGTTATGAACGTTGTGATTTTCCCATAGACTCCCATTATGAAAAATTGCGTGAGGTCTAAATTTTTCAAATCAGTCTAGCAAAAAAATCCAAGCACACAACCCTATCTCTTCTCTTTGCTGAATTTTCTAAGTATATTCTGAAATCTGAAAAATTAAGAGTTTAATCAAATTCTAAAACATTTCGATCCTAACATGCAGAACCCATTATGGGATCTGGCCGGTTCAATAATGGAACCAAGATCTTTTGGTGACACAAGTATTGTGCAAGTTTGATTAAATTCAAATCATAAATGAAGCTGCTATTGTGCAGACAAGGTCAAAATAGCTAATTCCAGCCCTATCAGGGGCCATAACTCTGGAACCCATTAAGGGATCTGGCCGGTTCAAGAAAGGAACGAAGATCTTATGGTGACACAAGTTTTGTGCAAGTTTGGTTAAAATCAAATCATAAATGAAGCTGCTATTGTGCAGACAAGGTCAAAATAGCTAATTCTGACCCCTTCAGGGGCCATTACTCTGGAACCCATAATGGAATATTGCCAGTTTCAGAAAGGAACCAAGATCTTATCGTGATACAAGTTGTGTACAAGTTTGGTAAAAATCAAATCATAAATAAAGCTGCTATTGTGCAGACAAGGTCAAAATTGCTAATTCTGGGCCTTTCAGGGACCATAACTCTGGAACCCATAATGGAATCTGGCCAGTTCAAGAAAGAAATCAAGATCTTATAGTGATACAAGTTGTGTGCAAGTTTGGTAAAAATCAAATCATAAATAAAGCTGCTATTGTGCAGACAAGCTCAAAATAGCTAATTTTGGCCCTTTCAGGGGTCATAACTCTGGAACCCATAATGGGATCTGGCCAGTTCAAGAAAGAAACCAAGATCTTATGGTGATACAAGTTGTGTGCAAGTTTGGTTAAAATAAAATCATAAATGAAACCACTATCGTGCAGACAAGAAATTGTTGAGGGACGGACTGACGACGGACGAAGGGTGATCACAAAAGCTCACCTTGTCACTATATAAAAAAGGGGGCATAATTCATGAAATATTGATGCCAGAGTTATAGTCTTTGAGTCATATGATGTGTGTGATGATGTGCTACAACTATTCTAAGTTTGAATAAAATCCATTTGTTAAAAACAGATATAGAGTGAAAGTGCATCAAAACTTTAACCTGAAATTTAATTAAAAAGGGGGCATAATTCATGAAATATTGGTTCCAGAGTTATGAGCCTCGTGTCATATGATGTGGGTGATGATGTTGAACATTTGTTTTATCTCTGAATGAAATCCCTTCTGTAATAACAAAGATATTGTGAAAATGCATCAAAATTAGCCTAAAATTCTAAGTAAAAAGGGGGGCATAATTCATGAAAAATTGGTGTAAGAGTTATGGACCTTGTGTCATATGATGTCTATGTGGAACAACTATTTTAAATTTAAATCAAATCCCTTCTGCAATAACAAAGATATAGTGAAAATGCATCAAAATTAACCTGAAATTCAAAGTAAAAGGGGGTATAATTCATGAAATATTGGTGCTATAGTTATGCACCTTGTGTCATATGATGTGGAACAAATATTTTAAGTTTGAATCAAATCCGTTCAGTAACAAGGCAGTCTGAAAGACAGCTAAATCCCCCGCCACTGCTATAGATAGTGAAAGGGTAAACCTTTGATTTTAGCTGTGACCTTGACCTTGAACTGACATGGCTGACTCATGAATTCTGCACAACATCTTGATGAGGTGATCATTTGACCAAAGTTTCATGAAAATCCTTCAAGGGGTTTAGGAGATACAGAGCTGAAACCTTTGACCTTCAGTTGTGACCTTGACCTTGAGTTGACATGGCTGACTCATGAGTTCTTGATGAGGTGATCATTTGACCTAAGTTTGATGAAAATCCTTCAAGGGGTTAAGGAGATACAGAGTGGACACCAAATGGAAGGCTCAAACCTTCGACCCTTAGTTGTGACCTTGACCTTGAGCTGGCATGGTTGACTCATAATTTCTGCACATCGTTCTGATGAGGTAATCATTTGACCCAAGTTTTATAAAATTCCTTCAAGGGGTTTAGGAGATATAGAGCGGACATAAAATGGCAGGCTCAAACCTTTGACCTTGAGTTGTGACCTTGACCTTGAACCGACAAGGCTGACTCATGGGTTCTGCACATCGTCTTGATGAGGTGATCATTTGACCCAAGTTTCATGAAAATCCTTCAAGGGGTTTAGGAGATATGGACCGGACACGATTTTGTTATGGACGGAAGGACGGATGGACGGACGCAGACCATTCCTATAATCCCTCCGCCACGGCAGGGGATTAAAAACTGAGATAGAGTGAAACTGCACCAAAACTTTAACCGGAAGTTCTAAGTAAAATGGGGGGATAACTAGAAATTGCTTTTGTAAAAAAGCACATGTCTGCCCCAATGCAAAGTCCTATAGGCAAGAAGTCAATAGGGGTCAGGAGCGAAAGTCAAAGAGACACTTTTGAAAGTCAAAGAGACCCCAAAATCAATAGGAGTCATCTACTCTGCATGTTCAATCATCCTATGAAGTTTCAACATTCTGAGTCAAGTGGTTCTCAAGTTATTGATCGGAAATTGTTTTCCATGTTCAGGCTCCTGTGACCTTGACCTTTAACAGAGTGACCCCAAAATCGATAGGGGTCATCTACTCAGCATGTTCAATCATCCTATGAAGTTTAAACATTCTGGATCAAGAGGTTCTGAAGTTATTGATCGGAAATGGTTATCAATGTTCAGGCCCCTGTGACCATGACCTTTAACGGAGTGATCCCAAAAACAATAGTGGTCATTTATTCTGCATAAACAATCATCCTATGAAGTTTCAACATTCTGGGTCGAGTGGTTCTCAAGTTACTGACTGGAAATGGTTTTCAATGTTCAGGCCCCTGTGACCTTGACCTTTAACGGAGTGACTCCAAAATCAATAGTGGTCATCTACTTTGCATGTACAATCATCCTATAAAGTTTCAACATTCTGGGTCAAGTGGTACTAAAGTTATTGATCGGAAATGGTTTTCAATATTCAGGCCACTGTGACCTTGACCTTTGACGGAGTGACCCCAAAATCAATAGGGGTCATCTACTCTTCATGACCAATCATCCTATGAAGTTTCAACATTCTGGGTCGAGTGGTTCTCTAGTTATTGATCGGAAATGGTTTTCAATGTTCAGGCCCCTGTGACCTTGACCTTTGACGGAGTGATCCCAAAATCATTAGGGGTCATCTACTCTTCATGACCAATCACCCTATAAAGTTTCAACATTCTGGGTCAAGTGGTTCCCTAATTATTGATCGGAAATGGTTTTCAATGTTCAGGCCCCTGTGACCTTGACCTTTGACAGAGTGACCCCAAAATCAATAGGGGTCATCTACTCTTCATGACCAATCATCCTATTAAGTTTCAACATTCTGGGTCAAGTGGTTCTCTAGTTATTCATCGGAAATGGTTTTCGATGTTCAGGCCCCTGTGACCTTGACCTTTGACAGAGTGACCCCAAAAACAACAGGGGTCGTCTACTCTAGCAGCCCTACAACCCTATGAAGTTTGAAGGTTCTAGGTCAAATGGTTCTCCAGTTATTGCTCGGAAATGAAGTGTGACGTACGGACGGACGTACAGGGCAAAAACAATATGTCTCCCCCAGGGGGGGGAGACATAATTAATAAAATATTGATGCAAGAGTTATGGCCCTTGTGCCAAATGATGTGGGTAATGATGAGGAATAACTATTTTAAGTTTGAAGGAAATCCATAAGTAATTATAGAGATAAAGAGAAAACAAAAGCTGTCCATAAGACAGCTAGTGCTCAACTATTCGTTGTCACAGAAGCAGGAATATTAATCTAATATTAAAATATCAATAGAGTTTCAACCAAAACTTTAACCAGAAGTTTTCTAAGTCCAAAAGAGGGCATAATTTGCCCAAAATACAAGTCAGAGTTCTGAGACTTGATGCAATCAAGTAGTTTTATAACCCCTAAGACACATATGATGTTTCAATTTAACATCTGCATTTGTTTTGCAGACACAAAACTTAACCAGAATTTTCTAAGTCCAAAAGGGGCATAATCTGCTCAAGACACATGTCAGAGTTATGGGACTTGACCCAGTGAGGTTGGTAATTGATCTAGAAAAAGAAAAAAGAAATTTCAAATCTATATGCCTTTAAGTAATAGCTATATGTACTTGCATGCAATACTTTAACCAGGATTTTCTAAGTCCAAAAGGGGGCATAATTTTGCCAAATTGCAGGTCAGGGTTATGGGACTTGATGCTATCATCTAGTTTCATAATGCCAAAGACACATGTGAAGTTTCAATACAATATCTGCATTAGCTCTGCAGATAGTAATTTGCATGTAAAACTAACCTGAATTTTGTAAGTCCAAAAGGGGGCATAATTTGGCCAAAATACATGTCAGAGTTATGGGACTTGATTCAGTGAGGTTGGTAATTGACCTAGAAAAAGAAAAAAATAAGTTTCAAAGCTATATGCCTTTAAATGATAGCCATATGTACTTGCATGCAAAACTTTAACCAAGGTGTGACACTGACACCAACGCCAGGGTGAGTAGAATAGCTAGACTATTCTTTGAATAGTCGAGCTAAAAAGAAGTGTATAAAAACTTAAACTTTAAAGGTGTGGACGCGGAAAGACGCCAACGCTGTCGCCAGAGCAAGTAGGATAGCTCTCCATATACTTTGTATAGTCAAGCTAAAAATGGTGAAAAAGACTTGAACCAGAAACAGGCAAAAACACTTTAGATTAAAATTTCAAGTAATTTGTTCTGCTGTAAAAAAAGGTTTTGTCATAGACTGTATGACTGTACAATATGTAGCAGTTTGAGCATGGGAGTCAACCTTTACCTTCATCAAGCCTACCTTTCTGAATGAGAGGGGCATGCCACTTTCCTCATCTATAGGTCCAATATCCTCATAACGTTTCGGACTGCTGACCTTTGTTGTGGTCACAGTACTTGGTTTCTCGTCTGAAGGGACTGCATAATAGGTGTCTGTGTGTTTCACATCACCCTCCATTGATTCGGATTTACCCAGATATATTGCACCTTTAGGAATTTTGCCCTCTGAAATAATAAAGCATGAGTAATAAACAGTACATTCTGAGAAAGCTAAATAATATCTTTATTAACAAAACAGCTCAATATAAAATGTCTATCTGGTATTGAAAAATACCCAAACAAGTTTAAACCAGTATAGACCTAGAGCTGCTTTTGAGAAAAGCACATGTCTCCCACAACTGCCTAATCATCTGAATTGTAGTATATGAGTCAACCATGCACTAAAACCTCAACTGCCTAATCATCTGACATGTTTAGGGCTTGGGGCATAAATGACTCATATACTACTATTCACACATTAGTAGTATAAGACTCATTTATGCCCCAAGACCTGAGCGTTTTTCAGTAATTCAAGGACCATAATTCCGAAGTGGCTTGGGCGATTTGACTATTTATCGAACTTGGCCGAGGACTTATTGGCAAACACATCTGTTCAAGTTTGGTGAAGATCAGATGAGAAATGTTCGACTTAAAGAGTGTGGACAAGGATTTGTGACAGACGGATACACAGACAGGAGTAAATCAATATGTCTCCCACCACAGTGGTGTGGGAGACATAATTATTTGTAGCCAGAGTAATGCCAATACTGTATGACACATGCCTCCTGAACACATCTCAAAAGCTCACCTTGCCACTATGTGACGGGTGAGCTAAAAAGGGCCATAACTGAGCCAAAGGCCTTGTCCTAATTACGTAGTCTTGCCTTCATATGTAGACTATTATGGTAAACAAGTGGTCAAAGTTTCAAAGCCATATGACAAACAGGTAAGACAAAATATGGACTGGTATGAAAAATATAACTATTTCCAAGCCAAAAAGGGCCATAACTCAGCCAAAATATTTGACAGAGTTATATACTCTTGCCTACAGATGAAAATCATGACGATAAACAAATGTCAAATAGTTTTGACAAAACATGGACTTGTTTGAAAACTGAACCAATTTCCAAGTCAAAAAGGCCCATAATTCAGACAAAATACTCAACAGAGTTGTGTACTCTTGCCTACAGATTGTGATCACGACAATAAGCAAGTGTTCAAAGTTTCGAAGCCACAGGTCAAATAGTTTTGACAAAATATGGACTTGTATGAAAACTGAACAAATTTCCAAGTCCAAAAAGGGCCTTAATTCTGCCAAAATACTCGACAGAGTTAGGTACTCTTGCCTACAGATGGTGATACTAATGAAAAACAAGAGTGCCGACAAGCGGGGCAATATACGTCCGAAGAGTTACATCAGAGGATGGGAGCAAAACTTGACTGTTGAAACCCAAAGGACAGAACAACAAAAAGAAGAAATTCTAAAAAAAAAAAAACATTTCTAAGTCCACAAAAATATTCTTACCAGGTAAGGTTATGTCAAAATACATCTAAAAATAGGATGTACCATCCATGTTGTACCACAGAAAAGTGGTCTCGGTTTTTCCCTACAGCCAATAATAAAAAAGTTTCAAAATAAGCTATTTATAGTAACAAAAAAGGGAAGTAATTAAAAAAAAAATTATTGCAAGAGAACAAAAAGGGATCTGCCAAATAAAAACAAGAGCACTGCAATGCAGAGCAATATACCTAAGCAAAGTCATTTATGACCTTTAACCCTTAAGTGTGACCTTGACCTTGAAACGAGTCATCTCAAACATGCGCTCTGCCTGTCGCCTCAGTGTGGTGAACATCTGTGCCAAGTTTCTTTGAAATCATTCAAGCAGTTCAAGAGTTACAGAGCGGACACGAAAGTGTAACCTTGACCTTGAAATGACACATTCAAAACATGCGCTCTGCACGTCGTCTTGGTGTAGTGAACATTTGTGTCAAGTTTCTTTGAAATCCTTCAAGTGGTTCAAGAGTTACAGAGCGGACACAAAATTGCTAACGGATGGATGGACAGACGGACACCGGGACCATAACATAATACATCCCTTCGGGCGTATAACAAGTGTTCAATGTTTCAAAGCCAAGCCAGGTCAAATACTTTTGTCAAAACATTGGTGTGAAAAACTTCACCAAGATTTGTAAGTGAAAAGGGACCATAATTCAGACAAAATCCTTGATGGAGTTATGTCCTCTTGCCTAAAGCTAGACATGAAAGTTTCAAAGCTTAATCTCAAAAGGTTTTGTCAAAATGTGGACTGGTACAAAAAACTTAAACCAAGGTGTGACGCCGACGCTGACGCCATGGTTAGTTGGATATCTCTACTTGTTCTTCGAATAGTTGAGCTAAACTAGAAGATGCTTTTGTAAAAAAGCGCATGTCTCCCCCACTGCATAGTCGTATATGCAAGAAGTCAATAGGGGACAAGAGCGAAAGTCAAAGAGACACTGATGGTTGGCTGCAATAGAGATCACCTATTTGGCATGTCCAATCATCCACTAAGTTTCAACATTCTGGGGCTACTGGTTCTCAAGTTATGAATTGGATATGGTTTTATGAAGTTTCAACATTCTGGGTCAAGTGGTTCTCAAGTTACTGACCGGAAATGGTTTTCCATGTTCAGCCCCCTGTGACCTTGACCTTAAATAGAGTGACCCTAAAATAGATAGGGGTCATCTCCTCTGCATGACCAATCATCCTATGAAGTTTCAACATTCTGGGTCAGGTGGTTCTCAAGTTACTGACCAGAAACGGTTTTACATGTTCAGACTCCTGTGACCTTGAACTTTAACTAAGTGACCCCAAAATCAATAGGGGTCATCTACCCTGCATGACCAATCATCCTATGAAGTTTCAACATTCTGGGTCAAGTGGTTCTCAAGTTATTGATCGGAAATGGTTTTTCATGTTCAGGCCCCTGTGACCTTGACCTTTAATAGAGTGACCCCAAAATCAATAGGGGTCATCTACCCTGCATGACCAATCATCCTATGAAGTTTCAACATTCTGGGTCAAGTGGTTCTCAAGTTACTGACCAGAAATGGTTTTCCTTGTTCGGGCCCCTGTGACCTTGACCTTTAATGCAGTGACCCCAAAATCAATAGGGGTCATCTACTCTGCACAACCAATCATCCTATGAAGTTTCAACATTCTGGGTCAAGTGGTTCTCAAGTTACTGACTGGAAATGGTTTTCCATGTTCAGACCCATGACCTTGAACTTCAACTGAGTGACCCTAAAATCAATAGGGGTCATCTACTCTGAATGTCCAATCATCCTATGAAGTTTCAACATTCTGGGTCAAGTGGTTCTCAAGTTATTGATCGGAAATGGTTTTCCATGTTCAGGCCCCTGTGACCTTGACCTTTAACAGAGTGACCCCAAAATCAAAAGGGGTCATCTACTCTGTATGATCAATCATCCTATGAAGTTTCAACATTCTGGGTCAAGTGGTTCTCAAGTTACTGACCGGAAATTGTTTTCCTTGTTCGGGCCCCTGTGACCTTGACCTTTCAGGCAGTAACTCCAAAATCAATAGGGGTCATCTACTCTGCATGACCAATCATCCTATGAAGTTTCAACATTCTGGGTCAAATGGTTCTCAAGTTATTGACCGGAAATGGTTTTCCAGGTTCAGGCCCCTGTGACCTTGACCTTTGATGGAGTGACCCCCAAAAACAATATGGGTCATCTACTCCATAAGTCCTGCCACCCTATGAAGTTAGAAGGTTCTATGTCAAATGGTTCTCCAGTTATTGATCGGAAATGAAGTGTGACGTACGGATGGACAGATGGACAGGGCAAAAACAATATGTCTCCCCCAGAGTTGATCTGGCCTACTGGCCTAATTTTTGACCCACAAGACCCAGTTTCAAACTTGACCTAGAGATCATCAAGACAAACATTCCGACCAAGTTCTGACCAAGTTTCATGAAGATAGGATCATAAATCTGGTCTCAACAGTGTTAACAAGCTTTTCATGTGATTTGAGCAGGTGACCTAGTTTTTGACCCCACATAAGCCATATCTGAATTTGACCTAAGGATCATCAAGATAAACATTCTGACCAAGTTTCATGAAGTTAGGGTCATAAATGCGGCCTCTACAGTGTTAACAAGCTTTTCTTTTGGACTGACCTAGTGACCTAGTTTTTGATCCCACATGACCCAGTTTTGAACTTGGCCTAGAGATCATTAAGATAAACATTCTGACCAAGTTTCATGAAGATAGGGTAATAAATCTGGCCTCTAAAGTGTTAACAAACTTTTCAATTGATTTGATCAGGTGACCTAGTCTTTACCCCATTTGATCAAAATACGAACTTGCCCTCAAGGTCATCAAGACAAACATTCTGACCAAGTCTCATGAAGATAGGGTCATAAATGTTGATTTCATTGAATGACCTAGTTTTTGACCCCATATGACCGAGATTCAAACCTGATCTAGAGGTCATCAAGCCAAACATTATGACAAATTCTCATGAGTTTTAAACTTAAAATGTTGTTTCTAGAGTGTTAAAAGATTTTCCTTTGATCTGGCATAGTGACCTAGTTTTTGACCACACATGACCCAGTTTCGAACTTGACCTAGAGATCATCAAGACAAACATTCTGACCTAGTTTAATGAAGATAGGGTCATAAATGTGGCCTCTAAAGTGTTAACAAGCTTTTCCTTTGATTTTATCAGGTAACCTAGTTTTGACCTCACATGACCCAGATTCCGACCTGACCTAGAGGTCATCAAGACAAACATTCTGACCAATTCTCTTGAGTTGCAAACTTAAACTGTGGACTCTATAGAGTATTAATAAGATTTTCCTTTGATCTGGCCTTGTGACCTAGTTTTGGTTCCAACATGACAGTGTATTAAACTTGTTCTAGAGGTCATCAAGATCAACATTCTGACTAAGTTTCACGAAAATAGGGTCATAAATGTGGTCTCTAGAGTGTTAAAAAGCTTTTCCTTTGATTTGACCGAGTGATCTAGTTTTTCACCTCATATGACCCAGATTCGAACTTGATCTAGAGGTCATCAAGACAAACATTCTGACCAATTCTCATGGGTTTCAAATGCAAACTGTGGACTCTAGAATGTTAATAAGATTTTCCTTTGATCTGGCCTAGTGACCTAATTTTTGACCCCATATGACCCAGTTTCGAACTTGACCTAGAGATCATCAAGACAAACATTCTGACCAAGTTTCATAAAGACTGGGTTACAAATCTGGTCTCTAGAGTGTTAACAAAGCAAATGTTGAGGCATAATGCATATCGGACACCGCGCGATGCCGGACGCCAGACGATGACCGGTCACAATAGCTCACCTTGAGCACTTCATGCTCTGGTGAGCTAAAAAACATATGAACAGATACATTAGTGGATGACAAAAGAACAAAGCTCATGTTTACAAAGTACATGCAGATATGGCATTATGATAAGGCATGCAGTTTTCATGCAAATTAGAAAGAAACTTGTACATTTCATATTAGGTTATCTATCTAAAGCAGAAAGTAGTTTTTCAATGAGATTTTATTTAAAATATCTTTTAAGGGAAAAAGTTTTGCCATAAATCTTTCACCAGACAATTTAGCTTAGCTCCACTTTCAACTTAGAAAAGCAATTATGGAATAAACACGAGGGGCAAGACTGCCCCTACCATTAGAGAACCTAAACAGACCCTGGGAAAACATGAAATTGTCCCTTACCACTTGAAAATTCCTTCATGCCCAAAGTATGAAAATAATCATATTCCATGAACAAAGAGAAGCATTTAACAGTAAAGATGGCAATAACCCCACATTAATCGGATTATATATTATTCATTCAACAAGTTATTAAAACTGAATCTTGACAAAGCTTGAAACTGATCCCTTCTATAACTTTCTTTTTTAAATTTGAGTTCTGACACTCTTTTCTTACAAAGCAGATGTACAGTCGGACAAACAGACAAGACTAAATCAGTATGCCTACCCTCATACACCGAGAAGCTACATGTATTTAAGCTTCCCCATAAAGCATAGTTTCTGTACTAGAGAATTTTCAAGGCCGACTTGCCCAGCAGGTACATCCTCCTTTAAACTAAGCATGAATACTGAATGAACCTTACCCTCTGTGACTAAGATAGGATCTCCAACAAACTCTATACCTTTTGGGTAACCATTCTCTGAAAACATACATGCAACTACATACAATTCTCATGCATAATAAATTGACAACCAGACAAACTAGAAGGTGTCTTTGTCACAAAAACACATGTCTCCCCCCTATGTATTCTGAGGATGGAAAAGGATTTAATGCATGAAGGTGAAGGCAGTTTTGTTGAAATCTGTCCAGCAATTTGACCTGTGAAAGCCAGAAAAGTTTTTTTAAATTTTTAGTTCTGGCAGCCATTTTGTGCAGCGAAGCAGAACATGCCAGTGATATGCACAACTGGGGTTGGTACTGATCACTCCTGTGAAGTTTCATCGAAATCCAGCCAGCAGTTTGACCTGTGAAAGCTGGATAAGATTTTTCTACCTTTAGCTCTGGCGGCCATTTTGTGCAGCGAAGCGGAACGTGTTGGCGATATGCACAACTAGGCTTGGTACTGATCACTCCTGTAAAGTTTCGTTGAAATTCAGCCAGCAGGTTGACCTGTGAAAACTGAACAAGATTTTTCTATTTTTAGCTCTTGCGGCCATTTTGTGCTGGGAAGCGGAACTTGCCGGCGATATGCACAACCAGGCTTGGTACTGATCACTCTTGTGAAGTTTCGTCAATATCTGGCCAGCAGTCCGACCTGTGAAAGCCGGACAAGCTTAATGAGGACAGACGGACAGACAGCGAAGACAAAAACAATATGTCCTTAAAAACTAAAATGTATCTGTAGGACACAGGGTGTGCCCCCACTGGTACATTTGTCACAAATAAGGGGCAATAATTCATGTGTTTGCAGTCTTAAGGGGGTGAAGCCTCAACAAACATTTTATATAAAGAATTCTTTATTCTAGGTCATATACTTTTTGAGCTATGAGCATCACAAAGAAAAAATCCACTATTTTGGCTATTTCAAGGGCTGTAACTCTGTAATCTGAAGAAGAATATCAAGTGTGCAAGGCCACATTATGATAAAGACTTGTGCAAGGTTTCATGAATTTACATAAAATACTTTTTATATGAAATACTTTCTGGACAAGGCACGTCACAAGGTGAAAATGTGCATTTTTGATTATTTCTGGGGCCATAACACTGGAAATAGGGGAAAGAGCCAGACAAAAAATAAGAGGTGCGCAAATTCATACCATGATAAAGACTCATGCAAGGTTTCATCAATTTATATGAAATACTTTTTGAGCTAGGCACGTCAAAAGGTGAAAATATGCATTTTTGACTATTTCAGGGGCCATAACTCTAAAAATAGGAGGCAGAGCCAGACAAAAAATAACAAGAAGCTGCGTTCAATAAACGCTTGATGCCCCCGGTGGCATCCTTGTCGATCCAAAGCAACCTAAGTCCAAAACGAGGTCAAGTTCAAGGTCAAACTGAGGTCAGGTGATGTCTGAAGATGAGGAATTGTCACAGGTTACATCTGCATTAGTATCAAGTCATTCTAGTAAGGGGTATTGATGCTAGACGAAACGGTCCCATTTGGTTAACCAAGAGATGGCCCATATAAAGCAACCTAAGTCCAAAATGAGGTCAAGGTCAAGGTCAAACTGAGGTCAGGTGATGTCTGAAGATGAGGAATGGTCACAGGTTACATCTGCAATAGTATCAAGTCATTCTAGTAAGGGGTATTGATGCTAGACGAAACGGTCCCATTTGGTTAACCAAGAGATGGTCCATATAAAGCAACCTAAGTCCAAAATGAGGTCAAGGTCAAGGTCAAGGTCAAACTGAGGTCAGGTGATGTCTGAAGATGAGGAATGGTCACAGGTTACATCTGCATTAGTATCAAGTCATTCTGGTAAGGGGTATTGATGCTTGACGAAACGGTCCCATTTGGTTAACCAAGAGATGGCCCATATAAAGCAACCTAAGTCCAAAATGAGGTCAAGGTCAAACTGAGGTCAGGTGATGTCTGAAGATGAGGAATGGTCACAGGTTACATCTGCATTAGTATCAAGTCTTTCTAATAAGGGGTATTGATGCTAGACGAAACGGTCCCATTTGGTTAACCTCGTACGGATGGACCGACAGGACAATCACTATATGCCTCCCGCATCAGTAGATGCCGGGGGCATAAAAAGTGCTCAAGTTCATCATGATTAAGACTCATGCAAGGTTTCATCAATTTTTATCAAATACTTTTTGAGCTTGGCGTGCCACAAGGTGAAAATGTGTATTTTAAACTATTTTAGAGGGCCATAACTCTAGATATTGGGGCCGGAGCCAGACAAAAAATAGCAGGTGCTCAAGTTCATATCATGATAAAGGCTCATGCAAGGTTTCATCAATTTATATCAAATACACTTTTTGAGCTAGGCGCATCACAAACTTTTTTGCACGGACAAGACCAAATCCATATGCCCCCTCCACTGAGTGGTGGGGGCATAAAAAATTCCAAATTAAGATGATCTGTTCCCAAGAGTACAATATAGTGTTGTTGGTAAGGTATGTCAAGTTCTGTGTTTTTGTTGGCATGGCAAGGTGAGTATAGTTTCGAGGTGAATCGCATATAGTGCTGTTAGCAGGTGTGTCAAGCATAGTGCTGTTGGCAAGTGAGTAAAGTATCTTGTTGTTGACAGATATATCCTGTATGGTGTTATTGGCACGTGTGTCAAGTAGGTTTGTTGGCAGGTGTGTCATGTACAGTGTTACTGGTGGGTGTGTCAAGTAGTGTTGTTGGAATGTGTGTCAAGTACAGTGTTGTTGGTAGGTGTTTAGTATGTTGTTGGCAGATGTGTCAAGTACAAGGTTGTTGGCAGGCGTGTCAGGTAAAGTGTGGTTGGTAGGTGTGTCAAATATAATATTGTTGGCAGTCAAGTTTAATATTGCTAGCAGGACCTGGTGTCAAGTATATTGTTGTTATTTAATATGTGTGTCGAGTATAGTGCTATTAACAGGTGTAAAATGGTGCTGAATAATTAATCTAAAACATGTTGCAAAATACATGATACATGCAAGACAGATAAAAAGCAATTAGATTTTATGTGGAATTACATATTTTGCTTCAAGTCTGGAATTCATCTGGATTGTAAGAATACATAAATCATGCAGTGGATACATTCATATGCATATTTCATTGAATAGAGGGAAATATTTTAAGCATTTATGCACATTATATCAAAACATTATGCCTGCTGATACAAAACAGGCATGCTGTAAATAATTATGCTTATATCCTTATTCCTAGTGTATTAATCAGTATATAACTCTGTATAAATCTTAAATCCTTCCAGCCCCCTACACCATTGGAACTTGAAGACGATTCCAAAACTTCTTTATGGTGTACCTAAAGGAAATACTATTAGTTTCTTTGATACTGGCTCAAACCCTTAAGGTGTTTTTATAGAAGTTTCAGGTAGTTTGACATAGCAATTTACAATTTGTGTATCAAAGAAGCTGACCGTTGTTTTTTCAATGCCAAACAAGAATGTCAAACTGTCACAATATAAGCCCCTCACAGCAAATTAACTTGATTATTTGCATGGTTGAAATCAAAGAAAACTACACTTGAATCTGAGGAAATACCTTCAATTTTTAAAATTTTGATAATTTTGATGACTACAGAGATACTAATCTGACTAGTTATTATTTCTGGTCTAGATTTTATAGATATAATTATTCTATATCAATGTGGTTCAGTTCCACGAAAAAACATATGTGGACTAGAAATTGCTTTTGTTAAAAAGCGCATGTCTCCCCCAATGCAAAGTCCTATAGGCAAAAAGTCAATAGGGGTCAGGAGAGAAAGTCAGAGACACTGATGGTTGGCTGCAATAGGGATCATCTACTTGGCATGTCCAGTCATCCCGCTAAGTTTCAACACTCTTGGCCTAGTGGTTCTCAAGTCAACTGTTAGGCTCCTGTGACCTTGACCTTTGATCAAGTGACCCAAAAATTAATAGGGGTCTTCTACTCTGCATGTCCAATCATCCTATTAAGTTTCAACTTTCTAGGTCAAGTGGTTCTCAAGTTATTTTCCGGAAATGATTTTACATGACCAGACCTTTAATAGACTGACCCAAAAATCAATAGGGGTTATCTACTCTGCATGTTCAATCATCCTATGAAGTTTCAACATTCTGGGTCAAGTGGTTCTCAAATTATTGATCGGAAATTGTTTTCCATCTTCAGGCTCCTGTGACCTTGACCTTTAACAGAGTGACTCCAAAATTGATAGGGGGGTCATCTACTCTGCATGTTCAATCATCCTATGAAGTTTCAACATTCTGGGTCAAGATGTTCTCAAGTTATTGATCGGAAATTGTTTTCCATGTTCAGGCTCCTGTGACCTTGACCTTTAACAGAGTGACTCCAAAATCGATAGGGGTCATCTACTCTGCATGTTCAATCATCCTATGAAGTTTCAACATTCTGGGTCAAGAGGTTCTCAAGTTATTGATCGGAAATGGTTATCATTGTTCAGGCCCCTTTGACCTTGACCTTTAAGGGAGTGACCCGAAAAACAAATAGGGGTCATTTACTCTGCAGGAAAAATCATCCTATGAAGTTTCAACATTCTGGGTCGAGAGGTTCTCAAGTTATTGATCGGAAACGGTTTTCGATGTTCAGGCCCGTGACCTTGACCTTTAACAGAATGACCCCAAAATCAATAAGGGTCATCTACTCTGCATGATCAATCATCCTATTAAGTTTCAACATTCTGGGTCAAGTGGTTCTCAAGTTACTGACTGGAAATGGTTTTTCAATGTTCAGGCCCCTGTGACCTTGACCTTCAACAGAATGACCCCAAAATCAATAGGGGTCATCTACTGTGCATGACCAATCATCCTATGAAGTTTCAACATTCTGGGTCAAGTCGTTCTCAAGTTATTAATCGGAAATGGTTTTCCATGTTCAGGCCCCTGTGACCTTGACCTTCGACAGAGTGACCCCAAAATCAATAGGGGTCATCTACTATGCATGACCAATCATCCTATGAAGTTTCAACATTCTGGGTCAAGTCGTTCTCGAGTTATTGATCTGAAATGGTTTTCCATGTTCAGGCCCCTGTGACCTTGACCTTTGACGGAGTGACCCCAAAAACAATAGCATAAGCCCTACCAACCTATGAAGTTTTAAAGGTTCTAGGTCAAATGGTTCTCCAGTTATAGTTCAGGACAGGGCAAAAACAATTTGTCTCCCCCAGACAGGGGGGAGACATAGATATGAAGTGACACAAGGACCTGGAAGTATTTTTTTATGGTGGGTGGTAACGTGATGATGGATGGGGGTGAGGTGAGTAATATAAACTGGTGCAGATGACAAGATACTAAAAGCAAATATCAAGAAACATACAAGAGGGCCATGATGGCCCTATATCGCTCACCTGTTATCATTGCACTTAAGGACCAAGAAGGTCCTTAGAAAAAATATCTAAGTCCAAAGGACAGGAACAACAATGGGAAGAAATTAAACCAAAAAGAAAAAAAAAATCTTACAAGGTACAGATATGTCAAAATACACCTAAAAATTGGAGGTACCATCCATGTTGTACCACAGATTTTCCCTACGGCCAATAATAAAAAAGTTACTAAAAACAAGCTATTTATAGTAATGTAAAAGGAAAGTAATTGAAAAAAAAAATGATTGTAAGTTAACAAAAGAAGGATCTGCCAAATAAATCTGTTGACATAAATGAAATTTCAGATCAGTATCTTCATTAGTTACGGAGATATACCCTTTTAATTTGAAATAAAGGGAGGTAATTTGACATAAAATCCGTCCATAGTTATCTACCCTCATTGGCTCAGTCCAACTAATGACAATAATGAAATTTCAAATAAGTCCTATAAGTACTTACTGATATAAATCCATTTTGATTACAATCAGGGGAGGTAATCAGATATAAAATAACTCTGGAACCTACAAATGGATCTGATTTGTCATGGAATCCAAGATTTATTGTTGTTGAAGATATTTTGGAAGTTTGTATCAAATAAAACCATAAATGAAGTCTCTATATGGCTGCAAAAGCCAAAATAGCCAATTTTGGATCTTTAAGGGGCCATAACCCTGGAACCCATGAAGGAATCTGGCCAGTTCAATAAAGGAACCAAGATCTTGTGGTGATACAAGTTTTGTGCAAGTCTGGTTAAAATCAAATCATAAATGAAGCTGCTATTGTGCAGACAAGGTCAAAATAGCTAATTCTGGCCCTTTCAGGGGCCATAACTCTGGAACCCATAAAGGAATCTGACCAGTTCAAGAAAGGAACCGAGATCTTATGGTGATACAAGTTGTGTGCAAGTTTGGTTAAAACAAGTGAATGAAGTATTGCCATGCAATACAAAGTCCCCTACTGGAGGGCACCTAATTTTCTCTACTGCAGTATAACATAATGAACTGATATCTGTCAATGATGTATAAACAATATTGTACTATATATACAATATGTTATAACAAAACACTTGGATTAAAATTTATATATATAAAAACCTATAGTTGTTTTCATATTGAATTTTTTTACTGATTATAAAAATGTTATCATGTAAGTTATTTATAGTAACAACAAATGGAAATTAATCTTTAAAAAAAAAAAAAAATCTATATAATATAAGTCCACAAGAAACTCTTTACCAGGTAGAGATAGGTCAAAATACACCTAAAAATTGGATGTAACATGCATGCTGTACCACAGAAAAGTGGTCACGATTTTTCTCTACCGCCAGTAATAAAAAAGTTACAATAAAATCTATTTATAGTAACAACAAAGGGACGTAATTCTAAAAACAAGGGTGCCTCATGGTGGTGAACATTTGGTCCAAGTTACATCAAAATCCCTCCATGCATGAAGAAGAAATGTTCCGTACAAAGTCATTCTTGAATTTGACCTTTGACCTCTAAATATGACCTTGACCTTAGACCTAGGGACCTGGTTCTTGTGCATGACATGTTGTCTCATCCAGGGGAATATTTGTGCCAACTGATATCTAAATCCTGCTTTGCATGACAAAGTTATAGACCGGACAGGAAAAAAATCCTCTTGACCTTTGATCTCAAAGTGTGACCTTGACCTTTAAGCTAGGGTACTGGGTGTTGCGCATGACACGTCGTCTCATCATGGGAAACATTTATGCCAAGTAATATTGTAATCCCTGATGGATGACAGAGTTCTGGATCGGACAGGGAAAAAACCTTATTGACCTTTGACCCCCAATTGTGACCTTGACCTTTGAGCTAGGGGTCCGGGATTTGCGCACGACACGTCGTCTCATCATGGGGAACACTTGTGCTAAGTGATATTAAAATTCCTTAATGAATGTCAGAGTTATGGACCGGACACGAAACAGACACTGTTCATGCTATGTTAACATTTGACTGCTAAGTGTGACCTTGACCTTTGAGCTAGGGGTCTGAAAGTTGTGCATGACACATCGTCTTATTATGAGGTACATTTGTGCCAAGTAATATTAAAATCCCTTCATGGATGGGAGAGTTATGGACCGGACAGGAAAAAAGCCCTGTTGACCTTTGACCTCCAACTGTGACCTTGACCTTTGAGCTAGGGGTCCGGGTTTTGCGCATGACACGTCGTCTCATCATTGGGAACATTTATGCCAAGTAATATTAAAATCCCTTCATGGATGGGAGAGTTATGGACCGGACAGGAAAAAAGCCCTGTTGACCTTTGACCTCCAATTGTGACCTTGACCTTTGAGCTAGGGGTCCGGGTTTTGCGCATGACACGTCGTCTCATCATGGGGAACATTTGTGCCAAGTAATATTAAAATCCCTTCATGGATGACAGAGTTATGGACCGGACACGAAATTGCGGACGGACGGACGGACGGACGGACGGAATGACGGAAAAGCGCATTCCTATAGTCCCCGAAACTGGTTTTCAACCAGTAGGGGACTAATAAAATCATAAATGAAACCACTATCGTGCAGACAAGAAATTGTTGACGCAGGGATGCACGAGACAGACGGACGGACTGACGACGGACGACAGACGAAGGGTGATCACAAAAGCTCACCTTGTCACTATGTGACAGGTGAGCTAAAAAAACTAAAAGAAAACAAGAGATCACAGAGTGATCTTGGCGCCCACCAATGTGCCATTTTTTAGTGTTCCAAATTTCAAGACTTACTGACTAGCTCAAGGTCAAATTTCATTTCCGTACACAACACTGTGCATGTGGTCCAAATTCGAAAGTTGTAGCTTGAGAAATGTGAAGGTAGGTCACTAGATCAATTTCAAGAACAAAGTTCTTTGTACACAAAACTATGCATGTGCATCAAGTTTGAAGGCTGTAGTTTGAGAAATTTGAAAGTAGGTCACTAGGTCAATCTTAAGGTCACAGTTTATTTTGGTACAAAAAACTATGCAAGTGGTCCAAATTTGAAGGCTGTAGCTTGAGAAATGTGAAAGTAGGTCACTAGGTCAATGTCAAAGTTTGTTTTGGTACACAATCCTATGCATGTGGTCTAAATTTAAAGCCTGTAGCTACAGAAATGTGAAAGTAGGTCACTAGGTCAATCTTAAGGTCAAAGTTCATTTCGGTACAGAAAACTATGCAAGTGGTCCAAATTTGAAGGCTGAAGCTCGAGAAATGTGAAAGTAGGTCACTGGGTCAAAATCAAGGTCAAATTTTATTTCGGAACACAGAACTATGCATGTGGTCCAAATTTGAAGCCTGTACCTTCAAAAATGTGAAAGTAGGTCATTAGGTCAATGTAAAGGTCAAAGTTTGTTCGGTACACAAAACTATGCAAGTGGTCCAAATTTGAAGGCTGTAGCTTGAGAAATGTGAAAGTAGGTCATTAGGTCAAAATCAAGGTCAAATATTTTTCGGAACACAGAACTATGCATATGGTCCAAATTTGAAGCCTGTACCTTCAAACATGTGAAAGTAGGTCACTAGGTCAATGTAAAGGTCAAAGTTTGTTTCGGTACACAAAACTGTGCATGTGGTCCAAATTTGAAGGCTGTAGCTTGAGAAATGTGAAAGTAGATCACTAGGTCAAAATCAAGGTCAAATTTCATTTCGGAACACAAAACTATGCATGTGGTCCAAATTTGAAGCCTGTACCTTCAAAAATGTGAAAGTAGGTCACTAGGTCAATGTCAAGGTCAAAGTTTTTTTCAGTGCTCAAAACTATGCATGTGGTCCAAATCTGAAGGCTGTAGCTACAGAAATGTGAAGTAGGTCACTAGGTCAATACCAAGGTCAACTCATGTCAAGGTTCATCTTGCCACTCAAAACCATACATGTGGTCCAAATTTGAATGTTGTAGTTACTGACAAGAAGATTTTAAAAGCTTTTCCCTATATAAGTCTATATGAACCATGTGACCCCCAGGGCGGGGCCATATTTGACCCTAGGGGGATAATTTGAACAAACTTGGTAGAGAACCACTAGATGATGCTACATAACAAATATCAAAGCCCTAGGTTTTGTGGTTTGGGCAAGAAGATATTCAAAGTTTTTCCCTATATAAGTCTATGTAAACCATGTGACCTCCGGGGCAGGACCACATTTGACCCTAGGGGGATAATTTGAAAAATCTTAGTAGAAGACCACTAGATGGTGTCACACATAAAATATCAAAGCCCTAGGCCCTATGGTTTTGAACAAGAGGTTTTTCAAAGTTTTTCCCTATATAAGTCTATATAAACCATGTGACCCCCGGGGTGGGGCCATATTTGACCCCAGGGAAATAATTTGAATCATCTTGGGAGAGGACCACTAGATGATGCTTCATACCAAATATTAAAGCCCTAGGCTCTGTGGTTTTGGACAAGAAGATTTTCAAAGTTTTTCCCTATATAAATCTATGTAAATTATAGAAATAAACAAAGGGCCATAACTCACTAAAATATTGTTGAACCAGTCTGATTTTCAGGGGGACACAACTAGAGTACCAATACATCATTTGGACAAAGTTTGGTCAAAATCCCCCTGGTAGTTTCTGAGGAGATGCGATAACGAGAAATTGTTAACGGAAGGACGGACGGACGGACGGAAGGACGTCGGACCACGGACGCAGAGTGATTTGAATAGTGACTGTTTTTCCCTATATAAATCTATGTAAATTATAGAAATAAACAAAGGGCCATAACTCACTAAAAAATTGTTGAACACTGTTTTTTTAGGTGGAGGTGGGGTGGAAGCAGACAGATGAATGAACAAGAGTTATGGGACCTACGTCATTCAGTTAGTATTACCATGGCAAAGTAGTGTGTGATTTTTTTTAATGATGTGTAGCTACTGAGATATTACCTCACTGATAATCACACACAGAATTTTGTTGAATAAAATGGAAAAAGAGGCATAATTTCATCAAACAGAAAGCTAGAGTTATGCAACCAAATTGTCATTCAGATGGCATCATTAGGTGACACACATGCATGAAGTTTAATTCAGTTGTGACCAGTAATAACTGACCTTAAGTGTGACCATGTGAGCTTGGATCTAGGAATCTGGTTCTTTCCATACATGTTGTCTCAAAACATTTTTGTCAAGTTATTTCAAAATCCCTGATGGCAGGACAGTTGTGGACTTGACACAAAACATTAGCTGTTAACCTTTGACCTCCTACTGTGACCTTGACCTTGGAGCTAGGGGTCTCTGTCTTGCACTTGACACATTATCTCAATATTGGGAAGATTTTTTCGAAGTAATTTCAAAACCCCTTTATGGATGACAGAGTTTGAACCCGACATAAAGTACAAAGGACAGGGTGACGAAGACCAATTGTCAAATCTCTTGTACTCCCAATACTGTCATAGTTATACACCTTGTGTGACTGACTGATAAAATACTGTACATATCTTCATACAGCTAGCTTTCCCAGATTTCATGTACTTTGTTACTTTAATAGGCAATGTCCCCTTTTGGCATATTTTTAAATTCTTGTTGCCACCAGATGTAGCAACATTACAAAATAAATGTCCTAATTGCTATCTATCACTGTTCCAAGCTTCATGAACAAGAGTCATGATGGTCTTATATCACTTGCCTGAATACTACTCTGTTCTAAATATACAATACAGCAATATTGACTAAATCAAGGGCTATAACTCTGTTGCTCTGTGAAAATCCTGGCTCATCATCTATCTTGTCCAAGACCTTACTACAATATATATTCTGTGTGAGTTTCATGTAAATTTCTCAGGAAAGGTTAGTCTTAAATGTGTTAACAATGTGAAATAGTCAGCCTTTTTGACTAATTCATGGGACATAACTCTAGTGCTGTATCAAAGCTGGATGTGCTCTTGTAAGAATACACATCTGTTGTAAGTTTGATGATGTATGCTCAATGTATCAACAATGTGCAATATGGTAATTTCAAAGGCAGGAATTCTTAAGCTATTCAAACAATCATGTCCAATCTTGAAAGCAAGTTACAAATTTTAAAACAAATAAAGTACCATAAAATACATCTAAAGCTGCTGTGTATAAGGAGATAACATTTAACTATGTATAGCTATTTAAAGACATACAGTAGAATGCAATATTCTTTAAAGGATGTTTTATGTAACTACACTGGTGTATTGGCGAAAATATTGATCAAGCAGTGATTGTGATAATTTTCTAAAGCTCATTTAAGATAAGGAAATGTTTTCAAAGGTTAATCTGTATTTATCATGCCAAATATAAACATACACACACACTATTTGACAAGAAAAGATATATACACTGTCTTTGACATGACAAGATAAATGTTATACTAGATGATAGATTAAACTTTCTTGCATGTAAATACAAGTGGTGAAAATAAACCAAACTAGACCTATCACTAAAGGTGATGAATGTACCCCCCCCCCCCCCATGCACTGACACAGTACATTGCAATTTGACGCACACAAGATTGCATAATTATGTGGACTGTATGTATATAGACTGTATGTATACAGTATAGTAACAAAAAACAAAGTCCCATAACTATGCAGAATATTTATCTAAAAGAATGTAACATGCACCATGCACAACTAGGGTTGGTACTGATCACTTGTGTGAAGTTTCATTAAATTGTGTGTAAGGGTTTGGTAGATTAGGCATGCACAAGATTGCATATGCAGACTGCATGTACATAGTATGTTAACAAGAAACAAAGTCCCATAACTCTGCAATTTTTGTCGCTGAAAGAACCTAACATGCCCCATACACAACTACTGTTGTTACTGATCACTTGTGTGAAGTTTCATTAAATTGTGTCAAGGGGATGAGGAGAGATGGTGCGCACAAGATTGTGTCTATGTATATAGTATAGTAACAAAAAAAACAAAGTCCCATAACTCTGCAAATTTTTTTTCTGAAAGAACCTAACATGCCCCATGCACAACTACTGTTGTTACTGATCACTTGTGTGAAGTTTCATTAAATTGTGTCAAGGGGATGAGGAGAGATGGTGCGCACAAGATTGTGTCTATGTATATAGTATAGTAACAAAAAAACAAAGTCCCATAACTCTGCAAATTTTTTTTTCTAAAAGAACCTTACATGCCCCATGCACAACTACTGTTGGTACTGATCACTTGTGTGATGTTTCATTAAATTGTGTCAAGGGGATGAGGAGAGATGGTGCGCACAAGATTGTGTCGTGTCTATGTATATAGTATAGTAACAAAAAAACAAAGTCCCATAACTCTGCAAATTTTTTTTCTAAAAGAACCTTACATGCCCCATGCACAACTACTGTTGGTACTGATCACTTGTGTGATGTTTCATTAAATTGTGTCAAGGGGATGAGGAGAGATGGTGCGCACAAGATTGTGTCTATGTATATAGTATAGCAACAAAAAAACAAAGTCCCATAACTCTGCAATTTTTTTTTCTAAAAGAACCTAACATGCCCCATGCACAACTACTGTTGGTACTGATCACTTGTGTGAAGATTCATTAAATTCTGTCAAGGGGATAAGGAGAGATGGTGCGCACAAGATTGCGTCTACGGACAGACGGACAGACAGACAGACGGACAGACAGACAGACAGACAGACAGACAGACAACCTGAAACCAGTATACCCTCCCTTACAACTTTGTTGTCGGGGGGTACAATTAAATATTTTTATCTTCTGCAAGTAAATTTCCATAAAAGGAATGAATTTCATTATAACATTAACAAGCAAAGGCTGTGTAGCAGTAGGGGTGATATATCAGTATCAAATGGCAACTATCAATATCATGTCAAGTTTATTTAAGTTCCAAAATAATTGTTCAGTCAAAAAGTGTGATGGATTGACAGACAGATGGACATGGGTGGTGACCCATCCCTGGAAAATGTGACAGAAGTTATCTGATCTAGCCTTTTATACCAGAGGATAATGATGACCCTATATCGATCACCTGTTAAACTTGACCTTGGAATCATCAAGTTAAACATTCTGACCAAGTTTCATGAAGATAGGGTCATAAATGTGGCCTCTACAGTGTTAACAACCTTTTCCTTAGATATGAGTGGTGACCTAGTTTTTGATCCCACATGACCCAGTTTCAAACTTGGCCTAGGAATCGTCAAGATAAACTATCTTACCAAGTTTCATGAAGATAGGGTCATAAATATGGCCTCTAGAGTGTTAACAAGCGAGCAGGTGACCTAGTTTTTGACCCCACATGACCCAGTTGCGAAGATAGCCTAGGAATCATCAAGATAATTAAACATTCTGACCAAGTTTCATGAATGTCATAAATGTGGCCTCAAGAGTGTTAAAAAGCATTTCCTTTGATTTGACCTGGTGACCTTGTTTTTGATCCTATATCACCCATTTTTGATCCTGGCCTAGGAATCATCAAGATAAACATTCTGACCCAGTTTCATGATGATAGGGTCATAAATGTGGCCTCAAGAGTATTAAAAAGAATTTCCTTTGATTTGACCTGGTGACCTTGTTTTTGATCCTATATCACCCATTTTTGATCCTGGCCTAGGAATCATCAAGATAAACATTCTGACCAAGTTTCATGCAGATTGGGTCATAAATGTGCCCTTTAGGGTGTTAACAAGTTTTTCCTTTTCCTTTGACATGGTCCAGTTTCAAACTTCGCTTAAAGATAATCAAGATAAACAAGTGCAAGTCTGTGTCAAATGAAAGCATAACTGAAACCTTTATATGGCTGAAAGGTCCAAAATAGAAAATTTTTGGCAGTAACTCTAGAACCCATGATGGAATCTAGCTGGTTTATGAAAGGAACCAAGGTCTTATTGTGACTCAAGTTGTGTGTAAGTCTAGTTAGACTTAAGTTGTGTGTAAGTGTAGTTAAAATCAAATGTAAAATGTTGCTTCTATCGTGTTCGCAAGGTTAAATTAACAAATTTTGGCTCCTTCAGGGGTCAATCAAAGGCCGTAACTCTGGAACCTATGATTGGATCTGACAGATTCATCATGGAATCCAACATCTATTGTTGTTAAAGATATTTTGCAAGTTTGTATCAAATCAAACCATAAATGAAGTCTCTATACGGCTGCAAAAGCCAAAAGAGCAAATTTTGGCCCTTTAAGGGGCCATAACTCTGGAACCCATGATGGGATCTGGCCAGTTTTCGAAAGGAGATATCATGCCAATACAAGTTGTGTGCAAGTTTGATTCAAATTGATTGCAAAATGCGATGTCTATCAAGTTCACAAGGAATTGTGGACAGACGACAGACGGACAACGGGCGATCACAAAAGCTCACCTTGTCACTATGTGACAGGTGAGCTAAAAACCAACAATTTCTACAACCAGGCAAAGCACATGTCCTGGCAATATGCCTGAGTTCACTTCATAGCGATATATTTCTGTAAACTAGCTTCAGATCCCTGGAAACCCGAACAACAATTTCAGAGCTCACTCTTGAAAAAGCCCAATGATTTCGGGTTAATTTAATCAAATATAAACTTAAATGATGACACTGAATTATTTTCAATAATGCTGCTTGCAGCACTGAGAACATATACAATATAGATTTTAAACTGCTTCTTAAATTTTTCAGTTTTTTAAATACGTTGATCAGTTTAAAAAGCAATCATTAAGTCATTATTTATTACAATATGTATCTGATTACAATACAATTGAGCTAGGTTTACACTATAATTGGTTTATCTGATTATCACATGATTATCAAAATTGTCCAATCTCTTGGCACTGGAACAAGCAGCAAACATACAAGACATATAGGTCACTCATGTCAAACATGTACATATATACAAACAAGAAAAAATGTGTCTTTTTCACAATTTCTTCTAAAAAGGTATGAAAATAATTTACCTTTGAAATGATCAAATGTTGAATGCTTCATTATTATATCCAAAATTTGGATCACTGGTTAAATGCCTGTATTCATTTAACAACTACATGCCAAAATACATTGTGTTTATATAAAACTTGTTTCTGCATTTATACCAAGGCATTTACAAAAGGTACTTTATATTACAATTTTAAGACATTTCTCAGCTTAAACACTTTTTCACTTTGTTTACAAGATTCCTCATATTCCTTTAAAGTATCCCTTTACACAACTGCAACGTCAAAAACAATCCACATCTAATTAATGTATTATTTCCTGTGAGACAGTTCAAAATAAAGAAGTTTGGTGTATTGTGATGTTTTGCCAAATCTTTAATTACCTCATTCAGAGTTAAATTCAATAGACAACACTGGCTGTACATGGCTAAAATTAGCATATATCTTATAAAAAGTAATGAAATGCATCTACTGAATGTTTGAAATATTCAAACCATTGAAATGAAAAGAAGTGAAAGACTGTAATAAAGTTGGAAAATCTTACGATATTTATATCATTCTGTTTTTTTCCTACAACATTATAAGATTATTACACTGATTGTAGGTGCAGCTCCAGGGGAACTGTTTAGGTGGTAACAAGTATATAAAGCAAAGAAATCTGTTTTCTATATACCAAATTTTGTCATAAAACCTCATCCCTATTTCAAGTTTTGAAGGAAAAACTATTTGTCTTTTATAAATAACAATTAAGAAACCTTGACCATAGCAACCCAAAATGTAACAAAACCTTTCTTCTAAACAAACAACCAGTGTACCATGTCTCCACTGAACCAAACTCATTGTTACATACTTGGTATTTACAGTGACAAAAACCTTGACCCACACAACCAAAATGCAACTAAAGCTTGGCCTCTATGCCAGACATCCCAACTTTTTCTCAGTGGGAGACTGAGGTGTTCAAGTGGGACATTTAATACTGCTGTATTTAAGTTAATGGTATTACTTAAAGAAAGCTTTTGACACTTGCATAACTACTAAAGACACAATGTAAAGTGTAAAACATCTCTTTAGCACTCCTAAAAAGAAACTAGAAAATGCTTTTGTAAAAAAGCGCATGTCTCCCCCAATGCAAAGTCCTATAGGCAAGAAGTCAATAGGGGTCAGGAGCGAAAGTCATAGAGACACTGATGGTTGGCTGCAATAGGGATCATCTACTTGGCATGTCCAGTCATCCCGCTAAATTTCAACACTCTTGGCCTAGTGGTTCTCAAGTCACTGTTCAGGCTCCTGTGACATTGACCTTTGATCAAGTGACCTCAAAATAAATAGGGGTCATCTACTCTGCATGTCCAATCATCCTATTAAGTTTCAAGATAGTAGGTCAAGTGGTTCTCAAGTTATTTCCAAAAAATGATTTTACATAAACAGGCCACTGTGACCTTGACCTTTAATAGACTGACCCCAAAATCAATAGGGGTCATCTACTCTGCATGTTCAATCATCCTATGAAGTTTCAACATTCTGGGTCAAGTGGTTCTCAAGTTATTGATCGGAACTGGTTTTCCATGTTCAGGCCCCTGTGGCCTTGACCTTTAACAGAGTGACCCTAAAATCGTTAGGGGTCATCTACTCTGCATGACCAATCATCCTATGAAGTTTCATCATTCTGGGTCAAGTGGTTCTCAAGTTACTGACCGGAAATGGTTTTCAATGTTCAGGCCCCTGTGACCTTGACCTTTCACAGAGTGACCCCAAAATCGTTAGGGGTCATCTACTCTGCATGACCAATCATCCTATTAAGTTTCAACATTCTGGGTCAAGTGGTTCACAAGTTACTGACCGGAAATGGTTTTCAATGTTCAGGCCCCTGTGACCTTGACCTTTAATGGAGTGACCCCAAAATCGATAGGGGTCATCTACTTTGCATGTACAATCATCCTATCAAGTTTCAACATTCTGGGTCAAGTGGTTCTCTAGTTATTGATCGGAAATGGTTTTCCATGTTCAGGCCACTGTGACCTTGACCTTTGATGGAGTGACCCCAAAATCAATAGGGGTCATCTACTCTTCATGACCAATCATCCTATGAAGTTTCAACATTCTGGGTCAAGTGGTTCTCTAGTTATTGATCGGAAATGGTTTTCAATGTTCAGGCCCCTGTGACCTTGACCTTTGACAGAGTGACCCCAAAATCAATAGGGGTCTTCTACTCTTCATGACTAATCATCCTATGAAGTTTCAACATTCTGGGTCAAGTGGTTCTCTAGTTATTGATCGGAAATGGTTTTCAATGTTCAGGCCCCTGTGACCTTGACCTTTGACGGAGTGACCCCAAAATCAATAGGGGTCATCTACTCTTCATGGCCAATCATCCTATGAAGTTTCAACATTCTGGGTCAAGTGGTTCTCTAGTTATTGATCGGAAATGGTTTTCAATGTTCAGGCCCCTGTGACCTTGACCTTTGACGGAGTGACCCCAAAAACAATAGGGGTCGTCTACTCCAGCAGGCCTACAACCCTATGAAGTTTGAAGGTTCTAGGTCAAATGGTTCTCCAGTTATTGCTCGGAAATGAAGTGTGACGTACGAACGGACAGAAGGACGGACGGACGGACAGGGCAAAAACAATATGTCTCCTGGGGGAGACATAATAAACTACATGCAATGCAGCAGCTAATGATAATATCAACTTATTTGCACTTATAAATTATAATACCACCAGTCATTACTCTTCACATGTTCATTCTAAGTTTATTATGCATTTTTCAAGTCCTAAAATGTTAATATCTAACTTGACACCACTATTCAACTCTTTGTTGGAAGTTATGAAAGCCTTCTTTGCTAACTTTAGTGGCACTTTTAGCACTGTCTAAATTCAAAAGAATTAAACCTGCAAGAATTCAAGTTTAGAAAATTAACTGTTTGATCCTCATACCCGCCCACCCATATCTAAAACCCCTAGTCCCAATTTTTTATTGATCAAAAGCCGGATATCCAAAATTGAATGTCCAGATACTGATACACTTACGTAAAACACTGCCGGACTCTCCAGTTTAAAGGATGTGTTTGACAAATTGTGATGATGCAAAGACAGTTTAACAGCATTTGACAGTATCTGTTTTTTAAATTTACCATGACATTTCCTCTTATTAAAATGATTTAAGAGAAATATTGATAAAAAATTGGCAACCTGGTTGACACCAAGAGCAGACAACCTACTTTCAATTTCAAAAACTTATAGAAAAAGGTAAAGCCTTGACCTTTGACCCTAAAACATTAGGGGTCATCAGTTGACCACAGGCAATATTTCTATGACGTTAGAAAGCATTAGGCACAAGCATTCTTTAGTTGTTAAGCTAATATTGTTTTCATTCTCAAGGTCAATGTGAGTTTGACCTTTGACTTGCTGACCCCAAAACAATAGGAATCATATACTGCCAGAGGCAATCATCCATCAAGTTTGATGACAGTAGGCCAAAGTGTTCTATAAATATTGAGGGGAAACTGTTTCAGTGTAGAGGTCTCTGTGAACTTGACTTCTAATCTACTCACCCCCAAAAGAATAGGGCCATCTACTGATCACAGGTAATTATCCTATGAAGTCTGATGACTGTAGGCTCAAGCGTTCTTCAGTTATTGAGCAGAAACTGTTTTTAATCTCAAGGTCACTGGGACCTTGACCTAGGGCCATTTACTGACCACAGGCAGTCATCCTTTTAAGTCTGACCATTGAGAGGCAAAGGATTCTTCTAGTTATTAACGGGAAACAAAATGGTCTACTGACTGACAGAATGACTAACAATCAGACCAACCAACAACGGATAAAACAATATACTCTCTTCTTTGTCCTGAATTGAAATGGACATGTGTGGTTTGCAAAGTAATACCCTATGTAATTAAGACTGTACAAGTACAAAGGGCCATAACTCTTGTGATCTTCAGGCAATCTGACTGAAACTTGCATGATCTTATACAGTAGTAAACATTTCTACAAAGTTTTATCCTATTATCCAAATATTTTCAGCTGTCCAATAGGAGCAATGAAATTCATGCCCACAAAATGAAATGGTTTCACAGTGTGACAAATTTCTTTTCAAATGGAAAAAGATCAGCAGAGAAGGTCATTATCTTACAGGATCATTAACAGTTACAAATGGTTTATTACAAAAGATCTTTGTAATTTAATACCAAAGTAATAATAAAGGGTGGAACTTTCACACCATTGTGAATAGTGAACATATTGAAAAACTGTTGATATCCTTCAATGAATGAAACATGACCTTACTTAAACAGGTGGCAAATGTCATATTTTCTGTCAGTATATTATGAAAAAAAGGAAATTGTCAATAAAATGAATCGACATGAATAAATTTTGGTACTGGAGTATATTATATTCCTCCCAATTAATTTTTGCCTACAACCATATTTTGGTAGAAATCATGCTGTACCACAAAAGACTAAATAACCAGTGTAGGGGACAAGTGCTAAAATTTTGGCCAATTTCAGCTACATACATACAAATTATAAACAACTAATCTAATGTGATGGCAGATCACACCCTCATACTATGGTGGCAATCAAAAACTGCAATCTCAAAATGCAATGGCAATCCAAAACTGCACCATTAGAGTACAGTGGCAGTTCAAAACTGCAATCTCAAAGTGCAGTGGCAGTCCAAAATTGTACCATCAGAGTGCAGTGTGAGACAAACTGTGGTGGCAGTCCAAAATCACACCATCAGAGTGCAGTGGCAGTCCAAAATTGTACTATCAGAGTGCAGTGGCAGTCCAAAATTGCACAATCAAAGTGTGGTGGCAGTCAAAAATTATACCATCTGAGTGCAGTGTGGTGGCAGTCCAAAATCGCACCATCAGAGTGTAGTGGCAGTTTGAAACAAAATCGTATCATCAGTGTGCAGTGGCAGTTCAAACTGCAATCTCAAAGTGTGGTGAAAGTCCAAAATTGCACCATCAAAGTGCAGCGGCAGTTCAAAACTGCAATCTCAAAGTGTGGTGGCAGTCCAAAATTGCACCATCAGAGTGCAGTGGCAGTCCAAATCGTATCATCAGAGTGCAGTGGCAGTTCAAAACTGCAGTCTCAAAGTGTGGTGGTAGTCCAAAATCGTACCATCAGAGTACAGTGGCAATCCATAATCGCAATATCAGAGTGCTGTTACAGTTCAAAATTGCAGTCTCAACGTGTGGTGGCAGCCCAAAATTGCGTCATCACAGCGCAGTGGCAGTCCAAAATTGTACCATCAGAATGCAGTGGCAGTTCAAAACTGCAGTCTCAAAGTGTGGTGGCAGTCCAAAATCGCACAATCAGAATCCAGAGTGCAGTGGCAGTTCAAAACTGCAATATCAAAAGGGCAATGGCAATCCAAAATCGCACCATCAGAGTGTAGTGGCAGTCAAAAATTGTACCATCAGAGTGCATTGGCAGTTCATAACTGCAGTCTCAAAGTGTAGCGGTAGTTCAAAATAGCACCATCAGAATCCAGAGGCAGTTCAAAATTGTATCATCGGAGTGCAGTGGCAGTTCAAAACTGCAATCTCAAAGTGTGGTGGTAGTCCAAAATCGCACCAGTAGAGTGCAGTGGCAGTCCAAAATCATACCATCAGTGCAGTGGCAATCCAAAATCATACCATCAGAGTGCAGTGGCAGTCCAAAACTGCAATATCATAGGGAATGGCAATCCAAAATCACACCACCAGAGTGCAGTGGCAGTTCAAAACTGCAATCTCAAAGTGTGGTGGCAGTCCAAAACCGTACCATCAGAGTCTCAGTCGCAGTCTCAGTATGTAGTAGTCCTAAATTGCAATTTCATTGCTTATTCTCCACCCTGAAAATGGTATGGAAAACTGGGTTCTGACCAAACCATTTTCAACAATATTTCAATGACACCTAAAATGTTCTGTGCATCTCACAGATAACCTCATTGTGAACTGTCAAAAAAAAAGAAGATAAAGACCCCCTTCATATGTAACAAGACCTGTAAATAGTTGTAAAGTACATATCCCCCCACACCCCCTCACCCCTTGATGGCTTGTCAGAGGTAACTTGGAGTGTAATTTTTTGTCTCTAGTAAGCCTTAACCTTTGACCTTGACAGGGGAATATGCTGTCTTTATAAACAACAATGTACTGTTTACAAACAATCCTGCTCTAACATATTCAAGCATCTTTTCATGCACACAGGTTCTGTATCATTTAAGACAACAATTACTCAGGTGTACTGATACATAAAATACCCTTACAAAACAGCAAGACCATTTCAAATATATTCCAAATTTGAACAGAAATATTTCTACAGACTGGATAAAGTATGATAACATAGAAAATGAGGTGCATTGATTCTTGTATCTTATATTGATAACAAAAGTCAAAACCTACCCAATCTTAATATGATAATCCTTTACACTACAGGTCACCTTTACAGCATACATTAAACTTTAATTAACACATCACATTTATCCATACATCACATTTAACTACTGCACCTGACAACTTTAAGTAACCTTAAGTATAAAACTTAAAGTATACTACTAATCGAATACTCTATATCCAATATATTTACAATTCAAGTACACTCTTCAATCAGAATTAGTCAAGTTGTGACAGTGAAGTACGTTAAAGGTAACTTTTACCACAGATAACCCTATTTGTAAACGCTGAATAACCTGAATAGCGAACTGCCAATAAAACAAATTAAATCGTTAAATTCCAATTAAGTTTTAAGCAAAATGTTTCCTGTGGTCACTTATCAATAGTTTGTGAATTGTGGTGACTTAGAGACCCACTGCTTACAACAAACCTTATTGACATACTACAAATACCTTACAGATAGTTGTTTGTGTATTCAATATATTCAAATACTAAAACAAATACAGGGAGATTACTCATGTTTCAATAAGAAAGATGTAGCATTACAGAAAATATATATTAACCATTGTTTGAAACAGGATTTTATTGTTGACAAAATCATTATCTAAGGGATTATGTTTAAGTAAGCAAAAACTTAAAACAGACACAGTTTAAGATGCAATATTTATAAACATTAAACAAGATTTATCCAAGAGATAACTTTGTATTTATATACTATTTTTAAAATTTGTCAAGGATTTCAACATGTTGAACTTCAATTCTGATTAAAATTATTCTGAGGAATAATTGTGAGTTTGAACAAAAGCGGTCGGAAGGACAGCAAACTTGACCATTTCGAAAAAAATGTTTGCAAATACAACAAGAGCACCACCTAAGTGTGCCATCGCTTGTCTGCAAGTGCTTGTCAGTATATAAGAAAAGCGTTAATAGTTCAGAATTACTAAGTACAAAAAGGGCCATAATTCTGATAAAATGAAGGTTAGAGAAAGGGTTCTTGGCCTACACAGTCATCTAATGATGATAAAACAAGAGTGCAAGAATGTCACAATATACGCCCGTCACAGCAAATTTCTTTACTCTAGCACCTGTATTTGCAAATGGAATTTTAATTTTGTGGTTGTTTAGTAATAACTAAGTGTTTTGTTTTCTAAGTCCACAAAAAAACTCCTTACCAGGTAGAGATACCTTAAAATACACCTAAAATTGGAAAGTAACATCTATGTTGTACCACAGAAAAGTGGTCTTGGTTTTTCCCTACAGTCAATTATAAAAAAGTTACAATATAAGTTATTTATAGTAACAACTAAGGGAAGTTAATCTTAAAAAAAAAAAAAAAAAAAAAAAAAAAAAAAAATTGTAAGTCCTCACAAAAATCTTTACCAGGTAGAGACTGGTCAAAATACACCTCAAAATTGGATGTAGCATGCATGTTGTACTACAGAAAAGTGGTCTCGATTTTTCCCTACGACTAGTAATGAAAAAGTTACAATATAAGCTATTTATAGTAACAACAAAGGAAGTAATTCTAAAGAAGGGAACTGCGCATGACACTTCGTCTCATGATGGTGTATAATTGTGTCAAGTAACATCAAAATCCCTCCATGCATGAAGAAGAAATGCTTCGGACAAAGTCATTCTTGTATCTGACCTTTGGCCTCTAAGTGTGACCTTGACCTTAGACCTAGGGACCTGGTTCTTGCGCATGACACTACGTCTCGTGGTGGTATACATTTGTGCCAAGTTATATCAAAATCCCTCTAAGCATGAAGAAGAAATGCTCCGGACAAGGTTTTCATTCTTGTATCCTTTGACCTCTAAGTGTGACCTTGACCTTAGACCTAGAGACCTGGTTCTTGCGCATGACACTCCGCCTCATGGTGGTGAACATTTGTGCCAAGTTTCATCAAAATCCCTCCATGCATGAAGAAGAAATGCTCCGGACAAAGTTTTCATTCTTGTATCCTTTGACCTCCAAGTGTGACCTTGACCTTAGACCTAGGGACCTGGTTCTTGCGCATGACACTCCTTCTCATGATGATGAACAATTGTGCCAACTTTCATCAAAATCCCTCTATGGATGAAGAAGATATGCTCCGGACAAAGTCATTCTTGAATTTGACCTTTGACCTCTAAGTGTGACCTTGACCTTAGACCTAGGAACCTGGTTCTTGCGCATGACACTCCGTCTCATGATGGTGAACAACAGTGCCAAGTTTCATCAAAATCCCTTCATGCATGTAGAAGATATGCTCCGGACAAGGTCTGTGGACGCCGCCCGCCCGCCCGCCAGGGGCGTTCCCATAATACGTCCCGTTTTTCAAACGGGCGTATAAAAAAGTGAACAAAGTTTCAAAGCTGTAGCTCTTATAGTTTTTGAGAAAAGGTCAACCTAAACAAAAATTTAACCAAGAAACTCAAATTCTTTAAGTACAAAAAGGGCCATAATTTTGACAAAATCATATCAGAGTTATGGTTCTTGGCCTACTAAGTCATCAAATGATGAAAAACAAGAGCACCGCCTTGCGGGTGCTGACGCTCATCTGATTTTTTTTGTGTAATAGAAATATTGTCCTACCCATGATTTTCTAAGTCTAAAAAGGGCCATCATTCTTGCAAAAAGCAGGATAGAGTTATGTTTCTGGATGTAAAGTGTCCACTTATGATGGTGAAAAACTGTTGCAAGTTTTAAAGCAATAGCTTTGATAGTTTATGAGAAAAGTTGACTTAAACATAATACTCAACCAAGAAAATGATTTTCTAAGTCCAAAAGGGGCAATAATTATTGCAAAAAGCAGGATGGAGTTATGTTGCTTGCTGTACAGGGTCAGCTTATGATGGTGAACAAGTGTTGCAAGTTTCAAAGCAATAGCTTTGATAGTTTAAGAGAAAAGTTGACCTAAACATAAAACTTAACCAAGAAATCTGATATTTTCTAAGTCCAAAAGGGGCCATAAATCTTGCAAAAAGCAGGACGGAGTTATGTTTCTTGCTATACAGGGTCAACTTATGATGGTGAACAAGTGTTGCAAGTTTTAAAGCAATAGCTTTGATAGTTTAGGATAAAAGCTGACCTAAACATAAAACTTAACCAAGAAAACTGATTTTCTAAGTCCAAAAGGGGCAATAAATCTTGCAAAAAGCAAGATGGAGTTATGTTTCTTGATGTACAGGGTCTGCTTATGATGGTGAACAAGTATTCCAAGTTTCAAAGCAATAGCTTTGATAGTTTAGGAGAAAAGCTGACCTAAACATAAAACTTAACCAAGAAATCTGATATTTTCTAAGTACAAAAGGGGCCATAAATCTTGCAAAAAGCAAGATGGAGTTACGTTTCTTGCTATACAGGGTCAGCTTATGATGGTGAACAAGTATTCCAAGTTTCAAAGCAATAGCTTTGATAGTTTAGGAGAAAAGCTGACCTAAACATAAAACTTAACCAGGCAACGCCGACGCCGACGCCGACAACCGCTCAAGTGATGACAATAACTCATCATTTTTTTTCAAAAAATCAGATGAGCTAACAAGTGTGCAAAGTTTCAAAGCTGTAGCTGGTATAGTTCTTGAGAAAAGATCGACCTAAACAAAAAATTTAACTGACACTGACAATCAAGCGAGACAATACTTAGATTTTTTCAAAAATCAGACAAGATCAAAATGACAGAATACACTGGGTGCAAACTGTACCAATTTTTATATCTTTGGGTGAGGAAGATGTAATTGGAGTAATGGTCAAGATGGAAGGGATACTAAGAAACAATATGGAGAAACATAAAAAAAACAAGAAATTTTAACAGAGTTACCAATGTCTCCCGCCTAGGGACATTTTTCACAAAACATACGGCATGCCAATACAACATTTTCTAGGTAATAGGGCAACATACTAGCAAATGTATGCAAGTCATAACTATATATCATATAATTCTGAAGTTTGAAAATGTCTGGAAATCTATAATTGGTGAATGCTTTCAAATGCTAATATCTGTGATTTTATTTTTAAATTGGTAAAAAACAAGAGCTGTCTCTATAGGATGACACATGCCCCCGATGGCACTTTGAATGAATAGTTATGGCCGATGTTAGAGTTAAGGACCTTTGACCTATGGAGCTGGGTCTTGTGCGCGACACGTCGTCTTACTGTGTCACACATTCATGCGTAATTATTTTAAAATCCATGCATGAATGACAATGATATGGACCGGACACGCCCATCAATGCACTATCATGAAAAATGACCTTTAATTTTTATGACGGTACTCATATTGAAACACAAAATTCTTTTATGTATGTAGGTTTACAATTCACATGCCGTATGTCATTGTTTAAAATGGCTGATTGTATGGCTTCAAAAGCTAAAAGGGTTATTGTTTCCCTCTTGCAGAGTTTGAATAATGTATTACCTATGTCACACAAAACATATTTTAAGATATTTGATACTAAAGTTGTACCTGTACTACTTTATGGGTCTGAGTTATGGGGAATCCATATGATGGAAAATACTAAAAGAGTACATATATATGCATGTAAACGGTTCTTAAATGCTTCCCTTAAAGCATGTAATGAAGCTATTATGGGAAACTGTGGTCGATATCCTATGTATATTGTAGCACAAAAAAGATGTATTAAGTACTGGATCAAGATTTTAGAAATGCCTGACTGTCGATATGTGAAAAAATGCTATAACATGTTATTAAAATTAGATTCCCTTGGATACAGTAACTGGGCCAGTGTTATTAAACGTAATTTGTACAGTAATGGATTTGGATATATTTGGGAAAGTCAAAAAGTAAACAATCAAAATGTTTTCATATATACCTATTTGCAACGTCTAAAAGACCAGTATCTGCAAATGTGGAACACAAAATGTGCTGAGAATAGAAAATTAACATATTACCATGTATTTAAGACAAATTTTGATGTCGAAGCATATGTAGATGCTATAGATATAGTTAAGTTTAGATCAAGTATCGTCTCTCTAAGATCATCATCTCACCAACTATTAATAGAAAAAGGAAGACATTTGGGTATACCTAAAAATGATAGATTATGTTTTTATTGTAAAAATTGTGTCGAAGACGAGTACCATTTTATACTTATTTGTCCAATATATAGAAATATACGACAAAAATATCTGCGAGAAAAATATTTTAGATACCCAAATGTTAATAAATTTTGTATTTTGATGTCAAGTACCAATGTTAATATTATAAGAAACTTGGCAATGTACATATATTATGCATTTAAGTTAAGAGCGGAATATAGTGACAATAGGTAATATGAAATTTGTATAATATGTGACGAACTGAATAATTACTGTATTATTTGTGTATTATATTTAATAAAATGTCAGCTGGGTATCACACAAGTACAAACTGTATGCATGTATTGTATTAGCTTAGCTATGTAAATATTGTGTATATGGGCCGGAGGCCTTCATGCTTGTTGAAATAAACTAAACTAAAACTAAAAGACATATACGAAAACAGAACCAATTTCCAAGTTCAAAAAGGGCCATAATTCAGCCAAAAAAGATGACAGAGTTATGTACTCCTGCCTATTGATAGAGACTATAATACTGAACAAGATATAAAAGTTTCAAATCCATATGTCAAACACTTTACACAAAATATAAACTGTACTCTACACCGACCATGCCAAATAGAAGCAGGAGAGAACACTTAAAAATACACTCAACAGAACAACATTACACACCATTGACGCGTTTCATAACTAGATATGAGGACACTAAACCTAAACCAACAGCAGAAAAAGTTAAACCATGGACACCGTCATTTGAAGCTACACCAAAATTTAGAACAGTTCCAGGAAGCAAACCTTGGCTGAAGGTAGAATCTACACCCAAAACAACATCAGTTAAAAAAATCCTACACAAAATGAGAAGACCAATGTTACTGTCTCCATTACCAGAATCACCCATCCGATCAACAGACCCCTCACCATCCACCAGCAACACAAGTATAGACACTGTGTGCCAAGATGAAAGAACAACATTACTAGACATTCAAATAAGTATTTATTCAATATATGGCATTTTTGAAAAGAACTGTTAATTATCAACTACGATTTCAATAACAATTTTCACTAACACTAAATAACAACTGCTCCCTAGGACAATATTTACAATTCTATTTTTAGACATACATCACGTGACATTTGCTCCCGAATTTTTGTACCTTAGTAGATTTGTTTCTGTTATTTGTTCACCCTGATGAAGACTCGTGAAGAGTCGAAACGTCGGTCATTTTAATAAATCTGTAAATTTTAATCTGTGTTGGTTGTTAGTTCCACTATCTTATCTTACTCTTAGTATTTTACTCTAGTGGAACTCTTATCCCTTTTGGGATCCAACCTTCGCGGGTTAGTCGACCAGAACACAAAACACGGTGTGGAGGTTATCAAAGATTAAAAATCTTACCTCCAAGCATCCTAGTATTGGATCCATCGATACAGGCATCGTCGATACCTTTCAAGAAGGAATCCCACCGCAGAGTATATCATATATGTCAGATACAGAAAATTACGAAGAAACCCTAACAACACCATCATTATCTATAAATACACTTCCGGTACAGGCTAATAAAAAACGCAAGGCAGACGACAACGACATTTCAACCCGGCGCATCAGTCAGCCTAATCTTTCGCGCTTCAAAATTCTGAAAAAACTACACATCCAACTTACCCGCACAGACCATCATGTACAATATCTAGAGAAATGTGTTGAAAGCCAGTCTATCCCGAGATCACTACGAGTCAATATCACGCCACAAGTACCAGTCATTAATTCAGTACTCCAAATTAGGTGGGAAGAAGCCCATATCAATTTTGGGTTAGAACTAACTAAATTATTACTTGATTACTGGAACACAAGGAAAACACAGCTGATTGAAGAAATTAACCAAGTACAAAAACACCTAAACGATACGACACCAGCAGACGAGATCGACCTAATATCAGACATCATCTCTAAAATCGTCTTATCAGTACAGAAGGATATAAACAACAAAAAAACCACCAGCCGAGCTCCGACAAACCAGCTGGAATCAAGTACACAATAAACATAATTTATCCCACTCTACACCGACCATGCCAAATAGAAGCAGGAGAGAACACTTAAAAATACACTCAACAGAACAACATTACACACCATTGACGCGTTTCATAACTAGATATGAGTACACTAAACCTAAACCAGCAGCAGAAAAAGTTAAACCATGGACACCGCCATTTGAAGCTACACCAAAATTTAGAACAGTTCCAGGAAGCAAACCTTGGCTGAAGGTAGAATCTACACCCAAAACAACATCAGTTAAAAAAATCCTACACAAAATGAGAAGACCAATGTTACTGTCTCCATTTCCAGAATCACCCATCCGATCAACAGACCCCTCACCATCCACCAGCAACACAAGTATAGACACTGTGTGCCAAGATGAAAAAACAACATTACTAGACATTCAAATAAGTATTTATTTAATATATGGCATTTTTGAAAAGAACTGTTAATTATCAACTACGATTTCGATAACAATATTCACTAACACTAAATAACAACTGCTCCCTAGGACAATATTTACAATTCTATTTTTAGACATACATCACGTGACATTTGCTCCCGAATTTTTGTACCTTAGTAGATTTGTTTCTGTTATTTGTTCACCCTGATGAAGACTCGTGAAAAGTCGAAACGTCGGTCATTTTAATAAATCTGTAAATTTTAATCTGTGTTGGTTGTTAGTTCCACTATCTTATCTTACTCTTAAAATATAAACTGGTACGAAAAACTTAACCAAGATTTGTAAGTCAGAAGGGGCCATGATTCTGCCAAAATGCTTGATGGAGTTATTTACTCTTGCCTACAACTGCACATGGTGATGGTAAACAAGTGTTGAAAGTTTCAAAGCTTTATCTCAAAAGACTTTGTCAAAATGTAGACTGGTACGAAAAACTTAACCAAGTTTCTAAGTCAAAAAGGGGCAATAATTCAACCAAAATGCTTGATGGAGTTATTTACTCTTGCCTACAACTGGACATGGTGATGGTAAACAAGTGTTGAAAGTTTCAAAACTTTATCTCAAAAGACTTTGTCAAAATATGAACTGGCACGAAAAACTTAACCAAGATTTCTAAGTCAAAAGGGGCCATAATTCAGTCAAAATGCTTGACAGAGTTATGTACTCTTGCCTACAACTGGACATGGTGATGGTAAACAAGTGTTGAAAGTTTCAAAGCTTTATCTCAAAAGACTTTGTCAAAATGTGGACTGGTACGAAAAACTTAACCAGGGTGTGACGCCGACGCCGTGGTGAGAAGGATAGCTCTACTTATTCTTCGAATAGTCGAGCTAAAAATATGTGTGGTTCAGGTAACCCGACCGACCCTATTTTTTAACCACCGACCCTAAGACATTTTATCGATTTTTAGAACGAAACTTGTTTGCGGTAAAGAATTAGCCTGAGATGAAATATATTGAGTCCGAACTGAACGCTTTGAAGACAGCGTCTATCAATAGATAATCCAATATTTAGTAATACACAAAGACAATACAAGAAGACAATACACCAATGTGTCAATATCTAATTACACTTTGGGGCATTGCGAGAGTGTTCCTTCATGCAAGAATGATTATCAGTCAATTTGATTCGTCAAACTTCGCCCTGCCTACTTCTACAAAAGCAAATGAAATGAAATATTAGCTGCGCACTTCGTTGAGATAAATTTACAAGTTATTTTTAATATCCAGGGAGATAAATTTACAAGTTATTTTTAATATCAAGCCGATTAGTGGAAGTAATGGTCGATCACGAGAACCTAAAAAAAATTCTGGAAATAATGATAAGTCAAAGCGCTCGCAAAGAATTAAAAATTAATTATATGCGATTGTCAAACTATATGCGCGATCGTGAAATGTGTTAAATAAATCTATGCGTTCGCGATCATAAAATATGTTAAATAAATCTACGTGTTCGTAACATTTCAGTCGCGTTCGTAAAATTTCAGTCGAAGAATCTTTGAGATACAAATGAACTAAAACAGTTCTTTTGGTTCTTTCACGTGCCCAATGTAGAGTGCCCAATGTATAGCATTGATACACAGGATGAAGTTTTTAAAGCGCCACCCAAGAGCTTCAAAACAAAGAGCTACTAATACCTTTAGGTGGTATTTCCGCTATACATTAATATGTATGAAATGAGTAAATAATGAAACTTTGAAGCATTTTAAAAAACTTTTTAAAAGTCATAAAATAAAATAAAACAACTCTGTTTTGTGATAAATGACCTTATATAAATTTTGAAACACAATGGTAAACAAGAGCTCGTCGAACACGAAATGCCCCCCCCCCCCCCCACCCACCCCCTTGATGCATTCAGTAATTGCACAAGGAACAGAAATTATTTGCTCACTGTAAACAAAAGTTCTACTGTTCTGGTTCAATGTGACATCGACCTTTGACCTCAAAATCAACAGGGGTCATCTGCTGGCCATGATCAACCTCACTATTAAGTTTAGTGATCCTAGGCCCAAGTGTTCTCAAGGTATCGTCTGGAAAGGATTTAACTGTTCCAGGTCAATGCGACCTTGACCTTTAGCCTACAGACCTCAAAATCAATAGGGGTCATCTGCTGGTCATGATCAATCTCCCCCATCAATTTTCCTGATCCTAGGCCCAAGCGTTCTTGAGTTATCGCCTGGAAACTGTTTTATTGTTCCTGGTCACTGTGACCTTGACCTTTGACATACTGACCTCAAAATCAATAGGGGTCATCTGCTGGTCATGATCAACCTCCCTATCAACTTTCACGATCCTAGGCCCAAGCAATCTTGAGTTATCATCCGGAAACCGTTTAAATGTTCCTGGTCACTGTGACCTTGGACTTTACCATACTGACCTCAAAATCAATAGGGGTCATCTGCTGGTCATGACCAACCTCCCTATCAACTTTTTATGATCCTAGGCCTAAGCATTCTTGCGTTATCATCCGGAAACCGTTTAACTGTTCAGGGTCACTGTGACCTTGACCTTTGACTTACAGATCTCAAAATCAATAGGGTCATCTGCTGGTGATGACCAACCTTCCTATCAACTTTCATGATCCTAGGCCCAAGCGTTCTTGAGTTATCATCCGGAAACGGATTGGTCTACATACAGACCAACCGACAGACAGAATGACCGACAGACATCTGCAAAACAATATACCCCTCCTTCTTTGAAGGGGGGCATAAAAATAAAGAGCTAAATATTCATGTTTTAAAAACATCAAAGTAGTGAAAAATGCCCAGAAAAGGGAGACAATTCAAAAATTGCAAACTATTAAAGGGATAATTTTATACACTGAGCAATTACTTTTGCTTTGAAAATATTCTTGAAAAATGGCTAAAACATTTTTATGAGAAGATTAAAAACTATTTTTGATTCAATGTGATGCTAGGATGTACATGTTCAAGAGCAAATTGCATGGTTAAAGTATAAAATGAAATAGAATTAAAAAAAAAATAATGGCTACTAATTCTGGCACTTTTGGCTATAAAACGTTTTTGCAATTGGCTAAAGTCATGGCTACAAGTGTGAAAGAGCCAGGGGAGGCTTCAAATGACATCTCTTAAACTAGCCTTACTCATTTAGCTTATCGGGATGGCTTATTTTATGATCTGAATTATTTATAGTTGTCATCCCTGTGACGGAGACAGCGACAGTCAATAATTATCACGCTGACCCAAAACGTCCTATTATTTGGACTGCTCTTGAACCACTTGGCCAATTTTGATCAAACTTCACAGGAAAGTTCCTTGAATAGTCCCCTTTTAGAATTGCTCAAAAACCCTACCTGCCTACCTTATTTTTTGACCAATGTTACCTGAACCACACATATTTTTTAGCCTCATACATGGGTTTTTTAAGAAAAAAAAAATCCTACCTACCTACCCTATTTTTGGCAATGTTACCTGAACCACATATATAACTTTTTTTTTGCCTTATGGAGTACATTCATGCAAAGTTATTTCAAAATCCCTTCATGGATAGCAGAGTTATGGATCAGACACGAAAAATGTAACGGAAGAACGGAAGGACTGACGGAAGGACGCAGCTTATTTCTGCAGTTAAGAACATTACAGTGAAACTGGGAACCAGGCCATAATTACAGTGTTTTTTGGGGTACCTTTTGGGTACCTGGCCCGAAACCAAAATATGTCTGTCTCTTACCAAGACCAATCCTCATGTGAGTTTTGATTATTATAGCAGTTAAGATAGAACAGTGAAACTGTGCTGCTTGCCATACAACGTAAACCAACACTATTACAATATTTGACCTCAGTGACCTTGACCTAGGAATACCCCAACTTATTCAAAAAGATGCCTGTCATTTATCAAGACCAATCCTAATGCAAAGTCTGATAATAATAGGGGCGGTAGTTAAAAAGATACTGTGTAATTGAGAAACTTGCCATAAAACTTTTACCTAAACCAATGATGATGTCAGTGTGATGACAACAGCCTTCCTTACTCTTCAAATAGTTGAGAGAAGGTGTCATTCTAATCCTATTTAATTAAAGTATCTTTATAAATACCATTGTGTTCACTGAAAATACCAAGCAAATGTTATCACATAAAACATTGCTTTATCCTACATCTTAAATACTGAAATAAGACTGTAACATCAACAGTAATGTAGTCTAATACTTTTTCAAACCCAGTTGCAACTTGAAGCCTTTGTGAAGAAGGACATTTTGCTGTTTTTTTCTCTTGCCTGATAGGGAAACTTGCCACTGCTGTACACTCCCTGATAGGGATACTTGCCACAGCTGTACACTCCCTGATAGGGAAACATAGGGAAACTTGCCACAGCTGTACACTCCCTGATAGGGAAACTTGCCACTGCTGTACACTCCCTGATAGGGAATCTTGCCACTGCTGTACACTCCCTGATAGGGAAACTTGCCACAGCTGTACACTCCCTGATAGGGAAACTTGCCACTGCTGTACACTCCCTGATAGGGAAACTTGCCACAGCTGTACACTCCCTGATAGGGAAACTTGCCACAGCTGTACACTCCCTGATAGGGAAACTTGCCACTGCTGTACACTCCCTGATAGGGAAACTTGCCACTGCTGTACACTCCCTGATAGGGAAACTTGCCACTGCTGTACACTATCGGAGGGAAGTACAAATGAAATTAACAAGTTGATTTTTTAAGCCTAAACTGCAAAGGAACATTGTGAGTTTTTAAAATCAAAATGATACAAGGTGTTTGTATTGGAAAGAGCAATGCAATGTCTGGAAATGTTTTAGGTGTCCCTAGTTTTAGCTTTGTTATTGGAAAGGCTCTAGGATCATAGTTTGAGCCATGCCATGACTGGACAGGTTCTAGCATCACAGTTTCCAAACAGTGTTGATTACATCTTTGTACCAGTTATAAACTTTACCACAATAAAAAGATTAATGTGCACTAGAAATACCTTAAGTGTTAATCTGTGCAAGAGTTAATCCTGATTTGCGGAGGCATTATTCACTTCTATTTATACTGGATTACTTACAGCAATATGTCACTCTCATCACAAATACAAGTTTCAGTGCAGTAATACAGTTCCCTCAAAATTGTTTTCTAAGATGATCTAACAACTGAAACTTACTGACCACCAAACAACATGGATCATCTACTCACTACAGGCAATCATGCAATGTAGTTTGATTGCCATAAGCCAGAGACTTCTCCAGTTATTGACTGTATATAGACAATTCTCACCCTTCTTGACTTTTGATGTACTGGCCCCTAAAATAATGGGATCATCTGCTGACCACAAGTACTTATCCTAAAAAGCTTGGTTGGTGTAACCCAAATTTTCTTCACTTATTGATTTTAAACAGTTGTCAGTCTTGAGGTGACTTTTTCTTTGACTTACTGACCCTCAACAACTAAAGGGTTATCTATTATATAAAGTATGACAGTAATAGACCGATTCTTTCTCCCTTTACTGTTTGGAAGCAACACTGTTAACACTTCTTCACCATGTCTGCTTTTCTACAGGGAATACAATAAATAACAATAAATGCAACTGTTGAATCCCTACCCTATTTGAGGTCATACCATTTTAGGATTTAAAAAAGGTCACCAAACTTTCTGGGCAGTTTACCATAGTAACCCGTAAATGATTATAAGTTAAAAAGCATTCACTTCGGAATACAACAAAAAAATAGTCAAACAGAGCAATCACTAAAGACGATTTGATACAGGGAAAGTAAAATTTTGTGATCATGACCTTCAAGTGTGACCTTGATCTTGGACCTAGTGATCTAAGTTGTACACAGTGCAAGTCGTCCTGATGAGGTTAACAACTGATACTAGTCTTATGAATATCCTTTCTAAGACTGAAGTTATTTGACCTTTAACCTCCAACCTTGGACCTAGTGACCCGGGATGCAGCTCGGCACTTGTGTTGATGAAAGTTTTAAATTAAGCTATTTGATCTTTGACATCTGTGATCTTGACCATGGAAGTAATGACCTGGGTTGTGGGCTATGCAAATCATCTGTATGAGATAAATAAATGATTAACTAGTTTTATGAAAATCTTCCGGGCAGTTAAGAAGACATTTAATAAACAAAATGGCCGGGAGAACCAATGGATGGACGTGCCTGAATCTAATACAGCCCTAGTATTCTATGTATCCGGGAGTATATCAAGATGCATTTAGCAAGCATTTCAGCAACAAGTCAGCCAAAGTGTATCTAGCTTATTTCTATCCATTTATCTCTTGTATACACTTGCCACATATATATCTAACTAGAATTACAACATACACAATGAAAACATGGACAAAGAATCTAAGACTTATGCACAATGTTTCTACTATGTTTGCCTAGTGTTTCTGCCAATCTTACCTTGAGGAATTGTTTCACTTTGGTTCACATTTCTACCTCCAGTATAATAGAGTACTTCTTCATCATCTAAAATTTTGCCTCATTTTAAAACATGTTCAAAATCTCTTTCTTTTAGAAAAAAAAATCAATGAAGCAAACTTGCTTGTGAGTACTATGAACATCACATTTAGAGATACAGAATTACAAAGTTATCAAATCTTCAATTTTTACCAAAACATTAAAGGCAAAAGACTACATTAATAACAAGAGCTGACAAGAGGACAGCAACGCTCGACTATTCAACAGCCATGTCAATTGAATGAATAGTAAAGTCAAACAGGAATACCGTGCCAGACTGTCACAAAATAAGCCCATCTAAATATTCTATTACGTAAATTCAAGGGTCATAATTCAAGAGTGCTTTGGGCAATTTGGGTGGTTATCAAACTTGGCCAGGATATCATGCCCAAAAACATTGTCACCAAGTTTGGTGAAGATAGGATGAAAACTGTTCGACTTAAGAGGGCGGACAAGGCTAAATTGGCAGTTTTTCAAGTAATTCCAGGGCCATAATCCAAGAGTACCTAGGGTGATTTGGGTGGCTATCGAACTTGGCCGTGATATTATGCCCACAAACATTGTCAGCAAGTTTGGTGAAGATGATCAGATGAAACTGTTTGACTTTGAGAGCGGACAAGGCTAAATTGGCAGTTTTCAAGTAATTCAAGGGCCATAATCCAAGAGTGTGTTACAGATGTGGCTTTTGTGCTTTGTATATGTAGCTTATATATCTGTTAATGTTGTTCTATCTGGGGTTTGGGTTCTTAGCTGGGCTAACGGCGAGTAATGACAACTGTAAATATATATGAAATAATATATATTTAATGTAAATAAAGATGGCATGTACGTCAATGATATGTACAATATCAATCGATGGTGGCTCTGATTTGACATTTATAATAAATGTAAACAATAACAAATATGGCGGATGGATGCTAATAATAACAAGTGCCTGGGGCGATTTGGGTGGTTATCGAATTTGGCTGAGATCTGCCCACAAACATTGTCAGCAAGTTTGGTGAAGATCAGATGAAAACTATTTGACTTAGAGAGCGGACATGCTTTTGGATGCCGCCCACCCGCCCGCCACATGTGTTCACATAATACGTCCCGCTCTTTCAGAAACGGGCGTATAAACAAGAGCTGTCGGATGACAGCGCGCTCGACTATTCGAAGAATTGATTGAAGAATGGGGTCAAAATATTTCCATAGATTTTCAGACTAAACAAAAAAAAGAATTAAACAAAAAATGTTCCTGTATTTGTGGATTTCGATTAGTCTTGCACTAAATGGCAATGTGTGACCATGATGGCAAATATGTTAAGTTATATGCTAGGAAAAACATGGACTTATATGAAAAATTTAACTAATTTCCAAGTCCAAAAAGGGCCATAATTCAGTCAAAATAGTTGACAGAGTTATGTACTCTTGCCTACAGATGGAAATCATGTTGATAAACTAGTGTTAAAAGTTTCAAAGCCACATTTCAAATAGTTTTGACAAAACGCTGACTTGTAAGAAAAACTGAACAAATTTCAAAGTCCAAAAAGGGCCATAATTCAGTCAAAATAGTTGTCAGAGTTATGTACTCTTGCCTACAGATGGAAATCATAATGATAAACAAGTGTTTAAAGTTTAAAAGCCATATGTCAAATAGTCTTGACAAAACATGGACATACACAAAACAGAACCAATTTCCAAGTTCAAAAAGGGCCATAATTCAGCCAAAAAAGATGAGAGAGTTACGTACTCTTGCCTATTGATAGAGACTATTATACTAAACAAGATATAAAAGTTTTAAAGCCATATGTCAAACACTTTACACAAAATATGAACTGGTACGAAAAACTTAACCAAGATTTCTAAGTCAAAAGGAGCCATAATTTAGTCAAAATGCTTGATGGAGTTATGTACTCTTGCCTACAACTGGACATTGTGATGGTAAACAAGTGTTGAAAGTTTCAAAGCTTTACCTCAAAAGACTTTGTCAAAATGTGGACTGGTACGAAAAACTTAACCAAGATTTCTAAGTCAAAAAGGGGCAATAATTCAACCAAAATGCTTGATGGAGTTATGTACTCTTGCCTACAACTGGACATGGTGATGGTAAACAAGTGTTGAAAGTTTCAAAGCTTTATCTCAAAAGACTTTGTCAAAATATGAACTGGTACGAAAAACTTAACCAAGATTTCTAAGTCAAAAGGGGCCATAATTCAGTCAAAATGCTTGACAGAGTTATGTACTCTTGCCTATAACTGGACATGGTGATGGTAAACAAGCGTTGAAAGTTTCAAAGCTTTATCTCAAAAGACTTTGTCAAAATGTGGACTGGTACGAAAAACTTAACCAGGGTGTGACGCCGACGCCGACGCCGTGGTGAGTAGGATAGCTCTACTTATTCTTCGAATAGTCGAGCTAAAAAGGGCACAATTTTGTAACCAGAGGGTCATGATGACTCAGGATCGCTCGCCTGAGTAATATGAGCTACATAGACAAATGTAAGAGATCAGATAAGAATATTTATTTATTTATTTTGTTGGGTTTAACATCGCACTGACACAATTATAGGTCATATTGCGAATTTCCAGCCCTGATGGTGGAGGAAGACCCCAGGTGCCCCTCCGTGCATTATTTCATCACGAGCGGGTACCTGGGTAGAACCACTGACTTTCCTTAAGCCAGCTGGATGACTTCCTCACATGATGAATTCAATGCCCTGAGTGAGGCTCAAACTCACATCGATGAGGGGCAAGTGATTTGAAGTCAGTGACCTTAACCACTCGGCCACAGAGGCCTCAATCAGGTAAGAAAGTCAAATATAAGTAAGCACTAAAATCTTTTCCCAGTTGTGTGAACATGTTTCAAATGTCAAACTGATGCTAAAATATAAAGAAAGTAGGTCAGTAGGTCACATAAATAGTCCCATGTTTTTTGATGAATCAGAAAACTTTGAACACTATTTGTAGAAGGTCACACAAGAACCATTTGTGTAAAATTATTTTAAAATCAGGCTAGCAGTTTTACACAAGAAGATTTTTAAAGTTTCCACTATATACATATAGGGAAAAGTGACCACGCCTTCTGGCAGCCATGTTTTTTGACGAATCAAAATAATTTTAACAATCTTGGCAGAGGGTCACACAAGGACCATTTGTGTGAAATTATTTCAAAATCAGGCTAGCAGTTTCACACGAAGATTTTTTAAATTTCCACTATATACATATAGGGAAAAGTGACCATGCCCCCTGGGGGCCATGTTTTTTGACAAATCGTTATAACTTGAACAATCTTGGTGGAGACTGATATAAGGACCATTTGTGTGCAATTATTTAAAATCAAACCATTGGTTTAGGAGGAGATGTCTTTTGAAGATTTTTCTATTTTTAGCTCTGGCGGCCCCTATGTGCAACCAAGCGGAACCATTTGAATAACTTTGGAAGAGGACCATCCAAGGAACATCCATGCCAAGTTTCATCAAAATCCATTCAGTTGTTTTTTAAACACAATTGTTGACGACGGACGGACGACGCATGATGGACACAGCGTGATCACAATAGCTCACTCTGAGCATTGCTCAGGTGAGCTAAAAAGCAAAATAGAGTTATGGATACTGTGTTTATTGCAGAGTACAAGTGTGTGAAGTTTCAATCCATTCCCAGGAGTGCTTACTGAGATACCAGCTTACATACAAAAACTTAACGCCGCAAAGGTGAGTCCAATAGCTCTACCTATTCTTTGAATAGTTCAGCTAAAATGACTGTACTGAAACTTGAGCCAATACAAATGAAACTAAATTAACTTTAAAACACATAAAATTCACTGCAAATAACACCATGCTTGATAATCAGGGAATAACGGTTTCCATAAAAAATAACAATCAACCGGAAACAAAAAAGGGGAAAAATCAACTCAAATATACCACACAATACCTTAACGTAAGAAAGAAAACTGTGACTCTATCGCATATGAGTGTGTATGTGTGTATACATACCTCTGTTTTTCTGAAGAAGTGTGATATAAGGACTCTGTGATGGTGGCAGTCGGCTGGGTTCATCTTTCAAATGTAACATACTTGTTGAGACATGGTGATCTACACCATTCTGAACTGGTAGCTGAGACAATGAAGTACTTGTTTCTAGTTTGGATGGTGATGAAGTCTGCAAGTCTTGTTGAGTGTGGGTGATATTCTCATGTTGATGTGATGGTGATGTTGGCTGATATGAAAAAGCACTTGTGGGTAGAGATTCTGAGGCAGTGGGTGCGACTCTTTGTGTCGGTTTCCAACTGTAACTCTCCTCTGACTTGGGAGCTGGCTGGCTGAATGATTCTGGGGCAGATATCTAGAAAATCAAGAATAGTTACTTCATCGAGAAATATAATTACTTTAAATTACCTAACTGGCTAATATTGGTTAAAACAAGAGATCACAGAGTGATCTTGGCGCCCACCATTGAGCCATTTTTGAATGTTCCAAATTTCAAGACTAGCTCAAGGTCAAAATCAAGGTCAAAGTTAATTTCCGTACACAACACAGTGCATGTGGTCCAAATTTGAAAGCTGTGGCTTGAGAAATGTGAAAGTAGGTCACTAGATCAATTTCAAGGTCGAAGTTCATTTCAGTAGACAGAACTATGCATGTGCTTCAAATTTGGAGGTTGTAGCTTGAGAAATGTGAAAGTAGGTACTAGGTAAAAATCAATGTCAAATTTCAATTCAAAACACAAAAATATGCATGTGGTCCAAATTTGAAGTCTGTAGCTTCAGAAATGTGAAAATAGGTCACTAGGTCAACCTCAAGATCAAAGTTCATTTCGGTACACAAAACTATGCATGTGGTCCAAGTTTGAAGGCTGTAGCTTGAGAAATGTGAATGTAGGTCACTAGGTCAAAATCAAGGTCAAATTTCATTTCGGAACACAAAACTACGCATGTGGTCCAAATCTGAAGCCTGTACCTTCAAAAATGTGAAAGTAGGTCACTAGGTCAATGTCAAGGTCAAAGTTTGTTACAGTACACAAACCTATGCATGTGGTCTAAATCTGAAGGCTTTACATGTGGTCCAAATTTGAATGATGTAGGTTATGGACATGAAGATTCTAAAAGTTTTTCACTTGGGGGATAATTTGAACAAACTTGGTAGAGAACCACTAGATGATGCTACATTATAAATATCAAAGCCCTAGTCTTTGTGGTTTGGACAAGACGATTTTCAAAGTTTTTCCCTATATAAGTCTATGTAAACCATGTGACCCCCAGGGCGGGGCCATATTTGACCCTTGGGGAATAATTTGAACAATCTTTGTAGAGGACCACTAGATGATGTCATATACAAAATATCAAAGCCCTAGGCCCTGTGGTTTTGGACAAGAGGTTTTTCAAAGTTTTTCCTTATATAAATCTATATAAACCATGTGACCCCTGGGGCAGGGCCATATTTGACCCCAGGGATATAATTTGAACAATCTTGGTAGAGGACCACTAGATGATGCTACATACCAAATATCAGAGCCCTAGGCCCTGTGGTTTTGGACAAGAAGGTTTTCAAAGTTTTTCCCTATATAAATATACGTAAATTATAAAAATAAACAAGAGCTCGTCGAACACGAAATGCCCCCCTTGATGCATTCAGTAATTGCATAAGGAACAGAAATTATATGCTCACTGTAAACAAAAAGTTCTACCATTCTGGTTTAATCTGACCTTGACCTTTAACCTATTAACCTAACAAGAGATTACAGAGTGATCTTGGCGCCATCCACTGAGCCATTTTTGAATGTTCCAAATTTCAAGACTAGCTCAAGGTCAAAATCAAGGTCAAATTTCATTTCCGTACAAAACAATGTGTATGTGGTCCAAATTTGAAAGCTGTGGCTTGAGAAATGTGAAAGCAGGTCACTAGATCAATTTCAAAGTCAAAGTTCATTTCGGTACACAAAACTATGTATGTCCTTCAAATTTGGAGGCTGTAGCTTGAGAAATGTGAAAGAAGGTAACAGATAAAAATCAATGTCAAATTTCAATTCAGAACACAAAAATATGCATGCGGTCCAAACTTGAAGCCTGTACCTTCAGAAATGTGAATGTAGGTCACTAGGTCAATCTCAAGATCAAAGTTCATTTCGGTACACAAAACTATGCATGTGGTTCAAATTTGAAGGCTGTAGCTTGAGAAATGTGAAAGTAGGTCACCAGGTCAAAATCAAGGTCAAATTTTATTTTGGAACACAAAACTATGCATGTTGTCTAAATTTGAAGCCTGTACCTTCAAAAATGTGAAAGTAGGTCAATAGGTCAATGTCAAGGTCAAAGTTTTTTTCGGTACACAAACCTATGCATGTGGTCCAAGTTTGAAGGCTTTAGCTACAGAAATGTGAAAGTAGGTCACTAGGTCAAGATCAAGGTCAACTCATGTCAAGGTTCATCTTGCCACTCAACTATACATGTGGTCCAAATTTGAATGATGTAAGTTATGGACATGAAGATTCTAAGTTTTTCCCTATATAAGTCTATATGAACCATATGACCCCTGGGGCAGAGCCATATTTGACCCTAGAGGGATAATTTGAACAAACTTGGTAGAGAACCACTAAATGATGCTACACATTACAAAATATCAAAGCCATAGTCTTTTTGGTTTGGACAAGAAGATTTTCAAAGTTTTTCCCTATATAAGTCTATGTAAACCATGTGACCCCCAGGGCAGAGCCATATTTGACCCTAGGGGAATAATTTGAACAATCTTAGTAGAGGACCATTAGATGATGTCATATACAAAATATCAAAGCCCTAGGCCCTGTGGTTTTGGACAAGAGGTTTTTCAAAGTTTTTTCCTATGTAAGTCAATATAAACCATGTGACCCCCGGGGTGGGGCCATATTTGACCCCAGGGAAATAATCTGAACAAAATTGGTAGAGGACCACTAGATTTTGCTACACACCAAATATCAAAGCCCTACGCCCTATGGTTTCGGACAAGAAGATAAGAAACCGTTTAACTGTTCTTGGTCAATGTGACCTTGACCTTTGACCTAATGACCTCAAAATCAATAGGGGTCATCTTCTGGTCATGGCCAACCTAACCCTCAATTTTCCTGATACCAGGCCCAAGCGTTCTTGAGTTATTGCCTGGAAACCATTTTACTGTTACTCGTCACTGTGACCTTGACCTTTGACATACTGACCTCAAAATCAATAGGGGTCATCTGCTGGTCATGACCAACCATCCTATCAATTTTCGTGACCCTAAGCCTAAGCGTTCTTGAGTTATCATCCGGATACCGTTTAACAGTTCAGAGTCACTGTGACCTTGACCTTTAACATACTGACCTCAAAATCAATAGGGGTCATTTGCTGGTCAACATCAACCTCCCTATCAACTTTCATGATCCTAGGCCCAAGTGTTCTTGAGTTATCATCCGGAAACCGTTTTACTATTCAGGGTCACTGTGACCTTGACCTTTGACATACTGACCTCAAAATCAATAGGGGTCATCTGCTGGTGATGACCAACCTCCCTATCAACTTTCATGATTCTAGGCTCAAGCGTTCTTGAGTTATCATCCGGAAATGGATTGGTCTACATTCCGACCGACCGACCTACTGACCGACTGACCGACAGACATCTGCAAAACAATATACCCCTCCTTCTTCGAAGGGGGGCATAATAAAGGGCCATAACTTACTCACAAATTGTTGAACCAGTCTGATTTTCAGGGGGACACAACTAGGGTACCAATTGAATACATCATTCTGACAAAGTTTGGTCACAATCCCCACCAGTAGTTTCTGAGGAGATGCGATAACGAGAAATTGTTAACGAACGGACGGACTTCCATACGATTCGTGTATTAGGTGGTCATTCCATTGTTTTAAAACAATAGAATGACCAATTAAGGAACAAAAGAATTAAGTGGTTATGGAATGAATACAAAGGATTTCTATTGTCCTAGGCCACACCTCCTACCACCTAAGGTACCAATCGTGTGCTCGGACAAACGGACGGACCACGGACGCAGAGTGATTTGAATAGCCCACCATCTGAGAGTTGTTTGTAAAACACTTATGCTGCCAAGGATGGGTTGTCTCATTTTCAGACACATTATCACTATGACTTTTGACCTACTAACCTCAAAACATTCAAGTTTGAAGATAGTGGGTCAGGTGGTTTTCAAATTTTGGAGTGGAAAAGGTTTTCAAGGTTCAGGCCCCTGTGACCGTGATCTATTAGCCCCAAAAAGTGTAGGAGTCATCTATTTTATAAGCCCAATCATGCTATCAAGTTTGAAGATTCTTGGTCAAGTGGCTCTCAAGTTATTGGGCGGCAACCATTCTCTAAGTTCAAGTGAACCAAACAAGTACAGGGGACATCTACTTCATAAGTCCAATCATGCTACCAAGTTTGAAGGTTTTGGGTCAAGACTGTAGTGGTTCTCAAGTTATTGGGCGGTAACTTTTTTCAAGGTTCAGGCCCCTGTGACCATGACCTTTGACCTACTGACCCCATAAAGTATTAGGGTCATTCACTTCATAAGCCCAATCATGGTACCACCTCTGAAGGTTTTAGGTCAAGTGGTTCTCAAGTTATTGTGCAGAAACTGTTTGCTCTACTGACAGAGGGACAGATGGACTGACAGACCGACCAATGTGACAGGCAGGTGCAAAGCAATATAACCCCCTTCTTCAAAGGTAAAAAAAAATTATATATATATATATATATATATACATATATTATATATATACTGCTATAGAAAATTCAGTATTATTATATCCGTATCATACTAAACTTGTTATCTGCTATTCACATGTGACATGTATTAAGTATACATACAATTAATTTAGGTATACTTCTGAAATACTGTTGAAAAATGGTGTTAAACCCAAAACAAACAAACAAACTTAAAACACTACTGTGAAATCATTAATATTCGTGGGGGACTAATTTTCATGGTTGAGTCAATCCACGAAATTTAGTCCAAAAGAACAAGTAGAATTCCCATTCATTTTATGTTCAAATCCACGAATTCGTATTCCCACGAAATTGCTGTTTTGACAAAAACCACGAAACTTCATGCCCACAAAATTATATGATTTTACAGTATACGTTTTTCCGCTATTCAACGTAACGTTAACTTCATGACGTCACGTCCATTGTTTTATGATGTATTTATCCTGATGAAGGTGTAAGTGCCAAAACATTGAATGATAAAAGATAAATATTCATTGGTGTTGTTGAATTTTACCATCGTATTCTTCAAATGTGGGCATAACAAATATCTTGCAATATTACACAACTTTTGATATACATTGTATAACCTAATTAATGCCCATTCTTGAAACATTTATATGTACAGGATTTTAGCAGCACTTTACCTTCAAAGATGGGCATAAGAAATATCTTGCAATATTAAACAACTTTTGATATACATTGTATAACCTCAATATGTGAAAGGTCAAGGTCACAGTGACCCAGAACACTTAAATGGTTTCCAGATGATAACTCAAGAATGTTTGGGCCTAGGATCATGAAAGTTGATAGAGAGATTGGTCATGACCAGCAGATGACCCCTATTGATTTTGAGGTCAGTAGGACAAAGGTCAAGGTCACAGTGCCCCAGAACACTTAAACAGTTTCAAGATGATCTCAAGAACGCTTGGGCCTAGGATCATGAAAGTTGAGAGGGAGGTTGGTCATGACTGGCAGATGACCCCTATTGTTTTTGAGATCAGTAAGTCAAAGGTCAAGGTCACAAAGTATCGGAACAGTTAAACAGTATTCGGACGTTAACTTGAGAACGCTTGAGCCTAGGATTACTAAACTTAATAGGCAAGTTGATCATGACCAGCAGATGACCCCTATTGATTTTGAGATCAGTAGGTCAAAGGTCAAAGTCAGAGTGACCCAGAACAGTAAAACCGTTTCCGGAAAACTTGAGAATGCTTGGGCCTAGGATCTAAGAACTTAATAGGGAGGTTGATCATGACCAGCAGATGACCCCTATTGATTTTGTGGCCAGTAGGTCAAGGTCACACTGACACAGAACAATTAAACCGTTTCTGGACGATAACTTGAGAACACTTAGGCATAGGATAATGAAATTTAATAGGGAGGTTGATCATGACCAGCAGATGACCCCTTTTAATTTTGAAGTCAGTAGATCAAAGATCAAGGTCATATTGACCCAGAACAGAACTTTTTTTTGCTAAATAACTAGAGAATGCTTTGGTCTAAGATCACATTTGATATGGAGGTCACTTATGACTGGTAAATGACCCATAATTATTGATTTGAGGTCAGTATGTCAAACATCAAGTGCACAGTGACCAAATAATTTTTGTTCCTTGTGCAGTTACTGAATGCATAAGAAGTGGGGGGGGAGCATTTTGTGTTCTAAGAGCTCTTGTTTCCTTATTACTTGACTGATATTTATAATATAAAGACCATCGAGGACTGCAAAATGAGTGCTTTCCTCTGTATAAAGCATCTTCCAGTTCTCAGTACTTTTCTCAAACACTTCTTGCAGTTGGGTGAAGTATTTGAGAAAAGTGCACGTTTCGCGCAGAGGGAAGCACTCATGTTAACTCAAATTTCTGTTTTACATGAAATATCATGTTTTAAAAACTGGTTACCCGCACTTTATTTGTAATATTTAATAAATGTTTTACTAATCCTGGTAAATGAGATACTGCCACTGTGAAACTGTTATTTCAGGTTTACCCTAATTGAAAACCACTTGATGTTTCCTGTCGCTCCCTTTTAAGGATCTATGGTATGTCTATATATACTTAACAAGTTGTAACTTACTGCAGATTTATTGCTAGGAGCCTTTGAGAAGTCTGTCTTAACAGGTCTGTACCCTTTGGGGGATGAACTTGCTGGTCCTCCTGGGGTCCACCTCTGTGGTATATCTTTTAGTGAGGGAGAGTCTTTCCCCTCCCTGTGGGACTTCTCAGTGGAGTCAGGGGCTGTTGGAGAAGGTTGTACACCAGGCTTCCACACACCTAAGAAAAAGAGAACTAAAAATAGTCAATGTCATAAACTGATAGCGAAAACACATAACTTTCCCACAAGTTGGCAATTATCTCTAAAGATAAAATATGACATTAAAATATTCGACACCTTAAACACCATAGATGCTTGTGCACAATGCACAGTTTTTTACCCCAGGGACCATCCCAGAATTGTGGGTGTATATTATAAACAGGTAAAGACAGTTTCCCAACTTCAAAACAAGCTTTTTCATGATTTTGTCACTATGATAAGTGAAACTACTCTCAATGCTAATTGTCTAGGCTAAAAACTAAGTTTGTTCTTATATTCAATAATAGATTGATCTAGAGTGGTTTATTTTTTTAAACAAAAGTCTATTTTATGTGAATTTAATAGGGAATCAGGCTTTGCGACGAAAATCGTGATCGATCCCTCTACGGTAACATGCGATATATACCGAATGAGATATACTAACGAATTAAAAAATGTGGTCTTCCGGCACGTGCTAGGAGCGTCTGACTTTGGATTTTTTGTAAGAATATGCGTTTTCCTTGTGCGTAATAAGCGTCCACATAACTTGTCCAAACCGCAACGCCTTGCATATCAGTACAAAAATGTGCAGTATTGTTTTTATTCCAAAATCTACCTTTAAATTGATACAAACGCATATTTCTGGGCAAGCTAATGGATTGTAATGATTCACAATTGAGGCACTGCCTTATTTCATATTAGTATTTGAAGAAAGAAATATCAAAAATCATTGATCAATATTTTAGTGTGACCAATTCCAATCTCCGCCGTGGAGGTAAAATTTAAAGTATTCTTTCAGCTCCAGCAGCCCCTAAAAAGCCACAGTGCCCCTGTTTGCGGGAAAAAACTGAGACCTTACAATGATGCTACAAACCAATTTTTATGAAGATCCAATAAGCAATTCATGAGAAGAGGTTATTTAAATGTTTTCCTATTTTTAGCTCTTAACAGTCCCTGAAACAGCCAATTAGCACCCCATTTGAATAAATGTGAACTAGAAGATGCTTTTGTAGAAAAGTGCATGTCTCCCCCAATTCATAGTAATAATAGGCAAGAAGTCAATAGGGGACAGGAGCGAAAATCAAAGAGACACTGATGGTTGGATGCAATAGGGATCATCTACTCAGCATGTTCAATCATCCCACGAAGTTTCAACATATCCTGTGCCTAGTGGTTCTCAAGTTATGGATTGGAAATGGTTTTCCATGTTCTGGCCCCTGTGACCTTGACTTTCGATCAAGTGACCCAAAAATCAATAGGGGTCATCTACTCTGCATGTCCAATCATTTTTTATGACATTTCAACATTGTGGATCTCAAGTTATTGATAGGAAAGTTTTCCATGTTCAGGCCCCTGTGACATTGACCTTTGCTCAAGTGACCCTAAAAATGATAAGGGCTATCTACTCTGTAAGTCCTATCATCCTATGAAGTTTGAAGGTTTTGGGTCAAATGGTTCTCAAGTTACTGATCGGAAACCTTTTTCCATGTTCTGGTCCCTGTGACCCAAAAATCAATTGGGGTTGTCTACTCTACATGTTTAATCATCCTATGACGTTTCAACATTCGGGGTCAAGTGGTTCTCAAGTTATTGATCAGAAACAGTTTTCCATGTTCAAGATCTGTGACCTTGACCTTTGATCTAGTACCCCTAAAAATGATAGGGGTCATCTACTCTGTACACCCTATCACCCTATGAAGTTTGAAGGTTCTAGGTCGAACAGTTCTCCAGCTATTGATAAAAAATGATATGTGACAGACGGATGGTCCTTGTGACCTTGACCTTTAACAGAGTGACCCAAAAAGAAAAATAGGGGTCATCTACTATGTAAGTCCTATTGCCCTATGAAGTTTGAAGGTTCTAGGTCAAATGGTTCTCAAGTTACTGATCAGAAATGGATTTCCATGTTCTGGGCCCTGTGACCTTGACCTTAAATAGAGTGACCAAATAATCAATAGGGGTCATCTAGTCTGCATGTCTAATCATCCTATGAAGTTTCAACATTCTGGGTCAAGTGGTTCTCAAGTTATTGAACGGAAATGGTTTTCCATGATCAGGCCCCTGTGACTTTGACCTTTAAAAGAGAGACCCCAAAACCAATAGGGGTCATCTACTCTGCATGTCCAATCATCCTATGAAGTTTCAACAGTCTGGGTCAAGTCGTTCTCAAGTTATTGATCGGAAATGATTTTCCATGTTCAGGCCCCTGTGACCTTGACCTTTGATGTAGTGACCCCAAAAACAATTGGGGTCATCTATTCCATAAGCGCTGCCAACCTATGAAGTTTGAAGATTCTAGGTCAAATTGTTCTCCAGTTATTGACCGGAAATGAAGAGTGATGGACGGACTGCCTAAGAAGAAGCCGTGAAGGTATTTATACTTTTACCTCTAGTGGTCACTTAAAGGGACTGAGTGCCTAAAGCACTCCCATTGAACAAATTTGGGAGAGGACCTTATAATGATGCTACAGACCAACCAAGCAGTTCATAAAGTCATTTAAAGGCATTTCTACTTTTCGCTCTAGATAGTGCCTCCATTTGAAGACACATTAGTAAGAGGATCGATAATAATACAGTAAAACACCGCTCGCTCGAGGTCGCAAGGGGATGAGCAAAATGCTCGAGTTATCCATGGTTTCGAGCGACCCGAACATTGACCAACATTAGACGAAAATTGAAGTTTGTTTTACCAATACCTATTGTCATCGCGACCATTTGCAGAGTAAACGGTGATGCGTAATAGTAACATACTTGTGACATTTTCAAAAAAAAAACATATTAGAAACGTTATCTATGATAGACGTTTCAAAACGTAATTTGTAAATGGGACTTGTGAAGAAACAACTAGGACTATTTATTTTTATTTATCAACAAGTGCATATCAAAATTATCTTCTCAATTTTATGAAAAGGCTAATATATTATTTCCTTCATTTGCATGCAAACAATTGCTGACTGAAATACTAAGATCTCATGACAATCTTCTCGATCCCGCAGAAGAGAAGATTTAAGTAATCAGTAATTCATCTATGATCAATAAAACTTTTCTTCAACCTTTTAGCAATAATTATTCTCATTATCAGATCAAATATACCGACAAACAAACATTTAGGATAGACCACGCAATTCTCACGGTGTGTGAAAATTTTTAATTAAATGATATTTTCTGACCACCGAAGGTGTGAAAAATTTCAACACCTCTGCTCGAGTTTGCCAGAAGCAACAAAGAGTAAATTAATACACAGGGACCAGATGTCATGCTCGAGTGATCGAGTTATCGATGCTCGACCCAGCCATGGTAATTTCACATAGAAAATAGAAGGAAATCGGCGGGGACCACATGAATTGCTCGAGCGAGCCCGGGTACTCGAGTCATCGATGCTCGAGCGAGTGGTGTTTCACTGTAATGATACAGACCAAGTTTGGGATAATTCTGACCAAAGGAGAAGATTTTTATGTAAATTGTGGACGACGGACAACAAATGACAGATGCCAAACAACAGCTCACCCAGAACCTTCAACTCAGGTGAGCTAAAATTTGGGCCAGCCGTTTGAGGAGAAGATTTTAAAACTTTCCCATAACGCCATACAGTGAAAACTATGGAGGCCATTTTTTAAATGAAACAGAACATTTTGAAGGAAAAGAAACATTTATGTGAAATTATATTGTAATTGAGTCTGTAGTTTCACAAGAGAAGATTTTCATAGTTTCAATACAGCAGAATATATAGACCCTAGTGGCCATGTTTTTTATGAAACAGAATAACAGAATGATTTGTAGGTCACTAAAGGAACACTGCTGTTAAATTGTTTTGGAATTTGGCCAGAAGTTTTAGAGAGAAAATTTTCAAGTTTTCTATCCAGCTAGTCCCATCCCTCTTTAATGAAACAATGATTTGAAGACAAGTTTCATAACTCACAAAAGTATTTCTAAGATTTGTTTCCAAACAAGTCATTCCTAAAAGGTCAATAGTTTATAGATTTGTAAAGTTCTAGTCTGTACATATATCTAGCCATATATAGTATCCAAATTATCCGTCTGGAGCTTAGAGGCTGACAATATTGGCAGTAATGTCTGACATATAACTCACTTACTTTATGGTGCATCAGTAGGGTTTCTAAGAAAGGCAAGTATTTGCAAATGGATCAATGGCCATCAATAACATAATGATTATAATAGCAGTTTTTCTGAAAAAGGGATGTTTTTGCAAGACTTGTATTGCACACTGTATAATAATTATCAACATCTAAATACTGTGAAATCATTTATATTCACGCAGGACGATTTTGCGCGCATTTCACGCTACGAACGATGCGCAAATTTAAAACCGCGCTATAATTTAACCATTTAGTATACAGCAGGGGTGTAAAATTCCACTCGCCCGCTCGCATTGGCGAGTTAAAGTCTGGAAAGGACGAGTGGATCTCGCTGTATACTCGACCGATCGGGCGAGTGGTTTTTACGTCGTTGCTTTAATGAAATTCAGAAATTACATCTTGAAAAACGTCAACAAACTTTGAGATAGTTCAGTTGCTACTTTGATTGACTGGAATTTACCCGCGAATCGTAAAGATATCAAAACGTCATGCCGGTAATTTTCCATTCCGAGAGCACGTACGACCTATCGTAATATCAAATTTACATCTCCGTTACTTTTGTTTATCGACAAGTACACAAAAAAACGCGCGTAGTGCATTCATTTTTTAACATTATCGCTTCAGTTTTTCAACACCGCTTGAGAAGTAATACAATTTGAATTCTATTAAGATTTCAATAAAATATCGACGGAAATGTAAGCAAATTTGTATGAAAACGGTCGAATTTTCATATAATCATTTGTTAAATTTCAAACAGCGCGATCTTAATTACTGATTTCTTTCTAAGAGAAAATAAATGATACATACAATGGGCATAAAATTCAGACTTTTGACCAGAAAGAACAAAAAACAGAATTAAAAAATCTTAAATAATGAAAAAGCGACAGTAATTTAAATACATTGAGTAAAACGATTTTTGAGTAAAACGATTTTTTTGGTAAAAATGTTTCTGTTAGTGCGGCGGAATAGGGTACGTGACCTCGTGGACGTAAATAGAAAAAAACAAAATGATGTTGTTGCGGTTTTTAATAAGTTTTAAATGAATCTTTGTACATGTATTTTTTTTTATAAAATATTCTTCTCAAACGATAATGTAAATTTCTTGAGGGCAAATAGGTCACATGGCGCGAAAACTGTAATATGATGTAATGCCATGACAATCTCGTGTAACAATACCGCTTTGATCTCCACTTCAGATGTCATGATACCGACACACTTCTTTTAGCTCTTTGAGAGGATGTTAATTGATGGTGAAAACAGGCCACTTACTTAGTTTATCAACAGAATAATTATCGATGATCTTCAACTTTTTTTTTTCGCCATCAAGACGGGTAGGTGGATGATGATTATGGTGTCCATATTTTTAAGACACTTTTCAAAATAATTATTTTTCGGGAAGTAAGTCTTGAGAAAATGAAAATAACTGATGTTTAATACTTTCCTGCCACTTTGGGAAACTACGGTAGGGGTTAGACTGTGATTATTTTTACTTTCGATGCAGTTATTATATGGAGAGCAACTTGACGGTGAAGATGACAAAATTAGTGAAAGAAAAATGTCTGGTGTGAAAAGGAAATTTAAGAGTAACAAAAATGAATAATCAAAAAGGAAACGTAGCCTACGAGCTATGTGTTTGTTTGAAATTTGCTTGTTGTACATAATACTCCTTCCATAAAACGTGACAGTATTAAAAATTTCAATTATTAGGGCGAGTGACTGTCCACTAAGGGCGAGTAGATTTTACTAGCTACTAGTCCTGCAGGGCGAGTGGTGTGAAAAAGAATTTTACACCCCTGTACAGTTATCTGATTCAATCTTTCTCAAAAAGCCACAGTTTATCGGCAGTTAATTAAAATGTTGTTTTGGTACAAACTTATTTGTTTTTACCAAAATGGAACGTGAAATCTGATTAAATTATTTATATTAATTGTTTAATTGGTTTTACTTTACAACACTTTGATTACTTATGCTAATTTTATATCGTTGTCATTCGTCGTCTTACAAATGCTACAAAAAATTTCTTTTATTCATCATTAATAATCCTTGACAGAAAACTATGTAATTATCTGAATTCATATGTGTATTAATTCATTTGTCGTCTCCAAATTTCAAGTTTTTGAAGGTAGCGGCGCCACTTCGTGAATTATTCGCACCTGCCATTGTTGTTTTAGAGTAATTGGACAAGCGCCATTCACAATAAGACATTTTAACTGATCCTTTGAAACTTTTTCACACTTTACCTAACCATAGTGTCAATTAACAACAATTATCAGTTGGACTGTCATATTGTTTATTTAACAAGGTCGTAAAATGGACCGCTTCAATTGACAGGCGACACATGATAGTGACACCCAATTTCTAATTTAAATTTCTTTCTTAAATTGAAAATGCATGAATGAAAACCGGTGTGAAACTGTCTTTATTGCTGTTTGCGCGAAATTTCATGCCAGCGAATTTAAATGATTTCACAGTATGTTAATTAGTAAGATTTATGTTATAGATACATTTTTATTGATGTACAAACAAATAATTTATCAAGTACCATATTTCATACGGATTCTTTTTGGTGTGGTCCTTTTAATGAGAGCCCTAAGAGAAGTTTTTATAACAAACAAAGGTGCCATAGTCACAAAATACACCTGTCAAGAGCATGTTAGAAGAAAAGTTTCTGTTACAGAACTGTACATATGATTCAAATATCATGACAGTAGCTTCAAAAATACAAAAACAAGAGATATTGTTAAAAACGATGGATGCTGCCCGAATTGCATATTTGTCAGTAGATGTATAGCTAAGAATTGTAGCTAAGAATGATCAAAATCCCTCCATGCATGAACAAGAAATGCTCCTGAAAATGTCATTCTTGTATCTGACCTTTGGTCTCTAAGTGTGACCTTGACCTTGGTCATGTTCCGTCCCTTTAAGGGACCATAACTCTTGAACCCATGATGAGATCTGGTCAGTTTTTGAAAGAAACCAAGATATGCCAATACAAGTTGTGTGCAAGTTTGATTAAAATCAGTTGCAAAATGTGGACTCTATCAAGAAATTGTGAACGGACAACGGATGGACAGACGACGGACGAAGGGCGCTCACAAAAGCTCATAATTATGTGACAGGTGAGCTAAAAAGGGATCTGCCAAATTAAAATAAGAGCACCGCAATGCAGAGCAATATACACACAAAACAAAGTCATATGACCTATGACCTCTGTGACCTTGAAGCCAGTCATCACAAACATGTGCTCTGCATGTAGTCTCGATGTGGTAAACATTTGTGCCAAGTTTCTTTAAAATCCTTCAAGTAGTTCAAGAGTTACAGAGCGGACACGAAACAAAGTCATATGACATTTGACCTCTAAATGTGACCTTGACCTTGAAGCGAGTCATCCAAAACATGCACTCTGCAAGTCCTCTCCATGTGGTGAATATTTGTGTCAAGTTTGTTTGAAATCCTTCAAGGGGTTCAAGAGTTACAGAGCGGACACGAAATTGCTAACTGGTGGACAGACGGACACCGGGATCATAACATAATAACGTCCCTTCGGCATATAATAACAAGAGCTCCACCAAGCGGTGCAATATACGCCCGAAGGATTACATCATAGGATGGGAGCAAAATTTAAAGAACTTGACTGTTGTAGCCCAAAGGACTGGAACAACAAAAGGAAAACTTCAAAAAACAAATCTAAGTCCACAAAAAAAAAATTCAAAGTCCACAAAAAAAATCCTTATCAGGTACAGGTATGTAAAAATACACCTAAAAATTGGAGGTACCATCCATGTTGTACCACAGAAAAGTGGTCTCGGTTTTTCCCTACAGCCAATAATAAACAAGAGATCACAGAGTGATCTTGGCGACCACCAATGTGCCATTTTTGAGTTTTCCAAATTTCAAGACTTATTGACTAGCTCATGGTCAAATTTCATTTCCGTACACAACACTGTGCATGTGGTCCAAATTTGAAAGCTGTAGCTTGAGAAATGTGGAAGTAGGTCACTAGGTCAAAATCAAGGTCAAATTTCACTTCAGAACACAAATCTATGCATGTGGTCCAAATTTGAAGCCTGTACCTTCAACAAGAGATCACAGAGTGATCTTGGCGCCCACCAATGTGCCATTTTTGTGTGTTCCAAATTTCAAGACTTACTGATTAGCTCAAGGTCAAATTTCATTTCCGTACACAACACTGTGCATGTGGTCTAAATTCGAAAGCTGTAGCTTGAGATATGTGAAAGTAGGTCACTAGATCAATTTCAAGGACAAAGTGGTTTGTACACAAAACTATGCATGTGCATCAAGTTTGAAGACTGTAGTTTGAGAAATTGGAAAGTAGGTCACTAGGTCAATCTTAAGATCAAAGTTTATTTCGGTACACAAAACTATGCAAGTGGTCCAAATTTGAAGGCTGTAGCTTGAGAAATGTGAAAGTAGGTCACTAGGTCAAAATCAAGGTCAAATTTCACTTCAGAACACCAGTCTACGCATGTGGTACAAATTTGAAGCCTGTAGCTACAGATATGTGAAAGTAAGTCACTAGGTCAATCTTAAGGTCAAAGTTCATTTCGGTACACAAAACTATGCAAGTGGTCCAAATTTGAAGGCTATAGCTTGAGAAATGTGAAAGTAGGTCACTAGGTCAAAATGAAGGTCAAATTTTTTTTCGGAATACAAAACTATGCATATGATCCAAATTTGAAGCCTGTACCTTCAAAAATGATAAAGTAGGTCACCAGGTCAATGTAAAGGTGAAAGTTTGTTTCGGTACATAAAACCATGCATGTGGTCCAAATTTGAAGGCTGCAGCTTGAGAAATGTGAAAGTAGGTCACTGGGTCAAAATCAAGGTCAAATTTCATTTTGGAACAAGAAATTATGCATGTGGTCCAAATTTGAAGCCTGTACCTTCAAAAATGTGAAAGTAGGTCACTAGGTCAATGTCAAGGTCAAAGTTTATTTCAGTGCACAAAACTATGCATGTGGTCCAAATTTGAAGGCTGTAGCTACAGAAATGTGAAAGTATGTCACTAGGTCAAAATCAAGGTCATTCATGTCAAGGTTCATCTTGCCACTCAAAACCATACATGTGGTCCAAATCTGAATGTTGTAGGTTATTGACAAGAAGTTTTTAAAAACTTTTCCCTATATAAGTCTATATGAACCATGTGACCACCAGGGCGGGGCCATATTTGACCCTAGGGGGATAATTTTAACAAACTTGGTAGAGAACCACTAGACGATGCTACATTACAAATATCAAAGCCCTAGGCTTTGTGGTTTGGACAAGAAGATTTTCAAAGTTTTTCCCTATATAAGTCTATGTAAACCATGTGACCCCCGGGGCAGGGCCATATTTGACCCTAGGGGGATAATTTGAACAATCTTAGTAGAATACCACTAGATGATGTCACATACAAAATATCAAAGCCTTAGGCCCTGTGGTTTTGGACAAGAGGTTTTTCAAAGTTTTTCCCTATATAAGTCTATATAAACCATGTGACCCCCGGGGCGGGGCCATATTAGACCCCAGGGAAATAATTTGAATCATCTTGGTAGAGGACCACTAGATGATGCTTCATACCAAATATCAAAGCCCTAGGCTCTGTGGTTTTGGGCAAGAAGATTTTCAAAGTTTTTCCCTATATAAATCTATGTAAATTATAGAAATAAACAAAGGGCCATAACTTACTAAAAAATTGTTGCACCAGTGTGATTTTCAGAGGGACACAACTAGGGTACCAATACATCATTCTGACAAAGTTTGGTAAAAATCCCCCTAGTAGTTTCTGAGGAGATGCGATAACGAGAAATTGTTAACGGAAGGACGGACGGACGGAATGACGGACGGACGGACGGAAGGACGTCGGACCACGGACGCAGAGTGATTTGAATAGCCCACCATCTGATGATGGTGGGCTAAAAATGTGAAAGTAGGTCACTAGGTCAATGTCAAGGTCAAAGTTTGTTTCGGTACACAATCCTATGCATGTGGCCTAAATTTAAAGCCTGTAGCTACAGAAATGTGAAAGTAGGTCACTAGGTCAATCTTAAGGTCAAAGTTCATTTCGGTACACAAAACCATGCATGTGGTCCAAATTTGAAGGCTGTAGCTTGAGAAATGTGAAAGTAGGTCACTAGGTCAAAATCAAGGTCAAATTTTATTTCGGAATACAAAACTATGCATGTGGTCCAAATTTGAAGCCTGTACCTTCAAAAATGTGAAAGTAGGTCACTAGGTCAATGTAAAGGTCAAAGTTTGTTTCGGTACATAAAACCATGCATGTGGTCCAAATTTGAAGGCTGTAGCTTGAGAAATGTGAAAGTAGGTCACTAGGTCAAAATCAAGGTCAAGGTTCATCTTGCCACTCAAAACTATACATGTGGTCCAAATTTGAATGTTGTAGGTTATGGACAAGAAGTTTTTAAAAGCTTTTCCCTATATAAGTCTATGTAAACCATGTGACCCCCGGGGCGGGGCCATATTTGACCCTAGGGGGATAATTTGAACAATCTTAGTAGAAGACCACTAGATGATGTCACATACAAAATATCAAAGCCCTAGGCCCTGTGGTTTTGGACAAGAGGCTTTTGAAAGTTTTTCCCTATATAAGTCTATATAAACCATGTGACCCCCGGGGCGGGGCCATATTAGACCCCAGGGAAATAATTTGAATCGTCTTGGTAGACGACCACTAGATGATGCTTCATACCAAATATCAAAGCCCTAGGCTCTGTGGTTTTGGACAAGAAGATTTTCAAAGTTTTTCCCTATATAAATCTATGTAAATTATAGAAATAAACAAAGGGCTATAACTTAATAAAAAATTGTTGAACCAGTCTGATTTTCAGAGGGACACAACTAGGGTACCAATACATCATTCTGACAAAGTTTGGTCAAAATCCCTCTGGTAGTTTCTGAGGAGATGCGATAACGAGAAATTGTTAACGGAAGGACGGACGGACGGACGGACTGACGGAAGGACGACGGACCACGGACGCAGAGTGATTTGAATAGCCCACCATCTGATGATGGTGGGCTAAAATGTTTCAAAATAAGCTATTTATAGTAACACAAGAGATCACAGAGTGATCTTGGCGCCCACCAATGTGCCATTTTTGAGTGTTCCAAATTTCAAGACTTACTGACTACCTCAAGGTCAAATTTCATTTCTGTACACAACACTGTGCATGTGGTCCAAATTCGAAAGCTGTAGCTTGAGAAATGTGAAAGAAGGTCACTAGGTCAATGTCAAGGTCAAAGTTTGTTTCGGTACACAATCCTATGCATGTGGTCTAAATTTGAAGCCTATAGCTACAGAAATATGAAAGTAGGTCACTAGGTCAATCTTAAGGTCAAAGTTCATTTCGGTACACAAAACTATGCAAGTGGTCCAAATTTGAAGACTGTAGCTTGAGAAATGTAAAAGTAGGTCACTAGGTCAAAATCAAGGTCAAATTCTATTTCGGAATACAAAACTATGCATGTGGTCCAAATTTGAAGCCTGTACCTTAAAAATGTGAAAGTAGGTCACTAGGTCAATGTAAAGGTCAAAGGTCATTTCGGTATACAAAACTATGCATGTGGTCCAAATTTGAAGGCTATAGCTTGAGAAATGTAAAAGTAGGTCACTGGGTCAAAATCAAGGTCAAATTTTATTTCGGAATACAAAACTATGCATGTGGTCCAAATTTGAAGCCTGTACCTTAAAAATGTGAAAGTAGGTCACTAAGTCAATGTAAAGGTCAAAGTTCATTTCGGTACACAAAACTATGCAAGTGGTCCAAATTTGAAGGCTGTAGCTTGAGAAATGTAAAAGTAGGTCACTAGGTCAAAATCAATGTCAAATTTTATTTCGGAATACAAAACTATGCATGTGGTCCAAATTTGAAGCCTGTACCTTAAAAATGTGAAAGTAGGTCACTAGGTCAATGTGAAGGTCAAGGTTTTTTTGGGTACACAAAACTATGCATGTGGTCCAAATTTAAAGGCTGTAGCTTGAGAAATGTGAAAGTAAGTCACTAGGTCAAAATCAATGTCAAATTTCATTTTGAAACACGGAACTATGCATATGGTCCAAATTTGAAGCCTGTACCTTCAAAAATGTGAAAGTAGGTCACTAGGTCAAAATCAAGGTCAAAGTTTTTTCCAGTGCACAAAATTATGCATGTGGTCCAAATTTGAAGGCTGTAGCTTGAGAAATGTGAAAGTAGGTCACTAGGTCAAAATCAAGGTCAACTCATGTCAAGGTTCATCTTGCCACTCAAAAATATACATGTGGTCCAAATTTGAAGGCTGTAGCTACAGAAATGTGAAAGTAGGTCACTAGGTCAAAATCAAGGTCAACTCATGTCAAGGGTCATCTTGTCACTCAAAAATGTACATGTGGTCCAAATTTGAATGTTGTAGTTATTGACAAGAACATTTTAAAAGCTTTTCCCTATATAAGTCTATATGAACCATGTGACTCCTGGGGCGGGGCCATTTTTGACCCTAGGGCGATAATTTGAACAAACTTGGTAGAGAACCACTAGCTGATGCTACATTACAAGTATCAAAGCCTTAGGCTTTGTGGTTTGGACAAGAAGATTTTCAAAGTTTTTCCTTATATAAGTCTATGTAAATCATATGACCCCCAGGGCAGGGCCATATTTGACCCTAGGGGTATAATATGAATAATCTTAGTTGAAGACCACTAGATGATGTCACATACAAAATATCAAAGCCCTAGGCCCTGTGGTTTTGGACAAGGGGTTATTCAAAGTTTTTCTCTATATAAGTCATTATAAACTATGTGACCCCCAGGGCGGGGCCATATTTGACCCCAGAGAAATAATTTGTATCATCTTGGTAGAGGACCACTAGATGATGCTTCAAACCAAATATCAAAGCCCTAGGCTCTGTGGTTTTGGATAAGAAGGTTTTCAAAGTTTTTCCCTATACAAATCTATGTAAAATATAGAAATAAACAAAGGGCCATAACTCACTCATAAATTGTTGAACCAGTCTGATTTTCAGGGGGACACAACTAGGGTACCAATACATCATTCTGACAAAGTTTGGTCAAAATCCCCCCAGTAGTTTCTGAGGAGATGCGATAACGAGAAATTGTTAACGGAACGGACGGACGGACGGACGGACGGACCACGGACTTAGAGTGATTTTAATAGCCCACCATCTGATGATGGTGGGCTAATAAAAGGGAAGTAATTCAAACAAGAGCTGTCACTAATGGTGACAAATGCCCCCGCAGCACCTTGTCCTTTGACCTGGTGACCTTGACCTTTGACCTGGTGACCCCAAAGTCAGTAGGGGTTGTGTACTCAATAAGTACCATCAGCATGTGAAGTTTGAAGGTCCTGGGTGCAGTGGTTCCTGAGTAAAGTGCCTTCATGCAAAAAGTTAACGTTGTGACGAACGAACTAACGAACAGATGGACAGTTGAAAACTAATATGCCTCCTTTCAGGGACATAAAAAAAATTATTGTATGTGAACAAAAAAGAGATCTGCCAAATAAAAACAAGAGCACTGCAATGCAGAGCAATATACACAAAGCAAAGTCATATATGACCTTTGACCCTAAGTGTGACCTTGACCTTGAAGCGAGTCATCCGGAACATGTGCTCTGCATGTTGTCTCAGTGTGGTGAACATTTCTGCCAAGTTTTTTTGAAATCATTCAAGCAGTTCAAGAGTTACAGAGCGGACACGAAACAAACTGATATGACTTTTGACCCCTAAGTGTGACCTTGACCTTGAAGCGAGTCATCCGGAACATGCACTTTGCATGTCGTCTTGGTGTGGTGAACATATGTGTCAAGTTGCTTTGAAATCCTTCAAGGGGTTCAAGAGTTACAGAGCGGACATGAAACAAATTGATATGAACTTTGACTCCTATGTGTGAACTTGACCTTGAAGCAAGACATCCAAAACATGCGCTCTGCATGTCGTCTCGGTGTGGTGAACATTTGTGTCAAGTTTCCTTGAAATCCTTGAAGGGGTTCAAGAGTTACAGAGCGGACACGAAATTGCTAACTGGTGGACAGACGGACGGACAGACAGACGGACACCAGCGTCATAACATAATACGTCCCTTTGGGCGTATAAAAAGATCTACTATTCTATTACTGGGAAATTTTTGCCCAATCTCTCATACAAGAAACTGCAGCAAGTGTCTTTAACCACAAAACCTTAGCTATAGGCCTACAATATACCTTTTTTCAGTTGAAATCCAACTGCGCAACTTTCCACCAAGGATAAATATATCTTCTACAGCATTCCAGATAAATTTCAGGCCACATGATCAGACAGAGAAGATCGATTTCATTTTGATATTGATTCACAATGATTAATGGAAATTATCTTTGATATGGTGGGACTTGGCCCTAAGTCTTTCACCTTACCAGGACAGTCAAACGTTGCTACTAATGGATAAACAAGAGGGCCATGAAGGCCCTGTATCGCTCACCTGACCTACTGACCTAAAAATCATCAAGATCAACATTCTGACCAAGTTTCATTAAGATATGGTCATAAATGTAGCCTCTAAAGTGTTAACTAGCTTTTCCTTTGATTTGGCCCGGTGACCTACATTTTGACCCCACATGACCCAGATTCAAACTTGACCTAAAGATCATCAAGATTAATAATCTAATTAAGTTTCATGAAGATACAGTCATAAATGTGGCGTCTAGAGTGTTAACAAGCTTTTCCTTTGATTTGAACTAGTGACCTAGTTTTTGACCCCACCTGACCCAGATTTAAACTTGACCAACTTGTGGCCCGGTGACCTACATTTTGACCCCACATGACCCAGATTCAAACTTGACCTAAAGATCATCAAGATTAACATTCTGACCAAGTTTCATTAAGATATGGTCATAAATGTGGCCACTACAGTGTTAACAAGCTTTTCCTTTGATTTGACTTGGTGACCTAGTTTTTGACCCCAGATGACCCAATATCGAACTCGTCCAAGATTTTATTGAGGGTAACATTCTGACCAAGTTTCATTAAGATCGGGCCAAAATTGTGACCTCTAGAGTGTTAACAAGCTTTTCCTTTGATCTGACCTGGTGACCTAGTTTTTGACCCCAGATGACCCAATATCGAACTCGGCCAAGATTTTATTGAGGGTAACATTCTGACCAAGTTTCATTAAGACTGGGCCAAAATTGTGACCTCTAGTGTTAACAAGCTTTTCCTTTGATCTGACCTGGTGACCTAGTTTTTGACCCCAGATGACCCAATATCAAACTCGTCCAAGATTTTATTGAGGGTAACATTCTGACCAAGTTTCATTAAGATTAGGTCAAAATTGTGACCTCTAGAGTGTTAACAGTCAAATTGTTGACGACGGACAGACGAACGGACGGACGACGACGGACGACGGACACAGGGCAATCACAAAAGCTCACCTTGAGCACTTCGTGCTCAGGTGAGCTAAAAAAACCAACTTCTTATACTAGAATGGCTGTGTGACCTTGAACTGGGAGATATCACTTTGAAAAGCTCAATAGGGAGAGTGCAGATCTACAAAACTCAAGGGTCAAGAGTTTGATTTCTGCGCGAGGCGTATTTTCTCTGTGGCAATTTAATAAAAGATATTGCGTTTGAAATCATTGAGAACCATTTGACCTAAAACCTTCAACAAGTTCAAAAATGCTAGGGAATTATTCTGCAAAGCAAATAACCAACTCAGTATGTGTGTAAATTAATTAAGACAGTTGTGCAATGTGACATTTGGTTTCAAGCATGCTGTTAAGAACAATATTTGATCAAATCTGAAAGGGCTTTTTCTAGATGCATACATGGCTCTAAATATCACATGGACGTGATGTCAGCATAGTATCATTGTGCTGATTTAAGCATTTGATAGTCACACATATATATATATATATATGTTTGTGAGGAGATCAATAGTTTCTCTGTACACAATCTGTTGCTTTTAACATTGCATGCTGATTCATCAGCACAATCTCTATATCTGTCTCTGCATCTTCCACTACATTTTATTAAATCCGTCACTGTCAAGATTATTTCTCAACACAACATGTAAAACTGTGTCACTTTCAAATCTTTTTAGCATTTTTTCCTTCCAAACCTCACTGGGGAAATGTCTTTCTAAAGGACAATTCAGTCAAGTTCAACTAAAATATGATTTTATATAACCTCAGTCCACTAAAATCTGCTTACAGCTTTCATTTCTGGACATATGTTAAATAAAGCAAGGTCACAATATACGCCCGTCATGTAAATGTTACAGTAAAACACATTCTGTATAAGTTTCTTGACAGTAAGCCCAAACAAAGACATATCCAATTCTTACAACCAGGTTAAACTGAAGTAAGTCCACAAGAAATCTATATTTTGTTTTTCTAAGTCCACAAAAAAAACTCCTTACCAGGTAGAGATACCTTAAAATACACCTAAAATTTGAAAGTAACATCTATGTTGTACCAGAGAAAAGTGGTCTTGGTTTTTCCTTACAGTCAATTATAAACAAGAGCTCATCGAACACGAAATGCCCCCCTTGATGCATTCAGTAATTGCACAAGGAACAGAAATTATATGCTCACTGTAAACAAAAGTTCTACCATTCTGGTTTAATCTGACCTTTACCTTTAACTTATTAACCTAACAAGAGATTACAGAGTGATCTTGGCGCCATCCACTGAGACATTTTTGAATGTTCCAAATTTCAAGACTAGCTCAAGGTCAAAATCAAGGTCAAATTTCATTTCGGTACAAAACAATGTGTATGTGGTCCAAATTTAAAAGCTGTGGCTTGAGAAATGTGAAAGTAGGTCAATAGATCAATTTCAAGGTCATTGTTCATTTCGGTAGACAGAACAATGCATGAGCTTCAAATTTGGAGGCTGTAGCTTGAGAAATGTGAAAGTAGGTAATAGGTAAAAATCAATGTCAAATTTCAATTCAGAACACAAAAATATGCATGCGGTCCAAATTTGAAGCCTGTAGCTTCAGAAATGTGGAAGTAGGTCACTAGGTCAATCCCAAGATCAAAGTTCATTTCGGTACACAAAACTATGCATGTGGTTCAAATTTGAAGCCTGTACCTTCAGAAATGTGGAAGTAGGTCACTAGGTCAAAATCAAGCTCAAATTTTATCTTGAAACAAAAAACTATGCATGTGGTCCAAATTTGAAGCAAAAATGTGAAAGTAGGTCACTAGGTCAATAACAAGGTCCAAGTTTTTTTCGGTACACAAACCTATGCATGTGGTCCAAATTTGAAGGCTGTAGCTACAGAAATGTGAAAGTAGGTCACTAGGTCAAGATCAAGGTCAACTCATGTCAAGGTTCATCTTGCCACTCAAAACTATACATGTGGTCCAAATTTGAATGATGTAAGTTATGGACATGAAGATTCTAAGTTTTTCCCTATATAAGTCTATATGAACCATGTGACCCCTGGGGCGAGGCCATATTTGACCCTAGAGAGATAATTTGAACAAACTTGGTAGAGAACCACTAGATGATGCTACATTACAAAATATCAAAGCCATAGTCTTTGTGGTTTGGACAAGAAGATTTTCAAAGTTTTTCCCTATATAAGTCTATGTAAACCATGTGACCCCCAGGGCGGAGCCATTTTTGACCCTCGGGGAATAATTTGAACAATCTTAGTAGAGGACCACTAGATGATGTCATATACAAAATATCAAAGCCGTAGGCCCTGTGGTTTTGGACAAGAGGTTTTTCAAAGTTTTTTGCTATATAAGTCTATATAAACCATGTGACCCCCGGGGTGGTGCCATATTTGACCCCAGGGAAATAATCTGAACAATCTTGGTAGAGGACCACTAGATTTTGCTACATACCAAATATCAAAGCCCTAGGCCCTATGGTTTTGGACACGAAGATCAGAAACCGTTTAACTGTTCCTGGCCAATGTGACCTTGACCTTTGACCTAATGACCTCAAAATCAATAGGGGTCATCTGCTGGTCATGGCCAACCTAACTATCAATTTTCCTGACACTAGGCACAAGCGTTCTTGAGTTATTGCCCGGAAACCATTTTACTGTTCCTGGTCACAGTGACCTTGACCTTGGAAATACTGACCTATAAATCAACAGGGGTCATCTGCTGGTCATGACCAACCTCCCTATCAACTTTCATGACCCTAGGCCTAAGCGTTCTTGAGTTACCATCCGGAAACCGTTTAACTGTTCAGGGTCACTGTGACCTTGACCTTTAACATACTGACCTCAAAATCAATAGGGAACATCTGCTGGTCATGACCAACCTCCCTATCAACTTTCATGATCCTAGGCCCAAGTGTTCTTGAGTTATCATCCGGAAACCGTTTTACTATTCAGGGTCACTGTGACCTTGACCTTTGATATACAGACCTCAAAATCAATAGGGGTCATCTGCTGGTGATGACCAACCTCCCTATCAACTTCCATGATCCTAGGCCCAAGCGTTCTTGAGTTATCATCCGGAAATGGATTGGTCTACATTCCGACCGACCGACAGACCGACCGACATCTGCAAAACAATATACCCCTCCTTCTTCGAAGGGGGGCATAAAAAGTTACAATATAAGTTATTTATAGTAACAACAAAGGGAAGTAATTCGAAAACTAGGGATCTGGTTATTTCGCATGACACTCCGTCTCATGGTGGTGAACATTTGTGCCAAGTTACATCGAAATCCCTCCATGCATAAAGAAGAAATGCTCCGGACAGTCATTCTTGAATTTGAACTTTTACTTATAAGTGTGACCTTGACCTTAGACAAAGGCACCTGGTTCTTGCACATGACACTCCATTTCATGATTGTGAACATTTGTGCCAAGTTACATGAAAATCCCTCCATGCATGACGAAGATATGCTCCAGACAAAGTCTGTGGACGATGCCCGCCTGCCAGGGGCTTCCCATAATACGTCCCGTCTTTCAGACGGACATATAAAAATTGCTCTGTATCCCTCATTTTGCTAGGTAATCAGAAAAGCTGACCTTTACACTCTGGTGAGCTAAAAAGTAACATTACTTCATTTTCTACATACAAGTCTAACTACAATTTGACCAGTTGTTGCCTATAGAAAGCAAAATCACTTTGTACTTCTGTTTCAAAATAGATTTAATAGAGACAAATGTATGACCATGTTTTATGTAAATCAGGTAGATCAGTAACCACGTTTTTCAATGACTTGACCTAGTGACATAGTTTTTGACCTCGGGTACCCCACTTCTGAACTTGTCCTAGATTTCATACAGACAAACACTCTGATAAAGATTTATGATGATCAAGCTGAAAAAGTGTTATAAAGTGCTATGATTTGACCAAATAACCTAGTTTTTTCCCCCATACAAATTTATTCTAGATTTTAAACAGACAAACATTCAAACCAAGTCTCATGAAGGTCAGGTAGAAAATGTGGCCTTTTGAGTGTTAACAATGTCTTTTTATGATATGACCTAGTGACCTAGTTTTTATAGAGACAAACATTCTGACAAAGTTCCATGAAGACCAAGTAGACAAGAGCTGTCTAATGACAGTGTGCTTGCTTATTTGAAGCCTGCACCTAATACTACTTTACACACAAAAGCTTCTGCAAAACTTTTCAAGTTGAAAAAGGGGCATAATTTTGAAAAAATTTAAGCCAGTGTTATGAAACTTGCCATGTGAGGTCATTTGTGATGCTAAAGATGTATGAAAATCTGAAAACATTTGGTAATTGCTGAGAAACATGCTTTCATGCAAAACTGTCACAAAACTTTATTACATAGGACACAGGTGCCCCCACCCCCAACTCCTGTCACTGTACATGGTTTCATGACTCTAGGTGAAATATTTTTTAAAAATATATGCAACACTTACATTTAAGCTCTTTATGTGTATTTTTCACTACACGAAGGACCATTACTCTGGCCTAGCTGGGTGAAATCATAAAAAGAAACCAGGTGCACAACTTCACATGTTATAAAACAATCCTCAAATGTTATGACTCATGGTCAAGTACATTTTGAGATATATGGGACACAAACTTTTATTTTTTGACTAAGTCAAGGGCCATAACTTTTGTCTTGCAAAGTGAAAAAAATTCCTATATGGTTTCATGACTCTAGGTGAAATTTCAAAAAATAAAATCTCAAACAGATCACCATCCCCTGATGTTTTAAGACTCTAAGTCAAATACTTTTTGCAATACATGCCACACAAACTTGTATGCCTTTCATGCATATTTTGACAATTAAGCGCCATAACTCTGGTCTGACTGAAGAAATCTGGAACAAAATCCCAGGTGCACAACTTCACATGCTGAATAATATTCCTATGACATTTTATGACCTTATGACAACACTTTTTGAATATGCCCTTCTATGAATATTTTTGACTAAGCCAAGAGCTATAACTCTGGTCTGGCTGTGTGAGATCCCAATTAAGACTCCAGGTGCACAACTTCCTGTGCTGAATACCAATCCTGTGAGGTTTGATAACTCCAGGTCAAATATTGTCTTCTTTAGATATACACTACACAAATTCCGCCAGACAGACAGATGGATGGACAAGGGTAACCCCCCAAAAAATTTTGGGAGCACAATAAAAGCTAGAGGTATGTTACTTGCCATATCAGGTCATCTCATGATGCCGAATACATGTGTGAAGTTTGAAAGCATTTGGTAGAGTAGTTTCTGAAAAAACTGCTTACATGCAAAACCTTAACCAAAAACTCAAAGTTATAAAAGTGACATAATTTTGACAAAATAAAAGCTAGAGTTATGTAATTTGTCTGATGAGGTCATCTAATGATGCATGACATGTGTGAAGTTTTTAAACATTTGACCATTTAACTGAGGGTAATATTCTTTTAAGTTTTATTAAGATTGGGCTAAAATTGTGACCTGTAGAGTGTTAACAGTAAAACTGTTGGCTACACAAAAGGGATGACCACAACGGCTTGTTTTGAACAGGGAAAAAATTGCTTAAAGTGTAATTTTCCCTCACATAATTATGAGATTCATTGGTTAGATTTATAAAGAACGCAGCCTCCACACAAAAACACACCCAGAAATAACATAATTCATCAAGGTTTAATAAAATATTGATCACTACATGTTTATCCATGTGACCTGCAGGTATTCAGTTATACAAAGTAATGTATTGCTGTTGTTAAGCAAACCTTTTGAAGCAGTGCCTCATCTTTCAAAACAACAGAAGCTTCCTGGTTTTAGTCACTGAACCATCAATTGAAAGTATAACATACAGGGCAACCTCACAAAACTGGAATGATCACTGTGTCCAATGTTGTCATAACTTATGCCTTACAGTGGTGCTTATTGATACCTGTATAGTCAATAAAATTTATTCCCACTAATTTAACAAGAGTGCTAGAATGTCACAATATACGCCCGTCACAGCAAATTTCTTTACACTAGCACCTGTATTTGCAAATGGAATTTTAATTTTGTGGTTGTTCAGTAATTATTGTAATACTTTTGTTTTTCTAAGTCCATAAAAAAACTCCTTACCAGGTAGAGATACCTTAAAATACACCTAAAATTTGAAAATAACATCTATGTTGTACCACAGAAAAGTGGTCTTGGTTTTTCCCTACGGTCAATTATAAAAAAAGTTACAATATAAGTTATTTATAGTAACAACTAAGGGAAGTTAATCTTTAAAAAAAAAAAAAAAAAAAAAAAAAAAAAAAAATTGTAAGTCCACACAAAAATCCTTACCAGGTAGAGATAGATCAAAATACACATCAAAATTGAAAGTAACATGCATGTTGTACTACAGAAAAGTGGTCTCGATTTTTCCATACAACTAGTAATGAAAAAGTTACAATATAAGCTATTTATAGTAAAACAAAGGGAAGTAATTCTAAAGAAGAGACCTGCGCATGACACTCTGTCTCATGATGGTGTACAATTGTGCCAAGTTACATCAAAATCCCTCTATGCATGAAGAAGAAATGCTCCGGACAAAGTCATTCTTGTATCTGACCTTTGGCCTCTAATGTGACCTTGACCTTAGATCTAGGGACCTGGTTCTTGTGCATGACACTCCATCTCATGATGGTGAACAACTGTGCCAAGTTACATCAAAATCCCTCAATGCATGAAGAAGATATGCTCTGGACAGTCATTCTTGAATTTGACCTTTGACCTCTGTGACCTTGACCTTAGACCTAGGGACCTGGTTCTTGTGCATGACACTCCGTCTCATGATGGTGAATAATTGTACCAAGTTTCATCAAAATCCCTCCATGCATGAAGAAGATATGCTCCGGACAAAGTCTGTGGACGCCGCCCGCTCGCCCATCCATCCGCCTGCCCAACCCGCCGTATAAAAATGGTACTGCACAGGAGTATATCATATAGGTTCAAGGTTGCTCTGTATGAGAAATGCATGTGTAGTTTAACTGAAATAAGGAGCTACTTACTTTTCACATTTTTTCTCTTTTTTTTTAGGGTCTTAGTACCTATTATATATTTCAATATTTGCAGGTTTACCGTGTACATAAGACAGCCCGTTTGAAGATTCAACAATGTCTTAAATGAACAAATGCCATAACTTGGTAAGGTAAAAAGAGTTATTTAATTACACTTTATTTTATTATGACAGTAAAACAACTTGCATGCAAAACTTCAACAAATTCTTAGTAAGATTAGGGCTCTAATTTCCATAAATGGAAGCAAGGATTATCTAACTTGGTTATGTAAGTACCTCTGATGATTAGGAAGCATTGTGTGTATATAGAATGGTTACTCAGGTATGACCTTACATGCAAAACTTTACCAAAAGTCTGACACTGATGCATCACCCCACACAACCTTCTACTCATGAACCGCTTGATGCCGCCCTTCATTATAAGTCAAGTTAACAAGAGGCCCAAATGGGTGTAAGTCGCTCACCTGAAGAAAACTTTAACCACCTGACTTTGCTTCTAACTAGGTCTGGTGAAAATCCTTTCAGCTGTTCATTAAAACAGAAGATATTTAAGGTTTTTTTCTACATTTTGCTGGCACACACCAAAAACACATAACCATCAGAAGAAATCATTCAAAGGTATTTCTATTTTAACTCTAGTGGCCCCTAAAAGGGCTCTAGTGTCCCTATTTGAACAAATTTGGTATAAGACCTTATAATGATGCTACCTACCAAGTTTGATGAAGATCCGTCTACTGGTTCATGAGAAGAAGTTGTTGAAAGTTTCTATTTTTATCTATCGCAGCCCTGAAATTGGGCGAAGTGCATCCAATTGAACAAATTTTGTAGAGGACCTTATAACAAATCTACAGACCAAGTTTAATGACAATCCATCAAGCAGTTGTTTAAAGGTTTTTCTATTTTTAGCTCTGGCGGGCCATAAAAGGGGCCTAGGTAAACCATTTGAATATATTTGACAGAGGTCCATGCCAGAATGCTACTGACCAAATTTGGTGTAATTCTGAACAGTAGTTTCTGAGAAGATGTTTAACTTACAAGTATGCCCATGGGCAGAATGTCGAGCCTGCCAGCTGTCAAGTGTGACCTTAACCTTGGACCTACGGACCTGGTTCTTGCGCATGACACTCCATCTCATAGTGGTGAACATTCATGCCAAGTTACATCAAAATCCCACCATGCAAGAAGAAGAAATGCTCCGGACAAACTTCAATTTGACCTTTGACCTTTGAGATAGGAACATGGGGTTTGCGCATGACACACCTTCTCATTGAGGTAAAAATTCATGCCAAATATAAACAAGATTGGTCCATACATGTCAAAGTTATGGTCCAGACAAAATTGGATGGACCCACGCACACACGGACAGACGCACAAACTCACATACACTGAACTGCCAAAAGTGGCGACTATATTGAGCTCACCGCAAGCAGGCTCGACAAAAATGTTGACAAAGGACACAGAACAACAGACGATAGACAAGATATGCAGGACCATCCACCTACAATAATAGCTCACCCTGAACAAAGTTCAGGGGAGCTAATAAAAGGACATGCATATACATAGTATAGCCCTGTTTCTATAAACCTGGTTTCATGAAAAATCTCTAACACCTTTGAAAAAATTACAGATTCCTTTAGCCACTGGCTGACAGATTAATGGACAGAGGGACAAAATAAAAAGGATGTGCATATTCTCAATATTGCCCTCTTGTACATACTAGGTCCACTAAATAATCATCTACCAATTCATTGCAGGATTAACTTTATTAGATTTACTTATTGACAATAAGTCTCTCTAGTGACAAAATGTTAAGGAACTAACTTGGAACAGAGCCATGATGTACAGACAGATGGCGACTGAGAGAGTTACTACAAGGCCTTCACAAAACTGAGTGACCCTAAAAAACAATGTGCAGCCCTATGTGCCGATCTTACAATATTTTTCCCAATTATGTGTCCCAGTTGTCATTCCCAGTTATCTTTCACAGTATCTGACTATCTGTCCCAGTTGTCATTCCCAGTTATCTTTCACAGTATCTGTCCCAGTTATCTTTGTCATTTATGTAGTTGCCTTTCCCAGTTATCTTTCCAATTATTCAGTTATCTTCCCCTGTCAAATGTTTATTCATACTTCATGAAGTATTCATGAAGCATTCATGACTTCTTCATGAGGAGACTTCATGAAGTCTTCATGACAAAAACATGAAGTGCAAATGAGACAAATGCATCAGCAGCTCATGAAAACAGATTCATGAATTATTCATGAAGTGGTTAATGCATTAAAAATGCATGAAATTAAGCATAGCCTGTGTTCATGAAGAATTCATGAAGTTTGTATTTATTAATCTTCATGAAGAATTCATGAAAATATTCCTGAAAAAAATACTTCATGAAGAATTCATGCATTATTTTGTTCCTTATTTCAATGTCTCATTTGCACTTCATGTTTTTTCCATGAACATTTCAAGAATAAATATTCTTATAACTTCATGAAGACATTTTGTGCTTTTCTTGAATATTTCATGAACAATACAAAACATTATTAAAGGACTTCTTTGCCTTAAATGATACAGTAATCCATCATATTTTCAGTTACTAAATAATACCTGTACCAATTAAGTAGTATCCATGCACTTGTCATTAAAAGGGAGATAATGTACTGAAATTCATGAAACATAAGTTTTGATTTTCATGAATATTTATTCATGAACAATTTTTGTAAAAAAGAAAAGAAAAAAGTTTCATGAAATTGTCAAGGTAACCTGGTAGCAGTGTAACACTATGAAACCTGAGAGATCTGCATGTAATGAAATTCTTTAAACAATATCAGTATAGCTTGATTCAAGAAAAATTCCTGTAGGTTAGTTTTAGAGTTGTTCAGTTAGTGGCTAGAGATTGTTTTAGTCTCTGCTGAGTCACTGAGACAATGACATTTTCCACCCTCAACAAATGACATGTTGAGTCAAACAGTAAACTAGAGTGGGATTGGTAGCATAATAAGAAGTAAACAATAATTATTGCTGTATAAAATACAAAAATGTATAATTTACTTTAATCTCAAGACTGACATTCAGATTAGATACTAGCTTTTTTTTCAGGGTCGTGAAAACATGTGACATTTTAAAAGGATTTTATATTTTTTAAAATGAACAATTTATGACAACACCATAATTACTTATTTGATATTCAGTATACTCATGTTCCTTTTAAACCATTCCTTACTATAGTATGATAAATATTTCCTTCTCATTTGCTGCACAAACTTCTCAAAAAATGCTGAATCAGATGTGCAAAAAATTTCCCAGCATGCAACAAAATAATGGAAACTGATCATGTGACATTATGAATTTAATGTTCATGAACATTCATGAACAGTTCATGAACTTATTCATTTATTGTAAAAGGAAAACCTAAGTTTTATGTTTAATGAATGAACAGTTCAGAAACTCCTAATTGGGTTCAAGAACTGGTACTGAACTAGAAAAAGGTTTTGAATTTTAGCACTTTTAATGAATCATAGATGACTTTTTCTTAAGAACACATCAAGAATGTTTTAAGAATTTAATAATCTTAAACTGCTCATAAAATGTTCATCATTTTTTTCAAGAATTTTTCTTCAATTCTATAGGTATTTTGACATTCGTGAAAAAATCTTGATCATTCTTAAACAAGTTCATGAATATTTCAAGGATTTCATGAATCTGTCAATAATGCTTGATATCTTCATGAAGTAGATCAAATGACACTTCATGCATAAAACTTCATGAAGTCAGATTAAGAAGTGGTCCAGAACAGTTCATGAATAATTCATAATGGTGATGAAAAATTCATGATTTCATGAATTCCATTTCGCCGGGGTAAATTCCCAGTTATCTAGTTATCTTTCCCAGTTGTCTTTCCTAGTTATATTTCACATGCATTCTGCTTCATTTCACAAGATTTCAGGAATTGTTGCAAAAATGCAAAATATATCTCTATATTGTGCAACCCTTACCTGACTTAGGACTGGATTTTACTGGAGGCTGGGTACCATTTATCTTCCCTTCAGAAGACATATCTGCAACAAACACAAATACATTAACATGTTTTTGATATGCAGACATGAACAAGAACAAGAAATATTTTTTCTCCCATACCTGACCCTAATCCAAGCAATTTCCAAACATTCAACTGTTTCTCCATTAAGACTTTCATAATTTTATTGCTACTGTTTAAATGTATTTGTGAAAATTCATGAAAAAGAATCACCAATCTATTGAAAACCACAAAAGAAAGAGAAAGAGTTACTGTACATTCTATAATAATTCCATGGTAAGCTATTTAACTAGTTACAGAATTTTCCCTTACAAGAGGGTTCTACAGTTTTGTAGATGATTATGCAAGGAAAATGACTGTGAAATTATTTTGAAGTAGTGAAGGGAGGGGTGGGGGGAATTATGACAGAGGAAACTATAAGACATTATCAAACAATTTCAACTAAATACATATAGGGAAAAATGATCAAATCCCCTGGCAGCCATGTTTCTGGCAAAACAGAATAATTTGTATACTCTTCATAAAGAGTCAACAAAGCAACTTCTGGGTAAAATTATTTTAAAATTGGGCCTGTTGTTTCTGACAAGAAGTTTTTAAAGTTTCCACTATACACATATAGAGAAAAGTGACCATGCCCTTTTGATAAAATCGGAATAATTTGAACAGTCTTGGTAACATAATGACCATTTATATAAAATTACTTTAAACAAGAAGATTTTAAAAATGCTGCCATCTATATATATATATATGAAAAGAGACCACGTCTCCTGGCAGCCATTTTTTGGATGAATCGAAATAATTTGTACAATCTTGGTAGACCCGGTTGCATAATGACCATTTGTATAAAATTATTTCAAAATCAAGATAGCAGTTTAGGAGGAGATGTCGTTTTAACGTTTTTTTCTATATTTAGCTCTGGCGGCCCCTATTTGCATTCAAGTGGAACGGTTTGAACAATTTTTAAAGAAGACCACCAATGAGACTAAGTTTCATTAACTTCCATCACACGGTTTCAGAGACGTCGTTAGAAGGAAAGTGTGGACAGGACAGACGTCAGACTGTGAGTGATCACAATAGCTCACCTAACATTATTGCAGCTTCACCACTCTAGATCAAATACTTTTTAAGATAAATGCAACATAAACTTTTTGGTCCTTAATGCGTATTTTTGAGTAAGTCAAGGGCCATAACTCTGGTCCTGCTGAGTGAACTCCCAAATGAAACCCTAGGTGCACCAACTTAACATGCTGAATAATATTCCTATAAGGTTTTATGACTAGGTCAAATTCTTTGACAAAACCTAGGTGGATAATCAGATTTGAATCAAGTAATGGATATATCAGAAACTTAAACAAACTAGAGTGGTCACAGAAGTGACGAATTACACCCCCACAATATGGCCTTGTCACAGAACTAAGCCAATGTCAAAGACGAACTTGCCTGACCTTTGACCTACTAACCTTAAAATCATTACAGGTCATCTGCTGGTCATGTTCAACCTGCCTATGAAGTTTCATGATGCTCGGCCCAAGCGTTCTCAAGTTATTGTCCGGAAAAGGTTTAAATGTTCAGGGTCACTCTGACCTTTGACCCTTTGAACTCGAAATCTATAGGGGTCATCTGCTGGTCATGAGCAACTTCCCTAATAAGTTTCGTGGTCCTAGGCCCAAGCGTTCTCAAGTTATCATCTGGAAACCGTTTAACTGTTTCGTGTCATTGTGACCTTGACCATTGACCTACTAATCTCAAAGTCGAACTTAACCTGTATTTTATCATATTACACTTGTGTACAAAAATTTATGATCCTAGGCCCAAGCGTTCTCAAGTTATCATCCGGAAACCGTTTAACTTTTCTGGGTCACTGTGACCTTGACCTTTGAACTCAAAGTTGAACTTGACCTCCATTTCATGATGTTACACCTGTGTTCCAAAATTTATGATCCTAGGCCCAAGCGTTCTCAAGTTATCATCTGGAAACCATTTAACTGTTCAGGGTCACTGTGACCTTGACCTTTATTTCTGATGTTACACCTTTGTACCAAAAATTATTTGAATTGGTCAAGCCTTTCATGAGTTACTGTTCGGAAACCATGAAAACCAACGGACCAACCGACCAACAAGCTCACTCCTATATACACCCCTCCCCACCCCCCCCCCAAAAACTTCGTTTTGTGGGGGTATAATGATTATTTACACGTAAGTTAGTGTTCACTGAGTGCTTGATAAATGTTAGATTTTCAATGGAAGTTTTTTCAAAATATGATTTTTTGCCAGAAAATCTTACCAAAAGTGTCAAAACTTGACAAACTTGAATCCTTTTCGTCATCGTAACTAGTGTCACCAACTGTAATATACAGAATAATACACATAAATAATCACACAAAAAACAACAGAAAAACAAATTGCTTCTTTCTATATTTTTTAATACTTGTACTGGTTACAAGTATAAGAAAAACATGTAGAAAGACTGGCCTGATCTCTTCCAGCCATGTTTTGTGACGTCTTGTATAGCCTTTATCTTTTGTTATTGAACCGTTATCCAGAGATAATTAATGTGAAATCTCATGTTTTTTTACTTATAATCAAGCAAGTTATTGTAGTACATGGTCAAACTGTGATAATTTCTGTAAAAATCTTTTCAGATTCTGAGAGGAAATTTTCTTAAAATTGCCTTTATTTACATAAATTGACCCAGCAGCTTCACGCAAGATGTTATTTGAAACAAATGAACGTGGACAACAGCAGAAAAGGCTCAGGTGAGCTAAATTGCACCATGAATAGCAAGAGCGCCACCCTTTTGGGCATAACATACCCATCTGCGAGGTGAATGGGCAAGAGTGGTACAATGAGCAGTAGAACAAGATACAGAAAAAAAATCACTCAGTTTGAGGACCATAAGAATCACTCAGGATATTTTAAGATTATTTTGTATGGTGTGCTGTTTCACTATTTATTCACAATTTCTTAAATTTATCATTAATATATTGTATGATTGTATGATAGCATGAAACAATTTAAAGATATCAAAAAATAAATTACAGATATCACAAAACAGAATACTGGATATCTCTAAATATCATTTATTTTACATATCCTTAATTTGATTTAATGATATTCTAAATTCTTTTCTTAATATCTAAAAAAACATTTTATAATTCATAATAACAGTAAGTAATTTAAAGATACTAAAAATGTACATGATTTTATGATATCTTGAATTTGATTTATGGATATATCTTTCATGCATATTAGTATTATTATACAATTTTTACTTTTTTCAATGACATCATAAAATGGATTTTATGATATCCAATTAAAAAATAGTCTATATTTACCAACATTCCATTTAATAATATCAAATTTAAAATATCTAAGTTCATTTATAGTTTTGCACTGTGACATGTAAATGCAATAATATTGTGAAGTCCTATAGTATACACAATACAGTGCTTTTATAATCGCCAACTAACCTTACAATGAAATATGTAGAAGGAACCATTATTTTCACAAGGCAGTCTGAAAGACAGCTATATCCCCAGCCACTGTTATGGATAGTGAAAGGGTTGATGGTATTGGGTGGAGCCATTAAACATTCGCGTTGTGACCTTGACCTTAAGCTGACTGGTTCTGCACATTGTCTTGATAAGGGGAATATCACAGCCAAGTCATATTAAAATCCTTCAAGGGGTTTAGGAGATACAGAGCTGACATAAAACGGAAGGCTCAAACATTTGACCCCGAGTTGTGACTTTGACCTTCAGCCGAAATGGCTGACACGTGAGTTCTGCACATCCTCTTGATGAGGTGATCATTTGACTCAAGTTTCTTGAAATTCCTCAAGGGGTTTAGGATACAGAGCGGACACAAAATGGAAGGCTCAAATTTTATCCGGAGTTGTAACCCTGAACTTGAGCCGATATGGCTGACTCATGAGTTCTGCACATCGTATTGATGAGGTGATCATTTGACCGAAGATTCATGAAAATCCTTCAAGAGGTACCAGTTTAGGAGATATCGAGCGGACACAAAATTGAAGGCTCAAACCTTTGACCTTGAGTTGTGGCCTTGACCTTGAGCCGATATTGGTTGACTCATGGGTTCTGCACATCGTCTGAGGTGATCATTTGACCCAAGTTTCATGATTATCCTTCAAGGTGTTTAGGAGATACAGAGCGGACACGAAATGGAAGGCTCAAACCTTTGACCTCGAGTTGTGGCCTTGACCTTGAGCCAACATGGGTGACTCATGGGTTCTACACATTGTCTTGATGAGGTGATCATTTGACTCAAGTTTCATGATTATCCTTCAAGCGGTTTAGGAGATATTGAGCAGACAAGAAATAGAAGGCTCAAACCTTTGACCTTGAGTTGTGACCTTGACCTTGAGCCGACATGGCTGACTCATGGGTTCTGCACATCATCTTGATGAGGTGATCATTAAACCCAAGTTTCATGAAAATCCTTCAGGCGGTTTAGGAGATACAGAGCGGACATGAAATGTTACGGACAGATGGACGGAGGGAAGGATGGAAGGATGGATGGAAACCATTTCTATAATCCCCAACCACTCGTGGCGGGAGCTTAACAAAAATTATTAAAACATTACAAATATGAACAAACTCATCATTTTAATCAGATCAGTTAGAATAGTACAGTATTTGTGTAATCACATGTGGAAATGGATGCACAATTACAGTACAAGTATGCAACACAGTCAAGATCCAGTTGCATGCACATTCACTAAGCAAACCTTTCACATTCTTTTCTATTATTCTACTTACATTTTGCTTCATCATTTTTGTTATAATGACATCTCGATATATAAAAACTTTGAAGCTTTAGTAATGGAGAAAACCTTAAGACAATATTTCACAGGCTTTTTCTGCATGCTAGCTGCCTGGCGAAGTATACTTCCTTTCTGCAAGCTAGCTGCCTAATGAAGTATACTTCCTTCCTGCAAGCTAGCTGCCTAGTGAAGTATACTTCCTTTCTGCATGCTAGCTGCCTGGCGAAGTATACTTCCTTTCTGCAAGCTAGCTGCCTAGTGAAGTATACTTCCTTTCTGCAAGCTAGCTGCCTAGTGAAGCATACTTCCTTTCTGCAAGCTAGCTGCCTGGCAAAGTATACTTCCTTTCTGCATGCTAGCTGCCTGGCGAAGTATACTTCCTTTCTGCAAGCTGGCTGCCTGGCGAAGTATTTTTCCTTTCTGCAAGCTGGCTGCCTAGTGAAGTATACTTCCTTTCTGCAAGCTAGCTGCCTGGCGAAGTATTTTTCCTTTCTGCAAGCTAGCTGCCTGGCGAAGTATTTTTCCTTTCTGCAAGCTAGCTGCCTAGTGAAGTATACTTCCTTTCTGCAAGCTAGCTGCCTGGCGAAGTATTTTTCCTTTCTGCATGCTAGCTGCCTGGCGAAGTATACTTCCTTTCTGCATGCTAGCTGCCTGGCGAAGTATTTTTCCTTTCTGCAAGCTGGCTGCCTGGCGAAGTATACTTCCTTTCTGCAAGCTAGCTGCCTAGTGAAGTATACTTCCTTTCTGCAAGCTAGCTGCCTGGCGAAGTATACTTCCTTTCTGCATGCTAGCTGCCTGGCGAAGTATTTTTCCTTCTGCAAGCTAGCTGCCTAGTGAAGTCACTGTTTCTTTTCGGGTCAGGTATTGGGCCAAAGTTCGGCCCCAATTCAACTGAAAAGTAGTTTGTTTTTTCCCCCCAATTTGACCTCTAAAATTCCCATATGAAAGTTGGTAAAAATGCCTAAAAATTTCAACAACATTACATGAAAATTGGGGTCCAAAATCCATTACGTCGATGTTGATATTGCGGTATTATAGTAAATTGTAATTACTGCCCCTAAAAGCAGGTCATTGAAAGGCATGATAATGTAAGCATCTGTTGATCGTAAACAATTGCTGTCTACAAAAAGTATTATACTCAGAAAATTGGTAAAAATGACATAAAAAGTATGTAAAAAATTCATGTTTTGTTTGTCAGACATACCTTAAAACTTTAGATTTGTCTACCACTCAAATTACCACACCTACAATGGCTACGTCTAGTCAATAAATTCAATAAGTGAAACCGAAAGTAAAATACATATAGCAAAAGCTAACATTAATAGCATCAGTGGATGGAATCTGTATGTCAGATTCAGACAATGATCTATGTGATATTGAAACAGACAACAGTTATGTCTATGTATTGCAAGCTCAATCAGAGATTGTAAAATATTTTTGTTTTTGTTTTCGATGAATAATTATTGACAACTGTACTATCTTTTACCACAACAAGAGGACCATGATGGTCCTGAATCGCTCACCTCTTCCCACATGACCCAGTTTTGAGTATGTCTTTTTTTTCTCTATTATTTGACATAGTGACCTAGTTTTTGAGCTCATGTGACCCAGTTTTGAACTTGACCTAGATATTATCAAGATAAAAATTCTGACCAATTTTCATGAAGATCCATTGAAAAATATGGTCTCTAGAGAGGTCACAAGGTTTTTCTATTATTTGACCTATTGACCTAGTTTTCGAAGTACGTGACCCTGTTTTGAACTTTACCTAGATATCATCAAGGTGAACATTCTCACTAATTTTCATGAAGATCTCATGAAAAAATTGGCCTCTACAGAGGTCACAAGGTTTTTCTATTTTTATACCTACTGGCCTAGTTTTTGACCGCACGTGACCCAGTTTCGAAACTGACCTAGATATCATCAAGGTGAACATTCAGATCAATTTTCATGAAGATCCATTGAAAAATATGGCCTCTAGAGAGGTCAAAAGATTTTAATAATTTTAGACCTACTGACCTAGTTTTTGACCGCAGTTGACCCAGTTTCAAACTTGACCTAGATATCATCAAGATGAACATTCAGACCAACTTTCATACAGATCCCATGAAAAGTATGGCCTCTAGAGAGGTCACAAGGTTTTTTTATTATTTGACCTACTGACCTAGTTTTTTGAGGCACGTGACCCAGTTTCAAACTTGACCTAGATACCATCAAGGTGAACATTCTGACCAATTTTTATGGAGATCCATTCACAAGTATGGCCTCTAGAGAGGTCACAAAGTTTTTCTATTTTTAGACCTACTGACCTAGTTTTTGACCGCACATGACCCTGTTTCGAACTTGACCTAGATATCATCAAGATGAACATTCAGACCAATTTTCATACAGATCCCATGAAAAATATGGCCTTTAGAGAGGTCACAAGGTTTTTCTATTATCTGACCTACTGACCTACTTTTTGAAGGCACGTGACCCACTTTCAAACTTGACTTAGATATCATCAAGATGAACATTCAGACCAATTTTCATACAGATCCCATGAAAAATATGGCCTCTAGAGAGGTCACAAAGTTTTTCTATTATTTGACCTACTGACCTAGTTTTTGAAGGCACGTGACCCACTTTCAAACTTGACCTAGATATCATCAAGGTGAACATTCTGACCAATTTTCATGAAGATCTCATGAAATATATGGCCTCTAGAGAGGACACAAGGTTTTTCTATTTTTAAATCTACTGACCTAGTTTTTGAACACATGTGACCCAGTTTCGAACTTGACCTAGATATCATCAAGATGAACATTCAGACCAACTTTCATACAGATCCCATGAAAAATATGGCCTTTAGAGAGGTCACAAGGTTTTTCTATTATTTGACCTACTGACCTAGTTTTTGAAGGCACGTGACCCAGTTTCGAACTTGACCTAGATATCATCAAGGTGAACGTTCTGACCAATTTTCATGAAGATCTTGAGAAATATATGGCCTCTAGAGAGGTCACAAGGTTTTTCTATTTTTAGACCTACTGACCTAGTTTTTGAGGGCACGTGACCCAGTTTCGAACTTGACCTAGATATCAAGGTGAACATTCTGACCAATTTTCATGAAGATCTTGTGAAATATATGGCCTCTAGAGAGGTCACAAGGTTTTTCTATTTTTAGACCTACTGACCTAGTTTTTGATGGCACGTGACCCAGTTTCGAACTTGACCTAGATATCATCAAGATGAACATTCTGACCAACTTTCATAAAGATCCAATGAAAAATGTGACCTCTAGAGTGGTCACAAGCAAAAGTTTACGGACGGACGCACGCACGGACTGACGACGGACACCGCGCGATCACAAAAGCTCACCTTGTCACTTTGTGACAGGTGAGCTAAAAACTTGCTTAAAAAGTATTGTTAGTTCATTAATTCTGAAACAAACAAAAAATCCCAATTTGGGCCCATTCCCAAAATAGTGGAAAAAAACACTGGAAGTGAGACTTCATACCCAAAGAGGAGCATGTGAGTCCGTCACAGAGTTCAAACACTTCAAAAATCACAAAGGCATCTTCTTTGTAATAAGCCATTGTATAAGTTATCACTCTCTCATTATCAATTAAGTACCACACAGTATTATGATGTTTATATTTATAGCAGTATGTGAATAAACAATTACATATTCTGTTTAAAACATAACTGTAATTTTTATCAACAGTTGGCTCGTTGATGCAGGGGATGAGTGAAGGAAATGCAATTATGTTCTAGTGATACTTTTCAAAGTCTGAATCTTGCATCCATCCAATTTTTTTTTTATATAATATATGTTGTATTACATACTTTATTCAAGTTAGTTTTTCTCTGGTGTCTAATCCTTGTTTCCCATAGCGAAATATGGATTATGATTGATGTTAAGACATGTTGGAACATGTTTTATACATCCACGATCATGTTAGCTAATCACCTTTTATGAACATGTTCAATCATCAAACATGATTATGTTATAATCTTTTTTTCTGCCAAAAAAATGTTTCTTACATCTTAAACCAACACTAAAAATATTGCCAGAACGAGATAAAAACTGATGCAGTGTTTAAATACATGTTCAACCTAGTATTTTTTCTTTTAAAAAGTATGCTTTCTTTAAACCCACAGTTTAATTTTGTAATAATGTTCCACACAAAATTAAGCAATGGATGAACAAAATTTTAACAGTCTAGACATGACAAATATTATAAATTAATCTGAACAATTCAGACTTGAAGAAAGTGAAGATTGTCATTTTCACAATGTGTTATTTTCACAATGCATTAGTTTTGGCACAAAAAATCTTTTGTTGTTGTTCATAATCATTTGTAGCTGCAGTGTGTATTTCTTCTCATTGAAATGCTGTAGAATGGAATGATTCAATGTAGTGGGTGCTTTTTAACCTGTATTTTGATATTAATGTCAATAGTTTTCACATCTTGGTATGACAAGTTACATTAGGCCTAAAAAAAATTCTTTTGTTTTCGGTAACATGCTAAACAAGAGGGCCATAATGGCCCTATATCGCTCACCTGTTATCATTGCACTTAAGGACAAGAAGGTCAAAAAAATCATAATCAACATCAATCAAAAGAATTATCAGAAAATGAAGTTAAAATTTTCTTAAAGTTACTTCAAATAAAACTATTTTCAAATCAGGCCAGTAGTTTCATACAAGAAGTTTTTTAACGAAAAAGAAAAAAAAAATTCTTACAAGGTACAGATATGTCAAAATACACCTAAAAATTGGAGGTACCATCCATGTTGTACCACAAAAAAGTGGTCTCCGTTTTTCCCTACGGCCAATAATAAAAAAGTTACTAAATAAGCTATTTATAGTAACATAAAAGGGAAGTAATTAAAAAAAATTATTGTAAGTGAACAAAAGAAGGATCTGCCAAATAAAAACAAGAGCACTGCAATGCAAAGCAATGCCGAGTAATATACACACAAAACAAAGTCATATGACCTTTGACCCCTAAGTGTGACCTTGACCTTGAAGTGAAACATGCGCTCTGCAGGTCATTTCGATGAGATGAACATTTGTGTCAGGTTTCTTTGAAATCCTTCAAGGGGTTCAAGAGTTACAGAGCAGAAAGGAAATTGCTAGCCAACAGACAGACGGACACCGAGGCGATAACATAATACGTCCCTTTGAGCGTATAAAAAGGAATCAAGATCTTATGGTGATACAAGTTGTGTGCAAGTTTGGTTAAAATCAAATCATAAATGAAGCTGCTATTGTGCAGACAAGGTCAAAATAGCTAATTTTGGCCCTTTCAGGGGCCATAACTCTGGAACCCATTATGGGATCTGGCCGGTTCAACAAAGGAACCAAGATCTTATGGTGACACAAGTTTTGTGCAAGTTTGATAAAATTCAAATCATAAATGAAGCTGCTATTGTGCAGACAAGGTCAAAATAGCTAATTCTGGCACTTTCAGGGGCCATCAATCTGGAACCCATAATGGAATCTGGCCAGTTCAAGAAAAGAACCAAGAGGAACCAAGATCTTATGGTGATACAAGTTGTGTGCAAGTTTGGTAAAAATCAAATCATAAATAAAGCTGCTTTTGTGCAGACAAGGTCAAAATAGCTAATTTTGCCCTTTCTGGGGCCATAACTCTGGAACCCATAATGGGATCTGGCCAGTTCAAGAAAGGAACCAAGATCTTATGGTGATACAAGTTGTGTGCAAGTTTGTTTAAAATAAAATCATAAATAAAGCTGCTATTGTGCAGACAAGGTCAAAATAGCTAATTTTGGCCCTTTCAGGAGCCATAACTCTGGAACCTATAATGGGATCTGGCCAGTTCAAGAAAGGAACCAAGATCTTATGGTGATACAAGTTGTGTGCAAGTTTGGTTAAAACAAGAGGGCCATGATGGCCCTATATCGCTCACCTGTTATCATTGCACTTGAGGACAAGAAGGTCCTCAGAAAAAATATCCAAGTCCAAAGGACAGGAACAACAATGGGAAGAAATTAAACCAAAAAGAAAAAAAAAATTCTTACAAGGTACAGATATGTCAAAATACACCTAAAAATTGGAGGTACCATCCATGTTGTACCACAGAAAAGTGGTCTCGGTTTTTCCCAACGGCCAATAATAAAAAAGTTACTAAAAACAAGCTATTTATATTAACGTAAAAGGGAAGTAATTAAAACAAGAGATCACAGAGTGATCTTGGCGCCCACCAATGTGCCATTTTTGAGTGTTCCAAATTTCAAGACTTAATGACTAGCTCAAGGTCAAATTTCATTTCCCTACACAACACTGTGCATGTGGTCCAAATTCGAAAGCTGTAGCTTGAGAAATGTGAAAGTAGGTCACTAGATCAATTTCAAGGACAAAGTTCTTTGTACACAAAACTATGCATGTGCATCAAGTTTCAAGGCTGTAGTTTGAGAAATTTGAAAGTATGTCACTAGGTCAATCTTAAGGTCAAAGTTTATTTCGGTACACAAAACTATGCAAGTGGTCCAAATTTGAAGACTGCGGCTTGAGAAATGTGAAAGTTGGTCACTAGGCCAAAATCAAGGTCAAATTACACTTCAGAACACAAATCTATGCATATGGTCCAAATTTAAAGCCTGTAACTTCAAAAATGTGAAAGCATGTCACTAGGTCAATGTCAAGGTCAAAGTTTGTTTCAGTACACAATCCTATGCATGTGGTCTAAATTTGAAGCCTGTAGCTACAGAAATGTGAAAGTAGGTCACTAGGTCAATTTCAAGGTCAAAGTTCATTTCGGTACACAAAACTATGCAAGTTGTCCAAATTTGAAGGCTGTAGCTCGAGAAATGTGAAAGTAGGTCACTAGGTCAAAATCAAGGTCAAATTTTATTTCGGAACACAGAACTATACATGTGGTCCCAATTTGAAGCCTGTACCTTCAAAAATGTGAAAGTAGGTCACTAGATCAATGTAAAGGTCAAGGTTTGTTTCGGTACACAAAACTATGCATATGGTCCAAATTTGAAGGCTGTAGCTTGAGAAATGTGAAAGTAGGTCACTAGGTCAAAATCAAGGTCAAATTTCATTTCAGAACACGAAACTATGCATGTGGTCCAAATTTGAAGCCTGTACCTTCAAAAATGTGAAAGTAGGTCACTAGGTCAACGTCAAGGTCGAAGTCTTTTTCAGTGCCCAAAACTATGCATGTGGTCCAAATTTGAAGGCTGTAGCTACAGAAATGTAAAAGTACGTCACTAGGTCAAAATCAAGGTCAACTCATATCAAGGTTCATCTTGCCACTCAAAACCATACATGTGGTCCAAATCTGAATGTTGTAGGTTATTGACAAGAAGATTTTAAAAGCTTTTCCCTATACAAGTCTATATGAACCATGTGACCCCCAGGGCGGGGCCATATTTGACCATAGGGGGATAATTTGAACAAACTTGGTAGAGAACCACTAGATGATGCTACATTACAAATGCCAAAGCCCTAGGCTTTGTGGTTTGGACCAGAAGATTTTCAAAGTTTTTCCCTATATAAGTCTATGTAATTCATGTGACCCCCGGGGCGGGGCCTTATTTGACCCTAGGGGAATAATTTGAACAATCTTAGTAGAAGACCACTAGATGGTGTCACATACAAAATATCAAAGCCCTAGGCCCTGTGGTTTTGAACAAGAGGTTTTTCAAAGTTTTTCCCTATATAAGTCTATATAAATCATGTGACCCCCGGGGCGGGGCCATATTAGACCCCAGGGAAATAATTTGAATGATCTTGGTAGAGGACCACTAAATGATGCTTCATACCAAATATCAAAGCTCTAGGCTCTGTGGTTTTGGACAAGAAGATTTTCAAAGTTTTTCCCTATATAAATCTATGTAAATTATAGAAATAAACAAAGGGCCATAACTAATTCAAAAATTGTTGAACCAGTCTGATTTTCAGGGGGACACAACTAGGGTACCAATACATCATTCTGACAAAGTTTGGTCAAAATCCCCCTGGTAGTTTCTGAGGAGATGCGATAACGAGAAATTGTTAACGGAAGGACGGACGGAATGACGGACGGACGGACGGACGAAAGGACGACGGACCACGGACGCAGAGTGATTTGAATAGCCCACCATCTGATGACGGTGGGCTTAAAAATGATTGTAAGTTAACAAAAGAAGGATCTGCCAAATAAATCTGTTGACATAAATGAAATTTCAGATCAGTATCTTCATTAGTTACGGAGATATACCCATTTTAATTTGAAATAAAGGGAGGTAATTTGACATAAAATCAGTCCATAGTTATCTACCCTCATTGGCTTAGTCCAACTAATGACAATAATAAAATTTCAAATAAGCCCATAAGTACTTACTGATATAAATCCATTTTGATTACAATCAGGGGAGGTAATCAGATATAAAACTAGAAAATGCTTTTGTAAAAAAGTGCATGTCTCCCCCAATGCAAAGTCCTATAGGCAAGAAGTCAATAGGGGTCAGGAGCGAAAGTCAAAGAGACACTGATGGTTGGCTGCAACAGGGATCATCTACTTGGCATGTCCAGTCATCCCGCTAAATTTCAACACTCGTGGCCTAGTGGTTCTCAAGTCACTGTTCAGGCTCCTGTGACCCTGACCTTTGATCAAGTGACCTCAAAATAAATAGGGGTCATCTACTCTGCATGTCCAATCATCCTATTAAGTTTCAACATTGTAGATCAAGTGGTTCTCAAGTTATTTCCAAAAAATGATTTTACATGAACAGGCCACTGTGACCTTGAACTTTAAAAGACTGACCCCAAAATCAATAGGGGTCATCTACTCTGCATGTTCAATCATCCTATGAAGTTTCAACATTCTGGGTCAAGTGGTTCTCAAGTTATTGATCGGAACTGGTTATCAATGTTCAGGCCCCTGTGACCTTGACCTTTAACGGAGTGACCCCAAAAACAATAAGGGTCATTTACTCTGCATGAACAATCATCCTATGAAGTTTCAACATTCTGGGTCGAGAGGTTCTCAAGTTATTGATTGGAAATGGTTTTCAATGTTCAGGCCCCTGTGGCCTTGACCTTTAACAGAGTGACCCTAAAATTGTTAGGGTTCAACTACTCTGCATGATCAATCATCCTATGAAGTTTCATCATTCTGGGTCAAGTGGTTCTCAAGTTACTGACCGGAAATGGTTTCAATGTTCGGGCCTCTGTGACCTTGACCTTTAATGGAGTGACCCCAAAATCGATAGGGGTCATCTACTTTGCATGTACAATCATCCTATGAAGTTTCAACACTCTGGGTCAAGTGGTTCTTTAGTTATTGATCAGAAATGGTTTTCAATGTTCAGGCCCCTGTGACCTTGACCTTTGACAGAGTGATCCCATAATCAATAAGGGTCATCTACTCTTTATGACCAATCACCCTATCAAGTTTCAACATTCTGGGTCAGGTGGTTCTCTAGTTATTGATTGGAAATGGTTTTCAATGTTCAGGCCCCTGTGGCCTTGACCTTTAACAGAGTGACCCTAAAATCGTTAGAGTTCATCTACTCTGCATGACCAATCATCCTACGAAGTTTCATCATTCTGGGTCAAGTGGTTCTCAAGTTACTGATCGGAAATGGTTTTCAATGTTCGGGCCCCTGTGACCTTGACCTTTCACAGAGTGACCCCAAAATCGTTAGGGGTCATCTACTCTTTATGAACAATCATCCTATTAAGTTTCAACATTCTGGGTCAAGTGGTTCTCAAGTTACTGACCGGAAATGGTTTTCAATGTTCAGGCCCCTGTGACCTTGACCTTTAATGGAGTGACCCCAAAATCGATAGGGGTCATCTACTTTGCATGTACAATCATCCTATGAAGTTTCAACACTCTGGGTCAAGTGGTTCTCTAGTTATTGATCAGAAATGGTTTTCAATGTTCAGGCCCCTGTGACCTTGACCTTGGACGGAGTGATCCCATAATCAATAAGGGTCATCTACTCTTTATGACCAATCATCCTATCAAGTTTCAACATTCAGGGTCAGGTGGTTCTCTAGTTATTGATTGGAAATGGTTTTCAATGTTCAGGCCCCTGTGACCTTGACCTTTGACGGAGTGACCCCAAAATCAATAGGGATCATCTACTCTTCAAGACCAATCATCCTATTAAGTTTCAACATTCTGGGTCAAGTGGTTCTCTAGTTATTGATCGGAAATGGTTTTCAATGCTCAGGCCCCTGTGACCTTGACCTTTGACGGAGTGACCCCAAAATCAATAGGGGTCATCTACTCTTCATGACCAATCATCCTATGAAGTTTCAACATTCTGGGTCAAGTGGTTCTCTAGTTATTGATCGGAAATGGTTTTCAATGTTCAGGCCCCTGTGACCTTGACCTTTGACGGAGTGACCCCAAAATCAATAGGGGTCATCTACTCTTCATGACCAATCATCCTATGAAGTTTCAACATTCTGGGTCAAGTGGTTCTCTAGTTATTGATCGGAAATGGTTTTCAATGTTCAGGCCCCTGTGACCTTGACCTTTGACGGATTGACCCCAAAATCAATAGGGGTCATCTACTCTTCATGACCAATTTTCCTATGAAGTTTCAACATTCTGGGTCAAGTGGTTCTCTAGTTATTGATCGGAAATGGTTTTCAATGTTCAGGCCCCTGTGACCTTGACCTTTGACGGAGTGACCCCAAAAACAACAGGGGTCGTCTACTCCAGCAGCCCTACAACGTTATGAAGTTTGAAGGTTCTAGGCCAAATGGTTCTCCAGTTATTGCTCGGAAATGAAGTGTGACGTACGGACGGACGGACGGACGGACGGACGGACAGACGGACGGACGGACAGGGCAAAAACAATATGCCCAGGAGACATAATAACTCTGAAACCTAAGAATGGATCTGATTTGTCATGGAATCCAAGATTTATTGTTGTTGAAGATATTTTGGAAGTTTGTATCAAATAAAACCATAAATAAAGTCTCTATATGGCTGCAAAAGCCAAAATAGCCAATTTTGAACATTTAAGGGGCCATAACTCTTGAACCCATGAAGGAATCTGGCCAGTTCAAGAAAGGAACCAAGATCTTGTGGTGATACAAGTTGTGTGCAAGTTTGGTTAAAATCAAATCATAAATGAAGCTGCTATTGTGCAGACAAGGTCAAAATAGCTAATTTTGGCCCTTTCAGGGGCCATAACTCTGGAATCCATTATGAGATCTGGCCGGTTCAAGAAAGGAAATGAGATCTTATGGTGACACAAGTTTTGTGCAAGTTTGATTAAATTCAAATCATAAATGAGGCTGCTATTATGCAGACAAGGTCAAAATAGCTAATTCTGGCACTTTCAGGGGCCATCACTCTGGAACCCATAATGGGATCTGGCCAGTTCAAGAAAGGAACAAAAATCTTATGGTGATACAAGTTTTGTGCAAGTTTGGTTTAAATAAAATCATAAATAAAGCTGCTATTGTGCAGACAAGGTCAAAATAGCTAATTTTGGCCCTTTCAGAGGCCATAACTCTGGAACCTATAATGGGATCTGGCCAGTTCAAGAAAGGAACCAAGATCTTATGGTGATACAAGTTGTGTGCAAGTTTGGTTAAAACAAGAGGGCCATGATGGCCCTATATTGCTCACCTGTTATCATTGCACTTGAGGACAAATTGGTCCTCAGAAAAAATATCCAAGTCCAAAGGACAGGACCAACAATGGGAAGAAATTAAACCAAAAAGAAAAAAAAAAATTCTTACAAGGTACAGATATGTCAAAATACACCTAAAAATTGGAGGTACCATCCATGTTGTACCACAGAAAAGTGGTCTCGGTTTTTCCCTACGGCCAATAATAAAAAAGTTACTAAAAACAAGCTATTTATATTAACGTAAAAGGGAAGTAATTAAAAAAAATGATTGTAAGTTAACAAAAGAAGGATCTGCCAAATAAATCTGTTGACATAAATGAAATTTCAGATCAGTATCTTCATTAGTTACGGAGATATACCCATTTTAATTTGAAATAAAGGGAGGTAATTTGACATCAAATCAGTCCATAGTTATCTACCCTCATTGGCTTAGTCCAACTAATGACAATAATGAAATTTCAAATAAGCCCATAAGTACTTACTGATATAAATCCATTTTGTATCAAATAAAACCATAAATAAAGTCTCTATATGGCTGCAAAAGCCAAAATAGCCAATTTTGAACATTTAAGGGGCCATAACTCTGGAACCCATGAAGGAATCTGGCCAGTTCAACAAAGGAACCAAGATCTTGTGGTGATACAAGTTGTGTGCAAGTTTGGTTAAAATCAAATCATAAATGAAGCTGCTATTGTGCAGACAAGGTCAAAATAGCTAATTTTGGCCCTTTCAGGGGCCATAACTCTGGAATCCATTAAGAGATCTGGCCGGTTCAAGAAAGGAAATGAGATCTTATGGTGACACAAGTTTTGTGCAAGTTTGATTAAATTCAAATCATAAATGAGGCTGCTATTATGTAGACAAGGTCAAAATAGCTAATTTTGGCCCTTTCAGGGGCCATCACTCTGGAACCCATAATGGGATCTGGCCAGTTCAAGAAAGGAACCAAAATCTTATGGTGATACAAGTTTTGTGCAAGTTTGGTTAAAATAAAATCATAAATAAAGCTGCTATTGTGCAGACAAAGTCAAAATAGCTAATTTTGGCCCTTTCAGGGGCCATAACTCTGGAACCCATAATGGGATCTGGCCAGTTCAAGGAAGGAAACCAAGATCTTATGGTGATACAAGTTGTGTGCAAGTTTGGTTAAAATAAAATCAAAAATGAAACCACGGTCGTGCAGACAAGAAATTGTTGACACACTCACGCACACAAATTCTGGCCCTTTAAGGGGCAATAACTCTAGAACCCATGATGGGATCCGGCCAGAAGAGAACTGAGATATCATGCCAGTTCAAGTTTTGTACAAGTTTGATCAAAACTGCTTGCAAAATGTGGTCTCTATCGTATACACAAGAAATTGTGAACGGACGGACGACGAGCGATCAGAAAAGCTCACCCTTTCACTACGTGACAGGTGAGCTAAAAATATTAGGGTATATAGGACGGGAATTTTTTTTTTGGATTTTTTTTTTTATTAAGTGAGACTTTTCGAAAACTATTTCTGTGTCAAAAAATGAATACAAACAAGAGCTCGTAGAACACGAAATGCCCCCCTTGATGCATTCAGTAATTGCACAAGGAACAGAAATTATATGGTCACTGTGCACAAAAGTTCTACTGTTCTTGGTCAAAGTGACACTGACCTTTGACCTATTGACCTCAAATTCAATAGGGGTCATCTGCTGGTCATGATAAACCTCCCTATTAAGTTAAGTGATCCTAGGCCCTAGCATTCTCAAGTTACCGTCCGGACACATTTTAACTGTTCCAGGTCACTGTGACCTTGACCTTTGACCTACTGACCTCAAAATCAATAGGGGTCATCTGCTGGTCATGATCAACCTCCTTATCAACTTTCGTGATCCTAAGCCCAAGTGTACTCAAGTTATCGTCTGGAAACAGTTTTACTGTTCCAGGTCCCTGTGTCCTTGCCCTTTAGCCTACTGACCTCAAAATCAATAGGGGTCATCTGCTGGTTATGATCAACCTCCTTATCAACTTACGTGATCCTAAGCCAAAGCGTTCTTGAGTTATCATCCGGAAACCGTTAAACTGTTCCTGGTCACTGTGACCTTGACCTTTAACCTACTGACCTCAAAATCAATAGGGTCATCTGCTGGTCATGACCAACCTCCCTATCAACTTTCATGATCCTAGGCCCAAGCGTTCTTGAGTTATCATCCGGAAACCGTTTAACTGTTCTGGGTCACTGTGACCTTGACCTTTGACCTACTGATCTCAAAATCAATAGGGGTCATCTGCTGGTCATGACCAACCACTATCAACTTTCATGATCCAAGCCTTCTTGAGTTATCGTCCGGAAACTGTTTAACTGTTCTGGGTCACTGTGACCTTGACCTTTGACCTCAAAATCAATAGGGGTCATCTGCTGGTTATTACCAATCACTTTCATGATCCTAAGCCTAAGCGTTCTTGAGTTATCATCTGGAAACGGATTGGTCTACATACCGTCCGACATCTGCAAAACAATATACCCCTCCTTCTTCGAAGAGGGGCATAAGAAGGGGGTTATGCATTTAGAGCATCAGTAAGTTGATTTCTAACATCACTGACCATGTTTAAAGCATAAAAAGTGCAACTTTTTGTTAACGGTTGAAAAAAATATTCTCCAAGACCATAAAAACATTTAGGGTCAGGCCAAAAATTTAGGGAAGGTCGGAATAACGGAAACAATTTTTTTTTTACGCCTTATATATAAATAGGTAATGTAACTCATAAAGGGTATTTAGTCACTTTTGTCTCTAGTCAATACCTGTAACTATCTATAAGCAAATTGAAGCTGTTGCTAATTCAAAACATGCAGCAAGATAGGTTTCACTCCTAATACTTATTTTTTTAATATACACTGCAAGTAAACAATTTCTGAAACTGAACATTGGAGTTTCAAGATAAAAACACTACTGACAAAACAAGAGCTGTCACTATTAGTGACAAATGCCCCAGAGCATTTATGTAAAGTAATTTTAAAATCCCTTCGTCGATTGCAGAGTTATGGACCTGACAAGAAACAGACCATGTTAACCTTTAACCTCTAAGTGTGACCTAGACCTTAGAGCTAGGGGTATGGATCTTGCGCATGACAAGTCGTCTCATTATGTTGATCAACTTTGCCAAGTAATTTCAAAATCCTTTGATGAATGGCAGAGTTATGAACTGGACACAAAACAGACCCTGTTAACATTTGACCATTTAATATGTTCAAACAAGAGCTGTCACTAATGGTGACAAATGCCCCCGCAGCACCTTGACCTGGTGACCCCAAAGTCAGTAGGGGTGGTGTACTCAATAAGTACTATCAGCATGTGAAGTTTGAAGGTCCTGGGTGAAGTAGTTCGCATGTAAAGTGCCTTCATGCAAAAAGTTAACATTGGCCCCTGTGACCTTGACCTTTGACCTGGTGACCCCAAAGTCAGTAGGGTTGGTGTACTCATAAAGTACTATCAGCATGAAGGTCTGGTGTACTCAATAAGTACTATCAGCATGTGAAGTTTGAAGGTCCCGGGTGCAGTGGTTCGCGAGTAAAGTGCCTTCATGCAAAAAATTAACGTTGGCCCCTGTGACCTTGACCTTTGACCTGGTGACCCAAAGTCAGTAGGGGTGGTGTACTCAATAAGTACTATCAGCATGTGAAGTTTGAAAGTCCTGGGTGCAGTGGTTCATGAGTAAAGTGCCTTCATGCAAAAAGTAAACGTTGGCCCCTGTGACCTTGACCTTTGACCTGGTGACCCCAAAGTTAGTAGGTATGGTGTACTCAATAAGTACTATCAGCATGTTAAGTTTGAAGGTCCTGGGTGCAGTGGTTCGCGAGTAAAGTGCCTTCATGCAAAAAGTTAACGTTGGCCCCTGTGACCTTGACCTTTGACCTGGTGAACCCAACATCAGTAGGGGTGGTGTACTCAATAAGTACTATCAGCATGTGAAGTTTGAAGGTCCTGGGTGCAGTGGTTCGCAAGTAAAAGGCCTTCATGCAAAAAGTTAACGTTGGCCCCAGTGATCTTGACCTTTGACCTGGTGACCCCAAAGTCAGTAGGGGTGGTATACTCAATAAGTACTATCAGCATGTGAAGTTTGAAGGTCCTGGGTGCAGTGGTTCGCTAGTAAAGTGCCTTCATGCAAAAAGTTAACGTTGGTCCCTGTGACCTTGACCTTTGACCTGGTGACCCCAAAGTCAGTAGGGGTGGTGTACTCAATAAGTACTATCAGCATGTGAAGTTTGAAGGTCCTGGGTGCAGTGGTTCGCAAGTAAAAGGCCTTCATGCAAAAAGTTAACGTTGGCCCCTGTGACCTTGACCTTTGACCCCAAAGTCAGTAGGGGTGGTATACTAAATAAGTACTATCAGCATGTGAAGTTTGAAGGTCCTGGGTGCAGTGGTTCGCGAGTAAAGTGCCTTCATGCAAAAAGTTAACGTTGTGATGAACGAACTAACTAACGAATGAACGAACGAACGAACGGACGGACAGTTGAAAACTAATATGCCTCCCTTCGGGGGCATAAAAAACACGTTACAACATGTATGAAAATGTTCTGATCATGAAGATTTTGCTATGGTCATTCAAAGTTTCATATAAAAATGGTATTATGAGATTATTGTGGAGCAAAGCTATTTAAAGTGGTCTTAAAATTTCTAAAACTAGGTTTTCTAAAACCTATCTCAGGAGAGCTTAAAAAAAGAAGTGTATTTAAACATAGGCACAACTATGTGCATTTAGTTTCTCTAATAATATGATGTGTTTCAGTTAGTGAAAAGGCTGGAACTAAATCAACTAAATTGAGTTGTCTTTGTTGACTCTTATTGAATAATGACATTAAGAAATTAATACGGTTTAAAAAACAAGAGCACCGCCTTGCGGGTGCTGACGCTCATCTGATTTTTTTTGTATAATAGGAAAATTGTCCTACCCATGATTTTCTAAGTCCAAAAAGGGCCATAATTCTTGCAAAAAGCAGGATGGAGTTATGTTTCTTGATGTACAGAGTCAGCTTATGATGGTGAACAACTGTTGCAAGTTTCAAAGCAAAAGCTTGAATAGTTTAGGAGAAAAGCTGACCTAAACATAAAACTTAACCAATAAATCTGATATTTTCTAAGTCCAAAAGGGGCCATAATTCTTGCAAAAAGCAAGAGAGAGTTATATTTCTTGCTGTACATGGTCAGCTTATGATGGTGAACAAGTGTTGCAAGTTTTAAAGAAATAGCTTTGATAGTTTATGAGAAAAGCTGACCTAAACATAAAACTTAACCAAGAAATCTGATTTTCTAAGTCCAAAAGGGGCAATTATTCTTGAAAAAAGCAGCATGGAGTTATGTTTCTTGATATACAGGGTCAGCTTATGATGGTGAACAAGTGTTGCAAGTTTCAAAGCAATAGCTTTGATAGTTTAGGAGAAAAGCTGACCTAAACATAAAACTCAACCAAGAAATCTGATCCGACGCCGACGCCGACACCGATCAAGTGATGACAATAACTCATCATTTTTTTTCAAAAAATCAGATGAGCTAATAAATATAACTTGGGCTTGGGAATCAAACTCATGATGTAAAGTCCAAAACAGAGCATGTTACAGCTCTGCAAATGATGAATTAGCGTTTGCATCAGAAATGTTGTGTATGGTATTCCTTTGTTATTTCACATTTCAAAATGCCATATTATGCAGTACCTGTAATAATATTATGCAGTACATATAATGATATTACACAGTACCTATAATGATATTATGCAGTACCTGTAATGATATTATGCAGTACCTATAATGATATTACGCAGTACCTATAATGATATTACGCAGTACCTGTAATGATATTATGCAGTACCTGTAATGAAATTATGCAGTACCTATAATGGTATTTCTAAATCATGCTAACTTTCTAAGACAGAAACTGTCTACTTTGCAACAACAATCAATTTTCATAAAAGCTGTTCAGGGAAAAGGGGTGCACTCAAGCAGTCAGATGACAAAATTTTTAATGCAATATCCACCAAAAATCATCATACAGAAAACCTGTTGATATTTTAATAATTTACAAGGCAGTCTGAAAGACAGCTAAATTCCCCCCACTGCTATGGATAGTGAAAGGGTAAAACCTTTGATTTAAGCTGTGACCTTGACCTTGAACTGACATGGCTGACTCATGAATTCTGCACAACGTCTTGATGAGGTGATCATTTGACCAAAGTTTCATGAAAATCCTTCAAGGGGTTTAGGAGATACAGAGCTGAAACCTTTGACCTTCAGTTGTGACCTTGACCTTGAGTTGACATGGCTGACTCATGAGTTCTTGATGAGGTGATCATTTGACCCAAGTTTGATGAAAATCCTTCAACGGGGTTAAGGAGATACAGAATGGACACCAAATGGAAGGCTCAAACCTTCGACCCTTAGTTGTGACCTTGACCTGGCATGGTTGACTCATAATTTCTGCACATCGTTCTGATGAGGTAATTATTTGACCCAAGTTTTATAAAATTCCTTCAAGGGGTTTAGGAGATATAGAGTGGACACGAAATGGAAGGCTCAAACCTTTGACCTTCAGCTGTGACCTTGACCTTAAGCCGACATGGCTGACTCATAAGTTCTACACATCGCCTTGATGAGGTGATCGTTTGACCCAAGTTTGATGAAAATCCTTTAAGGGGTTTAGGAGATATAGAGCGGACACAAAATGGAAGGTTCAAACCTTTGACCTTAAGATGTGACCTTGACCTTGAGCCGGCATGACTGACTCATGCGTTCTGCACATCGTCTTGATGAGGTGATCATTTGACCCAAGTTTTATAAAATTCCTTCAAGGGGTTTAAGAGATATAGAGTGGACACAAAATGGAAGGCTCAAACCTTTGACCTTGAGTTGTGACCTTGACCTTGAGCCGGCATGGCTGACTCATGGGTTCTGCACATCGTCTTGATGAGGTGATCATTTGACCCAAGTTTTATAAAATTCCTTCAAGGGGTTTAGGAGATATAGAGGGGACACAAAATGGCAGGCTCAAACCTTTGACCTTGAGTTATGACCTTGACCTTTAACCCACAAGGCTGACTCATGGGTTCTGCACATCGTCTTGATGAGGTGATCATTTGACCCAAGTTTCATGAAAATCCTTCAAGGGGTTTAGGAGATATGGACCGGACACGATTTTGTTACGGACGGAAGGACGGACGGAAAGACGGACGGAAGGACGGAAGGACGGACGCAGACCATTCCTATAATCCCTCCGCCACGGCGGGGGATTAATAACAAACTTAAGTTTCTGAGAGGTTTTAAGATAACTTACCAACTGAAAGCAAAAATTAAAATCTTCTGCAAATATTCATATTTTTATAAAAAAATCTGCAAATACTCGTATTTTTATAAATATAGTACACTAAGATCATACACCTGGCTAGAAATATTCCCTTATCTATTCACAAGATTGTTTTATGACAAGCAAAGCTCTGTAAAGCTTCTGCTATAAGGTGCAAAACCCACATAGCTGATAAAACATATCATAAACTATTTAATGCACCCTTACAAACAATAAGTTGCATATTATAAGATATTATAAGAACACTGCTGTGAAATCATTTTGAAATCAGGCTAGCCATATAGAAAAACTAGTCCCGCCCCCTGGCAGCCACGCCTTTTTTACCAAACAGAAAGATCTGAAAGAATTTGGTAGAGGGTCACTCAAGGAACATTTCCAGAAAAAAAGGGGAATAATTTTGTAACAAGAGCACCGCCTATGGGTGCCTTCGCTCGTCTGGAAGTGCTGGACAATATGTCAGCAAAGAGTAAGTTATAGTTCAGATTTTTGAAGTACAAAAAGGGCAATAATTCTGAAACAAAAGGGTCATGATGACACTGGATCGCTCACCTGAGTAATATGAGCTACATGTTTCAAATGTCAAACTGATGATAAAATATTAAGAAAGTCAGCAGGTCACATTCATGGTCAATGAAATTCAATTTTACGATTTGTGTGCAAAACTGTGTATGTCATCAAAATTTCAAGGCTGTATCTTAAACAAGAGGGCCAAGATGGCCCTAGGTCGCTCACCTAAGAAACACTCCATAACAGTGTAAAACATGTTTGACCTAGTGATTTCATGGAAACAAATATTCTGACCAATTTTCATTAAGATTGGACCAAAAAATTGGTCTCTTGCGATAAAACAAGCATTTTCTTAGATATGACCTAGTTTTTGACCCTAGATGACCCATGTTCAAACTCGACCTAGATTTCATCACGGCAATCATTCTGACCAAAATTCATGAAGATCAACTGAAAAATACAGCCTCTATCACATACAGAAGTTTTTTCTTTGATTTGACCAAGTGACCTAGTTTTTGACCTCAGATGACCCATATTCAAATTCGACCTAGATTTCATTAAGGCAATCAACCTGACCAAATTTCATAAATATCAACTGAAAAAAACAGTCTCTATCGCATACACAAGATTTTTCTTTAATTTGACCTAGTGACCTAGTTTTTGACCTCAGATAACCCATATTCAAAACGGACCTAGTTTTCATCAAGGCAATCACTCTGACCAAATTTCATGAAGATCAATTGAAAAATACATCCTCTATTGCATACACAATGTTTTTCTTCGATTTGACCTAGTGACCTAGTTTTTGACCTCAGATGACCCATTTTCGAAATCAGCCTAGATTTTATCAAGATAATCATTCTGGCTAAATTTCATGAAGATCAGTTGAAAAATACAGCCTCTATTGCATACACAAGGTTTTTCTTTGATTTGACCTAGTGACCTAGTTTTTGACCCCAGATGACCCATTTTCGAACTTGGTCTAAATTTCATCAAGGCAATCATTCTGACCAAAATTCATAAAGATCAATTGAAAAATACAGCCTCTATCGCATACACAAGGTTTTTACGTGATATGACCTAGTGACCTAGTTCTTGACCCCAGATGACCCATTTTCGAACTCGGCCTAGATTTCATCAAGGTTATCATTCTGAACAAAATTCATAAAGATCAATTGAAAAATACCGCCTCTATCGCATACACAAGGTTTTTCTTTGATTTGACCTAGTGACCTAGTTTTTGACCCCAGATGACCCATTTTCGATCTCGGCCTAGATTTCATCAAGGCAATCATTCTGACCAAAATTCATGAAGATCAATTGAAAAATACAGCCTCTATCGCATACACAAGGTTTTTCTTTGATTTGACCTAGTGACCTAGTTTTTGACCCGAGATGACCCATTTTCGAACTCGGCCTAGATTTTATCAAGGTTATCATTCTGACCAATATTCATGAAGAAGAATTGAAAAATACAGCCTCTATCGCATACACAAGGTTTTTCTTTGATTTGACCTAGTGACCTAGTTTTTGACCCCAGATGACTCATTTTCGAACTCGGCTTAGATTTCATCAAGGTTATCATTCTGACCAATATTCATGAAGATTAATTGAACAAGAGCTGTCTCCGTAGGATGACACATGCCCCCGATGGCACTTTGAATGAATAGTTATGGCCGATGTTAGAGTTTAGGACCTTTGACCTATGGAGCTGGGTCTTGCGCGCGACACATCGTCTTACTGTGTCACACATTCATGCATAGTTATTTTAAAATCCATGCATGAATGACAAAGATATGGACCGGACATGCCCATCAATGCACTATCATGAAAAATGATCTTTAACGTCTAAGTTTGACCTTGACCTTTGAGCTACGGACCTGGGTCTTGCGTGTGACACGTCGTCTTATTGTGGTACACATTCATGCCAAGTTATTTGAAAATCCATCCATCGATGACAAAGATATGGACCGGACACGCCCATCAATGCACTATCCTTTAATGTCTAAGTGTGACCTTGACCTTTGAGCTACAGACCTGGGTCTTGCGCACTGCACGTCGTCTTACTGTGGTACACATTCATGCCAAGTTATTTGAAAATCCATCCATGGATGACAAAGATATGGACCGGACACGCCCATCAATGCACTATCCTTTAACGTCTAAGTGTGACCTTGACCTTTGAGCTACGGACCTGGGTCTTGCGCACTGCACGTCGTCTTACTGTGGTTCATATTCATGCCAAGTTATTTGAAAATCCATCCATCGATGACAAAGATATGGACCGGACACGCCCATCAATGCACTATCCTTTAACGTCTAAGTGTGACCTTGACCTTTGAGCTACGGACCTGGGTCTTGCGCACTGCACGTCGTCTTACTGTGGTACACATTCATGCCAAGTTATTTGAAAATCCATCCATCGATGACAAAGATATGGACCGGACACGCCCATCAATGCACTATCCTTTAACGTCTAAGTGTGACCTTGACCTTTGAGCTACGGACCTGGGTCTTGCGCACTGCACGTCGTCTTACTGTGGTACACATTCATGCCAAGTTATTTGAAAATCCATCCATCGATGACAAAGATATGGACCGGACACGAAAATTGCGGACAGACCGACAGACTGACAGACCGACAGACAGACAGACGGTTCAAAAACTATATGCCTCCCTTCGGGGGCATAAAAATACCGCCTCTATCGCATACACAAGGTTTTTCTTTGATTTGACCTAGTGACCTAGTTTTTGACCCCAGATGACCCATTTTCGATCTCGGCCTAGATTTCATCAAGGCAATCATTCTGACCAAAATTCATAAAGATCAATTGAAAAATACCGCCTCTATCGCATACACAAGGTTTTTCTTTGATTTGACCTAGTGACCTAGTTTTTGACCCGAGATGACCCATTTTCAAACTCGGCCTAGATTTCATCAAGGTTATCATTCTGACCAATATTCATGAAGATTAATTGAAAAATACAGCCTCTATCGCATACACAAGCTAAATGTTGACAGACGACGGACGACAGACGACAGACGCCAGACGACAGACGACGGACGCCGGACGCCGGACATCGAGCGATCAGAAAAACTCACCTGAGCAGTGCTCAGGTGAGCTAAAAACAAGAAAGTAGGTCAGTAGGTCAAGGTCACAGTCAAGTGACATCATATTACTTGGGGTCATCAGGTAATTATAATTAAACAGTCTTGGAAATAGGATCAGATGATTTTTAAAGTATTTTTCCTATATAACTCACATAATAACTAAGTGACCCCAGGGCGGGGCCTCTTTTATCCCCAGGGGTATAATTTGAACAATTTTGGTAGAGGACTACTAGACAATGCATCATACCAAATATCAAAAGCCTAGGTCATATGGTTTCAGACAAGAAGATTTTTAAAGCTTTTTCCTATATAAGTCTATGTAAAACTTGGGATCCCCGGGGCGGGGCCATTTTTGATCCTAGGGGGATAATTTGAACAATCTTGGTAGAGGACCACTAGATGATGCTACATACCAAATATCAAAGCCCTAGGCCATGTGGTTTTGTACAAGAAGATTTTCAAAGTTTTCCCTATATAAGTCTATATAAACCATGTGACCCCCGGGGTGGGGCCATATTTGACCCTAGGGGGATAATTTGAATAATTTTGGTAAAGGACCACTAGATGATGCTACACACCAGATATCAAAGCCCTAGGCCCTGTGGTTTTGGACAAAAAGATTTTTAAAGTTTTTCCTTTCAGTTGCCATGGCAACCATAGTTCTGCATGGAATTCAATTCTTTGAACAATTTTGAAAGGGGGCCACCCAAGGATCATTCCTGTGAAGTTTGGTGTAATTCTGCCCAGTGGTTTTCAAGAAGAAGATTTTTTTAGAAATTGTTGACGCATGACGCACTACGGACATCAAGCGGTCACAATAGCTCACCTTGTCACTTCATGACAGGTGAGCTAAAAATGCAGGTTTGAGTTACTGTTCTTGATCTACTTACTCATCTAATGATGATAAACAAGTGTGCAAAGTTTCAAATATGTAGCTCTTAATAGTTTTTGGGAAAAAGTGGACCTAAACAAAATTTTAACCAAGAAACTCAAATTTTCTAAGTACTAAAGGGCCATAATTCTGACAAAAAGCAGTGGCATTTTGTTTCTGGCTTAGATAGTCACCTAATGATGATAAAGTGTGCAAAGTTTCAAAGCTGTAGCTCTTATAGTTTTTGAGAAAACAAAAAATTTAACCAACACCAATGCTGACTCTCAAGTGACGACAATACCTCGTAGTATTTTTTCAAAAATCAGACGAGCTAAAAATGCAAAAGAGTTATGGATCCTGTACAATGCATGTCAAAAAGTGTGTGAAGTTTCAATCCATTCTCATTAGTGGGTACTGAGATACCAGCTTACATACAAAAACTTAACCAAAAATTGCTAAGTCAAACAAGAGCTGCTGGAGGACAGCAGCGCTTGACTATTCAACAGCCTTGTCAATTGAATGAATACAAGTCCAAAAAGGGGCATAATTTTGTAAAAATGCGAAGCAGGGTTATGGAACCTGTACAGTGCTTATCAGCTCATGACAGTGAACAAGTGTGTGAAGTTTCAATCCTTTCTTATTAGTGGATACTGAGATACCAGCTTACATACAAAAACTTAACCAACAAGAGCTGTCTCCATAGGATGACACATGCCCCCGATGGCACTTTGAATGAATAGTTATGGCCGATGTTAGAGTTTAGGACCTTTGACCTACGGACCTGGGTCTTGCGCGTGACATGTCGTCTTACTGTGGTACACATTCATGCCCAATAATTTTAAAATCCATGCATGAATGACAAAGATATGGACCGGACACGCCCATCAATGCACTATCATGAAATATGACCTTTAACGTCTAAGTGTGACCTTGACCTTTGAGCTATGGACCTGGGTCTTGCGCGCGACACGTCGTCTTACTGTGGTACACATTCAAGCCAAGTTATTTGAAAATCCATCCATGGATGACAAAGATATGGACCGGACACGAATGCACTATCATGAAAAATGACCTTTAACGTTTAAGTGTGACCTTGACCTTTGAGCTATGGACCTGGGTCTTGCGCGCGACACGTCGTCTTACTGTGGTACACATTCATGCCAAGTTATTTGAAAATCCATCCATGGATGACAAAGATATGGACCGGACACGAATGCACTATCATGAAAAATGACCTTTAACATCTAAGTGTGACCTTGATCTTTGAGCTACGGACCTGGGTCTTGTGCGCGACACGTCGTCTTACTGTGGTACACATTCATGCCAAGTTATTTGAAAATCCATCCATCGATGACAAAGATATGGACCGGACACGAAAATTGCGGACAGACTGACAGACCGACAGACTGACAGACCGACAGACTGACAGACGGTTCAAAAACTATATGCCTCCCTTCGGGGGCATAAAAACTGCTAAGTCGAAAAAGGGGCATAATTTTGACAAAATGCAAAGTAGAGTTATGGGACCTGCACAGTGCAAGTCAGACCATGACAGTGAACAAGTGTGTGAAGTTTCAATCCATTCCCATAAGTGGATACTGAGATACCAGCTTACATACAAAAACTGCAAAGTGGAAAAAGGGGCATAATTTTGAAAAAAAAACAACAAAGTAGAGTTATGGTACTTGCTTAGTGCATGTCAGAGTTTCAATCCATTCCAATTAGTGGGTACTGAGATACCAGCTTACATACAAAACCTTAACCAAAAATTTCTAAGTCGAAAAAGGGGCATAATTTTGTAAAAAAGCAAAATACAGTTATGGGACCTGTGCAATGTAAGTCAGTTTATCAGAGTGAACTAGAGCTATCACTAAAGGTGATGAATGTACCCCCCGCATGCACTGACACAGTACATTGCAATTTGACGCACACAAGATTGCATAATTATGTGGACTGTATGTATATAGACTGTATAACTATGCAGAATATTTATCTAAAAGAACGTAACATGCACCATGCACAACTAGGGTTGGTACTGATCACTTGTGTGAAGTTTCATTAAATTGTGTGCTAGGGTTCGGAAGATTAGGCGTGCACAAGATTGCATATGCAGACTGTATGTACATAGTATGTTAACAAGAAACGAAGTCCCATAACTCTGCAATTTTTGTTGTTGAAAGAACCTAACATGCCCCATGCACAACTACTGTTGTTACTGATCACTTGTGTGAAGTTTCATTAAATTGTGTCAAGGGGATGAGGAGAGATGGTGCACACAAGATTGTGTCTATGTATATTGTATAGTAAAAAAAAAAAACAAAGTCCCGTAACTCTGCAAATTTTCTTTCTGAAAGAACCTAACATGCCCCATGCACAACTACTGTTGTTACTGATCACTTGTGTGAAGTTTCATTAAATTGTGTTAAGGGGATGAGGAGAGATGGTGCGCACAAGATTGTGTCTATGTATATTGTATAGTAAAAAAAAAAAAAAGTCCCGTAACTCTGCAAATTTTTTTTCTGAAAGAACCTAACATGCCCATGCACAACTACTGTTGTTACTGATCACTTGTGTGAAGTTTCATTAAATTGTGTCAAGGGGATGAGGAGAGATGGTGCGCACAAGATTGTGTCTATGTATATAGTATAGTAACAAAAAACAAAGTCCCATAACTCTGCAATTTTTTTTTCTGAAAGAACCTAACATGCCCCATGCACAACTACTGTTGTTTACTGATCACTTGTGTGAAGTTTCATTAAATTGTGTCAAGGGGATGAGGAGAGATGGTGCACACAAGATTGTGTCTATGGACAGACGGACAGACAGACAGACAGACAACCTGAAACCAGTATACCCCCTTACAACTTTGTTGTCGGGGGGTACAATAAGTGTGTGAATTTTCAATCCATTCCCACAAGTGGTTACTGAGATACCAGCTTACATACAAAAACTTAACCAAATTGGGATGCTGATGCGGACGCCGATGCACGGGCAAGTCCAATAGCTCTACTATTCTTTGAATAGTCGAGCTAAAAAGGGGAAAAATTTTGTAAAAAAAGCAAAACAGAGTTATGGAATCTAAGCAGTGTACATAAGCTCTTCACAGTGAATGTGAGTTTTAGTCCACTCCCACAAGTGGTTAATTACTGAGATACCTGAGCTTACATACAAAAACCTAACAAAATCAGGATGCAGACGCTGATGAATGGATATGGCCAATAGCTCTATGTATTCTTCGAATAGTCATACTAATGCAGCAAACCAGTATAGCCAATATGATATCAACATGTCTATTTAAATAAAGCAAGACCAATATACCAAGTACTACTTTTCAATGATTGAAGAAATTGCCTTACATACCAGGACTGTACCACTACCACCAATCCTTATATGGAACTATTCATTCTTGATTAGTTCCCATCCCTAACTTCTGCATACAATTCCTTTCATTCATATGAGTTATCTTACTATAGCCTCAGGGGTCTTTAGTCTGAAAACTGTGACTGCTCATACCAAATACATTATTGATCTGCTGAAAAAGGGTCCACATGGAACTATCCATAACATATAATTAATGGTTCTATTATTATAGAAAAGATCAGACTCCATAAAGGCTCTAAAAATAAATAGAAAAAATATCCTGTCAAAAATAATAGAAAAGAATAATGATAAGACTTCTGACTGAAAAAGAGTTACATTAATAGCAATAAACTGGCAGCTAATACACTAGAACTATCTTGAGCACTGCATGATAATAAGGAATGTTTGTGGACACAATCAAATATAGTATTTATGTGAGGAGACTTGTGCTCGATTATGCATGGGCCAGTTCAACGATTAAGTAAGATGTATGCACCATGTGTAGTTCATGTGAATTTTAGATAATAACAAAATAATGACCATCTGTAATTCAAGCTTAAATTATTAAATGACTTACTTCACTCATCTTAGAGTTAGGCGGTTCGGTCTGCCCTGGCATAACTGCCATTATAGAAACACTCTTAATATGCTGTTGTTAGTCAATGCACAATAAGAGCTCAGCGCCATTTAAATTATGAAATCAAGTGCTTGAACTTTTCAGTTTTTAGCGCGATTCAACCAGACAGCAAATTACTAGGTATTTTAACATGTAGGAGACTTATGGATGTCATGCAATATTTCAAGGCTGGGCCAAATGTAGTTTCGAGGAATCGAGTTTACAATTCAAATCGGTATCATATATCTATGTTCGTAAGCTTGATGGATGTTGACTGTGAATCTATTTTTAGGTGCGTATAAACCCACAAAATATATTAACATCTTGTCAACTTTCGGAATCAAAAATATTTTAAGATGAACAAAGTTCCTAATACTTAATATTATAGGGGGTCATTGTTGGTGTCGGAGTAATGATTCACGATAACATTTTCACATGCTAGTGGGTAGCCAATTTGAAAATTCAGAGTTGCCCGCCACGAGTGAATTAAAATTTTTGTCACGAGGAAATTTCGTGATATTCATTTTACCACAATGTACTTTATTTTAGGTCAAAACTCTATATTTAATGTAGTGTATGATTCAATAAAATGTCGAAATTGGGACAATGTGTTTCAGAAGCATCGCAAAGATTTACGTCATTTTAAACGTTCATCGTCATATTGTTTCGTTCAGTACGCTCGTGAACTTTTTGACGTTAATCCGGTATCAGATTTATAATGTTCACTGAGTGGACCGACTGTTTATCAGATTATTCAACCGTTAAATTTCGATAAACCACCGAAAAACATAAAATTAAATGATATCTATAATAAAATATAATCTAACGATATATAAATAATTGTTTTAAAGACATTGCAATAAATTGCACTCTGTAGCTCAATAGGGAGCAGTGTTGATTATTATCTTGGCGATCTCGTTCCGAACCCCTAACTGTTGCATTTTTTTCCTTATGAGTAATGTACTTATTTCTTTTGCTCAGATATGATTAGAACATGTTATTACGTATATATCTACTTAGTGAGATTTGATTTGTAAATGTTCACAAATGAGTGGCCTAGATGTAACTAGAAATTGCTTTTGTAAAAAAGCGCATGTCTCCCCCAATGCAAAGTCCTATAGGCAAGAAGTCAATAGGGGTCAGGAGCGAAAGTCAAAGAGCGAAAGTCAAAGAGACACTGATGGTCGGCTGCAATAGGGATCATCTACTTGGCATGTCCAGTCATCCCACTAAGTTTCAACACTCTTGGCCTAGTGGCTCTCAAGTCAACTGTTCAGGTTCCTGTGACCTTGACCTTTGATCAAGTGACCCCAAAATTAATAGGGGTCATCTACTCTGCATGTCCAATCATCCTATTAAGTTTTAACATTCTAGGTCAAGTGGTTCTCAAGTTATTTTCCGGAAATGATTTTACATGACCAGGCCCCTGTGACCTTGACCCTTAATAGACTGACCCAAAAATTAATAGGGGTCATCTACTCTGCATGTTCAATCATCCTATGAAGTTTCAACATTCTGGGTCAAGTGGTTCTTAAGTTAATGATCGGAAATTGTTTTCCATGTTCAGGCTCCTGTGACCTTGACCTTTAACAGAGTGACCCCAAAATTGATAGGGGTCATCTATTCTGCATGTTCAATCAACCTATGAAGTTTCAACATTCTGGGTCGAGAGGTTCTCAAGTTATTGATCGGAAATGGTTTTCAATGTTCAGGCCCCTGTGACCTTGACCTTTAACAGAATGACCCCAAAATCATTAGGGGTCATCTACTCTGCATGATCAATCATCCTATTAAGTTTCAACATTCTGGGTCAAGTGGTTCTCAAGTTACTGACCGGAAATGGTTTTCAATGTTCAGGCCCCTGTGACCTTGACCTTCCACAGAGTGACCCCAAAATCAATAGGGGTCATCTACTGTGCATGACCAATCATCCTATGAAGTTTCAACATTCTGGGTCAAGTCGTTCTCAAGTTATTGATCGGAAATGGTTTTCCATGTTCAGGCCCCTGTGACCTTGACCTTCGATGGAGTGACCCCAAAATCAATAGGGGTCATCTACTGTGCATGACCAATCATCCTATGAAGTTTCAACATTCTGGGTCAAGTTGTTCTCGAGTTATTGATCGGAAATGGTTTTCCATGTTCAGGCCCCTGTGACCTTGACCTTTTACGGAGTGACCCCAAAATCAATAGGGGTCATCTACTTTGCATGATCAATCATCCTATGAAGTTTCAACATTCTGGGTCAAGTCGTTCTCGAGTTATTGATCGGAAATGGTTTTCCATGTTCAGGCCCCTGTGACATTGACCTTTGATGGAGTGACCCCAAAAACAATAGGGGTCGTCTCCTCCATAAGCCCTACCAATCTATGAAGTTTGAAGGTTCTAGGTCAAATGGTTCTCCAGTTATTGCTCAGAAAATAAAGTGTGACGTACGGACGGACAGGGCAAAAACAATATGTCTCCCCCAAAGGGGGGGAGACAATAATTACGTTTTGAAGCGATGTGGGCCTATCGCATTTGTCTTGGGGACACCTCTAATTCTATAAAATAATATTTCATTATTTTTTGTCTTTTTAGATATGAGTCGGCATTAAGGTAGTAAACGGTGTTATTTACCGGGTATGTGTTGCGTATTTGGAATTGAATGAGGAACAAGTAGCAGCATTTGTGTTTGAGTAGATCTATGACTTTTGTTGATAAGATTTAGGCTATGTAAAACTACGTTCTTTCAGATGTTACTTTGTCTACATTCTTAAATTTTGAAATCGATACATTAAAGGATTTACGGCATCTGACATGTACTACATGTTTGTTCTTCCGAATTTACAACGTAGGTTTGCTTCAAATGAATTTTAAATGCTTAATTTTATTCTTTAAAGAATTATTACATGTTTTTATCAAAACAGCTTTGTTTTTTTAAAAACTTTGACACGGCCGGTGAAACCCGACATTGTGGCCTAGTAGCATCGAAAACGGCCGACATGGGCCGACCAGACTTGACAGTAATAACCTTGACTGGTTATCAATTCCTACAATGTTTTACCACAATTAACCCCTGAAAATGTGTGGGAGAGTCTAATCTATATTTAGACTCACCAGCATACGAAATCGAAACTATAATTTGTGTTATATGGTATTGCATTGCTTAAACGGCCGAATAACCCCGAACCCACTCTAATTCTATTATCCTTTCAGAACCTGTAATCTAAGAAAACGTATTAGCGTCTGATGGCCCTTTCACACTCCTGTAGGATCAACATTTATGAAGTGCAAGTCATTTTGAAAATATTTCTGAAATATCTAAGTCTGCAGCTCTCAGATACAGAAATATCTGACATCTGCACACTTTTACACAACATCAAAAGGGCCTTTTGAACCAAAATTAAAAAAAAACACCATATGAGCTTGCTAGGTTGTGGCAGGGTCCTGCCAAGGATGCGATATCACAGGAATCTCACGTAAAAATTATGAATGTTGCACTAAAATTGGTCTAGAAGTGTCAGGTGTAGCGTTACACAAATTTTGGGAATGAATGTGCGTATGTACCAGCAGTTTAGATGTTGTTTGAAGATTCTATTTTTAGCTCTGGCAGCCCCTATGTGCAACCATGCAAAACTGTTTTAACAACATTGGTAGAGGACCACCAAAGGAACATCCAGGCCAAGTTTCATAAAAATCCATTCTGCCATTTTGGAGATGTCGTTGAAATTGTTGATGACGGACGGAAGACCAGACGAATGCACACACAACGGATGACTGACACAGCATGATCACAATAGCTCACCATGAGCACTTTGTGCTCAGGTGAGCTAAAACATCCATGCACATACTTTTAGATGGGGTGTCCCATGTGCATGAACTGTGAATATAGACCAATACAAATAAAGTTAAGCATTTTCTTTGCTTTGGGAAAAGCTGAAGGTCATCTGACATCATTTTCTGTGTAGTCAAAAACATACTATGCCTTGTGGGACTGTATAAAATGTGCCGATAACTATGAATACTGCACATTCTGTTTTTGTTTGTTTATGTTTCACCTACATGTATACAATACCATGCTGTCTGGTCCAGTTAATAGGGAAGGTTATCAAAGTTTTTCTATATAAATTAACAAAAACATAAATTATCCAGTGTCTCAGTAATAAGAAGTGACTGGTGCATGATGGAAGATAAATTACCAATTGTTCAAAATGCACAGAACCCATTTGCATAACTGCACATTTTAGGTGAGTTACGTGTGTTTGCTCTTGTATTTCATCTAGGGTACAGTGGCATTTTGTTTCTGGTCTGGTGCCTGTGCCTATTTCACAGATATGTGCACAACATGCACATCAAACCATGAATATTACTTTAACAGACTTGTTTTTTTTACTTAAATAAGGGTGTGACATTATTCAGTTCTTTGAAGTTTTCAATTAAATTGGACTTTTTAGTTAACCATTAGTGTACCCATCTGATACATAAAAAAGAAATACTGAAAAAGGAACAAGCCTGACATTCACAGCTGGATTAGTAAAATTTTGGAACAAGGAACAATGATGGCCAGCAGTTTAAGTGGAGATTTTTTAAGTATTAGCCCTGCCCCATGGTGGTCATGTTTAACACAACAAAATGACTTGAAGTAATTAAGTAAAGGAAAATTATTGTGAAATCATTTTCAAATATAGCCAGCAGCTTCATGAGAAGATTTATAGTTATACAGGGAAAACTAGCAGCCATGTTTTTTAACAAATGAACATGGCTTGAAGGAATTTGGTATAGGGCATCCAAGGAACATTTTTCATTTCGGTTGCCATAGCAACCAGAATTCGGCATGGATGACCTAGATTTGAAGGAACATTTCTGTGAAGTTTGGTTGAAATTGGCAATGGTTTAAGAGATATTCTGACCACACATCGGATGACAGACCATGCATATCTCTTCATTCTCTGGTGAGCTAAAAATATGTGAAGTTGAGGGGTTTAATGGGAGAAGGGGTAGAAGGGGTGGGTGTGTTGAAACAATATGGACTGATATATGAAAGTAGTAAGAGGGGGAAAAAATGCTGAAGAAGAAATCAGAATCTTGGATTCTCTCCAATACTGAAAATCACACAAGGAATAAAACACTAAAATAGAAGATTTGTGATATAATCTTGGCACAAAAATCAACAAAGAAACCTCAATTCTGAAAATCCATCTAATCTAATGATAGCATAGACACTTGTGGCATCAAATTCATATATTTATTTACAGCCAATTGTGCAAATAACACATAAAAAAAGCCAAGATCTCCAAGAAAGGCTCTCATAAAGCAAAATGGCTACATATCAGCACTTTATTCACTGGTAGATACAGCTGTGGTAAGCTTCTATTAAGGTTACCCAAAAAATCTATACTTAGGTAAATTCTGGTTGATGAGTAAGATATAAAGTAAACATCAGAATGCTAAAGACAATGAAATGTTTTTCAATAATGCCTGTAGATCAGACAGATAATATGATATCAGAATGCTAGAGACAATGAAATGTTTTTCAATAATGCCTGTAGATTAGACAGATATAAAATAAATATCAGAATGCTAAAGACAATGAAATGTTTTTCAATAATGCCTGTAGATCAGACAGATAATATAATATCAGAATGCTAGAGACAATGAAATGTTTTTCAATAATGCCTGTAGATCAGACAGATAATATAATATCAGAATGCTAGAGACAATGAAATGTTTTTCAATAATGCCTGTAGATCAGACAGATAATATGATATCAGAATGCTAGAGACAATGAAATGTTTTTCAATAATGCCTGTAGATTAGACAGATATAAAATAAATATCAGAATGCTGAAGACAATGAAATGTTTTTCAATAATGCCTGTAGATTAGACAGATATAAAATAAATATCAGAATGCTGAAGACAATGAAATGTTTTTCAATAATGCCTGTAGATCAGACAGAGAATGCTAGAGACAATGAAATGTTTTTCAATAATGCCTGTAAATCAGACAGAGAATGCTAGAGACAATGAAATGTTTTTCAATAATGCCTGTAAATCAGACAGAGAATGCTAGAGACAATGAAATGTTTTCAATAATGCCTGTAGATCAGACAGAGAAAGCTAGAGACAATGAAATTTTTTCAATAATGCCTGTGATCAGACAGAAAATGCTAAGACAATAATGTTTTTCAATAATGCCTGTAGATCAGACAGAGAATGCTAGAGACAATGAAATGTTTTTCAATAATGCCTGTAGATCAGACAGATATAAAATAAATATCAGAATGCTAAAGACAATGAAATGTTTTTCAATAATGCCTGTAGATCAGACAGATAATATAATATCAGAATGCTAGAGACAATGAAATGTTTTTCAATAATGCCTGTAGATCAGACAGAGAATGCTAGAGACAATGAAATGTTTTTCAATAATGCCTGTAGATCAGACAGATAATATAACATGGTTCATACAGAATATCAGAGACAAAATTCTAGTACTTTTCAAGGACTTTTTACAATTTTTCAAGGACTATTTTTTTTCAAAACCATGACCTAATCTGAACAACTTTAACGAGTTTTATTGTGTTCATCATGTAATGCAAAAATAAAACAACCATCACTTGTCACACCTTTGAAAATGACGTAATTGGATAGTTAGATTGATGTGATTCACTATTTTGCTGATGTTTAATATTTAATGCTTTTCTTGTGACTTTTTAGCGCATTCCCACTGATGATACATCAAGAATTTTGTCACACGACGTACAAATACACTTCGTTCGGTCTGCTTTATAGGGCTTCAGCCACTGTTTATATTCGTCCTTTGTCTCCCACTTACTTGAGTAAACACGTTTATTTTTCTTACTCATTTTAATTCACTGGAAACACTCGCAAACAGCAAAAAATTGCAAGTTATTATTCACCGTGTTTTTTAAACGGAAACGGAAATATACAAATGGTGATACAGTAGAAATAGCACTCAGTGTAAATATCGATAAAATGCGGCCGTAGACCACTACCATAGCATACGGGGAAATCAATGAGTGACCGACCCAAAAATAGACAAGAATTTCAAAGCCTAGACAACGTATAAAATCAGAATTTCAATGAAATTTTAATATTTATAGACATCAATGAAATGATGTTTTCAATAATGCCTTAGGCTGATATGATCAGACAGATGGCTTACAAGGAGAGTGTCTAAGTAACATTTATAACTTCATATTATCTCAAGGAATCTTGAAAATGCTAACCTGCGGATTTCCCCTGATAATGAAATTCCTTGACTGAATGATCAATAATTATGTCTTTACTTTTAGAAACTGCATAATTACCCTTTTCATTCCTTTATTTTCAGTACACAAAAAATCATTTAACAGTTGAGTTCTGAAAGCATTATAGCAGCTTAATTATCCAACAATTTGTAATTACCACTAACTGCTTTTGCATTCATTCATACCCAATCACATTTTTCTGTACTCATTACACAAATGTTAGACTGAAATGGTAAAACACAGCAGACAGTAAATACTTCTTGTCCTCCTCACTCAAAATTCCATTACAAAAATCCAATTCCTTCATGCAACCATTTAAAACATTAAACAAGCTTATTTCCTTTTTTCAAACCGAACTTCACAAAACTGGGTTGAGTTTCAATTTGTTTTGTAATAAGTAGTCTATATTTTCTAGGTTCTTCAAATATATTGCAATATTGCACGATGTAGCTACACACACTGATCACTGTGTCGGTATACAGTAGTCATAATTCCCCAATAGTCTGTCATAATCCAATAGCCTCAATAACCCCAATAGTCAAAAACAACTAAATCCATGAATAATTAACTCTCCTGCTACAATAAGGCAATCTCTGGTCTTTTCAACTCGTATAATGCTATAATTTCTGCTTTATTAAAAATTTGAAGAATCACAGAAATAATTGAAACAGAGAACCTGACAGTTGGTCAAACAAAGTACAATTATTTGTGAAAATATCTCATGCAATGACCATAAAGTGACAGCTGCCTAAAATAAGGTATAGACAATTGAAATAGGTACTGACAATAATATTGTCACCACACACTGTAAACTGCTAAATTAGAACTTACTGGGAGTATTGATCCAAATACATTATACAAATGACTTGGTGACTTGCCCAGAAAGCTGAGCTTCATTAATGCATTGCTGGGACAACAGTGACAGATGGCTGCTTGAAACTGACCAAGGCTAATAAAATCTGTCTGTGCTATAGCTGTATAATACTGAATTACAACAACTTCATTAAGATTTTATAAAATGAACTGAATTTGACCCAGAGTGACAGAGACATCACTCAACAAAAAATTGCAATTAAAGCTTATATCCTTAGGACACCGGGCACATTTTCATGCAATCTTGCCAGGCATAGGTATGTTTTTGACAACACAGAAAATGATGTCACTCGACCGTCAGCTATTTCCGGAAGTAAAGAAAATGAAAGTAGACAGGCTAAACTTGAAAACGAAAGTCACATTTGCATTGGTAGATAGTCAGGGGTCACATGCAGGGGTTACCCCATCTAAATGTATGCACGTGGACTTTTTTTTTTTTTGCTAATGGGGAGTCAATTTTCAGCATTTTCTAACGATTTGGAAATACCTGGGCTTTAGCAAAACATGTCAGTTTTTCATCTCCCAAAAAATATTTGAACTCAGAATAAACACAAATAACACAGGGGTTCTTAACAGAGCAAAGGTATATGGAGATATTTGGAACTTCGTCAAATCATTCATAAGGTCCTTTTTGATGTTGTCTGAGTGTCAGTATATTCCTTGGATGTAAGATATTTCCGTATTAGAGAGGTGCAGACCTAGACATTTCAGAAAAAATTTCAAAATGAATTTCGTGTAATAAATGTTGATTCTACGGAAGCGTGAAAGGGCCATCAGACACGTTTTATTACGTTACAGGTGCGGAAAGTATATAAACCAGTTATAAAAATCTTCTGTAGGCCAGTGTAAGTAATACTGGCTTGCGTCCTACAGCTGGACACTTTTGTAATATTTTTCACGATAACTCGGGAAATAGATATATCTAACGGTTGAAATTTCAAGTGAACAAAGCTAGGTTCTCCTCCCAACTAAAGAGCTTATTTGTTTACTTCTAAAATTAGGTCAAGTACTTTTTCGAGGCCCGAACGAAGGGCCACCGAATCACGTTGTTTTAAGGTTTAACAGTACCATGTTTCTGGACAGTGAAGTGTCATTTTATTGATTTTCAATTTACGTTCAACATTGATTTAATCTTTATTTTCAACCAAGGGAAAGTAGCCGTACAGTGTCTGAGTCATAGAATTGTACGAATTACCTCTCTTGAATTGAAGATTTGATCGTATCTCTCCCGACTGAATCTTCTAAAATTTCACTTTTCGAAGTGGATATTTTGATATGAAAATGTGTTTAAGGGTGTATTAAAATCATGCACTAAATTATCAAAGCTGTATTTCCCCGGTTTTACTGTTTACTAAACGTCTCGTCTGCTTACCTCAAATTTGCATGGGGTCTTTAGATTTATGGCGGGACCTCACGGAAATACTGCGCATGTGCATCACACCACTTCCGACTTCCCCCGACATGTAAACATGCTTCGTGAGTGCAGACGAAATCAAATGAGGCATTTATTGTAAAATACTTGAATTTAACTGTTGTAACCTCGCTGTGTTGTTGAAAATCAAGCTTCTATTTGATCATAAACAGATGAGCAAGATTAAAGACCGAAATAAAGCATTTAGAGGGACTGTCCGGTTTGGTGGTTGTCCAGATTTGGTGGTCGCTAGCCAGTAGTATCAAATTCTGAAATATTTTCAATTTAAAAAAATCTGCATGTCTTAAAATGAAGAAAAAAACCTTAGATTGGATAAAATAATTTTAATTTCAAATAATCTTATTCACACTGACAACCACTGTTAGCACCATAATATGCTTTAAATTAACAGTTAACTATACAGGTATTAGAATGGCATACAAGCTTCTCTGTTTTCTTACTGCTAGAGGGCTTTATGGACAGACACTATCAAACCAAGTCTGCAATTATTTCATGAAGATGCATCTTCCTATGTTTATTCTGCTATATTTCTCATTAACAGGGGAAGTAACTCCATTAGGTTGTTTCTATATTGACAATTTCTATTGCCCTTGGCTCTGGACATAAGTTTAGCCATTACATAAAAATATGCTATTTTAGAGACTTAAAATTAACTAATAAAATGTTTGCAGTATTTATGAAAAAAATCTATGCATGCAGCCAGGGAGCCAGGCTTCCATTTAATTGCCTATAGAATCTCCAGCTTGATTAAAGAAGAAACATTCAGACTGCTGGCAAGTTAATCTTATAAATGAAAGTTTTATTGCAATATGCCATATAAAGCATAATTATCTTAATATCAGAATGCTGTTGTAAAATCTCTTAAAAAAGGCAAACTGCTGAGGAAATGTTATGGGCGATCAGAAAATAACCTTTCATATGGCATTATGTGAAAGAAAAAGACTGCATGTCTGCAATTACTTGATTATCTTTTCTTCCAAAACTAACTGATTTTTAAAAAAAAAGCATTGAAACTGAAAAAACAACAACACAGAAACTGTAATAAGGCCACTGCCTGAAAAGTGTCTCACCCACAGGAGCTTTGACTCATGAAATAGGTGCAAAGTAAGTTTTAAAACCTTCCAAAGTTTCAAAGCTATATCTGTAACAATTTTTTGAAAAATTGTCATTTTTGTGAATTCGCAAAGGCATCAACAAAGGATCAGTATAACCGAATGATGCTCCTCGATGCATGTGCTTGTCCCAATATGAGGAATAACGTATTAGAAACCAAAAAAAAAAAAGAAGAAAAAAAGACCTTTATCATTTTGTGAAGTTTCAATGAAATGCCATTAATTCTTTTCAAGTAATGCTCTGGACAAGCCTTATTTTGTATAATAAAAGAAGATAATTCAAAAACTAGGTAAAGCAGAGTTATGATTCTTTGACACTGCATTTTGTCTCAATGGCCTCTATGATTATGTGAAGTTTCAATCAAATGCCATTAATACTTTTCAAGTTATAGTCTGGAAAAAAGTGCGACAGATGGACTGACGGACGAAGTGGCAACAATATGCTTGCCCTTCGGGGAGCATAAAAAATCTAAAGAATACTAATTTCTTCAAGGCCAAGGTCACTAGGGGGCCAGGATTCACCATAGGGGTGTAAAATGAGTTTCTGAACCATCCTTCAAGGTTTCAAAGCAATATATGTAACAGATTTTGAGAAATTGTCATTTTTGGGAATTTTCAAAGCTGTCAAAAAAAAATCTAAAAATACTAATTTCTTGAAGGTCAAGGTCACTACGGGGCCAGGACTCTCCATGGGGGTGTAAAATGTGTTTTTGAACTATCCTACAACATTTCAAAGCAATATATGTAACGGTTTTTGAGAAATTGTTATTTTTGTGAATTTTCAAAGCCATCAAAAAAATCTAAACAAGGGCACACCGCCTTGCGGGTGCAGACGCTCATCTGATTTTTTTGTCTCTGTATAATAGAAATATTGTCCAACCCATGATTTTCTAAGTCCAAAAGGGGCCATAATTCTTGCAAAAAGCAATGTAGAGTTACAGTACTTGCTGTGCAGAGTCAACTTTTAATGGCGAATAACTGCTCCAAGTTTTAAAGCAATAGCTTTGATTGTTAAGGAGAAAAGTTTGCCTAAACATAAAACTTAAACAAGAAATATAATATTTTCTAAGTCCAAAAGTGGCCATAATTCTTGCAAAAAGCAGGATGCAGTTATGTTTCTTGCTGTACAAAGTCAGCTATTGATGGTGAACAAGTGTTGCAAGTTTTAAAGCAATAGCTTTGATAGTTTAGGAGAAAAGCTGACCTAAACTTAAAACTTAACCAGGCAACGCCAACGCCGACCAAGTGATGACAGTAACTCATCTTTTTTTTCCAAACAATTGCGCCATGAAGGCCCTGTATCGCTCACCTGACCTATTGTCCTAAAGATCATCAAGATTAACATTCTGAACAAGTTTCATTAAGATATGGTCATAAATGTGGCCTCTAAAGTGTTAACTAGCTATTCCTTTGATTTGACCCCTTGACCTAGGTTTTGACCCGACATGACCCAGCTTCGAACTTGACCTAACGATCATCAAGTTTAACATTCTGACAAAGTTTCATGAAGATACAGTCATAAATGTGGCCTCTAGAATGTTAACAACTTTTCCTTTGATTTGACCTAGTGATCTAGTTTTTGACCCCACCTGACCCAGATTTAAACTTGACCTAAAGATCATCAAGATTAACATTCTGACCAAGTTTCATAAAGATTATGGTCATCAATGTGGCCTCTTAAGTGTTAACTAGCTTTTCCTTTGATTTGACCTGGTGACCTAGTTTTTGACCCGACATGACCCAGATTCAAACTTATCCTAAAGATCATCAAGTTTAACATTCTGACTAAGTTTCATGAAGATATAGTCATAAATATGGCCTCTAGAGTGTTAACAAGCTTTTCCTTTGATCTGACCTGGTGACCTAGTTTTTGATCCCACCTAACCCAGATTTGAACTTGAGCTATAGATCATCAAGATTAACATTTTGACCAAGTTTCATTAAGATTTGATCATAAATGTGGCCTCTACAGTGTAAACTAGCTTTTCCTTTGATTTGACCGGGTGACCTAGTTTTTGATCCTACATGATCCAGATTCAAACTGGACCTTGAGATCATCAAGATTAACAATCTGACCAAGTTTCATGAAGGTACAGTCATAAATGCGGCCTCTACAGTGTTAACAAGCTTTTCCTTTGATTTGACCTGGTGACCTAGTTTTTGACCCCAGATGACCCAATATCGAACTCGTCAAAGACTTTATTGAGGATAACACTCTGATCAAGTTCCATTAAGATTGGGCCAAAACTGTGACCTCTAGAATGTTAACAAGCTTTACCTTTGATTTGACCTGGTGACCTAGATTTTGACCCCAGATGACACAATATCGAATTCGTCTAAGATTTTATTACGGCTAACATTCTGACCAAGTTTCAATAAGATTGGGCCAAAAATGTGACCTCTAGAGTGTTAACAAGCTTTTCCTTTGATTTGACCTGGTGACCTAGTTTTTGATTCCAGATTACCTGATATCAAATTCGTCCAAGATTTTCTTGAGGGTAACATTTTGACCAAGTTTCATTAAGATTGGGCCAAAATTGTGACCTCTAGAGTGTTAACAAGCTTTTCCTTTGATTTGACCTGGTGACCTAGTTTTTGACCCCAGATGACCCAATATCAAACTCGTCCAAGATTTTATTTAGGGTAACATTCTGACCAAGTTTCATTAAGATTGGGCCAAAAATGTGACCTCTAGTGTTAACAGTCAAATTGTTGACGGACGGACGGATGACGGACGACGGACACAGGGCGATCACAAAAAATTAGATGAGCTAAAAATGCTAATTTCTTCAAGGTCAAGGTCACTAGGGGGCCAGGACTCACCATGGGGTGTAAAATTAGTTTCTAAAACATCCTACACAGTTTAAAAGAAATATATGTAACAGTTTTTTAGCTATTCACAATTGCTGAAGCCGTCGCTGTATCCAGAATTTGAATCGCTTAGTCTCGCTTCCACTAAAAGTGGGCGAGACAAAAAAGGATGGTAACTGTATAGCCATCTTGCTGCAATTGTCCCCTCCCTTCTGTAACTCTCCCCTGTGGTTACCCCAAACTACAGGGTTTCAATAAATCTTGTACATCACAAGCCAACGATATATCATCTATTTTTGGAGAAGAATTATAAGATTTTGTTTTGAAAACTAAGCAACTTTCAAACAAGGAAGTCATCTGAACCTATAAGTTAACAAAAGTGAAAACAAGAGGGCCAAGATGGCCCTAGGTCGCTCACCTGAGAAACACACTATAACAGTGTAAACATGTTTAACCTACTGATTTCATGAAAACAAATATTTTGGTCAATTTTCATTAAGATTGGACTAAAAATGTGGTCTCTTGAGTTTAAACAAGTATTTTCTTAGATATGACCTAGTTTTTGACCCCAGATGACCCATTTTCGAACTCGGCCTAGATTTCATCAAAGCAATCATTCTGACCAATATTCATGAAGATCAATTGAAAAATACAGCCTCTATCGCATACACAAGTTTTTTCCTTGATTTGACCTAGTGACCTAGTTTTTGACCCCAGATGACCCATTTTCGAACTCGGCCTAGAATTCATTAAAGTTATCATTTTGACTTAATTTCAGGAAGATCTATTGAAAAATACAGCCTCTATGGCTTATACAACCTTTTCCTTTGATTTGACCTAGTGACTTACTTTTTGACCCCAGATGACCCATATTCGAAATTGACCTAGATTTCATCAAGGCAATCATCCTGACCAAAATTTATGAAGATTAATTGAAAAATACAGCATCTATCGCATACACAAGGTTTTTCCTTGATTTGACCTAGTGACCTAGTTTCTGACCCCAGTTGACCCTTTTTCGAACTCGGCCTAGAATTCATCAAGGTAATCATTCTGACCAATATTCATGAAGATCAGTTGAAAAATACAGCCTCTATCGCATACACAAGGTTTTTCTTTGATTTGACCTAGTGACCTAGTTTTTGACCCCAGATGACCCCTTTTCGAACTCGGCCTAGATTTCATCAAGGTAATCATTCTGACCAATATTCATGAAGATCAACTGAAAAATACAGCCTCTATCGCATACACAAGGTTTTTCTTTGATTTGACCTAGTGACCTAGTTTTTGACCCCAGTTGACTCATTTTCGAACTTGGCCTAGATTTCTTCAAGGTAATCATTCTGACCAAGTTTCATGAAGATTAATTGAAAAATACAGTCTCTATCGCATACACAAGGTTTTTCCTTGATTTGACCTAGTGACCTAGTTTCTGACCCCAGTTGACCCCTTTTCGAACTCAGCCTAGATTTCATCAAGATAATCACTCTGACTAATATTCATGAAGATCAGTTGAAAAATACAGCCTCTATCGCATACACAAGGGTTTTCTTTGATTTGACCTAGTGACCTAGTTTTTGACCCCAGATGACCCATTTTCGAACTCAGCCTAGATTTCATCAAGGTTATCATTCTGACCAATATTCATGAAGATCAATTGAAAAATACAGCCTCTATCGCATACACAAGGGTTTTCTTTGATTTGACCTAGTGACCTAGTTTTTGACCCCAGATGACCCATTTTCGAACTCAGCCTAGATTTCATCAAGGTTATCATTCTGACCAATATTCATGAAGATCAATTGAAAAATACAGCCTCTATCGCATACACAAGGTTTTTCTTTGATTTGACCTAGTGACCTAGTTTTTGACCCCAGATGACCCATTTTCGAACTCGGCCTAGATTTCATCAAGGCAATCATTCTGACCAAGTTTCAAGAAGATCAGTTGAAAAATACAGCCTCTATCGCATACACAAGCTAAATGTTGACAGACAGACGACAGACGACGGACGACGGACTTAGAGCGATCAGAAAAACTCACCTGAGCAGTGCTCAGGTGAGCTAAAAACAGGGATGAGTTGGGCACTGAATCTTTAAGTTATTATTAGGGAAAGAACCAGTGATGAGTTGGATGCTGAATCTATAAGTTTTTATAAGGGAAAGAACCAGGGACAAGCTGGACACTGAATCTACAAGTTAACATAAGGGAAAGAACCAGGGGTAGGTTGGACACTAAATCTACAAAGTCACATTAGGGAAAAAACAAGGAACAGGCTGGACACTGAATCTACAAGCCAACATCAGGGAAAGAACAAGGGATGAGTTGGACTCTGAATCTACAATATAACATTAGGGAAAGAACCAAGGATGATTTGGACATTGAATTTACAACTAAAGATTAGGAAAAGAACTAGGGACAGGTTGGACACTGAATCTACAAGCCAACATTCGGGAAAGAACAAGGGATGAGTTGGACTCTGAATCTACAATATAACATTAGGGAAAGAACCAAGGATGATTTGGACACTGAATTTACAACTAAAGATTAGGAAAAGAACTAGGGACAGGTTGGACACTGAATCTATAAATTAACATTAGGGCAAGAACCAAGGACGAGTTGGACACTGAATTTTCAAGATGACAGTAGGGAAAGAACCAGGGACGAGTTGGACACTGAATCTACAAGTTAACATTAGGGAATGAACCAAGAGCAAGTTGGACATTGAATCTACAAATTAACATTGGGCAAGAACCAAGGACGAGTTGGACACTGAATTTTCAAGTTAACAGAAGAGAAAGAACCAGGGATGAGTTGGATACTGAATCTACAAGTTAAGATTAGGGAAAGAACCAGGGACGGATTGGACACTGAATCTATAAATTAACATTGGGCAAGAACCAAGGACGAGTTGGACACTGAATTTTCAAGTTAACAGAAGAGAAAGAACCAGGGATGAGTTGGATACTGAATCTACAAGTTAAGATTAGGGAAAGAAACAGGGGTAGGATTGGACACTGAATCTATAAATTAACATTGGGCAAGAACCAAGGACAAGTTGGACACTGAATTTTCAAGTTAACAGTTAGGGAAAGAACCAGGGACGAGTTGGACACTGAATCTACAAGTTAAGATTAGGGAAAGAACCAGGGGTAGGTCTGGACACTGAATCTCCAAATTAACATTAGAGCAAGAACCAAGGACGAGTTGGACACTGTCCATTTACAAGTTAAAACAAGGCAGTCTGAAAGACAGCTAAATCCCCCGCCACTGGTACGGATAGTGAAAGGGTAAACCTTTGACCTTGAGCTGTGACCTTGACCTTGAACTGACATGGTTGACCCATGAATTCTGCACATCGTCTAGATGAGGTGATCATTTGACCCAAGTTTCATGAAAATCCTAAAAGGGGTTTAGGAGATACAGAGCTCAAACCTTTGACCTTGAGTTGTGACCTTGACCTTGAGTTGACATGGCTGACTCATGAGTTCTTGATGAGGTGATCATTTGACCCAAGTTCAATGTAAATCCTTCAAGGGGTTTAGGAGATACAGAATGAACATAAAATGGAAGGCTCAAACCTTTGACTCTAAGTTGTGAATTTGACCTTGAGCTGGCACGGCTGACTTATCAATTCTGCATATCATCTTGATGAGGTGATCATTTGACCCAAGTTTGATGAAAATCCTTCAAGGGGTTTAGGAGATGCACAGCGGACACAAAATGGAAGGCTCAAACCTTTGACCTTGAGTTGTGACCTTGACCTTGAGCCGACATGGCTGACACATGAGTTTTGCACATCGTCTTGATGAGGTGATCATTTAATCCAAGTTTCATAATTACCCTTCAAGAGGTTTAAGAGATACAGAGCGGACACGAAATGGTAGCCTCAAACCTTTGACCTTGAGTTGTGACCTTGACCTTGAGCCGACATGGCTGACTCATGGGTTCTGCACATCGTCTTGATGAGGTGATCATTTGATTCAAGTTTCATGATTATCCTTCAAAGGCTTAAGGAGATACAGAGCGGACACGAAATGGGAGGCTCAAACCTTTGACCTCGAGTTGTGACCTTGACCTTGAACCGACATGGCTGACTCATGGGTTCTGCACATCGTCTTGATGAGGTGATCATTTGACCCAAGTTTCATGAAAATCATTCAAGGGGTTTAGGAGATACAGAGCGGACACAAAATGTTACAGAAGGACGGACGGAGACCATTCCTATAACCCCCTACCACTTGTGGCGGGGGATTAATTAGGGCAAGAACCAAGGATGAGTTGGACACTGAATTTTCAAGTTAAAAGTAGGGAAAGAACAAGGGACGAGTTGGACACTAAATCTACAAGTTAACATTAGGGAAAGAACCAAGGACGAGTTGGACACTGAATCTACAAGTTAACATTAGGGCAAGAACCAAGGACGAGTTGGACACTGAATTTTCAAGTTAACAGTAGGGAAAAAGGCGGGGCGAGTTGGACACTAAATCTACAAGTTAACATTAAGGAAAGAACCAAGGGCGAGTTGGACACTGCATCTACAAGTAAACATTTGGGCAAGAACCAAGGACGAGTTGGACACTGAATTTTCAAGTTAACAGTAGGGAAAGAAGCAGGGACGAGTTAAACACTAAATCTACAAGTTAACATTAGGGAAAGAACCAAGGGTGAGTTGGACACTAAATCTACAAAGTAACTTTAGGGCAAGAACCAAGGACGAGTTGGACACAGCATGAACAAAATATATACGATGTATGTACTGAGCTAAAAAACAGAGTAACAATAAGGTAAAAAATGTTCATCAATTTGCAAGGTAACAATCAAACTAGAGTGATTTATGTCCCCGTGTAAAGGCTTATTTGAAAAAGTTGTAATGTTAATCTATCATACTATAATATATGTATCTTTTAAAACCAATAAAGGTGATGTCTTTCAATACAGCATCATTTAAATGGAAGTGTAACATATTTATTTAACAGACCACTCTGGTGAGAAAAGTTTTAATTTTGGAAGTAAATAGAAAAGCAAATCTTTAAAAGTAAATAGGGCATTGTACACAACCATAAATTAACAATAGGGAAATGAATGTAACCATGACTTATCAAAAAATATACAAGAGGGCTCTTGTAGCCCTAGTTCACTCACCAGAGTATCATTGTTCTTGATGACAAGTACAGTATTTTGATAAGGTTTTATGCATCAAGATTCTGTTAAGGTAATCAAATATGTAAAACTCTATTGTTATCTTCAAATAGATTTAACTGACTCATCAGTAATCAATTATTTGTGGGTCTCAAAGTCCTTCCTCACTGAATTAAGTGATATAATTCAAGAATGGTAAAATTTATTATAAAACTGTGATACACTCATCAAAGAAACAGATGCAATTTCCTTCATCAATAAAGAAATTGAATCACTTCAAACACTTCACTGTTTGAGAAAAAGAGGAAAATGTATTATGAGCTTTATCCTTAGGCTCCTCCTTCATCAAGGACTGAACTTTATTTTTCTGCCAACGAATCAGACTACTTCATTCTTCAATTCCATGTATTAACAGGTCAACAGTTTGAACATTGTTAACACTTATTTAAACAAGGGCACCGCCTTGCGGGTGCTGACACTCATCTGATTTTTTTTGTATAATAGAAATATTGTCCTACCCATGATTTTCTAAGTGATTTTCTAAGTCTAAAAAGGGCCATCATTCTTGCAAAAAGCAGGATAGAGTTATGTTTCTTGATGTACAGCATCCGCTAATGATGGTGAAAAACTGTTGCAAGTTTTAAAGCAATAGCTTTCCTTGATAGTTTATGAAAAAAGCCGACTTAAACATAATACTCAACCAAGAAAACTGATTTTCTAAGTCCAAAAGGGGCAATAATTATTGCAAAAAACAGGATGGAGTTATGTTTCTTGCTGTACAGGGTCAGCTTATGATGGTGAACAAGTGTTGCAAGTTTCAAAGCAATAGCTTTGATAGTTTAAGAGAAAAAGTTGACCTAAACATAAAACTTAACCAAGAAATCTGATATTTTCTAAGTCCAAAAGGGGCCATAAATCTTGCAAAAAGCAAGATGGAGTTATGTTTCTTGCTGTACTGGGTCAGCTTATGATGGTGAACAAGTGTTCCAAGTTTTAAAGCAATAGACTTGATAGTTTAGGAGAAAAGCTGACCTAAACATAAAACTTAACCAAGAAAACTGATTTTCTAAGTCCAAAAGGGGCAATAATTCTTGAAGAAAGCAGGATGGAGTTATGTTTCTTGATGTACAGGGTCAGCTTATGATGGTGAACAAGTGTTGCAAGTTTCAAAGCAATAGCTTTGATAGTTTAGGAGAAAAGTTGACCTAAACATAAAACTTAACCAAGAAATCTGATATTTTCTAAGTACAAAAGGGGCCATAAATCTTGCAAAAAGCAGGATGGAGTTATGTTTCTTGCTTTACAGGGTCAGCTTATGATGGTGAACAAGTGTTCCAAGTTTCAAAGCAATAGCTTTGATAGTTTAGGAGAAAAGCTGACCTAAACATTAAACTTAACCAGGCAACGCCGACGCCGACACCAACGCCAATCAAGTGATGACAATAACTCATTTTTTTCCCCAAAAATCAGATGAGCTAAAAATAAATAGGCCTCTTGACCAAGACAGCCAGTCAAATTCAGTTATATTTACCAGGTGAAAAATCATCCACATAATTTTAGTTACACCAAAGTGTAATAGGCCGTCAAACCTACCCTTCCCGTCTGTAGATCATTGAAGTGTTATTAATCTATTTTTATCTTGAAACTTGCAAATCAAGTCTTTCTCGTGTGCATTCAGTTATTCTTATTTAGGAGATTTTGTTCCATAAAATCTATTAATTATTGAATTTACAGCGACACCTATATATTCACTTTCACTTCCTATTTTTATCCTGTCATGGTTTAGTGAACATTGTATTCATACACTATCGAACTTCTTTTGGTCAAATTTTGAACCTCTTCACAGTTTCGAATGACACGTCACAGTCAACATCAAAAATTTGCCGCTCCCACCCACCCTTATAAATTAAGTTCCATTTTGTTTGTTTATATTATATAATTGTATGCCTTACTTTGCTTACCTTTATTAATGTTTGCGCTTATTCTGTTTCATCCTTTTTTTTTGTGTAATATGCTTGTCCTTTTTATTTGTTGCTTTAATTTTGCTTACCCTTGTTTCCTGTGCTTATTAATTTGTGCTTATTTTGTTTCATACATTATGGTTATAATTTTGTATTTGACATGATAGTTTTATTAATTCGCAAATTTTTTTTTTTCCAATGTAATAGTTTAAAGCGTTAATTTGGCAATATAAATAGTATGATTGCTTTCCTCATTGTCATACATAAGGTCATAGGGTAACAGCTATTTGTGAATTTAGAATAACATTCTTATGGTTACTAATTGAATTGTGTTGTATTGACAGTGTAGTAGTTTTTGAATATAGTCTGTCAGTTACATATAGTAATCATGGAGTGTTATGTCAGTAATTTATATTACGTTATCCTTGACCATTGTTTAAGACGTGTCTGTGCTCTATTAAATCATTTAATTTATCAGTCATTGTCGTTTCTGTTATGAAATAATTACATTTAGTAGTGTGCTTTTTTGTTGTGATAAGTGTGAAATTATCCCTAGTCGTGACTTGAACCAACTAACCGGCCCATTACAGAAGTAATGTATGCTTGAACTTTGAAATTCTTATTTTTGATATCTTATATTGGAAAGTATGATAAAGTTATATTGAACAGAAACAAAAAATGTCCCAAAAATGCCAATGCACTACTTAGTGTGTCCTTAAATGTTTGACACGTTTGAAAAATTAGGTACAAAAAGGAATAAAATCTTATAATTATTCAAGACAGGGATATGGTCTTAAATTTACATTTTAATCTCTTCCGAGTCGTTATTGTTTTAAATGTTTCATTATATGGGTTGCGACAGATAGATATATGGGACTCAGTGCTTTGAACTTTTTCTGTAGGGGGTGCACGAACATGCTTCTAACTCAGTAATGTAAACCAGTCCCAGTTCAGAAGTACAATTAAACAAATAACAAATCAACTTCCCATATATCTAATCCTGTGATGAAAAGTTTTCAACAAGACAAAAGTCATGCTAAACAAGTAAGTATAATATTATGTTTTACAGACATGTTAAGTATTCTGTATTTTTCTCTACTTATGTAATTAGGATTTCTAAGTTGTTGGATCAGGTTAACATGCAGGATCATGCATGATACCTTTTCTTGGTTTCTGTTCATGGTGAATCTGAATGGGTATGAAGCCTCTTCCCTGCTGTGGTCTTGCTTCAAACTCATCTTGAACTTTAGGATGAGACTGGCCTTGACTTTCTGATAGTGACCTAGACAAAGGAGCACAAGACATGTCTGGACCCCTCCTCTGTTGATGAGGAGAAGCTGCTGGTGCCCAGGCTGCAGTTGGTGCCTGGGCAGAATGCATATTAGGTTTCCATACATGCCTAGATTGTAAAGGAGAATGCATAGGTCTCCATGATGGTTGAGCTTTACCCCTCCCACCTTCGATATCACTAAAACAGGTATCATCATCATGAATTATGTTGCGCTGCAGTTTTGGACTTCCACTTCTTCTAACTTTATGCCTAAATGAAGGTAATGTAGAATAGCTTCCTGCTTCACTTTCGAGTATTTGTTTGGCTGATAGATCATTTGGTGTTTTTTTCTTAACTGGCAGAGTAGCATAGGACCTTTCATCTTGGCGCATTTCTTCCCATTTCTTTTGTAAGGTGTCCTTTTTATCTGCTTCCAGCTGATGTTGTATAGCTTCTTCCACACGTTTTTCTCTCTGAGATTCCACTTTTGTTGGGATAATGTATTCACTCTGTTGTGCCCCATATGGGGGTGGATCAATATCTGGGTACTTACCAAATGCTGAAGGCTTTATTTCCTGTTTTGTTTGTTTGTCATATATTGGAACTTGCCTTATTGCATCATATATTACATTATTTATGTCTCTTTCAAGATCTATTCTACGTTTTTCTAAATCAGCTTTCTTTTTATCCCGCTCAATCCGGATTTGTCGCGGTGAATCAGGTTTAGAGTCACTTTCTAGAGATGTTTGTGAGGTAAGAGGTCCTCTTTTTATTTGAATGGGTATTTCTCGCCTTGGAGAACTAGACAACTGACCAGGAGACTGCTGTCTCTGCTGTCCATCTGTTGAAGTGAATTGTTCACGCAGAAGTGCACGCTGTATTGGACTCCTCTCAATATTAACTGACCTGGCTAAATCAGCACTCTGACCTTGATCAACTTCAACAGGGACTTGCCTTAGACTTCTAAGACCTTCATTTATTCCATCAAAAAGAACAGGAATTTCTCTTGGAAGGTCACTATGACCTGAGGCGAAATCTCTGGGTGGAGGGAATATGTTTTGAGGCTGCGACCTTCGAGAATCATGTGACCTTGGTGAATCAAGGCTGTAACCTTGAGACTGTGGCGAATTAATTGCTTGATTTTTGTGAGACTCAACCTTTATTGGCAATGACCATGCATGACTGTCAGCACTTACATTTTTGGCTGCAGCAGACACTCCTCCAAAAGTCTGCTGCTGGCTTCTGTATAGTTCAGAGTCATCTGTGTAAAAGAAATAGAAAATTAATACAACCATTTGAGTGACAGAATAATCATGAAAAGCCATGCAGGTCATGTCTATCAAAAGAATCAACCCACAACAGTTTATAAACAAAAATGCAAATCATAAACTTAAAATTAAGACAACATGAAAACCATGCAAAATGCTGCAAACTAAACCATGCTGTAACTGCAAATCTGAAAATTCATCCAATCTGAGACAACCATGACCAGAAAATCCAACACAGTAAATGAGACAAAAATATGGCAGAACTGCTCAATGAATTTGGCCTGATTATAGATAGGAAATGTTAGGCAGAGGATGCAACCACAGTCCTCCAAGCTTTCCAAAAAGAAACACCAAAGAGACAATGCAAAACACACCCAGAACAGTAAAATATACAAAAAATTATCACATCAACAACAAAACAAATTGTGCTAGCATTCAAGTTTCAAATTCCAATAATGATACTCAAGAAAATTCTGCTACAACTCATTACATGTACAGACCCTCAATCTTAAGAGCACACTGAAAACAAAGTAATCAAAGGAAAAACCATGCTAACACCATACCATATACCTGGAATTCCCATATCCAAAAGCTTTCTTCGCATTCTACCAAACAGACTAAGGCCCTTTGACTTCTTCGACTTTGAAATATTCTTGGACCCTGACGTTGGCCTCATAATATCTGTACCTCCTTCACTGCTGGGTGAATAATCTCGCCAAAACTGTCTCAGCGTGAGCTTTGGAGAGGCTGGGACAGATCTTGATTTTCTTGGTCCTTCCTCAAGGTCAGACGAGAAGTCAAACATTTTTCTCCTCTGCCAAAATTTTGGAGAAGGTTTTTCGTCAGACATGGTTTTAGTTGTCTCATTTTCCTGTATAAACTCTTGCGAGATGATTTTCTTTGAAGACATTGGAGAAGGAAAATCATGTTTAGCTGGAGCAATTGTAGGATTCTGTGTTTCCTCATCTTTTCCACTTACTGAAACTATTTGCAAAAATGCAGTTTGCAGAGGTTTCTGAGGTGGGCTACTGGCATTAACTTGTTCCTTTTTAGCAACATTAGTTTCTACCAATTTTCTCCTGACAGGCTTTGGAGACACAGGTGGAGGAGTTTTAATTTTAATTTCCTTAGCTTTAAGTGTTTTAGTTTCACTTTTAAGTTCCTCATTTGGGGTAGTGAAGTCTTCAATAATACTCCGCACTGACTTTGGGGGTGGAACAACTATTTCAGATTTAATTGTATCATCATCACTACTAGGTGCTAAGTCCTGAAAAAACTTCTTCCTCAATGCTCTAACTGATTGTTTAAATAGTGGATGTTTAGTTTCACCCTCTCCCAGACTTGGAGGTGCATTTCCATGCAATGTTTTTCGTAAAGATTGCGGAGATGGAATCATTGGCTGGGACTCCGATAAACTCTCAGCACTACCAGATGAAAAATCTCTCAAGTATGTCCGCCGCAAGAGTTTAGGTGACGGAATCACTGGACGAAACCTGTGTGTTCCCTCATCACTACTTGGTGAGAAATCACTTAAGAATGTCCGCTGTCGAAGTGGTGGAGAAGGAGCATATGCTTGACAATGTGGCAATGATATGTCCGATTCAGAATGTTCCATTAAATGTCGAGGTAGAACTGGTGGCGGAGAATCTCGAGGTAAGAATGGTGTGGGTTTGAAATATTTTGGAAGGCGGGGTCTTGGTGGTGTTGAGGGGCATGATGATGGGGGTGTCTGCCAATGACTCCCAATGTCCTCTGCATTTATGAAATTTTGCATCAATCTAGAACCTAATGATATAGACAGTGAGTCAGATATTTATCTAAAACAAATCTTTCACCCTGATTAACATGAAATTCAGATTTGCAATTTAATTCTAATGCTATTAAAATGATAATTAGAACCAAAAGAAAAGTAATATGAATTACACAAAATATTGGTAAGCAAGAGTTTCTTCTGCACAAAGCTACAGTGTTACTCCATAACATGCAACATAGAAACCTGATCTAAAAGACAATCTTTCCATACCTGTTCTACTTGTTTTACTGATCAAATCTTCATCAAAAATTATAACATACTGCATGCAAACATTTCACTTTTTATCATTATCAGATTCCAAAATACATACTTCAATTTCTGAAAACTGAAAAGTCACTTTGTTGAAGTTCACATTGCAGGACTAGACTTAACCATTTTTTTTTCAGAATTAACTAGCTTGTGATAATGAAGCTAACACTGATAAAGGGCATCTACTAACAACGAGCAACATGAGCAACTGAAGCTTCATGTGTAGCTTCTCAAGTTATCAATCAGAAACAGTTTTCATTTTTATGATCCTTGTGACCTTCAACTTTGATATACAGTGGGCCAAAAAAAACAGTAACTGACAATCATGTCTGCAAGTTAAGCTAGTGATCAGAAATCATTTTACAGCTACTTTAGACCTACTGGCCAAACAAACATTAAAGGTACTTGGATAGTTAGTTGGATAGTCAACCATCCTGCTTAATAGTGAATCATCCAACATATTTTATGTCTAAAGGATTCAAGCTATCAAGAGGGAACTGTTTTCGCTTTTTTGGTCACTGTGACCTTGACCTTTGACTTACTAACCCCTAAAACACTATGATTATCTTCTCTCCACATGTAATGTTATTACAATGTGTGGTAGCAATGGGTTAAAGCACATTCCAGTTTCTGACGGCAAACCTGTACTGATAGACACATGGACCGACCAACTCACAATACCGTAGATACCCATGTATAATGCGCACCCCCGATTTTGGCCCAAAATCCTGGGAAAAAAACATTTTTGGTCAATTTTGAGGTGGATGGAAAACGAAAGTAGAGTTTATATCGACACCGGTAATAAATTTTATCTCCAAGGCGGAGAGCAGCATTGGTCTCGCGGTACTATCGATTTTTGTTTTCTCGAAAATAAAACCAGTAAAATATTGTTTTATTTGTTGTTTTACCTTTTTTAATTAACTATTTTGAATAAATAAACAGCAGCTGATTCAATATTTCAGAACGGTATCTTTCAAAATGACATGAGCTTCTCAATTCAAACCAATAACAAAAGGTGTGATAGTCTTTTTGTCACGATCAAATAGCCAGTAATTACCGGCAATTAACGTGTCACCTCGTGTCAATTATGTTGTTCACAGTTTGATCTCAGTTAAAGATAATTCTCGATCTTTAATTAGTATCATAATTTTTGTGATTTATTAACATTTCTTTCATCAAAATACTTTTAAATTTATAAGAAATTAATTTTGTTTGAAAGAAAAATAAACCATTCGATCTTTTACGGAACGTAACGGCAATCTTAGATTTTAGCAGTGACAGTAAGCGCGGGGAGTAGTTTCCCTTTACCAAAATGGCGAACATCGGTAACAAACTTGTTTTGAAGTTGGAAAATTGTCTATACCTGTGTATTATGCGCACCCACGATTCAGGGGTGGTCCCAGGGGTCAAAAAACTGCGCATTATACATGGGTATCTACGGTAGCTAGACAATATACCCTTCTTCACAGGGGGGCATATGTAAGACCAATATTTCTCTTATAAAATAAACTGAAACACATTTTATAATTATCTTAATCAACTTTAAACAATATCAGAGATCCAGATAAGCTTATACACTTTGAAATTTTAAAACAGCTGTTCATAAGACAGAGTGCTCAACTATTTGACAATTTCTAAGTCAAATATTAAGTCAAACATGGCCCATAACTTTGCAAGAATTACACTTGTTCATTCTATTAAAATTTATTATAAATTAAAATTTTATCATGGCAATAATAACTAGAGTTGCTTTTGAGAAAAGCACATGTCTCCCACAACTGCCTAATCATCTAAATAGCAAGTCAGTCTTTATATACTGTTTACTCACTACAAATATACCTTTGAAGAGTAAAAAGGCTGATTTTGGGTAATTCAAGGGCCATAATTCTGGAGTGCCTCAGACGATTTGGCTAGTTGATGAACCTGGCCAAGGAGTTATGGTCAAAAACATTTGGTTCAAGTTTGGTGAAGATCGGATGAGAAATGTTGGACTTAGAGCGCGGACGAGAGTAAAAAGGCCGATTTTCGGTAATTCAATGGCCATAATTCCAAAGTGCCTGGGCTGATTTGGCTAGTTACCGAACTTGGCCGAGGACTTATGGTCAAACACATTTTGTTCAAGTTTGGTGATGATTGGATGAGAAATGTTCGACTAAGAGCACAGACAAGAGTAAAAAGGCCGATTTTCGGTAATTCAAGGGCCATAACTCCGAAGTGCCTTGATTTGGCTCATTATCGAACTTGCCCTACTAGAGCGCATACACATTCATCAAGCCAAAAGAACTCCTATACTACTCAGATTGCATGCACATTCCTGGAGCCAAAAGGACCCCTATACTCATGAGTAGTATAGGGGTCCTTTTGGCTCCAGGAATGCGCCTAAAATCTGAGCGTTTTTCGGTAATTCAAGGGCCATAATTCTGAAGTGCCTGGGCCGATTTGGCTAGTTATCGAACTTGGCCGAGGCCTTATTGGCACACACATTTTGTTCAAGTTTGGTGAAGATCGGATGAGAAATGTTCGACTTAGAGTGCGGACAAGCTTTGTGACAGACAGACAGACAGACAGACAGACAGGAGTAAATCAATATGTCTCCCACACCACTGTGTGGTGGGAGACATAATAACTTGCATGTAAAACTACCACCAAATTTCTAAGTCAAATAAGGGCCATATTTTGAATTAATTTCAAGCAAGTGTTCTCTAACTTGGTTATGAATGAACGCTGGATGAGAAGGACGTCTTGTATGAAGTTTCAGGCCCAATATATGTAGCTGCTACTGAGATAAAGCTCTAATTAGATTTTCTATGTTGAAAAGGGACAATATTTGTGTAAAGCTAAACCAAGAGTTACCTAAATTGGTTATTTCAGTAGGTCTGATCACTTGGAAGCATTGTGTGAAGATTCAATCCAATAGAAAGTGTTGTTACTAGGGATGGGAACGAATATTCGAATATTCAAAAATCGGTCGAATATTCGAATATGAAAATCAAATTCGAATATTCGTAAATTATTGTATATATATATATATTTTTTTTTTTCTTTTCAAAATAAGTATCATTGATTTTGGGCAATATGAACATGCTAATTCTACAGAATAAAACCATGTCATGTTTGTTTATCGCGTATCAAAAGATGTCCAATTAACAAGAAAATAACAATGCATAATTGGCAGGGGCCATCGTTACGGATTAACAGTTTGCAACAGGCGTCAATGTCCAATTAACAAGAAAACTGCAATGCATAATTACCTGGGGTCATCGCTACGGATTAACAGGCGTAAATGTGATATCTTTTTATCTTTTATTCATTTTTATTGGCACCTGTTTTATGTAAGAAGTTGTAGAATTTTTTTTTTCGAAAACAATACCAAACTTGTAGATACTGTCGATCTTTTCGCAATATTTTGTACGACGTTTCAGACCATCCGCAGAATCGGTTTTCATCCAAAATCGGCCGTATTCTAATTAAATTTTGAATTAGTTTATAATAAAATCAAGAAATATCATATGATTGATGCTTAAGTTCATTTTGAAGGAGGTTTAAGTCTGCCTTACTTGCTTTTTACACGCCGATTGAAAATTTTCAATATGGCGGCGGTAATACAACAGCGCGTCACGTGTTTAAATGGGACGACCTGCTATTTTTAGATAAAATTGCGACGGTCTAAATTATAATCGTTTTGATTTTTTGTATCATTTTGAAGCTAAAACACTGAATTAGTTAAATATGGTCATGATTATACTGACAGAATCGTGAAATAAAACGCTAGGATCGGCGGGTTTTGCTAGGTAGGATCGGGTTACCCGAAACAAACATTTTTTGGCCTTATTACGTACGATTATCGACGCTTAAAACAATTGAATACGTTGGGTATATGCCAGTTACTTAATAAGAATTCAAAGCTTCCATTAAAACAAACCGAATATTCGAATATATTCGAATATGGCAAACCGAATATTCGAATATTGATTTCAGTATTCGTTCCCATCCCTAGTTGTTACAGAGACACAGCTTGATACTTTTACCAAATTTATTAAGTTTACAAGACCAACAACCGCCTATTCAACATCCTTAGCAATATAAATAAATACAAAAGATGAAAAAAGGGGCAAAATTGTGTAAAAATGCAAAACAGAGTTATGGAACCTGTACAATGCAAAATGGAAAATGGCGCTATGACTTGAGTGTTTAATGACACCAATGTGGATAACTATATTGGACAACAGTTTAAGTCTGTGTCAGATGTATTAGTTTAAGTCTGTGTCAGATGTATTTAGTATTAACAGATGTTGAGTCAATGTGTATCAAAACATCAACTAACTATAATAGCAGCTTAATTCATGGAATATTTCTTTGAGTATTGCTCCATCTATCATCAATTTTAAGTTTGAATAAAATCTGTTTAGTAATAACTGTAATTACAGCAAAAATGCACCACAGATTCGACCTGAAATTATAAGTAAAAGAAGGGCATAATTCATTAAATAATGGTGTTAAAGGAATAGACATAGTGACATATAATATGGGTGTTGATGTGGAACAACAGTTTTAAGTTTCAATTTAATTCATTTAGTAACAAGGGAGATACAGACTTAGGGTGAATAAAAGCATAAAAATTAAACTGAAATTCTAAGAAAAAAGGGGCATAAATCCCAAAATATTCATGCCAGAGTTATGGACCTTGTATAATATGATGATATGGAAGAACTTTTTCAAGTTTAAATCAACTCAGTTAAGTAATAGAAGGATCTAGTGAATGTGCATTAATATTAACCTGAAATTCCAAGTAAACAAGAGGGTCATGATGACCCTGGATCGCTCACCAGAGTAATATGTTTCAAATGTCAAACTGATGATTTTTAGAAAATTTTCCAATGTACAATCAAGTAACCCCTAGGGCGGGGCCAATTTTACCCCGGGGGTCATGATTTGAAAAAAGTTTGTAGAAGTCGACTAGGCAATGTTACATATCGAATATCTAAGATCTAGGCCTTCTGGTTTATTTTAAGCAAATTTATGAAGATTTCCCTATGTACAATAAAGTAACCCCTGGGGCTGGGTCAATTTGACCCTGGGGGTCAAGATTTGAATAAATTTTATAGAGGTCCACTAGGCAATGCTACATGTCAAATATCTAAGCTCTAGACCTTCTGGTTTATTTTTAGAAAATATTGGAAGATTTTTCTATGTACAATCAAGTAACCCCATGGGGCGGGGCCAATTTGACCCCGGGGGTCATGATTTGAAGAAATTTTGTAGAGGTCTACTAGGCAATGCTACACGTCAAATATCTAAGATCTAGGCCTTCTGGTTTATTTTTAGAAATTTTTTGAAGATTTTCCTATGTAAAATCAAGTGACCCCTGGGGCGGGTCAATTTTGAACCTGGGGGTCATGATTTGAATAAATGTTGTAGAGGTCCACTAGGCAATGCTACATGTGAAATATCTAAGCTCTAGGCCTTCTGGTTTATTTTAAGAAAATTTTTGAAGATTTTTCATATGTAAAATAAAGCGACCCCTAGTGCGGGGTCAATTTTGACCCCGGGAGTCATGATTGAACAACTTTAGAGGTCCACTAGGCAATGCTACATGTCAAATATCTAAGCTCTAGGTCTTCTGCTTTTTCAGAAGAAGATTTTTTAAAGTTTTCCTATGTAAAATCAAGTGACCCCTGGGGCGGGGTCAATTTTGACCCCAGGGGTCTGATTTGAACAAATTTTGTAGAGGTCTACTAGGCAATGCTACATGTGAAATATCTAAGACCTAGGCCTTCTGCTTTATTTTTAGAAAATTTTTGAAGATTTTCCTATGTAAAATCAAGTGACCCCTGGGGCGGGGTCAATTTTGATCCCGGGGTCATGATTTGAACAACATTAGTAGAAGTCCATTAGGCAATGCTACATGTCAAATATCTAAGGTCTAGGGCTTCTGGTTTTCGAGAAGAAGATTTTTTAAGATTTTTCTATGTAAAATCAAGTGACCCCTGGGGCGGGGTCAATTTTGACCCCGGGGTCATGATTTGAACAAAATTGGTAGAGGTCTACTAGGCAATGCTTCACACCAAATATCTAAGCTCTAGGGCTTCTGGTTTTTGAGAAGAAGATTTTTAAAGTTTTTCCTTTCGGTTGCCATGGCAACCAGAGTTCTGCATGGAATTCAATTCTTTGAACAATATTTAGAGAAGACCATCCAAGGAACATCCCTGTGAAGTTTCATCAAAATTGGCCTGTTGGTTTAGGAGGAGATGTTGTTTAAAGGAAAGTGTGGACGGACGGACGGACGGACGACGGACGGACGACGGACGGACGGACGGACGGACGCCGGACGGTGAGCGATCACAATAGCTCACCCTGAGCACTTTGTGCTCTGGTGAGCTAAAAAGGGACAAAATTCATGAATTAATGGCCCTTGTGTGATACCATACTGGTGAGTATGAAAAACAACTACTTTAAGTTTAAATCAAATCAATGCACTAATAACTGAGATAGAGTGAAAATGAATCAAACCTTTAGTAAAAAGGGGGCATAATTCATAAAATATTGGTACAAGTTTTTTTTCTGTTTTCAGCTCTAATGGTCCCTAAAAGGTGTCAGGTGCCCCCAATTTGAACAAATCTGGAAGAGGGCCTTAAAATAATGTCACAGAGTTTGACCAAGATCCATGAAGCAGTTCATGAGAAGAACTTGTTTGAAGTTTTTTCTATATTTAGCTTTAGCACCCATTAAAAGGGGCCAAGTACCCTCATATGAACAAGGCAGTCTGAACGACAGCTAAATCCCCCGCCACTGCTATGGATAGTGAAAGGGTAAACCTTTGATTTTAGCTGTGACCTTGACCTTGAACTGACATGGCTGACTCATGAATTCTGCACAACGTCTTGATGAGGTGATCATTTGACCCAAGTTTCATGAAAATCCTAAAAGGGGTTTAGGAGATACAGAGCTCAAACCTTTGACCTTCAGTTGTGACCTTGACCTTGAGTTGACATGGCTGACTCCTGAGTTCTTGATGAGGTGATCATTTGACCCAAGTTTGATGAAAATCCTTCAAGGGGTTTAGGAGATACAGAGTGGACACCAAATGGAAGGCTCAAACCTTCTACCCTTAGTTGTGACCTTGACCTTGAGCTGGCATGGTTGACTCATAATTTCTGCACATCGTTCTGATGAGGTAATCATTTGACCCAAGTTTTATAAAATTCCTTCAAGGGGTTTAGGAGATATAGAGCGGACACGAAATGGAAGGCTCAAACCTTTGACCTTCAGTTGTGACCTTGACCTTGAGCCGACATGGCTGACTCATAAGTTCTGCACATCGCCTTGATGAGGTGATCGTTTGACCCAAGTTTGATGAAAATCCTTCAAGGGGTTTAGGAGATATAGAGCGGACACGAAATGGAAGGCTCAAACCTTTGACCCTAAGTTGTGACCTTGACCATGAGCCGGCATGACTGACTCATGGGTTCTGCACATCGTCTTGATGAGGTGATCATTTGACCCAAGTTTTATAAAATTCCTTCAAGGGGTTTAAGAGATATAGAGCGGACACAAAATGGAAGGCTCAAACCTTTGATCCTGAGTTGTGACCTTGACCTTGAGCTGGCATGGCTGACTCATGGGTTCTGCACATCGTCTTGATGAGGTGATCATTTGACCCAAGTTTTATAAAATTCCTTCAAGGGGTTTAGGAGATATAGAGCAGACACAAAATGGCAGGCTCAAACCTTTGACCTTGAGTTGTGACCTTGACCTTAAACCGACAAGGCTGACTCATGGGTTCTGCACATCGTCTTGATGAGGTGATCATTTGACCCAAGTTTGATGAAAATCCTTCAAGGGGTTTAGGAGATAAGGAGCGGAAACGAAAGTGTTACGGACGGAAGGACGGACGGACGGACGGAAGGACGGATGGAAGGACGGATGCAGACCATTCCTATAATCCCTCCGCCACGGCGGGGGATTAATAAATTTGAGATGACCTTACAATGATGCTATACAGACATTTAGTTCGATGAAGATCCATCAAGTGGTTCATTTAAATGTGTTTCTTCTATTTAAGCTCTAATGGTCCCTAAAAGGGGCCAAGTGCCATCATTTGAAAAAAATTGAGGAAGGACCTTGCCAGGATGCTACAGACTAAGTTTGATGAATTCTGACCAATAGTTTCAAAGAAGAAGATATTTTATGTAATGTGGTCAATGAATTACAGCCAACTACAGCCAACAGATGGACAACGGACCATCCAACTATTATACTAGCTCACCCTGAAAAAATCAGGGGGGTAAAAAAGTAAGGGATAAAATACCCTTTAACCTAAAATCTTATCTGGAACTCTGTCATGATTTATGTACAAAAACTAATAAATGAGACAAGTGGAGAAGCTGTGGGCATGATGTTGCATGCAAATGCAGTAGAGAATTACCAGGGTGTTTACTTGTAGATCTTGGCGACAGTGCTGGTATTTTGAGCACAGACTGAAACATTACAGGACTTGTTGGTGCCGTCCTAAACCGACGCTGGACAACCGGACTAGCTGGCGCCGTCCGAGACTTTACTGCACAGAAAATAAGATGTGTTTTAGACACAATATTGTTATTCTTGATATATAACCAAATCATGCATAATAACTGTTCTACAATTTGAATTTTTCGTAAACTATCTGATGTCTACAACAAGAACACAACAACAACAACAAAAGCCAAATTACACAATACAAAAAGCCTAAACATACACTATATAATATTCACGAATTAAAGGGAGACAAATCTCCCATTTTAAATCAGTAAATGATGCAGTATTTGTCTTCGAGGCCCTGATGCTAGACAAATTATCTTGCTGTTAGAAAGATAGAAATGTCTAAATAAAATACTAGTTGTTTACAGAAATGTATACTTGACACAGAATACAGCAATATCTGCATGTAACAAAGTTTAAGAGGCAACTTTATTCAACAAGAGGACCATGATGGTCCTGAATCGCTCACCTGTTCCCACATGACCCAGTTTTGAGTATGACGTCGTTTTTTCTATTATTTGACATAGTGACCTAGTTTTTGAGCTCATGTGACCGTTTTGAACTTGACCTAGATATTATCAAGATAAAAATTCTGACCAATTTTCATGAAGATCCATTGAAAAATATGGCCTCTAGAGAGGTCACAAGGTTTTTCTATTATTTGAACTATTGACCTAGTTTTCGAAGGTACGTGACCCTGTTTTGAATTTTACCTAGATATCATCAAGGTGAACATTCTCACTAATTTTCATGAAGATCTCATGAAAAATATGGCCTCTAGAGAGGTCACAAGGTTTTTCTATTTTTATACCTACTGGCCTAGTTTTTGACCGCACGTGACCCAGTTTTGAAACTGACCTAGATATCATCAAGGCGAACATTCAGACCAATTTTCATACAGATCCATTGAAAAATATGGCCTCTAGAGAGGTCAAAAGATTTTTCTAATTTTAGACCTACTGACCTAGTTTTTGACCGCAGTTGACCCAGTTTCAAATTTAACCTAGATATCATCAAGATGAACATTCAGACCAACTTTCATACAGATCCCATGAAAAGTATGGCCTCTAGAGAGGTCACAAGGTTTTTCTATTATTTGACCTACTGACCTAGTTTTTGACGGCACGTGACCCAGTTTCAAACTTGACCTAGATATCATCAAGGTGAACATTCAGACCAATTTTCATGAAGATCCATTCAAGGGTATGGCCTCTAGAGAGGTCACAAGGTTTTTCTATTTTAAGACCTACTGACCTAGTTTTTGATCGCAGTTGACCCAGTTTCAAACTTGACCTATATATCATCAAGATAAACATTCAGACCAACTTTCATACAGATCCCTGAAAAATATGGCCTCTAGAGAGGTCACAACGTTTTTTCATTATTTGACCTACTTTTTGATGGCACGTGACCCACTTTCGAACTTGACCTAGATATCATCAAGATGAACATTCAGACCAATTTTTATGGAGATCCATTCACAAGTATGGCCTCTAGAGAGGTCACAAGGTTTTCTATTTTTAGACCTACTGACCTAGTTTTTGACCGCACATGACCCAGTTTCGAACTTGACCTAGATATCATCAAGATGAACATTCAGACCAACTTTCATACAGATCCCATTAAAAACATGGCCTTTAGAGTGGTCACAAGGTTTTTCTATTATTTGACCTACTGACCTAGTTTTTGACCGCACGTGACCAACTTTCGAAACTGACCTAGATATCATAAAGATGAACATTCAGACCTACTTTCATACAGATCCCATGAAAAATATGGCTTTTAGAGAGGTCACAAGGTTTTTCTATTATTTGACCTACTGACCTAGTTTTTGATGGCACGTGACCCACTTTCGAACTTGATCTAGATATCATCAAGGTGAACATTCTGACCAATTTTCATGAAGATCTTGTGAAATATATGGCCTCTAGAGAGGTCACAAGGTTTTTCTATTTTTAGACCTACTGACCTAGTTTTAGACCGCACGTGACCCAGTTTCGAACTTGACCTAGATATCATCAAGGTGAACATTCTGACCAATTTTCATAAAGACCCCATGAAAAATGTGACCCCTAGAGTGGTCACAAGCAAAAGTTTACGCACGGACGCACGCACGGACGGACGCTGCGCGATCACAAAAGCTCACCTTGTCACTTTGTGACAGGTGAGCTAATGAAAGGGCAATTGTAGCCCTAAATCCCTCACCTGACCAAGAATGTTTGACCATGAATATATGTTTGACACAACTGAATCATGAGTGCTTACCCAAAAAGCAGCCAAGTGCCAACATTTGGACAAATATGAGACAGGATCTTACAATAATGCTACAGACCAAGATTTGTGAAGATCCATCAAGCGATTCATGAGAAGAAGTCCTTCAAAGGTATTTCTATTTTTATCTATAGGGACAATTAAAATGGGCTCTAGTGTCTAATAAATTTGGGACAGGACTTTATAACAATACTACAGACCAAAATTGATGAAATATCCATAAAACAGTTCATGATTAGAAGTAGTTTAAAGGTTTTCTATATTTAGCTCTAACGGCCACTAAAAGGGGTCAGGCAGAACAATTATGATGAAATATCAGAGAGGACTTTGCCAGAATGCTACAACCAAATTTTGGTGTAATTCTGACCAGTAGTTTCAGAGGAGATGTTTATGTAAATTGTGGACAATGTATGAAGGACAATGGACACCAGACCATCCACCTTTACTAATAGCTCACCCTGTACCTTTAGTTTTTTCATTTTGTATAAAGAATATTAACATGGTCTGCAAACCAATATACCAGAAACTGTCACTAATCAAGATTACAGCTTGTGTATTATTGAATACATATGAAATTCCTGCCATCTGAGGGTTCTTTCAAAAATTAATGTAGTCATTTTAGTCTGAACAAGTGAATGAAGTATTGCCATGCAATACAAAGTCCCCTACTGGAAGGCACCTTATTTTCTCTACTGCAGTATAACATAATGAACTGATATCTGTCAATGATGTATAAACAATATTGTACTATATATACAATATGTTATAACAAAACACTTGGATTAAAATTTATATACATAAAAACCTACAGTTGTTTTCATATGGCATTTTTTGGCCTGATTATCAAACAAGAGGGTCATGATGACCCTGGATCGCTCACCTGAGTAATAGGAGCTACATGTTTCAAATGTCAAACTGATGATTTTTAGAATTTTTTTTGGAAGATTTTCCGATGTACAATCAAGTAACCCCTGGGGCGGGGCAAATTTTACCTCGGGGGTCATGATTTGAACAAAATTTGTAGAAGTCTACTAGGCAATGTTACATATCAAATATCTAAGATCTAGGCCTTCTGGTTTATTTTTAGCAAATTTATGAAGATTTCCCTATGTACAATCAAGTAACCCCTGGGCTGGGTCAATTTGACCCGGGGGGAGTCAAGATTTGAACAAATTTTGAAGAGGTCCACTAGTCAATGCTACATGTCAAATATCTAAGCTCTAGGCCTTCTGGTTTATTTTTAGAAAAATTTGAAGATTTTTCTATGTACAATCAAGTAACCCCATGGGGCGGGGTCAATTTGACCACGGGGGTCATGATTTAAACAAATTTTGTAGAGGTCCACTAGGCAATGCTACATGTCAAATATCTAAGACCTAGGCTTTCTGGTTTATTTTTAGAAATTTTTTGAAGATTTTCCTATGTAAAATCAAGTGACCCCTGGGGCGGGGTCAATTTTGACCCGGGGGTCATGATTTGAACACATTTTGTAGAGGTCCATTAGGCAATGCTGCATGTTAAATATCTAAGCTCTAGGCCTTCTGGTTTATTTTTAGAAATTTTTTGAAGATTTTCCTATGTAAAATCAAGTTACCCCTGGGGCGGGGTCAATTTTGACCCCGGGGGTCATGATTTGAACAAATTTTGTAGAGGTCCACTAGGCAATGCTACATGTCAAATATCTAAGCTCTAGGCCTTCTGGTTTATTTTTTAAAAAATTTTGAAGATTTTCCTATAGAAATCTATGTAAAATCAAGTGACCCCTGGGGCGGGGTCAATTTTGACCCCGGGGTCATGATTTGAACAATTTCAGTAGAGGTCCACTAGGCAATGCTAAATGTTAAATATCTATGCTCTAGGGCTTCTGGTTTTTGAGAAGAAGATTTTTGAAGATTTTCCTATGTAAAATCAAGTGATCCCTGGGGCGGGGTCAATTTTGACCCCGGGGTCATGATTTGAACAAACTTGGTAGAGGTCCACTAGGCAATGCTTCACACCAAATATCTAAGCTCTAGGGCTTCTGGTTTTTGAGAAGAAGATTTTTAAAGTTTTTCCTTTCAGTTGCCATGGCAACCAGAGTTCTGCATGTAATTCAATTCTTTGAACAATTTTGAAAGGGGACCACCCAATGATCATTCCTGTGAAGTTTGGTGTAATTCTGCCCAGTGGTTTTCAAGAAGAAGATTTTTTTTAGAAATTGTTGATGGACGACGGACTACACACGACGGACCTCAAGCGGTCACAATAGCTCACCTTGTCACTTCGTGACAGGTGAGCTAAAAAGGTGTCATAAGTTATTTATAGTAACAACAAAAGGGGAAAAAAAATAAAAAAATAAAAATATAAGTCCACAAGAAACTCTTTACCAGGTAGAGATAGGTCAAAATGCTCCTAAAATTGGATGTAAGCTAGGGGTACGGGTTTTGCACATGACACGTCGTCTCATTATGGGGAACATTTGTGCCAGGTAATATTAAAATCCCTTCATGGATGACAGAGCTATGGACCGGACACAAAATTGCGGACGGACGGACGGAATGACAGACAGCAAAGCGCATTCCTATAGTCCCCGAAACTAGTTTTCAACCAGTAGGGGACTAATAAATGTCTTGAACTTCCAAAGTTTGAGACCAGTGGAATAATCCGGACTTTCTTAAGAAAGAGTTAATCCTGCTACACCTTACTAACATAAAATCACATCAAAATGTAATAGAAATCAATAGATCTAATATTCTGATGTCATGCTTAAGTGAAAATGTTTTGCATGATGTTATGCATACAAATTAGGTATAATTGTAAAAAAAGTTGAAAAAAAGAATATATTAAAAAACAAGTCTAATTAAGACATTCAAACAAATAAAAAAGTTCACCTTTCTTTGTGTTTACAGGGACTGTCATTGGTTTAGTGTGTGAGGATGGTGACAACTGTTGGTGAGTGAAAGACACAGGCTTGTATGACTTTGTAGGTCTGTTATCCCCTGCAAATATACCATTTATAGTATTTGAATACTTCTATAATATTATACTGTCAAGTTGCTCATAAGCACTAAACATTAAATAATTTTCATAGATCACTTTGGATGAAGCCTGTAAGAGATAAAAGATTACAGCAGTGACACAATAAGCATACAGATGCCCTACATAAAATTTCCTCTAAACTTTCCTCCATGTCACAAAATTCCAATATCTAGTTGAAAAATTATTGAAAGTATTACCCCTACAAGAACAGCAAATGAAAATGGAAGCATTAACTGACCTATAATTTCTGAGTATATATCTAAAGCATGACATCCACATATAGACATAATATATATAAATATATAAGTACAAAACAGAACAAAATTCAATGTCATGCATTTAGATTTAAACAAAATTTACAAACAGTATATATTTTCCACAGTAACACCAAAAGAAACAACGAAGGTAAACTGAAGCAGAAAGTGTTTTGTTTATTTCTTCAGTGTTTCCAAACTGATCTCTGTAATCATAAATCCATAACCAGAGGGTTTTTTACCCTTGACCTCAACATGTTTTATACCCTTGATAAATACAGAAAATAAATATGGATCTATATAAACACAGGCATTAGTGGCAAGAGGCAGTTGTCTATTCTGGCCCGGTCATCATGATCCATCTAGATTTGTAGAAAAAGCAAAATAATAATAATTTTATTTATAAAAAGGGTGAATGCGAAAAAGTTCTAAGTGCTTCTTTATTTATATGCACTTAGAACTCTTTCGCATTCACCCCTCGTAAATTAAAATAAAATAAACAAGAGGACCATGATGGTCCTGAATCGCTCACCTCTTCCCACATGATCCAGTTTTGAGTATGACGTCGTTTTTTCTATTATTTGACATAGTGACCTAGTTTTTGAGCTCATGTGACCCAGTTTTGAACTGGACCTAGATATTATCAAGATAAAAATTCTGACCAATTTTCATGAAGATCCATTGAAAAATATGGTCTATAGAGAGGTCACAAGGTTTTTCTATTATTTGACCTATTGACCTAGTTTTTTAAGGCACGTGACCCAGTTTCAAACTTGACCTAGATATCATCAAGATGAACATTCTGACCAATTTTTATGGAGATCCATTCACAAGTATGGCCTCTAGAGAGGTCACAAGGTTTTTCTATTTTTAGACCTACTGACGTAGTTTTTGACCGCACATGACCCTGTTTCGAACTTGACCTTTATATCATCAAGACGAACATTCCCACCAACTTTCATGAAGATCCATTGAAAAATATGGCCTTTAGAGAGGTCACAAGGTTTTTCTATTATTTGACCTACTGACCTAGTTTTTGATGGCACGTGACCCACTTTCGAACTTGATCTAGATATCATCAAGATGAACATTCAGACCAACTTTCATACAGATCCCATGGAAAATATGGCCTCTAGAGAGGTCACAAGGTTTTTCTATTATTTGACCTACTGACCTAGTTTTTGATGGCACGTGACCCACTTTCGAACTTGATCTAGATATCATCAAGATGAACATTCAGACCAACTTTCATACAGATCCCATGGAAAATATGGCCTCTCACAAGGTTTTTCTATTATTTGACCTACTGACCTAGTTTTTGATGGCACATTACCCACATTCGAACTTGACTTAGATATCATCAAGGTGAATATTCTGACCAATTTTCATGAAGATTTCATGAAATATATGGCCTCTAGAGAGGTCACAAGGTTTTTCTATTTTTAGACCTACTGACCTAGTTTTTGACCGCACGTGACCCAGTTTCGAACTTGACCTAGATATCATCAAGATGAACATTCAGACCAACTTTCATACAGATCCCATGAAAAATATGGCCTTTAGAGAGGTCACAAGGTTTTTCTATTATTTGACCTACTGACCTAGTTTTTGATGGCACGTGACCCAGTTTGGAAACTGACCTAGATATCATCAAGTTGAACGTTCTGACCAATTTTCATGAAGATCTTGTGAAATATATGGCCTCTAGAAAGGTCACAAGGTTTTTCTATTTTTAGACCTACTGACCTAGTTTTTGACCGCACGTGACCCAGTTTCGAACTTGACCTAGATATCATCAAGATGAACATTCAGACCAACTTTCATACAGATCCCATGAAAAATATGGCCTTTAGAGAGGTCACAAGGTTTTTCTATTTTTAGACCTACTGACCTAGTTTTTGATGGCACGTGACCCAGTTTCGACCTTGACCTAGAATTTAACAAGATGAACATTCTGACCCATTTTCATAAAGATCCCATGAAAAATGTGACCTCTAGAGATGTCACAAGGAAAAGTTTACGCACGCACGGACGACGGACGCTGCGCGATCACAAAAGCTCACCTTGTCACTATGTGACAGGTGAGCTAATAAAAATATAAATAAATAAAAACAATAATATAAAATTAAAAAAAAAAATTAATTTAATTAAATTAAATTTAATTCAATTTAATTTAATTTAATTATTAATGGTTAGGAGACATTTTTCTCTCGTCAATTGTATAAAGCTAAAAGTATCATGCTATAAACAATATTAATCTGCTTTAGGTCAGTCATTTGCAGACAATACCGGAACTGGTCCCACTAAGTGGGCAGTTCAGGCCATTTTTGTCTCAAAATTTAGTGTCCTTAAACCAGTATTTAACTCATTTTCATTGTATAAACAACTAAATTGGTAAGCTGAAAGTGCCATACAAAGTGCTATGTACATTTGTACAATATTGTAATACATTTGCTCTACTCTTCCCTAACATTTCTAAAAACTGTATATTTTATCACTTTTCTTGCACTGGGTATTTTCAATTTCCCCCATAATTATTGTCAAAATATTTGTATAATGCAATATCTCCTAGTGCTGTTGTTTCCTATGTTTAAACGATTACACTGATTGTCTTTGACAACAACCAAAATATGGTGTGTTTTTTTGGTTATGCCCCTTTCCGCATCACCTTGTCCGCTACCTGACTTAGCTCCCATTCATGTGTTTGAAAAATTTATTTCTAATTGCACTGATGATTGAAATCATTCTTTTAGATAAAGCTTTTCTAAAAAAATAATTAAAAAAATTTATTACTTGTATCCCATTGTCCTAAGCTGAGAAACATTTTAAAATCTACAAAATGGATGAATGATGACTGTGTTGTTATACCTTGCTGCCCACAACAATATTGCCTTTGGCCCTAACCATTTCCAGCATAGCCCAACCAAATTGTTTCAAAATATTTAGTACTAGCTACGAAATGCTAGTATTTGGCCTGCATGTAGGCAGTCAGCTGTTTGCTGTATTTCAGTGACTGGACTGGTGCCAGGCTACCTGTTCTGTTGTATACAACATCTCTCTCAATGTGTTTATGGATCTTACATAAAAAAGTTTTAAATAGCTCATGACTCACTGTAATTATATTCCCATAGTTCTTTTTCCAGGTAAATTGAGGAAACAGACAAAACTAGAAGTTCAAAGTTCTAGAATGAAGTTAAAATTTGAAACTGTTAATGACCTCTTTGCTAAAATAGAGCTGCATGAACCTGCAGCTGGCATGATATGTTACAACAGCTTTTTGAGGTCAGGTTTAATGGAACATTAACCCAAATCACATTCATCTGATTGTACTAGTGCATGATCTCTGAAAATCAATCATAACCACTTCAGACAAAATGATCAAATATTCCACCTACTATGTTTTATAATTCTAATGCAGGGTTCCCGCTGTCGGTCGCCAATGGCGCCAAATGTGACCTAAAATAAATTCTGATGCTAAAAATCTTCATTTGGCGAATCTCAGTGGCTCCATGAAACAAGAGGACCATGATGGTCCTGAATCGCTCACCTATCCCCACATGACCCAGTTTTGAACTGAGTATGATGTCGTTTTTTCTATTATTTGACACAGTGACCTAGTTTTTGAGCTCATGTGACCCAGTTTTGAACTTAAACTAGATATCATCAAGATAAAAATTCTGACCAATTTTCATGAAGATCTATTGAAAAATATGGCCTCTAGAGAGGTCACAAGGTTTTTCTATTATTTGACCTAATGACCTAGTTTTTGAAAGCATGTGACTTAGTTTTGAACTTGACCTAGATATCATCAAGATGAACATTCTCACCAATTTTCATGAAGATCTCATGAAAAATATGGCCTCTAGAGAGGTCACAAGGTTTTTCTTTTATTTGACTTAATGACCTAGTTTTTGGCCACACGTGACCCAGTTTCGAACTTTATCTAGATATCATCAAGTTGAACATTCAGACCAATTTTCATGAAGATCCATTGAAAAATATGGCCTCTAGAGTGGTCAAAAGGTTATTCTATTTTTAGATCTACTGACCTAGTTTTTGACTGCAGTTGACCCAGTTTCGAACCTGACCTAGATATCATCAAGATGAACATTAAGACCTATTTTCATACAGATCCCATGAAAAATATGGCCTCTAGAGAGGTCACGTTTTTTTTATTATTTGACCTACTGACCTAGTTTTTAGAAGCATGTGGCCCAGTTTCGAACTTGACCTTTATATCATCAAGTTAAACATTCTGACCAATTTTCATGAAGATCCATTTAAAAGTATGGCCTCTAGAAAGGTCACAAGGTTTTTCTATTTTTAGACCTACTGACCTAGTTTTTGACCGCAGTTGACCCAGTTTTTCACTCTGACCTAGATGTCATCAAGATGGACAATCAGACCAACTTTCATACAGATCCCATGAAAAATATGGCCTCTAGAGAGGTCACAAGGTTTTTTTTATATTATTTGACCTACTGACCTAGTTTTTGATGGCACATGACCCAGTTTCAAACTTGACCTAGATATCATCAAGGTGAACATTCTGACTAACTTTCATGAAGATCCATTGAAAAGTATGGCCTCTAGAGAGGTCACAAGGTTTTTCTATTTTTAGACCTACTGACCTAGTTTTGTTTCGATCTTGTCCTAGATATCATCAAAATAAACATTCAGACCAACTTTCATACAGACCCCATGAAAAATATGGCCTCTAGAGAGGTCACAAGGTTTTTTTATTATTTGACCTACTGACCTAGTTTTTTATGGCACGTGACCCAGTTTTAAAATAGACCTGGATATCATCAAGGTAAACATTCTAACTAATTTTCATGAAGATCCATTGAAAAGTATGGCCTCTAGAGAGGTCACAATGTTTTTCTATTTTTAGACCTACTGACCAAGTTTTGGACCGCACGTGACCCAGTTTCGAACTAGACCTAGATATCATCAAGATGAACATTCTGACCAACTTTCATAAAGATCCAATGAAAAATGTGATCTCTAGAGTGATCACAAGCAAAAGTTTACGGACGGACGGACGGATGTTCCCACAGATTGACCTTTATTGGGTATTTCTTTTGTTAAAAAGTACCCAATATGCTACAAAAAGTACCCAATAAACACTACGGAATGAATAGAATTTACCATTACCTATTGTTCTCTGTACCCAACAATGTTCATTCGTGGGCTCGGACGGACGGATGGACGACGGACGCTGCACGATCACAAAAGCTCACCTTGTCACTTTGTGACATGTGAGCTAAAAATCAGCGATCAGATTTTTCTCACAAATGTAAAATTCCTACAATGTTCAGGGAAAAACAAAGGCCGCACATGATCGATTATACATGATGTGTTGTCTATTTCACTTGTATGACACTTTGAAACGAGTGTTTTGAGTAGCTAGGGACATTTGGGAGTCAAATTAACTGTATAATTGGATTAACTGATGAGTTGATTAGATAATTACACACGTATTTGTTAATGTTGTTTGTAGCAAAATTAAAACAATGAAAAGAAATGTCGCTTTTGATGTCGCCGATGCAGTTAAATGATATCTAATTTCTAAATGATTGAAATAAATTTAAATAACTATATACGTGTTTGTTACTGAATGCCTGTAATTATTATTATATCTAAACATAAGTGGTATGTCACCTCTCACAGACTATTGTCTCCAAATATTGGCTCCAACTTTGGAGCCACTGGCGCAAAGGCGAATTTGTTAGCGCAAAGTGAAATTGACCCAGAGGAAACCCTGTAATGAAATATTATAATGAAGGTTTTGGAAATAACCAAGTCAATGATGTTTTTGATAAAAGCCATAATATATGAGTGAAAATTGTCTTGTCATCAAATTTAATAAATTAATAATGTTAAAACAAGAAGTTACATACCAGTTTCCAGCCCATTTTCCATTTCATTAAATAAAATGTTAATTCCTGGATCATTGGCATAAACTTCAATTGTCATAGCCATATATATTTCAATATTTTTCCAGGAATGTTTGCTACACACTTTCAAAAGGATTAGCAGTGATTGGTCTGATAGAGAAATGCCTTCTGTCTAATCTATTTCCTGTAGTTTCTTTAATTACTAAACTTCTGAAATTCTGACTCATCTCACAGAAAGCTGCTATAAATTGTTAAGATCATAAAACCAGTTCAATCTTATACTTTCTGTCAATGCCTTAAAAACTAATGCATTCATGTTGCCTCCTATCTAAAAAGTGAATCTTCTGTTTCTCAATAATAGATACACCACAAGTTTTGATGGGAATGAAACTTATCAAATCCATTACCATTTAATGTCACTATTTCAGTCTCTTAGGTGAACATTATTACTTGTTTTATCTCTTCATGTCTTACAGAGAAAGAAAGTTTACAGTTAATCATTTCAATCATCTTGCAGGTATTTAAATGCAACTGAATTACTTTCTCAACTTGGGAGCATTTTTCTGAAGAAAATAGTAACAAAACATAAAGACTGGGCATTAAGGGTTTCTATTATTCAAAACTGTAATCTGATGTAACCTATTACAAGACTATTAAACCTATTGGTCAAGAAGAACATACAGAAATTCTAAGTACTTCCGCTGAAGCAGTAGACTAGCCACTAGACTGATAATAATATATTTCCACATTTTTCCCTTTTTTTTGACGAATTTAATTTCATAGAGACAAAAGCCAGTCTATTTTAGAGATTTTCACAGAGGAATGATGTTGAAATTATGATATTGGACATAGAATATAGACTGGCTCAGTTCACTACATTTAATCATAAAAATGTAAAAAAGATAATATCATAGTCTAGGAGCTAGTCTACTGAAGCAGGTGCTAGCAAACTTGAGATGTAATTCCATTGCATTTTGTGAACAGACTGTATCACCTCCCCAAGTCTGCTACAGCTCCAATATAATGTTTTCAATTGTTTTGCATCCCCAAATATAGTTCAGTGCAATAGAAACAAAATGCAAACAAGGAGGAAAATATCAGGACTCCATGGATTGGTCGACTCTACTTTGAAGTTGAACACTAAATTGTATTATATCTTTTTTAGATGACAGTATTAAGGTCAAACTATTTCCTTATTAATCATAATGGGTTACAGAATATCTTTTGTTTTTACTGTAAAATATTTAACCCCATTTTCAATTCCATATGACACAGTTGAAAGAAAACATTCAAAAGGTTTAGGCTTTTGATATTTATCATTTTTACAATGTGACTGATTACAAATATTGTAATTATGTTTCTCTTAATCAAATTATGTTGATCTTAAATAGTTACTACTTTGACATAATTTAGTTAAATATCAGTTCCATTGGATGCAACTATATCATAACATTCATGAGAGTTTCTTACTAGATCAAGGGTGTTTTATGAACAACAAGCAAATTCGATGAATTGGTATCCCCGCCGAATGGGTCTGTGGTGAGGAATGGCAAAGAAATATATCTGGCAAAAAGTTAAGGATTTTACTAAGAAGCAAATAATTTCATTAGTCAGGATCAATTTAACAGAAAATAAATGTTTTGAGTTTAAACATTTTTGCCTTCGGAGGCACCAAGTGTTGCTGTTTAACATGTACATTTGTACATTAAAGGACAGATGTCCTTAAGAGAGCACAATCAAGTAATGGAACGTGGGTGGGGCGGGGGAGGAGTTTGACCGGGTGAGGGTACAAAACTTCTCATGTTGATTATAAATATTGATGGAAATTAAGAAAAATAAAAAAAAACTGTTGTTGGGTTGGGGGTGTGTGCATGACCGGGGTAGTGGAGGTGACTGGATGGAGGAGAGGGGGGTGGGGGGGTGACCAAGGCAAGGTGGTGACCAGGTGTGGGTACACAACTTCACATGTTGATAATAAATGTTCATGGAAAAAAAATATGAAAGAAGTTTAATGAAATTCTACCAAATGGTTAGTTTGTTTTGTACAAATATGTGGATTTTTAAACAATTAAAGGGCAATAACTCTGAAGTTACTCAAGAGATCCTGACGAAATTGTGTGTGCACTACCACATGATGGGGTGATCTAAATTCAATTTAAGATTCATAGTTCTAGGTCAAATATGTCAAAAGTTACGGAGCAGAAATTGCCATATTTATAGTACCCTATATAGTTAACACTAGAAACTACTAAGGCCTATAACTCTTGTGTTACTTGGGCAATCTGACTAAAACTTGACGTGCCTCATTTCCCTATAGTGGTGAACCTGTATATGAAGTTTTATTTAAATATTCCAACTCATTTCCAAGATATGGCCCCGAATGGATAATGCCAAAACTATATCCCTCCGCCTTCGGCGGGGATAATATTATGGCAAAACAGGTAGGTATAGTTACATGTACTAAAATTAACCGAACAGTCATTTCGTTTTTCTGTAGTGCATACATTAATCATTTATGTCATATTGGAAAGAATCAAAGAAAGTTTGTACTGACTGAACTGAACACACCCCTGAAGTAAGGTACTCTGCCAAATGCTGAGCAAATTTTGGCTTATGTTGTGGCTGATCCCATTAGTGTATAAAGGGGTAGTGTTAATCAACAATAAAAACAAGAGTTGTCACAGGAGACAGCGCGCTCGACTATTTCGATATTGGATAGTGAAACTGGGCACATCTGTGGAAACTGGAGCTGTCACTGGAGTGTTCAATGACTCCAATGGTGGATGAAGATATTGCACAATAGCTTGAGTCTGTGTCAAAAATATTCAGTAATAAGAGAGGTATAGATAACGCGTATCAAAACACTATACAAGTATAATTCTAAGCAAAAAGGGGGCATAATTAATAAAAATATTGGTGCAAGAGTTATGCACCTTGTGTCATATGATGTAGGTGATGATGTGGGACAACTACTTCAAGTTTGAATCAAATCCATTTTGTAATAACTGAGATATAGTGAAAATGCATCAAAATTAACCTTAAATTCTAAGTAAAAGGGGGCATAATTCATGGAAAATTGGTGCCTGGTTATGCACCTTGTGTCATATGATGTGGGTGATAAGGTGGAACAACTGTTTTAAGTTTGAATCAAATCCGTTTGGTAATAACTGAGATAGAGTGAAAGTGTATCAAAACTTTAACCTGAAATTCTAAGAAAAAAAGGGGGGGGGGATAATTCATGAAATATTGGTGCAAGAGTTATGGCCCTTGTGTCATATGATGTTAGTGATGATGTTGAACAACTATTTTAAGTTTGAATCAAATCCATTTAGTAATAACTGAGATATAGTGAAAGTGCATCAAAACTTTAACCTGAAATTCTAAGTAAAAGAGGGATAATTCATTAAATATTGGTACCAGAGTTATGGGCCTTGTGCCATATGATGTGGGAGATGATGTGGAACAACTACTTTCAGTCTGAATCAAATCCATTTAGGAATAAATGAGATAGAGTGAAAGTGCATCAAAACTTTAACCTGAAATTCCAAGTAAAAAGGGGGGATAATTCATGAAATATTGGTGTGAGAGTTATGGCCCTTGGGCCATATGATGTGGGTGATGATGAGGAATAACTATTTTAAGTTTGAAGCAAATCCATCAAGTAATAACAAAGATAAAGAGAGAGTGCATCAAAACTTTAACCAAAGTGCAGACGCAGAAGGATGCCGACGCCGGGTCGAGTAGGATAGCTCTCCATACTTCGTATAGTCGAGCTAAAAATCTTTATACAGCTTGAGTAAAAAGGTAAAATAGTGTATTTGCAGGATATCATGATGCAGTTATCTGTCATCTAAAGTCCATCCTAGTGTACAATGCAAAAACATGCAAAAAGAAAATCTAGAAAAAAAAGGTCATACCAACACTATATCATATCTCTCACCTAGATACCCAAACATAGTTTCAGTTAATGTAAAAGATAAATAAGTGGGCAACTGACCTAGCTAGTTCCACAGATGACCCAGTCTCCAATCTGACCTTAGTTTCATTAAGACTAACATTCTGACATAGTTTCTTGTACTTATGTAGAAAATGTGGGTCTAAAATACAAGGCTTTTCTGTGAATTGCATTCTGTAAATCTGACCTTAGTTTCATTAAGACTAACATTCTGACATAGTTTCATGTGTATCTAATATAGAAAATGTGGGTCTAAAATACAAGGCTTTTCTGTGAATTGACCTGTAACCTAATTTTTATTCTTAATGGCTCATTTTCTTACATTAAAGAATATTCACAAAGATGATGGAGAAGTGCAGTTAGCTTTTCCAATGAATGGAGCTAGTGACAAAGATGACCTAGCTTCAGCCTAGACCCTGATTTCCTAGACATTAACATTCTGACCAGGTTTTATGTAAATCAGGCAGTAATTTTGCCCTTCAGGGTGTTTTAGTATGAGATGACTCCAGATAACCCAGTTTCTAACTCTCTTACCCTAAATGAAGAATGCATAGTTCGAAAATTCATGTCCTGAAACCTTTAATTGCCACAATTTCATTTTAACTTTATAAAATAGATATCAAGAGGCCGAAATCACTCGCCTAAGTTGCTCACCTGAAGAAAACTTAACCATCTGAATTTGCTCCTAACTAGGTTTGGTGAAAATCCTTTAAGCTTACCATTAAAACAAAAGTTATTTGGCTATTTTTTCTATAATTTGCTGTCACCCACCAAAATACTCATAGCCATCAGAAGAAATTATTCAAAGGTGTTTCTACTTTAACTCTAGTGTCCCCTAAAAGGGACCAAGAGCACCCCTTTGAAACAAATTTGGCATAAGACCTTATGATAATGCTACAGACCAAGTTTCAGCAAGTTTCAGGAAGATCCATCAAGCTGTTCATGAGAAGAAGTACTTTAAAGACATTTCTATTTTAAGCTCTAGTGGCCCCTAAAAAGGGCCAAGGCTCCCAAATAAACAAACATGGTAAAAGACCTTATAATGATGCTCCAGACAAGGTTTGATGAAGACCCATCAAGCAGTTCATTTTAAGGCATTTCTATTTTTAACTCCAGCGGCCCCTAAAAGAGCCCAAGCACACCACAGTTGAACAAATTTTGGAGGACCTTAAAATGATGCTACAGACCAAGTTTGATGAAGATCCATTGAGTGGTTCATAAGAAGAAATTGTTAAAAGCTATTTTTAGACCTTGCAGCCCCTACAAACCCCAATTTGAACAAATCATGGAGAGGACTTTATAATGATGCTGCAAACCATCTTTGATGAAGATCCATCCAGCAGTTCATGAGAAGAGGTTGTTTTAAAGGTATTTCTAATTTTAGCTTTAGGGACCCCTTAAAAGGGCCAAATGCACCCATTTGTATGAAACTGGGAAAGAACCTTATAAAAATGCTACAGACCAAGTCTGATGAAGATCCATCCAGCAGTTCATGAGAAGAAGTCTTTTAAAGGTATTTCTAATTTAAGTGCCCTCATTTGTAAACAAGAGCACCGCAATGTGAAGCAATTTATGCCCGAAGGTATGACCTTTGACCCCTAAGTGTGACCTTGACGCCAGCCATCCGAAACATGTCGTCTCGATGTGGTGAACATTTGTGCCATGTTTCTTTAAAATCCTTCAAGCAGTTAAAGAGTTACAGAACGAACATGAAACAAAGTCATATGACCTTTAACCCCTAAGTGTGACCTTGACCTTGAAGCGAGCCATCCAAAACATGCGCTCTGCATGTTGTCTCGATGTTGTGAACATTTGTGTTAAGTTTCTTCGAAATCCTTCAAAGGGTTCAAAAGTTACACAGCGGACACGAAATTGCTAACGGACAGACGGACACCAGCGTCATAGCATAATACTTCCCTTTGGGCGTAAGAAAATTGGGAGAGGACCTTATAATGATCCTAAAGACCAAGTTTGATGAAGATCCATCAAGCAGTTCATGAGAGGTATTTCTAATTTTAGCTCTGGCGGCCCTTAAAAGGGGCCAATTGCCCCAATTAGAATAAAATTGGGAGAGGACCTTTTAATGATGCTACAGACAAAGTTTGCTAGAGATCCATCAAGCAATTCATAAGCAGAAGTCCTTTAAGTCTTAGGTATTTTTGTTTTTAGGTTAGTGGCCCCAAAAGGGGCCATTAGTTCCCCCATTTGAACAAAGTTGGGGGAAGACCTTATAATGATGCTACAGACCAAGTTTGATGAAGATCCATTGAGTGGTTCATGAGAAAAAGTCTTTTAAAGATTTTTCTATTTTTAGCTCTAGTGGTCCCAAAAAGGGGCCAAGTACCCCCATTTGAATACAATTGGGAGAGGTTCTTATAATGATGCTACAGACCAAGTTTAATGAAGATCCATCCAGCGGTTCATAAGAAGAAGTCATTTCAAGGTATTTCTAATCTTAGTTCTAGCAGCCCGTAAAAGAGGCCAAGTGCCCCCATTTCAACAAACTTGGGAGAGGACCTTATAATGATGCTACAGACCAAGTTTAATGAAGATCCATCAAGCAGTTCATGAGAAGAGGTTCTTTAAAGGTTTTTCTATTTTTAGCTCTGGCGGCTCCTAAAAGGGGTCAAGGTGAACCATTTGAATAAACTTGATAAAGGTCTATGCTATGATGCTACTGACTAAGTTTGGTGTAATTCTGACAAGTTGTTTCAGAGGAGAAGATGTTTAAGTAAAAATGTTGAGGCAGGATGATGGACGCCGGATGCCATACTATAATCCACCTATACTAATAGCTCACCCTGAACAAAGTTCAGGTGAGCTAATAATACATATTATTACATATTTTTACCTTATTATTTAAAGAGAAGCAATTCTGGTAAAATCAAACAACAACAGGAGGGCAATAGTGGCCCGAAGTTACTTTCCTGAACTTGACTATTTGACCTTGAGTATATGTCATGAACCATAACAACTGTGTTTAGAACAAGAGCTCGTAGAACACGAAATGCCCCCCCTTGATGCATTCAGTAATGGCACAAGGAACAGAAATTATTTGGTCATTGTACACAAAAGTTCTACTATTCTGGGTCAATGTGACCTTGACCTTTGACCTACTGACCTCAAAATCAATAGGGGTCATCTGCTGGTCATGATCAACCTCCCTATTAAGTTTCTTGATCCTAAGCCAAAGCATTCTCAAGTTATTGTCCTGAAACGGTTTAACTGTTCTGGGTCACTTTGACCCTGACCTTTGACCTACTGACCTTAAAATCAATAGGGGTCATCTGCTGGTCCTCCCTATCAAGTTTCGTGATCCTAGGCCCAAGCATTCTCAAGTTATTGTCTGGAAACGGTTTAATTGTTCCAAGTCACTTTGACCTTAACCTTTGACCTACTGACCTCAAAATCAAAAGGGGTTATCTGCTAGTCATGACCAACCTCCCTATCAACTTTCATCATCCTAGACCCAAGCATTCTTGAGTTATCATACGGAAATCGTTTACTGTTTCGGGTTGCTGTGTCCTGGACCTTTGACCTACTGACCTCAAAATCAATAGGGGTCATCTGCTGGTCATGACTAACCTCCCTATCAAGTTTCATGATCCTAGGTGCAAGCATTCTTGAGTTATCATCCGAAAACCATTTAACTGTTCCAGGTCACTGTGACCTTGACCTTTGACCTAATGGCCTCAAAATCAATAGGGGTCGTCTGCTGGTCATGATCAATCTCCCTATCAACTTTCATGATCCTAGGCCCAAGCGTTCTTGAGTTATCATCCGGAAACCGTTTAACTGTTCCAGGTCACTGTGACCTTGACCTTTGACCGACTGACCTCAAAATCAATAGGGGTCATCTGCTGGTCATGCTAACCTCCCTATCAACTTTCATGATCCTAGGCTCAAGCGTTCTTCAGTTATCATCCGGAAACCAATTGGTCTACATACCGACAGACCGTCCGACCGACCTACCGACATCTGTAAAACAATAATTTATACCCATCCTTCTTCGAAGGGGGGCATAATAAACTAGTGGCCCCTAAAATAGGCCAAGTACCACCATTTGAAAAAATTGGGACAAGACTTTACAATGATGCCGTACAGACTAAGTTTCATGAATATCCATCAAGCAGTCCATGAAAAGAGTCATATAAAGGTTTTTCTAATGTTAGCTAAGAGGTGAACAAATTTTGGAGAGGATCTTACAATGATGTCTTACAATGATGTTTAAGACCAAGTCTGAGGAAGATCCATTAAGGAGGTAGGTTACCTTGTTACAAGGGTAAATTCAAATTTGTTGAATTGCAGCAATTATTTGTATTTCGTATAATTTAATGTTTTAGCTGCTACAATCTCAATTCCGTTTATCTCTGTCCCAAGTACAATTTTTATCCAGGTTTGAAGTACATGACCCTCCAAAGGTATTTTATATTGAAAGAAGAAGGAAAATATTTAACACTTTTCAGTGTATTTGGTTTTCATTGTTATCCGTAGAAGTCTGCATAATTGATAATTTTACTAGTATGCGTGTTAGCTTTCTAATATAAGCTTAAAATGTATATGTCGCGGGGCTCAAGTTTCCATGGTAACGCTTTTTCTCTCATTTTTAAACAACTATGTATGAAAACGGGTTTTTCAACGGCTTCAGTGCCATTCTGTTAATGACCAACATGGAATATTTGGGTAATATAATTGGCAAAATACCAAGCACTTCACATTTTTGGTACACATTTTTTCTTAAAGTTTAAAGTAACCATGGCAACAGAGATGTTTAAAATAGCTTATATCTTGCTTTTTATCGTAATTTCTTATAAAAAATATTACATAAAAATATCTTTCTTGTTTATGTAGCTTGAAAACATCTTATATCTAACGTAAGTAATATTTTCGTGTTATTTGCATATATTTAAACAAATTTCACAGCTTAAAATACTTGCAGCAAAGCCCCTCGTCTGACATTTTTTATGAAAAAATCATTCTGCATGCTGCTATTATTCTCATGGATATTGTTGAAATACAAATAAAAAGCCGAAGCTGTGTTCCTTAATAGACCAGTGTCAACACTTTTGATTTTTACTTTTAGATATATAGGTCACAGGCTTCGTTTCCATGGTAACATCAGTTTAGTTCAAGAAACAACAATTTTATACTGAAATTTGAACAATTTTAGAGCTTAGTTTTAGTATATAAGTAACAAATTATCAAAGAAACTGGAAAATAGGTATTGCAAATCAAACTGCCCAATTTTTATTTGAAAATGGCCGTAATAAGTAATTTAACCTTTCAACCAACTATATTCCCAATAACAACAGTTACCATCATCCATTTTCTTACATTCCGCATAACATTTCAATATCACTAAATAAAAAATGCAAAATTTTTATCATTATTCAAAGCAAAAGACTTATAATAAATATTTCAGCAAATAATGGCTGTTTAAAATTAGTTCAAATAAAGAAAATGCACAGAATTATGTACTTTCAAAATAAAAGCTATTAATTTTGCGCGGTAACTGACACGTAATGGCATGATGTCAATGACGTCATTTTAAGGCAACAATGTTTTGAAGCATTTCTGCGGCAATTTATTCATTATTTCTGCATTATTAAACCATTAAGCATCAGATCGGAGGCAGGTTCATGATTTTTTTTTTTTCAAAAGAATGAATATACAAACACATTTAGTTTGTCGTAAACGTCGTCGTAAATCGTCACGTTAGCTTCCGGTTGGACATGCGCACATAAAAATATCAAGGTAACCTACCTTAAAGGTATTTTTAATTTTAGGTAAGATGTGAGATATGAGCATTTTGCCTAATCGTGAGGTTATACCTCCTGTGAGCAAGCCCTATCATCTTACAGTTCATGAAAGCTTGTCTCTAATTGTAATGTTTAAACAAAAATTCATTGACAGATGGATGGAGAAAGTATGATCACAATAGCTCACCACTGAACTTTTTGTGCTCAGGTGAGCTAAAAATTTCAACAACAACATACATGCATGTATAACAATACTGAATGTGCTTGTACAGAAAGCTAGACACTAAACTACAATACTATATACATGCCATGCTAGCAAGAAATACTGAAACTCTGAAAGAAAATTATATATAATGAAATATATACTGAAAGTTCAAAAATACAACACAAAACTTCTGGAACAATCAAAGTCATTTTCAATTTGAAATACAAATTTCAATGGCCTGCTTTTGTTAAATAACAGCAACTCTTATAGTAAGAGCCATAGAAGCATAGCACGCTCAACTACTCAAAAATGTTTACCAATAGAAAAGTGAAAAAATGACATTTAACAGAGGAAGTAATACAAAGTTTTTTAGTTGTGTGTGTGTTGTGGGTTGGAGAGTGGGTATGAGGGAGACTAAGAAACAATATGAGATATAAGTAAGTGAGGTTTGAGGATTATGGGGGCAGTAGCTAAAAACATATAGAGAAATTGGGAGGCTAAATACCAGCACTATTACAATATGACCCTAGTGACCTTGACCTTAACAGACTAATGCTTATGCGAAGTCTGATGACAACAGGGGCAGTAATTGACAAGCAAATTCAATGAATTGGTATCTTACGCTGAATGGGATAAAGGCACTTGTTTTCAAAATGGATGTCAGTTTGGTCACAATGTGTCATTCCTTACACAAGTTACATATTTTTAGTAAAAGCACCTCATTTCTAACAGGTTATTGATTAAAAACCGTTTATATCTTAAGTACAATTGTAACAATGACCTTGACCCAAGCAATACCAAAATGCAATTGAAGCTTGGTCTCTGTGTAAATTTACGTCTCTTTCCTAACTGAAGTTATGAATAAAAATATTTTTTCTATTTTTTAGTAATACTGTCCTAGACCTTGACCAAAGCAACCCAAAATGCAACTGAATCAACTACCAATTACACTAATTTTACCCTTACTAATAAATTATTGACTGAGAAGCATTTTTCCATATTTAGTTACAATGACCTAGATCCAAGCCACTAAAAATGCAGCAAATGGTATCTATTTCCTAACTGAAACTATTGTGAGAAAACCATTTCTCTGTTTTAAAACCTTGAAAAAAGCAACCAAAAATACAACTTAAACCATGCCTCCATGCAAGCTTCCAAAATTCCATGTTTGGTCACAAGACCTTATTGCTAACTGGTTATTGAGTAGAAAAAAAATTCCAATTTTTAGTGTCAGCTATCTTGACAAGTTGACCCCCAAATACCAAAGCACATACACCAGTCTCCAAGAAAGCTACATACAGTCGAACTTCGATGGCTCGAACTCGAGGGTCCCGTGGAAATTAGTTCGAGTTTTCCGTTGTTCGAGCCATCCAAATGGCGGCCATTTTGAATTTGGGAATTCGAGGGCATGATGTGTTACAGACCTTACATCGTAATATATTGTCATATTGTACCTAATGTGTGTATGATACGATGATAAATACAAGAGGACCATGATGGTCCTGAATCGCTCACCTATCTCCACATGACCCAGTGTTCAACTGAGTATGACATCGTTATTTCTATTATTTGACATAGTGACCTAGTTTTTGAGCACATTAACCAAAACATTCAAATAAAAATTCTGACCAATTTTTGAAATCCGTTGAAAAAAGAGCTAGAGAGGTCACAAGGCTTTTCTATAATTAGACCTAATGACCTATTTTGGAAGCACGTGACGCATTTAAATTCATGACCGTATGTTTAGCAACAATGTTGAACATTCTCACCAATTTTCATAAGATCTCGTAAAAATTAGCTCTATCGAGGAGGTTCAAGATTTTTCTTTTTTCGAATGAACCACTTATTGTCTAACTAGTTGTTGAATCGTCACTACCCGTTCGAACTGCCCTAGAATCATCAAGGAACATTCTCACCTAATTTTCATGAAGATCATGAGAATATGGCCTCTAGGAGGTAACCCTGTTTTCCTATCTTTCAGTCCTATGACTAGTTTATTGACCACGTTTAACCAAATTTTGAATCGACTTAGAATATCACAAATGAACATCTGACAATATTTCATGAAAAATTCATGAAAAATATGCTTAAGAGGTCAAAGGATTCTATTTTCTAGATCACTGACACATAATATTTATATACACCATGACCTAGATTCGAAACTACCTGATATCTCAAGGTAAAATTTTGACCAATTTCATGAAAGTCCATTGAAAATATACGCCTCTAGAGGACATCAAGAGTTTTCCATTTAATTTACAACTGACCTGTTTTTGTACATAACAGACCCAGTTTCGAACTCGACCATAGAACATACACGTGAATATCTACAAAATTTTCCATGAAGAAGTGAAAAATGGCCATTAAAGAGAAGGTAAACAAGGTTTTTTAGTTTTTGATTTTGGACAGTTATGACCGCAGGACCAGTTCGAACTATGACTAATATCATCAAGGTGACATTATGAGCATATTCTAGAAGAAATATCATGAAAATTGGCCTAGAAGTCACAGTTTTTCTATTTACAGATTATGCCCTAGTTTGTAACCCACCTTGAACCAGTTCTGAATTGACTAGACATCAGGAGAAATTTGACACAAATTTCATGAAGTATGCTTGTGAATATGGCCTTTAAGAGGTCACAAGGTCTTGTCATTTTAGACCTAAGTACCTAGTTTTTGTACACCTATCACGTTGAAACCCGTTTGAACTTGACAATGTAACATCACGACCAAGCATATTGACTAATATCATTAAAGTTCATGAAAATTTAGTCCTCTAATGAAGTAGATCACAAAGGTTTTTTTCTATTTTTAGACTACTGACCTAGTTTTGACCCACCAAAATGCCCGTATACCGAATTGACCTAATATTCATCAAGGTAACATTCTGAAAATTTTCATATGAAGACTTGATCAAATAATAATGCAGCTAAGAGTTCACAATAGTTTTTTCTATTTTTAGAACCTTAAAAAGACCTAATTTTGAACGGCATGCCCCATCATTCCGAACTGTTGACCTAGATATCATCAAGTTATAGAACAAATTCGACAATTTTATAAGTCCATTGAAAATGTGACCCCCTCAAGATAGGTCACAAGAAAGTCTACGGAACAGCAGACGGGGCCTGAACGCAGTCGGACGCACTGACGCATTGAACTGGACGAGGCGATGGTACCAGACGCATCACAATATACTTGTCACTTTGTGACCAATGTGATGACTAAATAAAAAACGAACGCTGAAATATGCTTTATTATTCATTTTCAAACATGACATAGATACGAAAAAGAAAAACACAGATAAAACACTAATATGATTATAAGAATTTGGTGAAGACAGCATCAAACAGAAATACATGAAAAGCAAACCTTTATGAATCATTGTCCAGCACAAATATTATCAAATATATTGCGTTCCAGTAGCCGACTTAGCTATTCCCTATTTCCGGGTCATTTACTTTGATTAGCGATGCTAAAGCAGTATGAAAGTTGACATCGGATCTCCCGTTTTAACGCAGAAAAAATAAAGACAGACATTGCTCAATTATTTTAAATAATTTTATTCGAAGCCCCATTAAAGCATTGCAGTGAACGAAAGTCACTTTGTTTAATTTGTTTGTCGTATACCGACGCTAATTACATAAGCGTGTGAAAATTACGCATGCGCCGCTTAAAGGGGAAGCTTTGCGAATGTCTGGCAGAGATGTGAAAAACTTTGTAAACACAAGCCATTCCGGCAACAAATTGTCTGTTCGACTGAATAGGCGTAATTATCACTGTAATCAGGCCGAGGGGACCACCAAATGAGTTCGAGCGTTCGAATTTTCGAAGTTCGAGCGATCCGAGGTAGAACTATATAGAATAAAGAAGGCATAAATTCGGGACCGGGCGAAGAGTTCGAGCGATCCCGGGTGTTCGAAAGATCCGAGTTCGAGCCACCGAAGTTCAACTGTACATGTATGTACTAAGCATGGACCTATACCATCTGCAAAGAAATACCATAACTCTTTTGTTCCTCCACCAATATCACTGAAACTTGAAGGGCTGCATTTCCTAATAAATGTTAATATTTTATAATGACCATGATTTAATGAAATACCCCAATTCATCTCTTAGTTATGGCTCCAGACTGACACAAACACAAATATGTACTATACATAAGTACAAAGGCCTATTCAAGCAATTTTTCTGGAACATGTGAACTTTAAGCTGAATGTGTCAGCAATGTCTACGCCAGGGCAAGTACAACAACCCTCCTTATTCTTCAAATAGTCAAGTTAAAAAATGATGAAAATGACTTTGGTTGCCCAACCATTTACAAAACAGGGCAAAATATGCTGCTATACAATATATAGATAAAAGAGGGCACTCAATCAAACATGAAAACAAACCCTTTGGTGTCCAGACTGCACTTGAGCCTGGTTTTCTGTTGCTATGGTTACTGACAGCCTGGTTACCAGGCACTGGGTTACCTTGAATTCCTAGGTAACCATGACCATGGTAACCAGTAGGCAGGTCATCACCATGGTGATGCTCACTAGCAACATCGTGAACAAATGGTTCTCTGTTTCTTCCTAAAATTGAAAATATTAACAGAAATAAATTGTTAAAATATATGACCACTGCCAGTGAAACTTGACTAGTCTCATATCAAAGTAATGGAAAATCCCATTTTGACTTCTCCCTGCAAAATGGAAATACCTGGACATTTTTCTCTGCAAATTAAAACAAATGTTGATATAGTATAACAAAAGAACTTTCTCAAAAACACAGTCAGATCCAATGTTTCATTAATTGATTTCTTCAACAAATCCCAATGCAGTATTAAACGGACGTGTTTCCTGATTTATGTCACAAAGTTTTCAAAATTTAGCATTCATCTGTTTGTAAAGGAGTTCTGATAAAAACATTCATGATGTCTAACAGTCTCACTTCTATCTATTGCATAGAATCAAAACTTTACCTATGGTGCGGACACTGATGCTTGGGACAGTAGGATAGCTCTCCATATACTTTCTATAATCGAATTAACAAAACTTAACCAAAAATTAGCCGAAAAAAGGGGTATACAGTCTAAGCTGTCTTAAGCAGCCAGCCAAGGGAAGCAGACAATTTGGGGTCATTTTTTTTGGTTTTCTATTATTACTTTACCAGGATACATTGACGTGAATTTGCCTTCACAATACGAATGGTCTTCTGAGTAATCTAAAACTCTGGCGTGTTTTTTTTTTTACAACAAAAATTGTTACTGATAATTTTCCAACTTAAAACAAGTTTGTTTACAATTTCCGCCATTTTTGTTTACGATTTTCGCCATTTTGGTAAGGGAAGCTACTCCCCGCGCTTACTGTCTACGCTTAAATCTACGATTGCCGTTACGTATCGTAAAAGATCGAGTGCTTTATTTTTCTTTCAAACACGAGAAATTTCGTATAGATTTAATAGTATTTTGATGAAAGAAATATAAAAAAATCACAATATTATGCTACTAATTAGATATCGAGTATTATCTTTAACCGAGATCAAACTGTGAACAACAAAATTGACACGAGGTGACACGCTAATTGCCGATAATTACTGGCCATTTGATCTAACAAAAAGAGGTTCACACCTTTGGTTATCAGTTTTAATTGAGAAGCTCATGTCATTTTGTCGTTCTTGTGGTGAAATCACGCGAAACTTAGCAATCACATGTTTCTCAAAAAAATCGGGTATCTTCGGCGATTGTCGCCTAAAAATAATTGGTTTTGGAAGAAACATGGCCGCTGAAAGGGGTCAAATACGGCGGTCGGGGGGCAATTTTTGGTGACCGCTGGCCGCGGACGGGAGGTGGCCACTGAAAAAAGTGATGAAATAGAGGAAAATCCGTCTGGGCATCATAAAATGACCGCTGATCGGAGGTGACCGTAAGTACAGGTTAGACTGTAATTAAACCTGCGCTCTGCACAACAGCTCTACCTTGTCTTTGAATAGTTTAGGTAAAAAAGGAGTTAGTTATATCACTTGCCCTGTGAGGTCACCTCATGTTGTCAAAATCATCTTACATGCAAAATTTTTGTGATGCCACAGAAAGGGTGATAACTTTAAATATTTCACATAGTCAAGTAGTGATTCAAAACAAAAGAAAAATATAGTGTATGAATTTTTGAAATATAATTTAAATGCACAGGACAAAACACATAATTACAGCAATGCATTATACAGTATCAAGTGTAAATCTTTCACTCATTTGTAAAGAAAGAATACACCCAGAAGATATCACATCCAAAATTTATGTGAACTTGAGAAAAAGACAATAAGCAAAGGTCACAGATGATGAGGCAGATAATGAATATGTATGACAGCTGCAATGTTTTATACATATGAAAGTCATCTTTTATGATGTTTGTATTCTACTGACATTAATACCTGTCTGCAGGTTTTACACCTCTTGTACATACTCCATCATTTCAGCTTCCAGCTAAAAACTGGGTATCTTATTGTCAAATGTGTACTGAAATGCCAGCAGAACAATTCCCACAACAATTTCAGAAACAATGCTCCATGCCAATGTGAATGATAAAACAAAATTATTTACATACCTCTATAATATACATTTACTGAATGGCTATCTAGTCCATAGTCAAAACTATCTTACCGAGGTCTGTTTCCTGAGGTTTGAATGACCAAGGGCTAATTATAAGTTATCACTATTGACCGGCATGCTGTACAGTAAGTGTTTTATTACATGACATTAGAAATTTATTATTTAACCGGTCTTATTTTTTTGATTTTAGCCCAAACACACTTGTGCTGAACTACTGACCAGGGAATAGTACAACCTATGGGTATGGTATGGCAATGTACTATTAGTATACGGAGCCATGTAAAATAATTCCTGCGTTTTGCATTACCCTGCATCAAATAGTCTATCACTGTACATACCAATCTTAAGTTTGCTGCTATCTTGCAGTTGTCCTCAACAAATTAATCCTTCAATTATTCCACTTTGAATAGTCCCCTATCAATCTCTACTTCCACAGAAGATAATAAAGAGATGATATCTGGCTGAAAAGCCTAACTCATACCAGCTGAGTAATACCTATGAAATATTGTTAAACAGAGCACCTGTCCTGTATAAATAAATCTTGACCATACTGGACTGTGATGCATCAACCAATGACCAATGACCAGTAATTGACAACCATGATCAGTTTCATAATATCTGTGTAATTAAAACCCTTGAGGGCGGAGAATATGTGTCATAAAGGGGAGTAATATGACAAAGTGCAGACAAAACATAGCATATTTATAAAAATGCCTTGGGTTCTGCATGCCTGTTTAACTTTCCAAACCAGTAATTATTTTGAACTCATTTTGCATCATATCCAAGCCTTACCTACTTTAAGAAAATCATTTTCATAACAGGCCAATTAAGATGCAATGTGTAATAGGCTTAAAGTCTCTTAAAATGTTCAATTATATGAACTTCAGAGTACATGTACATTTGTACTCATATATACCGGCCATTTAATCACCCACTGACAAAATTACTACATATTCATACAGAAAAGGGGTTGGAGGATAGATACAATCTACTCATTCTAAAATACAGGTCACTTTATAGCTGATGTCAACAAATACTCTCACAAACTAACTTAATATGCATGGACATTAAACAACCACAGATTATAACATTTACCTACTTTTTTCAAGCAAAAACTCTTGTATTGACTCAAGATAGCAAATATCCAGCTCTGTTCAAATGATGCTTATGGTCACTTTACATGATCTATCACACTATAAGTCAATAAATTCTGAAATGTTTGTGATAAAAAAGTTGTTTAAATCAAAGAAACATCATTAGTTATTGGGTATTCCAAATCAACATACTTCTTTCTGTTCTATTCTATACCAGGGCTCACACTGGCCTCCAAAAAATAGTAGCCAACATTTGAACCTATAAAAAAAATAATAGCCAAAATTGACGCGGACATTTGCGTGCAATTTTAGTAAGAATAAAAACAACAATTTCTAATTTAAATATTTTCTTGATTGCTTTGAAAAGTAGTAGGATCTAGTTGGGGGTACCGGGGGTTCAGGGAAAAATACATAATTTTGGGGGTGTGGGTCCCACTTTAAATGTTTTCAAAGATAAGGCCTTAAAATGCTTCAATCTGATGGATTCTTAAGGCATTTTCTGGACACATATTTTGTTTGTGTAAGGCAGCTTGATCGACATTGTGGACTGGGCAATGGCTCAAGCCCTATTCATGCACACACAATATATAGCGTAAAGTTTACAAAGTCTTTGACTATCTTTCATGTTTATACTTTTTCTTTATATAATTATATCAAGTGTTTTCATGATTCTTTTGACCACAACTGCACTTAAATTGCCCAAAAAGTACAAAACAATCGGGTCGTGAAAATATGTGATATTTGGCATCTAAACACACTAATGAATTATAGCATATTCTAAACAAGTTTATGATGCTTTATTCAATAGATACTAACTTTTTTATGTGTTTTAGAAGGTCTTTACTTACGCTAATGACAGTATGCAAGTAATTGTTTTGTTGATTTTTTAGCTTGCACGTACAGTGTTCACGAAAGACCCTGAATATTCACAGGACAATCGGTCTGGTAAACATGATTTTTTTACAGGACCGGATAATATTCTACCAGACCGAATTCTTTTTAACAAGGCAGTCTGAAAGACAGCTAAATCCCCCGCCACTGCTATGGATAGTGAAAGGGTAAAACCTTTGATTTTAGCTGTGACCTTGACCTTGAACTGACATGGCTGACTCATGAATTCTGCACAACGTCTTGATGAGGTGATCATTTGACCAAAGTTTCATGAAAATCCTTCAAGGGGTTTAGGAGATACAGAGCTGAAACCTTTGACCTTCAGTTGTGACCTTGACCTTGAGTTGACATGGCTGACTCATGAGTTCTTGATGAGGTGATCATTTGATCCAAGTTTGATGAAAATCCTTCAAGGGGTTAAGGAGATACAGAGCAGACACCAAATGGAAGGCTCAAACCTTCGACCCTTAGTTGTAACCTTGACCTTGAGCTGGCATGGTTGACTCATAATTTCTGCACATCGTTCTGATGAGGTAATCATTTGACCCAAGTTTTATAAAATTCCTTCAAGGGTTTTAGGAGATATAGAGCGGACACGAAATGGAAGGCTCAAACCTTTGACCTTCAGTTGTGACCTTGACCTTGAGCCGACATGGCTGACTCATGGGTTCTGCACATCGTCTTGATGAGGTGATTGTTTGGCCCAAGTTTGATGAAAATCCTTAAAGGGGTTTAGGAGATATAGAGCGGACACAAAATGGAAGGTTCAAACCTTTGACCCTAAGTTGTGACCTTGACCTTGAGCCGGCATGACTGACTCATGGGTTCTGCACATCGTCTTGATGAGGTGAGCATTTGACCCAAGTTTTATAAAATTCCTTCAAGGGGTTTAAGAGATATAGAGCGGACACAAAATGGAAGGCTCAAACCTTTGACCTTGAGTTGTGACCTTGACCTTGAGCCGGCATGGCTGACTCATGGGTTCTGCACATCGTCTTGATGAGGTGATCATTTGGCCCAAGTTTGATGAAAATCCTTAAAGGGGTTTAGGAGATATAGAGCGGACACAAAATGGCAGGCTCAAACCTTTGACCTTGAGTTGTGACCTTGACCTTGAACCGACAAGGCTGACTCATGGGTTCTGCACATCGTCTTGATGAGTTGATCATTTGACCCAAGTTTCATGAAAATCCTTCAAGGGGTTTAGGAGATATGGACCGGACACGATTTTGTTACGGACGGAAGCACGGAAGGACGGACGGAAGGACGGATGGAAAGACGGACGGAAGGACGGAAGGACGGACGCAGACCATTCCTATAATCCCTCCGCCACGGCGGGGGATTAATAAATTTGATATCTGATCTTTAAAACTGGTATTTATACATAGTCTATATAGACAGCATTACACAAATTAGAATCTACATCCTTTTAGTTTATTTCCACATATTTATTGAAACAGATTTCAGACATTAAGTTTTCAGGCTGTAAAAAGTCTCCCTGTACTTGGATTCAGTGTTGTTATATTTTCTAATCCTTTGGGACCATGGAGTCCATTCAACATATATGTGTAATAGATTTAGAGTCCCGCAGAAGCCGTTGCTAGGGGGCGTGAGAGTTGTTGCACATTTCATTACCTCTCGCGAACAGACTCAGTCAAAACGAGTCTGCTGTTATTCTTCTTGGTTGCATTCTTTGCTTCCAAAGGATCTTTTTACAGATTTTATTCATATTCATTTGCTATATCATCGCTGTCTTTTCCCCCACAAGTCTATTGTTTGCATCGAGTCACGTTGATGTTGACATATAAAGAGAAAGATGACTTCGGAATTTCTGGAAATTCCCGTCTGGTTCCCGCGTACATAAATAGAGTACCATCCACGATTAGTAAGCATCCAATGATAACGCGCGTTCTTAGAATTGTCGTGACGTCGTGAGGGGTTTCCACTGTTTCTATTTTAAGTACCAATGAAACAAGCGCTTACTAAAATATAGTTTGACATCAATTTCTCGGGATTCCATGTTACAATTTAATGATGAAAGTCAAACTTTTGCGAAATCGTGGAGGACTTTCTTCTTATTTTATCATATTGACCTGCAATTTTTATCGGACACTCGGTCTTGTGAACTTGATATATCACGCCGGACCGGATCAAAATTTACCGGAAATGTCCGACGGCTTTCGCGACCTCTGACGTATCGGCCATGTTTCTAAAAATAGAAACAAGACTGGATTTCCCGATCACTTCTGGGTTTGACATTTATATAATTAGATTCTATGCTAGAATTGTCTTGGCATATCAAAATTAAACTATTAAAAATATCTGGACAGTAATATTTCAACACATTCTCGTTGTTTTCAAATTTTGGAAATTCGAAAAACTTTGAGTTCTTCTCATTTCGAACACTTGCATTTCAGAATAAAAGATATAGCCTATAGATTCTGATTAAAGAATTTTGAAATCGTTGACAATTAGGTCAGTTTATAATATGTTTTCACAGATAGAACTCTAATTAAATTAGCGATAATTATAGATGACAATCTAGGTTTTCATCAGGAAACTGGATTTTAAAATTGTTGTCTGCCAAATCTAGAATTGAGGAAAATTTGCGTTAGCATTTGAAAACGTTCTCAAAAAGTAGCATGCCAGTTCAATCTGATTGATAGCATCACCTTAGATGCTAGATTAGTAAAATTATATTCTTCTGTGACGGTTACGAGCGGTTTAATTGTCGTCTGCACCCCACCGCCTTAGGCAATGTTATCGGCATAGTTGACACGTGTTTGGAATACACGAGGTAATAAATAGTCCGGTTTATCGATTTTCTACACTAGCTGACCGCGGGCTACTTACTTAATAATTATTTATGCAGCTGTTAAATAAAATAATCCTGTCACCAAAATGAAAAAATATTCGCCATTAAAATAAAATAATCGCAAATGGCGATAATGGCGACTGGCAGCATGAGCCCTGCTATACCAATTACTAGTTTATTTGAAAATGTAACCATTTGATAAGCTACTGTGTGTTACATTAAATAATGGACTTTAAAATTCAAAAGTCTTGTCACTATATATAAACAGACAGTACAAAAATGGCACATAACTTTATTAGAAGAGCTCCGCCAAACAGGGCAATATACACCTGATGGATTATATCAGAGGAGGATGGGAGCAAAATTTAAAGACTTAGACTGTTAAAGCCCAAAGGACAGGAACAACAAAGGGAAGAAATTATAAAAACAAGAGCACCTCCTTGCAGGTGCAGACGCTCATCTGATTTTTTTTGTCTCTGTATAATAGAAATATTGTCAAACCCATGATTTTCTAAGTCCAAAAGGGGACATAATTCTTGCAAATAGGCAATGTAGAGTTACGGTACTTGCTGTGCAGAGTCAGTTTTTAATGGCCAATAACTGCTCCAAGTTTTAAAGCAATAGCTTTGATCATTAAGGAGAAAAGCTGACCTAAACGCAAAACTTGAGCAGGAAATCTGATATCCAAAAGGGGCCATAATTCTTGCAAAAAGCAGGATGGAGTTATGTTTCTTGCTGTCAGCTTTTGATGGTGAACAAATGTTGCAAGTTTTAAAGCAATAGCTTTGATAGTTTAGGAGAAAAGCTGACCTAAACACAAAACTTAACCAAAAAATCTGATTTTCTAAGTCTAAAAGGGGCCATAATTCTTGCAAAAAGCAGGATGGAGTTATGTTTCTTGCTGTACAGAGTCAGCTATTGATGGTGAACAAGTGTTGCAAGTTTTAAAGCAATAGCTTTGATAGTTTGGGATAAAAGCTGACCTAAACATAAAACTTAACCAGGCAACACCGATGCCAACGACAATCAAGTGAAGACAATAACTCATCATTTATTTATTAAAAAATCAGATGAGCTAAACCAGGTAACACATAACAAGAGATCACAGAGTGATCTTGGCGCCCACCAATGTGCCATTTTTGAGTGTTCCAAATTTCAAGACTCATTGACTAGCTCAAGGTCAAATTTTCATTTCCATACACAACACTGTACATGTGGTCCAAATTCGAAAGCTGTAGCTTGAGAAATGTGAAAGTAGGTCACTAGATCAATTTCAAGGACAAAGTTCTTTGTACACAAAACTATGCATGTGCATCAAGTTTGAAGGCTGTAGTTTGAGAAATCTGAAAGTAGGTCACTAGGTCAATCTTAAGGTCAAAGTTTTTTTCGGTACACAAAACTATGCAAGTGGTCCAAATTTGAAGGCTGTAGCTTGAGAAATGTGAAAGTAGGTCACTAGGTCAAAATCAAGGTCAAATTTCACTTCAGAACACAAATCTATGCATGTGGTCGAAATTTTAAGCCTGTACCTTCAAAAATGTGAAAGTAGGTCACTAGGTCAAAGTCAAGGTCAAAGTTTGTTGCGGTACACAATCCTATGCATGTGGTCTAAATTTGAAGTCTGTAGCTACAGAAATGTGAAAGTAGGTCACTAGGTCAATCTTAAGGTCAAAGTTCATTTCGGTACACAAAACTATGCAAGCGGTCCAAATTTCAAGGCTGTAGCTTGAGAAATGTGAAAGTAGGTCACTAGGTCAAAATCAAGGTCAAATTTTATTTCGGAACACAAAACTATGCATGAGGTCCAAATTTGAAGCCTGTACCTTCAAAAATGTGAAAGTAGGTCACTAGGTCAATGTAAAGGTCAAAGTTTGTTTCGGTACACAAAACTATGCATGTGGTCCAAATTTGAAGGCTGTAGCTTGAGAAATGTAAAAGTAGGTCACTAGGTCAAAATCAAGGTCAAATTTTATTTTGGAACACAAAACTATGCATGTGGTCCAAATTTGAAGCCTGTACCATCAAAAATATGAAAGTAGGTCACTAGGTCAATGTAAAGGTCAAAGTTTGTTTCGGTACACAAAACTATGCATGTGGTCCAAATTTGAAGGCTGTAGCTTGAGAAATGTGAAAGTAGGTCACTAGGTCAAAATCAAGGTCAAATTTTATTTCGGAACACAGAACTATGCATGTGGTCCAAATTTGAAGCCTGTACCTTCAAAAATGTGAAAGTAGGTCACTAGGTCAATGTAAAGGTCAAAGTTTGTTTCGGTACACAAAACTATGCATGTGGTCCAAATTTGAAGGCTGTAGCTTGAGAAATGTGAAAGTAGGTCACTAGGTCAAAATCAAGGTCAAATTTCATTTCGGAATACGAAACTATGCATGTGGTCCAAATTTGAAGCCTGTACCTTCAAAAATGTGAAAGTAGGTCACTAGGTCAGTGTCAAGGTCAAAGTTTTTTTCAGTGCACAAAATTATGCATGTGGTCCAAATTTGAAGTCTGTAGCTACAGAAATGTGAAAGTAGGTCACTAGGTCAAAATCAAGGTCAACTCATGTCAAGGTTCATCTTGCCACTCAAAAATAAACATGTGGTCCAAATTTGAATGTTGTAGTCATTGACAAGAAGATTTTAAAAGCTTTTCCCTATATAAGTCTATATGAACCATGTGACCCCCGGGGCGGGGCCATATTTGACCCTAGGGGGATAATTTGAACAAACTTGGTAGAGAACCACTAGATGATGCTACATTACAAATATCAAAGCCCTAGGCTTTGTGGTTTGGACAAGAAGATTTTCAAAGTTTTTCCTTATATAAGTCTATGTAAACCATATGACCCCCAGGGTGGGGCCATATTTGACCCTAGGGGGATAATTTGAACAATCTTAGTTGCAGACCACTAGATGATGTCACATACAAAATATCAAAGCCCTAGGCCCTGTGGTTTTGGACAAGGGGTTTTTCAAAGTTTTTCCCTATGTAAGTCTATATAAACCATGTGACCCCCGGGGCGGGGCCATATTTTACCCCAGGGAAATAATTTGAATCATCTTGGTAGAGGACCACTAGATGATGCTTCATACCAAATATCAAAGCCCTAGGCTCTGTGGTTTTGGACAAGAAGATTTTCAAAGTTTTTCCCTATATAAATCTATGTAAATTATGGAAATAAACAAAGGGCCATAACTTACTCATAAATTGTTGAACCAGTCTGATTTTCAGGGGGACACAACTAGGGTACCAATACATCATTCTGACAAAGTTTGGTCAAAATCCCCTCAGTAGTTTCTGAGGAGATGCGATAACGAGAAATTGTTAACGGACGGACAGACCACGGACGCAGAGTGATTTGAATAGCCCACCATCTGATGATGGTGGGCTAAAAATTTGAGGTACCATCCATGTTGTCACACAGAAGAGTGGTCTCGGTTTTTCCCTACGGCCAATAATAAACAAGAGCACCACCGACCAGTGCCATTGTTCATCTGAAAGTGCTGGATGGTATGTAAGAAATGAGTCATAGTTCAAAATTTCTAAGTACAAAAAGGGCCATAATTCTGAAAAAAATGCAAATCAGAGTTATGGTTCTTGGCCTACACAGTCACCTAATGATGATAAACATGTGGGCAAAGTTTCAAAGCTGTATCTCTTACAGTTTACAAGGTGGACCTTTAATCAAAGTTGATGCAAACGATAAAGAAATTGTCTGTAATAAAAACAATGGATAAACAAAGACATTATATATTCAGCCATTTTGGAAGTTATTTCCTTTGTGAAGCAAGTTTGATATGAAGGTAATCTGATAAACATCTGGTCTTGGTTATGTATATTTCTACCTGATAAATATTTGAAATTTTATCATCATGAAAGTAAAAAAAAATCATTCATACATAGAACTTTTCTTCATATTTCATATTCAGCTGCCAATAAAATATTACAAAAACCTGTAGAGAGATTTTCTACCTGAATAAACTATTTATGTGTTATTCACAAGTGAAAACTCATGCCTAGTTTCTTCAACAGACCTTCCTATACTACAAGCCTATAATACCTCATCTGAAGAAATCTAGGGCCCACTTGACTCGCCTAAACTCCAAGAAGACTTACAGTTACTATTTATGTACAATAGACAGTTCTTGTCCTACAAGACCAGCTCGAATTGTTGGTTCATACTATACACAGGTTTAGACAATTTTCCAACTTTAAAACAAATTTGTTTATGCTTTTTCGCTATTCCATTAAAGGGAAACTACTCTCTGCACTAAAACTGTCTTAGCTAAAAAGACTGCCATTACATTCTGTAATTGATGAGAGTGGTTCATTTTTCACACAAACTTAGTGAACCCTTGTTTATTAATCAAGTATCATTTTTAACCGAGATCCAACTGTCAACAGGAAATGCGGCAATGCCACGAAACCAGGTTTTCAACACTTTTCATAAGAATAAACAAGAGTGCCAGAATGTCACAATATACGCCCGTCACAGCAAATTTCTTTACACTAGCACCTGTATTTGCAAATGGAATTTTAATTTTCTAGTTGTTTACAATGTTTTGTTTTTTAGAAATTATTGTAATTCTTTTATTTTTCTAAGTCCACAAAAAAAATCCTTACCAGGTAGAGATACCTTAAAATACACCGAAAATTTGAAAGTAACATCAATGTTGTACCACAGAAAAGTGGTCTTGGTTTTTCCCTATGGTCAATTATAAAAAAGTTACAATGTAAGTTATTTATAGTAACAACTAAGGGAAGTTAATCTTTAAAGAGACCAAAAAAAAAAAAAAAAAAAAAAAAAAAAATTACAAGTCCACAAAAAAATCCTTACCAGGTAGAGATAGCTCAAAATACACCTCAGAACTGGATGTAACATGCATGTTGTACTACAGAAAAGTGGTCTCGATTTTTCCCTACGACTTGTAATGAAAAAGTTACAATATAAGCTATTTATAGTAACAGCAAAGGGAAGTAATTCAAAAGAAGGAACCAGTGCATGACACTCCGTCTCATGATGGTGTACAATTGTGCCAAGTTACATCAAAATCCCTCCATGCATGAAGTAGAAATGCTCCGGACAAAGTCATTCTTGTATCTGACCTTTGGCCTCTAAGTGTGACCTTGACCTTAGACCTAGGGACCTGGTTCTTGCGCATGACACTCCGTCTCATGCTTGTGAACATTTGTGCCAAGTTGTATCAAAATCCCTCAATGCATGAAGAAGAAATGCTCCGGACAAAGTTTTCATTCTTGTATCCTTGACCTCTAAGTGTGACCTTGACCTTACCCCAAGGGACCTGGTTCTTGCGCATGACACTCCGTCTCATGATGATGAACAATTGTGCCAACTTTCATCAAAATCCCTCCATGCATGAAGAAGATATGCTCCGGACAAAGTCATTCTTGAATTTGACCTTTGACCTCTAAGTGTGACCTTGACCTTAGACCTAGGGACCTGGTTCTTGTGCATGACACTCCGTCTCATGATGGTGAACAACTGTGCCAAGTTTCATCAAAATCCCTCCATGCATGTAGAAGATATGCTCCGGACAAGGTCTGTGGATGCCGCCCGCCTGCCCGCCAGGGGCGTTCCCATAATACGTCCCGTTTTTCAAACGGGCGTATAAAAAGTATACTGAATCGCAGTGCACCACTTTAAAGCACAACCCTAACCCTAACCTAACCCTAACCCTATTTTTAGTAACAATGACCTTGACCTTGATCCCAGAAACCCCAAAATCAATCCCAAGCTACAACTTTATATTAGTTTTCTTTACACCAAGTTTCATCATGATAGCTCATTCCTAAGTTAAGTTATTGACCGGAAACCCTTTTTCTATTTTAAGTAACAGTGACTTTGACCTTGACCCCAGAAACCCCAAAATCAATCCCAGCCTTTGTCTTGATATAAGCTACATACATACCAAGTTTTATTCAAATATCTTTACCGAAACAAAAGTTATTGACCGGAAACACCAGTTTGACACCGCCCGCCCGCCCACCCGCCCAACCAACGACATACCCCAATCTAATAACTCAGGTTTTCGTTGAAAACCTGGTTAACAACAAAACTGACAAGAGGTGACACAGTAGGCCTCCCTGCTAATTGCTGGCTGTTTGATCTCTAACATGGCAAGAGGTGACATAGTTGGCCTCCCTGCTAATTGCTGATAATTACTGGCTGTTTGATCTCTAATGTGACAAGAGGTGACACAGTAGGCCTCCCTGCTAATTGCTGGCTGTTTGATCTCTAATGTGACAAAAGGTGACACAGTAGGCCTCCATGCTAATTGCTGATAATTACTTGCTGTTTGATCTCTAACATGGCAAGAGGTGACACAGTTGGCCTCCCTGCTAATTGCTGATAATTACTGGCTGTTTGATCTCTAACAGATTAGAACAAAAGAAACAATCTTTCAAGATCAGTTCAACACTTTGGATGTTTCCTTCATTACATAATTATTTCATTATTATTATAATATTATTTTACCTTAACTCACTGATTGATAGTGGTGCAGAAAACTGTAAAGTCTGATGGTTATTCATTCCAAGTACAATACTTTGATCTTTTTACACCTTTTCAGTTTTGTTTCCTTCCCTTCTGGATTGACCAAAAAAGATTTTCCAAAAAGGCTCGCATCAGGGGTGTGCAGTATACAACGGTGCACATTATACATACTTTTAGGTAATTACTGTATATGACTTAAACACCATAACTATGTCAGAATGTCAAAAAACTTCTATAAAATACTCATTGAAATTCTCTTTAACAACAAAGACCTCTCTTTACCAACAAAGACCTAAGTGTAACTAGAAATATAAGGAAACTCAAACACCTTTTCAATGATATTAATTTCTTTTATCCATAGTACAATGAATTACCTTGATTTCTGACAGGAAATCCAGAATGAATGAATACAAAACCTCTTGTAATAAATGAATGCTGTTTGATCTTTTGTGAATATATTTGTACAAATATCTGTACAATAATTGCTGTAATTAGTATTGTGTGCATTTTGGAAGAAAAAAGAAATAATATCAGTATAAAAATTATACAAAATATTTCCATTCACAGCAAAAATCATTAAGAAGGCCATGAAATATCTGAACCACTCACAGTTTCTGAGAAGAAAAAACTTTTAAAATTTCTAGGAAAAAGTGACCACACCCTCTGGTGGTCATATTATTTTGTTAAATCAGAATAATTTGAACAATCTTCGTAAAGGGTGACCAAAAGAACATCTGTGTAAGATTATTTTAAAATTGAGCTTAGTGACCACATTACTCGCCTGTATTTATTAAGTAGAAACTTTAACAATATTCTTGTCAGAAAACACTTGTGCTATTTCAAAATAATTTCACAGACATTTTCCTTGTGTTTACCAAACTGTTCAAGCAAGCAGTGTAAATCAGATGAGCAATTTAAATCCATCATGGCTCTCTTGTTTGACAAACTGAAACAATCTTGGGAGGGTTTTCTTAAGACAACACTGAATCATAAATGTTAACAACTGTATTTAGCATAAGAAACAAGAGCTGTCTCCATAGGATGACACATGCCCCCGATGGCACTTTGAATGAATATATAGTTATGGCCGATGTTAGAGTTTAGGACCTTTGACCTACGGAACTGGGTCTTGCGCGCGACACGTCGTCTTACTGTGTCCCACATTCATGCGTAGATATTTTAAAATCCATGCATGAATGACAAAGATATGGACCGGACACGCCTATCAATGCACTATCATGAAAAATAACCTTTAACGTCTAAGTGTGACCTTGACCTTTGAGCTACGGACCTGGGTCTTGCGCGTGACACGTCGTCTTACTGTGGTACACATTCATGCCAAGTTATTTGAAAATCCATCCATCGATGACAAAGATATGGACCGGACACGCCCATCAATGCACTATCCTTTAACATCTAAGTGTGACCTTGACCTTTGAGCTACGGACCTGGGTCTTGCGCACTACACGTCGTCTTACTGTGGTACACATTCATGCCAAGTTATTTGAAAATCCATCCATCGATGACAAAGATATGGACCGGACACGCCCATCAATGCACTATCCTTTAATCTCTAAGTGTGACCTTGACCTTTGAGCTACGGACCTGGGTCTTGCGCGCGACACGTCGTCTTACTGTGGTTCACATTCAGGTCAAGTTATTTGAAAATCCATCCATCGATGACAAAGATATGGACCGGACACGAAAATTGCGGACAGACAGACCGACGGAACGACAGACCGACAGACGGTTCAAAAACTATATGCCTCCCTTCGGGGGCATAAAAACCCAAAGAAAACAAGTCAAGTGCCCCTATTTGAAAAATCTGAGCGATCCTTACAAGGATGCTATTGACCAAATTTAAAGAAGATCCGCCAGAAAAAGTCATTTAAAGATATTTATTTTTAGCTATGGTAAGTGTTTCCTTAAAGCTGTTTAAAGGAATCTCTTGTTGTCCAAAATGGGGCTAATTGCCCCTATTTTAACAAAATGAAGCAAGGACCTTACAATGAGAAGAAGTTGTCTAAACATTATTCTATTTTTAGCTCTAGCAGCCCCTAAATAGGGCGAAGTGCCTTCATTTGAAATTTGAGACAGGATCTATTTCTATCACAAGCCCCTAAATGGGACAAGTGACCCCCATTCGAATACAATTTAAAGCCCCCATTCAAATACAATTTAAAGAGGACCTTAGAGAGGACCTTCAGACCAAGTTTATTGAAGATCCATCAAGCAGTTCATGAGAAAATGTTGTTTGAAGGTTTTTTATTTTTAGTTCTAGCAAAGAAAACAAGAGGGCCATTGTGGCCCTATATCGCTCACCTGAGTAGTTGCTTGCTTGAACAAATTTCTTTGCTAAAGCTTCAAAAACAAACAAGAGGGTCATGATGACCCTGGATCGCTCACCTGAGTAATAGGAGCTACATGTTTCAAATGTCAAACTGATGATTTTTAGAATTTTTTTGGAAGATTTTCTGATGTACAATCAAGTAACCCTTGGGGCGGGGCCAAGTTTACCCCGGGGGTCATGAATGGAACAAAGTTTGTAGAAGTCTACTAGGCAATGTAACATATCCAATATCTAAGATCTAGGCCTTCTGGTTTATTTTTAGCAAATTTATGAAGATTTCCCTATATACAATCAAGTAACCCCTGGGGCTGGGTAAATTTGACCCTGGGGGGTCCAGATTTGAATTTTTTTTGTAGAAGTCTACTAGGCAATGCTACACATCAAATATCTAAGATCTAGGCCTTCTGGTTTATTTTTAGAAATTTTTTGAAGATTTTCCTATGTAAAATCAAGTGACCCTATGGGGCGGGGTCAATTTGACCCCGAGGGTCATGATTTGAATTTTTTTTGTAGAAGTCTACTAGGCAATGCTACACGTCAAATATCTAAGATCTAGGCCTTTTGGTTTATTTTTAGAAAATTTTTGAAGATTTTCCTATGTAAAATCAAGTGACCCCTGGGACGGGGTCAATTTTGACCCCAGGGGTCATGATTTGAACAGATTTTGTAGAGGTCCACTAGGCAATGCTACACGTGAAATATCTAAGCTGTAGGCCTTCTGGTTTACTTTTAGAAAAATTTTGAAGATTTTCCTATGTAAAATCAAGTGACCCCTGGGCCGGGGGTCATGATTTGAACAGATTTTGTAGAGGTCCATTAGGCAATGCTACATGTCAAATATCTAAGCTGTAGGCCTTCTGGTTTATTTTTAGAAAAATTTGAAGATTTTTCTATGTACAATCAAGTAACCCCATTGGGCGGGGTCAATTTGATCCCGGAGGTCATGATTTGAACAAATTTTGTAGAAGTCTACTAGGCAATGCTACACGTTAAATATCTAAGACCTAGGCCTTCTGGTTTATTTTTAGAAAATTTTTGAAGATTTTCCTATGTAAAATCAAGTGACCTCTGGGGCGGGGTCAATTTTGACCCTGGGGGTCATGATTTTAACAAATTTTGTAGAGGTCCACTAGGCAATGCTACACGTGAAATATCTAAGCTCTAGGCCTTCTGTTTATTTTTAGAAATTTTTTGAAGATTTTCCTATGTAAAATCAAGTGACCCCATGGGGCGGGGCCATGGCAACCAGAGTTCTGCATGGAATTCAATTCTTTGAATAATTTTTAAGGAAGACCATCTAAGGAACATCCCTGTGAAGTTTCATCAAAATTGGCCTGTTGGTTTAGGAGGAGATGTTGTTTAAAGGAAAGTGTGGACGGACGGCCGGACGCCGGACGGATGGACGCCGGACGGTGAGCGATCACAATAGCTCACCCTGAGCACTTTGTGCTCTGGTGAGCTAAAAATGTAGGCGAGTAGGTCACAGTAAAGATAATAATATAAACTGAAATCTGTATGAAAATTTATACAGTTGGTCCAAATCTCTTTGCTGTAGCTTCAAAAACAAGAAAGTAGGTCAGTAGGTCTTGATTAAGACTATTCAAGATGAGTATTGAAATCTGTATCAAAAATTATACATGTGGTCCATTTCTATGCTGTAACTTAAACAAGAGGGTCATGATGACCCTGGATCGCTCACCAGAGTAATATGTTTCAAATGTCAAACTGATGATTTTCAGAAATTTTTTGGAAAATTTTCCAATGTACAATCAAGTAACCCCTGGGGCGGGGCCAATTTTACCCCGGGGGTCATGATTTGAATAAAGTTTGTAGAAGTCCACTAGGCAATATTACACATCGAATATCTAAGATCTAGGCCTTCTGGTTTATTTTAAGCAAATTTATGAAGATTTCCCAATGTACAATAAAGTAAACCCTGGGGCTGGGTCAATTTGACCCTGGGGGTCAAGATTTGAACAAATTTTGTAGAGGTCCACTAGGCAATGCTACATGTCGAATATCTAAGCTCTAGGCCTTCTGGTTTATTTTTAGAAAATATTGAAGATTTGTTATGTACAATCAAGTAACCCCATGGGGCGGGGCCAATTTGACCCTGGGGGTCATGATTTGAAGAAATTTTGTAGAGGTCCACTAGGCAATGCTACATGTCAAATATCTAAGACCTAGGCCTTTTGGTTTATTTTTAGAAATTTTTGAAGATTTTCCTATGTAAAATCAAGTGACCCCTGGGCGGGGTCAATTTTGACCCTGGGGTCATGATTTGAATAAATGTTGTAGAGGTCCACTAGGCAATGCTACATGTGAAATATCTAAGCTCTAGGCCTTCTGGTTTATTTTAAGAAAATTTTTGAAGATTTTCATATGTAAAATCAAGCGACCCCTAGGGCGGGGTCAATTTTGACCCCGGGGGTCATGATTTGAACAACTTTAGTAGAGGTCCACTAGGCAATGCTACATGTCAAATATCTAAGCTCTTGGGCTTCTGCTTTTTGAGAAGAAGATTTTTTAAGGTTTTCCTATGTAAAATCAAGTGACCCCTGGGGCGGGGTCAATTTTGACCCCGGGAGTCTGATCTGAACAAATTTTGTAGAGGTCCACTAGGCAATGCTACATGTGAAATATCTAAGATCTAGGCCTTCTGCTTTATTTTTAGAAATTTTTTGAAGATTTTCCTATGTAAAATCAAGTGACCCCTGGGGCGGGGTCAATTTGACCCGGGGTCATGATTGAACAATCTTAGTAGAGTCATTAGGAATGCTACATGTCAAATATCTAAGGTCATGGCTTTGGTTTTCGAGAAGAAGATTTTTAAGATTTTTCTATGTAAAATCAGTGGACCCCTGGGCGGGTCCCATTTGACCCGGGTCATGATTTGAAGAAACTTGGTAGAGGTCCACTAGGCAATGCTCACACAAATTCTAAGCTCTAGGCTTCTGGTTTTTGAGAAGAAGATTTTTAAAAGTTTTTCCTTTCGGTTGCCATGGCAACCAAGTTCTGCATGGAATTCAATCTTTGAACAATTTTAGAGAAACCATCCAAGGAACATCCTGTGAAGTTTCATCAAAATGGCCTGTTGGTTTAGGAGGAGATGTGTGTTTAAAGGAAAGTGTGGACGGACGGACGGACGGACGACGAGACGGACGACGGACGGACGGACGGACGGAACGCCGACGTGAGCGATCACAATAGCTCACCCTGAGCACTTTGTGCTCTGGTGAGCTAAAAACGAGAAAGTAGGTCAGTAGGTCACGATTCAAGACAATTCAAGATGAATATTGAAATCTGTGTCAAACATTATACTTGTGGTGCAACTTTCTTTGCCACTGCTTCAAAACAACAAATAAGTCTATGTAAAACAAGGGACCGCCTGGGCGTGGCCTGTATTGACACCAGGGTCATGATTTGAACAATCTTGTAAGAGAACCACTACAGCATGCCACATACTAAATATCTAAGCACTGGGCCGTATGGTTTAAGACAAGATTTTTTTTAAAGGTTTTTCCCTGTACATGTTTATTTAAACCATGAGCCCCCGGGGTGGGGCCATTTTTAACCCCTGGGGAATAATTTGAACAATCTTGGTAAAGGACTACTATACAATGCAACATACCAAATATTAAAGCCCTAGGCTATGTGGTTTAATGCATGAAGATTTTCAAAGTTTTTCTTATATAAGTCTATATAAAATATGTGACCCCCAGGATGGGGCCATATTTGACCCTAGGGAAATAATTTGAACAATCTTGGTAGAGGACCATTAGATGATGCTACCTACCAAATATCAAAGCCCTAGGCCCTGTGGTTTTGGACAAGAAGATTTTCAAAGTTTTTCAGTATATAAGTCTATATAAACTATGTGACCCTTGGGGCGGGCCATATTTGACCCTAGGGGGATAATTTGAACAATCTTGGTAGAGGACCACTAGATTTCGCTACACACCAAATATCAAAGCCCTAGACCCTGTGGTTTTGGACAAGAAGATTTTTAAAGTTTTTCCTTTCGGTTGCCATGGCAACCAGAGTTCTGCATGGAATTCAATTCTTTGAACAATTTTGAAAGGGGGCCACCCAAGGATCATTCCTGTGAAGTTTGGTATAATTCTGCCCAGTGGTTTCAAAAAGATTTTTTTAGAAAATGTTGACGGACACACGATGCACGACGGACATTGAGCGGTCACAATAGCTCACCATGAGCCTTTGGCTCAGGTGAGCTAAAAATGTGTCCCCTAGGGTGTAAACAAGCTTATTCTTTGATCTGACCTGGTGACCTAGTTTTTGACCTCACATGACCAAATTTGAAGGCTGTAGCTACAGAAATGTGGAAGTAGGTCACTAGCCACTCAAACTATACATGTGGTCCAAATTTGAATGTTGTAGGTTATGGACAAGATTTTTAAAGTTTTTCAATATAAGTCTATGTAAACCATGTGACCCCCTGGGCAGGACCATATTTGACCCTAGGGGGATAATTTGAACAATCTTGGTTGAGGACCACTATATGATGCTACATACCAAATATCAAAGCCCTAGGCCCTGTGGTTTTGGACAAGAAGATTTTTAAAGTTTTTACTTTCTGTTGCCATGGCAACCAGAGTTCTGTATGGAATTCAATTATTTGAACAATTTTTAAAGAAGACAATCCAAGGAACATCCCTGTGAACAAGAAGATTTTTAAAGCTTTTCGAGTTCTGCATGGAATTCAATTCTTTGAACAATTTTGAAAGGGGGCCACCCAAGGATCATTCCTGTGAAGTTTGGTGTAATTCTGCCCAGTGGTTTTCAAAAAGAAGATTTTTTTAGAAAATGTTGAAAGACGGACGACACACGCCGGACATTGACCGGTCACAAAAGCTCACCATGAGCCTTTGGCTCAGGTGAGCTAAAAAGGGCCAAGTGCCCCTATTTGAACAATTTTTACCATGACCCTATTAGTTCTAGTGGCCCCTATAAAGGGCCAATCCTCCCATTTGTACAATTTTCGGAGAGGACTTTACAATGATGCTACAGGCTAAGTTTGATGAAGATCCATCAATTATTTCATGAGAGCAAGTTGTTTAACTGTTTCCTGTTTCTAGCTCTAGCGGCCCCTACAAGGAGCCAAGTGCATTCACTCGAACAAATTTGAGAGAGGACCTTGCCAGGATGCTACCAACCAAGTTTGGTGTAATTCTGACATGTAATTTCTGAGAAGAAGATGTTTATGTAAATTGTGGACGATGGATAATGGATGTTGACAACAGATCATCTGCCTATACCAATAGCTCACTCTGAACCTTTGATTCCAATGAGCTAAAAACGGCACGTTTCTGTTAACATTTCCCTTGAGTTGGCAGAACACACAGTTTTTATCTTATTGTTGCTTCTTCATAATATATGCTACAACCGGTGTTAAGCACCATCACAATCAGCTTTTGGACTTATTCAATAAAAACATTTTACCCGAGTTCAAAATCTCCAATTCATGGTCTATGTGGTTGTTTATGTCACCATTCATTGTACCATTTGGTTTGGAACCAACCCTGAAACAAATATTGAGCATTTCATAATGACAACTGTATGATATATCAGTAATATCTTGAAAACAAATCCACTGAAAATCTGTTACCAATTCTTAAATAACTGTAAATTCTCAAATAACTGTAATAATCTGTATGAAGTGTAACAATTCAAGTATATCAACATTCTTGATGTCAATATAAACAGCAGTCATTTCACATATATATTTGGAGCATCAAACCCATACTGGGTTCCAGTAATATCATCTACTTACCTGAATTTCATATCGTGTGCATGACATAATTTATTGTCTGTTGTTGCATCAATTCTTTTATTTAGTTCAGTATTGTCAATATGCTATTGAACAAATTCATAATATCTTCCTTACATTCATACGTGTAGATACATATGGAACAAGAGCTCGTCGAACACGAAATGCCCCCCTTGATGCATTCAGTAATTGCACAAGGAACAGAAATTATATGCTCACTGTAAACAAAAGTTCTATCGTTCTGGTTTAATCTGACCTTGACCTTTAACCTATTAACCTAACAAGAGATTACAGAGTGATCTTGGCGCCATCCACTGAGCCATTTTTGAATGTTCCAAATTTCAAGACTAGCTCAAGAACAAAATCAATGTCAAATTTCATTTCGGTACAAAACAATGTGTATGTGGTCCAAATTTGAAAGCTGTGGCTTGAGAAAAAAACTGTTTTATTTGATTAAACGCCTATTTTTACGCAAAACATATTCAATGGCGTTTTACAAATACATAAAAATACGACAAAAATTAAGATATTTAATGACATATAACATAAATTAGCATAAATACCATTGTGAATAAACTATTTAGTAAGCATTAAAAAAAAAAGATCAGACATCAGGTAAGATTAATAAAATATTAGAATATTAAGATACAGTAAGACAGCTGTTTGTTATTAAGTAAGAATAAGTGGGTTATTGCGACATGTCCAGAAGTAATTACAAACAATTGTATTTTGTATTTGTTATAATATAGTTCATATTCGAATGTATTTACACAATAAAATCATCCAGTTCACGTTACTTCAATTTCTTAAAAAATACAGTCACAGTCTCTAAAAGAGTGCAAAGTAATTTCCAAAATAATGAGTTTTCAACTTCTTTTTGAAAACATCTATTGTGTCTGAGTTCCTTATTTCGAGAGGCAATTCATTCCAGAGTTTAGGTCCAACAGTACCAAAACTTCTGTCGCTGAACGTTTTGCGCTTGTTGAAAGGAACAACGAAACACCCAGTAACGGAGTTTGAAGAACGCAAGTTTCTTGTCTGTGTTTGTTTTATGAGAAGTTCAGAAAGATATTCTGGAGAGTTTCTGACTGAACAATTATACATGTAGGTGAGCATTTTGAATGTGATTCTGGCTTTGATTGGTAGCCAGTGAAGGTCATACAGGGCTTGCTTGGAACTGTCATATTTTCTTCGATTTAGGACAAGTTTTGCACACATGTTCTGAATTCGTTGCATTTTGTTTACTTCGCTTTGAGCAATACCATACAGAATGGCATTACAATAATCTAAATGGGATATCACCAATGACAGGACAAGGGTTTCGGTAGCCTCCTTGGTAAGATATTTCCGGATACATTTTATTCTGAAGTAGTTGAGCATTGCTGTTCTACACTTTCGTTTTACATGCTCTTTTCGATTCAAGTTTTCATCCAGGAATGCACCTAGATATCGAATAAAGCTCACTGATTTCACTTCATCACCTACAATGCATACTTTGTCAGTTGAACACTTACAGAGCTGCTGCCTACTACCAAACATGATGAACTCAGTTTTGGAAGTGTTCATTTTAAGCTTATTTTCATTCATCCAGTTGTTGATTGTTTTAGCACATTGTTCTAGTTCTCGTATTGCCTGGGATTCTACTGTTGGAGATGATGGTTTAAAGCGTTTATTAGCAGTGTGGTCATCCGCAAAGCCGTAAACTGAAATCGACGGCGGAATAACATCAAACAGTGTCCCCGCATATGTCAAATATAGCCACGGTCCTAAGCAGCTCCCTTGTGGAACGCTACAGTTTAATTGGCGTGGAAATGACATGGCTGAATTGACACTTACACGACAACTTCTGGGGCGCAGATAGGAATCAACCCAGCTCAGTGCTGTTCCACGAACGCCATACTGCTTGTTTAACACATCAACAAGAATGTCATGATCTACAGTATCAAAAGCGGCACTGAGATCGATGGCAATTAGCGCTGTAACTTCTTTCTTCTCCATAGCATCCAGTAAATCATTTACAAGACGTAACAGTGCTGATTCGCAAGAATGGTTTTTCCTGTAAGCAGATTGGTTTTTTGGTAGAAGATTGTGTTTGTTTACATGATCATTGAGCCTGAACAGAGCTGCTTTTTCAATTAATTTTGACAGAAACGATAGATTACTAACAGGCCTGTAGTTTGCGAATTCAAGTTCAAGTCCCATTTTCTTCAACAAAGGTCTTACAATTGCCTGTTTCCATTTTGTTGGAAAGATGCCGTCGCGCAACGACAAATTAACCAATTTGGTAATAACAGGCAACAGCTCATCCAAGTATGATTTTAGCACTTTTGTTGGTAGAATATCAAGTTCACATGTTTTTGTCTGTAGTTGGTTTATAAGTTTTCTAACTTCTTCCTCGCTCAGATCTTTAAAACTGTCAAAACAAGGAATATCTTTTTCGCATGGTTGAAACTTATCGAAATGTTTCAACGATTCTCGAATTTTTTCGATTTTATTCATGAAATGATCTGCAAATTTCTCAGCCAGTGTAGTGTCATGTCCAGTTGGCATAGGGTTCTCAGACCTAGTGCCTGTTGTCTCAGATACAAATCTATAAAGCTTTTTCGAGTCACCTTTTGCATTAAGAACTTTTTCACTCAGAGATGATTTTTTCTCATGTTTGAGTTCTTTTTCGTAGTTTTTACGTGCTGTTTTGAAGGCTTCATGCAGATGTGATTGTCTATGTTTCTTCCACAAACGTTCAGATTTGCGAGCCACTCTTTTAAGGTGAAGAAGTTTTTCTGTGAACCAGGGTTTTGGAGCGCGATGGATGATTGTTTTTTCTATAAATGGTGCGTGTGAGTTCATAATCTTTTCTACTGCTGTCTGAAATTCTTCAACAAAAAGGTCGACATTATCACTTTCGACTGTCATTTTTCTCAGATCGCTTGAAAATGTATTCGTATCCATGTCTTTGAAATTTCTAAAGAGCACCACCTCACTTGTTATATTTTCCTTTCTAACATTTGTCACAATTTTGACTGCACAGTGATCAGAAATATATGGACCCTGTTCACAAGAAACTACTTCAACACCATTTACGACTTCCGTAAGGACCAAATCAAGAATGTTGCCACCAGTGTGTGTACTAAATTGTACATGTTGTTGTAAACCCATGGCGTACAAAGAATTATTGAATTCTGTTACTGCATTTTTGTCATCGTGGATGTGAAGATTAAAGTCACCCATGACCATTACATTTGAGTACTGTGATAGTACTCCCTCCATATATTGAAAGAAGTCTGTGACGAACTGGGAACAAGTGGATAAAGACGGAGGTCTGTAAATCCCAACTACATGCATGGTAATGTTCTTGAAAATCAACTGCCAAATACCATATTCAAAACTGTGAGAATTTCCTGCCGAAAGTTTGCGCATGTTTACAGCAGATCTACATGTCAGTGCAACACCACCACCCACCCTATTTTGCCTGTTCGTAACACTCAGTTTGTAGCCATTTTGATTGAGATCAGACGTTTCATATTGGTGTTGTTTGTCGTCCGAAAACCAAGTCTCTGTAAGAAGAGCAAAATCTATCTTTCCCTCGCGTAATAATTGACCAATAAGAACATCCTTGTTTACTGCCGAGCGACAATTTAGCGTCAAACATGTAAGCTGTTCATTTTGTCCATTCAATTTATTTCCATTTTTCTTAGGGTATATAAGGTTGCTTAAGTTTACACCTCTGAAAACCACTGGTTTACCGTAACCACTTTTGCTATTGTTCAAGGATTGTGCCTTCAGGTGACCAGCTCTTTTTCCTCTGTACTGTTTCAATATTCTCAAATCTTTTAACCTTGATAACACAATAGGATTAAGTCTACACCTTGTTGATTGTCCAATTTTGTGTAAGAAATTGCTGTCATACATAATACAAGAGCGCCGCCATGCGGGGCAATATACGCCCGAAGGCTTACAGCATAGGATTGGAGCAAAATTTTAAGAACTTGACTGCTGTAGCCCCAAAGGACTGGAACAACAAAAGGAAAACTTCAAAAAACAAATCTAAGTCCACAAAAAAAAAAATCAAAGTCTACAAAAAAATCCTTATCAGGTATAGGTATGTAAAAATACACCTTAAAATTGGAGGTACCATCCATGTTGTACCACAGAAAAGTGGTCTCGGTTTTTCCCTACGGCCAATAATAAAAAAGTTTCAAAATAAGCTATTTATAGTAACATAAAAGGGAAGTAATTCAAAAAAAAAAAATTATTGTAAGTACAAAAAAGATATCTGCCAAATAAAAACAAGACCACTGCAATGCAGAGCAATATACACAAAGCAAAGTCATATATGACCTTTGACCCTTAAGTGTGACCTTGACCTTGAAGCGAGTCATCCGGAACATGCGCTCTGCACATCGTTACAATATGGTGAACATTTCTGCCAAGTTTCTTTGAAATCCTTCCAGCAGTTCAAGAGTTACAGAGCGGACACGAAACAAACTGATATGACTTTTGACCCCTAAGTGTGACCTTGACCTTGAAGCAAGTCATCCGGAACATGCGCTCTGCACGTCGTCTTGGTGTGGTGAACATTTGTGTCAAGTTTCTTTGAAATCCTTCGAGGGGTTCAAGAGTTACAGAGCGGACATGAAACAAACTGATATGACCTTTGACTCCTAAGTGTGACCTTGACCTTGAAGTGAGACATCCAAAACATGCGGTCTGCACATCGTCTCGGTGTGGTGAACATTTGTGTAAAGTTTCCTTGAAATCCTTCAAGGGGTTCAAGAGTTACAGAGCGGACACGAAATTGCTAACGGACAGACGGACAGACGGACGGACGGACGGACGGACAGACGGACAGACGGACACCAGCGTCATAACATAATACGTCCCTTCGGGCGTATAAAAATCCATGACTGAAAACTACAATGGTGAACGAAAGTTCACAAAGTGTTTATCAATAATAAATATTTCAAGTTTATATATGTGATTGTTTCTGATGCTGATTCTGGATCAACACATGCAGCAATCCAAAATATAATGACACAAACACATCAAGCACACATTCACAAAACTACACTCCAAAAATCACGTCTCTACTCCCACTATTAACGACAACAAAAATTAAATGTGAAAGCAGGCCACTAGATCAATTTCAAGGTCAAAGTTCATTTCGATAGACAGAACAATGCATGTGCTTCAAATTTGAAGGCTGTAGCTTGAGAAATGTGAAAGTAGGTAACAGGTAAAAATCAAGATCAAATTTTATTTCGGAACACAAAACTATGCAAGTGGTCCAAATTTGAAGCCTGTACCTTCAGAAATGTGAAAGTAGGTCACTAGGTCAATCTCAAGATCAAAGTTCATTTCAGTACACAAAACTATGCTTTGGTTCAAATTTGAAGGCTGTACGTAGCTTGAGAAAGGTGAAAGTAGGTCACTAGGTCAAAATCAAGGTCAAATTTTATTTTGGAACAAAAAACTATGCATGTGGTCCAAATTTGAAGCCTGTACCTTCAAAAATGTGAAAGTAGGTCACTATGTCAATCTCAAGATCAAAGTTCATTTCGGTACACAAAACTATGCATGTGGTTCAAATTTGAAGGCTGTAGCTTGAGAAATGTGAAAGTAGGTCACTCGGTCAAAATCAAGGTCAAATTTTATTTCGGAACACAAAACTATGCAAGTGGTCCAAATTTGAAGCCTGTATCTTCAGAAATGTGAAAGTAGGCCACTAGGTCAATCTCAATATCAAAGTTCATTTCAGTACACAAAACTATGCTTGTGGTTCAAATTTGAAGGCTGTAGCTACAGAAATGTGAAAGTAGGTCACTAGGTCAAGATCAAGGTCAACTCATGTCAAGGTTCATCTTGCCACTCAAAACTATACATGTGGTCCAAATTTGAATGATGTAAGTTATGGACATGAAGGTTCTAAGTTTTTCCCTATATAAGTCTATATGAACCATATGACCCCTGGGGCGGGGCCATATTTGACCCTAGAGGGATAATTTGAACAAACTTGGTAGAGAACCACTAAATGATGCTACATTACAAAATATCAAAGCCATAGTCTTTGTGGTTTGGACTAGAAGATTTTCAAAGTTATTCCCTATATAAGTCTATGTAAACCATGTGATTCCCAGGGCAGAGCCATATTTGACCCTAGGGGAATAATTTGAACAATCTTAGTAGAGGACCACTAGATGATGTCATATACAAAATATCAAAGCCCTAGGCCCTGTGGTTTTGGACAAGAGGTTTTTCAAAGTTTTTTCCTATAAAAGTCTATATAAACCATGTGACCCCCAGGGCAGGGCCATATTTGACCCCTGGGAAATAATCTGAACAATCTTGGTAGAGGACCACTAGATTTTGCTACATACCAAATATCAAAGCCCTATGGTTTTGGACAAGAAGATCAGAAACCATTTTAACAGTTCCTGGCCAATGTGACCTTGGCCTTTGACCTAATGACCTCAAAATCAATAGGGGTCATCTGCTGGTCATGGCCAACCTAACTATCAATTTTCCTGATACTAGGCCCAAGCGTTCTAGAGTTACTGCCTGGAAACCATTTTACTGTTCCTGGTCACTGTGACCTTGACCTTTGACATACTGACCTCAAAATCATCTGCTGGTTATGACCAACCTCCCAATCAATTTTCGTGAACCTAGGCCTAAGCGCTCTTGAGTTATCATCCGGAAACCGTTTTACTGTTCAGGGTCACTGTGACCTTGACCTTTAACATACTGACCTCAAAATCAATAGGGGTCATCTGCTGGTCATTACCAACCTCCCTATCAACTTTCATGATCCTAGGCCCAAGTGTTCTTGAGTTATCATCCGGAAACCGTTTTACTATTCAGGGTCACTGTGACCTTGACCTTTGACATACAGACCTCAAAATCAATAGGGGTCATCTGCTGGTGATGACCAACCTCCCTATCAACTTTCATGATCCTAGGCCCAAGCGTTCTTGAGTTATCATCCGGAAACGGATTGGTCTACATTCCGACCGACCGACCGACCGACCGACCGACCTACCGACCGACATCTGCAAAACAATATACCCCTCCTTCTTCGAAGGGGGGCATAATAAAAAGGTTATTACCTTATCTAAAGTCATGCAATATTTTCCCTGCAGAACTCGTGCATATTTCCCAATACAAAGCAAACTAGAGCTACTTTTGAAAAAAGCGCATGTCTCCCACAACTGCCTAATCATCTGAATAGTAGTATATGAGTCAATCATGCACTAAAACCTCAACTGCCTAATCATCTGACATGATTAAATCTTGGGGACGAATATACTACTACCGTATAGCGGGTTAATTCTGCGGGCAAAAAATTCTGTGGTTTTGCCCTAAAATGGACCTAGTTTATTTCTGCGTTTTTTATTTCTGCTACCTTCGAGAAAAGCAGGAATTAATTTTTGCAGTTTGCATAAACCAGAAGTAATTCTGCGCATGGGAAATAGCTACCGCATTTACTATGTCATAATTAACGACTCAAATGCATATCGTTCTCGTCAGTTATGTCTTGGTGGCATTATGTAGGTCGGAATCTAGGACAGTGAAGTTGGCCCAGCTGATTTATGTTTAAATTTGATTTCATTTCATCAGCGTGCATGATCAGAATTCAGAGTTAAAAATAAATACTGTAGGTCTAGTACCGGTAGAAAAATTTACAATTTATATACAAATATATGCAATATATATTTTATTTTCCCAAATTTATATAACGTTTGTCAAACTTTTCATAAACCTAGCGCGTTTTGTGATATACACTTTTAAAGATTACACGCCCGAAACGGTTACCATTCATTCGTGGACAATAGATTGATACAATAACAAAAGCAATCAACCACGTTGTGAATAACTTGATAGCAGACGAAAAACTCGTGAGATAAAGATAACGGGTCATTATATTAAAGACCTGCTCCAGTCCTACCTTTTAACCTTAAATTGTCACTGAAAAAGCATGAAAATCCCGACTATGAACTATGAAATAAAGTGTGGCACGTGGCTGTTAACTGTTACCTACCGTAATCAAGGGTTGCATACACACAATAGAATTTGAATAGCCGCGGAGCATAGCTTTAAGCGAAATATCAAAGTTTTATTTCTGCGTCAAAAAATTCTGCTGACAGTTTAAATGTGCGGAATTTATTTCAGCGTGACAGCCTCGAACCGCAGAATAAGCAGAAATAAAACCCGCAGAATTAACCTGCTATACAGTATTCACATTAGTAGCATATGGGTCCTTTATGTCCCCAAGACCTGAGCGATTTTCGATAATTCAAGTGCCTGGGCCAATTTGGCTAGTTATCTAACTTGGCCGAGGACTTATTGGCAAACACATTTTGTTCTAGTTTGGTGAAGATCAGATGAGAAATGTTCGACTTAAAGAGTGCGGACAAGATTTGTGACAGACGGACACAGACAGACACAAAGTGGTGTGGGAGACATAATAACTTATAATTATTCTAATCAAGCAATGTGACTTGAGTTCTATCAGTTTCTTTAATCAGTTATCTTTCCATCTGAGATCTAATGTTGGTAATTTTTACATCGGTTACCTTTACATCTAAGATCTAATGTTGGTAATTTTTACATCCGTTACCTTTACATCTGAGATCTAATGTTGCTAAACTTCGTGTTGGTTACCTCCATGCTGGTAACCTTTCAGTCGAGATCTACTGTTGGTAACTACCTAGTCACTTCTCAGTGATCCCTTGAGTAAATGACTGTAAACTTCAGTTATATCTATGATGATGATGTATGACAAAAATAAAAGATAAAGCAGCTACAATATTAACTTGCTTTCTTTCAGGGATTCTCTAGCACTGTGTGAATTGTGGGTAAACCTGTGAACTGATCTAACTAAGGTGTGTATATCAAATTACCACCCATCACTACTGTATTACTTAAAACAGACATAAGGATACTTTTCTGCATCAAAAAACCTCAACTTCAACTCCATAAAGGCATTATTTTACTCACCTGACCTATTTCTTAAACCTTCTGACAACATTTCATGTAGATCAGGTAAAAAATGTGGCCTGTAAAGTGTTAAAGACCTGCTCCAGTCCTACCTTTTAACCTTAACTTGTCACTAAAAAAGCCTGAAAATCCTGACTATGAACAGTGACGCCTGTCAAAAGAGAGTCTATTTTATATCAAATTCTACATAAAATACCTGTGGTTTTGCCTGCTATAGTGTGGCTCATGGCCATTAACTGTTACCTATTGTAATCATGGATTGCATACACACAACAGAATTTGAATAGCCGCGGAGCAGGGCTTTAACAAATTCGAGGGCTTGGCACAAAACTATTGTATCTTGTTCTTTATTTATATATACTTACAATAGTTTTGCACCAAGCCCTCGCAATGTTTTTCTATGATTAAACCTAGTAACCTACATTTTTACCACAGATGACCTGGTTTCAAACTTGATCTAAGTAATGTTTTGATGGAGAGAAACATTCTGAGCTGGCTTCATGAAGATTAGGTAGAAAATCTGGTCTCAACATTTTTCTATTATTTCACCTAATGACCTGATTTTAGATCCATGATTGCCTAGTTTAGAATCTGATCTAGATTTCATCAAAACAAACATTCTGACCCAGTTTCATGTAGATCAGATAGAAAAGATTGCCTCAACATTGTATGCAATTTTGATTTGACCTAGTGAACTAGTTCTTAACCCCTACATAACCTAGTTTCTTACTCAACCTAGACTTCATATAAACAAAGATTCTGACTCAGCCTTGTCTCAAGCATTGGTGAGCACCTGGGTAGAACTACCGACCTTCAGCACACCTATTGGCTTCTTCACATGAAGAATTCTACACCCCAAGGAAGGTTTTGAACCCACATCAGTAGGGGCAAGTGACTTAAAATCAGTGACCTTAACCACTTGACCATGGAGACCCCCACTTATATTTTAAATTCATTACTGTTTCTATAGAAGAGCTCACCGTGTAAGTTCCAATACCAACTGGTCTGTGGCTGTCTTTATGAGTTGTTGAGCACTTTGATGTTCTAGTCCTTTTGTTTTCTGTCCATTTATACTCTCCACATAATCTCCCACTTGGATGCCTTCATTGTATGCCTTACTGTTTGGATTAATCTGAAATAACAACATTTATGATATAAATTATATACGGTAGAAAATAGAGAACACTTGTGCTAATCTGGAACTTCCTGGAGCACATATTGTCCTGTGATCTCTGGAGAAAGGTAGTGGATGCATAATGACAATGTTGTATTTTTTTCAGCATTCTTCATCTGTTCCTTCTCATCATTTGAGCTCAAATCCCAAGATTTTCAAATGTACCTTTACTGATAAATACTTCTTCAAATGGAATTTCAAAATTTTGTGCAAGTTAAAGGAGTTCATCACAATATTTTGTGCGCAGCTCATTCGCGCAGCAAGCGATATCTACTGTAAAAGTCAGAATTCGCCGCCGAAAGTGCATAATTGTCGGATATGCAGCGCACTCGCGCAAAATATATCGTATTTACTGACAATATAGGTCGTGCATCCATATTTTACCTTTAAAGTGATGGTGTTTTATTGGAGGAGTAGTTGTAGGAAGTGCTCGAATCGAATACATTGTGGACAGCCAATTTGAAAGTAAACTATTTCGTCCAGTAATGATGCAGCCGACTCCAAGTCAAATAAAATTCCAGAAAATTTTAACGTAGATATATCTCCTTCAAGTTCAAATGTGACTTCCTAAAAAAGTTGTTATACTTTTTGTGCCCCATCCCGCATTTCACGTAGTAAGACCAGAGTTATGGCCCTTGATAGTCAAATTGTACATGAAGGGTCTAAACATTTGTGTCGCATGTACCTCAAAATTATATGCGCCAAGAGTCATGAAACCATACAAGAATTAAATTCAGCATGCGAAGTTGTGCACCAGTTGGTTGGTTGTTTTGGGTTTAACGCCGTTTTTCAACAGTATTTCAGTCATGTAACGGCGAGCAGTTAACCTAACCAGTGTTCCTGGATTCTGTACCAGTACTAACCTGTTCTCCGCAAGTAACTGCCAACTTCCCCACATGAATCAGAGGTGGAGGACTAATGATATCAGACACAATGTCGTTCATCAAATAGTCACGGAGAACACACGCCCCGCCCGAGGATCGAACTCGCGACCCCGAGATCCGTAGACCAACGCTCTTACCTATTGAGCTAAGCGGGCGGGCTGTGCACCAGTGCTTTTATTTGAGGTTTCACTCAATAAAAACAGAATTATGTCCCTTGATGTGGTCAAATATATACATAGATGGGATGTTAAAGCTTGTGTAGCAAGTATCTCAAAAAGTATTTGACCTAGAGGCATGCAACCTTAAAGGAGCATTATTCCGCATGTGAGTAAGAATATTGGTTAAGGAACTGATAATAACATTGTGCAATTTGTTTTGTAAGAAAAAAAAATGTCCATAATTTTAGGTGGGTGGGGTAATGAAAAAATACTTTTGTGGGCGCAGTGAATATTTTTTAATTTTTCTTGAAAACAAGCACGGGTTGATATTATTTTTTTGGTTTAGTTTTTTTTGTCTTAGTTCTAGCTTACATAATATAAAATTTGGAAAAATTCTGTCCGCTAGATTTTTCATATCATTAAGAAATACTTCGTGTTTTTCTCAGTTTCAGATACTTTCGACATCTGTCAAGAGTAATTTTTCTGAGTTAATATATCTATATGTTGACATTTTATGTATAGTTATAGTGGTGTTATTTATTCGGATGCATAAACAGTAACATCAGAATGAAACTCCGAATAAATAATTGTTTGCAGTAGTTTTATTATGACATGTATGTACTGTTTCTTCAGACAAAAATACCGATTTGGTGTTCTTAATAAACTTTGAATATTGAAAAAAGAAGCACGGGTACCTATTATTTTTATTTTTTATATTAACTTGTCATACATCAATCTATAAATACGCAAAGTTACAAAAAATTCTGTCCGCTAGAAATTATTGTGAAAAACATCTTTAAATCTACACTGAAACACACCTTGTAAACCAGGACTTTCACCTTGCAGTTACATTCTTGCAAATTCTGTCCCATTAATGGAAACATGTGTTAATGACTTCTTATTTTTAAAAAATTCAAACATTAAATCATAGAAAGAGTTTTTTTACTATTACATGCATTGCATTCCAGAAAAAGGCTGCATAAAAGGGTCACACTTTTGGAGAGGTCAACAATTTTAAAAACTGTTACACATCATCATTTTGATGCATTTACAATAATGTCCCAGTGCTGAAATTTCACATAGCCAGGTTTAATATAGTATTCAGCTATTGTTTATTTTTATTTCTTTACAAATGGCATTCTTTTTTTAAAGGGGAACAAGTTTTTGAGAATATGCTAAGTATCAAGTTGTACAGTAAAGCACATATTGGACAGGTAGATTGCGAGTACATATGTTGCTCTTAGAGCGAAACTGGTCTATCTGCTTCTATTTCTATATATAGATAGACTAGTTTTGCTCTAAGCCCTTATTATACCAAAAGTTCCTGTATAATTGTAAAATCTCCTGACGGACAGTGAAGTTATGAGGGCCAGACACAATAGAGACAGTCAATGTATATGTCCCTCTTTTATGCTGGAAACAGTGATGATTGCATTATATTTTTACAGAGTCAGTATCTCTTTAAAGTCCTTTATCAAGAATGAAAAAAAAAAGATTATAATCATCTGTCAAAATTATAATGTGTCACAAAAGTATGGCAAAATTACTTAAGATTGCATGATTCACATGCACAACAGAAATGCCCATCTTCTTGGAAAGAAACGACACAGACTTGAAGTATATTGTGAGAATTATTATAATTGCTAACTGTATTCTCTGTGCCAAAAACTGCACTACTTATAATATACACTACTCATAATTACCTACTATTCCTTTTACATGAAATTCAATATCCTTCATGTAAATATTATATTAAATGGATGATTTGTTTAGTTGCAATCTAATCCCATGCAGCATTTGAATTTATCGCAACCACTCAAATCCAACACTGTTTTACAGAAATATCGTGACTTTTAATAACTTCACTATTTCACTATTTCACTATTTTCAGTAATACGAAAGACCTAAGATTGGCACACATGTATAATTATCTTGTTTAAAACAGGTATAACGAAAAGCGAAAAAACCATGTGCACATCTTGAGAGTGAAGTATCTACAGCTGTACAGTGGGTTCACTGGAGGTAGACTACCACACCTTGAGAAACTGTACAACACCATCAATTTGTGTTGGGAATATTTTCATATCTTCTTTATGCATAATTGAACTTAAATTTGAGATTGCTTTAGTAAAAGACCTGAGCTCTCCCTGCACTGCAATTCAAGTTGACAGTCACTGCTTCAGACCATCTGCCAAAGGCATTTCAATGAAAGACAATACTTACTTAAATGATAAATATGTCCCTATAATTGTTTTATCAGTTAATAAAATATGGGCAGGAGTTGGATACATAATAATTAAATCAAGAGAGTGTAGCATTTTACAGCACTACATTTTATCTCAATATGTCATTTGTTGGGCCATATGCTGTTATGAACACCTCCCCACGATTGGAAAGCGTTGCATAACGGAACTTTCCGATATTCAGTAAATTATAATTAAAGTATTAAGCAGTTACTTCTGTGGAATTTTATTTTCAATAACATCTAAAGTCTGATATAAAAGAAATCAGAACTAAATACTTTGAACAGAACGTATCTTTTATTTCACCCAGGCATTTTTCAATACAACAAGGGGAATATAGCACAATGTTGATATAACATAAAAATTTAAAGACAGTGCGTGAGTCTGTAGGCGGAGCTTAAATTTTTAAACAAAAAATAATTTCAAACACTAACACCTTGGGTGGCCTTGACCTTGGGTATACTGCATAAAAAGGCTTTGTTTGTATGCTGCACAATGTTTATGTGAAGTTACAGTAAGATATAAGCAAAAGCAAAAGTAAAAAAGATGTGACAGAAACAAAGGTTGCCGAAAAACTTTAACCAAGAAAGCCAACGCCGAAGCCTGGGCGAGTAAAATAGCACCCTTATTCTCCAAACAGTGGAGCTAAAATATAAAGAAAAACAAAGTGTCTTGTCATACTGAGCATAATAAAGCAATAAATATATATTTTTCTCGTATGTTAGCGGAAACACGCATACAGATTCTATTTCTTGTCCAAGGCAAGGACATGGTTGGTGAAATAAGACTATTAAATACTGTTTGACAGTCGCAAGTAAAATACAACACAAAACTTATATTTATTATTTCAATGAGTACACTGTATGACCCTTACAAGCCCAAACACTTCATCATTTCTTTATTGAATAGGCCTACAGTGTTATGGCGAATAGTGGAACAGTTTTATATCAAGTTTTGCGACTAGGCGGCCAGTGCGTAATTCAGATGCATATTGGATTAAACAATATTTCAACTATTCAGGATTGTATAATGCATACATGTATTTGTAGGTACAAACTCATGTGCATGGATTGATAATGAAACATTCAGAAGCGGTTCTGACACGAACTTCTTTCGCAGTTCCAAAATAATGGGCAGTTTTAGCCCGAATGCTTCGTCTTTTGCTTTGACCATCTGTGTTTTTGGTGAAATTTAATTTCAAGCGTTAATGTCTATTTAACGACTGTGTGTTGCTGAGACATTTATCATCCACTGAAAAATGTATACAACAAGAAAATTTATTTCAAATAGTCAGAGAAAAACATAAATATACTTTCTACCGACAGCTTCCAAAGATTTGAAAAAAGAAAGTGAACGCCTAGTTTTTGGCAACTTCCGTTTGGACGTACAGAGAGTCTATACACTGTGAATTTTGGTACCAGTGTATCAATCCTAACAAAAGTTATCAACCAGAAATCAATAAAAACTGTTAACAATTAAGCAAAAATCACATTATCAGTGAATCACTTAAACATGTTTTCTGGTCTAAGGCATATCCCAGTTGTCTGAAGAATTATTTCTCTTAGTGGACTGAAGTATTCCATCTGTTATAAATGTTAAAACTCTGCAAAAACATGTTTCAGGTATTCAGCTCTGGAAACAATTAACACTTCCTGTTTCACTTCAAACAAGCCCAGTCAATCCACAGCCACTGAATGATTTGCAAAAGCATGTAGGTAAAATGGATAATCCACATACACTGGACCATACCTTGACTGACTTTACACTTTCTCTTATCAAAGATAAATAAAACAAGAAATATCGATAAAACCGATGGATGCTCCCCAAAATTTGCATATTAAAAGAACAAAAGTTGAATTTACTGACTTTGCACATTTAGTTTAAAGGGCAATATCTCACTGAAAACTCATTCCAAAGGATAATGAAAAAATAAGCGGGAATCATCCTATGAATTTTTGCTGAATTTCAGGCAGTGGTTGCTGAGAAATATTCCCGACTATGATGGCGCTATAGTTTACTAATGTTGAATAATCAAAGGGCAATCAATCAGTGAAAATCATCCAACCAAAACATGATCATAATATGTGCATCTCCTCTTGTTAATAAAGCTTCCTATGAAGTACAGCTAAATTCAAAACAGTGGTTGCTGAGAAATATTCCAGAAAAAAATTGTACTTTAGTATACTACTGTTGAATAATCAAAGGGCAATAACTCGATGAAAAATCTTCTGATAAAAACAAGAAGATAATATGCACATTTCCTCTTGATAGTGAAGCTTACTATGAAGTATGGCTAAATTCCAACCAGTGGTTCCCGAGAAATACTCCAGACAAGAATAATACTATAGGTAGCAGGGTACATTTGGATTCGAACATTTTGGGCACGGCCAGGCTTACATGTAGCGAGTCGTAATATTGCACTTCCCTATTGTGCAGAATCAGAGTGGCCACTTTATAAATTGTGTGCATGTTTTGTGCTTTTAATTAATCACAAAATCAGGACTCTCATACAAGAATACAGAAAGCTATCAAAACGAAAGTTGTACCCCACCCATTAAAAATAACATGCCAAAATCATCAATTTTGCACTTTTTGAACAGCCTGCAATGATCCCGTTGCAGGAACAATGTCCAATTTTTTGGCATTTCTCAATTCAATACGCCCTACTGAACTACAGGATATTAATGGAATGTCGGCCTAGCCATCTCGTTTTTTCACAAAATAGCAAAAATGTACCAGAGTCCGGCAAAACAGCAAAATTTATTCTACCCCTAGATCTACGTTTTGCCCTATATTTTGCATGAAGGTAGGATAAAAGTTGTTAATAATGGCAAGCCTCGCTCCTTCCAGGACCATATCTAGCCTCGTCTGAGAAACCCTTTCTCGAAAGACAGTAACCTGTTATTCTATAAGCAGTCTATAAGCATGTTTCCCAAGAAGCAGTCTCAGTGCACGTTTCCCCCAGAAACAGACTCAGAACATGTTTCCCCTGAAACAGTCTCAGTGCACATTTCTGCACAAAACAATCTCAGTGCATGTTTCCCCACAAAACAGTCTCAGTGCACATTTCCCCACTAAACAGTCTCAGTGCACATTTCCCCACTAAACAGTCTCAATGCACATTTCCTCACAAAACAGTCTCGGTGCACATTTCCCCACTAAACAGTCTCAGTGCACGTTTCCCAGGAAACAGTCTCAGTGAAGGTTTTCCCTGGAAGCAGTCTAAGTTCATGTTTCCCCAGAAACAGTCTCAGCCCATGTTTCCCTGGAAACAGTCTAAGTTCATGTTTCCCCAGAAACAGTCTCAGCACAAGTTTCCCCTGGTGTTTTTGTTTCTATATTGAATGAAATCTTCTTGTAAAACTAAACTAAGTTGGAATGAATCCATGTACTGTGTAAGGAAGACATAAAAGTGGTGCCAGGGAGCACTAATAAACTGTCCAGTTTCATGTTCCCCATGTACAACATGGTTTGATATCCTGCCAGAAATCATCAATAACAGGTAGTCTGGTTGTACAGACCTGCTAGGGATAATCACCTACAACATGACAGCAAGTGCTTCTGCCAGCTTTATATTTTATGTCAATATAAGGACATTGCTGAAACCTAATGACCCTTGTCTTACAGGTTCAGAACCAGGATGGTTTACTATCCTATTCATTATGAAATGCTGGACTAGAAGATAAGTACACAAAGATATATTTTGATCATTCTTGAAGTGCATCCAGTGTGGTGACACCAATGTGGACTTCAAGTAGAATGAATATTTAATCTGACCACCCCTCCTCCGTGGCACTTTATTGTCTTATGTAATTGATGCATTACTCTGTACAGAATTATACTAAAAGGAGTGTACATAAATTTTTATTGAACATACAAATTTCTGAAATACCTTTACAATTATATCTGTGTACCTATTTCCTAAAATTTTATAGTCCAAGAGCAGATGCTTATCTCAGGTGAGTTAAACAGTTCCCATCCCAAAATTCCAGAATTATATCATCAAATGATATAACATCAGACTGGTTCAATTAAATGGTGGGATTTCCAAATAAATCTTCATTACAGAAAAAAAAACATTAAAAAATACCACAGATGCAAGCACATTAACCTAACAAGGGTCAGCTAAGGTGATCTGACTCTCAGAAATTTTATTTTACTATCTACATTAAATCTATACATCTCCACTAAATAATCAAGCTTATCAGAACTGGCAGCTGAGGCAGTGATAAGGTTATCTACTGGTTACATCCTGATTACAGATCAGATCAGGTTTCTGTCTATAAATAATGTTTCATAGGCATTCTTATAAAACCTTATGAATGAAAAAGCCCTTGAAGATAAATTACTCATATATACATAAAAGATATACTGTAATACTATGTGCAAACATCTTTGAGATGCAAATACAGGACAGTTTCCAGCACAATGTAAATGCTGCTCTGCCTCCACCAAAATGCGGATACTGTACTGTGGATACTGTACTGTCCTTTCCAAAATGTGGATATTGTATTGTCTCCTCCATAATGTGGATACTGTACTATCCAAAATATGGATACTGTACTGTCCCTTCCAAATTGTGGATACTGTACTGTCCAATACTGTATTGTCTCCTCCATAATGTGGATATTGTACTTTCCCTTCTAAATGTGAATACTGTACTGTCTCCACCATAATGTGGATACTTTATTGTCTCTTCCAAAATGTGGATACTGTACTGTCTCCTCCATAATGTGGATAAGGTACTGTCTCCTCCATAATGTGGATAAGATACTGTCTCCTCCACAATGTGGGTAAGATACTGTCTGCTCCATAATGTGGATACTGTACTGTCTCCTCCATAATGTGGATACTGTGCTGTCTCTTCCAAAATGTGGATACTGTACTGTCTCCTCCATGTGGATCCTGATACTGTGTCACCTCCATAATATTGATATACTGTACTGTCTCCTCTATAATGTGGATATGATATTGTTTTCTAGATAATACAGATACTGTACTAGCTGACTCCACCTTTATGTGGACATAATGTACTGACTTCTCCATAATGTGGACACTGTATTGTCTCCTCCATAATGTGAATACTGTACTATCTCCTCCATTATGTGAATATGTACCATCTCTGCCACATTTTGAATATGGATCTCCTTGATATGGTGGATATACTGCACTGTTTTCTCCATAATGTGGATATTGCACTGTCTCCTCCATAATGTGGATATACTGAACTATCTTCACCAAAATGTGAATACTGTATGGTCTCCTCCTAAGCAGATACCTAAATGTCTCCTCCATGACATTAACACTGTACTGTCTGCTCCTTAAGTGGACACTGAACTGTCAAAATATGAATTCTGAGCTTCTTTCTTCCTAATGTCAATACTGAATTGCCTATTTCTCAATCAATAACAAAATATCCCCTCCACACTGTCAGCACTGAACTGCCTTCTTCAAAATGCCAACACTAAACTGTCTTCTTCCCAATGCCAACACTGAACTGCCTTCTTCAAAATGCCAACACTGAACTGCCTTCTTCAAAATGCCAACACTAAACTGTCTTCTTCCCAATGCCAACACTGAACTGCCTTCTTCCTAGTGCCAACACTGAACTGCCTTCTTCCAAGTGCCAACACTGAACTGCCTTCTTCCCAGTGCCAACACTGAACTGCCTTCTTCCCAATGTCAAGACTAAAATGTCCCTTCCATAATGTCAACAATGAATACCTTCTTCCAATTAACAATAACAAAATGTCCCCTCCACACTGTCAACACTGAACTGCCTTTTTCCCAATGCCAACACTGAACTGTCTTCTTCCCAATGCCAACACTGAAATTCTTCCCAGTACCAACACTGAAGTGCCTTCTTCCCAATGCTAACACTGAACTGCCTTCTTCCCAATGCCAACACTGAACTGTCTTCTTCAAAATGCCAACACTGAAGTGCCTTCTTCCCAATGCCAACACTGAACTGCCTTCTTCCCAGTAACAATAACAAAACTGCCTTTTCCCAGAGCCAACACTGAATTGTCTTCTTCACAATGCCAGTGCTGAAGTGCCTTCTTCCCAGTGCCAACGCAACAATAACAAAACTGCCTTTTTCCACAGCCAACTCTGAACTGTCTCCTTCACAATGCCAACGCGGAAGTTCCTTCTTCCCAGTGCCAACACTGACCTGCCTTCTTCCTAGTGCCAACACTGAAGTACCTTCTTCCCAATGCCAGCTTGAACTGCCTTCTTCCCATTGCCAACAAAGATCTGCCAACACTGAACTGCCTTCTTCCCAGTGCCAACACTGAACAGCCTTCTTCCCAATGCCAACACTGATCTGCCTTCTTCCCAATGCCAACAATGAAATGTCTTCTTCTCAGTGCCAACACTGAGCTGCCTTCTTCCCAGTAACAATAACAAAACTGCCTTTTCCCAGAGCCAACACTGAATTGTCTTCTTCACAATGCCAGTGCTGAAGTGCCTTCTTCCCAGGTCCAATGCAACAATAACAAAACTGCCTTTTCCACAGCTAACTCTGAATTGTCTCCTTCACAATGCCAACGCGGAAGTGCCTTCTTCCCAGTGCCAACACTGACCTGCCTTCTTCCTAGTGCCAACACTGAAGTACCTTCTTCCCAATGCCAGCTTGAACTGCCTTCTTCCCATTGCCAACAAAGATCTGCCAACACTGAACTGCCTTCTTCCCAGTGCCAACACTGAACAGCCTTCTTCCCAATGCCAACACTGATCTGCCTTCTTCCCAATGCCAACAATGAAATGTCTTCTTCTCAGTGCCAACACTGAGCTGCCTTCTTCCCAGTGACAACACTGAGCCGTCTTCTTCCCACTGCCTACAATGAACTGTCTTCTTCCCAGCGCCAACACTGAACTGCCTTCCCCCAATGCCAACACTGAACTGTCTTCTTCCCAATGTCAAGACTTTTAACTGACCCTCCCATAATCTCAACAATATACTGTCTTCTCCCCACAGACAATACTGAACTTTCCCCTCCATAGTTTAATATGGATACTGTTAAACTATCATTCTGTTGCAAATACTTTATTATAAATGGTTACAAATAAGAAATAACTTGAAATCATGCCTAACTTTATGCAAAATATGGCAGATTTTCTATACAGATTTTCAACTATAACTAGAGCTATCCTTAAAGGTGATGAATGTACCTCCCGCACGCACTGACACAGTACATTACAATTTGACGCACACAAGATTGCATAATTATGTGGACTGTATGTACATGTATATAAACTGTATGTATACAGTATAGTAACAAAAAACCAAGTCTCTAACTCTGCAGAATATATATCTAAAAGAACATAACATGCACCATGCACAGCTAGGGTTGGTACTGATCACTAGTGCGAATTTTCATTAAACTGTGTGCAAGGGTTTGGAAGATTAGGCGCGCACAAGATTGCATATGCAGACTATATGTACATAGTATGTTAACAAAATACAAAGTCACATAACTCTGCATTTTTTTTTCTGAAAGAACCTAACATGCCCCATGCACAACTACTGTTGTTACTGATAACTTGTGTAAAGTTTCATTAAATTGTGTCAAGGGGATGAGGAGAGATGGTGTACACAAGAATGTGTCTATGTATATAGTATAGTAACAAAAACAAAGTCCCATAACTCTGCATTTTCTTTTTCCTGAAAGAAACTAACATGCCCCATGCACAACTATTGTTGTTACTTATCACTTGTGTGAAGTTTCATTAAATTGTGTCAAGGGGACGAGGAGAGATGGTGTGCACAATATTGTTTCTACAGACGGACAGACAGAGAACCTGAAGCCAGTATATCCCCCCTTACAACTTTGTTGTTGGGGAGAGGGGGAGGTACAATAAAAACATTTTGAACTATTTTTGGTTGCGGGTTTATCCCGCTACCAAAGTTAAAGTGCATTTCTGACAATCATATCATCTTTATTTGATTCCGAATCACATCCAAAGGATGTTCATGTGCTACACAAAATAGTCCCATTCATGAACAATGCGGATGAATATTCAATGAACAAGCAGTTCTTATTCAACCTGTATCCACTCCCACTGACCATTTAGATTATATAAGATCTATCAATGATAAGGTATTCCAGCCCATGGTTACATTACAAGCTGGGTCAGGCAGAGTTCATCTTAGATATAAGGCACATTGAATTTGTATTTGTTTCTCATTCATGTATATTCATAGAATAGCATTTAAACAGAAATTAAATCTACCAAAAACCCGCAACCATCAGACATTTCAAGGCTTTGATTCATTAGCACGACTAAAACATTTCCTTGGAGTAGTGTGAATGAATGAATGACTTGAGTGAAGACTTGGTATGTCTACCAGTCTAAGCCAATAAACTGAGAACATGATAAGGCATTTGGCAGACAATACACAAAATATTTGGAAGGGGCATTAACCTTTAAGAAAGAATAAATATATCGACATGTTAGGCTAGATGAAATAAACTTTTTAGTGTCTCTAAGAGTCTTTCATCACTTACCAAATTTACTTAATGCAAAAAATATCTGCATCTAACTAACATAAAACTGGCTACAATCAACAACAAACAGACATGGTTCCTTGAAAACCTTGCGATGTTGTGTACATGTGTCACTCACCTTCACCATCTTCAGCAAAGAAACTAAGTGCTTGAGAAACCTTCACGAAAATAGTTCAGGCAATGTTAGCCCGAACAACTCAATCTAATTAACAGAATAGTATGAATGAGCAATTATGTTCAGACAACTAGGGGACATGGCTGTTACAAAGAAATCATCACAAAATGATCAAAATCACAATGAAGGCATACAGCCCTTGTCTGCAGCATCTGTACAAAGTCTACAAAAAAACTAATCATTATATCCAAGCTTCAGAACATAAAGGAACAGGCCATTTAGAGCAGAATTTCACATATATTCCAGAACATGTTCCAGCTTAGTTGGTGAGTCCAGCCTAACAACCTATCATATAACATCCACAAGCAACAGTATGTTCTCCCACCTGTAAAAAACACCATCAAACATACATTTATATATTGCTAAAAACAGTCTGATATCACCACTATCTCAAACTTTATTACAATTCTGAAGTGGCAGTCATCCTTATCTTTCAGCAGAATTTCCGACCAATCAAATCAAGGGAGGGATCAAAAACATTTCTGAACAAAAATTAACCAGGCTCAAGTACAATTACATATTTTGGACTTTGATGTTTTATTTGTGGAACAGAAAGTTCTAAATTTAATCAGAGAGATCCTGCAAGGCAACAAATATTAGTATTTCCCTTGGAAATGAGCAATTTTATAGTTATTTTATTTATCTCTTGTTGTAAAATTAAGCCCTAGTTATTGTAATGTAGGATTGTCTGCCAAACTTGTTCACTTCCAAAACCTGCTTTTTTTTCTAATGTGGTTTTCATGCTTTCTGATATGTTTGCGAAAAATTCAATTTACACCAAAATATAATTTACTTGGTCACCAGATGGAGCAGATGTGTCAGGCAGCCAGTTACCTCAGTCGGTAGAGCACTCGCCCTGTAAGCAAGAGGTCCCAGGTTCCAGCCTCCGGACTAACTGCACTTTTTTCTCACCCTGTGACAATTAGTTCTAGCCATTGAACAATTTACATTATACAGGGGTTTTGCCAGGACCTGGTGATGAGTTCGAGCGAAGGGCCGTGTTATATTATTCGAGTTCGAGCAAAGGAAGTGTGACTGTACAAACGCCGTTTTGCTTTTCAAAAACCATTTTCATTTCATCAATAAATCATTATGTGTTAACAATCATGTCTTGAAGACTGAACTGAACTAGAAATTGCTTTTGTAAAAAAGCGCATGTCTCCCCCATTGCAAAGTCCTATAGGCAAGAAGTCAATAGGGGTCAGGAGCGAAAGTCAAAGAGACACTGATGGTTGGCTGCAATAGGGATCATCTACTTGGCATGTCCAGTCATCCCGCTAAGTTTCAACACTCTTAGCCTAGTGGTTCTCAAGTTACTGTTCAGGCTCCTGTGACCTTGACCTTTGATCAAGTGACTCCAAAATAAATAGGGGTCATCTACTCTGCATGTCCAATCATCCTATGAAGTTTCAACATTCTGGATCAAGAGGTTCTCAAGTTATTGATCGGAAATGGTTATCAATGTTCAGGCCCCTGTGAGCTTGACCTTTGACAGAGTGACCCCAAAAACAATAGGGGTCATCTACACTACATGACCAATCATCTGATGAAGTTTCAACATTCTAGGTCAAGTGGTTCTTGAGTTACTTTCCGGAAATGATTTTACATGACCAGGCCCCTGTGACCTTGACCTTTAATAGACTGACCCAAAAATCAATAGGGGTCATCTACTCTGCATGTTCAATCATCCTATGAAGTTTCAACATTCTGGGTCAAGTGGTTCTCAAGTTATTGATCGGAAATTGTTTTCCATGTTCAAGCTCCTGTGACCTTGACCTTTAACAGAGTGACCCCAAAAGCGATAGGGGTCATCTACTCTGCATGTTCAATCATCCTATGAAGTTTAAACATTCTGGATCAAGAGGTTCTCAAGTTATTGATCAGAAATGGTTATCAATGTTCAAGCCCCTGTGACCTTGGCCTTTAACGGAGTGACCCCAAAATCATTAGGGGTCATCTACTCTGCATGACCAATCATCCTATTAAGTTTCCACATTGTGGGTCAAGTGGTTCTCAAGTTACTGACCGGAAATGGTTTTCAATGTTCAGGCCCTGTGACCTTTAACGGAGTGACCCCAAAATCAATAGGGGTCATCTTCTCTGCACGACCAATCATCCTATGAAGTTTCAACATTCTGGGTCAAGTGGTACGCGAGTTATTGACCGGAAATGGTTTTCAATGTTCAGGCCCCTGTGACCTTGACCTTTGATGGAGTGACCCCAAAACCAATAGGGGTCATCTACACTACATGACCAATCATCCTATGAAGTTTCAACATTCTGGGTCAAGTGGTTCTCTAGTTATTGATCGGAAATGGTTTTCAATGTTCAGGCCCTGTGACCTTTAACGGAGTGACCCCAAAATCAATAGGGGTCATCTTCTCTGCATGACCAATCATCCTATGAAGTTTCAACATTCTGGGTCAAGTGGTACGCGAGTTATTGACCGGAAATGGTTTTCAATGTTCAGGCCCCTGTGACCTTAACCTTTGATGGAGTGACCCCAAAAACAATAGGGGTCGTTTACTCCAGCAGCCCTACAACCCTATGAAGTTTGAAGGTTCTAGATCAAATGGTTCGGAAATGAAGTGTGACGGACGGACGGACGGACAGGGCAAAAACAATATGTCTCCCCCAGAGGGTGGGGAGACATAATTTTCAGTAGTTACTGCTTGTGACTGTTAAAAATTAGAACAATTTTCTCTTGCACTATAAGAATAGCTAAGTATGTGATAACTTTAACAAACAAAACTAAATTTAATCTTTTACAGGAATATATCTCTAAAATAACAAGAGGGCCATGATGGCCCTATATCGCTCACCTGTTATCATTGCACTTGAGGACAAAGGACAAGAAGGTCCTCAGAAAAAATATCTAAGTCCAAAGAACAGGAACAACAAAGGGAAGAAATTTAACCAAAAAGAAAAAATGAAATTTCAAATAAGTCCTATAAGTACTTACTGATATAAATCCATTTTGATTACAATCAGGGGAGGTAATCAGATATAAAATAACTCTGGAACCTACCATTGGATCTGATTTGTCATGGAATCCAAGATTTATTGTTGTTGAAGATATTTTGGAAGTTTGCATCAAATAAAACCATAAATGAAGTCTCTATATGGCTGCAAAAGCTAAAATAGCCAATTTTGGACCTTTAAGGGGCCATAACTCTGGAACCCATGATGGAATCTGGCCAGTTGAAGAAAGGAAGCAAGATCTTGTGGTGATACAAGTTGTGTGCAAGTTTGGTTAAAATCAAATCATAAATGAAGCTGCTATTGTGCAGACAAGGTCAAAACAGCTAATTTTGGCCCTTTCAGGGGCCATAACTCTGGAACCCATTATGGGATCTGGCCGGTTCAGAAAAGGAACCGAGATCTTATGGTGACACAAGTTTTGTGCAAGTTTGATTAAATTAAAATCATAAAAGAAGCTGCTATTGTGCAGACAAGGTCAAAATAGCTAATTCTGGTCCTTTCAGGGGCCATCACTCTGGAACCCATAAAGGAATCTCGCCAGTTCAAGAAAGGAACCAAGATCTTATGGTGATACAAGTTGTGTGTTAAAATAAAATCATAAATGAAGCTGCTATTGTGCAGACAAGGTCAAAATAGCTAATTCTGGCCCTTTCAGGGGCCATAACTCTGGAACCCATAATGGAATCTGGCCAGTTCAAAAAAGGAACCAAGATTTTATGGTGATACAAGTTGTGTGCCAGTTTGGTAAAAATCAAATCATAAATAAAGCTGCTATTGTGCAGACAAGGTCAAAATAGCTAATTTTGGCCCTTTCAGGGGCCATAACTCTGGAACCCATAATGGGATCTGGCCAGAACCGTGATCTTATGGTGATACAAGTTGTGTGCAAGTTTGGTTAAAATAAAATCATAAATGAAACCACTATCATGCAGACAAGAAATTGTTGACGCACGGACGCACGGACTGACGACGGACGAAGGGTGATCACAAAAGCTCACCTTGTCACTATGTGACAGGTGAGCTAAAAATCTAAGGTACATTAAAGTCATCAGTCATCACCATAGTAACAATTGTATTTAGAAAATATTTTTGGCACCATGAACAAAAAAAAGCAATATTGGGACGTCTGTCTACTGAAAAGAAGCATACATCATTGCTGATTTATCAGGAACCTCTTCCAGTAGCACACAACATTTCAACAATGAAATGCGAGATTACTTGCCTTTTTATAATCTCGCCTTATTATTTCGCCATTATCACGTTTCTATGGAATAATTTATTATTTTATGAATAAATCAAGGTGCTACTTCACACATTTCCTGTTAGATGGGTCTTTTTATACAAGAGGGCCACTCACCTGAGTTACACCATTTGCTTGAATACTTTGGAAGACGGTTTTGCAAGACAAAATTTTGCCTGTGCAATTTTTTTGAAATAGTGCAGTGTTTTCTGACAAGAATATTTCTAAAGTTTCTAATAAAATATATATGGATGGGTATTAGGGAGGGGAGGAGCAGGTAGGGTAGGATTTCTGTTTTTGTTGGGTTTAATGCCACACCGACACAAATTTTAGGTCAAATGGTAACTTTCCAGCCTTTCATGAAGGAGGAAAAGTTTGGATGGATGGACTATGAATAGACAGTGAGCTATCACAATAGCTCACCCCAAGCACTTTGTGCTCAGACGAGCTTAAAACAAGAGCTCGTAGAACATGAAATGGCCCACTTGATGCATTTGGTAACTGCACAAGGAAAAGGAACTATTTGGTCACTGTGCACTGGACGTTTGACCTACTGACCTCAAATCAATAATTATGGGTCTTTTACCAGTCATAAGTAACCGGACCGACCGACAAGCTCACTCCTATATACCCATCCCCCCAAACCTTGTTTTGTGGGGGTATAATTAAACATTCTTTTCTTTCATTACAAAACCCAATGTCCTCGTGAATGTTAATATATTCAAAACAGCATTGTACTAAAATAACATATACAATAATGAATACTGATTATTTTGTATGATATAAATACAGAAGCAAGAACAGCTACTCTTTCTATATAACAGTATGAGACTTAACAAGTTACTCCCCTTACCACAATGACTTAGTATGTATAATGAACTCTAACTACTAGGCATATATGACGATTGTATTAATGAAATATCAGTTCTGAATGTCTGCAAATACACACATATACAAAAAGACATCAGTTTTTTCGCTAGACCTGTAGAACTATTTTCATTAAACAGGAAGACAACAGCATTTTAACTAGACCTGTAGAACTATTGTCACATATACAAGAAGACAACAGTATTTCAGCTAGACCTGCAGAACACCTGTCACATATACAAGAAGACAACAGTATTTTAGCTAGACCTGCAGTTTATTTATTTATTTTGCTGGGTTTAATGTCGCACCAACACAATTATAAGTCATATGGCGACTTTCCAGCTTTGATGGTGGAGGGAGACCCAAGGTGCCCCTCCGTGCATTATTTCATCACGAGCAGGCACCTTGGTAGAACCACCGACCTTCGGTAAGCTAGCTGGATGGATTCCTCACATGAAGAATTCAACGCCCCAAGTGAGGCTCAAACCCATATCGATGAGGGGAAGTGATTTGAAAAAAGCGACCTTAACCAATTGCAGGGGTGGCCCTGGATATTTTTTAGCTGTCAGCAACACTTTCAGCATTTGGCAAAAGTTGGAGCCAAAGAGGAGCCACTGGAGCCAACATTGGTGCCGGTGCCAAAGGAAGATGGGAAATGAAAGTTAATTTTACCTGCATTATAAACTACAAGAACAAAAACAAATACTAAAATTCAAGTTCACTTATTTCAGTTCTATTTTCAAAACTACAAAAACAAATAGAACAAGAAACTGCATTCAATAAACGCTTGATGCCCCCGGTGGCATCCTTGTCGATACAAAGCAACTTAGGTCCAAAACGAGGTCAAGTTCAAGGTCAAACTGAGGTCAGGTGATGTCTGAAGATGAGGAATGGTCACAGGTTACATCTGCATTAGTATCAAGTCATTTTAGTAAGGGATATTGATGCTAGACGAAAAGGTCCCATTTGGTTAACCAAGAGTGGCCCATATAAAGCAACCCAAGTCCAAATGAGGTCAAGGTCAAGGTCAATCTGAGGTCAGGTGATGTCTGAAGATCAGGAATGGTCACAGGTTACATTCTGCATTAGTACCAAGTCATTCTAGTAAAGGGTATTGATGCTAGACGAAACGGTCCCATTTGGTTAACCTCGTACGTAAGGATGAACAAACGGATGGATGGACAGGACAATCACTATATGCCTCCCACATCAGTAGATGCCGGGGGCATAATCAAAAGCACAGTTTAAAGAACATATTAGTAAAACAAGTGTTTTACAAGTTCTTTTAACCGTTTCTAAATAAAGTACAAACTGCACTATGAAACAAGAGCTGTCTCCGTAGGATGACACATGCCCCCGATGGCACTTTGAATGAATAGTTATGGCCGATGTTAGAGTTTAGGACCTTTGACCTACGGAGCTGGGTCTTGCGCGCGACACATCGTCTTACTGTGTCACACATTCATGCATAGTTATTTTAAAATCCATGCATGAATGACAAAGATATGGACCGGACATGCCCATCAATGCACTATCATGAAAAATGATCTTTAACGTCTAAGTGTGACCTTGACCTTTGAGCTACGGACCTGGGTCTTACGCACTGCACGTCGTCTTACTGTGGTACACATTCATGCAAAGTTATTTGAAAATCCATCCATCGATGACAAAGATATGGACCGGACACGCCCATCAATGCACTATCCTTTAACATCTAAGTGTGACCTTGACCTTTGAGCTACGGACCTGGGTCTTGCGCACTGCATGTCGTCTTACTGTGGTACACATTCATGCCAAGTTATTTGAAAATCCATCCATCGATGACAAAGATATGGACCGGACACGCCCTTCAATGCACTATCCTTAAACGTCTAAGTGTGACCTTGACCTTTGAGCTACGGACCTGGGTCTTGCGCTCTGCACGTCGTCTTACTGTGGTACACATTCATGCCAAGTTATTTGAAAATCCATCCATCGATGACAAAGATATAGACCGGACACGAAAATTGCTGACAGACAGACAGACAGACGGTTCAAAAACTATATGCCTCCCTTCGGGGGCATAAAAAGTCACCTTTAAATTTTTATCCGAAATTTACACTTCCAAAACTCAAATTTATCAGGTGCATGACCTTTATCAGGTGGCGGCCTTGGAAGTTTTCATGCATGTTTCGATTCTCTCGCTTTAAAATTGCCCGATTCTTGCATAAACTTGTTCAGATTTATACATTTAATTGATTTATTTATTAATGTTTTCGAAAACAATACCAAACTTGGTGATCTTTTTACAATATTTTTTACGGCAGTTCAGACGTCCGCGGAATTGGTTACCAGGCAATTCATTTATAGAAATTGGCCGTGTTTGAAATAAATTTGGATGCAATTTATAATAAAATCAAGAAATAACATACGACTGATACATAAGATCATGTTCAAGAAGGTTTAAGTCTGCACCTAGATAAAATTATCGGCTTTTTACATGCTGATTGCAAATTTTCAAAATGGCAGCGGCTTACAATATTGATAAATAACGCTATGATTGGTTTAAGTTTGACAGGCGAGTAGGCGGAGTTAACAATGGATTTATCAATAATTTACATTTATTGTATTACGATGTGTGTGCACCAAGTTTTACAACTTTAACTGAGTAAACAAACAGATTACAACTCAGCGATTCGGATTATGCCCGGAGGCAATAATTTGGCGAAGTGGCCGACTTCACAACGACTATGTCGTGCCTGGTAAACTACAGAGCTACCTCTTTAAGAGGTATACGGAAAACTGCTCTGTCGCAACTTTCGAGGTAGTGCACGTCGCGTAAAAAAAACATTACCAAAGGTGAGTGTCATCATATTTTTTACAATAATATTGTTTTAAGTTTGAATCAAATCCATTCTGTAATAACAGAGATATAGTAAAAATACTTCAAAATTAACCTAAAATTCTACATAAAAAGAGGGCATAATACATGACAAATTGGTGCCAGAGTTATGGACTTTGTGTCATATGATGTGGGTGATGATGTGGAACAACTATTTAAAGTTTGAATCAAATTCATTTAGTAACAACTGAAGTAGAGTGAAAGTGCATCAAAACTTTAACCTGAAATTCAAAGTAAAAAGATGGAATAATTCATAAAATATTGGTGCGAGAGTTACGGCCCTTCAGCCAAATGATGTAGGTGATGAGGAATTACTAGTTTAAGTTTGAAGCATATCCATCAAGTAATTAAAGAGATAAAGAGAAAAAAAAGAGAAAGCGCATCAAAACTTTAACCAAGGTGTGGACGCGGAAGGACAACGACACCAGGGCAAGTAGGATAGTTCTCCATATACTTCATACAATCGAGCTAAAAACTTGCTTCCACAAATGTTATTGGATTAAGTGGATTTAGGCAGTTTGTTGATGAATTCACATTCTTCTGGCAAGTGGATTTAGTAAATGGGCCCAAGTGGTGCTCTGTCCTGTTAAACAGAATGTGGCATTGCGTTGCAACTTTAAATGAGCTGGCAGTAGTGATTTTCATCATATAGTAGAGAAACAATTTTAACATTAGTCTGATCAGGATTTTCTTCTTTGAACGTAGTTGCATTTACATTAAGGAACCATAAAAATGTCTTTCTGTTGACTTCTGCAGTTCAAATCACAATTTAATAACAAAGGACAGTAAAGTTTTTTAAAAACTTTTGGCCTCAGCCTAAGCAAATCCAACTGTTTTCAGCTAAATAGCAAAATCAATATGAAATCACCTAATTAATATCATTACCTTTCAAGTCTGAAACCCAAAATCATATTTGTGTTCTTTTATTCTTTCTTTCTGTTGAGAATTTCTAAAAACTTGATGACCCTTGTCTGTTTGATTAATTCTATTTACATTATTTATTATGGAATGATTTTACTATAAACATCAGTATTCAAAATATAAACATCATTTTCTTAATACACTGACCATTTCTGACAATGAATATGTTGAAAATTTAAACATTCAAGTGCATAATGTGTTTGTATTAGTCATGATACAACTGACATGGGTCACATTTCTACATAGTTAATATTTATAACACAATACTACAGGTCTTAATACTGTAAAACATGCTCATTTTTATGTATCTAGCCCTAAAATTGAATATATATTATAGATTTTCGTTAATTTAATCATTTTTTCTGAGTCTGTCATAATATGTAATTAATTGTAATTAAATCTAGGGTAAACAATTAATGTAAGGAAATGAACAAAATGACTTTAAGAAACTGACCACGATACATCTGAATAAAAAAGAGAATACAATAAGTTTTATCATACTGTCCCGAACTGTTCCCTACTACTGGGTACCTAAGAAACATTTTTTTTTCAAAATTGCTATCAAAAACAATGTTATACCAAGTAATGTGAAATTTCAGCACAGTGCTGACATTAATCAAATGCATTAAAACAAAAAAGTTTACTTGAGAAGTTTAACATTTACTTGAAAAGTTTAACATTTACTTGAGAAGTTTAACATTTACTTGAAAATGCTGAGAAATGTGGTCTCTTTATACAACCCTTTACCTGAAGTCAACCCTTACGAAAATGAAATATGGTAACAGGCTGGCATTAAGCTGCAAGGTAACTGTCAATGATCTGGAAACAGTCTGTCAAAAACAAAAAGGTAACTGGAAATAATCTTACTCCTATATGGGAACAAACTTCCAAGAAAAAAAGGTTAGCTGAAAATAACATGGGCACTATTTCCATATTATTTCCAGTTTCTGGGCGCAACCTGCCAACTATATGACAAAAAACTGGCACATAACAATCAGCATATAAACACACTGAAAATATTGTCTGTTTGTTTCCAGTGTCTGGAAGAAATCTGGCAGGAAAATGGCAAGAAACTGGAAATAAAAAACATAATTTCTTTAATCTAACTGATATGGCAACACATTGGAATTGTAAAAAATTACTATATGGTATGGATTTTCTGTCTGTCTGACCGTACATTGGATATAAATTTACTCAGAGCAGATACTGACAATAAACTGGTTACACACCGGCAATACACTGGCAATATATCCATCTTAGCAATTTTCATAACAAAACAAATAATACAAGACACCTTATAAAAATGGCCGAGTATTGGATTTTTCCCTCCAAAATTATTTTCAGCTTTAACACGGTGTATACCCATATCGGATCCCTCTCTGTAGAAAATGAGAAAGCGGATCCCTCTCTGTTCACGCACAGGACACTCTCTGTGCTAAACAATGAACTCCAACATCAGTCAGCTCAGAAAATCAAATTTTTCGTCCTAAGCACATTTTTGTGCATAAAAACATATGGCCCACAGAATGGCATAGCTATATACCATTGCTTTTTTATTGTTACATTTGTTTTATCAGTTGACACAAGTCCAAACGAAGATGGAATGTAGCCGGAGGTACTGGCTTGGATGAACATCTAATACCTTAGATGTGAAGCCATTGATTCTATCTTATTTGTAAATACACAATATGTGGATATTTTCATAATATTTCCTTAAAAACGCTCTACTTTCGATTTCGTTAATGCACGGGATCCCTCTCAGTCGGCTCAATTTTGCCTCACAGGATCCCTCTTGACTCTCTACACACGGCACGGGAACCCTCTCGAACACAATTATTTTTCTGTCGGCACAGGTGCCCTCTCAATTTATCTTCAATGTTAGAGTTTTGAAATGGTGTTCGTATTTAAAAGCAAAACAATAATTATAGGTTATTAGCTATGCACACTGAGGCATATTGCCAGCTAGTTTACCTTGTATTGTCAGTGTATAGTCGGTCAAAACATGCCAGGCTCTCTTACATGGACAAGAGAAAACTGGAATCATTATTTAAAGTTTTAAGTAAATTCCTTTATGAGCACTTGAACATAAGTGTGGCAGATGGACAAGTGATCCCAATATATCACTTGCTACTCAGTGTTACTAATCTTATTTATTTCCCCTAGGAAAATTGTTTTTATTACCATTGTATTGTCAGTGTATGGTAAGTTTGTTTCCAGTTTAGTGCCAGTATATTGGTTCTTTTCTATTTATCCTTATTAATGTTTAATATGAATATTAATGTGCAGTGCAGCCTGAGATTTGCTTGTTCACGAGTCAGTTTTATTACAAATTAAGATTTGCAATATTTCAATTATCGATAACATAATATTGAAATCAAAGGAAATTTGACCAAGATTATGGTAAATTAGCATGTTTTATTTTATGTTTTTCGGTGGTTTATCGAAATATAACGGTGAATTATATCCTGATAAACTCACTGGCCACTCAGTGAAAATTATCAAATCTGATACCCGGATTAACGTCAAAAAGTTTACCGAGCGTACTGAAAGCCGGAAACAATATGACGATGACGTCGTTAAAATGACGTCATCTTTGCGATGCTTCCTGATAAAAATTCCCGCAAATTTCGACATTTTATTGAAATAAACACAACAAAAGTAGAGTTTTAGACATAAAATAAACAGAAAAATTGTTGGTATCGATGTAATATCACGGTAATTTCACTCGTGAACACCAAAAGTTGTTATTTTCACTCGTGGCTGCGCCACTCGTGAAAATATCACTTTTGGTGCCCACTCGGTGAAATTATAACGTGATATTACACCGAAACCAACAATTATCCTCTATTAATTTTACAGGGTAGTTGTCAGAAAAATATTGGCAGTTGACTGGCTGTACACTGACAATACAAGGACAACATAATTATTGGAAAGTCCAAAAAGCCGCTACTTGTCAGTTATGTAGCCAGTGTGTTGCCAGATTGAAATTGTATACCAGTTTGTTGTCAGTGTTTTATGTCCAGCTACCTCTATACAATTTTGCTCCTTTCAATAATTTCATACGAAAAATCAAATGCAATTTTGTTACAATTTTGATTACAAATATCATTGACAATAAACTGTATATAAACTGAGAGCAGACTGGAAGTTAAATTTTACAGCTGGTTTTCAGTTCTGAAAGTTGGCTGACAAGTACCTGAGCTCATGATGGTTATTCAGTGGCAACACACTAGTTCAGTTTATTGTCAGCTCTGGAAATAGGCTGGAAAGTAACTAGATTTTAGACTATTATTTACTGGCAACACACTAGGCATATACTGACCATACACTGACAATAGGGAAGGTATTTCATAAGAAAAGGCACCAGTCAGGTAGTCTAGTGGTAACTTGCTTGACTGTCAATCCAGAGGTCCGGGGTTCAAATCCCAGTCCAGGCACTGGAAATTTCTGACATGCTCTTGAGTTTCTCCCACCTAACTAAGAAGCTAGTACTGTTTTTCCCAGGAAAGACAGCTTTGCTTGTATCAGTGCTATACACTGGGCACGTTAACCTTTACCCTGCAAAATTTCTTTGGACTGGTCCATCATTCAATATGGGCAATACCATTTATTATTCAAAGGGGTGTTCCCTGAAAATTTACTGACTGAATAGCAAAAAGTGCAGACCATGATCAGCCTGTACGGACATGCAGGCTGATCTGGGTCTGCACTGGTCGCAAAGGCAGAATCACTTGCCTGGCCAGCAGGCTAAAGCCTAAGAACCAGACTGTTTATTCGCAAAGAGCTAGGCTAAGTTAGCCGGACAGGCCTGTATCTAAAAGGATTCCTCTGTATCTCTATTTTTACTGTTGCAATAATGCTGATATTGCGGAAAGGGCTTTTGCAATACTGATGATATTGCAGAAAGGGCTATTGCAATACTGATGATATTGCAGAAAGGGCTATTGCAATACTGATGATATTGCAGAAAGGGCTATTGCAATACTGTTGATATTGCGGAAAGGGCTATTGCAATACTGTTGATATTGAGAAAAGGGCCATTGCATGCAATACTGTTGATATTGTGGCAAGGGCTATTGCAATACTGTTGATAATGAGAAAAGGGCCATTACATGCAATATTGTTGATATTGTGGAAAGGGCTATTGCAATACTGTTGATATTGAGAAAAGGGCTATTGCAATACTGTTGATATTGAGAAAAGGGCCATTGCAATACTGTTGATATTGTGGAAAGGGCTATTACAATACTGTTGATATTGAGAAAAGGGCCATTGCATGCAATACTGTTGATATTGTGGGAAGGGCTATTGCAATACTGTTGATATTGCAGAAAGGGCTATTGCAATACTGTTGATATTGAGAAAAGGGCCATTGCAATACTGTTGATATTGTGGAAAGGGCTATTACAATACTGTTGATATTGAGAAAAGGGCCATTGCATGCAATACTGTTGATATTGTGGAAAGGGCTATTGCAATACTGTTGATTTTGCACACAGGACTAATACCATTCGAAGCATATTGTGTTGCAGCATACTGTTGAGATACTATAGCAATAGTTTGGGCATCAAATCAGTTCATTTCCTTTAATTTTTGTCACAAAGTTTACGAAGAACTTACAGAATGAGGTCTGCTTCGACAACAGTGATTAAAAGACAATTAATACAATAAAATGACAGGGACAGTTTATGAAGGAGTACTTTTATTTAAGCAAAAGTTAGCTTTTTTAGGCTATGTAAAACATTGTTAATTGAGGGAACTGTCAGCTACAGCATGTTAGATATGCAACGATTGTCAATTTACTGATATATTATACCAGATTTATATAGCGCCCTTTTCATGATAAACATGTTTAAGAGGCACTTTTCATAGCACAAAGACAGCCACTCAGGGTGCCAAATTCATCCTATACTAGTATATGCAGACAGTGGGCGATCTGACCAGAAGAACAGAGTGAGACAAAGCCCCCAAAATAAGCCTCAACAGTCACCACTATGAGGAGGGTATACTAGGAGGGATACAGTATGTAAACCTGGCACTAACTTTCAGATTATACACTTTGCTTAAATAAGCTCAGTAAGGCAAAATGTGATAAGGTTTTTCTCCTTTTTTCCCTGGCAGGCCTAAAAATAAATTCATAAAATTTCCATAATATATTTTCCAGGCTTTGCTTACAAGCAATTTCACCATGACACATTGTGTTACTGAAATGTTAATGCTTTTTCAGAAAACCTTAAAAAGATATTATCATGGGCAATAAAAATGATGAGTGTACAAAAGTGTATCATATAAAACAGAAGTCTGGTGTTCTGTGTTCACTTAACTATCAGGTGAGATAAGAGCCAGTTGAAGCAAAGCCGTATTTATGCATTTATCTGTGCTTGATAATTTTGTTGTAGGAGTTCTCCAGTGTGCATGACCAACCAGTTGTATCTTGCAATAAATGTGCCTGTATTTATTATATAATAACCTCCTCTAATTTTTTGTAAAAATAAACAAGAGGGCCAAGATGGCCCTAGGTCGCTCACCTGAGAAACACACCATAACAGTGTAAACATGTCTGACCTAGTGATTTAATGGATACAAATATTCTGGCCACTTTTCTTTAAGATTGCACCAAAAATGTGGTCTCTTGAGTTTAAACAAGTATTTTCTTAGATATGACCTAATGACCTAGTTTTTGATCCCAGATGACCCATATTCAAACTTGACCTAGATTTTATCAAAGTTATCATTCTGACATAATTTCATGAAGATCAATTGAAAAATACAGTCTCTATCGCAAACACAAGGTTTTTCTTTGATTTGACCTAGTTTTTGACCCAAGAGGACCCATTTTCAAACTCAGCCTAGATTTTATTAAGGTTATCATTCCGACAAAATTTCATGAAGATAAGTTGAAAAATACAGCCTCTATCACATACACAAGCTAAATGTTGACAGACAGACAGACGCCGGACATCAAGCGATCACAAAAGCTCACCTGAGCTAAAAACAAAAGTAGGATTCTGTAAAATCATTTAATTTCGTGGGCATGAAATTTCGTGGATTTCAACTTTTGAACATAAAATGAATGGAAATTAAATGGGAGTTTTACTTGTTCTTTGGGATTAAATTTCGTGGATTGGCACAACCACAAAATCCACAAAAATTAGTCCCCCACGAATATTAATGATTTCACAGTATATGATGATGTGGTTTAAACAGCAAAGATCCAGGACAGTGTCTGTAATCATGTAGATCTGATGTAAGCATCAATTTAAAAAAAAAAAATTATCAAACAAAACAATTTTCATCTAACTTTCTGGGAATATCAAAACCTGGTAAGCAGACAATATGCCTCATTCCAAAGTAGGATACTGTGTGTACAAAAAATTAATGAAGAAAAAGGATAGATCATCAGGCAAAATTAATAGATTTCATTTCGGTAAAATTGCTGTTTAAAACTTTAAATAACAAATTTAAAAGATGACACTGTGTCATGTATTTATACTAAAATATACTAAGATTGCACCATCTGAGGACTACTTTCCAACTCTTTTATGGTTCACTCTCCTACACACCCCTAGATCCCATTATCCTGGACCTGTCTTTGATTTATGTTTGCACATGGAAAATCAAATGCAGATACCAATATCCATGATTGCCTGGAGACAGAATCTTTATATTTTGTGATGCAGATGTAGCAGACATCAATAATAAAATAGTGGTGCATCTTGATCTATACAGAGATCTTATCCAGTCCTCCATCACCATCAACCATCATTCCTGTTAAGTACAGTTTAAAAGGTTCTACACTGACAGTAAGTCATAGGAAGCCATCTAGCTGTCTTGTGGTACCCTGGTGCTCAGCCCTGCCTGAAATAAAACTAGGAGGGGCATCTGGGCTCTTCATCCATCTTGAAAAGCAACAGCCATATGACCTATTGTGATGGTATGATGTTAAAAACCCAACAAAAATGATTTTGTGAGGTTGCTTGTTTGGGGAACTATGGTAATGCTACCGATCATAATTACACTACTTAGTACCTCATTCATTTCACACATGATTCTTTCTTATATTTAACCAACACTGTTCTTCATAGGTACATGGTGATGCTTCATAGCACTGGTAGTATGCTTTGGAATATACTGCTAAATATTTAAGGTATAGGTCCATGTTTCGGAGAAAAAAGTTCGAACGTCATCAAATCATAGAAAGAAAGCATTGTTTTACATGAAAATTTAACAGCGTATAAAACATTTAAATTATTCTACAAAGCCATTGTCAATTTACTGAAATATATATTGAATTCCGGAAAGGGACTGCATGAAGTGGCCACACTTCCGGACAGTTCAGCGCCTTTAAAAACTCACCATTTTTAAAAGCTGTTGTACACGTCTTCGTTTTGATGCATTTGCATCATCGTGCGAGTGTTTAAACTTTACATAACTAGATAAAACATCGTTTTTGACAATTGTTTACATTTATTTCGTTACAAATGGCATTTTTATTTAAAGGGGGACAACTCATTAAGAATATTTTAAGTATCAAACTCTGTGGGACAGAACAGTAAAACATGTATTAGACAGATAAGTTGTGTGTCAAGTTTTTGTTCATTCGTTAAAAAATCTGTTGTTTTGTGATATACTGCTAAACCTTAAACAGAGGTATAATTATACATGAAACTAATGCATTAATATAAACTTTAAGCACACAACTGATGATGTATACACCTAGGTCATAAATTTTAAAGGATAGAACTGATTCACATGTTCACCTGTAGTGTATCATAAGGAAGGAATGTGGAGACTGGTGTTGTCAATCAGCTTGTTGGCAATCATTACAACCTATCTAAGAATACTCCTTGTCAGGATATATCTTATCATTAATATATGTTCAACCCCTGTATTGGTCTGTAGCTGCAACAACAATCATACAGTTAAAATCAAATACAGTGAACTTGAATATACATGTTGTAAGAAAGGAAATTTTTCATCCTTTATTAATTACATTTCAGTGTGTACTAATCAAGTATAGGATAGAAGTCGTGAAGAAAAATCTTCAGCAACTACCTTACATGCTCCACCTGGTGAACAGGATAATCTAACAGACTACCTTACATGTTCCACCTGGTGAACAGGATAATACTGACAGACTGACTACCTTACATGCTCCACCTGGTGAACAGGATAATACTGACAGACTACCTTACATGCTCCACCTGGTGAACAGGATAATACTGACAGACTACCTTACATGCTCCACCTGGTGAACAGGATAATACTGACAGACTACCTTACATGCTCCACCTGGTGAACAGGATAATACTGACACACTACCTTACATGCTCCACCTGGTGAACAGGATAATACTGACAGACTACCTTACATGCTCCACCTGGTGAACAGGATATCCATCTGGTGAACAGGATAATACTGACAGACTACCTTACATGCTCCACCTGGAGAACAGGATAATACTTACATGAATAAATAGTGCATAATTTTGAAAATGTCTGATATGTGATAAAAAAAATATGTCTAACGGAAATGTGCTCTGAATACTGAACAAGAAAATGATCATGTGAAAGTCTGCTCCCAAGACGATTCTAAAGCTCCTACACAAGGAACAAAAGAGAAATCAAGTTTATGCCACTCTCAAATCAAAGGTCCTGTATATGTAAAAGTCTTTTACCCTGAAAGCCAATAAGCAATCCTTTGTCAGTTAGGTTAGCTGGTGAGAGAAGTGCTAAGTACAAGAGAAAATATTTTGAGAAATACTAACAAAACCCCCTTAATGCAAGTTATATTAGCAGACAAGAGTGCGTACCAAATGATAAACAACATCGCAATGTACATGATTGATATTTCCTATATATCAATGTTTAATTTAAACTTCAAATTTCAAATTGTAATGCACCTTATTCTATGCAGTCAAATAATTAATAATGCAAATAAACTTTCATACATGTAACTTGACCAGTTTTCGATTAACAGACATTTTACACATAATTCTGGATCAGTATACACAATCTAGTTATCTTCTGCAGCTCTTTTGACTGAATTTAACATGAGAAATAATTTAACAAACTTACACATTTTTCAACAGAATATTGTTGTTACATATTAAGAAAGGTATGATCAAGGGTAGTTTCTAGCTGTAAATGAATCAAGCTGACGTATTATAACCAACATTTCTATGTACAACAAACTGTTCCTTTTATGGATAAAACATACTTCAGTTACAAGGAACAATTTTCCTAGGTCTCGAGTTCACTGTATCTGAGTTATATTGTACTGTTACTGGGTGGATCCAGTGTGTGTCTTATATATATTATTCAATATTGAATATATTCTATAACATAGGATCCTCCATAGCTGGGTTCAAATTTAAGCTTGCATACTTGGAAAAAAGCAGGCGAAAATGTCAAATTGCAAGTAGAGATTTCATTTTTTTATCAGTTAAAAATATGGAGGGGAACGAATATTCGGATATTCGAATATTCGAACATCAGCCGAATATTCGAATATGAAAATCAAATTCGAATGTTCATAAATTAATGTATATTGAGTATAGTTTATTTGGGGCAATATAAGCATGCTATTTTTTCAGAATTGAACCGTTTATTCTGTCGTGTTTTTTATCGTATATCAAATTAATAAAGATGTCCAATTAACAAGGAAAATGCATGCATAATTAAGGGGCTACCGTTACGGATTAACAGTTTGCAACAGGTGTAAATGTGATACATGTCAAAAAGTGTCCAATTAACAAGAAAGTTGCAATGCATAATTGACAGGGGTCATCTTTACGCATTAACAGTTTGCACCAGGCGTAAATGTGATATCTTTTTATCTTTTGTTAATTTTTATTGGCGCCTTTTTTATGTAACAAATTTTAGAACATTTTTTTTCTAAACAATACCAAACTTGTAGATATTGGCGATCTTTTAGCAAAATTTTGTAAGAGATTTCATACCGTCCACAGATTCGGTTTTCATCCACAGCGCCCGGGCAATCAGCCGTATTTGAAATAAATTTTGAAGTAGTTTATAATAAAAATATATGATCACGTTGAAGGAGGTTTAAGCCTGCCTTCGTTAAGTTTGTCGGCTTTGTCGGCTTTTTACACGCCGATAGAAAATTTTCAAAATAGCGGCGACACGTAAATTGGACGACCTGCTATTTTTAGATAAAGTTGCAACGGTCTAAATTATAATCGATTTGAATGTTTCTTCTAAAAATTTGAATTAGTTTAATATGTTTATGATTATACTGACAGAATTATGAAATAAAACACTAGGGTCGGCGGGTCTAACTAGGTAGGGTCGGGTTACCCGAAACAAACATTTTAGTCCTTATTACGTACGATGATTAACGTTTTAAACAGCGGAATATATTGTGTATATGCCAATCACTTAGTAATAATTTAAAAATTCCATTAAAACATGCCGAATATTCGAATATATTCGAATATGGCAAACCGAATATTCGAATATTGATATCAGTATTCGTTCCCATCCCTAGTTAAAAATTTAGGTCAAATGATATGCATTTTTAATCAGCGATCTTTTGTTACAATGTAACTCACGTGGGCTAAAAAAGCAAGTAGAAAATCTGGTTAAATTCGAACCCTGCTCCACTGTAACACTATCAAACAAGAGCTGTCTCCGTAGGATGACACATGCCTCCGATGGCACTTTGAATGAATAGTTATGGCCGATGTTAAGAGTTTAGGACCTTTGACCTACGGAGCTGGGTCTTGCGGGCGACGCATCGTCTTACTGTGTCACACATTCATGCATAGTTATTTTAAAATCCATGCATGAATGACAAAGATATGGACCGGACATGCCCATCAATGCACTATCATGAAAAATGATCTTTAACGTCTAAGTGTGACCTTGACCTTTGAGCTACGGACCTGGGTCTTGCGCACTGCACGTCGTCTTACTGTGGTTCACATTCATGCCAAGTTATTTGAAAATCCATCCATCGATGACAAAGATATGGACCGGACACGCCCATCAATGCACTATCCTTTAACATCTAAGTGTGACCTTGACCTTTGAGCTACGGACCTGGGTCTTGCGCACTGCACGTCGTCTTACTGTGGTACACATTCATGCCAAGTTATTTGAAAATCCATCCATCGATGACAAAGATATGGACCGGACACGCCCATCAATGCACTACCTTTAACGTCTAAGTGTGACCTTGACCTTTGAGCTACGGACCTGGGTCTTGCGCACTGCACGTCGTCTTACTGTGGTACACATTCATGCCAAGTTATTTGAAAATCCATCCATCGATGACAAAGATATGGACCGGACACGCCCATCAATGCACTATCCTTTAACGTCTAAGTGTGACCTTGACCTTTGAGCTACGGACCTGGGTCTTGCGCACTGCACGTCGTCTTACTGTGGTACACATTCATGCCAAGTTATTTGAAAATCCATCCATCGATGACAAAGATATGGACCGGACACGAAAATTGCGGACGGACTGACAGACCGACAGACAGACAGACGGTTCAAAAACTATATGCCTCCCTTCGGGGGCATAAAAATGTTCACCCGGTCACAAATAACAGACATACAGTATATCAATATTAAAATTTTGTAGAAGGAAAAAAACAACACTGTTTATAGCATAGAATATGTGTACTTATCAAGGCCCATTATCTTTGTCTATTATAGGGATATAAGAATTACAAGAATAATATGACATGCTACTTCAAAGCTTTTAGCAGGCAGAAAATTGGCACTGAATCTTTGCACAACTGTGCCAAATTCCTGCCTCCAGAAACCACTTTATTATCAATTTGAGCAGACTACTGTAAGAAAAAATTGATTCAAGTGTGTATATTGATATATTTTTTAGATCTAAAATGATTTTTCAAGCAATTTAATACAATGTTATAAAAACAAGTGTTTTTTTGAAAATGTTACTCTGTTTTTATTTTGTGGACAAGTTTCAAGCATATTACACACTTGTGAGTGAGCTGAATTCTGGACCAAATCCATAAGCCATTCAGCTTTTTGTGTTGTTCGTGTTTTGTTCTTAATAATTATAATGAAAGTATTTTTTGATCAGTCCAAACCAATGATTAAATTTTATTATCTATAAATAATTTGTTTAAATTTGTTCAGTTTACCTTCCTTATTGTAATTTATAGTTCTATGTTGAACTCCTATTGGTATACCTGGTCACTGTTGTAATGATTCAAACACAACAACATTGCTTACCTGAAAAAATAACTATTATTGACTGTAACAATGAAATAAATGAACTACTGAAATAAACAATCCAACAATCCATTTCAAGAGTTTCTTTAATTACCTGACTTAAAGACAATTTCAAAGATGTTCTAAAAAGCAGCTGTAAATTTTGTTCAGATTATTACCCGATTAATTGGCTGTGTTGCAATGTATATATAATTTTGAGATGTTTAGAACACTTATCTCCCAACTCACAATATTCCAGGTGCAACTGCAACTTGAAACTAATATATCTTGTACAATTGTAGCTGTAACCCCACTTTTTTTTTAAAAGTGTACTGTACTGTTGTATATAACTGCACTGTTTTAATTCTTTGATGTAAATCCAAATCCAAGTCATCAATACAAAATAAGGTTGACAACATTTGGCACTTCAGTGAATAAAAATTCAACATAGCAATTTTCAAGAAAATTTTCTGAATATCTACAGTTACGTTCAAAACATCTTTTATTATAACAAGAGGGCCAAGATGGCCCTAGGTCGCTCACCCGCATAACACACCATAACAGTATAAACATGTTTGACCTAATGATCCAGTTTTTGATATCAAATGACCCAGTTTCAAACTCGTCCCAGTTTTCAAGGAGATAAACATTCTGACCAAATTTCATGAAGATTGGAGCAAAAATGTGGCCTCTAGAGTGTAAACAAGATTTTTCTTCCATTTGGCCTAGTGACCTAGTTTTTAATCCAACCTGACCCAATTTTTAACCAGTGTGAGATTTTATGGAGACAAAATGTTCTAATCAATTTTCATTAAGATTGGACCAAAAATACAGCCTCTTGAGTCTAAACGAGCATTTTCTTTTATTTGACCTAGTGACCTAGTTTCTGACCCAACATGACCCAGATAAGAATTCATCCAGGATTTCATGGAGACAAACATTCTATCAAGGTTTCGTGAAGATTGGAGCAAAAAACTGGCCTCTAGAGTGTAAACAAGCTTTTTCTTTGATTTGACCTGGTGACCTAGTTTTTGACCCAACGTGACTCATGAAAACTCATCCGAGATTTCATGGAGACAAACATTCTGACCAAGTTTCATGCACATCAGATGAAAAATGCAGGGCTCCCTATTGCACACACCAAGTTTTTCTTTGATTTGACAGTGACCTATAGTTTTTTTTACCCCAGATGACTTATATACTCAATTCTGACCTAGATTTCATCAAGACAAACAATCTGTTCAAATTCCACGAATATCCAGTGAAAAATGAAGCCCCTATTGCATAAACACAGTTTTTCTTTGATTTGACCATGTGACCTAGTTTTAGATCCCAGATGACCCATATTCGAACTTGACCTAGATTTCATCAAGACAGACATTCTGATCAAATTTCATGAAGATCCAGTGAAAAATGCAGCCCCTATTGCATACACAAGGTTTATCTTTGATTTGACTGGGTGACCCTAGCTTTTGACCCCAGATGACCCATATTCGATTTCATCAAGACAAACATTCTGACCAATTCTCATGAGTATCAAACTTAAAATATGGTCTCTAGAGTGTTAACAAGATTTTCCTTTGATCTGGCCTAGTGACCTAGTTTTTGACCCCACATGACCAAGTTTCCAACTTGGCTTAAAGATCACAAGATAAACATTCTGATCATGTTTCATGAAGATAGGATCATAAATGTGGCCTCTAGAGTGTTAACAAGCTTTTCCTTTGATTTGACCAGGTGACCCAGTTTTTAAACCCACATGACCCAGATTCGAACTTCACCTAGAGGTCATCAAGACAAATATTCTGACCAATTCTCATGAGTTTCAAACTTAAACTGTGGACTCTAGAGTGTTAACAAGATTAATCTTTGATCTGCGTGGAAAATTTAAGCCAAACCAATTTCGTAATACAAGAAACTGGGTGAATCATTAACATGAGAGTCTATGTAAACAAGTGAATGAAGTAAAGTTCCCTACTGGAAAGCATCTAATTGTTTCTACTGCAGTATAACATAATGAACTGATATATGTTAATGATGTATAAACAATATTGTACTATCTATACAATATGTTATAACAAAACACTTGGATTAAACTTTGCATACATAAAAACCTAGTTGTTTTCAAATTGAATTTTTTTGGCCAATTATAAAAAAGTTATCGTATAAGTTATCTATAGTAACAACAAAGGGAAATTAATAAAAAAAAACAAAAAAAACTAGAAATGTGTCCATGGGACACAGATGCTTCCCCCCCCCCCATATATGACAAAGAACATAAATTTTTTCCTAGGTCAGGGGCCATAACTCCTACAATACTGAATGAATCCGGACGCGAAACCCCTGGTGCACAACTGCACATGCTGACCAACATTCCTGTAAACTTTGGTGACTCTAGGTCAAATAATTTTTAACTAAGTCAGGTGCCATAACTCCTACAGGACTGAATGAATCCGGAAGTGAAACCCCAGGTGCACAACTGCACATGCTGACCAACATTCCTGTAAACTTTGGTGACTCTAGGTCAAATACTTTTGGAGCTATGCGCGACACAACATTAAAATGACCAATTTTTTACTAAGTCAGGGGCCATAACTCCTAGACAACTGAATGAATCCGGACGCGAAACCCCAGGTGCACAACTACACATGCTGACCAACATTCCTGTAAAGTTCAAATACTTTTGGAGCTAGGCGCGACACAACATTAAAATGACCAATTTTTACAAAGTCAGGGCCCATAACTCATACATGATTAAATGAATCCGGACGCGAAACCCCAGGTGCACAATTACACATGCTGACCAACATTCCTGTAAAGTTTTGTGACTCTACGTCAAATACATTTGGAGCTAGGCGCGACACAACATTTTCGGAAGGACGGACGGACGGAGGACGGACAGACAAGGGCAAATCTATATGCCCCCCCCCCCAATGTTGGGGCATAATAAAAAAAAAATCTATTATAAGTTCACACAAAACTCTTTACCAGGTAGAGATAGCTCAAAATATATCTAAAAATTCAATGTAACATGAATGTTGTACCACAGAAAAGTGGTCTCGATTTTTCCCTACGGCCAGTAATAAAAAAGTAACAATATAATCTATTAATAGTAAAAACGAAGGGAGGTAATTCTTAAAACAAGGGTGTCTCATGGCGATGAACATTTGTGCCAAGTTACATCAAAATCCGTCTATGCATTAAGAAGAAATGTTCTGGAAAAAGTCATTCTTAAATTTAACCTTTGACCTCAAAGTATGACCTTGACCTTAGACCTAGGGATCTGGTTCTTGCGCATGACAATCTGTCTCATGGTGGTGAATATTTGTGCTAAGTCCCTCCATGCATCAAGAAGAAATGCTCCGGACAAAGTCATTTTTGTATCTGACATTTGGCCTCTAAGTGTGACCTTAACCTTAGACCTACGGCCCGATTTTGCACATGACATGTTGTCTCATCCAGGGGAATATTTGTGCCAACTGATATTTAAATCCTGTCTTGCATGACAAAGTTATGCAACGGACAGGAAAAAATCCTATTGACCTTTAATCTCTAAGTGTGACCTTGACCTTTTAAGCTAAGGTTCTGGGTGTTGCTCATGACACGTCGTCTCATCATAGGGAACATTTATGCCAAGTAATATTGTAATCCCTTGATGGATGACAGATTTCTGGACCGGACAGGACAAAACCCTATTGACGTTTGACTGCAAATTGTGACCTTGACCTTTGAGCTAGGGATCTGGGTTTTGCGCAAGACATGTTGTCTCATCATGGGGAACATTTGTGCCAAGTGATATTAAAATCCCTTCATGGATGGCAGAGTTATGGACCGGACAGGAAAAAAGCCCTGCTGACCTTTGACATCAATTGTGACCTTAAACTTTGAGCCAGGGGTCCAGGTTTTGCGCACGACACATCGTCTGATCATGGATAACATTTGCGCCAAGTGATATTAAAATCCCTTAATGAATGACAGAGTTATGGACCGGACACGAAACAGACCCTGTTCATGCCATGGTAACATTTGACTGCTAAGTGTGACCTTGACCTTTGAGCTAGGGGTCTGAAATTTGTGCATGACACATTGTCTTATTATGAGGTACATTTGTGCCAAGTAATATTAAAATCCCTTCATGGATGGGAGAGTTATGGAACGGACAGGAAAAAAGCCATGTTGACCTTTGTCCTCCAATTGTGACCTTGACCTTTAAGCTAGGGGTCCGGGTCTTGCGTTTGACACGTCTTATCATGGGGAACATTTGTGCCAAGTAATATTAAAATCCCTTCATGGATGGCAGAGTTATGGACCGGACGGACGGAATGACGGAAAAGCGCATTCCTATAGTCCCCGAAACTGGTTTTCAACCAGTAGGGGACTAAAAAGGGACACAATTCAATTTCATGAAATAACAGTGTACAGTTATGGACCATGTACAATGTAGATGATGATGCAATTACAATAAACTACGCTTGTAACGATATTCAGGGGACCGTAGAATTCATATCGGTACATCCAGATATCGTTACACCTAAAGTTGAGTTCAGCATTGGCCCAAACTGAAAGTAGGTAAGGTGTGCTTGATTAAGGAGATGTGCAACCTCCTGTATGCGATTTATTTACATACTACTTACTAGTCAAATATATATGGCATTTCATCAAAGATTATGAAAATATATTCATAAGGCCAGCATTTTTCAATTTTCTGGTTTACGGGAGCGCCGACCCTAATTTTTGACAAAACAAAATAAAAATAAAAGTCATTTTCAGTACTTTTTTTTCATTTTACCCGCCAACCGTCCGTAATTGCTGCTGCCAAAAATAAAAGTTTAACTGTATGGTAGAGGTTTTTAATCTAGATCAGTAGACGCATGAAAAATGGCAGCCTGCATGAATGTTAATTGTGTGAAATTAAATTGGAAAGATATACAAGTTTACAGACAATAATCTTTGGAATGAGTTGGCAGAGATAACAAGTATTGTAAACAAATTGGATCTGAGTAGAAATTAAAACACCTAAAGCTCAATATTAGGAGTAATCACCTACAAAAAATGACCTTCACTATCAACGCTGTCCAGATGAAAAAAATATCTGGCGTATCACATGTACGAGATTTGTTGTCTGTATATTATAATTGGACAACGATTGAATTCATGTGGGACTGTCAGAAAAATACCACAATTGATAAAAAAGGAAAGAAACCAAAGAAATGGCAAAATGGAAGAGCAAAAGTGAGTATCAGCTTGCTAAACATATTTTTTTAGAGAAGAAAAAATACCACAATTTTCAGTAGTTCTGTTCAAAACAAAGTGCAATTTCAATGTAAAATGACATGTCCCTGCAAATGCTTGACAATGATAAATGTTGATAAAAGATTCAAACTAGTCAAAATAATTGGACCGTTAGATTAACGGTTGTTTAATATTTGTGACGGGCAATCTATAAATCCGAGTAGAGATATTGGCCATATATAAGAGTTTATCTGAATATTTCCTAGGATCACATAAAAGTAGTTTGACTTAAGTTCTAGCCAGGTACTGTAACTCAAAAGATAATTATGAAACATGAAACTCGCAGCAATATTGTCATGTTCACTTAAGTATACCGACAAAATATGTAAGATGACTCTTTGGAAGTATGTCTGGGACAAACATTCAGACACTATATGCCACATGTGCCTTTGACACTGAGGAACACATAATGACATAAATTATCCAGTAATAAATTTTTCAGACTCATAATTTACTAATTCCAAGTCCCATCTCAGTGAAGAGTCTTACATGTATAAATCTCCGATAATGTTGTTTGAACATCAGCCGCTAAAGTTGTTATTTTGTACACATTTTAGCTGAACCAAAATTCAGATTGTTTTTGCTTGTCTTACAATTTAGGTGGCACTGACAGTCGGCAAAATATAAAACAATATTCAAGCCACCGAAACTTAACCAAAGCAATTTAATTTTAAAGCCAGTGTGCATAATATTTATCAGTTCGTATTTTTCACTTCTAGTATGACAATGCCTGTCTTTTAAGACTCCATCTCCAGCCAATTAATATGCATGTATGCAGGATGCAGACCTAAAGTAGTCATTGCATATCCCCATTTTAAAGCAGTTTTTATTCATGTTTAAATAATAAACATTATGCAGTGGTCTTATGATATGATATTGTCAACTGTGGTATATGTATATTTAATAATGAAAAATGTTTCCACAAGTCTATTTTTACTACAAAATAGATACATACAAAAACACAAATAGTGCATATCCTTGGTGACTTTGAAAATGGCATTATTCATACAAGCTACACATAAAGAAAACAACAGTTTTCTGATAAACCAGTTCAGAATAGTTCATTTGTGAGTGTGTATGCAATTTAAGCTTGCAAGCTTTTGATTTCTGTGGTTTACAAAAAATAAAAAAATTGTATCCTTTTGGACGTTTTATTTTTATTTATTTGGTCGACTGCTCAAAATTGGGACTTTTATTTTTATTTTTATTTGTCCCCCCCCCCCACGACCCAAATTTTTTGAAAAATCTCCCGTAAACCAGAAAATAAAAAAATGTTGGCCTAATTATGAAACAGTATAAATACTTTACAAAAGGAATGTCACATGAATGATTTTTTCTCTTCTGACTAGGAGAATCCATTATATTTCATGTATTGCACAAAACTACATGTACAATTTACTTTTAGTATAAATATTTATTCAAATATTTTTTCACTCAGCAAAAAGCATTTAGCTGTAAATGTGAGAAAATTACTTTCAATTCATTGCAATAGCAATGCAAGTGCAACAGCTCTACTTTTTCTTCGAAAAGTCGAGCTAAATAAAAACACGTTTCGTGTTGAATAACTTCTGACCTTGTTTTGATTTATAAACAAAGTTTTATTTTTTGGTATGTAAAGAGGCATTACATAGCTCACAGGTACACATCTTTACACAATTCAAATACCATGAACAAACTATCAATTTATCTTGAGCAATTACTTCAATCTATATTTATCTATTTGAACAATGATCAAAGTGAGCAACAGTGTCAATTAACCCATCAAAAATGGCAATTTATCTACAATATATCAGCCAGCCATGTTAACATACTTCACCTCAATCTGATCAAATGTTTCCCTTTCACTGCAGCTCTCCATTGCTATATGGCCGATGTAAATCATAGCCAGACCCTTTCACAAGCCCTGACACTCAAATGAATGATCTGGCACCTTAATTTTTGATCTTCTACTGGTATTTCAGTTAACAGTATATTCAACAGTTGGACTTAGGTTGTGGCCATATTTGACATAATAAGTTTTTACATATCAGCAATTCAACAGCAGCAATGTAGTCCTCTAAAATAGTCCGTATTTAATAAAGTAGAAAAGTATTATACTGGGCTACTATATTAGCGTTTGCAATAATAGATTGGTTTTATAGTATATTATACTATGAAATGGGAGATTGCCAAAAAGTAACAAAACAAAGCTGATAACCTCAGTGACCACAAGACAATATCACCGAGATAAAAAGTTACAACGTGTGCCACTATTTGGCTCACCTAATCCCTCGACCGTCACCTATAAACAAAATAGTTCATGAGTGTGACATTCTTCTTTACTCTTTCATATCACAACACAATAGTCTTCAAAACCCTTTCATATTATAAAACATCTTCATGCATATCCCCCATGTAAAAATAAAATGGATAGATGTACCCTATTTATAACACCTTTAATAGTATCTTGATTCCCACACTTGTTGCATTACTCAACATAGGCATTTAGATTATTTACCTGTTGCGTTGCGTACATGGTTTATAGACACACACATTTTCTATTTAATATTGCCGCTATGGAAAAATGAATACAAATTTAATAAAAAATATGGAAATTTAACATGATAATCTTGAGTATCATACTGCAAAGGTTCTACAGATTTGGTCTCATGTATTTCATAAATTGGATATAAGTTTGATTTATTGTGATAAGAATTAATGTAAGACATTAAGTTAAAGATTTTTATCAAAATTCAGGCTACAGAAATTTTGTCCGTGCACTGTGATCTATTAAAGATAATTATCCAAATTTTGATAAGAAACAACTTATTTTAATACCATTTAAAATACCCATTTAAATGTAACGTGTTATCCGGTCAAGTATTTGATTGTAATCCACTTTAAATAATTTTATTAAGTGTGAATAATAAGCATTAACTTTGCATGGATTATTAAAATTCACACCGAAAAAAGACTGCATGAGATAAAAAAAAAAGTTGATAATATACAGCAATGGAGAATTTATATTATGTAAATGTATATATTCTGTTCTAAGGAACTGAGTATTCAACACACCTCTCCGCACCATTTTGTTTTAAAATTCCTCAAAAGACACGAGCGCATCAATCTATTTCTTCATCTCCACCTATTTGACAATGTCCATTTGAATGTAAATTTGTAGACTAGCTCCTAGACTATGATATATCTTTTTTTACATTTTTATGATTAAATATAGTGAACTGAGCCAGTCTATATTCTATGTACAATATCATGATAATTTCAACATCATTCCTCTGTGAAAATCTCTAAAAAAGACTGGCTTTTGTCTAGAGGTACGCGGTATTACCGGTATACCGGTAACCCTGGTACCATCTTCCCATGGTACGATACCGCGGTACCATCGGGGAATACCGGTATTTTATCAACATTATCCCTACTTCTGTTTATTTTTAATTTACATTGTCTATGTAGCTTTCCGTAACAGCAATTGACACCACGCATGATCTTCCGATTTATATCTCTGGAATTCCCATGCTACTATTATTAGTTTCCAAAAATAACCATCCAATGGTGCAATTGAACATGTATGATCGACCGCGTGATCCCCAATCAAAACCTTCGAAAACCTCCAGATTATTCCGTATAGATGGATGACGTCATGGGCGCACTTGTTTTTACTTCGAGTCTGGTAAATTCGGCGAGTCCCGACTTCTTGTTTAAATGATGATAGTTTAAAATATCCCGGAATGTATTTGCATGTATTAAAAAAGAAATAAATAGTATGGAAAATGTTGAGTTGAAATTTATTATTTTTTGTTTGAAAACGATTTGATGAAGCCTTCATACTATTTGTAAACGTTACTGGTTTATCAAACGGGTGCACGAATCGAACTTCAAACAAGCGCGACCTATATGCATGTGACCCAGTGCTTCCCTATGGACAATATGGTGTCTTCCGACGAATGCACGCTGGTAAAAAATACTAAGGGTCATTAATCTAACTAGTCATTAGTCAAGTTAATATTCCAGTGTATTTTTTTCTTTAATTCTAGTCAAGTAACTAGTCTTCGTTGTTGCTCATAATAAATTAAGTATTTCTGAGAGTTTTTCAATATTTTTATGACCACTTCCATAGCTGTAAGTCTTACGATAAATATGGTGGTATACCATGGTATATACCGCGGTAATTAGGAAAAAACCATGGTATACCGCGGTATTTTTTTCAAGGCGGTACCCAGCCCTACTTTTGTCTCTATAAAATTAAATTCGTCAAAAAAGGAAAAATGTAGAAATAATATATTATTATCAGTCTAGTGGCTAGTCTAGTAAATTTGATACAATAATTATGTAGATTTTTGTTTGTTTTGTTTTGGGTTTAACACTGTTTTCAACAGTATTTCAAGATACAAGATTTTTTTATTTTATGTTGGATAAGGTATAACAGTACAACACTAGCTATAAAGTTATTTTCCAACAAAACAAGTTCTGTAAAAAAACAAACAAACACCTGTAGAAAGAAAACAAAATATGTGATGGTGGGCAGTTACCATAGATACCCATGTATAATGCACATCCAAGTATAATACGCACTCCCATTTTTAGCCGAAAATCCAGGGAAAAAAACATTTTTGGTCAATTTTGAGGAAGATTGAAAACGAAAGACCAGTAATATATTTTACCTCCTAGTCGGAGAGTGGTATCTGTCTTGCTCTATTATCGATTTTTGTTTTCTTGAAAAAAAAATCTATGAAATATCGCTATTATATTTGATGTTTCTTTTTTAAATTTAAATAATTAAATTAATTTAGCACTTGGAATGACATCTTTCAAAACAAAAGCTCCGCCTTGCGGGTGCTGATGCTCATCTGATTTTTGTGTATACCTATGATTTTCTAAGTCTAAAAAGGGCCATCATTCTTGCAAAAAGCAGGATAGAGTTATGTTTCTTGATGTACAGCGTCCGCCTTTGATGGTGAAAAACTGTTGCAAGTTTTAAAGCAATAGCTTTGATAGTTTAGGAGAAAAGCTGACTTAAACATAATACTCAACCAAGAAAACTGATTTTCTAAGTCCAAAAGGGGCAATAATTCTTGCAAAAAGCAGGATGGAGTTATGTTTCTTAATGTATAGGGTCAGCTTATGATGATGAACAAGTGTTGCAAGTTTCAAAGCAACAGCTTTGATAGTTCAAGAGAAAAGCTGACCTAAACATAAAACTTAACCAGGCAATGCCGACGCAGACGCCGATCAAGTGATGACAATAACTCATCATTTTTTTTTCAAAATCAGATGAGCTAAAAATGACACAAGCTTCTCAATTCAAATCGATAACAAAAGCTGTGATTGTTTTTTGTTACGATCTGTTAAACTTTACAGATCAAATGGCCTGTTATTATCTGCAATCAACATGACGCCTCAGGTCAGTTTTGCTGTTCACAGTTTGATCTCAGTTAAAAACATAATATTCGGTCTTTAATTAGTATCATAATATTTATGCTTTTTGATAGTTCTGTCTTCAAAATACTATTAAATTCATATGAAATTATTTTTGTTTACTTCTCTTATCTATTACGGAACATAACGGCAATCTTAGATTTTAGTGTAGACAGTCAGCACGGAGAGTAGTTTCCCTTTATTGAAATGGCGAAAGTCATAAACAAACTTGAAGTTGGAAAATCATCTATACCTGTGTATAATACGCACCCACTATTAAGGGGTGGTCCACATGGTCAAAAAACTGCACATTATACACGATTATCTACTGTAACCTATATAAGTGTTCCTGGATTCTGTACTTTCCAAGTAACAACTAACTTCCCCATGGACATGAATCAGAGGTGGAGGACAAATGATAAAAATTTCTGACGAAATGTCTTTTATCAAATCGTCATGGCGAACATATGCCTTGCATGGGGATTGAAATAACGACCCCGTGATCCATAGATCAATCTGCGCCCTCCCTATTGTGCTTAGTGGGCCAGCTATAATTTTAAAGAGGAATGAAGCAATTATTTTATATAACGAATGCAGTTTAGATAAAACAGTTGCTAAATTTTCATTTTTTTTTTTATTTTCACATCAAAGTAAATCATGCTAACAAACATAATATATTAAAGTAAAATCTTGCGGCAAAAACTGTAAAATGTCTCCCTTTTCAGCCATAGCGTTATTAACTTGTAAGGTATAGGTAGATCAACCATCGAGTTTCACCGCTTCAACTTGCTAATCTTGTTAATCTCGTTTAAAAACTCCCACCAGTCCTGTGAATCGCATGACCTTGCCACATTTTAATTGAATATCTATTGAGATTCATATTCTTTCACAATTTTCAAAAAAAAAAAAAAGAAACCTAATCATTTATTTTTGCTTTTTAGGGTTGAATTTGACTGAATAGTGATTTTAAAGTTCTGTATTGTTAAAAGTGAAGTTCACCATATCATCAATAAATAAATATTGTGAAAAACAACAACAGCCCTAATTGTCTTTAAAAACTTCTACTTTAGCTTCAGAATAAAACAATACTTGGAACACTGTCTTCTAAACAAAAGCCAATCAGAGCCACGGATTCAACGAGAAGCTGCCAGCTGGTCCAGACCAATGAAGGTCAACATACACGAGGTGAAATTTTTCATTGCTGTCCTATCTTGTTGATTTTTTGACTTAGCATGTTTATATTGAAAGGTTGCAGCTACTTTTGGTTTAAAAACAACATGTGAATTATTATATAACATCAAACGCACATGCGCAATTTTGCCGATTAAGAGCCACAGAATTATTAGAACACAGCATACTGGCACGCAATTAGTCCCCGGACAGAAATCGCATATATTTCGTCCTCAAAAGCTTAAACAATATCAAGAAAAAAAAGGATTAACATATATAAATAACTCAGCTCCGGTATTACCAGTTTAGGGGTTTTCCTGTGAAATGAGGTCACGTTCGCGGGGAATTTGCGAGGCCCGAAAAGGGGTCTGTAAACATCAAATTTTAACATCCTCGATAGTAATGCCCGGACACCATTTTTTCATGAATATATTTATCGGGAACTGCCCATCTGAGCTGGAATTATGAAAAAGACAAATGATATTTTATGTAAATGTAAAAAGATCAAACGTTTGCATCAAATTTATTTGTCCCAGCCACACGGAAAATTGCGACAACAAAAAAATAGAATAATTATGCTTAAGTCACGCGCAATAACTGGCTAATCGAGCAAATAATGAAATATTTTGGTATATTAGTATTGTTGTCACAAAGAAAATAATTTTTTTTTGTTGAATGTGTGTGTATCGTCTGCTAGTCGTGAAGTATAAAGACATGTAGCCTTAATTTTAAAACCCTCCAGACGGGCTTGCGCATGCGCAATAAAAACAGAAGCCCCGCCAGTGAAAATGTAAACAAGCAGGGTTCCCGCTGTCGGTCGCCAATGGCGCCAAATGCGACAAAATGTAAATTCTGGCGCTAAAAATCTTCAATTGGCAAATTTCATTGGCGCCTATAAGATAATCGTCGATCTGATCTTCTGATCTTTCTCAAGGACGCAATAACAGATTATCCAATATTTAACACTACACGAAGACAATACACAACGTGTCAATATCGATTTACACCTCGGGGCATAATTTAAAACTTCGCCGAGTCACTAGAGCGTTCCTCCACGCAAGAACGATTATCGGTCAATCTGATCCGCCAAATTTAACCCCGCCTACTTACACGAGACCAAATGAAACGAAATATTAGCTGCGTGCTTCGTCTATGCACCACCTTTTTTATGATGCAAAAAACGCGACACAAATTACAGGTTATTTAATGACAATCCGATTCGCCGAAGTAATTGAGAGACCGAGAAAATGCCGGAAATAATGACACGTCAAAGCGCGATCAAAAGATACACATATTCTCCAATCGTTAATAGATAAATTTTGCACAAGCGTTGTTAACCCTACGCGTTGCGTTCCTAAATTTCAGTCGCGCTCGTATAATTTCAATCGAAGAATTTTTGAGATACAAATGAACTAAAGCAGTTCTTTTGGTTCTTTTACTTGCCCAACGTAAAGCATTGATACACGGGGATAATTTTAAAAAGCTCAACCTCAGAGCTTCAAAACAAAGTGCTAATAATACCTGTAGGTGGTATTTTCGCTATACATTAGTATGTATGAAAGGAAATAGAAATTTAGTTATATATATAATGAAACTTAAGTATTTTAAAAAGCTTTTCAAAAGTTATAAAATAATATAAAACAACAGTGTTTTTGATAAATGACCTAAATAAATTTTGAAATAAAAAGTTAAAAGAATAAAGAGATAAATATTCATGTTTTAAAAACATCTGTTTAGTGAAAATGACCATTAAAGGGAGATAATTAAAGATGGCAAACTATATAAAGGGATAATTTTATAGATTGAGCAATCACTTTTGTTTAGAAAATGTTCTTGAAAATGGTTGAGAAGATTAAAAACTATTTTTGATTCAATGTGATATTAGGATAGACTGGTTCAAGAGCAAATTGAATGGTTACTGTAAAAAATCAAATGAAAAAGAGATTAAAAAAAGAAAATGGTATGTCACCCATCACAGACTATTGGCTCCAACTTGAGAGCCACTGGCGCAAACTTTTCCTGATTGGCGAATTTGTTGGCGCAAAGTGAAACTGACCCAGAGGAAACCCTGAACAAGTAACCATGCGGTAGGATTTCCACCATTATTATATTCATATGATTGATTACCTGTGAAAAAATAAACTTGATAAACTTCTCCAAAACAAACGTCTGTATGATTAGGCACAAAAATATGAAGATGAATCGCAAAATTAGAGCATTGGGGGAACGTGTCCGAAAACTACTGCTGTCCGGGGACTACTCGCATGCCAGTACACACTTAACGTTTACTGCGTCTTCACGCAAATATGCTCAAGTGACAAAACTGTTTAAATTGCCCAAAGAACTATAAAATACACAGAATGGCAACTGGCTGTAATCTCGCGTCAAAGCGTGAATCGGCGTTATCTTAGTAAAAACAAACATCGGCGAGCATGAAGTTAAAATTTGTACCTTTAAAACTACATTTAGAATAAATGTTAGCTTCTAAAACAACATTAGTTTAATGTGAAATAGTCTTAAGACACAATTAAAGTACACGTCTCTTGCCATCAAAAGAAGCGTGGTCATACGGTGATAATTAATTTACCGATGAATATCCTGTTTTCTCATATTCTTGGGGGCCTAAGGGGCTGTTTTTATTCCCAGTAACAGAATAACTATTTCATAAACAGCATTTGGGTGTTATTTTGTAGAAAATTCACTTGTCTTTCAGATGGAGTTATAAAATGTTACAGAAATTATCCCATTTAATTATTTTGTTACTGTATTTGATACCACCCTCACCCGCAGAAATGGGCCAAAAGTTTCTTGTATTCCCGTGGATTCAGATTTGACTTTTCATCCCAAATATGTTGTAGAATTTAAAACACAAAAATTACCATTGTGTAATAAAAAGATATATTCTGTAGTAAATACATCAAGAAATATGACAATTAATTGCATAATAAATAATTTATGTCAAATTTGCTAACACCACCAGAAAAAAATAAGGATTTTTTTGAAAATTGAGTAAAATGCTGATTTATTTTGTCAATATGCGTTCAAATCACTTGAAATTTTCAGTGTGTCAGTTTTGAACCATTCCTGTCTAGAAAATAACAAACATAAAATTATTTGACAACTTTAAGGCAAAAAACAAGAATATGAGAAACCCTGAGAATACGAGAAACAGGGATAATTGCTTTCGAATACAAAATGGGGGTGCGACACCTTATGTACCAGTCACTTTATGTACCAGACACTTTATGTACCATTTTGACACTTAGTGTACCACCTATATATTATATAGTAATTGTATCTCATTGTGTAGCACTGTCAATATGTGATAATTACCTGTGAAAACAACTTTGATTTAATCAGCTTAAGTCCATAGAATGTTGTTAACATTCCTATGTGCATATAAATTACCTTATTAATTATGACAATTAACATTTAATTTAGTAAAAAACATTTCAAGTAACATAAAATAAAACATTTTTATCAAATCAAAACAAAAATGATCATCTACTATATATCATATATGTGGTACATAAGGTGTCCAAAGTGGTACATAAAGTGACACATTCTAAAATGGCGCGTGGAGACGAGATCTCATTCAGTTGTCACGGGATGTTGGCGAGATTTGCTCTATATGCCTTTCAAGTTGCCAATCTATTTATTTTTATAGCTCTTTGGATTGCCCCTCAACAACTTAAACCTCAAATTATTTTAACTGACTCTTCCAGTGTGCTACCGACATTAACTTTATCTGGGTGCTACCTTATCAACGAGGAATTGATCCTAAACTTGTGCCACCCTCCGACCCCCAATAAAAACTTCTGGAACTGGGCCTGCACATATGATGCAGGGTAACCTAATATCACTTATTAGAAAACCGGAACTAAGGTCAGCAGCAAATTCCTGTCATTCTGAAATCTGACATATTAGAGAATATCACTAAAACTACAAACTAACAGGATTTCACATTTGAAAATATGATTTACCTTTGCTATACGAATAGGTTCATTGAATTCCCTTCCACCCTGAAGCCGAAATCCCCAGGGTGATCCTCCACTTAAAGTCACTGAAAAATCCATCCTAACTATCCGAAACCGCCATGAAATTTACCTGTGCAACCGAGAGGAGCCGATATGTAACACCCGAAAATAAGGAAAACAAATAGACATCTTAAATTCTACGTGACTATTTAGTTTAATTCAATATTTCTATTTCTTTTTGCGTTTGTTCACAGTATGAAGACATTCCACTCTTCATTAATGTGCAGTTGAATTAAATTACCAATATAATATTTTCATATACGGAAACTGTTTTTTTTCCTTTCGATTTTTATGTCAACAACGGAACTATTTTAAATGCCGAACACATGCTAATAAAACATACTTTTATCCAAATATATTTCGGAGGTTTGCAAACTAAGATTTAAAGTTATTGCTTTTTATAATGTCTTCACCAGCAGAATAAAAGTAACTGATTGCCAAGCTAACGGCGCAAGGATAGGCCTAACAGGCAGTCTGTGGTTGTTAGGTCTTACGGTGGAACACTTCCGGTGTTTTGACAGAGCTGTCAAACCACACGTGAAATTTGGTTGTATTGGATTATTTTCGCAGACTCTTTATAATAATGGGTAAGAAGTTTATGATTAGGTTAAAGATTTTGTCAGTAAAGTGTATGTTTTACTTTCAGTTGCTCTTTCATTTATGTATATTTGGCAAAAGCTCTAAACAGGCTGGTAACATTGCCCGATCGGCCTTTAGACATAAAAACTAGCCTGGAGTTACCAGTATTGGTGGGGATAAGGATTCATGTCCTATGCATTTGTCTAAACTTGGGTTAAATATATCAAAATGAACTTATTTTGATACATTTTTTACTTGTGCATCTTAAAGAGATCCACATTCTTTAAAACTAGCTTTCAGTTTAAAATCAGAGCCATTTTAATAACATGACCCCTATAAGCGGTATGTCTAAATGCCGTCACCTGAATCAGTGTACTCGTAGTCCATATGGTTAAGTGATATTAAAATGGAAAAGTATGTCCAAAACATTAAAGTTATCATAAAAGCAATACTTTCTTATCATAAAAATGAATATATTTACTGGGATTTGTAATATTTGTAACAAGTAAGGTTAACCATAGCACTAGCAGCGAAAACCACCATGCAGTCTAGCCTCCATTTGCAAGCAGCAGTATAAAAGTTGGATGATGGTGACATCCTTTATGGTTACATTCGCCAAATTGAGTGAATACAAATGAGATGCAACTATTTAACTGCAATCTTTCCATTTCTGGCAGAAAAACAAGATTTATTTACATTCACATGTGAAACAAATGGAGGTAAAACAGTACTTTTTACAACAAAAATATATAAGAAGATGAAATTTTGTGAATACCCTGTATGCTAATTCTGGGTAATGCATATTATTTTACCATATTTTTATAATTTCGGCAGATCTTGAAACTACATCATACAAAATATTGTTTCAAATGGTTAAAAAGTGTGGGAAGTGGAGGAGATTTTGTAACAGTGGTAAAAAGTAATAAGAAATTCATGAAAATTTACACATGGGTATTTTAAATCATCATAACTTTTTATTTAAAATCACATTTTGCAAAGTTTGACAGCTGTGATGTAGTTAATAAGTTTACACAACCAGTGCAATAACTTATTATGACATACGACTCCCTGTTCAAACAAGGAGCATGCTTAAACAAAATACACCGATTCTGGTGCCCCACTGATTCAGGTAACTGTACGATAATGTTTCTTGAAAAATAATGAAGATATTTCTTTCAAACTTGGTCCATTAATTAAGCATAACATATGACGCATACTAAGGTAGAAATAACTGTGTTGCCTTCAGTTTTGTTAGAATTACTTCCCTTTTTCAGATTTTTATTATGCATAATTTTTGAAGTCCAAAAAAGTCATGTTTAATGCAGTCTTTAATACAGAAAAGATTTCAATGGGTTTCTATTGCTCAAAACTTGTGCACCAATGCCTTTATTCTATGTATTTAAGGTTAATACTTTGTTTCTAGTGCAGATGTATGAACAATTTTTTTGCAACTAACATTTTTCTATAATATTGTTAGTGAAAGCAAGTAAATGTATACATTCATTTACTAGCGCAATAATTTAGAGCATTAGAAAGCCACTGAACCTTTTTTTATTTTAAACTTAGCATTAGAACAAATTGTTTTTGGACTTCAAAAATTATGCGTCATAAAAATCTGAAACGGGGAAATAATTCTATCAAAACTGAAGGCAACCAAGTTATTTTTATTTTAATTTGTATCATAAGAAATGCTTAATAAATGGACCAAGTTTGAAAGAAATATCTTTACTATTTTTCAAGAAATATTAGTTTTTATGCCGAAAGCCCGATCGGGCAATGTTACCAGCCTGCTAAATATTCATCTTGTCAAAAATAAAGTGAGATGCACTACAACAAGGTCTAAGAAAGTGTAGAGTAAGTGTATCCCACAGTTCACGGCTTCGCACACCAAAGAATTTTCCGTTTCTTGTAATGAAATACTTGCCAAGAGAAATTTAAACTGGTGAAATCAGGTCTCCATTTGAATGTTCCTATAGTTTTCTAAACGACAAGATGGCATTCTGATAAAAGACAAGGATATAGGACAGATCGTGTTTGTATACAAATCCATTGTATATTCTATTTTTAGAACTGACAAAGACTGGGTTGGCAGACGCCGAGCGTCCATGTTTTTTTTGTTAACACGGCTTAAACTTTCTTAAAACACAAATTATATCAATAATTTTTTTATCAATGGGAAAGGATAATATAAAACAAGCAATTTATTGATAACTTTTAATTTATATTTTGAAATAAAATCGATTAATTGTGAACTAAACCTTAACTTTCAGTGTTTTTTCTAAAAGTTTGGAGCATCGCTACGCCGCTATTAAAATCATATGTCATTTAAAATTGTTTTTCATTTTCAAAAGTTATTTGAATATAAAAATATGAAAATCATAAGCATTTCAAAACTTTTTGAATTTTTAAAATCCATAAATGAACGAAAAAGTTATTAGAACTTAAAAATTCCGATCCCATACACAAACGATGTAAAAATGTTTATTTTGCCCACCACCAGATACACAGGTGTTGACGCGTGACATCAGGGCGATCTATCCACCTGGTGGTGTGTCAGGAGTTGCATGGACAAATAATGTGACGTACAGACAGATTGATAGACAAACTGACAGCACTAAATCAAAATGTTCCCCCTACTACATATGAGGGACATAATCAGTGCACAGATTGTTACTAGCCATCAATAGTACAAGAGTCATCTGGCATCGGGGTACCAGACAGGCTTTGCTGGCATGGGTAAAATCACCGGAAATGCCAGAAACAAATATATTTCAAAGGGTTTTTGCTAAATAAATATTTCAGCAGTGTGTAAAAAGACATCATAAACAAAAAAAAAGTGGCTAAAAACACAAAAATGGTAAGCCATTTTCTGGGTCACACATTAAACCGGAATCCACCTAAAAACCGGAATACACCGGAATACACGTTGCATAACCGGAATACACCTGTATTTTTTAATTTAAAGGTATTTTAGAAGTGTTTTTGATATAATTCAATCATATATATCATAAATAATTAAGATATGAAAGGAAAATAAAATACGTTCACGCAAAATGATTTTATACAAGATTGAAATTCGGCGACCGCGCAGGAAATTTTCATAACCGAAATACACCCGTATTTTATTAATAAATGGTATTTTCGTAGAGATTTTTTGCAGAAATCATTCCTGTGTAATATAAATAATAATATTAAAAAAGGAAAATAAAATACTTTAACGCAAAACGATTTTATACCAGATCGAAATCTGGCGACCGCTCGGGAAATTACCTTAACCGAAATATGCCCGTATTTCTTCAACAAATGGTATTTTTGAAGTGGTTTATGACTGAATTCAAACATATATATCATAAATAATTTATTTTCAAAAGGAAATTAAAATAATTTTGCGCATTACGTCTTGTACACGATTGAAAATCTGCGAGGGCACTGTAAATTTGCGCATTCGTGAATGAATTTCCATGTCCTAAAATTATCTAATATACACCCGTATTTCTGTAATAAATCGCATTTTTAGGGTTTATGACAGAATTCAATCATATCTAAAATGAATAATCAATTTAAAAAAGCAAATCAAAACACGCCAAACGTGTTTATACGAGGTTGAAAATTTGTTGAGCGCACGTGAAATTTGCGCACTCGTGAATGAACTACAATCGTCATTATTTTGTTAGCTTTTAACTTAGGTAGGTAAATTTCTTTAAAATTTTGATTCTTTTGGTTTAAAATATTTGAAAATAGTCTTCAAATGGTATTATATAATATTCCTTTATGAAGTATAGAGTAATCATATAAGCGACAACAATTGCACGAGCGCAGATGTATTTATAATTAAATTTCATATTTCAGGTAACGGGAATTATTTTAACGCCAAGAATGAATAAGTAATGATACTTACATAAATACTGACAGGGCTTAAGCTAGGCCAAGATTTTAGGGAGAAGTCACTTCTCCCTCAGGTAAGATTAGGGAGAAGTGGAGAGATTTTAGGGAGAAGTGGCGAGATTTTAGGGAAAACGTGAAAAGATTTAAGCACCATGACATGCAAGCTGAAAAAGGAACTAAATATGCTTTATATTATTATTCCCTGTCTTTGTTTACAAAGTCTATTAATTTAAAGTAAATAACAAATTCACTGAAAATGTCAGTGATTCTGTTTTCTTATCATTTTTAACCTTGTGAACCTAATGAGATTAAACTGCAATTTCAAGATTTTTTTTCACTCTTGCAATGATTGTCCAGACCAAAAAAACCCTTTAAATATGAATACAATCAAAAAAGTTAATTCCATATCAGCAAAAAAAAATATAAATCAAGCTCCCAGTGCTAATGCACTCAAAGTCAGTCACTTTAAATAACAAGTACTGTGAATTAAATACATGTCAATAGCAGTGACATCACTATGACATCACACGGAATACACATCTTTGATCTGCTGGTGTCTCTTTGATAGGCTGGTGTCGGCACACACTAAAGAAACAGTTGTCAAACAGGTTTAACCCAGTTTCTGATGGCAGGTGTCAAAAATTTGCGTAAATTTCAGTTAGGTTATTTTAGTCACAGAAAGTGTCAGTGATAATATTATGTTTCTAAAGTTTGGGTTTTGAAAAATACGAGTAAAATTAAATGGATTTCAGGAAATTACTGGAGCCAAACACGGTAAGATACTTTCTAATGGTCAAAAAAGAATGTGTAAGCTTATGTAATATAAATCCCTACTGCTTTGTTTATCAATAGTCAGTTTACAAAACAAGTGTCGCCTTCGCACTTCTCGGTATATAATCTGAAGTAGGCGGAGCTTAAATTATGCTATCGTGTATTCCAGTCGTGTCAACAGGCCGATAGCGGATAACTGGAGGAGTGTGGATAAAAAAATCGGGCCACTTGAATTTCGCTTTGATGTTAGATTAGAGCGAAGTGGGGAGTTACAAAGCGACTATTTCGCTCAAGTCGCTCCCTAGCTCAAGCCCTGACTGAGTTGTTAAAATCCTTGTTCTTACACCATCGTCCAAAGTGCGTGTAGACCCATGACCCTTGTTGCTGAGTGGTTAAGAATGCTTGCTTGAAACAACTGTAACCACTCACTGATTGATATCAGACATTGGTTTGAGACTCACTACCGACCATGATACCATAATTGATGAAGTTGGACAGTACCATTCGTTGGTTAAGATAAATGTACATAATTGAAGCAAAAATCTTGAATCTATCAACTCAAAAATACAGTAAAATTACAATTAAACGCCGCTTTTGACGGGTATTCATGAACATGTTGATTGGATTGCCGGTTGACACTTGTTATCAATTATTATGTCTTATCACTGGATTGTATTGTTGATTGCATAATATTTGGTAATGACACGTGATCAATACCAATACTCTAACAAAAAAAAAAAAGATGCCACAAATCAATTTCGCGTGCGTATTCGCACAATATTCTATTATAATTATATTTCAAACATCCAACTTGTATCAATTTCGTAATAAATATGTCAAAACATTTAGTCTTCCGAGCACTATGCATATCATTTGTAAGACTGTATATTCTTAATCGGTAAAATGTTAATGTGTAATTTGAGCAGGGGCACGTGCAATTTCCATCCATAATTTTTAAAATTTTAGAACTTTTTCTGTACTACACGTTTTAAGTAACAGATCTTAAAGAAATAATTATATCTGTAATTGTAAATTGGATATGAAATCTCCCAGGTAATTAATTTTGAGGGGTTCAAAGTTTTTCAGTTAACATTATATGGGTATAACGGAGCATTTCATGCGTAATCCAATTTGTTACCTTAGTAAGCTGAAAGATATATGAAACAATGACTTACCGAACTAGAGCAACACTGACATCGTACTTGTCGCCATTAAATCCACATGATTTGCAAACAAATTTCAAAGAGGCAGGAGACCAAGATTTGGCATCCTCCTTGGACATACCACAACAAGTGTGGTGTGTCCACCTTTGACAATAGTCACATTTGATTCTATTAGTTTCACAAGTTTTATCACATAAAGTACAAAGCTCCATATTTCTGAATATTTTAGCAACAAGAACAATTATAGTTTTATACACAGACGTATGGTTTACCAAAATGGTAAATTGCATGGAGAAATGCTAGGTATAAATACAGATTTAGCTGAGAAATTATCTGGGGGTGTTAATACTCATTTAAGGTAACTTTTTACCATATCAAAGACCCGCAGTTTCGTGTGACAAACAGCACTCGGCAATTCAAAGACTGCCGTGTCAACACTTTTTGATTACAAGACAGCAATTAGCAGCCGTGCGTCGGTATTTAAAGAAACACATTTGAACTTATTATGTCGGTATTTCGTCATGGACTTCAAACCAAAAGGTTTTAAATCATAAATAAAAAGCTAATTGTTTTCAGAAAAATCTAAGGGCATTTATTACAAACTACCAACTATTGCAAACGAGGTGTCAATTAATTTGCAAACAACTTTCGCTTTATGAATTTACTTTTTTAATTTACATCCCGGTTGCAATTACTGGTAATTTAGTTGATTGTAACGGATTTGTTTATGACGGACGATTAATTACAACGATCAACTAAAATGATTTAGAATAAAAAAGAATCAGTGCATCGAATTTTTCTAAAAATATGCCGATTTGGAATCGGTCTTGCAGTCAATATGAATGCATGACAACGTTTATTATTTACCTAAAAAGCATTTGACAGGTTTTAAAAATCTTTCAAAATAAATCCGATTAGGCCAGATGATGATCATAAATAAATAAACTTTATTTCTTGGAGATATGTATACTCTAGATTAGGGTCATTCTCGTAAGCGTACATTATTTCCGTAAGATCGTAGAGTTATAATCTCGTTTACAGAATTAACTTTTAATTAACTTCTCTCATTCATGTTTAATCTGATTGAGCATCGTTCTACATCTTACAAAAATTATAAAAATTGTTCATATAATAAAATACTATTTACTTTAAAAAGAAAGGCCAAGTGCATTTCAGTTATGGAAATTTCCCGTGCGCTAGTAGAATTTCGATCTCTATAAATTCGTTTTGCGTTAATAAAGTAAATAATTAAGTTAATAAAAAAAATTATTTTCCATTTGTAAATTTATTATTCATAATATATACGAATGAGTTCTGCATTAAACCCTACAAAATACCATTTATTAATATATTACACGTGTATTACGCGTGTATTTCGGTTATGATAATTTTCCGCGCGATCGCCGCATTTCAATCTCTTATAAAATCATTTTGCGTGAACGTATTTTATTTTCCTTTCGTATATTAATTATTTAGGATATATTTGATTGAATTATATCAAAAAACTTACAGAAATACCATTTATTAATAAAATACGGGTGTATTTCGGTTACGATAATTTCCCGCGCGGTCGCCGAATTTCAATCTCGTATAAAATCATTTTGCGTGAACGTATTTTATTTTCCTTTCGTATGTTAATTATTTATGATATATATGATTGAATTATATCAAAAACACTTCTAAAATACCTTTAAATTAAAAAATACAGGTGTATTCCGGTTATGGAAAGTGTATTCCGGTTTTTAGGTGGATTCCGGTTTAATGTGTGACCGCCATTTTCTTAATTTTCAAATGCCCTATCTTTAGTTCACCTGAGCAATGCTCTGGTGAGTTATTGTGATCGCTCGATGTCCGGCGTCTGTCATCTGTCTGTCAACATTTAGCTTGTGTATGCAATAGAGGCTGTATTTTTCAACTGATCTTCATGAAATTTTGTCAGAATGATAACCTTGATGAAATCTAGGCCGAGCTGGAAAATGGGTCACTAGATCAAATCAAGGAAAATACTTGTGTATGCGATAGAGACTATTTTTCAATTGATCTTCATGATTTATAGTCAGAATGATTACCTTGATGAAATCTAGGCCAAATTCGAAAATGGGTCATCTGGGTTCAAAAACTAGGTCACTAGGTCAAATCAAAGAAAAACCTTGTGTATGCGTTAGAGGCTGTATTTTTCAACTGATCTTCATAAAATTTTGTCAGAATGATAACCTTGATGAAATTTAGGCTGAGTTCGAAAATGTATCATCTGGGATCAAAAACTAGGTCACTAGGTCAAATCAAAGAAAAACCTTGTGTATGCGATTGAGGCTGTATTTTTCAACTGATCTTCTGGAAATTTTGTCAGAATGATTACCTTGATGAAAACTAGGCCAAGTTCAAAAATGGGTCATCTGGGTTCAAAACTAGGTCACTAGGTCAGATCAAAGAAAAACCTTGTGTATGTGATAGAGGCTGTATTTTTCAACTAATCTTCTTGAAATTTTGTCAGAATGATTACCTTGATGAAAACTAGGCCGAGTTCGAAAATGGGACATCTTGGGTCAAAAACTAAGTCACTAGGTCAAATCAAAGAAAAAACTTGTGTATGCGAATAGAGGCTGTATTTTTCAACTGATCTTCATGAAATTTTGTCAGAATGATTACCTTGATGAATCTAGACCGAGATTGAAAATGGGAAATCTGGGGTAAAAAAACTAGGTCACTAGGTCAAATCAAAGAAAAACTTTGTGTATGCGATTGAGGCTGTATTTTTCAATGGATCTTCATGAATTTTGGTCAGAATGATTGCCTTGATAAAATCTACATCAGTTACGAATATAGGTCATCTTGGATCAAAAACTAGGTCACTAGGTCAAATCAAAGAAAAACCTTGTGTATGCAATAAGGGCTGCATTTTACACCGGATCTTCATGAAATTTGATCAGAATGTTTGTCTGGATGAAATTTAGGCTGAGTTCGAAAATGTATCATCTGGGATCAAAAACTAGGTCACTAGGTCAAATCAAAGAAAAACCTTGTGTATGCGATTGAGGCTGTATTTTTCAACTGATCTTCTGGAAATTTTGTCAGAATGATTACCTTGATGAAAACTAGGCCAAGTTCAAAAATGGGTCATCTGGGTTCAAAACTAGGTCACCAGGTCAGATCAAAGCAAAACCTTGTGTATGTGATAGAGGCTGTATTTTTCAACTAATCTTCTTGAAATTTTGTCAGAATGATTACCTTGATGAAAACTAGGCCGAGTTCGAAAATGGGTCATCTAGGTTCAAAAACTAGGTCACCCGGTCAAATTAAAGAAAATCCTTGTGTACGCAATAGGGGCTGCATTTTACACTGGATATACATAAAAATTAGTCAGAATGATTGCCTTGATGAAATCTAGGTCAAGTTTGAATATGGGTCATCTGTGGTTAAAAACTAGGTCACTAGTTCAAATCAAAGAAAAACCTTGTGTAAGCGATAGAGGCTGTATTTTTCAATTGATATTCATGAAATTTGGTCAGAATGATAGCTTTGATGAAATAAAGGTAAAATCTGGGATCAAAAACTAGGTCGCTAGGATAAATCAAAGAAAAACGTTTTGTATGTGATAGAGGCTGTATTTTTCAATTGACGTTCATAAAATTTGGTCAGAATGATTGCCTTGATCAAATCTAGGTCAAGTTCGAATGTAGGTTACCTTGGCTCAAAAACTAGGTCACTAGGTCAAATTGAAGAAAATACTTGTTTACACTTCAAGAGACCACAGTTTAGGTCCAATCTTAATGAAAATTGGTCAGAATATTTGTTTCCATGAAATCACTAGGTCAAACATGTTTACACTGTTATGGTGTGTTTCTCAGGTGAGCGACCTAGGGCCATCTTGGCCCTCTTGTTTTCAGTAGTAGTTTGATTTTAAAACTTCTACTTAACTTAAAATGGATGGATGATATGTTTCATATGTAAATTAACTGATAGTTAGGCATTTCTACTCTTTGAAAGTTTTATAGAGGTAATGACTTTGCTACTACTGGAGGGAATATCATATTGATAGATGGCAATGAGAGGAACTGCAGGAATAAGTTATTGCAGATTTAACTCTTTGTTTGCAGATGTTTCTCTGGTGCTGGAGTGTTTACATGCAGCCAGTAGTAGAGAAGACAAAGTGAAGGCCCTTAGTAGTATACTTGATGTTTTCACAGACTCCAAAAATGGTGAGATGTTTATTCAGATTCATATAAAGGCTCATAATGCTTTTGATTATAGTGTGGCTGCAATACATTGATTTCTTTTTAGCTCGACCTTTCGAAGAAAATGTAGAGCTATTGCACTTGCCCCGGCGTTGCCGTCGCCGTTGGTTAAAGTTTTTGATAAAGTCAAATATCTCTGTTACTATCAAAGCTATTGACTTGAAACTTAAAATAGGTATTTACTATCAAAGTCTACACCAGGAGAAACAATCCCTATAACTCTGATTTGAATTTTGACAGAATTATGCCCCTTATTAACTTAGAATTTTTGGTTAAAGTTTTTGATAAAGTCAAATATCTCTGTTACTGTCAAAGCTATTGACTTGAAACTTAAAATACTTATTTACCATCAAAATCTACACCAGAAAAAACAATCCCCACAACTCTGATTGAATTTTGACAGAATTATGCCCCTTTTTAACTTAGAATTTTTGTTAAAATTTTTGATAAAGTCAAATATCTCTGTTACTATCAAAGCTTTTGACTTGAAACTTAAAATACTTATTTACCATCAAAGTCTACACCAGGAGAAACAATCCCCATAACTCTGATTTGAATTTTGACAGAATTATTCCCCTTTTTAACTAGTGCGGGAGGTCGTGGGTTCGATCCCCGGCCGCGTCATACCAAAGACGTAAAAAATGGTACTAGCAGCTTCCTCGCTTGGCTCTCAGCATTAAGGGGATAGTGCTAGGACTGGTCAGCCCGGTGTCAGTATAATGTGACTGGGTGGGGTATCATGCCACGTGTCTACGGCGTGATATTCCAGTGAGGCAGCACTATAAAGTTGGGCATTGTGCTCACTGCTACAAGTAGACACCGTCATTTATATGACTGAAAAATTGTTGAAAAAGATGTTAAACCCGAACACATACATAAATCCCCTTTTTAACTTAGAATTTTTTGTTAACATTTTTGATAAAGTCAAATATCTCTGTTACTATTAAAGCTTTTGACTTGAAACTCAAAATAGTTATTTTCTATCAAAGTCTACACTAGGAGACACAATTCCCATAACTCTGGTTTGAATTTTGACAGAATTATGTCCCTTTTTAACTTGGAATTTTTTTTACTGGCAAAGCTCTAATTCAGAGTCAAGCACTGAGAAAAATTAAGCGCGCTGTCTTACTGACAGCTCTTGTTAAATCCTATTTTCAATAATAGTTAACTTATATAATTGGCTAAGGTTTAAATATGAGTTAATAGAGTAGAAAGTATTATGCAATCCATAGTTATGATTACCTCTCTTTATGGCTGTAACTGTTCTAATTAATTAAGATATTTTTGCACCTAGATAGGTCCGTTAACCTGTAAATCATTTCTAGTCAAATTTATACAAAACATGTAAATTACTGATAAGCCTGGTCTGACCAGTAGAGTTACGTGCACTTGATTTATCAAACATGGCATATTTCACTATTTTACACGTAAGTACTTTCAACATTAAGACAGAATATTATACCAATATGAAGTTAGTGGAAAATTTTTACTATGGGCAAATCCGTCCATGTGGTCTAGAGATTTACCTGTGAATTGTGCAGTGCTCGCGCTGCCAATCCACATTATCGCCAAATGGCGATTATTTTATTCAAATGTCGATTAAAACGCAATTTTGGTGATAGAAAATGGCTATTAATTTATAAAAATGCTACAAAAAAATATTGCAAAAAATTGTCCTTAAACTGCTGGAAAACACGTAGTTTTATCGACAAAAACGTGCGAAGTCGATAGCAGGAAGTGTATGCATAATTACCCCCTCTAAACGGTGACCTTGGCACGCTTAATTGATTTGTTTATCGCCAACACAGAAACTGATCCATAGGTGTGCACTATTGGTCGTATAGAAGTTTAAAGCAACAATTATCATCACTTTATCCTTGATCATTTAATCGCCATTAATTACCAAACAAACAAATTAATTAAACATAATTCCTTCAGATGTGGAATTCCTATGTCCGACTCGAGACTTTTTGACGGCGAACAAGTGCGTTTTTGCAAGCACAAATTTTCTGGTTTGAAATGAAAAAAGGAAAGAATAATTTAGAAATGCTGAACATCGCTTGAAGTTTGTGGAGTTTATAAACAAATTTGACCTACGATACAGATGTTTAACCCACCGAGGGCCTCTTGATTTCTGCAGTTTTGGAAAAACCATACTGCGTCAAAATTTAGCATCTCTTTTTCTGCATTCTGATAGGTTCCCTGTCGCGGGCGCGTGTGATTTTTGCACACAGTAACTCGGCAAATAGAAACCGGAAACATAAACAATTATCACAAAGTTTGGACAATTTCGTTTTTACAACTTCGTCTGCCAACAAAAATGGAAGTCAACAGTCAAAGCACAAAGAGCTCGCTCATACGAGTCAGAAAGTTTCATGTCGGCTCTATAATAATTATTTATAATGATTTTGTTTACGTTACTCAGGTAATAACTGATGCTTTTGACTCAAATTTTCTTCTTACTTTCGTCACAAGAAGTAATGATCATTCTTGACCAGAATTCACAATGGGTCATGTCACATACAAAAATGGTATTTTCAGTGACATTTGAATACAAACAACTGAAGATATGCACAAATGTATGATTATTCAAAGCCTATGATATACATGAATAATGATCATTGAAAAATAAAATGTGTAAGTGTTTCATGAAAAAAAAAAAGATTACATAGTTATAAATACCCTGTATTATGTTTTTTATTGAAATGCGAATAACGGGCACGCCAAGTTTGTCTATTAATTTTTTCCCTGAAAAAGAAGTGGCTATTAATTTATAATGGCCAGGGCTAGCACTGATTGTTATATTCACTATGTTAATTTTTCTTCACCAATTCTATTTAGATACAATGTGTATTTCATAAAAAAAGATTGTGTTATAGAACAATTAGGATAAATTTATCCAGACTTACATGCTCTTTATTTATCCCCCTGCCAAAGGCGAAGGGGATATTAGAAATGCTCTCCGTCCGTGCGTGCGTCCGTCTGTCCGTGCGTCCGCAACGATCTTTGTCCGGAGCATAACTCCAAAAGTACCGGAGGGATTTTCTTCAAACTTCATACACTGATAGAACACATTGGGAGGAAGTGCAGTGTGCAAGAACAATAACTCTACCTTGCCTATTTTTTGAGTTATTCCCCTTTATCATATTTTCTTAAAAAATTTTGTCCGGAGAATAACTCCAAAAGTACTGGAGGGATTTTCTTCAAACTTCATACATTGATAGAACACATTGGGAGGAAGTGCAGTGTGCAAGAACAATAACTCTACCTTGCCTATTTTTTGAGTTATTCCCCTTTATCATATTTTCTTAAAAAATTTTGTCCGGAGCATAACTCCAAAAGTACTGGAGGGATTTTCTTCAAACTTCATACACTTATAGAACACAGTAGGAGGAAGTGCAGTGTGCAAGAACAATAGCTCTACCTTGCCTATTTTTTGAGTTATTCCCCTTTATCATATTTTCTTAAAACATTTTGTCCGGAGCATAACCCCAAAAGTACTGGAGGGATTTTCTTCAAACTTCATACACTGATAGAACACATTGGGAGGAAGTGCAGTGTGCAAGAACAATAACTCTGTCTTGCCTATTTTTTGAGTTATTCCCCTTTATCATATTTTCGTAAAAAATTTGTCCGGAGCATATCTCTTCATGCATGGAGGGATTTTGATATATCTTGGCAAAATGTTTACACCATGAGGCGGAGTGTCATGCGCAAGAACCAGGTCCTAGGTCTAAGGTCAAGTCACACTTAAGTCAAAGGATACAAGAATGAAAACCTTGTCCGGAGCATTTCTTCTTCATGCATAGAGGGATTTTGATATAACTTGGCACAAATGTTCACCACCACGAGACGGAGTGTCATACACAAGATCCAGGTCACTAGGTCTAAGGTCAAGGTCACACTTAGAGGCCAAAGGTCAGATACAAGAATGACTTCATCCGAAGCATTTCTTCTTCATGCATGGAGGGATTTTGATGTAACTTGGCACACTTATACACCATCATGAGACAAAGTGTCATGCGCAGTTCCCTTCTTTAGAATTACTTCCCTTTGTTGTTACTTTAAATAGCTTTTATTGTAACTTTTTCATTACTAGTCGTAGGGAAAAATCAAGATCACTTTTCTGTAGTACAACATGCATGCTAAATCCAATTTTGAGGTGTATTTTGACCAATCTCTACCTGATAAAGATTTTTGTGTGGACTTGCAATTTTTAGCTCGACTATTCGAAGAATAGTCTAGCTATTCTACTCACCCTGGCGTCGGCGTCACACCTTGGTTAAGTTTTTGCATGCAAGTACATACAGCTATCATTTAAAGGCATATAGCTTTGAAACTTATTTATTCTTTTTCTAGGTCAATTACCAACCTCACTGGGTCAAGTTCCATAACTCTAACATGTATTTTGAGCAAATTATGCCCCCTTTTGGACTTAGAAAATTCTGGTTAAAGTTTTACATGCAAGTAAATATCTCCAAAACTAATGCAGATATTGAATTGAAACTTCACATGTGTCTTTGGGGTTATAAAACTAGTTGATAGCACCAAGTCCCATAACTCTGACCTTCATTTTGGTTAAATTATGCCCCCTTTTGGACTTAGAAAATTCTGGTTAAAGTTTTGCATGCAAGTACATACAGCTATTAATAAAAGGCATATAGATTTAAAACTTATTTTTTCTTTTTCTAGATCAATTACCTACCTCACTGGGTCAAGTTCCATAACTCTGACATGTATTTTGGCCAAATTATGCCCCCTTTTGGACTTAGAAAATTCTGGTTAAAGTTTTACATGCAAGTTACTATCTCCAAATCTAATGCAGATATTGAATTGAAACTCCACATGTGTCTTCGGGGTTATAAAACTAGTTGATAGCACCAAGTCCCATAACTCTGACCTTTATTTTGGTTAAATTATGCCCCCTTTTTGGATTTAGAAAATCCTGGTTAAAGTTTTGCGTGCAAGTACATACAGCTATTACCAAAAGGCATATAGCTTTGAAACTTATTTATTCTTTTTCTAGGTCAATTACCAACCTCACTGGGTCAAGTTCCATAACTCTTAACATGTATTTTGAGCAAATTATGCCCCCTTTTGGACTTAGAAAATTCGGGTTAAAGTTTTACATGCAAGTTACTATCCCCAAAACTAATGCAGATATTAAATTGAAACTTCACATGTGTCTTCGGGGTTATAAAACTTGTTGATAGCACCAAGTCCCATAACTCTGATATGTATTTTGGTTAAATTATGTCCCCTTTCGAATTTAAAACTCTTTATCATATTTGACATTTTAGGTAATAATTTCCTGCTTCTGTGACAATATTTCGAATAGTCGAGCTTGGCTGTCTTACGGACAGCTCTTGTTTTTTTTAGCTTAACTTCCCTTAGTTGTTACTATAAATAACTTATATTGTAACATTTTTATAATTGACCGTAGGGAAAAAACAAGACCACTTTTCTGTGGTACAACATAGATGTTACTCTCCAATTTTAGGTGTATTTTATTATATATAAGGTATCTTTACCTGGTAAGGAGTTTTTTTGTGGACTTAAAAAAAACAAAAGACTTACAATGATTACTAAACAACCACAAAATTAACATTCCATTTGCAAATACAGCTGCTAGAGTAAAGACATTTGCTGCGACGGGCATATATTGTGACATTCTGGCACTCTTGTTCCCTGTTAGCTTTCCATTCCTTCTTTTTACAGTAGCCATATAGAAAAACATCATAGCTATACTGTTCATGAAAATTAATAAAATTTAGCAGTAAACCACCTCACTACTGACTTATCCTTTCTTCCACATCTTTAAAACCCCTGATGCGGACCACAACTAAACGGTTCTTCAAAGCTTTCCCCAAAATTAATGCTTTCAGACACTAACATGCCAGGAACTTTAGCCTTCAATTATATATGCCCGGCGGGGGGATTAGCCATGTGTAACATGGCTCTTGTTTAATTGTGGAAACTGCCAACACTCAAATGAGTGAGTTGATATTGGGCATCATGGCCACATAGGTCACATTTCTTTAGTACTAGTACTCATAACTATATGATGTTGTACAGATTTGATAATGGGCAAGATTGTTTCAAAGTTCTGGAGTTATGGCCCTTGAATTTGTCAAAATCACCATATTCCACATTGTAAGCACCTCATTTACTAGGTAATCTACCTGGCCTGGGATTCAGGCATTGACATTTTTTGCTTTTGTAACATAATGAGAATGACGGTATTATTACTGCTCCTGTATAAACATTAGGCTACGTTCGTTGCTGATACTATGCCGATTTGCCAAACAGAAGCACATGAAAAAATCAACTGGAACCAAGGCTACAATCTACATGAAACTCACACACAATAATTATATAATTATGGCCACAAGATCACAGTCACGTAAATAATCGGCAAGATAGACCAAATGAAATGACCCTTGATATAATAAAAATTGCATATAAACTAAATGGGACTCAAATTATAGAAATGAGAGACAAATGATTCTTCGTCAAACACCTTAACACAGATGGATGGGAATATCTGGCTGGAGGGTAACTGTTATGGCAGTAAGGAGACCCTGCCGAGTTATCTCGTAAACAGTTACCCGAGAGCCAGATATTTCTACCTGCACCTACCACTAGTGATTTTATCTTTTTCTTGCATGCCATATTCAACAAATAATAGTAAAAATAAATTCAAACAAATGACTTTCTTATAGCAATTTATTTCTTACAGTAGCGCATTAACAAAGCATGGGAACTTTACGTTCGTAAACAGGAAGTACATCATGATATTACAAAGACAAAAGCAATGTAATAGCTCTGGTTTTATTTTATCATCTGCAGTGAAACATTATGTTCTTTCCATAAAATAATTATGTCTCCCACCACACAGCGGTGTGGGAGACATATTGATTTACTCCTGTCTGTGTGTCTGTCACAAAGCTTGTCCACACTCTAAGTTGAACATTTCTCATCCGATTTTCACCAAACTTGAACAAAATGTGCTTGCCAATAAGTCCTCGGCCAGATTCAATAACTAGCCAAATCGGCCTAGGTACTTCGGAATTATGGCCCTTGAATTACTGAAAATCGGCTTTTTTACTCTTGTCCGCGCTCTAAGTCGAACAGTTTCATCCGATCTTCACCAAACTTGAACCAAATGTTTTTGACCTTTACTAGTCAAATCGCCCTTGACACTTCAGAATTATGGCCCTTGAATTACCCAAAATCAGCCTTTTTACTCTTCAAAGGTATATTTGTAGTGAGTAAACAGTATATAATGACTGACTTACTATTTAGATGATTAGGCAGTTGTGGGAGACGTGCGCTTTTCTCAAAAGCAGCTCTAGTTTTGATGCATTTTCACTATCTTTATTATAACTGAAGGGATTTGATTTAAACTTAAAATATTGTTCCATATCATCACGCACATCATATGACACAAGGTCCACAACCTGGCACAAATTTTTCATGAATTATGCCCCCTTTTTACTTAGAATTTAAGGTTAAAGTTTTGGTATAGTTTCACTCTATCTCAGTTGTTACTAAATGGATTTGATTCAAACTTAAAATAGTTGTTCCACATCATCACCTACATCATATCTCACAAGGTCCATAACTCTGGCACCAATTTATCATGATTTATGCCCCCTTTTTACTTAGAATTATATCTCCCACCACACAGTGGTGTGGGAGACATATTGATTTACTCATGTCTGTGTGTGTCTGTCTGTCTGTCACAAATCTTGTCCGCACTCTAAGTCGAACATTTCTCATCCGATCTTCACCAAACTTGAATAAAATGTGTTTGCCAATATGTCCTCGGCCAAGTTTAATAACTAGCCAAATTGGCCCAGGCACTTCGGAATTATGGCCCTTGAAACTTGTTTTTGATAATCAAAGCACTGAAAGTCTGATAAGGCAGTTAAGGTACTATTCAGATGATCAGGCAGTTGTGGGAGACATGCGCTTTTCTCGAAAGCAGCTCTAGTGTTTTGTTGAATTGGGAAATATTTTGTAATGAACAAAGAGAAACTATCAAGGTACTTGATTTTTACCCAGTTTTATGTCAGTCAGTATAATTACCACACAAATCTATTACACAGATGTAGTTCGTTATAGTCATTTAGAGCAGGAGAGTCATCTTACACCTCAGGGTGTAAGATGGAGTTTTCATGCACCAGAAATTCCAGTCTGGTATGCAAGAAAACACTGAGTATTATTTGTACTGTATCTTAATGTGCAAATTGTGGTTTTGAAATGATATACTGTAGTTTAAGATACTTGAGCGCTTCAGTCATGTCCAAGGTGTTGGCCAAAAGTATTTTCATTTTTAGCTCGACTTTTTGAAGAAAAAGGAAAGCTATTGCACTCGCCCCGGCATCGCCGTCGCCATTGACGTTGGTTAAAGTTTTTGTTTAGTGAAATATCTCTGTTACTATCAAAGCTTTTGACTTGAAACTTAAGATATTTATTTACTATCAAAGTCTACACCAGGAGAAACAATCCCCATAATTCTGGTTTGAATTTTGACAGAGTTATGCCCCTTTTACTGGCAAAGCTCTTATTCAGAGTCAAGCACTGAGAAAAGTTGAGCGTGCTGTCTTATGGTCAGCTCTTGTTATATACTGGAAGGGAGGTATATAGTAATCTGACACACTCTATGTCTGTCTGTCTGTCTGTTTGAAACACTCTTTAAATTTTAAAAGATTCAAGGAAGTCCAATGAAACTTTACACAAATGTTAAGCATGATGAGAAAGTATGTTGAAGGCAACATTCAGGTATTTACCTCCAAGGTGAAGGCCACAGGCAAGAGGACCCTGACCCGAACCCTAACCTTGTGTCACGTATGCCATTTTGGGGACTTAAATGTTTTGCAAAAGCTTTTATTTTTATTTTCTAACCTGGTTGCCAAACTAATTTAAAAGATGAAACATTTAAGTGTATTACAGCATAAAAAGCTACGTTTTTTAAACAGTTCAGTCCTAAAAGAAAACTTGTGTTTTCATAATACCAGAGTGGGTCTCTTGTTAACATTGCACATAAAGATTATATATATATATATACTGATTTTATATTGTTTTATATAGAGGACATTACAGATGAGATTGCTGAGAGTTTTACAAAGAAAGGCTTGCTGGATGATTTACTGAATCTAGCTCAGGATGAAGACAGTGTTACTAGAGTTTCTCAACTTCTTGCAGAAATAGCAAAAACAGGTGAGAATGCCTCATTCTTAGTAATCACTCATAGAAACATCAAAAACAGGTAAGAATGCCTCATTCTTAGTAATAACTCATAGAAACAACAAAAACAGGTAAAATGCCTCATTCATAGTAACTCATAGAAACAACAAAAACAGGTAAAATGCCTCATTCATAGTAATAACTCATAGAAACATCAAAAACAGGTGAGAATGCCTCATTCATAGTAATCACTAATAGAAACATCAAAAACAGGTAAGAATGCCTCATTCATAGTAATCACTCATAGAAACATCAAAAACAGGTAAGAATGCCTCATTCATAATAATCACTCATAGAAACATCAAAAACAGGTAAAATGCCTCATTCTTAGTAATAACTCATAGAAACAACAAAAACAGGTAAAATGCCTCATTCATAGTAATAACTCATAGAAACAACAAAAACAAGTGGAAATGCTTTATTCATAGTAATTATCATAGAATTAGCAAACTCAGGTAAGAATGCCTTGTTCATAGGTTTTCTCATAGGAACAGCAGAAACAGGTAAGAATGCCTCATTTAAAGAAATAATCATAAAAACAGCACAGATACATGTAGGTAAAAATGCCTCTTTCACAGCAGAAATCATAGAAACAGCAAATACAGGTAAGAATGCTTCATTTTTAGAGAGAACTCGCAGGAACAGCAAAAACAGGTGAGAATACCTCATTTATAGTGAGAACTCAAATAAACAGAAAAAAAAACAGGTAAGAATGCTTCATTCATAGTAATAACTCACAGAAACAGAAAAAAAGCAGGTTGGAATGCTTCATTCATAGTGATATCTCACAGAAACAGAAAAAAAACAGGTTGGAATGCTTCATTCTTAGTGAGAACTCACAGAAACAGGAAAAAGAGGTTGGAATGCTTCATTCATAGTGAGAATTCACAGAAACAGAAAAAACAGGTCGGAATGCTTCATTCATAGTAAGAACTCACAGAAACAGAAAAAAAGGTGAGAATCCTTCATTCATAGAGAGAACTCACAGAAACAGAAAAAACATGTTGCAATGCTTCATTCAGAGAACTCACAAAAACAGAAGAAAAAAAAGGTTGGAATGCTTCATTCATAGTGAGATCTCACAGAAACAGGAAAAACAGGTTGGAATGCTTCATTCATAGTGAGAACTCACAGAAACAGAAAAAACAGGTCGGAATCCTTCATTCATAGTGAGAACTCACAGAAACAGAAAATAAACAGGTGAGAATCCTTCATTCATAGTGAGAACTCACAGAAACAGAAAAAACAGGTTGGAATGCTTCATTCATCGTGAAAACTCACAGAAACAGAAAAAAAACCAGGTTGAAATGCATCATTCATATATAGTGAGAACTCACAGAAACAGAAAAAACAGGTGAGAATACCTCATTCAGAGTGAGAACTGATAGAAACAGAAAAAAAACAGGTTGGGTTGCTTCATTCATAGTTAGAACTCACAGAAACAGGAAAAAAAAAACAGGTGAGAATACCTCATTCATACACGGGTATGAAACGTTGCCTGCGGCACAAAATGTGCCGCACTGAAATGAAGGCATCGCGCCTCCGACGGCGCAGGCATTGCGCAGGATGTTTACAAAAATAACGAGCAAGGTGAGTAAAATTGAATGTTTTTGGTTATTGTCTTTTTACAGTAAAAACTTTTTAGAAATCTGGATGCAGCGGGATGTAGTTGTGTCTTGCCGACAAATCCATGCCCAGTTTGTGAAGAAATATGTAATATTGTTATTTTGCGTGTGTTTTTCATCGGATACAGTAACATGAAAATTACAAAAGCAGTGAATATTCCGAGTCATTTTACCTCCTGCTGAAAAAGGAATGATGTATTTCTGTAGTATGTCATATAAAGACATGATATCTGATCGATTGAGATAAAATACATGCCTAGAAAAAGGCATACCCCCTCGTTCTGCCGACTTTTCAGTCCAGTGCCGCAGGCATCTCGATGGTGCCGCAGACATCGTGAGAGGCGCAGTCATCTTGAATACTATTGTAGTTGGTAGTACGTGTAATTTCGACCTTCTAACATGTATTTAAGTATAAAAATATCAATAACAATGTTGTTCCTCCAGTTATTGTAGTAGCAAGACAAATCTTCTCAATCCGAATTTGTAATATAAATAGCTATTTTAAGAAGTTTGCAGTATTTTTTCTCGCTGTTTTTGGGAATGGGGCAGGGGAAAATCACGTCATTTTGTATCGATTTTGGATTCATTTTCTCCCGTAAAATAGCAATATTTAATTACTAAACATCCCATTTGTAACAATTATTGATTCTTATAGTTCAAAGCAAGGTATGAAAACCAGCATCGGAGCACAAAAACTGTCATAACTTTTGTCATTTTTCAACCAATTTTAATGTTTTTGTTTCAGCATCGAGTTTTTTTTCTTTACAGTTTGGGCGTACTTTTTTTATTAGCGGCGAGGTGAATTCCCCCTACCCCACTCCCACCAAAAAAAAAAAGATAAAAAATAAATAAATGGTGAGATTCGTTGTTTTGGCGTTCCGAAAAAAAGGAACGCAATAAGACAAAAAAAAAAAACACATACACACACATAAAAACATGAAATTTCTCTCGCTCATCTCGCGCCATGTTTTTCTGTAACAGTATATCAGCACAAATTTCACTGTTAAGTCAAGATATTTAGATACGAACGAAGAATATTTAAAACGATACTGTTCCCAAGTTTTGTGTAGAAAAGAACCAATGAAAAAATGTCCAAAATAAGGCTTAAGTTGTTCTAATTATTTCTGAAATTCTACAAAGATATTAACGTATTTTACTCACTCTTTGTCGTTCAACTATGATTTAGGTCTGTTCACTGACTGTACACATAAAGTTTTCATCTGATCATAAGGAGGAATGATTTCCTTTTTCCTTTTAATATACACTGAATGCATGTACATCCACCTGAAAATATAATATAAACAAGATATTTAACTATCGATAACTTCATTGCTTCTTTTCCACACAAAACTTGGGAACGGTATCGTTTTAAGGGAAGTTTCATGTTTTTACGGTGTTTTTGTGTGTCTTTTTTGCGTTCCTTTTCTTCGGAAAGCCAAAACAGTGATTTTTCGCCACTTATTTTTTTTCGGGGGTTGGTGGGGAGGGGGAGGGGGCGAAATTCAGCTCATCGCTTATCAAAATAGTACGCCCAAACTGTAAAGAAAAAACAACAAAACTTGATGCTGAAACAAAAACATCAAAATTGGTTGAAAAATGACAAAAGTTATGACAGTTTTTGTGCTCCAATGCTGGTTTTCATACCTTGCTTTGAACTAAGCATCAATAATTGTTACAAATGAGAATGTTTGGTAATTAAATATTGTTTTTTAGGAGAAAATAATCAAACTTCGATACAAAATGACGTGATTTTCTCACTTGGGAGGCACCTGGTCCCATCCCCCAAAAGAGCAAGAAAAAATATTGCAAACTTCTTAAAATAGCTATTAATATTACAAAGTTCGGATTGAGAAGATTTGTCCTACACAATAACTGGAGGAACAACATTGTTATTGATAATTTTGTACTTAAATACATGTTAGAAGGTCGAAATTACACGTACTACTGATAACAATAGTATTCGAGATGACTGCGCCTCTCACGATGTCTGCGACACCATCGAGATGCCTGCGGCACTGGACTGAAAAGTCGGCAGAACGAGGGGGTATGCCTTTTTCTAGGCATGTATTTTATCTCAATCGATCAGATATCATGTCTTTATATGACATACTACAGAAATACATCATTCCTTTTTCAGCAGGAGGTAAAATGACTCGGAATATTCACTGCTTTTGTAATTTTCATGTTACTGTATCCGATGAAAAACACGCGCAAAATAACAATATTACATATTTCTTCCAAAACTGGGCATGGATTTGTCGGCAAGACACAACTACATCCCGCTGCATTCCCCGATTCTAAAGTTTTACTGTAAAGACAATAACCAAAACATTCAATTTTACTCACTGCTCGTTAATTTTGTAAAATCCTGGCAATGCCTGCGCGTCGGAAGGCGCGATGCCTTCATTTCATGCGGCACATTTGTGCCGCAGGCAACGTTTCATACCGTGTCATATGTAGAACTCACAGAAACCAGAAAACAGGTGGAACTGCTATCTTCTTAGTGGAACTCGCAGAAAAGCAGGTTGGAATGCTTCATTCATAGTGAGAACTCACAGAAAAGAACAGGTTGGAATGCTTCATTCATAGTGAAAACTCACAGAAAAAACAGGTTGGAATGCTTCATTCATAGTGAAAACTCACAGAAACAGAAAAAAACAGGTTGGAATGCTTCATTCATAGTGATAACTCACAGAAACAGGAAAAAAACAGGTGAGAATACCTCATCCATAGTGAGAACTCACAGAAACAGAAAAAAACAGGTTGGAATGCATCATTCATAGTGAGAACTCACAGAAACAGAAAAAAAAACAGGTGAGAATACCTCATTCATAGTAATGACACACAGGAACAGCAGAAACAGGTTAGAATGCTTCATTCATAAAAAGAATCATAGAAAAAGCAAAACAGAAGCAGCAAAAGCAGGTGAGAATACCTCATTAATAGTGATAACTACAGAAACAGCAAAAACAGGTAAATTACCTTATTAATAGTTATAACACAAGGAACAGCAAAAACAGGTGAGAATAACTTGTTCATAGTGAGAACTCACACAAACAGCAAAAATGTGAGAGTACCTCGTTTGTTGTAATAACTGGCAGAAACAGCAAAAAAACAGATGAGAATGCCTTGTTAATAGTGATAACTATAGGAGAGATCGTGTTTGTATACAAATCCGTTGTATTTTCTATTTTTAGAACTGATAAGACAGTGATCGGATGGGCAGAAACTGAACGGCCATGTTTTTTGTAAACAGTGATGTTTTTCTAACGGCCTAAACTTTCTTAAAACACAAATTATATCAAATTTTTTTTTGATCAATGGAAAGATTATAAAACAAGCAATTTATTAATTACTTTTAATTGTTATTTCGAAATAAAATGGTTTAATTATGAACGCTTAACTTACACTGTTTTCTAAAAGTTTTGAACATCAGTACGCCGCTGTTAAAATTATATGTCATTTTAAAACGGTCATTTAAAAAACATAATATAAATACGAAAATATGAAAATTGTGAGTATTTTAAAACTTTTTGAATTTTGAAAATCCATAAATGAGCGAAAAAGTTATTAAAAATTAAAAATTCTGATCCCATACACAAACGATGTAAAAACATTTGTTTTGCCCACCACCAGATATACAATAGGAGAGGTCGCCATGACAACACACATCAACATCTGTTTATCTGGTGGTGGGCAAAACAAATGTTTTTACATCATTTGTGTATGGGATCGGAATTTTTAATTTTTATGCCCCACTTTTGGGGGGTGCATATAGATTTGCTCTTGTCGTCCGTCCTTCCTTCCGTCCGTCCGTCCGTCCTTCCGAGAATGTTATGTCGCGCCTAGCTCCAAAAGTGTTTGACCTAGAGTCACAAAACTTTACAGGAATGTTGGTCAGCATGTGTAGTTGTGCACCTGGGGTTTCGCGTCCGGATTCATTCAGTCATTTAGGAGTTATGGCCCCTGACTTTGTAAAAATTGGTCATTTTAGTGTTGTGTAGCGCCTAGCTCCAAAAGTATTTGACGTAGAGTCACAAAACTTTACAGGAATGTTGGTCAGCATGTGTAGTTGTGCACCTGGGGTTTCGTGTCCGGATTCATTTAGTCGTGGAGGAGTTATGGCCCCTGACTCAGTAAAAAATTGGTCATTTTAATGTTGTGTCGCATGTAGCTCCAAAAGTATTTGACCTAGAGTCACCAAAGCTTACAGGAATGTTGGTCAGCATGTGCAGTTGTGCACCTGGGGTTTCGCATCCGGATTCATTCAGTCATGTAGGAGTTATGGCCTCTGACTTAGTTAAAAATTGGTCATTTTGATGTTGTGTCGCGCCTAGCTCCAAAAGTATTTGACCTAGAGTCACCAAAGTTTACAGGAATGTTGGTCAGCATGTGCAGTTGTGCACCTGGGGTTTCGCGTCCGGATTCATTCAGTCATGTAGGAGTTATGGCCCCTGACTTAGTTAAAAATTTTGTCATTTTAATGTTGTGTAGCGCGTAGCTCCAAAAATATTTGACCTAGAGTCACCAAAGTTTACAGGAATGTTGGTCAGCATGTACAGATGTGCACCTGGGGCTTCATGTCCAGATTCATTCAGTATTGTAGGAGTTATGGCCCCTGACCTAGGAAAAAATTTGTGTCCTTTGTCATGTAGTGGGGGCATCTGTGTCCCATGGACACATTTCTAGTTAATAACTTTTTCGCTCATTTATGGATTTTCAAAATTCAAAAAGTTTTAAAATACTCACAACTGCCTAATCATCTAAATAGTACAAATGTAAGTCAGTCATTATATACTGTTTACTCACTACAAATATACCTTTGAAGAGTAAAAAGGCTGATTTTGGGTAATTCAAGGGCCATAATTCTGAAGTGTCAAGGGCGATTTGACTAGTTAAGGTCAAAAACATTTGGTTCAAGTTTGGTGAAGATCGGATGAAACTGTTCGACTTAGAGCGCGGACAAGAGTAAAAAAGCCGATTTTCAGTAATTCAAGGGCCATAATTCCGAAGTACCTAGGCCGATTTGGCTAGTTATCGAATTTGGCCGAGGACTTATTGGAAAACACATTTTGTTCAAGTTTAGTGAAAATCGGATGAGAAATGTTCAACTTAGAGTGTGGACAAGCTTTGTGACAGACACACAGACAGGAGTTAATCAATATGTCTCCCACACCGCTGTGTGGTGGGAGACATAATTATTTGATGGAAAGAACATAATGTTTCACTGCAGATGGTAAAGGTTAGAGACCACCAATTGTTTTCCCATAGACTTACATTGTAACATTATGGCGTGTACGGCCTTCCATACATCGAAACATGTATATCTAATTACAAGTTTTTCAAGAACTATCTTAGTTCTACCAAAATATCGGACGAAAAACATATGAATAGTGATACTTTATTTAAGTAATTTTAGTGTGAATGAGATGACCCCCTGTTTACATCATTGACATGGCGGGAGAAATTCGTTTGATAAAACTTTTTTTAAATACACATAAAATGTAGCAAATTTTGTCAAAATGTATAATAAAATACTGTAAATGCAGTGAAAAAATATCAATTTTGAAAAAATAATCACTTCCTGGGTTTGTTTACATGACTGACCAATCAGAACGCACAGACGTTACCTTATTCCCAGGTATACACTTACCTCATTCCCAGTAAGTTCCCTGTACTTTTTTGAATTGGTGGTCTCTGACCTAAAATAAAACTGGAGCTATTACATTGCTTTTGTCTTTGTAATATCATGATGTACTTCCTGTTTACAGACTCCTAGGATTTCAGCTGAAGGGTCCTTTTTATCAACATGAGATATATTTCTGATCAGTTTAAACTGACAAAATCAAGCCTTTTATATTCAAAATGACAGAATATTTGAAGTACAAATGGCATTTATTTTCAAAGGGAGATAACTTTTTCCGAATATTTTAAGTATCAGTCGAGAAAAAGTTTTCTCCCTTTGAAAATGAATTGCATTTGTAAAGAAATAAAGATAAACAATTGCTGAAAACTGTGTTCCACTTTGTTATGTGAAATTTCACTACTCGCACGCTATTGCAAATGCATCAAAACGAACATGTGTAACAGTTCTTTGAAAATGGTGAGTTTTTAAAGGCGTTTAACTGTCCGGAAGTGGGGCCCCTTTAGGCAGTCCTTTTGCGGTATTCAATGTTTATATCAGTATACTGACACTTGTTTCATAAAGTAATATACATGTTTTACATGCTGTTCAATTTTCATGTTAAACAACTCTTTCTTTCTATGATTTGGTGTTGTTTGATTTTTGTTTCTCAAAGCCTAATTCTAAACCTTAAGAGTTATTTCACATTGAAAAACCGCTACTAGTATGAAAACCATAGTGAAAGTTGTTATTTTACAACAATGCTGTTCAGTCGGAGGAGTGTGAGTTTAATTTTTAGCTCACCTGTCACAAAGTGACAAGGTGAGCTTTTGTGATCGCGCGGTGTCCGTCGTCCGTCCGTGCGTCCGTAAACTTTTGCTTGTGACCACTCTAGAGGTCACATTTTTCATGGGATCTTTATGAAAGTTGGTCAGAATGTTCATCTTGATGATATCTAGGTCAAGTTCGAAACTGGGTCACTTGCCTTCAAAAACTAGGTCAGTAGTTCTAAAAATAGAAAAACCTTGTGACCTCTCTAGAGGCCATATATTTCATAAGATCTTCATGAAAATTGGTCAGAATGTTCACCTTGATGATATCTAGGTCAAGTTCGAAACTGGGTCACGTAGGTTCAAAAACTAGGTCAGAAGGTCTAAAAATAGAAAAACTTTGTGACCTCTCTAGAGGCCATATTTTTCATGAGATCTTCATGAATATTGGTCAGAATGTTTACCTTGATGATATCTAGGTCAAGTTCGAAACTGGGTCACGTAGGGTCAAAAACTAGGTCAGTAGGTCTAAAAATAGAAAAACCTTGTGACCTCTCTAGAGGCGATATTTCTCAATGGATCTTCATGAAAATTGGTCAGAATGTTCACCTTGATGATATCTAGGTCAAATTCGAAACTGGGTCACGTGGGGTTAAAAACTAGGTCAGTAGATCTAAAAATAGAAAAACCTTGTGACCTCTCTAGAGGCCATATTTTTCATGAGATCTTCATGAATATTGGTCAGAATGTTCACCTTGATGATATCTAGGTCAAGTTCGAAACTGGGTCATGTGGGGTCAAAAACTAGGTCATTAGGTCTAAAAATAGAAAAACCTTGTGACCTCTCTAGAGGCCATATTTCTCAATGGATCTTCATGAAAATTGGTGAGAATGTTCACCTTGATGATATCTAGGTCAAGTTCGAAACTGGGTCATGTGGGGTCAAAAACTAGGTCAGTAGATCTAAAAATAGAAAAACCTTGTGACCTCTCTAGAGGCCATATTTCTCAATGGATCTTCATGAAAATTGGTCAGAATGTTCACCTTGATGATATCTAGGTCAAGTTCGAAACTGGGTCACGTGCGGTCAAAAACTAGGTCAGTAGGTCTAAAAATAGGATAACCTTGTGACCTCTCTAGAGGCGATATTTTTCAATGGATCTTCATGAAAATTGGTCAGAGTATTTACCTCGAAGATATCTAGGTTAAGTTCAAAACTGGGTCACGTGGGGTTAAAAACTAGGTCAGTAGATCTAAAAATAGAAAAACCTTGTGACCTCTCTAGAGGCCATATTTTTCATGAGATCTTCATGAATGTTGGTCAGAATGTTCACCTTGATTATATCTAAGCCAAGTTTGAAACTGGGTCATGTGGGGTCAAAAACTAGGTCAGTAGGTCTAAAAATAGAAAAAACCTTGTGACCTCTCTAGAGGCCATATTTCTCAACACATCTTCATGAAAATTGGTGAGAATGTTCAGCTTGATGATATCTAGGTCAGGTTCGTAACTGGGTCATGTGCGGTCAAAAACTAGGTCAGTAGGTCGAAAAATAGAAAAACCTTGTGACCTCTCTAGAGGCCATATTTTTCACGAGATCTTCATGAAAATTGGTGAGAATGTTCACCTTGATGATATCTAGGTCAAGTTTAAAAGTGGGTCACGTGCCTTCAAAAACTAGGTCATTAGGTCAAATAATAGAAAAACCTTGTGACCTCTCTAGAGGCCATATTTTTCAATGGATCTTCATGAAAATTTGTCAGAATTTTTTATCTTGATGATATCTAGGTCACATGTGCTCAAAACTAGGTCACTATGTCAAATAATAGAAATAATGACGTCATACTCAGTTCAACACTGGGTCATGTGGGGATAGGTGAGCGATTCAGGACCATCATGGTCCTCTTGTTTAATAAAAAAGGTCGGGGCGGCATAAAAAAAGTAAAAAAGAGGGGGCGGGCGGGGATGATAATCTAAGAATTAATTTATTATGGCCTTAGGTGATCTAGGCCACTTTTTCAACTTGGTCATCATAAATCTTTGTCAGAATGTTTGTCTGTATAAACTCTAGATCAAGGTCCAAAGTGGGGTACCTGAGGTCAAAAACTATGTCACTAGGTCAAATCATTGAAAAACTTGGTTAATGATTTACCCAATTTACATAAAGCATGGATAGAATTGTCTATGTAATCTTGGCCAAATTAGATTCTAGGTAATCTGGGTTAAGAAATAGGTCAGATGAGTGATACAGGACCTTCAGGGCCCTCTTTGTTTGGCAATTATGTAAATTTTATTAAAGGACGGAACATTGGCAGTTACTTATAACTAACGTCTTGTTCAAGTAATGTCACTTTTGGTCCTAGTGGGCTCTTCAATTACTACGACATTGAGAGTTCAAATTTCATGGTGCCCAAGTATTTATTACTATACGATAGCAGTATACTTTGTTCTTAATGTAACAGTTTTATATACAATCTCTGTGGTTTTGTATTATACGCCCGTCTGAAATGGGAATGCCCTTGGCGGGCGGGAGGGCATTGCGGGTGGGCTGCGTCCACAAACTTTGTCCGGAACATTTCTTCTTCATGCATAGAGGGATTTTGATGTAATTTGGCACAAATGTTCACCATTATGAGACAGAGTGTCATGCGCAAGAACCAGGTCCCTAGGTCTAAGGTCAAGGTCACACTTGGAGATCAAAGGTTAAATTCAAGAATGACATTTTTCTTTATGCATGGAGTGATTTTGATGTAACTTGGCACAACTGTTTACCACCATGAGACAGAGTGTCATGCGCAAGAACCAGGTCCCTAGGTCTAAGGTCAAGTGTGACAAATCTGCAATTCAGGCAGCATCCATCACTTTTAACGATAGCCCTTGTTTTCGTATTTTTGAAGCTACTGTCATGATATTTGAATCATATGTGCAGTTCTGTAACAAAAACTTTTCATCTAACAAGCTCTCGATAGGCGTATTTTGTGACTGTGGCACCCTTGTTATGTCTCCCCACTCCCCCCTCTGGGGGAGACATATTGTTTTTGCCCTGTCCGTCCGTCACACTTCATTTCCGGTCAATAACTGGAGAACCATTTGACCCAGAACCTTAAGACTTCATAGGGTGGTAGGGCTTATTGAGTAGACGGCCACTATTGTTTTTGGGGTTACTCCATTGAAGGTCAAGGTCACAGGGGCCTGAACACGGAAAACCATTTCTGATCAGTAACTTGAGAACCACAAGACCCAAAATGTTGAAACTTCATCGGATGATTGGTCAAGCAGAGTAGATGACCCCTATTGATTTTGGGATCACTCTGTTAAAGGTCAAGGTCACAGAGGCCTGAACATAAAAACCATTTCCAATCAATAACTTGAGAACCACTTGACCTAGAACCTTCTAATTTCATAGGGTGATAGGATTTAAAGTGTATATGACCCTTATCATTCTGGGGGTCACTTGAGCTAAGGGCAAGGTCACAGGGGCTTGAACATAGGAAACGCTTTCCAATCAATAACTTGAGAACTACTTGACCCAGAATGTTGAAACTTCATAGGATGATTGGACATGCAGAGTAGATGACACCTATTGATTTTGGGGTCACTCTATTTAAGGTCAAGGTCACAGGGGTCTGAACATGGAAAACCATTTCCAGTCAGTAACTTGAGAACCATTTGACCAAGAATGTTGCAACTTCATAGAATTATTGGACATGCAGAGTAGATGACCCCTATATATATTTTGGGGTCACTCTATTAAAGGTCAAGGTCGCAGTGGACAGAACATGGAAATCCATTTCCGGTCAATAACTTGAGAAACATTTGACCTAGAACCTTCAGAGTTCATAGGGTGATAGGACCCTTATCATTTTCGGGGTCACTTGGGTTTGAACATAGAAAACGCTTTCCAATCAATAACTTGAGAACTATTTGACCCAGAATGTTGAAACTTGTTAAGATGGTAGATGACCCCTACTGATTTTGGGGTCACTTGATCAAAGGTCAAGGTCACAGGGGCCTGAACATGAAAAACCGTTTCCAATTCATAACTTGAGAACCACTAGGCCCAGAATGTTGGAACTTCACATGCCAAGTAGATGGTCCCTTTTGCAGCCAACCATCAGTGTCTGTTTGACTTCCACTCCTGTCCCCTATTGATTTGCCTATATGACTATGCATTGGGGGAGACATGCGCTTTCCTACAAACGCAACTTCTAGTTTATTCTGTCATCACAGAAACATTATGCTTGATTGGAACTAATAACCATGCAAGTAAAAGTCTTATGCTCTGTTGAGGTGGGTAGAAAATTGTGGCACTTTATCTGATAAAATGAAATAAATATGCCAGATTTTTTCTTTATTTGATATTGGAACAGCATGTTTTTCAACAAATAGAAAACAAACAGAACACTTCAAATTTAGATGATTTGTACACTTTTATACATTACAGAATCAGTGAGAGAACCTTGTGTGGAGAAGGGCTTTGTTCCTATATTTCTTAAAGTACTGGAAAGACAAGATAATATAGAGAGTATGATACAGGCATGCCGTGCCCTTGGAAACATGTGCTTTGACAATGGTAAGTGCTAGAGAGTGTGATACAAGTGTGCAGTGCCCTTGGAAACATGTGCTTTGACAATGGTAAGTGCTAGAGAGTGTGATGCAAGTGTGCAGTGCCCTTGGAAACATGTGCTTTGACAATGGTAAGTGCTAGAGAGTGTGATACAAGTGTGCAGTGCCCTTGGAAACATGTGCTTTGACAATGGTAAGTGCTAGAGAGTGTGATACAAGTGTGCAGTGCCCTTGGAAACATGTGCTTTGACAATGGTAAGTGCTAGAGAGTGTGATACAAGTGTGCAGTGCCCTTGGAAACATGTGCTTTGACAGGGAGTATGATACAGGTGTGCCATGCCCTTAGAAATATGTGCTTTGACAGAAAGTATGATACAAGCGTGCCGTGCCCTTGGAAACATGTGCTTTGACAGAGAGTATGATACAGGTGTCCATGCCCTTAGAAATATGTGCTTTGACAGAAAGTATGATACAAGTGTGCAGTGCCCTTGGAAACATGTGCTTTGACAGAGGGTATGATACAGGTATGCAGTGCCCTTGGAAACATGTGCTTTGACAGAGAGTATGATACAGGTGTGCCGTGCCCTTAGAAATATGTGCTTTGACAGAAAGTATGATACAAGTGTGCAGTGCCCTTGGAAACATGTGCTTTGAAAGAGAGTATGATACAGATGTGCAGTGCCCTTGGAAACATGTGCTTTGACAGAGAGTATGATAAAGGTGTGCAGTGCCCTTGGAAACATGTGCTTTGACAGAGAGTATGATACCGGTGTCCGTGCCCTTTGAAATATGTGCTTTGACAGAGAGTATAATACAGATGTGCCCTGCCCTTGAAAATATGTGCTTTGACAGGGCGTATGATACAGGTTTGCCGTGCCCTTGGAAATATGTGCTTTGACAGAGAGTATGATACAGGTGTGGTGCCCTTGGAAATATGTGCTTTGACAGAGAGTATGATGCAGGTGTGCCGTGCCCTAGGAAATATGTGCTTTGACAGGGATTATGATACAGGTGTCTGTGCCCTTGGAAATATGTGCTTTGACAGAGAGTATGATACAGGTGTCCGTGCCCTTGGAAATATGTGCTTTGGCAGAGAGTATGATACAGGTGTCTATGCCCTTGGAAATATGTGCTTTGACAGGGCGTATGATACAGGTGTGCCGTGCCCTTGAAAATATGTGCTTTGACAGAGAGTATGATACAGATGTGCCGTGCCCTTGGAAATATGTGCTTTGACAGAGAGTATGATACAGGTGTGCCGTGCCCTTGGAAATATGTGCTTTGACAGGGCGTATGATACAGGTGTGCCGTGCCCTTGGTAATATGTGCTTTGACAGAGTGTATGATACAGGTGTGCCGTGCCCTTGGAAATATGTGCTTTGACAGGGAGTATGATACAGGTGTGCCGTGCCCTTGGAAATATGTGCTTTGACAGAGAGTATGATTCATACATTCCATGCCCTCTGTGACATTGAAGCTGAAAACAGTTTCAGATCAATAACTGGAGAGTGCTTAGGCTTACAGAGGTCAAACTTTTTAGGATAAATATCTCACTAGATAATTGTTGTTGTATGTGTGTGTGGGAGGGTGGGGCGATGGGAGGTTATTAGGTCATGGTCCCAAATTTCATAGAATCGGCGGTCTGCAGTTGACCCAGTTTTAGAGGTCAGTTGCTTAAGGTCAAGTTGACAGGGACATTGAGACATGTTTTTTTTTATCAATTGCTGGAGAATGCTTGAGCCTAAACATCGTAGCTACATTCTCCTACTGTTTCTGGGTCTTTAGGTTAAAGGTAAATGCCGCAGCATACTTGAGATAGAAAATTACCCACCAGGCCATTGTTAGAAGCATTTGTTTTTTGTACCCCCCGACAACAAAGTTGTAAGGGGGGTATACTGGTTTCAGGTTGTCTGTCTGTCTGTCCGTCTGTCTGTCTGGCCGTCTGTCCGTAGACGCAATCTTGTGCGCACCATCTCTCCTTATCCCCTTGACAGAATTTAATGAAACTTCACACAAGTGATCAGTACCAACAGTAGTTGTGCATGGGGCATGTTAGGTTCTTTTAGAAAAAAAAATTGCAGAGTTATGGGACTTTGTTTTTTTGTTACTATACTATATACATAGACACAATCTTGTGCGCACCATCTCTCCTCATCCCCTTGACACAATTTAATGAAACTTCACACAAGTGATCAGTAACAACAATAGTTGTGCATGGGGCATGTTAGGTTCTTTCAGAAAAAAAATTTGCAGAGTTATGGGACTTTGTTTTTTTGTTACTATACTATATACATACAGACACAATCTTGTGCGCACCATCTCTCCTCATCCCCTTGACACAATTTAATGAAACTTCACACAAGTGATCAGTACCAACCCTAGTTGTGCATGGGGCATGTTAGGTTCTTTCAGCGACAAAAATTGCAGAGTTATGGGACTTTGTTTCTTGTTAACATACTATATACATACAGTCTGCATATGCAATCTTGTGCGTGCCTAATCTACCAAACCCTTACACACAATTTAATGAAACTTCACACAAGTGATCAGTACCAACCCTAGTTGTGCATGGTGCATGTTACATTCTTTTAGATAAATATTCTGCATAGTTATGGGACTTTGTTTTTTGTTACTATACTGTATACATACAGTCTATATACATACAGTCCACATAATTATGCAATCTTGTGTGCGTCAAATTGCAATGTACTGTGTCAGTGCATGCGGGGGGTACACTCATCACCTTTAGTGATAGCTCTAGTTACAAACAGCTCTTGTTATGATATTTCTCATACAAGTGTCTGATTTTCTTGTGCAAATATCAATGTCTCCAAAATTTTCAGTTTTGAGGTGCCTTTCCCACATCACTTTCTGCTACTTGTATTTCTGTAATAGATTGGAATTTGATGATTTGTCTTGATAAGTAGTCAGTAATCCCAGGTCCTCATGTATGTTGCTAGTCATAATGTCAGTTTTGCCTTAGTTAGAATAAGAAATTGTTACTAACATTTTTTTAGTTACCTGAGCATGAAGTGCTAAGGTTAAGCTATTTTCTTCAGAAGATATCTCCTCTAAAACTAATGGTCAAAACTGCTCCAAACATGATCAATAGTGTCCTGGCATGGTCTTCTATCAAGTTTGTTCAAATGTTTCAGTTTGGTCTCTTTTAGGGGCTGCCAGAGCTAATGTAGAAATACCTTTAAACAACTTCTTCTCGTGAACCGCTGGATCCAGATAACCAGTATAAAAAAAAAAACCAAAAGACCCTTAGCCTGCTCCAAAGGTCTGGTGTATTTTTTCCACCCAGTTTTAGAAACCTAAGAAGTATATAGTGTTTGAACTGTTTGTCCTCTATCAAACTAATTTATGTAAATCAGCTTCTACTACCTCTGGAACTTCCTTATTATGGTCCTTTTCCTCTTTAGCCTGTTTAAGGTAGTTCTGCACGTTCAGATCAAATTTTTTAGAATTTTATTAAATCCTGATTTTTTCAGTCTTCAGAATATTCTTAAAAACTTCAGCAACTAAAAAAGAAATTTTTAGCCTCACTTTTCTTTGAAGGAAACGTGCTCATCTCTAAGCAACTGAGCATCAAACAGATATGCGGGAGTTTTGTTCTAATCATGAAACTGATAACCAAGAGTTGTTTTTATAAGAAAATTAAATGTTTAGAGCCGAGTTTAATGCAAAAGTGAAACTGAAAGTAGATCTAGACATTTTAATGATCAGTGTTACATGTTTTAGATCTACATGATCTGTATTTCGGGATTATATTCAAGTTGATTTTGTTTAAGCGGCATTTTAAAAGAAATAATAAAGTGTAATTAAAGTTGTTTAAAAAGAAAATTGTTATTGTTTACATTATAAATGTTATAGAGACAAGAAAGATAACTCATGCACAACCGCAAGTAGTAGACACATGTAGATAGTTCTTTTATATAAAATGATGACGTACTTTGTACATAAGCCTCTGTGACGCAATCGGTATGCACGACGGTTGAAAGGAAATTTTATGCCTGGTGTTAGTGGTATGCGAGATCGATTCCCGACAAATCCTGTTAACTTTTTTTCTGTCAAAAACGACAGAAACTGAGAAAGTACTATTCTTTGATGGTGAGTTGCAAACCATATTTAGATTTTATATTTTTAGCCGCGAGTTAAAATATTTTAAACCATTTAACCGCGTTATTTCTATAATTAGTCAATTATTCTTTTACTGTAGATCTATGTCTGTGATAAAGTTATAAACATGTGTTTTTATACTTCTTTTTTAAGATGTATGAAAAATAGTAAGTCAACAACTCAGAATTGTTTCATCAATTTTAAAATACTCCATTTCATCGCCAATACGAAGTTTCATAAATAAATGTATGTTAAGTCAATTAATGTCACTGAGATGTCATTTCCGGTGTGAAATATTTTATTTTATGAATAAAAGATAAAATCCCTATATAAACATTTTTAAAACACAATAGCTAAGCTATATTTGTGTTTAAAGAATATCTAAAATATCGAAAGACGCGTCATCTTATTATTGTTTTTAATAATTTATTGTAGGTTGATTGTGATTTGTTTTGTTTTGCGTTTTAACGCTGTTTTTCAACAGTAACGGGTTCATGGATTCCGTACCAGTAAAAACCTGTTCTCCGCATGTAGTTGTCAACTTCCCCACATGATTATGAGATGGAGGACGAATGATTATAGTCACTATACCCCCTATCAAATCATCACGGAGAAGAAAAGCCTCGTTCGGGGATAGCACTCGCGAACCTGTGATCCGCAAATCTGCGGTGTCCTTATTTAGCTTGTGAAGCAAATTCTACAACTTATATAAATCAATTTCGACATTTCATTCCTGATGAATCCATCATCAGGGTAGGAGCAGAGAAACCAGTTTCCCTTTTAATGATAAGCATCCAGGCAAGAGAGTACTGGTAATATTTCTCACGTCTTTGGTATGACGGGGCCGGAGATCAAACCCAATACCACCCCCACCCCCCGTAGTCGAAGCGGGCCCGGACTAGCTAGGCTCTCTGCACTGTTAATGAATACGCTTTTGAAATGAAGGCACATATACAGGTGTTGTGTTTTTTTTTCTCTTTCTTTTCTAGAATAACAGTTATGATTTTTAAAAAACCGAGGAATGTATATACATGTAGTTAAGGTATCACAGAGGGGGACATGGATGTTTTTGTCATACTAAAACGTGCGCACGTATTAGTTACTTCGTGCGCACGTAATAGTATCAAACATCTGCACACGTATTAGTGTAAAAATACTTCTGCGCACATATCACTCGGCATGATGGAAAGCTTACTATAGAGATCAATTATTAGCTTATAGATGGGCACGTGCGCAGATGTTTCTAGACTAACACGTGCGTACTGAGCAACTTTGCCGGTTCTTTATCACTGCAGCCGTTTCGTCTCGAATCTGTCTGTCTTTCTATTCGAGGAAAGGAAAAGCGGTAATCCAGAGGAAAGCCGGGTCATCTGCTTCTCATTGTGCAGCCATGGCCTATTGTTATTTTGTAAACAAATTATACCTACCGCTCTAATGAATTCAGTGTTCAATACAGTTAGAATAATATAAAATGTCTTCATGCGCGCATACAAATGTTACTTCTTTGGTATATCCCAGGTCGTCTTTAAAACTGATTTTAATATAAACGCAATATATAATATAAATGCAACAATTGTAATTGGAATATAACATAATGGAGTAAAATCAAATAGTTCTCTTTCATCTATAATCCAAATCTTTTGCAGGAAATCGGAAGCATTTTACGTTACATACATAAGGGCATTTTGGCGGGAAACTGCACGTGCCTTTCATGTCACTCCTTCCTGATGATCTTACATTACGCTAATGTATATTTCGTGCTTCTCATATCGATATTATAGTTTCGTGTCAAAGGAAACGTTTTTGATTTAATCCAAGAAATTAAATTGAATAAACTACTTAGATATGCTTCCATAGTTGTAATACCGATCTAACTCGGTTCCGGCGACGTTTCTGCGGGTACGTGTTTTAATTATGTGGTAAGGATTTAATAATATTATGCAACTCGTATATTATTTATTCAAGTAAAATGAACACTCGTTTTTTCAACTTACTTGATGAAAATACTTCATTACATATGTAAAAAAAAAATAACCGAAAATATGAAAAATGGAAACTTGTAAGACAAAGTCCTGCCTCCTGATTTATTCGACGGAGGTTTTGTTTTATACGAATGTCACACAAGAAGAACATTCCGTATACGAAACAAAAAAAACACTAAATATGTAAGGAGATATAGAAGCAAATATGTGTTTTAAAAGTTAATATTTCATCAAGTATGTGAAACAACTCGCTAAATTACTACAAATCCAAAAAATGCAAAACTGTTCCTATGTTGCTATGGTAACGCATATGAAATGAAAGTTTTGGATTTTAGTTTTAGAAATGTTCTTGATACGAAATAAAACGAAACAGACATAATAGTTAGAGAATAAGCCTTAGTAGATGTATAAAAATAAAAAAAAATCTTATTTCTTATAAGAGTTTTCGGTCATCCTTACATGAAAGAGTTATCTCCCTTGTTTTCCTTGTTTTTGCACGATCATTCTGTCTAAGAATACAAAATGAAAATTCGTTTCAAGAAGTTGGATCACTGAGTATTGTGACGACATACAATTTTTAGTGGGGGCCTCCGTGGCCGAGTGGTTAGAGTCGTTGACTTCAAACCATTTGCCCCTCATCGATGTGGGTTCGAAACCTCATTTGGGGCGTAGAATTCTTCACGTGAGGAAGCCATCCAGCTGGCTTACGGAAGGTCGGTGGTTCTACCCAGGTGCCCGCTCTTGATGAAATAGTGCACGGAGGGGCACCTGGGGTCTTCCTCCACCATTAAAGCTGGAAAGTCGCCATATGACCTAAAATTGTGTCGGTGCGACGTTAAACCCAACAAAAAAAAACAAAAAAAAAAAACAATTTTTAGTGTTCAGCAATATAAACTAAAATATATTGCAAAATAGTTTTCTATACCCCCATTCTAAATGATCAAATATCTTTCCAGCGTAAGTCTTAGATAGATGTAATAATCAATTTTTTGGGGTCATTACCGACGTCTGGTCATTATATCTTGGTGGATTTTGAAAAATATAGTTAATTACCAATGGAATGATGTTGTTTTACATGCATATTTAGTGGGGGCCATTTTTGGTCCTTATCATATCCCGTCCTTTACTCACAGCTTGCCATTAATTCAGAAAATGATTTTCATTTCCTTACACCAATCCAGGCTTTATTCTACATTATCCAGATAAATGAAATCACTTCAGTTTATCAAACGTGCAGAACTACCTTAAGCTCAGGGGAGCGATCTAGGGTCATCATGGCCCTCCTTTTTATGTCTTTTGCTTGTCATTTTAGTTGTTATATTCTCTAGGAACTTTGTCAGTTTTAACTGGTTTTCCCTATTGTAGACTAAATGATTGCTCATGTTTCAGTCAATTCTATAGTTTCATCTTAACCCTTCCCATCACTCCTAAATTGGTAAACATTCTCTGGAACTCTTTAACAAGACATTCTTATCAATTATGTGATGGTAATGCCATGTAATGCAATAAACATTCTTGACAAATCATTACAAAGAGTGGTAGTTGGTGAGATTAAGCTTGCACTATTATTTGATTGGATTTTATTTTGAGTAGTCAGTATTGTGATATTGATTGCTATGGGGAAAGAACAGCTCTCCAAGCTTCTTAACAATAAATCAGTACAGACAGGGGGACAAGCTCTATGCTTGCTTATTTTTTATACTCTGTCATTTAGTTTTAATTTTTCTGTAGTTGAAAAATAATTAATGATGGATTCTTTTGCAAAAACGTGTTGTCAGATTCTGGGAGGGATTTTGACTAGCTGCCCACTCCTTCTTGTGGAGGTGTCTCGAGAATTTGCTCAGGGCATTATGTGTTACAGTTTGATAAAACCAGAGCTCTTAAAACAATTCAGTAGAATGTTTGGAAAAAAAGCAGTATGAACTGTTTAAATGTCTGATACTGGGCATGACTGTGTTCTTGCCTGGCATTTAGTTAGTCCACAGGGAGCTGTAGTTTGATTAATTGATGGAAGAAACGTCTTATAGTCTGACTTTCTACAATCTGTTCTCCAATTATCGGAATATATATTTCCTCTTTCATTGGCCATGCATTGTTTATTTCTGTTTCTCACGGATGAAAATTGACCAGCAGTAGGTACTCTTGACATCATTGTTGTTATTAGTCCCCTACTGGTTGAAAACCAGTTTCGGGGACTATAGGAATGCGCTTTTCCGTCATTCCGTCATTCCGTCCGCAATTTCGTGTCCGGTCCATAACTCTTTTATCCATGAAGGGATTTTATTATTACTTGGCACAAATGTTCCCCATGATGAGACGACGTGTCATGTGCAAAACCCGGACCCCTAGCTTAAAGGTCAAGGTCACAATTGGAGGTCAAAGGTCAACAGGGCTTTTTTCCTGTCCGGTCCATAACTCTCCCATCCATGAAGGGATTTTAATATCACTTGGCACAATTGTACCTCATAATAAGACAATGTGTCTTGCACAACTTTCAGACCACTAGCTCAAAGGTCAAGGTCACACTTAGTAGTCAAATGTTAACATGGCATGAACAGGGTCTGTTTCGTGTCCGGTCCATAACTCTTTCATCCATGAAGGGATTTTAATATTACTTGACACAAATGTTCCCCATGATGTGACGACGTGTCATGCGCAAAACCTGCACCCCTAACTCAAAAGTCAAGGTCACAATTGGAGGTCAAAGGTCAACAGGGCTTTTTTCCTGTCCGGTCCATAACTCTCTCATCCATGAAGGGATTTTAATATCAATTGACAAAATTGTATGTCATAATAAGACGATTTGTCATGCACAACTTTCAGACCCCTAGCTCATAGGTCAAGGTCACACTTAATAGTCAAATGTTAACATGGCATGAACAGGGTCTGTTTCATGTCCGGTCCATAACTCTGTCATTCATTAAGGGATTTCAATATTACTTGGCACAGATGTTCTCCATGATGAGACAACGTGTCATGCGCAAATCCCGGAGCCCTTGCTCAAAGGTCAAGGTCATACTTAGAGGTCAAAGGTCTAATTCAAGAAGGACTTTGTCTGGAGCATTTCTTCTTTATGCATGGAGGGATTTTAATGTAACTTGGCACAAATGTTCACCACCATAAGACAAATTGTCTTGCGCCAGAACCAGGTCGCTAGGTCTAAGGTCAAGGTCATACTTAGAGGTCAAAGGTCAAATTCAAGAATGACTTTGTCCTGAGCATTTCTTCTTCATGCATGGAGAGATTTTGATGTAACTTGGCACAAATGTTCACCACCATGAGGCACACTTTTTATACGCCCGTTTGAAAAACGGGACGTATTATGGGAATGCCCCTGGCGGGCGGGCGGGCGGGCGGGCGGGCGGCGTCCACAGACCTTGTCCGGAGCATATCTTCTACATGCATGAAGGGATTTTGATGAAACTTGGCACAGTTGTTCACCATCATGAGACGGAGTGTCATGCGCAAGAACCAGGTCCCTAGGTCTAAGGTCAAGGTCACACTTAGAGGTCAAAGGTCAAATTCAAGAATGACTTTGTCCGGAGCATATCTTCTTCATGCATAGAGGGATTTTGATGAAAGTTGGCACAATTGTTCATCATCATGAGAAGGAGTGTCATGCGCAAGAACCAGGTCCCTAGGTCTAAGGTCAAGGTCACACTTAGAGGTCAAAGGATACAAGAATGAAAACTTTGTCCGGAGCATGTCTTCTTCATGCATTGAGGAATTTTTATATAACTTGGCACAAATGTTCACCACCATGAGGCGGAGTGTCATGCGCAAGAACCAGGTCTCTAGGTCTAAGGTCAAGGTCAAACTTAGAGGTCAAAGGATACAAGAATGAAAACCTTGTCCGGAGCATGTCTTCTTCATGCATAGAGGGATTTTGATATAACTTGGCACAAATGTTCACCACCACGAGACGTAGTGTCATGCGCAAGAACCAGGTCCCTAGGTCTAAGGTCAAGGTCACACTTAGAGGCCAAAGGTCAGATACAAGAATGACTTTGTCCGAAGCATGTCTTCTTCATGCATTGAGGGATTTTGATGTAACTTGACACAATTATACACCATCATGAGACGAAGTGTCATGCGCAGTTCCCTTCTTTCGAATTACTTCCCTTTGTTGTTACTATAAATAGCTTATATTGTAACTTTTTCATTACTAGTCATAGGGAAAAATCGAGACCACTTTTCTGTAGTACAATATGCATGCTACATCCAATTTTGAGGTGTATCTTGACCAGTCTCTACCTGGTAAAGATTTTTGTGAGGACTTACAATTTTTTTTTTTTTTTTTTTTTTTTTTTTTTTTTTTTTTTTAAGATAAACTTCCCTTAGTTGTTACTATAAATAACTTATATTGTAACTTTTTTATAATTGACCGTAGGGAAAAACCAAGACCACTTTTCTGTGGTACAACATAGATGTTACTTTCCAATTTTAGGTGTATTTTAAGGTATCTCTACCTGGTAAGGAGTTTTTTTGTGGACTTAGAAAAACAAAACACTTAGTTATTACTAAACAACCACAAAGTTAAAATTCCATTTGCAAATACAGGTGCTAGAGTAAAGAAATTTGCTGTGACGGGCGTATATTGTGACATTCTTGCACTCTTGTTTAGAATTACGTCCCTTTGTTGTTACTATAAATAGATTACATTGTAACTTTTTTATTACTGCATGTTGCATCCAATATTTAGGTGTATTTTGATCTATCTCTACCTGGTAAAGATTTTCTTGTGGACTTACATTTTATAGATTTTTTTTTTTTTTTTTAGGATTAATTTCACTTTGTTGTTACTATAAATAACTTTTATGATAACTTTTTGTATAATCGGCCAAAAAAATTCCAAATGAAAACAACTGTACGTTTTTATTTATGCAAATTTTAATCCAAGTGCTTTGTTATATTATATTGTATATATAGTACAATATTGTTTATACATCATTGATAAATATCAGTTCATTATGTTATACTGCAGTAGAGAAAATTAGGTGCCTTCCAGTAGGGGACTTTGTATTGCATGGCAATACTTCATTCACTTGTTTCTCATGCTATTAAATATGAAATAAGCATTACTTATACAGACCTGTATCTAAAAGGATGTCTCTCTCTGTTCTGGGGGCTTTGTATCACTCTGTCCCTCTGGTCAGATCGCTCTGTGTCTGTACTAGTAGACGATAAATGTGGCTGCGTTTGTGCTATGTAAAGCGCCTTTGAATCATGAAAAGGGCGCAATATAAATCTGGTATAATATATAACCATAAGATAGAAACTCCAGCATTTTTAGCTCGACTATTCAAAGAGTAAGTAGAGCTATCCTACTCATCACGGCATCAGCGTCACACCAAGGTTAAGTTTTTTGTACCTGTCCACATTTTGACAAAGTCTTTTGAGATAAAGCTTTGAAACATTCAACACTTGTGTACCATCACCATGTGCAGTTTTAGGCAAGAATTCATAACTCCATCAAGGTTTTGGCTGAATTATGGCCCCTTTTAATGTACAAATCTTGGTTAAGTTTTTCGTACCAGTTCACATTTTGTGTAAAGTGTTTGACATATGGCTTTGAAACTTTTATCACTTGTTTATTATAACAGTCTCTATCTGTAGGCAAGAGTATATAACTCTGACAACTATTTTGGCTGAATTATGTCCCTTTTTTAACTTGGAAATTGGTACAATTTTTGTACAAGTCCATGTTTTGTCAATACTATTTGACATGTGGCTTTGAAACTGAATAATTGTTTATCATCATGATTTCCATCTGTAAGGGTCATAACTCTGTCAACTATTTCGGCTGAATTATGGCCCTTTTTGGACATGGAAATCAGTTAAGTTTTTCATACCAGTCCATATTTTGCCTAACCTGTTTGCCTTATGTTTTTGAAACTTTGACCACTTGTTCACCATTATAGTCTACATATGTAGGCAAGACTACATAACTAGGACAAGGACTTTGGCTCAGTTATGGCCCTTTTTTTGACAAAGAAGTTAGTTAAGTTTCGCATACCATTCCATATTTTGTCTAAACTGTTTGATATACGGCTTTAAAACTTTGAACACTTGCTTACCATCATGGTCACACATTGCCATATAGTGCAATACTTATCCAAATCCACAAATGCAGGTACATTGTTTGTCTTATCTATTTTTGTCTGAAAATCTCTGGTAATATTTTGACCCCATACTTCCATCAATTCTTCAAATAGTAGCACGCTGTCAGCAGACATCTCTTATGAAGTTTACTTTCACAATTAATTAGTGATGGGCCGACAATCGGCGACAATCGAATAATCGTCGGTGTTGCATTCATGAACGCGATCGCCGACTTCACTTTTCCCTGACCGATTAATTACTTGGCACCCCAAAACGGATAATTTAGTTGTTTCTTACCTTTTTATGCCCCCGAAGGGAGGCATATAGTTTTTGAACCGTCTGTCGGTCTGTCAGTCTGTCGGTCTGTCAGTCTGTCCGCAATTTTCGTGTCCGGTCCATATCTTTGTCATCGATGGATGGATTTTCAAATAACTTGGCATGAATGTGTACCACAGTAAGACGACGTGTCGCGCGCAAGACCCAGGTCCGTAGCTCAAAGGTCAAGGTCACACTTAGACATTAAAGGATAGTGCATTGATGGGCGTGTCCGGTCCATATCTTTGTCATCGATGGATGGATTTTTAAATAACTTGGCATGAATGTGTACCACAGTAAGACGACGTGTCGCGCGCAAGACCCAGGTTCGTAGCTCAAAGGTCAAGGTCACACTTAGACATTAAAGGATAGTGCATTGATGGGCGTGTCCGGTCCATATCTTTGTCATCGATGGATGGATTTTCAAATAACTTGGCATGAATGTGTACCACAGTAAGACGACGTGTCGCGCGCAAGACCCAGGTCCGTAGCTCAAAGGTCAAGGTCACACTTAGACGTTAAAGGTCATTTTTCATGATAGTGCATTGATGGGCGTGTCTGGTCCATATCTTTGTCATTCATGCATGGATTTTAAAATAACTACGCATGAATGTGTGACACAGTAAGACGACGTGTCGCGCGTAAGACCCAGCTCCGTAGGTCAAAGGTCCTAAGCTCTATCATCGGCCATAACTATTTATTCAAAGTGCCATCGGGGGCATGTGTCATCCTATGGAGACAGCTCTTGTTCTTTCTGGTACTTACTGTTCTTTGGTGCAGTTACGCCAAGGGTAACTACTCTACGTAAAAATGGCTTCCTCCAAAGTCTCGAAAGAAATTGAGTTCATCTTTGATCACCCAGATTTTGGAAGATATATGGCTTTTACACAAAATTAAGCTGGGAAAAACATCAATCTAAACTCTTGACATTAGTATGGCAGTATGCATAGCATGCTGTTAGACTTACGCAAGCATATTAGCGAAAGTGTTTTAAATTTTTGATTTTGTGGGAAGGAAATCATTCCAGTCGTTATTAAAAATTAATAAATCGTTAATACTTTCTTCTGCTTCATATGATTTTAATTTGAAATCACAATATATCACTGGATAAGAGTCTCTGGTGAAATTGAGACCAGTACCTGATATGAAGTTTACTATCTTCACAAATATTTTACTTTTATGCTGTTAACTTACTTCTGTTTATGAAGGGATACAATAGAAATAGGATATTTGATGTCTGTGTGGTTCATTTCTTAAGTAGTGACATAAAACATACACTGTGAAGTGAACTTATAGATATGCAACTAGAGTAACCGATTATCCGATTATATCCGATTAATCGAATCGGTTGGCTTGTCCGATTATGCCGATTAATCGGTTGGCAAATCTAACCGATTTGCCCATCACTACAATTAATAATTGATAAATATGGCTGCTGAACACTTTAAACTTTCCAGAGACATGGAGCTACCAAAGACAAATTGTTTGTATTTTCCCAGCCAAAATGAGAAAATACCAGTTACAGTTGACGAATGCAAGACTCTTAGGTACTCTGCAATTTCAAAGACTTTTTTTACTTACCCTATTGTTTTTTGGGTCAGTAGGTCAAAGGTCACAGGGACCTGAACATTGAAAATAGTTTCCCCACAATAACTTGAGAACCACTTGATCCAGAAGCTTCAAACTTTATAGCACATTGAGTGGGCTTATGAAGTAGATGATGACCCATATTGTTTGGGGAGTAAGTAGGTCAAAGGTCAAGGTCATAGTGATCATGGTACTGATAATTGGACAACCCATCATGGGGGGGGGCATACATGTTTTACAAACAGCTCTTGTTTTTAGCTCACCTGTCACATAGTGACAAGGTGAGCTTTTGTGATCACCCTTCGTCCGGCGTCCGTCGTCAGTCTGTCCGTGCGTCAACAATTTCGTGTCTGCACGATAGTGGTTTCATTTATGATTTTACTTTAACCAAACTTGCACACAACTTGTATCACCATGAGATCTTGGTTCCTTTCTTGAACTGGCCAGATCCCATTATGGGTTCCAGAGTTATGGCCCCTGAAAGGGCCAAAATTAGCTATTTTGACCTTGTCTGCACAATAGCAGCTTCAGTTATGATTTGAATTTAATCAAACTTACACAAAACTTGTGTCACCATAAGATCTTGGTTCCTTTTTTTGAACCAACCAGATCACATTATGGGTTCCAGAGTTATGGCCCCTGAAAGGGCCAAAATTAGCTATTTTGACCTTGTCTGCACAATAGCAGCTTCATTTATGATTTGATTTTAACCAAACTTGCACACAACTTGTATCACCATAAGATCTTGATTCCTTTCTTGAACTGGCAAGATTCCTTTATGGGTTCCAGAGTTATGGCCCCTGAAAGGGCTAGAATTAGCTATTTTGACCTTGTCTGCACAATAGCAGCTTCATTTATGATTTGAATTTAATCAAACTTGCACAAAACTTGTGTCACCATAAGATCTCGGTTCCTTTCTTGAACCGGCCAGATCCCATAATGGGTTCCAGAGTTATGGCCCCTGAAATGGCCAAAATTAGCTATTTTGACCTTGTCTGCACAATAGCAGCTTCATTTATGATTTGATTTTAACCAAACTTGCACACAACTTGTATCACCACAAGATCTTGCTTACTTCCTTGAACTGGCCAGATTCCATCATGGGTTCCGGAGTTATGGCCTCTTAAAGGTCCAAAATTGGCTGTTTTGGCTTTTGCAGCCATATAGAGACTTCATTTATGGTTTTATTTGGTACAAACGTCCAAAATGTCTTCAGCAACAATAAATCTTGGATTCCATGACAAATCAGATGCAATCGTAGGTTCCAGAGTTATTTTATATCTGATTACCTCCCCTGATTGTAATCAAAATGGATTTATATCAGTAATTACTTATAGGACGTATTTGAAATTTCATTATTGTAATTAGTTGGAGTGAGACAATCAGAGTAGATAACTATGGACTGATTTTATGTCAAATTACCTCCCTTTATTTCAAATTAAAATGGGTATATCTCCGTAACTAATGAAGATACTGATCTGAAATTTCATTTATGTCAACAGATTTATTTGGCAGATCTTTCTTTTGTTCACTTACAATATATATTTTTTTTAATTACTTCCCTTTTTCGTTACTATAAATAGCTTATTTTTAGTAACTTTTTTATTATTGGCCGTAGGGAAAAACCGAGACCACTTTTCAGTGGTACAACATGGATGGTACCTCCAATTTTTAGGTGTATTTTGACATATCTATACCTTGTAAGAATTTTTTTTTTCTTTTTGTTTAAATTCTTCCCTTTGTTGTTCCTGTCCTTTGGATTTAGATATTTTTTCTGAGGACCTTCTTGTCCTCAAGTGCAATGATAACAGGTGAGCGATATAGGGCCATCATGGCCCTCTTGTTAAATGGTTCTGCTTGGCTGCCAAAGCTATGTATAGAAAAAACCTTTAAACAACTTTTCCTCATGCACCGCTTGATGGATCATCACCAAAACTTAGTCTGAAACATCTGTGTAAGATTCTCTCTCAATTTTTGTACCCCCCCAAATTTTTGTCTGTCCGTCCTAATTTGTGTCAAGTATTTGACCCAGAGTCATCAAACCTCACAGGATTGTTATTCATTTGGGGTTTTGTTAGAGATGTCACTCATTTAGACCAGAGTTATGGCCCTTGACTTAGTAAAAAAATATGCATGAAAAGGCATAAAAGTTGTGTCACACATACCGCAAAATGTATATGACATAGGGTCATGAAACATAGGAATATTATTCAGCATTTGAAGTTGTGCACATGGGATTTTGTTCTGGAGTTTTGTCAGTCAGACCAGAGTTGTCCCTTGATTGTCAAAAATATGCATAAATGGGATGTAAGTTTGTGTCACATGTATCTCAAAAAGTATTTGACATAGAGTCATAAAACAGTGGATTGTAATATAGCGTTTGAAGTTGCGCACCTGGTGTTCTGTTTAGGATTTCACTCAGCCAGATTGGAGTTATGGTCCTTGACTTAGTGAAAAATACATATAAAGTGCTTGTGTTGCATATATTTTAAAAATTTCACCTAGAGTCATGAAATCATGTAGGAATATTATTCAGCATGTTTTTTTTTCTTGTTTTTTTTACTTTACAAGACCAGAGTTATAGCCCTTGACTTAGTCAAAAAAAAAGTTTGTGCTTCATGTATGTCAAAATATACTTGACCTAGAGTCATAAAACAGTAGAGGATTGTTTTATAGCCTACGAAATTTTGCACTGGGTGTTCTCTTTGGGATTTTACTCAGCTAGGCCAGAGTTATGGTCCTTCACTAAGTGAAAATATACATAAAGTTCTTAAAAGTTTGTGTTGCAAACACCTTTAAAAATGTTTATCTTTTGAGTCATAAAACCATGTACAGTGACAGGAGTGGGGTGGGGTGGGGGGAGGGGGGGGGGGCACCTATGTCCTATGGACACACATCTAGTTTTCAAATGGTTCCACTTGATTGATTTTAGGGTCTGCAAGAGCTTAAGTTTGAAAAGCCTTGATTGATTTTAGGGTCTGCAAGAGCTTAAGTTTGAAAAGCCTTTAAACAACTTCTTCTCATGTGCTGCTTGATGGATGGTCACCAAGCTTGGTCTGAAGCATCCTTGTATGAACCTTGCTCATATTTTTCCAAATTATTCTGGTCACTTAGGGGCTGCCGCAGTAAAAAATGGAAAACCATTAAAGCAACTTTTAATGAACTGCTTATTGGATGTCCATCAAACTTGGTCAGAAGCAAGGTCTAGAGGTCACGGCACTCCTCTGGGGAGGGAATTTGGCCCATTTGGACCTCTTGTTTCCTTCCGATGATTCCGATATTGAAGTCTTATCATCTTTTATGTCGCATACAGAATTTTGATGAAACTTCCCAGCAACTGTTGTAATGAATTGTAGTTGAGTATATTATCTCATTATACTGGTCTGATGATTTTTAGCTTGGCTATTTGTTAGCATGTGCGTCTGTGTCCCGATTCGTTTGAGTTTTTGCACGTAAGCATATGGTGGGAATGGATTGAACCTTCACACCCTTGTTCCCTGTTATGACTGACATGCAATGTGCATGTTCTGTAACTTTGTTTTGCCCCATTTAGACTTTTTGGTTAAGTTTTTAGCTCACCTGAACACGAAGTGCTCAAAGGTGAGCTTTTGTGATCGCCCTGTGTCCTCCGTCGTCGGCGTCGGCGTCAACAATTTGCCTGTTAACACTCTAGAGATCACAATTTTGAGCCAATCTTAATGAAACTTGGTCAGAATGTTACCCTCAGTAAAATCTTGGACGAGTTCGATATTGGGTCATCTGGGGTCAAAAACTAGGTCACCAGGTCAAATCAAAGGAAAAGCTTGTTAACACTCTAGAGGTCACAATTTTGGCCCAGTCTTAGTGAAACTTGGTCAGAATGTAACCTTCAATAAAATCTTGGACAAATTCGACATTGGGTCATCTGGGGTCAAAAATTAGGTCACCAGGTCAAATCAAAGGAAAAGCTTGTTAATACTCTAGAGGTCATAATTTTGGCCCAATCTTAATGAAACTTCTTCAGAATGTTACCCTCAATAAAGCCTTGGACGAATTTGATATTGGGTCATCTTGGATCAAAAACTAGGTCACCAGGTCAAATTAAAGGAAAAGCTTGTTAACACTGTAGAGGCCACATTTATGACTGTATTTTCATGAAACTTGGTCAGAATGTTAATCTTGATGATCTCAAGGTCCAATTTGAATGTGGATCATGTAGGATAAAAAACTAGGTCACCAGGTCAAATCAAAGGAAAAGCTTGTTTACACTGTATAGGCCTCATTTATGACCATATCTTAATGAAACTTGGTCAGAATATTAATCTTGAGGCTCTATAGGTTAAGTTCAAATCTGGGTCAGGTGGGGTCAAAAACTAGGTCACTAGGTCAAATCAAAGGAAAAGCTTGTTAACACTCTAGAGGCCACATTCATGACTGTATCTTTATGAAACTTAGTCAGAATGTTAACCTTGATGATCTGTAGGTTAAGTTCAAACCTGGGTCATGTCGGGTCAAAACTAGGTCACCGGGTCAAATCAAAGGAAAAGCTTGTTAACATTGTAGAGGCCACATTTATGACTGTATCTTCATGAAACTTGGTCAGAATGGTAATCTTGATTATCTCAAGGTCCAGTTCAAATCTGGGTCAGGTGGGGTCAAAAACTAGGACACCAGGTCAAATCAAAGGAAAAGCAAGTTTACACTGTAGAGGCCACATTTATGACCATATCTTAATGAAACATGGTCAGGATGTTAATCTTGATAATCTATAGGTCATGTTCAGATCTGGGTCAGGTGGGGTGAAAAATTAGGTTACCAGGTCAAATCAAAGGAAAAGCTTGTTAACAGTGTAGAGGCCACATTTATTACTGTATCTTTATGAAACTTGGTCAGAATGGTAATCTTGATGATCTCAAGGTCCAGTTTGAATCTGGGTCATGTGGGGTCAAAAACTAGGTCACCAGGTCAAATCAAAGGAAAAGCTAGTTTACTCTTTAGGGCCACATTTATGACCATATCTTAATAAAACTTGGTCAGAATGTTAATCTTGATGATCTTTAGGTCAGTAGGTCAGGTGAGCGATACAGGGCCTTCATGGCCCTCTTGTTTAATGTAAACTGGAGTCTCAGTAACCTCTATTTGAAATGGACTGAAACTTCACACACTTGTTCGCTGTAGGTCCCATTACTCTGTTTTGCAATACAGTATTCCCTCCCTAAACGATACCTCTCTTGAGTGATTCCCTCCTTTGAGTGGTAAACACAATTCCTCCTAAGCAAATTCAACATACTTTGCCCTCTCAAGAATGGTAATTCCCTACAATGACAAACGACACAAAAATTGACATACCAAAGCAACATTTTATCCCCCTTGAGCAACATAAGCAATGTCCGTTAGATTACAGAACATTTGGATTATTTTGGACAGGAGGGGAATATCTGATAGATAATGTATGCATGTACTGTTGAATGTCGATGGGACCCAGACTTTATATAGGATTTAATGGATGATTAGTACCTACTTATCTGAAAAGGGTGGGGTGGGGGGGTCATATGTGCTTTACAAACAGTTCTTGTTATTTAAGAGCATTTTCGTAATTTACTTGGTTTTTACAAAATGCCATCAGTAAGAGTACATGTTATAAAATCTGGAAATAAAAAGAATAAGCAGACAATATTGCCACAGTTAGATCAATTTCCTCTGATTTCATAATGTAATCATGTTGTATCAGTGTATTTCCAGACAAAAGGAATATTTGCTTTCATCCTTGAAAAGCTAGTTGCTGGTTTATCATAAAGGAATCATGATGCATAATACAAAATGCTTTCTGGCACATTGACTGGTATTTCTTGGTCAATATATTGAATTCTAGATAACAAAACTCAAACTTACAAGAACATCAATGCTGTCACTGAATTCGGCTCCAGGTCCTATCTCACCTTTCTTATTATTTTGGAAACAGATACATTATTTATTGTCCCCTGCATTTTTTGCCCGATTTTAGAACAATTTTACACAAATGGTCCTTGTGTGACCCTCTACCAAGATTGTTCAAATTATTTTGATTTGTCAAAATACATGGCCGCCAGAGGGCGTGGTCACTTTTCCCTATATGTATATAGTGGAAACTTTAAAAATCTTCGTGTGAAACTAATAGCCCGATTTCAGAATAATTTTACACAAATGGTCCTTGTGTGACCCTCTACCAAGATTGTTCAAATTATTTTGATTTGTCAAAAAACATGGCCACCAGAGGGCGTGGTCACTTTTCCCTATATGTATATAGGCAAAACTTTTAAAATCTTCTTGTGTGAAACTGCTGGCCCGATTTTAAAATAATTTTACACAAATGGTCCTTGTGTGACCCTCTACCAAGAATGTTCAAATTATTTTGATTTGTCAAAAAACATGGCCTCCAGAGGGCGTGGTCACTTTTCCCATTATGTATATAGTGGAAACTTTAAAAATCTCTTTGTGTGAAACTGCTAGCCTGATTTTAGAAGAATAATCTTACACAAATGGTCCTTGTGTGACCCTCTACCAAGATTGTTCAAATTATTTTGATTCTTCAAAAAACATGGCTGCCAGATGGCGTGGTCACTTTTCCCTATATGTATATAGTGGAAACTTTAAAAATCTTCTTGTTTGAAACTGCAAGCCCAATTTTAAAATGATTTTACACAAATGGTTTTTGTGTGATCCTCTACCAAGATTGTTCAAATTATTCCGATTCGTCAAAAAACATGGCTGCCAGGGGGCGTGGTCATTCTTCTCTGAATCAATAGTAGCTAGAGCCTTGATATTTGGCGTGTGATATCAGATTTGTAATGTTTACCATAATTGTTCAAATTATTGCCCTAGGTTCAAAAGTGTGTGTGACATGTATATAATATATGCTAACATAGAAGAAACTTAACTCTGTACTCATAAAAACACACTTAAAGCCTTGTACACAGGTGAGCGCTTTAGGGTCAATGACCCACTTGTTCACACTAGAGATCATAAGTTTAAACAAGTTTTAGTAAACATTTGTTAGAATGTTTGCCTCAATTTAATCTCAGGAGGATATGTTACCAGTCACTTGGGTCAAAAATGAGGTCATGAGGTCAACATTTAGAGGCCATATTTCTTACCAGATCTAGGTGAAACTTGGTCAAAATATTTGTCTCTATGTTCAAAACTATGTGGACTAAAATCAAGAAATAGGTAACTAGTTAAAATAATAGAAATACCTTGTTAACACTATATAGGACATGTTTTAACAACTTTGAATAAAATTCTATAAAGTATTACATGCCATCATAAACAGATTTTATGCTTTTTAACCGTTGATTCATTATGAATTATCATTCCTGGTATATTTTCTTTATTGAATTAACAAAATATGCGATTTGTTACCATAAAAATGCCAACTTGCCAGATATTTAGAAGTGCAGGTAGCAATAAGATAATAAAGAAAAAATCTATCAGTGTTGAAGACAGACAGAAGTACATAAATTAGTTGGATGTAAATAGTTTCATTGAAAATGTCTGAGTTTTTTTATTCCCCTCCATTGATCAACCAATGGTATGTTTATATGTAAAAGCAATAATATTTCTGAGATAGACATATCTGTAAATTGACAATATTTTTCCTCTAGATAATGCCTCTGCCATCTCAGTCAGTTATTTTATCATACATGATACCTGTTATTTAATTCCTAGATGGTTCCTAGTTAGCTAGACTATTGTAAACATTTAAATCTGTTATGCACTTTTTTTACGATTTTTTTCATTTTCACAACAGGGTGCGTAATATACACCAAAGTAGAGCTTCATACATTTTTTCCCAGTTTGATAGCACATAAGTATCCCCGAAAATCAGACAGTTATTGTCAGCTGTCTGGTGTTTACATTATTTGCACCTATAGCAGAGTGCTTTCGCTTGGGTCTAAAAGCAGATACGGTACCGAACCTATGATAATATACGGTAAAGTTGGTTATAATTGCGTATTTTCTTGCTATACCACCCAGATACTAGTATCTGCAGGCTGTATTGGATTCCAGTCCATCCATCTGTTGGTCTGTCCATCCATCCGTCTGTAGACGGAATTTATCCACGCTATTTCTCAGCAATTATTTGCCAGATTTCCATCAAACCTTGTAATTATTATCAGTACTAAGCCTAGTTGTGCATGTGTGAAGCGGGTTCCATTTGATGATTTAGCAGTTTATTAATTTTTTCTTTATACATATATGGACAAAATTTGTCCGCACTATTTCTCGGTCCTTATATGCCAGACTTTTATCAAACCTTTTATTATCATTGGTACCAAGTCAAGTTGTGCATGTGCAAAGCATATTTTTGGCCCTTTATAAATTTTTTCTTCATATGTATATAAAAAAAAGTTGTCTACGCTATTGCTCTGCCATTGTATGCCAGACTGTTATCAAACCTTGTTATTATTATCAGCGGTACCAAGTGTAGTTGTGCATGTGCGAAGCACATTCCATTTTAATGATTTTTCATGAAGTTATGGCCCTTTATTTGTTTCAAATATGAATAGTTACGTTGGAAAAAACTTAGATAATGTTCTAACATATTTCAGTAGTAACCAGTTGATGACCCTTAGCGATTACATGGTCCCTTGACCATGACCTACTGACTTACTTTCTTCTTTTTAGCTCACTTGTCACATAGTGACATAGTGTCACATATTTGTGAACGCCCGTCGTCAGTCCGTCCATCCACATTTTGTAATCAATTTCAATCGAACTTGCACACAACTTGTATTCGCATATCTTGGTTCTTTTTGAAAACTGGCCAGATCCCATCATGAGTTCCAGAGTTATGGCCCCTTAAAGGGCCAAAATTTGCTATTTTGGCTTTTGCAGCCATAGAGACTTCATTTATGGTTTGATTTGATACAAACTTGCAAAATATCTTTAACAACAATAGATCTGGGATTCCACGAGGAATCCGTCAGATCCAATCATAGGTTCTGGAGTTACAGCCCCTGATTGACCCCTGAAAGAGCCAAAATTTGTTAATTTTTACTTTGTGAACACGATAGAAGTGACATTTTACATTCAATTTTAACCACACTTACACACAACATAAGTCACAATAAGATCTCAGTTCCTTTCGAAAACCGGCTATCAACCTTTATGGGTTCTAGAGTTAATGCCTCTGAAAGGGGCACAATTTTCTATTTTGGCCCTTTAAGCCATACAGATGTTTCATTTATGCTTTATACAAACTTGCACAGAATGTTTAACTTGATGATCTCTAAGCCAAGTTATAAACTGGTTCATGTGGGATCAAAAACTAGGTCACCAGGTTAAATAAAAGGAAAAGCTTGTTAACACCCTAGAGACCACATTTATGACCTATCTTCATGAAACTTTGTAAGAATATTTATCTTGGGTCATGTGGGGTCAAAAACTAGGTCACAACTCAAATCAAAGGAAAAGCTTGTTAACACTGTAGAGGCCGCATTTATGGCCCTGTCTTTATGAAACTTGGTCAGAATGTGTATCTCAATGATTCCAAGGCCATGTTTATCATGACCCTCTTGTTATTTTGAAATGATGTTTTTCAGACATTGGTCGAAGGATAGTGGATGATAATGATGGTATATGCATACTGCTACGGCTATTACGGTCTCTTTTATCTAACACCAAGTGTGAAGCAGACAGGCTGAGGACAATTGCATGTGGCTTCCTTCTCAATCTTACCAATAGCAATGGTGAGTTAAATATACCACGGACATAGAGCAGTGATGAGTTACTGGTATATTTTATAGGGAGACAACATTTGAAATCTTACACAAGAGCAGTGGTGAGTTATATATTGTAAAGAGGCTACATTTGAAGTCTGACATGGAGCAATGGTGAGTTATGTGTGGTGGGAGACGTATTGATTTACTCCTGTCTGTCTGTCCATCCGTCTGTCACAAATCTTGTTGGCACTCTTAAGTGGAACATTTCTCATCCGATCTTCACCAAACTTGAACAAATTATGTTTGCCAATAAGTCCTCGTCCAAGTTTGATAACTAGCCAAATCAGCCTGGGCACTTCGGAATTATGGCCCTTGAATTACTGATCCGGACCACTCATCCAAACCACTTTGAATCATTAAACCAAAACTTACTGAACCACTCATCCAAGTCCACTTTGAACTTACTGAACTGCGTGGCCCTTTAAATTACTGAACCAAAACTTACACCTGAAGTGTACTTTTCTGAACCAATTACTATTCAGATGATTAGGCAGTTGTGGGAGACATGCGCTTTTCTCAAAAGCAGCGCTAGTATATTGTGATGAGTCCTACATAGAGCAGTAGAGATTTATGATTGATAAAGCTACTTTTGAAGTCTGACATAAGGCAGTGGAGCGTTAAATATAGCAAAGTTGCTACATACATAGAGGGGTGTTGAGTTACTAGTATATATCATAATGACACTACATTTGAAGTCTGACATAGAGCAATGGTGAGTTATAGATTGTAATGAGGTTACACTTTAAGTTTGACGTAGAGAAATCACTACATATAGAGCAGTTGCGAGATACATATTGTAATGAGACTACATTTGAAGTCTGACATAGAGCAATGGTGAGTTATATAATGTATTTTGGCTACCTTTAAATTGGAACTATGTAATTATTTCATATTTGTCTCTAGACATTCTGAAGGCACTGTATATGCTGTCAAGTTAGATTTCTATGAATGTTGCTACTTTTGAAAAATGACATAGAGCTGTGGTGTGTTATATATTGATGTCACAGTGATGTCAGTGAATGTGACAACCGTTAAAGTCTGACATAGAACAGTGGTGAGTTATATATTGATATCACAGTAGATGTCAATGAATGTGGCAACCTTTGAAGTCTGACATAGAGCAGTTGTGAGTTATATATTGATATCACAGTAGATGCCAATGGATGTGGCAACCGTTAAAGTCTGACATAGAACAGTGGTGAGTTATATACTGATGTCACAGTAGATGTCAATGAATGTGGCAACCTTTGAAGTCTGACATAGAGCAGTTGTGAGTTATATACTGATGTCACAGTAGATGCCAATGTATGTGGCAGCCTTTGAAGCCTGACATAGAGCAATGGTGAGTTATATACTGATGTCACAGTAGATGCCAGTGTATGTGGAACCTTAAAGTCTGATATACTGTAAAAGCACATATTTTTGCTTGGTCAAAATTTCGCGAATTTGAAATTTTGAGTATGTTCACAAGGTTTAATATTCGCGAAATTGTTAAAATGGTGTCCTACTTTAATTTGAATTATACTTATGGTAAATATTTATGCGAGTATTAATTTCCGCGAGATGTAGGGCCTCGTGAATAAGGCGAAAATTAAACCCTCGCGAAAATTTCTGCTTTTACAGTAGGGCAGCTGTTATTAGATATATACTGATGTCACAGTAGATGCCAGTGTATGTGGCAACCTTTGAAGTCTGACATAGAGCAGTTGTGAGTTATATACTGATGTCACAGTAGATGCTAATGTATGTGGCAACCTTTGAAGTCTGACATAGAGCAGTTGTGAGTTATATACTGATGTCACAGTAGATGCCAATGTATGTGGCAACCTTTGAAGTCTGACATAGAGCAGTTGTGTGATATATACTGATGTCACAGTAGATGCCAGTGTATGTGGCAACCTTTGAAGTCTGACATAGAGCAATGGTGAGTTATATACTGATGTCACAGTAGATGCCAGTGTATGTGGCAACCTTTGAAGTCTGACATAGAGCAGTTGTGAGTTATATACTGATGTCACAGTAGATGCCAGTGTATGTGGCAGCCTTTGAAGTCTGACATAGAGCAGTTGTGTGATATATACTAATGTCACAGTAGATGCCAATGTATGTCCCAACCTTTGAAGTCTGTCTTAGAGCAGTTGTGAGTTATATATTGATGTCACAGTAGATGCCAATGTATGTGGCAACCTTTGAAGCCTGACATAGAGCAGTTGTGAGTTATATACTTATGTCACAGTAGATGCCAATGTATGTCCCAACCTTTGAAGTCTGACATAGAGCAGTTGTGAGTTATATATTGATGTCACAGTAGATGCCAATGTATGTAGCAACCTTTGAAGTCTGACATAGAGCAGTTGTGAGTTATATACTGATGTCACAGTAGATGCCAATGTATGTCCCAACCTTTGAAGTCTGACATAGAGCAGTTGTGAGTTATATATTGATGTCACAGTAGATGCCAATGTATGTGGCAACCTTTGAAGTCTGACATAGAGCAGTTGTGAGTTATATACTGATGTCACAGTAGATGCCAATGTATGTAGCAACCTTTGAAGTCTGACATAGAGCTAGCTGATGTGTAGATATATTAACCTTGTTGTACAGTTTTGATGCACATGATATGTGTCCCAACCTTTGAAGTCTGACATAGAGCAGTTGTGAGTTATATACTGATGTCACAGTAAATGCCAATGTATGTGGCAACCTTTGAAGTCTGACATAGAGCAGTTGTGTGTTATATACTGATGTCACAGTATATTTTAAATGAATGTTGCAACCTTAAGTCTGACATAGAGCAGTTGTGAGTTATATACTGATGTCACAGTAGATGCCAATGTATGTGGCAACCTTTGAAGTCTGACATAGAGCAGTTGTGAGTTATATACTGATGTCACAGTAGATGCCAATGTATGTCCCAACCTTTGAAGTCTGACATAGAGCAGTTGTGAGTTATATACTGATGTCACAGTAGATGCCAATGTATGTGGCAACCTTTGAAGTCTGACATAGAACAGTGGTGAGTTATGTATTGATGTCCAGATAGATGTCAATGAATATGGCTAACTTTAAAGTCTGACAAAGAGCAGTGGTGAGTTATATATTGTTGTCAATGTAAATGTATTTGGATGTGGCTAGCTTTAAAATATGACATAGATCAGTGGGTAGGAACCTTCCAAAGTGACATCTAGCTGACTTACAAAAGGTTGGTGATTCTAATAAGATGTCAGCAGTGATGGAAATAATGCACTATGTGGCACCTTAAATCTTCATCTTTAAAAGCTGGAGAGTCTTCATATGACCAAAATTGTGTTGGTGTCACTTATACCAAAGCAATAAATTTGTTACCCACTCCTACTTGTTGAAATCAGTTTTAGGGACTATAGGTTTGCACTCATCCGTCAGTCATGTCCATCACATTTTTTCTGATCCCTAACTCATCTATCAATTGATTTTGATTTTACTTGTCACAAATGTTCCCAATAATCAGACAATGTTTGGCACACAAACCCAGTCCCATAGCTCAAAGGTCAACATCACATTTGGAGGTCAAAGATTAATAGGTCTTATTTTCATGTCTGGTCAATAACTGCCATCCATCAAAGAATTTTGATTTTACTGGGCACATTTATTGCTCATAACAAAATGATGTGTCATGTGCAAGACACCTAGTTTAAAGGTCAAATATCTACATGCCACTGAACTCTTTGTAAAACAATTAATATCCTGACACCAGTGGAAACATCTAGCAGATCTGTTTATTCAGTATGTTAGCTTGCTTGGAAGCAGTGGTCTAGGAATTAGACTAGCTACTAGTCTGATAATAAGTTTTTATACCCCCACAAAACGAAGTTTGTGGGGGTATATAGGAGTGAGCTTGGCGGTCGGTCGGTCGGTCGGTCGGTCGGTCTGTTGGTTTTTGTGGTTTCCGGATGATAACTCATGAAAGCCTTGACTGATTTAAATAATTTTTGGAACACAGATGTAACATCAGAAAATACAGGTCAAGTTCGAATTTGGGGTCAATAGGTCAAAGGTCAAGGTCACAGTGACCCTGAACAGTTAAACGGTTTCCGGATAATAACTTGAGAACGCTTGGGCCTATGATCATATATTTTGGTACACAGGTGTAACATCATGAAATACAGGTCAAGTTCGACTTTGGGGTCTGTAGGTCAAAGGTCAAGGTCACAGTGACTCGGAACAGTTAAATGGTTTCCGAATGATAACTTGAGAACACTTGGGCCTAGGATCATAATTTTTGGTACACAGGTGTAACATCATGAAATACAGGTCAAGTTCGACTTTGAGGTCTGTAGGTCAAAGGTCAAGTTCGCAGTGACTCGGAACAGTTAAACGGTTTCAAGATGATAACTTGAGAACGCTTGGGTCTAGGATCTTAAATTTTTGTACACAGGTGTAACATTATTCAATACAGGTCATATTTGACTTTGAGATTAGTAGGTCAAAGGTCAAGGTCACAATAACACGAAACAGTTAAAAGGTTTCCGGATGATAACTTGAGAATGTTTGGGCCTAGGATCATGAAAATTGATAACGAGGTTGGTTATGACCAGCAGATGACCCCTAATGATTTTGAGGTCAGCAGGTCACAGGTCAAGGTCACAGTGACCCGGAACACTTAAACGGTTTTCGGACAACAACTTCACAATGTTTGGGACTAGGATCCTGAAATTTAATAGGGAGGTTGGTCATGACCAGCAGATGACCATAATTATTTTGGGTTCCAAAGGTCAAAGGTCATTTAAATCTTTTCCGGACAATAACTTGAGAATGCTTGGGCCGAGGATCATGAAACTTTATAGGGAGGTTGATCATGACCAGCATATGACCTCTATTGATTTTGAGGTCAGTAGGTCAAAGGTCAAGCAAGTTCAGCTTTGACGTTGGCTTAGTTCTGTGACAAGGCCATATTGTGGGGGGTATAATTCGTCACTCCTGTGACAACTCTAGTTTTATATACTAACGTATTTCCTAGTCAGATATCTTTCATTTATAGATAGCTCCCTGTTTATAGATTGCTCCCTGTTGAATATCTGACTGTACATTCGGCAGCAGGAAAAGGTAACCATGTTATAACTATGAAGGGAAGTAATTTAACATAAAATTGAGAAGAGACTATGACTGGCAAATGTAAGGACTGTGACCAGTCTAGTCTAGGAATTTACTAGAGATAAACTACAATATATTATGTCAGAATTACTGACACATCAGGATGGCACAACCCTTTAATTAAAACATGGATACTGATTTTAAATTTCAAAACTTACCAAAATATATTATACTGCCTTAAACTAATCTTTCAAGATTGATCTTAATGAATAGTAGTGAAAATTATTGATAAAGAGGACAAAGCATAACTTTAGACTAAATGATCAAAAGGGTAAAAACATTAGGTTCATGTTGCTACAATAAATGTAAGTGTATTTTGTGACTCTCTGCTTTAAAGTAACAACAATCCAAATAAATTACAATGTTTCACTAAAGTATTTAAGGACAAATATGAAAGTAATTGCTGCTAAACAATATACTTTAAAGGTGAAATAAATACCCAAAGATTAATACAAAAATAATTTAAATTACTAAGTAATGAACCCTTAGATAGTTTCGTTAATGTTATAAAAACAGAAAAAAATCTCTAAACAACTTTTCATGAACTGATTGATGTATCTTCAACAAACTTGGGATTTTCTCAAGTTTTTTAAATGATACCACTTGACAGAACCCAGGGGCAGTCAGAAGTAGAAATATAAGAAAGTTGCGTTTTCTCATAAACAGCTACTTGGGTGTGTACCAAACTTGGTCAAAAGTATCCTTTGATGGACCTTTTTCAAAATTATGCAAATGGTTATGCTTGTCTGCACTTAGGTAAAAACAGAAACTCTGTTAAATGACTTTCTGTCATAAGCTGGCAGATGGATCTTCACCAAACTTGTCCAGAAACAAGGGCAAAATGTCATTGTCAGATTTGTTACTTACTTTTTCTAGTTTTAAAAGACTCGTGATTATAACCTGTCATTTTATGAAAGTATCAAGGTGAATTTTGCACTTGAGATACTGATAGCTTCCTATGTTAATGGGATAAAAGAATAAAATCAGGTAAAACACTACACAGAGAGAATTTGCATGAGTGCCAAGTTTCAGTGAGAGAGAAGTTAATTAACTTAGTGGTGTAGGATTGGATAATGAGATGTATTGTCTGTTCTCCACAAATGTATCAGTAGCTGAACACCCTCAAGTAAATACATAAACAAGTCGCAAGATTTCCTGTGGCCAGAAGTTATACAGACCAAAAATTGTTGATAATAACTTATGGGTGAATAACGTACTTGTTTTGTTTTTTAATATACCATTACGCTTTAATGTAAGAAATATTACTCCATTCTACATGATGTACAAGTAGTTATATGAACTATGTATTTCTTAATTCTGAAAGTTATTGTTTTGAGCAAAAATAACTATATTTCCCTTTCATGTATAACATAACTTTTAGCTCAACTGGTCGCATTCCTTGGCTATTGGAATACTTTACTAGAGCTTTCACAAATGTAATTCATGCCTTCACCTGGACTTGCTTGACAACACAGGACCATAATCTAGGAAACTGAAGAGCAATTAATATATAAACCCTTATGCACAACAAGGTATCAATATTGATCATTGCTGAAAGTTTGAATAAATTATATGAAATAATGAATGAGGAATTCAGGTCACAAACATTTCACTATATATCATATAGAGTGCTAGCTATATTGCAAAAACGGCGTTCCATAAATGCGATAAGCCAATCGCATATCGGTAAAAAGTCACGTGAAATCACCCAGTCCCCATGTGCTATACTACTTGTTGCATTCCAATATACCTGCGGCCTTCAGGCCGCAGGTAATAAAAACAATATTCTGAAATTGAAAAAATGTAACGGGTATTACAAGATTTATGTTACCTCAGCCTGAAGTCAGGTGTTTCTGTTCATTTACTTCCAACATTATTTCAGTGATGGAAGGAAAAAAATTTAGTTTTTTTTTCTTTCTCCTCTAATTAGTATCATACAGTGATGTGGATATGGTGAGGCACACTGAGGTCACTGATCCAGTGTTTTCTAAGAAAAAACATTTTTCATTTTACATATTTGTTATGCCTTTAACCCTTAGCCTGCTGGCGGCAAGTAACTCTGCCTTTGTGACCAGTGCAGACCAAGATCAGCCTGCTGGCGGCAAGTGACTCTGCCTTTGTGACTAGTGCTGGTGGCAAGTGACTCTGCCTTTGTGACCAGTGCTGGCAGCAAGTGACTCTGCCTTTGTGACCAGTGCTGGCGGCAAGTGACTCTGCCTTTGTGACCAGTGCTGGCGGCAAGTGACTCTGCCTTTGTGACCAGTGCTGGCGGCAAGTGACTCTGCCTTTGTGACCAGTGCAGACCAAGATCAGCCTGCACATCCGTGTGCAGTCTGATCATAGTCTGCACTGTTCGCTATTCAGTTAGTATCTTTTTGGTGAGCACCCCTTTTAAGAGTAAATGGTACTGTCCAAATTGAAAGATGGACAAGTTAATTATAGAAGTTTAGCAGGGTATGGGTTAATTACCAATACATTTGTAAGGGATTCTTGATGGATAACCTTTAATTATACTGCCGTGTAACTTTGGAACATAGTGGGGATAAGGAGTGAGTGTTTGCATGCAGTGAACCGGTTTAAGCTCCCCAGTGGTGTCTACCACCATTCCAAAGCTGTACTTCAATATGTTTCTTAAAATATGTGTGTTTTATCCTTGTTGTATGTTTGTTATACATTGACTGCTGTGTGATTTTGTTTTGAAAGACTGCGTCCTGGGAACATGGCTATTCCAACTGGATCAATATCCTTACTGTTTTTTTAGCTCAACTATTTGAAATTTTTCAAGAGCTTTTGTAATCACCATTTTGTCTGCATCCGCATCAGGACAGTTTTGCATGTAAGCATGTTTCTTAACAACTACTGAGCCAAATGCTTTCAAACTTCACACATGTCTTTCGCATTATTAGATGACCTTCCAGGACAAGTCACATAACTTTAGCTTTCATTTTGTCAAAATTATGCCCCTTTTTAACATAGACTTTCAGGTTAAAGTTTTGCATGTAAGCAGGTTTTTCAAAAGGTACTTGGCCAAATGCTTGCGAACTTAATACATGACTTCTGCAACATGAGATGGTCTCATGTTTCACGTTACGTAACTCTAGCTTTCATTTTATCAAAGTTATGACCTTTTTTTCACATAGAAATTTTTGAAAGCACGTTTCTCAATTACTTGACTAAATGTTTTCAGATTCTCCACACACCTTTGGCATCTTGGGATGACCTCACATGCAAGTTTCATAATACTGGCTTACATTGTAGCAAAATTATGGCCCATTTTTCAACTTAGAAAAGTTTGCTAAAGCTTTTGTATGTAAGCTAGCAATATGTGGAAGGGCTTCAAATAGTCCAGTGTGCTGTCATTAGACAGCTGTTGTTTTTGATTGCATTTGGGGCAGCTCGGGATTATTTCAATTTCACTGTTACCAGAAATAGAAAAAAAACAGTTTTTGAGCAATAACAATATATTGTGGCCAAACATGATATATAACATGCTTAAGTAAAGACCTAGCTTGTGATTGTATTTTATGCCGCTGAGGTCAAGGTTGCTCTGTTCATCCCTGTGTCAGTTCTATTATAATGACACAGCTTCTAGGGTTGCTTGTGCAGTGTAAAACAAAAAACGTCCAACCTTTTGCAACTGAGAGGCCAGACAACAAGCCTTAACAACTTAAACAATTTCAGATAACCAACTGTCAAAAAATGCTACAAATCCAACCCTTAACTCCTGGTACCACCCATGCAACCAACCAGTTTCAGTTATTCTATTGTGTGGACCAAGTTTTGAAAGATGAGTCTTATCAAAAACTTGATTTCAGAAATATTCTAACAAGCGGGCATTTAATATGAAAAAAAAGATGTAACTACTTAGTTTGTATTTGGGCCTGTAATGTAAATGATAATGTTAAACTGATTATTGCTTGGTACAAAAGCCTGTCTCACACAGCACATCCTTAAATAAATACTGCAATAAATTAGCTGCCTCCAGGAACTGTTGTGTATGTGTTTCCCATTACTCTGATAATTCCTGGATCTTATTTTATTTATTTACTTCATGAAATATTAGTAGTTATAAAGATTAATGAACAACATCAATATTTTCTTCTTGTACAAGGTGATAATTACTGGTTTATGTGCCAACATGTCTACTTGTTAGCTCACCTGAGCACGAAGTGCTCATGGTGAAGTATTGTGATCACGCTGTGTCCGTCGTCCGTGCGTCAAGTCGTCCGTCGTCAACATTTGTGTTTAAACGACATCTCCTCCAAAACAACTGAATGGATTTTGATGAAACTTGGCCATGATGTTCCTTGGGCGGTCCTCTACCAAAGTTGTTCAAACGGTTCCGCTTGGTTGCAGATAGGGGCTTGCAAGAGCTAAAAATAGAAAAAACTTCAAACGACATCTCCTCCTAAACCGTCTTGGTCCAATTTGGAAATAATTTCACAAAAATGGTCCTTATGCTACCCTCTACCAAGATTGTTCAAATTACACCGATTTGTCAAAAGACATGGCCGCCAGATGGCGTGGTCACTTTTCCCTATATGTATATAGAGGAAACTTTAAAAATCTTCTTGTATGAAACTGCTTGTCCGATTATAGAATAATTCTACACAAATGGTCCTTGTGTAACCCTCTACCAAGATTGTTCAAATTATTTTGATTTGTCAAAAAACATGGCCGCCAGAGGGCGTGGTCACTTTTCTCTATATGTATATAGTGGAAACTTTAAAAATCTTCTTGTACTAAACTGCTAGCCCAATTTTAGAATAATTTCATACAAATGGTCCTTGTGTGACCCTCTACCAAGATTGTTCAAATTATACTGATTCGTCAAAAAACATGGCTGCCAGAGGGCATGGTCACTTTTCCCTATATGAATATAGTGGAAACTTTAAAAATGTTCTTGTATGAAACTGCTTGTCCGATTTTAGAATAATTTAACACAAATGGTCCTTCTATGACCAGTCTTGTTATCCGGATAATATGAAATGCGGTGATAATTCCAAAATGCTACAAACTGGATGAAACAGTCAGACTTGGTAAGGACATTGTTTTTCCAATTTATTATTTTCTAATTACTCATTCTGATCGTTTAAAGTATTATAACTGGTTCAGCATGGTTTAGAAGCTGTGCCATTTGCACTAAACAATTTGCATATGGGACATTTTGTTCACTCTGGAAAGACTTAATGTTTACATTTTGCTTTTGAGAACGAGTTTGGCGATTTAAAGCGTTGTCAACCTCATTTAATGGACTTTCGGTAATGAATATTATTTTGTATTTTTCAGTTATTATATAAACAATGATATGAACATGTTCAGAAGTCTTTATTTTATATCAAATAACCTAAATTGACGAATATATAAGCATTTGTACTAGTCGATGGATACTGACCAAAGTGTTCATAGAAATTTCGAAGATAAAGCCCGAAATGTTATATGGATAATAGCCATCATTGTAGTTTGAAATTTTGCATATCCTGTTCTTAAGGTAGAATGTTGTATATTGAAGAAATATACGCATGAAATGTGGTAACTTGTTACTGTAGCATGCCCAAGGTAATGTATTATACACATAGTACCAGATGTTCCTGAAACATTTTATCAAAAGGGTAAATGTCTATATCTTTGATATTCGTCGCACTTTTAACAGAATGTAACTGTTTTGGTTTGTTTCAGTTTTTACCACGCAAAAAATTGCTCTTTGTAAATAATTGCTTGTCAACTAGTATACCAGGTTCAGTCTTCATGAAACTTGTACACATCTTTAATTACTGATATTCAGTTCACAAATCAACACCAAATTGTTTTTGACAATTATTTCACTACCAGCGAATATTTTTTGGTGTTATTCCTTCATGCAGTTTAGATTGATATCCACGCCTATTCTCATTCGACACATATTCACGATATTTTAAAACACTATCTTCATGGATCTTACAACAGTGTGAAATAATTTCTTGCAAAGTGTCTTCATACCATTCACAATAACTACATTGATACTTTGGCTTTCCCTACAGCTGAATCTCTTGTAGTTTTCATAGGTGTTCTTATTTGCGTTACAACATCATCATCAGTTGACACAAAAAGTAATCCATACCTTACTGTAGTTTTTTTACTTTTCAACTTTAATGTTTTTGGAACCAAGCCAGGTAGCACGTTTGTCCTGTATCAAATATTTTCCAGTAGCTTCATCTAGTACAAGTTCACGATATTTAGGCTGATCACTATAGAATGTAAGCCTCCGCTGGTCTAGTCACAAGTAGTCCAAATATAAATAGTACTGATATGTTTTCCTTTCCTCGCTCATTTTCTTGACAGCAACGTGCTTAATTTTACCCTACCACGTTTCACTTTGCATTCTATTGAAATTGGCATGTTCCTATCGCATGCTAGGTAAAAATGGCGGCGTAAGAATTTAATGTCTCGAAAAGAGAAATTGAAAGAAGCGAAAAGTACAGTCGACATTGTACTTGCGACCACCTGTATTAAGCGATTTTTGTATTAAACGACCGGTCAAAATCCCTCCCGAAACGTTTTCAGTACATACATTTATTCCATTAAACGACTTTTTTATTAAACGACCAGCGACCACTTTAATGGAGTCCCGACAGGTAAAATATTTAACAAAAGTATCTATTAAGCAACCTGGTACCAAATTCCTGCCGGGTATTTCTTCACCTGTGTAATGCAAGTACATTTTACACCTGCCTGGATGCAATTAACCTTTGTAACAGTCGAACTGACGAACAATCAAGTTATAATTTTCAGTTTGTGAAATTTATATACATATATGTATGCTCATGATATATACAGTTATATTAACAGTTAAAAATATATTTTCTCTTCACCTGTCTGAAATTCATTAAGAGACCACTCCATTAAGAGACCACTTTTTAGCAGTCCCTCGGGCGGTCTCTTAATACAATGTCCACTGTAGTAAGATCAGCGGGTTGTATTTAACGAACTGTAGTTTTCTTATATAAAAGTTAACACCCCATTTTCTTTCAGTTTTCCTAAAGTAACGATCTAGTTCTTTATGGGAATATAAGTCTCTGAAAATCTGATATGCTAGAAAATGTCGAAAAACCTTTATGAAGTAAGTGGATTTTATATGAAATAAAGAACAGCTGGATTTAGTGGTGTTCAGCCTATAAGGGGCAATGCATGGTATTTTTTCAAACTCCTCGAAAATCAATGAAAATGCCATTAATCTATTCTTTATGATGTAAAACGGTAACAAATGGCAGAAAACTCTTAAACTTTTTGTATTTTTGGAATTTAGATCGAGTTTTCGACCTGGTGGCTCTATTTTGGTCCGTTTTAGGACCTAATAAATGTCTTTTCTCGCATTTTAGCTCTACAATTGTCTAAATATTATTGAAATTAGCATGTTTCTGAATGTAAATGACATGCATTGTAACGATTAAACAGATCTTAAAAGAAAATTCCACGAATAAGGTAAAATAAATGGAAATATTGTTTGCACAGGGCTAAATTTTGCGCATTTTTTGGGATGGGGGTGACCTGTAATGAATTGTCATTTCTCTATATTTTCTCAATCTTTTGCACCAAAACTAAGCAGAATCATTGTAAAATAGGTGTACCTTGAGAATGAATGCAAATGTATGGAAAAATCAAACAAAAAAATTCTTTAATGCACAACTCTTAATAATAAATCATAGAATGGGACACTACTTCAGTCAAGGAGTATCATTCCGTCTCATATCTATAGCACTTAAAGTTGTACATCTTCAGAACTGAAAAAAATATTTAATTCACATTTCATGCAAAATGTGTGTGTGAGAGAGAAAGAGTGTGTGTGTGAGAGAGAGAGAGATAGGAGAGAGAATATGGAATATGAAAACCGTGGGGTAAAATGGGACAGCGGGGAAAAATAATACTTATGCACATGTGGACTTGATACCACGAAGGTGCAAATTGTACGCTGTGCCTGTTACCAGTATAAAATTGTTAACAGGTTCATATCATCATGTTGTTACAAAGTAATTTACCAAAACATGTCCACGCACACAAAACTGGTCAATTTGTAATCGATGCCAATGAAAAAAAAAAATGTCGGCTATTATCCACTTTCAAAGACAATGCATGCTGGGCATTATCCATGATCATTTTTGGCTATTATCCATTTTTCACACAAGGATCAATATAAACGGTTTTGACATAAAAAAGGCAAAAGTAAACAACTTACTGTAAACTATGTCAGATAGTGAAATGGTAGAGCCGTATATACAGTGAATTACAAGCATGAAAAACAACTCTTAATATTTTTTTATGAATTTTTAAACTAAACTAAATGGATTTTGTCAACTATTTAACATATTGTGGATTGTATTTACAAAAGTATAGTAAAATAGTTTATGTTCCATGGAAACAAATCACCATTCGTCCTTTTTGCAACATCAGATGGTAGTTAAAATCTCTTATCAAGCCACAGCAACTTACCGAAAAACCTGAAATTTTCAAAATCGTTGATCGGCCATTTTGTAGCATTTTGGAATTATCACAGCATTTCGTATTAATCGGATAACAAGGGTGATGACCCTCTACCAAGATTGTTCAAATTATTTTGATTTGTCAAAAAACATGGCCGCCAGAGGGTGTGGTCACTTTTCCCTGTATGTATTTAGTTGAAACTTTAAAAATCTTCTTGTGTGAAACTGATGGACCGATTTTAAAATATTTTAACACAAATGGTCCTTGTGTAACCCTCTACCAAGATTGTTCAAATTATTCCAATTTGTCAAAAAACATGGCCACCAGAGGGCATGGTCACTTTTCCCTATATGTATATAGTTGAAACTTTAAAAATGTTTTTTTTTGTGAAAAACTGATGGCCCGATTTTAAACTAATTTTTCACAAATGGTTCTTGTGTAACCCTCTACCAAGATTGTTCAAATTTTTCCGATTAGTCAAAAAACATGGCTGCCAGGGGGTGTGGTCACTTTTCTTCTCTGAATCAATAATAGCTAGAGCCTTGATATTTGGCGTGTGATATCACATTTGTAATGTTTACCATAATTGTTCAAATTATTGCCCTAGGTTCAAAAGTATGTGTGACATGTATATAATATAGGCTAACATAGAAGCCATCTAACTCTGTACTTATACAAACACACTTGAAGCCTTGTACACAGGTGAGCACTTTAGGGTCAATGACCCTCTTGTTTTTATTGTTAGACCCAGTTTATACATGGAAAGAAAGAAAAGTTTAATTTGTATACTTGTAAATGATGATGTTACTATATTGTAGAGACGCTCCAGAAGAAAACTGTTGAGGGAGATGCATTAGATGTGATTGCCAAATACTTACAGCAGTACCAAACTGAAGATGGTTTATGTAATATGGTGCTGGTCACAATTGCTAGTCTCACAGACTCCGGTATGTAGATCATCCTTGCAAAATGTAGATGTGGTATTCCATAAATTCTTTTTAAAACATTTAGTTTCACTGATTCAGTTATATCATTTACTTTTATCAAAGTCTACCTTTATGAACCAATCTTAAAGCTACTTTCACATGTTCAGTTCAGAAAAGCTACCGTAATCAGCCGATTATAGGAGAATTCTGGAAAAATGCTTATACCCACTTACCACTTATCCGAATTTATGTTTGTCCGAAATTCACTATAGTTTCCACGAACTCACTGGTTTTTGCTAAATCATTGTCGATGTTTTTGCATGTTGTGCAAGTATTTAAATTGAAAAGCATAAACTCTGTTTAAGCACTAAACTGCCGCATCCTCTGATCACTCCATGAATATTGATGCCAGTGAAAACGAAAGTACACTTTGGCACGTGGCGGTAAAATGACGTAATTTTAAGACTGGTTTGCAAATAATTTTGAACATTACGGATCAGCGACTATGTTCATATTGGATCCATCTAAAATCTCCATGCACATGTTTACAATTGCCTCCGGGTATGATTAAACGGTTAATTGTTTGCAGATTATGACAGTAGGTGTAAGATAAGTAATGCCTCGGGCGTGAATTTCTCGATGAACAAGAGGATTATAGACAACTATCAAAATTATGTTTGAAAACTAGATAATTGATTTCCGGGCTACCTGATATGGAGTTTCAAGTATTTTGATGCAAAATATATGAAAACACGCCGGGAAAATTTTACACAGGTCTTGTTAAAAACTTAATGATCAGTTACAGGAATGCGTTGTAAAATATATTTTAATGAGAAACAGCATTTATTTATCTCAAGATTTTACGTGAGCTTTAAATTTTACATTTATACAAAAGTAATTTAAGACGTCGGGTCCTGATACGGCTATTAGCTATGCCCGAGTCATTGGTATTTACTCCCCTTGAATTCTCTTCAATATAGAGGTACGCGGTGTGAACAAAGATCGATTTTCTTAATTTTTGAGTCGGGAAAATGTTTGGTCTTTTTCTATCCCCATATATAGGACGCATCGGTCCTTCGAGACCAGAATCTCAGTAAAAAAATGTGCATCTTATATTCGTAGAATGACGGTACTTTCACATATTTAGTTCAGAAAAGCTACTTTCACATATTTAGTTCAGAAAAGCTACTTTCACATGTTTAGTTCAGAAAAGCTACATTTGCATGTTCAGTAAAGAAAAGCTACTTTCACATATTTAGTTCAGAAATGTTGGTCTCAAATCTTCAGTTTAGAAAAGCTGCTTTCTCATGTTTAGTTCAGAAAAGCTACTTTCTCATGTTTAGTTCAGAATGTTGGTCTCACATGTTTAGTTCAGAAAAGCTACTTTCACATGTTCAGTTGAGAAAAGCTACTTTCACATGTTCAGTTCAGAAAAGCTACTTTTACATGTTCAGTTTAGAAAAGCTGCTTTCTCATGTTTAGTTCAGAAAAGCTACTTTCTCATGTTTAGTTCAAAAAAGCTACTTTCACATTTTTAGTTCAAAAAAGCTACTTCACATGTTTAGTTCAGAAAAGCTACTTTCACAGTGTCAGTTCAGAAAAGCTACTTTCACATGTTCAGTTTAGAAAAGCTGCTTTCTCATGTTTAGTTCAGAAAAGCTACTTTCACATGTTCAATTCAGAAAAGCTACTTTCTCATGTTTAGTTCAAAAAAGCTACTTTCACATGTTTAGTTCAAAAAAGCTACTTCACATGTTTAGTTCAGAAAAGCTACTTTCGCATGTTCAGTTCAGAAAAGCTACTTTCACATGTTCAGTTTAGAAAAGCTGCTTTCTCATTTTCAGTTCAGAAAAGCTACTTTCACATGTTCAGTTTAGAAAAGCTACTTTCACATGTTTAGTTCAAAAAAGCTACTTCACATGTTTAGTTCAGAAAAGCTACTTTCACATGTTCAGTTCAGAAAAGCTACTTTCACATGTTCAGTTCAGAAAAACTACTTTCACATGTTTAGTTCTGAAAGGTACTTTCACATATTTAGTTCAGAAAAGCTACTTTCATATGTTTAGTTCAGAAATGTTGGTCTCAAATGTTCAGTTTAAAAAAGCTACTTTAACATGTTCAGTTTAGAAAAGCTAATTTCGCATGTTTAGTTCAGAAAAGCTACTTTCACATATTTATTTCAGAAATGTTGGTCTCATATGTTCAGTTTAGGAAAGCTACTTTCACAGGTTCAGTTTAGAAAAGCTACTTTCACATGTTTAGTTCAGAAATGTTGGTCTCATATGTTCAGTTTAGGAAAGCTACCTTCACATGTTCAGTTTAGAAAACCTACTTTCATATGTTTAGTTCAGAAAATTAGTCCCAAATGTTCAGTTAAGAAAAGCTGCTTTCACATGTTTAGTTCAGAAAAGCTACTTTCACATGTTTAGTTCAGAAAAGCTACTTTTTCATGTTTAGTTCAGAAATGTTGGTCTCAGATGTTTAGTTTAGAAAATCTAGAGGTGTTAATTTTACAGGTTTAGTTTAGAAATGTGTTGCACAGGTTTTGAAGAGAATTGTTAGTTTCAAGATAATAGAATAGATAAAGTGGAAAACCACAAGTCGCCCAGCACAACACAAATGAAAATGTTGCAGGCACAGTTTGATTGAGCCTGTTCATGAAATGCAAGCTACCATCCACACCTTCTAGCCCCGGGTTGAGCAGAACTCAACATTTACACATGTTATAAGTACCAGAATATAATTTAGAGACATCAGCAGATGTATTTATATGTCAGTGCATATGGAACCTTCAATGATGCACCAAGTGCAGTTCCATGAAGAGTGGCATATTATCACCAGATAAAATATTGGCTTTGCCCTAAACAAGAAAACAATGGGCAGAACTAAACAGACTGGAATTTAGAGAGGGAATCTGTGGTTATGGAGCCTGCATATCACAGAAACTGCCAAAAGACAAAATTAAAAGGCAGGCACCATACCTAATTGGTGATTTAACAATACCCACAGCTGTTAAAGCGGGAGTACTGGAATCACCCAAGCAGAGTCTGTATTGTGATAGCTGGCTACCAGTAGCAGTGTCAGAATTGTGATAACTGGCTACCAGTAGCAGAGTTAGTATAGTCATAACTGTCTTCCAGTAGCAGAGTTAGTAAAGTGATAACTGGCTACCAGTAGCACAGTTAGTTTAGTGATGACTGGCTACTAGTAGCAGAGCCTGTATAATGGTAACTGATTACCAGTAGCAGAGTCAGTATAGTGATAACTGGCTACCAGTAGCAGAGTTAGTATACTCATAACTGGCTATCAATAGCAGAGTTAGTAAAGTGATAACTGGCTACCAGTAGCACAGTTAGTTTAGTGATGACTGGCTACCAGTAGCAGAGTCTGTATTGTGATAACTGGCTACCAGTAGCAGAGTCAGTAAAACTATAACTGGCTTCTAGTAGCAGAGTCAGTATTGTGATAACTGGCTACCAGTAGCAGAGTCAGTATAGTGATAACTGGCTACCAGTAGTAGAGTCAGTATAGTGATAACTGGCTACCAGTAGCAGAGTCTGTATTGTGATAACAGGCTACCAGTAGCAGAGTCAGTAAAATTATAACTGGCTTCTAGTAGCAGAGTCAGTATAGTGATAACTGGCTACCAGTAGCAGAGTCAGTATAGTGATAACTGGCTACCAGTAGCAGAATCAGTATAGTGATAACTGGCTACCAGTAGCAGAGTCTGTATTGTGATAACAGGCTACCAGTAGCAGATTCAGTAAAATTATAACTGGCTTCTAGTAGCAGAGTCAGTATAATGGTAAATGGCTTCTAGCAGCAGCATTAATGCAGTGATAACTAACTACCCATAATAAAGTCACTAAAGTGATAACTGCCTATCAATAACAGAGTTAGTTTAGTGATAACTAGCTACAGGTAGCAGTGTTGGTATAGTTGTAACTGGCTATCCATAACAGAGTTAGTACAGGGGTTCCATTTGACCCGGGACCCCGGGTCCGGACCCGGGAGATTTTCAAAAGACACTCAGAGGACCCGGCATGATACTTGCTTGTGCGTCACTCGGGGACCCGGAGGCATTTTCTTTTGATAATCTTTCCTCTTATCATTCATTTCCTACAGTAAAACTATGTCCACGATAAACACTTGTATTCAAAATAAACACTCCTGCTAAATCCCGCCCTTTTACCTGTGGACATGCTTGGCCGATTTTTCTTTATCAGCAAGTTACGTCACGGCGAGTGCACATAGGTAATGAGAATCAGTGAAGTGTTAAGATTAATTGATAAAGGGTATTGATTGTGTACTGTCAAAAAGGCGCCAATTATTAAATTATCTGTATTAAAGCGACCAGCTGAGTACCGAGCATGTGAAAAGTGCCCTGCAAGATTTCTTCATGCAAACTTTGAATTAGACCATTGTTTAGTGATCGTACCTTAATTTCAACAAGAAAACCCACAAATTTAAATGAATTTGGAAAGCAAAAATAAGTTTAGAATGTCCGTTCACGATTCTAATTACACCCGATGACATATGCAATTTTTTCCAAAATTCACTGAAAAAACTGACTTTCAATGCAACTTTTAATGAAAAGTAGCATCATTACTTGAGGAACTATCTCTGGTTTACCTTAGTGGACCAAGTTACTGAGCAAACACAACATTCAGACGACATTCCGAAAGTGTAACAGTATCTGGATAGTACGTTTTGGATACATTTTTACAGAGTGTTTTAGCACTTTTCTGTTAAAAATTAAAATATTGAAGAAAAACCTAATCAAATTAATATGAATTTTGATAAATATTAATTTACAATTTGAGATTATATGACCTGAAACAGACATTGTTATTATGCTGTAACATGATGTTGGTTATATTGTTTTATTAGCTATTTATTACGTACTACTATATAAGAATATATAGTCAATTGTATCGACGTGTTCGGACAGGACTCCTGTATTTTGGAAAAGGACCCTTCAAAATTTGGACCCAAGGGTCCTGGGACTCATGGGTTTTCAGGTCTAGTGGAACCCCTGTTAGTATAGTGATAACTGGCTACCAGTAATAGAGTTAGTATAGTGATACCTGGCTACCAGTAGCAGTCATTATTGTGATAACTGGCTACCTGTAACAGAGTTAGTATAGTGATAACTGGCTACCAGTAGCAGATTTAGTATAGTGATGTCTGGCTACCAGTAGGAGAGTCTGTATTGTGATAACTTGCTACCAGTAGCAGTGTCTGTGTAGTGATAACTGGCTACCAGTAGCAGAGTTAGTATAGTCATAACTGGCTTCCAATAGCAGAGCTAGTATAGTGATAACTGGCTACTAGTATAGCACAGTTAGTAAAGCAATGACTGGCTACCAGTAGCACAGTTAGTATAATGATAACTGGCTACCAGTAGCACAGTTAGTATAGTGATAAATGGTTACCAGTAGCAGAGTCAGTATAGTGATAACTGGCTACCAGTAGCAGAGTCAGTATAGTGATAACTGGCTTCCCATAACAGAGTTAGTATAGTGATAACTCACGTTTAGTAACAGAGTTAGTACTGTGATAATGGGCTACTAGTTGCAGAGTTAATATAGTGATAAATGTCTGCCAGTAGCACAGTTAGTATAGTGATGACTGGCTACCAGTAGCAGAGTTAGTATAGTGATAACTGACTACCAGTAGCTGAGTTCGTATAGTGATAAATGGCTACCGGTAGCAGTGTCAGTATAGTGATAACTGGCTACCAGTAGCAGAGTCAGTATAGTAGTAACTGGCTTCCCATAACAGAGTTAGTATAGTGATAACTGACTACCAGTATCAGAGTCAGTATAGTGATAACTGGCTATTTGTAACAGAGTTAGTATGGTGATAACTGGCTACCTATATCAGAGTTAGTATAGAGATAACTGGCTACCCATGGCAGAGTTAGTATAGTGATAACTGGCTACCAGTAGCACAGTTAGTGTAGAGATAACTGGCTACCTGTGGCAGAGTTAGTATAGTGATAACGATATCCGTAACAGAGTTAATGTAGTGATAACTGGCTACCAATAGCAGATTTTGTACAGTAATAACTGGCTATCAGTAACAAAGTATAGTGATAACTGATTACCAGTAGCAGAGTTAGTATAGTGAAATTTGGCTGCAAATAGCAGAGTAAGTATAGTGATAGCTGGTTACCAGTAGCAGAGTTGGTATAGTTGTAACTGGCCACCCATAGCAGAGTTAGTATAGTGATAACTGGCTACCAGTAGCAGAGTAAGTATAGTGATAGCTGGCTACCAGTAGCAGAGTCAGTATTGTGATAACTGGCTACCTGTAACAGTGTTAGTACAGTGATAACTAGCTGCCAGTAGCAGAGTGAGTATAGTGTTGACTGGCTACCAGTAGGAGAGTCTGTGTTGTGATAGCTTGCTACCAGTAGCAGTGTCAGTATAGTGATAACTGGCCACCAGTAACAGAGTTAGTATAGTCATAACTGGCTTCCCATAGCAGAGTTAGTATAGTAATACCTGGCTACTAGTAGCATAGTTAGTATAGCAATGACTATCTACCAGTAGCAGAGTTAGTATAGTGATAACTGGCTACCAGTAGCAGAGTCAGTATTGTGATAACTGGCTACCTGTAACTAGCTGCCAGTAGCAGAGTGAGTATAGTGTTGACTGGCTACCATAAGGAGAGTCTGTGTTGTGATAGCTTGCTACCAGTAGCAGTGTCAGTATAGTGATAACTGGCCACCAGTAGCAGAGTTAGTATAGTCATAACTGGCTTCCCATAGCAGAGTTAGTATAGTAATACCTGGCTACTAGTAGCATAGTTAGTATAGCAATGACTATCTACCAGTAGCAGAGTTAGTATAGTGATAACTGGCTACCAGTAGCAGAGTCAGTATTGTGATAACTGGCTACCTGTAACTAGCTACCAGTAGCAGAGTGAGTATAGTGTTGACTGGCTACCAGTAGGAAAGTCTGTGTTGTGATAGCTTGCTACCAGTAGCAGTGTCAGTATAGTGATAACTGGCTACCAGTAGCAGAGTTAGTATAGTCATAACTGGCTTCTCATAGCAGAGTTAGTATAGTAATACCTGGCTACTAGTAGCATAGTTAGTATAGCAATGACTATCTACCAGTAGCAGAATTAGTATAATGATAACTGGCTACCAGTAGCAGAGTTAGTATTGTGATAACTGGCTACTAAAAGCATAATTAGTATAGCAATGACTATCTACCAGTTGCAGAGTTAGTATAGTGATAACTGGCTACCCATAGCAGAGTATAATGATGACTGGTTACCAGTAACAGTGTTAGTATAGTGACATCTGGCCCCAATTTCACGAAAAAACTTAAGTAGTTAAGTCTGCTATTTTAAAATCGTGTTATTGCTTAAGCTATTGTTATTTGATGTTGATTTTTTCTATACTAATGTATTTAAAGCTAAAATAAACTATGGTTAGTAGTATTTGTCTGCAGTACTTATTTCAGTCATGCAAATATGATATTTCTATATAAGCACGATATAACGAACTTAAGTATTTGCTTAAGTATATTTCTTTTTCTTATACTTCATTTTCTGTAAAATTAAGAATTGTTGTGATTTGATCTATGAAATAGTCAGGTACTGGTCTGATATAGATGAAAAAGTCAACATTGAAGATGCATAAAAGGCAAAAACAAGCATTTGAAATAACAGACTTAGCTAAGCAACTACTTAAGTTTTTTCGTGAAATTGGGGCCTGGCTACCCCTAGCAAAGTGAGTATTATGGTAACTGGCTACCCGTAGCAGAGTTAGTATAGTGGTAACTGGCTACCCATAGCAGAGTTAATATAGTGGTAACTGGCTACTAGCAGCAGAGTTAGTATAGTGATAACTAGCTACCTGTAGCAGAGTTAGTATAGGGATAACTGGCTACCCATAGCACAGTGTGTATAGTGGTAATTGGCTACCAGTAGCAGAATTAGTATAGTGCTAACTGGCAATCAGTAACAAATTTAGTATAGTGATAACTGGCTACCCATAGCAGAGTATAGTGATAACTGGCTGCCAGTAACAGTGTTAGTATAGTGGTAACTGGCTACCCGTAGCAGAGTGAGTATAGTGGTAACTGGCTACCAGTGTACTCCTGCTTTAACAAGTTGGTGTTCACATTGATAGACACTATTCTTGTCTGTTACTTATTTTCAGAACTATGTAAGGAGAAATTACTGTCATCAAATCTTTGTCAAGCTTTGGTGGACTTTCTGGGAACACCAAGTGGAGAGGAACAGTATGAGACAGTTCTTGATATACTCATAGCTTTATCTGAGTGGGGTAAGTTATTCAGTTCATGATATCATAGTTTTAGCAGAATGGAGCAAGTTATCCAGTTCTTCGATATGGCAGATTTAGCAGAGTGGGGTAAGATATTCATTTCTTGATATGGTACTTTAAGCAGAGTGGGGTAAGGTATTCAGTCCTCAATATCATAGATTGATAGATTGAGCAGAATGGGTTAAGTTATTCAGTTCTCGATATGGCAGATTTAGCAGAGTGGGATAAGATATTCAGTTCTCAATGTCATAAAAGCAGAGTGAGGTAAGATATTCATTTCCAGATATCATAGCTTTAGCAGCATGGGATAATTTATTCAGTTATTGATGGCGTGGATTTTGCAATGGGGCAAATTATTCAGTTATCAATATCTAAGATTTAGAGTGGGGTAAGATATTCAGATTTAGCAGCATGGAATTAGTTGTTCATTTCTCAATGTCTTAGATTGAGCAGGGTTGGGCAAGTCATTCAGTTCTCGATATCATATATTTAGTGGGATAAGTTGTCCATTTATCTATTTAAGTCTCACTATGACTAGCTAAAATGTACATAACATATGTAGAAAAGTTGAACACAAGTTTTATTAACCTTAGCACAGCTAGTGATTCCTTACCATACAAAAATTTATTGTATTATCCTTGGCACAGTTGTCCTTACCTCAGCATAAACTTTATTGTATTACCTTAGCAACAGCTGGTTCCTTACCTCGAAAAAAACTTTATTGTATCTACCTTCGGCAGCAGTTGGTCCCTTACCTCGACATAAACTTTATTGTATCTACCTTCAGCAACAGTTGGTCCCTTACCTCGACATAAACTTTATTGTATCTACCTTCAGCAACAGTTGGTCCCTTACCTCGACATAAACTTTATTGTATATACCTTAGGCAACAGCTGGTCCCTTACCTCGACATAAACTTTATTGTATCTACCTTCAGCAGCAGTTGGTCCCTTACCTCGACATAAACTTTATTGTATCTACCTTCGGCAACAGTTGGTCCCTTACCTCGACATAAACTTTATTGTATCTACCTTCAGCAACAGTTGGTCCCTTACCTCGACATAAATTTTGAAGACAATGTACTGAACCCATGAGTCAGCCATGTTGGCTCAAGGTCAAGGTCACAACTCAATGGTAAACTTGAGCCTACCATTTACCTTACCTCTGTACTATCTTAACACCTTGAAGGATTTTATATGACTTGTGCTGTAATATTCTCTTTATCAAGCATGTGCAGAATTCAAATGTCCCTACCTCGCAACTTTATGTCAAGTCACAACTTCGGCTAAATTGGTTCCTACCCGATACACAACCTATTTCACTATCCAAACAGTGGCCGAATTAACTGCTTCAACTGCTTAGTTGTATCTACCTTTGGCAACAGTTGGTCCCTTACCTCGACATAAACTTTATTGTATTTACCTTTGGCAACAGTTTGTTCCTTACCTCGACATAAACTTTATTGTATCTACCTTTGGCAACAGTTGGTCCCTTACCTCGACATAAACTTTATTGTATCTACCTTTGGCAACAGTTGGTTCCTTACCTCGCCATAAGTTTTGCAAACAGCAACTGAAATTTATAAACTATTGAAGCCACAACAGTGTTCACTCATCTGTGCCTTGATCCTCAAGTGATATTTGCAAGTGGTCCAGAATGGCTTAAGGACAGCAAAGGTGGAGGAAGAAAACAAAAAACTATGTGATTCAACGTTAGCGTCAATGTATGACACCTTGGATAAAAATGCTTGGCATAAGTGTTCATACTTTTTCAGTATTCTAACCAAACAGTTTATCATGACTAGGATTAACAACACTTGGAGTAGACTTATTGTCGAGTATTTACACTTTACAGAGTATCATGATTTCCAGAGGTGTAACTTTACAGTGCACCATGATTTACAGAGGATTAACAACACTTGGAGTAGACTTATTGTAGAGTATTTAAACTTTACAGAGTATCATGATTTCCAGAGGTGTAACTTTACAGTGCACCATGATTTACAGAGGATTAACAACACTTGGAGTAGACTTATTGTGGAATATTTACACTTTACAGAGTATCATGATTTCCAGAGGTGTTACTTTACAGTGCACCATAATTTACAGAGGATTAACAACACTTGGAGTAGACTTATTGTGGAGTATTTACACTTTACAGAGTATCATGATTTCAAGAGGTATAACTTTACAGTGCACCATGCTTTACAGAGGATTAACAACACTTGGAGTAGACTTATTGTGGAATATTTACACTTTACAGAGTATCATGATTTCCAGAGGTGTAACTTTACAGTGCACCATGATTTACAGAGGATTAACAACACTTGGAGTAGACTTATTGTGCAGTATTTACACTTTACAGAGTATCATGATTTCCAGAGGTGTAACTTTACAGTGCACCATGCTTTACAGAGGATTAACAACACTTGGAGTAGACTTATTGTGCAGTATTTACACTTTACAGAGTATCATGATTTCCAGAGGTGTAACTTTACAGTGCACCATGATTTACAGAGGATTAACAACACTTGGAGTAGACTTATTGTGGAATATTTACACTTTACAGAGTATCATGATTTCCAGAGGTGTAACTTTACAGTGCACCATGATTTACAGAGGATTAACAACACTTGGAGTAGACTTATTGTGGAATATTTACACTTTACAGAGTATCAGGATTTCCAGAGGTGTAACTTTACAGTGCACCATGATTTACAGAGGATTAACAACACTTGGAGTAGACTTATTGTGGAATATTTACACTTTACAGAGTATCAGGATTTCCAGAGGTGTAACTTTACAGTGCTCCATGATTTACAGAGGATTAACAACACTTGGATTAGACTTATTGTGGAATATTTACACTTTACAGAGTATCATGATTTCCAGAGGTGTAACTTTACAGTGCACCATGATTTACAGAGGATTAGCAACACTTGGAGTAGACTTATTGTGGAATATTTACACTTTACAGAGTATCATGATTTCCAGAGGTGTAACTTTACAGTGCACCATGATTTACAGAGGATTAACAACACTTGGAGTAGACTTATTGTGGAATATTTACACTTTACAGAGTATCATGATTTCCAGAGGTATAACTTTACAGTGCACCATGCTTTACAGAGGATTAACAACACTTGGAGTAGACTTATTGTGGAATATTTACACTTTACAGAGTATCAGAATTTCCAGAGGTGTAACTTTACAGTGCACCATGCTTTACAGAGGATTAACAACACTTGGAGTAGACTTATTGTGGAGTATTTACACTTTACAGAGTATCAGATTTCCAGAGGTGTAACTTTACAGTGCACCATGCTTTACAGAGGATTAACAACACTTGGAGTAGACTTATTGTAGAGTATTTACACTTTACAGAGTATCAGAATTTCCAGAGGTGTAACTTTACAGTGCACCATGCTTTACAGAGGATTAACAACACTTGGAGTAGACTTATTGTGGAGTATTTACACTTTACAGAGTATCAGGATTTCCAGAGGTGTAACTTTACAGTGCACCATGCTTTACAGAGGATTAACAACACTTGGAGTAGACTTATTGTCGAGTATTTACACTTTACAGAGTATCAGGATTTCCAGAGGTGTAACTTTACAGTGCACCATGATTTACAGAGGATTAACAACACTTGGAGTAGACTTATTGTGGAGTATTTACACTTTACAGAGTATCAGGATTTCCAGAGGTGTAACTTTACAGTGCACCATGATTTACAGAGGATTAACAACACTTGGAGTAGACTTATTGTGGAGTATTTACACTTTACAGAGTATCAGGATTTCCAGAGGTGTAACTTTACAGTGCACCATGATTTACAGAGGATTAACAACACTTGGAGTAGACTTATTGTGGAGTATTTACACTTTACAGAGTATCATGATTTCCAGAGGTGTAACTTTACAGTGCACCATGCTTTACAGAGGATTAACAACACTTGGAGTAGACTTATTGTGGAGTATTTACACTTTACAGAGTTTCAGGATTTCCAGAGGTGTAACTTTACAGTGCACCATGATTTACAGAGGATTAACAACACTTGGAGTAGACTTATTGTGGAATATTTACACTTTACAGAGTATCATGATTTCCAGAGGTGTAACTTTACAGTGCACCATGATTTACAGAGGATTAACAACACTTGGAGTAGACTTATTGTGGAGTATTTACACTTTACAGAGTATCATGATTTCCAGAGGTGTAACTTTACAGTGCACCATGATTTACAGAGGATTAACAACACTTGGAGTAGACTTATTGTGGAGTATTTACACTTTACAGAGTATCAGAATTTCCAGAGGTGTAACTTTACAGTGCACCATGATTTACAGAGGATTAACAACACTTGGAGTAGACTTATTGTGGAGTATTTACACTTTACAGAGTATCAGAATTTCCAGAGGTGTAACTTTACAGTGCACCATGATTTACAGAGGATTAACAACACTTGGAGTAGACTTATTGTGGAATATTTACACTTTACAGAGTATCATGATTTCCAGAGGTGTAACGTTACAGTGCACCATGCTTTACAGAGGATTAACAACACTTGGAGTAGACTTATTGTGGAGTATTTACACTTTACAGAGTATCAGGATTTCCAGAGGTGTAAATTTACAGTGCACCATGCTTTACAGAGGATTAACAACACTTGGAGTAGACTTATTGTAGAGTATTTACACTTTACAGAGTATCATGATTTCCAGAGGTGTAACTTTACAGTGCACCATGCTTTACAGAGGATTAACAACACTTGGAGTAGACTTATTGTGGAATATTTACACCTTACAGATTATCAGGATTTCTAGAGGTGTAACTTTACAGTGCACCATGATTTACAGAGGATTAACAACACTTGGAGTAGTCTTATTATAGAGTATTTACACTTACAGAATATCAGGATATCAAGAGGTGTAACTTTACAATGCACCATGACTTACAGAGGACTGATAACACTTGGAGTAGACCTATTTTGGAATATTTACACTTTACAGAGTATCATGATTTCCAGAGGTGTAACTTTACAGTGCACCATGATTTACAGAGGATTAACAACACTTGGAGTAGACTTATTGTAGAGTATTTACACTTTACAGAGTATCATGATTTCCAGAGGTGTAACTTTACAGTGCACCATGATTTACAGAGGATTAACAACACTTGGAGTAGACTTATTGTGGATTCTAAGATGGCTCGATTTGATTTCCAGTTAAACAAAGAAGAAAATCAAGCTCGATATATTCTGCGATAAACAACGGTTGACGCGCGGACCGGTAAGAGAGCATTATGACGTCATAATTGACGTCATATTGCCGCATGACGTTCGATACATTACTCCTCGCGTAAAGGAAGTCCAGTATAATATCTATTAAAGTATATCAATGAGCATGTCAGAATGAAAACAATCAAGGCTTTCTTGTTATTTATCGTCTAATTTACCACGGTTCATCGTTCAGATGCTTCAGTATTTAACCACTCGGGCTAACGCCCTCGTGGTTCAATTCCTATGCATCTGAACTCTGAACCGTGGTAAATCAGACGATAAACAACTCGAAAGCCTTGATTATTTGCTAATTATTTACACTTTACAGAGTATCATGATTTCCAGAGGTGTAACTTTACAGTGCACCATGCTTTACAGAGGATTAACAACACTTGGAGTAGACTTATTGTGGAGTATTTACACTTTACAGAGTATCATGATTTCCAGAGGTGTAACTTTACAGTGCACCATGCTTTACAGAGGATTAACAACACTTGGAGTAGACTTATTGTAGAGTATTTACACTTTACAGAGTATCAGGATTTCCAGAGGTGTAACTTTACAGTGCACCATGATTTACAGAGGATTAACAACACTTGGAGTAGACTTATTGTGGAGTATTTACACTTTACAGAGTATCATGATTTCCAGAGGTGTAACTTTACAGTGCACCATGATTTACAGAGGATTAACAACACTTGGAGTAGACTTATTGTGGAGTATTTACACTTTACAGAGTATCATGATTTCCAGAGGTGTAACTTTACAGTGCACCATGATTTACAGAGGATTAACAACACTTGGAGTATTTACACTTTACAAGACATGATTCAGGGTTAACTTTACAGTGCACCTGTTTACAGAGGATTACACACTGGGATAACTTTAAACCTTTACAGGTTCATGATTCCAGAGGTGTATTTCAGTGCACCTTGATTACAGAGGATTAACAACACTTGGAGTAGACTTATTGTAGAGTATTTACACTTTACAGAGTATCATGATTTCCAGAGGTGTATTTTACAGTGCACCATGTTTCAGAGGATTAACAACACTTGGAGTAGACTTATTGTAGAGTATTTACACTTTACAGAGTATCAGGATTTCCAGAGGTGTAACTTTATAGTGCACCATGCTTTACAGAGGATTAACAACACTTGGAGTAGACTTATTGTAGAGTATTTACACTTTACAGAGTATCATGATTTCCAGAGGTGTAACTTTACAGTGCACCATGATTTACAGAGGATTAACAACACTTGGAGTAGACTTATTGTGGATTCTAACATGGCTCGATTTGATTTCCAGTTAAACAAAGAAGAAAATCAAGCTCGATATATTCTGCGATAAACAACGGTTGACGCGCGGACCGGTAAGAGAGCATTATGACGTCATAATTAACGTCATATTGCCGCATGACGTTCGATACATTACTCCTCGCGTAAAGGAAGTCCAGTATAATATCTATTTAAATATATCAATGAGCATGTCAGAATGAAAACAGTCAAGGCTTTCTTGTTATTTATCGTCTAATTTACCACGGTTCATCGTTCAGATGCTTCAGTATTTAACCACTCAGGCTAACGCCCTCGTGGTTCAATTCCTATGCATCTGAACTCTGAACCGTGGTAAATCAGACGATAAACAACTCGAAAGCCTTGATTATTTGCTAAGTATTTACACTTTACAGAGTATCATGATTTCCAGAGGTGTAACTTTACAGTGCACCATGCTTTACAGAGGATTAACAACACTTGGAGTAGACTTATTGTGGAGTATTTACACTTTACAGAGTATCATGATTTCCAGAGGTGTAACTTTACAGTGCACCATGCTTTACAGAGGATTAACAACACTTGGAGTAGACTTATTGTAGAGTATTTACACTTTACAGAGTATCAGGATTTCCAGAGGTGTAACTTTACAGTGCACCATGATTTACAGAGGATTAACAACACTTGGAGTAGACTTATTGTGGAGTATTTACACTTTACAGAGTATCATGATTTCCAGAGGTGTAACTTTACAGTGCACCATGCTTTACAGAGGATTAACAACACTTGGAGTAGACTTATTGTGGAGTATTTACACTTTACAGAGTATCATGATTTCCAGAGGTGTAACTTTACAGTGCACCATGATTTACAGAGGATTAACAACACTTGGAGTAGACTTGTTGTCGAGTATTTACACTTTACAGAGTATCAGGATTTCCAGAGGTGTAACTTTACAGTGCACCATGATTTACAGAGGATTAACAACACTTGGAGTAGACCTATTGTGGAATATTTACACTTTACAGAGTATTAGGATTTCCAGAAGTGTAACTTTACAGTGCACCATGATTTACAGAGGATTAACAACACTTGGAGTAGACTTATTGTGGAGTATTTACACTTTACAGAGTATCATGATTTCCAGAGGTGTAACTTTACAGTGCACCATGATTTACAGAGGATTAACAACACTTGGAGTAGACTTATTGTGGAATATTTACACTTAACAGAGTATCATGATTTTCAGAGGTGTAACTTTACTGTGCAACATGATTTACAGAGGATTAACAACACTTGGAGTATTTACACTTTACAGAGTATCATGATTTCCAGAGGTGTAACTTTACAGTGCACCATGATTTACAGAGGATTAACAACACTTGGAGTAGACTTATTGTGGAATATTTACACTTTACAGAGTATCAGGATTTCCAGAGGTGTAACTTTACAGTGCACCATGATTTACAGAGGATTAACAACACTTGGAGTAGACTTATTGTGGAGATATTACACTTTACAGAGTATCATGATTTCCAGAGGTGTAACTTTACAGTGCACCATGATTTACAGAGGATTAACAACACTTGGAGTAGACTTATTGTGGAATATTTACACTTTACAGAGTATCAGGATTTCCAGAGGTGTAACTTTACAGTGCACCATGATTTACAGAGGATTAACAACACTTGGAGTAGACTTATTGTAGAGTATTTACACTTTACAGAGTATCATGATTTCCAGAGGTGTAACTTTACAGTGCACCATGATTTACAGAGGATTAACAACACTTGGAGTAGACTTATTGTGGAATATTTACACTTTACAGAGTATCATGATTTCAAGAGGTGTAACTTTACAGTGCACCATGATTTACAGAGGATTAACAACACTTGGAGTAGACTTATTGTGGAATATTTACACTTTACAGAGTATCATGATTTCAAGAGGTGTAACTTTACAGTGCACCATGATTTACAGAGGATTAACAACACTTGGAGTAGACTTATTGTGGAATATTTACACTTTACAGAGTATCATGATTTCAAGAGGTATGACTTTACAGTGCACCATGCTTTACAGAGGATTAACAACACTTGGAGTAGACTTATTATGGAGTATTTACACTTTACAGAGTATCATGATTTCCAGAGGTGTAACTTTACAGTGCACCATGATTTACAGAGGATTAACAACACTTGGAGTAGACTTATTGTGGAGTATTTACACTTTACAGAGTATCATTATTTCCCGAGGTGTAACTTTACAGTGCAACATGATTTACAGAGGATTCTAACACGATCCGATGCCTTTTCCTATTAAACAAAGAAGTCTGAAAACAGTGCATTATTATACAACAATTCACTGTTCTGACCTCACAGTTATTACGTCATTGCGTCAAGCGGCATATAGCGGCACGCTGGAAAAGAAACCAATTGAAAATGGGCAAATATTTAATGAATGCCGTAAAGGATGTACTTTAAAGTCCTTGGTGAAGTGGTAGAATCAAAATAATATATCTCATTTAGTGATTTGCTCTTGAATAAAATCATTATCGTTTAGATGCGTATTATTATATCACTCGGGCTGTGCCCTCGTGATATAATTCCTTCGCATCTGAACTCCAAGCGACAAATCACTAAATGAGATATATTATTTCTTAATCAACAACACTTGGAGTAGACTTATTGTGGAGTATTTACACTTTACAGAGTATCATGATTTCCAGAGGTGTAACTTTACAGTGCACCATGATTTACAGGGGTTGTTTTATTTTTTTATTGAAGATAGCACTTTCTATGTTTCAGATGAAGTCAAAGATTTACTAGCTCACACAGATCTATGTAAACACCTGATTAAAATGGCTCAAATTAATCTTGACGAGAATGCTGAATACAGCGAAGAAAGTCAACAGAAAGTGAAGATGGCTTCAGATCTCCTTATATTGCTACTAACTGGAGGTTTGTTAATCTTGACAGTAGAAATGTATTGATCCCCTTTTCTTGCTAATATTCAGGCAGTTTTAGCTTGACTATAGGAAGTATATTGAGAGCTTTTTATACTCGCTCTGGTGCCAGCATCTGTGTCCATAGCATGGTTTAAGTTTTGATGCACTTCTGCTTTAGCTCTGATTTGCTTCAAACTTAAAAGTAGTTGTTCCTGATCATCACCCACATCATATGACACAAGGGCCATAACTCTTCACCAATAATTCATGAAATATGCCCCCCATTTTACTTAAGGTTAATGATGCATTTTCACTCTATCTCTGTCAGTTATTAGCTCACCTGAGCCAAAGGCTCATGGTGAGCTTTTGTGACCGCTTGATGTCCGTCGTGCGGCGTGCGGCTGTCAACAATTTCTAAAAAAATCTTCTTGAAAACCACTGGGCAGAATTACACCAAACTTCACAGGAATGATCCTTGGGTGGCCCCCTTTCAAAATTGTTCAAAGAATTTAATTCCATGCAGAACTCTGGTTGCCATGGCAACCAAAAGGAAAAACTTTAAAAATCTTCTTGACCAAAACCGCAAGGCACAGAGCCTTGATATTTGGCATGTGATATCATCTTATGGTCCTCTATGAAGATTGTTCAAATTGTGCCCCTGGGGTGAAAAGAGGCCCCTCCCCGGGGGTCACAAGTTTTACATAGAATTATATAGGAAAAAACTTTAAAAATCTTCTTGTCTAAAACCACAAGACCTAGGCCTTTGATATTTGGTATGTAGTATTGCCTTATGGTCATCTACCAAAATTGTTCAAATTATAACCCTGGGGTGAAAAGAGGCCTTGCCCCGAGGGTTCTCAAGTTTTACATAGACTTATAAAGGAAAAAACTTTAAAAATCTTCTTGCCTTTAACTGCAAGGCCTAGGCTTTTGATATTTGGTATGTTGCATTGCCTTGTGGTCCTCTACCAAAATTGTTCAAGTTATGCCCCTGGGGGAAAAATAGGCCCAGCCCTGGGGGTCCCAAATTTAACATAGACTTATATAGGGAGAAAAAAACCTTCTTGTCTGAAAGTTCAATGCCTAGGCCTTTGATATTTGATATGTAGCATTGCCTAGTGGATTTCTAACAAGATTGTTCGAATTATGCCCCTGGGGTGAAAAGAGGCCCCGCCCTGTGAGTCACTTGTTATATGAGTTATATAGGAATAAATACTTAAAAAATTGTTAGATTATATTTCCCAGACTGTTTAATTATAATTACCTGATGACCACAAGCGATTAGGGGTCACTTGACTGTGACCTTGACCTACTGACCAACTTTCTCGTTTTTAGCTCACCTGTCACTAAGTGACAAGGTGAACTATTGTGACCGCTTGATGTCCGTCGTGCATCGTGCGTAGTCCGTCGTCAGTTGTCCGTCAACAATTTCTAAAAAAATCTTCTTCTTGAAAACCACTGGGCAGAATTACACCAAACTTCACAGGAATGATCCTTGGGTGGCCCACTTCCAAAATTGTTCAAAGAATTGAATTCCATGCAGAACTCTGTTTGCCATGGCAACTGAAAGGAAAAACGTTAAAAATCTTCTTGTCCAAAACCACAGGGCCTAGGGCTTTGATATCTGGTGTGTAGCATCATCTAGTGGTCCTCTACCAAAATTGTTCAAATTATCCCCCTAGGGTCAAATATGGCCCCGCCCCGGGGGTCACATGGTTTATATAGACTTATATAGGGAAAACTTTGAAAATCTTCTTGTACAAAACCACGTGGCTTAGGGCTTTGATATTTAGTATGTAGCATCATCTAGTGGTCCTCTACCAAGATTGTTCAAATTATCCCCCTAGGTTCAAATATGGCCCCGCCCCGGGCGTCCCAAGTTTTACATAGACATATAGGAAAAAAAGTTTAAAAATCTTCTTGTCTGAAACCACAACACTTAGACCTTTGATATTTGGTTTGTAGCATTGTCTTATGGTCCTCAACCAAAATTGTTCAAATTGTACCCCTTGGGTGAAAAGAGGCCCTGCCCTGGGGGTCCCATGTTTTATATAGACTTATATAGGAAAAAGCTTTAAAAATCTTCTTGTCTGAAACCATACGACCTAGGCTTTTGATATTTGGTATGATGCATTGTCTAGTCGTCCTCTTCCAAAATTGTTCAAATTATGCCCCTGGGGTTAAAAGAGGCCCCGCCCTGGGGTCACTTAGTTATTATGTGAGTTATATAGGAAAAATACTTAAAAAATCATCTGATCCTATTTCCAAGACTGTTTAATTACAATTACCTGATGACCCCAAGTAATATTATGTCACTTGACTGTGACCTTGACCTACTGACCTACTTTCTTGTTTTTTAAGATACAGCCTTGAAATTTTGATGACATACACAGTTTTGCACACAAATCGTAAAACTGAATTTCATTGACCATGAATGTGACCTACTGACTTTCTTAATATTTTATCATCAGTTTGACATTTGAAACATGTAGCTCATATTACTCAGATGAGCGATCCAGGGTCATCATGACCCTCTTGTTTAAGATACAGCCTTGAAATTTGGATGACATGTACAGTTTTGCACATCGATCTTAAAACTGACTTTCAGTGACCATGAATGTGACCTACTTTCTAATATTTTAGCATCAGTGTGCCATTTTAAACATGTGGCTCATATTGCTCAGGTGAGCGATTCAGGGTCATCATGACCCTCTTGTTACTAAATGTGTTTGATTTAGACTTACCATAGATACTCGTGTATAATGCGCAGTTCTTTAACCATCAGGACTACCCTCGAATCATGGGTGCATATTATACACAGGTATAGATGATTTTCCAACTTCAAAACAAGTTTGTTTACGATTTTTGCCATTGCGGTAAAGGAAAACTACTCTCTGCACTAACTGTCTAGACTAAAAACTAAGATTGCTGTTACGTTCCATAATAGATAAGAGTAGTTTATGTTTTAAAGAATTTTTTTTTTTTTCAATCAATAGTATTTTGAAGAAATAAATACCAAAAATCATTACATAATATGATACTCATTAAAGATCAAATATTGTCTTTAACTGTGACCAAACTATGAACAACAAAACTGACACAAGGTGTCACTCTAATTGCTGATTACTTGCCATTTGATCTTTAAACGTTTAACACATTGTAACAAAAGGCCATCACACCTTTTGTTTTCCATTTGAATTGAGAAGCTCATGTCATTCTGAGAGATGCTATTCTGAGATATTGAAAACAATTGCTTTCTATATATTCATCAGAGATACCTGACCCTAAACCCAAAGATGACTGCCACTCATTAAGATTAATCCTTATGTAAAATTTATGATAATAGGGGCAGCAGTTAAGAAGACATGTAGTGAAATTGAGGGGCTTTCCATAATACTTGAACCAGCACTATATCAGACCTCAGTGATCTTGATGTTTGTGGTACTTGACAAGTGACCAAAAGATGTCTGCCCCTTACCAAGACCAGCCCTTATTTGAGGGTAAATGATATCATGCTGGGTTGGTCTAAGAAAAAGGCAGGTATATGTCATACAAGTGAAGATCACTTGGGTCAGATGTTATGTATAGTAATGGTTAAAGTTTTATGACAAGCTTCTCAAGTTCACTATATCTTCTTAAGTATAATTGCCATTATAATCATCATACCTCACATAAGGATTGATCTGTTAGGCGCAGACATCTTTTGCTTTAGAGCCAGATACCTCAAAGGTCAAGGTAGTTAGTGTCAGATTTTGAAATGCCATTAGTTAAAGCTTCTCAATGTCACTTATATCTCGTAATGTTTCGTATTACCAGAATCTGTCATACCCCCACATCCCACAAATTATACCCTCATACACTTCTCCTCCCCCCTCCCCCCACCTCCGCCACACAAATATTTTTTATGCCCCCAGTATCTACTGATGCGGGAGGCATATAGTGATTGTCCTGTCCGTCCGTCCGTACGAGGTTAACCAAATTGGACCGTTCCGTCTAGCATCAATACCCCTTACTAGAATGACTTGATACTAATGCAGATGTAACCTGTGACCATTCCTCATCTTCAGACATCACCTGACCTCAGTTTGACCTTGACCTTGACCTCATTTTGGACTTAGGTTGCTTTATATGGGCCATCTCTTGGTTAACCAAATGTGACCGTTTCGTCTATCATCAATACCCCTTACAAGAATGAATTAATACTAATACAGATGTAAACTGTGGCCATTACTCATCTTCAAACATCACCTGACCTCTGTTTGACCTTGGCCTTGACCTCGTTTTGGACTTAGGTGCAAAATCTATCGACAAGGATGCCACTGGGGGCATCAAGCGTTTATTGAACGCAGCTCCTTGTTTTATCATGTATTGTTTCTTAGATTATATCAAACACCCTCTTCCTCTAACCAGCCCGTCCCCATTCACACATACACCGCTTTGGCAACCCAACGACCTCCTCCCCAAAGATTTTTTTTTACATCTTGCTTTTTATATCATATATGGCTCTATGGTTCCTTAGTATATCACATTCACCCACACACACACACACATAAATTTAAAAAAGTTTTGCATTTCTCACACTTACTTTTATTATAATGATACTATGTTTGTAAACGTTTTTGAATAGTTGAGTATGCTGATAGCTCTTGTTAATTGTTTATTTTCTTTCATTTTTGATGTTTTTTACTTTTACAATTGCTTGTGCACCTCACTACACACTTCCTGCCTCCCCAACCCCACCCCCAACCTATCCCCACACACAAAGGTACAATTTTAGGGGCCTCTTTCATGAATTTTTTGTGTGAGGAAGCCATCCAGCATGCTTATGGAAGGTCTGGTTTTACCCAGGTGCCCGCTCATGATGAAGTAATGCACAGGGGGTACCTTGATTTTTCTCAACCATCAAAGCTAGAAAAGTCGCCATATGACCAGTTATTGTGTCGGTGCAACATTAAACCCAACAACAACAAAAAAATGTACAATTTTTCTATTACATTATTCTACTGTTTTCCACTTTTCTTAGCAAATGTTTAAATAAAAGTCAAGCTGTCCTTCTGACAGCTCCTTGTTTCTATCTGTTCTTGAAGGTGCTGTCAGCACTCTGTGAGTATAACTGAGAAGACAATATCTAGCAAAAAAAAACAGGGAGAACCAGCTTTCTCATGAACAGGCTTTATTTCAGAATATCCTCGGCAAACATGTACAATTTCAAAAACAGAAAGAAATATAATGCACTAAATAATTAAAGAGCATAGGGTCTCTAGAATAGGCAGACTTTGCAGTATTTACTTTTGACATGCCAGAAAAGTACATGTAGATATAACTGAATGTTTTCACCTTCCAGAAAAGAGTATGGAGATACTGTTTGATGATGGTAAAGGAGAAATATTCTCGGAGTCTCTGAAGTGGTTAGAGAGTAACAAGGAACATTTACAACTTTCTGGTGCCCTAGCTGTTGGCAACTTTGCAAGAAGTGGTAAATATCTAGAGTGCTGGTATCGGAACAGTACCCGAACAGTAACAGTATCCGAATTCTCGTAATTTCTCCTTTCATGTTACCCTTCATAAAGGGAGTACTATGTGTTTTGGAAGGCTGTTTCACAAGCAAACATCAGGTGAAATTTCGTTCATCAATGGCAAGTGTTTACAGAGAAATTCTACCTTCTTTATTAAGCAGTCAATTTTCTGTTTTGTTTACATCTGAGGGATTCCACATGTCACGCATGCGCGGAAGACAAAACCCATGTTTGTCCTATTCCAGGGAGGTAAATCCTGAGCTTATGATTTGCACTCCGTTGTAGAATTACTCTCCCTTCATAATTTAGATAAAATATTAAGGAAATTATACTGATAGTGCATCACATTGGTATTTAGTAACAAGGTAGAGCGCTCGCTTCAGGTGTAAGAGGACGTGGGTTCGAATCCCAGCCTCGACTTAAACTTTTATCTTTTTTTTATCACTTTTTTAAAATCTATATAACACAGCTTAAGGACTTAAAATCAATATAAAACTCCCATATACTGGGGGTACAATGTATACAGTAATCAAATAAACTACTGTTTACAAAGCTAGACAAATACACGATGTGAAAGGTGCTTGTCTGAAGTGTTGCATAATATGATTGTACAGGTGCTGTACGGTACCGTACGTAACGGAACGGAAGGTAGCCATACCCTGTACGATTTATGGGAAAAAGTAGTAAAGGTTAATTACATAATTTAAAATCAAAATTATAAAAGATTTTCAGTCAAAACAATTCTAAAGCTGCTTAAAAAACCATTTATCGGAAACTGGTACTGTAGATAAACCAATTAACGTTAATTAGACTGCCCTTTCGGAGCCCCTGTTTTTGGACGCATGCGCAGATAAGGCCGGTATTGTTTACATCCTTGCAAAGAGTAAAGACTAGGGTTTAAAGATTTGTAGATTACTTTTGTAAACAATTTGTATTTAAAAATAAATATAATGAAAACCCTCATTTTTTATCGGAAACTGTTCTGAAACCAGTATACATGTTTACATCCTCTATAATCATACTGTTCCAGGTCTTGAAGAGAGCAACATAATTGGAAGATGTTTAAATATAAATATGCCATAGTAACCCATAATAGTGCAGAGTCTTATGAAAAGTTGATGCATTTTAGCTTAGTGTGAGACTAATTATTGAATGAACTGTTATATTAACTTGAAGCATAGCAGACAATTCGGATTTTTTTTAACTTACATAAACTTTTATTGTAACCAACACTTAAAACAAGATTAATTGAGTGGGTTCTTCCTGGTCCAGTGATTAAGGTCTCTTACACAAATCACTTGCCCCTCACCTGTTAGGGTTCAAAACCTGGTTTTCATGTGAGGAAGCCATCCAACTGGCTTACAGAAGGTTGGTGGTTTTACCCGGGTGCCTATGTGTCCTTGAAATAATGGTCGGAGGGGCAGTTGGGATCTCCCTCTGCCATCAAAAGCTGGAAAGTCCCCATATATAATTGTGTCGTTTGATGTTAAACCCAACAAAACAAAAAAAGGTAGAATGTGAATATGTTTTAACACATGTTACCATATTAAGTTAGCATATAATGCATTTTATGCATTGTGGTATACACTGAAGATTATCTTCCTTGCCAAAAATAGTGCTTCTTAGCTCACCTGAGCACAAATTGATGAAGGTGACCTATTGTTATCAGCCTGAGTTTGCTTGTCATCAACACTGAACAGTTTGATTATTAACACATTAGAGGTCACACTTTGGGCCCAATTTTAATTAATCTAAGTCAGATTGTTTTCCTGAGTTAAATCTCAGAGGAATTTGTCATGGCTCATCTGGGGTCAAAAACTGGGTCATTATGTCAAATAAGAAAACCTTGAATGTTAACATTGTAGAAGCTACATTTTCTACCTGAATTTTATAAAACTTTGTGGGAATGTTTGTCTGTTCTATTCTATGTCACATTTGAAACAGAGTTGTCTTAGGTTAAAAACTAGGTCAGTAGGTCAGATCATAGAAAAACAGTGATAGCAGTTTAGAGGCCACATTTCCTACTTGATTTTCATTAAAATATGTCAAAATATGTTTTTGTATGAAATCTAGGTCAAGTTTGAAACAATGTTGTTTGATGTCAAAAGCTAGGTCACTTGGTCAAACCATAAAAACAGCCTGTTTTTTTTTTTTACCATATTTATATGAAATATGGTCAGAATGTTGTTTTAATAAAATCAAGGTTAAGTTTGAAACTGGGTCAGCTGATATCCAAAGCTATGTCATCAGGTCAAATAATAGAAAACCCTTGAATTCATACTAGAGGTCACATTTTTAACCTTATTGTCAGAATGTTTGTCTTTCTAAACTTAAGGTCAAGTTCTGTACTTGGTCATCAAGTGATAAACATGGTTATTAGGTGAAATTCATAGAAAACGGGTTTTGCTGATTAATATGAAACATCGTCATAATATTTGTTTAAATGAAATCTTAGGCAAATTAAATACTACGTAATCTGGGGTATAATTAGGTAAGGTGAGACAAGCCCTACATGGCACTCTTGTTCAAGTTTTATATCAAGTACTGTGATTTCAAAGTTTTTTGAAAATATATCTCTGTTTGATTATAAAAAAAATCTTGCTGAAATTAGAATCAAATTAATAGAGAGTCTGAATGTTTGTTTTATTATTCAGTAAATGATTTGTAATTTTTAATTGTAAGATGACTGGTTTATCATTTAACAGATGAGCATTGCCGGTTCCTGGTTGAGCAAGGTGTAATTAAAAGATTATTACATCTGCTGAAACCTGTGTATGGGGAACAGAAATGTACTTTAGAACATGCTAGTCTTAGTGCTCTCAGAAATCTAGCAATACCAGGTGGGTGATCTATTTATAACTAAATACTCTTCAACTTAGAAGGAGTGTAATTGCTAATGTCAGACCTTGTTAGCTACATTTTACATGGCAAATGAAAGCCTTGAACTTGTTTGTTGTTATTGTATTGTTTTCTTTTAGTGAATGTAATTATTTCTGCCATGACCAGGTACTCTTCAAAAAAAGAAGGTGTATATACTACCATATGCCAAATTGCTTGTCATTTACAATATTTCGTATGCTGTTATGTTAATTCCCTTGTTTAATTTCTTCATGTTACTGTAGAATCAGTTTACTTTGTGGGCGTGACATTTCCTAGTTTTGTCAGAAATGGCTATTTCATTCATTGAATCAATGGAAATCAACTTTTGGAGATGAAATGAATAGAATTTTATTACTTTGATGGGATTTAATTGCCTGTATTGATAAAATTGTGAAAATAAGTCCCCCATTACTGTATGTTAGACTGGTAACTAATCTACATGTTACGATTGTAATGTAGTAATTACACTAAGGAATCAGTCTGGAATAAACCCATGTACTAATAAGGTGTCTGTTGACTTGATTGCTGTCATTTTTGCAGGTAAAACATTTCCCAGGAGATGATAGAAATCTGAAAGATGGGAAATATTTACCATGAAGTATAAACACATCATAATTATTCATCTTTGGTAATTGGAAAATGTAAATGTGACCCTAATATAACAAGTGAAGAAACTTACATTAGCTTTGGTTACGACATTGGTTAGAAAAGTTATAATACCAGTTGTAATGTTGTTTCTAAATGAAGTATACATTTATGCAACTGGTGTCAAATTTTTTCATCAGCAAAACATTGTGCTTAACTTATGTTGCAACTGTGCTAGCCAAAGTTCAGGGTCACAATTGAAGGTGAAAGGTTTGGGCCTTTGATTCCATATCTGACATATATCTGGATGGATTTTCATGAAAAATTGGTTCTCCTCATTGAAACAGTATGGTAGTTCCATTGTTACAACTGAGAGGTTGTGAAGAGTTGTATTTCTGGTCCTGCTCATTTTTCTCACTCTGTGACATTTGGTGCCTAATATGAGATGATTACTTTCATGTTCACCTTGTACTTTATCCAATTGGAATTTCAAAGATTAATTTCAGTTAAGTATGGGAGTATGCTAAGGTATATAATTCTTTTATTTAATTGGGGAGAATATGTGTAAGCCACCAAACAGTTTATTTGGTAGAGAATAACAGTGGTATTCCAAGCTCAGAGTTCTGGCCCATATTTCATAAATTTGGTTCATGTTTTTACCTCATCTAATGTACAGAACTAATGCTCCTCTTGTGCTTGCTTTAAGCCTTGTACACTGTGTCTGGTAAGTAACTACTTAATTGCTCAAAGGATTTTAATGAAACTTCTGTCAATTGTTCAGCTCAGCAGAATGATGTACAGTCTCCTGAGTACTTAGTGTTCAAGGTGAGCTATTGTGAGCGCTCACTGTCCGTCGTCAGTCTGTCTGTTGTCCATCAGTCCACACTATTTTTTCAGATGACATCTCTGAAGGTTCCGGTCTGAATTGCACTAGACTTGGTCAATTGCATCCTGGCATGATCCTTTTAACCTTTAAGAGGCTGCTAGAGCTAAAAGTAGTAATACCTTTAAATGACTTCTACTCATTAATGTCTTGATATATCTTCATCAAACTTGATTTGTATTATTACTATAAGATTCTCTCCAAAACATGCTCGAATTCGGGAGCATAGCTCCTTCTAGGGGCCACTAGAACTAAAAATAGAAATTCCTTTAAATGCCTTCTACTTATGATTCACTTCATGGATCTTCTTGAAACTTGGTCTGTTGTAGTCTGAAGCATCACTGTATGATCCTCTCCTAAAATTATTCAAATGGGGGAACTTTGCCCCTTTATGGGGCCACTAGAGCTAAATATAGAAATACCTTTAAACAACTTCTTCTTTTGAACTGCTGAATGCATCTTTATCAATCTTGGTCTGCAGCATCATTATATGGTCCTCTCCCAGATTTATGCAAATGTGGGCACTTGGCCTCTTTGAGGGGTGGCAAGAAGTAAAAATAGAACCATTATAAAGAGACCTTCCAAAATACTCTCAGTCTGCTCGAATTTATTTTTCCACCCCATTTCAAAGACCTTAGAACCATATAGTGTTTGAACTGTTTGTGATCTGTCACACTAATTTATGTAATTAACTTCTGCTGGCTCTGAAATTCAGGTGAGTGATGTAGAGCCATCATGGCCGTCTTGTTCATTTGTGCTGACCCGAGGTCAGGGCACATATTAAGGTCAAAGGTTTTAGCTATGGATTCCTAGTCTGGTTCATTTCTTCTAAGCCCCTGGTGTTTTGTAAAAGTTTAATTATTTACTCAGTTGCAAACTTGCTGCCACATGGTTGAGATCAAAGTATAGGTCAGTTGACCTATGTTCATGTTTCATATCCTTTGCACACTTGTAACACATTTACATAATATACATTTTTGTTAGCTTAACATTGAGACATACGTCATCTTAAGATGAAAGTTTTGGCCACTTTGCTTGCAAAAATGTTATATGAGTAGTATTTTCTATTGCTGCAGCAGAGAGACTGGACAACTGTTCTTTTTTTAATTTACAAATTTTCTATGGGACATGCCCAGAGACCCCCTAGAATGTTTCCCGTTACATGGACACAAAAATATCCTTAAGAATTTACAGTTGTCAAAACATTGACTTTTTAAAACTGTTACAGGCATTTACCTCAAAAATTAACCAGGAGTCCAGACATTATTTTTTGTACCATATGAGAATTTTTAATCCCCCGCCATGGCGGAGGGATTATAGGAATGGTCTGCGTCCATCCTTCCGTCCGTCCGTCCTTCCGTCCGTAACAAAATCGTGTCCGGTCCATATCTCCTAAACCCCTTGAAGGATTTTCATGAAACTTGGGTCAAATGATCACCTCATCAAGACGATGTGCAGAACCCATGAGTCAGCCTTGTCGGTTCAAGGTCAAAGTCACAACTCAAGGTCAAAGGTTTGAGCCTGCCATTTTATGTCCGCTCTATATCTCCTAAACCCCTTGAAGGAATTTTATAAAACTTGGGTCAAATGATCACCTCATCAAGACGATGTGCAGAACCCATGAGTCAGCCATGGCGGCTCAAGGTCAAGTTCACAACTCAAGGTCAAAGGTTTGAGCCTTCCATTTTGTGTCCGCTCTATATCTCCTGAACCCCTTGAAGGAATTTTATAAAACTTGGGTCAATTGATCACCTCATCAAAACGATATGCCGAACCCATGAGTCAGTCATGCCGGCTCAAGGTCAAGGTCACAACTTAGGGTCAAAGGTTTGAGCCTTCCATTTTGTGTCCGCTCTATATCTCCTAAACCCCTTCAAGGATTTTCATCAAACTTGGGTCAGACGATCACCTCATCAAGGCAATGTGCAGAACTTATGAGTCAGCCATGTTGGCTCAAGGTCAAGGTCACAACTGAAGGTCAAAGGTTTGAGCCTTCCATTTTGTGTCCGCTCTATATCTCCTAAACCCCTTGAAGGAATTTTATAAAACTTGGGTCAAATGATTACCTCATCAGAACGATGTGCAGAAATTATGAGTCAACATGCCAGCTCAAGGTCAAGGTCACAACTAAGGGTCGAAGGTTTGAGCCTTCCATTTGGTGTCCACTCTGTATCTCCTTAACCCCTTGAAGGATTTTCATCAAACTTGGGTCAAATGATCACCTCATCAAGAACTCATGAGTCAGCCATGTCAACTCAAGGTCAAGGTCACAACTGAAGGTCAAAGGTTTCAGCTCTGTATCTCCTAAACCCCTTGAAGGATTTTCATGAAACTTTGGTCAAATGATCACCTCATCAAGACGTTGTGCAGAATTCATGAGTCAGCCATGTCAGTTCAAGGTCAAGGTCACAGCTAAAATCAAAGGTTTAACCCTTTCACTATCCATAGCAGTGGCGGGGGATTTAGCTGTCTTTCAGACTGCCTTGTGAAGTATGACTATGCATTTTAACAATGCATCTTAATTTTACGCTTACCCTGCTAAATTTCTATAATGAACTTGTCCATCTTTCAATTTGGACAGTACCATTAACTGTTAAAAAGGGTGCAGTCCAAAAAGATACTGACTAGTGGCAAACATGGATGTGCAGGCTGGTCATGACTGCACTGGTCGCAAAGTCAGAATCAATTGTGGCCAGCATGATAAGGGTTAAAATTATTCTTGTAATATATCTTTCTACAATCTCTGCTTTCACTAGTGCTTTCTGCTGACTGTCACTGCACTGACAGAAATATCTGTAGGTCAAATCTGTAAGGGATACCAGTATATTCAAACATTGTCTGCCAAGTGAAAAGACAGGAGATAGAAATATTGAAAGTTCATTACATAATATTGCCAGGAGGACAGACATAATTAACTTATATCATATCTTTGAAAAATAACCTTTTATTAATTATGTGATGTTTTACTTTTGAAACTTTCAGCAACCAATAAAGCTTCACTGATAAACGAAGGAGTTCTCGATGCTGTGCTGGTTCTTGTTGACTCTGAAATGTTGGCTGTTATATTCAAAATGTTAGGGGTGTTACGAATGCTTGTTGATGGTCAAGGTATGTCTAAATGTGAAATTAACATAGAGAGAAATAAGAAAAAGAATTGTATAGAGGTATTATTATGTAATATTAAAATTGTAAAATAAATGTGAGCATATTGCAGATTACCACTATGTGTGTATTACCTAAAATATATACCACATATGTTGATATGAAATTTACGAGGTATTGTCATAACTTGCCAGTGTTATTTCAGCGCTCTTACACATTTGCACGTAAACCAGGGGCCAAATGGGCATTATTTCACCTGTGGAATGAATTTACATAAAATAAGAGACCTTTCTTATTCACATGTTTTCGAGTTGTTTACTTGAAAACGAAAGTAGGGTGTTCAAACGTGCAGCACTACCTAAAAGTGCTTAAAAGTTTGTGTTGCATCTGGAAAAGTATTCCACCTAGAGGCATGAAACCATGTAGAAAAATTATTCGGCATGTGAATTTGTCCACCTGAGTTGTTTTTATGCACCCAAAGATGGGCATATTAAAATTACACTATCCGTCCATCCGTATGTGCTTGCTTCCGTGTAAATTATTGTCTGGATTGTAACTCTGCCATCCATAAAGAGATTTTGAAATAACTTGGCATAAATGTTCACCGTAATGAGATGACATGTCATGCGCAAGACCCAGACCCCTAGGCTCCAAGGTCAAGGTGACACTTAGAAGTCAAAGGTTTACATGATTGTGTTTTTTTTTTTTTTTTCTCTGGTTCATAACTGCTATTTATCAAGGGATTTGAAAATAATTTGACACAAATGTTAACCATACTGAGAAGATGTGTCACACTTATGACCCAGGTCTCTCAGGTCGAAGTCATGGTCACAAAATAATTCATTCCTAAACTATTCTAGCATATTTTGTGCAGACAACTGTAGCATTCTTGTGCACGCTTTGGAGGCATTTGTCACCAATAGTGACAGCTCTTGTTTTTATTAGCTCACATGTCACATAGTGACAAGGTGAGCTTTTGTGATCACCCTTCGTCAGTCCGTCGTCAGTCCGTCCGTCCGTCTCGTGCATCCGTGCGTGAACAATTTCTTGTCTGCACGATAGTGGTTTCATTTATGATTTTGTTTTAAACATACTTGCACACAACTTGTATCACCATAAGATCTCTGTTCCTTTCTTGAACTGGCCAGATCCCATTACAGGTTCCAGAGTTATGGCCCCTGAAAGGGCCAAAATTAGCTATTTTGACCTTGTCTGCACAATAGCAGCTTTATTTATGATTTGATTTTTACCAAACTGGCACACAACTTGTATCACCATAAGATCTTGGTTCCTTTCTTGAACTGGTCAGATTCCATCATGGGTTCCAGAGTTATGGCCCCTGAAAGGGCCAAAATTAGCTATTTTGACCTTGTCTGCACAATAGCAGCTTCATTTATGATTTTATTTTAACCAAACTTGCACACAACTTGTATCACCATATGATCTTGGTTCCTTTCTTGAACTGGCGAGATTTCGTTATGGGTTCCAGAGTGATGGCCCCTGAAAGGGCCAGAATTAGCTATTTTGACCTTGTCTGCACAATAGCAGCTTCATTTATGATTTGAATGTAATCAAACTTGCACAAAACTTGTGTCACCATAAGATCTCAGTTCCTTTCTTGAACCGGCCAGATCCCCTAATGGATTCCTGAAAGGGCCAGAATTAGCTATTTTGACCTTGTCTGCACAATAGCAGCTTCATTTATGATTTGATTTTAACCAAACTGGCACAAAACTTGTATCACAACAAGGTCTTGGTTCCTTTGTTGAACTGGCCAGATTCCTTCATGGGTTCCAGAGTTATGGCCCCTCAAAGGTCCAAAATTGGCTATTTTGGCTTTTGCAGCCATATAGAGACTTCATTTATGGTTTTATTTGATACAAACTTCCAAAATATCTTCAACAACAATAAATCTTGGATTCCATGACAAATCAGATCCATTCATAGGTTCCAGAGTTATTTTATATCTGATTACCTCCCCTGATTGTAATCAAAATGGATTTATACCAGTAAGTACTTATAGGACTTATTTGAAATTTCATTATTGTCATTAGTTGGACTGAGCCAATGAGGGTAGATAACTATGGACTGATTTTATGTCAAATTACCTCCCTTTATTTCAAATCAAAATGGGTATATCTCCGTAACTAATGAAGATACTGATCTGAAATTTCATTTATGTCAACAGATTTATTTGGCAGATCCTTCTTTTGTTAACTTACAATCATTTTTTTTTAATTACTTCCCTTTTACGTTACTATAAATAGCTTGTTTTTAGTAACTTTTTTATTATTGGCCGTAGGGAAAAACCGAGACCACTTTTCTGTGGTACAACATGGATGGTACCTCCAAGTTTTAGGTGTATTTTGACATACCTGTACCTTGTAAGAATTTTTTTTTTCTTTTGGTTTAATTTCTTCCCTTTGTTGTTCCTGTCCTTTGGACTTAGATATTTTTTCTGAGGACCTTCTTGTCCTCAAGTGCAGTGATAACAGGTGAGCGATATAGGGCCATCATGGCCCTCTTGTTTCACTTTGCAAGACCAGAGTTATGGCCTTTGACTTAGTAAAACATAAAAGTTTGTGTCCTATGTATCTCAAACTGTACACAACTTAGAGTCATAAAACATTAGAAGTTGTGAAGTTGTCAACATGGTGTTCTCTTTGGGAATCTACTCAGCAAGGCCAGAGTTATGGTCCTTTACTTAGTGAAAAATACACAAAGTGCTTACAAGTTTGTGTTACATATATCTTAAAATTATTTCATCTAGAGTCATGAAACCATGTACAATGGTAGGAGTTGGAAAGCTGTGCCCTGTGGACATACATCTAGTTGTACTCAGAAAAATTGAATTTCATGGTTAAAATTTTAAGTTCCACTTTCCTTTAATACTATCAGACAATTAGCTTTGAAACTTCAAACATTTATTTATCATCATTAGATGAGTACACAAGCTAAGAACAATACCAATGATATGTTTTCACCTAAATTATAGTCCTTTATGTACTTCTAGAATGGGAATTAGGTTACAGTTCTTGTTTAGGTCCATTTTTAGCTCACCTGTCACATAGTGACAAGGTGAGCTTTTGTGATCACCCTTCGTCCGTTGTCCGTCCGTCCATGCGTCAACAATTTCTTGTCTGCCCGATAGTGGTTTCATTTATGATTTTATTTTAACCAAACTTGCACACAACTTGTATCACCATAAGATCTCTGTTCCTTTCTTAAACTAGCCAGTTCCCATTATGGATTCCAGAGTTATGGCCCCTGAAAGGGCCAAAATTAGCTATTTTGACCTTGTCGCACAATAGCAGCTTTATTTATAACTTGATTTTTACCAAACTGGCACACAACTTGTATCACCATAAGATCTTGGTTCTTTTCTTGAACTGGCCAGATTCCATTATGGGTTCTAGAGTTATGGCCACGGAAAGGGCCAGAATTTGCTATTTTGACCTTGTCTGCACAATAGCAGCTTCATTTATGACTTTTTTTTAACCAAACTTGCACACAACTTGTATCACCATAAGATCTTGGTTCCTTTCTTCAACTGGCGAAATTCCATTATGGGTTCCAGAGTTACGGCCCCTGAAAGGGCCAGAATTAGCTATTTTGACCTTGTCTGCACAATAGCAGCTTCATTTATGATTTGAATTTAATCAAACTTACACAAAACTTGTGTCACCATAAGATCTCGATTCCTTTTTTAAACCGGCCAGATCCCATAATGGGTTCCAGAGTTATGGCCCCTGAAAGGGCCAAAATTAGCTATTTTGACCTTATCTGCACAATAGCAGCTTCATTTATGATTTGATTTTAACCAGACTTGCACACAACTTGTATTACCACAAGATCTTGGTTCCTTTCTTGAACTGGTCAGATTCCATCATGGGTTCCAGAGTTATGGCCCCTTAAAGGTCCAAAATTGGCTATTTTGGCTTTTGCAGCCATATAGATACTTCATTTATGGTTTTATTTGATACAAACTTCCAAAATATCTTCAACAACAATAAATCTTGGATTCCATGACAAATCAGATCCATTTGTAGGTTCCAGAGTTATTTTATATCTGATTACCTCCCCTGATTGTAATCAAAATGGATTTATGTCAGTAAGTACTTATAGGACTTATTTGAAATTTCATTATTGTCATTAGTTGGACTGAGCCAATCAGGGTAGATAACTATGGACTGATTTTATGTCAAATTACCTCCCTTTATTTCAAATTAAAATGGGTATATCTCCGTAACTAATGAAGATACTGATCTGAAATTTCATTTATGTCAACAGATTTATTTGGCAGATCCTTCTTTTGTTCACTTACAGTAATTTTTTTTTTACTTACTTCCCTTTAACGTTTCTATAAATAGCTTATTTTTAGTACCTTTTTTTTTATTGGCCGTAGGCAAAAACCGAGACCATTTTTTGTGGTACAACATGGATGGTACCTCCAATTTTTAGGTGTATTTTGACATATCTGTACCTTGTAAGAATTTTTTTTTCTTTTGGGTTAAATTTCTTCCCATTGTTGTTCCTGTCCTTTGGACTTAGATATTTTTTCTGAGGACCTTCTTGTCCTCAAGTGCAATGATAACAGGTGAGCGATATAGGGCCATCATGGCCCTCTTGTTACACATATAGCTTTGAAACTTGTACACATGTTTATTGTCGTTAGAAAGTAGGTCAAGACTCTTTTTTGCATTTTGGTTAGAATTTTGGCTCTTTTAACCCTAAAAATTGGTAACTTCCTGGTTACTGTTTAGCTCCACTATTCGAAGAATAGTTTGAGATTCTACTCACCCAGGCGTCGGCGTCACACCTTGATTCAAATTTTGTATGCAAGTACATACAGCTATCATTTAAAGGCATATAGCTTTGAAACATATTTTATCTTTTTTTTAGGTCAATGACCAACCTCACTAGATCAAGTCCCAAAACTCTGACATTTATTTTTGCCAAACTATGCCCTCTTTTGGACTTTGTTACTATCCCCTGTCACATGTTTCTTTGGGGATATAAAACTAGGTGATAGCATCAAGACCCATTACTCAGACATTTATTTTGGCCAAATTATACCCCCTTTTGGACTAAAAAATCCTGGTTATAAATCTACATACAAGTTACTATCTAAAATGCTAATGCAAATATTTAATTAACTTTGCACGTTTCTTCAAGTTTATAAAACAAGGTCATAGCATCAAGTCCCATAATTTGACATGTATTTTGCAAAATTATGTCCCCTTTTCAACTTAAAATCTTCTGGTTAAAGTTTTGCATGCAAGTTGCTATCTCCAAAATTAATGCAGATACTGGATTGAATCTCTGTAGATATTTTAACATTTAGGGTAATATTCCTGCTTCTGGGACAACAGTTTGAATAGTTGAGTATTGGCTGTCTGATGGACAGCTCTTGTTTTGTTTAGATTCACTTTTCTTGAATACTGTAGCTTTGAAGCTTCATACATATTTTTTTGTCCTGTATTAATGAGTAAGAAGGCCAAGTACCATAACTCTTTTCCTGCATATTACAAAAAAGCATTGACACCTGCAGGTGGTGCTTTTGTTGAAAGGTGATTTATCAAAATCACCTTCTATATGTAACTGCGCAGAATTTAATCAGGAATAGACTGTCTCACAACTATGTCGTATCTATCCACTGTACAATAGTTCAATGCAGAATAATTTACTTCCTCTGACGTCATTATCGTTACAGACCGGAAAATTTGGCCTACTCTATCAGCCGTGGACTTGATCACAAACTTACAAATACTCATGCCCAGTAAAAAATAGTTCAACATACTTTGAATATATACCAATGGCACAGTAATTTACTGCGAATAACTATCACCTGCATGCCTTTACTTCACATCTTTTTACTTTACAGGGGGTTTGAATGCATAATTGTATATATCTCCAAAGCGCAGTATCATATTGATGATATGGTTAGCCAAATCAGATCCTATATGTATTGGGTTTCTGACTATCAAAGCGCTGTTAGCGCCTGTGCCATTTTTGGAATGAATTCTTTTTATACACATACTAACATAAATCACCTTTCATCAGTACTGTGTCTGTACTTCGATTTAGATGAGCTGTTGTAATTTTGCAGTAAACAAAAGAAAGCAACCAATATAAATTTTATGTTTTATTTGTACAATGAACTTTTGAGTGAAACTTCATACTTTGTTAGACTGTAAGTAATTAAGTATAATGTTCTATTTTTAGAAGAAGCTGCAGTGAAATTAGGTCAGCATCGTGAGTTTGTTACCAGACTGGTCGAATGGAGTGCTTGTGAAGAGCACCCGGGTGTAAAAGGTTACTTTTTATTCTTTTTGTGCACAGTTCTGCTCTTTCATTTGTCTGTGCTTGATTTTGTTTGATATAAGATCTACAGTCAAACTCATTTATTGTGCAGACCCTTTAAAGTTTGATGTATTGACTGGTGGTTGGTTCACAATTTTTGGAAAATATGTTATTTACCCAGTATCTCATTTATTAGGGAATTGGAGCAGTATTCTGAGACCTTGGGTTTGAGTCCCAGATTACAGGTCTTGAAATTTTTAACACATGATATTATAGATTTGGGAATATCAGTACAAGTTACTGTATTTGGGAATTTCAACATGAGTTATAGAGTGAACATGAGTAATAGCCTACACATGAAAATGTAAAATTTGAAGCTGAGCTTATAAATAAAGCATGTCTTTCTATATGGTTGGCTAACTAAAGGTCAGTGCTCCTACTTAGATGCCTAAATTAAGGCCCAAAGTGGCATCATGGGTTTTCTTTCACTATCAATACAGTAAACCTCACTTATAAAGAACTCGGATATAAGGAACACTCGGTTACAAGGAACAGTTTTCAATTCCCCGATCTAATTCCTTCTTTATTTAATGTAAAAATCCTCGGTTATAGGGAACTCGGTTATAAGGAACACTCGGTTACAAGGAACACTTTTTCCAGTCCCAAAGTACGAAATGCAATGGAAAACCCCTCGGTTATAGCGAACAGACATAAAGAATAAAAATTATTGAATACCGGAAATAAACATGAGAATCGCTGATGACGTTAGAGTAATGTCGGCACTATCACTATCACATGCTTTCATGTACATGAAAATCGCTTTCATGCACATGAAGAAACACAAATTCTAACACGATCCGATTCATTTTCCTATTAAACAAAAAAGGCAGAAAACAGTGAATTATTATACAACAAATCACTATTCTGACGTCACAGTTATTACGTCGTGGCGTCAAACGGCATAGCAGCGCGCTGGAAAAGAAACCATTGAAAACGGGCAAATATTTAATGAATATCGTCAATGATGTACTTAAAAATCCTCGGTAACGTGTTAGAATCGAAATAATATATCTCATTTAGTGATTTGCTCTTGAATAAATCATTGTTTGTCGTTCAGATGTGTATTAATATATCACTCGGGCTGCGCCCTCGTGATATAATTCCTTCGCATCTGAACTCAAAACAATGATTTATTAAATGACAAATCACTGGATGAGATATATTATTTCTTAATTATTTCATTTCTATGATCTTTAGTTTATTAATTCACGGATACGATAAAAAGAAAATATATAATATCATCAAATTACCAAATAGTCCTACTAAATGATAGTAGACTATATTTATTCAAGATTATGTTCGACAGCTACATGTATTTGGTGTTTCATGTTAGCAATAGTGAACGAAAATCCTAAATAAATGTGCTAATTACACGTGATTAACAATGGCAAACAGTCCAGTTTACCAAATTTCCAAAGAAAAATTATAGCAGGTGCTAAAATGGACAATAGCAAAAGTATAGGTATAATTTACACTTTAATCCGTATGTATGGCGCCGTTGTCTAGTCGTAATAGACTGTATGTCATAAACACCCTACTTTAAATTTTAATTGGTAGTCTAATTTAACATTTTTGTAATGAAAAAATGAACATTTATTTTATATTAGTAGTGATGACTATTCACATAACATGCAGTCAAGCAAGGTAAGGGGAGTAACTGCAACATATCTTATAGTCATCATGTAGCGCTCTCTAAAAGAAGTTAGAAATGACCGACAAATTATAAACATAAATTACGGTCATTCTACTGACGAACAATTTTGGCGTGGTTAAGGTTATACGCCGCGTTTCAACACTATTTCAGTCATATACATGCAGGCAGTTTACCTTACCATCTCTCCAGGAAAGGACCGGTACTAGGAAAGCAACTTCCTCACATAAAGATTCAAGGTCAGCCCGGAGTGTGAACACATAGCCCTTATGAAACGTCAGTCAAATAGTGTTCCCTATACAAATTGGGTTCGTTATACAAACCTCGGTTACAAGGAACTAGTTCGCTATACGGATATAAGGAACCTCGGTTATAAGGAACAATTTTTAGAGGTCCCTAGCTGTTCCTTATAAGCGAGGTTTACTGTATATGGAAAGGCATCATATGACCTTAAATTCTGTTATCATGACTTACAACTGTAAAACAATACAAAATCAAGATCAATACCTACCTATGCATGCTTTGTGTTCATGTCTGAAAAAGTAAAAATATGAATATTATAGAAATGTGTTCTTATACTCCTGTTCTGAAAAAAATGACATTTTATGGAATGGAATGTAGTCCTTTCTTTCTGTCTGTCAACATTTTCTTATTCCAACTCTAAGTCAGAAAGTATAAAAGCTACAGCTTTCATACTTTTAAGAATGAATAAGCACTGTTTGAGGAGGATCCCAATTGGTTTAAGGGTCAATAGGTCAAAGGTCAAGGTCAAAGTGACCTTGAGACTGAAAATGTTTTGTAGACTCTTAAGTCATAAATTACAATAGCTACAGCTTTTGGACTTAATACAATGATTACATATCACTGGAGGAAGATCCTATTGATTTTGGGGTCAGTGACTCAAAGGTCAATGTCACTAGGACCTAACTTAATTTCTGTAATGTTTTTATTTTGGGGCAGACAGACAGTAAAATAGCTTTATCTTGCAAACTTTACACAGTGACTAGGTACAACTTGAGGAAGATCCCTATGAATTTAGGGTTAGTGAATCACAGGTCAAGGTCACAGGAATACCTTTGTATCCCTCATCCATACCTTCTTATCTGCCCCCCATCACCACCACTTGCAACCCCAACCTTAAATTTTGGGCGTATATTGTGACATTCTGGCGCTCTTGTTGAACTTGCAACTTCATTTTTCGTACCAGCCCATATTTTGTGTAAACTGTTGGAGATATGGCTTTGAAACTTTTATCACTTGTTTATTATGACAGTTTCCATCTGTAGGCAGGAGTTCATAACTCTGTCAAGTATTTTGGCTGAATAATGGCCCTTTTTGGACTTGGAAATAGGTTCGTTTTCGCACAAGTCCATATTTTTGTCTAAACTGTTTTACATAATTATGGCTTTGAAACTTTGACAGCATTTTTTACCATCATAGTCTCCATATGTAGGCAAGACTACATAGCTAGGACAAGGATTTTGTCTCATTTATAATAATAATAATAATAATAATAAAGTCTTTATTTAACGAGGCAACACAGTTGGGTGTACCCAGTCTTCCCTGTGAGCCTCAAATGTACATATATACAGTAAACACAAATTAACAAATTAAAGTAAACAAAGTCATGAAGGGATTATAATGCAAAATAGCATATATAAGAGGATTACATGAAATTTACATAAGGAAGGTAATAGAATAAACAACATGGTTTTATGTAAAGTTACACTGAAAGCAAAAGTAATGAAACAAACAATATACAATTATTTGTTAATTATTTATAGTTTTAAATAAGTACTCTGATACCAAGAAATATCATAGTTCTCATGCGGTTGATAGATGTTGTTGCCCACTAGAGAACCACCATTTTAAATAATTGCTTTTGAATGTGTTCAGGTTTGTTGATGTTCTTATATGATAAGGAAGTGAGTTCCATAATTTTGCACCAGAGTATGCCAGTGATTTTCTATAGAATTCAAGTCGAGGTTTTGGAACTAAAAGTAGTCTTTGATCATATGATCTCAATGACCTATTTTCAGTATACGTAAATAGTTGCTTCATGTAACTAGGGAGAAGGTTGTTAAGAGATTTGTATACTAATATGGCTTTTTTATAATTAACTCTATCTTGAAATTTCATCCAGTTAAGTTGAATAAATAAATCGTCTGTTGGTGTGTCAATGTCTTTATCTAAAATAACACGAGCTGCACGTTTTTGGAATTTGTACATGTCATTCAAAAGCTCAGTGTTACAGTTTCCCCAAATAGTGCAACAGTAATCTAGATGAGGAAGAATGTATGCATTGAAGAACATTTTTCTAGTATGGAGATTTAAAAATTGTTTAATTCTCATAAGCAAATATAATAAGGAGTTGCATTTATTCAGTGTCATTTGAACATGCATTTTCCAGTTAAGGGTATGATCAATATGAACTCCCAGGGTTTTTCTGTGGTTGAAGTTTGTATAGTTTTATCTTTGAGAGAAATATTTGAGTCTTTGATAGTATTATATGTGTGGTTTGAAGGTGAAATGAACATTGCTTTAGTTTTTTCAGCATTTGTAATCATTGAATTTCGTTCACACCAGTTTTGTACAGAATCAAGATCAGATTGAAGATTGTTACTAACTGAGATGATAGTATTTCCGTAAGATGATAAAGTGGTATCATCTGCAAATATATCTGATGTTGAATTTGATAAGTGTAAAGGCATATCATTTATGTAAACAATGAAAAGAAGAGGTCCTAAAACTGAGCCTTGTGGCACACCAGACAGTATATCTTGAGCACTGGAATATTTTCCAGACACATGAACTTGCTGTGAGCGATTTGTGAGATATGACCAGAACCAAGTAATTGCATTTTCATCAACATTATATAATTTCAGTTTTTCAGTGAGTAACTTGTGATTGATAAGATCAAATGCTTTAGTAAGATCTAAAAAAATAGTTCCAACAAGATTTTCTTCATTTATTGCTTTTATCCAGTTGTCAATAATAGTAGTTAGAGCAGTTTCGCACGAGTAGCTTGTTCGAAACCCTGACTGATTTGGGTGAAGAAGAGAATTATTTTCCAGAAATGATTTGAAAGTGTTACTGACATGTCTTTCTAACACTTTTGATAGAATTGGTAAGATTGATATTGGTCTATAGTTTGTTTTGTCACATTTAGACCCTTTTTTATACATAGGTGTAACCTTTGCCCTCTTAAATATTGCTGGAAATATACCCTTTGATATACTTAGATTAAATATCTTTTCTAGAGGTTTAGATATGATCTGAGCACTTATTTTAAGAAATTTTGGGCCTATGCCATCAAGTCCAGTTGATTTACTCAGATCAAGTTTTTGCAGCTCTTTTTCTATGAATGTGCTTGTGACTTTTGGTATTGAAAATGGAGAATCTAGTTTAGTATGGATTGCAATAAACTCCTGTAATTTTATTTTATCACTTTCTGATAAGGAGGAACAATTTTGAGGGGCTGATTTGAAAATGTCAATGAAATAATTGTTAAATACTTCTGCTGTTTTAATTGGATCTGAGATCTGAGTCCCCTCCTCATCCTGAATGTAGTTGGTTTGGTGATTGGTGACTTACCTAATGAAGATTTTTCCACAATTCTTTGGCATGTTTTTTATTGTCATTTATAGTTTCAGAATAGTATCTTTTTTTAGAATTGTATATGAGGCTTTTAACTTTGTTTCGCCAAAATTTATATTGTGCCCTGTCATTGAGCTTTTTTGCCTTGTCTCTTTCTTTGGTAGCTTGCAAAATCTCTGGATTGTACCAGTCTGGTAAATGTACATGTTTTACACGTTTTTGTTTGAATGGAGCATGTCTGTTTAATACATCATTGAACAATGAATTAAAGGTATCTAAAGCATCATTTGGGTCCTCATATATGTCTAAAATTGACCATGGCTGTTGTTCTAGTGATTCTAGAAAAACTGATTCATCAAAATGCTTCATGTTACGATACTGAATCATATGATGTAAAGGGCCTTTAGGAACTATACTGGAGACCTTTCTTGTGAAACACACTGGAAAATGGTCACTAATTGATATGGCTGGAACATTAATTTCAGAGATATTTTGAGAAAAATTGGTATATAGATGATCTATTATTGTTTTAGTTGTGCAGGTTACTCTAGTGGGCATGTCAACAAGTTGTTTTAAATTGAAACTGTTAGTAATATTATCCCAAGAATTGTTGTTAGTAGCTTTAGTAATAGGATCATAGTTATAGTTAAAATCTCCAGTCAAAATAATTTCTTTGTTTTCATTAAATATTTTCTCAATAGTGTATTCTAATTCACAGTTCCATTCCACATTTGAAGATGGAGGTCTATAGATGTAACCAAATACGAATGGCTTTTGTTTGTTTTTCTGTACTTCAAGCCAGATCGCCTCAGTTTTATCAGATTCTAAATCAAACCTACGTATACATTTAAAGTTTTGATTCCCTTTTTGACATAGGTATTAGTTAATAATAACTGGTCCAGTTCCACAAATAGAGGTATATTGTTTGTCTTGACTCCTTTGAAAAAAATTCCTTCTTTTCTCTGAAAATCTCTGTTTATATTTTGACCCCATACTTACATCAATTCGTCGAATAGTCCAGAGAGCTGTCAACAAACGCCTCTTGTTTAGATTTGTTCACACCTTTGAAAGTTAAAAAAAACCTACAACTTCTCAAAAACTGTTACATATAATGCTTTGTAGGATGGTTCAGAAACTCATTTTACAGCCCCATGGTGAGTCCTGGCCCCAAAGTGACATTGACCTTGAAGAAATTAGCATTTTTAGCTCGACTATATGAAGAATAGTCTAGCTATTCTACTCACCCTGGCGTCGACGTCACACCTTGGTTAAAATAAAATCATAAATGAAACCACTATAGTGCAGACAAGAAATTGTTGACGGACGGACGCACGAGACGCACAGACGACGGACGAAGGGTGATCACAAAAGCTCACCTTGTCACTATGTGACAGGTGAGCTAAAAATAAGTTTCAAATCTCTATGCCTTTCAGTAATAGCTGTATGTACTTGCATGCAAAACTTTAACCAGAATTTTCTAAGTCCTAGTATTTGTTACTACGTTTTTGCATGCAAGTCAGCTCTCATTTAAAGGCATATGGCTTTGAAAGTTATTTTTTCTTTTTGTAAGTCAATTACCAACCTCACTGGGTCAAGTTCCATAACTCTGACATGTATTTTGAGCAAATTATGCCCCCTTTTGGACTTTCTGGTTAAAGTTTTACATGCAAGTTACTATCCCCAAAACTAATGCAGATATTGAATTGAAACTTCACATGTATCTTCGGGGTTATAACACTAGTTGATAGCAGCAAGTCCCATAACTCTGACCTTCATTTTGGCCAAATTATGCCCCCTTTTGGACTTAGAAAATTCTGGTTAAAGTTTTGCATGCAAGTACATACAGCTATTACTGAAAGGCATATAGATTTGAAACTTATTTTTAGCTCACCTGTCACATAGTGACAAGGTGAGCTTTTGTGATCACCCTTCGTCCGTCGTCTGTGCGTCTCGTGCGTCCGTCCGTCAGTGCGTCAACAATTTCTTGTCTGCACCATAGTGGTTTCATTTATGATTTTATTTTAACCAAACTTGCACACAACTTGTATCACCATAAGATCTCAGTTCCTTTCTTGAACTGGCCAGATCCCATTATGGGTTTTAGAGTTATGGCCCCTGAAAGGGCCAAAATTAGCTATTTTGACCTTGTCTGCACAATAGCAGCTTTATTTATGATTTGATTTTTACCAAACTGGCACACAACTTGTATCACCATAAGATCTTGGTTCCTTTCTTGAACTGGCCAGATTTCTTTATGGGTTCTAGAGTTATGGCCCCTGAAAGGGCCAGAATTAGCTATTTTGACCTTGTCTGCACAATAGCAGCTTCATTTATGATTTGATTTTAACCAAACTTGCACACAGCTAGTATCACCATAAGATCTTGGTTCCTTTCTTGAACTGGTGAGATTCCTTTATGGGTTCTAGAGTTATGGCCACTGAAAGGGCCAAAATTAGCTATTTTGACCTTGTCTGCACAATAGCAGCTTCATTTATGATTTGATTTTAATCAAACTTGCACAAAACTTGTGTCACCATAAGATCTCAGTTCCTTTCTTGAACCGGCTAGATCCCATAATGGGTTCCAGAGTTATGGCCCCTGAAAGGGCCAAAATTAGCTATTTTGACCTTGTCTGCACAATAGCAGCTTCATTTATGATTTGATTTTAACCAAACTTGCACACAACTTGTATCACCACAAGGTCTTGGTTCCTTTCTTGAACTGGCCAAATTCCATCATGGGTCCCAGAGTTATGGCCCCTTAAAGGTCCAAAATTGGCTATTTTGGCTTTTGCAGCCATATAGAGACTTCATTTATGGTTTTATTTGATACAAACTTCCAAAATATCTTCAACAACAATAAATCTTAGATTCCATGACAAATCAGATCCAATCGTAGGTTCCAGAGTTATTTTATATCTGATTAGCTTCCCTGATTGTAATCAAAATGGATTTATATCAGTAAGTACTTATAGGACTTATTTGAAATTTCATAATTGTCATTAGTTGGACTGAGACAATCAGGGTAGATAACTATGGACTGATTTTATGTCAAATTACCTCCCTTTATTTCAAATTAAAATGGGTATATCTCCGTAACTAATGAAGATACTGATCTGAAATTTCATTTATGTCAACAGATTTATTTGGCAGAGCCTTCTTTTGTTCACTTACAATATATTTTTTTTTTAATTACTTCCCTTTTACTTTACTATAAATAGCTTATTTTTAGGAACTTTTTTATTATTGGCCGTAGGGAAAAACCGAGACCACTTTTCTGTGGTACAACATGGATGGTACCTCCAATTTTTAGGTGCATTTTGACATATCTGTACCTTGTAAGAATTGTTTTTTCTTTTTGGTTAAATTTCTTCCCATTGTTGTTCCTGTCCTTTGGACTTAAATATTTTTACTGAGGACCTTCTTGTCCTCAAGTGCAATGATAACAGGTGAGCGATATAGGGCCATCATGGCCCTCTTGTTTCTTAATCTAGGTCAATTACAAACCTCACTGGGTCAAGTCCCATAACTCTGACATGTATTTTGGGTAAATTATGCCCCCTTTTGGACTTAGAAAATTCTGGTTAAGGTTTTACATGCAAGTTACTATCTCCAAAACTAATGCAGATATTGAATTAAAACTTCACATGTGTCTTCGAGGTTATAAAACTAGTTGATAGCAGCAAGTCCCATAACTCTGACCTTCATTTTGGCCAAATTATGCCCCCTTTTGGACTTAGAAAATTCTGGTTAAAGTTTTGTGTGCAAGTACATACACCTATTACCAAGAGGCGTATTGATTTGAAACTTATTTTTTCTTTTTCTAGGTCAATTATCAACCTCACTGGGTCAAGTCCCATAACTCTGACATGTATTTTGGGTAAATTATGCCCCCTTTTGGACTTAGAAAATTCTGGTTAAGGTTTTACATGCAAGTTACTATCTCCAAAACTAATGCAGATATTAAATTGAAACTTCACATGTGTCTTTGGGGTTATAAAACTAGTTGATAGCAGCAAGTCCCATAACTCTGATGTGCATTTTGGTCAAATTATGTCCCCATTTGAACTTAAAACTCTTTTGATATTTAACATTTTGGGTAATGTTTTTCTGCTTCTGGGACAATATTTCGAATAGTCGAGCTTGGCTGTCTTACGGACAGCTCTTGTTTGCAATAGTGTTAAAAATATAATGTGAGTATAAAACCCCCTAGCCCTTGGGAGAGACACTTTCTGATGGTGGCCTTGTAATGGGTTTGTTTTCTTGTTTATTTAGGAGAGGCCACAAGACTAATGGCTTGGTTGGTAAAGAACAGTCGTACAGAGGATGTGATGCGTAACATTATAAGGGCTGATGGGACACCACATCTGGTTGCTATGGCAACATCAGAGCATGTTGTCATGCAGAATGAATCCCTTGTGGCTTTAACTTTAATAGCTTCTACTGTACTAGGTAATCTTTCTATCAAGATTTGATTAAATCAGTGTTCTTAGAAACAGATATTGTTCGTTTTCATAAAGTCTTGTATGAGCTTTTATCTAGATCATGTGGAGTCAAAAACTAGGTCAAATCAAAGAAAATGCTTGTTTTCACTTAAGAGACCATATTGTTGGTCCAATATTAATGAAAATTGGTCAGAATATTTGTCTCCATGAAATAACTAGGTGAAACATGTTTATACTGTTATTGTCTGTTACTCAGGTGAGCAACCTAGTGCCATCTTGACCATGCAAATAGATTTTTTTGGTTTTAGCTCACCTGAGCACAAGGTGCTCATGGTGAGCTGTTGTGAACAAGCTGTCTCCGTCATGCGTCTGTACGTCCGTCAAGTCGTCTGTCCGTCGTCAACATTTGTGTTTAAACGACACCTCCTCTAAAACCAATGAATGGATTTTGATGAAACTTGGCCATGATGTTCCTTGGGTGGTACTCTATCAAAGTTATTCAAACGGTTCTGCTTGGTTGCACATAGGGGCTGCCAGAGCTAAAAATAGACAAAACTAGGACATCTCCTCCTAAACCGATGGTGCAATTTTGAAATAATTTCACGCGAATGGTCCTTATGTCACCCTCTACCAAGATTGTTCAAATTATACCAATTTGTCAAAAAACATGGCCGCTAGAGGGCACTGTCACTTTTCCCTGTATGTATAAAATGGAAACTTTAAAAATCTTCTTGTAAGAAACTGCCCGATTTTAGAATAAATTTACACAAATGGTCCTTGCTTGTTCAAATTATTTTGATTCATCAAAAAAACATGGCCGCCAGAGGGTGTGGTCACTTTTCCCTATATGTATATTGTGGAAACTTTAAAAATCTTCTTGTGTGAAACTGCTAGCCTGATTTTAGAATCATTTTACACAAATGGTCCTTGTGTGACCCTCAACCAAGATTGTTATATTATTTTGATTCATCAAAAAACATTTGGCGTGTTCACTTTTCCCTATATGTATATAGTGGAAACTTTAAAAATCTTCTTATATATATATGTAGAAGAAACTTTAAAAATCTTGTGTGAAACTAATGGCCTGATTTTAGAATAATTTTACACAAATAGTCCTTGTGTGACCCTCTACCAAGATTGTTCAAATTATTTTGATTTGTCAAAAAATATGGCCGCCAGAGGGCGTGTGCATGCATGTAATGAGGATCTACAGTTCAGTTTGGCACCAGTTAGATAACTTTTGATGGGGTTATGGCTCATACATTTGTTTCCTACACTTATTTTGTTGATTATTGATTGTTGAGTTCTGCAGACTTCAGATAATACAATGGTATTTTTTTTACTTCAGTAACTTAGTTGTTAAAATATTTACATTTGAACTTATGCAGTGGCACATAGCTGTTGATTTAAGCCTTGCAAGAAAGGGCCTGTTTTTCAGGGTAGTTAAGACCACTTGCCCTATGTCACTATGGGTTTGAAACCTTAAAAGGGAATTAAGAATGCTGAGGTACACACGGTTTTTGGTTCTATCAAGATTACCACCTGTGCCTGAAAGAATGTCCGGACGGTCTCTAGAGGTCTTCGCCGTCCATTACAAAGTGGAAATTTGCCATATGACCTTATTTGTGTTGGTCTGACTTAAAAGCAAGTACTAGAAGTGTTACAAAGATTAAACTTTCATATAAGGGAGTTATTCAGCTTGACTGTAGATACTTGGTCCTCCAAAAGTGAGTACTTATTATCCTGAGGGAGCAGTTAGCTTCTCATCAATGTAACTTTTTGTCTGTCATGAAATACTGAGCTACAGAGACAGTTTGCCTTATTTGTTTATTTAGCTGATGCAGCATTGCCATTGAAGGAAGCAGATCTATTGGAGACGGTACTCCAGTTGTTGAAAGGTGACCAGACACTGGCCGAGATCAAGTGCAATACACTAACCCTCACTAAAACAATCTGTACTGCAGGTAAACATTGCCCGCCAAATTACTTACTGTAAAATCATACATTTCCATAGATAATAAAGTTTGTGGATAAGTCGTAGTCGTTAGAGACAGTTTGATTATTTTACTGGTTCATAGGTTGACTTTGTGTATGTTTGGATATTTATTTACTTTCAAAGTCTACACCAGGAGATAAAATCCCCATAACTCTTGTTTGAATTTTGACAAAGTTATGCCACTTTTTAACTTAGAACTTTTTGGTTAAAGTTTATAAAGTTTTTACTGGCACAGCTCTAATTCAGAGCAAGCAATGAGAAAAGTCGAGAGTGCTGTCTTACGGACACCCCTTGTTAAAGAAGTTGCCATTCCAAAATTTTATAAACCAGTTGCTTTCAGTTTATTCATAAAACTAATTGAGATAAAAAAAAAAGGAACAACATATATAACAATGTCTTATTAGTTTTATTTTCGAGGAATCAAAAATTTATAGTATAGCGAGACCGATTCAGATCTCCACTGCAGAGTTAAAAATTGTTACAGATGTCAAGATAAACTCTACTCTAATTTTTATTCTAACTCAAAATTGACCAAAATGTTTTATCCTGGGATTTTGGACTAAAATCGGGGGTGCATATTATACATGGGTGTGCATCATACATGCGTACTTACAGTAGATCACTTATGGGCATGATGAATTAAGTTATGCTTTCACTTTGCTGTGCTTTGTTACTGCAAAACTTAATTTCATTAGAAGGTCAGTAAATGATCTATAACCTATACTTACATGAACTCACATTACACGTTTTTAATAAAACAGTTTCCTATGTCTTGTATATACATTATTCAGACAGTAATGTATAAACTGATATTATAATGTTCTAATGTTTACATCAAAATAGTCTGATTACTGGCAAGATATTCTTTTTTATTATTATATTATTTAGCTGACCTGAACCAAAGGTTCTAGAAGAGTTATTACTATAGGTGGATGGTCAAGCGTCCGTCACCCTTCGTCTGTCATCCATCATCCACAATTTACATCAACATCTCCTCCTCTGAAACAACTAGTCTCCTCTGAAACTACTAATCAGAATTTCACCAAACTTTACCCTGACAAGGTCCTTTCTCAAGTTTGTTCAAATTTTGTCCTTTGAGGGGCCACTAGAGCTAAAAATAGAAATAAGTTTAAACAAACTACTCATGAACCCCTTAATTAATGGATTTACATCAAACTCTGTAGCATTATGGTAAGGTCCTTCCCTGACTTTGTTCAGATGAGGCCCTGGGCCCTGTTTAGGAGTTGCTAGAGCTAAAAAGAGAAAAATGACTTCTTCTCATGAACTACGTGGTGGATTTTCATGAAACTTGGTCTGTACCATCATTGTAACATCCACTTCAAAATTTTTCCAAATGGTGGCACCATCCATTATTCAATTTGTCATACATATATGTTCAGGGTCAGTCAAGGTCATGGGAGTAGCTTAGGGCCACTCTTGTTTTATTAGCTCACCTGTCACATAGTGACAAGGTGAGCTTTTGTGATCACCCTTCGTCCGTCGTCAGTCCGTCCGTGCGTACATGCGTCAACAATTCCTTGTCTGCACGATAGTGGTTTCATTTATGATTTTATTTTAACCAAACTTGCACACAACTTATATCACCATAAGGTCACGGTTCCTTTCTTGAACTGGCCAGATCCCATTATGGGTTCCAGAGTTATGGCCCCTGAAAGGGCCAAAATTAGCTATTTTGACCTTGTCTGCACAATAGCAGCTTTATTTATGATTTGATTTTTAGCTCACCTGTCACAAAGTGACAAGGTGAGCTTTTGTGATCGCGCGGTGTCCGTCGTCCGTCCGTGCGTCAGTGCGTGCATGCGTGCGTGCGTCCGTCCGTAAACTTTTGCTTGTGACCACTCTAGAGGTCACATTTTTCATGGGATCTTTATGAAAGTTGGTCAGAATGTTCATCTTTATGATATCTAGGTCAAGTTCGAAACTGGGTCACGTGCCTTCAAAAACTAGGTCAGTAGGTCTAAAAATAGAAAAACCTTGTGACCTCTCTCGAGGCCATATATTTCACAAGATCTTCATGAAAATTGGTCAGAATGTTCACCTTGATGATATCTAGGTCAAGTTCGAAACTGGGTCACGTGCCATCAAAAACTAGGTCAGTGGGTCTAAAAATAGAAAAACCTTGTGACCTTTCTAGAGGCCATATATTTCATGAAATCTTCATGAAAATTGGTCAGATGTTCACCTTGATGATATCTAGGTCAGGAAGTTCGAAACTGGGCCACGTGCCGTCAAAAACTAGGTCAGTAGGTCAAATAATAGAAAAACCTTGTGACCTCTCTAAAGGCCATATTTTTCATGGGATCTGTATGAAAGTTGGTCTGAATGTTCGTCTTGATGATATCTAGGTCAAGTTCGAAACTGGGTCACGTGCGGTCAAAAACTAGGTCAGTAGGTCTAAAATTAGAAAAACCTTGTGACCTCTCTAGAGGCCATATATTTCATGAGATCTTCATGAAAATTGGTCAGAATGTTCACCTTGATGATATCTAGGTCAAGTTTGAAAGTGGGTCAGGTGCCATCAAAAACTAGGTCAGAAGGTCAAATAATAGAAAAACCTTGTGACCTCTCTAGAGGCCATATTTTTTATGGGATCTGTATGAAAGTTGGTCTGAATGTTCATCTTGATGATATCTAGGTCAAGTTCGAAAGTGGGTCACATGAGCTCAAAAACTAGGTCAGTAGGTGAAATAATAGAAAAACTTTGTGACCTCTCTAAAGGCCATATTTTTCATGGGATCTGTATGAAAATTGGTCAGAATATTCACCTTGATGATATCTAGGTCAAGTTCGAAACAGGGTCATGTGCGGTCAAAAACTAGGTCAGTAGGTCTAAAAATAGAAAAACCTTGTGACCTCTCTAGAGGCCATACTTGTGAATGGATCTCCATAAAAATTGGTCAGAATGTTCACCTTGATGATATCTAGGTCAGATTTGAAACTGGGTCACGTGCCATCAAAAACTAGGTCAGTAGGTCAAATAATAAAAAAACCTTGTGACCTCTCTAGAGGCCATATTCATGGGAACTGTATGAAAGTTTGTCTGAATATTCATCTTGATAATATCTATGTCAAGTTCGAAACTGGGTCAACTGTGGTCAAAAACTAGGTCAGATGGTCTAAAAATAGAAAAACCTTGTGACCTCTCTAGAGGCCATACTTTTCATGGGATCTGTATGAAAGTTGGTCTGAATGTTCATCTTGATGATATCTAGGTCAAGTTCGAAACTGGGTCAACTGTGGTCAAAAACTAGGTCAGATGGTCTAAAAATAAAAAAACCTTGTGACCTTTCTAGAGGCCATACTTTTCATGGGATCTGTATGAAAGTTGGTCTGAATGTTCATCTTGATGATATCTAGGTCAAGTTTGAAACTGGGTCAACTGCGGTCAAAAACTAGGCCAGTAGGTCTAAAATTATTAAAATCTTTTGACTTCTCTAGAGGCCATATATTTCAATGGATCTTCATGAAAATTGATCTGAATGTTCACCTTGATGATATCTAGGTCAGTTTCGAAACTGGGTCATGTGCGGTCAAAAACTAGGCCAGTAGGTATAAAAATAGAAAAACCTTGTGACCTCTCTAGAGGCCATATTTTTCATGAGATCTTCATGAAAATTAGTGAGAATGTTCACCTTGATGATATCTAGGTAAAGTTCAAAACAGGGCCACGTACCTTCGAAAACTAGGTCAATAGGTCAAATAATAGAAAAACCGTGTGACCTCTCTAGAGACCATATTTTTCAATGGATCTTCATGAAAATTGGTCAGAATTTTTATCTTGATAATATCTAGGTCAAGTTCAAAACTGGGTCACATGAGCTCAAAAACTAGGTCACTATGTCAAATAATAGAAAAAACGACGTCATACTCGAAACTGGGTCATGTGGGAAGAGGTGAGCGATTCAGGACCATCATGGTCCTCTTGTTACCAAACTGGCACACAACTTGTATCACCACGAGATCTTGGTTCCTTTCTTGAACTGGCCGGATTTCATTATGGGTTCCAGAGTTACGGCCCCTAAAAGGGCCAGAATTAGCTATTTTGACCTTGTCTGCACAATAGCAGCTTCATTTATGATTTGAATTTAACCAAACTTGCACACAACTTGTATCACCATAAAATCTTGGTTCCTTTCTTGAACTGGTGAGATTCCATTATGGGTCCAGAGTGATGGCCCCTGAAAGGGCCAGAATTAGCTATTTTGACCTTGTCTGCACAATAGCAGCTTCATTTATGATTTGAATTTAATCAAACTTGCACAAAACTTGTGTCACCATAAGATCTCGGTTCCTTTATTGAACTGGCCAGATCCCTTAATGGGTTCCAGAGTTATGGCCCCTGAAAGGGCCAAAATTAGCTATTTTGACCTTGTCTGCACAATAGCAGCTTCATTTTTTATTTGATTTTAACCAAACTTGCACACAACTTGTATCACCACAAGATCTTGGTTCCTTACTTGAACTGGCCAGATTCCATCATGGGTTCCAGAGTTATGGCCCCTTAAAGGTCCAAAATTTGCTATTTTGGCTTTTGCAGCCATATAGAGACTTCATTTATGGTTTTATTTGATACAAACTTCCAAAATATCTTCAACAACAATAAATCTTGGATTCCATGACAAATCTTTCAGATCCAATTGTAGGTTCCAGAGTTATTTTATATCTGATTACCTCCCCTGATAGTAATCAAAATGGATTTATATCAGTAAGTACTTATATGACTTATTTGAAATTTCATTATTGACATTAGTTGGACTGAGACAATCAAGGTAGATAACTATGGACTGATTTTATGTCAAATTACCTCCCTTTATTTCAAATTAAAATGGGTATATCTCCGTAACTAATGAAGATACTGATCTGAAATTTCATTTATGTCGACAGATGGACTTGGACAATCAGTGAAGATACATATTGACTGAATTTATGACAAATTACCTCCCTTTATTTTTTATCTAAATGAATACACCTTAGCAGCTTCTAATGAGATTGGTTTGAAACGATAATATCATTTTGAGCAATGGTACTCAGGTGAGCGATACAGGGCCATCATGGCCCTCTTGTATGTATATAGTGGAAACTATAAAAATCTTCTTGTGTGAAACTGCTGGCCTGATTTTAGAATAATTTTACACAAATAATCCTTGTGTGACCCTCTACCAAGATTGTTAAGGTTATTTTGAATCGTCAAAAAACATGGCCACCAGAGGGAATGGTCATTTTCCCTATATGTATATTATAGTGGTCACTTTAAAAATCTTCTTGTGTGAAACTGCTAGCCTGATTTTAAAATAATTTTACACAAATGGTTCTTGTGTGACCCTCTACCAAGATTGTTCAAATTATTCCGATTCGTCAAAAAACATGGCTGCTAGGGGCGTGGTCACTTTTCCCTTTATGTATATAGTAGAAACTTAGAAAATCTTCTTGTTTAAAACTGTTACCCTGATTTTAAAATAATTTCACACAAATTGTCCTTGTGTCTACAAATACTGTTCAGATTTTTCTGATTCATCAAAAAACATGGCCGCCAGAGGGCGTGGTCACTTTTCATCAACAATTTCTTTAAACAACATCTCCTCCAAAACTACTGAACATATTTTGATGAAACCTTACACAAATGATCTCTTGGTAGCCTTCTTTCAACGTTGTTAAATGGTTCCGGTTCATTGAACATATGGGTCTGTTTGGTTAAAAATAGGTTTTAAGCTATCAGACTTTAAAATTCCTTTTCTCTCCAGCCTTGATATTTGGCATGTGATATAAGGGTTTGACTTTTGACTCTCTACCATAATTGTTCAACTTATTACCCTAAGGTCAATAAAATGGCCATGCCCATGTCTGGCATGTACTTACTATAGGCTTATATATAAGAAACTTTGAAAATCTTCTTCTCTGAATCAATAATAGCTAAATCCTTGATATTTGGCGTGTGATATCAGATTTGTAATGTCTACCATAATTATTAAAATTATTGCCCTAGGTTCAAAAATGTGTGTGACATGTATATAATATAGCCTAACATAAAAGAAACCTAACTCTGTACTTATACAGACACACTTGAAGCCTTGTACACAGGTGAGCGCTTTAGGGTCAATGGCCCTCTTGTTTGATTTTGCAATCTTTGGTTAAATTTTTGTATGCAAGCTGATATTTCAGTACCCACTTATGGGAATGGATTAAAACTTCTCACACTTGCCCACTGTGATGAAATGATAGGCATTTTATAGGTTGTATAACGTTGTTACTAAGCCTCTTTTTTGACTTAAGTGTTCATTCAATTAACTTTCTTTAGTGACAAGGCTGTAGGTAAAGTAATCATAGAATTATTTGTGTTGGCTCCCCATGTGAATTTGTCTAATTAATTGCAATAACCATTTTCTTGTTTTTTTAGCTCACCAGAGCCAAAGGCTCAGGGTGAGCTATTCTGATCAGTCACCGTCTGGCGTCCGGCGTCCGTCGTCTGTTGTCCGTCCGTAAACTTTTACTTTAAACGACATCTACTCATTAACCACTAAGCCAATTTCATCCAAACTTCACAGGAATGTTCCTTGGGTGAAGCTCTACAAAAATTGTTCAAAGAATGGAATTCCATGCACAACTCTGGTTGCCATGGCAACCGAAAGGAAAAACTTTAAAAATCTTCTTCTCAAAAACCAGAAGCCCTAGTGCTTAGATATTTGGTGTGAAGCATTTCCTAGTAGACCTCTACCAATTTTATTCAAATCATGACCCCGGGGTCAAAATTGACCCCGCCCCAGGGATCACTTGATTTTACATAGGAAAATCTTCAAAAATTTTCTAAAAATAAACCAGAAGGCCTAGAGCTTACATATTTGACATGTAGCATTGCCTAGTGGACATCTACAAAATTTGTTCAAATCATGACCCCCGGGGTCAAAATTGACCCCGCCCCAGGGGTCACTTGATTTTACATAGGAAAATCTTCAAAAATTTTCTAAAAATAAACCAGAAGGCCTAGATCTTAGATATTTGACTTGTAGCATTGCCTAGTAGACTTGTTCAACATTTGTTCAAACATGACCCTTAAGGTCAAAATTGACCCCGCCCCATGGAGTTTCTTGATTGTACATAGAAAAATCTTCAGAATTTTCTAAAAATAAACCAGAAGGCCTAGAGCTTAGATATTTGACATGTAGCATTGCCTAGTGGACCTCTACAAAATTTGTTCAAATCATGACCCCCGGGGTCAAAATTGACCCCGCCCCAGGGGTCACTTGATTTTACATAGGAAAATCTTCAAAAAATTTCTAAAAATAAACCAGAAGGCCTAGAGCTTAGATATTTGACATGTAGCATTGCCTAGTGGACCTCCACAAAATTAGTTCAAATCATGACCCCCGGGGTCAAAATTGACCCCGGCCCAGGGGTCACTTGATTTTACATAGGAAAATCTTCAAAAATTTTCTAAATATAAACCAGAAGGCCTAGATCTTAGATATTTGACATGTAGCATTGCCTAGTAGACTTGTTCAACATTTGTTCAAACATGACCCTTAAGATCAAAATTGACCCCGCCCCATGGAGTTTCTTGATTGTACATAGAAAAATCTTCAAAATTTTCTAAAAATAAACCAGAAGGTTAGAGCTTAGATATTTGACATGTAGCATTGCCTAGTGGACCTCTACAAAATTTGTTCAAATCATGACCCCCGGGGTCAAAATTGACCCCGCCCCAGGGGTCACTTGATTTTACATAGGAAAATCTTCAAAAATTTTCTAAAAATAAACCAGAAGGCCTAGAGCTTAGATATTTCACATTTAGCATTGCCTAGTGGACCTCTGCAAAATTTATTCAAATCATGAATAAAAATTTTCTAAAAATAAACCAGAAGGCCTAGATCTTAGATATTTGACATGTGGCATTTCCTAGTAGACTTCTACAAAATTTGTTCAAATCATGACCCCCAGGGTCAAATTGACCCCGCCCCATGGGGTTACTTGATTGTACATAGAAAAATCTTCAAAATTTTCTAAAACAAGAGGGTCATGATGACCCTGGATCGCTCACCAGAGTAATATGAGCTACATGTTTCAAATGTCAAACTGATGATTTTTAGAAATTTTTTGGAAAATTTTCCGATGTACAATCAAGTAACCCCTGGGGCGGGGCCAATTTTACCCCGGGGGTCATGATTTGAACAAAGTTTGTAGAAGTCTATTAGGCAATGTTACATATCGAATATCTAAGATCTAGGCCTTCTGGTTTATTTTAAGCAAATTTATGAAGATTTCCCTATGTACAATCAAGTAACCCCTGGGGCTGGGTCAATTTGACCCCGGGGGGTCAAGATTTGAACAAATTTTGTAGAGGTCCACTAGGCAATGCTACATTTCAAATATCTAAGCTCTAGGCCTTCTGGTTTATTTTTAGAAAATTTTGAAGATTTTTCTATGTACAATTAAGTAACCCCATGGGGCGGGGCCAATTTGACCCTGGGGGTCATGATTTGAAGAAATTTTGTAGAAGTCTATTAGGCAATGCTACATGTCAATATTTAAGATCTAGGCCTTCTGGTTTATTTTTAGAAATTTTTTGAAGATTTTCCTATGTAAAATCAAGTGACCCCTGGGGCGGGGTCAATTTTGACCCTGGGGGTCATGATTTGAACAAATGTTGTAGAGGTCCACTAGGCAATGCTACATGTGAAATATCTAAGCTCTAGGCCTTCTGGTTTATTTTAAGAAAATTTTTGAAGATTTTCATATGTAAAATCCAGTGACACCTAGGGCGGGGTCAATTTTGACCCCGGGTCATGATTTGAATAATTTTAGTAGAGGTCCACTAGGCAATGCTACATGTCAAATATCTAAGCTCTAGGCCTTCTGCTTTTTGAGAAGAAGATTTTTTAAGATTTTCCTATGTAAAATCAAGTGATCCCTGGGGCGGGGTCAATTTTGACCCCGGGGGTCATGATTTGAACAAATTTTGTAGAGGTCCACTAGGCAATGCTACACGTGAAATATCTAAGCTCTAGGCCTTCTGGTTTATTTTTAGGAATTTTTTGAAGATTTTCATATGTAAAATCAAGTGACCCCTGGGCGGGGTCAATTTTGACCCCGGGGTCGTGCTTTGAACAACTTTAGTAGAGGTCCACTAGGCAATGCTACATGTCAAATATCTAAGGTCTAGGGCTTCTGGTTTTTGAGAAGAAGATTTTTTAAGATTTTTCTATGTAAAATCAAGTGACCCCTGGGGCGGGGTCAATTTTGACCCCGGGGTCATGATTTGAACAAACTTGGTAGAGATCCACTAGGCAATGCTTCACACCAAATATCTAAGCTCTAGGGCTTCTGGTTTTTGAGAAGAAGATTTTTAAAGTTTTTCCTTTCGGTTGCCATGGCAACCAGAGTTCTGCATGGAATTCAATTCTTTGAACAATTTTTAAAGAGGACCATCCATGGAACATCCCTGTGAAGTTTCATCAAAATTGGCCTGGTGGTTTAGGAGGAGATGTTGTTTAAAGGAAAGTGTGGACGGACGGACGGACGACGGACGGACGGACGCCGGACGGTGAGCGATCACAATATCTCACCCCGAGCACTTTGTGCTCAGGTGAGCTAAAAAAACCCAGAAGGCCTAGAGCTTAGATATTTGACATGAAGCATTGCCTAGGGGACCTCTACAAAAGTTGTTCAAATCTTTACCCCTCAGGGTCAAATTGACCCAGCCCCAGGGGTTTCTTGATTGTACATAGGAAAATCTTCCAAAAAATTTCTTAAAATCATCAGTTTGACATTTGAAACATGTAGCTCATATTACTCTGGTGAGCGATCCAGGGTCATCATGACCCTCTTGTTTTCCTTACCGGTGTTCAAACATATTTTTATGCCCCCGAAGGGAGGCATATTAGTTTTCAACTGTCTGTCCGTTAGTTCGTTCGTTCTTTCATTTGTTCTTTAGTCACAACGTTAACTTTTTGCATGAAGGCACTTTACTCACGAACCACTGCACCCAAGACCTTCAAACTTCACATGCTGATAGTACTTATTGAGTACACCCCTACTGACTTTGGGGTCACCAGGTCAAAGGTCAAGGTCACAGGGACCAATGTTAACTTTTTGCATGAAGGCACTTTACTCGCGAACCACTGCACCCAGGACCTTCAAACTTCACTTGCTGATAGTACTTATTGAGTACACCACTCCTACTGACTTTGGGGTCATAGTTTAAGGTCACAGGGACCAATGTTAACTTTTTGCATGAAGGCACTTTACTCGCGAACCACTGCACCCAGGACCTTCAAACTTTACACGCTGATAGTACTTATTGAGTACAACACCCCTACTGACTTTGGGGTCACCAGGTCAAAGGTCAAGGGCACAGGGGCCAACGTTAACTTTTTGCATGAAGGCATTTTACTCGCGAACCACTGCACCCAGGACCTTCAAACTTCACATGCTGATAGTACTTATTAAGTACACCACTCCTACTCACTTTGGGGTCACCAGGTCAAAAGTCAAGGCCACAGGGGCCAACGTTAACTTTTTGCATGAAGGCACTTTTCTTGCAAACCACTTCACCCAGGACCTTCAAACTTTAGATGCTGATAGTACTTTATGAGTACACCAACCCTACTGACTTTGGGGTCACCAGGTCAAAGGTCAAGGTCACAGGGGCCAACGTTAACTTTTTGCATGAAGACACTTTACATGCAAACCACTTCATTTAGGACCTTCAAACTTCACATGCTGATAGTACTTATTGAGTACACCACTCCTACTCACTTTGGGGTCACCAGGTCAAAGGTCAAGGCCACAGGGGCCAACGTTAATTTTTTGCATGAAGGCACTTTTCTTGCGAACCACTGCACCCAGGACCTTCAAACTTCACATGCTGATAGTACTTATTGAGTACACCACTCCTACTCACTTTGGGGTCACCAGGTCAAAGGTCAAGGCCACAGGGGCCAACGTTAATTTTTGCATGAAGGCACTTTTCTTGCAAACCACTTCACCCAGGACCTTCAAACTTTAGATGCTGATAGTACTTTATGAGTACACCAACCCAACTGACTTTGGGGTCACCAGGTCAAAGGTCAAGGTCACAGGGGCCAACGTTAACTTTTTGCATGAAGACACTTTACATGCAAACCACTTCATTTAGGACCTTCAAACTTCACATGCTGATAGTACTTATTAAGTACACCACCCCTACTGACTTTGGGGTCACAAGGTCAAAGGTCAAGGTGCTGCAGGGGCATTTGTCACCATTAGTGACAGCTCTTGTTTTAAATAATACAAACCTTTAAGCAAGATTAAACAAAGAAAGTTACATACAAAATGATTTCTCTAATTTTCAAATTTTTAAAACACAAAACAGTCGGTCCAGGTCAAAAGTAATTAAAACATTTATTTGTTTAAAAGTTGGTTAATTGTTGAAATCATCAGAAGTTTGTCCAAGTCAGTTGGTTTGAATAAAGAGCATTTAAATACTGTAGCTGACACGTTGCAAACATTTGAGGATGTGTAGCGACACATGCTAAATACGGACTGATTATCAAGGTGGCAATTGGAGAGTTTGACATACTTAGTGTTGATCTGAGGGTGCAGTCAACAGTTTCCTTCTTCATTTTGGTTATTTGTTTTAACCAATTTTATTTGATTTCTATTAAATCTTATAAATCAGTCTAAAAAATTGGTCTTAAACTGAGAAACTGGCACGTTTCTGAAGCCTTTTTGCAATCTGTATAAAATCTTGGCCAGTTTTGATTACGTGCCAAATCAGATTAAGGATGTAAGAGCAAATTTTTTCTAACATTAAGAATTTTTCATACTCTGTGAGCTTGAAGAACTTTAGTTTCCAAGACAAATAAGAGAAGAAAAATCATAGGTCACCAAACTCGTTTTAATTCTATAGGGCATTTCCTTCACCCACTGTTTAAGCATTTCTGAAATTTTGTAAAACTGAAAAAATATTATAGGCTGAACACCACTAAATCCAGCTGTTCTTTATTTCATATAAAATCCACTCACTTCATAACGGTGTTTCGACATTTTCTAGCATATCAGATTTTCAGAGACTTATATTCCCATAAAGAACTAGATCGCTACTTTAGAAAAACAAAAAGAAAAGGGGGTGTTAACTTTTATATAAGAAAACTACAGTTCGTTAAATACAACCCACTGATTTTACTATTTTTCGCTTCTTTCAATTTCTCTTTTCGTGACATTAAATTCTTACGCCGCCATTTTTATCTAGCAGGCAATAGGAACATGCCGATTTCATTAGAATGCAAAGTGATACATACTGAAACGCGGTAGGGTAAAAGTAAGCACGTTGCTGCCGAGAAAATGCACTAGGAAAGGAAAAAAGATTAGTACTATTTATATTTGGACTACTTGTGACTAGACCTGCAGAGGCTTACATTCTATTTGGTAGTGATCAGCCTTAAGCATTTCTGAAATTTTGTAAAACTGAAAAAATGGTAGTACTTTATAAAACATATAATATCCCACTTAATGTTATAGTGATTTTGGGTCTTATAGGTTAATGTGAAAACAAGGTGATGTCAGTATTATATAAGCATAAATGTCACTAATAAATCACTTTCATTTCATTTTCATTACCCCACCCACTTTATTTTCAATGGAAAAAACGTATTTAGATCTACCAAAAAAATTCTGACGCTAAGATTTTCAAATTATTTTGTAGCTTTAATGACAAACAAAATTGCTTCATATTGGAAAGAAAAAAGTTGGGGTCACCTTGCATCTAAGATATTTACTAAGAAAAAACTGTTAAAAATTGGTGAATTTTGATATTTTTTGTTTTAATTTATATTTTCTAGATAATATAAAGTGCTATCTTGAAAACTTTTACCTCAATTGTAGCTTATTATTATATGTATCAGTCAGAAAAATATCAAAACCAAACCTGATCTTCTTAAATAGATATTTGAAATCACCTACCCCTACCCCATTGTAAATCTTACATCAATTTTAGGCAAATGCAAGCCAAAAATAAGGGTGAAAATCTTTTTTTCGCAGAAAGTAGAATCTATTTGGTTAAATGGTACATTATTAGCCATATTTTAATTATTTATCATTATTTTTTGACAAAACTTTTGTTAGAAAGCAATATTCGAAGAAACATTTTTCAAAATGGCGGAAATCCCGGAAAAATGCTCGTACATCCTTAATACCTCAAAATTATGAAAATTGATAGTGTCTGCTCAATTACTAGAATATGATTTCTTTGATCTCAACCATAGAATGTGTATCTTATAAAATCTAGGTCCAGTTTGATTACCTGCCAGTTTGGATAAATATCTCCAGAGTAATGGTCCCTGAATTAGTCAAAATTGACAACTTATCTCCTCAATTTTGAAAGTGAAAAGCAGTTTGTTTTGACAAGCATAATATTATGACACTTCGACAATCTTGTTTCAACATTATATACAGGGATATCCACAAAAGATAATTTTCTATAAAGCTGATTGATTTTACAGAATGTATTTCTCCCTGCTAGAAAAGGTTAACATATTTTTCCATATTTTTGCAGACAGGCTCTACATTAATGGCCAGTTTAAGCTCACCTGAACATAGTTAAGGTTGAGCTATTATTATAGGTGAATAGTACAGTATGCAGCTATTTTTTACTTTAAATGGCTTGTTCTTAAGGATAGGATGATAGATGTTCACCATACATTGTCAGAATCTTCCTTGTGTTGAACTATGTTTCATAACAAATCTACAATCTGTGTGTATGCTATCTTAGGCTTTTTATCTAAAATGTGTGTTCACTTTAAAACTTGTTTAGGTACACCCATGGCAGTTTACAGATGTAAAAATTCTTATATATGTTAGATATATTTCCACATCAAACACTTTCTTTTAAAATTAAAGTGTACACATAGTTTTATTGACAATAGCTGTATGGTTAACAAATAGCTTAACAAAACATATCAGCATTGGTGATATTGATGCTTTGGCTTATTTTTAGCTCTCTCTAACCAAGAATTCAAGATATTAAATTTCTCTTTGAACAATTACTTGAATTGATGGATTTACACCAAACTTAGTCAGATGCTTCCTTGCATGTACCTCTATCAAGTTTGTTCAAAGGGTTCTGCTTAATTGCATGAGCTAAACATAGAAATAAACATTTAATCCACTTCTTCTCATGAACTGCTTGATTGGTCTTAACCAAATTTTTTAGGTAGCATGAACATCTCATGTTTGTTCAAATGGTTTTGCTGTTGCTAAATTTGGAGCTGCCATGGGTTAGCATTTTTTTTAGCTTGACTATTTGAGGAATAGTCCACGCTATTCTACTCACCCTGGGGTCGGCGTCACACCTTGGTTAAAGTTTTGCATGCAAGTACGTATAGCTATCATTTAAAGGCATACAGATTTAAACCTTATTCTTTTTCTAGGTCAATTACCAACCACACTGGGTCAAGTCCCATAACTCTGACATGTATTTTGGTAAAATTATGCCCCCTTTTGGACTTAGAAAATTCTGGTTAATTTAAACTTTCTCCTAACTAATGCAGATATTGATTTGAAACTTCACATGTGTCTTCTGGGTTATAAAACTAGGTGACAGCATCAAGTCTAAATAACTCTGACATGCATTATGGACTTAGAAAATCCTGGTTAAAGTTTGTATGCAAGTACATACAGCTATTATTTAAAAGCATATAGCAGGGAAACTTATTTTTTTCCTTTTTCTAGGTCAATATCAACCTCATAGGATCAAGTCCCATAACTCTGGCATTAATTTATGCCAAATTATGCCCCCTGTGAACTTTGAAAATCCTGTTTTGTTTGCAAGTACATACAGCTATTATTTAAAGGCATATAGCTTTGAAAATATTCTCTTTTTCTGGGTCAATAATCAGCCTCACAGGATCAAGTCCAATAACTATGACATTTATTTTAGGCAAATTATGCCTCCTTTTGGACTTAGAAAATCATGGTAAAAGTTTTGGATGCCAGTTACTGTTTCCAAAACTAATGCAGATGTTGATTTGAAACTTCGCACATTTCTTTGGGTTTATAAAACTAGATCATAGCTTACATGTACTTTGCAAAATTATGTCCCCATTTGAACTTAAAAACTTCTGGTTAAAGTTTTGCATGCAAGTTACTATCTCCAAAACTAATGCAGATACTGGATTGAAACTCTATACATGCAGACATCCAGAGGGTGTGTAGCCCTCACCCCCACCCCTGCAAAATCCTAAAAAAAAGAAATGAAGAGGAGAAGGAAAGAAAATGGTTTTTTGAAAAGGCTACATTAGGACCACATTCAAAGTGACCCTGGTGTAATTCATATATTATGTTAATTATCTCAAAGAAACAAAGAATTTTACCTTTGAGAAAACTTAATTTTATTCTTTTTCCCAAATTTAACAGGTAAGCTCATAAAAATGTAAAAATAAAGTATATATTGTAAAATGAAATTGCAGTGGAAAAGGTGTTCTAAAATGCTCCTAAAATGCCCCAGAATGCAGGAAGTGAAACGCTGAACGTCTGCTTATTTAGTGTATAAAGACACATGTTTGTCATAGTAACCCCCCCCCCCCCCCTCCTAAGAATATTGGCTGGATCCACGCATGCTATAGATATTTAAACATTTAGGGTAATATCCATGCTTTTCATGCTTCTGGGACAACAATTCAAAAAGTCAAGCATTGGCTGTCTTACAGATAGCTTTTGTTACATAAATTATATATAAGGAAAAATGTTAAAACATTCATATCCAAAAGTACAGATATTTTACATGAAGCATTTTCTGATGGTGCATAAATGTTGTCTTAAGAGATGTTTCTGAAGTTGTTAGGTCAGGTGTGTGACTAAGCACCATGATGGGTCTCTTGTTCATAATTACTGTTCTTATGTATAGAATTTAAAAGTATTTTGCACAGAGTGAATTGCTAATATTTGTTGTGCACCCATGCTTTGCAGCTGCCCCGCAGACAGCCCAGTCACTCCCTTGTAGACTTCTGGCCTGTACTGGTCTTCTTCCCTACGCTGGCAGTATGTTTTTGAGTATTAGCTGTTGTCACTCAGTGTTGTTTTGCATATCGTTTCGACTTAGTGTTTCATTTATTTTGATAACAGAAGTGTTTTCCTATACTATAGATATCTGATATATTGGTATAAATGGTAGTCCTGTTTTGTTTTGATGACCTAAAGAGATGTTTTAAGGGTTTGGTATTTATTTCCACCAACAGTTTCACTAAAACTTATTCTGATGATATTTTGGGGGCAATTTTTCATCCAAGTTAGTCTGGAGCATTGTATCCATTTACTTCTTTTCCTTCTGTTTGCTTGTTCTCTCTGTAGAAAAATAGGTTTAGACAGGAACAACTTGTCATGTCTATGCATACACATGTATTTATTTTCCCTTTCAGAGTCGGGGCTAAAGAATTTCCATGTACACTGTAAATTTTGTGTATCTCTGATTGACAATTTAAGTTAGTGCACATACACACTTGATAAAGACAGTTGGTTGTGGTTATTTTTCAGGAATATATTGTATCTAGCTACAAAATGCCTCACATTAAAGTTTTCCCACATTAATACTACACCGTGTACCTTGTGAACTTTGTTAACTATGCACACAAACTATTTTGAACTGTTTGACATATCAGACTTATAAAGGGACTACTTTATCATCAGCTTGAATAAACGGAATGGTGCACAATTTACAATTATAAATAAATCTCTGTCTTCTGGCTGACAGTTGTCTTTTGTGTGGTTCATTGTCTAGAGTGTCAAATCTAAGGTCGACAGGCTGTAGTGCAGATATTTATGTAGATTGTTTGTTTGATAGGGTTTAACTCTGTATATAACATTATTACATACTCAGTTATATACTCTGTTAAGTTACAGTGGAATCTGAATTGCCAATATTTTTCCGTATTGATGTTTAAAGTCCCTACCTGGTGTGTGACGTCATTTATGACGTCATTCCCATACAAGTCATCATGTTTTAAAGTTCTTTAACAACGATATTTTCAATTTTACTCAGGCTACAGAACAAATTCATATCATTTATATAATAACTATAAGTGTAGTATGTATATGTAATAAAAAGATTATTATATTTGCATCAGGAAATATACATTTCTATGAAGTTTCAGTTAAATCCCTCAAATAGTTTAGGAAATAGGTTCAGACAAGTTTTATTACAAAATAACCTTTGAGGGCCATAGCTCAGAAAAAGAACCCGGGTGAGACATGTATGACCAGGCTTCCTACTTTTCATTTGCATGAAATTTTATTAAAGTCTGGCCAGAGGTTTTGGAGATGAAGCGTGGAAAAGCTAAATGTGAACTGAGAGAAGGCAAAGGCAGAAAGATGTCTTCTCTTACAATGCCTTTTACATGGATTTTCTGTACATGTGTAAAGAGGACTGTTCACTTTCCTGGTTAGACAGGTGTTGTGTTTGGTAGTTGCAAAATATTTGTGTTTTATACATGTAGTGCAGTGTCTTGTGCAGTTATGCTGTATTGTATTTTGATTTTTATACATATATAGGATAGTTTTGCAGTTATAATCTTGTTTTATTATAAATTTAATTAATGTCTGTGACTTTCCCACATTATCTCTCTTATAATGATACTTAAAGAGTTTCACTGTACTGAGTTGAACACATTTAGTTTTATTAGCTCATTGGTTTCAAGCTAATTTTGTGTTTTCAATATTGAGTTGATGTTGATTATTTACTTACAGAGTCACTACGAGAAGATTTACTAAGCTCAAGTATTCCTGACGTTATACGCCAGCTAACTGAACATGATGACTATAAAGTTAAGGAAGCTGCCAAATCTGTGATAACACTACTAGAAGATACCCAACCAGTAGATAGGTGATCTACCACACAAATGTAATGGAACAATCCAGGCAAAAGTATGGTACAATCCATAGGATAATTCTCAACTGCAAAGAAGAAAATAACTACCTTTTTCTTGTTTATTGTTGTTTTAAAAGAGAATTTGCTCATTTAAAAGCAATGGCAACAGGCAGATTTTGCGTTAGTGTTGGAGCATTTCAGTTTTTTCTATGTTAAGATGTTAAGAGATATTTTTTATGGAGTTCCTTCAAGAAAAATGTTAGATATGATTATAACATTTAGTGATAGTTGAAAACGCTGTATGTTGTTAACTATGTGGGGAAACAATTTATTTACTTGTATTTGTGAGTCATGGGAATAAGTTTCAAGACAGACTTTAATCTTATAAAATATTTGTTTCATTTTAAACAGAGGTGGATCCAGAAATTTAGGTAAGACATGGCAGGTTTTCCAGGTAGGTCCAAGGGTCTGATCTAGAGATAACTGTAGGTACACAGCTTGTCAGATGGTGTGCTCGGACATATGTTAGCACTAGTATTTTGATTGGCCTCTGTGCTGTACCAGTGTTGGCTTTTTATTTACATTTATTCAAATAAAAAAGCCACAGCAGCTAAAGTAACATGGTCACTTTTCCCAATATGTTTGACGTTCAGCCTCTCATTGTCAACAGTCAGGATCCCCAATGGTCAGTAATATGTATATAACGAATATTTTGAAAGTCATCTTGTCCAAAACCTCTTGTTTGATTTCAGAGTAATTTGATTTCAGAAAAATTTCTCACAAATCATTCATGGGGTCCTCCTCTGCCATGTTAATACAAATGTATCCCCCCACTCCCACAAGTAAAAAAAACTGTCACAAGATATAATAACTTGTTTTATAAACATTTGAATAAGTTACATTCCATTGTCCAAGTCACAGTACTAACAGTTATATTGCAACAGGAAGAGAGCCTGAAAAATCTTCCAAATTGACATCTTTAGAGTCAAGCAAAATGCATACTTTTTGGATTTTAGGTAGGGCACATGCCAGTTAGTCTGCATCTGTGTCCACCTCTAAATCTAAATTCTTGGATACTCATTTAACCTAATTATGGACCAGTCTGTATATTAACATTCCAGATATATATATAATTGTTATAGCTATCAATATATACTGTAAGCTTTGCTGGGAGAAATCTCAAAAATTTCATCTAAAACATATAACTTTTGCTATGGTTGTAAAATGCAGCTTACTGTATGGATACAGACAGTATTACACTATCTAGAAATATGTTAGAATTATCTCCCTTAAAGTATTTTATTTTTAGCTCACCTGTCACGAAGTGACAAGGTGAGCTTTTGTGATCGCGCGGTGTCCGTCGTCCTGCGTCCATCCGTCCGTCCGATCGTAAACTTTTCCTTGTGACATCTCTAGAGGTCACATTTTTCATGGGATCTTTATGAAAATGGGTCAGAATGTTCATCTTGGTAAATTCTAGGTCAAGTTCGAAACTGGGTCACCTGCCATCAAAAACTAGGTCAGTAAGTCTAAAAATAGAAAAACATTGTGATCTCTCTAGAGGCCATAATTTTCAATGGATCTTCATGAAAATTGGTCAGAATGTTCACCTTGATGATATCTAGGTCAAATTCGAAACTGGGTCACGTGCGGTCAAAAACTAGGTCAGTAGGTCAAAAATAGGAAAACCTTGTGACCTCTCTAGAGGCCATATATTTCACAAAATCTTCATGAAAATTGGTCAGAATGTTCACTTTGATGATATCAGGTCAAGTTCGAAACTGGGTCACGTGCGGTCAAAAACTAGGTCAGTAGGTCTAAAAATAGAAAAACCTTGTGACCTTTCTAGAGGCCATATATTTCACAAGATCTTCATGAAAATTGGTCAGAACGTTCACCTTGATGATATCTAGGTCAAGTTCGATGATATCTAGGTCAAGTTCGAAACTGGGTCACGTGCCATCAAAAACTAGGTCAGTAGGTCAAATAATAGAAAAACCTTGTGACCTCTCTAAAGGCCATATTTTTCATGGGATCTGTATGAAAGGTGGTCAAAAATGTTCATCTTGATGATATCTAGGTAAATTTTTCGAACTGGGTCCCGTGCGGTAAAAAAACAAGGTCAGTAGGTCTAAAAATAGAAAAACCTTGTGACCTCGCTAGAGGCCATATATTTAAATGAAATCTTCATAAAAATTTGGCCCAAAATTTCACCTTGATGATATCTAAATCAAGTTTGAAAGGGGGGTTACGTCCCATCAAAAACTAGGTCAGTAGGTCAAATAATAGAAAACCTTGTGCCTCTCTAGAGGCCAAAATTTTCCATGGGATCTGTATGAAAGTTGGTCTGAATGTTCATTTTGATGATATCTGGGTCAGTTCGAAATGGGTCATGTGCCGTCAAAAACTAGGTCAGTAGGTCAAATAATAGAAAAAAACCTTGTGACCTCCTAAAGGCCATATTTTCAGTGGATCTTCATGAAAGTTGGTCTGAATGTTCATCTTGATTATATCTGGGTCAAGTTCGAAACAGGTCCATGTGCGGTCAAAAACTAGGTCAGTAGGTCTAAAAATAAAAAACCTTGTGACCTCTCTAGAGGCCATACTTGTGAATGGATCTCCATAAAAATGGGTCAGAATTTTCATCTTGATGATATCTAGGTCAAGTTCGAAAGTGGGTCACGTGCCTTCAAAAAGGGTAGGTCATAGGTCAAATAATGAAAAAATTTTTGTGACCTCTCTAGGGGCCATATTTTTCATGGGATCTGTATGAAAGTTGGTCTGAATGTTTATCTTGCTGATATCTAGGTCAAGTTTGAAACTGGGTCAACTGCGATCAAAAACTAGGTCAGTAGGTCTTGAAATAGAAAAACCTTGTGACCTCTCTAGAGGCCATACCCTTGAATGGATCTTCATGAAAATTGGTCAGAATGTTCATCTTGATGATATCTAGATCAAGTTTGAAACTGGGTCTCGTGCCTTAAAAAACTAGGTCAATAGGTCAAATAATAGAAAAACCTTGTGACCTCTCTAGAGACCATATTTTTCAATGGATCTTCATGAAAATTGGTCAGAATTTTTATCTTGATAATATCTAGGTCAATTTCCCAAAACTGGGTCACATGAGCTCAAAAACTAGGTCACTATGTCAAATAATAGAAAAAACGACGTCATACTCAAACTGGATCATGTGGGAAGAGGTGAGCGATTCAGGACCATCATGGTCCTCTTGTTTACATTTTTTTTCACTGAAGACAGTATCTTTGACTCTACTGGAGGCAGCTTAAACAAGAAAAGTATTTCAAATATGTTTTTGTTGGGGATATAAATCCCCTTTAGAGATAACTGTACACTCAACAAAATTCCTAATCGGTCAGGATATATTTGTATTAATATTTTGTCAATAATGCAGGTATTTAGTCATACATGTGATCTCCCGCGCGGGAGGATCAAAATCCCGATTTTTTCACCTTGCCTCCCGTCTCCCGAACAAAACCATAATTCTCCCGCTTTTCAAAAAAAACAAACAAAAAAACAATATTATGACTGGGTTGATAATTACCAAGGAGTGCCAAACATGTTTACACAGTAAATCAAAGTGTCACCGGCTGTTGTGTATTATACATGTTTGACACACATGTAGCTGGAGGAAAAAGTTGTATTTCACAGGTGAATTTTGATAACATGATTGTTTGTTTTGATAAGGGATTAGACAAGCAGGGCCTTTTCCACCTGTCTCAATGCCAATTAGGCTCCATTTTTAGCTCACCTGTCACAAAGTGACAAGGTGAGCTTTTGTGATCGCGCGGTGTCCGTCGTCCGTCCGTAAACTTTTGCTTGTGACCACTCGAGAGGTCACATTTTTCATGGGATCTTTATGAAAGTTGGTCAGAATGTTCATCTTGATGATATCTAGGTCAGGTTCGAAACTGGGTCACGTGCGGTCAAAAACTAGGTCAGTAGGTCTAAAAATAGAAAAACCTTGTGACCTCTCTAGAGGCCATATATTTCACATCTTCATGAAACTTGGTCAGAATGTTCACCTTGATGATATCTAGGTCAAGTTCGAAACTGGCTCACGTGCCATCAAAAACTAGGTCAGTAGGTCTAAAAATAGAAAAACCTTGTGACCTCTCTAGAGGCCATATATTTCACAAGATCTTCATGAAAATTGGTCAGAATGTTCACCTTGATAATATCTAGGTCTAGTTCGAAACTGGGTCATCTGCCGTCAAAAACTAGGTCAGTAGGTCAAATAATAGAAAAACCTTGTGACCTCTCTAGAGGCCATATTTTTCATGGGATCTGTATGAAAGTTGGTCTGAATGTTCATCTTGATGATATCTAGGTCAAGTTCGAAACTGGGTCATGTGCGGTCAAAAACTAGGTCAGTAGGTCTAAAAATAGAAAAACCTTGTGACCTCTCTAGAGGCCATATATTTCATGACATCTTCATGAAAATTGGTCAGAATGTTCACCTTGATGATATCTAGGTCAAGTTCGAAAGTGGGTCACGTGCAGTCAAAAACTAGGTCAGTAGGTCAAATAATAGAAAAAAAACTTGTGACCTCTCTAGAGGCCATATTTTTCATGGGATCTGTATGAAAATTGGTCTGAATGTTCATCTTGATGATGTCTAGGTCAAATTTAAAAGTGGGTCACGTGCCATAAAAAACTAGGTCAGTAGGTCAAATAATAGAAAAACCTTGTGACCTCTCTAAAAGCCATATTTTTCATGGGATCTGTATGAAAATTGGTCTGAGTGTTCATCTTGATGATATCTAGGTCAAGTTCGAGACAGGGTCATGTGCGGTCAAAAACTAGGTCATTAGGTCTAAAAATAGAAAAACCTTGTGACCTCTCTAGAGACCATACTTGTGAATGGATCTCCATAAAAATTGGTCAGAATGTTCACCTTGATGATATCTAGGTCAAGTTTGAAACTGGGTCACGTACCATAAAAAACTAGGTCAGTAGGTCAAATAATAAAAAAACCTTGTGACCTCTCTAGAGGCCATACTTTTCATGGGATCTGTATGAAAGTTGGTCTGAATGTTCATCTTGATGATATCTAGGTCAAGTTTGAAACTGGGTCAACTGCAGTCAAAAACTAGGTCAGTAGGTCTAAAATTATTAAAATCTTCTGACCTCTCTAGAGACCATATTTTTCAATGGATCTTCATGAAAATTGGTCAGAATTTTTATCTTGATAATATCTAGGTCAAGTTCAAAACTGGGTCACATGAGCTAAAAAACTAGGTCACTATGTCAAATAATAGAAAAAACGACGTCATACTCAAAACTGGGTCATGTGGAAAGAGGTGAGCGATTCAGGACCATCATGGTCCTCTTGTTTACCAATTTGAAGCAAAAAACTCCCAGTCATAAAAAATAATTCCCAGCTGAAATAATTTTTTGATTATTCAAAGAAAAGTTTTGTTCGGTAATAAAATCACATAAATAATTGTTGGAAAAAAACAACCCATTACTATTTTTAGAACATGAGTGTTACTTCCCCTTATGCAGTAACGCCATTTTCTTCCAATGTTTACCAAATTAATTTGCTCCTAAAATCAGACTTATTTTATTGAAAATTGGATGAAAACATACACTCATTTATTTGGTAACATCAATCTACATTATTTTGGTAAGGGTAAATACATGTTGATGCATTTCTGTTTTCTGTTTTTCATGTCAAAATCATTAATGATCAGTTTTTTTTATACGAAAGTGGGTGGGGTAAGGAGTTTACATAATTCATGAGTTGTGTTCTGACTAATGTAGAGCTTCTTTTTTAGCTCACCTGTCACAAAGTGACAAGGTGAGCTTTTGTGATCGCCCAGCGTCCGTCGTCCGTCCGTCCGTCAGTCAGTCCGTCCGTCCGTGCGTGCGTCAGTCCGTAAACTTTTGCTTATGACCACTCTAGGGGTCACATTTTTCATGGGATCTTTATGAAAGTTGGTCAGAATGTTCATCTTGATGATATCTAGGTCAAGTTCGAAACTGGGTCAAGTGCCATCAAAAACTAGGTCAGTAGGTCTAAAAATAGAAAAACCTTGTGACCTCTCTAGAGGCCATATTTTTCACAAGATCTTCATGAAAATTGGTCAGAACGTTCACCTTGATGATGATATCTAGGTCAAGTTCGAAACTGGGTCACGTGCCATCAAAAACTAGGTCAGTAGGTCAAATAATAGAAAAACCTTGTGACCTCTCTAAAGGCCATATTTTTCATGGGATCTGTATGAAAGTTGGTCTGCATGTTCATCTTGATGATATCTAGGTCAAGTTCGAAACTGGGTCACGTGCAATCAAAAACTAGGTCAGTAGGTCTAAAAATAGAAAAACCTTGTGACCTCTCTAGAGGCCATATATTTCATGAGATCTTCATGAAAATTGGTCAGAATGTTCACCTTGATGATACCTAGGTCAAATTCGAAAGTGGGTCACGTGCCATCAAAAACTAGGTCAGTAGGTCAAATAATAGAAAAACCTTGAGACCTCTCTAGAGGCCATATTTTTCATGGGATCTGTATGAAAGTTGGTCTGAATATTCATCTTGATGATGTCTAGATCAAGTTCGAAAGTGGGTCACGTGCCTTCAAAAACTAGGTCAGTAGGTCAAATAATAGAAAAACCTTGTGACCTCTCTAAAGGCCATATTTTTCATGGGATCTGTATAAAAGTTGGTCTGAATGTCCATCTTGATGATATCTAGGTCAAGTTCGAAACAGGGTCATGTACGGTCAAAAACTAGGTCAGTAGGTCTAAAAATAGAAAAACCTTGTGACCTCTCTAGAGGCCATACTTGTGAATGGATCTCCATAAAAATTGGTCAGAATGTTCATCTTGATGATATCTAGGTCAAGTTAGAAAGTGGGTCACGTGCCTTCAAAAAATAGGTCATTAGGTCAAATAATGAAAAAACGTTGTGACCTCTCTAGAGGCCATATTTTTCATGGGATCTGTATGAAAGTTGGTCTGAATGTTTATCTTGATGATATATAGGTCAAGTTTGAAACTGGGTCAACTGCAATCAAAAACTAGGTCAGTAGATAATGAAATAGAAAAACCTTGTGACCTCTCTAGAGGCCATACCCTTGAACGGATCTTCATGAAAATTGGTCAGAATGTTCACCTTGATGATATCTAGGTCAAGTTTGAAACTGGGTCACGTGCCTTAAAAAACGAGGTCAGTAGGTCAAATAATAAAAAAAAACTTGTGACCTCTCTAGAGGCCATACTTTTCATGGAATCTGTATGAAAGTTGGTCTGAATGTTCATCTTGATGATATCTAGGTCAGTTTCAAAACTGGGTCACGTGCAGTCAAAAACTAGGCCAGTAGGTATAAAAATAGAAAAACCTTGTTACCTCGAAACTGGGTCAACTGCGGTCAAAAACTAGGTCAGTAGGTCTAAAATTATTAAAATCTTTTGACCTCTCTAGAGGCCATATTTTTCAATGGATCTTCATGAAAATTGATCTGAATGTTCACCTTGATGATATCTAGGTCAAATTCGAAACTGGGTCACGTGCGGTCAAAAACTAGGCCAGTAGGTATAAAAATAAAAAAACCTTGTGACTTCTCTAGAGGCCATATTTTTCATGAGATCTTCACGAAAATTAGTGAGAATGTTCACCTTGATGATATCTAGGTAAAGTTCAAAACAGGGTCACGTACCTTCGAAAACTAGGTCAATAGGTCAAATAATAGAAAAACCTTGTGTCCTCTCTAGAGTCCATATTTTTCAATGGATCTTTATGAAAATTGGTCAGAATTTTTATCTTGATAATATCTAGGTCAAGTTCAAAACTGGGTCACATGAGCTCAAAAACTAGGTCACTATGTCAAATAATAGAAAAAAACGACGTCATACTCAAAACTGGGTCATGTGGGAAGAGGTGAGCGATTCAGGACCATCATGGTCCTCTTGTTTTTTCAGTCCTCGAGTAGAATAATGTTAATGCATGTTCACCACCATTTCAGATCTAAATTGAGACTTTGTTTCTACAAATTTAATCTGTTAAGAAAGTTTAAAGTTAGAACAAGAGGGAGTGCTCGACTTTTCTGTGATTGACTCTGAATTAAAGCTTTGCCAGTTAAAGGGGCAATTAAAGCTTTGCCAGTAAAAGGGGCATAATAGTCAATAGCTTTGAATGTAACAGAGATACTGGACATTATATAAAACTTTAACCAAAAAATGTAAGTAAAAAAGTGGCATAACTCTGAACAATTAAAATTCAAATGAAGAGTTATGAGGATTGTTTCTTCTGGGGTAGACTTATGCGTTATTGTGTGGCCTAAAATGTTGGGTTTTGTCTCTAAGTTCTGTGTCCACGCGCTTAATTTATGTCGATAAAAAACCTCCAGTTTTGAGACCCCAACTCCAGCTGAAAAATGGCAAACCTCCAGTTTTGGGATTCTGAACTTATCACATGTATTTACACGAAATTTCACATGCGGACATTTGAATAGGTACTGCAGCTAATTATTAATTTAGTTTTGGTGACTCATGGCCAAAGTAACAGCATTAGGCATTTTGCCTAATATTGGATATTTTGCATGTGCACCAACATGCACGTGTTCGTTTACAATTTTGGCATTACTGACGAAAGTCCAACCAGAAAAACACATATTATGGTGAAATTGACACAAGAGCAATGGGATCGAGCTGTTGGAATGTTGCTAGCTGGGATACATTTACGGCACGTGTGTTATTGTTTTTACAATTTCAATAGAATTTTGATGTTATTTGTTTGTAACTGTTACTTTGATGGTTATTTCCATTTGTAACCTTATTTCTGTTTACAAGAACCTTCACTCATTGGTTATCTACCATCTGCGCACTTTTTCCGAAATTTAACCAAAGTACAATTCATTGAAATGACCGATTTTGAATTTTGTTGTATAATTCCGACAGCCCGACGCGTTTCTCTTGTGTCAGTTTAAGGATGATATGTGTTTTTCTAGTAGGACTTTCGTCAGTAATGCCAAAAGTGTTAATTAACACGTGCATACTGGTGCACATGCCATGCACGTGCAAAATATGCTAAATTGGCCAAAACGCCTAAAGCGGTTACTTTGGCGGTGAGTCGGTCAAAAATAAATCAATAATTAGCTACAGTACCTATTTAAATGTCGGTATGTGAAATTTCATGTAAATACTTGCATTATTAACAAAATAGTAATACAATAAAAACTGACCAATTAGGAATTTTGTTGAGTGTAGATATAAAAGATGATTTACTGTGAGCAGTGGACAGCACCTACTGATTTTTTAGCTCACCTTGTCACGAAGTGACAAGGTGAGCTTTTGTGATCGCGCAGTGTCTGTCGTCCGTCCGTCCGTGCGTAAACTTTTCCTTGTGACATCTCTAGAGGTCACATTTTTCATGGGATCTTTATGAAAATGGGTCAGAATGTTCATCTTGGTAAATTCTAGGTCAAGTTTGAAACTGGGTCACGTGCCGTCAAAAACTAGGTCAGTCGGTCTAAAAATAGAAAAACCTTGTGACCTCTCTAGAGGCCATAATTTTCAATGGATCTTTATGAAAATTGGTCAGAATGTTCACCTTGATGATATCTAGGTCAAGTTCGAAACTGGGTCACGTGCCTTAAAAAACTAGGTCAGTAGGTCTTAAAATAGAAAAACCTTGTGACCTCTCTAGAGGCCATATATTTCACAAGATCTTCATGAAAGTTAGTCAGAACGTTCACCTTGATGATATCTAGGTCAAGTTCGAAACTGGGTCACGTGCCATCAAAAACTAGGTCAGTAGGTCAAATAATAGAAAAACCTTGTGACCTCTCTAAAGGCCATATTTTTCATGGGATCTGTATGAAAGTTGGTCTGAATGTTCATCTTGATGATATCTAGGTCAGTTTCGAAACTGGGTCACGTGCGGTCAAAAACTAGGTCAGTAGGTCTAAAAATAGAAAAACCTTGTGACCTCTCTAGAGGCCATATATTTCATGAAATCTTCATGAAAATTGGTCAGAATGTTCACCTTGATGATATCTAAATCAAGTTCGAAAGTGGGTCACGTGCCTTCAAAAACTAGGTCAGTAGGTCAAATAATAGAAAAACCTTGTGACCTCTCTAGAGGCCATATTTTCCATGGGATCTGTATGAAAGTTGGTCTGAATGTTCATCTTGATGATATCTAGGTCAAGTTTGAAAGTGGGTCACGTGCCATCAAAAACTAGGTCAGTCGGTCAAATAATAGAAAAACCTTGTGACCTCTCTAAAGGCCATATTTTTCAATGGATCTTCATGAAAGTTGGTCTGAATGTTCATCTTGATGATATCTAGGTCAAGTTCGAAACAGGGTCATGTGCAGTCAAAAACTAGGTCAGTAGGTCAAATAATAGAAAAACCTTGTGACCTCTCTAGAGGCCATACTTGTGAATGGATCTCCATAAGAATTGGTCAGAATGTTCATCTTGATGATATCTAGATCAAGTTCGAAAGTGGGTCACGTGCCATCAAAAAGTAGGTCAGTAGGTCAAATAATGAAAAAATGTTGTGACCTCTCTTAGAGGCCATATTTTTCATGGGATCTTTATGAAAGTTGGTCAGAATGTTCATCTTGATGATATCTAGGTCAAGTTTGAAACTGGGTCAACTGCGATCAAAAACTAGGTCAGTAGGTCTTGAAATAGAAAAACCTTGTGACCTCTCTAGAGGCCATACCCTTGAATGGATCTTCATGAAAATTGGTCAGAATGTGCACCTTGATGATATCTAGGTCAAGTTTGAAACTGGGTCATGTGCCTTAAAAAACTAGGTCAATAGGTCAAATAATAGAAAAACCTTGTGACCTCTCTAGAGACCATATTTTTCAATGGATCTTCATGAAAATTGGTCAGAATTTTTATCTTGATAATATCTAGGTCAAGTTCAAAACTGGGTCACATGAGCTCAAAAACTAGGTCACTATGTCAAATAATAGAAAAAACGACGTCATACTCAAAACTGGATCATGTGGGAAGAGGTGAGCGATTCAGGACCATCATGGTCCTCTTGTTTATCATTTTAACTTGGCTGTTAGTGTTATTTAATATTGGACATTGACAAGCTATTGGGAGGTGTGGTATTTGTTCATTTATTTAGATTCTGATATACTATGTGAACTGAAGCTGAAAATGTCAGGCCACAAGTCAAGCAAGAAATTCCAGATACAGTTTAAATTTCAGTACATGAAGTTTAATTCAACCAGATCATATTATGTATCAAATGATGACACGGGTAATTTACCTATTTCATAGCATTTTATACTGTACAAAACGCTTTTTGTTTTAAAGGATGACAAAGGAGATGTTATCACTGTCTTTGTGCCAAATATGTGTTCCTTTTTAGCTCACCTGTCACAAAGTGACAAGGTGAGTTTTTGTGATCGCGCGGTGTCCGTCGTCCGTTGTCCGTCAGTCCGTGCGTCCGTGCGTCCGTAAACTTTTGCTTGTGACCACTCTAGAGGTCACATTTTTCATGGGATCTTTATGAAAATTGGTCAGAATGTTCATCTTGATGATATCTAGGTCAAGTTCGAAACTGGGTCACGTGCGGTCAAAAACTAGGTCAGTAGGTCTAAAAATAGAAAAACCTTGTGACCACTCTAGAGGTCACATTTTTCATGGGATCTTTATGAAAATTGGTCAGAATGTTCATCTTGATGATATCTAGGTCAAGTTCGAAACTGGGTCACATGCGATCAAAAACTAGGTCAGTAGGTCTAAAAATAGAAAAACCTTGTGACCACTCTAGAGGTCACATTTTTCACGGGATCTTTATGAAAGTTGGTCAGAATGTTCATCTTGATGATATCTAGGTCAAGTTCGAAACTGGGTCACGTGCCTTCAAAAACAAGGTCAGTAGGTCTAAAAATAGAAAAACCTTGTGACCTCTCTAGAGGCCATATATTTCACAAGATCTTCATGAAAATTGGTCAGAACGTTCACCTTGATGATATCTAGGTCAAGTTCAAAACTCGGTCACGTGCCATCAAAAACTAGGTCAGTAGGTCAAATATTAGAAAAACCTTGTGACCTCTCTAAAGGCCATATTTTTCATTGGATCTGTATGAAAATTGGTCTGAATGTTCATCTTTATGATATCTAGGTCAGGTTCGAAACTGGGTCACGTGCTGTCTAAAACTAGGTCAGTAGGTCTAAAAATAGAAAAACCTTGTGACCTCTCTAGAGGCCATATATTTCATGACATCTTCATGAAAATTGGTCAGAACGTTCACCTTGATGATATCTAGGTCAAGTTCGAAAGTGGGTCACGTGCCATGAAAAACTAGGTCAGTAGGTCAAATAATAGAAAAACCTTGTGACCTCTCTAAAGGCCATATTTTTCATTGGATCTGTATGAAAATTGGTCTGAGTGTTCATCTTGATGATATCTAGGTCAAGTTCGAAACAGGGTCATGTGCGGTCAAAAACTAGGTCAGTAGGTCTAAAATAGAAAAACCTTGTGACCTCTCTAGAGGCCATACTTGTGAATGGATCTCCATAAAAATTGGTCAGAATGTTCACCTTGATGATATCTAGGTCAAGTTTTAAACTGGGTCACGTGCCATAAAAAACTAGGTCAGTAGGTGAAATAATAAAAAAGACTTGTGACCTCTCTAGAGGCCATACTTTTCATGGGATCTGTATGAAAGTTGGTCTGAATGTTCATCTTGATGATATCTACGTCAAGTTCGAAACTGTGGTCAAAAACTAGGTCAGTAGGTCTAAAATTATTAAAATCTTTTGACCTCTCTAGAGGCCATATTTTTCAATGGATCTTCATGAAAATTGATCTGAATGTTCACCTTGATGATATCTAGGTCAGTTTCGAAACTGGGTCATGTGCGGTCAAAAAATAGGCCAGTAGGTATAAAAATAGAAAAACCTTGTGACCTCTCTAGAGGCCATATTTTTCATGAGATCTTCATGAAAATTAGTGAGAATGTTCACCTTGATGATATCTAGGTAAAGTTCAAAACAGGGTCACGTACCTTCGAAAACTAGGTCAATAGGTCAAATAATAGAAAAACCTAGAGACCATATTTTTCAATGGATCTTCATGAAAATTGGTCAGAATTTTTATCTTGATAATATCTAGGTCAAGTTCAAAACTGGGTCACATGAGCTCAAAAACTAGGTCACTATATCAAATAATAGAAAAAACGACGTCATACTCAAAACTGGGTCATGTGGGAAGAGGTGAGCGATTCAGGACCATCATGGTCCTCTTGTTAGATAGTCAAACCTGAGTATAAAGAGCACCATTGGTAAGGCCAAGCAGTCTATAGTTCCTGGTGGACTTTATCCACAAGTTGAATTATATTGCAAAGTGCCAGTTCAAACATTAAACTAGAGGTCTCTGATCAAAGGTAGTCTCTCGCACAGGTTTGACTATTATGTATTTCAAACATTTTTGAATTTGCAACATGTTTTAAGAACTGTTTGTTACCCATCATATTTTTACTTTAAATGTAGATTTGAATGTTATATGTATACTTTTTCACTGTGCAGATAGTAAGCGCTAATACATTCTTTATACCTTTTTGAACATTCCTTTTCAACATAGATATACACTTGAGGACTTTAAAGGTAATCAGTCACTTTTTAAGCCCCTTAATTCTTTAAATGTTGTGTTTTTAGGTGTCCAGGTAGATGTCATGCACAATTACATGGTTAGAAAAACACAAAAGAATCTGTTTAATTTGTATTTTTACATTGGCATTTGATATAGGGATTTTTCATCAATCTTAACCAATAGGCATATTTTAAAACATTTTGTAATTGTTGAATAGATTTATTTCCAATGAATCTTGTTGGTAAGACTAAGATATCCAAAGGGAGGACATAATAATTTTACAAACTTATATTTCTAATAAAGTTTGGCTTAATATATAATTGTTAATGCAATAGTTCTTACATTGATATCATTCTTTAGGCAAAGGATGATTATTAACAACTGATTCTGCCTTTGCGACCAGTGTAGATCATGATCAGCCTGCATAGCTGTGCAGTCTGATCATGATCTGCACTGTTCGCCATTCTGTCAGCAGTTAATGGCACTGTCCAAATTAAAAGATGGAGAAGATCATTATAGAAATTTAGCAGGGTAAGGATTAAATTTAAATATAGACTCCATCTTGTTGGGCAACCAGGATAAGAAAATTAAATTTTTAAAATACCTCCTGTGAAAATCTGTGTATTAGTTATTCAGTGAGCACAGGTAAGTATAATCTGTCATTTGTTTAACTTTGGAACACATCTGTTCTTTGATCAAATTCTGATTAACTCCTTTAAAAAATGACTCACCAACAGGGTGCAGTTATTTCATTCTTGTAACTTGCCTACAAATATTTGATAATTACTTATTGTTATCAATTAAATCTGAACCAATATTGTGATTTCTTTTGTGATACTTTTAGTGTGACTTTTGTCAAATGTGCACAAGGGGCTCATGTTGTAATTCATGTCACACAAAATTCACAGTTCCAATTTACAAACATTTATTACATGTTGAAGGTGATTACAACCTCATGAACATTCTTTTTATGCCCCCGAAGGGAGGCATATAGTTTTTGAACCGTCTGTCGGTCTGTCAGTCTGTCCGCAATTTTCGTGTCCGGTCCATATCTTTGTCATCGATGGATGGATTTTCAAATAACTTGGCATGAATGTGTACCACAGTAAGACGACGTGTCGCGCGCAAGACCCAGGCCCGTAGCTCAAAGGTCAAGGTCACACTTAGACATTAAAGGATAGTGCATTGATGGGCGTGTCCGGTCCATATCTTTGTCATCGATGGATGGATTTTCAAATAACTTGGCATGAATGTGTACCACAGTAAGACGACATGTCGCGCGCAAGACCCAGGTCCGTAGCTCAAAGGTCAAGGTCACACTTAGACATTAAAGGATAGTGCATTGATGGGCGTGTCCAGTCCATATCTTTGTCATCCATGGATGGATTTTCAAATAACTTGGCAAGAATGTGTATCACAGTAAGACGATGTGTCGCGCGCAAGACCCAGGTCCGTAGCTCAAAGGTCAAGGTCACACTTAGACGTTAAAGGTCATATTTCATGATAGTGCATTGATGGGCGTGTCCGGTCCATATCTTTGTCATTCATGCATGGATTTTAAAATTATTGGGCATGAATGTGTACCACAGTAAGACGACGTGTCGCGCGCAAGACCCAGGTCCGTAGGTCAAAGGTCCTAAACTCTAACATCGGCCATAACTATTCATTCAAAGTGCCATCGGGGGCATGTGTCATCCTATGGAGACAGCTCTTGTTTTTCCAAATTTACTGACCTTTCATCAGCTCAGTGAGTTTTTATGATCACTTTTATGTCTGTCGGTGTTAACATTTTACATAAACAGCCTCTGAAACTACTGATCAGAACCTTTGTCTTGGACCTCTCTCAGATTTATTCAAATGGTTCCACTTGACTGAATTTAGAAGCTGCTAGAACCAGCTTAACAACAAAACCACCAAATTCTTGTGTGTACACAAAATCTTGTTGGGTCAACAACTATGTTGTGCATTGTTGGATTTTGAAAAAGCTTGGCACAAATAACCACCATAACAAGATGATGTGATGTGTGCTGATTTCAGACCCCTAGCTCTAAGTTCAAGGTCACAATTAGAGGTCAAAGGAATGTTTAATTTTTCCCGTCTTCTCTGTAACTTTTTTATGCATGCATGGTTTTCAAAGACAATATGTCACTTGTACAATCCAGACCCCTAGCTCAAAGGTTAAGGTCACACTTAAAGGTAAAAAATTTAATGTCAATTTTCTTGTCTGCATTGCAACATTTTGATGCATGCATGGATCTTCAAATCTCATTCACCATATAAAGATGAAATGTCACATTCAAGATCTCAACCCCTACCTTTAAAGTCATTGTCTCACTTACAAGTAAGAAAAAACATAATTTTTTGTGTCGGGTCTATAACTTCTGTATGAATGGATGGAGATTCATATAACTTGGCACAGACATCCACCATTACAAGATGATGTGTTGATATGCGTATGATTTACCACAAACATTCACCATAATAATACTGTGTTAAGGTATGAAAGGTCAAAATCAGCACATACAAGATTTTGTGTTGGATTTTTTGTCAGGTCTATAAAAAACCTTTATATGCATAGAAGGATATTCAAGTAACTTGGTACAAAATTTCACCATAACAAAATGATAAAATATTTAATAATTCAGTGGTGAAATAAATATGTACAGTTGTGTTCCAGTCAGTAACTTCAGTATACATTTTCTATTGTCTAAGGTGCTGTATCTCACAGGACTCGCACTTCTGTGTCCTTACAACACATAGTGAGAGCATCTGTATCCTATGGACACATTTCTAGTTTTGAATATTGTTTATTTGTATTAAAAAATATGCTCTCATAATGTAACCAATTTTGAACCATGGAACTCGGGGTGAGAATCATGGTGAACCATGGAACTCAGGTGAGCAATTTAGGGCGATCACCGTGTTAAATTAAGGGTGCTAGAATATTTATCAACTCTTATTCTTATTCTTGTCAAAAGTAGGCATTTCTAAGAATCTTTTATTGAAACTCTGTAATGTGAAAAGATCAATCAAAGCCCAGATAAACAGTACTGAGAATCACTGAAACTATACTTCCGTATGTTCTGTGTTTCCACATTTGACACAACATGTGAACATTTTAAATGGTCAATGTCAGCTATGTCAGCTTTTCACAATGCAAAAATCAACCAGACCTTTTATCATTTGAAACAGTGGTTAATTTATTTATCTTTTAATGGACTAATGACTTTAAGGAATATTCAGTATTCTTTTCTGATGTCGAAATCACTGTATATCCAAATAAGATTAATCTGGAGATGAGCTTCTTGAGCCATAGTCACAGCATATACATTGTAATTACATCTAGACTCTTATTTATTAAGATCATTCTGAAAATCTTCATGAATAAAATTTTTCAAATGTTTGGATGAATCTTTATAAAGTCCTGGAGTGTATATAAATGTATCACATGCTTTAAAATGGCTACAACCTCGTGATTTAGTAGTGGTACTAGCTGAGAACACCTGCATCTTGGTATCAGAATAAATATATTTCACAATTAAACCAGGAGTATTTTATTGCCAAGCAATAGTGTCTGTAAGCTCAAATGGATTCTGAAAACTGAATAGTCGAAGTAATAATGAACCAATTAAATCAAATAGTTTTTAAGTCCAGTGCCATTCAACATTTTCTAAATAAGCCAGAGAGAATATTTGTTCACTGTTTTGCTGTTCATGTAGACAGTACACATTTGTTTTGTCTGGGAAAAATTTTCCATTCACAGCCTTTACTACTTCATTTTCAGACTACATACTCATTTAACATGCTTCTAATTGTGACAAAGAGATTGTGTTTTTTCTTTGTGTTCTTCTGGAAATAAAAGTTCAGCACAACTGACAGAAAGCTTGTTTGTTTTTGTGTTTCATTAATAGACACTTCAAGATACTGATCCATGCAATTGTCATTTCCCCATTGAACTGTTTGAACAGCAAAATGGCTATTTTTCAGGCCTGAACAATGATAAAATGATCTCGTTTTCAGTACCATTTATATACATAACCTATTATGTGATCTTCTGTGGATTGTCCCAGCGGCTCTGGAATTACAAACATTGACAGTGACTTTCTTACTTTATCCAATGATGACGAAACTGGGTCACAATGATTAGGGACATAATATCTCAGTCAAATTCAATAAACATCCAGATTGTCCAGTAGCTTTGGAGTTATGGTCCTTGAATAGCTACAAACTGAAAATTGACAGACTAGTAGTTCTCAGCTAATGTTCATCAAACTTGGCCACAACATTCATTGGCATAGTATCTAATTCAGTTTCGATAACCAGTTGGGTTCATCCAATTCTCTCTGGAGTAATTGCCCTTGAATTATACAAAATTTTGAAAATGGACAGTATCTGCTCTTTAACTTGAGCAGTTCTTATCTAATGTTAACCAAACTGGGTCACCGCCTCGGTAGCCTAGTGTCATGCCAAAGATGTAAAAAAATGGTACTAGTAGCTTCCTCTCTTGGCACTCAGCATTAAAAGTGGATATTGCTAGAACTAGTCGGCCCAGTGTGACTGGGTGGGGTATAATATCACTTGTCTATGGCAGGATATTCCAGTGTGGCAGCACAATATAGATGGACTGCTAGAAGCAGTCAGCATTGTTCATATAACTGAAAAGTTGTTGAAAAAGATACTTAACCTGAACACATACACCAAACTGGGTCACATTGTCTAAGGGCATAAAACCAAGTTTTATAACTCTAGATTATCATTATGGCTCATGAGTTATAGCCTTTGAATTACTAAGAAGAGCTGCCAGAATGACAGTTTGAAAAACTTCTTAAATGTTTACAAAGATATTAAATGATAGCTGTAAGGATAAGAAATGTAAAAAAAAAAAAAAGAGGGCGATAGTGTTTCTTAAATCACAAAACTAGGTATTTGACACAGATTCATAAAATACTGACCATTGTGTTGAGAATAAAAAACATAAAACAGGTTAAGTGCCTTCCTTTCAACAATGGAAGAGGACCTTCCCAGAATACCAAGGACCAAGTTTAATCAAGATAATAAGCAGTTCAAGGGAAAATGTCATTTAAAGTTCTTTCTACTTTAGCTCTAATGTATGCTTGATGGGGTCAAGTTCCCATATTACAGACCAACTTTGATAAATATTTATCAAGCACTTCATGAGAAGAAGTTGTTTAATATCTAGTGTCCCCAAATAGGCTAAAATGAAGGTATGCTACATACCAAGTCTTATAAAGATTTATTAAGGGATGCATGAGAAGTAGTATAAAGCACAGGCACTTAAAGATCTAACAATAAATATATAAGCATTATCATATCCCACCCACTTAATATACTATCTCTTCATAGTGTTTTAAGGTCATTCCATTTCTAGCTGTAGTGGAATTTGGAACGGACCATGTGTCATATAAACAAATTCAGGACTGGACATTATAAAGACGTAACAAACCAAGTTTTGATGAAGAGCCATCAAGTAGTTTATGAGAGTGAGTGAGTTGGGTTTTACGGCGATTCGACACAAAATGGTCATATATTGCTGAAAAGTCGTACTGCAAACACCAACTGTAAAGCATAAACATTTATGTAAAAATGTAAAAAATGAATGAGTTGGGTTTTACGGCAAATCTACACAAAAAGGTCATATATTGCCTAGAAGTTAAATGGAAGAATAGTGGAACCTAGAATGGGCCAATGTCACATTTTGACAGATTTTAGAGCGGACCTTACAATGATGATACAAATCAAGTTTGAAGATCTTTCAAGTGGTTCATGAGCAGAAGTTGTTAAAAGGTTTTTCTATTTTTAGCTCTAGTGACCAGATGCCCCATTTAAGGAGATTTTAGCCTTGTCTAGTTATAAAGTGGACACCATTTTCAGTCTGAAGGTAACTTGTGTCTAGAAATGAAATAATTACCAGTAATCAGGTCCCTGTCACCTTTACACCGATCTCAAAATCAAGAGGGATGACTTGTACTAAGTAATCTTACAGAGTATGAAGTCTGTAGCTATTATATTTATTTTTAAATAGTCTGTTAATGGCAATGCTGACGGATGACCAGCTATCAACAAAACACTATGTCTAGTTTTTTAGCTCACCTGAGCTGTAGGCTCATGGTGAGCTTTTGTGACCGCTCAATGTCCATCGTCAGTCATCCGTCTGTCAACATTTTCTAAAAATATCTTCTTGAAAACCACTGGGCAGAGTTACACCAAACATCACAGGAATGATCCTTGGGTGGCACCCTTTCAAAATTATTCATAGAATTGAATTCTATGCAGAACTCTGGTTGCCAAGGCAACCGAAAGGAAAAACTTTAAAAATCTTCTTGTCCAAAACGACAAGGCATAGAGCCTTGATATTTGGCATGTGACATCATCTTATGGTCCTGTATTTAGATTGTTCAAAATTGTGCCCCTAGGAGGAAAAGAGGCCCCGCCCTGGGGGTCACAAATTTTTCATAGACTAATATAGGAAATTTTTTTATAACTCTTGTCTAAAACCACATGACCAAGGCCTTTGATATTTGCTATGTATAATTGCCTTGTGGTCTACCAGAATTGTTCACATTATAACCCTGGGGTGAAAAAAGGCCCTGCCCGGGGGAGGGGGGGGTCTCAAGTTTAACATAGACTTATATAGGAAAAAAACTTTAAAAATCTTCTTGCCTGAAACTGCAATGCCTAGGCTTTTGATATTTGATATGTAGCATTGCCTAGTGGATCTTGAACAAGATTATTCAAATTATGTCCCTGGGGTGAAAAAGAGGCCCTGTCCTGGGTGTAACTTGTTATATGAGTTATATAGGAATAAATACTTCAAAAATTATCAGATCATATTTCCTAGACTGTTTAATTATAATACTTGATGACCCAAAGCGATCAGGGGTCACTTGACTGTGACCTTGACCTACTTTCTTGTTTTAAGCTCACCTGAGCACAAAGTGCTCAAAGGTGAGGTTCAGTGATCACCCTGTGTCCGGCGGCGTCCGTCGTCCGTACGTCCTCAACAATTTGACTGTTAACACTCTAGAGGTCACATTTTTGGCCTAATCTTAATGAAACTTAGTCGGAATGTTACCCTCGATAAAATCGTGGACAAGTTCGATATTGGGTCATCTGGGGTCAAAAACTAGGTCACCAGGTCAAATCAAAGGAAAAGCTTGTTAACACTCTACAGAGGTCACAATTTTGGCCCAATCTTAATGAAACTTTGTCAGAATGTTACCCTCAATAAAATCTTGGACGAGTTCGATATTGGGTCACCTGGGGTCAAAAACTAGGTCACCAGGTCAAATCAAAGGAAAAGCTTGTTAACACTCTAGAGGTCACAATTTTGGCCCAATCTTAATGAAACTTGGTCAGAATGTAACCCATAATAAAATCTCGGGAGGAAAAGGTTTCGGAAATTGTTATTGGGCCACCTTTAGGATATGTCTCAAAAAAACTAAGGTCATCCAGGTCAAAATCAAATCAGGAAAAGCTGTTAACACTTTAGAGGCCACATTTATGACCGTATCTTTATGAAACTTGGTCAGAATGTTAATCTTGATGATCTTTAGGTCAATAGGTCAGCTGAGCGATACAGGGCCTTCATGGCCCTCTTGTTTAAGATACAGCCTTGAAATTTGGATGATATGTACAGTTTTGCACACGGATCTTAAAACTGATTTTCAGTGACCATGAATATGACCTACTGACCTACCGTCTAATTATTTAGCATCAGTTTGCCATTTTAAACATGTGGCTCATATTACTCAGGTGAGCGATTTAGGGTCATCATGACCCTCTTGTTTCAAAACTGATGACAGGAAAATAGTAAAAAAATGTAACTCAACCTGGGGATTTGATTGTGACTTCATCAAGTATCAGCATGGCCCATGAAAAAGTATTCATTTGTGTCACATATTGCTCAAAAACTTTATAAGAGACGTAAAACTTTGTAGAAATGTTGATCAGCATATAAAATTGTCAACTTTGGCATTAGCAGGTTGATGTTTATCTCTTGCAAACTAAAATTTGAAATTCATGAAAAAAGCCCTCTCTCAAACAGACCAGTTCATAACAGATCTGATGCTAAAATTTGTGTAGATTTCATGATTCAGAGACCTGGGAAAGAAAACAATTACTACCCTCGGATGCAAGGAAAGAAAAATGTTGTGATCATGACCTTTGACTTTCAACTGTGATCTTGACCTTGAAGTTAATGATCTGGATTGTTCACTCTGCATATCATCTTGACAAGGTTAACAATTGATGCTAGTTTTTTGAAAATCCTTCCAATTGTTAAGATGTGGAGCCAACAGAAATTTGAGCTACTTTAATGGACAGGTGTGACCTTGACCTTGAACCTACTGACCTGACTTGTGCACTCTGCATGTCATCTGGCTAAGGTTAACTGGTGCTAGTTTGATAAAATTCATTTCAGTGATTAAGAAGATATTGGGCAGACACAAATTTGAGCTATCTGATTTTTGACCTCCAAGTATAACCTTGACCTTTGACCTGGGTTTTGTGTTGTGTGTCCTTTTGATGAGGTAAATATTTGATGCCAGTTATATTAAAATCTTCCAAATTATATACAAGATATGGAGTGGAATTTAAGCTATATGATCTTAGGCCTCCAGGTGTGACCTTGGACTAAAAGACCTGGATTATGTGCTCTGCACATTGTCTTGATGAGGTAAACCACTGTTTCTAGTTTTATAAAAATCTTTAAAGCAGTGTCGACACAAAGTTAAGCTATCTGACATCTGACCTCAGAATGTGCCCTTGAACTTTGACCTAGTGACCTGGGATGTGTGCTCTGCACGTCATACTGATGAGGATAATAACTGGAAATCTTTCCCAGAAGTTAAGACAAGAGGGCCATGATGGCCCTGTATCGCTCACCTGAGTACCATTGCTCAAAATGATATGATCAAGTTTTGACATAGAGCACAGAGGCATCCCTCATTAAATATCATCAGGATAAACATTTTCTAAACAGTCCCTTTTGACCTAGTCAGGGCCAATTTCCATACCAAAGTTTGAGGGCCCTAGGCTCAAATGCGCATTTTTGTACTAACTGACTTCCTTACCCGGAGACTTATAACATTTAAAACATCTCATTAGTGCTGGAGTTATTCGTTACATAAAATAAGGGAGGTAATTTGTCATAAATTCAGTCAAACGTATGTCGGTCCTCTGGGTGGCACAATGACATTTTAAATCGATCTTCATTGGTTACTGAGATAACCATTTAACTTGAAACAAAGGGAGGTAATTTGACATAAAATCAGTCCATAGCTATCTACCTGATTGCCTAATCCCAATTAAGACAATAATGAATTTCAAATGAGTTCTATAATATTTACCGAGATAAATCCATTTTTATTAAAATCAGGGGAGGTAATCATGCATTGGTATATGCATGTAGAAGATACAGAGTACAAGCCTATACAACAATATATTAGTAAAGTATTCATATCGTTAAATGTTCAATCAAGAGTTATCTAATATGGACTTTTTCTTACCATGGAAGACATAAATAACGTTTCAAACCAATCTCATTAGAAGCTGCTAAGGTGTATTCATTTAGAAAAAATAAAGGGGGGTTTAATTTGTCATAAATTCAGTCAATATGTATCTTCACTGATTGTCCAAAGTCCATCTGTTGACATAAATGAAATTTCGGTCAGTATCTTCATTAGTTACGGAGATATACCCATTTTAATTTGAAATAAAGGGAGGTAATTTGACATAAAATCAGTCCATAGTTATCTACCCTGATTGTCTCAGTGCAAGTTTGATTAAATTCAAATCATAAATGAAGCTGCTATTGTGCAGACAAAACAGATAATTCTGGCCCTATCAGGGGCCATAACTCTGGAACCTATAATGGAATCTGGCCGGTTCAAGAAAGGAACTGAGATCTTGTGGTGATACAAGTTGTGTGCAAGTTTGGTTAAAATAAAATCAACAAGAGGGCCATGATGGCCCTATATCGCTCACCTGATATCATTGCACTTGAGGACAGAAGGTTTCTCAGAAAAATATCTAAGTCCAAAGGACAGGAGCAACAAAGGGAAGGAATTTAACCAAAAAGAAAAAAAATCTTACAAAGTAGGAATGTTAAAATACACCTAAAAATTGGAGGTACCATTTCCCTGTTGTACCACAGAAAACTGGTCTAGTGTTTTCCCTACGGCCAATAATAAAAAAATTACTAAAAAAAGCTAATTTATAGTAAAGTAAAAAGGGAAGTAATTAAAAAAAAAATATTGTAAGTGGACAAAAGAAGGATCTGCCAAATAATTTTGTTGACATAAATGAAATTTCAGATCAGTATCTTCATAAATTATTTTAGTATAAAAAATTTAAATTTTTAAATAAAGGGAGGTAATTTGACATAAAATCAGTCCATAGTTATCTACCCTGATTGTCTCAGTCCAACTAATTCACAATAATGAAATTTCAAATAAGTCCTGTAAGTACTTACTGATATAAATCCATTTTGATTACAATCAGGGGAGGTAAACAGATATAAAATAACTCTGGAACATATGATTGGATCGATTTGTCATGGAACCCAAGATTTATTTTTGCTGAAGATTTTTTGGAAGTTTGTATCAAATAAAACCCATAATGAAGTCTCTTAGGGCTGCAAAACCCCAAAACCCAAATTTTGGAATTTAAGGGGCCATAACTCGGGAACCCAGAGGGGAATTTGGGCCCAGTTGAAGAAAGGGAAAGCAAGATCAGTGGTATACAATTTGGGTTCAATTTTGGTTAAAATCAAATCATAAATGAAGTGGCTATTGTGCGACAAGGTCAAAATAGCTTTTTTTGGCCCTTTCAGGGGCCTAACTCTAGAACCCTTTGGGGCTCGGCCGGTTCAAGAAAGGAACCGAGATCTTATGGGACAAAAGTTTTGTGCAAGTTTGATAAATTCAAATCAAAATGAAGCTGCTATTGTGAGACAAGGCAAAATAGTTTTAATTTTGGGCCCTTTTTCAGGGGCCATAATTTGGAACCCAAAGGAATCGCCAGTTCAAGAAAGGACCCGAGATCTTTGGTGATACAAGTTGTGGAAATTTTGGTTTAAAATCAAATCATAAATGAAGCTGCTATTGTGCAGACAGGCAAAATAGCAAATTTCGGGCCCCTTTCAGGGCCAAACTCGGGAACCCAAAAGGAATCGGGCCTTCAAAAAAGGGAAACCCCAGATCTTATGGTGATACAAGTTGTGTCCCATTTTGAAAAAATTCAAATCAAAATAAAGCTCTATTGTGAGAAAAGGGTCAAAATAGCAAATTTTTGGGCCCCTTTTAGGGGCCTAAAGGGAACCCATAAGGGGATCTGACCAGTTCAAAAAAGGGAAACCGTGTTTTTGGGTGAACAAGTTGTTGAAAGTTTGGGTTTAAAATAAAATCATAAATAAAACCCACTATGTGCAGACAAGAAATTGTTGACGGACGCACGAGAGCAGGCCTGATACGGACGACGGACGAAGGGTGATCACAAAACTCCCTTTCCTATGTAAAAGGTGAGCAAAAATAAAGGCTTTTGTGCAGACAGGCAAATAGAAAATTTTCTGGTCCTTTCGGGGCCCCTAACTCTAAAACCCATAAGGATTGGCCATTTCAAAAAAGGGAACCAAATTTTTTGGTGATCAAGTTGTGTGAAAGTTTAGAAAAAAATCAAATCATAAATAAAGGCTACTGTGCAGAAAAGGGTCAAAATAGCTAATTTTGTCCCTTTCGGGGGGGCCATAATTTGGGAAACCCCTAAGGGATCTGACCAGTTCAAGAAAGGAACCAAGATTTTTTAAGGCAATAAAAGTTGTGGCAAGTTTGGTTAAAATAAAAAAAAAATAAAATCCTATGTGCAACAAGAAATTTTGACGGACGCACAGACAAAAAGTGTACAAAAGCTCACCTTGTACTATGTGACAGGTGAGCTAAAATAGAAGCAGACAAGAAAAAAGGGGAAAAGGCCAATGGAGGAAAACGACTCCAATATCCCCCCCATAACTGGTATTGGGGTTAAAAAAAATCGTTCAAAAAACTTTTTTCAAACAACCTTTTATTCAAAAACGCAACAGAGTTTTTTTTTAAAAGGATGTCCCCCAAAAGAAATATCTTTTAAAATCACTTTAAAATACCTTTACTGAAACCACTGTGCATGCGCTAAATTACACCAAAAAGACCCCCATACACAGTTGGAGTAAAACTAGCAAGAAATTTGGGAAATTTTGGTAATTCAAGGGGGCCCTAATTCCCAAATGCCTAGGCCCATTTTGGGTAATTACGAACTTTGGGCCCAGCCTTATTGGCGCACATTTTGTTGAATTTGGGAAAATCAAAGAAAATGTTCGACTTGAGTGCGGACAACTTTGTGACACCAGACAGACACAGACTGGAGTAAATCAATTGCTCCCACACCCCTGTGTGGTGGGGGACATAAATATAATTTGGTTATAAGTTATTGAAGATATTCATATGTCAAAAAGTCTGTAAGAAGTGTAGGTAAATTAAGTTTATCTATGTGCTTCAGATGACGTCTTCCAAGACTTGTCCGGATAACTTGTCTGCACAGAAACTTCAAACTTCTTGGATTAGCTGCAATTATAATGGAAAGAATATAAATATCTTATTGACTTAACAATATTCAAAATTTATCTTCTTTAATCCTTGACTGTAATTCATTCAATTTTGGAAAGTGTTCAGTGATTTTTTTTCTAATCATTTAATTTCCGGAGAAAGAGTTTTCCTATTACACCTCAGCAGTGGATGGACTACCCTAGTAGATTGAAGATTAATCTGTTTAGTACTCAAAGTTCTGGGTTTAATTATTTGTTATAATATAAATAATTATATGGGCATTCTTTGTTGCCATAATAAGAAAAAAATAATAATTGCATATAACTCATTAATGGTGTCATCTCTCTCTCTTGTTTAGAGTATGGGTTTAACTAGAGTTGTCACAGGAGTGACGAATTATACCCCCACAATATGGCCTTGTCACAGAACTAAGCCAATAAGCGGAACTTGCTTGACCTTTGAACTTTTGGCCACAAAATCAATAGAGGTCATCTGCTAGTCATGATCAACCTCCCTATGAAGTTTCATGATCCTCCGCCCAAGCATTCTCAAGTTATTGTCCGTAAAAGGTTTAAATGACCTTTGACCTTTGGAACTCAAAATCAATATGGGTCATCTGCTTGACATGACCAACCTCCAGAATAAGTTTCCTGATCCTAGTCCCAAGCATTCTCAAGTTATTGTCCGAAAACTGTTTAAATGTTCTGGGTCACTGTGACCTTGACCTGTGACCTACTGACCTCAAAATCATTAGGGGGCATCTGCTAGCCATAACCAACCTCCCTATCAATTTTCATGATCCTAGGCCTAAGCATTCTCAAGTTACCATCCGGAAACCGTTTAACTGTTCCAAGTCACTGTGACCTTGACCTTTAACCTACTGACCTCAAAGTAGAACTTGACCTGCATTTCATGATGTTAAAACCTGTGTACCAAAATTTATGATCCTAGGCCCAAGCCTTCTCAAGTTTCATCCGGAAACATTTAACTGTTCTGAGTCCCTGTGACCTTGCCCTTTGACCTACAGACCTCAAAGTCGAACTTGACCTGCATTTCATGATGTTACACTGTGTCCCAAAAATTTATGATCCAAGGCCCAAGCTTTCTCAAGTTATCACCCGGAAACCATTAAACTGTTCCGAGTCACTGTGACCTTGACCTTTGACCTACAGGCCTCAAAGTCGAACTTGACCTGCATTTCATGATGTTACACCTGTTTTACAAATTATTTTCCTAGGCCAAGCGTTCTCAAGTTATCATCCGGAAAACCATTTAACTGTTCCGGTCCCTGTGACCCTGACCTTTGACCTAAGACCTCAAAGTCAAACTTGACCTGCAAATTAAATATGTTACACCTATGTACCAAAATTTATGATCCTGGGCCCCAAGCGTTCTCAAGTTATATCCGGAAACCGTTTAACTGTTCAGGGTCACTGTGACCTTGCCCTTTGGGACCTACTAAACCCCAAATTCGAACATGACCGTATTTTCTGATGTTACAAATATGTACCAAAAATTATTTAAATTGGACAAGCCTTTCTTGAGTTATCATCCGGAAACCATGCAAAACCAACGGACGGACCAACCGCCAAGCTCACTCCTATATAGCCCCCCCAAACTTCGTTTTGTTGGTATAATTATTAGTTATAACATAAGTAATTATATGTGCATTCTCTGTTTCCGTAATAAGAAAAGAAAATTGCATATAACTCATTAATGTTGTCATCTCTCTTGTTTAGGGTCAAGGTCATTTATTTTGATCTAGTGACCTACTTTTTTGTTTTTAACCTACAACATTCGAATTTGGACAACATGTATAGTTTTATAGAAAGGAGTGACCACACCATCTGGCGGACATTTTTTTTACAAACTGGAATAATTTGAATAATCTTTGTAGAGGGTCACACAAGGACCATTTCTGTGAAATTATTCTAAAATTGGGTCAGCAGTTTCATACAATAAGATTTTTGAAGTTTCCACTATATAAATGTTGAATTCCCTATGTTCCATTTTAATCTGTTTATAGTCATGTTTGTAAATATCAAGTTATCCTTGGGGCATAGTAGGGAAAAGTGACCATGCCCTCTGGCAGCCATGTTTTTTGACAAACTGGAATAACTTGAATAATCTTTATAGAGGGTCACACAAGGACAATTTGTGTGAAATTATTTCAAAATTGGGCCAGCAATTTCATACAATAAGATTTTTAAATTATTTCCACTATATACACAATGTACATATAGTGAAAAATGACCCCACCATCAAGCAGCCATGTTTTTTGATGAATTGAAATAACTTAAAAAGTCTTGGTAGAGGATCACACAAGGACCATTTGTGTGAATTATTTTAAAATTTGGCCAGCAGTTTCATACAGTAAGATTCTTAAATTTTCCACTATACACACAATGTACATAATTATAGAGAAAAGTGACCACACCCTCTGGCAGCCATGTTTTTTGACAAATTGGAATAACTTGAAAATCATGGTAGAGGGTCACACAAGGACCATTTGTGTGAAATTATTTTGAAATTGGGCCAGCAGTGTCTTACAATAAGATTTTCACTATATACACAATGTACATAAACTTTAAAAGGGAACAATGCCCATGCTCACTAGTGGCTATGTTTTTTTGATGAATCAGAATAATTCGTAAATTCTTGGTAAAGGGTTACATACAGACGTTTTGCATGAAATCATTTTAAAATTGGACAAGCGGTTCAGGAGAAGATGTTGTTTAAAGATTTTTTTTTCATTTTTAGCTCTAGCTGCCTCTATGTGCAACCAAGCGGAATGGAAAGAAGACCACTTAAGGAGCATGCCAGGCCAAGTTTCATTAACTTCCACTACAGAGTTTCAGAGGAGATGTTGTTTGAAGAAGTGTGGATGGACAGACTGCCGGACGGAGAGTTTTCATTTTGTGGTCAGATGAGCTAATAAAACAAGAGGGCCATGAAGGCCCTGAATTGCTCACCTGACCTACTGACCTAAAGATCATCAAGATTAACATTCTGACCAAGTTTCATAAAGATACGGTCATAAATCTGGCCTCTGAAGTGTTAAATAGCTTTTCCTTTGATTTGACCCGGTGGCCTAGTTTCTGACCCCACATGACCCAGATTCGAACTTGACCTAAAGATCATCAAGATTAACATTCTGACTAAGTTTCATGAAGATACAGTCATAAATGTGGCTTCTATGGAGTGTTAACAAGCTTTTCCTTTGATTTGACCCGGTGACCTAGTTTTTGACCCCACCTGACCCAGATTTAAACTTGGCCTATAGATCATCAAGATTAACATTCCGGCCAAGTTTCATTAAGATATGGTCATAAATGTGGCCTCTACAGTGTAAACTAGCTTTTCCTTTGATTTGACCTGGTGACCTAGTTTTTGACCCCACATGACCCAGATTCAAACCTGACCTAAAGATCATCAAGATTAACATTCTGACCAAGTTTCATTAAGATTGGGCCAAAATTGTGACCTCTAGAGTGATAACAAGCTTTGCCTTTGATTTGACCTGGTGACCTAGTTTTTATTATCCCAGATGACCCAATATTAAACTTGTCCAAAATTTTATTGAGGGTAACATTCAGACCAAGTTTCATTAAGATTGGGCCAAAAATGTGACCTCTAGAGTGTTAACAAGCTTTTCCTTTGATTTGACCTGGTGACCTAGTTTTTGACCCTAGATGACCCAATATCAAACTCATCCAAGATTTTATTGAGGGTAACATTCTGACCAAGTTTCATTAAGATTGGGTCAAAAGTGTGACCTCTAGAGTGTTAACAAGCTTTTCCTGGTGACCTAGTTTTTGATCCAAGATGACCCAATATCGAACTCGTCCGAGGTTTTATTGAGGGTAACATTCTGACCAAGTTTCATTAAGATTGGGCCAAAATTGTGACCTCTAGAGTGTTAACAGTCAAATTGTTGACGACGGACGACTGACGACGGACACAGGGCGATCACAAAAGCTCACCTTTGAGCACAAAGTGCTCAGGTGAGCTAAAAAAAGTAACAAGAGATCACAAAGTGATCTTGGCGCCCAACAATGAGCCATTTTTGAATGTTCCTAATTGTTGTTGACGACAGACGGACGGATGGATGACGGACGACGACGGACGAAGGGTGATCACAAAAGCTCACCTTAAGCACAAAGTGCTCAGGTGAGCTACAAAAATGGGTTTGAGAAACACACATGCCCCAAGCGGACTTTACTTGGAAAGATTCATCTTATTGTATAGCACAGCAGCACTAAATAACTCTGTAAAACTGCAGCTTGGGGAAATCTCAACAGCTGTTGCTAGAAATACTTGCAGACATAGGGGGCTGCCATTTTGTTAAGCCCGATATTTAAAGCAATCGAATATAACAAAAATTTAATCGAATAAACTGATACTACCAAGGCCTTCTGTGCCGTAGGGAGACTACGTAGTCATATTGGTGGCTGTGTCAGAGAACATGTTCTTCCAATGTTCCGATAAATTACAAGCAAGGTGCGTTTAAACTTCGGAATTTCCTCATTTTTTTTTCATTCTTACTAATTTTGACCCAGAGCCAAAAATATGCCAGGTGCAAGCGGTCAAAAAAAAAAATTTTTCCCCCTCAGATTAGTGCAGGGAAATCTGCAAACAGGTAATCAGTTTGGTGTGGCCTAAAGGCTGGTAATACACAAAATTTGTTGACAATATGTCAACCAGAACTAATGTTACTGACTGGAAACCATGTCTGATGCCACCCACCTATCTGCCTAACCCTAACCTTAAACCTAAATTTACATGAATAAAAGCCTGGTGAAAAACTCGCAAAACTTAACTAAGAAATCGGATATTTTCTAAGTCCAAAAGGGGCCATAATTCTTGCAAAAAGCAGGAAGGAGTTATATTTCTTGCTATATTGAGTCAGCTTTTGATGGTGAACAAGAGTTGCAAGTTTTAAAGCAATAGCTTTGATATTTAGGAGAAAAGCTGAACTTAACACAAAACTTAACCAAGAAATCTGATTTTCTAAGTCCAAAAGGGGCCATAATTCCTGCAAAAAGCAGGATGGAGTTACGTTTCTTGCTCTGAGTCAATCATTGATGGTGAACAAGTGTTGCAAGTTTTAAAACAATAGCTTTGATAGTTTAGGAGAAAAGTTGACCTAAACATAAACTTTACCAAGAAATCTGGTATTTTCTAAGTCCAAAAGGGGCCATAAATCTTGCAAAAAGCAGGATGGAGTTATCTGTCTTGCTGTACAGAGTCAGCTACTGATGGTGAACAAGAGTTGCAAGTTTTAAAGCAATAGCTTTCATAGTTTAGGAGAAAAGCTGACCTAAACATAAACTTTACCAGGCAACGCCAATGCTGATCAAGTGATGACAATAACTCATCTTTTTCTTTTCAAAAAATCAAAATGCTCATAAGCTAAAAATGAAATCTGTTGTGTTTACAGATGATTTTGTATAGTCATGGCAGATGATAAATATTCAACAAATATAATCATAGAATTTGTACATTACTACAGTTCCCTGAAAAATTAATAACATGATTTCATTATTTTCTCAGCCTTGTACATACAGGTATACTCTTCAAGACACATGCTGGTATCTATCCTTATACAAGTTACAAATTAAAGACTGAAGGGATTTTTTTCTGAAACTTGCTTGAATGCCCCTTGTATACATGACACATTGTACATAGATGGACAATTCCATTCAAATACTACAAAATATAAACATACACTCCCAGTACTGTAACAACTGGCGGATGTTTGATGTTGAGCTTGGTACCATGTCTTTTGCCATCAGATCATAATTATTTTTCATCTGTGTGTCCGCCCCAAAATGCAGCAACAGAGAAACTGCATCAAAGTCTTGCTGTCTGGCTGCCAGATGTAGTGGTGTGTTCAAAATCTTTATACAATTCACATTACATCCTAGAAGAAATTGTAAACAAGAGCTGTCACTAATGGTGACAAATGCCCCCCTGCAGCATCAGCATGTGAAGTTTGAAGGTCCTGGGTGCAGTGGTTCGCGAGTAAAGTGCCTTCATGCAAAAAGTTAACGTTGGCCCCTGTGACCGTGACCTTTGACCTGGTGACCCCAAAGTCAGTAGGGGTTGTGTACTCATATCAGCATGTGAAATTTGAAGGTCCTGGGTGAAGTGGTTCGCGAGTAAAGTGCCTTCATGCAAAAAGTTAACGTTGGCCCCTGTGACCTTGACCTTTGACCCCAAAGTCAGTTGGGGTTGTGTACTCAATAAGTACTATCAGCATGTGAAGTTTGAAGGTCCTGGGTGCACTGGTTCGCGAGTAAAGTGCCTTCATGCAAAAAGTTAACGTTGTGACGAACGAACTAACGAACGAACGGACGGACAGCTGAAAACTAATATGCCTCCCTTCGGGGGCATAAAAATATCACTCAATATTTTTCAGATTGAAAGTACAAGTAAAGTTATGTACTTTATCATCATGTTAATATTTTGTATTCAACTTCCAGGCACTGTATCGTATCGTACAGGGTCTTTTAATCATGGAATTTTCATTTCTTCTGTATTTGCAGACTTTTAAATTTCAGTTAATTAAAGACACAATACAGATTTATAAATCTGGGCCATACACCTAAAAATTAGTATTTTCTACATGCTTTTTGTCATTACTCTGACATACATGATGAAACCTCAATTTATTTTCTAAATTTATTTTCAATGTACTCGAACATTTTTTTTTGATACTACTATTTCAACTTTTGATAATTTGTATAATACTGTTTGAATAAACTTGTTAAACTTTATTCAAAAGAAATTATTGTGACCATTATTTGTTTTGTGTATGGCCATCTTTGACGTTTCACAGCTTGGCAGTGGGTGAACTATTTTTTAAACTGTTATGTTAATATTTTTAAAGCAATGCAATATTTCTTTGCATGTATAGTGATAATAATGAAGACTAAAGTTACACCCTGTGTTATGTGTGATTTGAAATTTAGAATCTTTAGATAAATACTGTTCATAAGAACTAATTATGACTGAGCAATTACAGAAAATCAGTAGCTCAGTAAGTGCACTGTGCACTCGCTGGAAAATAAACTTCCTTGAAAATATCTTATCGCATTCAATAACATGAGCTCTGCAAAGTGGGGTAATATACATCCACAGTTCTAGACCAGAGAAGGAGGTAGTGTGGGGGGAGGGGGGATGCAATGTGGCAGTGGGTTTGGGGTTTTGGGTTTTAGTTAGGCAGCAGCGATGAAATACTAAGAAACAAACAAGAGGGCCAAGATGGCCCTAGGTCGCTCACCTGAGAAACACACCATAATACACCATAACAGTGTAAACATGTTTGACCTAGTGATTTCATGGAAAAAAATATTCTGACCAATTATCATTAAAATTGGAGCAAAAACAAGTATTTTCTTTGATTTGACCTAGTGACCTAGTTTTTGACCCCAGATGACCCATATTCGAACTTGACCTAGATTTTATCAAGGCTATCATTTTGACCAAATTTCATAAAGATCAATTGAAAAGTACAGCCTCTATCACATACACAAGCTTTTTCTTTGATTTGACCTAGTGACCTAGTTTTTAAAACCAGATGACCCATATTCGAACTTGACCTAGATTTTATCAAGGTTATCATTCTGACAAAATTTCATGAAGATCAGTTGAAAAATACAGCCTCTATCACATACACGAGGTTTTTCTTTGATTTAACCTAGTGACCTACTTTTTGACTACAGATGACCCATATTCAAATTCTACCTAGATTTCATCAAGGCAATCATTCTGACTTACTTTCAGGAAGATCAACTGAAAAAAAGAACAGCCTCTATCGCATACACAAGGTTTTCTTTTGATTTGAAATAGTGACCTACTTTTTGATCCCAGATGACCCATATTCGTGCTTGGCCTAGATTTTATCAAGGCAATCATTCTGACCAAATTTCATGAAGATCAATTGAAAAATACAGCCTCTACTGCATACACAAGGTTCTTCTTTGATTTGACCTGTGACCTACTTTTTGACCCCAGATGACCAATAATCAAACTCAACCTAGATTTTATCAAGGCAACATTTGACCCAAAATTTTATGAAGACAATTAAAAAAAACAGTCTCTATCGCATACACAAGGTTTTTCTTTGATTTGACCCTTTTGACCTTATTTTTGATCCAAGATGACCCATATTCAAACTTGACCTAGATTTCATCAAGGCAATCATTCTGACTTAATTTCATGAAGATCAGTTGAAAAATATAGCCTCTATCGCATACACAAAGTTTCTCTTCGATTTGACCTAATGACCTACTTTTTGATCCTAGATGACCCCATAAATTCCGGAACCTTGACCTAGAAAATTTGGTTTTAATCAAGGGAAATCCATTTTTCTGGGCCAAATATTTTGATTTAAGATTAATTAAAAATACAGCCTCTATCCTACACAAAGGGTTTTTCTTTGATTTGACCTAGTGACCTAGTTTTTGACCCCAGATGACCCATTTTCAAACTCGGCCTAGATTTTATCAAGGTAATTATTCTGACCAAATTTTATGAAGATCAGTTGAAAAATACAGCCTTTATCGCATACACAAGCTAAATGTTGACGGACAGACAGACAGACGACGGATGCCAGACATCGAGTGATCAGAAAAACTCACCTGAGCATTGCTCAGGTGAGCTAAAAACTGAAAGTGATTTTTTTGGGGGGTGGGGGGGGGGGGGGGTAATGTTTTGTGTGGTGCTATCAATACATTGAATGGTTAATAAGCTCTGGACATGAAATATGAAGGACAAATTTGACGACTGAGCTCAATTTGTGACCTTGACCTTTGACCTACTGACCTGATTCATGTGCTCTGAATGTTGTCTCATTACCAGCTACCTGTCTGCAATGTTTTAATACCTTGGTTTAAACAATATTTATTTCCCAAATATGTATCATACAAACATATATTAATGTGGTAGTACAGTCAAACTTGTGCTAGCGACCACTTGTGAATAGCAACCACCTGTCGACAACGACCGGTCTCTGGTCCCCCCATAGAAAAATGCTCATAAAAAGGCCGTGAATAGCGACCACCTGGTGACCGCGACCAGCGACCGGCCAAACTGATTCCCAAGGGTCATATCTGCCCCCCAGCAACGACCAAGCTGGACCGTTCCGGCTTGAAAATATTTGAAATCCGCCGAATTTTCACGACTTTCGCCTTATAGCAAACATAATAATTACTGCTTGATTGAAAATTTGCAAGTTTGCACAGGCCAAATTAATACAAAGAACATAAAGAATGCAAGGAGCTGTAAAAATACTTTTTATCAGCACGATAATGGCTAACTGAGAAGTGACTCTTCCCCCCGAATAAAGACCACCTGTGAACAAAGACCACTTTTGCTTGTTCCGAAGAGTGGTTTTTGTTCACAGGTTTTACTGTATTGAGGAGTAAGCTAGAAGCTTGTATTAAAACCTCTTTCCTGTAGTCAATACCTTGAATAATTATTATGCTCCAGACATGAAATATGAGGGTCAAATTTGACTTTTGAGCTATAATTTGTGACCTTGACCGACCTGGTTCATGTGATCTGCACATAGTCTCATGGTCTTCTACCAATATGCCAAGTTGAAAGTGAATACCTTAAATGGTTATTAAGTTATGATCTGGACACTAAATATGACAGATGAACGGATGCACAAGTCTTCATTTTTTTTCTATGGGCCTACAAAAATGTGCAAATTTAACAGTGTGTTGAAAAATAGTAAAAAAGGAACCAATAATTTCAAATCTTATACAGTATGGATTTGTAGAGACCGTATTCATACTGCATGCTCTAACTTATTAACTGGGAATCTGAAATTCTAAATTTCTTAACAAATCTTTGCACTTCATTAAAATTTTGTCTTCATATAAAAATTTAAAAAGAATTTAGGCCTTTCAAACTTTTTTACAATCAATACCTAATTTGCTGAAAACATTTTCAAAAATAAAAATTTAGCCTCACCAATTAAAAAGTTGTTCACGGTTTTGCCGCTCAATTTCAGACTTTATACAACTGTTATTTGATTTTACAATATTGTTGGGTTTTTTGTCTGTTTATTTACATCTTTTTAAACTAATATACAGTTAATTAGGGAAAAAACATATTTTTTCTTGCGAATGTGATAATTTATGTATATATACAATTTTTTAACTCTTTTCAAAACAGTCTATTTACTCGTTTACATTTTTTATATCGCAATAAAATTTTTTATATAGAACTGTGCATCTTTATTTTGTTTTAAAAACTATACAACAAACGTTAATTTTTAACATGAAAAAATTTAAAAATGATTTAAAATAAGGTAAATTTTTACATGGCACTTTATTTAAATGAAATTTTTCTTTTTTTTAACTTCCCCAAACTTTTCATGAAAACAGAGTGATTTTTATAGATCTACCTAGTATTGTTGAATCAAATCGATGATGTATTTCGCTTTTAAAATTTATTGTGTTTTTTTTTGTGTATGTTTGTACGTATTTATTTAAGAATATGAAAATAAATATTTTTTTAAAAAAAAAATGTTTTTTTATAATTTCTTGTCCCACCGGGTAAAAAAAAAAAAAGGATATCTTGGTTGTAATTTGAACGCTCGCTTTTTTACGTAACACCGGAAACATTTGAAGAACCCAAAAAAAACCTCCTCAACTTCAATTGTAGTGAAAAACTGAATTCCAAAACAATTTTTAAACTCAAATAAGTTTACAATTTAAAAAATTTTAAAATCAGGCGAAAATTGATACTTTCTTTATTTTTAAGATTTTCGAGTGTTTTGGTTTTTTTACGCATTACGAAAAACCCGTAAAAACACAATGCTCAACAATTACTCATTACTCTTACAATCACAGTTATTTCGCACCAGATATTAAAATACATGACTTTTAAACCAAAAAATCAATCATTAATTACGGGGTTCCTTTTTTTTTTTTAAGTGTTTTTTTGGTGTTTTTTGGTTTTTTCCGGGTTTTTTTTCGGTTTTTTTCCCCGGTGTTCTATTTTCCCCTTTTCCCCAGAAACAAAAAATTTTTTGTTTTTTTTTGGCTTGCGCTCGCCCCATTGAAAAAAACAACCAAAATTTTGTGGCTACTTTTTACGGCAAAAAAATTAAAATCTTTAACCGCCAGTTGCCCCTAAAATGGTTTTTAACAAAAAAATACTCTACAAAACCCCCAGCAAAATAAACAAAAACCTTTATATTAGGGATTTTTTCCCCCCCCGGGGCCCCCCAAAACCCGGAAATAAAATCTAATGGGGAAACCCCGGAAACTTAGGGACGGAAGGTAATATAAACGAAAACCCTGCAAATTTCAACTACATATTTTTGTTTTGAAAAAAAAAACCCCCAACAAATAATGCCCTAAACTTTTTGAAAAAGGGTAAAAACGGTGCCCCTTTTTTGCAAAAACTCTTAAAAAAAATTGTAAACACCGAAGTTTTTTAAAACCCCTTTTTACAAAAATATTCCCAAAACAAACATAAACATTTTAAATCACGTTTTTGTCCAAAAGGGGTTTAAAAACAAAAAGGATTTCCTTTGGGCCCCCCAAAGATTTTTTTCCCGTGAACCAAGAACCAAAATTCTTTTTGGCCGGTAACTCCTAAAAAAAAAAAAAAAAATTTTTTTAACTTTTGTTTTGGCCAAATTTTTTTTATTCAAAAAAATGAATACGAATAATTTTCAAACACAACAATTTTAAAGAATAGAAGAGCGGGTTTTTTTTTTTTAAAAAATTTTTTAAAAACCAAAGCCATAAAACATTTGGGGTCATTAAAAAAAATGGAAATGGGGGGGATCCCGATTACCACGAAGAAGCGCTTGAACATAAAAAGTTTTACACAGGGTCCCCATTTTTTTTAAAAATTTTCCTGTATAAAAAATAGAAACCAAACACTGAGATGGGTTTTTTTTTCAGCGGGTTTTCGAGTATCTTTTAATTTAGCGACTGACTTGAGTACGTTTTAAAGTCACACATTGAAATTTTGTGGCTTGCATTTGGGGCATACCCTTTGCACTTTCGATAACTTTTTCAAATTGGGCGGGTTTTGCTATAATTTTTTAACATTTTTTTTTTTTTTTTTTAAGTTTGCAAGTAATCTCTGAAAAAAACTATTTTCTTAAGTTATTCAAATTATTTTAAAAAAACTATAAAGTAAACAATAAAAAAATTTTTATTTTTTTCATTTTTGTACGTGCTCGTAAACCGGGGGTCGCGGGCGAATCTTCAGCGGTTTTTGACCGGACCCCAAACAGTCCCTTCTTTCGTCGAAATGTTTACTTTCCGGGAAACAGTATCGAGTGTATTTTACATAGTTGGTAAACCCAAAACTCACGCGAAAAAAAATCTTTAATGGGAACAAAATTACTTTTAAGCCCAATATACAGAAGTTTCACACGTTTCCGTAAAAAAAAGGGACCAAGAAAAAACTTTTATGGTTCTTTTGGAATTTACCAATGCTCACACTTTAGATTTGAATTTAGTACTTAAAAATTTAAATTCAATGGTTAGACTTTTTGCAAACTTTGCAATTTATTTAAGTTATTGATATATTATTGTAACGGGAATGCCTTTTTCATCAGTTTGCTAGGCCCGGGCATTTTTGAATATAACAACGAAGAACTTTTGACCCCGCCAATCATAATTACAAAAAATCCGAAAAAGAAAATAAAATTTTGAAGGATTTTGTTTCTTCAAACCCCAAAAATTTCTTCATAAATTTTTTTTGTAAATTTATAAATTCACAATGTACTGCAACGATTTATCTAACACTGCTTACTTTACAGGGTTTACGTGACCCCCCCGGAAGTGAACTGTACTTGGACTATATTGACAGTTTTAAATGCGCCCGCATTCGAGCCCTTACTTTTTTGTGATTTTTTCATTGGGTAGAACCAAACCTTTTGAAAATTTAGAAAATAAAACTTTGCTCTTCTTTTGTAAAACCCGAGTAATTGTACATAGTTTTTGAGTTTTTACGAAAGACTGAGTGAAATTCTTCAGCTATAATGGTTTGTAAACTCCCCATTGGGCCAAATCCATAAAGCATTTTTCAAAAAAATTTTTAAACCTTAAATTTTTTTTTTCAACTTTACGGGAAAAAAAGTGTAATGAGCGGGATTTGCCAAAAAAAAAATTGCTCCCTTTAAACTTGTTTAAATAAAGTAAAAACTGATCTTTACCCGATATTTTCATTTTTTTTATAAACCTATATAAATTCTGAAAAAAAATCGGGTTGTGTTTCACAATTAAATATGAACAGAAACAAAAATTTTGTATTGTACCTTTTTTTAAATCCTATTGTACCTTCCTTCGTAGTGCCGGGGTTTTTTCAATTTTAAATGCAGACCCCAAAACATTTCTATAAAAAACGCACATAAAAACTTCAGTAAGTTCCATTTAATATATTCAACATTGAAGATTCATTTAAGAACAAAACAAGAATCAAAATGGAAAAAGGGATAAACAAAAGGGTCTTAAACAGCGCTAGTCGGGACTTTGTATTTTGGCTCTGTGGGTTTTTCCAGGTAGATACACTCGGTGCTTGCGCGCCCCCGGAGATCCATCGGCAAAATCCACTCGGCCGAATACGCATCCCCGGTTTTAAATCTGTTATAATAACCCCAGTTTTTAAAAGGAAAAATTCGTCTCCTTACGAAAAACACATTTTACTCAACCCTAAAATATATAGTTGTGACGTTTCTTTTTTACGGAGAAAATTTTTTTTTTGGGTTTCCCTTATATCCAAAAAGTAATTATGTTTCATTTGGTATAACAGGCCCCGTGAAAACCCTTTTGTTTTCAAATGGGAATGACTAAGTGTGTGTTCTTTTTCACAAAAAACAAATTTTGATAAAAAAAATTGAATTTTAAAAGACGAAAAAAAAACAGGGGTCTCCTTTTTCGTTTTTTCCCGGGATGTCTTAATTTTCCCCTACCCTATTTCACGCGAGCTATTGCACACTCAATTTTTACTACAAATGCTTGTACAAAAAAAAAGGGAAAAATAAAGTTAAACACCCAAAAAAAAGTTTTTCAACAGATAAATTTTTTTTTAATTAATTCTTATTTGTTTGCCTTTTCGATTTCTTTTCCCCATCTTTTTTGTTCGCGGTTTTTCCCTGAATACATGTTACAACAAAAAGCGGCGTAATGAAAAACAAAATATATTCTTATTAAAAAATTTTTTCTGATCGTTCGCCACTTAGTATGTTCTTTATTTTCTGAAAATTTCCTGAAATGTTTTTGAATGAAATAAAAATTATAAAATGACTACAGTTATTTTTAGCTGTGGGGCTAGGAAAATTTGATTTTGGCATATCAAAGTCCCGACCAACTTAAAAACAGAATTACGGGGAAAAAAATTTTTTTAATTTCCTGTTGTGGCTTTTTTTGGATTTTAAGCCCATTTTTTCAAAAATTTTATTTTACATTTTCATTTTAAATACTAAATTCTTCTCTAAAGTAACTTCAATTGTCGCATTTAAAAAAAATTTGCACGGATAGAGTTTTTTTGAGGGATCCCCTTTTCGGAAACATTATTATTTTATTAACCCAAAAAAAATGAATTTTATTTTAAAATTAAAAAAGTTATTTTACCAAAAATGAAGACAGAATTAAGGAGGCTTTACCAGTAAGCACTTAGAAATTGTCACGACTTTGCTGAAAAAAATCATTACTTTTTTATAGTATTATAGTCTTGGGTTTCATAACGCGTATTTTTGGACATACTTTTAACAAAAAACACAGCATAACATTCGAAAAGCGCGATAACAAGGGAAAATATAAGAGAGCACTCATTTTTAGTAGTTAGATTAGTTAATTCCAACTAGGTGATAGGGTTTTATTTATATTATGAAAAAATTGTTTTTTAAAATGTTTTCATGTAGAAACAAAACATTCAAAAACAAAAAAAAGAAAAATAGGCCCGGGGCACACATGTGACACAAATAAAAAATTAATCCTAGATAATTAAGCGCATGTCTTTTTAAAAACTCGAAAGTATCGATCTCTTGGGAACTGAAAATGTAATATCACAGCGCAAAAAACAAAATAGCGTTGTTGGATGTGATAGAAATTTTTTGTTTTATCATTAAATCATTTTAAGTCCCCTTTTCCATTGTTTAGATGTACAATTTTCAACGATAAAAAAATCGTTTTCTCGAAGGGGGAGCCAAAAACAGTATTGACCTCCACTGTGACGTCCCACGATTACTTAAAAACAATCGACGTCGGGAACCAAATTTAACCACGAAAGATGACCAAGGCTGAGACATTTCATTAAGTTTAACTTATGGTAGGCTGGATTGAAATAAAAATTTTCGTTTTTTTATGGGGTCAATGTGGAAATTTTTCGCCTGTTAAGCGAATCAATCATAAATTCGCTCGAGGTTGATTGCTTTATCAGGCCGATAAATCCACATATGACCAACCAGAAAAACCCAAAATTGTCAGCGATTAGTTTTTAGTTTATACAAATTTGTTTTAGTTTCGATTGTGTTTTGAAAGCTTCAAGCTTATTGTAACCACTCTCGAGCCCCGTTTCCCTGGAAAACCAGTACTGGGTCATATGAGAAGTCATGGTCGTGACCCCAGTGGGGCTCGAAAAAGCAAAATAAAACTTTGAACGGATGTTGTTTCTTCAAATCTCCCAAATTTCTTCATTAAGATTTTTTTTTTTTTAAATTTATCCAATATCACAATGTACGCAGACGATTTACTCTAACACTGCTTACTTTACATGGTTTACGTGACCACACCGGAAGGAACTGTACTTGGATCTATTTTGGGAGCAGTTTTAATGCTGCCCGCATTTTTGAGACCTTACGTTTTGTGAGTTTTTCATTGGTAGAACCAAAAACCTATTGTAAATAGCAAATAAAACTGTTGCTCTTCTTTTGTATATCCCCCGAGTAATTGTACGATAGTTTGGGCAGTTTTTACAAAGATCCGAGTGTAATTCTTCAGCTAAAATTTGGGTTTTGTTTAAACTGCCCATGTGTGGCCAAATCCTTTAAAAGCATCTCAGAAAGGTTTTAACCTTACAATGTTTTCAACTTTACGGTAAAGAAAGTTGTAATGAGCGGGGTTTTCCAAAAACAAGTTGCACCCTTCATAACTTGTTTAATAACAGTAAAAGTTTAATCTTCACCCGATATTACATTGTATTGAAAAGGAAAAATTCGTACTCCTTACGCAAATTGCGTCGAGAAATCAAACATTTTAGCCCCAACCCTAAATATATATAGTTGTGACGTGCTGTTTTACGGGAAATTTAATTTTTTTTTGGGTTTCCATTATATCCAAAAAGTAATAAAGTTTCAGTAACAGGCCCATTGAAACCTATATGTTTTCAAATGGGAAAATGACTAAGTTAGTGTGTTTTTTTTTCACAAATACAATTATGATAAAAAAAAAATTGATTTGTAATATGAGCGAAAATAAACAGGGAAACTCCTTCTCCGTTTTCGCGGTATTGTCTTAATTTTCTCCACCCTATTTTCACGCGCAGCTATTGCAACACTCAATTTTTACATACAAATGCTTGATCTAAGGGAAAAATATGTTAATCACCACAAAAAAGTTTACAACAGCATAAATTTCATTTAATTATATTCTTTTTGTTAGCCATTTTCGATTTTTTTCCCATCTTTTTTTGTTACGCGTGTATCCCTGAATACTGTTACACACAAAAGCGGCGTAATGAAAAACTAATATAGTACTTCTTATTAAACAAAATTTTCTGATAGTTCGCCACTTAGTATGTTCTTTTATTTTCTGAAAATGTTCCTGAAATGTTTTTGAATGAAATAAAATTATAAAATGACTCTCAGGTTTTATTTTTATGCTGTGGTGCTAGGAAAAATTTTTATTGTGCATATCAAAGTCCCGACCAACTTAAAAATCAGAATTAAACCGGGAAGAATTATTTCCTGTTGTGGCCTTAAAAGGATTTTAAGCCCTTTCGTCAACATTTTATTATACATTTACATTTTAAAAAAACTAAATTCTTTCTCTAAAGTAACTTACAATTGTCGCATTGAAAAATATTAGTCACGGATAGAGTTATTTTGAGGGGTCACTCTCTCAGGAAAACATTATTTATTTTATTATACCGAAAAATAATTTTAAATGATTTATTTAACATTAAAAAAAGTTATTAACTCACCAAACTAGAGCTATCACTAAAGGTGATGAATGTACCCCCCGCATGCACTGACACAGTACATTGCAATTTGACGCACACAAGATTGCATAATTATGCGGACTGATATATTTAGACTGTATGTATACAGTATAGTAACAAAAAACAAAGTCCATAACTATGCAGAATATTTATCTAAAAGAATTTAACATGACCATGCCCCAACTAGGGTTGGTACTGATTCACTTGTGTGAAGTTTCATTAAATTGTGTGCAAGGGTTTGGTAAGATTAGGCACACACAAGATTGCATATGCAGACTGTATGTACATAGTATGTTAACAAGAAACAAAGTCCCATAACTCTGCAATTTTTGTCGCTGAAAGAACTAACATGCCCCATGCACAACTACTGTTTTTACTGATCACTTGTGTGAAGTTTCTTAAATTGTGTCAAGGCGATGAGGAGAGATGGTGCGCACAAGATTGTGTCTATGTATATAGTATAGTAAAAAAAAAAAACAAAGTCCCAAACTCTGCAATTTTTTTTTCTAAAAGAACCTAACATGCCCCATGCCACAACTACTGTTGGAAATGATCACTTGTGTGAAGTTTCATTAAATTGTGTCAAGGAGATGAGGAGAGGATGGTGCGCCAAGATTGTGTCAATGTACATAGTATAGTAACAAAAAAACAAAGTCCCATAACTCTGCAATTTTTTTTTCTAAAAGAACCTAACAAGCCCCATGCACAACTACTGGTTGGTACGATCACTTGTGTGAAGTTTCATTAAATTCTGTCAAGGGGATAAGGAGAGAGTGGCACAAGATTGCGTCTACGGCCCAGACGGACAGACAGACAACGACAGACAGCAGACAAACCTGAAACCAGTATACCCCCCCTTACAACTTTGTTGTCGGGGGGGGGTACAATAATGAAGACAGAATTAAGGAGGCTTTACTAGTAAGCACTTAGAAAATTTTCGCGACTTTGCTGTATAAAAATCATTACTTTTTGATAGATCTATAGCTTGAGGTTACAAACGCTGTATTTATGGGCATACTTCAACAAAATCATCAGCATAACATTCGAAAAACGGCGATAACTACGGAACAATATAATGAGAAACACTTATTTCTTAGTATTAGTAGTTAGTTAATTTCCCAAACTGATGGTGATAGTTCAGTTTGAATACTTGATGAAAAATTGTTTTCAAAATGTTGCATGTAGAACAAATCATTCAAAAGCAGAAAAGAAAAATAGGCCCGGGTTCACACATGTATGAACACAAGATAAAGTAATTTAATCCTATGTATAAAAAAAGCGCATTCGTCTTTTAATCATACGAAAGTATCGATCTCTCATAGGGAAACATGAAAATGTAATATCACCCTGCGCAGAAAAAACAAAATAGCGTTGTGCGCATGTGATATGAATATTGTTTTTATCATTAAATCTATATTTTTAGTCCTTTCCATTGTTCTAGATTAGTCAATGTTCAAAAGATAAAAACGTATTTTCTCGAAGGTGGAGCCAAACACATATGTTGACCTCCAGCTGTGACGTCCACACGTTTTTACGTTAAAACAATGCGACGTCGTATACAAAATTTAACCACGAAAGATGACCTAAGGCTGCAGACATTTGTATCTAATGTTTATAAATTATGAGTAGGCTGGGGTTTGATAATAAAACAATTGCGTTTTTGGTGGCGATAAAAAAAAAATTAAAAAGAAAAACCCGGGGAAAAGCCCAAAAGGGCAAAAAAAACCTAAAACCCATTAAAACCCCCCTTACAATTTTTTGGGGGGGGGAAAATAAAAAAGAAGTTGGGGGTTTACTGGGGTTTAGAATTGTGGATTTTTTTAAATTTCTTTTGAAAAATCAAAAAGGGGGAAAAAAAGGGTTTAAAATTTTTTAACAAAATAAGAAAAAAAATTTAAAAAAAGGGCATTCGGCTTAATGGGGTTTTTTTTATTTTAAAAGGAAAAAATTTTCAACAGGGAAAAAAGTTTGAAATTTAAAAAAGTTTTAAAATTTATAAAAAAATTTTTAAAACCCAAAAAAAATGGGCCTTTTTCCCCAACAAAAAAAACCCAAAAAGTAAAACCAAAAAAAAAAGCTTCCCTTTTAAATTTTTAAAAACGACCCTAAAAATAAAAAAAAAAAACCCCGCCAAAAAAAAAATGGGTTTGGCGATTTTTAAAAATTGTTTTTTTTCCAATTAAATTTTATCCTTTTTTTTGTCAAATTTCCCAAAAAAAAAAATTTTTTTCAAGGGGGAAAAACCATGGCCTAATTTCCCCAAATTTTTTTAAAAAAGGACCGATAAAAACCCCAAAGTATAACTGGAGTTTTTTTAATTTTTCTTTGATAGGGGGTATGTTAAAAAAAAGCCCGAAAGGGGGGAAAAATTTGTGGAACCCCCCTTAAAGGTTTCAATCGTTAAAAAGGTTGAAGCTTTTTTTGGCCCGTTTTTCAATGGGCCCCCAAAGAAAAAAAATTTTTTGGAAATTTTTTGAGATAAAATTTTTTTTGCCAGGAGAAATTAAAAAAACCCTAGTGTTCCTGGAAAAAAACGGTGTTATAAAATTTCGGACCCCATTTTTGCCCCCCAGCTTGGAAAAGGGAAAATTATAACAAAAAACCCCCGGGTTTTGAAAAAAAAGCAGGCCTGCCGACAGGGGTTTTTTTAAAAAGGGGGGTCAAATTATAAAAAGGGCAATTATTGTTTTAAAAAGCGAAAATTAAAATCTTTGGGGGGTTTTTAAAAAAACCGGAATTTTAAAAAAAAGGGGGCGGTTGGTGGGTTAAAAAAAAATCTGTTGAAATTTGTTTTTTTTTGGGGGGAAAAAAAAAAATTAAAGGGGTAAAATTTTGTATAAGTTTGAAAAAGCTTTTATCCGGGGGCCGGGGGAAAATTCTTTTTAAAAAAAAGTGTTTACAAAAAAAAAAAAAAAAAAAATTTTTTAAAAAATTTAAAAAAATCGGAAAAAAAGTAAAAATAAAGGTTCCTCCCCCCAAAAATTTTTTTCCTTTTTTTTTTTCCCTTTTTTTTTTTTTTTTCCCTTTTTTTTTTTTTTAAAAAAAAAAAAAAAAAAAAAAAAAAAAAAAAAACCCCCCACAAACCACCCCCCCCCCCAAAACCCCCAAAAACCCCTTTTAAAAATTAGCCCGGGTAAAACAAAAAAAAAATCACCAAAAAATAAATATGTTTAATTTTAAAATTTTTTTGATTTTTTTTTTTTTTTTAAAAAAAAGTTTTTAATAAGAAAAATTTTGGAAATTTTTTTTGTTTTTTTTTTAAATTTTGTAAAAAAAAAAATGTAAAAAAAGTGGACTATTTTTTTTGGATTTTGATATAATTTATTAGTTTATTTTTGTTTTATAATTTAAACGAATACTTCAACAACCTGAAACAAAAGGCAATATGAAAAAAGCGCATAGCTTCGTAGTTCACTATTTTCGATTCTTGGTTGCGCAACCGGTAGGCAGAAGGAGTATAAAATAATTTTATAACTTACATTTTTAAATTTTAATTTTTTGCAAAATGTGTACTTTTCAAAGCAAATCTTGCAACCTTTTATAAAAGTGTTTTAAAATTCATATGTTCCCTAAGACAAAATATTTTTATTAAATTAAATTAAAAGCTAAAACGCTATCTTGGTCGGGCAACCAAATTTTTTAAAACTTCCGTGCACGGGAAAACCCCTTTGCCTTATACACAAACCCAGTTCACAAAACGTTAGGGGGAAATACATTTTAATTTAACTAGCCCGTCCAGTTCGTTGAAAGTATCCTGCAAACTGCTTTCCCCGTGTCTGCCAGTACACAAAATGACTCATCGACGCCGAAAGATTATTTTTGATTGAGTGTGATTCAAAAGCTTGTTTTTTGGTCTTTGCTTTTGCAAGTGCAATACTTTATCAAAAATTACTATATCAATATTAAATATTTGCTTCTACTTTTTTAATAAGAAAAAAAATACAATAATTCCTTGAAAAAATACGGATCACCATTTCGTAATTATATTAGCCTTCCGTCCATAAGTTTTTCCGGGGGGGGGGGTTTCCCTCAATCGGGAACGGCTATTCCCTGATTTGGGGGCCCGGGGCCCGGGGGCCGGGCCCGGGGTTTTTTTAAAAACCAAATTTTTAAATTTTACGATTTGATTTTTCTTCCCCTCGAATAACAAAACAACATTTGCATAGGATTTTCTTTTCAAAACCTTGCAAAAAAAAAATTTTTTTTTTTCTTGAATTTTTACATGGACAGTAGAATATTTTCCTAATAAAAGCCAAAAGGGTTTTTTTTAAAAAATTCATTACTTTAGATTAATTTCATTTTTCCTGACACTTGAATTTCTGCGATACAGAATCAGTCGAATTCAAGACCCGCATACGCTTTTTTTAAACCCATACTTAATATTTTTCTTTTCTTTTTAAACTTAAAATGGAAAAAAAAAATTCCTAAAAAAGCTAAAAGGATTTTTTTTTAATGTTCATTTAAAAATTTTAAAATTTTATATAAAAAACTGGCAAATCAACACCTATAAATTTTTTGTTTATTAATCAACTAAATATAAATTTTCTTTTTTGAAAAATTTACATTCACGCGTAAAAATTAAAATTTGATAAAAACTTAAAAGGGTTTTTAAAAAAAATATCCCTTTACTTTAAATTTTTTATTTGAATTTTTTCCCGCACTTGCGATTTCCGCGCATGAAACGAGTGAAATCAGACCCTTCTTTTTCCCCTTCAAAACCTCCCTAAATATAAATATTTTTTCTTGAAAATTGACATGCAAACGTATATTTATTTTCCCGATAAAAGTTTAAAAGGATTTTAAAAATTATTCATTACTTTAAATTTTATGACTTGATTTTGCATGTCACTGACCATCTGGCAAAATCAACATCCGTATAAGTTTTTCGTTTATTAATCATACTAAATATTAATATTTTTTTCTTGAAAATTGACATTCACGCGTAGAAATATATATTTGATAAAAGCTTAAAAGGGTTTTCAAAAAAATATCCTTCACTTTAAATTTTATATCTTGATTTTACCTGTCACTTGCGATTTCCGCGCATGTAGAATCGAGTGAAATCAAGACCCGTATACGTTTTTCGCTTCAAAACCACCCTAAATATAAATATTTTGTCTTGAAAATTGACTTGCAAACGTATATTTATTTTCCCGATAAAAGTTTAAAAGGATTTTAAAAATTATTCATTACTTTAAATTTTATGACTTGATTTTGCATGTCACTGACCATCTGGCAAAATCAACATCCGTATATATTTTTCGTTTCTAATTAATATTTAGTATAAATATTTTTTCTTGAAAATTGACATGCACACGTAGAAATGTATTCTTAATGAAAGCTTAAAAGGATTTTAAAAAGTATTCATCACTTTAGATTTTATGTCTTGATTTTGCCTGTCACTTGAGATTTCTGCGCATATAAAATCTGGCGAAATCAACACCCGTATACATTTTTCGTTTCAAAACCTCCTTATATATAAATGTTTTTTCTTGAAAATTGACATGCAAACTAAGATATATATTCTTAATAAAAGCCTAAAATGATTTAAAAAGAAACTTCATCACTTTCAATTTTATATCTTGTTTTTAAATGTCACTTGAGTTTTCCCGCGCATGTAGAATCGGGGGCAAATTTTCCAAGGACCCGTATAAGTTTTTCCCCCCCAAAAAAAAACCCCCCTAAATATAAGTTATTTTCTTGAAAAATTGCCATGAAAAATGTAGTTTTTATATTTTTAAAAAAAGGGTTTAAAAAGGTTTTTAAAAAAAAATTTTTTCATTAGTTACATTTATTCAAAGATTTGTTTAATTTGATTGTTTCGCGAAATTACTAGATTTGGGTTTAAGTTACCCCAAAATTGAACTTTTTTTAAAAAAATTAAAGAAAAACCCCCCGGGGAACCGGGCATTTCAGCGAAAAGGGGAAAATTTCCCGGCCCCAAAAGTTTTAAGGCCAGGGGATTAGCGTTTTTTTTAAGGCATTTGAGCAAAAATTTATGTGTTTTTCCCCCAAAATTTAAGGCGAGAATATGCGAAAAGGGCCCCAAAGTGTTCCCTTTTAGTGCAAAATTTGGGGGGAAAAAATTTAAAAATCAAAAATGTTCGGGGAAAAACAACTCATAATGAAAATTTCCTTACCCCACCCCTTTCTTTACCCAAAGGGCTGATCATTTGGGGACAGGAAAAAAACAGAAAACAAAATAAGTGACATGCTTAAAAAAGTTTTTAAAACCTTACCAAAAAAAATTGAGATTTTTTTGTTATAAAAATAAATTAGTATGTTTTTTTTTTCCCAGTTTTCAATGAAAAAAAATCAAATTTTAATTTGGAAAAACATTTGAAAGAAAAAGGGGCGTAACTGTTTAAAGGGGAAAACCCAACTTTAATGCCCCAACTAAAGGGGGTTTATTAAAAAAAAACCGGGCCCCGGGCCCCCAAACCACGGAATAGCCGATTCGTTTTGTACAAAAAAAAAAGGGGAAAATTTTGGGGGACGGAAGGCTAAAAAAAAATTTTACGAAGGGTTTGATACCGTCATCTTTATCAATTTTAAATTTTCTTTTAAAAAGTAAAAGCAAAGTTTTTAAATATTGATGATAGTTTTTTTTGTGAAAGTTTTGCATTTGGAAAAGGAAAAGACCTAAAAAAAAAGGGTTTATTTGAACCCAAAATCAATCAAAAAAGAAATTACTTCGGCGGGCGATGTGTATTTTGTGTACCGGACGGGACACGAGATAGAATTTTAGCGGATACTTTAAACCGAACGGGACGGCTATTTAAATGTACGTCTTTTATAACACTCTTATATTAAGGTTGTCAAAGGGTTTAAAAATTGAAAGGGAAAAATTTTGGGGAAAAATTAATTGGGAAAATGAAATTTTTTTTTAAATTTTAAATTTTTATACCCCTTTTTGCTTTTCTCGGTTGCGAAACCCAAGATAGTTTGAAAAAAATGAAAAAAAGCTATGCGCTGTTTTATACTTGCTTTTTTTTCAGGGTTGGGTTGAAAAAATTAAAAATTTTGGCATTTAAAACTAAAAATAAACAAAAATTATATCAAAATCAAAAATTTTAAAATTGTCACTTTTTACTATTTTTCTTAAAGGGAGGCAATTAAAAAAAATTTCAAAAAAAATTTTTCAAAGAAAACCTTTTCCCAAAAAGGGGTATAACTCTTTTGTAATAGGTCTTTTTTTAAAAAAATTATCTTTAAAATGTTGCTCAAATGAAAAATTTTTTTTTTTAAAGTTTTAAAAAAAACAGGGGATTTTTTTAGGAGATTTTTCCTTTGGGAGTTACAGTAAGTTGTAGAAATGGGGGGGAAATGGAGTTTAAAATATAAAAAGATGGGTCGCAAGTTTCAAACCCGGAGGGGCCCCCCCCCCCCCACACCCCCGGCACCCCAAAAACTTTGTCCTCTCAGTTTTTTTTAAAAAACAAAAACCCCAATAAAAAAACGGGGGAAATATCAAATTTAACGGATAAAGGGGGGAGGGTTAGTGTTGAAATGAACTTTCATGTTTTTAACAATTTGTTTTTTGAAACGTTTTTTTTGTTTTTAGATTTTTTAAATTTTTGATTTCTTTTTTCTTTTTTATTTGAAAAATTTATTTGCATATCTTTTTTAACAAAAATTTTTAAAAAAAAACCGGCCCGGTCGGACTACAATTTTGTTTTGTTATGTTTTGTAATGCTTTTTTTTACAATTATTCACCAATTTTAAAATTTTTTTTTTTTTAAAATGAAATTTTAAAGCAGGGAAATTACAAATGTGTGAAAATTTGGTTTGTTAAAATTTTTTTTCCCCACCAATGCCCAAATTTCCCTTTTTCCCCAATTTTTTAAACTTAAAATATATCATAAGCTTTTTATATTTTGTGCCCCAAAAAATCGTTATTTAAATTTTCTGCGAATGGGGATTTTATAAATTTGAAAAGGGGTTTTGGGCCCGCTCCAACCCAGAGGTGTGGGTTGACCCCCAAGGGGGTCAGGGCCCATGCTTCTTTTTGACACCAGTAGGGTTTTTTTCCCAGGAAGGGAATTTTGGGAGTGGTTACAATAACCCCTTGAAGCTTTCTTCAAAAATCGGCTAAAAAAAAAAGTTGGGAAAAAAATAAAAACTAATGAAATTGGGCAAGGGTTGGGTTTTTTCTATGGCTTGGTCTATGTGGTTTTATGGGCCCGGTTTAAAAGCAATTTTAAACCTCGAGGAATTTATCGACGGGATATCGTTTTTAAAGGTGGAAAAAAACCCAAAATATGGGACCCCCCACATAAAACGACAATTTTTTTTATTTTTAAATCCGTACTAAAGTTTTAACTTTAGTTTAAAAAGGGTTTTTGCAGCCTTAGGCATTTTTGGGGGTTTTAAATTGTATAGGACGTCGCATTTTTTTAAACGAAATAACGTGTGGGCGTCCCGCTGGGGGTCATTTGGGTGTTTTGGCTCCCCCTTTTGGGAAAAAAAATACGTTTTTTTATCGTTGAAATGTGAAAATTCGGGAACAATGGAAAGGATAAAATTTTTAAATTTAATGAAAAAAAAAATTTTTTTTTCCTATCACATGGAAAACAACTTTTTTGGGTTTTTTGGCATGGGAAAAACCCTTTTAATTTTCCCCCTATGAGAGTTAAATACTTTCGTTACGAAAAAGGTTTGGCTTAATTTTTAATTGGATTAAAATTACTTTTTCTTGTGTTCATACAAGTTAAACCCCGGGCCTTTTTTTTCTTTTGCTTTTGAAGGTTGGGGTTCTACATGCAACTTTTTTGAAAAAATTTTTCTTTAAAAAAATATCAAACTAAAAAAACTAATCACCATCAGTTTGGAAAAATTAACTAACTACTAATCAAAGAAAATTTGGGCCCTTCATTATATTTTCCCGTTGTTATGGGCGGCTTTTGGGAATGTTACTGTGTGATTTTGTTAAGTTTTTTTGTCATAAAAAACAGGGTTATGAAAACCCTAAAGGGGGATTTATGGGTTTCCTACCCAAAAAGTAATGATTTTTATACAGAAAGTCGGAAAATTTTTTAAGTGCTTGGGTAAAGCCCCCTTTAAAATTTGTTTTTTATTTGGAAAGTAAAAATTTTTTAAAATTTTAAAATAAATCATTTCTTTAATTTTTTTGGGTTTTAAAATTTAAAAAAAAAATGAAATTTCCTGAGAGGTGGATCCTCAAAATAATCTTTGGGGACTAATATTTTTTCCCAACCCGGAAAATTTGGTAATTTACTTTAGAGAAAAAAAATTTAGTATTTAAAAGTAAATGTATAAAAAAAAAAGTTGAGGGAAAAAGGGGGTTTAAAAAATTAAAAGGCCACAAGGGGAAAAAAATTTTTCCCCCCGGCTAATTTACTTTTAATTTGGTCGGGACTTTAAATATGAAACAATCAAAATTTTCCTAGCCCCACAGCAAAAAAAAATTTTGAGAGAAATTTTAAATTTTTTTTCCCCTTCAAAAAAATTTCAGGAACTTTTTAGAAAATAAAAGTACTTTTAAAAGTGGCAAAAACTTTCATTTAAAAAAATTTTTAAAATAAGAAGTATTATTTTTATTTTTTTTAATTCCGCGTTTTTGGTGAAAAAGGTTTTAGGGAATCCGCGTAACAATAAAGATCAGAAAAAAAACGAAAATGGCTAACAAAATACAAAATTAAAATTTAAATAAACAATTGCGGTTTAAAACTTTTTTGTGGTGAAAAACCCCAATTTTTTTTCCCTTGTTTCAAGTTTTTGAATTTTAAAAAATTGGGGTGTGAAATTTGTGGGGAGAAATAGGGTGGGGAGAAAATTAAGACAATAGCGAAAACAAAAGAAGGGATCCCTTTTTTTAATTTTCGTAATTTACAATTAAATTTTTTTTAAATTTTAAAATTTGATTTTGAAAAAAAAAGAACCCCAATTTTCATTTTTTGAAAAAAATATTTCATTTGGGGTTTTAAATAAAAAAATTTATTTTTGGAAAAGGGCCCCCAAAAAAAAATAAATTTAATCCCCGTAAAACACCCTCAACTATAATTTTTGGGTTAAACCTAAATTGGAAAATTTTTTTCCCGCCGATTTTCAAAAAGGGGGAAAACCGGAATTTTTTTTTTAAAAAACCAATTTTTAAATTTTGGGAAAGATAAACTTTTAATGTTTTTTTAAACAAGATTTGAAGGTTGTAATTGGGTTTTTGGGAAAACCCGCTCAACCTTTTTTCGTAAAGTTAAAAAAAAATTGTTTGGTTAAAACTTTTCGAGATGTTTTATGGATTTGGCCACACATGGGCTTTTTAAACCCCCAAACCCAAATTATAGCTAAAAAAATTTACACTCGATTTTTTGTAAAAAATTTGAAATATCGTAAAAAATTAAATTGGTATTTCAAAAGAAGAGAAAACCAGTTTTTTTTTGCCATTTTTACAATAGGTTTGGTTTTTCCAATAAAAACTACAAAACGAAAGGGGTCTCAGAAATGCGACAGCTTTAAAATGCTCAATTTTGATCCAAGTAATTTTTCATTTGGGTTTTGGGGTTTCAGAAACCAAAAGTCCCGTAACCCAGGGTTAGAGTAAATCGTTTTGCCTGGACATGTGTTTTGAAAAATTTCAAAAAAAATCTTAATAAAAAAAAAATTTTTGGGAGTTTTAAGAAACCCCCCAACCCGTTCAAATTTTTTTATTTTGTTTTTTCCCGAGTTTTTTGAAAAAATTATGATTAGGGGCTCTTTGGGGAATTCTTCAGGGGGTTCTGTATAAAAAAATCCCGCCCACTAGCAAATAAATAAAAAGGGCCCATTCTGTTTTAAAATTTAATTTATAAATAAACCCCTAAATAAATTTTGAAAATTTTGGGCCCAAAGATTGTCAAAACCTTTTGGGAATTTTAAAATTTTTGAAGTATTTTAATTTGCAAAATTTGGGAAAGGGTAGGCTTTGGGAAAAATTCCCAAAACAAACTTAAAAAAATTTTTTATTTTGGTTTTTTTTCAAAAAAAAAGTGGGGAATCGTTTGTATATTGGAGTGCAGTTAAAGGGTTTATTTTTTTTCCCCATTTAAAAAGATTTCTTTTTTGCGTCGATTTGGGGGTTTTCCCCCAACTAATTGAAATACACTTGATAAATGCGCCTGGAAAGAAAACCGGGTACTCGCACCGAAAGAAAGGGGTTTGTTGGAGCACGGTAAAAAAATCCGCTGACGGTTTTTCCCCCCCGGGGCCCTGGTTTAGAGAATCGTAAAAAAAAAAAAAGGAAAAAAATTTTTGTATCTCGATTTTACTCTATATATTTTTGAAATAATTTAATAAAATTTTTAAGTAAATCAGTTTATTCAGAGATTACTTGCAAAATTTAAAAAAAAAAAAAAATATTTTTTAAAACATTTTTGCAACCCTTTCCGAATATAAAATGATATGGGAAAGGTTGAAGGCTTACCCCCAAAAACTGCAAGGTCCAACAAAAATATTAAATGTGTGACTTTAATCTTTACGTAAATTTTTCAGCGGAAAAAGGGCCAAGAGATATAGTTTAGCGGGGAAACAAACTATTCAGTATTTTTTTCTATATATTTTTTACAGGTTTTTAAAAAACAATAGGGGTCCCGTGTGTAAAATTTTCCCTTTGTTCAAGGGCTGCATTCTTGTGATAATGGTTTACCCCGACCTACCCTTTTTTTTTTCCCATGCCCAAAAGTTTTATGGTTTTGAAAATTTTTTAAAATTTTTTAAAAAAATTTCTAAAAAATGTCTTTTCTATTTTTTTAAAAAAATTTGTCGTGATATTAGAAATTATTGTATTCATTTTTTTTTTCATATTTAAAATAATTTCCCGTAAAGTCTCTTTGAAACAAAAAGTATAAAAAACCTCCCTTTTTACACCTATTTTTTTTAGGCATGTTACCGACACAAAAATTTATTTAGGTTTTGGGATGCACAGGTGAAACAAAAACCTTTGAGGCCCGAGAGGAATTTCCCTTTCTTCGAAATATAACAACTTTTTGGACAAAAAGATTATAAAATAGTAAATAATAATAACGATAAAAAAAATTCGGGAACAATTAGAAGGCCGTCAAAACAACGTATGTAAAATTTTTTCCGTGTCAATTTTTACAAATTAATTAAACGTTTTGCAACCAGAAAGAACAGCAGTTTTAAACCCCCATTCTAAAAGAGTTCCTCGCGGGATAAATTTCAGTTTTTTTTTTTTTTTACTAAATTTAAATTAAAGTTATATGACACGATACACTAATTTATTAGCCTTTTCCGCCCTAATTTTCCCGGGTTTTTTCGTACAACAGAACGGCTATTTCCTGGTTTGGCCGGGGGGGCCGGGCCGGTTTTATTAATAACCTAAATTTGCGTATTCATTAAAATGTTTGAGCCGTTTTGGAATATTTTTCCCATTTATATGTCGAAAAATAATATTTTTTTTGAAAAAAAAAAGTTTTAAATCTAAGTTGGGTTTTTAAAAGTTTTTACTTTTTTCATAAAACTGGGCAATACTGATTAAAGGAAGGGTGAAAATAATTAAAACCGTGTTGCGGGGGGATGTGTTACATGCCCTGTCAAGTTACAATCACACTAAATTTTTTAAATACATGAAAGAATTGTATTCAACAAAAATTTGGAGAAAAAATGAAATTATGAATTTTTTAAAAAAATGGCCATATCCTAAACATAAAACTTTAAATTTAATTCTGAAAGCTTTTTCATAGGTAAAGGTTAATGAAAATAAATTGCAAATCTAAAAAATTTATGTTTGTTACATGTAAAATCTAAAAAAATTGTCGGAGATTGGCAAAATTTTTGACCGATTTTACTGCTCTTTTCGCACCTCCAAAAAACGTTGAGAAAACCACCTTTGAAAAATTTATCGTTTTCCCCGCAAACTAATTGGTTTAAATTTTAATTTGATTAACTAATCATTGTGGTGCCGCCCAGGTGACGACCGTTGTATCTTCTGTGAGTAAGATTAGTTTTTTTTTATATTGTGTTAAAAATTTTCTTTCAGAAATCAATTTTTTTTTGAAAATGTAACTCTGTATATCAACGATTACAGTTCCGTGAAAATTGTTTGGAACGGGGGTAAAACCAAACGATTTTTAGTACATCGGGATTATTTTGCTGTAAAATTTAAAATCAAACCAAGTGATGTTTAAATATTATGTACTGTTAACACTCATAAACTTGATTACCTTTTTTTAATGAAAAAAGATAATAAATTTAAAAAACCCAACTTAGATTTTAAAAAGGAATAATGCTCAAATAACCCCATCGTTTGTTTTTTTTTAAAAAATCAATTTTTTTTGAATAAAAGGTGGAATTATTTCTAATAATTAAACGATTTGTTTTTCTTCCGCCAAAACAGACAAATCAACACTCGCATTGGATTTTCTTTACAAAACCTTTCAAATATTTTTTTTTTTTTTGAAACTTTACTGCAGTAGAAAACATTCCTAAAAGCCAAAAGGATATTTTTTAAAAAATTTCCCTTACTTAGATTTTATGTCTTGATTTTTCCTGACCTGAGATTTCTGCCATAAGAATCAGGCGAATTCAAGACCCCCTACGCTTCTTTTCAAAACCATCAAAATATTTTCTTTCTCTTGAAAATTAGAAATATTTTTTAATTAAAGTCAAAAAGGGTTTTTTTAAAAAAAAATTAATTTCCCTTTAAAATTTTAAGATTTTTAATAAAACTGGCGAAATCAACATCCGTATAAGTTTTTTTGTTTATTAATCATACTAAATTTTAATATTTTTTTCCCGAAAATTGCATGCACGCGTAAACTTATTCTTGTGAAAGTTAAAAAATTTCCAAAAAATCCACACTTTAAATTTTTTTCTTATTTTAAAAATGTCCTTTTAGGTTTCCCCGCCTGTGAATCAGGCAAATCAAAGGGGCCCTATATGTTTTTCGCTTCAAAACCCCTAAATATAAAATTTTTTTTTCTTTAAAAAATTTACTGAAACGTATATTTTTTTCCCGAAAATGCTTAAAAAGGGTTTTAAAAAAAAAATTCATTACTTTAAAATTTTATGATTTATTTTTTCATGTCACTGACAATTGGCAAAACAAACAAACCCGTTATTTTCGTTTCTAAATATTTCTAAATAAAGATTTTTTTTTGAAAATTGCACACACTAGAAATATTTTTAATAAAGCTTAAAAGGATTTTGAAAAGTTTTCATCACTTTAATTTTTTGTCTTGATTTTGCCGGTCACCTGAGATTTTTTTGCATTAGAGTCTGGCAAAACAACACCTTATTTTTTTTCGTTTCAAACCACCTAAAAAAAAAATTTTTTTTTCTTGAAAATTGCGTGCAAATGAGAAAATATTCTTAAAAAACCTAAAAAGTTTTAAAAGAAAATCATCACTTTTAAATTTTTATGTCTTGTTTTTTCCCCTGTCATTTGAGATTTCCACGATTAAATCGGGCGAAATCTACCCCCGTATAAGTTTTTGCTTCAAACCACCCTAAATAAATTTTTTTTCTTAAAAAAATTGACATGTACACTAGATTTATACTTTTAATAAAAGCTTAAAATATTTTTAAAAAAATAATTTCATTAGTTTACATTTTATGTCTAATTTCGCTTTTTGAAGATTTCGCGAAATCTATGATTTGCTATTCATCATACCGTTTTTAGGCGTTTAAAATTTGTTTTTTATCTCCAAGAGCTCCGATGATTAGACTACCAACAAAAAAAATTTGTTTTGCGATGTTTTCAAAATCCCATTGAAACAGAAATTTAAGCATTTGGAAGGAAAAAACTTTCTGCCTTCATTGCGCAGATGAATAGCGAGAGAATAACAAGAGGTGGAGAAACCTGGGGTGAAGCCCCTTCAAAAAAAACGCTGAACCCCAAATTTCCAAACGAAATGGTTCAGGGTAGGGCAAAATAATTTTGTTTTAAAAATTTTTTGACCTAAGGGAAGTGTCCAAAAGATTAAAACATAACTGAACTTCAACTTTGAAAAGCACTTTGAAAAAATCATTGGGAAAAATGCATGGGGAAACCCAAGATTTGGTTACAACTTCTAAACCCTATTCAGCAATTCCTGGCATAATTTTAGAGTTGTAAAAGGTGTCCTAAAAGGGATGTTTTGTTTATTTACAAAAAAATTGTTCTTACAAATAAACAATTTTTTTTTTTTTCAGTGAAAAAAAGCGTCTGCCGTTTTTAAAAAACCCCATTATAAAAAAAAAAAAAATTTTTTTGTCAAAAAATCCTTTGATTCAAGGCAAAGGGGAATTAATCTCAAAAATATGTCTGCCAAAAGTGACCCACTAATTTTGGCACGTTAATCTCCTTTAAAATTTTAAAATTGAGACTTTTTTCAACTTTTTTTTTTTTATTTTATGAAATTTTAAAAGTTAGAAAAAGAGCTTACATAAAAAATCCTGCTCGCTTTTTGAATCAGAGCTTTGCCAGTAAAAGGGGATAATGTCGAAGCTTTGAAAAAACGGGATTGGGCTTAATAAAAACTTTAAAAAAAAATTTTATGTTAAAAAAAGGGGAAACTCTTCAGATTTAGAATTTGAGTATGTTTTTTCCGTGAGACTTTGACAGTAAATAACTGTTTCTAAGTTTTTAAATCAGAACTTTAATAGTTATAACCACTTGAATTTTTATTATAAAAAAATTTGTAAAGTCCAAGAATGCTACACTTTTCCCTAGCAGAAAAAAATTCAAGTACATATTATGTGATAATATGGGTAAGGTTTGCATTGTTGTTTATTAATATTTTTAACAGCTTTTTTTAAAAAGCATCATTATTTGATTCTGTACGTATGAAAATGTTTTTTTTTTTTCCAGTTGCTTTGTTGTGCGTCCAGTAATTTTCTAAATCCCTGGGGATTTTAATTTTTAATCTAAAAGGGTATCATTCTTTTTTAAGGTTTTTTATTAGTCAGCCGAGAGCCAAGTCAAATTTTTTCTTCGCTCTTCGTCGCTCCTGATTTCCAAAACCTAAAAAAATTTTTAAAATTTTTTTTTGCTCGCCGCCCAATTTTTTCAAAAAAAAAACCGTGAAAACTTATAAAGGTGTGGCCTTAAAAATGTTTTTGAGAAAAGGCCATGTCTCCCCAACGAATCATCTAAATAGTAATATCTTTTATACTTTTTATTAGAGCACTGTGCATGCCCTTTTTTAACACCCAAAAGCCTTTTTAACATTTTTTAAAAGTAGTATACCCCAGTTGGTCAAAAATGGCAAGAAATCTGAGTTTTTGGAAATTAAAAGGGCCAAAATTTCCGAATGCCTGGGCCTTTTGGGCCCACTCAAAAACGGGCGAGGTCTTATAGTAAAAACCTTTTTTGTTTAAGTTTGGGTGAAGCTTGCACTTAGAGTGCACAAAAATTTTCCCCCAAAAGTGCCCCCTATACACTAATCATTAGTAGATATGGGCCTTTTAGCCCCCAAGACCTGGAAATTTTTTCGGTAATTCAAGGGCCATGATTTAAAGGGGGCCTCGACCGATTTGGCTAGATACCGAAATTTTGGCCGAGGTCTTATGCAAACCCTTTTTGTAAAAGTTTTGGAAAAACAGATAGAAATTTTTCCACTTAAGAGTGGGACGGGTAAACGGTTTGTGCGACAGACAGACACAACGACGGGGAGAAAATCAAAAGTCCCCACCCATGTGTGGTGGGGGACTAATAATACATAATGAATACCTGCCTTTAAAGGGACTTGACACAGTTTTAAAGTTCCCTTGTATACAGCGCATGCAGTGGTGTACCAAAGTGACAGTCTGTATGGTTAACACTGGCTCCTGCATCCACCAGCAACTGAGCACACTCAGTTTTATCTGGTATACATAATAGCGCAATTGACAGCTAAAGAATATATGTGACAAAGTTTCTTATACATGTGGTTTCATAATAATAATTCCTTAATATTAAATGCAAACAACTGCATAAGTTGACTTTGCTTTCTTTTTAGCTTCTAACTGTCAAGCAGAAATGCTTTTTGGCTTCTTTGTTAACAACGCTGTCAAGCAGAATTGCTTTTAGGCTTCTCAGTTAACAATGCTCTCAAGCAGAATTGTTTTAAGCTTCTTGTTTAACAATGCTGTCAAACAGAATTGTTTTTTGGCTTTTCAGTTTACATCGCTGTCAAGCAGAATGACTTTTATGCTTCTTAATTAACAATGCTGTCATGCAGATTGCTTTTTTGCTTTGTCTTTCAGTTTCTTTTTTGGCTTTTGTCATCAAAATTGTTTTAAGGCTTTTTAATCAAAAAGCTGCTAGCAGTTTAATCAGTCTAATAATTAAGTCCCATAACTCTGCAGAATATTTATCTAAAAGAATGTAACATGCACCATGCACATGTAGGGTTGGTACTGATCACCTGTGTGAAGTTTCATTAAATTGTGTGCAAGGGTTCGTGGAGATTAGGTGCGCACAAGATTGCATATGCAGACTGTATGTATATTGTATATTAACAAAAAACAAAGTCCCATTACAGAATTTTTTTCTGAAAGAAACTAACATGCCCCATGCACAACTAGGGTTACTACTGATCACTTGTGTTAAATTTCATTAAATTGTGTGCATGGGTTCAGGAGATTATGCGCGCACAAGATTGCATATGCAGACTGTATGTATCTAGTATAGTAACAAAATCAAAGTTCTGTAACTCTGCAAATTTTTTTTCTGAAAGAACCTAACGTGCACCATGCACAACTACGGTTGTTACTGATCACTTGTGTGAAGTTTCATTAAATTGTGTCAAGGGGATGAGGAGAGTTGGTGCGCACAAGATTGTGTCTATGTATATAGTATAGTAACAAAAAACAAAGTCCCATTACTCTGCAATTTGTTTTTTCTGAAAGAACCTAACATGCATCATGCACAACTATTGTTGTTACTGATCACTTTTGTGAAGTTTCATTAAATTGTGTCAAGTGGATGAGGAGAGTTGGTGCGCACAAGATTGTGTCTACGGACAGACAGACGGACGGACGAACGGACGGACGAACAGACAGACAACCTGAAACCAGTATATTCTCCCTTACAACTTTGTTGTCGGGGGGTACAAAAACATTTTTTATTTTGTGTTTATCTAATTCTAACCAATACTTTGCTATCTTTCACTACATATAACTGATTTAACCATTGTTAAATTTCTTAAAATGTAATGAATGTTTTACAAATGAGTTAATAATATAACTAGTTTTAATCCAAGATTACAGGTCCAGTTTGAAAAGTCTGCAAGTGTATTATTTGTATGTTATGTATGCTACACAATCAAGGTCTTCCATAAGAAACAATCGAAAATGTCTGCATAAAAACCCCATATACAATGCAGACATTTAGACTGTTTATACTGGTCCAGTGCCTAAATCCGGACACTTTTGGTGGGTTTTTGACAGTAAATTTGCATTATGAAACCACACGTGCATAAAATTTTAACTGTATAATCTTAGGTTCTTTATAAATCTCTTTGCAAAACAACAAAATCGTATGTTGCTGATTTCATCATAAAAATGTCATCCAAATCGGGCCAGTAAAAGCTGTCAAAATTGACCTTTAGAGTACTTAAATATTCGGACACTATTTGGGTATAAAATGCAACGAATATGTGCACCCAAAAATAACAATAAACACGACTTCGTTTAAAATAAAGCAGTCAAATACAGTCCTGTAAACATATACAAACACCTCCGTCCAAATTAAATTTTATTACCTGTTCATCACGTGATCATATGGGCTGGTTTCTAACTTTGTATAATTGCCAAATATAACAATAATATAATAGAATTTATCTGAGCAAAAATTAATGTTTAAAATTATTCTTTCTTACATGTAGATTCTGTCACTGTCGTTATACATTTTGACACAACTATGGGGATCATTATGAATGACACGTACGTCACTGCGACGATTTTATCTAATAAATTGCTTCCCTCGTCTGCAAAATGCTGGCATTTTTTTCTCTATTGGATTAATTGATATATAACAGAAATTGGTTAAATCTTTTAAATAAATACTGAGGGTAGTACAGAATTCTAAAACATGTTTTTAAATCAGTTCCGATCAGCAAACAAAAAGAGTCGTCTGCAATAGGAAGAATTTTTTTCTTATTTAATTAGTACCTCATCGCACCTCAAATAACAGGCGCGCGCTGTATGACGTCATCCCCCAACACACACAATGTTTACTTTATGCGGTGCGGATATTTGAAAGTAGTTTTCTCTGGAAAAGCTTATATTCGTACACTGTTGTTGACAGCTGGTCATCAAAGCTTTCGTTTGCGTCGATCCTGTTCATTTCAGTAAAAAATCATGATCGTAAAGCATTTTAAAACGGTGTCCGAATATTTAAGCACTGTCCGAATTTAGGCACTGAACCAGTATATTAGGTAAGAGCATAATGAAAAATTACCCCAAGATATCCTGGAAAGCTTGAACCATGCTCTTTGTTTGATTCTCTTTGTTGTAACCAGCCTGAAAACAAAACATGACCAAGTAAGTAACATATAGGATGGTCATCACCTGCAATACTGAAATGTTCAAACCTCTGATGTACATTTTTCTATCTTTTTTTTTCTGCTAAAAATATGGTACCTTTAACAGGTCCTGGATACTTGTCAGACCCCAAACTAAACAAGAATGGGGGCAAAATTGTGTGACACATGCCCCCTGAAAATGCTTCTTAGAATTATATGCAAGAAAATAGAATCTTTCACTGGCTGAAGCTGCTGATTGAAATTCATCTGTAATACTCATAACACAAAGGGATAGGTTATGAATCTGTACCAACATGACAGAAAGTTGTGTTCTGCATGTCATAAAATAAGGGCAAACATTTGTGCTGTGTTATTTGAAAATCATTTGAGGCAGTTACAGGAAACGAAACAGACATGAAAACCTGACTATTTGACCTCTGATCTCACTGTATGACATATTTGAAGGCGACCATGAATCTGTGACAGACTGATGGAAGGACAGACTGACAGATAGATGGCTAGACCTAGAGCAATATGTCTCAACCAGAATGTTGGGTGACATAATTTTTCAAAGAGGAAGATATTGATTCAAATAGAATGACTACGTAAAGCATATAGATAGAGGTAAAAGTAAAACATTATAAAACAACAAGAGCGCCGCCATGCGGGGCAATATATGCCCGAAGGCTTACATCATAGGATTGGAGCAAAATTTTAAGAACTTGACTGTTGTAGCCCCAAAGGACTGGAACAACAAAAGGAAAACTTCAAAAAACAAATCTAAGTCCACAAAAAAAAAAATCAAGGTCTACAAAAAAATCCTTATCAGGTATAGGTATGTACACCTTAAAATTGGAGGTACCATCCATGTTGTACCACAGAAAAGTGGTCTCGGTTTTTCCCTACGGCCAATAATAAAAAAGTTTCAAAATAAGCTATTTATAGTAACATAAAAGGGAAGTAATTCAAAAAAAAATTATTGTAAGTACAAACTGAAAATTTGTTGAAAATATAAAAGCGACTTTTTCTTTAGTATTGTTTGAACAAACATGTAGAATGATACATAACATATTATTAATGTTTTCATTAAAAATGAGTAATACTGTCATCTCAGCACAAAAGCAGACAAGTGCTTCTTTATGACCATGCATTTTTTTACTTTGTGCAATGAGGTTACATATAATGTGATACAATAAGCAGTACACATAATAAATGTAGAAAACTTCACCCTCACCCTCTGTCTGGACTGTAGTATCTGTAATGGATACGTGACCACTGTAGCTACTGTCTTTGATATTGCTCCAATGATAAAATATAGAAGTCCACTCAATTCCTGAAATTGCAAAAAAAGCTCCAGTTTTAAAACATTATTAAAGTACACTCAATTCCTGAAAGTACATTAAGTACTGCTCCAATGATAAAATATAGCAATCCTTCCAGTTCCTGGAAATATATAATTAAAAGTATTTCTCTGAAAATGAACTTTAAGAATCAATTCAATTTCTGAAAGTTCATGAAATATTACTCCATTGATTAAATATAGAAATCTGTTCAATCTCTGAAAGTACAGAAGTTTTGTTCCAATGATGAAATAAAGTAAACTGTGCATTTCCTGAAAGTACGCAAGTATTGCTCCAACAATGAAATATAGGATTCAACTAAATTCCTGAAAGCACATAACTATTGCTCAAATCTGTTCAATTTCTGAAAGTACATATTGTTCCAGTGATAGAAAATTGAAATCACCTCAATTCCTGAAAGTACATATTGTTCCAGTGATAGAATATAGAAATCACCTCAATGCCTGAAAGTACATATTGTTCCAGTAACAGAATATAGAAATCACCTCAATGCCTGGAAGTACATATTGTTCCAGTGTTAGAATATACACCTCCGCACTTTAAAAACGCACCACTTAATAAATACACAAATTACACTTTCTGAGTGGACCAATTTATTCATTCTTGCATTATATAGTAATCTCAATATCTCTTCCATAAGATATGCAAAAATGAAAAAGATCTATAAATAAAAACTACTTATTTAAGATGTTTATATCTGGTACCCCTCAGTTTCAAAATTGACAAAATAGAATTTTGAGATTTTTTATTACTTATTTCACGCATAAAGTCTTCCAATATTAATTTAAATGATAACAAATGTCTTTTTCCAATACACTAGTCACTTGTCGCTTAATTAAAATTATATTTATTCAAAACCACTCATCCGTGACTTATTATGCACAGGTAAGACGTTTAGCACGTTTTGCATGTGCACTGTACATGTGAGTTGTCAAATAATATAAAACTGATAAATTCGTGATCTCTAATAAAATACTGGTCGTCTGTGAATTTTGACTTGGAGGGTGGTGTTGTTTAATAGGACGAAATGAACAGTTTTTGTTAACCGATTTTTGTTAAATTTTCCTTGTTTGTGTACCAGATAATGAATTTATGTAATCACATAAAAATAATGGAATTGTCGTATAAAATAAAATTTTATGACCCATTTTCTGAGTGGTGTGTTTTTAAAGTGCAGAGGTGTAGAAATCAACTCAATTCCTGAAAGTACTATTGTTCCAGTGATAGAATATAGAAATCACCGAAAGTACATACTGTTCCAGTGTTAGAATATAGAAATCACCTCAATGCCTGAAAGTACATATTGTTCCAGTAACAGAATATAGAAATCACCTCAATGCCTGAAAGTACATACTGTTCCAGTGTTAGAATATAGAAATCACCTCAATGCCTGAAAGTACATATTGTTCCAGTGTTAGAATATAGAAATCAACTCAATTCCTGAAAGTACATATTGTTCCAGTGTTAGAATATAGAAATCACTGGAAGTACATATTGTTCCAGTGTTAGGATATAGAAATCAATTCAATTCCTGAAAGTATATAAGAATTTTTCCAGTGATAGAATATAGAAATCAACTCAATGCCTGAAAGTACATATTGTTCAAGTGTTAGAATATAGAAATCAACTCAATTCCTGAAAGTACATATTGTTCCAGTGATAGAATATAGAAATCAACTCAATTCCTGAAAGTACATAAGAATTTTTCCAATGATAAAAAGCAAGGGGGGAGAAACTGACTAGTTAGTTCTTTCCCACCTAGTGTGCATGTATCTACATATCTGAATAATACATGGTGATGAGGAAAAAATCTTTCTAGTTGGTTATTTCCCCCCTCATGTGCATGTATCTGCCTGTCTGAATAATACACAGTGAAGGGGGATGGGGGGGGGGGGGGGCAGCCCTTTTTTTATGGTTTTGGGGAAGGGTGGCGGGTCCTTTCAGAAGGGGAAATTTGCGTCGTAAAATACCAAATTGGGGAATTTTTTTTATATATAAAAAAACAAAAACACAGATTGAGTAAGATCAAGGCCTTCCCTGGCTGTTTCACACTTTTAGCCATGACTTAAGCCAATTGCAAAATCTTGGGACCATTTCATACCCTAAAGTGCCAGAATTAGAAGCCATTGTTTTTTTAAAATCTCTGTTTCATTTTATACTTTAACCAAGCAATTTGCCCTTGAACCATTTCATCCTAATATTACATTGAATCAAAAATAGTTTTTAATCTTGTCATTAAAATGTTTAAATCATTTTTCAAGAACAATTTCATAGCTAAAGTAATTGTTCAATGTATGAAATTATTCCTTTAATAGTTTGCAATTTTTGAATTATCTCCCTTTAATGGGCATTTTCCACTACTTAGATGTTCCTAAAGCACTAATATTTAGTTCTTTATTTTTGACCTTTGTATTTCAAACTAATATAAGGTCATTTATCAAAAATAGAGTTGTCCTTTTTTATTTTATGACTTATAAAAAGCTTTTTCAATGCTTTTAATTGCATTATATATAAATCTCAATTTACAAGCTAGTCCATACATATTACTGTATAGTGAAAATACCACCTAAAGGTATGATTAGCACTTTGTTTGGAAGCACTTGGGAGGTGCTTTAAAAAATTCATCCTGTGTTACCCAATGTAACAAGTGAAAGAACCAAACAAACTGCTTTAGTTCATTTGTATCTCAATCTTTTCACTGAAATTTAACGAAGGAGTGAAATGTTGGGCCGACCGAAATGTTTACCCGTAGAGTGAAATGTTGGGCCGACCGAAATGTTTACGCGTAGACTGAAATGAACGCGATTGAAATCTTCGCGTCGATTGAAACGAACGCGACCGCGACTGAAATCATTTCACGATCGCGCAAATTATTTGTGAGCCGTTCGACTTAACAATATTTCCAGATTTTTTCGTTCATTACTTCCGAGAATCGGCTTGTTATTAGATAAATATATCCGCAAATCGGATTGTTGTAGATAAATCTATCCGCGAATCAGAAATTCTGGAAAGGCTTTTCTTTGGAAAGGGAAATTCCCGATGACCGACGCTAACGGTAATATCTGAGATGTTCCGATTGCGGCGTTTCTAGAAGCGGTGTTTAGAACGCACATACATTCAGACCTATTAATCCATCGGCGGTGGAAATTTTCGCTGATAAAAATGACTTGCAATTGGGGAATTTTTTAGTGCAGATGGGGATAAAAGTATATTATTTTGCCAGGGGAATGGGGCTGAATTTCGGCCCCAAAATCGGCGTAAAAAAAGGGCTGGGGGAAGAAACTGACTAGTTGGTTCTTTTCCCCTTCTTGTGCATGTATCTGCATGTCTGAATAATACACAATAAAGAGGTTGGTTCTTTGGTTCTTTCCCCCCTAGTATGTATGTATCTGCATGTCTGAATAAAACACAGTGAAGGGGAAGAAACTGACTAGTTGGTTCATTCCCCCCACCCTTGTGTGCATGTATCTGCTTGTCTGAATAATACACAGTGAAGGCCAGGGGGAAGAAATTGACTAGTTGGTTCTTTTCCCCCTCATGTGCATGTTTCTGTATGTCTGAATAATACACAGTAAAGGGGTTGGTTCTTTCCCCACTAGTATGTATGTATCTGCCTGTCTGAATAAAACACAGTAAAGGGGAAGAAACTGACTAGTTGGTTCATTCTCCCCTCATGTGCATGTATCTGCTTGTCTGAATAATACATGGTGAAGGCCAGGGGGAAGAAACTGACTAGTTGGTTCTTTCCCCCCTCATGTATATGTATCTGCATGTCTGAATAATACACAGTGAAGGCCAGGGAGAAGAAACTGACTAGTTGGTTCTTTTCCCCCTCATGTGCATGTATCTGCATGTCTGAATAATACACAGTGAAGGCCAGGGGGAAGAAACCCACTAGTTGGTTATTTCCCCCTCGTATGCATGTACCTGCATGTCTGAATAATACACGTTGAAGGGGGAAGAAACTAGTTTATTGATTCTTTCCCTCCTATTGTACATGTATCTACATGTCTGAATAATACACGATGAAGGGGGAAAATCTGACTAGTTGCTTCTTTTCTCCCTAGTATGTTTGTATTTGTGTAACCGGGGTCCATTTCTCGGGGAAATTAGCTACTATTAAACAAGTGGTAGAGTTCTAATATTCTTTTATTCCATTCTAAATAATAATGTTATATCACTTCAATAATTCCAATTTATCAATTCATAGTACATCATAATTTATTATTCTCAAAGTTTCCAAAGTATTTCTTGCCTAAAATATTAAAATATCAATTTTGACTAATTTTTGACTGTGGTGCCTAAAACAAAAACCTAAATCTAACTCCAACTCCAAACTGACTTCTTTCAACTTTCCCTCCAAACTCTGCAACATTTTCATTCACGCCCACTTCATACTTCAACCAATCACATCACACATGCATCATATTTCAACCAATCATATCACACATGCATACATTAAAACTTGACCAGTACTTGTCTACTCCAGTGGCTTATTACTTTCTGATACTAATTAACACTTACTAATTAAATTATTACCATATCAAATTCTGTCTGGAATATCTTTTGAAGTAGCAGACCAAATCAAATGCACATATGTTTAGCTATAATTATTTCTAGATAAGTAATAAACTGAAGAAAGGTAAGGGCACTCTGATAAAATAATGACTTAATGTTATTTTAATGATTTTCATAATAAAATATATCTAAAATATAGAACTGGTCACATTTTCTCCCTCTCTCACTGAATTTGCTCCTGCAAATTTATTAATGTTAAATAACATCTGAATAATAACCTTCAACACAATGAAACAACAAATTTCATCATACTGAAATTTAAGATATATGCAAAAGAAAACATATTATACTACACACAAATGTTATAGATCAAATATGATGATCACAGTTCAATAATACGACGGCAATTAAATTGTGATAAAAGAAAATATTCAACTTGAAATCATATTTTTCATAATTTTGCGTATCTTTCGCAACTTAAAGTAGTCTTAGACAATAAAATACAGCTGAAGATACGTTTTCATGCACTGTTATATGCAATTAAATATTTGTGCCACATTTCTTAGTCATTTTCCAGCTCTGCACTGTCCTTGCACTGTCACTGCTCACTGTTCATGAATAGACATGTATATACACTATCACACATTTTTATTTAAATACACTTTTTGTAGGATGTGATCAATGTTTCAAAGTCTAGACTCAAAAATGCCATTTTAAAACATTGTTTAATAAAGAATTCTCTTTATCAGAACAATTTACTTTTTATAATCTGCATATACTGACATTTTGAGTCAATGTACTGTGACTTACATTACAATTAAAAACATTTGACTATTTACAAGAAGAATAAGTACTAAAAGTTTGAATTTTCAAACTCATACAAATTAATAAATATAGCAATCCCCAATATTAAAGTGTTCTCTTCCAAAACGAAACAAAGAGGTATCTATACTGGAAAATCACTAGATTTACAATAATCTGGATAATGTAGAATCATGATTAAGTGTACTGCTGAAATCACTCCTTGTAACCTGGTTCTTATGCTCCAAATAACTTCTACTCATTGTCTTTTTACCCCTTTACTTATCCCCAAGCATAAATCTACAAATCTCCCTTTTAGATAGAATGTTTAAGATAGCACATACAAAATATTGCTTTAAACAGCTATCCCCTTTCATTTCTCAATATGTATAGGTACCTATTTCTCATATTTTCTTATAAACCTTCCTTTGGTTTCTCAAAATTTGTAGCCTATAACAGTATCTTGGGTATCACATAATGCTTACACTAAAAAGGAAAACAAAGCTGAAAATAACAAGAAAGGTCATAGTTTAATTTAGATATGCCTGTATAGTAAGTTCCAAACAAAAATAGCCAAATGAAAAAAAATATGTACATATAATTTTGAATTTAGTCATACATGACACACAAAATTCTTTACAACCAACTTAAATTATTTAACGCAATGCCTTATTTAGTAATTGCAGTGATCAGGGTATCAACATAACTTCAACTTAGAACCCTAAAGTTACTTTCTCTTCTCTGGCTTAAGAATGCTTTGTTTCATATTTACACTGAATTTCATATAATTCTTTATCTACAGGCAAATTTATCGCTTTACTCAATATGTGGACGCTTGCGCACTTTACCAGAAAATGTGTATTTGATGTGGAATTCTTTCCTCACATCCTCTGGCAAGTCCTCGTCATAATGCCACAGTGTTCTTGCTTTTCCTTCTTCATCTCTGTACCTTGCTTTGTATACCAATCTGCCTTTGTAATGGCTTGCCTGCAGGATTCTGTCAAGTTCCCAGCTATCCATGTTGGCATCATTTCCTGGGTTGTGTGAATCTGCCGTCATAGTATCCTGGGAAATATTTTCTTGTCTGTCTTCATCTTCTTCAGTTTGCAGCTCCACTACGTTCTGACCCCTTAATGCCTCTGGGATGTTTGTTGGTCTCAGTGCTGGGTTGAAGTAGGGTTTTAGTCTGTTTGCATGGACCACACTCTTGATAGCTTTGTGTGTTTCTAAATTTCTGAGTCGATAATTGACTTCACCGAGTTTTTCAGCTATGTAGAATGGTCCGGTCCACCGCTGTGTCAATTTCGGAGATAATCCTGGCTCTGTCCTTGGATTATACAGCCACACATTGTCATGGACATTAAAGTCGGGAGTTTTAGCCTTCTTGTCGTAGTATTTCTTGTACTTCTCTTGTGCTTTCAGAGTATTTTCTCTCACCAGCTCTCTGCACACTGTCTGATTCTCTATGATACGTCTAAGGTGCTGTTCATGTGTTGTACCTGCAGTGGTCGTGGGTATGAGGGCTGTGTCCAGAGGTAGTCTGCATTCTCTCCCAAACATTATGTAATATGGTGAGTAGCCTGTGGAATCAACAGCTGGACTAACTCTGTAACTCATCATGATGCTGGGTAGAAGCTGAGCCCAATTTGTCTGTTTCTTGTTGCAGTACACCCTGAGCTTTTGCAGAATCACGGAGTTCATCCTTTCAGCAGATGAATTTGTTGCAGGATGGTAACTACTGGTGTTGATCTTGCTGATTTTGAAAATACTACATAATTCTTTCATCAGCTTGGACATAAAGTTGGCTCCTCTGTCTGTCAAAATTGAAGTTGGACAGCCGTATCGACATATGATTTCATCATACAACTTCCAGGCAACAGTTTTGGCTTCCATGTCTGCTAAGGGAAATGCTTCACACCACTTGGAAAAAGAATCAACAATAAGGAGTACATATTTGTAGCCTTCATCTGTTTTCGGCAGTGGTCCTAAAATATCCATATGAAGTCTGGACAAAACATCTCCTACTGGCAATGGCTGTAACTGTGCTCTTCGCTGATGGATGTAGCGCTTGGACATCTGACATGGTTCGCAGGACTGGCAATACAGCTTGATGTCTCTGTACATGGACGGCCAGAAGAATTTGGTCCTTATCGCCTCATATGACTTCTCAATGCCATAATGTCCACCTGTCAATGCGTCATGGTATTGTTTCAATACTGTATCCCTGTATTTGTGTGGTACAGCTAACTGCTTTTTGACGTCTATCCACCTGTGTCCTTTTGATCTGGGCTGATACAAATGATAGAGAATGCCGTCATCAATCTCGTAAAACTGCGCCTCAGCCACAAGCCTACGAGCGGCTTCCCTATCATCCGGTACCTTCCCATTTTCTTTGTATTCAAACAATGGTACAAAATCTTTGTCTGCCATCTGATCTATCCGAAGTTGTTCCACTGTTAAATTGCTGATTTCTTTCATGAACTCAGTCGGATTTATATCATTGTAGGCATCTACAGCATTTATCATTTCAGACAATCTGTTCTTATCACACTTAGTTGTTACCGAGTTAATGTCAACTACCTTAGGTTCCGTGTATTCAAGTGTATATTCGATCACAACTGGACAGTCAGTATCTACAGAGCAAACCTGTGGGTTAATGAGTATATTGTCTGCATCTTTATCACTGCCCTCAGAAATAGGTTCATCTTCATAATTCCTGCGCGACAAAGCATCCGCATTTGAGTGAAGCTTACCCGCCTTATAAACAACCTCATATTGATAGCCCTGCAAGTATACTGCCCACCTGCCTAACCTACCACTGGCTTTATTGTCCCTTAAAGATTTTAGTGCAATGTGATCTGTAACAACTGTGAACTTGCGGTCTGCTAGATAAGTATGATAGTGCCTGATACCTTCGACTAGAGCTAACCCTTCTAAATCAAATATACCCCAGTTTTTCTCTGCTGGGCGTAAAGATCTACCCCCATATGAAACTACATGCTCGCGTCCCTGTTCATCTTTCTGACCTAAGACAAAGGAAATTGCAATCCTGCTAGCATCTTTTATGAACCTTCTGTAGTAGTTAATCAATCCGCAGAAGGAGCGTACAGTGGTCTGATCTGTGGGGACAGGAAAATTTGTGACTGCGGTCACCTTATCTTTATCAACCCCAATACCTTGTCTGGTGAAACAATGACCCAGAAATTTGACCTCCTTTGCCGCAAAGGTACATTTACTTGGTTTCAGACGTAAATTGGCTTGTCTGAATCTATTGAATACTTCTGATAAATGCTCAAGATGTTCGTCAAAGTTTTGACTGAAAATTAAGCAGTCATCAATGTACACAAGAGCGTATTTGTAATTTATACCTCTAAGTACCTCGTGCATAACTGTGCTAAAGGCCGAACTACTGTTAATTAACCCAAAAGATAATCTGTTGAATTCCCAGACTCCTTGATGAGAAACAAAACCTGTGCGGTCTTTAGTGGCTGGATCTAAGGAAATTTGAAAGAATCCTTGGGCCATATCTAATACTGTATATAAGGAAGACTTAGATTCACCTAAAGCATCTATTACATCTTGAAAATGTGTAATAGGAAAGTGTAATGGTTTTGTGAGCTTGTTGACGGCCCTGTAATCGACTGCAAATCTGTATTCCCCAGAACTTTTCTTAACCAACACAATGGGACTTTGCCATGGAGTACATGAAGGACTTATAATGCCATGCTTTTCCATGTCTTCAGTCTGACGCTCAATTTCCTTTTTCTGCTCAGGCGTCATTCTATACGGACGTTTCCTAACAGGAGGGGCATCCCCAGTATCAATTGTATGAGGAAATAACTTAGTATGACCTAGTTCAGCAGTGCATGTTGCAAAAACATCTCTGTTTTTACCTAGAAAAACTAGCAATTTGTGCTTTTGTTCCTCAGTCAAATCAGAATTTGTCAAATCTATGCCTATGGACCTAGCTATTTCAATATACTCGGCATCAGATCTGTCACACTGAACATTCATTTCGTTCTCATATTTATATTCTGAAGTATCATCAGTGTTCATGATGTCACAATGACTGAGTTTCTCTACCCTAGCTACTGGTTCATTTTGCCTCAAGTGTACCCATTCATTAGTCGGGTTCATAACTTGTATGAAAGTTGTGTTATTTTGCACATTTGACACTGATCTTGCCCCGATAACTTGATTCTTACTTGGCAAGCTTCTAATTGGCTGAATAACAGATAAACCATTTTGACTTTGACCTTTGACCTTCACCTTAGTAATGCTCACTGACTGAGGTGGAACACTGATTCTGTTAACAAGACGGGCCAGACTCGACTTATGTTTAGAGGAAAACATCTTGACTACTATAAGACCTTCTTGTATTTTCAAAATATCTTCACCAAAATCAACCCAAGCTTTCTGGTCTTTAAGAAAATCTCTTCCTAGTATGACTGGCTGATTCAGCTTTTTGAAAACATAAAATGTTTGAGTCAAGGTAAGTCTACAGATAGTCATAGGAACAGTTACTTTTCCCATAATTTGCATTGATGTACCATCTACTGATTCTGCACTCTTTATGTCAGACTTCATCAAACTATAATTTTTGTAAAGGCCACTTCTTTTAAACATTTCATATGTCAAACAGCATATAGAAGCACCACTATCAACCATAGCTGATGTTGAAAAATTCCCCAATCTTACATCTATCAAATTTTTCTCTTCCCCAATTTTGTATGCCTTTCCAATATTACTATTTTCAGCATTAATTTTACTTTTTCCCTTAGTATGCCCATCCCCAAAATTTTGTGGGACAGGCGCGAGTCCCTATCTATTAAAGACAGAATGAGTCCTAGCAATATGACCAATTTGATTGCATTTGTAACATCTGGCATTTTTGAACCTACACCTTAAAGACAAATGACCACACCTACCACAATGTCTGCACTTCTGGTTGTCTAGCTTCTCTCGCCCATGAAATCTTCTTCTGCACTGCGGACCCTGATTATCCCTCCTATATGGCTGTCTGATATCGCTGGACCTATTCACTTGCACATTATCATCTGCCTGGTCACTGTCACTTAGTGTTTTGTCCTCATTTTCTGAACTTTCTGCCATCTTGGCACTTTTCACTAACTCATCCAATGTTTTTACTTCCCTCAAAATCACAAACTTTCGTATTTCCATCTGCAAACCATGAATGGCCTTGTCTAATATGTCACTCTCACTTTTTCCGAGATCACGTCCCAGACTAGTTACCGATTCTACATAATCCTGTACTGTTCTACTCCCCTGCTTTGAATTTACGTATCTAGTGTACAGACTTGTTCTACTGTCCAAATTAGCATATCTACTGGTAAAGGCCTGTTTTAACTTTTCAAAGTCATTTTTCACTTCAGCTGTTAAGTTCATGTACCATGTTTCAGCACCCTTTGGCAAAGCTAAACACATTTGAATACATTTTTGTTCATTATTCCACGAATTAGCATTTGCTACAAGTTCAAATTTTTCTAAAAAGAATTTCGCATTTTCTCCATTTTCAAACTTTGGTGCAGTTATCGAGTCCATTTTCACATTTCGGCCTAATTGCGGCATCTTTCATTTATCCAGTTTTAAGTTTTGTCACAAGTAATATAATTCCATTTTTCTGCATTTCACTCTGAATTTCCACATTTCAAATTTTCTACCCTTTTGATTCTCACACCATTATGTAACCGGGGTCCATTTCTCGGGGAAATTAGCTACTATTAAACAAGTGGTAGAGTTCTAATATTCTTTTATTCCATTCTAAATAATAATGTTATATCACTTCAATAATTCCAATTTATCAATTCATAGTACATCATAATTTATTATTCTCAAAGTTTCCAAAGTATTTCTTGCCTAAAATATTAAAATATCAATTTTGACTAATTTTTGACTGTGGTGCCTAAAACAAAAACCTAAATCTAACTCCAACTCCAAACTGACTTCTTTCAACTTTCCCTCCAAACTCTGCAACATTTTCATTCACGCCCACTTCATACTTCAACCAATCACATCACACATGCATCATATTTCAACCAATCATATCACACATGCATACATTAAAACTTGACCAGTACTTGTCTACTCCAGTGGCTTATTACTTTCTGATACTAATTAACACTTACTAATTAAATTATTACCATATCAAATTCTGTCTGGAATATCTTTTGAAGTAGCAGACCAAATAAATGCACATATGTTTAGCTATAATTATTTCTAGATAAGTAATAAACTGTAGAAAGGTAAGGGCACTCTGATAAAATAATGACTTAATGTTATTTTAATGATTTTCATAATAAAATATATCTAAAATATAGAACTGGTCACATTTGCATGTCTGAATAATACAAGGTGAAGGGAGAATAAACTGGTTGGTTCATTCCCCCTCTAGTGTGCATGTATCTGCAAATCTGAATAATACACGATGAAGGGGGAAGAAACTGAATAGTTGCTTCTTTCCCCCCTAATATGTATGTATTTGCACGTCTGCGTAATACATTCTGAAGTTGGAAGACAATCAACTGATTTATTTTTCCCCCATTTGTGTATAAAACCTAAGTAGAAACAAGAGCTGTCTCCATAGGATGACACATGCCTCCGATGGCGCTTTGAATGAATAGTTATGGCCGATGTTAGAGTTTAGGACCTTTGACCTACGGACCTGGGTCTTGCGCGCGACACATCGTTTTACTGTGGTACACATTCATGCCCAATAATTTTTAAAATCCATGCATGAATGACAAAGATATGGACCGGACACGCCCATCAATGCACTATCATGAAATATGACCTTTAACGTCTAAGTGTGACCTTGACCTTTGAGCTACGGACCTGGGTCTTGCGCATGACACGTCTTACTGTGGTACACATTCATGCCAAGTTATTTGAAAATCCATCCATGGATGACAAAGATATGGACCGAACACGAATGCACTATCATGAAAAATGACCTTTAACGTCTAAGTGTGACCTTGACCTTTAAGCTACGGACCTGGGTCTTGCGCGAGACATGTCGTCTTACTGTGGTACACATTCATGCCAAATTATTTGAAAATCCATCCATGGATGACAAAGATATGGATCGGACACGAATGCACTATCATGAAAAATGACCTTTAACGTCTAAGTGTGACCTTGACCTTTGAGCTACGGACCTGGGTCTTGCGCGCGACACGTCGTCTTACTGTGGTACACATTCATGCCAAGTTATTTGAAAATCCATCCATGGATGACAAAGATATGGACCGAACACGAATGCACTATCATGAAAAATGACCTTTAACGTCTAAGTGTGACCTTGACCTTTGAGCTACGGACCTGGGTCTTGCGCGAGACATGTCGTCTTACTGTGGTACACATTCATGCCAAATTATTTGAAAATCCATCCATGGATGACAAAGATATGGATCGGACACGAATGCACTATCATGAAAAATGACCTTTAACGTCTAAGTGTGACCTTGACCTTTGAGCTACGGACCTGGGTCTTGCGCGCGACACGTCGTCTTACTGTGGTACACATTCATGCCAAGTTATTTGAAAATCCATCCATGGATGACAAAGATATGGACCGGACACGAAAATTGCGGACAGACCGACAGACTGACAGACCGACAGACGGTTAAAAAACTATATGCCTCCCTTCAGGGGCATAAAAACTAACTAGGAGGAAAAATTAACTTGGGGGGAAAAACAAACTGGTTATTTGTTTCTCTTTTTTGTGTACAAAAACTAGGAAGGCGTAACCAGAGGAGAAAAATCTAACAAGAGGACCATGATGGTCCTGAATCGCTCACCTGTTCCCACATGACCCAGTTTTGAGTATGACATCGTTTTTTCTATTATTTGACATACTGACCTAGTTTTTGAGCTCATGTGACCCAGTTTTGAACTTGACCTAGATATCATCAATATAAAAATTCTGACCAATTTTCATGAAGATCCATTGAAAAATATGACCTCTAGAGAGGTCACAAGGTTTTTCCATTATTTGACCAATTGACCTAGTTTTCGAAGATACGTGACCCTGTTTTGAACTTGACCTAGATATCATCAAGGTGAACATTCTCACTAAATTTCATAAAGATCTCATGAAAAATATGGCCTCTAGAGAGGTCACAAGGTTTTTCTGTTTTTATTCCTACTGGCCTAGTTTTTGAACGCACGTGACCCAGTTTCGAAACTGACCTAGATATCATCAAGGTGAACATTCAGACCAATTTTCATGAAGATCCATTGAAAAATATGGCCTCTAGAGAGGTCAAAAGATTTTTCTAATTTTAGACCTACTGACCTAGCTTTTGACCGCAGCTGACCCAGTTTCAAACCTGACCTAGAAATCATCAAGATGAACATTCAGACAAACTTTCATACAGATCCCATGAAAAGTATAGACCCCAGAGAGGTCACAAGGTTTTTTTATTATTTGACCTACTGACTTAGTTTTAGATGGCACGTGACCCAGTTTCAAAATTTAACTAGATATCATCAAGGTGAACATTCTGACCAATTTTCATGAAGATCCATTCAAGGGTATGGCCTCTAGAGAGGTCACAACGTTTTTCTATTTTAAGACCTACTGACCTAGTTTTTGATCGCAGTTGACTCAGTTTCAAACTAGACCTATATATCATCAAGATAAACATTCAGACCAACTTTCATACAGATCCCATGAAAAATATGGCCTCTAGAGAGGTCACAAGGTTTTTTCATTATTTGACATACTGACCTACTTTAGATGGCACGTGATCCAGTTTGGAATTTGATCTAGATATCATCAAGATGAACATTCTGACCAACTTTTATGAAGATCCATTCATAAGTATGGCCTCTAGAGAGGTCACAAGGTTTTTCTATTTTTCGACCTACTGACCTAGTTTTTGAACGCACGTGACCCAATTTCGAATTTGACCTAGATATCATCAAGATGAACATTCAGACCAAATTTCATACAGATCCCATGAAAAATATGGCCTATAGAGAGGTCACAAGGTTTTTCTATTATTTGACCTACTGACCTAGTTTTTGAAAGCACGTGACCCAGTTTCGAACTTGACCTAGATATAATCAAGATGAACATTCTGACCAATTTTCATGAAGATCTTGTGAAATATTTGGCCTCTAGAGAGGTCACAAGGTTTTTCTATTTTTAGACCTACTGACCTAGTTTTTGACCGCACGTGACCCAGTTTCAAACTTGACCTAGATATCATCAAGGTGAACATTCTGACCAATTTTCATAAAGATCCCATGAAAAATGTGACCTCTAGAGTGGTCACAAGCAAAAGTTTACAGACGGACTGTCGGACGGACGACGGACGCTGCGCGATCACAAAAGCTCACCTTGTCACTTTGTGACAGGTGAGCTAAAAACAAGTGCTGTCTCCATAGGATGACACATGCCCCCAGTGGCACTTTGAATGAATAGTTATGGCCGATGTTAGAGTTTAGGACCTTTGACCTACGGACCTGGGTCTTGCGCGCGACACGTCGTCTTACTGTGGTACACATTCATGCCCAATAATTTGAAAATCCATGCATGAATGACAAAGATATGGACCGGACACGCCCATCAATGCACTATCATGAAATATGACCTTTAACGTCTAAGTGTGACCTTGACCTTTGAGCTACGGACCTGGGTCTTGCGCGCGACACGTCGTCTTACTGTGGTACACATTCATGCCAAGTTATTTGAAAATCCATCCATGGATGACAAAGATATGGACCGGACACGAATGCACTATCATGAACAAGAGGACCATGATGGTCCTGAATCGCTCACCTCTTCCCACATGACCCAGTTTTGAGTATGACGTCGTTTTTTCTATTATTTGACACAGTGACCTAGTTTTTGAGCTCATGTGACCCAGTTTTGAACATGACCTAGATATTATCAAGATAAAAATTCTGACCAATTTTCATAAGGATCCATTGAAAAATATGGTCTCTAGAGAGGTCACAAGGTTTTTCTATTATTTGACCTATTGACCTAGTTTTCGAAGGCATGTGACCCTGTTCTGAATTTTACCTAGATATCATGAAGGTGAACATTTTCACTAATTTTCATGAAGATCTCATGAAAAATATGGCCTCTAGAGAGGTAACAAGGTTTTTTTATTTTTATACCTACTGACCTAGTTTTTGACCGCAGTTGACCCAGTTTCAAACTTGGCCTAGATATCATCAAGATTAACATTCAGACCAAATTTAGATCCCATGAAAAGTATGGCCTCTAGAGAGGTCACAAGGTTTTTTTATTATTTGACCTACTGACCTAGTTTTTTAAGGCACGTGACCCAGTTTCAAACTTGACCTAGATATCATCAAGGTGAACATTCTGACCAATTTTCATGAAGATTCATTCAAGGGTATGGCCTCTAGAGAGGTCACAAGGTTTTTCTATTTCAAGACCTACTGACCTAGTTTTTGATCGCAGTTGACCCAGTTTCAAACTTGACCTATATATCATCAAGATAAACATTCAGACCAACTTTCATACAGATCCCATGAAAAATATGCCCTCTAGAGAGGTCACAACGTTTTTTCATTATTTGACCTACTGACTTAATTTTTGAAGGCACGTGACCCACTTTCGAATTTGACCTAGATATCATCAAGAGGAACATTCTGACCAATTTTTATGGAGATCCATTCACAAGTATGGCCTCTAGAGAGGTCACAAGGTTTTTCTATTTTTAGACCTACTGACCTAGTTTTTGACCGCACATGACCCTGTTTTGAACTTGACCTAGATATCATCAAGATGAACATTCAGACCAACTTTCATACAGATCCCATGAAAAATATGGCCTTTAGAGAGGTCACAGAGTTTTTCTATTATTTGACCTACTGACCTAGTTTTTGACCGCACATGATTCTGTTTCGAACTTGATCTAGATATCATCAAGATGAACATTCAGACCAACTTTCATACAGATCCCATGAAAAATATGGCCTTTAGAAAGATCACAAGGTTTTTCTATTAATTGACCTACTGACCTAGTTTTTGATGGCACGTGACCCACTTTCAAACCTGACCTAGATATCATCAAGATGAACATTCAGACCAACTTTCATACAGATCCCATGAAAAATATGGCCTCTAGAGAGGTCACAAGGTTTTTCTATTATTTGTCCTACTGACCTAGTTTTTGAAGGCACGTGACCCACTTTCGAACTTGACCTAGATATCATAAAGGTGAGCATTCTGACCAATTTTCATGAAGATCTCATGAAATATATGGCCTCTAGAGAGGTCACAAGGTTTTTCTATTTTTAAATCTACTGACCTAGTTTTTGATCGCACATGACCCAGTTTCGAACTTGACCTAGATATCATCAAGATGAACATTCAGACCAACTTTCATACAGATCCCATGAAAAATATGGCCTTTAGAGAGGTCACAAGGTTTTTCTATTATTTGACCTACTGACCTAGTTTTTGATGGCACGTGACCCAGTTTGGAACTTGACCTAGATATCATCAAGATGAACGTTCTGACCAATTTTCATGAAGATCTTGTGAAATATATGGCCTCTAGAGAGGTCACAAGGTTTTTCTATTTTTAGACCTACTGACCTAGTTTTTGAACGCACGTGACCCAGTTTCGAACTTGATCTAGATATCATCAAGGTGAACATTCTGACCAATTTTCATGAAGATCTTGTGAAATATATGGCCTCTAGAGAGGTCACAAGGTTTTTCTATTTTTGGACCTACTGACCTAGTTTTTGATGGCACGTGACCCAGTTTCGAACTTGACCTAGATATCATCAAGATGAACATTCTGACCAACTTTCATAAAGATCCCGCAAAAAATGTGACCTCTAGAGTGGTCACAAGCAAAAGTTTACGGACGGACTGACGGACGGACGCACGGACGACGGACGACGGACGCTGCGTGATCACAAAAGCTCACCTTGTCACTATGTGACAGGTGAGCTAAAAATGACCTTTAACGTCTAAGTGTGACCTTGACCTTTGAGCTACGAACCTGGGTCTTGCGCGCGACAAGTCGTCTTACTGTGGTACAAATTCATGCCAAGTTATTTGAAAATCCATCCATGGATGACAAAGATATGGACCGGACACAAATGCACTATCATGAAAAATGACCTTTAACGTCTAAGTGTGACCTTGACCTCTGAGCTACGGACCTGGGTCTTGCGCTTGACATGTCGTCTTACTGCGGTACACATTCATGCGAAGTTATTTGAAAATCCATCCATCGACGACAAAGATATGGACCGGACACGAAAATTGCGGACAGACTGACAGACCGACAGACTGACAGATGGTTCAAAAACTATATGCCTCCCTTTGGGGGCATAAAAATGGTTGTTTGAGTGGGGGAAAAACTGGGCTGTTACACCGGTATTGATTTAATATTCTAATATAACTAGGAAATGCTTAAATCATCACAACGATATTATGTTGACGTCATGTTGACATGATCTGATCCCCATGCATGCATCTAGAAACAGCGCTTTCAAATTTGATCAAATATTTTACTTAACAGCATGTTTAAAACGAAATGTCACATAGCATAACTGTCTTGATTAATTTACACACATACTCAGTTGATTATTCACTTTGCAGAATAATTCGCCATCATCTTCCGCAAGACATATTACCACTTCCGGTCCTGGTGTGTATAAACAAAGGAGCGTTACAACCTACCATTTGGCGCCATGCATGCGCGAAGAAACAGTTCTATCATATTTGATAAATTTGACAATGAAAGACATAATAGAATCAAAACAAGAGGACCATGATGGTCCTGAATCGCTCACCTGTTCCCCATGACCCAGTTTTGAGTATGATGTCGTTTTTTCTATTATTTGACATAGTGACCTACTTTTTAAGCTCATGTGACCCAGTTTTGAACTTGTCCTAGATATTATCAAGATAAAAATTCTGACCAATTTTCATGAAGATCCATTGAAAAATATGGTCTCTAGAGAGGTCACAAGGTTTTACTATTATTTGACCTATTGACCTAGTTTTCGAAGGTACGTGACCCTGTTTTGAACTTTACCTAGATATCATCAAGGTGAACATTCTCACTAATTTTCATGAAGATCTCATGTAAAATATGGCCTCTAGAGAGGTCACAAGGTTTTTCTATATTTATGCCTACTGGCCTAGTTTTTGACCGCATGTGACCAAGTGTCGAAACTGACCTAGATATCATCAAGGTGAACATTCAGATCAATTTTCATGAAGATCCATTGAAAAATATGGCCTCTAGAGAGGTCAAAAGATTTTTCTAATTTTAAACCTACTGACCTAGTTTTTGACCGCAGTTGACCCAGTTTCAAACTTGACCTAGATATCATCAAGATGAACATTCAGACCAACTTTCATACAGATCCCATGAAAAGTATGGCCTTCTAGAGGTCACAAGGTTTTTTTATTATTTGACCTACTGACCTAGTTTTTTAAGGCAAGTGACCCAGTTTCAAACTTGACCTAGATATCATCAAGGTGAACATTCTGACCAATTTTCATGAAGATCCATTCAAGGGTATGGCCTCTAGAGAGGTCACAAGGTTTTTCTATTTTTAGACCTACTGACCTAGTTTTTGACCGCACATGACCCTGTTTCGAACTTGACCTATATATCATCAAGATGAACATTCAGACCAACTTTCATACAGATCCCTTGAAAAATATGGCCTTTAGAGAGGTCACAAGGTTTTTCTATTATTTGACCTACTGACCTAGTTTTTGATGGCACGTGACCCACTTTCGAACTTGACCTAGATATCATCAAGATGAACATTCAGACCAACTTTCATACAGATCCCATGAAAAATATGGCCTCTAGAGAGGTCACAAGGTTTTTCTATTATTTGACCTACTGACCTAGTTTTTAATGGCACATGACCCACTTTCGAACTTGACCTAGATATCATCAAGGTGAACATTCTGACCAATTTTCATGAAGATCTCATGAAATAAATGGCCTCTAGAGAGGTCACAAGGTTTTTCTATTTTTAGACCTACTGACCTAGTTTCTGATGGCACGTGACCCAGTTTCGAACTTGACCTAGATATCATCAAGTTGAACATTCTGACTAATTTTCATGAAGATCTTGTGAAATATATGGCCTCTAGAGAGGTCACAAGGTTTTTCTATTTTTAGACCTACTGACCTAGTTTTTGACCGCACGTGACCCAGTTTCGAACTTGACCTAGATATCATCAAGGTGAACATTCTGACCAACTTTCATAAAGATCCCGTGCAAAATGTGACCTCTGGAGTGGTCACAAGCAAAAGTTTACGCACACACGAACGCACGGACGGACGGACGATGGGTGATCACAAAAGCTCACCTTGTCACTATGTGACAGGTGAGCTAATAATTTATATAAACTAAAATATAGCATATGGGTCTGTCTGATCATTTGAGACATATTCCTAAATCTGTACTCACATTTTGGTGTAATTTTTTCTGGAAGTAGCGTTTGACTGTTTCATACACCATGAACTGTATGGCTGGATTACTGGTCAGAATCAGTGAAGGTTTAGTACCATTCCATAGTGCAAAAACACCTTCATTTTTCACTATCTTTCTAAGACAATCTGAAGTATTGTGAATGCCAAATTGTATTATTTATTCTAACACAACCTTTTGTATCTATTATTGAACTATAAAGACTGAAACAGTGTGTTATTATGCAACAAAATCACTGTAAGTATGTCACAATTATTGCATCACAGTGTCAAACCTCATAGTGGCATGCTGGAAAATAAACCACATAAAACAGGCAAATACATGATGAATGTCACCAAGGATGTAGATAATTATCTTTCATATCATAATAGAATCAAAATAATATATCGCAAATAGTAATTTTCTCAAGCATAAAATCATTGCCTGTCATTCACACACATATTATTTTATCACTCTGGCTGCACCCTCGTGATATAATTCCTTTGCATCTGAACTTCAAACAATGATTTTATTCAACTGTAAGAAATGAGTATCAGGAAAAATGTTCCAACTGTAAGAAATGAGAATTAGGAAAGATGTTTCAACTGTAAGAAATGAGAATCATGAAAGATATTCCTATAGTAAGAAATGAGAATTATGAAAGCTGTTCCAACTGTAAGAAATGAGAATCACTGAATATGTTCAAACTGTAAGAATTGTGAATCAGGAAAGATGTTCCAACAGTAAGAATGTGGATTTGGAAAGTGGATTTGGAAATATGTTCCAACTGTAAGAAATCAGAAAGATGTTCCAACTGTAAGAAATGAGAATTATGAAAGCTGTTCCAACTGTAAGAAATGAGAATCACTGAATATGTTCAAACTGTAAGAAATGTGAATCAGGATAGATGTTCAAACAGTAAGAATGTGGATTTGGAAATATGTTCCAACTGTAAGAAATCAGAAAGATGTTCCAACAGTTAGGAATGAGAATCAGGAAACCTGGTCCAACAGTATGAAATGAGAATCATGAAACATGTTCCAACAGTAGGAAATGACAGTGAGAAATGAGAATCATGAAAATATTTCCTAGTTTAAGAAGTGAGAATCATGAAAGATGTTCAACTGTAAGAAATGAGTATCAGGAAAGATGTTCCAACAATATGAAATGAGAATTCCAAAAGTAAGAAATGAAAATCATGAAAGATGTTCCAACAGTACCAAATGTGAATCAGGAAAGATATTCCAACAGTAAGAAATGAGAATTCCAAAAGTAAGAAATGAGAATCATGAAAGATATTCTAACAGTATGAAATGAGAATTCCAAAAGTAAGAAATGAGAATCATGAAAGATATTCCAACAGTATGAAATGAGAATTCCAAAAGTAAGAAATGAGAATCATGAAAGATATTCCAACAGTATGAAATGAGAATTTCAAAAGTAAGAAATGAGAATCATGAAAGATGTTCCAACAGTAAGAAATGAGAATCATGAAAGATGTTCCAACAGTACGAAATGAGAATTATGAAAGATGCTCTAACAGTATGAAATGAGAATTCCAAAAGTAAGAAATGAGAATCATGAAAGATATTCCAACAGTAAGAAATGAGAATTCCAAAAATAAGAAATGAGAATCATGAAAGATATTCCAACAGTATGAAATGAGAATTCCAAAAGTAAGAAATGAGAATCATGAAAGATATTCCAACAGTATGAAATGAGAATTTCAAAAGTAAGAAATGAGAATCATGAAAGATGTTCCAACAGTACGAAATGAGAATCATGAAAGATGCTCTAACAGTATGAAATGAGAATTCCAAAAGTAAGAAATGAGAATCATGAAAGATATTCCAACAGTATGAAATGAGAATTCCAAAAGTAAGAAATGAGAATCATGAAAGATATTCCAACAGTATGAAATGAGAATTCCAAAAGTAAGAAATGAGAATCATGAAAGATATTCCAACAGTATGAAATGAGAATTCCAAAAGTAAGAAATGAGAATCATGAAAGATATTCTAACAGTATGAAATGAGAATTCCAACAGTACGAAATAAGAATCATGACAGATATTCTAACAGTATGAAATGAGAATTCCAAAAGAAAGAAATGAGAATCATGAAAGATGTTCTAACAGCATGAAATGAGAATTCCAAAAGTAAGAAATGAGAATCAAGAAAGATGTTCTAACAGTATGAAATGAGAATTCCAAAAGTAAGAAATGAAAATCATGAATGATGTTCCAACAGTATGAAATGAGAATTTCAAAAGTAAGAAATGAGAATCATGAAAGATGTTCCAACAGTAAGAAATGAGAATCATGAAAGATGTTCCAACAGTACGAAATGAGAATCATGAAAGATGCTCTAACAGTATGAAATGAGAATTCCAAAAGTAAGAAATGAGAATCATGAAAGATATTCCAACAGTAAGAAATGAGAATTCCAAAAATAAGAAATGAGAATCATGAAAGATATTCCAACAGTATGAAATGAGAATTCCAAAAGTAAGAAATGAGAATCATGAAAGATATTCCAACAGTATGAAATGAGAATTTCAAAAGTAAGAAATGAGAATCATGAAAGATGTTCCAACAGTACAAAATGAGAATCATGAAAGATGCTCTAACAGTATGAAATGAGAATTCCAAAAGTAAGAAATGAGAATCATGAAAGATATTCCAACAGTATGAAATGAGAATTCCAAAAGTAAGAAATGAGAATCATGAAAGATATTCCAACAGTATGAAATGAGAATTCCAAAAGTAAGAAATGAGAATCATGAAAGATATTCCAACAGTATGAAATGAGAATTCCAAAAGTAAGAAATGAGAATCATGAAAGATATTCTAACAGTATGAAATGAGAATTCCAACAGTACGAAATAAGAATCATGACAGATATTCTAACAGTATGAAATGAGAATTCCAAAAGAAAGAAATGAGAATCATGAAAGATGTTCTAACAGCATGAAATGAGAATTCCAAAAGTAAGAAATGAGAATCAAGAAAGATGTTCTAACAGTATGAAATGAGAATTCCAAAAGTAAGAAATGAAAATCATGAATGATGTTCCAACAGTAAGAAATGAGAATTCCAAAAGTAAGAAATGAAAATCATGAAAGATGTTCCAACAGTATGAAATGAGAATCATGAAAGATGCTCTAACAGTATGAAATGAGAATTCCAAAAGTAAGAAATGAGAATCATGAAAGATATTCCAACAGTATGAAATGAGAATTCCAAAAGTAAGAAATGAGAATCATGAAAGATATTCCAACAGTATGAAATGAGAATTCCAAAAGTAAGAAATGAGAATCATGAAAGATATTCCAACAGTATGAAATGAGAATTCCAAAAGTAAGAAATGAGAATCATGAAAGATATTCTAACAGTATGAAATGAGAATTCCAACAGTACGAAAAAAGAATCATGACAGATATTCTAACAGTATGAAATGAGAATTCCAAAAGAAAGAAATGAGAATCATGAAAGATGTTCTAACAGCATGAAATAAGAATTCCAAAAGTAAGAAATGAGAATCAAGAAAGATGTTCTAACAGTATGAAATGAGAATTCCAAAAGTAAGAAATGAAAATCATGAATGATGTTCCAACAGTATGAAATGAGAATTTCAAAAGTAAGAAATGAGAATCATGAAAGATGTTCCAACAGTAAGAAATGAGAATCATGAAAGATGTTCCAACAGTACGAAATGAGAATCATGAAAGATGCTCTAACAGTATGAAATGAGAATTCCAAAAGTAAGAAATGAGAATCATGAAAGATATTCCAACAGTAAGAAATGAGAATTCCAAAATAAGAAATGAGAATCATGAAAGATATTCCAACAGTATGAAATGAGAATTCCAAAAGTAAGAAATGAGAATCATGAAAGATATTCCAACAGTATGAAATGAGAATTTCAAAAGTAAGAAATGAGAATCATGAAAGATGTTCCAACAGTACGAAATGAGAATCATGAAAGATGCTCTAACAGTATGAAATGAGAATTCCAAAAGTAAGAAATGAGAATCATGAAAGATATTCCAACAGTATGAAATGAGAATTCCAAAAGTAAGAAATGAGAATCATGAAAGATATTCCAACAGTATGAAATGAGAATTCCAAAAGTAAGAAATGAGAATCATGAAAGATATTCCAACAGTATGAAATGAGAATTCCAAAAGTAAGAAATGAGAATCATGAAAGATATTCTAACAGTATGAAATGAGAATTCCAACAGTACGAAATAAGAATCATGACAGATATTCTAACAGTATGAAATGAGAATTCCAAAAGAAAGAAATGAGAATCATGAAAGATGTTCTAACAGCATGAAATGAGAATTCCAAAAGTAAGAAATGAGAATCAAGAAAGATGTTCTAACAGTATGAAATGAGAATTCCAAAAGTAAGAAATGAAAATCATGAATGATGTTCCAACAGTAAGAAATGAGAATTCCAAAAGTAAGAAATGAAAATCATGAAAGATGTTCCAACAGTATGAAATGAGAATTTCAAAAGTAAGAAATGAGAATCATGAAAGATGTTCCAACAAACAATGAGAATTCCAAAAGTACGAAATGAGAATCATGAAAGATATTCCAACAGTAAGAAATGAGAATTCCAAAAGTAAGAAATGAGAATCATGAAAGATGTTCCAACAGTACAAAATGAGAATCAGGAAAGATGTTCCAACAGTAAGAAATGAGAATTCCAAAAGTAAGAAATGAGAATCATGAAAGATATTCCAACAGTAAGAAATGAGAATTCCAAAAGTAAGAAATGAGAATCATAAAAGATATTCCAACAGTAAGAAATGAGAATCAGGAAAGGTGTTCCAAAAGTAAGAAATGAGAATCATGAAAGATATTCCAACAGTAAGAAATGAGAATTCCAAAAATAAGAAATGAGAATCATGAAAGATATTCCAACAGTATGAAATGAGAATTCCAAAAGTAAGAAATGAGAATCATGAAAGATATTCCAACAGTATGAAATGAGAATTTCAAAAGTAAGAAATGAGAATCATGAAAGATGTTCCAACAGTACGAAATGAGAATCATGAAAGATGCTCTAACAGTATGAAATGAGAATTCCAAAAGTAAGAAATGAGAATCATGAAAGATATTCCAACAGTAAGAAATTAGAATTCCAAAAATAAGAAATGAGAATCATGAAAGATATTCCAACAGTATGAAATGAGAATTCCAAAAGTAAGAAATGAGAATCATGAAAGATATTCCAACAGTATGAAATGAGAATTTCAAAAGTAAGAAATGAGAATCATGAAAGATGTTCCAACAGTACGAAATGAGAATCATGAAAGATGCTCTAACAGTATGAAATGAGAATTCCAAAAGTAAGAAATGAGAATCATGAAAGATATTCCAACAGTATGAAATGAGAATTCCAACAGTACGAAATAAGAATCATGACAGATATTCTAACAGTATGAAATGAAAATTCCAAAAGAAAGAAATGAGAATCATGAAAGATGTTCTAACAGCATGAAATGAGAATTCCAAAAGTAAGAAATGAGAATCAAGAAAGATGTTCTAACAGCATGAAATGAGAATTCCAAAAGTAAGAAATGAAAATCATGAATGATGTTCCAACAGTAAGAAATGAGAATTCCAAAAGTAAGAAATGAAAATCATGAAAGATGTTCCAACAGTACGAAATGAGAATTTCAAAAGTAAGAAATGAGAATCATGAAAGATGTTCCAACAAACAATGAGAATTCCAAAAGTACGAAATGAGAATCATGAAAGATATTCCAACAGTAAGAAATGAGAATTCCAAAAGTAAGAAATGAGAATCATGAAAGATGTTCCAACAGTACAAAATGAGAATCAGGAAAGATGTTCCAACAGTAAGAAATGAGAATTCCAAAAGTAAGAAATGAGAATCATGAAAGATATTCCAACAGTAAGAAATGAGAATTCCAAAAGTAAGAAATGAGAATCATAAAAGATATTCCAACAGTAAGAAATGAGAATCAGGAAAGGTGTTCCAAAAGTAAGAAATGAGAATCATGAAAGATATTCCAACAGTAAGAAATGAGAATTCCAAAAATAACAAATGAGAATCATGAAAGATATTCCAACAGTATGAAATGAGAATTCCAAAAGTAAGAAATGAGAATCATGAAAGATATTCCAACAGTATGAAATGAGAATTTCAAAAGTAAGAAATGAGAATCATGAAAGATGTTCCAACAGTACGAAATGAGAATCATGAAAGATGCTCTAACAGTATGAAATGAGAATTCCAAAAGTAAGAAATGAGAATCATGAAAGATATTCCAACAGTAAGAAATGAGAATTCCAAAAATAAGAAATGAGAATCATGAAAGATATTCCAACAGTATGAAAGGAGAATTCCAAAAGTAAGAAATGAGAATCATGAAAGATATTCCAACAGTATGAAATGAGAATTTCAAAAGTAAGAAATGAGAATCATGCAAGATGTTCCAACAGTACGAAATGAGAATCATGAAAGATGCTCTAACAGTATGAAATGAGAATTCCAAAAGTAAGAAATGAGAATCATGAAAGATATTCCAACAGTATGAAATGAGAATTCCAAAAGTAAGAAATGAGAATCATGAAAGATATTCCAACAGTATGAAATGAGAATTCCAAAAGTAAGAAATGAGAATCATGAAAGATATTCTAACAGTATGAAATGAGAATTCCAAAAGTAAGAAATGAGAATCATGAAAGATATTCTAACAGTATGAAATGAGAATTCCAACAGTACGAAATAAGAATCATGAAAGATATTCTAACAGTATGAAATGAGAATTCCAAAAGAAAGAAATGAGAATCATGAAAGATGTTCTAACAGCATGAAATGAGAATTCCAAAAGTAAGAAATGAGAATCAAGAAAGATGTTCTAACAGTATGAAATGAGAATTCCAAAAGTAAGAAATGAAAATCATGAATGATGTTCCAACAGTAAGAAATGAGAATTCCAAAAGTAAGAAATGAAAATCATGAAAGATGTTCCAACAGTACGAAATGAGAATTCCAAAAGTAAGAAATGAGAATCATGAAAGATGTTCCAACAGTATGAAATGAGAATTTCAAAAGTAAGAAATGAGAATCATGAAAGATGTTCCAACAAACAATGAGAATTCCAAAAGTACGAAATGAGAATCATGAAAGATATTCCAACAGTAAGAAATGAGAATTCCAAAAGTAAGAAATGAGAATCATGAAAGATGTTCCAACAGTACAAAATGAGAATCAGGAAAGATGTTCCAACAGTAAGAAATGAGAATTCCAAAAGTAAGAAATGAGAATCATGAAAGATATTCCAACAGTAAGAAATGAGAATTCCAAAAGTAAGAAATGAGAATCATAAAAGATATTCCAACAGTAAGAAATGAGAATCAGGAAAGATGTTCCAACAGTAAGAAATGAGAATCAGGAAAGATGTTCAAACAGTAAGAAATGAGAATCAGAAAAGATGTTCCAACAGTAAGAAATGAGAATCAGAAAAGATGTTCCAACAGTATGAAATGAGAATTCCAGTAGTAAGAATTGTGAATCAGGAAAGATGTTCCAACAGTAAGAATGTGGATTTGGAAAGTGGATCTGGAAATATGTTCCAACTGTAAGAAATCAGAAAGATGTTCCAACTGTAAGAAATGAGAATTATGAAAGCTGTTCCAACTGTAAGAAATGAGAATCACTGAATATGTTCAAACTGTAAAAAATGTGAATCAGGAAAGATGTTCAAACAGTAAGAATGTGGATTTGGAAATACAGTTGAATATCGTTACCTCGATATCGGTTAGCTCGATACTCCGGTTAGCACGATGTGTTTTAGTCGGTCCCGATTTTTCCCTATATATTCTAATGTAATTATTTATCATTACCTCGATATGATTAGCTCGATATTTTGTTTAGCTCGATGAGATTTTTCAGTCCCGTCAACTTACCTGTATTGTTTTTACACCTGGTTTCGTCGATATCACAGCGTGTCAAAAAATATCCATGTTATTTGTAAGGTGTGAAAAGCAACCTATTGTTGTCCGGCGATGTATTTATCATAATCAAGTTAGTGTGTTGTTATTTAATCTTTAATCCAATTCAAATGTTAGGTAGTTTGCATTTAATTCCCAATAATTAGTCTTATAAAACAGCGTGCAAGCGGGCAATTGTTTTCCAATACAACAACTAATTTGGATGAAATATTTTTCTGTATCTTCCGTTTAGGATTGAGTGACAATATGCGTATTACACAGGTACAAATTTTCGTTATCGAACACAGTCAAAATGACTACTCAACTAGGAACATTACAGCTGCATTCAGACTTATTTATGGAAGGAATAAAATGCTAAATTTTAATGTTTACATGTATATTTTGAAAAATTTAAAACTTAAATGTGTGTATGTACTATTTAATTAAGATGTTTTTTGTCAATAAAATTAAAATCATATTTACTTTTTATATTATTTCTTTCCCCTTTAAAACCCTCTGAAAAAAACATTGGATATAGTGACAATATAGACGTCCGACACAAGTATAAAGTTATCCCAGATAGTCAATATCGTTACGTCGAACTTCGGATACGTCGATGCAATTTTTACAGTCCCTTGAATATCGAGGTAACGGTATTCGACTGTATGTTCCAACTGTAAGAAATCAGAAAGATGTTCCAACAGATAGGAATGAGAATCAGATAACCTGTTCCATCAGTATAAAATGAGAATCAGGAAACATGTTCCAACAGTAAGAAATGAGAATTCCAAAAGTAAGAAATGAGAATCATGAAAGATATTCCAACAGTAAGAAATGAGAATTCCAAAAGATGTTCCAACAGTAAGAAATGAGAATCAGGAAAGATGTTCCAACAGTAAGAAATGAGAATTCCAAAAGTACGAAATGAGAATCATGAAAGTGTTTCCAACAGTAAGAAATGAGAATTCCAAAAGTAAGAAATGAGAATCATGAAAGATGTTCCAACAGTACAAAATGAGAATCAGGAAAGATGTTCCAACAGTAAGAAATGAGAATTCCAAAAGTAAGAAATGAGAATCATGAAAGATATTCCAACAGTAAGAAATGAGAATTTCAAAAGTAAGAAATGAGAATCATGAAAGATATTCCAACAGTACGAAATGAGAATCATGAAAGATGCTCTAACAGTATGAAAAGAGAATTCCAAAAGTAAGAAATGAGAATCATGAAAGATATTCCAACAGTAAGAAATGAGAATTCCAAAAGTAAGAAATGAGAATCATAAAAGATATTCCAACAGTAAGAAATGAGAATCAGGAAAGATGTTCCAACAGTAAGAAATGAGAATCAGAAAAGATGTTCCAACAGTAAGAAATGAGAATCAGAAAAGATGTTCCGACAGTATGAAATGAGAATTCCAGTAATAAGAAATGAGAATCATGAAAGTTGTTCCAACAGTAAGAAATGAAATTCATGAAAGATGTTCCAACTGTAAGAAATGAGAATCAGGAAAGTTGTTCTAACAGTAAGAAATGAAATTCATGAAAGATGTTCAACTGTAAGAAATGAATATCAGGAAAGATGTTCCAACAGAATGAAATGAGAATTCCAAAAGTAAGAAATGAGAATCATGAAAGATATTCCAACAGTAAGAAATGAGAATCAGGAAAGATATTCCAACAGTATGAAATGAGAATTCCAGTAGTAAGAAATGAGAATCATGAAAGATATTCCAACAGTAAGAAATGAGAATCAGGAAAGATATTCCAACAGTATGAAATGAGAATTCCAGTAGTAAGAAATGAGAATCATGAAAGATATTCCAAAAGTAAGAAATGAGAATCATGAAAGATGTTCCAACAGTACAAAATGAGAATCAGGAAAGATGTTCCAACAGTAAGAAATGAGAATTCCAAAAGTAAGAAATGAGAATCATGAAAGATATTCCAACAGTAAGAAATGAGAATTTCAAAAGTAAGAAATGAGAATCATGAAAGATATTCCAACAGTACGAAATGAGAATCATGAAAGATGCTCTAACAGTATGAAAAGAGAATTCCAAAAGTAAGAAATGAGAATCATGAAAGATATTCCAACAGTAAGAAATGAGAATTCCAAAAGTAAGAAATGAGAATCATAAAAGATATTCCAACAGTAAGAAATGAGAATCAGGAAAGATGTTCCAACAGTAAGAAATCAGAATCAGAAAAGATGTTCCAACAGTAAGAAATGAGAATCAGGAAAGATGTTCCAACAGTAAGAAATGAGAGACATGAAAGATGTTCAACTGTAAGAAATGAGAATCAGTTAAAGATGTTCCAACAGTAAGAAATGAGAATCATGAAAGTTGTTCCAACAGTAAGAAATGAGAGACATGAAAGATGTTCAACTGTAAGAAATGAGAATCAGTTAAATATGTTCAACTGTAAGAAATGAGAATCAGTTAAAGATGTTCCAACAGTAAGAAATGAGAATTCCAAAAGTAAGAAATAAGAATCATGAAAGATATTCAAACAGTAAGAAATGAGAATCAGGAAAGATGTTCCAACAGTTTGAAATGAGAATTCCAAAAGTAAGAAATGAGAATCATGAAAGATGTTCCAACAGTAAGAAATGAGAGACATGAAAGATGTTCAACTGTAAGAAATGAGAATCAGTTAAAGATGTTCCAACAGTAAGAAATGAGAATCATGAAAGTTGTTCCAACAGTAAGAAATGAGAGACATGAAAGATGTTCAACTGTAAGAAATGAGAATCAGTTAAAGATGTTCAACTGTAAGAAATGAGAATCAGTTAAAGATGTTCCAACAGTTTGAAATGAGAATTCCAAAAGTAAGAAATAAGAATCATGAAAGATATTCAAACAGTAAGAAATGAGAATCAGGAAAGATGTTCCAACAGTTTGAAATGAGAATTCCAAAAGTAAGAAATGAGAATCAGGAAAGTTGTTCCAACAGTAAGAAATGAGAGACATGAAAGATGTTCAACTGTAAGAAATGAGAATCATGAAAGTTGTTCCAACTGTAAGAAATGAGAGACATGAAAGATGTTCAACTGTAAGAAATGAGTATCAGGAAAGGTGTTCCAACAGAATGAAATGAGAATTCCAACTGTAAGTACTGAGAAGTGAGAATCATGAAAGATGTTCCAACTGTAAGAACATTCTGTTATAAAAACTTACCACAATAACTTCCTGAAAATTGGCCATAAATTCTAAGAAATTTACACAAAACTCATAATGTCATCTTTACATACAATAATTGCAAGCATAACAGTTACTCTGATAAAAACTTCTGACGACATTCTAAACAGCAGGATAAGATCATTGATGTGTTTTTAAAGTTATCAGTACAGTAAGAAATATTTTATAATATTCAATAATGTTAATTGATAGACATACCTATAATACCATTATATCTGACTTGTTTATCACCTCTGTACTCTTCAGTCTGAAACTTGATTCCTTGAAGCTTCAAGCGAGTGTTCACAACCCATAGTGGTGTAGTAACTAAAACATTTACCACACCTAAAACAACACAAGAATAACTGAACAATACAGTTTTGGAATGAAACAAGAAAACTTCAATATAAATACCACTTAGAATAACACAATGTCTGTAATATGAGGGACATTCTGAAAGTCTTGCAATTTTCACAATATCTTCTTGCACAGTACATATTTTGATAAACTAGACATGTATAAACAGGGTAATTCTCTCTTTGTACAAAATGTAGGTGGAAATTATTATATGACGACGTAATAATACAAAAATTAAAGGTATATCAGACCCAATTTTTGTATCTGAAAACATGAACAAATATTTCATGTAGTTTATGTTAAAATGACTAACCCACACATTGTGATTTTTTAAAATAAATATCACCGAAAGGCAAAATTCCGCCATGGTTTTATATATTATGTACATGAAACTTAATAGTTCAAACTCTTGTTTGAATTACGGGAACATTCGAGTTTTAAAAGTTTTTCTCCTGCACTTTTATAAACCGTTGCAACACTTTATAAATGTAAACACTGATAAATATAGAACGAGAAGCGATAGTATTTTTAGACACTATCATCACGTGGGCAGCAAACCAAAACTGCGCATGGCAAAATGTGGCCTAATGCTGTATAATGTATGGGGGAATTAGACATAATGTCGCTTAGATATTGATATTTATAATGGAAGGAAAAAGATTATATAGCACTTAATGATACATTTATAGCCTAAAAATCAGGCATAGATATTTTCAAAACTATTTCTGACTGCCCTCTTTATATATTAGGCCTGTTATTTCCCTTTTAGGTCAAATTCTTTCTTCATGCATATATTAATTTGCATCAATTCGATAAAAGGGAATGTCAACGTTTTTCTTACATTTAGACATTTGTTTTTCTTATAATTAGATAAATTCTTCCCCTTTATTTTTTCAGAAATAATTATATTATGAAAGAATACAAAGACATTCGAGATCAATTAAAAACTCAATATCAATTTTATTGTAAGTATTGTGTCAGATGCCATTTACTAACTTTATATTTTCAAATGATACTGCGATTCCAACTTTTATTAACAAAATCGTTATTACATTTGATCAAATCAAAATTACATCGCAATCCATGATTGTTTAGAGAGGGGACAATAACATGCTACTACTGTGTATATCACACGTGTCTTCTTTAGTCAACTACCGTGTAATGTCACATGAGTCGTCTTTAATCATAAAATTTGCGTCTGCTTAAAACAACACTGAAATTTATTAAAGGACCAATTTCAGTTAGGATCGCATGGCGCTGATCAACATGAAAGGTATCTTTAATCCAACAATGTCACTGGTCAAAGAAAATACTCAGATTTTAAAGTGTTTAATTGGTTGCTTCTGTCTCAGTTAATATTATCAATATAAATGCCTTTTTTTACAATTTATTTAGTTATATATTCTTCATTCTAAATAAATATACGTAGATATGCATTTGCTAAAAATCGTGCATTGTGATTATTTGTTTTATTGGAATATATAAACTATTCATATTTGAACAATACAGAATATTGTGATCTGTGATTATGGGTTGAGGAAAAACAAGTGCAATTTCCATGCGGATTGTGCAGAAAAAAATGCCACGCCGAAAATGCTAAGCATGTGAACTAATCAATGTTTAAAAGTATTAAATATTTGGATCCTTACACAACTACAAAATAAGTTTCAAACCATAAACTATGAGAGAAAACACTGCATTATTTAAGATATTTTAAAATTAAAAAAATATCATAAAACCCTCCCAGGAGATGCTTATGATTATAAAAAACTCATACTTGGATCTTGCGAACAATACCCAACACACCTTGATACGGAAAGGGCTGAATCTAACATTAACTCTGCCAACTAGATTAATAAGCAAGTTAATTAATTATTTTGTATTCCATAAAATCATTACTCATTATTCCATTTTCAACAAAATGTTTATTCATCGGATTCATTTTGAAAGTGTTTGTATCTTAACAAAAACTGTATTTACAATCAATATTACGCCTATATATACTAGGCTTTCATCATCAATACGCTGGACTTCACTATGAGTGCTATCTATATAATGCAGTTTACCATACTAATAGATAAAATTAATATTTCTCATCAATTTATTAGAGAAAATGTTTTTATGCAATACACCATGTCACTCTGCAAGTATTTTATCTCTGGTATAAATTTCATACATACATTACGCCTCTACTAGCCTTATTTATGATCGGCATTATGCTTAGATAACTATACAGGCCATCATTACACCGTACTTACCTTTGAATGCTACCTATATAATGTGTTTTACCATATATAAAATAATAATTATCATAATATTCATGAGAGATAATGTTTTATAAGCAACAAAACATGTCATTGTGCAAGTATTTTAGCTCTAGTATTACATTTATTTATACATTACGCCCCAATTTGCTACATTACGCATCATTTTGCTACATTACTCATTTTTTCTCACTGACAGGTAATGTTTGCAAGGTGCTCACTGAACAGAATCCCATTTTTTATAAACTGGGAAACCCTTTTCAGAAATCGCAGACAAATGCTTTTATTTTAGATTTTGTAGAAAAACAACAATTTTCAACAGAATTCGATGAAGAATACATTGTTGTAACATCAAATATGCGACATAAGGGTGAATATAGGAAAATTTTGATGTTTTAAGATCTCACACCATGATGTCGCTTTAACATAAAATTAACAACTTTATGTACACACTGCATACATGTGTAGCTAAACATAGTAGAAATGTGTACTAGTACTATAACTAATCAACTGGAAGTTTTTTCAGCAATCAACTGTTAGTTTGTGAAAATTAATTATTGATGTAAACCTAATTTATAAATTTGATAAAATTAAATCTACATCTGATGAAGATTTTCTACATTTGAAGTAAATATCTAAAGATTAGATATTTTAATGAAAGATGGCCAGTTGATATCTATAAGACATGGTTTTGGCAATTAAGTAGATTTCTTTTGAAATAAGCTATCATGGCTGTTGAAGAGCAAAGAACTTATAACAAAATTGGCACATTACTTTATTATCCTCAAACTGAAATCAAAGCTGACATGTTGTTCCTTATGGATAGAGTTACAGTTACTTGGTGGGCAGAAGGATTTAAGTAGGGTAGGTCATCGCTTGAAGATGACCTAAGACCAGGGTGTCCTTTGTCAGCTAAAAAAGACGTCACTACCGTCACAAAGTTATTAACAAAGATGCCCAATACACTGAACAGAAGTTGTCAGATAGATATGGCAATAGTTTGGGTAGGGGCAGTTGTTTATATTAACTTAAAGCAAAGTCTTGGGCTTCATAAGATATGTGCACTTTGGGTACCCCATTTGTTAAGTTCCTATCCTTGTGCACAAGACTGTCACAGGCTCATTTTACTTTGCAACTGTCCTACCTACCATGAGTGGTATGCCACTACATGGATGCCCATCCAAAGACCAGGGTGCTTGGCTTGAATCTGCTTCATGACAATGCCCCAGCTCATGTTTCCAATGTGGTGCTAGATTACCTGGCATACCAGGGACTTAAAACCTTGCTACACTCACCCTATAGTCCAGATCTTGCCCCTTGTGATTTTTTTGGTGAGGATGCAAATTGGGAGTATCTTGAGGCATTTGCCTAATGGATCAGATGGCTGAAAACATGTGTGGAAGTTAAGGGTGAATAACCAGACCGCTTGGACTTGTTAAATATTTACTATCATCTTCAGTTTTTCTGATATACCACAGGTTGCAAGACTTTCAGAATGCCCCCCTCGTAAATTATGCACTATGACTGCATTAATGTCTATGCACTATGACTGCATTAATGGCTATGCACTATGACTGCATTAATGGCATTGCAATATGACAGCATTAATGTCTATGCAATATGACTGCATTAATGACAATGCACTATGACTGCACTAATGTCTATGCAGTATGACTGCATTAATGAAAATGCACTATGACTGCATTAATGACAATGCACTATGACTGCACTAATGTCTATGCAATATGACTGCATTAATGGCTATGCACTATGACTACACTAATGTCTATGCAATATGACTGCATTAATGACAATGCACTATGACTACACTAATGTCTATGCACTATGACTGCATTAATGTCTATGCACTATGACTACACTAATGTCTATGCAATATGACAGCATTAATGTCTATGCAATATGACAGCATTAATGTCTATGCAATATGACTGCATTAATGACAATGCACTATGACTGCATTAATGACAATGCACTATGACTGCACTAATGTCTATGCAATATGACTGCATTAATGGCTATGCACTATGACTACACTAATGTCTATGCAATATGACTGCATTAATGGCTATGCACTATGACAGCATTAATGTCTATGCAATATGACTGCATTAATGACAATGCACTATGACTGCATTAATGTCTATGCAATATGACTGCATTAATGTCTATGCAATATGACAGCATTAATGTCTATGCAATATGACTGCATTACTGACAATGCACTATGACTGCATTAATGACAATGCACTATGACTGCACTAATGTCTATGCAATATGACTGCATTAATGGCTATGCACTATGACTACACTAATGTCTATGCAATATGACTGCATTAATGGCTATGCACTATGACTGCATTAATGACAATGCACTATGACTGCATTAATGTCTATGCACTATGACTGCACTAATGGCTATGCACTATGACTGCATTAATGACAATGCACTATGACTGCATTAATGACAATGCACTATGACTGCATTTATGGCTATGCACTATGACTGCATTAATGGCTATGCAATATGACTGCATTAATGACAATGCACTATGACTGCATTAATGGCTATGCACTATGACTGCATTAATGGCTATGCAATATGACTACCCTAATGTCTATGCAATATGACTGCATTAATGGCTATGCACTATGACTGCATTAATGGCTATGCAATATGACTGCACTAATGACAATGCACTATGACTGCATTAATGGCTATGCACTATGACTGCATTAATGGCTATGCAATATGACTGCACTAATGTCTATGCACTATGACTGCATTAATGGCTATGCAATATGACTGCACTAATGTCTATGCAATATGACTGCATTAATGGCTATGCAATATGACTGCACTAATGTCTATGCACTATGACTGCATTAATGTCTATGCAATATGACTGCATTAATGTCTATGCAATATGACTGCACTAATGTCTATGCACTATGACTGCATTAATGGCTATGCACTATGACTGCATTAATGTCTATGCAATATGACTGCATTAATGACAATGCACTATGACTGCATTAATCTCTATGCAATATAACTGCATTAATAGCTATGCACTATGACTGCATTAATGTCTATGTAATATGACTGCATTAATGGCTATGCAATATGACTGCATTAATGGCTATGCACTATGCAGAATGTATTACATCAGTTAACAGTTACTATAGCATCTAATGTTTCTAACCTGATATAAATGCGAAACCAAGATCCTTAAAGGGGTCTGGCTTGACCCCATCTGCTAAAAATACTGCTTTTAGGCAATTGTAGGTATAGAAGTATACAAAGTTTGAGCAACATAGGGTAGTAACAACTGGAATAAGACCCCTGTACAGTGACAAGCTGAAATAAAAACAAAATGGTTGTTCTAGTAAATACAAATCAATTTATACTGGAATAAAATTTGAATTGAATAAGCATCAGCTTTTATTGAAAAACTTTTTGTTTTGTTGTGTTAAAATCAATTCACAGAGGCTCTCTTAATGAACTCATCCACAGAATCTCTCCTAATGGACACATCCATGAAGGCTCTCCTAATGGACACATCCACAGAAGCTCTCCTAATGGACACATCCACTGAAGCTCTCCTAATGGACACATCCACAGAATCTCTCCTAATGGACACATCCACAGAAGCTCTCCTAATGGACACATCCATAGAAGCTCTCCTAATGGACACATCCACTGAAGCTCTCCTAATGGACACATCCACAGAAGCTCTCCTAATGGACACATCCACTGAAGCTCTCCTAATGGACACATCCACAGAATCTCTCCTAATGGACACATCCACAGAAACTCTCCTAATGGACACATCCACTGAAGCTCTCCTAATGGACACATCCACAGAAGCTCTCCTAATGGACACATCCATGAAGGCTCTCCTAATGAACACATCCACAGAAGCTCTCCTAATGGACACATCCACTGAAGCTCTCCTAATGGACACATCCATGAAGGCTCTCCTAATGGACACATCCACAGAAGCTCTCCTAATGGACACATCCATGAAGGCTCTCCTAATGGACACATCCATGAAGGCTCTCCTAATGGACACATCCATGAAGGCTCTCCTAATGGACACATCCATGAAGGCTCTCCTAATGGACACATCCATGAAGGCTCTCCTAATGGACACATCCATGAAGGCTCTCCTAATGGACACATCCACAGAAGCTCTCCTAATTGACAAATCCACTGAATCTCTCCTAATGGACACCCCCTCTGAAGTTCTCCTAATGGACACATCCATGAAGGCTCTCCTAATGAACACATCCACAAAAGCTCTCCTAATGGACACATCCACTGAAGCTCTCCTAATGGACACATCCATGAAGGCTCTCCTAATGAACACATCCACAGAAGCTCTCCTAATGGACACATCCACTGAAGCTCTCCTAATGGACCCCCACCCTGCCCCCCCCCAACCCCGGAAGTTCTCCTAATGGACACATCCACTGAGGCTTCCCAATGGACAAATCCACTGAAGCTCTCCTAATGGACACATCCACTGAAGCTCTCCTAATGGACACATCCATGTAAGCTCTTCTAATGGACACATCTGTGGAGGCTCTCCTAATAGACACATCCACGGAGGCTCTACTAATGGACGTATCCATGTAAGCTCTCCTAATGTACATACCCACGGAAGCTCTCCTAATGGACACATCCACTGAGGCTTCCTAATGGACATATTATTATTATTATTATTATACCAGATTTATATAGCGCACTTTTCATGATAAACATGTTCAAAAGCACTTTACTTATAGCAAACGCAGCCACACAGGGCGCGAAATTCATCCTCTACTAGTAGACACAGAGCGATCTGACCAGACGGATAAAGTCCCCAGAACAGAGAGAGAGAATCCTTTTTAGATACAGACCTGTCCGGCTAATTTAGCCTAGCTCTTTGCGAATAGACAGTCTGGTTCTTTAACATGCCCAGTGTATAGCACCAATACACGCGAAGCCGTCTTTCCTGGGAAGAACCAGTACAGGCCTCTAAGTTAGGTGGGAGACACTCAAGAGCATCTCAGAAATTTCCAGTGCCTGGACCGGGATTCGAACTCCGGACCTCTGGATTGACTGTCAAGCGTGTTACCACTTGACCACCCACCCACCTTAAACATATCCATGGAAGCTCTCCTTATTGACACATCCATGAAGGTTCTCCTAATGGACACATCCATGTAAGCTCTCCTAATAGACACATCCACTGAGGCTTCCTAATGGACATGTCCATGGAGGCTCTCCTAATGGACACACCCACAGAAGCTCTCCTAATGGACACATGCAAGGAGGCTCTACTAATGGACACATCCATGTAAGTTCTCCTAATGGACACATCAGCGGAAGCTCTCCTAATGGACACATACGTGGAGGCTCTCCTAATGGACACATCCACTGAGGCTTCCTAATGGACACATCTGCGGAAGCTCTCCTAATCGACACATCCTTGGAGGCTCTCCTAATGGACACATCCACTGAGGCTCTTCACATGGACACATTCACTGAGGCTCTCCTAATGGACACATCCACAGAGGCTCTCCTAATGGACACATCCATAGAGGCTCTCCAAATGGACACATCCACAGAGGCTCTCCAAATGGACACATCCATAGAAGCTCTCCTAATGGACACATCCACAGAAGCTCTCCTAATGGACACATCCATAGAAGCTCTCCTTATGGACACATTCACAGAAGTTCTCCTAATGGACACATCTGTGAAGGCTCTCCTAATGGACACATCCACAGAAGCTCTCCTAATGGACACATCCATGGAAGCTCTCCAAATGAACACATCAACTGAGGCTTTCTAATGGGCACATCAAAGAAGGCTCTCCTAATGGACACATCCATAGAAGCTCTCCTAATAGTCACATCCAGGGAGGTTCTCCTAATTCGCATACCCATGAAGGCTATCCTAATGAACACATCCATGGAGGCTGTCCTAATCAACAGAAACTTTTACTACTCATCCATTGAAGCTCTCCTAATGGACACAGCCATGAAGATCCATTGAAGCTCTCCTAATGGACACAGCCATGAAGGCTCTCCTAATGGACAAAGTCATGGACCCCCTAATGGCTTCATCCATGGAGGCTCCCCTAAAGGACAGATCCATGGATGTGCCCTAATGGATTCATCCATAAAGGCTCTCCTTCTGCACACATCCGTGGAGGCCCCCCTAATAGATTCATTCATTGAGGTTCTCTTAATGGACACATCTGTCAAGGCCCCTCTAATGGATTCATACATGGAGGCTCTCCTAATGGATTCATCTGCGGAGACCCCCCCCCACCCAGTAGATAGAGGCCCCCAATTGGACACAGTCATGAAGGCTCTCCTAATGGACTAGTCATTGACCCTCCCTAATGGATTCATCTCTTAATGGACACATCCATGAAAGTCCCCCTAATGGATTCATCCACAGAGTAGAGATGGTACCTAAGGCTATGTATTCAACGACAACAACAACAAATCAAGCGCAAAACTGAAGTGCATATCGCTTATCTCACACGCAATAATTCAACATAGTACCATGCAGTAAATATGGGAACTTTTGACAGCGATATTGGCTTCGTTGTTTTGGTGGATTAGCTAAAGAAAGGTGATTGTCATTTCTTTTTAACTAACACAACCATTCTATTTATACTAAAGAACGTCTGCATTATATTAACAGAAGTTTTCCGCAAGGTAAATGCGATTCCGCACACCTCGGTCAATATGCAAATCAGGTACATTTGTAAACACAAGGAGCGTGTCATAAAAGTGAAATAACTTCTTTTGGCACAGTTTTTGGTATGATTTTGGTGTGACCGCGATTCGAGGTCGTAAAATTCATATAGTCTATTTATATCTTTTTTCTGATGAATAATGTTTTCTTTCCTACGATCATACCACACCTGTAAATTATCGGCAGTAATAAATTTAAAAAATGTCTTTGAATTATTTCGTTTGAAAATGACATATAATGCTCAACTTTTTTGTTTGAATGATTATTCATAGATCTTGAAGTAAACTATACTTTGGGAAACACATCCGAATCTATGCATACTTTATTCAGATAACTAAATAGTCCTAGAAGATTTATCTGTCACTGGCTTCACTTTTCCAAGTAGGACCAAATGTTTTGGATTAAATATTGCCATTCAGCATGAAAAATGAAGTATGAAAGTTAAACCATTATATAATTGAGGTACTCCGGTATTAAGTTTTCGACAGGAAGTAATATGAGATGCAATTTGAATTTTTAGGTACCATCTCTACACAGAGGCTTTCCTACTGGACACATCTGTGAAGGTCCCCCTCCCCGACCCTAATAGATTCATCCATTGAGGTTCTCTTAATGGCACATCTGTCGAGGCCCCCCTAATGGATTCATATATGGAGGCTCTCCTAATGGACACATCCATGGAAGTCCCCCTAATGGATTCATCCGTGGAGGCTCTACTTCTGGACACATCTGTGCCCCCCACCCCAAATAGATTCATCCATTGAGGTTCTCATAATAGCACATCTGTTGAGGTCCCCCTAATGGATTCATATATGGAGGTCCTAATGGACTCATCCATGGAAACAGCCCTTAATGCACAAACTTAGTTTTAAGGAAAGTCTAGTCAGTAAGTATAATAGAAATGAAACTTGTATTAATCACTGTTTATGGACTGTGGTAAAATAAACAGATCATTAACTGAAAAATTGTTACGGAAGTATTATGAAACCAACTGGTAACAAGAGCTGCTTTTGAGAAAAGCGCATGTCTCCCACAACTACCTAATCATCTGAATACAACCCAATCAGACTTTCAGTGCTTTGATTTTCAAAAAACAATGTTTCAAGGGCCATAATTCCAAAGTGCTGGGGCCGATTTGGCTAGTTATCGAACTTGGCCGAGGACTTATGGTCAAGCACATTTTGTTCAAGTTTGATGAAGATTGGATGAGAGACAGGAGTAAATCAATATGTCTCCCACACCACTGTGTGGTGGGAGACATAATTAAAATGTCTCTAGCAGCTCACTCCTAATATCTGAATGATCTTCCAGAGATTTTCAATAACAATTAATTTGCTTCAGGTGATTCATCAAAACAAATTACTTACAATCCTTCTTGTTTTATAATATCTAAAATAACAGCATAAGAATAATCTGCTTTTCGTTTCTCGTCAACTGAAATGCAAGAACAAATAAAAAAAATTAAAAATCATGACAAAAATGATCAAATATTGAATACTAGTTTGTGCTGTTGACTCATTTTGTTTCTTCTTACTACATGTACTTGCAATATTTAAGTCCTTGTTAACTGTACTTTTTGTCATGTCAACAATTTAACAAGGAGGCCAAGATGGCCCTAGGTCGCTCACCTGTGTATTAACAAAACGCGATAACTGTGGCCTTTATTTACTAATACCGGATCAACCCATAACAATGAAATAGGGAATCAGGTGGACACATTACATGGCAAATATCTTATATGTCAAAACCGATGTGAGTAGCGGCGTGGTGTAGTGGTTAACACGTATGATTTGTAATCTTACGGTGCTGGTTCGAATATGGGATGAGTCACATTTTTTTTTAATTTCTAACATGTTTAACCTGCAGAAGAATACAGGTAAAATTATTTTTATCAGGATCTTCTCGTGCACTTATACTGATTACTTATTGAAATTTTTCAGAGGATCTCATATTAGAATAGATATTAAATTTATTAACATTGCAAATTTAATAAAGAAAACTCTTACAAAAGACGATGTAAAATACCTGCTAAAATAGAATAAGTAAAATCATTTTAAAAAAGAAGGGCTCGAACCAACACCATGCAAACATACAAAGAATAGAGATCCAACACACTATCCACTAGGCTACAAATCTGTTATCGTATTTAAAGTTAAGAATACTACAACATAAAAATTAACACCACTTATCTGAAAATATACCTGCTTTACCTTTTTTTTTTATTTTACCAAGTACCGTTAAAATAAAATTATCGCGATCCATTAATAACACACCATTACAGTGTAAACATGTTTTACCTAGTGATTTCATGGAGACAAATATTCTGACCAATTTTCATTAAGATTGGACCAAAAAACGTGGCCTCTTGAGTGTAAAAAAGCATTTTCTTTGATTTGACCTAGTGACCTAGTTTTTTACCCCACATGACCCAGATTCAAACTTGTCCAAAATTTTATAAAAACAAACATTCTGACAAAGTTTCGGGAAGATTGGGACAAAAAAATGGCCTCTAGAATGTATACAAGCTTTTCCTATGATTTGACCTTGTAACCTAGTTTTTGAACCACATGACCCAGATTTGAAATCATCCAAGACTTCATGATAACAAACATTCTGACCAAAATTTATGAAGATAGAATCAAAAATGTGCCCCCTAGGGTGTAAACAAGCTTATTCTTTGATTTGACCTGGTGACCTAGTTTTTGACCCCACATGACCCAGATAAAAATTCATACGATATTTCATGCAGACAAACATTCGGACCAAGTTTCATGCACATCAAATGAACAAGAGGGTTAACAAGCTTTTCCTTTGATTTGACCGGTTGACCTAGCTTTTGACCCAAAATGACCCAGTTTCAAACTTGGCCTAGGAATCATCAAGATAAACATTCTGACCAAGTTTCATGAAGATAGGGTCATAAATGTGGCCTAAAGAGTGTTAACAAGCTTTTCCTTTGATTTGACCTGATGACCTAGTTTCTGACCCCATATGACCCAGTTTCAAATCTGGCATAGAAATCATCAAGATAAACATTCTGACCAAGTTTCATGAAGATTAGGTCTAAATGGGGCCTCTAAGTTGATAACAAGCTTTCCCTTTATCTGACCTGATGACTAGTTTTTGACCCAACATGACCCAGTTTCGATCCAGGCCTAGAGATCATCAAGATAATCATTCTGTGCAAGTTTTATCAAATCAAAGCATAAATGAAACCTCTATATGGCTGAAATGGCCAAAATAGAAAAGTTTGCCCCTTTCAGGGGCAATAATTCTAGAACCCATGATGGAATCTAGCCGGTTTTCGAAAGGAACCAAGATCTTATTGTGACTAAGTTGTGTTTAAGTGTGGTTAGAATCAAATATAAAATGTCACTTCTATCATGTTCACAAGGTAAAAATTACCAAATTTTGGCTCTTTTAGGGGTCAATCAGGGGCCACAACTCCAGAACCTATGATTGGATCTGACAAATTCATCATGGAATCCAAGATTTATTGTTGTTGAAGATATTTTGCAAGTTTGTATCAAATCAAATCATAAATGAAGTCTCTATATGGCTGCAAAAGCCAAAATAGCAAATGTTGGCCCTTTAAGGGGCCATAACTCTGGAACCCATGATGGGATCTGGCCAGTTTTCGAAAGGAACCGGAATAATATTATGCCAATACAAGTCATTTGCAAGTTTGATTATAGATGATTGCAAAATGTTGTCTCTATGGTGTTCACAAGCCTAAAATAGCAAATTTTGGCCCTTTAAGGGGCCATAACTCTGCAACCCATGATGGGATCAGGCCAGTTTTCGAAAGAAACCGAGATATTACGCCAATACAAGTTGTGTGCAAGTTTGATTAAAGTTGATTGCAAAATGTGGTCTCTATCGTGTTCACAAGCCAAAAATAGCATATTTTGGCCCTTTAAGGGGCCATAACTCTGGAACCCATGTTGGGATCTGGCCAGTTTTCGAAAGGAACTGAGATATTATGCCAATACAAGTTGTGTGCAAGTTTGATTAAAGCTGATTGCAAAATGTGGTCTGTATCGTGTTCACAAGCCAAAAATGGCAAATTTTGGCCCTTTAAGGGGCCATAACTCTGGAACCCATGATGGGATCTGGCCAGTATTCGAAAGGTGCTGAGACATTATGCCCATACAAGTTGTGTGCAAGTTTGATTAAAATCAAATACAAAATGTGGTCTCTATCGTGTTCACAAGGAAATTGTGGACGGACGGACGACCGATGAAGGGCGATCACAAAAGCTCACCTTGTCACTGTGTGACAGGTGAGCTAAAAAGTGAGCACAGAGTATGAACTATATAGCAACATTTTAGGGGACTGAGGTTGACAGTGTTACCTTAATACTCCTGCTGCCCTAAATAACAAACAGATTAACCACTTTTTATGATAAATGAACTGTGGAGTGTAAACCATGCTAATACTACCTTGAAGTCTTGTCCTTGCAGTATCAAGAGGAAAAAACACAGTCAATCCAACAACGCTTCCCTGAAATTTGTTAAAAAGAAATGTTTGTATAATCATGCAAAAAATGTTCACCTTAGGGCAAAAAAGTGCATACCATTTCTTTATGTCTATGTGCTTAACCACTTTTTGCTCTGAGCTGATAAAATGCTTCAAAAGAGAAGGTCATAATGTCAAACACTTTTTTATGTCTATGCAGTTAACCACTTTTTGCTCTGAGGTGATAAAACGCATCGACAGTTCTGATCATAATGTCAAATACATGTACTTCTTTATGTTTATGTAGTTAACCACTTTTGCTCTGAGGTGAGAAGATACTTCAAAATAGGAGGTCATAATGTCAAATACTTCTTTATGTCTATGCAGTTAACCACTTTTTGCATAGGGGATAAAATGCTTAAAAGGAGAACTGATTGACTGATTTGGGTTTTACGGCGCACCAACACAGTATAGGTTATATGGCCCCAAACAGGACTAAAAATTTTGGTTTCACATCTCATTTACATCGAAATAAAAACATGAGGTATGGAATCAAAATTTTTATACCTGCTGGAATCACAGAGTTACAACAAAACTAAGTGTTAAGACCCTATTATTCGCCTCTTACGATCATGCAAGGGTAAGACAGTGGTTCCAATTCTTTACATACACAGATTGTCCCATAACCACAAGGGGCTTAAAAGGAGAAAGTCATAATGTCAAATACATTTTATGTCTATGTAGTTAACCATTTTTTGCTCTGATGTGACAAAATGCTTCAAAATAGGAGGTCATAATGTTAAAAACTTTTTTATGTCTATGCAGTTAACCATTTTTTTGCTCTGAGGTGACAAAATGCTTTGACAATCTTGATCATAATGTCAAATACTTCTTTATGTCTATGTAGTTAACTATTTTTTATGCTGAGATCCAATACTATAATTATGGTTGTTTTTTACACTGAAACTTCATTATGTGACTAACACATGGGCAAATTTACATGATTCTATACAAACTGCTGTCTGTCTGATCTCTGACTTCTAAATTAGTTTATCATTTTATTACTTAGTGTCTCATCCATATGCATTTAATACACAGTAAAAGAATACAAGATATGTTCAATATACAGTTTAAAAGAATATAAAACAATGAATTTGGTAATTCACTTTGAAGTTATAAGAGAGTTTAAAGAGACATTTTAAAATTTGACATTCCCATTAAAGGCACTCGCTACAGTTTTTCCGGATGGGTCGATATTTACCCCAACACCGTGCCAATTTGGTTGTGTTTCTAATCGATGTAGCTCACTGCAGAGCTGGTGAGGTCTTCTGCGCATGCCCGGAAGTGATTATCTAATTTCGCGTATGGCAAAAATTTGCAAATTATTGTATGTTCGCATGCATTTAATGTACAAAATGTATAATATACTGACTAAAGGTTAGGGTAAGTATCACCATGGTTACAAAATATATACATTTAAAGTACTTTTAGTTCAAATTGCTTCAATCCGACATATACTGGAGTCTGTTATTTATACCAGCGCCCAAACTCTGCATTGAGTCACAGCTGTTTCTAATCCCATACTGTACCCGTACCGTACATTCGTAAACTATAGGTTTTGTTAAAAAAAAGGGCGGAAACTTTCATCGTTCTATGCCATCAAAATGCTTCAGAAACACCTTAAAATCCGCTTATTAAGAAATCTGCCGTTTGATAATTTTATATATATATATTTCTAAGTCATTTGCTCAAACACTGAAAGAGTATTTCGTACCAACCTGCGTTGTATAAATGCCCGCCACACCCCACCTCGTTTTAATTTGATTTAAGCGAAATCTAATATGGTGACCTATCAATTTTCATTTTGTTATAGATTAGGTAGACATAACCAAAGGTATGTGCAGAGTTTGATTAAATTCTATTATGTGAAACTCGATAAAATAGCAGAAGTACCAACTTAAAACTGACAAAAATATGCAAAAATAGCCCTTGGGTCTGCTGAACAAGTATTCCTTTCTTTACAAAATCATGCTCTTTTGATTTCTCTTAGCATGTTTCAGATAGATATATTGTTTTCCATTATAAAAATGCTTAGATAATCAAATTTATGCTGATTATTGTACTTTACTGAAATATATTTTAGGACTACAGAAATTTTGAAAAATGTTTAAAATAGTACCATATCTAGGGGCAAATTAAATTGAAACAAAGCTGGTGACCTAGTATTTTTATTTCATTTTTCAATACATCATAACATAATCTTTTAATACAAAACATTTCATCAAAATCTATTATTGAGAAAAAAAACAAGAGGGCCATGAAGGCCCTGTATCGCTCACCTGACCTACAGACCTAAAGATCATTAAGATTAACATTCTGCCAAGTTTCATTAAGATATGGTCATAAATGTGGCCTCTAAAGTGTTAACTAGCTATTCCTTTGATTTGACCCCATGACCTAGTTTCTGACCCAACATGACCCAGATTCGAACTTGACCTAAAGATCATCAAGTTTAACATTCTGACTAAGTTTCATGAATATACAGTCATAAATGTGGCCTCTAGAGTGTTAACATGAGTGCTACAGAGTGCTCTAGAGTGCTACATGACCCAGATTCAAACTGGACCTTAAGATCATCAAGATTAACATTCTGATCAAGTTTCATTAAGATTGGGCCAAAATTGTGACCTCTAGAGTGTTAACAAGCTTTTCCTTTGATTTGACCTGGTGACCTAGTTTTTGAACCAAGATGACCCAATATCGAACTTGTCCAAGATTTTATTGAGGGTAACATTCTGACCAAGTTTCATTAAGATTGGGCCAAAAATGTGACCTCTAGAGTGTTAACAAGCATTTCCTTTGATTTGACCTGATGACCTAGTTTTTGACCCCAGATGACCCAATATCGAACTCGTCCAAGATTTTATTGAGGGTAACATTCTGACCAAGTTTCATTAAGATTGGGCCAAAAATGTGACCTCTAGAGTGTTAACAAGCTTTTCCTTTGATTTGACCTGATGACCTAGTTATTGATCTCAGATGACCCGATAACAAACTCGTCCAAGATTTTATTGAGGGTAACATTCTGACCTAGTTTCATTAAGATTGGGCCAAAAATGTGACCTCTAGAGTGTTAAGAGTAAAATTGTTGACAACGGACGGACGGCGGACACAGGGCGATCACTAAAGCTCACCTTTGAGCACTTCGTGCTCAGGTGAGCTAAAAACGAAACTGTAGCGAGAAACCACATTTAACCAATATTCAGTTACACTAAAATTCTAAAATTATCTATTCATGTTTTAGGAAGGGAACTAAGATCTTAGTTAGTTTGACTAAAAAAAGCACCCTATATATAGATTTATAAATATATAGCCTAATAAGTTCATAAGGCCTAAAAAAAAATTCTTTGTTTCCGGTAACATGCTCAAAAATATTAGGGTAGGTAGGTCGGAAAATTTTTTTTTTTTTGGAATTTTTTTTTATTAAGGGAGACTTTTCGGAAATTATTTTTTTGTCAAAAAATGATTACAAATAAGGGGGTTATGCCTTTCGAGCATCATTAAGTTGATTTCTAACATCACTGGCCATGTTTAAAGCATAAAAAGTGCAGTTTTGCATCTTTTTGTTAAAAAGTTGAAAAAAATATTTTCCAAGGCCATAAAAACATTTAGGGTCGGGCCAAAAATTTAGGGTAGGTCGGGATACCGGAAACAAACAATTATTTTTTTTACGCCTAATGCCAAAAACATGTGTGAAGCACTGGCACTGGCTGCATAGATGTTCCAACCATAATTTAATTATATATACTTGTTTTTATCCTGTTTTTAACCCTACTAATATTTCTCTTTTCCTGCACAACAGCTTATGTATGTACAGTACAGCTAGCGCGGCACCTTCAAAAACCCTTCGACCCTCGCGCGTAAATTTTTTTTCGGGTGTTCAGTTGCGATGGCCGGACACCCGTGGGCCCTCGCGGTCATGAACACAGCGGTTCGCGGTGGACGGCCGCGAGGATTCGCAGTGTTCACGCGCGAGGGACCATCGCGGTCAACGTTTTATTTTAACATTAATTTTTTAACAGTATATAGAAGCATTTAATTGTTAAATTTATCATCTATAATGTATTTATTATAAATACACAATGTATATCATTTATTCAATTTACTCGTCTACCTTTATCAGGCCTTGTTATCTACGCCCGATAATTTTAATGTTTTGATTTTAGTTTATTGCCATTGACGATTATATCTTTTTCAATAAATTATATCCAAATTGTAAACAATTGTGTGAAGGGATGTTTTACACAGACATTGTATCAAATTGTGACACGTTGATTACATTCACAAGATTTTTTCATATAATTGTCTGAACACATGTCAAATTTTGACACGTTATCGGCGTATTTTATATAGAAAGAGCTCGCACATAATCGTAAGTGTTAAAAACAAAATAAACAAAATAACATAGCCGATAGAAGTTTGTTTTTTTTCTGAGTGAATATAATTTTGTTTTCTGTTTTCTCAACTGTTAACTAAAATCTAGAGGCAGAAAGACCATCATATGCATGTAAGAAATAATTAATCCGCCGATCCGACGGTACCAAGTAAGATGTACTATCTCAAAAGCGAATCTCAGAGAACTTTAGAACTCCTATGTTATGAACATGTTTTTATTTTTTAACTTATATTAGCTTCGGGATTTGAGCAATTGTTTCAGTATTATTACATACTGATTTTATTTATTTTGCAGGTACAGCCGTTGTCAAGAAACGTATACTTTTGTACTTTGTTATATTTATTTTCGTTCCAATCTAGTGTCGGATACATATAACGTCAGAGATAAGTAACGTCAAAGATATACAACTATGATTTAGAAATATTGCCTAATGCAGCTACATATACTACTAGCTTGTACCGGTCTTCCTTTGAAATTGGTGCTTACGTGACATCCAAAAGACTTCTCATTCAGATTGATATTTATGTTTCATCAAGTAGCAAAGGTCATTTGTAATGATATGAATGTATGAATATTAATTATCATCAATTTATTAGTATCGTTAGTTTTTTGTGTTTTGTTTTTATATAATGGATATTTTAAGATGTTTGAATCTTCTTACAGTGTAACTACTCATGTTAAATGTTATTAAATGACAAGTTTTGTAATAGTTAATAAAGATAATAGGTACGAGTAGATTTCTTGGAAGCACAGAGCACAAAAAGCAGATTCAGAGCCCGCATTTGCAAAGTAGAACCATAGCAAAAATAAAACCTTTTAAGTACACTGAACTCTAAAATGTAAACTAATAAAAACTCGAGGGGTAATGATATGTGCAGCATCCTCCACCAACCATCACCATCCCATCAAAACCTACCATATGACGGAACTTCACTTCACAGTACAGTATGTATAGACAAGTGGATCGACTCGAGAATCCCGAAAGATCAGAGAAAAAAATAAACACAACAGAGATGACTCCAGCAAGGTCCAGAGAAAAACAAACCACAATGAGACCACATAAAGAGTCTTTTTTCGGTCACCATATGGAATTTATGACTGTTTAGTTAATAAATGAGCAAGAGGGTGTAAAATAACAGACTATGTCTATTTGTATTTGAACAAAAAATTCATATTCGTCTTCTTCTCAAACACCAAATTCGCCGCTCGCTTACGTTTACCTGTAATTAGAAAAAAATGCAACTGTTTCTATTGTTTACAGAAAAAGTACATGTAAATATTACAACAATATGCGGAATTCCGAAAACGAAAGGTGTGTACCTAAGTCTCATATATCATAAAAGTGTGTATTAAATATTCATCTAATAAGTAATGAAAATAATAAATCAAAGACTCGAGTAAAAAGTCTTGAAATACTATTAAATATATTCATCTTATCACAGATTGTCAATAAATATGATAGTAATTATATTATTAAACATATTACGAACAAATAACAATAATTATTTGATGAGTAGCAATCATAGAACAGTGTAAAGAAACTTACCAATAATTTCTAAACAACTGAAAAATGACAAACAAGCGAAACAAAAGAGCGTATTAGGTACCGTAATAAATAAAACAGAGTAAGAAACAGCTGTTAGTAAAACATAATTTGTAAGGTATTTGTCAGATGAGGTGCGAATAGCATAAAATTAACTCAACAATCGATTTAGAAATGAACAATAGGATCAAAGATTTATACGCTTGCAGTGACCTGAAAATAGAAATAAAACTGTTAGAACAAAACAAAGAATATGCAACTCTATTTAGATTTTACAGAAAATACAAAACAATGTGATAATTACTATTACATATCATAACATCGCGACTGATTACGAGTATACGGACGAGGTATACATTCTAAATAATTAGTTTGTATATGCATAGACAATTTAAGCATTTATATTTATAAATTATGAGATGAATAATTCTTTCAAAAAGTATTGAATGAACACCAGGTTTCCTCGCGGCCGACCACCACGGACCATCGCGTCCGTCCATCGCAACGCGCGGCGTTCACTGCCTCCGGCAATGACCATTCCTGAACACCCGAAATATCCGATATGACACCCGTCGCGGCGGACAGTAAAAACGAACACGCGAATTGGAATTGCGGCAACGGGTGTTCAAATGAAGGTTCCGCGCTAGCTGTACTGTACATGTCTTACATTTAGGGCTACTATAAGGTGTTAGGTTTTTGCACCTGTTTTTAACACCAACTGTCTGGGAGTACTAGGTGGACTGAGTAGCTTGGGAAACCTGATAGTCTTTCACTTTTTTAACCCCCACGCATGGCCAAAATGTATCAGTATTGAACGAGGCCATTATCATAAAAGAAGAAGAAAGAAGAAGAAGAAGCTTAAAAGTATTAATCTTGGTAAGTTCTATACATGTATTAAAAAAGAGGCATATTTAGATAAAATATCAGCTATAGTTATGTAACTTCTCCTGACAGGTAGTCTCATGACACTGAGGACTTGTGAAATTTGAAAGCATTTGGCCTGGTACTTTCCAAGAAACCTGCTTACATGCAAATTTTAAAGGAGTATAATTTCAATAATTTTAAAAGCTAACTTGTCTAGTGTGTTCACCCATTGATGCCACAGACATGTGTGAAGTTTGAAAGCAGTTGGGCCTGTGGTTTCTGAAACCTACACACATGCAAAGCCTTAACAAAATTTCAAAGTTAAAAAGGGGCACAGTATTGACAAATTAAACACTAGGGTTATGTAACTTGTCCTGTGAGGTCACCTAAGAACACCCCTAGCTGGAAGTTGCCCCATGACTGTACATCTTAATGGACCTAAAGATTCTTTAAGGGTGTAAACGGTATCAAAAAGATACCAAATACTGTGAATACATTTGTCCTTTTAACTCACAGCTTCATGGCTGTAAGTTGCTTTCTGCAAAAAGGCATATTATGATGAACATTTATGTAAAGATATTACAAAGTTCTTTGAGAGGGTAAAAAGGATATTGAACCACATGGCCAGATGTCACTTCATTGTCAAGATCATATGCAAAGTAATGTAAATTTGTTCAAAGAGTTCAAAAGTCTGCATCAGTAATAAAATAAACCTATCTGCCTAGCATTTGTAACTAACATGTGCATGTCCCAGAAAATGAAGTTGTTACTTTATTAAGTTTAATATGCCATGTTAATATTATATAATTACAACCTTTACATTTTGGAAGACTAGATACATTCTGACAGACATATTCTGAGTCTAAAATCATGGATATGTGACGCTGCTTATTGAACCAAAATGAAAATCATTCATGATAAAAGGTTGCTTACAACCTTGTAAGACTGGATCTAGTACTGCATATAAAATATCTAAGTAAAATTTTTTAAAAAATTATGTTTTGCCCCGACTTTCTTTGATTGTTTCAATGGTAATTTTCTATTATTCTGAAATGTAACAAGCAATAAGCATATTCAAATATGATTCCTGAGGTCTAGTTACCAGATCTCTAAACCACCTGTATAATTATGGGTCATCCAGAAGTCGGTTATTCAATATAACAATACTGTATTACCATGCAGGGAAAGAGCTATATAAAATTATTCACGTTTTTCATCGTCTGCTAACTATTTTGTCTCCAGTTACCGGTAGTTACTTTACCGCGTTTTCTGCTTGCAATTCACGATTTTCTCATGTTTTCAGTGCACTATATAAGTGATTGTTAATTGATATTCTTCACTCGAGGTTGAATATTTGACAGCATAACAAGTATTTTGATTATTTGTTTATTCCCTCCCACCCACCCTAACAGACATTTCAAGTTTCTTAATAGTTATTGCTGATGGCTTGTAACTGTATTCGAATATCAAAGGCAGATTTGACTTTTTGACTGTGATTTAAACAAGAGTAATCATTTAGTTCTAGAGAGATTCCTCAGGTCAGACATTACGTCTCCTTTATGTTCTGATAAAAAATAAGGTTCACAGTTACTTTATATTTCAAGGGTCTTTAGACATGAACAGTTCCTTGATAATTATTACTGTTGAGTATTCATGTATCACTAGAACTTTAAAGGCAGATATACATTTAACATTATATGAGAACATTTGAATTCTCCATGCAAGACTCGGTATCTACATTTAGAAAAGTAACATTCGCAAGTACGCATTTAATTCTATATCTATATATTTTATGCTGTTTTTTCCCATGCAATGTTATTCTTTCGTTATCAAATGGAAATTGCCGTTATCCTCTTTTGAGCTAGTTTTCATTTTATTTTTTATTTTACCTTGAAAGAATGTTATGTTTTACACACTGCACATTTTTCTTATTTTGTGGTTATTCAACGAAGCTGAGAGAGACCAGAATTGCCATCTTATATGCTGTTTAATTATTTTAGATAAGATGAGTTCAAGTTATTACATTTGGTTCATTCGGGACCTAATAGAAAGCACATATTTACAGTTTAGATTTTCATGTACATCTGATTATATGTTTGCCTTAAATTTTGATAGTATGTTTTCAGGTTGAGTGGTGTACAAAGATAAAGATAACCACATTTACCCCACTTCTACTGGTCGATCATCAACACATCGCACAACATCGTACCGTCTGACTTTTGCAAGACAAATATATTCGTATTTTTTGTACATTGGAATGCTGTCAAATACTAAGACCTGTATCCTATATTTGTGTTTGTTGTTTTTGTAGTTAGGAACATGAAATTAGTGAATAATTGATTTACTCACGACATAGAGTGAGTAAATTTAGCTTTCATAAAGTTATGTGTCACCTGAGAAGAACATTTTGGTAAATGTTTGTAGAAATAGCTCTTACTTAAGATGGATCTAAACTGAATTTGAATACTAAAGAAAATCATATTATTATCATAATCCTTCAATCCCAAGAAAAACACAACTTTGTTAAAAGTTTCCATTTCATCACAAACAAATTGCTGACTACTATTAATTGCTAACTACTATTAATGATAGTGTTAATGATTGATCAAAATTTCCGTTTTTTCTCAGAAGTAATGATTACAAATACTTCTACATGGTTCCTATTACTCGCAGTATATTCAAAACAATGAAATTAGGAGAAGAATTTTATAAAACTATGAGTCTTTCATTCTTATCCTTTCTTGCCTATCTTGTTCAAACTATGATGTACATATTTAATTTGCACATGTTTTACTGGGAATAAAATATGTTTAAGGCAGTGGCTAGAGAACCGGAATCGGTTCCCTAGACAGCGAACTTATTCGTCCGGAACCAGTTCTGTAGCCTAACTACCGTAAATAGGTTAGGGAACCAAAATTTTATTTCTATGCATAAAACTGTCGAAATTCACTTTGTTTCTTGGTAAGTATCATGTGCATGTTTTTATCTTAATAAGTTAATTAATTTTACCATTTCAGCAAACTATGCCCTTTTATTTATTTGTGTTTAATTACTGTGTCTCCAGAAGTGTAAATCGCTGCATACTGTTCGCCATATTGGAATGATAAAATAAACTAGTACGAATGAATGTGAAATCGTCGACACTGGAGCTGAAATAAACTTGAAATTTAAATTTACAAGGTATTTTATAAGACAATAAAAGAAACGATTAAAACAAATTAAGTAATTTCTGTTAATTAGTATTGATTACATATCTTTGAACGTAAAATGCTGAGGTGTTACAAACCAGTATTTAAAGTGATCAAAGAATCTGTATGAAGTTTTAAGGGCAATTAAATGAGTTTGTTCATCTATAAACATGTAATGACGCAAGTACAAACCAATATAATTTTATATTTAAATAATTTAAACATAGTATAAGTTCAAAGCAAATAGCATTTAAAAACTGCAAAGTAGTTTTTACGCATTCATTCGTACTTGTTTGTATCATTCCAATACGGCAGACACGGTACATATGCGGCGAGTACACTTTTGGAGACAGTAAACGCAGATAAATGCAAGGGCATGGTGAAATTAATTAAGATAATATTACACACTTACCAAGAAACAAAGTGGATTTCGGCAGCATTATGCAGAGAAATAAAATTCCGGTTCCCTAGCCTATGCACAGTATTTTCATGATTTTGCTTAGAGAACCGGTTCCGGACGATTAAGTTCGCAGTCTAGGGAACCGATTCCGGTTCTCTAGCCACTGCCTATGTTTAAACTAAAACAATTAAGGCAGTGGCTAGAGAACCGGAATCGGTTCCCTAGACAGCGAACTTATTCGTCCGGAACCGGTTCTCTAGCCAAAGTACCGTGCATAGGCTAGGGAACCGGAATTTTATTTCTATGTATAAAACTGTCGAAATTCCTTTTGTTTCTTTTGGTAAGTATCTTGTGCATGTTCTTATCTTAATAAGTTAATAAATTTTACTATTTCAGCAAGCTATGCCCTTTAATTTATTTGTGTTTACTGTGTCTCTAGAAGTGTACTCGATCGCCGCATACTGTCCACCATATTGGAATGATAAAATAAACTAGTATGAATGAATGCGAAATCGTCGACACTGGAGCCGAAATCAACATGAAATTTAAATTTAAAAGGTATAAGACAATAAAAGAAACGATTTTGAACGAATTAAGTAATTTCTGTTAATTAGTATTGATTACATATCTTTGAACGTGAAATGTCGAGGTGTTACAAACCAGTATTTAAACATGTAATGACGCAAATACAAACCAATATTATTTTATATTTAAATAATTTAAACATAGTACACGTTTAAAGCAAAATTTAATAACATTTAAAAACTGCGAAGTAGTTTTCAACTTTTCACGCATTCATTCGTACTAGTTCATATCATTCCAATACGGAAGACACGGTATATATGCGGCGAGTACACTTTTAGAGACAGTAAACGCAGATAAATGCAAGGGCCTGGTAAAATTAATTAAGATAATAATATGCATGACACTTACCAAGAAACAAGAAACAAAGTGGATATCGGCAGCATTATGCATAGAAATAAAATTCCGGTTCCCTAGCCTATGCACGGTATTTTGCTTAGAGAATCGGTTCCGGACGAATAAGTTCGCAGTCTAGGGAACCGATTCCGGTTCTCTTGCCACTGCCAACAATTAAACAAAGAAAACAAATTTATGTAAATATGTATTTGAATTTTTTCATTCATCTCATTTTTGATAGATGTTTATCTTCTCTGCAAATACTGCACTACACTGGAAATTTGCATATGCTGACAATTTCCACATTTTAACGTCCAGTACTTTAACTTTAAGTTTTACAGTCATTACCACAGCTCCTGCAACTGCATGTACAAGATTGGAGTAAGTAAAAACTCCAGGTTTCATCACTGCTTCCTCTGAATTTGTAAAGAATAACTTCACTTCTGAGTCATTCATAAAGCTGGCAATTCGTATGCGTGCCATTCTGTTTTCCCGGAAACATTCAGATGAGCTGGCATTTGTAAAAACAGAAAGTTAACGAACTAGATCTTGACCCGTCACTTCCGGGTTTACGTGGGTAGAGTTGACAGCACAAGTTACAGTAAATGGATTTTTTAATTATCTTTTTTTTTATCATTCAAAGATTTTATTGATAAAGATACATGTAAACATCATAAATATAACAGCAAAAATATATTCCTAAATTGTAGAATTATTTCTTATTGGCTTAGTGTACAAAACGTCTCATAATTGTCAATATAAATTCAAATAATTCGTTACATAATTTATGTAACATGTCTTAAACCATAAAAACCAAAATGAAAGCAACGGATAGAGAAAATTTCAGAAAAGTGAAAGTTTAACTCAGTTTAACAGAATTTCTAGATGAAAAGTAAACCAATATGAAGCGATCTGAAATAAATATGTACTAAACGGTTTTTTAAGACGGATATGGATAAGCTCACTGCAGTATCGGGAATACTTTTCTTGGTGGCTGATGTTTTTGCGATTGCAAGTCTCGCCCATCCAGAATGGATAGTTAGTGATGTCAATGGTTTGTATGTTTTTGCTTAATATGAAACAAGGCAATGCCTCAAAGCGAGCTCAAAGAAATCGGATTTAAAATAAAAAAGTATGCATCATTTATTTGTCATAAACAAACTATTCACTACAGTGCTTTAGGGTATAGTGGATTTTAGGGTATAGAGGATAAATTGATAAATTTTATATTAAGACTTGAATTATTGTATAAATTTTCTTATCATTCTTTTACTGGCATGCAAACAGACATTCCTGACATACATTATAAATATTTGCTTGTTGTGTTATTTTTCATATGTTATCAAATGTAAAAGGCAGTGGCTACGATTACGGTACCGTAATCCTAGCCTCTGGTTCTAGGATTACGGAAGTTCCGTATTCCTAGACAACCCTATGAGGATAGGCTAGGATTACGGAAGTATTTAAGAGGCATCAAATATATGTTAGGACATGCATAAATGACGTTGTAAAATTACTTATTTCACTATTATTTCGTGCTATCGATTCGATCCGCTGTTTTGGGTTAGTATAATCTTAATGGTGGCACGCGGAAATTTTATAGAATTATCTATGTTTCATATATACCTGCAATTTTTGTCATCAAATCAATACAAATGGTCTTTAATAACATACAATATGGTTATAAATAAAAAAATCAAAGTATAGAATATTTTTTAAACCTAACTTTTACCCTCATATTTCTATAATATTTCCGCAGGCCGCCATTAATATAGCGTTTAAGATTATACTAACCCAAAATGGCGGATAGATAACACGGAATAATAAGGCAGGCATCAAAAATCGCTATTTTAATAAAGTGAAATAAGAAGTTTACAACATCATTTATGCATGTCCTAACATATTTTTGATGTCTCTTAAATACTTCCGTAATCCTAGCCTGTCCTCATAGGGTTGTCTAGGAATACGGAACTTCCGTAATCCTAGAACCGGAGGCTAGGATTACGGTACCGTAATCGTAGCCACTGCCAATGTAAAATAAAGCTATCCCCTATAGACTAAATCAGTGTACTGGTTCGAGTCGTAAATTCGGCCACTTTATGCGGTTTTTCATAAATATTTCTTTCTTTATACGATTGATTTGTACAAAATTTCTACCATATGTGCTTTAATACAAGCAACATTGATTGTTATCATTAACGGCCGTTTACAGTATGGTAAACAATAAAACCGCGCTTAAAATAACGGACAGGTTTAGCCTCCGCATTTTACCTTCTAGAGGTTGTAAATATTCGGCCACCTTTTAAACATTAAGTTGGTTATATTTTTAACATTGTCTTGGAAATAAATCGATGCTACAGCCAAATTGTTCTTTTTTCAACAAACTTCAATCATTCTTCAATGGCATACCTCATAGGAAATTTTTGCCAACAGAGATTTCAAAAGCGCCTGTCATCCTTCTCACACCAGCATGACGTAGTTTAATTTTTACGTCACTGTTTATCACACATTTAAGCATAAAACTGCTGTTCTTGTCACTTTTTGGGGTGTTTTAACAGGAAATTAAAGAGATTCTCGCGCTCACGTGCTGTTATAAAATTTTTTTTATATGCACGTTCCGTGGCAAAGCATAAGCGTTTTACGGCCCCGAAAAGGATAATTCAATTTCAAAAGGATATGACGTCAACGTGAAAAAAACAATGTAGACATGGAAATTTAATGACGTCGAGGGATAATTTATTGGTAATAACGCGTTTTATGCTAGTTAGCGCATGTTCTTTTCGTGTTATAAAGTTTAGATCTGAATTAACCCTTGCGGGGTGTCAGCAGAAACGAGCACGTGCGATGACGTCACGCGACCCGCCAGACAAAATATTTGCTACTTAGAGTACACAACTTTAATGAATGCCAACTTTTTCTCTAGTCACCTCAGCTTGTTGTTTTTTGCCGACTTTGTTGCTAACGCAAGTGCTTGTGATGTCACATATGCGTTCTCAAGCATCTGGCTCGAAAAAATGCTTTAAAGTGGGTGGCTGAATATTTACGACCTGGCCGAATTTACGACTCGAACCAGTATATGTAAAAAACGTCAGTGAATGAAAAGTATTTGATAGAAATTTAAAAAGCTGAATGTTTTTGAAAAGAGAATATATTATTATTCTGATTTATAGTAATGAAATCTTGGAAAGCTTGTCAAGATGTGGATTTCAAACTAATAATGGAAAAAAATGACCAAAGCTATCCTGTACACCCTAAATCAGCGCATATGTAAACAATGGCTTGGAGGGAAAAAACACAGGAATTTCTATTAAAAGCTGAATGTTTTAAGAAGAATAGATGTTTTCTGTCTAATATACTGAAAAAAAACTACTATTTTCATTTCTTTGAATTGGAATGCAGGAAAAATTGGTTAGCTATCCGATATACCCTAAAGCACTGTACTCAAAAAAATTCGCAAGAACCTATTCACCTATTCACTTGCGAATTCTTTTGAATAGTGAAATTAAAGTTTCTTTGTATAAGAACCTATTCACCTGAAAAAAAAGTCTACATTTAGTGTCACCATACCTGTAACAGTAAATATCATACGTTGCAAAATTTATGGGAAGCTGGTGTCACGGTGACGTCATTATTGCGTTCCCGTGGCTTTCTGCTTATTTATGACTTTTTTTACCATTTACTAGCCGATGCTTGATCTTTTAAATGAAATTTTTTTTTTTTCAAACAACTGGAAATCTTTCTTGCATTATTGTTGAGTGATGAATCATTTTTAGCAATAGAATGAAGTTCTGTATTCACTGCGGAAAGAAGTATTTCCTGTGAGCACCTGTCCGCTAGGGTGCGCTTTTTAAGAACTTCCGACGAATCTTTTCAAATCCATCACCATGTTTGAAAGTATACTTGCGTTACCGTAATGCTCGATTCTCTAGCATCTTCGAGCTCGCTATTAACAATATTGTTGTTACTTGATCGTCGGCATTGGTTAAAATTTTTGTTTAGCTCCACCTTTTCTCAAATGGAAGTGGCTATTCGTACGGTCCTGTATGTGTAGCCTCTCATTCCCTCATTCCAGCAGGCACACAACGTCATTTCAACGTTGATATATGGTTGTATTTAGGTCATGACATAAAACAACGTTGATTCAATGTCGGACAGTCAACAATGAGATATTGTCGAAAGATGACGTTGGTCTTTCAATGTTGAAATATGGTCGAATTCAAGATGTTGCAGGTCCTTCCCCAGCCGCATAAGGGGCCGCGCTACCGCTGCGCTTAAAACACGAAATATAGCTTCCCGCGCAGTGCCTCAATTATTAGAGCAGCGTCTTAAATCAGTAAGCGATTTCATCCCCATGAGATACCTCAGGTAAAATCGGTCGGGGTAGTTTATGAATACACAGTACCGTGTACTGATAAGGGTTTAAATACGACACGTGTTGATGAAAGTCTGTGTTTTCACAAGTTTGCAGTTAAAGGTGGATAATCAGATTTTGGCCATGTAACAGATTTGTTCGAAACTTTAGCATCTGGTCATTTACATTCATTTATGTTCACTTAACACTTAATACAAATTAGATTTTCACTGGAGGTATGGTATTTTTAAAATTTCATTTTCCTATCCTGGTTGCCCAACCAAGATAGAGTTATTGTATCATAAGTATAAATTTGATAAACATACTTTGCCTAAGGAAATGTATAAATATTAGACATATCGTAATATATTTGTAAAATATTTGCATTAATAATTATGTATTTAGATGGAATTGATTAGAAATGCAAGTTTGAAAAATTATTATTACCTCCCTTTGCCTATCTTGGTTGCGCAACCAAGATAGATTGGAAATAAATGAATTCAGAAGCTACACACAGTTTTTAAACTTGCATTTTGGTTCAGATTGTTCAATAGTTGATATGTCTATCAAATGCAAATGTAAAACTAGACATTGTATCGAAATAAAAAGAAATACCCAGCTTTTTATATACTTTCATATTAAAGGGGAGTAATTACAAAAGTTTATAAAAATAATAAAATATACATTTCAAATAGGAATCTAACTCTATGTAATCGGTCTTTTTGTTCCTTAAATAATTCTCTACCATAATATACAAAAAGTAAAAAATGTCATTAAATGTTGTTTAAATGTGATTGACCACCTTTAATTGGAACAGGAGTGATTGGAATATAATTAGTTAAGGATTATAATTAGTCTATGCAAAGAAATGGGATAACAGTTGGTGGCGGCATGCATGGGTAAGTTAATTGTTATCAGTAATAATTAGCAGAGAAGTGATTCTTTGACTGTTTGAAGTTTGAAATCATTGTTCTGGATGAACTGAAGCAAACTTTTCCGAGGATGTTTAATTACTATTGTTTAAGGTGCTATTAATTTCTAAATATTAAACTTTATCTACTATGATATTTTTGTTTCACTTTGCTTTTGTATCTCTCAAAGTAAACATGAAAAGACCAAATGATACAAGTTTCAGTGGAATAACAAAATTTAGGGCAGGTTACCTAACCATCGTTCCTGGGAAAGACCAGTTCCAAATAAACTGCCTATTTTCTCACGTAAAGAACCGGGCTAGTCGGTAAAAGGGATGAATGAATTCTCTTCTGCTGTATTTCAAGGAAGTCAATATTTCTATGCTAAATAAACATTGATTTATTTAGAATCTCTATTTACTGAATATATTAATTTACAGCATCATGTATGGTCCAAAGAATTTTAGAAGAAAAAAAAACAAGAAACTTATCAACAACAAAAAAGTTATGATTCATTTTGTCAAGTCATTGAAACATGTCATTGTAACTTGTGTTTCATTTCAGGCTCTTTCATCACACTTCTCCCTTGAAGAAGACTGGGCGGTTATTGAATGGGCCATGCGAAAGCCACCCTTACCACAGATGAACACTTTGAGCACAATGGAGTGGATTATTGGTAATCTGTCCGAATCTCACCCAGACCTGTGCAAAGTAGCTACAGTGGGACTGCTTCTACCAACCTCCACAGCTGGTGTGTATACATGTTCTTTCTGAAACTTGCTGCTTGCAGTAAAATTCATAGTTAAACTTGAAATACAGAACCTGCTTCTATGTGTAAAAAAGCTGCAATGGTGTTGTTAACACCCACAAATATTGAACAGAAATACTGTTGCAATTCATTGTGCAGAAGAACACAAGATATTAAAATGTCAAATCTTAGGAACTTTTACAATATAAATCCATCCTTGGTTATCCTTGCTCTGGGAAAATAACAAATACTTTTTTTTGTACTTTCAGATTGTGAGAGAGGTTTCAGCAGTTGAATGTGTAAAGACCACACACCATTCACCAGTGAGCATGAAAGTGCTTAATGGTTTACTCATGGTGTCCATGCAGAGACAAAAAATGAATGACTTTAATTTCAGTGGTGCAGTAAAGGATTGGCACAGTGCCAAAGACAAACACTTATATAAAAAAAAAAATGCCTATGTGTTGTTAGTGTTAGTACAAAAGAAGTGGAAGGACATGTGTGTTGTTCGAAAATACTTATAAAAGAAGTGGACATCTGTGTAGTGTATATGATATATTGATGGTTATATGATTATGTGAAAATGTAGAAGTAATGAAATACATGTTGTTGTGTTTTTTTTGCATATGGTATACTTAAAAAAGCACCATTTGGGTTTTTTTTTTTTTTAAAATCAAACAAGGGAGGGGAAACCCCTCCCGCACCCACCCCTTATCCCGCCCGCAAACTTTACCCCAGCGCCTTCAAAAATTTCTGGGGAAGGGCCTGCGTTGTTTTAACGTTGAAAAATCGTTGATATCTGACCGATGAAATATAAACTATGGTCTGGCTGATTCTTTTTAGTTTGAAACAAAAAATAAATCAAATGGCATCTACAAATATCTATACATGTTACATATATGATGTATAAGAAATCTACCTTAATTTTCCCCCAAAAAATGAATATGTATTTAAACTGTTTGGAAAAAATATGATATTAGATATATGAACATGTATTTAAACTGGAAAAAATATGATATTAGATATATGTTGGTTCGAAAGATTAACAATTTCCTTACGTCATAATAGAACTGACTGGTATATAGCATTTTTATTTTATCTTCAAAATACAATGTATTTACTAGCGTTCCAAAATTCATGAAAATGGATGATAGTTTTGCACTTCCGAAAATGTTCCTGATTGATATCAAAATTGGGCTGTTGTCTAGCTATTTTCGAAATGGTGTAATTACTTTTAATAATAATATTCATACATTTTAAAATATTCAGGAAAGCGATAGAATAATAATTATTCTTGGGTTCATTGGGAACGTTATAACACATGTTTGTAAGGTGGTAACAAAGGGTCCGTCTCCCTCTACACATGTTATCTATTAATCACGCCTGTATCCTGGTGTTAGTTTACACAATATTCAGTTAATATTTGATAGAGGTTTAAGCTGTTTATACATCATGTACAAAAGGGTGGTTCAGAGGAAGTGAGTTCAATACTTTAAGGTTTCGAAGTAGGCCTTGCCAAACAAAAATCAAACAACACCAAATCATAGAAAGAAAGAGTTGTTTGACATGAAAATTAAACAGCATGTAAAATATGTATATTACTTTACAAAACAAGTGTCAATATACTGATATAAACTTTGAATTCCAGAAAATTACTGCCTATAGGGGCCCCACTTCCGGACAGTCAAACGCCTTTAAAAACTCACCATTTTCAAAGAACTGTTACACATGTTTGCAATAGCATGCGAGTGGTGAAATTTCACATAACAAGGTGGAACATAGTTTTCAGCAATTGTTTATCTTTTTTTCTTTACAAATGGCATTCATTTTCAAAGGGAGACAACTTTTTCTCGACAATTACTTAAAATAATCGGAAGAAGTTGTTCCCCTTTGAAAATGAATGTCATTTGTACTTAAAATAATCGGAAAAAGTTGTCTCCCTTTGAAAATGAATACCATTTGTAAAGAAATAGACTAAGAGATAAACAATTGCTGAAAACTGTGTTCCACCTTGTTATGCGAAATTTCACCACTCGCACGCTATTGCAAATGCATCAAAACGAACATGTGTAACTGTTCTTTGAAAATGGTGAGTTTTTAAAGGCGTTTAACTGTCCGGAAGTGGAGCTCCTTTAGGCAGTCAATGTTTATATCAGTATACTGACACTTGTTTCGTAAAGTAATATAAATGTTTTACATGCTGTTAAATTTTCATGTCAAACAACTCTTTCTTTCTATGATTTGGTGTTGTTTGATTTTTGTTTCTCAAGGTCTTCTTCGAAATGGTTCAAACCTTAAACATTATTATAACTTAATAATTATATTCATCAATAATATTACATTTAAAAGACTGACGTATTTATAAAGTATCTATTTTAACATCATTTAATAGTTTTTTCAATCTGCATTTTTCTTAAAAATATCTCATAATTACAAAGTTGGAAAGGATAGTTTAATCAGAAAATGTTGATAATATTTTAAATGTTTCCATTAATTGTTTATCAGCACTTTATTTATCAAAACTGTTTTTGCATTTTTATTTGATTATGGGAAAATGATAATTTTAAAACACTCGAATTTAATACATTTCAGGTGATACCAGGTCCAGTGGTTTAGTAAAGAAAATGGTTGAATATATATCAGTTAATTGACTTCATTCAGTACAATGTAATACAAAACTGCCGTAGGAATAGCCACCTGCGGGCTATTTCACTTTTTGTACAGGAGAGCCGTACGAATAGCCATGCACTTCCTTCTCAAAAACTGTAAGAGCTACAGCTTTGAAACTTTGCACACTTGATTATCATCATTAGGTCTGATATGCATTAAGTCAGAATTAAGGCCCTTTTTTGTACAAGTTTACAAAATTTGAGTTTCTCGGTTAAAATTATTGTTTAGGTCCACCTTTTCTCAGAAACTATATAAGAGCTACAGCTTTGAAACTTTGCACACTTATTTATCATATCATCATTAGATGACTATGAAGGCCAAGAACCATAGCTCTAACCTGCATTTTGTCAGCTTTATGGCCCTTTTTATACTTAGAAATTCTGAACTGTAACTTATTTCTCACATACTCAGGGCATTCGGTAGAACCAAGGTTACGGGTTTTGACCTGTGAAAATGGAGAACAACCATTGACCCGCACAGAAAATGCCCTGTGCATCTGCTTGACCCGTGAAAATTTACTTAAAATGAAACATATTTTATGTTATTACTGGTTATAAATTGGATATTAAAATCATTATTTTGTGTGCTTGATATGATTATATGAGCCGGGCGGCTGTTACGATCTATAGCAAATTTATTATCGTTGCCGAGGCTTTGTTTCAGCCAAAACAAATAAAAATGCTTTATATAAGCGGAAATTATAAGAATTGAATGGGTATGATGAAAGAAATGAAATTTAAAACAGGTATTTTATCAAGAATTTAAAAAGTCAATAAAAAGTCTGCATTTAAGAAAAGTATGACAACTGTTGCAAAAGCAGCTCTTATTTTGAAGCATTTTTTCAAGAATAAAACATGCAAAGGCACAAAACCCCACCCACTTTTAGGCAATGTGCAAAATTATGAATTGCTTTAAAAAATCTTCCTTATTGACATCTTTATTTTAAATGTGATTTTCAAAAAACTCTTTATTAATTGGCTGATGTTTATGAAAATAATATTGCAAGAAGTTAACAAAAATTGACATTTCTTTAATAATAGCTTTTTAAAGGGATAGAAAAATTTAATAAATAAATAAATTTCTTGAGTACTTTGGTATTCCTGTCGTTTGCCTTAAAATTTTATTGTTTCGGAAAAAGCAGTGGCTCAGAGAAAAAAATACCCAGTGTCACCTACCGTAGTTGACAATAATGAAACTAGGAGAAATATCAACTGGACAATGCCTCTCAGATCTCTCCATTTTTTCCCCACGAGTTTATTTATGAAGTATGAAGTAAACGCATATGACTTTATGTAAAGTTCAAAGTACACTTGCATGTCTTTAGCTCACCTGAGCAATGCTCAGGTGAGTTATTGTGATCGCTTGATGTCCGGCGTCCAGCGTCTATCTGTCAACATTTAGCTTGTGTATGCGATAGAAACTGTATTTTTATGCCCCCCTTGGAAGAAGGAGGGGTATATTGTTTTGCAGATGTCGGTTGGTCGGTCGGAATGTAGACCAATCCGTTTCTGGATGATAACTCAAGAACGCTTGGGCCTAGGATCATGAAAGTTTATAGGGAGGTTGGTCATCACCAGCAGATGACCCCTATTGATTTTGAGATCAGTATGTCAAAGGTCAAGGTCACAGTGACCCTGAACAGTTAAACGGTTTCCAGATGATAACTCTAGAACGCTTGGGCCTAGGATCATGAAAGTTGATAGGGAGGTTGCTATGACCAGCAGATGACCCCTATTGATTTTGAGATCAGTAGGTCAAAGATCAAGGTCACAGTGACCCGGAACAGTTAAACGTTTTCCGGATGATAACTCAAGAATGCTTGGGCCTAGGATCGTGAAAATTGATAGGGAGGTTGGTCATCACTAGCAGATGACCCCTATTGATTTTGAGATCAGTAGGTCAAAGGTCAAGGTCATAGTGACCAGGAACTGTTAAACGGTTTCCGGACAATAACTCAAGAACGCTTAGGTTTAGGATCAGGAAAATTGATAGGGAGGTTGGTCATGACAAGCAGATGACCCATTTTGATTTTGAGGTCAGTAGGTCAGAGGTCAAGGTAACAGTGACTTGGAACAGTTAAACCATTTCAGGATGATTACTTGAGAACGCTTGTGCCTAGGATCAGGAAACTTGATAGGGAGATTGGTCATGACCAGTAGATGACCCCTGTCGATTTTGAGGTCAGTAGGCCAAAGGTCAAGATCACATTGACTCGGAACAGTTAAACTCTTCCGGACGATACCTTGAGAACTTTTGGGCCTAGGATCACGAAACTTAATAGGGGGGTTGAACATGACCAGCAGATGACCCCTATTGATTTTGAGGTCAATAGGTCAAAGGTCAAGGTCACATTGAACCAGAACAGTAGAACTTTTATTTACAGTGAGCAAATAATTTCTGTTCCTTATGCAATTACTGAATGCATCAAGGGGGGCATTTTGTGTTCTACGAGCTCTTGTTGTACTGATCTTCATGAAATTTTGTCGGAATGATTGCCTTGATGAAAACTAGGCCAAGTTTGAAATTGGGTCATCTTGGGTCAAAAACTAGGTCACTAGGTCAAATCAAAGAAAATCCTTGACCTTGTGTATGCAATAGAGGCTGTATTTTTCAATTGATCTTCATGAAATTTTGTCAGAATGATTGCCTTGATGAAGTTTAGGTCAAGCTCAAGGGTCATCTTGGGTCAAACACTAGGTCACTAGGTCAAATCAAAGAAAATGCTTGTGTATGCGATAGAGGCTGTATTTTTCAATTGATCTTTATGAACTTTGGTCAGAATGATTGCCTTGATAAAATCTAGGTCAAGTTTGAATATGGGTCATCTTGGGTCAAAAACTAGGTCACTAGGTCAAATCAAAGAAAAACCTTGTGTATGCAATAGGGGCTGCATTTTAAACCGGATCTTCATGAAGTTTGATCAGAATGTTTGTCTGGATGAAATCTAGATTGAGTTTGAATATGGGTCATCTGGTCCCCTGGTCAAATTAAAGAAAAACCTTGTGTACGCAATAGGGGCTGCATTTTACACTGGATATTCATAAAATTTAGTCAGAATAATTACCTGGATAAAATCTAGGTAAAATTAGAATATGGGTCATCTTGGGTCAAAAACTAGGTCACTAGGTCAAATATTAGAAAAACCTTGTGAATGCGATAGAGACTGTATTTTTCAATTGAACTTCATGAAATTTGGTCAGAATGATAGCCTTGATGAAATTAAGGTCAAGTTTGAATATGGGTCATCTGGGGTCAAAAACTAGGTTGCTAGGACAAATTAAAGAAAAACGTTTTGTATGCAATAGAAGCTGTATTTTTCAATCGAGGTTCATGAAATTTGGTCAGAACAATTGCCTTGATCAAGTCTAGGTCAAGTTCGAATGTGGGTCATCTTGGCTCAAAAACTAGGTCAAAAGGGGCAAATTAAAAAGTCGTTTTCCCCCTCAAATTTTTGCCCAAATCTTAATGAAAATTGGTCAAAAAATTTGGTCCATAAAATCACAGGCAAACTGTTTACACTAGTTTTTCTCAAGTGAGCACCTGGGCCCCTTTTGGGCCTTATTGTTTATTTTTTTAAAATACAAAAAAATTTCCCTGTTTTTTTTGCTTGTAGACTTTGAGGACTAATTACTTGTTTCAGAAAAAGTCTGTGGAAGTTGCTTTTAAACAGTATATTTTGACCCCTAAAAGCTGATTTTGACTTGAAAGCCATTTTTGACCCTTAAAAATTTTGGGCAAAAGAGTCAAACCTTGATTTCAAACCTACCAAATCCCCTATTACTGTCCAGCACTTGCAGATGAACGTTGGCGCCCGTAGGCGATGCCTACACTTATTGCTACATAATTATGCCTACACTTATTTCTACATATGCCTACACTTATTGCTACATATGCCTACACTTATTACTACATATACCTACTCTTTTATTGCTGCATATACCTACATACCTACACTTTATCGCTGCATATTCCTACACTTTATCGCAGCATATACAATGTACTACATTTTTATTACATATATACCTCCCTTTTTAAATAAACTCATATTCCACACTTTATCGCTGCATTCCAATGTACACAGTTTTACAGTAATACCACACTTTACGCTGCAAATTTTTTCCACCTTTATCGCTGCATTACATTCTACACTTTATTACAGTTATACTTACAATTACCTGCATATTACAAGTATTACCTTTAAGTATTAATGATGATTATATACTTTCGGGTAACATGAGATTTGGTTTTAAAACGCAACACTGCAGGTGATATAGGGCCGTGAAGAATTTGCACATTCCCAAAAAATTCTCTGAATGGATCACTTTGTACTTTTTTCTTTTGGGTATTGTGTGTCCAATTACCTGTTGCTGCAGATTTGTCCTTTGGGAAAGAAATGCTATAAATGCAAAGGGGATTGTTTTTCTGCAAGTAATCAGAGATTTTTTTAAACAAATTTTTTTTGTTTTAAACTATTCCAATATAAAATTTAAAGAATATAAAATACTGTAGCACTTTTATTTATTAAAGGTGAACATACTAAGGTGAAATTTCAATTTTATGAGAACATACATTATAACCTAGCAAAGTATAATCAGGCACCCTAAAAAAAATGATTTTTTTGAAATCGTCTGAAAAATTATATATTGAGAAACTTTGCATTTTGGGTTTGATTTTTCCCATGAGTGTAGTTTTTTTCATTTCACATCATTTTAATACAAGGTTGGGTCATTTATCATTATAAGCTGTAATCTATGCGATGTTAAGTCATTAAAACTATTTAATTCAAATGCAAAAAAAATTAAAAGGGTGAGAATCCTTTTCAAAAGCACACATAAGTGGAAAGGTTGCATCAGGTCTCCATTAAATTATCAGACGGTATAATTTTAAAAAAAATAATCAAATTTTAAAACCAACCCGGAATAATGCCCAAAGGTGCTTTGCGGGAATTATTGTTTTCTGATTCTTTTTCTAAACCAAAATTTGCTCAAATGGGGGACATACGGACAAAATTTAAATACTGTTTTTGGGGGTGTGCATTACAAAATAGTTACTTTTTTTTCTGTATGATTCAGGAAAATGCAAAATAATTGATTAGATTGGAGTTAAAAAATTTAAAATTTGAATGCAAAGAATTATGCTTGGGTATTATTTATGAATCCAGGTATTTTTATTTTCTTCCAAAAATAAAAAAGTCCTAATTTCCTAGTTTTCTAACTATGTAGGTGTATGTGGTTAGTAATTGAAGTAGCATGTATTTGATTTTTTTTTCAAACTCACTCCAATTTTGGTTTCAGTGAATTGTTTTGCCTGCATTTGGGTTTTCCCATTGGTTTTGAAATAGAAAAAACGTGGCCCCAAAAACTACAAATCAAACCAAGTGGGAAATTCATATTCCTCTTTATTTTGGGCTAATTTTTCACAGTGATTTGGGGAACTGTTTGCGGGAAAAAGTTTGTCTACCTATGTTCTAAAAGTATGTCGGACACATTACCGTGTGAAATATGCACAGCAGTAAATTGTTGCATAAACTTTCACTAGTTTCAGTCTAAGTGCTGCACTAAAACTTAAATATTTTAGTGTTTTTGACAATGTAGCTGCAAGGACCAGATGTGCATAAGTGTCCTTTTGGGCTGTAACAACTAAATAACCATTGTCTATACCAGTACCAAAAAGAATCTGCCCCTTTTTTCCTTCACTGCCCCCTAAATTTACCTAGCACAAGACTGGTAGGGCAAATATGTGAAGTAAGTGGAGGATGGAGCAGTGTTGTAAAGTAGAACATATATATATATATGTGTGTGTGTATATATATATTAAAACAAAATACATTTGATAGATTGAAGACAACATATTCATTTCTTTGAACAAAATTTTAAATTTTTTGAACTTGCACTTTATACCTTTTGGTTTTTTGTTTGCCATGAGTTTTTTTGAAATTTAAAGAGATGATTCGGATAAAGTAACGTTTAAAATTTTTTTAAAATTACTAAAAAAGCTTGATGTGAAAAAGCAGATAAAGTTAGGGGAAGATTTTTAAAGTGCTGCTGGGTTATTAGACCTCGCATTTTATTACTGACACTTTGATTTCCCCGTTTTTGTTGTCTAATTTTTAAAGCTCACTATTCTTTGAATAGTCGAGCTAAAAGTAAGAAATTGCCAAAAATTGGAGCATTGAGGGAGCCAATTTTTGAATTTAAATAAGTTAGCTCGGGACAAAATAAAAAGGGGAAAAATTTACCTTTGAGCTCTATTTGTGATCTTTGACCTACTGCCATTTTCATGCCTCTGCCATCCCCTCACACCCATGTAAAATGAACAAAAACCTTTATCAAGGTGACTTTTAAAAACCATTTTGTTTGCAATATCTTCTAAAAATAAAAAATAAGAGCATTGGTAAAAATAGTATGCATTGTGTATTCCACGTAACAGAAATAAACAAAAAAACTTTGAATTCAAATCACGAAATTTTTCTTTTATTTTACAGAAAAGAATTTCGAAATAATTCAAACTGTAAATAACACGCAGGGGCCCCTTATTAACAAGCAAAAATTGTTGCATGCAAAAAAAAAGTTTTGGACTAATATTCAAAAAAAAAATAGAACTGTCTTCCTTTTAAAACTTTCTTTCATGAGCAATTTTTTACATGAAAATAACGGAAAACTTTTGAAAATATATAAATAAAATTTGTCAAACAAAAGAAATGAAATCATCAAAATGTTTATCTTTTTTTAAAAAATTTAGATCCTTACCTCACTACTTGAAAAAAACAATTTATTTCATTCCCAACGAAATTTTTAGTAAAAAAAATAAAACAAAATAATGTGCAATAAAGAACATAAAAAAAGCCCAATGAAATTGAAATTTACAAAAATTGAGTCCTGCAAAGCAAAGGTATTTAGGTTGACATAAAATTTATGACAGATGAAATTTTAAGTAAGTTTGACCTTAATATTTTCATCAAACTTCTCTTCCCTTACAAACGGAAATTCATTCTTTACAATGTATTCTTTTACTAATCCAAAAAAAGACTTGAATCCCTTGTACATGAAAACCCCGAGTCTACTGGTCTACGTCCCCTCTCCACTAATTTTTTTTGAATTTCCCCCAAGGCAAAAAAGTTACATTGCTGTCACATAAACAATCAGCTAAATCATTTTGAATGCAAGCCGATTTCAAAATTTTTAAAAACAGAAAACTACCCAAAAACCCTTTTGGTCATTTTTTTTCTGAAAAATCAAATTTTTGAAACAGTCCCATTGAGGGCTATGCAAGGGACATTTCTGTACAACTATGGCGCTTTTTGACAAGAATTTTTAGTTCTTCCTTTCCAACCAAAAAAATTCCGGGAAATCGGGTTGAAATTGACAAGTCCCATCTGAAACAAATCATTCATCCGGCTTGGCGCCCCAATTTTGGTTAAAGTTTTTTTGTAAGCTGTTCTCAGTAACCCTAGGGGGAATGGATTGAAATTTTCACACACTTATTCCTGAAAAACTGATTTACATTGCACGGGTTATTTAAACTCCATTTTGCATTTGTACAAAATTAGCCCCTTTTTAGCTCACCAGAGCACAAAGTCTCAGGGTGAGCATTTGATCGCTCACCGTCCCGCCCGCCTCCGCCGTCCGTCGTCCCCTCGTCCCCCCGCCGCCCCCACTTTCCTTTAAACAACATCCCCTCCTAAACCAAACGGGCCCAAATTTGATGAAACTTCACGGGAGTTCTTGGAGGGCCCTTCTCAAAAAATTTTCAAAGAATTGAATTCCATGCAACTCGGTTGCCAGGAAACCGAAAGGAAAAACTTTAAAACTTTTTCTAAAAAACCAAAAGCCTAAGCTTAGTTTTTTGGTGTGAAGCATTGCCTAGTGGCCCTCTCCCAAATTTTGTTAAAATCATGCCCCCCGGGGGTAAAAATTGACCCCCCCCCCAGGGTACTTGTTTTTTACAAAAAAAATCTTAAAAAATTTTCTTCTCAAAAACCAGAAGCCCTAACTTAGATATTTGACATGTCATTGCCTAAGGGACCTTACAAAATTGTTAAAATCATGACCCCGGGTCAAAATTTGCCCCCGCCCCGGGGGTCACTTTATTTTACATGGAAAACTTCAAAAAAATTTCTAAAAATAAAGCAAAGGCCTAGATCTTAGATATTTACATGTAGCATTGCCTAGTGGACCTCTAAAAATTTTTGTTCAACAGACTCCCCGGGGTCAAATTGACCCCGCCCCAGGGTCACTTGATTTTACATGGAAAACCCTTTAAAAAAAACTTCTTCTCAAAAAGCAAAAAGCCCAGAGCTTAGATTTTTGACATGTAATTCCCCTAGTGGACCTCTATAAAGTTGTTCAAATCATGCCCCCCGGGTAAAAAAATTGACCCCGCCCTAGGGGTCGCTTGATTTTACATATAAAAAATCTTCAAAATTTCAAAAAAAACCAGAAGGCCAGAGCTTAAATTTTTCACATGTCATTGCCTGGGGACCTCACAACTTTTATTCAATCAGCCCCCAGGGTAAAAATTGACCCGCCCCGGGGGTCACTTGATTTTACATAGGAAAACTTTAAAAAAAATTTCTAAAAAAAAACCAAAAGGCCTGGGTTTTTAGATTTTGACATGTAGCATTCCTAGGGGACCTCTACAAATTTTTTCAAATCATGCCCCCCCAGGGTCAAATTCCCCCCCCCGGGGGTTACTTGTTTTACAAAAAAAATCTCAATATTTTTCTAAAAAAAAACCAGAAGGCCAGAGTTTAGAAAATTCGCAGTAGCCGGGCTAGGGGCCTCACAAATTTGTTCAAATTTTACCCCCCGGGGTAAAATTGACCACCCCAGGGTTTTTTTTAAATTGTACTTGGGGAAATCTTATAAATTTGCTAAAATAAACCAGAAGGGGGGCCTAGATCTTAGTATTCATTTAATATTGCCTATGACTTCTCCACTTTATTCAATCATGCCCCCCCGGGGGAAAATTTTGGGCCCCGCCCCAGGGGGTTTATTTTGATTGTACTTTGGAAAATTTTCCAAAAATTTCTAAAAATATCTTTGACATTTAAACATATTACTCTGGTGAGCGACCCGGGGCATCATGACCCCTTTTTGACAGAAATTTTTTGGTTTTAAGTTTTTTAGAAAGCTGTACCAGTCCCACTGAGGAAGGGATTGAAACTTCCACACTTTTTCACGTGATGGTCTAACGTGCAATGACAGGTTCCAAACTCTCTTTGTAGTTTTAAAAATTATGCCCCTTTTTCGATTTTTTTTGGTTAAATTTTTTGTATGTACGGATCTCATCCCCACCAATGGATTGGATTGAAACTTCACCAGTTTTCCATTGCCAAAACTGATTTGCTTTGTACAGGTTCCATAACCCGCTTGCAATTTACAAAATTATGCCCCTTTTTAAACTTTAATTTTCTTCCCAATTGACAAACGTTGAATAGTCAACATCTGTCCTACGACAGCTCTTGTTTATTTTTTATATTTATTTATCATTTTTTTTTAAAATCAATCATAGGGGGTTTTTTTTTTTTTTTTTTTTTCAGTACTTGGAGCAGCCTGTTGCCACCGTTCATGTAGTTTGTGTTTAAATCCTATTAAAAAATTTCACTGTTTGCATCTACAAAAAAGATTGATTACTTTTGAAGCTTATTAAAATTTCATAAAACAACCATTTTTTTTCAAAATTCCACTGACTTTTTTTTAGCTCCCTTCACAAGTGACAAGGGCTTTGGATCACCCTTCGCCGTCGTCTGTCGTCATTTTCCGTCCGTCAACAATTTCTTGTCTGCACAATGTTTCATTTATGATTTTTTTTTAAAACCAAATTGCACACAACTTGTATCACCAAAAAAATCACATTTCCTTTCTTGAACTGGCCAACCCTTAGGGGTTCCCTGAAAAGGCAAAATTTGCTATTTGACCTTGCTGCACAAAAGCAGTTTTATTTAATTTGTTTTTTACCAAACTGGCACACAACTTTATCCCAAATTTTTGGTTCCTTTCTTGAACGGGCCAGATTCCATTAGGTTCTAGATTTTATGGCCCCTAAAAGGCCCAAATAGTTTTTTTTGGGTTTGTCCACAATAGCACTTCATTTCATTTTTTTAAAACCAAACTTGCCCAATTTTTCCCAAAAGATCGGGTTTTTCTTAACGGCGGTTTCCCTTTATGGGTTCCAAAGTTATGGCCCCTGAAAGGACCAAAATTTACTATTTGCCCTTGCGACAATAGCCTTTTTTTAGATTTGAATTTAATAAACTTGCACAAAACTTGTGTCACCAAAGGTCCGTTCCCTTTTCTTGACCGGGCCAACCCATAAGGGTCCAGAGTTAGGCCCCAAAAAGGGAAAAATTACTTTTTTTGCCCTTTGTCCACAAAGCAGTTTCTTTTAGATTTGTTTTAAAACCCAAAATTTTTCACCAACTTGTTCACCACAAGATCTTGCTCCTTTCTTCAACGGCCAATTTCCACGGGGGTTTCCCAGAGTTAGGCCCTTTAAATGTCCAAAATTGGCAATTTGGTTTTTGCAGCCTTAAGAACTTCTTTTATTGTTTTTTTTTGATACAAACTTTTAAAATATCTCAACAAAAATAAACTTGGTTTCCCATGACAAATCCAATCAAAGGTTCCAAATTTTTTTAAAAACTATTACCTCCCCTGATTTTAATCGAAAAGGATTTATACAGTTAGTACTTTTGGACTTATTTGAAATTTCTTATTTTCAACCTGTCAAGTCAAAAAATTGGAGCATTTTTTTTCACGCTTTTTAAAAAAATCAGACAAAAAAAAATTTTGGACCATTATTTCCTAATTTGCCTCTGGCATCGTTTTTTTAAAACAGGATAACAACAATAACAAAAAAACGTCAAGTGTCATTTTCAAAGAACTTATACGTAACAACCTGCCGAAAATGGTTTTCCGTTTGCTTTAAAAACCCAAGCTTCCCCAGAAAAATTGTACCAATTTAAAAAATGCTTAATTTTCCTTGACTACGAGCCAAAGAGGGGGGGAAAAACCCCCCCTGCACCCCCTTTTTTTGTCACGCGCCATGACTGCACAAATTTACTCTTTCTTATTTGGGAAATTGACAGGGATGTTATTGTTATTATTGGACTGAGACAATCAGGGGAATTACTATGAAATGATTTTTTGTCAAATTACCTCCCTTTATTTCAAATTAAAATGGGATATTTTCCATAACTAAAAAGATACTGACTAAATTTCTTTATGTCAACAGATTTATTTTTGGGAATCCTTTTTTTGTTTTACTTCAATTTTTATTTTTTTTAAATTTCTTCCCTTTTCATTACATAAATACTTATTTTTTTAACATTTTATTTTTGGCCTAGGGAAAAACCGGACCACTTCTCTGTGGTACACAGGAGGTACTCCAATTTTTGGTGTATTTTACATAAATTTTCCCTTTAAGAATTTTTTTTTCTTTTTTGGTTAAATTTCTTTGCTTTGTTGTTTCCGTCCTTTGGGCTTTGATTTTTTTTCTGAGGACCTTTTGTCCTCAAATGCAAAAGATAACATGAGCGATTAACCAACCGGCCTCGTTAAAATTAAAAGGTTTTTCATTAAATTGTGTTGACTTTATTTTTCTTCTCAAAGCAAAATTTCCAAATCTTTTTTTAACTTTTTAAAAAAACTCTGGGAAGACCAAATTTTACCGCCTCAAAACCCAATTGAGAATGTCTGTTTTGGGGGGGGGGGTCGAAGTTCAAACCCTTGCCATGTCATACAACAGAAAAAGGAAAAAGTGATAATTGTTTCAAACCGGGATTTTTAAAGGGGGAAACCCAAAAGGGGAAAAAAAGTCCAGTAAGTGTCGTTAAAAAGGGAAACCCACTTTGTTTCACAAAACTTTTTTAGCTCACGTTTGTTCATTTATGCGGTTGAATAAAGTTTTCCATTACCTCTGCCCATGGCTCAAGGGTTTTGGGTTACACCACACATGAAAATTTTTAAAATCATCAACCTTGGGGTTTTGCAATTAAACAATGTAAGCTTAAAACAACAGTTGATATTCAATTTTCTTTTCCCACACATCCCGAACCTTTCTGTCCCAAAAAAACGATCTAAAAAAGACCCTTTGGGGTGGGAGCACGCTTCATTTAAAAAGAAAATTAATTTTTACCATTATTTTGTCATTATTTCATAAATCGTATTTTAAAAAACTTTTCAAATGCGGAATGGGTAACCCTGCCTTGAGTAAGTACAGAAATCAAAAATGTCATAATGCGAGGGGGTGAACTTGTATTTACCAGAATACAAAAAAATTCCCTTAATGCTTTTCTTTTCGAGTATTTCAAAAATTTTAGCATAAAACTCGTATTTTCAATTTCCGGGGGGGGTTTTAAAGGGGAGAAAAGTGTGTTAAAAGGGGGGAATTCCGCACCCGGCTGTTAAAAAAACCTTTTTTTTTATATGCGCTTCCCTGGCAAAATGTAAACGTATTTCGGCCCCAAAAAACGGATAATTCAAAAGGAAAACGTCAACGTAAAAAGCAATTAGACTTTTAAAACCCCCATTTCATGGAAAATTTTTGATGTTGAAGGGTATATAATTCATTTCTTGGTTTTTAAAAGCATTTTATGCAGAATAGCGTTTCGCGTTCTTTTCATGTATAAACATCTTAGAATCCCTAACGGCTCGGTACCAACCAACCCTCGGATTCCAGATGTTAAAACGCGAAAAAAAGCGTTATCCCACATTCGCTCTTTGGAGGATAAGCATGATGTTACACCCAAAAGGAGGGATTATTAGTTCGTGGGGGCATGTGAGGGAGTCCAAAAGTTATTTTAGTTTTAATATCGTAACGGGTGGGACGTTATGTTTTTTGACTTATATGCCGATTGTCTGGGGAAAAAACTAGACCCCCTTCATTGTGAATTTCCAGGTTTTAGTTTTTCTTTAATAAATTTATGAAGGCAATTTTCAACATCAACACGTAAAAATAAATTTTTTTGGGACCGGTCTAAAGGGCACTGCATGAAGTTGGGGGTTTAAAGCCTAGATCCCCTACAAAAGTACCACCAAACCAAAAAACAACTCCCCCCTTACGCTGCTTATGGAAAGGGGAATTCCCCAGCAGGACCCCTGAAATTTGGGGCAGTGGGTTTAAAGAAAATTTTTTTCCAGCTCTGAAGTAGAATAAAAAAAATAAATTATTTGTTTTATACAATTACGACTTTTCATAGGTTAAACAGGGTTTATAACCCGAAAAAGCATATTTACCGAGCCAAAAGAGGTGAAATTTTTAACTTTTTTAGGGGTTTATAAATCCTGATATCAAAACCCCCATAAAAACAAAAATTTTTTATTAATAATAAATGTTAGCAGTATGTTTTTACAATTGTAACTTTAATGAAAGAGAAATAAATTTAGACCAAATCAGGGGTTTAATTGGTTTTTTCCCAAACACCTACTTCGACTATTTTTTTTTTCAACATTTAAACCCAGATAAGGATATATGTACTTATTACTTTTTCGAACCCTTCAGCCAACAGAGAAACAAAAAATACAGTCATGAAAAAATTTAATAAATTGCAATAATAATGATAATATTAATATAGTATTATTAATTAATAATAATAATATATTATTATTATTATTAAGTAAATAATAGAAAAAATAAATAATAATACTGATAATAAAATGTAGGTACATTATTAGTGAAAACTCAATAATTTCTTTGTATTGGGGAAACAAAACTGCCAAAATCAAATAAAGAAAAAGGTTATACCTACCATTACAACTTTTACAAAACTTTAAAAAAAAATGGGAAAAAAGATTTTTTTGCTTGACTATAAAGAAGGAGAGCTATCCTACTTACCCGGCGTCGGCATCGGGGTCCTTCCGTGTCCCCCCCCTTGGTTAAATTTTTTTTTTCACCTCTTTTTTTTTTTCTCCTTACTCGTAATTATTGATGGGTTTGGTTTCAAACTTCAAAAGTTATTCCTCATCACCCCCACACATATGGGACAAGGGCCAAACTCTCAACCACTATTTCATAAATTATCCCCCCTTTTTACTTTGAATTTGGGTTTAAAATTTATGCCTTTCACCTATCTCAGTTTTTATATAGTTTGATTCAATTAAAAAAAAGTTGTTCCACTCATCACTAACTCAAATTTAAACCCAAAGGGCCATAACCCTACACCAATTTTTTTAAAGAATTATGCCCCCTTTTTTTTCTTGAAATTTTAGGGTTTAAAATTTTGGGCACTTTCACAAACTCAGAAAACCTAAAAGGGTTTGATTCAAATTTAAAAAATTTTTTTCCACACACACCCACACAATGACACAAGTTCATAATTCTGGCTCAAATTTTTTTATGATTATGCCCCCCCTTTTTTCTTAGAATTTTAGTTAAAGTTTTTGGGCACTTTCACCATCTTGTTATTTCTAAAAGGGTTTTTTTTCAAACTAAAACAATTGTCTGACATCACACTCCATATAGGCACAAGGTCCTTAAATCTTGCACCCTTTTTTTAGGAATTAGCCCCCCTTTTCTTAGATTAAGGTTAATTTTAATCATTTTTACAATTCATTACTACAAATGGATTTTCTCAAAAATTAAAATAGTTTTTCCCCAACATCACCATATGACACAGTTATCACTCTTGCACCATATGTCATGAATTTATGCCCCCTTTTTGCTTAGAATTTATCTTTATCCTCTTTTTCACTTTTACTTTTGACACGACTCAACAAAGTCCAATATCTTTATCCAATTGGAGTCATTAAACCCCAGTGACCAAACTCCACCCCTCAAATGGCCCCCGTTTTTCTATCCACGTCGAAATAGCGAGCGCGCGTCTCCTTGAAGCTCGTTTTTTAACTTCAATCACCTTATTAAAATAAAAATATGACAAAAAAATCAATTATTGTGTTTCTCTATACTGAATTTTTAATTCAATAATAAGTTGCATATTTAAAATTTTCCTTTTTAACGTTACTGAATGCATAAAGGGAAGTAATTCCATTAAAATGCAAATTTGTAAACCTTCAATTGTCATTGGAGAAAAACAGTAATAGGCCAATAAACATTTTTGTGATGAGCTAGCTTTTTACCGACAGGGTTTGTGTGTTGTCCATGGGAGCCAGTACAGGCACAAAAAATGACACCTTTTTTCTGCTTTTTTATAACACGAAATGCCATTTGGCAAAAGACCTTTACAAAAGTCAGAAAAAAGTAAAAAAAACTTTTGATGAGTGAATGCCTTTTTTCTTGAATATCAAAAGAATTGCGGGTGCACATCCAAGATAAACTTTAAAAAAAAACAAAAAAAAAATCTTCCTTTTTTTCCTAAAAACAGGTGGTTTTCTTAGTATTCCAAAAAATTTCTATATTGAACAACGAACTTTTTTTTTTTTAAGAAAAAAAGCCAAGAAAAAAAAATTAAATTTTAAAATTATTGAAAGTTTTTAGCTCACCCGTCACAAAGTACAAGGTACTTTGTGATCGCGCGGGGTCCGCGCCGCCTCATCCCTGCCCGCCCAAACTTTTGCTTGTGACCACTCTAGAGGTCACATTTTCTGGGGTCATTAGAAAATGGTCAGAATGTTTTATCTGAATATCTAGTCAAGTTCGAAACTGGGTCACTGCCGCAAAAACAGGTCATATCTAAAAATAGAAAAACCTTGTGCCACCTGGGTCATAATTTTTAGGTCTTTAGAAAATTAATCAAATGTTTTATCTTGATGAATTTAGGCAATTTTAAAATGGGGCGGTGCGCAAAATAGGGCATGGTCTAAAAATAGAAAAACCTTTTGACCATCTAAGGTACATTTTTTATGGGACTATGAAAGTTGGTCAAATTTATCTTGATGATATCTAGGTCAAGTTCGAAAAAGGGTCACGGCCGTCAAAACGGCATAGGGCTAAAATAAAAAACCTTTTGACCTCTCTAGGGCCTTATTTTACAAGATCTTCAGAAAAATTGTCAAATGTTCACCTTGAGATATCAGGGCATTCGAAACCATCACGTGCCTTCAAAAACTAGTCATAGGTCAAATAATAGAAAAAACCTTTTGACCTCTCTAAAGGCCAGTTTTTCATGGGATCTTTTGAAAGTTTTGGGCTGAAAGTTCATCTTTAGATACAGGTCAAGTTCGAAAATGGGTCAATGCTATCAAAAACTAAGGGGAGTAGGTCTAAAAAAAAAAAACCTTTTGACCTCTCGAGGGGATATATTTCATGACCTCTTCATAAATGGTCGAACTTTTACCTTTAAATCTGGCAAATTTGAAACTCAGTCACGTCCTTCAAAAAATAGTCATAGGGCAAATAAAAGAAAAACCCTTTTGACCTCTCTAAAGGCCAGATTTTTTCATGGGATCTGTATAAAGTTGGGGGAATTTCATCTTGATGATACTAGTCCCGTTTAAAATGGCACTGCATCAAAAAAAGGGCATAGGGCAAAAAAAGAAACCTGTACCTCCTAGAGGCCTATATTTCATGAATCTTCATAAAAATGTCGGAACCCTTCACCTTAAAGATATCTAGTCAATTCGAAAATGGCACGGCAATCAAAAACAAGTCAGTAGGGCAAATAATAGAAAAACCTTTTGGCTTTCTAGAGGGCCCAAATTTTTTAGGGGTCTTATAAATTAATCTGAATGTTTTTTCTTGAAATTTTCAGGTCAATTAAAGTGGGGCACGTCCCCAAAACTAGGTCAGTAGGTCAAAAAATAGAAAAACTGTGACCTCTCTAAGGCCATACTTTAGATGGATCCCATAAAAATTGGGGCAAATGTTTCCCCCTTTATGACACAGGTCAAGTTTGAAAATGGGGCACGTGCCATAAAAACTAGTCATAGGTCAAATAATAAAAAACCTTTTACATCTCTGAGGCCATCTTTTCATGGGGTCTGATGAAAGTTGGTCTGAAAGTTCATCTTTAGATACTGGGCAAGTCTAAATGAGTCAACTGTGTTCAAAAAATAGGTCATAGGGCTAAAATTATTAAAAACTTTTGACCTCTCTAAAAGGGCCATATTTTTTAAAAGGGTTTTTCATGAAAATTGATCGAATGTTCACCTTATGAAACTAGGCAGTTTTGAAAAGGGTCATGGCGGGCAAAAACGGCCATAGGTATAAAAAAAGAAAAACCTTTTGACCCTCTAAGGCCATATTTTCATAATCTTCAAAAAATTAGAGAAGTTCACCTTTATTATCTAGAAAATTTAAAACAGGGGCACGACCCTTTAAAACTAGGTCAATAGGTAAATAATGAAAAAAACCCAGAGACCCTATTTTTCAATGGATCTCATGAAAATTGGGGCAGAATTTTTATCTTGATAAAATTAGGTCAATTCAAAACTGGGTCACAAGACTTTTAAAAAAAAGGTCACTAATCAAATAATAAAAAAACGACTCATAAAACCCCCCAAAACTGGGTCAGGGGAAGAGGGGCGATTCAGGACCCAGGCCCTTGTTTTAAAAAAAATTTATAATAAAGTACACGGCACCAAACAGAAAGAAAATGCCTCTGTACATTTATACCACCCTGGTATTCTTTAAGAAACCCTGGTCATGAACGGAAACTATACTTACTGTTTCAAACGTACATTCCTCACTTAAAAAGGCAGTTTGGGGAATGGTACCTAGATTTGAACAAAGGGAAAAATTTTTTCCCAAAGGCACCATCACTGTCTCAAAAAATTCTATTTCTGAATTATCACTATATTTATGCTTTTGTCAAATTTTACAGAAAAAAATTGCTTTACCTCCCTAATGAACATCCGGGCTGGGTCACGGGGAGTGGGCCATTTTGGCGTTTAAAAAACAAACAAAAACAGAATTTTAAAAAAAAACACAATTTTACACTAAAAAACCGAAAAGATGAAAGAAATTCATCTTGTATAAAGATCTTTTAAATTTAAAACCATTGGGCGCCTGTTCTGTTTTTTTTTATTCATTTTTTCACATTTTTGCTGCATTTTCCCCCATTTTAGCAAAAACGTGTAGTAAAATGAGATTGACATACTTTTTTTCACAACGCCAAACAAGGGGGGTTTTGTATCTAGAACGGAACTTCACCAAAGGGGAAATTTAAGCAAGTTTTTTGGTAACGTTGAAATAACTATAAACTACCGTTGTTTTTCTAAGATAAAGTTTGAAGAAAAGTGACCGGGAACCCCAAAGGGAAAATAAATTACCACTTGTTTGAATCCCTAGCACCTTTACCGAACTGCGTGTTTTTAGGGAGAAATCCATTTAAACGGTTTGTAAAAAATTTTTTCCCCTTCGACCATGGTTCTTATAGAATACCTAGGGCTAAGGTATAACATGTACAGAGGTATTTTCTTTCTGTTCTGGTGCCAGTGATAAAATACACTGTTTCCTCTTCTCTCACTAATTGACACAGGTATAAGGTAGAATGATTATTAACAATGACCCCTGTTTATTGAAACCACCGAACTGTGCTAATGAAGACAGAAATCCCTTGGCCCACTGCCAAGATCTAGGCCTTTAATGTAAGTAATATAGGGGAAATTATAACATAACTGTTATATATTGTCCAGTGGTAACACTTTTTGACTATGAAACCAGGGGTCATGAGTTCCACGCTTCTCCAACTAAAAATTACTAACATTGGGATAAGAGTCCTGTGTATGGGTGCTTTACACTTGGCACGCTAAAGAACCAGGGAAGCTTCTGGAATTGTAGCCTCTTCCGTATCTTGCACTATCCTCCCACTAATCTGGAGGAGTCGTCCATATGGGTTACCGGTGATGACTATAAATAAACTTATATACAAACAAACATAGGTATACGTTTTTGACTTTTTGAAACCCAGTTACTTCAACTTCTCTTGATTTAACTTTAAATTTTAAGACTTTTAATGATATTATCATGAAAGCTAATTGCGGCAGGTTGTAATTTCTGTCAGATCTGAATATTGTTAAGAAATGTCCATTTTTAATTGATGGAAAATATCAGTTTCACATTTTTCTTTAACCTAAATTTGTCGAGATGAAAGTTCAATATTGCTGAAAAATAGTTTGTCTGTTCATTACGAATCCCTAACCTATCAGCAGGAAGGTCTATAGTTGTTCCAGCTATCAGTTATAATGTGCATTAATTAAAGTATCACATTCACTGTGGAGAATCACATGATCAAAATAATCTCTAAACCAAAGTTATATTTTGAAGAACATGAATAAATTTCCTACCATGATAAGATAAAATTTACATATAGCTTAACATATGACTTATGAAATTTGTTGACTTATTATGTAGTTGACAATAATGATAGATATCCTGTAATTACAAACACCATTGCAAGGAAAATAAGAAGTCTCAGTTTCTTGAAGTGTTCCAGATAATCAGTAGGTGATTGTGATTGAAATCTATGTAGTTTTCGGATACATCTATGTTGTATATTTTAGAATTACGACAAAAGATGCTTCAATATTATCCCATATTATTCATAAATTTATTTGGTTTAATAGAGATTATTTTTATCATGTGATTCCCCACAGTGACATTTTAAGCAAGGCAGTTGTGGATGTGTTAAGATTTACATATATTTTCCTTTGTCTTGCAGTGGTAATTTATTATTATACAGGCTCATATTGACTGAATAGATTGAAATGTAATATAACTTTAACATAGTTTATGTGCGGTCATGTATTTTTGCCCTACGTAGAGTGTGCATGCACGAAATTTTATTACCACTGCTAAGGAACCCTCTATACAAGAGCTCGTAGAACACAAAATGCCTCCCTTGATGCATTCAGTAACTGCACAAGGAACAGAAATTGTTTAGTCACTGCGCACCAGCCATTTGACGTACTGACCTCAAATCAATAATTATGGATCATTAACCAGTCATAAGTGACCTCCGTGTCAAATGTGATCTTACACCAAAGCATTCTCTAGTTATCTGGCAAAAAATGTTATGCTGTGCTGGGTCGACGGACCTTGACTGTTGACATACTGACCTTAAAATAATAGGGGTCATCTGCTGATCATGATCAACCGTCCTACTAAGTTTCGTGATCCTAGGCCAAAGCGTTCTCAAGTTACTGTTCAGAAACGGAGAAACTGTACTGGGTCACTGTGACCTACTGACCTCAAAATTAATGGGGGTCATTTGCTGGTCATGACCAACCTCCCAATTTAGTTTCATGATCCTAGGCCTAAGCTTTCTCAAGTTATTGTCAAGAAACAGTTTAACTGTTCTGGGTCACTGTGACCTCGACCTTTGAACTACTGACCTCAAAATCGATAGGGGTCATCTTCTGGTCATTATCAACAACCCTGTTAAGTTTCGTGATCCTAGGCCCAAGAGTTCTAAAGTTATCGTCTGGAAATGATTTAACTGTTCCGGGCCCCATGTGGTTCTGGGACGATCTGTGTATGAAAAGAATTGGATCCACTGCCTTGCCCTTGCATGATCGTAAGAGGCGACTAATAGGGTCTTAACACTTGGTTTTGCAGTAACTCTGTGATTCCAGCAGGTATGCAAATTTTGATTCCATACCTCATGTTTTTATTTCGATGTAAATGAGATGTGGAACCAAAATTTGTAGTCCTGTTTGGCGCCATATAACCTATACTGTGTTGGTGCGCCGTAAAACCCAAATAAATAAATTAACTGTTCCGGGTTAATGTGACCTTGACCTTAGACCTCAGAATTAATAGAGGTCACCGTTTCACTGTTCATAACTGTGACCTTGACCTTTGACCTACTGATCTCAAATAAATAGGGGTCATCTGCTGGTCATGATAAACCTCCCTATCAATTTTCATGATCCTAGGCCCAAGTTTTCTTAAGTTATCATCCGGAAAGTGTTTAACTGTTCCGGGTCATTGTGAGCTTGACCTTTGACCTATTGACCTCAAAATCAATAAGGGTTTTGTGCTGGGCATGATCAACCTCCCTATCAACTTTCATGATTCTAGGCCCAATTGTTCTTGAGTTATCATCCAGAAACGGTTTAACTGTTCCGGGTCACTGTGACCTTGACCTTTGATCTACTGATCTCAAAATCAAGGGGGGTCATCTGTTGGTCATGATCAACCTTCCTATAAACTCTCATGATCCTAGGCCCAAGCGTTCTCGAGTTATCATCCAGAAATGGTTTACCTGTTCCGGGTCACTGTGACCTTGACCTTTGACCTACTGATCTCAAAATCAATTGGGGTCATCTGCTGTCTGCTGGTCATGACCAACCTCCCTATAAACATTTATGATCCTAGGCTTAAGCGTTCTTGAGTTATCATTCGGAAACTGATTGGTCTACGGACCGAACGACCAAAAATACTGACCGACCGACAGACATCTGCAAAACAAGATACCTATCCTTGTTCGAAGTGGGGCATAATAAAGTCACTTACTGTAGCTGATACCATACTATTCACATAAATCTGCTGTGCTCAACATGGTCTAGAATTTCAAACTATACACACCATCATTTTCCCACCAAAACTGGTGCTATTTTATTAAACAAGAGGGCCAAGATGGCCCTAGGTCGCTCACCTGAGTAACACACCATAACAGTGTAAACATGTTTGACCTAGTGATTTCATAGAGACAAATATTCTGACAAATTTTCATTAAAATTGGACCAAAAATGTGGCCTTTAGAGTGTTAACAAGCATTTTCTATGATTTGACCTAGTGACCTGTTTTTGACACCGTATGAAGATTGGAGAAAAAAGTGGCCTTTTGATTGTAAACAAGCATTTTCTTTGATTTGACCTAGTGACCTACCTTTTGATCTCATATGACCCAGATTCGAAATCATCGAAGACTTCATGAGAACAAACATTCTGACCAAGTTTTATGAAGATAGAATCAAAAATGTGGCCCCTAGAGTGTAAACAAGCTTTTTCTTTGATTTGACCTGGTGACCTAGTTTTAAACCCACGTGACCCAGATAAAATCTCGTCCGAGATTTCATGGGGACAAACACTCTGACCATGTTTCATGCACATCAAATGAAAAATGCAGCCCCTATTGCATACACAAGCTTTTTCTTTTATTTGACCAGGTGACCTAGTTTTTGAACCCAGGTGACCCAGATTCAATCTTGACCTAGATTTCCTCAAGAAAATCATTCTGATTAAATTTCACGAATATCAAGTAAAAAATGCAGACCCTATTGCACACACACAGTTTTTCTTGGATTTGACCGCATGACCTAAATTTTGATCCCAGATGACCCATATTCAAACTTGACCTAGGTTTCATCATAACAAAATTCTGACCAATTCTCATGAGTTAACTTAAAAAGTGGTCTCTAGTATGTTAAAAACATTTTCCTTTGATCTTGCCTAATAACCGAGTTTTTGACCCCACATGACCAAGATTCGAACTTGGCCTAAAAATCATCAAAATAAACATTCTGCCTAAGTGTCATGAAGATATGGTCATAAATGTAGCCTGGAGAGTGTTAACAAGCTTTCCTTTTGATTTGACCGGGTGACCTAGTTTTTGACCCCATATGACCCAGATCCAAACTTGACCTAGATTTCACTAATACAAACATTCTGACCGATTCCCATGAGTTTCAAACTTAAACTGTGGACTCTTTAGAGTGTTAACAAGATTTTCCTTTGATCTGGCTTACTGACCTAGTTTTTGACCCCACATGACCCAATTTCGAACTTGACCTAGAGATCATCAAGACAAGCATTCTAACCAAGTTTCATATTTAAAGCACAACTGTGGCCTCTAGAGTGTTAACAAGCTTTTCATTTGATTTGATCCGGGTGACATAGGTTTTGACCTCACATGACCCAGATTCGAACCTGACATAGAGGTCATCAAGATAAACATTCTGACATTAATTTAAAATTTAAACTGTGGACTCTAGAGTGTTAAAATGAGAAAGTTATCAGCATTAAAATAGTGGCCATTTTGTTTCCATGGCAACAAAAAACAAAATGGCAGAATAATTAAATTTCCAGATACATAATTATATGACCTGTATTTACTTATTTCTGTACCTTTTCAAGCTCTAATGACAGAAATTACTATGTTTTACATTTATACTCAAGAAACATATGAAATTAATATATTTAAAAGGTTATTTGCTGATAAAGAATTCAGCGGTGTGTAATTGACATCATAAACACACTAAAATGGCTGCATCCATGATCAGCCATTTTCTTGAATTTCAAACTGCCATATCATTTTCAATAGTGGTTCGATTTTAAAAATTCTTTCAGTGTTATGAAAGGCTTGATGATGGCTTTCATATAAAATCAACTTATTTTCAGGCTTTCCTTGCCCTTTAACAAGATTCTCCCTTGATCTAGTGTGACTAACTTTATCAAAAGCCTTGCTAAAATCAGGGACAGTAAGGTCTGACTGCTGGCCTGCAACATGAGTTCTGGCTAATCAACCAATTGCATGAGTTGCATTTCACAATAAGTGTTGTAGGATGCTTTAATCTTTTGTTTGATCAAATGTTTAAGTGCTAGATGTCTTTTATCCAAATGTCCCATTCCAGCATGTTTAAATAGCCAGTCTAAATAATTTATCTCTTCTCCTAATCAGTCCTTTTTCACTGATATAACCTTGGCCAGCTGACAAGCAACCACGTGCTTGCTGTTTCTGTCTAGTCCGGCAGTATACAATTGTTGATCGCGATCATATTGAATAGGACAAGTATTTGTAAGATGGGGAAAATATTTCATGATGGACCTGTCAATTCTTTACTTATGGGTGAAACAGGTCTCATAAGCGTAAATACGACTAGCTTCTACTGATTATAAAACATACCGTACGATTTGTTGTGAATCAACTGTTGTTGTACTTTTAGTAGTTCAACCGCCACCCTTGTTTAAGAGCAACATTTAAAAAACACGTTTTTTTTTTCATCCTCAAGTAATAAGTAAGTAGACTCGCCCAGTTTAATCAATCTAGACGCATAATCTACATAGAGCGCTTACTTCACCTGATTTACATTCGGAACATTTTCACGCGTTTCGGGCTTTATCGTATGTTTAACATGGGATTTTTGAACCGTCCAAAGATGTTGGAAATGTTTGTCTCATTGTTTATTTTTTTTTAATAAAAATGTTACTGCTTTCATTGTCTACCACTTTTTTCCACCCTTGCCTGAAAAAAACAGTAATGAGTTTGTACACTGTTCAGACAATTGTGCTCTGTTGAAATTTAACCAAACACAATTTTACCTGCATAAACAGAAAGCATGATATGTCACCATGCGCGGATCCAGATGGGGGGTGGGGACCGGGGGTCCGGACCCCCTCTGGAAAATCTTTAAAAAAGGAAAGAAGACAAGAAGGAAAGAAAATATTTTTCGAAAAAGGCAACATTAGGACTGCATGTAAAGTATATGCGGCTGCTGCTACATACGACCCCGACATAATTCATATTATTTATCTAAAAGAAACTAAGAATTTTACCTTCAAGAAAGCTTGATTTTATCATTTTCGCAAATTTAACAGGTTAGTCCATAAAACTGTCCCAGAATGCAAAAAATGAAGTGCCAAATTGCAAAATTTCCAGGGCGGGTGGGGGGTGGGGGCAGGGGATCGGACCCCCTCTGAGAAAATTGGCTGTGTCCGTGCATGGTCACTATACCTGTCCAGTACTGGACATTATAGTAAACGCTTCATTCCTGCACAAATGACAATTTCGCAACTTCTGTCCGGTTTGTACAAATTTCTGGCCGCGATAAACCATTTGACTTGTCTCCATATTTGTACAGATTGGTCGAATATACAAATGTCGGGTGTGAGGATGATAACGATGTGACTTTCTTACAGGTATTAGCCATTTCCATTATACCGGAAACTCGTATTAATTTGTTATCTAACTTGAATGTAAATTTATGTGACCAACGTTTTTGAGTCATCAATATCTTATTTCATTTCAAGCGATATTCCGATGTAGATCAATTTCGATTAAAAAGTGTTATACAGTGGGCAATTAAATTAATTATATTTTTGCACTATTTTGTCCGTGCCGAACACTAAAATGCGTTGTACGGTTGTCGTTTTCCCAACGTTGAGGTGATGTCATAGCTTTAAATATAAACCAATCAAATTGTTATTTGACTGCCATTGATCCAATCAAAACCTCATGATTTAGCAGTACGTACAGAAAACGTTTATCTGGTTTATATATTCCGTAAACAGTTCTACTTTCTTAATGCAATTGGCAACGGGAACGAGAGAAGTCTGAAAAAATTAGTTATAAAAAAGGATTACACTACAGTATCTTTACAGTTACTTTATTTGGTAAACATTTTAAAATAGATTAAATAAACTTACAGTATTGCTTAATGCATAAATTTCAAGAACTGTGACATTAATAGATACAATACAATAAGTTTTATTTTGAGTCGGCAAGTGGGCAACATTACAAAACATAAGCTCTGAAGAGCTTTTGAACAGACTATATAGTCCAGATAAAACCTATCGAGCGATAAGTAATTTTTAAACACGACACTATTGTTTTATTAGTAAGGAAATTCAGTATTCATATTTTAATCATTTAAATAACGTGAAAATGGAAGATGATATCAATAATTCTGTTCCTTGTTTGTTAGATGAGCTGATGGACAGCAAGGTTATCAAGTGTGACGTGGACTTTGGAATGACCGTTGATCCAGTCTTTGCAAGCAAGGCATCTCCAAGTCACGAGTCCGATAGCGGATGTTCGGATATGAGTGAGGTTAGGTCAGTATCGCCTCTAAGTGAAGTAGATTTTATGTCGGCAGATGGTGAAGTTAAGTTATTTGATTTTGAGTCGGTGGCGGTTGATGAAGATAATGAACTTGACAAGGAGCTTGAGACATATTTGGCAGTCCCACTATCAAGTGAAACTAGAGCGAATCTGAAAACGCCAGAAGTTCAAGTCCGGCCTGTTATAAATTTACCTGATCAAGGTAGTCCAGACATAGAAGTGGATTCCGATTCAAATGATCCAGATTATATGCCAAAGCAGAGAATAATTCAGTCAAGGGCTTTGAGAGAAAAACAGATGCCAGAAGCAAATCCTTGTGCATCCGTCATTCAAGTTCCATTTATGAAAAATTCTCATCAAACTGATATTCATATCTTGCGTTCTAGTTCCAAAACAAACAGTTATGACAAAAAGTGCATTTCAAAGGCATCTCCACCAGCAGTTAAAGTTGTCAAGGTTGTGAAGACAGCAGCTCAAACAAAACAAGAAATTGATGATGAACTTCTTAAAGCTCTTGACGACAGAAACAAAAAGAATGCGGTTCAAGCCAAGATGAATAGGGAAAAGAAAAAGGCTTATATCAAAAGTTTAGAAGATGAAATTGAAGAATTGAAGTGTGAAAACTTTACTCTCAAAGAAAATGAACGAAAAGTTTCAAATGAAAGAAATGAACTTAAAGAAGAAATTGAATATTTAAAAAGTGTTCTCGCTAACCAGAGTGCATTGTCAGGGCTTTTGAAAAACATTGGAAATGTAGAGAATGTTAAGCTTTCATCTTCTCTGAATCGTAAGAGGAGTGCTGACCTTGACCATGATTATCACAATGTAGTAAAGCGCGGAAAATTGACGGTGAGGAAAACAGCAGGGGTTTGTTTGCATGTTGACCAAGGGAATGTGTCCCTAGAGTTCTGCTCAAAGTGTGCCTCAATGGCAAAATCTGGAGAAATGGAATGATGTTCATGAAATTCAAAGTGAATAATAAATACTTGCATCAGGATTGCATAGAAAATGTGCAGCACCAATTGCACCATTACCTGCATATATTTACAGAGTGCTTGGTTGGTAAGCCAGGTACAAGTAAACAAAACCAGATTATGGTTATAAATGTTCTGTTGTAACATATAGAATTATGGTCTATGGAATTGAACAGGAAATGACCATATGGTGAGAATCAAAGTATATTGTATATATTTCTTTGTAGAATTGTAAAAACAAGAGCTTTCCACAGTTCAGTGAACCATGTACCTAACAATGCTAAAATTCCTAAGCTACGTATTTTCAGCAGCTGTAAATATCTAAAACAAGTTTCTAAAATTTGAATAAAGTGGTTTTGATATACCAAGTTTTCTTTGCTTTGAGAAGCTCTTGTTAGGTTTATGATAACTGTGATAGTTGGTAAGGTAATTGAAACCATTTCTAATCTTAAATATCTAGTTCTACATTTTAGATGATGCAGAAAAGAATGGCGACTGTAGCAGAATTGAAACTATGTTGGTCGTATTACATGTTCCAACTTGACAGAGGGTCGTTGCACTATTCCTGACCCCAGGAGTGCTTGCTCCAAATGTGCCCAATACTTTAAATTCGGTAAGGTATCTTGCATGTTGCAAGTCTTTTACAGATGAAGATATATTTACAAACTTCAAGAAACTAGTTATTTACTAATAATTTTTCTTGTGCATTTAAAACAATTTTGCCTTTATTGTCCCAGTCTAAAATTTATTCTTCCCAGCTACTGTGAAATTTATTTATCATGTTGATGCTTCATTTTCAAGATTGCTAAAATTATTGTAGGATTTGCTTGTCTTTTACATGCTTTATACTCAATTCATCATTTTGTTCAACAGAAATCCTGATTCGAGATTGGCCAAGAGAAAGTTGTAGATGGGGAAAGTTAAAGTTCCAAGAATTTAGAAAATGAATTGCAAGGAAAAGCAAAGGGTGGTATTGGAAAAAATATACTCTTGTATATATAAAAAGAGTTTTTTTGAAAACGTATGAAAAATGTTTTCTGTTAACATGTACATTTCTGATGACTACTATGCGTTATGCCTCTAACCTGTAGTTTTTACATTATTTATCTACAGAATTTGTATCATGTGTATATTTAATATTGAAAAGTGCTAGAATTTTGTCTTTGGTTAAGTTAAAAATTGAAAATGTATAATTGAAATGTTAATTACATTGACTTTAATGTGTTGATACATGACATGCCATTGATGAAGAGAAATTTGTATACACTTGTAATTAAACATTGTCGAAATTGTACTTTTAGGTTTGTTTTTAATAGCAATTTGAAATTGCTGTCATTGTAGTATTTTTCAGGTTGCACCTATGAATGGGTATGAGACAGTAGTCTTCCAGGATTGATGAAACATGGTTAAAGGCCAGGATTTCGCCCATAATGTAAACAAGAGATGTTGTGATTTCATACTGGTACAGGTACACATGCAAGATTTCCTTCCTTATTTCAGTAAGCGTCTGATGTGCCAAAATTCAGAAAATTGCCAGCTGTTTGTAAAGTCGTGCTTTTACACCTGTGCTTATAAAAGCAAATACTGGTAACTGTGATTGAAGTAATCAGGTGATGTTAACAGACACTTACCGTTTATACATGTACACGTATGATATCACAACGTCTGATATTGGGTTGAATACATGTTCACTTGAACTACACTGCTAAAGCAATTTATGGGTTTACAATATCATTGGCTAAATGCTACACTGTTGTCCCAATTGAGTGATTGCAAGAAAATAAGATGTTGGCATCAAGTTCTAATTTCCATTTTTTCTAAAAGATTTATAAGTTGGCTATTTTAAGGTAGTTCTGCACGTTTGATAAACCGGAAGTGATGGCGTAACGTCATTTATCCGGAAAACGTAGAATAAAGCCTGGATTCGGCGTACGGAAATGAAAATAATTTATTGATTTAATCGAAACCTGTGAGTAAATTTATTACAATGGCACTGTTGCTATATTACTAAAGTCAAAATATGATATATTTAAATATATGACACGTTAAAAAAATGAAAAAAATGTCTTAAAATTAGCGTGAAATGTCCGGTTCACTTTAATCTTGGTCAAATATCTCAAAAATAAGCACACGGACCTGTACATTTTATTTCTCCATATTATAGGCGATATCTTTATTTACAACTGTGAGAAGTTTCATCAAAATCTACGTTGTAGAAAAATTTCTAGTCGCAAATATGTTATGAAAGCTATGATTTTCCCATAGACTCCAATTTTGAAATATTGCGTGAGGTCCAAATTTTTCAAATCAGTTTGGCAAAAAATCAAGCACACGACTCTATCTTTTTTATTTGCTGAATTTTCTAGGTATATTCTGAAGTTTTGAAGTTTAATCAAATTCTGCATTGTAGAAAAAATTTCGATCTAAACGTGCAGAACTACCTTAAAGACGTTTTATGATTATTTGCGAACTTCGTGCTCTATATTAATGCATTTTGCTTCACATTTTGTTGTTTTTAGCTCACCTGAGCAATGCTCAGGTGAGTTTTTCTGATCGCTCAATGTCCGTCGTCTGTCGTCTGTCAACATTTAGCTTGTGTATGCGATAGAGGCTGTATTTTTCAATTAATCTTCATGAATATTGGTCAGAATGATAACCTTGATGAAATCTAGGCCGAGTTTGAAAATGGGTCATCTCGGCTCAAAAACTAGGTCACTAAGTCAAATCAAAGAAAAACCTTGTGTATGCGATAGAGGCTGTATTTTTCGACTAATCTTCATGAATATTGGTCAGAGTGATTGCCTTGATGAAATCTAGGCCGAGTTCGAAAATGGGTCATCTCGGGTCAAAAACTAGGTCACAAGGTCAAATCAAAGAAAAACCTTGTGTATGTGATAGAGGCTGTATTTTTCAATTGATCTTCATGAATATTGGTCAGAATAATTGCCTTGATGAAATCTAGGCCGAGTTCGAAAATGGGTCATCTGGGGTCAAAAATTAGGTCACTAGGTCAAATCAAAGAAAAACCTTGTTTATGCGATAGAGGTTGTATTTTTCAATTATTCTTCATGAATATTGGTCAGAATGATAGCCTTGATGAAATCTAGGCTGAGTTCAAAAATGGGTCATCTTGGGTCAAAAACTAGGTCACTAGGTCAAATCAAAGAAAAACCTTGTGTATGCGATAGAGGCTGTATTTTTCAATTGATCTTCATGAATATTGGTCAGAATGATTGCCTTGATGAAATCTAGGCCGAGTTCGGAAATGGGTCATCTCGGGTCAAAAACTAGGTCACTAGGTCAAATCAAAGAAAAACCTTGTGTATGCGATAGAGGCGGTAAATTTCAATTGATCTTCATGAATTTTGGTCAGAATGATTACCTTGATGAAATCTAGGCCGAGTTCGAAAATGGGTCATCTGGGATTAAAAACTAGGTCACTAGGTCAAATCAAGGAAAAACCTTGTGTATGCGATAGAGGCTGTATTTTTCAACTGATCTTCATGAAATTTAGCCAGAATGATTACCTTGATAAAATCTAAACCGAGTTTGAAAATGGGTCATCTGGGGTCAAAAACTAGGTCACTAGGTCAAATCGAAGAAAAACATTGTGTATGCAATAGAGGATGTAGTTTTCAATTGATCTTCATGAAATTTGTTCAGAGTGATTGCCTTGATGAAATCTAGGTCGAGTTTGAATATGGATTATCTGAGGTCAAAAACTAGGTCACTAGGTCAAATTAAAGAAAAATCTTGTGTATGCGATAGAGACTGTTTTTTTCAATTGATTTTTAGCTCACCTGTCACAAAGTGACAAGGTGAGCTTTTGTGATCGCGCGGCGTCCGTCGTGCGTGCGTGCGTGCGTGCGTCCGTAAACTTTTGCTTGTGACCACTCTAGAGGTCACATTTTTCATGGGATCTTTATGAAAGTTGGTCAGAATGTTCACCTTGATGATATCTAGGTCAAGTTCGAAACTGGGTCACGTGCCGTCAAAAACTAGGTCAGTAGGTCTAAAAATAGAAAAACCTTGTGACCTCTCTAGAGGCCATATATTTCACAAGAGCTTCATGAAAATTGGTCAGAACGTTCACCTTGATGATATCTAGGTCAAGTTCGAAACTGGGTAACGTGCCTTCAAAAACTAGGTCAGTAGGTCAAATAATAGAAAAACCTTGTGACCTCTCTAGAGGCCATATTTTTCATGGGATCTTTATGAAAGTTGGTCTGAATGTTCATCTTGATGATATCTAGGCCAAGTTCGAAACTGGGTCACGTGCGGTCAAAAACTAGGTCAGTAGGTCTAAAAATAGAAAAACCTTGTGACCTCTCTAGAGGCCATATATTTCAAGAGATCTTCATGAAAATGGGTCAGAATGTTCACCTTGATGATATCTAGGTCAGGTTCGAAAGTGGGTCACGTGCCTTCAAAAACTAGGTCAGTAGGTCTAAAAATAGAAAAACCTTGTGACCTTTCTAGAGGCCATATATTTCACAAGATCTTCATGAAAATTAATCAGAACATTCACCTTGATGATATCTAGGTCAAGTTCGAAACTGGGTCACGTGCCATCAAAAACTAGGTCAGTAGGTCAAATAATAGAAAAACCTTGTGACCTCTCTAAAGGCCATATTTTTCATGGGATCTGTATGAAAGTTGGTCTGAATGTTCATCTTGATGATATCTAGGTCAAGTTCGAAACTGGGTCACGTTCTGTCAAAAGCTAGGTCAGTAGGTCTAAATATAGAAAAACCTTGTGACCTCTCTAGAGGCCATATATTTCATGAAATCTTCATGAAAATTGGTCAGAATGTTCACCTTGATGATATCTAAATCAAGTTCGAAAGTGGGTCACGTGCCATCAAAAGCTAGGTCAGTAGGTCAAATAATAGAAAAACCTTGTGACCACTCTAGAGGCCATATTTTCCATGGGATCTGTATGAAAGTTGGTCTGAATGTTCATCTTGATGATATCTAGGTCAAGTTCGAAAGTGGGTCACGTGCCGTCAAAAACTAGGTCAGTAGGTCAAATAATAGAAAAACCTTGTGACCTCTCTAAAGGCCATATTTTTCAATGGATCTTCATGAAGGTTGGTTTGAATGTTCACCTTGATGATATCTAGGTCAAGTTCGAAACAGGGTCATGTGCGGTCAAAAACTAGGTCAGTAGGTCTAAAAATAGAAAAACCTTGTGACCTCTCTAGAGGCCATACTTGTGAATGGATCTCCATAAAAATTGGTCAGAATGTTCATCTTGATGATATTTAGGTCAAGTTCGAAAGTGGGTCACGTGCCATCAAAAAGTAGGTCAGTAGGTCAAATAATGAAAAAACGTTGTGACCTCTCTAGACGCCATATTTTTCATGGGATCTGTATGAAAGTTGGTCTGAATGTTTATCTTGATGATATCTAGGTCAAGTTTGAAACTGGGTCAACTGTGATCAAAAACTAGGTCAGTAGGTCTTGAAATAGAAAAACCTTGTGACCTCTCTAGAGGCCATACCCTTGAATGGATCTTCATGAAAATTGGTCAGAATGTTCACCTTGATGATATCTAGGTCAAGTTCGAAACTGGGTCACGTGCCTTAAAAAACTAGGTCAATAGGTCAAATAATAGAAAAACGTTGTGACCTCTCTAGAGGCCATATTTTTCATGGGATCTGTATGAAAGTTGGTCTGAATGTTTATCTTGATGATATCTAGGTCAAGTTTGAAACTGGGTCAACTGTGATCAAAAACTAGGTCAGTAGGTCTTGAAATAGAAAAACCTTGTGACCTCTCTAGAGGCCATACCCTTGAATGGATCTTCATGAAAATTGGTCAGAATGTTCACCTTGATGATATCTAGGTCAAGTTCGAAACTGGGTCACGTGCCTTAAAAAACTAGGTCAATAGGTCAAATAATAGAAAAACCTTGTGACCTCTCTAGAGACCATATTTTTCAATGGATCTTCATGAAAATTGGTTAGAATTTTTATCTTGATAATATCTAGGTCAAGTTCAAAACTGGGTCACATGAGCTCAAAAACTAGGTCACTATGTCAAATAATAGAAAAAACGACGTCATACTCAAAACTGGATCATGTGGGAAGAGGTGAGCGATTCAGGACCATCATGGTCCTCTTGTTATGAAATTTGGTCAGGATGATTGTCTTAATGAAATCTAGGTCGAATTTGAATATGGGTCATCTGAGGTCAAAAACTAGGTCACTTGGTCAAATCAAAGAAAAAACTTGTATATGTGATAGAGGCTGTAGTTTTCAATTGATCTTCATGAATTTTCGTAAGAATGATTGCCTTGATAAAATCTAGGTCGAGTTTGAACATGGGTCATCTAGGGTCAAAAACTAGGTCATATCATAATCTAAGAAAATGCTTGTTTTATCACAAGAGACCAATTTTTTGGTCCAATCTTAATGAAAATTGGTCAGAATATTTGTTTCCATGAAATCACTAGGTCAAACATGTTTTACACTGTTATGGTGTGTTTCTTAGGTGAGCGACCTAGGGCCATCTTGGCCCTCTTGTTATTAGCTCACCTGCTCAGGTGAGTTACTGTGATCGCTCAATGTCCGTCGTCTGTCAACATTTAGCTTGTGTATGCGATGGAGGCTGTATTTTTCAACTGATCTTCATGAAATTTGGTCAGAAAGATAACATTGATGAAATCTAGGCCAAGTTCAAAAATGGGTCATCTGGATTCAAAAACTAGATCACTAGGTCAAAGCAAAGAAAAACTTGTGTATGCGATAGAGGCTGTATTTTTAGCTCACCTGAGCAATGCTCAGGTGAGTTTTTCTGATCGCTCGATGTCCGTCGTCTGTCGTCTGTCGTCTGTCAACATTTAGCTTGTGTATGCGATAGAGGCTGTATTTTTCAATTAATCTTCATGAATATTGGTCAGAATGATAACCTTGATGAAATCTAGGCCGATTTCAAAAATGGGTCATCTCGGGTCAAAAACTAGGTCACTAGGTCAAATCAAAGAAAAACCTTGTGTATGCGATAGAGGCTGTATTTTTCAATTATTCTTCATGAATATTGGTCAGAATGATAACCTTGATGAAATCTAGGCCGATTTCAAAAATGGGTCATCTCGGGTCAAAAACTAGGTCACTAAGTCAAATCAAAGAAAAACCTTGTGTATGCGATAGAGGCGGTATTTTTCAGTTGATCTTCATGAATTTTGGTCAGAATGATAACCTTGATGAAATCTAGGCCGAGTTCGAAAATGGGTCATCTGGGGTCAAAAACTAGGTCACTAGGTCAAATCAAAGAAAAACCTTGTGTATGCAATAGAGGCTGTATTTTTCAACTGATTTTCATGAAATTTAGCCAGAATGATTACCTTGATAAAATCTAGGCCATGTTCGAAAATGGGTCATCTGGGGTCAAAAACTAGGTCACTAGGTCAAATCGAAGAAAAACATTGTGTATGCAATAGAGGATGTATTTTTCAATTGATCTTCATGAAATTTGGTCAGAGTGATTGCCTTGATGAAATCTAGGTCAAGTTTGAATATGGGTTATCTGAGGTCAAAAACTAGGTCACTAGGTCAAATTAAAGAAAAATCTTGTGTATGCGATACTGTTTTTACATAGTGACAGGGTGAGCTTTTGTGATCGCCCTTCGTCCGTCGTCCGTCCACAATTTCTTGTCTGCACGATAGAGGTTTCATTTATGATTTTATTTTAACCAAACTTGCACACAACTTGTATCACCATAAGATCTCGGTTCCTTTCTTGAACTGGCCAGATCCCATTATGGGTTCCAGAGTTATGGCCCCTGAAAGGGCCAAAATTAGCTATTTTGACCTTGTCTGCACAATAGCAACTTTATTTATGATTTGATTTTTACCAAACTTGCATACAACTTGTATCACCATAAGATCTCGGTTCCTTTCTTGAACTGGCCAGACTCCATTATGGGTTCCAGAGTTATGGCCCCTGAAAGGGCCAAAATTAGCTATTTTGACATTGTCTGCACAGTAGCAGCTTTATTTATGATTTGATTTTTACCAAACTGGCACACAACTTGTATCACCTTAAGATCTTGGTTCCTTTCTTGAACTGGCGAGATTCCATTATGGGTTCCAGAGTTACGGTCCCTGAAAGGGCCAAAATTAGCTATTTTGACCTTGTCTGCACAATAGCAGCTTCATTTATGATTTGATTTTAACCAAACTGGCATACAACTTGTATCACCATAAGATCTTGGTTCCTTTCTTGAACTGGCGAGATTCCATTATGGGTTCGAGAGTTATGGCGCCTGAAAGGGCCAAAATTAGCTATTTTGACCTTGTCTGCACAGTAGCAGCTTTATTTATGATTTGATTTTTACCAAACTGGCACACAACTTGTATCACCATAAGATCTCGGTTCCTTTCTTGAACTGGCCAGATCCCATTATGGGTTCCAGAGTTATGGCCCCTGAAAGGGCCAAAATTAGCTATTTTGACCTTGTCTGCACAATAGCAGCTTCATTTATGATTCGATTTTAACCAAACTTGCACACAACTTGTATCACCACAAGATCTTGGTTCCTTTCTTGAACTGGCCAGATTTCTTCATGGGTTCCAGAGTTATGGCCCCTTAAAGGTCCAAAATTGGCTATTTTTGCTTTTGCAGCCATATAGAGACTTCATTTATGGTTTTATTTGATACAAACTTCCAAAATAACTTCAACAACAATAATTCTTGGATTCCATGACAAATCAGATCCAAGCATAGGTTCAGAGTTATTTTATATCTGATTACCTCCCCTGATTGTAATCAAAATGGATTTATATCGGTAAGTACTTATAGGACTTATTTGAAATTTTATTATTGTTATTAGTTGGACTGAGACAATCAGGGTAGATAACTATGAACTGATTTTATGTCAAATTACCTCCCTTTATTAGCTCATCTGATTTTTTGAAAAAAAATGATGAGTTATTGTCATCACTTGAGCGGTTGTCGGCGTCGGCGTCTGCGTCGGCGTTGCCTGGTTAAGTTTTATGTTTAGGTCAGCTTTTCTCCTAAACTATCAAAGTTATTGCTTTGAAACTTGGAAGACTTGTTCACCATCATAAGCTGACCCTGTATAGCAAGAAACATAACTCCATCTTGCTTTTTGCAAGATTTATGGCCCCTTTTGTACTTAGAAAATATCAGATTTCTTGGTTAAGTTTTATGTTTAGGTCAACTTTTCTCCTAAACTATCAAAGCTATTGCTTTGAAACTTGGAATACTTGTTCACCATCATAAGCAGACCCTGTACATCAAGAAACATAACTCCATCTTGCTTTTTGCAAGAATTATTGCCCCTTTTGGACTTAGAAAATCTGTTTTCTTGGTTAAGTTTTATGTTTAGGTCAGCTTTTATCCTAAACTATCAAAGCTATTGCTTTAAAACTTGCAACACTTGTTCACCATCATAAGCTGACCCTGTACAGCAAGAAACATAACTCCATCCTGCTTTTTGCAAGATTTATGGCCCCTTTTGGACTTAGAAAATATCAGATTTCTTGGTTAAGTTTTATGTTTAGGTCAACTTTTTCTCTTAAACTATCAAAGCTATTGCTTTGAAACTTGGAACACTTGTTCACCATCATAAGCTGACCCTGTACAGCAAGCAACATAACTCCATCCTGCTTTTTGCAATAATTATTGCCCCTTTTGGACTTAGAAAATAATTTTCTTGGTTGAGTATTGTGTTTAAGGCAACTTTTCTCATAAACTATCAAAGCTATTGCTTTAAAACTTGCAACAGTTTTTCACAATCATAAGTGGACACTGTACATCAAGAAACATAACTCTCTCCTGCTTTTTGCAAGAATGATGGCCCTTTTTAGACTTAGAAAATCATGGGTAGGACAATATTTCTATTATACAAAAAAAATCAGATGAGCGTCAGCACCCGCAAGGCGGTGCTCTTGTTTCAAATTAAAATAGGTATATCTCCGTAACTAATGAAGATACTGATCTGAAATTTCATTTATGTCAACAGATTTATTTGGCAGATCCTTCTTTTCTTCACTTACAATAATTTTTTTTTTCTTAATTACTTCCCTTTTACGTTACTATAAATAGCTTATATTTAGTAACTTTTTTATTATTGGCCGTAGGGAAAAACCGAGACCACTTTTCTGTGGTACAACATGGATGGTACCCCCAATTTGTAGGTGTATTTTGACATATCTGTACCTTGTAAGAATTTTTTTTTTCTTTTTGGTTAAATTTCTTCCCTTTGTTGTTACTGTCCTTTGGACTTAGATAATTTTTCTGAGGACCTTCTTGTCCTCAAGTGCAATGATAACAGGTGAGCGATATAGGGCCATCATGGCCCTCTTGTTTTCAATTGATTTTTATGAAATTTGGTCAGGATGATTGCCTTAATGAAATCTAGGTCGAATTTGAATATGGATCATCTGAGGTCAAAAACTACGTCACTTCGTCAAATCAAAGAAAAAACTTGTGTATGTGATAGAGGCTGTATTTTTCAATTGATCTTCATGAATTTTGGTCAGAATGATTGCCTTGATAAAATCTAGGTCGAGTTTGAACATGGGTCATCTAGGGTCAAAAACTAGGTCATATCTAAGAAAATGCTTGTTTTATCGCAAGAGACCAGTTTTTTGGTCCAATCTTAATGAAAATTGGTCAGAATATTTGTTTCCATGAAATCACTAGGTCAAACATGTTTTACACTGTTATGGTGTGTTTCTTAGGTGAGCGACCTAGGGCCATCTTGGCCCTCTTGTTCACTTTATCTTCATAAATTTTGGTCAGAATGATTACCTTGATAAAATCTAGGCCAAATTCGAAAATGGGACATTTGGGGTCAAAAACTAGGTCACTAGGTCAAATAAAAAAAAAACTTGTGTATTCGATAGAGGCTGTATTTTTCAACTGATCTTCATGAAATTTTGTCAGAATGTTTACCTTGATAAAATCTAGGTCAAGTTCGAAAATGGGTCATCTGGGTTCAAAAACTAGGTCACTAGGTCAAAACAAAGAAAAACCTTGTGTATGCAATAGAGGCTGTTTTTTTTCACTTCATCTCCATGAAATTTAGTCGGAATGATTGCCTTGATAAAATCTAGGTCAGTTCTGAATATGGGTCATCTGAGATCAAAAACTAGGTCACTAGGTCAAATCAAAGAAAAACCTTGTGTAAGCGATAGAGGCTGTTTTTTTCAGTTGATCTTCATGAAATTTGGTCAGAATGATTGCCTTGATGAAATCTAGGTTGAATTTGAATATGGGTCATCTGGGGTCAAAAACTAGGTCATTAGGTCATATCAAAGAAAATACTTGTTTAAACTCGAGAGACCACATTTTTGGTCCAATCCTAATGAAAATTGGCCAGAATATTCGTTTCCATGAAATCACGAGGTCAAACATGTTTACACTGTTATGGTGTGTATCTCAGGTGAGCGACCTAGGGCCATCTTGGCCCTCTTGTTATTTATAGAAAATTATACAGACAATAATTTTATTAATGCTCTTAAACTCTAGCAGTTTGCTATGTCAAATATTGTTTTCTGATTATTTCCATTCAACTACTTACTCCATTATTGTGTAAGTGCATCCAATCAGTTTAGCTTTCATACAGAAAAGATATTGAATAAAGATAATTCAGCTTTACCATCATTTTCAGTGAAACTGCTCTCCAGTTTCACCATCACTTGACCCTTGCGACGCATGTAATTGGTCATTATGGACCTGGAACATGATTTAGAGAAACAATGTTTTAGTTCACCTGAGCAAAAAGTCCTGGAGGTGAGCTTTTGTGATCACTCAGCATCTGTTCCTTGCCCATCCACCCACGCTTTCCTTCAAACACTATCTGTGGTGGAAGTTGATGAAATTTGATCAGAATGTTCCTTGCTTTGTGGTCTTCCAAAATTATTATGCCCCCCTTCGAAGAAGGAGGGGTACATTGTTTTGCAGATGTCGGTCTGCCTGTCTGTTGGTCGGTCAGTTGGTCTGTATGTATAGACCAATCCGTTTCCGGATGATAACTCAAGAAAGCTTGGGCCTAGGATCATGAAAATTGATAGTAAGGTTGGTCATCACCTGCAGATGACCCCTATTGATTTTGAGATCTGTATGTCAAAGTTCAAGGCCACAGTGACCCTGAACAGTTAAACTGTTTCCGGATGATAGCTCAAGAACGCTTGGGCCTAGGATCATGAAAGTTGATAGGGAGGTTGGACATGATCAGCAGATGATCCCTATTGATTTTAAGGTCAGTATGTCAAAGATCAGAGTCACCGTGACCAGGAACAGTTAAATGGTTTCCGGATGATAACTAGACTGCTTGGGCCTAGGATCGTGAAAGTTGATAGGGAGGTTGGTCATGACCAGCAGGGAACCCCTATTAATTTTGAGGTCAGTAGGTCAAAGGTCAAAGTCACCGTGACCAGGAACAGTAAAATGGTTTCCCGGCGATAACTCAAGAATGCTTGGGCCTAGGATCAGGAGATTGATCATGACCAGCAGATGACCTCTATTGATTTTGAGGTGATATGGTCAAAGTTCAAGTTCAGATTGGCCAGCAGGGGTTCCACTAGACCTGAAAACCCAAGAGTCCCAGGACCATTGGGCCCAAATTTTGAAGGGTCCTTTTCCAAAATACAGGAGTGTTGTCCCAACACGTCCATATAATTGACTATATTTTTTTATTTAGTAATACGTAGATCTTTACCTGAGAAAACAATAAACCCAAGATCATGTTACAGCATAATAAAAATAACAGTTTCAGGTCATATATTGTAAACTAATATTTATCAAAATTCGTGTTATTTTGATTAGGTTTTTCTCCTATGTTTCATTTAATTTTTAATAACAGAACAGTGCTATAACACTATAAAAATGTATCCAAAATGTACTGTCGGGATACTGGTACACTTTCGGAATGTCATCGGAAAGTAGTTTTTGCTCAGTTTACTTGGCCAACTAAGCTAAATCAGAGATAGTTCCTCAAATAATGATGCTACTTATCATTAAAAACTGCATTGAAAGTCAGTTTTTTTAAGGAATTTTGGAAATATGCATATGACATCGGGTGTAATTAGACTCGTTAACGGACATTATAAACTTATTTTTGCTTTCAAAATTCATCAAAATTTGTGAAGCTTCTTGTTGAAATTACGGTATGATCACTAAGCAATGGTCTAATTTAAAGTTTGCATGAAAAAATCTTGCAGGGCACTTTTCACATGCTCGGTAATCAGCTGCTTACGATAATTTAATAATTGGCGCCTTTTTTGACAGTACACAAGATCAATACGCTTTATCAATTAATTTCAACACTTCATTGATTCTTGTTACCTATGTGCACTCGCCGTGATGTAACTTGCTGATAAAAAAATCAGCGAGGCATGTCTACAGGAGAAAGGGCGGGATTTAGCGGAAGATCAAAGGCAGGAGGGCATGACCGCGAGTGTTTATTTTGGAATACACGTGTCTATCGTGGAAATAGTTTTACTGAAGGAAATGAATGATAAGAGAAAGGATTATCAAAGGAAAATGCCTCCGGGTCCCGAAGGACGCACAGGCAAGTATCATGCCGGGTCCTTTGAGCGTCTTTTGAAAATCTCCCGGGGTCCCGGGTCAAATGGAACCCCTGGGCCAGGAACAGTTAAACGGTTTCTGGACGATAACTTGAGAACGCTTTGGACAAGGGTCATGAAAGATGATGGAGAGGTTCACCATGGCCAGCAGATGACCCCTATTGATTTTAAGGTCAGTAGGTCAAAAGTAAAGGTTACAGTGAACATTTTAACCGTTTCCAGACAATAACTTGAGAACGCTTGGGCCTAGGATCATGAAACATGATAGGGAGGTTGGTCATGACCTATAGATGGCCCCTATAGATTTTGAGGTCTGTAGGCTAAAGGTCAAGGTCACATTGACCCGGAACAGTTGAACCCTTTCTGGACGATACCTTGAGAACGCTTGGGCCTAGGATCACTTAACTTAATAGGGAGGTTGATCATGACCAGCAGATAACCCCTGTTGATTTTGAAGTCAATAGGTCAAAGGTCAATGTCACATTAAACCAGAACAGTAGAATTTTTGTTTACAGTGAGCAAATACTTTGTTACTTGTGCAATTACTGAATGCATCAAGGGGGGCATTTCATGTTCGACGAGCTCTTGTTCAAATGGTTTTGCTTGGTTGCACATAGGGCCACCAGAGATGAAAAATTGAACAAGAGCTGTCACTGTTTGTGACAAAATGTCCCCGAAACAAGCCCAAGAATGCTACAGTTGTCTGTGCAAAAAAAATCACGCATCATTTTGTGACCTTGACCTAAGAGACACGGACCATAAGCATGACACACCCTCTCAATATGGTAAACATTTGTGTCAAATTATTTTCAAATCCCTGATAAATGGCAGAGTTGTGGACCAGACAAGAAACACCTTTGACTTAGTGTGACCTTGACCTTGGAGCTAGGGGTCTGGGTCTTGTGCACGACACGTCATCCCATTATAGGGAACATTTATGCAAAGTAATTTGAAAATCCCTTCAATGGCAGAGTTATGGAGCTGACATGAAACAGACCATATAAACCTTTAACCTCTAAGTGTGACCTTGACCTAAGAGCTAGGGGTCTGGATCTTGCGTCTGACACATCGTCTCATTATGGGGAACATTTATGCCAAGTAATTTCAAAATCCCTTAATGAATGGCAGAGTTATGGACCGGACACGAAACAGACCCAGTTAACCTTTGACTTCTAATTTTGACCTTCGACCTAGGGGCCTGGGTCTTGCGCATGACATGTCGACTCATTATGGTTAACATTTATGTCAAGCTATTTCAAAATCCCTTTATAGATGGCAGAGTTGTGGACCGGACACGAAACAGACCATGTTAATCTGTGACCTTGGAGTTGGGGTTCTGGGTGTTGTGCAGGACACATCGTCTCATTATGGTGAACATTTATGCCAGGTTATTTCAAAATCCCTTTATGGATTGAAGTTACAGCCTGGACAAGAATTTACACAGACATACACACGAATGGACAGTGTGATTTTAATATACCCACCTTCGGGGGCATAAAAATCTTCAAACGACATCTCAACCCTCTGCCAGGTTCTGAAATAATTTCACTCAAAAGGTCCTTCTGTTACTCTCTACTAAGAGATTACAAATTACTACGATTGAAACACTAGCCCAGTGATTTCACACAAATGGTCCTTGTGTGACCCTCTACCAATACAGAGGAACCTGTCTAATCCGAACATGCTCGGACTAGAAAAAAAGTTCGGATTAGACGGGTTTTCGGATTAGAAAGGTTTCTATTTCAGAACGATAAATTAGGCTATTTGTTATACACGATGTGTAGATTTATCTTTTTGTGAAAAGACAAATAAAAAACAGTTAATCATAAGCATTATGTAGATAACTTTAGTGTTATGTAAATTTCATGTTAATTTAACTTAGCAATATCACTTGTAAACATTTTTTCACCACTCATACATTCCAAGAAGGTAGCTAAAAGGAGGATATTTTTACTTGTCTGGTTATTGTAATGGTCCGATTTAGTACCTCATTTAGTGAATCAATTTGCTGCTTTAATGAACAAATTCTACAAAAATGTGTGAGGAAGATACAGATTAATAAGGATCTATTACATTGTCAGTACTTATTGCACATATGTCTATTCTTACAAATTTCTGTTCAAACAAACTACTTAGACTTGTTTCTTTCAAACCTGTGCTAATTGCACACATCTGCAAAGCAAAAATCTGACATGACTTTTGGTTACCAGTGTGGGGGCCTATTTCTGTTGACACTTTTATAAAGAGTAATAGTTAAGATTGTTAACAGACTCAAAAATTACAGAAGTGAGCAAGATTTATATCAGAGACATTGACTAAGGTTCGGATTAGAAGGGTAGATTTTAATGTAATTAGATTTAAAATTCTCAAAAGTCTGTCCGGTTTTCGGAGTAGAGAGGTTTCAGATTACAAGGGTATTTTTACAATAGAGAATGAATAAGAAACAAGAGATCACAGAGTGATCTTGGCGCCCACCAATGTGCCATTTTTGAGTGTTCCAAATTTCAAGACTTATTGACTAGCTCAAGGTCAAATTTCATTACGTACACAACACTGTGCATGTGGTCCGAATTCGAAAGCTGTAGCTTGAGAAATGTGAAAGTAGGTCACTAGATCAATTTCAAGGACAAAATTCTTTGTACACAAAACTATGCATGTGCATCAAGTTTGAAGGCTGTAGTTTGAGAAATCTGAAAGTAGGTCACTAGGTCAATCTTAAGGTCAAAGTTTATTTCAGTACACAAAACTATGCAAGTGGTCCATTTGAAGGCTGTAGCTTGAGAAATGTGAAAGTAGGTCACTAGGTCAAAATCAAGGTCAAATTTTATTTTGGAACACAGAACTATGCATGTGGTCCAAATTTGAAACCTGTACCTTCAAAAATGTGAAAGTAGGTCACTAGGTCAATGTAAAGGTCAAAGTTTGTTTCGGTACACAATCCTATGCATGTGGTCTAAATTTGAAGCCTGTAGCTACAGAAATGTGAAAGTAGGTCACTAGGTCAATCTTAAGGTCAAAGTTAATTTCGGTACACAAAACTATGCATGTGGTCCAAATCTGAAGCCTGTACCTTAAAAAATGTGAAAGTAGGTCACTAGGTCAATCTTAAGGTCAAAGTTTGTTTCGGTACACAAAACTATGCATGTGGTCCAAATTTGAAGGCTGTAGCTTGAGAAATGTGAAAGTAGGTCACTAGGTCAAAATCAAGGTCAAATTTCATTTCGGAACACGAAACTATGCATGTGGTCCAAATTTGATGCCTGTACCTTCAAAAATGTGAAAGTAGGTCACTAGGTCAATGTCAAGGTCAAAGTTTTTTTCAGTGCACAAAACTATGCATGTGGTCCAAATTTGAAGGCTGTAGCTACAGAAATGTGAAAGTAGGTCACTAGGTCAAAATCAAGGTCAACTCATGTCAAGGTTCATCTTGCCACTCAAAACCATACATGTGGTCCAAATTTGAATGTTGTAGGTTATTGACAAGAAGATTTTAAAAGCTTTTCCCTATATAAGTCTATATGAACCATGTGACCCCCAGGGCGGGGCCATATTTGACCCTAGGGGGATAACTTGAATAAACTTGGTAGAGAACCACTAGATGATGCTACATTACAAATGCCAAAGCCCTAGGCTTTGTGGTTTGGACAAGAAGATTTTCAAAGCTTTTCCCTATACAAGTCTATGTAAACCATGTGAACCCCGGGGCGGGGCCATATTTGACCCTAGGGGGATAATTTGAACAATCTTAGTAGAAGACCACTAGATGATGTCACATACAAAATATCAAAGCCCTAGGCCCTGTGGTTTTGAACAAAAGGTTTTTCAAAGTTTTTCCCTATATAAGTCTATATAAACCATGTGACCCCCAGGGCGGGGCCATATTAGACCCCAGGGAAATAATTTGAATCATCTTGGTAGAGGACCACTAGATGATGCTTCATACTGAATATCAAAGCCCTAGGCTCTGTGGTTTTGGACAAGAAGTTTTTCGAAGTTTTTCCCTATATAAATCTATGTAAATTATAGAAATAAACAAAGGGCCATAACTCACTAAATAATTGTTGAACCAGTCTGATTTTCAGGGGGACACAACTAGGGTACCAATACATCATTCTGACAAAGTTTGGTCAAAATCCCCCTGGTAGTTTCTGAGGAGATGCGATAACGAGAAATTGTTAACGGAAGGGACGGACGGAAGGACGACGGACCACGGACGCAGAGTGATTTGAATAGCCCACCATCTGATGATGGTGGGCTAAAAATCATGTGTTTTCCACATAGAATGTGTTAAAGCAAGGCAAAAAGGGTGGACCTGAAATTCATATTAATGGTCTCAGAAAGCACCAGAATGCATATTTTCATGTATATTTAAAAAAAAAACTCTTGGGGTGGGGGTCCCCCAAACCCCCACCCGTCGCTTCGCGAATCACACAAAACTCTGTTTTGGAAACTCAACAGGTATGGCCTTGAGCAGTGTCTGCATTTTGCTTGAAAATTTCCACAGGTATCCTTTGGAAGGATAAAATGTTTGAGAGCTGATGAATTCATGATGTGCACTATGTGTAATACCACGACAGAATGACAAGTTTCAATATCAGTTTTTCTGTACAGTCCTATTTATTAGGTTTAGTGACTAAAATGTTCACTCAGTGATCACACTTAACAGAACTGAATAGGGATTAACACCTGATTGTTTATACAACAATACCTGTCAGCTATTTACTGTCACTGTTAAAATTTCACACGCCCATTGATCAGTAAAAAAGCCAAAGTAATTGAAAGTAATTAGATTTAATTGACAATTACAACCCAAACCTAAGTCAGTAATTAATTAATTTCAGTTACTTCAATTTAGTTTGTGCTTAATTATTCATTATTTTCGATTAGATCAAAATTTGTAATTAATTATAATTATAATTAGGCACATCCCTGATGATCAGACTGCACAGATGTGCAGGCTGATCTTGGTCTGCACTGGTCACAAAGGCAAAATCACTTGCTGGCAGCCGGCTAAAGGTTAAATGACATCTTCTCATGAACCGATGGATAGATTGTAGCATTATTTTTGGGTCCTTTACTCTTTTTGTACAAATGGGGATGATTGGCCCCTTGAAAGGGCCACTAGAACTAAAACAGAAATACCTTTAAACAACAACTTCTCATGAAGTAGAACCAATGGATGGAGATGCTTGGCATGGTAACTTTTCCATATATGGATATAGAAGAAACTTTTTAAAAATCTTCTTGTGTGAAACTGCTGGCCCGATTTTAAATAATTTTGCACAAATATATTGCTCAAATTTTTCTGATTCATCAAAAAACATGACCGCCAGAGGGCGTGGTCACTTTTCATCAATAATTTTAAACATCTCCGGAACCACTGAATGGATTTTGATGAAACTACACAACTGATCTCTGGGTAGCCCTCTTTCAAAGTTCAAATGGTTCTGGTTCATTGAACATAGAGTTTTTTTTGGGTTAAAAAATGATTTTCAGCTATCAAGACTTCTTTTTCTCTGGAGCTTTGATATTTGGCATGCAATAGAAGGGTTTGACTACTACTATTGTCCAAATTATTGCCCTAAGGTCAAAAATGGCCAAACTTGAAGTAGTTGTTCCACATCATCACCCACATCATATAACACAAGGTGCATAACTCTTGCACCAATATTTCTGAAATATGCCCCCTTTTTGCTTAGAATTATACTTATATAGCAGTTTATATTTATCTGTACCTCTCTTATTATTTGATATTTTTTATATTGTGTAGTATTCATCCACCATTGGAGTCGTTATACACTCCAGTGACAGATTTAAATGTTTTTGGTAAACAGGACTGGTGTAACATCAAATACAGCTAAAGTTCCGACTTTGGCTACAAACCACCATTTTTAGCTCACCTGTCACAAAGTGACAAGGTGAGCTTTTGTGATCGCGCAGCGTCCGTCGTCCGTGCGTCCGTCCGTCCGTCCGTGCGTGCGTGCGTAAACTTTTGCTTGTGACCACTCTAGAGGTCACGTTTTTCATGGGATCTTTATGAAAATTGGTCAGAATGTTCCCCTTGATGATATCTAGGTCAAGTTCGAAACTGGGTCACGTGCAGTCAAAAACTAGGTCATTAGGTCTAAAAATAGAAAAACCTTGTGACCTCTCTAGAGGCCATATATTTCACAAGATCTTCACGAAAATTGGTCAGAATGTTCACCTTGATGATATCTAGGTCAAGTTCGAAACTGGGTCACGTGGGGTCAAAAACTAGGTCAGTAGGTCTAAAAATAGAAAAACCTTGTGACCTCTCTAGAGGCCATATTTCTCAATGGATCTTCATGAAAATTAATCAGAATGTTCACCTTGATGATATCTAGGTCAAGTTCGAAACTGGGTCACGTGGGGTTAAAAACTAGGTCAGTAGATCTAAAAATAGAAAAACCTGGTGACCTCTCTAGAGGCCATATTTTTCATGAGATCTTCATGAATATTGGTCAGAATGTTCACCTTGATGATATCTAGGTCAAGTTCGAAACTGGGTCATGTGGGGTCAAAAACTAGGTCAGTAGGTCTAAAAATAGAAAAACCTTGTGACCTCTCTAGAGGCCATATTTCTCAATGGATCTTCATGAAAATTAATCAGAATGTTCACCTTGATGATATCTAGGTCAAGTTCGAAACTGGGTCACGTGGGGTTAAAAACTAGGTCAGTAGATCTAAAAATGGAAAAACCTTGTGACCTCTCTAGAGGCCATATTTTTCATGAGATCTTCATGAATATTGGTCAGAATGTTCACCTTGATGATATCTAGGTCAAGTTCGAAACTGGGTCACGTGGGGTCAAAAACAAGGCCAGTAGATCTAAAAATAGAAAAACCTTGTGACCTCTTTAGAGGCCATATTTCTCAATGGATCTTCATGAAAATTGGTGAGAATGTTCAGCTTGATGATATCTAGGTCAGGTTCGAAATTGGGTCATGTGCGGTCAAAAACTAGATCAGTAGGTCGAAAAATAGAAAAACCTTGTGACCTCTCTAGAGGCCATATTTTTCATGGGATCTTCATGAAAATTGGTGAGAATGTTCACCTTGATGATATCTAGGTCAAGTTTATAAGTGGGTCACGTGCCTTCAAAAACTAGGTCATTAGGTCAAATAATAGAAAAACCTTGTGACCTCTCTAGAGGCCATATTTTTCAATGAATCTTCATGAAAATTGGTCAGAATTTTTTATCTTGATGATATCTAGGTCACATGTGCTCAAAAACTAGGTCACTATGTCAAATAATAGAAATAACGACGTCATACTCAGTTCAACACTGGGTCATATGGGGATAGGTGAGCGATTCAGGACCATCATGGTCCTCTTGTTTTTATGTAGTTATGGCCCCTTTCCAACTTAAAATTTGCCAACTCATGGTTGCCGGACAATAACTCCTGAAAGGCTTCACAGATATAGACAAATTTTGGTATACAGGTGTAACATCATACAAGAGATCACAGAGTGATCTTGGCGCCCACCAATGTGCCATTTTTGAGTGTTCCAAATTTCAAGACTTATTGACAAGCTCAAGGTCAATTTTATTTCTGTACACAACACTGTGCATGTGGTTCAAATTCGAAAGCTGTAGCTTGAGTAATGTGAAAGTAGGTCACTAGATCAATTTCAAGGTCAAAGTTCTTTGTACACAAAACTATGCATGTGCATCAAGTTTGAAGGCTGTAGCTTGAGAAAATTGAAAGTAGGTCACTAGGTCAATCTTAAGGTCAAAGTTTAATTTGGTACACAAAACTATGCAAGTGGTACAAATTAGAAGCCTGTACCTTCAAAAATGTGAAAGTAGGTCACTAGGTCAATGTCAAGGTCAAAGTTTGTTTCGGTACACAATCCTATGCATGTGGTCTAAATTTGAAGCCTGTAGCTACAGAAATGTGAAAGTAGGTCACTAGGTCAATCTTAAGGTCAAAGTTCATTTCGGTACACAAAACTATGCATGTGGTCCAAATTTGAAGGCTGTAGCTTGAGAAATGTGAAAGTAGGTCACTAGGTCAAAATCAAGGTCAAATTTTATTTCAGAATACTGAACTATGCATGTGGTCCAAATTTGAAGCTTGTACCTTCAAAAATGTGAAAGTAGGTCACTAGGTCAATGTAAAGGTCAAAGTTTGTTTCTGTACATAAAACCATGCATGTGGTCCAAATTTGAAGGCTGTAGCTTGAGAAATGTGAAAGTAGGTCACTGGGTCAAAATCAAGGTCAAATTTCATTTCGGAACACAAAACTATGCACGTGGTCCAAATTTGAAGCCTGTACCTTCAAAAATGTGAAAGTAGGTCACCAGGTCAATGTCAAGGTCAAAGTTTTTTCGATACATGAAACTATGCATGTGGTCAAAATTTGAAGGCTGTAGCTTGATAAATGTGGAAGTAGGTCACTAGGTCAAAATCAAGGTCAAATTTCATTTCTGAACATGAAACTATGCATGTGGTCCAAATTTGAAGCCTGTACCTACAAAAAATGTGAAAGTAGGTCACCAGGTCAATGTCAAGGTCAAAGTGTTTTCTGGTGCACAAAACTATGCATGTGGTCCAAATTTGAAGGCTGTATAGCTTGAGAAAATGTGAAAGTAGGTCACTAGGTCAAAATCAAGGTCAAATTTCATTTCTGAACATGAAACTATGCATGTGGTCCAAATTTGAAGCCTGTACCTACAAAAAATGTGAAAGTAGGTCACCAGGTCAATGTCAAGGTCAAAGTTTTTTTCGGTACACAAAACTATGCAGGTGGTCCAAATCTGAAGGCTCTAGCTTGAGAAATGTGAAAGTAGGTCACTAGGTCAAAATCAATGTCAAATTTCATTTTGAAACACGGAACTATGCATATGGTCCAGATTTGACGCCTGTACCTTCAACAAGAGATCACAGAAGGATCTTGGCGCCCACCAATGTGCCATTTTTGAGTGTTCCAAATTTCAAGACTTATTGACTAGCTCAAGGTCAAATTTCATTTCCGTACACAACACTGTGCATATATAGTCCATGCATGTGGTCCAAATTTACAAGCTGTAGCTTGAGAAATGTGAAAGTAGGTCACTAGATCAATTTCAAGGACAAGGTTCTTTGTACACAAAAATATGCATGTGCATCAAGTTTGAAGGCTGTAGTTTGAGAAATTTGAAAGAAGGTCACTAGCTCAATCTTAAGGTGATTATTTCGGTACATAAAACTATGCAAGTGGTCCAAATTTGAAGCCTGTAGCTTGAGAAATGTACAAGTAGGTCACTAGGTCAAAATCAAGGTCAAACTTCATTTCAGAACACAAATCTATGCATGTGGTCCAAATTTGAAGCCTGTACCTTCAAAAATGTAAAAGTAGGTCACTAGGTCAATGTCAAGGTCAAAATTTGTTTCGGTACACAATCTTATGCATGTGGTCTAAATTTGAAGCCTGTAGCTACAGAAATGTGAAAGTAGGTCACTAGGTCAATCTTAAGGTCAAAGTTCATTTCAGTACACAAAACTATGCATGTGGTCCAAATTTGAAGCCTGTAGCTTAAGAAGTGTGGAAGTAGGTCACTAGGTCAAAATCAAGGTCAAATTTCATTTCGGAACACAGAACTATGCATGTGGTCCAAATTTGAAGCCTGTACCTTCAAAAATGTGAAAGTAGGTCACTAGGTCAAAGTTTGTTTCGGTACACAAAACTATGCACGTGGTCCAAATTTGAAGGCTGTAGCTTGAGAAATGTGAAAATAGGTCACTAGGTCAAAATCAAGGTCAAATTTCATTTCAGAACACGGAACTATGCATGTGGTCCAAATTTGAAGCTTGTACCTTCAAAAATGTGAAAGTAGGTCACTAGGTCAATGTCAAGGTTAAAGTTTTTTCAGTGCACAAAACTATGCATGTGGTTCAAATTTGAAGGCTGTAGCTACAGAAATGTGAAAGTAGGTCACTAGGTCAAAATCAAGGTCAACTCATGTCAAGGTTCATCTTGCCACTCACAACCATACATGTGGTCCAAATTTTAATGTTGTAGGTTATTGACAAGAAGATTTTCAAAGTTTTTCCCTATATAAGTCTATATGAACCATGTGATCCCCAGGGCTGGGCCGTATTTGACCCTACGGGGATAATTTGAATAAACTTGGTAGAGAACCACTAGATGATGCTACATTACAAATGCCAAAGCCCTAGGCTTTGTGGTTTGGACAAGAAGATTTTCAAAGTTTTTCCCTATATAAGTCTATGTAAACCATGTGACCCCCGGGGCGGGGCCATATTTGACCCTAGGGGGATAATTTGAATAATCTTAGTAGAAGACCACTAGATGATGTCACATACAAAATATCAAAGCCCTAGGCCCTGTAGTTTTGAACAAGAGGTTTTTCAAAGTTTTTCCCTATATAAGTCTATATAAACCATGTGACCCCCGGGGCGGGGCCATATTAGACCCCAGGGAAATAATTTGTAACATCTTGGTAGAGGACCACTAGATGATGCTTCAAACCAAATATCAAAGCCCTAGGCTCTGTGGTTTTGGACAAGAAGATTTTCAAAGTCTTTCCCTATATAAATCTATGTAAATTATAGAAATAAACAAAGGGCCATAACTCACTCATAAATTGTTGAACCAGTCTGATTTTCAGGGGGACACAACCAGTGTATCAATACATCATTCTGACAAAGTTTGGTCAAAATCCCCCTGGTAGTTTCTGAGGAGATGCGATAACGAGAAATTGTTAACAGACGGAAGGACGGACGGACCACGGACGCAGAGTGATTTGAATAGCCCACCATCTGATGATGGTGGGCTAAAAATGTGAAAGTAGGTCACCAGGTCAATGTCAAGGTCAAAGTTTTTTCCGGTGCACAAAACTATGCATGTGGTCCAAATTTGAAGGCTGTAGCTACAGAAATGTGAAAGTAGGTCACTAGGTCAAAATCAAGGTCAACTCATGTCAAGGTTCATCTGCCACTCAAAAATATACATGTGGTCCAAGTTTGAATGTTGTAGTTATTGACAAGAAGATTTTAAAAGCTTTTCCCTATATAAGTCTATATGAAGCATGTGACCCCCGGGGCAGGGCCATATTTGACCCTAGGGGGATAATTTGAACAAACTTGGTAGAGAACCACTAGATGATGCTACATTACAAATATCAAAGCCCTAGGCTTTGTGGTTTGGACAAGAAGATTTTTAGCCCACCATCATCAGATGGTGGGCTATTCAAATCACTCTGCGTCCATGGTCCGTCGTCCTTCCGTCCGTCCGTCCGTCATTCCATTAACAATTTCTCGTTATCGCATCTCCTCAGAAACTACAAGGGGGATTTTGACCAAACTTTGTCAGAATGATGTATTGGTACCCTTGTTGTGTCCCTCTGAAAATCAGACTGGTTCAACAATTTTTGAATGAGTTATGGCCCTTTGTTTATTTCTATAATTTACATAGATTTATATAGGGAAAAACTTTGAAAATCTTCTTGTCCAAAACCACAGAGCCTAGGGCTTTGATATTTGGTATGAAGCATCATCTAGTGGTCCTCTACCAAGATGATTCAAATTATTTCCCTGGGGTCTAATATGGCCCCGCCCCTGGGGGTCACATGGTTTATGTAGACTTATATAGGGAAAAACTTTGTAAAACCTCTTGTTCAAAACCACAGGGCCTAGGGCTTTGATATTTTGTATGTGACATCATCTAGTGGTCTTCTACTAAGATTGTTCAAATTATCCCCCTAGGGTAAAATATGGCCCCGCCCTGGGGGTCATATGGTTTACATAGACTTATATAGGGAAAAACGTTGAAAATCTTCTGGTCCAAACCACAAAGCCTAGGGCTTTGGCATTTGTAATGTAGCATCATCTAGTGGTTCTCTACAAAGCTTGTTCAAATTATCCCCAAAAGGTCAGATATGGCCCCGCCCTGGGGGTCACATGGTTCATATAGACTTGTATATGGAAAAGCTTTTAAAATCTTCTTGTCAATAACTTACAACATTCAGATTTGGACAACATGTATGGTTTTGAGTGGCAAGATGAACCTTGACAAGAGTTGACCTTGATTTTGACCTAGTGACCTACTTTCACATTTCTGTAGCTACAGCCTTCAAATTTGGACCACATGCATAGTTTTGTGCACTGAAAAAAACTTTGACCTTGACATTGACCTAGTGACCTACTTTCACATTTTTGAAGGTACAGGCTTAAAATTTGGACCACATGCATAGTTTCGTGTTCTGAAATGAAATTTGACCTTGATTTTGACCTAGTGACCTACTTTCACATTTCTCAAGCTACAGCCTTCAAATTTGGACCACATGCATAGTTTTGTGTACCGAAACAAACCTTGACCTTTACATTGACCTAGTGACCTACTTTCACATTTTTGAAGGTACAGGCTTCAAATTTGGACCACATGCATAGTTTCGTGTTCTGAAATGAAATTTGACCTTGATTTTGACCTAGTGACCTACTTTCACATTTCTCAAGCTACAGCCTTCAAATTTGGACCACATGCATAGTTTTGTGTACCGTAACAAACCTTGACCTTTACATTGACCTAGTGACCTACTTTCACATTTTTGAAGGTACAGGCTTCAAATTTGGACCACATGCATAGTTCTGTGTTCCGAAATAAAATTTGACCTTGATTTTGACCTAGTGACCTACTTTCACATTTCTCAAGCTACAGCCTTCAAATTTGGACAACTTGCATAGTTTTGTGTACCGAAATGAACTTTGATCTTAAGATTGACCTAGTGACCTACTTTCACATTTCTGTAGCTACAGGCTTCAAATTTAGACCACAAGCATAGGATTGTGTACCGAAACAAACTTTGACCTTGACATTGACCTAGTGACCTACTTTCACATTTTCGAAGGTACAGGCTTTGAATTTGGACCACATGCATAGATTTGTGTTCTGAAGTGTAATTTGACCTTGATTTTGGCCTAGTGATCTACTATCACATTTCTCAAGCTACAGCCTTCAAATTTAGACCACTTGCATAGTTTTGTGTACCGAAATAAACTTTGCCCTTAAGATTGACCTAGTGACCTACTTTCAGATTTCTCAAACTACAGCCTTCAAACTTGATGCACACGCATAGTTTTGTGTACAAAGAACTTTGTCCTTGAAATTAATCTAGTGACCTACTTTCACATTTCTCAAGCTACAGCTTTGCTAATTTGGACCACATGCACAGTGTTGTGTACGGAAATGAAATTTGACCTTGAGCTAGTCATTAAGTCTTGAAAATCGGAACACTCAAAAATGGCACATTGGTGGGCGCCAAGATCACTCTGTGATCTCTTGTCAAAGTTTTCTCCTATATAAGTCTATGTAATCCAAATGACCCCCTGGGCGGGGCCATATTTGACCCTAGGGGTATAATTTGAACAATCTTAGTCGAAGACCACTAGATGATGTCACATACAAAATATCAAAGCCCTAGGCCCTGTGGTTTTGGACAAGAGGTTTTTCAAAGTTTTTCCCTATATAAGTCTATATAAACCATGTGACCCCCAGGGCGGGGCCATATTTGACCCCAGAGAAATAATTTGAATCATCTTGGTAGAGGACCACTAGATGATGCTTCATACCAAATATCAAAGCCCTAGGCCCTGTGGTTTTGGACAAGAAGGTTTTCAAAGTTTTTCCCTATATAAATCTATGTAAATTCTAGAAATAAACAAAGGGCCATAACTCACTCATAAATTGTTGAACCAGTCTGATTTTCAGGGGGACACAACTAGGGTACCAATACATCATTCTGACAAAGTTTGGTCAAAATCCCCCCCAGTAGTTTCTGAGGAGATGCGATAACGAGAAATTGTTAACGGCCGGCCGGACGCAGAGTGATTTTAATAGCCCACCATCTGATGATGGTGGGCTAAAAATAGACGCAGACACCAGATGTCAGTCTGTGCAGAAATACATATACGTCCCTGGGAAAGCATTTCAAAAATGAAAATCGTGTGTTAACAGCATGTGAATTGCCTTGTTTGCACACGGTTTTTCTCCCATTAATACATGGGCGGATCCAGCGAAAAAAGTAGTTTTTATGCAAGAATGGTGAAAAAACAGGCATTAACTGTTACCAAGGTGTATGATCAAACCTAATTTTGTGGATGAAACTCGCTTCTTTTACGGCTATGCACCTAACTTTCACTGTATGATTTGGATAAACAAGGAAAGTCGGAATTGTCATGACCTCATTTATCATCCATTTATGCTTAAGGTTACCTTTATTTTATAACTGAAATGATGTTGTGGAACATCTTCATATTGTTTGCAACAGGTACAAATTTTTTCAAAGATTTGCATTAAATATGGCAAATAAAGCATTTTTTGATTCCTGTTACCTCGGAAGAGGACGTGTGCTAAAATGCTTTGATTATACCATCTACGCAAGAACATTAAGAAACGCAGTTACCAATTGCAAAATATATTTTTTCTAATGTTCTTCTGGCTAGTGGCACCTATATTGTATTTGCTTTGGTGTAACTGTAGATAATGGGTGACTGCGTTTTGCTATGCTCAATGCCTTTAGTGGGTTTTACCTTTTTATAGGTCTTATTTCCTTAAACTTGTTTTTGATAGCATATATTCCATAAAAAGGAACTTGTGAGGTGATGCATATGTTACATGTATCTTTTCAAATTAACTGAGGTGCCTTAAGTGTTCACCCTTAAAATGTAGGAGCCTGGTATTTAGGACATTCTGTCTTTACTTCACTACAAACAAAAACGAACATAACGTTCTTGTTTTGAAACGCGTAAGTTGATAAAATTGTACATATAATTGCAGAAAAGGGCACTGAAATGAACATGAATGTTAAAAAAAACGAGATCACAGAGTGATCTTAGCGCCCACCAATGTGCCATTTTTGAGTGTTCCAAATTTTAAGACTAACTGACTACCTCAAGGTCAAATTTCATTTCCGTACACAACACTGTGCATGTGGTCCAAATTCGAAAGCTGTAGCTTGAGAAATGTGAAAGTAGGTCACCCGGTCAATGTCAAGGTCAAAGTTTGTTTCGGTACACAATCCTATGCATGTGGTCTAAATTTGAAGCCTGTAGCTACAGAAATGTGAAAGTAGGTCACTAGGTCAATCTTAAGGTCAAAGTTCATTTTGGTACACAAAACTATGCAAGTGGTCCAAATTCGAAGGCTGTAGCTTGCGAAATGTAAAAGTAGGTCACTAGGTCAAAATCAAGGTCAAATTCTATTTCGGAATACAAAACTATGCATGCGGTCCAAATTTGAAGCTTGTACCTTAAATATGTGAAAGTAGGTCACTAGGTCACTGTAAAGGTCAAAGTTCATTTTGGTACAAAAACTATGCAAGTGGTCCAAATTTGAAGGCTGTAGCTTGAGAAATGTAAAAGTAGGTCACTAGGTCAAAATCATGGTCAAATTCTATTTCGGAATACAAAACTATGCATGTGGTCCAAATTTGAAGCCTGTACCTTAAAAATGTGAAAGTAGGTCACTAGGTCAATGTGAAGGTCAAAGTTTTTTTCGGTACACAAAACTATGCATGTGGTCCAAATTTGAAGGCTGTAGCTTGAGAAATGTGAAAGTAGGTCACTAGGTCAAAATCAATGTCAAATTTCACTTAGAAACACGGTACTATGCATATGGTCCAAATTTGACGCCTGTACCTTCAAAAATGTGAAAGTAGGTCACTAGGACATCAAGGTCAAAGTTTTTTCCAGTGCACAAAACTATGCATGTGGTCCAAATTTGAAGGCTGTAGCTACAGAAATGTGAAAGTAGGTCACTAGGTCAAAATCAAGGTCAACTCATGTCAAGGTTCATCTTGCCGCTCAAAAATATACATGTGGTCCAAATTTGAAGGCTGTAGCTACAGAAATGTGAAAGTAGGTCACTAGGTCAAAATCAAGGTCAACTCATGTCAAGGTTCATCTTGCCACTCAAAAATATACATGTGGTCCAAATTTGAATGTTGTAGTTATTGACAAGAACATTTTAAAAGCTTTTCCCTATATAAGTCTATATGAACCATGTGACCCCCAGGGCGGGGCCATTTTTGACCCTAGGGCGATAATTTGAACAAACTTGGTAGAGAACCACTAGATGATGCTACATTACAAGTATCAAAGCCTTAGGCTTTGTGGTTTGGACAAGAAGATTTTCAAAGTTTTTCCTTATATAAGTCTATGTAAACCATATGACCCCAGGGCGGGGCCATATTTGACCCTAGGAGTAAAATATGAACAATCTTAGTTGAAGACCACTAGATGATGTCACATACAAAATATCAAAGCCTAGGCCCAGTGGTTTTGGACCAAGGGGTTATTCAAAGTTTTTCCCTATATAAGTCATTATAAACTATGTGACCCCAGGGCGGGGCCATATTTGACCCCAGAGAAATAATTTGAATCATCTTGGTAGAGGACCACTAGATGATGCTTCAAACCAAATATCAAAGCCTAGGCTCTGTGGTTTTGGATAAGAAGGTTTTCAAAGTTTTTCCCCTATATAAATCTATGTAAAATATAGAAATAACAAAGGGCCATAACTCACTCAAAAATTTGTTGAACCAGTCTGATTTTCAGGGGGACAAAACTAGGGTACCAAAACATCATTCTGACAAAGTTTGGTCAAAATCCCCCAGTAGTTTCTGAGGAGATGCGATAACGAGAAATTGTAACGGACGGACGGAATGACGGAAACGGACGGACCACGGACGCAGAGTGATTTTAATACCCCCACCTCTGATGATGGTGGGCAAAAAAGAGGGTCATAATGACCCTGGATCACTCACCTCAGTAATATGAGTTACATATTTCAAATGTCAAACTGATGCTAAAATATTAAGAAAGTAGGTCATATTCATGGTCACTTAAAGTCAGGTTTAATATTTTTGAAAACCAGCTAACAGTTTCTGAGATTTTTAAAGATTTTCATTTCAGTTGCCATGGCAACCGTAGTTCTGATTGCATTTTAATTCTTTGGGCAATTCTGAAAGGGGGCCACCCAAGGATCATTTCTGTGAAGTTTGGTGTAAATCTGCACAGTGGTTTTGAAATTTTTGAAATTTACAATATAGCCATTGAGGGAAAATTAGCCCCACTCTCTGGCGGCCATGTTTTTTACTGAAATAGAATGGCAGAAGCAATTTTGATACAGGGTCACCTAGAGATCATTTCTACAAAATATTTTTGAAATCTGGCTGTTTCTGAGAAGATTTTTAAAGATTTTCCTTTTGGTTGCCATGGAAACCACAGTTCTGAATGGATTTTACTTCTATGGGCAATTTTGAAAATGGGGGGGGGGGGAATCCAAGGATCATTCCAGTGAAGTTTGGTGTAAATCTGCCCAAGAGTTTTGAAGATTTTATTAGAAATTGTTGACAGTTGAATGACGGAGATCAAGCGGTCACAAAAGCTTTTGGCTCAGGTGAGCTAAAAATGGTTATAATACACTGCTCCCATATGTGCATAGCAGTACTCCCATTGTGCGGCTTATTTCTCAAAAGTTGCTGAATATATTCACCTGTCCTGGGAGTTCCTTATGTTCCATGGTAGTATGTGTATAGTCAACTTACGTATGTCGATTGATATTTTTGGATGATTTCATTTGCTGTTCCATGAGTATTCTTTCTTTCCATCCGAATAAGTGATGTGCTTTCCATCCGAATAAGTGATGTGCTTTCCATCCGAATAAGTGATGTGCTTATCCAAGAAAGGCACTGTAAGCGTTACCCATGAAATATAGGTTTGATCATACAAGATTACTGAAAACAATATGACCTGTTGCATATCACACTCTGTTTTATCTTATCAGATGAGGATCTGTGTACTTGTACATACTGAGTAGTAAATATATATAGATTATGCCAGCCCAACTTGAAATTTCAGAGGAGTGGAAACACAGGAGTCAAATCAAATTCTTACATGATTTTGCTATATTTTTTTAATAGCACATATACTGTATCAAATGTTACCAGTTTCGAGAAACCTGCTCCAAATAAATATATTATTCATCTATTAATACAAAATAATTTTAAATACAGTCAGGCAGTAATATTTTAACTAATACTTAAACATGAACTTGCTTCTATATTCCTTTGTTGCCAGAGGCATATCTGACAAACAAAAAATTGAACTGCTAATTTGTTTTCTTCAGCTTCAACTGCCCAAGACATTTTTAGGATGTGTTACTTCACAAATAGCACTTTTATCACATGTCAGCACTGCAAACTTGTTTTTTGTTTGTTTATTTATAGAAAGCATTAATTGCCCGAGCAATAACAAGTCTTCTGATTTCACTGGTCCCTGCTCCTATCTCATACAGCTTGGCATCACGTAAAAACCTGCCAGTTGGATAGTCGTTGATGTACCCATTTCCACCTGAAAATAAAAGAGAAACCTTTTTTGAGTATGCCCATAAGAAATTATTTAACTTGACCTACAAATATAAACAAATAACTTCCTCCAGAATGTTTGTTTCATGTAGACAGTCTTGTTTAATATGAACTTGCAGTGGAAAATTAAATAAACACAAAAGTACCTCCTAACTGTACTAAAATCAATTTGTTCCCTTCAATAACTAACAATTCCTGCCCACAGGAGGTTGGAGGTTGAGAAAGTCTTTCAGCAAATGGTTTCACACTAGTCTTCATTCCCAATTATCCTGGGTTGGGCTCGAGTTTTCTGTCTTTCAGAAGAATAGTTTCATTATTCAGAAACTGAAACTGTTTCATCTACATTCTGTAGGTTCCCAGTGCATACCTCTACCTTCATCTACATTCTGTAGGTTCCCAGTGCATACCTCTACCTTCATCTACATTCTATAGGTTCCCAGTGCATATCTCTACCTTCATAGGTTCCCAGTGCATACCTCTACCTTCATCTACATTCTATAGGTTCCCAGTGCATATCTCTACCTTCATAGGTTCCCAGTGTATACCTCTACCTTCATCTACATTCTATAGGTTCCCAGTGCATACCTCTACCTTCATCTACATTCTCTAGGTTCCCAGTGCATACCTCTACCTTCATCTACATTCTCTAGGTTCCCAGTGCATACCTCTACCTTCATCTACATTCTATAGGTTCCCAGTGCATACCTCTACATTCTCTAGGTTCCCAGTGCATACCTCTACCTTCATCTACATTCTGTAGGTTCCCAGTGCATACCTCTACCTTCATCTACCTTCTATAGGTTCCCAGTGCACTAGGGGTAGAGCGTCCGCTTCGAGTTTGGGTGGTCGTGGGTTCGATCCCCGGCCGCGTGTATCATACCAAAGACGTAAAAAATGGTCCTAGTAGCTTCCTCGCTTGGTGCTCAGCATTAAGGGGATAGTGCTAGGACTGGTCAGCCCGGTGTCAGTTTAATGTGACTGGGTGGGGTATAATGCCACGAGTCTACGGCGTGATATTCCAGCGAAGCAGCACTATAAAGTTGGGCATTGTGCTCACTGCTACAAGTAGACACCGTCGTTTATATGATTGAAATTTTTTTGAAAAAGACGTTAAAGGCCGGGGTCTGATTTAGTGAATTTACTGAATTACTGGCCGGCAGGCAATTAAGCATATATGCATTAGGGGAGGAGCTTTACTACCTATGAGAGAGTCGGCAGACGACTGTAATCTGATCATGTAAACACAGAATTCATGTGCTTGATATCTAAAAGCATCTAATTCATGTTTTTCAGTTTTGTTTTTTTCTTGTACCAGAATGAAACACTGGAATTATGTGATTTTTCCCAAAAAGTTTTTCTACATGTATGATGTAGTTATTGCCTCATATTCTTTTCTTTCCTTGCTGTAACAATTTAAGTCCCATCTACATCACCAAGTAACTGCAAAAATTTTGCATTGTGTTCTTTAATACTCAAGTAAATGTCTACAGAAATAACTTGATACACATCAGAAAAGAATGTCCCTTAATTTTGATAAATGCCATTCAATTGACAAATGGAAGGTAAACAAAATGCTGTGCAAGTGATGTTGGAATAGGATAAATTTACTAATTGGTTCCATTAAAAAAATTATGTTTAAATGTTTAAATTTTCTACAAAAAAAATGACAAGTCTTAGTGCATTGCTGTGTATTGTTATCAATAAATGAGAAGATAGATGTTTAATTTCCATTCCTGAAAGCCATAATTTTTGGGACAATATAGTTTTCTATGTAATTCAGTAATACATCTTCATAAACATGTGAATGTTAAATGACAGTAGAGAGTGTGACTCATACAACTGCTGTTTCATGATTAGCTCTCAGCCAATGGAGAAGCTGCCAATCATCTGAGAGTTAAATTCAAATATTGTAGCAGACAACCCTTATTTTTTCCGGAAAGTACACTTCTAGATAATCATTAAACATATTTTTTTCAAAACATAACAATGGTGCTGAAGAAGACTTGTGCAAAATTTCAAAAAGATCTGTGCTCTAATTTCTTTGAAATTTTGATATAAACATCTAATGTTGCTTGCTCACTGTACACAAAAAGAATGGCCATTTCTCTACCTGAATCCTTTTTATAGTTCTTCCCCAGCCTTTAAACCCGAACACACACACACCTCTACCCTTTATCTACATTCTATAGGTTCCCAGTGCTACCTTCCTCATCTCCTTTTTTATTTTTTGGTTTAAGTTTTCATACCTTTACCTCACCTCAAAGTGTTCTTGCTTCTTTCCAAATTTCTTTTTGAAACTAATCTGTCTGAGTTTTTTGCCCGGAAGGTGGGCATATTAAAATCGCCACTGTCCGTCCGTGGGGTTTTGGCGCCATAAAATATCTTGTCCAGGCCGAAATTTCAACATTAGGGTTTTATCAAGTTTTTTTTCCCGGGGGTTAATGAAAAATCCCCCTAAAACATCCTAGCACTGGCTAAAGAAAAAACATTTTTTTTACAGAAGGGGTCTTTTACAAACCCCAAAAAAGGCCCAAAAGGAAAACAAAATTTTAGAAACAAGGGGGCCCATGGGGCCCATATCGCTCACCTTTTAAATAAATTGCATTTTTAAAAGGAAAAAGGTCCCGGGAAAAAAAACTTTTTCCCAAAGGGCGGGAACAACAAAGGGGGAAAGAAATTTAACCAAAAAAAAAAAAAAATTTTTTTTAAAATTACAGAATGTCAAAAAGAGGGCCATGGGCCCCCTATTTCCCCCTTTTTATCTTTGGCACTTGAGGACAAAAGGTCCCAAAAAAAAAATATCTAAGTCCAAAGGACAGAAAAACAAAAGGAAAAAATTTAAACCCAAAAAAGAAAAAAAAAATTCTTAAAAGGGTACAGAAAACCCAAAAACACAAAAAATTTGGAGGTACCCCCCATGTTGAACCACAGAAAAGGGTTTTTCAGTTTTTTTTAACGGCCAAAAAAAAAAAAAGGGACTAAAAAAAAGGCTATTTTTTAGTAACGAAAAAAGGGGAAGAAATTAAAAAGAAAATTTTTGAAAGGGATAAAAAAAAGAAGGGATTGCCAAAAAATTTTTAACATAAATGAAATTTCAGATCAGTACCCTTCATTGGGTTACGGGATAACCCTTTTAAAATTTAAAAAAAATTAAAAGGGGGGTAATTTAAACAAAAAAATCAGCCCCATAGTTATAAACCCTGATTGCCTGGGCCCCACTAAGGGGAAAATTAAGAAATTTCAAATAAGCCCCTGTAAGTACTTACTAAATAAAAATTCCTTTTTGGGACTACAATCGGGGGGGGTAATCAGAAAAAAAAAAAACTCTGGAACTACAAATTTGGATCTGTTTTTGTCATGGAATCCAAATTTATTGTTGTTGAAGATTTTTTTGGAAAAGTTTGAAATCAAATAAAACCAAAAATTAATTTTTTAAAGGCTGCAAAGCCAAAAACCCAAATTTTTGGGACATTTGGGGGCCCAAAATCGGGAAAACCCATGAGGGAATCTTTTCCTTTTAAAAAAGGAACCAAGATCTTGGGGGTGAACAAGTTTTTTGGGGCAAGTTTGGTTAAAAATAAAATTTTCATAAATAAAGGGTGCTAATTGTGAGACAAGGTAAAAAATAGCAAATTTTTGGGCCCCTTCGGGGGCCCATAACTCGGGAACCCCCATTAGGGATTGGGCCCGGGTTTTCAAAAAAGGGAAATGAGATTTTAAAGGGAAACACAATTTTTGGTGCAAGTTTGAATTAAATTTCAAATCATAAATGAACCCTGCTTTTTGTGCAAAAAGGGGCCCAAAAAACTAATTCGGGTTTCCTTTCAGGGGCCATAAATCGGGAACCCCATAAGGGAAATTTGGGCCATTCAAAAAGGAACCAAGATCTTAGGGGTTGTACAATTGTTTTCCATTTTGGGGAAAAATAAAAATAAATAAATAAAGTGCTATTGTGCAGAAAAGGTCAAAATAGCTGTTTTTTGGGCCCTTTCAGGGGCCATAACCCCCGGGAAACCCCAAAAATGGGATCGGGCCCCGGTTAAAGAAAGGAACCGAAAATTTATGGTATACAAGTTGTGTGTAATTTGGTTAAAAAAAAAAATCTTTAAAAAGGGAAAACCACTATCGGCAAACAAGAAATTTTGCGGAGGGACGACGTACAAAGGGGTTTGACCCAAAAAAAAGGGGCTCCCCTTGTAAATGTGACAGGTGGCTAAAAAAAATTTGGAGGTACCATCCATTTTGGAAACCAGGGCCCAATAAAAAAAAAAATTTTCTAAAAATAAGTTTTTTTTAAAGAAAAGTAAAAAGGGAAAGGGTTTTTAAAAAGAAAATTATTGTAAGTGAAAAAAAAGAAGGATCGGCCCAAAAAAATCTGTTACATAAATTTAAATTTCAGATCGTATCTTCATTGTTTCGGAGATATACCCATTTTTAAATTTTAAATTTAAAAGGGGGGTAAATTTTACATAAAACATCCAAAAGTTATCTACCCCGATTGGACAGTCCAAAATAATGGGCAATAAATGAAATTTCAAAAATTTAAAAACCCATAAGAACTTACTGATATAAATCCATTTTGATTACAATCAGGGGAGGTAATCAGATATAAATAACCTGGAATCTGATTTGTCATGGAATCCAAATTTATTGTTGCTGAAAAATTTTTTGGAAGTTTGTACCCAAATAAAACCTTAAACGAAGTCTCTATATGGCTGCAAAAGCCAAAATAACAATTTTGGACCTTTAGGGGGCCTAATTTCTGGAACCCATGATGGAATCTGGCCAGTTCAAAAAGGAACCCAAAGGGATCTTGTGGTGATACAAATTGTGTGCAAGTTTGGTTAAAATCAAATCATAAATGAAGCTGCTATTGTGCAGACAAGGTCAAAATAGCTTATTTTGGACCTTTCAGGGGCCATAACTCTGATACCCATTATAGAATCTGACCGGTTCAAAAATGGAACTGAGACCTTATGGCGACACAAGTCTTGTGCAAGTTTGATTAAATTCAAATCATAAATGAAGCTGCTATTGTGCAGACAAGGTCAAAATAGCTAATTCTGGCCCTTTCAGGGGCCATCACTCTTGAACCCATAATGGGATCTCGCCAGTTCATAAAAGGAACCAAGATCTTATAGTGATACAAGTTGTGTGCAAGTTTGGTTAAAATAAAATCATAAATGAAGCTGCTATTGTGCAGACAAGGTCAAAATAGCTAATTCTGGCCCTTTCAGGGACCATAACTCTGGAACCCATAATTAAATCTGGCCAGTTCAAGAAAGGAACCAAGATCTTATGGTGATACAAATGGTGTGCCAGTTTGGTAAAAATCAATTCATAAATAAAGCTGCTATTGTGCAGACAAGGTCAAAATAGCTAATTTTGGCCCTTTCAGGGGCCATAACTCTGGAACCCATATTGGGATTGGCCAGTTCAAAAAGGAACCAAGATCTTTGCGGTGATACAATTTGTGTGCAAGTTTGGTTAAAATCAAATCATAAATGAAGCTGCTATTGTGCAGACAAGGTCAAAATAGCAAAATTTTGGACCTTTCGGGGCCATAACTCTAAAACCCATTAGGGAAATCTGACCGGTTAAAAAAAGGAACTGAGACCTTATGGCGACACAAGTTTTGTGCAAGTTTGATTAATCAAATCTTAAATGAAGTTTGCTATTGTGCAGACAAGGTCAAAATAGCAAATTTTCTGGCCCTTTCAGGGGCCATAACTCTGGAACCCTAATGGGATCTCGCCAGTTCATGAAAGGAACCAAGAGCTTATAGTGATACAAGTTGTGTGCAAGTTTGGTTAAAATAAAGTCATAAATGAAGTGCTATTGTGCAGACAAGGTCAAAATAGCTAATTTTTGGCCTTTCCAGGGGCCATACTCTGGAACCCATAATGGAATCTGGCCAGTTCAAAAAAGGGAACCAAGATCTTAGGGTTTGATACAAATGGTGTGCCAGTTTGGTAAAATCAATTCATAAATAAAGCTGCTATTGTTGCAGACAAGGTCAAAATAGCTAATTTTGGCCCTTTCGGGGGCCCAAATTAACTCGGGAACCCATATTGGGATCTGGCTAGTTCAAGAAAGGAACCAAGATCTTGCAGTGATACAAGTTGTGTGCAAGTTTGGTTAAAATCAAATCATAAATGAAGCTGCTATTGTGCAGACAAGGTCAAAATAGCTAATTTTGGACCTTTCAGGGGCCATAACTCTAAAACCCATTATGGAATCTGACCGGTTCAAAAAAGGAACTGAGACCTTATGGCGACACAAGTTTTGTGCAAGTTTGATTAAATCAAATCATAAATGAAGCTGCTATTGTGCAGACAAGGTCAAAATAGCTAATTCTGGCCCTTTCAGGGGCCATAACTCTGGAACCCATAATGGGATCTCGCCAGTTCATGAAAGGAACCAAGAGCTTATAGTGATACAAGTTGTGTGCAAGTTTGGTTAAAATAAAGTCATAAATGAAGCTGCTATTGTGCAGACAAGGTCAAAATAGCTAATTCTGGCAAAATTCAGGGGCCATAACTCTGGAACCCATAATGGAATCTGGCCAGTTCAAGAAAGGAACCAAGATCTTATGGTGATACAACTTGTGTGCCAGCTTGGTAAAATCAATTCATAAATAAAGCTGCTATTGTGCAGACAAGGTCAAAATAGCTAATTTTGGCCCTTTCAGGGGCCATAACTCTGGAACCCATATTAGGATCCGGCCAGTTCAAGAAAGGAACCAAGATCTTGTGGTGATACAAGTTGTGTGCAAGTTTGGTGAAAATCAATTCATAAATAAAGCTGCTATTGTGCAGACAAGGTCAAAATAGCTAATTTTGGCCCTTTCAGGGGCCATAACTCTGGAACCCATATTAGGATCCGGCCAGTTCAAGAAAGGAACCAAGATCTTGTGGTGATACAAGTTGTGTGCAAGTTTGGTGAAAATCAAATCATAAATGAAGCTGCTATTGTGCAGACAAGGTCAAAATAGCTAATTTTGGACCTTTCAGGGGCCATAAGTCTGAAACCCATTATGGAATCTGACCGGTTCAAAAAAGGAATTGAGACTTTATGGCGACACAAGTTTTGTGCAAGTTTGATTAAATTCAAATCATAAATGAAGCTGCTATTATGCAGACAAGGTCAAAATAGCTAATTCTGGCCCTTTCAGAGGCCATAACTCTGGAACCCATAATGGGATCTCGCCAGTTCATGAAAGGAACCAAGATCTTATAGTGATACAAGTTGTGTGCAAGTTTGGTTAAAATAAAATCATAAATGAAGCTGCTATTGTGCAGACAAGGTCAAAATAGCTAATTCTGGCCCTTTCAGGGGCCATAACTCTGGAACCCATAATGGAATCTGGCCAGTTCAACAAAGGAACCAAAATCTTATGGTGATACAAGTTATGTGCCAGTTTGGTAAAAATCAATTCATAAACTAGAAAATGCTTTTTTAAAAAAGCGCATGTCTCCCCCAATGCAAAGTCCTATAGGCAAGAAGTCAATAGGGGTCAGAAGCGAAAGTCAAAGAGACACTGATGGTTGGCTGCAATAGGGATCATCTACTTGGCATGTCCAGTCATCCCGCTAAATTTCAACACTCTTGGCCTACTGGTTCTCAAGTCACTGTTCAGGCTACTGTGACCTTGACCTTTGATCAGATGACCTCAAAATAAATAGGGGTCATCTACTCTGCATGTCTAATCATCCTATTAAATTTCAACATTGTACGTCAAGTGGTTCTCAAGTTATTTCCAAAAAATGATTTTACATGAACAGGCCACTGTGACCTTGACCTTTAATAGACTGACCCCAAAAACAATAGGGGTCATTTACCGCCAGAACAATCATCCTATGAAGTTTCAACATTCTGGGTCGAGAGGTTCTCAAGTTATTGATTGGAAATGGTTTTCCATGTTCAGGCCCCCGTGGCCTTTGACCTTTAACAGAGTGACCTTAAATCGTTAGGGGTCATCTACTCTGCATGACCAATCACCCTATGAAGTTTCATCATTCTGGGTCAAGTGGTTCTCAAGTTACTGACCGGAAATGGTTTTCCATGTTCAGGCCCCTGTGACCTTGACCTTTTTACAGAGTGACCCCAAAATCGTTAGGGGTCATCTACTCTGCATGACCAATCATCCTATTAAGTTTCAACATTCTGGGTCAAGTGGTTCTCTAGTTATTGATCGGAAATGGTTTTCAATGTTCAGGCCCCTGTGACCTTGACCTTTGACGGAGTGACCCCAAAATCAATAGGGGGCATCTACTCTTCATGACCAATCATCCTATGAAATTTCAACATTCTGGGTCAAGTGGTTCTCTAGTTATTGATCGGAAAAAGGTTTTCAATGTTTAGGCCCCTGTGACCTTGACCTTTGAAAGGAAATGGGCCCCCCAAAATCAATAGGGTCATCTACTCTTCATGACCAATCATCCTATGAAGTTTCAACATTCTGGGTGTCAAGTGGTTCTCTAGTTATTGATCGGAAACGGTTTTCAATGTTCAGGCCCCTGTGACCTTGACCTTTGACGGAAATAGGGGTCATCTACTCTTCATGACCAATCATTCTATGAAGTTTCAACATTCTGGATCAAGTGGTTCTCTAGTTATTGATCCCGGAAAAACGGTTTTCAATGTTCAGGCCCCTGTGACCTTGACCTTTGACGGAGTGACCCCAAAATCAATAGGGGTCATCTACTCTTCATGACCAATCATCCTATGAAGTTTCAACATTCTGGGTCAAGTGGTTCTCTAGTTATTGATCGGAAACGGTTTTCAATGTTCAGGCCCCTGTGACCTTGACCTTTGACGGAGTGACCCCAAAAACAATAGAGGTCGTGTACTCCAGCAGCCCTACAACCCTATGAAGTTTGAAGGTTCTAGGTCAAATGGTTCTCCAGTTATTGCTTGGAAATAAAGTGTGACGTACGGACGGAAGGACGGACGGGGCAAAAACAATATGTCTCCTAGGGGAGACATAATAAAGCTGCTATTGTGCAGACAAGGTCAAAATAGCTAATTTTGGCCCTTTCAGGGGCCATAACTCTGGAACCCATATTGGGATCTGGCCAGTTCAAGAAAGGAACCAAGATCTTATGGTGATACAAGTTTCGTGCAAGTTTGGTCAAAATAAATTCATAAATGAAACCATTATCGTGCAGACAAGAAATTGTTGACGCACGCATGGACGGACGAAGGGTGATCACAAAAGCTCACCTTGTCACTATGTGACAGGTGAGCTAATAAAACTGTCCAATAATGACAATTAACAGCTGCAATATGACACTCTAAGATTATTGTTTCAAAGGTTGATAAAATATAAGAGAGGATGATTTCAAAGCCAAGTATACTGTAAAATAGCTGGTGATCCTTCAACTGTGCTGCCCATTCAATCCATTTCCAATGAAATGATTCTGCCTATAAGTTTGTCGGAAATGTAATTTTGAATCTTGCTATACTAATAATTCTAACATGACCAGCAAATAACCTACATACATGTAGAGCAAAATCCATCTCGGGTTATTCTGCAATAAACCACTCGCGTGCAATTACGTCATCCGATCCAGGTGCGTAGTACGGTCGTAAAAAGTAGTTACCATTTTTTCTAACACTGTTGATACTAGTATGTCGTGTTAGAATCGAAATAATAAGTTCCCAAGTGTGATTTATTGTAGAATAACCCAAATGTTTCCTTCTTATGCGAAACAAATATCACTCAGGCCTACGGCCTTTGTGATATATTCTTACGCATAAGAACTCAAAACTTGGGTTTTTCTACGATAAAACGTTTGGGAACTTATTATTTCTTAATTCACATAAGTCGAAATGTTCTTGTGGCAATATGCAATAATTTTATGTGAAGACAAACCTAGGATCTGTATAGCATCCAATGCCATCTGAGTAGCTGCCTCCGCAGTGTAGAGAATCACACCAGCACAGTCCTGAAACATACAATAACAAATATAACTACAGTTTACTGAAGTACAGAACATTCATGTAGAACTTTTCTATAGGCCTTAAGATTGCTGTAAGTAAAGTACATGTCTCGACACACTGCTTCATTGAATGGAACTGAATAGATATACAGCTGAACTTCAATGGCTCGAACTCGGATCTTTCGAACACCCGGGATCGCTTGAACTCGTCGCCAGGTCCCGAATTTATTCCTTCTTTATTCTAATATAGTTGTACCTCGGATCGCTAGAACTTCGATAATTCGAACTCTCGAACTCATTTGGTGGTCCCCTCGGCTTAATTACAGTGATAATTATACCTATTCAGTCGAACAGACAATTTTTGCCGGGATGGCTTGTGTTTACTTCTGCCTGACATTCGCCAAGCTTCCCCTTTAACCGGCGCATGCGTAATTTTCACACGCTTTCGTAATCAGCGTCGGTATACGACAAACAAATTAAACAAAGTGGCTTTCGTTCACTGCAATGCTTTAATGGGCTTTGATTCATACGAATAAAATTATTTAAAATGATTGAGCAATGTACATACTATGTCTGTCTTTATTTTTTCTGCTTAAAAACGGGAGATCCGACGTCAACTTTCATACTGCTTTAGCATGGCTGAACAACTTAGTAAAGGACCCGGATACGGGGGGGATAGCTAAGTCGGCTACTGGAAAGCAATATATTTGATAATATTTATACTGGGCTATGATTCAAAAAGGTTTGTTATTCATGTCTTTCTATTTGATGCTGTCTTCACCAAATTCTTATAATTCTATTAGTGTTCTATCTGTGTTTTTTCCGTATCTATGTCATGTTTGAAAATAAATAATAAAGCATATTTCAGCGTTCGTTTTTTTATTTATCATCGTATCATACACACATTTAGGTACAATATGACAATATTTTACTATGTAAGGTTTGTAACTCATCATGCCCTCAAATTCCCAAATTTAAAATGGCCGCCATTTGGATGACTCGCACAACGGAAAACTCGAACTAATTTCCACGGAACCCTCAAGTTCGAGCCATCGAAGTTCGACTGTACAATATCTAGCCACAATACATTGGAAGATACATAAACTCAAATATGGCTGACATAAAATCTGCACTTTTAGAGGATAACTTCAGACAATATTTTCTGACAAGTAACTGCAAAATGCTCGTAACGCGCAAAACTAGACTCAATGTTATTTCAAACATCAAACAAAAGCTGTCTCTTGACAGTGTGCTCGACTATTGGAAGAACTGATGGAAGTATGGGGTCAAAATATTACCAAAGATTTTCAGACAAAAGAAGAAAAATAGATAAAACAATGTACCTGTATTTGTGGATTAGGATAAGTCTTGCACTATATGGCAATGTCTGACCATGATGGTAAGCAAGTGTTTAAAGTTTCAAAGCCATATAAACAGTTTAGACAAAATGTGGAATGGTATACAAAACTTAATTAATTTATATGTCCAAAAAGTGCTGTAATTGAACTTAAGTTCTTGTCCTAGTTATAAAGTCTTGCCTACATAATTATGTAGACTATGACAGTGAACAACTGGTCAAAGTTTAAAAGCCATATGACATACAGGTTAGGCAAAATATGGACTAGTATGAAAAACTTAAGGAGGTAGGTTACCTTTATATTTGTATGTGCGCATGTCCAACCGGAAGCTAACGTGACGATTTACGACGACGTTTACGACAAACTAAATGTGTTTGTATATTCATTCTTCTGAAAACAAATCATGAACCTGTCTTCGATCTGATGCTTTATGGTTTAATAATGCAGAAATAATGTATAAATTGCCGCAGAAATGCTTCAAAACAATGACGTTACGTGTCAGTTACCGCGCAAAATTGATAGCTTTTATCTTGAAAGTACGTAATTCTGTGCATTTTCTTTATTTTAACTATTTTTAAATAACCATTATTTGCTGAAATATTTTTTATGAGTCTTTTGCTCTGAATAATAATCAATATTTTGCTTCTTTTATGTAGTTATATTGAAATGTTATGCGGAATGTAAGAAAATGGATGATGATAAGCAATGTTATTTGGAATATAGTTGGGTGAAAGGTTACTTGTTACGGCCATTTTCAAATAGAAAATCTAGCAATTTGATTTGTAATACCTATTTTTCAGGTTCCGTTGATAATTTGTTACTTATGTACTAAAACTAAGATCTAAAATTGTTCAAATTTCAGTAGAAAATTGTGGTTTCTTGAATTGAATTGATGTTACCATGGAAACGAAGCCCGTGACCTATGTATCTAAATGTAAAATTTAAAAGCGTTGACACTGGTCTATTTAAGAAACACAGCTTCGGCTTTTTATTTTCATTTCAACAATATCCATTAGAATAATAGCAGCATGCTGAACGATTTTTCCATGAAAAATTCCAGACGAGGGGTACTGCTGTAAGTATTCTAAGCCGTGAAATTTGTTTGAATAAATGCAAATTACACAAAAATATAACTTACGTTAGAAATAATATGCTTTAAAGCTACATCAACTAGAAAGATAATCTTATTCAATACTTTTTATAAGAAATTACACCAAAAAGCAAGATATAAGCTATTTTAAACATCTTTGTTGCCATGGTTACTTTAAACTTCAAGAAAAATAGGGTACCATGTAAAGTGCTTGGTATTTTGCTAATAATATTACCCAAATATTCCATGTTGGTCATTAACAGAATGTCACTGAAGCCGTCGAAAACCCCTATTTTTATACATAGTTGTTTAAAAACAAGAGGACCATGATAGTCCTGAATCGCTCACCTCTTCCCACATGACCCAGTTTTGAGTATGAAGTCATTTTTTCTATTATTTGACATAGTGACCTAGTTTTTGAGCTCATGTGACCCAGTTTTGAACATGACCTAGATATTATCAAGATAAAAATTCTGACCAATTTTCAAGAAGATCCATTGAAAAATATGGTCTCTAGAGAGGTCACAAGGTTTTTCTATTATTTGACCTATTGACCTAGTTTTCGAAGGTACGTGACCCTGTTTTGAATTTTACCTAGATATCATCAAGGTGTACATTCTCACTAATTTTCATGAAGATCTCATGAAAAATATGGCCTCTAGAGAGGTCACAAGGTTTTTCTATTTTTATACCTACTGGCCTAGTTTTTGACCGCACGTGACCCAGTTTCGAAACTGACCTAGATATCATCAAGGTGAACATTCAGATCAATTTTCATGAAGATCCATTGAAAAATATGGCCTCTAGAGAGGTCAAAAGATTTTTCTAATTTTAGACCTACTGACCTAGTTTTTGACCGCAGTTGACCCAGTTTCAAACTTGGCCTAGATATCATCAAGATGAACATTCAGACCAACTTTCATACAGATCCCTTGAAAAGTATGGCCTCTAGAGAGGTCACAAAGTTTTTTTTATTATTTGACCTACTGACCTAGTTTTTTAAGGTACGTGACCCAGTTTCAAACTTGACCTAGATATCATCAAGGTGAACATTCTGACCAATTTTTATGGAGATCCATTCACAAGTATGGCCTCTAGAGAGGTCACAAGGTTTTTCTATTTTTAGACCTACTGACCTAGTTTTTGACCGCACATGACCCTGTTTCGAACTTGACCTAGATATCATCAAGATGAACATTCAGACCAACTTCATACAGATCCCATGAAAAATATGGCCTTTAGAGAGGTCACAAGGTTTTTCTATTATTTGACCTACTGACCTAGTTTTTGACGGCACGTGACCCACTTTCGAAAATGACCTAGATATCATAAAGATGAACATTCAGACCAACTTTTATACAGATCCCATGAAAAATATGGCCTCTAGAGAGGTCACAAGGTTTTTCTATTATTTGACCTACTGACCTAGTTTTTGAGGGCACGTGACCCACTTTCGAACTTGACCTAGATATCATCAAGGTTAACATTCTGACCAATTTTCATGAAGATCTCATGAAATATATGGCCTCTAGAGAGGTCACAAGGTTTTTCTATTTTTAGACCTACTGACCTAGTTTTTGACTGCACGTGACCCAGTTTCGAACTAGACCTAGATATCATCAAGATGAACATTCAGATCAACTTTCATACAGATCCCACGAAAAATGTGGCCTTTAGAGAGGTCACAAGGTTTTTCTATTATTTGACCTACTGACCTAGTTTTTGAAGGCACGTGACCCAGTTTCGAACTTGAGCTAGATATCATCAAGATGAACATTCTGACCAATTTTCATGAAGATCTTATGAAATATATGGCCTCTAGAGAGGTCACAAGGTTTTTCTTTTTTTAGACCTACTGACCTAGTTTTTGACTGCACGTGACCCAGTTTCGAACTTGACCTTGATATCATCAAGGTGAACATTCTGACCAATTTTCATGAAGATCTTGTGAAATATATGGCCTCTAGAGAGGTCACAAGGTTTTTCTATTTTTAGACCTACTGACCTAGTTTTTGAAGGCACATGACCCAGTTTCGAACTTGACCTAGATATCATCAAGATGAACATTCTGACCAACTTTCATAAAGATCCCATGAAAAATGTGACCTCTAGAGTGGTCACAAGCAAAAAGTTTACGGACGGACGCACGCACGCACGGACGACGGACGACGGACACCGCGCGATCACAAAAGCTCACCTTGTCACTTTGTGACAGGTGAGCTAATGAGAGAAATTGCGTTACCATGGAAATACTAGCCCCGTGACATATACATTTTAAGCTTATATTAGAAAGCTAACGTGCATATTAGTAAAATTATCAATTATGCAGACTTCTACGGATATAAATGAAATTAAAATACACTGAAAAGTGTTAAATATCCGTATTTTCCTTCTTCTTTCAATATGAAATACCTTTGGAGGGTCATGCTCTTCAAACCTGGATAAAAAATGAACTTGAAGGGACAGAGACAAACGAAATTGAGATTGTAGCAGTTAAAACTTCATATTACACGAAATACAAAAGAATGCTGCGGTTCAACTAATTTGAATTTACCCTTGTAACAAGGTAACCTACCTCCTTAACAGATCAGTGTTCAATCCAGATTTTTTTAAGTGGGGTCAAAGGGCCCCATTAAGGCAAAAACATGTGGACATTTGAAAACAGGAGGGCCAAGATGGCCCTATGTCACTCACCTGTGTAACACACCATAACAGTGTAAACATGTTTTACCTAGTGATTTCATGGAGACAAAATATTCTGACCAATTTTCATTAAGTTTGGGCCAAAAAATGATGCCTCTTAAGTGTAAACAAGCATTTTCTTTGATTTTACCTAGTTACCTAGTTTTTTACCCCACATGACCCAGATTCAAACTTGTCCAAATTTCATGAAAACAAACATTCTGACAAAGTTTCAGGAAGATTGGAGCAAAAAAGTGGCCTCTATAGAGTGTATACAAGCTTAATGATTTGACCTAATGACCTTGTTTTTGACCCCACAAGACCCAGATTTGAAATCATCCAAGACTTCATGATAACAAACATTCTGACATTTATGAAGACAGAATAACAAGAGGGCCATGATGGCCCAATATCGCTCACCTGAGTACCATTGCTCAAAATGATATGATCAAGTTTTGACATAGAGCACATAGGCATGCACATTAAGTATCATCAGGATAAACATTTTCTTGTAACAGTCCCTTCTGACCTAGTCAGGGCCAATTTCCATACCAAGTTTGAGGGTCCTAGGCTCAAATGCTGCATTTTTGTACTAACATGACTATTCCTCACCCTTGAAGACTTAAATAACATTTAAAACCAATCTCATTAGATGCTGCTGAGATATATTAGTTTACATAAAATAAAGGGAGGTAATTTGTCATAAATTCAGTCAAAAGTTATCTACCCTGATTGTCCAAGTCCATTTGATGGCACAAATGACATTTCAAATCATTATCTTCATTGGTTACTGAGATACACCCATTTTAATTTGAAACAAAGGGAGGTAATTTGACATAAAATCAGTCCATAGCTATCTACCCTGATTGCTCAGTCCAACTAAAGACAATAATTAAATTTCAAATGAGTTCTATAAATATTACCGAGATAAATCCATTTTTATTAAAATTAGGGGAGGTAATCATGCATTGGTATATGCATGTAGAAGATACAGAGTACAAGCCTAAACAACAATTATTAGTAAAGTATTCATATCGATAAATGTTCAATCAAGAGTTATCTAATATGACTATTTCTTACCATGGAAGACATAAATAACGTTTCAAACCTATCTAATTAGAGCTGCTAAGGTGTATTTCATTTAGATAAAAAATAAAGGGAGGTAATTGTCATAAATTCAGTCAATATGTATCTTCACTGATTGTCCAAGTCCATCTGTTGACATAAATGAAATTTCAGATCAGTATCTTCATTAGTTACGGAGATATACCCATTTTAATTTGAAATAAAGGGAGGTAATTTGACATAAAATCAGTCCATAGTTATCTACCCTGATTGTCTCAGTCAAACTAATGACAATAATGAAATTTCAAATAAGTCCTATAAGTACTTATTGATATAAATCCATTTTGATTACAATCAGGGGAGGTAATCAGATATAAAATAACTCTGGAACCTACGACTGGATCTGACATATTCTTCATGGAATCAAGATTTATTGTTGTTGAAGACATTTTGGAAGTTTGTATCAAATCAAACTATAAATGAAGTCTCTATATGGCTGCAAAAGCCAAAATAACACATTTTGGACCTTTAAGGGGCCATAACTCTGGAACCCATAAAGGAATCTGGCCAGTTCATGAAAGGAATCAAGATCTTGTGGTGATACAAGTTGTGTGCAAGTTTGGTTAAAATCAAATCATAAATGAAGCTGCTATTGTGCAGACAAGGTCAAAATAGCTAATTTTGGCCTTTTCAGGGGCCATAACTCTGGAACCCATTAAGGGATCTAGCTGGTTCAAGAAAGGAACCGAGATCTTATGGTGACACAAGTTTTGTGCAAGTTTGATTAAATTCAAATCATAAATGAAGTTGCTATTGTGCAGACAAGTTAAAAATAGCTAATTCTGGCCCTTTCAGGGGTCATCACTCTGGAACCCATAAAGGAATCTGGCCAGTTCTAGATAGGAACCAAGATCTTATGGTGATACAAGTTGTGTGCAAGTTTGGTTAAAATAAAATCATAAATGAAGCTGCTATTGTGCAGACAAGGTCAAAATAGCTTATTCTGGCCCTTTCAGGGGCCATAACTCTGGAACCCATAATGGGATCTGGCCAGTTCAAGAAAGGAACAGAGATCTTATGGTGATACAAGTTGTGTGCAAGTTTGATTAAAACTAGACCTATCACTAAAGGTGATGAATGTACCCCCCGCATGCACTGACATAGTACATTGCAATCTGACGCACGCACACAAGATTGCATAATTATGTGGACTGTATGTATATAGACTGTATGTATACAGTATAGTAACAAAAAACAAAGTCCCATAACTATGCAGAATATTTATCTAAAAAAACGTAACATGCACCATGCACAACTAGGGTTGGTACTGATCATTTGTGTGAAGTTTCATTAAATTGTGTGCAAGGGTTCGGAAGATTAGGCGCGCACATGATTGCATATGCAGACTGTATGTACATAGTATGTTAACGAAAAACAAAGTCCCTAACTCTGCAATTTTTTTTTTTGAAAGAACCTAACATGCCCCATGCACAACTACTGTTGTTACTGATCACTTGTGTGAAGTTTCATTAAATTGTGTCAAGGGGATGAGGAGAGATGGTGCGCACAAGATTGTGTCTATGTATATAGTATAGTAACAAAAAATAAAGTCCTGTAACTCCGCAAAACATTTTTCTGAAAGAACCTAACATGCCCCATGCACAACTACTGTTGTTACTGATCACTTGTGTGAAGTTTCATTAAACTGTGTCAAGGGGATGAGGAGAGATGGTGCGCACAAGATTGTGTCTATGTATATAGTATAGTAACAAAAAACAAAGTCCCATAACTCTGCAATTTTTTTTTCTGAAAGAACCTAACATGCCCCATGCACAACTACTGTTGTTACTGATCACTTGTGTGAAGTTTCATTAAACTGTGTGCAAGGGTTCGGAAGATTAGGCGTGCACAAGATTGCATATGTAGACTGTATGTACATAGTATGTTAACGAAAAACAAAGTCCCTAACTCTGCAATTTTTTCTTTTGAAAGAACCTAACATGCCCCATGCACAGCTACTGTTGTTACTGATCGCTTGTGTGAAGTTTCATTAAATTGTGTCAAGGGGATGAGGAGAGATGGTGCGCACAAGATTGTGTCTATGTATATAGTATAGTAACAAAAAACAAAGTCCTGTAACTCCGCAAAACATTTTTCTGAAAGAACCTAACATGCCCCATGCACAACTACTGTTGTTACTGATCACTTGTGTGAAGTTTCATTAAACTGTGTTAAGGGGATGAGGAGAGATGGTGCGCACAAGATTGTGTCTATGTATATAGTATAGTAACAAAAAACAAAGTCCCGTAACTCTGCAATTTTTTTTTCTGAAAGAACCTAACATGCCCCATGCACAACTACTGTTGTTACTGATCACTTGTGTGAAGTTTCATTAAATTGTGTCAAGGGGATGAGGAGAGATGGTGCGCACAAGATTGTGTCTACAGTCAGACAGACAGACGGACAGACAGACAACCTGAAACCAGTATACTCCCCCCTTACAACTTTGTTGTTCGGGGAGTACAATGAAACCACTATCGTGCAGACAAGAAATTGTTGACGGACGGACAGACTGACGACGGACGAAGGGTGATCACAAAAGCTCACTTTGTCACTATGTGACAGGTGCGCTAAAAAATGTGCCCTCTAGGGTGTAAACAAGCTTATTGTTTGATTTGACCTAGTGACCTAGTTTTTGACCCCACATGACCCAGATAAAAATTCATATGATATTTCATGCAGACAAACATTCTGACCAAGTTTCATGCACATCAAATGAACAAGTGTTAACAAGCTTTTCCTTTGATTTGACTGGGTGACCTAATATCTGACCCCATATGACCAAGTTTCAAACTTGGCTTAGATATCATCAAGATAAACATTCTGACCAAGTTTCATGAAGATAGGGTCATAAATGTGGCCTCTAGGTTGTTAACAAGCGTTTCCTTTGATCTGACCTGATGACCTAGTTTTTGACCCGACATGACCCAGTTTCAATCCAGGCCTAAAGATCATTATGATAATCATTCTGTGCAAGTTTGTATCAAATCAAAGCATAAATGAAACCTCTATATGGTTGAAAGTGCCAAAATTGAAAATTTTTCCCCTTTCAGGGGCAGTAACTCTAGAACCCAGTTTTCGAAAGGAACTGAGATCTTATCGTGACTTGAGTTGTGTGTAAGTGTGGTTAAAATCAAATATAAAATGTCACTTCTATCGTGCTCACAAGGTAAAAGTTACAAAATTTTGGCTCTTTCAGGGGTCAATCAGGGGCCGTAACTTCAGAACCTATGATTGGATTCGACAGATTCATGATTGAATCCAACATTTATTGTTGTTGAAGATATTTTGCAAGTTTGTATCAATCAAAACGTAAATGAAGTCTCTATATGGCTGCAAAAGCCAAAATAGCAAATTTCGGCCCTTTAAGGGGCCATAACTCTGGAACCCTTGATGGGATCTGGCCAATTTTTGAAAGGAACTGAGATATTATGCCAATACAAATTGTGTGCAAGTTTGATTTTAGTCGATTGCAAATTGTTGCCTCTATTGTGTTCACAAGCCAAAAACAGCAAATTTTGGCCCTTTAAGGGGCCATAACTCTGGAACCCATGACAGAATCTGGCCAGTTTTCAAAAAGAATTGAGATATTATGCCAATACAAGTTGCAAGTTTTATTAAAGATGATCGCAAAATGCAGTCTCTATCGTGTTCACAAGCCAAAAATAGCAAATTTTGGCCCTTTAAGAGGCCATAACTCTGGAACCCATGATGGGATCTGGCCAGTTTTCGAAAGGAACCGAGATATTATGCCCATACAAGTTGTGTGCAAGTTTGATAAAATCAAATACAAAATGTGGTCTCTATCATGTTCACATGGAAATTGTGGACGGATGACGGATGAAGGGTGATCACAAAAACTCACCCTGCCACTATGTGACAGGTGAGCTAAAAACAGGGGTCATGAAAGAATAACTGTTTTACCCGTAATGATAAGCTGTATTTTTAACACTTTTTGTTACAAGTAGCTCAACGTATTACTTTTGCTGTACTTTAAACATAATTACCAGTCATAATATTGTTATCTAAACCTTACCACGGCCATTTACTACAGAATGAATGTTTGTCGATGGATTCTGACGTAGTGGCTATGCCACTGGGTGATTTAGCAGACTCGGACAAGTCATCTTTCTTTGTTCTCCATCGTCTGCTGTTTTCGGACTTTTTATGAAAAACTTAAAATTGGATTTCTTTTTTCTCTGAATCGCGAATTTTTTATTTATCCTCCATTGCATAGCAACATTGAAAGCTGTCTGTTGTTAGGCGACTGGAGACTGGCTACTATTTTTACATCTGTGTTACAACATCAACAGAGTGTTCAAAGTTTCAAAGCTACAAGTCAAATAGTTTTGACAAAACATGGACTGGTACCAAAACTGAACCAATTTCTAAGTCCAACAAGAGCTGTCTCCGTAGGATGACACATGCCCCCGATGGCACTTTGAATGAATAGTTATGGCCGATGTTAGAGTTTAGGACCTTTGACCTACGGAGCTGGGTCTTGCGCGCGACACATCGTCTTACTGTGTCACACATTCATGCATAGTTATTTTAAAATCCATGCATGAATGACAAAGATATGGACCGGACATGCCCATCAATGCACTATCATGAAAAATGATCTTTAACGTCTAAGTGTGACCTTGACCTTTGAGCTACGGACCTGGGTCTTGCGTGTGACACGTCGTCTTACTGTGGTACACATTCATGCATAGTTATTTGAAAATCCATCCATTGATGACAAAGATATGGACCGGACACGCCCATCAATGCACTATCCTTTAACGTCTAAGTGTGACCTTGACCTTTGAGCTACGGACCTGGGTCTTGCGCACTGCATGTCGTCTTACTGTGGTACACATTCATGCCAAGTTATTTGAAAATCCATCCATCGATGACAAAGATATGGACCGGACACGCCCATCAATGCACTATCCTTTAAAGTCTAAGTGTGACCTTGACCTTTGAGCTACGGACCTGGGTCTTGCGCACTGCACGTCGTCTTACTGTGGTACACATTCATGACAAGTTATTTGAAAATCCATCCATCGATGACAAAGATATGGACCGGACACGAAAATTGCGGACAGACCGACAGACTGACAGACCGACAGACGGTTCAAAAACTATATGCCTCCCTTCGGGGGCATAAAAAGGGCCATAAGTCAGCCAAAAATAGTTTACAGAGTTATGTACTCTTGCCTACAGCTGGAAATCATGATGATAAACAATTGTACAAAGTTTCAAAGCCACATGTCAAACAGTTTTGACAAAACATGTACCAATTTTCAAGTCCAAAATGGGCCATAATTCAGCCAAAATAATTGACAGAGTTACGTACTCTTGCCTACAGATAGAGACTGTAATAAATAAGTGATAAAAGTTTCAGAGCCATATGTCAAACAGTTTACACAAAATATGAACTAGTACGGAAAACTTAACCAAGATTTTTAAGTTAAAAGGGGCCAAAATTCAGCCAAAATCCTAGATGGAGTTATGTACTCTTGTCTAAAATTGGATATGGTGATGGTACTCAAGTGTTGAAAGTTTCCAAGCTTTATCTCAAAAGGTTTTGTCAAAATGTGGACTGGTATGAAAAACTTAGCCAAAGTGTGATGCTGACGCCATGATGAGTAGGATAGCTCTACTTATTCTTTGAATAGTCGAGCTAAAATGAGTACTGCCATGTGGGTGCAGATGCTCATCTGACTTTTTTGTCTCTGTATAATAGAAATATTGTCCTAACAATGACTTTCTAAGTCCAAAAGGGGCCATAATTCTTGCAAAAAGCAAAGTAGAGTTACAGTACTTGCTGTGCAGAGTCAACTTTTAATGGTGAATAACTGTTATAAGTTTTAAAGCAATAGCTTTGACCGTTAAGGAGAAAAGTTGACCTAAACGCAAAAGTTAACCAAAAAATCTGATTTTCTAAGTCAAAAAGGGGCCATAATTCTTGCAAAAAGCAGGATAGAGTCAGCTTTTGATGGTGAACAAGTGTTGCAAGTTTCAAAGCAATAGCTTTGTTAGTTTAGGTGAAAAGCTGCCCTAAACATAAAACTTAACCAGGCAACGGCAACGCCGATGCTGATCAAGTGATGACAATAACTCATCATTTTTTTCTCAAAAAATCAGACAAGCTAAAAATTATTCAAAGGTAAAACCCATATAAAATGCCAAACAAGGCTTGGAACTGGTCATTTCCAAATCTCAATTAAAAGAAAGAAGTCCCAATAAACTTCATTAAAACAAGAGGGCCAAGATGGCCCTAGGTCGCTCACCTAAGAAACACACCATAACAGTGTAAAACATGTTTGACCTAGTGATTTCATGGAAACAAATATTCTGACCAATTTTCATTAAGATTGGACCAAAAAATTGGTCTCTTGAGATAAAACAAGCATTTTCTTAGATATGACCTAGTTTTTGACCCTAGATGACCCATGTTCAAACTCGACCTAGATTTTATCAAGGCAATCATTCTGACCAAAATTCATGAAGATCAATTGAAAAATACAGCCTCTATCACATACGCAAGTTTTTTCTTTGATTTGACCAAGTGACCTAGTTTTTGACCTCAGATGACCCATATTCAAATTCCACCTAGATTTCATTAAGGCAATCATCCTGACCAAATTTCATAAAAATCAATTGAAAAAAACAGTCTCTATCGCATACACAAGATTTTTCTTTAATTTGACCTAGTGACCTAGTTTTTGATCTCAGATAACCCATATTCAAACTCGACCTAGATTTCATCAAGGCAATCACTCTGACCAAATTTCATGAAGATCAATTGAAAAATACATCCTCTATTGCATACACAATGTTTTTCTTCGATTTGAACTAGTGACCTAGTTTTTGATCCCAGATGACCCATTTTCGAACTCGGCCTAGATTTTATCAAGGTAATCATTCTGGCTAAATTTCATGAAGATCAGTTGAAAAATACAGCCTCTATTGCATACACAAGGTTTTTCTTTGATTTGACCTAGTGACCTAGTTTTTGACCCCAGTTGACCCATTTTCGAACTCGGTCTAAATTTCATCAAGGTAATCATTCTGACCAAAATTCATGAAGATCAATTGAAAAATATAGCCTCTATCGCATACACAAGGTTTTTCCTTGATTTGACCTAGTGACCTAGTTTTTGATCCCAGATGACCCATTTTCGAACTCATCCTAGATTTCATCAAGGTTATCATTCTGACCAAAATTCATGAAGATCAATTGAAAAATACAGCCTCTATCGCATACACAAGGTTTTTCTTTGATTTGACCTAGTGACCTAGTTTTTGATCCGAGATGACCTATTTTCGAACTCGGCCTAGATTTCATCAAGGTTATCATTCTGACCATTATTCATGAAGAATAATTGAAAAATACAGCCTCTATAGCATACACAAGGTTTTTCTTTGATTTGACCTAGTGACCTAGTTTTTGATCCCAGATGACCCATTTTCGAACTCGGCCTAGATTTCACCAAGGCAATCTTTCTGACCAATATTTATGAAGGTCAATTGAAAAATATAGCCTCTATAGCATACACAAGGTTTTTCTTTAATTTGACCTAGTGACCTAGTTTTTGACCCGGGATGACCAATTTTCAAACTCGGCCTAGATTTCATCAAGGTTATCATTCTGACCATTATTCATGAAGAATAATTGAAAAATACAGCCTCTATAGCATACACAAGGTTTTTCTTTGATTTGACCTAGTGACCTAGTTTTTAATCCGAGATGACCCATTTTCGAACTCGGCCTAAATTTCATCAAGGCAATCATTCTGACCAATATTTATGAAGATCAATTGAAAAATACAGCCTCTATCGCATACACAAGGTTTTTCTTTGATTTGACCTAGTGACCTAGTTTTTGACCCGAGATGACCCATTTTCGAACTCGGCCTAGATTTCATCAAGGTTATCAATCTGACCAATATTCATGAAGATTAATTGAAAAATACAGCCTCTATCGCATACACAAGGTTTTTCTTTGATTTGACCTAGTGACCTAGTTTTTGACCCGAGATGACCCATTTTCGAACTCGGCCTAGTTTTCATCAAGGTTATCATTCTGACCAATATTCATGAAGATTAATTGAAAAATACAGCCTCTATCGCATACACAAGCTAAATGTTGACAGACGACGGACGACGGACATCGAGCGATCAGAAAAACTCACCTGAGCTAACAAGAGCTATTTGCAAAACTGGGGATGTTATTTTCAGTCTTCAGTATACTATGACCTTGATATACTGGTAATGGCCCCATCATGCAATTAAGTTTGATGGTGGCAGGGTCAAGCACTCTCTAGCTATCCATAAGAAACTATTTTGGTCTCAAGTCTCAAGGTCACTGTAATCTTGACCTCTGACCTGTTCCCAATAAAGTAGGGTCAAGGACCAAGCATTCTTCAGTAACTTGAGAAAATCATTTTCAGCAATGTGATCTTGACCTTTAACCTACTTAGCATAAAAACAATAGATGACATCTAATGACCCCCTATGCAATCATCTAATAATGTTTAACAACTGCTGGCTCAAGTGTTCTCCAGTTATAGATCAGAAACTGTTTGCAGTCTTTGATCACTGAGACCTTTGACATACTGACTCCAAAATAATTGGGTTAATCTACCATAGGCAATCATACTATGAAATTTGACCAATGTAGGCCAAAGCAACTAGAAACAAGAGGGCCATGATGGCCCTATATCGCTCACCTGCTATCATTGCACTTGAGGACAAGAAGGTCCTCAGTAAAAATATTTAAGTCCAAAGGACAGGAACAACAAAGGGAAGAAATTTAACCAAAAAGAAAAAACAATTCTTACAAGGTACAGATATGTCAAAATGCACCTAGAAATTGGAGGTACCATCCATGTTGTACCACAGAAAAGTGGTCTCGGTTTTTCCCTACGGCCAATAATAAAAAAGTTACTAAAAATAAGCTATTTATAGTAAAGTAAAAGGGAAGTAATTAAAAAAAAATATTGTAAGTGAACAAAAGAAGGCTCTGCCAAATAAATCTGTTGACATAAATGAAATTTCAGATCAGTATCTTCATTAGTTACAGAGATATACCCATTTTAATTTGAACTAAAGGGAGGTAATTTGACATAAAATCAGTCCATAGTTATCTACCCTGATTGTCTCAGTCCAACTAATGACAATAATGAAATTTCAAATAAGTCCTATAAGTACTTACTGATATAAATCCATTTTGATTACAATCAGGGGAGGTAATCAGACGATTGGATCTGATTTGTCATGGAATCTAAGATTTATTGTTGTTGAAGATATTTTGGAAGTTTGTATCAAATAAAACCATAAATGAAGTCTCTATATGACTGCAAAAGCCAAAATAGCCAATTTTGGACCTTTAAGGGGCCATAACTCTGGAACCTTTGATGGAATTTGGCCAGTTCAAGAAAGGAACCAAGACCTTGTGGTGATACAAGTTGTGTGCAAGTTTGGTTAAAATCAAATCATAAATGAAGCTGCTATTGTGCAGACAAGGTCAAAATAGCTAATTTTGGCCTTTTCAGGGGCCATAACTCTGGAACCCATTATGGGATCTAGCCGGTTCAAGAAAGGAACTGAGATCTTATGGTGACACAAGTTTTGTGCAAGTTTGATTAAATTCAAATCATAAATGAAGCTGCTATTGTGCAGACAAGGTCAAAATAGCTAATTTTGGCCCTTTCAGGGGCCATAACTCTAGAACCCATAAAGGAATCTCACCAGTTCAAGAAAGGAACCAAGATCTTATGGTGATACAAGTTGTGTGCAAGTTTGGTTAAAATAAAATCATAAATGAAACCACTATCGTGCAGACAAGAAATTGTTGACACACGGACGGACTGACGACGGACGAAGGGTGATCACAAAAGCTCACCTTGTCACTATGTGACAGGTGAGCTAAAAACTCAGATCTGAATGCATACCATCAAGAAAATAAAAATATTTGCCCATTATATTAAAATGTAAAAAAACAATCTGTAAATATCGTAGAAGTAATTAATTTTTTTCAACACTAACATCGTATTATCCATTCATACAACAGCAGAGTAAGTGAAATCCCTCATTGTCAAAGTCATTTCCCACACTTGACTTGGACGTTGTGTGCAAGTTTGGTTAAAATAAAATCATAAATGAAGCTGCTATTGTGCAGACAAGGTCAAAATAGCTAATTCTGGCCCTTTCAGGGGCCATAACTCTGGAACCCATAATGGAATCTGGCCAGTTCAAGAAAGGAACCAAGACCTTATGGTGATACAAGTTGTGTGCCAGTTTGGTAAAAACAGGCCTCCTTGCAGGCCTGAACAAAAATAAAGGTTTTTATAAAGGCTCCAATCTATGGAAATAAAGGCCTTTTAGTGTAAAATATTAAACAAGAGGGCCATAATGGCCCTATATCGCTCACCTGTTATCATTGCACTTGAGGACAAGAAGGTCCTCAGAAAAAATATCTAAGTCCAAAGGACAGGAACAACAAAGGGAAGAAATTTAACCAAAAAGAAAACAAAATTCTAGCAAGGTACAGATATGTCAAAATACACCTAAAAACTGGAGGTACCATCCATGTTGTACCACAGAAAAGTGGTCTCGGTTTTTCCCTACGGCCAATAATAAAAAAGTTACTAAAAATAAGCTATTTATAGTAACGTAAAAGGGAAGTAATTAATAAATTTTTATTGTAAGTGAACAAAAGAAGGATCTGCCAAATAAATCTGTTGACATAAATGAAATTTCAGATCAGTATCTTCATTAGTTACAGAGATATACTAATTTTAATTTGAAATAAAGGGAGGTAATTTGACATAAAATTAGTCCATAGTTATCTACCCTGATTGGCTAAGTCCAACTAATGACAATAATGAAATTTCAAGTAAGTCCTATAAGTACTTACTGATATAAATCCATTTTGATTACAATCAGGGGAGGTAATCAGATATAAAATAACTCTGGAACCTACAATTGGATCTGATTTGTCATGGAATCCAAGATTTATTGTTGTTGAAGATATTTTGTAAGTTTGTATCTAGTAAAACCATAAATGAAGTCTCTATATTGCTGCAAAAGCCAAAATAGCCAATTTTGGACCTTTAAAGGGCCATAACTCTGGAACCCATGATGGAATCTGGCCAGTTCAAGAAAGGAACCAAGATATTGTGGTGATATAAGTTGTGTGCAAGTTTGGTTAAAATCAAATCATAAATGAAGCTGCTATTGTGCAGACAAGGTCAAAATAACTAATTTTGGCCCTTTCAGGGGCCATAACTCTGGAACCCATTATGGGATCTGGCCGGTTCAAGAAAGGAACCGAGATCTTGTGGTGACACAAGTTTTGTGCAAGTTTGATTAAATTCAAATCATAAATGAAGCTGCTATTGTGCAGACAAGGTCAAAATAGCTAATTTTGGCCCTTTCAGGGGCCATCACTCTGGAACCCATAATGGAATCTGGGCAGTTCAAGAAAGGAACCAAGATCTTATGGTGACACAAGTTTTGTGTAAGTTTGATTAAATTCAAATCATAAATGAAACTGCTATTGTGCAGACAAGGTCAAAATAGCTAATTTTGGCCCTTTCAGGGGCCATAACTCTGGAACCCATAATGGGATCTGGCCAGTTCAAGAAAGGAACCGAGATCTTATGGTGATACAAGTTGTGTGCAAGTTTGGTTAAAATAAAATCATAAATGAAACCACTATCGTGCAGACACGAAATTGTTGACGCACGGACAGATGCACGCACGGACGGACTGACGACGGACGAAGGGTGATCACAAAAGCTCACCTTGTCACTAAGTGACAGGTGAGCTAAAAATAAAGAGTAAATAAAGGCTATTTTTGTCGGAATTCTTGTTGAAAACACATAATATATATAGGTATTTACTAACAAGAGCTGTCACAGAAGACAGCGTGCTCGACTATTTCCGTGCTGGATAGTGGAAGTGGGCATATCTGAAGAAATGGAGCTGTCACTAGAGTGTTTAATGACTAAAATGTGGATGAAGATATTGAACAACAGGACAAGTTTGTGTCAAAAATATTAAGAAATACTCAACATATAGGGAACATAATGTATTGCTGTGACAATATTATGAAATTATACACAAGAAATGTAAAAAACCATCAGCTAAAATGAAAATAAAAATAGAATGAAGTAATGATATCAAATAGACATGATATAAATATCAGATTAAAACTTGTACTAATTCTATAAACACTTACTAATTTTTTGTTGAAACCCCACAAACAGGCTTATTTGTAGAACTTTGAAGACTGGAATTCAGCACCAATATGAATCCTTTTTATAAAAAAGTCTGTTGTATATGGTGATTCCATGCCATAGCAGTTTGAAACTGGACACAGACAAATAAACAAGTTCATTTTCATCACAAACATCATTAACTTTACGCAGAAAAGATGTATCCTTTTTCAAACAATATTTTGTTCATATATATATATAAAAATATATATACTGTTCAACAAAGGCTCAAAAATGGAATATAAGTGAGATGCATTTAATGCATTCCTGTAAAATAACTATTTTATTAGTTCTTCTTTAGTTGAAAAACAACTGGCTTGTGATCAGAAAAATAACTCTCTAAGACACAACAACTGCATCCTTTGATGTCATCTGTTACATAAACATGGTCTATTAATGATTTTGAGTCAGTTGTAGGACAAGTTACTAGTTGCTTGCACTGAAGAGCTTTGCCAATATATTCTGTATATGGTGTTTTTAAAAAATCTTCATTAAAATCACCAAGATACACATGTGGTGTTATATTTGGAGCTCGGGTTGCAAAGAACTGTTTAAGTGTTTTCTTGGATGTCTTTGGAGACACATATATTCCACTGACTAAAAGTTTTGGCGTACAAGAAGCAACATTTTGAAGTTCAAAATGAACCATTTCAATAACATCTTTTGCAGTAGAAACAGTCTGGTAAGAGAAAGATGAGTATATGATAGGAATTCGTGAATAAACAGCTATTCCATAAGGTGGCCGTCGTGTTCCAGAACTTTTCCAGTCAAACCTATAGAGATGAAAACCAGGAATTGCATAATCTTCATCCTGATCAGTGGATTTCAACTTTGTTTCAGAAAATATCATACAATCTTGCCAAGTATAGATTTCATTACCTCTTATGTCAAGGATGTGCTTGTTAAGTGACCTGACATTGTGGTATAGTAAACTAAACATATCTTGTTTTGAGTTAAGTAATGGAGTCAAGAAACACTCAGTTGACATTTCCCTGCGTAGCCTTCTTTGTTCACTTAATACTCTTGTATCAACACGTATTTTTGTTTCATTCAAATTTCTAATGAAAAGTCGTTCCAAACTGGTAACTCTGCTAAGTGCAACATAATGTGAATGAGGAAAAGTTTTACCAGAGAAATCAACTACTGCACTTTGCATTGTATCTCCCTGGCATCTGTGTGTTGTTTTTCCTGCAGCACAGCGTAATGGGAACTGCTGTCTTAGTACACAGGCAGATTTATAACGACCTACAGGAAATTGTCTTCTGACTTTAAACACAGGAGTCCACATGTTATTTGAATTATTTGTGTATAACTGTTTGTTGGTTTTTCTAGAATCTTTACCAATGTCATCATTTTCAAATTGGACCCACAAATACTGATAATTTCCATTTTCATCACAAAGACCCATACTTTTCAGAATACATGCCGCTCCATTTGTCATTCCATCTGATACATCTACATTGCAAGATAATTCATTTCTCAAACCGATTGCTGTTTTCAAATATTTGGGTAGTCCCATAGTCTTGGAAATGTCATCTGGTATAGAGTTCATTATCTTTGTTTTCACTTCAGTATCTACATCACCTAACACAACATCTAATGCTTTTATCTTGACAGCATTGGAGCCCTGACTTTCACATACAAGGTTATTGTGGAAATCAACATCTGCGTTTCTAATATAAATATGTGGTACCATAAATGGATAATTTGGAAGCATTAGATCTGCAGAAATCTTTCTTTGTAAAAGGAAGTTGATATCATCTGTTGTGTGATTACACTCCCTCAGTCTGTTTAAAACTTCAGCAAAATCTTTGGAATCTTTTTGTCTCATTATTTCTTGAAGTTCATACATTCTAAAATGGTCTTTCCACAGATTTAAAGCCAAAGGGCCATACTGTTGATGCAAGTTGTCAAAAATCCATCCATCAAAAACTGGTTTGAGCTGGAATAAGTCTCCAACAGCCAAGACTGAAATTCCACCAAATAATTTAGTGGAACCCATTATCTGCTGTAGACGTTGATGTATGAAGGAGAACATTTTATTTCCTACCATGGATATTTCATCAATAATGAGGAGACGAATATTTCTAAATTTTGACTGCAAAGTATTGAGCTTTTCAGATGTTAATGGTTTATATTCAAAACCCTGGTTTGCTGGTATGCTAAGAAGGAAATGCAATGTGTTTCCATTTATAAGATGCGCGGCTTTTCCTGTTGGAGCAGCAAGCACTATTTTTGGGTTATCTGGGTTAGCACCAGGAACAGAGTTGAAGTATCGTGTCAGAGCTTGGTAAATAGCTTTTACCAAGACTGACTTTCCAACACCTGCTCCACCAGTGAGAAACTGATAAATGGGTTCATCTGATGTCTTGAAATGGTGGAGAATGTGGAGAAAGAAATGTTGTTGTTGAATGTTTAATGATCTAACAAGTTGGAAATAATGTTCATCCAGCATATAGTTAGAAAAGGTACTGCTTTGAAAATATTCTGCACCAGTTGATTCAAGACCTGTCATTTGTGGGTCAGGCGGAAGAAGCTCTGCATATGCATCTGGTCCTATCCCTACATCTTTGTCTTGTTTATCTTCAGTTCGAGTGGATGGTGCATTCTGATCCCATTTCATTTCAAGATCTTCTTCTTTCATGTTTTCAGCATCGTGTATGGCTTGATCTAGAAGCGGAAATTTGTGGTTGTACTGTTCCATTTTAACTTTTATATCAAGTTGCTCGGATATAACATTGTATTGCTCTATGTAGGTTTTATTGCTTCCTATTAGACAAGACTCATTTCTCCATGGAGAAAACAGTAGAAGTATTTCTCTGAAATAATTCTCCTGATCTACTTCCTCTTGATACCTGACATATCGTATGCAAACAGGCTTTCTTCTCCTTTTGATGAAGATGTTACCAACTTTGTAAGTATCCTCTGTTTGTGTTTCCTGTTCACTGTTATCACTATCATAAGTAATATCAGTCTTTGTTGAAGTGTAACAGATCCTGTAATTTGAGACAAAGTCTGCAAGGCATAACTTTTCAAGAGCTGTAGGTCTTGATGCATATCTCTGGTGTATATTAACAGTCTGGATATCTTGTGAATCATCTGGTAGCTGTTTAATAAGATTCATACTTTTCAGCAGAACAGTTCTTTCATTTGGGGGTGAGGTGTTAATGAACACTACATCTCTAGAAGACATCTTTAACGGCATCTGTAGTATGTAGTAAACAGCTTCTTGTGCAGACAATTCAACATGTGTGAGAAACTGATGGCCAATTGCTTTTACTTGTTTCCTCAATGTATGATTTCCTTCACGGGCTTCTTTTGTTGCTGCATAAAGAAGATTGCTCATTCCTCGTTGACTTTTGGCTATGTACGTAACAATGTACATAGCACAAGCGTATGGATCAACAACAAATTGAAGATCCATGTTTGCTCTCCAAGACTGAAGTAAAATTTTGTTGTAGCTGTTTATTCTAACAGCATTCACGTCCCTCTTCAGAAATATCTTTTTTCCTGTGACTGTTGACCTTATTGCAAGAATATATTCATCGTAAGTGAGCTGTAATGAAGTCAGCATTTCTTCAAAAGAGACAGCAGAATCTTTCTTTATGTTGTTGAGAAATTTGGCAACTTTTTTCCAATTCTGTTCATGACTTTCTCTTTCAGCAATTGGAATGTCTGCTTGCAATGGAACAAGTATTTCGGTTTCCAGTAAAGGTGGAATTGGAAAACTGAATCTGCATATTTCTTTGTGTTTCTTTTTACATGTTCTGCTATATGCATGTTCCTGCATTTTTACCAGGCTTTCAATGTCTGGGTCCCGAAATGTAGTCAAAAACTGATTCACGTAAGTTATAACATCAGTCTGATTTTCACAGTTCTCATCAAGTTTTGGTGCATCCTCGACCCATAAAAGCATGTGGATATGAGGTGATCCACGCATCTGGAATTCAACCTTATAGAAATAGTCTTTTACTTGTCCAATAGGGCAAAGTGAATTTAACAAAACACCATTAATGAATTTTTGTACTTGCCGGTGAAAGTGTCTAGCACAAGTAACAGGGTCCATTCTAATCAGATTACACTTTTCAAACCAGTTGAGACTGTTTACTTCTTCTGCTGTCAAATTTGTTCCATTTACAGTTCTTGAAAGTATTTGCAAAAGATGCACCCATCTTGTTTCTGCTAATGAGAATGAGGCAAACCATGTCGGGATTCCTAAACAACGGATCATAGCAAAGAGGTCCTTTTTTGTCTTCTCCCAATATGGTGGTGATCCTCTGAGGTCCTTAAAAACTCTGTAACCTTCATCCAAATGACAAATCTTTTCTATGTTGTTTTCATTCTTTTAAAAAGCAGCTGTAAGGTTAGCAATATCTTTCGTTTTGCGCAAACAAAGGTTTGCTTTATCAAAGATATGTTGTGCTTGCTATTTCTTAACTTTAAAAAATAAGTTAGGAATATTTGAAGCTACTCTCCTGTCTGGACGACGAACTTCAGATTTGCATATATCTGAAAAACATAATGGGATTTCACGTTCGGTATTGGATGGGCGCTTCTGACCACAAAAAATAGTTGGAAAAGAGAGTTCCTCAGCATATTTGTCAAGAAATATATTTACAGGTGTGTTTCCTTCTGCAGGTGCGAATGACAACAACTGACTTGCATCAGCACTAATATCTACAGGCTGCATCATGGTATCCAAATTTCCAACAGCTTGATCTTCAACTGAAGTTTCATCCCATTGGTCATGTACAGGTGACAAAGTAGAATCTGTTGGAACATTTGGCTCAATAGACTGTGGAAGCTGGACATTTTGAGTATTGTCTGGTATATCCTGCCCTGACTGAGTAACAACAAAATGATCACTATTTGAAGATGAGAAGTTGTTGCTATTTGAGGTTTCAGTACTGGCAGTATTGAAAGACCAATCTTCATTGTATGAAATTCCTTCCTCTTTATATAAATCACTATTAGCAATCAAATACTTCAAAGCATCTGTCACCTTGTTTGGACGTATCATCTCTTTATCAACATAATGTGAATATGACAACTTTCTTTTCAGCTGCAAAGGTATGCACATATCATCAGATTGTGTTCTTGGTAGCTTTAAGACTGTTGAATTTATATTTGCTGGTACATTTACAACATTTCCATTAATGCTGATCTGGCCACCTCTTGGCAATTCTCTTAACTGCATAAATGGTATACGGGGTGCAATAAGCCGCTCTTCAAGGTGGGTTAAATACAAGTGCTGATTTTTCTCTGGAAATGTCAACTTGTTGAAATGTGAAAGGCGTGGTAATTTCTTCTGGCGTATGGATGATGCACATGTGTGGCATAACCATTCAATGCCTTGAGCACTTTTTATTCCAGTTATAACTTTCTTTTTCAAATCTGCATCATTAATATTGATACTTGAGGCTTTTTGCACATTATCCCTATACCACAGTTGGTTGCAACAAGTACATATGAAGTCAGGCCCTTGTGCAATTCCTTGTGAAAATTTGAAATAATGTCTTTGACAGACTGTTTATTTTTCATCTGAATCTCAAAGGCACGGTAGTTGCTATCTGTTCTTTTCAATTGTTTATGTTCCTTTTCAGCATATCTACTGTTAACATTTCTCCTCTTGGAAGCATTTTCAGACTCTCTAAATGAGACATCTTTGCGTTTTTTTATTTTGATATTTTTTTCTGTTTCTCTCAGTGAGTGATTGAGTCTTTTTCTTTCATTTTCCATATCTCTAATTCCCTGATTATCACGTTTTTCTCTTTTATGTTTCTTTTCTTTTTGACGTGACTTCGGGTTTTGCAGTTTTTTCCTGTTTTCGTTTGACCTGAAATTTTGTGACTCCCTCTTTTGTCTTTTATGATCTCTTTCCTTTATTCTTGATGTAGGCAGGCTTCTTTTCCTAGAGTTTTCGACCAAACGGACTTCTGGGTTTTTCCTCTTCTGTTTTCTGCGATCAGTATCTCTTGACCTTGAAATACCAAGTTGTAACTGAATAGCTTCACTAGAGCTGGAAAACTTAACTTTTTTACGTTGTATGTCTTTATATCTGTTTTCATCACTCCTTCTTTGCTCATTTTCTTTTTTTCTGAAATCTTCATTAAGACGTTGTAATCGCTTTTTTTCTCTTTCTTTCCTTCTTTTCTCATTTTGTTTAAACATATTTCCTTGTTTCTTGCTGCATTTGTCTTCCATCGAACCTGAAGTTCCTGTTGACACATGCTTTTTGGTGAATGTCTTAGCAGCAGACAGTGTAAATTGATGTTTTAATTCTTTTTGCAGGAGGTTGTTTTGATTGTCAAATATTTGTGGAATTGGTGCAGAAATAACAGATTTAACAATTTCAAAATGATTACCATTTTTATGGTTCAAATAGATGGCTTGCTTGGCTATTTGACAACTGGAGTCAATCAGTGAAGGGCTATGGTTAAGCCATCTCCAATCAGATAGATCCGATGATTGGCTGTACACAAATATTTGTGTCTTCAACAGAAAGGCCATAGCATAAATTTCAACTTCTGTAGCCCATTGACCATCAGCACCCATTTTGGTTGATTCTATGTGTTCTTGGAAAGAAGTAGACCCTGTTAACAACACTTGCAAAATATTGTCATTAGTGAGCATATATCTCACAAGTGTTTTTCTAATGAAGAGATGGTTTTCCTCAATTCCAGTTAACAAGTATGAAATGCAGCGGAAGAAACAGTTACCATCACCAGCTATGGTTTTAGTTGAAGCTGGCTTTCCCAAAGGCATTTCATTTAAGTGATGCAGATGAAACTGAACAGGTGTTAATCTTAAGTCACTACATTTCTGTCTTTGCCATTTGTCATTTACAGGATAGAAGTACTGTGGTATTTGTTCTGTTCGCACTACTACTGTTCTAGATATACAGCTGTGGCTCTGTAACTTCTGATATGAGGAAAATTTGTTTTTACATTCTAAACAAAAAGAACACTTGTGATTTTCTTTGGTTTTGCTTGACTTGAAAGTTCTTTTGCACTGTTGACACAAAAGTTGTGTTGAACAAGTATGCGTTTGAAATGTGCTGTATCTTTGGAACTTTTTTTGACATTTAAAACAGAAGGTACATTTGTGTTTTTCTAGGTTTTTCACTGTTTTGAATGTTTTTGCACAATGTTTACAACAAGTCTCCATTTCTAAGTTGCCATTATATATGTGTGCACCTTTGTTTCCGAGAAGAAAACTGAATAGCTGATGAATCCTAAAAATGCAAATTAATGGAAAGAAATAGTTAATTGATACCATTTATTTTCATAGAATATTAAGAAGTAATGCTCGAGAAAATTTTGTTAAATAAAAATATTTCACTCCAATAAAACAAATACAGGGTAACTATTTTAATGTTAGAAACCTATCAAATATAGTGATTTAAAATGAAGTTTTTCTTTTCTTAACTTGATAAAATATTATATCACTGTAACTACTGATACTCTGATTACTGGAAATTACTGTATTTACTAATCATATAATTATAAATATTTTTACCCAAAACTCCCGACAACAAAAATGAACGAAGAATTCCTCCACCATAAAGGAGCGCCAAAAAAATTATAAAAATGAATACAGTTGAAGTCTGTTGGACACCAAACCCTTAGATATATTAATAATTATTACAAAATTTTAACTTCTATTTGGTCCCTTGGAAGCATAGAACACAACCATGCAAAGTAAACAATGTATGGCATTGACGAGTTTAACAGAAGTAATAAATTGTGGAACACTCCTTGTTCCACCTGACACCAACTGTACACCATGACATTGTATAGAATCTATGTTCCAAAAGACCAGAAATAACAACAACAAAAATTAAGTTAAAGATGTGAATGTACAACATTCTTGTGAAGAACATATTTTAATGCATTGTTATTTTTATGAGATGAATAATACATACTTACAAACCTTGATACAATATAACCCTGAAATATTTTTTTTTATTAGCAAATCTGAACTTATAAAGTATAGGGTTATCTATCATTACTGTAAATATATATTTATAATGTACTAACAGTTTGAATGAAACAGACCTTTGAATCAATACATGTAATTTGAATGATTTCAAAACAGTTCTCTAAATATCTTCTATGTCAGAACTATCAAGCTTACAAGCTGCAGACTCTGACATTAAAGCTTTTTCTATGTACCTTGTGTCATATGATGTGGGTGATGATGTTGAACAACTGTTTTAAGTTTGAATCAAATCCAATCAGTAACAACAGAGATAGAGTGAAAGTGACGTAAAACCTTTTCTACCGTTTCATTTCCCTTTTTCATGTCTTTTTTAGAAAAATCATAAAGTGATGATTTTAGGTTAGTTTCAACTGTTTCTTTATGGGATGAAGATGCTTCTTGTAAATCAATAAGTTTCCTCTTTGCTGGGTTTTGTTCTGCTTTTCTTGTTGACTGAGAAAATTGTTGAGATTTAAACAAAGAAGGCGAAGAAATAGCTATGTTGGATGAAGAGTCTTCTATCATAGATGTAATGGCTGTAGATGAAGAGGCCGTAGATGTAGAGACCGTAGATGTAGAATCCTTCGATGTAGAGGCTGCAGATGTAGAGGCTGTAGATGCAGAAGCCATAGATGTAGAACTAGTAGATGCAGAGGCTGTAGATGTAGAGGCTGTAGATGTGGAACCCATAGATGCAGAGACTGTAGATGAGGAGGCTTGATTGGTAGATGTTGGTGTAGTCAGAGATGCTGATATCAAGGAAGGTGAAGAAAATAGCGAAGTGTCTGCTGAGGTGTCCATTGTATTGTCAATTTATCTGCAAGTAAATGGATAAATCTGTGACTGATAGATAAACATTATGAGGGTCAAAAAAGGCCCTCTATCACTCACCTGAGATAATCCAAAACTTTAGTACAACAAAGAGGATGGATGATTGGACAAACAATCAGTGATCACAAGTACTCATTTGGCACAAAATGCTCAAATGAGTAAGAGTAAACTCTGGAAGCAAGGGGCGTTTAATCCCTTTCAATATAAATAAAATATGCAGTTGTGCATCAATTAAGTTTTATATAAAAATATAATATAATGTAATATAATCTTATATAATGTTACTGTAAGAAATACTTATTTTGATAATACAATATGAATTACAAAATATATATAAATTCTAAAAAAGATGATACATACCAGTTCCTATAAGATACAGCATTTGATACATCAGTAAAACCAAAACACGCGACAGTATGCAAAACGAAAACAAAAGGTTAAAAGAAAAAAAAAGAAAATCCATTCCGTAATAACAGAGTTGGAGTGAAAGTCCATCAAAACTTTAAACTGAAAATCTAAGAAAAAAGGGGGAATAATTCATGAAATATTTGTGCCAGAGTTTTGCACCTTGTGTCATATGATGTGGGTGATGATGCTGAACAACTATTTTAAGTTTGAATCAAATCCATTCAGTACTAACAGAAGTAGAGTGAAAGTGCACCAAAACCTTAACCTGAAATTCTAAGTAAAAAGTGGGAATAATTCATGAAAAAATGGTTCCAGAGTTATGCACCTTGTGTCATATGATGTGGGTGATGATGATGAACAACTATTTTAAGTTTGAATCAAATCCATTTGGTAATAACAGAGTTGGAGTGAAAGTGCATCAAAACTTGAACCTGAAATTCTAAGTGAAAAAAGGGGGAATAATTCATGAAATATTTGTGCCAGAGTTATGCACCTTGTGTCATATGATGTGGGTGATGATGCTGAACAACTATTTTAATTTTGAATCAAATCTATTCAGTACTAACAGAGGTAAAGTGAAAGTGCACCAAAACTTTAACCTGAAATTTTAAGTAAAAAGGGCGAATAATTCATGAAAAAATGGTGCCAGAGTTATGCACCTTGTGTCATATGATGTGGGTGATGATGTTGAACAACTGTTTTAAGTTTGAATCAAATCCAATCAGTAACAACAGAGATAGAGTGAAAGTGCATCAAAACTTTAACCTGAAAATCTAGGTGAAAAGGGGGGATAAATCATGAAATATTGGTGCCAGAGTTATGGCCCTTATGTCAGATGATGTAGATGATGATGAGTAATAAGTATTTCAAGTTTGAATCAAATCCATCAAGTAATTACAGAGATAAGTTGAAAAAAGAGAAAGTGCACCAAAACTTTAACCAAGGTGGGGACGCGGAAAGACGCCGAGGCCGACGCCGGGGCGAGTAGGATAGCTCTCCTTATACTTCGTATAGTCGAGCTAAAAATGAAAGATACACAAGCAGTATCCTAATAACAACACTTAAAAGGGGGGAAGAAATACAGTAGTATAACCATTACTTGCTTTAAACTGGCACAGCAAGCAGTCTGAACAAAAATATAGGTTTTGAGTGAAAATTACAGGCTATTTGGCCGTTTTAAAGGATTTTTCAGAAGATTTAAAGGCTTTAATTTAAAGGTTTGCTCTGAAATTAAAGGTTTTTAAAGGTTTTAAAGGTTTCACTAGGCCTGTAAAAATCAAATCATAAATAAAGCTGCTATTGTGCAGACAAGGTCAAAATAGCTTATTTTGGCCCTTTCAGGGGCCATAACTCTGAAACCCATAATGGGATCTGGCCAGTTCAAGAAAGGAACCGAGATCTTATGGTGATATAAGTTGTGTGCAAGTTTGGTTAAAATAAAATCATAAATGAAACCAGTATCGTGCAGACAAGAAATTGTTGACGCATGCACAGACGGACGGATGCACAGACGACGGATGAAGGGTGATCACAAAAGCTCACCTTGTCACTATGTGACAGGTGAGCTAATAAAACTGTTAACTGACCTGACAGACTGACAGACATGAGCTAGACAATATCCCCCCCCCCCTCTTTTTCAAGAGGCCATGACTGAGGTAGAGTTCAGAGCAGAAGTATTTGAATACTTACATTTGGATTGATATGACCTTGATCTAGTGACCTAGCAACATTATATACATATGATCTACTGGCACTTAATGTTGTATACATATCTGCTAACTTTGCCTGGATCATCTGAAAATAAACCAACACTAGGTTAACAAAAAATTCATTCTGTTACAGTTACTGAAAATATAAAACAGATAATTATTTTTCCATTCATACCTCTTTACTGTGAAATCATTTAATATCATCGGCACAAAATTTCGAGGTTTTGGCCAAAACGGCTGTTTCGTGAGGACGTAAATTCGTGGATTTCAAATTTTTGATTTTCTTTTTATGATTTTCACAGGACTAGATCTAGTATATCATTTAGTTCTTACATGTAAAACCTAGACTTGTCAAACAGCGCTACCATGGTTATCGAATTTGCAATCTATGCTGCGGGAGATGAGCGAGTGACCTTAACTTCTACGACCCCTAATTTGTAAAACTTAATGAAACTGTGAAATATTCTATAAGAAAAGTCGTTGCCAATTAAACAAGAGCTGTCCATAAGACAGCCAATGCTCAACTATTTGCATGTTTGTCCCAGAAAAAAAGACTATTAACCTAAATGTTAAAATATCTATAGAGTTTCCAGTATCTGCATTAGTTTTGGAGATAGTAACTTGCACGCAAAACTTTAACCAGTGAGGTTGTAAATTGACCTAGAAAAAAAACAAGAGCTGTCTCCATAGGATGACACATGCCCCCGATGGCACTTTAAATGAATAGTTATGGCCGATGTTCGAGTTTAGGACCTTTGACCTACAGAGCTGGGTCTTGCGCATGACACGTCGTCTTACTGTGTCACACATTTATGCGTAGTTATTTTAAAATGCATGCATGAATGACAAAGATATGGACCGGACACGCCCATCAATGCACTATCATGAAAAAAGACCTTTAACATCTAAGTGTGACCTTGACCTTTGAGCTACGGATCTGGGTCTTGCGCATGACACGTCGTCTTACTGTGGTACACATTCATGCCAAGTTATTTGAAAATCCATCCATCGATGACAAAGATATGGACCGGACACGCCCATCAATGCACTATCCCTTAATGTCTAAGTGTGACCTTGACCTTTGAGATACGGATCTGGGTCTTGCGCACGACACGTCGTCTTACTGTGGTACACATTCATGCCAAGTTATTTGAAAATCCATCCATCGATGACAAAGATATGGACCGGACACGCCCATCAATGCACTATCCCTTAATGTCTAAGTGTGACCTTGACCTTTGAGGTACGGACCTGGGTCTTGCGCGCGACACATCGTCTTACTGTGGTACACATTCATGCCAAGTTATTTGAAAATCCATCCATCGATGACAAAGATATGGACCGGACACGCCCATCAATGCAATAACCTTTAATGTCTAAGTGTGACCTTGACCTTTGAGCTACGGACCTGGGTCTTGCGCGAGACACGTCGTCTTACTGTGGTACACATTCATGCCAAGTTATTTGAAAATCCATCCATCGATGACAAAGATATGGACCGGACACGAAAAATGCGGACAGACTGACAGACTGACAGACCGACAGACTGACAGACCGACAGACAGACAGACGGTTCAAAAACTATATGCCTCCCTTTGGGGGCATAAAAAAGTCTCAAAGCTATATGCTCTTGCATGCAAAACTTTAACCAGGATTTTCTAAGTCCAAAAGGGGGCATAACTTGGTTAAAATGCATGTCAGAGTGTTGGGACTTGATGCTACCACCTAGATTTATGACCCCGAAAACATGTGAAGTTTCAATTCAGTATCTGCATTAGTTTTGGAAACAGTAACTTGTATGCAAAACTTAAAACTTTAACCAGGATTTTCTAAGTCCAAAAGGGGGCATAATTTGGCCAAAATACATGGCTAAGTTATAGGCCTTGACCTAGTGAGGTTGGTAATTGACCTAGAAAAAGAAAAAGGTTTCAAAGCTATATGCCTTTAAATGATAGCCATATGTACAACTTTAACCAAGGTGTGATGCCGACACCGACGCCAGGACGAGTAGAACAGCTAGACTATTCTTTGAATAGTTGAGCTAAAAAATGTCAAAACCGTAGCACCTGGGATATTGTCTTACACATTTAGCATTCATAATCGAAACAAATATAAAGTTCAAAATTTACAAGCTGTTGAACTTGTGCATATGTTATTTTCTGCCAAGAAACGTGTAATGTGAATTGGGTAATAATGCATCAGATGCAAATCTAGCAATTAATTTATGATATTTAATAGTCCCAAAGTAATCCCCAACGAATAACAATGATTTCACAGTATCCAATAACAAGAGCTGTCTGTTGACAGCGCCTTCAACTATTCGAAGCATTGATAGAAGTATAGGGTCAAAATATTACCAGAGATTTTCAGACAGAAGAAAAGGAATAGATAAGACAAACAATGTACTGCATTTGTGGATTTGGATAAGTCTTGCACTATATGGCAATGTGTGACCATGTTGGTAAGCAAGTGTTCAAGTTTCAAAGCCATATATCAAACCGTTAATAGACAAAATATTGAAAGGTATGCGAAACATAACTAATTTCTATGTCCAAAAAAGGGCCATAATTGAGCAAAAGTCCTTGTCCTAGGTAAGTAGACTATGAAGGTAAACAAGTGGTCAAAGTTTCAAAGCCATATGACAAACAGGTTAGGCAAAATACAGACCGGTATGAAAAACTTAACTGATTTCCAAGTCCAAAAAGGGCCATAATTCAGCCAAAATAAATGACAGAGTTATGTACTCTTGCCTACAGATGGGAATCATGATGATAAACAAGTATTAAAAGTTCAAAGCCACATGTCAAATAGCTTTGACAAAATGTTGACTTGTATGAAAACTGAACCAATTTCCAATTCAAGAAAGAGCCATAATTCAGTCAAAATACTTGACAGAGTTACGTACTCTTGCCTACAGATGGAAATCATGATGATAAGCAAGTGTTCAAAGTTTCAAAGCCACATGTCAAATAGTTTTGACAAAACATGGACTTGTACGAAAACTGAACCAATTTCCAAGTCCAAAAAGGGCCATAATTCAGCCAAAATCCTTGACAGAGTTATGTACTCTTGCCTACAGATAGAAATCATGATGATACTTTCAAAGCCACATGTACCAATTTCCAAGTCCAAAAAGGGCCATAATTCAGCCAAAATAGTTGACAGAGTTATGTACTCTTGTCTACAGATTGAGACTGTTATAACAAACAAATGATAAAAGTTTCAAAGCCATATGTCAAACACTTTACACAAAATGTGAACCAGTACGAAAAACTTAACCAAGATTTCTAAGTTAAAAGGGGCCATAACTCAGCCAAAATCCTTGATGGAGTTATGTACTCGTGCCTAAAACTGGACATGGTGATGGTACACAAGTGTTGAAAGTTTCAAAGCTTTATCTCAAAAGACTTTGTCAAAATGTGGACTGGTACGAAAAAACTTAACCAAGGTGTGACGCCAACACCATGGTGAGTAGGATAGCTCTACTTATTCTTCGAATAGTTGAGCTAAAAATGAATATTACCATATCTGTTTTATAAACATTTACTGTCAGTGGAAGAAAATAATATATTTCTGATTACAGGTTGGTTTACAGGTTTTACTAAATAATGGCTATAAATGGAATAGAAATTTGCCTGGAAATGTCCAATTTTTTCACCAAAGCATTCTCTTTCATGTGCGTATTTGAAAGCCACATCACAACATGCCTGCATTATTCTGCAATAGAAAATACAATATGGTAAATACATAGTTAATAGTTTCAATTCCTAGAAATTTACTTTAATACTTTTATCCATTTTATAAGCTGTTTCTTTCATTCTGTAAGTGACATATTTTCTAGACCTATGTATGGGCGGTGGTTACTGCCAAAATTAGTAAATGTGCAACCCATTCATTAACAAGCCAGTCAGTGCAGTGCAATTTAACGCCGTCTAGTGTAAAATTCCATCCCATTCAGTAACTTTTCATTCAATGCATTGTATTTAAGTATCATTTAGTACAAAACTTCATTCCATCCACTTAAACATGAAACAATACATTAAACAAGTAGCTGCGTTCAATAAACGCTTGATGCCCCCGGTGGCATCCTTGTCTATACATAGCAACCGAAGTGCAAAATGAGGCCGCCTAAGTTCAAGGTCAAACTGAGGTCAGGTGATGTCTGAAGATGAGGAATGGTCACAGGTTACATCTGCATTAGTATCAAGTCATTCTAGTTAGGGCTATTGATGCTAGATGAAACGGTCCCATTTGGTTAACCTCGTACGGACGACCGATTGGACAGGACAATCACTATATGCCTCCCGCATCAGCAAATGCCGGAGGCATAAAAAGTTGTTGCGGTGCATCGAAATGTGAAACGTATGACAAGTTGTGGTGCCATGCAGCCCAACTTGATGCCATGCAGTGGAATGTTAAACCATACGTTCGACGTAACCTTCATGAGTTCGTGCAGTGTAAAATGATATGAGACATTTATTACTTGACGCAGTCTAATGCATACTGAAATTGTGTTGTTTAATATTAAGCGATGTATTAAATCTTGATGCCATGCAGCGCAATGTGAAACCGTCCAACACAGCTTCCATACCTGCAGTGCAAAACAGAATGACTCACTGCAACTTGACGCCATCTAATGCGTATTGAGATTGTTTTGTGTAAAATGAAGAGGTGAATAAATTACAGTTATCATTCAAGAAATAGGTCTGCATGGTGTTTATAGACCTCACAGGCCAAAGTTATTCCAAGCATGATACCTGACTTACCTATATGTTTCTGTATTTTAAATAGTCTAGGTTGGTTTCAGGTTTGCAAAACATTTGTAATTGAAACAAATACATATACGATGGTAAAATTCAACAACAACACGTGAATATTTATCTTTTATCAACATTTCGGCGCTTACGCCTTCATCAGGATAAATACATAATAAAACAAATACATAGAAATAGGAAAAACACCACATGCTTAAATTGGTCGGGTACTAAAAAATACCCAATTTTCTATCCACCTGTAAATGTAAGACATGACATTTTGTTCTGCATGGAAAATCTGTGCACATTTGGTAAATATTGTGGTGATTATAGGTTAGCAATGTTTGTTTAAATACATACTTTCATAACACAGATTCATCAGGATATAACACAGATGTCATTTTATCACAGGTTTAGAACATCTTCGAATAACTGCAAGTTTATTCAATTTCTTAATTTGCTACTTAGTCGTATTATATGTAATTATTACATTATAACAAGATCGTCTGGATCAAGTGATATATATAATTCGCTCAACTCTTGTATGTTTTGGCAAAATAATCTGAAAATTCCATCCATTACCTCAATCTGAGTATACATCGGGGTAATATAAGAACAATAGAAAAGTACAAAAAGTTTGGATAACTTTTTTATTAACTTCGACAACTTTGTAAGACATAAAGTATCAACAATATAATGATAAAATTGTTCTCGGGTAATAAATAGATATATCAAAAATATTAACTACATTAAAAATGTAGATATTAGCATATTTCTAAAGATACTGAAACTTTTGTGCTTTTATATTGTTGTATTAACCTGATCGGGGTAAGACAACCCCGTAAGACACCCAGACCGAGGTAATATAATACCGATTGGAAGATGTGCCCAATCTGTGTAACTATATTTATATTAGAGAAAACCAAATGCTTCAATATTTTGTCTTATAAGAAAAGGTTAGGTTCATATTTTCAATGAAGATTCATTATTATGATGATAAGTTTTATGAAGCACGTGGTAACAATGGTGAAATGCGACACCAGAATTAAAGAGAATTCCTATAGTTTTTTTCCTTTCATAGAATTTTTTTAAATTCACATATATGATAGGAAAATTTGTGCTGAAAACAATGAACAAATAAAAACAATAGGTCACCAGGCTTGTTTTTGTGAAAAATTGTTTTGAACACATCCACTGTTGCTGAAACTGCCAGCGATTTTTCAACATTTTCATAATTTTCTGCTTTTTATAAATACCAACCAAAATATACATCCAGGCAGCACAATACGGTTTTTTCTTTTTACAGATTTTATTATATACTTATTTGATATCATAGTCATATTTGTAATACTCTATCCTTACAATAATGGGTACAAATGAAAAAAAAATATTGTTTCATATTTACTTTTGTGAACTTTTTTCATTGAAAAATACCCATAGTGAAGAATATTTTTTTTAAATTTTGAAAAAACTCTTTCATAGAATTTTTTCTTTTTCTTCTTGTGTATAGATAATTATATTGTGAGCATAAAAATGGCTAAAAATGTATGGGTCACCAGGCTAAATTTTATGTTAAGACCGCTAAAATACAACACCTGTTCGGACGGAAATGGCGCGAACCTGGCCAAATTGATTACATGTATGTCTGCTAAAAGTTAAAAAAAAGTTTTAAGAATTCTTAATTCTTTCTATAATTGAATACTACATAATCTGAAAGGTGATATTGTCTTATCAGTACTAATGCAATTGTCTTACATTATATGAACAACACTGTCTTTGTACTAAAATGCGATGTGAAAACACAACCACAAAAATAGCAAGATACCTGTCAGGCATGATACTTGTCAATACAACATAAACCAGTATCAACATTTGATTACTGATATAACTTATCAAAAATGTTATTTCATTCAAAATTCCTCATATCTAAGATCGTCTGTAACATGTTTCAACAAATGTTGACTTCAGTTCAGTTTTCCATAGAAAGTGTCGGCTGCGCAGAAAGATGCGCATAAAAAACTATAGGAATTCCCTTTAAGACGGCATGAAGTTGTAATGAATCGATTTACTTTACAATGTACATACTCATGTGTCCTTAAACAGCTTCACATTGACCTGCATGGCATCAAATTTTTATATGCCACTCCAAATTACACAACATGGTTTCAATAGGCATTAAACGGCGCCAAGTTTTAATGAATCGTTTCACTTTAGACTGCACAAACTCATGTTGCATTTAACGTCTTCATATTGCACTGCATGGCAACAAGTTTATATATGCCACACTGAATTACACAAAGCGGTTTCAATATTCATTACATGAAGTTGTAATAAATCATTTTCATTTTACACTGCACGTACTCAAGTTGCTTCACACGCTGCATGGTATCATGTTTCGTCAGATAATTTCATATTACGGTGTATCACAACAAATTTTTCAATGCATCATTTCATGTTTAAATGGGCGTCATTAAGTTTTTTATTACATGATTTCAAAATGCAATGTGTTGAATCCAAATTTATTGGACGGAATGAAGTTTTAGACTAGACGGTGTTGAAATGCACTGCACTGACTGACTTATTAATGGATGGATTGTATACTTACTAATTTTGGCGGTAACCGCCGTCCATACCTATATTCATCAAAAGTTTGTCTGAAATATTAAAATGCTCAATTTTCATTATGTCTGTCACTCATCACAAATTGCAATGAAATTTTGTATGAAATTCAGTGTCTTCAGCTATAGACAACTCTCCACAATGTCAACAGTATAAATGCCTACAAACTTAGTACTGGTAAATTATATTTTTGGCATTCCTAAGTTTAAGCCTGCGGGAAGTTCATAAGCCTTAAACTGGAGAAGACAGAAACAGCTGTGCAGAGATATAGTAAGACTCCTGAAACCAGGTTCACACCTGGTGACAACTGTGAATTGGCTGTGTTTTTCAATACTACAAAGGGCTTAAGTAACAAGTGATTGAGTATTGCAGAGGTAATACAGAAGTCCCCTACCAGTATAAGACAATTTTACTTGACCTTCAATAGTGAACCTGACCTTTGACTGACAACCATGGGTCATATGTCTGACACATAGTCTAATCATGGGAAACATTTCTGTGTAGTAATAAAAACAAGGAGCTGCGTTCAATAAATGCTTGATGCCCCTGGTGGCATCCTTGTCGATACAAAGCAACCTGATACAAAGCAACCTAAGTCCAAAACCAGGTCAAGTTCAAGGTCAAGGTCAAACTGAGGTCAGGTGATGTCTGAAGATGAGGAATGGTCACAGGTTACATCTGCATTAGTATCAAGTCATTCTAGTAAGGGGTACTGATGCTAGACGAAACGGTCCCATTTGGTTAACCTCGTACGGACGGACGGACGAATGAACGAACGAAAGGAAAGGACAATCACTATATGCCTCCCGCATCAGTAGATGCCGGGGGTATAAAAATCTTCAATGCAACTAAAAGTTATGGGGCAGAAACAAATTTTTACTTGACCTTAAACAGTGACCTTGAACTTTTTCCGACAAGCCTAGATCATGTGCTGACACATTGTCTTATGGGGAACATTTGTGTATACCACTAAGATAATCCATCAATGCATATAAAATTTATGGAACAGAAACAATTTTTACTTTACCTTCAATAGTGACCTTGATTTTTGACCTACCATCATAAATCATGTATGTGCATAATCTACATATTGCCCTCCATTCACATACCAAGTTTTATGAACCTAGCTTGAATACTTTTTGAGTAATTGCAGAATCGAGATTTGTGGATGGACAGACAGAGGGAGGGCATTCCTATAGTCCCCTCCAGTGTTCCACTTGTAGGGGACTAATAAATTATGTCTTTTACATTGGTCAAGTAAGTACTGAATGCCAACACACTGAAGCCTTTACTGTATACATATGAAATGTGATTGATGAGTGGTCTAGAAATAATTAAATTAAACAACTAATGGCAGTAAAATTCATCAAATTAGCAAATATGCAAGAGATGTTCCAGAGGTTATGTTACTAGCATCATAACTTCGTTATAACTCATCGGAACCAAGTGCATGGTATGTTAAGTAATAGTTATAGTATGTGTGAGAGTGTGTTACGACGATATATCAGAGCTAGGGGTACATCTCGGTATTTTTCTCCGCACATATTGTCGAGGCCGGTATGTACCCCTAGCTCTGATATATCCTCGTAACACACGAGCATTACATATTATAACTGTTTTATCGCATAGTTTTATCATTAAAATTTATATATTACATACATGCCATATCTCCCGCTGGGAGCCTTTTTCTCCCGTATTTTCAGTATATCTCCCGGTCTCCCGCGGGGACATGAAGACCTCCCGTAAAAAATAATTTATTTTTTTTAAAAATGTCGCAAAATCGTATCTCGGACCCAATGTAGACCTTTAGAAAATGCTTAAAATGCAATATCGATTAGCCCGGAAATACTCTTCAAACATAATTTTGATAGTTATCTATAATCCCTAGATTCTTTATCGAGGGATACACGCCTGAGGCATTAATTATCTTACCACCTTCTGTCACCATCTCCAAACAATTAACCATTTAATCTTACCCGTAGGCAATTGTAAACATGTGTATGGGAGATTTTAGACTGATTCAATACCATCAAAGTCACTGATTTGTAGTTTTCAAAACAATATGTAAACCAGTCTTAAAATTACGTCATTTTACCGCCACCTGCCAAAGTGTACTTTCGTTTTCGTTGACCTCGATATTTATCGAGCCATCGGAGGATGAGACAGGTTAGTGCTAACACCGAGTTTATGCTTCTCAATTTAAATACTTGCACAACATGCAAAAAATCAATTACAATTTAACAATAATTGGCGAGTAAACGCCGGACTACACAGAATTTCGGACAGACATGAATTCGGATAAGTGAATTTTATGAAATAAATTGCAGTCCATACTACCCGAAGAATTGACTGCCATTCCTTTGTGATATAATTGTCATGTTGTAATAATTAACAGGAGAAGAATTCCCAGTTTAAATACATGTAGTTTTAATCTAAATATGGACAATCGAGCAAAAGAAGGACTTCCATTTTTTTTTAAAACTTCATTTCTGAAAAGAAATGACTACGCTTAAAAGACTGTTTTGACATGATATCTCCGCAATCTTTTGAGTATTGTATTCTTAAACATGTCAAAAAGATCACTCTCCCAGGATGCAGAAGCATCAACACCTAAAGCAAAAACAAAGTTCCTGGTTCAATCTTTCATGGTATTCTGAATTTTCTTGGATTAAGTAAAGTGCTATAAGTAATAATCATGCATTCTGTACACAACTGTTGGCTCCCCTCATCAATTCAATATAGAATACTTGATGATTTTTTCATGAAAATGGCTATTTAGCGTATAAAAAATGAGCAAATAAAAGTCTCCCTTATTTTTACCCAAATCTCCCTTAAAAAATGCCCTGTTGAGATAAATCTCCCTTATTGACCATCTGAAAATATGGCATGTATGATACTATTTTCACTTAAATTTGTTTACTATTATTTTTACTCTTTTGATTCCCTTTTTGCGCCTCGCTGAATGAAACACTAAAACTTCTGTTTTAGAAAATGGGTTCCCCAGATAAAAGTATCCAACAGATTTCTGCATTGATTTTAAATCTTTGCATTTTATTGGCCAAACATATTGTAAAACTTGTTGTTTTGTTTGCAAAAAAAAAATCAAAGAAAAAGAAACGTTTGAGAAATCTCAGAATTTCATATATTTCATATCTATTTCTGAATTTGGCGAAAACTATCGAGTTTTTGAAATATTCTAGTTTATTTATTCTTTTACTTTATAAATGTAGGTGTTTATGATCATTCTTTCTCTGTGAACTGTAAATTGGAGTTAAAATCATCTTTTCTTTGAAAGGAAAAAATTAGACTCCCTTGATAGGACCTCGATAGAGAAAAAGTGTTGCGATATATATCGGAACAGTTTTACTGTGCTGATATATATCACAACAGTTTCTTTTTAATGAAACTCTATAAAGATTTCTGTGTTGATATATATCATAACAGTTTTGTAAAATATCAGCACAGATTTTGTAGTATTAATGTGTGTTACCATGTTTAACATACTGCAACGATCAAAGGAATATTGCCAAACAGAAAAGTCACTTTTTAACCTTTAAAGTGACATCATATGCAGTCTCTCGGCGATATATGACCATTTTGTGTCGATTCGCCGTAAAACCCAACTCACTCACTCACTCATATGCAGTCTGTAGCTGTGTAAAGTTATAGACTATAAATCACACTAAAAATGTCAACAAGAGCAGTCATAGGAAAGCAACACTTGACTATTCAACAGCCTTGTCAATCGAATGAATAAACAAAAGGGCCTTGAAGGCCCTGTATCGCTCACCGGACCTATTGACCTAAAGATCATCAAGATTAACATTCTGACCAAGTTTCATTAAGACATGGTCATAAATGTGGCCTCTAAAGTGTTAACTATCTTTTCCTTTGATTTGACCCAGTGACCTAGTTTTTTACCCCACCTGACCAGATTCGATCTTGACCTAAAGATCATCAAGATTAACATTCTGACTTAGTTTTATTAAGATATGGTCATACATGTGACCTCTACAGTGTTAACTAGCTTTTCCGTTGATTTGACCCGGCGACCTAGTTTTTGACCCTACATGACCCAGATTCAAACTGGACATTGAGATCATCAAGATTAACATTCTGACCAAGTTTCATTAAGATATGGTCATAAATGTGGCCTCTAAAGTGTTAACTAGCTTTTCCTTTGATTTGACCCAGTGACCTAGATTTTGACCCCGCATGACCCAGATTCTAACTTGACCTAAATATCATCAAGATTAACATTCTGATCAAGATTCATGAAGATACAGTCATAAATGTGGCCTCTAGAGTGTTAACAAGCTTTTCCTTTGATTTGACCTAGTGACCTAGTTTTTTACCCCACCTGACCTAGATTTGATCAAGAACTAAAGATCATCAAGATTAACATTCTGACTTAGTTTTATTAAGATATGATCATACATGTGGCCTCTACAGTGTTAACTAGCTTTTCCGTTAATTTGACCAGGCGACCTAGTTTTTGACCCTACATGACCCAGATTCAAACTGGACCTTGAGATCTTGAGATCATCAAGATTAGCTTTTCCTTTGATTTGACCCAGTGACCTAGTTTTTTACCCCACATGACCCAGATTCGAACTTGACCTAAAGATCATCAAGATTAACATTCTAAGTTTCATGAAGATACAGTCATAAATGTGGCCTCTAGACTGTTAACAAGCTTTTCCTTTGATTTGACCTGGTGAAATAGATTTTGACCCTGCATAACCCAGATTCGAACTTGACCTAAAGATCATCAAGATTAACATTCTGACCAAGTTTCATGAAGATACAGTCATAAATGTGACCTCTAGAGTGTTAATAAGCTTTTCCTTTGATTTGACCTAGTGACCTAGTTTTTTACCCCACCTGACCTAGATGACCTATAGTCCTGACCTACATGGACTATAGATCATCAAGATTAACATTTTGAATTAGTTTCATTAAGATAAGATCATACATGTTGCCTCTACAGTGTTAACAAGCTTTTCCTTTAATATGGTCATAAATGTGGCCTCTAGAATGTTAACTAGCTCTTCCTCTGATTTGACCTGGTGACTTAGTTTTTGACCTACATGACCAAGATTCAAACTGGACCTTGGGGTCATCAAGATTAACATTCTGGCCAAATTTCATGAAGATACAGTAATAAATGTGGCATCTACAGTGTTAACAAGCTTTTCCTTTGATTTGACCTGGTGAGCTAGTTTTTGACCCCAGATGACCCAATATCGAACTTGTCCAAGATTTTATTGAAAGTAACATTCTGACCAAGTTTCATTAAGATCTGGCCAAAATTTTGACCTCTAGAGTGTTAACTAGCTTTTCCTTTGATCTGACCCGGTGACCTAGTTTTTGACCCCACATGACCCAGATTCGAACTTGACCTAAAGATCATCAATATTAACATTCTGACCAAGTTTCATGAAGATACAGTCATAAATGTGGCCTCTACAGTGTTAACAAGCTTTTCCTTTGATTTGACCTAGTGACCTAGTTTTTGACCCCATCTGACCCAGATTTGAACTTGACCTATATATCATCAAGATAAACATTATGACAAAGTTTCATTAAGATATGGTCATAAATGTGGCCTCTACAGTGTTAACTAGCTTTTCTTTTGATTTGACCTGGTGACCTAGTTTTTGACCCTACATGACCCAGATTCAAACTGGACCTTGAGGTCATTAAGATTAACATTCTGACCAAATTTCATGAAGATACAGTCATAAATGTGGCTTCTACTGTGTTAACAAGCTTTTCCCTTGAATTGAACTGGTGACCTAGTTTTTGATACCAGATGATCCAATATCAAACTCATCCAAGATTTTATTGAGGGTAACATTCTGACAAAGTTTCATTAAGATTGGGCCAAAATTGTGACCTCTAGTGTGTTAACAAGCTTTTCCTTTGATTTGACCTGGTGACCTAGTTTTTGACCCCAGATGACCCAATATCAAACTCGTCCAAGATTTTATTGAGGGTAACATTCTGAACAAGTTTCATGAAAATTAGGCCAAAATTGTGACCTCTGGAGTGTTAACAAGATTTTCCTTTGATTTGACCTGGTGACCCAGTTTTTGACCCCAGATGACTCAATATTGAACTCGTCCAAGATTTTATTGAGGGTAACATTCTGATCAAGTTTCATGAAGATTGGGCCAGAATTGAGACCTCTAGAGTTGTTGACGACGACGGACAGATGGACGACGGACACAGGGCGATCACAAAAAAACTAGGAGAAAACTAGGAAAAAACTAGAGCTATCACTAAAGGTGATGAATGTACCCCCCGCATGCACTGACACAGTACATTGCAATTTGACGCACACAAGATTGCATAATTATGTGGACTGTATGTATATAGACTGTATGTATACAGTATAGTAACAAAAAACAAAGTCCCATAACTATGCAGAATATTTATCTAAAAGAATATTAACATGCACCATGCACAACTAGGGTTGGTACTGATCACTTGTGTGAAGTTTCATTAAATTGTGTGCAAGGGTTTGGTAGATTAGGCACGCACAAGATTGCATATGCAGACTGTATGTACATAGTATGTTAACAAGAAACAAAGTCCCATAACTCTGCAATTTTTGTCGCTGAAAGAACCTAACATGCCCCATGCACAACTACTGTTGTTACTGATCACTTGTGTGAAGTTTCATTAAATTGTGTCAAGGGGATGAGGAGAGATGGTGCGCACAAGATTGTGTCTATGTATATAGTATAGTAACAAAAAAACAAAGTCCCATAACTCTGCAATTTCTTTTTCTAAAAGAACCTAACATGCCCCATGCACAACTACTGTTGGTACTGATCACTTGTGTGAAGTTTCATTAAATTGTGTCAAGGGGATGAGGAGAGATGGTGCGCACAAGATTGTGTCTATGTATATAGTATAGTAACAAAAAAAACAAAGTCCCATAACTCTGCAAATTGTTTTTTTAAAAGAACCTAACATGCCCCATGCACAACTACTGTTGGTACTGATCACTTGTGTGAAGTTTCATTAAATTCTGTCAAGCGGATAAGGAGAGATGGTGCGCACAAGATTGCGTCTACGGACAGACAGACAGACAACCTGAAACCAGTATACTCCCCCTTACAACTTTGTTGTTGGGGGGTACAACTAGGAATACTGAGACAAAAACTAGGAGGTATTATCAGATAAAGTGTTACCTTACAGCTGTTCTTCTATCTAATTACCATACATAAAAGCTATACAGAAATTTTTGACTTGGTGGGGGTGTGGGGGTCACCAGTCTAGAACGAAGATGTCACCGCCGAGAAGCCTAGCGGGTTATTTGTGGGGTGCCTTTGCCCATATTAGTTTTTCTGATTTTTGTTGAAATGCAGGTATGAAATGGTGGCCTCTGCTTCCATTTATTGGTGGCTGTACAGCCCTCATTTTAGGAAATTTTTGAAATACAGGCATGAAATGGTGGCCTCTGGTGCATTTTTAGGTCTAAATTTTGAGGTATTTTTTATATGCTGTGATATTATATTTATTGCCTTTGTTATTGTGTTTTATGCTATTGATGTTAAATGTCAACAAGAGCCATGTTAGACATGGCCAATCCCCCTGCCGGGCATATTATAACTGAAGGCTAAAGTTCCTGGCAAGTTAGTGTCTGAAAGTATTAATTTTGGGGAAAGCTTTGAAGAACCATTTAGTTGTGGTCCGCATCAGGGGTTTTAAAGATGTGGAAGAAAGAATAAGTCAGTGGTGAGGTGGTTTACTGCTAAATTTTATTAATTTTCATGAACAGTATAGCTATGATGTTTTTCTATATGGCTACTGTAAAAAGAAGGAATGGAAAGCTAACAGGGAACACGAGTGCCAGAATGTCACAATATATGCCCGTCACAGCAAATTTCTTTACTCTTGCAGCTGTATTTGCAAATGGAATTTTAATTTTGTGGTTGTTTAGTAATCATTGTAAGTCTTTTGTTTTTCTAAGTCCACAAAAAACTCCTTACCAGGTAGAGATATCTTAAAATACACGTAAAATTGGAAAGTAACATCCATGTTGTACCACAGAAAAGTGGTCTTGTTTTTTCCCTACGGTCAATTATAAAAATGTTACAATATAAGTTATTTATAGTAACAACTAAGGGAAGTTAATCTTAAAAAAAAAAAAAAAAAAAAAAAAAAAATTGCAAGTCCACAAAAAAATCTTTACCAGGTAGAGATTGGTCAAAATACACCTCAAAATTGGATGTAGCATGCATGTTGTACTACAGAAAAGTGGTCTCGATTTTTCCCTACGACTAGTAATGAAAAAGTTACAATAAAAGCTATATAAAGTAACAACAAAGGGAGGTAATTCTAAAGAAGGGAACTGCGCATGACACTTCGTCTCATGATGGTGTATAATTGTGCCAAGTTACATCAAAATCCCTCCATGCATGAAGAAGAAATGCTTCGGACAATGTCATTCTTGTATCTGACCTTTGGCCTCTAAGTGTGACCTTGACCTTAGACCTAGGGACCTGGATCTTGCGCATGGCATTCTGTCTCTTGGTGGTGAACATTTGTGCCAAGTTATATCAAAATCCCTCTATGCATGAAGAAGAAATTCTCCGGACAATTTTTTTTAAGAAAATATGATAAAGGGGAATAACTCAAAAAATAGGCAAGGTAGAGTTATTGTTCTTGCACACTGCACTTCCTCCCAATGTGTTCTATCAGTGTATGAAGTTTGAAGAAAATCCCTCCAGTACTTTTGGAGTTATGCTCCGGACAAAGATCGTTGCAGACGCACGCACGCACGGACGGAGAGCATTTCTAATATCCCCTTCGCCTTTGGCGGGGGGATAAATAAATAAATAAATAATGGAGGGGTAGCTCTCCCCCTGGAAAATTTTGAAATACAGGTATGAAATGGTGGCCTCTAGTGCATTTCTGGGTCTAAATTTTGAGAAAAAATTATTCCTTTGCCAAAACAGATGGTTGCATCTTTGATGAGTATAGGTCACTTCTCAGCCAACGAGGGGTGGGGGGGGTGGGGGGGGGGGGGGGCATGGGCCCCTCGGTCTGGCCATGGATCAGGGCCTGGTGTTCAGCTGACTGTAAACTTGCTTCTGCAGTTTCTGTTTGGCATCACTTAAGCATAGTCCAAATGTATCAGTGACACCAAACCACTACTGCCAGTAACACAGGCAAGTCAGCTGAACATTTCTACATTGTTTTCTGCAAGAAAATATTCAAAACACATTTAAAACACAAAATTGAAACTTTCAGACATAATGCTGCAAATGAAAAACTAGGAATACTAGGAGCATTTTAGAAAAACTAGGAGCACTTTTAAACAATAGGGCCATGATGGCCCTATATCGCTCACCTGGTTAAATGGTTGTTATGAAGATTTGCATTTAAACTTGACCCCAAAGTCATGATTTGAACAAGCTTGGTAGAGATCCACTAGGCAATGCTACACACCAAATATCTAAGCTCTAGGCCTTCTAGTTTATTTCTAGACATTTTTTGGAAGATTTTCCTATGTACAATCAAGTAACCCATAGGGCGGGGCCAATTTGATGCCGGGGGGTCATAATTTGAACAAATTTTGTAGAGGTCCTCTAGGCAATGCTACATGTCAAATATCTAAGCTCTAGGCCTTCTGGTTTATTTTTAGAAATTTTTTGAAGATTTTCCGATGTACAATTAAGTTACCGCTGGGGCGGGGTCAATTTTACCCCGGGGGTCATGATTTGAACAAAGTTTGTAGAAGTCTACTAGGCAATGTTACATATCAAATATCTAAGATCTAGGCCTTCTGGTTTATTTTTAGAAAATTTTGAAGATTTTTCTATGTACAATCAAGTAACCCCATGGGGTGGGGTCATGATCTGAACAAATTTTGTAGAAGTCTACTAGGCAATGCTACATGTCAAATCTCTAAGATCTAGGCCTTCTGGTTTATTTTTAGATTTTTTTTTGAAGATTTTCCTATGTAAAATCAAGTGACCCCTCGGGCGGGGGTCATGATTTGAACAAATTTTGTAGAGGTCCACTAGGCAATGCTACATGTTAAATATCTAAGCTCTAGGCCTTCTGGTTTATTTTTAGAAAAATTTTGAAGATTTTCCTATGTAAAATCAAGTGACCCCTGGGGTCTTGATTTGAACAAACTTGGTAGAGGTCCACTAGGGAATGCTACACACCAAATGTCTAAGCTCTAGGGCTTTCTGGTTTCCAGAGTTCTGCAGAGAATTCAATTCTTTGAACAATTTTTGTAGAGCTTCACCCAAGGAACATTCCTGTGAAGTTTGGATGAAATTGGCCTAGCGGTTTATGAGGAGATGTTGTTTAAAGTAAAAGTATACGGACGCCAGACGGTGAGTGATCACAATAGATCACCCTGAGCATTTGGCTCAGGTGAGCTAAAAACTAGGAAAAACTACGAACGACTGGAGAGCCTGTGTTTTGGCCCTTTCAGCCATATAGAGGTTTCATTTATGCTTTGAATTGATACAAACTTGCACAGAATGTTTATCTTGATGATCTCTAAGCCAAGTTCAAAACTGCGTCATGTGGGGTCAAAAACTAGGTCACCTGGTCAAATCAAAAGAAAAGTTTGTTAACACCCTAGAGGCCACATTTATGACCCTATCTTCATGAAACTTGGTCAGAATGTTTATACTGATGATTCCTAAGCCAAGTTCAAAACTGGGTCATAAAGAGTCAAAAACTAGGTAACTCAGTCAAATCAAAGGCAAAGCTTGTTAACACTCTTGAGGCCACATTTATAACCCTATTTTCATGAAACTTGGTCAAGGCCAAGTTCAAAACTTGGTCATGTGGGGTCAAAAACTAGGTCACCAGCTCAAATCAAAGGAAAAGCTTATTAACATTCTGGAGGCCAGATTTATGCCCCTTTCTTTATGAAACTTGGTAAGAATATTTATCTTGATGATTCCTAGGCCAAGTTTAAAACTGGGTCATGTGGGGTCAAAAACTAGGTCACCACTCAAATCAATGGAAAAGTTTGTTAGCACTGTAGAGTCCACATTTATGAGCCTATCTTCATGAAACTTGGTCAGAATATTTATTTTGATGATTCCAAGGCCAACTTAAACAGGTGAGCGATATAGTGTCATCATTACCCTCTTGTTTATGCTTCTTTTTTATGCGCAACACTAGCACCAGATGTCTCGCAACCTATTTTAAGCATATTCCCAACGGGAATTGCATTGCGCTACCAACTGTGCTGTTGCAATGTTCAAAGGCAGATCTGAATTTAATTACATGTGTGTCGAAATACATGCATCACTGGAACATTACAGAAAATTGTTAAACTTGGGCTGTCACTGATATATCAAAACAAATCTCATTTCAATTCATGATTTATCATGCTTCATGCAAGTTTCCAGCCTTTTTATTTATTTCTGATATGGATGTTGATAAAAACAAAATAGCTGCCATATCCAACTCAGCTGGACAATGAGACCATAAACTGAAGTTAATGGTTGTGAGCAAGATTAAAAGAATTACAGCATTTGTAAGTGATTTGATCCAGTATATACTGTATCTTGAAATCTGTATCTGGCATAGAGGCCACCAACAAACCATACAGGTACAAGAATATATTATGAACTTTTTTTTTTCTAATGTCTTTATGCAACCAGTCCACCAACAAATACCAATATTGTCTCCTTCAATGAAAGCCCTACATCAAACTTCTGTTTTATATTGCAGTTCTCTGTGACATGTGACTACATGTTATCATAAGTTCCTCTGCCCTCATTGTACTGTAACTTACCCTAAAGGTCCTGATGCAAGAATGCACCTTTCTATATCTAGGCCACTCATCAACACATATACACCTCGGTTAATGTTTCCCAGCATGTGATTGGCTAGCAGAAATAGGGAAAACAGCACAATTAAAGGAAAACGTATAACATTTATGTGAAATATCAAATGTTTTACTGACAAAGAAAAACTGATAAAGCAAACAAACCCTCAATGGGAAAGTGATATCAGTTTTCTACATTTTCTACATTATCATAACAAACAGTAGACAAGCGGATAATATACACCAAAATGTTTCCATCAGTAGTCATGAATCAACACTTGATATTTCATGTTATATTCTGTTCCTTGATACAGGAGGGTTATAGATAGTTATGCTTGGATTTTTCTAGTGTATGCATGGGATAAAATAAGGTTGAAGTGTAAATCCCAACTGCTTTGCTGTCAGGCTTCAGTTAATTTATGGTTTTATTATATGTAGTTTGTTTTAATTTAACAGAGAACTATATCAAGCTATTTTTCTGTAACTAGTATCTTCAACCTTAAACTGATGTGACAAAAGGTATTGGTTCAATTCAACACAAAAGCATCTAGCGACTATGTACAGAGTATAGGAAAAAAGCTTGTAAAATAAAGAAAAGAATTGTTTTGTCATAACCATGTTACAATTAAAGACATACATTTTTTTCTAGGCTACTGGATAGGTTACACAGAAATTGACAAATAGTGATGAATTCTCTGTACATTCATTTCCCTGTGCTTAAATATACAATTTAGTCTCAAGTAAAAGGACCCCACCCCAATAATCAAATGGACTAACATTACCTTTTAAACAGTATAAAACGTTAACATGTAAAACCTCGACTTGCAACTCTAAGTACTACAAGAACTGATGAACTGATTGCCATTTTGTTGTTTGAACTGCAGGATTATTTAGTTGAAATGGCAATCTCTCTACAGAAAACAGACTGTTCAGTCTGAAGTAGGCTGTCATAAGCCTGGAAGATCACACAGTAAATACTGTTAAAACAGCCAGACTTGTACAGGATTAGGTGTATGCATCATTCAGCTTCACTTTATATAATTCTATACAAATATAACCATGTGAGCAAAGTCAGACTCTTCTTTCCCTGAAATTTTTTAGATAAATGGCTAATTACTTTTTGGAGCTCAACTTGAATCCATTTTATAGATAATATCAAAGACAGTGCTCACCCTAAAGGTCCTGCAGCCCCAGCACCTCTCTCTAAGTCCAGTCCAGACATTAACACATAAACCCCACGCCCTACACCTCCCAATACTTGATCAACTGTAAAGAAATTAAAAGACCTTCAATAATTGCCTTATCTTCAGCAGTATCTTCCAAACATTATAAACAATGCTGAGAGAAACTGCCAATTCAACCTACTGCATACCAGGGCTGTGTAATGGACATGGTGTGAAGCATGTTGACTTGTTTATGATCAGGTTTTTGATAAAATAAAGATTGCTTTGACACTTTCAGTTGAAAGGTTACATTCAACACATTGCAAGCTTTCTTCCTCAGAAAAAAAATTCTGATAATTTAAACTTGTACTGATTTCAGTTCTGACCATTGACCATTGTATCAACTACAAGCCAAGGTGCATTCTGTGACAGTGTAACATGGAGTAATGCTCACCCTACAGCCATAACAGCAACTATAACCCTCTCTATGTCAAGGCCAGATATCAACACATATACACCTCGATTCTCAGCCCCTATCACTCGATACACTGAGGTGTAAAATAGATATATTTTACTTTTAATACATGACATTATGTTCCTGGTAGATTTAGAAACAAGTTCTGTCAGTCATACCCTTTTATCACCGAATTTGACAGGTCTTGAGTCATAAAAACTTAATTTAAACAGAACTTGTTTTAATTATCTACATATATCTAATTAAAAAGTAAAATGGCAATTTTAAGTTAGAAACATATATAAACAAGAGGGTCATGATGACCCTGAATCGCTCACCTGAGTAATATGAGCCACAAGTTTAAAATGGCAAACTGATGCTAAAATATTAGAAAGTAGGTCAGTAGGTCAAATTCATGGTCACTGAAAGTCAGTTTTAAGATCGGTGTGCAAAACTGTACATGTTATCAAATTTCAAGGCTGTATCTTAAACAAGCGGGCCAAGATGGCCCCAAGTCGCTCACCTGAGAAACACACAATAACAGTGTAAACATATTTTACCTAGTGATTTCATGGAGACTAATATTCTGACCAATTTTCATTAAGATTAGACCAAAAAATGTGGCCTATTGAGTGTAAACAAGCTTATTCTTTGATTTGACCTGGTGACCTAGTTTTTGACCCTACATGACCCAGATAAAAATTCATGAAATATTTCATGCACAGAAACATTCTGACCAAGTTTCATGCATATCAAATGAACAAGAGTGTTAACAAGCTTTTCCTTTGATTTGACCTAGTTTTTGACCCTATATGACCCAGTTTCGAACTTAGCCTAGGAATCATCAAGATAAACATTCATACCAAGTTTCATGAAGATAGGGTCATAAATGTGGCCTCTAGGTTGTTAACAAGCTTTTCCTTTGATTTGACCTGATGGCCTTGTTTTTGACCCAACATGACCCAGTTTCAATCAAGGCCTAGAAATCATCAAGATAATCATTCTATGCAAGTTTGTATCAAATCAAAGCATAAATGAAACCTCTATATGGCTGAAAGGGCCAAACTAGAAAATTTTGTAACTCCAGAACCCATAATGGAATCTAGCCGGTTTTTGAAAGGAACTGAGATCTTATTGTGACTTAAGTTGTGTGTAAGTGTAGTTAAAATCAAATATAAAATGTCACTTCTATCATGTTCACAAGGTAAAAATTAACAAATTTTGGCTCTTTCTGGGGTCAATTAGGGGCCGTAACTCCAGAACCTATGATTGATTGTGACAGATTCATCATGAAATCCAAGATTTATTGTTGTTGAAGATATTTTGCAAGTTTTTATAAAATCAAACCACAAATGAAGTCTCTATATGGCTGCAAAAGCCAAAATAGCAAATTTGGGCTCTTTAAGGGGCCATAACTCTGGAACCAATGATGGGATCGGGCCAGTTTTCAGAAGGAACTGAGATATTATGCCAATACAAGTTGTGTGCAAGTTTGATTAAAGTTGATTTCAAAAGGTGGTCTCTATCGTGTTCACAAGCCAAAAATAGCAATTTTGGCCCTTTAAGGGGCCATAACTCTGAAATCCATGATGGGATCTGGCCGGTTTTCGAAAGGAACTGAGATATTATGCCAATACAAGTTGTGTGCAACTGATTAAAGTTGACTGCAAAATGTGGTCTCTATCGTGTTCACAAGCCAAAAATAGCAAATTTTGGCCACTAAAGGACCCATACCTCTGGAACCCATGATGGGATCTGGCCAGTTTTCAAAAGGAAAAGAAATATTATGCCAATCCAAGTTGTGTGCAAGTCTGATTAAAGTTGATTCCAAAATGTGGTCTTATCGTGTTCACAAGCCAAAAATAGCAAAGTTTGGCCATTTAAGGGGCCATAACTCTGGAACCAATGATGGGATCTGGCCACTTTTCGAAAAGAACCGAGATATTATGCCAATACAAGTTGTGTGTAAGTTTGATTAAAGCTGATTGCAAAATGTGGTCTCTATCGTGTTCACAAGCCAAAAATAGCAAATTTTGGCCCTTTGAGGTGGTCATAACTCTGGAACCCATGATGGGATCTGGCCACTTTTCGAAAGGAACTGAGATATTATGCCAATACAAGTTGTGTGCAAGTTTGATTAAAGTTGATTGTAAAATGTGGTCTCTTATTGTGTTCACAAGCCAAAAATAGCAAATTTTGGCCCTTTAAGGGGCCATAACTCTGGTACCCATGACAGGATCTGGCCAGTTTTCGAAAAAGAACAGAGATATTATGCCAATACAAGTTGTGTGCAAGTTTGATTAAAATTGATTGCAAAATGTGGTCTTTATCGTGTTCACAAGAAAATGTGAACGGACGACTGACAAAATGCGATCACAAAAGCTCACTACGTGACAGGTGAGCTAAAAAAATGAAAGTAGGTCAGCAGGTCAAGGTCATAGTCAAGTGACCCCAATCCCTTAGGGTCATCAAGTAATTATAATTAAACAGCCTAGGAAATATGATCTGATAATTTTTTAAGTATTTATTATTTGTAACTCATATAACAAGTGATCCTCAGGGTGGGGCCTCTTTTCACCACAGGGGCATTATTTGAACAATCTTGTTAGAGATCCACTAGGCAATGCTATATACCAAATATCAAAGGCCTAGGCCTTGAACTTTCAGACGAGAAGTTTTTTTTCCCCCTATATAAGTCTATGTTAAATTTGGGACCCCTAGGGCAGGGCCTCTTTTCACCCCAGAGGCATAATTTAAATAATTTTGGTAGAGGACCACAAGGCAATTTAACATACCAAATATCAAAAGCCTAGGCCTTGCAGTGTCAGACAAAATTGTTTTCCTATACAAGTCTATGTATAATTTCAGACCCCCTGGGGCAGGGCCTCTTTTCACCCCAGGGTTATAATTCGAATAATTTTGGTAGAGGACCACAAAGCAATGCTACATACCAAATATCAAAGGCCTAGGTCTTGTGGTTTTAGACAAGAAGATTTTTAAAGTTTTTTCCTATACAATTTATTTATTTATTTGGGTTTTATGGTGCACCAACACAGTATAGGTTATATGGCGCCAAACAGGACTACAAATTTTGGTTCCAAATCTCATTTACATCGAAATAAAAACATGAGGTATGGAATCAAAATCTGCATACCTGCTGGAATCACAGAGTTACTGCAAAACCAAGTGTTAAGACCCTATTAGTTGCCTCTTACGATCATGCAAGGGTAAGGCAGTGGTTCCAATTCTTTTCATAGATCATCCCAGAACCACATGGCGCTTTCCTATACAAGTCTATGTAAAATTTGTGACCCCCAGGGTGGGGCTTCTTTTCACCCCAGGGGCATTATTTGAACAATCTTCATAGAGGACCATTAGATGATGTCACATGCCAAATATCAAAGATCTTCGATTGCCATGGCAACCAGAATTCTGCATGGAATTCAATTCTTTGAATAATTTTGGAAGGGGGCCACCCAAGGATCTTTCCTGTGAAGTTTGGTGTAAATCTATCCAGTGGTTTTCAAGAAGAAGACTTTCTTAGAAATTGTTGAGCGGACAACATCACATGACGAAATAAGGTCACAAAACCTCATATGAGGAAAAATATGTTAGATTCTATTAAGGCTGGAAACTCAGTTTGTTTTATGTAATTAAAGTAAGGCAAAAGCATTTGCTTCTCAATTTCCTAAAAAATAATCAAACAGAATGAACTTCAAAATACAAAGCTTTCCTATTTAACCCTCACTAATATGAGCTAAAGTAAAAAACTTTAGCAAAATTTATCTATGTTGAAAAAGGCATAATTTTGCCAGTTAAAGCCAAAGTTATTAACTGCCATGTGATGTCACCCAGTGATAACGAAGATGTGTGGAGAATCTAAAACATTTTGTTGTGTAATTCCTGAGAAACTGTTACATGCAAAACTTTAACCAAAATTTTTAAGTTAACAAGGGTCATAATTTGACAAAGTTAAAGCTAAGTTTGAACGTTTTGATTCAGGTAAATTTGATGTTCTCAGATTGATAGATAATTTGATTAGTGTTGAACTAATTGATCCTGCAGTGAATGTTGTTACTGTGCAAACTTATACCTAGAAATTCAGCAATAAAAAGATGGGTCAGTTGTGCTTGATTTCATTGCTAGGTGTGATATGAAAATTGGTACATCAACAGCAATTATTTCATAATGAGTCATGGGGAAATCATAATTTTAACATTTCTACTAGCAGAATTGACATTTTTTCATTAATTAGATTTAAAAAACTTCTCACAATTCGTACAGATTGACATATAACACACTGACCTATAATTTGGTGAACACTAAAATTTGTTATCGTGTTATACTGACTTTGAGTGCCCTCAAATATCAACTCTGTGTGTTTGAACCTCTCATACCTAGTTTGTCCAACTTTATACCCGTGCTGAATCCATCCATTCCCTGTAAAGTAGTATAACAGATTAATGTCGATAACCCTTTATGTATCAAAACAGTTAACTGGTGAAGTATCTGATATTACAATAATAATGGCTTTAACACTAGTGATGAGAATGGGATGGCTGAAGCGGAATCGATTAATCGGTCCGATTCTGATCACTCTCTGATCCGATTAATCGGAAATAATCGGAATCGGAAAACCAAAATAGACTACTGTAATGTAACAATATGGCAAACCTTTCTCATGAAATTCACATATCAATATTTGACTATTTTCATTACTTTTGATGAAGAATTCTATGACACAGCTGCTGTAGTGTGCATGCCTTCAGCAGCTGCGAAGCAATCAGACTGGCACTCGGAGTGGAGTTGTTGCACCAAATGGAAAATTATCTGGAATTCATCTGTTCTCCTGGGTTAAGGATCTGTGATTCAAGTCATGCTAGATGCAATGCCATATTTGACATGGAAAATATGTCGGTGACATTCCTGGCTGGTCTGGAATTAGTTCTATCATCTTTTTTTTTTTTAAACTATATCCACTATTTTGGATTGTAGAAATAATAACGGCTTGTCAAGAAAAATCTGAAAATTGTTACAATATAAAAACAAGGGGGTCATGATGACCCTATATCGTTCACCTGTTAAACTTGGCTTTGGAATCATCAAAATAAACATTCTGACCAAGTTTCATGAAGACAGGGTCATAAATGTGGCCTCTACAGTGTTAACAAGCTTTTCCTATGATTTGAGCGGGTGACCTAGTTACTGACCCAGTTCCAAACTTGACCTAGAGATCATCAAGACAAACATTCCGACCAAGTTTCATAAAGACTGGGTCATAACTGTGGCCTCTAGAGTTTTAACAAGGCAAATGTTGACAGACGTCGGATGCTGCCAGACAATGACCGATCACAAGAGCTCACCTTGAGCACTTTGTGCTCAGGTGAGCTGAAAATTATGGGTGGTGTTTTTTCTTCAAAAAGTGCCTTCCAACCTTCCCCCACCCCACAAACAATTAATTCTGGAACTGCCCTAAAGATATTTTGCAAGTCAAGGTTTTTCTGAACAGGACCCAACTCCCGGCATTCAGGCTTCATGTAGAACACAAAATATTTCAAGGCATCTGATGATATAATGCCAGGACAATGAAATTTTTTATTATTAACGCGAACATGAACTTGCCATAAAGCATTCTCCATTTTAAAGAGCAGGTATTTTGAAATACTAACCCAAAGATGAGAATAGCGCAAAGTCTGTACGCTAAACAATGAGAGGTATCTGAAAAAGTCTTGAAAGCTGTATATTAATTTTTTAACAAAGTCAGTGACTCAGGAATCGATTCTCTGTGGTCAGAATTGATGTTGCAGACTTTGAGACTTTGGCAATGATAACTCGATCATCAGTGACAACCGGAACATCACTATTTAACACTCATTCTCTCTGATGGCCATAGAATCTTGCAAAAAAAGTCATTAACCAGTGTAAAAATCACTTTTATATCCCCCACAATCATTTTATTCCATCTCGCATTGTCAGTCAAATTCAATGAAGCAATATCAATTTAACAAAAAACCTTTAAAAGCTATATAAAAACTTAAAGACAAGAATGTGAGGTAAGTCCTACCTTTTCTATAAGAAATGCTGTAATGCCATGCTGTGGTTTATCAGCATCAAAATTTGTTTTAGCATACACAACCAACACGTCAGCATCTGGACCATTTGTTATCCAAAATTTGCTGCCATTTAATACATAGTAATCTCCTAAAAGTAAAGAAAAAGAATGTAACTCCACACAGCTACCTTCTGACAAAATGGCTACCTCTTTGTACTTCACATTTATGTTTTGAATCTCTTATATGTAATTTAACAACTTTTAATCTATCCCAGTTTTAATAGCATAAATTTTTATATGAAATAAACACCTTAATAGGAATAAATGTATAATATTTGTATCAATTATGAAGAATTAAAGAATGTCCATGCCCAAAGGGCGCCACCGTCAAGCCCATTAATTACTGACACAGATTTCGGGCCCAAATACTGTTTCAGGCAAACATTTCTGCTCAATGAGGGTCAAATTTCTGGCCCAGACCAGTTCTGAAACAACACAGCATATTTTGGTTTTTATCTTTTCAAAGGGATACGAGATAATATATGTATGCATCTGGCCATCTCATAGTGTAAATACTTCTTCCAACTATACCAACCGATTAATACTATGTCAAACTCATGGCAAGCAAACTTGACAACAAGAGCTGTCGGATGACAGCGCGCTCGCCTATTCCAATAATTGATTGAAGAATGGGGTCAAAATATTTCTAAAGATACCGTATAAGTACTTTTTTCTGCGGGAACTTTATTTCTGCGTTTTCTGCGGAAGACAATAAGACCGCAGATTTAAAATCCGCAGAAAATTTTGTCCTGACATGCCTTGATACAACGATACAAGCCGCCATTATAATCCGGTTAAGTATAAGACAATGTTTAATCGTTATCGGCTTTTATCACATATGTAGCCGAATGCCGACGAAGCAAGTTGAAAATTTAGTAGTAATGGTAATATAAAAGAGCCGTTTTAATTATTGTTTTGGTGTTTAATAAACAATAATAAAAACCATCGAATTTGTTTTGATTTTCGTTCACCATTTAGCAGTCAGCTGTCAATTTCAATTTTCTTTAATTACGTGACAAACAATCCATTGTATCCTTTGTGTCTATTGTCAACCGATCCGTCTGGCGATGGTCATGTTTACCGTTATTTGTATGGGACTGAAAAAGGCGTGATTAACAAAAACTATCATACCGTTACAATGCACAGATGAGAATGTTTGCAAAATATAGATTCAGACATTTTTCATGTCTGTTTGGTATGATCGTATTCATAAAATGACTGTTTCTCCTTGCATTTAACAATTAACATTATGTGATGATGACGATGTTACATCAGAACCCGTCAACTTTTATTTTCAAACCGGAAGCCAACATAACTGTCAAAATAACAACAAAATACGTACCTGTCTATTTGAAATTTATGAAACAACCGTAGAATACAGAACCGCAAAAATAAATCCAATCAACGTGAGAAGGAAGACACTGCAGAAATAAGGTACTCAGAAATTTCATACCACCTCATTTTTAGAACAAGAGCGCCGCCAAGCGGGGCAATATACGCCCGAAGGCTTACATCATAGGATGGGAACAAAATTTTAAGAACTTGACTGTTGTAGCCCCAAAGGACTGGAACAACAAAAGGAAAACTTCAAAAAACAAATCTAAGTCCACAAAAAAAATATTCAAAGTCTACAAAAAAATCCTTATCAGGTACAGGTATGTAAAAATACACCTTAAAATTGGAGGTACCATCCATGTTGTACCACAGAAAAGTGGTCTCGGTTTTTCCCTACTGCCAATAATAAAAAAGTTTCAAAATAAGCTATTTCTAGTAACATAAAAGGGAAGTAATTCAAAAAAAAATTATTGTAAGTACAAAAAAGAGATCTGCCAAATAAAAACAAGAGCACTGCAATGAAGAGCAATATTTGTACCACAGAAAAGTGGTCTCGGTTTTTCCCTACGGCCAATAATAAAAAAGTTTCAAAATAAGCTATTTCTAGTAACATAAAAGGGAAGTAATTCAAAAAAAAAGTATTGTAAGTACAAAAAAGAGATCTGCCAAATAAAAACAAGTGCACTGCAATGAAGAGCAATATACACAAAGCAAAGTCATATATGACCTTTGACCCTTAAGTGTGACCTTGACCTTGAAGCGAGTCATCCGGAACATGCGCTCTGCACATCGTTACAATGTGGTGAACATTTCTGCCAAGTTTCTTTGAAATCCTTCCAGCAGTTCAAGACTTACAGAGCGGACACGAAACAAACTGACATGACTTTTGACCCCTAAGTGTGACCTTGACCTTCAAGCAAGTCATCCAGAACATGCGCTCTGCACGTCGTCTTGGTGTGGTGAACATTTGTGTCAAGTTTCTTTGAAATCCTTCAAGGGGTTCAAGAGTTACAGAGCGGACACGAAACAAAGTGATATGACCTTTGACTCCTAAGTGTGACCTTGACCTTGAAGCGAGACATCCAAATCATGCGCTCTGCACATCGTCTCGGTGTGGTGAACATTTGTGTAAAGTTTCCTTGAAATCCTTCAAGGGGTTCAAGAGTTACAGAGCGGACACGAAATTGCTAACGGACAGACGGACACCAGCGTCATAACATAATACGTCCCTTCGGGCGTATAAAAATCGCAGAATATTAAGCCTGCAGAAATAAGTACTTATACGGTATTCAGACAAAAGAAAAAAATACATTAGACAAACAATGTTCCTGTATTTGTGGATTTCAATAAGTCTTGCACTAAATGGCAATGTGTTAACCAATTTCAAAGTCCAAAAAGGGCCATTATTCAGCCAAAATAGTTGTCAGAGTTAAGTTCTCTTGCCTACAGATGGAAATCACGATGATAAACAAGTGTTCAAAAATTAAAAGCCATATATCAAATAGTTTTAACAAAACATGGACTTGTATGAAATCAGAATCAATTTCCAAGTCCAAAAAGGGCAATAATTCAGCCAAAATATATGACAGAGTTATGTACTATTTCCTATAGATAGAGACTATTATACTGAACAAGTGACAGAAGTTTCAAAGCCATATGTCAAACACTACACAAAATATGAACTGGTACGAAAAACTTAAACCCAGATTTCTAAGTCAAAAGGGGCCATAATTCAGCCAAAATCCTGGATGAAGTTATGTACTCTTGCCTATAACTGGACATGGTGATGGTAAACAGGTGCTGAAAGTTTCAAAGCTTTAACTTCAAAGACTTTGTCAAAATATGAACTGGTACGAAAACTTAACCCAGATTTCTAAGTCAAAAAGGACCATAATTCAGCCAAAATCCTTGATAGACTTTTGTGCTCTTGCCTATAACTGGACATGGTGATGGTTAACAAGTGTTGAAAGTTTCAAAGCTTTATCTCAAAAGACCTTGTCAAAAAAATATGAACTGGTACGAAAAACTTAACCATGATTTCTAAGTCAAAAGAGGCCATAATTCAGCCAAAATCCCTGATAAGAGTTATGTGCTCTTGCCTATAACTGGCCATGGTGATGGTAAACAAATGGTGAAAGTTTAAAAGCTTTATCTCAAAAGACTTTGTCAAAATGTGGACTGGTACGAAAAACTTAACCAAGGTGTGAAGCGACACCGTGGTGAGTAGGATAGCTCTTTGAATAGTCGAGCTAAAAATAACAAGAGTGCCAGACTGTCAAAAAATATGCCCGTCATCGAACTTGGCCTAATTCAAAGGGCATAATCCAAGTGTGCCTGAGGCGATTTGGGTGGTTATCTTACTTGGCCGAGATATTATGCCGAAGTTTGGTGAAGATCGGATGAAAACGTTCGAGAGCGGACAAGGCTAAATTCGCTGTTTTTCAAATAATTCATGGGACATAATCCAAGAGTGCCTGCGGCGATTTGGCTGGTTTTCCAACTTGGCCGAGATATTATGCCCATAAACATTGTCAGCAAGTCTGGTGAAGATCCGTTGAAAACTGTTCAATATGCTTTGGACGCCTCCCTCCGCCGCCGCCACAGGCGTATAAAAAGTTCATTATTTACAACAGTGTACAATTTTTAAGGTTCACTGCAAATAAATATGACCTGCTGTAAACATTCGAAGGTGCATCATATTATAATTAATCTTTTACCTTTTTTATCTGCCCTGAGTTTCATGGATACTACATCTGATCCAGCATTCGGCTCACTCATAGCTAGTGCTCCTATAATGTTTCCTGCTATCAACTGGAAAACAATGTATTTTGTTAAATAACAGAATAACTTAGAATACTTATCATTCAGACAATATAAAATGATTTAATAAGTATAACCGCCTTGATAGCCTAGTGGTAGAGCGTCTGCTTCGAGTGCGGGAGGTCGTGGGTTTGATCCCCAGCTGCGTCATATCAAAGATGTGAAAAATGGTACCAGTACCTCTCTTGCTTAGCGCTCAGCATTAAAAGGGAAACTGGCCTCTTCTCTCATACCCTCTTGGCGATGGATTTCATCAGGAATGAGGTGTCGAGAGTGATTAATATTAAGTTGTAGAACTTGTTTCACAATCGACCTAAAATAAATTAGTATAAAACCATGTTATTGAGTAGATATTACTTCAAAATGATATTTATGTGTCTTTTTTTCACTTTAATTTACCTCAAGTAAGGCAATAAAAAACAAGAGCTGTCTCCATAGGATGACACATGCCCCGATGCACTTTAAATGAATAGTATGGGATTTCGAGTTTAGGACCTTTGACCTACGTGTGGTCTTGCGCGCGACACGTCGTCTACTGTTACACATTTTGCGTAGTTATTTTAAAATCCATGCATGAATGACAAAGATATGGACCGGACACGCCCATCATGCACAACATGAAAAAAGACCTTAACATCTAAGTGTGACCTTGACCTTTGAGCTACGGACCTGGGTCTTGCGCATGACATGTCGTCTTACTGTGGTACACATTCATGCCAAGTTATTTGAAAATCCATCCATCGATGACAAAGATATGGACCGGACACGCCCATCAATGCACTATCCCTAAGTCTAAGTGTGACCTTGCCTTTGAGATACGGACCTGGGTCTTGTGTGCGACACGCGTCTTACTGTGGTACACATTCATGCCAAGTTATTTGAAAATCCATCCATCGATGACAAAGATAGGGACCGGACACACCCATCAATGCACTATCCTTTAACGTCTAAGTGTGACCTTGACCTTTGAGCTACGGACCTGGGTCTTGCGCGCGACACGTCGTCTTACTGTGGTACACATTCCTGCAAGTTATTGAAATCATCCATCGATGACAAAGATATGGACGGACATGCCCATCAATGCAATAACCTTTAAGTCTAAGTGTGACCTTGACCTTTGAGCTACGGATCTGGTCTTGCGCGCGACACGTCGTCTTACTGTGGTACACATTCATGCCAAGTTATTTGAAAATTCCATCCATCGATGACAAAGATATGGACCGTACACGAAAAATGCGGACAGACCGACAGACCGACGGTTCAAAAACTATATGCCTCCCTTCGGGGGCATAATTAGTTCTTATATTCTCATCCCTGCCCGCCCCTATCTGAAAACCCCCGCCCCGAAATGTTTTATTGGTCGAAACCTAGATATCCAAAATATTACATCCAGATATTGATACACTTTTAAAAGCATTGTCCAATTCTCTGGTTTAAAGAATACATTTGACATATTGTGATTGTGCAAAGACAATTTAACACTATTTGACAGTATCTGATATTAAAGTTTACCATGATATTACCTCTTATTGAAATAAATTAAGAGAAATGTTCATGAAAAAACGGCAGTGAGACACGGCAAGCAGACGTTCTGACAACCTACTTTCGATTTCAAAAACTTTCAGAAAAAGATATTTGATTGTGAGTGATTTTTATTGATTAGAATTAAATATCTGTTGTCTGGATTTCAATATTTCAATTGTGTTTAACCTGGACATTTGCCTCTGTAGGGAAGTCCGACATGCCATTTTCGCATGCAAAGTAGGCAGTACTACTGCATTATTTGTTTCATAGATTTGGAAATTGGACTTAAATATGTTAGGTTTGCAAGTGCATTTAATTAATTAAGAAACAATAGAAGCTTTTTCAAGTGTCAAAATACTAGATTCTACGCATTTTGTATGTTTAAGGTTGAAGATCGATAACATCATTATCGGTTCCACAGGCATAGCTTTTTGCACATGCTCAGCTGCAGGAATGACACATTGTTTTCTTTACAGACCTTGGTTGTACTTTGACAGAACTAAATATTTTGAATTTGCAAGTAAACTGAACAGACAAATATTTATTTGTTGCAATATTTTTTTCTTACAGGGTACAATCAGCCATCAGAAAAAAAAGATTTACTATCACATTATAAGTAAGATTAAAGTTTATGACATGAAATTATTTTTTTTATATTTATATCGAAAAGAGTTTTATATATACAAATAATTCAAAGACACAGCAACAAACATTAGAATTATCAATACAGCGCTATTCTAAATCTGATTTGTCAAATTGACCTCAGGTCTCCCGTATTTCTAAATTAAAAAACAAAAGGGTCATTGACCCTAAAACGCTCATCTGTGTACAAGGCTTCAAGTGCGTTTATGTAACATACTGGTACAAGTACAAAGTTAGATTTCTTCTATGTTAGCCTAATAAACGTATATTATATACATGTCACACACATTTTTGAACTTAGGGCAATAATTTGAACAATTATGGTAGACAGTACAACTCTGATATTACACGCCAAATATCAAGACTCTACCTATTATTGATTCACAGAAGAAGATTTTCTTATATATAATTAAGCCTACAGTAAGTACATGTCATGCACAGGGGTATGGACATTTTTTACCTTAGGGCAATAATTTGTACAATTATGGTAGAGAGTCACACCCTTATATCACATGCCAAATATCAAAGCTCTAGAGAGAAAGATTTTTGAAGTCTGATAGCTGAAATCCTTTTTCTAACCAAAAAGCCCCATTTATTCAACGAACCAGAACCATTTGAACAACTTTAAAGAGGGCTACCACCCAGAGATCATTTGTGTAAAGTTTCATCGAAATCCATTCAGTGGTTTTGGAGGAGATGTGTTGATGAAAAGTGACCACGCCCTCTGGTGGCCATGTTTTTTAACAAATCAAAAAATTTTGAACACTATTTGTAGAAGGTCACACAAGGACCATTTGTGTAAAATTATTTTAAATTTGAGCTAACAGTTTTATACAAGCAGTTTCTACTATATACATATAGGATAAAGTGACCACGCTCCCTGGCAGCCATATTTTTTGACGAATCGCAATAATCTGAACATTCTTGGTAGAGGGTGACACAAGGACCATTTGTGTAAAATTATTTTAAAATCAGGCCAGCAGTTTCACACAAGAAGATTTTTAAAATTTCTACTATATACATATAGGGAAAAGTGACCACGCCCCCTGGCAGCCATGTTTTTTGACGAATCGGTATAATTTCAACAATCTTGGTAAAGGGTCACACATGGACAATTTGTGCATAATTAATTTAAAATCGGGCCAGCAGTTTCACACAAGAAGATTTTTTAAATTTCCACTATATATATATATATATAGGGAAAAGTGACCATGCCCTCTGGCCACCATGTTTTTGACGAATCCGAATAAATTGAACAATCTTGGTAGAGGGTCACACAAGGACCATTTTTAAAAAATAATTTTAACAAGAGGGCCAAGATGGCCCTAGGTCGCTCACCTGAGAAACACACCATAACAGTGTTGTAAACATGTTTGACCTAGTGATTTCATGGAAATAAATATTCTGACCAATTATCATTAAAATTGGAGCAAAAATCTTGAGTATAAATAAGTATTTTCTTCGATTCGACCTGTGACCTAATTTTTAACCCCAGAGCACGAGACCCATATTCGAACTTGACCTAGATTTCATCAAGACTATCATTCTGACCAAATTTCATGAAGATCAATTGAAAAATACAGCCTCTATCGCATACACAAGGTTTTTCTTTGATTTGACCTAGTGACCTACTTTTTGACCCAAGATGATCCATTTTCAAACTCGGCCTAGATTTCATTAAGGTTATCCTTTTGGACTTAATTTCAGGAAGATCAATTGAAAAATACAGCCTCTATCGTATATACAAGCTTTTCCTTTGATTTGACCTAGTGACCTACTTTTTGACCCAAGAGGACCCATATTCAAACTTGACCTAGATTTCATCAAGGCAATCATTCTGACCAAAATTCATCAAGATTAATTGAAAAATACAGCCTCTATCGCATACACAAGGTTTTTCTTTGATTTGACCTAGTGACGATGACCCGTTTTCGTACTCGGCCTAGATGTCATCAAGGTTATCATTCTGACCAAAATTCATGAAGATTAATGGAAAAATACAGCCTTTATCGCATACACAAGGTTTTTCTTTGATTTGACCTAGTGACCTAGTTTTTGACCCCAGATGACCCATTTTCGAACTTAGCCTAAATTTCATCAAGGTTATCATTCTGACCAAAATTCATGAAGATTAATTGAAAAATACAGCCTCTATCGCATACACAAGGTTTTTCTTTGATTTGACCTAGTGACCTAGTTTTTTACCCCAGATGACCCGTTTTCGAACTCGGCCTAAATTTTATCAAGGTAATCATTCTGACCAAAATTCATGAAGATTAATTGAAAAATACAGCCTCTATCGCATACACAAGGTTTTTCTTTGATTTGACCTAGTGACCTAGTTTTTGACCCCAGATGATCCACTTTCAAACTTAGCCTAGATTTCATCAAGGTAATCATTCTGACCAAATTTCATAAAGATCAGTTGAAAACAAGAGATGTCTCCATAGGATGACACATGCCCCCGATGGCACTTTGAATGAATAGTTATGGCCGATGTTAGAGTTTAGGACCTTTGACCTAAGGAGCTGGGTCTTGCGCACAACATGTCGTCTTACTGTGTCACACATTCATGCACAGTTATTTTAAAATCCATGCATGAATGACAAAGATATGGACCGGACATGCCCATCAATGCACTATCATGAAAAATGACCTTTAACATCTAAGTGTGACCTTGACCTTTGAGCTACGGACCTGGGTCTTGCGTGTGACACGTCGTCTTACTGTGGTACACATTCATGCCAAGTTATTTGAAAATCCATCCATCGATGACAAAGATATGGACCGGACACGCCCATCAATGCGCTATCATTTAACGTCTAAGTGTGACCTTGACCTTTGAGCTACGAACCTGGGTCTTGCGCACAACACGTCGTCTTACTGTGGTACACATTCATGCCAAGTTATTTGAAAATCCATCCATCGATGACAAAGATATGGGCCGGACACGCCCATCAATGCACTATCCTTTAACGTCTAAGTGTGATCTTGACCTTTGAGCTACGGACCTGGGTCTTGCGCGCGACACGTCGTCTTACTGTGGTACACATTCATGCCAAGTTATTTGAAAATCCATCCATCGATGACAAAGATATGGACCGGACACGCCCATCAATGCACTATCCTTTAATGTCTAAGTGTGACCTTGACCTTTGAGCTACGGACCTGGGTCTTGCGCGCGACACGTCGTCTTACTGTGGTACACATTCACGCCAAGTTATTTGAAAATCCATCCATCGATGACAAAGATATGGACCGGACACGAAAATTGCGGACAGACCGACAGACAGACGGTTCAAAAACTATATGCCTCCCTTCAGGGGCATAAAAACAGTCTCTATCGCATACACAAGGTTTTTCTTTGATTTGACCTAGTGACCTAGTTTTTGACCCCAGATGACCCATTTTCGAACTCGGCCTAGATTTCATCAAGGTATTCATTCTGACCAAAATTCATGAAGATTAACTGAAAAATACAGCCTCTATCACATACACAAGGTTTTTCTTTGATTTGACCTAGTGACCTAGTATTTGACCCCAGATGACCAACTTTCAAACTCGGCCTAGATTTCATTAAGGTAATCATTCTTACCAATTTCATGAAGATCAGTTAAAAAATACAGCCTCTATCGCATACACAAGCTAAATGTTGACAGACAGACGACAGACGCCGGACATTGAGCGATCAGAAAAACTCACCTGAGCATTGCTCAGGTGAGCTAAAAATGGGCTAGCAGTTTCACACAGGCAGATTTTTAAAGTTTCCACTATATACATATACGGAAAAGTGACCACGCCTCCTGGCGGCCATGTTTTTTAACGAATCGGAATAATTTAAACAACCTTGGTAGAGGGTGACATAAGGACCATTTGTGTGAAATTATTTAAAAATTGCACTATTGGTTTAGAAGGAGATGTTGTTTGAAGTTTTTCTATTTTTAGCTCAATAATTTGAACAATTATGGTAGACAGTACAACTCTGATATTACACGCCAAATATCAAGACTCTACCTATTATTGATTCACAGAAGAAGATTTTCTTATATATAATTAAGCCTACAGTAAGTACATGTCATGCACAGGGGTATGGACATTTTTTACCTTAGGGCAATAATTTGTACAATTATGGTAGAGAGTCACACCCTTATATCACATGCCAAATATCAAAGCTCTAGAGAGAAAGATTTTTGAAGTCTGATAGCTGAAATCCTTTTTCTAACCAAAAAGCCCCATTTATTCAACGAACCAGAACCATTTGAACAACGTTAAAGAGGGCTACCACCCAGAGATCATTTGTGTAAAGTTTCATCGAAATCCATTCAGTGGTTTTGGAGGAGATGTGTTGATGAAAAGTGACCACGCCCTCTGGTGGCCATGTTTTTTAACAAATCAAAAAATTTTGAACACTATTTGTAGAAGGTCACACAAGGACCATTTGTGTAAAATTATTTTAAATTTGAGCTAACAGTTTTATACAAGCAGTTTCTACTATATACATATAGGATAAAGTGACCACGCTCCCTGCAGCCATATTTTTTGACGAATCGCAATAATCTGAACATTCTTGGTAGAGGGTGACACAAGGACCATTTGTGTAAAATTATTTTAAAATCAGGCCAGCAGTTTCACACAAGAAGATTTTTAAAATTTCTACTATATACATATAGGGAAAAGTGACCACGCCCCCTGGCAGCCATGTTTTTTGACGAATCGGTATAATTTCAACAATCTTGGTAAAGGGTCACACATGGACAATTTGTGCATAATTAATTTAAAATCGGGCCAGCAGTTTCACACAAGAAGATTTTTTAAATTTCCACTATATATATATATATATATATATATAGGGAAAAGTGACCACGCCCTCTGGCCACCATGTTTTTTGACGAATCCGAATAAATTGAACAATCTTGGTAGAGGGTCACACAAGGACCATTTTTAAAAAATAATTTTAACAAGAGGGCCAAGATGGCCCTAGGTCGCTCACCTGAGAAACACACCATAACAGTGTTGTAAACATGTTTGACCTAGTGATTTCATGGAAATAAATATTCTGACCAATTATCATTAAAATTGGAGCAAAAATCTTGAGTATAAATAAGTATTTTCTTCGATTCGACCTGTGACCTAATTTTTAACCCCAGAGCACGAGACCCATATTCGAACTTGACCTAGATTTCATCAAGACTATCATTCTGACCAAATTTCATGAAGATCAATTGAAAAATACAGCCTCTATCGCATACACAAGGTTTTTCTTTGATTTGACCTAGTGACCTACTTTTTGACCCAAGATGATCCATTTTCAAACTCGGCCTAGATTTCATTAAGGTTATCCTTTTGGACTTAATTTCAGGAAGATCAATTGAAAAATACAGCCTCTATCGTATATACAAGCTTTTCCTTTGATTTGACCTAGTGACCTACTTTTTGACCCAAGAGGACCCATATTCAAACTTGACCTTGATGTTAGAGTTTAGGACCTTTGACCTACGGAGCTGGGTCTTGCGCACAACATGTCGTCTTACTGTGTCACACATTCATGCACAGTTATTTTAAAATCCATGCATGAATGACAAAGATATGGACCGGACATGCCCATCAATGCACTATCATGAAAAATGACCTTTAACATCTAAGTGTGACCTTGACCTTTGAGCTACGGACCTGGGTCTTGCGTGTGACACGTCGTCTTACTGTGGTACACATTCATGCCAAGTTATTTGAAAATCCATCCATCGATGACAAAGATATGGACCGGACAAGCCCATCAATGCGCTATCATTTAACGTCTAAGTGTGACCTTGACCTTTGAGCTACGAACCTGGGTCTTGCGCACAACACGTCGTCTTACTGTGGTACACATTCATGCCAAGTTATTTGAAAATCCATCCATCGATGACAAAGATATGGGCCGGACACGCCCATCAATGCACTATCCTTTAACGTCTAAGTGTGATCTTGACCTTTGAGCTACGGACCTGGTCTTGCGCGCGACACGTCGTCTTACTGTGGTACACATTCATGCCAAGTTATTTGAAATCCATCCATCGATGACAAAGATATGGACCGGACACGCCCATCAATGCACTATCCTTTAATGTCTAAGTGTGACCTTGACCTTTGAGCTACGGACCTGGGTCTTGCGCGCGACACGTCGTCTTACTGTGGTACACATTCACGCCAAGTTATTTGAAAATCCATCCATCGATGACAAAGATATGGACCGGACACGAAAATTGCGGACAGACCGACAGACAGACGGTTCAAAAACTATATGCCTCCCTTCAGGGGCATAAAAACAGTCTCTATCGCATACACAAGGTTTTTCTTTGATTTGACCTAGTGACCTAGTTTTTGACCCCAGATGACCCATTTTCGAACTCGGCCTAGATTTCATCAAGGTATTCATTCTGACCAAAATTCATGAAGATTAACTGAAAAATACAGCCTCTATCACATACACAAGGTTTTTCTTTGATTTGACCTAGTGACCTAGTATTTGACCCCAGATGACCAACTTTCAAACTCGGCCTAGATTTCATTAAGGTAATCATTCTTACCAATTTCATGAAGATCAGTTAAAAAATACAGCCTCTATCGCATACACAAGCTAAATGTTGACAGACAGACGACAGACGCCGGACATTGAGCGATCAGAAAAACTCACCTGAGCATTGCTCAGGTGAGCTAAAAATGGGCTAGCAGTTTCACACAGGCAGATTTTTAAAGTTTCCACTATATACATATACGGAAAAGTGACCACGCCTCCTGGCGGCCATGTTTTTTAACGAATCGGAATAATTTAAACAACCTTGGTAGAGGGTGACATAAGGACCATTTGTGTGAAATTATTTAAAAATTGCACTATTGGTTTAGAAGGAGATGTTGTTTGAAGTTTTTCTATTTTTAGCTCTGGCAGCCCCTATGTGCAACCAAGCGGAACCGTTTGAACAATTTTGGTAGAGGACCATACAAGGAACAACGTGGCCAAGTTTCTTCAAAATCCATTCAGTGGTTTTGGAGGAGATGTCGTTTAAACACAATTGTTGACGATGGAAGGACGACTTGACGGACGGACGTGCCACCAAAATGATATTGGGGGGCATTTCTTTTGTTGTAAAGGGGGACCAGGCCCTTTACTCTATTGTTAATGGATTGAAGTTATTGTTCCCTTTTGTTCTCTTTACAGTTAGATGGCCCTCTCTATCTTTTAAGTTGCTCGGACGGACGCAAGATCGATGCCGAACACAGCGTGATCACAATATCTATGCTTTCCCAAAATTTGGACGAGAAGCTTAACATCTATTTTCTCTGGCCTAACAAATATACAAAACTCAACATGTCAAAACTGAAAATTCTGGATAAACAAGAGATCACAGAGTGATCTTGGTGCCCACCATTGAGCTATTTTCCAGATTTAAAGACTAGCTCAAGGTCAAAATCAAGGTCAAAGTTCATTTCGGTACACAAAACTGTGCATATGCGCATGCATGTTGTCCAAATATAGCAGATGTAGCTTGAGAAATGTGAAAGTAGGTCACTAGATCAATTTTAAGGTCAAAGTTCATTTCGGTACACAAAACTATGCATGTGCTTCAAATTTGAAGGCTGTAGCTTGAGAAATGTGAAAGTAGGTACTTCGTAAAAATCAAGGTCAAATTTCATTTCGGAACACAGAACTATGCATGTGGTCCAAATTTGAAGAATGTAGCCTGAGAAATGTAAAAGTAGGTCACCTGGTCCAAATCAAGGTCAAATTTTATTTCGGAACACGAAACTATACATGTGGTCCAAATTTGAAGCACGTACCTTCAAAAATGTGAAAGTAGGTCAATGTCAAGGTCAAAGTTTATTTCAGTACACAAACCTACGCATTTAGTCAAAATTTGAAGGCTGAAGCTACAGAAATGCGAAAGTAAGTCACTAGGTCAAGATCGTGGTCAACTCATGTCAAGGTTCATCTAGCCACTCAAAACTACATATGTGGTCCAAATTTGAATTTGAATGGAAGAGAAGATTTTTAAAGTTTTTCCAATATAAGTCTATATAAACCATGTGACCCCTGGGGCAGGGCCATATTTGACCCTAGGGGGATAGTTTGAACAAACTTGGTAGAGAACCATTAGATGATGCTACATTACAAATATCAAAGCCCTAGGTTTTGAGGTTTTGGACAAGAAGATTTTCAAAGTTTTCCCCTATATAAGTCTATATAATATAAACCATGTGACCCCCCCGGGTGGGGCCATATTTGACCCTAGGGGGAAATTTGAAAAGTCTTGGCAGAGGACCACTAGATGATGCTACAAACCAAATATCAAAGCCCTAGACCCTGTGGTTTTGGACAAGAAGATTTTCAAAGTTTTTCCCTATATAAATCTATGTAAATTATAGATAACTCTCAAATACTGTTGAACCAGTCTAATTTTCAGGGGGACACAACTAGGGTATAAATACATCATTCTGACAAAGTTTAGTCAAAAAACCCCCCCCCCCCCCCCCAGTAGTTTCTGAGGAGATGCGATAACGAGAAATTGTTAATGGACGGAAGGACGACGGACCACGGATGCAGAGTGATTTGAATAGCCTACCATCTGATGATGGTGGGCTAAAAATGACACTATTTCTGATCAGAAGAATTTCTTCTGATATCAGAAAGTCATTGCTATATTTCGTAAAAAGGCCTTGAAACTTAGCTAATGGCAGATTATAAGTTATGGAAAAATGAGAATTATTGTTTCTACTAATTTTCCATTTAAAATTTAAAAGCATTTGTAACAGGGTATCGGAGGTAAACTGCCTCAATTATAAAGCTTTATATTTAACAACCGTTAAGTGTGTATTCTCCATGCTGTATTGGTGAAGACCGCAGGAAAATAATCATTGGCGGTGGTGACCCGGGTTCGATTCTTTACTTGGGCATGGGTTTTTTTTTTTTTGGCATTTTTACGACAGTTTAGAAACAAGAGGGCCATGATGGCCCTATATCGCTCACCTGTTATCATTGCACTTGAGGACAAGAAGGGCCTCAGAAAAAATATCTAAGTCCAAAGGACAGTATCAACAAAGGGAAGAAATTTAACCAAAAAGAAAAAAAAAATTCTTACAAGGTACAGATATGTTAAAATACACCTACAAACTGGAGGTACCATCCATGTTGTACCACAGAAAAGTGGTCTCGGTTTTTCCCTACGGCCAATAATAAAAAAGTTACTAAAAATAAGCTATTTATAGTAACATAAAAGGGAAGTAATAAAAATAAATTATTGTAAGTGAACAAAAGAAGGATCTGCCAAATAAATCTGTTGACATAAATGAAATTTCAGATCAGTATCTTCATTTGTTACTGAGATATACCCATTTTAATCTGAAATAAAGGGAGGTAATTTGACATAAAACCAGTCCATAGTTATATACCCTGATTGGCTCAGTCCAACTAATGACAATAATGAAATTTCAAATAAGTATTATATAAGTACTTACCGATATAAATCCATTTTGATTACAATCAGGGGAGGTAATCAGATATAAAATAACTCTGAACCTACGCTTGGATCTGATTTGTCATGGAATCCAAGATTTATTGTTGTTGAAGTTATTTTGGAAGTTTGTATCAAATTAAACCATAAATGAAGTCTCTATATGGCTGCAAAAGCCAAAATAGCCAATTTTTGACCTTTAAGAGACCATAACTCTGGAACCCATAAAGAAATCTGGCAAGTTCAAGAAAGGAAGCAAGATCTTGTGGTGATACAAGTTGTGTGCAAGTTTGGTTAAAATCGATTCATAAATGAAGCTGCTATTGTGCAGACAAGGTCAAAATAGCTAATTTTGGCCCTTTCAGGAGCCATAACTCTGGAACCCATAAAGGAATCTCGCCAGTTCAAAAAAGGAACCAAGATCTTATGGTGATACAAGTTGTGTGCCAGTTTGGTAAAAATCAAATCATAAATGAAGCTGCTATTGTGCAGACAAGGTCAAAATAGCTAATTTTGGCCCTTTCAGGGGCCATAACTCTGAAACCTATAACGGAATCTGGCCAGTTCAAGAAAGGAACCAAGATCTTATGGTGATACAAGTTGTGTGCCACTTTGGTAAAAATCAAATCATAAACTAGAAAATGCTTTTGTAAAAAAGCGCATGTCTCCCCAAATGCAAAGTCCTATAGGCAAGAAGTCAATAGGGGTCAGGAGCGAAAGTCAAAGAGACACTGATGGTTGGCTGCAATAGGGATCATCTACTTGGCATGTCCAGTCATCCCGCTAAATTTCAACACTCTTGGCCTAGTGGTTCTCAAGTCACTGTTCAGGCTCCTGTGACCTTGACCTTTGATCAAGTGACCTCAAAATAAATAGGGGTCATCTACTTTGCATGTCCAATCATCCTATTAAGTTTCAAGATAGTAGGTCAAGTGGTTCTCAAGTTATTTCCAAAAAATGATTTTACATAAACAGGCCACTGTGACCTTGACCTTTAATAGACTGACCCCAAAATCAATTGGGGTCATCTACTCTGCATGTTCAATCATCCTATGAAGTTTCAACATTCTGGGTCAAGTGGTTCTCAAGTTATTGATCGAAACTGGTTATCAATGTTCAGGACTCTGTGACCTTGACCTTTAACGGAGTGACCCCAAAAACAATAGGGGTCATTTACTCTGCATGAACAATCATCCTATGAAGTTTCAACATTCTGGGTCGAGAGATTCTCAAGTTATTGATTGGAAATGGTTTTCCATGTTCAGGCCCCTGTGGCCTTGACCTTTAACAGAGTGACCCCAAAATCGTTAGGGGTCATCTACTCTTTATGACCAATCATCCTATTAAGTTTCAACATTCTGGGTCAAGTGGTTCTCAAGTTACTGACCGGAAATGGTTTTCAATGTTCAGGCCCATGTGACCTTGACCTTTCACAGAGTGACCCCAAAATCGTTAGGGGTCATCTACTCTTTATGACCAATCATCCTATTAAGTTTCAACATTCTGGGTCAAGTGGTTCTCAAGTTACTGACCGGAAATAGTTTTCAATGTTCAGGCCCCTGTGACCTTGACCTTTAATGGAGTGACCCCAAAATCGATAGGGGTCATCTACTTTGCATGTACAATCATTCTATGAAGTTTCAACATTCTGGGTCAAGTGGTTCTCTAGTTATTGATCGGAAATGGTTTTCCATGTTCAGGCCCCTGTGACCTTGACCTTTGATGGAGTGACCCCAAAATCAATAGGGGTCATCTACTCTTCATGACCAATCATCCTATGAAGTTTCAACATTCTGGGTCAAGTGGTTCTCTAGTTATTGATCGGAAATGGTTTTCAATGTTCAGGCCCCTGTGACCTTGACCTTTGACGGAGTGACCCCAAAATCAATAGGGGTCATCTACTCTTCATGACCAATCATCCTATGAAGTTTCAACATTCTGGGTCAAGTGGTTCTCTAGTTATTGATCGGAAATGGTTTTCAATGTTCAGGCCCCTGTGACCTTGACCTTTGACGGAGTGACCCCAAAAACAATAGGGGTCGTCTACTCCAGCAGCCCTACAACCCTATGAAGTTTGAAGGTTCTAGGTCAAATGGTTCTCCAGTTATTGCTCGGAAATGAAGTGTGACGTACGGACGGACGGACGGACGGACGGAAGGACAGACGGACAGGGCAAAAACAATATGTCTCCTGGGGGAGACATAATAAAGCTGCTACTGTGCAGACAAGGTCAAAATAGCTAATTTTGGCCCTTTCAGGGGCCATAACTCTAGAACCCATAAAGGAATCTGGCCAGTTCAATAAAGAAACCGAGATCTTATGGTGATACAAGTTGTGTGCAAGTTTGGTAAAAATCAAATCATAAATAAAGTTGCTATTGTGCAGACAAGATCAAAATAGCTAATTTTGGCCCTTTCAGGGGCCATAACTCTGGAACCCATAATGGGATCTGGCCAGTTCAAGAAAGGAACTGAGATCTTATGGTGATACAAGTTGTGTGCAAGTTTGGTAAAAATAAAATCATAAATGAAACCTCTATTGTGCAGACAAGAAATTGTTGACGGACAACAGACGGACGAAGGGCGATCACAAAAGCTCACCCTGTCAGTATGTGACAGGTGAGCTAATAAACAAGAGGACCATGATGGTCCTGAATCGCTCACCTGTCCCAGCATGACCCAGTTTTGAACTGAGTATGACGTCATTTTTTTTCTATTATTTGACATAGTGACCTAGTTTTTGAGCTCATGTGACCCAGTTTTGAACCTGACCTAGATATCATCAAGATGAACATTCAGACCAACTTTCATACAGATCCAATGAAAAATATGGCCTCTAGAGAGGTCACAAGGCTTTTTCATTATTTGACCTACTGACCTAGTTATTGATGGCACGTGACCCAGTTTCAAATTTGACCTAGATATCATCAAGATGAACATTCTGACCAATTTTCATGAAGATCAATTCAAAAGTATGGCCTCTAGAGAGGTCACAAGCTTTTTCTATTTTTAGATCTAATGACCTAGTTTTTGATCGCAGCTGACCCAGTTTCGAAATTATTCTAGATATCATCAAGATGAACATTCAGACCAAGTTTCATACAGATCCCATGAAAAATATGGCCTCTAGAGAGGTCACAAGGTTTTTCTATTATTTGACCTACTGACCTAGCTTTTGATGGCACATGACCCAGTTTCAAACTTGAACTAGATATCATCAACGTGAACATTCTGACCAATTTTCATGAAGATCTTATGAAAAATATGGCCTCTAGAGAGGTCACAAGGTTTTTCTATTTTAGACCTACTGACCTAGTTTTTAACCACAGTTGACCCAGTTTCGAACTTGGCCTAGATATCATCAAGATGAACATTCAGACCAACCTTCATATAGTTCCCATGAAAAATATGGCTTCTAGAGAGGTCACAAGGTTTTTTTATTATTTGACCTACTGACCTAGTTATTGATGGCACGTAACCCAGTTTCAAACTTGACCTAGATATCATCAAGATGAACATTCTGACCAATTTTCATGAAGATCAATTCAAAAGTATGACCTCTAGAGAGGTCACATGGTTTTTCTATTTTTAGACCTAATGACCTAGTTTTTGACCGCAGCTGACCCAGTTTCGAACTTCACCTAGATATCATCAAGATGAACATTCAGACCAACTTTCATACAGATCCCATGAAAAATATGGCCTCTAGAGAGGTCACAAGGTTTTTCTATTATTTGACCTACTGACCTAGTTTTTGAAGGCACGTGACCCAGTTTCGAACTTGACCTAGATATCATCAAGATGAACATTCTGACCAATTTTCATGAAGATCTTTTGAAAAATATGGCCTCTAGAGAGGTCACAAGGTTTTTCTATTTTTAGACCTACTGACCTAGTTTTTGACCGCACGTGACCCAGTTTCGAACTTGACCTAGATATCATCAAGATGAACATTCTGACCAACTTTCATAAAGATCCCGTGAAAAATGTGACCTCTAGAGAGGTCACAAGCAAAAGTTTACGCACGGACGGACGCACGGACGACGGACGCTGCGCGATCACAAAAGCTCACACTGTCACTTTGTGACATGTGAGCTAAAAAACTATGTTCTAATATTCATAACTTCAATTTTATAGAATGACCATTTTCAGTGAAAATCTGGAGGTCAGTGTCTAAACAAGAGGACCATGATGGTCCTGAATCGCTCACCTGTCCCAACATGACCCAGTTTTGAACCGAGTATGACGTCGTTTTTTTCCTATTTTTTGACATAGTGACCTAGTTTTTGAGCTCATGTGACCCAGTTTTGAACCTGACCTAGATATCATAAAGATGAACATTCAGACCAACCTTCATACAGATCCCATGAAAAATATGGCCTCCAGAGAGGTCACAAGGTTTTTTCATTATTTGACCTACTGACCTAGTTATTGAAGGCATGTGACCCAGTTTCAAACTTGACCTAGATATCATCAAGGTGAACATTCTGACCAATTTTCATGAAGATCCATTCATAAGTATGGCCTCTAGACAGGTCACAAGGTTTTTCTATTTTTAGACCTAATGACCTAGTTTTTGACCGCAGCTGACCCAGTTTCAAACTTGACCTAGATATCATCAAGATGAACATTCAGACCAACTTTCATACAGATCCCATGAAAAATATGGCCTCTAGAGAGGTCACAAGGTTTTTCTATTATTTGACCTACTGACCTAGTTTTTGAAGGCACATGACCCAGTTTCGAACTTGGCCTAGATATCATCAAGGTGAACATTCAGACCAATTTTCATGAAGATCTTGTGAAAAATATGGCCTCTAGAGAGGTCACAAGGTTTTTCTATTTTTAGACCTACTGACCTAGTTTTTAACCACAGTTGACCCAGTTTCGAACTTGGCCTAGATATCATCAAGGTGAACATTCAGACCAACCTTCATACAGATCCCATGAAAAATATGGCCTCTAGAGAGGCCACAAGGTTTTTTTATTATTTGACCTACTGACCTAGTTATTGATGGCACGTGACCCAGTTTCGTACCTGACCTAGATATCATCAAGGTGAACATTCTGACCAATTTTCATGAAGATCCATTCAAAAGTATGACCTCTAGAGAGGTCACAAGGTTTTTCTATTTTTAGACCTAATGACCTAGTTTTTGACCGCAGCTGACCCAGTTTCGAACTTGACCTAGATATCATCAAGATGAACATTCAGACCAACTTTCATACAGATCCCATGAAAAATATGGCCTCTAGAGAGGTCACAAGGTTTTTCTATTATTTGACCTACTGACCTAGTTTTTGACGGCACGTGACCCAGTTTCAAACTTGACCTAGATATCATCAAGGTGAACATTCTGACCAATTTTCATGAAGATCTTGTGAAAAATATGGCCTCTAGAGAGGTCACAAGGTTTTTCTATTTTTAGACCTACTGACCTAGTTTTTGACCGCACGTGACCCAGTTTCGAACTTGACCTAGATATCATCAAGATGAACATTCTGACCAACTTTCATAAAGATCCCATGAAAAATGTGACCTCTAGAGAGGTCACAAGCAAAAGTTTACTCACGGACGCACGCACGCACGGACGACGGACGCTGCGCGATCACAAAAGCTCACACTGTCACTTTGTGACATGTGAGCTAAAAAGCTCCACACAGCTCTACATACATCAGGTAAATATTTTTCTTTTTGTTCATCATTTCCATTTCTGACTATCTGATTAAGGCACAGATTAGAATGGGCTCCATAACTGAGGGCGATGCTAGCTGACGCACGTGACATCTCCTCCATTACCAAACAATGCTCAACATAACCCATCTCTGCTCCACCATATTTAGCTAAAATTGAAAAGTAAACTTTTAATTCCTTTGTAAAAGTTTCTACATAAGCAAAATGTTAACAGCCATGACAGTACTGTGAAATCATTTGCGCTTGACGAATTCTTGCACATTTCGCGCTATGAACGATGCGTGAATTTAAGACCGCGCTATTATTTGACCATCTAGTATATAGTTATCAGAATTGATTTCTTGTCCGAAATATCCTTTGCGCACTGGTAACGCAGTGAAACAGGTAAAATTTTTGAGCCCTCAAAAACAGGCCAATATTTACAGTGAATGCCTATAACGCTTTTAAACGGGTAAATTTTTCTATCCTCAAAACCTGACCCCATTTTAGTGTAGGAACCCTGAAACTTTAATTTTTTTATTTTTAATTCCTGAAATTGTAACGTTTATTACATATGCTTCTAAAACGCGGACTTAAAATTTTCTTTCACTATCTTAATATTTTACCTGTTAAATTCATGATAAATAAATTTTGTTAGGAATGTCTTTATTTAAAATGCCTATTTTTATCAATATAAATCAATAAACTGTCTTTCTTGAGAAAACCCTGACCTACTTAAATTCCAGTCACGCATAATAAAGCCTTATAAGACAAACATAAGACTTATGTAGATTTGGAGACAATAAATGGGTTATCTCGATAAAATTATAAAAGTGATCAATAAAATCGATCTTAATGGTAATATCGATCATTATTGATTATCTTTAAAATACGTATTTTAACGTTGTGGGCATGTTGGCAAAAGTTAGGACTCTTCATCCGGAAACGTTCACAACCGTATTTATTACGTCTGTCGACGTTCAAATTGTTGCTAAAACACAGCAGAAATGACAATATTTGTTTGAACGTGAATACGCAATAGGATGGTTCACATACATGTTTTATAATACTGCCTACTTTATTTATACTATATAATTCTATTATGCTAAGTGGCCAGTCGGAATTATATGAGATGAACACGTGACCACGGCCTGATAAGCCCTCAGAACTAGTTTGGCTTTCGGCCATTAATGACCTTCAGATAATTTTAGAGTGAAAAATTTTCAATTTCTTGCGTTATTTTATGGATTTTCGAGTACATAAAGTGATAAAACAAAGCAAGGATAATTTCCTGTTCATTTTTCATTAACATTACAGACTAAATACGCCGACTTTTTCAGTTATTTGTGATTAACCATTGACTGGTCAGGAAACCCAGGGAAACAAAGGAATTAGGTCAAATTTTGACCACATCGATTTTGAAACAATGAACAGGGCTCCAAATGGGAATTCCCGGAGAAATGATACCACACATGGTGGGGTTCTAGTTGATGGTCAATTTGCAGGCCCAGAGAACTGTATTTATATCATACAAGAAGATGAATTTTCGGCCCTTCAAAAATTAGGGGGTCAGCCATTGATTCAGTCAAGCGTGGAGCGCGTCAATGACTGTAACAAAACACGTGATCAAATACGCATGGCTCCAGATCGCGCTGAAAACGAGTTTCCGAGATAAAAACAAAAGGGAGGATACTCGTGGACTAGAATCTCGTATATGTCAAAATGAGAATAAATTGGATATTCTTACGGCTTCGATGCAGAAATTGGTAGAAAAAGTTGATCAGTTGTTACCAGGAACAGAGAAGAAACGAAACAAATCGATTTTAACGAATGATGCCCGAGATTTACCTGAAAATAATGACAGTGACAATGATAGTGTTGCGTATTCGGGCAATGCACAGTTCGGATACGGTGACGATTCGGACAGCGAAGATGATTATGTGAGAGTCAGTTCTAACCACCAGGATGGTAAAAATCAATCAGTTTCCGAAACCAATCATAAATTGGTCAAACTCCAGTCAGCTAATGAAACTTTAGATGGTAGTAACAGTTTTGGACCGAAAATAAACGAGTCCATCTCTTCAATGATAAATAAATCTATAGCCAAGAATTTTGACATTGAGAAAGGAAAGAAACTGTGTGACACGGTCAAAATACCTGAGAATTGCAAGATGCTAACTGTTCCCAAGATAAATGAGGAGTTGTGGAACGATGATGTGCTAGACAAGAGACTGCGCATGCAAGATTGTTTATTTCAAAACACACAAGCCTATGTGGGCAAAGCAATGGTTCCCATGTTGAAGCTTATGGATTTGCTGCTTGAACAAAAATCTGAAGAAAGCACAACTTGGTTCAATCTGGCTTTCGACAGCATAAACATGATGACATTTGCACACCGTGATCTTAGCAATGTTAGACGTAGAATGATTAAGCCAGGATTAAAACCAGAGTTTCGAAAATTCTGTCAGCCACAGGTTGAAATTACTGAAAATCTGCTTGGGGAAAATTTGTCGGAAAGGGTCAAAAACCATCAATGAAATGAAAAGGCTTGGAAAAGTCATGACTTCAAGTGGGAAAAAACCACAGCCTAGAAAAAGACCAGTGGAAACGACAACAGTATTCAGAGGGGAGAGACAAGAGCGTCCCAATAACATATATGGCTCGTATGGTTCTCCACCACCAAAGAGGCAATATCAACATTCTGGTAATTTTTTAGCCAAACGGGCCCTGCCACAAGGGAAACAATACCCCAACCAGAAATCTCGCATGCAGGGCCGTCCACAGAAAAATTAGATGATGTACAATATGTAAGTACCTCATATGCTAAGCTTTGCAACACTTATGAGAATTTTCAAGCTGGAAATGTGACAAAAAATTACTCTGTTTGGACTCAGTTAACCTCTGACAAATGGATCTTAGATATTATTAAGTGGGGTTACCAGATCGAGTTTGATTGTGACAATGTACATTTAAAGGTACCATCGCCAGCACAAGTAGTATTTAATAAAAAGGAAATGTCAGTCATTGATAATCAACTGCAAGAATTTTTACATCAAAACATTATAGAAATGTCAGAGCGGTCAAAAGATGATGTACTGTCAATATATTCTTAAGGCCTAAAAAAGATGGAACATTTAGACTCATTCTCAATCTTAAACAGTTAAATCAATATGTTACTAAACATCATTTTAAAATGGAAACTTGAAATCAGCTTTAACATTGGTAAAGAAAAATGCTTGGTTTGCTAGTATTGACCTCCGTCAGGCATATTACAGTATTCCAGTTCATGAAATGTCTAGAAAATACCTCAAATTCATTTGGAAAAATAACTGTTATCAATTTACTTGCTTACCTAATGGGCTTGCAAGTGCACCAAGAACATATACAAAGGTTCTCAAACCTGTGTTTTCATCTTTAAGAAAGATGGGACATACAAATGTTGTTTATATAGATGAAAGCCTTCTGCAGGGAGACACCTATGAGGACTGTCTGACAAATATAAATGACACACTGACATTGGTTGATGATTTAGGTTTCACAGTTCATACAGAAAAATCAGTTGTTATCCCCACGCAGCGCATAACATTTGTGGGATTCTTATTAGATTCGGTATCTATGACTATTCGGCTCACGCCTGAAAAATGCAGGGACATTCTTGAGCACTGTAAGAAACTATTAGGGCAGAAATACGTGTCGATCAGGAGTTAGCTACAATTATTGGCAAATTAGTGGCAAGTGAACCAGGGGTTTTGTATGCACCATTATATTACAAAAAATTGGAAATAGAAAGAGATCAAGCTTTAAGTAAATACAAAGGTGATTTTGAGGCAAATATTACCCTGTCCGCGGAAAGTATGAATTGCTTATCTTGGTGGATAAGCAATATCCATACGTCCTATAAACCAATTCAAACATCAGATCCAGATGTCATTATCGAGTCGGATAGTTCACAATTCGGTTGGGGCGGTTTTGACAAGACAAACAATATAAAAGTCTCTGGGCATTGGTCGGATTTAGACAAACTTAGACACATCAACTACCTTGAATTAAAAGCTGCATTTTACGTCCTCCAATTTTTGTGTGAAAATTTACATGCTGTACATGTTCAGTTATATTTAGATAATACTGTTGCCATAAAATATTTATCAAAGATGGGGGGACGTGTCCAGGAACTAAATGATTTGACATGTGAAATTTGGTCGTGGTGTGTAAACAAAAGTATATGGTTGAGTGTTTATCATATCCCTGGGAAAGATAATATAACAGCGGATAAACTATCTAGGAGTCTTAGAGATGACATGGAATGGGCGTTGCGAGATGAAGTGTTTCTCGACATCTGTCAAAAATTGAATGTTACATGTGATATTGACATGTTTGCGTCAAATCTTACCAAAAAGCTTCCAATGTTTGTCTCCTACATACCTGAAAAAAGTGCTTATGCTATAAATGCGTTTTCGTTGTCATGGAACAAATATTCATGTATATATATGTTTCCTCCATTTAGTTTGCTGGCAGCAGTCTTACAGAAACTGGATCGGGAAAAGGCAAATGCAGTGCTTATTGCACCAATATTCCCAACACAGGTGTGGTTTCCAAGGCTACTCAACATGGTAATAAAACAGCCACACATTTTACCAAAAGTGGACAGTGTTCTATACCACCCAAAACATCCACATACCGAAAGACTCTGCTAAGCTCATCCTATCATCATGGAAATCGACGACTGCACAACAATATTACACGTATTTCAAGAAATGGGTGCAGTTTTGTGAACAAAGGAAAATTAATAAATTTGATCCCAATGTAAATCATATTCTGGAGTTTTTAACAAATTTATACAATACTGGATTAAATTATAGTGGGCTTAATACCGCAAGATCAGCATTATCGTCTCTTTTAGAAATAACTTCAAATTTTCAAATTGGACAGCATGTACTTATTAAAAGATTATTGAAGTCAATATTCATCAAAAAACCATCATTGCCCAGATATATGTATACCTGGGATACAGGAAAAGTGTTAAATTATTTAAAATTGTTAGGTCATAATAATAATTTAGATCTTATGTCATTGTCATTTAAATTAATTACGCTTTTAGCTCTGACTACAGGACAAAGGTGTCAGACCTTATTTCTTATAGATATCAGAAACATAGATGTAACTAACAGTTCTGTGAAATTTAGAATTGGTGACTTACTCAAACAATCTACACCACATAACCATTTAATTGAACTCTTCATTGAACAAGAGGACCATGATGGTCCTGAATCGCTCACCTCTTCCCACATGACCCAGTTTTGAGTATGACGTTGTTTTTTCTATTATTTGACATAGTGACCTAGTTTTTGAGCTCATGTGACCCAGTTTTGAATCTGACCTAGATATTATCAAGATAAAAATGCTGACCAATTTTCATGAAGATCCATTGAAAAATATGGTCTCTAGAGAGGTCACAAGGTTTTTCTATTATTTGACCTATTGACCTAGTTTTCGAGGGTACGTGATCCTGTTTTGAACTTTCCCTAGATATCATCAAGGTGAACAATCTCACTAATTTTCATGAAGATCTCATGAAAAATATGGCCTCTAGAGAGGTCACAAGGTTTTTCTATTTTTATACCTACTGGCCTAGTTTTTGATTGAACATTACCCAGTTTCTAAACTGACCTAGATATCATCAAGGTGAACATTCAGATCCATTTTTATGAAAATCCATTGAAAAATATGGCCTCTAGAGAGGTCAAAAGATTTTTCTTATTTTAGACCTACTGACCTAGTTTTTGACCGCAGTTGACCCAATTTCAAACTTGACCTAGATATCATCAAGATGAACATTCAGACCAACTTTCATACAGATCCCATGAAAAGTATGGCCTCTAGAGAGGTCACAAGTTTTTTTTATTATTTGACCTACTGACCTAGTTTTTTAAGGCACGTGACCCATTTCAAACTTGACCTAGATATCATCAAGGTGAACATTCTGACCAATTTTCATGAAGATCCGTTCAAGGGTATGGCCTCTAGAGAGGTCACAAGGTTTTTCTATTTCAAGACCTACTGACCTAGTTTTTGATCGCAGTTGACCCAGTTTCAAACTTGACCTATATATCATCAAGACCAACATTCAGACTGACTTTCATACAGATCCTATGAAAAATATGGCCTCTAGAGAGGTCACAACATTTTTTCATTATTTGACCTAATGACCTACTTTTTGAAGGCACGTGACCCACTTTCAAACATGACCTAGATATCATCAAGATGAACATTCTGACCAATTTTTATGGAGATCCATTCACAAGTATGGCCTCTAGAGAGGTCACAAGGTTTTTCTATTTTTAGACCTACTGACCTAGTTTTTGACCGCACATGACCCTGTTTCGAACTTGACCTAGATATCATCAAGATGAACATTCAGACCAACTTTCATACAGATCCCATGAAAAAAATTGCCTCTAGAGAGGTCACAAGGTTTTTCTATTATTTGACCTACTGACCTAGTTTTTGATGGCACGTGACCCACTTTCGAATTTGACCTAGATATCATCAAGGTGAACATTCTGACCAATTTTCATGAAGATCTCATGAAATATATGGCCTCTAGAGAGGTCACAAGGTTTTTCTATTTTTAGACCTACTGACCTAGTTTTTGACCGCACGTGACCCAGTTTCAAACTTGACCTAGGTATCATCAAGATGAACATTCAGACCAACTTTCATACAGATCCAATGAAAAATATGGCCTTTAGAGAGGTCACAAGGTTTTTCTATTATCTGACCTACTGACCTAGTTTTTGAAGGCATGTGACCCAGTTTCGAACTTGACCTAGATATCATCAAGGTGAACGTTCTGACCAAGTTTCATGATGATCTCATGAAATATATGGCCTCTAGAGAGGTCACAAGGTTTTTCTATTTTTAGACCTACTGACCTAGTTTTTGATGGCACGTGACCCAGTTTCGAACTTGACCTAGATATCATCAAGATGAACATTCTGACCAATTTTCATGAAGATCTTGTGAAATATATGGCCTCTAGAGAGGTCACAAGGTTTTTCTATTTTTAGACCTACTGACCTAGTTTTTGTCGGCACGTGACCCAGTTTCGAACTTGACCTAGATATCATCAAGATGAACATTCTGACCAACTTTTATAAAGATCCCACAAAAAATGTGACCTCTAGAGTGGTCACAAGCAAAAGTTTACGGACGCACGGACCCACTGACGCACGGACGACGGACACCGCGCGATCACAAAAGCTCACCTTGTCACTTTGTGACAGGTGAGCTAAAAATATACTCTGGAGAAAAATCTATGTGTCGTGAATACTTTACAAGCTTACTTAGAATTCACTAAAGACTTGAGACAATCATCACAATTGTTTATAAGTTACCAAAGACCTTATCAAGCAGTGACTAAGGCTACACTTGCACGATGGATTAAAACTGTACTGAGAAATGCAGGTATAGATATGTCTCTATTTAAACCCCATAGTATTCGTGCTGCATCTTGCAGCAAAGCTGCAAAGGGCACTCCTATTGAAACTGTGTTAAAAACTGCGGGGTGGTCAAAGGACTGCACATTCAGAAAATATTATAACAGACCTGTGACAAATGATTCAGCATTCAGTAAAACAGTTTTAGACAGTGGAAGATCTTAATTAATCTAGATGAAACGTATCGCAGCCATCAGAACATGTATTATTATTAGCTGAAACTGTTGGATCTTTATAAATCTGGGTGGAACTTCACATAATATTATATCAAAAAATATTATTATTGTCACATGTATGTATTCTGTGTGCTCATGCAATTGTTTATGTAGTTGATACTGTAGCTAAATGTTGTTTACTGTAGAATTAAAAATGTTAATTTAGTTGAAATTATAGTTACATTTTACATTTCGCTAGTTGATAGAAGAATTTACTATTTGCATGGACTCTAAAATCTCATATAATTACGACTGGCCACTTAGCATAATAGAATTGAAAGATTAAACGAGACTTACCTGTTGAAGTTTGATCTTAATTCTGTTATGCTAAGTGGCAGGAATTATATGCCCACCCAAGCCCTCCCATACAATGGGACTTTTCCATGCAAATAGCATTACTCTAAAGTCTGAGGGCTTATCAGGCCGTGGTCACGTGTTCATCTCATATAATTCCTGCCACTTAGCATAACAGAATTAAGATCAAACTTCAACAGGTAAGTCTCGTTTAATCTTTCAATTATAATAAATAATACATGGATTGCCTGTAACGTATATAAGTGGGTTCTATGTCAACAGTTTTTGCAATACCCGAAAGAACTGTATCAGTGAAGAATGTATATTTGGTTCCTACTCGAAAGAGCACTGTATCGTTGAAGAACGTATATATCTTGTCGTAAAATACGTTAAATCTTGCGTCCGGTTTTAAGCCTGCAAAAAAGGCACCCGTCTCATAACGCTGCAGGCAATCGCTGTAAAGATTGGCCCGGTTTTGAGGCAAGGAATGTTTTACCCGTTTCAATACACTACAGGCAATCGCTGTAAAAATTGGCCAGGTGCGCAAAGGATAAAGGTATGTTATAAGACCTGTGTATTTCAAATTTTCTCAAAACGTCAAAGTTTATCGGCAGTTAATAAAAGCTTGTCTTCAAAGGAGTTTATTTGTTTCTATCAAAATGGATTATGAAATCTGATTCAATTATTTATATTAACGCTTCAGTTTCTTACGCTAGTTTTATATTGTTGTCATCATCCTACAAATGCTACGAAATATTTATCATTTAATCCTTGACAGAAAACTATGTAAGTATTTGAATTCATGTGTGTATAAATTCATTCGTCGTCCACAAACTTCAAGTTTGCCACACTGCAATGGCACAGTCTTGTAATTATTCATACCTGCTATTGTTGTTTTAGAGTAATTGGACAAACGCTATTCATACAAGGCAGTCTGAAAGACAGCTAAATCCCCCGCCACTGCTATGGATAGTGAAAGGGTAAAACCTTTGATTTTAGCTGTGACCTTGACCTTGAACTGACATGGCTGACTCATGAATTCTGCACAACATCTTGATGAGGTGATCATTTGACCAAAGTTTCATGAAAATCCTTCAAGGGGTTTAGGAGATACAGCGCTGAAACCTTTGACCTTCAGTTGTGACCTTGACCTTGAGTTGACATGGCTGACTCATGAGTTCTTGATGAGGTGATCATTTGACCCAAGTTTGATGAAAATCCTTCAAGGGGTTAAGGAGATACAGAGTGGACACCAAATGGAAGGCTCAAACCTTCGACCCTTAGTTGTGACCGTGACCTTGAGCTGGCATGGTTGACTCATAATTTCTGCACATCATTCTGATGAGGTTATCATTTGACCCAAGTTTTATAAAATTCCTTCAAGGGGTTTAGGAGATATAGAGCGGACACGAAATGGAAGGCTCAAACCTTTGACCTTCAGTTGTGACCTTGATCTTGAGCCGACATGGCTGACTCATAAGTTCTGCACATCGCCTTGATGAGGTGATCATTTGACCCAAGTTTGATGAAAATCCTTCAAGGGGTTTAGGAGATATAGAGCGGACACAAAATGGAAGGTTCAAACCTTTGACCCTAAGTTGTGACCTTGACCTTGAGCCGGCATGACTGGCTCATGGTTCTGCACATCGTCTTGATGAGGTGATCATTTGACCCAAGTTTTATAAAATTCCTTCAAGGGGTTTAAGAGATATCGAGCGGACACAAAATGGAAGGCTCAAACTTTTGACCTTGAGTTGTGACCTTGACCTTGAGCCGGCATGGCTGACTCATGGGTTCTGCACATCGTCTTGATGAGGTGATCATTTGACCCAAGTTTTATAAAATTCCTTCAAGGGGTTTAGGAGATATAGAGCGGACACAAAATGGCAGGCTCAAACCTTTGACCTTGAGTTGTGACCTTGACCTTGAACCGACAAGGCTGACTCATGGGTTCTGCACATCTTCTTGATGAGGTGATCATTTGACCCAAGTTTCATGAAAATCCTTCAAGGGGTTTAGGAGATATGGACCGGACACGATTTTGTTACGGACGGAAGGACGGACGCAGACCATTCCTATAATCCCTCTGCCACGGCGGGGGATTAAAAAGGCTTCAAACTTCTTTTATTTTCATCGACCCTTTGATACTCTTTCACACTTAACCTAACCATACAATTATCAGTTGGACTGTCATATTGTTTTTGTCATAAACGGGCCACTTAACCATAGTGTCAATTAACTGTCACATTTTTTTTATCAAGGTCATAAACAGGCCACTTTTACTGACAGGCTAAACAACATTTGGTGCCCAACGTGGGGCCGTGGCATGCTTGCTTGGTCAGTCTTATGACGCATGCAATATTATGTACCTTCAGAGTTCGAGGACGAATTTCCAATTTTAATGGGGGTGTATGTCATGGTACGGACTTGGTCACGTAAGGGTAGATATGTGTCAGGCAGCCGGTTAGCTCAGTCGGTAGAGCACTCGCCCTGTAAGCGAGGGGTCCCGGGTTCGAGCCCCGGACGGACTGCACATTTTTCTCACCCTGTGACATTTCGAATCCCGGTCCAGGCACTGGAAATTTCTGAGATGCTCTCGAGTGTCTCCCACCTAAGAGGCCTGTAGTGGTTCTTCCCAGGAATGAAGGCTTCGCGTGTATCGGTGCTACACACCGGGCATGTTAAAGAACCAGACTGTCTATTCACAAAGAGCTAGGCTAACTTAGCTGGACAGGCCTGTATCTAAAATGATTTCTCTCCACCTGTTCTGGGGGCTTTATCTCATTCTGTCCCTCTCTGTCTGTACTAGTAGAGGATGAATTTCGCGCCCTGTGTGGCTGCGTTTGCTATATGTAAAACGCCTTTGAACGCTTTTATCATGAAAAGGGCGCTATATAAATCTGGTATGATAATAATAATATGACAGGGACACGTGCGATGCTGGCGATTTCTGAAAAAAAAAATATTTAAAAAAAAATTCTTAAATTAAAAATGTGCGAATTAAAGCCCACGTGAAACTGTCTTTTTTGCAGTTTGCGCAAAATTTCATGCCAGCGAAATTAAATGATTTCACAGTAAATGATGCAAGAATTATTTAGAAAATTACACAATCCTTGAGGAAAATATTTGTTAAACAACTTGCCAAGCTGAATTAATTGATAAAAATGATCCTGTTTGGCGTAAAAAAACAACAACAATACTTGTTTGATGACACTTGGAAACCAAGAAAAAGGCTGTTATTCTCTGATTTCTAGGAAAGATAAAACATCAAATTTCCCCGACACAAATTTTCTACGTTCACAGAAGCTTAACTGCTTATCTATGAGCATGGCCAATAAATGTTGGCCTCCCTCGTTCCCCATCAGCTAACCCTTACCACATTTCGTTATAATGATATCTACAACAGTAGAAGTTTTCTAATTACTGTGTGTGTTTAATTTTCCATTTTTAATTGTGAAGCTATTTTGCCAAATATGTCCTAATATCTACCCTAAGGATTTAACTTTCAGTTTATTGGCATTTTTTCCACCTCTCTTAATCTTTCAGATTTTCTCTATAGGCCTCGACACTAACAGTGTCCCCGGATCCTGAGGATCACAAATTCTAGCAAGGGACACCCATTATTCAAAGCTAGGTGTTCCTCCAGGGTACCTATTTTCAATAACAACAATTTAATATCCACATCAGATACCGAGTTACATTCAAAGATTTCTTAATTCTAACAGAATATTCAACCAAAAAAGTACGAACCCAATGTTGCTTTCATCTCAAAAAACTGCTAAATCTTAAATCATATTTATTTCTTTGCTTGCTTCAATTTAAATTCTGCAACAACCTATATCAGCTGTTACAAAACAAAGGATATAGACTGTTAATTTGAAACAAGAAAAGAAATAAATAATTATGATTTAAGATTTAGCAGTTTTGGTTAAGTACAAGTTCATCCTTTCAAACTTGAGGGATCCCTTGTATTGGTGAGAGAAACCAAATTCTACAGGTAGGGGGCTCTCAGTGTAAAAAGTTAGTGCCAAGGCCTGCAGTCTAGTAGCTTTACTCTGAAGTATTACATTTTAAAACTAGAGTTGTCACAGGAGTGATGAATTATACCCCCACAATATGGCCTTGCCACAGAACTATGTCAATGTCAAAGACGAACTTGCTTGACCTTTGACTTACTAACCACAAAATCAACAGAGGTCATCTGCTAGTCATTGTCAACCTCCCTATGAAGTTTCATGATCCTCCGCCCAAGCGTTCTCAAGTTATTGTCCCCAAAAGGTTTAAATGACCTTTGACCTTTGGAACTCAAAATAAATACGGCTCATCTGCTTGACATGACCAACCTCCAGATTAAGTTTCCTGATCCTAGTCCCAAGTATTCTCAAGTTATTGTCCGAAAACTGTTTAAATGTTCCAGGTCACTATGACCTTGACCTGTGACCTACTGACCTCAAAATCATTAGGGGTCATCTGCTAGTCATAACCAACCTCCCTATCAATTTTCATGATCCTAGGCCCAAGCATTCTTAAGTTATCATCCGGAAACCCTTATAACTGTTCCAAGTCACTGTGACCTTGACCTTTGACCTACTGATGTCAAAGTAAAACTTGACCTGTATTTCATGATGTTACACCTGTGTACCAAAATTTATGATCCTAGGCCCAAGCGTCCTCAAGTTATCATCCGGAAACCATTTAACTGTTCCGAGTCACTGTGACCTTGACCTTTGACCTACAGACCTCAAAGTCGAACTTGACCTGCATTTCATGATGTTACACCTGTGTACCCAAATTTATGATCCTAGGCCCAAGCGTTCTCAAGTTATCATCCGCAAACCATTTAACTGTTCCGAGTCCATGTGACCTTGACCTTTGACCTACAGACCTCAAAGTCGAACTTGACCTGCATTTCATGATGTTACACCTGTGCAACAAAATTTATGATCCTAGGCCCAAGCGTTCTCAAGTTATCATCCGGAACCGTTTAACTGTTCAGGGTCACTGTGACCTTGACCTTTGACCTACTGATCCCAAATTCGAACTTGACCTGTATTTTCTGATGTTACATCTGTGTACCAAAAATTTTTAAGTTGGTCAAGCCTTTCTTGAGTTATCATCCGGAAACCATGCAAAACCAACAGACAGACAGACCGGCCAACCGACCGCCAAGCTCACTCCTATTTACACCCCCCAAACTTCGTTTTGTGGGGGTATAACTAAAATGCTAACATGGCATGCTATTAAAATGGTCTTTTATCAAAAACCTCCACTAATAGCAATTCAAATTTATTCCACCCTGAACTTCCATAAACAGTGATCACCTTTGCTTTGGAAACTAATTCTTATCTTTAAAACAAGAGGGCCATGATGGCCCTATATCGCTCACCTGTTAACATTGCACTTGCAGACAAAAAGGTCCTCAGAAAAAATATCTAAGTCCAAAGGACAGGAACAACAAAGGAAGAAATTTAACCAAAAAGAAAAAAAAATTCTTACAAGGTACAGATATGTCAAAATACACCTAAAAATTGGCATCCATGTTGTACCACAGAAAAGTGGTCTCAGTTTTTCCCTACAGCCAATAATAAAAAAGTTACTAAAAATAAGCTATTTATAGTAACGTAAAAGGGAAGTAATTAAACAAGAGGACCATGATGGTCCTGAATCGCTCACCTCTTCCCACATGACCCAGTTTTGAGTATGACGTTGTTTTTTCTATTATTTGACATAGTGACCTAGTTTTTGAGCTCGTGTGACCCAGTTTTGAACTTAACCTAGATATTATCAAGATAAAAATTCTGACCAATTTTCATGAAGATCCACTGAAAAATATGGTCTCTAGAGAGGTCATAAGATTTTTCTATTATTTGACCTATTCATCTAGTTTTCGAAGGTACGTGACCCTGTTATGAACTTTACCTAGATATCATCAAGGTGAACATTCTCACTAATTTTCATGAAGATCTCATGAAAAATATGGCCTCTAGAGAGGTCACAAGGTTTTTCTATTTTTAGACCTACTGGCCTAGTTTTTGACCCAGTTTCGAAACTGACCTAGATATCATCAAGGTGAACATTCAGATCAATTTTCATGAAGATCCACTGAAAAATATGGCCTCTAGATGGGTCAAAAGGTTTTAATAATTTTAGACCTCATGACCTAGTTTTTGACCACAGTTGACCCAGTTTCAAACTTGACCTAGATATCATCAAGATGCACATTCAGACCAACTTTCATACAGATCCCATGAAAAGTATGGCCTCTAGAGAGGTCACAAGGTTTTTTTATTATTTGACCTACTGACCTAGTTTTTTAAGGCACGTGACCCAGTTTCAAATTTGACCTAGATATCATCAAGGTGTACATTCTGACCAATTTTTATGGAGATCCATTCATAAGTATGGCCTCTAGAGAGGTCACAAGGTTTTTCTATTTTTAGACCTACTGACCTAGTTTTTGACCGCAGTTGACCCTATTTCGAACTTGACCTAGATATCATCAAGATGAACATTCAGACCAATTTTTTATACAGATCCCATGAAAAATATGGCCTTTAGAGAGGTCACAAGGTTTTTCTATTATTTGACCTACTGACCTAGTTTTTGAAGGCACGTGACCCACTTTCGAACTTGATCTAGATATCATCAAGATGAACATTCAGACCAACTTTCATACAGATCCCATGAAAAATATGGCCTCTAGAGAGGTCACAAGGTTTTTCTATTATTTGACCTACTGACCTAGTTTTTGAAGGCACGTGACCCACTTTCGAACTTGATCTAGATATCATCAAGATGAACATTCAGAACAACTTTCATACAGATCCCATGAAAAATATGGCCTCTAGAGAGGTCACAAGGTTTTTCTATTATTTGACCTACTGACCTAGTTTTTGAAGGCACGTGACCCAGTTTCGAACTTGACCTAGATATCATCAAGCGAACATTCTGACCAATTTTCATGAAGATCTCATGAAATATATGGCCTCTAGAGAGGTCACAAGGTTTTTCTATTTTTAGACCTACTGACCTAGTTTTGACCGCACATGACCGAGTTTCGAACTTGACCTAGATATCATCAAGATGAACATTCAGACCAACTTTCATACAGATCCCATGAAAAATATGGCCTTTAGAGAGGTCACAAGGTTTTTCTATTATTTGACCTACTGACCTAGTTTTAGATGGCACGTGACCCAGTTTCAAACTTGACCTAGATATCATCAAGGTGAACGTTCTGACCAATTTTCATGAAGATCTTGTGAAATATATGACCTCTAGAGAGGTCACAAGGTTTTTCTATTATTAGACCTACTGACCTAGATTTTGATGGCACGTGACCCAGTTTCGAACTTGACCTAGATATCATCAAGATGAACATTCTGACCAATTTTCATGAAATATATGGCCTCTAGAGAGGTCACAAGGTTTTTCTATTTTTAGACTTACTGACCTAGTTTTTGACAGCACGTGACCCAGTTTCGAACTTGACCTAGATATCATCAAGATGAACATTCTGACCAACTTTCATAAAGATCCAATGAAAAATGTGACCTCTAGAGTGGTCACAAGCAAAAGTTTACGGACGCATGCACGGACGAACGACGGACACCGCGCGATCACAAAAGCTCACCTTGTCACTTTGTGACAGGTGAGCTAAAGAAAATTATTGTAAGTGAACAAAAGAAGGATCTGGCTAATAAATCTGTTGACATAAATGAAATTTCAGATCAGTATCTTCATTAGTTACGGAGATATATCCATTTTAATTTGAAATAAAGGGAGGTAATTTGACATAAAATCAGTCCATAGTTATCTACCCTGATTGGCTCAGTCCAAATAATGACAATAATGAAATTTCAAATAAGTCCAATAAGTACTTACTGATATAAATCCATTTTGATTACTATCAGGGGAGGTAATCAGATATAAAATAACTCTGGAACCTACGATTGGATCTGATTTGTCATGGAATCCAAGATTTATTGTTGTTGAAGATATTTTGGATGTTTGTATCAAATAAAACCATAAATGAAGTATCTATATGGCTGCAAAAGCCAAAATAGCCAATTCTGGACCTTTAAAGGGCCATAACTCTGGAACCCATGCTGGAATCTGGCCAGTTCAAGAAAGGAACCAAGATCTTGCGGTAATACAAGTTGTGTGCAAGTTTGGTTGAAATCAAATCATAAATGAAGCTGCTATTGTGCAGACAAGGTCAAAATAGCTAATTTTGGCCCTTTCAGGAGCCATAACTCTGGAACCCATTAAGGGATCTGGCCGGTTTAAAAAAGGAAACAAGATCTTATGGTGACACAAGTTTTGTGCAAGTTTGATTAAATTCAAATCATAAATGAAGCTGCTATTGTGCAGACAAGGTCAAAATAGCTAATTCTGGCCCTTTCAGGGGCCATCACTCTGGAACCCATAATAGAATCTGGCCAGTTCAAGAAAGGAAACGAGATCTTATGTTGATACAAGTTGTGTTCCAGTTTGGTAAAAATCAAAGCATAAACTAGAAAATGCTTTTGTAAAAAAGCGCATGTCTCCCCAAATGCAAAGTCCTATAGGCAAGAAGTCAATAGGGGTCAGGAGCGAAAGTCAAAGAGACACTGATGGTTGGCTGCAATAGGGATCATCTACTTGGCATGTCCAGTCATCCCGCTAGATTTCAACACTCTTGGCCTAGTGGTTCTCAAGTCACTGTTCAGGCTCCTGTGACCTTGACCTTTGATCAAGTGACCTCAAAATAAATAGGGGTCATCTACTCTGCATGTCCAATCATCCTATTAAGTTTCAACATTGTAGGTCAAGTGGTTCTCAAGTTATTTCCAAAAAATGATTTTACATGAACAGGCCACTGTGACCTTGACCTTTAATTGACTGACTCCAAAATCAATAGGGGTCATCTACTCTGCATGTTCAATCATCCTATGAAGTTTCAACATTCTGGGTCAAGTGGTTCTCAAGTTATTGATCGGAACTGGTTATCAATGTTCAGGCCCCTGTGACCTTGACCTTTAACAGAGTGACCCCAAAAACAATAGTGGTCATTTACTCTGTATGAACAATCATCCTATGAACTTTCAACATTCTGGGTCGAGAGGTTCTCAAGTTATTGACTGAAAATGGTTTTCCATGTTCAGGCCCCTGTGGCCTTGACCTTTAACAGAGTGACCCCAAAATCGTTAGGGGTCATCTACTCTGCATGATCAATCATCCTATGAAGTTTCATCATTCTGGGTCAAGTGGTTCTCAAGTTACTGACCGGAAATGGTTTTCAATGTTCAGGCCCCTGTGGCCTTGACCTTTCACAGAGTGACCCCAAAATGTTAGGGGTCATCTACTCTGCATGACCAATCATCCTATTAAGTTTCAACATTCTGGGTCAAGTGGTTCTCAAGTTACTGACCGGAAATGGTTTTCAATGTTCAGGCCCCTGTGACCTTGACCTTTAATGGAGTGACCCCAAAATCGATAGGGGTCATCTACTTTGCATGTACAATCATCCTATGAAGTTTCAACATTCTGGGTGAAGTGGTTCTCCAGTTATTGATCGGAAATGGTTTTCCATGTTCAGGCCCCTGTGACCTTGACCTTTGATGGAGTGACCCCAAAATAAATAGGGGTCATCTACTCTTCATGATCAATCATCCTATGAAGTTTCAACATTCTGGGTCAAGTGGTTCTCCAGTTATTGATCGGAAATGGTTTTCAATGTTCAGGCCCCTGTGACCTTGACCTTTGACGGAGTGACCCCAAAATCAATAGGGGTCATCTACTCTTCATGACCAATCATCCTATGAAGTTTCAACATTCTGGGTCAAGTGGTTCTCTAGTTATTGATCGGAAATGGTTTTCAATGTTCAGGCCCCTGTGACCTTGACCTTTGATGGAGTGACCCCAAAATCAATAGGGGTCATCTACTCTTCATGTCCAATCATCCTATGAAGTTTCAACATTCTGGGTCAAGTGGTTCTCTAGTTATTGATCGGAAATGGTTTTCAATGTTCAGGCCCCTGTGACCTTGACCTTTGACGGAGTGACCCCAAAATCAATAGGGGTCATCTACTCTTCATGACCAATCATCCTATTAAGTTTCAACATTCTGGTGACCCCAAAATCAATAGGGGTCATCTACTCTTCATGACCAATCATCCTATGAAGTTTCAACATTCTGGGTCAAGTGGTTCTCTAGTTATTGATCGGAAATGGTTTTCAATGTTCAGGCCCCTGTGACCTTGACCTTTGACAGAGTGACCCCAAAAACAATAGGGGTCGTCTACTCCAGCAGCCCTACAACCCTATAAAGTTTGAAGGTTCTAGGTCAAATGGTTCTCCAGTTATTGCTCGGAAATGAAGTGTGACATAGGGATGGACGGACAGGGCAAAAACAATATGTCTCCTATAAAGCTGCTATTGTGCAGACAAGGTCAAAATAGCTAATTTTGGCCCTTTCAGGGGCCATAACTCTGGAACCCATAATGGGATCTGGCCAGTTCAAGAAAGGAACTGTGATCTTATGATGATACAAGTTGTGTGCAAGTTTGGTTAAAATAAAATCATAAATGAAACCACTATCGTGCAGACAAGAAATTGTTGGACGCACGGATGGACGGACTGACGACGGACGAAGGGTGATCACAAAAGCTCACGTTGTCACTATGTGACAGGTGAACTAAAAAGGATCCTTTGGAAGCAAAGAATGCAACCAAGAAGAATAACAGCAGACTCGGTTTGATTAAGTCTGTTCATATTCTAGATTAGTGTCTAAGAAATCAAGAAATTTAACAAAACAACTAACTGAAATGCTATGTACATTGTTTTTTCGCACAAAACTGGCTGGTTCATAACTCACATGAATTAGTAAAGCCATAAAGGTGAGTTATTCTCTAGAATCTGACAATTTGTAAATGAGATGATAATGTAGAAACATTTAGAAATACCTGGGGCTGTGATGCCATGCAGACCAAGTTCACCACATTTCTTCCAGAATTCCTGAAGGAAATAAGAGTTATGCATTTACTTTTTCTATAAACAAAATGAAAAAATAAACATCGTTTAATGACTTGATATGGAATTTGTCCATTTTTAGTAAGGTAGTCTTGCTCAATCAGAAGTATAAGAACTGATCTGAGAGGCTGAAATGTAAAACATGAATGTTCTGAGTGGCTATAGTATAAAACATGAATGGTCTGAGTGGCGGAAGTGTACAACATGAATGTTCTGAGTGGCTGAAGAGTAAAACATGAATTGTTCTGAGTGGCTGAAGTGTAAAACATGAATGTTCTGAGTGGCTGAAGTATAAAACATGAATATTCTGAGTGGCTGAAATGTAAAACATGAATTGTTCTGAGTGGCCAAAGAGAAAACATGAATGTTCAGATTGGCTAAGTGTAAACATGAATGTTCTGAGTGGCCGAAGTAAAAACATGAATGTTCTGAGTGGCTGAAGTGTAAACATGAATGTTCTGAGTGGCTGAAGAAAAAAACATTAACTCTTCTGAGTGGCTGAAGTGTAAAACATGAATGTTCTGGGTGGCTGAAGAGTAAAACATGAATGTTCTGAGTGGCTGAAGAGAAAATGAACTCTTCTGAGTGGCTGAAAAGAGAAACATGAACTGTTCAGAGTGGCTGAAGAGTAAAACATAAACTGTTCAGAGTGGCTGAAGTGTAAAACATGAATGTTCTGAGTGGCTGAAGAAAAAAACATTTACTCTTCTGAGTGGCTGAAAAGTAAAACATGAACAGTTCAGAGTGGCTGAAGAGTAAAACATGAACTGTTCAGAGTTGCTGAAAAGTAAAACATGAACTGTTCAGAGTGGCTGAAAAGTAAAACATGAACTGTTCAGAGTGGCTGAAGAGTAAAACATGAACTGTTCAGAGTGGCTGAAAAGTAAAACATGAACTGTTCAGAGTGGCTGAAGTGTAAAGCATGAACATTCTGAGTGGCTGAAGAAAAAAACATGAACTGTTCAAAGTGGCTGAAGTGTAAAGCATGAATGTTCTGAGTGGCTGAAGAGAAAATGAACTCTTCTGGGTGGCTGAAAAGTAAAACATGAACTGTTCAGAGTGGCTGAAGTGTAAAACATTAACTGTTCTGAGTGGCAGAACTGTTAAACATGGACTACAAGAGGCACAAATGGGCCTAAGTCGCTCACCTAAAGGGGACCTTAAAGGGAAAGGCAATGTTGTTCATAAGTTAATTCTGCCTGCTAGGATTTTTCAAATCATTTAAAGAGGTTAAAGAATTTTCAAAATCTGCTTAACAATGAGAAAGGTATAAGCATGTAAAAGTTTTATTAAAATGGTGGCCATTTTGTTTCCATGGCAACAAAAAACAAAATGACAGATTTAGTAATTTTCTAGATACATATTTGAACTTTTTACTTATCTCTGTAAATTAATTTCTCACCTTTTCACAGCTACAGTGGAAACCCCCTAAACCGGACAAGCTTGGGACCGACTAAAAATTCCGGTTTTCAGAGGATTCCGGATTGGGAAAAAATATCCTTGATTTGAACTGTAGGAGATGTTTATATATCTGTTAATGTTTTCTGCTTATCATACAGGTGTTTCCTTTGGTACACTATGAATGACAGTTTGTTTTCTGTATATGCAAGGGAACATAAACTTATTTGGTTAATCTCTTTTAATCATTCTTTTATTAACAATTTTCCGACAATCACATGCTGAATTGAAAAAGAAATGTTTCATAATTTATTGAGTAATTGAGCGTGGCCTTTTTGTACACTTTTTTTTTTAATTATCACCTTTGCATGTTTAATTTGACTGTTCGTGTTTAAAAATTCGGGTCCTACAGGAATGTCCAACTTTCGGTGGATTCCGGTTTTAGGAAATCCGGTTTGGGGCGTTTTGGCTGTATACTGAAATATTTTGATTTGGGTTTTACGGCGCACCAACACAGTACAGGTTATATGGCGCCATTCAGGACTACAAATTTTGATTTCACATCTCATTTACATCGAAATAAAAACATGAGGTATGGATAATTTGCATATCAGCTGGAATCACAGAGTTACAGCAAAACCAAGTGTTAAGACCCTATTAGTCGCCTCTTACGACCATGCATGGGTATGAAAGAAATTACCATGTTTTACATCTTACACTCAATAAACATATGAAGTTAATTAATTCAAAAGGTTATTTGCTAAATAAAGAATTCAGCAGTGTGTAAATGATGTCATAAACACACTAAGATGGCTGCCTCTATGACCAGCCATTTTCTTAAATTTCAAACTGCCATATCTTTTTCAATAGTGATCCGATTTTATCTTTTTTCAGTGTTATGAAAGGCTTGAGGTTGGCTTTCATATAAAATTAACTTATTGTCAGGTATTCCTTGCCCTTTAACCATCTGACCCTTAAAGGGGCCAAGCACACCAAATTAAACTAGAAGATGCTTTTGTAAAAAAGCGCTTGTCTCCCCCAATGCAAAGTCGTATAGGCAAGAAGTCAATAGGGGTCAGGAGCGAAAGTCAAAGAGACACTGATGGTTGGCTGCAATAGGGATCATCTACTTGACATGTCCTAGCATCCCGCTAAGTTTCAAAATTCTTGGCCTAGTGGTTCTCAAGTTACTGTTCAGGCTCCTGTGACCATGACCTTTGATCAAGTGACCCCAAAATCAATAGGGGTCATATACTCTGTATGTCAAATCATCCTATTAACTCCTTGGGGCTGAAATGCGACTAAAGGCGCTATATTTTCTACCCCTGTAGCGTCGATATCCGACTATATGCGCATTATCAGGACTCCCCAGGACGGGGATTGACGAGTATAGTCGCGGCACCGAGATCATGCTCATTGCGTCACGTACTTGTTAATTTTTGATAATCCTGATAAAAGCAAAATTATTTTGCATACCGGCTATTATGTCTTAGATGTTATAGGTATTAATTATGCTAATAATTAGTTTCCTTGTTAAAATACATGTTTGTAAATATGCGGTAAAGGAAATAAAAATGACGAACTCCGCTGTGTTTCGTTCATACTGTATTTCAAAAGATTAAAATAATGTTGGCTGTTGGAGATTTTTCTAACATTGAAGAAAATATTCATCATCATGCAGAATTTGACGTATCATTTCCATCTGATGATGATTCCAACGATGAAATTTCATTATCAGAGAAATGACTGGTCGGGAAATGTTATGTTTTAGAAGACTGAAATATTCGTGCACTTACATTGCATTAAATACAAATGGATAAAAATAATACAACAAAACATGTTTCATGAAAATGTGTGTAAATAAATGCTTTTTGCAAATTTAATAATTCTTCAAAGATGGGTGTAAATATTACAACTTAACTGTCTCAGTGTCTGTCACACAAGGTTTGTGTACATCAAAATAAACCATGGATATTCACTCAAAAATGGGTGTTAATTTTGAGTAATGCTGATGTAATTACTCTGTGTTAATAATGTATTTTTATTTATTGGAATTTAATGTGCTTTCATGTAAAAAAAGTAATAAAACTGGAAATGTTCAAATATTTATTAAATGCAGTAGGTGTGTAAAAATGGTGAATGTTTCGAAGTGAAATTATTATTCTATTTGGATATAAGTTACAGACAAAAGTGGAAAAATGTTCAAACTTGGAAGATTTTATAAGTATAGTTGTTAATAATATTTCCATGCATGATTTCAATTGACTGCCTGCGAGTGTGATTATGATAAAATCAGATAATGTTCATCGACGTCAGGTGGTAATTCTTATCTCGCCGCAGCATGTATATCACGATATCGGCCTCAGGGAGTTAAGTTTCAACATTTTAGGTCAAGTCATTCTCAAGTTACTGTCTGGAATTGATTTTACATGACCAGGCCCCTTTTGGCTGTCGCTGTCTCCGTCACATCCAAACTTATTCTCCATATTTCCAGTCAGGGAACTGTTTTAAGTTATGTAACCTATTTCAGTTACCTTTTCAAGCATTTTATAACCTGTATTAGTATTAGTTACAAAATATAGTTAACTCAGGTAAGTTATTCAAAAAAGCCTTTTTGTTCTTCTCACAAAGTGACCTTTAAAGTGAAATTAGTAGCAAACTGTGGTTAATCAAATTCTCTTTTAGTCTGAGCATGACCTGAAAAGCATAATGGGATATTAAGAGTTTTATAGCTTTAAAACTTTTGCGTAAAACTTTATCAGCCTTGCGTAAAAGATTTTACTGCATAGTTGGAAAGATAAAAGGTCAAGGATTCAGGAAATAATTGCATTAGTCTCATTCAAAATGAGTCATTGGCACAGGAGGGCTTTATAATATTTTATGATAACTGAAACAAGTTATGAAAGTTTAAGCAATAACTCAAATGGATTATAAACTGCGATAACTTGAAACAGTTACACCCCTGACTGATTTCTGTTGGGAAATCACCAATGAAATCTGTTGAGAACGCCTGGTACATGTACAAAGTATTTGTAATGATTACATCTCTAATAATGAATTTGTGTTGACATTAAAGCATAAACTTACCTCGCTGACATTTTATGAATGTATATTTTGTGTTTTGTTTCTGCAATTTAGTGTCATCGGCAGTCTGCTGTTATTGAAATCGGTGTCAGGTCAGATATCTCCTTGCACCTGTCATATCATATTTTCGAAGATTTAAGTCTCTTATTTAAAAATATGAATTGATTTCAACCCATTTGAAGTCTCTACATGAATATTAATGTTTAATTTATTAAAGCAAGTAAGTCTGACCAGTCTATTATGACTTTTTTATTTATTTTTTAATGTCTTCGATTTCCTAACACGAAAATGCAGATACCGGTAAGGCTTAGAGGGATGACAATTATAAAATATCAGATCATAAAATAAGTCATCCAGATAAGCCAAATGAGTAAGGCTACAGACCAGGTTTGATGAAGATTCACTGAGTGGTTCATGAGAAGTATTCATTAAAAGGTATTTTTACTTTTAGCCCTAGCAACCCCTAAAAGGGGCCAACTGCCCTCATTTGAACAATCTGAGAGAGGACCTTATAATGATCCTACATACCAAGTCTAATGAAAATTCATCAAGCTATTTATCAGAAGAAGTTGTTTCAAGGTATTTCTAGTTTTAGCTTTAACAGCCCCAACTGAATTTTTTGGTAAATGGCCTTAAACTCATGCTACAAATCAAGTTTGATGAAGATCGATCTAGCGGTCCATGAGAAGAAGTCTTTTGAAGGCATTTCTATTTTCAATTCCAGTGGCCCCTAAAAGGGGCCAAGTGCCCCCGTTTGAATAAATTTGGAGAGGACCTTATATTGATGCTACAGACCAAGTTTGATGAAGATCTTTCCAGCGGTTCATGAGAAGAACTTGTTTAAAAATATTTCTAATAATGGCTGTAGCGGCCCCTAAAAGGGGCCAAGTGCCCCCATTTGAACATATTGGGAAGAGGACCTTATAATGATGCTACAGATCAAGTTGATGAAAAGCCATCAAGCAGTTCATGCAAAGTCTTTTAAAGGTATTTCTAACTCTGGCTATAGCCGCCCCTTAAAGGGGCCAAGTGCAAACATGAGAAAGGACCTGATAATGACACAGACCAGTTTGATGAAAATCCTTCAAGCAGTTCATGACACGAAGTTGTTTAAAGGTATTTCTAATTTTGGCTCTAGCATCCCCTAAAAGGGCCCCCATTTGATCAAACTTAGGACCTTATAATGATGCTACAGACAAGTTTAATGAAGATCCATCAAGAGGTTCATGACTTTTTTCTATTTTTAGCTCTGGCGGCAGAGAAAAGGGGCCACGGTGAAGCATTTGAATAAACTTGATAGAGGCCTATGCCTAGATGCTACTGACCAAGTTTGGTGTAATTCTGACCAGCAGTTTCAGAGGAGATGATGTTGACACAGGAAGATGGACGCCACAGTATCCACCTATACAAATAGCTCGCCCTGAACAAAGTTCAGGCGAGTTAAATTTTTTTTAGGGCTAATCATTTTGTTCAACTGTTATAAAACTTGTTTTACCATTGCCTTAACTTATGAACAAGTACACAATGATGATATACCCAAGTATTACATACAAAACTGGCAAGACTTAAATTTAGCTCTTCCTTTTTTTTTTGAAAGTAAGAGTAAGTATAGGTGAATGTAATGACTCTTACCCTGATTTCTGGAAATGAATTTGTCTTATCAATTTCATCTGCTTTTGGTGCCAACTCTTTCTGTGCAAACTGGAAAACTGCTTCTCGTAGCTGTAAGATAAAATATATTGTCTAATTGTTGTTTTCAGTCTCTTTATCCAATCAAATTTCACTGTTTCAGCTAGAGCAGTGATTGTAACTTTCGTAATGTTTTTCTGCTCTACCTGACCTCTAGAATGGATATGCTTTTATAACAAACTGATCAGGAGTTTCTTGTTCAATTCTACTTTGGATCTTGATACAGATTATGTCAGGTGTATGTAAAAAATTGTCAAATAATCAGTACTATGGTATCTGATAAGTAGGGCAAAACTTCAGAAAGCTCAACTTAATGTTTCATATGTACAGGGTTCTCACAATTTTAAGCTGCAGTCCTGGGACTCCAAAAGCTGAAAAAGTTGCAGTCTTTAATAACTAGACTGATGGAAAGACTTAAGCATTTTGTCAAAACTTTGGCCTCTATTGTACAGACTTAGTGATCACAATATTTCACTTAAACAATGCTCAATTGAGGTAAAAAGGTAAAGACAGAATAGGTGAAATGTAATTCTTTATTAATTATTAACAACATAGCATTAAAACATTTCATCTTTCCTGGAATACAAGACTAAAATGGTGATGCATACAGTGTATCATTTTAAGATATGTATGTGTATCTTATAATATTAAATTTACTCGAAGATTCATAATTAAGACTAATTATCACTTTTTTCTAATTAATTCTGCCAAGTAATTAGTATGTGAGAAAACAATCGAAGTTACTTCAAACATCTTTACAATCGCAAATTGTCACCTATGCAAACATGCTGACAATCACATGTAATGGCTGGCTATACGCGACTCGATGACAAGTGGGTGACCACACTGGTTATAGCTTTCGCAGAAGCGGTGGTTCCAACGCCGTGCGTTGGAGGATTCGTCGCAGAAGCGGTGGATAAATATGGCAGGCTGACTATATTATGTTAAGTTTTCTAATGAGTTTTCCCATATTTTTTCACATTTGAATGAAAACAACCAGTGAGACAGGAGCCCACATGTGTACTCTTCCAGCCACAAACACTTGTTCAGTGCAATTTATTGTCATTAATGTATACTATTCTGTACAGTTTGACGAGGGACTGTCGTTTTTGTAGAATTTCCATCACAAATGGTAAAATCTTGTATAAAGCGGCCCATGGGCATGTTTATATCAAATCGTAAGTATGACACTGTCAAGCCAGAACTATTTCTTAGTAATCGGTGAATTTTCATTGCGGGCATATAAAATAATCGACCAAAAATGATTTCAACGCAGTAGGTACAATTGCAACGCATCACTGTGTATCTTGTTTCTTTAATGTTCGTTATGGACTTCTAACTTGACAAAACAGCACTTTTCCTGGGATTTTGATTGGGATATGTCCATGAAATCACTTTGACATTAGACAGCAATAGAAACTGAATGTTTAGTAATAATATACTATTGATTTGCACTTCTATTCTGATGAATACATACACGAAAGGTAAGCTTAATGTTCTGAACAATAATATACTGCCAAGAAATAACACTAGGTTCTTTCGTACCAAATACACTTTAATTATGATTGTTTATATGAATGCATGAAATCACTTGCCCCTCATCAATGTGGGTTCGAGCCTCACACAGGGCAGTGAATTCTTCATGTGAGGAAGCCATCGAGCTGGCTTACGGAAGGTCGGTGGTTCTTACCCAGGTGCCCTCTCATGATGAAATAATGCACGGAGGGGCACCTGGGGTCTTCCTCCACCATTTAAGCTGGAAAGTCGCCATATGACCATCATGTGTTGGTGCGACATTAAATCAAAACAAGAGGACCAAGTGGTCCTGAATCGCTCACCTGTCCCCACATGAACCAGTTTTGAACTGAGTATGACGTCGTTTTTTCTATTATTTGACATAGTGATCTAGTTTTTGAGCTCATGTGACCCAGTTTTGAACTTGACCTAGATATCATCAAGATAAAAATTCTGACCAATTTTCATGAAGATCCATTGAAAAATATGGCCTCTAGAGAGGTCACAAGGTTTTTCTATTATCTGACCTAATGACCTAGTTTTTGAAGGCACGTGACCCAGTTTTGAACTAGACCTAGATATCATCCAGGTGAACATTCTGACAAACTTTCATAAAGATCCCATGAAAAATGTGACCTCTAGAGTGGTCACAAGCAAAAGTTTACGGACTGAGGCCATCCTTAAAAAATTGTTTGTTTGCAGTAACGCGACCCAGAATTTTTAGTGCGAGTAGGTAGGTAGGGATTTTTTTTTTTTTTCGTTTTTTTTTTTGTATACTAATTGTACAACACCTGCATTTTCTTTTGTAACCCTCTGGTTTATACACCTTCTGGGTACTAACACTTCTCTGTAGAATGCTAACTTGATTGTAACATATCTGCAAGGGTGGTAGTTTTCACAAAGTATGAATACTAATATTACTAGTAATATTACCTTTTTAATAACAGTAAAAACAACAGATAGCCTGACACCAGTTACAAACAGAGCTTATTATCTCCATATGAACTTAAAAATTTAAGATTATCAATAATTAAACAAAAATAAATTGGCCAGACCTTTTGAATGTCTTTGCACTGGCTAGGGTAATAAAAAACATTACATTCCTTATGGATTCAGCATTGAAGTACATAGCAAAATCTTCGTATTTTAATACCCTGTAGACCGAGTCTGATTACTAGCACCGCACTCCTTCAAAGCCTATGTATCATGTAATTTTTAAGACAATTACTTAATTGCTTTACATTGTTTTACTCAGGGCTTAAGCTATGTTAATATTTTAGGGAGAAGTCATTTCTTCCTCAGCTAAGATTATGGAGAAGTGGAGAGATTTAGGGAGAGGTGGAGTGATTTTAGGGAAACGCGAAAGATTTTTAATAGCGCCATGACATGCAAGTTGAAAATGGAACTAAATATACTTATCAATGTAAACCTAATTTCTTATCCTTGTGATCTATGTGATTAAACTGCCAATTAAAGTTTTTTTCACTCTTGCAATGATTGCCTTAACCAAGAAAAGCCTAATCTGAATATGAATACAATTAAAAAAAGCTAGGTTTAATTCCATATCAGCAAAAATAAAATCAAGCTTCCAGTACTAATGCACTCAAAGTCAAAACACAAAACCCATAAAAGCATTTCACAGTCACTTCTTGAATTAAATACATGTCAATAGCAGTGACATCACTATGACATCACACATAATACACGTCTTCTTTGATCCGCTACTGTCAGCACACATTAAAAGAAACAGTTGTCAAACAGATTAAACCCAGTTTCTGATGGCAGGTGTCAAAAATTTGCATGAATTTCAGTTACATTATTTAAGTCACAGAAAGTTTCAGTAATAATAACTATGTTTCTAAAGTCTGGGTTTTGAAAAATAGGAAAAAGTGGACCCATGGAAATTTAATTTCACGCAAATAGGAAAATCTAGAAACGTAAACATTATGGATTTCTTTCGCTGGTTTTAGTCATTGCATTGAAAGGATGTTTAACTGTATAAATAAATTTTCAGGTAGAAATTTTGTTTGTCTAATAATTTTGACGTTTATTGTGCTCTTTCCAAGTGAGTTGTGCAGTGTCACTGCAGTTTTTATCCTCGGGGCAGATTAAAAAGATTATGCAACGACAAAAGATCGAAACTAAAATTATTATTTGTTTGCAAAATTGTTTGAGAAATTATGACAGAATGATATCCAGAATTTTTCTATCCCAGATGTTTTACGTACGAGAAAAATCATTATTTTACAAATCTAAACTCGGTTAAATACGTCTGCAGTATTGCACAGATAACACTATGTACCACGATTTGTCCATGTGTAATTTTCTAAACAACTTTTTGCATGAATTTTTGTAGTATATCAGGAAATCGGCAGGGCGTTCGGTAGACCCGAGGTTCTGGGTTTTCACTCGCACTTATCGACAAAAACTCGTATTTGACCCGCACAAAAACATTTCCCGTGCGTCGGCTTGACCCGAGGAAATTTTCTTTTATGCGTCACGAGTTCGAAAGAACTGCCCCTTGTCAATCAAAATCCCGGTGAATTCGAATATTGTTCGCCGCCATAAGCGGATGTATGGCAGTAGGCGGAGCTTGGTATATTAATCAGCTTCTGGCAGATGTCAATCATGCCACGCGCCGACTGACACGTGGGCTTCTCGCGGTTTGTATTTGGTACAATAATGTCCGTCATTGCCAAAGGTATCTATTGATCAATGTGTAAAAGTTAATTGATAAACAATGCATAGAAGAGCAGCCTATTATCGTATTTGTGTCACTTGTTAATTAGCGGTATACAGAAAGCGTAACATTCACACATTTTGTTTCTTATCGGCCATATCGATCATTCATGTAGTTGAACCTCAACGAACACTGTCTAGGAAAACTTATACAAATACAAATAGTTACCCAAAAGAAATAACGAAACAGGAAAGAATAAAAACATGGCACCGATAAAAAAAAAAATTCCGAGTTTTGGGTTAAAAAATTGTTTGAGTCGCGGCGATTTTCGTGAGTCGGTCGCGTTACCGCAAACAAACAATTTTTTAAGGATGGCCTGACGCATGGACAACGGACACCCCGCGATCACAAAAGCTCACCTTGTCACTTTGTGACAGGTGAGCTAAAAAAAGAAAAAAAAAAAAAAAAATGAACAACGCATGAAAGATTTCTTCATTTTCTCTGCGTCCGTGGTCCGTCATCCTTTTGTCCGTCTGTTAACGATTTCTCGTTATTGCATCTCCTCAGAAACTACTGGGGGGATTTTGACCAAACTTTGTCAGAATGATGTATTTGTACCCTAGTTGTGTCCCCCTGAAAATCAGACAGGTTCAACAATTTTTGAGTGAGTTATGGCCCTGTTTATTTTTATCATTAACATAGACTTATATAGGGAAAATCTTCTTGTCCAAAACCACAGGGCCTAGGGCTTTGATATTTGGTATGTAGCGTCATCAAGCGGTCCTCTACCAAGATTGTCCAAATTATTTCCCTAGGGTCAAATATGGCCCCGCCCCTGGGGTCACATGGTTTATATAGACTTATATCAGGCCTTTCTAAAGTTTGAAGTAGTCAGTGATGAAAGAAAAGTAGCCAGAGGAACCTGAGCCGGGGGTCCTCCCCCTGAAAATTTCAAAATTTAAGGTTTAATATGTTGCAATCTGGTGTATTTTTGGGTGTTTTTTCTTTGCTTTGTCTACCTATATTTCTTTATACAAAAAAGACATTAGAAACATAACTCCTCTTAAAAATGTATTTGTTACATCATAAAACAAGAGGACCATGATGGTCCTGAATCGCTCACCTGTCTCCACATGAGCCAATTTTCATGAAGATCCATTGAAAAATATGGTTTCTAGAGAGGTCACAAGGTTTTTCTATTATTTGACCTACTGACCTAGTTTTTGAAGGCACATGACCCAGTTCTGAATTTGACCTAGATATTATCAAGGTGAACATTCTGACCAATTTTCATGAAGATCTCATGAAGAGTATGGCCTCTAGAGAGGTCACAAGGTTTTTCTATTTTTATACCTACTGACCTAGTTTTGATCACACGTGACCCAGTTTAAAATTGTATCTAGATATCATCAAGGTGAACATTCAGACAAATTTTCATGAAGATCCATTGAAAAATATGGCCTCTAGAGTGGTCAAAAGGTTTTTCTATTTTTAGACCTACTGACACAGTTTTTGACCGCAGTTGACCCAGTTTTCGAACTTGACCTAGATATCATCAAGATGAATATTCAGACCAACTTTCATACAGATCCCATAAAAAATATGGCCTCTAGAGAGGTCACAAGGTTTTTGCATTATTTGACCTACTGACCTAATTTTTGAGGGCACGTGACCCAGTTTCGAACTTGACCTAGATATCATCAAGATGTACATTCTGACCAATTTTCATGAAGATCCATTGAAAAGTATGACCTCTAGAGAGGTCACAATGTTTTTCTATTTTTAGACCTACTGACCTAGTTTTTGACCGCACATGACCCTGTTTTGAACTTGATCTAGATATCACCAAGATGAACATTCAGACCAACTTTCATATAGATCCCATGAAAAATATGGCCTTTAGAGAGGTCACAACGTTTTTCTATTATTTGACCTACTGACCTAGTTTTTGAAGGCACGTGACCCACTTTCAAACTTGACCTAGATATCATCAAGATGAACATTCAGACCAACTTTCATACAGATCCCATAAAAAATATGGCCTCTAGAGAGGTCACAAGGTTTTTCTATTATTTGACCTACTGACCTAGTTTTTGATGGCACGTGACCCACTTTCAAACTTGACCTAGATATCATCAAGATGAACATTCAGAACAACTTTCATACAGATCCCATAAAAAATATGGCCTCTAGAGAGGTCATAAGGTTTTTCTATTATTTGACCTACTGACCTAGTTTTTGAGGCATGTGACCCACTTTTGAACTTGACCTAGATATCATCAAGGTGAACATTCTGACCAATTTTCATGAAGATCTCATGAAATATATGGCCTCTAGAGAGGTCACAAGGTTTTTCTATTTTTAGACCTACTGACCTAGTTTTTGACCGCACGTGACCCAGTTCTGAACTTGACCTAGATATCATCAAGATGAACATTCAGACCAACTTTCATACAGATTCCATGAAAAATATGGCCTCTAGAGTGGTCACAAGGTTTTTCTATTATTTGACCTACTGACCTAGTTTTTGATGGCACGTGACCCAGTTTCGAACTTGACCTAGATATCATCAAGGTGAACGTTCTGACCAATTTTCATGAAGATCTTTGAAATATATGGCCTCTAGAGAGGTCACAAGGTTTTTCTATTTTTAGACCTACTGACCTAGTTTTTGATGGCACGTGACCCAGTTTCGAACTTGACCTAGATATCATCAAGGTGAACATTCTGACCAACTTTCATAAGGATCCCATGAAAAATGTGACCTCTAGAGTGGTCACAAGCAAAAGTTTACGGACTGACGCATGGACGGACGGACGGACAACGGACACCCTGCGATCACAAAAGCTCACCTTGTTACTTTGTGGCTCACCTTGTTACTTTGTGACAGGTGAGCTAAAAAAAAATGAACAACGCATGAAAAATTTCTTCATTTTCTCTGCGTCCGTGGTCGGACATCCTTTTGTCCGTCTGTTAACGATTTCTCGTTATCGCATCTCCTCAGAAACTACTGGGGGGATTTTGACCAAACTTTGTCAGAATGATGTATTGGTACCCTAGTTGTGTCCCCTTGAAAATCAGACAGGTTCAACAATTTTTGAGTGAGTTATGGCCCTGTTTATTTTTATCATTAACATAGACTTATATAGGGAAAATCTTCTTGTCCAAAACCACAGGGCCTAGGGCTTTGATATTTGGTATGTAGCGTCATCAAGCGGTCCTCTACCAAGATTGTCCAAATTATTTCCCTAGGGTCAAATATGGCCCGCCCCTGGGGTCACATGGTTTATATAGACTTATATCAGGCCTTTCTAAAGTTTGAAGTAGTCAGTGATGAAAGAAAAGGAGCCAGAGGAACCTGAGCAGGGGGTCCTCCCCCTGAAAATTTTGAAATTGAAGGTTTAATATGTTGCAATCTGGTGTATTTTGGGGTGTTTTTTCTTTGCTTTGTCTACCTATATTTCTTTATACAAACAAGAGGACCATGATGGTCCTGAATCGCTCACCTGTCCCCACATGACCCAGTTTTGAACTGAGTATAACGTCGTTTTTTTCTATTATTTGACATAGTGACCTAGTATTTGAGCTCATGTGACCCAGTTCTGAACTTGACCTAGATATCGAGATAAAAATTCTGACCAAGTTTCATGAAGATCCATTGAAAAATATGGCCTCTAGAGAGGTCACAAGGTTTTTGTATTATCTGACCTAATGACCTAGTTTTTGAAGGCACTTGACCCAGTTTCGAACTTGAACTAGATACCATCAAGGTGAACATTCTCACCAATTTTCATGAAGATCTCATGAAAAGTATGGCCTCAAGAGAGGTCACAAGGTTTTTCTATTTTTAGACCTAATGACCTAGTTTTTGACCACACGTCATCCACTTTTGAACATGACCAAGATATCATCAAGGTGAACATTCTGACTAATTTTCATGAAGATCCATGGAAAAATATGGCCTCTAGAGAGGTCACATGGTTTTTCTATTTTTAGACCTAATGACCTAGTTTTGGACCGCACGTGACCCAGTTTCAAATTTGACCTAGATATCATCAAGGTGAACATTCTGACTAATTTTCATGAACATCCATTGAAAAATATGGCCTCTAGAGAGGTCACAAAGTTTTTCTATTTTTAGACCTACTGACCTAGTTTTTGACCGCATATGACCCTCTTTCGAACATGGCCTAGATATCATCAAGATGAACATTCTGACCAATTTTCATGAAGATCCATAGAAAAATATGGCCTCTAGGGAGGTCACAAGGTTTTTCTATTTTTAGACCTACTGACCTAGTTTTGGACAGCACGTGACCCAGTTTCGAACCTGACCTAGATATCATCAAGATGAACACTCAGACCAACTTTCATAAAGATCCCATGAAAAATATGGCCTCTAGAGAGGTCACAAGGTTTTTCTATTATTTGACCTACTGACCTAGTTTTTGATGGCACGTGACCCAGTTTCAAACTTGACCTAGATATCATCAAGGTAAACATTCTGACTTATTTTCATTAAGATCCATTGAAAAATATGGCCTCTAGAGAGGTCACAAGGTTTTTCTATTTTTAGACCTACTGACCTAGTTTTTGATCGCAGTTGACCCAGTTTCGAACTTGACCTAGATATCATCAAGATGAACATTCTGACCAACTTTCACAAAGATCCCATGAAAAATGTGACCTCTAGAGTGGTCACAAGCAAAAGTTTACGCACGGACGGACGCACGGACGGACGACGGACGCTGCGCGATCACAAAAGCTCACACTGTCACTTTGTGACATGTGAGCTAAAAAGACATTAGAAACATAACTCCTCTTTAAAATGTATTTGTCACATCACAAAACAAGAGGACCATGATGGTCCTGAATCGCTCACCTGTCTCCACACGAGCCAATTTTCATGAAGATCCATTGAAAAATATGGTTTCTAGAGAGGTCACAAGGTTTTTCTATTATTTGACCTAATGACCTAGTTTTTGAAGGCACATGACCCAGTTCTGAATTTGACCTAGATATTATCAAGGTGAACATTCTAACCAATTTTCATGAAGATCTCATGAAGAGTATGGCCTCTAGAGAGGTCACAAGGTTTTTCTATTTTTATACCTACTGACCTAGTTTTGACCACACATGACCCAGTTTCAAATTTTATCTAGATATAATCAAGGTGAACATTCAGACAAATTTTCATGAAGATCCATTGAAAAATATGGCCTCTTAGAGTGGTCAAAATGTTTTTCTATTTTTAGACCTACTGACCTAGTTTTTGACCGCAGTTGACCCAGTTTCGAACTTGACCTAGATATCATCAAGATGAATATTCAGACCAACTTTCATACAGATCCCATGAAAAATATGGCCTCTAGAGAGGTCACAAGGTTTTTGCATTATTTGACCTACTGACCTAGTTTTTTAAGGCACTTGACCCAGTTTCAAATTTGATCTAGATATCATCAAGGTGTACATTCTGACCAATTTTCATGAAGATCCATTGAAAAGTATGACCTCTAGAGAGGTCACAAGGTTTTTCTATTTTTAGACCTACTGACCTAGTTTTTGACCGCACATGACCCTGTTTCGAACTTGATCTAGATATCACCAAGATGAACATTCAGACCAACTTTCATATAGATCCCATGAAAAATATGGCCTTTAGAGAGGTCACAACGTTTTTCTATTATTTGACCTACTGACCTAGTTTTTGAAGGCACGTGACCCACTTTCAAACTTGACCTAGATATCATCAAGATGAACATTCAGACCAACTTTCATACAGATCCCATAAAAAATATGGCCTCTAGAGAGGTCACAAGGTTTTTCTATTATTTGACCTACTGACCTAGTTTTTGAGGCACGTGACCCACTTTTGAACTTGACCTAGATATCATCAAGGTGAACATTCTGACCAATTTTCATGAAGATCTCATGAAATATATGGCCTCTAGAGAGGTCACAAGGTTTTTCTATTTTTAGACCTACTGACCTAGTTTATGACCGCACGTGACCCAGTTTCGAACTTGACCTAGATATCATTAAGATGAACATTCAAACCAACTTTCATACAGATTCCATGAAAAATATGGCCTCTAGTGAGGTCACAAGGTTTTTCTATTATTTGACCTACTGACCTAGTTTTTAGAGGACACGTGACCCAGTTTTGAACTTGACCTAGATATCATCAAGGTAAACACTCTGACCAATTTTCATGAAGATCCTTGAAAAGTATGGCCTCTAGAGAGGTCACAAGGTTTTTCTATTTTTAGACCTACTGACCTAGTTTTCAACCGCACGTGACCCAGTTTCGAACCTGACCTAGATATCATCAAGATGAACATTCTGACAAACTTTCATAAAGATCCCATGAAAAATGTGACCTCTAGAGTGGTCACAAGCAAAAGTTTACGGACGGACGGACGGACGACAGATGCCACACGATCACAAAAGCTCACCTTGTTACTTTGTGACAGGTGAGCTAAAAAGTCATACCCTCACTCTAAACCGGGTAATTATATTATTAAAAAAATCTGTCAAAAACGGTTCAGCATCAGTCTTCATTCACAGCCTTGGCACATAGGTGGATATATCTAGGATACAGTATGGGTCCATGAGCCATATACACTTAAATCTATTTAGTACAGTGATAATGTATTCCGAGAAAATAAAGTGCCAAAAAAGTGATTTTGATTTTTTCCCCCCTGAAACAATGAGCCATTAGAAAGGCGATCATGAGCATTTTGACATGTAGATCTACTGCTTCCAGGTCCATATTTTTTGTTTCAAAAATATTTCTTTATCAATGACTGACCATCTTTTAGGCAAGTGAGTAATCTTTCAGAAAAAAATCTTACTTCAAAGCCCAGATGCAAACCATTTACGCACAGCAAGCGAGCAACAGCATATGAAACATTTTTTGAAATGCATCGTGCCAGTAAAAACAAGATCACTGCCTTGCGGGTGCTGAAGCTCATCTAATTTTTTTTTGTATAATAGAAAAATTGTCCTACCCATGATTTTCTAAGTCCAAAAGGGCCATAATTCTTGCAAAAAGCAGGATAGAGTTATGTTTCTTGATGTACAGAGTCAGCTTATGATGGTGAACAACTGTTGCAAGCTTTAAAGCAATAGCTTTGATAGTTTAGGAGAAAAGCTGACCTAAACATAAAACTTAACCAAGAAATCTGATTTTCTAAGTCCAAAAGGGGCCATAACTCTTGCAAAAAGCAAGACAGAGTTACGTTTCTTGCTGTACATGGTCAGCTTATGATGGTGAACAAGTGTTGCAAGTTTCAAAGCAATAGCTTTGATAGTTTAGGAAAAAAACTGACCTAAACATATAACTTAACCAGGCAACGCCGACACCGATCAAGTGATGACAATAACTCATCATTTTTTTCCTCCAAAAATCAGATGAGCTAATAACGCTACAAGTGGTCAGAACAGGCTGAATGGAAACTTACAAGACTAAAATTAATGAATCAATTCTACTTAGTTACTTACAGGTTTGCTATTTAAATTTGCTTTCAATACAAAGCAAAGATAGCGGAAATGTACCGAAAAAGTATGCATTGGATCGGATAAATAAAGAAAGCGGGAAAACCCACCGGTGCCCGCTTATAAATTTGCTAAACTATTTCTTATATGCTAAACTATTTGTCTGTGCTCGTCACGTGGTGAGACTGATTAACAAGAGGACCATGATGGTCCTGAATCGCTCACCTCTTCCCACATGACCCAGTTTTGAGTATGAAGTCGTTTTTTCTATTATTTGACATAGTGACCTAGTTTTTGAGCTCATGTGACCCAGTTTTGAACTTGACCTAGATATTATCAAGATAAAAATTCTGACCAATTTTCAAGAAGATCCATTGAAAAATATGGTCTCTTGAGAGGTCACAAGGTTTTTCTATTATTTGACCTATTGACCTAGTTTTCGAAGGTACGTGACCCTGTTTTGAATTTTACCTAGATATCATCAAGGTGAACATTCTCACTAATTTTCATGAAGATCTCATGAAAAATATGGCCTCTAGAGAGGTCACAAGGTTTTTCTATTTTTATACCTACTGGCCTAGTTTTTGACCGCACGTGACCCAGTTTCGAAATTGACCTAGATATCATCAAGGTGAACATTCAGATCAATTTTCATGAAAATCCATTGAAAAATATGGCCTCTAGAGAGGTCAAATGATTTTTCTGATTTTAGACCTACTGACCTAGTTTTTGACCGCAGTTGACCCAGTTTCAAACTTGACCTAGATATCATCAAGATGAACATTCATACCAACTTTCATACAGATCCCATGAAAAATATGGCCTCTGGAGAGGTCACAAGGTTTTTTTTATTATTTGACCTACTGACCTAGTTTTTTAAGGCACTTGACCCAGTTTCAAATTTGACCTAGATATCATCAAGGTGAACATTCTGACCAATTTTTATGGAGATCCATTCAGAAGTATGGCCTCTAGAGAGGTCACAAGGTTTTTCTATTTTTAGACCTACTGACCTAGTTTTTGACCGCACATGACCCTGTTTCGAACTTGACCTAGATATCATCAAGATGAACATTCAGACCAACTTTCATACAGATCCCATGAAAAATATGGCCTTTAGAGAGGTCACAAGGTTTTTCTATTATTTGACCTACTGACCTAGTTTTTGATGGCACGTGACCCACTTTCAAAAATGACCTAGATATCATAAAGATGAACATTCAGACCAATTTTCATACAGATCCCATGAAAAATATGGCCTCTAGAGAGGTCACAAGGTTTTTCTATTATTTGACCTACTGACCTAGTTTTTGAGGGCACGTGACCCACTTTCAAACCTGACCTTGATATCATCAAGGTAAACATTCTGACCAATTTTCATGAAGATCTCATGAAATATATGGCCTCTAGAGAGGTCACAAGGTTTTTCTATTTTTAGACCTACTGACCTAGTTTTTGACTGCACGTGACCCAGTTTCGAACTAGACCTAGATATCATCAAGATGAACATTCAGATCAACTTTCATACAGATCCCATGAAAAATGTGGCCTTTAGAGAGGTCACAAGGTTTTTCTATTATTTGACCTACTGACCTAGTTTTTGAAGGCACGTGACCCAGTTTCGAATCTGACCTAGATATCATCAAGATGAACAATCTGACCAATTTTCATGAAGATCTTGTGAAATATATGGCCTCTAGAGAGGTCACAAGGTTTTTCTATTTTTAGTCCTACTGACCTAGTTTTTGATGGCATGTGACCCAGTTTCAAACTTGACCTAGATATCATCAAGGTGAACATTCTTACCAATTTTCATGAAGATCTTGTGAAATATATGGCCTCTAGAGAGGTCACAACGTTTTTCTATTTTTAGACCTACTGACCTAGTTTTTGACGGCACGTGACCCAGTTTCGAACTTGACCTAGATATCATCAAGATGAACATTCTGACCAACTTTCATAAAGATCCCATGAAAAATGTGACCTCTAGAGTGGTCACAAGCAAAAAGTTTACGGACGGACGCACGACGGACGACGGACACCGCGCGATCACAAAAGCTCACCTTGTCACTTTGTGACAGGTGAGCTAAAAAATACTGATGCGCTAAGATCCTGCACAATTCACGGACTTTGGAAACCAACAACCACATGACGTCAGCATACAAAAATTACATAGTTTAACTGTTGGAATACACATACATGTAATGTAAGAGGTTTGTTTATGTTTTCATTCAGCAATTAATTTCGGGTTATTATTTCATATTTTGAAGTTCATTTTTTTGTTCAGTTTTAGAAAAGTAGCCAGCGGTACATCCGTCAGTAGCCGGTGAAATCACCGGCTGCAGGGGCTTGTGGAGAGCTCTGCTTATATAGGGACAGGCCTTTTTTTATGCTGATTTTAGGGCCGAAATTCGGCCCCATTCCCCAATCTAAAAAGTATACTTTTTTCCCCACCTTGGCCAAAAATTCCCCATGCAAAAAAAAATAAATTAGTTTTGATTTTCAGTCCTGATTTTAACAACTTTTCAGCAAATATATTCCTCCAAACAATGATTTCGCGACGTAAATTTCCCCTCCAAAAGGGACCTGGTACCCTTCCCCAAATTTACAAAAAAAGGGCTGAGGGAAAAGCTTTGAAAATCTTCTTGTCCAAAACCACAGGGCCTATGGCTTTGATACTTTGTGTATGACATCATCTAGTGGTCCTCTACTAAGATATTCAAATTATTCCCCTAGGGTCAAATATGGCCCCACCCTGGGAGTCTTTGAACTTTGAAAATCTTCTTGTCCAAAACCACAAAGCCTATGGCTTTGATATTTGTAATGTAGCATCATCTAGTGGTTCTCTACTAAGTCTGTTCAAATTATCCCCCAGGGTCAAATATGGCCACACCTCGGGGGTCACATGGTTTATATAGACTTACACCTAGGGAAAAACTTTTAAAATCTTGTCCATAACCTACAACCTTCAAATTTAGACCACATGTATAGTTTTGAGTGGCTAGATGAACCTTGAAATGAGATGACCTTGATTTTGACCTAGTGACCTACTTTCACATTTCTCAAGCTACAGCCACATGCACAGGTTTGTGTACCGAAATGAAATTTGACCTTGATTTTGACCTAGTAACCTACTTTCACATTTCTCAAGCTACAGCCACATGCATAGGTTTGTGTACCGAAATGAAATTTGACCTCGATTTTGACCTAGTGACATACTGTCACATTTCTCAAGCTACAGCCTTCAAATTTGGACCACATGCATAGTTTTATGTACCGAAATGAACTCTGCCCTTGAGATTGACCTAGTGACCTACTTTCACATTTCTAAAGCTACAGGCTTCAAATTTGAACCACATGCATAGTTTTGTGTTCCATAATAAAATTTGACATTGATTTTGACCTACTGACCTACTATCACATGCCTTCAAATTTGTACCACATGCATAGTTTGATTTTGACCTAGTGACCTACTTTCACATTTCTCAAGCTACAGCCACATGCACAGGTTTGTGTACCGAAATGAAATTTGACCTTGATTTTGACCTAGTAACCTACTTTCACATTTCTCAAGCTACAGCCACATGCATAGGTTTGTGTACCGAAATGAAATTTGACCTCGATTTTGACCTAGTGACATACTGTCACATTTATCAAGCTACAGCCTTCAAATTTGGACCACATGCATAGTTTTATGTACCAAAATGAACTCTGACCTTGAGATTGACCTAGTGACCTACTTTCACATTTCTAAAGCTACAGGCTTCAAATTTGAACCACATGCATAGTTTTGTGTTCCATAATAAAATTTGACATTGATTTTGACCTACTTTCACATGCCTTCAAATTTGTACCACATGCATAGTTTTTTGTACACCACATGCATAGTTTTTTTGTACTGAAATGAACTTTGACCTTAAGATTGACCTAGTGACCTACTTTCACATTCATTTCTCAAGCTACAGGCTTCAAATTTAGACCACATGCATAGTTTTGTGTTCTGAATTGAAATTTGACCTTGATTTTTACCTAGAACCTACTTTCACATTTCTTAGGACTTTGAGCTTGTCCTGAAATTTGGAACATTCAAAAATGGTTTAACGGTGGGCGCCAAGATCACTCTGTGATCTGTTGTTATTATTTCCTGTCTTTGTTCAAGTCTATTAAAGGCCTAGATTCACTACTATATAAGTGTCCCCCACCCCCCAAATCCAATATACAACTCCCGTCTTATCTGCTGCTGATCAGCGATTATGTAACAGTAACTGATTAGAGGGCAATTAGCACAGCAGTGAGCCCAACTAGACCATGAAGATGTGTGCAGTGGAGTTGAAAGAAATAAATTTTTCTTCAGTGAATGTGGAATGATAAAAACAGATAATAATAATAATTATTCTTTTGATATTATATAGATGATAATAACTATTACTTTAATGTTATAATAATGATAATAATAATAATAATAATCATAGTCAATCATAACTATTATTATTATTATTATTATATTACATATAGGATGATAAAAGATACAGTAATAATATTGAAAATAATAATAATAAAAACACAAGTATAGTGAAAACTTCATGAGTTCTTTGTGCTGACTAACAATATTTTTTCGAATTGGAAATTGATTTTCTTGTATTCATTTCTTGTATTCATGTAATCAACATTATTTGAATATAAAATTATTGTGTTCCATCTATACTCAGTTTTCATTTTCAGTATGTTGCCAAACTTGTATTCATTTCTTGTATTCATGTAATCAACATTATTTGAATATAAAGTTATTGTGTTCCATCTATACTCAGTTTTCATTTTCAGTATGTTGCCAAAAGTGACTTGATTCATGCTTTGCTTTGTAACTTTGAAATGCACATTCTGTTTTCAATTTTAGACAAATGTTATTTACAGTATAAATAAAAACTTGCATATTTCTTTAAGTAAGTTTCTCATTATTTCATTATTGTGAAAATAAGTTTCTGATTATTTTATAATTGTGTTTGATCAACAAATATTTTTCTTTACATAGAAATGCCTTTAAAAGTTATCAATTATTCATTAATTTAAAATAAATTACATTGTTTCCCCTTCTCACAAACTGATACACTTGTAAGATAGTTATTTATTTTGTTGGGTTTAACGTCGCACCGACACAATTTTAGGTCATATGGCGACTTTCCAGCTTTTTAATGGTGGAGGAAGACCCCAGGTGCCCCTCCGTGCATACTTTCATCACGAGCGGGCACCTGGGTAGAACCACCGACCTTCCGTAAGCCAGCTGGATGGCTTCCTCAGGTGAATAATTCTACGCCACAAATGAGGTTTCGAACCCACATCGATGAGGGGCAAATGGTTTGAAGTCAACGACTCTAACCACTCGGCCACGGAGGCCCCTTTGTAAGATAGACTGACTCCAATAAACAATGACCCTTGTTTATTGGAACCATACTGTGGTGGTGACATTAGCTCCCAACTGTGCTGGTGAAGACAGAAATCCCTTAGCCCACTGCCAAAATCTAGGCCTTTAAAGTAAAAAACAAATTCACTGAAAATATCCGACTATAATCGCCTTCGCACTTCTCGGTATCTCAAGTAGGCAGAGCTTGAATAATACCATCATGTATTCGAGTCAAGTGTCAAGTTACAGGCCGATAGTGGATTAATGGACGAGTGTGGAATTTTGCTTTGATGTTAGAGCGAAATGGGGAGCTACAAACAAGGGCATCGGAAGGTGTTTGATACTGGGGCTGGGAGCGGGGTAGGTATGGGAGGGGGTATCCCCCTCCTGTAAGGGGGGTATGGGGGATTTCCCCCCGAACATTTAAAAAAAAACAGGATCGTAAATGGCGAGATCTGGTGCATTTTAGGGGTACTGAATCGCATCTCACGTCTCCAGTATTTTCTTACTATTTACATGACTATAAGCAAAATGAAGTTCAATAAACTCTTATCAGAATTAAGAATGTGTAACGCAATACAAAGAATGCATGTATGTTTTTTTTCTGTATTTAATGTACTGAACAATAATTTTTCGAGTAAAAACAATTTATGTAATTAATTTCTTACATCTTAGCGGTGTGATAAATCTTAACATTTACCTCTTTCATTAAATAAAAACATGATAATTATTTTTCTGAATTTTATAAGTTGATATCTTAGATCTTTGCGGCAGGTATAGCTTAAACGTACCATTAACTAAAGACATGCCAATTAAAAACATGCTGATTTGTTCATGCGTAATTAAGTCCAATCACGGACACATGCGTATGACTCCAATTAACAACCCCCCAATCGTGTCACCGTCACCACGGTAACACATTACTCTGGACAGCCTGTATTGTTTAACGCGAAGCAAAATTTAGCATACTATACAAAATATTGGGTCCGCGGATCTGCGACTCCAACTTATGAATTAACAAAAAATCGTTTTTGGGCAAATTATTGGAGCCGCGACCGCGTCCCATGCGGCCCCACTTCCGACGCCCCCGACAAAGCGGCTATTTCGCTCAAGTCGCCCCTAAATAAAGCCCTGCCAGAGACTTGTATACCAGTTCCCTGACTTTTTTATTTCTCGTTGTTACATTCCTTTTAATGAAACTAAGAGATCTGTTTGCGTTAGAAGTTACTGGTATCGGACATGTATCCGAACAGTACCAGTATCGAATTCTCGCAATTTCTCCTTTCATGTAGCCTTTCATAAAGGGAGTACTATATGTTTTGGAACGCTGTTTCACAAGCAAGCATCGAGCGAAATTTCATTCATCAATGGCAAGTGTTTACAGAGAAATTCTACCTTCTTTATTAAGCAATCAACTTTCTGTTTTGTTTACATCTGAGGGATTCCACATGACACGCATGCGCGGAATACAAACCCATGTTTGTCCAATTCCAGGGAGGTAAATCCTGAGCTTATTAATTGGATAAAGTATTAAGGAAATTATATTCCTTACGCATCACATGGGTATTTAGTAACAAGGTAAGAGCGCTCGCTTCAGGTGTGAGAGGTCCTGGGTTCCTGGATCCCAGTCAACGCTTAAATTTTTTTTTTTTAAATATATATTAACACAGCTTAAGGACTTAAAGTCGATATAAAACTCGTATATACCGAGAGTACAATGTATACAGTAATCAAATAAATTACTGTCTACAAGCTAGACAAATACACAATGTGAATAGTGCTTGTCTGAAGTGTTGCATAATATGATTATACAGGTGCTGTGCGGTACCGTACGTAACGGAACGGAAGATAGCCACACCCTGTACGATTTATGGCATACAGACACTAAATAGAAAAATGGCGCGAAAAAAAATGGTAGTCGCATAATGGCGGACACAAATAGTCCTCAGTTTTTTTGCTCTGTAGAGCTATTTTCCTTATTTTCTTTGCAATTTTTTGCATTTTTTATCTGATTTTGCATGCAGTTTGTGTGTTTGACCTGATTTTTAGTTAGCACTGACAATATTCTTCAAGAAAATGTAAGATACAGAAATTTAAAATGGGTCCTGATGTGGGCTGCGGTCATTGGAAATGGGTCAATTTCATATACAATAAAGAACAACAACTATTTAGTGTGTTATAACCTTATGGGAAAAAAGTAGTAAAGGTTAATTACATATTTAAAATCAAAATTATAAAAGATTTTCAATCATAATAATTTTAAAGCTGCTTACAAAACCATTTGTCGGAAACTGGTACTGTAAATAAACCAATTAACGTTAATTAGGCTGCCCTTTCGGAGCCCGTTTTTGGACGCATGCACAGGTAAGGCCAATATTGTTTACATCCTTGCAAAGAGTAAAGACTAGGGTTTAACGATTTGTAGATTATTTTTGTAAACAATTTGTATTTAAAAATAAATATAATGAAAACCCTCAATTTTAATCGGAAACTGGTCTGTATGCATAATCAGTATAATTTTTGACCTCTTACGAAACAAGTTCTTCAGCTGATTAATAGTTACCTGTTTCTGTTCATCTGTCAGTCCATACATATTGTCATCGATAGGAAAATATGAGGATGCCCTTGTCTGATTCTGTATACATGGTTTTATCTTTAAAATACGTTTTCTAAATAAATTGAAACAAGAAATCTTGCGGAGTGCTGCCATTTTATTTGTTGCTTACATCATAGAAAACAATATTTATAAAAATATCATATATTAGAAGCAACTTGTATTAATGTTTTTATGATCAAGTCATTTTGATTTATCATAGATCTATATATCTTAACGTCTGAACAAAAAGCGAAAACAAAGCTGAGAGATACTAACGTGCAAGCGGCCCAACGTAATCCCGCCAAAAGTCAATGCGGTATCAAGTATTTTTTATTCGTCCCCGATTTCACCGAGTTGCCGGTGGCAGTATTTATTACGTGCGAGCAGGGCGCTTTTTGCGGTAGTTTTCACCAGGATAATGTTTTCCTTCGCAGTTTGTTCATTAATAAAGTTATCAGGCCCGGTTCCAGGGCCCAGCCCAGGCCCCAGCCCAGGCCCCCCTCCCCCAGTTGGCCGAGAAGTGAACTGTACTCATCAAAGATGCACCCTATTATTTTGGCAAAGGAATAATTTTTTCTCAAAATTTAGACCCAGAAATGTACCAGAGACCACCATTTCATACCTGTATTTCAAAAGTTTCCAGGGGGAGAGCCCCATGACCTCCCAATCAGGAGGGGAGTATCGTACCCCTCCAATACCTCAAAATTTAGACCTAAAATGCACCAGAGGCCGCAATTTTATGCCTGTATTTCAAAAAATTATAGGGGGAGTCCACCTGACCCCTGAACCCCTACCTAACATTGGAAATTTAAAGGCACCCCCTCCAATACCTTGATCCTCGGTGGTGATGTCTTCGTTCAAGACTGGTGCCCCCCCCCCTCCCCCAGTCAAAAATTTCTGGATCTGGCCCTGGCTATGTTATTGGGAACTGGCCGAGGATGACAATGAACAAGCTTCTATGGCAAACCACTGCACCCAGGACCTTCAAACTTCACATGAAGTTAGTACTTATTGAGTATACCACCCCTACTGACTTTGGGGTCACCAGGTCAAAGGTCAAGGTCACAGGGGCCAACGTTAAATTTTTGCATAAAGGCCTTTTACTTGCGAACCACTGCACCAAGGACCTTCAAACGCTGATAGTACTTATTGAGTATACCACCCCTTCTGACATTGGGGTCACCAGGTCAAAGGTCAAGGTCACAGGGGCCAATGTTAACTTTTTGCATGAAGGCACTTTACTCGCGAACCACTGCACCAAGGACCTTCAAACTTCACTGATAGGTTTTTCCCCTACATAGTTTGTAAACATTTTCATAGTGTCTACAAAATCACCTGGTGGTATTGGTTCCAATGTGTCCTGGGCTATGATTGGTTTAGGAGGCACTTCAAAGTTTATACTTGAATTTTGTGTAGAACAGTCACCGAGAACTTGCTGCCCACTTACAACTTGACCAGTATTTCGGGGACCAGCCATGAAACGCAAAATTTTCCGATGGAACAGTTTGTAACCAACTTTCCAAAATTTTTAAGTTTTTTTCGTGCATATTTCTCATCCGGGATGAAGAGGATTTCGAAAGCATTCAATTTCTACAACATCAAGGAACAATTTACAAATAACATATGTTTTCCATTAGGAACTGTTTACAAGCGACTAGTGATAACCATTTTTATATAATTCTGACCATGTTCCTGTAATGTTTCTATTACCTATGATGTATTGTCATTAATATCAGTTGAATTTACTTCAGGTGGGTCTGTTTCTTATAAAAAAATAAAAAAAAAACAGGTACAGGATTCTAATTTGAATGTTGAAGTGTTTCCTAATTCATTGTTTTCATTTAAAACGTTTAGTGAAAGATTAAAGATAAAAAAGATTTTTCAGTGTTGTTTTCTTCAAGAAGAGATATGTGTAACTGATTGTTTTCATCTATCATTTTTTTTATATGTGACACAGGTTTAATACATTCAAATATTTTTGTTCTATATCCTGTTTCCCTGTACGACAGTCAAGCTCAGGTTATTTGTACTTAAACGTGTCAAACTTATGACTATTACAGAGGTGCTGAATTAACTGGCTATAAAGGTCAGCTGTTGCATTGCAGTAGTAGCACAGGTACATATTCATTGTGATCCAGAAAGAAATATCACAAATGATCTAATAAAGTAAGTGGAACGTTTCTAAACGGGAAGGCATCAAACTACCGTACCACTGTAAACATAAATTTAAAAATGTAGGAAGACGTGTTGATGACATATTACATTGTTAGGCGGTTGTATGATAAATATATGCTTTGATTTACATCTGTTTGTTAATAAAAATTAGTGTAAATTGCTGTTGTCTGATTACAAACGTTATTGTCTAAGACTTATGAGCTTGATATCACTATTTAGACCATTAATTAAAGTAAAATAAAACAAGAAACGCGGCAATGCCACAAAACCAGGTTTTCAACACTTCTCATAAGAATAAACAAGAGCGCCGCCAAGTGGGGCAATATACGCCCGAAGGCTTACATCATAGGATGGGAGCAAAATTTTAAGAACTTGACTGTTGAAGCCCCAAAGGACTGGAACAACAAAAGGAAAACTTCAAAAAACAAATCTTAAGTCCACAAAAAAAAAGTTCAAAGTCTACAAAAAAATCCTTATCAGGTACAGGTATGTAAAAATACACCTTAAAATTGGAGGTACCATCCATGTTGTACCACAGAAAAGTGGTCTCGGTTTTTCCCTACGGCCAATAATAAAAAAGTTTCAAAATAAGCTATTTATAGTAACATAAAAGGGAAGTAATTAAAAAAAATTTTTTGTAAGAACAAAAAAAAGAGATCTGCCAAATAAAAACAAGAGCACTGCAATGCAGAGCAATATACACAAAGCAAAGTCATATATGACCTTTGACCCTTAAGTGTGACCTTGACCTTGAAGCGAGTCATCCGGAACATGCGCTCTGCACATCGTTGCAATGTGGTGAACATTTCTGCCAAGTTTCTTTGAAATCCTTCCAGCAGTTCAAGAGTTATAGAGCGGACACGAAACAAACTGATATGACCTTTGACTCCTAAGTGTGACCTTGACCTTGAAACGAGACATCCGGAACATGCGCTCTGCACGTTGTCTGGGTGTGGTGAACATTTGTGTCAAGTTTCCTTGAAATCCTTCAAGGGGTTCAAGAGTTACAGAGCAGACACGAAATTGCTAACGGACAGACGGACGCCAGCGTCATAACATAATACGTCCCTTCGGGCGTATAAAAAGTATACTGAATCACAGTGCACCACTTTAAAGCAAAACCCTAACCCTAACCCTATTTTTAGTAACAATGACCTTGACCTTGATCCCAGAAACCCCAAAATCAATCCCAAGCTACAACTTTATATAAGTTTTCTATACACCAAGTTTCATCATGATAGCTCATTCCTAAGTTAAGTTATTGACCGGAAACCCTTTTTCTATTTTAAGTAACAGTGACCTTGACCTTGACCCCAGAAACCCCAAAATCAATCCCAGCCTTTGTCTTGATATAAGCTACATACATACCAAGTTTTATTCAAATATCTTTACCGAAACAAAAGTTATTGACCGGAAACACCAGTTTGACGCCGCCTGCCCGCCCGCCCGACCAACGACATACCCCACTCTAATAACTCCGGTTTTCGTTGAAAACCTGGTTAAAAAGGCACAGGACTGCTCTTGCCCGCAACACAAATAATTTTGAGCTGTGCAATGCTGCCACGCCTTTTTTCGTCCCTGTCATGTTTGAAAGTCTCTAACTGGTTGAGTATTGCGTTTTGTCGCTTAAAAATTGGACAATATTCAGGGCAAACATTATTTTAAAGGTTGACATTAATACAATAGACCTAAGTTGAAAAGTGAATTAAATATTACGCGATAAACTTTCGTTTTCACATTTTTTCAACAAAATCACACTTTTAACTCGTCATAACTTACTAAATATTGGTTACTTTTAAACGGGAAGCACATGGCATGTTCTTCATTCATGATACTTTTTACAGAAATAAATATCTATAACATCTTTTGCACCAACCGATTCTTTGATGGAGAATACTTACCCCAATGCAGATACCGGTAAAAATATCAGTGAACTGTTTTGTCCGCCACGAACTGTTTTGCTCACGGTAATGCAATATTATTATGTTATACTCGGATGCAACTGATACAAAACAGTACAATTCTCGAGTTCCCGACATTATCTAACGTCCCACCGATACAATTATAGGTCACATGGCGGCTTTCCAGCTTTTATGGTGGAGGAAGACCCCATGTGCCCCTCCGTCCACTATTTGATCACGGGTGGGGATCACGGGTGGGCCTGACCTCCCGTTAGCCATCTGGATGAAGAAGTCAATGCTCTGAGTGAGGCACGAACCCACCTCGGCGGGGGAGGTGATTTGAAGTCAGCGACCTTAACCACTTGGCCACGGAGGCCCCATCAGTGAAAGAAGTCCTTGTACAGGCAAATCTATTATTAGCCTTTCGTACTAAATCATGTTCTTTTGAAATTAGAACTTTAATATACATTGTCAAATAAAATAAGCATGCAATTTATTCCATTTTGTGTTTTCACATTTTTCTCTGCATAACTATAATACTGTTAAAATGGTTTTAATTTTTTTAGTTGTTACTAGAACATGCTATTATTATTGTTATAACTAAAACACAAGTATACTTACGTATACACCGGTATATAGTCTAAGTCAAATTATTTGCCCGGGATATAATTCAATAGACACGATAAAATGATAATTAATGTAGGGAAGATATGCTGTTAATAGAATTTTGCATTTTAGCTATCGCAATCAGATTTCAAAGGCCGTGACGGCTGGAGTTCCTCAGGGGTCAGTGTTAGTGACAACAGCCCTTAACAACGTAAGAAATCATGAGGATTATGATATTTTAAGAAGACGTGCCGAAATATTTTCTAGATTCTATTTCACTATGGAATGAAAAACCTATTGAAACAAGACAATCAATACCCTACCCGCTTTTAAAAAATCATTAGGCCTATTAACCACACGGTTTAAAGCACCAGAAGTACCGGAGTTATATTCCTCTGGCAAAAGAATGTATTCAATTTATCATTTGATCTTTTTACAAATTACTTAACCACTCATTTTAGTTGTAGTTGTGGATCATACGGAAGGTTGAGAGCACTTAAATAATCTTTTTCAGTGTTCTAATTTTACAAATCAAAGAATGCTAGTAAATATGTTTCAGTCAACCAAGGACTACCACCCTTTAAATATAGAGACTTTACTTTTTGGGAACTCCGCTTTATCAGCCAACGGTAATATTATTTTTTTTAGAAGTGTTCAAAAATTTATCAAGGATACAAAGCGTTTTGAGCATTGAAATACTAAAGTGCATATCCCTTACAGAAGAAAAAGGCCTGCTGCGTACTTATGCTGTGTACATACAGCGTATATGATGCGTACATGACATGTACTGAAATCAAGGGCTTTAAATAGTACGCAGGATATACACCACACATACACCGATAGTACGTTTGTAGTACACTTTTGACATGCAAATGAGCTCTGCCGCGTACTACTTGCTGCGTACATGCTGTGGACTACATAGTACACAGGATGTACGCTGGAGGAATTTAGTATGCGGGAAATAGTACGCAGCATGTACGCGGCACATACACTTTTCACATGCAAATGAGCCTGCGGTGTACTACCCCTGCGGCGTACATGCTGTGTACTCCTGGCCCGAGTCCTGCGGCGTACATGCTGTGTACTCCTGCTGCATACATGCTTTTTCTTGTGGCGAAACTGCTGTGATAATGTAATTTCCTTATCCCACCAACTTTCGTATGCAAATGCTGATCATTTGGACAGAAAAAAAACAGAAAAAAGATAAGTGACATGCATCAATAAGTATTTACCCTTACCAAAATAATGTAGATTGATGTTATCAAATAAATTAGTATGCTTTTCTTCATCCACTTTTCATGAAATAAATCAATTTTTGTAGCATGTAATTTGGTAAACATTTGAAGAAAATGGCGTAACTGCATCAAGGGGAAACAACTTTAATGCAACTAAATATAAGTGTTATGATTTATTATAGACGATGTGTGCGTAGTATGTATTTATTTTGATTAAAATCCATCTGAGAACAATCTAGGACTGGAATTATTAAGCATTTATACACTTTTACGTCCGTAAAAAGTAGCGTACCAAAAAATTTTGGATTGATTTTTTCCAATGGGGCGAGCGCAATTAGCCAAAAACGTTCTGAAAATATACGAGCGGCAAATCCGATGAACAACTTTTTAATTTGGTGAGGCCTTAATGAGTTAACATAATGAGCATTAAAGCCTTTATAAAACATGATAGAATGGTGTTTTGCTTAAGAGTATTCAAATAACAGTGAGAGCTATTAATTCTTCTCATTCGGGCGCTGTTGAGGCATTATCTTGGTAATTATTTCATGTATTACAAAATGTAATGCAATGAAGTTCAAATAAGGCTTTTCAATTATCCAAGTTAGAAAGCTCCAGGATTAATTCAAAATGAAAAAGAATATATTTTTACACTGCATGCAAGGTGCAGCTCAGAAATCACTAAGATGTAAGCTTCACAAATGAACATTGCAAATAGTTTGGCAAATTTTCATTGTTCAGAATACCGGTAATCTGAACTATTCTATGCTATTAAGATAAAAGTTACTCGGAAATCCAGTTCTTGCTTCCAAAAAAAAAAAAATGTACAAATCCTTCCTGCATGAAGTGTACTTCAGACTTTTACCTAAAAAAATTCAAAGTATAAACACCAAAAGAAAATGAACAAGTCCCTCCCGCGTATATGAAGTTTACTTCAGACTTTAACTTATAAAAAAAAAACTAAGTATAAATGCCAAAAGAAATTGTACAAGTCTTTCCCGCGTATATGAAGTGTACTGCACAAATTTCAAAGTATCTGCGGTGTACATGCAGTGTACTATTTTCTTGTACAAGTCCCTCCTGCGTACATGCAGTGTACTCCTTAAATTTTCAGAGTCTTTGCTGCGTACTTGAAGTGTACTAGTGACCTCCTGCGTACATGCTGTATACTCGTGGAAATAGTATGCGGCATGTACGCGGCATGCGGTGTATGTAAAATGTACTCCTCTGGCGTACTACTGTGTTCGCGGCATATACACAGCAAATACGCAGCATGTACGCCACAGAGGCTTGCTTCTGTAAGGGCATTGTGTGTCCAAAATTTTTCTAGACATCACAAAGAACAGAAATACAAAGCAACAATTAAAATATATGTGCTATATGAAATATAAGATATATGTTGTACTCTATCTCACTAGATTTCGAATTCTTTTCTTCCTTCTGCTTTTCTCTTCAATAATAAAACATTTTGCATAGCCACATCCCATGTAAGTGAAAATTGTTAAGGGAGGGTATGTAATAATGTTCAGACTCGGAACTTGTTACCGAATCCTTTTCAGACTCGGAACTTGTTACCGAATCCTTTTGCATCATATCGTCGTTAACTCTGTAATTGAGATATAATTATCATGTTAATTTGTATGCAATGAAATATGTTTAAACCAAACTGAAGACCATATTTAGCCTAATAACTAAAGAAGTGCAAGAAGAAATGAGGTAATGCCGATATTCGTAGATTAGACATGCGGGTCAAACGTAATTCGCAGAACATATACACATGGGTGAATACGGCTAACATATTTACCCGTGTACGTATTCAAGTGATGATAGTAGCTGGTGTAAGAGTAACATTAATGCCACGGCTTTAATCATTTATTTTACACCAATCACATTCTGGACATGTTGTAAACGCAAATGAATTCCCAGAGCAGATATCAACAGGAAGTCGTTTTAAATTAATATGTTGTTGTCTTATAATGTAATTGTCTTAATGTCTTATGCTCTTAAAGGCCCACAACTTGAAATAAAAGCTTGGAACTTGAAAATTTGGTTACCCAACAAAGCTAGAGATAAAAACACCAAACATCAGTGTGAAATAACTTTTTTTTTCACATTTGGCCTGCGGTGTGTCTGTGGAGCCTATAGACGGTCCGTATTCTCCTTTCCATGCAGCCTCCTTGCTGAGACAAGTGGCTGCAGTGCGATTATAATACGGAATCGAGGGCCCTGCAGCCTCTGCGATTTTGTTTAGCGAAAAGTTATACAAATTTGAAACAAGAGGGCCATCAAGGCCCTGTATCGCTCACCTGACCTATCTGACCTAAAGATCATCAAGATTAACATTCTGACCAAGTTTCATTAAGATATGGTCATAAATGTGGCCTCTACAGTGTAAACTAGCTTTTTTTTTATTTGACGTGGTGACCTAGTTTTTGATCCTACATGACCCGTATTCAAACAGGACCTTAAGATCATCAAGATTACCATTCTGACCAAGTTTCTTGAAGATACAGTCATAAATGTGGCCTCTACAGTGTTAACAAGCTTTTCCTTTGATTTGACCTGGTGACCTAGTTTTTTAAGATGACCCAATATCAAACTCATTCAAGATTTTATTGAGAGTAACATTCTGACCAAGTTTAATTAAGATTGGGCAAAAATTGTGACCTCTAGTGTTAACAAGCTTTTCCTTTGATTTGACCTGGTGACCTAGTTTTTGACCCCAGATGACCTAATATCGAAATCATCCAAGATTTTACTGAGTGTAACATTCTGACCAAGTTTCATTAAGATTGGGCCAAAAATGTTACCTCCAGAGTGTTAACAAGCTTTTCCTTTGATTTGACCTGGTGACCTAGTTTTTGACCCCGGATGACCCAATATCAAACTCGTCCAAGACTTTATTGAGGGCAACATGCTGACCAAGTTTGATGAAGATTGGGCCCAAATTGTGACCTCTAGAGTGTTAACAAGCCTTTCCTTTGATTTGACCTGGTGACCTAGTTTTTGACCCCAGGTGACCCAATGTCGAACTCTTCCAAGATTTGATTGAGGGTAACATTCTGACAAAGTTTCATTATGACTGGGCTAAATATGTGACATCTAGAATGTTAACAAGCTTTGACCTAGTTTTTGACCACAGATGACCCAATATCGAACTCATCCAAGTTATTATTGAGGGGAACATTCTGACCAAGTTTCATTAAGATTGGGCCAAAATTGTGACCTCTAGAGTGTTAACAGTCAAATTGTTGACGACGCCGACGCCGACGGACACAGGGCGATCATAAAAGCTCACTTTGAGCACTTTGTGCTCAGGTGAGCTAAAAAAGCAACGTAAGCCCCTAGACATGTTGCATTGCACAATCCCCGCACGGGCATCGTTAGGAGGCCACATGCTGATTGTGCAGCCAATGCACAGTATTCCGTGGACATGGTGCCCAAAAGAAATCGTACCATGGGACCTTCGCATGGCCCTCGCACAGCTGCTGCAATGTTGCCGATCGCTGCCCGTGCCGTACCCGTGAAATCGCACAAATATTGAGCAATTATTGTGCGGCAACCCTACAGCGGCAGCACCATTGCCGTACGGCAGCCTTTATACAAAACATTTTTTAGATGGATATATATATATATATATATAAATATATTGATTGTGTTGTCTTGGCACGCGCGCCATTGAGATAAAATGAAATTATCAACGCAGCATGGAGAAACATAGAACGTGACAAAACAAAACATTGTATTTCAGGCTGACGAAGTGCAACACCATCAACAAAATTTTCGTTTTGGTGCACTGGCGATCATGTCAAGACGAAATAAAATGTTTCGATATGTCATATTGGCGAGCACGCGACTTGTAGTCATTATGACAAGCGCATCTGCACGAGACAATAAAACATTTTTATTTCGTCTTGACAGGCGCACCAATGTGCCAACGCGTTAATAACCTTAAAGGAAGATGATGATAAACAAGAGAGCCAAGATGGCGCTAGGTCGCTCACCAGAGTAACACACCATAACGGTGTAAACATGTTTCACTTAGTGACCCAGCCTTTGACACCACATGACCCAGTTTCAAACTCATCCGAGTTTTCAAGAAGATAAACATTCTGAAGATTGGAGCAAACATGTGGCCTCTAGAGTGTAAACAAGATTGTTCTTTGATTTGGCCTAGAGACGTAGTTTTTAATCCAACTGGACCAAATTTTTAACTCGTCCGAGATTTCATAGAGACAAATATTCTGACCCAAGTTTCATTAAGATTGGACCAACAAAGTGGCCTGAGTGTAAACAAGCGTTTTCTTTGATTTGACCTAGTGACCTAGTTTTTGACCCCACATGACCCAGAATAGAACCAGTCCATGATTTCATGAAAACAAACATTCTGACAAAGTCTCATGCAGTCTGACTGGAACAAAAAATGGCCTCTAGAGTGTAAGCAAGCTTTTCATTTCATTTTACATAGTGACCTAATTTTTTACCCTACATGACCCATAATTCGAAATCATACAAGACTTCATGATAAAGTTGGCATTCTGACAAAGTTTTATGAAGATTGAATCAAAAATGTAGCCCTTCTTTGATTTGACCTGGTGACCTAGTTTTTGATCCCACATGGCCCAGATAAAAACTCATCTGAGATTTAATGGAGACAAACATTCTGACCAAGTTTCATGCATATCTGTTGAAAAAAAAACAACTCCTATTGCATACACCAGGTTTATGTTTGATTTGACCAGGTGACCTAGTTTTTGACCTCAGATGACCCATACTGAATTTGACCTAGTGTGTGTGTGTTCGGGTTTAACGTCTTTTTCAACAATTTTTCAATTTGACCTAGATTTAAAAAAGATCATTCTGATTAAACTTATGATCCATTGAAAAATGCAGCCCCTATTGCACACACAGTTTTCTTTTACTTGACCTAGTTTTAGACCTCAGATGATCCATATTCAAACTTGACCTTGATTTCATCAAGACAAACACTCTGACCCATTCTCATGAGTTTCAAACTTAAAATGTGGTCTCTAGAGTATGGAATGATATTTAGGTAAATATTACACAATGCCTGTTGACTGTTACAATTTACTCACTGACACTCCCATTGTGCTTACTGGTATAGTAATCATGCATGCTGCACCTTTAACACGCTTGTTGACAATGATACCACGCTTGCTGACAATGATACCATGCGTGCTGGAAGTTACAACTTCTTTGCTGCTTAGACCCTGATGTCTATATCATAATTTCATTTGGCAAAATGACAGTGCCGTGTACCGTATTGGAATATTTTAACATGCTATGGTTATACTGGTTAATCTGTAATGCATCCAAGAACAAAATTCACGAAGTGATCAACCAGTAAGGAAAATGTAATCAGGCACTAGACAAAATAGGAGTAAGCATAATGTCATTTCAAAAGTATATGTCACATTTTGATAACAGGGGGCGCAATGTTCAAGTGGTCGTGTTTTTTAATCCCCCGCCACAAGTGGTGGGGGTTATAGGAATGGTCTCCGTCCGTCCTTCCGTCCGTCCTTCTGTCCGTCCGTCCGTCTGTCCGTAACACTTTCGTGTCCGCTCCATATCTCCTAAACCCCTTGAAGGATTTTCATGAAACTTGGGTCAAATGATCATCTCATCAAAACGATGTGCAGAACCCATGAGTCAGCCTTGACCGCCCAAGGTTAAGGTCACAACTCAAGGTCAAAGGTTTGAGCCTTCCATTTTGTGTCCGCTCTATATATCCTAAACCACTTGAAGGAATTTTATAAAACTTGGGTCAAATGATCACCTCATCAAGATGATGTGCAGAACCCATTAGTCAGCCATGCCAGCTCAAGGTCAAGGTCACAACTTAGGGTCAAAGGTTAGAGCCTTCCATTTTGTGTCCGCTCTATATCTCCTAAACCCCTTGAAGGATTTTCATCAACTTGGGTCAAATGATCACCTTATCAAGGCAATGTACAGAACTCATGAGTCTGCCATGCCGGCTCAAGGTCAAGGTCACAACTGAAGGTCAAAGGTTTGAGATTTTCATTTTGTTTCTGCTCTGTATCTCCTCTCCTAATTCCCTTGAAGGATTCATTTTAAACTTTGGTCAAATGATCACCTCATCAAGGCGATGTGCAGAACTCATGAGTCAGCCATGCTGGCTCAAGGTCAAGGTCACAACTCAAGGTCAAAGGTTTGAGCCTTCCATTTTGTGTCCACTCTATATCTCTTAAACCTCTTGAAGGAATTTTATAAAACTTGGGTCAAATGATCACCTCATCAAAACGATGTGCAGAACTTATGAGTCAGCCATGCCGGCTCAATGTCAAGGTCATAACTCAAGGTCAAAGGTTTGAGCCTTCTATTTTGTGTCCACTCTGTATCTCCTAAACCCCTTGAAGGATTTTCATCAAACTTGGGTCAAATGATCACCCCATCAAGAACTCAATAGTCAGCCATGTCAACTCAAGGTCAAGGTCACAGCTCAAGGTCAAAGTTTGAGCTCTGTATCTCCTAAACCCCTGAAGGTTTTTATGAAACTTGGGTCAAATAATCACCTCATCAAGACGTTGTGCAGAATTCATGAGTCACCATGTCAGTTCAAGGTCAGGTCACAGCTAAAGGTCAAAGGTTTACCCTTTCACTATCCATAGCAGTGGCGGGGGATTAGCTGTCTTTCAGACTGCCTTGTCCGTACTTTGAATATTATTTGCCGGAAAGATTTTCGAGGCTATCCGAATATGTATAGAGATCTAACAATAGTTACTTCCCCTTTTTGCAAATCGCCATTTGTCTTAACTTTATTTATTTTTAATGTTGCGTTTATTTACAAGTGACGTGTTATATCAATGGAGACTTACAGTTTGAAATCCTGAGATTTCACAATTAAAACTGGCTGTTAAGGACAGAATTTTGCAGATTGCTAATAATGTGTCAAACTGTCATTTTGAACATGTAGAATATGAACTTGAGTCAGTGATGACTGTTTTGACACTTAGCCAAGAGCTAATTAAAATCCGTTATAGGCCGGATATTCCCATTACCTTTCGTGAAAACTACGAACTTGCGTCCCCTGGTATCAAAATGTGACGTGCAATGTTTGCACTTTGCATTATGCTACTTTCAACTTGCTTAGTGGCTGAATTGCATCTTTCATATTGTGTGGTCACATCGTGTATTTCTTCTGTGAGCATTGTAACTGTGCAATGTTGCTTATATACAGTCCCGGCATGTTGAAATATTCCAATACGGTACACGGCACTGTCATTTTGCCAAATGAAATTATGATATAGACATCAGGGTCTAAGCAGCAAAGTAGTTGTAACTTCCAGCACGCATGGTATCATTGTCAGCAAGCATGGTATCATTGTCAACAAGCGTGGTATCATTGTCAACAAGCGTGTTAAAGGTGCCAGCATGCATGATTACTATACCAGTAAGCACAATGGGAGTGTCAGTGAGTAAATTGTAACAGTCAACAGGCATTGTATAATATTTACCTAAATATCATTCCATACTAGAGTGTTATCAAGAATTTTCTTTGATATTGCCTAGTGACCTAGTTTTTGAGCCCACATGACCCATATTCAAATTTGGTCTAAAAATCATCAAGATAAACATTCTGACCAAGTTTCATGAAAATAGGGTCATAAATGTGGCATCTAGAGTGTTAACAAGCTTTTCCTTTGATTTGACTGGGTGACCTAGTTTTTAATCCCACATAACCCATATTCAAACTTGACCTAGAGGTCATCAAGAGAAACATTCTGACCAATCTCATGATTTCAAACTTAAACTGTGGACTCTATTAATAACATTCTGAGCAAATTTCATAAAGATTGGGTTAACAAGGCAAGTGTTGACGCACGCTGGACAATGACCAGTCACAATAGCTCTTCTTGAGCACTTCATGCTCTATTGAGCTAAAAATAGAATTAAGGCAGTTTATCCCGAAACCCCATTACAAATGCTTTTCAGTTTTGGACAACTAATTCTTAAATTTCTTATGTGTTTCCATAACATATCATCTGTCAGTACCTAAATTTTAAAGCCTTTAGAAATATAATAATACTTTTCCGAAATCTGAATTTTTTTTGGTTGTTTTACCATCTAGAGGTCAGTGCCCATATTTATAAAGCTTTCTATTGACAATCGTTAAGTATGTACTCTTCCATTGTGTTTTGGTCAAGACTGCAGGAATTTTGTATTGCCACAGTGACGGGATTCATTTCCCTGACTCTGGCATGTTTTTTTTTCTTGATTTGGCATATTTAGGACAGTTTAGAAACAAAAACTCATGTTATAATGTTCATAATATGACCACACTTCAATGTTAAAGAAAGATCATTTCTAGTCGAAGTCTGGAGTTTAAAGCAGTGCCAGAATATAGCAACAATGCAGTTGATTCATTTTGCAAACAAGAGTGCCATGCTAATGTAACATATGCATGGTCATCACAGCAAATCACTATAGTTTTAAAATACTCCACTTTTTGTGTGGACTAGTTTCAGTTTTCAGATTTCTCTATATTGACAAGGCCAGTAACTCTAAAGCAACCAAGTTTATCTGGCTGGTTTATTAAACGTTGGCCAAGGCTAGAGTTATAACAAGAGCTCGTAGAACATGAAATGCCTCCCCTGATGCATTCAGTAATTGCACAAGGAACAGAAATTATTTGCTCATTGTAAACAAAAGTTCTACTGTTCTGATTCAATATGACCTTGACCTCAAAATCAACAGGGGTCATCTGCTGATCTGCCTCCCTATTAAGTTTCTTGATCCTAGGCCAAAGCATTCTCAAGTTATCGTCTGGAAAGGGTTTAACTGTTCCGGGTCAATGTGACCTTGACCTTTGGCCTACTGACCTCAAAATCTTTAGGGGTCATCTACTGGTCATGACCAATCTCCCTAACAATTTTCCAGATACTAGGCCCAAGTGTTCTTGAGTTATCGTCCAGAAACTGTTTTACTGTTCCTAGTCACTGTGACCTTGACCTACTGATCTCAAAGTCAATAGGGGTCATCTGCTGGTGATGACCAACCTCCCTATCAACTTTCATGGTCCTAGGCCCAAGTATCCTTGAGTTATCATCTGGAAACTGTTTAACTGTTCAGTGTCACTGTGACCTTGACCTTTGACATACTGACCTCAAAATCAATAGGGGTCATCTGCTGGTGATGACCAACTTCCTTATCAACTTTCATGGTCCTAGGCCCAAGCGTTCTTGAGTTATCCTCCGGAAACGGATTGGTCTACATATCAACCGACCGACTGACATCTGCAAAACAATATACCCCTCCTTCGAAAGGGGCATAACTAGGGGTGATTAATATCTTTGATACAAGGGTAGTATAATGTTGTAAACATGACCTTTGACCTTTAAGTGTGACCTTAATTGTACCTAGTGACCTGGCTTGTGCATTCTACTGTCTTCTGGATGCTAATGTTACGCAATTTATTTCAGTGATTTAAAAGATATTCAATGGACACAAATTTGAGCAATTTGATCTTCGACTTCTATGTGTGACCATGACCTTGAACCTAGTGACCTAGGTAGTGTGATCGACAGGTTCACAATTAATGCATTTTATGAAAATCTTTCCAGTGGTTAAGAATATATCTGTGACCTTGACCTTGTCAGATCTAGTGACCTGCGTTGCATGCTCTGCACTGTGATATCAATGTTTGATGCCAGTTTTGTGAAAATCTTCCAAGTGGTTTAGAAGGTATGGTGTGGATAAGAATTTCAGTTATTTAGTGACCTTGACAATGGACAGTGTAACCTGGGATATACACTGCACACGTCTTGTTGAAGTAAACAACTGATACTAGTTTTATAAAAATCTTCTATGTAGTTTAGAAAATAGTGAGCAGCCACAGGGTGTAGCTGTTTGACTTTTGACCTCCAAATATGACCTTGCCCTTAAACTGAGCGACCTCAGTTTCATGCAATAATTCTTGCAGGTCTTACAAAAATCTTCCCAGCAGTCAAGAAGATATGAACCAGACATGAAAACAGAAGGATATATAGACTTACAAACCAGCGGACGGACAGACTAGCAGGACTCCAATATAGCCCACACATACTTTGTATTTTCGGGTATAATAATTCTGACTCGGTACTAAGTTATTAAGAGGACACTAAATTTTGCGTAATTCAAGGGTCAGAGACTTGGAGGATATCAAACTTGGCCGAGATATTATGCCCATAACCATTGCGCATGATGAAGTTTGGATAAGAGCTCAAGTAAGAGAGCATGCATCTTTTAAGGATGGCACTCGTTGCCGTAACTGGTCCCATAATACTTTACAGGTAAGGGTTCCACTCATATGGCTTGAGCAAATACAATTTATCAATCTGTATTCTTGTTACATTCTTCATAAACACAAAAATCAACAACACCATATGTAGTGTTTTTTCATAGATTATTATTAACTTCCAACGTTTCGGCATTTAGCCTTCATCAGGGAAGAATAACGATATCCATTTTTGTTCACAATTTACTTACATTCTTCCTGATTGTTCTAAAGTAAGGCAGAAATTCATCATTTATGAATAAACACTGAATGTTCTACTGGCTCCATCCCAGTTGTTTTTACAGAAAAAACAGACACATTATAAATCATCAGTTATTTATTTTTGCACAATATTTGCATATTATGTCTACAAACAGTATATATCATTCAGACAAAAACAACAATATAAAATCAATTGAGGCAATGGCCATGAAAAATTCTAAAGCCACTGGTTGTCAACATTCTATAGTATAAGTAAACGGGTGTGAAAAATTCTATCTTTTGCATAAACTGCTTTTGTATACTTATTCATGTAAAAGTTCACACAAAAATTTTATTCGCCATGGTTTTTATAATTTAAATGGCAAAAAACAATAGATTTCAGAAATCCCTAATGCCAAGAAGAAATATAAGTTTTTGTTTTCATTAATTATACCAACAGATGTATCTTTAATTAAAGGCCAGCTGCTTTGAAATTAAAATTGAAGAAGTTGGATTTTTTTACAACAAAAACTACGCAAGTGAGGTAAAAACATACTAGTACTTGCATAGACTGTTAGTTACAAGTTTTAGTAAAGATAGTATAATGTTACAACTTTTAACATGTGAAAACTGAACTGATCAGAATGAGATAAATTCACACAATGTAGCCTTTTTAATACAATTCATGTCTAACAAAGATTCAAGAATAATTTATTCTTTTAATTTCATATAAAAGGGCTTTCAAAACATCAGCTAAGGCTAAATCCACTGTTAGCAGAGAAACAAGAGCTGTCACAGGAGACAGCGCGCTCAACTATTTCGATGCTAGATAGTGTGAGGAAGCTGGAGCTGTCACTGGAGTGTTTAATGACTCCAATGTGGATGAAGATATTGGATAGTAACTCCAGTCTGTGTCAAAAATATTAAGTAATAAGAGAGATAGTGTATCCAGACACTAAATAAATATAATTCTAAACAAAAAGGGGGCATAATTCATAAAATAATGGTGCAAGAGTTCTGCACCTTGTGTAATATGATTCGGGTGATAATGTGGAACAACTACTTCAAGTTCGAATTAAATCCATTTAGTAATAACTGAGATACAGTGAAAATGTATCCAAATTAACCTTAAATTCTAAGTAAAAGGGGGTATAATTCATGAAAAATTGGTGCAAGAGTTATGCACCTTGTGTCATATGATGTGTGTGATAGGTGGAACAACTATTTTAAGTCTGAATCAAATCCATTTCGTAATAACTGAGATAAAGTGAAAGTGCATCAAAACTTTATAGCGACTGGCCTCCAGATCGTTCGACAACAAAAAAAAATTTAATTTCTTTTAGGTAGCTTGAAATAAATGCTATATTTCTTAAGAAGGCTTTAAAACTTAATTACTGACAAACTTTATGTTACGGAAACACATGAGAATTTGCTGTTTTTACGATGAAAATCGAAAAGCATTTGTCACGCTTTTACTCCAGGTAAACTGTCTCAATTATAAATATCTATATTTTTAAGTCATTATTCACCTCCTCAGCTATATTGGTTACAACGATGGGAAAATGTCTTTATATCTGCGGTGGTCTGGGGTTTGATTCCCCACACAGTCATCTTTCTTTCTTGATTTGGAATTCTTAGAATATTTTAGAAACAAAAATTCATTTTCTAATGTTCATAATATGACCAAACTTCAATTTGAAAGAAAGATTATTTTTAGCCAAATATGGAGGTCAGTGCCTTTAACAAGAAATTCTAAGTAAAATGGGGAATAATTCATGAAATATCGGTGCAAGAGTTATGGCCCTAGTGTCATATGATGTGAGTGATGATGTTGAACAACAATTTTAAGTTTGAATCAAATCCATTTAGTAATAACGGAGATAGAGTGAAAGTGTAACAAAACTTTAACCTGAAATTCTAAGTAAAAAGGGGGATAATTCATTAAAGGTGGATAATCAGATTTTGGCCATGTAACGGATTTGTTCGAAACTTTAGCATCTGATCATTTACACTCATTTATGTTCACTTAACACTTAATACAAATTAGATTTTCACTGGAGGTATTTTTAAAATTTCATTTTCCTATCCTGGTTGCCCAACCAAGATAGAGTTATTTTATCATAAGTATAAATTTGATAAACATACTTTGCCTAAGGAAATGTATAAGTATATTAGACATATTGTAATATATTTGTAAAATATTTGCATTAAAAATGATGTATTTAGATGGAATTCATTAGAAACGCAAGTTTGAAAAATTATTATTACCTCCCTTTGCCTATCTTGGTTGCGCAACCAAGATAGATTGGAAATAAATGAATTCAGAAGCTACACACAGCTTTTAAACTTGCATTTTGGTTCAGATTGTTCAATAGTTGATATGTCTATCAAATTCAAATGTAAAACTAGACATTGTATCGAAATAAAAAGAAATACCCAGCTTTTTATATACTTTCATATTAAAGGGGAGTAATTACAAAATTTTATAAAAATAATAAAATATACATTTCAAATAGGAATCTAACTCTATGTAATCGATCTTTTTGTTCCTTAAATAATTCTCTACCAGAATATGCAAAAAGTAAAAAATGTCATTAAATGTTGTTTAAATGTGATTGACCACCTTTAAACATTGGTACCAAAGTCATTGACCTTGTGTCATATGATGTGGAACAACTACTTTCAGTTTGAAACAAATCCATCAAGTAATTACAGAGATAAAGAGAAAGTGCATAAAAACTTTAACCAAAGTGCGGATGGGGAAGTATGCAGACGCCAAGTCGAGTAGGAAAGCTCTCCATACTTTGTATAGTCCAGCTAAAAATAACTTATTTCAAAGAATGTAAGTTTATTTATGGAGATTCCATGTTAAGATCTTGTGTACCTCTACTACTTACACTAGACCGTTAAAAACAGTAGAAACTCTACAAAAAAACTAAAGATTAGTATATATTCCTTGTTTGAGCTTAAAAAATCATTTACAAACAAATATTATGTAAAACAAGAGCTCGTAGAACACGAAATGCCCCCTTGATGCAATCAGTAATTGCACAAGAAACAGAATTATTTGGTCACAGTGCACTGGATGTTTGACGTATTGACCTCAAATCAATAATTATGGGTCATTTACCGATCACAGGTAAACTCTGTATCAAATGTGATCTTAGACCAAAGTATTTTCCAGTTATTTGGCCAAAAAAGTTCAACTGTTCTGATCATGATCATTGACCAACTGACCTCAAAATCAATAGGGGTCATCTGCTGGTCATGACCAACCTTCATATCTACATTTAAAATCCTAGGCCAAAGTGCTCTTGAGTTACCATCCAGAAACCGTTTAATTGTTCCGGGTTGCTGTGACCTTGACCTTTGGCCTCAAAATCAATAGGGGTCATCTACTAGTCATGATCAACATCTCTATTAAGTTTCATGATTCTAGGCTTAAGCATTCTTAAGTAATAGTCCGGAAACTGTTTAACTGTTCCGGGTCATTGTGTCCTTGACCTTTGACCTCAAAATCAATAGGGGTCATCTGCTGGTCCTAACCATCCTCCCTATCAACTTTCATGATCCTTGACCAAAGTGATTATCTAGTTATCACCTGGCAACTATTTAACTGTTCCGAGTCACTGTGACCTTGATGTATCACCTACTGTCATCTGCTGTTAATGGCCAACCTTCCTTTCAACTTTCACCATCTAGGCAAAAGCGTTCTTCAGTTATCATTCGGAATCCGTGTAACTATTCCGGGTCACTGTGACCTTGACCTTTGAGCAACTAACCTCAAAATCAATAGGAGTCATCTGCTGGTCATGACCGACCTACACATCAACTTTCATGATCCTAGGTCCAAGCATTCTTGAGTTATCATCTGGAAACCAACTGGTCTACAGACCGACCGACATACCAACCGACCGACATCTGCAAAACAATATACCCTACCTCCTTCACAGGGGGGCATAAAAAAGTAGATACCTCCACCAAAGAAATGAGTGTGACTACAATTTTCATACCTAAACACACATGTAACAAGTATTAAAATCAAAAGTCGGAAGAAAAAAACTTCTTTAAATGCTAACCACAATGCAAATGTAACAAGAGGGCCATGATGACCAAAGATCACTCACTCGAGTTTCACAGCTTAAGGTAGTTCTGACTCGGCATATGGAAATGAAAGTAATTTTATGAATGAATGGCAACCTGTGAGTAAATTTATTAAATGGCAATATTATCATCTTTCTCGAGAACAAGAGCCGTCATTATAAGTGACAAATGCCCCCGAATCATGCCTGCCCAAGAATGCTACAGCTGTATATGTAAAATATGCCAGAATAGTTTAGGTGTGAATTCTAAGCCACAATTATGACACTTGAAAATGCTCCATGTTCTATAATGATATGAAATGCAGACATCAAATTGTGACCTTGACCTGACAGACCAAGGTCACAGGTACTACACACCTTACAATAATGTATCTAAAGTCTTGGTAAATTTCACTGACCTTGAAGGTGAAACCCTTCAGAGGTCACAGTTCTAAATCGGCTATAGCTGCTTACATACACTATGTGAAATACATGCACTTTACCAGGTTTTCCATAAATAATAATATTTGTTGTTCAGAGGATGTACTATGTTGAAGTTAATTTACTATAAATAATTTTGATGAGAAAGAAACATGCTGCCTTTGTATGAAAGTGTTTGCTCTAGCAGTGTCGTCATAGTAAGGTCATAATGTACATAAGTGGTGTTTAAAAATCATTTCAAATTCAAACCAAAAATACAAACAGTCATTTATTCCAAACTAAATTTTGAGTATCGCATTTTCATTCAGTAAGTGAGCCGACTGTTCCAGGGGGTACCTGAGCTCTGAGGCAAAGAATGGAAATCATTTATCTTTCTTGCATTTCATGTAAGATAATCTTGACTAATAAGAACTGTCAAGGACATACTGCATGTCCTTTACCTCTAGTCTCTAGCATCTCCTGGTATGAACACATGTCACAACTTCCCACAATTGCCTCTAAACAGCCTGTTTTAATAGCTTACATTGGTCAAAGAGGCTAAAAAATAATACAAATATTAAATTTTTCACTTCAGAATCTTTTAAACCCTCCTCCTCTCCCTCCTCCCCCACCCCCTCTGCCACCAAATCCACCTCGGCCTCCCCGGAATCCTCCACCACCACCACCTCGTCCACCACGGAATCCACCTCCTCTACCTCCGCCACGACCTCCACGTCCTGAAACGAGGAAACAAAAAATAAAGCAATGCAAACTGAAATGATAACAACCAACAGGCAGAACTTTAACCAAATTTTCCAAGTGAAATAAGGGCCATATGAGAGTAGAATGTTTTGTGTGATGCTTCAGTCCAATATATGTAGTTGTTTCTGAGATACAGCTTGACAGTAAAGTTGCATATACAACTTTAACTAAATGTCTAAGTCTAAAAATATAAGATTCTTTCACTGGTTGTAGGTGCAGATAGGAATATTCGGCCTCGAGGGTAACTGTTTAGGCGGTAACGAGGCTCCTTGCCGAGTTACCGCCTAAACAGTTACCCGAGAGCCGGATATTTCCACCTGCACCTATAACCAGTGACACAATCTTTTTCTTGCATACCGATTTCAAGAAATAATAATAAAAATAAAATCAATCGAAAGGCTTTCCTTTTAGAACTATTTCTTATGGCAGTGTATTAAAACAAAGCGCAGGAAACCAACGTCCGTAAACAAGAAAGACGTCATGACGTTTCAAAACAACCATGTTTAGTTTGGGTTTTGTTTTATCATTTGCAGCATAACGTTATAAATTTTTGATAAAATAACGTGATTTGAATCAAGAAATATACTATCAGGAACCAACAGGAACTGTCAAGGTATTGAATTTTTATTCCGTTCTATAAATAAAATATAAATTACTACATAAATCTTCTACATATATGTAGTTCGTTATACGTCATTTACAGCACAAGAGTGTAAGATGGATTTTTCCAGCACCGGTAAAGATACCGGAAATCAAAATCAGGAGTTATCTCACTTGGTTATTTCAGCAGGTTTGATGACTAGGAAGCACTGTTTCAAGTTTCAATCAAAAACATGAAGTTGTTACAGAGATACAGCTAGATAGTTTGTTGGAAACAAAAATAAGTCGAAAAGGGCCATAATTTGTATTAAATTCAACAAGAGTGATGTAACTTGCTTATTTCAGTAGGTTTTATACCAGGAAGCCCTGTATGAAGTTTCAATCCATGAAACGGTTACTAAGATATGATCTTTCAAAAGCAATGGCGATGCATTGGTGAGAAAAATAGCTGAGAAAAATAGCTATCAATATTCAAATTAGTAGGTCCTTAACATTTCTAAATGTACCTGATATAATATTTGATAGTGTTTGTAAACTATACAATATACTGGGTTGACTGGGTTTAACACTGATTTTCAACAGTAATTCTGAAAGGTAGGACAGCAAGTTAACCAGACAAGTGCTCCTTGATTCTGTACCAATAACAGACCTTTTCTGGGTATGTAACTGACAACTTCCATACACGATTCTGAGCTAGAGGGTGACTGATCTGTCTTTGGATCAGAGTATGACATATTGACAGAGCAGACCTAACTGACTTAAACCTTCTAACACTTTTATCAGTGTATCCTTTCAGCAACACTGAACATAACAATGATTAGTTAGGTAGAAAGCTTGTACCAACTGGCTAATGCATTTCCAATGGATTGTTCTTAAGATTGTAAATAATAGACAAAAGTAAAATCTGCGTACCTCCTCCACCCCTGCCTCCACCTCGACCTGAAATACAGTACCAAAACCATCAGTTACCTGTAAATGGTTAATGTAAGAACAAAGTGACAACTGAGTAAAAGTAAGAAAGTGGAACGAACAATCAACTATGGATGGTCATAAAATTGATTTACTAATGACAAGCATTATTTATGAAACAGATTGCCAAAATGGCTGCATTTCTTCATGCTTATCACAAGCTTAGAAAATCAATCATGTACATTTACAGCAACAAAAACAAGAGCTGTCTCCATAGGATGACATATGCCCCCGATGGCACTTTGAATGAGTAGTTATGGCCGATGTTAGAGTTTAGGACCTTTGACCTACGGAGCTGGGTCTTGCGCGCAACACGTCGTCTTACTGTGTCACACATTCATGCGTAGTTATTTTAAAATCCATGCATGAATGACAAAGATATGGACCGGACACGCCCATCAATGCACTATCATGAAAAATGACCTTTAACGTCTAAGTGTGACCTTGACCTTTGAGCTACGGACCTGGGTCTTGCGCGCGACACGTCGTCTTACTGTGGTACACATTCATGCCAAGTTATTTGAAAATCCATCCATGGATGACAAAGATATGGACCGGACACGCCCATCAATGCACTATCCTTTAAAGTCTAAGTGTGACCTTGACCTTTGAGCTACGAACCTGGGTCTTGCGCGCGACAGGTCGTCTTACTGTGGTACACATTCATGCCAAGTTATTTGAAAATCTATCCATCGATGACAAAGATATGGACCGGACACGCCCATCAATGCACTATCCTTTAATGTCTAAGTGTGACCTTGACCTTTGAGCTACGGACCTGGGTCTTGCGCGCGACACGTCGTCTAACTGTGGTACACATTCATGCCAAGTTATTTGAAAATCCATCCATCGATGACAAAGATATGGACCGGACACGCCCATCAATGCACTATCCTTTAATGTCTGTGACCTTGACCTTTGAGCTACGGACCTGGATCTTGCGCGCTACATGTCGTCTTACTGTGGTACACATTCATGCCAAGTTATTTGAAAATCCATCCATCGATGACAAAGATATGGACCGGACACGAAAATTGCGGACAGACTGACAGACCGACAGACGGTTAAAAAACTATATGCCTCCCTTCAGGGGCATAAAAAAAGGATTGTGACTGTATGATATCCCTATTCTTTCCATGGAATATATATGTAGTTGTGCAATAAACCTACTTTAACCAAAGGCTATAAAATAAGCTATCAAGAATAAAAATGACTTCGCAAAGACCAAAGACCTGAATAAACATTGCGTACTGTGACAATTAAGGAGGAAATAAACACTTACCACCACCCCTACCACCTCCACGTCCACCTCTTTTTGGTTGTTCAAGAAACCTCTGTAGGGGTAACAACTTGTATGGGTCTATGTAAAACTGCAATATACAGAAGAAATTATCATCCAATAAACTATAGCAGTAAAATACAAAGAATACATTATATCTTCCATGTATTTATCTGTTTATTACATGTATACCTATAACATAGTAAGAAAAGTTTAGTATACCTTTTTAGCTCACCTGAGTTATTGTGATCGCTTGATGTCCGGCGTCTGTCTGTCGTCTGTCAACATTTAGCTTATGTGTGCGATAGAGGCTGTATTTTTCAACTGATCTTCATGAAATTTTGTCAGAATGATTATCTTGATGAAATCTAGGCCGAGTTTGAAAATGGGTCATCTGGGGTCAAAAACTAGGTCACTAGGTCAAATCAAAGAAAAACCTTGTACAGTATGCGGTAGAGGCTGTATTTTTCAATTGATTTTCATGAATTTTGGTCAGAATGATAATCTTGATGAAATCTAGGCCAAGTTCGAAAATGGGTCATCTGGTGTCAAAAACTAGGTCACTAGGTTAAATCAAAGAAAAACCTTGTGTATGCGATAGAGGCTGTATTTTTCAATTGATCTTCATGAAATTTTGTCAGAATGATTATCTTGATAAAATCTAGGCCGAGTTTGAAAATGGGTTAACTGAGGTCAAAAACTAGGTCACTAGGTCAAATCAAAGAAACACCTTGTGTATGCGATAGAGGCTGTATTTTTCAATTGATCTTCATGAATTTTGGTCAGAATGATTGCCTTGATGAAATCTAGGTCAAGTTCGAATATGGGTCATCAGGGGTCAAAAACTAGGTCATTAGGTCAAATCAAAGAAAAACCTTTTGTATGCAATAGGGGCTGCATTTTACACCGGATCTTCATGAAATTTGATCAGAATGTTTGTCTGGATGAAATATAGAAGATTGAATATGGGTCATCTACGGTCAAAAAATTGGTCACCCGGTCAAATTAAAGAAAAATCTTGTGTACGCAATAGGGGCTGCATTTTACACACGATATTCGTAAAATTTAGTCAGAATGATTGCCTTGATGAAATCTAGGTCAAGTCAGAATATGGGTCATCTGTGGTCAAAAACTAGGCCACTAGGTCAAATCAAAGAAAAACCTTGTGTATGCAATAGAGACTATATTTTTCAATTGATCTTCATGAAATTTGGTCAGAATGATAGCATTGATTAAATTAAGGTCAAGTTTGAATATGGGTCATCTGGGGTCAAGAACTAGGTCGCTAGGACAAATCAAAGAAAAATGTTTTGTATGCGATAGAGGCTGTATTTTTCAATTGAGGTTGATGAAATTTAGTAAATGCTGTTATATTTAATAAACGAAACCCATATGGAGCCCCTCGCAAAATGTCTACCTGGAAATTTCTGTGCGCTGATTGACTGTTGCCAAGGAAAACAATGACGGTGTTATAATAAGGGCAGACAATCCGTTTCTGTTTGGAATAAAAGTGATGGACAAGTTTGTCATTCGAAATGGTGGTTCGGGTGCGACTAGGTCAGAAAAAGAGCCCGAAAAACGGGAAGGTATTTGCATTTTTCAGAATAACTGGCTCTACAAGTTCAGTTGGCTGCAGAAAGATGAAGACAACATTCTCACATGTCAAGTATGCAAGTGTCAAGGATGTTTCCACACATGGTGGACAAATCTTCAAAGCACATTTCATGCATGTCCAAATACAAGTACAAAAGGCCTGCTTTATTTATTTTTTCCATGAACAAGTAGATTTAGTCTTTGGACAAGTAGATTCTTCAGCCAAACTTGTTTGTGGACAAGTGAAAAAAATTAGAAATTCCACACCCCTGCATAGTTTAACACAGCATTGTACTCTGTGAACAACTTTAACTAAAGTTTCAAAGTTTAAACATGGCATAACTAAGGTACAGTTACACATCTCGTAACACTGATCTACATTGTCATTATGAGCAAGAAGAGCAAATTTCAACTGAAAGAAGACATTGGACATCATAAAAACTTTAACACAAATTTCAAAGTTAAAAAGCAATTCTGTAAATAAGTATGCAAGTTGTGTAACACAACTTGTCACACTACAGTCATGATGGGCGAGTACAACAGCTTCCTTATTGAAACTGAAACTGAATAATTTGATTAAACGCCTATTTTTATACAATGATATATTCAATGGCATTGTACATAATAATAATAATTATTATTATAACAATATTAATAATGACAATAATAATAATAACTGCCTTATTGTAACAAACAGTCATGACCGCACCACTCCCCTTGAGGTCATTTTACCCCTATTGCGAATACCTGTGCTTAAAGCACCACATGGTACGCCCAGACGAGCTGCATACAGAGGTTCAAATCCCCCGGTTAATGGTGCCATCATATACTATTTAAGAAAGAAATACTACACACTACCCTACCCATAGAGTCTTACCAACAAGTTCGTTTAATTAAACAAACCTTGGAAATATAAATGTTGAAATGTAAAACCTTTTACAAAAATTTAAGAACTATCACCTGCTGTTTTCGCATAATAACAGCTATCAAAAAATTGAAAACAATGCCGCGAAATCTCTGAAATACAGTGTCTTAAGATTTTTTTGAATGTGTCAAGTGATTTACTTTTGCATAGTTTTAACGGCAGTTCATTCCAAAGTTTTGGACCAATAATACAGAAAATTCTATCATTGGATGTTTTGCACTTGTTGTATGGAACAACATAACGACATTCAGAATTTTCAGACGATCTCAAACCTTGTCTACTAGGAACATGTTTATAGTGCCTTCCCCAAACTTATTCTACTAACAGTGTTCAAAGCTAAATATAGAAGCTTGTAATGGTCCAATAAATCATAATATTAAAATACCAGAATGTATTATTGTCCAATTAATTATGATACCAAACTTATTCCAATTAATTGTTACAGAAAAACAAACAATGAATACCATGTTGTATTGGTGACTTGACACAAACTACTAAGCAGGAACTACCAACAAGTTTTATCTTTTACCAGCACAGGAAACGAAAACAAACATGTTACATCTGTGTCTGTGTAGAAAGCCTGTTTGGGGAAGGCTCTATAAACATGTTACATCTGTGCCTGTGTAGAAAGCCTGTTGGGGGAAGGCTCTATAAACATGTTACATCTATGCCTGTGTAGAAAGACTGTTGGGGGAAGGCTCTATAAACATGTTACATCTGTGCCTGTGTATAGACAGTTTGTTTGGGGAAGGCTCTATAAACATGTTACATCTGTGCCTGTGTGGAAAGTCTGTTTGGGGAAGGCTCTATAAACATGTTACATCTGTGCCTGTGTAGAAAGCCTGTTGGGGGAAGGCTCTATAAACATGTTACATCTGTGCCTGTGTATAGACAGTTTGTTTGGGGAAGGCTCTATAAACATGTTACATCTGTGCCTGTGTGGAAAGCCTGTTTGGGGAAAGCTCTATAAACATGTTACATCTGTGCCTGTGTGGAAAGCCTGTTTGGGGAAAGCTCTATATTAAACATGTTACATCTGTGCCTGTGTAGAAAGCCTGTTTGGGGAAGGCTCTATAAACATGTTACATCTGTGCCTGTGTAGAAAGCCTGTTTGGGGAAGGCTCTATAAACATGTTCATCTGTGCCTGTGTAGAAAGCCTGTTTGGGGAGGGCTCTATAAACATGTCACATCTGTGCCTGTGTAGAAAGCGGTTGGGGGAAGGCTCTATAAACATGTTACATCTGTGCCTGTGTTGAAAGCTTGTTGGGGGGAAAACTCTATAAACATGTTACATCTATGCCTGTGTGGAAAGCCTGTAGGGGGAAGGCTCTATAAACATGTTACATCTATGCCTGTGTGGAAAGCCTGTTGGGGGAAGGCTCTATAAACATGTTACATCTGTGCCTGTGTGGAAAGCCTGTTGGGGGAAGGCTCTATAAACAAGTTACATCTATGCCTGTGTGAAAAGCCTGTTTAGGGAAGGCTCTATAAACATTCACATCTGTGCCTGTGTAGAAAGCCTGTTGGGGGAAGGCTCTATAAACATGTTACATCTATGCCTGTGTAGAAAGCCTGTTGGGGGAAGGCTCTATAAATATGTTACATCTGTGCCTGTGTGGAAAGCCTGTTTGGGGAAAGCTCTATAAACATGTTACATCTGTGCCTGTGTGGAAAGCCTGTTTGGGGAAAGCTCTATATTAAACATGTTACATCTGTGCCTGTGTAGAAAGCCTGTTTTGGACCAATAATACAGAAAATTCTATCATTGGATGTTTTGCACTTGTTGTATGGAACAACATAACGACATTCAGAATTTTCAGACGATCTCAAACCTTGTCTACTAGGAACATGTTTATAGTGCCTTCCCCAAACTTATTCTACTAACAGTGTTCAAAGCTAAATATAGAAGCTGGTAATGGTCCAATAAATCATAATATTAAAATACCAGAATGTATTATTGTCCAATTAATTATGATACCAAACTTATTCCAATTAATTGTTACAGAAAAACAAACAATGAATACCATGTTGTATTGGTGACTTGACACAAACTACTAAGCAGGAACTACCAACAAGTTTTATCTTTTACCAGCACAGGAAACGAAAACAAACATGTTACATCTGTGTCTGTGTAGAAAGCCTGTTTGGGGAAGGCTCTATAAACATGTTACATCTGTGCCTGTGTAGAAAGCCTGTTGGGGGAAGGCTCTATAAACATGTTACATCTATGCCTGTGTAGAAAGACTGTTGGGGGAAGGCTCTATAAACATGTTACATCTGTGCCTGTGTGGAAAGCCTGTTTGGGGAAAGCTCTATAAACATGTTACATCTGTGCCTGTGTGGAAAGCCTGTTTGGGGAAAGCTCTATATTAAACATGTTACATCTGTGCCTGTGTAGAAAGCCTGTTTGGGGAAGGCTCTATAAACATGTTACATCTGTGCCTGTGTAGAAAGCCTGTTTGGGGAAGGCTCTATAAACATGTTCATCTGTGCCTGTGTAGAAAGCCTGTTTGGGGAGGGCTCTATAAACATGTCACATCTGTGCCTGTGTAGAAAGCCGGTTGGGGGAAGGCTCTATAAACATGTTACATCTGTGCCTGTGTTGAAAGCTTGTTGGGGGAAAACTCTTTAAACATGTTACATCTATGCCTGTGTGGAAAGCCTGTAGGGGGAAGGCTCTATAAACATGTTACATCTATGCCTGTGTAGAAAGCCTGTTGGGGGAAGGCTCTATAAACATGTTACATCTGTGCCTGTGTGGAAAGCCTGTTGGGGGAAGGCTCTATAAACAAGTTACATCTATGCCTGTGTGAAAAGCCTGTTTAGGGAAGGCTCTATAAACATTCACATCTGTGTCTGTGTAGAAAGCCTGTTGGGGGAAGGCTCTATAAACATGTTAAATCTATGCCTGTGTAGAAAGCCTGTTGGGGGAAGGCTCTATAAATATGTTACATCTGTGCCTGTGTGGAAAGCCTGTTGGGGAAGGGGCTCTATAAACATGTTACATCTGTGCCTGTGTAGAAAGCTTGTTGGAGGAAGGCTCTATAAAGTGGCAGAAAAGTTCTAATCTTGACCTCTGACATTTTGTTGTACAATTCATTTCTTCTTTTGGTTGGATTTAAGCTCACGGACAAAACTACAGGTTATACAAAATGAAGACCCAAGATGCCCCTGCAGGCATTATTTTAGGCTGGGGTCTGTACTGGTTATGACCAATGACCTATAAACTAGCTGGATGGCTTCCTCATGTTCTGAACCCAGTGGTGAGGGGCAATTGCCGTTTGTTTGTTTGTTTTGGGTTTAATGCCATTTTTCAACAGTATTTCAGTCATGTAACGGCCGGCAGTTAACCTAACCAGTGTTCCTGGATTCTGTACCAGTACAAACCTTTTCTCTGCAAGTAACTGCCAACTTCCCCACATGAATCAGAGGTGGAGGACTAATGATTTCAGACACAATGTCGTTTATCAAATAGTCACAGAGAACATACGCCCCGCCAGAGGATTGAACTCGCGACCCCGAGATCCGTAGACCGACGCTCTACCTACTGAGCTAAGCGGGCGGGCAATTGCCGTAGTTTTAAATGTAGTTGCATAGCAAATAGATAAATTTCAAATGCCATTGTTAACATCTAGTTGTTATAATTATGTATTTCTACAAAATGTCTAGTTTGTAATTTCAAAATAACTTACCTTTTGGTCTTTTGAAAATGATCCTGCTTTCATGTTCTCCGACAATTTTATTGAAAAGTACTATATAAATGTTAAGGGAAGTAATCAATTACCGAAAAATAATGTTCTATATCTTCTTAAATGAAATTCTTGTAGATAAATATGTTTATACATTTATTCACATGCAAAATATGTCTATTTAATTTAATGTTATATATTTACATTCACTCTACGTTTTGTACAGAAAGAAAACTATATTTATAATAGTAAAACAACATTGGTGCAATAATATCAAGAATGGCCCTTTCCATGAGACTGGTGTTGCCAAAACATTTTTTCAGAATTTGAGGACAGTGACCTTCAGACCTTGCAAAGCAACTTTTGGTGAACATCAATTAAGTGGCACATTGAAATATTTTTGCAATTTTCTTTTTTTGCTATGCAGTCCCTAAACTGGACAAAGTTTCCTCATTTTAAACAAGAGTGCCAGTGGCCCTATGTTTCATTTGAAACAAGAGAGCCAGTGGCCCTATGTTGTTCACCTGAAACTGACAATTTGAGCTTAAATATATGTATGACAGACTGTTTCATGAATGGTAACAACTGTCTTAAGTATAAAAGATTTTTCTATTTTAAGGTATGGTGACCCCTAAAATAAGACAAGCACAAGTGGAAGCATTTGAAACTAGAATTATGTCATTAGGACACAGAATCCCCCACAAACAGTGCCATCCTCTAAATAGCAAAGATTTTATAGTACTGACCATCTTCACATGAAGGATGTTCCACTCAAAGTTTGAAGCAAATTGTATTCAGATAAAGGTTGTGGATCTGAGCAACTCTGAATCCATTCCTTCAACAAGAGGGCCATGATGGCCCTATATCGCTCACCTGTTATCATTGCACTTGAGGACAAGAAGGTCCTCAGAAAAAATATCTAAGTCCAAAGGACAGGAACAACAAAGGGAAGAAATTTAACCAAAAGAAAAAAAAAATCTTAAAAGGTACAGATATGTCAAAATACACCTAAAAATTGGAGGTACCATCCATGTTGTACCACAGAAAAGTGGTCTCGGTTTTTCCCTACGGCCAATAATAAAAAAGTTACTAAAAATAAGCTATTTATAGTAATGTAAAAGGGAAGTCATTAAAAAGAAAATTATTGTAAGTGAACAAAAGAAGGATCTGCCAAATAAATCTGTTGACATAAATGAAATTTCAGATCAGTATCTTCATTAGTTACGGAGATATACCCATTTTTATTTGAAATAAAGGGAGGTAATTTGACATAAAATCATTCGATAGTTATCTACCCTGATTGGCTCAGTCCAACTAATGACAATAATGAAATTTCAAATAAGTCCTGTAAGTACTTACTGATATAAATCCATTTTGATTACAATCAGGGGAGGTAATCAGATATAAAATAACTCTGGAACCTACGATTGGATCTGATTTGTCATGGAATCCAAGATTTATTGTTGTTGAAGATATTTTGGAAGTTTTTATCAAATAAAACCATAAATGAAGTCTCTATATGGCTGCAAAAGCCAAAATAGCCAATTTTGGACCTTTAGGGGGCCATAACTCTGGAACCCATGATGGAATCTGGCCAGTTCAAGAAAGGAACCAAGATATTGTGGTGATACAAGTTGTGTGCAAGTTTGGTTAAAATCAAATCATAAATGAAGCTGCTATTGTGCAGACAAGGTCAAAATAGCTATTTCGGCCCTTTTTAGGGGCCATAACTTTGAAACCCATTAAGGGATCTGGCCGGTTCAACAAAGGAACTGAGATCTTATGGCGACACAAGTTTTGTGCAAGTTTGATTAAATTCAAATCATAAATGAAGCTGCTATTGCGCAGACAAGGTCAAAATAGCTAATTCTGGCCCTTTCAGGGGCCATAACTCTGAAACCCATAATGGGATCTCGCCAGTTCAAGAAAGGAATCAAGATCTTATAGTGATACAAGTTGTGTGCAAGTTTGGTTAAAATAAAATCATAAATGAAGCTGCTATTGTGCAGACAAGGTCAAAATAGCTAATTCTGGCCCTTTCAGGGGCCATAACTCTGGAACCCATAAAGGAATCTGGCCAGTTCAAGAAAAGAACCAAGATCTTATGGTGATACAAGTTGTATGTCAGTTTGGTAAAAATCAAATCATAAATAAAGCTGCTATTGTGCAGACAAGGTCAAAATAGCTAATTTTGGCCCTTTCAGGGGCCATAACTCTGGAACCCATAATGGGATCTGGCCAGTTCAAGAAAGGAACTGAGATCTTATGGGGATACAAGTTGTGTGTAAGTTTGGTTAAAATAAAATCATAAATGAAACCACTATCGTGCAGACAAGAAATTGTTGACGGACGGAGGCACACACGGACTGACGACGGACGAAGGGTGATCACAAAAGCTCACCTTGTCACTATTAAAAAAGACCATTATTTACGGTCATCTTCACATGAAAGTCCTTCATCTGTGAAACTTTCAAGCATACCCTTAAATAGTGTTTGAGGAGTTAGACAAATAAGGTTTTTCTTTATATTCTTTATAGTAAAACTATCAAAGGGCCATAACAGCAGTAAAAATAATCACAGCAAAAGTTCCTTTCTTTCAGGTCATCTGCACATCAAGCTTGTTCATCTGTGAAAGTTTGAAACAAATCAGGATAAAACTGTGGGAGGAGGTGGACACTCAAGATTTCTGGATGTGCAGACAAACAGACAGCACCAAAGCTACATGCCATCACAAATGTGGGGGCATAAAAAGTTAGGTGCTCTGTGGGATTTGAACCGCGACCCATCCCTTCCACAGCACAAAATGTAGCTTTGGCCAAACGCTCTAGACCACTGCAACACTGCGTAATTTTCTAAGTATACATATTAAATCAGTTATACTGACCTTGAACCTGACCCCAATGTCCCCATATGCAATCCCAGCCTTGGTTTTTCTAAAACCTACTTATATGCCAAGTTTAGTTTCAATCCATCAATCGAAAACTTAAGTTATTGAGTGAATACCGCTTTTTTCCCATTTTTAATAACAATGTCCTTGACCTTGGCTCTACTGATCCCAAATTCAATCCCAAACCTTGGTCTTACTATAAGCTCCCTATAGGCAAGATTGCAATTCAATATCTCAACCCAAACTAGTTACTGAACAGACACCAAATCTTCACGCTGCCCATCCATCCATCCATTCACCCAACAACATTGCCAATTCAATAACCAGGTTTCCAACTTGGTCAACATTAGATAAGAACAGCTCAAGTTTGGGAGGAGACTACTCTTGTAGATGCCATCTGCCCGCCATAGCTGCTCTAACTATTCCTGTAATATGTCCTGATTCCAGACATGAAAAGGATACAAAATCTCTGACTGGTCCAAATATTTCATCAACTTTCCCAACTTGCTGTTTGTTTTCAAGGAAAATTGGTGCATTGAAATATGGTACTTTCTCATTTGTGCATTTACAAACTAGATCATCTTCACAGGTGTGTGTCATTGCGCCTAATTCTAAAATAAACGAAAAGTTAGAAAGTCCTGGAATATCTGAGATAAATACCTGAAATAACCAACATGATGAGTAAATACCTAGAGGGACTGAGATAAATACCTGAAATAACCAACCTGACGAGTAAATACCTAGAGGGACTGAGATTAATACCTGAAATAACCAACATGACGAGTAAATACCTAGAGGGACTGAGATTAATACCTGAAATAACCAACATCATGAGTAAATACCTAGAGGGACTGAGATCAATACCTGAAATAACCAACATCATGAGTAAATACCTAGAGGGACTGAAATTAATACCTGGAATAGCTTACATGACGAGTAAATACCTAGAGGGACTGAGATTAATACCTGAAATAACCAACATGACAAGTAAATACCTAGAGGGACTGAGATTAATACCTGGAATAGCTTACATGATGAGTAAATACCTAGAGGGACTGAGATAAATACCTGGAATAGCTTACATGATGAGTAAATACCTAGAGGGACTGAGATTAATACCTGGAATAACCAACATGACGAGTAAATACCTAGAGGGACTGAGATTAATACCTGGAATAGCTTACATAAATAGCTGAAATTACTAAGAAAAACAACAAATTACAGAGATAAATGACAAGTACAAATCTGGTATAGCTGAGTTAAATGCAAAGTAAAATACCTAAAATAACTGGGATTCAAAATCTTTTCAAAAGACAGTAAATGCAATAAGTAACATTAAGTGATACAAAGACCTGTGTAGTCTGTATGATATATTTCTTAGTCCTACACAACAGTAACCAGATGCAAAGTGGAAGGAATTTAGCAATTCTTTATTACAATATGAATAATATTGACTTTAAAATTCATGTAATTATGATAGACATGCACCTTAAAAGACAACTCAATAGAAAAAGCAAGCACTGTAAAATCCATAGGCATGGATCTACAGATACATACCAACTACAGATTCTGGTGGTCCTTGATCATACCCTCTATTAAAACCACCTCCACCTCCACGGCCACCTGTAAATACACACAAAATAAGCTGAGATTGATATTATGGTTTTTCTGTTTTCTCCTTTACCTCTACCAGACAATACGTTTAGCTTAACTCGACACAAAACTCCTTCAAGCAGTTTCAACATAACATCAGTTTCAGTTTCTTTCTTCCAGACACTGGTCTTTTCTAAGTAAACTTCACTGATCAGTATATAATGCTATTTCAACTACTGTTTATATGGTTTTACTAACTGAAAGGGTTACATAATGGTTAACAAAAGCTGTCACTAATGGTGACAAATGCCCCCGCAGCGCCTTGACATTTGACCTGGTGACCCCAAAGTCAGTAGGAGTCGTGTACTCAATAAGCACTATCAGCATGTGAAGGTTGAAGGTCCTGGGTGCAGTGGTTTGCGAATAAAGTGCCTTCATGCAAAAAGTTAACATTGTGACGAACGAACAGACGGACAGTTGAAAACTAATATGCCTCCCTTCGGGGGCATAAAAACATGAAACATTTAGAGAATGCTACAAAGATGAAAATTCATCTCACAATTCTGACATAAACTGTCCCTTGCAATAAAGGATTTTATGCTTAAAATTTTAGCAACAAAAAAAATCCACCCCAACACATGTCAGAGTCTCTGAGAAGTTAATGAAATGCCGCTGAAATAAAGTACTTCATGTGTAGAAAATGATTACGAAATTTCATCTTTTATATACTTATAAGTAATATAAGGTATACTTTAGAAAAGTTCCCAAACGTGGTTTATCGTAGAATAACCCATGTTTCGAGTTCTTATGCGTAAGAATATATCACGAAGGCCGTAGGCCTGAGTGATATATTGTTTCGCATAAGAATGAAAAACTCGGGTTATTCTATGATAAACCACACCTGCAAAATATCAAAGCAATATCTCAATGGACTTTGAAAATAATTGGGGTGGTACGCAAACTTTAACATTTATTCTAAGTCGAAAAGGGGCCATAATTCAGTCAAAATGCTTGGTAGAGTTGCCTCCTCCTTTTTACAGACTGTGGTCATGATGGTAAACAAGTATGAAAAATATCAAAGCAATATCTCAATGGACTTTGAAAATATTTGGGGTGGTACACAACCTTTAACATTTATTCTAAGTCGAAAAGGGGCCAAATTCAGTCAATGCTTGATAGAGTTGCCTCCTCCTTTCTACAGACTGGGGTCATGATGGTAAACAAGTATGCAAAATATCAAAGCAATATCTCAATGGACTTTGAAAATATTTGGGGTGGTAGGCAAACTTTAACATTTGTGTGACGCTCATGGTAACGCCGAGGCAAGTAAGATAGCTCCCCTATTCTTCGAATAGTCAAGCTAAAAAGGTATGTGGAAGGATGCTAAAAGCTTGACTTTCATAGCAGGCTTTCATTGCACATTTTTGCACTATTTATTTTAGCTTCAGCTTCCACTTTAAGTAGAGAGTAGGACATCACTGAAAATCACTTACCCCTGAAACCTCCTCTGTCTCCGCCTCTTCCTCTAAACCCACCACCTCTACCTCCACCTCTACCTCCGCCCCGGTCGCCTCCACCTCGGCCTCTAAATCCTCCACCACGATCACCAAAACCCATTTCTATCTGTTGTTTTTATCTGTAATGGTACATGTCATTTTGAATATGTCGTACAATAGATCATCATAATACTGCTTTTTTCAAATTTAGTATGTTGGGAGTAAAGTTTGGGGAGGTTACTGTAAGGGATAACAAGAAACCAAGAAATAAAACGTGATATTATTAGTAAGAGAAATTAAGAAATGTAACAAAAATAATGTGTGTGTGTGTGAGTGTGTGTGTGTGTGTGTGTGAGGGGCGGTGGGGGGAAACATGAAGCAACAACAATATAAGACAAAAGAATGCAAAAAAATATTCTTGCTTGGAAAGTGGTGGATGGGGGCAATGGAAAAGAGGGAGGGGGAAAAGTATTAGAGTGTAGAAGTTAGGGAAGTAATATGAGGTATACTTAAGAAAAGTTCCCAATCGTGGTTTATCGTAGAATAACCCATGTTTTGAGTTCTTATGCGTAAGAATATATCACAAAGGCTGTAGGCCTTCGTGATATATTGTTTCGCATAAGAATGAAAAACTCGGGTTATTCTACGATAAATCACACTTGGGAACTTGTTATTTTGATTCTAACACGACATACTAGTATCAACAGTAATAGAAAACTAGAATGTGTCTGTAGGACACAGGGTGTGCCCCCCACAGGTACATTAGTCACAAATAAGGGGCAATAATTCAAATGTTTGCAGTCTTAATGGGGTATAGCCTCAACAAACATTTTATGAAAAGGGTTCATTATTCTAGGCCCTATACTTTTTGAGCTATGAGCATCACAAACAAAAAATCCACTATTCTGGCTATTTCAAGGGCCGTAACTCTGTAATAAGAGTAAGATTCTCAAGAAGAATGCCAAGTGTGCAAGGCCACATCATGATAAAGACTCCTGCAAGGTTTCCTGAACTTACATCTAATACTTTTTGAGCTAGGCACATAATTAGGTGAAAAAGTGCATTTTTTTACTATTTCAGGGGCCATAACTTTAAAAATAGGGGTGGAACCTGCCAAAAAATTAGAGGTGTGCAAGTTCATTTCATGATAAAGACTTATGCAATTTTTCAACCATTTATATTAAATACTTTTTGAGCTAGGCGCGTCACAAGGTGAAAATGTGCATTTTTGACTATTTCAGGGGCCATAACTCTAAAAATAGGGGGCATAGCCAGACGAAAAATAGGAGGTACGCAAGTTCATATCTTGATATAGACTCATGCAAGGTTTCATCAATTTATATGAAATACTTTTTTAGCTAGGGGTGTCACAAGGTGAAAATGTGCATTTTTGACTATTTCAGGGGCCATAACTCTAAAAATAGGGGGCAGACCCAAAGAAAAACAGGAAGTACGCAAGTTCTTATCATGATTAATACACATGCAAGGTTTCATGAATCTATATCAAATACTTTTTCAGCTAGGCGCGTCACACGGTGAAAATGTGCATTTTTGACTATTTCAGGGGCCATAACTCTAAAAATAGGGGGCGGAGCCAGACGAAAAATAGGAGGTGCGCAAGTTCATATCATGATAAAGACTCATGCAAGGTTTCATCAATTTATATGAAATACTTTTTGAGCTAGGCGTGTCACAAGGTGAAAATGTGCATTTTTGACTATTTCAGGGGCCATAACTCTGAAAATAGGGGGCGGACCCAAATGAAAAATAGGAGGTGCGCAAGTTCATATCATGATTAATAAACATGCAAGGTTTCATGAATCTATATCAAATAGTTTTTGAGCTAGGCGTGTCACAAGGTGAAAATATGCATTTTTGACTATTTCAGGGGCCATAACTCTAAAAATAGTGGGCGGAGCCAGATGAAAAATAGGAGGTGCGCAAGTTCATATCATGATAAAGACTCATGCAAGGTTTCATCAATTTATATGAAATACTTTTTGAGCTAGGAGTGTCACAAGGTGAAAATGTGCATTTTTGACTATTTCAGGGGCCATAACTCTAAAAATAGGGGGCGGAGCCAGACGAAAAATAGGAGGTGCGCAAGTTCATATCATGATAAAGACTCATGCAAGGTTTCATGAATTTATATCAAATACTTTTTGAGCTAGGAGTGTCACGAACTTCGGACGGACGGACGGACAAGACCAAATCTATATGCCCCCACCACTCATGGGGGGGCACAAAAATGGAAACTATTTTTTACGACCGTGCTACGCATCTGGATCGAAAGTCGTCACTGCACGCGCATGGGTTATCGCAAAATAACCGTTGACTGAAACTGAGTAGCTTGTGTTAGTAGGGTTAAAGCAAGATAAAACAAAAAAGATCTGTACTTGAATTATGCGGAGACCATTTCAACACTGACTACATGAGATGGTAATGTGTGTTCCACTGAAAAACAGTTCTAGGGAAAAATAAATTTTGTAACAATCAGCTGCAGTAGATGGTATCTGAAATGCCAGATGATTGTAGTGTCTGCACTGTCTTGAGTAAGGTGTAATATATTGCTTAGGATCAACATCTTCACAATAACAAGGCAGTCTGAAAGACAGCTATTTCCCCCGCCACTGTAATTCACAGTGAAAGGATTGATGGCATTGGGTGGAAGCACTGAAGTTGTTAAGTATATTTTATAGTCCATGTATGACGACATCAATGAATTTGAAAATCCTTCAAGGAGTTTAGGAGATACAGAGTGGACACAAAATGGAAGGCTCAAACCTTTGACCTTGAGTTGTGAATTTGACCTTGAGCAAACATGGCTGACTCGAGTTCAGCACATCATCGTGATGAGGTGATCATTTAACCCAAGTTTCATGAAAATCCTTCCAAGGGGTTTAGGAGATACAGAGCGGACACAAAATGGAAGGCTCAAACTTCTGGCACAAGGTATATCATAGTTATCAGCATCATGTTCATGTTTAACATAATAAATCAACAGACATTAATAAGATATTAATACAACACTGCAACAAATGATATCATTTATTTACCTTTTTCATTATTTAACTAGAGCTACTTTTGAGAAAAGCGCATGTCTCCCACAACTGCCTAATCATCTAAACACTAAGTCAGTGTTTTTATACTGTTTAGTCACAACAAATATACCTTTGAAGAGTAAAATGGCTGATTTTCAGTAATTCAAGGGCCATAATTCTGAAGTGCCTATGCCAATTTTGCTAGTTATTGAACCCGGGAGAGGAATTATGGTCATACACATTTTGTTTAAGTTTGGTGAAGATTGGATAAAAAATGTTTGGCTTGGAGTGCGGACAAGATGAATGGTTTTTGGTGCATGTTTGAGAATAAGACTTCAGCATTTTTATGAGTCTAGGTGATTCATTAGTTATTGTCAAGGGCCATAATTCTGAAGTGTCTTAACTGATTTGGCTAGTTATCGAACTTGGCCAAGGTCTTATTTGCAAACACATTTTGTTCGAGTTTGGTGAAGATCGGATACGAAATGTTTGACTTAGAGTGCAGACAAGATGAATGGTTTTTGGTGTATGTTTGAGAATGAAGACTTCAGCATTTTTATGCATCTAGGTGATTCATAAATTATTGTCAAGGGCCATAATTCCGAAGTGTCTTGGCCGATTTAGCTAGTTATCGAACTTGGCTGAGGTCTTATGGTCAAACACATTTTGTTCAAGTTTGGTGAAGATCGGATGAGAAATATTCGACTTAGAGTGCGGACAAGATGAATGGTTTTTGGTGCATGTTTGAGAATGAAGACTTCAGCATTTTTATGCATCTAGGTGATTTATAAATTATTGTCAAGGGCCATAATTCCGAAGTGTCTTGACCGATTTAGCTAGTTATTGAACTTGGCTGAGGTCTTATGGTCAAACACATTTTGTTCAAGTTTGATGAAGATCGGATGAGAAATATTTGACTTAGAGTGCGGACAAGATGAATGGTTTTTGGTGCATGTTTGAGAATGAAGACTTCAGCATTTTTATGCATCTAGGTGATTCATAAATTATTGTCAAGGGCCATAATTCCAAAGTGTCTTGGCCGATTAAAATTTAGCTAGTTATCGAACTTGGCTGAGGTCTTATGGTCAAACACATTTTGTTTAAGTTTGGTGAAAATCGGATGAGAAATGTTCGACTTAGAGTGCGGACAAGCTTTGTGACAGACACACACACAGACAGACAGACAGACTGGAGTAAATCAATATGTCTCCCACACCACTGTGTGGTGGGAGACATAATTAATTAACTCACCACTCGCAGAACAAATAAATCAAAAGAATGCACAGCAAACTTATACCTGTATAATAGCTTATCATTTTACCTAAATGTTGTGTTTTTCACTTTTCATATAATGTTTTAATTAAATAAATTGTTCACAACATAATAACTTTAGGCATCGTAATTGCATGCTGCCATCGGTTGTTTTAACTTACCAACTGGTTAATATTAAAAATTGTCAAATAACAGTCATGGCGAAATCCTGTTGGACAGTTGAACCTGCCCGACAAAAAATGGCTAGGTACAAGTGGAGGGTCAGGGTTTCGGACTGTATCTCTGATAGGGCTGGAGTGGGTCAGTTTTTACTACCACTTAAGTGCTTTTTTACAACAGTTTTCTTATGCGCTGCTTCATTCTTCATTACTTCCAGCAAAACATTATAGCATCATGAGCTTTTTAGAGAAACTAGCATATATGAGTGAAGTGCAGCTTGGTAAAAAGTGGGAGTCTAATGAAAAGACTGCAGTGAGTACACAAGATAAACGTATTTCAGTTTATAATAAACAAGTACATAAAATGAACATATCTAGTGGTTTTTGTTTACTCTACAACAGGTTTTCATGCAAACAAGTTTCCATTTGGTCAGACAGGTTATCCTGGGTTGTCTGACTGTTGTTTTGAAACTCTTTCGCCATGACTGAAATAATCGGCACTATACATATGGATCTGAAAAGCAGGGAAAACTTGCTTGCAGTATGTTTAGTTGTATGGATAACAAAAATAATGAGCTTGACTTTCCATGCATGATCGTTGTGTGAATATTAAATTTAAACTAGAGCTGCTTTTGAGAAAAGCGCATGTCTCCCACAACTGCCTAATCATCTAAGTAGTTGTATATGAGTCAACCATGCACCAAGACCTCAACTGCCTTATCAGACTTTCAGTGCTTTGATTATCAAAAACAAGTTTCAAGGGCCATTATTTCTAAGTGCCTGGGCCGATTTGGCTAGTTACCAACTTAGCCGAGGACTTACTGGCAAACACATTTTGTTCAAGTTTGGTGAAGATCGGATGAGAAATGTTCCACTTAAGAGTGCGGACAAGATTTGTGACAGACTTACACACAGACAGCTAGGAGTAAATCAATATGTCTCCCACACCACTCTGTGGTGGGAGACATAATAATCAGTATGACCGTCATGCAGATAAAGAAAATCATCGGCATTACTGTCGTGTGGATAGCCACTAGTTCAAAATATTAGACATGTACATGCTCATTTTACCTTCAACATTCATTAATTTACGTTTTATTTTCACTTTGCATTGTAACGTCTAAACAGGCCCTTATCAGTAGAATGTAGCATTTTCTTACACATAAAATATACGATGTACGCATGTTTAAACAGTTAAACCTGCCGTTATTTATCATATTCTAGTGATATTTTGATAAAATTTACCTTTAAAATCTCTAATACTCAATCAGTCAGGGGTGTAACTGTTTTCAGTTATGTAACCTATTTCAGTTACTTTTTCAAGCATTTTATATTACCATTTTATATATACCTGTATTAGTTATAAAATATAGTTAACTCAGGTAAGTTATTCAAAAGAAGTCTTTTTGCTGTTCTCACAAAGTGACCTTTAAAGTGAAATTAGTAGCAAACAGAGGCTAATCAAATTCTCTTTTAGTCTGAGCATGACCTGATAAGCATAATGGGATAATAATGAGATATTAAGAGTTTTATAGCTTTAAAGCTTCTGCGTAAAACTTTATCAGCCTTGCATAAAAAATTTTACTGCATAGCTGGAAAGATAAAAGGTCAAGTATTCAGGAAATAATTGCATTAGTCACATTCAAAATGAGGAATTGGCACAGGAGGGCTTTGTAATATTTCATGATAACTGAAACAAGTTATGAAATTTTAACCAATAATTCAAATGGGTTATAAACTGCGACAACTTGAAACAGTTACACCCCTGTCTGTCAATTATATGTGAATTGTGTACACTTTTCAATAGACATTCCGCCATTTTGTCTGTACTTTCAGCAGGTTATAATGTAGGGATAATACACGTTTTTTTGTGTATTAACGTCTGCAGAAGCCCGCGGGATTGTTTGTGACCGAGACCGAAGGTCAAAAACATATCCCAAGGGCTTCTGCAGGCGTTAATACACAAAACAAACGTGTATTGTCGCTATTCTTGCATAAAAAAAACAACATTACACGACGACTAAATGCATTGTTTTCATATGTGATGACTTGACGATTCCGGTACATTTTTTATTTACCATTCTTGTTGTTCTTGGAAACGGTAAACATGTTTTAAATATCCATAACCGGGGCACACATAACAACAACACTACTAAAAGCGTGATTTGAAGGTTTTTGAGCATCTTATTTTTATTTTTAGTTATTACAAACGTTACATTACACATAATTTTGCATATAACTAAAAAAACTGATAAACAGGAACACAATTATTTTAAGAATAACAACTTTACATTCGAATTATTTTGAGTACGAACAAACAGAGTACGGATGAGTACGAAGCTAGTGACTAGATTTCGAGGTTTATTATATGAATTCTGTGAACAATCAGGTAAAAACAAACCGACTGATACTAACAAAAATCATTAATATAATACCTAAAAACGGGCAATAGCACAAGTTACACGCGATACTTATTTATTCACAGTTATTTACAATAACTGAACAGACGCTTTGTAAAGGGAGTAAACTCTAAGAGAAGCTAGTGCGTACATTGATGGGGGCAGTACGTTTGGGGTTGGAAACTGATACAGCTAAACATACTATGGATTACATTGTATCTATGATGCTACAAGAAGAGGTTATTATGGAAGAAACAAGATGCAGATGCCAAATATCAGTCTGCGCAGAAATACATACATACTTCCCTGGCAAAGCATTTCAAAAATAAAAATCATGTATTAACAGCACGTGAATTGCCTTGTTTGCACATGATTTTTCTCCCGTTTATACATGGGCGGATCCAGTGAAAAAAGTATTTTTTTGCAAGAATATATTTAGAAGTTACTTAGACAAAAACAATTTTCCACATGAACTATTAGCGAGGTGATCTTCTAGAGGGAAAATATTTTGTCTAAAATTGATTCTAAAAATAAATTGTGTTTACACAACATTTGGAATAGACCAGAAATTTTGTACAGCCTAACACAGATACACAGCAATACATACAGCAGAAAGAAATAAAGTCTATGTTTAAACAAAAAAAGTAAAGTTTTTGGTAATTTTTGACCTAGGCAGTTGAAAAAACGATTTTTTCAGAGTAAGTAGTATTCTTTCACTTTCGATTGTGTTGCATTGTTCATAATTTGAAGATTTACGGTGACACAGAGGTTTGTTGGGCGCTCACTACATCTTATGCATGGCAATCCAATAAGACCTTACATACCCAATAGATGTCAAAATGTAAAAATGTGTTATGTCAGATCTTATTTATAGGACTAGATAGCCTCCGCCTTTGTAGACACTCACCACAAAAGTGCTGTAATACTTCCTAGATTAGTTCTGGCTACCATAACATAACTGACGCTATTTTTATAGTCTGATGGTTGCGTCCAATAAGTTATGGCGTAACCCCATTTGTTTACCTAACCAGGTTGAACTGCAACATCTTCGCACTGACTCTCGCGAGATTTTGATGACGTCAGGTGAATTTGGTAGCACATGGTTATTTTTGAATTTCAGAATCAAATTTTCTTTATATTTAATGAATTTAATTGACTTAAAAATGTAAGAATTTTTAACAAAATTCATAAAATCATACAATAGAAGGTTTAAATTCACAAAAATTTCCATCAATAATGATTCTTTACCGTTAGATTTGTTTTTAAAATGAAAAGTACCTCGATCACGTGACAACTGCAATGGTGGGCAAAATACTGCAGACAGCGGTACCCATTTGAAACTTTTGGGTATAACTTGTTTTCAAATGGTGTTGCATGGTTCATTTTACACCAAATCAGAAGAAAAATGGATTAGATAGATATTAAATTAAAAGGTGAGTCTGTCGCATTTGATTTGATAAAATTATAGTGTGACAGACTTCTGGCACAATTTCTGGTTAGGTTTCAATACGATGTTCATTTCAGCTCAGAGATCCAAAACAGCATATAACATCTCTGAAGCTGAATTGTTTTAGCTATACCTAGATTAGCCTTACTCATTCGGCTAGCCTTACCTGTATCTGCATTTTACTGTTAGGAAAACGAAGACTTTAACCAAAAAAGTCGTAATATACTGATCAGACTTACTTGCTTTAATAAATTAAACATTAATATTCATGTAAAAACTTCATATGGGTTGAATTTAATCCATAATTTTAAATCAGAGATTTAAATCTTAGAGATCTTAGAGATATCTACCCTGACACCGGTTTCAATAACAGCAGACTGCCTATACGACAATAAATTACAGAAATGAAACACAAAATACATTCATAAAATGTCAGTGAGGCAAGTTTATGCTTTAATATATTAATGTCAACATAAATTCATTATCAGAGAATGTGATGTATTAATTACAAATACTTTGTACATGTACCAGAAAACGTTCCCTAAACGGATTTTAATTGGGGATTGATGGTATAAAGGTCGTTGTGAGGCGCGCATGCAATTTGCAGAGCGGAGAGATAAAAGTTGATTTTTCCCCCAAGATATGCAGCAGCAACTGACAGGAAAGCATCAGATTTACTAGAGAACTAGTTTATGCAACAGAACCACTGAAATTTCTGGACCATTTTGCCCAAAACATCGTATTTTTAGGAATTTTTCCTCGATTTTATTGTAAACAATACTACTTCCGGTTGTCAAATTTCATTGTTTACATCTGAAAATGAACCTGAATGACCATTTCCACGAACTATCAGTGACCTAGCTTTGGTTCTTTTTACAGTATTCACCATAGTGGGGTATCTCCATCATATCTTACGTCAAGGACTAGCCTTGTTCACACTATCAGTTACATGTACATTGCCATCCAAAAATGAACAGTATTCGGACATACAGAATATTCGGATAACACTCGCTGGTGATTGCCACCCTAACCCAGGCCCTAACTACAAGTTTCCCTGTGGTGTTTGCAGTAAACCATGTAAGTCCAACCAGAGAGCTACCGCATGTGATTCCTGCGACACTTGGTACCATACCAGATGTATGAACATGCCAGAAGCTGTATACCAAGGTATCACATCCAACGTCACATGGATATGTTTTACATGCGGCATCCCAAATTTCTCTACATCCTTATTTGAAACATATGTTTCAGACACACAAGCCACATCAATCATGACCGAAAACTCTACAGTATCCTATCCAACTACTCGGACGGACAGCCTCCATCAACCGGAATGGTCAGCCCGAGATCTACTAGGACATCGAGCCTTAGCTCCCTTGACAGCTCTATAGGCTCACCACAGCTCACTTCATCCCCAAGAGGACCAATGAAGAAATCTGGACGCAAGCCTAACACACTCAGAGTATTGACTGTGAACTTCCAAAGCATTCGAGCGAAGAAGTCGGCGTTCTGGCTACTACTGAGTGAGTTAAACCCAGACATTATCATCGGCTCCGAGACATGGCTACATCCCGGCATACATGAAAGGGAGGTTGTTCCGCCTGGATACAACATCATCTCTAGACTAGACCATTCAACTGATCCCCATGGAGGCGTTATAATAGCTGCCAAGGAAAATATATCCGGATGTCAGCTCCCCATACAGACCTCAGTTGAATTCACAGTAGCATCATTCACCTGCTCCGACAAAGAACCGCTCATAATTGGTGCGCTATACAGACCACCAAGTAGTGACCAGACTTACATGGAAGAGCTCTGCGAGAATATCAGAGGACTACACCAGCAGTATCCAAGATCCACCATCTAGGTTGCAGGAGATGCGAATCTACCAGACATTGACTGGAGCAACAACACAGTCACAGGGTCCAACTACAACCACGCCCTTAGTGAATTATTCCTGAACACCATGTATGACACCAGCTCAGAACAAACTGTCAGTTTCCAACGCGGGGATACAACACACTGGATGTTTTTCTAACAAACAGACCCTCTCTTGTAAGCAAGACCAAACCCATGCCAGGCCTTAGTGACCACGACATATTATTCACCGAGGCAAAAGTCCTTGCTCCAAGGAAGAAGCCAACAAAGAGGAAGATACTTCTCTGGACACGGGCCAACCTACCGGAAATGAAATCAAATACCAAATCATTCTCGGATTCATTCACAACTTCACACAACATTGAAACTGACATTAACCAACTCTGGAACAAAATTTCAGCCTTTTGTACCAACATAATTGATAGCGATATTCCATCGAAGATGTCATCTGCTCGTTTCCACCAACCCTGGATCACCCAGAAGATCAAGCGTCTCTCACGTAAGAAGAAGAGAGCCCACCGGAGAGCCAAGAAGAGTGGAAACGCAGAGGACATACAATGCTACAAACAACTCCAGAAGGAAGTCCAGTATGAGAGCAGACAAGCCCGTAGCAGCTACGTCAATGACATGGTTTCACTGGAGTCTGGTAAAGCCAACCCCAAAAAACTCTACACATATATTAACAGCCAGAAATGTGATAGCAGTGGGGTTCCCCTACTGAAAAAAGATGGGATTGCATACAGTGATGCCAAAACCAAATCCACCATCTTGAATGATCAATTTTGTGACGTATTCACCAAAGAAGACCTGTCCAACATGCCGTCTATGGCTGGCAGCCCGAGTCCTCAAATGAAATCGTTCACCATACATGGGGGAGGAGTACTTAAGTTACTAGAGAATCTCAACCCACACAAGGCCCAGGGTCCAGATGCCATCCCATCCCGTTTCATCAAGGAATGTGCAGCTGAGATCACTCCAGCACTCACCCTAATCTTCCAAGCCTCCCGGCACCAGGGAGAGGTACCAGATGACTGGAAAAAGGCTCTTGTCACGCCAATCTTAAAGAAAGAAGACAAAAGCAACCCAGCGAACTACCGGCCGATCTCCCTTACATCCGTTTGTTACAAAGTAATGGAACATATTATCCACAGTCAGGTCATGCAACATCCTGATGCCCATAACATACTATCAGATGCCCAGCACGGATTTCGGAAAAGACGATCCTGCGATAGCCAGCTGATAGTCACCCTCCAAGACCTAGCATCAGGAATCGATGAAGGGGAACAGATAGACGCCATCTTGCTGGACTTCAGCAAAGCCTTTGACAAGGTCCCGCATCAGCACCTGTCCCTTAAACTGCGCCACTATGGTATCCATGGCAACACCCTGAAATGGATACAGAGCTTTCTGTCCAACAGAACCCAGAGGGTCATCGTAGAAGGACAACAGTCACATTCAGCCAATGTCTCCTCTGGTGTCCCCCAGGAAACTGTACTGGGGCCCCTGTTGTTCCTCGTGTACATTAACGACCTACCGCAGAAAGTCTCATCCACATCACGCCTGTTTGCCGACGACAGCCTCCTCTATCGGAAGATCCGCACTGTCCAGGACACCCTGTTACTACAAGAAGACCTTGATCGGCTACAGCAGTGGGAATCTGATTGGCAGATGTCATTTAACCCTGCCAAATGCAGTCATACGCATCTCCAGGAAAAGAAATTTCATCAAAGCCTCGTATTCCATCCATGGCCATGACCTGAACTTCACCAAAACCGGAAAATACCTTGGAGTGACCATAGCAGACAACCTGGCCTGGAATGCCCACATAGAAGACAACAGGGCTCCAGATAAGATGCGTATTAGCATAAATTACGCTTTGAAATAATGCATATACGCATGTCTGATAATTTTTAAGCGTATAAAAACGTATATGAAACAACAGATACGCACGCAATGACTTTTTATTGGCGTAAACAAAATCTGAATCGTCCGGATGCTTTATGTAACAGAGCATAGTCGGCATTAATTCTCCCACATTGAATGGTACTCTATAAACCTAGGTTAAACTATTTTTTACACTCAATGGCTGCGTATATCAAATACTTGGGAATTAATATTGATGGTACGGTAGTGTATTTTAAAGCGGTGTCTATTTAAAATATCAACTTCCGGTGCGGAATAAACAAAAATTTCTCTTTCTAAGAATGTATAAGTGAACAAACACTCTACGCATTCTTTAAACCAACAAAACTGATCCCCAAAACAAAGCTAAAGGTATATTGAATATTCTATTTTATTCGGTAGTGAGTGTGAAGCCAAAGCAAGCCAAGGGAAAAAAAGAAGCAAAAACTTAAATTTTTAAATTATGATTTTCCTCCAATCCGTCACAAATATGGGACCTTGCAGCTTATACGGATAAATGATGAATATCACGTCTGAAACCTAAAAAAGAAAGTTCTCTTTCTCAGGAGTGATTTCTGGAACATCATGCTACATTATAAATTCACTGACTGAATTATCAATATTGTCCAAAATTTGACTTTAAGCAAAGAAAAACAACCAGCACTAGTGAAACATGAAATGCTTTTCAATTACAATTTAGCGTTTGCTGTCACCTCCGCTTGTTGCATACATGTGATAAGTTCAGAATCCCAAAACTGGAGGTTTGCCATTTTTCAGCTGGAGTTGGGGTCTCAAAACTGGAGGTTTTTTATCGACATAAATTAAGCGCGCGGACACATAACTTAGAGACAAAATCCAATATTTTTGGCCACACAATAATGTATACACCAGAAGAAACAATCCTCATAACTCTTGATTTGAATTTTGACAGCGTTATGCCACTTTTTAACTTACATTTTTTTGTTAAAGTTTTATATAATGTCTAATATCTCTGTTACATTCAAAGCTATTGACTATTATGCCCCTTTACTGGCAAAGCTTTAATTGCTCCTTTTACTGGCAAAGCTTTAATTCAGAGTCAATCACTAAGAAAAGTCGAGCATGCTGTCTTACAGAAGCTCCCTCTTGTTCTAAATTTAAACTTTCTTTAAAGATTAAATTTGTAGAAACAAAGTCTGAATTTAGGTCTGAAATGGTGGTGAACATGCATTAACATTATTCAACTCGAGGACTGAAAAAAAACGAAGCTCTAAATTGGTCTGAACACAACACAAATTCCTTACCCCACCCACTTTCGTATAAAAATACTGATGATTTTGACATGAAAAATAGAGAACAGAAATGCATCAACATGTATTTACACTTACCAAAATAATGTAGATTGATGTTATCAAATAAATGAGTGTGTATTTTCATCCAATTTTCAATGAAATAAATCCGATTTTAGTAAGAAATTAATCTGGTAAACATTGGAAGAAAATGGCGTAACTGCAAAAGGGGAAATAACACTCCTGTTCTAAAAATAGTAATGGGTTGGTTTTTCCAACAATTATTTATGTGATTTTATTACCGAACAAAACTTTTCTTTGAATAATTAAAATTCATTTCAGTTATTTCTTATGACTGGGAGTTTTTTGCTTCAAATTGGTAAAAAAATTGAGAATGGACCGATATTCGGCCCCGTGAGACAGGTGGAAAAGGCTCGGCTTGTCTAATCCCTTATCAAAACAAACAATTAATAATTCACCTGTGAAAAACAAGTACTATTTCCTCCAGCTACATGCGTGTCAAACATGTATAATACACAACAGTCGTACCGGTGACACTGATTTATTGTGTAAACATGTTTGGCACTCCACTCCTCGGTAATTATCAACCCAGTCATAATACAATTTATTTTTTTTTTGAAAAGCGGGAGAAATATGGTTTTGGTCGGGAGACGGGAGGCAAGGTGAAAAAATCGGGATTTTGACCCTCCCGCGCGGGAGATCACATGTATGGCTTGTTGCTACGCAACACGATACGCTGAAGGGCCCGGATATCCGACCTGATCAACTGAAACTAAACTGCAAACAAATGCATGGGTGTTACACCCAATAAATATGTTATAAAACTGATTTCTGTTTTTTTTACATTTATAAATTTTCACGAGTAAAATTACTTCTAGTCAATTTCAGATTATACCATTTTACTCATTCACAAAAAATATGTTGAGTAAATACTCATTGGCCAAAAAAATTATCTGGAGCCCTGAGACAAGATGAGAAAGGCCAACAACACCCTAGGCTTTCTCCGCAGAAACCTGATCAGGTGCCCTAGAAACACCAAGGCCCAATGCTATACCAGCCTAGACTAGTCAAGCTCATACTGGAATATGCCTCGCCAGCCTGGGACCCGCATACCAGCAAGGACATCACCCAGCTGGAAGGGATACAGCGTAGAGCAGCTCGCTTTGTAATGGGCGACTACAGAACCACCAGTAGCACCAGTGGAATGATCCAGAAACTCGGCTGGGACACGCTACAGCAGCAGCGGACCGATGCAAAGCTGGTTATGATGTACCGGATTACCAACGACCTAGTTGCCATTCCCCGGAATACATATCTACACCCAGCAGCACTGTCCACCCGTGGCCATAGCCAGAAGTACATGCTACCCTTCTGTAGAACTGACGTGAACCGCCACTCGTTCTTCCATGCTGGCATCCGTTGCGGAACCAGCACCCAGAGTCCATTGCGATCGCCCAGACCTTGGAGTCCTTCAAGGCTGGGGTAGACAGACACCCAAACTAGGGTTTTTTTTATCAGCTTTTAACCATTTTTACTTGCACGCTGCGCCTCACAACGGCATTGTACAGTCACATATGTGATGTTGCTCCAGAGAGGGCCCAGCATATTATTGGAAGAAGAAGATTTCCTAACAGAAATATGCAGAATAAGTTTGGATGTGACGGAGACAGCAACAGTCACAGTGCTACATTTTGAGATACAGTTAGTATATAATATATAGGTTGTACATAAGGTGTCAAAGTGGTACATAAAAGACCTGGTACATAAAGTGACTGGTACATAAGGTGTCGCACCCCCAAGTTATACAAGTAGACTTAAAATGTCACGAAAACATGTTACAATCCAATAAAACAAAGTCCTAAAATGACATGCAAGTACGGAATCTGGACGATGATGACATGGCTTAGAAGCATTCAACATCCATAGTCAATAGAACTAAGATTAAACAAGTATACTATATTAAAATTAAAAAATACAGATTGTTTACATTTTATGACGCACCACGTGTTTTATGTAGATGTCGCAAATCATAATGTATCCAACTTCGTAGGTAATCGACTATTTTGCTAAATGTAGAAAGAAAAGCATCAAAATAGTCTTAAGAGTGTAATACATATTTCTTTTTATTTGGAATATCTATAACTTGCATAAATACCAAATGGGTTGAAACAAATCGGTGACGAAAACTAAATGCCACAAAGCAGTCTCTGTCACTGTATATGGGAAACGAAACATTTTTTGAAAATTTAAAGTAAAGGCTACTTATGGCGAAAGAAGGAAGGTGGTTGTTATACTGATTGGTTATTTTACATGCAGTCAAACTTGTGTTTGTCTGTCCAAAACTTTGTATTTATTATATCGTATATGACGCCAGTGTAAGATGAGTAGTTCTCGGATAGTTTGACAAGATACTGAAAAGGGCCGTTTATGTAAATTAATGAAATATGAAGAAATGATGAAATAATTTTTCCAACAAAAAGCACATGGAAGTCACTTTTATGATCATATGTAGCCCTTTCTGATCGGCGCATTTTATGCATTATGACTTTTATTTTGTCCACAGACACTGGGTGTAGAACACACTGCGACTACGCACCTGTGTAACATTTTTTCATCATCAATGTAAATTCAGGCGCAGACATTAAAAAATGTTTGATCGAAAATTCTTGTACACCCACCTTGAAAAATCATCCCATGTTTTACATTTTCCCAACTTCCCTACAGAATTTTGGTTTTCTTCAATACAGTACATATCTTTCTTCAAGATGATTTTCATGATATACTTCACTGGCAGGGAGACATACTGTACCAGTTTTGAGACCAGCATAGATGTTGTCATGGGATGACTTTTTGTAATTAAGTACTCTTTATCTGTTACCAGCACAACTACCAAATTTGTTTTAAGAACTTTTAGTACTGTCATAAATAAAGTCTGCAAGAAGAGGGGCTTAAAAAGAACCTAGTCTTTACTACAGAGCCCAAAATCATCCTACAGGTATGATATTACTTGAACTTCACTGCTGTCGCCAAAATACGTGAAAAAGTTGACAATTGTCTAAAATTCGATGTTTATTTATCATACGATGCCGGAAGCCACAGCTTACATAGTCGAAAGATTTTGTAAATGGAGCGAAGTGAGATAACAATTGCAAAATTTCTCGCATATTGTGTTGACAGCAGTGAAGATCAAGTACTGTCACTTTCATCATCGTGAAGAGTAATGCGTACTTTATCTAAGGACACCAGAAATATACTGGAAAGTTGCTAAAAGAAAAACACGGACAGATGTTTGAGGTATACTATATGTATGAAAAATTTCTGTGAGTTTTTATGCTAGTGAGAGATTCTCAGCATTCCCATTCATGCAAAAATCCGCGTAAGTCACGCATAAAAGGTCACTTGCACGCAAGTTTTAAAATTCCACGGGTACAATGTACGCGTAAAAAATCTGACAGAAAATACATTGTTCGTCGATAAAGAGCCGAAATTCAAGTAACCAGACATTATTTTTGATCCGTACACGCAAATTACCGCAATACACACTTTGACAATTTGCTACATGTCAAGACGAGTTGAATTTACATGCCGATAGCATAATTTAAGCTCCGCCTACTCCAGGTACTTGTGAGATTTTCGCGAGAACTGTGACAGCGAATCAAATAATCTGTAAAACTAGACGTGATAGTATTCAGCCAATCAACGACGCAGTTGCATCTTTGACACTTTCTGATAATTGTCAACATGTGCGAGTGCAGAAACAACAATTTTGGACGTTTTTATGCCCCCGAAGGGAGGCATATAGTTTTTGAACCGTCTGTCGGTCTGTCAGTCTGTCCGCAATTTTCGTGTCCGGTCCATATCTTTGTCATCGATGGATGGATTTTCAAATAACTTGGTATGAATGTGTACCACAGTAAGACGACGTGTCATGCGCAAGACCCAGGTCCGTAGCTCAAAGGTCAAGGTCACACTTAGACGTTAAAGGATAGTGCATTGATGGGCGTGTCCGGTCCATATCTTTGTCATCCATGGATGGATTTTCAAATAACTTGGCATGAATGTGTACCACAGTAAGACGACATGTCGCGTGCAAGACCCAGATCCGTAGCTCAAAGGTCAAGGTCACACTTAGACGTTAAAGGATAGTGCATTGATGGGCGTGTCCGGTCCATATCTTTGTCATCGATGGATAGATTTTCAAATAACTTGGCATGAATGTGTACCACAGTAAGACGACGTGTCGCGCGCAAGACCCAGCTCCGTAGGTCAAAGGTCCTTAACTCTAACATCGGCCATAACTATTCATTCAAAGTGCCATCGGGGGCATGTGTCATCCTATGGAGACAGCTCTTGTTTCAATAAGTTGTTGAATAATTAAGTGGTCAGCTGGCATCCACTACACAATTATTTGGTCTCCATTGTAAAAGAAAGACTCGTAAGCTGCTTGTTTATTAATATTTACAAAATGACCGGTTGCGGACTGACTTTCATCGGGCAATTTTTCTTTTTATTTGAGTCTGATACTGTTCATGCTAAGTAAGTATTACCCGCCGAGTTTTTATTTTATAACATTTTTTTTGTTGCTATAATGTTGCAGCAAGATATAGCAGCCCAAAAAATGTTATAAAAACTCGGCGGGTGATACTTATCAGCGTCTGCTTGAATTTTTGAAAACGTTTTTTTTTTTTTTTTTCAGAACTATGGAATAAAGAAAAACTCTTTGCATGGAAAATGATTATCTAAGAAAATGAATGGTCACATCAATAGTTTTTATCCATATTGAAACAAGAAAATTATAGCCATCTTTTCAAATTGCTTCACAAGCTTACTGGGTGTGAATGGTGTGTGTGTGGTGGTGGGGTGGGGGGGGGGGTGTATACTGAGTTAGAAATGATGTTCATAAATTTCTATTTTTCAACTAGAAGTCTCTTCACTTTTCTATAAGGAGAAGTGACTTTTAGCTGTATCCCTATGGTGCATGTGTAAAACAAACCACTGTCATTAACACAGGCTGAATAAAAGTGTCACTTCCCATATACTTCTTTATAATTTTGTTTCAGTTGGAACATTCTTTTCAGTTTGTATGGTTTGTACCCAACTTTTTTATCATGTACCCACATTTTCTAAAGTATGTGGGTACATGTACCCACTTTTCAAAAAGTCAGTGGGAATGCTGGATTCTATATTTTTTAAGACTAGTTCAAATAAGTTTAATACTGTTTGTGTGATTAGTGTCTTGATCTGGATATATAATAATGCAGGGTTCTAGCCAGGATTTTCTGAAGGCATGTTGCAGAAGGATATTTTTGACGGGCAAAGGGGTGGGTGCGGGAGGGGTGTCCCCTCGCGCATGGGGGGTATGGGGGTTACCCCAGAAAATTTTGTGTTACTACAACTCATTTTGGTGCATTCTGGTGCATTTCAGAGTGAAAAACATAGTGGTATTTTCAGTGATTAATAAGAATCATTTACATGTACAACAAGAAAAGATATTAGGTCATAAAAATCCTATGGAGTTTATTTGTTGAATGACAAAAGTTCATTAATTTTATGTTGCTAAAATGTTCCTTTACTATTTATTGTACATAAAACAACACAATTTTAGCACTGCACACATATCTATTTGTATTTTTAAGTTTATTTCTTCTATTCCTACGGAGTTTATTTGCTGAAAACTTATCCATTTTAAGTTTTTGAAAATGTCAACTGTTTGTTGTACATACATGTAAACACAATCTGAGACTGTCATCCAGGGAAACGCCGGTTTCGATTTTGGATCAGTGCCTGATTTCCTTTGGCCATTTGGCGTGGCTGGGAGGGATTCTGAAATTGTGAACGTGGCCGAGTGGTAAAGGTCGCTGGCTTCAAAACACTAGCCCCTTATCGTTGTGGGTTCGAGCCTCACTCGGGGCGTTGAATTCTTCATGTGAGGAAGCCATCCAGCTGGCTTACGGAAGGTCGGTGTTTCTACCAAAGTGTCCGTTCGTGATGAAATAATGCACGGAGGGTATTTCAAACTTTTCTTTGAAAGTGACGACAGAAAACATTAATTCTTGCTTTGCCTTTTCGATGTTCCGCCCGAGAAAACACATTTCATACATGTAAAAAACATTAATATTACGGCGATAATTGTTCAAAAGCATTTTACCATGCTGCACAATTTTTGACTTAATTCTTTACATTGTCTTTCCTTGATTGCGAAAAATATTCGGACGATAATTGTTGAATCATCTGTCATTATATCTAATGACATGTATAATCTTAAAACTTGCGAAAACAGTCACTTTCATGTACACATCAGAAGATACCGCCTGTCAACGGATTTAAAGGCGGAGCTACGATGAAATTTACGTCACACGTTCCACACATAGGAAGCTGTCATTGGTTTATCGGTTATCTTAACTGGCATCGCTTTACCTAAACTATTGGGTAAGCACGTGGAAGCTTTTCGAATACACTATCGGATTAATCGGGGTGTTAATGACATGTCGCTTCGGCAATTAAGGGATGACGGGGGAAATAAGGGATGTCGAAAATACAACTTAAAGTCTGAAGGCATGTCGCATGCGACAGGCGATAATAGCCTGGCGAGAACCCTGTAATGATCAGGGTTTCCGCTACAATTCACCAAAGTCGCCAGTGGCGAAAAAATAAAAAAGTGGCGAAATCTTTTTTTGCCGTAAATGTATTTTTTTATAATCTATTTCTTTGTCTAAAGAACTCTCCATCTAGCCTAAAAATCAATATTACCCGTTGCCGTTTCCATTCATAATACACAATACACAGCGCCGTGTCATCAACCAAAGGATAAGCATGACATCCATTACACAATAGTGTATTCAAACGCTGCCACGTGCCTCTCGATCTTTGACTTTAGTCTAAACATCCGATAAACCAATGACAGCTTTGGATGTAGAACGCATGACATATTTTATCAGCAAAATTATATTTGAAATATAATACCAGTGACCCCCACCCCCAGTTAGCTGAGAAGTAACCTATACTCATCAAAGATGCACCCTACTGTTTTGGCAAAGGAGTAATATTTTCTCAAAATTTAGACCCAGAAACGCACCCAAGGCCACCATTTCATACCTGTATTTCATAATTTTCAAGGGGGAAATACAATAGTGCTAATATTCATATTATTCTGTTGGCAAAATATGACTATTTAATTTACTCTTATGCTAAAAATATCTCCTGAAAAAATTACCCCTCCAATACTATCTCATAAATTGTGATGCTGTAGACATCATAACTTCATATGACTCAAAGAAACAGGACTTATTTCTAAAATAATTAAAAATGGAAGACTGTAGCAATCTGTTATCCCGAAAAATAATTATTTTGAAAGTGTCCCAAAATATGGACACAATCATCATCCTCCAGACCAGTGTTGAAAGTGAAAAAAAAAAACATCAACAATTATCGGTAATCATTCTGATGATAAACTAATTAATTGGCCTCGTTTTCATCATCAATTAACACCCCCTCAAAGAGCTAAAAGAAGTGTGTCGGTTATTGTGGCATCTGCAGTGGAGATCAAAGAGGTATAGTTTCCCCGAGATTGTCATTGCATTACGTCATGTTTTCGCGCCATGTGACACATCACTGTCTGATCGTACTTTCTCGATTCCTTTAATTGTTGAGAAGAAATCAGTAAAAAAGTTTTTTCTTTAATTTTTTAAAAGCGAATGTGCAATATCCAAAATAAACTGACATGTAAATGTGTCAGACCGTGAACGATGATGACCTATTTGCCCTCAAGAAATTTACATTATTATTTGAGAAGAATATCTAACAAAGTGTTGTGTCAAAAAATATATGTACGAAGAATCATTTAAAACTTACTAAAAATAGCAACGACATCATACTGCTTCATTTTAAAACCACATTTCTATTTACGTTCATGAGGTCACGTAACCTATTCTGCCGTGCTAACAGAAATCTGTTTGCCAAAAAATCGTTTTACTCCATGTATTTAAATTGCTGCCGCTTTTTCATTATTTAAGATTTTTTAATTGTGTTTTTTGTACTTTCTGGTCAAAAGTCTGAATTTTATTACCATAGTATGTACCGTTTATTTACTTTATAAAGGAAATAAATAATCAAGATCGCGCTGTTTGAAATTTTACAAAACATTATATGAAAATTTGATTGTTTTTAAAGAATTTTGCCTACATTCCTGTCGATATCTTATTAAAATTGTTATAGAATTTAAACTGTATTAGTTCTCAAGCGGTGTTGAAAATCTGAAGCGATTATATTAAAAAATGAATGCACTACGCACGTTTTTTGTGTTAAAAGTAACTGCGATGTAAATTAAGTATTACGATAGGGCGCACATGCTTGTGGAATGGAAAATTACCAGCATGACGTTTTGATATTTTTACGATTCGCTGGTAAATAATTAATTCCAGTCAATCCAGGTAATTTTGCCTGATGTAATTACTCAATTTGGTAAAGTTACCACGTAAAAACCACTCGCCCGATCGGTGGAGTAGTCCATTCGTGCTGTCCTGACTTTAACTCGCCAATGCTTATAACTGTAGAATGCCGTACTAAGGCAAAATTAAGTTTCGTTTTGTGAATTCTCCGATATGGGTACGATTTCCCCCTCTATTTTTCACTTTTAAGGGTTTTATTTTATTTGCAGACCGTGACTGAAAATTGGTTGACCGTCGGTCTACCCAACTTTTGATAGTGGATCTGCCGATATTTTGGTTGCGTCGGTCCAACGGTCCACCGCTAAGGTCGAGGCCTGACTAATCAAATAAAATTGTTGAAATTTGCTCCCGCCTTTCAATAACAGATGTTGTTCATACAAGTTTTTTTCTACACTGATACCTTTCGTTCAGTAAACATTGTGTAACAGGCAAAGTTCATAGTTTTGCAGACAGACATAGCTTCGGGCCGTTTTTGCCAATTAGAGATTTTCGGGGCCACAATTAATCTTTTGTCGCAAATGGCTCAAGCGCAACCGACAGCGTGACCCCTGAACAAGTGGTACAAACATGATAATAGGCTGCTCTTCTACGAATTGTTTATCAATTAACGTTTACACATTGATCAATAAACACCTTTCATAATGAAGGACATTATTGTACTAAATACAAACCACGAGATGACCACGTGTCAGTCGGCGCGTGGCGTGATTGACATCTGTCAGTAGCTAATTAGTATATGACGCTCCGCCTACTGCCATACTTCCGCTTGTTGTGGCGAACAGTATTGAAATTCACCGAGATTTTGATTGACAAGGGGCAGAACTTTTGAACTCGATATGCATCAAAGAAAACTTCTCGATTTTCGCGGGTGAAAACCCGGAACCTCGAGACTACCAACAAACAGGCTTTTCGCCATGTTGTTTCACGTCGACGGAACCAGGAACGTTCGTTACTATGCGCAACGAGGTCGGGTACAACTAAATTATCCCTATAATCAATAAAGATATGATCAGAATCTCGAATTTCGGCCCATAAAAAAATTGCGGTCGGCGGTAAAAACTTACGGTCGGTCGGGTTACAGGAAACAGACATATTTTTTTTTTAGGCCTAATAACTTACCGATGTTGTTAGAGATGCACACATGCATTTAATTCACTCCTTCTATTTAATACCTATAGATGAATTAAGATTATGACAACAATGTTGTTTATTGTATAGTTATATATGACATTCTCCTTTGCTTATGAATGTATTCATTCTCAACATAAAGCAGTGCAATATTGCCAATAAGTCAAAAATGATATTTAATACGGTATCTCCCCATTTAAACGCCCCCTCCCACCGTATATCTAATACAAAAATGACTTACCAGCTTTGAGGGGGTGAAAATTTTACTTCCAATAAGTCAGGCAAAGAGTAACCCTTTGAAGAAGGAGGGGTGTATTGTTTTGCAGATGTCTGTCGGTCTGTGGGTATGTAGACCAGTTGGTTTCCGGATGATATCTCAATAACGTTTGGGCCTAAGATAATGAAAATTGATAGGGAGGTTGGTCATGACCAGCAGACTATTGATTTTGAGGTCAATAGGTCAAAGATCAAGGTTACAGTGACCCGGAACATTTAAATGGTTTCCGGATGATAACTGAAAAACACTTCTATTTATGTCCCCCTTTTAATTAGAATTTTGTCTCCCACACCACTGTGGTGGGAGACATATTGATTTAGTCCTGTCTGTGTGTGTGTCCGTGTGTGTGTGTGTCTGTCACAAATCTTGTCTGCACTTGTCGGCCCAGGCACTTCAGAATTATGGCCCTTGAATTACCGAAAACACTGATGCCAGTGATACTGTGTGTATCATACAGGTCTTGGTGCATGGTGCATGGTTGACTCAGATACATAAGTGAGAAAAAATGCTAATCTAGATGATTAGACAGTTGTGGGAGACATACGCTTTTCTCAAAAACATCTCTCGTTTAAGGTTAATTTTGATGCACTTTCACATCTCAGTTATTACTAAATGGATTTGATTCAAACTTAAAATAGTTGTTTCACCTTATCACTCACATCATATGACTCAAGGTCCATAACTCTGGTACCAATATTTCATGAATTATCCCCCCTTTTAACTTAGAATTTCAGGTTGAAATTTTGATGCACTTTCACTCTATATCAGTTATTACTAAATGGATTTGATTCAAACTTAAAATAGTTGTTCTGCCTTATCACCCACATCATATGACACAAGGTCCATAACTCTGGTACCAATATTTCATGAATTATGCCCCCCCCCCCCCCTCTTTTACTTAGACTTTCAGGTTAATTTTGATGCATTTTCTCTATATCTTGGCTATTACTAAACGGATTTGATTCAAACTTGAAGTTGTTATTCCACATCATCACCCACATCATATGACACTGTTGTTGTATTTTGGTGCAGAAATAAACGCCCCTTTCGTGCAAAATGTAACGCCCCCGGGGGCGCTTAAACGGGGGGATACGGTATTCCAATGTTCACTGTTCATGTTTGGAAGAAAAAATATTGAACAGTCATTTGACCTAGAACCTTCAAATTTCATAGGATGGTAGGGCATATGGGGTAGATGACCCCTATTGTTTTTGGGGCCACTCCATCTCTCTATCAAGGTTATAGGGGCCTGAACATGGAAAACTGTTTCCAATCAATAACTTGAGAGCCACTTCACTCAGAATGTTGAAACTTCATAGGATGATTAGGCATGCAGAGTAGACAGGCTTTTTTTTCGGCCGTTTTTATAGCCGTTATTCGGCTATATTCCCAATGCCAAAAAGTATGTATTTTTCCCAAAATGAGTGCAAAAATTCCCAGTCTACAATCTGAAAAAAATTTCATCAAAATTGCACAACTATTGACCAAATTATGGACAATTTTGTAATGGAAGTATGTTAAAGAGGTTGTACAAAGTGAAACAAGTGCATGAGGAAGTGCTTAAACACATTCTTACTATATCCTATGGGTCTAAACATTTCCCAATTTGGAACATTTACGCGTCAAAATTCCCAATTTTGGGGGTATAGGCTATGTTCCCAAATTTGCTAGAAAAAACCCTGGTAGAAGACCCATTTTCACTCGATCAGAGGTCAAGGTCACATGCCTGAACAGGAAAAAAAGTTTCCAGTCAATAACTTGAGAACCACTTGACTCAGAACATTGATACTTCATAGGATGATTGGACATACAGAGTAGTTGACCCCTTATGAATTTGGGTTCGCTTGATCAGAGGTCAAGGTCACAGGGGCCTGAACATGGAAAACCATTTCTGATCAATAATTTGAGAACCACTTAACTCACAACATCGAAACTTCATAGGATGATTGGACATACAGAGTAGTTGACCCATATTGATTTTTGGGTCACTTGATCAGAGGTCAAGGTCACAGGGGCCTGAACATGAATAAGTTTCTGATCAATAACTTGAGAACCACTTGACCCAGAATGTTGAAACTTCATAGGATGATTGGACATGCCGAGTAGATGATCCCTATCAGTCACTAAGCAAACCATCAGCGTCTCTTTGACTTTCGCTCCAGTCCCCTATTGACATCTTGCCTGTTACTACCATGCTTTGGGGGAGATATGTGCTTTTCTACAAAAGCATCTTCTAGTTTCATAACAATTTTATGTTTTGTAGATCCTACAGAAGACGTTCCAGATCAAGATCTAAATCAAGGGATAGGAAACGTAAAAGATCAAGGTCAAAAGAAAGGCGAAGGTCAAGGTCAAGAGATAGAAGGTCAAAGTCAAGGGAGAGAAGACGTTCAAGATCACGAGAAAGGAAAAGATCAAGATCACGAGAAAGGAAGCGCTCTAGATCTAGGGAGCGCAAAAGATCTAGGTCAAGAGAGCGGAGGAGAAAGGATGATAAAAGGAGATCAAGATCTAGGGAAAGAAGGTCTGAAGTTTAATGTTAAGTTTAAGAGCTGTAATAAACATACTCTCTACTTTTAACTTGTGTTAAGGCGCAAAGGTATAATTATTACAGAGAAAAAATGTATGTGAATATAGTATAAAATTCCACTATCTTAGCTGTTACTGTCTTGTCTTTCTAAGGCATATCAGACAGACAAAATTTTAATATTTATGTGAAAAATTGTCTTGAAATTAAAAAGACAGAAGCAAGTCCTTATATATTGAAAGTTACTCATCACTTATATCCAAATAAAATGGTTCTGTATTTTAATGTTTTAAGAAGTTTGAGATGGAAAACAAGTTTTTGAACATTTTAGGAAGAGATCCCGTTCCAAAGATAGGTCAAAAAGCAAGTCACCTTCGAGGTATGCTGAAGGAGCTCTAAGGGTTAAAGATGAACCCCTTGATAAGGTATATTTTTAGCTTGACTTTTCAAAGAATAGTGTAGCTATTCTACTCACCCTGGCATCAGCATCACCCTTTGGTTAAAGTTTTGCATGCAAGTACATATGGCTATCATATAAAGGCATTAGCTTTGAAACTTATTTTTAGCTCACCTGAGCCAAAGGCTCATGGTGAGCTATTGTGTCCGCTCAATGTCCAGCGTCCGTCGTGCATCGTCCGTCTGTCAACATTTCCTACAAAAATCTTCTTCTTGAAAACCACTGGGCAGAATTACACCAAACTTCACAGGAATGACCCTTGGGTGGCCCCCTTTCAAAATTTTTCAAAGAATTGAATTCCATGCAGAACTCTGGTTGCCATGGCAACCGGAAGGAAAAACTTTAAAAATCTTCTTGTCCAAAACCGCAGGGCCTAGGACTTTGATATCTGGTGTGTAGCATCATCTAGTGGTCCTTTACCAAAATTGTTCAAATTATCCCCCTAGGGTCAAATATGGCCCCGCCCTGGGGGTCACATGGTTTATATAGACTTATATAGGGAAAACTTTGAAAATCTTCTTGTACAAAACCACATGGCCTAGGGCTTTGATATTTGGTATGTAATATCATCTAGTGGTCTTCTACCAAGATTGTTCAAATTATCCCCCTAGGGTCAAATATGGCCCCGCCCTGGGGGTTACATGGTTTATATAGAGTTATATAGGGAAAACTTTGAAAATCTTCTTGTACAAAACCACATGGCCTAGGCCTTTGATATTTGGTATGTAGCATCATCTAGTGGTCCTCTACCAAGATTATTCAAATTATTCCCCTAGGATCAAATATGGCCCGCCCCGGGGGTCACATGGTTTATATAGAGTTATATAGGGAAAACTTTGAAAATCTTCTTGTACAAAACCACATGGCCTAGGCCTTTGATATTTGGTATGTAGCATCATCAAGTGGTCCTCTACCAAGATTGTTCAAATTATCCCCCTAGGGTCAAATATGGCCCCACCCCAGGGGTCACATGGTTTATATAGAGTTATATAGGGAAAACTTTGAAAATCTTCTTGTACAAAACCACATGGCCTAGGGCTTTGATATTTGGTATGTAGCATCATCTAGTGGTCCTCTACCAAGATTGTTCAAATTATCCCCCTAGGGTCAAATATGGCCCCGCCCCGGGGGTCGCATGTTTTACATAGACATATAGGAAAAAAAGTTTAAAAATCTTCTTGTCTGAAACCACAACACTTAGACCTTTGATATTTGGTTTGTAGGATTGCCTTATGGTTCTCAACCAAAATTATTCAAATTGTACCCCTGGGGTGAAAAGAGGCCCTGCCCTGGGGGTCCCAAGTTTTATATAGACTTGTATAGGAAAAAGCTTTAAAAATCTTCTTGTCAGAAACCATACGACCTAGGCTTTTGATATTTGGTATGATGCATTGTCTAGTAGTCCTCTACCAAAATTATTCAAATTATGCCCCTGGGGTTAAAGGAGGCCCCGCCCTGGGGTCACTTAGTTATTATGTGAGTTATATAGGAAAAATACTTAAAAAAATCATCTGATCCTATTTCCAAGGCTATTTAATTATAATTACCTGATGACCCCAAGTAGTATGATGTCACTTGATTGTGACCTTGACCTACTGACCTACTTACTTGTTTTTTAAGATACAGTCTTGAAATTTTGATGACTTACACAGTTTTGCATAAAAATCGTAAACCTGAAATTCATTGACCATGAATGTGACCTACTGACTTTTTAGCTCACCTGTCACATAGTGACAAGGTGAGCTTTTGTGATCACGCAGCGTCCGTCGTCTGTGCGTCCGTCCGTCCGTAAACTTTTGCTTGTGACCACTCTTGAGGTCACATTTTTTGTGGGATATTTATGAAAGTTGGTCAGAATGTTATCTTGATGATATCTAGGTCAAGTTCGAAACTGGGTCACGTGCCGTCAAAAACTAGATCAGTAGGTCTAAAAATAGAAAAACCTTGTGACCTCTCTAGAGGCCATATATTTCACAAGATCTTCATCAAAATTGGTCAGAATGTTTACCTTGATGATATCTAGGTCAAGTTCGAAATTGGGTCACGTGCCATCAAAAACTAGGTCAGCAGATCTAAAAATAGAAAAACCTTGTGACCTCTCTAGAGGCCATATATTTCACAAGATCTTCATGAAAGTGGGTCACGTGCCTTCAAAAACTAGGTCAGTAGGTCAAATAATAGAAAAACCTTGTGACCTCTCTAAAGGCCATATTTTTCATGGGATCTTCATGAAAATTAGTCTGAATGTTCATCTTGATGATATATAGGTCAAGTTCGAAACTGGGTCACGTGCGGTCAAAAACTTGGTCAGTAGGTCTAAAAATAGAAAAACCTTGTGACCTCTCTAGAGGCCATATATTTCATGAGATCTTCATGAAAATTGGTCAGAATGTTCACCTTAATGATATCTAGGTCAAGTTTGAAAGTGGGTCACGTGCCATCAATAACTAGGTCAGTAGGTCAAATAATAGAAAAACCTTGTGACCTCGCTAGAGGCCATATTTTTCATGGGATCTGTATGAAAGTTGGTCTGAATGTTCATCTTGATGATATCTAGGTCAAGTTCGAAAGTGGGTCACGTGCCTTCAAAATCTAGGTCAGTAGGTCAAATAATAGAACAACTTTGTGACCTCTCTAAAGGCCATATTTTTCATGGGATCTGTATGAAAGTTGGTCTGAATGTTCATCTTGATGATATCTAGGTCAAGTTCGAAACAGGGTCATGTGCGGTCAAAAACTAGGTCAGTAGGTCTAAAAATAGAAAAACCTTGTGACCTCTCTAGAGGCCATACTTTTGAATGGATCTCCATAAAAATTGGTCAAAATGTTCATCTTGATGATATCTAGGTCAAGTTCGAAAGTGGGTCACGTGCCCTCAAAAAGTAGGTCAGTAGGTCAAATAATGAAAAAACGTTGTGACCTCTCTAGAGGCCATATTTTTCATGGGATCTGTATGAAAGTTGGTCTGAATGTTTATCTAGATGATATATAGGCCAAGTTTGAAACTGAGTCAACTGCGATCAAAAACTAGGTCAGTAGGTCTTGAAATAGAAAAACCTTGTGACCTCTCTAGAGGCCATACCATTGAATGGATCTTCATGAAAATTGGTCAGAATGTTCACCTTGATGATATCTAGGTCAAGTTTGAAACTGGGTCACGTGCCTTAAAAAACTAGGTCAGTAGGTCAAATAATAAAAAAACCTTGTGACCTCTCTAGAGGCCATACTTTTCATGGGATCTGTATGAAAGTTGGTCTGAATGTTAATCTTGATGATATCTAGGTCAAGTTTGAAATTGGGTCAACTGCGGGCAATAACTAGGTCAGTAGGTCTAAAATTAGAAAAATCTTTTGACCTCTCTAGAAGCCATATTTTTCAGTGGATCTTCATGAACATTGATCTGAATGTTCACCTTGATGATATCTAGGTCAGTTTCAAAACTGGGTCACGTGCGGTCGAAAACTAGGCCAGCAGATATAAAAATATAAAAACCTTGTTACCTCTCTAGAGGCCATATTTTTCATGAGATCTTCATGAAAATTAGTGAGAATGTTCACCTTGATGATATCTAGATAAAGTTCAAAACAGAGTCACGTACCTTCGAAAATTAGGTCAATAGGTCAAATAATAGAAAAACCTTGTGACCTCTCTAGAGACCATATTTTTCAATGGATCTTCATGAGAATTAGTCAGAATTTTTATCTTGATAATATCTAGGTCAAATTCAAAACTGGGTCACATGAGCTCAAAAACTAGGTCACTATGTCATATAATAGAAAAAACGACGTCATACTCAGAACTGGGTCATGTGGGAAGAGGTGAGCGATTCAGGACCATCATGGTCCTCTTGTTTAATATTTTATCATCAGTTTGACATTTGAAACATCATGACCCTCTTGTTTCTTTTACTAAGTCAATTACCAACCTCACTGGGTCAAGTCCCATAACTCAGACATGTATTTTGGCCAAATTATGCCCCCATTTGGACTTGTAGCGCTTCCTTTCCCAGTTTTTTCAAATGGAGGCAGTTGGCCTCTTGTAGGGGCTGCAAGGGCAAAACATGAAAATATCTTTAAAAGGCTTCTTCTCATCAACCGCTTGATGGATCTTCATCAAACTTGGTCTGTAACATCATTATAAGGTCTTCCCTAATTTTTTTCCAGATGGAGGCACTTGGCCCCTTTTAGCTAGAGCTAGAAATAGAAGTTCCTTGAAATGTCTTCTTCTAACAAACCAGTGGATAGATCTTCATCAAACTTCTTTTAACCATGTTTTTGGTTATTAGATTGGAGTATGTCATTAGGTGGGTGGGCAGGCGAGCGTCAAACTTGGTTTCTGCACAATAACTTTAGTTCAGAACAAGTTATAAACACCAAACTTGGCCTGTAGATAGATGGTAAGGAGACAAAGGTTGGGATTGCATTTGGGGTAATTTGGGCCAAGGTCAAGGTCACTGTTGCTAAAATAGAAAAAATGGTTTCCGTTTAGTAACTTCAGTTTGCATTGATGTATTGAAATTAAACTTGGCCTAGGTAGCATATAGGAAAACCAAGGTTGGGATTGTATATGGGGTCATTGGGGTCGAGTTCAAGGTCAGGAAATCTTATTTAATCTTCACACTTAGAAAATTTTACGGTGGCCATTGGGCCAAAAACTACTTTTTAGTCAGTGGGACGGAATGGCGTTGGTTCAGATCCTACTGAAATCCAAATAATTTTTTTTACTCTTTTTTAGCTCACCTGTCACATAGTGACAAGGTGAGCTTTTGTGATCACCCTTCGTCCGTCGTCAGTCCGTCCGTCCATGCGTCCGTCCGTCAACAATTTCTTGTCTGCACGATAGTGGTTTCATTTATGATTTTATTTTAACCAAACTTGCACACAACTTGTATCACCATAAGATCTCGGTTCCTTTCTTGAACTGGCCAGATCCCATTATGGGTTCCAGAGTTATGGCCCCTGAAATAGCCAAAATTAGCTATTTTGACCTTGTCTGCACAATAGCAGCTTTATTTATGATTGGATTTTTACCAAACTGGCACACAACTTGTATCACCATAAGATCTTGGTTCCTTTCTTGAACTGGCCAGATTCCATTATGGGTTCCAGAGTTATGGCCCCTGAAAGGGCCAGAATTAGCTATTTTGACCTTGTCTGCACAATAGCAGCTTCATTTATGATTTGAATTTAGTCAAACTTGCACAAAACTTGTGTCACCATAAGATCTTGATTCCTTAGTTGAACTGGCCAGATCCCATAATGGGTTCCAGAGTTATGGCCCCTGAAAGGGCCAAAATTAGCTATTTTGACCTTGTCTGCACAATAGTAGCATCATTTATGATTCGATTTTAACCAAACTTGCACACAACTTGTATCACCACAAGATCTTGGTTCCTTTCTTGAACTGGCCAGATTTCTTCATAGGTTCCAGAGTTATGGCCCCTTAAAGGTCAAAATTTGGCTATTCTGGCTTTTGCAGCCATATAGAGACTTCATTTATGGTTTTATTTGATACAAACTTCCAAAATAACTTCAACAACAATTATAATTCTTGGATTCCATGACAAATCAGATCCAAGTGTAGGTTCAGAGTTATTTTATATCTGATTACCTCCCCTGATTGTACTCAAAATGGATTTATATCAATAAGTACTTATAGGACTTATTTGAAATTTGAAATTTCATTATTGTCATTAGTTGGACTGAGCCAATCAGGGTAGATAACTATGGACTGATTTTATGTCAAATTACCTCTCTTTATTTTAAATTAAAATGGGTATATCTCCGTAACTAATGAAGATACTGATCTGAAATTTCATTTATGTCAACAGATTTATTTGGCAGATCCTTATTTTGTTCACTTACAATATTTTTTTATTTTTTTTAATTACTTTCCTTTTACGTTACTATAAATAGCTTATATTTAGTAACTTTTTTATTATTGGCCGTAGGGAAAAACCGAGACCACTTTTCTGTGGTACAACATGGATGGTACCTCCAATATTTAGGTGTATTTTGACATATCTATACCTTGTAAGATTTTTTTTTTCTTTTTGGTTAAATTTCTTCCCTTTGTTGTTACTGTCCTTTGGACTTAGATATTTTTTCTGAGGACCTTCTTGTCCTTTGTCCTCAAGTGCAATGATAACAGGTGAGCGATATAGGGCCATCATGGCCCTCTTGTGTTTTTTTTTGTAATGAAAAAGGTCATTTTAATGCCATTTGGTCAAGGTCAAGGTCACAGTTACCAAAAATAGATTTTTTTAATTCCTAAAATAGATTTTTTTCTCAATGTGATCATCAAAAAGGTGGTTTCCACTTTATAATTTTAGTTTGGACTTACTTACTGCCACCAAAATTTGTGTACAGCAAGGCTATCTGAAAAATTAGCTTTGAATGATATTTGGGGTCACTGTTACTAAAAATAGAAAAATGGCTTCCACTCAGTATCTTTAGTTTTGGTACACTTATTGTCAGCATATTTGGTGTATAGTTAGCTTTTATCAAACACAAAAGGTTGGGGATGTATTTTAGGTCACTTCGATCAGGGTCAAGGTCAGTGTAATTAAAAATAGAAAAATGGGGTCATATTTGAAATAAAAAATAGATTTTTTGTGCTGTGGAATCGAAGGGTGTCGGTTCAAATCTCACTGAGACCCCCAAATGTTTTTTCTTTTTTCGTTTTATTTTCAGTGACAAAAAGGTCATTTCAAGGCCATTTGGTAACTAAATATAGAAAGATATGGTCATAGTTATAATAAAAAAATAGATTTTTTTTTCAGTTTGATCATCAAAAAACTGGTTTCTAGTTTATAACTTTAAATTATTATACTTTATTAAATATAAGAACTAGCTTTGGATTGTATTTTGGGTCACTGTTACTAAAAATAGAAAAATGGTTTTATGCTCAATATCTTTAGTTTGGGTGCACCTAATGTCAACAAACTTTGTGTTTAGGTAGCTTTTATCAAAGAATCATAAATTACATAGGGAAATGACATATGTACTTTTCTTATACCTGTACTTCTGAATGGCATGATTGGATGCAGTCAGATATGTATAATAGAATATAACCATTTTTGTAAAGCCTGCTTGCGATGAGCTCGATATAGTCTCCACTTTATGTGTATGTGCGTCCGTCTGATTTTGTCCGGACTATAACTTTGACATGCATGGACCAGTCTTGTTTATATTTAATATAAATGTTTACCTCAATGAGAAGGCATGTCATGTCAAACCCCATGTTCCTATCTCAAAGGTCAAGGTCACAGCTGGAGGTCAAAGGTCAAATTGAAGTTCGTCTGAAGCATTTCTTCATGCATGGTGGGATTTTGATGTAACATAGCATGAATGTTCACCATTATGAGATGGAGTGTCATGCGCAAGAACCAGGTCCCTAGGTCCAAGGTCAAGGTCACACTTGACAGCTGGCGGGCTCGACATTCTGCCCGTGGGCATACTTGTTTTAAAGAACATGTTGGCGTGATGCAAAGTTTGAAAACCTGATTTTCGTTGAATTTCCACGTTTCTTATTGTATTATCGTTATAAGGTCCTCTCCTAATTTTCTTCAAATGTGGGCACTTGGTCTCTTTTTCGGGCCAGTAGAGCTTAAAAATAGAAAAAAACTTTAAATGACTTTTTCTCATGAATCACGTGATGGATCTTCATCATACTTGGTCTGTAGCATTGTTATAAGGTCCTCTACCAATTTTTTTTCAAATTCTCTCAAAAATTTGTGCAAATGGAGGCACTTAGCCCCTTTTAGGGGCCACTAGAGCTAAAAATTGAATTCCTTTAAATTACTTCTTCTCATGAACTGCTTGATGGATCTTCATCAGACGTTTGTAACATCATTATAAGGTCTTAATATGCCAAATGTATCCAGCTGAGGGTACTTTGTTTCTTTTATGGGGACACCAGAGCTAGAAATAGAAAATTATTTAAACAACTTCTTATCATCAAGTTTTTTTCTAATGTTTATGCTTTTTTGGGCTGTCACAGCAAAATATAGAAAAAAAAACTTTAAATATCTTTCATTTTAATGAACTGTCCACCAAACTTAGTCAAAAGCAAGGTCATATGGCAGGTGAGTGCCTTAGACCCACTTGGGCCTCCTGTTTACTCTGCTTACACTTACTTAAATGTATCTTTTAATAAATATGTCTTGACAAACATTTTCATAAAGTCAAGCAAGGTGTCCATGCAATCGCGCTTGTTTTGTTTAAGTCTACAAGAGGTATAGCTTTGAAACTATACATTTGTTTATCAGCAGTAGATGTGTAAGAAAAATCAGAGCAAATTCTTTTTATATGATGAAGCCATCCAGCTGGCTTACTGAAGTTTTATAGTTCTTCTTAAGTGTCTATTGCCCAGAGAGGCATCTGGGGTCTTCCTTCACCAGGGAAGGCTGTAAAATCATCATATGACCTGAAATTGTGTTGGTGTGATGAAAGAAGATGGCCAAGGTCTATAACTTGTGTTTTTCATATTGCCTATTATCAGGAAAGTGTTTCCACATGCAAGCAGTTCTTTTCTAAGACTAGATTATATTTAGTTTATACATTTGTTGCAACATGCCAGAATCATAATAAAATTTACTGAGAGAAATGCGTTATGTTATGGTTAAAACAGTAAACATGTGAGAGAATAATGTATGTTATTTAGCTCGCCAAAACTGAAGGTTCAGGGTGAGCTATTAGTATAAGTAGATGGTTTGGCATCCATCATCTGGCATCTGACATCCACAATTTACATAACATCATTTACTCTGAAACTACTGGTCAGAATTACACCAGACTGTCTGTAGCATCCTGGCAAGGTCCTTTCACAAATTTATTTAAATGAGGGCATTTGGATCCTTGATGGATCTTCATCAAAGTTGATCTGTAGCATCACTGTAATGTTCTCATCCAAATTTTCTCAAAGGGGGGCTTTTTGCTCTTTTCAGGTGTGGCTAATGCTGGAAGAAGAAAAAAAAACACCTTTAACAGCTTCTTCTCCAGAACCACTTGATACGTCTTCATCAAACTTTTTCTGTAGCATTATTATAATGTCCTCTCCCTAATTTGTCCAAATGGGGGCACTTAGCCACTTTTAGGGGCAGATAGACCTAAAAATAAAAAAAGCTTTTAATTATTTCTTCTCATGAACTGCTTGATGAATCTTCATCAAACTTAGATTGTAACATCGTTGGAATGTCCTCTATCAAATTTATTCAAATGGGGGCACTTTGCATGCATGGAGCAATCTTGTTTGTATTTTGCATGAAGGCCATTTTAGAGCTTGTCGGGTCGTTACTTGTCTGGAACAGTCTGATTTTTAATTAGCATTACTGTTTGCCTCATGAGACAGAGTGTAACTTGCAAACAAAAGCCCCCAATCTCAAGATCACACTAAATAGGGCTCAGAAGTCATTTAAGAGCTTTGTTTGGCAGTAACTTTAATATGCATTATTATACCAATCCCGAAGTTGTAAAGGGGGAGTATACTGGTTTCAGGTTGTCTGTCTGAGCAACTTAAAAGAAAGAGAGGGCCATCTAACTGTAAAGAGAACAAGAGAGAACAATAGCTTCAATCCGTTAGCATTAAATTATAGGGCCAGGGCCCCCTATACAACAAAAGGAAATAAAAGAAATGGCCTCCTCCTTCATTTCGGTGGCACATCCATCTGTCTGTCTGTAGACACAATCTTGTGTGCACCAACTCTCCTCATCCCCTTGACACAATTTAATATAACTTACACAAGTGATCAGTAACAACATTAGTTGTGTATGGTGCATGTTAGGTTCTTTCAGAAAAAAAAAATCTAAAGCTACAGGACTTTGTTTTTTGTTACTATACTACATATAGTCTGCATATACAATCTTGTGTGTGCTTAATCTCCTGAACCCATTTACACAATTTAATGAAACTTCACACAAGTGATCAGTAGTAACCCTAGTTGTTCATAGTGCATGTTAGGTTCTTTCAGAAAAAAAATCTGCAGTTAGTAATCTTTGATTTTTGTTAATATACTATATACCAGCCCTTTTTAGCTCACCTGAGCATTGCTCAGGGTGAGCTATTGTGATCACGCTGTGTCCGTCGTGCGTGCATGCGTCTGTCGTCAACAATTGTGTTTAAAAGACATCTTCTCCATAACTACTGAATGAATTTTGATGAAACTTGGCATGGATGTTACTTGGATGGTCCTCTAACAAAGTTGTTCAAAGGTTCCGCTTGGTTTCACATAGGGGCCGCCAGAGCTAAAAATAGAAAAATCTTAAAATGACATCTCCTCCTAAACCGATGGTCCAATTTAGAAATAATTTCACACAAATGGTCCTTATGTCACCCTCTACCAAGATTATTCAAATTATATTAATTCGTCAAAAAATATGGCTGCCAGAGGGTGTGTCACTTTTCCCTATATGTATATAGTGGAAACTTTAAAAATCTGCTTGTGTGAAACTGCTGGCCCGATTTTTAAAATAATTTTACACAATGGTCCTTGTTTGACCCTCTACCAAGATTGTTCAGATTATTCCGATTCGTCAAAAAACATGGCCCCCAGAGGGCGTGTCACTTTTCCCTACATGTATATAGTGGAAACTTCAAAAATCTTCTTGTGTGGAACTGCTGGCCCGATTTTAGAATAATTTTACACAAATGATCCTTGTTTGCTCTCTACCAAGTTTGTTCAAATTATTCCGATTCGTCAAAAGACATGGCCGCCAGAGGAAGTGGTCACTTTTCCCTATATGTATATAGTGGAAACTTTTAAAATCTTCTTGTTTGAAACTGCTGGCCTGATTTTAGAATAATTTTACACAAATGATCCTTGTGTGACCCTCTACCAAGATTGTTCAAATTATTCCGATTTGTCAAAAAACATGGCCGCCAGAGGGCGTGGTCACTTTTCCCTATATGTATTTAGTGGAAACTTTAAAAATCTTCTTGTGTGAAACTGCTGGCCCGATTTTAGAATAATTTTACACAAATGGTCCTTGTGTGACCCTCTACCAAGATTATTCAAATTATTTTGATTTGTCAAAAAACGTGGCCGCCAGAGGGTGTGGTCACTTTTCCCTACATGTATTTAGTGGAAACTTTAAAAATCTTCTTGTGTGAAACTGCTAGCCCTATTAAAAAATAATGTTACACAAATGGTTCTTGTGTGACCCTCTACCAAGATTGTTCAGATTATTCCGATTCGTCAAAAAACATGGCTGCCAGGGGGCGTGGTCACTTTTCCCTTAATGTATACCATGCTTGACCAAATTATTGCCCTAAGGTAAAAAAAAAAATATCAGATTTGTAATGTCTACCATAATTGTTCAAATTATTGCCCTAGGTTCAAAAGTGTGTGTGACATGTATATAATATAGGCTTACATAGAAGAAACCTAACTCTGTACTTATACAAACACACTTGAAGCCTTGTACACAGGCGAGCGCTTTAGGGTCAATGACCCTCTTGTTTATGGTTTTGGGGAAGGGTGGAGGGGAAATTTGCATCGTAAAATACCAAATTTGGGAATTTTTTTTATAACAAACAAAAATACAGAGTAAATAAGAACAATAAATAAAGGGCCTCCACTGGCTCCTTCACACTTGTAGCCATGACTTTAGCCAATTGCAAAAACTTGGAGCCATTTTATAGCCAAAAGTGCCAGAATTAGTAACCATTATTTTTTTTCAATCTCTATTTCATTGGTTACACCCAATCTCCCGAACCGTTGCACACAATTTTATGAAACTTCACACAAGTGATCAGTACCAACCCTAGTTGTGCGTAGTGCATGTTACATTCTTCTATATTTTAGTAAGATATGTAGTCAGTGAATAATTTCTTTGTTGAATCTTTTAAAAGGAAGAAGAACAGAAAAGACTTGAAATGGAAATGCAGAAGCGGAGGGAAAGGATTGAGAAATGGAGAGCAGAGAAAAACAAGACAAAAGAACTCCTACCAATCAATATAGCTCCTCCATCAAAGAAGTGGAGCCTGGAGGATGAGGATGATGATGAGGAGGAGAGTGTAGATACAGGTGTGAAAACTGAAGATGATGATGAAGTTGATCCACTTGATGCTTATATGCAAGTAAGTGTAGACTAATGTCAAGAAATTTCTTGTTAAACATTGGTAGTCGGTGAAGGTCCTCACCTGGAATGCATGGAACAACTTGTTTCCAGCCGAGTTCACAGCAGGTCTCAGACTTAATCCCTGTCATCTAACCCGGATTACTGGCATTTCAGTCTAGCCTGCTAACCCTGTGCCACTTACTTATTTTTTGAAAAATTAAAAGAGGATTTCTCCAAAAGCTGAAGCTGAATTTATATATTAAACTATTAAACAGTAATCAGTGTTTTTTTTTTTCAGTGTGTGAATGAAGAGATAAAGAAGCCAGAGCTGACTAAAGCACCAATGGATACAAATAATGTAAGATTATTCCCCTACAATTTTGATACCACTAGATACAGAGTATAATGGGGCAGTATTGAAATCATCCTTGTCCATCTGTTGTGTCAGTTCGTTATTTTCCCAGGTCACTATCTCCCAGGTCAAAGTCAATCAGATTGGAGGTCAGAGGTGAAATAGCTTTGTGTCTGTTCCATATTGTCTAAACAGTTTGGAAATTTTTCATAAAACTAGCATCAAATATAGACCTCATCAAGACAACATGTAGAGCACACAACATAGGTTACAAGGCAAAGGTGAAATTGTATTGTCTTCATATAGTCTAAACTGCTTGGACAATTTTCAAGAAACTAACATTTATTGTCAACCTCATCAATATGACATGCGAGCGCACAACCCAGGTCACTAGATCCAAGGTCTAGGTCATGCTTTGAGGTCAATGGTGAAATATTGTTTCCACTCTGTATCTTCTAAACTCTGGGAAAATTTTCTCAAAACTAGTATCAATTATTAATGTCATCAAGATGATGTGCCGAGAACACAACCCAGGTCTGAGGTCAAGGTCACTGAGAAGTTAAAAATCAAATAGCTTAAATTCATGTCCATATCTTCTAAACAACTGGAATGAATTTCATTAGATTATTATCAATTGTTAAACATACCTGGATGACATGCGGAATGTACAATCAAGGTCACTAGGTCCAAGGTCAAGGTCACAGAGGTCAGAGATCAAATGGCTCAAGTTTGTCCACTCCAGATCTTCTTAACCAGAAACATTTTCATAAACCTTGCGTCAGTTATTAACTTCTTCAAGACAACATGCTGAGTGCACAATCAAGTCCACTAGGTTCAGGGCCAAGGTCACACTTGGTCAGAGGTCATGGTCACAACATCTTACTTTTCCCAGTATTAAAGTGACATGGGGTATTAATCGCCATAACTGATAGCACTAGTTTTCACTGTGTAGAGGCAGTTGTTGCATATTCTTAAAAATGCAGCATTAATGGTGAATGTTCTAAATTAAGAAAAGGAAGTTATCTGTCTTGTTCTGCACTATACATGCTGAAATTTAGAAATAGTGTCTGTCAGGGAGTGATTTAGCAGTATAGAAATTGTAGCAGACAATGCCAAACTAGCATATTATGTTTGAATATAATGTGTTTCATAGTTAAACAGTAAAGTTATAACTTTTACCATTGTAACCAAGGAGAAGTGTATCATACAAGAATGGACAGCATAGAAAAGTAATTTTATGTTTGTTATGTTGTAGAGTTCAAGTGGTAAAGTTACAATAATAACAGCTGTAGCCAAGAAGAAAACAGATCCTACAGTACAGAAAGGGGAGCTCATGCTTAATAATACAGATCTTATGGAGGTATAGTACCTGCTTTGTACTCTAGTGAATGTCTTCATGGTGACCTATTGTGGTCAGTAGGGAGAGTGCAGATCTACAGCTGGCAGGGTCGTGAGTTCAATCCCTGGATGGGGTGTATATTCTCCATGATGATTTGACAAAAGATACTTTGTCTGAAATAATTTCTCCTCCATCTTTGATTCATGTGGGGAAGTTGGCAGTTACTTTCGGAGAACAGCTTTGTAGTGGTACAGAATCCAGGAATACTGGTTAGGTTAATTGCCTGCCGTTCCATAACTGAAATACTTGAAAAATGGTGTTAAACCTAAATCAGACAAACAAACAGATCCATTCATTGTCCTTTATACCTTCATTGTCCTTCATCCATCCATTGTCTACCCTCCATCCATTGTCTGTTCTCCATCCATTGTCTACCCTCCATCCATTGTCCTTCATCCATCCATTGTCTACCCTCCATCCATTGTCTACCCTCCATCCATTGTTCTCCATCCATTATCCGTCATCTGTCCATTGTCCTTCATCTGTCTATGGTTTGTTCTCATCATTTGTCTATTATCCATCCAATGTTGTCATCCATCCATTGTCCATCATCCATACATTGTCCATCATCCATTCATTTTCCATCATCCATCTGTTGGTTAGAGACCACCAATTGTTTTCCCATAGACTTACATTGTAACATTATGGCGTGTACGGCCTTCCATACATCGAAACATGTATATCTAATTACAAGTTTTTCAAGAACTATCTTAGTTCTACCAAAATATCGGACGAAAAACATATGAATAGTGATACTTTATTTAAGTAATTTTCGTGTGAATGAGATGACCCCCTGTTTACATCATTGACATGGCGGGAGAAATTCGTTTGATAAAACTTTTTTTCAATACACATAAAATGTAGCAAATTTTGTCAAAATGTATAATAAAATACTGTAAATGCAGTGAAAAAATATCAATTTTGAAAAAATAATCACTTCCTGGGTTTGTTTCATGACTGACCAATCAGAACGCACAGACGTTACCTTATTCCCAGGTATACACTTACCTCATTCCCAGTAAGTTCCCTGTACTTTTTTGAATTGGTGGTCTCTGACCTGTTGTCTGTCCTCCATCCATTGTCCTTCATCCATGCATAGTGGTCAGAGACCACCAATTCAAACAAGTACAAGGAACTTACTGGGGATGAGGTAAGTGTATACCTGAGAATAAGGTAGCGTCTGTGTGTTCTGATTGGTCAGTCATGTAAACGAACCCAAGAAATTATTATTTTTTTCAAAATTGAGATTTTTTACTGCATTTGAAGTATTTTATTATATATTTTGACAATTTTTTTACTTTTTATGTGTATTCAAATTTTTTTTTATCAACCGAATTTCTCCCGCCATGCCAACGATGTAAACATGGGGTCATCTTATTCACATGAAAATTACTTAGATAAGGTATCACTGTTCATATGTGTTTCGTCCAATATTTTGGTAGAACTAAGATAGTTCTTGAAAAACATGTAATTAGATATACATGTTTAGATTTATGGAAGGCCGAACATGCCATAATGTTATAATGTTAGTCTATGGGAAAATGATTGGTGGTCTCTAATCTAGTCCTTCATCCATCCATTGTCCTTCATCCATCCATTGTCATTCATCCATACATAGTCATTCAGCCATTGATTGTCCTTCATCCATCCATTGCCCTTTATCCATCCATTGTCCTTCATCCATCCATCCATCCATGGTCTGTCTTCTGTCCATTGTCTAGTCCCTCATCGATCCATTCTCTGCCATCTATCCAAACTCTGTCTACCATTGTCTGTCTTCATCCATTGTCTGTCATCCATCCATTGTCTGTCTTCCATTTGTTGTCTGTCTTCCATCCCTTGTCTATCATCCCTTGTCTATCATCTAGCCATTGTCTGCCATCAGCCATTGTCTGTCTTCTAGCCACTGTCTGTCATCCAGCCATTGTCTGTCTTCCATCTATTGTCTGTCATCCAGCCATTGTCTTCCATCCATTGTCTGTCATCTATCCAGTGTCTGTCTGCAATCCTTTGTCATCCATCCATCCATCCATTATCTGTCATACATCAATTGTCTGTCTTCATCCACTGTCTGCCATCTATCCCTTATCCATCACCCATCCATTGTCTGTCTTCCATTATCTGTCATCCATCCATTGTCTGTCATCCATCCAGTGTCTGTCTTCCAGCCATTGTCTGTCATCCATCCAGTGTCTGTCTTCCATCTATTGTCTGTCTACCATCCATTGTCTGTCATCCATCCATTGTCTGTCATCCATCTATTGTCTGTCTTCCATCCATTGTCTGTCTTCCATCTATTGTCTGCCATCCATTCAATGTCTGTCTTCCATCTATTGTCTGTCTTCCATCCAGTGTCTGTCTTCCATCCATTGTTTGTCATCCATCCAGTGTCTGTCTTCCATCTATTGTCTGTCTTCCATCCATTGTCTGTCTTCCATCAAGTGTCTGTCATCCATCTATTGTCTGTCATCCAGTCATTGTCTGTCTTCCATTGTCTGTCATCCATCTATTGTCTGTCTTCCATCCATTGTCTGTCTTCCATCAAGTGTCTGTCATCCATCCATTGTTTGTCTTCCATCTATTGTCTGTCATCCAGTCATTGTCTGTCTTCCATTGCCTGTCATCCATCCAGTGTTTGTCTTCCATCTATTGTCTGTCTTCCATCCATTGTTTGTCATCCATCCAGTGTCTGTCTTCCATCTATTGTCTGTCTTCCATCCATTGTCTGTCTTCCATCAAGTGTCTGTCATCCATCCATTGTCTTCCATCTATTGTCTGTCATCCAGTCATTGTCTGTCTTCAGTTGTCTGTCATCCATCCAGTGTCTGTCTTCAAACCGTTTTCTGTCATCCATCCATCCATCCATTGTCTGTCATCCATCAGTTGTCTGTCTTCATCCATTGTCTGCCATCTATCCATTATCCATCACTCATCCATTGTCTGTCTTCCATTGTCATCTATCCATTGTCTGTCTTCCATCCATTGTCTGTCATCTATCCATTGTCTTCCATCCATTGTCTGTCATTCATCCATTGTCTGTCTTCCATCATTGTACCCCCCAAACAACAAAGTTGTAAGGGGGGTATAGTGGTTTCAGGTTGTCCGTCTGTCTGTCCGTCCGTAGACACAATCTTGTGTGCACCATCTCTCCTCATCCCCTTGACACAATTTAATGAAACTTCACACAAGTGATCAGTAACCACAGTAGTTGTGCATGGGGCATGTGAGGTTCTTTCAGAACATTCTTTGTACCACTACCAGACTGAACATGAATATAGAACTAGTGACCCACTATCAAGTTTCACAAGTAAATACTTCAAAGCAAATGTCTTCTCACTTGCCAATTGCTTTAAAAGAAAAAAAAATGGCTTTGTAACTACTATTATAACAATTTCTATGATGTTTCTGTTTTTGGTGAGGGATGATAATTCACTGAGTTTGCTTGTACATGTATATATAGAATAATCTAATTTATTCTTTTTGACAGACTAACTGTCAGGTAACTAGATCTTTTCCTGAGAAAATTTTCATTTATGTCAAATGTTCGGTCTGTCAGTCTGTCGGTCTGTCAGTCTGTCCGCAATTTTCGTGTCCGGTCCATATCTTTGTCATCGATGGATGGATTTTCAAATAACTTGGCATGAATGTGTACCACAGTAAGACGACGTGTCGCGCGCAAGACCCAGATCCGTAGCTCAAAGGTCAAGGTCACACTTAGACGTTAAAGGATAGTGCATTGATGGGCGTGTCCGGTCCATATCTTTGTCATCGATGGATGGATTATCAAATAACTTGGCATGAATGTGTACCACAGTAAGACGACATGTCGCGCGCAAGACCCAGGTCCATAGCTCAAAGGTCAAGGTCACACTTAGAAGTTAAAGGATAGTGCATTGATGGGCATGTCCGGTCCATATCTTTGTCATCCATGGATGGACTTTCAAATAACTTGGCATGAATGTGTACCACAGTAAGACGACGTGTCGCACGCAAGACCCAGGTCCGTAGCTCAAAGGTCAAGGTCACACTTAGACGTTAAAGGATAGTGCATTGATGGGCGTGTCCGGTCCATATCTTTGTCATCCATGGATGGATTTTCAAATAACTTGGCATGAATGTGTACCACAGTAAGATGACGTGTCGCGCGCAAGACCCAGGTCCGTAGCTCAAAGGTCAAGGTCACACTTAGACGTTAAAGGATAGTGCATTGATGGGCGTGTCTGGTCCATATCTTTGTCATCCATGGATGGATTTTCAAATAACTTGGCATGAATGTGTACCACAGTAAGATGACGTGTCGCGCGCAAGACCCAGGTCCGTAGCTCAAAGGTCCTAAACTCTAACATCGGCCATAACTATTCATTCAAAGTGCCATCGGGGGCATGTGTCATCCTATGGAGACAGCTCTTGTTTCAGGAATGAGTCCTGTATAAGAACAGCATGAAAGAAAGATTGCAATTATTGTAGTTTTCAAATGAGAATGGTATGGATATGATGCTGAGATAAATCTCTAAATACTGTTATCTCCCTTTATATGTAACATTGTTATTTCAGTATTCCTCAGAAGAAGAGGAGGAAGATCTGGACTCTACTATGCTGAACATGATCAAGAAAAAAAAGGTATGTACTGTTACATGTTCTTTTACTACATGATTTTTACTGCTTTACCTGGACTTGTCTTAATTTTTGAATATTTGTTTTAGATTAGGTACAAAAAAAAGGTTTCCACATAAAATAAAGGTGTTTCTAAATAAGCCTTATTGGGAATTAAACTTTTGTATTAAAGGGAATCAAATCATTTGCACTCTACCTCTGAGTTCAAGCTCTGCTCTTCTGTCAGGTGAGGAAGCTATCAACCTGGCTTGAAAATTGTCAGTGGTTCTACTGAGGTTCAATGTAAACTTTTGGGCAGGTAGAAGTTCTGTGTTATTGGCCTTACAGGCAATTAAAAAATTCAGTTAACATTTAAGCTCGACTATATGAATTATACGGAGAGCCATCCAACTCACCCCTGCATCTGCAGCTTGTTATAAGGTTTGATGCACTTTCACATGTATCTCTGTTTTTACTGGATGGATTTGCTTCACATTTCAAATAGTTGTTGCCCCTCAGCACACACATCATATGACTCAAAGGCAATAACTCTTGCACCAATATTTCATGAATAATGCCCCAATTTTACTTAGGGTTTCATGTTAAAGATTAATTCACTTTCACTCTGTATCCCTTTCTACCACTTAGATTTCATTCAAACTTAATATAGTTTTTTTTTCACATGACCATCATATGGTCCGTTACTCAGGTACCAATATTTCTTATGTCCCCCTTTTACTTAGAATTTCAGGTTAAAGTTTGAATGCACTTTCACTCTGTCTCTGATATTACTAACTGGATTTGATTTAAACCTAAAACAGTTGTTCCACGCCATCACCCACATCATATGACACTATGACCATATGTTTGGCACCATTATTTCTTGAATTATGCCCCATTTTTATGCCCCCGAAAGGAGTCTGTCTGTCTGTCAGTCTGTCCACAATTTTCATGTCCGGTCCATATCTTTGTCATCGATGGATGGATTTTCAAATAACTTGGCATGAATGTGTACCACAGTAAGACGACGTGTCACGCGCAAGACCCAGGTCCGTAGCTCAAAGGTTAAGGTCACACTTAGACGTTAAAGGTCATTTTTCATGATAGTGCATTCGTGTTCGGTCCATATCTTTGTCATCGATGGATGGATTTTCAAATAACTTGGCATGAATGTGTACCACAGTAAGACGACGTGTCGCGCGCAAGACCCAGGTCAGTAGCTCAAAGGTCAAGGTCACACTTAGACGTTAAAGGTCATTTTTCATGATAGTGCATTCTTGTCCGGTCCATATCTTTGTCATCCATGGATGGATTTTCAAATAACTTGGCATGAATGTGTACCACAGTAAGACGACGTGCCGCGCGCAAGACCCAGGTCCGTAGCTCAAAGGTCAAGGTCACACTTAGACGTTAAAAGTCATATTTCATGATAGTGCATTGATGGGCGTGTCCGGTCCATATCTTTGTCATTCATGCATGGATTTTAAAATTATTGGGCATGAATGTGTACCACAGTAAGACGACGTGTCGCGCGCAAGACCCAGGTCCGTAGGTCAAAGGTCCTAAACTCTAACATCGGCCATAACTATTCATTCAAAGTGCCATCGGGGGCATGTGTCATCCTATGGAGACAGCTGTTGTTCTTAGAATTTTAGGTTAAAGTTTTGATGGACTTTCTGTCAAGATCTGATCACAGTAAGCTGTATGTTTGATGGTGTACAAACAGTTATAGATTTGTTCACTGTTATATTTCAGGATCTGGCCACTACTGATCACAGTAAAGTGTATTATGCTTCATTCAGAAAGAACTTTTATGTTGAAATTCCAGAACTTGCCAGGATGACACATGAAGGTAATTGTTGGAAACTTTTTCAGTATATTTCTGATAGAAATTTCAGAAGTAAGCAGAGGAAAAACTAAAGAAATCTGGTTGAGGATGTTTAAAAATTAAATAACATTTTTAGCTCACCTGTCACATAGTGACAGGGTGAGCTTTTGTGATCGTCCATCGTCCGTCCACAATTTCTTGTCTGCACGATAGAGGTTTCATTTATGATTTTATTTTAACCAAACTTGCACACAACTAGGACCACCATAAGATCTCAGTTCCTTTCTTGAACTTGCCAGATCCAGAGTTATGGCCCCAGAAAAGGCCAAAATAAGCTATTTTGATCTTGTCTGCACAATAGCAGCTTCATTTATGATTTGATTTTTACCAAACTTGCACACAACTTGTATCACCATAAGATCTCGGTTCCTTTTTTGAACTGGCCAGATTCCATTATGGGTTCCAGAGTTATGGCCCCTGAAAGGGCCAAAATTAGCTATTTTGACCTTGTCTGCACAGTAGCAGCTTTATTTATGATTTGATTTTTACCAAACTGGCACACAACTTGTATCACCATAAGATCTTGGTTCCTTTCTTGAACTGGCCAGATTCCATTATGGGTTCCAGAGTTATGGCCCCTGAAAGGACCAAAATTAGCTATTTTGACCTTGTCTGCACAATAGCAGCTTCATTTATGATTTGATTTTAACCCTTTACCACACAGAACAGAAGTCAAAGTAACCTCTTTTACATAACACTGATACGTGATAATCAATAATCAATAATCGGTATATGGCTGATAAAGGTGACTGTCTTATCTGAACAGAGGTGTTGGCATTATTTTGTGATTACACACACACATGTTAAAAATGTCATTATTTTAATATTTTCTGTAAGTTTGACATTATTTTTGTCAATATAAAGTTTATAGCAATTTAAATTCTCTTTCCAATGATACAAAATTTATTGTAGTTTCTCTTTGAGTTTCGAAGATATAAAGTGTTAAAGTACGGGAATATATATTTTTAGGCATAAAATTCTGTTTTGGATTACTTTCACATTGAAATTCATATACAATTTCATTTTGATGTTTGAAAGTTTGATTTATAGTTAATAGACTTATCTTCCGAATCGGAATCGGTAAGTATTTATATAAAAAACAACCATCAAACTGAATAACACTACAAAAATAACGGATCGTAAAATTTCTAAAAGTGCAAAAAGATCGTGGAGATCGAGACTCGTAACCGACTACAGTATTCTTGTGCTAAAAATTAAATATTTTTAAGATAATATTACATAATATTTTGATGATCAAACGTCGGTACATCACGGGTGACTTCCGCAGCAATTAACTCTTGGGGTGTCATAAAATATTTGAAAGCCGCGGTCCTTCTGTTTTGATTAACTCTTCCCGTTATGTAAGGCCATAAATTCCGAGCCATCGTATACACAAATTGTTGTTTAGGGGAAATCTGCATGTATCACGCGTGACCTTCATGACCTAACACATTTAAAAATACTTTGATGTTAAATGGTTGTTATTTTTAGAACGAGGAAAGCCCCACGAAATGGCTAGTTGCAAGCAGTTTCTCAGTAATTTTCCATGACGTAGCATCGTGCACATGTAGGAAAAAACCCCGGTGTCTTTCTTTGCAAAGTACTCGATAAATTTAAATAGTAACCACATGATCTTTTACGTAAATAATGATGACGAAATCCCATATTTTGAGTTAGTAAACATCCGGAATTTGTTTCTTTAGGAAAAGAACGAAAATAAAGCGATTGATTATGAGACACGGGATAAAACGATTCTGTTCAAATGGCCGTTAATCGGTATAATACGTTTCTATCGGGGAACCGATAGACACGGGTCAATACGTTTCTGTTTGGTAATCGATAGATACGGTGATAAACGTATCCATGTGGGAAAGGGTTAACCAAACTGGCATACAACTTGTATCACCATAAGATCTTGGTTCCTTTCTTGAACTGGCGAGATTCGATTATGGGTTCCAGAGTTATGGCCCCTGAAAGGGCCAAAATTAGCTATTTTGACCTTGTCTGCACAGTAGCAGCTTTATTTATGATTTGATTTTTACCAAACTGGCACACAACTTGTATCACCATAAGATCTTGGTTCCTTTCTTGAACTGGCCAGATTCCGTTATGGGTTCCAGAGTTATGGCCCCTGAAAGGACCAAAATTAGCTATTTTGACCTTGTCTGCACAATAGCAGCTTCATTTATGATTTGATTTTAACCAAACTGGCATACAACTTGTATCACCATAAGATCTTGGTTCCTTTCTTGAACTGGCGAGATTCGATTATGGGTTCCAGAGTTATGGCCCCTGAAAGGGCCAAAATTAGCTATTTTGACCTTGTCTGCACAGTAGCAGCTTTATTTATGATTTGATTTTAACCAAACTGGCATACAACTTGTATCACCATAAGATCTTGGTTCCTTTCTTGAACTGGCGAGATTCGATTATGGGTTCCAGAGTTATGGCCCCTGAAAGGGCCAAAATTAGCTATTTTGACCTTGTCTGCACAATAGCAGCTTCATTTATGATTCGATTTTAACCAAACTTGCACACAACTTGTATCACCACAAGATCTTGGTTCCTTTCTTGAACTGGCGAGATTTCATTATGGGTTCCAGAGTTATGGCCCCTTAAAGGTCCAAAATTGGCTATTTTGGCTTTTGCAGCCATATAGAAACTTCATTTATGGTTTTGTTTGATACAAACTTCCAAAATAACTTCAACAACAATAATTCTTGGATTCCATGACAGATCAGATCCAAGCGTAGGTTCAGAGTTATTTTATATCTGATTACCTCCCCTGATTGTAATCAAAATGGATTTATATCAGTAAGTACTTATTGTACTTATTTGAAATTTCATTATTGTCATTAGTTGGACTGAGCCAATCAGGGTAGATAACTATGGACCGATTTTATGTCAAATTACCTCCCTTTATTTCAAATTAAAATGGGTATATCTCAATAACTTATGAAGATACTGATCTGAAATTTCATTTATGTCAACAGATTTATTTAGCAGATCCTTCTTTTGTTCACTTACAATAAATTTTTTTTTTTAATTACTTCCCTTTTACGTTACTATAAATAGCTTATTTTTAGTAACTTTTTTATTATTGGACGTAGGGAAAAACCGAGACCACTTTTCTGTGGTACAACATGGATGGTACCTCCAATTTGTAGGTGTATTTTGACATATCTGTACCTTGTATGAATTTTTTTCTTCTTTTTGGTTAAATTTCTTCCCTTTGTTGTTACTGTCCTTTGGACTTAGATATTTTTTCTGAGGACCTTCTTGTCCTCAAGTGCAATGATAACAGGTGAGCGATATAGGGCCATCATGGCCCTCTTGTTTTTAGCTCACATGTCACTTTGTGACAAGGTGAGCTTTTGTGATCGTGCAGCGTCCGTCCGTGCGTCCGTCAGTCCGTGCGTCCGTAAACTTTTGCTTGTGACCACTCTAGAGGTCACATTTTTCATGGGATCTTTATGAAAGTTGGTCTGAATGTTCATCTTGATGATATCTAGGTCAAGTTCGAAACTGGGTCACGTGCGGCCCAAAACTAGGTCAGTAGGTCTAAAAATAGAAAAACCTTGTGACCTCTCTAGAGGCCATACTTTTCAATGGATCTTCATGAAAGTTGGTCAGAATGTTCATCCTGATGATATCTAGGTCAAGTTCGAAACTGGGTCATGTGCCGTCAAAAACTAGGTCAGTAGGTCAAATAATAAAAGAACCTTGTGACCTCTCTAGAGGCCATATTTTTCATGGGATCTGTATGAAAGTTGGTCTGAGTGTTCATCTTGATGATATCTAGGTCAAGTTCGAAACTGAGTCACGTGTGGTCCAAAACTAGGTCAGTAGGTCTAAAAATAGAAAAACCTTATGACCTCTCTAAAGGCCATACTTTTCAATGTATCTCCATGAAAGTTGTTCAGTATGTTCACCTTGATGATATCTAGGTCAAGTTCGAAACTGGGTCATGTGCCATCAAAATCTCGGTCAGTAGGTCAAATAAAAAAAAAAACCTTGTGACCACTCTAGAGGTCACATTTTTCATGGGATCCTTATGAAAGTTGGTCTGAATGTTCATCTTGATGATATCTAGGTCAGGTTCAAAACTGGGTCAACTGTGGTCAAAAACTAGGTCAGTAGATCTAAAAATAGAAAAACCTTGTGACCTCTCTAGAAGCCATACTTGTGAATGGATCTTCATGATAATTGGTCAGAATGTTCACCTTGATGATATCTATGTTAAGTTTAAAACTGGGTCACATGCCTTCAATAACTAGGTCAGTAGGTCAAATAATAGAAAAACCTTGTGACCTCTCTAGAGGCCATATTTTTCATGGGATCTGTATGAAAGTTGGTCTGAATGTTCATCTTGATGATATCTAGGTCAAATTTGAAACTTGGTCAACTGTGGTCAAAAACTAGGTCAGTAGGTCTAAAAATAGAAAAACCTTGTGACCTCTCTAGAGGCCATACTTTTCAATGGATCTTCATGAAAGTTGGTCAGAATGTTCATCCTGATGATATCTAAGTGAAATTCGAAACTGGGTCATGTGCCATCAAAAACTAGGTCAGTAGGTCAAATAATAAAAAAACCTTGTGACCTCTCTAGAGGCCATATTTTTCATGGGATCTGTATGAATTTGGTCTGAATGTTCATCTTGATGATATCTAGGTCAAGTTTGAAACTGAGTCACGTGCTGTCCAAAACTAGGTCAGTAGGTCTAAAAATAGAAAAACCTTATGACCTCTCTAAAGGCCATACTTTTCAATGGATCTTCATGAAAGTTGTTCAGTATGTTCACCTTGATGATATCTAGGTCAAGTTCGAAACTGGGTCATGTGCCTTCAAAATCTAGGTCAATAGGTCAAATAATAAAAAAACCTTGTGACCACTCTAGAGGTCACATTTTTCATGGGGTCTTTATGAAAGTTGGTCTGAATGTTCATCTTGATGATATCTAGATCAAGTTCAAAACTGGGTCAACTGTGGTCAAAAACTAGGTCAGTAGATCTAAAAATAGAAAAACCTTGTGACCTCTCTAGAAGCCATACTTGTGAATGGGTCTTCATGATAATTGGTCAGAATGTTCACCTTGATGATATCTAGGTTAAATTTAAAACTGGGTCACATGCCTTCAATAACTAGGTCAGTAGGTCAAATAATAGAAAAACCTTGTGACCTCTCTAGAGGCCATATTTTTCATGGGATCTGTATGAAAGTTGGTCTGAATGTTCATCTTGATGATATCTAGGTCAAGTTTGAAACTGGGTCAACTGCGGTCAAAAACTAGGTCAGTAGGTCTAAAAATAGAAAAACCTTGTGACCTCTCTAGAGGCCATACTTTTGAATGGATCTTCATGAAATTTGGTCAGAATGTTCACATGAATGATATCTAGGTCAAATTCGAAATTGGGTCACATGCCATCAATAACTAGGTCAGTAGGTCAAATAATAAAAAACCTTGTGACCTCTCTAGAGGCCATATTTTTCAATGGATCTTCATGAAAATTGGTCAGAATTTTTATCTTGATGATATCTAGGTCAGGTTCAAAACTTGGTCACATGAGCTGAAAAACTAGGTCACTATGTCAAATAATAGAAAAAATGACATCATACTCAGTTCAAAACTGGGTCATGTGGGGACAGGTGAGCGATTCAGGACCATCATGGTCCTCTTGTTTTGTTATACTATTTTGTTATAAACCCTTGAGTGTGATTGCATTTTGCCAGAGTGATGTGCAGTAAGATATGATAAATTAGCACAGGAAATTTTAGGAAAACTTCAAGCGCTAGAGTCAGGATTCATAGTTACTTGTTTATCTAGTTTTGGTAACACTGAATTTATCATTTGTTACATGTTTGATATAGTTGGAGTGAAATAAAGCCATTACAAGAAAGAAGAAATTTATACATTTAAACAGGAAAAGCTTACATGTGATAAAAAAATACTACATTTGTGACTTTCTATATTGAACTTATTAAACTTGTTGAATAAATTTCATAAAATGCTCGTTTGATAAAATTAATTCAATATGAAAAGACACTCATGTAATATCCTCTATTTAAGTTAAAGTGGCCTTTACCTACAAGTGTTTTGTAAAACTACATAGCATCTGTAACTATTGGGTATCTGTAACTATGGAGCATAGCTTAAAAATATTGTCTAAGGGTAACAACTGCTTGTTCTTGAAATACTTAAGGTAGCAGAAAAACAAAGCAGCAACTATTAACAATAAAGTTTGTTATAACAAGAGCTCCTAGAACAAGAAATGCCCCCCTTGATGCATTCAGTAATTGCACAAGGAACAGAAATTATTTGGTCACTGTACACAAAATTTCTACTGTTCTGGTTTGACCTATTGAACTTAAAATCAATAGGGGTCATCTGCTGGTCATGATCAACCTCCCTATTAAATTTCGTGATCCTAGGCCCAAACGTTCTCAAGTTATCGTCCGGAAACGGTTTAACTGTTCCTGATCACTGTGACCTTGACCTTTGACCTACTGGCCTCAAAATCAATAGGGGACATCTACTGGTCATGATTAACCTCCCTATCAACATTAATGATCCTAGGCCCAAGTGTTCTTGAGTTATAGTCCAGAAACCGTTTAACTGTTCTGGGTACACTCTGACTTTGACCTTTAATCTACTGACCTCAAAATCATTAGCGGGCATCTGCTGGTCATGACCAACCTCCCTGTCAACTTTCATGATCCTAGGCCCAAGCGTTCTTGACTTATCATTCAGAAACCGTTTAACTGTTCCAGGTCACTGTTACCTTGAATTTTGACCTACTGTCCTCAAAATCAATAGGGGTTATCTACTGGTCATGACCAACCTCTCTGTCAACTTTTATGGTCCTAAGCCCAAGCATACTTGAGTTATCCTCCAGAAACTGTTTAACTGTTCCGGGTCACTTTGACCTACTGATCTCAAAATCAATAGGGGTCATCTGCTGGTCATGACCAACGTTCCTATCAACTTCCATCCAGCCCCATGTGGTTCTGGGACGATCTATGTATGAAAAGAATTGGAACCACTGCCTTACCCTTGCATGATCGTAAGAGGCAACTAATAGGGTCTTAACACTTGATTTTGCTGTAACTCTCCATACCTCATGTTTTTATTTTGATGTAAATGAGATGTTGAACCAAAATTTGTAGTCCTGTTTGGCGCCATATAACCTATACTGTGTTGGTGCACCGTAAAACCCAAATAAATAAATAAATCCATGATCCTAGGCACAAGTGTTCTTGAGTTATCATCCGGAAACCGTTTTAACTGTTCAGGATCACTGTGACCTTGACCTTTGACCTACTGATCTCAGAATCAATAGGGGTCATCAGCTAGTTATGACCAACCTCCCTATCAACTTTCATGATCCTAAGCCCAAGCGTTTTTGAGTTACAATCTGGAAACGGATTGGTCTTCATACTGACAGACCGACCGACCGACATCTGCAAAACAATATACCCCTCCTTCTTCGAATGGGGGCATAAAAATTAACAATTCAAATTACTTAAAAATGTCAACTAGTCGTAAAGTCCAATTTAATATTCAAGAATAGTCCAAATTCTGTCCTGGTCAAATTTAAATCCATTCAGTATTAATTCCAAATTTCATCCAAACAATATAAATCTTCTCTTTAAAGATGAAGATAATTTTTAAATCCACATGTAAATTTTTCAAATGTTAAATGTCCAAACTGGTAATATTTTGGTATTAGCTCATCTGATTTTTGAAAAATCTACGTCGGCATCGGTGTCGGCATCAGTGACAGCTTCAGGCGTCAACTTTGGTTAAAATTTTTGTTTAGGTCCACCTTTTCTCAAAAACTATATAAGAGCTACAGCTTTGAAACTTTGCACACTTATTTATCATCATTAGAGGATTATGTAGGCCAAGACCCATAACTGTGATATGCATTTTGTCAGAATTATGGCCCTTTTTGTCCTTAGAAAATTTTAAAAAAAGGTCACCCTTTCTCAAAAACTATAATAGCTACAGCTTTGAAACTTTGCACACTTGTTTATCATCATAAGGGGACAATGTAGATCAAGAACCATAACTCTAACCTGCATTTTGTCAGAATTATGGCCCTTTTTGTACTTAGAAAATCTGAACTATAACTTTTTAGCTCACCTGTCACATAGTGACAAGGTGAGCTTTTGTGATTGCGCAGCGTCCGGCGTCCGTCGTCCGTGCGTCCGTCCGTGCGTGCGTGCGTAAACTTTTGCTTGTGACCACTCTAGAGGTCACATTTTTCATGGGATCTTTATTAAAGTTGGTCAGAATGTTCAACTGGGTGATATCTAGGTCAAGTTCGAAACTGGGTCATGTGCGGTCAAAAACTAGGTCAGTAGGTCAAATAATAGAAAATCCTTGTGACCTCACTAGAGGCCATAATTTTCAATGGATCTTCATGAAAATTGGTCAGAATGTTCACCTTGATGATATCTAGATCAAGTTCGAAACTGGGTCACGTGCCTTCAAAAACTAGGTCAGTAGGTCTAAAAATAGAAAAACCTTGTGACCTCTCTAGAGGCCATATATTTCATTGGATCTTCATGAAAATTGGTCAGAACGTTCACCTTGATGATATCTAGGTCAAGTTCGAAACTGGGTCACGTGCCGTCAAAAACTAGGTCAGTAGGTCAGATAATAGAAATACCTTGTGACCTCTCTAAAGGCCATATTTTTCATGGGATCTGTATGAAAGTTGGTCTGAATGTTCAGCTTGATGATATCTAGGTCAAGTTCGAAACTGGGTCACGTGCCATCAAAAACTAGGTCAGTAGGTCAAATAATAGAAAAACCTTGTGACCTCTCTAAAGGCCATATTTTTCAATGGATCTTCATGAAAATTGGTCTGAATGTTCATCTTGATGATATCTAGGTCAAGTTCGAAACTGGGTCATGTGCACTCAAAAACTAGGTCAGTAGGTCAAATAATAGAAAAACCTTGTGACCTCTCTAGAGGCCATATTTTCCATGGGATCTGTATGAAAATTGGTCAGAATGTTCATCTTGATGATATCTAGGTCAAGTTTGAAAGTGGGTCACGTGCCATCAAAAAGTAGGTCAGTAGGTCAAATAATGAAAAAACGTTGTGACCTCTCTAGAGGCCGTATTTTTCATGGGATCTGTACGAAATTTGGTCTGAATGTTTTTCTTGATGATATCTAGGTCAAGTTCGAAACTGGGTCAACTGCGATCAAAAACTAGGTCAGTAGGTTTTGAAATAGAAAAACCTTGTGACCTCTCTAGAGGCCATACCCTTGAATGGATCTTCATGAAAATTGGTCAGAATGTTCACCTTGATGATATCTAGGTCAAGTTTGAAACTGGGTCACGTGCCTTAAAAAAACTAGGTCAATAGGTCAAATAATAGAAAAACCTTGTGACCTCTCTAGAGACCATATTTTTCAATGGATCTTCATGAAAATTGGTCAGAATTTTTATCTTGATAATATCTAGGTCAAGTTCAAAACTGGGTCACATGAGCTCAAAAACTAGGTCACTATGTCAAATAATAGAAAAAACGACGTCATACTCAAAACTGGATCATGTGGGAAGAGGTGAGCGATTCAGGACCATCATGGTCCTCTTGTTTCTTACATATTGTACAGCACTTTCAGACGAGCGATGGCACCCGTAGGCGTTGCTCTTGTTAAGAAATACAAGAAAGCTTTTCAATAAGATCTTACTGTAGGTTGTGTCCTCTGTCCTCAGACAGCTTCCTATTAAAGCATCATGGAAGGTTCCAGCACTTTCATGTATAACCAAGAATAAAAAAAAGATTCTTGAAAAATCTAGAATAACCTAGACTTTAAAATAATGTAAACACCCTGTTTATGGAACCTTCTAGAAAGTCATAGTCTATAAATAACTTATTGAAATACATGATGTCTCAAAACTAGGACAGGTTTTACAGTAAACAATGAGTCATCAAGATAAAAAATATAGTGGAATAGTGTATAGTGGAAAACAACTCAGCCGAGCATTGATTGTTCCAGTACCAGCATGGATTTATATTCGGTTTATAACATAGAATGGAACACCTCTTGCTGAAGCATCAAACTCTGGCAGTTCATGCTGTCTTTGGCTGTTTTCCTTTTATTTTCTACTTTTGCGTCACTTCAAACCCAGGATAACATGATTATTTTGCTCACCGCCTTGCTAACAATCTGTGTATTACTGTATTATATTTTTTTATAATTTAACTGATAAGATATCGGTTGAATTCCAAGCTGTGTGTATACATATTTACGTTTATCTGCTTGATCTATGAATCAGTCACTTTAAATGTTATATTCTAATGGAAGTAAGATATAATACTGTCTGTGTATTGCAGAGACTGAAGCGCTGCGGGCAGAGATGGAAGGCATCAAAGTACATGGTAAAGGCTGTCCAAAGCCTGTCAAAGAGTGGGCTCAGGTTGGGGTCAGCAAAAAGGTCTTAGACTGTCTCAAAAAGTAAGTTGATGCATATTTTATGTATAATGCAAGTACTGCATGGAATAGAAAATTTATCCAAGTTTACTGAGATTCAAGATAATTATAGCACCAGATACATAGTATATGGATGCTGTATTGGAGACAAGCATGTACATCAGTAATTTCTGTCTGCTCTATCTTCTAAACAGCTGGGAAGATTTTCAAAAAGCTACTTTCAATTATTGATATATCGAGACGACTTGCAGAGCATACAACCCAGGTTGCTGAGTCAAAGGTTAAGGCCACAGAAGTCAAAGGTCAAATAATTGATGTCTGCTTCATATTATCTTCTAAACAGCTAGGAAGATTTTCATAAAACTAGCATCAGTTATTTACTTCATCAAGGTGGCATGCAGAACATACAACCCAGGTTACTAGGTCAAAGGTCAAGATCATATTTAATAGGAACAGATAGCTTAACTTGATGCCTGCTCCATATCTTCTAAATCGCTGGAAAGATTTTTATAAAAGTAGCATTTATTATTTACTTACTCAAAGTAGCATGCAGAGCACACAGCCCAGGTCACTAGGTTCATATACACTTGGAGGTCAAAGGTCAAATAGTCTGAATTAGTGTCCGCTCCATATCTTCTAAACTGCAGGGAAGATTTTCATAAAAGTAGCATCAGCATTTACTTCATGAGGGAGGCATGCAGAGCACACAAACCAGGCTAAGGTAGTTCTGCACGTTTGATAAACCGGAAGTGATGGCGTAACGTCATTTATCCGGAAAATGTAGAATAAAGCCTGGATTCGGAAAATCATATTATGAAAATATGGCAACCTGTCAATAGGTTTATTACAATGGCACTGTTACCATCTTTCTAAAATTAAAATATGATATTAAAACAGCTAACACGTTAGATAATTCAAAATAGTGTCTTAGAATTAGCTTGAAATGTGCGGTTCATTTTAATTATGGTCAAATATCTCAAAAATAAGCACACGGACCTATATATTTTATTTCACCACATTATAGGCCACAGGTTTATTTACAGCAGTGATAAGTTTCATTAAAATCTTCATTGTAGAGAAAATTATATTCGCAAAAATGTTATGAAAGCTATGATTTTCCCATAGATTCCTATTATGAAAAATTGCATGAGGTCCAAATTTTTCAAATCAGTCTAGCAAAAAAATCAAGCACATGGCCCTATCTTTTTTATTTGCTGAATTTTCTAAGTATATTCTAAAGTTTTGAAAAAAACAGAGTTTAATCAAATTCTACATTGTAGGAAAAATTTTGATCTGAACGTGCAGAACTACCTTAATAGGTTCATGGTCAAGGTCATGCTTGGAGGTCAAAGGTTAAATAGTTAAATTTGTTTCTTGTCCATATCTTCTAAATAGATGGGAAGATTTTCATAAAACTATCAATAAGGCTGAACACCACCAAATCCGACTGTTCTTTATTTCATATAAAATCCACTTGCTTTATAACTGTTTTTTGACATTTTCTAGCATATCAGATTTTCAGAGACATATTCCCATGAAGAACTATATCACTACTATAAAAAAAGAAAAAGAAAAGGGGGTGTTAACTTTAATATAAGAAAACTACAGTTTGTTAAATACAACCCACTAAATTTACCCCTTTTCACTTCTTTCAATGTCTCTTTTCAAGACATAATACTCTTACGTTGCCATTCCTACCTAGCATGTGGTAGGAACATGCAGATTTCAATAGAATGCTACTCATACATACTAAAATGCAGTAGAGTAAAAGTAAACACGTTGCTATTGAGAAAAGGCACGTCTGCTCTGTATGTCTTAACAGGTGGGAAGATTTTAATAAAACCTGCATCAGTTGTTTATGTCATCAAGATGATGTGCAGAGCACATTACCTGGATCATTAAGTCATCTGACCCAATGAAATTACTAAGGTAGGTAATGCTAGGTGAAATTTCATGTAAATTATGGCCTTTTTTGGGGGGGCTTAAAATATTTTGTTTTGCGTTCATCTAACTATCAAACTGTATTTAAGTAACAACTCATTGCATTTGGATTGAAAATTCTTGCAAGTTGTAAGACCTATTGAAATATCCAAATAATTAGATAACTCATGGTAGAACTTGATTCAAATTAAGGCGATTGACTTAGAAAATTTTTGTTGAAGTTTAACCTGAAAGTTGTTATCATTTCCGTAATAAATTTTGATATTTAATGAATTATAATACAGGTTTTGACCTAGAAGTTGTCAGATAGTGAAGTGTGATGTTCTATGGACAGCTGTCGTTAGACAGGTTGTTGCTTAATACAAGTTGAGTGGCTCTGAAAAATAGAAATGGGAAAATGTTAAACACACCATATATCTTTGTGTTACAAGTGATGGCTGATAAGCATAGTTATACCTCCAATAATTGCACTGTACATTAGTTATTTATTAATTTGTTAAATTGTCCAAGCACTTACTGCCTCTGCTACAACATACTTGAGGAAACTTTACATAATATTGAGCATGATCAGACAGTGTGTTGTGGTCAAGAGTCATGTCTGTATTGTCTAGGTCAAGGTCAAAGCTAGGGTCCCTGACTTAGGACTCCATTTTGGGTGCATTTATCGCTAAAATATTTATGGTAGCATTTTGCAAAAACACATGCTTTTCTACACTGATGTTTCTGACATAATGTACCTGAAATATAAGCACAGTATGTAGAATATTTTACCCATTTAAGATATTACGTTAATCAGGTTCCTTCAAGTTTATATAAACAAGTACTTTTCTACATTTCCTTTACTTTTGTTTCAGAACGTGTTTAAAACATGTGCATAGTGTTTTTAAATGTGCAAACTGATTGACAATAGACACTTTTTAGCTCACCTGTCACATAGTGACAAGGTGAGCTTTTGTGATCACCCTTCGTCCGTCGTCCGTCGTCAGTCCGTCCGTCCGTGCGTGCGTCAACAATTTCGTGTCTGCACGATAGTGGTTTCGTTTATGATTTTATTTTAACCAAACTTGCACACAACTTGTATCACCATAAGATCTTGGTTCCTTTCTTGAACTGGCCAGATCCCATTATGGGTTCCAGAGTTACGGCCCCTGAAAGGGCAAAAATTAGCTATTTTGACCTTGTCTGCACAATAGCAGCTTTATTTATGGTTTGATTTTTACCAAACTTGCACACAACTTGTATCACCATAAGATCTTGGTTCCTTTCTTGAACTGGCCAGATTCCATTATGGGTTCCAGAGTTATGGCCCCTGAAAAGGCCAGAATTAGCTATTTTGACCTTGTCTGCACAATAGCAACTTTATTTATGATTTAAATTTAATCAAACTTGCACACAACTTGTGTCACCATAAGATCTCGCTTCCTTTCTTGAACCGGCCAGATCCCTTAATGGGTTCCAAAGTTATGGCCCCTGAAAGGGCCAAAATAGCTCTGCACAATAGCAGCTTCATTTATGATTTGATTTTAACCAGACTTGCACACAACTTGTATCTCCACAAGATCTTGATTCCTTTTTTAAACTGGCCAGATTCCTTCATGGGTTCCAGAGTTATGGCCCCTTAAAGGTCCAGAATTGGCTATTTTGGCTTTTGCAGCCATATAGAGACTTCATTTATGGTTTTGTTTGATACAAACTTTCAAAATATCTTCAACAACAATAAATCTTGGATTCCATGACAAATCAGATCCAGCCGTAGGTTCCAGAGTTATTTTGATTACCTCCCCTGATTGTAATCAAAATGGATTTATATCAGTAAGTACTTATAGGACTTATTTGAAATTTCATTATTGTCATTAGTTGGACTGAGCCAATCAGGGTAGATAACTATGGACTGATTTTATGTCAAATTACCTCCCTTTATTTTAAATTAATAACTAATGAAGATACTGATCTGAAATTTCATTTATGTCAACAGATTTATTTGGCAGATCCTTCTTTTGTTCACTTACAATAATTTTTTTTTAATTACTTACCATTTACGTTACTATAAATAGCTTATTTTTAGTAACTTTTTTATTATTGGCTGTAGGGAAAAACCGAGACCACTTTCCTGTGGTACAACATGGATGGTACCTCCAATTTTTAGGCGTATTTTGACATATCTGTACCTTGTAAGAATTTTTTTTTTCTTCTTGGTTAAATTTCTTCCCTTTGTTGTTCCTGTCCTTTGGACTTAGATATTTTTTCTGAGGACCTTCTTGTCCTCAAGTGCAATGATAACAGGTGAGCGATATAGGGCCATCATGGCCCTCTTGTTTTGTATGTTTAGGCAAAAGATGTGATCTGCTGTACAAAATACACTTCTAGACTGGAGTTCCAGTCAGTCAGTATGAACATTCTAAATTAGAAAAATATCTGTAATATAGACATTTTGGCCATACAAGAGTTTGTGCTAATGAAGGTAATAGAGCAGTCTAAATGTGAGGGAACAAAGCTAGACAGAATTGCAAGAGAATTTGTGAACAAACTTTTTTTCTAATTAGGTATGGTTTTTTGTTTCTAGTAAGATGTTTCTTTCTCAATTTTAGAAACAATTTTGAGAAACCTACACCTATTCAGGCTCAGGCTATTCCAGCTGTTATGTCTGGCAGAGATCTTATCGGTATAGCAAAAACGGGGAGTGGTAAAACGCTGGCGTTTCTACTTCCAATGTTTAGACATATTCTTGATCAACCAGAACTTGATGATGAAGATGGACCTATAGGTAAGTATTTGTTAATGTGTTTCTTAATCGTAGTAACATATATGTAAGTTTTCTGTGTTTTCTCAGAATGGCAGGTTTTTCATCTTCTATATTCTGTTACACACAGGGTTGTTTATCAAGGAAGGTACTGTTTTGAAACTTCATCCCCAACAGGAGATGCACATATTATCTTCATGTTTCTGTCCAATGATTTTTCACCAAATTATTGCCCATTGATTAGTTAACAATAGTAAACTATAGTACCATCCTTGTCTGGAGTATTCCTCAGCAACCCACGGCTAATATTTAGCGAAACTTCATTGGAAGCTTCACTCCCAAGAGGGGATGCAAATATCTTGTGCATGCATTTTCTTAACAACTACTTGCTAGAGTTCTAAGAAACTTCTTCAGAAGCTTCACTTTCAAGACAGGGTATGTGCCCAAGTGATGAATTCTGCTAGACAGGGTATGTGCCCAAGTGATGAATTCCGCTAGACAGGGTATGTGCCCAAGTGATGAATTCCGCTAGACAGGGTATGTGCCCAAGTGATGAATTCCGCTAGACAGGGTATGTGCCCAAGTGATGAATTCCGCTAGACAGGGTGTGTGCCCAAGTAATGAATTCCGCTAGACAGGGTGTGTGCCCAAGTGATGAATTCCGCTTTTATGCCTTTTAAATGCAACAATTATACTTCGGGGAGCATACATTGGCTTTACCAATGTTTTGTTGTTTCTTTATGTTAAAATTTCACCAAAATTGTTGTTTCCCATAGATTGCCATTTTGAAGATTTGCTCAGATAAAAGATCAAGTACATAATCCAATATTTTTTCAATATCTTAATTTTCATAGGTTTTCATAGCTTTGAAAAATCAGGGTTGAATCTGTTTCTATATTGTAGAAAAAATAGTGATCAGAATGTGCAGAACTACGCTAATCTTTCTACATTTTAGTTGAATCTGTGATATTGTGTTGATGTGTTTGATTGAATGGGACATCTGTGTTTTGATATTCATGATAGATTCTAGTTTCCTCAGCTTTTCCTCCTTTAATAAGAAAGAAAGATAAAACTATAGTTAAATGATACTAATTAGGGATAAACTTTTAGACCTATTAACATGTTTGAGATTTTTGATGATTATGAGATATCTAAAGTTTCTGAACTTCAAGTAAATTCTTTGTAGACTAATATTTTATTTATAAATGAAACTCTGTTCAGCTAAAATATATCATTGTCAATAAATTATTTTTAGCTCCACTATTCAGAGAATAGGGGGGCTATTCTACTCGCCCTGGCGTCAGCATCGGTGTTGCCGTTGGCGTGACCTTTCTTGGTTAAAGTTTTTCGGCAACCTTTGTTTTTCTGTCATATCTTTGTTACTATTGCTTATATCTTACTGTAACTTCACATAAACATTGTCCAGCTTACAAACAAAGTATGTGCAGGGGCTGGGCCCATTATACATAAGGTCAATGTCACCAAGGTGTTATATTTAGGTTATTTTTAAGGTTAAAGTTTTTCGGCAACCTTTGTTTTTCTGTCATATCTTTGTTACTATTGCTTTTATCTTACTGTAAGTTCACATAAACATTGTCCAGCACACAAAGTATGTGCAGGGGCTGGGCCCATTATACCTGAGGTCAAGGTCACCAAGGTGTTATACTTAGGTTATTTTTAATTTTAATGTTTTTCAGCAACCTTTGTTTTTCTGTCATATCTTTGTTACTATTGCCTATATCTTAGTGTAAGTTCACATATACATTGTCCAGCATACAAACAAAATATGTGCAGGGGCTGGGCCCATTTTACCCAAGGTCAAGGTCACAAAGTTGTTATACTTGGAATTATTTTCATGTTAAATTTTTTTGAAAGCTTCATTTATATACATATCTTTGGTACTTTAAATGATAATGACTTGAAATTAACACTATTTCTTTATAATCATCATCTGCATTTGTGGTTACAAACTCTTATTGTATTTTTGACAGAATTATGCCCCTTTCATACTTAAAGTTTTTTTGGCAATCTTTGCTTTCTGGATATAACTTTAGTACAATATAAGATAAAGACTTGAAACTTGAAACGTATCTTCATCATCATCATCTTGTGTGGTAACAATCTCCATAACTCTGATTTTTATTTTTGACCAAATTATACCCCTTTCATACTTAATTTTTTTTTGACAAACTTCTTTTTCTGGACATAACTTTGGTACTATACAAGATAACGACTTGAAACTCAAACTATATCTTTACCATCATCATCTGCATGTGTGTTAAATCCCAATAAATCTAATTTGTGTTCTTGACAGAATTATGCCCCTTGGTGTATCTTCCTTTTAAAGTAGAGGTCTCTTATTGAGACATATATTCATTTTACTGTCAAATCGCCGAATAGTGGAGCGCGCTGTTGTTATGGACAGCTCTTGTTCCTGTAACAGCTATTTTGTTGCGACTGGAATTTGTGGTTTTTAAGTTTATAGGATAAAATTATATAATGGAAATTTCTGTTGTTGAAAAAGTTAAACACAAATTTTTAAAACCATCAAAGGTTTCATACATTTCATTATTAAAGTCATTATGTGTTTAGGTTGAGAAAGTTTTTTATTGATTAGAGATTGATGCTAATGATAATGCTGCTATATTCTTGCATTCTGACACAATTTTCCCGGTTTTTGCTGGTGCTCGAAAAAAATCATCTTACAGCCCTGGGTGTAAGATGACTCACATGCTCAAATTTATGAATGAATGCATAAATTTCTATGCTACTATAATAAAATAGTGCTTAAAAGAAAAGCATTAATATCTGGCTCTCTGGTAGCAGTTTCTGGTGTCTCGGCAGAGCCTCGTTACCACCTAATCAGTTACCCTCCAGCCAGATATTTCCATTCGTACCTTCAACTAGAGAAAGAACCACACTGCTGAATACTGTTGAAGTGAAACCACACTGCTGAATACTGTTTAATTGAAACCACACTGCTGAATACTGTTTAATTGAAATCACACTACTAAAGAATTGTTGAAGCAACTCTGCTGATTACTTGGCAGAGCCTCGTTACCACCTAATCAGTTACCCTCCAGCCAGATATTTCCATTCGTACCTTCAACTAGAGAAAGAACCACACTGCTGAATACTGGTGAAGTGAACCCACACTGCTGAAGACCGTTTAATTCAAACCACACTGCTGAATACTGTTAAAGTGAAATCACACTGCTGAATTCTGTTGAAGTGAAACCACACAGGTGGATACTGTTGAGGTGAAACCACACAGGTGGATACTGTTAAGGTGAAACCACACTGCTGTATACTGTTGAGGTGAAACCACACTGCTGTATACTGTTTAATTGAAACCAGACTGCTGAATACTGTTGAGGTGAAACCACACTGCTGTATACTGTTGTGAAACCACACTGCTGAATACTGCTGAAGTGAAACCACATTGCTTAATACTGCTGAAGTAAAACCACACTGCTGATAATACTGTTAATTGACACCACACTGCTGAGTACTGTTTATTGAAACCACAATGCTGAATACTGTTGAGGTTAATTGAAACTCACTGCTGAAATGTTTAATGAAATTCACACTGCTGAAATACTGTTGCAAGGTGAATACACACTACTGAATACACATTGAAGTGAAACCACACTGCTGAATACTGTTGAGGTGAAACCTCACTGCTGAATACTGTTTAATTGAAACCACACTGCTGAATACTGTTGAAGTGAAACCACACTGCTGAATACTGTTGAAGTGAAACCACACTGCTGAATACTGTTTAATTGAAACTGCACTGCAGATTACTGTTTAAGTGAAACCACACTGCTGAATACTGTTGAGGTGAAACCACACTGCCCACTGTTGAGGTGAAACCACACTGCCCACATGGCTGAATACTGTTGAGGTGAAACCACACTGGTGAATACTGTTGAAGTGAAATGACATGGCTAAATTATGTTGAGGTGAATATTCATACTTTGTTTTGCTGAATTACTGGTATTAAGGTGTGGGATGAATCCACACTGCTGAACGCCTGTTAGGTTAAACCACACTGCTGATCAAATACTATTGAGGTTGAAACCACACTTGTGAATTCTGTTGAGGGTGATACCACACTGCTGAGTACTGTTGAGGTGAAATCACGCTTGTGAATGCTGTTGAAGTGAAACCACACTGCTGACTTCTGTTGAGGTGAAACCACACTGCTGAATACTGGTGAGGTGAAACCACACTGCTGAATACTGTTGAGGTGAAATCACGCTTGTGAATACTGTTTAAGTGAAACCACACTGCTGAATACTGTTGAGGTGAAACTACACTGCTGAATACTGTTGAAGTGAAACCACACTGCTGAATACTGTTGAAGTGAAACCACACTGCTGAATACTGTTGAGGTGAAACCACACTGCTGAATACTGTTGAGGTAAAGCCACACTGCTGAATACTGTTTCACTGGAACCACACTGCTAAATACCTTTTTATAGAAACCACACTGCTGAATACTGTTTGATTGAAATCACACTGCTGAATACTGTTTGATTGAAACCACATGGCTGAATACAGTTGTGGTGAAATCACCCTGCTAAATACTGTTGGAGTGAAACCACACTGCTGAATACTGTTGAAGTGAAACCACACTGCTTGAATACTGAGGAAAGTGAAATCACCCTGTCTAAAAATCTGTTTACTGAATCCACACTGCTTATATATTTTTTAATAGAAATCACACTGCTGAATACTGTTTGATTGAAACCACATCGTTGAATACTGCTGTGGTGAAATCACACTGCTAAATACTGTTGGAGTGAAACCACACTGCTGAATACTTTTGAAGTGAAACCACACTGCTGAATACTGATGAAGTGAAACCACACTGCTGAATACTGTAGAAGTAAAATCACACTGCTGAATACTGTTGAGTTGAAACCTCACTGCTGAATACTGCTGAAGGAAACCTCACTGCTGAATACTGTTGAGGTTATAACAACTTCTGCTGAATTGTTGTGGTGTAACCACACTGCTGAATACTGATGATAGTGAAAACCCACTTGCTGAATACTGTTGAGGTGATAAACACACTGCTGATATACTGTTGGTTGAAACCCACTGTGAATACTGCTGTAAGTGAAACCACACTGCTGATATACTGTTGAGGTGATTGAAACCACTCTGCTGAATAACTGATGAAGTGAAACCAGCATGCTGAATACTGTAGAAGTAAATCCACACTGCTGATACCATTGAGGTGATACCACACTGTGAATATGCTGGAAGTGAAACCATCACTGCTGAATACTGTTAGGTGAAACCTGACTGGCTGATTCTGCTGATGTGAAACACACTGCGAAAAACTTGTGAAGTGACCTTATAAACCACACTGCCTGAATACTGTTTTAATAGTAACCACATGTCTCTGAATTTAGTGAAGCAGGGTGGAGGGAAAACACCCATTGTTTTTACTTCCGTTCTATTTTTGTTGTTTAAATAAATCATTCAGTTTACCTATAGTTGGTCTAGTTAGAATTTACATCTTCAACTAAAATTGTCTTGTTATTAGCTGACGCATACCATGCGATACTTCCCCAGTGATCTAAAGTTTCCTAATAGATTATTGTATTGTGTGTTTTTAGCAAGAGAGATCTTTATATATTTTCTTATCATTTGAAGTTGTTGGTTCTTATTTTTTATTGGGCACCAGTTATTTGGTTGCTGTGTTATGTACCTGAGTTAGTGGCGTTATCCAGTTACTTGTTCAGTCCTTGAGGGCCTTTTAAGTATAAATTCTTCGTTCTTCCTAAAATTTAAATGGTATCCTGCTCTGTGCTGATATATTACCATGAAACCTTTCACTGTGTTATCAGTGAAATGATAAAACTGCTGATATACACAATTAATTTGCAGTTTATTTCAATTTTCAAAATGATACCTATTTGATTTTATCTGAGTTCGACCTAGTTTTTATCATTTTTAAATACTGAATGATAAACACAGTGACTTGTGTTTAAAAGAGGTTGGTGTTTGTAAACAGTTGTAAGGTGGAAAATAATAACATAAAAAACAAGGGAATATAGCAACATGAGAGTTCTCTCAGCACAGAAACATTATATTTGATAGTTTTTTATCTGCACACATTCATGATAACATTTTTATACGCCCCATAGGGACGGTATTATGTTTTACCCCCGGTGTCCGTTTGTCCGTCGTCCGTTAGCAAGTTTCGTGTCCGTCTGTAACTCTTGAAAATCCTTTGATGGATTTCACTGTGACTTGACATAAATGTTCATCCCACAGAGACGTGTGCTGAGGCATGTTTTGGATGCTCGCTTCAAGTTCAAAGGTCACAACTTAGGGGTCATAGGTCATATCAGTTTGTTCGTTGTCCGACTCGTTCTCTGTAACTCTTTAATTGTTTTGAATGATTTCAAAAGAAACTTGGCACAATGCTTCACCACACTGGACGACGTGCAGAGCACATGTTTCGGATGACCTTCCCCCACTTTCAAGGTTCAAGGTCACACTTAGGGGGTTCAAAGGTCATATATGACTTTGCTTTGTGTATATTGCTCTGCATTGCTAGTGCTCTGTTGTTATTTGGTAGATCCCTTTTTTGTTCTATTAATAATGATTTTTTTTTTATATACTTCCCTTTACTATGTTACTATAAATAGCTTATTTTAAACTTTTTATGTATATTGACAGTTTTGGGTAAAATCCGAGACCACTTTTGTGGATACTTCATGGATGGTACCTCCAATTTTTAGGTGTTTATGTTTTGACATACCTGGACCTGGAAGGATTTTTTTTTGTGGAATGAAATTTTTTTTTTTTAATTTTTTCCCTTTGTTGTTCCTGTCCTTTGGGTTTCAACAGTCAAGTTCTTTCAATTTTGTACCCATCCTCTGATGTAACCCTTTGGGTGTATTATTGCCCGCTTGGCGGCGCTCTTGTTATTTCATTCTTGGATGACACATGTGTTATATTTATGATATTATTCATTTTACATGAAAATGGATACAAAATGAAATTTACAAAATTGTCTCTTTAGCTCACCTGTCATGTTCCTATGCCAAGTTCAAAAACTGGGTCATATGGGTGTCAAAATACTTGGTCTACCGATCAAATCAAAGGATAATCTTGGTAAACACTCTAGAGGCCATTTTATGCCTTTCTTCATGGAAAACTTGGTATAGAATGTTTTATCTTGATGTTCCTAGGCCAAAGCTCAAAACTGGGTATATGGGGTCATAAAAACTAGGTCCTCCACTCAAATCAAAGGAAAAGCTGTTAACACTGTAGAGGCCACTTTATGTCCCATATCCTTCATGAAAACTTGGTTCAGAATGTTTTATCTTGATGATACCAAGGCCAGGTTTAACAGGTGAGCGATATAGGGTTATCATGACGCTCTTGTTAATTAATGTCATATTTATCAAAGATAACTTCTGTTTTCTGTTGTCTGTTCTGTGCTAGTGCTGTTTCCAGTAGTAATGGTATCAAAAAACTCCTAGTTTTCATTTCTTAATCAGTTTGTGTTTTCCTAGGAGTTGAAGTACATGCACAATATACAATATCAAGTTCAATCCCTTTAAAAGCTTATGTGCGTTCTGCTTTCATTTCATTAATCAAATGTTTCTCTACTTCAAGAACTGGTTTCCATATCTAGACTTAATTAACTGGGATTGAGAAAGGATGGTCTCCTGCAATAACTTTCATTTGTTTAAATTACTTTAATTAATCAGCTTCTTATTTCTTATTTCTGTTTTAATCATGTAATAGCATTAAGGAATTAGTGTCATACTTGATTTGTCAGACTTTCAGAATAGGTATTAGGTCACTGATACAATAATATGATAAGTAATTTCTTTATAATATTATTTGAGTTGTTTGTGTTCCTCTTGAAACAATCTTTTCCCCTTCTCAGCTTTTATAAACAGTTGAAACAGATGTTTATATTTGTATTGTTAATCTCCCTAAAATGTTACACAAATATATATATAGAGAGAGAGAGATTATCAGTGTTTTTCAGCAGTGTTTCAGTTAAATATAGTGAACCTTTAACCCACGTTCCTGCATTTCATATCCTTTAACCACCTGTAACGTGAGAAAACGTATAAGCATCTGTTGACCCTTTCACGCTCCGGTAGAATCTACATCTTTACACGAAATTACTTGATGTAATGTATATTTTCTGAAATGTCTAGGTCGTCAGCTTTAAATACGGAATTATTCTTACACTATCACCAGGCAATCTTTACTGATCACTTTCAGATAACTTCAAAACAGGGACCTTTTGAGTGATTTGACGAAGTTCCAAAAATTATCTTAGTTACCCTTGCTTCTTTACGGTCCCTTTGGGATGTGTGGTTTATTCACAAGTTAAATATGTCTTTCGTAGATTGTAAAGCTGACATGTCTTGCTAAAGCCCAGGTATTTTCTAATTCGTTTGAAATAATGCTGATAATTGACTCCCATTTTAGCAAAAATTTAAATAAAAATAATAGAAAGTCACACGCATACATTTTTGACGGATGGGACCCCTAAGTGCGTGACCCTGTCTAATCGACCACAATCCAAAGGTGACTTTTCGTTTTCAGTTGTGCAGGTCTGACTATCATTTTCTTTACTTCGGAATAGTGAAGGTCGAGTGACGTCCTTTTCACTGTGTGTCAAAAAACATACTTATGCATGGCGAGATTTCCATAAAAATGTGCCCGATTGTTAAGGATATCCATAATAACTTTAATGTCCAGGAAGTAACAGAGAACTCTGAAACATGAATGATAGGTGGGGACTTATTTTCTAGGTTTATGATGTTTGCCGTAATTGACCTGGACTAATTTAAGTCAGGGAGATTTTTCTGCTGTGTAGTAGTTAAGGGTTGCTGATTCAAATTCACTTGTCATATACAAATCTTTGTTTGAAACTTTACTTTGGGTGTAGATTTCTTCATGTGAGGAAGCCATCGATGTCAATGGTTTTGCACAGGAACCCGCCATGGCTGGGTCTTCCTCCACCATCAAAAACTGTAGAAAGTCTCCATATTAATAGATTTAGAAAAAAAAGTTATTTTCAGATTTTATCTTAAGAATATATTGTTATTATGAAAAAATGCAGATAAGCAGATAGGCTTTATAAGGGTAGAGAAATGAAGGAGTTTCACAGTGTTTGATGCTTACTGAGAAGAGGGGTTGAAGAATAATTGAGTATTTTTGTTATAAACCACTTTAAATTTGCTGAAACGATTTATTGTAGTTTGTCCATTGCATATATTAATATCAGCTGTTTTTTACAATCATTGATATGTGTGTGCAGGCAAAGTGAAATCAGAATTTTGGTGGGAGCCCTCTGTAGCATTGGGATTAAAAGTCACTGACATCAATCACTTGCCTCTGACCATATGGGGTTTCGAGTCTCACTCAGGGCATTGAAGCCATCCAACTGGCTTGTGGAAGGTCGATGCTTCTACCCAGGTGCCTGCTGATGAAATACTGCACAGAGGTGCACCTGGAGTCTTTCTCCACTATCAAAGCTGGAAAGTCACCATATTAATTAAATAACAAAAAAATAAAATGAGTTATGGTGTTTGACACAAGACATAAACAGTCCGTAGCTAGAAGCTTGAAATAAAACTAAAGTTTTAAACACTAGGGCGGTTAAACCTGCCTTTGTCATTTTTGATGCATCTTGCACAGCCAAAGTAAAGCATGATTTAGCTGTGGTCACAATATAAATTGAGGGGAATCGTAAATAAGCAAATTTATATGTATGTCTGCTTTAGTTTTATAGATAACATGACATTATGCTTTTTCAAATTAAATATGATAAAAATTAATTCTGTATTTTACAGTTTGAGATTTCATATCACTTTGGGTCGGTAAGCCACCGTAAATATAGGTATAAGCTCTGTCTTTTGTCACTTTAATATTCCGTAAATATATAGTTTATGCATCAGTTAATCTCAAATGGAGAATTTTGCTTGCTTAATAAACAGTTACCACAGTAACTGATTCAACAAACGTGACAGTTTTGATTGGTCGATTTGCTAGCATGTGACTTTGTGGGTCATTCCGACCAGTCTTTAGAACACTTTTTATTCCTCCTGGTAAACTCATAGACCGAGAGTCTCTTCCTGCACTAGTACCTCGCAGCTGACTACCGCTGATGATAAGCATGGAACATGCATGAGGTCATATTTCTGTCTTGTTCGTCCTGGTTATTGTATATAGGCACAACATTGATGCATCAGTTGAGCGTGTTCTCGTGAATCTCTTTGAATTTATTCAATAATCTGAGCATTGTTTATGGGAATATTTTCACCGACTTTGGTTTTGGTTTATAAGATATATCACTGGCGGGGCTGTCCACTCTCTAGTGTTCAAATCAGTCTCCTGGTCTTCTGTATATTTGTGTCTTTTTCCTTTTCTGGTTTTTGATTGAACTGTGTATCTCTTCACTATTTCCTGATTTAATGCAATGGCATCTTCTCTGACGATAATGGTACACTCATGCTCGATGAGCAACCCTGAAATATACAAGGCAAATATTGTAGCCAAAAACCTACATTTTGTCAGTGTAAATATATTGTTGGACTTTTCACCAAAAGAAACATTGCCAGAGCGAAGATGATTGTGCTCTCAATTTTTGAGTTGATTTCTATGTTATTTTTTGTGATGATTTCTTAGGATATATTTGTGATGATTTCTTGGATGCATTTGCAAGGATGTTCTTGGTTATATGCGATGATTTTTGGTTATTCAGTCAAACTCTGTGAAACAGAGCAAATGATGGTCTTTGTTCACAGGTGGTCTTATTCGGGGGAAGAGTTGGAAGAGTTACTTTTCAGTTAGCCATTATCATTGCTGATCAAAGTATTTTTACCTGCTTCTTTGCTTCTATCTGTTCTATGTATTTTTTTTAATTCGGCGGTTGCATGTGCTCTTGCAACTTGCAAATTTTCAATCAAGCTGTAATTATTACGTTTGCTATAATGCGAAAAAAGTCTTGAAAATTTGGCGGATTTCAATATTTTCATTAGGAACGGTCACAGCATGCGTCGTCTATTGGGGGGCACCAAATATCGACCCTTGGGAATGAATTAGGGCCGGTCGCTGGTTGCCGGGTCGCCTGGTGGTCGCTTATTCACGGCCTTTTTATGAGCATTTTTCTACGGGGGGACTAGAGGACCGTTCGTTGTCGACAGAGTTGGCCGTCGCTATTCCGGAATGTGGTCGCTTGCACATAGCTCTTGTTTGACCTGTTTTGCTATTATATCTAGGTTAAATTAGTGATGATTTCTAGATTATATTTTGTGATGATTTCTAGGTTTCATTTGCGATGATTTCTTGGTTATATGTGATGATTTCTAGATTATATTTGCAGTTATTTCTAGGTTATATTTTGTGATGATTTCTACATAGTATTTGCAATGATTTCTTTGTTATATGTGACGATTTCTAGGTTATAATTGCAATGATATCTAGGTTACATTTGCAATGTTTCTAAGCTGTATATTTGCAATGATTTCTAGGTTATTATTTTCGAGGATTTTGGGTTGTTTTTGCAATATTGATTAAATTATAAATCTTTTTTTTTAATTTTTGATCAACTGTCTATTTTTTCCGAATTGATTTCAGGGTTTTTTTTTTTTTTTTCAAATATGATTATAATAAAAAATCTTTTCTATGTAGATCACTGTCTTATATTTCCTTTATTTTATGATTAATTTTTCGTGATACATGGATTGTAGTACATGAAAGAATATTTTTTTGTACCTTTTGTTTAAACATTAAACCATACAATTTTTTCAGCCTTACAATATAGATGTACAGTTAAGTCTAAATTTTGAGTTCACCTTAAGTCAGATTCACGTTTTGCTACATCTGCATTTCTCAGCAGCTCTTGAAATGTTTAATGGAGACAACAATAATATAGCAGAGCACAATTTTCCTAAATGTTACACAGACTTTATAACAACTAAATGCACATTATCTAAGGCTTTCACCATCATGTTTAGTTTCCAGTTACTTCTCATTAAACAATTTGAATTCATATAGTACTGCTTCACACACAGGTTTTGAGACTATATAAAAGTTTTCTTTGTGTTTTCAGTAGTACTTATACTATCAAATGTCCTTCACTTGTTTCTCTGTAGAGCACAACAATAGATTCACATGGTGATAAAAACTGACCCCATACCAACTTATTTCAGGAATTTAGAATCTTCTTATTGTCAGTGATATTTTCTCTTGTCAGCGTCTTGTGTCTGCAGTAATGACGTCAATACGATGTACTGTGTTTACTTTAGTCATGAGTCGAGTCTGTATTTATCCCTTGTCACTCTTCCTATGGGGTCCGATTGAGTGGTTAGTGGTGATAGTGTATCTCTGAGTGTATCAGTATCTTGATATGTGGTTACATTGGCGCGTTTCCTACTTCCTTTCTTGAAATTAGACAGATTTTTCAAGGATATTTTAGGGATTTCTCTTCCATATTTGGAAAAAAATAGTGACTTGCAAAATTTACACAAGTTCACTGATAATATTTTTGATTTAATTTGTACAGTTAATTTTATATTTGATTCATACGTCTTGTCACCTAAGTATATTATATGACAGTCCGAAACATTATTTTTCATTAGGAAGCACTTTGACGGAGTGACAATTATTTAAAAAAAATCTGTTGCTTTTAAGTTAAACGTATATGAAAATGCGATGTATTAATTCTGTGATGCTTTATATCTTATGTCTCTTTTATTTGATCATTTGAGCTAAAAAATTTAACTTCTGTGAACCCATTTTGCACTTTGCTTGTGTCTCAAGGTGGATAGTGATACTTTACTATTACTTGGAAGAACTGATATGTTAACTTGTTACTTTTGTTTTAAAGAATTATACAGATGTTTGAAGGCAGGAAAGAAGCAGTATTGTGCAGAAAACTTGCAGCAAACAGCTTTCCTTTCAGGATTGAGTTAACTGATGGTCATTTGTAGGTCTTTGGCAGTTGTATGACCTTGTCCAGAAATCAGTGGTCAGCTGTTTTCATCATGTCAGCTTGTTTTTCAGTGTTATTTTATCATTTTCCTACTATTTAACCTTGTACAGAAGTTAAAAACGCTGGGTCATCTTAAATAAATTCAAATATTGTAAAGGTGAAAGACCTAGACAGTACTTAAGCTAAATTATCACTGGCAGCATACAGTCTAACCTGTTAAGATATCTGTTCCTCGATCAGCGGTCACCTCCGTTACAGCTGTCTTTTATGACGCCCACGTTGAACTTTCCTCTTATTTTCTCACTTTATTCCAGCGGCCAAGTAAATTGCCTCCTGACGCCGTATTTGACCCCTTTCAGGGGCCCATGTTTCTTCCAAAACCATTACTCTTTTAGTTGTACGCCGAAGATACCCGATTTTTGAGAAAACATGATTGCTAAATTTGCGTTACTTCACCATAAGAACGACAAATTGACCTTGAGCTTATCAATTAAAATGATAGACCAAAGGTGTCATCCCTTTTTGTTACGCTATATTGGCCCCCAGTATTTATTGGCAATTATTGTGTAACCTGTGTCTGTTTTGTTTGTTCACAGTTTGTTCTCGGTTAAAGATAGTACTTATATCTAATTAGTTGCAATATTATTTGTGATGTGATACTTTCTGTCATCAATATACTATTAAATGTGTACAAATTTTATTGAGTTTTGAAAAGAAATATAAAACACTCGTTCTTTTACGGAAACGGGTGACGGCAATCTTAGATTTTAGGGTTGACAGGTAAGCGCGGAGGGAGAGTAGCTTCCCTTACATAAATGGCAGAAAATGTAAACAAACTTATTTTATTAGTTTGATATTGTAACAATTCTTGTTTGTGTAAAAACCAAGCCGGAGTAGTTTTGAGATTGCTAAGAAGACCATTGTATTGCGTGGCAAATGCACGTTAATGTATCCTGGTAAAATAATGGATAGATACTGAAAAAAGAATTGACCTAAGGCCTTTACTAATAAATGGTCAGAAGTCTGAAAATTACAATACTGGACTGCACCTCCATCAGCGGTCACCTGGTTTTTTTAAGCGGCCCAAAATTGTCTGCTTCCCACTGGCTGGTCTGCTTGTGACAGAGTTTAGTCTGTATACCCTTCTTATGGCAATGGTTTTCAGTATCTGTTACCTCAAGGAACTTTGTTTTTTGATATTTCTGAAAATGTATGTAACACCTTAAACTGTCATGGGGGCGGGGCTAATTTTCGCTTTATGACTACATGGAAAACTTTGAAAATCTTCTTCCTTGAAACTGCTGGCTCTTGATTTCATAAATTATGTCTCTGGCAAGCTTCTTAAGACTTATGTGTTCTTTACAATAAGTCTTCATTGTTTATTTTGTTACGTTGATTTTTTTGGCTTCAGGGGGCAAGGACTAGTTCCTATATGGCTTTATGGAAAATCTTCTCCTCTGAAGCTGCTGACTCAGTTTAAAAATAATTTCACAGCAATGTTCCCTGGGTGACCATCTGCTAAATTCCTTCAAATTATTCTGTTTCATTAAGATACATGACTGCCAGGGGGCAGGGCTATTTTCTTATATGGCTGTATGGAAAACTTGACAACAATGTTCCTTGTGTGACCCTTTACAAAATTCTTTTAAACCATGTTGATTTTTTAAAAACAGACAGAGTTTTAATGCCACTTGACCTGATGGGAGACAGGGTTTAGTGCCACTTGACCTGATGGGAGACAGGGTTGCTGCTACTTGACCTGATTGGAGACAGGGTTTAGTGCCATTTGACCTGATTGAAGTCAGGGTTAGTGCCACTTGACCTGATAGGAGACAGGGTTTAGTGCCATTTGACCTGATTGAAGTGAGGGTTAGTGCCACTTGACCTGATGGGAGACAGTGTTTAGTGCCACTTGACCTGATTGAAGTCAGGGTTTAGTACCACTTGACCTGATTAGTGCCACTTGACCTGATGGGAGTCAGGGTTTAGTGCCATTTGACCTGATTGAAGTCAAGGTTAGTGCCACTTGACCTGAGGAAACAGGTGGTTAGTGCCATTTGTTCTGATGGGGAAGAGACGGGTGTGTAGTGCCATTGACTGATCGAAGTCAGGGTTTAGTGCCACTTGACCTTTATTAAAGTCAGGGTTAGTGCCACTTGACCTGATTGGAGACAAGGTTTAGTGCCATTTGACCTGATTGAAGTCAGGGTTAGTGCCTCTTGACCTGATTGGAGACAGGGTTTCGTGCGACTTGACCTGATTGAAGTCAGGGTTAGTGCCACTTGACCTGATGGGAGACAAGGTTTAGTGCCATTTGACCTGATTGAAGTCAGGGTTAGTGCCTCTTGACCTGATGGGAGACAGGGTTTCGTGCGACTTGACCTGATTGAAGTCAAGGTTAGTGCCTCTTGACCTGATGGGAGACAGGGTTTCATGCGCCTTGACCTGATTGAAGTCAGGGTTTAGTGTCACTTGACCTGATAAGTGCCACTTGACCTGATGGGAGACAGGGTTTAGTGCCATTTATCCTGATTGAAGTCAGGATGAGTTGATTGAAGTCAGGGTGAGTGCCACATGACCTGATGGAGACGGGATTTAGTGCCACTTGATCTGATGGGAGACAGGTTGGTGCCACTTGGCCAGATGGCAGACCAGATGGCAGACAAAGGTTGATGCAAGCAGGAATGAAAATGAGGTTTATTATAGACAAATAATGTGGCATTCCTGTGGATTGTTAGAGGGGAGTGTGCACCCTGATCAGTTTAACTACATGTAATCAATTAAGGATGTATCACAAATGCTTATACTTTGGACAGACTGCTTTGGTAGCCAGGTGACAGATCGCCCGCTTTGAGTGCGGAAGGTCGTGGGTTTGATCCTGGCTGCGTCATACCAAAGACCGTTAATAAAATGGACTAGTAGCTTCCTCGCTGGTACTCAGCATTTAAGAGGGTAAGTACAAGGACATGGTCCAGCCCCGGTGGTCTGTATTAATGTACTGGGTTGGGGGTTGTTTCAGTCACGTGTCTATGGCTGATATTATCAGTGAGGCAGCACTATAAAGTTGGGCATTGTGCTCATTGCTTCAAGTAGACACTGTCGTGCTGGGTTATATGCCTGCCAATAAATTGATCGAAAAAAGACGTTAATAACCCAAACACACATGTACCTTTGGACAGGAATTTGATTTTTACATGGTATATATGCTGCCTATTTAAAGATGCAGATTAAAGTTGTTTAAAACTTGGGTAGTCCATTTATTGCACAAGCATGTTTAGTCATTTGGTCAATAAGTTAGCCTGACTGTTGTATCCTTGACTGACAAGTTCACCTGTCCTTGTCAGGTCCATGCTTAAGATGTTTTGAATTTTTGTTGAGATAATTTTGAAGTTTTACCTAATCTTCAAATAGTTTAGGTGATCAAAGATAGAGAGTTGGCTTTCATAATAGGATAATTTTTATCTAAGAACAATTTGAAGGATTATATAGTAGTATTGGGTTAATGTAGCAGTAGACCAGTGAATTTGTTTATCTTACCATTGAAAGTTCTCAATAGTTCCCATTAGAAAATGGTTATGTTTTTTTTTGTTTTGTTTTTTGTAGCTTGCCTATCTAATCATCTTGTATCCATCATCCATTATTTTTATTGAGCAGTCTTAATGAAATGTTAATGACACCAGAGATACAGCTCTTGAAGTATTTCACATTTGAAGCCACATTTTTTAACAGTTCTCATGAAACTTAGATAAAGTGTAAATGGCTACCAGATCATTTTTTTTGAAAAAAGTTTTAAAACAATCCACTGACAAATAAAATCATAAACCTTTATGCTGTTCTAAGTTGACTGAAAACTTTCAATGCAGTTATTTTTGGTTTTAGATCCCCTTGAGGTATTTTGGTATAGTGCGGGATTTTTTTTGAACTGTATTTGAATAGTAATTCTTGCAAAAAATCTTTTGGATTAGTTGGGCTTTTTGGTATCTATGTCTTTTTTTTCTTCTAAATCCATTTTAAAATCTAAAAAATCTAAACATGATACACATTTGATTTTTTAAGAGCTTTTGGGCAATCAATATATTTTGTACTACTCAATTTAAATTTCCATTAACACAAAATATATACTCCTCACTACAAATAGATTTGAATTTCAATTACAGTCGACGAGATGTTTTAAGAGACGACCGACTTTGGGAAGCAAGTGAAAATAGGTTCACATATGACAGGGAGTCTCTTAAAACAGGTCGCCACTTAACAGGATGACGCTGGTTTCTCCCGTGTTATTTTTTTCCAATTAAAGTACATGAATATCGGAGATACGTTATTTATTGGCCTCTATGGAAAATGGATTTTAAATTTATTTCTTTATAATTGCATATTGATAAAATAAATAAAATAAAAAAATTTGCAATCATGAGTATGATGTTGTTAAAACAAATATCAGCTCATGATCTGGCAAGAAAATTAAAAGGGTAGCTGTAAAGTATAAATGTTCCATTTTTGAACTATTTTCACACTGAGAGTATTATGTTATTTATTTTTGTGTTACTAATTGTTCATTTGACTTATATTCGATTACTGACTGCATCTTTAATCGTGTTTACTTCGTCTGTTCCTGTTATATACCACCATATTTTTGTTTCCACCAGGAAATAAAGTTATTTATTCACGACTCGAAGTCTTCCAGCGACTATCTACTTATCCGATTTATTTAGTACGCGGTTTTCCATAATCGAGCAGTTCGATGTGCCTTAACAGCTGTTCTAATGTCGAAACAGTTCTTTTTTATGTTTTTTCATCAGCCTTTTTTTGTTAAACAAATAAGTTCTCGTCTCAAACAACGTCCCGCGGGAGATAAAGAACGCTAAATCTTATCGTGTAAAATCTTGCGAGTGGGGCGTTCAACAGTCGCGGAAAAAGTCTAAATTATCGTATTCGGAGCCTGATTTCACAGTCCGCTTTGTCGGTAAGGCAAGGGGGGTTGCTTATTAATTCAGACTCTTAAAAGTGAATTGGTCCGGAGAGCACAAAAATAGGGTCGCATTTGACAGGGAGTCGCTAAATTCAGGGGGTCGTTAAGGCAGTCTCGACTGTTAATTTTATTATATATTCTTATTACTGAATTTTATGTTTTACCCAAACTGGAGCAGGGAAAACATCATTTTCTAATAGCGTTGTATTGTTTATAATTAAGAAATAATATACAGCTGAATCATTTTTTAACATATCAAAACAATATGAAGTAGTTATATCAGCTTACAGAATAATTTTACAAAAAAATATTACTGACCGGCCAATTTTTTCCCCCACCTGACAGGTCAAGTTCTGGCTTGGGAGGGGGGAAAGAACTGACGGTCAATTTTTCCCCAACGTGATAGGTCATGTATATGCAAAAAGGGGGAAAGAACGACCAGTCAATTGCTTCCCCGCATACTTTCTTGATATTAAATAGTATGGGCAATCAAACAGAAGTTTAAAAAATTTTGATTTGCACCAAAAAAAAAATAACATGATTAAAGTTACAAAAAGAAAGAAACATATATCTGGTTTTATCAAATCAAGAAAATAACAAGTCGGTTTCCCCGGGGAAAGAACTGACTGGGGGAAAAACTGGGCTGTTACACCGGCATATAACCAATCTGTATTGTTGAGATATATTAAAATCTGGTTCTGCTATAATATCATTTCGATTCTAATATGTCCTTTTGATATGTAAACAAGTAGATGAAAAGGGAAGCACTATTTCATGTCACAAAATACAGTCGGGCCATGTGATGTTAATGTATAACTGTGTTTTAACAGTGTTTAAATACACGAAGTCAAATGTAGGAATAAGTTAGGAGTGCCTAGAAATCTAGTATTCTAGGCGCCTAATAATCAATACAGTGTGTGAGAATTAAGTGTAACTTCTGTTATACCATTTCAGTTCTGGCAAACTTTTGTATAAAATACAATAGTAGATCAAATGTGACAGCATTATTTCTCGGCACCTGTATGGTGCCAGAAAAATTATGTTGATGTGACATCAATATTGTTTTAATGGAAACATGCATGGACGAGTTCTCCGGATGGACCACTGCAACTTACAGCTCTATACCAAATTTATGTAATTTTTTTGGCTTTTATAAAAAAAACCCACTGAGGCCCTGGTATAAAGCATTTGTGAAACCTCAAATGCCGTACAATCTTTACAAGCTTGAAGCTTCAACAGGAGGGTCATAGTGGCCCTAAGCCACTCACCTAAAACTGACTATCTGACCTTGAATATATATATATATATATATATATGTGACATACAGAATCATAAATAGTAGGAGCTGGATTTAGTATAACAAGGGGCATGATGGCCTGCTATCGCCTACCGGAGTACCATTGCTCAAAATGATATGATCATGTTTTGACATAGAGCAGTAGGCATACACATTAAATATATCAGGTTTTAACATTTTTCTTGTCAACAGACACTTTTGACTAGTCAGGGCCAATTTCCCCTTCCAAGATTTGTGGGTCCTAGCTCCAAATGCTCATATGTGGACTAACATGACTATTCCTTACCCTGGAAGACCACTTTAATGACTTTTAAAAACCAATTCATTTAGATGCTGCTGTGAATTTATTCGTTTCTTAAAATAATGGGAGGTATTAATTGTCATAATTTCAGTCAAGTATTATCTTCAATGATTGTCCAAACCATCTGTTGACAATAAATGAAATTTAGATCAGTATCTTCATTAGACTTTACGGAGATATAGACCCATTTATAAATTTGAACTTATAGGGAGGTAATTTGTAATAAATCGTCCAGATGTTATCTACCCATTGTCTCAGTCCAGTATTGACAATGATGAATTTCAATAAGTCCTTATTTAAGTACTTACTGATATAATCCATTGTGATTAAAATCAGGGAGGTAATCAGAATAAAAATAGCTCTGGAACCTACGATTGAAATCTGACAGATTCGTCATGGAATCCAAGATGTAGTGTGTTGAAGATATTTGGAAGTTTTGTAATTCAAATATCAGACCATAAAGAAGTCTCTATATTGGCTGCAAAAGGCCCAAAATAGCAAAATTTTTTGGACCTTTTAAGGGGCAAAAAAACTCTGAACCCATGATGGAGAATCTGGCCAGTTCAAGAAAGGACACCATGATCTTATGGTGGATACAAGTGTGTGCAAGTTGGGTTTTTTTAAAAATAAAATCATAAAGAAGCAGCTGTGCTATTGTGCAGGACAAAGGTCAAAATAGCTAATTTTCGGCCCGTTCTGGGGGCCCGTAACTCTTAAACCCATGATAGGATCTGGCTGGTTCAAGAAAGGAACCAAGATTTTATGGTGATATAAGTTTTGTGCAAGTCTGATTAAATTCAAATCATAAATGAAGCTGCTATTGTGCAGACAAGGTCAAAATAGCTAATTCTGGCCCTTTCAGGGGCCATAACTCTGAAACCCATAATGGATCTGGCCAGTTCAAGAATAGGTAACCGAGTCTTTGGTGATACAAGTTGTTGTGCAAGGTTGGTTAAAATAAAATTATAAATGAAACCAATATGTTGCAAGACAAGAAATTTTTGACGCCAGGCACGGATACACGGACGAAGGTTAATCACAAAAGTTCACCTTGTCACTATGTGACAGTTGAGATAAAAACATAAAACAGGTCAAGTATCTCCTTTTGAACAAATTTGAGAGATACCTAAAAGGATGCTTCAGACCAAATTTAATGAAGATCTGCCAAAATATCATTTAAAGATATTTCTATTTTAAGCTAGTGTCCCCTTCAAGGGTTTAAGTGCCTCCATGAGGAAATTTAACAGAGGGTTTTTATAAGAATGTTACAGACCAAGTTCGATAAGGATCCATCAAGGGGTTCATGAGAAAAGTCATACAAAGGTTTTCTATACTTGGCTCTAGTGGCCCCTATAATGGGGCAAGCGCCTCCTTTTGAATAAAATTGGAAGAAGACCTTAAAATAGTGCTACAGACTTAAGCTTGATGAAGGCTTTTTATTTTTAGCTCTAGTGGGTCCTAAAGGAGGCCAAGCACCCCCATCTGAACATAGTTGAGAGAAAACCTTACAACGATGCAACAGACCAATTTTGATGGAGATCCATCAAGCAGTTCACAAGAAGAAGTCATTTAAAGGTTTTCTATTTTTAACTCTATAGTGGCCTTAAAAGAACATTTGTACCAAGGAACAAAGCGAGGCCCTTAAAATGAAGGCTACAACACTGTTTGATGAAGAACTTCCATTCAAGTAAGTTCAATGAATGAAATGAAGTACATAAAAATTAAATTACACCCCCCCCTCAACAAAACAATCTCGTCCCCCCCCCCCCCCCCCCCCCCCCTTCAAATCCCCCCCCCCTCCACCCCCCCCCCCCCCCCCCCCACCGTCCCCCCCCTGCCCCCCCCCCCCCCCCCCCCCCCCCCCCCCCCCCCCCCCCCCCCCCCCTCCCCCCCCGCCCCCCCCCCCGCCCTCCCCCCTCCCGCCCTCATTGAAAAGACATGAGAGAGGACTTGCCTGGGGTGCCACCAGACTGACTTGGTTGATTCTGACCAGTAGTTTAGAAATGTAACTTAAGGACGATGCACAATGGACAGTGAACGCCAGACAATCCACCTGTACTAATAGCTCACCTTGAGCCGAGCTAATAAAAACCATAGAGGCTTGAAAAGTAACTTAGTCAAAGAACCTTACGAAACAAAGAACACTACTAAACTAATTTTTGTAAATATGTAAAAATATTTTTCTCCTGTATAATTATATAAAATATAGACATTTCCTTTAAACTCTGACTCAAATAAATGTCAATCCAGCAAAGAAGCATAATAAACAAATCAGTTCAATCCATCAGAAAATAGTAATTTAGCACCACCACAGGGCTACAATTTGCTTAAACTTTTAAACACTCCCAACTTTCAATTTAAATCTTCTTTAAACTAGAAGATGCTTTTGTAGAAAAGCGCATGTCTCCCCCACTGCATGGCTGTATAGGCAAGAAGTCAATAGGGACAGGAGTGAAATTCAAAGAGACACTGACGATTGGCTGCAATAGGGATCATCTACTTGGCATGTCAATTTCATCACCACTAAGTTTCAATCATTCTGGGCCTTGTGGTTCTATGTTATGAATTAGAAAACAGTTTTCATGTCAGGCCCCTGTGACCTTGAACACTCTTTAAACAAGTGCCCGTAATCAGTAGGAGTCTATCTACTCTGCATTGTCAGTATTCCTTCTAAGTTTCAACATTCTGGGTCAAGGGCTCTCAGGTTATTGATTGATGGAGTTTTCTATGTTTCAGGCGCTCTGTGACCTTGACCTTAGCTCAAGTGACCAAAAAAAAAAGATTATGGTCCTTACTCTTTAAAGTCCTATATCTATGAAGTTTGAAGGTTCTGGGTCATAGTGGTCTCAAGGTTATTGATCAGAACTCTTTGCCATTCTTCTGGTTCCTGTTGACCTTGACTTTTGATCAATGTGAACCCCCAAAATAAGGCATTAGGGGTATGTACTCTTACATGTTAAATCTCTTTGAAGTTCAACATTTCGGGATCAAGTGGAGTTCTGTAGTTATTGGTTCATCTTCTCTGTAAGCCTATCTTCCTATGAAGTTTTGAAGGGCGGTAGGTCAAATGGTTCTCAAAGTTATTGATCGAAAAAATGAAGAGGTAACGGACAGATGGCCCTGTGACCATGACCTTTCATGGACGCCCCCCCCCCCCCCCCCCTCCCCCCAACAAAAACACTAGGGAGTCACCATTCTGTCAGTCCTATCACCCTATGAAGTTTGAAGGTTCTAGGTCAATGGTCTCAGTTATTGACAGGAAATGGATTTCCGAGTTCGGCCCCTTTGTGACCTTGACCTTTTAAAGAGTGACCCCCCAAAATCAATAGGGGTCATCTACTCGCATGTCCAATACCTATGAAGTTTCAACCATTCTGGGTCAAGTGGTTCTCAAGTCTACTGAATCAATCTTTTCCATTATCACAACTGCAATAGATCTGGTGGTCATATACATTCTATTTAAGTTTTATAATGTCTGCTGAAGAATGGTAACCTCTGATATATTAAAATGTGATATAAGAAAGGTTTGCTGAGTAAAAGATCATTCCTTTTGTGTTACTGCAGCAATCTTTCCCAGTTTCAAACTTGTCCTTTTTAGCTCACCAGAGCACAAAGTGCTCAAGGTGAGCTATTGTGACCGGTCATTGTCCGGCATCCGTCGGCGTCCGTCGTGGCATCAACATATGCTTGTGAACATACTCAAGAGGCCACATTTGTGGCCCCCCAATCTTTATGAAATGAGTCAGATGTTTAGTCTTGTATGGGATCTCTAGGTCAGGTTCGGAAACTGGGTCATGTTGGTGTCAAAATTGGTCGACGCAGATCAAAGGAAATGTTCGTGAACACTTAGAGGCACATTTGTGACCCATCTTATGTAACTTGGTCAGATGATTGTCTTGATGATCCCTAGGTCAGGTTTGAAATGGGTCATGTTGGGTCATACTAGGTTCAGTAGGCCCAGATAAAGGAAAAGCTAGTGCAACACTCTAAGAGCCACATTTTGACCCAATCTTTTGAAACCTGGTTCAGAATGTTTGTCTGATGATTCTAGGTCAATGAAACTTTGTATGTGGGGTCCATAAAACTGGCAGGTAGGCCAGATCAAAGGAAAAGCTTGTGAATCACTCTAGATGCCCATTTGTGACCTAATCTTCATGAACTTGGTCAGAATGTTTGGACTTAATGGTCTTTAGTCAAGTTCGAAACTGGTTCATGCGGAGTCAAAAAATCAGGTAGTAGGCCAGATCAAAGGAAAAGACTAGTGAACATTCTATAGGCCACAGTTGGTGACTCAGTTTTATGAAACCTGGTCAGAATGTTTGTTCTTGATGAGCTCTAGGGTCAAGTTTTAATCTGAGTTATTTAGGGTCAAAAATAAGGTCACATGGTCAGATCAAAGGAAAAGTTTGTGAACACTCAGTTGTGACTCAACCTTTATGAAACTTGGCCAGAATGTTTGTCTGGATGATCTCTAGGTTAAATTTGAAACTGGCTCATGTGGGGTAAAAAACTAGGTCAGTAGGCCAGATCAACTCCAGTGAGCGATATATAGGGCCATTATGGCCCTCTTGTTTATGATACAGCCTTGTAATTTAGTTGACATGTACAGTTTTGCACATTGATCTTAAAACTGACTTTAAGTGACCATGAATGTGACCTACTGACCTACTTTCTAATATTTTAGCATCAGTTTGCCATTATAAACGTGTGGCTCATAATTATTACTCAGGTGAGCGATTCAGGGTCATCATGACCCTCTTGTTTTTTTTAATCTTTGTTTTACAAACCACCAGGATCCAACCAGGCTGTAGAAGGAGGAAAAAAAATCAAAAAAAAAAAAATCAAGAATTCTAATTTTTTTTTTCAATCAGGGTTTATTTTTATCCATCTTGTACATGCATGTTTGTCTCAATGTTATGTATAGTACTTGGTTTTTAAACATGCTTCATGTAGCAGTATGCACAAATGTATGCTTCAATGTATAAAAATGCTTATGTACTGTCAGCACTAACATTGTATATCAATAAACTGCATGTATGTAGAATGCTCTATGTGCTCTTTTAGAAGTAGTATGTTGCCCTTAAAGGTGGTCAGTCACATTTAAACAACATTTAATGACATTTTTTACTTTTTAGCTCACCTGTCACATAGTGACAAGGTGAGCTTTTGTGATCACGCAGCGTCCGTCGTCCGTCCGTCCGTAAACTTTTGCTTGTGACCACTCTAGAGGTCACATTTTTTGTGGGATCTTTATGAAAGTTGGTCAGAATGTTCATCTTGATGATATCTAGGTCAAGTTCGAAACTGGGTCACGTGCCTTCAAAAACTAGGTCAGTAGGTCTAAAAATAGAAAAACCTTGTGACCTCTTTAGAGGCCATATATTTCACAAGATCTTCATGAAAATTGGTCAGAACGTTCACCTTGATGATATCTAGGTCAAGATCGAAACTGGGTCACATGGGGTCAAAAACTAGGTCAGTAGGTCTAAAAATAGAAAAACCTTGTGACCTCTCTAGAGGCCATATTTTTCATGAGATCTTCATGAATATTGGACAGAATGTTCACCTTGATGATATGTAGGTCAATTTCGAAACTGGGTCACGTGGGGTCAAAAACTAGGTCATTAGGTCTAAAAATAGAAAAACCTTGTGACCTCCATAGAGGCCATATTTCTCAATGGATCTTCATGAAAATTGGTCAGAATGTTCATCTTGATGATATCTAGGTCAGATTCGTAACTGGGTCATGTGCGGTCAAAAACTAGGTCAGTAGATCTAAAAATAGAAAAACCTTGTGACCTGTCTAGAGGCCATATTTTTCATGAGACCTTCATGAATGTTGGTCAGAATGTTCACCTTGATGATATCTAGGTCAAATTCGAAACTGGGTCACGTGCTGTCAAAAACTAGGTCAGTAGGTCTAAAAATAGAAAAACCTTGTGACCTCTAGAGGCCATATTTTTCATGAGATCTTCATGAATATTGGTCAGAATGTTCACCTTGATGATATCTAGGTCAAGTTTGAAACTGGGTGACGTGGGGTCAAAAACTAGGTCAGTAGGTCTAAAAATAGAAAAACCTTGTGACCTCTCTAGAGGCCATATTTCTCAATGGATCTTCATGAAAATTGGTGAGAATGTTCAGCTTGATGATATCTAGGTCAAATTCATAACTGGGTCATGTGCGGTCAAAAACTAGGTCAGTAGGTCGAAAAATAGAAAAACCTTGTGACCTCTCTAGAGGCCATATTTTTCATGAGATCTTCATGAATATTGGTCAGAATGTTCACCTTGATGATATCTAGGTCAAGTTCGAAACTGGGTCACGTGCGGTCAAAAACTAGGTCAGTAGATCTAAAAATAGAAAAACCTTGTGATCTCTCTAGAGGCCATATTTTTCATGAGATCTTCATGAATGTTGGTCAGAATGTTCACCTTGATGATATCTAGGTCAAGTTCGAAACTGGGTCACGTGCGGTCAAAAACTAGGTCAGTAGGTCTAAAAATAGAAAAAACCTTGTGACCTCTCTAGAGGCCATATTTTTCATGAGATCTTCATGAATATTGGTCAGAATGTTCACCTTGATGATATCTAGGTCAAGTTCGAAACTGGGTCACGTGGGGTCAAAAACTAGGTCATTAGATCTAAAAATAGAAAAACCTTGTGACCTCTCTAGAGGCCATATTTCTCAATGGATCTTCATGAAAATTGGTGAGAATGTTCAGCTTGATGATATCTAGGTCAAGTTCGTAACTGGGTCATGTGAGGTCAAAAACTAGGTCAGTAGGTCGAAAAATAGTAAAACCTTGTGACCTCTCTAGAGGCCATATTTTTCACGAGATCTTCATGAAAATTGGTGAGAATGTTCACCTTGATGATATCTAGGTCAAGTTTAAAAGTGGGTCACATGCCTTCAAGAACGAGGTCATTAGGTCAAATAATAGAAAAACCTTGTGACCTCTCTGGAGGCCATATTTTTGAATGGATCTTCATGAAAATTGGTCAGAATTTTTTATCTTGATGATATCTAGGTCACATGTGCTCAAAAACTAGGTCACTATGTCAAATAATAGAAATAACGACGTCATACTCAGTTCAACACTGGGTCATGTGGGGATAGGTGAGCGATTCAGGACCATCATGGTCCTCTTGTTGTATATTCTGGTAGAGAATTATTTAAGGAACAAAAAGACCGATTACATAGAGTTAGATTTCATTTGAAATGTATATTTTATTATTTTTAGCTCACATGTCACAAAGTGACAGTGTGAGCTTTTGTGATCGCGCAGCGTCCGTCGTCCGTCCGTGCGTAAACTTTTGTTTGTGACCTCATTAGAGGTCACATTTTTCATGGGATCTTTATGAAAGTTGGTCAGAATGTTCATCTTGATGATATCTAGGTCAAGTTCGAAACTGGGTCACGTGCGGTCAAAAACTAGGTCAGTAGGTCTAAAAATAGAAAAACCTTGTGACCTCTCTAGAGGCCACATTTTTCACAAGATCTTCATGAAAATTTGTCAGAATGTTCATCTTGATGATATCTAGGTCAAGTTTGAAACTGGGTCATGTGCCTTCAAAAACTAGGTCAGTAGGTCAAATAATAGAAAAACCTTGTGACCTCTCTAGAGGCCATATTTTTCATGGGATCTGTATGAAAGTTGGTCTGAATGTTCATCTTGATGATATCTAGATCAAGTTCGAAACTGGGTCAGCTGTGATCAAAAACTAGGTCATTAGGTCTAAAAATAGAAAAACCTTGTGACCTCTCTAGAGGCCATATTTTTCACAAGATCTTCATGAAAATTGGTCAGAATGTTCACCTTGATGATATCTAGGTCAAGTTTGAAACTGGGTCATGTGCCATCAAAAACTAGGTCAGTAGGTCAAATAATAGAAAAACCTTGTGACCTCTCTAGAGGCCATATTTTTCATGGGATCTGTATGAAAGTTGGTCTGAATGTTCATCTTGATGATATCTAGATCAGTTTCGAATCTGGGTCAGCTGCGGTCAAAAACTAGGTCATTAGGTCTGAAAATAGAAAAAGCTTGTGACCTCTCTAGAGGCCATACTTTTGAATGGATCTTCATGAAAATTGGTCAGAATGTTCATCTTGATGATATCTAGGTCAAGTTTGAAACTGGGTCATGTGCCGTCAATAACTAGGTCAGTAGGTCAAATAATGAATAAAAACTTGTGACCTCTCTAGAGGCCATATTTTTCATGGGATCTGTATGAAAGTTGGTCTGAATGTTCATCTTGATGATATCTAGGTCAGGTTCAAAACTGGGTCACATGAGCTCAAAAACTAGGTCACAATGTCAAATAATAGAAAAAAAACGATGTCATACTCAGTTCAAAACTGGGTCATGTTGGGACAGGTGAGCGATTCAGGACCATCATGGTCCTCTTGTTATAAAATTTTGTAATTACTCCCCTTTAATATGAAAGTATATAAAAAGCTGGGTATTTCTTTTTATTTCGATACAATGTCTAGTTTTACATTTGCATTTGATAGACATATCAACTATTGAACAATCTGAACCAAAATGGAAGTTTTATAGCTGTGTGTAGCTTCTGAATTCATTTATTTCCAATCTATCTTGGTTGCGCAACCAAGATAGGCAAAGGGAGGTAATAATAATTTTTCAAACTTGCGTTTCTAATGAATTACATCTAAATACATAATTTTTAATGCAAATATTTTACAAATATATTACAATATGTCTAATATTTATACATTTCCTTAGGCAAAGTATGTTTATCAAATTTATACTTATGATAAAATAACTCTATCTTGGTTGGGCAACCAGGATAGGAAAATGAAATTTTAAAAATACCTCCAGTGAAAATCTAATTTGTATTAAGTGTTAAGTGAACATAAATGAGTGTAAATGATCAGATGCTAAAGTTTCGAACAAATCCGTTACATGGCCAAAATCTGATTATCCACCTTTAACCCATAAGCTACCTATACGTATGTCATGATACTAGTAACAGCGTTATGGTTGGCGGTGGTTGTGTTTGCTTGTATTTTGTATGTTGTAGTGTCGTTTAATGCAAGTAAACCTAGGCTCACACTTAATCGCATTGGGTTGGTGAAGTTTTAGTTTCTTAGTATAATTTTTTCTTTTAAAAATCTTTAATTCAAGAATTACATCAAATTGTTAATATTAACTTTTGCTTTATATACAAATTTTACAAATCTATATTTTGTACTAGGTATCATCATGATCATTTCTGAAACTTCTCCCCAACCATTCCTTCAAAATTATTGTCATAAATATATATATTAACTTTGAAAAGGACACCCTGGTGTGAAGGGACCTTGGGGCTCACCATGGCTACTTGAGAAAGAACATTTGTTGTTAGTTTTCAGCGCAGGTACTGTACAGCTCTATAGTTCCATTTCAATACAAAACATTGTTCCTGGGAAAGACCAGTACTGCTTTCCATAACAGACTGCAAACTTTCATTTAAAGAGCTATAGTCCTTCAGCGAAAGAACTTTTATCACCAAAATTTATAGATTCATCATCATTTGTATTTGATATATCTTCAAGCCACACACGTGTTAAAATGATTTACCGTCACGTCAAAAAATAATATTCCAGGAAACATTTTTAGCTCGACTATTCGAAGAATAGTCTAGCTATTCTACTCACCCTGGCGTCGGTGTCGGCGTCGGCGTCACACCTTGGTTAAGTTTTTGCATGCAAGTACATACAGCCATCAATTAAAGGCATATAGCTTTGAAACTTATTTTTCCTTTTTCTAGGTCAATTACCAACCTCTCTGGGTCAAGTCCCATAACTCTGACATGTATTTTGAGCAAATTATGCCCCCTTTTGGACTTAAAAAATTGTGGTTAAAGTTTTGCGTGCAAGTACATACAGCTATTTCTAAAAGGCATATAGATTTGAAACTTATTTTTTCTTTTTCTAGATCAATTACCAACCTCACTGGGTCAAGACCCATAACTCTGACATGTATTTTGAGCAAATTATGCCCCCTTTTAGACTTAGAAAATTTTGGTTAAAGTTTTACATGCAAGTTATTATCTCCAAAACTAATGCAGATATTGATTTGAAACTTCACATGTGTCTTAGGGGTTATAAAACTAGTTGATAACAGCAAGTCCGATAACTCTGACCTTCATTTTGGCCAAATTATGCCCCCTTTTGGACTTAGAAAATTCTGGTTAAAGTTTTACATGCAAGTTATTATCTCCAAAACTAATGCAGATATTGATTTGAAACTTCACATGTGTCTTCGGGGTTATAAAACTAGTTGATAGCAGCAAGTCCCATAACTCTGACTTTCATTTTGGCCAAATTATGCCCCCTTTTGGACTTAGAAAATTCTGGTTAAAGTTTTGCGTGCAAGTACATACAGCTATTTCTAAAAGGCATATAGATTTGAAACTTATTTTTTCTTTTTCTAGATCAATTACCAACCTCACTGGGTCAAGACCCATAACTCTGACATGTATTTTGAGCAAATTATGCCCCCTTTTAGACTTAGAAAATTTTGGTTAAAGTTTTACATGCAAGTTATTATCTCCAAAACTAATGCAGATATTGATTTGAAACTTCACATGTGTCTTCAGGGTTATAAAACTAGTTGATAGCAGCAAGTCCCATAACTCTGACCTTCATTTTGGCCAAATTATGCCCCCTTTTGGACTTAGAAAATTCTGGTTAAAGGTTTGCGTGCAAGTACATACAGCTATTTCTAAAAGGCATATAGATTTGAAACTTATTTTTTCTTTTTCTAGATCAATTACCAACCTCACTGGGTCAAGTTCCATAACTCTGACATGTTTTTTGAGCAAATTTTGCCCCCTTTTAGACTTAGAAAATTTTGGTTAAAGTTTTACATGAAAGTTATTATCTCCAGAACTAATGCAGATATTGGTTTCAAACTTCACATGTGTCTTCGGGGTTATAAAACTAGTTGATAGCAGCAAGTCCCATAACTCTGACCTTCATTTTGGCCAAATTATGCCCCCTTTTGGACTTAGCAAATTCTGGTTAAAGTTTTGCGTGCAAGTACATACAGCTATTACTAAAAGGCATATAGATTTGAAACTTATTTTTTCTTTTCAAGATCAATTACTTACCTTACTGGATCAAGTTCCATAACTCTGGCATGTATTTTGGGCAAATTATGCCCCCTTTTGGACTTTGAAAATTCTGGTTAAAGTTTTACATGCGAGTTTCTATCTCCAAAACTAATGCAGATATTGAATTGAAACTTCACATGTGTCTTAGGGGTTATAAAACTAGTTGATAGCAGCAAGTCCCATAACTGATATGCATTTTGGTCAAATTATTCCCCCTTTTGAACTTAAAACTCTTTTGATATTTAACCTTTTTAGGTAATATTTTCCTGCCTCTGGGACAATATTTCGAATAGTCGAGCTTGGCTGTCTTACGGACAGCTCTTGTTACTTTTACTATCATAAATTTACCACGATATCGATATCTTTCTCGTTATGTTACTACTACATCAGGTCTATGTGACATTCCTCATTCTCAACTCGTGAGGCACATGTTCGGTTACAACATCGCCAGTCTTGCATTCATTCTTAATTTTTACAAAAGATTTCCTTTTTCTACTTTCAATTTCAACCGTAAGCTGCCAAGCGTCGTCCATTTTTGTGTATGCCGCTAGTTATGTAAAGTACAATTTGATTGGTTAAAGTAATATTAGGGTTAGGCATTGACTATTGGACTGTACAGAACGCGGTACATAACTTTTTATTTCTTGGCGAGCGCGACGCATTTTTTGCTTCCATCTGTACAAAGTACCAGCGGAGGTAATAAAAAAATCTTGTTTTTTAATTTTTTTTTTTTCTTAAAACGCCGTTTTTTGAGCGGCGGGTTTGTAAAACGAAGAATAAAAAAAATAAAGGCCTAAAGGAAATTTTTCATAGCCAGATTTTTTACTAGGAAATATACATTTTTAGCTGTAAAATTGACTTTATTGAAAATATCTTTAAAATTCCAGCTGCTTATTATTAGTTATCTCAGTCTTGTAATATAAAGCTGAAATTCACAAAAAAAAAAAATCTGATATGGTAGATAAAACAGTATTTGATAGGAAAAAAAATGTTTCTAATAAATTTAAACTTTAAAATATTTCAGTATTTTACTTACCATCTTTGGTAATTTCCTCTGTTATGTCACAAATTGAGTGGGGAAACTGCCAGTCGGATATATCTCGGTAGACTTACAACATATACATCCTTTTGTACTATGTACTTCAATCTGTCGCCTGCAGAACTGTTTAAAAGCTTCATTATTTATTTATCGACTTCAGTATTGTTTTGTTTGTCCTCGATTTTTAAAGGTGCTGCTGAAGCATAATTTTCATCAATACAGTTATTGTCACCTCTTAACAATGTGCTGCCTTTTTGTTCAGTTTTAACCTTTACTTTCTCAAAGCAGAAAAAATAGCATTGCTTTTGTAGTTGTTTTTTCTTTTATATCTATATTTTCTCTCAAAATAACACACTGAATGGTTGAGACAAAATCAAGATGAAGTTACAGGTCATTTCCATAAATTCCAAACCATTTTGTCTGTCATTAAACATGTCTGTAAGTAACAAATGAATAGAAAATTACTGCTGGCTTTTGTAATTTTTCTGTAACATTGTTTAATAACACATGTATCAGATAGTAGGCAAAAGGAATTTAATAATTGCAGATAATTTCAAGCTGCTGTTCGGTTTTGTAGCAATCTTTAAGTGTGTTCTACAATGGTCTGCTCAGTACCTGCACATTCTAATCATAAAATATTCCAAAATTATTTTTTAAAAACTAACCAGTCTTAGAGAATATTGTTTCTTTGAACAAAATTTTGTCACAAACTTTTACAGCAGTAATGCCTGTGTTGATATCTTGATGAGCATTTTATTGTATTGGATTGAATTCATTCACTTAGGTGATTAGAATTTCCCACCAGGCATCTCCATTTGGTCCTAATCAGCCGGAAGAACTGTTCATTTCATGACTTCATTTTGTCACACATGTGTAACTCCTCACTTAATTTTGAAATGTTTTGGTCTGCCACAGTATGTTTCATTATATATGTCCTCAGAATTACTAATTTTACCAGTTTTTATTATGATTTTTTTTTAATTTTAAACCCTGATCATAAAGGAACTTATTTTGATTTTTACTAATGAAAAAGTAACTATTATTCATATTAACAAAGCTGTTATAAAGTCATGAGTGTATGATTACATTTAATTATTAATCCATCTGGAATGCACACTTTTAAACACAGTTATGTCCTTTTGAAGTTTGGTTCATAAGTTTGCAACAACTTGTTTAATATAATCCAGCATTAAAAAGTTATTTTATATACTTGAGTAATCTAATATTTTTCAGTGTAACCTTAGATCATTATTATTTATCCGGCTTATATTGGAAGAATTAAAAACTAATGCTCCATGCCAGACCTAAATATTTACCATTGATCTTTGATTTCACATGGGGAAACAGATTTATGTAATCTTGTTATGCACTTTACTGAGGTTGTTTTCATTGACTTTGATCAGGTTAATTGAAAACTTGTTTTTATTTAATGTTATTCTTGTTAGTCCAATGTATCTCCTACTCTAAGTTATAGATACAACCTGTTGATCATTTATTGAAATCGGTAAATATAATCAGTTTGATTAAATGGTCAGTCATGGGTTGAGAAGAAAGGGACAAACACTGGACTTTAATTAGAAACCAGGTGTAGTAAACTTGTTGATTATTAAAGCCAAAGAAAAAAAAAATGCATTGAGAAAAATATAAGAGTTTCAAAAGGGAATGGACATCACTGTTTGTAGATTATAAGAATCTTTCACTGGTTGAAGATGCAGATGGAAATATCTGGCTTGAACGTAACTGTTTATGCGGTTACAAGGCAGTACCGAGTTACTGCAAAACAGTTACCTGAGAGCCAGATGTTTCCATGATACCTTCTAGTAGTGAAAGATGGTTTTTATACACCCGTTTGAAAAACGGGACGTATTATGGGAACGCCCTTGGCGGGCGGATGGGCAGGCGGGCGGCGTCCACAGACTTTGTTCAGAGCATATCTTCTACATGCATGGAGGGATTTTGATGAAACTTGGCACAGTTGTTCACCATCATGAGACGGAGTGTCCTGCGCAAGAACCAGGTCCCTAGGTCTAAGGTCAAGGTCACACTTAGAGGTCAAAGGATACAAGAATGAAAAATTCAAGAATGACTTTGTCTGGAGCATATCTTCTTCATGTATGGAATGATTTTGATGTAGCTTGGCACAGTTGTTCATCATCATGAGACGGAGAGTCATGCGCAAGAATCAGGTCCCTAGGTCTAAGGTCAAGGTCACACTTAGAGGTCAAAGGATACAAGAATGAAAAATTCAAGAATGACTTTGTCCGGAGCATATCTTCTTCATGCATGGAAGGATTTTGATGTAGCTTGGCATAATTGTTCACCATAATGAGAGGGAGTGTCATGCGCAAGAACCAGGTCCCTAGGTCTAAAGTCAAGGTCACACTTAGAGGTCAAAGGATACAAGAATGAAAACTTTGTCCGGAGCATATCTTCTTTATGCATGAAAGGACTTTGATGTAGCTTGGCACAATTGTTCACCATCATGAGATGGAGTGTCATGCGCAAGGTCTATGGTCAAGGTCACACTTAGAGGTCAAGGATACAAGAATGAAAACTTTGTCCGGAGCATTTCTTCTTCATGCATTGAGGGATTTTGATACAACTTGGCACAAATGTTCACAAGCATGAGACGGAGTGTCATGCGCAAGAACCAGGTCCCTAGGTCTAAGGTCAAGGTCACACTTAGAGGCCAAAGGTCAGATACAAGAATGACTTTGTCCGGAGCATTTCTTCTTCATGCATGGAGGGATTTTGATGTAACTTGGCACAATTGTACACCATCATGAGACGGAGTGTCATGCACTGATCCCTTCTTTTGAATTACTTCCCTTTGCTGTTACTATAAATAGCTTATATTGTAACTTTTTCATTACAAGTCGTAGGGAAAAATTGAGACCACTTTTCTGCAGTACAACATGCATGTTACATCCAATTCTGAGGTGTATTTTGAGCTATCTCTACCTGGTAAGGATTTTTGTATGGACAATTTTTTTTTTTTTTTTTTTTTTCTCTTTAAAGATTAACTTCCCTTAGTTGTTACTATAAATAACTTACATTGTAACTTTTTTATAATTGACCGTAGGGAAAAACCAAGACCACTTTTCTGTGGTACAACATTGATGTTACTTTCAAATTTTGGGTGTATTTTAAGGTATCTCTACCTGGTAAGGATTTTTTTGTGGACTTAGAAAAATAAAAGAATTACAATAATTTCTAAAAAAAAAAACATTGTAAACAACTAGAAAATTAAAATTCCATTTGCAAATACAGGTGCTAGTGTAAAGAAATTTGCTGTGACGGGCGTATATTGTGACATTCTGGCACTCTTGTTCTTGCATACTGTATTCCTTAATTAGTAGTTAAAATGAAGTAAAATAAATGCTTTTATCACTATTTTGTTATAGTAGCATATGAATTCACACAGTCATTCATCAATTGCAGCACGTGAGCCCTGGGACAAGTTTTTCTAGCACCGGCAAAAACACTGGAAAATCCTTTCTGGCATGCAAGAATTATTATACTTTCATGTTACAAAAATATTAAAATGACTTGTTTGTATTCTTTGTTATAAATGAAGTCCTTTCAAAAATGGTATAAGTATGTATATTGTCATATGTTGTGAAGTATTCTGGTAATGAAACAATAATTTTGAAGGGGTAGAAGGTTTGAAACACTTCTGAAATTTGGAATGAAATAAACATGTTATTGTCCATAAGCATTGACCTGGCACTCATGAATATTCCGTATATTTCCGTAAATTAATTTTCGGTGACCGAACATAAATAGCGATATAACTAAATATTACATATATAATTCCTAACTGATATATTGTCACATGTGCAGGTAGCTGTGCGGACAAAGCGTTTACCTGTCAATATCAGGATTGTGGGTTCGAGTCCTACGTTTTACCATATCTTTTTTCCCCAAATTTTATATGCAAACTTATTACTCATTTGTTCAAACGTTTCGTGATATTTATGGTTCATTTATTAAGTGTAATCATATTTACCCGTTGTAAAAAGTGGAATAAAATTATTTTAAAAGTATGTTACATAAAAAGACAAACTATCTGTCACCAGCGTTCCAGAAAAAATACAACAAGAGAAAAGAATTAAAATTCATGAAATATGATACATAGAATAATATAAACGATAACAATACAATACATTAAATTGAAGAAAAAAACTCAATTCAGTAAGTGATTTCGAACCCATGGTAACGTGCGTAGAAGTCAGACAACTTACCTCTACACCACCGTGTCATCGGTAAACTTTACATGTTACTTTAGTTATGTAGATACTTTCATGATACTTATATTGCGTAAATTAACGAAAACGCCCGAAAATATTGGCGAAAATTAATGAGTGCCAGGTCAATACTTACGGACAATACAAAAACTTAATTACCATTTACATTTCTACTTCAGATATACATTTAAAATCAAATTATGTGTAAGTTTAGATATTCAAAAGTTTCACCAGCATTATTTACGAAATAAAATGGTAACACTGTAAGGAGGACAGCCATATGAAGTTACTTTTCTACATTTAGAAATTCAATATTGATGGGATAATTATGTCTCTCACACCACATATTGATTTACTCAAGTCTGTGTGTCAGTCAGTCTGTCACAAATCTTGGTCAATACCTAGCCAAATCGGCCCATGCACTTCGGAATTATACTGATGCCAGTGATACAGGTCTTGGTGCATCAGTCTGTCACAAATCTTGTCCACGCTCTAAGTCGAACAGTTCTCATCTGATCTTCACCAAACTTGGACAAAATGTGTTTGACAATAAGTCCTTGGCCAAGTTTGATAACTAGCCAAATTGGCCCAGGCACTTCGTAATTATAGCCCTTTAATTACTGATAGGCTGCTAACTCCAAAACTTACTGATAGGCCGCTCACTCCAAAACTTACTCCAAAACTATCAAAGGTATATTTTCTGTGAGTAAACAGTATATAAAGACAGACTTACTATTCAGATGATTAGGCAGTTGTGGGAGACATGCGCTTTTCTCAAAAGCAGCTCTACGGTTTAGCAAGGATGTTTATTAAATGAGAAAGTACCTTTCCAAAAACACTTCATAAGTTTTTCAAAAATGTATGTTGACATCAGGTTAGAAAATTAACATAAATAATTTGGACTGTTTTTGATATTTGAATAACATATAATGGGCGCTTGTAAACTTTAATGTGTTTAGTAATAAAATGTTCAAGCAGTTTTGTTATTTAGGATTGTTGATGGCATGTTCGAGATTTACTGTTGAATTGCGTGTTTTATAGCTGTGTTGTATTGTTAAATTTATAATAGGTTTAAAACATTCTGCAATTTCGCCTTTCATATTTAGTAAAGAGTTGAAATTTATTTGTTGCAAGAATGCCTCAGTTTGATCAATAATCATGTCAAAAGGTTACAGTTTTATCCTTTTTCTATAAAGTCATACAGAACTTTAGAAATTGTTGGTTTCTCAGTTTTAGATTATCAGATCATTTTGTAATCTTTTGTCCATGTTCATTATTGGTCCAAAATAAATGTTAAAAACTTGGTTGAAAATCTCAATACATGACTTCCTGCCAGCAAAAAATTGTTAATTGTATCTCCAAAACTCCAGGAAACACAATGGCAAACCAAGGTATTCAGTCCATGTTGCTACAGTTTTCGCCCGCCCAGTATGCACTTTGATGCTTGTCACCTAGCCCACCTTCATGTTTTTAATTGGTCTTGATTTGGACTGACTATTTTTCATTTGGACCACTTGCAGACTTTGGAGCTAATAAATGTTTAAATTGCTACTGACCTGGATGGGATCAAAGTGGTAAACGTTTAAAAATAGAGCAATTATATTTGTATAAAATGTTATCTGTAGCACTGGCTATTGCATTTAATAAGAATGTTTTTAACTGCTTGATTTTTCAAATCTTACTGTATATTATAATTCCAACTTGATCAAAAATAGGTGCTTCAAAGTACAATGATTTTGTTTACATCATAAAAACTGACAAAAATATAGCTTGCAGGAAAAGCTGCATAGAAATTAGATTCTATGACCAGAAGCCCTGTGACTAAGTACCATACATACAGGAAAAGTCGCTTGTTATATATTCAAGGTCAGTCAAGTTCAGTTGAGCCACTTAGGGTCACTATGGCCCTCTTGTTTTGTGTTCTCATTTTATTTGTCAAGAATCACTATACAATGATTTTAAGTGACACACGCCTAAGTAGATAAGGTATTTATATCCATTATAATAGCATCCCTTCTATAGTGCAACATAAATAGTCTGTTACTAGCTTCTGGTACAAATGTAGAAAGTTTCTCTTGACTATTGTTTTGTTTCATCTTGCAGCCAACTGTTAAGAGGATAAACTAGATTTTAAAAGAGAGCTTATATCCATGTTCTATTGAAATCTTTATACTTGCAGGAGTAATTCTAACCCCAACTAGAGAATTGGCCATGCAGATCACCTCTGATGCTAAGAAGTTTACTAAAGCGCTAGGTCTGCATGCTGTGTGTGTGTATGGAGGTACAGGGATATCGGAACAGATTGCTGAGTTGAAACGTGGCTGTGAGATCATTGTGTGTACACCTGGCAGGATGATTGATATGTTAGCAGCAAATAATGGTACTTGTATATACTGACAATATCTTAGAAACATTTACCTTGCATTGACTTTGCTGTTCATTTGGAACTGAAGGTCTGTTAGGCTACTGAAACTTCCTGAAGTCAAATATTACAGATTTCACTGCAAAGTATTCCATGAATTTGTGCTAAGTTGGAGGCAAGCTGTGGATGCGAGGAGAGAGCAACATTCAGGCTTTTCCTTACTTGTATTTCCTTCTTACTGTCTATGTGCTGTAACAGTAGTTTTTCAGTTGATACTCTATATATTATCTCATACAGTCAGCACAGAAATTTTGCAAGTCAGATTCTGTTGCTTCAAAACAATCTAGGTAATAGTCAAACTTTAAATTGATACCAAGTAAGATTATTTGACTCAGCCTGAAACTTCCATTACTTAAAGTTTAAGACTCGGCTATGCTGCATTTTTGTACATTTTTATCATTTTATCTAAAATGTGCAGCAACAAAACAACAAAATAAAACTGATTCCAAGTTCTTTTTGTGCCCATCTAAGTAGGAGTTGTAGGAGTGCTTAGATTTACCCTTGTCCATACGTCTGTCTGTTTATTTATCCGTCCAAATTTGTATCTTGCATACCTCTAAGAATTTGACCTAATCAGCTGTTATTCAGCATGTGAAGTTATGTACCTGCATTTTATTTGGGCTTCACTGTCCTCACCCTTCCATCTCCTACCACCCTCGCAGAAAAATATTGTTTCTTTTAGGTTGTGGTTCTGATATTTTGTAATATCCATACCACCCTGCCCTCCCCACTCCACCCTGATAACTCACCCCTTAACCCAAGGTAATATGAGAGTTTACTTAGTCTTTGTCAACAAGTAGCATATGACTATACTGTGACAGGAAGTAGGGGCACCAATGTCCTAGGGACACACATCAAGTTTAGACCATTGGTATCTTTGGACATTAGTAAATGATATTTCAGTTTTAGCTCGACTATCAGAAGAATATGTATAGCTATTGGACTCACCTGTGCTGTGGCCTCAGTGTCCCAGTTTGGTTTAGTTTTTAGCTCACATGTCACAAAGTGACAAGGTGAGCTTTTCTGATCGCGCAGCGTCCGTCGTCCGTCTGTGCGTCCGTCCGTAAACTTTTGCTTGTGACCGCCCTAGAGGTCACATTTTTCATGGGATCGTTATGAAAGTTTGTCAGAATGTTCATCTTGATGATATCTAGGTCAGGTTCGAAACTGGGTCACTTGCGGTCCAAAACTAGGTCAGTAGGTCTAAAAATAGAAAAACCTTGTGACCTCTCTAGAGGCCATACTTTTCAATGGATCTTCATGAAAGTAAGTCAGAATGTTCACCTTGATGATATATAGGTCAAGGTCAAAACTGGGTCACGTGCCATCAAAAACTAGGTCAGTAGGTCAAATAATAAAATAACCTTGTGACCTCTCTAGAGGCCATATTTTTCATGGGATCTGTATGAAAGTTGGTCTGAATGTTCATCTTGATGATATCTAGATAAGTTTGAAACTGGGTCAACTGCGGTCAAAAACTAGGTCAGTAGGTCTAAAAATAGAAAAACCTTGTGACCTTTCTACAGGCCATACTTATGAATGGATCTTCATGAAAATTGGTCAGAATGTTCATCTTGATGATATCTAGGTCAAGTTCGAAACTGGGTCACGTGCCATCAAAAACTAGGTCAGTAGGTCAAATAATAAAAAAAAACTTGTGACCTCTCTAGAGGCCATATTTTTCATGGGATCTGTATGAAAGTTGGTCTGAATGTTCATCTTGGTGATGTCTAGGTCAAGTTTGAAACTGGGTCAACTCCGGTCAAAAACTAGGTCAGTAGGTCTAAAAATAGAAAACCTTGTGACCTCTCTATAGGCCATATTTTTCAAATGGATCTTCATGAAAATTGGTCTGAATGTTCATCTTGATGATATCTAGGTAAAGCTCGAAACTGGGTCACGTGTGATCAAAAACTAGGTCAGTAGGTGTAAAAATAGAAAAACCTTGTGACCTCTCTAGAGGCCATATTTTTCATGAGATCTTCATGAAAATTGGTGAGAATGTTCACCTTGATGATATCTAGGTCAAGTTCAAAACTGGGTCACGTGTGATCAAAAACTAAGTCATTAGGTCAAATAATAGAAAAACCTTGTGACCTCTCTAGAGGCCATATTTTTCAATGAATCTTCATGAAAATTGGTCAGAATTTTTATCTTAATGATATCTAGGTCAGGTTCAAAACTGGGTCACATGAGCTCAAAAACTAGGTCACTATGTCAAATAATAGAAAGAACGACGTCATACTCCGTTCAAAACTGGGTCATGTGGGGACAGGTGAGCGATTCAGGACCATCATGGTCCTCTTGTTGTAAGCTGTCAGTGTCCCAATTTGGTTTAGTTTATGTAAGCGGATATCTCAGTAACCACTTGTGGAAATAGATTAAAACTTTACACACTTTCTCACAGTGATAAATTGACTTACATTGCACAAGTTCCATAACTCTATTTTGCTTTTTTACAAAATTATGCCCCTTTTTAGACTAAGCAATTTTTGGTTAAGTTTTTGAGTTGGCTAAAGGCTGAAAGCCTTTTGACGAGTCCTTGCTATCCAACGATTCTCTAAATGGACCGAATAACATGTGAAGGGATGTAGTTCCGTTAGATTTCTCAAATTTCAAACAGTTCACTGCATGAATGAAGTTAAGTTGTGTCAATTCCCTTTGCTATGACCAATATACGATGTAATCTGTCATATTTATGACTTGTAATTGTGCAGTTCTCGAATGTAACTCATTAAGCATAAATGTGCATTTTAAGAATTGCGCAGGCTTACAAAGCTTGGGTAACATCCAGCGAAAGACAAAAAATAGTTCCAGCAGGGCTCCAGATAAGATGCGTATTAGCGTAAATTACGTATAGAAATAATGCAAATACGCATGTCTAATAATTTCTAAGCATATAAAAACGTATATAAAATTACAGAAACGCACACAATGCTTTTTTAAAAACAAAATCTGAATCGTCTGGATGCGTTAGGTAACATAGCCGATCAGCCTTAATTCTCCCACATTGAACGTAAACACGCATCGTATAATTTCTATAAACTTTGCGTGGGATGAATTTTGCAGTCAGTAAACGGATAAATTATCGGAAGAAGAAGCTCTTACTGGTTTGTTTAGTTACTACTGATATTAAAAATGATTTTAATTCTTATTTTTCGAGAAATAAACAAATCGGCGAAACATTAAATTGTATTTTCTTGTAGTTTTTGAAATCGAAAGTAGATCGTCTATGTTTGGCGAAACGAAACAACTTTTTTATGAAAAGATTTAAATAAGAGGTAATTTAACCGTAAACTTCAATGTCAGATACTGCCAATTGCTGCTAAATGTCTTCGTATCATCACAATTTGTAAAATATATTGTTCAAACTGGAGAAAAGTGTAGTCGTATCCGGATATAATATTTTGGGTAAATATCGAGCTGTGTTATGAAATTTTAAGAAAAAAACTAAAAACAAACTGAAACTGGTAGACTATACTGTCAGTACATCAATCATTAGCCGACTCAGGCTATTCAGGCCTTTGATTATATTTAAGCTGATATCTCAGTACCCACTAATGGGAATAGATTAAAATTTCACACACTTGTTCACTGTGATGATCTGACATGCATTGCACAGGTTCCATAACTCTACTTTGCTTTTTCATAAAATTATGACCCTTTCTCGACTGGTATCTCAGTACCCACTGATGAAAATGGATTGAAATTTCATACTCCTGTTCACTGTGAAGATTTGACATGCATTGTCCAGGTTTATAACTCTTCTTTGTATTTTTACAAAATTATGTTTCTTTTTATACGCCCGTCTCAGAAAGAGCGGGGCGTATTACGCGAACACCCGTGGCAGGCTGGCAGCGGTCTGCATCCAAAAACATGTCCATTCTCTAAGCCAGCCAAATCGCCCTAGGCACTCTTGGATTATGACCCTTGAATTACTCGAAAAACTGCAAATTTAGCCTTGTCCGCTCACAAACAGTTTTCATCCGATCTTCACCAAACTTGCTGACAATGTTTGTAGGCGTAATATCTCAGCCAAGTTTGATAACCAGTCAAATGGCTCTAGGCACTCTTGGATTAGGGCCCTTGAATTGCTTGAAAAACTGCTAATTTAGCCTTGTCCGCTCTCTAAGTCGAACAGTTTTCATCTGATCTTCACCAAACTTGCTGACAATGTTTGTAGGCATAATATCTCGGCCAAGTTCGATAACCAGCCAAATGGCTCCAGGCACTCTTGGATTATGGCCCTTGAATTGCTTGAAAAACTGCTAATTTAGCCTTGTCCGCTCTCTAAGTCGAACAGTTTTCATCTGATCTTCACCAGACTTGCTGACAATGTTTGTGGGCATAATATCTCAGCCAAGTTTGATAACCAGCAAATTGCTGTAGGCACTCTTGGATTATGGCCCTTGAATTACTGGAAATCTGCGAAATTAGCCTTGTCCGTTCAGACAGTTTTGATCCCATTGTCAATTTCATCCCACATGGAACCTCACAAGTACCTTGATTCCTTCTTACTCTTTTTTAGCTCACCTGTCACAAAGTGACAAGGTGAGCTTTTGTGATCGCGCAGCGTCCGTCGTCCGTCCGTGCGTGCGTAAACTTTTGCTTGTGACCACTCTAGAGGTCACATTTTTCATGGGATCTTTATGAAAGTTGGTCAGAATGTTCACCTTGATGATATCTAGGTCAAGGTCGAAACTGGGTCACGTGCTGTCGAAAACTAGGTCAGTAGGTCTAAAAATAGAAAAACCTTGTGACCTCTCTAGAGGCCATATATTTCACAAGATCTTCATGAATATTGGTCAGAATGTTCACCTTGATGATATCTAGGTCAAGTTCATAACTGGGTCACGTGCCATCAAAAATTAGGTCAGTAGGTCAAATAATAGAACAACCTTGTGACCTCTCTAAAGGCCATATTTTTCATGGGATCTTTATGAAAGTTGGTCAGAATGTTCACCTTGATGATATCTAGGTCAAGTTCGAAACTGGATCACGTGCGATCAAAAACTAGGTCAGTAGGTCTAAAAATAGAAAAACCTTGTGACCTCTCTAGAGGCCATATATTTCACAAGATCTTCATGAAAATTGGTCAGAATGTTCATCTTGATATCAAATGAGGTCAAATAATAGAACAACCTTGTGACCTCTCTAAAGGCCATATTTTTCATGGGATCTTTATGAAAGTTGGTCAGAATGTTCACCTTGATGATATCTAGGTCAGGTTTGAAACTGGGTCACGTGCCATCAAAAACTAGGTCAGTAGGTCAAATAATAGAAAAACCTTGTGACCTCTCTAAAGGCCATATTATTCATGGGATCTGTATGAAAGTTGGTCTGAATGTTCATCTTGATGATATCTAGGTCAAGTTCAAAACTGGGTCACATGCGGTCAAAAACTAGGTCAGTAGGTCTAAAAATAGAAAAACCTTGTGACCTCTCTAGAGGCCATACTTGTGAATGGATCTTCATAAAAATTGTTCAGAATGTTCATCTTGATGATAGCTAGGTCAAGTTCGAAAGTGGGTCACATGTCATCAAAAAGTAGGTCAGTAGGTCAAATAATGAAAAAACCTTTTGACCTCTCTAGAATTCATATTTTTTATGGGATCTGTATGAAAGTTGGTCTGAATGTTTATCTTGATGATATATAGGTCAGGTTTGAAACAGGGTCAACTGCGCTCAAAAACTAGGTCAGTAGGTCTTAAAATCGAAAAACCTTGTGACCTCTCTAGAGGCCATACCCTTGAATGGATCTTCATGAAAATTGGTCAGAATGTTCACCTTGGTGATATCTAGATAAAGTTTGAAACAGGGTCACGTGCCATCAAAAACTAGGTCAGTAGGTCAAATAATAAAAAAACCTTGTGACCTCTCTAGAGGCCATACTTTTCATGGGATCTGTATGAAAATTGGTCTGAATGTTCATCTTGATGATATCTAGGTCAAGTTTGAAACTGGGTCAACTGTGGTCAAAAACTAGGTCATTAGGTCTAAAATTTGAAAAATCTTTTGACCTCTCTGGAGGCCAAATTTTTCAATGGATCTTCATGAAAATTGGTCAGAATTTTTATCTTGATGATATCTAGGTCAGGCTCAAAACTGGGTCACATGAGCTCAAAAGCTAGGTCACTTTGTCAAATAATAGAAAAAACGACGTCATACTCAAAACTGGGTCATGCGGGAACAGGTGAGCGAGTCAGGACCATCATGGTCCTCTTGTTTTGGTTAACAAGGCATACAACATCAACATTATTACCTTTATGATAAGTAGCTGAATATTTAGACGGGCGTATTTTGTGACAGTCTGGCTTATTCGACTTTAGTTTTGTATGTTAGCTGGTAGCTCAGTAGCCACTAATGGGAATGGATTGAAACTTCGCACACTTGTTCACTGAGATGATCTGACATTCACTGCACAGGGTTCATAACTCTACTTTGCATTTTTACAAAATTGTCTCCCTTTTGACATATTTATTCTATTGATAAAGCTGTTGAATAGTTGAGTGTTGCTGTCATCAGACAGGTCTTGTTTGTTTAAAGTTTGACTAAGTTTTCATTGTAAAGTCAGGAAATTGATGAAATATTATGTCCCATATATCCCACACATACAGTGTAATAGTTTTAATTCTTTTGCATAGAAGGAGCGTAAGACAGGCTTTATTTCAGTAATCAGCAGACGATTATGCAAATGAGACGATGTCATCACCATAGCAACAGGTGCTGCCTATTTCATACTAATTATTATAAAATGAAAAATCTTAATTTTCATTTTTATTAGCTCGACTTTTCGAAGAAAATGTAGAGCTATTGCACTCGCCCCAGCGTCGGCGTCGCTGTTGGTTAAAGTTTTTGATAAAGTCAGATATCTCTGTTACTATCAAAGCTATTGACTTGAAACTCAAAATAGTTATTTACTATCAAAGTCTACACCAGGAGAAACAATCCCCATAACTCTGATTTGAATTTTGACAGAATTATGCCCCATTTTAACTTAGAATTTTTGGTTAAAGTTTTTGATAAAGTCAAATATCTCTCTTACTATCAAAGCTATTGACTTGAAACTTAAAATACTTATTTACTATCAAAGTCTACACCAGGAGAAACAATCCACATAACTCTGATTTGAATTTTGACAGAATTATGCCCCTTTTTAACTTAGAATTTTTGGTTAAAGTTTTTGATAGGGTCAAATATCTCTGTTACTATCAAAGCTATTGACTTGAAACTTAAAATACTTATTTACTATCAAAGTCTACACCAGGAGAAACAATCCACATAACTCTGATTTGAATTTTGACAGAATTATGCCCCTTTTTAACTTAGAATTTTTGGTTAAAGTTTTTGATAGGGTCAAATATCTCTGTTACTATCAAAGCTATTGACTTGAAACTTAAAATACTTATTTACTATCAAAGTCTAATCCAGGAGAAACAATCCCCATAACACTGAATTAAATTTTAACAGAATTATGCCCCTTTTTAACTTAGAATTTTTTTTTAAATTTTTGATAAAGTCAAATATCTCTGTTACTATTAAAGCTTTTGACTTGAAACTCAAAGTAGTTATTTACTATCAAAATCTACACCAGGAGATACAATTCCTATAACCCTGGTTTGAATTTTGACAGAATTATGCCCCTTTTTAACTTAGAATTTTTAGTTAAAGTTTTTGATAAAGTCAAATATCGCTGTTACTGTCAAAGCTTCTGACTCGAAACTTAAAATACTTATTAACCATCAAAGTCTACACCAGGAGAAACAATCCCCATAACTCTGATTTGAATTTTGACAGAATTATGCCCCTTTTAACTTAGATTTTTTTTGTTAAAATTTTTGATAAAAGTCAAATATCTCTGTTACTATTAAAGCTTTTGACTTGAAACTCAAAATAGTTATTTACTATCAAAGTCTACACCAGGAGACACAATTCTCATAACTATAATTTGAATTTTAACAGAGTTATGCCCCTTTTTAACTTGGATTTTTTGTTTTTACTGGCAAAGCTCAAATTCAGAGTCAAGCACTGAGAAAAGTCGAGCGCGCTGTCTTACGGACAGCTCTTGTTATTTATATTATTATTGCAATGTTCTCTTTAACCTTTGGAACATTGAAAGGTAAGTGAATTGTATTAAATTTTTCACAGACAAACACAGAAAAAGTTAATACCTTAGTTTTATGGAATTTTATATTTATACATATATCTGTGATTATTTATAACACCTTTTTGTGTCCCCCAAATTTTGTTGTGTTGTAGGGCACTTTGATTTGCCCTTGTCCAACCATGTGTCCATTCCATATGTCTGAATTTGTGTTGTGCATATCTCAAAAAATATTTGACCTAGAATCATCAAACCTCAGGATTGTTGACCAGTATGTGAAGTTGTACACCTAGGGTTTTGTTTGGGATCTCACTCAGTCTGACCAGAGTTACAGCCCTTGATTTAGTAAAAAAATATGCATAAAGGGCATAAAAGTTTGTGTCAGATGTATGACAAAAAGTATTTGACCTAGTCATAAAACATAACAGGATTGTTACATAGCAAGTGAGATGTTGTGCACCAGGTATCCTGTTTTGGATTTCACTTAGTCAGACCTGAGTTTAGGTCCTTGGGTTTAGGTCCTTGACTTATTGAAAAAGTACACATAAACCTTAATGAAAAAATACTTAAAAGCCTGTGTTGCATATATCTTACAAACATTTTACCTGCAGTCATAAAACAATGTTGGAATATTATTCAGCATATGAATTTATGCACCAGGGCTTTTCTTGGGTTATGACCTTTGACATAGTCAGAAATATGCATAAAGGGCATAAATGTTTTTGTCACCTATATTTCAAAAAGTATTTAACTTGTCATGAACATTTATAGGAATGTTTTTCATTAATTGAGGTTGTGCACCTGGGATTCTCTTACCCATCCCGACCCTCTTCAGAAAGTATCTTTCAGTTTCTTTTATTCTGTGTTTGTTGTCATGTTTTATAGTATCCATACCCTCCACTCCACCCACCACATGACTCATACCCTCAACCCAAGGTAATAAAGTTTACTGTGTTGCATAGTCAACAAGTAACATGTGACCATACAGTATATGTCCTATGGACACACTTCTAGTAAGAGAAAGAAATAATTGACAGGTATGGACATTCCTTCGTGTTGAATGTAATTAATTAATGTAATTAGATTTTTAAATCTGTAACAAGCGGAAATGAACTTGTAAATGTTAGAGAGTATTGCTTTTAGAGATCTGTTTGCTGGTTCTTTTGGCTAGCATATAGTTGAAAAGTAAATAAAATATAATATGATGTAAGAATTTCATTGCCTTTTCCTCCTGTCTCAGAGGTTAATGTACCTGTTATAACTTTTTGTTTCAGGTCGGGTTACCAATCTACGGCGTTGTACCTATGTAGTCCTGGACGAGGCTGACAGAATGTTTGATATGGGATTTGAACCACAGGTAATACAACCTGATCCATTATTTTCATATTTGTAAAAGCATTACTTGTGGAGACTTCTGCCAGCCTTACACAAAAACATTACTGAAATGATGTTTGAAGTGTATGAATTGAGTTTATGTTCATGTTGAAGCAGAGCTCAAACTAGATACAGAATCAGTGAAGAAAATGACTTTTCTCTATTTGCTTGTCAAGCTAATCAAAGGGATTTTTAGCTCACCTGAGCACGAAGTGTTCAAAGATGAGCTTTTGTGATCACCCTGTGTCCGTCGTCGTCCGTTTGCCGTCGTCAACAATTTGACTGTTAACACTCTAGAGGTCACATTTTTGGCCCAATCTTAATGAAACTTGGTCAGAATGTTGCCCTCGATAAAATCTTGTATGAGTTTGATATTGGGTCATCTGGGGTCAAAAACTAGGTCACCAGGTCAAATCAAAGGAAAAGCTTGTTAACACTCTAGAGGTCACAATTTTGGCCCAATCTTAATGAAACTTGGTCAGAATGTTACCCTCAATAAAATCTTGGTCGAATTTGATATTGGGTCATCTGGGGTCAAAAACTAGGTCACCAGGTCAAATCAAAGGAACAGTTTGTTAACACTCTAGAGGTCACATTTTTGGCCCAATCTTAATGAAACTTAGTCAGAATGTTACCCTTAATATAATCTTGGACGAATTTGATATTGGGTCATCTGGGGTCAAAAACTAGGTCACCAGGTCAAATCAAAGGAAAAGCTTGTTAACACTATAGAGGTCACAATTTTGGCCCAATCTTAATGAAACTTGGTCAGAGTGTTATCCTCAATAAAGTCTTGGACAAATTTGATATTGGGTCATCTGGGGTCAAAAACTAGGTCACCAGGTCAAATCAAAGGAAAAGCTTGTTGACACTGTAGAGGCCGCATTTATGACTATATCTTCATGAAACTTGGTCAGAATGTTAATATTGATGATCTTAAGGTCCAGTTTGAATCTGGGTCATGTAGGATCAAAAACTAGGTCACCCGGTCAAATCAAAGGAAAAGCTAGTTAAAACCTTAGAGGTCACATTTTTGGCCTAATCTTAATGAAACTTAGTCAGAATGTTACCCTTAATATAATCTTGGACGAGTTCGATATTGGGTCATCTGGGGTCAAAAACTAGGTCACCAGGTCAAATCAAAGGAAAAGCTTGTTAACACTATAGAGGTCACAATTTTGGCCCAATCTTAATGAAACTTGGTCAGAGTGTTATCCTCAATAAAGTCTTGGACAAATTTGATATTGGGTCATCTGGGGTCAAAAACTAGGTCACCAGGTCAAATCAAAGGAAAAGCTTGTTAACACTGTAGAGGCCGCATTTATGACTATATCTTCATGAAACTTGGTCAGAATGTTAATATTGATGATCTTAAGGTCCAGTTTGAATCTGGGTCATGTAGGATCAAAAACTAGGTCACCCGGTCAAATCAAAGGAAAAGCTAGTTAAAACCTTAGAGGTCACATTTATGACATATCTTCATGAAACTTGGTCAGAATGTTAATCTTGATGATCTTTAGGTCAAGTTCAAATCTGGGTCATGTTGGGTCAAAAACTAGGTCACGGGGTCAAATCAAAGGAAAAGCTAGTTAACACTTTAGAGGCCACATTTATGACCATATCTATTAAAACTTGGTCAGAATGTTAATCTTGACGATCTTTAGGTCAATAGGTCAGGTGAGCGATACAGGTCCTTCATGGCCCTCTTGTTTAAATGTTTGTTTTTATCTGATAGCAAGAATGTTAGAATTATTGATTTTTAAAACATTATCATGTTGGACATACACAAGGGCTGATCCGGAAATAATGTTACTGCATCCGTTCATCCCAATATTGTTACAAAAATTATATCAAAATGTAAGCTAATTCAGTTATGTTTACACTGGTAAATATTACTTCTGTGGGTTATTTTGTTTTAAATGCACAAAACAAAAATCACCCTGATGGCATTTCACTGCACACAGAAATAGCATTTCTTTCATAAACAAAAAGAAAAACCTAACAGAAACAATCTAAATAACACCTAATCATATTAAATTATAAAGATGTGAAGTAAGTCATTCAGCAATTAACTGTGAAAACTATAGCGACATACTTGCAAGTTTATTTTCATGTGATAAGTTCATAATTTCAAACCTATAGGTTTGCTATTTTTCAGTAACTGGAGGTTTTTTATTGACATAAATTAAATGCAGGGATGTGCGACTTAAAAACAGAATCCAAAATTATGTCTCTTCCCCCCCATTGGGGGAGACATTGTTTTTGCCCTGTCCGTCCATCCGTCCGTAGGTCACACTTCATTTCCGATCAATAAGTACTGAACCATTTGACCTGGAATCTTCAAACTTCATAGGGTGGCAGGGCTTATGGAGTAGACGACCCCTATTGTTTTTCGGGCCACACCGTCAAAGGTCAAGGTCACAGGGGCCTAGAATGTTGAAACTTCATAGGATGATTGGTCATGCAGAGTAGATGACCCCTATTGATTTTGGGATCACTCTGTTAAAGATCAAGGTCACAGGGGCACGAACATGGAAAACCATTTCCGATCAAAAACTTGAGAACCACTTGACCCAGGATGTTGAATCTTCATAGGATGATTGGTCCTGCAGAGTAGATGACTCCTATTGATTTTGGGGTCACTCTGTTAAAGGTCAAGGTCACAGGGGCCTGAACATGGAAATCCATTTCTGATCAATAACTTGAGTACTACTTGATCCAGAATGTTGAAACTTCATAGGATGATTGGACATGCAGAGTAGATGACCCCTATCGATTTTGGGGTCACTCGATCAAAGGGGAAGGTCACAGGGGCCTAAACATGGAAAACCATTTCCGGTTAGTAACTTGAGAACCACTTGACCCAGAATGTTGAAACTTCATAGGATGATTGGTAATGCAAAGTAAATGACCCCTATTGATTTTAGGATCGCTCCATTAAAGGTCAAGGTCACAGGGGCACGAACATGGAAAACCTCTTTCGGTCAGTAACTTGAGAACCTCCTGACCCAGGATGTTGAAACTTTATAGGATGATTAGACATGCAGAGTAGATGACCCCTATAATTTTTGGGATCACTCTATTGAAGGTCAAGGTTGCAGTGGACATAACATGGAAATCCATTTCTGGTCAATAACTTGAGAACCATTTGACTTAGAACCATCAAACTTGATAGGGTGATAGGATTTTTTGGGGTCACTCCATAAAAGTTCAAGGACACAGGGGTTTGAATATGGAAAACCATTTCTGATCAATAACTTGATAACCGCTTGACCCAGAATGTTGAAACTTCATAATTTGATTGGACATGCAGAGCAGATGACCCCTATTGCTTTTAGGGTCACTCTACTAAAGGTCAAGGTCATAGGGGCACGAACATGGAAAACCTTACGGTCAGTATCTTGAGAACCACCTGACCCAGGATCTTGAAACTTCATAGGATGATTGGATATGCAGAGTAGATGACCCCTATTATTTTTGGGATCATTGTTGAAGGTCAAGGTCACTGTGGACAGAACATGGAAATACATTTCTGGTCAATAACTTGAGAACCATTTGACCTAGAACCTTCAAACTTCATAGGGTGATAGGACTTACAGAGTAGATGACCCCTAGCATTTTTGGGGTCGCTCCATGAAAGGTCAAGGTCACAGGAGGCTGAACATCAAAAACGCTTTCCAATCAGTAACTTGAAAACCACTTGACCCAGAATGTTGAAACTTTAATAGGATGATACGATGCAGAGTAGATGACCCCTACTGATTTTGGGGTCACTCAATCAAAGGTCAAGGGATTATAAGACATGCCAAGTAGATGGTTCCTATTGTAGCCAACCATCAGTGTCTCTTTGACTTCCGCTCCTGTCCCCAGTTGACTTGTTGCTTATACGACTTTGCATTGGGGGAGACATGCGCTTTTCTACAAAAGCATCTTCTAGTTTTATGTTATTTTTATGCCCCCGGCATCTACTGATGCGGGAGGCATATAGTGTCCTGTCCGTCCATCCGTTTGTTCGTTCGTCCGTCCGTCCGTACGAGGTTAACCAAATGGGACCGTTTCGTCTAGCATCAATACCCCTTACTAGAATGACTTGATACTAGGCAGATGTACCCTGTGACCATTCCTCATATTCAGATATCACCTGACCTCAGTTTGACCTTGACCTTGACCTCATTTTGGACTTAGGTTGCTTTATATGGGCCATCTCTTGGTTAACCAAATGGGACCGTTTCGTCTAGCATCAATACCGCTTACAAGAATGAATTGATACTAATACAGATGTAACCTGTGACCATTCCTCATCTTCAAACATCACCTGACCTCAGTTTGACCTTGACCTCGTTTTGGACTTAGGTTGCTTTGTATCGACAAGGATGCCACCGGGCGCATCTAGCGTTTATTGAACGTAGCTCCTTGTTCTATTCTGCTTTTAAATAGAGAATCTACAGTCGAGTCCACTTAATACGAACTCGCTAGATATGAATTTTCGGATTAAACAAACAAAGTCCGAATTCCCCGGCCAAGTTCTTCTATTTTCTTTGTAAAATTATTTCGGTAATAGTGAACTCGCTTCATATGAATAATCGGTAGATTCGAACACATTTTGGAAGTCCTAATAAGCTTAAATATTATACTTTTCCATCTTTTGATACAAATTAATTTTAGAAGTCGGGGCCGTTATAAAATGTGTTGAAAATAATAATATGGTCAACCTTGTGCCGCGTGGTAATTGGACAAAGGAGTAGTTCACACTTATTCACAAACAAACACTTGGTTCTTTGTGTATCATTTCAATATAAAACAATTTAATCAATTGACAGGTCAAGATTTAAATAGGTGTAAATAATTCTAAACACATTATTGACGTTCTAGTGTCGATACAGGTAGGCTGTGTCTTACAAAATATACAAACTTTTATTCCTCTTAGAATGATTGTTATATAGTACAAGCTTCAATGTTGGCTGTGGATATAATTTGGCGCTCTGGACCTCGACCGCACATTAAGATTTAAATTAGTAAGTTTTACGTGTTTAAGTATGATGTTTGTTGAGTAATTTCAATGTTATCTGAGTAAATATTAACTTAATCAGTTTAAAACTATTAACTACTTTCATATATCGGAATCTATTCACCGATGTTACCGGTGATACTGCTCAACTTGCTCGGACAAATTATCTGGTCATACATTCATTAATACGAATTTCGTTTGATACGAACATATTTCTTAGGTCCGGATGAGTTCGTATAAAGCGAGTTTGACTGTAACTTCAACAAGAGGTTCATGATGGCCCTAGATCGCTCACCAGAGTAATATGAGCTACATGCTTCAAATGTCAAACTGATGATTTTTAGAAATTTTTTGGAAGATTTTCCTATGTACAATCAAGTAACCCCTGGGGCGGGGCTAATTTTACCCCGGGGGGTCATGATTTTAACATAGTTTGTAGAAGTCTACTAGGAAATGTTACATATCAAATATCTAAGATCTAGGCCTTCTGGTTTATTTTTAGCAAATTTATGAAGATTTCCCTATGTATAATCAAGTAACCCCTGGGGTGGGGTCAATTTGACCCTGGGGGGGTCAAGATTTGAAGAAATTTTGTAGAGATCCACTAGGCAATGCTACATGTCAAATATCTAAGATCTAGGCCTTCTGGTTTATTTTTAGAAAATTTTTAAGATTTTTCTATGTACAATCAAGTAACCCCATGGGGCGGGGTCAGTTTGACCCCGGAGGTCATGATTTGAACAAATTTTGTAGAAGTCCACTAGGCAATGCTACATGTCAAATATCTAAGATCTAGGCCTTCTGGTTTATTTTTAGAAAAATTTTGAAGATTTTCCTATGTAAAATCAAGTGACCCCTGGGGCGGGGTCATGATTTTGAACAAATTTAGTAGAGGTCCACTAGGCAATGCTACATGACAAATATCTAAGCTCTAGGCCTTCTGGTTTATTTTTAGAAAAATTTTGAAGATTTTCCTATGTAAAATCAAGTGACCCCTGGGGCGGGGTCAATTTTGAACCCGTGGGTCACGATTTGAACAAATTTTGTAGAGGTCCACTAGGCAATGCTACATGTCAAATATCTAAGATCTAGGCCTTCTATTTTAATTTTAGAAAATTTTGAAGATTTTTCTATGTACAATCAAGTAACCCCATGGGGTGGGGTCATGATTTGAACAAATTTTGTAGAGGTCCACTAGGCAATGCTACATGTCAAATATCTAAGATCTAGGCCTTCTATTTTATTTTTAGAAAATTTTTAAGATTTTTCTATGTACAATCAAGTAACCCCATGGGGCGGGACCGGTGGGGGGGGGGGTCATGATTTGAACAAATTTTGTAGAGGTCCACCAGGCAATGCTACACGTCAAATATCTAAGCTCTATGCCTTTTGGTTTATTTTTAGAAAAATTTTGAAGATTTTACTATGTAAAATCAAGTGACCCCTGGGGCGGGGTCAATTTTGACCCCGGGGTTATGATTTGAACAAACTTGGTAGAGGTCCACTAGGCAATGCTTCACACCAAATATCTAAGCTCTAGGCCTTCTGGTTTTTGAGAAGAAGATTTTTAAAGTTTTTCCTTTCTGTTGCCATGGCAACCAGAGTTCTGCATGGAATTCAATTCTTTGAACAATTTTTGTAGAGCTTCACCCAAGGAACATTCCTGTGAAGTTTAGATGAAATTGGCCTAGCGGTTTATGAGGAGATGTCATTTAAAGTAAAAGTTTACGTACGACGGACAACGGACGCCGGACGGTGACTGATCAGAATAGCTCACCCTCAGCTAAAAACCTAAAAGGATACAATATTGTATTTTAACAACTTTTAACAAGTAACACATTGATTTTCAAGTTTTATTGGTAGACATTCAAATGAATTACAAATTTTAAGTATCCCCTTGTTAAATTAAGAGAATTTAATTTCCAGGATATTTTTCTAAGTGGCTGATTCTTGACAGTCCTTGAAAAGTAGAATCACTTTTAATTTGTCATATTTTCACTTTTGTTTACACTTACCTTGAATGTTTTCACCACAATTACAACTGTATACTGTTCAAAAAGTACAGTGTTTGGGTGAAAAAATGGGTTGGGAAAATATGTGACATCTGATTTTATAAGAATTATCTGTCAAGAAGATTTTGATACTTTATTCAATAGATGTTCATGTATTTATGTGTTTTGAGAGGTTTTTACATAAAAACATACAATTTTCTGGCAGAATCATACATTTAATTTTTACCGAGGTGCAGACGACAGTCATGTACCAAAAATAGTAACGGGTTGGATTTTCCAACAATTATTTGTGTGATTTCATTACCGAACAAAACATTTCTTTGAATAATCAAAAATCATTCCATTTGAGAATTCTTTCTTATACTTGAGAATTTTTTGCTTCAAATTGGTAAAACTGAGCCTAGAATCATGTTTTAAAAAGTCACCTGTGAAAAAACAACTCTTTCCTCAAGCTACACGTGTGTCACAGATGTATAATACAAAACAGTTGCTGACCCTTTCGATTTGCCATATAAACATGTTTAGCAGTCCTCGGTTATTATCACCCAGTCAAAATAGTGCCACGAGTAAAAAAGTCTAAAAACTGAAAAAATTTGAAAAGCCAGAGAATTATGATTTTGGTCGGGAGATGGGAGGCAAGGTGAAAAAAAAACGGGATTTTGACCCTCCCGCCCAGGAGATCACATGTATGCTCTATATTGCTAAGGCTTGTTATTGCTTGGAGAGAAAATACAAATTTCTGACATAATAATGTTAGTGCAGTAATCATCATTACCATGCTTTCTGTGCATATCAGTTTTTATGATATTAACAAGAGATATTGCAAATAGGTCAAGGTACTGGGACAGGAATTTTTGTTTTCTTTTCATTATACACATTTCTCTGGCTCAAGTGACATTTCTTTTTTATCAACCTTCGTATAATTCAGAGGAATCCGCAGTGTCAAATACTATTTCAGTAATTCAGGTGATGTTGGGTTAACTTTACTAAACATACTAGATACATTTCTTAATTTCATAAATGTTTCAGGTAAATCGTATAATAGATAACATAAGACCAGACCGACAAACTGTGATGTTCTCAGCAACTTTTCCTAGACAGATGGAAGCTTTGGCGAGAAAAATTCTTACCAAACCTATAGAGATACAAGTTGGGGGCAGAAGTGTCGTCTGCAAAGATGTTGACCAACATGTTGTAAGTTACAGTACTGAGATTGTGACATTTTGTTCATAACTTGATATCAGTCTTTGAATTCCATCACAGTCCACAGTCCTGTGACAAAATACACAATGCAAATGACTGAAAATATTCTCACAGATATTGCTGATGTATATTGACATCTGTAAGCTGGTTGCAAATCTTACTATGTTACTGCCATGCAGTTCTCTGCCATGTAGATATAAATTTTATGCTTTTCAATGAAAGCTTAAATGATTCATGGAGGTAAATCTTAAGTTCTTTGGGTGTGTATCGCTTCTGTTTGCTGATTACACCCAAGACAAAAGATTGGAGATAAGTACAAGAACTACAAGTGGTATACAAACATACAGACTGATATAATATTGTTTTTATATTCCTTAAATATTGTATGCATATCCCTATATACTGCCTACATGTTGTATAAGTTCCCCTTTGTATCTCCTAGTTATGCCCCCACACATTTATGTGGGGGGCAGTATAGCATTGCTGCTGTCCGTATGTCCGTCTGATGTACGTAGGTCTCGAAATCGTACGTGTCCAGCTTCTCCCACACTTTTAGCTTGATTTGCTTGATACTTTCACAGATGAACAAGCTTGATGTGCAGATGACTTTGAAGGATGGAATTTTTTCCGTGACTATTTTTACTGCAGTTATGGCCCTTTGATAGTTTTTGCTATATGGAATATAAAGAAAATTTTGTTAGCCTGTTTTGCTTCAAACTTTCACAGATGAACAAGCTTGATGTGCAGATGACCATAAAGGAAGGATTTTTTCTGTGAATATATAAGCATTTCTCTATAAATCTACTACATATTATATGTGTTTCTGTATATATCTCTTACATACTATAAACATTTCTCTATAATTCTCCTACATATTATATGTGTTTCTGTAAATATCTCTTACATACTATAAGCATTTTTCTATAAATCTACTACATATTTATGTGTTTCTGTATATATCTTTTACATACTATAAGCATTTCTCTATAATTCTCCTGCATATTATATGTGTTTCTGTAAATATCTCTTACATACCAAAACCAAAAAACTCGGTAAGACTGACTAAAAGTTATTTATTTGTTCTCGTCTTGACTCTGTCTGCCGATGTAGAATTAAATCCCGGTCCAGATTATCCATGCGGAACTTGTGGTCTAAATGTCCTCGACAATGACCCTGCCATCTTGTGTGACAACTGTAACATCTGGTTCCACATTCATTGCAAAGGATTCAGTCAATCTCAATATTTTGATTTGGTATCTAGCAATCAGTCCTTTTCCTGGCTCTGTACGAACTGTGAGTCATTAAATTTTTCCACATTATTAAACTCTTCATTGTCATCCCATGAATCCCAAAATAGTTTCACCCTATTGTCCGATCCCGCAGTTCCCGTTATTCCAAACAAAACCGAGAAAAAGAATGTTAAAAACTTTTTCTCCTGCCTGAAAGTCATGACCATAAATTTTCAATCGATTGTAAATAAGAAATTAGAATTTCATACTCTCCTTGACACAGAAAAACCCGATATAGTTTTTGGAACCGAGTCATGGCTTACATCCAAACATACCGATAGTGAAATTTTCCCACATATTTTAGGTTATACCCCCTACAGACGTGATAGGAACACAGGTAAATCTGGGGGTGGGGTCTTCATACTGGTTAAAAACTCAATCGTAGTTTCCGAAATAAAAGGTTTACAAACAAACTGTGAAATCATTTGGTTAAAACTGGAATTGTTTGGATCACAACCTCTTTATCTAGCATCATACTATAGAAGCCATGAATATGATGAAAATAGCATTTTAGAATTGTACAAGTCACTACAAATGGTAAGCAAACTTAAAGGTAAAGTTTGGCTTACCGGCGACTTTAACTTCCCAAAATTAGCATGGGACGAGAGCATCCCTACAGTCAAGCCCGGTTGCTCCCTCCCCAAACTTTATGAAGACTTCATATCTTTAGTAAATGATTTCTCATTACAACAAATGGTAAATTTCCCCACAAGGTTAAATAACACTCTAGATCTATTCTTCACATCCAACCCTACCCTTATTAAATCTATAAAGTCAGTAGCTGGTATCTTGGATCATGATATTGTCCAAATTACCTCTGAGGTCAAACCCCGTCTTAATAAACAAAAGCCACGTATTGTACACTTATTTCGAAAAGCCAACTGGGTCAATTTCCAACAGTTTGTAAAATCAAAGTCACCTTCTATGTTTAGTGACTACCATTCCAAATCCATTGAAGAGCTGTGGATAGAATTTAAAGATCTTATCCATGAAGGAATAAATCTTTTCATTCCCTCCAAGAGGTTGGGTTCTAAACCATCTCTTCCCTGGATCACCCAAGGCATCAAGAGACAAATCAGAAAACGAAATAAATTATACAAAAAACAGAAAAACAGCTCCAATCCAAAGGTCAAACATCAGTACAAAAATTTCAGAAACAAGGTCAGAATGGAGATAAAGCCGGCCCACACAAACTACCTAGAGTATGTCCTAGAAGCACATTCAGGTGATCCAAATAACCCCAAACCAGGTCAAAACTTCTCCCGTAAAAAGCTCTTCTCAACCATTAAAAATGCTAAACAGGACACCCAAGGCATTGCCCCACTATCGTAAAATGATAACCTTATCACAGATAGCAGGGGCCAGGCAAATGTTCTCAACCGCCAATTCCAGTCCGTCTTCACTCCAATGAATCCCTTAAAACTAAGTCAGCCATGCCAAATGAAAACCAAATACCTGTTTAGCAATGCCCCAAACCCCCAGTACCCCAAAATGCCTGAAATTTTCATCAGTGTAAATGGTGTCCAAAAGCTTTTGTCCACATTACAGAGTGACAAAGCTTGCGGTCCCGATAACTTAAAACCGGTAGTCCTGAAAAACTTAAGTGTACAAATTGCCCCCCTGGTCACCAAACTTTTCCAAAAATCTCTAGAAACAGGCACTATCCCTTCTGACTGGTCCAAGGCGAATGTCACTCCTCTCTTTAAGAAAGGTGATAAAAGCAACCCTGCTAACTATAGACCCATTTCTCTGACATGTGTTCTTTGCAAAGTTATGGAGCACATTGTCGCATCAAACATCACTAAACATTTCCAGGTCAACAACATACTTTATCACCTTCAACATGGCTTCAGGTCAAAACGGTCATGCGAAACTCAACTATTAGGACTTGTCGAGGACCTATCCAGGAATTTAATTCAAGGTCACCAAACAGACTTAATACTCCTCGACTTCTCAAAGGCGTTTGATAAGGTTACTCACCTAAAGTTACTATATAAGCTGCACCAACATGGCATCCAGGACTGTACACTACAGTGGGTCAAATCATTTCTCATCGGTCGCCGTCAGTCCGTCTTAGTCAATGGTGATAAGTCGGATGAGGTCCCGGTCACATCTGGTGTCCCACAGGGCTCTGTCCTCGGCCCTCTTCTCTTTCTGCTATACATAAACGACCTTCCTGAAAATATTGTTTCACAGGTCCGGTTATTTGCTGATGATACTGCTTTTATATCACAGTCAACAATGTTACACAACAACATACTCTGCAAGAGGACTTAACCAGGTTACAAAAATGGGAACACACATGGGAATTCAACCCATCCAAATGTACAGTGATTAATATTTCCAAGTCTAAACACCCTTACAAATCCACTTACACACTACATGGGCAGACACTAGCAACTGTGAGTGATGCAAAATACCTTGGTGTTAGCATCACTTCAGATCTAAACTGGAACAAACACATAAACCAGGTCACTTCAACAGCTAGTCAAACACTTAACTTCATTAAGCGCAATATTCCCTCCAAACAGCAAAATATTAGGGAATTTGCCTACAAAACCCTTGTTAGACCACAACTAGAGTACTGCAGCTCAGTGTGGAGTCCACATACACAGCTCAACACACATAAAATCGAGATGGTCCAACACAGGGCCGCTGGATGAGTCACCAGTGACTATTCAAACTACAGCAGTGTCACACACATGTTAAAGCAATTGGGGTGGCGTTCCCTTGCAAACAGAAGGAATGATGCCAGGCTACTGATGTTTTACAAGATTGTCCATGGACTGGTTGCAGTGCCAATGCCATCTTATATTTTACCTCCTAACCGGCTCACTAGACACATGCATTCCCAATCTTTCCAGCAAATTCAAACACCCTGTAATTATTACAAGTTCTCTTTCTACCCGGCGACCATCATTCTCTGGAATTCTTTGCCGGCTGACATTGCTCAGGCACCTACCCTGGACCAGTTTAGGCAAGGGGTAACCAAACTGGGCCAGGACTTCTGAGTGACCAGGCTGTTTTTAATCCTTTTACTGTACATTTCGCCTTTTTATTAGCGCTATCAGCTTTGTCTCAAATTCTCACAAATACTTTATGTATTACTTTATTTCTCCTGTACATTCCTGCTTTTAAACTCTTATGCACTGACGCGCACCTGCATAAAATACTCGCAAGGGTGTCATGCAGTATTTATAGATAGATAGATACTATAAGCATTTCTCTATAAATCTGCTACATATGTGTTTCTGTATATATCTCCTACATACTGTAAACATTAAAATTTTCTCTATATATCTTTGGCATATTGTATGTGTTTCCCTATACATCTCCTACATGTTGTATGTTTTCCTATGAACTGCCTCCATATTGTATGTGTTTCCCTATAGATCTCCTACATGTTGTATGTTTCCCCATGAACTGCCTCCACATTGTATGTGTTTCCCTATAGATCTCCTACATGTTGTATGTTTCCCCATGAACTGCCTCCATATTGTATGTGTTTCCCTATATATCACCTACATGTTCTATATTTCCCTATACACTGTCAGCATATTTTATGTGTTACAGACAATACTTGAGGATGATCAGAAGTTTTTCAAGTTGCTAGAATTGCTGGGTCAGTTCCAGGAGAAGGGTGGAGTAATCGTGTTTGTTGACAAGCAGGAACATGCTGATGATCTCATGAAGGACCTATTGAAACATTCATATCCATGTATGTCCTTACATGGCGGTATAGATCAGTATGACAGAGGAAGCATTATCAGCGATTTTAAAAATGGGGATATAAAATTATTGGTAAGCAATATTAATTTGTGCTCATTTTGAAACCTCTCTCATGGTAGTAAACAAAAAGACAGAAGCATCAGATAATCCAGGGCATACCTGTATCAGAAAATTGTTTTGATATCTGGTAACTTGAAAAGATCCATGTATTCGTGTACTTTCTTTGCTGTTCTATGAAGACAAAAATCGTGTTAAGTTGAGTGTGAAATACATGTGCATATTTAGTGTATGTAGGTCTGCCTTTAAAGTAGGATGTATTTCGTACCCCAATTGGAATTACTCAAAACCTTGCCTTATATCTTGTATTTACAAGTCTTTTTCCCTTTCTTTCATATTGTTTTAATTTATCCAGTTTTACAAGTTTTACTAATCTCTGAAATGACAGAATTGTTAATTAAATGAGGTTCTTGAATAGCAAACACCCTTACAGTGAATGCTGTCCATGGTAAAAGTCTTTTAAAACGTTTGTATCTTATATCAGGAAGTGACATATGTAAATCAAACATTCTGACCTTTGGAATGGTCTGTCTCCCTTCAAGGTCAGTAGATTTCATAGAAATTAAAATACAGTTGCATTATAATAGGGTTATTATAACATCTACAATGATGTATTCAGCTCAAGTGGATTTTACTAGGCCTGGATCCCAAGAGGCTGTTGTGCCGAGTGTGATCCAGCCTGGGAAAATATACGAGAGCCATCGATGCAGGTCAAGGTACTATTGTAATGACTATTTAATTATATACATGTATGTGCCTATTTCTAGCGTTATATCAGTCAAAATGGACTATAATTTTAGATAAATAAGACTGAAAACTTGTTTGAAACGGTGGACTATTTGTTGCATTGAACGTCAAGATGCCATTGTTGCATCATTTCTGATTGAAAATATTTCCTTATCCAATGGGAGTTGAATACAAAATTTTGTTTTTGTTAGTGAAAAACATGCTGTACTTGAGATAGAAAATGTGCAGGTATATAATAAATAGCATCAAGGGGAAAATATTAGGATTGTAAATATCTAACAGATAGATTTATTGGCTGGCTGGAGAAATTTTTCAGCTGAAGTTCTACTTTTTCATTCTTTGTAGAAATGCGTAAATAGGAACACCTGAAAAGCAATATTGGATTGTTATAAAAGTATCTCTATGTTTACAGATAGCAACATCTATAGCAGCCAGAGGTTTAGATGTAAAACATTTGATACTTGTTGTCAATTATGACTGTCCTAACCACTATGAAGACTATGTACACAGATGTGGGTAAGTTGGTTTGTTAGTTTGTTTGAGTCGCACTGATTCAGATTAAGTCATAATAGTGACTTTACAGCATTTAATGATAGAGGAAAACTCCAGCTGCCCCACCAGGCATTATTTCACACAGAGACGGACACCTGGATAGAATAACCTTATACAAGCTTGTTGGATGGCATTGTCAAATCCACAGAGGCAAGGAGAAAGTTATTGCAGCTCAGGGACCTTATCCACTCTGCCATGCAGGCCTCTGGTAAGTAAGTTATATCATAAAAAAGTTATAATGATGCCGCCCAAAATTTTTCAGGGAGAGTGCACTTTTAGCTCAACTATACAAAGTCTATGGAGAGCTATCCTACTCTTGTCGGCATCTGTGTCCACACTTTGTTAAAGTTTTGATGCACTTTCACTTTATCTTTGTTATATGATGGATTTGCTTCAAACTTAAAAGAGTTGTTCCTCATCAACACCATCATCATATGACACATTGAAGGATTTTCATGGAACTTGGGTCAAATGATCACCACCTCATCAAGACGATGTGCAGAACTCATGAGTCAGCCATGTTGGCTCAAGGTCAAGGTCATGACTCAAGGTCAAATGTTTTAGCATTCCATTTCGTGTCCGCTCTGTATCTCCTAAACCCCTTGAAGGAATTTTATTATCCCCCACCGATGAAATCGGGAGGGGGGTATTATAATGGCGTTGTCCGTCCGTCAGTGCGTCCCTGCGGCCGGCGGTCCGCAGCCATTTCTCAGTAACAAGCAGGTAGAATTTCATGAAATTTGAAATATAGATGAACCAACATACTGCGATGATGCCCGTCAAGTTTTTTTTTTGATTGATCAATTTCCCTTAGAGTTATTGCCCTTGATTTAATGAAAAATGCCCCAAAATGTCCGTCTGCAACCATTTCCCAGTAACTATCGGATAGAATTTCATAAAACTTGAAATAAACATGAACAAGCATACTGCGATGATGCCTGTCAATTTTTTTTTTTTTTGAATTCTGTTTCCCTTAGAGACAGTCTTGTGAAAATATTTCATGAATTACCTCCTTTCAGATAAAGGTTGGATATACTTTTATCTTGTATCTATGTTATAACCAAATGGATTTGATTCAGACTTACAACAGTTGTTCACTTCATTACCCATATCATATAACACAAGGGTCATAATTCTTGCACCAATTCTTTATGAATAATGTCCCTTTTTATTTAGAATTTAAGGTTAATTTTGATGTACTTTCAGTAAGTCTTTTGTTATAACTTATTGGACTGATTCAAAATTAAAATAGTTCTTCTACATCATTGTCCTCATTGTATGACATAAGGTCCTTAACTTTGGTAAAAATATTTCATGAATTATGTCCCCTTTTTACTTAGAATTTTACTTTAATTTAATGTTTTTCACCTTGACTCTGTTGTTACAAAATGGATTTGATTCAAACTTAAAATGGTTGTTCTACATCTTCATCGCCCACATCATATCACATAATGTTGGCACCAATATTTTATGAATTATTCCCCCTTTTTGCTTAGAATTTCATGTACAAGTTATGCTGCACTTTTGCTCTGTTTCAGTTGTTACAGAATGAATTTAATTCAAATTTAAAAGAGTTGTACCACATTATTAGTCACATATATGGTGCATTACTCTTGCAGAAATATTCCATAAATTATGTCTTTTTTATACTGATCTAACAATTGGATAATATTTTGCTGTCTGTTATAACTAAATAAATTTTACTCTGACTTAAACTGTTGTTCTAATATTGCCATCCACATTTAGTCATATTAATAACTCCATTGATATCTCTAGCTTACTTGGATGTTATTTCACTGTGCAGCATTGAAATAGTCAAGTCTCCTGTCTCCTTTGGCAGTGCTTGTTACTCAAGTATGTTTGTCTGTGTGCCTGTCTGTCTGTTCGAATTTTGTGTTGTGCATACAGTCTAACCTGTACTAATGGTCACCTCCGATCAGCAGTCACCTCCGTTTAACAGTCATTTTATGACACCCCCTAACGGATTTTCCTCTATTTCATCACTTTATTCAGCAGCCACCTCCCTTCCTCGGTCAGCGGCCACCGGAATTGCCTCCCGACCACCGTATTTGACCCCTTTCAGCGGCCATGTTTCTTCCAAAACCAATTTTTAAGCGATAATCGCCGAAGATACCCAATTTTTGAGAAACACGTGATTGCTAAGTTTCGCGGGACTTCACCACAAAAATGACAAAATGAGCATGAGCTTCTCAATTAAAACTGATAACCAAAGGTGTGATCCTCTTTTTGTTATGAACAAATGGCCGGTAATTATCGGCAATTAGTGTGTCACCTCATGTCAGTTTTGTTGTTCACAGTTTGACCTTTGTTAAAGATAATACTTGATATCTAATTAGTATCATAATATTTGTGATTTTTTCTATATTCTTTCATCAAAATACTATTAAGTTTTTACGAAATTGTGTTTGAAAGAAATATAAACCACTTGATCTTTTACGGAACGTAACGGTAATCTTAGATTTTAGCGTAGACAGTAAGCACGGAGAGTAGCTTCCCTTACCAAAATGGCGAAAATCGTAAACAAACTTGTTTTGAAGTTGGAAAATTGTCTAATAATTTTTGTTTAAAAAAGAACATGCCGGAGTTGTAGATTGCTGAGAAGACCATTCATATTGCGAAGGCAAATGCACGTCAATGTATCCTGGTAAAATAATAATAGAAAAACAAAAAAGAAAATGGCCTAAAGGCTAAAGTCATGATTGAACACTGGTCAGAAGTCTGAAAAATATATATATTGGCTGCACCTCCGATCAGCGGTCACCTGGCTTAAGCGGCCAAGTTGTCTGCTTCCCCTGGCTGGCTGCTTAAGACAGGTTAGACTGTATATCAAAAAGTATTTGTCCTAGCATCCTGAAATCATAGGATTATTATTCAACATGTAAAGTTCTGCACCTGTGATTTTGTTTGGGGTTTTACTCAGTAAGACCAGAGTTATGGCCCTTGACAGTCAAAAGTATTTGTAAAGAGCTAAAGTTTGTGTTGCGCATATCTCAAAAAGTTTTGGCCCTTGACATTGTCAAGTATGCATAAGGGGCCCAGGTGTATCAAAAAGTATTTGAGTCATAAAACCTTACAAGAGTAATAAAGCTTTTCATCCAAGATTTGGGTGAAATTTTTCAGCATGTTCATTTCTACCAAGTTTGGCATAGAATCTGTATATGACACTGAAAATGATAAAGTGGGTGAGACTAAAAGTTAGATATTGATAAAGATGCAAGAAAAAGATAAAATGCTAAAACATTGCATATATCTCAAAAGGTACTAGATCTGGAGTCATCAAACTTAACAGGGGTGTAGTTATTCATGTGAAGTTTTACACCTGGGTTTTGTTTGGGATTTCAGTTAACCAGACCAGAGTTACTGCCCTTGATATGGTAAAAAATATGCAGAAATGGTTTTAACTTTTGTGTCCCATATATCTCAAAAGGTATTTGACCTAGAGTAGTGAAACATTATGGCATTGTTGTCGAGTATATGAAGTTGTGCATTAGGGGTTTAGTTTGGTATTTCAGACAAGAATTATGGCCCTTGACTTTGTCAGAAATGCATAAAGAGCCTAAAAGTTTGTGTGGCATGTGTCTCAAAAAGTGTTTGACCTAGAATCATGAAACTTTGCATAGATATTATTCAGCATGTGAAGTTGTGCACCTGTGGTTTTCTTTGGGATTTCACTCAGCCAGACCAGACTTAGTCAAATATATGCATTAAGTGCCTAATTGTTTGTGTCGCACATATCTCAAAAGGTATTTGATCTTGAGACATGGCATTTTATAGGAATGTTGTTCAGCTTCTGAAGTTTTGCACCTGGGGTTTTGTTTGGGATTTCACTCAGCCAGACAAGAGTTATGGCCCTTGACTTAGTCAAAATGATGTATTTAGGGTTAAAAACTTTGTGTCACACATATCTAAAAAAGTGTTTGACTTGGAGTCATAAAACTATACAGGAATGTTGATCAGCATGTGAAATTCTATGCCTGGGGTCTTATTTTAACCCCACCTACCCCCCTTCCACACCCTTTCCAAAAAAGAAATAATTGTTTAAGTCTTTCCGTTTCCTTTATCTTGCACTTCATGTGATATTTTGTAATATCCATACCCCCAACTCTACTGTACCCCCTGATAAATCACATCCGCAACCAAACGTAATGTTAAAGTCTACTCAGTTTTACCTTGCTAACCAATAAGATATGACCGTCCAGTCACAGGAAGTGGCGGCACCATTGTCCTATAGACATACACCTAGTTACTGTTTCAGTTTCTTTTATCTTGTGTTTCTTAATTATGTTATGTAGTATCTATACCCACCCCTCCCATGCCTCACACGCCAAACACTAGGTAATATGAAAGTTTATTTAGTCTTGCGTTGTGAAGAAGTAACATATAATGGTCAAGTGCCAGTATTGGGTGCACAGGTATCCATTGAGCACACATTTACTGACATTTGAAATAGCTTTCAGTATGGAATGCTGTTCTTTGTGTTAATCTATTATTTAAGACTACCTTACGAATATGGTAGTTAAAAATGGCAGACTGTGGTTTAACATCTTCAGTACTGAGTAAAACTTGTGTTTTTAAACATAAAGTCTCTTGTTGGTTTTTTCTCTTTGTTTATCATTTTTCACATTAAAGCATTAGGTCTGTAACAAATTACTTGATAACCAGTATAAGATACATATGCTAATGCTGAAGAGTATATTATCAGGTCAAAAATTATTTTCATATACAAATATAAAATATTTGTTTTAGACGGACTGGCCGAGCGGGGAACAAAGGCACAGCTCATACATTTATCAATCCGGAGCAGGTCCGGTATGCTGGTGACATCATTAAGGCTCTAGAATTGTCCGAAACAACTGTACCAGATAACCTAAAAAATTGGTGGGAATCCTACAAGAAACAAGCAGAGGCAGTATGTATATTTCAGCCTTATATGTATTACTCCAATACCTGGCTCATCAGTTTCCATACTGCATTCAGTTGATAAAATATGATTTGCTAATATTTCTTCCAAATACTGTTTATCTTAGAATATGATTATTTCATATTTCGTCTAAGTGTTTAGGTAATGCTTGTTATCTGCACAAGTTAAACCTTGCTTAATCATAACTGTAATATATGAACACATGACAACCTTCTCTTGTAACAGTAAAGTTGCTAGGCAAACTGCATCCATTTTTTGGTTTCAATTTAAATTTCTAGGATGGAATAAAGATCAAGAGTAGCTCTGGTTTCCATGGTAAAGGTTTCAAGTTTGACGAGTCGGAGGCCCAGCTCGTCAATGACAGGAAGAAGCTACAGAAGGCGGCACTGGGACTCGTAGATTCTGATGAGGAAGATCCTAATGAAGATGTTTGTGTTTTGTCTAGTCAATATTAATGTTGGAAAACAAATCCTATATTTGTTTGTTTGTACGGTTGTTTGTAAGCTTATTTATAGTCGCCCAGAGATATGGAGGACTCCTCTAGAAGACATAGTAATTTTTAGTTGGAGGATAGTGGAAGATGCTCCAATTTTAGAAGCTTTCCTGATTCTTTAGTATGCCAGGTGTAAAGCACCTATACACAGGACTCTTATTCAGATGCTAGTAATTTTAATAGTAGGAATGGGGGCTTGAACTCACAATCCCTGGTTTCAAAGTCAGACAGTGTTAGCACTGGGCTAGTGTGTCCACAATTAATTCCTAGGGATTGTCAGTACAAAACAGATAAGTTGCACATCCTCAAGCTAACAGTGTTATGTTTTAAATAATTGCCATAATACCAATAATAGCACGAGTGATCTTTTTAAATTGTATTAAAGAATGAATTTTGATAGGAAGTGGACATAGTATCACAATAAAAGAAACTGTTGTGTGCTTTACAATCAAAGGGCAGTTATGCATTACAGCAAAATGTAACAGAGTTTATGTGATATATATAATAAATCGATACACAGATTTCCTGACTTTAATCCAATGGTATATACTCTATTTTAGATAGAACAACAGATTGAAGACATGTTTGCCAGTAAGAGAAGAGTGACAGATGTCTCCAAATCTTCCCTACCTCAGATGGTGAGTAATGAACATAATTAAACATTGTTTTATTTGAAAGTTTATATTTCAGGTAGGTTTTGATAACTGAATTGCTATTCATTTTTTTTTTTGTCAAAACAAAATACTTAGTTAAAAAATAATCTTTTATTGGGTTGTAACTGTAGCACAGTTTAGCGGTGTTGTCAGTTTTGGCTTTAAATTGTACCATTAGGAGTTTGATTTAGGATAGAGCCTTTTCTCTGCATTGAAATACTGCACAAAATTAAATAATTATAAATCAGGTAGGAAATATGCGATATTTAAGTTGAATTATAATTTGAAATATGTTTGGTATTTTCAGCCAGTGACTGGAGGCTTGATGACTGGTGCCCCAGGGAAGATGGGAGCCAACAACCAGATGAAGTTAGAGATGGCAAAGAGACTAGCCGCAAAAATAAACTTCAGTAAGAACCTTGGTCAGGAAGCACAGGACATCACACAGCAAGCCACCAAGGCCATCTTCCAGGATGGTGTGTCTGCTCCGCAAGTGGCTGTAAGTACACTTAATTCCATCCTTTAGTTCTTTCATGTTAGACTTACACACAGTGTCACAGGAAAAGTGACATGTTTGTGGTCCCATACAGTGTGGACTGGGACATGGTGATTTGCTCCTGTATGGTTAAACTTCGGTAATTCCAACTCGACGGGACCAGCAAAATTTGTTCAAGTGATCGGTTGTTTGAAGAAGAATTGTTCTGCCTGTACAACTCCTTTAAGAAAGGATTATTTTAAGGAGCTGTAATTGTAGTGAAGACAGCCCTCAGTCATTGTCCTTTAGATATAGAAGAAAGCCCTTGATTGATGGCGGGCTTTAAAGTGTTACTGAAACAGAAATAGTATTGGTTAATAGAATCATTTCCTTTATTTCATCTAAGCTTTATAATCTGTGATTTATTATGTTATACTATTTTGCTGAATGGTCGTAACATTCAAGCCTATTCATTTTGAAATTAATATTTTTCCAGTTATATTTAAAAGCATCCATTCAAAAGGTTATTGAAATGATTATTTATGCCTTTCAGTGAAATAAAATGGATGTTTTCACAGTTCAATAGCATTGAAAATATTCCATAGCATTGAAAATATCATATTTTTTTTAATTGGTGCAGATCTTGAAATGCATGTGATAGAAAATGAATTATAAATTTTAATCTAAAATTCTTGCCAGCATTTACTTGTGTCTATAAATAGCTACATGAATGTAAAGGTAAACAGTCATATTGAAAAATATAAAAGAAATCTAAAATCTTCATAGAACCATTTAAGGTTTTTAACATAGATATTGTGACATCACAACACAAATCACTTTATGTTGCTTCGGGAAAATTGGTGTAGTTTGGGGAGACCCGTTGAAAATACAAGATCGAAATGTCTGTCATGATAAAAGTTTCAATTTTCACGAGTGGTGCAGAAAATATTGCATATAGTGTTCACTCAGTGGCAGATATTTTAGTGTTACACTGAAATGAATAAATATCCTAGACTAATACCTGTATCTTACTTTAATTTTCAATCAAGGGGAACTTACTCAGGACAAGAATGTGTCTAAAAGTAGTTTGATGTTGATATGTTTCACATTTGGCTAAACCATAGATGTTTGTTTCAGTCAAAGACAATAGCTGAGCAGATGGCAGAGAAAATTAATGCAAAGCTGGGTTACACACCACAGATAGAGGATGATAAGGAATTGGAACAAGATACATTCAAGCGATATGAGGAAGAGTTGGAGATTAATGACTTCCCACAGACAGCAAGATGGAAGGTCACATCAAAGGTAATACTTCAGGAAAGAATCTCTGAGATTTTTTGGATTAGATATTTTTCATGTTGCTTGTTCATGACTGTTGGAAATTGTCTAATTTACTAGACATGTAGTCATTCTAGACACCATTATGAATTGTGTTTTTCCTCTTGCAGGAGGCCCTTGCCCAGATCTGTGAGTATTCAGAAGCAGGTATCACAGTACGAGGAACTTACTTCCCTCCAGGAAAACAACCGAAGGAAGAAGAACGTAAACTCTACCTTGCTATTGAAGCTACCAGTGAAATGGCAATCCAGAAGGCAAAGAAAGAAGTAACACGACTTATCAAGGAGGAACTTATACGTCTTGTAAGTCATCTGTTATTCTGTGTTACTATAACAGATAATTCTATTATCACATTTTTAGCTTGACTTTAAGAAGTATATAGACAGCTATCCTCCTTGCCCTAGGGCTTTTTCCTTGGGTTCATAACATATAGGTTATAAAAAAATTGACCAAACATTTACCCAGATATTACATATCAGTTACCTCTTCCATTCAAAGAAACTATATGGGACTGGGTTTTTTTTTTCAGGGTCAAGGTCAATGTAACTAAATGTAGAAAAACGGGGTCATAGTTCAAATAAAACACAGATTTTTGTGCTGTGCAACAGAAAGGTGTTGGTTCAAATCCCACTGAGATCCAAAATTTGTTTTTTCTTTTTATTGTGTGTGTGATAAAAAGGTTATTTTAATGTCATTGGGTAACTAAATATAGAAAAATGTGGTCATAGTTAAAATAGGAAATAGATTTTTTTTTCTCTTTGATCATCAAAAAGCTGGTTTCGAGTTTATAACTTAATATATAAGAACTGGCTTTGGATTGTATTTTGGGTCACTGTTACTAAAAATAGAAAAATGGTTTATGCACAGTATCTTTAGTTTTGGTACACCTATTGTCAGCAAACTTTGTGTTTAGGTAGCTTTGATCAAAGAATCATAAATTACATAGGGCAATGACACATGTACTTTTCTTATACCTGTACCATTTTTAGCTCACCTGTCACAAAGTGACAAGGTGAGCTTTTGTGATCGCGCGGCGTCCGTCGTCCGTCCGTCCGTCCGTGCGTGCGTGCGTGCGTAAACTTTTGCTTGTGACCACTCTAGAGGTCACATTTTTCATGGGATCTTTATGAAAGTTGGATAGAATGTTCATCTTGATGATATCTAGGTCAAGTTCGAAACTGGGTCACGTGCGGTCAAAAACTAGGTCAGTAGGTCTAAAAATAGAAAAACCTTGTGACCTCTCTAGAGGCCAAATTTTTCATGAGATCTTCATGAAAATTGGTCAGAATGTTCACCTTGATGATATCTAGGTTAAGTTCGAAACTGGGTCAGGTGGGGTCAAAAACTAGGTCAGTAGATCTAAAAATAGAAAAACCTTGTGACCTCTCTAGAGGCCATCTTTCTCAATGGATTTTCATGAAAATTGGTCAGAATGTTTACCTTGATGATATCTAGGTCAAGTTCGAAACTGGGTCACGTGGGGTCAAAAACTAGGTCAGTAGGTCTAAAAATAGAAAAACCTTGTGACCTCTCTAGAGGCCATATTTCTCAAGAGATCTTCATGAAAATCGGTCAGATTGTTCACCTTGATGATATCTAGATCAAGTTTGAAACTGGGTCACGTGCGGTCAAAAACTAGGTCAGTAGGTCTGAAAATAGAAAAACCTTGTGACCTCTCTAGAGGCCATATTTTTCATGGGATCTTTATGAAAATTAGTCAGAATGTTCACCTTGATGATATCTAGGTCAAGTTCGAAACTGGTTTACGTGCGGTCAATAACTAGGTCAGTAGATCTAAAAATAGAAAAACCTTGTGACCTCTCTAGAGGCCATATTTTTCAAGAGATCTTCATGAAAATTGGTCAGAATGTTCACCTTGATGATATCTAGGTCGTGTTCGAAACTGGGTCACGTGCGGTCAAAAACTAGGTCAGTAGATCTAAAAATAGAAAAACCTTGTGACATCTCTAGAGGCCATATTTCTCAATGGATCTTCATGAAAATTGGTGAGAATGTTCAGCTTGATGATACCTAGGTCAGTTTCGTAACTGGGTCATGTGCGGTCAAAAACTAGGTCAGCTGGTCGAAAAATAGAAAAACCTTGTGACTTCTCTAGAGGCCATATTTTTCATGAGATCTTCAGGAAAATTGGTGAGAATGTTCACCTTGATGATATCTAGGTCAAGTTCAAAAGTGGGTCACGTGCCTTCAAAAACTAGGTCATTAGGTCAAATAATAGAAAAACCTTGTGACCTCTCTAGAGGTCATATTTTTCAATGGATCTTCATGAAAATTGGTCAGAATTTTTTATCTTGATGATATCTAGGTCACATGTGCTCAAAAACTAGGTCACTGTGTCAAATAATAGAAATAACGTCATACTCAGTTCAACACTGGGTCATGTGGGGATAGGTGAGCGATTCAGGACCATCATGGTCCTCTTGTTTTAAACAGTACCTGTTGGTATGATGCAAAGTTTGAAAACCTGGAAATTCTCACTTATGTCTTACATTGCCTATATTGTTTCTTAGATTTCCTCAGATCCCTGCGCACACCCCACCAGCAGTACACCCTTAAATCTCTCCCCACCAGCAGTACACCCTTAAATCTCTCCCCACCAGCACCAAAAAAAAGAAAAGTAAAGAGAAAAAAAAACGAGCCTGTTTCACACATTAATAATATTTTGATAAACATTATTTGAATAGTCCAGCATGCTGTCCTCCCAACAGCTCTTGTTAGCTCGACTATTCAAAGAATAGTCTAGCTATTCTACTCACCCTGGCATCGGCGTCACACCTTGGTTAAGTTTTTGCATGCAAGTACATACAGCCATCAATTAAAGGCATATAGCTTTGAAACTTATTTTTTCTTTTTCTAGGTCAATTACCAACCTCTCTGGGTCAAGTCCCATAGCTCTGACATGTATTTTGAGCAAATTATGCCCCCTTTTGGACTTAGAAAATTTTGGTTAAAGTTTTACATGCAAGTTACTATCTCCAAAAGTAATGCAGATATTGATTTGAAACTTCACATGTGTCTTCGGGGTTATAAAACTAGTTGAAAGCAGCAAGTCCCATAACTCTGACCTTCATTTTGGCCAAATTTTGCCCCATTTTGGACTTAGAAAATTCTGGTTAAAGTTTTGCGTGCAAGTACATACAGCTATTTCCAAAAGGCATATAGATTTGAAACTTATTTTTTCTTTTTCTAGATCAATTACCAACCTCACTGTTTCAAGTCCCATAAATCTGACATGTATTTTGAGCAAATTATGCCCCCTTTTAGACTTAGAAAATTTTGGTTAAAGTTTTACATGCAAGTTACTATCTCCAAAACTAATACAGATATTGATTTGAAACTTCACATGTGTCTTCGGGGTTATAAAACTAGTTGATAGCAGCAAGTCCCATAACTCTGACCTTTATTTTGGCCTAATTATGCCCCCTTTTGGACTTAGCAAATTCTGGTTAAAGTTTTGCATGCAAGTACATACAGCTATTACTAAAAGGCATTATAGATTTGAAACTTATTTTTTCTTTTTCTAGATCAATTACTAACCTCACTGGATCAAGTCCCATAACTCTTACATGTATTTTGAGCAAATTATTCCCCTTTTTGGACTTAGAAAATCCTGGTTAAAGTTTTGCGTGCAAGTACATACAGCAATTACTAAAAGGCATATAAATTTGAAACTTATTTTTAGCTCACCTGTCACAAAGTGACAAGGTGAGCTTTTCTGATCGCGTGGTGTCCGTCGTCCGTCCGTCCGTGCGTCAGTCCGTAAACTTTTGCTTGTGACCACTCTAGAGGTCACATTTTTCATGGGATCTTTATGAAAGTTGGTCAGAATGTTCACCTTGATGATATCTAGGTCAAGTTCGAAACTGGGTTACGTGCCTTCAAAAACTAGGTCAGTAGGTCTAAAAATAGAAAAACCTTGTGACCTCTCTAGAGGCCATATATTTCACAAGATCTTCATGAAAATTAGTCAGAACGTTCACCTTGATGATATCTAGGTCAAGTTTGAAACTGGGTCACATGCCATCAAAAACTAGGTCAGTAGGTCAAATAATAGAAAAACCTTGTGACCTCTCTAAAGGCCATATTTTTTATGGGATCTGTATGAAAGTTGGTCTGAATGTTCATCTTGATGATATCTAGGTCAAGTTCGAATCTGGGTCACGTGTGATCAAAAACTAGGTCAGTAGGTCTAAAAATAGAAAAACCTTGTGACCTCTCTAGAGGCCATATATGAGGTCTTCATGAAAATTGGTCAGAATGTTCACCTTGATGATATCTAGGTCAAGTTTGAAAGTGGGTCACGTGGGGTCAAAAACTAGGTCAGTAGGTCAAATAATAGAAAAACCTTGTGACCTCTCTAGAGGCCATATTTTCCATGGGATCTGTATGAAAGTTGGTCTGAATGTTCATCTTGATGATATTTAGGTCAAGCTCGAAAGTGGGTCACGTGCCTTTAAAAACTAGGTCAGTAGGTCAAATAATAAAAAAACCTTGTGACCTCTCTAAAGGCCATATTTTTCATGGGATCTGTATGAATGTTGGTCTGAATGTTCATCTTGATGATATCTAGGTCAAGTTCGAAACAGGGTCATGTGCGGTCAAAAACTAGGTCTGTAGGTCTAAAAATAGAAAAACCTTGTGACCTCTCTAGAGGCCATATTTGTGAATGGATCTCCATAAAAATTGGTCAGAATGTTCATCTTGATGATATCTAGGTCAAGTTCGAAAATGGGTCACGTGCCTTCAAAAAGTAGGTCAGTAGGTCAAATAATGAAAAAACGTTGTGACCTCTCTAGAGGCCATATTTTTCATGGGATCTGTATGAAAGTTGGTCTGAATGTTTATCTTGATGATATATAGGTCAAGTTTGAAACTGGGTCAACTGCGATCAAAAACTAGGTCAGTAGGTCTTGAAATAGAAAAACCTTGTGACCTCCCTAGAGGCCATACCCTTGAATGGATCTTCATGAAAATTGGTCAGAATATTCACCTTGATGATATCTAGGTCAAGTTTGAAACTGGGTCACGTGCCTTAAAAAACTAGGTCAGTAGGTCAAATAATAAAAAACCTTGTGACCTCTAGAGGCCATACTTTTCATGGGATCTGTATGAAAGTTGGTCTGAATGTTCATCTTGATGATATCAAGGTGAAGTTTGAAACTTGGTCAACTGCGGTCAAAAACTAGGTCAGTAGGTCTAAAATTAGAAACATCTTTTGACCTCTCTAGAGGCCATATTTTTCAATGGATCTTCATGAAAATTGATCTGAATGTTCACCTTGATGATATCTAGGTCAGTTTCGAAACTGGGTCATGTGCGGTCAAAAACTAGGCCAGTAGGTATAAAAATAGAAAAACCTTTTGACCTCTCTAGAGGCCATATTTTTCATGAGATCTTCATGAAAATTAGTGAGAATGTTGATGATATCTAGGTCAAGTTCAAAACAGGGTCACGTACCTTTGAAAACTAGGTCAATAGGTCAAATAATAGAAAAACCTTGTGACCTCTCTAGAGACCATATTTTTCAATGGATCTTCATGAAAATTGGTCAGAATTTTTATCTTGATAATATCTAGGTCAAGTTCAAAACTGGGTCACATGAGCTCAAAAACTAGGTCACTATGTCAAATAATAGAAAAAATGACGTCATACTCAAAACTGGATCATGTGGGAAGAGGTGAGCGATTCAGGACCATCATGGTCCTCTTGTTTCTTTTTCTAGATCAATTACCAACCTCACTGGGTCAAGTCCCATAACTCTGGCATGTATTTTGGGCAAATTATGCCCCTTTTGGACTTTGAAAATTCTGGTTAAAGTTTTACATGCGAGTTTCTATCTCCAAAACTAATGCAGATATTGAATTGAAACTTCACATGTGCCTTCGGGGTTATAAAACTAGTTGATAGCAGCAAGACCTATAACTGATATATATTTTGGTCAAATTAGGCCCCTTTTGAACTTAAAACTCTTTTGATATTTAACCTTTTTGGGTAATATTGTTCCTGCGTCTGGGACAATATTTCGAATAGTCGAGCTTGGCTGTCTTATGGACAGCTCTTGTTTTTAATGCATTGAAACAGGATTATTTTGGTGGTGGGGGTAGTGTTAAGGGGTTTGTTTTGGATAAACAATGTGATCTAGGTTAAAGTTAAAGATAGGAGTACAGGTCTATTAAAATGCTAAGTAAAATGCTTTATAAGCATGAGAATTTCTAGCTTTGACACTTTAGTTTGGTAAACAATGATGCAATACATTAATAGACAATACATAAATAGACAATACATCAATAGAGCTGCTCTTTTCCTGATGTTAAAATCATACAGTTACAAGCATGGCCTCAATACCTAGAGTGACTGTGAAGGTTTGCATGTTTTTCACTGATTAAACTGTTGGCAAAACGTAGGCCATACTAATGTCTTTAAGAATACTTAATAAATAGATAAAGTATTCATTGCAAAATTGTGTCTTTCAGCAAAATTCCTATCAACCTATCAACAGAGCCAGATACAAGGTTGTCTGAGGAAGAATGGACGTACAGAACACGGCGCTGCAGAGTGGGACTGCATTTACACTTTACAAATTCTACAGATTCACACTATACAGATGTCAGCATATAACATGCTCATATATTGAAACTGTGAAGCAAAGAATGTGAACTGTGTTTGTTGTGCTTTTTTTTAGCTCACCTGTCACATAGTGACAGGGTGAGCTTTTGTGATCGCCCGTCGTCCGTCCACAATTTCTTGTGAACACGATAGAGACCACATTTTGCACGCAATTTTGATCAAACTTGTACAAAACTTGTATTGGCATGATATTTTGGTTTCTCTCGAAAACTGGCCAGATCCCATCATGGGTTCTAGAGTTATTGCCCCTTAAAGGGCCAGAATTTGCTATTGTGCGTGCGTCAACAATTTCTTGTCTGCACGATAGTGGTTTCATTTATGATTTTATTTTAACCAAACTTGCACACATCTTGTATCACCATAAGATCTTGGTTCCTTTCTTGAACTGGCCAGATCCCATTATGGGTTCCAGAGTTATGGCCCTTTCAGGGCCATTAGCTATTTTGACCTTGTCTGCACAATAGCAGCTTTATTTATGATTTGATTTTTACCAAACTTGCACACAACTTGTATCACCATAAGATCTTGGGTCCTTTCTTGAACTGGCCAGATTCCTTTATGGGTTCCAGAGTTATGGCCCCTGAAAGAGCCAGAATTAGCTATTTTGACCTTGTCTGCACAATAGCAGCTTCATTTATGGTTTTATTTTAACCAAATTTACACACAACTTGTATCACCATAAGATCTTGGATCCTGTCTTGAACTGGCCAGATTCCATTATGTATTCCAGAGTGATGGCCCCTGACAGTGTCAGAATTAGCTATTTTGACCTTGTCTGCACAGTAGCAGCTTCATCTATGATTTGAATTTAATCAAACTTGCACAAAACTTGTGTCACCATAAGATCTCGGTTTCTTTCCTGAACCGGCCAGATCCCATAATGGGTTCCAGAGTTATGGCCCCTGAAAGGGCCAAAATTAGCTATTTTGACCTTGTCTGCACAATAGCAGCTTCATTTATGATTTGATTTTAACCAAACTCGCACACAACTTGTATCACCGTAAGATCTCGATTCCTTTTTATCCGCCTGAAGGGACATATGTTATCGCCTCGGTGTCCGTCTGTATGTCTGTCTGTTCGTTAGCAATTTCCCTTCCGCTCTGTAACTCTTGAACCCCTTGAAGGATTTCAGTTCACCTCATCGAAACGACGTGCAGAGCGCATGTTTCGGATGGCTCACTTCAAGGTCAAGGTCACACTTAGGGGTCAAAGGTCATATGACTTTGTTTTGTGTGTATATTGCTCTGCATTTGCATTGCATTGCAGTGCTCTTGTTTTTATTTGGCAGATCCTTCTTTTGTTCACTTACAATAATTTTTTTTTAATTACTTCCCTTTGGCCGTAGGGAAAAACCGAGACCACTTTTCTGTGGTACAACATGGATGGTACCTCCAATTTTTAGGTGTATTTTGACATATCTGTACCTTGTAAGAATTTTTTTTTTCTTTTTGGTTAAATTTCTTCCCTTTGTTGTTCCTGTCCTTTGGACTTATGGCTATATAGAAAACTGATTTCAAAACAATTTTACACAAGACAAGTGTTCCTTGAGTGACCCTCTACTATATTCCTTCAAATAATTTTGATTCAGCGAAAAACATGGCCCCCAAGGGGTTTTGCTTATTATGCCCCCACTTTGGGGGGGGCGCATATAGATTTGCCCTTGTCCGTCCGTTAGGGGCCTCCGTGGCCGAGTGGTTAAGGTCGCTGACTTCAAATCACTTGCCCCTCATCGATGTGGGTTCGAGCCTCACTTGGGGCGTTGAATTCTTCACGTGAGGAAGCCATCCAGCTGGCTTACGGAAGGTCGGTGGTTCTACCCAGGTGCCCGCTCGTGATGAAATAATGCACGGAGGGGCACCTAGGGTCTTCCTCCACCATCAAAGCTGGAAAGTTGCCATATGACCTAAAATGTGTTGGTGCGACATTAAACCCAAAACAAAAAACAAAAAATTGTCCGTCCGTCCGTTCTTCCAAGAATGTTGTGTCGCGCCTAGCTCCAAAAGTATTTGACGTAGAGTCACAAAACTTTACAGGAATGTTGGTCAGCATGTGTAGTTGTGCACCTGGGGTTTCGCGTCTGGATTCATTCAGTCATGTAGGAGTTATGGCCCCTGACTTAGTTAAAAATTGGTCATTTTAATGTTGTGTCGCGCGTAGCTCCAAAAGTATTTGACCTAGAGTCACCAAAGTTTACAGGAATGTTGGTCAGCATGTGCAGGTGTCCTTTGTCATGTAGTGGGGGCATCTGTGTCTCATGGACACATTTCTAGTTTTCCCTATATGCCTATACAGTACTTTGAAAATCTTTTTGTCAGAAACTGCTGGTCCATTTTCAAAATAATTTTACACAAATGTTTCTTGGGTGACCCTCTACCAAATTCCTTCATTGAAAAAGTGGCCGCCTGGGGGAGGGGCTCATTTTCCCATATGGCTATACAGAAAACTTCTTGTATGAAACTACTGGCCTGATTAGAAAATAATTTTTTTTGAAGTAACTTTAAGAAAATTTTAACTATATTTTCTCATAATTCTTTTGATTGATATTGATTATGATTTTTTGACCTTCTTGTCCTTAAGTGCAATGATAACAGGTGAGCAATATAGGGCCATTATGGCCCTCTTGTTTCTAAAATAAAGCACTTTTGATGGAGTCATTTCAGTGGTAGATGTGTTTTACTTTAGAGCTGTTTGTTATCTTTATATTTTAATGTTAGGTTTTGAAGCAGAAATAATGTTTGAAAGGTGCTGTATAAATGAGATATGAAAAGCAGCTTATAAATACAATATTTATTGACTGCATTTGATAACTTCTCTCTGCTAACTGATTTTCAAACCATCTGATGTGGCAAGTGTCACAAAAATATTAAAACAGTTATTCTCCCATTTGTAAAACAGTGAAGGTACAATGAAATATGCATTGTCCATCAGTAGACATTTTCTATTTCCAGACTCTAAGTCAGAAAGTATTATAACTAAAGCTTTCAAACTACATTGAGACTTCAGGAGGATCCCTCACTGTTTTTGGGGTCATGGTCACTGTTCAATTGACAACGGTTTCCAGACTACTTATAAAACCTATGGCTTTTAAATTGTACATGTCTAAATACCACCAGAGGAACATCCAGGGAGAAGTGACTTCTCCCGCCACAGAATTTAGGGAGAAATCGAGGAATTTAAGGAGAGGATTCGGCATGGTATTCAGTTTCCCGCCTGTATATCCACTTTCTATGGGTCTTGCTGTAACTTATAAACAGTAATTATTTAAGGAAATTGAATATTGCATTATTATTTTCATGAATTTCTAAAAGTACAAACTGAGTTATGAAAAAGTTGACTTTAAATTTTTATCCGAAATTTACACGTCCGAAACTCGTAATTTTATCAGGTGCACGATCGAAACGCCGTGAAAATTTTCATTCATTTTTCGATTCTCGTGCTTTAATAATGCCCGATTCTTGCATCAACTTGTTCAGATTTATACATTTAACTGATTTATTTATAAATCTTTTCGAAAATAATACCAAACTTGAAGATATTGGCCATCTTTTTACAATATTTTGTACCGCAGTTCAGACGTCTGCGGAATCGTTTTTTTATCCACAGCGCCGGGCAATTCATTTACAGAAATTGGCCGTATTTGAAATAAGTTTTGTAGTAATTTTTAATAAAATTAAGAAATACCGGTAATATACAAATGATGCATAAGATCATGCACTTGTTAAGTTTATCGGCTTTTTACACGCCGATTGAAAATTTTCAAAATGGCGGCGGCTTACAATATTATTGATTAACTACTGTGGGATATTAACACTACGATTGGCTGAAGTTTGACAGGCGAGTAGGCGGGGTTGACCATTGATTTATGGTAATTTAATCTAGAATATGCATCAAGTTTTACATTTACATTTTACTATTATGTTTGTTTGTTTGTTTTGGGTTTAATGCCGTTTTTCAACAGTATTTCAGTCATGTAACGGCGGGCAGTTAACCTAACCAGTATTCCTGGATTCTGTACCAGTACAAACCTGTTCTCCGCAAGTAACTGCCAACTTCCCCACATGAATCAGAGGTGGAGGACTAATGATTTCAGACACAATGTCGTTTATCAAATAGTCACGGAGAACATACGCCCCGCCCGAGGATCGAACTCACGACCCCGAGATCCGTAGACCAACGCTCTTACCTACTGAGCTAAGCGGGCGGGCAACATTTTACTATTAAGTAAACAGATTACAACACTCTGAAAAACTCGGCGATTCGGATTTCGCCGGGAGGCGATAATTCGGCAAAGTGGCTGACTTTACAGCGACGATATCGCTCAAATCGCTTTGTAGGATGATCCCTGAACATCCCCATTGATTTATGAGTCAGATGGCTCAAAGATCAATGTAACGGACATGATTTAACTTTGGTCAAGACTCATAAGTAAGTCAGTAATTATAAAAGTTACGGCTTTCAAACTTTACACTTGACTAAATACCACTCGAGGAGGATCCATATAGATTTGGACAGGATGTGGGAGGAGTACTTAGATATCTCTTTGTCTGTCTGTCCGACATTTCTGTTGCACATATCTTAATTATAATAAATAATAAAGTCTGTGAAAATATCCTTTTGAAAGATAGAACTTAAGAGTTAGGAATTTTACTCAGTAAGACTAGAGTTATGGCCATTGACTCAGTAAGAAGTATATATACTGTGAAATCATTATTATTCGTGGGGGATTAATTTTCGTGGATTTCATGGTTGAGCTCAACCACGAATTTAAGTCCCAACGAACAAATTGTGCCCATAATAATTTTAATTGTACGCAAAGTCGCCGTAGTTGTATGCATGCGGCAGTACTAACCTGCATCTTTCGTGTAGTTTATGGAGGCTCCATCAACGATAAACACAGGTATGCGTGGAAACAAAACCGACTATTTCATTAAAAAATGTACCCGTGGTTAGTTTATGAGATGCTTGTCAAAGTAAAAGTAGATACTAAAAATAGAAGTTTGACGTAGCGTCACGTGCCAACCCCACTATAATACGGCTGTTATTTGATTTTTTCGGCCCCGCTATGCAATGTTTATACACTAGCCTTTATTTTTACTGACATGAAATAAAATACTATGACTTTGGAACTATTAAATATTATAAATTAATTGCTAGATTTGCGTCCGATGCATTAATACTTAATTCACATTACACGTTTCTCGGCAGGAAATAACACATGCACAAGTTCAACAGCTTGTAATATTAGATACAGACGCGCCATACATTTTGAAAAAAAAAAATCGGACCAGTTTATAATAGTTTGTATAAGGATTACTATGGTTATACTAGTACTACGGAATAAAAACAACATTATTTAAATCTAGAATAGTTTGTTTTAATTTGCAGCACAGTAACTAGTTCTTGTTTAAAACACGATCAAATGATCAATGATCAACTTTATATTTGTTTCGATTATGAATGCTAATTGTACAAGTTGCTACGGTTTTGACACATTTTAATTGGCGCCGACTTTTCTTATTGAATATTTCACAGTTTTAAAAAGTTATGCAAATTAGGGGTCGTATAATTATAGATAAGGCGGTCGTTAATTGGCACATGATCACTCACTAATTCAGTAACCATGGTAGCGCTGTTTGACACATGTAGGTTTCACATGTAAGGACAGAAGTACTAGTAGAGCTATTCCTGTGGAAATTATGATTATTTTTTTTTACAAAAATTGAAATTCCACGAATTTACGTCCCCACAAAACAGCCGTTTTGGCCAAAACCACGAAATTTTGTGCCAACGAAATTAAATGATTTCACAGTAAACGGCCTAAAATGTTGTGTCACATGTATGTCAAGAAGAATTTGACATAGATTCTATCTATAATAGATGTTTCAATATGTAATTTGTAAATGGCACATACGAAGAAACAACTAGGACTTTTTGTTGTGCCCCCCCCCCCACGAGTGGTGGGGGCATATAGATTTGGTCTTGTCCGTCCGTCCGTCCAAAGTTCGTGACACGCTTAGCTCAAAAAGTATTTGATATAAATTGATGAAACCTTGCATGAGTCTTTATCATGATATGAACTTGCGCATCTCCTATTTTTCATCTGGCTCCGCCCCCTATTTTCTGAATTGGCCCCTGAAATAGTCAAAAATGCACATTTTCACCTTGTGTTGCGCCTAGCTCAAAAAGTATTTGATATAAATTGATGAAACCTTGCATGAGTCTTTATCATGATATGAACTTGCGCACCTACAATTTTTCGTCCGGCTCCGCCCCCTATTTTCTGAGTTATGGCCCCTGAAATAGTCAAAAATGCACATTTTCACCTTGTGACGCACCTAGCTCAAAAAGTATTTGATATAAATTGATGAAACCTTGCATGGGTCTTTATCATGATACGAACTTGAGCACCTCTTCTTTTTCGTCTGGCTCCGCCCCCTATTTTCAGAGTTATGGCCCTTGAAATAGTCAAAAATGCACATTTTCACCTTGTGACACGCCTAGCTCAAAAAGTGTTTGATATAGATTCATGAAACCTTGCAAGAGTCTTAATCATGATATGAACTTGCGCACCTCCTATTTTTCATTTTGGTCCGCACCCTATTTTCAGAGTTATGGCCCCTGAAATAGTCAAAAATGCACATTTTCACCTTGTGATGCACCTAGTTCAAAAAGTATTTAATATAAATGATTGAAAACTTGCATAAGTCTTTATCATGATATAAACTTGCACACCTCTTAATTTTTGGCTGGCTCCACCCCCTATTTTAAAAGTTATGGCCCCTGAAATAGTAAAAAATGCACATTTTCACCTAATTATGTGTCTAGCTCAGAAAGTAATTGATGTAAATTTATGAAACCTTGCTTGGATCTTTATCATGATGTTTCCATGCACACTTGGCATTCTTCCTGAGAATGTTAGCATTTATTACAAAGTTATGGCCCTTGAAATAGCCAAAATAGTGGATTTTTTGTTTGTGATGCTCATAGCTCAAAAAGTATATGGCCTAGAATAATGAATCCTTTTCATAAAATGTTTGTTGAGGCTATACCCCATTAAGACTGCAAACATTTGAATTATTTTTCCTTATTTGTGACAAATGTACCAGTGTGGGGGCACACCCTGTGTCCTACAGACACATTCTAGTTTAGTTTTATTTTCATTTATCAACAAGCGCATATAGAATTCAGTTCATTTCATTCATTCATTCATTCACGAAAGCGTATCGTAAAACATATACTCGAATTTGAAAACCGTAATTGATCAATATTTGATTGATAAAACTTTTCTTCAACCTTTCACCAATATTTAATCTAATTATCAGATCAAATAATTATACGGACAAACAAACATTTAAGATAGTTGGGGAATAGACCACGCAATTCTCACGGTGTGCAAAAATGTTTAATTAACCGATAGTCTGACCGCCGAAGGTGTGAAAGATTTTGACACCTCTGCTCGAGTTTGCCAGAAGTAAAAAAGAGTAAATTAATACACAGGGACCAGGTGTCGTGTTCGAGCAATCGAGTTATCGATGCTCGACCCAGCCATGGTAATTCCACATAGAAAATAGAAGGAAATTGGCCGAGACCACATGAATTGCTCGAGAGAGCCCGGGTGCTCTAGTCATCAATGCTCAAGCGAGCAGTGTTTCACTGTATGGAAAATATATAAGTTTTAGATTATAAATCTTTCTGACATTAAATAATGAAAGATGTGGATTTAATTTATGAGTGCTGGTTGTTAATGTGTTAGACTTTGTATAGAATTTTATGTGATATATAATACAAGGTAGGAAGTTCTGAAAGTGTACATACACATTGTAGGCACATAGAAATTCTAGATTACAGTACAGTATATCTAACATAAAAAATAAAGAGGTTTTAAAGTGAAGGTACTTTTTAGCATTTACATTTTGCAGGTTTTTCATTGTAAAAAACATTATTTCATATTTTTCACATTTTATAATTCAAAACAATATCTTTAAATCCACTGAAAGGAATTCCATGTTACTCGAACTGTCGGATTGAACGCTAGTACAGTGATTAGTGTTTCAAGGTTACTTAGAGGTTATTATATAGGGCTGGTGTGCCTTTAGGTGATATTGGCATACCAAGAGAGATATTTGCCCCAGAAGGGGCCTCCTTGGCCGAGTGATCACTCAAATCACTTGCCCCTCATCGATGTGGGTTCGAGCCTCACTCGGGGCTTTGAATTCTTCATGTGACGAAGCCATTCAGCTGGCTTACGGAAGGTCGGTGGTTCTACCCAGGTGCCCGCTCGTGATGAAATAATGCACAGAGGGGCACCTGGGGTCTTCCTCCACCATTAAAGCTGGAAAGTCGCCATATGACCTATCATGTGTCGGTGCGACGTTAAATCCATCCAAAAAAAAAATAAAAAAAATTTGCCCAAGGGCCAATACTGGTATAGTATGCCAATAATTGCCCTAATGCACACAAGCCCTGTTTTATAACCCTTTTGTTGCCTATGATCCCATCTGCTGTTTAAATGAAAACAAGATTAAAATAATGTTATGTTGTACAGCATCACTGAATGTTCGTGAAATATGAGGGAAAGTAAACATTGTCTGATGATGATGATGTCATTTCCTCCCAAACATTTTTTATAAATTTATACATTCTAGGACCATAGTGTCTTGTGCTTGCGAAATCATGTTAATTTACCATCTTTTCATTTGCAAAATAAATGTTAGTTTGACATATTTGTCATCTGGTCAGTGAGAGTATAAAATTTGGATGTTTTGTACTCCTGGAAGTGTGCCAAATATCTGGCACACCAGCTCATAAGCCTCTTGCTGCTAATTCACATTCAAATTCAGTGGAAATTTGTTACTTAATTTAGTAACATATAAAATAAATGGAGTATTATTTATTACCATTACAGATTTGTCAAATATGCTTCTGGTTTAGGTATGAATCACCATGAGTGATAGCTCTAGGTTGTAAGTGTATTTGCCTTCTTTTTTACTATTCTTGTCAAAATGGTTACAATAAATTATGAAATACAGTTCAGCAGTTGTGTTTTTGTGATTCAACTACAGTAGAACCCCTCTAAAACAGACAGTCTTGGGACCGAGCTTTTTGTCTGATTTAGAGTGGTATCTGGTTAAGAGGGGTTTAGCATTTTGTCAAAAGTGCAACTATGCTATTGAAACTATAAACTGTACCCTTACAGAAGAAAAAGGCCTGCTGTGTACTCTTGCTGTGTACATACAGCGTATATGATGCGTACATGATGTGTACTGAAATCAAGGGCTTTAAATAGTACGCAGGATATACACCACACATACACCGATAGTACGTTTGTAGTACACTTTTGACATGCAAATGAGCTCTGCCGCGTACTACTTGCTGCGTACATGCTGTGGACTACATAGTACACAGGATGTACGCTGGAGGAATTTAGTATGCGGAAAATAGTACGCAGCATGTACGCGGCACATACACTTTTCACATGCAAATGAGCCTGCGGTGTACTACCCCTGCGGCGTACATGTTGTGTACTCCTGCGGCGTACATGTTGTGTACTCCTGGCCCGAGTCCTGCGGCGTACATGCTGTGTACTCCTGCTGCATACATGCTTTTTCTTGTGGCGAAACTGCTGTGATAATGTAATTTCCTTACCCCACCAACTTTCGTATGCAAATGCTGATCATTTGGACAGAAAAAAAACAGAAAAAAAATAAGTGACATGCATCAATAAGTATTTACCCTTACCAAAATAATGTAGATTGATGTTATCAAATAAATTAGTATGCTTTTCTTCATCCACTTTCCATGAAATAAATCAATTTTTGTAGCATGTAATTTGGTAAACATTTGAAGAAAATGGCGTAACTGCATCAAGGGGAAACAACTTTAATGCAACTAAATATAAGTGTTATGATTTATTATAGACGATGTGTGCGTAGTATGTATTTATTTTGATTAAAATCCATCTGAGAACAATCTAGGACTGGAATTATATAAGCATTTATACACTTTTACGTCCGTAAAAAGTAGCGTACCAAAAAATTTTGGATTGATTTTTTCCAATGGGGCGAGCGCAATTAGCCAGAAACGTTCTGAAAATATAGGAGCGGCAAATCCGATGAACAACTTTTTAATTTGGTGAGGCCTTAATGAGTTAACATAATGAGCATTAAAGCCTTTATAAAACATGATAGAATGGTGTTTTGCTTAAGAGTATTCAAATAACAGTGAGAGCTATTAATTCTTCTCATTCGGGCGCTGTTGAGGCATTATCTTGGTAATTATTTCATGTATTACAAAATGTAATGCAATGAAGTTCAAATAAGGCTTTTCAATTATCCAAGTTAGAAAGCTCCAGGATTAATTCAAAATGAAAAAGAATATATTTTTTACACTGCATGCAAGGTGCAGCTCAGAAATCACTAAGATGTAAGCTTCACAAATGAACATTGCAAATAGTTTGGCAAATTTTCATTGTTCAGAATACCGGTAATCTGAACTATTCTATGCTATTAAGATAAAAGTTACTCGGAAATCAAGTTCTTGCTTCCAAAAAAAAAATGTACAAATCCTTACTGCATGAAGTGTACTTCAGACTTTTACCTAAAAAAATTCAAAGTATAAACACCAAAAGAAAATGAACAAGTCCCACCCGCGTATATGAAGTTTACTTCAGACTTTAACTTATAAAAAAAAAACTAAGTATAAATGCCAAAAGAAATTGTACAAGTCGTTCCCGTGTATATGAAGTGTACTGCACAAATTTCAAAGTATCTGCGGTGTACATGCAGTGTACTATTTTCTTGTACAAGTCCCTCCTGCGTACATGCAGTGTACTCCTTAAATTTTCAGAGTCTTTGCTGCGTACTTGAAGTGTACTAGTGACCTCCTGCGTACATGCTGTGTACTCGTGGAAATAGTACACGGCATGTACGCGGCATGCGGTGTATGTAAAATGTACTCCTCTGGCGTACTACTGTGTTCGCGGCATATACACAGCAAATACGCAGCATGTACGCCACAGAGGCTTGCTTCTGTAAGGGAATATTAAATAATATTCCTGAAAAATAATAACTTGGTTAACAGTGTACAATTTTTGTCGTTTTGCGTTGGTTATTTGGTGGTGGTGCATCTGTCTGATTTTGTTTGTGTGGACAGTAACTGACATCTTGCTTATTTTAGCATGAATGTATTCCTCAGTGAGACTGAGTGCCTCATGCAAACCCCAGGTTCCTGTCTCAAAGGTTAAGGTAACATTTGGGAGGTCAATGTCATGTCAAATATCGAGGGGTTACTGCCAAAACTTTGTATCTCCTGTTTTAGCTTTTTTTTCAGGAGAGTGAAAAAACATCTTATTTCATTTTTAGCTCCACTATTTGGAGAATAGGGGTGCTGTTGGCATCGGCGTGTCCTTTCTTGGTTAAAGTTTTTCTGCAACCTTTGTTTTTCTGTCATATCTTTGTTACTATTGCTTATATTTTACTGTAAGTTCACATAAACATTGTCATGCATACAAAAAAGTATGTGCAGGGGCTGGGCCCATTATACCCAAGGTCAAGGTCACCAAGGTGTTATACTAGGTTATTTTTAAGGTTAAAGTTTTTTCGGCAACCTTTGTTTTTGTCATCTCTTTGTTACTATTGCTTATATCTTACTGTAAGTTCACATAAATATTGTCCAGCATACAAACAAAGTATGTGCAGGGGCTGGGCTCATAATACCCAAGGTCAAGGTCACCAAGGTGTTATACTTAGGTTATTTTTAAGGTTCAAGTTTTTCGGCAACCTTTGTTTTCTGTCATATCTTTGTTACTATTGCTTATATCTTACTGTAAGTTCACATAAACATTGTCCAGCATACAAAAAAGTATGTGCAAGGGCTGGGCCCATTATACCCAAGGTCAAGGTCACCAAGGTGTTATACTTAGGTTATTTTTAAGGTTAAAGTTTTTCGGCAACCTTTGTTTTTGTGTCATCTCTTTGTTACTATTGCTTATATCTTACTGTAAGTTCACATAAACATTGTCCAGCATACAAACAAAGTATGTGCAGGGGCTGGGCTCATTATACCCAAGGTCAAGGTCACCAAGGTGTTATACTTAGGTTATTTTTAAGGTTCAAGTTTTTCGGCAACCTTTGTTTTCTGTCATATCTTTGTTACTATTGCTTATATCTTACTGTAAGTTCACATAAACATTTTTAAGGTTAAAGTTTTTCGGCAACCTTTGTTTTTCTGTCATATCTTTGTTACTATTGCTTATATCTTACTGTAAGTTCACATAAACATTGTCCAGCATACAAACAAAGTATGTGCAGGGGCTGGGCTCATTATACCCAAGGTCAAGGTCACCAAGGTGTTATACTTAGGTTATTTTTAAGGTTCAAGTTTTTCGGCAAACTTTGTTTTCTGTCATATCTTTGTTACTATTGCTTATATCTTACTGTAAGTTCACATAAACATCATCCAGCATACAAAAAAGTATGTGCAAGGGCTGGGCCCATTATACCCAAAGTCAAGGTCACCAAGGTGTTATACTTAGGTTATTTTTAAGGTTAAAGTTTTTCGGCAACCTTTGTTTTTGTGTCATCTCTTTGTTACTATTGCTTATATCTTACTGTAAGTTCACATAAACATTGTCCAGCATACAAACAAAGTATGTGCAGGGGCTGGGCTCATTATACCCAAGGTCAAGGTCACCAAGGTGTTATACTTAGGTTATTTTTAAGGTTCAAGTTTTTCGGCAACCTTTGTTTTCTGTCATATCTTTGTTACTATTGCTTATATCTTACTGTAAGTTCACATAAACATTTTTAAGGTTAAAGTTTTTCGGCAACCTTTGTTTTTCTGTCATCTCTTTGTTACTATTGCTTATATCTTACTGTAAGTTCACATAAACATTGTCCAGCATACAAACAAAGTATGTGCAGGGGCTGGGCTCATTATACCCAAGGTCAAGGTCACCAAGGTGTTATACTTAGGTTATTTTTAAGGTTCAAGTTTTTCGGCAAACTTTGTTTTCTGTCATATCTTTGTTACTATTGCTTATATCTTACTGTAAGTTCACATAAACATCATCCAGCATACAAAAAAGTATGTGCAAGGGCTGGGCCCATTATACCCAAAGTCAAGGTCACCAAGGTGTTATACTTAGGTTATTTTTAAGGTTAAAGTTTTTCAGCAACCTTTGTTTTTCTGTCATATCTTTGTTACTATTGCTTATATCTTACTGTAAGTTCACATAAACATTGTCATGCATACAAAAAAGTATGTGCAAGGGCTGGGCCCATTATACCCAAGGTCAAGGTCACCAAGGTGTTATACTTAGGTTATTTTTAAGGTTAAAGTTTTTCGGCAACCTTTGTTTTTGTGTCATCTCTTTGTTACTATTGCTTATATCTTACTGTAAGTTCACATAAACATTGTCCAGCATACAAACAAAGTATGTGCAGGGGCTGGGCCCATTATACCCAAGGTCAAGGTCACCAAGGTGTTATACTTAGGTTATTTTTAAGGTTCAAGTTTTTCGGCAACCTTTGTTTTCTGTCATATCTTTGTTACTATTGCTTATATCTTACTGTAAGTTCACATAAACATTTTTAAGGTTAAAGTTTTTCGGCAACCTTTGTTTTTCTGTCATCTCTTTGTTACTATTGCTTATATCTTACTGTAAGTTCACATAAACATTGTCCAGCATACAAACAAAGTATGTGCAGGGGCTGGGCCCATTATACCCAAGGTCAAGGTCACCAAGGTGTTATACTTAGGTTATTTTTAAGGTTAAAGTTTTTCAGCAACCTTTGTTTTTCTGTCATATCTTTGTTACTATTGCTTATATCTTACTGTAAGTTCACATAAACATTGTCATGCATACAAAAAAGTATGTGCAGGGGCTCGGCTCATTATACCCAAGGTCAAGGTCACCAATGTGTTATACTTTGGTTATTTTTAAGGTTCAAGTTTTTCGGCAACCTTTGTTTTTCTGTCATATCTTTGTTACTATTGCTTACTGTATGTTCACATAAACATTGTCCATCATACAAACAAATTATGTGCAGGGACTGGGCCCATTTTAATATACCCAATTGTTATACTTGGAATTATTTTCATGGTAAATATTTTCAAAAGATTCATTTATAGACATATCTTTGGTACTTTAAAAGATAATGACTTGAAATTAAAAATATTTCTTTATAATCACCATCTGCATGTGTGGTTACAATCCCTATAAATGTAATAGTATTTTTTACAGAATTATGCCCCTTCCATACTTAAAAGTTTTTTGACAATCTTCGCTTTCTGGATATAACTCTAGTACAATATAAGATAATGACTTGAAACTTAAAATGTATCTTTATCATCATCATCTGCTATAATAATAAATAAAATAAATAAATAAAATAAAATAAATAACAAATAAATAGAAATATAATTTGAGTTTAGCAAAGACTTTATACTCTATGTGCATGTAGTTTCTTGGACTTTTTTTTCCGATATAATTTAATTCCATCAAAATAAAGAATGTAGGTACCCCGTCCATACTTGACCTTTAACCCCTCTGAGTAGTAGGTCTTTTTATATCTTGGTGTATCTTCCTTTTAAAGTAGAGGTCTCTTATTGAGACATAAATTCATTTTACTGTCAAATTGCCGAATAGTGGAGCGCACTGTCTTACCGACAGCTCTTGTTAAGCTTTGTTATGACCAAATAGTTTTTGGGATTATGGTTTATTTGGCTGGCTTTTTTGTATTGAACATGTTTATTGAATTTACAGCTTTAGTAAATAGAGAATCAGTAAAAACTGTTTTGGCATTTGTTTTGTAGTTGAATACTGAAAATAGTTCTGTACCAAAACAAGTATCTTGAAATACTAGGTTTTGGCACACAATTTTATGAAAATTGAAAAGCATTATATTTTGCAAAAAGCCTGTATACATAAATATGTGATTCTTGCATAATTATGTAAATTTTAAAATTAAAATGAGATTGTTAGAGCTCTTTGCATCAATTTACACGAGTTATCAAAGAAAAATGTAGAACAAAACCAATTAAAGGCAAATAAATTTTTAGCATAGTTAGATACATGATATAAAGGAACAACATCCCACACAAGTTTTATACAAGTGTTATTGCTCATAAACAAAGGATCTGGCTCTGGAAGATGAATGGATGAAAGTTTTTGTAATAGTCGTGACATTCCCATGGAATAACACCAGACTTGCAGATATTCACTAGATCTCCTTTCTTTGCTGATGAAATTGGCATTTTTTAGTATTTGCTTGGAAGATCTTCCTGTAAGCAGCTCTTTTGTGTTTCTCTATTCAGCATTCTCGCCATTTAAACAAATTTGGAAGAGGACCTTATAATGATGCTACAGACCAAGTTTGATGAAAATCCTTCAAGCAGTTCATGAGAAGTTGTTTAAAGGTATTTCTTTTTTTGGCTCCAGCGGCCTCTAAAAGGGGCCAGGTGCCCCCCTTTGAACAAACTTGGGAGAGGACCTTATAATGATGAACAAATTTGGGAGAGGACCTTATCATAATGCCACCAACCAACTTTGATGAAGATCCATGAGAAGAAGCTGTTTGAAGGTATTTCTAATTTTGGCTAAAGTGGCCCTTATAAGGGAACAAGTGCCCCATTTGAACAAATTTAGGAGAGGACCTTTTAATGATGCTATAGATCAAATTTGATGAAGATCCAGTAAGTGGTTCATGAGGAGAATTAAGCCTTTTAAAGGCATTTCTATTTTCAGTTCTAGTGGCCCCATTTGAACAAATCTGGAAGAGGACCTTATAATGATGCTACAGACCAAGTTTGATGAAAATCCTTCAAGTGGTTCATGAGAAGAAGTCATTTAAAGGTATTTCTTATTTTGGCTCTAGTGGCCCCTGAAAGGGACCAGGTGCCACCATTTGAACAAACTTTGGAGAGGACCTTGTAATGATGCTACAGACCAAGTTTTATTAACATCCTTCAAGCAGTTCATGAGATTAAGTCATTTAAAGGTATTTCTAATTTTGGCTCTAGTGGCCCCTCAAATGGGCTAAGTGCCCCCATTTGAACAAACTTTGGAGAGGACCTTGTAATGATGCTACAGATCAAGTTTGATAAAAATTCTTCAAGCGAGTCATGAGAAGAAGTCATATAGAGGTATTTCTAATTTTGGCTCTAGTGCCACCTAAAAGGGGCCAAGTGCAACCATTTCAACAAAATTGGGAGAGGACCTTATAATAATGCTTCAGACCAAATTTCATGAAGATCTTTCCAGCGGTTCATAAGAAATTGTTTAAAGGTATTGCTAATTTTAACTCTAGCAGCCCCTAAAAGGGGCTAAGTGCCGCCATTTGTACAAATTTGGGAGAGGACATTATACTGAAGATACAGACCAAGTTTAAGCTAGTGGTTCATAAGAAGAAGTCTTTTAAAGGCATTTTCATTTTTAGTTCTAGTGGCCTCTGAAAGGGGCCAATTGTACCCATTTGAACAAAATTAGGAGAGGATCTTATGATGCTACAGACTAACTAAAATAAAGATCCATTAAGCGGTTCATGAGGAGAAGTCGTTTAAAGGTACTGTACACATTTTTATTTGTGATGTTTCCTCCACCTAAAGATGGCTTCATACTGGATGTCTTTCAGATAGCTAGGTAGATCGTTCCTCCATTTGGGACCAATGACGGCCATGTTATTTGCTAAGTTCGGTTAAAACCCGGTCTCGGCTGTAGAGGTTCATGGTCAAGGTCCATAATTCTTGGGTAAGTAAATTCTCATATAAATTCTGAACTCTCTAGGGCAGTCGAGGCAGTCCTGAAAACTCAAGCACTGTCTTCACTGAGTCCAATGACTCCATTGGAGCAATACTCATGGCTCCCGGGTTCGGCCAGCTTAGTCTTGGCCAGCACCCTACTGCATATAACAAGTTTGTCATTTTTGGTACCTGTCCTGAGCTCTGATGGCATTATATGGACTTGTAGGTAGCTTAAATGTAAAGCTAAGACATCTACAAACATCTTCATATATGGTATAGGTAGGTACCTGGGGTGTAGAGACTCAAACAAGGGTCAAATTCTAACATAGTGTCATTATCATTTGAACTTCAGTTTGAATTACAATAACATACCTCAATGTATTACCTCCCCTGACACCTATGGCTCACCCGGTTGTTCGAACATGGTCTTAATCTGTAGCCAGGACCCGTACCTAGTCAACCATGTAAAAAAGTGGTACAAGTTTATGTCAAAAGGGATCCAATTGGATCGAAAAGATTGATATTTCAACTTGATTTTAACTTTGATTCTGACGTTAATCACTGAGTTAAAATCAAAAGTTTGAAACCCAGTTCCAAAGATGGAGGATTACAAAAACAATAGCTATTTCCTGTGAATTTTCGCATATACAAAGTAAATGAAACAGGATATAAGTATCATAAATGAAGAAAAAATAATGAAAAAGCGTTGATATATAACAAAGTTACTATATGATAACTATTACTAATAGACACTAAATTTGTAGCTTCTAAAAAGGTCATGATGGGTGGGAAAAAATTAGCGTGAGGCATACTGAAATTGTTTTTTCCTGGTTAAAACTTATTAGTATTTAAATTGAACTTAACAAAAAGTGGGATTCACGTCATGAATGTCAACTACCTCTTTGAAAAATAACAGTTATCTGAATCTAAGAGGACTGATTCGCACTTATGTAATTTGGATCAACTTTGCTCTAATATTTGTAACTCAATAAAAATTTACTTTTAAGATTTCTTTTTCACTGACGTTTAAGGGACCTTTCTGTAAGAGTGATAAATAAGTTTGTCAAACAACATCCTATCGCTTCGTTATCATTATCACTTAGTTCCGACCTAGCAGTCTGCGCCCCATTTTGAAAATTTGGGATTTGGCGAGAAATCCCAAGAATGCTAAATTCACCGAATGGGAAACTGGTCTATTGCGAGATTGAATTTCTCTCCAGATCAAGGGAGAACGAGACTGTTCAATGTTACAACTAACAAAGCAGTGGTCAGAGATGTAATAGTCTGACAAAGGTTCTAAGGCATTCACACGTTTGTCTTCTAGCTTTGTGATCATCAGGTCAAGAATATGACCACCAGAATGAGTTGGAGCATTGACTGTTGAACCAGTCCAAAAGATTTCAAACACTGCTGGAACTGTTTGGTGTAGCAATCTGACTTATTGTCCATGTGGATGTTAAAGTCTAACATCACCAGATAGGTCAGCGGTGGATGATCCGTTTCTAAAACGATGTCCTTAATAAACATATACCGGTGGAATTTAGCAACTGCCAATACTATCGCTTAACACTTTTTCTCTATCACTGAGTAATTCTGCTCCCTAAATAGCCATTTACGACTAGCATACGCTACAGGTAATTTCTTTCCATCGAGTTCCTGAAGCATCACAGAGTCCAAACCTTGGTCTGAAGCATCTACTCTAGGTAAATATGCCTTATCCCAATCTGGCAACTTCAAAATAGGTGACCAATTAAGCTAGTCTTCAAAGTTTGGAAAGCATTTTCTTGACTTTCACCCCACTCCATAAGTTTGTTTGTTTTGGGGTTAACGCCGTTTTTCAACAGTATTTCAGTCATGTAACGGCGGGCAGTTAACCTAACCAGTGTTCCTGGGTTCTGTACCAGTACAAACCTGTTCTCCGCAAGTAACTGCCAACTTCCCCACATGAATTATCAGAGGTGGAGGACTAATGATTTCAGACACAATGTCATTTATAGTCACGGAGAACATACGCCCCGCCCGAGGATCGAACTCGCGGCCCCGCGATCCTTAGACCAACGCTCTTATACCTACTGAGCTAAGCAGGCGGGCCCACTCCATAAGATTTGACTGATCCTTCTTTGTCAAATCTGTGAACTGTACTGCAATGGCGGCAAAATTTGGATTAAACTTCTTCTAAAAATCAACTACGCCTAAGAATGAGCAGATTGCCTTCTTTGTTTCCAGTCTCTCGGCATTTTGTATTGCCTGTACCTTTTTGGAACATTCTTTGGCTGGACTCCCCTCATATGCCTTAACTTTATAAAACAATAAAAACTTAGTCTTTTTAATGTTTTTTTGCCCCGAAAAGTCGTTTCAATCGGAAAGGCTACAACAGTTCTGGCCTGTAATTTTTTCCCCCTGTAATCTCAATGCCGAGTCCCCCGGTTTCTTCAAAACCCAATAGTCTAAAAAACGTTGCAGGAGCCCAACAAAATGGCATTTTCCGAAATTTGGGAACAAACCCTTTGGGGTTTCAAGAACTTTTTGGGGTTTTCCCTTTAAGACAAGGAACTCTTATACTTTGCAAGGTCTAATTTAGAAAATTTTTCTTTACAAGATAGTTTCAAAACTTTTTCCAGTTCGGATAGGTTTAGTATCGAACATCGTCACCTTGTTAAGCTGGGGGGAAATCAAACAAAACCGGTACTGTTTCCTTTTTTTTTTAAAAAGACAAATTGGAGAGAAAAATAAGCATTTGTGGTTCGTTTTTACTCCCCCTTTCCAGTTTTTTGTTACTTCCTCTTCCAAAATGGCTGCGAATAAAAGGTTGAAACCCTTTACTCTTATCGGGTTTTTGTTAAAACCGAATACGTGATCAATTTTTGGTTTTTCCCGGGAATATCTGTCGTACTCAAAAATTTTTTTAGCAATTCCACTCTTTTCTTCCTCCGGTAACTCTGAATTTTCTAAAAGTCTTTGTACGTTTCTGTCCCCTGTTTTTTTAACACAATTTATACCCCTTTCAATTTGCCAAAATTTTTCTCACTCTTTCTTTTGGATCTTTCTGTCGTAACCTTTTCACAAAACTGAAAACCCTTACTTAAAAAACCCCTTATCCGGATAGAGTTACTATCATCGTTTCTTTCCGCGCTTTTTCCAGCATGTTTGCATAAAAATGTTTTCAACTTTCTGTTTCGAATCCTGTAATCTAGTCTATTTACTACCTCTACCCTCGTAGGTTTTTCCCAATAATAACTTTTTTATTTTTCTAGGAAACACAAAATTCCTTATACCTTTTTAAAACCCTTCTATCTCTATCTTCCTTTTTAACTTCTTGTACCTAACACTATTTTTGGCTAACAGCTGGGGGGGCTTCTTACCGTATCCTCAAAAACTTTTCTTGCAATCATAATAATGGTAAGGGGTTTTCACCTCATCATTCTCTGTCTCACCACCCCATAGCTTTTAAAAAACGTATCGGTCCACGAATTGTTCTCCATAAGAAACTAAAAGGAAAAAAACTCTCTTGCGGAGTTCCTGATATGAAAAAAACTTTGCTTAAAAATACCTTTTCCGATTCGGTTCTCCCCTACACTACGGTTTCATCGTTGCTTTCAAATACCTTTACTTTCTCTGCAAAAACCGTTTTCATGGGATGTTTTGGGTGCTGTGTCAACTCCCTTAGTGACAAAAACCCTACTTACTTTGCCATAAAGGTCTGACGAAACTGGTTCCACAGTGGTGGGGGGAGACTATTGATTTACCCCTCTTTTTGGTCTGTGTGGGGTTCTGGGTGTGTTGTCTTTTTTTTGTGTTTTCACAATTCTTTTCCCCCTCAAAGTCAAACTTTCTCATCCTATCTTCACCAAAATTGAACAAAAAAGTTTGACCAGACCCGGGGCAAATTCGATAACTACCAAACGGCCCCGGGCAAATGGGATTGTGGCCTTAAATTACCAAAAATCGGCCTTTTTTTTTCCAGTCCCGTCTAAGTCCACTTTGCTCCCCCCGTCTTAACCAACTTAAACAAATTTGTTGACCAAAAGTCCTGGGCCAAGTTCGATAATTTGCCAAACGGCCCGGGTACTTGGGAATTAGGGCCCTTTAAAATTACCGATTTTTTTTTTGTTTTTTTCTTGTCCGCATTCTAAGTAGAACAGTTCTCATCCGATCTGTACCAAACTTGAACCACTTCAGAATTATGGCTCTTGAATTACCCAAAATTTGTACTCTTTCAAATTTTTATTTGTTTTGATAAACAGTATTAAAAAGACTGACTTACTTTTTAGTATTAGGCAGTTGGGGGAAAAATAGGGTTTTCTCAAAAGCACCCAATTTTCTTAGAAAAAATGTTTCTGTCTTTCCTTTAGTCTAGGTTCATGGGCCCAAATATGCAACAAAATCTTTTAAAGGACTTAAATTTATAGGCATCCTTTCAAAAGGGACTTTGTTCAGTCTATCTTTAGCTATATACGCTGACTATACCACTGACTGAGGATATTCCTAATCTGAAATTACCAGGGCCGAAAAATCCCTAAGCCCCTATCACTATTTTCTTACCCCAAAATTTCCTGACAGTAACGAATCTCCAACTTTCGCACGGTTCCCTAAAATATTTTTTGTACTATTAACTGTCATTCTTTCTGCATTCCGGGGGGGTATTTCTCTATACGACAGTTATTTCTAACGTCAAACTTCACTCCCCTCCCCCCCCCCCACCCCCCCCCCTCAAACCCCTTCTCCTTTTTTTCCCCCTTTAGTACCTTTTCTGTTTCTTTCTGCACCAAATCAAAAATGCTATCTGTTGCTTTTCCAGAATCTTTCTAGAAACTAAAAATTTGTGAGGGAACTTTCATTTAACTTGTTCAAATTTGGCCTGCCCCCAGTTTTGCTGCTGCTCTAAGCTGCAAAAATGGGTTTTACAGCCCCTTCTACATTGAAATTAAAAACACATTTGTGGGATTGTCTACCCCAACCCCTCAACGGTCCCCCTTGAAATATGGGCAGTATTTTTTTAGACTACATCTAGCCGGGTTTTCCTCCCTTTTTGTCTTACATCTAGGGGTTTTCTCTCAAAATGATTTTTTTCTACCAATTTACGTCACCATGAAAACCTGTATCTTTCATTGCGTTTATACCCCTAACTTTTTAAGTACGGGCGTTTGTAGGACATAAATTTACACTCTTTAACTTTTAAAACATCACTGGTTTTTTAAAAATTTCCCTCCCCAACCTTTAGACTGACTCTTTTCTCTACTCTTTTTCTTCCTCTACCCTTCTCCGTTCGATCCACTGCCTCTACCCCTGTTTTTTTTTCCCCATTCAGTGGACCTCCTAATCCGAACCCCCTAACCCGAAAACCTCTTAAAATGCAATTATTTGGCCCCTTTTTTTTCTTATTCTTTCTCTTTTGTAAAAATCCCCTTGTAACCCGAAAAAAAAACCTTACTCCAAAAACCCGACAAAACTTTTTAAAATTTTATATCTAATTACATTAAATCCCTTTTAGTCCAAACCTTTTCAAGTCTCTGATATAAATTTTTCTTTCTGTAATTTTTGGTCTGTTAACAATTTTAACCATTACTTTTTAAAAAAAAGGGCAACAAAAATGGGCCCCCCAAAGACTGGTAAAAAAAGTCATGTCAGATTTCTGCTTTGCAGATGCGTGAAAATTAGCACGGTTTGAAAAAAAAAAGTCTAAGTATTTTGTTTGAACAAAAAATTTTGTAAGAATAAAACAATGTGCAATAGAATGAAAATGTAATAGACCTTATTTTGTTCTTCCCTCACACATTTTTGAATTTGTTTCTCTTTTCTCTCTTCAACTTCTTCCCCGTTTCTCCCTTTTAAACTGCCTGCACTGTTACTACCTACCATTCACAGTATAGAACTGTCCCCAAACGTCCACATTAGTACTTTTCGTACACCATGGGGTGATCCTTACCTATATTTACGCTTTACCATCCTTCTTTTTGCAGTACCTGTTTTTTTTTTTTGGGAAAAAGGCCTGGGAAAGGTTTGGGGTTTTTCCCTCTTCCTATTGGTTGATTGGGTCCTTGGGATCTCCAGGGTTTTCGCAAAAAAATTCCCTCCTAGGCTCCCCTATTTTATTCGCTCTTGCTACTCAAATTCTGATACTTTTCCTTTCATACATCAAAGAATTGACCCCTAAGTATGAAGTCTAACAACCCTACATAAGTTTTCTTACTTTGCTCAACTAACCCAAAACCGTCAAGTATCTTTTGTTCTAGTAAAAAACATTCAAATGTTCTATTCATGTGGTTTCAATTCTGAACCTTTTCTTATAGCCATCGTCAGTGAATTCAATGACGTAACAAGCGGTTTTAAAATTATCGTAGTCCCCCGATTTTCTTTTGGAACCCCTATAAAAAACCCTTTACCTTTTAGAAGGAACGGTGGTTCAAAACCATATCTCTTGTTCCAACCTGCGCATCAGCGTAGTCTCTACCTTCAAATACCACCACAGAATCAATTTTTCTCAAAGGTTAAAATTTGGTTCTCTTTTATTGTCAAAATTTGTTGCATTGACGAAAACCTTTTAAAAACCATTTATTATAAGTCCCTAATACATGTACATTAAAATTTAAAGAATTAGAATATAAAAAAAAAACCCTTTTAAAAAGGTCTTGCATTTTTTTGTAAAAAAATAATTCAACCTGCTTGTTTTGATAAGTCCTATCTTTTTCTTTCTTCCTTAAAAAATTGTTAAGAGTCATTTTGGGGGTTTTTGGAAATTTCCTTGGTCCGAACCCTTGAATGTGGGGGGGCCCCCGGGGCCCGAGGGGTTTTAAGGTCGCTGACATAAATCACTTGCCCCTCATCGATGGGGGGTTCAACCACTTGAGGCTTAAATTCTTTATGTGGGGAAAGAACCCAGCGGGTTTAAAGGGAAGCTCGGGGGTTCTCCCAAAGGTGCCCGCTCGTGAGGGAATAACCGAAGGGGCCCTGGGGTCTTCCCCCTCAAAACGGGAAAGTGGCATAGCCCTATGTGTGACGGGGATTTTTTAAACCCAAACAAATTGTTCACATTTTGTATTATTTTGTATTTTATGTCACATGTTCTTATGAACCATGACAGTATTTAAAAATAATAAACTGTATAGCACTAAAGCATAAGAGTAGGTTAAAAGTATAAGCAAATAAACAACTGTGCTAACACACACTCATAGAATTATGTACCTAGTGTGTATTCAGTACACTAATACATAACAAGATCACTGGGAGAAGTAGGGCGACGCATAAGTAAGAGTGAGTGAATAACTCTTTTTGTCAAGGACGGTCACTCTCGTTTGGATGTGGGGCTTCATCATAGAGTGACCAAAAAAACAACACCGGGGAATAAAACTCCCCCAAAATTTCCCAAAAGTAGGGTCTGTCGGCGACCTAAAAAAGTGGTTACTGGGCACTTGGGTTTTTGTCTGAGGGGTCGTCACTCTAAAAAAAAGGTTGAAACCCTTTTAAGTGATTTTATCTGATAAAGAACAAAACAAGAGGGAGGAATTTTTTACAATCTTTTGTTGCATTTGAATGAATGTTAAAAAATCCGAAAAAATCTGTGTGGGGTCGCCCCCCTATCTGACACCAGTGTGACGGGATGGTCGAACGGGAAACAAAACCTTTTTGAAAAATTTTTCAACCCCAAACTTTATGACAAGTTTTTTTACATAAATTTAAATTTCAAGGGAAAAAGAAAACAAAAAAAAGGAAAAAAAAAAAAACGAGCTATTTCATATAGAGTTCACGATCGAAGTTTCAGCCCGAGATCTTTATAAATTTCCACAATCGTTAAAATGTTTCCGTCCAGTTGAAATAAACTAGCTATAAAAAAAATTACATAAAAAAAATATTGCCCCTAAATCGCGGAAAATTGAGCCCTTTCGGGTTCCCCAGATCCGGTGTTTTATCCTGAGCTGTCTCTTCATACAAGATCAAGATGAAGGATGTGAAATTAATGTGACAAAGCAAATAGTACAATTTTTTTAAAAAGATGAAAAATAACACAGCTATTAACTCCCCAAAATATCTTTAAAATTGCGATCAATATTGAATATACGTTCCCATATATCAAACCATACTTTTATAGTATAACTTTCAATGCTGGGATCAGACGATGCATATATGGAAAATACAAAAAACATTTACTAATAAAATTTTAAAAAAGACCCTTTGGGGAAGCAAAAATGCAAAAAAGAAAAATAATAGCAGCTGGGTTTGTTGAGTTTTTTCATGAGGGGGTATGAAACGTGCACATTCTCACCCCCCCTACCCGGCTTAAGCGGAACTCTATTACACTTTTTTGAATGGACTCCATGTCCCAAAGGCCCAGAAAGTATACAACACTAAAACCAACTACGCAGAGTTTTTAACCCGCCACACGGCATTTAAAGTTTGGCGGGTTGTGATAGTAAAATCTGAAAAAAGATCCTTTTGAAGCAAAAAAATCCCAAACAAGAAGAAAATAGAAGACTCGGTTTATTAGTCTTTTCATAGAGGTAAGAAACATCTCTCACGCCCCCTAGCACCGGCTTAAGCGGAACTCTATTACACATTACGTTACACAACTTTTAATAAAAATTTGACACCTAATACAAATGAAAATTTTTCCTTGTTTCCTTTTTCAAAAAAAATATTTACAAAAGTTTTTAAAAAAATTTTAAATTAGCCTGACACTCAAAACCCGCTAATAGCTTGCAAAAAAGAAAACCTTTTTTACAAATTTAGAATAACAAAAAAATTTAAAAAGGGAAATCACAGTTCAAAAAAAACAAAAAAAACTAACAATAAATTTCTTACCTCGCCGAGCAAAAAAAATTTCTGTAAAGAATAGTTTGAGTGACATTCTGTCATGGGTAATGTGAGTGCGTTGCTATTAGACTTGTAAATAGTATTTTTTTGCCCCTCCAAAAATATCTATTTTTGCCCAAATCACGATAGAGCCGTAAAATTGACTATTCGCCCGCGAAAGTAAATTGTACAATTTAAGGACCATTACAGTGTTTAGGGGATAAAAAGCATAAAAGTTTCAAAATTAATAACTTCCTTATTACTGAACCAAATTTAAAAATTTTAAGGGGGGATTAAGTTATAAAATGCAAAAAATCATGCCGTTTTTTAAAACTGAAATCTGAATATCCCAATATCTCTGCGAATTTTGTATATTTGATGGTTGATAACGTAACACATAACACAGATAGGCTTGACCCCCTTTTCATGCTTTTCTATAATTATATTTGAATTGCGTAAATTTGAACGCAAAAGAACCTATCCAGATGTATAACTGGTATTTTTGAAATTAAAATTAATTTTTCACATTTAAATTGTCTTTAAACCAAAATTACACTTAAAGATCAAGTGTAAAAATTTTTTAAAAATCAATCAACCGTGAAGTCAGCAGTCCACAATAGCCGTTTAAAAGGGCTATATCTTCGCGGGGGCAGTTGCATTGTAATTTTTAAAATCAGGGCTGCGCTAAATTTTTTTCAGTCGTGCGGTGCAACCAACAATATTTTTTTAAATTTATGCTGTTTCTCAATTAGCAAATTATAATATTTCCAATACAAAAAAAATTTCAAAAAATTTGTTAATTACAGGCGCACGTAAAATTTCGTGCAAAACGGCTTTTGTCGGACTACCATTACGGTTGATTTTTTTTTTTAAAAATTTTACAGGAATTTTTAAATTTAAATTGATAAAAAAAACACAAGTGTTTAAAAATTAAATTTTTTAAAAAAAAAAATACCCCTTTTAAAAAAAAACTGGAATTTTCTTTTCTGTTCATTTAAAATAGGATTTGGGCCATTTATGGACATTTGGGTTAATTACATTGATAGCGGGCCCCGGCGTCACACTTTTAATAAATATTTAAAGGGGGGAACCCAATATTTGATGAGAAATACTCGTTGAAAAATACTAATAAAAATTTTGGGCCCAATCAAAAACCGTTCATAAATCCCCCAATCAAAGCCAGGGTTGTAAGGTAAAAATACGTAATGGATGACAAAAGAATTGTTCTTTTCCAGCGATCGAAGAAGATACATAAAGGATTCAACTAAAAATTTTATCTCGTCCTTGATGGGGAGTTTTGAACTACCTGTCGGGGCGGTTACATTATTAAAAAAAAATTTGAAGTTCATAGACTAAAGAAGAGTTCAAAATTTTCAAAAAAGTTTTTCCTTTAAAAGGTAGTTGAATGCTAAAGACGATGAATTAGGCTGAGCATGGGAAAAGTGAACAGGACCCGAGTTTGGTAGTTACTGAGATAGTAGGAGATTTCCCAAGGTTAGAGGGTTTTCAGCTTTTTGGCAAAGTAAAGCCAAGGCATCGGGGATATACCTATTTCGTGTTGAATGTCATGTATAGCATATAGGCGCAAACCCGGAGCAAATTTGCCCCCTGCTCAAAAACCCCGTCGTTTTTGACTGAAACATTGTTAAAAAAGACGAAAAACCCCGACCCACACACACCCCCCCCCGGAGGCAGGGCAATCATATAGAGTTGCAACTTCAATTAAGAGGACAGGGGCTGGGCATCTATACGATAGGAGTCTTCAACAAAAAGACCAGTCAAGTATAGAGTCTCCGGCCTATAGGGTTTAGCTAATTTTTATAATTGAAAAGGTTGTTTAAACATTAGTGATTTGCCGGGTCCCCGAAAATTATTTTGCTCATAATGAAATCATTTTGAATTTTTGGTACACGAATTATTTAGCAAGGTAAACCCGAGGAAATTCTATATATGGATATTTGGTCTCACCCCAAATCTACGTTTTAACAAAGGGGATTTTAATGTTTGTAGCAGTCTAAGACAAGTCACCTTAGCGATTGGACCCCCAATTCATTGTTCAAAATATAAAGGCGTAGGCACTTCCCCGGGTCATAAAAATGTATATGACAAACTCAAAAAATTACATGCTTATTTTGAAGAAAAATATGAACATATTTTTTCAAAGTAAACTTTTTGGGAAAAATATTTCGTGGGGGCAAAACAATGGTAGACTTTTTGCCTGAAAGTTCAGTGTATTATGAATAAAATGTATTTTATTACCTACCCTTTTTACTTCTATGTAAGATACTTTTACAATTTCAGTTGCTTCAAAGTTTTTTCTAAGCAATATTTTGTAAAATCTTCGAAAATGGGTGACAAAATCTAATTGTTTAAATTAAATGTCTATATATAAATGGATATCATTATGTTTAAAAAAGCATATTTTTTTAATAAACTCCGTATGGAAGGGCGGGCGATTGTAGACCAATTTTTTGGATGATAATTTAAGAATGTTGGGCCCCAAGATCTGAAAATTTATGGGATTTTTTATAAACCAGCAGATGCCCCCCTTTTTAAATTTTTAGATCAGTGGTGAAAGGTCAAGGTCACAGTGACCAAAAATAAAAAAACTTTCCGGGGTGATAACTCAAGAATGCTTGGGCCTAGGATTATAAAGTTAATAGGTAGGTTGGTCTGACCGAAGATTACTCCCATTGATTTTTAGGGCAGCAAGCCAAAGTTTAAAGGTACTTTCCGGGAAAAGTTTTCGGGATCTCGGTGAATTTAACCTCCTGATATTTATTGGGCATTTGAATCCCCATAGGGCAATGCAAAAACAGAGACCTTATGACAATTTTCTTGACACCTTGTTAACTTTTAAACCCACAATAGTCACAAATTCCCACAAGGAAAGTGATATCCTAGTCTTTTTTTACTAAAATCCCCGCCAGTCAAAGCCACTAAAACCCTCCCAAGCCTTTGGGACCAAAAACCTGACATAGTATTTAAAGAACTAAATTACATGGGAAGACCTTCACCAAAAAGATCAATTAAATTCTATAAAAAAACTAACAGGTCAAAATTCAAAGGGCTCTTAGTTTTGGGGCTAATTTTCCAATCAAACCATCGACCCCAATCCGATGGAATGATTTAAAGAAGAAATAAAAAAGCTGAGTGATAATAATCCCCAAAAAAAACTGAGTTGTCACTGCGGACTCCCCCGGTTATCCCCTAAAAACCTCGACTTATACCAAACGGCAAATTGTATTAAGACAGAAAAAGAAGGTAAAAAACATCCTTGCCCCAAAATTTAAGGCCCCCAAAAAGTAGGGTCTAGAAGGAATGAACCTCCTATTGGTCTTATTTTGGGGAATCGGGGCATCTTTACTGGCGATTCCCCAAAGGGTTCTACCATTTTTAACATAACAAAAAAGGGAGTTGTGGGTGCCCTCTTTAAGTTGAGGGTTAACTAGTACCGACCCCCTCACAAGGGAAAAATCCCTTTAACAGTTTTTAATCTGCCTTTTCAAGCCCCAAACCCCTAAGCCTTAAACACTCACAAAAAAAAAAGGAAAAAATCCAAATCAGCACCGAATGCCAACGATCCTCATAAAATGTTGAGGGCGTGGACAAGTTCTAAAGGGGGTTAATCCAAAAGAAGCTTGGGCTGTGAAATTTTACCCAAAATTATTAAAAAAATTTACTAAGAGAAAACCCCACTCATTCAAAAATTTCCAACTATCTCTTGAAAAAGGGCAGTCCCAAAAGCTGGGAAAAAAAGCAAGTTGTCCAATTATAAAAAAGGTCCAAAAACCCCGGCTACAAAAAAGGCCCCATATCCTTAAAATGTATTGCCTCTAAAATTATTGAAAAAAAAATTTTTTTTTCAAATGTTTGTCCCTTTGGGGAAAAAAGGTCCCTTTGCCCAAAACAAAATTTTCTTCAGGGCAAAGCATAGCTTGGAAACCAACTTATAAGTTTACCTCAAGAGGTATTTGAAATCTTGAAAATGGCCAAAACTGGGGTCATCGTAATGGACTTCACAAAGCCTTTGACTAGGTTTAACCCCCACAAATAAAATAACTCGAAACCCCCTAAGGATCCCTGGATCAATTTTTCTAAGGGCCGTCCCCAAAAAAGGTAGTTGTGGATGGCTTCACCTTTGATGAACTTCCCGTTTCCCGTCTGGGGTTTTCCCCAAGGGTCAGTCATAGGGGCCCTTTCCCCTTTTCCCAGCCTACTTAATGACCTCCGGTCCATTAACATAAGTTAGACTTTCTACAGATGCACTATTGCTATTACGGTTTAAAATTTCCTGATTCCCATTCCCACAAAATGATTTCCCTTCCCCTTGAAGCCCGGGAAAAGGACTGGTCAATGGATTCATCCGATAAAATGTGGGTATTTAGGATTACTGAAAAAAAAACCTATCTTACAATATAGCATAAAAATCAGAAGCTGCTAAATACCCCGGGCGTCACCTAAGTAAAGCTCACTGGTCAACCATATTTATAACACACATCAAAGCAAAAAAAATTCCTCAATTATCAAAAAAATGTCAAAACAAACACGAAATAAAAGAAACAGCTTGGGCCCCCTAAACTTGAATATTGCTCTTCTTTGGCACCCTTGCAAAAAACCCTCCATCAAAAAATAATGAGAACAACGATCTGCAGCCGATACTTATTAAAAACTATGGCCAAACAAGCCGTCACCAAATGCTTAAAAATCTTAATGGCATTCCCCTTTAAAATCGCCGTATCAAAATTTCCCTATTATTTTTTTAAATAAAGTACTGTCTTTATGCGTTTACCATAAAATTCTACCAAGGGAAACCGCAAGGCCCTGACTGCTTGATCCACTTTTCATACGCAATACCACTTAAAATCCTTTTTTCCCAAAAAGGAAATTTGTTCCGGGAATTTTCTCCCCCCACAACAGTCCAGCCCCCTATTTTTTTCCCGGGGGCGGGGCCGTCTTTTTTTAATTTAATTCGGTTTTAATCTTAGTAATTGTAGTTTTTTTTTAACTTTTCACCTAATGGCTTGCTTGTTTAACGTATGTCCCAACAAAACCTCCCGTTATAATCATATGATTGTTGGGGGGTACACTGTAGATGTAGATGAGAGAGGGCTATTATGTAAATTAAATTTTGAAATTTTTTTTTGTAATTTTCTCAAAATTGACCCCCGATTTAAAAAAACTAACTTCTTTTTAAAAAAATTTCAAACCAAAAGAAACCAGAACGATCTAAAACTGTTTGACCTTAACCTATTACTAGAGTTGATGTTTAAATGACTCTTTTATTTTGAATGCATACGTTTTTGTGCTTATTTTAAAACCTTTTAAAAAATCTATGTTGATATTTTAGTAGAAACCCCAAAATTTGCAACACTATACTTATCCCCCAAAAATAGAAAAACGACTACCCTCTGAGCTATTTTTTTTCATTTAAAGAATGTTAAAGTCTATGTTTTTTCTATGTTTACTGCTTGCAAACGTTAAAAGATTATGATAGCAGGCGCGTTTTTCAGGGGTGCTGTTAAAAATAGTAAAAAAAACAAAATTTGTGCATCACAAAAGGGAACGCAAAAAAACTATTTTCAAGCCGGTTAAAAGTAAAGCATGAAGTTTTTTTTAAAATGAAGGGAAGGGGGGCAGCTGTCCCGGAAATATTTCTAAGCGGGGTAGCTTGCGAAGACACGGGAGACTGTTCCACAGCTTAATTTTGGGGAAAAAAGGAGTTTGCATATAGTGTCTTTGAATACGGTATCAAATAGTTAGGTTTCTATTCTTCTAAGGGACTGTGGTCAACAAAAAAAAAGTGTTGTTTGGGTCTTATACAACATGTAAAATGCAATGATCTTACGGGGTTGTTCTAGGGTTTTCCCGTTTAGTTCATTTAAAAATTTTGGAAACCTCTGGTGTAACTGATTTATTATAAAAATATCTTCTGCGACTTTGAAATTACTCATTTTGAATTTAGGTATTTTGCCATGGGTGCCATAGGGGGAACGTACTTAACGGGGGTCTAAAGTAAGTTTTATAGCAAACCCCTTCGACGCTTTTTTTGGGTTTTGCATTTCGTTTGGGGGAAACTTAGGAATTTTTAGCTTTGGATGTTATTTGTTGAAATTTATTTTTGGCCCTGTCTTTTCTGTTCACCCCAGGTATTTTGGGAGAATCAGCCCATTTTAACTCAAAGTCCGCTTATAAGGGGGGATTACAGGGGTTTTCTTTTGCGACTGATTCTGAGGCTTTAATCTTTCTGGACCCAAACAGACCCCCAGGTTTCTAGGTTAAAAGGTCTTCCTGTAGAGTTGGGTCCTGTTGGTTTGGACCGTAAAGTAGACTATCGTATCATCTGCGAAACTGGGTCACTTTGCCCCGAACACTTTTAGGCAGTCATTTATGTAGGGAAAGGAAAAGGCAAGGTCCGAGGACCCGGGCCTTTAGGGACACCAGAAGGACGGGGAGATTTTCTGAATTGTGCCTTCGACACAACCAGCTGGGTGCGACCCTTTAAGGGAAGGGGTTACCCAAAAGAAAACCCGGGGTTGACACCTAAATTTTTTATCTTGGGATAGTTTGTGATGACTACCCTTTTCAAAAAACTTTTTGGGAAATCCATGACTATTTATATGTTTGTTACCTAGTTTTAAGTTGTCACGACTTTTTGGGGAAACTAATTCCGTATTGGGGGGCAAAAAAAGTATTGTTGACATTTGGAAAGTAAGTAAGGGCAGGGGGATTTCTAATACAAAATTTTTTTAATAAAGGGGAAAGTTCATCTGGGCCAAGGGGTTTGCTTTTTTATCTAGGTTTTTAAGGAGCTTTTCCAAACCCCTCCTGGGATAGTTGACCTTGGGCATGACTGGCTTTTTACAGGATAAACACTGTTTTCTGCTGGCGGGCTAAGGGGCTGAGACCGAAAAAAAAGTGCTATATTGCCGATTGACTTATTGGCTTAGCTATCGATCTACAATATTTGACCTTCCTTTTTAGCGGGGCAAACCACAATTTTTGTCCCTTTTTATTTGACAAAAAGAAAATTTTTTGTTTTTGGGCTGGTTTGTTTAGTGTTAAAAACTTATAGTCCCGAAAAAAATCATTAGTTTTAAACTGTTTTTCAAAAGTAAGTTTTTTACAGTACCTACAGCCGTCTATATAGTCTGTGTTTAACCTGGGTTTTTTTTCACGAACTCTGGGCTATTTAAATTTTTCAGTATGTCCCTTTTCTTCCAAAACACTAGATAATCAGAGTAAGAAAGATCGGCAAATATATAAGAGAAAGATTAAAAAATAAAAAAGATTTAAAGAAATGTTTATTTTTTCCTCAGCGTATTTGTTTCTATTGCCTGAATCTGTACATTTTTTCAACAGTAATTCCATCCCAGAAAGCAGGTTATTGCATTATATTAATGATTATTATTTAATGGACGCATTGGTCAGAAGGGTAAGAAGCTTTCCCACGGGATGAAACCCAGGGTTCGATTCCTGGTCTCCCTTGCGTGGTCTTTGGGCAAAAGGGACTTATCAGAATGCCTATCGACCAGCTGTTAATGGGTACCGCAAATTGCTGGGGTTGGTATAATTGGGTTTTTTAAATTTTTCGAATCTTGAAAAAGGGGCGCTCAAAAGTTATACAGAGCTTTGTTCATTTTTTTCACAAAACGACGGAAATAAAATTTTCTTTACCTTTTCCCATCTAGTCGGTAGCCAGACTGTTTATTGTTTTTCAAAGTGTTATTAGAAAGTATAAATTTTTTATATACACAACAAACTTTTAAATGTTCTGTAAGCCTTTACAAAAAGGATGTGCTATCTTGCCCCAACCAAAAAGTATAAAATAATTATTATATTTTTACTCCCTTTTTGAATAACTTAGAATATATTTGGTTTAAACCAAAACAATGTAAGTCTCCGCGGGCAAGGTTCCAAAAAAAAAATATGCTAATTTTTTTTCCTTTCCCAGTGCCCTTTTTTTGAATAGCAAAAGTTTTTTTTTTCCTACCCGTTTTCGATGTATCATTTGCTTCTTGAAAAACGGGAAGAGAAAATTGAAAAAAGGAAAAGGGTTTAATTCGCAGGTTGTATTTAACGAAAGTATTTTCTTTACATAAAAATTAACACCCCCCCTTTTTTTTTATTTTTTAAAAAACAATATACTCTTTTTGGGGAAAAAAGTCTCGAAAATCTGATATGCTAGAAATGTGAAAAAAAAAGGGGGTTTAAGTAAGTGGATTTTATTGAAAAAGAACAGTCGGATTTTTTGGTTTTTGCCCAATACAACCCCGGGTTTGTCAAATTCCGCCCCCGGTAAAAATTTCCCAAATCTCCGGCGCCCCTCTGCATTGCCATTCTCGGGCGTGGAGTTTGACAGATCAAGACAACATAAAGTTTTCGATTTGTGGTGATATGAGCCATTTATTGGCCTTTACTGTTTGCTTTTGAAAATGTGGAAATGCGTTCAGTAGCAGGTAATTTTTTTTGCAAAGACATTTTCTTGTCATTTTTTGTTTTCATTTTGAAAAAAACATTTGCCGGGTTTTGCCATCCCCCACCCCTTTATTTGAGGTTGGGTGTACATGATTTATTCAAGTTTTTATAAATGCATTTAGTGTTGCATAATGTCATTTTATTTAGGTTCATTCCATGATTCATTATTCAGTCTTTAGAATGATTTCAAATCCATTGAAATATACCTGGTTATTAAATTATTTCAGAGTTGGAAATGGCATTCTTAGGTCCCGTGGGTAGCCCGAGGCTATTTTACAGCTCTCCCCTAAAAAAAAAAGGAAAAGTCCGCAGGTTTATTCCTACGGGGTCCCCCCAATTATGAAAAAAGGGCCGCAGGTGGGTTTTTCCTACGGCAGTTTGTGTTTTTGTATTAAAAAACCTTTTTAAAAAGAATTAAAAAAATTTTAAATGAAATAATTTTAAAAAGCGGCTAGTGTATTCAAAATTTTTAGAAAAACATGTTAGTTTTAAGTTCAAATCAATCCCCAAAATTCGAAATAATAATTAAAAAAAAATTTTTAAATTGTTGTTTTATAAACCTTTCCCTTTTCAAAAAATATTGATATAATTTGTGTCGCCATATGACCCAGAATATGACCTATCATGTGTCGGTGACTCGGTGCGAGTTAAAACCAAAAGAAAAAAGTTAGGGACATTAGAAAAACTCAAAACAGTAGTTAAAGGCTTTGCCATCCGATCATGGACTTTTTTACTATTTTACGGGAGAGCCAAAGAATAGCCTCCCAGGCCATCCTATGGGACCGTAAGATAGCCCTTCCTTTATGTTTTCACATACAACGTTCTGAAAATACAGACATCCACTAGGGGTGACTATTGAGGCCAAATTTTTTACTATTTCAATACTTTTTATTTCTTAAAAAACTATTTCATACTATTCTATTGCAGGTTACTATTGCATATATTGCAATAGTTATCGCCATCATATTTTATCGTAAGCTCCAAATGGCATTGTTACACGTGTAAAGAGGGCCTGTTTTAATTTTGTTAACAACCCTTTAATGTTTTTTACTGAAAAAGGAAAAAATAATTTTAATATTAAATTTTCTTTCTTCCTTGGGTTTTGGAAAAATAAGTAAAAAAATAAACCCCATGCAAGGGATACTCAAAAAAATCGGCCATTTTGTTTGGGGTCAACATTTTTCATTAATAACCCAAAACATCGAAAAAAAACGAAATTAAGGGTCGGATTTGGTGTACCAGCACTAAAAGAAGGGCCCCCACCAACGTTTGCGTATAATACAAAATGGCCTTCTTTTTTACTGTCCTAGTACATTTTTCATCTAAAATTAAAAAGGTTATTTAAACATTTTAATCAAAATTTCTAAGAAAAAATTATTAAATTTTCTCCCAGACTTCCCCAGTCCTTTTGGTAATAATTCCCGGGGGTAATTATTGTAATGGGACGTAAACTTTTTTCCCAGGCGCAAATTTAACTGTCTGTTTCTTGGTTTATAAAATTTTAAAATTTTTTCGTATTTATAAAATTTTTAAAAATATCAAAAATATTGATTTAAGGAACTATCGGCGATTGTTTTGGATCGGACTTTTCTATTGATCTGCTATCGGGACCTTGTATCGCCAATGCTCGTATTTTGATGTATCGTTACCCCCCCTACGTCCCAATATTAGTAAATTTACGACTGGGAGCAGTGTTCCCACTGGCATTTAAAGTTGGGGTTGTGTATTTCACACATTTCACACTTTGTGCGTCACATAACTGGTGACATATATCAAGTGTTGTAATAATACAGAAGATAGTACTTTTGCACATACATGTATATTAGGTCCAGAATTTAGGAATTAGATATTATCAGCTCTCTGCAGTCATGTATTGGTATTGCAGCTTGTATCTTTTGTTTTTCAGGTATATCTGGAAAGAGTCAGATACTGTTTGCTCTTGTATTCACCACAAGATACCTTGACTTATTTACATCTTTCATCTCAGTTTACAATACCACTATGAAAGTTTTCTTCATTGCCTCATCGTATGTGACTGTATACTTTATCTACCAACACTTCAAGGCTACATATGACTCAAATCACGACACTTTCCGAGTGGAATTCCTTGTTGTGCCAGTAGGAGGACTTGCCTTTCTTGTTAATCATGAATTTACACCACTCGAGGTAAGGGAACATTCTAAAATTCATATCAATTTTTTAATATATGTACATTTTCAATTTTATATGATTTACATGTTGATATTCACTAATAAGCAGACCCTGTACGTCAAGAATCATAACTCCATCTTGCTTTTTGCAAGATTTATTGCCCCTTTTGGACTTAGAAAATCAGTTTTCTTGGTTAAGTTTTATGTTTAGGTCAGCTTTTATCCTAAACTATCAAAGCTATTGCTTTAAAACTTGCAACACTTGTTTACCATCATAAGTTGACCCTGTATAGCAAGAAACATAACTCCGTCCTGCTTTTTGCAAGATTTATGGCCCCTTTTTGACTTAGAAAATATCAGATTTCTTGGTTAAGTTTTATGTTTAGGTCAACTTTTTCTCTTAAACTATCAAAGCTATTGCTTTGAAACTTGCAACACTTGTTCACCATCATAAGCTGACCCTGTACAGCAAGCAACATAACTCCATCCTGCTTTTTGCAATAATTATTGCCCCTTTTGGACTTAGAAAATCATTTTCTTGGTTGAGTATTATGTTTAAGTCAACTTTTCTCATAAACTATTAAAGCTATTGCTTTAAAACTTGCAACAGTTTTTCACCATCATAAGTGGACACTGTACATCAAGAAACATAACTCTATCCTGCTTTTTGCAAGAATGATGGCCCTTTTTAGCTCATCTGATTTTTTGCAAAAAAATGATGAGTTATTGTCATCACTTGAGCGGTTGTCGGCGTCGGCGTTGCCTGGTTAAGTTTTATGTTTAGGTCAGCTTTTCTCCTAAACTATCAAAGCTATTGCTTTGAAACTTGGAATACTTGTTCACCATCATAAGCTGACCCTGTATAGCAAGAAACATAACTCCATCTTGCTTTTTGCAAGATTTATGGCCCCTTTTGTACTTAGAAAATATCAGATTTCTTGGTTAAGTTTTATGTTTAGGTCAACTTTTCTCCTAAACTATCAAAGCTATTGCTTTGAAACTTGCAACACTTGTTCACCATCATAAGCTGACCCTGTACAGCAAGCAACATAATTCCATCCTGCTTTTTGCAATAATTATTGCCCCTTTTGGACTTAGAAAATATCAGATTTCTTGGTTAAGTTTTATGTTTAGGTCAACTTTTTCTCTTAAACTATCAAAGCTATTGCTTTGAAACTTGCAACACTTGTTCACCATCATAAGCTGACCCTGTACAGCAAGCAACATAATTCCATCCTGCTTTTTGCAATAATTATTGCCCCTTTTGGACTTAGAAAATCATTTTCTTGGTTGAGTATTATGTTTAAGTCAACTTTTCTCATAAACTATTAAAGCTATTGCTTTAAAACTTGCAACAGTTTTTCACCATCATAAGTGGACACTGTATATCAAGAAACATAACTCTATCCTGCTTTTTGCAAGAATGATGGCCCTTTTTAGACTTAGAAAATCATGGGTAGGACAATATTTCTATTACACAAAAAAAATCAGATGAGCGTCAGCACCCGCAAGGCGGTGCTCTTGTTAAGGTCTGAGTTCAGGAGGTTAGAGTTGTTTGTTTTTAGCTCACCTGAGCACAAAGTGCTCAAGGTGAGCTACTGTGATCACCCTGTGTCCGTGGTGTGTTGTCAACAGTTTGACTGTTAACACTCCAGAGGTCACAATTTTAGCCTAATCTTTTCTTGGCCAGAATAATACCCTAGACTGGATTACCAGTCACAAACTAGGTCAAATCTTAAAAAAAAAAACTTGTTAACTCGCTAGAGACCACATTTTCTTTTTGTTCTTCTTAAAAACTTTGTCATAATGTTTGTCTCTGTAAAATCAGGGCTGTTTTAAAACTGGATTTCATCAGGGAAAAAAGTAGGTCACTAGGTCAGATCATAGAAAAACCTTATAAATACTTAAGAGACCACATTATCTGTTTGATCTTCTTAAAACTTTCTAAGAATTTTTGTCTTATGAAATGTAAGTCTTGTTGAAAACTTCGTTACCTCAGGTCTTCAACTAGGTCGTTACCTCAGGTCTTCAACTAGGTCACTAGGTCACATCATAGAAAAAGATCGCTCACACTCTTGAAGCCATATTTACTACATGATCTTCATAAAATTCTGTCAGAATGATTGTCTCCTTGAAATCTTAAGTGAAGCTCAAAATTGGGTTACCTGAGATCTTAAGCTAGGTCACTAGGTTGATTTATAGAAAACCTCGTAAACATTTTCTACTTGATTCTCATAAAACTTTGTTATATTGTTTGTCTCTATAAAATCTAGGTCAAGTACCAAACTAGATTATCTAGGTTAAAATATAGGTCACTAGGTCAAATCATAACAGGTAAAAGGCCATATTTTCTACATGACCTTTATGAGATTTGGGCGAATGTTTGTGTGTTTTAAATGTACATGTAGGATAAATTTGTAAATAGGGCACTTGTGAGAAACCTAGGTCTTTATGTCAAATCATACAATTTTATGACATTTTAGAGGCCACTTTTGAACTCTTTTGTCTGTATGAAATCTCGGTCAAGTTCAGAAGTGGGGTACCTTATGTCAAAAGCTTTGATATTAGACCAAGTCATTGAAAAACTTACTTAATGATCTACCTGGTTTGCATTAGAAATGGTCAAAATGTTTGTCTCTGTGAAGTCTTGGCCAAATTAGATAGGTAAGAACTAATTCAGGGGAGTAATACTGAGCCTTCTGGGCCCTCTTGATTAAAGTTCTGTTACATATTTTTGTCTGGTGTCACTCGAGTCAGTGTTTATTCTTGTGTAATATATAATGAAAATACTTATCTTTCCTATAGATTCTATGGACCTTTTCGATCTACCTCGAGTCTGTTGCCATTTTACCACAGTTGTTTATGGTAAGCAAGACTGGTGAGGCAGAGACTATCACAAGCCACTACTTGTTTGCCCTAGGCTCATATCGAGCTCTCTATCTGCTGAACTGGATCTACAGATACTACTTCGAGGGATTCTTTGATCTTATTGCAGTTGTAGCAGGATGTGTACAAACAATACTCTATTGCGATTTCTTCTATTTGTACATAACTAAAGGTAAGACAATTTGAAGAAATGTTCATCTTGTCTGTTAGATGTCTTCAAAAACAGACAAGGATGTAAATGAAACTGGGGTAAAACATGTAGGTTCCACAGACTTTGTGATCTCCCTTAATCTTTACATATTTTGAATTTCCTGCAATACTTCATTAGTTGATAAAATGAAAAATCCAGTTATTTGCCAAACTTCTAATTACAAGATCTATATGTGCAGAAACTAAAAAGGACAGCATTGATAAAGTTGCCATAAATATACCTTACATAATGATACAATACCAGTTTGCTAAAGAAATAAGTTTGTTCAGCATGGTTATATATACATATGTGGCTATCTTAAATAAGAAACAATATTTTTCTGGATGTTGCAAAAATGTGTAATTATGTATTTTTTTTCGTTTAAGTATATTTCATTTTTGTAAGCTCACCTGGGCACAAAGTGCTCATGGTAAGCTTTAAGTTCCGTTGGATGTCTGTTATCTGTCCTTCATCCCCAATTTTTTTAAAGAATATCTCGTAAAACAGCAAGCTAATTCAAACAAAATTTACAGGAATGTTCCTTAACATTTGTACATAGTCCTGTTTTAGATTATTTCAAATATAGCCTATCCATGTAGAATGTAAGGCAACCAAATGGAAACACTTTAAAATCTCAAACAGTTGGCCCAATATTTTAAATGATTTCAAAGCTATGTTTCATAGGTGACCCACTTAAAGATACCTGGGGTTTTGTTGGAGGTTTCTTTCAGCTAGACCAGAGTTGTGGCCCTTGACTTGGTCAAAATTATGCATACAATGTGAAGGGACGTAAAAGTTTGTGTTGCATGTATCTTAAAAAGTATTTAACCTCTAGTCATGAATTATAATAGAAATATTATCCAGCATGAGAAGTTGTGTACCTGGAGTTTGTTCGGAATTTTCCCAGGTTAGAGTTACAGCCCTCGAGTAAGTCAAAAATATGCATCAGTGTGTCTCATGTATCACAAAAAGTATTTGACTTGAGTCAGAAAACATGAGAGGATTGTTATATAGCATGTGAAGTTGTGCACTTCATGTTCTCTTAGGAATTTCACACAGCTTGACCAGAGTTTTGGTACTACTGAAAAATAAGCATAAAATGCTTTTAATAAAAGTATATGTTGCATAAATCTTAACAAATATTTCATAAAACCATGAACAGTGACAGGAAGTGGGGGCACCCCGGTGGACAGACTTAGCAATTTCTTGTCCGCTCTGTAACTCTTGAGCCCCTTGAAGGATTTCAAAGAAACTTGACACAAATGTTTACCACATCGGGACATTGGGCAGAGCGCATGTTCTGGATAGCTCGCATGAAGGTCAAGGTCACAATTAGGGGTCAAAGGTCATATGAGTGTGTTTCGTGTCAGCTCTGTAACTTTTGACCCCCTTGAAGGATGTCATAGAAAGTTGGCATAAATGCTCACCACATCGAGACGACATGCAGAGCGCATGTTCTGGATGTCTCGCTGCAAGGTCACTTATGGGTCAAAGGTTATCGCTCTGTAATTCTTGAACCCCTTGAAGGATTTCGAAGAAACTTGCTACAAATGTTCACCACATCGAGATGATGTGCAGAGCATACGTTCTGGATGGCTATCTACAAGGTCAAGGTCACACTTAGGGGTCAAAGGTCATACCTTTGGGTTTATATTGTGGAGTTGTTTCCATGTCTGTGCATCTACACCTTCAGCATTATTTCTTACTTCAGAAATTATTTCATTCACTTAAAAATATCACTATTGAAAAAGAATTTAATATGGTACCAAGTGACAGATGTAGATGTATAAAAAGAATGCATCATCTTTTCTTTCATCTTACTGGTACTTAGTGGCAAATCCAGTTGCAGCTATTGAAGAACTTGTACATGTATAGACTTTGTACTCTTGCTAATACACTAAAGGTATTTTCAGTGGGTCAAACAACATCTATCTTATCTGCTTTATTCATTGGGTTAAGGTATTAATACCTTTGTAACTTTTAACCTCAGTTCTGTATTTTCTACTTACTGAAAACCTGTGTTCCTGTAATTGATTATTTTAAAAGAAACCAGATGTATTTATGGCATTAGTTGGTTCTCCAAAGGCTTGTGAAAACTTTTCATATTTTACATATATATTTTAGGGTAAAAAACCAAGGTCTCCTTAGTTAGTCTGTTGATTAAAACCTTGACAGTTCATTTCATAAAGCTGTCTAGTTTAGGGTTTTCATTTACAAATTCTGATTTTTGCTCACCAGAGCACAAAGTGCTCAAGGTGAGATATTGTGGTCACCCTTTGTCATTGTCAGTTGTCAATAATTTTGAATATCACAGTTTTGGCCCAATCTTAATTTTATGTTTGTCTCTTATGATACATAGGTCAAATTTGAAACTGGGTTATCTAAGATCTGAAACTTGGTCACTAGGCCAATCATTGAAAAAAAATTGTTGACACTTGATCTTCTTATAACTTTGTCAGAACACTTGCCTATATGAAATCTACGTCAGGTTCAAAATTGGATTACCTGAGGTCAAAAAGGTCACTGGATTAAATCATAGAAAAAACTTTCAACAATGTAGAGGCCGCATTTTCTACTTCATCTTAAAGTAACTTTATCAGAGTATCTATTTGAATTCTAAGTCAGTTTAGAATGTGCCATAGGTAAATTATTAGGTCACTAGGTCAAATCATAAAAAACGTTGATAACACTTTAGAGGCCACATTATCCATTAGGTCTTCATGAAAATTGTCAGAATATTTGTCTCTATGATACATTATTATAACATAGGTCAAATTTAAAACTGGGTTACCAAACATTTGAAACTAGCTCACAAGGTCAGATCATTGAAAAACATTGTGAACAGTGTAGAAGCCTTCGTAGAACTTTTTCAAAATGTTTGTCTCTAGTCTTTGATATTAAAGTAAAGTTGAAGGGTGGTGCCTGAAGTTAAAAACTAGGTTACTAGGTTAAATCATAGTGGAACCTTATTAACACTGTAGAGGTCACATTTTCTTCTTGATTTTTGTGGATCTTTCAGAATGTTTGCCTGTTCAAAATCTAGGATAGCTCGAGTTAAAAAGTAGGTCACTAAGTAAAATCATTGAAAACAACTTGGTTAATAATGATCTGCCTGATTTAGTACATAACACAGAGTACTTTAAATAATATCACAGAAATGTTTCTTTAGTGACCTTACACCATGTTTGTTAAAATTATTCCAGTTTGTCACTTTTTCATATATGTATACAATATTTCCTATATGCATATAGTGGATGCTTTTAAAATACCTCCGAAAACGCTGGTCCATTTACAAAGCAATTTCACATACATTTTCCATGTGTGACCCTCTACCAAATTTTTCACTCAGGTGAACTATTTAGGGCCATCATGGCCCTCTTTGTGTTTTGTTTTGGTGTTTTGAGCCTCATATTGTTAGTGTATTTTGTTAGTCTATATTTTGTGCATGTTTGGGAGTATTCCTTTATGTCACAAGCATTAGGCAAGATAAAGATGAAATATTGATATAGTTACTCAGTTTCCTCTACACATTTTCCTCACATGCCAAATCTGAAAAGGTCTTTTTGACACATTAAATTTTTTTACAAAAAGTAAACTGCATTATTACATGTTTTTCAGTGAATTAAAGTGAAATGTATCAGGTATTTTCATACCAACTATATTTTTCACTGGTGTGAAATTGTAAAATAGGTCAAATTGGTTAAAATATGTAATCAGATTTTTTTGTTCACATTTAAGATCGAAATTCCATTTACTGGTGAAAGATATTTAGATAACAGATATCCTGTGTTTAATGAAAATGACTTGCCAATTCTGTTGAAAAAAGAATCCAAAAAAAACAACAATTGAAATGTGTAAGTCTACATTGCATACATACTGGTAATTTGTATTTGACTTCAATAACGGTAGAAAAATTGCAGTTAGTGAAAATGTAATGTTTGTTTCTTTGGACTAGAGTGAACACATACATTTTAGATATTTCAGGTCTGAAAATTGAACAAGCTAAATTAGATAATTATCACATTATATTGATCTTGTGTTTTGAGTTGAAATGTTTAAAATTTAGAATATGTTTGTATATTTTCAGTGCTGAAAGGCAAGAAGATCAGTTTACCAGCTTAGACATTGTGACATAGTGAATTTTAATTAAAATCTAGCTTCATATCCTGAACAACAGAGATTTCAGTGAAGAACAGCTGTTTTGTATGCCTCAAGAAAAATGTGTAGGACTGAGTGACCTAAATACATATTATTATTTTAAATAAACATCCATGTACCATCAGATCTCACCTTGGCATGTGGTAAAAAAGTAAAAATAGGTGCTTATTTTCTACTTTACATGTTTATTTAAAATAAAATGTAGAGCTGATTGAAAGTCTTTGGGCAAAGAATTAGCTGCATAGTTTTTTTTCAGGGCCAGGTGTGTTTTGCTTGTACATGGATAGGTTGGGACTTCTTATATATGTGAAAACCAAGCAGAAGTTCTGTCAGGATATATATGAAGCTTTGTTTGGTTGCAACAGTGTACATTGTAAATAACATTTAGGGGATGAATGAATGAAACTAAATGTTGGATGAATGTATTGTAGCTTCTCTCTGTTAGCAGAGTCTAAAATGGACCAGCCAGTTTTGTGATGTGTTGGATACTGCAGATTATTTTGTATTTGTTGAAGTTTTTTTTTTTCCAACCATTTTAACTGAATGTATATGGCAACAACTTCTACAACTGAACCTAATTTACAAGTTTTTTACCAGTGAAAATAGTTTAGCAGGAGCAAAGGAAATGCATCAGATGCTAACTGGCACCAAAAAGAAACTACATGCCAGTAATACATATGCTGCAATAAACAAACATCTATTTTACTAGAATTCTATCTTCTTTTACTTGCTAGCTTAGTTTATTGATCCACCTGTATTTGATAAATGTTGAAAGCCATTTTCAAATATTTAAAAAGTGTAGAATTTTCTCCCCTTTGGATTTTATTAGCAGTTTTTTGAAATATTGTTGAATTGGTTTGGAGATGTGAAATTAAGCTTTTTGAGATACTTAATAATTTCAAGGCTTTTATGATGTAAATGAAAACTGTAGTAAAAAGCAGTTCATATTTTAAATATTGGGTCAGAGATACCACAGAAAATCAAGTGCTAATTGTTAGACGTCGGACTGCTGTATATACCACCTTATTTATTGGACCTGAAATCTAGTCTCTTTTTGCGTTTTGTTACAATGGCTTGGAGGTGGTTACATCAATGCCATAGTAACAGGTATTGGTTTTAGTTATTTTCTTATTAAAGAATTTTGAAAATTTGCAGAAATAGCCTTGAATATATTTCCGTTAATAGATTTTCTACAAATGATCTGATGTTATCTTACAGTAATTGTTAATTGGACTACTTCAGCATGAAAAACACTAGCATTGATTCTATATAACTTAATTGCTACATTGAGAAAAGGCCAGGAGTGTTAGTGTTGCTATATGTCAGTATTATTTCTACCATGCTGGTACATTTTACATGGTAAGTATGAACTGCTTATTGTACAGCTTGTTGGAGGACTCGGTGGAGAGCTGTGCTTAAGTTGTTACAATATAGGAGAGATCGCCGTTTATCAGTTTATCAGGTGGTGGGCAAAAACAAAGTTTTTACACCGTTTGTGTATGGGTTCGGAATTTTTTAATTTTAATAACTTTTTCGCTCATTTATTAATTTTCAAAATTTAAGGAGTTTTGAAAAACAATTTTCATATTTTCTTATTCAAATATCTTTTTTAAATGAATAACCGTTTTAAATGACATTTAATTTTAATAGTGGCATAGTGATGTTCAAAACTTCAAGAAAAACACTAAGTTAAGCGTTCATAACTAATCCATTTTATGTCGAAATATTAAAATAATATTTAAAATTAATTATTAGATTGCTTGTTTTGTAAGCTTTCCATTGATCAAAAAAAATATTTATATAATTTGTTTTAAAAAAGTTTAGGCCGTTAGAAAAACATGGAAGTTCGGCATCTGCCCGCCCGATCAGTCTTATCAGTTCTAAAAATAGAAAATAATACGGATTTGTATACAAACACGATCTCTGCTATAAGTTACGACAGTTTTCCATTCAGCCCTATATATATGTATTACTTCTTGGTTTGAGTAAGACGTAAACATGAAGTAATTTTTTACTTGGGACTTTTTAATCATTGGATACTTGACCATTGGTGTAATTTAATATTTCATCACATATTACATGTATGTTCAGTAAGCTGGTGCAAAGACTAACCGTGAAAGTGGGATCATTATTTAATTTTTGAAGTCAGTATTTCATACCTGGAGTACAAAATGAGGTCAGACTATGATATTACCTTTTGCTTATTATCATATCTTTTAGGAAACTGTAATGTTCAACATAACGGTATACTTCCATGAACCTGCTGTTAAAATTTTAACCCCATAAATTTTATTGATGTTTTCAAACTTCCTGTTTTTTTTGCATGGTTAACTACATGTATATTACTATTTACTAATGTAAATTTTTTATATGCGTTGTATAGTTTTATTACATCAGACATTTTGGTTATTGGCGTATCCGTATTTGATGATTACCAACAATTTCATTGAGACTACTTTCTTAATGATGGAAATTCTGTTGTATACTTAAATATTTGGTTCTCGTATTGGGAAAATAAATATTGTTGGAAACATTTATGTATGGAAGGAATATGTATTATCATAGTTTGTAATAATTTGCATTTCATTGATGGTGTTATTTGAACAAAATGATGAAAAAAGCATGGGGTATTTTTATAGATCTTAAAGCAAGAATCATGAAGACTAGATATATCTTTTAAAATACTTTGTTAATGCATTTGCATGGAAGTCATTTTAATATACACAAATGGCCTTTGTCATGTCTGTATCTTAGAACTTTGTATTTACACGTATATTGTAAATAGAAGAAGTTTGATAATATCTTGATGAAATAAAATGCCTGCCATAAGTTGCAAAGATGAAAATTGTTTTTGTTGTACTTTAATATTAGGAAGGAAACCCTGAGCTTTTATAGGGAGATCATAAGTTTACTGCAATTTGAACCATTTATTTAAGCAGATTGATACATGCAGCACCTACTGATCATAGACAAGTAAGCTAGATAAGATTAAACCTCAATCAACAGCTGTCTAAGTGAATATACAGTGCTCAATGAAAGTCTGGAGACAAGTGGGAAATCACTGTAGTACATGACGATTTATGGGGATATGGGCCGCCATGAGAAAATATTGAGAAATATAAGAGACCTATAACACATTGTAGATTGAAGTGAGTTATCAGAATTTCCCATGTTTCTCTTTCCGGTCACGCGACTGGAAAAAGTTGTGACATCATAAATAGGGTGCCTAAAGAGAAAATAAGAAAGTCAGAAAATGTGTGACTGCTGAATAATTACAGGTGACAACGTCCTTGAAAACTATGTTATAATTGTAAAAATTATATATTTAGTGAAGATAATGTTTAATTCTATCAGATAAAAAAGAAGATGGAATTTTTTATGCTTAAAATTAAAAATATATCCATAAATGTCAGAAAATGACTAAATTTCGATGTTAAGTGAGCAAATTTCTGTAAGTGGCGCAGAATGTTCAATTAAAAATAGCCTAGTAGTAGAGCATCCGCTTCGAGTGCGGGAGGTCGTGGATTTGATCCCCAGCGGCGTCATACCAAAGACGTAAAAAAATGGTACCAGTAGCTTCCTTGCTGGCGCTCAGAATTAAGAGGATAGTGCTAGGACTGGTCAGCCCGGTGTCAGTATAATGTGACTGGGTGGGGTATCATGCCACGTGTCTACGACAATATATTCCAGTGAGGCAGCACTATAAAGTTGGGCATTGTGCTCACTGCTACAAGTATATATGACTGAAAAATTGAGAAAGACGTTAAACCCGAACACACACACACAATTAAAAATAGCGGAATAGCATAATTATATATATCCATATACCGGTAACACCTTGTTATCTGTAGGAGTGTGTCAGATCAGGTTAATGCCCATACACTGATCAGAATGCAAAATTAATAGAAAAAAGTCTGTTACATGGTGCAATCTGGAGAATGCTGTTTCTAATGCATAAAAAGCTTAAAAGCGTTAACTATTTTTCATTGTCATTTCTCCAGTTAAAATTGATAAATCCATTTAATACATACTTCCCCGTAAACCAGAGTTAAAGACATCTAGTAACGCCTATAGTATATTTACATTTAATATAAGGAACTTGATAGTACTAAAACCTACACATTGAGTCTTTCCATTAAACAGGATTTGGTCACTAATCACATCCCTGAAGTTTGCATAGATGATCAGCAAGATTATATTGGATTCCTTAATATACAATCACATTTAGCTCGTTTCATAGATAATTTAACCTTTTATACATGTACCACTACTAATTTATTTAATCATTCAAGTCGAGCTGCTAATTTGCCCAACGTGAAAAGATACTGCACCAAAATATATGCAAACTAGTAAAAACATTCGCAGAGAAAAATAAATCCAACAATTACAAGGTTTGCTGTTCAGTCGTTTCATATGATTTCTTTACTATTAACTAAGAGTTTTTCTGATCGCTCGATGTCCAGCGTCTGTCGTCCGTCAACATTTAGCTTGTGTATGCGATAGAGGCTGTATTTTTCAACTGATCTTCATGAAATTTGGTCAGAATGATTACCTTGATGAAATCTAGGCCGAGTTCGAAAATGGGTCATCTGGGGTAAAAAACTAGGTCACTAGGTCAAATCAAGGAAAAACCTTGTGTATGCGATAGAGGCTGTATTTTTCAATTGATCTTCATGAATTTTTGTCAGAATGATTATCTTGATCAAATCTAGGCCGAATTTGAAAATGGATCATCTGGGGTCAAAAACTAGGTCATTAGGTCAAATCAAGGAAAAACCTTGTGTTTGCAATAGAGGCTGTATTTTTCAATTGATCTTCATGAATTTTGGTCAGAATGATTACCTTGATGAAATCTAGGCCGCATTTGAAAATGGGTCATCTGGGATCAAAAACTAGGTCACTAGGTCAAATTAAGGAAAAACCTTGTGTATGCGATAGAGGCTGTATTTATGTCTCCCCCCCTCTCTTGTGGGGGAGACATATTGTTTTTGCCCTGTCCGCCCGTACGTCACACTTCATTTCCGAGCAATAACTGGAGAACCATTTGACCTAGAACCTTCAAACTTCATAGGGTTGTAGGGCTGCTGGAGTAGACGACCCCTATTGTTTTTGGGGTCACTCCATCAAAGGTCAAGGTCACAGGGGCCTGAACATTGAAAACCATTTCCGATCAATAACTAGTTAACCACTTGACCCAGAATGTTGAAACTTCATAGGATGATTGGTCATGAAGAGTAGATGACCCCTATTGATTTTGGGGTCACTCCGTCAAAGGTCAAGGTTACAGGGGCCTGAACATTGAAAACCATTTCTGATCAATAACTAGAGAAACACTTGACCCAGAATGTTGAAACTTCATAGGATGATTGGTAATGCAAAGTAGATGACCCCTATCGATTTTGGGGTCATTCCGTTAAAGGTCAAGGTCACAGGAACCTGAACATTGAAAACCATTTCCGATCAATAACTTGAGTACCACTTGACCCATAATGTTGAAACTTCATAGGGTGATTGTACATGCAAAGTAGATGACCCCTATCGATTTTGGGGTCGCTCCGTTAAATGTCAAGGTCACAGGGGCCTGAACATTGAAAACCATTTCCGGTGAGTAACTTGAGAACCACTTGACCCAGAATGTTGAAACTTAATAGGATGATTGGTCATGCAGAGTAGATGACCCCTAACTATTTTGGGGTCACTCTTTTAAAGGTCAAGGTCACAGGGGCCTGAACATGGAAAACCGTTTCCAATCAATAACTTGAAAACCTCTCGACCCAGAATGTTGAAACTTCATAGGATGATTGTTCATGCAGAGTAAATGACCCCTATTGTTTTTGGGGTCACTCTGTTAAAGGTCAAGGTCACAGGGGCCTGAACATTGATAACCATTTCAGATCAATAACTTGAGAACGTCTTGATCCAGAATGTTGAAACTTCATAGGATAATTGAACATGCAGAGTAGATGACCCCTATCGATTTTGGGGTCACTCTGTTAAAGGTCAAGGTCTCAGGAGCCTGAACATGGAAAACAATTTCCGATCAATAACTTGAGAACCACTTGACCCAGAATGTTGAAACTTCATAGATGATTGAACATGCAGAGTAAATGACCCCTATTGATTTTGGGGTCAGTCTATTAAAGGTCAAGGTCACAGGGGCCTGGTCATGTAAAATCATTTCTGGAAAATAACTTGAGAAGCACTTGACCTAGAATGTTGAAACTTAATAGGATGATTGGACATGCTTAATAGATGACCCCTATTTATTTTGAGGTCACTTGATCAAAGGTCAAGGTCACAGGAGCCTGAACAGTGACCTGAGAACCACTAAGTTAAGAGTGTTGAAATTTAGCGGGATGACTGGACATGCCAAGTAGATGATCCCTATTGCAGCCAACTATCAGTGTCTCTTTGACTTTCGCTCCTGACCCCTATTGACTTCTTGCCTATAGGACTTTGCATGGGGGGAGACATATGCTTTTTTACAAAAGCAATTTCTAGTTTTCAATTGATCTTCATGAATTTTTGTCAGAATGATTATCTTGATCAAATCTAGGCCGAGTTTGAAAATGGGTCATCTGGGATCAAAAACTAGGTCACTAGGTCAAATCAAGGAAAAACCTTGTGTTTGCGATAGAGGCTGTATATTTCAATTGATCTTCATGAATTTTTGTCAGAATGATTACCTTGATGAAAACTAGGCCGAGTTTGAAAATGGGTCATCTGGGGTCAAAAACTAGGTCACTAGGTCAAATCAAAGAAAAACCTTGTGTATGCGATAGAGGCTGTATTTTTCAATTGATCTTCATGTAATTTGGTCAGAATGATTACCTTGATCAAATCTAGGCCGAGTTCGAAAATGGGTCATCTGGGTTCAAAAACTAGGTCACTAGGTCAAATCAAGGAAAACCCTTGTGTATGCGATAGAGGCTGTATTTTTCAATTGATCTTCATGAATTTTGGTCAGAATGATTACCTTGATGAAATCTAGGTCAAATTCGAAAATGGGTTATCTGGGATCAAAAACTAGGTCACTAGGTCAAATCAAAGAAAAACCTTGTGTATGCGATAGAGGCTGCATTTTTCAACTGATATTCATGAATTCTGGTCAGAATGATTCCCATGATGAAATCTAGGTCAAGTTCAAATATGGATCATCTGGGGTCAAAAACTAGGTCACTAGGTCAAATCAAAGAAAAGCCTTGTGTGTGCGATAGAGGCTGTATTTTTCAATTGATCTTCATGAAATTTGGTCAGAATGATTGCCTTGATAAAATCTAGGTCGAGTTTGAATGTGGATCATCTGGAGTCAAAAACTAGGTCACTAGGTCGAATTAAAGAAAAAATGTGTATGCGATAGAGGCTGTATTTTTCAGTTGATCTTCATGAAATTTGGTCAGAATGATTGTCTTGATGAAATCTAGGTGGAGTTCGAATATGGGTCATGTTGGGTCAAAAACTAGGTCACTAGGTCAAATCAAAGAAAAACCTTGTGTATGCGATAGAGGCTGTATTTTTCAGCTGATCTTCATGAAATTTGGTCAGAATGACTGCCTTGATAAAATCTAAATGGAGTTCGAATATGGGTCATCTGGGGTCAAAATCTAGGTCACTAGGTCATATCAAAGAAAATACTTGTTTAAACTTGAGACCACATTTTTGGTCCAATCCTAATGAAAACTGGCCAGAATGTTTGTTTCCATGAAATCACGAGGTCAAACATGTTTACACTGTTATGGTGTGTTTCTCAGGTGAGCGACCTTGGGCCATCTTGGCCCTGTTGTTATACCTATTTACTAAATGATCTAATGAATAACAAAGGAACTGCTTTAATTCAATGAACGTTTTGTTCATTTAATTTCAGTTAAGCCTTTTCTGCTTGTAACATTGCTAATCATTTTTTCCATGTCAACCTGTGAGACAGTTTGTAAAACTCTCTTTCTCATTGAACAACATTGATGTCCGGTAAGGGAGAGGTTATAATTAGTATTCCGTAAAAGCTGCTTCTGCCTAGATTGTCGCATATTGTTTCGTATGACTTGGAAAACGTTATACACAGTCAGGTGTGGTTACTATATTAACAATATTTCACGCATGATGTCCAGTATTATAAGCAGGTCTACAGATTTTGTCAGACATTATTGAGCAGTATTATTTTCGTGTTCGGTTGCCATATTGATGACGTCATTTCCGAATCCAGTTGCGGTCCCTAGAAGAGATACATACATATTATTTTTGTCTCGTACCTAGGAATAATTTGGTTTATGTGGCTATATTTCCCAACTACTTTCGAGCGGGATTACAAATGGCAGTGGACTTCTATGAAGTTGTCGAAAGTAAAAAATTTGTTTTTCTTGTGTCGTTAAACCAGTTTTAGGTCAGATTTGAGCTTAATGTTATTGCCCTTCTAGCCACATCCTTGTCACAAAAGTTTTCCATGTAAACGGGTTTCTCAAAAAAGTACTTTACGGAAAGCTTTCAACATCACAAGAGTGCTTCAAAGGACAAGTCACATAATTCTAGCATACATTTTGTCGAAATTATGTCCCTTTTCAGTTGTAAGTATGTTAAACACACTTGACGTTTTTGAAGAAATAAGATATGTTACAAATCATGTTTTTTAGCTCACTTGAACCGCGTTACAAGGGCCATATGGGGTCAAAAACTAGGTCACCTAGCCAAATAAAAGGAAAAGCTTGTTAACACTCTTGAGGCCACATTTATGACCCTATCTTCATGATTTGGTCAGAATGTTTATCTTGATGATTCCTGGGGACTCCGTGGCTGAGTGGTTAAGGCTGATGACTTCAAATCACTTGCCCTTCACTGATGTGGGTTGGAGCCTCACTCAAGGCGTTGAATTCTTCATGTGAGGAAGCCATCCAACTGCTTTAGGGAAGGTCGGTGGTTCTACCCAGGTGCCCGCTCGTGATGAAATAATGCACGGAGGGGCACCTGGGTACTTCCTCCACCATCAAAGCTGGAAAGTCGCCATATAACCTCTAATTGTGTCGGTGCAACATTAAAGGTGGATAATCAGATTTTGGCCATGTAACGGATGTGTTCGAAACTTTAGCATCTGATCATTTACACTCATTTATGTTCACTTAACACTTAATACAAATTAGATTTTCACTGGAGGTATTTTTAAAATTTCATTTTCCTATCCTGGTTGCCCAACCAAGACAGAGTTATTTTATCATAAGTATAAATTTGATAAACATACTTTGCCTAAGGAAATGTATAAATATTAGACATATTGTAATATATTTGTAAAATATTTGCATTAAAAATAATGTATTTAGATGGAATTCATTAGAAACGCAAGTTTGAAAAATTATTATTACCTCCCTTTGCCTATCTTGGTTGCGCAACCAAGATAGATTGGAAATAAATGAATTCAGAAGCTACACACAGCTTTTAAACTTGCATTTTGGTTCAGATTGTTCAATAGTTGATATGTCTATCGAATGCAAATGTAAAACTAGACATTGTATCGGAATAAAAAGAAATACCCAGCTTTTTATATACTTTCATATTAAAGGGGAGTAATTACAAAATTTTATAAAAATAATAAAATATACATTTCAAATAGGAATCTAACTCTATGTAATCGGTCTTTTTGTTCCTTAAATAATTCTCTTCCAGAATATACAAAAAGTAAAAAATGTCATTAAATGTTGTTTAAATGTGATTGACCACCTTTAAACCCAACAAAAAAAAAATTGATGATATCTAGGCCATGTTGGATACTTGGAAAACTAGATCACCCTCAACTCAAAGGAAAAGCTTGTGAACACTGTAGAGGCCACATTTATCTTGATGATTCCAAAGCCAAGTTTAACAAGTGAGCAATATAGCATCATCATGACCCTCTTGTTTAGTACCCTTCCGATGGTACACCAGAGGGGACTATAGGTCTGTCCGCAAATCTGGATCCATCAATTACTCAAACTGTATCTGTTGCCAACAACCACAAGGGACGGACACTAACTAAGTTTTCCACTGGTAGGGTACTTCTGTATTGTCACTGCAATATGCAGTCACTTGTTATCAAGGTCTTTTTTAAATGTTTGTATTATTTCGTATTGAAAGCACCCGATTGTGTCAAATGAGTTGTTGAAACAAAGTAAGTCTTAGGGAGGCCCCCTGTACCTACCTCCAGCGGGAAGGGAAAACCCTCCTGCACCATCCCCTTTATCACAGTTAGTGTCTCAATTTTTTTTTTCCAACATACTTTCTATATTTTCTGACTAGAACCATGTGACCCCAAAGCTGATTGACTTCAATTGTTTGCATATGTCACTTTATCATGTGAGAAAAGTTTATTTTACCTGACGCTGCCTATGTAAAGCATTTTCACATGAAATTAAAACATTTGCTAAATTAGCTGAAAATAATGACAATAATTTTGTTGTTTTAGAAAAGTTTTTATTATTTATTCATTCATGTGCATGTATTACAATATAAAGAACTTCAACAAGCATTTAAATAAGCAGTACCATAACTTTTTTAATGAATTTTAAAGCAAATAGATGATAATACCAAATACCCTACATGTTTACAATGACATGAATACGTTTTTTCCCCTAACAAATTATGTGCAGGTCTTTCTTATTTCTGACTTGGAGATGCACATGTTTCAAATGTTGTTCAAACCCCTTTACAGTTAGAATCTGTGCTTTTCTTTTTTTATTTTGTGTAATGGTACAGTTTGTGCATTCCATGATCTTGGGCTGAGTTGTTCTGTCCTGCATTGTATGGCCCCTTAACAGTCCCCTACCCATGTTGGTTATGGTTTGCCCCCTAACCCCTCATCAGTCAGTCTGTTTGTCACACAAAGTGGGATCTGGAGATAACTTGTTCATGAAACTTAGTACATATTGAGAAAATGCTTGTCCTTTTCTTGTTGCTATAGCTCTATGTGAATTTTCGTACCCAAACTAGTTAGTAAGCACTGGTTTATGCATCAGTATGAATTTATAATGTAGACTGCTACCAAAGTTTTATTATCAGGTAAACTTCTGGGTCTGTATATATATATATGTACAACAAAGTTACAGACCGGACACAAAATCAGGATGAACATTCAAGATTATTCAGAAAGAGGGACACTGCAATTACTTGAAAGTATCTTTCACTCATGAACACCTTATCTTACATTTTAACTTGTAACCACTTGAAACAAGAGGGCCATGATGGCCCTATATCGCACACCTGAGTACCATTGCTCTTAATGATAAGATCAAGTTTTGACATAGATCACATAGGCATACACATTAAATATCATCAGTATAAATATTTTCTTGTAACAGTCCCTTTTGACCACTAGTCAAAGTCACTAGTCAGGGCCAATCTCCAAACCAAGTTTGAGGGTCCTAGACTCAAATGCTGCATTTTTGTACTAGCATGACTATTCCTTACCCTGGAAGACATAAATAACATTTAAAACCAATCTCATTAGATGCTGCTGAGGTATATTCATTCACACAAAATAAAGGGAGGTAATTTGTCATAAATTCAGTCCATAGTTATCTACCCTGATTGTCTCAATCCAATCAAATTGGGTGTGGGGGTGCGGGGGAACGGGAGAGGAAACAAAATTTCACATGTTGATTATAAATATTGATGGAAAATTAAAAATGAAAAACAAGAGGGTCATGATGACCCTGGATCGTTCACCAGAGTAATATGAGCTACATGTTTCTAATGTCAAACTGATGATTTTTAGAAATTTTTTGGAAGATTTTCCGATGTACAATCAAGTAACCCCTGGGGCGGGGCGAATTTTACCCCGGGGGTCATGATTTGAACAAAATTTGTAGAAGTCTACTAGGAAATGTTACATATCAAATATCTAAGATCTAGGCCTTCTGGTTTATTTTTAGCAAATTTATGAAGATTTCCCTATGTACAATCAAGTAACCCCTGGGGCTGGGTCAATTTGACCCTGGGGGGTCAAGATTTGAACCAATTTGGTAGAGGTCCACTAGGCAATGCTACATGTCGAATATCTAAGCTCTAGGCCTTCTGGTTTATTTTTAGAAAATTTTGAAGATTTTTCTATGTACAATCAAGTAACCCCATGGGGCGGGGTCAATTTGACCCCGGGGGTCATGATTTGAACAAATTTTGTAGAAGTCTACTAGGCAATGCTACAAATCAAATATCTAAGATCTAGGCCTTCTAGTTTATTTTTAGAAATTTTTTGAAGATTTTCCTATGTAAAATCAAGTGACCCCTGGAGCGGGGTCAATTTTGACCCAGGGGTCATGATTTGAACAAATTTTGTAGAGGTCCACAAGGCAATGCTACATGTGAAATATCTAAGCTCTAGGCCTTCTGGTTTATTTTAAGAAATTTTTTAATGATTTTCCTAAGTAAAATCAAGTGACCCCTGGGGCGGGGTCAATTTTGACCCCAGGGTTCATGATTTGAACAAATTTTGTAGAGGTCCACTAGGCAATGCTACATGTGAAATATCTAAGCTCTAGGCCTTCTGGTTTATTTTTAGAAAATTTTGAAGATTTTTCTATGTACAATGAAGTAACCCCATGGGGCGGGGTCATTTTGACCCTGGGGGGGTCATGATTTAACAAATTTTGTAGAAGTCTATTAGGCAATGCTACATGTCAAATACCTAAGATCTAGGCCTTCTGGTTTATTTTTAGAAAATTTTTGAAGATTTTCCTATGTAAAATCAAGTGACCCCTGGGGCTGGGTCAATTTTGACCCTGGGGTCATGATTTGAACAAATTTTGTAGAGGTCTACTAGGCAATGCTACAAGTGAAATATCTAAGCTCTAGGGCTTCTGGTTTTTGAGAAGAAGATTTTTAAAGATTTTCCTATGTAAAATCAAGTGACCCCTGGGGCGGGGTCAATTTTTACCCTGGGGTCATGATTTGAACAAATTTTGTAGAGGTCTACTAGGCAATGCTACATGTGAAATACCTAAGCTCTAGGCCTTCTGGTTTATTTTTAGAAAATTTTTGAAGATTTTCCTATGTAAAATCAAGTGACCCATGGGGCGGGGTCAATTTTGACCCTGGGGTCATGATTTGAACAACTTTAGTAGAGGTCCACTAGGCAATGCTACAAGTCAAATATCTAAGCTCTAGGGCTTCTGGTTTTTGAGAAGAAGATTTTTAAAGATTTTCCTATGTAAAATTAAGTGACCCCTGGGGCGGGGTCAATTTTGACCCTGAGGTCACCCCGGGTGACCAAGGCAAGTGGGCGACCAGGTGTGGGTGCGCAACTTTGCATGTTTATAATAAATGTTCACAGAAAAGAAAGAAAAAAATTTAATGAAATTCTGCCAAATGGCAAGTTTGTTATGTACAAATATGTGGATTTTTAGACAATTAAAGGGCAATAACTCTGCAGTTACAAAAGAAATCCATACGAAATTGTGTGTGCACAACCACATTATAGTGCTCTAAATTCTGTTAAAGTTTCATAGTTCAAGGTCAAATATATCAAAAGTTATGATGCAGAAATTGCCATATTTATAGTACCCTATATAGTTAACACTAGAAACTTCTAAGGGCCATAACTCTGGTGTTACTTGGGCAATCTGACTGAAAGTTGACGGGCCGCAAGAACTCATAGTGGTGAACATGTATATGAAGTTTTAAATAAATATTCCCAACCATTTCCTAGATATGGCTCCGGACGGACGGACGGACAACGCCAAAACTATATCCCTCCGACTTTCGTCGGGGGATAACAAAGGGAGGTAATTTGAAAAAAATCAGTCCATAGTTATCTACCATGATTGTCTCAGTCCAACTAATGACAATAATAAAATTTCAAATGAGTCCTATAAATACATACCGAGATAAATCGATTTTTTTATTAAAATCAGGGGAGGTAATCATGTATTTGTATGCATGTAGAAGATACGGAGTACAAGCCTTATAGATATATTAGAAAAGTATTCTTATCGATAAGCGTTCAATCAAGAGTTATCTAACATGACTATTTCTTACATGGAAGACATAAATAACATTTCAAACCAATCTCATTAGAAGCTGCTAAGGTATATTCAATTACATAAAAAACTAGAGCTATCACTAAAGGTGATGAATGTACCCCCCGCATGCACTGACACAGTACATTGCAATTTGACGCACACAAGATTGCATAATTATGTGGACTGTATGTATATAGACTGTATGTATACAGTATAGTAACAAAAAACAAAGTCCCATAACTATGCAGAATATTTATCTAAAAGAATGTAACATGCACCATGCACAACTAGGGTTGGTACTGATCACTTGTGTGAAGTTTCATTAAATTGTGGGTAAGGGTTTGGTAGATTAGGCATGCACAAGATTGCATATGCAGACTGTATGTACATAGTATGTTAACAAGAAACAAAGTCCCATAACTCTGCAATTTTTGTCGCTGAAAGAACCTAACATGCCCCATGCACAACTACTGTTGTTACTGATCACTTGTGTGAAGTTTCATTAAAATGTGTCAAGGGGATGAGGAGAGATGGTGCGCACAAGATTGTGTCTATGTATATAGTATAGTAACAAAAAAACAAAGTCCCATAACTCTGCAATTTTTTTTTCTGAAAGAATCTAACATGCCCCATGCACAACTACTGTTGTTGTGTGAAGTTTCATTAAATTGTGTCAAGGGGATGAGGAGAGATGGTGCGCACAAGATTGTATCTATGTATATAGTATAGTAACAAAAAAACAAAGTCCCATCACTCTGCAAATTTTTTTTCTAAAAGAACCTAACATGCCCCATGCACAACTACTGTTGGTACTGATCACTTGTGTGAAGTTTCATTAAATTGTGTCAAGGGGATGAGGAGAGATGGTGCGCACAAGATTGTGTCTATGTATATAGTATAGTAACAAAAAAACAAAGTCCCATAACTCTGCAATTTTTTTTTCTAAAAGAACCTAACATGCCCCATGCACAACTACTGTTGGTACTGATCACTTGTGTGAAGTTTCATTAAATTGTGTCAAGGGGATGAGGAGAGATGGTGCGCACAAGATTGTGTCTATGTATATAGTGTAGTAACAAAAAAACAAAGTCCCATAACTCTGCAATTTTTTTTTCTAAAAGAACCTAACATGCCCCATGCACAACTACTGTTGGTACTGATCACTTGTGTGAAGTTTCATTAAATTCTGTCAAGGGGATAAGGAGAGATGGTGCGCACAAGATTGCGTCTACGGACAGACGGCCAGACGGACAGACAGACAGACAACCTGAAACCAGTATACCCCCCCTTACAACTTTGTTGTCGGGGGGTACAATAAAGGGAGGTAATTTGTCATAAATTCAGTCAATATGTATCTACACTGATTGTCCAATCCATCTGATGGCATAAATGAAATTTCAAATCAGGATCTTCATTAGTTACGGAGATATACCCCTTTTAATTTGAAATAAAGGGAGGTAATTTGACATAAAATCAGTCCATAGTTATCTACCCTGATTGTCTCAATCCAACTAATGACAATAATGAAATTTCAAATGAGTCCTATAAGAACTTACTGATATAAATCCATTTTTATTAAAATCAGGGGAGGTAATCAGATATAAAACAAGTGAATGAAGTATTGCCATGCAATACAAAGTCCCCTACTGGAAGGCAACTAATTTTCTCTACTGCAGTATAACATAATGAACTGATATCTGTCAATAATGTATAAACAATATTGTATTAATATACAATATGCAATAACAAAACACTTTGATTAAAATTTGTATACATGTATAAAAACCTATAGTTTGGACGATTATCAAAAAGGTATCATATAAGTTGTTTATAGTAAATAAAACAAAAAAACAAGAGTGCCAGAATGTCACAATATACGCCCGTCATAGCAAATTTCTTTACACTAGCACCTGTATTTGCAAATGGAATTTTAATTCTGTGGTTGTGTAGTAATTATTGTAATTCTTTTGTTTTTCTGAATCCACAAAAAAACTCCTTACCAGGCAGAGATACCTTAAAATACGCCTAAAATTTGAAAGTAACATCCATGTTGTACAACGAAAAGTGGTCTTGGTTTTTCCCTACGATCAATTATAAAAAAGTTACAATATAAGTTATTTATAGTAACAACTAAGGGAAGTTAATCTTAAAAAAAAAAAAAAAAAAAAATCCAAAAAAAAATTCTAAGTCCACACAAAAATCCTTACCTGAGGTAGAGATAGGTCAAAATACACCTCAAAATTGGATGTAACATACATGTTGTACTACAGAAAAGTGATCTCGATTTTTCCCTATGACTAGTAATGAAAAAGTTACAATATAAGCTATTTATAGTAACAACAAAGGGAAGTAATTCTAAAGAAGGGACCATGCATGAAGAAGAAATGCCCCGGACAAAGTCATTCTTGAACTTGGCATTTGACCTCTAAGTGTGACCTTGACCTTAGACCTAGGGACATGGTACTTGCGCACAACAATCCGTCTCATGGTAGTGAACATTTATGCCAAGTTACATCAAAATCCCTCCATGCATTAAGAAGAAATGCTCCAGATAAAGTCAGTCTTGTATCTGACCTTTGGCCTCTGTGACCTTGACCTTCGACCTAGGGACCAGGTTCTTGCGCATGACACTCTGTCTCATAGTGGTGAACATTTTTGCCAAGTAATATTCAATTCCTATTTTGCATGACAAAGTTATACACTGGACAGGAAAAATGTCCAATTGACCTTTGATCTCCAATTGTGACCTAGACCTTTAAGCTAGGGTTCTTGGTGTTGTGCGTGACACATCATCTCATCATGGGTAACATTTGTGCCAAGTAATATTAAAATCCCTTAATGAATGACAAGAGTTCTGGACCGGACTGGAAAAAAGCCCTATTGACATTTGACCTCCAATTGTGACCTTGACCTTTGAGCTAGGGGTCCGGGTTTTGCGCATGATACATCGTCTCATCTTGGGGAACATTTATGCCAAGTAATATTAAAATCCCTTCATGGATGGTAGAGTTATGGTCTGGACAGGAAAGAAGCCCTGTTGACCTTTGACCTCCAATTGTGACCTTGACCTTTGAGCTAGGGGTCCGGGTTTTGCACATGACACGTCGTCTCATCATGGGGAACATTTGTGCCAAGTAATATTAAAATTCCTTCATGGATGGTAGAGTTATGGTCCGGACAGGAAAAAAGCCCTGTTGACCTTTGACCTCCAATTGTGACCTTGACCTTTGAGCCAGGGGTCCGGGATTTCCGCATGACACGTCGTCTGATCATGGGGAACATTTGTGCCATGTGATATTAAAATCCCTTAATGAATGACAAAGTTATGGACTGGACACGAAACAGACCCTGTTCATGCCATGTTAACATCTGACTGCCAAGTGTGACCTTGACCTTTGAGCTAGGGCTCTGAAAGTTGTGCACTACACATTGTCTTATTATGAGGTACATTGGTGCCAAATAATATCAAAATCCCTTCATGGATGGCAGAGTTAAGGACCGGACAGGAAAAAAGCCCTGTTGACCTTTGACCTCCAATTGTGACCTTGACCTTTAAGGTAAGGGTCCGGGGTTTGCGCATGACACGTCGTCTCATTATGGGGAACATTTGTGCCAAGTAATATTAAAATCCCTTCATGGATGACAGAGTTATAGACTAGACACGTAATTGCGGACGGACGAAAGGATGGAATGACGGACGGAAAAGCGCATTCCTATAGTCCCCGAAACTGGATTTCAACCAGTAGGGGACTAATAAGTGCATAGTGTCTAGGTCAACCTGATGACATACATTAAGTTTCAAAATAGTTGCAGAGAATATAACCATTTCATGGATAAGTGCTGACCTTGACCTCAACGCGTGACCTTGACCTTCAAGCAACAGGAACTGATATCTTATTGCGACTTATGTTGTGTGCATGATTTTCTAAAGTTGAATGCAAAATGCGGCATTTATCATGTTCACAAGGTAAAAATTAACATATTTTGGCACTTTCAATGTTCATTCAGGGTCCACAACTCTAGAACCTATGATTGGACCTGACGGGTTAGGGTAAGGGTTAGAGTTATTTTGCAAGTTTGTATCAAAACAAACCATAAATGAAGTCTCTATGTGGCTGCAAAAGCTGAAATAGCAAAATTTGGCGCTTTAAGGGGCCATAACTCTGGAACCCATGATGGGATCTGGTCAGTTTTCAAAAGGAACCGAGAAATTATGCTAATACAGGTTGTGTGCAAGTTCGATAAAAGCTGATTGCAAAATGTGGTCTCTATTATGTTCAAAAGCCAAAAATAGCAAATTCGGCCCTTAAAGGGGCCAAAACTAAGGAACCCATGATGGGATCTGGCCAGTTTTCGAAAGGAACCAAGATATTATGCCAAAACAAGTTGTGTGCAAGTTTTGTTAATGTTGATTGCAAAATGTGGTCTCTTATCATGTTCACAAGCCAAAAAATAGCAAATTTTTGCCCTTTAAGGGGCCATAACTCTCAAACCCATGATGGGATCTGGCCAGTTTTCGAAAGGAACCGAAATATTATGCCAATACAAGTTGTGTGCAAGTTTGATTAAAGCTGATGGCATAATGTGTTCTCTATCGTGTTCACAAGCCAAGAACAGCCAATTTTGGACCTTTAAGGGGCCATAATTCTGGAACCCAAGATGGGATCTGGCCAGTTTTCGAAAGGAAGCGAGATATTATGCCAATACAAGTTGTGTGCAAGTCTGATTAAAATTGATTGCAAAATGTGGTCTCTATCGTGTTCACAAGAAATTGTGAACGAACGGACGGACGACGGACAAAATGCGATCATAAAAGCTCACCCTGTCACTATGTGACAGGTGAGCTAAAAATATTGTCTCTGGTGTCCACTTGGTGAAAAATATTTTGATCTTACACTGAAACAAACAAACATCCTTTATTTAGCAATAATTGAAATATATTCCGGTCTACATTAATAGTAAAGTAAAAATATATTATACTGGCTATAGGCAATCACTGTCATGATTAAATTGCAATGATTGACTGCTACATATATTTGATGATGCAGAAGTAAGGTTGTATAGGTAAATAACAGAGATCACTCGTATAAAAACATAACACAGAATAAATAAAAAAAAAATTGTGCTTTATAATATTATTATAGAAAATGACCTATCTCCTTGCATTTTCAAAACTACCCCGGTATTCCGTGAAAAGTTATTTCTGTTGTGGAAAGAGACCAATGAGAAGTGATCAAATTTATCTTTATTTTATGTGCACAGTATACATGTATTTTCTTTTGGTCATTTTTATTATGCATCTTTTTTCATGACATCTGTAACATAACAATTTCCAGTATTTAAAAGAAACAACGTCCATGCTAACTCCTGTTTAAATTAAACAGACAAACACTGAATTATGCACACATGAAATGTATTGCACAAGTGGACTGGGTAGAAGCATTTAGGACATAAGACACAACCAGTATGTCGTAGCATAATCCACAGGATGGACAACACAAAGGGGAAAATCCCTTGATTCTAGTAACATTTTTGCATATATTTTCTTACTACTTGGCAGATTTTAATAAAATAACAAGAAACGTGGAAATTCCACGAAAACCAGGTTTTCAAACTTTGTATCACGCCAACAGGTTCTGTTTAGAAAATGGTCATGTTCTATTATACATATCTGACTGCATCCAATCATGCCATTCAAAAGTACAGGTATGAGAAAAGTACATGTGTCATTGCCCTATGTAACTTATGATTCTTTGATAAAGGCTACCAAACAAAAAGTTTGCTGACAATAGGTGTACCCAAACTAAAGATATTGAGCATAAACCATTTTTCTATTTTTAGTAACAGTGACTCAAAATACAATCCAAAGCCAGTTTTAAAATTAAAGTTATAAACTCAAAACCAGCTTTTTGATGATCAAAGTGAAAAAAAAATCTATTTTTTATTTTAACTATGGCCACATTTTTCTATTTTGAGTTACCCAATGAAATTAAAATGATCTTTTTATAAAATAAAAACAAGGAGAAAAAATTGGATCTCGGTGGGATTTGAACCGACACCCTTCCAATCCACAGCACAAAAATCTCTTTTTATTTCAACTATGACCCCATATCTATTTTAATTACACTGACCTTGACCCTGACCCAAGTGACCCCAAATACATACCCAACCTTTGTGTTTGATAAAAGCTATCTACACACCAAGTATACTGACAATTAATTAATAAGTGTACCCAAACTAAAGATACTGAGTGGAAGCCATTCTTCTTTTTTAGTAACAGTGACCACAAATACCATCCAAAGCTTCTTGAGATAAGCTTGCTGTACACAAAGTTTGGTGGCAGAAAGTAAGTCCAAACTAAAATTATAAAGCAGAAACCACCTTTTTGATGATCACATTGAGAAAGAAATTTTATTTTAGTAACTGTGACCTTAACCCAATGGCATTAAAATGACCTTTTTATCACATAAAAAAAATTCTTTGGATCTCAGTGAGATTTGAACTGACACCCTTCCGTCCGTTCCACAGACCAAAAAGTAGCTTTTGGCCCAACACTCTAGACCACTGCGCCACCGTGGAATTTTCTAAGTGCGAAGATTAATTAAGTTATGCTGACCTTGCACTTGACCCTCCCCCACCATATACAATCCCAACCTTGATTTTTCTATAAGCTACCTACAGGCCAAGTTTAATTTCAATACATCAATGCAAATTAGTTATTGAGCAGAAACCATTTTTTTTCTATTTCTAGCAACAGTGACCTTGAACCTAGTGACCTCATATGCAATCCCAAACTTTGTCTTTCTGCAAGCCACCTATATACCAAGTTTCATTTGAATTGCTCACTCCTAGCTCGAGTTATTGAGTGGAAACCAAAAGTTGACGCTGCCTGCCTGCCCGCCGCCCGGACAACGACATTTTACAATCTAATAACCAGTTGTTTTGTTTTAAAAACCTGATTAAAAAATGTTGATGACATAAAAATAGGTTCTTTCCACACCATAAAGCATTTGCCAGACATTCTTGATACTTTTCTCTAACACTTCACCCAAATGTTTTTCATGGACCAAATGTGAAAAACAATTGGGACAGAGCATAACAATCATGTTACAGGCCAAGCTTGATGAAGATTTATCAAGTAGTTCATGAGAAAAAGTTATTTAAAGATTTTTTATATGTTTACCTCTAAATGGGAACAAAATTGGGAGAGGACCTGACAATGATTCAACAGACCAAATCTGATGTGGCTCTATCAAGCTGTTGTTTAAATGTTTTTTAAGTTAACATCTAACTTTCAGCTCTAGTGGCCCCAAACAGGTCAAGTGCCCTCATTTCAATAAACTTGAGAGACGACCTTACAACCAATCGTCCTAACAGACTAAGTTTGAAGAAGTTCTATCAAGCTGTTCATAAGGAGAAGTTGTATAAAGGTATTATATTTTTAGGTCTAGCTGCCCCTTAAAAGTGTCAAGTGCCCCCATTTGAACAAATTTGAGAAAGGACCTTACACTGATGCTATAAACAAAGTCTGATGAAGATCCATCAAGTCGTACTGGAGAGTTGTTTATAAAGGTATTTCTATTTTTAGCTCAGGTGGGCCCCTATTGAACAAATTTGAGAGACCTTAAAATGATTCTAAAGACCAATATTGGTAAAGATCCATCATGCTGTTCATGAGAAGAAGTCATTATAATTTTTTTCAGCTCAAGTGGACCCTAAATGGGCCAACTGCCCCTATTTAAACAAATTTAAGACAGGACCTTACAGTGATGCTACAGACCAAATATGATGAAGAGAATCACATGATTCATAGGAAGAAACTGTTTAAAGGTGTTTCTATTTTTACCTCTAGTGGCCCCTAAAAGGGACCAAGTGCCCATATTTGAACAAATTTGAGAGAGGAGCTTACAGTGATGCTACAGACCTAGTCTGATGAAGATCCATCAAACAGATTATGAGAAAAAGTTGTTTAAATGTATTTCTATTTTTAGTTTTAGCAGCCCCTAAAAGGGACTATTTGATCAAAAATTAAGAGAGGGCAATACAATGATGCTATGAACCAAATCTTATGAAGATCTATCAAGTGTTTCCTGAGAAGACATGGTTTAAAGATATTTCTACAGGTTTACTAAAGGAAATCTTCTGGGCTAGTAATATTTTGTGATAATGCTACTATTCACTCTTTATTATATGAAGCTTTATAAGATCTGTGTTCCTAAAGTTTTTCTGTCTTGATGATTTCACTGTTTATCATATTAAGATTTATAAGATCTGTGTTCCTAAAGCTTTTCTGTCTTGATGATTTCACTGTTTATTATATGAAGCTTTATAAGAACTGTGTTTCTGAATATTTTCTGTCTTGATGATTTCACTGTTTATTATATGAAGATTTATAAGAACTGTGTTTCTGAATATTTTCTGTCTTGATGATTTCACTGTTTATTATATTAAGATTTATAAGAACTGTGTTTCTGAAGTTTTTCTGTCTTGATGATTTCACTGTTTATTATATGAAGCTTTATAAGAACTGTGTTTCTGAAGATTTTCTGTCTTGAAGATTTCACTGTTTATTATATGAAGCTTTATAAGAACTGTGTTTCTGAAGCTTTTCTGTCTTGATGATTTCACTGTTTATTATATGAAGCTTTATAAGATCTGTGTTCCTAAAGCTTTTCTGTCTTGATGATTTCACTGTTTATTATATTAAGCTTTATAAGATCTGTGTTCCTAAAGCTTTTCTGTCTTGATGATTTCACTGTTTATTACATTAAGCTTTATAAGATCTGTGTTTCTAAAGCTTTTCTGTCTTGATGATTTCACTGTTTATTACATTAAGCTTTATAAGATCTGTGTTTCCAAAGCTTTTCTGTCTTGATGATTTCACTGTTTATTATATCAAGCTTTACATCCTCAGTTTCCTGAGAAAGCTTTTCTGCCTGTGATAATTCACTGTTCACCATTAAACTCTACAATGTCTGTCCAATATTAATGTCTGCTACTATATATACAGGTACCGGTAAGCTGTCCTGAAGGTAATCGTGGTACCTTTCTAAGAAGTATGTTTAACAGTCACACTTGTCACTGAACTCTAGCAAGCCTTATCTTTATCCTTGCCCTATATGCAATATTAACTGTAATAGCATATGACTTATTGCATCCAAGTACTTATTCCATTCTGTTTGTTCTATAACATTGTTGTCACTTTCTTTTAATTCACTGAACTTATGCTGCTGCTATATGAACACTGCTGCTGTAATCAATACTGTAACTGTCCCTGTCAGATCCTGAACTCCATCTACGTATCTACTGCTAAATTAACTAGCAGCCTGATATGTCACATGTTTAGTCACATACAGAGGGAGATCCCCAATGGCAAGCGTTTCCTGAAATGTTTGTAGCATTATATTAAAACATGTTTTCCTTGCATTATGTCAATCTATATGATTGTTCTTTTAGAATATTTCTTTAAAATATATCAAAAACTATTTCAGGATTGAATTTGATTTTTTGTGTGTTTTTTACAGTTATAAACCACATTGGGACTTCTGGCAAATCATCCAAGAATTGTCAGTGTGATTCCTGGATTTGCCAGAAGTCTCAATGTGGTTTATACACATATAAACACAGAAATAATAATATTCAATCCTTATATTTACATTTCTAAGACATTTACTACAAAAATAGAAGGTTTCTTTCCACATAATGTAAGAAAATCATAATAAATCTTCAACTACCAATCTACATTAATAGATAGAACAGCCAGGTTAACTTGCAATTTGCCTTCCAGTTTTAATTCAGAACATCCAGAAAAGCCCTGTTGATTCAGCTTTAATCTTTACACTGAGAATAAGTTTAAGCTACTATTCAATTTCTTTTTTAAAGTTTGACTGACGATTTCAAAGGATTTTTTGACGACGTCATTTTGTTAATAGTATGATTTTCATGAAGTATGTCAAATCACACATGCAATCTCACAGAAAGTGTTGTCCTTGATATTACTGCACCAGTGTTATTTACCTATATGAAAATGCATAGTAAACGTAGATATTCTTTGATAAATGAATCATTAAAAAGTGACCTCCAATACAATGACTTTTTTTTCAAGCAAATAATGGTAAAATGGGTATCAGCAATATCTCGTTTGTTTAGGGTTTTTTTGGCACAACTAGAGCTATCACTAAAGGTGATGAATGTACCCCCCGCATGCACTGACACAGTACATTGCAATTTGACGCACACAAGATTGCATAATTATGTGGACTGTATGTATATACACTGTATGTATACAGTATAGTAACAAAAAACAAAGTCCCATAACTATGCAGAATATTTATCTAAAAGAATGTAACATGCACCATGCACAACTAGGGTTGGTACTGATCACTTGTGTGAAGTTTCATTAAATTGTGTGCAAGGGTTTGGTAGATTAGGCACGCACAAGATTGCATATGCAGACTGTATGTACATAGTATGTTAACAAGAAACGAAGTCCCATAACTCTGCGATTTTTGTCGCTGAAAGAACCTAACATGCCCCATGCACAACTACTGTTGTTACTGATCACTTGTGTGAAGTTTCATTAAATTGTGTCAAGGGGATGAGGAGAGATGGTGCACACAAGATTGTGTCTATGTATATAGTATAGTAACAAAAAAACAAAGTGCCATAACTCTGCAAAAAAAATTTTCTGAAAGAATCTAACATGCCCCATGCACAACTACTGTTGTTACTGATCACTTGTGTGAAGTTTCATTAAATTGTGTCAAAGGGATGAGGAGAGATGGTGCACACAAGATTGTGTCTATGTATATAGTATAATAACAAAAAAACAAAGTCCCATTACTCTGCAAATTTTTTTTCTAAAAGAACCTAACATGCCCCATGCACAACTACTGTTGGTACTGATCAATTGTGTGAAGTTTCATTAAATTGTGTCAAGGGGATGAGGAGAGATGGTGTGCACAAGATTGTGTCTATGTATATAGTGTAGTAACAAAAAAACAAAGTCCCATAACTCTGCAAATTTTTTTTCTAAAAGAACCTAACATGCCCCATGCACAACTACTGTTGGTACTGATCACTTGTGTGAAGTTTCATTAAATTCTGTCAAGGGGATAAGGAGAGATGGTGCGCACAAGATTGCGTCTACGGACAGACGGCCAGACAGACAGACGGACAGACAGACAGACAGACAACCTGAAACCAGTATACCCCCCCTTACAACTTTGTTGTCGGGGGGTACAAAAACATCATCTATAAAATGCTACAGATATACCTAGTAGAAAATTTAAAAACGTTTAACATAACATTTCAACAGCTCAGTCCAAATAAGCCAGGAACAAAGATCCTTCAAACACCAACCTCTGCTCAAACACCAGTCCATTTTAAATATCTATATTGGCAATGACTTTAATATTGCTTAAACTGATTTTGATGGCTTATTGTTTTATTAAGCCGAACATTTTCTTAAGAACATCTGAAAACAGCAATCAGGTTTCTATCTTTCCTTTTACCATGAAATGTGTAATTTTAGATGTTCTAAGAGACTACCTATTTACTAAGATCATTTATTTCAGTTCCCAGCATAGATAAAAGATTTTGACAAATCAAGGGTCATGACTCCACTGAAAATCATTTAATCAAATCGTGATGATAATATGCATGAGGTTTAGTGAAATTTGTCCTAAGTAGTGTAATCACTGGAAATATGACAAATCAAGGACCACATCTCTGCTGAAAATCACTGAACTGGAAAAAGTTGATGATATGTATAACTAGGCTTGGCACTGATAACTTCTGCAAGGTTTGGTGAAAATCCACCATATCATATAAGAGAATTAATTTGATGAATCATGGGCCATAACACTGATGAAAAACACCAAACTTGAACATGCGTGTGATATGCACAATCATGTTTGGCAAGGACCACTTTTGTGAAGTTTGGTGTAATTCCTCATAGTGGTATCGGAGCAGTACCCGTACAAAGTAAATACAACAAATCAAGGGCCATAACTCCTCTAAGAATCACTGAACCGGATCATGCTGACAATATGCACAATGAGGTTTGGCACTTATTACTGTTGTAAATTTTGGTGGAAATCTGCCCAATAATGTAAGAAATGTGGCCAAAACCTCATAAAACTTGATGAATCAAGGGTCATAACTCTGCTGAAAATCATCGAACCATAAAATAATGATAATAAGCATACTGAGACTTGGCACTAATCATTCTTTTAAGCTTTGGTGGAAGTCTGCTGAAGAATATATGAGAAGTGGCCAAAACATCATAAATTTGATAAATCAAGGGCCATAACTTCACTGAAAATAATAAAACTGGAAAATGCTGACAATATGCACAACTGGGTTGGCAATGATCACTCTTGTGAAGTTTGGTGTAAATCCATTCAATGGTGTTGGAGGGGTTGTGTGGACAAACTTTGTGGCAGACAGTGAGAAGGACAAAGATAGACTGACAGAATGATAGCACTAAAATCAGTATGTCTCCCACACTACATGTGTAGGATATGTTTGAAATAACTCGATGGGAGGACTGTCCACCTTGGTCAAGGGTTGGTGGGGGTGATAAAGCTACTAACCTGTATTCCAGTATCTCTGTTTCTGATCTGAACAGTTCCTGTTTCTATTGTTGAGTCACTCACTATCACTGTAAAAGGAACTCCCATTTCATCAAATCTGAAAGTTTGACACAAATGATAACAAGACCTGTCCATAGGACAGTGCATTTAACTATTCAATGAATTCTAAGTTGAACAAGAGCCATAACTTTAATTACTGTCTGGAAAGGCTTATGTAACTTAACCAAATATAAACTAGAATGTGTCTGTAGGACACAGGGTGTGCCCCCCACTGGTACATTAGTCACAAATAAGGGGCAATAATTCAAATGTTTGCAGTCTTAATGGCCTCAACAAACATTTTATGAAAAGGGTTCATTATTCTAGGCCCTATACTTTTTGAGCTAAGAGCATCACAAACAAAAAATCTACTATTCTGGCTATTTCAAGGGCCATAACTCTGTAACAAGAGTAAGATTCTCAAGAAGAATGCCAAGAGTGCAAGGCCACATCATGATAAAGACTCCTGCAAGGTTTCCTGAATTTACATCTAATACTTTTTGAGCTAGGCACATAATTAGGTGAAAAAGTGCATTTTTTTACTATTTCAGGGGCCATAACTTTAAAAATAGGGGTGGAACCAGCCAAAACATTAGAGGTGTGCAAGTTTATATCACGATAAAGACTTATGCAAGTTTTCAACCATTTATATTAAATACTTTTTGAGCTAGGCGCGTCACAAGGTGAAAATGTGCATTTTTGACTATTTAAGGGGCCATAACTCTAAAAATAGGGGGCATAGCCAGACGAAAAATAGGAGGTACGCAAGTTCATATCTTGATATAGACTCATGTAAGGTTTCATCAATTTATATGAAATACTTTTTTAGCTAGGGGTGTCACAAGGTGAAAATGTGCATTTTTGACTATTTCAGGGGCCATAACTCAAAAAATAGGGGGCAGACCCAAAGAAAAATAGGAGGTGCGCAAGTTCTTATCATGATTAATACACATGCAAGGTTTCATGAATCTATATCAAATACTTTTTGAGCTAGGCGCGTCACAAGGTGAAAATGTGCATTTTTGACTATTTCAGGGGCCATAACTCAAAAAATAGGGGGCAGAGCCAAATGAAAAATAAGAGGTGCGCAAGTTCATATCATGATAAAGAATCATGCAAGGTTTCATCAATTTATATGAAATACTTCTTGAGCTAGGCGTGTCACAAGGTGAAAATGTGCATTTTTGACTATTTCAGGGGCCATAACTCTGAAAATATGGGGCGGACCCAAATGAAAAATAGGAGGTGCGCAAGTTCATATCATGATTAATACACATGCAAGGTTTCATGAATCTATATCAAATAGTTTTTGAGCTAGGCGTGTCACAAGGTGAAAATATGCATTTTTGACTATTTCAGGGGCCATAACTCTAAAAAATTGTGGGCGGAGTCAGATGAAAAATAGGAGGTGCGCAAGTTCATATCATGATAAAGACTCATGCAAGGTTTCATTAATTTATATGAAATACTTTTTGATCTAGGCGTGTCACAAGGTGAAAATGTGTATTTTTGACTATTTCAGGGGCCATAACTCTGAAAGAAGGGGGCGGACCCAAATGAAAAATAGGAGGTGCGCAAGTTCATATCATGATTAATACACATGCAAGGTTTCATGAATCTATATCAAATAGTTTTTGAGCTAGGCGCGTCACAAAGTGATAATGTGCAGTTTTGACTATTTCAGGGGCCATAACTCTAAAAATAGGGGGCGGAGCCAGACGAAAAATAGGAGGTGCGCAAGTTCATATCATGATAAAGACTCATACAAGGTTTCATGAATTTATATCAAATACTTTTTGAGCTAGGCGTGTCACGAACTTCGGACGGACGGACGGACAGACGGACGGACGCACGGACAAGACCAAATCTATATGCCCCCACCACTCATGGGGGGGGGGGGGGGGGGGGGCACAAAAATTATTATTATTATTAAGAGGGCCATAGTGCCCCCAAGTCCCTCACCTAACCTTGACTATTTGAACTTAAATATATGTATGACACACTGAATCACGAATGGTAGCAACTGGTTAAGTATAAACAAGTGGTCCTAAATGGGCCATGTGCCACTATTTGAACAAGGCAGTCTGAAAGACAGCTAAATCCCCCGCCACTGCTATGGATAGTGAAAGGGTAAACCTTTGATTTTAGCTGTGACCTTGACCTTGAACTGACATGGCTGACTCATGAATTCTGCACAGCGTCTTGATGAGGTGATCATTTGACCAAAGTTTCATGAAAATTCTTCAAGAGGTTTAGGAGATACAGAGCTGAAACCTTTGACCTTCAGTTGTGACCTTGACCTTTAGTTGACACGGCTGACTCATGAGTTCTTGATGAGGTGATCATTTGACCCAAGTTTGATGAAAATCCTTCAAGGGGTTAAGGAGATACAGAGTGGACACCAAATGGAAGGCTCAAACCTTCGACCCTTAGTTGTGACCTGGTTGACTCATAATTTCTGCACACAGTTCTGATGAGATAATCATTTGACCCAAGTTTTATAAAATTCCTTCAAGGGGTTTAGGAGATATAGAGCGGACACAAAATGGAAGGCTCAAACCTTTGACCCTAAGTTGTGACCTTGACCTTGAGCCGGCATGACTGACTCATGGGTTCTGCACATCGTCTTGATGAGGTGATCATTTGACCCAAGTTTTATAAAATCCCTTCAAGGGGTTTAAGAGATATAGAGCGGACACAAAATGGAAGGCTCAAACCTTCGACCTTGAGTTGTGACCTCGACCTTGAGCCGGCATGGCTGACTCATGGGTTCTGCACATCGTCTTGATGAGGTGATCATTTGACCCAAGTTTTATAAAATTCCTTCCAGGGGTTTAGGAGATACAGAGCGGACAAAAAATGGCAGGCTCAAACCTTTGGCCTTGAGTTGTGACCTTGACCTTGAACCGACAAGGCTGACTCATGGGTTCTGCACATCGTCTTGATGAGGTGATCATTTGACCCAAGTTTCATGAAAATCCTTCAAGGGGTTTAGGAAATATGGACCGGACACGATTTTGTTACGGACGGAAGGACGGATGCAGACCATTCCTATAATCCCTCCGCCACGGCGGGGGATTAACAAAGGAAAGGATCTTCCCATGATGCTACAGACCTATGATCTGACCCTAGTCTTTTGATCTCAGGTAATCCAATTTTGAACTTATTCAGTATTTCATGGAGACAAACATTCTGACAATTACTCAACATTTTTTTTATTCAAATACAGAATAGTGTCTACTTGTAGCAGTGATACAAAGCCCAACTTTATTGTACTGCCTCAGTGGAATTGCATGCAGTAGACATGTGACATGATTTCCCAACAAGTCACATTATACTGACATCAGGCAGACCAGTGATTTCCCAACAAGTCCCATTATACTGACATCAGGCTGACCAGTGATTTCCCAACAAGTCGCATTATACTGACATCAGGCTGACCAGTGATTTCCCAACAAGTCACATTATACTGACATCAGGCTGACCAGTGATTTCCCAACAAGTCACATTATACTGACATCAGGCTGACCAGTGATTTCCCAACAAGTCACATTATACTGAATCATGCTGACCAGTGATTTCCCAACAAGTCCCATTATACTGACATCAGGCTGACCAGTGATTTCCCAACAAGTCCCATTATACTGACACAAGTCACACTATACTGACACAAGTCTCATTATACTGACATCAGGCTGACCAGTCCTAGAACTATCCTCTTATTGTTGAGCGTCAAATGAGGAAGTTACTTGGTATGACACAGCTAGGGAGCAAACCCACAACCTCCTACACTTGAAACCTGTACTCTACCACTATGCTAACTAAACAAATTTCTAAATAGCTCTAGCAGCCCCCTAAAGAGGGTCAAGTGCCTCCATTTGAACACAACTGACAGAGGACTTGCCAGGATGCTACAGACCAAGTCTAGTGTATTTCTGACCAGTAGTAAAAAACGAGAAGATGTTAAAGTTAAAATGTTGACCATTGATAATTGATGAAGGACCGTCCCTCTATACTAAAAGCTAATGCTGAGGTTACGCATTGCATACCTATACATAATGGTGATCATATGTATGAATTTTCACTGGAAGCCCTTTAAAATGTTGAAGCAGTTTGCTCCACAAATGTTTTGCAGATGGGGTATCTGTCCATCCAAGAAAATATGTCTTGCACATCTACACTTCATGGTGATCATATGTATGAATTTTCATTGGAAGCCTTTTAAAAAATGTGAAAGTAGTTTGCTCCACAAACTGTTCCCATAGGATGGCCTCTTGCTTCATCCATCCCAGAAAAAAATGTCATGCACATTTACACTTCATGGCTATAATATATATGAAGTTTCATTGGAATCCCTAACCAACCAACCAAATTTAAGATGTCTCATCTATACCCACTCCTCCTAAATGTTCAGGAGTAAAATTAAACAAATAAATCAAAAGTTTCAATCCATAACAATTGTTCAATCTATATAACAGAAGGGGCCTCCATGGCCTAGAGGTTAATTTTTCTCTTTATTTTTTGTTTGGTTGGGTTTAAGGTCGCACCGACACAATTATAGGTCAATGGCGACTTTCCAGCTTTGATGGTGGAGGAAGACCTTAGGTGCTCCTCCAGGCATTATTTCATCACAAGCAGGCACCAGGGTAGAACCACCAACCTTCTGAAAGTCAGCTGGATGGCTTCCTCACATGAAGATTTCAATGCCTCAAGTGAAGCTCGAACCCACATCTGTAACGGGCAAGTGATTTGAAGTTAGCAACATTAACCACTCAGCCACAGAAGCCCCTGGCCTAGTGGTTAAGGCCGCTGACATTGAATCATCATCATGTGAGATTGAATTCTTGCTTACAATGTAGAATTCTTCATGTGAGGAAGCCATCCAGCTGGCTTACAGAGGACAGGTGGTTCTACCCAGGTGCCTGTCCATACCTGAAACACTTCTCTGAGTGGCAACTGGCGTCTTCCTCCACAATCAAAAGTTGGAAAAGCTAATATCTAAATTGTGTTGATGAAATTTGAAACCCAACAAGCATACAAACATAAAATGACCAAGAAATAAAGATATATTAAACTTTTGTAAAGATAGACGAAATTACCCTAGACATATTGACCAAATAGAACAGTTGGAAATTGCAAACTAAATCTATAAGACATTACCTGTTTAACTGCATGTTTAAATGATTTTTTGTATGGCAAGTGTCAAGTATTTGATGGCCATGTTTCCTCAGCATGCTGGCAATGTATGTGGTTACCTCACTGATCTCCTCATGCCTCTCACCTTGTCTACATACAGCCACTTTAAACGGGGCCAGTACTGGACTTAAATGAAGTACCTGTAAATAACGTGTAACAACATGGTCTATTTCTGTTTTACCATAATCAAAACATTCCACTCACATTTCTAAGTTTTAAATTACATCAAAGTTATATTAACAAGAGCTATCCATAAAAAAGCTTGGTTGATTATCAAAAAAATTCTAAGTCAAACAAGGCCAAAGGAATAACCTACACAAGACTTTTCCAAAAACTTATAGCATTGATAACAACATGTTAGGTAACCGTTGCGATACAACTTGACATGTAGGTGCTATACCTTAATTGCATGCAAAACTTGAACGAAATTTTAGAAGTCCAAAAAGGGTGGCCATTGTTACATTAAATTCAAGAAAGAGCTGTCTTCGTTGGTAAGTTCAGAAGGTTAGATAACTGAAAAAGCTTTTTTGCTCGAGCCAGCTTGAGTTGGAGCCCCACTGGGGGAATCACGGCCATATCTCATGACACCAGTAGCTGTTTTCAAGGAAGCAGACTCAAGAGTGATTCAAGATATGCTTCAAGTTTAAACTAAATGCTTGAACTTTACAAATATGGTGTACCACCTGTTTAACCTCATTTCCCTTCACTGACTTTTCTACATAAGCATCTTTAAGGAAGAGGGCAGTGGCCATCTCTAATGTCATGTCACACTGTATCTGGCTTGGATAAATACACTTCTTTCCTTGACTATACTGAAATAAATTAATCAAAAGACAGATATCTTTTTGTAAAAGTACTGTGAACAAGAAATATCTTTAAACAAGAGGGCCAAGATGGTCCTATGTCGCTCACCTGAAAAACACACCACAACAGTGTAAACATGTTTGACCTAGTGATTTCATGGAAACAAATATCCTGACCAATTTTCATTAAAATTGGACCAAAAATGTGGCCTTTTGAGTGTAAACAAGCATTTTCTTTGATTTCACCTAGTGACCTAGTTTTTGAGCCAAGATGACCTGTATTCAAATTTGACCTAGATTTGATCAAGGCAATCATTCTGACTAAATTTCATCAACCTCAATTGAAAAATACAGCCTCTATCGCATACAAAACGTTTTTCTTTGATTTGTCCTAGCGACCTAGTTTTTGATCCCAGATGACCCATATTCAAACTTGACCTTAATTTCATCAAGGCTATCATTCTGACCAAATTTCATGAAGATCAATTGAAAAATACAGTCTCTATTGCATACACAAGGTTTTTCTTTGATTTCATCTAGTGACCTAGTTTTTGACCATAGATGACCCATATTCTAACTTGACCTAGATTTCATCAAGGCAATCATTCTGACTAAATTTTATGAATATCCAGTGTAAAATGCAGCCCCTATTGTGTACACAAGGTTTTTCTTTAATTTGACCGGGTGACCTAGTTTTTGATCCTAGATGACCCATATTCAAACTCCACCTTGATTTCATATAGACAAACATTCTGATTTAATTTCATGAAGATCCGATGTAAAATGCAGCCCCTATTGCATACACAAGGTTTTTCTTTGATTTGACATAGTGACCTACTTTTTGACCCTGGACGACCCATATTCAAACTTGACTTAGATTTTATCAAGGCAATCATTCTGACCAAAATTCATGAAGATCAATTGAAAAATACAGCCTCTATCGCATACACAAGGTTTTTCTTTGATTTGACCTAGTGACCTAGTTTTTGACTCCAGATGACCCATTTTCGAACTTTGCCTTGATTTCATCAAGGTAATCATTCTGACAAAATTCCATGAAGATCAGTTGAAAAATACAGCCTCTATCGCATACACAAGGTTTTTCTTTGATTTGACCTAGTGACCTACTTTCGAACTTGGCCTAGATTTCATCAAGGTTATCATTCTGACCAAAATTCACGAAGATCAATTGAAAAATACAGCCTCTATCGCATACACAAGGTTTTTCTTTTATTTGACATAGTGACCTACTTTTTGATCCAAGATGACCCATTTTCAAACTCGGCCTAGATTTCATCAAGATAATCATTTTGACAAAATTTCATGAAGATCAGTTGAAAAATACAGCCTCTATCGCATACACAAGCTAAATGTTGACGGACAGACAGACGACAGACAGACAACAGACAGACGACAGACAGACAGACGCCGGACATCGAGTGATCAGAAAAACTCACCTGAGCATTGCTCAGGTGAGCTAAAAATGTACCAGAATCGTAAAGTCATCACATATGAAAACAATGCATTTAGTGTAATGTTTTTTATGCAAGAATAGCGACAATACACGTTTGTTTTGTGTATTAACGTCTGCAGAAGCCCTTGGGATATGTTTGTGACCTCGACCTTTAACCAACGGCAACGCTGACGCCGGGGCGAGTGCAATAGTTCTAGTTTTTCTTCGAAAAGTTGAGCAAAAACAACATGTATTTCTTAATTTTTTTGGGAATTGGGACAGTTTTAAGATTTTCTAAAATATATCTTTTGGCTTCAATAGCAACCAGAATCGCGTATGGATGACCTAGCTCCAAAGGAATCTGTAAGGGACCACCAAAAGAACATTCCTAGTACGAAGATTTTTGGTTCAGTGGTTTAGTAGATGTTCTTGAAAGAACTTGTGGACAACAGACCATAGACATCTAATGATCCTAAAAGCCAAACATAAGCACTTTATGCTTAGGTGAGCTAAATAAAAACAGGCATATCGTACAGCTAAAATATGCAATATCTGTAAGATATGCTCTAGTTTTCACATCTTTAAGTTTTCTTATGTTTAATGACAGTTCTGTTGTGTTTGTGCCTTTCCAGAGGAAGACATTTCAGCCCCTACTGCAATGTCACAAACAATCTATACACAACAACAGGCATTGTGTCATTAGGGACAGTACTGAATATAGTGGCCAAGATGAGATGCTTTCAACTTTATGCTTTTTAGACAAGTTTGGATTTCCTGGTAATATCAAGACATCATGTTCTACTTTCTCTTTACCAAATTCCAAACAGTATAAGTACTGTGATACCACAGAACCCCAGCCAAAACTGTTTTTTTCCTACCTGACAATTTGATTTTGTCTTCTGCTGCAGTTTTTTTAGATGTTCATCTCCCAGGTTGCAGATTGTCTCTACAGTTTCTAAACCCCATGGAAACTTGTACTGTATACGTCTACCTGACAATACGGCGCTGTTCTCTTCCATGTTAGACAGAGTGAAATCTGAGGAGTTGTAGGATAACTGAAATTACCAAATATTCAATACCAAACTAGCTATTGCCCTCTGTAATACAAAACAAATTTCTTAAACAACACACCAGGTCAATGCATAATCACATCTGCAGCATAACCCAAATGTTTTACAATCATAATAATGCTACTTATCAATGCTGTATTTAGTTTTATTATACACCTAAAAACTTACTGTCTGAAATACAACAGTTTCTGTATTTCACTTAATAAATAAAAAAATTTATAGCAAAAGAGTGCTTTAACACTATTTATACATGATGGGCGGTTATACGTTGGGCGTAATAATTGGGCGCAGCCCGAGTGAAATTATTTGTATGATGTATTACCGCCTGAGTGTATAAATAGTGTTAAAACACTCTTTTGCTATAAATTATTTCGATTTTAATATGCCCTTAATCTAAAACAGTAGATAAAGTAAAGAAGCCCTCTTTCTTGGTCGCAACAAAAACTGCACGTTAACGTGACGTCATTCTACTAAGAGTGTTTTAACAGAGACAAGCATATTAGAATAATCAATACAAAACCCTGTATTCAACTGCCATTGGATACAGAAAAATATTCAATGGCGGGACTACTTGTCTTCAGGGATGTGGCTGCTCACTGGCCAAAAAGAGGAAATCAGAGGATACTGCCTACAGCTTTTAACAATATTAAAATTTTTGCAGATATGTATCTGACCAAATCTGATAATATTTATTTCTTATTTCAAACTGTTCTGTTCAAAAAGAAGAAATCAGCTAAAAAGAGGAAAGATCACATCCCTTTGTCTTAGTTGCAGAATTCCATGTATCAAAAAGTTCACCGTTTCAAAAACTTTCAGTGTTCGCGCTGCCAATCGACATTATCGCCAAATGGCGATTATTTTATTCAAAAGTCGATTAAAACGCAATTTTTGGCGATAGAAAATGGCGATTAATTAATAAAAATGCTACAAAAAATATTGCAAAAAATTGTCCATAAACAGCTGGAACATACATAGTTTTATCGACAAAAACGTGTGAAGTCGGTAGCAGCAAGTGTATTTGCCCAGAGGTATAACTACTCCCTCTAAACGGGGACTTTGACATGCTTAATTGAACACAGTCTGCTGTTTATTAAGTGGCCAGTAATTATCGGCAATTAGCCTGACACCTCGTGCCAGTTTTGTTGTTCACAGTTTGATCTCGGTTGGAGATACCTCTCGATCTTTAATGAGTATCATAATATCTATGATTTTTTTTTATATTTCTTTCATCAAAATATTAAATTTATATGAAATTAAAATTGTTTATGAAACAAGAGGGCCATAATGGCCCTATATCGCTCACCTGTTATCATTGCACTTAAAAACAAGAAGGTCAAAAAATCATAATCAAGATCAATCAAAAGAATTATGAGAAAATGTAGTTGAAATTTTCTTAAAGTTACTTCAAATAAAATTATTTTCAAATCAGGCCAGTAGTTTCATACAAGGTTTTCTGTATAGCCATATGGGAAAATGAGCCCCTCCCCCAGGCGGCCACTTTTTCAATGAATCAAAATTATTTGAAGGAATTTGGTAGAGGGTCACCCAAGAAATATTTGTGTAAAATTATTTTGAAAACGGACCAGCAATTTCTGACAAAAAGATTTTCAAAGTTCTATATAAGCATATAGGGAAAATAAGCAAAACCCCTTGGGGCCATGTTTTTGCTGAATCAAAATTATTTGAAGGAATATAGTAGAGGATCACCCTAGGAACACTAGTCTTGTGTAAAATTGTTTTGAAGTCAGTTTTCTACATAGCCATAAGTCCAAAGGACAGGAACAAAGGGAAGAAATTTAACCAAAAAAACCCCAAAAATTCTTACAAGGTACAGATATATCAAAATACACCTAAAACTTGGAGGTAACATCCATGTTGTACCACAGAAAAGTGGTCTCGGCCAATAATAAAAAAGTTACTAAATAAGCTATTTATAGTAACATAAAAGGGAAGTGATTAAAAAACAATTACTGTAAGTGAACAAAAGAAGGATCTGCCAAATAACAACAAGAGCACTGCAATGCAACACAAATGCAGACCAATATACACACAAAACAAAGCCATATGACTTTTGACCCCTAAGTGTGACCTTGACCTTGAAGTGAGCCATCCGAAACATGCGCTCTGCACGTCATTTCGATGAGGTGAACATTTGTGTCAGGTTTCTTTGAAGTCCTTCAAGGGGTTCAAGAATTACAGAACGGAAGGGAAATTGCTAACCAACAAACAGACAGACAGACGGACACCGAGGCAATAACGTAATACGCCCCTTCAGGCGTATTACAAAACGGAATCGAGATCTTTATAATGGTGATACAAGTTGTGTGCAAGTTTGGTTAAAATCAAATCATAAATGAAGGTGCTATTGTGCAGACAAGGCCAAAATAGCTAATTCTGGCCCTTTCAGGGGCCATAACTCTGGAACCCATTATGGGATCTAGCCGGTTCAAGAAAGGAACCGAGGTCTTATGGTGACACAAGTTTTGTGCAAGTTTGATTAAATTCAAATCATAAATGAAGCTGCTATTGTGCAGACAAGGTCAAAGTAGCTAATTCTGGCCCTTTCAGGGGCCATAACTCTGGAGCCCATAATGGAATCTGGCCAGTTCAAGAAAGGAACCAAGATCTTGTGGTGATACAAGTTGTGTGCCAGTTTGTATAAAATCAAATCATAAATGAAGCTGCTATTGTGCAGACAAGGTCAAAATAGCTAATTTTGGCCCTTTCAGGGGCCATAACTCTGGAACCCATAAAGGAATCTGGCCAGTTCAAGAAAGGAACCAAAATCTTGTGTAGATACAAGTTGTGTGCAAGTTTGGTAAAAATCAAATCATAAATGAAGCTGCTATTGTGCAGACAAGGTAAAAATAGCTAATTTTGGCCCTTTCAGGAGCCATAACTCTGGAACCCATAATGGGGTCTGGCCAGTTCAAGAAAGGAACGCACAGACGACGGACGACGGGTGATCACAAAAGCTCATCTTGTCACTATGTGACAGGTGAGCTAAACAAGAGGGCCATGATGGCCCTATATCGCTCACCTGTTATCATTGCACTTGAGGACAAGAAGGTCCTCAGAAAAAATGTCTAAGTCCAAAGGACAGGAACAACAAAGGGAAGAAATTTAACCAAAAAGAAAAAAATATTCTTACAAGGTATAGATATGTCAAAATACACCTAAAAATTGGAGGTACCATCCATGTTGTACCACAGAAAAGTGGTCTCGGTTTTTCCCTACGGCCAATAATAAAAAAGTTACTAAAAATAAGCTATTTATAGTAATCTAAAAGGGAAGTAATTAAAAAAAAATAATATTGTAAGTGAACAAAAGAAGGATCTGCCAAATATATCTGTTGACATAAATGAAATTTCAGATCAGTATCTTCATTAGTTATGGAGATATACCCATTTTAATTTGAAATAAAGGGAGGTAATTTGACATAAAATCAGTTCATAGTTATCTACTCTGATTGTCTCAGTCCAACTAATAACAATAATGAAATTTCAAATAAGTCCTATACGTACTTACTGATATAAATCCATTTTGATTACAATCAGGGGAGGTAATCAGATATAAAATAACTCTAGAACCTACAATTGGATCTGATTTGTCATGGAATCCAAGATTTATTGTTGTTGAAGATATTTTGGAAGTTTGTATCAAATAAAACCATAAATGAAGTCTCTATATGGCTGCAAAAGGCAAAATAGCCAATTTTGGACCTTTAAGGGGCCATAACTCTGGAACCCATGAGGGAATCTGGCCAGTTGAAGAAAGGAAGCAAGATCTTGTGGTGATACAAGTTGTGTGCAACTTTGGTTAAAATCAAATTATAAATGAAGCTGCTATTGTGCAGACAAGGTCAAAATAGCTAATTTTGGCCCTTTCAGGGGCCATAACTCTGGAACCCATTATGGGATCTAGCCGGTTCAAGAAAGGAACCGAGGTCTTATGGTGACACAAGTTTTGTGCAAGTTTGATTAAATTCAAATCATAAATGAAGCTGCTATTGTGCATAATTCTGGCCCTTTCAGGGGCCATCACTCTGGAACCCATAATGGAATCTCGCCAGTTCAAGAAAGGAACCAAGATCTTATGGTGATACAAGTTGTGTGCAAGTTTGGTTAAAATAAAATCATAAATGAAGCTGCTATTGTGCAGATAAGGTCAAAATAGCTAATTCTGGCCTTTTCAAGGGCCATAACTCTGGAACCCATAATGGAATCTGGTTAGTTCAAGAAAGGAACCAAGATCTTATGGTGATACAAGTTGTGTGCCAGTTTGGTAAAAATCAAATTATAAATAAAGCTGCTATTGTGCAGACAAGGTCAAAATAGCTAATTTTGGCCCTTTCAGGGGCCATAACTCTGGAACCCATAATGGGATCTGGCCAGTTCAAGAAAGGAACCGTGATCTTATGGTGATACAAGTTGTGTACAAGTTTGGTTAAAATAAAATCATAAATGAAACCACTATTATGCAGACAAGAAAATGTTGACGCACGCACGCACGGACGGACTGACGACGGACGAAGGGTGATCACAAAAGCTCACCTTGTCACTATGTGACAGGTGAGCTAAAAACAAAACAAACAAGAGGGCCATGATGGCCCTATATCGCTCACCCGAGTACCACTGCTTTCGCCAAAAACAAAAAGAAAAAATTCTTACATGGTACAGATATGTCAAAATACACCTAAAAATTGGCGGTACCATCCATGTTGTACCACAGAAAAGTGGTCTCAGTTTTTCCCTATGGCCAATAATAAAAAAAGTTACTAAATAAGCTATTTATAGTAACATAAAAGGGAAGTAATAAAAAATATATTGTAAGCAAGCCAAAGAAGGATCTGCCAAATAAAAACAAGAGCACCGCAAGGCAACGCAAATGCAGAGCAATATTCACATAAAACAAAGTCATATGACCTTTGATCCCTAAGTGTGACCTTGACATTGAATTTAGCAATCCGAAACCAGCTCTGCACATCCTTTCTATGTGTGAACATTTGTGTCAGGTTTCTCTGAAATCCATCAAGGGGTTCAAAAGGTAACACAGCGGAAGTGAAACTGCAAACCAACACACAGACAGACAGACGGACTCCGAGGCGATAACAAAATACGTCCCTGCGGGCGTATAAAAAAGAATCGAGATCTTATGGTGATACAAGTTGTGTGCAAGTTTGGTTAAAATCAAATCATAAATGAAGCTGCTATTGTGCAGACAAGGTCAAAATAGCCAATTTTGGCCCTTTCAGGGGCTATAACTCTGGAACCCATTAAGGGATCTGGCGGGTTCAAGAAAGGAACCAAGATCTTATGGTGACACAAGTTTTGTGCAAGTTTGGTAAAAATCAAATCATAAATGAAGCTGCTATTGTGCAGACAAGGTCAAAATAGCTAATTTTGACCCCTTCAGGGGCCATAATTCTAGAACCCATAATGGAATCTTGCCAGTTCCAGAAAGAAACAAAGATCTTATGGTGATACAAGTTGTCTGCAAGTTTGGTAAAAATCAAATCATAAATGAAGCTGCTATTGTGCAGACAAGCTCAAAATAGCTAATTTTGGGCCTTTCAGGGGCCATAACTCTGGAACCCATAATGGAATCTTGCCAGTTCCAGAAAGGAACCAAGACCTTATGGTGATACAAGTTGTGTGCAAGTTTGGTTAAAATAAAATCATAAATGAAGCTGCTATTGTGCAGACAAGGTCAAAATAGCTATTTTTGGGCCTTTCAGGGGCCATAACTCTGGAACCCATACGGGATCTGGCCAGTTCAAGTAAGGAACCGAGATCTTATGGTGATACAAGTTGTGTGCAAGTTTGGTTAAAATAAAGTCATAAATGAAACCACTATCGTGCAGACAAGAAATTGTTGACGGACGCACGGATGGACGACGGACGACGGACGAAGGGCAATCACAAAAGCTCAATCTGGCCAGTTCCAGATAGGAGTCAAGATCTTATGGTGATACAAGTTGTGTGCAAGTTTGGTAAAAATCAAATCATAAATAAGGCTGCTATTGTGCAGACAAGCTCAAAATAGCTAATTTTGGGCCTTTCAGGGGCCATAACTCTGGAACCCATAATGGAATCTGGCCGGTTCCAAAAAGGAACCAAAATCTTATGGTGATACAAGTTGTATGCAAGTTTGGTAAAAATCAAATCATAAATAAAGCTGCTATTGTGCAGACAAGCTCAAAATAACTTACTTTGGCCCTTTCAGGGGCCAACACTCTGGAACCCATACGGGATCTGGCCAGTTCAAGTAAGGAACCGAGATCTTATGGTGATACAAGTTGTGTGCAAGTTTGGTTAAAATAAAGTCATAAATGAAACCACTATCGTGCAGACAAGAAATTGTTGACGGACGCACGGATGGACGACGGACGACGGACGAAGGGCAATCACAAAAGCTCACCTTGTCACTATGTGACAGGTGAGCTAAAAACAACAAAACATTATTCCTGTTTGTTTAATAAATAAATACTGTTTTATGACTGAACTGAAGATGCATAAATGTTTGATTATTCAAAGCCTATGATAAACATGAATAATAATAATTGAAAAACAAGAGGGCCATGATGGCCCTATATCGCTCACCTGTTATCATTGCACTTGAGGACAAGAAGGTCCTCAGAAAAAATATCTAAGTCCAAAGGACAGGAACAACAAAGGGAAGAAATTTAACCAAAAAGAAAAAAAATTCTTACAAGGTATAGATATGTCAAAATACACCAAAAAATTGGAGGTACCATCCATGTTGTACCACAGAAAAGTGGTCTCGGTTTTTCCCTACGGCCAATAATAAAAAAGTTACTAAAAATAAGCTATTTATAGTAACGTAAAAGGGAAGTAATTAAAAAAATAAATATTGTAAGTGAACAAAAGAAGGAGCTGCCAAATATATCTGTTGACATAAATGAAATTTCAGATCAGTATCTTCATTAGTTATGGAGATATACCCATTTTAATTTGAAATAAAGGGAGGTAATTTGACATAAAATCAGTCCATAGTGATCTACCCTGATTGTCTCAGTCCAACTAATAACAATAATGAAATTTCAAATAAGTCCTGTAAGTACTTACTGATATAAATCCATTTTGATTACAATCAGGGGAGGTAATCAGATATAAAATAACTCTGGAACCTATGATTGGATCTGATTTATCATGGAATCCAAGATTTATTGTTGTTGAAGATATTTTGGAAGTTTGTATCAAATAAAACCATAAATGAAGTCTCTATATGGCTGCAAAAGCCAAAATAGCCAATTTTGGACCTTTAAGGGGCCATAACTCTGGAACCCATTATAGGATCTGGCCGGTTCAAGAAAGGAACCAAGATCTTATTATGACACAAGTATTGTGCAAGTTTGATTGAATTCAAATCATAAATGAAGCTGCTATTGTGCAGACAAGGTCAAAAAAGCTAATTCTGGGTCTTTCAGGGGCCATCACTCTGGAACCCATAATGTAATCTCGCCAGTTCAAGAAAGGAACCGAGATCTTATGGTGATACAAGTTGTGTGCCAGTTTGGTTAAAATAAAATCATAAATGATGTTGCTATTGTGCAGACAAGGTCAAAATAGCTAATTTTGGCCCTTTCAGGGGCCATAACTCTGGAACCCATAATGGGATCTGGCCAGTTCAAGAAAGGAACCGTGATTTTATGGTTATACAAGTTGTGTGCAAGTTTGGTTAAAATAAAATCATAAATGAAACCTCTATCGTGCAGACAAGAAATTGTTGACGCACAAAAATAGCAAATTCTGGCCCTTTAAGGGACAATAACTCTAGAACCCATGATGGGATCTGGCCAGTTTTTGAAAGGAACTGAGATATCATGCCAATACATGTTTTGTACAAGACTGATCAAAATTGCTTGCAAAATGTGGTCTCTATCTTGTTCACAAGAAATTGTGGACGGACGGACGATGGACGAAGGGTGATCACAAAAGCTCATCCTGTCACTATGTGACAGGTGAGCTAAAAAGATTAAATAGTTATAATGTTTTATGTTTTTTATTGAAATGCGAAAGCGCACGTGAATAACACGCACGCCAAGTTTGTCTATTAATTTTTACCCTGAAAAAAAAAAGAGGCTATTAATTTATAATGGCCAGGGCTAGCACTGACTTTTCTGATAAATAGAAATAGGTTATGTATATGATAAAAAGGTCATTAAAGCAGTACCTTCAACTGCAATAATGCATTCTGTTCCCATGGATTTTACCAGACTGGGTCATACTTGGCACCTCTTGTGATCCACACCTGGCAAAATCCACTAAAGCTGACTACAACACTGCAGATCAAGGTAATGTTATCCTATCATATCAAGTTATAACTTATACCAATATACCTGGGTTTGTATTCTGGAAATCTACAAATGTAAATAGCTTCTTTTTTTTTTTTTAGATCTATCAAAATCAATCATCTTACTTAAATTAGTGGGACATTTATTACATAATCTCTTATGAAATACTGAGAAATACTTTTATGAAATATAATCAGGCCTTCCAGCATGGCCTTGCAAAAAAGTAGGAGAAAAGTATGAGGTCCCTACACAAAAAAGTAGGAAAAACAGGAGGTTTGAGGACAAACAAGTGCTGTCACTAATGGTGACAAATGCCCCCGCATCACCTTGACCTTTGACCTGGTGATCCCAAAGTCAGTAGGGGTGGTGTACTCAATAAATACTATCAGCATGTGAAGTTTGAAGGTCCTGGGTGAAGTGGTTGGCATGTAAAGTGCCTTCATGCAGAAAGTTAATGTTGGCCCCTGTGACCTTGATCTTTGACCTGGTGATCCCAAAGTCAGTAGGAGTGGTGTACTCAATAAGTACTATCATCACGTTAAGTTTGAAGGTCCTGGGTGCAGTGGTTCGCAAGTAAAGTGCCTTCATGCAAAAAGTTAACGTTGGCCCCTGTGACCTTGACCTTTGACCTGGTGACCCCAAAGTCAGTAGGGGTAGTGTACTCAATAAGTACTATCAGCATGTGAAGTTTGAAGGTCCTGGGTGCAGTGGTTCGCGAGTAAACTGCCTTCATGCAAAAAGTTAACGTTGGCCCCTGTGACCTTGACCTTTGACCTGGTGACCCCAAAGTCAGTAGGGGTAGTGTAATCAATAAGTACTATCAGCATGTGAAGTTTGAAGGTCCTTGGTGCAGTGGTTTGCGAGTAAAGTGCCTTCATGCAAAAAGTTAACGTTGGCCCCTGTGACCTTGACCTTTGACCTGGTGACCCCAAAGTCAGTAGGGTTGGTATACTCATAAAATACTATCAGCATGTAAAGTTTGAAGGTCCTGGGTGAAGTGGTTCGCGAGTAAAGTGCCTTCATGCAAAAAGTTAATGTTGGCCCCTGTGACCTTGATCTTTGACCTGGTGATCCCAAAGTCAGTAGGAGTGGTGTACTCAATAAGTACTATCATCATGTGAAGTTTGAAGGTCCTGGGTGCAGTGGTTCGCGAGTAAAGTGCCTTCATGCAAAAAGTTAACGTTGGCCCCTGTGACCTTGATCTTTGACCTGGTGACCCCAAAGTCAGTAGGGGTGGTGTACTCAGTAAGTACTATCAGCACGTGAAGTTTGAAGGTCCTGGGTGCAGTGGTTCGCGAGTAAAGTGCCTTCATGCAAAAAGTTAACGTTGGCCCCTGTGACCTTGACCTTTGACCTGGTGACCCCAAAGTCAGTAGGGATGGTTTACTCAATAAGTACTATCAGCACGTGAGGTTTGAAGGTCCTGGGTGCAGTAATTGACAAGTAAAAGGCCTTCATGCAAAAAGTTAACGTTGGCCCCTGTGACCTTGACCTTTGACCTGGTGAACCTAAAGTCAGTAGGGGTGGTATACTCAATAAGTACTATCAGCATGTGAAGTTTGAAGGTCCTGGGAGCAGTGGTTCGCAAGTAAAGTGCCTTCATGCCAAAAGTATCGTTGTGACGAACGAACGAACGAACAAACGGAGAGTTGAAAACTAGTATGCCTCCCTTCGGGGGCATAAAAAGTAGGAAAAGTAGGTTATAAACATAAAATTTGCACTGCTTACCTTAACAGCAGATAATACTACACCTAAACTGGCCCGGAACCAGAAATTTTTGACTGGGACGGGGCACCAGTCTAGAACGACCAAGGTGCATGCGGGTAGGTATTGGATGGGGGCGCCTTCGCCATGTTAGGGTGGGCCAGGGGGGTCTCCCCCAGGATTTGTTTTGAAATACATGTAAGAAATGGTGGCCTCTGATGCATTTACTGGTGGCTGTACTCTCCTTATTTTAGGGGGGTCAGGGGGTCTCCCTGTGGAAATTTTTGAAATACAGGCATGAAACAAGCAAATTCGATGAATTGGTATCCCCCGCCGAAAGGGTTTGTGGTGAGGAATGGCAAAAAGATATATCCGGCAAAAAGTTAAGGATGTTAATAAGAAGCAAATAATTTCATTAGTCAAAATCAATTTAACAGAAAACAAATGTTTAATTAAAGAGTACATAATAAATGTATGATACTTTGATCCTGACTAAAGAATTTATTTTGAATGGGATATGCTTACTGTAATAAGGTTAGCTTTTAAAATTAAATGCAGTTAATTGAAATGTGAGCTTGAAGTTTAACTGGAATGAAATATTGACTCTGAGTGGTTTGGCACCAGGTGTTGCTGTTTTACATGTACATTTGAACTTAAAAGATCGGATGTCCTTAAGAGAACACAGGTAAGATATCTTGAACATGGCTGAGGGCAAGGTTTGTGCAGTCACAACTTAACATGTTGAAGGTTTGAACATTTAAAAAAAAAAAAAAGGAATGGAAATATATATTTTTTTAGGGGGTGGGGGTGCAGGGGAACGAGAGAGGAAACAAAATTTCACATGTTGATTATAAATATTGATTGAAAATTAAAAATAATAAAAAAAAAAGGTAAAAGGGTGAAGTTGGAGGGGGGGCAGAGGATGCATGATCAGTGGTGGGCATGACTGGGTGGAGAAGTGAGGTGGGGGAATGGTACAACTTGGAAGGTTTGAAAAAAAATCTAAAATAAGAAATGAAAAAAAAAAAAAAAATTTGGGAGGTTGGGGGGGGAGGGGGGTTGGGAGGGGGAGGGGGTGTGACCAAGGCAAGTGGGTGACCAGGTGTGGGTGCGCAACTTCACATGTTTATAATAAATGTTCACAGAAAAGAATGAAAGAAATTTAATGAAATTCTGCCAAATGGTAAGTTTGTTATGTACAAATATGTTGATTTTTAGACAATTAAAGGGCAATAACTCTGAAGTTACAAAAAGAAATCCGTCCAAAATTGTCTGTGCACAACCACATTATAGTGCTCTAAATTCTGTTAAAGTTTCATAGTTCTAGGTCAAATATATCAAAAGTTATGATGCAGAAATTGGCATATCTATAGATCTATAGTACCCTAAACTTCTAAGGGCCATAACTCTGGTGTTACTTGGGCAATCTGTCTGAAACTTGATGGGCCCCATAACCTCATAGTGGTGAACATGTATATGAAGTTTGTTTGAAAAAAATCTAAAGTAAGGAATGAATTTTTTTTTTTTTTTTTTGGGGGGGGGGGGGGGGGGGGGGGGGGGGGGGGGGGGGGGGGGGGGGGGGGGGGGGGGGGGGGGGGGGGGGGGGAGGTGTGTGATCAAGGTAAGGGGGTGACCAGGTGTGGGTACACAACTTCACATGTTTACAATAAATGTTCATGGAAAAGAATGAAAGAAATTTAATGAAATTCTACCAAATGGTAAGTTTGCTATGTACAAATATGTGGATTTTTATACAATTAAAGGGCAATAACTCTTAATTTACAAATAAATCCAAATGAAATTGTGTGTACACAACTACATTATGGTGATCTAAATTCTGTTTAAGTTTCATAGTTCTAGGTCAAATATATCAAAAGTTATGATGCAGAAATTGCCATATTTATAGTACCCTATATAGTTAACACTAGAAACTTCTAAGGGCCATAACTCTGGTGTTACTTGGGCAATCTGACTGAAACTTGACGGGCCGCAAGAACTCATTGTGGTGAACATGTATATGAAGTTTTAAATAAATATTCCCAACCATTTCCTAGATATGGCTCCGGACGGACGGACGGAAAGACGGACGGAAGGACGGACGGACGGACAACGCCAAAACTATATCCCTCCGACTTTCGTCGGGGGATAATAATGGGCTCTGGTGCATTTTTAGGTCTAAATTTTGAGGTAATGGAGGGGTTATATTCCCCTCTTGATGTGGGGGTGGGGGTCAGGGGGCATTCCCCCTTGAAAATTCTGAAAAACAGGGGTATGAAATGGTGGCCTCTGGTGCTTTTCTGGGTCTAAATTTTGAGAAAAAATTATTCCTTTGCCAAATTAGTAGGGTGCATCTTTGATGAATATAGGTCACTTCTCAGCCCGGCCCTGGACCATGGCCTGTGCACTGGCAACTCAATGATGACCACAGATGTCTTGACTGGCAGTTTCTGTGCTTGAATCAGTGTGCCCATATGGTTTGGTAGGATTATAGGTACCTTGGTATGAGGCAATGTATTGCAGGAGGTACCAAATGGCTCCAGAAACTGCCAGCAACACATCAAGAGTCCATTATCTGCAAATATAACTACTGAAAAGGCTGTTTCCTCCCCCCCCCCCCCCCCCCCCCCCCCCCCGTTTTTTTGTCAAGCAAAAAAGTAGAAGTAGGAGGTTTTCATCAAAAAGTATGAGGCATTTAAACAAAAGGACCATGATGGTCCTGAATTGCTCACCTGTCCCCACATGAACTGAGTATGACGTCGTTTTTTCTATTATTTGACATAGTGACCTAGTTTTTGAGCTCATGTGACCTAGTTCTGAACTTGACCTAGATATCATCAAGATAAAAATTCTGACCAATTTTTATGAAGATCCATTGAAAAATATGGCCTCTAGAGAGGTCACAAGGTTTTGCTATTATTTTACATAATGACCTAGTTTTTAAAGGCATGTGACCCAGTTTTGTACTTGACCTAGATATCATCAAGGTGAACATTCTCACCAATTTTCATGAAGACCTCATGAAAAATATGGCCTCCAGAGAGGTCACAAGGTTTTTCTATTTTTAGACCTACTGACCTAGTTTTTGACCGGATGTGACCCAGTTTTGAACCTGACCTAGATATCATCAAGGTGAACATTCTCACCAACTTTCATGAAGATCCATTGAAAAATATGGCCTCTAGAGAGGTCAAAAGGTTTTTCTATGTTTAGACCTAGTGACCTAGTTTTTGACCATAGTTGACCTGGTTTCAAACTTGACCTAGATATCATCAAGATGAACATTCAGACCAACTTTCATACAGATCCCATGTAAAATATGGCCTCTAGAGTGGTCACAAGGTTTTTTATTATTTGACCTACTGACCTAGTTTATGATCGCATGTGACCCAGTTTCAAACTTGACCTAGATATTATCAAGATGAACATTTTGACCAATTTTCATGCAGATCCCATGAAAAATATGACCTCTAGTGAGGTCACAAGGTTTTTCTATTATTTGACCTACTGACCTAGTTTTGGACCGGACGTGACCCAGTTTCAAACTTGAACTAGACATCATCAAGATGAACATTCTGACCAATTTTCATGCAGATCCCATGAAAAATATGACCTCTAGAGAGGTCACAAGGATTTTCTATTATTTGACCTACTGACCTAGTCTTTGACCGCAGTTGACCCAGTTTCGAACTTGACCTAGATATCATCAAGATGAACATTCTGATCAAATTTCATGCATATCCCATGAAAAATACGGCCTCTACATAGGTCACAAGGATTTTCTATTATTTGACGTACTGACCTAATTTTGGACTGGACGTGACCCAGTTTCGAGCTTGATCTAGATATCATCAAGATGAACATTCTGACCATTTTTTATGCAGATCCATTGAAAAATATGACCTCTAGAGAGGTCACAAGGATTTTCTATTATTTGACCTACTGGCCTAGTTTTTGACCGCAGTTCACCCAGTTTCGAACTTGACCTAGATATTATCAAGATGAACATTCTGACCAATTTTCATGCAGATCCCATGAAAAATATGACCTCTAGAGAGGTCACAAGGTTTTTCTATTATTTGACCTACTGACCTAGTTTTTGACCGAACCTGACCCAGTTTCGAACTTGACTTAGATATCATCAAGGTGAACATTCTCAACAATTTTCATGAAGATCCATTGAAAAATATGGCCTTTAGAGAGGTCACAAGGTTTTTCTATTTTTAGACCTACTGACCTAGTTTTTGACTGCACGTGACCCAGTTTCGAACTTGACCTAGATATTATCAAGGTGAACATTCTGACCAGCTTTCATAAAGATCCCATGAAAAATGTAACCTCTAGAGTGGTCACAAGCAAAAGTTTAAGCACGCACGAACGCACGCACGCAAGGATGACGGACGCTGCGCGATCACAAAAGCTCACCTTGTCACTATGTGACAGGTGAGCTAAAAAGTAGGAAAATGTAGGAACGCCAGAAGGCCTGTATAATATATATAATTATAGAGATTAGATTTTCATTCATTCATTCATTCATTCATGCATGCATGCATGAAAGCGTTTCATAAAACATAATACCGGTAATAGGATGTATGCAAAACAACACAAAAATGGTAATAACAAGAGGGCCATAATGGCCCTATATCGCTCACCTGTCATCATTGCACTTAAGGACAAGAAGGTCAAAAAATCATAATCAAGATCAATCAAAAGAATCATGAGAAAATGATAATAGTTGAAATTTTCTTAAAGGTACAGATATGTCAAAATACACCTACAAATTGGAGGTACCATCCATGTTGTACCACAGGAAAGTGGTCTCAGCTTTTCCCTATGGCCAATAATAACAAGAGCACCGCTTTGCGGGTGCTGACGCTCATCTGATTTTTTTTGTGTAATAGAAATATTGTCCTACCCATGATTTTCTAAGTCTAAAAAGGGCCATCATTCTTACAAAAAGCAGAATAGAGTTATGTTTCTTGATGTACAGTGTCCACTTATGATGGTGAAAAACTGTTGCAAGTTTTAAAGCAATAGCTTTGATAGTTTATGAGAAAAGTTGACTTAAACATAATACTCAACCAAGAAAATGATTTTCTAAGTCCAAAAGGGCAATAATTATTGCAAAAAGCAGGATGGAGTTATGTTGCTTGCTGTACAGGGTCAGCTTATGATGGTGAACAAGTGTTGCAAGTTTCAAAGCAATAGCTTAGATAGTTTAAGAGAAAAAGTTGCCCTTTAAACATAAAAACTTAACCAAGAAATTGATATTTTCTAAGTCCAAAAGGGGCCATAAATCTTGCAAAAAGCAGGATGGAGTTATGTTTCTTGCTGTACAGGGTCAACTTATGATGGTGAACAAGTGTTGCAAGTTTTAAAGCAATAGCTTTGATAGTTTAGGATAAAAGCTGACCTAAACATAAAACTTAACCAAGAAAACTGATTTTCTAAGTCCAAAAGGGGCAATAAATCTTGCAAAAAGCAAGATGGAGTTATGTTTCTTGATGTACAGGGTCTGCTTATGATGGTGAACAAGTATTCCAAGTTTCAAAGCAATAGCTTTGATAGTTTAGGAGAAAAGTTGACCTAAACATAAAACTTAACCAAGAAATCTGATATTTTCTAAGTACAAAAGGGGCCATAAATCTTGCAAAAAGCAAGATGGAGTTATGTTTCTTGCTATACAGGGTCAGCTTATGATGGTGAACAAGTATTCCAAGTTTCAAAGCAATAGCTTTGATAGTTTAGGAGAAAAGCTGACCTAAACATAAAACTTAACCAGGCAACGCCGACGCAGACGCCGACGCCGACGCCGACAACCGCTCAAGTGATGACAATAACTCATCATTTTTTTTCAAAAAATCAGATGAGCTAAAAATGTTACTAAATAAGTTATTTATAGTAACATAAAAGGGAAGTAATTAAAACAAAAATAAAGAAGAATCTGCCAAATAAAAACAAGAGCACTGCAATGCAAGGCAAATGCAGAGCAATATACACACAAAACAAAGTCATATGACCTTTGACCCCTAAGTGTGACCTTGACCTTGAAGTGAGCCATCTGAAACATGCGCTCTGCACATCGTTTTGATGAGGTGAACATTTGTGTCAGGTTTCTTTGAAATGGAAGGGAAATTGCTAACCAACAGACAGACAGACGGACACCGAGGCGATAACATAATACGTCTCTTAGGGCGTATAAAAAGGAATCGAGATCTTATGGCGATACAAGTTGTGTGCAAGTTTGGTTAAAATCAAATCAAAAATAAAGCTGCTATTGTGCAGACAAAGTCAAAATAGCTAATTTTGGCCCTTTCAGGGGCCATAACTCTGGAACCAATTATGGGATCTGGCCAGTTCAAGAAAGGAACCAAGATCTTATGGTGACACAAATTTTTGTTCAAGTTTGATTAAATTCAAATCATAAATAAAGCTGCTATTGTGCAGACAAGGTCAAAATAGCTAATTCTGGCCGTTTCAGGGGCCATAACTCTGAAACCCATTACGGGATCTGGCCAGTTCAAGAAAGGAACCGAGATCTTATGGTGACACAAGTTTTTTGCAAGTTTGATTAAATTCAAATCATAAATGATGTTGCTATTGTGCAGACAAGGTCAAAATAGCTAATTTTGGCCCTTTCAGGGGCCATAACTCTGGAACCCATAATGGGATCTGGCCAGTTCAAGAACGGAACCAAGATTTTATGGTGATACAAGTTGTGTGCAAGTTTGGTAAAAATCAAATCATAAATAAAGCTGCTGATGTGCAGACAAGTTCAAAATAGCTAATTTTGGCCGTTTCAGGGGCCATAACTCTGGAACCCATAAGGGGATCTGGCCAGTTCAAGAAAGGAACCAAGATCTTATGGTGATATAAGTTGTGTGCAAGTTTGGTCAAAATAAAATCATAAATGAAACCATTATCGTGCAGACAAGAAATTGTGGACAGACGACTGACGGACGGACGACGGACGAAGGGCAATCACAAAAGCTCACCCTGTCACTACGTGACAGGTGAGCTAAAAACAAAGCACATTCATTTTAGCACATGAAAAAACATTAATATTTCAAATAGTTCTTACTTAATTTTTGTAATTAATTAATCTCATTATCAGATCAAATATACCGGCAAGCAAACATTTAAGATAGTCCGGGATATCAATAGACCATGCAAATTTGACGGCGTGCAAAATTTTTTAATTAACCGATACATTCTGACAACCTAAGGTGTGAAAAAATTTGACACCTCTGCTCGCAATTGCCAGATGCAACAAAGAGTAGATTAATACACTGGGACCAGATGTCATGCTCGAGCGATCGAGTTATCGATGCTCGACACAGCCATGGTAATTTCACATAGAAAATAGAGGGAAATCAGACGGGATCACATAAATTGCTTGAGCGAGCCTGGGTGCTCGAGTTGTTGATGCTCAAGCGAGCGGTGTTTCACTGTATAATGAAAGAAATTACCATGTTTTAAATCTTAAACATTAGAAAATAATCTATCTGGTGGGTTATTAGCAAAATTTAAAATTTGGGAGTGTGTAAATGATGTCATAAACAAACTAAAATAGCTGCCTCCATGATCAGCCATTTTCTTAAATTTCTAACTGCCATATCTTTTTCAACAGTGGATTATTTCACCATTTTACAAGGCTTGAGAATGGCTTCGATATGAAATCAACTTCTTGTCAGGCATTCCTTGCCCTTCAAACTTTGCTTTGATGACTGATAGAAACTACAAATAGATTGTGGCTAAACTTGTTCAGACAATTCAGTACTAATTAATGTATTTATATTACATGTAGTAAAATATTTTAACTCTTTGAATATTGTACCTATCTTTTTTAATTTAGCAAGGAATTTCTGGTCATGATAAAAGGAATTTTCTGACGACACATTTCAACAAGAGCACTGCAGCAATATACGCCCGAAGGTATGACCTTTGACCCCTAAGTGTGGCTTGACCTTGAAGCGAGCTTTCCGAAACATGCGCTCTGCATGTTGTCTCAATGTGGTGAACATTTGTGCCAAGTTTCTTTAAAATCCTTCAAGCAGTTCAAGAGTTACAGAGCAGACATGAAACAAAGTCATATGACTTTTGGCCCCTAAGTGTGACCTTGACCTTGAAGCGAGCCATCCAGAACATGCACTCTGCAAGTCATCTTGATGTGGTGAACATTTGTGTCAAGTTTCTTCAAAATCCTTGAAGGGATTCAAGAGTTAAAAAGCAGACTACAAATTGCTAATGGATAGATGGACAGACAGACGGACGTTCCTACATATATGTGGCTACTCTTTTGTTCTCTCTATTGTTCTTTTAGCCAGGTAAAAGGAATAAATAGCCAAATAAAAGCTTACGGAATGAATGACATCAAAGAACAAGCGCTGTCTGTAAGACAGCGCGCTCCACTATTCGGCGATTTGACAGTAAAATGAATTTATGTCTCACTAAGAGACCTCTACTTTCAAAGGAAGATACACCAAGTAATTATCTTATATTGTTGAGTTATGTCCAGAAAGCGAAGATTGTCAAAAAAACTTTAAGTATGAATGGGGTATAATTCTGTCAAAAATACAATTAGAGTTATAGGGATTGTAACCACACATGCAGATGATGATTATAAAACAAGAGCTGTCAGCGGACAGCGCGCTCGACTATTCTCAGTGCTTGATAGCATAATATAAGCTATGAGTAAAACTATAACATTACAATAAGCATATTCCAAGTCGAAAAGGGGCTAAAATTCAGTCAAAATGCTTGATAGAGTTGCCTCCTCCTTTTTACAGACTGGGGTCATGATGGTAAACAAGTATGCAAAATATCAAAGCAATATCTCAATGGACTTTGAAAATATTTGGGGTGGTACGCAAACTTTAACATTTATTCTAAGTTGAAAAGGGGCCATAATTCAGTCAAAATGCTCGATAGAGTTGCCTCCTCCTTTTTACAGACTAGGGTCATGATGGTAAACAAGTATGCAAAATATGAAAGCAATAACTCAATGGACTTTGAAAATATTTGGGGTGGTACACAAACTTTAATATTTGTGTGACACTCACGCTCATGCTAACGCTCACGCCGGGGCGAGTAGGATAGCTCCCCTATTCTTCGAATAGTCGAGCTAATAACCTAAGTATAACACCTTGGTGATCTTGACCTTATGTATAATGAGCCCTGCCCCTGCACATACTTTGTTTGCATGCTGAACAATGTTAATGTGAAGTTACAGTAAAATATAAGCAATAGTAACAAAGAAAAACAAAGGTTGCCGAAAAACTTTAACCGAGAAAGCTCACGCCGACGCCAACACCAGGTGAGTAGAATAGCACCCCTATTCTCTGAATAGTGGAGCTAAAAAGTACAGTTACCTATTGTTCCTATAGCCACCTAAGTATAAAAATGTGGGCTCGGACAGACGGACACCGGCATGATAACATAATACGTCCCTTCAGGCGTATAAAAATTGATGTCACAACCATGGAAATTCTTTCTGAATGTTATCAAATGAACTAACTGAGGAGAGCTGATAAAAGACAGAACAATTTGATCACAACAGAATCTGGGATTATATCTCACCTGTTTCCACCAAGAAAATCGAACATTAACGAGTTGATCATATGTTGTGTTTACAGATGCTTGAGGACAGAAATGTAGAAATGTGAAACACGTCTCTGGTCCAAAACTGTAAAATACAGAACAGAGAGCTCTGAATATATAGAAATGATGCCACTAAAATCATCATCGCCAAAAACCATCAACATCACCAATAGCAAAACTTAAGTCCATCCCCTGACCTTAACATTCTAACCGAAACTGCAGTGGTAGCCTAGTAGTAGAGCGTCCGCTTCTAGTGCGGGAGGTCGTGGGTTCACTCCCCAGCTGCGTCATACCAAAGACGTAAAAAAATGGTACTAGGTACTAGCAGTTTCCTCACTTGGCACTCAGCATTAATGGGATAGTGCTAGGACTGGTCAGCCCGGTGTCAGTATAATGTGACTGGGTGGGGTATCATGCCACGTGTCTACGGCGTGATATTCCAGTGAGGCAGCACTATAAAATTGGGCATTGTGCTCACTGCTACAAGTAGACACCGTCGTTTATATGACTGAAAAATTGTTGAAAAAGACATTAAACCCGAACACACACATACTTGACCTAACAAATGTACCATGATGGTGCTAAGGGGCTAACCTCATTGTGTTACACTTGTATGACTGAAGGGAGAATGTTCCATAGATAAACTGGAAAATTTGATACTATGGCAGCTATGGTTCTGAAGGATGGGATAGGCTAAGAAATATTTCTTACTTCCAGAGAGGTTTCAGATGTTCTGACTGAGAACTGAGATCAGCAGTACGAGAGCATACATGTGCTATAGAGAAAGGAATATGTTCATTCCGCAATGCTAACAACTGTGGGTAGTACTCCAGGGGATCTGTAAGCAGAAAAGTTAAGATAATGAATGTGAAACTAGATCTGTGTCCATAAGACACTGGTGCCCCCCACTTCCTGTCACTACAATATTTCATGACTCCATGAGATATATTCAACACAACTTTACAGCACTTTGTGAGTATTTTTCACAAAGTCAAGGACCTTAACAACTTTATATGCTATATAACAATCCTCTGTTTAATGACTCTTGCTGAAGTAAATTTTGGGATACATGTATGGGACACAAACTTTTATGCCCTAAATGCATATTTTTGACCATGTCATGGGCCATAAATCTGGTCTTGCAGGGCAAAATAATAAACAAGAGGGCCATGATGGCCCTATATCGCTCACCTGTGTACCATTGCTCTAAACGAAAAGTTTTGACATAGATCACATAGGCATACACTTTAAATATCATCAGGATAAGTATTTTCTTGTAACAGTCCCTTTTGACCTATGGGTCATGTACTAGTCATAGCCAATCTCCATACCAAGTTTGAGGGTCCTAGGCTCAAATGCTGCATTTTTGTACTAGCATGACTATTCCTTACCCTGGAAGACTTAAATAACATTTAAAACCAATCTCATTAGATGCTGCTGAGGTATATTCATTTACATAAAATAAAGGGAGGTAATTTGTCATAAATTCAGTCAAAAGTTATCTACCCCGATTGTCCGAGTCCATCTGATGGCATAAATGACATTTCAAATCAGTATCTTCATTGGTTACTGAGATACACCCATTTTAATTTGAAACAAAGGGAGGTAATTTGACATAAAATCAGTCCATAGTTATCTACCCTGATTGTCTCATTCCAACTAATAACAATAATGAAATTTCAAATGAGTCTTATAAATACTTACTGAGATAAATCCATTTTTATTAAAATCAGGAGAAGTAATCATGCATTGGTATATGCATGTAGAAGATACAGAGTACAAGCTTTAACAACAATATATTAGACTAGATGCCCACGGGCAACATGTCGAGCCCGTCAGCTGTCAAAATGACAGGGAGCTGCACACGACACTCTGTCGCATTGAGGCAAACATTTATGCCAAATAAAAAACAGATTGCAAAAAGTTACAATATAAGTTATTTGTAGTAACAACAAAGGGAAGTAAATTTAAAAAAAAAAAAATCCTTACCAGTAGAGATAGGTCAAAATACACCTCAAAATTGGATGTAACATGCATGTTGTACTACAGAGAAGTGGTCCTGATTTTTCCCTACGACCAGTAATGAAAAAGTTACAATATAAGCTATTTATAGTAACAACAAAGGGAAGTAATTCTAGGTTCTTGCACCTGGATGGCTTCCTCGTATGAAGAATTCAACGCCCTGAAAGAGGCCCAAAGCCACATAGGTGAACAGCAAGTGATTCAAAGTCAGCCAACTTAACAAATCAGCCACAGAGACCCCTAAGTACTTTTTGAGATACATGCAACATACATGCAACGACTTTAAGACCCTTTTTATGCATATTTTTGACTAAGTCAAAGGCCATACCTCTAGTGTAACTGTGTGAAATCCCAGTTTAAATCCCAGGGGCACAACTTCACATGCTCAATAACAATCCTGTGAGGTATGATGACTCTAGGTCAAATAGTTTCTGAGATATGCACAGCACAAATTCCACAGACAGACACACACACAGATGGTCGGACAAGGGCAACTTTCAGTGCCTCCAAAAGAAGACACAAATTCCACAGACAGTCACACACAGAGGGTAAGACAAGGGCAACTTTAAGTGCCTCCAAAAGAAGACACAAATTCCACAGACAGACACACACACACACAGATGGTCGGACAAGGGCAACTTTAAGTGCCTCCAAAAGATTTTGGAGGACATATAAAAGAGGAAATTTTTTATTCCTTATATAAAATAGTTCAGTGTATTTTCATATTAGAGCAGCATATATTGTAAATGATAAGCAAATTACCTGCCGGTACATCAATAAGAAAGGAGGATTCTGCTTTCGTTACCATCCTGTCAAGCCTGTAGCATACAATGACATAAGACTAACAAGAGGGCCAAGATGGCCCTAGGTTGCTCACCTGAGTAACACACCATAACAGTGTAAACATATTTGACTTAATGATTTCATAGAGACAAAATTAATATTCTGACCAATTTTCATCAAGACTGGACCAAAAATGTGGCCTCTTGAGTGTACACAAGCATTTTCTTCGATTTGACCCAGTGACCTAACTTTTTACCCCACATGACCCAGATTCAAACTTGTCCAAGATTTCATGAAAACAAACATTCTGACAGTTTCAGGAAGACTGGAGCAAAAATGTGGCCTCTCTTTTCCTTTGATTTGACCTACTGACCTAACTTTTGATCCTACATGACCCAGATTTGAACTCATTCAAGGCTTTATGATAACAAACATTATGACCAAGTTTTACGAAGATAGAATCCAAAATGTGCCCCCTGGAGTGTAAACAAGCTTATTCCTTGATTTCAATTCAAAGCATATTAAAATGAAATCTCGATATGGCTGAAAGGGCCAGTATAGAAAATTTTTCCCCTTTTAGGGGCAGTACCTCTAGAACCCATGACGGAATCTATAAAATGTCACTTCTATCGTGTTCACAAGGTAAAATTAACAACTTTTGGCTCTTTCAGAGGTCAATCAGGGACCATAACTCTGAAACCTATGATTGGATCTGCCCGATTTATCACGGAATCCCAAGATCTATTGTTGTTATATTTTGCAAGTTTGTATCAAATTAAACCATAAACGAAGTCTCTATATGGCTGCAAAAGCCAAAATAGCAATTTTTGGCCCTTTTAGGGGCCATAACTCTAGAACCCATGAAGGGATCTGGCCAGTTTCCGAAAGGAACCAAGATATTATGCCAATACAAGTTGTGTGCAAGTTTAATTAAAATCAATTGCAAAATAAGGTCTCTATCGTGTTCACAAGCCAAAAATAGCAAATTCTGGCCCTTTAAGGAGCCATAACTCTGAAACCCAATATGGGATCTAGCCAGTTTTTGAAAGGATCTGAGACATTATGCCAATACAAGATGGGATCTTGTTAACAAGAAATTGTGGCCAGACGATGGATGGACGGACGGACAAAAGGCGATCACAAAAGCTCACCCTGTCACTACGTGACAAGTGAGCTAAATATGAACATGTAATGTAGTGCAAAAGCAAAACAAGTTTTCTAGTTTTAAAGGAAACATCTGAAAAACATTCTCCCAGAAACTTCAAAAATTTACAAAGTATCAAAGTACAAAGATTTCCAACATTTACAGAATTGAAAGTCACTTCAGACAATACTATAACAATGCTCCTTCAAAACATTTTACCACATCTTCCGGACATTTTCTCGTAACTGAGACAATCCTGGTCCATAAAGGTATTGTGTCTTCTTCAGCAGCTTGAGTACTTTATCCCAGCTAGGTACTTGTGTCATTGTGGGCACTAAATCTGTGTACACAATCATAATCATAAAACTTAATCAATTAATTAATAAACAGCACAAATTATTTATTTACAATTCAAAATGTATTCATTCAAAGTACTATAGGTAAGAGCGTTCAAACAGAATAGGAATGTTTTCATATACATTAAGTCTCATTTTTCTACAAGAAAATTACTTCCCACCTTATTTTTAACAAAAGCTGTCTGTTTACAGTGCGCTTGACTATTTGAAGAATTGATGTAAGTATGGGGTCAAAATATTAACAGAGATTTTCAGATTTCTAATTTCTATGTCAAAAAAGGGCCATAACTGAGCCAAAATCCTTGTTCTAGTTAAGTGGTCTTGCCTACATATGGAGACTATGATGGTTAACAAGTTTGCAAAGTTTCAAATCCATATGTCAAACAGTTTAGACAAAATATGGTCTGGTATGTAAAAATTAACTGATTTCCAAGTCCAAAAAGGGCCAAAATTCAGCCAAATATCTTTGAATAGTTACATACTCTTGACTACAGATGGAGATCTTGAGTGGACATAGTGATGGTACACAAGCTTATATGTCAAAAGGTTTTGTCAAAATGTGGACAGGTACAAAAAACTTAACCAAGATCAGTGCTTTTTTAGCCAAAATTGTGAAGGGGCCTGGGCCTAGTCATATTGTGAAACATACCATGGCATTTGGAAAAATTGTGAAAAAATTATAGGCAATTCTACAAAATTGTGAACAGAAATAGTAAACATATAAAGGCCTTAATCAATAACTCATGGACACAAATTTCTTTTCCAGCAAGGAAACACTGCAAATACTGAAACACATTCAATTCATTGGAAATATACCCTGGATCTATGACTATGTATTTACGATTTTAGCAATTGATACTATGGGAAAACGTTACGGTATTTCAATTTCTACTTAGTTCTTTTAAATACCGATATCAAAAACAAGAGGACCATGATGGTCCTGAATCGCTCACCTCTTCCCACATGACCCAGTTTTGAGTATGACGTCGTTTTTTCTATTATTTGACATAGTGACCTAGTTTTTGAGCTCATGTGACCCAGTTTTGAACTTGACCTAGATATTATAAAGATAAAAATTCTGACCAATTTTCATGAAGATCCATGGTCTCTAGAGAGGTCACAAGGTTTTTCTATTATCTGACCTATTTACCTAGTTTTCGAAGGTACGTGACCCTGTTTTGAAATTTATCTAGATATCATCAAGGTGAACATTCTCACTAATTTTCATGAAGATCTCATGAAAAATATGGCCTCTAGAGAGGTCACAAGGTTTTTCTATTTTTATACCTACTGGCCTAGTTTTTGACCGCACGTGACCCAGTTTCGAAAATGACCTAGATATCATCAAGGTGAACATTCAGATCAATTTTCATGAAGATCCATTGAAAAATATGGCCTCTAGAGAGGTCAAAAGATTTTAATAATTTTAGACCTACTGACCTAGTTTTTGACGCAGTTGACCCAGTTTCAAACTTGACCTAGATATCATCAAGATGAACATTCAGACCAACTTTCATACAGATCCCATGAAAAGTATGGCCTCTAGAGAGGTCACTAGGTTTTTTTATTATTTGACCTACTGACCTAGTTTTTTAAGGCACATGCCCCAGTTTCAAACTGGACCTAGATATCATCAAGGTGAACATTCTGACCAATTTTCATGAAGATCCATTCAAGGGTATGGCCTCTAGAGAGGTCACAAGGTTTTTTTTATTTCAAGACCTAGTGACCTAGTTTTTGATCGCAGTTGACCCAGTTTCAAACCTGACCTATATTATCAAGATAAACATTCAGACCAACTTTCATACAGTTCCCATGAAAAATATGGCCTCTAGAGAGGTAATAACGTTTTTTCATTATTTGACCTACTGACCTACTTTTTGAGGGCACGTGACCCACTTTCGAACTTGACCTATATATCATCAAGATGAACATTCTGACCAATTGTTATGGAGATCCATTCAAAAGTGTGGCCTCTAGAGAGGTCACAAGGTTTTTATATTTTTAGATCTACTGACCTAGTTTTTGACCGCACATGACCCTGTTTCAAACTTGACCTAGATAACATCAAGATGAACATTCTGACCAATTTTTATGGAGATCCATTCAAAAGTATGGCCTCTAAAGAGGTCACAAGGTTTTCCTATTTTTAGATCTACTGACCTAGTTTTTGACCGCACATGACCCAGTTTCAAACTTGACCTAGATATCATCAAGATGAACAATCAGATTAACTTTCATACAGATCCCATGAAAAATATGGCCTTTAGAGAGGTCACGAGGTTTTTCTATTATTTGACCTACTGACCTAGTTTTTGAAGGCACGTGACCCATTTTCAAATTTGACCTAGATATCATCAAGATGAACATTCAGACCAACTTTCATACAGATCCCATGAAAAATATGGCCTCTAGAGAGGTCACAAGGTTTTTCTATTATTTGACCTACTGACCTAGTTTTTGAAGGCACGTGACCCACTTTCGAACTTGACCTAGATATCATCAAGGTGAACATTCTGACCAATTTTCATGAAGATCTCATGAAATATATGGCCTCTAGAGAGGTCACAAGGTTTTTCTATTTTTAGACCTACTGACCTAGTTTTTGACCGCACGTAACCCAGTTTCGAACTTGACCTAGATATTATCAAGATGAACATTCTGACCAACTTTCATAAAGATCCCACAAAAAATGTGACCTCTAGAGTGGTCACAAGCAAAAGTTTATGGACGGACAGACGGACGACGGACGCCACGCGATCACAAAAGCTCACCTTTCACTTTCTGACAGGTGAGCTAAAAATGCAACTGTTGCTCTTAAGCTGTCGAAAGCATTGTGTGAAGTATTTTTCGACATTTTAAAACCGGACACACAACCACAAGCGCGCTTGTTTATCATTACACCCTGTATAAATTCTGTTTCATTTCGGTACTGTACCAGATACACCACTGCTAAATCACTTGATTCAATTAACAAGAGCTGTCTGTAAGACAGCAAATGCTTGACTTTTCAAATTGTTGTCCAAGAAGCAGGAATATTACCCTTAATGTTAGAATATCTATAGAGTTTCAATCCAGTATCTGCATTAGATTTTGGAGATAGTAACTTGCATGCAAAACTTTAACCAGACAGGGGACATAATTTGGCCAAAATGCATATCAAAGATATGGGACTTGATGCTATAACCTAGTTTTATAACCCTAAAGATACAGTAAAGTGTCAATTCAATATCTGCATTTGATTTGGAGATAGTAACTTGCATGCAAAACTTTAACCAGGATTTTTTAAGTCAAAAAGGAAGCATAATTTGCCCAAAATACATGTCAGAGTTATGGGACTTGACCCAGTGAGGTTGGTAATTGACCTAGAAAAGAAAAAAAACAAGTTAAAGAGCCATATGCCTTAAGTAATAGCTATATGTACTTGCATGCAAAACTTTAACCAGGTCCAAAAGGGGGCATAATTTGGCCAAAATGCATGTCAGAGCTAGGACTTTGTTGCTATCACCTAGTTTTATGACACCGAAGACACTTGAAGTTTCAATTCAATATCTGCATTAGTTTTGGAAATAGTAACTTGCATGTAAAATGTTAACCAGGATTTTCTCAGTCCAAAAGGGGGCATGATTTGGCCAAAATACATGTCAGAGTTATGGGACTTGACCAGTGAGGTTGGTCAATGACCTAAAAAAAGAACAAGGAGCTGCGTTCAATAAATGCTTGATGCCCCCAGTGGCATCCTTGTCGATAGATTTTGCACCTAAGTCCAAAACGAGGTCAAGGTCAAGGTCAAACTGGGGTCAGGTGATGTTTGAAGATGAGGAATGGTCACAGTTTACATCTGTATTGGTATCAATTCATTCTTGTAAGCGGTATTGATGCTAGACGAAATGGTCCCATTTAGTTAACCAAGAGATGGCCCATATAACGCAACCTAAGTCCAAAACGAGGTCAAGGTCAAGGTCAAACTGAGGTCAGATGATGTCTGAAGATGAGGAATGGTCACAGGTTACATCTGCATTAGTATCAAGTCATTCTAGTAAGGGGTATTGACGCTACACGAAACGGTCCCATTTGGTTAACCAAGAGATGGCCCATATAAAGCAACCCAAGTCCAAAATGAGATCAAGGTCAAGGTCAAACTGAGGTCAGGTGATGTCTGAAGATGAGGAATGGTCACAGGTTACATCTGCATTAGTATCAAGTCATTCTAGTAAGGGGTTTTTGACCTATTGACCTCAGAATCAATAGTGGTCATCTGCTGGTCATGACCAGCCTTCCAATCAACTTTGATGATCCTAGGCTCAAGCATTCTCAAATTATCAACCGGAAACTGTTTAACTGTTCTGTGTCACTGTGACTTTGACCTTTGGCCTACTGGCTTCAAAATCAATAGGGGTCATCTGCTGGTCATGACCAACCTCCCTATCAACTTTCATGATCCTAGGTCCAAATGTTCTAGAGTTATCATCCAGAAACTGTTGAATTGTTTGGGGTCACTGTGGCCTTGACCATTGACCTACTGATCTTAAAATCAATAGGGGTCATCTGCTTGTCATGATAAACCTCCCTATCAACTTTCATGATCCTATGCCCAAGCATTCTTGAGTCATCATCCGGAAAGCATTTAACTGTTCAGGGTCACTGTGACCTTGATCTTTGACCTACTGACCTCAGAATCAATAGGGGTCAGCTGCTGCTCATGACCAACCTCTCTATAAACTTTCATGATCCTAGGCCCAAGTGTTCTTGAGTTATCATCTAGAAACCGTTTAACTGTTCCAGGTCACTGTGACATTGACTTTTGACCTACTGATCTCAAAATCAATACGGGTCATCTGCTGGTTATGACCAACCTCCCTATTCATGATCCTAAGCCCAAGCATTATTAAGTTATCATCTGGAAACGGATTGGTCTACATACTGTCCGACAGACAGACCGACCGACATCTGCGAAACAATATATCCCTCCTTCTTTGAAATGGGGCATAAATAAGTTTCAAAGCCATATGCCTTTAAATGATAGCCATATGTTCTTGCACGCAAAACTTTAACCAGAATTTTCTAAGTCCAAAACGGGGCATAATTTGGCCAAAATGCATGTCAGAGTTCTGGCTCTTGAAGCTATCACCTAGTTTTATGACCCCAAAGACACATGTGAAAGTTTCAATTCAATATCTGCATTAGTTTTGGAGATAGTAACTTGCATGTAAAACTTTAACAAGGATTTTCTATGTCCAGAAGGGGGCACACTTTGGCCAAAATACATGTCAGAGTTATGGTACTTGACCCAGTGAGGATGGTAATTGACCTAGAAAAAGAAACAAGAGGGCCATGAAGGCCCTGTATCGCTCACCTGACCTATTGACCTAAAGATCATCAAGATTAACATTCTGACCAAGTTTCATAAAGATATGGTCATAAATGTGATCTCTAAAGTGTTAACTAGCTTTTCCTTTGATTTGACCCGGAGCCCTAGTTTTTGACCCCACATGACCCAGATTTGAAACTGACATAAAGATCATCAAGATTAACATTCTGACCATGTTTCATGAAGATGCAGTCATAAATGTGGCCTCTAGAGTGTTAACAAGCTTTTTCTTTGATTTGACCTAGTGACCTAGTTTTTGACCCCACCTGACCCAGATTTGAATCTGACCTATAGATCATCAAGATCAACATTCTGACCAAGTTTCATTAAGATATGGTCATAAATGTGGCCTCTACAGTGTTAACTAGCTTTTCCTTTGATTTGACCTGGTCACCTAGCTTTTGATCCTACATGACCCAGATTCAAACTGGACCTTGAGACCATCAAGATTAACATTCTGACCAAGATTCATGAAGATACAGTCATAAATGTGGCCTCTACAGTGTTAAAAAGCTTTTCCTTTGATTTGACCTGGTGACCTAGTTTTTGACCCCAGATAACCCAATATTAAACTCGTCCAAGATTTTATTGAGGGTAACATTCTGACCAAGTTTCATTAAGATTGGGCCAAAATTGTGACCTCTAGAGTGTTAACAAGCTTTTCCTTTGATTTGACCTGGTGACCTAGTTTTTGACCCCAGGTGACCCAATATCAAATTCGTCCAAGATTTTATTGAAAGTAACATTCTGACAAAGTTCCATTAAGATTGGGCCAAAATTGTGACCTCTAGAGTGTTAACAAGCTTTTCCTTTGATTTGACCTGGTGACCTAGTTTTTGACCCCAAATGACCCAATATCGAACTCGTCCTAGATTTTATTGAGGGTAACATTCTGACCAAGTTTCATTAAGATTGGGCCAAAATTGTGACCTCTAGAGTGTTAACAAGCTTTTCCTTTGATTTGACCTGGTGACCTAGTTTTTGATCCCAGATGAACCAATATCAAACTTATCCAAGATTTTATTGAGGGTAACACTCTGACAAAGTTTAATTAAGATTGGGCCAAAATTGTGACCTCTAGAGTGTTAACAGTCAAATTGTTGATGACGGACGGAGGGACGACGGACACAGGGCGATCACAAAAGCTCACCTTTGGGCACTTCGTGCTCAGGTGAGCTAAATATAAGTTTCAAAGCTATATGCCTTTAAATGATAGCCATATATACTTGCATGCAAAACTTTAACCAATGTGTGGTGAGTAGAATAGGCTAGATTATTCTTTGAATAGTTGAGCTAAAAATAGTCTCAAATTTGATATTGTTCAGCATCAAGTTTACCGTAACGTAAACAACAAAATATAAAGCCCCAATAATTGGTGGAATCTGCACAAAATTGTGATTTTTTTTCCTGCCGCTTTGTGAAAACAAGAGGGCCATGAATGCCTTGTATCGCTCACCTAAACCTACTGACCAAAAATCATCAAGATTAACATTCTGACCAAGTTTCATTAAGATATGGTCACAAATGTGGCCTCTAAAGTGTAAACTAGCTTTTCTTTTAATTTGATCTAGTGACCTAGTTTTTGACCCGACATGACCCAGATTCAAACTGGACCTTGAGATCATCAAGATTACCATTCTGACCAAGTTTCATGAAGATAGTCATAAATGTGGCCTCTACAGTGTTAACAAGCTTTTAATTTGATTTGACTTAGTGACCTAGTTTTTGACCCACCTGACCCAGATTTGAACTTGACCAATAGATCATCAAGATTAACATTCTGACCAAGTTTCATTAAGATAATTATGGTCATAAATGTGGCTTCTACAGTGTAAACTAGCTTTTCCTTTGATTTGACCTAGTGACCTAGTTTTTGATCCTTCATGACCCAGATTCAAAATGGACCTTGAAATCATCAAGATTACCATTCTGACCAAGTTTCATGAAGATACAGTCATAAATGTAGCCTCTACAGTGTTAACAAGCTTTACCTTTGATTTGACACGGTGACCTAGTTTTGACCAGACATGACCCAGGTTCGAACTTGACCTAAAGATCATCAAGATTAATATTCTGACCAAGTTTCATGAAGATACAGTCATAAATGTGGCCTCTAGAGTGTTAACAAGCTTTTCCTTTGATTTGACCAAATGACCTAGTTTTTAACCCCACCTGACCCAGATTTGAACTTGACCTATACTGCCTCAAGATTAACATTCTGACCAAATTTCATTAAGATTGGGCCAAAATTGTGACCTCTAGAGTGTTAACAAGCTTTTCCTTTGATTTGACCTGGTGACCTAGTGTTTGATCCCAGATGACCCAATATTGAACTCGTCCAAGATTTTATTGAGGGTAACATTCTGACCAAGTTTCATTAAGATTGGCTCAAATTTGTGACCTCTAGAGTGTTAACAGTCAAATTGTTGACGACGATGACGGACTACGACGGACACAGGGCGATCACAAAAGCTCACCTTTGAGTACTTCATGTTCAGGTGAGCTAAAAAAGTGGAATTTTGGATTGTGAAGAAAAAGAAGGAAAAAAGTCCTGAAGATGTGATGCTGACGTCGACTGTGCTGAGTAGGATAGCTCTCCTTATTCTTCAAACAGTCAAGCTAAAAAGGTCCTATTATGATGTATTTTCAGCTGTTTAGGTTTATCCAATAGTGGCAAAAGGAATGTAAGGAACTTTCATTGGTTGAAGTTGCGGATGGCAATATCTGGCTATATGAAAATTGTTTAAATGGTGATGAGGTTCTGCAGAGTTACAGGAAAACAGTTACCTGAGAGCCACATATTTCCATCTGCACCTTCAACTAGTGTTTGATTCTTTTTCTTGCATGCCCTAGTCTTCAATCAAAAGAAGAAATAAATTTTAAACAAGAGGGCCCTGCAGCCCCTGTATCACTCACCTGACCTAATTCTAACCCCTGATAAGTTAGAATCTAAGTTGGCCTTGATTTCATAGAGACAAATATTTTGTCAAAGTTTTATGAGGATCAAGTAGAAAATGTGACTTCTAGAGTTTTATATGAGTGTTATTCTAGCGCTCAAAAAAAGCGGAGTGCTGTTTTGAACTGGAAAAATATAATAGCAGTGGTTTCATTTTCGATGTTTGTATCTTTTATTCCATTTATGATTATTGCACACTTATCACAGACCAAGGTTGTAAATGATGTTTTTAAAACCAGTACAAGATAATTTGATTTTAGGGACATGATTTGAACAAACTATCTAAGCTGAAAGGCTTGAGGTTAGTTCTGAAATAAGTCTTTGTGAAAAAAGTGTATTTCAGGGCGAAGGCAATTGTGAAGGCGGGCCTGATTAAAACAAACTCAGAAAAGGACCACCATAAAATGCTACATGTCAAATATCTATGTTGAGGGTATCACAGTTCTAGAGTATTTGAAATTTCAGTCCGATGGTCTGCTACCCTAAAAAGGATGCATACTTGTTTTTGTTTGGACACTGAATTTTCTACTTTCTATTATTACTATGGTTTGAGTATAAACATGAAAATTGTTTCATTTAATTCAGAATGCATTTTAGCAGTGAGTGTGATTAAAGTACTTGTTCTAAATGAAAATGCACGAGACATTGAAAAATTAGTATACTTTGGACTTCTTTTGACTACATCACAAAATCACGAAACATTTACCTGGAGACCTAGTTTTTGACCCACATGACCCAGTTTCAAACCTGACCTAAAGATCATCAAAAATAACATTCTGACCAAGGTTCATGAAGGTATATGGTCATAAATGTGGCCTCTAGAGTATTAATAAGCTTTTCATTTGACTTGACCTGGTGGCCTAGTTTTTGACCCTACATGACCCAGATTCCAACCTGACCTAGAGGTCATCAAGACAAACATTCTGATCAATTCTTTTGAGTTTCAAACTTAAAATTAGGTCTCTAGAGCATTAACAAGCTTTACCTTTGATTTGACCTGATGATCTAGCTTTTGACCCCATCTGACCCAGATTGCAACTTGACCTAAGATCTTCAAGATTAACATTCTGACCAAGCAGGGCATCCGCTGGGAATTAAAAAGTTGGAGCCACCAGTTTAGCCACTTTCAAAATTTTGGAGCCACTTTGGAGCCAATCCATTTTTTTTGAAGCCATGTTCTGTTTTTTTTATGCATAAAGATGGGATATGTATATAAAATAAACAACATAACACTTGTTACACTTACTATCCATTTAAGGTCATATCTGTTGTGTTTTATATTTTCTTATGACAAATATAAATAACAATTTTAAGTCTTTTTATCAATGATGGTACAATATCAAGCTAGTATGCTTATTAACAACACAATCTTATATTCATCGTATTTCAACTTTCAACAGACTCTTTTAAACGGAAAGATGTGCATTTATAGGGAATTTTCAAGAGCTCTAAAAAGGGCAAGGTACTGTACTGTTAAAAATGGGGCAGGGTACATATTGCGTGTTGCACACCTTTGTCTACAACAATCAAAGGTAGATTTCCATGGTTTTTGGTTATAAATGTATCTTTTGTAAGTAACTGCGATGTGTATTATGGTGTGCAAACAATTTTTATGCAGAACTTGCAAACAATCTTTATGCAGAACGTAACATTTTATGATATTTCTAATCAAGAAAACTTGCAAAACAAAAATAATGACTGCAATCATAAATCAAACAGTATGTATTTATTAATCATAAGTATGTTATATAAACAAACAAAATTATGTTTGCTTTGTTTGTTTTTCATTTGAATTCATAGGAAATTTCTTCTAATGCAGATCTGAAATTCAGACTGAATACATTTTCAATAAATGTCATTATACTTTCATAATATTACTGCCCATACCGTTGATACTCGTGTAAAATGCGCAGTTTAATGATCATTACGTAAAAGGGAAACTACTCTCAGAGCTAATTGTCTACACTAAAATTTAAGATTGCCGTTACATTCCGTAAAAGATCGAGTGTTTGTTTGTTGTTGTTTTTGTCCTTAAACAATTTCAATTTCATGTAAATTTATCATTATTTTGATTAAAGAAATATAAATATCACAGATATAACGATACTAAGTAATTAAATATTGAGTATCATCTCCAACTGAGATCAAACTGTGAACAACAAAACTGACACCTCGCTAAAATCAAAATTAAAAACTCAAAATACGGCGGCAATTGAAAGAAAAGTTTGAAATAAATTAAAACTGTCGGATAATTATCGCAATTACCGTTAATATTATCTGATAATGTTAATCTCGTAAAATGTCGGAAGAACAGCCATTTAAAACAAATTGGTCGCCGCTCTAAAGATCATTAAGATTAACATTCTGACCAAGTTTCATTAAGATATGGTCATAAATGTGGCCTCTTAAGTGTTAACTAGCTATTCCTTTAATTTGACCCCGTGACCTAGTTTTTGACCCGACATGACCCAGATTCGAACTTGACCTAAAGATCATAAAGTTTAACATTCTGACTAAGTTTCATGAAGATACAGTCTAAAATGTGGCCTCTAGAGTGTTAACAAGGTTTTCCTTTGATATGATCTAGTAACCTAGTTTTTGACCCCACCTGACCCAGATTTAAACTTGACCTAAAGATCATCAAGATTAACATTCTGACCAAGTTTCATTAAGATATGATCATAAATGTGGCCTCTAAAGTGTTAACTAGCTTTTCCTTTGATTTGACCTGGTGACCTAGTGTTTGACCCGACATGACCCAGATTCGAACTTGTCCTAAAGATCGTCAAGTTTAACATTCTGACTAAGTTTCATGAAGATACAGTCATAAATATGGCCTCTAGAGTGTTAACAAGCTTTTCCTTTGATTTGATCTAGTGACCTAGTTTTTGACCCACCTGACCCAGATTTAAACTTGACCTAAAGATCATCAAGATTAACATTCTGACCAAGTTTCATTAAGATATGGTCACAAATGTGGCCTCTACAGTGTAAACTAGCTTTTCCTCTGATTTGACCTGGTGACCTAAATTTCGATCCTACATGACCCAGATTCAAACTGGACCTTAAGATCATCCATATTAACATTCTGACCAAGTTTCATGAAAATACAGTCATAAATATGGCCTCTAGAGTGTTAACAAGCTTTTCCTTTGATTTGACCTAGTGACCTAGTTTTTGACCCCACCTGACCCAGATTTAAACTTGACCTAAAGATCATCAAGATTAACATTCTGACCAAGTTTCATTAAGATATGGTCATAAATGTGGCCTCTACAGTGTAAACTAGCTTTTCCTTTGATTTGACCTGGTGACCTAGTTTTTGATCCTACATGACCCAGATTCAAACCGGACCTTAAGATCATCCATATTAACATTCTGACCAAGTTTCATGAAAATACAGTCATAAATGCGGCCTCTACAGTGTTAACAAGCTTTTCCTTTGATTTGACCTGGTGACCTAGTTTTTGACCCAAGATGATCCAATATCAAATTCGTCCAAGACTTTATTGAGCATAACACTCTGATCAAGTTTCATTAAGATTGGGCCAAAATTGTGACCTCTAGAGTGTTAACAAGCTTTTCCTTTGATTTGACCTGGTGACCTATTTTTTAACCCCAGATGACCCAATATCGAACTCGTCCAAGATTTTATTAAGGGTAACATTCTGACCAAGTTTCGTTAAGATTGGGCCAAAAATGTGACCTCTAGAGTGTTAACAAGCTTTTCCTTTGATTTGACCTGGTGACCTAGTTTTTGAACCCAGATGACCCAATATCGAACTCGTCCAAGATTTTATTGAGGGAAACATTCTGACCAAGTTTCATTAAGATTGGGCCAAAATTGTGACCTCTACAGTGTTAACAAGCTTTTCCTTTGATTTGACCTGGTGACCTAGTTTTTGACCCCAGATGACCCAATATCGAACTCGTCCAAGATTTTATTGAGGGTAACATTCTGACCAAGTTTCATTAAGATTGGGCCAAAAATGTGACCTCTAGAGTGTTAACAGTCAAATTGTTGACGACGAACGGACGACGGGCGATCACTAAAGCTCACCTTTGAGCACTTTGTGCTCAGGTGAGCTAAAAAGGTGAAAAGTTCGGGATTTGAAGATATTTATCAACTTACATTTACCGTATACATGATTTTTAATGTTTCTGCCAATGCAAATTTTCATCCATTATAAAAACGTCCCTGTGGAAGCTTAGATTAAAAAAGTTACTGGGAATTTTGTTGTACGTCTGCAGTCGACTTTTGTGCTATCAAGGTCACATCACTGCCATGTGACATATGTAGTCGTACTATTTTATGCACTGTTTTGGAAGGTGCATGCCTTATATATCAATGCAATCATTACTACACTCTTTAATTTTTTTTCTCTTGTCAAGTAGGCTGCGAACACAGGGTTCATCTAAAGTTTTGTACAAAACAAAATGTGCCAAATTCCTCTGTAAACACTGCAGTCCAGAAAAATGAAAGAAAAAACATCAGACAGTGTGTATTAACAAGAGCTGTCTGATGACAGCGCGCTCGACTATTCGAAGAATTGATTGAAGAATGGGGTCAAAATATTTCCACAGATATTCAGACAAAAGAAATAAATAGATTAGATAAACAATGTTCCTGTATTTCTTTGATTTCGATAAGTCTTGCACTAAATGGCAATGTATGAACCAATTTCAAAGTCCAAAAAGGGCCAAAATTCAGTCAAAATAGTTATGTACTCTTGCCTACAGATGGAAATCATAATGATAAACAAGTGTTCAAAGTTTAAAAGCCATATGTCAAATAGTTTTGACAAAATGTGGACTTGTATGAAAACAGAACCAATTTTGAAGTCCAGAAAGGGCCATAATTCAGCCAAAATAGATGACAGAGTTATGTACTCTTTCCTACAGATAGAGACTATTATACTTAACAAGTGATAAAAGTTTCAAAGCCATATGTCAAACACTTTACAAAAAATATGAACTGGTACAGAAAACTTAATCAAGATTTCTAAGTCAAAAGGGGCCATAATTCAGCCAAAATCCTTGATGGAGTTATGTACTCTTGCCTATAACTGGATATGGTGATGGTAAACAGGTGTTTAAAGTTTCAAAGCTTTATCTCAAAAGACTTTATCAAAATATTAACTGGTACGAAACATTAACCCAGATTTCTAAGTCAAAAAGGGCCATAATTCAGCCAAAATCATTGATGGACTTATGTGCTCTTGCCTATAACTGGACATGGTGATGGTAAACAAGTGTTGAAAGTTTCAAAGCTTTATCTCAAAAGACTTTGTCAAAATATGAACTGGTACGAAAAACTTAACCAAGATTTCTAAGTCAAAAGGGGCCATAATTCAGCCAAAATCCTTGATGGAGTTATGTACTCTTGCCTATAACTGGCCATGGTGATGGTAAACAAGTGTTGAAAGTTTCAAAGCTTTATCTCAAAAGACTTTGTCAAAATGTGGACTGGTACGAAAAACTTAACCCAAGGTGTGACGCCGACGCTGACGCCGTGGTGAGTAGGATAGCTCTACTTATTCTTCGAATAGTCGAGCTAAAAAAGCAGAGTGACTGTTTATGTTCTTAGCCCCTTTTGTTCATGAATGTTTAAATGTTTTCAGATTTATTTATATCATTTGGCCTTATAATATTGATTATCTACTTGCATCTGCTTTTGTGTCAAGTTTTATTGCAGCATCCATGACAGTTATGGTGTAGCCCATTACTTACAGTGATTGCACAAATATTTAAGCCAATCAAAAGCTTCGTAACAAGTATCATGTAAGATGCGTCGAAATTGGTGTGTTAGAAGAAAGTATGGCTGACCACACTAGTTGTTGTTTACCTTTTGATTTCTGGCAGTCAGTTGTTTAGAATAAGATGTTATTGGTATGATTCAATGCATAAAAGGTTAGTGCACATGCAACATCTAATAGAGTCACGTATGTTATTGAATGAAAAAGCGCAGCCATACTGCCTGTTATGTGCATTGAAACTGGTGAGTCTGGGATACATAATATTGCAAGCGTCATAAGACTGACCAAAGCAAGCAAGCAACGGCCACACGTTGGGCACCAAATTTCACAGGATGAAAAAAATGTGCAGTCAGTCTGGGGCTCGAACCCGGGACCCCTCACTTACAGGGCGAGTGCTCTACCGACTGAGCTAACCGGCTGCCTGACACATCTTCTCCCCTAATGTGACTAACTCCGTACCGTGACATACACCCCCACAAATTGGAAATTCGTCCTCGAATTCCGGAGGTACATAATATTGCAAGCGTCGTAAGACTGACCAAGCAAACATGTGACACAATAATTCAGGTCTAAATACAAAATTTATCACCCTAAACCATGGAGGTAATATAGAGATGGAGTGCGGACGGGATAATTGGTGATAATTATTTATTATACCACATGTTGTTTCTTGCTGAGCTCCTTTCAGAATCCTAGAGATATATCACCACAGTCACTTAATTATCACTATTTCACATGTAATTAACATAATCCTTTGAACACACTGTGCGGCACCGCGGTTTTATCGTAAATCAGCAGATGCATCAAAATTTCAACAAAACGGAAGTTGTGGGTGACATAATGCGCACGTGTCATATTTTGAAACTAATTAATACAAACAATGTGCATTGGCGGGGGATTCATTGGTAGAATAAAATTAATGTACTACTACTTAATATTAAAGCATGTGTTTCTATGATATTGTAACTCTTCAGTTAGCTGTGACTTAGTAAAGTAAGTAAGCATTTACAGTTTTCTATGTAGTCATTTTAAACTAAATTCTTTTAAATTTGCTAAAATTTCCTAAAAAAATGTAGACAAGTTAAATTAAAGTCAAGGTATCAAATTTTCATTTACTGTGTATTAAAAACATGAGCAGTTGTGAGCATTGCATATTTTACATAATTGGTCTTGATTGCAAGTTTATATAAGTCATTCATATAACTATATTAAATCTTATTTATTTAAGTAGTTATTCAGTTACCAAACCCCTTCTTCGTGTATTTATCTATATATCTATTTATTTATTTGATTATTTAATTTATATCGCAGATTTGAAGCTGGTGTGAAATCTCACTGTTAAATTGGAACAGTTTTTCTACAATTTTGTCGCACGATCTGGAGGTCAGTGCCTGTAAAGATGCACATGTTTTTGTGGAGTTTTTTTTGTTGTTTTTTAAAATATGTGCTTTGCATTTCACTTATTCGCCTAGAATGTACAAGCATATTGACAAGACAAGAAATGTTTTAATATCGATATACACTCTGTACTGCTAAAATTGGATTTGTAGGTCAGTAATATTATATTTTCGTTCTCCTGATCGACCATTACTGACGAAGCGCAAAACGCATCAAGAAATTGGGCGGAGCTTTAGCCGAAGCGCGCAACTAATATGTTGTTTCATTTGCTTTCGTACAAGTAGGCGGGCGAAGTTTGGAAAATCAGATTAACTGATAATCGTTCTTGCATAAATGAACACTCTAGCAACTCTCGGCGAAGTTTTAAATTATGCCCCGAGGTGTAATATGATATTGACATGTTGGCATATTGTCTTGGCATATTGTCTTGGTGTATTGTCTTTGTGTATTACTAAATATCGGATGGTTTATCTATCGATAGAAGCTTTCTTCAAAGCATTTCAATTCGTACTCGATATTTTTCGTCCCATGCTAATTCGTTACCACAAACAATTTTCGTTCCAAAAATCGATAAAAAGACTTAGGGTCGGCGGTAAAAAAATAGGGTCGGTCGGGTTACCTGAACCACAAATATTTTTTATTTTGGCCTAATATAGTGATGGAGTGCGGACGAAAGCACTTCAAAGGTAAACTATGCGGCACCGCGGCTTTGTTATCCTCTGATAAGTACCTGTCAATCAGTAGTAACTAGGGGTTAATCGCGTATCATGTTGTTCCTTACGAAGTTTATCGAGTGAGACCCGATAAACAGCCGGAATAGTCCGATAATGGGATCGTGATGTTCCGATATTTTCAGTACCTGACTCTTAAAATACACATTCTGACGCTGGCAAATTTTTCTCAGGGATGGGTCAGAATATTTCAAAATTTACTTAATAAACATATAATTACAGGGAAAATTCGGTGAAAAGGTTTTCAAACATACGCTAAATACAATGAAAAATCAATAAGAGTTAGTAACAGTCTCGTTGATTTGTCAAAAAGATTTTCACATAAGTTCGAAAAAATAAAACAAACAAAGCATAATTGTAATATATATTTATTATTTTTTGTGACAAAACAATTATCTTCAATTACCCAAATTATTAAGATTTAAAGATCAGCCATACCGGTAAATCGTTACAGTAATAATATGATTTATGTAATTAAATCGTTGTCATCAAACATAAATTCAAACAGAATCAAACAACCGTTATGGTAATAATACGATTAATTCAATAAAATCGTCATCAACAAACATTAATTCAAACAGAAATGTAACAATCGTTAGGGTAATAATACAATTATACAATTAAACCGTCATCAACATAAATTCAAGCACAAATCAAACGTCAAACCGCCGATTAATTTCACAAAAATCAACACCAATTAACTGTTAATAACTGGAATCACGCGTCAAAAAATCTAACAAAGACTTTAAACATCAATATTGATTTTCAGTAATATTGTCATTTTAAGTACCGGTACGTCAATTACTTCAGTCATAATTATCACCAAAAAGATATGAAAACGAAATTTCACTTTATAATAAATGAGGTTATAACGTAATATTACTGACCTACAAATCCAATTTTAGCAGTACAGAGTGTATATCGATATTAAAACATTTCTTGTCTTGTCAATATGCTTGTACATTCTAGGCGAATAAGTGAAATGCAAAGCACATATTTTAAACAAGAGGCCCATGATGGTCCTGAATTGCTCACCTCTTCCCACATGACCCAGTTTTGAGTATGACGTCATTATTTGACATAGTGACCTAGTTTTTGAGCTCATGTGACCCACTTTTGAACTTGACCTAGATATTATCAAGATAAAAATTCTGACCAATTTTCATGAAGATCCATTGAAAAATATGGTCTCTACAGAGGTCACAAGGTTTTTCTATTATTTGACCTATTGACCTAGTTTTCGAAGGTATGTGACCCTGTTTTTACTTTTATCTAGATATCATCAAGGTGAACATTCTCACTAACTTTCATGAAGATCTCATGAAAAATATGGCCTCTAGAGAGGTCACAAGGTTTTTCTATTTTTATACCTACTGGCCTAGTTTTTGACCGCACATGACCCAGTTTCGAAACAGACCTAGATATCATCAAGGTGAACATTCAGATTAATTTTCATGAAGATCCATTGAAAAATATGGCCTCTAGAGAGGTCAAAAGGTTTTTCTATTTTTAGACCTACTGACCTAGTTTTTGACCGCAGTTGACCCAGTTTCAAACTTGACCTAGATATCATCAAGATGAACATTCAGACCAACTTTCATACAGATCCCATGAAAAGTATGGCCTCTAGAGAGGTCACAAGTTTTTTTTTATTATTTGACCTACTGACCTAGTTTTTTAAGGCACGTGACCCAGTTTCAAACTTGACCTAGATATCATCAAGGTGAACATTCTGACCAATTTTAATGGAGATCCATTCACAAGTATGGCCTCTAGAGAGGTCACAAGGTTTTTCTATTTTTAGACCTGCTGACCTAGTTTTTGTCCGCACATGACCCTGTTTCGAACTTGACCTAGATATAATCAAGATCAATATTCAGACCAATTTTCATACAGATCCCATGAAAAATATGGCCTTTAGAGAGGTCACAAGGTTTTTCTATTATTTGACCTACTGACCTAGTTTTTGAAGGCATGTGACCCAGTTTCGAACTTGACCTAGATATCATCAAGATGAACATTTTTCGTACAGATCCCATGAAAAATATGGCCTTTAGAGAGGTCACAAGGTTTTTCTATTTTTAGACCTGCTGACCTAGTTTTTGACCGCACGTGACCCAGTTTCGAACTTGACCTAGATATCATCAAGATGAACATTCAGACCAACTTTCATACAGATCCCATGAAAAATATGGCCTTTAGAGAGGTCACAAGGTTTTTCTATTATTTGACCTACTGACCTAGTTTTTGACGGCACGTGACCCAGTTTCGAACCTGACCTAGATATCATCAAGGTGAACGTTCTGACCAATTTTCATGAAGATCTTGTGAAATATATGGCCTCTAGAGAGGTCAAAAGGTTTTTCTATTTTTAGACCTACTGACCTAGTTTATGAAGGCACGTGACCCAGTTTCGAACTTGACCTAGATATCATCAAGATGAACATTCAGACCAACTTTCATACAGATCCCATGAAAAATATGGCCTCTAGAGAGGTCACAAGGTTTTTCTATTTTTAGACCTTCTGACCTAGTTTTTGATGGCACGTGACCCAGTTTCGAATTTGACCTAGATATCATCAAGATGAACATTCAGACCAACTTTCATACAGATCCCAGATCCCATGAGAAATATTGCCTTTAGAGAGGTCACAAGGTTTTTCTATTATTTGACCTACTGACCTAGTTTTTGAAGGCACGTGACCCAGTTTCGAATTTGACCTAGATATCATCAAGGTGAACATTCTGACCAATTTTCATGAAGATGTTGTGAAATATATGGCCTCTAGAGAGGTCACAAGGTTTTTCTATTATTTGACCTACTGACCTAGTTTTTGACGGCACGTGACCCAGTTTCGAACTTAACCTAGATATCATCAAGGTGAACATTCTGACCAATTTTCATGAAGATCTTTTGAAATATATGGCCTCTAGAGAGGTCACAAGGTTTTTCTATTTTTAGACCTACTGACCTAGTTTTTGAAGGCACGTGACCCAGTTTCGAACTTGACCTAGATATCATCAAGATGAACATTCTGACCAACTTTCATAAAGATCCAATGAAAAATGTGACCTCTAGAGTGGTCACAAGCAAAAGTTTACGGACGCACGGACGGACGCACGGACGGACGGATGACGGACGACTGACACCGCGCGATCACAAAAGCTCACCTTGTCACGTTGTGACAGGTGAGCTAAAAACAACAAAAAAAACCCCACAAAAACATGTGCATCTTTACAGGCACTGACCTCCAGATCGTGCGACAAAATTGTAGAAAAAATGTTCCAATTTAACAGTGAGATTTCACACCAGCTTCAAATCTGCGAAATAAATTAAATAATCAAATAAATAAATAGATATATAGATAAATACACGAAGAAGGGGTTTGGTAACTGAATAACTACTTAAATAAATAAGATTTAATATAGTTATATGAATGACTTATATAAACTTGCAATCAAGACCAATTATGTAAAATATGCAATGCTCACAACTGCTCATGTTTTTAATACACAGTAAATGAAAATTTGATACCTTGACTTTAATTTAACTTGTCTACATTTTTTTAGGAAATTTTAGCAAATTTAAAAGAATTTAGTTTAAAATGACTACATAGAAAACTGTAAATGCTTACTTACTTTACTAAGTCACAGCTAACTGAAGAGTTACAATATCATAGAAACACATGCTTTAATATTAAGTAGTAGTACATTAATTTTATTCTACCAATGAATCCCCCGCAATGCACATTGTTTGTATTAATTAGTTTCAAAATATGACACGTGCGCATTATGTCACCCACAACTTCCGTTTTGTTGAAATTTTGATGCATCTGCTGATTTACGATAAAACCGCGGTGCCGCACAGTGTGTTTAAAGGATTATGTTAATTACATGTGAAATAGTGATAATTAAGTGACTGTGGTGATATATCTCGTAGGATTCTGAAAGGAGCTCAGCAAGGAACAACATGTGGTATAATAAATAATTATCACCAATTATCCCGTCCGCATTCCATCTCTATATTACCTCCATGGTTTAGGGTGATAAATTTTGTATTTAGACCTGAATTATTGTGTCACATGTTTGCTTGGTCAGTCTTACGACGCTTGCAATATTATGTACCTCCGGAATTCGAGGACGAATTTCCAATTTGTGGGGGTGTATGTCACGGTACGGAGTTAGTTACATTAGGGGAGAAGATGTGTCAGGCAGCCGGTTAGCTCAGTCGGCAGAGCACTCGCCCTGTAAGTGAGGGGTCCCGGGTTCGAGCCCCAGACTGACTGCACATTTTTTTCATCCTGTGAAATTTGGTGCCCAACGTGGGGCCGTTGCTTGCTTGCTTTGGTCAGTCTTATGACGCTTGCAATATTATGTATTCCAGACTCACCAGTTTCAACCTCATAACAGGCAGTATGGCTGCGCTTTTTCATTCAGTAACATACGTGACTCTATTAGATGTTGCATGTGCACTAACCTTTTATGCATTGAATCATACCAATAACATCTTATTCTAAACAACTGACTGCCAGAAATCAAAAGGTAAACAACAACTAGTGTGGTCGGCCATACTTTTTTCTAACACACCAATTTCGACGCATCTTACATGATCACGGTGCATGTACCACGTGACTTTTTCGCTAATCTGGGGTGCCAAAAAACATGGCGGATTCCTCGATAAAGGTAACATTTTCTTAAATATCTTTTCAGCAACCTGTTCAAATAAAAGGAAACATAGATGAGTGCCGTCTCATATGAAAATCCAACACTCGGCTACAAGTTTTCTGTCTCAAAGTCCGTTCGTTTTCTCTAGAAGTGCAACCGCGCAACTGAAGTGAACAAATTTGATGATGTTAAGACGGGGGCCATTTTCGCAAATTCAATAGATAAATCCTTTAAGAGGCCGTAAAAGACTATTTTGCGACATGGATATTTGTACGAGTATTGTCTTGACATATACACTTTAAGAAATTACAAATTTAAAGCCTTCAATAGCTTCCGAGTCCGGATTTATCAAATTGCTAAGCAGGGGTCCGTTTTTCTTGATGCTAAGACGGGGGCTTGATTTAAAGATTTGTTATTGAAAGTCTTTTGTATTTCATTAACCTACTTCTTTTAAGTTTTCCCCATGTTTATACTGCTTACTGTAAGAAAAATTTCGTTATATGTGTAGTAAAACTCAAATGGTCATGACAAATGAAAGCTTTTCGCCGAGTGTAAACTGTGAAATTTTACATAAGGTGAACTACTTAGTACTTAATTTGACTGATTTTATTGAAAATGCACCTTTCACTTTATGTACTACATTTCTAGGTCGACTAAAATGTCATGTCTAGATCATTCTTTGTAACCTTTGTAACAAATACTGTTAAGTTTTTGAAAAAGCAACAGTTTATATTTAATTCTATTTCAGTCGCGTTAACTTTGAATTCTTTTTTCGGCCGAATGAAATACATTTGCGCATCTGACATGAGCGTCAGTAACAGTTGTCAAAAGAAATCGGCAATTGTACTGGTTTCGTTGGTCATAAAATGTATGTTATTTCCAGATATCTTATTTTAAGACATTTTGTTCGGAATGTCCTTTTTGGTTTAAAAAATATGAAATTTTATTATCAATGTAGTACTAAAATGCATTTACATTTCAGACATTTGTGTGCCAGGAATGTGGAAAGACATATAATTCCAGAAAAAGCGTTCTGTGTGGCTTTATTTCCAGAAAGAGGCGACAGAAATCTTGGACCTTATAACTGTGGCAATCGGTCTTTCCCGGTGAGACTAATAATATTATTAGTAGTATATTACGATCTTACATTGGCATATATTAAGCATTGCACATTTTGTCCATCTCCTTTTTACTTCTAGAAATTTTGACTATAACGTGGATTACTTTACATCTTTCACAGCTGATATGCCGTGGTTTGCAGGAGACCGTAAAGGGTGGACATTTTGGTCCTGTATTTCAATGACCCTTTATCATTCCCATACAGTATGCTTTGGTGTCCAACTTCTCATTTTGTTGTATCGAATAGCCTTTACAGGTCACAGAATATCATTTTACTGAGCCTGTAAAATGGCCCAAGTAGTTGCCTGGGAAGAACCGGCACCATATTCAAATCTTCTTAAAAGAAATGTCCACTTTCTTTCATAAGAGACATAGTCGGTTTCGGGCTTTCGAATCATGGTCGTCTGTGAGAGAGATCTTACAACTCGACAATTGAGGTGGTCGACCTCTTTATAGTATGATTACGTATCAAAATGATCACTGCGTCTATCAAACCTGCAATGTGTTTTATGATAAATATTGGCTCTGAATTATGTTTTCTTTTGTTGTAATTCAGTGGTTTAAAAAAGTTCTTTAAACTTTAACCTTCGAACATTTACTATGATTTCACAACACATGTGAAGAAATTACCGGCACATAAGACTGTAGTCTAAATAATGAGACCTCGGGTAGACCGATTTTACATTTTGATATTTTACGTTGTCTACCTAGAGATGGATATCAACAAGTCAAAAAAATATAACGATATTTAACTCTCGAGTACAATTATTTGGACTAATAAGACTGATAATTCAATACTTGTATCTAAATAACATTCTTAAGGCTTTGAAAGTATGATAATTTATTTCAAACTGCAGTTCAGATATATATTCCAACAAAAGCGATAAAAACAGCACACAATTATGATCTAAAAAGAAAAAAAAATGAGATTAACATTGCTGTGCAGATTCTCAACCATTTTCAGTGGCTGTCTTAAGAAGCAAAGCAAAAGTAAGAACGGTTAACATTTTAATAACCTGTTTCAGCTAAAGTTATCGAAAGTTAAACCAAACTCGGAAGCAAACTAACTTAAACAATGAAGACAAAACCAATGCGATAAAAACAGACACTATTTTTCCAAAGCCTACCTGGAAATGTAATAAAACTATTAAGATGGGGGTGTCACCCAGGTATTGAAGAAGTTCCGGGTCGTTGTATCCTAGGAAGCAGTTCTTTGAAATTTGAAGTTCCCGATTTGAAGCCATCTCTACTTTGACTTGTTAAACATTTTGTGTCATTTCCTATGTCTTTAACAGTTGTTTTGTCCGTGTTTTTTTTTTCAGAACTACATTTCTGTGTGAACGGATTAAAAACTATTCCAGACTGGCGGCCATGACAGATGTGGGTTGGAAATCATAAGGAATGACTGAATACTTTGATATGTAGCAAAGAAGTTCATTGTTGATGATAGTGTTTCTTTATGGTTTATTGACTAGGACATTATTAATCTTCAGAAATACAGAGCTCTCAATGCTGTAAAATTGTTGTGAAATTCGCCGCTGAATCCATGTCCAAAAGTGCTTGTTTTACTATACAGCAAAGGAGAAATTGTACCGGGCCGACACCATAGAGTGGAATTTTTCATTAAATCAGTCAAATTAAGTATTTCACCTTAGGTAAAATTTCACAGTTCACAGTCTGTAAAAGCTTTCATTTGTCATGACCATTTGAATTTTAACATACATACAACGGGATTTTTCTTATAGTAAACAGTGTAAACATGGAAAAACTTAAATGAAGCGGGTTAATGAAATACAAAAGACTTCCATTACCAAATCATTAAATCACGCCCCCGTCTTAGCATCAAGAAAAACGGACCCCTGCTTAGCAGTTTGATAAATCCGGACTCGGAAGCTACTGAAGGCTCTTAATTTGTAATTTCTTAAAGTGTATATGTCAAGACAATACTCGTACAAATATCCGTGTCGCAAAATAGTCTTTTACGGCCTCTTAAAGGGTTTATCTACTGAATTTGCGAAAATGTCCCCCGTCTTAACATCATCAAATTTGTTCACTTCAGTTGCGCGGTTGCACTTTTAGAGAAAACAAACGGACTTAGAAACAAAAAACTTGTAGCCGAATGTCGGATTTTCATATGAAACGGCACTCATCTATGTTTCCTTTTATTTGAACAGGTTCCTGAAAAGATATTTAAGAAAATGTCATTTTTACCGAGGTATCCGCCATGTTTTTGGCACCCCAGATTAGCGAAAAAGTCACGTGGTACATGCACCCTGATGATACTTGTTACGAAGCTTTTGATTGGCTTAAATATTTGTGCAATCACTGTAAGTAATGTGCTACACCATAACTGTCATGGATGCTGCAATAAAACTTGACACAAAAGCAGATGCAAGTAGATAATCAATATTAAGTTATTAGATCACTGATAGAGAACCTCCATTTTGAAGAGTATTCAATTCCTACAATAAACCTACTTTGACAGCAATTCTTAGGGGGGCGTAGGTTCAAGCCCTGCTGGGACCAAATTTTTTTTCCCCTTATTTTCTTTTTTTCTAGTAAGTTTTTACTTCTTTCAAGACTTATTATTGATTTCTTGTACAAAAATGGAAAAAGATGAATCTTATAAGCGATTTCTTGGTGTTCAAAGTGAATTTACTACTTAAACAGAAGGGGTAGAGTTACACATCTTTAAAAATATTGAGTTACACACGGTGAAAGTTCTCTATTTTGCTTTCAGTCTTAGCTTATATATTGTGGAAGAAATTTTGGTAGGTTTTACGTCTGTCCTATTACTCCTAAGGTTATTTTTAAATGGAGTTAGCAAAATTCAAAACAGAAACACAGCATTCGACCTTATTTTTTCAATGTTGAAGTATGAATTCTGTCTCTTTAAATCCGTTTACTTGAGGCAACATAGAAAAAATGATATTGACATTTTTATTTTGTGTTTTATAGTTGTTTACAAATAAGAGGGTTGTAAAATTAAAATCTTCTAATTATGATTTCAGGTATGAAAATGTTCTAGAAGTGCCACAAGTAAGGACATCAAGGTATGGAAGAAACTCATTTAGGTTTGAGGCCGTCAGGGTGTGGAACAGTCTGCCAAATGACATGAGAACCATAGATAGGTACAAAGACTTTGTCAGACTGGTCCGCACCTGCACTGGCCCCAAATGTAAATGTGCCATGTGTCAATGAGTGTTTGCTGTATGTTTGCTTGTTGTATGCGCTGTTGTCCTGCTTGCTTTGTTTCTTGCTCTGTTTTTGTTTGCTTTGTTTTTTGTTTGCTTTTTTTTCTCTCTCTATCATGCTTTGTCTTGAGTGCATAATTTGTTTTGTGTATTTAGTTCATAGCCTTTGTTCAAACTATGTTTTCATTTTTTTTTCTCTGCTTGTTTTAAAAATGCTGCTGTCATCACATATTATGTAAAGATGACTCTCTGTGAGAAAGTTGCTGATCAGTTCTTCACAAATCTGATTTGAGGAGATATCTGTTCTTAATCTCATCTTATTTGTCACACTTTTGTGTTAGTTTTGCTAATCAGTTTTTTTATAGTTACTTTTATGGCAGATTTTAGGCCTAGGTGAAGATCAGCAGCTTTCCCACAGGTTTTACTTTTTTTTTCTGTATTATATTCTTCATGCCTCATTTTTTTTTTTTTTTAATTTCTTAAGTTGCATATTATAGTTTTAGTTTAATTTCCCTAGTATTAGTTTGCATGTGCTTTAAAAGCCTATTATTAATAATGTGCTCCTCACTTAGTTTGTCTTAGTTTAGTTAATTTCATGTAAATATGTACTGTAATTTTGTGGGTTTTTTTTATGTTTTAACTTGTTTGCTTCTTTTTTCCTCGTCTGGTGTAGCTTCAGCGCGTGTGGAGTGGCCGTACCGCTGGCATAGCCAGTCGAGGTAAAATGATATGAATGTGACCTAGGGTAGATGACAGATATGGGTGTGGTGAAGTGAATGACCCCTTTTCCCAAATCTACACTTTTCTTTCGGTAGTTTTTTGGGACACTTACTTTGATAGGGTTTTTGTTTTACACTTGCCACAATACCCATATGTCATCTACTTATTTGTAATTAACTAAATTTTCATTTTGCTTATTTATTTTGTATCCCTCTTTTCAGCATGTATGTTTAAACTGAATTTTGCTTTGAAGGGGAGTAACAAAGTCAGTAATGTATATGTACTGTTACAGAGTTACTTCCCTTGCTCTTTTATGAATGTGCGTTTTTTTTTTTTACAGCTGTTTTATTTTTTCATTTTATTTTATTATTACTATATCATTTGTTTGTCGGGAAATAGCTTTAAGCTAATGTTAATTGTTAATTTCATATCCGACGTTAAATAAAGTTTCTTGTATCTTGTACTGAACATTTAACAAGAAATGGACTAAAAATCACACCTGGCTTGAATATGATGGAGAAAAGCAACATATGCAGTACACTGACATTTTCTTCGGTCCGGCAGATTTTTAGGCATTGCTGGACCAAATGTCTGGCCATTTTTTCCAACCTTCCTGAAGTCTGATACATGGCTTTTCCAAAAAAAAAAAAAAAAATTTCCTATCTAGATCTACCTGCCCTACAGAGCTCCAGATAAGCTTTTGGTGCAATTGGGTATTTACCCATCACTTTTTGTCTGAATTGGGTATTGGAAATTTGAATTGGGTAAAAATAATATCATTACCCAGCCTTTTCAGAAGTAACTGGGTATTTGCTAAAACCAATTGGGTATTTTACGAATCTCGCACTAACAAATGAGTATTTTTGCTTACAGTATACATGGTATATATCATCAGGGATCAGCCTACAAGGCGATTTGAGCGATATCGTTGCTTTAAAGTCGGCCACTTCGCCTAATTATCGCCTCCGGGCGAAATCCAAATCGCCGAGTTTTTCAGCGAGTTATTATCTGTTTACTTAAAGTTGCAAAACTTGATGCATATTCTAGATTAAATTATCGATAAATCCATAGTCAACCCCGCCTACTCGCCTGTCAAACTTCAGCCAATCGTAGCGTTAATATCTAACGGTGTCAATCAATAATATTGTAAGCCGCCGCCATTTGGAAAATTTTCAATCGGCGTGTAAAAAGCCGATAAACTTAACGAGAACATGACTTTATGCAACAATTGTATATTATTCTTTCATTTTATTAAAGATTACTTCAAAAATTATTTCAATTACCATAATTACGGTCAATTTCTGTAAATGAAGGGCTCGGGTACTGTGGATAAAAAATGATTTCGCGGACGTCAGAACTGCCGTACAAAATATTGTAAAAAGATCGCCATTAACTACGAGTTTGGTATTATTTTCGAAAAAAATAATAAATAAATAAATTAAATGTATAAATCTGAACAAGTTGGTGCAAAAATCGGGCATTATAAAAGTACGAGAATCGAAACATTAATGAAAATTTTCACGCCGTTTTGATCGTGCACCTGTTAAATTTACGAATTTCGGACATGTAAATTTCGGATTAAAATTTAAAGGCGACTTTTTCATAGCTAAGTTTATACTTTATTTAGAAATTCATGAAAATGGTAATGCAAGAATCAATTTCCTTAAATAATTACTGTTTATAAGTTACAGCTAGACCCACAGAAAGCGGATATATACAGGCAAGAAACTGAATGCTATGCCGATTCTTCTCCTTAAATTTCTCAACTTCTCCCTAAATTCTGTGGAGGGAGAAGTCACTTCTCCCTAAAATTTTGACCTAGGCTGATCCCTGATCATTAGACAGGATTTACTAAGTACCTAAGTACTTTAATGGCGCCCTTCAATGTTTGATACAAACATGTATTTAAAACTGTAATGAATGTTCCATACTGCTGTTTTCTTTTTCACCTTTAATGCAGTCGGAGATCAGTTCATCCACAGTATCCCGAATGATGTGGTCACCGCAATATGCATTCTCCCAAAAGATGTCATCCAGTATTGGTGACACTACATCGTCACAATCAGATAACTATCATTGTTGAACAGCAAAATACCCCACTAATTTGTTTGTTTGTGCTGCAACAATGTTTTTTCTGCGACCTCTTTTACATTTTATCGGCGTAAAATTGTTTACAAAGCGTCCAAATAACACCGATCAGCCGATTGAATGGTCCTGTGATTTTTCTGATAAATTGCAACCTGTTCTGCGGTAACGTATAACCAGTCAGTTAAATCCAGCGTTAAAGTCTTGTATCCGTTCTAGTAATAAGGAAAATGCGATACGCAAGCGATATTTCATGAATTGGGTATTAGGAAATTAACTTGCGTTTCAGTACACACACTGTATGAATTCAATTGGGTTTTCTGCAATTTTAATTGCGTAAATACGCAGCTTATCTGGAGCTCAACTGCCCTATTTTTTTTTTTTTTTTGGCAATGTTACCTGAACCACACATATTTTTTTTGGCCTTACCTTCATGCCTAAACTCAGGCTAAACCACTGTATGAAGAGTAGTAAATTCAGGTTTAAAACGCACTTGCATGTATGTTGGCCATACATGTCATACGTCCCGGATTGTCCCGGAAATGACATACTCGTCCCGGTGTCCCGGACAGTGTTGAAATGTCCCGGAAAATTAAAAATACAGAAAACAAAAATAACCCCCCAAAAAACTAGTTTTTTTGGTCTATAAATTGTTCAATTTTACATTAATAAAACACAATAAACAGTCCCCGATGTCACATTGTTTATTCCTAATTATCCGGTATCAGTTTCATGCCCTCGAGCGGGACACATGTTGATTAAGCCAGCTCCAATCAACACTCATATTGAACGCGCCCCGCGATCTTTTGATGACCCAGATTAATTTACAGTCGGCTATTTTGATGACCCTGATCATGAATTGACAGAATTATGCAATCAATAACAGTTTTATGATAATTTAATATTAGGAACAATAACCGAAAATCTCGTTGTTTTTAGCACGTACGCGGTGAAGCTACATGCAGCCTTTATGGAAGAAATGGCTGAATATGGTCAATTAAACGATAATTATTTTAAAAGGTTGTAATCTTTTAAAATGTAGATCTATTGTCACACATATTCTAAATTAAAATTTTGACTATTGAATGCCTTTGCCGACCGATCCATGAAAATTTACCCAACCCGAAATATCTTATATCAATTTTATCTACAAGATTTATTTTATTCCTTTGAGGATTTCATTTTATTAATGATTAGATAAACGTTTAAGCTTTAAAATGATAGCAGAGCTACTGGCGCCGCAAAGCGGCGCCGATAGCGTCGCATTACGGTTAAACGTATGAAAAAGAAAATGAATAGAGAGATCTAACTGTGTATACTATCGAGTTGAAAATTTGTGGTACTTTTTGGAATCGGTGTTGTTCGGATTTTTTCAAGTACACTATGCACATAGTAATTAATCAGTAAAGACGTCAGTAGACGCTTACTGTTTACGGTTGACAAAAGCGTCTCGCTTACTGCTTTGAATATTGAATAAAAATCAGTGCTCCAGCTAGCTATTTACAGCAGGGCGCATCGCCCGTTCCGAAATTCGTTCCGCCCTGTTGCCCCGCCAGGCACCCTGCCCGTTTTACAACCATTCATTTCTTTTTTTTTAGCCAAACTTCCCTTTTTTGCCTCAGTGATTATAATACACTGCTTTACTGCCCCCTTTTTATCGAGTGATACACGCCGGGGGGCATTGACATAATTGGCAAACAATTAAACAATTACCTGCTGTAATCGTGCCCGAGGCAGACCATGATATTTTAGACTGCTCCACTAGCATTAAAATCATTGAACCTTAGTGTTAAAACAGTTTGCAAACCAGTCTGAAATCATTATCATTTCGCGCCACCTGTCAAAGTGTACTTTCGTTTTCGGTAATATAGTCGTAAATACCCCTTTATACACAACTGAAACTTAAGTCCAGACAACAGACATTTATATGTAATTAATAAAAATCGATCACAATCAAATTTAAATAGGAAAATATTTTGATTTTATCGTTTTACAAGTTTTTGAAATCGAAAGTAAGTTGTCGTCTGCTATGTGAAATTGCCGATTTTTCATGAAGATTTCTTTGAAATTAGTTTACTAAGATGTAATGACAGGGTACACTTTAATGTCAGATACTGTGAAATGCTGTTAAACTGTCTTTGCATCATAATATTTTTTCAAAAATGTTGTTTAAACTGGACATTCGACGACTTTTAGAAAAAAGTGTAACCATATCCGGATATAAAATTTTGGATACCCGGAATATGTCTATTACAAGTGCTAAACTTGCTTTTAGACTGTTGTAAGTTAAAAACTTTGCCCGATTTCATTTATTTAAGTGGAAGTTTAAACTTTATTTTCTGTATATAATATGTTACAGGTATAAATTTATAAATATCAAGTAGCCTTGAGAAGATGTGTACTGAAATTGTAACAAGTAAAATAGGCCTAAACACATAGACATTGTTATTCAGTATGCAATTACAAAGAAATGTTACAAGTTGAAAATCAATGCCAAGTAAAATACAAACAGCAGAATTTTTAGTTAATAAATAGGTGCATTAGAGATGACAGACATAGCCTATTAAAAGACCATACCTAAAGTGTGCCAAAAAACATGCCTAAATTATGCCAAATTCCATGCCTAAAGTATGTTAAAATGCACTGTATGCATGGACCAGTTATATTTTTTTCCCGGGGGAGCACGGTCCCGGACCGACCACCACCCCAGAAGTGCCCTTTTCAGTGCCAGCACCCTGCCCTTTTTTAATCCTAGCTGGAGCACTGAAAATGCAAATGAGCGTTTGATAATAAGAAATAAATGCTAAATACATTTTCTACGAAGAAAAAAAGAAATAAAACAAAATATTTTCATTTTGAAACGACTTTCGTCACGCTGCCATTACTGAACTTAGTTATATATACTTATGTTTGTCTCATGACGTCATAACTCCACAATGGTGTAGTGGTTAGCGAGTTCGCGTTGTAATCCAGAGGTCGTGAGTTCGAATCTCACCTGGCCCAGATCGTTTTTTAATTTTTATTTTTTATTTCATTTTTTTGTATTATTATGAGTTTTGAAAATATTGTATAACTAAAGTCTATTGTAATTAAATTTGGAATTGGAACATTAACTTTTTACATTACTGTAAGTCCTCATTGCCCAACATTCACACGCAAAGACACAGAATTCCTTTGGCTATTGGCCTAATGAGATTCTGTTAGGTTTGAAATTTTCAAAGTTCAAGCTTTTCAATTTGAAGCAGTTATCATTTTGTGACTGGTTTCCAGTATGATAATAAGTTATGTAAAATTGTTGATGCAGTGCGTTTTAAAAAGAATAACAGAAATTATTCAAATACGTTTTTTTTCTTTATCTTGGTGCAGATGTTAATCTATACCAAACTTTCTTTTGATTATATACAGAATATTTGTAGAGTTTTCACATGTCGAGAATTAATCTTGATGCAGTCTAAAACATGCCTACAGAAATCATGAATTATCATTAATAATTTTAATAGATCTGAAGAACATAAACTTCCTAAACGAATCCATAATTCCAGATAATTCCAGCACCACTCCTTTGATTTTTAACGGGCACTGGTGATTTTTCATGGGAGCTCTGCCTTTTAGGTAGCACCTACTTTCATATTACCAAATAAGTTGGATTCTAAATCACGATGACCAGGTTAATTCTTCGCAAGTCTCCTAAGTCTGTTCACCTCGGGCACGCAACCAATTCACGTGCCGAACTATAGACGTGAATTACCCTATTTACCTCCCTTAGAAAGCTAGACGACATTTGCAGCAAATTATTCCTAAGCGAGTGAACAATGGTTATCTCCGGAAACTACATGTAATTTTATGATATTTATGCATGAAACAGACGCATACTAATGTCACGGTGTATGTCCCGGACAAAGGGTAAAAATCCCGGAAATTTGAACTCAGAATCCCGGAAATGTCCTGAAAAATTATGGCATGTATGATGTTGGCATACTGCCTGCTTGAAAGATTCCCGTCGAATATGCATCGCCTTATTTCGTACAATAAAGAACTCACCACAACAGACAACATTCATACATATTTCATGCCTACATGGGGGCAGCCATTTTTAGACTGAGAATAGACGTAGTAATCTAGATCAGTCGAACGCACACTACGAAAGACATTTAAAATGCTTCCTTATAACCAGGAGAAATTTGATAATGATACCCAGTCTAGATGGATTGTCTCATTTAAACCAAGGGGGTGGAAGAGCTTTATCAATGATTTGATAGGGAACCGCATATCGCCCTTTGATAGTGCTCTTACTAGTATTATCTCATATTGAAAATAGTAGTTATGTATTTCATTTACTTTATTTCCAAGCCATAGTTTTGTAGTAGTAATATGCTATATTTCATAATTTACCCACATGTATTAAAAGGTTTATTCCGTATTTTCCGCGAGAATCGTGCAAAGTGGGCGGAGATGACAGGTGCGACAAAGGTGTCAATGTGATATGTTTCATTAGTTAATCGATTGTTATCAGATACTGTCATTATCAGAACGACTAGATATAGTATTTGTGAAGCAGTTCTACATATTGTACAGTTCATCATGCGTTTTTTTAAGTTACAGTTTAGTGATTAGAAGTCAAATTGATAATTTTCATCGTCTGCAAGTGCAAGGAACAGAATTACACAGGTGTGTCATGTTTTATAATGTTAGTGTTACCTGAACACAGAAAGTTCATTAGCGGTTTATTGCAGAAATTTATAGGAAACAGAGACAGTGTGATTCGATCTGAGCAGTGCTATGAGTGATTAATGATTATTATAACGGGGATAGTTGATGTTGTGTTTACAAAACATGGAGGATTCAAGTTCTTCCAGTTCATACAGTTTCAGTGATATTTCAATGGACACAGAGAATAGTACTTTATGCATGTGTACAAAAATTACATACAATCAAAGCCACCCCATTTCACCAGTGGTTACCCCAGATACCTCACCAGAACACAGAAAATGTCACCGGATTCTGGACAGGTCACACTCTGATCCAGCTATCCGACTTTCAGACAGAGAAGACCAGGAGGAGAGTCCAGGGCTTGAACCTAATTGTGATCTCTTTGGAATACAACTTGAGGTATATATGAAATCTATTATTGTCTTCTCTTCTATGATAATAGATCTATACAGTAATAATAATTAATGAATTTTTTTTTTTTTATCTTTTATTGTCAAAATTGTTATTAACATGTCAAAACAGGACTAATTTTCAGTTTGAATCTTCTTAATTTAAATGTAAAGTAGTTAATAATTCATGTTCAAAATAAAGGAAATATATCTTTATATGTTAATTATATGTAATTATACCCTCTATATCGTTATAGTAAAAAAAATCTCTCTCTCAGTATTTTTGGCCTTGACCAAAGGTAGTTCTTTATACAAGTTACAAGACACTGATCAAATATAATTTTGTGCATTTTCCAAAGTTCAAATTGCAAGGTTAATTACAATTTCATGGCCTGCAGTTCAACTTCAGCATTTTAAGTGGTCATTATATTACCATTACAACTGACAGCATTTAAATTCATATATTGATGGGTTGTATCTGGAGACAGCATGAATTTTTGCTTGTTTATAAATTCACTGCACCAATTGTGCCGGCTAGGTCATTTTTAGCTTGACTTAAAAGTATATAGAGAGCTAACCTTCATGCCCATACATATTTTTTTAGTCTAATTAAGGGATTCTACGTATCCTGTTTGGTATTTTTTTTTTTTTTAAAGATTGTAGAACCCCCACCATCCTCATTGTTTTGGCACTTGTATTGTTTATATATTAATGTACTTACTTCCATGAGTCAAATTAAAGTAATATAAATGGTATATATTTGTTAGCCAGAAAAGGTTGCAAAATATGTAATCTAAATATTGTGCTTATGGCTTGATAAACACCCTGGGCTGAAAGGTTGTGACAGAGAATATAATGAAATAGTTTTTAACAAGTGTTTTTAATTAATTTCTGTTAAAAACCTTTATTTTATGCTTTATGCACATAGAAATTAATTAGCACAAAGTGTACTTAGGGGAAAGGTTTGTTTTAATGTTTCTTAACCCTTACCCTGCTAAATTAATAATTTCTATTATGAACTTGCCCATTTTTCAATTTGGACAGTACCATTAACTGTTTATAGGGGTGCTTACCAAAAAGATACTGAGTGAATGGCGAACAATGCAGACCATAATCAGATTGCACGGATGTGCAAGCTGGCCTTGGTCTGCACTGGTCGCAAAGGCAGAATCACTTGCCGCCAGCGGACTAAGGGTTAAGTAGTGATTAGCATGATTAAGCCAGTGTGTATGATTTATATATATAAAATATCAAAATCATAGAAAAAAAAACTCAGAAGTCTACTGCTGTTATTTATTGGCAATTTAACATATCATATAAACACCTAAGTTTCTAAGACAATATTAAATATATTTTGTTTTTGCTTTGCCAAATATGCATAAATAATGACAAAGATATAGATGTTTGCAGTTCTCAGTGTACTGATGTTTGCCTTCAACAGTTTGAACTAGAAAATGCTTTTGTAAAAAAGCGCATGTCTCCCCCAATGCAAAGTCCTATAGGCAAGAAGTCAATAGGGGTCAGGATCGAAAGTCAAAGAGACACTGATGGTTGGCTGCAATAGGGATCATCTACTTGGCATGTCCAGTCATCCCGCTAAATTTCAACACTCTTGACCTAGTGGTTCTCAAGTCACTGTTCAGGCTCCTGTGACCTTGACCTTTGATCAAGTGACCTCAAAATAAATAGGGGTCATCTACTCTGCATGTCCAATCATCCTATTAAGTTTCAACATTGTAGGTCAAGTGGTTCTCAAGTTATTTCCAAAAAATGATTTTACATGAACAGGCCACTGTGACCTTGACCTTTAACAGACTGACCCCAAAATCAATAGGGGTCATCTACTCTGCATGTTCAATCATCCTATGAAGTTTCAACATTCTGGGTCAAGTGGTTCTCAAGTTATTGATCGGAACTGGTTATCAATGTTCAGGCCCCTGTGACCTTGACCTTTAATGGAGTGACCCCAAAAACAATAGGGGTCATTAACTCTGCATGAACAATCATCCTATGAAGTTTCAACATTCTGGGTCGAGAGGTTCTCAAGTTATTGATTGGAAATGGTTTTCCATGTTCAGGCCCCTGTGGCCTTGACCTTTAACAGAGTGACCCTAAAATCGTTAGGGGTCATCTACTCTGCATGACCAATCATCCTATGAAGTTTCATCATTCTGGGTCAAGTGGTTCTCAAGTTACTGACCGGAAATGGTTTTCAATGTTCGGGGCCCTGTGACCTTGACCTTTCACAGAGTGACCCCAAAATCGTTAGGGGTCATCTACTCTGCATGACCAATCATTCTATATAGTTTCAACATTCTGGGTCAAGTGGTTCTCAAGTTATTGACCGGAAATGGTTTTCAATGTTCAGGCCCGTGACCTTGACCTTTAATGGAGTGACTTCAAAATCGATAGGGGTCATCTACTTTGCATGTACAATCATCCTATGAAGTTTCAACATTCTGGGTCAAGTGGTTGTCTAGTTATTGATCGGATATGGTTTTCCATGTTCAGGCCCCTGTGACCTTGACCTTTGACGGAGTGACCCCAAAATCAATAGGGGTCATCTACTCTTCATGACCAATCATCCTATGAAGTTTCAACATTCGGGGTAAAGTGGTTCTCTAGTTATTGATCGGAAATGGTTTTCAATGTTCAGGCCCCTGTGACAAAATCAATAGGGGCATCTACTCTTCATGATCAATCATCCTATGAAGTTTCAACATTCTGGGTCAAGTGGTTGTCTAGTTATTGATCGGAAATGGTTTTCAATGTTCAGGCCCCTGTGACCTTGACCTTTGACGGAGTGACCCCAAAATCAATAGGGGTCATCTACTCTTCATGACCAATCATCCTATGAAGTTTCAACATTCTGGGTCAAGTGGTTCTCTAGTTATTGATCGGAAATGGTTTTCAATGTTCAGGCCCCTGTGACCTTGACCTTTGATGGAGTGACCCCAAAAACAATAGGGGTCGTCTACTCCAGCAGCCCTACAACCCTATGAAGTTTGAAGGTTCTAGGTGAAATGGTTCTCCAGTTATTGCTCGGAAATGAAGTGTGACGTACGGACGGACGGACGGAAGGACGGACGGACGGACAGGGCAAAAACAATATGTCTTCTGGGGGAGACATAATTAAAGAATACCTAAGGTACATAATTTATTTAGCAATGACTTTAACAGGTTACTTGGAAATTATTACCATTTTATGATGGCTGACTAATGAAGATGATATGATAGTTGTTTCGATTATTAATGCATTAAACACTATCATTTGGTTGTCACTTGAACAAGTACAAGTAATTGCTTTGTCTTCACCTGTCAAATCATAGCAAGATTTATTATTTCAGTAATTATGCTCTTTTCATACACATGTATTGCCTAGGGGTTTCTGTAGCATTTGAGCACAGTTCATATCATGTTCAGGCTTCTTATAAGTACAGTTGATCCAAAGAAAGCCATACCGGTATGTAAGATGGCTTTTTTCTTCAGCAAGGGCCATTAGTAGGCTTCTTATCCTCAGAAAATGTCTTTAAAATCATCCCATTTTTTCACATGAGAAATTTCACCCCCATTTGCCCTAGTACCCAGCACTTTTCTACCCAAAATAACAAGCCCAGGGCCCTTTCCTTTTAATGCAAGAAAAACCCTGGGGTTAAAGTTATAGGTTAAAGTTGGAGCAAGTTGGTTGCGGATGGCAACCCTATCAAAACTTTTCCTGAAAAACAATTCAACAATTAAAAAACAAAAACATTCTTTCCACTGTAATAGAATACTGCATTAAAAATGATATAAGTCAGATCTGTTCTTGAAAATATGCTTATTCTTACTTCACCTGATTGGCTTGTTTATTATGTATTATTTTTAGCCAGACTATACGAAGTATATGGAGAGTTATCCTACTTGCGTCGGCGTCCTTCCACGTCCACACCTTGGTTAAAGTTTTGATGCACTTTCTCTTTTTTCTCTTTACCTCTTTAATTACTTGATGGATTTGCTTCAAACTTATAATAGTTATTCCTCATCATCACCTACATCATCTGGCACAAGGGCCATAACTCTTGCACCAATATTTTATGAATTATCCACCTTTTTACTTTGAATTTCAAGTTTTAGTTTTGGTGCACTTTCATTCTATCTCAGTTGTTACTAAATGGATTTGATTCAAACGTAAAATAGTTGTTCCGCATCATCATCCACATCATATGACACAAGGTCTATAACTCTGGCACCAATTTGTCATGAATCATGCCCACTTTTTACTTAGAATTTTAGGTAAATTTTGATGCATTTTCACTATATATCTCTTTTATTACAGAAGGGATTTGATTCACAATTGTTTGACAACATCAACACCTTCATCATATGACACAAAGGTCATAACTCTAGCACTCACATTTCATGAATTATGCCACTTTTTTACATAAAATGTCAAGTTAAAGTTTTGATGCACTTTCACTCTTTAGCTGTTTTTACTAAACGGATTTGATTCAAACTTAAAATAGTTGTAGTATATCATCACCCACATCATATGAAACAGGGGCCATAACTCTGGCACCAATATTTAGTGAATTATATCCATTTTTACTTAGAATTTCAGGTTAATGTTGGTGCACTTTCACTTTGTCTTTGTTATTACTTATTGAATATGATTCAGACTTAAAATTGTTCTTCCACATTGTCATCCTCATCATATGACGCAAGGTCCATAATTCTGGCACAAATAGTTAGTGACTTATGTCCCCCTTTTTACTTAGAATTTCAGTTTAATTTTGGTGCTTTTTTTACTGTTTTTCTGTTATTACCAAATGGATTTTATTCACACTTAAAATGGTTGTTCCATATGGCCATTTGCATCTTTATGTCACAATGTTCGTGATGCTGACACCAAAATGCTATTTTTACTAGAATTTCAGGTTCAAGTTGTGATGCACTTCTGCTCTATCTCACTTATTTGATTCAGACTTCAAATAGTTGCTCCACATTATTATTAGCCACATGATATGACACAATCATTGTCATGGTGCATTACATTTGCAGAAATTTTCCATGAATTATGTCCCTTTTATACTTATAAATTTAATATTTTGATACACTTCTTTATCTCTGTTATTACTAAATACATTTGATACTATGTGATGTGCCCAGTTTCACTATCCAGCATCGGAATATTCGAGCACGCTGTCTCCTGTGACAGCTCTCATTCAGTGAAAGGAACAACATAATTATCTCTCAGGTCTAAGGTTTTTGTCTGAACAGGGTATGGGAGCAGATCCCCACCCCTACCCCAACTGTAAGGAGTAGGGAGAGGGGTAACAGTCTCTCCCGACATTAATGGCTGACAAGAACTTCATTTATACAGGAAAAAAGTAAGACTGTGACTCAGTGCAGACCTGGAGCACCTGTATAAATTACACCAGTATATACCGGATTCAAGCAATTTGAACGAAAAGTATCTTAAATGTATATATTTTGTAAACATGGTAATACTAACCTATAACCTTTAGTCAGTATATTATACATATTATACACTAAATGCTAGCGGACATGCAATAAGTTGCGTATTTTTGCCGTGCTCTCCAATTGGAAAAAGTAAAACTTCCCCACCCCCTATACTATTGTATTGTGTTGACCTAATTCTTTCATACTTCTGCTACAGGATTAGTTCCTAAATGTCTTGATAGCATCATTTTCATTTACCTGTCAGTAGAAAATTAGAAATGAAAAAGTAATTCATGTGCTTTTGATGATTGGGAGACATCTTATTTTCATCTGCAAAATTCATGAGGTGTAATGAATATGCCAATAGAGCGTTTGATTTCAGTTTGATTTTATAGCTGTGTGACTTCCCAGTAGCTTTATTCCTTCTGCCTTGCACCAGTAGATTAATTAGATCTGAATTTCAATTACTGAAAAATAGAACAGATATTAAGCTTAGGATTGGTATGAAAAGGAACAGAACCAAATCATGAATGAAAATTGGAAAGCAATTAAAACCTGTTTATTATGCTGCTGAAAAATTGTTATTTTATTGATGTACATGTATGCTTAATAATGTCAGGAAAAGGACTTCAGAAAGGAGACACACTTCCATACATCTTTATGCATAAATAATATTCTAGCTCTGAAAATAATAATTAAGTAAGTTTTTGTTAATTTAATCACTTTTGTATTAGTCCACCATATGCAAGTTTTAACAGACTGCCATTTGAAATTAAATCTAAGAAAAACAACTAGTTCATGAAATCGACACAATTCATCTATAAAAAAAAAAATGTTTGTTTCCGGTATCCCGACCTACCCTAATTTTTTGGTTTTATGGCCTTGGGCCATTATTTTTTTATTTTTTGGTTTACGAACCGCCAGGATGACACATGGTCGTAGGAGGAGGGAAAAAAAATAAAATTAAAAAACAGAATCAGAATTTTTTTTTTTCCGTAGGATGGACCTTTGAAAGGAATATGGGTAAATTCTACATAACATCACACAGACTGCATGTTATAATCTTCTTTCCCACTTTTGATGCTTTTTCCTGCAAATATACCTGTGACCTTGGTTATATTTGATTAAAATGAGCCTTGGGGCTTGTCATAGCAGCTTGAGAAAAAAAATTGTCTTCGTATTTCTGTGAAATTACATTAATATACAGCTGGGCAGGTAGCTGTATCATTTTTCTTGAAAGGACTGTACTATACATAAAAACTGCACATATTCTCACAAACTAAATGATTGGAGACATAGAAGTCATATGTTGAACACTGACTGAAATTAATACCTTCTGTTAAAACAACAGATGGAAGAATCTAATATTCCCCACATTTGAACAACACTGTCACCATGGATATATGATTTTACACTCAGCAGCTTTCAAGCATCTTGGCTGTTTATGGACCCAGTCTGAAACTTAGGGGTACAGCATACACTGCACTGTGCCTAATAAGCAATTATCTTTTTAAGCGTTAGGAATAGGAAGTGTCTAGCCATCTGGTAAACAGACACCTAGCCTATGTCTGTTAACTGGAAGCCTTGCCTTTCCTCATATGGTTTTCTTGGTATTTGTTAATTTATTTTATGAATAGGCCTAATGTAACACAACAGTTCATCTTTGCAATGATCTTTGAAAATTCTGTCAGTCAGTATTTGTCTTGCCACATCTACTGCACAGCTACATTGCAAAAGACAGTAAATTACATCTATAATCAACATTAATCTGATGTTAATATAGCCTAACGTACAATAATTTCATTAAAAATACCTAATTCATAACTTATAAATACTTATAAACAAAATAGGTTACTGGACGCCAAAAAGCTGTACAGGCTAGACGTTTGCTTACCGGGACTTACAATTACACAGTTTTAATGTCCCCTGTACCAGTTTATATCACCAAACAAAAGTACTGTCATCATTGTGTATTTAAATGATATTTTTCGGGGGAAAATGCTTTCAAGTTCGCGTAATAAGCGATGCATAGAATCACCGTAATAAGCATTGCGCTATTGAAACGACAGTTACCATAAACGTAGTTGTATACTAAATACAGACTGCCTATCACCGACAATTGGCCATTTTTTTTTCAGGAAAGCACTACGTCGCAACTTTGAATGTTCTTGCATTTTCATTAAAATTACTTCAAAACTTTGGAAATAATACAGCCTGGGCGCAGCCATTTTTAAACGTTTCGTAAATTGCGTAACAGGCATGTTGATTGGGCGCAGTATATATCGGAAATTTTAATTGGACGTTTACGTCATGCATAAGATATGAAGTTTAAAAATAGAATTATAGAAATTAAGATAAGATAAGATAAGATAAGATAATTTTATTTTAAGTCGGCAAGACAGAGAAACAATACAACATAAGCGACAGGCGCTTTTTAACCGACTATATATAACAAAGATAAGCAGTTAAAACATATAGTAAGCAAGCTGTAAAATAAGAGATAGGATTATACAAAATTACATGTAGCAGTACAACATGAAGATTAAACCTGTGAGAGACCTGCTGCTCTTGACCAAAAGCCTAAGAACTACCTAAGATAAACATGAAGTAAAAGACTGAGAGGCAAAACTGGCGCAAAAAGCTGAAAAAAAAAAAAATATGCTAAACGAGAATATCACCTCAGATCAGATCTGAAATGAACTGAGCAGCAGCTCCTTCACAGTAGCACATAAAACATAGCATGAAAATAAGATGTAATAGTAACAATAGCACATAGAGAACATAAAAAGCATGCACATTATTACATAAAAATAATATAAAGACAGGTGTGCAATTAAAGCAACAAACAAAGAAACTAGCTAAAGCAGCTAAACATGGAGAACAAGGCATAGATATAAGTCGACTACACAAGGAAACAAGGTATACAAAAAGTAGCTAAAGCATGCAAAGCAAGACAAGTATTGACAACACAATGCAAAAAGCACAGCAAGTAACTAAAGCAACTAAGCACGGATAAGAAAGCATAAAACTATGTCAACTACACAAAAGAAGCAAAGTACACATACTACATTGTAGCAAACTATGAGGGACAAGGCATACAACAAAAACAGCTAAACAAAACAAAAACTATCTGGTTGGGTATAATGAAAAGAGATGCCGTCCGGTCCTGCGGAAAAAACTACTAAGTATGTTTACACATTGAACATTTGCAGTCTTGACCATTCCAGTGTGAAATTAAGCTTTTAAATTGATTAAAACTAGATGTTTTCCTAAAATTTTCTGGGAGCGAGTTCCACAGAACCGGAGCGGCATATCTGAAGCTTTGTTTACTATACCTAGTTGTTGTTACCCGGGGAACTTCTAGTAGGTTGGAATACCTAAAATTGTAACCAGCATCATGAGCATGAATTAAATCATTTAGAACAGATGGAGCGATGTTGTTGAGAATTTTAAATGTTTCTATGGCCATTGATCTAGTTCTTCTGATATATAAGCTAGGAAGGTTTGCTTTACTAAGTAGCTGTTCATATGTACTTACATAATCTTCATAAACAAAACGAAGAGCTCTTTCTTGTATTTTTTCAATCTTATTTGTACTTTTACTGGAACAGAAATGCCATGTCAGAGGACAGAAGCTGAAGTTAGATAAAATAAAGGAATGAAAAATAGTTAACCTACTTAGTTTACATAGATTTCTGCCTATTCTTTTCAAAATGTTTAGTTGTTGTGCTGCCTTACTGCAAATAGTACTAATATGATTTTCGAAATTGAGAGAAAAATCTAAGTTTACTCCTAATAGTTTGACTACATCATCACATTCAATATTGGCATTTTTAATACTGAGCTTAGGCTTCCTAGAGTGTGTTTTATTTCCAATAGCTATAGCTTGAAACTTATCGGGGTTAGCCTGCATACAATTAATAGAGAACCAGTTTATAAGAACATTGCTTTCATTTTGAAGGACTGTAATTAAAGAGTCGAAATTTGATGAACTAAAAGAAAGGGTGTTGTCATCTGCATAATTATATAAAGATCCTTGTTCAGTAAAATAAAATATGTCATTTAAAAAGATATTAAAAAGTAGAGGTCCAAGGATCGAGCCCTGAGGCACCCCTTTAACTATCTCAGCCCAGCCACTAGTAGTATTTCCTATTTTGATCTGTTGTTTTCTATTTGAGAGGTAAGATGTTAATAAGTTAACAGAGTTTTCAGACAAGCCATATGATTTAAGTTTACATAGTAAAATATTATGGGGGAGACAGTCAAAGGCCTTAGAGAGGTCCATAAGAACAGCAGCTACAAACTTATTAGAATCTAATGCAGATTTCCAGTCTTCAACTAGTTTTAGAAGGGTGGTCTGACAGCCATGGCCTTTTCTAAAAGCACACAAAAATTTGTTAAATATTGGTTCAAAATACTCTGATAATTGCTCAGCCAAAACTTTTTCGAATATTTTTGAAGGTGCAGGTAAAATGCTGACAGGCCTGTAGTTGGATTTTAGAAGGGGATCATTTTTCTTAAAGATTGGAGTAACTTGAGCTTGCTTTAGTCGGTCTGGGAAAACACCACTGTCAATAGAGCTATTTATAAAATTTGTATAAAATGGAACCAGTGATTGTGAGCCTAGTTTTAGTAATTTTATTGAAATTTTGTCAACACCTGTGGCTTTCTTTGCATTAAAATTCCTAATGTTGATTTGACTCGTTCGCCGTGACGGATATTCGAAGAACGAGACTTTTTTTTCTTTTTGGAATACGCGATGCATTTTTTCTTCTGCAAGCTTTCATGTCATAGCGGAGGAAATAAAAAAATCACGTTTTTTCAATTTTATTTTTTTTCTGAAAACACGTTTTTTTGAGCGGCGGTTCCGTAAACCGATAGATCAAAAATAAAAGGCCCTAACGAAAATTCATCTGTGATATTTTGGTGCTAAGACTACCCGCTAGATTGAGATAAAGATACATGTAAGTTGCAGATTCTGTAAATGTTACTTTTTACCTCGATTATTTGAAATTTTTTTAAAAGTAGAGCTTTTGTAATCACCCTTTCATCAGTGTCCATGTTCGCATCACAAAAGCTTAAAGTTTTGCATGTAAGCAGGTTTCTCAGAAACTACTGAGCCAAATTCTTTCAAACTTCACACATTTGTTTGCATCATGAGGTGACCTCCCAGGACAAGTTACATAACTCTAGCTTTTATTAGCTCCATTGTTCGAAGAAAAGTCAGAGCTATTCTACTCACCCTGGCGTTGGCATCCTGGTCACACCTTTAAAATTTTGCATGCAAGTACATATGGCTATCATTTAAAGGCAGATAGCTTTTAAACTTTTTTTTTAAGTCAATTACTGACCTCATTGGGTCAAGTCCCATAACCCGGACATGTATTTTGACTAAATTATACCCCCTTTTGGACTTAGAAAATCTTGGTTAGAGTTTTGCATGCAAGTTACTACTTCCAAAACTAATGCAAATATTGATTTGAAACTTCACAGGTATAAAACTATGTAATAGTATCCAGTCCCTGAACTCTGACATGTATTTTGGCTAAATTATGCCCCCTTTTGGACTTAGAAAATCCTGGTTCAAGTTTTGCAAACTTTAGCTTGTAAACTTCACAAATGTCTTCGGCATAAAGAACAAGTGATATAAATCTAGCTTTTATTTTGTCAAAATTATGCCCCTTTTTGCATGGTTCTCAGAAATTACTAAGCCAACTTCTTTTACACTTCACACATGTCTTCGTATGCTTGAGCCTCACAGGGCAAGTTACATAACTCTGGCTTTTATTTTGTTAAAATTATGCCCCTTTTTAACACAGAATTTTTTTTAGAGTTTTGCATTTTAACATGTTTTATGGAATTACTTGACCAAATGTTTTCAGATTCTCACCTTATCTTTGGCATCATGAGTTGACCTCATGAGACAAATTACATAACTCAAGCTTTTATTTTGTCAAAATTGTGCCTCTTTTTATCACAGACATTTTGCTTAAGTATTCATAGCATAGGTGGAGCTATTGGACTCGCCCATGCGTCCACATCCGTGTCCGCGTCCCGATTTGGTTACGATTTTGTATGTTAAAGCTGGTATCTCAGTAACCACTTGCGGGAATGGATTGAAACTTCACACACGTATTCACTGTGATAAACTGACTTACATTGCACAGGTTCCATAACTCCATTTTACTTTTTTTACAAAATTATGCCCCTTTTCTAACAGAAATTTTTGGTTAAGTTGAAACTTCACACACTTGTTCACTGTCATGTCTGAAACATCACAAATACCAGGCATTGAAATAGTCAGCACACTGTCTCCTCTGACAGCTCCTCTTTACATGGGAAGGGGATTTGGCCTATTATTTGTGGGTGGGGAATAGCTTGGTTTTGGGGTATTAAAGAGGAATAAAGTTTCCTTTTAAAAGGAAAGGCTTGCCTGGTTTTGCAATCTAGAAACTATGTCAAAGACTGCAAGTATAGCAGCTTATGAAAAAAAAAGTTCACATTAAACCGTCCACTTGTTCTATTAATAGTCTAAATGAGGGTTTTCCTTTAATTGTTACTATTTAAATCTGACAAAACTGAAAGTAGTCGACTTCTCTGTCTTTTTCGCAAATATGACTAAGTGGTAAAAACATGCACAGAAGCAGTCTAAAACTAGATAACCCTGTAAACACTTATGGATTTGGCCACAACACAAATGCAGAAACTGACGGAATTTTCCTCTCAGATACCCATTTGGCAGATTACATTATTTCAGGGGTGTACTAACTATGATCGGTATAAATGTCCATAAATTCTTTACAATAGTAATTAAAATAACTGAAATATGTAAAGACAGAAATTAAACAATCTTCATTTTCAATAAATCTTGATATATGTAATTGATTTACATTTTGTTATCATGAAACACCCTCGAATTTAAAAACAATAGAGTCGTCATAAAATGCAAACACCCATTGGACAGAAGCATAGGTGTAACCAATCGGTAGACTCCTTACATCCTGCCGCTTGGATATATTCTGCTTCCCTGCTTCTTGTAAGAGACACGATTACATATTGGGAGGCAAAATAACCGAAAACAATATATAGGCTTGAAGCTGGAGCTCCAAGCCAATAAAAATCCTGATGTATATTTAAGTGGAAAACTGTATGATTTGAAAAAAATTATCTGAGAGGAAGAAGCTTGCAAAAGGTCCCTATAGAAGAAAAAAATCCACAGTTTCATTATGTGCAGCTTCTTTGTTACAAACCTTGCTTTAGAAAGTCAAAAACAACTTTATCTGTGATATCTTGGAAACAAAATGGATCATCTGTGGAACCTTGGTAGCACTTTGCTTTGGTTTGAAGTCAAAACAAACTTTGTCTTCGAAATCCTTAAAGCAGCTTAGTTAAGATAGTGAAAACATACATCATCTTTGCAGACAAAGATCATGAAAACAGACCTTACCTTTGGCTTCAGACAAAGATCATGAAAACATACCATCTTTGGCATCATTTCAGACAAAGATCATGAAAACAGACCTTATCTTTGGCATCATTTCAGACAAAGATCATGAAAACAGACCTTACCTTTGGCATCATTTCAGACAAGGATCATGAAAACAGACCTTACCTTTGGCATCCTTTCAGACAGGGATCATGAAAACAGACCTTACCTTTGGCATCATTTCAGATAGGGATCATGAAAACAGACCTTAGCTTTGGCATCATTTCAGACAAAGATCATGAAAACAGACCTTACCTTTAGCATCATTTCAGACAAAGATCATGAAAACAGACCTTACCTTTAGCATCTTTGCAGACAAGGATCATGAATTCAGACCTCATCTTTGTCATCTTGAATGATTTTTCAAATTATTCATTATTCCAATTCGAAAAAAAAGCGCGTTCGCCAGATGGGTAGTCACTTTTCCCTTTTTGTATATAACGGAAACTTTAAAAATCTTATATAAAACTGCTGGCAGATTTTAAAATAATTTCACACAAATTCTCCTTGTGTGACACTCTACTAAGACTGTTCAAAGTATTTCGATTTTTCAAAAAACATGGCCGTCAAGGTATGGCCAACTCCGTTGAACTTGTTGCTGTCAAAATAATGGTGATCATTGTTGAACATGTTGAACAAAGTATGGTCATCTCAGTTGAACATGTTGCTGTCAAAGTATGGACATCTCAGTTGAACATGTTGCTGTCAAAGTATGGTCATCTCAGTTGAACATGTTGCTGTCAAAGTATGGACATCTCAGTTGAACATGTTGCTGTCAAAGTATGGCCAACTCTGTTGACCTTGTTGCTATCAAACCATTTGTCAATGTATTGGCTTCATTTCGTTTAACTTTTGCCTGGTCAAATGCTATAAATTCTATATTTATCAGAATTCTCTCCCACTTAAACATGTCAGCATTTATATATTAGAGCAATTTGATTTTTACATGTTAGGCCATACCAAATTGATTAGTAGTTCTTCGGAAAATTTTCAAAAAAAATAGGAGCGAGCGAGCGAAATTTTTTTTTTTTTTTTTTTTCTCAATTTTGATTTTTTCAGAGGCGGGTTGCTTTTACATGGAGCGAGCGGGTATTTTTTTTTTTTTTTTTTTTGCAGTTATGATTATACATGAAGTTAACATTTCTTTAAGAATAACACAGAACTTAAACATTTACAGTGTGGCTAAGACAGTAGATAGCTTTTCTGTATGTTTTAAAGACTACATGAATGGTTTTGCAAATAAATTCTTGCTAAAACTCACTGAATCACTTTGTTTTTATTTTATATTTATGATTACTGAGGGACGAGTGTCTTATTTTTAATTTTGATTGTTCTACATTAATCTGAAGGCGTGCCCATTTAACGGCAGAGGATGAGGAAATATTAAGACAAAACAGACACCCAAGTGGAATAACATATCTTCTGAAACCCAGTTAGATGGCTTCGACACATGAGCAACTTTGTGCCCCTAGTGAAACTCCAAACGGTAGAGGTGAGGGGAAAGTAATAAATCACTTGACCAATGAGACCAAACGGAGTTGGGCACACAAATGCTCCGACATTGCTCGAATCCATTGGAATAATTTCTTAACAGATAAGCTTAGCTTAAGTTTTTGTGGTAGAGGTTCATTTCAGTCAAAAATGATGATGAACAAAAAATGACCCCAAATATGGCCACTCTTTAAAAGTGTTATTTGTTGTGCTTTGATTGACCAAGAAATTTTAAGTTGGGAAGGTCTGTTTTCAGATTCTTTCTTTCAATCAATTCACAGCCAATTAATATACAAACAGGGAAAATTGGGGTTACAATACGACAGAAATTATTTTTTATATCTACACAACTTATTTGAAAAGCTAAACATTTTTAAAAATGAATATATGCATTTTGATAGAATATCTGACTGCCCGTACTAAAGAAGTTACGTTCAAAACGATTTGGGCCCGAGACAATTAATGTGATGGATCAGTCAGGATCTGTGAACAAACTTTTTTTCAAGAAAGCACTGGCTTTGGCTCTAGATCTAAAATATTTAACTAAACACACTGATAACAAATGGTTTGAAAACTTTATCTGAACAATATTTCTATGTTTAATCCAAATATTTTAATTTGAATCCCCGTGGCCGTGCACGTCTACATGTCGGGCTTTGTTCTTTTCACTGTATAATTTGAACAATCGTAGAACGTGCATACTTCATCACCTACGGCACATCGAAGGTCATGTGTGGCACTAGCACAGACACTCCAGGTTTAAAACAAATGATGAACAACACCATAATTCCTGACTTTTTGAGTTTGTGTCATCACTACATGTATTACGAACGCATGGATTCCGATCAATATCACTTTGACGCATTAAAACAGCGATAAAACCTGTTTTACCGTTATCATTCCGGACCGCGTAATCAGAAAAAAAAATATTTTTTTCGGCGATTTTTTTGTACGTGCGGGCGGTGAATTTTTTTTCTTTTTCTCGGGAATGAAATCATTGATGCGGTAGTATCCGACGAACGACAAATCAATTTGGTATGGCCTTATGCAGATTGACAGTATACAAATATTGCATGATAGTATGCTAACAGCCATTAAAATGCTGTGGTACATGTGTTTCAGCAGAATATTTATCATGAACTTTCAACAAGGTTTCTTTGAAGTAACTTCGCTACATAATATATTATAATAAAATTATGTACTCAATGACCATCAGTAAACAACACTCAATTCAGATATCTCTAGTAAGAATAATATTAATTTTGATGTGTTTACTTCTGGTTTCATTAACTCTTCATTCTTAGTTTTCAAACAGTCATTGTGACTTATTATGGAAGGCGGGTGCACCATACTTGTTACTAAATGCCAAATATTTAAAGGCAATGACTTCCAGATCGTGCAACAAAAAAAAAAAAAGAAACAAGTTAGGTATCTGGAAATAATTCCTATATTTCTCAAGAAGGTTTTGAAACTTAGTTACTGACAGATTATATGTTATGGAAATACATGAGAATTTGTTGTTTTTATGCCCCCGGCATCTACTGATGCGGGAGGCATATAGTGATTGCCCTGTCCGTCGTCCGTCCGTCCGTCTTGTCAGTCCGTCCGTCCGTACGAGGTTAACCAAATGGGACTGTTTTATCTAGCATCAATACCCTTTACTAGAATGACTTGATACTAATGCAGATGTAACCTGTGACCATTCCTCATCTTCAAACATCACCTGACCTCAGCATTTGGCCGCATAGTTGGGGGAGACATATTGTTTTTGCCTTCGCAGTCTGTCCATCCGTCTGCATTAAGCTTGTCTGGCTTTCACAGGTCAAACTGCTGGCCGAATTTCGATGAAACTTAACAGGAGTGATCAGTACCAAGCCTACACATTTTACAACATGACAGAACACACCAGTTTAGATTTTGAGAAGGGATTTTACTAATAATGACATGCATGCTTCATCTGATGCACCCTGAAGCTTGCCAGTTGATACATACAGATACATTGCTGAAAGTTGATTTAAATTCTATTTACATTCTGTGGGAAAAGGCATTTTAAAGACAACTTTATCAGTTTCTGATAGAACTTCAAAGGCCTACTTTGCTGTCATAACAATATATACACCTCAGCAAAGGTGGGCCATACATCATACTTCATGTTAGATTATTGACATATTGCCTGTCATCTTTTTATGTTCATACTTACTGCATAAAACTAAAGTAATGAAACACTCTTATGTTAACCTCGATTTTTCTGATTCATTATGTTTGTTATTTCTTTCATTCAAACATTTATTCGGTTGTTGTTTTTAATTCCTTCATTCATTCCTTTGTTTTGTCACTTGCACATTCATTGGTTTTTATTCATTTGTTTGTTTATTTATTGATACATTTTAAGAAGGGCTTTCAGTTTATTGTCATGTCAGTTTATTGACGATATGGTCCAGTACAGAAAGTTGAATATCAGTACAGTCAAAAAATGTAAGATGAAGCCAGTATATAGCAAACATAAATGAAAAATATATCAGTTTCTACAAATGTGCCGTAATTATATATTTGATGAATTGTCTGTATTTTTCAGTTGGTATATTAATTTTTAATTAACTGATATGTACATTTTGGAAAAAATGATTTTAGATCCTGGGTAAACTTTAAATAAAATGGAACCTTCCTATGAATATATTTCAGGTGACATTCCATCTGCTGGAAGCTGAGAAACGCAAGTTGTATGTTTTACAGAGGGAACTTGGGCACTTAAATGCAAATTTAACCAACATAAAGGTAAGAAACATTCCAGCTATAATTAATGTACGAGAATTTATTTGCCTGCAAGATATTAAAAGAAATCAACCATTATTCTTGTTACTTATGTTTGGGACATTGGAAAGGTTTTGTAAAGTTATATATAAAAGTTATATAAAAAGTTGGCGCTGCCTTCCGGGTGTGCATGGACAGACAGATGGATGTATGGTGGCGTCAAGTTTTTTTAAAAATTTCCATTCAATAACTTAAGTTTGTGTTGAGGTAGTGGAACTTGGCCTGTAGCTAGTTTATGTTAAGACCAAGGTTGGGGTCAGTGGGGTCAGTCACAGTTACTGAAAATAGAAAAAAACATAGTTTATGCTTCAAAACTTTAGTTTGGAGAGATGTATTGAAATAAATCTTGGCCTATATAATTTTTTATACACAGCTTATTGAAATACCAATTGTGGGATTGCAGTATGGGGTCAGTGCATTCAAATTCAAGGTCTGCATACTTCTTTCACTGTGGTCTCTTGTACCTTTTTCAATGTGGAGTTTTTGGAGAGCATTGAATTGGTAGAGGTTCAAATCCCAGTCTGGGCTTTAACTTTTTATACCCCACAGACAGAGGGCTGCATCTTTATTTTTCTGTCCATCCTGATTTCATGTCATTTTTAGATGGATTTTGAGCTCACCTGAGCAGGAGTGCTCATGGTGAGCTATTGTGATCACACTGTGTGTGTCTTGCGTGTGTCTGGTCATCTGTCCATCATCAACAATTTCTATAAATGACGTCTCCCCCAAAACCACTGAATGGATTTTGATGAAAGTTGGACTGGATTTCCTTGGGTGGTCCTCTACCAAGTTGTTCAAACAGTTTTGCTTGGTTGCATATAGGGACCGCCAGAGCTAAAATAGAAAAATCTTCAAATGACGTGTTGTCTTAAAATTGCTGGTCCAATTTTGAAATAATTTTACACAAAAGAAACATAACTACCCTCCAAACTTTTTAAGTTATCTGTAACATAGTCTCCAGTTATTGAACTTTCTAGTCCAGGGCATAACTCTGAAATTACTCCAAGCTGGAGAGAGAATTTATGCAAGTTGCATATAATAAGAGAGGACATGTAGAGGAAGTGCGGTATATAAGGAGCATAAATCTATCTTACTTATTTTTCAGTTATCTCCCTTTAGTGATTTTTTATGCAGCACATAACTAAATGTACTGAAGGAAGGAAATTTATTCAACTAATTCAATATATAATATTGGCCAGTAGACTTCTGAGTTTTTTCTATAATTTTAATTTTCAAAGTTAATCATCTTCAGGCATTTGCATTTTGAAAATGTATATATATAAAACATATATGTAATTGAGATATTATAGTTCTGCATTCATGTGTGTGGTTTCCATCACGGGTTTCAGATTTTTCACAGGCATTATAAATGAAATTAAACTAGTATTTAATACATTTATTGTAAAAGAAAATGTTACAGGAAAATTGGACCAAAAATTTAGCCTGATACTACACATCATCAAATGAAGCAGTTACATATGCAGGACATGCACTATTTTTCTAGCTCGACTATTCAAAGAATAAGTAGAGCTATCCTACTCAACATGGCGTCGACTTCAGTGTCACACGTTGGTTAAGTTTTTCATACCAGTCCACATTTTGACAAAACCTTTTGAGATAAAGCTTTGAAACTTTCAACACTTATGTACCATCACCTTGTCCAGTTTTAGGCAAGAGTACATAACTCCATCATGGATTTTTGCTGAATTATGGCCCCTTTTAACTTACAAATCTTGGTTAAGTTTTCCGTACCAGTTCATATTTTGTGTAAACTGTTTGACATATGGCTTTGAAACCTTTATCATTTGTATATTATAACGATATCTATCTGTAGGCAAGAGTACATAACTCTGTTAGCTATTTTGGCTAAATTACGGCCCTGTTTGGACTTGGAAATTGGTACAATTTTCGTACAAGTCCACATTTGGTCAAAACTAACTGACATGTGGCTTTGAAAGTTTGAACACTTGTTTATCATCATGATTTCCATCTGTAGGCAAGAGTATATAACTCTATCAACTATTTTGGCGGAATTATGGCCTTCTCTTCAAACTTTAAATTCTATAGAACACATTGAGGGACAGTGCAGTACATATGAACAATAACTCTAGATCACCCTATTTTGATTATCTTCCTTATGTATTAAAGATGGTCTGTAAAATGACTTGAAAACTATATAAAGGGTTGACTTTTTACTTAACACATTTATTAAGGTCTTTGAGAGGAAGTGCAGTAACTAATAAGAACCATAACTCTGTATGGCCCTGTTTTTGAATCCCCGCCCCCTTTTTATCCCCCGACAAAGTCGGAGGGATATAGTTTGGGCGTTGTCTGTCCGTCTTTCCGTCTGTCCGGAGCCATATCTAGGAAGTGGTTGGGAATATTGAAATAAAACTTCATGTACATGTTTACCACTATGAGGTTATGCGGCCCGTCAAGATTCAGTCAGATTGCCCAAGTAACACCAGAGTTATGGCCCTTAGAAGTTTGTAGAGTTAACTATATAGGGTACTATAAATATGGCAATTTCTGCTTCATAACTTGTGATATATTTGACCTAGAACTATGAAACTTAAATTAAATTTAGATCACCATAATGTGGTTGTGCACACACAATTTCGTCTGGATTTCTTTAATAACTTCAGAGTTATTGCCCTTTATTTATTGTTTAAAAATTCACATATTTGTACATAACAAACATCATTTGGCAGAATTTCATTAAACTTCTATCATTCTTTTCCATGAACATTTATTATAAACATGTGAAGTTGTGTACCCACACCTGGTCACCCCCTTGCCTTGATCACACCCCCTCCCAATCCCCTCTTCCCCCCCCCCACCCCCCACCTAAAAAAAAAAAAATTCATTCCTTATTTTAGATTTTTCAAAACCTCAAAATATTTACAACATCAAAGTTGTACCGTTCCCCCCCCTCGCTCCCCACCCAGTCATGCCCACCCCCCCCGAGTGATTCCCCCCCAAAATTTTTTGCTGAGCAATTCAGGTAGTTTTGTATCGCTCAGTCCGGCGTCGTCGTCTGTCAACATTTTTGCTTGTGATAGAGCTGTATTTTCAACTGACTTCATGAAAATTTTGGGCGAATGATTCCCTTTATCAAACTAGCCAAGTTCGAAAAATGGGTCACGGGGCAAAAACAGGGGACAGGTAAATCAAAAAAAAACTTTTTGATGCATAAAGGGGTATTTTTTTATTTGATCTTATGAATTTTAGTCAAATATTACCTTGATAAATCTAGGCGAAATTTAAAAAAGGGTCATCTATATCAAAAAACTGTCCTAGGTCAAATCAAAGAAAAACCTTTTGTAGCGATAGAGGCGATTTTTCATTGATCTTCAGAATTTTTTTTCAGAATGATTTCCCTTTTTAAAATCAGGTCAAGTTTTAATAGGGGCATTGGGATCAAAAAAATAGGTCAAAGGGCAAATCAAAAAAAAACCCCTTTTGTATGCGATAAGGGTTATTTTTTAATGCCTTTTGAATTAAAATCAAAAATTTTCCATGAGAAATCTAGGCAGAGTTCGAAAATGGGTCACTGGGGTCAAAAACTAGGTCCTAGGTCAAATCAAAGAAAACTTTTGTGTAGCGATAAAGGGGGATTTTTTTTTTGATCTTTTGAAATTTTTGCGGAATGATTCCCCTTTTTGAAAATTTGCCGGTTTGAAAATGGGGGACTAGGCCAAAAAATGGTTAGGTCAAATAAAAGAAAAAACCCTTTTGTAGCGATAGGGCGTATTTTTCAACTGGGTTTTGAAATTTTTTCAGAATGAAACCTTATGAAATCTAGGCCAGTTCGAAAATGGGGCATCGGGGTCAAAAACTAGGGCCAGGCTATCAAAAAAAAACCTTGTGTATGCGATAGAGGCTTATTTTTCTTGATCTTCATGAATTTTTTTTTCAGAATGATTGCCTTTTTTAAAATCAGTCAAGTTTGAAAATGGGTCATCTGATAAAAAAACTAGGTCACTAGGCAAATCAAAAAAACTTTGGTATGCAAAGAGCGTATTTTTCAACTGATCTTCACAATTTTGTCAGAATGATTACCTTTAGAAATCTAGGCCAGTTCGAAAATGGTCATCGGGGCAAAAATGGTCCAGGGCAAATCAAAGAAAAAACTTGTGTAGCGATAGAGGCTGTATTTTTCCCAAATGATCTAAAGAAATTTTTTCGAATGATAACCTTGATGAAATTTTGAAAATGGGCATCGGGGGCAAAAAATAGGTCACTAGGTCAAAACAAAAGAAAAACCTTGGTATGCGATAGAGGCTTATTTTTTAACGATTTCATGAAAATTTTGTCAGAATGATAAAACCCGAGAATTTTTGAAAATGGTATCTGGGTCAAAAAACAGGCACTAGGTCAAATCAAAGAAAAAACCCTTTTGTATGCGAAGGGCTGTATTTTTCAAATGATCTTTATGAATTTTGATAGAAGATTTTCCTTATAAAATCAGGGCAATTTTAAAAAGGATCATCTGGTTTAAAAAAAATAGGTACTAGGTCAAAGCAAAGAAAAAACCGTGTATGCAATAGAGCGTATTTTTCAACTGATTTTTATGAAATTTGGTCAAAACAGCCCCCGAGAAAAAATTTTTTAAATTCGAAATTGGTCTTTGGGGTCAAAAAATAGGTCATGGACAAAACAAATAAAATGTTTGTATGGGATAGGGCTGGGGACTCATGAAAAATTTTATCAGAATGTTTTTCTTGAGAACTAGGATGAATTTGAATAGGGGCATTAGGGTCAAAAAATTAGGTCACTCGGTAATTAAAGAACAACCTTTTTGTAGCAAAAGGGCCCCGATTTTTCCGGGGTATTCATAAAAAATTTTGTCAGAAAGATTGCCTTGTTGAATTCTAGGTCAAGTTGAATATGGGTCATTTTGTGGTAAAAAAACTGGGGGTCACTAGGTAAAAATAAAAAAAGAAAACCCTTGTGTATGCGATAGAGACTGTATTTTTCAATTGTTTTTCCATGAAATTTGGTCGGGAATGAAACCCTTTAATAAAATTTAAGGGTTTTAAGTTCAAAAAAGGTTTTTGGGGGTCAAAAACTAGGTCGCTAGACAAATCAAAAAAAAAAATGTTTTGTTGGGAGGGGGGCTGTTTTTTTTCAATTGGGGTTTTCATAAAATTTTGTCAAAAAGATCGGGCCTTTGATCAAATTGGGGTCAAGTTGGGAAGGGTGGGCATTTTGGCCTCAAAAACTGGGCCCACAAAGTAAAAATGGAAGAAAATCCCCTGTTTCCCTTTTTAAGAGACCACATTTTTGGTCCAATTTAATAAAAAAATTGGTCAGAATATTTGTTTCTATAAAGGGCACTAGTCAAAAAAGGGTTTACATGTTAGGGGTGTGTTTTCTAAAGGTGACAAACCTGGGGCCCTTTGGGCCCCCCTTGTTTTTTTAGTCCGCACAAAGTGCTCAAGGTGAGCTTTTGTGACGCCCTGTGTCCGTCGTCCTTTGTCACCGTCTTTCAGTCGTCCGTCCAACGTCAAAAATTTTTGCTGTTAAACTTTAGGGGGTCACATTTTTGGCCTTATTTTAATGAAATTTGGGTTCAGAATGTTTCCCCAAGGGAAATCTTGGACAAGTTCGATAATTGGTCAGGGGGTTTCCCTGGGGTCCCCCCGGGTCAATAAAAGGGAAAAACTTGTTAAAAAACTCTAGAGGGGGTTTAAAATTTTTGGGCCCCAAAATAAAAAATAAATTTGGTCAGAATGTTCCCCTCAATAAAATTTTTGGGTCGCTTTCGATAGGGGGTTTCCTTTGGGGTCAAAAACTAGGTCACCAGGTCAAATAAAAGGAAAAGTTTTAAAAACTCTCTAAGGTCATAATTTTGAACCAATCTTAATGAAACTTGGTCAAAAATTTTTACCCTCAGAAAAAATTTTGGGACGAGTTCTATATTGGGTAAATCGGGATAAAAAAAACGGGTTTCATGGGTCAGATAAAAGGAAAAGCTTTTTTAACCTCTAGGGGGCCACATTTTTGACTGTACCCTTAATAAAAACTTGGCAGAATTTAATCTTGATGATCCAAGGTCCATTTTGGGGGGGGGGGAAAGGGGGGTCATGTAGGATCAAAAACTGTCAACATGCCCAAAATTAAAAGGAAAGCGTTTAAAAAACTGTATTTGCCACATTTTTTGAACAAAATTTTAAAATAAAAATTTTGGTCGGAATTTTAAATTTTAAATTGAATTTTATAGGCCCAATTTAAATCTGGGTCAGGGGGGTCAAAAACTAGGTCACTAGGTAAATCAAAGGAAAAGCTTTTTAAAACACTCCAGAGACCAAAATTTTTGATGAATTTTTTCATGAAACTTAGTCAAAATGTTAATTTTGTGATTTAGGTCAAGTTAGAATCGAATCGGGGTAAAGGGGGGTTAAAAAAACCTGGGTCCCCCGAGTGAAATCAAAGGAAAAGCTAGTTAACACTCTTAGGGGCCCACATTTATCCCCAAAATTTTAATGAAATTTGGTTTGGGAAAAGGGTTAATCTTGATGACTTTAGGTAAATTTAGGCCCAGGGGGGGGGATCCGGGCCTTCAGGCCCCTCTTTTTTAAAAAAGTTAAAACCCTTCAACATGTAAAGTTGTAAAACCCACCCCACCCCGCTCCCACCATTTTTCAAGATATCTTACTTGTTTGGGTGCTTTTTAAAGGCCTTTTCCCCTTTAAGTTCAAATGTACATTTAAACAGAAACATTTGGGGACCAAACAAACTCAAAAAAATTTTCGTTCTATTACATTTCCAGCCCCCTTTCCCCCAAATTTTACCCCCATTTAATTTTTTAAAGGGCCAAAGCTTATTACAGTAAACAAAACCCAAATCAAATAATTTCTTTTAGTCAGGATCAACGTAACTACTTTTAAATTATTTTAAAGCTCACTTTTTCAAATTACCCTTTTAAAATTTTTAAAGCAAAGGGCTTTTTAAACAGTAAACATTTTCCCATTCAAAAAAATTTCTTTGGGTCAGGATCAAGTAACATACATTTATTATGTCAAGTTTACATTTAAAAATTTCCTCCATTTAATTTTTAAAAAGGGGAAGCTTTTTTCAGTAAACATATTCCTTTCAAAAAAATTTTTTTTAGTCGGGATCAACGAAACCAAACATTTTTTAAATTCAAGTCACATTTCAAATTACCCCATTTAATTTTTAAAAGAGAAGCTTTTTCAGTAAACATATTCCTTTCAAAAAATTTCTTTAGTCAAAAACGTAACATACATTTATTATGTCAAGCTCACTTTTCAAATTACTCCATTTAATTTTTAAAAGAAAAGCTTTTACATTAAAAAAACCCCATTCAAAAAAAATTTCTTTAGCCAGGACCGGTCCCATACTTTTAAATTATGTACACTTTAAACATTCTTTTCTGTTTATTGATTTTGACTAAATGAAATTATTTGTTTCTTAGAAACCCATTTTTAAATTTTTTGCCGGTTAATTTTTTTGCCTTTCCTCACCCCCCTTTCCGGGGGAAACCCCAAATTCCATTTTTTTAATTTAGATTTCTTGCATTTTTCCCCCCCAACCCCCCAATTTAAAAAAAAAGATACCTAAAATTTTCCCAAATCCTGTTTTTCCCAAAAGTCGGTGTAAATTAAAATTGACCTTTGTTAAAAAATTCTGTTTCTTGTCTGATATTGGTTTTGGGGGAAACATCCATCGGTCCTTACCGATAGCCATGTTTTTAGGAGTGGGCCCCCCCCAAAAAAACCCCTTATAGCCCCAAATTTTTTTTTTTCTTTTTGTGGTTTTTGGGTCAAAAAAGCCCCAAAATTCAAAAAGAAAACCCTCTGTACATTTTTATACCCAAACCCCTAGGTATTCTATAAGAACCATGGTCGGAAGGGGAAAAAATATACTAACCCTTTCAATCCCCGAAATTTCATACCAAAAACCACGCAGTTCAAAAAATGTGTACAATGATTTTTAAACAAGCGATAATTTATTTTTCCATCGTGCACCAGTCACATTGTCTCAATTTTCCTTTTTTGCAGAGTGCCCTTATTTTTTTTATGCTTTATAAAACGTTACAAAAAAAAATTTTGCGTGAATTTCCCCAAGGGAAACATCCGGTTAGAGGTCCCCGGCATGTGCACATGTTAAGCAAAATGAAAACAAACAAAAACAAAAATGCAATTTTTCAAAATTTTTACTATAAGACTAAAAAATGATCTTTGTATATTTTTTTGGGAATTTGAAATCATACTTTGGGTTTTAACATCTTTTTTCTTTTTATTTTATTTTTTTGGCACTTTTACGCATATTAAACTTTAAAAAGCGTACACGTGTATTTAAAATGACAATGACATACTTTTTACCCCGCCAATCAAAAATGGTTTTGAAATTAAAAAGGGAACTTCACCAGGGAAGTTCAAGAAAATTTTTTTTGTGAAACGTTGAAAAACAGTAAACTCACTTGTTTTTTTAAGAAAAGAAGAAAGAAGAATGGACCGGTACACAGGGGAAGATAAATTACCATTTGGTTTAATATCAATAGTACAAAATTACTAAAATTTTTTGCGTGTTTGGGTATAAAATACGGATTGAAAGGGGGTTAGTATATTTTCCCTTTCCGACCATGGTTTTATAGAATACCTAGGGGAAAAGGGTATAAACATGTACAAAAGGCTTTTTTCTTTCTGATCTAGCGCCGGGGGTTGGGGTAAAGGGGTCATTGTTACTAAATTAGAAAAATGGTTTTCAATCATTTTTTAAAGGGGAAGGGAATGATGGGAACAAAAATTTTTATTGCTTTTGTGTTTTTTAAAAGGGCCCATATAATGTTTTTTTCTTTGGGTGAAACATTTAATCATGCAGCGTTTAGGGGGGGTCCCAAAATTCTCTGATTTTGGGATTTTTAAAACCATATAACTTCAGAACAGGTTTTTTCGGGACGGGACCAAAAAAGATTAAAAAAAAAAAGACAGGAAGGTTTTGTGGTGTTTGAGGTGAACATACATGTAAACCCCATAAATCAGCAACATTCTTATACTTCCTATTATACTTGCAGAGAAAATTTCATTATGTAGAGATGGTAACATATGTACAAACCTGTTTTGTGTAATATTGTTTGTTAAATTCAATGATTTGAAGATTAACCCCCCCCCCCCCCCATTTAAAATTTTTCTTTGTATTCATTGTCTTTTTTCACTTTTAAACTTCATTGGAACTCTACTTTAAAATATATGCTTTGGGAAAACTTTTTGGGAGGTACAAACATTGTTTACTTTTATTGTCTGTAATAATGGGTAGGGTTTACATTTTGGAAAAAATGATCACTAAAATTTTTGGTTCAATACAAACTGATCAAAACGAAAATCACATATTTTTGTATGCCCCCAAAATGCCCCCGGAAAAAAAAAATTAAAGGAGTTTTTTCTTATAAAGGGCTTTAAAAATTTGGGCCCCCGACAGAAACAGTGACATTTAGATGTAGCTATTTTTCCGGGGGGGGGAAAAATTGAAAAGCTTGTACAAGGCCCCAAGGGTATACTGCCCTAATTAAAATTAAATTTTTCAAATCAGTCTTTGGGCCCAGGATGGTAGGATTTTTTTAGCTCACCTTCACAAAGTGAAAAATTTTTGACTTTTGTGTCGCGCGGTGTCCGTGGGCCCCCATGCGTCCGGGGCGTCCGAAAACTTTTTGGCTTGTGACCACTTAGGGGTCACATTTTTCAGGGGAATCTTTAAAAAATTTGGGGTCAGAGGGTTCATCTTGATGATATCTAGGTCAAGTTCAAAACTGGGTCCGTGCCACCCAAAAACGGTCAGTAGGCCCAAAAAATTAGAAAAACTTGTGACCTCAAAAGGGGCCCAAATTTATTTCAAAAGGGATCTTCATAAAAATTTGGCCCAAAAATTTCCCCTTTTGATGTTTATCTAGGTCAAGTTCGAAAAGGGGCCCACGGGGGGGAAAAAAAACCTAGGCCCGTGGGTCAAAAAAAGGAAAAACCTTGGGACCTCTCTAGAGGCCATTTTTTTCCCATGGGGATCTTCTTTAATTTATTGGCCAAAATATTTAGGGCTTTGGAATTAAATTTATTCCTGGGTCATTAAGGGCCGGGGGCCCCCTTCCCCGGGAGGGGCCCCCCCCCCCCCCTTTAAAAAATAGAAAAACCTTGTGCCTCTCAGGGGCCATATTTCCAATGCTTCTTCATGAAAATTGGGTCAGAATGTTATTAAAAGATTTTAAGCCCAAGTTCGAAACGGGGTCACGGGGGGGGTTAAAAACGGGGTCAGTAGATCAAAAAATAGAAAAACCTTGTGACCTCTTTAAGGCCTTTTTTTTCATGAAATCTTCATAAAATATTGGTAAAGAATGTTCACCTTGATGATATCTAGATCAATTTCGAAACTAGGTCATGGGGGGTCAAAAAACTAGGTCAGTAGTTTTCTAAAAATAAAAAAAAACCTTGTGCCCCTCTCTAGGGGCCATTTTTCTCAAAAATTTTTTCCTGAAAATTGGTCAAATGTTCCCCCTTGATGGAAACTGGTCAATTTTAAAACGGGGTAAAGGTGCGGTCAAAAACTAGGTCGTGGGTTTCAAAAAAATAGGAAAACCTTGTGCCCTCTCTAGAGGCGATATTTTTCAATGGATTTCTTTGAAAATTGGTCAAAAAAGTTCCCCTTTGAAGATATCTGGGTTTAAATTTTCGAAACTGGGTCACGGGGGGTTAAAAAAACGGTCAGTAGGCCCAAAAAATAGAAAAACCTTGTGACCCCCCTAGGGCCTTTATTTTTCAGGGGAAAATTCTTAAAGAATATTGGTCGAAATGTTCATTTTGATAATCTAAGTCTTTTTCGAAAACGGGGGTCCCGGGGGGTAAAAAACTAGGTCAGTGGGGTTAAAAATAGAAAAAACCTTGTGCCCTCTCTAGAGGCCTATTTCTCAAGGGTTTTATAAAAAATTGGGTGAGAAGGGTTTCCGTTTTAAAGATTTCTAGGTCAGGTTCGAAACAAGGTCATGGCCCCCCCCCGGGTAAAAAACTGGTCATTTGGGTCGAAAAATAAAAAAACCTTTGTGCCCTCTCTAGAGGCCATTTTTTTTAAACAAAGATCTTCATGAAAATGGTGAGAAGGGTTCCCCTTGATAAAATCTAGGTTTAAAAGTGGGCACGTGCCTTCAAAAACTAGGAAAATTAGGTCAAATAAAAAAAAACCTTGTGCCCCTCTCTAAAATGCCATTTTTTCAAGGGAAAATCTTCATAAAAAATTTGGGTCCAAAATTTTTTATCTTGATGATATTATTAAACATGGCCAAAAACTAGGCCCCTATGTAAAATAATAGAAAAAACAAAGCATACTCAGTTAAAACACGGCTCATGGGGGAGATGGTTGAGCGATTCAGGACCTTTCATGGTCCCTTGTTTATTGTTGAGGAAACCCCGGGTTTTCAATTCCAGACCCCAAACATGTTTTTCCCCTTGATTTAGCTTTTTTTGTGTCCCCCCAAAATTACTTAAAATTGCCCGGGCCCGGGAAACTGTCCATCTGCTGATCATCCCTTCCGAATTTGTTTTTTGAAATTTCTCAAAAATTTTTTGGACCAGGGGGTCAATAAAACCCTCATAGGTTTGTCTTTCAGCATTTTAAAGGTTTGTGCACCTGGTATTTTATTTAGGATTTCACACACCCGACCAGAGTTAGGGCCCCTTTAAATTTAGTAAAAAATATGCATGAAAATGCCCTAAAAGTTTGTGTTGGGTATATCTAAAAAAAGTTTTTGCCCTAGGATTATGAAACATTACCCTGAATATTATTAGGCATTTTTCAGTTGTGCCCCTGGGTTTTTGGGGGGGGGAGACCCCTCACCATACCAGAGTTAGGGCCCCTTGGGATTTATTCAAAAATATACAAAAAATTTTGGGGTTGGTTGGGGCTGCACCCAAAAAAAGTTCTGATTAGAGTCATAGGGGTCGTAAAATTTTTGCAGTTTATCATACAGAAAATGTGAATTGTCCCCGGGGGTTTCCCTGGGGGGGTTTTCCCACTCGCCACTTGAGAGTTAGGGCCCCTTGATTAGTTTAAAAAAAAACATTAAGTATTTAAAAAATTTGGGTGTTGATATATTTTAAAAAAAAAATTTGGCCCCTTGAGTTTTGGGGGGAAGGAATATTTTTAAAAGAAAGAAAAATTTTTTGCACCTAAATTTTGGGTTTTGGGTAAAGGAAAAAGGGAAATTTTTTTACTGTCGCTTTTTTGAAACATTTTAAAACCAAATTAAACCTTCCCCCCAGAAATTTTTACACTAGGTCAAAACTGGGGCCCAATTGTGATAAATCCCTTTGCCCAGGGAAAAACACAATTGGAGTACCCAGGATTAAAACAATGGTCCTTGGGTTTTACTCTGAAAGGGGTCAAATAAAAAATTTGGAAATTAAGGGAAATAAAAGTTTGTGTCTCATTTATCGCAAAAAGTATTTGATTTAGAGTTATAAATGTAAGGGGGTTAATTAAAAAGCATTTTTAATTTGCGCACCTTGTTTTTTTGGGAAAATTTTACCATTCTATTTTTTTAGATAAATTTTTTGTTATGAAAATCATTAAAATAAAAATTAAATTTTCATTATTTTATCAGGGGCCCCTTACCTTCTAAGTTTATTACTTATCTAAAAATTAATTTTAGCTAAACAAATGTCATTTGATTTGGTCTGCTACTTAAAAAGGGTTTCCCCGCCAAAATTTTGGGGAATGGTAAGTTTTAAATTTAGAAAAGTGTTAATTAGTATCAAAATTTAAAAAAGCCCCTGGAGTAGACAAGTACGGGTCGGGTTTTAATGTATGCATGTGTGAAAAGTTTGGGTTAAAGGGAGGGATCCCTGTGTGGGGGGAAAAAATTTTGGGGTTTGAAGTTGAAGGGGGCGTAAATAAAAATGTTGCAGATTTTGGGGGGGAAGTTAAAGAATCATTTTGGAGTTTGATTTAAATTTTGGGTTTTGTTTTAGGCCCCGGAAAAAGTCAGAATTTAAAAATTGATTTTTTAAAAAATTTTAGGCAAGAAATACTTTTGGAAATTTTGAATTAATACATATCATTTTACTAGGGAATTGATAAATTGAAATTATTGAAAAGTGAAACAACTTTATTATTTAGAATGGAAAAAAAAGAATATTAAAACTGTCCCAAACTTTTTTAAAATAGTAGCAAATTTTCCCCCAGAAAAATGGCCCCCGGTTATAATTTCATTTAGCAAGACCGAGTTATGGTCCTTGATTTTTTAAAAAATTTCACTCAAAGTGCTTAAAGTTTATGTTGCATATACCCAAAGCAAACAAAAATTCCCCAGAGCCCATAAAAACCATGTACAGTGCATAAATTTGGGGGCCCCATGCCCCTTTAAAACACACATCTTTTTTTTAAAAAAAATTTAGAAACAAAAGCGGTGTTCTAATGTTCTTTAATATGATCTGAAATTTTAAAGGAAGTCTTTTTTTAAGGAAAAACGGGGGGAGTCCAGTTTTAAAAAAGGGCACATTTATCCATTAAAGTGGGAAATTGGATTTTTTTTCAAAAAAAATTGAAACCCAAAAACCTTTTTTCGGCCCGGCCTGTCAAAAAAAATAGGTAAACAAATGTAGTAGATTTTGGGGTTCACTATTTTTGGGGGGGTTTGGTTTTATTTCAGAAGCATGTCCAAAAAGAGACCCTCCAGGGGGAACTTTGTTTAATGTATAAAAATGGTGCCCCACACAAAAAAGTTTGTTTTAAATAAAACATATTTATGTGTAGATAGTATGTGTAGACTAAATAAGCCGGGTTTGTAAATGCTCACTAAAAAATTGAATGTATTAAATTTGTTACTGGAGGCCCCTTTCTTTCCCCATTCATTTAAATTTTCTTTTTTTTCCCACCTTTTTTCATTTTACATGACAAAATGGAGGGTTTTTTGGGCCCACAAAGGGTGAAAACTCAGGGGCAGGCCCAAAGAAAAAATTTACTTAAATTTTGTTTTTTATAGATTTAGAGCTATCGGACTCTTGTTCGTCAGCGTTTGCATCAGTGTTCCGATTTGGTTTTTGTTTGTAAACTGGTATCTCATTAACCACTTGTGGGAATGGATTGAAACTTCACACACCTTTTCCTTTTATAAACTGATTACATTCCCAACAGGTTCCAAAAACTCTATTTTCTTTTTTTAAAAAATTATCCCCCTTTTTAGCTCCCCTGTCACAAAGTGAAAAGGTGGGGCTTTTGTGATCGGGGGGAAATCCGTGGGCCATCGCCTGCGTCCCTTTCCGTAAACTTTTGCTTGTGACCACCTAAAAAAGGGTCACATTTTTCAAGGATCTTATGAAATTTTGGTCAAATTTTCACCCTTGAGATATCTAGGCAAGTTCAAACCGGGTTCAGGGTGCCTTCAAAAACTAGGTCGGGGGTCAAAAAAATAGAAAAACCTTGTGACCTTTTTAAAGGGGCCCAATATTTCACAAGATCTTCATAAAAATTGGGTCGGGAAAGTTCTTCTTGATGATATCAAGTCAATTTCGAACTGGTTTCACGTCCCACCCAAAACTAGGTCAGTAGGTCTAAAAAAAAAAAAAAAAACCTTGTGACCTCTCAAAGAGGCCATTTATTTCACAAAACCTTCATAAAAAATTGGGGTAAAAAGGGTTTCCCCTTTGATGATATCTTGGCCCAAGTTCGAAATGGGTCACGGCCATCAAAAACTAGGTCAGAAAAGGAAAAAATAAAAAGAAAAACCTTGGGGACCTCTCTGGGGGGCCATTTTTTTCATGGGATCGGGGGGGAAAATTTTAGTCTAAATTTTTTTCATCTTGATGATATCTGGTAAATTTCCGAAATGGGTCACGTGGGGTTTCAAAAAAAAAGGTCAGTATTTCTAAAAATAGAAAAACCTTGTGACCTCTCAAAGGGGCCCCATATATTTCATGAAATTTTCATAAAAAATTGGTCAGAATGTTCTTCTTGATGATAAAAGGTCGAGTTCGAAAGGGGGGGTCACGTGCCTTAAAAAACTGGGTCAGAGGTCAAATAATAAAAAAACCTTGTGACCTCTCTAGAGGCCATATTTTTCATGGGGTCTGTAGGAAATTTTGGTCAAAAAGTTCACCTTCATGATACTAGGTAAAATTTTCGAAATGGGTCACGTGCCTTCAAAAACTGGGCCCAGTAGGAAAAATAATAAAAAAAACCTTGTAAACCTCTCAAAGGCCATTTTTTCACGGGATCTGTATAAAAATTTGGTCTGAATTTCATTTTTGGGTTGATATCTAGGCCCAAGTTCAAAACGGGATCAACGGGTCAAAACTGGGGTTCAGGGGTCTAAAAAAAAAAAACCTTGTGACCCCTCTAGGGGCCCTACTTGTAAATTTGGATCTTATAAAATTTTTGGGTCAAAATTTTTCACCTTGATGATATCTAGGTAGATTTGAAACTGAGTCAGTGCCTTAAAAACAGGTCAGAAAAGGTAAAATAAAAAAAAAAAAAACTTGTAAACCCCTCTAGGGGCCCATACTTTTCATGGGACCCTGTATAAAGTTTTTGGAATTTTCCCATCTTAATGATATTAGGTCAAGTTTAAAAACGGGGCCCACGTGGGGTTTAAAAAAACTGGTTCAGTGGGTTTAAAAAAAATTATTAAAATTTTTTGCCCCTCTCAGAGGCCATATTTTTCAATGGATTTTCATAAAAATTGATCTGAATGTTCCCCTTTGGGTGATATCTAGGTCATTTTTGAAACCGGGTCAGTGCGTAAAAAAACTAGGCCAGTAGGAAAAAAAAAGAAAAACCTTGTGACCGCTTTTAGGGGCCCAAAATTTTTTTCATGAAAACTTCATAAAATTAGTGGGGAATTTAATTAAAAAAAAAAAATAAAAATATCGGGAAAATTTCAAAAAGGGTCACGTACCTTCGAAAACTGGGTTTCAATGGGTCAGAAAATTAGAAAAAAACCTTGTTACCTCTCTAGGGGACCATATTTTTTTAAGGGTTTTTTCATAAAAATTGGCCCAGAATTTTATTTTGATAATACCTGGGTAAATTTCCCCCAAAACTTCCCCCTTGTAAAAATAGAAAAAACGACGTCATCCCAAAAAACGGGGTCATGGGGGAAAGAGGTAGCGATTCGGGGACCATCAGGGGCCCTCTTGTTTGACATAAAAAATTTTTGGGTTTTAATTTTTTTTAAAATGAAACCCCTGTTATCTCAGAACCCCAAAAAAAGGGAATGGATTGAAATTTAAACACATTTCCCTCACTGTGAATCCCAAAACCAGGCAATACACAGGTTCAGTAACCCCTACTTTGCCACTTTAAAAAAAATTCCCCCTTTTTCAGTTGCCCAAGGCTGTTAAATTTGTCAAGGGGTTTGCTGCCCTTTGACAGCCCCCTTCCCTCCCGATAAGCTTTTCCTTTTAATTAAATATTTACCCTTTTTCTTTGGGAAATTGCTTTTTTGTTTTTCTATTGCATAACAACTTTTTTTTTAGTTTGTCTGATTTTTGAGGCGGCTAAAGGCTAAAAGCCTTTTGACGAGCCCTTGCTACCCAAACGATTCTCAAAAAGGACCAAATAACAAGGAAAGGGGATTTTGTTCCATTAGATTTCTCAAATTTTCACACAGTTAAACTCCCTAAAAGGAAGGGAAAAGTTGTGTAAATTCCCTTTCCTATGACCAATTTACGTTTTAAACTTTTCAAAATTTATGACTTGTAATTGTGCAATTCTCAAATTGTAATCATTAAGAAAAATGTGCTTTTTAAAAATTGCGCGGGCTTACAAAGCTTGGGAAAACATCCACGAAAAAACAAAAAATGTTTTTGCAGGGCTCCAAAATGATGGTTTAGCGAAAATTTAAGGGTATAAAAAAAACAAAAAACCCATGTCTAAAAAATTTCAAAGCGTAAAAAATTATTTTAAATTTTAACGGGAAAAGGGAAACACAATCTTTTTTAAAAAAAAAATCTGAATCGCGGGATGCGTTAGGTAACGTACCCAAAACAGCCTTAATTCTCCCCATTGAACGAAAAGCATCGTATGATTTCTATAAACGGGGCGGGGGTTTTAAATTTTTGCAGTCAGAAAACGGAAAATTATCGGAAGAAGAAGCTTTATGGTTTTTTTAAAGTTACTACTAAATTTTAAAAATTTGATTTTAATTCTTTTTTTAAAAGAAATAAACAAATCGGCGAAACATAAAATTGTTTTTTCTTGTTTTTTTTGAAATCAAAAAGTAGATCGTCTATTTTTTGGCGAAAAAAAACAACTTTTTTATGAAAAATTTAAATAAGAGGTAATTTAACTTTTAAACTTCAATGTCAGTACTCCCAAAAGGGGGGCGGGGCTAAAGGGTTTTTCGTTTTCATAAACAAATTTGAAAATATATTGTTCAAACGGAAAAAGTGAAATTCGTATCCGGTTTAAAAATATTTTGGGTAAATATCGAGCTGTGTTATGAAATTTTAAAAAAAAAATTTAAAAACAAACTGAAATGGAGACTATACTGCAGTAAACAATCATTAGCCGATTTCGGGCCCATTCGGGCCCTTTGATTTTTTTTTTTAAACTACGAGGGGTTTAAATTTTCTAAAAACTTAAAATTGTTGCTTTGGTTAAAATTTTAATTTTCCCAAAAAACCAAAACTGGAAAAGTTTTTTGAAACCCTTTTTGTACTTTTTTAAATTTTGGTTTTGGCCCCCCCCCCCCGGGGCCCCCCCTCCCCCCCCCCCCCTTTTTTATTTTTAATTTTGTGACCACCAGTCGTCGTCCGTCAGGGCTGTTTTTGCATACCGCCCCAACCCGCGCTTGAGCCCGTGATTCTACGAATTAAAGGTTTTGATCAAAAAACTTAACGAATTTGGGGGCTTTCTCACGCTTTCTAAAATAATCAGCCCAAAAAAAATTTGTGGACCACTTTTTTTTTCTCAAATTTTTCCCATCTGGCATTTTTATTTTAAGACAGGAAAAAGACAAAAAAAAAACCCAAAAAAACTGCAAGTGTCATTTTCAATGTACTGTTACAAAAGGGGACATGCCAAAACGGGTTTTGGGCCCCATTTTTTTGTTTTAACCGAAGCTTCCCCCGAGAGGATTTCCCGATCAAATTGATGCGTTAATTTCCAGCCAATTCGTAATTTAATCGATTTTGACTGACGGGTTTAAACTATTTATCAATTCGGGGGACTTTGGGAAATTGTAAAAAAGTATTAAAACCCTTCGCCCCCTTTGACCTTGCCCGCACGAAAAAAAATAAAGGATGCCAGAAAAAAAAAAAAGAATTATTTCCCAAAATATAACAACGCTTGGGAACGGGAAAAATTTCCTTTGGGTTTTAAAAAAGGCAGCCCAATGGACCTAGTTTTTGCTTTCTGAAAGCTATGTAGGAAAGTTTTGTAGGCCCCAAAACCGTTTTTCTGGGGAAAGGTTTCCCAAACCGAAAGACATTTAAAAATCGAAAGTAGAATTTTGTAGTTCAGGAACGTTTTTGTTTTAAAAATTTAGGTTCAAAAGATTACATTTGAAAACCCCGGGCCTGAAATAAAAACTAAAAACTTTTTTCACTGAAAAAATCACATTTTTTTTTTTTATTATTTTTTTTTTAAAAAAACAAAAATTTTTTTGAAATTTTATAAAAATTTTTAAAAAAAAAATCATGTTTTTCTAATAAAAGGGGTTTTAAAAGGGAAGGCAAAAAAGGGTGGGAAATAAATTTTATATTAATGAACCCCCAGAAAGCACCAGAATGCATATTTTTAGGGAATTTTAAAAAAAAAATTTTTGGGGGGGGGAAACCCCCAAACCCCCCAGACGGGGGGGGGAAAACCCCCCCCCACACCCCCCCCCCCTCATCGCAAATCGCACAAAAACTCTGAAAAATTGACAGGGATTGGGGTGTTTTTCAACAATTTCAAAAAAAATCTTTTCTTTAAAAACCCCCAGGGAGGGTTACACCAAAATTCCCCAGGGAAAGTCCTTGGGTAGCCCCCGGTTTAAAATTATTAAAATAATTGAATTCCATGAGAAGTCCCCGGTTGCCATGGCAACCAATAGGGGGAAAAATTTAAAAAATTTTTTTGTCCCAAACCCCAAAGGCATAGAGCCCCTTTTATTTGGGATTGACATCATCTACTGGTCCTCTGTTAAATTTGTTCAGATTTTGGCCCCCGGGGGTAAAAAAAAAAGGCCCCGGCCCGGGGGGCAAAAAGTTTTTATAACTTGATAGAAAAAACTTTAAAAATCTTCTTGGGCTAAAACCACAAGACCTAGGCCCCTTTTATATTTGGTATGTAGCAATTTTCCTTTTTGGTTTTTCTTTCCAAAAATTTTTCAAATTTTAACTTGGGGTGAAAAGAGGCCCCGCCCTGGAGGGGGGGGTGTGTGCGGGGGTCTCAAGTTTTACCCAAAACTTAATAGGGAAAAACTTTAAAAAATTCCCTTTTTGGGCCCGAAACTGCAGGGCCTTTGGCCTTTTATATTTGGTATCTGCATTGCCCTTTTGGTTCTTCCCAAAAATTTTAAAATTAGCCCCTGGGTTTAAAAGAGGCCCTGTCCCGGTGGTCCAAAATTTAAAATTGAATTTTTAAAAAGGGAAAAAAATCTTTTTGGCTGAAAGTCAAGGCCTAGACCCGTTTATATTTTGGGAGTAGCATTGCCTAGGGATCTTAAAAAATTGTTCAAATTTTGCCCCTGGGGTGAAAAAAAGGCCCCCCCGGGGGCCAAATTGTTATATTTAAATTTTAAAAGGGAAAAAATTTCTTAAAAAAAATTTTCAGATTCCCCATTTCCCAGACTGTTTAATTTTTAATTACCTGATGGGCCCCAAGCGATTAGGGGTCACCTTTACTGTGACTTTGACCACTGGGCCCACTTTTTGTTTTTTTAAAATACGGCCTTGAAATTTTTAATGACCTGTACAGTTTTTCACACTATCTTAAAAAATGAAATTTTAGTGACCATGGGAAAGTGCCCATGACCTACTTTCTAAAATTTAGCATTTGTGTGGGCCCTTTAAACAGTGGGTCAAAATTTCCCCCAGGGGAGCGATTCAGGGTCGTGACCCTCTTGTTTTGTTTTGGTCCGCCTTTTCTAAAAAAAACTATTAAGAGCTACAGCTTTGAACTTTTCACACTTACATAGGGATGAGTAGTGATTATGTAGACCAAAAAACCATCCCCTCTGATATGCATTTTTTTAGAATTAAGCTCTTTTTGTACTTTAAAAAATTTTTGGGTTTTTTGGGTTAAAATTTTTTTTTTAGGTCCCCCTTTTCTAAAAAAAAACCGACTGTAAAAGCTACAGCTTTGAAAAATTTGGGAAAACTTTTATATTTTCATTAAAAAAGACTATTAGGCCAAGGAAAAATAAAATCTGATATCCTTTTTTTCAGAATTTAAAAACCCCTTTTTTTTACTTTGAAAATTTGATTTTCTTGGGTTAAAAAATTTTTTTTTAGGGGCCACTTTTTCCCAAAAAATTTTAAAAGTTACAGCTTTTAAAATTTGCAACTTGTTTAAATTGGGAGAAGAGTAATAAGCCAAGAATCAGAACTCTAACCTGCACTTTGTCAGAAAATTTTGGCCCTTTTTTTTACTTAGAAAATCAGTAATTTTTTTGTTGTTTTTTTTTTTTAAGGTTTTACTTTCTTGAAAACTTACATAGCTTTAAATAAGAAGGCAATAACTGGGAACTGTTTTATTTCATTTGTCAAGGGAAATTCGACAAGTGATGGCCCCCCGCAGGGGTGCTTATAAATTTTTACCCCCCTTAAATTTGGTCAATTGGGTTTTTTTGGGGGTTTTCCCTTTTTCAGAAAATCAATTTCCTATCATTAATTTTTGAATTTTTTATATTACTCACAAAGTTATTGGGGAAAAAAATTTTTTTAGGGCATCTATTCAAACAACCAAAGGGTTTGCTTTTCCAGCGTGGCTAGCGTTTTGCTTTAAAAACAGTTGCGGGAAAATTTTTACCCCCCTGGAAACCATTTTTTTTTTCTAAAACCAACATTTTTCTGATTGTTGCATTTGTATTTCATTTTTTTCCCGGACCCTTTAAAACCCAAAGTGTGTATTTAAAAATTTGGTGGCCTTTTCAAGGTTGTCAACTTGTTGGATCTATATAATTGTTGAAAGTATCCTGACAAGATCTCTAAATGCTTTTTGGGAAATTTTTCATAGCAAACCTCGAAAGTTCAGTTGTTCTTAAGATGAGATTTAAAAATCAACAGTTGAAATTTAACCTGTCTCCATTTTTTAGTCACTTCCTTTAAAAATCATAAAAATTGACTTATTTTGATGGTTTTTTTGCCCGTGCTTGGAGCTTTTTTTTTACATTTATCTGTTTCTTCAGCATACTTAAGGGCTTTTAAGGAAATTAATTTTTAGTCTTAAACTGATTTCCTATCTTGATATCATTACATGAACTTTATCTACATTGGGATGTTTATTGAAGGAAATAGTATGAAACAGGAAAAATAAGTATCTTTGTTGTCTACCCTGTTAGGATTTGAAATGGTTTATGCAAAACAAAACAGAAAAGGCCCTTTTTTATTATGGGTTGGGAACTTGAGATTCATCTTTTTTTAAAAACCCCAAACAAACAATTCCCCCAAATCTGACATGCATTTTGGGGCCCAAATATGCTCCCTTTTTTTACTTGGGGAAATTTCCGGGTTTAAAGGGTTTTGGGGGGAGGGTTTTATCTCCAACACTAATGCAGATATTGGATTGAAACTCTAAATTCCTGCTTCTGGGACAACAGTTTGAATGGTCGAGCATTATCTTGTTTGTAGATGAAATTACTTTCCTTTTATATGATAAAGTAAAATTTAATTGTGTTTTTAAATCAATTTTCCCACTAATTTAAAAAAAAATTATGTTTTAGTAAGATGTTGAAATTGAAGATATAAAAAGTATTAAAAATTTGGGGACATGAAGCAGCACTATGGATTTCAACCCCATTAAGTTTGGTATGTAGGCACCTGCTTTTACCAAAAGTAGAATTTAAAATTTTAAACCACTTTTCACAAAATGACAGGTAAACTTTTGTGATCGGGGCAGCGTCCGTCGTTTTTTCCCCTGCGTAAAATTTTGCCCTTTTGGGCCTCTCATAGGTCACTTTTTCAGGGATCTTTAATTTAAAGTTGGTTTAGAAAAAGGGTTTATTTGATGAATCTGGGGAAGTTCGAAACTGGGGCACGTGCGGGGCAAAAAATGGTCAGTAGGTCTAAAAAAAAGGAAAAAAAACCTTTTTGATTCTCTAAGGGGGGTATTTTTCACAAAACTTTATGAAAATTGGGCTGAAAAGTTTAAACCCGGGTTTTTTTATTATCTAGGCAATTCGAAACTGGGTCACGTGCCGGGCAAAAATAGGTCAGTAAGGGCCAAAAAAAGAAAAAAATTTGTTGACCTTTTCTAAGCCAAATTTTTTTGGGGTCTGAAAGAAAGTTGGTCTGAAAGGTTTATCTTGATGAATCTGGTCAGTTTGAAACTGGGGGCAGCGGGGGTCAAAAAAATAGGTCCTTTGGTCTAAAAAAAGAAAAAAATTGTGACCTCTCTAGAGGGTTAATTTCTTTTGGGAAAGGATCTTTATGAAAATTGGTCAGAATGTTCACCTTTATGTATCAAAGGGCAGGTTCGAAACTGGGGACATGCCCTCAATAACTAGGGGCAGTAGGTCAAATAATAAAAAAACTTTAAGAAACTCTCAGAGGCCATATTTTTTTATGGGGTCTGTAAGAAGGTTTGGGCTGATTGTTCACCTTGGTGAATTTTAGGGAAAGTTCGAAAATGGGTCAACGGGTTAAAAGCTAGGTCAGTAGGTCTAAAAAAAAGAAAAAAAATTGTGAACCTCTCTAGAGGCCCTATTTTTCACAAGTCTTCAAAAAAATTGGGGTTTAATGTTTCCCTTATGTATCTAGGCCAAGTTTTTAAACTGGGTCATGGCCTTAAAAAAATAGGGCAGAAAGGGCCCAAAAAATAGGAAAAAACCCTTTTGACCTTCTAGGGCCCTATTTTTATGGGATCTGTATGAAAGGTTTGGGTTTAAGTTCATCCCTTTTGATATCAGGTCAGGTTTTGAAATGGGGCCGCTGCCTTTAATAACTAGGTCAGGGAGGTCAAATAAAGAAAAAAACCTTTTGACCCCTCTAGAGGGCCCAATTTTTTTTCCCCTTTGGGAAACTTATGATGGTTGGTCTGAATGTTCCCTCTTTTGAATCTAGGGGCAGGTTTAAAACGGGGGGCACATGAGCCAAAAAATAGGCCCCCCCCATGTCAAAAAATTTAAAAAAAACGACGCAAACTCGGTTCAAAACCCGGGTCATGTTGGGACAGGTGAGGGGAATTTAGGACCCTCAGGTCCTCTTGTTCTTTTTGGGGTAATTTAAAAACAAGTTTTTTTTTTTCATATATAATTTCAATTTTTTTTGTTTATTAATTTTTTTCCCCCTTTTAAAGTTTTAAAAAATTTTTTTTAATAAGTTTTTATTTATTTTCCTTACCCAATTTTTAAAATACCCAAAAAGGGAAAATCAAAATACAGTATTTCAACATTTAGGGGTTTTAAATTTTTTTACCTTTTGGGCCAAAAATTTTAAAAGTAGAGCTTGGTTGTCTTATGGACAGCAGTTTTTCATTTTAAAGGGATTCCAATTATTTGATTTCCCAACATTTTTTAAACATAAGAAAAGTTTTATGAATTAATGATATATAATTTAAGATTTAGAAAACCCTTTTCAAATATGTTGCCCTTTTACCAAAATGTTGTATTGGCTTTTCAGTATGTTTGTTTAAAAAGTTCCAAAATTTAATTTTTTTTTTTTTAAAGGTATATAGCTTTGAAAATTATTTTTTTTTTTTTTTCTTGGTCCAAAAAACCCAAACCCCACTGGGTTTAAGTCCCCCTAACCCCTTACATGTACAATTTAAAAATTTTTGGGGGGGCCCAAAATTTTGCCCCCTTTTGGACTTAGAAAATTTCCCGATTAAAATTTTTTATGCAGTATTTTAGTATTATTTAAAAAAACTTTGGGAAACCCAAATTTATTTTTTATTTTCTAGGTCAAAAACCCAAACCCCACAGGATCAAGTCCCCCAAACTCTGACATGGGATTCTGTTTAAATGATGCCCCCCTTTTGCTGGTTGCATCAAGTCCCAGAACCCGGGCATGTATTTTGGCCAAATTAAAGCCCCCTTTTTGGGCTTACAAAAATTTTCCCCCGGGTTTAAAATTTTGCTCCAAAAATAATGCAGATACTGGATTTAAACTCTAGAGATTTTCAACAATGGGGAATAATTTCTGCTTCTGGAAAACAATTTTTAAAAGTTTGAAGGGATTGGTTGTCTTATGGGCAGAGTTTCCATTTTTCCTCTTCAGTAAAACCAGTTCAAAATTTTTAAACTGAAAAAAATAAAAGATAATACGTGAAACATTTTTAATTCGATGGCTTTTAAATTTGTGCAAACGTGAAAAAGGGATGTTTTCCCCGGGGCTTTTTTAAATTTGAGGGGATTTTCAATTTAGAAATGAAAAAATAAAATTTTAAAAAAAAATAAAAAGTGCAGTCTTTAAATTTTTCCCCATCGGGGCCTGTGCGAAATGCGCGGAAATTCATCCTACGCAAATAAAAATGATTTCACAGTATAAGATTTTGTGGTCTTTGAATTTCTGTATGGGTAGCCAAGAGCAAATTTAAGTAGTCCAGATAAAATCTTATAGGTTTGACCTGAACCTTTTGATTTGTATTATTTGTTAGGAGGAGAACAAAGGGGTATAAAATTATGAAAATATTCCCGGTGCTTTTCACCACAATTCTTTATATGATACATATTTTTTCCCCTTAATGGAAATTTTTTTAAAAACATTACTTTGTGGGAAAAAGGGGAAAAAAGCATTGACATAAAAGGGGCACTTACCCAAAATTTCTGCAATGAGGTTACAATATTTGATGACAATATTGTAAGTTACTGTAACAGCCTTCTCTAATAATTGTTGTTTATAATTACAATATCAGATTTCCCACAGTAAGTATAATAGATCAATGAATAGGAAACCTGATGATCCACTCCCGTTATGGTAGGCTAGGTTGTTATGCTATTCCTACTGGATGTGGTAAGAAGTGTTTTTCATGAGCATGATAATTATGCGGTATGAAGATCCTTCTTTTTAGCTCACCTGAGCCAAAGGCTCCGGGTTTAGCTGTTTTGGGTCACTCACCGTCCGGGATCCACTCCGCCCCCGTAACTTTTACTTTAAACGACATCCCCCCCATGAACCCATAGGGGCCCCAAATTTTATCCAAACTTCCAAAGGGAAAGTTCCTTGGGGGAAGCCCTAAAAAAATTAAATTTAAAGAATTGAATTTCCATGCAGAACTCTGGTTTCCCTGGCAACCGAAAAAAAAAAAAGGTTTAAAAATTTTAAAAAACTTCTTCTCAAAAAACCCAAAACCCTAGGCTTAATTTTTTGAATTTAACATTGCCCTTTGTGGGCCCTACTAAAGTTGTTCAATCAAAGAACCCCGGGGGCAAAATTGACCCCCCCCCCCCGGGGTCACTTGATTTTACATTGATTTTTTTTAGGAAAATCTTCAAAAAAATAAAAAAATAAACCCAAAAGGGTAGAAAAAAATTAGATATTTGGGCATTTAGCATTGCCCAGGGACCCTTAAAAAAAATTTGTTCCAAAAAATGAACCCCCCGGGGGGAAAACTGACCCCCCCCCAGGGGTCACTTGTTTTTTTAAAAGGAAAGTCCCCCAAAAAAATTTTTAAAAAAAAACCAAAAAGCCTAGAGCTTAGATATTTGACATGCAGCCCTTGCCCGTAAACCCCTACAAATTTTTTTAAATCATGACCCCGGCCCCCTGGGGTTTTCTTGATTGTATATAGGGAAAAAACTTCCAAAAATTTTTTAAAAATAAACAGAAGGCCCCAGAGCTTAGATATTTGAAAAGTAGCATTGCCTAGTGGACCTCTACAAAAAATTTTTTTTAAATTTTTGACCCCCCCCCCGCGTCAAAATTTACCCCGCCCCCCGGGGGGTTTCCTTTTTTGTAAAATGGGGAAAAAATTAACAAAAAATTTTTTTAAAAAAAAAACCGAAGGCCCAGTCTTAGGAAAATTTTATAAGTAAAAAATTTTTCCAGTAGACTTTACAAACTTTTTCAAATCATGACCCCCGGGGGAAAATTGGCCCCGCCCCAGGGGTTCTTGATTGTACAATCGGGGGGAAAAACTTCCAAAAAAATTTTTTTAAAAATTTATCAGTTTTTTACCCTTTGAAAAAATGTAGCTTTATTTTTCTCAGGGGACGTTTCCCCCGGGTTTTATCATGACCCCCTTGTTTAAAGCAACCATCCATAGGGCAATCTCAGAACCTTTGAGGCCCCCAGCACACTTCCCCCCTCACCCCTGCCAAAAAACGGGCCCAAAATTTCTATTTTTTAAAACACACTGAGCCTATGTCTCAAACTTTGAAAATTTTGTTACAAATTTAACATGTTTAAAAAAAAACCATTTACTAACAGACAATAAAACTAAAAAAAAACTTACTCCAAGCGTTACAAAAACAAAGTGCTTTTCCCCAAAGGGAAAATTTACCAATTTATCTGAAAAAGAAGAGAATAGATTTTAAAAGTACAAAAAAATTATTGTGAAAATGAAAAGAAACAAAAAAAAACTGCCCTTTAAGATTAACAAAAAAATGAACTAGAGGGGTACTGGTCAGGGAAACCCCGGCAATCCTTGCATGTATCATGCTTACCTGGGCACGTTTAAAAAACCAGGCTGTCTATTCCCCAACAAGCTAGCCTAAGTTTGGGGGGGGAAAGCCTGTACTGATTTCTGATCTCTCTGGGCCCCTGGGGGCTTTGTCCCCACCTGGGCCCTCTGGTCAGTCGCCTTTTGTGTCTGGACTAGTAGAGGGTTAATTTGGCCCTGTGTGGGAGCATTTGAACTATGTTTAAAACGCCCTTTTTTAACGTGAAATTTAATTTTAAAGAAAAGGGCCCCTATATAAAAGGGGATAATTTTTAATAATATGACAGATAAAAACAAAAAAGACATTATATCACATATTAAGAACTTAAAAGACTTTTAGGATTTAAAATTTTGTTCCATGCTTTCTATTAAAAGATGTAAAGGGTTTGTTTGAAGTTTTTTGCAGACATTTGAAAGCCAAACCCCCTTTTTCCCCTTCTCTAATTTTTTAAACTCCACCCGTCACAAAGTGACAAGGGGGACTTTTGTGATCGCGCGGTGTCCGTCGTCTGTCCCGTTTCCCTTCGTGCGGCGTCCGTAAAAATTTTTCTTGTGACCACTTAGAAAGGGCACATTTTTAAAGGGATCTTTTTGGGGAAAATTGGTCAGGGAAAGTTCTCTTGAAGAATCTAGGGCAAGTTTAAAAATGGGTCAGGGAGGGCTAAATAAAAAAACCCTTTTGACCCCTTTAGAGGCCTTATATTTTACAAGATCTTCATAAAATAGGGCAGGGAAAGTTCATCTTTATGATATCAGGTCAATTGAAAAGGGCCCCGTGCCCCTTCCCCCCCCCCCCGGTCAGTAGGTCTAAAAATAGAAAAAACCCTTTTGACCTCTCTAGGGGCATTAAATTTAAAGAGATCTTCAGGAAAATTTGGGCAGAATGTTTTACCTTTATGATTTTCTAGGGCAAGTTTGGGAAAATTGGGGGGGCACCCTGGCCCCTTTAAAAAAAATGGTCAGAGGTTTAAATAATTTGAAAAAACCCCGTGACCCCCTCTAGGGGGCCATATTTTTTAAAGGGGTCTGTATGAAAGGTTTGGTTTTGAATGGGTTTATCTTGAAAATATCTAGGTCAAGTTTGAAACTGGGGCCCCATGCCTTTTCAAAAACTAAGGGGGGTAGGGCCCCCTAATAGAAAAATTTGTGACCTTCTAAAGGCCTAAATTTTTTAAAGGGATCTGTAAGAAAATTGGGCGGGAAATTTTTATCTTGATGAAACTAGGTCAAATTCGAAACAGGGGCCAAAGTGCGGTCCCAAAAAATAGGTCGTGGTCTAAAAATAAAAAACCTTGTGACCTTTTCTAGAGGCCATACTTTTGGAAAGGATCCCATAAAAATTGGTCGGGAAAAACTTTTATGATAACTAGGTCAATTTGAAAATGAGTCCACATCCTTTTTTAAAAAAATAGGTCAAATAGGGCAAAAAATAAAAAAACCTTTTTGACCTCTCTAGAGGCCATACTTTTTCCCTGGGATCTGTATGAAAGTTGGTCTGGGAAAGTTCCCTTTGTTTATATCTAGGTCAAATTGAAAATGGGTCAACCCGCGGGTCAAAAAAATAGGTCAAAATAGGTTTTATAAAATTATTAAAAACTTTTGGGCCTCTCTAAGGCCCAAAATTTTTTTGGATCTTCATGAAAATTTATCTGAAAGTACACCTTGATGATATCTAGGAAAAGTTTTTAAACTGGGTCGGCGGGCCCAAAAATTTCGCCCCTAGGGAAAAAAAATAGAAAAACCTTTTGACCTCCTAGAGGCCCTATTTTTTATGAGTCTTCATGAAAATTTTGGAAAAGTGTTCACCTTGAAAGATATCAAGGTAAAGTTCAAAACAGGGGCAGACCTTTGAAAACTAGGCAATAGGTCAAAAATAGAAAAACCTTGTGACCTCTCTTTGAGGGCCATAATTTTTTTAATTTGGGTTTCATGAAAATGGGCAGAATTTTTATTTAGATAATTTTCCAGGTCAAAATTCAAAATCAAAAAAATAGAACTTTTGTCAAAATAAAAAAAAAACGACGTTAAATCAAAACTGGGGCAAAGGGGGAAGAGGGGGGAGTGATTCAGGACCACTGGTCCCCTTGTTTAGAAGATGGGTTTTAAAAACTTGGGGGCAGTGTACAAAAAAAAAACCATTTCCCCATAGTTCTAATCTCTGGGACAACCCTGAATTTCAACTTGTCTTGTGATCTTAGGTTTCTAATCAGTCTGTACACTTGTCTGTCCTAATATAGACTAGGGAAATATCATACAGTGCATTATAGGTGTGGTTCAGAACATTGTATTGTACCCAGTATTTTACTGGTAACCAATGGAGCACCTTCAGTATGGGTGTAAGCCCACCTGTTTAGCTCTATAGGGAGAACGCAGATCTTTAGATCGGGGGTTTTGATTCGATCCCCCGGCCCAAAGGATATGTTCCCCGTGACAAATTTTAAAAAAGACTTGTGTCTGAAAATTCATCCCACCTTGGGTTCATGTGGGGGTTTGGCAGTAATTTTCTTGCGGAAAACAGGGTTTTTACTTGGGACAGAATCCAGGGAAAAAGGTTAGGTTTAACGTGCCATTACATAAATGAAATACTCAAGAAAAAAAGGGGTTTAAAATGAAAAAAAACAATCGTAGGGTTTAATATGTTCCTTTCGAACATTTGGTGAACTAAAAATGTATACTAAAATTTTTTTTTGAGAAAATCAAGTTAAGGCTTTGTGACTTCAAGACTGAAAGGGTTTTTCCTGTAAATAATACACAAAGCTTTGGTACTTAAAAAGCCTGTTTTCAGTAATTTCCCAAAATTTGGGTTTTGGGGTTAGTAGGGCCCCAGGTTTTAAAGGGGGCGGGGCCTTTTTAAAATGAAAAAAGTTTCTAATCCCAAAGCTTAAAGAATGCCCTTTTTCCTACGCTATCAATTAGTTTTGAAAAAGGGCCCCGTGCTCAAGCTTAAAAAAGTTTCCAGTGAATTAAGGGGTCCTTTGCTGTTTTTATAAAGCGGTTGCTTGTGGAGTTTAAAAAAACCCTTTTTTTTTTGGGTATGGGTCTGCAGGGGCGGGTCAGAAGGAAACCCTTTCAGGGAAAACTTCCCCCGTCATAAAAGGAGAATGCTTTGTTTTAATTATGCAGTCAAAAATTTATTGGGCCCGATTGGGCCCTTTTGGGTTTGTGGATTACCCTATTGTTTTAGGGTTTAAAGGGCAAATGGGCATAAAGAATTAAAGCTGTTTACTTATTCAGATCAGAAGAAGGCTTTTGTCTACAGTCTTAAATTTTATAAAATGACTGCCTGGGTCAGCAGATGACCACTGTTGTGTATTAAGCCAGTTGGTCAAAGTCATTTGGGACTTTAAACACTTTCGAAGAACACTCTAGTAGGTGTCAAACTTTAAATGCCTGTAGAATAAGAGGCATTTTTACAAACAGCTCCCTTTTTGCGTTTTCTGAAATAAGTTCTCTTTATGGGGTTGGAATTTCTTTCTTTTCCCCCTTTAAAATTTTTGCCTCAGAAGTTCTATTTTTCTCCAAAACCCTTTTGGGAAAAAATGATTTTTTTCCCTTTTGGGGAAAGGGAAAAGTTTAAGGGGTTTTGACCCTTGGGAAATTAATTATTTTGCATAACCACAGCCAAGTGTCCTTACCTTAGATTACCTGAAGTCTTACATATTAACTAAAGATAAAAATTTTATGTATATAAAACCAAGAAAACGTAACTATAGCAATGTTAAAGTTAAGCCAGAAAGATTAATGTCCCCTAGACTTTTTTTTTTTTATAAGGGGAACAACCTCCATGGGGGTAAATGAAATTTTAAAGGGAAAAAAATTTTGATTATTTTCGAAAACATTCGTTTCAGTTTTACCCTTGGGAAATTACCGAGGGGCCCGTGCTGGAGCTCTTCGAAGGGAAAAACCCAAATATAAACCTTTAATTTTAGACTGGAAATACCTATTATAGGTGGGCTATTGGGGCTTTGATAAATTTCCCCGGTGTCTCCGTGTTTCTCAGGATTACAGTAACATATTAAAAAGGTTTAAAAAACTGGGTTTAAAAATGATGTTACTAAGGGTTTAATTTTTGTAATTTTGTAAGTGTCAAGTATGGTAAAATTTACAATTTTTTTTCCCAAAAACCAGGTTTCAAACCCCATTGGGTTTTCCATTTTCATGAAAAAAAAATTGAAAATGGTTTTACTTCTTTTCAGTTTTTTTGTGGTCTTTGCCAGCTCCTAAATAATCTGATTTTTAAAAGTTTTTTTTTAAGCTTTCTTTCTTACTTGACGTCCCCCCATTTTAATTTTTCCATATTTGTATGAAAATTTCTGCATTGCGATTCATTACAAATCGTGTTTGCATTGTTGTTACGGTTTTTGGGGTTGGGCCCTCTGTCCTTTCCCTAGACAGAATATTTTTGGGACACCATCTCCCTTTTCATACCCCTTTAATTAATTTTTTAAAGAAACTTAACACAAGTGAATTTAGTAACCAAAAAAATAATTGGGCAGGGGGAAAAAATTTGGGGCTTTCAGAAAAAAAATGCCGGGGTTACAGGGTTTGTTTTTTTTTAACTATACTAATACTTTGACACAATCTTTTGCCCCACCATTTTCCCCCCTCATCCCCCTTTACACAAATTTAATTAAACTTTAAATCAGTGACATTAAAAAACAGTAGGTTTTGCGGGAGGGCATGATTAGGTTCTTTATAAAAAAAAAATTGCAGAATTTTCATTCATCACCTTTAGTGGGTAGCTCTGTTTTAATTAAAATTAATGAAGGGGGTAATTTTTTTATAATTTTGTTAGAACAAAGAAAAATTTCCCCTTGGAATTTTTTTTTCTTAAAAAAATGCCCGTCGTTGACTTCATTTCCCCAAAGGAAAATATCCGAATTTAATTTCATAAAATCAATGTAAATCATCTTGAATTATGATTTCATTTTTTTTCATATAGATTTAACCCCGAACTTTTTTTATTAATTGTATAGGATCAACTCTACAAGAGAAGCCCTAAAAAAAAGGTTTTTACCCCTCCCCAAATTAATTTTTAAATCCTTTTTAAAATAACTTCCAAAAAATTTTTAAAATACCCCCTTTGGAAAAAAAAGACAATTTTTTTCCCCCCCCCCCCCAATAACCAAATTTTAACCCCCCAACCCCCTTATAAAAATTTTCAATAAAACCATTTTCTCCCCCCCCCCCTTTTTAATTTAAAAACCCAAATTTTTCCCAAAAACCTCATTTAAAAATAGGTTTTTTTTAAAAAATTTTTTAAAAAAATTTAAAAAAAAAGGTTAAAACTCCCCCAACCCCTTTATTTAAATCAGCCCTTTTAACCCAGAATTTATTATTGGCTTTTTTTCAAGTCCTTTTTTTCCCCCCCCACCCCCCCTTTAATTGGGGTTTTAGAGGTTTTCATTTAAACTTAAACATAAACCCCCTGATTTTTTTTAATTGGCATCCCCCGGAAAAAGTTTCCCAATTTCCTGGGGGAGGAATTTTTTTGGTATTCAGTGCCCAAACTTCAGCACTTTTTGTTTACCTTATTCAACCTGAAAAAAATCAAAAAGGAAAATTTCGTTATTTTAAAAAAAAAAAAAACCAAGACGATGCATGCCAGGTGAGCTGAAAATAAAATTTACAGTTTTAACCCTGAACTGAGAAACGGACACCAGCTCGCTCACCAATAGATAAAAAATATTTCACGGTACATGATGTGGGTTTTTCCTTGTAAGGAGATGCAAGCGGTATTTGCTGCCCCATGACAATTCTGTGTAAAGTATATAGTTGATAAAAATACTGGGGAGCAACACTGAAAGTACCATCACTGAACCATACCAGGCTGTGACACAGGTGCCTCAAATGCATATCAGTACAAAATATAAGTAGACATTCATTACTTACTAGCTGGTGATCACACAGTAGCCATTGCTCACCAGTGCTAGTTATGTCTCCCACACCACTGTGGTGGGAGACATATTGATTTACTCCTGTCTGTGTGTCCATGCATCTGTCTGTCACAAATCTTGTCCGCACTCTTAAGTTGAACATTTCTCATCCGATCTTCACTAAACATGAACAAAATGTGTTTGCCAATAAGTCCTCAGCCAAGTTTGATAACTAGCCAAATCGGTCCAGGCAGCTCAGAATTATGGCCCTTGAATTACCGAAAATCTCTGTGTGTCTGTCTGTCACAAATCTTGTTTGCACTCTTAAGTCGAACATTTCTCATCTGATCTTCACCAGACTTGAATAAAATGTGTTTGCCAATAAGTCCTCAGCCCAATTCAATAAATAGCCAAATCGGCCTAGGCACTTCAGAATATTATGGCCCTTGAATTATCGAAAATCACTCTGTACACAGATGCCAGTATCCACACACTAAGCATCGGCATGGTTGACTCAGATACATAACTATTCAGATGATTAGGCTGTTGTGGGAGACATATGCTTCTCAAAAGCAGCTCTAGTTTTCTGCCAAATTTTAGGAAGACTGATCTCACTTATGGAGAGAGGTATTTCTGGAAGCACTTTACGGAGCTGATGTTGAATTGTCTGTTTGATGGTAGATTCTTCTGGCCAATATCCGCAATCCTTTGGAGAAAAAGTTGTAGCAAGCTCCTTATTTAGGATTTTAGATGGCGCTTCATGAGAAGATCCCGCAGCATCTCTAATGCGCGCAACCGATTGTTGCACTACCAAATTGGCTATATCTGGCCCATGAAGATCATTCAGATGTTTCTTTAATAACACATTCGTCCGATGTTATTACTCTCCTTTTACATTTACAATTGTTGCATCTCCAGTATATTTTAGTCTCTGTCTTTACAGTAACCGTATCCTTTCAGCCCTAATTCTCTAGCTCCATGAGAACTTAAAAAGAATGTCATTTTTTCTTCCATCTTTACTTTTCAAGTATGCTGTGACAAATTTTACACAAAACCTTATAAAATATAACATAAAAACTTACCTTGATATGAATTCAACATTCTTACACCAGTTCAGTAAAAATGTTCTGTAAAATGTGTTCACATTTATCATAAGCCGATGGCATATTTGATGAGAATTCTACTCAGTGCAATCAAACAATCAAGAAGACCCAAAAATACACATGTACACAAAGAACTGAAAGTAAGTAGGTAATTGTAACTGCGTGCGACAATTTGTCAAATTTCTGCTATCACCTTTCGACCAAGTGTCGCAGTTTTAAATGTTCATTTCGACCAAAGGTTTGGACGAACTTGTCATAATCAACAAACAATTGACAAACTGTAGTATTCGACCAAATGTCTTTTAGTGAGTTGTTGTGCACCGAAATGAGAGACCGAAAGATAATAATTTACCTAAATGGACACTTTATAAGATAAAGATGTAATGTATCAATTTGACAGATATTTTACTGTAAAAAAAAAAACAGGCAATTTTGTCACTTGAGACCATTTGAATGAGTGACATTAAAAATGTTACTACATAATACTTGAATTTGTAATCCTACCTGTTTGTCAAACAAACATGAAAGGCATTTAATTTGTGGGAAGTTTTCATGACAGGTGTTGTAATCTAAGATCATCTCCAGAGTTCTTCCCATAATTGACAAAATAAGGTAAGGTTTAATAGTGTCATCATTAGTGTCTTGTTATACTCCTGTGAATAAAGTTTAGGATATGGGAGTCACCATGCACCATGTGCCCGTGCAGATCAGCGATGAAGAGTTAGACTTAAAATTCAGCATAATGTTGATGTCCGTTTGATAACTTATTCAGTGTGAATGAATTGAATTCAGTTATGGTACACAGGTATACGGTTATAAAAAATACAGACCAAGTTCAATTTCAGTTATAATCTATTGGTGGAGTTATGGCCCCTTATTGTACCCCCCGACAACGAAGTTGTAAGGGGGGGGTATACTGGTTTCAGGTTGTCTGTCTGTCTGTCTGTCCGTCTGTCCGTCTGTCCGTAGACGCAATCTTGTGCGCACCATCTCTCCTTATCCCCTTGACAGAATTTAATGAAACTTCACACAAGTGATCAGTACCAACAGTAGTTGTGCATGGGGCATGTGAGGTTCTTTTAGAAAAAAAATTTGCAGAGTTATGGGACTTTGTTTTTTTTGTTACTATACTATAAACATAGACACAATCTTGTGCGCACCATCTCTCCTCATCCCCTTGACACAATTTAATGAAACTTCACACAAGTGATCAGTACCAACAGTAGTTGTGCATGGGGCATGTTAGGTTCTTTAGAAAAAAAATTTGCAGAGTTATGGGACTTTGTTTTTTTGTATTACTATACATAACATTTGACCAATCTTGTGCGCACCATCTCTCCTGATCCCCTTGACAGAATTTAATGAAACTTCACACAAGTGATCAATACAACAGTAGTTTGCATGGGGCATGTTAGGTTCTTTAGAAATAAATTTGCACAGTTATGGGACTTTGTTTTTTGTTACTATACTATATACATAGACCAACAATCTTGTGCGCACTCTCTCCCATCCCTTACAGAATTTAATGAAACTTCACACAAGTGATCAGTACCAACATAGTTGTGCATGGTGCATGTGACGTTCTTTTAGAAAAAAATTTGCAAAGTTATGGGACTTTGTTTATGTTATATACAAATACATATATACAATCTTGTGCGCACCATCTCTCCTCATCCCCTTGACACAGTTTAGTGAAACTTCACACAAGTGATCAGTATCAACAGTAGTTGTGCATGGGGCATGTTAGGTTCTTTCAGAAAAAGAATAATTGCAGAGTTATGGGACTTTGTTTTTTTGTTACTATACTATATACATAGACACAATCTTGTGCGCACCATCTCTCCTCATCCCCTTGACACAATTTAATGAAACTTCACACAAGTGATCAGTAACAACAGTAGTTATGCATGGGGCATGTTAGGTTCTTTCAGCGACAAAAATTGCAGAGTTATGGGACTTTGTTTCTTGTTAACATACTATGTACATACAGTCTGCATATGCAATCTTGTGTGTGCCTAATCTACCAAACCCTTACACACAATTTAATGAAACTTCACACAAGTGATCAGTACCAACCCTAGTTGTGCATGGTGCATGTTACATTCTTTTAGATAAATATTCTGCATAGTTATGGGACTTTGTATGTATACAGTTTAGTAACAAAAAACAGTCTATATACATACAGTCCACATAATTATGCAATCTTGTGTGCGTCAAATTGCAATGTACTGTGTCAGTGCATGCGGGGGGTACATTCATCACCTTTAGTGATAGCTCTAGTTTACTAAATACTTAAAATTTGATTGTTCAGTAACAGATGACTGGATTGAATTTATTTTAAATACAGAAGTATATGATCACAAAATCTCTTTCAACTTTAGTTTCAATCAACCAATTTTTTGCAGAATTACGGCCCTTTTTTTGACTTAAACTTTTGCAAAATGTCAATGACTGTTCCATAACTTTTGAAAGGATAAATAGATTGAATTCATTTTTGGTACACAGGTATATGATTAGAAGATAAGACCAGGTTTGATGTCAGTTTCAATGCACCAGTGTGTACCAAAGTTATGGCACCTTATAGACTTGAAAATAGGTTTTGTTCAGTAACTCATGAATTGATGAATGGATTAATTCATTATACCCTGTAAACCTGTCATGTCACTGTACAAGTTGTCATTTTACAGCTGTGAAACAGGTCTTGAGTTCATACAAGAAGGTGATGTTACAGGTGCTAAATGACCAACAGTTTTAGTATTAACCTAGTCAGTGAAATAGTCCTTCGGAAGAGCTCCAAACAGTTTCACCAGGTTCACCTTATATTTACATTGAATAGAGATGTCACACCGTTTTCATTGTAGTTGTCATAATTTGTAAGTTTTATAGTTAAAAGCCATCTTCTTAGGTTTTTGACTTGTATGTGGTTTGACATTACAAGGGTAAGACATATATGTTGCATAAACACTGACCAAGCTTTGGGAAACGTAGCTTGGATGGTAAGTGACAATTAATGTTTTAGCGAATGCTAAATAGGAAAAGAAACAGAGTTGGACCAGATCACATCACATGACATTGCTATGGGGACTAACATTTACTTACTAAAGCCATACTTTGCATTTTGTACAACTAAAAGTCACCTGGTGCTGTATCCCTGTAACAAGGTTTGCATATCTTTAATATCATGATACAATTAACTTTTTTTTGTTAAGTCCAGCAGCCAGTATACTACTTGGGACTGGTCAAAGTACAATGGGTATATTTAAAACTGTGAAACAATTTGTTTTGTAATGTTTCATCCCTTCTGACTGTTTGCCAAGAATGTATTTCACACTGAATGGGACCCCCACCTACTTGTTAGGCCACATTCATTTGTCATTTAATCTTTTTTGCAGTAGGGCAGGTGTATGTGATATAATAATACATTTCTAATCATTTAATTGAGAAACTTACTGAAGTAAGTGACAGCTGCTGCATCTCACAGTGCTGCACATCGCTTATACAGGAACAAATACTCCAAGATGCTTGAATAGAACTGGACAGCTTGTTATTTCGTTGTTTTTTTTTGTGTTACTTCTTTCGTAAAGTGGAATTTTATTTTTCATTTGTTTTTGTTGCGGACTATAGACAAGATGTCATTTTGGAGACAGAGAAGGAAGTATACAGTGCAAGCCCGAGATGCTCTCAAAACATGGATGTTCTATACTGTTTGTACATTACTAATGCCTTTTTTGTTGAATTACTTTTATTATACGCCCGAAGGGACGTATTATGTTATGACGCTGGTGTCCGTCTGTCCGTCTGTCTGTCCGTCTGTCCGTTAGCAATTTCGTGTCCGCTCTGTAACTCTTGAACCCCTTGAAGGATTTCAAGGAAACTTGACACAAATGTTCACCACACCCAGACGACGTGCAGAGCGCACGTTCCAGATGTCTCGCTTCAAGGTCAAGGTCACACTTAGGAGTCAAAGGTCATATCAGTTTGTTTCGTGTCCGCTCTGTAACTCTTGAACCCCTTGAAGGATTTCAAAGAAACTTGACACAAATGTTCACCACACCAAGACGACGTGCAGAGCGCATGTTCCGGATGACTTGCTTCAAGGTCAAGGTCACACTTAGGGGTCAAAAGTCATATCAGTTTGTTTCGTGTCCGCTCTGTAACTCTTGAACTGCTGGAAGGATTTCAAAGAAACTTGGCAGAAATGTTCACCACATTGCAACGATGTGCAGAGCGCATGTTCCGGATGACTCACTACAAGGTCAAGGTCACACTTAAGGGTCAAAGGTCATATATGACTTTGCTTTGTGTATATTGCTCTGCATTGCAGTGCTCTTGTTTTTATTTGGCAGATCTCTTTTTTTGTACCTACAATAATTTTTTTTGAATTACTTCCCTTTTATGTTACTATAAATAGCTTATTTTGAAACTTTTTTATTATTGGCCGTAGGGAAAAGCCGAGACCACTTTTCTGTGGTACAACATGGATGGTACCTCCAATTTTAAGGAGTATTTTTACATACCTGTACCTGATAAAGATTTTTTTGTAGACTTTGAATTTTTTTTTTGTGGACTTAGATTTGTTTTTTGAAGTTTTCCTTTTGTTGTTCCAGTCCTTTGGGGCTTCAACAGTCAAGTTCTTAAAATTTTGCTCCTATCCTATGATGTAAGCCTTCGGGCGTATATTGCCCCGCTTGGCGGCGCTCTTGTTTGTAGAAAACATGATATTGTAGGTAAATAGCAGCAGTCATGGTATTCAGAATTTACCATTGAAACTTGTGATGATGTAAGAGTAATGCAGGAAAAGGGTAGAAATAAGCTGTTTACATTTGTTTTAATCTGAAAGTGAACCAGTTATTTCAGGCCTTTCACATAATTATATAATATCTGATGTTTTAATATAAGTTGGGTTTAGTACTTTCAAAATCTGAGGGAACAAGTTCATACCTTGCAGATACTTGAATATAATATGACATTTATACACTTTATTAAATTCTACATACCTTGATAATGACAGTTCTCATTTCTTCAAACACATGGTATCAGTTGATGTTTAGGTAAACTTATCCTCAAATCTTTGAAAGGATTTTATTGGCTCTCTCTGCTTTTATCTATGGATCTTATGAATTTTTGTATTCTTTCTGATTTAAAGTATACCTAATCTTTGCATACATTGTAAGTATACATGTTCAATAAAATGATATATTTTTTGCCCACCAGAGAGGGTTCTGATCAATTGCCATACTGTCATAATCCTTCATACTGTTCATGAGTCTATTTGTCCTAGGACATAATTTTTGCATCATCTGTCTGTCTATGGTATACATGGTTTAGAATCTGGTAGAAATATTAACTGTGATAGTATTAAGCTAGAATCACCAAACCTCACATAGTTATTAATTAGGACATATTACCATTGCTCACTTTTAGTATTATCCCCCTTGGCCCTGTAAAAGCAGTTTTTCTCCTTGATTTTGTAAAAAATAAGGATTTTTGATTGTATCAAAATAACCTATTGATGGATTGTCATAAAACTTTACACAAATGTAGACCACTGTAGGGTGGTGGTGCACTTTCATCAGGATCACTTCATTTACCAGAGTTATTGCCCTGTAAATGTTTAAAAATCCATAAATTTACAGATTACAATATAATCCATTGATTTTCATGAAATTTAACACAAATAAAGATCACTGTAGGGTAGTCGTGCATGAATATCATTCATCAGGATCTCTTCAGATACTGCAGTGTTACTGATTTTTAAAACTTTGATTGTTTTAAAATTCATAAATTCCCACAAAACAAAGTAACCCATTGATGGATTTTAAAGAAACTTAATACAATTATAGATCAGTATATGTCAGAGTTTTCCCCCTTGATTTAGTAAAAATTAGGAACCAACAAATCATTGCACAGCCCTTATTATACATAAATTTTGTGTATCTGGAAATTAAATATCTTTCAAAATAAAGTCCCCTCATTCACAAAAAAAAACAACACATTTGGCAGGGGATATAAATTCACCAAATTTGCTTGTCATTTAAAAATGTAAAGAGTGAGTAAGTCTTCAGGTTTTAGTAAAAGTTAATGCCCATAATATGTTTTTATTAGCTCATCTGATTTTTGAAGAAAAAAAATGAGTTATTGTCATCACTTGATCGGCGTTGGCGTTAGCGTTGCCTGGTTAAGTTTTATGTTTAGGTCAGCTTTTCTCCTAAACTATCAAAGCTATTGCTTTAAAACTTGCAACACTTGTTCACCATCAATAGCTGACTCTGTACAGCAAGAAACATAACTCCATCCTGCTTTTTGCAAGAATTATGGCCCCTTTTGGACTTAGAAAATCAGATTTCTTGGTTAAGTTTTGTGTTTAGGTCACCTTTTCTCCTAAACTATCAAAGCTATTGCTTTAAAACTTGCCACACTTGTTCAGCATCAAAAGCTGACTCTGTACAGCAAGAAACATAACTCCATCCTGCTTTTTGCAAGAATTATGGCCCCTTTTGAACTTAGAAAATATCAGATTTCTTGGTTAAGTTCAACTTTTCTCCTAAACGATCAAAGCTATTGCTTTGAAACTTGCAACACTTGTTCACCATCAAAAGCTGACTCTGTATAGCAAGAAACATAACTCCATCCTGCTTTTTGCAAGAATTATGGCCCCTTTTGGACTTAGAAAATCAGATTTCTTGGTTAAGTTTTGTGTTTAGGTCAGCTTTTCTCCTAAACTATCAAAGCTATTGCTTTAAAACTTGCAACACTTGTTCACCATCAAAAGCTGACTCTGTACAGCAAGAAACATAACTCCATCCTGCTTTTTGCTAGAATTATGGTCCCTTTTGGACTGAGAAAATATCAGATTTCTTGGTTAAGTTTTGCGTTTAGGTCAACTTTTCTCCTTAACGGTCAAAGCTATTGCTTTAAAACTTGGAGCAGTTATTCACCATTAAAAGCTGACCCTGCACAGCAAGTACCATAACTCTACATTGCTGTTTGCAAGAATTATGACCCCTTTTGGACTTAGAAAATCATGACTAGGACAATATTTCTGTTGTACAGAGACAAAAAATCAGATGAGCATGTAGTACTCTTGTTTCATCTTATGTTGAGTTTCATGTTCATACTTAAGGTAATGAAACTGTTTTGAATTATTTGTAGATTCTTCTTGTATTACTATTACAAAATATGGAATCAGATCCTCTAAAGGGTATGTCTGGATCAAAACATAATACAGTGTACTAGAAAAACAAGTGTAAGGTGTGAATCACAAACCTAAGTTATGAGTGGACATGCTGGAAATAATTACCAGTTAGAGCCTTTGATCATCCTACCTGGTCATCTGATACCTGCTCTACCTGAAACAAGATGGGTGTAGGAACAATTGCTGCAATTGTTTTCAATTAAAAAAACAGTTTATGTTTTACTTGAGCACTTAAAGTGTTTATAATTTTATTTCTTAATCATTGAGAATGCATTTCTAAAATTCGGCTTTTACTGCATGATTGTGTAGTTTAAAATATGTCAAGGTGCAAGTTTATATTTTCCTGACTTTGACATTACTCAGTGGTTGCTGATATTTGTACATTCTTAGTAATATTTTTAGAAACAGTAAAGATATTGAGAAAAATATTGCAAAATAATAACATTTTGGAAGCCAGGTCATGTTTATAGAAGAATGAAAAGATAAGATAGGACCAGAAAGTCCCTTAATTTCTTTGTTCATATTGGCACAATATGAAAGTCCCTTAATTTCTTTGTTCATATTGGCAGAATATGACTACTAAAATACTATAATGTTTAACTAAAATTTAGGAAGTTTTCAAGACATCTGTATAGAAAAATGATAATCTAAAAGAGAATATCTTGATAAAGTGTAAACAGTTACAATCAAATTCCCGATCTTTTATTTTTGTTTGAATGTGACACTTTTACAAAAACTATGTTTCAAGGTTCACCCACTTTTTTAGCTGTCATCCTTGGAGTTGTTCTACCTTTATAAGGCTTTTGTGAAATGGTTACAAAATGTAAGATAGTCATCTTTCATCAAGATTTTAAAACTCTTTGAACTGATGATAGTGATCAGAACATTTAAGTTGTTTTTCTTGAATGTTTTGAATCATTGACATGTGTTTAAAATGGGCATCTTAGATATGCACTTGTCAGAGCTACTTTAGAAGGTCAGTCTATTTTGAAGCAATTTATTGCAGCTAATTGGCAAGACCTTGTGAAGTACAGTTATAATAAGGGATTTTGTGCATCTTACAATTTACAACTGTCATGGTCTCCAAAATGTGACACTCTTGAACATAATTATTTGGTGAGAGATATTTCCTTTCCTGAAAATTTTCACAAAATAAAACTGTTGCAATACAGCACTTTGGACCAGAGCTGACACTCTTCATCCCCCACCCCCGCTGGCACCAGACCAGAGCTGACACTCTTCATCCCCCACCCTGCTGGCACCAGACCAGAGCTGACACTCTTCATTCCCCACCCCCACTGGCACCAGACCAGAAAGAAAATGCATTGTAGATGTATAGATGTTTTACCTTAACCCAAAGGTATACTATGAAAACCATTGTACCCCCATTTGGTCAGGTTGCATTATACATGTATATTGACGGGGCCAGCTAGAGCTCCATGGCATTGTATATATATCATGGTCCACTTATTATTCAATGCACAATTAACAATGATAATGGCGCAAGATATTTGAAGGAAGTACGGTAATTCCTTATTTGTATTGTTCAAAGTCAGAACTGAAGTTAGATCAGTCATCAGTTGTCTTTGATCATTACTGTAAGATTTTGATAGTGATCTTTAATTGCCCATACATATTGGATGTCATATAATACATACCAGAAAGGAATATTTTCATAGATCGCAAAATATAACTTACTACACAATTATTCTTAAAAATGCATGTGGAGGTGGCTTTTACTACAGATCACTCAAACATTTCAATGGGCTGGAGTTTGAGCAAACTAAGTTGGACTACTGTATAATGTAAACCTGTAAACACTATGTAGTACACACTCATCAAAAATAAACACATTTTTCGATGTGATTAAACACAGTCATATTAGAATTATTAGTGATAACTGAATAAAAAAAGGTGATCACAATTATATAAAATATTGTAGTACAGTAATCTACTTGATTAGCTTTGCACTCTTCCAAAAAAAATGGGAAATGGATAGTTGAAAATACATTGGTATTTTATCTTTTGGTAATTATAGGGTTGTTGGCTGTCATTCTGTTGAAGAGAAATAACGGAGCTTTTTACAGGGTGGTTAAGGGTAGTAGTTCAGACTATCATTTACATTTTTACAGGTTGCTGGCTACTATTAAATGTATTCACTATTAGGGATTGCTCAGCATTAGGCTGGGATGCGTCATGTTGTTTTGATAAGATTTAATGGATTGTTTGGAGTCTTTTGAATAACTGGAAATGATTGTTTTTAGACATAAACATAAATTCTGTTAAAATATTCTGCTGTTGATGGACAAACTTCAATGTTATCTTTAGGCATTCACTGTGATGTAAGAATTTGAAATATTTTAATTAAAATGTGGAGGAATATAGAGCAAACATAGTGTATAATGACATATGTTTTGTTTAAACGCTGAAAGATGAAATGTGTTTATATTACACATAAGAACATGTGTAGAAGTAATCATTGACATTGAGTTTTAATTGATATTGCTGTTATGTTCTGGATTGTTTTAAGAAAGGTAAAAGTTCATACCTGGCCGTGATAATTGCTTAGATTCAGGAAGAAACAGGACTTAGAAGAGTTTGGTTTTCTACTAGAAAAAAACATGATGATAATGACTTTGCTTTTGTTCCAGAACTGAGTAAAATGTGAAATTAAAATGGAATATCAATAAAATAGATGTGGAATAATATTCATGACATTGGAACAATTTAATGAAGAGCATACTATAAAAAATGCACTTTGAAAATAGTGTTTTATGATGTTGTGATTTTGCCAAGAGTAGAATTTCACCTGTTGGAATTAAAATGTATGATTGTAGATTATCTGGAAGAACAGAGATCCATTGGTGAAAAGTTATACTGAGATGCCTTTTTTAATACTCCAGTGAAAAATATCTTGTCTTACAAAGATTTGGAAAACAACAACTCTGTGTCTTCAATCTGTTAATTGAAACAGAAAAGTTAATTCAGGCAGAACATTATTGATTCCTGTATCACCTTCCATGAAATTAATAACATGTTTTGACGGGAAGCACATGTGCTTTATTGATTTTTATCATTTTACCTGCATGTTGAATAAAGTACATGAATGCACGTGCATAATGAATGCATGGAGGTGTTTTGCCTTGATTCATTGTCATTAGTTTGAATCTTGGTGTTTTGCATAACTGATTTATGTTTGGAGGTTGAAAATAAAAAATTTACTAAAATGACTATCAATAATCTACCCAATTTTGTGAAAACTAAAAGTTGACTGGAGAATAATAGTGATTCATTTGACTTTTAATGGAGTTATCTGGAGTTGTAAGAATTGAAAGGGCAAACCATTATCTGAGAAGGGTAAGATAATTATTGTCTTTTTATTAATAACTAGTCGTATTATCTCCCTTTACTAGGAGGTATCGTTTTTAACTTGTCAGTCTATCCAGTCGCAAGATTCACAAAGTCTTGTCAGCCCATCTCCAAACAGCAGGTCTGATTTCAATAAATCTTCACAGCAATGAATTGTATAAAGTTACAGTGTGCATATTGTTGGCATGTTCACTCATTCAATTTATTTTGAAAAGTCATCTCCTCCCCCCCCCCCCCCCCCCCCCCCACCGTAAATGTTTTTTTCTTAATAATATTTGTCCAGACTACACATACTGTTGGTGGGATTTGGATGATGATATATCAGCATCTATAGTAGTTATCTTCCATTATCATCTCTGGGCAAGGCATTGTACTCCTTGATGATATATCAGCATCTATAGTAAGTTGTCTTCTGTTATCATCTCTGGGCAAGGCATTGTACTCCTTGATGATATATCAGCATCTATAGTAAGTTGTCTTCTGTTATCATCTCTGGGCAAGGCATTGTACTCCTTGATGATATATCAGCATCTATAGTAAGTTGTGTTCTGTTATCATCTCTGGGCAAGGCTTTGTTTTCCGTCATGATATATCAGCATCTATAGTTAGTTGTCTTCCATTATCATCTCTGGGCAAGGCATTGTTCTCCGTGATGATATATCAGCATCTATCGTTAGTTGTCTTCCATTATCATCTCTGGGCAAGGCATTGTTCTCCGTGATGATATATCAGCAACTATAGTTAGTTGTCTTCTGTTATCATCTCTGGGCAAGGCATTGTACTCTTTGATGATATATCAGCATCTATAGTAAGTTGTCTTCTGTTATCATCGCTGGGCAAGGCTTTGTCTCCGTGATGATATATCAGCATCTATAGTTAGTTGTCTTCCATTATCATCTCTGGGCAAGGCTTTGTCTCCGTGATATGATATATCAGCATCTATAGTTAGTTGTCTTCCATTATCATCTCTGGGCAAGGCATTGTTCTCCGTGATGATATATAAGCATCTATAGTTAGTTGTCATCCATTATCATCTCTAGGCAACGCATTGTTCTCCAAGATGATATATCAGCATCTATACTTAGTTGTCTTCCATTATCATCTCTGGGCAAGGCTTTGTTTTCCGTGATGATATGTCAGCATCTATAGTTAGTTGTCTTCCATTTTCATCTCTGGGCAAGGCATTGTTCTCCGTGATGATATATCAGCATCTATAGTTGTTTGTCTTCCAATATCGTCTCTGGGCAAGGCTTTGTTCTCCATGATGATATATCAGCATCTATAGTTGACTGTCTTCCATTATCATCTCAGGGCAAGGCTTTGTTCTCAGTGATGATATATCAGCATCGATAGTTGATTGTCTTCCATTACCATTTCAGGGCAAGGCATTGTTCTCCGTGATGATATAACAGCGTCTTCCATTATCATCTCTGGCCAAGGCTTTGTTCTCCGTGATGATATATCAGCATCTATAGTTGATCGTCTTCCATTACCATCTCAGGGCAAGGCTTTGTTCTCAGTGATGATATATCAGCATCGATAGTTGATTGTCTTCCATTACCATTTCAGGGCAAGGCATTGTTCTCCGTGATGATATATAATCATCTATAGTTAGTTATCATCAGTTATCATCTCTGGGCAAGGCATTGTTCTCCCTGATGGTATTATCAGCATCTACAGTTAGTTGTCTTCCATTTCCATCTCTGGGCAAGGCATTGTTCTCTATGATGATATATCAGCATCTATAGTTAGTTGTCTTCCATTATCATCTCTGGGCAAGGCTTTGTTCTCCGTGATGATATATCAGCATCTATAGTTAGTTGTCTTCCATTATCATCTCTAGGCAACGCATTGTTCTCCAAGATGATATATCAGCATCTATAGTTAGTTGTCTTCCATTATCATCTCTGGGAAAGGCATTGTTCTCCATGATGATATATCAGCATCTATAGTTGACTGTCTTCCATTATCATCTCTGGGCAAGGCATTGTTCTCCGTGATGATATATCAGCATCTATAGTTAGTTGTCTTCCATTATCATCTCTGGGCAAGGCATTGTTCTCCGTGATGATATATCAGCATCTATAGTTAGTTGTCTTCCATTATCATCTCTGGGCAAGGCATTGTTCTCCATGATGATATATCAGCATCTATAGTTAGTTGTCTTCCATTATCATCTCTGGGCAAGGCATTGTTCTCCGTGATGATATATCAGCATCTGTAGTTAGTTGTCTTCCATTATCATCTCTGGGCAAGGCATTGTTCTCCGTGATGATATATCAGCATCTATAGTTAGTTGTCTTCCATTATCATCTCTGGGCAAGGCATTGTTCTCCCTGATGATATATCAGCATCTATAGTTAGTTGTCTTCCATTATCATCTCAGGGCAAGGCATTGTTCTCCGTGATGATATATCAGCATCTATAGTTAGTTGTCTTCCATTATCATCTCTGGGCAAGGCATTGTTCTCCATGATGATATATCAGCATCTATAGTTAGTTGTTTTCCATTATCATCGCTGGGCAAGGCATTGTTCTCCGTGATGATATATCAGCATCTATAGTTAGTTGTCATCCATTATCATCTCTAGGCAACGCATTGTTCTCCAAGATGATATATCAGCATCTATACTTAGTTGTCTTCCATTTTCATCTCTGGGCAAGGCATTGTTTTCCATGATGATATATCAGCATCTATAGTTGTTTGTCTTCCATTATCGTCTCTGGGCAAGGCTTTGTTCTCCATGATGATATATCAGCATCTATAGTTGACTGTCTTCCATTATCATCTCAGGGCAAGGCATTGTTTTCCGTGATGATATAACAGCATCTTCCATTATCATCTCTGGCCAAGGCTTTGTTCTCCGTGATGATATATCAGCATCGATAGTTGATTGTCTTCCATTACCATTTCAGGGCAAGGCATTGTTCTCCGTGATGATATATAATCATCTATAGTTAGTTATCATCAGTTATCATCTCTGGGCAAGGCATTGTTCTCCCTGATGGTATTATCAGCATCTGTCAGCATCTACAGTTAGTTGTCTTCCATTTCCATCTCTGGGCAAGGCATTGTTCTCTATGATGATATATCAGCATCTATAGTTAGTTGTCTTCCATTATCATCTCTGGGCAAGGCTTTGTTCTCTATGATGATCTATCAGCATCTATAGTTAGTTGTCTTCCATTATCATCTCTGGGCAAGGCTTTGTTCTCCGTAATGATATATCAGCATCTATAGTTAGTTGTCTTCCATTATTATCTCTGGGCAAAGCTTTGTTCTCCAAAATGATATATCAGCATCTATAGTTAGTTGTCTTCCATTTCCATCTCTGGGCAAGGCATTGTTCTCTATGATGATATATCAGCATCTATAGTTAGTTGTCTTCCATTATCATCTCTGGGAAAGGCATTGTTCTCCATGATGATATATGAGCATCTATAGTTAGTTGTCTTCCATTATCATCTCTGGGCAAGGCATTGTTCTCCATGATGATATATCAGCATCATTCTATAGTTAGTTGTCTTCCATTATCATCTCTGGGAAAGGCATTGTTCTCCATGATGATATATGAGCACCTATACTTAGTTGTCTTCCATTATCATCTCTGGGCAAGGCTTTGTTCTCCATGATGATATACCAGCATCTATAGTTAGTTGTCTTCCATTATCATCTCTGGCCAAGGCTTTGTTCTCCATGATGATATATTAGCATCTATAGTTGATTGTCTTCCATTACCATCTCAGGGCAAGGCTTTGTTCTCCGTGATGATATATCAGCATCTATAGTTGATTGTCTTCCATTACCATCTCAGGGCAAGGCTTTGTTCTCCGTGATGATATATCAGCATCAATATTTAGTTGTCTTCCATTATCATCTCTGAGCAAGGCTTTGTTCTCCGTGATGATATATCAGCATCTATAGTTAGTTGTCTTCCATTATCATCTCTGGGCAAGGCATTGTTTTCCATGATGATATATCAGCATCTATAGTTGGTTGTCTTCCATTTCCATCTCTGGGCAAGGCTTTGTTCTCCGTGATGATATATCAGCATCTATACTTAGTTGTCTTCCATTTTCATCTCTGAGCAAGGCATTGTTCTCAATGATGATATATCAGCATCTATACTTAGTTGTCTTCCATTATCATCTCAGGGCAAGGCATTGTTCTCCCTGATAGTACTATCAGCATAATTGTCTTCCATTTCCATCTCAGGGCAAGGCATTGTTCTCCGTGATGATATATAATCATCTATAGTTAGTTATCATCAATTATCATCTCTGGGCAAGGCATTGTTCTCCCTGATGGTATTATCAGCATAGTTGTCTTCCATTTCCATCTCTGGGCAAGGCTTTGTTCTCCAAAATGATATATCAGCATCTATAGTTAGTTGTCTTCCATTATCATCTCTGGGCAAGGCATTGTTCTCCAAGATGATATATCAGCATCTATAGTTAGTTGTCTTCCATTATCATCTCTGGGCAAGGCATTGTTCTCCGTGATGATATATCAGCACCTATACTTAGTTGTCTTCCATTATTATCTCTGGGCAAGGCATTGTTCTCCATGATGATATATCAGCATCATTCTATAGTTAGTTGTCTTCCATTATCATCTCTGGGAAAGGCATTGTTCTCCTTGATGATATATCAGCACCTATACTTAGTTGTCTTCCATTATCATTTCTGGGAAAGGCATTGTTCTCCATGATGATATATCAGCATCATTCTATAGTTAGTTGTCTTCCATTATCATCTCTGGGCAAGGCATTGTTCTCCATGATGATATATCAGCACCTTTACTTAGTTGTCTAACTTGTCTTCCATTTTCATCTTTGGGCAAGGTTTTTTCTCTATGATGATATATCAGCATCATGCATAGGCCTCATTAAGCCTTAATTATTATAAAGGAATGCAATAACACAAAAGACATCACCTAATTTCTTGTATGCATGATTAACTAGTACTGTAGATTAGAGCTGCTGTTATTCAGTATGAGCTCATTGTTTTTCTGACCTTATATAGGTTGATTTGGAATTGGAGGTAATTTGAAGCAATAAGTTGAACAATAAGTTAAGCATACGTTTCAGAATTTAGAGTAGATAGAAACTAAGTTTCAATTTTTTTATAGTTGAGATTTACCTTGGGATTTTGTTTGATTTAAAGCAATTATTTAAGATTAGTCCAGAAGAAATTAGCTTTCGGTTAGTTTTGTTTTATTACGCCACGAAAAACACAATTGTTTCTAAATTTTTAAGCATATGTCATGTTGTCTTTTTATTTAAACAATTATTATAGATTATAACAGAAATCGTCCTTTAAGTCATACCGAATTGAGCCGTGCCATGAGAAAACCAACATAGTGCGTTTGCGACCAGCATGGATCCAGACCAGCCTGCGCATCCACGCAGTCTGGTCAGGATCCATGCTGTTCGCCAACAGTTTCTCTAATTACAATAGGCTTTGAAAGCAAACAGCATGGATCCTGACCAAACTGCATGGATGTGCAGGCTGGTCTGGATCCATCTGGTCGCAAAGCCACTATGTTGGTTTTGTCGTGGCACGGCTCAATTAAAGATCCATCAGATAATCGTTTAACTATGATTAGTCCAATAAAGCAGGATCGATACGAAGTGTGACGAAGTTGTTTTCACACCCGCGGACAATCATGACAGATACCGCTCGCTGTGGATAATTACATAAAAAAGGCAAGATTTTGGCACTTTTAATTAAAGCAAAAGATGAAATTTAATGCGAAAAAACTGGTACGGCTGACTACGGCGTTTATTATGCTCGGCCAAAAAAATGGTCTGGTCGGGCCCGTCCACGACGGCCTAGCTTCTTGGGAGTATTTAAAACAAGTTCATGATGGTTTTGAATTGTGCAATACTAGTAGAGAATCAAAGCCTTGAGATGTCTGGTGGTTGCGGGTTTTGCTAGAGTTATTTTCATTTTAAATGCCAATCTATAAATACATGTATAAGAAACAAATACTAATGTGCCTCATATCTAAGATAAACTCTGCCTGACCTTACATGAACAGCTGGAAGTCAGTGATGTAACCATGGGCTGGAATACCTAATCATTGACAGATCCTATATAATCTAAATGACCAGTGTGAATGGCTAGAGGATGAATAAGAACTGCTTGTTCATTGATAATTCATCCACATTGTTCATGAATGGGACTACTTTGTGTAGCACATATACAAATTCCTTTGGATGTGATTTGGAATCAAATAAAGATGCTACATGATTGTCAAAAATACACTTAACTTTGGTAGCGGGATAAACCCGCAACCAAAAATGAATTACTTTAGAAAAAAAGAATTAATAATCAGTGGTGTTAGTTGTTTTAATATGCTAGCATGTATACTATATATATCTAACTTTTTTTTTTAATTACATCTTGAGTGAAAAATTTATTGATCGCGGCCGATGAGGCCACAATCATATTGAATAGGACAAGTATATGCGCGCTGGGGAAAATATTTCATGATGGACCTGTGAATTCTTTACTTGTGGGTGAAACAGGTCTCATAAGCGTAAATACGACTAGCTTCTACTGATTATAAAACATACCGTACGATTTGTTTTGTATTAACTGTTGTTGTACTTTTAGTAGTTCAACCGCCACCCTTGTTTAAGAGCAACATTTAAAAAACACGTTTTTTTTCATCGTCAAGTAATAAGTAAGTAGACTTGCCCAGTTTAATCAATCTAGACGCATAATCTAACTCTATACATAGAGCGCTTACTTCACCCGATTTACATTCGGAACATTTTTACGCGTTTCGGGCTTTATCGTATGTTTAACATGGGATTTTTGAACCGTCCAAAGATGTTGGAAATGTTTGTCTCATTGTTTATTTTTTTTTTAATAAAAATGTTACTGCTTTCATTGTCTACCACTTTTTTTCCACCCTTGCCTGAAAAAACAGTAATGAGTTTGTACACTGTTCAGACAATTGTGCTCTGTTGAAATTTAACCAAACACAAGTTTACCTGCATAAACAGAAAGCATGATATGTCACCATGCGCGGATCCAGAGGGGGGGGGCCCTGGGGTCCGGACCCCCTCTGGAAAATCTTTAAAAAAGGAAAGAAGACAAGAAGGAAAGAAAATGTTTTTCGAAAAAGGCAACATTAGGACTGCATGTAAAGTATATGCGGCTGCTGCTACATACGACCCCGACATAATTCATATTATTTATCTAAAAAAACTAAAAATTTTACCTTCAAGAAAGCTTGATTTTATCATTTTCCCAAATTTAACAGGTTAGTCCATAAAACTGTCCCAGAATGCCAAAAATGAAGTGCTAAATTTCAAAATTTCCAAGGGGGGGGGGGGGGGGCAGGGGATCGGACCCCCTCTGAGAAAATTGGCTGTGTCCGTGCATGGTCACTATACCTGTCCAGTACTGGACATTATGGTAAACGCTTCTTTCCTGCACAAATGACAATTTCGCAATTTCTGTCGGGTTTGTACAAATTTCTGGCCGTGATAAACCATTTGACTTGTCACAGTAATTGAAGCTGTCAACTTCTTAACTTCTGCTTTGTGGTAAACAGGTAGTCGCCCTGCCAAAATTGCCCAATTGTAGTCCCTTCAAATTATACCTCAGAATTTAGGCAGTGTGCATTTCTTTTAACATTCCTTCTGTGCGGACACAAATAGGTAATTTGAAGTGAAATTGAATGACAAATGATAATTTGTACCTTGACAATGGATGGTTAGCTAGTAGTTATCTTGTCATTATGATTTTGAAACAGAAATATTCTCACATTGCCTTAATAATTTTTAAACACAGAAAAGAACAATATGGAGTGTAAGTGGAGGACAAATTATGAGATAGTTACATGTTAATTAAGTGTTTATGTTGCCAAGAAGCAGTTACACTTGACTTTTTCAAGGTACATGTTTGTTATTAATAATTAACGTGGATGAACATTCATACCTAGGGGACTGAAAAGAAGTTTGCAATAACCCTTGATTTCTTTCAACGTTCAGTATGTCTTGTATTTTTGTTAATTAAGTAGAAAAGACTAGAAGCACCTATAGGTTTTGTCAGTGGAAAGGATGCAAAGTACTGGCAGTTCAGCCATGATTTTGTGGCTCCTCAGATATATTGTATCATTGTACAAAAGGGAATCTTGGGCCTCAGAACTTATATAGTCAAACCTTGAAATTGTCTTGCACCTTTACAGTAATTGAGTATGATTTCAATATTGGAGATTCTTGGTATTTGTATGCTTACCTTATCTTTTATTAAAACATTAAAAAAAAGCAGCTATAATAAACATTCACTGAATTAATAATTCACTATGAAATAGCTGTACCCCTGTGAAAAAGGTTCATGAAATAGTTCATGAATAAATATTCATGAGAATCAAAATTTATGTTTCATGAATTTCAATATTCATGAACTTGTTCATGAATTTAAAATAATACATGAACAAGTTCATGAATATTGAAATACATGAAACATAAATTTTGATTCTCATGAATTTTAATTCATGAACAAATTCATGAATATTGAAATTCATGAAACATACATTTTGATTTTCATGAATTTTTATTCATGAACTTGTTCATGAATTAAAAATCATACATGAATTTTAATTCATTAACTAGTTCATGAATATTGAAATTCATGAAACATAAATTTTGATTTTCATGAATATTTATTCATGAACTATTTTGTTAAATAAAAAAGAAAATAAAAGTTCATGAACTTATTCATGAACAAATTCATGAACTAGTCAGGGAAACCTGGTAGGAGTGTAACACTATAAAAACCAGAGAGATCTGCATGTAATGGAATTCTTTTAACAATTTCGGTAGAGCTTGATTCCAGAAAAAATCCTGTAGGTCAAAGTGTTGTTCAGTTAGCCTGGCCAGAGACTGTTTTTTTTAGTCTCTGCTGAGTCACTGTGACAATGACGTTTTCCACCCTCGACAAATGACATGTTGAGTAAAACAGTAAACTAGAGTGGGATTGGGAGCATAATAAGAAGTAAACAATTGCTGTATAAAATACAAGACATTAAGTTAAACAATGTATCATTTACTTTAATCTCAAGATTGAAATTCAGATACTAGCTTTGTTTGAAAACTTGTGACATTTTAAAAAGATTTTATTTTTTTTAAATGAATGATTTATGACAACACCATAATTACTTATTTGATTTTCAGTATACTCATGTTCCTTTTAAACCATTCCTAACTGTAGTATGATAATTATTTCCTTCTTATTTGCTGCACAAACTTCTCAAAAATCGCTGAATCACATGTGCAAAAAATTTCCCAGCATGCAACAAAATAATGGAAACTGATCATGTGACATGAATTTAATGTTCATGAACATTCATGAAAAGTTCATGAACTTATTCATTTATTGTAAAAGGTAATAAACCTAAGTTTTATGTTTAATGAATGAACAGTTCAGAAACTCACAATTGGGTTCCAGAACTGGTTACACTGAACTAGAAAAAGGTTATGAATTTTAGTACTTTTAATGAACCTGTGTTCATGAACAATTTTGGTTCTTAGTCTTAGTCTAGACCAACAGCAACTGTTCAGGAACTGGTAAAGTTCTATAAGTTCTTGAACTTTTGCAGTTTTTGAACCAGTGTTCAAGAACTATCGTTCTAGAATCACAGTCAAAGAACTGTTATGCTGGTTCAAGAACAGTTCTCTAAGTTCTTCAGAAGTTTTTGAATGTTCAAGAACTTAATACTACTTCTAGAACATTTTTACAGGGTCATAACCCTGTAGTTCCTGAATCACAATTTCAATCATTATCTGAATTTCATTTTCATGTTCATGAATTTCTTTAAGTTAAATCATTTAATGGATTTTCTGAAATGTTCATGAACTACATTTACAAGTTCATGAAATGAAAGTAATATTCTTGAACTTGAGACTTCATGAATTTAAGTTAGTGAACTTTTCCTTGTTGTTCATGAACTTTTTTGATAATTAATGAAATAATTCATGAATTCTTACAAATTCATGAAGTTCATGAACATTTTTCCCAAGGCCTTTATCAAGTCACATGCAGAGAGTTGCATTCAGTTATGGAAGAAATTGTGGTTTAACCATCTGGTTATATTTCCATAAAAGATACGCATTTGCTTGATTTACCTGATGCAGGTTTTCGTAATTGGCAGATGACTGCTTTTGCAAATAGAAATTTTTCTACAATGTAGATTTTAGTAAAACTTCTCACAGTTGTAAAATTAATAGACATATGGTCTATAATATGGTGAAATAAAATGTATAGGTCCATAAATTATGTTTGTTTTTGGGGTATTTGCCCTTGGTTAAAATAGATTCACACTTTCTGAATTATTTGGAATTATTTACTGTATAGAAATTTTAAATATCATATTTCATCATTAGAATGACACTTATGTTGTTGTTTTTATTCTTCTTCTTCTTTGCCCTACACTGTCAGACCAGTAGCCTCGATGAAACTTCTGGGTTGCCGCAGATCCTCAATGCCTCCATACAGTTTCAGGTGAATCGAGGTATCTATCAGCCAAGTTGAAGCTTGCTCTTGGTCATGCCTTTTACATTTCTGGAGTACATGATCCGTAGTCTGATCTTCCCCACCACATAGACAGGTTGGTGATTGTGCCAGTCTGTATTTCCTGTACATGTGAGCATTGTGCTTGTTGTGCCTTGAGCGAAGCCTGACCAGCATCACTTGTTCAGACCGATCAAGGAGATGAAAAGCTCCTCTATCCTTGGTCTCGTTAGTGCCTTGATGATGGTGACTTTCTCCTTGTAGCTCACAGGTGTTGTTGGTTGTTCTGACTGAGCTCCTAGCCTAGCCAGTTGTTCTGCCTCTTCATTGCCTGCAAGTCCACAATGGGGTGGAATCCACTGGAGTGCTACTTTGCACTGCATTCTCCTGGCCAGCTGTGGAGCTTTATTGTTGATCAGAGCTTCCATGACAGACAGTGCATCTGTGAGAAAGATGACTAAGGAGCTTTTATCTGCCGAGTCTTCAACCACTGAGATGGCCATCATGAGTGCTTCAGTCTCTGCCTAGTAATTGCTGCAGAGTTTTCCTGTGGCTGCATGATGTGATGAAAACTCCTGCTCCTCCATCTTGATGGCACATGTGGCTCATCCATCTGTATAGACACGAGTCCATGTTTTCGGAGGATAGTCTTCATTGATCGTAGCCAGTGTAAGGCTCTTCCGAATACCTTCATCCTCTTGTTTCCTGCGGTCATGATGAGGAACAGCAAGTCTCACACTCACTTAAAGATGCGCCACAAAATAATTGTATTCTTTTGTATTTCCAGCGCTTAAACGTTTGTGTTGTAATATATCTTAAAAAAATATTTCACCTAGAGACAGTGACAGGTAATAGTCCCTGGGCACCTGTGTCCTTTGGACACGCACCTAGTTTAAAGTGATTTTAAAATTCAGATTATCTTAAAAAGTACCTGTTAGATTTCGTCACAAAGTCTAAAAGTCCATTAAATTTATCAAAATAATCTAAATGTTTTATCCTAAAAAAAAGTTTAATATCATGAGGGGTTAGTTAAATTATATGCAAGTTTAAAGATGATTCAAGCTGTGCCCGGACAACAGACACATTATCTGTTTTAATGTAGGGGCTGGTGTAGGGATACCTGGGTTTTACAATAGGGTCATTCTTCACACCTGGGAAAAGATTAGACCTTCTTAGTGTCATCCCCAGTTTTTAAACTTTTTTAAAGGTTAAGCATTTCACAGTTCTGCCTTTGAGATTTTTCCATTCAGTTTACAGAAAGTTTTGAAAACACTTGATTCTCACAGTTACTGTATGCAGCCTGCCACTTGAAGTGAAAAATTTGAATAATTATATACATTTTCCCATAACAGTAGCTGAACTGTAAAAGTTCACATCAAATTGGTACACTTTCATGCATTGTTTGGGTTTTATTGTAGTGGCAGCTGAGTGGATTTTATAATAAGATTAGAAACGCTTAATTAGGTTCTTTAGAGGTCTGCACTCTACATTCACAGTAATGCTGTCCAAAATTGCCCTCCAGTATTGAAAAAGCAGATCCATTCTTTGATCAGTTTATTATAGAAGAACAAGTAAAAAATTGCTGCAAGATGCAGCAAATAGATGGTCGCACGGCCCAAAAAAACAAAGTGTTTGACCCATATTCAAACTTGACCTAGATTTTATCAAGGCAATAATTCTGATAAAATTTCATGAAGATCAATTGAAAAATAATGTTTCTATCGCATACACAAGGTTTTTCTTTGATTTGACCTATGACCTACATTTTGGCCCCAGATGACCCATATTCAAACTCGACCTAGATTTCATCAAGGCAATCATTCTGACATAACTTTATGAAGATCAATTGAAAAATACAGCCTCTATCGCATACACAAGGCTTTTCTTTGATTTGACATAGTGTCCTAGTTTTTGACCCCAGAAAAACCATTTTCGAACTTGGCCTATATTTCATCCAGATAATCATTCTGACAAAATTTCATGAAGATCAGTTGAAAAATAAAGCCTCTATCGCATACACAAGCTAAATGTGACATCGAGTGATCACAAGAGCTAAAAGCTAAAAAAAATCAAAGTGTACAAATATGCCCCCAAGAGTAAACAAAATAGTGGGGAATAAATTTATTTCAAGGTAAATACAGTATTACAGCAGTATAAGTAAATAAAATGCATTTTTATATTTTACCTGTAGATCTTCTATAAAAAAAAAACTGGAAAAAAGTTAACTTCACAACGTGACAGTTTGCACAGCCAGACCAGGATTCGAACCTGGAACCTCCCCAAAACACAAATTACCAAACGTAATTTCCTCAATTCTGGGTTGCTCTGCCAATTGAGCTATCTGGCCAGTGGTACTGCAATATCCTAGCAATATCACTTAAGATAAATGTTCGATTTGCGGTTTTTAAAGCTGAAAGGGAGCATGAAAATGTGAAAAAATGGTAATGGGGATATTAGTAATCATTCAAGTTTTCTACCATGTCAACTCTGTATATAAGCTGATTTACCACCTTTTTTTCTATTGAGCTGCTGAAATTCTCTCAAAAATATTAATAAAGTTTTTTTTTAACAAAAAGTAGAAAAACTGCACTTTTTATGTTTTAAACATAGTCAGTGATGTTAAAAATCAACTTACTCAAGGTAACTGTAACGATACATCGGAATTCATTTTATCATGATGCATCAGTTTGGCGATACGCATATCGTATCATAGGCCTGTTATTTCGAAATTCATTTTATCATGATACATCAGTTTGGCGATACGGGTATTGAACCATAGGTCTGTTTCACAATACAGAAACGATAAGTGAAAACTAGAAATATTGCATGATATCTTTCATACAATCAGTGTTAAAGATAGTAACTAAAGAAATGTATCATTCCAAGAGTATAGACATTGTTTAATTTTATTTTGTCACATAAATGCTTACTTACGATACTCAATTCGCATTGCGATATGTACCGTATCGTTGCATCTGTATCACGATACATATTGTATCGTGAGACTAGCATATTGTTACACCCCTAGCAGGGGCCCAGTAGCCCATGGTTCCTAGATTTTGGGCTGGGACCCTAAATTGTTGGAGAAAATGCCCATATATCTAATGTTAAACATTTGTTTTTGACAGTCTGGGCCCCTAAATAAAATAGCTAGTTTATATCCCTGTTACTGATGCTCTAAAGGAATAACTCCCTTATTCATATATTTGTACACAAAAATAGTTTCCAAAAGGTCCCACTTGATAATAAAATCCAGATTTTTTTTAAAAATTACTGACCAGCTACCTACCTATTTTTCTTTAGCATGTTACTGGAAACATTTTTTTGGCCTTACAGTACATGTATACCTAAATTGTAGTCATACAGGGTATCTTAAATACTATATGATTTTTAAGACGGGAAAGTGTGCAGATTGGAAATTATACACTGTTTTTCAAAGTGAAAGCACCTAAGTGTATTTGAATGGGACTAAAATTACATTTTCATTTTTCATCGAGTGGTTGCGTAATCTCCCTATAAATCCATATCTACATTTACGGAAATACTCCCAACATTCAACAATTAACTTCTGATCATAACTGGGAGGTCAGGGCAGTTGTTAAAAACTGGGGATATCTTCAAATAAATCAAATAAATGTAGCACAAAATATGCAATTATAGCTGCTGTCACTCATGCAGAAAAACCTGAAAAAAATGTGTTAGTGTCATAATCTAGGGCCTATATAAATCTTTATCACTTTAATTTTATGTCAAAAGCATTGATTTGTCATTCAATACATCCATACACTTACAAGAGTCCAAAACACAATTTTCGTCTTGTAATCAAAACTAGCAGAAAAGTAGTGGTTGTTATTTATCATCAGGATGTACATGTATGTACCAGAAGACAGCGAGTCAAAATTTTTCACGAGGTCTCAAATCGCCTGTTATCTGGACTATCATTGGACCTTATAATAAGACGAAATGCCCCCTTGTGCAGGGCATTGGATTATGTTTAACAATATATAGTTCGCTTTAATAATTGGAAAAACCTTGAACAGCGCCACCTGCCGAGTGTAACATATGTACATGTGTAGTAAATTCGCGCCATAAGTCGCATGGTCTATTCTAGGATTTCTTCGTTTTAAAATATATACTGTACAGTACATATATGGACCCGGACCATCCATGATTTCAAAGATTTTTCTATCTATAATTTTACAGAACCTACAAAATCCTAGACCTGTTATCTCTTTAGACAAGCTTATACATCGGATTATTTCGACTATCTATCTCTTCATACTGCCTCGCGCCTCTTGTTATCAGGAAGTATGTACAAGAGAAATTTCTCTCCAAGACACAGAGTCAAAAGTTCTGACGCGGTCTCAAATTGATAAATTAAAATGCCTTATGTTTCAGTAACTGTTTCAGGTTGAGAATTAGGCCTTGAGAAACAAAACTCATACAACAAAATTGCTAAAAAAATGTGTTCCACCTTGTTAAAAACTCACCATTTTCGAAGAACAATTACACATGTTCGTTTTGATGCATTTGGAATAGCGTGCGAGCGGTGAAATTTCGCATAATAAGATGGAACACAGTTTTCAGCAATTGTTTATCTTTATTTCTTTACAAATGGTATTCATTTTTAAAGGGAGACAACTTTTTCCAATTATTTTAAGTACAAATGACATTCATTTCCAAAGGGAGATAACTTTTTCCGATTATTTTAAGTAATCATCGAGAAAAAGTTGTTTCCCTTTGAAAATTAATGCCATTTGTTAAGAAATAAAGATAAACAATTGCTGAAAACAGTGTTCCACCTTGTTACGTGAAATTTCACCACTCGCACACTATTGCAAATGGCAGTGGCTACAATTACGGTACCGTAATCCTAGCCTCCGGTTCTAGGATTACGGGAGTTCCGTATTCCTAGACAACCCTATGAGAATAGGCTAGGATTACGGAAGTATTTTAAGAGGCATCAAATTTATGTTAGGACATGCATAAATGACATTGTAAACTTACTCATTTCACTTAATTTCACTAAATATTTTGTGCTGTCGATCGGCCGTTTTGGGTTAGTATAATCTTAATGGCGGTGCGCGGAAATATTATAGAAGTATCTATGTTTCGTATATACCTGCATTTTTTTTTCATCAAGTCAACACAAATGGAATTTAATAACATACAATATGGTTATAAATCATAAAATTCAAAGTATAGATTTTTCTTTTTTTAATCTAACTTTGACATTCATATTTCTAATATATTTCCGTGCGCCGCCATTAAGATTATACTAACCCAAAACGGCGGATAGAAAACACGAAATAATAAGGCAGGCATGAAAAATTAAGTGAAATAAGTAAGTTTACAACATCATTTATGCTTGTCCTAACATATACTTTATGCCTCTTAAAATACTTCCGTAATCCTAGCCTATCCTCATAGGGTTGTCTAGGAATACGGAACTTCCGTAATCCTAGAACCGGAGGCTAGGATTACGGTACCGTAATCGTAGCCACTGCCATTGCAAATGCATCAAAACGAACATTTGTAACAGTTCTTTGAAAATGGTGAGTTTTTAAAGACGTTTGACTGTCCGGAAGTGGGGCCCCTATAGGCAGTCATTTTCTGGAATTCAATGTTTATATCAGTATACTGACACTTGTTTTGTAAATTAATATGCATGTTTTACATACTCCTCAATTTTCATGTCAAACAAATCTTTCTTTCTATGATTTGGTGTTGTTTGATTTTTGTTTCTCAAGGCCTACTTCGTAACCTTCATACATTGGGATATGTTTATAAATAGCTTCATTTCATAATTGGAAAAACCTTACACAGCGCCACCTGCCAAAAGTAGCATATGTACATGTATGTGTAGTAAAATCGCGCCAAAAATCACGTGGTCTATTGTTTACATTATTCCGTCTTTAAAAACTTCACATTTGTACACATTAAAAAATGATACCTTGACTGCAACTCACCTCTATAAACCTAATAAAATGCGTATCTAAGCAAAAAGTCTTCTAAAGCATGCTATTTATTTATGTTTCCTATTGATAGTGTAAGTAGGTCATCACTTAGGGTGACTCGCTGAGTTCAGTTTATTCTAAAATTTAGATCAACGCATGTGAACTGGCACTCAAAATGCATTGTTATCAAAAACAATATTGTTGGTAACAACTTACCTTGTTCTTGACAAAATCCACTTCAAAATATTTTAATAGAAAAGGACGTTACACTGACTACACTTTATACAAGAATGACATAATTTTACTGCGCATGCGCGAATGGCCCAGCGCGAATAACTTGAAAGGCTGAAATTGATCAAATCCGATTCAATATAATGCAAATTCTGCAAATATTGCAAAATATAAACCAGAAGAAACAAAATTAAATAATATTATCGCATAGTGCGGCAATTTTCCTTTGATCTTTGCAGCATGTTATACATAGTAACACACATTATTACTACAAAACTGTGCTGATATCTTACAAAACTGTTGCGATATATATCAACACGGAAATCTCTATGGAGTTTCATAAGAAAAAAAGTGTTCCGATATATATCAGCACAGTAAAACTGTTCCGATATATATCGGAACACTTTTTCTCTATTGAGGTCCTATCAAGGGAGTATAATTTTTTCCTTTCAAAGAAAAGATGATTTTAGCTCCAATCTACAGTTCACAGAGAAAGAATTGTCACAAACACCTACATTTATAAAGTAAAAGAATAAATAAACTAGAATATTTCCAAAACTTGATAGTTATTGCCAAATTCAGAAATACATGAAATATATGAAATTCTGAGATTTCTCAAATGTTTCTTTTTCTCTGATTTTTTTTTACAAACAAAACAACAAGTTTTACAATATGTCTGGCCAATGAAATGCAAAGATTTAAAACCAATGCAGAAATTTGTTGGGTACTTTTATCTGGGGAACACATTTTCTAAAACAGAAGTTTTAGTGTTTCAGTCAGCGAGGCGCAGAAAGGGAATCAAAATAGTAAAAATAATAATGAACAAATTTAAATGAAAATAATATATAAATTTTAATGATAAACTATGCGATAAAACAGTTATAATATGTAGTGCTCGTGTGTTACCAGGATATATCAGAGCTAGGGGTACATCTCGTTATTTTTCTCTTCACATATCTGTCTCGGCCTACCGGCCTCGACGATATGTGCAGAGAAAAATACCCTCGATGTACCCCTAGCTCTGATATATCCTGGTAACACACTCTCACACATACTATAACTATTACTTAATTCCATTATTGTTGTGATTACACGTTAGAATATTCACTTTCTGAGTGTCAAACGAAAATTTAACAGAAATATGACTCGAAGGGAAAAAATTGTCAAATCCGAACCCATTTCACATTCTAAAACCACCTCTATATGCCCGGCCCTGATGGGCCGTGCAATAAAGTAATGTCATGAAAGTTATGATAAAGTGGATCCTTTCTATACTTTCAGGCCCCTAGAAGTCAACCAGCAATTGGACTCAAACAGACACCAAAGACTAGAGTAAGTAGAAGACATACAGACATCACACAACAACAATTGGGTTCTGGAACTGGTAAAATCATAATTATGGTCACCTGATGTTTTCAGAAAGTGACCATTACCAGTTTTTGTTAACCAGTTTGAAAAAAATGGACATACATTTGTAATGGCTTATGTTGGCAGTTCAGATTGCTTGATAACTTATTACTTTTAGCTATACAAAAGATTTATGAAGCAGTTCAGTTTTGTGCCCCTGAAAATTTTGTGGAGGGTCTTAGAGTTGCCTTATCCTTATAGTAGCTTTGGCTTTAAATTTCATGCAATGACTAATTACCACTAAAACAGGATCCCTCAAAGGACAAGGTCACAGAAGAAATGCATCAAAATAACAGAATTATCTAGCTAGCAGTTATTAAAGTATTGTATGCTTGAAAAACATAAAATCCTGTATTTACAGAGCTGCATTCAGTCTCCACACGATTGTGATTCTGATCACAGATGACTATGTAGATACTGATACTTCATCCAAATCATTTTGCTTGACAAGAAATCAAATTATCCTTGATGGGTTTATGTTTTATCCATAAGCAAACACACATATTTAGACATTTTCCATTACTGTTCACCTCAAATATTAATAACATTGCTTGTGCCACAGCGGGCAGTGATAATGCTTTTATTGATACGCTGAAAATCAGTTTTTAAGAAGTTTTATTTTTCCATTTATATTGGATATGCAGAGTGATGGATGCTGACCACTTAATGTAAATGACCATTGGCATGTTTGTTGACCATTTACAATCATATATCATCATCAATTATATTTAATAGATACTGGGAATGAAATGGCCATAGTTGATTAATTGATTGATAAAGTAATTGAACAGTCTTGTTCATGGGATGATTTCATTAACCTCAAGTAAGGGAAGTTTAGTAAGTTGCAAAAATAGTGATGACTTACAAATCTGATTAATATTTTGGTCAATATACTGGTAATGACATTACATATTGCAACAGTTTAATTCATCTGTCCATCCTGAACAATATTAGAGTTAAAAGATTAATTTTGGAACCGGTTAAAAAGTGTCAGTTTTTTCCACAGAATTTCTGAAGAAACAGCAATAGATCTGTATGTCTGATAAGCAAATGAAGTAATGTTTAACATATCTGTTTTGGGAGCTGTTTGTTGTATATCTTGGGGATAGCTTTACATTAAGTAAAGAAAAATGGAAACGTAATTGGACTTGGATATGAAATATTGAGGCTGTCATTAATTGGATGATTCCTAGAGTATTGACTAAACTTGTCTTTTTATGGAAAAAGAAAATCTAGGATTTCCTGGTAAAACTGGACAATTGAATATTTGTTATCAGGCTAAGGGTAAGCCACTTTTTTGTGGACTTACAATAGATTTTTTTTTAGGTTTAATTTCTCTTTGTTGTTACTATAAATAACTTATATGATAACTTTTTTTTTATAATTGGCCAAAAAAATTCCATATGAAAACAACTGTAGGCTTTTATATATGCAAATTTGAATCAAAGTGTTTTGTTATAACATATTGTATATATAGTACAATATTGTTTATACATCATTAACAGATATCAGTTCATTATGTTATACTGCAGTAGAAAAGAGGTGCCTTCCAGTAGTGGACTTTATATTGCATGGCATTACTTCATTCACTTGTTTATATTTGGCATGAATGTTACACTCTGTGAGATGGAGTGTCCTATGCAAACGGCAGGTTTTTATCTTAAAGGTCAAGGTCACAGTTACAGGTCAAATGTCATTTTAGAGTTTATCCAGGCCATAACTTTGATAAGTATGGAGCAGTTATTTTTTTCTTTGACGTAAATGTTCACTATGTGACCTGAGTGTAATGCGCAAACCTTGGGTCCCTATCTCAAAGGTCATTTCAGAGCTTGTCTGGGCTGTAACTTTGACATGCATAAAGCAGTCATTTTAGCTCGACTATTCATAGAATAGTCCGCGTCCTGATTTGGTTAAGTTTTTGTATGTAAGCTGGTATCTCAGCAACCACTTGTGGGAATGGATTAAAACTTCACACACTTATTCACTGTGATAAACTGACTTACACTGCACAGGTTCCATAACTCTATTTTGCTTTTTTACAAAATTATGCCCCTTTTTTGACTTAGAAATTTTTGGTTAAGGTTTTGTATGTAAGCTGGTATCTCAGTACTCACTAATGGGAATAGATTGAAACTTCACACACTTGTTTACTGTCATGATCTGACATGCACAAAGTAGGTCCCATAACTCTATTTTGCTTTTTTACAAAATTATGCCCCTTTTCCAACATAGAAATTTTTGGTTAAGTTTTTAGCTCACCTGTCACATAGTGACAAGGTGAGCTTTTGTGATCACGCAGCGTCCGTCGTCCGTGCGTCCGTCCGTAAACTTTTGCTTGTGACCACTCTAGAGGTCACATTTTTTGTGGGATCTTTATGAAAGTTGGTCAGAATGTTCATCTTGATGATATCTAGGTCAAGTTCGAAACTGGGTCACGTGCCGTCAAAAACTAGGTCAGTAGGTCTAAAAATAGAAAAACCTTGTGACCTCTCTAGAGGCCATATATTTCACAAGAGCTTCATGAAAATTGGTCAGAAGGTTCACCTTGATAATATCTAGGTCAAGTTCGAAACTGGGTCACGTACCTTCAAAAACTAGGTCAGTAGGTCTAAAAATAGAAAAACCTTGTGACCTCTCTAGAGGCCATATATTTCATAAGATCTTCATGAAAATTGGTCAGAACGTTCAGCTTGATGATATCTAGGTCAAGTTCGAATCTGGGTCACGTGCCATCAAAAACTAGGTCAGTAGGTCAAATAATAGAAAAACCTTGTGACCTCTCTAGAGGCCATATTTTTCATGGGATCTGTATGAAAGTTGGTCTGAATGTTCATCTTGATGATATCTAGGTCAAGTTCGAAACTGGGTCACGTGCGGTCAAAAACTAAGTCAGTAGGTCTAAAAATAGAAAAACTTTGTGACCTCTTTAGAGGCCATATATTTCATGAGATCTTCATGAAAATTGGTCAGTATGTTCACCTTGATGATATCTAGGTCAAGTACGCAACTGGGTCACGTGCCCTCAAAATCTAGGTCAGTAGGTCAAATAATAGAAAAACCTTGTGACCTCTCTAGAGGCCATATTTTTCATGGGATCTGTATGAAAGTTGGTCTGAATGTTCATCTTGATGATATCTAGGTCAAGTTCGAAAGTGGGTCACGTGCCGTCAGAAACTAGGTCAACAGGTCAAATAATAGAAAAACCTTGTGACCTCTCTAAAGGCCATATTTTTCATGGGATCTGTATGAAAGTTGGTCTGAATGTTCATCTTGATGATACCTAGGTCAAGTTTGAAAGTGGGTCATGTGCAGTCAAAAACTAGGTCAGTAGGTCTAAAAATAGAAAAACCTTGTGACTTCTCTAGAGGCCATACTTGTTAATGGATCTTCATAAAAATTGGTCAGAATGTTCATCTTGATGATATCTAGGTCAAGTTCGAAAGTGGGTCACGTGCCATCAAAAAGTAGGTCAGTAGGTCAAATAATGAAAAAACCTTGTGACCTCACTAGAGGCCATATTTTTCATGGGATCTGTATGAAAGTTGGTCTGAATGTTTATCTTGATGATATATAGGTCAAGTTTGAACTGGGTCAACTGCGATCAAAAACTAGGTCAGTAGGTCTTGAAATAGAAAAACGTTGTGACCTCTCTAGAGGCCATACCCTTGAATGGATCTTCATGAAAATTGGTCAGAATGTTAACCTTGATGATATCTAGGTCAACTTTGAAACTGGGTCACATGCCTTAAAAAACTAGGTCAGTAGGTCAAATAATAAAAAAACCTTGTGACCTCTCTAGAGGCCATACTTTTCATGGGATCTGTATGAAAGTTGGTCTGAATGTTCATCTTGATGATATCTAGGTCAAGTTTTAAACTGGGTCAACTGCTGTCAAAAACTAGGTCAGTAGGTCTAAAATTATTAAAATCTTTTGACCTCTCTAGAGGCCATATTTTTCAATGGATCTTCATGAAAATTGATCTGAATGTTCACCTTGATGATATCTAGGTCAGTTTCGAAACTGGGTCACGTGCGGTCAAAATATAGGCCAGTAGGTATAAAAATAGAAAAACCTTGTGACCTCTCTAGAGGCCATATTTTTCATGAGATCTTCTTGAAAATTAGTGAGAATGTTCACCTTGATGATATCTAGGTAAAGTTCAAAACAGGGTCACGTACCTTCGAAAACTAGGTCAATAGGTCAAATAATAGAAAAACCTTGTGACCTCTCTAGAGTCCATATTTTTCAATGGATCTTCATGAAAATTGTAAAAAAACTAAGTCAGTAGGTCAAATAATAAAAAAACCTTGTGACCTCTCTAGAGGCCATACTTTTCATGGGATCTGTATGAAAGTTGGTCTGAATGTTCATCTTGATGATATCTAGGTCAAGTTTGAAACTGGGTCAAGTGCCATCAAAAACTAGGTCAGTAGGTCTAAAAATAGAAAAACCTTGTGACCTCTCTAGAGGCCATATATTTCACAAGAGCTTCATGAAAATTGGTCAGAATGTTCACCTTGATAATATCTAGGTCAAGTTCGAAACTGGGTCACGTACCTTCAAAAACTAGGTCAGTAGGTCTAAAAATAGAAAAACCTTGTGACCTCTCTAGGGGCCATATTTTTCATGAGATCTTCTTGAAAATTAGTGAGAATGTTCACCTTGATGATATCTAGGTAAAGTTCAAAACAGGGTCACGTACCTTCGAAAACTAGGTCAATAGGTCAAATAATAGAAAAACCTTGTGACCTCTCTAGAGTCCATATTTTTCAATGGATCTTCATGAAAATTGGTCAGAATTTTTATCTTGATAATATCTAGGTCAGGTTCAAAACTGGGTCACATGAGCTCAAAAACTAGGTCACTATGTCAAATAATAGAAAAAACAACGTCATACTCAAAACTGGGTCATGTGGGAAGAGGTGAGCGATTTAGGACCATCATGGTCCTCTTGTTGTATGTAAGCTGGTATCTCAATATCCACTAATGGGAAAGGATTGAAACTTCACACACTTGTTCACTGTCATGATATGACATGCAGTGCAAAGGGTCAATAACTCAACTTCGCATTTTACAAAATTATACCCCTTTTTCAACATAGAAATTTTTGGTTAAGTTTTTGTATGTAAGCTGGTATCTCAATATCCACTAATGGGAAAGGATTGAAACTTCACACACTTGTTCACTGTCATGATATGACATGCAGTGCAAAGGGTCATTAACTCAACTTTGCATTTTACAAAATTATGCCCCTTTTTCAACTTACGAGTTTTTGGTTAAATTCTTATATGTAAGCTGGTATCTCAGTACCCACTTATGGGAATGGATTGAAACTTCACACACTTGTCCACTGTCATGAACTGATAAGCACTATGCAGGTTCCATGACCCTATTGTGCTTTTTTTACTAAATTATGCCCCTTTTTCGACGTTCTTATTGGTTCATGACAAGGTATGTTGATAGTCGAGCGTTGTTCCGTCCGTCAGCTCTTGTTATTGCATAAATTTGCTAAGACAGTGTCACGTGCGATTCCAGTCCTTTTGCAGCGGCGTTCGACATGTACCATTGGCACTATTTTGTTAATCATTCCATCTTTGGGGTAACTCATGACACTGACAATTATGTTGAGAAGATTCAACAGTGTAGATTTAGGAATTGATTTCAATCATTAGTCTAAAGAATATAATGGTAATGTTACATGTAACTGTTGGCATAGCAGCCGAAGTGTAAAAGTCTAATTAAGTGTTTTAATAACAATCTTTGAGGTAAGATATTTGTGAAGAAAGAAATGCCTTTACTTAAAATTAAGTTAGATCATGCCTTCAAGATTGGTATGGGTCTTGTTGTACCATAAGCAAAATCTATAAATCTTGTAAAACTGTAAACTTGGCAAGAAAATGTTTTATGCCCCTGCCTAATTAAATGCTGGGACGCGGGGGTGCATAAGTGTTACCCCGCCCCATGTGTGTTCTGTGTTCGGAAAGGATGTTTGTGTCCGGCATAACTTGACTCAAATAAATTTCACAAAATGAAACAGGAAGCTAGATTGTCTTGCACAAAAACATTTCACTAGCTCAAGGTCAAGGTCACAATCTTGGTTGAATCTTAGCCAAGTTGTCATACATATATACTGCAAGGTGGTCCTTGTGTGTCATAACTGAACGTGCATGTCGATTTCAAAATATTTGAAAACAAATTAAGCTGATAGACATGTCATGCCAAACCATTTACAATGCTCAAAGGATCGAGGGTCACAGTTTGGTAGACCTTAGCCATTTACTTACATACGAAACAATTTCTGTTTTCAAAATTTTTTGTAAATAAATAGCCAAGGTCCTAACTTTTAGTTTGTGAGCGACATGCTATAGACCTTTACCTAGTTGCGGGGCACCGTCGTGACACATTCTAGTTCATATTTTACCCCTGAATGAAATTGATGCGTGTCACTGTTTAGAAAATGCTTGAAAAACATTCAGTCTGAAAATTATATAGAGGCCACTATGACAGTACATTATTTATCTTGCTTAGATTATGCAAGGTGGAAATAACCATTTACAAGAACTTAAAATAATTTGATCGGCAAGATTTGACTCCAGACTAGGGCAATGCTTTTAACATTAGAAATTTTAAATAATTTCCTAAAAAATAAACATAAGCATAAAAGTCTAAGATTATTGAGCATTAGCATTGCTAATAATGCTTATTGAGCACTAAGTTTATTAGACATTAGGGAACCTGGTACATCTAGATTTATTGGTAACATGGTAGGACCTATCCAGGATGGTTCATATTCATGCATTTATTTCTTTCAGAACATCTCAATATACTTTCTAAATTAAACCAGAAGACATAGATGTCCAGCATTGCTATGTTAGGAAAAGATTATGTGAAATGTGTATGATTTACAGTTACTTAAGAAATCTCAATATTGTTAAAAAAATCTTGATTTGAATGTGATTTCTTATTATATAACTATTGTCTCTTATGAAGACTTGTCGTTATTGCGTCATAAGATAACTATGGTGTCTCATGCCTAATACTGTGTGTTTACTAAATTAATCCCTTTTTCGCTTCTTATTGATCATCGCAGGTTGTTGAATAGTCGAGGTTGCTGTCCTCACAGCTCTGGTGTTTTATTCATAAATTTTTGCTTATGAGACGTTCAGTTGCATTCCATCCTTTTGACAGCTGGCGGGTTCGACATGTTACCATTGGGCATCTATTTTGTTAATCTTTCCATCTTTTGGGGTAAGCTTCATTGTACACTGACAACTCTAGTTGAGAATGGGATTCAACTATGTAGATTTAAGAATTAGATTTAATCCATTAGATGCTAATCAGTATATAATGGTAATTGTTACATGTTCTGTTGGATAGCAGCCAGTTGTATAAAGTCTAATTAAGTGTTTAATTAACTTCTTTGAGGAAAGAGAATGTTGAAAGGAAAGAAATGCTTTCATGAAAAGATAAAGTTAGATCTTTCTAGATTGGTATTTGTGGTTTTGTGCTGGTACCATAAGCAACAATTATGCTGTAAAACTGTAAAACTGGCAAAGAAAATGTTTTTATGCCCCTGCCATAAAATGTGGGGGAGGGGGGGGGTGCATATAGTGTTACCCCTGTCCATGTGTGTTTGTGTGTTCGGGAAAGGATGGTGTTTGTGTCCGGGCCATAACTTTGACATCAGAATAATTTCACACAAATGATAAGCATGGATAGATGATGTGTCTTGCACAAAAAACATTTCACTAGCTCAAAGGTCAAGGTCACAGTCCTTGGTTGAACTTAGCCAATTTTCACTACATATATACTGATAATGTGGTCTTTGTGTCCGGTCCATAACTTTGACGTGCATGGTCGGATTTCAAAATAATTTGACACAAATGATAAGCATGGATAGACGATATGTCATGCACAAAACCATTTCACTAGCTCAAAGGTCAAGGTCACAGTCTTTGGTTGAACTTAGCCAATTTTCACTACATATACAGAATACTAATTTTTCTGGTTTTCCTACAATATTTTTTTTGTAAATAAATAGGGCCAAGGGTCCTTCTTTTACTTTGTGAGCAGTACCATGCCTATGACCTTTCTCATGTTGCGGGGGCATCCGTGTCGGTGACACATTTCTAGTTATTTTTTATTTTAATGAAATTAGTGCTTTCACTGTTTGAACAAATGCTTGTAAAAACATACAGTCATGAAATTATATAGGGCTCCACTAATTTGACAAGTACATTATTTATCTTGCTTAGAATTAATGCAAGGTTGGGAAATAACCAGTTTATATGAACTTAAAATAAGATTTGATACGAAGATTGTACTGCCAGACTACAGAGCAGAAAGCCTTTTGCAACAATTTATGAAGTTTATAGTAATTTCCTGAAACAAAGTAAACTTAAGCAGTAAAATGTCTAAAGAGTTCATTGAGCATCTCATAGTAATAGATCTTTATTGAGCAGCTGAAGTTTATTAGACATTAGGGAACTGTACATCATAGATTTTATTGGTGAATCATATTTGGTAGAGGACTTATCACAGAGATGGTTCCATGATTCATGGTCATTTATTTCTTTCAGACTTCTCACTCTATTCACTTTCTCATTTATCAGTAAGACCATAGATGTCCCAGCTTGCATGTTAGGAAAAGATTATGTGAAATGTGTATGATTTATCAGTTTAGTATAAAGCTCTGAATTGTGAAAAGAAAAATCTTGAAATTTGAATGTGTCTTCTTCATTATATAACTAAAGTGTGTCTTCTTCATAAGATAACTTGAGTGTGTCTTCTTCATAAGATAACTTGAGTGTGTCTTCTTCATAATATAACTTGAATGTGTCTTCTTCATAAGATAACTTGAGTGTGTCTTCTTCATAAGATAACTTGAGTGTGTCTTCTTCATAAGATAACTTGAGTGTGTCTTCTTCGTAAGATAACTTGAGTGTGTCTTCTTCATAATATAACTTGAGTGTGTCTTATTCGTAATATAACTTGAATGTTTCTTCTTCATAATATAACTTGAGTGTGTCTTCTTCATAAGATAACTTGAGTGTGTCTTCTTCGTAAGATAACTTGAGTGTGTCTTCTTCGTAATATAACTTGAGTGTGTCTTCTTCATAATATAACTTGAATGTTTCTTCTTCATAATATAACTTGAGTGTGTCTTCTTCATAATATAACTTGAGTGTGTCTTCTTCATAATATAACTTGAATGTGTCTTATTCATAATATAACTTGAGTGTGTCATCTTCATAATATAACTCGAGTGTGTCTTCTTCATAATATAACTTGAATGTGTCTTCCTTATAATATAACTTGAGTGTGCCTTCTTCATAATAAAACTTGAGTGTGCCTTCTTCATAATATAACTTGAGTGTGCCTTCTTCATAATCAAGTGTGTCTTCTTCATAACATAACTTGAGTGTGTCTTCTTTATAATATAACTTAAGTGTGTCATCTTCATAATATAACTCTAGTTCGTCTTCTTCATAATATAACTTGAATGTGTCTTCCTTATAATATAACTTGAGTGTGCCTTCTTCATAATATAACTTGAGTGTGCCTTCTTCATAATCAAGTGTGTCTTCTTCATAACATAACTTGAGTGTGTCTTCTTCATAATATAACTTAAGTGTGTCTTCTTCATAATATAACTTGAGTGTGCCTTCTTCATAATATAACTTGAGTGAGCCTTCTTCATAATCATGTGTGTCTTCTTCATAACATAACTTGAGTGTGTCTTCTTCATAATATAACTTAAGTGTGTCTTCTTCATAATATAACTTGAGTGTGTCTTCTTCGTAATATAACTTGAGTGTATGTTTCTTCTTCATAATATAACTTGAATGTGTCTTCTTCATAATATAACTTGAGTGTGTCTTCTTCATAATATAACTTGAATGTGTCTTATTCATAATATAACTTGAGTGTGTCTTCTTCATAATATAACTCGAGTGTGTCTTCTTCATAATATAACTTGAATGTTTCTTCTTCATAATATAACTTGAATGTGTCTTCTTCGTAAAGTAATTTTGTCTTCTTCATAATATAACTTGAATGTGTCTTATTCATAATATAACTTGAGTGTGTCTTCTTCATAATATAATTTGAATGTGTCTTCTTCATAATATAACTTGAATGTTGAGAAGGAACACTTAGAATTGGTAAGTCACACTTGACTGAGCAACTGACCTCAAAAACTGTTCTCATTACAAGCTGTCAATCAAACTCCGTGACCTTAGAAATAACATCTGACCTTAAAATTATTCTTTCCTAATTGAAGCGACTCTCTGGCTGAACGCGCTGTGCTGATTTCATATTACTAAACCCGAGGATGGAAAAGTGGCGTTGTTGAAACATGCCAAACATCTTATTTGTCACAAAGATTAACATACAACGTTACCTTCCAATAAATGGTCAATATGTAAAAGCAAACCCCATTGCGACCCTCTTATTGTGCGCAACAATTAGCAATACGTAGTATCAATATGTTAGTATAAATGCTTGAGAGTCTAGAGATTTAGGATAGATACTACTAAAATAGCAATGAATTATTTGATCGGTGACCACTAAGTTTGTTGTGTGTGAGGACATAGACTGTTAGCATGTTAAAGAGAATTCCGATAATTTTTTTCCTTTCATAGAATTTTTTTAAATTCATATATATGATAGGAAAATGTGTGCTAAAAACAATGAACAAATAAAAATAATAGGTCACTAGGCTTGTTTTTGTGAAAAATTGCTTCGAACACACCCACTGTTGCTGAAACTGTCAGCGATTTTTGAACATTTTCATAATTTTCTGCTTTTTTATAAATACCAACCAAAATATACATCCAGGCAGCACAATATGGTTTTTTTCTTATTACAGATTTCATCATATACTTACTTGGTATCACAGTCATATTTGTAATACTCTATCCTTACAATGATGGGTACAAATGAAAAAAAAATATTGTTTCATATTTACTTTTGTGAACTTTTTTCAATGAAAAATACCCATAGTGAAGAATATTTTTTTTAATTTTGAAAAAACTCTTTCATAGATTTTTTTCCTTTTTTTCTTGTGTATAGATAATTGTATTGTGAGCATAAAAATGGCTAAAAATGTATGGGTCACCAGGCTTAATTTTATGTTAAGACCGCTAGAATACAAACACCTGTTCGGACGGAAATGGCGCGAACCTGCCCAAATTGATTACATGTATGTCTGCTAAAAGTTTTAAAAAAGTTTTAAAAATTCTTAATTCTTTCTATAATTGCATACTAAATAATCTGAAAGGTGATATTGTCTTATCAGTACTAAGTCAATTATCTTACATTATATGAACAACACTGTCTTTGTACTAAAATGCGATGTGAAAACACAACCACAAAAATAGCAAGATACCTGTCAGGCATGATACTTGTCAATACAACATAAACCAGTATCAACATTTGATTACTGATATAACTTATCAAAAATGTTATTTCATTCAAGATTCCTCATATTTAAGATTGTCTGTAACATGTTTCATCAAATGTTGACTTCAGTTCAGTTTTCCATAGAAAGTGTCGCCTGCGCAGAAAGATGCGCATTAAAAACTATAGGAATTCCCTTTAAATCACTAAATTAGGATGTTAAACAGAAAAAATAAAGCGAATATATGTCAGTAAGGCAGAATTCGTCCAATCCTTGGGTTCCACACATTGATGATCAATATTTAAAACAGACATTACAACCAAAATTTTACAAGATGATCATTATATATTTATATAGATGTGCCCTAGAAAGAACTTTTGCTATGCTTTAACTTGTAACTTGAATGTGTCTTCTTCATAATATAACTTGAATGTGTCTTATTCATGATATAACTTGAGTGTGTCTTCTTCATAATAAACTAGTATATTTTCTCGCAATTGGTGCAGGTGTATTTTTAGTTTAATAGTTATGTTTTGATAACTTGTAGTCTTTAATTAAGTTAATAGAAATGGTTATAATGAAAAGTAAAGAATACATTAATGCAAGGTAATTACAAGCTAGACATTTTAAGGAGAATTTTAAAAGGTTTTATGTAGTATTTAACATATGTCATGGTAAAAAACATCTTTACTTAAGTGGTGGAGTGCATTTATTTATAGTCTTTGGTTACCTCCTGTCTAGTGAACTTTTATCATTTTTCATACATTTTAAACTGAGTTATTGAGAAAAAGTAGGAGATACTGTGTAGAGAGTCATATCTTGTCAATAATGTGTATGACCTCTGTGAGTTGCAATCACCCACTCAGTTCCTGTACAATATATATAGCACTGACAGTTACATCATAGGGAGTAATTACAGTAATGATAGCAGTAATAAAACAACTACCAGTATTTCAAAATTGCTAAACAGCATTGCATTATAATGTAATAAAGCATGGGACTGTGAGTAATTCATACATTGAATACTCATCATCTCCTGTTTGTTGATTGACTCACAGTTTGTATTGAACCAGGAGTTTTCTGCAGAATTTCAGCAAAATGTACTTTGGTAATACCAATAATTGCTGTCTTTTTAAATCCATTGGGATGATGTTCCACCACAGGATAGTGTGGTTATTTTGTGTTGTACTCCCTGTAAGTTGTGTGCAAAGAATTCACTGATAATTTTTGTGTTCTGGGTAAGACCAAACTTTATAGTCAGAAAGTTGTTCATTTCCCTGTTGACAAAACCTGTAATGTATTGACATTCTTCATCACATTTCATGCAGGGAAGTTATCAGTTACTTGCAAAAATGGGTTGATTATTATGTAACTACAGTTTATATAGGAATGTAGGAAAACTAGTGAGGTTAACTAATGTGAGAAGCATTTATAATTCAGTAGCTGAAATGAGTAAACTTACCCAACAAAGCAAACACGTTTTTGATAATTAATACTTGCTGTTCTAAATAAAAGCTTAGAAAAACTAATAATTTTGAATGATGGATAAGCCATATCCTCTTATAATTTCAGATGACCTGTCTTGTCATTTTTTTTTTCCATAAAAAATTAGCATGTAAATAGATTGAATATTCTGCTGCCAACACTTCCAGTCTTTTCTTCTGTTAAACCAAGAAAAGTTACATAATTTGTTAGTTAGCAAAATTTTCTTGTTCTATTTTTAGCTGTGACAATTCTGTGATACCATTTCCAATATTTGTATTTCTCCAGGCTCATTCCGGTTTCCAGATAGGAATCATTAAAAGTTTGTATTCTGGAACTTAAACACAACTAATGTGCTGGCACTTTAATTAGAAGACAAATTGGAGTTGTTTGGATTTAATTTGGTATTATATGAAATTATATAAATTATATAGATAATGTTAATTGTACTGCCATTATTTTTCAACATAATAAGCTCTGAGCTTATTATTTTGATTGCGAAAATGTCAAAATTGTACAATTTTATTTCAGTACTGTTTGAACTTACATGAAATATTAAGTTGACATAAAAATAACATTGTAGTGTTTCAGAAAGGCCAAATAAACTTTCTCACAGTTTGAATACTTTTCCATGATACAAATTACCTCATGAGTAAATATTTATTTAACATGATGAATATTTACTTATGACTTTGTCGCCTATAAGAGCCCATTCATAATTGATTTTTGCTTGTTGGATTGTTCAAAATTGATCTGAAATACCAACAAGTTTCATTATTCTGATTTTTGGAGTAACTACTGGGAATGATTTGTGGCTTAGACTTGGAATAACTTAAATTGTGGTAGACTGGATTTTACAAAGGTAGTGTAGTATTTCTTTAATTGTTCTGAGGAGTTTCACCCATTTGGTACCTATAAGTAGACTAACAACTATTATTCACAGAGTTTATGTGAAAAAATATGTTTAAAACATTTTTAGCTGTTCTATTGAGCTTCATGGTTATTGTAATCATTCCTATAACAACTTCTGAAAAGTCAAACGTACTGTGTAGAATTGTCATATAGTTTATACCTCATCTCATGCTAGTAAAATAATAACCAAAATAATGTTGAATTAGCTAGGACTTTTAATATTTTAACATGACTAATTCATTTAAAAAAATTATATTGGTCAAGGCATTGAGCCTGTAAAAAAATATTTCTGAATTTTCCGAGCACCACTTTATAAGTTACTTTATAAGTTACATCCGTTTAATGGGAGGTATTAAACACCAATTAATTTTGCAGTTCATATACCATTAGGGTGTGGACATAAAACTACTTGTAACCATAACTTCTTGTAATGTTTTGTCAGTATTTTGTACATTTTATTCAGAACAGTGTCTCCTTGAAGTCTGGCATACAATGTTTTCAAGGTCTTGAGTATTTTTTCAATCATCGATGGAATATGTCCCTTGGCCTTCCTGTTTTTCAACAGTCTCCTGAATGTCTGCATTCAGTTGTTGTGCCCCGCCCCCACCGCCAACTGAACAACTGTCCTCCTTGTCTGATGGCTGATTCTTTGACAGCCTCACCACAGTTTCCAAGAAGTCTGATGTGAAGATAGAGTAAGGATTGAAGTGGTTTTCTTATAAGCCACTTCACACTTGATCACCACTTGATCTTTATCATAATACAGGGACACTTCATATTATATATCATAGTGTAGGGGGGACACTTGTCTAGAGTTGGCCTCTTCATTCCTCTCTAACTGATAAAAATATTCATTGATAATCTAAATGTTGGTTGCCTTGACCTCTTTTTTTACAGTTTTGGGTAAAAATATGAAAAAACTTTAACAAGTAGATTTTATACTGATAGAGCTCTGCAGCTATAATAATGTTACTGGTCATAATGAGAGTGCCAATTTACTTACAGCTTCAGATGTGTCATTAATTGTTGCCAACAAATCTTTTTTGGTGGCTAGTGAAAAAGATGAATTATAGATTAGATATAAAGAGAACAGTAATTTTCAGCCTTCCAAAATTCAAAAAGTAATTGGGTTCCCTTGCCTTGAAAACAACAGTTTACCAAAATAGTCATAATGTCTGCTTGTAATCTTGCAGGTTAGCAGAAAATTGGCTCTGTCAGTGGCCAAAGGTTTAAATAATTCTGTTAAAACAAACTGGAACCATTCAGATTAGCATTTTATTTACTTTGGAAGTGAGGCAAAAACAAGTTGAGCCAGTAGGTGCCAATATCAATTACAGGGCTAATTGGTTAATGATGCATGCAAGAAGAGGGTCTTGTACATCATTGACATGGGGGCACTAGTGGTTTCCTTCTCAACAGCTGTGGTTTATGTCATAATATGTCACAGTCATACATGATGTATGTTTATTAGATTTAAAAGCTATATATACTACAACCTAAGACAAAAAATATATTTGCTTTGTTAAAAAATATGTAGACTTTATTGATATTTCAGATGAATAAAAAGTACAATATAATATTTATTTGATGCAACTGCAAGATTTTATAATACTGTAATTTGGCAACAGTCCTAGAAATTATAAAATAATTTAATACCCCAAGGCAGTTCAGTGACAAAGTCTTATCTTCTCAAAGTATCCAACTTCATAATTAATAAGTACATTTAGACTCACTGCTTTTTCCACCGATTTACGAATGGGGCCAAACCTTTACAATTGGAGAAAATTTATAAAACGTCTAAATTGGGAATTAAAAAGTAATATTTTTTACCATGGTGTTACATTTAAGGAAAAAATGGTCATAATTGTGCTAAGTTAGCATATTGCCTTGTAATTCAAATGTTTAAGGTTTCATAGCAACAGTCTTGGCCTCATCAAAAGCTTTATGTGCCTTTATCAATGGGAAGAATTCTATATGAATTAGATACTGTTTTTCACAAAAAATGTATAACTAACACACAGACATTGCGAAATGCCACAAATTAAGGGCCGTAACTCCATTGAAAATCAGTGAATCATAGCATCCCAATGATATACACAACTAGACTTGGCAGTGGAAACTCCACAGACATTATAGACTTTTACAAATAAGGGTCATAACTCTGCTTAAACTCATTAAATCAGACCATGCTGATGCACAACTATGCCGCACACTGATCACTGGTGAAATTCAGCCCAGTTGTATACAGCAGTAGTATAATCACTGTAATATATGATAAATCAAGGGCCATAACTCTGCTGAAAATGACTGAATGGGGACTTGTTGGCATACAGACACTAATTAGGAAAATGGAACGAAAAAAAATGGTAGTCGCTTAATGGCGGATTCAAATAGTCCTCAGTTTTTTTGCTCTGTAGAGCTATTTTCCTTACTTTGCAATTTTTTCCTGAAATCACATGACAGATCTATGCTTGACAAATAGGTAGCATTTTCATAATGAAATACTAACATGACAGAATTTATCATGGATACTTAGATAATACACCACCACTACAATTTGGGGTCTCTTTTTTAATCCCCCGCCACAAGTGGTGGTGGGTGATAGGAATGGTCTCTGTCCGTCCATCCATCCTTCCGTCTGTCAGTGCTTCCATCCGTCCGTAACATTTAATGTCCACTCTGTATCTCCTAAACCCCTTGAAGGATTTTCACGAAACTTAGGTCAAATGATCATCTCATCAAGACAATGTGCAGAAGCCATGAGTCAACCATGTCAGCTCAAGGTCAAGGTCGCAGCTCAAGGTAAAAGGTTTGAGCCTTCCATTTTGTGTCCGCTCTGTATCTCCTAAACCCCTTGAAGGATAATCATGAAACTTGGGTCAAATGATTACCTCATCAAGACGATTTGCAGAACCCATGAGTGACTCATGTCAGCTCAAGGTCAAGGTCACATGTCAGGGTCAAAAGTTTGACCCTACCATTTCGTGTCCGCTCTGAATCTCCTTACCCCTTGAAGGATTTTCATGAAACTTGGGTCAAATGATCACTTCATCAAGACAATGTGCAGAACTCATGAGTCAGTCATGTCAGCTAAAGGTCAAGGTCACAACATGGGGTCAAATTTTTTAGCCTTCCATTTTGTGTCCGCTCTTTATCTCCTAAACACCTTGAAGGATTTTCATGAAACTTGGGTCAATTGATCACCTCATCAAGGCGATATGCAGAACTCATGAGTCAGTCATGTTGGCTCAAGGTCAAGGTCACAGCTCAATGTCAAAGGTTTGAGCCTTCTGTTTTATGTCTGCTCTGTATCTCCAAAACCCCTTGAAGGATTTTAATATGACTTGGCTGTAATATTCCCCTTATCAAGACAATTTGCAGAATTCATAATTCACCCCTGCCAGCTTGTCAAGGTTATAACTCAAATGTTTAATGGTTCCATCCAATACCATCAACCCTTCCACTATTCATAACAGTGGTGGGGGATATAGCTATCTTTCAGACTGCCTTGTTTAGCTGATTTTGCAGTTTGTGTTTGGCTGAAAGTATTTTCCTTGCATCAAACATGACCCCCACTTTTCTTTTGATTTTTAGTCAGCACTGACAATATTCTTCAAGAAAATGTAAATTACAGACATTTAAAATGGGTCCTGATGTGTGCTGCAGCCATTGGAAATGTGTCAATTTTATATAGAATAAAGAAGAACAGCTATTTAGTGTGTTGTAACCTGCTGATGATATGCACTACTAGGCTTCACACTAATCACTTTTGAGGTTTGGTGTAATTCAGCCAAGTGGTTAGTCTGTGTTCAGACCTTATGTTTTGTTCATAGGAGAGAACTCTTGAGACTATTAAAATTTTGTATAATTATGTCCCTTTTCTTCTCAAAACATTACATAATCAGGGCCAGGACTGATGAAGTCAGAATTATTTACAGAATTTTTTTCTAAAAAAAAAAAGATTATCTAGTCGGTAGCCAGACTACCAAGTGGTATACAGCAAGTGGTGTAAACACTGTCAGATACCACAAATCAAGGCAACTCTGCTGAAAATCACTTGACCGGAATATGCTGATGATATGCATAAATAGGCTTGGCACTGATAACTCCTGTAAGATTTGATGGAAATCTGCCCAGTGGTGATAAGGGAAGAAGCCAAAAGATCATAAAATTTGACATAATTATAAAGAGCCATAACTCCACTGAGAATCACCAAACTGGTACATGCCGAATATATGCAAAACTAGGCTTGGCAATGATATATTTTGTGAGGTCTGATGTAATTCCTCATGTTGGTATTGGAGCACAGACAAGGTAAATTACCATGTATCAAGGGCTGTATTACTCGCTGAAAATCATTGAAACACAACATGCCAACAATATGCTTAATTAGGCTTGGCATTGATCACTCCTGTAAGGTTTGGTGGAAATCTGCCCAGTGATGTAAGAGAAATGGCCAAAACGACATAGTATTTGATGAATCTGAGGCAATAACTCCACTGAAAATCACTATGACAGAATCATGCTGACAATATGTACAACAATCACTTCTGTGAGGTTTGGTGTAAATCTGTCTGGTGGTGTTGGAGGAGTTGCGTGGACATACAGACAGGCTGACAGAGAGATGGTGGCACTAAATGATGACTCCCCTACCACATATGGGAGACATAAACAGTGACCCAGTCATATGAATATGGTGGATGGGGTTCACTCTAGATCCAAGAGGCAGTTCAGCTGATTTGTAGTTTTGATTTATTATGCAAAATTACTTCGACAAAGAAAACGGGCCTTTTTATGCTCCCGAAGGGAGGCATATTAATTTTCAACTGTCCTTCCGTTCGTTCGTTCGTTCGTTCGTTGTTAGTTCGTCACAACGTTAACTTTTTGCATGAAGGCACTTTACTCGTGAACCACTGCACCCAGGACCTTCAAACTTCACGTGCTGATAGTACTTATTGAGTACACCACCCCTACTGACTTTGGGGTCACCAGGTCAAAGGTCAAGGTCACAGGGGCCAACGTTAACTTTTTGCATGAAGGCACTTTACTCGCGAACCACTTCACTCAGGACCTTCAAACTTCACATGCTGATAGTACTTATTGAGTACACCACCCCTACTGACTTTGGGGTCACCAGGTCAAAGGTCAAGATCACAGGGGCCAACGTTAACTTTTTGCATGAAGGCACTTTACTTGCGAACCACTGCACCCAGGACCTTCAAACTTCACGTGCTGATAGTACTTACTGAGTACAGCACCCCTACTGACTTTGGGGTCACCAGGTCAAAGGTCAAGGTCACAGGGGCCAACGTTAACCTTTTGCATGAAGGCATTTACTCGCGAACCACTGCACCCAGGACCTTCAAACTTCACGTGCTGATAGTACTTACTGAGTACAGCACCCCTACTAACTTTGGGGTCACCAGGTCAAAGGTCAAGGTCACAGGGGCCAACGTTAACCTTTTGCATGAAGGCACTTTACTCGCGAACCACTTCACCCAGGACCTTCAAACTTCACATGCTGATAGTACTTACTGAATACAGCACCCCTCCTGACTTTGGGGTCAAAGGTCACTAGAGCCAACGTTAACTATTTGCATGAAGGCACTTTACTCGCGAACCACTTCACCCTGGACCTTCAAACTTCACATGCTGATAGTACTTATTGAGTACACCATCCCTACTGACTTTGAGGTCAAGGTCAAGGTCACCAGGTCAAAGGTCAAGGTGCTGCGGGGGCATTTGTCACCATTAGTGACAGCTCTTGTTCTTGTTTCATACAGACTATTTCCAAGTAAAGCACGTATTACATACTTATATAAAACAAACCTGAAATATATTTTACGAAAAAAACCAGAAATAACAGCCATTCTTTCATATATAACACTGTCGTTCCGAAAGTTTGGCAAAAGTTTTCTAGTAAGTAAATAAATACTTAAAGCAGAAATTTAAGAAAAACATTAAATTTTATATACTGTGAGCATTGGTCCCACCACACTTAACATATAAATGCATTACCTATATGAAATTTTATCAAAATTAAGCTGCAAATCAGGGAATTATTGAGAAAAGAAAGTTCACTTCTTCTTTTAACACATCTCTTATATCAGTTAACTGTGTTCCCACCCTTAATGAAATGTCATATAGGCAAAACATATCTGTTGCTGTCCAGAAATGTATAACGAAAAATATCTTTGTTGAAAAGAAAAGTTCAGTTATCATGACTTTAAATATTGACACTACTGCCAATAATGACATATTCAGATATGTTTGTTATTGTTAGTATTTCAATATTTGTGCCGAATTTTGAAATATTTGTGGTAATTATTGATGACCATAACAATACTACGTATACGTATTGACAGTAAACAGGTTATTAGTGTTCAATGATCATGATTGCCTGCTTGACTTGAGGTACTGGACATTACGATAGTTCCCCCGAGGGAGAAATTGTGACGTCCATCAACCAACTTGGTCAGTAAATACAATGATATTATCCTACCACACTATGTTTGGAACATTCAGTTTGATCTTAGATGAATATTATAGTGAAATTTGTGCATGTTGGATTAGCAATGAACTTTTAGTCCTATTGAAGGTACAAAACTACATTTAAAATAATATATGTCTCTTCACTATGGATTGATGTTTCAAACTGTGGAAATTTTGTTTGAAAAGGAAAAACTTACCTCTCTCTTGTAGAATTGGCTACAAAACATTTGTAGGTCTTGTAGCCACTGGAATTGTAGTTTTCAATGGTTCTTTATATTGTCAGTTACTTAGAATATTTATATTCATTATGTTGTTTCTGCTGTTTCTCTGTAACAATCTTTGTAGCATACTTATATCCATTGTGTTGTTTCTGCTGTAGCAGTCTTTATATTGTCAGTTACTTAGCATTTATTGCGTTGTTTCTATGTAACAGTCTTTTTATTGTCCGTATTTGGAGTGTTCAGTCTGTAACTTTCCTCCAAATTTTTCAATTCTTCATTGTTGTTCTCTGTAACTTTCTTTTAATTGAAAGTATTTAATTGATAGTATTAATTTTGGGGTGTTTGCTGTAGCTTTTCTCTTGATTAACTTAGAATCTTTTTCAGTTCTTCAATGTTGTTCTCTATAGCTTTTGTTTTTATGTGATTCAAGGCATCTGGTTAATCAGATGCTGGCAGAGAACCTGACTTTTGACTTTTCTCACTAAAATGTAATATTTGCGATGTGGTAAAACTGCGCGCTGCAGTAGCCAGGTCATTTTGCATGGCTATATTCTGTCTGTTGGAAGTGGAACAGTTGATTCCGTGTTCTGCAATTCCACTGTAAAAGACTGCTTAGTGACTATTAATATAGAGTATGTGATACATGTATTTGCAGAGGCTATACTCTGTTGGAAACTGAACAGTTGATGTCTTGCTCTGCGATTCCATTGTAAAAGGAGTGTAGTGATTCGAGGTCTCTGGTTGGTAGAGCACCTGATTTGCAACAAGGAGGTCATAGGTGCAAATCTTACACTGGGTAGATGTTCTCACTAAAAAACAACAGTTTAATTGACAGTCCTTCGATTTTTGCTTCAGCTTTATTGGGTTTTTTTTTTTTTGGTATGGTCATCTAAACTTGAATTCCCTCATCTGTTAAATAATTTTTGTGTGTAAGTGTGTTGACAGTTGCTCAGGTTACAATGTGTGTAGTTAAATGAAAGTAACTGCTTGTGAGTCATCCTGTATTGGGCTAGTGTTACAGTTTGTCCATTATATACTAGTTAATTGCTTTAGTATAAGTGTTTTATGACCATTATTGACAGTAATGTAATCAAGTCCCCAGTATTTGTCTTATATGACATATTGAGATGTTAGATAATTGCCCTACCCTTGTCCTTTAGTTTACTGGCGTCAGATGCAGTTGAAAGCTTGCACTTGCTATCAGATTGATGTATAGGTTATAACACACTAAATAGTTGTTGTTCTTTATTCTATATAAAATTGACCTATTTCCAATGACCGCAGCACACATCAGGACCCATTTTAAATTTCTGTAACTTAATTTTCTTGAGGAATATTGTCAGTGCTAACTAAAAATCAAAAGAAAAGTGGGGGTCATGTTTGATGCAAGAAAAATAATTTCAGTCAAACACACAAACTGCAAAATCAGCTAAAAAATGAGACCCCAAATTATACTGGTGGTGTATGATCTAAGTTTCCATGAAAAATTTTGTCATGTTGTTATTTCATTATGAAAATGCTACCTACATGTCAAGCATAGATCTGTCATGTGATTTTAGCAAAAAAAACTGCAAAGAAAATAAGGAAAATAGCTCTACAGAGCAAAAAAACTGAGGACTATTTGTATCCATTATGCGACTACCATTTTTTGCGCGACATTTTTCTATTTAGTGTCTGTATGCCTATATGCATTTATCTGAAATTTCAATATTGGTGTTTTTGATGAAAACTTCATTAACCTTTTCAATATTTATGTTTTCTCCCAGACTGCTACTGGACAATATTTTCATAGTTTAAGGTCATCTAGATCCTGTTGATAACAATTATTGGACATGATTGTCCCCTAATGTCTCCATATGAAGATTTTATCTACCTTAGATTTAAACAAACATTCATTCCTACCCCCCAGGACTTTGATTACATCAATTGTTATTTACTTATGCTTTCTATAAACACTTGACAATAGGAATGATTGAATGTATTTATTTTTCATCATTGATGGTATAAGATAAAATGGTGAAATTTTGAAATACTTAGGGCATAGATGGAGATGTATGAGAAAAGGTGGAGATAAATGGCTTTAAATGTGTCATAAGATCATTTGTCCATTAACATCATATTGTTTTTTGTACAGTTAAATGAGGTGTAAATAAAGGTGTTATTGTTTTATAAAGGTGTAAATGTAGTTATCAACATAAATACAGCATATTGCATGATATAAAATTGAGAAATACAAGCACAGGTACATAAAAAGGACATGTTTTTGTTTTCTTTGCTAAAAATTTGTGATATAGTTTGCCAAATTAACAGCCAAAATTCAGTGAATTTCGTGTGAACATTTCTAAAATATTTCCATTTCAGAAATTTTTGATTGATAGATAGAATCGTAGCATTTATGATGACATTGAAGAATGTTTGCATTCACTGTGGGAAATCTAAAATCTAAATTTTCTGAAGGCTCGAAGCCTTGAAAAATAAATTTTATAAAACATTATTATTTCTGTTTTCAGCCTACCATATTTGGAACTATCACTGAAGAGACAAAGAGGGAAGAAAATAGACTGGTACGTAAAATAAAAAAAACAAAAAAACTTCAGGGTTGGATGGAGGTCACAATATTCATTTAAGTTAAATGCACCTTAAAGTAAGGAAATTTTTGTGAAAATATCTTTTGCCATTTACTTTACTGGGAAATACCTTAAATAATGCCCTTATTATAATTGCCAGCTATAATTTCATGAAATCAAAGGCAAAAATAAAAGTATTTTTTGTAAATGCATTTTATGTCATATTGTTCTTATGCCCCCAGTGTCAAGACCTGTTAGGCATGTACGTAGTATTTAAACTGTCTATCTGTCTGTTTGTTGGTCCATCCTTCCATCTGTCACTCTTGTGTACTTAGCTTCTACAGTTTCCATCCCATTGAAATAAAACTTGGTATACATCATCAGCATGAACATATGCATATTGTGGCCTTTCATGTCTGTTTTGTTTTTAGCTCACCTGTCACGTAGTGACAAGGTGAGCTTTTGTGATTGCCCTTTGTCTGTTGTCATTGTCTGTCCACAAAATCTTGTGAACAGAAGAGACCACATTATAAAATTTTTGCAGTGGATTTTAATCAAACTTGCACACAACTTGTATTGGTATTATATCTTGGTTCCTTTCGAAAACTCGCCAGATTTCATCATGGGTTCCAGAGTTATAGCCCCTTAAAGGGCCAAAATACACTATTTTGGCTTTTGCAGCCATATAGAGACTTCATTTATGGATTGATTTGATACAAACTTGCAAGATATCTTTAACAACAATAGATCTTGGGTTCCATGAAGAATCCGTCAGATCCAGTCATAGGTTCCGGAGTTACGGCCCCTAATTGACCCCTGAAAGAGCCAAAATTTGATAATTTGTTTTACCATGTGAACACGATAGAAGTGACATTTTACATTAGATTTTAACCACACTTACACACAACTTAAGTCACAATAAGATCTTGGTTCCTTTCGAAAACCAGCTAGATTCCATCATGGGTTCTAGAGGTACTGTCCCTGAAAGGGGCAAAATTTTCTGTTTTGGCCCTTTCAGCCATATAGAGGTTTCATTTATGCTTTGATTTGACACAAACTTGCACAGAATGTTTATCTTAATGATCTCTAGGCCAAATTCGAAACTGGGCCATGTGTGGTCAAAAACTACGTCACCAGGTCAAATCAAAGGCAAAGCTTGTTAACACTCTTGAAGCCACATTTATGACCCTATCTTCATGAAATTTCATCAGAATATATATCTTGATGTTTCCTATGCCAAGTACAAAACTGGGTCATGTGGGATCAGAAACTAGGTCAACCGCTTAAATCAAAAGAAAAACTTGTTAACACTCTAGAGGCCATATTTATGACCCCATGCTCATGAAACTTGGTAAGAATGTTTATCTTGACGATTCCTAGGCTTGGTTCAATCATCACTTTTGTCTTAAGATGGATGAAAATGACATGGATGAAAAGTTGAAAAGTGCAAAAGTCAAGGATGAAAGAATAAGGTCAGGGTAAGAACTAACTACCCTGTTGAGATGCCAGCTCTTACAATGAGAGAATGATTTATACATGTGCAACATTTTTACAATGATTTAATACAAAGTCGAAAGTTGCATTTTTTAAAATCTTCTTTTAAACATTAAAAAAGTAAATTTCAGTGTCGTATTTTACATTGAAAGATAGACAAATTATGTAAAATGAGCTTTTCTCTTATGTTTCAAACAAAAATTTAATGAAAGGAGTGGACAATGTAGCCTTGGAATTTCCTTGCAAATAAATAACCTTTAAAATAGGCATGAATGTTTTACAATAAAAATAATTCTGACCAGGTCTATAACATGGGTCAAACCTTAATGCCATTTGAATAAGGCTCCTGGAAAAGTTCTATTATAGTATTGAGAACATTGTAACAAAAAAGCTTTAATAGTGAATAATGTCAAACAACAGACAGGACTGTTGCCATTATAAACTGTTTCTTTCTCTTGGGAGATCTTGTCTACATTTTACAACAGTTTCTGCCAGTTTAATAGTTTTTCTTAAAGTTATTCAATTATCCTATTTTACTGTCAGTACTTTACGAAACAATGACACTGTTGGAATACTTTTGATAAATTTCAGAATACAGAATTAGAAAAGATACAGAGGAAAATTCTTTTCATAAAGAAATAAACAAATTGATCAGTGATGAATAAGCTATGATATTACCGAGTTTTATTGTGACCTGTTGTTTTACATTTCATCAGCTTTATTTGTAAATATCTGATATACAAATTATTCTTTAAGAAGGAACTAGGTCAACCGCTTAAATCAAAGGAAAAACTTGTTAACACTCTAGAGGCCATATTTATGACCCCATCTTCATGAAACTTGGTAAGAATGTTTATCTTGACGATTCCTAGGCCAAATTCGAAACTGGGTCATGTGGGTTCAAAAACTAGGTCACCACTCAAATCAAAGGAAAAGCTTGTTAACACTGTAGAGGCCACATTTATGACCCTATCTTCATGAAACTTGGTTAGAATATTTATCTTGATGATTCCAAGGCTAAGATGTGGATTCAAAAACTAGGTCACTTGCTCAACCGTTATCTGCATAGAAAAACTTTTGAATGCTTGTTTACCAAGATTATTCAAATCATGACCCCTGGAGTTGCATAGACATACATAGTATGTTTCACTATTAGAACTTATTCAATGGCAATAATACCCACAAAACAATATTTTTCTTGAAAAGTTTTAGTTGCCTTTTGTCTTTCCTTGTAAGCAGTGTCTGTTTCATGTACATTAATGCTAAATGCAGCACTTCTTTTTACCTGTTACAAAAAAGTTTAATAAGGTATAGCCTGATAATTTTAAGTGCTGTATATTGTATACTATATGTCAGTTTATTGTAGGAAGTCTTTCCTCTGATAATTTTCCTCAGTGTTCAGTATTGCATAAATAACAACCTAGGAGAAAATTGCATTCATTTGCCTGTGAAAACTAATGTGTTGTCTGGCTCATCAATGTTGAATAATTTAACACTCCATTACTGTTATCTACAAAATGATTTGTATTTTCATCAATCTGTTAAACAAAAACTGTAAACTGAACCTGTAAATCAAACTTGCAGTTCATGGTGATTTTTTGCTTATGCAATATTACTGAAAGTTGAGGCTTTAACTTTGTAATTTAAATAATGTTACTGGCAGAGTAAACTGCAAGTTTTTTTCTCCTTATTGCTTGTCAAATTTAGAACAGTATGACAGTGAAAAATGTAATGTTCACCTAAATAGAAATATTGCAGCCTATGTAGGCCACCACTGAATTTATAAGTAAGAATTAAATAGTAACACAGCAATCCACGTTCATTTATCATGCAAAGTCCTGAGCTTGCATTTATTACAAAACAGACTTTTACGAAGTATTTCAGTAAGCATGCTACCAATTAATGACAGTTAAAATTTCATAAAAATAGTTCATTAAAGTCTTTAATTAATGATAGAGGTTATATTTTTCTGGTGTTATTTATGTTTAGTTAAAAAAAAATTTCCCTTCAGTATTAGGTAGGTTATACACTGCTTTTTTAAGTCTCAAAACGATTAAAACTTCCAAGTTGCGTGCAGATAAAACATTACAGACCAAATAAATACCTTATATGAAATGTGGTTTAACCTGGTTTAATAAATTTATGTCAGCATTTTTATGGTATCAATTAAAGCTTGAGGCTGTCACACGAATTGTGGCCGATATCGTGGTTGATCGAGCATTTGTTTATATATCTACTGATATATCTTGCATATGTTAAACTCCGTTTTTTATTTGCTATGCTGTTTTGATTGGTTCAGCTCCAATACTTCATGCTATGTAGTTACAACTTGAGGCAATATTTACCCGCTACATAAAAAACACTGATATTCTTACAGCAGAATGCTGATAGTGATTTTGCGGTTGTTAAGTGTAGGGATATAATAATAAAATATTCATGTGCTCTTAGTATTTAAGGTATCAGAATAGTCATGTTGTGGATATAACATTCTTGGTATGAAAAAAGGTACATTTCTTGTGACATTACACAAAAAATTGATGCATCAGGGATATTGTATACAAACAGGATTTAAGTTTTGCATCGGTGCTTTCCATGTGAAGTAAACATAAATATTTTAGGGGAAAAACATGAAAATTATGCAACAGGATATATGACTTGTGGTTAGATGGTTGGACAGAATATAGTGTATAGAAATGGAGCTGCTAGAAAAGGATTCATTAAATAACAACAATTCTCTCAAGGTATCTTGACTATTACATTTTTTCAGTATGGATTATTATAATCTGTACAGCATCAAGTTGTATGTAAAATGCCAAATAAAATTAAAGAAAAGAACAAACATATATAATCATTGTTAGTAATTGAAATTTGCTTACATATCTCAGTAAAAGCTTTTTCTAAAGGACCACATTGTCAGATAAAAAATCTTTTTCTTGTTAACAGAAAAATTTATACCTAGTGTACATTTTTATTTTTTTTTTGTAAAGAGAATTTGCATGTTTCGACTGTTAAAAAGCCAGTATTCTAAATAATGTGTCTAGTTTTCACAGAGAAATGTAGCAAGCTGTTATACATGATCTTTAAGGTTTTACTTGAGTTTGCACAGAAGTCAGTTTTATTGAACAAGTAGAGAAAGCAACAGCTGCATCTATAACTTACTTTTCTTCTGTCTGCATATTTTTCTTAACTTACAACTCACATATAAAATTTATAGACAGTTTAATGATCCTTTACATTTTATATCATAGAAATACCAAGTTTTATGTTGTTACCACATTGTTTTGTTTATTCAGCCTTCAAAGCATATTTACAGTACTGATTAATTTAATGGAATATTTCAGAAACAACAGGTTTTACTGCATGTAACCAACAACTGTGTAGCTTTTCATATCCTATAAATCATCAGTAAATAGAAAACACTCATTACATTACATGATAATAAAAATAATGGTTTCTGTGAACCACAACTTTGAAATAATTTCAACATTTCCTCATTTCCCAACAAACTGCATTTCTGTGAAACTTCATACACACGCTCCTGCATATAAGAACTTTTCACAGGAGATGACCTTAGTGAAATAATTACTTTAATTTTGTATGTAAAGGGACCACCTACTCGCAATGTTAATGTCATTGTATGTAGAGAATTTGTATTGCATGGTAAAACTTTTCTATCATGTTTATTCTTCATGTTTTAAACAGTTTATAACATATATTGTTTTATGTGCTAATGTTGATAACTTGTAGCCAGTCAGACTAATAAAGTAATGATTAGGTGATTTCTCATATTGCAATAAATATACTTCAGACACAACACTTGGCGGCGTCTTTGATGCTTGCATCAATGAATTGCCTTGTTCGTTGTCTATTTTAGAGAAAAATATTGTTTAGTGTTCACTTTCAAGTGCTGACATTAAAGATGTAAGAAACCATGCAGTTTGTGTAGTAAAGTCTGTAGTAATCACAATTATGCAGTTTTATGCTCTGTCATTTTCACATTTCATAATTCTAAGACAACTTCTTGTTTCTTGGACAAATGTGAAGTAGGAGGAATACTTTCTGCTTGACTGTCATAATTGACACTAATAGGCTTAAACAGGATGTCTCATATGTCAGTGGCAGGGTAAATGTTAAGTACTGCCCTTCTATGCTTGGTTCAATCATCACTTTTGTCTTAAGATGGATGAAAATGACATAGATGAAAAGTTGAAAAGTGCAAAAGTCAAGGATGAAAGAATAAGGTCAGGGGAAGAACTAACTACCCTGTTGAGATGCCAGCTCTTACAATGAGAGAATGATTTATACATGTGCAACAATTTTACTATGATTTAATACAAAGTCGAAAGTTGCATTTTTTAAAATCTTCTTTTAAACATTAAAAAAGTAAATTTCAGTGTCGTATTTTACATTGAAAGATAGACAAATTATGTAAAATGAGCTTTTCTCTTATGTTTCAAACAAAAATTTAATGAAAGGAGTGGACAATGTAGCCTTGGAATTTCCTTGCAAATAAATAACCTTTAAAATAGGCATGAATGTTTTACAATAAAAATAATTCTGACCAGGTCTATAACATGGGTCAAACCTTAATGCCATTTGAATAAGGCTCCTGGAAAAGTTCTATTATAGTATTGAGAACATTGTAACAAAAAAGCTTTAATAGTGAATAATGTCAAACAACAGACAGGACTGTTGTCATTATAAACTGTTTCTTTCTCTTGGGAGATCTTGTCTACATTTTACAACAGTTTCTGCCAGTTTAATAGTTTTTCTTAAAGTTATTCAATTATCCTATTTTACTGTCAGTACTTTACGAAACAATGACACTGTTGGAATACTTTTGATAAATTTCAGAATACAGAATTAGAAAAGATACAGAGGAAAATTCTTTTCATAAAGAAATAAACAAATTGATCAGTGATGAATAAGCTATGATATTACCGAGTTTTATTGTGACCTGTTGTTTTACATTTCATCAGCTTTATTTGTAAATATCTGATATACAAATTATTCCTTAAGAATTCCTTTCCTCAGTATATTTAATGTTGCAATCATTCAGATAAATCAATTTATATAAATTAAGCAGAGGCAAGTTCTGGTTATGTAACCAACTGTACTTGTTTATTCATTGATGGTGGATTAATGATTCAGTTATATATCTTAGATTGGTACATCAGATTATTTCTTACCCGAGGTGCTCCAGATGCTTTAGTGAAGAACTTGAATACCAGATTTTACCTCTAAGAAAACAAGTGCACAAGATAATGTTTGTCTGAAACATTCCTGTTGGTAGGTTACTAGGTTCTAGGAAATACATATCAAATTTGCCACTGTAATGATGTAATAAATGATAAATTGAGATAAATTAAACATGAACTGCAGCCTTTATTATGCTGGTTGCAAAAATGACATGTGTTTGGCATTGTGAGTTGTTTTACATCATAATGTTGTCTGACTAACTTCACACTGAAATTTTGGAGGTTACTATGAGATTTGGCAGGGTTTTCTTGATAAAAAAACTGCTTGTTTTTGTAATGTTTTACAATGTATCTACATCTCAGCTCTAATTTTGACATGCTATGACAAATCAACATTTCAACCACTTCCCTACTGATACATCCTTGTGCTTGTGTATCAACTTTTCAGTAAGTAAAAGTCATTTTTGGTATGTATAATTAAAGTTAACATCATGTTGGTTTCAAAAAGTAACAGTAATTGTTGTTACAGTTTCTATAAGTAAATGTTGTTTTAGTTTCTGTCTGATCATGCTGTTTCTAAATAAGTTAAGGTCTTATGGTTTTAATTACAAGTAAATGTCTTGTTGCTTTTATTAAGCAAATTTAGTCTTGTGGTTTTAATTTGTAAAGCTCATGTTGGTTTCTATAAGTACAAGTCTTGAGAGCTCTTGTTGGTTTCTATAAATAAATGATGTTGTTGGTTTTTGTAAGAATTTTTCTTGTTGGTTTTCTATGAAAGTTTTCATTGGTTAGTTTTGAATAAATGTTTTTGTTGTCTTATAGTTTGCAATGTAGATATTTATTTATATAAGTTATAATCATAGTGTTTTCCATGTTTTAATTTTGTGCAACAAAGAACTTAAAAGAATTGTTATAACATAACAGAAGAAAAAAATTAAAAAGAGCAATCATACAACAAGTTTATCACTATGTATAGTGATTATTTCATTGCGTGTCTACCCTTCTATAAAATGATTTTTACAGGATTCAAACAAGGAACAGTAGATATAGCAATATTTTCTAGAGGGTTTAGCAAGAGAAAGTTACATGAGATATGGCAATATTATCAGAGGAATCCTGTCAGATTTATGCAGCTTCTGACACCTGCCCTGGGCAAGATAATTACAGTATTTGATCTGTCATCATATTCTCATTATTATCACTGTCATATCTACTGATAACAGGGAAAAAACATAAACAGACAATGTAGGTGCTAGGACATGATAATATGCATTCTTACAAACAGAAAACATAAACAGACACATTTCAGGTTGTAATCAGACATGTTGTTCACATATTTTGTTGAAGTATCTGAGAAGAAGACACAGTTTATTGCTTCCTTGCAGCATTCTGGAGCCATTTAGTTCAATGGTAGTCATAAAATATATATAATGCATAAAACATGCACCATTGTGGTAATACATATAAATAAAGGTAGTTAAAAAAAAATGGAATTGATTCGAAAAACTAAGCAGACTTTTTGTCCTTTTCTGCACAGTTGATATCAATGTACTATTTATATATCTATAGCTATTACATATCAGTGTGACACAGTGTATTTACATTGAATAGCACATTTGGTAGCAGATCTGACAAATTCACATCTGTGCTGTATAAGGCAGTTGTAAAACATTTACTCCTACTAAAATAGTCAGTTTTCTCCATTCTATTAATATAGGCCAGGAAGACCATAAGGTTTAGAAGTGATGGAGGGTTTGAGTTGTTTGACAGTTTGCCATTGTACCAGGTGTTGATGTGGGTAGTGGATTACTTAATTGCTAGGGCTTAATGTCTAAATTGATTCATATCAATTTATAAACAGTTAATTACTTTTATTGTTTCATTGTTTCTCCTGCATTTGAATATGTATACTATTCCAAAGAAGACTGACTGCTTTAATACACTGAACTTGCCAAAACTTTGGTGAAAAGTTCATCAGCTATTATGATACCCCACAGAATTACAGTAATTTATTAATTGGAGTAGAAACTTTTACATAGCCACTATATGTTTATCTCATTTTCGGAATATATTTAACATTTAGACATGCTTTTGCTGGCATATCATTATTGCTAAATGTTCCAACAATCTTATAATTACTGCTTTACTACCAATATAAATTATTGAAAGTTCAGATATTTTACATTGTTTGAACAGTAAATTTGTCTTTGCTTATTGTGAAGATGACTATGGTTCGCTTATACATTAGCTGGAACATCTCACATATCATGTAAATGACCACATCAACAGTATGAAGAACTGATGAAACACTAGTCATTCTAGTTCTGACAAAAATGTATTCATGCAGAAGTTTTTTTTCTGAAGCGAAAGTGCAGAAAACTATGGTAGTTAAGATTTGATCAAAGTATATAACTTGCAGGATTATGTGATGCATTCTTTTCTTTTCAGATGTTTGAAACTTTGGATTCTTAAATATTTTTCTAAGATATTTTTTTAAGATGTGAGTTTAGAAAGAAGTTCTTGCATTCAATTTGCCTTGACTATGTGAGTTCAGAAGTTCTTGTTTTCAGACTGCATCATTTGCAGATCAAAGATGTAAGGAATGTTTTCTTTCAAAAAACTGTTTGATCTTTTTGAAAGGAATAATATTTTCATCATACAGGCCAAATATTGTTTTAGATTGCGTGTTTATTGTGGTCAGCAGTTTGCTAATTTACTTCTGCTGTTTCTGTTTATTCTCTCCCAGAGGTATGTTTATATGTGAACAGATTGTCTGAATAAATACACTGTTTGATAGACCCCAAATGCAATTATTCAATTTCTAATTCAAGAAAACATTTTTTTATCATAATGGTAGTCTATAGGGACACAGCTAGAGACTACAAAAACCTCCATAATCACATTAAAGAGATTGCAAATACAACTGTGGAGGTGACTAGATAACTTCTTCTGTGTACCTCCCCTAGTCAGGCCACTGACCATTTAGTGTTCAAAATGTGACACTGTGTGATCCAAATATTAACACATGAATGGAATGACTTTATGTTTGTTTTCTTTTAATCTAAACAAATATTCTTGTAGTTATCTTTGATCTTTCTGTAACACTGAGGTGGTATTTTGAATTTGTTTCCATTACAATGTATCTGAGCGTCACATCAGTGACAAAAGATTGTAATCGTAAAAGTCAACATGTTACTCAAGCCTGAAAATGCCTTTTCATTTTAACATTTCAGTCTTAATTTGATGTCTGTTTAACCTTAACAAGAAAGTCTGGGTCATCTTTGCTCAGTTGTCATTTTTTAGGGGGACAGGAAATAATTATAATAGTTTTTTTTATCAATTAAGTTGACATGAAGAAAGTTGAATGCATCTAAAGATTTATTAAAATGATATAAATCATAAACCTCATTCAGATCATCTTGTGTTAAAGATTGTTATTATCAAAGTTACTAAAAAAATCGAAAGTGTATATTTATATTTAGAAGAATGTGCTTTAGTATGATCATTATGCAAATAGGACAGATTACATCTGTAGAGAAATATCAAAGCATAGTCTGTTAATTGCTTTCTTGATTAGTTCATCTAAATGAAGATCATACTTGTCTGCTTTATTCAGAAGTCCTGAACAAAATAATCCAAATGTAATGAACAAACATATTTATTTTGTTAGGAAGTGTGGGAGGATGGTAACCACATTCCAACATTCTGTGGCTTTTTGTGGTAAAAATAGTAACCACAGACACTTCTTTCAGCCCTTTTAGACAGCTGATATTTGTTATACAGCAACTTGTCAAACTTGAGTACTTGTAGCACTTTTTGAATTCAATGCATACAAAAATTTTCTATGTTAAGAAGTATTACTTATATATTTTTTATGTCATCTGACCCTTATTACATATTATAAATAAGGTAGCTGCTTTTTTGACCATTAAAAGAAGAGATTTAGGTAAGAGTTATTAACTAGATTTCCTTTCAAAGATATCTAAACTGGACAATCATAATTATGTCAAACATTATAATAACTGTGTTTGTTTATGCCTGGAATGCTAGAACATGAATTTGAGTGTGGCAGCCTCTGACAACTACAGTTAACAATTTACAGTAGTACACCTTTTTCTGTTGTCTTAAGATTTTACAATTATGCTGTTGTTTACCTATTTAGCCAGAGGAACAGCTTCATTGATTATGTCTTTTTATAGCTTCTGATCTTGAAAAACTGCCTTTTCCTGTGTACCAGGTCTTAGAATAACAAATATTCCATACTGAATGACAGTATTGGCTACATTCAAGCATTTTATTAGTAGGAAAGAGATCATTTGATTTTTGGGAGGACTGACAGTTCAGTACTTGATAGACCATATTTTTGAACATATGTAACTAATTTTGCTTAAAATATTTTATGATCTCTGTTAAATGCAAAAAAAAACAACTTGTCATCCCATCATGGTTAGAAAAAGAACATTCCATCCATCAGTAGATTTAGTAATACCTTGACTTTTTGGCATTTTTATATTGGTTTGCTGAAACAGTGCATTAACTAAGCTAATTGGTTTCCAAATTATATTATCACCCTTGTCATCACAAAGAGTTTTCAAAAGAGTTTTATTAATTTATTCCATAAGGCTATCAGTCCAACATGGCATAACAAGCATGCATAAATAATTGCCACTGCACATTGCATTTTGCTGGCTTTTTGTGCCCCTCCCATCCCCCAACATTTTTTGTTTGTGTGGTAGGGGTATCACTTAGATCTATATAAAAATGTCATCCGCTGGTCAGAGTTTGTGTCATGCACATCTCTTAAAGTATTCAACCTAAATTCAGCAAAATGTAGCAATTGTGAAAATGTGCATCTGAGGTCACTCAGCTGACCAGAGTTATGGCCTTGGGGCCTAAAAATTTGTATGGCATTTGTCTCAAAAAGTATTTGACCTAGTGATGAAACATTATAGGAATATTATTCAATATGGGAAGTTAATACATAACTGGGGCTTTGTTTGGGATTTCACTCTGCTTGATCAGATTGACTGCTTATGACTTAGTAAAACATATGCATAAAGGGCCTAAGAGTTGTGACGCATATGTCTCAAGAAGTATTTGACCTGGAATCATGAAAACTGTCAAATGGACACCTGTCTGGTTTTTCTGAAAGATCTGTAGCTGCGAGTCAGTTTGAAAAAAATCCCAGTTTCAGTTTTAGAACTAAAAATAGGGGAGACACCATTTCATTCTTGATGCTATAATTAAACCACTTAATACATGATTGCACAATTTAGTTATCCAGTGATGTATTGTAACCAAGATGAGACATCATCTTCAGTGAAGTGTCAAGTCCTTGAATGTTATATTGTTTCCTCAGTCAGTTTCGGTCCTGTGATTGAAGTTTTTGACGTAATACTACTTGAGTTGGAAAAAGATAAATTTTAAAATAGCAATGAAATTTCCCAGGTTTTTCTCCATATAAGACATCACTGTAACAAAATATAACTTTAAAAGTAAAAAGAGAAGTTAGGTTATTTCCTATTTTGAAGTAAAATTTAGAACACTACTGTTTTAACTACATAGGGAAGTAATTTCACATTAGGGATAAAGTGGGCTCTTCTGCAGTGTTTAAGGAATAAATAAGCTCATCAACCTGTCAGAGACTTTACATATACTGCTATCTGATGGCCTCTGCTGTTAACTCAGCAGGGAGTTGGTTCTCTTGATATTATCACAAGTAGCTGACATGTTAGGGACCAATTAGTGGTTTATGATACTTCAAATCATAAGCAACCAATCAAAACCATATTTTTCTCAAGAGACTGCTCAGTTGACCAATCAGAATAGAGGAGTACAACTGTTTGTTTATATTTACCGCCAAGACTAATGAATTGTTCATTTGTTTGAAACGAAACTGCTATTGAAATATAAATATTGACTTTATAAAAATTGTGGAATATTAATTCTGGAATTACAAAAATGAGGCTTTTAGCAAAGGTATGACTTTATGATTTTTTTTTTTTTAATGTTTTGTTTATTGATTTATATGAAAATTATTTGCAACTAAGGTTGATACCTAAGGAGAAAAAGATGAATGCTTATGCAGTGTGCATAATATGCTTTTAGTTGTCAATACAAGCTTGTACAATCTTTCATTATAAAGTGTGTAGTGACTGGATATCTTCATGACTTTTGATTCATAATATAAATGGTACCTATCAAATTTTTTTCTTTCCATTTCAAGACATGTTTTGCTTGTGTATTTTCAGAAGAACGTTGTCCCCCAGATGCAAAGTCTGTCAGCGATGTTTGACAAGGCAGGAGGTGGTTACGACTGCCAGAGCACCAACTGTAATGAGAATGATGTAAGTACCTGATACTTTCCTTCACCACTCTTTTATATATGACATGACTCCTTATATAAATCGTCAATCCATAGTCTGTGCTATTGACCAGTCTACAGACATGCTGGGCTAAAGAGAAAACATAAACAACTTTATTTCTGATATCCTGTAACTTGCTGGTCATCAGTCAGAACTCTCTGCCTTCTGTCCTTTGGACCATGAGAAATAGTTTTGGCCAAGACATTCAATAAGTGTATAACATAAACACCATCCACCTGTATTTTGTCTTTTCTTTCTGCCAATTGGAACCGCTTGCAGATATGGATCAAACTGATTAATTAAAGCATTTATTTACTTTAAAGTGCCATGTGGCAGCTGTAAAAAGTCTCCCAGCACATGGACTGGTGGTGTTGTATTTTCTGTTCAGAGGGTGCATGAGGTTTTGCACATTTTAATACCGTTCTTGAACAGACTCAGTTTGATGCATTTTCTATGGTCAAAGAATTTTCAGATAAAGAAGTTGTTGCCATTTCATTTCTGGTTCAAAGTCAATATATTTTTCATCACAATACCTTGTAACAAAATTCAGTTTTCTCATCACTGAGACAAAAATCATTACTAATGGTTGTACAATTGGAATTTTGTCATTTTCATTTCTTATAATGCAATGGTTGACACTTTCGGTTCTTCCTCATCCATAACAACTTGAAAGAGATCATTCAGCCCAATATGATATCAGAAACAGTACAAACATAGATACAGTAAAATTTCGCTATTAAGACCACCCATGGTTCTTTGTAAAACTGGTCTTATTAGCGGTCTGGTCTGATTAGTGGACCAGGCTGTACGGGAAAGGTCTGGCAGACTTTCCGTTTTCGTTTTTCCATGACTATGTTAGTATCAGATACGAAAGAAGACTGATAAAGATAAGCATTTCATTAGCCTTTAATACTTGATCACTGTGTTAATCAAAGAATTACGGATCAAACTGTGTATTAATTAAGGACGCACTTCACTGATAATGATTTGAATTTTGACCAATTAAAAACAAACGATATCAAACCTTTTTAAACTTCATTCTCTGCTGAAATCCCAAACGTATTTACATTAATAATAACAAACAAACACCGTTTACATCTAATTAAATCCGTTTTAATCTGGTCAATTCGATCAGCGGGCTATCAGCGGGCATTCGTCTAATTACAAATAAATTAGTTATTTCAACAATTTCTTAATATGTTAAATAGCGATGCAAAACACCAAACATCTTTTAACAATTTCAGACAATCAAACAGTTTGATACGTTGTTTTGATAACATTTAAAAGACTTGTTAGCAATTAACACAATGTACACGCTTAACGTGTTAACACGATGTCGCACGTGTTAATTCTCGCGGTGATTCGCGGTAACATACAGAAAAATTTGAGTGGTCGTAATTGCGGTGATTAATTAAGTGTGAAAAAGTCAAACAGTTCTGAAATTGGTGGTCGCATTAGTGGATTAGCGGTCTGGTCGCATTTTCGGACAAACGACAATTGGTTTTAAGAAGGAAATATTCCGTTCTTTGCAAAATCGGTCGTATTAGCGGTGCGGTCATAATTTCGGCGTGGTCGTAAGTAGGAATTTTACTGTATATTGAAACTTGTTTTTATTTTTTTGAATAGCTTTGTTCGTTGTTTTTAAGAGTTCTTAATTTGAGTTACATAATTACAGTCCTATTTTTTTGTTCAAGTGAAAGTTGTTAGAATCAATTGTTTACATTGACAAAAAGTGCCAAAGTGGCAGTTTTTAGCCTGTTTTGAAGTTCTTACAAGGGCAGATTTCCGTAATCTGATCCGTGTTTCCATCATTAATTGCCCTGTTGGTTTCCTGTTGTTGTTGTTTAACACATCAATTAGCCAGGCTCATCTAGTGCCCTGTTGTTAAGAGTTGTGGTGAACAAAATTCAGTGAAGTATCTTGTTACATTGGTGACATATTTGTTACTTCTTCATGTTGCATGATTTGGTCTGTGTATCCACCCTTTGTGTCTTTCTCCTACTCAGGGAAGTCCTGTAAACAGTCAGTTTCAAAATGTTTTACTTAGATGACTGAGACGTAGATTGCTGGTAGAATATTCATTCATCCCCACAGCAGGCATTTTTGTCTTCCCTTTGCCAAAACTGATTGTTTTATTCCAATCTGTTTGATATCTCAAAATACTGTTTTTAAGATAATTGGATTACCTGAACAAATGAAGTTCAGGATTCCTGTAAGAAAATCGTAGGTGGTATTTGTTTGGTAAACAGGAAACCATGTTTATTCATTGAGGTATTCTGGTTAAATTGTGCCCTCAGATCTGCTTTTTTGCTTATGTTGAGCTTGTAAGCATCTGGAAAAAATGTACCAGAAGTAAGGCAAACTGTCAGAATTTCCAAGGTTTGGAAAGTGAATGCTGCCTGGTATATTAAATTTTCAGTAGTCTTCTATAGTTTAAACTCTGCTGACAGGCAAGTTTTAGAATATTTAGTGGTTGTATAAGAAAGTTCATATAGAAATTCTATTCATAATATCTCATAAATCTTGAAGTATTGAAAGAAAGTTTCTTGATATATGGCTAATACACAGACATTTAAGACTTCCTGTTTCCTTGGTGACCAATGTTATATAAGCTTTATTATTCTGTTGTATTGATCCTCAAATAAATGAAAAGATGCTGTCAGATGATTTTGGTTGTTATAGTTGCATGCTTTCAGTTAATTTTGTATTGTCACAGACATTATACAAGAAAGACACAGCTGTTGTGTTTATATAGAGTGTCACATGTTCTATGGTTGTTATATTTTATATATGCTTTTAGCACTGTTTATTGCTAGAGATGATTAAATTCATGAATTTACCTCGATCATATCATTATAGTTCATAGGAACATTTTTAGTACTTTTGATCAATCCTAGTCATAATTATATTTGTGTGTTTCAGGCATTGACATTCAAGGATGGGAATCTTGTGGCTGGTTCCACTGAGGCTCTCATACAACACCTGGTTCCCACAAAGGAATATAACCCAGATGTAAGTCATACTGTTGTGTATACTGATTCATAATGACATGTAGTACTAACATACCGTATAAGGAAGCATTGATTTGATGGTGAAAAATCTTCAAGTGACTGGCCAGCCATTATGTTAGGGATCCAGAATTAGCACCTTTTATTTCTTTCAAAATAATTTGGTAACTTTTACTTTCATTATTTCTGCAGTTTCGCAAATTTTAGTTTATCAGATAGCTAATGCATTGAGCTATAAACCAAAGTACTTGGCACCTAATTGTCTGCAACCAGGAGTAACATAATCATTTTCAGCATGTTTATAATAATCAAAAATGTGTAAGAGCACTTTAACATCTCAAGTTAAGTATTAGGGACATGAAACTCCACTAGCAGTACATGTTTTTGTTTTGAAATTACTTTTATTTTTATTGATTTTGCTGCAACACCGGATGCACCTGTTATTGCTAATCTGGAATCTAATTATTATGCCAACTGAACTATTATCTGAAGAGTGTATCTTTCTATATGTAACTTTCTCTGTGTTTGATTATGACAGTAATTAACAAAAAAACTGAATTCCTCATAGATCTAGACTACTAGTGAAAACAGTAGCATTTCGATATATCTCCAGACCAATTACCAGTGTTTTGCATTTCTGGGAATATCGTCTTGCAACAGCTATCAAAGGAAATATTGGGGGCAACATTTCAGAGAAAATAATGAGAGAAATTGTACAATAAAGCATGCATTTATCATGTTTTCATCCGCCCAGCATTTGTTACAAGATGGAAGTCAGATTTAAGATTATTTGAAGAAAATGAGGGAATCCTGGTTCATTAATATGGGTGGATCAAAGTAGTAATAATTAGTAATTAGTGTATTTGATAAATGATGAATTTCTGAAATATGACCAGTAATAATGTATAAGAGATAAAACAAATGTGAGATGTCAGAGTTGTTTATTAGCAGTCTGAACCTGCTGAACTCTACAATTATTCATTTTATTCATTATAAAACATGCTTTTAAAAGGGCAGTTTGTCTGGAAATGTTTTTGGTGCATGCTTCTGTTTTGATGAATAGATTTTATTGTTTACAGTATGAAGATTATTTCTTATTATTTCCTTTCTATATTTCAGAGGACATATGTGTTTACATTTTTGTTAAGTTCACGGCTGTTTATCCGACCCCATGAACTCCTGTCAGAAGTATGCCAGGTAAGCTTGACTTGAATTATTTAAGTAATTTAAAGCTACTTGCTCACAATTGGAGTGTAATTTTTCAGCATGTTTATTTCCACCTACTTTGGCTTAGAATGTGTAAATTACATTGAAAAATAAGAAATTGTTAAATAATCAGGTAAAAAAAAAAGCAAGAAGAATGTTGATTTTCTTTGTTATGTCAAAAATATTATGTCTTGCAAAAATTATATGTCGGTAAGTACCACTGGTCACCCATAGAGCATTTTATTGTTTTTGAGAGGGAAAAAATTATACCTTAAGTGTGAATAAGTTGCTTTAAATGAAGGAAGATTATGGTTACAAATGCCATGTAAGGGAAAGACTTCAGAATCTGTAGTTCCACAGAATTGCTGACACCATCATGTATGATGATCAGTGATTTTGTAATTTATGCTTTTAATAGTGCTATTAAACCTTAAAATACTACTGCCCTAAATATAAATGTCCTGATGTCTTTGCATAAACTCATCTAATTAACAGTAAGATAAAATTATAGAAACAAAAAGAGAAAGGCAAAGCTAGGCTGAGTGTTCACTTACCAGAATTAATTTGATGAATTATCAAAATGTTTTGATTGAGAACATGCTTTATCTATGCAGATATGTTTTACAAACAATGTGTCACAGTGAATATTTACAGATGAGTTATCATGTGATGTTATATATTACTACCTGACTCTTTATATAAATTGCCAGTCCATAGTTTGTGCTGTATTCAGGCCCCGTGTTCACAAAACATTTTCAGTCTCAGCTGTGTTTGATAATGAAACTTAATTTCTCATTTATATCTAAATAGCATGTTTAACCCAAAATTTTCAGTTAATAATTATTTTAAAGTGATTATTCGGTATTGATGGTCAGTCTCATTTGGAATTTAAGCTTGAAGTTCTCGTAAAACTGATATTAAAATTTCAAACTCAAACTCAGCTGAGATCGAAAAATGTTTTGTGAACACGGGGCCTGGACATGTTTGCTAGGCTAAAGTCAAAACTTGAAGATAAAAGCTCTATGTAAAATCTTTCCTGATGTTGTGTAATATGTGTCATTAGTCAAAATTATTACCTGACTCCTTAAAAAACTTTTAAATTCACTTCTGACTTAATTTAATAAAACACTTATTGAATGCCTTCCTACTGACATTGGGCTTTTGAATTCAGTAAGAATATACCGTTTGACTATTTAGTTTTGACTGTTTAATGGCAAGCCATTCAAAAAAGTGTATATAACAGGCATGTTATCATGTGATATTATTATATTACAGGTAAGTTAACGTGTGATATATATTACAGGTATGTTATCATGTGATGTATATTACAGGTATGTGATATTATATTTTACAGGCATGTGATATTATACAGTAGATGTTTTTTTTCATGTGATATTATATATTACAGGTGTGTTCATTCCAGCAGAATCTCACCAGTGATAATGTACAGAAACACAAGCTTGGCAAGTTTGGTCAAAATATCATACAATTACTCAGGTACAACATGTTTTATATAACCAGATACATTACACTGCAAGGTCGACTAAGTCTGCCATGATGTTTAAAAAATTGTGCAAAAAAAGCATTATCATCTTTTTTGTGTCTAGCATAAAAAATAACCTTTAAAATCTGCCAGATATATTTCTGTATAATAATGAAAAACTGCAAAATTTTAAGAGAACAACTGAGAAAAGTTCAGGCAATCTAGATTTGAAATCCAGCAATGAAATTTACACCCTGCAAAAACCTAAAAAATTTAATCAAAGACAAACTCCCAAGGGATATTTCCATTCTTGATTGAATCACTCTAAAACTAAATCTTCTTGGGCTGTTGATGTCTTAATAGAGAATGATGTGTTATTTGATGGAGTCTCTTATAGACTTCAAGACACTATTATTACAGAATAGACGCTGTTAATCAACAGTGATCCTTATTTGGAAACATATAATATTATCAGTAGAGGAAAAGTCACACATTGCCTTGAAATATCATCAGACAGGTCCTTTAACTAATGTATTTTGAAGCACTTTATTAGACAAGAGTTTTTCTCAATTTAGTTTAAAGTTGAAGGCCATTTCGTCCTTTGGCTTAAAGGTACATTTAAAAGACATTTCTCTTTTGGGATAAAGGTATATTTGAAGGATATACTGTACTCCAGTCTTGTTTTGATTTTGAATTCTGAATTATATGTAATTTTACCATTTATTTGTTCATGTAGTGAATGGACAGAAATGTTTCCATATGATTTCCGGGATGAACGAATGATGAAACAGTTGAAGGAAATCTCACAACGAGTGTTGAAGGTCTACCCAGAATTACGGCATGATATTGGTGCAATCACTCATAACCTACTCAATAAGGTAAACAATTACCCAGAATTATGGCATGAAATTGGTACAGTCCCTTATAACCTACTCAATGAGGTAAATGCTCAGCCAGAATTATGGCATGATATTGGTGCAATCACTCATAACTTACTCAATAAGGTAAACAATTACCCAGAATTATGACATGATATTGGTACAATCCCTTATAACCCACTCAATAAGGTAAATGCTCAGCCAGAATTATGGCATGATACTGGTACAATCCCTTATAACCCACTCAATAAGGTAAATGCTCAGCCAGAATTATGGCATGATATTGGTGCAATCACTCATAACTTACTCAATAAGGTAAACAATTACCCAGAATTATGACATGATATTGGTACAATCCCTTATAACCCACTCAATAAGGTAAATGCTCAGCCAGAATTATGGCATGATATTGGTGCAATCACTCATAACTTACTCAATAAGGTAAACAATTACCCAGAATTATGACATGATATTGGTACAATCCCTTATAACCCACTCAATAAGGTAAATGCTCAGCCAGAATTATGGCATGATATTGGTGCAATCACTCATAACTTACTCAATAAGGTAAATGCTCAGCCAGAATTATGACATGATATTGGTACAATCCCTTATAACCCACTCAATAAGGTAAATGCTCAGCCAGAATTATGACATGATATTGGTACAATCCCTTATAACCCACTCAATAAGGTAAATGCTCAGCCAGAATTATGGCATGATATTGGTACAATCCCTTATAACCCACTCAATAAGGTAAATGCTCAGCCAGAATTATGACATGATACTGGTACAATCCCTTATAACCCACTTTATAAGGTAAATGCTCAGCCAGAATTATGGCATGATACTGGTGCAATCACTCATATCATAACTTACTCAGTAAGGTAAACAATTACCAAAAGTTAACCTTTGTAATATATAGAAATTGGTTGGTGCATATTAGTCTATAGATTTTTAGTAAAAGTCCCTAAGGTGTAACTGCAGCTATTCTATTCAAACCATTCTTTGAAGTACTGGGGTAATTATGATGTTTTGGAAAAATATTTTCCGGATTTTAAGTAAATTCTATAAGAGAAAGTGTTGTTTTTTGCCTTGGAGATTATACCCAGGAGTTCTAGAAGTAATCAACATTCCAGTCATTCATTGAATATTTCTTATATAGAATCCAACAATAAATTGCAGCTGGTAATATCTTAAATTTGCAACATACTCATTTTCTATAATAACATACAAAAACTCCAAGATGCTATTGAATACCTGTAAACATTCCTCACCCACTTTGTTACATGGGATGCTGCAGTTACAAATTCCAGAGATTTTTATTCAATTTCACCTGTATGGGCACCGATTTCTGCTGAGGTCAAATTAACAGGTGTTAGTTTGTATAGGTACCTCATTAATAGTCTTATTGAGGTTACTGACTTCTGTTACATTCTACATTCTCATGCCTTCTCCCTAAATGAACTTGACAGATGTCATTTTCATCAGTTATTAATATTCTGTAACTAACTTTTTAATTGATGCCCTTTATGCCAGGTCTCTTTTTAGATTTCATTAATGCAATAGAATAAATTAAAACAACAGGTGCTTTTATTTTGATATGTTTATGACAAACTAATATTGACAGGTTGAAAGTAGCATTTGCTACCATGTGGTAACCTATATATTTTCAGCATTGGGCAACTGTTTTTATTTATATAAAATAAATTATTACTGCTAATGATCGGTATTTCCTCTAGTTTATTATGATCTAGTTTTAATGAAAGCACATACTTACTCTTATCTACTCACATTATTTATATGATCATGAAAACAGTACCAGGGGTTATTATTTTGTGATAAATTTTGCTAAGGCTCCAAGAATCAAGAATGCAAGGATAAAGCTTTCATGATGTTACTTAAATTTAGATAATGAGCATCTCTGAAAATATTTGTTTACTTGATTTTGTTTTTGACTTGTGTTTATTTAGAATGCTGCTCAAAATAATTCTCTGAAAGATAACATGTTGTTTTGTTCAAATTGCTTCTTTTGAAATTAAGATTCAGATAAATGTTGAAAGACTTTTGTCCAGAATATAATTAAAGGTTTCTTTGAAATTGTAAATTTTATGTTTTTTTGTACAGCTGTTGTTTTGCAAGTAATTCATGCAGCAATAAATGCAAAATAAATGTAACTCATAAGATTAAGATGTATGATAAAAATCTTGTGAATGAAATAGTCTGAGACTGGATTCTCTTTTTCATATTTCATCTGCAATTTTTCAATGATCTAAATGGCTATGCCTGGCGGTTCATATTCAGTCAGTTCATAGCTTCTCGCAGCAAATTGATGGATGTCTAATTTTTAGAGGATGAGCTATTTTTGAAGTTTTTGGAATTTTGTTTTGAGGGCACACACGCTTTCAGTTATCAGGTATTTTAATAATGCATGACGTGATGGGATATGAGGGAGATGCGCCACTGTTTAGGAAATGTGATCTAGTTTGTTACACATAATTGATGTATTCTACCGGATGGAAATGTAATTACACAACTGTTTTGTGGCCTGTTATTGTTAAAAGCTGAAATTTTCTCTCTTTCACACTTTGTTTTTATGTTAATCTGTTTTCAAGACTGAGTAATTGGCTTTCTGTTAAGAACAGAAAAGCAGTATGTTAAGAAAATAATCGTAGACTTTGATTCTTTGGAAAGTTAATTTGTAAAAGGTCCAAAACCCTGAATTTCATGGTATAAGATCAGTTTTTAAATGGTTTCATTTAAGATGCCATATATATTTCTGACCTGATACATGTCTGTTACAGTTGGCACAGTTGAACCGCTATGAGGAAGTTTTGTCAAAACTGAATGCCGAGGCAGTGAAACGTTCACAGACCCAGATCGCACCTACAACAGACATCCTGGAAGTTTGTCCCAGTCCACTAAGGCTAGCGCAACAACTAACACATATAGAACTGGTAAAACATTGCACTGTCACTTTATTTTTGTAAATAATAGGGCATTAAATTTTGTCTGTTCTTTTTATAGATCTAGGTGTTTTACAGTCCGTTAATTGATTAAGCCTCAAGTGATACAAATGACTGTAATATATGGAAGTATGTGTATACATTACATAAAGAGAGAAATAAATTGTCAAGGCCAATTTGCTTTGAAATACTGTTTGTAATTTATACTTATAATGTAACTAAGATTATTTCTTATTCAGGACATTTAGTATTTAAATAGCAGTTGCATATTTCTAGCAAACATATTTTTGCCTGTGTGTAAGGTTATATAGGACAGAATATTTACAGATATCTTGAACAAATCCTAGTTTTACTAATGTCATACTTTCTACATGGCAGGAACGATTAAGTCAGATTGGACCAGAGGAGTTTGTTCAAGCCTTTTCAAAAGAAGAAGTGTCCACTCAACTTCCTGTGTTTCGAGATATGAAAAAAACGCACAATCTGGAGGCGTACGTGCAGTGGTTTAACCGGCTCAGTTATCTAGTCGCATCAGAAATTTGCTCAGTATGTATTTCTTTAAACCTTGGCAACACTTCAGTTATATCATAGGTAAAAGTCTGTAACATTACATCTAGACATGGATCAATCATTATTTATAGAGTATATGATAAGAAATATTTTATTTACAATTTTTTGTCACTTGTACTGATAAGAAAGTGCATTCTGCAATAATCAATAAGTGATAAAGATGAACACAAGCAAAGTTATTTCGAGAATGTTCCAGGATTCACATATTTTAGATCTTTGTACTTCAGGAATTTTGTAAATGATGATGCAATATTGAGAGTTTACGAAGGATGTATTGATCAGTGTAGTGGTAATTAACAAATAGAGGCTTCTTCACATGTTAGAAACGATTAATAAAAAAAGAGTATTAATATTTCCACACTTTGTGATTGTCTTGTATCTTTTTGCAGCATTTAAAGAAGAAGAATCGGGTAAAACTTGTTGAATATTTCATAGACGTTGCCAAAGAATGTATAAACATTGGAAATTTCAACTCACTAATGGCCATTATAGCAGGGATGAATATGAATCCTGTAGCAAGATTAAAAAAGACAGTGAGTTTCTAATTATATAATATTATTTATGGCAAAAGTTATGTAACTTTGACAATTATACAGATGCATTGTCACAAAGGAATTCGAGCGACTTTCACCTAGTATTTACCAATTTCATATTTATTAAATTTCTTGTTCTTTATTTATATACACTTACAATAGTTTTGCACCAAGCCCTCGTAATGCATTGTGCATTTGCAAATAAATTACCATGTAAGCAAACATAGCAACTGTATATTATTCATATTAATGACAGAACTTAACCACCAGAGTACTAAAGAGAGGTTTAACATTAACTTTGTGTATGTGCCCACCTTATTATGAATTAATATTCTAACATAATTCTTACATAAAAATTTCAGTGGGCCAAGGTGAACAAAGCAAAATTTGGAATCCTTGAGTTACAGATGGATCCATCAAACAACTTTGGTAGTTACAGATCATGTCTGAAGGCAGCCATGTGGCGAGCTCAGGGTGCTAGTGATAGCAGGGAAAAGGTAAATACCCTTTCAAGACAGTTTTATTCTCCCTTTCATTCTTAAAAAACAAACATATCTCTTGTATAATTTTAAAAATATTGTCATATGCTGAATGATTCAGATTACTGTGGTTAATGGCTAGGCCTAATGGGTGTTACAGCTGCACTAGAATATCATTGAACTTATATATGTTTGTTTGCAGATTGTGATACCATTCTTCAGTCTGTTTGTGAAGGATATTTACTTCCTCAACGAGGGCTGTTCCAACAGATCTGAAACTGGCAACATTAACTTTCAGGTAACTAAGAACAAATTTTATTATCTGTAAATTTCAGTTTTTACCTGTATATATCAAATAACAGATTATTTTATCCATTTCCTGCAGTAAATGTGTAAGTTTGCTTGATTAAACTGCAGTAAATTGACAGTTGCATTATTGCAGGTAACTTCTAGAGAGATTTTAACAGCAAGACTAATAGACAATCCCGATTGTTTAAATTGTTTTCTTTACTGTTACTTGTTTTTGCAATGGTGTCTGTTTTCACGTTTCAGAAATTTTGGCAGTTAGCAAAACAAATATCAGACTTTGTTACATGGCAACAAGTTGAGGTAAGAAACATAACTCCTTTATTTGAAATGTTGGCAGCTAAACAATAGTTATGTTATCAAAAAACAAACTTTGTTTTTTTCACTTGCTGATGAATTAAGCATCTGAGAAACAGTTGCTGTTGTATCAATCCTTTCAGTGAAATAGTAACATTGATGTGTTTTGTGAATCTTAACTATTTTTGTGGCTTATTGTTATTCACTTTGAGCAAATCTGATGCAAACAGTTAAAGCATAAGAAAGCAGTGTTTTAGAAACAAACATCTGGTGAAAAAGATGCAACATCATTAAGAAAGTATTGGCTGTAACTGATTAAAACTTAACATGTGTACAAATGGAAGATAATGTCTTTCCATATAATGTGTGTTTTTATTTTGCAGTGTCCATTTGAGAAGCACACAGATGTTCTTCACTACATTCTTACCTCCCCTGTGTTCTCAGAAACCAGTAAGTTTTCTTTACTTGACAGTTATTGATATACAAGTTGCTTGATTCAGACTAGTTTCTAATCTCCAGCTGTGAAAGCTGAGAAAAATTTAGTTGAGCTAGGTTTTGATAATTCTGCATCAATGGTTGTAACATCCTTGTCAGTAATGTCTGATAATAATGGTTGTAACATCCTTGTCAGTAGTCTGATAATAATGGTTGTAGTCTGATAATAATGGCTGTAACATCCTTGTCAGTAGTCTGATCATAATCGTAACATCCTTGTCAGTAGTCTGATAATAATGGTTGTAACATCCTTGTCAGTAGTCTGATCATAATGGTTGTAACATCCTTGTCAGTAGTCTGATAATAATGGTTGTAACATCCTTGTCAGTAGTGTCTGATAATAATGGTTGTAGTCTGATAATAATGGCTATAACATCCTTGCCAGTAGTCTGATAATAATGGTTGTAACATCCTTGTCAGTAGTGTCTGATAATAATGGTTGTAACATCCTTGTCAGTAGTGTCTGATAATAATGGTTGTAACATCCTTGTCGGTAGTGTCTGATAATAATGGTTGTAACATCCTTGTCAGTAGTCTGATTATAATGGTTGTAACATCCTTGTCAGTAGTGTCTGATAATAATGGTTGTAACATCCTTGTCAGTAGTGTCTGATAATAATGGTTGTAACATCCTTGTCAGTAGTGTCTGATAATAATGGTGTAACATCCTTGTCAGTAGTCTGATAATAATGGTTGTAGTCTGATAATAATGGCTGTAACATCCTTGTCAGTAGTCTGATAATAATGGTTGCAGCATCCTTGTCAGTAGTCTGATAATAATGGTTGTGACATCCTTGTCAGTAGCCAGATAGTAATGGTTGTGACATCCTTGTCAGTAGCCAGATGGTAATGGTTGTGACATCCATGTCAGTAGCCAGATGGTAATGGTTGTAACATCCTTGTTAGTAGCCAGATGGTAATGGTTGTAACATCCTTGTCAGTAGCCAGATGGTAATGGTTGTAACATCCTTGTCAGTAGCCAGATAGTAATGGTTGCATGCACTTCACTGTCATGAGCTTGATCACAGTCCAAGTGTAAAGTTACTTCATAATGAGAAAACTTTCCAGTTGATTTGCAAAAAAGGCCATGCTTCTGCCACGGTGCCAACTATCCCGGAAACAATGATCAGAGCACCTTGGGTCTTTCATTGCCATCAAGGCTAAATGTTCTAAATAATGCTGACAAAAACATACTTGTAAAGTAAAGTAGTATAATGTGTAGCTGAAACATATAATCTTACCAAATGGTTTCAAAAGATATATATAATCTAAAATGTGTTCTATTCTTTACAGCATTGTCGCTGGCATCGTTTGAATGTGAACCGCCAGAAAACAGCTACGACAAAGAAAGACATAAAAAGCTAAAGTAAGCCTTATTTAAAAATGCGATAATATATACAAGTGTTTGCTTGTCTTGAAATTATGGCAGTAAACTGTTTTTCTTTGCTAACATTTCAATAGGGTTTTAATTTTGAAGGATGGATGTCGATTAATTACAGTCAAACTGTTCATTAATTTTTGTGATACCTCTGTGAACTGCATTTCTCAATCTCGGTTAAAAACTGAACAAGCTTTTATTTGTACTATTGATTATAGTTAAATAATACTAATCAAATTGTAGGTCTGAAGCAGGGTTATGACGAAGGAGCCAGGGTAAAGAAAGATTCCCAAATCTACTGGTCAGTGATATTGCTTAGCATGACAGAACGTAATTAAAAGCTTGCGTACTCAACTACAGAACATTGTAAGCAATTTGTGAACAATCTTACTGAAGGATTGACATTGGTGCTTACAAATGATACAGACTGAAGAAAGTTAGACTGGAGAGGTGGAGATACTACATACCAGAATGTTTTCATATTAAAGCAGTGTGTTCAGTGAAGAATTGTGATGTTGTGAAACTGTAGGATATATTGTTAGTGAAAGATGTGTTGTTAACTGTTAAACATTTTAAATGGCAAACATTGCTCTCTGAAGCCAGTGTTAAGGATTGTATATAATCGTACTTGTAATTTATATGATTGTTAGCAAAATAGGTGGACCATATCCAGTCATTAATTTAAAAAGAAATACTCAAACATTTGTTCGGGTTGGTACATTTATTTCATAATAAAATGATACACTTTATTTTCCTAAGACTTGAGCAGTTGCTTAGTTTTTATTTATAAATGGTTACAAAAGTATGTTAAATTTCTGTAACTATTTGACATTCTGGTCTTATTATAGTTTCTGTTATAAATGTTTGCCCAGTTTTATAGTATTAGAAACTCTTACTGCATAATTTGGTGCCATAGGAAATATATACCAGTGCTAATTTTGTAGGACTTGTGGAAGAATTGATATGATATCATTGTAAATGTAATAATGAAACTTAGGAAATAAGTCAGTGAAAAGTTCATTTATCATGATTTACCGAAGTAAATATATAGGTACTTCTTCGAAAAATCCATTAATTTCTTGATTTGGTGTAGATATTTGTTTGTTTATTTTTATTTATGAAGGGATCAGTGATTTTATGGACCAAACATTGTTAATTTATGTATTCAGTTTTCAGAATGTATATGGATCTGTCATTTAGTTGCACCATTGATTATCATGTTTTGTTTTCAGTGCATTTTTTCCAAACTTTCATTTGACAGCTGCCATAATAAAAACTAGATTACAGTAATTTATTTTGGCTAGCCGTAATATTTTTAACTGATAATGATGAAAACATTGTTTTCTACAGAAATGCATTGCAAAATCTACTCAAAACATAGAACGGTAGTAGATTCTTACTTAATGCTGTCTTTATAAATGTATTTTGGAATCTACCCATTTTGACTGCTTGTGTCAAGAATTTTCCAGTATGATGTCATGCTACATTTCCATCAGCATGTTTTTCATTCACCTTAGAAAATGGAAATTTTTAATTTTTATGTACTACTCTCTAAGTTAAATTATTACTAGAGTTTTAATGTAGAATAAAAAAAAAAGTAATATTTTACATATAGAAACATTTCAACATTGCAACTTTTTAGTTCCAATTCATTGACGGTATTTCAATGCAGGATTTTCTTTTGGGTATAAACATTTATATTTTAATTAAGTTTTTTTCAAAGTTGTCACCATACTTATGTGAAGGACAGCTGTGGATTGTATTTGGTGTTGTTGTTACTAAAAATAGAAAAATGATTTCCATTCAATCACTCTAATTTGGACGTGATATTTCAATGGAACTTGGTATGAAGGTAGGGGATTGTTTTTGCGACCATTAGGGTTAAGGTCACTATTACAAAAAATAGAAAATGTTTGAAAAACCTGGTTTTCATGGAATTTCCACATCTATTGTTCATTTCATATGGCATATACTGTGTAACAAAAGACTTAAGAGCTGTGTAACTGGTTACAGAATTGCAGCAGTATTTTGTTAGAGCTGTGATCTACCAGTCAAAAAATTCTGTCAAGTTTCTTTTTAACTGATTATTTCATTTTATGTAAATTGTGACGATGACCTGTCAACAGAAATTGATCAAATTTCACTCAGTCATATAGATTTTAGCGAATATAAGAAATTGTACATCAATCCTTGAGTCACTGGTAAATTGGATTGTTAAAAATGGGTACCATATATTTATATATGTATACTAATCATGTTCTCATTTCATTCATCAATATATTGCATTCCCATCATTGTTACTTTGATTAAAATGTCTTAAGTTATTGAATAAAATTTATAAGATGCCAAAATAGAAGTTGGTCTCTTTGTTGGTGTATGTATAAAGCCCTTGAATTTTACCATTATGTTGCTGGCTGCATTTGTAAAGTGTGGCAGTTTTACACTCTGAAACTGTTTCGATACAAATGACTTCTGTGCAAGAATAATATACACAGCAAGAATTTAGGCTTACCTAACCCTTAGCCTGCTAAATTTCTAAAATGGGCTGGTCCATCTTTCAATTTGGGCAATACCATTAATTATTTTATGGGGTGTTCATTGAAAATTTACTGACTGAATAGCGAACAATGCAGACCATGATCAAACTGCATGGATGTGCAGGCTGATCTTGGTCTGCACTGGTCGCAAAGGCAGAAGCAGGCTAAAGGTTAAATTATTCTGGATTTTCCCCAGCCAAAGGAAAACAAGATTTATGGCTCTTTGTACTTATATATTTATGCCCCCCTTTGAAAAAGGAGGGGTATATTGTTTTGCAGATGTCGGTCGGTCGGAATGTAGACCTATCCGTTTCCGGATGATAACTCAAGAACGCTTGGGTCTAGGATCATGAAAGTTGATAGGGAGGTTGGTCACCACCAGTAGATGACCCCTATTGATTTTGAGGTCAGTATGTGAAAGGTCAAGGTCACAGTGACCCTGAACAGTAAAACGGTTTCCGGATGATAACTCAAGAACACTTGGGCCTAGGATCATGAAAGTTGATAGGGAGGTTGGTAATGACCAGCAGATGACCCCTATTAATTTTGAGGTCTGTATGTCAAAGGTCAAGGTCACAGTGACCCTGAATAGTAAAACGGTTTCCGGATGATAACTCAAGAACACTTGGGCCTAGGATCATGAAAGTTGATAGGCAGGTTGGTAATGACCAGCAGATGACCCCTATTGATTTTGAGGTCAGTATGTTAAAGGTGAAGGTCACAGTGACCCTGAACAGTAAAACGGTTTCCGGATGATAACTCAAGAACACTTGGGCCTAGGATCATGAAAATTGATAGGGAGGTTGGTAATGACCAGCAGATGACCCCTATTGACTTTGAGATCAGTATGTTAAAGGTCAAGGTCACAGTGACCCTGAACAGTAAAACAGTTTCTGGATGATAACTCAATAACGCTTAGGGCTAGGGTCAATAAAGTTGATAGGGAGGTTGGTCATGACCAGCAGGTGACCCCTATTGATTTTGAGGTCAGTATGTCAAAGGTCAAGGTCACAGTGACCAGGAACAGTAAAATGGTTTCCAGGCAATTACTCAAGAACGCTTTGGCCTAGTATCAGGAAAATTGATAGTTAGGTTGGCCATGACCAGCAGATGACCCCTATTGATTTTGAGGTCAGTATGTGAAAGGTCAAGGTCACAGTGACCCTGAACAGTAAAACGGTTTCCGGATGATAACTCAAGAACACTTGGGCCTAGGATCATGAAAATTGATAGGGAGGTTGGTAATGACCAGCAGATGACCCCTATTGATTTTGAGGTCTGTATGTCAAAGGTCAAGGTCACAGTGACCCTGAATAGTAAAACGGTTTCCGGATGATAACTCAAAAACACTTGGGCCTAGGATCATGAAAGTTGATAGGCAGGTTGGTAATGACCAGCAGATGACCCCTGTTGATTTTGAGGTCAGTATGTCAAAGGTCAAGCTCACAGTGACCAGGAACAGTAAAATGGTTTCCAGGCAATAACTCAAGAACGCTTTGGCCTAGTGTCAATAGGTTAAATGTCAAGATCAGATTAAACCAGAATGGTAGAACTTTTGTTTACAGTGAGCATATAATTTCTGTTCCTTGTGCAATTACTAAATGCATCAAGGGGGGCATTTCGTGTTCGACGAGCTCTTGTTACTTGTAGTATTTATTTGAAATGAGCAAACTGGGCCAAACTGACAGCCCTTTTGAAAATATAAGTGCCTTTTTAAGCACATAATGAAACCTTTATCTGTTTAGCTGGTAATACCACTTTTTACAATTAGAAGAGAATAGTGAAAAGCTCCAGCAATTATTCAAAGATTAGTACCTGAAATAATTCCTCAAGTTTGACATAATATGAAAACACCAGCCACCAACAAATATGACAATGCAACATATTCATAAATCTCCACAGTAAAAAGTGTGCAAAATTAAAATTACAAGCTTAAAAGTGGTCAGCCCTTTCTGCAGTTATACAACTGTCCGCAAAACCATTTCAGTAGCATAATCCATGGCATTGAAAATCACATAATTATAATGCAAGGGTCTAGCGACAAGAAAATATCTGAAACAGATGGAAAAGGATTATTGCATATAAAAGAACTAAAGTGGAAATCACTGCGCACATACAGTTTACTAATGTTGAATAATTAAACGGCAAGAATTCATTAAAATCATCTGACCAGAACAAAATAGTCATGAAGATAATTTGCACACCTCCTCTTGAGAGTGAAGCATCCTATGAATTTTCGATGAATTCCATCCAGTGGTTGCTGAAGAATACTCTGGACAAGAAATGGTACTATAGCATACATGTTAAATAATCAAAGGGCAATAACTCAGTGAAAAAAATCATCCAAACAGAACACAAAGACAATACGCACATGTCTTGATAGTGAAGCTTCCTATGAAATTTCGCTAAATTCCAACCATTGGTTGCTGAGAAATACTCCAGACTAGAAATGGCACTATAGTATAGTATGTCAAATAATCTAAGGGAAATAATTCAGTGAAAAATCATCCGACCTGAATACAATGTGCTCATCTCCTCTTGATAGTGAAGCTTCATATGAAGTGTTGCTAAATTTCATCCAGGGGCTGCTGAGAAAATTGCTGGACAGACTGATGAAGAGGCAATTACAGTGTAACTTCCGAAAACCGAACGACCTCCGGACGAGCCTAAAAGTTCGGTTTTTGGAAGTTTCCGGAATTCAGAAGTTTGAAAGTTTTTAGGCAAAGTGGACGTGGTGCACGAGAGTTATGTTTTCTCACACGTAGGATGAAGGAGATTTTTATCTTTTTTAATTTGACAATTTCATATTGATTAATTGATTAATTAATTAATTAATTAATTAGATAATTAATTAAATTTACAAACATTAAGGATAATAAATACATAAATAACAAATATAAAAAGAAACAACAGAACTTTAATAATAGCATTTACGCAAACAATTTCCACTTTGGAGTCCTGAGTTCGTCAACATTAATTAATGTTGATAATGCATAGATAAATCAATGTAACTAATCATTTAAAACATCTATCTTTCTTTCATTCAAACATTAAGAGAGTTTTTAACACAAGATATTTAATTCATCACGCTTTCATAAATTGAATACAAATGAAAATAATCGCTAATTATTTCCTTACTTTTGCATCAAATGATCATTGTGATTATATAGCGTGTCAGAATAAACGCGCACCGCTAATAAATAAACAAAAGAACATGTTGACAGCGTTTCTGGATTATCAGGTGGCACTTTTAATCCAGCAAATATTTTGCTGTTCGGTTTTCAGAAGTCAATTTTAGTGTTAAAATATAAACGGTGCTTCAAAAATCGTCCGGTTTTCAGAATTCGGAAGTTCCGGTTTTCAGAGGTTAAAAATATATAGAAATAAGAACAGAAAAAACGGGACCTTGAGTTTCGTGCGGTTTTCAAAGGTTTCCGGTTTTCAGAAGGTCCGGTTTTCGGAAGTTACACTGTATATACTTTCCCTTCGGAAGACATAAAAATTAGTCAACTAAAACTAGAATTGTAATTCAACACCTAGATTTCCATCACAAATTTAGCTCCATACCTGCAACAACAGTGATGTAAGTACAGCAATATACAAGATTGTAACCGATCAGTGGATCATTATTGCACACCCTAATTATTGGCTTTATATGTGCATGCATGGTGGATAAGGATGCAGAAAACATGAATAAAATGAAGTACATGTACATGGGCCATTACTTTGCTAAAAACTAATCTTGACAGAAACCAATGTAGACCATCATCTGAAGATCCTCAGTACACCCATATACAACAACAAGAGCTGTCAGTGGACAGCGCGCTCGACTATTCTCAGTGCTTGATAGTTTAATATAAGCAATGAGTAAAACTTTAACATTACAATAAGCATATTCTAAGTCAAAAAGGGGCCATAATTCAGTCAAAATGCTTGATAGAGTTGCCTCCTCCTTTTTACAGACTGGGGTCATGATGGTAAACAAGTATGCAAAATATCAAAGCAAGATCTCAATGGACTTTGAAAATATTTGGGGTGGTACGCAAACTTTAACATTTATTCTAAGTCGAAAAGGGGCCATAATTCAGTCAAAATGCTTAAAAGAGTTGCCTCCTTCTTTTTTCAGACTGGGGTCATGTTGGTAAACAAGTGTGCAAAATATGAAAGCAATATCTCAATGGACTTTGAAAATATTTGGGGTGGTACGCAAACTTTAACATTTATTCTAAGTCGAAAAGGGGCCATAATTCAGTCAAAATGCTTGATAGAGTTGCATCCTCCTTTTTACAGACTGGGGTCATGATGGTAAACAAGTGTGCAAAATATCAAAGCAATATCTCAATTGACTTTGAAAATATTTTGGGTAGTACGCAAACTTTAATATTTATTCTAAGTCGAAAAGGGGCCATAATTCAGTCAAAATGCTTGATAGAGTTGCCTCCTCCTTTTTACAGACTGGGGTCATTATAGTAAACAAGTATGCAAAATATCAAAGCAATATCTCAATGGACTTTTAAAATATTTGGGGTGGTACGCAAACTTTAACATTTGTGTGACGCTCACGCCCACGCTAACGCTCACGCTCACGCAAACGCCGGGGTAAGTAGGATAGCTCCCCTATTCTTCGAATAGTCGAGCTAAAAATAAGCTCACTATTGCGCAAGTTTTGAGGTGAAAACGGTTTTGGACAGACTGACAGCAATAAATTAATTGTTCCACTTTTTCAAACATATATAATAAGCCATAAATGCGAGTCCATTTTGTCTCCATAAAACTTCCATACTTCAAGAAAAACAATTATGACACTGTCTGCACTTGCAACAACTTTATTTTTTACTTTATATTAAGCAGATAGATTTATCAGTTCAGTTCTGTAAAACATATAAAACATGAATTCTATACTGCATGAAGAATCAGAAATGTGTCCTTTAGTTTATGACATTAATGCCCATGCTAACTTCAAAAGTTAATGTCATTTACTAACTCAAATAAAAATTTCTTTATTGATATTCTAGCATTTTATACAAAAATACTGAAATTCTACATGGAGATACTCCAACATATCAAGCTCTTTATTTACAATTCCTTCAATTCCTAAAAGAGACTTTATCTCTAGGCGTGTCAGGATTCATCCTCGTATGATTTTATATAAATAGGTTTTGACTGTTCTAGTTTCCTTCTCTGGGCCTTTAATCTTTTGTCTTTTGGTGAGTGTAATACATGCTGTGGTAAATGTACCTGGAAAAACAATCATACCTTCAATAAAGTAAGATAGTGTAGTTGCTAAATTATTAAGAAGTAGCAATCTTTGTCTTGAAAGAATGTCCCCAAGTAAGACGCAACATAAACCTGTAGGGGAGGGGGGGACCTCGAAAGCCAAAAGAACTGAAGTCATGGTATAACTTTCATATTTTCCTTAACTTGTTTGTATTCGTTTTGATCTACCATATAAAATTCTTTTAAGTATAAAATCTAATAGTAATAAAACATTAAAATTTCAAATGAGTGTGTAGTATGCCAAAACACATTGAATGCATGTCAGCCTTAATATTTGATCAAATCAAGAGAACACTGCCATAGCCTCAATATTTAATAGAGGTAAAACTTAATCTTTGATCAGATTGGATAACACTGTCATAGCCTCAATATCAATAGAGGTAAAACTTATCTTTGATCAAATCGGATAACACTGTCATAGCCTCAATATTAATAGAGGTAAAACTTAATCTTTGATCAAATCGGATAACACTGTCATAGCCTCAATATTAATAGAGGTAAAACTTAATCTTTGATCAAATCGAATAACACTGTCATAGCCTCAATATTAATAGAGGTAAAACTTATCTTTGATCAAATTGGATAACACTGTCATAGCCTCAATATTAATAGAGGTAAAACTTAATCTTTGATCAAATCGAATAACACTGCCATAGCCTCAATATTAATAGAGGTAAAACTTAATCTTTGATCAAATCGGATAACAGTGTCATAGCCTCAATATTAATAGAGGTAAAACTTAATCTTTGATCAAATCGGATAACACTGTCATAGCCTCAATATTAATAGAGGTAAAACTTAATCTTTGATCAAATCGGATAACACTGTCATAGCCTCAATATTTAATAGAGGTAAAACTTATCTTTGATCAAATCGGATAACACTGTCATAGCCTCAATATTAATAGAGGTAAAACTTAATCTTTGATCAAATCGAATAACACTGTCATAGCCTCAATATTAATAGAGGTAAAACTTAATCTTTGATCAAATCGAATAACACTGTCATAGCCTCAATATTAATAGAGGTAAAACTTATCTTTGATCAAATCGAATAACACTGTCATAGCCTCAATATTAATAGAGGTAAAACTTATCTTTGATCAAATCGGATAACACTGTCATAGCCTCAATATTAATAGAGGTAAAACTTACCTTTGATCAAATTGGATAACACTGTCAAAGCCTCAATATTAATAGAGGTAAAACTTAATCTTTGATCAAATCGGATAACACTGTCATAGCCTCAATACTAATAGAGGTAAAACTTATCTTTGATCAAATTGGATAACACTGTCATAGCCTCAATATTAATAGAGGTAAAACTTATCTTTGATCAAATCGAATAACACTGTCATAGCCTCAATATTAATAGAGGTAAAACTTATCTTTGATCAAATTGGATAACACTGTCATAGCCTCAATATTAATAGAGGTAAAACTTATCTTTGATCAAATCAAATAACACTGTCATAGCCTCAATATTAATAGAGGTAAAACTTATCTTTGATCAAATCGGATAACACTGTCATAGCCTCAATATTAATAGAGGTAAAACTTAATCTTTGATCAAATCGGATAACACTGTCATAGCCTCAATATTAATAGAGGTAAAACTTAATCTTTGATCAAATCGAATAACACTGTCATAGCCTCAATATTAATAGAGGTAAAACTTATCTTTGATCAAATTGGATAACACTGTCATAGCCTCAATATTAATAGAGGTAAAACTTAATCTTTGATCAAATCGAATAACACTGCCATAGCCTCAATATTAATAGAGGTAAAACTTAATCTTTGATCAAATCGGATAACAGTGTCATAGCCTCAATATTAATAGAGGTAAAACTTAATCTTTGATCAAATCGGATAACACTGTCATAGCCTCAATATTTAATAGAGGTAAAACTTATCTTTCATCAAATCGGATAACACTGTCATAGCCTCAATATTAATAGAGGTAAAACTTAATCTTTGATCAAATCGAATAACACTGTCATAGCCTCAATATTAATAGAGGTAAAGCTTAATCTTTGATCAAATCGAATAACACTGTCATAGCCTCAATATTAATAGAGGTAAAACTTATCTTTGATCAAATCGAATAACACTGTCATAGCCTCAATATTAATAGAGGTAAAACTTATCTTTGATCAAATCGAATAACACTGTCATAGCCTCAATATTAATAGAGGTAAAACTTATCTTTGATCAAATTGGATAACACTGTCAAAGCCTCAATATTAATAGAGGTAAAACTTAATCTTTGATCAAATCGGATAACACTGTCATAGCCTCAATATTAATAGAGGTAAAACTTATCTTTGATCAAATTGGATAACACTGTCATAGCCTCAATATTAATAGAGGTAAAACTTATCTTTGATCAAATTGGATAACACTGTCATAGCCTCAATATTAATAGAGGTAAAACTTAATCTTTGATCAAATCGAATAACACTGTCATAGCCTCAATATTAATACAGGTAAAACTTATTTTTGATCAAATTGGATAACACTGTCATAGCCTCAATATTAATAGAGGTAAAACTTATCTTTGATCAAATCGAATAACACTGTCATAGCCTCAATATTAATAGAGGTAAAACTTAATCTTTGATCAAATCGGATAACACTGTCATAGCCTAATATTAATAGAGGTAAAACTTATCTTTGATCAAATTGGATAACACTGTCATAGCCTCAATATCAATAGAGGTAAAACTTATCTTTGATCAAATCGGATAACACTGTCATAGCCTCAATATTAATAGAGGTAAAACTTATCTTTGATTAAATCGGATAACACTGCCATAGCCTCAATACTTAATAGAGGTAAAACTTAATCTTTGATCAAATCGGATAACACTGTCATAGCCTCAATATCAATAGAGGTAAAACTTAATCTTTGATCAAATCGGATAACACTGTCATAGCCTCAATATTAATAGAGGTAGAACTTAATCTTTGATCAAATCGGATAACACTGCCATAGCCTCAATATTTAATAGAGGTAAAACTTAATCTTTGATCAAATCGGATAACAGTGTCATACCCTCAATATTAATAGAGGTAAAATTTAATCTCTGATCAAATCAAGAGAACACTGTCATGGCCTAAGTATTTAATAGATGTAAAACATATGGAATAAGACGAGAAAGTACTTACAGGTCTGGGATAGGGATTCTTGTAGTGGATAGCTGGAATATAATAAGAAATGAGTGAAGTAAGTATTTCTAGGCTTACGTTTACTCCAATATACTCAAGTATATTCATTAATAATCTGGCATAAAATGTGCTAAATGTTTCTTACTTGTCAACATTTATCTTAGAGTGGTGGATTATTTTCATGCTGATTAACTTTCTATGGACAAACTTACTCTACACTGAACTTTGTTGATATTTTTATCAATAACCCATCCTTTAAACATCACAGCCTTTGTAGAAAATATATAAATAAATCCTAAGATTTTCAGGAAGCAGACTCATTCAGACCATGTAAATCATTTACTCACCTGTAGAAAGTGGACCTGTGAAACAAACATGTCATCATCCCACACTTTTAAAATGTTAAAAAGTTATTTTGCGATTCCTTCATGCATATAAACAAGAAGTGTGTCCATAGGACACGAGTTCACAGTACATAGTTTCATGAATCAAGGTGAATATTTTTTAGACATATGCAACACAAACTTTTAATCACTTTGTGTATTTTTCACTAGGTCAAGGACCAAAACTCTGGTCTAGTTAAGTGAAATCCCAAACAGAACACCAGGTGCACAACTTCACATGCTATATAATAATCTCTTAATATTTTAAAACTCTTATGTCAAATACTTTTTGAGATACATGCAACACAAACTTGTATGCCATTTATGCATATTTTTTACTTAATTAATCAAGGGTCATAACTGATGGACAGAAATCCCAAACAAAACCCCAGGTGCACAAATTCACATACTGAATAATATTCCCCTTATGTTTCATAAGCCTAGGTCAAATTCATTTTGAGACACATGTGACACAAACATTTAGGCCATTTTTATGCATATTTTTGACTAAGTCAAGGGCCATAACTCTGATCTTGCTGTGTAAGATCCCGGCTAAAACACCAAATGCACAACTTCACATGCTGAATAATAATCCTTTTAGGTTTGATGACTTGGTCAAATAATGTAAAATCATATAATTTCGTGGGCATGAAATTTCATGGTTTTGGTCAGAACGGCAATTTCGTGGGGATATGAATTCGTGGATTTCAACTTTTGAACATAAAATGAATGGGATATTTACTTATTCATTGGGATTAAATTTCGTTGATTGACTAAACCACGAAATCCCTGAAAATTAGTCCCCCACTAATATAAACGATTTCACAGTACATTTTGAGATACGTACTACACAAATTTGAATAGACAGACGGATGGATGGACAGACAAGGGCAACTCTACAACTGCCCCTCCCATCCCCCGCAAAAACAAGAGCTGTCTGTTGACAGCGCGCTCGACTATACAAAGAATTGATGGAAGTACAGGGTCAAAATATTACCAGAGATTATCAGACAAAGGAAAAAAATAGATAAGACAAAAAATGTACCTATATTTGTGGATTTGGATATGTTTAGACAAAATATGGAATGGTAATCGAAACTTTACTAATTTCTATGTCAAAAGAGAGCCATAACTGAGCTAAAGTCCTTGTAATAGTTATGTAGTCTTGCCTACATAATATGTAGACTATGATGGTAAACAAGTGGTCAAAGTTTCAAAGCCATATTACAAACAGATTAGGCAAAATATGGACTGATATGAAAAATTTAACTGATTTCCAAGTCCAAAAAGGGCCATAATTCAGCCAAAACAGTTGACAGAGTTATGTACTCTTGCCTACAGATGCAGATCATGACAATAAACAAGTGTTCAAAGTTTCAAAGCCAAACATCAAAAAGTTTTGACAAAACATTGACTTGTACGAAAACTGAACCAATTTCCAAGTCCAAAAAGAGCCATAATTCAGCCAAAATAGTTGATAGAGTTATGTACTCTTGCCTACAGATAGAAATCATGATGATAAATAAGTGTTTCAAGTGTCAAAGCCACATGTCAAATAGTTCCGACAAAACATGGACTTGTACAAAAATTGTACCAAGAGTGCCAGACTGTCAAAAAATACGCTCGTCTAAATAATTCAAGGGCCACAATCCAATAGTGCCTGGGGCGATTTGGCTGGTTATCAAACTTGGCCAAGATATTATGCCCATAAACATTATCAGCAAGTTTGGTGAAGATCGGATGAAAACTGTTTCAACTTAGAGAGCGGACAAGGCTAAATTTGCAGTTTTTCGATTAATTCAAGGGCCATAATCCAAGAGTGTCTGGGGAGATTTGGCTGGTTATCGATGTTGGCCGAGATATTATGCCCACAAACATTGTCAGCAAGTTTGGTGAAGATCAAATGAAAACTGTTCGACTTAAAGAGCGGACATGCTTTTGGACACCGCCCGCCCGCCACAGGTGATCACATAATACACCCCGCTCTTTCAGAGACGGGCGTATAAAAAGGGCCATAATTCAGCCAAAATAATTGACAGAGTTATGTACTCTTGCATACAGATAGAGACTGTTATAACAAACAAGTGATAAAAGTTTCAAAGCCATATGTCAAACAGTGTACACAAAATATGAACTAGTACAAAAAACTTAACCAAGATTTGTAAGTTAAAAGGGGCCATAATTCAGCAAAAATCCTTGATGGAGTTATGTACTCTTGCCTAAAACTGGACATGGTGATGGTACACAAGTGTTGCAAAGCGTTATCTCAAAAGGTTTTGTCAAAATATGAACTGGTACGAAAGACTTAACCAAGATTTGAAAGTTAAAAGCGGCCATAATTCAGCCAAAATCCTTGATGGAGTTATGTACTCTTGCCTAAAACTGGACATGGTTATAGTACACAAGTGTTGAAAGTTTCAAAGCGTTATCTCAAAAGATTTTGTCAAAATCAAATCTGTTACGAAAAACTTAACCAAGGTGTGGTGAGTACGATAGCTCTACTTATTCTTCGAATAGTCAAACTAAAAATGAAGATAAGAGCTAAAAATTAAGATAATGTCGTTTATCCCTAAGTACAACCTTCACATTGGACAAGTTTAGTGAAAATAGTGTTGCCATTTCATAGATCTTGTTAACAAAGTGGAGTAAAAGCAGAACAATATAAACACAACTATAGATGTCGAGATACTGAGATATTTCTTACAATTTTTCACGAAAATCTACTGGTCTATCTATTTTCTTACTGCTCTGGCAGCCTCTATGTGCTATAAGTGTAACCATTGGAACTGAACTAAAAAGGACTTGTGTAATGATGATGATGCTACAGACAAAATCCATCCATTCCACAGACAGCTGTCTCTATCTTTAGCTTAAGTGGTTAATACAAGGAGTCATAAACTTAATCAAAGTCATAAAAATCCAAATAAGGGAGGATAAAACAGAGTAAGACAAATCAGCAGCCAGATCATTACAATACCAGTACAATATGCTCAATGGACAACTAGCCACTTACAGCTAGATCATTACAATACCAGTACAATATGCTCAATGGACAACTAGCCACTTACAGGCAGATCATTACAATACCAGTACAATATGCTCAATGGACAACTAGCCACTTACAGGCAGATCATTACAATACCAGTACAATATGCTCAATGGACAGCTAGCCACTTACAGCCAGATCATTACAATACCAGTACAATATGCTCATCGGACAGCTAGCCACTTACAGCCAGATCATTACAATACCAGTACAATATGCTCATCGGACAGCTAGCCACTTAAAGCCAGATCATTACAATACCAGTACAATATGCTCATCGGACAGCTAGCCACTTACAGCCAGATCATTACAGTACCAGTACAATATGCTCATCGGACAGCTAGCCACTTACAGCCAGATCATTACAGTACCAGTACAATATGCTCAATGGACAGCTAGCCTCTTACAGCCAGATCATTACAGTACCAGTACAATATGCTCAATGGACAGCTAGCCACTTAAAGCCAGATCATTACAATACCAGTACAATATGCTCAATGGACAGCTAGCCACTTACAGCCAGATCATTACAATACCAGTACAATATGCTCATCGGACAGCTAGCCACTTACAGCCAGATCATTACAATACCAGTACAATATGCTCATGGGACAGCTAGCCACTTACAGCCAGATCATTACAGTACCAGTACAATATGCTCATGGGACAGCTAGCCACTTACAGCCAGATCATTACAGTACCAGTACAATATGCTCAATGGACAGCTAGCCTCTTACAGCCAGATCATTACAGTACCAGTACAATATGCTCAATGGACAGCTAGCCACTTACAGGCAGATCATTACAGTACCAGTACAATATGCTCATTGGACAGCTAGCCACTTACAGCCAGATCATTACAATACCAGTACAATATGCTCATTGGACAGCTAGCCACTTACAGCCAGATCATTACAATACCAGTACAATGCTCAATGGACAGCTAGCCACTTACAGCCAGATCATTACAATACCAGTACAATGCTCAATGGACAGCTAGCCACTTACAGCCAGATCATTACAATACCAGTACAATGCTCAATGGACAGCTAGCCACTTACAGCCAGATCATTACAATACCAGTACAATATGCTCAATGGACAGCTAGCCACTTACAGCCAGATCATTACAATACCAGTACAATATGCTCAATGGACAGCTAGCCACTTACAGCCAGATCATTACAATACCAGTACAATATGCTCAATGGACAGCTAGCCACTTACAGCCAGATCATTACAATACCAGTACAATATGCTCAATGGACAACTAGCCACTTACAGCCAGATCATTACAATACCAGTACAATATGCTCAATGGACAACTAGCCACTTACAGCCAGATCATTACAATACCAGTACAATATGCTCAATGGGCAAAAAGCCACTTACAGCCAGATCATTACAATACCAGTACAATGCTCAATGGACAACTAGCCACTTACAGCCAGATCATTACAATACCAGTGCAATATGCTCAATGGATCATTACAATACCAGTACAATATGCTCAATGGACAACTAGCCACTTACAGCCAGATCATTACAATACCAGTACAATATGCTCAATGGACAACTAGCCACTTACAGCCAGATCATTACAATACCAGTACAATGCTTAACTGACAACTAGCCACTTACAGCCAGATCATTACAATACCAGTACAATATGCTCAATGGACAACTAGCCACTTACAGCCAGATCATTACAATACCAGTGCAATATGCTCAATGGATCATTACAATACCAGTACAATATGCTCAATGGACAACTAGCCACTTACAGGCAGATCATTACAATACCAGTACAATATGCTCAATGGACAACTAGCCACTTACAGCCAGATCATTACAATACCAGTACAATGCTCAATGGACAACTAGCCACTTACAGCCAGATCATTACAATACCAGTACAATGCTCAATGGACAACTAGCCACTTACAGCCAGATCATTACAATACCAGTACAATATGCTCAATGGACAACTAGCCACTTACAGCCAGATCATTACAGTACACGTACAATATGCTCAATGGACAACTAGCCACTTACAGCCAGATCATTACAATACCAGTACAATGCTCAATGGACAACTAGCCACTTACAGCCAGATCATTACAATACCAGTACAATGCTCAGTGGACAACTAGCCACTTACAGCCAGATCATTACAATACCAGTACAATGCTCAGTGGACAGCTAGCCACTTACAGCTAGATCATTACAATACCAGTACAATGCTCAATGGACAACTAGCCACTTACAGCCAGATCATTACAATACCAGTACAATATGCTCAATGGACAACTAGCCACTTACAGGCACTCAACTGAGAAACAAGTTCTACCTCATTACCTAATTCTAATCTTGTTTGGCCTTCTTTCAGGTGTTGTCTTATTTCTTCTTCATCTGTAATCTGAAAACATTTAAATATTTTCATATATTACATTTGAAACAAGAGCTGTCAGTGGACAGTGCGCTCGACTATTTTCAGTGCTTGATAGTATAATATAAGCTATGAGTAAAACTATAACATTACAATAAGCATATTCTAAGTCGAAAAGGGGCCATAATTCAGTCAAAATGCTTGATAGAGTTGCCTCCTCCTTTTTACAGACTGGGGTCATGCTGGTAAACAAGTATTCAAAATATCAAAGCAATATCTCAATGGACTTTGAAAATATTTGGGGTGGTATGCAAACTTTAACATTTATTCTAAGTCGAAACGGGGCCATAATTCAGTCAAAATGCTTGATAGAGTTGCCTCCTCCTTTTTACAGACTGGGGTCATGATGGTAAACAAGTATACAAAATATCAAAGCAATATCTAAATGGACTTTGAAAATATTTGGGGTGGTACGCAAACTTTAACATTTATTCTAAGTCGAAAAGGGGCCATAATTCAGTCAAAATGCTTGATAGAGTTGCCTCCTTCTTTTTTCAGACTGGGGTTTTGATGGTAAACAAGTATACAAAATATCAAAGCAATATCTCAATGGACTTTGCAAATATTTGGGGTGGTACGCAAACTTTAACATTTGTGTGACGCTCACGCTCACGCCGGGGCGAGTAGAATAGCTCCCCTATTCTTCAAATAGTCGAGCTAAAAACCACTTTCAGTTTGTATTTAAAACAGTACTTTTGAATTATCCATACAAGTGTCATTACAAATTTTCTGCATCTCTATTCCAATGCTCTTCTGTGTTCTCTACTACAAGTTTTTGAATATATATATTTAATACCAATCCCTTAAAAAAGCACCTTTGCAAAATTTTCTATTTTTTCTGGGGGGTGGGGGGAGGGTACTCTTACTTTTTCTGATAGGTAAATACAACTGTTTGTTTGTAAATCATTTATAGTTAACCACCACGTAGGATCTTCTACAGCAGAAATTCTCTGTCCAAATAATAGTTTATTAGTTCTTTCATTGCAGAAATTCAGTAGCGAAACAATAATTTTAAAATAAAACAAGAGCAGCAGGAAGCCTGTCTATGGTAAATAATTTTTAGTATGAAAGTATGCAGTGGTCTTGACCTAATGATCCCCTAAAATAATGAGGTTCACTTACTTATCCTAAGAAGTTAAACTGCTAAAGGTCCAAGTATTCTCTCATTTATTTATTGATACAAACAATTTTCAGCCCAAACACAACAGAGGACTTTGACCTCATGACCCTGAACAAATAGGGTTCTACTAATATAACACGCAATCTTCCTGTAAAGACTGTCAGCCATATGCTAAAATAGTCTCCAGTCTAAAAGTCACTGTAACCTTGACCTTTGGACAACTGTCCCCGAAAAAGATAGCAATCATTAGTGACTACAGGCAATCAGCCTATTAAGTTTAATGGCCATAGGTCCAAACATTCTCCTGTTACTGTTGAGAACAGTCTTCAGTCTTGAAGTCACCTTGACCTTGACCTTTGGCCTTATGGTCTACAGATGTACTAACAAACAGACCAATCAAATGAATGACATAAACAACACAATATACCTTCTCTTCTTTTTTGGATGACATGTTAATATGAATCCTTGTAGCAGAGATTTACCTCTTTATTTTTCTTGAACAGTCTTCTGGCCTCTTCTCTTACATATTTTTGTTCCTCTCCATCACTACCTGGGTTACCAAGTGCAGATTCCCATTTGTATGAAAGCCTAATAATATGACGATACAAACTTAGCACTTCCTTTCTTAAAGCCATTTCTTAAACTTGACAAGTTCACATTTACATCTTCTAATTCAGGTTTCCAATCTTTATACAGACCTGAAACATTAAAGTATATTAATATTAGTTGCTTACCTGAATACCTGTGCAGTACTTTACAGGATGCCAAAAAAAATGTTTTAGAAAAGAAAGTAAATAACCCAAGCCCAGCTCCAGTGGGGAAGGCCTGTGTGGCTGAAAAGGGACCTATAGTGAAATTAAGACTTCAAAATGCACCACCAAAGACCACCTAGATTTCTATCATTTCCAGAGGGAGACCCCTTGACCCCCTTAAGGAGGGAATTACTCACTCCTGCACCTACCCTAGAGCTTGAACAACATTGGGGGTTTACCAAAATGATGTGAGGTTGTTACATGCCTTGGTCTCTTTCTGCATCTAGATTAATCATATTTAAGTACTCAAAACTTAGACCCAAAAATGCGCCACAGGCAACCATTTCATCACTTTATTTCTAAAAATTTCTAGGACAGACCCCCTGATCCCTCTCAAGGAGGGAGTTACCACACCTTGAACTGCATATGGGATTCTACCAAGTGTTGTCTGCAATGCAGTTATCATATATCTTCGTGTCTTCCTATGCCAATGGTAAATTAATAATATCAGGGATACTCGCCCCATCCTGTACCTACCCCCAGTTCTTCATCCTAAACTTGTGCCACCACAGTAAATAATTTATGGATCTAGAGCTGTAATCTAATATGAATACAAATTTTCTTGTAGCTTGTTCTCTTAACAAAATTACAATGCAAACTTTGTGTCAATGACTCCCAAAAGTATGGTATTCATCAGGGCAGATGCTTTCTTGTTGAGAACTAATATTACTGGTACCTTCATTCACCAGACTGGGGAGTTTGTACAAAGTATACTTTCAAATTTGTGAACAGATGGCTCTTTGTTTACAGGCATACAGACAAAAGTTCAACGTAATCATTTTTATGACAAAGTGACAAATTAACTGATACCAATTTTTACAACTAACTGTCAAAATTTAAAAGCTATCTTTAAATGCCATGTGGCAGCTGTAAAAAGTCTCCCCATACTTGGATTCAGTGTTTTTATATTTTCTGGTCCTTTGGGATCATGGAGTCCATTCAGTATCACTGTAATAGAGTTCCGCTTAAGCCGGTGCTCAGGGGCATAAGAGTTGTTGCACATTTCATTACCTGTCATAAACAGATTCATTCAAACCGAGTTTGCTAATATTCTTCTTGGTTGCATTCTGTGATCCTAAAGGATTTTCATATAAATTGTTATGGTGGCAGACCACCACTGACTAGCATTTCACTAGGAACTATTCAACCCTCTATTTTCTTTCGATTTTTTCATCAATTTATAGTCACTGTAGTACTTTCACAAGAAGTAGGAAATAGTTATGTTCTGTAAAGTTGCGTAAATCTGATCTAAATTGGTCATTTTTTATATGAAATAAGGAATGCTTTGAATTAGTGACCTTTAAACTATACCAAGAGTTAGTTCAAATGGAGGGAAACTCTTTTAATTGCTGTCCCAAACAAGAGTGTCTCCAGGTCATAATCATTATTATGGTTGATCTACATCTGTACAACCAAATACAGGCTGTTCGCTTTAGCCAATAAAAGCTATATTTTCCCTTAAATTGTTATATTTTCCCCTTGGAATCTGTAACATGCACAGTGAATATGTTTATGAAAGTCTGCGTCTATGTATTGGATATTCCTCTTTTTGGTGTTTATAGCAATATTTTCCCCCTACAAATAGCCAAAGATACTTATGAAAATTTAAAAAAAAATATCTTGCACATAATTTCATATGAGATGATCTGCTATTAATTTTGATCTGAAAATACCATTTTTTTTTATTATATTTTTTTTTTATTTATAGAATGATTCAATCTTCTTGAGTTCTGGTACTCGTCTTCTACATTAATTTACAAATGCCGTTTACCTTTTTCTGGCCACAGGCTGGTATTGATTTCACCTTTACTTCCTGTAAATATCTTGGGTGAAGGTCATTTAACAGCTGACTAAAACTGTACATTTTGATTGGTGGATGAAAAATTCCACAGGTTTTTTCAATGGAATAGGTAAAATTTTCTTAAGGGCTGTGCAGGTGCTCTGAGCTGTATTGTTAGATAGATAATCTGTTGCAAGACTCATGTGGAAATAGCTTACGTCATAAACCTGAATCCCCTCGTTAGTGAAACTGCGGTAGAGTTCGACTACAAACCTGCCAACTCTGCCATGAAGTGATCTCCCATAAACAATTTACAGTCAACTTGTCCCTTAGTAAACTTGTGCCCCAGTCAACTCATCCCCATTTTGGTCATTTCATATCCCTTGACGATTTCAAAAATGGTCATTTCGTCCCCCACTTTTTCAGTCTTATTTTTTTTGTCAAAGTTTCCTAGATTATGATTAATATAATTATGATGTAAAATATGTGTTCTGTAAAATGTGTTCAAAATAAAAAACATGAAAATTTTACTTTAAAAACTTCATTTTGTATTGCTTAATAAATACCCGATCGTATGTAAAAGTGCAGAGTGCATGCACGTTTCATAGCTTAAACAGGTCCCAGAAAAGTAACAAATTAGCTAAATCTGGCTATATATAACAAAGAACTGAGATCTATGCACGTTTGATAAACTGGAAGTGATGGCGTAACATCATTTATCTGGAAAACGTACTAAGAATAAAGCATGGAATCAGCCGACAGAAATGAAAATTATTTAATGAATAAAAGGCAACCTTCCACTAAATTTATCACAATGGCACTGTTACTATCTTCCTAAATGCAAAATATGATATTAAAAGATCTGACACATGAAATAATTCAAAATAATGTCTGAAAATTAGCTTGAAATGTGCGGTTCACTTTAATCATGATCAGATATCTCAAAAATAAGCACATGGACCTATACATTTTATTTTACCAAATTATAGACCATATATTTTTTATGACTGAGAAGTTTCATTGAAGTCTAGGTCTAGACATTGTATGAAAATTTCACGAAAATGTTATTAAAGTTGCAATTTTCCCATATAGATCTACTCCTATTACGAAAATTGCGTGAGGTCCAAATTTTTCAGTGTAGCCAAAGAGCTATAAAAACTTCTTTGTCCTAGCAAAAAATCAAGCACACGGCCCTCTTTTTTATTTTTGCTGAATTTTCTAAGAAGTGTTTCATCAAATTCTACACTTTCTACATCAGTACACTTCTGGTGTTTAATGTACGGCGAACTTGCCCTTTCCGAACCAGTTTTTATTTTTTTATCGTTTTACTTCGTCAAGTTTATATTTTAAATATAAATTTCATCTTAAATGCTGGACAAACATGTCATGATCAAAATAACGTGAAAAGAAGTTCGAAACAAAACATTGTTTGTAACAGATTTCTGTAATTGATCAGACTGGTACTGTGCGTAATCTGGGTCACACTCGCCTATTCCGAATCACCACAAATGAACTGAAATGGTTTTCTTATTACTATCCACAACAACATAAAACTAACATCTTGAATCGAAAACTGAAATTATATATGTTAGGAATAGAAATAATCGTATTTAAGGCCAATTAAATGACTTAAACGATAGGCATGACATCCTTCTCTGGCATTATTGAAATATGTTGTTTTAAAACAGTCATGTGGGCGGTCTTGTCCTTCCTGTGAATAAAATAGTCACATGGTATAAAAATACCTCTGCTTTTTTCTTTAACATCTGGCCATGGGTAAAAATAATAGCATAAATTAATATTTTGGACACAATGAATCGGCATTTTTTCTGCAATCCTTAAACAACATGCAGCAGAACAGAACTGAAAATGTGTGATTCTGAATAGGCACAATGTATGCGATCTATATTTCCTCTTTGGGCATCTCAATGGTCAAGTTGTTTTTAATGTGGGATGTATGACTGGAAAGAGCGTAAAATGTCCTTCTTTTTAATCTCCCTTTCGTTTCATTTCGTTAAAAAACTAGAATGCAAGCGCTTCTTGAATCTGACATTTTTGTTTACATTCGTCAGATTTCCACATAAGATAAAATAAAGCATTTGGACAATGTTTCAAATATGGATTATGTAAGAATAACTTGAACATTTACCAGCAATGAATTATTAGTGTAATGCATTAGATATAAAACCAAAACATAGCTTACGGTTTTTCTTGATGTATTTGCGACAGCTGCTTAAACAGTTAAACGTTTAGAACATATTATATGTGGTCACTTACTAAGGCACTTTGAAAACCATTTAATACTCACAGATAGAAATCACGGTTTCAGGTCAGGATACTCGACAGAAACTCAGTTATTAGTAACTATGATTGACTTATTAGTATCTTATGATAAAAAATGCCAAGTGGATATAGCAATATTAGACTTTTCTAACGCTTTCGATACTGTTCCACACGATAAGTTATTGCAAAAACTAGAAAATTACGGTGTCTGTGGAAATTTACTACACTGGCTACAATCCTTTCTGAAAGATAGAGTTATGAACGTTGTCGTAGAAGGTGAACACTCGGTTAGTGTAGATGTTGAATCCGGAGTTCCCCAAGGTACAGTCCTCGGTCCCCTTATGTTTTTATGTCACATAAACGATCTTCCAGATTCCGTTAAATCTACAGTACGCCTGTTTGCTGATGATTGTTTATTATACAGACCCATCCGTTCACATAATGACTATCTTCTTCTACAGAATGATCTACACACACTAGAAAAATGGGAGAACTTATGGGGCATGAAATTTAATGCCAAGAAGTGTTATATTTTGTGTCCGCCAGAAGTCAAATTTCTTCTACTAGCTAGACAGAACCCTAGGAATTATGCCCAAGACTGTAGGAAACTTGCATATATTTCACTTGTCCGGTCTACACTTGAGTATGGGTCAATTATCTGGGATCCATACTATGTTAAGGATATCAACTCCCTGGAGAAAATTCAACGCCACGCAGAAAGGTTCATTTTAAAAGACTATCACTCCAGAGAAGATGGATGTGTTACTGACATGTTACAAAGACTCAACCTGGACAGCCTGCAAGAAAAAAGACAGCAGGCAAGACTAATTTTTATCTATAAAATCATCTGGGGTATGGTGTCGGCAATCAACAAGACCAGTTATTTAACACCAGTACTTAATAAAAGACGTATACATCCTAAAATTATAAGTGACAGCATCAGCTCAAACATCGTTGAAAAATTTTGCTTTAACCACTCAAACTGTTTCAAAGTAAATAACACCAACTCAGATCAATACAGACATCCTTTTTCTATTAAGGCAGTGGACTGGAATAAACTGAAAGACAATATTGCGTGCGCAGAAACAGTAGAGAGCTTTAAAACAGCTCTCACACATCGTTACTGAACGACCGCACTCACCCCGACGCCTTATACCAGAAGTGGTCCTGCGTCGTATACCCTACAGAGACGTTTGGAAATGAGTCAATTTACACACTGGTTCGGAATAGGCGAGTTCACTGTATAGATTTCATATTAACCACAACTTTTGATTAACAAGACATATCAGATCAAATGAATATCCACATAAAGTTATGTTTTAACCTTGTAAAAGCAACTGTCAAGCGCTTATTTATGTCAAATGCACGTGTTTACTGATGTCCTTCCCAAAGCGGAAGTTTACAAACTGTCAAAGTTGGACATGCGCAAATAATTCAACATACGGGTTATCGTAATGGCTGCGCCCATGGGGAAACAAAAGTACAAGAAGTGAACCTAAATAAATTGGAAAACCCTACAGATACACTCCGAGAGACAACAAAGTTTAGATTATGTCTAAAAGTAGGGTAGCAAACGGATCGGTAAATTCACCCAATCGGCTAGATTTGCAGGTAAACTCGGTAGTCTACGATATATTTTTTTTTTGTCTGTTGGTAAAAATGTTTCGAATGTTATACAGGTCTAGGATATTGATGCGTTTATTGACATTGTGTAAATAAACGGTCAAGCCATAATTAAAAAAAAGGAAGTGTCTAGCTGTCCAGCAATATTTGTGTTAAGAACGCTAGTAAAGGTAAACTTTACCATCGCTTTGAGAAACAGGGTTCGGTCCTCGGGCCTCTCTTATTTCTTATCTACATCAACGATCTACCTGACTTTCTTAAACACTCTTAAGTTCGACTCTTTGCTGATGACACGGGTATCTACCTTTCTCTGACTGTCTCTTTCCATTCAAGCCTACTTACAACAAGACTTACAGCAACTGAAACTCTGGGAAACAAAATGGGACATGAAATTCAATCCGTCTAAATGCCAAGTATTACATATCACTAAGCATAAAACACCCGTACCAACACAGTACTTTTTACACAAAACTGTCTTACAAACAGTACCATCTGCAAAATACCTTGGCATAACTATATCACACAACCTTACATGGAATGACCACATTGACAACATCAGCAAAAAAGCAAATCAAACATTGGGTTTTCTTAGACGTAAAATCAAAGTGCACTCAGAAGGGTTAAAATCACAAGCAAACAAAACACTCGTATGGCCCCAGCTGGAGTACAGTTTCACTATGTGGTCCCCCCACTCTGATTGATCAGCTTGAGTCTGTGCAGCACAGGGCTGCACGCTGGGCCAAGCGTGATTACGGCCGTACATCCAGTGTAGACAACATGCTGACTTCCCTAAATTGGCGACGCCTTGCACTCCGTCGCATTGACCAGCGCCTGGTTATGTTTTATAACATCTTGGATAACCAGGTCTCCATCCCACTACCGGACTACCTAACACCCAATACTAGATCTTCCGGAACCGGAACCACTCATTCCCAGGCATTCGTTCAAGTATCACCCTCATCCAACTATCATAAATTTTCATTCTTCCCTCGTACAGTATATCATTGGAATGCCTTGCCTTCAGATGTTGTCAACTCGTCTGGGCCAGTGTTCAGTCAGGCTGTAACAGGGATCGAATTTAACGGTCGCTAACTCGCAAAATTCGAGTAAGAATAAAAAAATGCGAGTAGAAAATCATGGCACTCGAATATTTTTGCGATCACGTTCGAAAATCGGGGAATTCGCTCAAACTGTCCTTTTCTCTTTAAAAACTCCTTTCGGGCAGTTAATTTACCGATAATCACGTGACTGCTTCTAGACGCTTGTCGCTTTATACAAAAGTAATTATCGGATATGTAAGTAAGCGTCTAGGCAATATTTGTTTTCATTTTGGACGTCTGTAATTTGCAAAGTTCTGTGAAAATGGAGAGGAAATAACATGTTTCTTGGTGCAAAAAAGCCCGCGGAGCTCGAAAATGTTAGCAACACTACCAACAGTGACCTGAGAAAAACTTAAAAGATCAACGTCAAGCCAAAAATCCAAAGAACCATTGAGTACTTTGGTTTGTATCGTACTTACAAAACCAGAAAGTCCCAAGCCTGTCCGGACCGTGAACTTTTATATGAAACCAAACAACAACAAAACAACTTGAATTTAGCACGTAAACAGCTTTTAAATAATTGCTAGTTGAACCCATCATTTTGCTAGTGGAAAAAAATGGCACTAGCAAAAATTTGCTAGTTGGAAAAAAAGTTAAATTCGATCCCTGTGTAAGCCAGATTGAGCACATCCCACCTTAAATACAAAGGTCTGCCCTGTTTTTAACCATTCTCCTTTTTGCTTTTTACCACTACCTTTTACTCGTTTAACATTCTTGCTAAAGTCTAGGTTTGACTAAATGGAAGATAGAGAGTGGGAGAGATAGAGAGAGAGAGAGATCAGTAGTATAGACTAATGGAAGTGTCTAGCGGTCCAGTAACCGAAATCTAGCCTGCGTCCGGTAATAGATTTCCTGATGGATAAGTAATACCTGTATATACAGTCCAAACTGGCCTTACGGTCACCTTGAATAAGCGGTCACCTCACTTTAACGGCCAGTTCAATTCCCCCCGACGAAAATCATTCTTTATTTGCCCTTGATTGAACGGTCACCTGGCCAATGCGGCCAGCGGCCAAGTAATTTCATCCCAAATGTAAAAATTTACCCCTTTAAACGGTCATTTGCAAAACTCTTAGTCAGGCGTGAAAGTTCAATAAACATAGCTGGAAATTCCAGTATGTCGAAAATGCACTAAAATTAGATAACCTTTGACCTCATGTTCAGCGGAGATTGACGAAGTGTTTTCGTCGTATATCGTTAACCAATCAGAAAAGATTTTACGTCTATGCAACACATGTGCCATAAATTATCTATAATTAGGTCGGCAAATGTATAAATGTGTTTTGATGTAATATGTTTGCAAATTAACTGTAAATTGTTGTTTCTGTAATCCAAAAGGTGATGAGAAGTTTGTCGGCAATTAAAGTAAATCAAAGGCGCTCCATTAAAAGGAAACTTACACGTATTGTTGTAATAATGAATAGACGTGATTTTGAGATGATCCTAACTAAAGTGAAATTTCAACATGCTGTTTTGTATCACTTATCAAAAGTTTCTGTCAATGATAACATCAGATTTAATTGTTTGAATTCATGTTGGAATACAAAAATGACTTCTAAACGGGACTGCAAGTGCCTTACTCCTGAGGACCGTGTTAAATGTATAAAATTACTCGAGTCGGGAAAAAGTTCACGTGTTGTGGCTGCTAAGATGGGTGTTGGACGTACGCAGGTTCAGAATGTTTTAAAGCGTAAAAGAGAAATCATGGAGGAGTAAGAATCAAATGGGAATTTATCTCTGAAGCGGCTGAAGAGAGACACTGAGTACAGTGATATAAACAATCTAGTGTACCGTTGGTTTTTGGATGCCACTGCAAGGTTATTCCCGGTGTCAGGACCTCTGATCCAGGAAAAAGCAAGGACTTTTGCTCAGGATTTAGGGTTAACGTTTGTTGACTTTAAGGCAAGCAATGGATTGTTAGAATCTTTTCTTAAGAGAAATAACATTGTTTTTAAGACTCAGTTTGGTGAATGTGGTGAGGTCAAACGTGACACTGTGTCTCAATTAAAGGAATCCATTCCGTCAGCCTGTGAAGGTAATGCTCCTGAAAACATATTTAATATGGATGAGACTGGTCTCTTCTACAAAGACTCGACTAAGTCTACTTTCTTCAAGAAGGGCGAGACATGTGCTGGGGGGGGAAACGATCCAAACAGCATATAACAGTGGCACTCTGCACATCTATGACTGGTAAGTAAAAGAATAAAACGAAAATGATAAATATAATTTGTGATAAGGAAATGAAATCAAAGAATGTACTTCGTACAATCTTAATATCAATTAGTTTCCCAAACCAAAGGATTTTAGGTGTCATACAGAAGCAAACAGTCTTGTTTTAAAAAGTGCGTTCCATAATCATTTACATTAATTATTATTCCTTATAAATGCACACTTTTAATTTGTTTGATTTTTTTTAAATGCACAAATAAGCAACTGCAAATATGGTGATGTACAAAATGTACACAAGTTTATCTTTTTATGTCCCCGAAGGGAGGCATATTAGTTTTCAACTGTCCGTCCGTTCATTCGTTTGTTAGTTCGTTCGTCACAACGTTAACTTTTTGCATGAAGGCACTTTACTCGCAAACCACTGCACCCAGGACCTTCAAACTTCACATCAGGGCTCGACACTAACGCTGGTCCGCTGGTCCGAGACCAGTGCTTTTCAGGGAGGACCACTAACTTCTCGAACCTGTGTGGTCCGACGGACCACCGAAAATTACAAGCAAGTCAACATTGAATTGTTCACGGTACTGCAGTTTAAAAATAGAATTTGGTTTTCCCCGTGTATATTTTTTTGAAATTTGGAATGCCCGGATGTAACACTGGTACTAAATCCCGGGAACGGAACACGATAACTTATCTATCTGCTTGAAGTATTCAGGGGTTCCACTAGACCCGAAAACCCAAGAGTCCCAGGACCCTTGGGCCCAAATTTTGAAGGGTCCTTTTCCAAAATACAGGAGTCCTGTCCCAACACGTCAATATAATTTACTATATTTTTTATTCAGTAATACGTAGATCTTTACCTAAGAAAACAATAAACCCAAGATCATGTTACAGTATAATAAAAATGTCAGTCTCAGATCACATAGTCTCATATTGTAAACTAATATTTAGCAAAATTCATGTTATTTTAATTAGGTTTTTCTTCAATATTTCATTTCATATTTAATAACAGAACAGTGCTATAACACTCTAGAAAAATGTATCCAAAATGTACTATCCGAATACTGTTACACTTTCAGAATGTCATCGGAAAGAAGTTTTTGCTCAGTCTATTTGGCAAACTAAGCTAAATCAGCGATAGTTCCTCAAATAATGATGCTACTTATCATAAAAAACTGCATTGAAAGTCAGGTTTTTTTTTAGGAATTTTGGAAATATGCATATGACATCGGGTGTAATTAGACCCGTGAATGGACATAATTTCTAAACTTATTTTTGCTTTCGAAATTCATCAAAATTTGTGAAGTTTCTTGTTGAAATTACGATATGATCACTAAACAATGGTCTAATTTAAAGTTGGCATGAAAAAATCTTGCAGGGCACTTTTCACATGCTCGGTAATCAGCTGCTTACGATAATTTAATAATTGGCGCCTTTTTTGACAGTACACAGGATTCGCTTTATCAATTAATTTCAACACTTCATTGATTTCTTGTTACCTATGTGCACTCACCGTGACGTAACTTGCTGATAAAAAATCAGCGAGGCATGTCTACAGGAGAAAGGGCGGGATTTAGCAGAGATCAAAGGCAGGAGAGCATGACCGCGAGTGTTTATTTTGAATACACGTGTCTATCGTGGAAAAAGTTTTACTGAAGGAAATTAATGATACGAGAAAGGATTATCAAAGGAAAATGCCCCCGGGTCCCGAAGGACGCACAGGCAAGTATTCTGCCGGGTCCTTTGAGCATCTTTTGAAAATCTCCCGGGTCTGGACCCGGGGTCCCGGGTCAAATGGAACCCCTGAGTATTCATTTACGAACTATTGAGGTATCAGTACAGTATCCAGCGTTCGGTAGAGCCGAGGTTCCAGATTTTGACCCGCGAAAATCGAGAAAAACTCGTATCTGACTCGCACAGAAAATGCCCCATGCGTCGGCGTGACCCGCGGAAATTTTCTTTGATTCGTCTCGAGTTCGAAAGTTCTGCCCCTGTGCCAATTAAAATCCCAGTGAATTTAAATATTGTTTGCCGCCATAAGCGGAAGTATGGCAGTAGGCAGAGCGTCGTATATTAATTAGCTACTGACATATGTCAATTACGCCACGCGCCAACTGACACGTTGTCATCTCGCGGTTTGTATTTAGTGCCCGTCATTATCAAAAGTGTTTATTGGTCAAAAAGTTAAAAGTTAATTGATAAACAATGCAAAAAGCAGCCTATTATCGTGTTTGTACAACTTGTTAATTAGCAGTATACAGCTTCTGCTGTATTGTTGTCTTGCCGATTATTACTGAACAACAAATTGGATAACGAATTTCATTTATTTTATGTGCTTGACACGTTTATATAAGCCGATCGGCCGTTACGATCTATAGCATTTTATTTAATTTATTATCATTACCGAGGCTTTGTTTGGGCAAAAACAAATAAAAATTCTTTTAATAAGCAAAAATTATAAGTATTCAATAGGTATAAAGGAAAAAAAAGAAATTTATAACACGTATTTTATCAAGAATTTAATGTTACTTTTGTTTTCCATATTTGTCACCCGTTTTCACGGCCGTGATTTTCGGACATTCTTAACGAGATTTTCTAGTGCAATCTTAATGAAAAGTCAATAAAAAGTCTGTATTTAAGAAAAAATGACAACTGTTGCAAAAAAAAGCTCTAATTTTGAAGCATTTTTCGAGAAGAGGCACCAAACCCCACCCACTTAAAATATGAATTGCTGAAAAAATCATCTTTATTGACATCTTTATTTTAAATTTGATTTTCAAAATTATTTTTAATAATTAAATGGAAGATGTTTATCAAAATAATAATATAAAAATCACATGTTTTGCAGTGTTTGTAAAAAGTACTCCATGAAAGAAGAGGGGGTCTCATATGTTACTGGTTGCGTTAACTTAAAAAAAAACCACATCCACATCTAGGTAGGACCACCTGAAATTCTGTCGGACCATCAGTTTGCAAAAGCTGCTGGTCCTTCGGACCACCACTGGAAAAAAGTTAGTGTCTAGCCCTGCACATACTGATAGTACTTATTGAGTATACCACCCCTACTGACTTTGGGGTCACCAGGTCAAAGGTCAAGGTCACAGGAGCCAACGTTAACTTTTTGCATGAAGGCACTTTACTCGCGAACCACTGACCCAGGACCTTCAAACTTCATATGTTGATAGTACTTATTGAGTACACCACCCTTACTGACTTTGGGGTCACCAGGTCAAAGGTCAAGGTCACAGGGGCCAACGTTAACTTTTTGCATGAAGGCATTTTACTCGCGAACCACTGCACCCAGGACCTTCGAACTTCACATGCTGATAGTACTTATTGGGTACACCACCAGGTCAAAGGTCAAGGTCACAGGGACCAATGTTAACTTTTTGCATGAAGGCACTTTACTCGCGAACCACTTCACCCAGGACCTTCAAACTTTACATGCTGATAGTACTTATTTAGTACACCACCCCTACTGACTTTGGGGTCACCAGGTCAAAGGTCAAGGTGCTGCGGGAGCATTTGTCACCATTAGTGACAGCTCTTGTTATTTTTTATTTTTAAATTGTTCTTTTTGTTTAATGTTAGGTGAGAAGCTTAAACCTGTAGTCATTGGCAAGTCAAAGAAGCCCCGTTGTTTTGGCTCCGTTTCAGTGGAGAGTCTGCCTGTAACCTACTACAACAACAGGAAGGCATGGATGCTGACCACAACCATGGTAGACTGGCTTAAGTCCGTTGACAGGAAAATGCGTGCCCAAAACCGCAAAATTCTGCTCTTTCTTGATAATGTTCCAGTTCATCCAGATATAACACTTAGTAATGTCAAACTTCAATTCTTTCCTCCAAACACAACATCATTGCTGCAACCAATGGATGCCGGAATTATTCAAACAATGAAGCTGAAATACAGGAAACGCCAAATGCAGCATGTTCTCATGGAAATGGACAAACACACTGCCAAAACTGGTCCTCAGGTGCTAAGGGACATAACTGTGCTTGAGACAAAGGAAGTGACAGTCATAAAATGTTTCAAGAAATGTGGCTTCGGTGTAGATAGTGCTCTACCGGTAGACAGTACTTCCAGTGAGAATGATTCTAGTGATGACGGTGATCTTGATGATGATTTTCCTTTGGCTGTTCTTAAAATGGCCCAGGAATTGTTTGGTTGTGATATGCCGGAATTAATAAAAATTGATCAGGACTTTGCCACTTGTGACAATAACATGACTGACTGGGACCGCCCAGCTCAGGAAATTATGAGAAGACATGACACAAGAAGAGGAGTCAATCAGTGATGACTAGGATGAAACACCAGCACCTGTGACTGTGTCTTCTGCTGAGGCAAGTGATTATCTGGTAAAACTTAAACACTTCGCTCTTACCTCATGTCAGCAGGACATGTTAGACTTGTTAATGAAAGCTGTGGATTTATTTGTGAAACATAGTGTAAACACTAAAGTTACTCAAAGTAAAATAAGTGACTTTTTTAAGTGAAAAAATGTGTAAAACCTGCGATTGTGATTGCAATCTCCTTACTAGCAACTCTTAAATTAGTCGGTATAGGACAGTCTAACTAGTAGACTGGCCCTGGCGTGATGCGCACCGACAAAATTATTACCTGTAGATTAAACTACCAGTACTCATGTATGTAATGACGTTTGTATGATATTGACTTTATTATTGAAAAACTGTTACTGTTTGGTATTTCTTTTTGTATATATGTACGTAAAATGATGATGATTCTTGTGATGATGATATTGACCAGAATTATTATTGAAAAGAAAACAATGAGGAACAATATAATAAAAAGTAACTGTTTTGTATTTCTTTTTGTATTTATGTATGTAAAATGATGATGATGGTGGTGTTGCTATAACACAACAATATGAATTCTACAAAAAATATCCCCAAAAATAACAGCAATATCTACACCTCCGTTAAGTGGTCACCTGCCTTAAGCAGCCACTTTTACCAATTCCCTTGACTGGCTGCTTAAGACAGGTTGGACTGTACCGGTTAGGCCATAATAAATTAATTCCTAGATTATCATCCCCGCCCGCCCCCTCTTTTTTATGCTGCCCCGACCTATTTTATTTCTCTCTCAAAAAAAAAAAAATGTACGAACCGCGATAGGGTCCCGTATATTTGTTTTCATGCTGCCACAAAATACCATTGATAATGCGGTTTTTTTTTTTTTACAAAAAAAACCTGGGACCAGCCCCGACACACAGGTATAGACGACTTTCCAACTTCAAACCAAAACAAATTCGCCATTTTGGTAAAGGGAAATTGCTCTCCGCGCCTACTGTCTACGCTAAAATCTAAGATTGCCGTTACATTCCCGTACAAGATCGAGTAGTTTAAACCTTATTTTTCTTTCAAACAAAATTAATTTCATATAAATTTAAAAGTATTTTGATGAAAGTAATATTAAAAATCACAAATATTAGGATACTTATAAAAAAAATGGAAATTATTTTCACCGAGATCAAACTGTGAACAACAAAATTGACACGAGGTGACATGCTAATTGACGATAATTACAGCCAGGTTATTTGATCATAACAAAAGACTATCACACCTTTTGTTATTGGTTTGAATTGAGAAGCTCATGTCATTTTGAACGATACCATTCCGAAATATTGAAACAGTTGCTTTCTATCTATTCAAAATATTTAATTAAAAAAGAAAAAAACAAAACAAATATAACAATATTTTTAGTCGTCCCACCTCTCCCGCTCCCGTCGGGTTTCTCCCGATTCTGGATGTAAAACCCGGTCAACCCGATAAGAAGTCCAAATCTCCCGATTTAAAAAAATCAAACAACGAGAAAAAAAGATTTAATCCTTTACAAATATTAATCCTCGCTAATAACGAATCTGTGAACAACAGTTTTCGGACATTTTCACACCTATTTACCCCTGTTGATTATTGTTTATTGCATGATATAACGAATTCCAGACGTTTCACCCCCAAGACTTTTCCTCCCCAAGACATTTCACCCCCAAGACATTTCCTCCCAAGACTTTTCACCCCCAATTTTACAAACCCTAGACTTTTCACCCCCAATTTTTAATATAGTGAAAATTTGAAATATTTTGTTATTTGATATTTAAAATCTTTTTAGCTCACCTGAGCACAAAGTGCTCAGGGTGAGGTATTGTGATCGCTCACCGTCCGGCGTCCGTCCGTCCGTCCGTCCGTCCGTCTGTCCGTCCGTCCGTCCGTCCGTCCGTCCGTCCGTCCACACTTTCCTTTAAACAACATCTCCTCCTAAACCAACAGGCCAATTTTGATGAAACTTCACAGGGATGTTCCTTGGATGGCCCCCTTTCAAAATTGTTCAAAGAATTGAATTCCATGCAGAACACTGGTTGCCATGGCAACCGAAAGGAAAAACTTTAAAAATCTTCTTCTCAAAAACCAGAAGACCTAGAGCTTAGATATTTGGTGTGAAGCATTGCCTAGTGGACCTCTACCAAATTTGTTCAAATCATGACCCAGGGTCAAAATTGACCCGCCCCATGGGTCACTTGATTTTACATAGGAAAATCTTGAAAAATCTTCTTCTCAAAAACCAGAAGACCTAGAGCTTAGATATTTCACATGTAGCATTGCCTAGTGGACCTGTACTAAAATTGTTCAAATCATGACCCGTGGGTCAAAATTGACACCGCCCTAGGGATCACTTGATTTTACATAGGAAAATCTTCAAAAAATTTCTAAAAATAAACCAGAAGGCCTAGAGCTTAGATATTTCACATGTAGCATTGCCTAGTGGACCTTTACAAAATTTGTTCAAATCATGGCCCCCGGGGTCAAAATTGACCCTGCCCCAGGGGTCACTTGATTTTACATAGGAAAATATTTAAAAAATCTTCTTCTCAAAAACCAGAAGTCCTAGAGCTTAGATATTTGACATGTAGCATTGCCTAGTGGACCTTTACTAAAGTTGTTCAAATTATGACCCGGGGGTCAAAATTGACCCCGCCCTAGGGGTCACTTGACTTTACATAGGAAAATCTTCAAAAGTTTTCTAAAAATAAACCAGAAGGCCTAGAGCTTAGATATTTCACATGTAGCATTACCTAGTGGACCTCTACAAAATTTGTTCATATCATGACCCCCTGATCAAAATTGACCCCGCCCCAGGGGTCACTTGATTTTACATAGGAAAATCTTCAAAAATTTTCTAAAATAAACTAGAAGGCCTAGAGACTAGATGTTTGACATGTGGCATTGCCTAGTGGACCTCTACAAAATTTGTTCAAACCTTGCCCCCCGGGGTCAAAATTGACTCCGCCCTAGGGGTCACTTGATTTTACATAGGAAAATCTTTAAAAAAAATTCTAAAAATAAACCAGAAGGCCTAGATCTTAGATATTTGACATGTAGCATTGCCTATTAGACTTTTACAAAGTTTATTCAAATCATGACCCCTGGGGTCAAATTGACCCTGCCCCATGGGGTTACTTGATTGTACATAGAAAAATCTTCAAAATTTTCTAAAAATAAACCAGAAGAGCTTAGATATTTGACATGTAGCATTGCCTAGTGGACCTCTACAAAAAGTTTTCAAATCTTGTTTTTAAAGTTACTTAAAGAATATTTCAACTATATTTTCTCATAATTCTTTTGATTGATTTCTATTATGATCTTTTGACCTTGAAGACTTGTCCTTAAGTGCAGTGATAACAGGTGAGCGATATAGGGCCATCATGGCCCTCTTGTTTATATATTTTTGTATAGGTTGTTAGGGCATTTATGAAGATAATTTGTTACTTTACGAACCATAATTCTACAAAATATACACTGAATTTAGGGTAACATACATGTAGTCAACTTAATTGATCTTTTTAAATCTCAATTTGTTGAGACTTCTTAATGATGATTTTTTTTCTATGTTATTTGCAAAATAAATGAATTTTGACAGATTCAGTAATTCCTTCCTATTTTCCGTAGACATCAGATTATCAGATTTACAGAGTAGGCCATCTACAGTAATATGGTTTTAAACATTTTCTTCGTAATTTTTTATATAACGGACATACAAGAAGAAAGTGATATTCATTTTCTAAAGAATTAAGATTACAAAATTTACATTTTATATCATTATGATCCGTGTTGTTATATCTACCTCTTTCTATTTCAAAATTATGTTATGATAATCTAAATCTACTAAGAGCAATTTCAAATTTTTTATCTTCAACTATATTAAAGTATTTTTCAAGATTAAAGGAATGTTTAAATCTACTATAAGAGAGTAATTATTGAGAATTGTTAATGTAAGCATATCAAGTTATTCTCTGAAGATAAAGAATTACTGTTACTATCTTGACTTATCCATATATCCGACAATCCCAGGTTTTCTAACAGCATTTTTATTTGAAACGCCCAGTTTGAATTATTATATGTACAGTAATGTTATTGTTTGCATCATACAACATATGATAAACTCTTTTTTGTAGTGAGTTTTCATTCGAATTCAGTAAACGGAACCAGTAGCTTACCATATAATACTAATTATTTATCTTTTTTTTCTTATTCTATTATACTTAGTACGCATGCTTGTAAAATTAATTCTATTTCCCTCATTTTTGTCTTTCACATGTATTTCTTCCTCTCTTGAAATTATTTTTTGCTATATATGTAACAAGATTCATCAAACCACTTTGACTTATTAGATAATCAAGAATTTGTTATTATTTCAATTTATTGATATAACTTGAACATGTACAGTTTATCATTATAAGGACAAAATATACTAAAACATGCAAGAGAATGCTGCCAATTAATTAACAGTTGATAGACTTAATTTATCTTACAAAAACTAACAATTTAGTTGTCGACAACAAACGATGCGCAATATAAACAATTTTATATAACATTTTTTCCACAATAGATTTATTGCTTATTTCCTATTCAAAATCAGCATAATATTTGGACAAAATTAATTTAAGTCCGAAAATCCCAAAACTTTGTTTTAATCAGCCAAATCATTAATCTTCTAACACTTGATTGACTTATATAATTTATTTTTTCACAATATAACAAACAAGACAAATGGGTCAATTTTTTATTCAATCTTATTTTTTACCATTGATAATTTATTGTACAAAATTTGGAAATATTTATATATTTCTATACTATGATGTAAATTATTTGATAGCGGCTTTTAGCAATGTATTTTTTTTTTATGTCACAACACTGTTAATTGATAGCAAACTTTCAAACCTTGAACAACAAGGCTAATTTTAACATCAATAAAATATTTTACTTTGTAGTTATTATTATCAAATGTAATTTTATTTTTTTCAATCACTGAACTTCAAACAAAGGGATTAAAATATTTTTTAGTTTTGTAATTATTATCAAAAGTACCTTTAATCATTAAAGTCACATTTTCAATCGTTGAACAAACAAATGGATTAAAAGATAACCTGGTAAATAACTTATGTTTAAAAGTTTATGGTCATCTCTACTAACAAACATCATAATTTTTTTTTTTTTAATGTATTAACCTAATTATAATACATATGGAATTTTCATAACTATACAACCCCCTCCCTCCAAAAAAAAACATTATAATCATATTTAATATTATAATAACAAATAGGGGGTGAAAAGTCTTCATATGCTATAAAACACCAGACTTTTCACCCCCAAATTGGGGGTGAAAAGTCTTGGGAGGAACAGTCTTGGGGGTGAAACGTCTGACACCCGATATAACAAAGCCAGGTGTTGATTAATGTGTCACAACTGAAACAGGTATTTAATTTTTCTATCAATAATATCGATTGTAGGACATTTGCCCCCCAGGACATTTGCCCCCCAATGAAAAAATGAACTGCTGGACATTTGCCCCCCAGTTGAAATGGCAGATAGGACATTTGCCCCCCATTGCTTATTATTGGAATGGACATTTGCCCCCCAATATTTTTGTCCTATATGCCAGTATATATAACTGTATTTTTGGTTGTTTTATTATCATAATTACTCTAAAAGGCAATTTTCAGTAAAAAAAAAGTGTTTTATTGATAATAATTTGATAAATATGTTAATTACTTTCAGGTGTTAAGGTAAATAATAGCCTATTATTGAGTAATAAAAGTGCTCATAACTCAATTACAATCAAATTTAGATCAGAAAACATATTGGTCCTACCTTTTTCTACAAGTTTTTGAAATCGAAAGTAGATTACCGCGGTGCCGATTTTGATAAATATTTCTCTTAAATAATTTTAGTAAGAGAAGATGTCAAGGTAAATATTAATATCAGGTGCTGTTAAATGCTGTTAAACTGTCTTTGCATCATAATAGTTTGTCAAACACATCTTTAAATTGGAGATATGGGCAATGTTTACAAAAGCGTAACAGTATCCGGACAGACAATTTTGGATATCCAGATTTTAAAATAATTTTACTAGTTTTATTTTCGAGGAAACTAAGTGGGTTCATCAAAGACGCAGGTCAATCCAGTTCCTAAATAGAATGTTGAATTGTTGATAAACGTAATATGAGAGTAGAAATGAAAGTCAACAAGTTTGTTTTTACTTTATTCTATTTTTGCCATTTGACTTGACTTGTACTTTGGGGTTCAATTTATGTTTAAATAGCTGTCATTTTGAATATGTAAGGCTTCATTTTGTGAGTTTTAACTGAAATAAATCTCATGTTAAATAAATTGATGAAAAGGACCATTCAGCTGAAATCCTAGGAGTCTGTATGTACACTTTTGCTAATTTCAAGAGTCAAAATTCCCGGTCCGGATAGTTGTTTTAAAAATAAAAAATAAAAAATAAAATTCTCCCCCCCGCCCCCTTTTTGACCAAAATTTGGATGATAATCTAGGAATTAATTTATTATGGCCTAATTTACTAAAGATATTGATACTTATCTGTAAACAAAATTTTGTGTGAATACATACTAAAGATTATTTTAATTGTCTCGAATAAATCACTGCATTATTCAGCCAATGAAACAAAATCAATAATGGCGAGATCGCCATGACGTCACTCATTAAAATCTACCGGGTATTCATCTGGTGGCAGGCAAAACAATTTTTTTATGGGATCGGAATTTTTAAATTTTAACAACTTTTTCACTGGATTTTCCAAATTAAAACATTTCCTGAAATGTTGTATTGTAAATATTTCATGCTATTCTGAAAAAAAAATATGTTAAAACTAAATTAAACACTTAGAGGTCAAAGGATACAAGAATGAAAACTTTGTCCGGAGCATTTCTTCTTTGTGCATAGAGGGATTTTGATATAACTCATCACAAATGTTCACCACCATGAGGCGGAGTGTCATGCGCAAGAACCAGGTCCCTAGATCTAAGTTCAAGGTCACACTTAGAGGTCAAAGGATACAAGAATGACAACCTTGTCCGGAGCATTTCTTCTTCATGCATAGAGGGATTTTGATATAAATTGGCACAACTGTTCACCACCACGAGACGAAGTGTCGTGCGCAAGAACCAGGTCCCTAGGTCTAAGGTCAAGGTCACACTTAGAGGCCAAAGGTCAGATACAAGAATGACTTTGTCCGAAGCATTTCTTCTTCATGCATGGAGGGATTTTGATGTAACTTGGCACAATTATACACCATCATGAGAGGAAGTGTCATGCGCAGTTCCTTTCTTTAGAATTACTTCCCTTTGTTGTTACTATAAATAGCTTATATTGTAACTTCTTCATTACTAGTCGTAGGGAAAAATCGAGACCACTTTTCTGTAGTACAACATGCATGCTACATCCAATTTTGAGGTGTATTTTGACCAATCTCTACCTGGTAAAGATTTTTGTGTGGACTTACAATTTTTTTTTGGATTCTTTTTTTTTTTAGCTCACCTGTCACAAAGTGACAAGGTGAGCTTTTGTGATCGCGTGGCGTCCGTCGTCCGTCGTCCGTGCGTCAGTGCGTGCGTGCGTGCGTAAACTTTTGCTTGTGACCACTCTAAAGGTCACATTTTTCAAGGGATCTTTATGAAAGTTGGTCAGAATGTTCATCTTGATGATATCTAGGTCAAGTTCGAAACTGGGTCACGTGCGATCAAAAACTAGGTCAGTAGATCTAAAAATAGAAAAACCTTGTGACCTCTCTAGAGGCCATATTTTTCATGAGATCTTCATGAAAATTTGTCAGAATGTTCACCTTGATGATATCTAGGTCAAGTTCGAAACTGGATCACGTGGGGTCAAAAACTAGGTCAGTAGGTCTAAAAATAGAAAAACCTTGTGACCTCTCTAGAGGCCATATTTCTCAATGGATCTTCATGAAAATTGGTCTGAACGTTCACCTTGATGATATCTAGGTCAAGTTCGAAACTGGGTGACGTGCGGTCAAAAACTAGGTCAGTAGATCTAAAAATAGAGAAACCTTGTGACCTCTCTAGGGGCCATATTTTTCATAAGATCTTCATGAAAATTGGTCAGAATGTTCACCTTGATGATATCTAGGTCAAGTTTGAAACTGGGTCACGTGGGGTCAAAAACTAGGTCAGTAGATCTAAAAATAGAAAAACCTTGTGACCTCTCTAGAGGCCATATTTTTCATGAGATCTTCATGAAAATTGGTCAGAATGTTCACCTTGATGATATCTAGGTCAAGTTCGAAACTGGGTCACGTGGGGTCAAAAACTAGGTCAGTAGGTCTAAAAATAGAAAAACCTTGTGACCTCTCTAGAGGCCATATTTCTCAATGGATCTTCATGAAAATTGGTCAGAATGTTCACCTTGATGATATCTAGGTCAAGTTTGAAACTGGGTCACGTGCGATCAAAAACTAGGTCAGTAGGTCTGAAAATAGAAAAACTTTGTGACCTCTCTAGAGGCCATATTTTTCATAGGATCTTTATGAAAATTGGTCAGAATGTTCACCTTGATGATATCTAGGTCAGGTTCGAAACTTGGTCACGTGCGGTCAATAACTAGGTCAGTAGATCTAAAAATAGAAAAACCTTGTGACCTCTCTAGAGGCCATATTTCTCAATAGATCTTGATGAAGATTGGTCAGAATGTTCATCTTGATGATATCTAGGTTAAATTCAAAACTGGGTCACGTGCGGTCAAAAACTAGGTCAGTAGGTCTAAAAATAGAAAATTCTTGTGACGTCTCTAGAGGCCATATTTCTCACTGGATCTTCATGAAAGTTGGTGCGAATGTTCAGCTTGATGATATCTAGGTCAAGTTCATAACTGGGACATGTGCGGTCAAAAACTAGGTCAGTAGGTCGAAAAATAGAAAAACCTTGTGACCTCTCTAGAGGCCATATTTTTCACGAGATCTTCATGAAAATTAGTGAGAATGTTCACCTTGATGATATCTAGGTCAAGTTTAAAAGTGGGTCACGTGCCTTCAAAAACTAGGTCATTAGGTCAAATAATAGAAAAACCTTGTGACCTCTCTAGAGGTCATATTTTTCAATGGATCTTCATGAAAATTGGTCAGAATTTTTTATCTTTATGATATCTAGGTCACATATGCTCAAAAACTAGGTCACTTTGTCAAATAATAGAAATAACGACGTCATACTCAGTTCAACACTGGGTCATGTGGGGATAGGTGAGCGATTCAGGACCATCATGGTCCTTTTGTTTTTTTTTTTTTTAAAGATTAACTCCCCTTAGTTGTTACTATAAATAACTTATATCTTATATTGTAACTTTTTTTATAATTGACCATAGGCAAAAACCAAGACCACTTTTCTGTGGTACAACATAGATGTTAAGTACTTTCAAATTTTAGGTGTATTTTAAGGTCTCTCTACCTGGTAAGGAGGTTTTTTTTGTGGACAACAAAATTAAAATTCATTTGCAATACAGCAGCTAGGGTAAAGAAATTTGCTGTGACGGGCGTATATTGTGACATTCTGGCACTCTTGTTTTTTAAATGACATTTAATTTCAACAGTGGCAGTGTGATGTTCAAAACTTTTAGAAAAACAGTAGTTAAGCTTTCATAATTAATCCATTTTATTTCGAAATAATAGTCAAAATAAATTAATGAATTCCTTATGTTAAAAGATTTCCATTCATCAAAAAAATTATTTAGAAATTTTTGTTTTAAGAATTAGAGTTTAGGCCATCACTTGAGGATTTGCTAGCAGTCCGGTAATTGGACGACTAGTACGCAGACTAGGCGTCCGGTTACTGGATGGCTGGACACTTCCTAGACTGTAATAGAGTAGTTTTGAGTTTAAAACGTTTGTTGTTGAAATGTTTCAGTTGTTTTGTTGTTATTGTTGTCCTGAGACAAGTAGAAGTTTCAAAGATATGTAAAGATAAAATGTTGTGTCAGAATATTTGGTATGCACAAAGAGCTATAAAAATAAATAGATCAGCAACTTGAAAGGCATATAGAGCAAATCTCGCCAACAATCACGTGGGAACTGATAAAAATTTGTGTTGTGAAAAAATTTCTATCAGATCATTTGTTTATAATGATGATGTTGTTTTTGTCGAGCCCGCTTGCAGTGAGCTGGACTTAGTCGCCACTTTTGGCGGTTTGGTGTATGTGCGTGTGCATGCGTCGGTCCGTCAGTGCACGTGTCCGTCCGCTTTTGTCCCGACCATAACTTTAACATGCATGGACCAATTTTGTTTATATTTGGCATGAATGTTAACCTCAATGAGAAGGTGTGTCATGCGCAAACCCCATGTTCCTATCTCAAAGGTCAAGGTCACAGTCGGAGGTCAAAATTCAAATTGAAGTTTGTCTGGAGCATTTTTTTTAATGCATGGTGGGATTTTGTTGTAATTTGGCATGAATGTTTACCATCATAAGACAGAGTGACATGCGCAAGAACCAGGTCCCTAGGTCTAAGGTCAAAGTCACACTTAGAGGTCAAAGGTCAGATACAAGAATGACTTTGTCCGGAGCATTTCTTTTTCATGCATAGAGGAATTTTGATGTACCTTGGCACAATTGTTCACCATCATGAGACAGAGTGTCTTGCGCAAGAACCTAGAATTACTTCCCTTTGTTGTTACTATAAATAGCTTATATTGTAACTTCTTTATTGCTGGCCGTAGGAAAAAATCAAGACCACTTTTCTGTAGTACAACGTGCATGTTACATCCAATTTTGAGGAGTATTATGACCTTTCTCTACTGGTAAGGATTTTTGTGTGGACTTCAGTCTTAGAGTGTTGTGTGCAACCCATAGTCCTTATGACAGCTGGTGGGCTCAACATGTTGCCCGTGGGCATCTTGTTTTTTAATGTTATTAGTATTTTCTACACGGGGAAGGAATGAATATATGATTGGAAGTCTGAGAAATCAACAGTTGTCATTTGAAAATTGGACCCGATTCGGTTTATTACTACCGGCCATATTGCCAGTGAAATACTTTAATAAGCATCTGTTGATTTGATCTCGAGTGATCAAGTCAGCAAACGCTTCAATAAGATAACACTGTGACACGCGCTTACGCGAGATTATCTCTGTTGCCATTCTGTGTATTTTAAACTTCTTTGGTACGGAGAAAGTACTAATGAGAAATTATAAGAAAAACTTATATAATATAGCAATAAGCATGCAGTGCTCATGCTGTCAATCGCCATTATCACCATTTGCGATTATTTTATTTAAACGGCGAATACTTTTTATTTTGGTGACAGGAACTGGCAGTTATTTTATTTAATAGCTGCATAAATAATTATGCCAAGTGAGACAATAACGCATGATCAGCTAGTGTAGAAAATTGATAAAGGGGACTGTTTATTACCATGTGTATTCCAAACACGTGTCAACTATGTTGATAACATTGCCTAAGGCAGTAGGATGCAGACAACAATTAAACCAGTTACAACGGGAATGCAATCTTACTAATCTAGCATTTAAGTCACATTGAACTGGCTGGCTACTTTTTGAGAAAATTTTCTAACGCCAACACAAATTTTCTTCAGCTCTATATTCGGCAGGTGACAGTTAAACCAATTTCTACATGGAGAGTAGATGACCTCTATTGATTTTGGGATCACTTGATCAAAGGTGAAGGCCACAGGGGCCATCCCGTCGGTCCATTCATCCCTCTATTACACTTAATTTCCAAACAATAACTGGAGAACCATTTGACCTAGAACCTTTAAACTTTATAGGATGAAAGGGCCTACAGAGTACATGACTCCTATTATATTTTGGGGTCACTTGATCAAAGGTCAAGGTCACAGTCTGAACATGGAAAACCGTTTCCAATCAATAAATTGAGAACAATTTGACCAAGAACCTTCAAACTTCCTAGGGTGATAGAAGTTACAGAGTAGAATGATCCCTATAGATTTTGGGGCCACTCAGAGTTCAAGGTCACAGGGGTCTGAACATACATGCCATAATTTTTCAGAATGTTTCCGGGATTCTGAGTTATAATTTCCGGGATTTTTACCTTTTGTCCGGGACATATAACGTGACATTGGTATTCGTTTTTTTTTTTTCATGCAAAAATATCATCATATTACCCGAGATAAACAATGTTCACTGGCTTGTATTATGTGTTGCAAATGTCGCCTAGCTTTCTAAGGGAGGTAAATACATGTACAGGTAATACACATCTATAGTTCGACACGTGAATTTATTGCGTTCCCGAGGTGAACAGAATTAAGAGGCTTACTATATACGAAGAATCAACCTATCTAAGGCTACCATATTTGATCTAGATCTTAAATGATTACAACCTTTTAAAATAATTATCGTTAAATTGACCGTTTTCAATAATCTCTTCCATAAAGGCTACATGCAGCTTTACCGCCAACGTGCAAAAAACAAAGAGATTTACGACTTTGTTCCTATTTTAAGTATCATAAAACAGTTATTGATTGCATAATCCTGTCAGTTCTTAATCAGGGTCATCATAATAACTGACTGTAACTTAATCAGTGTCATCAAAAGATCGTCGCGTGATCAAAGCGGGCTTAATCAACACGTGTCTCGCTCGAGGGCATGAAACTGATTAGGAATAAACAATGTGACACCGCGGACTGTTTATTGTGTAAAATTCAACAGTTTATAGACAAAAAACAAGTTTTTGGGGGGATTGTTTTTATTTGTTCCTGTATTTTTATTTTTCCGGGACATTTCAACCCTGTCCAGGACACCAGGACGAGTATGTAATTTCCGGGACAATCCTGGACAATCCGGGACATATCACATGTATGGGTCTGAACATGGAAAACCGTTTCCGATCAATAAATTTGACCCAGAACCTTCAAACTTCATAGGGAGATAGGACTTATAGAGTAGATGATCCCTAATGTTTTTTGGATCAGTAGGTCAAAGGCCAAGGTCACAGGGGCCAGAACATGGAAAACCGTTACCAATGCATAACTTGAGAACCACTTGACCCAGAACGTTGAAACTTAATGGGATGCTTGGACATGCCAAGTAGATGGTCCCTACAGCATTTCAGTCACTAAGTCACAGATTAATTGAAATGTCAAGAAGAATGAATATACAAACACCTTTGGTTTGTTATCAAGTTTGTCGTAAATTCTTAAATTTGCCTCTGTTTGGACATGCACACATTCAAATTTTATTTCATTCTACTTCCTTTAAGTTTCTGTTGTGAGCATTGTGAAGTTCTAACTAGCTTTTGAGCCTGCAGTGCTTTTTTCTGCCATTTCATTGCAGCAAACTATATTTCAATCATAATATTGATATAAGTTATATCATATAACACTAGAATATATTTTACTTGTAGACAGAACCAACACCATGCTGGACTGATGATTTGCCAGTGTGTCATCATTCCGGTGTAGGTTTCTCCACCAATCAGATCTATAGAGAAGATGGCAATAGACGAGAAGAACACGAGTTTGAGGATAAAAACTTCCACTTCAGGTGACAAATAATAAATTTTAAAGTATCATATGTGTACAACTTTCTCATGTAGCAATTGTTTGAACTGTTGTGAATATCAGGAAATGCCAATGATTTACTTACGGTTAGCCAATTGATTGATGCAGTTATTTCATCTGACTTGTATAGAGGATACATTTGGTCATAATTTTCTGTTGTATAATGGTACAGCTGGAGAATCAACATGCAACACTTTCAAAGGAATTAACTATCAGTAAAACGGAACATCAGCTTGCAATCCTTTCTTAGAAATTAACTATCAGAACAGCTGAAGTATCAACTGCAGTATTTTTTCTAAAAAATATTAAACTATCAGTACAACTGGAACATCAAAATGCATTCCTTCGTAAGATATGGCTCTTTGTTCAACTGGAGCATCAACTTGCATTCCTTCCTAAGATATGGCTCTTTGTTCAACTGGAACATCAACATGCAGTCCTTCCTAAGATATGCCTCTTTGTTCAACTGGAACATCAACGTGCAGTCCTTCCTAAGATATGGCTCTTTGTTCAACTGGAACATCAACGTGCAGTCCTTCATAAGATATGACTCTCCGTACAACTGGAACATCAACGTGCATTCCTTCCTAAGATATGGCTTTTTGTTCAACTGGAACATCAGCGTGCTCTCCTTCCTAAGATATGGCTCTTTGTTCAACTGGAACATCAACGTGCATTCCTTCCTAAGATATGGCTCTTTGTTCAACTGGAACATCAACGTGCAGTCCTCCCTAAGATATGGCTCTTTGTTCAACTGGAACATCAACGTGCATTCCTTCCTAAGATATGGCTCTTTGTTCAACTGGAACATCAACGTGCATTCCTTCCTAAGATATAGCTCTTTGTTCAACTGGAACATCAACGTGCATTCCTTCCTAAGATATGGCTCTTTGTTCAACTGGAACATCAACGTGCATTCCTTCCTAAGAAATGACTCTCCGTACAACTGGAACATCAACATGCTGTCCTCCCTAAGATATGGCTCTTTGTTCAACTGGAACATCAACGTGCAGTCCTCCCTAAGATATGGCTCTTTGTTCAACTGGAACATCAACGTGCATTCCTTCCTAAGAAATGACTCTATGTATAACTGGAACGTCAACCTGCAGTTCTTCCTAAGAAATGACTCTCCATACAACTGGAACATCAACATGCAGTTCTAAAGAAAATGACTCTTTGTTCAGTTGGAACATCAACGTGCTGTCCTTCCTAAGACATGGCTCTTTCTTCAACTGGAACATCAACATGCTGTCCTCCCTAAGATATGGCTCTTTGTTCAACTGGAACATCAATGTGCAGTCCTCCCTAAGATATGGCTCTTTGTTCAACTGGAACATCAACGTGCAGTCCTTCCTAAGATATGGCTCTTTGTTCAACTGGAACATCAATGTGCATTTCTTCCTAAGATATGGCTGTTTGTTCAACTGGAACATCAACGTGCATTCCTTCCTAAGATATGACTCTCCGTACAACTGGAACATCAACATGCAGTCCTTCCTAAGATATGGCTCTAAGATATGGCTATTTGTTCAACTGGAACATCAACGTGCTGTCCTCCCTACGATATGGCTCTTTGTTCAACTGGAACATCAACGTGCAGTCCTCCCTAAGATATGGCTCTTTGTTCAACTGGAACATCAACGTTCTGTCCTCCCTAAGATATGGCTCTTTGTTCAACTGGAACATCAACGTGCTGTCCTCCCTAAGATATGGCTCTTTGTTCAACTGGAACATCAACGTGCTGTCCTCCCTAAGATATGGCTCTTTGTTCAACTGGAACATCAACGTGCTGTCCTCCCTAAGATAAGGCTCTTTGTTGAACTGGAACATCAACGTGCAGTCCTCCCTAAGATATGGCTCTTTGTTCAACTGGAACATCAACGTTCTGTCCTCCCTAAGATATGGCTCTTTGTTCAGCTGGAACATCAGCGTGCAGTCTTTCCTAAGATATGGCTCTTTGTTCAACTGGAAAGTCCTCCCTAAGATATTGTGGCGACCTTGGGAGTATTATAAAATTTGTTTGTTTCGGTAGCGTAATATGGAGGTTTTCATTATTTGAAATTCTTATAAAACTGACATCAAAACAACACAAGTTTCCATTTCAATCATATTTTACTCTTGCAATGATTTAATCATCTATAAGATATGTAAAAGATTTAATTCTCCTCAAATATATCAACTGAATCATTCAAATCCAAATTTCAGTAGTCTACAACTGTATATCAGTAATACTATAATAAATATCAGTTAATTACCATAAATGCTATTTGAGGTAAAATCCTTTAATATTGATTGAACTATTCTTTTCAGTTCTAAAAATAGCCAAATGTAAGCCAAAATATTTATTAGTTAAATCAAATAACTAAATATAAGTTTCAGTTTTCCTGACTGTTCTGCCAGCTTCTGCTGAAATCTGTGCTTATATACCCTTCGCCCCCTCCCTGGCAGAATCCAGCGAGCGGCGTAAATATCACAGAAAAGCTCAGAATCCCGCAGGACTGCAGAATCTCCAGCAGAATTCCGCTGGATTCTGCCGGTAAATAAATCACACTTTTAAAGAAATCTTGAATGAAACATAATAAGATTTTACCCCAAATCAATGCACAAATACATTATTAATCAGTACCTAAAATATCATAAAGATCAGGGTCTTGTAAATTAATAAATCTTCACATGTTTTTGGATCAGTGGTAAATGTAAACAAAACATCCCAATGTTTACTACAGACGACCTACTTAGTGACGTAATTTACAGAGCGCCACCTACATTAACCAGTACACACTATACATGTCTTAAACATCCAACATGTGAAATAAAAGTTTACGGCTTAAATAAATGGATTTATAGGATATTAGGTAGGTAAACATTGAGATTTATCATTCAGCTTTAAAAGGATACAGACTATCCCGCATGACTATTTAACAGTAATGATTTAAACTCCTAAAACATACTATGTTTACATGTACATACCCCACCCATGTTCATAACAAAGCTGGAATTTCAACTTGCAAACATTTATACAGATTAATACATATTTCAGTATCAATACATTTGATAACAGTGAGACTAGGAAATACTGACAATACCTAGGGGTTACATTACCTCCCCTTAAATAAACTTTTTGTGTCCTCACAAACGCTTAAGAAAACGGTGCAGCTGATAGAAGTGTTATTACGGTAAATTTTTCTCAAATGTCTCAAGATACTGCAATCTCTGATATAACAATTTAACTTATCTTGTAACATTACTTACATCACAGAATAAAGGTAACTGATACATATTACAACAATATGTATCTATGAGTAAATAACAACAATAATTTTAAAATAACAGTATGATATAACAATTAGAAAATTTAATACAAATGTTTGTTAACATGTACTTAGTAATATAGTGAAATCAGGCAAATATAAGAATTAGCTTGATTAGTAATTTTATACTACCTTAAATAAACTTTAACAATGTTTGAGCAACAATATGGTTAAAATGTAACAAACTGTAACAAATCTGTAAGAACCATTAACAATTTTATTACGCAAAGTCTTAAAGTCCTAAATACTGGTAAAATCTCAACAGTCAGCATTTGCGTTAACAACTTATTAACCTTAAGTGTAAGCATAAACATAAGTATATCATTAAAATGTATCAGTACATTAATACCTGAAGACCACATAACAGATAACAAATATAATTGAACATCATAAAATACATTCAAGAGCATGCAGTATATCATAAAATACATCATTATGCAAATGTCAATTGTCAATTTTGCAATTGTTCAGCTAATATTCAATGTGTAAAGTAAGTCCATGGTAATTTACACTTAACCTTTAGCCTGCTGGCGGCAAGTTATTCTGCCTTTGCGACCAGTGCAGACCAAGATTAGCCTGCACATCCGTGCAGGCTAATCATGGTCTGCACTGTTCGCTATTCAGTCGGTAAATTTTCAGTGAACACCCCTTCAAATACTAAATGGTACTGCCCAAACTGAATGATGGACCAGTCCATTTTAGGAATTAAGCAGGCTAAAGGTTAAACATATTTTCCATACTACAAATAAAAAGCATTGTAGCTGTGCATTGGCCTTAATGCTAAATGCATAGGCTGAATCCTTATGTTTGGAAACTTGACTAGACAACAAGTGTTTAAGGATTTTGAATTTTCATTATCACCATTAGTATCAATACAATAATAGGTATAACATATATCCCATGAAGTTCACTCAAGTAAAAAAAATATGGGATTCATGTGGCATATGCACTACAGAGTAAAATTAATAGCAACGACAGCATTCACAATGTTAAATACATATAAACAACAACTGGTAATATATTTCATGAAAATTACAATTAATTACTGAACTAATTTCAGTGTGGCCTTCACAAAACAAGGGTTATCTTTTACCCTATAACAAACACAAGTTAGCATCCCCAAGTGTTTTAAATTCTGACCTGCCATTTCCTTTAGCATTCATGCTAAATACTATTAATGTTATTCATTTGACTTAAGATATCTCTATACAATAACACTTATAATTTCCATATATCATAGATATTTACTATTGGTATATTTAATACCATTATTCTGAAGTACATCCATAAATTTTATATCAGCTAAATACTGTATATCAAACTCTTGGTACATATTTGTATCACCTTACTTGTACAATCTGTATTTCATAGATGTTTTCCTATTAGTATGCTTAATATGCTATCGAGCTAAAATACATTCACTTGTCTGTAAATAATAATACCAGTAAGAAACTGTATATAGACTCTCAATACATACTTGTATTCATATTACTTGTACAATCTGTATCTCACAAATGTTTTACTAATTGTTAGCTAAAGTGAATAACTTTATACAACATCATGAATTTTGTTACAGTGAATTACTGTATAGATTCTCTTTACATACTTGTATTCATATTACTTGTACAATTTGTATTTCACAAACACTTTACTATGAATGTGCTTAATATGCTGTTAAGCTAAAGTACAGTCATTTGTACTCATCCATAAATAATATACAAATAACATACTGTATAGTTTCTCAATACATACTTGTATTCGTATTACTTGTACAATCTGTATTCCACAAACATTTTACTATTACTATGCTTAATATACCATTAAGCTAATATTTGTGCTAAACTATAAATTTTGTACCAGTAAAATACTTATTCTGAGATATCAATATTCATTTTACTTAAAACCTAATGTGTGTGTTTAGTCTGTGGTATGGCTGTTCATGAATGTTTGGTATTCTTATGTTGTGACTGTGCTTGTTCTTGTGAATATATGTAGGTTTCTGTGCAAGGTAATTTGACTGAAAGTATGGTCTGTGCGTGAGAATGTGGTTATCTGATCTGTGAGTGAGACTGTGATTGTCTGATCTATATGTGTGACTGTGATTGTCTGATTTGTGTGTGAGACTGTGATTGTTTGAATTTTGTGTGAGAATGTGATTGTCTGTCTGTGTTTGTTGATCTTTATGAGTTGAGAGCCAACATTTTTTGTCACACTTGTCATTCAGTACTCTAACTTCATTAACTAATTCACCCATTGCTAAACCCATCGTGTACATCTCTTTCCGAAGAAAGGCAACTTCTTCTTTAAACTTATGTATAGAAGAATCACTCTGTGGACAATCTGCACAAGATGATGATGACTCTGACAGAGTGTCTTTAACAATAAATACTGGACTCTTTGTTGGAGCCAAAACGGCATCCATGCATAGAAGCTGTGATTGAAAAAGGTGACGACTGGTACCCACCGAGAACTTCTTCAAGAATATTTTCCGTCTTATCAGATTGATGCTTCTTGTATCATTAATTTCTGCCATTGCTTGAGCAAGAAGATCTGCATTCACATTTACTTTATTGATACTAATTTTATGCCGATTTAGAAAAATTTTATCACTATCTTCTTTTGACAGTCTGATTATATCAGTCTCATTTGGCACATAATGGCACAGATTTTGAAGTAGACTGCTGTCCTCATTCACGGCTTCACCATTGGCAATCATGGCATTTACAGTTGCTTTATGTGACGGATAACATTTTGTATTGACATGGTTTTCCAGTTCCTTCTGGGAAGTAGTTACAAATTTACATATACTACAGTAGAATGGTACAGAGTCTATAGCTGTGTGTTTACGGTAGAAGTGTATTAATACTTTAGACCTTTCTCCTTGATATCTGTCATTCAGCTGGCACCTCTGACATTGATACACTCTGCCTCTGGTGTTTATTTCCATATTTCGGATTGGCCTTGTGTTAGGGAATTTACTTTCAGCCATCCTGAAAAAGATGACAGGATTTAGATATCATACTTTTGCCAACATATATTGATAACAATTTTCTGCTTACTGTAAAAACTATAGTTTCTCTGTGTACAATGCCATAAAATGTCAGTTATCTTTATTATGTCTCCCCCAGGAGACATATTGTTTTTGCCCTGTCCGTCCGTCCGTCATTCCGTCCGTCCGTCCGTACGTCACACTTCATTTCCGAGCAATAACTGGAGAACCATTTGACCTAGAACCTTCAAACTTCATAGGGTTGTAGGGCTGCTGGAGTAGATGACCCCTATTGTTTTTGGGGTCACTCCGTCAAAGGTCAAGGTCACAGGGGCCTGAACATTGAAAACCATTTCCGATCAATAACTAGAGAACCACTTGACCCAGAATGTTGAAACTTCATAGGATGATTGGTCATGAAGAGTAGATGACCCCTATTGATTTTGGGGTCACTCTGTCAAAGGTCAAGGTCACAGGGGCCTGAACATTGAAAACCATTTCCGATCAATAACTAGAGAACCACTAGACCCAGAATGTTGAAACTTCATAGGATGATTGGTCATGAAGAGTAGATGACCCCTATTGATTTTGGGGTCACTCCGTCAAAGGTCAAGGTCACAGGGGCCTGAACATTGAAAACCATATCCGATCAATAACTAGAGAACCACTTGACCCAGAATGTTGAAACTTCATAGGATGATTGGTCATGAAGGGTATATGACCCCTATTGATTTTGGGGTCACTCCGTCAAAGGTCAAGGTCACAGGGGCCTGAACATTGAAAACCATTTCCAATCAATAACTAGAGAACCACTTGACCCAGAATGTTGAAACTTCATAGGATGATTGTTCATGAAGAGTAGATGACCCCTATTGATTTTGGGGTCACTCCGTCAAAGGTCAAGGTCACAGGGGCCTGAACATGGAAAACCATTTCCAATCAATAACTAGAGAACCACTTGACCCCGAATGTTGAAACTTCATAGGATGATTGGTCATGAAGAGTAGATGACCCCTATTGATTTTGGGGTCACTCCGTCAAAGGTCAAGGTCACAGGGGCCTGAACATGGAAAACCATTTCCAATCAATAACTAGAGAACCACTTGACCCAGAATGTTGAAACTTCATAGGATGATTGGTCATAAAGAGTAATTGACCCCTATTGATTTTGGGGTCACTCCATCAAAGGTCAAGGTCACAGGGGCCTGAACATGGAAAACCATTTCCGATCAATAACTAGAGAACCACTTGACCCAGAATGTAGAAACTTCATAGGATGATTGTACATGCAAAGTAGATGACCCCTATCTATTTTGGGGTCACTCCATTAAAGGTCAAGATCACAGGGGCCTGAACATTGAAAACCATTTCCGGTCAATAACTTGAGAACCACTTGACCCAGAATGTTGAAACTTAATATGATGATTGGTCATGCAGAGTAGATGACCCCTAACGATTTTGGGGTCACTCTGTGAAAGGTCAAGGTCACAGGGGCCCGAACATTGAAAACCATTTCCGGTCAGTAACTTAAGAACCACTTGACCCAGAATGATGAAACTTCATAGGATGATTGTTCATGCAGAGTAAATGACCCCTAATGATTTTAGGGTCACTCTGTTACAGGTCAAGGCCACAGGGGCCTGAACATGGAAAACTATTTCCAATCAATAACTTGAGAACCTCTCGACCCAAAATGTTGAAACTTCATAGGATGATTGTTCATGCAGAGTAAATGACCCCTATTGTTTTTGGGGCCACTCCGTTAAAGGTCAAGGTCACAGGGGCCTGAACATTGATAACCAGTTCTGATCAATAACTTGAGAACCACTTGACCCAGAATGTTGAAACTTCATAGGATGATTGAACATGCAGAGTAGATGACCCCTATTGATTTTGTGGTCAGTCTGTTAATGGTCAAGGTCACAGTGGCCTGTTCATGTAAAATCATTTTTTGGAAATAACTTGAGAACCACTTGACCTACAATGTTGAAACTTTATAGGATGATTGGACATGCAGAGTAGATGACCCCTATTTATTTTGAGGTCACTTGATCAAAGGTCAAGGTCACAGGAGCCTGAACAGTGACTTGAGAACCACTAGGCCAAGAGTGTTGAAATTTAGCGGAATGACTGGACATGCCAAGTAGATGAATCCTATTGCAGCCAACCATCAGTGTCGCTTTGATTTTTGCTCCTGACCCCTATTGACTTCTTGCCTATAGGACTTTGCATTGGGGGAGACATGCGCTTTTTTTACAAAAGCATTCTCTAGTTTAATTTTGATTCTCTTTCATCCACTTAGGGACTGAATTTCCTCTATAAGGTTTTAGTTTATCATAGTGTATTACTTTGACATCATTTTTTGATTTTGACAACTGAAGGACATAATTATGGTCACTTAGTTTTTTCTGAATGAGGTATGGACCTGTATAAGGTGCTTGTAACTTTGTACATACAGACTCTTTTCTTCTTACATTTAAGTACCATACAGTATCACCTGTTTGATAAATATGAAATGCCTTATCCATGTCTGCCTTATCTGTTTGCCTTTTTGCACAGTTTTGCAAATTTTTTCTACATATCTCATCTGCCTTTTGCATTTTTTCTTTTAAATGAAGTACATATTGCCCGTATGATGATACAGTCGCAGCATTATTTGTTGTGCTGCCAAATGCTATTTCAGCCGGTAACCTAACTTCTCGTCCTAGCATGATAAGGTTTGGAGTTACTTTGGTGGACTCATGTGGCATTGCCCTATATGCTGCAGCTAAGCATCCTAAATTTTAGTCCCAGTCACTTTGACTGTCAGTTAAATATGCCCTTATCATTCTTGTAAGTGTTTTATTGAATCTTTCACTTTTTCCATTACATTTTGGATTTCTGGGAGATGTTCTTGTTTTTCTAATTTCGAGCAAACTGCATAATTCTGCAAATATTTTACTTTCGTAATTTGACCCTTGGTCACTGTGTATAGAAAGTGGACATCCTAACCTTGAAATTACTTCATTTAATATGACTCTAGCAGTAGTTTCAGCACTTTGATCAGGGATAGGGATTATTTCTACCAAACGTGAAAAATGATCACTTACAGTTAAGATATATCTATTTTTTCTAGGCGTTTCAGGCAGTGGGCCTAGTAAATCAGTGGATAGACGGTCAAGTATAGACCCTACTGGCATGCTACCAGAGTAAATAGTTGGGTTTTTTGAAGGAGTTTTGTTTGCACTACAATTGTCACATTGTTCAATCCATAAATTTGTATCTTCTCTTACTCCATACCAGTAATATCTTTGAATTAACTTTTCTCTTGTCTTTTTGCAACCTAAGTGACCAGACAATAGACTGTTATGCATTTGATACAATACATCTTTTTGCAAGTTCTTGGGTACTGTTAACTGCAAGAAAGAACCAGAATTATCTTTCTTATTAAATTTTCTCATTAATAGGCCATCTTTAAGGATCAAGGCATCCCAGCATTGAACATAATGTCTTGTAGCCAAACTTGCTACATTTAATATATCACCGGTAGGTCTAACTCCTACCTGAAACCATTTAATAACCTGACCTATATCACTATCATTCATTTGCATTTCGCGCAAATCTGTAAGACTGTACCCATTTGACCATGGAACATAATTTTCCATAAACTTTGTCTTGGACCTGGTATTTATCGACCGACATATTTTGTTAACTCTGTCACTACAAGTGCCAAACATTATTTTTATTGTGCCATATACAGAATGGCTGAGCCATGCTTCTATTTTGTTTTGTATATATTTTACCCAGTGTTTTAATCTACCCTTTTTCCATGTTCTTGACATTTCTGTGATTAAATACATTGATCTTTCTTTCTGACATAATATCTCGAACAGGGCTGAGTGAACCCAACAATAACTCGTCAACATGGAACTTAAGACTGTAAGTCCATAATTGGTAATGTTTTTTGCCACTAACGACAGTATTGACAGTAAGTGAGAATCCATGTAATGACTTGTGTGCAACAGAATTTTATTTGAAAACTGCTCATGGTGAAGATGCGTCTAGATATATAACTTTGTTTTGCGTAATCAGCATCCATATCAATTGCTCGCTTTTTGCATTTCTTACATGGGCCGCACTTTAAAACTTCTTCAGAATCAAAGTCACTACAGAGACAATCTTGGGGATTTGGGCACCTAGATAGACTATCAGCATTACTATGTTTTGACCCTTTTCTGTATTCAATACTGAATGAGTAAGCTGACAAAATTCCTATCCACCTAGCAATGCGACCATTGGGGTTTTTCATACTGAATAACCAGTGTAATGCTCTGTGGTCTGACCTTACTGTGAATTTGCGACCAAGTAGGTAGTGTCGAAAGTATTCAAAAAAGTATCTTATGGCTAATAGTTCTTTGTCAGTTACGCAAAAGTTTTTTTCTGCTTTATTTAGTGATCTGCAACCATATGCAATCACTCTTCCCGACCATTTTGTACTTGGCTTATTACAGCACCATACTAGTATTACATGCATCACAATCAAGTATGAATTCACCATCATGTGTTGGTAATGCGATAAAATTGGGGTTAGTTAATGCACCTTTCAATGTGTTGAAAGCTTCTTCACATTCTTTTGTCCACTTAAGATTACTATCTTTTTTTGTTAGTTCAAACAGGGGATGTGCAATTGAACTGAAATTTTTAACATATTTTCTGTAGTATGATCCCAATCCGAGAAACTGTTTTACTTCTGTTACATTTTCAGGCGTTTTCCAAGAAAGTACTTTGGCTATATTGGATGGGTCAGGTTTGATCCCATTTTGAGTAACTCTATGCCCTAGAAAAGTAACCTCAGTTTTTACTAGTTCGCATTTTTTAGGGTTTCAGTTTCAAGTTTGCCTGTCTAAACCTGTCTAATACTTCACGTAGCCTTACCATATGTTCGTCAAAGGTTTTACCATATACAATGCAGTCATCAATGTATATTATGCAAATTTGCCATTGCAGACCTTTAAGAGCAAGTTCCATAACTCTTTCAAATGTTGCTCCACTATTGACCATACCAAATGGTAATGATGTGAATTCATACAGTCCATGCTTTGAAGTAAATGCAGATTTGTATATATCACCCTTTTTCAGTGGAATTCGGAAATAACCTGATGTTAAGTCAAGTGTGGAAAATAATTTTGCGCCGCTAATGGAGTCGATACATTCGTCAACTTTCGGTAAAGGGAAAGCATCAACTTTTGTCGCCCGCCCGCTTAGCTCAATAGGTAAGAGCGTTGGTCTACGGATCTCAGGATCGCGAGTTCGATCCTCGGGCGGGGCGTATGTTCTCCGTGACTATTTGATAAACGACATTGTGTCTGATATCATTAGTCCTCCACCTCTGATTCATGTGGAGAAGTTGGCAGTTACTTGCGGAGAACAGGTTTGTACTGGTACAGAATCCAGGAACACTGGTTAGGTTAACTGCCCGCCGTTACATGACTGAAATACTGTTGAAAAACGGCGTTAAACCCAAATCAAACAAACAAACAAATCAACTTTTGTCACCTTGTTTAATAACCTATAATCGATACAGGGCCTGGTCGAGCCATCTTTTTTCTTTGTAAGAAATAGTGGTGATGCCCAGGGACTATTTGAGGGTCTTATAACACCTTGTTTAAGTAATTTGTCTATCGCTTCCTTCTCATCCCTTTCAAAAGCCAGAGGTACTCTTCTAAATGGTTGTTTAATGGGCCGTGCATTGCCAGTGTCTATAGCATGTTCGGCAAGATTTGTAAGACCTAAATCACTATCGTCTTTGGAGAATACATCTTGATATTCAATTAAAGTACTTGCAATTACCTCTTTTTGCTTTTGTGTTTTATTCTGTATTGACTCATTAAACATATCTTTCAAATGGTTTGGTATGCTAAGAGCTTCAGTTGTATTGTAATTTTGTGATGGCATATTTTTGCTATCGGTGCCAACTTTTCTTAACCCTGTTTTTTCTATTTGCTTGTCAAATTGTAACCGTCTGACTGAAAGAAAAGTCATCTGGATTTCCATTTTCATGTTCAACTAAAACAACTGGCTCTGAAGTAATGAATTCTGCTAACTCCAAGCACTGTGTCTTGTTTTATTGAAACATCAGTTGGGAAGGGGTTTATCAACCTTACTTTGACAGTGGGTGCATTATAATGTTGACAACACTAGATGCCATTAAAACTGAGTGATTTTCTTGAAATGCCTTTGCGGCTCTATAATCATGTCTGCCTGTATTCTATTATCATCCATTTCATATCTCTCAACAAATGCATCTGTAACCTGCTCAGTATGCCCTTTCATAACATAATGATCTGCCGAGGTAACTTTTCTCAGTTGTGTCTGAATAATGTAGACATTTAATGTTAATACCATCAAGCACTATTTTGTTCTGGCTTAAAATAATATCAGCCGGTTGACCATTTGACCCTTTAAGTATATCCATACCTAAGAGTACATCATCTTTGATATCAGCTATCATGACCTCTTTTTTGACCTTTCAGTTATCAATGTGAAGGTCAAGTTCACATTTACCTAAATAATTCAGTGGCTCACCCCTGCATGTAACAATCTACCTTTTTTGACCAATGGTGGTCTTTCTGAACTTTTTTTTTTATTGAAAACACTTTCTGAAACAACTGTTTGTTCAGCTCCAGTATCTACTACAAAGTTTACTGTAACATTTTGTATTTTGCCAGAAATATATATGCTATCTGATTGATAACCACGTCTGACTGGGTTCTCAAAAGTTTTGTCAAATTGGCCTATTTTTATCAGTTGGACTGTATCCCGGCCATCCAGATCAGTCCTTAACAGTTTAAATTTTGATTTACATTTTCATTGCCTGTGTAGTATGTGTTCATTTGACCTTGGCCTTGAGACCGTGTTATATCTTGACCTTGACCTACATTTGTACCATTATTTTGTGAACTACTACTGCTCTGTTCCCATTGTTGATATTGGTTCTGGCTTTGAGCAGTTGCTGCTTTAAATTTTGGGCAGTCTCTTTTTATGTGTGATGGATCTTTACAGAAAAAACAGTACCTCTTTGTTTGTCCATTTTTATAATGATATTTTGACTGGTACATATTTTGATCATTTCTTTTATTTTTGTACTGATTTACCTGGTTTGTTTCAGTTAATGCCTTTAATTCTTCCCTCACAATTTCGCGTAACTTTTTTAAGTCATTTAATTCTTTGTCTTGAGAGGGACTACTTTCTTTTGTTATAATCTTAGTTTTGTTTTTTCCAGGAATCATTCTTGCTACCTCATTCTCGTTCTCACTATCATCATTTTCATACACACTTCTAGCTCGCTCAGAAATCATAGATTTATGTTTAGTCTCTTGAAAACAAACCGTAAAATAAACTGCCTCATCTATATCTTTGGGCTCTTTGATAAATTCTACATGAAACCTTGCTTTATCATCTAGTAGTCCATCTAAGTATCTACGCAACAGGTCCTCTTGTCTAGTTTGTTTATCTCTTTTAGAGTGCGCTTTGTCATACAATTTCTTTAATTCTGCGGCATACTCTTCAACGGTTTCACCGTTTTTCTGATTTCTATGACTAAATTGTACCCAGAATGTTTTTGATGTTTCTACTACCCTAAATCTGTTTGATAGTTCTTTGCAAAGTGCTCTATAATTTGTTCTTGTATCATGAGAAAGTTGGCCATAGACGAAATCACCTGCTGGACCCTGTAACCTAGGTAATATTTCATCTAATCTTTCCTCAGTATTCCAATTTTGTCTACTAGCTACATCCTCAAACCTATTGAACCATACATTCCACAATTCTTTCCCTGTAAATGGGTGTAACTTGGGACTTTTTCTATGTTTTCTGTTTAAATGAACTGATGACCTTGATAATACATTCTCAGACTCTGTGTCTGTATCAGTTTCACTTTGTGACCTATTTCTGTCACTTTCTGATCTATATCTATGCCTGTTTCTGATGTGGGACTTTGATTTATTTTTCTGTCTTGATATATGGTTCTGAGTGCCTATACTTCTCAGTGTACTTTTAACTCTTCTGTTACATTCATAATGAGTTTTCTAAACTGGCTAACTTTAGCCTCAATATTACTAATACTTTGATTAATGTTTTTATTGTTCATTTGTTCTTGTTCATAATTGTGTTTATTTACTACATCACCCCTACTGTGGTGTGTAAAATCTCTGTGTGATTCTCTAGCATCACTGTAATTTTCTTCTAACATATCTAATTTGTTTGAATTTATATGAACATTTTGTCTTTCACTTTCATCAGTTTGTCTTTCACTCTCATGTAAACTATGGGAACTATCACCCTCTATCCCTTCACGAGCTCTGTGTCTCGTAATAATCATTTCTCTATCCATACTTTATCAGTATATTGTGTAAATATATATAAAAAAAATTTGAGAACTGTCAGTTCAACATTGTACACAGATATAACTAACACAATGTAAAAATATCTCTAAATAATGTCAGTAAAAATTTTTTTACCGCTGCCACCAGAAAGTTGTGGCGACCTTGGGAGTATTAAAAATTTGTTTGTTTCGGTAGCGTAATATGGAGGTTTCATTATTTGAAATTCTTATAAAACTGACATCAAAACAACACAAGTTTCCATTTCAATCATATTTTACTCTTGCAATGATTTAATCATCTATAAGATATGTAAAAGATTTAATTCTCCTCAAATATATCAACTGAATCATTCAAATCCAAATTTCAGTAGTCTACAACTGTATATCAGTAATACTATAATAAATATCAGTTAATTACCATAAATGCTATTTGAGGTAAAATCCTTTAATATTGATTGAACTATTCTTTTCAGTTCTAAAAATAGCCAAATGTAAGCCAAAATATTTATTAGTTAAATCAAATAACTAAATATAAGTTTCAGTTTTCCTGACTGTTCTGCCAACTTCTGCTGAAATCTGTGCTTATATACCCTTCGCCCCCTCCCTGGCAGAATCCAGCGAGCGGCGTAAATATCGCAGAAAAGCTCAGAATCCCGCAGGACTGCAGAATCTCCGGCAGAATTCCGCTGGATTCTGCCGGTAAATAAATCACACTTTTAAAGAAATCTTGAATGAAACATAATAAGATTTTACCCCAAATCAATGCACAAATACATTATTAATCAGTACCTAAAATATCATAAAGATCAGGGTCTTGTAACTTAATAAATCTTCACATGTTTTTGGATCAGTGGTAAATGTAAACAAAACATCCCAATGTTTACTACAGACGACCTACTTAGTGACGTAATTTACAGAGCACCAACTACATTAACCAGTACACACTATACATGTCTTAAACATCTAACATGTGAAATAAAAGTTTACGGCTTAAATAAATGGATTTATAGGATATTAGGTAGGTAAACATTGAGATTTATCATTCAGCTTTAAAAGGATACAGACTATCCCGCATGACTATTTAACAGTAATGATTTAAACTCCTAAAACATATATATTTACATGTACATACGCCACCCATGTTCATAACAAAGCGGGAATTTCAACTTGCAAACATTTATACAGATTAATACATATTTCAGTATCAATACATTTAATAACAGTGAGACTAGGAAATACTGACAATACCTAGGGGTAACAATATGGCTCTTTGTTCAACTGGAACATCAACGTGCTGTCCTCCCTAAGATATGGCTCTTTGTTCAACTGGAACATCAACGTGCAGTCCTCCCTAAGATATGGCTCTTTGTTCAACTGGAACATCAATGTGCTGTCCTCCCTAAGATATGGCTCTTTGTTCAACTGGAACATCAACGTGCAGTCCTCCCTAAGATATGGCTCTTTGTTCAACTGGAACATCAACGTGCTGTCCTCCCTAAGATATGGCTCTTTGTTCAACTGGAACATCAACGTGCAGTCCTCCCTAAGATATGGCTCTTTGTTCAACTGGAACATCAACGTGCAGTCCTCCCTAAGATATGGCTCTTTGTTCAACTGGAACATCAACGTGCATGCCTTCCTAAGATATGGCTCTTTGTTCAACTGGAACATCAACGTGATGTCCTCCCTAAGATATGGCTCTTTGTTCAACTGGAACATCAACGTGCTGACCTCCCTAAGATATGGCTCTTTGTTCAACTGGAACATCAACGTGCTGTCCTTCCTAAGAAATGACTCTCCATACAACTGGAACATCAACGTGCTGTCCTTCCTAAGATATGGCTCTTTGTTCAACTGGAACATCAACGTGCAGTCCTTCCTAAGAAATGGCTCTTTGTTCAACTGGAACATCAACGTGCATTCCTTCCTAAGAAATGACTCTCCATACAACTGGAACATCAACGTGCATTCCTTCCTAAGATATTGCTCTTTGTTCAACTAGAACATCAACGTGCACTCCTTCCTAAAATATGACTCTTTGTTCAACTGGAACATCAGCATGCATTCCTTCCTAAGAAATGGCTCTTTGTTCAACTGGAACATCAACATGCAGTCCTTCCTAAGAAATGGCTCTTTGTTCAACTGGAACATCAACGTTCAGTCCTTCCTAAGAAATGACTCTTTGTTCAACTGGAACATCAACGTGCAGTCCTTCCTAAGATATGGCTCTTTGTTCAACTGGAACATCAAGGTGCATTCCTTCCTAAGAAATGGCTCTTTGTTCAACTGGAACATCAGCATGCATTCCTTCCTAAGAAATGGCTCTTTGTTCAACTGGAACATCAATGTGCATTCCTTCCTAAGAAATGGCTCTTTGTTCAACTGGAACATCAACGTGCATTCCTTCCTAAGATATGGCTCTCCTTACAACTGGAACATCAACGTGCATTCCTTCCTAAGAAATGGCTCTTTGTTCAACTGGAACATCAACGTGCAGTCCTTCCTAAGAAATGGCTCTTTGTTCAACTGGAACATCAATGTGCATTCCTTCCTAAGAAATGACTCTCCATACAACTGGAACATCAACGTGCTGTCCTTCCTAAGATATGGCTCTTTGTTCAACTGGAACATCAACCTGCACTCCTTCCTAAGATATGACTCTTTGTTCAACTGGAACATCAACGTGCAGTCCTCCCTAAGAAATGGCTCTTTGTTTAACTGGAACATCAACATGCAGTCCTTCCTAAGAAATGGCTCTTTGTTCAACTGGAACATCAACGTGCAGTCCTTCCTAAGAAATGGCTCTTTGTTCAACTGGAACATCAACGTGCAGTTCTTCCTAAGAAATGACTCTTTGTTCAACTGGAACATCAACGTGCAGTTCTTCCTAAGAAATGGCTCTTTGTTCAACTGGAACATCAACGTGCATTCCTTCCTAAGAAATGGCTCTTTGTTCAACTGGAACATCAGCATGCATTCCTTCCTAAGAAATGGCTCTTTGTTCAACTGGAACATCAACGTGCATTCCTTCCTAAGATATGGCTCTCCGTACAACTGGAACATCAACGTGCATACCTTCCTAAGAAATGGCTCTTTGTTCAACTGGAACATCAACGTGCTGTCCTTCCTAAGAAATGACTCTCCGTACAACTGGAACATCAACGTGCTGTCCTTCCTAAGATATGGCTCTTTGTTCAACTGGAACATCAACGTGCTGTCCTTCCTAAGAAATGACTCTCCGTACAACTGGAACATCAGCGTGCTGTCCTTCCTAAGATATGGCTCTTTGTTCAACTGGAACATCAGCGTGCTGTCCTCCCTAAGATATGGCTCTTTGTTCAACTGGAACATCAACGTGCAGTCCTCCCTAAGATATGGCTCTTTGTTCAACTGGAACATCAACGTGCATTCCTTCCTAAGATATGGCTCTTTGTTCAACTGGAACATCAACGTGCAGTCCTTCCTAAGAAATGACTCTTTGTTCAACTGGAACATCAACGTGCTCTCCTTCCTAAGATATGGCTCTTTGTTCAACTGGAACATCAACGTGCATTCCCTCCTAAGAAATGGCTCTTTGTTCAACTGGAACATCAACGTGCATTCCTTCCTAAGAAATGGCTCTTTGTTCAACTGGAACATCAACGTGCATTCCTTCCTAAGAAATGGCTCTTTGTTCAACTGGAACATCAACGTGCAGTACTTCCTAAGAAATGGCTCTTTGTTCAACTGGAACATCAACGTGCAGTACTTCCTAAGAAATTACTCTCTGTTCAACTGGAACATCAACGTGCAGTTCATCCTAAGAAATTACTCTCTGTTCAACTGGAACATCAACGTGCTGTCCTTCCTAAGAAATGGCTCTCTGTTCAACTGGAACATCAACCTGCATTCCTTCCTAAGAAATGGCTCTTTGTTCAACTGGAACATCAACGTGCAGACCTTCCTAAGAAATGGCTCTTTGTTCAACTGGAACATCAACATGCATTCCTTCCTAAGAAATGGCACTTTGTTCAACTGGAACATCAACGTGCAGTTCTTCCTAAGAAATGACTCTCCGTACAACTGGAACATCAACATGCAGTTCTTTGTAAGAAAATGACTCTTTGTATAACTGGAACATCAACGTGCAGTCCTTTCTAAGAAATGACTTTCCTACAGTCCTTCCTAAGAAATGACTCTGTACAACTGGAGCATACTTGCAGTCCTTCTTAAAAGATGACTGTCCACACAACTGGAACATCAGTGTGTAGTCCTTTCTAAGAAATGACTTTTCTATGCTCCTCCTAAGAAATGACTTTCAGTACAACTGGAACATCAGCGTGCAGTTCTTCCTAAGAAATGACTTTCCACACAATAGGAACATCAACATGCAGTCCTTTCTAAGAAAATGACTCTCTGTACATTTGGAGCTTCAACATGCAGTTGTTTCTAAGAAAATAATTCTCTGGCAACTTGAGTATTAATGTCAGTTACCAATAAGACATGTCATTTCTTTGTATAATTATTTTCTTTGTCTGAGTAATCAGAAATTATCCAAACTCATTTTCGTTGAAACAGCTTTAAAGAAGGAGTATTTTATGATATTCCAGTCAGGATGGTGTATGTTTGTATGGTGTATTTGATGGACATGATGGGTCTCGAGCCTCTAACTTTGCTGCACAGAGGATGCCAGCAGAACTGTTACTGGGCCAGCTGTCAGGCAAGACCACAGATGAGGAAGTTAAGGAAGTGCTGTATCAGGTAATATTCTTATCAGCTGGTTTTTATGCCCTCCTTCAAAGAAGGAGGGATATATTGTTTTGCAGATGTCATATGTCGGTCCGTAGACCAATCCGTTTCCGGATGATAAACTCAAGAACGCTTGGGCCTAGGATCATGAAAGTTGATAGGAAGGTTGATCATGACCAGCAGATGACCCCTATTGATATTGAGATTAGTAGGTCAAAGGTCAAGGTCAAGGTCACAGTGACCTGGAACAGGTAAACGGTTTCCGGATGGTAACTCAAGAACGCTTGGGCATAGGACGATGAAATTAAAAAGGGAGATTGGTCATGACCAGCAGATGACCCCTATAGATTTTGAGGTCAGTAGGTTTAAGGTCAAGGTCACAGTGACCCAGAACAGTTAAACCAATTCTGGATGATAACTTGAGAACGCTTTTGCTTAGGATCACAAAACTTGATAGGGAGGTTGGTTATGATCAGCAGATGACCCCTATTGATTTGAGGTCAGTAGGTCAGAGGTCAAGGTCACAGTGACCCAGAACAATTAAACAGTTTCCGGATGATAACTTGAAAACGCTTTTGCCTAGGATCAAGAAACTTGATAGGGAGGTTTGTCATGAGCAACAGATGATCCCTATTGATTTTTAGGTTAAAGGTCAAGGTCACATTGACCCAGAACAGTACAACTTTTGTGTACAGTGACCAAATAATTTCTGTTCCTTCTGCAATTACTGAATGCATCAAGGGGGGTATTTCTTGTTCTACAAGCTCTTGTTTATGAATGATTTTTGGATTCAGGAGACATTTTGGGTTATCTAGGGGAATTCAAGCTTGGGAAAGCCAGCTACTGGCTCTGTTATTTGCTACACATTTAAAGAAACCTTTTGACTTTTATGTTATTACCTCACATTTCTTACTGCTGTACTGCAAGCCTTGCCAGTTGAAGAAAATTATTGCAATAACAGTTTAAACAAGTGAATTTGTGAAAACAATATTGATTAGTGGGAATAGATTGATTACGTGGAAGAAAGGTTTGGAAGGGGCAGGCAATTCATTGAGATTTGCAAAACTTCAGGACAGGGCTCCGAAAATTTTGAGAACTCAACTGGTCCAAAACAAAAATCACGACATCAGCACTACCCCACCCACCGTATACCATATTTGTAAAACGTGATAGAGTAAAGAAATAAGTATGACATGCATTAAAAATGATTTACGGGTCACCACGAGTTACCATACAATGAAAACAATTATTCAGTGTTATATGTGATTGCTACTTTGTTTAAATTTCTATGTTTTTTCCGAGAAAATACTTGGATACAAGGATAAAATTGCTGAGGCATTGTTTTCTTGGCACCGTGTACCTAACTAGTCTAAAAGCCAATGCACGTGACTTCGGTATCGTATACATGGCAGATACTTTGTGATGTTTCCTCATTATTTGACAGAATTTTATCAACTTCAATGCGTCAAATGGATTTACTCGACACATAGTCTCTGCCAAACATCCTCAGTATTTTTTTAATGCTGAGATCGAATTTCCCGTGTGTATAGTACCAAACAGTCACGTGGGTTGGCCGCGGATATTTCATTTCACTGGCGTTGTACTTCAATAAGCAACTACGTTTATAAAGTTATATGTTCTCTTCTGATGTATTTGTTTCTTTTTACCCGTCTTCAAACATAACCTTTTGAAATAAAACAATCCGTCAGCTAATGATCTAAATAAAAGAAGTGGGTCCCAGTCAAAAGCATTTGGATCCAGTCAGAAGCATTTGGAAACCAGTCAAAAATGTTTAATACATTGCAGTTGGCTCCCTGCAAACATTGGATGTACCGCGCGAGAACTGTTGTGTCATGTGCTAATTACGGACCGATTACCAAGGTGACAGTAGGACCTTTTGACACGTTTATTGATTGTGTGAGGGTGTGACCAACAATTTCCTGTTTGGCAAATGATTGTGTATTAAGATTTCAGACCGAAATTTATACTTTTTCTCCATTTTTACAGGACCGATTTTTATGCCCCCGGCATCTACTGATGCGGGAGGCATATAGTGATTGTCCCGTCCGTTCGTTCATTTGTTCATCTGTCCGTCCGTACGAGGTTAACCAAATGGGACCGTTTCGTCTAGCATCAATACCCCTTATTACAATGACTTGATACTAATGCATATGTAACCTGTGACCATTCCTCATCTTCAGACATCACCTGACCTCAGTTTGACCTTGACCTCATTTTGGACTTAGGTTGCTTTATATGGGCCATCTCTTTGTTAAAGGGCCGACTTGGCTATAAATTAGTTTCCAGAGTCTTGTGGTTTTCCCTGACATTAATGTCCATTATATCATAATGTTTATCTCATTTCAATGATCAGCCATTACCAGGTACACACTAAGGCTATAATGCTGGACATGGTTGCTCACTGACCATCTGGGTTCCTCTCAGAATATGTTCATGCTCCAGTGTGGAATTGCACTTGTGATACAGAAATAATATTCAATCAAATGTCATTTGCAATAATATATATACCAGTAATTCGATAATTTACAGTTCAATCACTGTGAATCATTTGTAGTACAATCACTGGGTCTGGGAACTAAAACCCCCATTACTTAGTACTTGAGTTTCTGTTTTTCTGAAATATATCTTTCATCGTTTTCATCATTGGGGATTAGTTTTTTTATGAAACACATACTAAGATCTATTGTATTTCAAAGTAACTTGAGCTTGCAAAACAAAATGTGATATTAGTAATTTATTTACATAAATATGAGACAAATATGGATTTACAGTCAACTCGTCCCCTAGTCAACTCGTCTCCCAGTCAACTCGTCCCCGATTTGGTCATTTCGTCCCCCTCGGCGATTTCAGATTGGTCATTTCGTCCCCCTTTTGAGGTGACACCGTACATTACTATCTATGTGCATGACTGAGATGAATGTGATGATAGTAATTTATTTAAATAAATATAAGACAACTAAGGACAGCATTGGTCTATGGATCACGGGGTAGACAGTTCGATCCCCGGGCAGGGCGTATGTTCTCCGTGATGATTTGTTAAAAGGCATTGTGTCTGAAATCATTCGTCCTCCACCTCTGATAATTCATGTGGAGAAGTTGGCAGTTACTTGCAGAGAACAGGTTTTACGGGTACAGAATCCAAGAACATTTGTTAGGTTAAATGCCCGCTGTTACATGATTGAAATACTGTTGAAAAATGGCATTAAACCCAAAACAAACAAACAAATAAAATAACACAATTATGAATGTGATAATTGTCGGGGCTTTTCCCCCTATAAATCTAACCCTTGGTAAAAGGAGGTAATCCCAAAGCAAAAAAAAAAAAAACACGAAAAAAAACTGCGTCTTTATTCCAGATTCCCAAATGAGTGTTACCTTTTTTTCTTATTTATTTATTTATTTATTTTGCTGTTTTAAAATAGTTTTGATAAATTTTATGTATATTTTGGTTACCAAAGGAACAGTTATACTGTTTAACAGTTTCTGAAATGCTTTATTATGCAATCTATTAATACTTTACACACAAAAATATTTTGACATAGATTTTGAAATTTGAAAATATTCCCACAAGAGCATTATGCCAATTCCACTGGTTTTGATGGCATTCCCAAAATGATGAAGAAAAGGCCTGATAGTAATTTATTTACATTACTATAAATGTCTGCGCATATATATAAACAGATGGAGAAAGAGTAATATACAATAAATTTACATGTATATACAATAAATATATTTACAATAAATTACATATTAAATATTTGCGAAGATATGGATTTACTTCATGGAAAGAATATATCAATATGCATGTATAATGAATAATAATATACTTCAAAAATTTAATAAGCCTAATCAAATAGGACCAGTGACTGGATAACGACATGGAAATAGTAATAAACCTTCTCTTTTGTAGTTTATTTTGTGCTAGAAGAAGTTGCATTACTTCATGTTTTTTTAGTGTGACACAAAATCCATAATATCATAATAACAGTGCTGAAAAGTTTAAATTTGTATATTTTTATCTTGTTTTTTTTTTTTTTGTGAATATTTTTTTGAGATTCAGAGTTCAACTTTTTATATTTATACAGCATACATGCTTGGTGTGAAATTTCAACATGTAACAACACACACCTGATTCCGAAAACTGACCAAATTAATTGCTCTCTTGCAATTCATGCTGGACGTAATGGCTGTAAGCAGATAACTGATAAAAGTTGCCTGGAGAACCAAGTCGGCCCTTTAACCAAATGGGAGCATTTTGTCTAGCATCAGTACCCCTTACTAGAATGACTTGATACTAATGCAGATGTAACCTGTGACCATTTCTCATCTTCAGACATCACCTGACCTCAGTTTGACCTTGACCTTGAACTTGACCACGTTTTGGACTTAGGTTGCTTTGTATCGACAAGGATGCCACAGGGGGCATCAAGCGTTTATTGAACGCAGCTTCTTGATTTCATTTTTTTCACTTCAGGAATCGGTTTGAAAAGTCAAAAATTGGTCCAAATCGACAAACCGGCAAATTTCCGGAGCCCTGCTTCAGAATGCATAGTAACTGGGTGGTAAATTTGTGGCCAAATATTGTACATCCTTAGGAAATGAGGAAGATCAGTCTGTATATAAAGTGCACACTGGATTACAGTATATTGAATTTTGGGTATTGTGCTCTTGCAAGAATATATTTAAGTAAAACATCATAAAAGTTACATTGTTTTCAGGCATTTATAGAGGTGGAGAAAAGTTTTTTTGAGTCAATAGATGAGCAACTTGTTGCCAGAACAACACTACAGTTACAGCTTCCTGAGGTACGTGAGATAATAGAAATTCATGCTCATAATAAAACATGGAAGTATCCCCCCACCTCAACACAAAGTGAGGGTATATGTTGGTTGATCAATAGGTTGGTCTGTCAGTAGGTCAGCTGGCAGACAACATTTGTCAAGCTCGCTTGTGAAAGTGAAGACATAGTTGTCCAAATGGCTGTTTGGTGTATGTGGGTGCATCCGTCCATCTGGGTTTGTTTGTCCGGATCATAACTTTGAAATGCATGGAGCAATCTTGTTTATATATGGCATGGTGTTAACATCAGTGAGATGGAGTGTCATGTGCAAATCCCAGATTCCTATCTCAAAGGTCAAGGTCACAGTTGGAGGTCAAAGGTCATGTCAGATCTTGTCCAGCCCATAAATTTGACATACATTGAGGAATCTTGTTGATATTTGGCGTGAATGTTTAACTAAATGAGACCGAGTGTCATGTGCAAACCCCAGGTTCCTATCTCAAAGGTCAAAGTCACAGTTGGAAGTCAAAGGTCATGTCAAATCTTGTCTGGCCCATAACTTTGACATGCATTGAGGAATCTTGTTTATATTTGGCCTGAATGTTTAACTCAATGAGACGGAGTGTCATATGCAAACCACAGGTTCCTATCTCAAAGGTCAAGGTCACAGTATGGTGTCAAAGGGCGGGTTCAGAGACTGAAAATGGTTTCAGTCTAATAAAACTGGAGAAACTTTTTGCGTCAGTAGACACGTCACCTGATCATTTGAGATTCCTGTAAAAATGTGATGGTATATAAGTGGAGCAATTGAGATTCCTGTAAAAATGTGATGGTTTATAAGCGGAGCAATTGAGATTCCTGTAAAAATGTGATGGTATATAACTGGAGCATTTGAGATTCCTGTAAAGAAGTTATGATAAATAAGCTGAACTTACTCTTGATGTTCCTGCAAAGATTTGGTGATATATAACTTATTATAAGCTGAGCATGTAAGATTCCTATATAACATACTGTGTGCGTTTTATGCAGGGTATCAGTTACCATGAAGCCTGTCAGCAGTACCCAGACATCATCAGTCAACTTCATGCTCTTGACAAGGAAATCTACGGTGGTACAACTGGGACAGTGGTGCTCATATACAAAGATAAACTATATGTAGCTAATGTTGGTAAGTGGCATATACAATATTAAACTGTATGCAGCCCATGTTTGTAAGTGGCATATACAAAGATAAACTGTATGCAGCCAATGTTTGTAAGTGGCATATACAATGATAAACTGTATGCAGCCAATGTTTGTAAGTGGCATATACAATGATAAACTGTATGCAACCAATGTTTGTAAGTGGCATATACAAAGATAAACTGTATGTAGCTAATGTTGGTAAGTGGCATATACAATGATAAACTGTATGCAACCAATGTTTGTAAGTGGCATATACAAAGATAAACTGTATGCAACCAATGTTTGTAAGTGGCATATACAGTGATAAACTGTGGGCAACCGATGTTAAGTGGCATTTGCAGTGATAAACTGTATGTACCTAATGTTGGTAAATGGCATATACAGTGATAAACTGTACGCAACCAATGTTACGTGGTATATACAATGATAAACTATTTGAAACTAATGTTAGTAAGTGGCATATACAATGATAAACTGTACACAGTAATGAACTGTAATGAATATGTAGCTAATAGTGGTAAGTGATATTTATAGTGATAAACTGTACGTACCTAATGTAGGTAAATGGCATATACAGTGATAAACTGTACGCAACCAATGTTAAATGATAAACTGTAAGTACCTAATGTAGGTAAATGGCATATACAGTGATAAACTGTACGCAACCAATGTTAAATGATAAACTGTATTTAGCTAATGTTGGTAAATGAATACAATGATAACTACATGTAGCTAATGTTGGTAAATGGCATATACAATGATAACTACATGTAGCTAATGTTGGTAAATGGCATATACAATGATAGCTACATGTAGCTAATGTTGGTAAATGGCATATACAATGATAACTACATGTGGCTAATGTTGGTAAGTGGCATATACAATAATAAGATGTATGCAACCAATTTTGGTAAGTGGTACATATAGTATTAATGTACGTAGCGAATATTGATAAGTGGCACATTCAATGATAAACTGTTCTTAGCTAATGTTGGTAAGCAGCATATTTAGTGGTAAACTGTATGTAGCTAATTTTGGTAAGCAGCATATACAATGATAAACATATGTAACAAATGTTGTTAAGTACCATGTACAATGATAAACTGTACATAGATAATGTTGGTAAGTGGCTATTCTTTGATAAACTGTGTGTAGCTATTGATGGTTAGTGGCATATACAATAATAAACTGTATGTAGCAAATGTTGGAAAGTGGCATATACACTTTATATAGTACTGTAAAATTGTTGAAAAAGACTCTAAATGGATAAAGAATACTCAATAAGAAGTTAATTCTAAGTCAACAAGACATAATGATAATAATCATTTAAAAATTGAAGAATTTATGGCAGCTGTTTGTAAACTGTTTCTGGACTGTTGCTTGATATTGACATGGTCCAGTACCTTTGTAGATCATGGAATTGATATTTTTACTTAAAATGAAGATGTCTTTTTAATTGGTACTTATTATAGTGTAACTTGAATCCAGGAGTTTACTTTTCTGTTTATGATATCTGTCCTTTCCACCAATAAAAAGTTTATGAAGAGAACAATGAAGTCACTTGTAAACTGTCAGATTCCAGTCATCTCTTTACCTTTATGTGTTGTAATATCAGGGGGCACCATGTGCAAGTTTTTTACAATACATTATACATTTTGCAGGTGATACCAGAGCCTTGTTGGTACAAACAGATGCTGGTGGGATTATGAGTGTGAGACAACTTACCGTGGAACATACCATAGAATCAGAGCAGGAGCAAGCTCGTTTGGCCACTCTGGGGCTTGATGTTGATAAATTATACCAGATGAGAAAAATTGGAACCTCGGACTGCACACGGTGTATAGGGGACTTCCATACAAAAGGCGGTTATAAAGATATTGAAATACTAAGGTAAATGTAGTTTAATGTTTGTTCAGGTTATATGGAAAATATGAATTGTAATTTGTGATTTTTAATATGCCTGACTATACAAAGTATAGAGAGAACTACACTACTCACTCTTGTACTGGCATCCGCGACTAGATTCCTTGTTAAACTTTTGCTGTATAATAACAGAAATTCTTTTAGAACTGAATAACAACTGAGATGTTATCAATAATTTTTCAATACATATTAAGTATAATGAGTTAATTAAATTATTATGTTTTTACAATAAACAAGATTTTTTTTTCAATAACATGCATTTCACTTCGGAAATGACCAGTAATGACCGACCTCTGGGGGAGACATATTGTTTTTTCCCTGTTCGTCCGTCCGTACGTCATACTTCATTTCCGATCAATAACTGGAGAACCATTTGATTAGAACCTTCAAACTTCATAGGGTTGCAGGGCTTATGGAGTGGACGACCCCTATTGTTTTTTTGGGTCACTCTATCAAAGGTCAAGGTCATAGGGGCCTGAACGTGGAAAACCATTTCTGATCAATAACTTGAGAACCACTTGACCCAGACTGTTGAAACTTCATAGGATGATTGGACATGCAGAGTAGATGACCTCTACTGATTTTGGGGTCACTCAATCAAAGGTCAAGGACATAGGGGCCTGAACATGGAAAACAGTTAACAAGTCATAACTTGAGAACCACTTAGCCCAGAATGTTGAAACTTTGTGGAATGATTGGACATGCAAAGTAGATGACCTCTACTGATTTTGGGGTCACTCAATCAAAGGTCAAGGACATAGGGGCCTGAACATGGAAAACAGTTAACAAGTCATAACTTGAGAACCACTTAGCCCAGAATGTTGAAACTTTGTGGAATGATTGGACATGCCAAGTAGATGATTCCTGTTGCAGCCAATCATCAGTGTCGCTTTGACTTTTGCTCCTGTCCCCTATTGACTTCCTGCCTATATGACTATGCATTGGGGGAGACATGCGCTTTTCTACAAAAGCATCTAGTTTCAAGTAGCTTTTGCTCCCTTGGTTCTGCCTAACTGAAAGCAAAGACAGAGAGCATGAATCCTACTGAGATAAGTGTGAAATGTTAAGCAAACAGTATCATGCTTTGCAAAAAATTGTTTTAAAAATCTGTCTCAGTAAACTAGCTAAATTTTTTTTTCTATTTCCTGTACAGTCAAGCAGTACGAGAGCCAGTGATTGCAGAGCCTCATGTGTCTGATGGTTACCCTATAGACAGCTCTAGTAGTTTCCTGTTGATCATGTCGGATGGGTTATATCATGCTCTACAAGATGCTACAGAAACAGCGCGGGTGAATACTGAAGTCGCACAGATGGTGGCTAGTGAGTTTAATGTTCAGTCCACACTAAATGGTGTGGCACAGGCATGTGTTGATAAAGTGGTCAGAATTCACCATGACAGTTTTATGATGGGAACGCTTGAAGTGAAGGCACGTTGTCACAAGAGAGGGGACATAACTTTATTGGTCAGAAACTTTAATTACATATTACCAAATGCAATTGGTACGCCAACTGGTGGGAGCCGGTTTTTGCCAGTTTCTGTGCCTTATTATCCATCACCACGTCCTCCTGTCCCACCATCTATCTCAATACCAGACTCAACTCCATTAACATTTGGTAATGAAAGTACTCAAGATGAGGCTACAACCCCAGTTGCTTCAGATCAGAGCCCATCCAGGAGTCCGGGAACAAATAGTCTACTTGATACGAATCGTGAACAAACCCGTGACTCCCAGGCCAGCACTGAAACATACAGCACCACAAATTCTACACAGAGTAGTGAAGAAACAAGGTTTCCTAGTCGTTTTTATAAACGTGAAAAACTTATTCTTGATGAAAATGGTCGTGTTGAAGCCTATGTTGATTTCTCAGATTTTTATCGTGCTATTGAAGCTATGACTGATTCTCAAAGAGAGACTTTGAATAATGAGACAAAACCAAAGTCAGGTTATGAAACAATTGTGGAGGAACCAACAGCGTCTGCTACCAGTCCTGTCTCTTCACAACCATTGCCTGGAACCTCTACTGCTGATACTTGAACGCAAAAGTCTCCATTGAAACCTAAGTTTTTTCGTTTATCGAGTGACATACAAATCATGTTTTAACAACAGACATACATATAAGTTTGAGCTTTTTCACTCAAGATAATGAGTTTGAAAGTAAGCTCATTCTCAAGGCTGTAGAATGTTTTACTTTGTTGCAATGTTATCATCAGACACTATATGTAGTACTCGCTGAAATCTAGATATTTGAGATCCTTGACTGTACAACTGGTGTGGTACTGTAATACATAGCATTATATCTGCTAGTCAGTTATTAGCTCACCTGACCATAGAGTCAAAAACTGCCAGCTCAGTTTTTGAACAGTTTTACACAAATGTTCCTTTGGTGTCTCTTTACCAAGATTGTTTAAATAATTGCGATCCATCACAAAAGATTGCACCCAGTGAGCATTGTCATATGGTAGAAACCTTTAAATTCTACTAAACGTGTAAAATGCCATCTTCATTTTTCAAAGTCAAAACATGGCTGCCAGGGTTCTCTGTTTTTTCCCTTTATGACTCTATGGAATTCTTTGAAAATTTTCTTTGCTGAATCTGCAAGCCAATTTGCGAAGTAATTTGGCAGAAATGTTAACCTGCTTGAGCTATGGAATTATTGTGAGTGATATAGAGCCATCATGGTCCTCTTGTTTATGTATTTATACTAGATAAAAATCTAGGAGTATGTACTTGTGCTTATGAAACAGCCATTTGTTATGTTACAACCTGGAAATTTCATGCAATCAGTTATAAATGATTTTGCAGCATTATACTCGGTTATAAACACAAATTATCTGCTTACTGTCTGTATAACAAGTTATTTTGTATTACATAAAATAAAATAATCTTTAAATTTTGTTTGACGTTTAATTCATTTGTGTTTGTAAGTGAATGCAAATTCAGATTTAAAATTTTAGTTGTCTGTGTGCAAATTTAATCAAAAGTTGCAAAACAGTGCAGTATTCAAATGGAAACACTTGCTTTTAGCTCACCTGCTGAGTTAAGTTTTTGTGATCACCCTGTGTCCATTGTTTTCCATCGTCTATCTTCTATCAGCGTCAACTTTTTACTAAAACATCTCCTCTGAAACTACTGGTCAGAATTACACCAAACTTGGTCTGTAACATCCTGGCAAGGTTCTCCCTCAAATTTGTTCAAATATTTCAGTTTGAGTGATTTTAGGGGCCTCCAGAGGCAATAATTAGAACAAGGACATTGTATTTTTAGCTCACATGTGACAAGGTGAGCTTTGTGATCGTGCAGCGTCCATCGTCCATCCGTCCGTAAACTTTGCTTGTGACCACTCTAGAGGTCACATTTTTCATGTTTCCATTTTAAGCTCACCTGAGCATGAAGTGCTTATGGTGAGCTATTGTGATCATGCTGTGATCAGTCATCAACAACAATATTTTTAAATGACATCTCCTCCAAAACAACTTTATGGATTTTTATGAAACTTTGCATGGATATTCCTCTGTGGTTCTCAAGATGTTCAGCTTGGTTGCATGTAGGGGCTGCCATAGGTAAAAAATAGAAAATTCTTCAGACGACATCTCCTCCTAAACCGATGGTCCCATTTTGAAATAATTTCACACAAACGGTCCTTGTGTGACCATCTATCAAGATTATTCAAATTATTTTGATTGGTCAAAAAACATGGTCACCAGAGGGTGTGGTCATTTTTCCCTATATGTATATAGTAGAAACTTAAAAAATCTTCTTGTTTGAAACTGCTGGCCTGATTTTAAAATAATTTTACACAAATGGTTCTTGTGTGACCCTCTACCACAATTGTTGAAATTACTGTGATTCATTTAAAAACACGGCCACTAGGGGGCATGGTCACTTTCCCTATATGTATATAGTGGAAATTTTGAAAATCTTCTTGTTTGAAACTGTTGGCCCAATTTTAAAATAATTTTACACACATGGTCCTTGTGTGTCCCTCTACCATGATTGCTGAAAAGATTGTGATTGATTTAAAAACCAGGGCTTAAGCTAAGCTTAGATTTAAGGGAGAATTCACTTCTTCTGCAGCTAAGATTAGGGAGAAGTAGAGAGCTTTTAGGAAGTAATGGAGAGATTTCGGTGCCACAATATGCTGGACAAAAAAGGAATTTGATATACCTGTAAATGTTTTTAAATAATTTCCTGCCTTTGGTTAAGTCTGTTCATTTAAAGTATTTTAAAAATAACACAAAATTAAAAAAAGAAATCAAGCTTCCCCTGCAAAATGCATTAAAAGTTAAATCACAAAAACCCATAAAAGCATTTCACAGTCCTTTGATAATATTAAATGTGTATTGCAATGGCCTTAAATTAAATACTTGTCAACAGTGGCGACGTCACATGGAATAAACATGTTTCTTTGATTTCGCTAGTGTCAGGAAAAGTTGTCCAACAGGTTTATCCCATTTTCTGCTACAGCTGTCAAAATGTGCATAAATTTCAGTTAAGTTGTTTTTGTCACAGCAAGTGTCCAGGGTTTCAGAAATCCCATGTCAGGAGCCCGGGGGCTACGAGAAAACTCTGTCGGGCTACTAAATTTTTTCAGAGCGTGCCCGCCGGACTACCTTGAAACTCCGTATCGGGTAGCCCGAAAATCAATAATTTAGTCTTCAAATATAATTTTGATAGTTGTGTATAATCCCCTTGTTTATCAAGAGATACACGCCCGAGGCTTTAATTATCTTACCACCTACTGTCACAATTGGCAAACAATTAACCGTTTAATTGTACCCGCAGGCAAATGTTTACAAAAACATGTGCACGAATGATTTTAGACTGATCCAGTAACATCAAAGCCGCTGATCGGTATTGTTTAAAACAATATGCAAACCAGTCTTAAAATTACGTCATTTTAGCGCCACCTGCCAAAGTGTACTTTCGGTTTCGCTGACCTCAATATTAAATTTTATCGAGATGTTTGATTTTGAGGCAGTTTAGTGCCTACACTGATTGTTTATGCTTTTCAATTTAAAAACTTGCCAAACATGCAAATAAATCGACCATGATTTAGCAAAATATCAGAAAGTATACGGAATTTTGGACAAACATAATTTCGGATAAGTGAATATACAGTGCCAAGAAACTGAGAGACGTTATATACGCGGTTCTAGTCCGTTTATTAAACCAGACAGACAGATGTTTAGAATCAGACAGAATTATTATGTCAACTTTAAATAATTTTGAGATAAATCACAATTCATACAGCTCTAAAAAAAAATATGCAAGTTTGCATTCCTTTTTCATTGCCATGTTGCAATAATTTAACTATCAGGAGTGCTCCTTGTAATATTTCTCAGTTTAAATACATCTAATTTTATCTTTTAAAATGATAAAAAGGAGTAATGATAATTGCTATTTAAGAGAACAAAATTTATAACGATATGCGTATGGCTAAAATTATGAAATTTAATCATTCCATCCACTGTAGTATAGAAGCACATAGTAAATTAACCGAAATGACCATTGCCAAATAAACTTAAATGTTTGGGCTACCAGATTAAAATTTTGGTAGCCCAAAGGGCTACCAATAAATTTGCAGATTTCTGAAACCCTGAGTGTCTAAATCTGGGTGTTTTGTAGTGGTTTAAAAATACAATTAAGTGCATTTAAAGAAATTATTCAAGGTAAGGCACTTTTTTCATACAAGAAGATCTTTTTAAGTTTCTACTGTATACATCTAGGGAAAAGTGACCACACCCTCTGACGGCAAAGAGAATATATAAGTTAATTAAATATCAGTCCCTACTGCTAAGTTTTAACAACATAAAGTGACGTAACCACCTTCACACTTATCAAGGAAAGTTTCACATGTATCGGAATTACGCAGAGCTTAAATTATTCCATTGTGTATTCGAGTCAGTTTGACAAGCTTGCAAATTGTCAACAGGCCAATAATGGGTAATGATAAAAAATCGAGCGACTTGAATTTCGCTTTGATGTCAGATTTAAGAGAAATGGGGAGCTCCAGAGCGACTATTTTGCTCAAGTCGCCCCCTAGCTCAAGTCCTGAAAACATGGGCGCCAGGGGGCGTGGTCACTTTTCCTGTATGTATATAGTGGAAACTTTGATTTTAAAATAATTTCACACATGGTCCTTTGTGTGACCTTCTACCAAGATTGTTCAGATTATTTTGATTTGTCAAAAAACATGGCCGTCAGAGGGTGTGGTCACTTTTCCCTAGATGTATACAGTAGAAACTTAAAAAGATCTTCTTGTATGAAACTGCTGACCAGATTTAAAATAATTTTACGCAAATGGTCCTTGTGTTACCTTCTACAAAGATTGTTCACATTATTTTGATTTGTCATAAAACATGGCCGCCTGGGGGAATTGTCACTTTTTCCCAATATGTGTATATTGGAAACTTTAAAAATGTTATTGTCTGAAACAGCAGGCCCAATTTTATAGCGATTTTACACAATTTTTTCTTGTCTTTGATACTTGGCGTGTGATGTCAGGTTTTGACTGTCTAATGTAATTGTTAAAATTATTGCTCTAGGTTCCATGTCCATCTGTGTGCCATGTATATAATATACTAGTAGGCTAATGTAAAAGAAACTCTAAATCTATAATAACTAGAGCCTTGATATTTATATAAACCTAACTCTGTACTTGTACCATTACCTTATACAAACACACTTGAAGCCTCTTACACAGCAGAGTGTTTTAGGGCCAATGACCCTCTTGTTTTCTCATTCATGTGTTGAGATGTATGGCCGTTTACTCTACAATATTCAAGGCAATTAATCTTTATAGTGCATTGTATTAAAAACTGATTGAGGGGCTAGTTCCAATGCTGATGGCAATAAAACGTTTTTTAACTTGCACTTCCACTGATAAATACATCTCAGTTTCCTTGTTAATGAAAGTTCTGTATTAAAAGATAATTTGCTCAATGGTTAATGACCATTTTCTATTTCTAACATTGCAGACAGCCTCCCCTGTAGGTAATTATGTCTCCCCCAACTGGGAGACATATTGTTTTTGCCCTGTCTGTCCGTATGTATGTCAATCTTCATTTCCAATCAATAACTGGAGAACCATTTGACCTAGAATCTTCAAACTTCATAGGGTGGCAGGGCTTATGGAGTAGACGACGCCTATTGCTTTTGGGGTCACTTCATCAAAGTCAAGGTCACAGGGGGCTGAACATAGAAACCTCTTTCCAATCAATAACTTGAGAACCACTTGACCCAGAATGTTGAAACTTAATAGGATAATTGGACATGCAGAGTAGATGACCCCTAATGATTTTGGGGTCACTTGATCAAAGGTCACAGGAGCCCAAAAATGGAAAACCGTATCCAATTCATAACTTGAGAACCACTGGGCCCAAAATGTTGAAACTTAGTGAGATGATTGGACATGCCAAGTAGGTGATCCCTATTGCAGCCATCCATCAGTGTCTCTTTGACTTTCGCTCTTGTCCCCTATTGACTTCTTGCATATACAACTATGCATTGGGGAGACGCGCTTTTATACAAAATCATCTTCTAGTTAAGATCAGCCGTTTATTTTTAGCCCAAATCACTCTGCGTCCGTGTTCCGTCCGTCCGTCATTCCGTTAACAATTTCTCGTTATCGCATCTCCTCAGAAACTACTAGGGGGATTTTGACCAAACTTTGTCAGAATGATGTATTGGTACCCTAGTTGTGTCCCCCTGAAAATCAGACTGGTTCAACAATTTTTGAGTGAGTTATGGCCCTTTGTTTATTTTTATAATTTACATAGAGGGAAAAATTTTGAAAATCTTCTTGTCCAAAACCACAGGGCCTAGGGCTTTGATATTTGGTATGAAGCATCATGTAGTGGTTCTCTACCAAGATGATTCAAATTATATCCCTGGGGTCAAATATGGCCCCGCCCCGGGGTCACATGGTTAATATAGACTTATATAGGGAAAAACTTTGAAAAACCTCTTGTCCAAAACCACAGGTTGTTCAAATTATCCCCCTAGGGTCAAATATGGCCCCGCCCTGGGGGTCACATGGTTTACATAGACTTATATAGGGAAAAACAAATCTTCTTGTTCAAACCACAAAGCCTAGGGCTTTGATACTTGTTATGTAGCATCATCTTGTGGTTCTCTACCAAGTTTGTTAAAATTATCCCTTTAGGGTCAAATACGGCCCCGCCCTGTGGGTCACATGGTTCATATAGACTTATATAGGGAAAAGCTTTTAAAATCTTCTTGTCAATAACCTACAACATTCAAATTTGGACTACATGTATAGTTTTGAGTGGCAAGATGAACATTGACATGAGTTGACCTTAATTTTGACCTAGTGACCTACTTTCACATTTCTGTAGCTACAGCCTTCAAATTTGGACCACCTGCATAGTTTTGTGCACTGGAAAAAACTTTGACCTTGACATTGACCTAATGACCTACTTTCACATTTTTCAAGGTACATGCTTCCAATTTGGACCACATGCATAGTTTTGTGTTCCGAAATGAAATTTGACCTTTATTTTGACCTAGTGACCTACTTTCACATTTCTCAAGCTACAGCCTTCAAATTTGGACCACATGCATAGTTTTGTGTACCGAAAAAACTTTCTTGACATTGACCTAGTGACCTTCTTTCACATTTCTCAAGCTACAGCCTTCAAATTTGGACCACATGCATAGTTTTATGTACCGAAAAAAACTTTGACATTGACCTAGTGACCTACTTTCACATTTCTCAACTACAGCCTTCAAATTTGGACCACATGCATAGTTTTATGTACCGAAAAAAACTTTGACATTGACATTGACCTAGTGACCTACTTTCACATTTTTGAAGGTACAGGCTTCAAATTTGGACCATATGCATAGTTTTGTGTACCAAAATTAAATTTGACCTTGATTTTGACCTAGTGACCTACTTTCACATTTCTCAATCTACAGCCTTCAAATTTGGACTACATGCATAGTTTTGTGTACTGAAATGAACTTTGATCTTGAGATTGACCTAGTGACCTTCTTTCACATTTCTCAAGCTACAGGCTTCAAATTTGGACCACATGCATATTTTTATGTTCTGAATTGAAATTTGACATTGATTTTTATCTAGTACCTACTTTCACATTTCTCAAGCTGCAGCCTCCAAATTTGAAGCACATGCATAGTTTTGTATACCGAAATGAACTTTGACCTTGAAATTGATCTTGTGACCTACTTTCACATTTCTCAAGCTACAGCTTTCAAATTTGGACCACATGCACAGTGATGTGTACTGAAATTAAATTTGACCTTGATTTTGACCTTGAGCTAGTCTTGAAATTTGGAACAATCAAAAATGGCTCAATGATGTTCGCCAAGATCACTCTTGTGATCTCTTGTTTCATATATTGTTACTGATAGATCATTTTGCAGGGAACTAAAATTGAAATAATAATTATAGATTAGTGTAAAGATTCATTCTGCAATGTGAAATGTGGACTAGGTTTTTATACAAGAAGTGAATGGATACGAAGTTAAACGATCTGACCATTGGGGTCCAAGTGTCACCTTGACCTTGGATCTAGTGAGCTTGTTTGTGTGCTCTGCACATCTTGATGAGTCAAGTATTTGTTGTTAGTTTTATGAAAATCTTCCAAGCTGTTAAGAAGATATGGAGCAGACACTAAGTTAAGCTATCTAACCTTTAATGTCAGTGTGACCTTGACCTTAGACCTAGTGACCTGGGTGGTGTGTATTGCACATTTTCTTGATGAAGAAAGTAACTGGTGCAAGTTATATGAAAATCTTCCAAGTGGTAAGATATTTAGCGTACACATACATAGATGGACTGATGGCAGGACGTGTGATTCCAGTATAGCCCAATATACTTTGTTTTTAAGGGTATAACAATCTTACAAAATTATGTCAGAAATATTGGAAATTTTGGACAACAGCTAGGGGTACTACACTACACCCTAAATTATTACTGTATTTATACCGTATTCTCTGCTTGTGAGAACCATGTCACAGATTTTTGATATCTAACTTCAATTTAATGTGTAGTGACGGGGTTATTCCCCCTTAACCATACAAAAAGGGTCATAAAATTAACTTCATGACAGATATCACAGTACTGTGACACAATACCCTCAAGTAGGGAATTGTGTATAAAATGCAGTAAAACGGCTACCCCTAGCTATAAGCCTTAGTCAAAATTATTGGTAAGATATTTCATTCCTTTTAGTAATACATATCAGTTTGTATTCATGAGCTCTATGATCATTTTTAGCTTATTTGATTTTTAAGCCCCTGAAGGAGGGGTATATTGTTTTGCAGATGTTTGTCGGTCCGTCAAACTGTAGACCAATCCTAGCACACGATTGGTACCTGAGGTGGTAGGAGGTGTGGCCTAGGACAATAGAAATCCTTTGTATTCATTCCATAACCACTTAATTCTTTTGTTCCCTAAGTGGTCATTCTATTGTTTTCAAACAACTGAATGACCACCTAATACATGAATCGTATGGATGTCCGTTTCCGGATGAGAACTCAAGAACGCTTGGGCCTAGGATCATGAAAGTTGATTTGGAGGTTGGTCATGACCAGCAGATGACCCCTATTGATTTTGAGATCAGTAGATCAAAGGTCAAGGTCACAATGACCTGGAACAGTTTAACGGTTTTTGGACGATAACTGAAGAAAGCTTGGGCGTAGGATCATGAAAGTTGATAGAGAGATTGGTCATGGCCAGCAGATGACCCATATTGATTTTGAGGTTAGTAGATCAAAGGTCAGGTCACATAGACATAACAGTAAAACGGTGTCCGGATGATAACTCATGAATTCTTTAGCCTAGGATCATGAAAGTTGATAGGGAGGTTGGTCATAACCAGCAGATGACCCTGATGATTTTGAGGTCAGTAGGTCAAAGGTCAAGGCCACAGTGACCTGGAACAGAACAGTTTTCCAGATGATAACTCAAGAGAGCTTGGGGCTAGGATCATGTAAGTTGATATGGAGGTTGGTCATGACCAGCACATGACCCTTGTTGATTTTGAGGTCAGTAGATCAAAGGTCAAGGTCACAGTGACCTGGAGCAGTTAAACGGTTTCCGGATGATAACTAAGAAAGCTTGGGCCTAGGATCATGAAAGTTGATAGGGAGGTTGGTCATGGCCACCTGGAACAATTGAATGGTTTCCGGATGATAATTCAAGAACGCTTACTCCTAGGATCAGGAAAGTTAATAGAGAGGTTGGTTATGACCAGCAGATGACCCCAACTGATTTTTAGGTCAGTAGGTCAAAGGTCAAGGTCACAGTGACCTGGAACAGTTAAACGGTTTCCGGATGATAACTCAAGAAAGCTTGGGGCTAGGATCATGAAAGTTGATAGGGAGGTTGGTCTTGGCCACCTGGAACAGTTGAATGGTTTTCGGATAATAACTCAAGAATGCTTGGGCCTAGGATCATGAAAGTTAACAGGGAGATTGGTCATGACCAGCAGATGACCCCTATTGATTTTGAGATCAGTAGGTCAAAGGTCAAGGTTACAGTGACCCAGAACAGTTAAACAGTTTCCAGATGATAACTCAAGAACACTTGGGCCTAGGACCATGAAAGTTGATAGGGAGGTTTGTCATGACCAGCAAATGACTCCTATTGATTATGAGGTCAGTAGGTCAAAGGTCACAGTGACCCAGAACAGTTATACAGTTTCTGAATGATTACTCAAGAACTCTTAGGCTTAGGATCATGAATGTTGATAGGAAGGTTGGTCATGACCAGCAGATGGCCCCTATTGATTTTGAGGTCAGTACACCAGAGGTCCAGGTCACATTGACCCAGAACAGTTAAACCGTTTCAGGACAATAACTTGAGAATGCTTGGGCCTTGGATCACGAAACTTAATAGGGAGATTGAACATGACCAGCAGATGACCCTGTTGATTTTGAGGTCAAAGGTCAAGGTCACACTGACCCAGAACAGTAGAACTTTTGTGTACAGTGACCAAATAATTTCTGTTCTTTGTGCAATTATTGAATGCATGAAGGGGGGCATTTCGTGTTTTACGAGCTCTTGTGCATGACATTAGACTATAATAAACAAATGTGATTTCTGTGTGAAAAAATGTCAGAAGCAGAAACTGTGAAAGCAAATTTAACATTAGAAACAGGATTTAAAGTTGTTGTTCCTTTCATTAAGAGTATAAAGTACAGGTCTATGTTGTCTCTTGGAAGTTCTACAATGTGATAAATAATGATGATTCATTGAACAAAGGCAAGCAGTCAGCTAGTGTTGGTGTATTTCAGGTAGTTTGGCAGGGTGCTTATGTGAACATACTGTAGATTTAAATACCCAATTTATGTAAGATGGAATATCCAGTATGCTTATGTAGTTGTATGTTTTGATGAGCTTAAGTTAGACAGATGTTTTTTCCCTCCTTTAACAATTTTCTTAGTTTTAATCACAGGTAATATTTCACTTTTGTTGCCCTCGCAACTTTATATAGGGAGAGATTTTAGCACTTATTGCAAAACCATAGAACATTATTCACTACGACCCTGATGCGCTGTGTCCTGACTTAGGTCAGTAAAGAGACGTTTTAAATTTTATTTTTTTAGGATATGGACTTCTTTGAAATATGAAGAAATCATTTATGATATAATTATGTTTTGTTTTGTCTTGTGAAATGCCTTCCCTACAGCAAGTACCACAACACAATATACATTCCAACAGATCAATTACAAATGCATATATATTTGTAATACATGTAATCTGAAACAGTACATTTATCAAATATACTACTCATACACAAGACTCAAACTTCATTTGCTTCAAGTTTGTTGAAACATGTTAAACTTCATTTGCCTCGAGTTTGTTGAAACATGTTATATTGTCATGTTGGTTTGAAGCTAGGCAGAAAGTATTTGTTTTGTCACAATAAGCAATGTTATTTAATGGTTTGACTACATCTTTAAGTTTCTGACCCTCAGCCAGATTATCTGACAGCATAAAAATATTGCTCCAACCACACACATATATTTTCCCTGTCTTGTCTGTTGTCATTCCAAATAGCTCTGTAAATTGACTGTGTTTGCAGACTGCTAGAACATTTCCATCCATTGACAATCTAGTTACCTGGCAACAGTGGAAGTCTGACACATACAATGTTTTGTGATCTGGACTGATGACAATATAATATGGAAGCTGAAATAAATTCTCACCTCCAGAATCTTTACTGTAACTTTGCAGTGTGTTCCCATCCAAATCAAGTATTTTAACACAACTGTTGAGTCCTGAAGATGTAATTATCAATTTATTGTTGGCATAAACTATTCCATAGCAGCGACAGCTAACTGATATTGTACGTGTCAGTGAAAGGGAGATCAATTCGACATCAAAGCAGCATGTAAGTTGAAGGAAACATACAGTTTCAGAGTGTGGAATTGTAACAGCTAACTGGTCACCACCTATTTTTGTAACATCCCATGGATTTTGGAAGGGCAGTCTTCCTCCAAGAGTTAGTTCTGTTATCACAGACTGCTGTTCAATATCAATAATTTTTACAGAAGAATTTCTATTATCAACAGCAACCAGGTGTTTTACAGATAGAAAGCACAGTCCAGTGATGTCACACAAGGCATTACTTTTAGTTTTCACATTGATATATCTGGAATGTAACTGTTTGAACCATTCCTGAAGACGGCAAAACAACACACAGTCTTTGACATTTTTATATTTTAAACTCTCCAAAGTCCCTTTTGTTATGTTGATACATACTTCTAACAAATATTTAATCAAATTGTGTCTCAAGTGAACCAAGGAAAGTCTCATCTCAGTCATGAAACATTTTTTTGACATAAGAATTATTACTGCAATAAGGAAAAGTATGTAAAACATGTGGACTTTGATGTCAAACACTGCCAACAAGATCATAGCAATTATTAACATACATGTATATAAATGAGATCTACGTAATTCTCGTACCAACATCATGGCCATTTTTGCTTCTAGATGTATGTATGAAAGAAGTGATCCTGTTATGTCTGTTGATTTTATTTTACCTTCTGTCCTTACTAAACCAAGCTCTCGTTCACGTGCAGAAGTCTCAACTGGCTCATAACTGTAACCATGGACAACAACTTCCTCCTTTATCTCTTTTAGTCTTTCCCTCACTGAATTAACTACCTTATCAGCATTTTTTGATTTTACATAGAGCTTACACCTTTGTAAAGCTCTCTTTGTGTTCTGTATATCTGCTTGTAAAGAAGTAAGTTCTTTATCAACTGTATCAGTTTTATCTGACTGCTTTTGAAGTTCTGCATTGTCATCACTGTAAATTTTATCAATTGTTCTGTTAACTTGTTCTTCTAAATTATCATATCGCAAATTTATGACATCCCTCTGTTTTTTCATGACCTTTGTTACATCAGCTCTTAACATTATTGCATGTTTTTCACTTTTCTTTATCATTCCTCTAACACTACCCAATTCCTTTTTGGCTTTTTGTATATTTTTTTCCAAGTCTTTCAGCTCAGCACTGTTCTCAAAGTCAGCAGATAGTTTTGGTAAGTGAAATACATCAGTACAGTTAGTATGCAGGTCACTTTTACAATGTGGACAAGCAAGGCTATTGCATGTTTTACAGTAGAACTTGACTATCTCCCCAGAGTGTGATGGACAAGGTTCAAGACAGAAATCTTGGGGCATGTCATTTTTGTCTTGTAGATCATGGTCTGGTATCCTAGAGTCATTAGTTTTGACGCCTTTAAGCAGTCTAACATATATTTCATTAGTAATATAGATAAATTAAACAAATAAATAGTGTTGTTATAAACTATGGCATGTCTCCCTTTATTTTATTCTTGTTTTGTGAATTCTGTGGGCAAAAAGGTGTCAATATTTGTATTATTGCTGACTGACCATCGAGGCATCCATATTTTTAAGGCTCATGAGAAATGACGCCTTTTGATTGGCTGGCTCTCTTAACCAAAACTTCACTTTTCTGGAGCCTATATGGCCAAAATCATATTTGGCTGGTATATTTCTATGTGAATGCAGTCGAGACCTGAAACTTAAAAGGACAATAAACAAATTAATATTAATCTTTTTAAGTGACCTTTTTACTATTTCTTTGTAAAATGTGATCTTTTTTATTCACTTTACATATTGTTAATAGCAGTCATTCATTATCAAAACAGTGAGGACACAAAAATATATAACCCTTTCTAACAGCTCTAACTTTGGTATTTTCAGTGAAAACTTATTAGAAACATGACCTTCTTTATTTACAACAAGATTTGCCAAAGAGCAGCAAAACCATATTCAATTAAATTAATTTAATGTTTTCAAATGATACAAGGTGTATAGGGTACAGGAGAGTGAAAAATCTAAAATTTATTCAAAATTTCAGTCAAAGAACTGTCTTGTGACTATGAAAAATAGCTGGGTGAAAGAGAAAACCAAGATCTGAATTCCTGACCAGTTGCTTCTGTAAGAATTAGGTTTTTAAAGGATTGGAGATTTTTGCATTATTAAAAAGACATAAAAATACACCAAAGTACGAAAAAATAATATAATCTTACTGTAGTCTGTTGAATGCATTAATGTTTTATTTGAGCAAGGTAAAATATTGCCTGCTTTGCAAACGTGTGTAATTTGGCATCATAAAGGGTCACTTATACCTATTTGACCGCAAAATAAATAAGGGCGTCAAAACTCATGAGCGTCAAAACAGATGATCGAAGGATAGGTGTTTTCTATGATATCTCACACAAGTTGCACACAAATACTCAACACATGTTTTAAAGAATCCATCAGCTTTACCATTTTTAAATCCATCTTTACGGCACGGCTCACAGTACATCTCCTTTACCTCATCTGATTCTTGTGTGCACATTTTAGTATGTTAAATTTCAATATGTTAAATTTCCATACTGAAGGTTATACACCACTAAAAGACCGGTACTACGTCCGTCCGTCCCGTATTCTTCCTTGTCCGGAGTATTTCTACGTACCCACTGATGATTGTAATCTATTTCGAAACTTCACAGACTTGTTGTTCCGGTCAGATGATTTTTCACGGAGTCATTGCCCTTTGACTATTTAACAGTGCATACAGTAAAATACTGCTATCGTTGAGTTTTCTCAGCAAGCACAATTTGGAATTTAGCCGCTCTTCATAGGAAGCTTTATTATCAAGAGTGTGATGTGCATAAACTTATTTTATTTGTGTTCCGGTCTGATAATGTTTCGAGTTATTGCCCTTTAATTAATCAACAATAGTATACTATAGTACAATTCTTGTTTTGAGTATTTCTCAGCAACCACTGGATGGAATTTAGTGAAAATTGATAGGAAGCTTTACTATAAAGAGGAGATGTCCACTATTATTATCTTCATGTTCCGGTTTGATGATTTTTCGAATTATCGCCCTTCAGTTATTCCACAATAGTTTAATATAGTACAATTCTTGTTAGGAGTATGTCTCTGCAACCGCTGGTTGGAATTTAACAGATCTTTGTAGAAAGTTTAAGTATCAAGAGGATTGTTATGTTTAGGTTCAGGTTGGATGAATTTTAAAGTTATTGCCCTTTCATTATTTAACAGTAATATACTATAGTAGGATTATTTCGCAGCAAACACCTGTTTGAATTTGGTGAATATTTAATGGAAGTTTCAATCTTAAGAGGAGATGTGGATATGATCTAAATAGAGGTCAATATATCACCAAGTACCTATCTGACTAGTTCTATATGGCCACAGTAAATAAATGTCAGTATAACACCAAGTCCCGATATGACTAGTTCAATATGGCCACAGTAAATGAAGGTCAATATAACACCAAGTTCCGATATGACTAGTTCAATATGGCCACAGTAAATAGAGGTCAGTATAGCACCAAGTTCCGATATGACTAGTTCTATATGGCCACAGTAAATGAAGGTTAATATAACACCAAGTTCCGATACGACTAGTTCAATATGGCCACAGAAAATTGAGGTCAATATAGCACCAAGTACCTATCTGACTAGTTCTATATGGCCACAGTAAATGAAGGTCAATATAACACCAAGTTCCGATATGACTAGTTCAATATGGCCACAGTAAATAGAGGCCAATATAGCACCAAGTACCTATCTGACTAGTTCTATATGGCCACAGTGAATGAAGGTCAACATAACAACAAGTTCCGATATGACTAGTTCAGTATGGCCACAGTAAATAAAGGTCAATAAAGCACCAAGTAACAATCTGACTTGTTCTATATGGCCACAGTAAATGAAGGTCAATATAACACCAAGTTCCGATATGACTAGTTCAATATGGCCACAGTAAATACAGGTCAATATAGCACCAAGTACCTATCTGACTACTTCTATATGACCGCAGGAAATGAAGGTCAATATAACACCAAGTTCCGATATGACTAGTTCAATATGGCTACAGTAAATGAAGGTTAATATAACACCAAGTTCCGATATGACTAGTTCAATATGGCCACAGTAAATAGAAGTCAATACAGCACCAAATACCTATCTGATTAGTTCTATATGACCAAAGCAAATGAAGGTCAATATAACACCAAGTTCCGATATGACTAGTTTAATATGGCCACAGTAAATAAAGGTCAATATAGCACCAAGTAACAATCTGAGTTGTTCTATATGGCCACAGTAAATGAAGGTCAATATAGCACCAAATACCTATCTGATTAGTTCTATATGACCAAAGCAAATGAAGGTCAATATAACCCCAAATTCCCATATGACTAGTGTAATATGGCCACAGTAAATAAAGGTCAATATAGCACCAAGTAACAATCTGAATTGTTCTATATGGCCACAGTAAATGAAGGTCAATATAACACCAAGTTCCGATATGACAAGTTCAATATGGCCACAGTAAATAGAGGTCAATATAGCACCAAATACCTATCTGATTAGTTCTATATGACCAAAGTAAATGAAGGTCAATATAACACCAAGTTCCGATATGACTAGGTCAATATGGTCACAGTAAATGAAGGTCAATATCAAACCAAGTTCCAATATGACTAGTTCAATATGGCCACAGTAAATGAAGGTCAATATAACACCAAGTTCCGATATGACTAGTTCATATGGCCACAGTAATATACAGGTCATATTGCACCAAGTACCTATCTGACTACTTCTATATGACCGCAGGAATATGAGGTCAATATACACACAAGTTCCGAATGACTAGTTCAATATGGCCACAGTAAACAGAGGACAATATTTAGCACCAAGTACTATCTCACTAGTTTTTATATGACCACAGTAAATGAAGGTCAATATAACACCAAGTTCCGATATGACTAGTTCAATATGGCCACAGTAAATGAAGGTCAATATAACACCAAGTTCCGATATGACTAGTTCAATATGGCCACAGTAAATACAGGTCAATATAGCACCAAGTACCTATCTGACTACTTCTATATGACCGCAGGAAATGAAGGTCAATATAACACCAAGTTCCGATATGACTAGTTCAATATGGCTACAGTAAATGAAGGTTAATATAACACCAAGTTCCGATATGACTAGTTCAATATGGCCACAGTAAATAGAGATCAATATAGCACCAAGTACCTATCTGACTACTTCTATATGACCGCTGTAAATGAAGGTCAATATAACACCAAGTTCCGATATGACTAGTTCAATATGGCACAGTAAATAGAGATCAATATAGCACCAAGTACCTATCTGACAAATTCTATACGGCCACAGTAAATGAAGGTCAATATAACACCAAGTTCCGATATGAATAGTTCAATATGGCCACAGTAAATGAAGGTCAGTATAACAACAAGTTCCGATATGACTAGTTCAATATGGCCACAGTAAACAGAGATCAATATAGCACCAAGTACCTACCTGACAAGTTCTATATCGCCACAGTAAATGAAGGTCAATATAACACTAAGTTCCGATATGACTAGTTCTATATGGCCACAGTAAATTGAGGTCAATATAGCACCAATTACCCATCTGACTAGTTCTATATGGCCACAGTAAATAGAGGTCAATATAGCACCAAATACTTATCTGACTAATTCTATCTGGCCACAGTAAATGTAGGGCAATATAACACCAAGTTCCGATATAACTAGTTCAATATGGCAACAGTAAATAGATGTCAATATAGCACCAAGTAAATATCTGACTAGTTCTATATGGCCACAGCAAACTGAGATAAATATAGCACCAATTACCTATCTGTCTAATTCTATATGGCCACAGTAAATAGAGGTCAATATAGCATCAAATACCCATCTGACTTGTTCTATATGGCCACAGTAAATGAAAGTCAATATAGCACCAAATTCCGATATGACTTGTTCAATATGGCCACAGTAAATTAAGGTCAATATAGCACCAAGTACCTATCTGACTAGTTCTATATGGCCACTGTAAATGAAGGTCAATATAACACCAAATTCCGATATGACTAGTCCAATATGGCCACAGTAAATTGAGGTCAATATAGCACCAAGTACCTATCTGACTAGTTCTATATCGCCATAGTAAATGAAGGTCAATATAACACTAAGTTCCGATATGACTAGTTCTATATGGCCACAGTAAATAGAGGTCAATATAGCACCAAGTACATATCTGACTAGTTCTATATAGCCACAGTAAATGAAGGTCAATATAGCACCAAGTAACAATCTGAATTGTTCTATATGGCCACAGTAAATGAAGGTCAATATAACACCAAGTTCCGATATGACAAGTTCAATATGGCCACAGTAAATAGAGGTCAATATAGCACCAAATACCTATCTGATTAGTTCTATATGACCAAAGTAAATGAAGGTCAATATAACACCAAGTTCCGATATGACTAGGTCAATATGGTCACAGTAAATGAAGGTCAATATCAAACCAAGTTCCAATATGACTAGTTCAATATGGCCACAGTAAACAGAGGACAATATAGCACCAAGTACCTATCTCACTAGTTTTATATGACCACAGTAAATGAAGGTCAATATAACACCAAGTTCCGATATGACTAGTTCAATATGGCCACAGTAAATGAAGGTCAATATAACACCAAGTTCCGATATGACTAGTTCAATATGGCCACAGTAAATACAGGTCAATATAGCACCAAGTACCTATCTGACTACTTCTATATGACCGCAGGAAATGAAGGTCAATATAACACCAAGTTCCGATATGACTAGTTCAATATGGCTACAGTAAATGAAGGTTAATATAACACCAAGTTCCGATATGACTAGTTCAATATGGCCACAGTAAATAGAGATCATATAGCACCAAGTACCTATCTGACTACTTCTATATGACCGCAGTAAATGAAAGGTCAATATAACACCAAGTCCGATATGACCCCCTAGTTCAATATGCACAGTAAATAGAGATCATATAGCACCCAGTACCTATCTGACAAATTCTATACGGCCACAGTAAATGAAGGTCAATATAACACCAAGTTCCGATATGATATGTTCATATGGCCACAGTAAATGAAGGTCAGTATAACAACAAGTTCCGATATGACTAGTTCAATATGGCCACAGTAAACAGAGATCAATATAGCACCAAGTACCTACCTGACAAGTTCTATATCGCCACAGTAAATGAAGGTCAATATAACACTAAGTTCCGATATGACTAGTTCTATATGGCCACAGTAAATTGAGGTCAATTATAGCACCCAATTACCCATCTGACTAGTTTCTATAATGGCCACAGTAAATAGAGGTCAATATAGCACCAAATACTTATCTGACTAATTCTCTCTGGCCACAGTAAATGTAGGGCAATATAACACCAAGTTCCGATATAACTAGTTCAATATGGCCACAGTAAATAGATGTCAATATAGCACCAAGTAAATATCTGACTAGTTCTATATGGCCACAGCAAACTGAGATAAATATAGCACCAATTACCTATCTGTCTAATTCTATATGGCCACAGTAAATAGAGGTCAATATAGCATCAAATACCCATCTGACTTGTTCTATATGGCCACAGTAAATGAAAGTCAATATAGCACCAAATTCCGATATGACTAGTTCAATATGGCCACAGTAAATTAAGGTCAATATAGCACCAAGTACCTATCTGACTAGTTCTATATGGCCACTGTAAATGAAGGTCAATATAACACCAAATTCCGATATGACTAGTCCAATATGGCCACAGTAAATTGAGGTCAATATAGCACCAAGTACCTATCTGACTAGTTCTATATCGCCACAGTAAATGAAGGTCAATATAACACTAAGTTCCGATATGACTAGTTCTATATGGCCACAGTAAATAGAGGTCAATATAGCACCAAGTACATATCTGACTAGTTCTATATAGCCACAGTAAATGAAGGTCAATATAACACCAAGTTCCGATGTGACTAGTTCTATATGGCCACAGTAAATGAAGGTCAATATAACACGAAGTTCCGATATGATTACTTCTATATTGCCACAGTAAATGAAGGTCAATATAACCCCAAATTCCCATATGACTAGTTCTATATGGCTACAGTAAATGAAGGTCAATATAGCACCATGTACGTATCTGACTAGTTCTATCTGGCCACAGTAAATGAAGGCCAATATAACACCAAGTTCCGATATGACTAGTTCAGTATGGCCACAGTAAATAGAGGCCAATATAGCACCAAGTTCCCTTCATTTATTGTGGCCATATAGAACTAGTCAGATAGGTATTTGATGCTTAATTGACCTCTATTGACTCTGGCCATATTGAACTAGTCATATCGGAACTTGGTGTTATATTAACCTTCATTTACTGTAGCCATATTGAACTAGTCATATCGGAACTTGGTGTTATATTGACCTTCATTTCCTGCGGTCATATAGAAGTAGTCAGATAGGTACTTGGTGCTATATTGACCTGTATTTACTGTGGCCATATTGAACTAGTCATATTGGAACTTGGTTTGATATTGACCTTCATTTACTGTGACCATATTGACCTAGTCATATCGGAACTTGGTGTTATATTGACCTTCATTTACTTTGGTCATATAGAACTAATCAGATAGGTATTTGGTGCTATATTGACCTCTATTTACTGCGGCCATATTGAACTTGTCATATCGGAACTTGGTGTTATATTGACCTTCATTTACTGTGGCCATATAGAACAATTCAGATTGTTACTTGGTGCTATATTGACCTTTATTTACTGTGGCCATATTACACTAGTCATATGGGAATTTGGGGTTATATTGACCTTCATTTGCTTTGGTCATATAGAACTAATCAGATAGGTATTTGGTGCTATATTGACCTTCATTTACTGTGGCCATATAGAACAACTCAGATTGTTACTTGGTGCTATATTGACCTTTATTTACTGTGGCCATATTAAACTAGTCATATCGGAACTTGGTGTTATATTGACCTTCATTTGCTTTGGTCATATAGAACTAATCAGATAGGTATTTGGTGCTGTATTGACTTCTATTTACTGTGGCCATATTGAACTAGTGATATCGGAACTTGGTGTTATATTGACCTTCATTTACTGTGGCCATATAGAACAAGTCAGATTGTTACTTGGTGCTTTATTGACCTTTATTTACTGTGGCCATACTGAACTAGTCATATCGGAACTTGGTGTTATGTTGACCTTCATTCACTGTGGCCATATAGAACTAGTCAGATAGGTAACTTGGTGCTATTTGGCCTCTATTTACTGTGGCCATATTGAACTAGTCATATCGGAACTTGGTGTTTATTGACCTTCATTTACTGTGGCCATATAGAACATAGTCAGATAGTTACTTGGTGCTATATTGACCTCAATTTTCTGTGGCCATATTGAACTAGTCGTATCGGAACTTGGTGTTTATTAACCTTCATTTACTGTGGCCATATATAGAACTAGTCATATCGGAACTTGGTGCTATACTGACCTCTATTTACTGTGGCCATATTGAACTAGTCATATCGGAACTTGGTGTTATATTGACCTTCATTTACTGTGGCCATATTGAACTAGTCATATCGGGACTTGGTGTTATACTGACATTTATTTACTGTGGCCATATAGAACTAGTCAGATAGGTACTTGGTGATATATTGACCTCTATTTAGATCATATCCACATCTCCTCTTAAGATTGAAACTTCCATTAAATATTCACCAAATTCAAACAGGTGTTTGCTGCGAAATAATCCTACTATAGTATATTACTGTTAAATAATGAAAGGGCAATAACTTTAAAATTCATCCAACCTGAACCTAAACATAACATCCTCTTGATACTTAAACTTTCTACAAAGATCTGTTAAATTCCAACCAGCGGTTGCAGAGACATACTCCTAACAAGAATTGTACTATATTAAACTATTGTGGAATAACTGAAGGGCGATAATTCGAAAAATCATCAAACCGGAACATGAAGATAATAATAGTGGGCATCTCCTCTTTATAGTAAAGCTTCCTATCAATTTTCACTAAATTCCATCCAGTGGTTGCTGAGAAATACTCAAAACAAGAATTGTACTATAGTATACTATTGTTGATTAATTAAAGGGCAATAACTCGAAACATTATCAGACCGGAACACAAATAAAATAAGTTTATGCACATCACACTCTTGATAATAAAGCTTCCTATGAAGAGCGGCTAAATTCCAAATTGTGCTTGCTGAGAAAACTCAACGATAGCAGTATTTTACTGTATGCACTGTTAAATAGTCTAAGGGCAATGACTCCGTGAAAAATCATCTGACCGGAACAACAAGTCTGTGAAGTTTCGAAATAGATTACAATCATCAGTGGGTACGTAGAAATACTCCGGACAAGGAAGAATACGGGACGGACGGACGTAGTACCGGTTTTTAGTGGTGTATAACCTTCAGTATGGAATCTTTCGTATGGAAATTTAACATATTGAAATTTAACATACTAAAATGTGCACACAAGAATCAGATGAGGTAAAGGAGATGTACTGTGAGCCGTGCCGTAAAGATGGATTTAAAAATGGTAAAGCTGATGGATTCTTTAAAACATGTGTTGAGTATTTGTGTGCAACTTGTGTGAGATATCATAGAAAACACCTATCCTTCGATCATCTGTTTTGACGCTCATGAGTTTTGACGCCCTTATTTATTTTGCGGTCAAATAGGTATAAGTGACCCTTTATGATGCCAAATTACACACGTTTGCAAAGCAGGCAATATTTTACCTTGCTCAAATAAAACATTAATGCATTCAACAGACTACAGTAAGATTATATTATTTTTTTCGTACTTTGGTGTATTTTTATGTCTTTTTAATAATGCAAAAATCTCCAATCCTTTAAAAACCTAATTCTTACAGAAGCAACTGGTCAGGAATTCAGATCTTGGTTTTCTCTTTCACCCAGCTATTTTTCATAGTCACAAGACAGTTCTTTGACTGAAATTTTGAATAAATTTTAGATTTTTCCACTCTCCTGTACCCTATACACCTTGTATCATTTGAAAACATTAATTAATTTAATTGAATATGGTTTTGCTGCTCTTTGGCAAATCTTGTTGTAAATAAAGAAGGTCATGTTTCTAATAAGTTTTCACTGAAAATACCAAAGTTAGAGCTGTTAGAAAGGGTTATATATTTTGTGTCCTCACTGTTTTGATAATGAATGACTGCTATTAACAATATGTAAAGTGAATAAAAAAGATCACATTTTTACAAAGAAATAGTAAAAAGGTCACTTAAAAAGATTAATATTAATTTGTTTATTGTCCTTTTAAGTTTCAGGGCTCGACTGCATCACATAGAAATATACCAGCCAAATATGATTTTGGCCATATAGGCTCCAGAAAAGTGAAGTTTTGGTTAAGAGAGCCAGCCAATCAAAAGGCGTCATTTCTCATGAGCCTTAAAAATATGGATGCCTCGATGGTCAGTCAGCAATAATACAAAAAATTGACACCTTTTTGCCCACAGAATTCACAAAACAAGAATATAAATAAAGGGAGACATGCCATAGTTTATAACAACACTATTTATTTGTTTAAATTTTTATCTATATTACTAATGAAATATATGTTAGACTGCTTAAGGCGTCAAAACTAATGACTCTAGGATACCAGACCATGATCTACAAGACAAAAATGACATGCCCCAAGATTTCTGTCTTGAACCTTGTCCATCACACTCTGGGGAGATAGTCAAGTTCTACTGTAAAACATGCAATAGCCTAGCTTGTCCACATTGTAAAAGTGACCTGCATACTAACTGTACTGATTATTCACTTACCAAAACTATCTGCTGACTTTGAGAACAGTGCTGAGCTGAAAGACTTGGAAATATATACAAAAAGCCAAAAAGGAATTGGGTAGTGTTAGAGGAATGATAAAGAAAAGTGAAAAAACATGCAATAATGTTAAGAGCTGATGTAACAAAGTCATGAAAAAACAGAGGGATGTCATAAATTTGCGATATGATAAATTTAGAAGAACAAGTTAACAGAACAATTGATAAAATTTACAGTGATGACAATGCAGAACTTCAAAGCAGTCAGATAAAACTGATACAGTTGATAAAGAACTTACTTCTTTACAAGCAGATATACAGAACACAAAGAGAGCTTTACAAAGGTGTAAGCTCTATGTAAAATCAAAAAATGCTGATAAGGTAGTTAATTTCAGTGAGGGAAAGACTAAAAGAGATAAAGGAGGAAGTTGTTGTCCATGGTTACAGTTATGAGCCAGTTGAGACTTCTGCACGTGAACGAGAGCTTGGTTTAGTAAGGACAGAAGGTAAAATAAAATCAACAGACATAACAGGATCACTTCTTTCATACATACATCTAGAAGCAAAAATGGCCATGATGTTGGTACGAGAATTACGTAGATCTCATTTATATACATGTATGTTAATAATTGCTATGATCTTGTTGGCAGTGTTTGACATCAAAGTCCACATGTTTTACATACTTTTCCTTATTGCAGTAATAATTCTTATGTCAAAAAAATGTTTCATGACTGAGATGAGACTTTCCTTGGTTCACTTGAGACACAATTTGATTAAATATTTGTTAGAAGTATGTATCAACATAACAAAAGGGACTTTGGAGAGTTTAAAATATAAAAATGTCAAAGACTGTGTGTTGTTTTGCCGTCTTCAGGAATGGTTCAAACAGTTACATTCCAGATATATCAATGTGAAAACTAAAAGTAATGCCTTGCGTGACATCACTGGACTGTGCTTTCTATCTGTTAAAACACCTGGTTGCTGTTGATAATAGAAATTCTTCTGTAAAAATTATTGATATTGAACAGCAGTCTGTGATAACAGAACTAACTCTTGGAGGAAGACTGCCCTTCCAAAATCCATGGGATGTTACAAAAATAGGTGGTGACCAGTTAGTTGTTACAATTCCACACTCTGAAACTGTATGTTTCCTTCAACTTACATGCTGCTTTGATGTCGAATTGATCTCCCTTTCACTGACACGTACAATATCAGTTAGCTGTCGCTGCTATGGAATAGTTTATGCCAACAATAAATTGATAATTACATCTTCAGGACTCAACAGTTGTGTTAAAATACTTGATTTGGATGGGAACACACTGCAAAGTTACAGTAAAGATTCTGGAGGTGAGAATTTATTTCAGCTTCCATATTATATTGTCATCAGTCCAGATCACAAAACATTGTATGTGTCAGACTTCCACTGTTGCCAGGTAACTAGATTGTCAATGGATGGAAATGTTCTAGCAGTCTGCAAACACAGTCAATTTACAGAGCTATTTGGAATGACAACAGACAAGACGGGGAAAATATAGAACTATTCAAAGTAGTTTTTTGTGCTATATTGAAGTCTATTTACTGTTACCATATAGAACTAGTCAGAGGGGAACTTGGCGCTATTTTGACCTTCATTTACTGTGGCCATATAGAACTAGTCAGATAGGTACTTGGTGCTATTTTGACCTTCATTTACTGTGGCCATATAGAGCTAGTCAGATAGAAATTTCGTTCTATATTGACATCTAGAACTAATCAGATTGTTACTTTGTGTTATATTGACCTCAATTTACTGTGACCATATAGAACTAGTCAGATGGGAACTTGGGGTTATATTGACCTTCATTTGCTTTGGTCATATAGAACTAATCAGATAGGTATTTGGTGCTATATTGACCTTCATTTACTGTGGCCATATAGAACAACTCAGATTGTTACTTGGTGCTATATTGACCTTTATTTACTGTGGCCATATTAAACTAGTCATATCGGAACTTGGTGTTATATTGACCTTCATTTGCTTTGGTCATGTAGAACTAATCAGATAGGTATTTGGTGCTGTATTGACTTCTATTTACTGTGGCCATATTGAACTAGTGATATCGGAACTTGGTGTTATATTGACCTTCATTTACTGTGGCCATATAGAACAAGTCAGATTGTTACTTGGTGCTTTATTGACCTTTATTTACTGTGGCCATACTGAACTAGTCATATCGGAACTTGGTGTTATGTTGACCTTCATTCACTGTGGCCATATAGAACTAGTCAGATAGGTACTTGGTGTTATATTGACCTTCATTTACTGTGGCCATATAGAACTAGTCAGATAGATGCTTGGTGCTATATTGACCTCCATTTACTGTGGCCATATTGAACTAGTCATATCGGAACTTGGTGTTATATTGACCTTAATTTACTGTGGCCATATAGAACTAGTCCTATCGGAACTTGGTGCTATATTGACCTTCATTTACTGTGGCCATATTGAACTAATCATATCGGAACTTGGTGTTATATTGACCTTCATTTACTGTGGATATATAGAACTAGTCAGATAGGTACTTGGTGCTATATTGACCTCTATTTACTGTGACCGTATAGAACTAATCAGATAGGTAATTGGTGCTATATTGACCTCTATTTACTGTGGCCATATTGAACTAGTCATATCGGAACTTGGTGTTATATTGACCTTCATTTACTGTGGCCATATTGAACTAGTCATATCGGAACTTGGTGTTATATTGACCTTAATTTACTGTGACCATATTGAACTAGTCTTATCGGAACTTCGGGTTATATTGACTTTCATTTACTGTGGCCATATAGAACTAGTCATATCGGAACTCTGTGTTATATTGACCTTCATTTACTGTGGCCATATAGAACTACTCAGATAGGTACTTGGTGCTATATTGACCTCTATTTACTGTGGCCATACTGTACTAATCATATCGGGACTTGGTGTTATTTTGACCTTCGTTTACTGTGGCCATATAGAACTAGTCAGATAGGTTCTTGGTGCTATATTGGCCTCTATTTACTGTGGCCATATTGAACTAGTCATATCGGAACTTGGTGTTATATTGACTTTCATTTAATGTGGCCATATAGAACTAATCAGATAGGTACTTGGTGTTATATTGACCTCTATGTACTGTGGCCATATTGAACTAGGCATATCGGAACTTGGTGTTATATTGACATTCATTTACTGTGGTCATATTCAACTAGTCATATCGGATCTTGGTGTTATATTGTACTTTATTTACTGTGGCCATATGGAACTAGTCAGATAGGTTTTTGGTGCTATATTGACCTCTATTTACTGTGGCGATATAGAACTAGTCATATGGGAACTTTGTGTTATATTGACCTTCATTTACTGTGGCCATATAGAACTAGTCATGTAGGTATTTGGTGCTATATTGACCTCAATTTACTGTGGCCATATAGAACAAGTGAGATTGGTTCTTTTTGCTATATTGACATGTATTTGCTGTAGCCATATAGAACTATGTATGAAAAGAATTGGAACCACTGCCTTACCATTGCATGATCGTAAGAGGCGACTAATAGGGTCTTAACACTTGGTTTATCTGTAACTCTGTAATTCCAGCAGGTGCAAAGTTTGATTCCATGCCTCATATTTTTATTTCGAAGTACATGAGATGTGAAACCAAAATTTGCGCCATCTAACCTATACTGTGTTGGTGCGCCGTAAAACCCAAATAAATAAATAAATATGCACCAGGCATGTCAGGGGTATAGTCCAGATAAGCCGTGAAGGTCTGACATGATGTTTTACTCTAACTATTACCTTAACCTTTGAGATAGGACCCTGGTGTTTGCGCATGACACTTCGTCACACTGAGGTTAACACAAATAGCAAATATCAACGATATTTCTCCATGCGTATCAAAGTTTTAGTCTAGACAAACAAATCCGGTCGGACGCATGGACGTACATATTCATCCAGTTATTTGCTGTACAAAGACTTTAGCTTCTTACACCTTATTTATCTTCTTTTTGCTTATACATCTGCTCATATATAATTTTAAATCATGATTTTTTGTCGTTCGTAGCGCAAGTACAATATTGGTGGTATTGTGCCTTTCTATATGGCCGCAGTACTTTCTTCAGTATGGAAAAGAGACGAAAGATTCCCTATTGAAGGTTAACACCACTAAAAGACCGGTACTACGTCCGTCCGTCCCGTATTCTTCCTTGTCCGGAGTATTTCTACGTACCCACTGATGATTGTAATCTATAGCGAAACTTCACAGACTTGTTGTTCCGGTCAGATGACTTTTCAGGGAGGTATTGCCCTTTGACTATTTAACAGTGCATACAGTAATATACTGTTATTGTTGAGAGTTTTTTCAGCAAGCACAATTTGGAATTTAGCCGCTCTTCATAGGAAGCTTTATTATCAAGAGGACATGTGCATAAACTTATATTATTTGTGTTCCCGTCTGATAATGTTTCGAGTTATTGCCCTTTAATTAATCAACAATAGTATACTATAGTACAATTCTTGTTTTGAGTATTTCTCAGCAACCACTGGATGGAATTTAGTGAAAATTGATAGGAAGCTTCACTATAAAGAGGAGATGCCCACTATTATTATCTTCATGTTCCGGTTTGATGATTTTTCGAATTATCGCCCTTTAATTATTCCACAATAGTTTACTATAGTACAGTTCTTGTTAGGAGTATGTCTCTGCAACCGCTGGTTGGAATTTAACAAATCTTTATAGAAAGTTTCAGTATCAAGAGGATGTTATGTTGTTATGTTTAGGTTCAGGTTGGATGAATTTTAAAGTTATTGCCCTTTCATTATTTAAAAGTAATATACTATAGTAGGATTATTTCTCAGCAAACACCTGTTGGAGTTTGGTGAATCTTTAATGGAAGTTTCAATCTTAAGAGGAGATGTGGATATGATCTTCATATCTGATTGTGCATTTTCATATAGTTATAGCCCTTTGATTATTCAACAATAGTATATTATAGTACAATTCATGTCCGGGTTATTTCTCAGCATCTACTGGTTCAAATTTAGCCATATTTCGTAGGAAGGTTCATCATCAATAGGAGATTTGTAAACAAGGTAACTTTATTAACTTTTAACTGTGGCCATACAGAACTGGGCGGGGATGTTTGTAGTATACCTTTACACTCCATTTTCTGTGACCATATAGTACTAGAGAGGGATGTATAAAGGAAAGCATTCACTGCGGCTACGCGACTAGGACACGTTTGTCTTTGGGGCTAATCTAAAGTAAAGTTATACTTGCCATACTGAATTCATCAGGGAGTCTATAGATTATTTCATCAGATATTCACTGAAGGTCTCCCCTGTAAGGGCGCTACTGTATATGTAGTATTAAGCACTGAATTTACTGTAGTCATACAGGTCTCTAAATGAATATATACTGATATAACGTATATTTTCCCTCGATTTTCTGTGCCAACATATCAAAGAAATTTATAATGTTTTTACACTCAATTTGCTTTGGCCATTGAGGACTCATTGATGTATATAGGATAAATTAACTCTTCATTAACTGTAGCAATCAGAAAATGACGCGTTTGTCTAAAGGATAAATAGGGAACTCATCAGGGAGGCCTACAGGTTATTTCATCACTCCATTTACGGCGGTAGCGATAGCTATTATCTATATATATTCATCCTCCATTTACTGGACTGGATAGAGATAGCTAATGTATATTTTCCCCTTTAAATGTGACCATACTGGACTAGGTAGGGATAGCTGTTGTATATATCTACATCCATTAACTGTAGCCATACTGGACTGGATATGAATAGCTATTGTATATTTTCTTCCTGCATTATTTGATTAACATGGCTTTGGCGAGGATGTTTGTACGATATTCTTTACCTCCAGTTTTCTGTGTCTATACATTATTCACGAAGGATGTATATATAGGATGCCTAACCTTTATTTAATGTGCCTATGAGTATTGGGCGCGTTTCCATATACAAATAGGGTATATTTTAATACAAGTAACAGTTGCCTTACCGAACTCGTCAGGGAGGCCTGCAGGTTATTTCAATACTTCTTTACTCGATTGGGACGGAAGTACATATTTTTCACATTTAATGTGGTCATACTGGAGACGTCAATATAGCACCAAGTACTCATTTGACTAGTTCTATATGGCCATAGTAAAAACAGGTCAATATAGCACCAAGTACCCATTTGACTAGTTCTATATGGCCATAGTAGAAAGAGGTCAATATAGCACCAAGTACCCATTTGACTAGTTCTATATGGCCATAGTAAAAACAGGTCAATATAACACCAAGTACCGATTTGACTAGTTCTATATGGCCATAGTAAAAAGAGGTCAATATAGCACCAAGTACCCATTTGACTAGTTCTATATGGCCATAGTAAAAACAGGTCAATATAGCACCAAGTACCGATTTGACTAGTTCTATATGGCCATAGTAAAAAGAGGTCAATATAGCACCAAGTACCCATTTGACTAGTTCTATATGGCCATAGTAAAAACAGGTCAATATAGCACCAAGTACCGATTTGACTAGTTCTATATGGCCATAGTAAAGAGGTCAATATAGCACCAAGTAACAATCTGACTAGTTTTATATGCTCACAAAAAATAGAGGTCAATATAGCATCAATGACCCATCAGACTAGTTCTATATGGCCACAATAAATAGAGGTCAATATAGCACCTAGTTCCCATCAGACTAGTTCTATATGGCCACAATAAATAGACGTCAGTATAGCACCAAATACCTATCTGACTAGTTCTATATGGCCACAGTAAATGAAGATCAATATAGCACCAAGTTCCCATCCGACTAGTTCTATATGGCCACAGTAGATAGAGGTCAATATAGTACCAATTACCCTTCAGACTAATTCTATATGGCCACAATAAATAGACGTCATTATAGCACAAAATTCCTATCTGACTAGTTCTATATGGCCACACTAAATGAAGGTCAATATAGCACCAAATACCTATCTAACTAGTTCTATATGGCCACAGTAAATGGAGATCAAAATAGCACAAAATGTCCCATGAGAATAGTTCTATATGGCCACAATAAATAGACGTCAATATAGCACAAAATGTCTACCTGACTAGTTCTATATGGCCACATTAAATGAAGGTCAATATAGCACCAAATACCTTTCTAACTGGTTCTATATGGCCACAGTAAATGCAGGTCAATATAGCACCAAATACCTATCTGACTAGTTCTATATGGCCACAGTAAATAGAGGTCAATATAACACAAAGTAATAATCTGACTAGTTCTATATGGCCACAATAAATAGAGGTCAATATAGTTCCAATTACCCAACTGATTAGTTGTATATGGCCACAAGAAATATCCGTCAATATAGCACCAAATTTCTATCTGACTTGTTCTATATGGCAACAGTAAATGAAGGTCAATATAGCACCAAATACCTATCTGACTAGTTTTATATGGCCACAGTAAATGAAGGTCAAAATAGCACCAAGTTCCCCTCTGACTACTTCTATATGGCTACAGTAAATACACGTCAATATAGGACCAAGTACCCATTTGATTAGTTGTATATGGCCACAGTAAAGTAATCTGACTAGTTCTATATGGCCACAGTTAATAGATGTCTATATAGCACCAAGTTCCCATCTGACTAGTTCTGTATGGTCACAGTAAATAGACGTCAAAATAGCACCAAAAACTAACTTGAATAGTTCTATATGGCCACAGTAAATGAGGGTCAATATAGCACCACATACCTATCTGACTAGTTCTATATGGCCACAGTAAATGAAGGTCAATATAGCACCAAATACCCATTTGACTAGTTCTGTATGGCCACAGTAAATACACGTCAATATAGGACCAAGTAACAATCTGACTAGTTCTATATGGCCACAGTAAATACACGTCAATATAGCACCAAATACTTATCTGACTAGTTCTATATGGCCACAGTAAATAGAGGTCAATATAACACCAAGTAACAATCTGACTAGTTCTATATGGCCACAATAAATATAGATCAATATATTTCCAATTACCCAATTGACTTGTTCTATATGGCCACAATAAATAGACGTCAATATAGCACCAAATTTCTATCTGACTTGTTCTATATGGCAACAGTAAATGAAGGTCAATATAGCACCACATACCTATCTGACTAGTTTTATATGACCACAGTAAATGAAGGTCAAAATAGCACCAAGTTCCCCTCTGACTACTTCTATATGGCTACAGTAAATACACGTCAATATAGGACCAAGTACCCATTTGATTAGTTGTATATGGCCACAGTAAAGTAATCTGACTAGTTCTATATGGCCACAGTTAATAGATGTCTATATAGCACCAAGTACCCATCTGACTAGTTCTTTATGGCCACAGTAAATGGAGGTCAATATAGCACCAAGTACCCATCTGACTAGTTCTGTATAGCCACAGTAAGTAGAGGTCAATATAGCACCAAGTACCCATTTGACTAGTCCAGTATGGCCACAGTAAATAGACATCAATTTATAGCACCAAGTACCCATTTGACTAGTTCTATATGGCCACAGTGCATAGAGGTCAATATTGCACCAAGTACTGATTTGACTAGTTCTATATAGCCACAGTAAATAGACATCAATACAGCACTTGGTACCCATCTGACTAGTTCTACATGACCACAGTAAATAAACGTAAATATAGCACCAAAGACCCATCTGACTACTTCTGTATAGCCACAGTTAATAGAGGTCAATATAGCACCATAAACTAATCTGACTAGTTCTATATGGCCACAGCAAATACACGTCAATATAGCACCAAGTACACCTCTGACTAGTTTAATATGGCCACAGTAAATAGAGGTGAATATAACACCTAGTTACAATCTGACTAGTTCTATATGGCCACAGTAAATGAGGGTCAATATAGCACCACATACCTATCTGACTAGTTCTATATGGCCACAGTAAATGAAGGTCAATATAGCACCAAATTCTATATGGGCACAACAACTAGAGGCCAATATAGAACCAACTTCCCATCTGACTAGTTCTATATGGCCACAATTAACAGATGTCAATATAGCACCAAATACAAATCTGACTAGTTCTATATGGCCACAGTAAATGAAGGTCAATATAGCACCAAGTTCCCATCTGACTAGTTCTATATGGTCACAGTAAATTGAGGTCAATATAACACAAAGTAACAATCTGATTAGTTCTAGATGTCAATATAGAACGAAATTTCTATCTGACTAGCTCTATATGGCCACAGTAAATGAAGGTCAAAATAGCACCAAGTACCTATCTGACTAGTTCTATATGGCCACAGTAAATGAAGGTCAAAATAGCGCCAAGTTCCCCTCTGACTAGTTCTATATGGTAACAGTAAATAGACTTCAATATAGCACAAAAAACTACTTTGAATAGTTCTATATGGCCACAGTAAATACACGTCAATAAAGGACCTAGTACCCATTTGACTAGTTCTATATGGCCACAGTAAATGAAGGTCAAGATAGCACCAAGTTAACATAACTGGTTTATATATTGTCACAGTAAATAAAGGTCAATATAGCACCATAAACCAATCTGTCTAGGTCTATATGGCCAAAGCAAATCCACGTCAATATAGCACCAAGTACCCGTCTGACTAGTTTTATATGGCCACAGTAAATAGAGGTCAATATAACACCTAGTTACAATCTGACTAGTTCTATATGGCCACAGTAAATGAAGGTCAATATAGCACCAAATACCTATCTGACTAGTTCTATATGGCCACAGTAAATGAAGGTCAATATAGCACCAAATACCTATCTGACTAGTTTTATATGGCCACAGTAAATGAAGGTCAGTATAGCACCAAGTTCCCATATGACTGTTTTATATGGCCACAGTTAATAGACGTCAATATAGCACCAAATACCTATTTGACTAGTTCTGTATGTCCACAGTAAATAGAGGTCAATATAACACCATTTCCCATTTGACTAGTTCTATATAGCCACAGTAAATAGACGGCAATATAGCACCAAGTACCTATTTGACTAGTTCTGTATGGCCACAGTAAATAGAGGTCAATATAGCACCAAATACCCATTTGACTAGGCCAGCATGGCCACAGTAAATACACATCAATATAGCACCAAGTACTCATTTGACTAGTCCTATATAGCCACAGTGCATAGAGGTCAATATTGCACCAAGTACCGATTTGACTACTAGTAGTTCTATATGGCCACAGTAAATAGACATCGAAACAGCACCTAGTACCCATCTGACTAGTTCTATATGGCCACAGTAAATAAACGTCAATATTGCACCAATTACTCTCCTTACAAGTCCTATATGGCCATAGGAAACAGACGTTAATATTACATGAAATGCTCTTCTGACTAGTTCTATATGACCACAGTGAATAAACGTCAATATAGCATGACTTACGCTTCTGACTAGTCCTACATGGCCACAGTAAATAGACATCAATACAGCACCATGTACTCTTCTGACTAGTTCTATATGGCAACAGTAAATAGATGTCAATATAGCACCAAGTACTCTTCTGACTAGTCGTTTATGGCCACGGAAAAAGATGTCAATATTGTAGCAAATACTCTTTGATATGTCCTTTACGGCCAAAGTTAATAAACATCAATACAGTCCGACTTACCCTTCCGACTAGACCTATATGTCTACGGTAAATTGATGTCAATATAGCACCAAGTACCCTTCTGACAAGTCCCATATGTCCACAGTAAATAGAAGTCTATATAAAACCAAATTCTCGTCCGATTAGTCGTGGCCATAGTCAACAAACCTCAATACAGCAAGAATTACTCTTCTCACTAGTCCAGTATGGCCGCAGCTAATATACATTAATATTGCACAAAGGGCTCGTCTGACTATTCCTATATGGTCATGGTAAATAGACGTCAATAAAGCAGCAAATACTCCTCTGACTAGTCCTATATGGGCACGGTAAATAAATGTCAATTAAGCATTAAATACTCCCCTGACTAGTCATCTATGTCTACTGCAAATGGACATCAATATAGAGCGAAGTACTCTTCTCTCTAGTCCTATATGGCCACAGAAAATAGATGTTAATATAGAACGCAGTACTCTTCTAACTAGTCCTCTATAGCCACGGCAAATAGACGTCAATATAGAGCGAAGTACTCTTCCCGCTAGTCCTATATGGCGACAATATGTAACAGTAAATAAACTTTAATATACCAACAAATACCCTTCAGATTGGTCATCTTTGGCCACAGTAAATAGACGTCAGTATAGCACCAAATACGCTTCTGACTACTGCCCTTTGGCCGCAGTAAGTACACTTATTTAATATAGGATTAAATACTTCCCTGACTGCGCCTAAATGGCCAGAGTAAGAAGCCTCCAAATAGCTGTAAATACGCCTCTGACTAGTTACCTATGGCCGCAGTAAAAACATTTAGATATAGCAGGAACTATTTTGTGACTAGTCACCTATGACTACAGTGAATAGACGTCTATATAGAACCAAATACTGACTAGTCATATATGGCCACAGTAAATACACGTAAATATTTCAACAAATCCTCTTCTGACTAGATGACTGTTCTTATTAGTGTCCTCTGGCCAAAGTGAAAACACTTAAATATAACATACTTATTTTCATCACTAGTAACATATGGCTACAGTAAATAGACTTTAATATAGCACGTCTATTTACTGTGGCCAAAGATGACCAATCTGAAGGGTATTTGTTGATATATTAAAGTTTATTTACTGTTACATATTGTCGCCATATAGAACTAGCGAGAAGAGTACTTCACTCTATATTGACGTCTATTTGCCGTGGCTATAGAGGACTAGTTAGAAGAGTACTGCGTTCTATATTAACGTCTATTTTCTGTGGCCATATAGGACTAGAGAGAAGAGTACTTCGCTCTATATTGATGCCCATTTGCAGTAGACATAGAATACTAGTCAGGGAAGTATTTAATGCTTAATAGACATTTATTTACAGTGCCCATATAGGACTAGTCAGAGGAGTATTTGCTGCTTTATTGACGTCTATTTACCATGGTCATATAGGAATAGTCAGACGAGCCCTTCGTGCAAAATTAAGTTTGGCCGTAAAGGACAAATCAAAGAGTATTTGCTACAATATTGACATCTTTTTCCGTGGCCATAAAGGACTAGTCGGAAGAGTACTTGGTGCTATATTGACCTCTATTTACTGTAGCCATATAGAACTAGTCAGAAGAGTACATGGTGCTGTATTGATGTCTATTTACTGTGGCCATGCAGAAAAAAACAAAGACAAATATCAAACAGGGAATGCCACGCACCAAAAACGCAGCCTTCCCAAAACGAAACCCACAGCACGCAAACGTGCACACCACATACATACACACATACACACACGCACGCGCGCACACATACACAAAGCCAACACATGAGGACAAAATGAAGAAACAAAGGAACACAGTGGGGCACCGCCTTGGAACGGTCAGTGGCAAAAAACCACTGGGGAGCTTAAACCGGTTTATGGTGCGCACCCAACCTCACTCTTACCCCCACCATGTTCCAAAGACACAGTCACGGGACAGTGTAACTAAAAGTAATCCCCTCCAGGTGAAACTCTAACACACGTAATGGAAACAAAAAGGCATGGTATATAAAACACAAAAATGCTCGTGTATAAATATATAAAAAGCAAACCATAAGAACCAAAAACGTATGTACTCAATGCCTTTTCAGAAGACAGAGCAACAAGAGAAACACCCTTAAGGGCCCGACGAAACAGGCCAGAAGACAGATATCAAAACAGCTCAGTCCTGGTAGGATATAAAAACTGCTTATCATAGAGTCCTCCCCCTCTTCCGTCACACACAATCAAAGAGGGAAGCGTAGTGTCCAACTGTAAACGGGTTGAACACTAAACATGCGGTATGTCTCAAAACAGTTGGGTCGTAACCTCTTTTAATAAAACGTTTTATAATTTTACCAAATACATTTGGAAAATTACCATGACCCAAGATTTTACGAAGTTTGTAAACGACATCCCCATAAAAAAAACGGGTTTAAAAATACCTTCTCGCAAAAGTGTCTTTAAGTTACTATTGAATTTTAAAACTAAATCAGAATTGCGATAGTAAAATTTAGCAAAATATTTACGCAATTTGTAATAACGGTAGCCTTGCTGAAGAAGTTTACTTGTAATATATTGATTACGTTCATTAAAATGCTTGACATGACTAAACGCTCTGGCAAACCGAATTAATTGAGAAATATATACCCCATAAGATGTAGCCTGAGGTACATCCCCATCCAAATAGTGAAAATTTACAATACTATAGGACTAGTCAGAAGCGTAAGTCATGCTATATTGACGTTTATTCACTGTGGCCATATAGAACTAGTCAAAAGAGCATTTCATGTAATATTAGCGTCTGTTTCCTATGGCCATATAGGACTAGTCAGGAGTGTAATTGGTGCAATATTGACGTTTATTTACTGTGGCCATATAGAACTAGTCAGATGGGTACTAGGTGCTGTTTCGATGTCTATTTACTGTGGCCATATAGAACTACTAGTAGTCAAATCGGTACTTACTATAGTGCAATATTGACTTCTATTCGCTGTGGCTATATAGGACTAGTCAATTGGGTACTTGGTGCTATATTGATGTGTATTTACTGCGGCCATACTGGACTAGTCAAATGGGTATTTGGTGCTATATTGACCTCTATTTACTGTGGCCATACAGAATAAATCAGATAGGTACTTGGTGCAATATTGCCGTCTATTTACTGTGGCCATATAGAACTAGTCAAATGGGAAATGGTGTTATATTGACCTCTATTTACTGTGGCCATATAGAACTAGTCAAATAGGTATGTGGTGCTATATTGACGTCTAATAACTTTGGCCATATAGAACTAGTCAGATGGGTAATTGGTGCTATATTGACCTCTATTTTCTGTGGCCATACGGAACTACTCAGATGGGTACTTCGTGCAATATTGACCTCCTTTTACTGTGGCCATATAGAACTAGTCAAATTGGTACTTGGTGCTATATTGACCTCTATTTACTGTGGCAATATTGAACTAGTCATATGGGAATTTGGGGCTATATTGACCTTCATTTACTGTGGCCATATAGAACTAGTCATATGGGAATTTGGTGTTATATTGACCTTCATTTACTGTGGCCATATAGAACTAGTCATATTGTTACTTGGAGCTATATTGACCTCTATTTACTGTGGGCATATTCAACTAGTCATATCGGAAATTGGTGTTATATCGACCTTTATTTACTGTGGCCATATAGAACTACTCAGATAGGTATTTGATGTTATATTGACTTCTACTTACTATGGCCATATAGAACTAGACAGATGGGTAATTGGTGCTATATTGACCTCAGTTTGATGTGGCCATATAGAACTAGTCAGATGGGTACTTCGTGCCATATTGATCACCTTTTACTGTGCTATACAGAACTAGTCAAATTGGTACTTGGTGCTATATTGACATGTATTTACTGTTGCCACATAGAACTAGTCAGATAGGTACTTGGTGCTATATTGACCTCTATTTACTGTGGCTATATAGAACTAGTCATATCGGAACTTGCTGTTATATTGACTTTCATTTACTCTGGCCATATATAGAACTACTCACATAGGTATTTGGTGCTATATTGACCTCTATTTACTGTGGCCATATGGAACTAGACAGATGGGTAATTGGTGCTATATTGACCTCAATTTACTGTGGCCATAAAGAACTAGTCATATGGGAGCTTTGTGTTATATTGACCTTCATTTACTGTGGCCATATAGAACTAGTTAGAGAGGTATTTTGATGCTATACTGACCTCTATTTACTGTGACCATATAGAACTAGACAGATGGGTAATTGGTGCTATATTGGCCAGAATTTACTGTGGCCATATAGAACTAGTCAGATGGGTACTTCGTGCAATATTGACCTCCTTTTACTGTGGCCATATAGAACTAGTCAAATTGATACTTGGTGCTATATTGACATGTTTTTGCTGTTGCCATATAGAACTATTTGGATGGGTAATTGGTGTTATATTTACCTCTGTTTACTGTGGCCATATAGAACTAGTCAGATGGGTTATTGGTGCTATATTTACCTCAATTTACTGTGGCCATATTGAACTAGTCATATGGGAACTTGGTGTTATATTGACCTTCGTTTACTGTGGCCATATAAAACTAGTCAGATAGGTATTTGATGTTATATTGACCTCTATTTACTGTTGCCATATAGAACTAGACAGATGGGTAATTGGTGCTATATTGACCTCAATTTGATGTGGCCATATAGAACTAGTCAGATGGGTTATTGGTGCTATATTGACCTCAATTAACTGTGACCATATAGAACTAGTCATATGGGAACTTAGTGTTATATTGACCTTCATTTACTTGGCCATATAGAACTAAGCAGATAGGTATTTGATGTTATATTGACCTCTATTTACTGTGGCAATATAGAACTAGACAGATGGATAATTGGTGCTATATTGACCTCAATTTACTGTAGCCATATAGAACTAGTCAGATGGGTTATTGGTGCTATATTGACCTCAATTTACTGTGGCCGTATAGAACTAGTCATATGGGAACTTGGTGTTATATTGACCTTCATTTACTGTGACCATATAGAACTAGTCAGATAGGTATTTGATGTTATATTGACCTCTATTTACTGTGGCCACATAGAACTAGACAGATGGGTAATTGGTGCTATATTGACCTCAATTTGATGTGGCCATATAGAACTAATCAGATGGGTCCTTCGTGTCCTGTTGACCTCTTATTACTGTGGCCATATAAAGCTAGACGGATGGGTAATTGGTCCTATATTGACTTCGAGTTACTGTTGCCATATAGAACTAGACAGATGGTTAATTGGTCCTATATTGACTTCAATTTACTGTGGCCATATAGAACTAATCATATGGGAACTTGGTGTTATATTGACCTTCATTTACTGTGGCCATATAGAACAAGTCAGATAGGTATTTGGTGCTATATTGACCTCTATTTACTGTGGCCATATAGAACTAGACAGATGGGTAATTGGTCCTATATTGACTTCAATTTACTGTGGCCATATAGAACTAATCATATGGGAACTTGGTGTTATATTGACCTTCATTTACTGTGGCCATATAGAACTAGTCAGATAGGTATTTGATGCTATATTGACCTCAATTTACTGTGGCCATATAGAACTAGACAGATGGATATTTGGTGCTATATTGACCTCTATTTACTGTGGCCATATAGAACTATTCAGATGGATTACTGGTGCTATATTGACCTCAATTTACTGTGACCATATAGAACTAGTCATATGGGAACTTGGTGCTATATTGACCTTCATTTACTGTGGCCATATAGAACTAGTCTGATAGGTATTTGATGCTATATTGACCTCTATTTACTGTGGCCATATAGAACTAGACAGATGGGTAATTGGTTCTTTATTGACCTCAATTTGCTGTGGCCATATAGTCATATAATGCCATGTTGACCTCTTTTTTACTTTGGCCATATAGAACTAGTCAAATTGGTACTTGGTGCTATATTGACATGTATTTACTGTGGCCATATAGAACTAGACAGATGGGTAATTGGTTCTTTATTGACCTCAATTTGCTGTGGCCATATAGTCATATCATGCCATGTTGACCTCTTTTTTACTTTGGCCATATAGAACTAGTCAAATTGGTACTTGGTGCTATATTGACATGTATTTACTGTGGTCATATAGAACTAGTCAGATAGGTACTTGGTGCTATATTGTTCTCTATTTACTTTGGCCATATAGAACTTGTCATATCGTCAAATTGGTGTTGTATTGACCTTCATTTACTGTGGCCAAATAGAACTAGTCAGGTAGGTATTTGGTGCTATATTGACCTCTATTTACTGTGGCCATATAGAACTAGTCATATGAGAACTTGGTGTTATATTGATAAATATGCACCAGGTATGTCAGGGGTATAGTCCAGATAAGCTGTCAAGGTCCGACATGATGTTTTACTCTAACTGTGACCTTGACCTTCGAGATAGGACCCTGGTGTTTGCGCATGACACTTCGTCACACTGAGGTTAACACAAATAGCAAATATCAACGAGATTTCTCCATGCGTATCAAAGTTTTAGTCTAGACAAACAAATCCGGACGGACGCATGGACGTACATATTCATCCAGTTATTTGCTGTACAAAGACTTTAGCTTCTTACACCTTATTTATCTTCTTTTTGCTTATACATCTGCTCATATATAATTTTAAATCAGGAGTTTTATCGTTCGTAGCGCAAGTACAATATTGGTGGTATTGTGCCTTTCTATATGGCCGCAGTACTTTCTTCTGTATGGAAGAGACGCTCCCGATAAATTCATGGCATATATGTGTCCAATTGTTTTCGAACTCGGTTTGACAGGCTGGTTCTAGAAAAATTATTAGCTCTATATGCTGTATAAATAAACGAAAGGGAACCAGCAGTGATGTAATTTGGATGTTCTGTCGCTTCGCTAATAATATTAGATTTTTTTATGTTTTTATGCATGAAAGTGTACAGTTTACGTATTTCTTTATGTTGGAAAAATAGTATTTTATGAGAAACTATCAGCGATCGGGGATAATGCGCGTGGAAAACGATGATTTTATGTTTAGAAACTGCAAGAACAATTTTAAAATAATTTCAAATTACTAAACAGATTTAGTTTTTCCAAATTATTCGGATTCTCCAGGGAACATGGTAGTGTATAGTGGAAACTTAAAAAATTCTCTTGTCAGAAACTGTTTGCGTGATTTTAAAAATGTTTTTACACAATTGTAACTAGGGTAAGACTGATTAAATTATTTTGATTTGTCAAAAAACATGGCCACCAGAGCTAAACCATGCATGCACCAGGCCGGGGCCAAGGGGGCCCATGCCCCACCACCCCCAGTTGGCTGAGAAGTGACCTATACTCATTAAAGTTGCACCCAACTATCTTTACAAAGAAATAATGTTTTAAAGGCCACCATTTCATACCTATATTTCAGAATTTTCCAGGGTGAGAACCACCTGACCACCCCTAAAATGAGGGGAATACCCCTCCGGGACCTCAAAATTTAGACCAAACTAGAGGGCCATGAAGGCCCTGTATCACTCACCTGACATATTGACCTAAAGATGATCAAGATTAACATTCTGACCAAGTTTCATTAAGATATGGTCATAAATGTGGTCTCTAAAGTGTTAACTAGCTTTTCCTTTGATTTGACCTGGTGACCTAGTTTTTGATCCTACATAACCCAGATTCAAACTGGGCCTTAATACCATCAAGATTAACATTCTAACCAAGTTTCATGAAGATACAGTTATAAATGTGGCCTCTAGAGTGTTAACAATCTTTTCTTGATGTATCTTCACTGATTGTCCAAGTCCATCTGATGGCATAAATGAAATTTAAATAAAGTTAGGTAATTTGACATAAAATCAGTCCATAGTTATCTACCCTGATTGTCTGAGTCCAACTAATGACAATAATGAAATTTCAAATGTGTCCTATAAGTACTTACTGATATAAATCCATTTTGATTAAAATCAGGGGATGTAATTAGATGTTAAATAACTCCAGAACCTATGATTGGATCTGACAGATTCATAATGGAATCCAAGACTTATTGTTGTTGAAGATATTTTGCAAGTTTGTATCAAATCGAGCCATAAATGAAGTCTCTATATGGCTGCAAAAGCCAAAATAGCAAATTTTGGACCTTTAAGGGGTCATAACTCTGGAACCCATGATGGGATCTGGCCAGTTTTCGAAAGGAACCGAGATATTATGCCAATACAAGTTGTATGCAAGTTTGATTAAAGTTGATTGCAAAATGTTGTCTCTATCGTGTTCACAAGCAAAAAAAAGCAAATTTTGTCCCTTTAAGGGGCCATAACTCTGAAACTCATGACGGGATCTGGCCAGTTTTCGAAAGGAACTGAGAAATTATGCCAATACAAGTTGTATGCAAGTTTGATTAAAGTTGATTGCAAAATGTGGCATCTATTGTGTTTACAAGCCTAAAATAGCAAATTTTGGCCCTTTAAGGGGCCATAACAAATTTTGGCTCTTTCAGGGGTCAATCAAGGACCATAACTGTGGAACCTATCATTGGATCTGACAGATTCATCATGAAATCCAAAATCTATTGTTGTGTAAGAAATTCTGCAAGTTTGTATCTAATCAAACCATAAATGAAGTCTATATGGCTGCAAAAGCCAAAATAGTAAATTTTGGCTCTTTCAGGTACAAGATCAATGATGGGATCTGGCCAGTTTTCGAAAGGAACTGAGATATTATGTGTGCAAGTTTGATTAAAGTTGATTGCAAAATGTGGTATCTATCGTGTTCACAAGCCAAAAATAGGAATTTTTGGCCCTTTAAAGGGCCATAACTCTCGAACCCATGATGGGATCTGGCCAGTTTTTGAAAGGAACCAAGATATTATGCCAATACAAGTTGTGTGCAAGTTTGATTAGAGTTGATTGCAAAATGTGGTCTCTGTCGTGTTCACAAGCCAAAAATAGCAATTTTTGGCCCTTTAAAGGGCCATAACTCTTGAACCCCTGATGGGATCTGGCCAGTTTTTGAACGGAAACCAAGATATTATGCCAATACAAGTTGTGTGCAAGTTTGATTAGAGTTGATTGCAAAATGTGGTCTCTGTCGTGTTCACAAGCCAAAAATAGCAATTTTTGGCCCTTTAAAAGGCCATAACTCTTGAACCCATGATGGGATCTGGCCAGTTTTTGAAAGGAACCAAGATATTATGCCAATACAAGTTGTGTGCAAGTTTGATTAGAATTGATTGCCAAATTGGATCTCTGTCGTGTTCACAAGCCAAAAATAGCAAATGTTGGCCCTTTAAAAGGCCATAACAAATTTTGGCTCTTTCAGGGATCAATCAGGGGTCATAACTCCGGAACCTATGATTGGATCTGACAGATTCATCATGAAATCCAAAATCTATTGTTGTTTAAGAAATTCGGCAAGTTTGTATCAAATCAAACCATAAATGAAGTCTATATGGCTGCAAAAGCCAAAATAGTAAATTTTGGCTCTTTAAGGTACGAGATCCATGATGGGATCTGGCCAGTTTTTGAAAGGAACGGAGATATTATGACAATACAAGTTGTGGTGTGCAAGTTTGATTAAAATTGATTGCAAAATGGTGTCTCTATCGTGTTCGCAAGCCAAAACAGCAAATTTTGGTCCTTTATGGGGCCATAACTCTGGAATCCACGATGGGATCTGGCCAGTTTTTGAAAGGAACCGAGATATTATGCCAATATAATTTGTGTGCAAGTTTGATTAAAACTGATTTCAAAATGTGGTCTATATCGTGTTCACAAGAAATTGCGGATGGACGACAATGGACGGACAGACGATGGGTGATCACAAAAGCTTATCTGGTTAATTTATGACAGGTGAGCTAAAAACACAAACAGAACAGAGTTTGCTATCTTTTTAATGCTTGATAATGTTATCAGTTTACAGTTATATAAATACATTGCAGTAAATATACACTGAGGTAAACTTCAAACCAGCCAAATGGGCTTTTCTTCTTCTTGTTAAACATCAATAAATAAGTCTCCTAGCTTTAAGAAATTTAATGAAAATATTAAAATTGTTAACAAGTGGACCAATGTTTATATACATATTCTACACCATGCACTAACAAATATATAAGAGAGTCATGGCATCCCTAGCTAGGTTGCTTGCCTGATGTTGACTGTTTGTCACAAATTGACATACGGGCCTTATTTTATCTGTAGTGTAAATGCAGGTATTGCATCATCTTTTTGTAAATTTTTGAGTTATTGAGGTAAATGTCAGATTTCACGCATGAAATACCTCTCATGTTTTTCTGTATTTCATAACTTAAATTTCCATGTAAATTTCATTAAATTCTGTTCAGTAATAAGAAAGTTGATATTTTATAAACTTCAGTAATTTATGTTTTTATCCCCAAAACCACTATAATGGGCCTCAAATTGTCAATTTAAATTCGCGCCAAAGTAGTTAGATTCCCCGGCTATATCGTGAATCCCGTGAAAATAGAAATAGTAAGAGTCCACGGCTTAGCCGTGAATCCCATGAAATTTAGTATTTGGCGGGACATTATCCTTTAAATAGACTGGACTAGATATGCCTTGCGCACACCACCTTACGACTTTATAGACGAATCTATGTCTGAATTATTTTCTTGCTAGAAATTTATGCTCGATCGAGGTAAGAAATTTATTTGTTAGATTTTTGTATGATTTTTGCATTACGATTTTTTTGGGGTAAATTTTTGTTCATTCTACAGAATTCTGTAACTTTTACTTTTCGGCATATGATTTTAGCTAGTTTCGGTATGTCAGGATGATTTATTAAATTTTTCAGACTTTTGTAAATTATTTCGAAAGAGGAATCTAAAATGTTTCATTTATATAAGATGTTAGATTTATACTGAAATTTGTATCGTGATAATTGTAAAGCACTGTTTCAAAAACTTATGTCAAACATTTTGTTAATTATGGAACGCCATTACTGCATTGTATTGTTATGTATAAATCTATATGGCAAGTCTAGCACCATGTATGTAATATATTATTGTAATTTGTAATTGTGTGCCAGTCTATAGCACATCTAATTAATGTCCGTTGTAGTGTATGGCATTACATATTATATGGATGCCAACTATCATATAACGTTTGATTTATATTGAATTTTGTTAATTTGTAGTTGTAAATAATAGCTGCAGTTTATCATGTCCGTATCTATAATGTTTCATCATATACTTTTCATATCATTTCATACTTTAACTTTAGTCTTTTAAGTAAGTAATCTTTGTAATAATGGAAGTAATAAGTGACGTATTTTAATCATGTGACGTATGAACTTAGTAGCACATATGTTTTGTATAAGTAGCACGTATTATTTATGGGAGCCTACGGAGGTATGGTGTACCCAAAGGAGCAGTTTTATGCCCTGACTTTTTGTTTTGCTATGGTGCTTACCATATGTTATATATTTTAGCTTCTTCCGCCAGACGATTTTACCTGGTGATGTCATAACCCGGAAGTACAATGCCCGAGGTTCACTTGTCTTCACTCGCCTGGATGTGATATTCCCAGCGCAGAGCTTTCGTCCCATGGTTGTGCCGTAAACCGCAAAGACGATGATTTTTGTTATCCTCTGAAGTCAGCTCAGGGATGCAATCACCTACCACCATAGGGAGCCAATACGGAATCAACGTATTCACGGTTTAAAGGGACTGGATTTTGAGATATGTTTTGTTTGTGCTACTTAAAGTTCACAATTACATTAAAGACCTGTGTCACGTCAGATTAGAATGGACTATAAGAACTTTTGTATCTAGAGATACTGAACTTTCTTTTTTTTTCTTTCTTATAATCAGTTTTTTTTTCTTTTCATATCTATTCATTGTTAATAATCATCTTATGTAAATAAATTTGTAAATATTGTAAAGGGTGTTGATTTGTTTTGATGGTTACTGTCGCCGGTACGGCCTTTCCTGTCACACTGTTTGACCTTTAATATATGTACGAATCAGGACTGGTAACATTTGAGCTGAGTAAAAAAAATATAACAGCTCAAGTGAACCCATTTGAAAATTTCAGAGAGGACCTTACAGGGATGCTATGGACTAAGTTGAATGAAGATTTGCCAAGTCATTTCTATTTTTAGCTCTAATGGCCCCTGAAAGGGGCTATGTGTCCCCATTTGAATGAATTTGGGAGAGGACCTTACAGTAATGTAAAGTGTTTAAACCTTGTGATTTACTTCAAAACAAGTACTCCAATGTTGTTTTGATTCCATGATGCTACGTATAGACTTTGCCTCAGGTGACAGTACACAGCTTTGTTTAGCACTCTGTTTTTGACCGTCAGACAGATCTGCAGAAAGTTTATAGATGGTGTTTAATCCACAAACATAAACTGTTCCTGCCTTGTCAACTGTAATTCCAAACAGACTGGTAAGTTCACTGTGTTTGTAGACAGCCAGAACCTTTCCATCCACTGAGAGGCTGATCACCTGGTTACTCCCATAGTCAGACACATAAATAGTGTTATGATCTGGGCTGGTGGCAATATAATACGGATGTGAAAATAAGTTTCTGCCTGTAACATCTTTGGAATAGCTTTTCAGTGGGTTTCCATCCAGATCAAAAATTTTCACAGAGCTTAACTCGTTTTGAAATGAAATAATCAGCTTATCACCGATACACACAATGCCACGGCATTCTCCACTAACAAACATTTTCCTGTAACAAGACAATGCAGAGTCTGAACCCTTGGATGGCTTAAATAGTAGAAAACAAACAGTTTCAGAAAATGGAAGTGTCACAGCCAATTTGCTCTCACCTACTTTTGTTACATCCCATGGCTTATTCTTCGTTTCTTCCCCAAGGGACAACTCTGATATCACAGACTGTTTAACCAAATCAATAATTTTTACAGAAAAGTTGTTATTATCAACAGCAGCAATATTGTCTGAAGATAGGAGACACAAGCCAGTAACATTACATCTAACATTGCCAGCAGTCTTCACTTTGATATCTTCACAACACAAGTATCTGATAGTTTGAATTATATAGTTCAGTAAACTGTAAACTTGCCAATTGTTTTGTGTACTTTTTTGCAGAATTTTCATAAATGCTGAGAAAACTATCATTTTAGTTCTTTCAGTATAACACAGCAAGACCTCTATTGCGAACAGAAGCGGCAAGCCGACTTTGAAATCCAGCAAAGCTAACAACACCATAAAGACCATGAGGAGCATTTTCTGAGATTTTCTCATCTTCCTTATCCATTGCTCTGTCATCTTTGCTTCTAGACAAAGGGTTGAAATATAAGACCTCTCTTTCACACTTGTAGATTTGAGAGTATCTTCCAGTCTTACGGAGCCAAGTAATCTGTCAGGCTCTGAATACTCTACTGGCTCATAACTGTAATCATGGACAACAATTTTCTCCTGTATCTCTTTTAGTCTTTTCCCCACTGAATCAACCACCTTATCAGCATTATTTGATTTTATATAGAGCTTACATCTTTGTAAAGCTCTTTTCATGTTCTGTATATCTGCTTGTAAAGAAGTGAGTTCTTTCTCTACTATATCAGCTATATTGGATTGGTTTTGAAGCTTTGCACTATCATCATTGTGGATTTTGAAAATCGTACAGTCAAATTGTGAATTCATGTCATCCCTCTGTATTTTCATGGCTTTTATTACATCAGCTCTTAACATTTCTGCATGATTTCCACTTTTCTTTATCACTCCTCATACACTCCCCAATTCTCCATAGCTTTTTTAATTTTTTTATCCAAGCTTTTTAGCTCAGCACTTTTCTCAAAGTCAGCAGATAGCTTTGGTAAGTGAAATACATCTGTACAGTTGGTATGCAGGTCACTTTTACAATGTGGGCATGCAAAGTCACTGCATGTTTTACAGTAGAACTTGACTATCTCCCCAGAGTGTGATGGACAAGGTCCAAAACAGAAATCTTGGGTCATGTCATTTTTGTTCTGTAGATAATGGTCTGGTAGGTGTTTTCTATGATATCTCAAGCAAGTTGAACACAAATACTCAACACATGTTATACAGAATCCACCAGTTTTACGATTTTTAAATTCATCTGTATGGCATATGATACATTTCCCTTACCTCGTCTGATTCTGGTGTGCACATCTCACTACAACAGATTTGAATAAATATCCATAAAATATATCACAGGGTTTACAGTCTTAGAAATTTTTTAAAACAGGTAGTAAACATTGGTGTCGCCTCCTTCAAAAAATACCATAAAATACATTGTAATTTGATGGATTATAAATAATGAACTGCATAAGAAACAGGACATAAACCGCTATCTGAAGAAGAGGGCCATGATGGCCCTAGATCGCTCACCTGAGTTATGCTGCTTTCATGAACACTTAAGGTGGATGGTTATGTAAGGAAAATGTCTCTGAAATTATATTGAAATAGTGCCAGTGTTTTCTGACAAGAATAATTTAAAAGTTTCTACTAAATAAATATGGCAAGGTAATGTGGTGTATGTGTGTGTTTGAGGGGGTGGGGGTATAATTATGGAAAAGTGACCCACACCCCAGCAGCCGTTTTTTGAATGAAGAAAAAAACGAGAGATCACAGTGTGATCTTGGCGCCCACCATTGAGCCATTTTTTAATGTTCCAAATTTCAAGACTAATATAAAAATCTCTAATATTAGAGATATACTAAACATTAATACAAAAAAGTGTCTTACCGACATATGTTACCACCAAAAAAATATATTTACTTTTTACATAGGACTATCAATAAAAAAGTTAGAAAAATACTGTAGAATCTGGTAAATAAGCGCATATTCGAATATAAGCGCATATCAAAAGTAAGCGCATATCATGCACTTACCATAATATTGTCTCGAAAGTAAGCGCATATCCGATTGCTGGTAAGCTAACAACAGATGCAGCAAAAAGATGTAATTAACGGATTTTACCGTGATAGTTGTTTATCATGAATACAGGTGACAAATGGTCTTACGATAGGTGTTAACAGATATTAACATCTATTGTCTGATTAAGTGGTAATTATGCACTTTGAATAGAAAATGTTCTCAGTCAATGAAAATAAAATGTGAAAGTAGGTAGCCTGATCAATTTCAAGGTCAAAGTTCATTTCAAACTATGCATGTGCTTCAAAGAAGCCTGTAGCCTGAGAAATGTGAAAGTAAAAACTCGGTAAAAATCAAGTTCAAATTTCAATTCAGAACAAAAAAGTATGCATGTGGTCCAAATTTGAAGGCAGTGTAGCTTCAGAAATGTGAAAGTAGGTCATTAGGTCAATCTCAAGGTCAAAGTTCATTTCGGTACAGAAAACTATGCATGTGCATAAAATCTGAAGGCTGTAGTTCAAGAAATGTGAAAGTAAATACTAGGTAAAAATCAAGGTCAAATCTCAATTCAGAACAAAAAACTATGCATGTGGTCCAAATTTGAAGGCTGTAGTTACAGAAGTGTGGAAGTAGGTCACTAGGTCAATCTCAAGATCAAAGTTCATTTCAATATACAAAACTATGCATGTGGTCCAAATTTGAAGGCTGTAGCTTGAGAAATGTGAAAGTAGGTCACTAGGTCAAAATCAAGGTCAAATTTCATTTCAGAACACAAAACGATGCATGGGGCCCAAATTTGAAGCCTGTACCTTCAAAAATGTTAAAGTATGTCACTAGGTCAATGTCAAGGTCAAAGTTTATTTCGGTACAAAAACCTATGCATGTTGTCCAAATTTGAAGGCTCTAGCTACAGAAATGTGAAAGTAGGTCACTAGGTCAAGATCAAGGTCAACTCATGTCAAGGTTCATCTAGCCATTCAAAACTATACATGTGGTCCAAATTTGAATGTTGTAGGTTATGGACAAGAAGATTTTTAAAGTTTTTTCCCTAGATATAAGTCTATATAAACTATGTGAGCCCCGGGGCGGGGCCTTATTTGACCCTAGGGGGATGATGCTACATTACAAATATCAAAGCCCTAGGCTTTGTGGTTTTGGACAAGAAGGGTTTCAAAGTTTTTCCCTATATAAGTCTTTATAAACCATGTGACCCCCGGGGTGGGGCCATATTTGACCATAGGGGAATGTTTGAACAATCTTAGTAGTGGACCACTAGATGATGTCACATACAAAATATCAAATTCCTAGGCCCTGTGGTTTTTGGACAAGAAGATTTTCAAAGTTTTTCCCTATATAAGTCTATATAAACCATGTGACCCCCGGGACGGGCCCAAATTTGACCCTAAGGAAATAATTTGGACAATCTTGGTACAGGATCGCTAGATGATGCTTAGTAACATACCAAATATCAAAGCCCTAGGCCCTGTGGTTTTGGACAAGAAGATTTTCAAAGTTTTTCCCTATATAAATCTATGTAAATTATAAAAATAAACAAAGGGCCATGACTCACTCAAATATTGTTGAACCAGTCTGATTTTCTAGGGGACACAACTAGGGTACCAATACATCATCCTGACAAAGTTTGGTCAAAATCCCCCCAGTAGTTTCTGAGGAGATGCGATAACGAGAAATTGTTAACGGACGGAAGGACGACGGGCGCAGAGTGATTTGAATAGCCCAACATCTGATGATGGTGGGCTAAAAACAGAATAATTTGTCCAGTCTTTGTAAAAGGTAACCCAAAAAACATTTGTGCAAAACTGTTTTAGATTGGACTTGCTGTTTCTGACAACATTTTTGAAGTTTCCAATATGTAAATATAGGGAAAATGTGACAACTCCCCCTGGCAGCCATGTTTTAAGACAAATCAAAATAATTTGAACTATCTTGATAGATAGACAGTCAAACAAGAACAACTTGTGTGAAACTATTTTAAAATCAGGCCAGCAATTTCACACAAGCAGATTTTTAGTTTCCATTATAAACATATAGGGAAAGTGACCATGCCCTCTGGTGGCTATGTTTTTAAATGAATCAGAACAATCTTGGTATTGGGTCAAACAGACCATTTGTGCAAAATTATTCTAAAATCAAGCTAGCAGTTTCACACAAGAAGACTTTTAAACTTTCCACTATATAAATATCAGGAAAAAAGACCAAGCCCCCTGCTGGCCATGTTTTTTGACAAATCGGAATAATTTAAACAACCTTGGTAGAATGTTACATAAGGACCATTTGTGTGAAATCATTTCAAAATCAGACCAGCTGTTTAGGAGATGTCGTTTGAAATTTTTTTTATTTTTATCTCTGGCGGCCCCTTTGTGCAACCAAGCAGAACCATTTGAATAACTTTGGTAGTGGACCACTCAAGAAACATCCAGGCCAAGTTTCAACAAAATCCATTCTTAGGTTATGGACGGAATGTTGTTTAAAGAAATTGTTGATGGACAGGCGCATTCACGAACGCACACAGCATTATTACAATAGCTCACCATGAGCATTTGGTGCTCAGGTGAGCTAAAAAATGGGTCAATTACTTCAACCCCAGATTTTTTTGCTATAGATAAAGGTTTAAATGTAAACACAAGGTCTGGAGTGTGCATGTAAATCAAGGACATAAATTCAAGTCTTTGTAACACACTGAAACACCTATTTAGTATAACGAGTTGTACTACTATTTAAAGACCTATCCTGGCAAAACGTGTAGAGCAGAGAATATTTTTTTAATTATCCTTGCGTGTTCTTTAATATTGACATAAAATGAAAACAAACTTCTTAAGTACCGGTCACCATGCTAACTTTTGCATTTTGTCAATCTGGCATTAAACTTAAAAATTATCTAAATGGCGAAAATATTTTTTTATGCAGGTTACCAAAAATCATAAAAGTATTCATGTACTTTTTAATAGAGATACAAATAATAATCTTCAGACATCCTTGTAGTACGACGTAACGTTATCCACTTAATTTTAATTTCAGCCGCAAGGGTTGTCATTGCATAAAATTTGGAATTATCTCTTCTTTCAGCAAAAATATAAATTTTTTCATCAATAAAATAAAAATGATGTCAACATTGTAGGACTCATGTCCCATAAGCTTATATTGCTTGATATGATAATAAATAAAGTCCACAACAGGGAGTTAACTATAGACAAGAGATCACAGAGTGATCTTGGCGCCCACCATTGAGCCATTTTTGATTGTTCCAAATTTCAAGACTAGCTCAAGGTCAAATTTCATTTCAGTACACATCACTGTGAATGTGGCCCATGTGGTCCATGCATGTGGTCCAAATTTGAAAGCTGTAGCTTGAGAAATGTGAAAGTATGTCACAAGATCAATTTCAAGGTCAAAGTTCATTTCGGTATACAAAACTATGCATGTGCTTCAAATTTGAAGCCTGTAGCTTTAGAAATGTGAAAATAAGTCACTAGATCAATCTCAAGATCAAAATTCATTTCGGTACACAAAACTATGCATGTGGTCCAAATTTGAAGGCTGTAGCTTGAGAAATGTGAAAGTAGGTCACTAGGTCAAAATCAAGGTCAAATTTCATTTCGGAACACAAAACTACGCATGTGGTCCAAATTTGAAGCCTGTACCTTCAAAAATGTGAAAGTAGGTCACTAGGTCAATGGCAAGGTCAAAGTGTTTTTCAGTACACAAAACTACAGTAAAACCTGCTATAGTGGTCACCTCTATTAAGCAGCCAACCTGTCTTAAGCAGCCAGTGTCTCATATCCCAAAATGGTCATTCATTCTATAGATTACCTGCATTAAGCAGCCACCTGCTGTAAGCAGCCTCTTCTTCCCACTCCCTTGGCTGGCTGCTTAAGACAGGTTTTACTGTATGCATGTGGTCCAAATTTGAAGGTTGTAGCTTGAGAAATGTGAAAGTAGGTCACTAGGTCAATGTCAAGGTCAACGTTTTTTACGGTACACAAAACTATGCATGTGGTCCAAATTTGAAGGTCAACTCATGTCAATGTTCATCTTGCCACTCAAAACTATACATGTGGTCCAAATTTGAATGTTGTAGGTTATTGACAAGATTTTAAAAGTTTTTCCCTATATAAATCTATGTAAATTATAAAAATAAACAAAGGGCCATAACTCACTCAATGCATGTGGTCCAAATTTGAAGCCTGTACCTTCAAAAATGTGAAAATAGGTCACTAGGTCAATGTCAAGGTTTTTTCCAGTGCACAAAACTATGCATGTGGTCCAAATTTGAAGGCTGTAGCTACAGAAATGTGAAAGTAGGTCACTAGGTCAAAATCAAGGTCAACTCATGTCAATGTTCATCTTGCCACTCAAAACTATACATGTGGTCCAAATTTGAATGTTGTAGGTTATTGACAAGATTTTAAAAGTTTTTCCCTATATAAATCTATGTAAATTATAAAAATAAACAAAGGGCCATAACTCACTCAATGCATGTGGTCCAAATTTGAAGCCTGTACCTTCAAAAATGTGAAAATAGGTCACTAGGTCAATGTCAAAGTTTTTTCCAGTGCACAAAACTATGCATGTGGTCCAAATTTGAAGGCTGTAGCTACAGAAATGTGAAAGTAGGTCACTAGGTCAAAATCAAGATCAGCTCATGTCAATGTTCATCTTGCCACTCAAAACTATACATGTGGTCCAAATTTGAATGTTGTAGGTTATTGACAAGATTTTAAAAGTTTTTCCCTATATAAATCTATGTAAATTATAAAAATAAACAAAGGGCCATAACTCACTCAATAATTGTTGAACCAGTCTGATTTTCAGGGGGACACAACTAGAGTACCAATACATCATTCTGACAAAGTTTGGTCAAAATCCCCCCAGTAGTTTCTGAGGAGATGCGATAACGAGAAATTGTTAACGGACGGACCACCGATGCAGAGTGATTTGAATAGCCCACCATCTGATGATGGTGGGCTAAAAATATAATTAGACATGAAAGTGTCGATAATACATGCATTGATGATGTATACCAATTTTCATTTTTATAGGATGAGACTGTAGGACTTGAGTACATAATGTTATGAAGTAGTTATAATATTTCAATGTCAAGAAAAGGGCCATAAATGAAAAGAAATCTGACACGATAGTCCCAATAACATGTATATGTCTACTTTATCTTGTTGATGTATGCCTAGTTTCTTTTCAGTCCGATTGGAACTGTAGGAGGAGTGGAGTACAAAAGGAAGTATGACAAACAGACAGACTGATGGACATTTCAATCACTCTATGCCTCTTGGGTCTTCAACACCAGCCTGACCAGGGGCATAAAACATCTAGCACAGAAAATGGTATGTATTATCCTACAATTATAAAGGGGCCCAAGTGCACCAATCGAAAACAAGAGGGCTATGATGGCCCTATACATCGCTCACCTGATCTAGCCTACTGACCTAGTTTTTGACCCTGCATGACAAAGAGTTGAACTTGACCTAAAGATCATTAACAAACATTCTGACTAAATTTCGTAAAGATTTGGTTACAACTGTGGCCTCTAGAGTGTTCACAAGCTTTTCCTTTGATTTGACCAGTGACCTAGTTTTTGACCCCATATGACCCAGATTCGAACTAGACCTATAGATTATCAAAACAAACATTCTGACTAATTCCCAAGAGTTTCAAACTTAAATTGTGGTCTCTAGTGTTCACAAGCTTTTCCTTTGATCTGGCCTAGTGACCTAGTTTTTGACCCCACATGACCCAGATTCATACTTGACCTAGAAATGATGAAGACAAACATTCTGACCCAGTTTCATAAAGATTGAGTCATTAAATGTGGCCTCTAAAGTGTTCCATTGATCTGTCCTACTGACCTAGTTTTTGACCCCACATGACCCAGTTTCGATCTTGACCTAGAAATCATCAAGACAAACATTCTGACCAAGTTTCATAAAGATTGGGTCAAAAATGTGGTCTCTAGAGTGTTCACAAGGCAAATGTTGACGGACGACGCATGTCGACGGACGCCAGACAATGACCGGTCTCAATAGCTCACCTTGAGCACTTTGTGCTCTGGTGAGCTAAAAAACTATATAATTTTGAAGAATCAAGGGTCAAACTCGACTGAAAATCATCAAATCAGAAAATGCCAACGATATGCACAACTTGACTCTTGTGAAGTTTGGTGTAAATCTATCCAGTGGTGACGGACAGTACTAAATCAATACAGTCAAATACTGTTACCTCGATATCGGTTATCACGATTCTCTGGTTAGCAAGATGTGTTTTGGTCGATCCCAACTTTTCTCTATATATTTTATCGGCATTATTTATCATTATCTCGATATCATTAGTACGATATTTTGTTTAGCTCGATGTGATTTTTCAGTCCCGTCAACTTATCTGTACTGTTTTTACACCTGGTTTCATCGGTATCACAGCTTGTCAAATAATATCCATGTTACTTGTAACCTGTGAAAATCAACCTATTGTTGTTCGGTGATGTATTAATTATAATCAGGTTAGTTTGTGTGTTTGTTTTGTTTGTTATTTAGTCTTTATTCCAATTTAAATGTTAGCAAGTTTGCGTTTAATATTCAAAAGCGTGCAAGTGGGCAAGCTGTTTTAATTTATACGGAGTATTTTTCTGTTTGACGGAGTAAAAATCTGCCATTTTTGATTGAGTAACAATGTACGTATTTAACTGGCAAATTTTCGTTATTGAAACACATTCAAAATTACTCAACCAGGATCATTACCGCTGCATTCAGACTTTTTTAGGGAAGGACCCGGTAACCAACCCGGTGGGATACCTAGCAACTCTACCGAGCATGCTGTTTATGGGGAAGGACCGGGTAAAAATTTAAAGTTGTATGTATATACTGTTGAATTAAGATGTTTTAATTGTCAATAAAATTCATATCGTATTTACGTTTTATATTATTTCTTTCCGCTTTCAAACCCTCTAAAAGAAGCATGGTATGTAATGACAATATAGACGTCCTATACAGATACAACAAAGTCCTAGATAGACTATCGTTACGTCGAACTTCTGATATGTTGATGCAATTTTTGCAGTCCCTTGAATATCGAGGTAAATGTATTTGACTATATAAATTATTTGGAAGACAGCCTTATAATGATGCTACAGACCAAGTTTGATGAAGATCTATCAAGCAGTTCAACAGAAATTGTTTAAAGTTTTTTTTTCTATTTTCAGTTCTAGAACATGCCCCTACTTGCACTAAATTGAGGGAGGACTTTATAATGATGCTAAAGACCAAGTTTGATGAAGATTCATGGGAAGTTGTTTAAGGGTTTTCCTATTTTTAGTTCTAGCAGCCACTAAAAGGGGCAGAGTGTTTGAATGAATTTAAGAGGACCTTGCGAGGATGCTACAGACCATGTTTGGCATAATTCTGAGCAGTAGTTTCAAAGCAGCTGTTAAAATGTTGATGATGGTCACCTGACCATTGCCTTTACTAATAGCAACCCCAAACTGTTGGTTCTGGTGACAGAGTGGAAGTGCATCAAAATCCTAGTAAGAAGGGGACATAAATCATGATACATTGGTTAAGAGTTATGGCCCTTAGGTCATATGATAAGGGTGATGATGAAGAATAACTATTCGTAGTTTGAAGCAAATCAATCATGTAATAACAGATAAAGTGCATAAAAAACTTTTTACCAAGCTGTAGACGCAGATGCCTAGGAGAGTAGGATTAATCTCCATATACTTTGTGGTTGAGCTAAAAAATAAATTCAACAGTCTAAGTGTATGAAATGTATAAAATCAGTTAGATTTTCTTTCCCTTCATATATATATCATATATATATATATACATGTAGCCCTATTTAAGTATCAGATATCAGACTTGAATAAATTACATATTATTTACTTGTTCCATGGGCAAGATAGTAGATAGTGTTCATACTGCTATTGATCTTTATTCATAACTTACAGCAAGCCTACAGTAAAACCTGTATGCATTACTTACAGCAAACCTACAGGGAAACATGTATGCATAACTTACAGCAAACCTACAGCGAAACCTGTATGTATAACCTACAGTGAAACCTGTATGCATAACTTACAGCAAAACCTGTATGCATTCCCTACAGCAAAACCTGTATGCATTCCCTACAGTGAAACCTGTATGTATAACCTACAGTGAAACCTGTATGCATAACTTACAGCAATCCTATAGTGAAATCACTATGCATAACCTACTGTGAAACCTGTATGCATAACTTACAGCAAACCTACAGCGAAACCTGAATGTATAACCTACAGTGAAACCTGTATGCATAACTTACAGCAAAACCTGTATGCATTCCCTACAGCGAAACCTGTATGCATTCCCTACAGCGAAACCTGTATGCATACCCTACAGTGAAACCTGTATGCATTCCCTACAGCGAAACCTGTATGTATAACCTACAGCAAAACCTGTATGTATTATAGGATTCTTTCACTGGTTGTAGGTGCAGATGGGAATTTCCGGTCTCGAGGGTAAACTGTTTAGGTGGTTACGAGGCTCCAGCCGAGTGACCGCGTAAAGTTACCCGAGAGCCGGATATTCCAATCTGCACCTACAGCCAGTGATAGAATCTTTTTCTTGCATATCATATTCAACAAAGAAGAGTAAAAAATAAATTCAAACAAATGATTTTCTTATAGCACTTTTTTTTCTTATAGTAGCATATTAACAAAGCGCGGGAACTTTACGTCCATAAACAGGAAGTACGTCATGACGTTACAGAGACGAAAACAACGTAAGAGTTCCGGTTTTGTTTTATCATCTGCACTGAAACGTTATGTTATTTCCTTAAAATAACGTTTTTTGAATCAAGAAATATGTGATAAGGAACAAAGAGGAACTATCAAGGTATTTAATTTTTATCCCGTTTTACGAAAAACATTATTATTACTACACACATCTTCTGTACATATGTAGTTCATTATACGTCATTTACAGCACGAGAGTCATTTTACACCTCGGGGTGTAAGATGGAGTTTTCCAGCACCGGTAAAATCACCAGAAATCCCCGTCTGGTATGCAAGAAAACCTACAGCAAAACCTGTATGCATACCCTACAGTAAAACTTGTTTGCATAACATGCAGTGAAACAATTAAACGCTCATATCTCAAGGGGCTGAACAAAATACTCTTGTTAAGAGTTTTGAGCAAGCCAGACAAAAATATATGGAAGATAGCCGAGGACCAAACTGAATTGATCATTTATCCTGAAAGCTCTAGCCATAAATGCTCAAGTTTCACTATAATCCTTCCCCACACCGCTAACATTTTACCATCATGGCAACAATGGGCATTTCTTGCTAGCATCTATTGCTGTATCAATGAAAAAAACACAAGTAACAATTTCTTTACATGATCATAAATCTGGTATAATAATAATAATAACTAGAAAATGCTTTTGTAAAAAAGCGCATGTCTCCCCCAATGCAAAGTCCTATAGGCAAGAAGTCAATAGGGGTCAGGAGCAAAAGTCAAAGAGACACTGATGGTTGGCTGCAATAGGGATCATCTACTTGGCATGTCCAGTCATCCCGCTAAATTTCAACACTCTTGGCCTAGTGGTTCTCAAGTCACTGTTCAGGCTCCTGTGACCTTGACCTTTGATCAAGTGACCTCAAAATAAATAGGGGTCATCTACTCTGCATGTCCAATCATCCTATTAAGTTTCAACATTGTAGGTCAAGTGGTTCTCAAGTTATTTCCAAAAAATGATTTTACATGAACAGGCCACTGTGACCTTGACCTTTAATAGACTGACCCCAAAATCAATAGGGGTCATCTACTCTGCATGTTCAATCATCCTATGAAGTTTCAACATTCTGGGTCAAGTTTTGTTTGTTTGTTTGTTTTGGGTTTAACGCCGTTTTTCAACAGTATTTCAGTCATGTAACGGCGGGCAGTTAACCTAACCAGTCTTCCTGGATTCTGTACCAGTACAAACCTGTTCTCCGCAAGTAACTGCCAACTTCCCCACATGAATCAGAGGTGGAGGACTAATGATTTCAGACACAATGTCGTTTATCAAATAGTCACGGAGAACATACACCCCGCCCGAGGATCGAACTCACGACCCCGCGATCCGTAGACCAACGCTCTTACCTACTGAGCTAAGCGGGCGGGTTTCTGGGTCAAGTGGTTCTCAAGTTATTGATCAAAGCTGGTTATCAATGTTCAGGCCTCTGTGACCTTGACCTTTAACGGAGTGACCCCAAAAACAATAGGGGTCATTTACTCTGCACGAACAATCATCCTATGAAGTTTCAACATTCTGGATCGAGAGGTTCTCAAGTTATTGATTGGAAATGGTTTTCCATGTTCAGGCCCCTGTGGCCTTGACCTTTAACAGAGTGACCCTAAAATCGTTAGGGGTCATCTACTCTGCATGACCAATCATCCTATGAAGTTTCATCATTCTGGGTCAAGTGGTTCTCAAGTTACTGACCGGAAATGGTTTTCAATGTTCAGGCCCCTGTGACCTTGACCTTTCACAGAGTGACCCCAAAATCGTTAGGGGTCATCTACTCTGCATGAGCAATCATCCAATTAAGTTTCAACATTCTGGGTCAAGTGGTTCTCAAGTTACTGACCAGAAATTGTTTTCAATGTTCAGGCCCCTGTGACCTTGACCTTTAATGGAGTGACCCCAAAATCGATAGGGGTCATCTACTTTGCATGTACAATCATCCTATGAAGTTTCAACATTCTGGGTCAAGTGGTTCTCTAGTTATTGATCGAAATGGTTTTCCATGTTCAGGCCCCTGTGACCTTGACCTTTGACGGAGTGACCCCAAAATCAATAGGGGTCATCTACTCTTCATGACCAATCACCTTATGAAGTTTCAACATTCTGGGTCAAGTGGTTCTCTAATTATTGATCGGAAATTATTTTCAATGTTCAGGCCCCTGTGACCTTGACCTTTGACGGAGTGACCTCAAAATCAATAGGGGTCATCTACTCTTCATGGCCAATCATCCTATGAAGTTTCAACATTCTGGGTCAAGTGGTTCTCTAGTTATTGATCGGAAATGGTTTTCAATGTTCAGGCCCCTGTGACCTTGACCTTTGACGGAGTAAACCCAAAATCAATAGGGGTCATCTACTCTTCATGGCCAATCATCCTATGAAGTTTCAACATTCTGGGTCAAGTGGTTCTCTAGTTATTGATCGGAAATGGTTTTCAATGTTCAGGCCCCTGTGACCTTGACCTTTAACGGAGTGACCCCAAAAACAATAGGGGTCGTCTACTACAGCAGCCCTACAACCCTATGAAGTTTGAAGGTTCTAGGTCAAATGGTTCTCCAGTTATTGCTCGGAAATGAAGTGTGACGTACGGACGGACGGACAGGGCAAAAACAATATGTCTCCTGGGGGAGACATAATCATGCCGTAGTGTGATAATAATTCCCAAGGCTTTATACTGAAAGTTAGTTACAGTAATTTTGTCATACTAAATTCTTAACAGACCATGCATTATTCACAGGCAAGCACATCAAGACTAGACAGATCAAGTTTTTCTGTAATGCCCAAGCCCAACACAGCCTTTTCACGGTATGTCACAGACACATAAGAAATTATTTCCAAGCAGGAATGGTTAGCTCATTGTCATACGTTTGATTTAAAACAAAAAAAAGTTAATTATCGTCAATAGATCAATAGATGTGTTTTCACTATTCCTAAAATGGCTTACGATGCAGAAAATGTCTCAAGAGTAACATGTCTGGCAATAGCTTGAAGAAACAGGATAAATGACTTGTCCTGTTGCTGTTTTACAGAACTCCTGTAAAAGAATATATACTCACAATGTTTTTTATTATTTTATATATACTAACAAAGTAAGAAACGGGCATCATTTACTGACAAACAAAACTGGATGGCTTTGAACAACTGAATTACATGTATTTATCAAATATGCATTTGTATTGCGAGGTACCAGGCTTTCTCCAGGCATGCTTGATCTTCACCAATGGCAACAAATTAGCACAACTGTCGCGTAAGTCTCAACACTGCCTTGAATCAGAATTTATGTCCAAATTTATCCCAACTAAATGAACATTCAATTGGAAGCAAATGATTGACATCGAGTAGTGACCTTATCAAGGTGCAACTGGAAAATCATGAGATTTTCCCACTATCTCAAGATGAGCAGAAAATTCAGTTATATCCTTCAAGTGTTTTTGAAGATATGGCCTGCACACAAAACTAGATGCCCACGGGCAACATGTCGAGTCCACCAGCTGTCAAAAGGACTAAAAGTTGCACATGACACCCTGTCTAATTGAGGCAAACATTTATGCCAAATAAAAAATGATAGCAAAAAGTTACAATATAAGTTATTTATAGTAACAACTAGAACTGTCACAGGAGTGACTCATACCCCCACCATACGGTCTTGTCACAGAAGAATGGAAACCATAAGGAATCTTAAAAATACTTTGGAGTACTTCATCCTGGGCTTCCACATATAAGTAATACTAGTATAATACTAGTATAGTAATACAAGTAAATATATTAAATCTCTAATATTAGAGATACACTAAAAGTGAATACAAAAAAAGGGTCTTACCGACCCATGTTACCACAGAAAAATGTTTTTACTTTCTCCATAGGACTTATAATAAAAAAGTTAGAAAAATACCTAAAATACTGAAAATCTAACAAGAGGGCCATGATGGCCCTATATCGCTCACCTGTTATCATTGCATCTGAGGACAAGAAGGTCCTCAGTAAAAATATCTAAGTCCAAAGGACAGTAACAACAAAGGGAAAAAATTTAACCAAAAAGAAAAAAAATTCTTACAAGGTACAGGTATGTCAAAATACACCTAAAAATTGGAGGTACCATCCACGCTGTACCACAGAAAAGTGGTCTCGGATGATTGTTCGTGCAGAGTAAATGACCCCTAAATATAAGCTATCTATAGTAACGTAAAAGGAAAGTAATTAAAAAATTTTTTTTATTGTAAGTGAACAAAAGAAGGATCTGCCATATAAATCTGTTGACATAAATGAAATTTCAGATCAGTATCTTCATTAGTTACGGAGATATACCCATTTTAATTTGAAATAAAGGGAGGTAATTTGACATAAAATCAGTCCATAGTTATCTACCCTGATTGGCTCAGTCGGACTAATGACATTAAAGAAATTTCAAATAAGTCCTATAAGTACTTACTGACATAAATCCATTTTGATTACAACCATGGGAGGTAATCAGATATAAAATAACTCTGAACCTACGCTTGGATCTGATTTGTCATGAAATCCAAGAATTATTGTTGTTGAATTTATTTTGGAAGTTTGTATCAAATAAAACCATAAATGAAGTCTCTATATGGCTGCAAAAGCCAAAATAGCCAATTTTGGACCTTTAAGGGGCCATAACTCTGGAACCCATGAGGAAATCTGGCCAGTTCAAGAAAAGAACCAAGACCTTGTGGTGATACAAGTTGTGTGCAAGTTTGGTTAAAATCAAATCATAAATGAAGCTGCTATTGTGCAGACAAGGTCAAAATAGCTAATTCTTGCCCTTTCAGGGGCCATAACTCCGGAAACCATAAAGGAATCTCGCCAGTTCAAGAAAGGAACCAAGATCTTGTGGTGATACAAGTTGTGTGCAAGTTTGGTTAAAATCAAATCATAAATGAAGCTGCTATTGTGCAGACAAGGTCAAAACAGCTAATTCTGGCCCTTTCAGGGGCCATAACTCTAGAACCCATAAAGAAATCTGGCCAGTTCAAGAAAGGAACCGAGATCTTATGGTGATACAAGTTGTGTGCCAGTTTGGTTAAAATCAAATCATAAATAAAGCTGCTATTGTGCAGACAAGGTCAAAATAGCTTATTTTGGCCCTTTCAGGGGCCATAACTCTGGAACCCATAATGGGATCTGGCCAGTTCAAGAAAGGAACCGAGATCTTATGGTGATACAAATTGTGTGCAAGTTTGGTTAAAATAAAATCATAAATGAAACCACTATCGTGCAGACAAGAAATTGTTGACAGACGGACTGACGCACACACGGACGGACTGACGACGGACGCACGTGATCACAAAAGCTCACCTTGTCACTGTGACAGGTGAGCTAAAAATAGGATTTCTAAAAATAGACTAATTCCTGGAATTTAAGGGGAAGAAACTCAGTACAAAAGTTAAAAAAAGGTTACTTCCCTTTGGCTCTAAGCCAATCAGAATGAGATATAGTGAAAATACATCAAAATTAACCTTAAATTCTAGGTAAAAGGGGAAACAATTCAAGAAAAATTAGTGTCAGAGTTATGCACCTTGTGTCACATGATGTGGGTGATGAGGTGGAACATCTACTTTAAGTCTGGATCAAATCCATTCAGTAGTAACTGAGATATAGTGAAAATACATCAAAATTTACCTTAAATTCTAAGTAAAAAGGGGCATAATTCACGAAAAATTGGTGTCAGAGTTATGCACCTTGTGTCACATGATGTGGGTGATGAGGTGGAATTTTAAGTTTGAATCAAATCCATTTTGTAATAATTGAGATATAGTGAAAATACATCAAAATCAACCTTAAATTTAAAGTAAAAGGGGACATAATTCATAAAAAAATTATGTCTGAGTTAAGCACCTTATGTCACATCATTTGGGTGATGAGGTGGAACAACTATTTTAAGTTTGAATCAAATCCATTTAGTAATAACTGAGATATAGTGAAAGTACAACAAAATTAACCTTAAATTCTAAGTAAAAGGGGACATAATTCATGAAAACTTGGTGTCAAGAGTTATGCACCTTGTGTCACATGATGTGGGTGATAAGGTGGAACATGTATTTTAAGTTTGAATCAAATCCATTTGATAATAACTGAGATAATAGATTTCGGGACGCGACGGGACGCGACAAAACTGCCTCCTATATACCCCCCTCAAACATGTTTGGTGGGGGTATAATAAAGGGAAGTAAATCTTTTAAAAAATCAAAGTCCGCACAAAAATCCTTACCAGTAGAGATAGGTCAAAATTGGATGTACCATGCATATTTTACTACAGAAAAGTGGTCTTGATTTTTCCCCAAGACCAGTAATAAAAAAGTTACAGTATAAGCTATTTATAGTAATAACAAAGGGAAGTAATTCTAGGTTCTTGCACATGACACTCTGTCTCATGATGGTGAACAATTGTGCCAAGGTACATCAAAATTCCTCTATGCATGAAAAAGAAATGCTCCGGACAAAGTCATTCTTGTATCTGACCTTTGACCCATAAATGTGACCTTGACCGTAGATCCTTGTTCTTGCGCATGACACTCCGTCACATGGTTGTGAACACTTGTGACAAGTTACATCAAAATCCCTCCATGCATGCAGAAGAAATGCTCCAGACAGTCATTATTGAATTTAACCTTCGACCTCCAAGTGTGACCTTGACCTCTGAGATAGGAACCTGCGGTTTGCGTATGACACTCCGTCTCAACGAGGTTAACATTCATGCCAAATATAAACGAGATTGCTCTATGCATGTCCAAGTTATGGTTCGGATGCACATGCACTGAACAGCCATTTGGACAACTGTCTTCGCTGCTGCAAGGGGGCTCGACAAAAATCAATTGCCCCAACATTTAGCTGTGACCTTGACACTGCCCAGTTCTGAAAGGATCTAAATGTCTTGAGACGAGATGAACATTCCACCCATGTTTCATCAATAAGGGGTTAACAAGAAATACTCGACATAAAATTAAGACCGACTGATGTGATACCTCTTGCTGCAGATCAAAATTGGAAATTTACCAAGCAGTTTTGTTGGTATTGGCTTAATTTTCACACTTTTCAATCATTGAGTAGGGGTGAACAATCTGAAGAAATTCTGAATGCAACAATGCCAACTATGTAATTCTTACAAGCCGCTTCTATGAATATGCACCACATGTTCATATAGCTTACTTTTACAGAGCCAGTAAAGTGATCGCTAACAAACACACAAACAAGAGGACCATGATGGTCCTGAATCGCTCACCTGACCCAATTTACATGAAGATCCATTGAAAAATATGGCTTCTGGAGAGGTCACAAGGTTTTTCTTTTATTTGACCTAATGACCTAGTTTTTGAAGGCACATGACCCAGTTGAACCTGACCTAGATATTATCAAGGTGAACATTCTCACCAATTTTCATGAAGATCTCATGAAGAGTATGGCCTCTAGAGAGGTCACAAGGTTTTTCTATTTTTATACCTACTGACCTAGTTTTGTCCACACGTGACCCAGTTTCAAATTTTATCTAGATATCATCAAGGTGAACATTCAGACAAATTTTCATGAAGATCCATTGAAAAATATGGCCTCTAAAGTGGTCAAAAGGTTTTTCTATTTTTAGACCTACTGACCTAGTTTTTGACCGCAGTTGACCCAGTTTCGAACTTTACCTAGATATCATCGAGATGAATACTAAGACCAACTTTCATACAGATCCCATGAAAAATATGGCCTCTAGAGAGGTCACAAGGTTTTTTTATTATTTGACCTACTGACCTAGTTTATGATTACACATGACCCAGTTTCGAACTTGACCTAGATATCATCAAGATGAACATTCTGACCAATTTTCATGAAGATTCATTGAAAAATATGGCCTCTAGAGAGGTCACAAGGTTTTTCTATTTTTAGACCTACTGACCTAGTTTTTGACTGTAGTTGACCCAGTTTCGAACTTGACCTAGATATCATCAAGATGAACATTCAGACCAACATTCATACAGATCCCATGAAAAATATGGCCTCTAGAGAGGTCACAAGGTTTTTCTATTATTTGACCTACTGACCTAGTTTTTGACAGCACGTGACCCACTTTCAAACCTGACCTAGATATCATCAAGGTGAACATTCTGACCAATTTTAATGAAGATCCATTGAAAAGTACGGCCTCTAGAGAGGTCACAAGGTTTTTCTATTTTTAGACCTACTGACCTAGTTTTTGACCGCAGTTGACCCAGTTTCAAACTTGACCTAGATATCATCAAGATGAACATTCAAACCAACTTTCATACAGATCCCATGAAAAATATGGCCTCTAGAGAGGTCACAAGGTTTTTCTATTATTTGACCTACTGACCTAGTTTTTGACCGCAGTTGACCCAGATTCGAAACTGACCTAGATATCATCAAGATGAATATTCAGACCAACTTCCATACAGATCCCATGAAAAATATGGCCTCTAGAGAGGTCACAAGGTTTTTCTATTATTTGACCTACTGACCTAGTTTTTGACATCACGTGACCCAGTTTCGAACCTGACCTAGATATCATCAAGGTGAACATTCTGACCAATTTTCATGAAGATCTTGTGAAATATATGGCCTCTAGAGAGGTCACAAGGTTTTTCTATTTTTAGACCTACTGACCTAGTTTTTGATGGCACATGACCCATTTTCGAACTTGACCTAGATATCATCAAGGTGAACATTCTGACCAACTTTCATAAAGATCCCATGAAAATTGTGACCTTTAGAGTGGTCACAAGCAAAAGTTTACGCACGGACGGACGGACGCCGCACGATCACAAAAGCTCACCTTGTCACTTTGTGACAGGTGAGCTAAAACAAGAGGGCCAAGATGGCCCTAGGTCGCTCACCTAAAAAACACTCCATAACAGTGTAAAACATGTTTGACCTAGTGATTTCATGGAAACAAATATTCTGACCAATTTTCATTAAGATTGGACCAAAAAATTGGTCTCTTGCGATAAAACAAGCATTTTCTTAGATATGACCTAGTTTTTGACCCTAGATGACCCATGTTCAAACTTGACCTAGATTTTATCAAGGCAATCATTCTGACCAAAATTCATGAAGATCAACTGAAAAATATAGCCTCTATCACATACAGAAGTTTTTTCTTTGATTTGACCAAGTGACCTAGTTTTTGACCTCAGATGACCCATATTCAAATTCGACCTAGTTTTCATTAAGGCAATCAACCTGACCATATTTCATAAATATTAACTGAAAAAAACAGTCTCTATCGCATACACAAGATTTTTCTATAATTTGACCTAGTGACCTAGTTTTTTACCTCAGATAACCCATATTCAAAACCGACCTAGTTTTCATCAAGGCAATCACTCTGACCAAATTTCATGAAGATCAATTGAAAAATACATCCTCTATTGCATACACAATGTTTTTCTTCAATTTGACCTAGTGACCTAGTTTTTGACCCGAGATGACCCATTTTCGAAATCAGCCTAGATTTTATCAAGGTAATCATTCTGGCTAAATTTCATAAAGATCAGTTGAAAAATACAGCCTCTATTGCATACACAAGGTTTTTCTTTGATTTGACCTATACACCTAGTTTTTGACCCCAGATGACCCATTTTCGAACTTGGTCTAAATTTCATCAAGGCAATCATTCTGACCAAAATTCATGAAGATCAATTGAACAAGAGGGCCAAGATGGCCCTAGGTCGCTCACCTAAGAAACACTCCATAACAGTGTAAAACATGTTTGACCTAGTGATTTCATGGAAACAAATATTCTGACCAATTTTCATTAAGATTGGACCAAAAAATTGGTCTCTTGCGATAAAACAAGCATTTTCTTAGATATGACCTAGTTTTTGACCCTAGATGACCCATGTTCAAACTCGACCTAGATTTTATCAAGGCAATCATTCTGACCAAAATTCATGAAGATCAACTGAAAAATACAGCCTCTATCACATACAGAAGTTTTTTCTTTGATTTGACCAAGTGACCTAGTTTTTGACCTCAGATGACCCATATTCAAATTCGACCTAAATTTCATTAAGGCAATCAACCTGACCAAATTTCATAAAAATCAATTGAAAAAAACAGTCTCTATCGCATACACAAGATTTTTCTTTAATTTGAACTAGTGACCTAGTTTTTGACCTCAGATAACCCATATTCAAAATCGACCTAGATTTCATCAAGACAATCACTCTGACCAAATTTCATGAAGATCAATTGAAAAATACATCCTCTATTGCATACACAATGTTTTTCTTTGATTTGACCTAGTGACCTAGTTTTTGACCCCAGATGACCCACTTTCGAACTCGGCCTAGATTTTATCAAGATAATCATTCTGGCTAAATTTCATGAAGTTCAGTTGAAAAATACCGCCTCTATTGCATACACAAGGTTTTTCTTTGATTTGACCTAGTGACCTAGTTTTTGACCCAAGATGACCCATTTTCGAACTTGGTCTAAATTTCATCAAGGTAATCATTCTGACCAAAATTCATGAAGATCAATTGAAAAATACAGCCTCTATCGCATACACAAGGTTTTTACGTGATATGACCTAGTGACCTAGTTTTTGACCCCAGATGACCCATTTTCGGACTCGGCCTAGATTTCATCAAGGTAATCATTCTCACCAAAATTCATGAAGATCAATTGAAAAATACCGCCTTTATCGCATACACAAGGTTTTTCTTTGATTTGACCTAGTGACCTAGTTTTTGACCCGAGATGACCCATTTTAGAACTCTGCCTAGATTTCATCAAGGCAATCATTCTGACCAAAACTCATGAAGATCAATTGAAAAATACAGCCTCTATCGCATACACAAGGTTTTTCTTTGATTTGACCTAGTGATCTAGTTTTTGACCCAAGATGACCCATTTTCGAACTCGGCCTAGATTTCATCAAGGTTATCATTCTGACCAATACTCATGAAGAAGAATTGAAAAATACAGCCTCTATGGCATACACAAGGTTTTTCTTTGATTTGACCTAGTGACCTAGTTTCTGACCCCAGATGACCCACTTTCGAACTCGGCTTAGATTTCATCAAGATTATCATTCTGACCTAAATTCATGAAGATTAATTGAAAAATACCGCCTCTATCGCATACACAAGGTTTTTCTTTGATTTGACCTAGTGACCTAGTTTTTGACCCAAGATGACCCATTTTCGAACTCGGCCTAGATTTCATCAAGATTATCATTCTGACCAATATTCATGAAGATTAAATGAAAAATACAGCCTCTATCGCATACACAAGGTTTTTCTTTGATTTGACCTAGTGACCTAGTTTTTGACCCGAGATGACCCATTTTCGAACTCGGCCTAGATTTCATCAAGGATATCATTCTGACCAATATTCATGAAGATTAATTGAAAAATACAGCCTCAATCGCATACACAAGCTAAATGTTGACAGACGACGGACGACAGACGACGGACGACGGACGCCGGACATCGAGCGATCAGAAAAACTCACCTGAGCATTGCTCAGGTGAGCTAAAAATACAGCCTCTATCACATACACAAGGTTTTTACGTGATATGACCTAGTGACCTAGTTTTTGACCCCAGATGACCCATTTTCGAACTCGGCCTAGATTTCATCAAGGTTATCATTCTGACCACAATTCATGAAGATCAATTGAAAAATACCGCCTCTATCGCATACACAAGGTTTTTCTTTGATTTGACCTAGTGACCTAGTTTTTGACCCGAGATGACCCATTTTCGAACTCGGCCTAGATTTCATCAAGGCAATCATTCTGACCAAAATTCATGAAGATCAATTGAAAAATACAGCCTCTATCGCATACACAAGGTTTTTCTTTGATTTGACCTAGTGACCTACTTTTTGACCCGAGATGACCCATTTTCGAACTCGGCCTAAATTTTATCAAGGTTATCATTCTGACCAATATTCATGAAGAAGAATTGAAAAATACAGCCTCTATTGCATACACAAGGTTTTTCTTTGATTTGACCTAGTGACCTAGTTTTTGACCCGAGATGACCCATTTTCGAACTCGGCTTAGATTTCATCAAGGTTATCATTCTGAATAATATTCATGAAGATTAATTGAAAAATACCACCTCTATCGCATACACAAGGTTTTTCTTTGATTTGATCTAGTGACCTAGTTTTTGACCCGAGATGACCCATTTTCGAACTCTGCCTAGATTTCATCAAAGTTATCATTCTGACCAATATTCATGAAGATTAAATGAAAAATACAGCCTCTATCGCATACACAAGGTTTTTCTTTGATTTGACCTAGTGACCTAGTTTTTGACCCGAGATGACCCATTTTCGAACTCGGCCTAGATTTCATCAAGGTTATCATTCTGACCAATATTCATGAAGATTAATTGAAAAATACAGCCTCTATCGCATACACAAGCTAAATGTTGACAGACGACGGACGACAGACGACAGACGACGGACGACGGACGCCGGACATCGAGCGATCAGAAAAACTCACCTGAGCATTGCTCAGGTGAGCTAAAAACAAGGAGCTGCGTTCAATTAACGCTCGATGCCCCCGGTGGCATCCTTGTCGATAGATTTGCACCAAAGTCCAAAATGACTTCAAGGTCAAACCAAGGTCAAGTGATGTTTGAAGATGAGGAATGGTCACAGGTTACATCTGCATTAGTATCAAGTCATTCTAGTAAGGGGTACTGATGCTAGACAAAACGGTCCCATTTGGTTAACCAAGAGATAGCCCATACAAAGCAACCAAAGTCCAAAACGAGGTCAAACTGAGGTCAGGTGATGTCTGAAAATGAGGAATGGTCACAGGTTACATCTGCATTAGTATCAAGTCATTCTAGTAAGGGGTATTGATGCTAGACGAAACGGTCCCATTTGGTTAACCTCGTACGGACGGACAGGTCAATCACTATATGCCTCCCGCATCAGTAGATGCCGGGGGCATAAAAGCATTTTTTTTGCAATACCCTTATATGCAACAATAAAAACAAAACATTTATGTTCAGATGTCCTTTTATTAAATGCCTATACTTTAAGCCAAAATAAATACCAAACAAATACCTAGCAATGTTATTACATAATCGGAAAGGAAGAGGAAAAAGTCCTGAAAAATGAGGAATATACTTGCATCTAGGAGGTGGTGGATATATAGATATTACTAGCACTGTATATATCATTCTATTCACAATATTTGATTCCACTGTTGTCTTTGATTTCCACAACATAATGTCATACAGGTATCTTGTCAACACAAAGGGAGACTAAAAGCACTTGTAGATTATTTATAAAACAAAGAGGTGTACCACATAAAATAAGAACAATAAATATATTATACAGCTAAACTCAGAAGAAAAAAAATACAATTTACCACAAAAAGCTTTTTTTAAATATATATTCTGCTAATTTCAGTGCCTCTTTTATCAACAAATTCTTTCGGTATACACAAACTCTTTGGCAAGTTTTCAAGACGGCTGGCTTTTCAAAGCTGGAATAATGTTCTTTACCAAAGAGTTGTAATATATATTTCAAAACTAAAAGAGGCAACAATGGCTAGGGGAGGGAATTCTGTCCCTCCCAATGTGACACACAATGTGATTGTATCCCCTACTCCTCGTCCAAGATAATTTCTTCAACTTTAAGCAGAAATTCAACAACTTCCTCATCATACTCATCATCTGGTAAGTTATCCAGCTCGTCTGTGTCAACACCTGTAATAGAAAACGTAAAATGCTTGATCAAAACTGCCTAAGCTGTTTAAATTTCAAATTGTATTTCTTAAAAACAAAAATGATGTCAACATTGTATGACACATGCCTCCTGAAAATGCTTGACAGAATAATATAAACAAGTGAATGAAGTATTGCCATGCAATACAAAGTCCCCTACTGGAAGGCACCTAATTTTCTCTACTGCAGTATAACATAATGAACTGATATCTGTCAATGTTGTATAAACAATATTGTACTATATATACAATATGCTATAACAAAACACTTGGATTAAAATTTATATATATAAAAACCTATAGTTGTTTTCATATTGAATTTTTTTGGCTGATTATAAAAATGTTATCATGTAAGTTATTTATAGTAACAACAAAGGGAAATTAATCTTTAAAAAAAAAAAAAAAATCTATATAATATAAGTCCACAAGAAACTCTTTACCAGGTAGAGATAGGTCAAAATACACCTAAAAATTGGATGTAACATGCATGCTGTACCACAGAAAAGTGGTCTCGATTTTTCTCTACCGCCAGTAATAAAAGTTACAATAAAATCTATTTATAGTAACAACAAAGGGACGTAATTCTAAAAACAAGGGTGCCTCATGGTGGTGAACATTTGGTCCAAGTTACATCAAAATCCCTCCATGCATGAAGAAGAAATGTTCCGTACAAAGTCATTCTTGAATTTGACCTTTGACCTCTAAATATGACCTTGACCTTAGAACTAGGGACCTGGTTCTTGCACATGACATGTTGTCTCATCCAGGGGAATATTTGTGCCAACTGATATCTAAGTTATAGACCGGACAGGAAAAAAATCCTCTTGACCTTTGATCTCAAAGTGTGACCTTGACCTTTAAGCTAGGGTACTGGGTGTTGCGCATGACACGTCGTCTCATCATGGGAAACATTTATGCCAAGTAATATTGTAATCCCTTGATGGATGACAGAGTTCTGGATCGGACAGGGAAAAAAACCTTATTGACCTTTGACCCCAATTGTGACCTTGACCTTTGAGCTAGGGGTCTGGGATTTGCGCACGACACGTCATCTCATCATGGGGAACACTTGTGCTAAGTGATATTAAAATTCCTTAATGAATGTCAGAGTTATGGACCGGACACGAAACAGACCCTGTTCATGCTATGTTAACATTCGACTGCTAAGTGTGACCTTGACCTTTGAGCTAGGGGTTTGAAAGTTGTGCATGACACATCGTCTTATTATGAGGTACATTTGTGCCAAGTAATATTAAAATCCCTTCATAGATGGGAGAGTTATGGACCGGACAGGAAAAAAGCCTTGTTGACCTTTGACCTCAAATTGTGACCTTGACCTTTAAGCTAGGTGTCTAGGTTTTGCGCATGACACGTCGTCTTCTCATGGGGAACATTTGTGCCAAGTAATATTAAAATCTCTTCATGGATGGGAGAGTTATGGACCGGACAGGAAAAAAGCCCTGTTGACCTTTGACCTCCAACTGTGACCTTGACCTTTGAGCTAGGGGTCCGGGTTTTGCGCATGACACGTCGTCTCATCATGGGGAACATTTATGCCAAGTAATATTAAAATCCCTTCATGGATGGGAGAGTTATGGACCGGACAGGAAAAAAGCCCTGTTGACCTTTGACCTCAAATTGTGACCTTGACCTTTGAGCTAGGGGTCCGGGTTTTGCGCATGACACGTCGTCTCATCATGGGGAACATTTGTGCCAAGTAATATTAAAATCCCTTCATGGATGACAGAGTTATGGACCGGACACGAAATTGCGGACGGACGGACGGACGGACAGACGGACGGACGGACGGACGGAAAAGCGCATTCCTATAGTCCCCGAAACTGGTTTTCAACCAGTAGGGGACTAATAAGTCAAAAGAAGGGGCAAAATCCAAAAATAGTAGTTGAAGGTGACGAAATTCCCAGCAAGTGGATGTCCATGTTGATGAAATACACCAATATGAACACGGGTCTTTCTAGATTATTTATTATAGGTAGATGAATTTCTGAAAATTCATCATTTACCATACTAACTGTGTAGGGTAACTTTTCGTAAGCATAATAACATTGGCATTACCGAAATTTCAACAGAAAAGTCAGAAATGCTGCCTATCCTACAATACAGAATACTTTTCTAGAGCTAAACATATGCAATCACAACCATTTTAACTTAGGCTTTCATTATAATACTTAAATATAAAAGTTCAGTATTCAGAAAAATAATGAACAGTTTGTCTCAGTCAGTCCAACTTTACCTGCTGAACTGTCAGAAACTCTAGCCTAAGATTTACATCATAACACTGAACACTACTAGATTACGAAATCCATTCCACCTGACAAAATTGTAAAACATATTTCTACTGAAACACAATTTGTGAGGCATTTAGCTCAGCAAATAAAAAAGATAGGTTTGTGTACTTGATTTTTTGCCAGATTGATCTGAAAAATTTGGACCTCACAATTTTTTATAATGGGAGTCTATGGGAAAATCCCAAATTTCAGAACAGTTTTGCGAATAGAAATTTTTCTACAATGTAGATTTTAATGAAAGTGTAATAGGAGCGGAAAAATGTGCAGCCCGATACAGGACTCGAACCTGCAACCTTCTGCTTGCAAGTCAGATGCTCTACCAACTGAGCTAATCGGACAATCGATATCATAGACTAATTATATACATTATATACACACTGCTACATTCCTCTCTCCTTTTTTTCAAAGACAAACTCAGATTCTTTTGACTAACCTAGCCATTGCTTCATCCTAGCTCTAGGATTCCAAGGCTAGCCACGACACTCACGGCCCAATGTAATAGGAGCGGAAAAATGTGCAGCCCGATACAGGACTCGAACCTGCGACCTTCTGCTTGCAAGTCAGATGCTCTACCAACTGAGCTAATGGGACAATCGATATCATAGACTAATTATATACATTATATACACACTGCTACAAAAGCAATGAAACTCAAACATCACTTTGCATGACCACAATTTTAATAAAACAGTTCAGTGTTCAGAATAGTAATGAACAGTTTGTCTCATCCAGTGCAACTTTACCTGCTGAACTGTCAGAAACTCTAGCCTAAGATTTACATCATAACACTGATTTTATTTTTAGTCTGAACATAAGTATATTACCAAATCCATTCCACCCAAAAAAATGTTAGACATTTCTACTGAAACAGAATTTGTGAGGTATTTAAGTTTTGGTTTTCAGTTCCTGTTTTCATTTTACAGTAAAACTTTACACAAATGTATGATTTTAATCAGTCTTCAAAAATATCCGACTAAATGTAACTTTATCTAGCAGATTTTCAACAATCCGCACAATTCCAGATCTCTGCCCATAACCAACAATAACTAACTATAAATAAAACTCAAATTAACATGAACAACATACCCAAACCAAGGGCTTACAACTTAAAATGTTCGATTCCAGTCTGAAGCTTTCCCCATTTTGGTAGCCAGACACTCCACATACAATCTCTTATAATACAAGGATATTTCCCCAGATTTCTCAGATGCCCCTTTGCAGATTGGGAGGATCAGATACCGTGTAAAACCAATGTACAAACACAAACCCACAGTATGGCTTTTATCATAGATAATTCAACTTCGTACTCTCTGCTCTATGGTCAATACAACAATTTCAATACCACATTTCAGTGCTTAGAATAATGACCAGTCTGTAGCATCCAGTTCAATATAGCCTGTTTAACCCTTACCCTGCTAAATTTCTATAATGAACTTGTCCGTCTTCCAATTTTACCAAAAAGATACTGAATGAATAGCGAACAATGCAGATCATGATCAGACTGCTGGATGTGCAGGCTGATCATGATCTACACTGGTCGCAAAGGCAAAACCAATCATGTCCAGCATGGTAAGGGTTAACTGTCAGAAACTATAGCCTAAGATTTACCTCATAATTTGGACCTTCAATTCACACACATCTGCATCAGAACTTTTTCAGTAGTATCAAAGCAACTCAAAATAGCTATATTCTAGATTAATGTAACCCAAAAATATAATTTATATAACTGTGGGAGAATCCCTACATGACAAGCAAGAATGAATGAGTGCAAATATCTGTTGCTAGTACCCCTACAGTGATATGCATGACAATGAAAGAAGAACAGGCAATATGTGAATCAGCAGTAAAATTGTGATTGCTTTGTTTATCAAGTTATTCTGAAGAGGAACACGAGATGCCAATATAATTAAATCAAGGGATAAAAATACTACTAGCAAACCAGTCTATTTTCTTTTCAAGTGACAAGTTGGCCATAGGAAAACATAAACTAACATAAGAATTGGGGATTTCTTAACAAGTGGCCTTACAGCAATGAAACTCAAATGTCACATTGCACCACCACTATTTTAATACAACAGTGCAGTGTTCAGAATAGTAATGAACAGTTTGTCTCATCCAGTGCAACTTTACCTGCTGAACTGTCAGAAACTCTAGCCTAAGATTTACATCATAACACTGATGGTAACTGTTCTTTCCTAAAGGGCGGGGATTCAGAGGGTAACAGAATCTTTTCTTTTACTACATTCTTTTAATTAATCAAGATTTTTACATACACCTCATTAATTAAAAGATCAAGACAATTTGTACTATGACTGCATGTCTAACTGAAGTATAATTATGTACCAGGAAATATATCAATATTTTTAGATAATGTATACTCACCATCTCTGAGAGCAATTCTACGTTGTTTACCACTAAGGAATTCATCCTCCATCTGTTGACGGTATCTCTCATAGTCCAGCATCAACTGACGTCTCTTCTCAAGTATTTCCTATAAAACAGGTATATAAGAAAACTTTGATATATGCAGAATAACAGAATTTGCCTATTACATTATTAATCTTAGTGTAGTATATTTCTCTAAATTTAGATACTTTGAGTAACTGATAATTAAAATTACAGTCACCTATTCCTAGTTAATAACATGCTGAACATACCACTCAACATTTAAGTACTTGATATTCAACAGGGTAACAGTGGTATAGGAGAAAATACTGATTTACAGTTGATACAGTCTTGCCCTCATTCTACTGTAAGCATATATTAGGAATATACCTACAGTGGATACATTCAACTGCCTATGACTCAAATGATCTACTGTGAGCATGAAAATTATACATACAGTGGATACAGTAGTGTACTTTAGACTGTCTGGGCTGGTCTAGGGCCACAATTTTACTGTGAGCATGAAGAGAAAATAGATACATACACTGGATACAGGAGACTGTCTGGGCCAGTCCAGGGCAACAATTTACTGTGAGTATGAAGAGGAAATATATACTTACAGTGGATACAGTAGACTGTCGGAGCCTGTCCTGTGCCTCAAATCTTTGAGAATACTTTTTCAGATTTTTCTTAATCTCCTGAAGTGTACAAAGAAAGTCAAACACTCTTGCTTCCTTGCAAGTAATTCACAGCAATCAGTTTCAAATACTTTCAACAGTAATTCAAAGGCGGAACACCAAATTCTTAGGTTTTAAATAGCATTTTGCAAACACAACACGGGAAGCATGTTCAGTAATCACAGACCAACAAATCAGCATGAACAGATTTCTGCAGACTTTCAGATGAAACAGAATATGATAGTTAGCTGTATCAGCCAGCAATGTAACATATACTGTCAGCAACATGTACATCATCATCATACTGCATATATCTTGTCTAACAATCTCGCTCATCCATGACATCCGCAAAATTTTACCAATATCAACTTGAACTTGTCTTTTGTTTTGGGTTTAACGCCGTTTTTCAACAGTATTTCAGTCATGTAACGGCGGGCAGTTAACCTAGCCAGTGTTCCTGGATTCTGTACCAGTACAAACCTGTTCTCTGCAAGTAACTGCCAACTTCCCCACATGAATCAGAGGTGGGGGACTAATGATTTCAGACACAATGTCGTTTATCAAATAGTCACAGAGAACATACGCCCTGCCCGAGGATCGAACTCGTGACCCCGCAATCCGTAGACCGACGCTCTTCGTACTGAGCTAAGCGGGCTGGCTTCTGCAATTCTGAAAAGCATAATAAAAGGCAGGAAATTCTTTTAACAAAAATGGAACTTCTCATTTTCATGCTGAAGCCAAAATTGAGAACCTGTTGGTACTTCCTTTTAGATAAAAAAACTTTGTGCATTACTAATCAATAAGGTCTTATAATTGCAATTAAGGTTCCTTGTTCAGTTTAAATCTATCCTCAAACAGTCTCTTTTACTGTCAGAGACTCTAGTTTGTTTTAACATCATCACAGAAACCTTAAAAGATCAAGTCTCAAGTAGAAATCAAACACTTGAAATCAACTTTTCGATTTGGAAATCTTACGCTATTGATATAACAAAGAACTATGAGGCTTTGAAGATGATTCTATTTCATATCTATTCTAAAGAGATAATGCAGACTATTATCAACCTGGTTCCTTCTTCTGCAAAGAAACACATCTCTTTTCTTGGGGAAAAAACTTTCATGAATGTACATTTATATCTGCAATTGTCTATCCTCAAACAGTATGACATACAGTCAGAGACTGTCAGTTTACTTTAACCTCACAGCATATTTAATATCAGAATAGCAAGCCTGACAATTCCAATCTCAGGTTATCAAACTTCAGTTTCCGTATTCATTGTAAATCTATCCTCAAACAGTGCTTAATATTGTCAGAGACTCTAGTTTGTTTTAACATCATTACACATCCACTGAATAGCCGGGACAACTGTTTAGAGAACAATATTAATTAGTTTATAAAATTAGTAACTGGATTTTGTTCAGTTCAAATCTATCCTCAAACAGTACTATGTACTGTCAGAGACTCTAGTTTGTTTAAACATCATCACAAATGAATCCTGATGAAGGTCTAGATAAGACCTAAACCGGTAGATTTATTAACAAGAGGGTCATGCTGACCCTGGATTGCTCACCCGAGTAATATGAGCTACATGTTTCAAATCTCAAACTGATGATTTTTAGAATTTTTTTTGTAAGATTTTCCAATGTACAATCAAGTAACCCCTGGGGCAGGGCCAATTTTACCCCGGGGGTCATGATTTGAACAAAGTTTGTAGAAGTCTACTAGGCAATGTTACATATCAAATATCTAAGATCTAGGCCTTCTGGTTTATTTTAAGAAAATTTTTGAAGATTTTCCTATATAAAATCAAGTAACCCCTGGGGCGGGGTCAATTTTGACCCCGGGGGTCATGATTTGAACAAATTTTGTAGAGGTCCACTAGGCAATGCTACATGTCAAATACCTAAGCTCTAGGCCTTCTGGTTTATTTTTAAAAAATTTTGAAGATTTTTCTATGTACAATCAAGTAACCCCATGGGACTGGGTCACGATTTGAATAAATTTTGTAGAAGTCTATTAGGCAATGCTACATGTCAAATATCTAAGATCTAGGCCTTCTGGTTTATTTTTAGAAATTTTTTGAAGATTTTCCTATATAAAATCAAGTGACCCCTGGGGCGGGGTCAATTTTGACCCTGGGGGTCATGATTTGAACGAATTTTGTAGAGGTCCACTAGGCAATGCTACATGTCAAATATCTAAGCTCTAGGCCTTCTGGTTTATTTTTTTTGAAGATTTTCCTATAGAAATCAATGTAAAATCAAGTGACCCCTAGGGCGGGGTCAATTTTGACCCCGGGGTCATGATTTGAACAACTTTAGTAGAGGTCGATTAGGCAATGCTACATGTCAAATAACTAAGCTCTAGGCCTTCTGGTTTTTGAGAAGAAGATTTTTTAAGATTTTCCTATGTAAAATCAAGTGACCCCTGGGGTGGGGTCAATTTTGACCCCGGGGTCATGATTTGAACAACTTTAGTAGAGGTCGATTAGGCAATGCTACATGTCAAATAACTAAGCTCTAGGGCTTCTGGTTTTTGAGAAGATTTTAAGATTTTCCTACGTAAAATCAAGTGACCCCTAAGGTGGGGTCAATTTTGACCCCGGGGTCATGATTTGAACAAACTTGGTAGAGGTCCACTCGGCAATGCTTCACACCAAATATCTAAGCTCTAGGCTTCTGGTTTTTGAGAAGATTTTTAAAATTTTTCCTTTTTTGGTTGCCATGGCAACCAGAGTTCTGCATGGAATTCAATTCTTTGAAACAATTTTGTAGAGCTTCACTCAAGGAACATTCCTGTGAAGTTTGGATGAAATTGGCCTAGCGGTTTATGAGAAGATGTCGTTTAAAGTAAAAGTTTACGGACAACGGACGCCATACGGTTGGCTCTGGTGAGCTAATAATAGGGGGCAATAATTCAAATGTTTGCAGTCTTAAGGGGGTAACTTTGGAAATAGGGGGGCGGAGCCAGACGTAAACTAGAATGTGTCTGTAGGACACAGGGTGTGCCCCAACTGGTACATAGGTCACAAATAAGGGGCAATAATTCAAATGTTTGCAGTCTTAAGCTGGTATAGCCTCAACAAACATTTATATATAAAGGATTCATTATTCTAGGCCATATACTTTTTGAGCTATGAGCATCACAAACAAAAAATCCACTATTCTGGCTATTTCAAGGGCCACAACTCTGTAATAAGCACTAAGATTCTCAAGAATGCAAACTGTGCAAGGTCACATCATGATAAAGACTCATGCAAGGTTTTATGAATTTACATCAAATACTTTTTGAGCTAGGTATGTCATTAGCTGAAAATGTGCATTTTTGACTATTTCAGGAGCTGTAACTTTAAAAATTGGGGGTGGAGACAGACGAAAAATAGGTGTGCAAGTTTATATCATGATAAAGACTCACGCAAGTTTTCATCAATTTATATCAAATACTTTTTTGAGCTAGGCACGTCACAAGCTTTTTTTCGGAGGGACGAGACCAAATCTATTATGCTATATGCCCCCACCACTCATAAAAGGGCGGGAGGGGGGTGGGGAACAAACACGAGTCAACAGCCTGGGTAACAGGAGAGTAAAGTTCACATCCAGTATGTTTCTCCTCAGTTGTTTGGATCAACTTAACTTCATTATTTGATTATAATATGACAACAAAATTTCCTGTATGGCACATGCAGATACCCTAGATGGTCTAAATAAGTGCATGTGTTCAGTTAAAATTCATCCTCAAACAGCACAATACACTGTCAGCGACTCTAGTTTGTTTTAAACATCATAACACTAGATATGAACAGAGAATATTTTCAGCCATTTTTCGCACCACGAAGTATGTGTTTTAGCAAGATAATTTCCAAATCATTTCACAAGACATGAGGAAACAAATTTGTTGTTAAAATTTGAGGACATTTAAAGATTATGGACACATAAACTCTGTGTAGATAATATGCCGTAAAATTATATTGCTCTCATGAATTGTTATTAAATTATAAATCTTGAGCTCAGTGGAAATCTATCCTCAAACAGCGGTTTCTGTCAGAGTTTATTTTAAGGTTTAGGAGTATATCACCAAAACATAGAAATATTTTATAAACGAATAACATCGTTACCAATATTTTACTTAACCATTACATGTTCTGCCGTACTGTCCCGTACTGAAAATATTCTGAAAAAGTTGTCCCCCTTTGAAAATGAATGCCATTTGTAAAGAAATAAAAATAAACAATCGCTGAAAACTTTGTTCCACCTTGTTATGTGAAATTTCAACACTCGCACGCTATTACAAATGCATTAAAACAAACATGTGTAACAGTTCCTTGAAAATGGTGAGATTTTAAAAGCGCTTGACTGTCTGGAAGTGGGGCCTGTTTAAACAGTTCTTTTTTCGGAATTCAATACTTATATCAGTATACTGACACTTGTTTTGTAGAGTAATATAAGTAATATACACGCTATCATTACAAAAACAACAAAACAAGTGTCAGTATACTAATATAAACACTGAATTCCGAAAAAAAAGACTGCCTAAATGGGACGCACTTTCGGACAGTCAAACGCCTTCAAAAAGTCACCATTTTCAAAGAACTGTTACACATGTTAGTTTTGATTCATTTGCAATCGCATGCGAGTGTTGAAATTTCACATAATTAAGCGGAACACAGTTTTCAGCAATTGTTTATTTTTATTTCTTTACAAATGGCATTCATTTTCAAAGGGGGACAACTTTTTCAGAATATTTTCAGTACGGGACAGTACGGCAGAACATGTAATGGTTAAGTAAAAATATTGGTAACGATGTTATTTGTTTATAAAATATTTCTGTGTTTTGGTGATATACTCCTAAACCTTAACATCACGCACAAGATTTATTTACATAACAGTAAATGAAGTATGAAGTATTTTCATTCTAGATGATAAACAAGAAGATGCTTTTGTAGAAAAGAGTATGTCTTCCCCAATGCATAGTTGTATAGGCAGGAAGTCAATAGGGGACAGGAGCAAAAGTCAAAGCGACACTGATGGTTGGCTGCAGTAGGAATCATCTACTTGGCATGTCCAATCATCCCACTAAGTTTCAACATTCTAGGCCTAGTGGTTCTCAAGTTATGAATTGGAAACAGTTATCCAAGTTCAGGCCCCTGTGACCTTGACCTTTGATCAAGTGACCCTGATTTTATACTCTGCATGTTCAATCATCCTATTAAGTTTAAACATTCTGGGTCAAGTGGTTCTCAAATTATTGATTGAAAAGAGTTTTCTATGTTCAGGCCCCTGTGACCTTGATAGAGTGACCCCATATACAATAGGGGTCATCTACTCTGTAAGTTTTATCACCCTATGAAATTTGAAGGTTCTAGGTCAAATGGTTCTCAAGTTACTGACCGGAAATGGATTTCCATGTTCTGTTCACTGCGACCTTTACCTTTAATAGAGTGACCCCAAAATCAATAGGGGTCATCTACTCTGCATGTCCAATCATCCTATGAAGTTTCAAGTGGTTCTCAAGTTACTGACCGGAAATGGATTTCCATGTTCAGGCCCCTGTGACCTTGACCTTTAACAGAGTGACCCCAAAGTCAACAGGGGTCATCTACTCTGCATGACCAATCATCCTATGAAGTTTCAACATTCTGGGTCAAGTGGTTCTCAAGTTATTGATCGGAAATGGTTTTCCATGTTCAGGCCCCTGTGACCTTGACCTTTGATGGAGTGCAGGGATATAAATTAGCAGGGGCCCAGTACCCCATGGCACCTAGATTTTGGGCTGGGCCCCTAAATTGTTTGAGAAAATGCCCATATACCTAATGTTAAACATTTATTTTTGTCAGTCTGGGCCCCAAATAAAAATAGCTAGTTTATATTCCTGGAGTGACCCCAAAAACAATAGGGGTCGTCTACTCCATAAGCCCTGCCACCCTATGAAATCTGAAGGTTCTAGGGCATAGTGTGACAGGCGGATGGACGGACAGACAGGGCAAAAACTAGGGGAGACATAATTCATACTGATCAATTCTTAAGCAGTTTCTCTGTTGCAGACTTCAGTTTGTTTTAACACCACAATACAATACCACTATCACAACAGTATTTAAAATCTTGAAAACACTAACCTTGATTTCCTCAACTGATAGCAGTGTTGGTGGCCTTGGTCGCCATAGTAACTGACAAAACCTGTCAAGCTGTTGCTTCTGTAAAAGACGACCTTGGAACGACCATAACCAATAACCATTGTCAACCTGTACAAAGCAGAAATCATAGCAGAATTAACCAATGTCTATCTATACAAAACAGAAATCATACCAGAATTAACTAATGTCTATCTATACAAAGCAGAAATCATACCAGAATTAACCAATATCAATCTATACAAAGCAGAAATCATACCAGAATTAACTGCTGTCAACCTGTACAAAGCAGAAATCATACCAGAAACAGAGATGCTTTTCAGAAAAGCGCATGTCTCCCACAACTGCCTAATCATCTAAATAGTAAGTCAGTCTTTATATACTATTTATATAGAGCACATGCGCATGCGCCTTTTTTGACACCAAAATGACCCATATACTACTTTTAAAAGTAACATAGGCGTCCTTTTGAGGTCAAAAGTGTGCAAGAAATCTCAGCGTTTTTTGGTAATTCAAGAGCCATAATTCTGAAGTGCCATGGCCGATTTGGCTAGTTATCGAACTTGGCCAAGCACTTATTGGCAAACACATTCTGTTCAAGTTTGTGAAGATCGGATGAGAAATGTTCGACTTAGAGTGCAGACAAGCTTTGCGACAGACAGACACACGAACACACAGGAGTAAATCATTGTCTCCCACACCACTGTGAAATCACATGCACGGATTTTCAGTGTTCAGATAAAAAGAACAGGTTTTGTCTCATGCTGTAGTGGTTTTCCAACACTACATTCAGAAACTCTAGCCAGTTATTTACATCATTACACTGATCAGGACAACAACGGCCATTCATCACACTCAATCGAGTATCTCTTAATCGTTTATATACAATGTCATTAACAAAGTAAATTATCTTTATGTATGAGGGTTGCATTTTAAAGCTCAAAAAGCTTTCCTAAAGTATTTTTGCCCAACCATACTGGAGCCACTAAACTCTTAGAGAACCTTAAACTCTATCAGTGCTCAGAAACAGTCTATCTCCATAAAGTACTTTGCGTTACTTTCAGAGACTCTACTTTAAGCATCACAGAACAAGTCAAACTACTTTAACTTTTCCAAAACTTTAAATTCTCTTTTTGATTTTTTTTAAAGATGCAAACAGGCAAAAAAGGTTGAATTAGTACCTTACTTCACATGAAACTGTGCTCAGAAACAGTCTAACTGTAAAGACTCTTTGGTGTTCATAATCCTTAACTCATACATTTATTTTTCTAAGTCTTTCAAAATGTTGAAATATACTAATCCACCGACAATTTTTGACAGTGACGTCATTTTGTCAACAAACTATAAATAACCACGGTATATCCCCAAACGGATGTATACTTATAATAGATAGAAATATTTCCTTATCGTATGAGAAACTCTAAAGTAAGGTATGGCTCAGTGGATGTGTTGGCTACTTGTCACGCAGGCGATGTAAGTTCGAAACCAGTGATAGGCAAGGTATATTTTATGTGAAAGACCAGTTACATTTGCTTTCCTTGATTTGGAAAAAAGTTGCTTTTATGTTTTTCTTGTTAGTTTTTTCTTAATTATCAATCATTTATTTTATTATGAAGTATACCAAATGTTTAAGCAACATATGCCTGTCTCACCGTCAGTCCATTGTGTTTTAGAATAGATATTGCTTTCTCGTTATTCTCCAAAGGTTCGTTACAGTTAAAAACGTGTTCATAGCCATTTTAGCCATTTTATGTAGAGTGAAATGACGAACGTTTTCTACACAATTTATTCTGTACGCATAATTCGTGAAGCACTAGAAAATCAAGGTAACTTTATAGTTGAATACATGGTTCATACAGAATATCAGAGACAAAATTCAAGTACTTTTGAAGGACTTTTTACAATTTTTCAAGCACTATTTTTTTTTCAAAACCACGACCTAATCTGAACAACTTTTATTATGAAATGCAAAAATAAAACAACCATCACTTGTCACACTTTTGAAATGACATAATTCGATTATTAGATTGATGTGATTCACTATTTTGCTGAGGTTTATCGCTTTTCTTGTGATTTTTTAGCACACTCCTACTAATGATACCTCAAAATTTTGTCACACGACGTACAAATACACTTCGTTCTGTCTGCTCTATAGGGCTTCAGCCACTGTTTATATTCGTCTTTTGTCTCCCACTTACTTGAGTAAACACGTTTATTTTTCTTACTCATTTTAATTCACTGGAAACACTCGCAAATAGCTAAAAATTGCGAGTTATTATTCCCCATACTTTTTTAAACGGAAACCGAAACATGCAAACGGTGATATAGTAGAAATAGCACTCTGTAAATATCGATAAAGTGTGGCCGTAGACCACTATAATAGCATACGAGTGATCCAATCCTGCAATTTCACGAATTTATTTTCATTTTCTCCGATTTATTTTAAGCCTTTAATTCTTTTTGCAAAGCAAAGTTACGGAAAGAATATTTCAAGGAGTGAAAGGTCAAATTCAAGGAGTTTTTTTTCAAAATTCAAGTACTTTTCCAGGTTTTTTAGGGTTTTTGTCATTTTCAAGGAGTTTTCAAGGACTACCATCGAATTCAAGGACTTTTCAAGGCCTGTGCGAACCCTGGAATAAGAAAATATTGTGCGGGGAAAAAGTTCCACCGACCAGATTCGAACTTGGTACTTTTTGGTTACTACAACAGCGCTGTTATCCTCTGGGCTACATATCCATGCAGACTATAGGTACAGAAACAAAATGATAATCCAGTACAATATAAGGTAACAAGAGCTGTCGGAGGACAGCAACGCTAGACTATTCAACAGCCTTGTCGATTGAATGAATACTAGCGTCGAAAAAGGGGCATAATTCAGTAAAAGAGCAAAATAGGGTTATGGAACCTGCACAGTGCTTATCAGCTCAGGACAGTGGACAAGTGTGTGAAGTTTCAATCTATTCCCCTTAGTGGGTACTGAGATACCAGCTTACATATAAGAATTTAACCAAAAACTCCTAAGTTGAAAAAGGGGCATAATTTTGTAAAATGCAATGTTGAGTTATTGACCTTTTGCACTGCATGTCATATCATGACAGTGAACAAGTGTGTGAAGTTTCAATTGTTTCCCATTGGTGGAAACTGAGATACCAGCTTACATACAAAAACTTAACAAAAAATTTCTATGTTGAAAAAGGGGCATAATTTTATTAAAAAAGCAAAATAGAGTTATGGGACCTGCTTTGTGCATGTCAGATCATGACAGTGAACAAGTGTGTGAAGTTTCAATCCATTCCAATTAGTGAGTACTGAGATACCAGCTTACATACAAAACCTTAACCAAAAATTTCTAAGTCAAAAAAGGGGCATAATTTTGTAAAAAAGCAAAATAGAGTTATGGAACCTGTGCAATGTAAGTCAGTTTATCACAGTGAATAAGTGTGTGAAGTTTCAATCCATTCCCACAAGTGGTTGCTGAGATACCAGCTTACATACAAAAACTTAACCAAATCGGGACGCGGACGCATGTGCGAGTCCAATAGCTCTACTATTCTATGAATAGGCGAGCTAAAAATTGGAAAGTAAACACAATATAACGTCACTGTCAGGTATCCCTGGTCAGATAGTAAACGTAAAAGTTAATCGACCGTAACCTTAATCGCCTGTTAAAGTTTTGAACAACTGGGTTCAGGCCTCTAAAAAGGTTGATATGGTACCCTACTTTACATGAAACTGTGCTCAGAAACATTCTATCTCCATAAAGTACCTTGATGTACTTTCAGAGACTCTAGTTTGTTTAAACATCATAACACAAGCCAAACTAACTAAAGTTTTCCAGAATTTCAAATTCTCTTTAATCGTTCATTTATTACCAAAGATGCTAAATGGCCTTTAAAAAGGTTGATATGGTACCCTACTTAAATGAAACTGTGCTCAGAAACAGTCTATCTCCATGAAGTACCTTGATGTACTTTCAGAGACTCTAGTTTGTTTAAAGGTCCATTACTAAGGGAAAGTGAGTTGGCAATTTTTTTCATAGCCAGTGCATAGACTTCTGCAAGACACTAAATAACGAAGATTGGCAGGTCAAAATTTACAGAAGGTCTTTTGAACTCAAAGAAATGTATGTGTATTATGTTGAAATTTCAATGAATCGACAGAATGACCCCCCAGGTCTTTTTAAGTTTCTTCATACTTCATAGAAAAATAACTGTACATATACTGCGATTTATTTCGAATTTCTACATACCAACTTTCATTTTCCAATAAAATGAAATAGTTTCTGTGCTTTTTAAAAGAAATTAAAATGTTCACTTTCCTTAGTATTGGACCTTTAAACATCATTACACAAGCCAAACTAAACTTCCACAGAATTTTTAAATTCTCTTTAATTTTTCACTTATTACCAAAGATGCTAACTGGCCTCTAAAAAAGTTGATATGGTACCCTACTTTACACGGAACTGTGCTCAGAAACAGTCTATCTCCATAAAGTACCTTCATGTACTTTCAGAGACTCTAGTTTGTTTAAACATCATAACACAAGCCAAACTAACTAAACTTTTCCAGAATTTCATTCTCTTTAATCGTTCATTTATTACCAAAGATGCTAAATGGCCTTTAAAAAGGTTGATATGGTACCCTACTTAACATGAAACTGTGCTCAGAAACAGTCTATCTCCATAAAGTACCCTGATGTACTTTCAGAGACTCTAGTTTGTTTAAACATCATTACACAATCCAAACTAAACTTCCCCAGAATTTCAAATTCTCTTCTATTTTTCATTTATTACCAAATGTACTAACTGGCCTCTAGTTTGTTTAAACATCATAACACAAGCCAAACTAACTAAACTTCCCCAGAATTTCAAATACTCTAATTTTTCTATTTATTACCAGAGATGCTAACAGGCCTCTAAAAAGGTTGATATGGTACCCTGCTTTACATGAAACTGTGCTCAGAAACAATCTATCTCCATAAAGTACCTTGATGTACTTTCAGAGACTCTAGTTTGTTTAAACATCATTACACAAGCCAAACTAAACTTCCCCAGAATTTCAAATTCTCTTTAATTTTTCATTTATTACCAAAGATGCTAACTGGCCTCTAAAAAGGTTGATATGGTACCCTACTTTACATGAAACTGTGCTCAGAAACAGTCTATCTCCATAAAATACCTTGATGTACTTTCAGAGACTCTAGTTTGTTTAAACATCATAACACAAGCCAAAAGTAACTAAATTTTTCCAGAATTTCAAATTATCTTTAATTTTCTATTTATTACCAAAGATGCCAACTGGCCTCTAAAAAGGTTAATATGGTACCCTACTTTACATGAAACTGTGCTCAGAAACAGTCTATCTCCATAAAGTACCTTGATGTACTTTCAGAGACTCTAGTTTGTTTAAACATCATTACACAAGCCAAACTAAACTTTCCCAGAACTCCAAATTCTCTACAATTTTTCATTTATTACCAAAGGTACTTACTGGCCTCTAAAAAGGTTGATATGGTACCCTACTTTACATGAAACTGTGCTCAGAAACAGTCTATCTCCATAAAGTACCTTGATGCACTTTCAGAGATTCTAGTTTGTTTAAACATCACAACACAAGCCAAAAGTAACTAAACTTTTCCAGAATTTCAAATTCTCTTTAATTTTTCATTTATTAACAAAGATGCCAACTGGCCTCTAAAAGGGTTGATATGGTTCCCTACTTTACATGAAACTGTGCTCAGAAACAGTTTATCTCCATAAAGTACCTTGATGTACTTTCAGAGACTCTAGTTTGTTTAAACATCATTACACAAGCCAAACTAAACTTCCCCAGAATTTCAAATTCTCTTCAATTTTTCATTTATTACCAAACGTACTAACTGGCCTCTAGTTTGTTTAAACATCATAACACAAGCCAAACTAACTAATCTTCCCCAGAATTTCAAATTCTCTATTTTTTTTTATTTATTACCAGAGATGCTAACTGGCCTCTAAAAAGGTTGATATGGTACCCTACTTTACATGAAACTGTGCTCAGAAACAGTCTATCTCCATAAAGTACCTTGATGCACTTTCAGAGACTCTAGTTTGTTTAAACATCATAACACAAGCCAAAAGTAACTAAACTTTTCCAGAATTTCAAATTCTCTTTAATTTTCTATTTATTAACAAAGATGCCAACTGGTCTCTAAAAGGGTTGATATGGTTCCCTACTTTACATGAAACTGTGCTCAGAAACAATCTATCTCCATAAAGTACCTTGATGTACTTTCAGAGACTCTAGTTTGTTTAAACATCATTACTCAAGCCAAACTAAACTTCCCCAGAATTTCAAATTCTCTTTAATTTTTCATTTATTACCAAACGTACTAACTGGCCTCTAGTTTGTTAAAACATCATAACACAAGCCAAACTAACTAATCTTCCCCAGAATTTCAAATTCTCTAAAATTTTTTATTTATTACCAGAAATGCTAACTGGCCTCTAAATAGGTTGATATGGTACCCTTCTTTACACGAAACTGTGCTCAGAAACAGTCTATCTCCATAAAGTACCTTAATGCACTTTCAGAGACTCTAAGTTTGTTTAAACATCATAACACAAGTCAAAATCAAACAACTGAAAGATTTTTCGAAAAACAAGAGCTGTCACTAATGGTGACAAATGCCCCCGCAGCGCCTTGACCTTTGACCTGGTGACCCCAAAGTCAGTTGGGGTTGTGTACTCAGTAAGTACTATCAGCATGTGTAGTTTGAAGGTCCTGGGTGCAGTGGTTCGCGAGTAAAGTGCCTTCTTGCAAAAAGTTAACGTTGTGACAAATGAACGAACTAATGAACGGACAGTTGAAAACTAATATGCCTCCCTTCGGGGGCATAAAAAAAAAAACTTTTCCAGAAATCCAAATTCTCATATTTTTATTATTTACTACCAAAGATGCTAAATGCATCACAGCACAAGTCAAACTATGCTCAGAAACAGTTTATCTCCATTAAGTACCTTAAGTAAGGTACTTTTTGAGACTCTAATTTTTGTTTTAAACATCCTAATACAAGTCAAACTACTGTATACTTTTCCAGAATTTCAAATTCTCTTAATTTTTTATTTATTTGTAAAAGATGCTAACTGACAAAAAGGTTTAATTGGTACCTTACTTTACATGAAAATGTGCTCAGAAACAGTTTATCTCCATAAAGTACTTAAAGTACTTTAATGTTTATCTCCATAAAGTACCTTAATGTACTTTCAGAGACTGTAGTTTATTCAAACACTATTACACAAGTCTTAAACGTTTCCAGAATTTCAAATTCTCTTAATTTTTCATTTATTACAACAGATGCCAATTGACCTCTAAAAAGACTGAACTGATATCTTACCTTACATGAAACTTGTGCTCAGAAACAGTTTATCCCCACCAAGTACCTATGTGTACTTTCAGAGACTCTAGTTTGTATAAGCATCATAACACAAGTCAAACTATTCAAACTTTTCCAGAAATTCAAATTCTCTTATTTTTTCCCCCTAACTATCTGACTGGCATCTAAAACTGTTTAATTTACGTTGCTATTTAGTACTTTGTTTTACACCAAAACTGTTATGTGCTCAGGAACAGATTATCTCAACAAAATACCTTGATGCACTTTCAGAGACTCTAGTTTGTTTAAACATCATCATATGGTATTCTTTTAGCATTAGTCAGCTCTAGTTTATCTCTGACAAAAATAATCCTACACTTTCCATCAAGTTTAATATCATCTTCATACATGTTTTATATATCTGGTATAAACTGCCATAGGTTGGTTGCTTTACATCTAGCAATACTGACCTTATGTCCCCACCAGCTGACTCCAGTAATGACATATCTTCCAGTAGGGTCCCACTCGACGTCTGTAGCCATAAAGTGCTCTGTCTGAGCCATCACAGTCATATCAGCTGTATCAATAAACTCAAGTACTCCATTCATACTGAAAACACAACAAACATACAAAATATGTATCTGAAATCTGTATGTTAATGGTGCAGAAAAACTAACTGTTCGTCAGTTTAGGCTCGAAACACTTACAGACTCCAAAACTAATGCTCTACAACTTCACCCTTAAACTGCTGAGACATCTAAGCCTCTAGATTTTAATTTTTTAGCATACCATGTCAAACAAGTATATACTGTTAAAGCACATACAGCAAACACACAATAACCCATTATATCACAAACTTTATCATCATACAACCTTGAATTCATTTAACTTACTTTCTAAGACCAGCCAGGACAATAAACTGACCAGTTGGACTCCAGAATAGATGGTTAGCTGTACGTCGTTCAAATGTTTCTACAAAATAAAGTCAAATGTGTCAAAAACTTACAGGTAGAATTTATGATTCTTAAAAACTGGTATTACCTTACACCAGCCTTCATTACTGAAGAATTTTATTAATTTTATTTCTAGTCGTTATAAGGCTCATTATACTTTGAGAGTATCACTGTAAGCAGAGTAATGTCCTAGACCTACCTAAATGTCTGATGCATTGACACTAAATATGCTAGAATTATTGACCATACCAGAAAATTAAAACAAGAAACCTACTCAGACTGTCCACTTTCCCCTGCGGTCTGACGATATAGAACGACACCGAGATCCTTGGATTCTCGCCATGAATGAAAGCAAACTTGTTACCAGTTGGCTCCCAGGCAAATGCCAATACGTTTTCTGTAACAAAGCATTTGGATGAGTACTTTATTCTACAATCACCACTTAAAGATATATAAGATAGAAATTCATCTAAAATTAATATGTTTGTGTGTAAATACAGTACTGTGTGTTATATTTAAATAGTACACACCCAATACATACAAATGTAGTTAAGTGCACTTTTTAAATGTGATCTACCATTAAACAAATGGAAGTATTTTTAAGACAGGACTGTTATACACAACTTTTGATCATAACTGTAACTCTATAAACACATTAAGGTGATGTCACTTTTTGAATTTCCGGTGAATAACAAAAAACCAAAGAATATTCAGTTCTTTCCAAAAACTGTTATATTATGATTCAACCAAATAGTTTCCATTGTCTACCAGAAAGGAACAATTCTTATATCTTAATATTGAGATTTGATACCTTTATAACAGACAGTAAACTAAAACAATAGACATTCATATGTGACGTCGGTGAGCTCAACAAAGCAATTTCAAGCACAAATATTAAGGTATCCGATCCATAAATAGCGCATATCACTTCGGCAGTTATCGGACGATGTCGGTATTTTCCGGAATTTTCATTCAGGAACTTAGTTTTATTTTATTTTTTACATTTTTGAATATCATTTAATAAAACCATTAATAAAAAGACAAATACATAAAGAATTGTTACCAATAGTTTTCTATTATCAAAAAATTACGGAGTTCTCGTCTACTCTCTTACAACGAGATGCAATGGCGGCGCCCATGAAAAAACATTGCCAATGCCGATTTAAAAAAAATAAACAATGATAAACGTTTCACATTAGAATTAACAGTCTATCGAGTGATCATATGGTACGATGGGCGCCAAAAAAATATCATTTATTGTGCTAACAAGACCTGTCGGCTCTGAATATGCTGCGAATAGCCCAAAACATTCGGGTTGACGTCATTTCGACATGTACAATGATCAGATGATATAGAAAAAGTAGGCATCGAAAACAACGATTGTCCACAAAACGCTTGATTTATGTAGGTGTTTTAGGCCGTATTTTATTATTTGCTTGTAAAAACTCAATGGAAGAAATTTTTATGAGATTATTTATAAATTCATAAACATTTCTACAGGTATATAATCGAAGTGCAGGTCAAATGGTACAGTACCACAAAACAGGCAATGTTCCCAAAGGCAGTTGCTAGGGGTCTGGTAACCGGACGTCTAGACCTGGAATCTAGAGGTCCGGTTATCAATACGAATGCTGAGAATGGTATTTACAAAGAGGATTTCAGAAGTTTGCTCTCGTATTTTACTTGTCATTTTAAATGCTTTGTAAGTGACAGGAAACAGAAGTATTTATAATTCTTTAGTCCTTGAAAAAATGGATCGTAAGTTCGATAAATTATAAATAGGAATTTGTACGCTGTACATAATCGGAGGCATTTATCAGATAAATATATTCTCCTTATAAACAGTTCTCAGTATTCATACTAATTGGGACAAATTGGGGGGAAAACATGCTTTTTTGCTTTGGAACTGCTTCCTTTTAACGCAGGTAGATTTATACAGGAAACAGCCCTGACACTGATAATACAGCATTAAATAGTGTATGTATATTGAATACTGAACCTTTAGACTCCAGGTCTTGAGGTCCGTTTACCGGATCCCTAGCCACTTCCTTTCCCCAAAGGCCAAACCAAAAATTTCAGATGCACTGCAGCACGAAGTAGTAAGCATGTTATTTTGATGAAAAAAGATCTTAAAATAGGATTTGATAAAATATATGAATTGTGTTGAATATAGTAATTGATAATTCTTCAATTTTAATGTAATTTAAACTACTAGCTTGGACTGTTACAAGTACTGTTTATGTATTGATATTGAAAATTAATACAAGCTACATGTTATATGTACAAAGCTGTTACTGCATTGGTTATAGCCCTTTGGCATCTGTGCGCCATTTGTAAGCATCAATGTTAAATAAATAAGTTGTATTTGCGAAAAGAGTTATTTTAGACCTCAAAAGGTTTGTTATTGGTTTAATTTGATAGACTGAGGTACATCTTATCTATGCTATGATATGTCTGCGTTTATATTAATGTTTGTTATGTTTTGAAAAAGATGGAATGCTTTTGTAATATGTTTTCGTTACTCAATGAAAATTTATGATGTCAATAAATTTATAATAATTTATATCTGAAGAAGTTTTCTTGAACCGAGAATTTGTTAAGTTCGTTTCAGTTTTGACACAGAAGTGTGAATTACATACAGTCCTGGTATATTCTCTAGTATAACATGTATAACATTTGCATTGACTTTCATATTATTTTGTGCTACTGTTAAACCTTGATGATTCTTATTATACATTTTAAAGAAATGATAGGTTAGGCATCCCTTTACCGGACCTAGAACAGAGTAAGGCATACTGCCAACCATTATAATATACGGTAAACACATTTAGTGTTTAACATCTGCAAACATATCCTAGTAAATCCATTGAACGGCTTGCTACATTTATGACTGAAATAAAATCTATAAGGCTATTATTAAAAATCATTTGTTTGTGGTAACATGACCTACCTGTGAAAATCGCTGTTACCCAACTTTTTTTCCTGGACATTCGGATGAAATGTTTTTCCCTATATGATTATATACAAAAAAAAATCACTACCAACCGACTCACAAAACAAGAGGACCATGATGGTCCTGAATCGCTCACCTGTCCCAACATGACCCAGTTTTGAACTGAGTATGACTTCATTTTTTTTCTATTATTTGACATAGTGACCTAGTTTTTGAGCTCATGTGACCCAGTTTTGAATCTGACCTAGATATCATCAAGATGAACATTCAGACCAACTTTCATACAGATCCCATGAAAAATATGGCCTCTAGAGAGGTCACAAGGTTTTTTCATTATTTGACCTACTGACCTAGTTATTGATGGCACGTGACCCAGTTTCAAACTTGACCTAGATATCATCAAGATGAACATTCTGACCAATTTTCATGAAGATCCATTCAAAAGTATGGCCTCTAGAGAGGTCACAAGCTTTTTCTATTTTTAGACCTAATGACCTAGTTTTTGACCGCAGCTGACCCAGATTCGAAACTGATCTAGATACCATCAAGATGAACATTCAGACCAACTTTCATACAGATCCCATGAAAAATATGGCCTCTAGAGAGGTCACAAGGTTTTTCTATTATTTGACCTACTGACCTAGTTTTTGATGGCACATGACCCAGTTTCAAACTTGACCTAGATATCATCAAGATGAACATTCTGACCAATTTTCATGAAGATCTTGTGAAAAATATGGCCTCTAGAGAGGTCACAAGGTTTTTCTATTTTTAGACCTACTGACCTAGTTTTTAATCACAGTTGACCCAGTTTCGAACTTGGCCTAGATATCATCAAGATGAACATTCAGACCAACCTTCATACAGTTCCCATGAAAAATATGGCTTCTAGAGAGGTCACAAGGTTTTTTTTATTATTTGACCTACTGACCTAGTTATTGACGGCACGTGACCCAGTTTCAAACTTGACCTAGATATCATCAAGGTGAACATTCTGACCAATTTTCATGAAGATCCATTCAAAAGTATGACCTCTAGAGAGGTCACAAGGTTTTTCTATTTTTAGACCTAATGACCTAGTTTTTGATCGCAGCTGACCCAGTTTCGAACTTGACCTAGATATCATCAAGATGAACATTCACACCAACTTTCATACAGATCCCATGAAAAATATGGCCTCTAGAGAGGTCACAAGGTTTTTCTATTATTTGACCTACTGACCTAGTTTTTGAAGTCACGTGACCCAGTTTCGAACTTGACCTAGATATCATCAAGATGAACATTCTGACCAATTTTCATGAAGATCTTGTGAAAAATGTGGCCTCTAGAGAGGTCACAAGGTTTTTCTATTTTTAGACCTACTGACCTAGTTTTTGACCGCACGTGACCCAGTTTCGAACTTGACCTAGATATCATCAAGATGAACATTCTGACCAACTTTCATAAAGATCCCATGAAAAATGTGACCTCTAGAGAGGTCACAAGCAAAAGTTTACGCACGGACGGACGCACGGACGCACGGACGACGGACGACGGACGCTGCGCGATCACAAAAGCTCACACTGTCACTTTGTGACATGTGAGCTAAAAAACTTTGAATTGTGTTACGCGAGTCTCTGATGTTTTCTTTAGTGCTGGAACACCCTTGTCTTATACCCTGGATGTAAGATGAGAATTGTCCTGTCATATGTATAACGAACTATGTCTATATAATGTACATATTTTAAAAACATTCCTATTTTTTTTTGCAGCAATGGTCTGTGTTGATGCTATTTTCTCTGAAAGCAAACTGTCAGTAATCTGCAGCCATTCAGCTACTGTTCCAGAAACTTGAAGAAAGGCGTAAAAGGCAGCTTTTATTTCTCATTTTGCCTTTATTAGGTTCATACAGAAGAGAGAAATTTGCTAAGTTTAAAATTAACTTTAGATAAATTGTAAAGAGCCGGAGTCATAGTGATTTATATTTGAGCCGCGCCATGAGAAAACCAACATAGTGGATTTGCGACCAGCATGGATCCAGACCAGCCTGCCTGTTTGCTTTCAAAGCCTATTGCAAATAGAGAAACTGTTAGCGAACAGCATGGATCCTGACCGACTGCGCGGATGCGCAGGCTGGTCTAGATCCATGCTGGTCGCAAACCCACACCATGTTCATTGTTGGTTTTCTCATAGCGCGGCTCATTTTGTTATTTGTGGTGTGATATGCCAAAGACATATATGACTTCAGTCTTCATTTTATGATCATGTATATGAGGAAGTTTTCTTTCACATAAAATGTGCTGTTATCATTTTGCACCTGTCCAGCTAATATATACATGTAAGTCATATACCTTCAAGCTGTGTATTGTTGAAAATGTGATTAAAACTTCTGTCTTACCCAACAATTTAGTGTATTGTTGTTAAAAAAACATGTTTAGACTTGGCCTGATCCTTCACTGCATGTCATACATCTTGATGAGGTCACTTTTATTTATGTACACCCCATTATCATTGGTAAATGAGGTATATAGTGTCAACACTGTTTGAACTGTCTGCCCATCAGTCCCACATTCTGGTGTACATTCTGATGTACCATTTCCATCCAATTAAAATGAATCATGTATACTTCATCAACATGAAATGAACATTAGCATATTATCAGAACAGATAATTATTTTTTTAATTATTCCCCATTTGACTTGACAATATTACATAGATCTGTACAACAGCTTCCATATTCAAATGAAATTGGTATATATCATGAAGCAAACATAAGCATAATGTCAGATTATTATTTTTTGAGTTATGCCCCTTTTTATTATATCACATCTATACATTGTGTCCTCTGCTTCTACTACATATTCATGTAATTCAAATGAAACTTGGAATACATCATCAGTATGAAGTGGACATGTGCTTATTGTCTGACCCTATTTTTAGTTAAGTCCCTTTTTGGAACTTAACATTATTACAGCTATATCAGTTCATAACTTTCAGTTTTCATTAAATTCAGAGTTATGCCCTTTTGAACTTTTTTAATTCATTTTATAAGCATTCTGAAGGGGCATAAGTCATACAATATGACATCATTCCTGCTTTTAGTATTTAAAATTAACTCAATTTTATAATATTCCTACTTGATCTTAATGTTGATAATATGTCTCATTTCAGTGAGCTGCCATTACCACAGTACCTCAGATATGTAGGAACCATGACATTCGGGCATTTCTGTTCTGTTGAAATAATACTTGAGCTGGAACCATGACATGAAAGAAGACCTTAGGAAATATATGCAAGTGGAGGTTGAGACATTAAATTTGAAAAATGAAAAGACTTATGAAGCAAATAGCAAGTTCTGAATGCTTCAAACTAACTGTTAGTAGACTTTGGATGATTTACTGCAAACAGAGGGCAAAAAAGACCCAGATACAAATGTATCATAACAATGCTTACATGCCAAACTTCCAGGGCATCTATACAGGAGAATTCAGTTGAAAGTCCAGGAGATTTCAGAATTTACATTGTACCTAGTTTAATAGTATAATTAAAAAGATAGTTCTGAATTCTTTTTAGTAAATCTGATTCATTTTTAAATCTACAAGGTATTGTCATCATTTGTTGATCTTTGTCAGCTTTGGTCTTGGTTAACATTTTTGCTTATGTTCCTCTTTTCTTCGAAACTATAAGAAATATAGCTTTGAAACTTAGTTCACCTGTTTATCATCATTAGATAGCCAAGAGTCATAATTCCCACTTCTGTCACTTTTGGCAGAATTATGACCCCTTGTGTACCTAGAAAATTGGAATTTCTTGGTTAAATATTTGGTTAAATTAAATGTTTCATACTTTAAGAGCTATAGCTTGAAACTTTATATGCTTGTTTATCATCATTAGTTGACTAAATAGGTCATGAACCATAACTATTGCTTGTATTCTGTCAGAATATGGGCTTTTTAAATTTGTATTTCTTGGTCAATTTTTTGTTTAGCTCGACTATTTGAAGAATAGGTAGAGCTATCCTACTCATCACGGCGTCAGCGTTGGCGTCACACCTTGGTTATTTTTTTCGTACCATTTCACATATTGACAAAACTTTTTGAGGTAATGCTTTAAAACTTTCAACACTTGTGTACCATCACCGTGTCAAGTTTTAGGCAAGAATACTTAACTCCATCAAGGATTTTGGCTGAATTATGGTCCCTTTAACTTACAAATCTTGGTTAAGTTTTCATACCAGTTCATATTTTGTGCAGACTGTTTGATATGTGGCTTTGAAACGTTTATACCACTTGTTTATTTTATCTGTAGGCCTGGCAAGAGTACATAACTCTGTCAAGTATTTTGGCTGATTTATGGTCTTTTTGGACTTGAAAATTGGTTCAGTTTTTGTACAAGTCCATGTTTTGTCAAAACTTATGACATGTTGCTTTGAAACTTTGAACACTTGCTTATCATCATAATTTCCATCTGTAGGCAAGAGAACATACAGTAACTATGTCAACTATTTTGGCTGAATTATGGCCTTTTTTGGACTTGGAAATGGTGAAGTTTTTGTACAAGTCAACGTTGTGTCAAAATTGTTTGACATGTGGCTTTGAAACTTTGGGCACTTGCTTATCATCATGATCTCAATTTGCAGACAAGAGTACATAACTCTGTCAACTATTCTGCCAGAATTATGACCCTTTTTGGACTTGAAAATCAGTTAAATTTTTCATACCAGTCTATATTTTGCCTAACCTGTTTGTCAAATGGCTTTGAAACTTTTACCACTTGTTTACCATCATAATATACATATGTAGGCAAGACTACATACGGTAACTAGGACAAGGACTTTAGCTCAGTTATGGCCCTTTTGTGAGAAAGAAATTCGTTAAGTTTCGCATGCGATTCCATATTTTGTCTAAACTGTTTTATATATGGCTTTGAAACATTGAACAGTCTTGCTTACCATCATGATCACATATTGCCATATATTGCAAGACTTATCCAGATCCACAAAAACAGGTACATTGTTTGTCTAATTTATTTTTCATCTTTTGTCTGAAAATCTCTGGTAATATTTTGACCCTATACTTCCACCAATTCTTCGAATAGTCAAGTGCGCTGTCAACAGACAGCTCTTGTTTGTGAATACTATAAGATCTATTTGCTTTAAAACTTTGTACATTTCTTTACTATCAGTAAGTGAGTAAGAAGATCAAGAACCATTTATAACACTTTCTATTGCATATTGTTAAACGTCAATCAATTACAGGCAAGGGTAGGCACCCGCAGGCGTTTCTGTGGTTCATACCAATTTTGACATATTTTAATGAATGTCTGGGGTAATTTTGACTAAAAGAGGTTGCTTAAGTATTATGATAGCATGGTTTTTGATAATTTTAGATTCTGACATTTGAAAGCAGTATGGGTAAAAAAAGAACATGTCAGTAATGTAAATGCTATAATCTTTTTACTGAGGTCTGAAAAAACAAAAAGGAGAAATATACTTATTTTGGACCAATTTTCTCCAGTTTGGATTGATAAGTTTTCATTGAAAACAGCTGTAATAGAACTAAGGTCACTTCATTTGTAACATGTATTGTAAACTACACTACTTTCAAGTCATAATTTGTAATGAATCACAAAATTTTGAAGTAACAAATTTATATTCAATTCCTTTTGATTTTGCATTATTTTTGCTGGTGGGTGGGGTAAGTCTATTTATATAGTGTTTTTTTTCTCTAAAATACAGAATTGCATGTTGTTTTTCTAATGGCTTTTACTTGCAAATATTTTAAACTATCATATTTATAATCTTGAAACATGTAACTGATGGAACATACTGTTTTCAACTTAACAATATGTTATGTTGTTTTATGTACCTGCAAATATTTAGTTATTCGTAAAGCGAAGTTGACAGCTAAAGTTATTGCATTTTATATTTAAAAGAGGTATATTAATACTATGTATTGCATCAGACATCTGATAAGATGTTGTTTTGTCTGTTGAAGTAAGCAGTTGTATAACTTAAATGTTTAAATAGAAAAACAGCCAAAAATATGCAACATATTAGATTAATTTTGGTGCTAACTTCAGCTTTATTAGACATTTTTGATATTGGTTACCTTGATATAGTCCGTCTCGTAAAATTTTAAAATGCATGGTGACCTATACTTTTTAATATTTATTTCATCTATATATACAGCTATCTTAATTTTTGAAAAATTCCGGAAAGTAAAGAATGTAGAAAGGTCTGTAACTCTTCTTCAAATAATCTGGATTCATAATGGTTTCAGTGATTTATGTATAAATTTTACGAGACAAGATTTAGATTTTTGTTATTTATCTGCAGATAACTTCGATAAAAATTCAAATGTTTGTATTATTTTTCAATAATATAGTGTTTTGTAGGTCATATAACTATTTGGAATGGAAATCACATGAAATATTAGCAAAATAAAATTTTGAAATATAAACTTTGGCTATTTTTAGTTTATTTATGTCACATTTTCATGTAAAGGAAAGAATTGTAAGAGTTATCTCCCCAGTTGAGTTATGCTCCTTAATATTTGCATTTTTCAAACTGCCAAATGGTAAACTTTCATAAAACAGCCAAAAAGGATAACGTTACCAGGCATATATTTTAAGCCATTTATGGATCGGATACCTTAATGTGGAATGTAAAGTAAGTTACACACTACAATATCCGTCCAAGATACTTTCAAAAACAATGCATTTGCAGAATAGAGAGATAAAAGTAATTTTGACAGCTCGTGAAAACTAATGACAAATTTTGACAGGTATATGATGACTCATGACCTAATTAATTTTTTTCTGTTATTTCAAACTTCCAGTTTGATTTTCATAAAATGGGTATTCTTTATTGTAGCTTACAACTCGTACATTAAAACTATAAAAGAATATATTGTTACCTCACTGTCGTTTTGTCTATCCATCTCTCGTACAAATTCCTATTGTTTCAGTCATTTGTCAGTAATTAGAGCAACTCACAGTGTTGCAATCATACAAAACACATCCCTTATTTTCACATAGATATTGAGGATCTATCTAATGAGCACTTGTATTGGAAACACAATTTCAATACCGACTGTGTATTGTAATAATGCTAAACTATCTCAGCCGTGACATCTCCTTAAGTTTAAATTAATCTGATGGTAAGTTTCTACACTAGAGCTAAAATTTAACAAAAGCTGTCTGTAAGACAGCACGCTCGACTTTTCTCAGTGCTTGACTCTGAATTAGAGCTTTGCCAGTATAAAACTTTAACCAAAAAATTCTAAGTTAAAAAGGGGCATTTATATAACTCTGTCAAAATTCAAATCAGAGTTATGGGGATTGTTTCTCCTGGTGAAGACTTTGACAGTAAATAACTAATCAAGTTTCATGTCAAAAGTTTTGATAGCAACAGAGATATTTGACTTTATCAAAAACTTTACCCAATGGCAACACCGTGGCAAGTGCGATAGCTCTACTTTTTCTTTGAAAAGTTGATCTAAAAATGAACAGCTTTAATAATAATAATAATATAATAAGTCTTTATTTAACGAGGCAACATATTTGGGCAAGCCCAATCTAACAACACATTTTACATACAATAATTACAAAAAAAAACAACAAGAGCTGTCACAGGAGACAGCACATTGACTATTTCGATGCTGGATAGTGAAAATGGGCACATCTGAGGAAGCTGGAGCAGTCACTGGAGTGTTTAATAACTCCAATGTGGATGAAGGTATTGGACAATAGCTTATGTTAAAAGAATTAAGTAATAAGAGAGATAAAGATAAAGTTATCAAAACCTTAAATAAGTATAATTCTAAGCAAAAAGGGAGCATAATTCATGAAATATTGGTGCAAGAGTAACGTACCTTGTGTCATATGATGCTGAACAACTATTTTAAGTTTATATCAAATCCTCTCTGTAATAACAGAGATATAGTGAAAATGCATCAAATTAACCTTAAATTCTCAGTAAAAGGGGGCAATATTTACGAAAAATTGGTGCCAGAGTTATGGACCTTGTGTCATATGATGTGGGTGATAAGGTGGAACAACTGTTTTAAGTTTGAATCAAATCCATTTAGTAATAACTGATGTAGAGTGAAAGTAAAAAGGGGGATAACTCATGAAATATTGGTGCAAGAGTTATGGCCCTTGTGTCATATGATATGAGTGATGATGTGGAACAACTATTTTAAGTTTGAAATAAAATCCATTTAGTAATAACAGAGATAGAGTGAAAGTGCACCAAAACTTTAACCTGAAATTCTAAGTAAAAAGGGGGCATAATTTGTGGAAAATTGGTTCCAGAGTGATGGACCTTGTGTCATATGATGTGGGTAATAATGTGAAACAACTATTTTAAATTTGAATCAAATCCATTTAGTAATAACTGAGATAGAGTGTAAGTGCACCAAAACTTTAACCTGAAATTCCAAGTCAAAAGGGGGATAATTCATGAAATATTGGTGCAAGAGTTATGGCCCTTGTGCCATTTGATGTTGGTGATGAATAACTATTAAATTTTAAGTTAGAAAACAAATCCATCAAGTAACAAGAGATCACAGAGTGATCTTGGTGCCCACCAATGTGCCATTTTTGAGTGTTCCAAATTTCAAGACACTGACTAGCTCAAGGTCAAATTTCATTTCCGTGCACAACACTGTGCATGTGGTCCAAATTCGAAAGCTGTAGCTTGAGAAATGTGAAAGTAGGTCACTAGATCAATTTCAAGGACAAAGTTCTTTGTACACAAAACTATGCATGTGCATCAAGTTTGAAGGCTGTAGTTTGAGAAATCTGAAAGTAGGTCACTAGGTCAATCTTAAGGTCAAAGTTTATTTCAGTACACAAAACTACGCAAGTAGTCCAAATTTGAAGGCTGTAGCTTGAGAAATGTGAAAGTAGGTCACTAGGTCAAAATCAAGGTCAAATTACACTTCAGAATACAAATCTATGAATGTGGTCCAAATTTAAAGCTTGTACCTTCAAGAATGTGAAAGTAGGTCACTAGGTCAATGTCAAGGTCAGAGTTTGTTTCGGTACACTATCCTATGCATGTGGTCTAAATTTGAAGCCTGTAGCTACAGAAATGTGAAAGTAGGCCACTAGGTCAATGTTAAGGTCAAAGTTCATTTCGGTACACAAAACTATGCAAGTGGTCCAAATTTGAAGGCTGTAGCTCAAGAAATGTGAAAGTAGGTCACTAGGTCAAAATCAAGGTCAAATTTTATTTCGGAAAACAGAACTATGCATGTGGTCCAAATTTGAAGCCTGTACCTTCAAAAATGTGAAAGTAGGTCACTAGGTCAATGTAAAGGTCAAATTTTGTTTCGGTACACAAAACTATGCATGTGGTCCAAATTTGAAGGCTGTAGCTACAGAAATGTGAAAGTAGGTCACTAGGTCAAAATCAAGGTCAACTCAGGTCAAGGTTCATCTTGCCACTCAAAACCATACATGTGGTCCAAATTTGAATGTTGTAGGTTATTGACAAGAAGATTTTAAAAGCTTTTCCCTATATAAGTCTATATGAAGCATGTAACCCCCAGGGCGGGGCCATATTTGACCCTAGGGGGATAATTTGAACAAACTTGGTAGAGAACCACTAGATGATGCTACATTACAAATCCCAAAGCCCTAGGCTTTGTGGTTTGGACAAGAAGATTTTCAAAGTTTTTCCCTATATAAGTTTATGTAAACCATGTGACCCCTGGGGCGGGGCCATATTTGACCCTAGGGGGATAATTTGAATAATCTTAGTAGAAGACCACTAGATGATGTCACATACAAAATATCAAAGCCCTAGGCCCTGTGGTTTTGAACAAGAGGTTTTTCAAAGTTTTCCCTATATAAGTCTATATAAACCATGTGACTCCCAGGGCGGGGCCATATTAGACCCCAAGGAAATAATTTGAATCATCTTGGTAGAGGACCACTAGATGATGCTTCATACCAAATATCAAAGCCCTAGGCTCTGTGGTTTTGGACAAGAAGATTTTCAAAGTTTTTCCCTATATAAATCTATGTAAATTATAGAAATAAACAAAGGGCCATAACTCACTAAAAAATTGTTGAACCAGTCTGATTTTCAGGGGGATACAACTAGGGTACCAATACATCATTCTGACAAAGTTTGGTCAAAATCCCCCTGGTAGTTTCTGAGGAGATGCGATAACGAGAAATTGTTAACGGACGGACGGATGACGGACCACGGACACAGAGTGATTTGAATAGCCCATCGTCTAATGATGGTGGGCTAATTACAGAGATAAAGAGAGAAAGTGCATCAAAACTTTAACCAAAGTGCGGACGCGGAAGGAGGCCGACGTCTGGTAAAGTAGGACAGCTCTCCATACTTTGTTTAGTCCAGTAAAAAAAAACAACAATACATACATTTAAATCACAGTACAAGGATTAGAACCAAAGTAAGCAAGAGATTTACGAAAGAGTTCTACAGAGTTTTGGAACCTTTAATAGTTGTTGGCAGTAAAATCTCAATCTTGTGTGTTCAACATATTGAAATTTGCTTCGTAAATAATCTGGACATTGTGGGGATTCTATTTGCAAGGATTTGAAGACCACTATTGCTTTTTTGTAGGCTATATGTTCTGGAAAAGTCATCCAGTGAAGTTGTTTAACCCTTTTCCAATCAGTACTCCACTGGAAACCTACACCTACTGGGAACATAGATCTGTGTGATCTGATAAGCCTGTCTGAACAGAGATATTTGCCTATGATAATATTTTGCCAGTTATTCACATAAAAATGAGGGGGTGTTTCACTTTAAACTATTCAAAGTAACAAAGGCCATGCAAAAAACATAACAACACATGCACAGGATGGGAGATAATTAAATAAACTTACAGTAGATGACACTTGCTAAGATCTTAGTGGGGAGTATGTCTATTTAATCCCCACTCAATTAACACTAATAATTTCCAGTCATTGACACTTAGTTGATATTTGCTGATTTCCTCTGATATATTTTCCTTTTTTATTGCTTTATTTTCCATTTTATCACATCTTACACTGACATTATTTATGCACAATTAAATTCTGACTATGTACAAACTTGCAATACATTCATAATTATATATAAACACATAAAATATATACTATATACTGTAAATGAAATTGTATTATATATATCATAGTTGAAATATTTGTCTATATACATGACTAAACAATATCTCCCATTGATATTTACATTTAACACTTCCTTGATTTGTTTACTGTTTTATTTTTTTGTACTTCCTATTAAATTAAAAAAAAATCAACAAAATTAATACAGATTTTATTCATATGCAAGTAGTTCAATTTGACACCTGACCAAATGTTTCTTTGAAAAGCTATGAGATTGCCTGAACGAAAACTATGATAAATAAATAGATAAATAAAATTTAATAAATGAATAAATAGAGTCTGCTGACATTCGTGATTTGAGTCCCCATTTTGTCGGCTTGTTAGGTATTTACTGTTTCAGCAAAAACCGGCCTTTGAAACCAATCACTGCTTCATCAACTGACAGATTACGACTTGGATGGGTAATATCACTCTTGAAATTTCTGTTATAAAGGTGTATAAGTGGCCAGACTTTGAATAACCTGTCGCGATATTGTCGGTCGGATCAGGCTGATCACAGTTATTTGAGATGATTTTTCAACTTACACCAAAGTTGAATAGGAATGTTTTGGTAAAACCCTCTACTCGAAGTCGGTCACCGGAGCTCCAGAAATATTTCACATAATGTTACGTTTCTGACGATTATCATAATCAAAGAAGACAGTCCGTATATAATTTCATAAGCTGTTGTTTTTCCCTGAGCCTCCCAAACATCATCATCCCTTCAGTCAAACTGTTGTTGTTTATGTTGAATTTCTTGCCTTGTACCAGTACCATAAAAAATTTGGTTTCTTCAGCAATCATTAAAAAAAAGGAATCGAACTTTGTGTCAAAAAAATTATAAAATCTATTTGATATTTCAGTCAAATTTTGTTCGCCATCACGAATAAAGTCCCTAACATACCTCGATGAAATATTCGAGTCAGATTTCAATAATTCATCAAAGGTCGTAGGTCTTCCAAAGGGGTGTCACATTCCGAGTTATTTTCTATTTGTCACGAGTATAATTCTACTATTTCAGACGTATCGGAGTCGCTTGATAATTTCTCCGACCAAATATCACTAATATTCACATCTGAATCTGGATCCCGACGTAGAATTTCGTAAATATCGTCGTGACAAAATTGTCCGAAATCTCTATCGCTATCCGCCATTTTGGTACATGTACAATTTTATTTTCTGAAAAGGAGTTGGGGATTTCCAAAATTTGCTGTATAAATAGTAACGTTTTGAAAGCGAGACTCGGGCATGATCGTAAAATGAACTTTTCCTAACCGATTTAAACTTTTAAACCAATAAGTTTTCGTCGTTTTCAATCGGAAAAAGACGAATATTAAACAGTGCATTATCCGGGCGGTTTCAGGCGAATCGTTTGTAGACAGCACGGGCGGATTGAGGCGTTTCGTTGGATAAGCGATAAGGGCGGATTGGGGCGATATGATTGGAAAAGGGTTAAAAGAGTTCTTCAAAAGGTGCATCATATGGCTTATCTAGTATTATTATAGCTGCTCTTTTTTGAAATTTAATCAAACTGTTATGAAGTTGTGAGTTACAATTACCCCATATGATAATGAAATAGTTTAAGTGTGGCAAAATATAAGCATTGTAGAACAATTTTCTTGTATGTAAACTTAGGCAAGATTTGATTCTTAACAACAGATATAATTGAGAGTTACATTTTTTAAGGATTTTATTAACTTGTTTTTTTCCAGCTTAGATTTTGATTGACTTGTACTCCTAAAAGTGTTTCATCTTCCACATTGTCTAACACTTGGTTATTCATGAAGATTTGTGTATCCGAGTTATTTTCAGATATACGTCTGGTTGTAGACATATACATAGTGTTAAGTTAGTGTTGTTTTTTTTTTGGCATTTGGTATCATGGAATTTTGAGTGCATTAGCTTTCAACAATATCAAGTTGACTCTGAAGTTTACCCTGAAGTTCAGATAACATTTTCCAATATGCAGAATTGGTGGTATCATCTGCAAACATATTTGCGCTAGCATCATGAACATGCAGAGGCAGATCATTTATGTATAGAACAAGAAATGCGGCAATGCCACGAAACCAGGTTTTCAACACTTTTCATAAGAATAAACAAGAGTGCCAGAATGTCACAATATACACCCGTCACATTTCTTTACTCTAGCACCTGTATTTGCAGATGTAATTTTAATTTTGTGGTTGTTTAGTAATCGTTGTAATTCTTTTGTTTTTCTAAGTCCACAAAAAAACTCCTTACCAGGTAGAGATACCTTAAAATACACCTAAAATTAGAAAGTAACAACTATGTTGTACCACAGAAAAGTGGTCTTGGTTTTTCCCTACGGTCAATTATAAAAAAGTTACAATATAAGTTATTTATAGTAATAACTAAGGGAAGTTAAATCTTAAAAAAAAAAAAAAAAAAAAAAAAAAAAAAAAAAAAAAAAAAAGTCCACACAGAAATCCTTACCAGGTAGAGATTGGTCAAAATACACCTCAAAACTGGATGTAACATGCATGTTGTACTACAGAAAAGTGGTCTCGATTTTTCCCTACGTCTAGTAATGAAAAAGTTACAATATAAGCTATTTATAGTAACAACAAAGGGAAGTAATTCTAAAGAAGGGAACTGCGCAAGACACTTCGTCTCATGATGGTGTATAATTGTGCCAAGTTACATCAAAATCCCTCTATGCATGAAGAAGATATGCTCCGGACAAAGTTTTCATTCTTGTATCCTTTGACCTCTAAGTGTGACCTTGACCTTAGACCTAGGGACCTGATTCTTGCGCATGACACTCCGTCTCATGATGGTGAACAATTGTGCCAACTTTCATCAAATCCCTCCATGCATGTAGAAGATATGCTAACCCTAACCCTATTTTTAGTAACAATGACCTTGACCTTGATCCCAGAAACCCCAAAATCAATCCCAAGCTACAACTTTATATAAGTTTTCTATACACCAAGTTTCATCATGATAGCTCATTTCTAAGTTAAGTTATTGACCAGAAACCCTTTTTCTATTTTAAGTAACAGTGACCTTGACCTTGACCCCAGAAACCCCAAAATCAATCCCAGCCTTTGTCTTGATATAAGCTACATACATACCAAGTTTTATTCAAATATCTTTACCAAAACAAAAGTTATTGACCGGAAACACCAGTTTGACACCGTCGCCGCCCGCCCGACATCTACCCCAATCTTATAACTCTGGTTAATAAACATGGTTCATACAGACCTTCCCAAAAAAATTCAAGTAGTTTTCAAGGAATTTTCAAGTAGTTTTCGTCCATTTTCAAGGACTAAAATGGGCGCAATGTCACTGTTGCTGAGACAGGAAATAACCAATTTAAATCCAATTTAGGACAAAATTAAACAAGAGATCACAGAGTGATCTTGGCGCCCACCAAGGGCCATTTTTGAGTGTTCCAAATTTCAAGACTTACTGACTAGCGCAAGGTCAAATTTCATTTCCGTACACAACACTGTGCATGTGGTCCAAATTCGAAAGCTGTAGCTCGAGAAATGTGAAAGAAGGTCACTAGATCAATCTTAAGGTCAAAGTTTTATTCGGTACACAAAACTATGCAAGTGGTCCGAATTTGAAGGCTTAGCTTGAGAAATGTGTAAGTAGGTCACTAGGTCAAAATCAAGGGTCAAATTTCACTTCAGAACACAAATCTATGCATGTGGTCCAAATCTGAAGCCTGTACCTTCAAAAATGTGAAAGTAGGTCACTAGGTCAATGTCAAGGTCAAAGTTTGTTTCGGTACACAATTATCCTATGCAAGTGGTCTAAATTTGAGGCCTGTAGCTACAGAAATGTGAAAGTAGGTCACTAGGTCAATCTTAAGGTCAAAGTTCATTTTGGTACACAAAACTATGCATGTGGTCCAAATTTGAAGGCTGTAGCTTGAGAAATGTGAAAGTAGGTCACTAGGTCAAAATCAAGGTCAAGTTTTATTTCAGAATACAGAACTACGCATGTGGTCCAAATTTAAAGCTTGTACCTTCAAAAATGTGAAAGTAGGTCACTAGGTCAATGTAAAGGTCAAAGTTTGTTTCGGTACATAAAACCAGGCATGTGGTCCAAATTTGAAGGCTGTAGCTTGAGAAATGAGAAAGTAGGTCACTGGGTCAAAATCAAGGTCAAATTTAATATCGGAACACAAAACTATGCATGTGGTCCAAATTTGAAGACTGTACCTTCAAAAATGTGAAAGTAGGTCACTAGGTCAAAATCAATGTCAAATTTCATTTTGAAACACGTAACTATGCATATGGTCCAAATTTGATACCTGTACCTTCAAAAATGTGAAAGTAGGTCACTAGGTCAAAATCAAGGTCAAAGTTTTTTCAAGTGCACAAAACTATGCATGTGGTTCAAATTTGAAGGCTGTAGCTACAGAAATGTGAAAGTAGGTCACTAGGTCAAAATCAAGGTCAACTCATGTCAAGGTTCATCTTGCCACTCAAAATATACATGTGGTCCAAATTTGAATGTTGTAGTTATTGACAAGAAGATTTTAAAAGCTTTTCCCTATATAAGTCTATATGAACCATGTGACCCACGGGGCGGGGCCATATTTGACCCTAGGGGGATAATTTGAACAAACTTGGTAGAGAACCACCAGATGATGCTACATTACAAGTATCAAAGCCCTAGGCTTTGTGGTTTGGACAAGAAGATTTCCAAAGTTTTTCCCTATATAAGTCTATGTAAACCATATGACCCCCAGGGTGGGGCCATATCTGACCCTAGGGGTATAATTTGAACGATCTTAGTTGAAGACCCTAGATGATGTCACATACAAAATATCAAAGCCCTAGGCCCTGTGGTTTTGGACAAGAGGTTTTTCAAAGTTTTTCCCTATATAAGTCTATATAAACCATGTGACCCCCAGGGCGGGGCCATATTTGACCCCAGAGAAATAATTTGAATCATCTTGGTAGAGGACCACTAGATAATGCTTCATACCAAATATCAAAGCCCTAGGCTCTGTGGTTTTGGACAAGAAGGTTTTCAAAGTTTTTCCCTATATAAATCTATGTAAATTATACAAATAAACAAAGGGCCATAACTCACTCATAAATTGTTGAACCAGTCTGATTTTCAGGGGGACACAACTAGGGTACCAATACATCATTCTGACAAAGTTTGGTCAAAATTCCCCCTATAGTTTCTGAGGAGATGCGATAACGAGAAATTGTTAACGGACGGACGGACGGACGGACTGACGGACAGACGGACGGACGGAATGACGGACCACGGACGCAGAGTGATTTTAATAGCCCACCATCTGATGATGGTGGGCTAACAATGTAACACAAGATTTATGTAAACGCATCGCGGATAAATCACACAGTGTGAAAATTACTTGAAAGAGCATAAACCCGTAAAGTACAGTACCGTACCATACTATCACCGACTCCGTGGCAGGCCCTAATGGCGGTAACGGTTTGTTTTTTTTTTTGTCGTTTTTTAGTTTATTTTGGTCCGTTTATGTTTGTCCGTTTTCACTTCTCACCCGACAAATTTAAGGACTATTTGCCATCTTTTGTACGTTTTTTCCTAAATTCAAGTACTTTTCAAGTAGTTTCTGACTGTTGGTTGTATGTTTTCAACATCCTGTTTTCATCCGAAAGGCTAAATTTCTGACTCTAAAACACTGGTTTGTGCACAATATATCTTGCATTAAATCTAGTGTTTAAGGTAACAAAACTATCCTACCTTTACATTCTACCTTGTCCACAGGTATCTGTTTCTCCCTAATTCTGAACAATTCAAAGTTGTAGTAAATACCCTGAAAATATCATAACAACAATGTTAAAGAGCGACCAAAATTTGAAATACAGCTATTCTCACTGAACAATCAAGAATTTAAATAATTATAATTTTATGGTCTGCAAAAACAAAGAAAAACAATAAATAAAAGTCAAGGGTAGATTTCTCGGAAGCACAGAGCACTCCAAATTCAGACAGTCATGCATTAAAATAGAGGCTCACAACTACAAAACAAGAGCTGTCTCCGTAGGATGACACACGCCCCCGATGGCACTTTGAATGAATAGTTATGGCCGATGTTAAGAGTTTAGGACCTTTGACCTACGGAGCTGGGTCTTGCGCGCGACACATCGTCTTACTGTGTCACACATTCATGCATAGTTATTTTAAAATCCATGCATGAATGACAAAGATATGGACCGGACATGCCCATCAATGCACTATCATGAAAAATGATCTTTAACGTCTAAGTGTGACCTTGACCTTTGAGCTACGGACCTGGGTCTTGCGTGTGACACGTCGTCTTACTGTGGTACACATTCATGCCAAGTTATTTGAAAATCCATCCATCGATGACAAAGATATGGACCGGACACACCCATCAATGCACTATCCTTTAACGTCTAAGTGTGACCTTGACCTTTGAGCTACGGACCTGGGTCTTGCGCACTGCACGTCGTCTTACTGTGGTACACATTCATGCCAAGTTATCTGAAAATCCATCCATCGATGACAAAGATATGGACCGGACACGCCCATCAATGCACTATCCTTTAACGTCTAAGTGTGACCTTGACCTTTGAGCTACAGACCTGGGTCTTGCGCACTGCACGTCGTCTTACTGTGGTACACATTCATGCCAAGTTATTTGAAAATCCATCCATCGATGACAAAGATATGGACCGGACATGCCCATCAGTGCACTATCCTTTAACGTCTAAGTGTGACCTTGACCTTTGAGCTACGGACCTGGGTCTTGCGCACTGCACGTCGTCTTACTGTGGTACACATTCATGCCAAGTTATTTGAAAATCCATCCATCGATGACAAAGATATGGACCGGACACGAAAATTGCGGACGGACCGACAGACCGACAGACAGACAGACGGTTCAAAAACTATATGCCTCTCTTCGGGGGCATAAAAATTCATAAATGTCGATTCAGTATTACTTTACAATTATATTAAGTATTAAATTAATGATCAATGGCAAAAAAAACCTGGGAACTAAAATCACAAAATCGTGAATAAATCCTCTGACTTAAAATCTTTAACATGTTCAACATACACTGTATTTCCACTGTCCTGTATCTTCAGCCTTCCTTGCCTTTGAATACCTATCTACTTTAACACACAGGAAGTCTCCGTTCTTCTGCCAATGCATCCGACAATCAGCAACATTGAACAAGTTACGCACACACATCTCAGCACGTGCTGGCATTGAGATAATAGTTACACGTGCAGGGATGTTATTCTGTTCTGGTACCCAATAAGCTAAATAGTTATCCGATGGACTCCATGAAAAATCTCTGAAATATAAAGTTTTCAAATTTAATATCTCTTCCAACTAAAGAAAACATGAAAGTGAGCTACAACTCGAGAACTCAGTGTTCAGATCTCATGAACAGGTTTTGTCTCATGCAGCTGAGATTTAGCAACCCAACTTTCAGAAACTCTAGCCAGTTATTTACATCATTACACTGTATACCACCATAAAACATAAACTTTCAGTATCAATAAAAACTCATGGACTTTTTAGTGTTTATCTGAACTAGAGCTCATCATTGCATTTCAATCTCCCATTATATAGCAATAAACAAAACATATCAATGGTATGAAAATATAGCTGCTTGTTGATTATACCGGAGATTAAAGCTCTTTTAATAGATTTATAGCTTTTGCCTTCCTTATAAAGCTTCATCAATTAATGGAAGCCAATATAAATCTTAGTCTCTAACTATTCAATACAAGATGATCAATGGATGCTCCCCAAAATTACTATAGACTAAATAGCCTTTCAGTCACAGAGGTTGTATATATGGTCAGCAATAGTTTAGGTAAGTGACCCTCCATAGAATAATCACTGGTCAGTATGATAACTTGGGGTGGTGGGAGGCACACAAGGTGTTAGCTAAATCCCCAAATTTATCATACTAACAGCACATATTTCCATGGAAGGTCACAAACAAAACAAATAATTAATTTGTTTTATCCATCACTTACTTATTAGCACAAGTCAACTGAACCTCCAAAAAAATTATTAAAGGGCCAGAATGTGACCCCCTTCTAATCAATGAAATGGCTGGGCCAGAATGTGACCCCCTTCTAATCAATGGTTAGGCTGGGCCAGAATGCGACCCCTTCTAATCAATGGTTAGGCTGGGCCAGAATGTGACCCCCTTCTAATCAATGGTTAGACTGGGCCAGAATGTGACCCCCTTCTAATCAATGGTTAGGCTGGGCCAGAATGTGACCCCCTTCTAATCAATGAAATGGCTGAGCCAGAATGTGACCCCCTTCTAATCAATGAAATGGCTGGATATTGTGGGAGGTAAAACAAAAGCATGTGCAATCTGACATGCATCACCCTAATCATTTCTAAATTTACATATTTTCAGTGTTCAGATAAAAAGAACAGGTTTTGTCTCATACTGTAGTGGTTTTCCAACACTACATGCAGAAACTCTAGCCAGTTATTTACATCATTACACTGTAAATTAAACTAAAACATAAACAACTAGAGATGCTTTTGAGAAAAGCGCATGTCTCCCACAACTGCCTAATCATCTAAATAATATTAAAGTCAGTCTTTATATACTGTTTACTGAATCCACATGTGCATGCGCTTTCTTGACACCAAAAGGACCCCTATACTACTAGTAGTATAGGGGTCGGTTTGCAGGTAAAACTACGCAAGAAATCTGAGTGGTTTTGGTAATTCAAGGGCCATAATTCCGAAGTGCCTAGGCCGATTTGGCTAGTTATCGAACTTGGCCGAGCACTTATTCACAGACACATTTTGTTGAAGTTTGGTGAAGATCGGATGAGAAATGTTTGACTTAAGAGTGCGGACACGCTTTGTGACAGACAGACACACAGACTGGAGTAAATCAATATGTCTCCCACACCACTGTGTGGTGGGAGACATAATTCCCCTTGAGCTTTTCATGTGCACGGATTTTCAGTGTTCAGATAAAAAGAACAGGTTTTGTCTCATACTGTAGTGGTTTTCCAACACTACATTCAGAAACTCTAGCCAGCTATTTACATCATTACACTGTAAATTAAACTAAAACAAACAATTCCCCTTGAGCTTTTCACGTGCACGGCTTTTCAGTGTTCAGATAAAAAGAACAGATTTTGTCTCATACTGTAGTGGTTTTCCAACACTATATTCAGAAACTCTAGCCAGTTATTTACATCATTACACTGTAAATTAAAAACATAAACAATTTCCCTTGAGCTTTTCACGTGCACGGATTTTCAGTGTTCAGATAAAAAGAACAGGTTTTGTCTCATACTGTAGTGGTTTTCCAACACTACACTCAGAAACTCTAGCCAGTTATTTACATCATTTCACTGTAAATTAAACTAAAACATGAACAATTCCCCTTGAGCTTTTCACATGCACGGATTTTCAGTGTTCAGATAAAAAGAACAGATTTTGTCTCATACTGTAGTGGTTTTCCAACACTACATTCAGAAACTCTAGCCAGTTATTTACATCACTACACTGTCAGATTAACAAACTGCTACATGACATTGTATTGTTTAATTATAATAATAATGCAGTTCATGTGTGATCAGGTTTGACTTCAGTTCATGTGTGACCAGGCTTGATCACGATCATACTTCAGTTCATGTGTGACTAGGTTTGATAATGATCATTCTTCAGTCCATGTGTGACTAGGTTTGACCACGATCATACTTCAGTCCATCATGTGCGACCAGGTTTGATCATGATCATACTTCAGTTCATGTGTGACTAGGATTGATCATGATCATACTTCAGTTCATGTGTGACTAGGTTTGATCATGATCATACTCCAGTTCATGTGCGACTAGGTTTGACCATGATCATACTTCAGTTCATGTGTTACCAGGTTTGACCTTGATCATACCTTAGTTCATGTGTTACCAGGTTTGACCATGATCATACTTCAGTTCATGCGTTACCAGGTTTGACCAAGATCATATTTCAGTTTATGTATGACCAGGTCTGACCATGATCATACTTCATTTCATGTATGACCAGGTTTGATCATGATCATACTTGTGTTCATGTTTGACAAAGTTTGACCATGATCATACTTCAGTTCATGTTTGACTTGGTTTGCAGGGTTTTCCCTCGGGTTTTTTATTTGGGAGTCCATGGACTCCCATGGCTGCTAATTTAAGGGTCCCTAATAATTTTTGGGGGTCCACAAATTATTGATCTTGAAAATGGACATTATTACTAAAAAAAAAAATTATCCTAAAACCGAATGAACTTGTATCTTTTTAATTTAGATAGCAGCTGATTCAGTATTTCGGAATGGTATCTTTCAAAATGGCATGAGCTTCTCAATTCAGACTGATAACAAAAGGTGTGACAGTCTTTTTGTTATGATCAAATAGCCAGTAATTACCGGCAATTAAGTGTCAACTGTGTCAATTATGTTGTTCACAGTTTGATCTTAGTTAAAGATAATACTCGATCCTTAATTAGTATCATAATTTTTGTGATATATTAATATTTTTTCATCAAAATACTTTAAATTTATAAGAAATTAATTTTGTTTAATAGAAAAATAAACCATTCGATCTTTTACGGAACGTAACGGCAATCTTAGATTTTAGCGGTGTCAGTTAGCGCGGAGAGTAGTTTCCCTTTACCAAAATGGCGAACATCGGTAACAAAACTTGTTTTGAAGTTGGAAAAACGTCTATACCTGTGTATAATGAGCACCCACGATTCGGGGATGGTCCCGGTGGTAAAAAACTGCGCATTTTACATGGGTATCTGCGCAAAGGAAGCTTCAGTGCAAAGGAGTTTCGTGACCGATTTTGCGGGTCCAGTGGACGCAGAGGCACTACAAACTGCGAGTCCAAAGCAGTCAAAGCGCGTCAGGGACGCAGAAAACCTGCGTCCGGGAAAACCCTGGGTTTGGTTATTGTCATTAAATTTCCTAAAGGAATACAAGAGATATAGAAGAATAACATTTGTTTCAATTTATTTGATAGTGTCTTTTTTTACACAATAGATTCTACAAGACAGCTCTATCTGTGGCATTACACTGTATTAAAATTAAAATTAAGATTACCTTATACCCTCAATCTTCAAACTTTTATTGTCCAACAATCTAAATGTCTGAAAGATAAAGAAAATCATTAAAATCATTTTTGTTCTTGTTGGGATTTATGTCACACCAACACAATTACAAGACGTACAGCAACTTCCCAGCTTTTGACAGTGGTGGATGTCTGCAGGTGTGCCCCTTTGTGCATTATTTCAGGTAAGGGTGGGCACCTGCATAGAACCACTGACCTTCCATACACCAACTGGAACATGAAAGAAATGTGAAGTTTTGAACCCACAGTAGTGAGGGGCAAGTAATTCAAATTCACTGACCTTAACTCCTGTTATAATCTACTAAACAAAATTCAGTATCACAACATCAGATATTTAAGTTGAACCATAGCAATAATGAAGTATGATTAACTGGAATAAGGACCCTTAAGTTATTCAATATTGTTATCAAGATATTCAGACAGTGTAGTGAAATATTTCTGAATACTCACATTAGTTTCATACACACTGAGGGTATCTGGAGCAAGTCTTGCAAAGAATTTCCCATCACTACTCCATCTGAAACAATCAGCATAACCATACTATCTCAGTAATTGCCTTTAAAAGTTTCTTCATTTTCTTTAACTTTAGTTTATCAGAGCTCCAGATAAGCTTTTGGTGCAATTGGGTATTTACCCATCACTTTTTGTCTGAATTGGGTATTGGAAATTTGAATTGGGTAAAAATAAAATCATTACCCAGCCTTTTCAGAAGTAATTGGGTATTTGCTAAAACCAATTGGGTATTTTACCAATCTCGCACTAACAACTGAGTATTTTTTTGCTTACAGTATACATGGTATATATCATTAAACAGGACTGACTAAGTATTTTAATGGCGCCCTTCAATGTTTAATACAAAAATGTATTTAAAATTGTAATGAATGTTTCATACTGTTGTTTTCTTTTTCACTTTTAATGCAGTCTGAGATCAGTTCATCCACAATATCCCGAACGATGTGGTCACCGCAATATGCATTCTCCCAAAAGATGTCATCCAGTATTGGTGACACTACATCGTCACAAACAGATAACTGTCATTGTTGAACAGCAAAATATCCCACTAATTTGTTTGTTTGTGCTGCAACAATGTTTTTTCCTGCAACCTCTTTACATTTTATCGGCGTAAAATTGTTTACAAAGCGTCCAAATAACACTGATCAGCCGACTGAATGGTCCTGTTATTTTTCCGATAAATTGCAACCTGTTCTGCAGTAACGTATAACCAGTCAGTCAAATCTAGCGTTAAAGTCTCGTACCCGTTCTAGTTATAAGGAAAATGCGATACGCAAGCTATTTTTTACGAATTGGGTATTAAGAATTTTAATTGCGTTTCAGTACACACACTGTATGAATTCAGTTGGGTTTTCTGCAATTTTAATTGCGTAAATACGCAGCTTATCTGGAGCTCTGGTTTATTCTAAACTAAGCAGCTCTTTTTGCCATTCACTTTTGTATGCGTATTTTTTCTTTTAAAACACTTCACTTCCATTCAAGTAGTTACAAGCATAACCTAAATTCAGTAACAAGTTGCAATCAACTTCTGATAAAACAAAGACTGGAAACAAGCAACCATAATAAATAAGACCTTTATGAAATCATGTACTGTGCTCCAACAACACAAGAACAATGGGAAGAAACAACATAACTTATATGGAAGAAGACAGCACTGCAACAGACTTCCAGCAACACTGCAATATTCTAAATGTCAAGACTATCCAAAACTTAATAACTCCTTCCATAAGTACACTACTCATCTTTAGCACTACCATCTTTAAAAAAAGTCCTTTAGTTATCTGTCTATTCAAGAAATCAGTATTATGACACCATATACAGGAAGAATAGTTACATACTTAAATATTGGCCAAGTGGCCTGAGCATGGGATTCACAGTTAAAACCTCGTTTGCGCTGTCCTGTCCGTATATCAAATATAACTATACTCTGCGGCTCTTCTGATTTCACCGGCACTGGACTAAATGTTATCAAAAACCTGAAAGGAAACCAACAAATTTCAATGATCTGCTGACAATTTTACCACTAACTTCTTACCTCAACTTCAATATAAACATACAACTATCAAATCTTTATCCTTTACACTTACTCTATATTGACCTAAAGTTATTTATAAACAGGACATCTTTAATTAAGCATCTTATGTCTGGATTTGTACTGACAACTTTCCAAGTATAAAACTGTCACAGGTAGAAGATAGCAATTAAGTTATAACAAAACAATGCCTTAAAACAAGTTGTGATTTATAGCACATATCAAAGTAGGGAATACTGAATGGATTAAAGGTCAACAAGTGGAGATATCAAACATTTCATAGCAGTACAACTACAACATTACTGACCTTTCACATGGTGAAAAATCTATAAGCTGCACACCAGGATGACTAAATCTCATGATCTGATCAAACTTTGGACCGCCCCACAGAGCTATACCTTTCTGATGTAGAGTTGCTAGATATGTGCCTTGTGGCGACCACCGCACATACGTCTCTGTCCAACGCTACGAACATAAATGAATATTACAGTAAAATTGCAATCAAATTTTTAATACCGGTACAATGGTACTTCTACAAATATGTAACCAAGGTTAGTGTAATTCAAAACAGAACCATAGCCAACTAAAACTCTCTTTACTCCAACAACTGAGTTACATAATCTACAAAGCAAAGAATAATAGAGTTAGAGTTTAAACCTGTATCAGTCAATTAATAATTGACATATTTTACTTCTCATTTTTTCAAGAATGCTTGCTTTAATAATTTAGTACTTCTGTTGATCTTGATTAACTAGTTTTATTTCTTAATTTCTTTAGAACTGAAACGTGTCTTACAGCTCTCTCCTCCACTTTTGTTGGTTCTCTAACAGAACTGAGATGTACAGTATTCTGAAATATGGCCGTCTTCTCTCCGCCCTCATATATAACACTATAGTGATCAAAACAATCTGGATCTTGCAGCCAATAACGCAGGTTTCCCTGTCAAGTTACAACACAATGTAACATAATGTATTCCCATACTGCTCAAAAAGATAAAATTCTAAAAGATGACCTAATGGAAAGTTACTTTTCCAGCATCTGTATTATGAAGGTAGGGGAAATTAGATTGTTTTGTTTCAACTGTGTTTCTTCATAAATTTGTAGATACATGTGCAAAGGAAGCAATGTCTTACTACGCATGGTATTTATGTACTAAGTAAAAGCGTGGTATTTATGTACTAAGTAACTTTACTTTTTTCAGAAAGGAATATCAATGAGAGATAATCAAGAAATCATTTTATACAAGACAAGTGATTGAGAATAGCAACATCCTCCAATATAAACTGAAGATTTGAAAAATTCCTTCTTTTCAACGCAAGACTAAAATTTAATATTTTATAGTGTTTTGTTATCCCAGTTTAAATAGGAATTAATAAGTGAGACCCAAATTTTTCACTGTTTAAGGAAGAACACCCATCATGAAAATAGAGCTGAAACAGATTGAAAATCTTACCAGATCTTTATATGGTTTGGCCTGTGGAGGTTCCCAGTCATCTGGTACATGTTCAAACCTGAAATACAAACATTCCAAATAAAATCCATTCACCTGTTTCAATTTTATGTCTTTTTTTCTGCATAAGTCAATGCCCTTGACACACAATTATATTATTTTAAGCAACAACTCTAGTTTGGTTCTTGGGGAACATTTAACACTATTTCTAATAAATAGCACCATTAATTTAAACAAGAGCTGTCCGTAAGACAGCACGCTTGACTTTTCTCAGTGCTTGACTCTGAATAAGAGTTAAAAAAAGGGCATAACTCGTCAAAATTAAAATCAGAGTAATGGGGATTGTTTCTCCTGGTGTAGACTTTGACAGTAAATAACTACTTTAAAGTTTCAAGTCAAAAACTTTGATAATAACAGAGATATTTGACTTTATCAAAAAACTTTTAACAAAACTGATCCCTATATTCAGCAAAAGGGGTCAACTACTGACCCAAGCAATCATTCTATACAGTCTTACATCTTTAGGCCCAATAGTTATTCAGTTATGAAGCAAAAATCATTTCTAGTCTCAATATTACTGTGACCTTGACCCCCAAAACAGTATGGGGCACTTCCTGACCACAGGCAATCATTTTATGATGTTCAATGGTTTAAAACACCTCAAAAGTTTTTTGAATAAGGTTTCTTCAGGTCAAAGAGTGTTGTGGGCTAAGAGACCCATATACTTCTAGTACTATATAATGTGGTTGCTTTAGCATTACATGCTGTCCAATAGTAACCCCATTCAAGAAATGCTGAATATGTGCAAAACAAGCCCAAGTATTTCACTTTTCTGTAAAGTTTAATTGAAATCCTGTAAGTAGTTTCACAGGAGTAACCTGAACAAACTTCTTGAACAGATGTACAAACAGAGAAACAAAACCAATATATCTCTTCCACATATGAGGAGCCAAAAAATATAGCAGATTACTTTAGCAATATAATAGACCAAATATTAAAGAAACACAATCACCTCATATTGTATTAAGCAATTTGTACTGATAGTATAGAAGTAGACACTAACTTGTCATAGTCAGAGAAGAGGTTGACAGCGAAGGTATGAGCCTTGTCTAATTTATAACCATTTGTACTCTTCACAGCATCAAGGGCACTTTGTGGATTTGAGTATTCTATGAACAAATACCTGAAATGTAAAAATGAAAACACATGGTTAACTCAAATGGTATTCAGCAAGACACCTCTTCAATACTGCCATAAATCACTGGGCTATGGTTGAATTTTCAAAGTATACAACATTATACTTACGTTAAGCTGATATTAAACTTGACTCCACTACTGCATGTACAATCCCAACCTTAGTTTTCATCCTTTTACTTCTTCCACTTTTCCCAACACCCAAACTCCTTTTTTCTACCCCTTACACATTTCTGTATTTTGCATATAATTAAAATGTACTTGCTGGATTTTTAAAGCAGCCAGTCTGCTATATTTGACTGCAACAGTTTCTTTGTTACAGGCCTACTTTACGATGCATGGCTCTCTGACTGTTTGGGGTGCTCTGTGCTTTTAGAAAATATACCCTTACCTTTTACTGTTTTCATGCTACTTATGGACCTAGTTTCATTTCTATACAATTACATAATCAAAGCTCAAGACATTGAGCAGAAACTGTTTTTTTTTATTTCTATAACGGTGACCTAGACACCATAGGCTCTGTATATAATCCTATTATTGGACTTACTATAAGCTACAAACTGGGCAAGTTTCATTATCTCAACCTTGAATTTATGTTACTGAATGGAATGAAAAACTTCACACTGGCCATCCACCTGTCTGCCTGCCCAACTAGCCTGCCTTGTAATATCAAGTGCTTACATGACTGGACTACACAAGTAAAAAGAAATTAAGATGCAATTATTACAGAACAAATGCAGTTTCCTAACAAAGCAGTAACAACTCACTATAATGATCTGCATTCTTACCCTTTTGTTTTTTCATCTGACCCCATGGGGTAAAAGTCATTGACAATTCGTCCAAATTTTTCATAGATTTTCTTGATCACATTCTGCAATTTGGGAAGACGTTCCTGTCCAACAACTGGTATATTGTCCACAATGATCACATTGTCAATACTGTCTGTATCCTTCGGCTTATTTTTCAACAAATCTCCAAGAAGATCTGCAAAATACACCACTAATGATACCATACAAAGTTTCAAAGTAGCAAGATGCTAATAGTTCATCCTGTTCATCTCCCTTAGCATACCTTTCTATAGATAATTAAAGTAGTCATATAAAAGTAAAACATATACATGTACTGATTCAATCATTGTTTCCTCCCAAAATTAAATCATGTAATCTTTAAATATGTGTGGCAAAATCTTGGACATGACTTAACACCCCATAACAAGGAGTGTCAAATCACAATGCACACCAGTACATAAAAATCAAATGCGACTTTTGAAGTACTCTTACTATAGAGCTAACACTACATTTTGCAATTTTGACTAATATATTTATTTATTTATTTTGTTGGGTTTAAAGCAACTAACCCACACATTCATGATTTTTAAAATAATTTATCACTGAAAGGTAAAATGCCACTGTTTCATATATTTACATGAAACTTATTGTTGTTCAGTTCCTAGTTTCCAAAATTACAGGAACATTTGAGTTTTCAGTTTTTCTCATGCACTTTTATAAACCGTTGCAATAATCAAAGAAGTATAAAAATACACAGAATGGCAACTGGCTGTAATCTCGCGTGATCTCGTGTCAGAGCGTGAATTGGCGTTATCTTACTAAAACATCGGCGAGCATGGAGTTACAATTTGTACCTTTAAACCTACATTTAAAATACATGTTACTTCTAAAACAACATAAGTTTAATGTGAAATAGTCTTAAGACAAAAAGAACACGTTTCTTGCCATCAAAAGAAGCGTGGTCATACGGTGATAATTAATTTACCGATGAATATTTGCTTTCGAATACAAAATGGCGTGCGGAGAAAGCATTACTTCCGGTAAACGAGATCTCATTCAGTTATCACGGTATGTTGGCGAGATTTTCTCTATATGCCTTTCAAGTTGCCGATCTATTTATTTTTATAGCTCTTTGCAATAATTTACTTTTGTAAACATTGATAAATATAGAACAAGACACGACAGTATTTTTAGACACTATCATCATGCTGGCAGCAAACTAAAACTGTGCATACTCTAATTATCAATAGAGCACAAACGTATAGGTGTCGCACAGTATTATGACGTTTTGAAATGTAAACAAAACAATAACATAAAATTAAGGATACGTTGCAGATAGTGCTTCCTTGTTTTACGAGCAGTTACTGTATTCGTATAATATTTTGTTGCAAGTTCGATTCCCAGACCCTTAAAAAATTTGTTTTTAAAACTGTATCTACTTTCATTTATTCAATACGATTCACATTACTGGCTTGAAAAGCGAATGCAAGCATTTCAATTTTTCTGTCACCACATTTTTTGGAAATCCTGAATCAAGCAAGGCTTTGCAAGAGTTATCTTTCCTGTGGTTGTTGCTAAATTTTGTCATAAACAGGGAATGTTTTCTCCCTTGAACTTTCCCTTTGATATCGCTGCCAGAAGATGTCTTCAGCGTGGTTTGTGGAGAGACATCTTTTGGTATACACTCGTGCGGCACGTGGACGGTGAGCCGGTAACTTAAATCGGACATACACATATTGGGCGTGTTTTAAACCAAATTATAAAGAGACCTTCATCGGATATATCATCAACATAATCTTCTGGATCACTGAAGTCTGGTTCTTCATCATCATCATAGTCTATGTGATTATCTACAGATGATTCTGATCTCTTTTGTCTCCGGGACTCTCTTTCCCCCTTTTCAGCCGCCATCTTGAAAACCTCGTGGACAAACCGGTGCGGCGGTATCTTATTCCTCTTTGATTAATACCCAAGAGAGGCCCGACTACGGGTGCATCTATATTCTCTATAATGTGAACAAATATGTAGAGCATATTAAGGATGAAATTTTGATCATACAGGGATATTTTGGTGATGTCTGAGGATAAAAAAGGATATTGCACCTATTTTTATTATGTTTAATAGATCTATGTGGATTTTTTTTTCTGGGACTGAAATATCTTGACACCATTAAAATAAATTTAATAAAAGGTCGAAAGTGAAAAACAGTAGTTTTCAGAAAACTTAAAAACAAACAGTTTATTTCATTTTACACATTACTCACAGAAACTGCTCTTAGTCATACTGCAACCTGACAACTTAAGTTTTTAAAAACCTTATATTGAGTTTAAGATTTTTTCTGCATACACCTTTTTACAGCTGTTTATAATTATCTACTACTTACGACAGTTTACATATAATACGCAATCTAATATGGTTGTTAGTGGCAGATATAACCTTTACTTTCCAAACTAACCAAGAAATAGGTCGTAGAAAGTAATGTTGTTGACCTTTTATTACCGAGAACAATTTCATGTCATTTTTGGTCTAATCAGGGAGTTGTTATAGATGGTGTGTTATAACTCCATGGTCTAATAAACAGGGTAAGACATACATGATATTAAAGGCCTAGATCTTGGCAGTGGGCCAAGGGATTTCTGCCTTCATTAGCACAGTGGGGGGCTAATGACTATCACATGGTCCCAATGAACAAGGGTCATTGTTTATTGGAAAGTCAGTCTATCTTACAAGTGTATCAGTTAGTGAGAAGGGGAAACAGTGTATTTTTTTGGCAGTGGCCGGGCCAAGGGATTTCTGTCTTCACCAGCACAGTTGGGGGCTAATGACCATCACAGTATGGTTCCAATAAACAAGGGTCAAGTTCAAACAATGTTGATTACATGAATACAAGAAATCCAGTTTCCAATTAGAAAAATATTGTTTGTCAGCACAAAGAACTCATGAAGTTTTCACTATACTTGTATTTTATTATCATTATTATTTTCAATATTATTACTGTATCTTTAATCATCCTTTTTTTATTATTATTATTATTATTTTTATTATTATTATAACATTAAAGTAATAGTTATTATCATTTATATAATATCAAAATAATAATTAATATTATTATCATTCCACATTTCACTGAAGAAAAATTAATTTCTTTCAACTCCACTGCACACATCTTCATGGTCTAGGGGTCCCTGCTGTGCTAATTGCCCTCTAATCAGTTATGGTTACATAATCGCTGATAAGCAGCAGATAAGATGGGAGTTGTATATTGGATTTGGGGGGGGGGGACACTTATATAGTATATAAGTCCCCCCCCCCCCCCCCCCCAATCCAATTATGTAATAGTAGCTGATTAGAGGGTCATAAGCAAAGCAGGAGACCCAACTAGACCATGAAGAATATATTATGTGCAGTGGAGTTGAAAGAAATTTATTTTCCTTCAGGGAATGTATTATTATTTTATTATTATTTCTAATTTATTATCATTATTATACTGTACAGAAAATTGTTCTTTTTATCTTCAATGGTAAATTAGGCTCAGATAGATGCAGTTTTTTTTAAATTTTATTTTTATTTGTTTATTTATTTTATTTTATTTGCAATTTATGAAATGCCACACTGTTCATTCTAACCCATTGAAAGGCCTCAATAGTCAAACGCTTATACCGTTGACAATACATTAAAAATGACCAATTCGCTGTTTTGGATCATTAGAAACATAGCATAAGTCATTTACTGGTATCAGTCATTCATCAAATATGCTTGAGCTATTAACCCAGTATGTTGTCTACATAATATTATTAATTGCCAATTGATGTAAGCGTTACAAGGAAGTGAAAATGTAAACATGGCCAACTGGCAACAAGTTCTTGCTCTGGACGCAAAATATAATGCTTATCGTGCCCCATAGAATCCACAGTTTAGTAAGAATGATTAAAATTTCTCTTTTTCAAAAATGAATTGATGAAATAATAACGCAATTCAATTCCTTTGTATGTCAAATTAATCAGTTTAGGGAAATGTTACAGATATTTACAGTAACTATAAATTTAAGATTTTTATTAAGATTTAAGATCAAATGTTATGAAAATGCAAAATCATACTGGATCAAAAATCGCAGCTTGAAATTAATTGATATACTTATGGTACGCATAAATAAAGGTCAGTTATAACTTTCAGTCAGTTTTCGTACACACAATCTGTAAATTTACAGATCGAAAAATCTGTAAATTTATTGATTATCTGTAAATTTACAGATAATCTATAAATATACCACTTTCCTAGACCTGATTATGGCCAATACGAAATTAGATGCTACCTAAAAGGCATAAAAAGGCAGAGCTCCCTTTAAAAATCACCAGTACCCCATCAAAAATTAAAGAAGTATTATTGCAATGGCTGCAAATATCTCGAATTATGGATCCCTTTTAGGAAGTTTATGTTCTATTATGACAATTAACTGTATTAAAGATAATCCATAATTTCTGAATGCAATAGGCTATATACCAATAAAACAAATTGTTCTTTGTTTCATATAAAATTCAGCTACTTCAGAACAATTTTGATACAGTTTCTAGATTTTCACTTCGTCGAAGACCTATTTTCCACAAGATATCCGTACATTTGCTTCAGGAAAACGAAAAGAAAAAGGGGTGTTGAATAGTATGCAGTGAAATGCAAGTCAACTGAAGTCAGGTACCCTCATATTGCCGCATTTCAGAAAGCGGTCAGCAGAATAAACACCCTACTTTCGTTTTCAAGTAAACAACTCGAAAACATGCCAATATTAGCATGAAAAGTGTCTTATTTTATGTAAAATTTATTCCACGAGTGAAATAATGCCCATTTGGCCACCGGTTTATGCTCAAATGCACGAAAAATGGAAAAATTTGGCTCTATTTATTTGGGACTTCTTTCGACTACTCCACGGAAGCACATTTTTGACCGAATTACTGCTATATAACCAATACATGATGTATAAGCTTGTTATAAATGTCTTAGACTGCATTAAAATTAAATCTCAACATATGAACACTTGACAAGTATTCTAAACAAAAGAAAGTACGGTATAGATATACAAACATCTGCACCAAGATGAATAGAAAAACATATTTGAATAATTTCTGTTATTCATATTGAAAGATACTGTATCAACAATTTTACATAAATTATTATCATAGTTCTAAACCAATCACTAATAATAAATGCTTTAAATTTAAAAGCATGGCATGGCCTGTGAATTTTTTTTAACCTTACAGAATCTCATTAGGCCTATAGCCTAATTAAAGAGACTGTGTCTCCTTTCGGGTGAATGTTTGGAAACAAAGACCTAATGTAAATATTTTATGTTCCAATTCCAACGTTTATAGAAATCAGAATTTACATAATCCTGTGATCATAGACAATGACTATTGCAATTCTTTTTAAGATCATTATTGTCAAATTACATTCTTTTTGGAATGAAGAACGGGACCAAATTTCTGTCAAAAATTCTGCTACGGTAGACATCCGGTATGGGAGAATGATAAACATCTATTTACATGTACAACGTTTATTTTAAATTCCATGTTATACGCCTGAAGGGATGTCAGTCTTTCCGTCTGTCTGTCCGTCCGTCCGTCCGTTAGCAATTTTGTGTCCGCTCTGTAACTCTTGAACTGCTTGAAGGATTTCAAAGAAACTTGGCACAAATGTTCACCTCACCACACTGAGACGACACGCAGAGAGCTTGTTTCGGATGACTAGCTTCAAGGTCAAGGTCACACTTAGGAGTGAAAGGTCATATATGACTTTGCTGTGTCCGCTCTGTAACTCTTGAACTGCTCGAAGGATTTCAAAGAGACTTGGCACAAATGTTCACCACACTGAGTTGACATGCAGAGCGCATGTTTTGGATGACTCGCTTCAAGGTCAAGGTTACACTTAGGGGTCAAAGGTCATATATGACTTTCCTTTGTGTATATTGCTCTGCATTGCAGTGCTCTTGTTTTTATTTGGCAGATTTTTTTTGTTCTCTTACAATATTTTTTTTTAATCCCCCGCCGTGGCGGAGGGATTATTGGAATGGTCTGCGTCTGTCCTTCCGTCCGTCCTTCCGTCCTTCCGTAACAAATTCGTGTCCGGTCCATATCTCCTAAACCCCTTGAAGGATTTTCATGAAACTTGGGTCAAATGATCACCTCATCAAGACGATGTGCAGAACCCATGAGTCAGCCTTGTCGGTTCAAGGTCAAGGTCACAGCTCAAGGTCAAAGGTTTGAGCCTGCCATTTTGTGTCCGCTCTATATCTCCTAAACCCCTTGAAGGAATTTTATAAAACTTGGGTCAAATGATCACCTCATCAAGACGATGTGCAGAACCCATGAGTCAGCCATGCTGGCTCAAGGTCAAGGTCACAACTCAAGGTCAAAGGTTTGAGTCTTCCATTTTGTGTCCGCTCTATATCTCTTAAACCCCTTGAAGGAATTTTATAAAACTTGGGTCAAATGATCACCTCATCAAGACGATGTGCAGAACCCATGAGTCAGTCATGCCGGCTCAAGGTCAAGGTCACAACTTAGGGTCAAAGGTTTGAACCTTCCATTTTGTGTCCGCTCTATATCTCCTAAACCCCTTGAAGGATTTTCATCAAACTTGGGTCAAACGATCACCTCATCAAGGCGATGTGCAGAACTTATGAGTCAGCCATGTCAGCTCAAGGTCAAGGTCACAACTGAAGGTCAAAGGTTTGAGCCTTTCATTTCGTGTCCACTCTATATCTCCTAAACCCCTTGAAGGAATTTTATAAAACCTGGGTCAAATGATTACCTCATCAAGACGATGTGTAGAAATTATGAGTCAACCATGCCAGCTCAAGGTCAAGGTCACAACTAAGGGTCGAAGGTTTGAGCCTTCCATTTTGTGTCCACTCTGTATCTCCTTAACCCCTTGAAGGATTTTCATCAAACTTTGGTCAAATGATCACCTCATCAAGAACTCATGAGTCAGCCATGTCAACTCAAGGTCAAGGTCACAACTGAAGGTCAAAGGTTTCAGCTCTGTATCTCCTAAACCCCTTGAAGGATTTTCATGAAACTTTGGTCAAATGATCACCTCATCAAGACGCTGTGCAGAATTCATGAGTCAGCCGTGTCAGTTCAAGGTCAAGGTCACAGCTAAAATCAAAGGTTTTACCCTTTCACTATCCATAGCAGTGGCGGGGGATTTAGCTGTCATTTAGACTGCCTTGTTTAAATTACTTCCCTTTTTTGTTACTGTAAATAGCTTATTTTGGAACTTTTCTTTTATTGGCCTTAGGGAAAACCTGAGACCACTTTTCTGTAATACAACATGGATGGTACATCCGATTTTTAGATATTTTTTATATTTTGACATAACTTTACCTGGTAAGAATTTTTTTTGTGGACTTAGAATTTTTATTTGGACTTTCTTCTTTTTGTTGTTCCTGTCCTTTGGGCTTCAAAAGTCTAGTTCTATAAATTTTGCTCCCATCCTCTGATGTAACCCTTCGGGCGTATATTGCTCCCCACTTGGTGGCGATCTTGTTTACTTAGAATTTCAGGTTAAAGTTTTGATGCACTTTCACTGTATCTCAGTTACTGTACCCTCCGAACAACAAAGTTATAAGTGGGGGGGGGCGGGGGGGGGGGGGTGTATACTGGTTTCAGGTTATCTGTCTGTCCGTCTGTCTGTCTGTCTATACGTAGACACAATCTTGTGCGCACTATCTATCTTCATCCCCTTGACACAATTTAATGAAATTTCACACAAGTGATCAGTAACAAAAGTAGTTGTGCATGGGGCATGTTAGGTTCTTTCAGAATAAAAAATTGCAGAGTTACGGGACTTGTTTTTTTGTTACTATACTATATACATAGACACATTCTTGTGTGCACAATCTTTCCTCATCCCCTTGACACAATTTAATGAAACTTCTCAAAAGTGATCAGTAACAACAGTAGTTGTGCATTGGGCATGTTAGGTTCTTGCAGGGAAAAAAATTTGCAGAGTTACAAGACTTTAATTTTTGGTACTATACTATATATATAAAGTCTGCGGGCGCCTAATCTCCTGAACCCATGAACACAATTTAATGAACTTTCACACAAGTGATCAGTAACAACAGTTGTTGTGCATGGGGCATGTTAGCTTCTTTCAGAAAAAAAAATTGCAGAGTTATGGGACTTTGATTTGTGTTACTATACTATATACATAGAGTCTGCATATGCAAATTTGTGCGCGCCTAATTTCCCCGAACCCATGCACACAATTTAATGAAACTTCTCAAAAGTGATCAGTAACAACAGTAGTTGTGCATTGGGCATGTTAGGTTCTTTCAGGGGAAAAAATTTGCAGAGTTACAGGACTTTAATTTTTGGTACTATACTATATATATAAAGTCTGCGCGCGCCTAATCTCCTGAACCCATGAACACAATTTAATGAACTTTCACACAAGTGATCAGTAACAACAGTTGTTGTGCATGGGGCATGTTAGGTTCTTGCAGGGAAAAAAATTTGCAGAGTTATGGGACTTTGATTTGTGTTACTATACTATATACATAGAGTCTGCATATGCAAATTTGTGCGCGCCTAATTTCCCCGAACCCATGCACACAATTTAATGAAACTTAACACAAGTGATTAGCAGTAACCCTAGTTGTGCATGGTGCATGTTAGGTTCTTTCAGAAAAAAATTCTGTACAGTTATGGGACTTTGTTTTTTGTTAATTTACTATGTACATACAGTCTACATATGCAATCTTGTGCACGTTTAATCTTCCGAACCCTTGCACACAATTTTATGAAACTTCACACAAGTGATCAGTACCAACCCTAGTTGTGCATGGTGCATGTTACATTCTTTTAGATAAATATTCTGCAGAGTTATGGGACTTTGTTTTTTGTTACTATACTGTATACATACAGTCTATATACATAATTTTCCAAACTCTTGCACACAATTTAATGAAACTTCACACAAGTGATCAGTACCAACCCTAGTTGTGCATGGTGCATGTTACGTTCTGTTAGATAAATATTCTGCAGAGTTATGGGACTTTGTTTTTTGTTACTATACTGTATACATACAGTCTATATACATACAGTCCACATAATTGCAATGTACTTTGTCAGTGCATGCAGGGTGTACAGTCATCACTTTTAGTGAAAGCTCTAGTTACTAAATGGATTTGATTCAAACTTAAAGTAGTAGTTCAACATCATCACTCACATCATATGACACAAGGGCCATAACTCTTGCACCAATAACTCATGAATTATCCCTGCTTTTTACTCTATCTCAGTTTTTACTATTTAGTCTGCCAATATCTTAGGAAAATGTGACTTCTGATGGAATTTTTGTTAATGCTTGGATTTTAGTATTAAAATGTTACTTAGGATCATACATGAAATTTAAAAGGGGCTGGCGCCTTCTAGGGTTCCTCATTACAATATAATGGGGTCAAAGGTCAAATGAGTACAATTACATATAAACTATGCCGCTATGCACTCGTTTCATTTTCATATAACCATCTGAATTGGTTAAAATATTGTGTCTCAACGCCCTTTAGTATTTTGTAAATAAAACTGATGATAATATAAAAAATATATATAATATATATCATATTATATAGAATAATATATATCTGGGATAAGTGGAATCCGATGGCAAAGTGTATTATATTTGGCATGTTTGCTAATCTTTATATGTGGATCAACTGCAGAAATATTTTTGGTACTGTCGTATCCAAGGGTTATTTTAATGTAATTTCAAGGTCACAGACATGTCAAGGTCAAAACTGAACTTTTGAAAATGACTTCTTAGGTATTAAAGATGTCAAAATGGTGCATATATTAATAATATACTCAACAAGTTTTCTAACTCCATACCTGCTTTTTTTCCCTTTCATCGCCAAATTTTGACAGATTTGAATGAATGTTTTACACAATGTTTAATGATTATTTTATTATAATAAAACATAAAAATGATCATAGCCTGATTTCAATTCATTTAACCGTAAGGATAACAATAAGGTAACCCTTAAATTAAAAGTCACGTAATTAGTAAATTCCAAATCACACCAATACACTTTGATCCTATGAATTTAATGAAATTATTATATTCTGAATGTTCAACTTCGTTTAGTTGAAATAGAACATCCGTCAATATTTTCAATATGAACATGTTAATTTTAGGTTTATGACGTCATTAATGACACCACATTAATCCCGCAGATGACAGTACTTGCCGCATATAGACCAGCACCAACTTGCATTCAGTCTGTGACTTTTTATTTTTGGGTTACCTTATTTGAACTGTCATGGCTCAACGAATGTACGCACACTTGACATCGCTGTTACGTTTATTTAATTGAACTGGTCATTAAACAGTGTGTCCAATTTTCATTCAAATCTGTCAAAATTTGGCAGAGATAAAAACAAAAGTCATGTGTGGAGTTGTTGAGTAAATGATTATAAAATGACACTGCAAATGCATTTCTTGCACTTCAGGCAGCAATAAAATTTACATTTAAGCTTTGAACTGATTATAGAAAGAATATTTACATATTGTACTCCTTTTGAGAAATGTGTGCGAAAGTGAAAATATGGTAGGTTTTGAAGAAGAAGACTACAACGGAAAATGAAATACATAGAAGTATATAAAAATTCTCACATAAACAGTCAAAATCACTTTACTGTTATGTATACTACTAAGTATTTTTAGATCAATAAGGAGAGCGCAGATCTAAAGATCGTGGGGTCGTGAGTGCGATCCCCGGGGGAGGTGTATGTTCTCAATGACGATTTGATAATAGACATTGCCAGGAGTAATTTCGTCCTCCACTTCTGAATCATATGGAGAAGTTGGCAGTTACTTGCGGGGAAAAGGCTGGTACTTGTAGAGACTCCAGAAACACTGATTAGGTTAATTGACTGCCGTTACATGACTGAAATACTGTTGAAAGTAACATTTACATATATGCTTCTCCATCTCCTAAAGAAATTATTTCAATACTGGTGATGATGCATTATGTGATATATATTTATGTTAATTTGTCCATGTGGTGATGGTTAAATAGGACCATTTTAGAGGAATAACTGAAATATTGGTCACATTATAGGTGTACACAGTACATATACAGTAATAAACAGAACAGAACAGATCTGTAGGATTTCAATTATTTAATCTATACACAATTTCTTTGATTTGCTGTAATTTCTTCTTTTTTACTATTGGTCAGACATTTATCATCATATTTTTGTATTTGTAATTAAGTAGCACATTTCAAGAACTATCACTGAAGCTCTTAATGCGATATTTGCATTTATATTTTATTCTAAAAATTCAAATATTTGTTTCAATTTATAATATCAGATACCTTCGTGATACATTGGTACAAAATGTACGTTTGCTCTACAAGTTTTTCTATCACAAACCAATCACTAGGAAATCTAAAAGCATTTTAACAGGAAAACAAACATGATTTATCCCTATATTCACAGTCATCAAGATCATTCTAATAACATTCGATATACTTTTAAATTCACTGACAATTATTAAGCCTTTTTAGCTCACCTGTCACAAAGTGACAAGGTGAGCTTTTGTAATCGCGTGGCGTCCGTCGTCCTTCGTGCGTCCGGCCGTCCGTGCGTCCGTAAACTTTTGCTTGTGACCACTCTTAAGAGCTCACATTTTTCATGGGATCTTTATGAAAGTTGGTCAGAATGTTCATCTTGATGATATCTACATCAAGTTTGAAACTGGGTCACATGCGGTTTAAAACTAGGTCAGTAGGTCTAAAAATAGAAAAACCTTGTGACCTCTCTAGAGGCCATATTTTTCAACGGATCTTCATGAAATTTAGTCAGAATGTTCACCTTGATGATATCTAGGTCATGTTCAAAACTGGGTCACGTGCAGACAAAAACTAGGTCAGTAGGTCAAATAATAGAAAAACCTTGTGGCCTCTCTAGAGGCCATATTTTTCATGGGATCTGTATGAAAGTTGGTCTGAATGTTCATCTTGATGATATCTAGGTCAAGTTCGAAACTGGGTCAACTGCGGTCAAAAACTAGGTCAGTAGGTCTAAAAATAGAAAAACCTTGTGACCTCTCTAGAGGCCATACTATTGAATGGATCTTCATGAAAATTGGTCAGAATGTTCACCTTGATGATATCTAGGTCAAGTTTGAAAATGGGTCACGTGCTAATCAAAAACTAGGTCAGTAGGTCAAATAATAAAAAAACCTTGTGACCTCTCTAGAGGCCATATTTTTCATGGGATCTGTATGAAAGTTGATCTGAATGTTCATCTTGATGATATCTAGGTCAGGTTTGAAACTGGGTTAACTGCGGTCAAAAACTAGGTCAGTAGGTCTAAAAATAGAAAAACCTTGTGACCTCTCTAGAGGCCATACTTTGGAATGGATCTTCATGAAAATTGGTCAGAATATTCACCTTGATGATATCTAGGTCAAGTTTGAAACTGGGTCACATGCTAATCAAAAACTAGGTCAGTAGGTCAAATAATAAAAAGACCTTGTGACCTCTCTAGAGGCCATATTTTTCATGGGATCTGTATGAAAGTTGGTCTGAATGTTTATCTTGATGATATCCAGGTTAAGTTTGAAACTGGGTCAACTGCGGTCAAAAACTAGGTCAGTAGGTCAAATAATAGAAAAACCTTGTGACCTCTCTAGAGGCCATATTTTTCAATGGATCTTCATGAAAATTGGTCAGATTTTTTTTATCTTGATGATATCTAGGTCAAGTTCAAAACTGGGTCACATGAGCTCAAAGACTAGGTCACTATGTCAAATAATAGAAAAAATGACATCATACTCAAAACTGGGTCATGTGGGAACAGGTGAGCGATTCAGGACCATCATGGTCCACTTGTTGAAGTGATGCCATCTATAGAACATAGTTACAAAATTGTACATATTGAAAACACTTGAAGAGTGGTTACAGTTCTTATATTAGTCTAATGTTAATGTGCAAAGAATTAATTTTTTAGCTGACTCAAAAGTATGAAGAGTACCATTTTCATGCTAATGGAATGAAAACATTTTCATGCTAATGGAATGAAACAAAAACAACAAAAAAAACTTAACATTTGCGGTTATCTAATGTCTATATTTAAACTTTGATATAACTTAATTTTTATACATAGATAGTATTTCTAAACACCCACACATTCCTGAAATTACTACAGCACATGCGTTAACCACTGGAAAAGAGTTTTAATTGACAACATAGACCATTTTAGATGATGCTTGAGAGAATTTGCACATTTCATACTATCTCACAAACAGACTTAATCAAACCGAGTTTGCTATTTTCTATGCGTCCGAAGGAATCTTAGATCTGTCAACAGTTAGTATAGTCAAACTATGTTCGCTAGAGCTCGACGGGACAAGCAAAATCTGTTCGCGATATCAGTAGAACAAGCCCACGTGAAGTATACAATATAAAGACCTGACGGCGAGTTCGAGCTAAGAGTAGTAAGCGAATAATCTGAATTCGAGCAAACGAAGTTTGACTGTACTAGTCTTCATAAAATATGCGCGATAGATTTTTTACAGACAATCATACAGGCAATCAACCAGCCTTTTTGCAGTCTTTTGTTAGTCTAGAAACGGAAGTTTTAGAAACATGAGAAAGATAGCTTTCATAAATAAACAAAACATCAGAGCGTATGAAAAGTTAAGCTCATTCTGGAGAAATAACTTTAGTCGTTTTGAATTTTGCCAGTCTCAGATACAATAAATCTAAACAAAGTAATTTAATTTACTTCTCAAATTCATAATTATCAACGAAAAAATACAAGTTTATATTAAAAAGTAGCAAAAATGGCGAAAATCTGATGTTTATAACAAAAAATGCACTTATTGACCTTTGACCTTGTGCTGTGACCTTACTATGACCCCTAGAAGGTGACAGCCCCCCTGAAACTTTTCCAATTTTATTAAAGTTAACAATGAATATGGCTGTCGGGCATTAACAAAAAATGCCATCAAAGGCAATTTCTAGGCCTCTTTTTTGGATAAATAGGCAGACTAATTAAAATGGATTTGATTCAGACTTAAAATACTTGTTCCACCTTATCCACTTATCATGTGGGTCAGTAGGTCAGAGGGCAAGGTCATAGTAATCTCCAGACTGAGAATGATTTTACTAACAGCTGTTGTTTGAAAGCTTTTATCACCATCTTTCCTCATAATCGAAAATTTCATTTCATTGCATACATACTTTATATGTATAGAATAATTGTATTTCAATAATTGTGTAGATTTCTGTTTAGGAATGTTTAGTTGTTCATTACTCATACGCAGCTAGTATTTCAGGCTAGTCGTACGGACCCGGACTGTTATAGACTGCATACCCTAGTTGTACAGACCCTTACTGTTATAGACTGCATGCCCTAGTTGTACGGACCTGTACTGTTACAGATTGCGTGCTTTTGTAAAATCTTTTTTAGACTAAGTACCAGTATCTCAAAAATGATATGTCAGCTCAGATGGAGACATTTTATGCAATCAGGTCATGAAATAGCTGGTATATTATGATGATTCTGTCATTGAAGTGAATATATTTTCTTTTTTTAACTTATAACAGCTGTTCTTTGACTGAAACCTTTTATGCCTGCCATTACTATAGTCAATTTGTTTGACTGAATTATCTGACTTAATTCATTATATTGAATAAAAATATATGTTATTACTTTACTTTAAGGAACATTATATATCAAAAGAAGGAGCCAGTTGTTGAGAGAAAATGCTGCTGCTGCAGATGTAAGACAGGTTTCCAGATTTATTATTATAATAACAAAATAGATGTGGCAATCCTTGAACTTTTATCATAGAATTGAATTGTTTAGAAAAGTACCGGGATACCAGTAACAAGCAGTATACATGTAATAATTATACATTATACATTAATTCAAGGGCTGATAGGTAGAAATATAAACAAATGATTCTAATTTGTATGTAAGTAACAAAAAACATGAAGCAAATATTCTTTATTTTGTCACAAATGTTTCTTTACAGATGTGATTTAAAATTCAGATCTGAATTTGATGGGATCTCAAAAATATTTAACAGATGCTTTGATTCAGACATATTAGACTTTTAATGCTACCAAATATTCAGAAACTGTGTTACATGAATTCATGTTATATTCTTTCAGAAAGATCCTACTTTGAGACGAGACTATCTACATACCAGAGCCAGACTGCTCTCGGCTAAATATGGCAGTCCAGCTATCTCTGACCAAGGGTAAACTTTTTTTTTTTTTGAACATCAAAATAATTCTTCTCACCTCTTTTTTCAAATCAGTACCTATGGCATTCTTTATCTAAGTAAATTAACATAAAACAATATATTATTTCAATTCTAACACGTTACCAAGGACTTTAAAATACATCCTTGACGGCATTCATTAAATATTTGCACGTTTTCAATCGCTTTCTTTTCCAGCGCACCGCTATGCTGTTTGACGCTATGACGTAAAAATTGTGACGTCAGAACAGTGAATTGTTGTATAATAATTCACTGTTTTCAGCCTTCTTTGTTTAATAGGAAAATGAATTGGATCGTGTTAGAACATAAAACAATATATTGTTAACAAGATTTTTGTTTTGTTTTGTTCCACGGAGGAAAGCTTTGTAAAGCTTTGTGAATTATTTAGTGTTTATAAATACTTTCTGGTATGAACATATAAACTGTTTGTTTTCTAGGAGTATCAAAAGCCGGTCGTTCAGTTTTGGAGGCAGAAGTATTAGTAAATCTACTATCGAGGTGAGAAATAAGTTGCATGTGTCCTTGTGAACTGACACATCAAGGAACATTATTGTAGTTATTCTAAGATTCAATTTCATAAAATTACCAACCCGTGATAAGTTTTTTCAATTTATTCAATTGTAATAATATCCGTTAAACCAAAACATTATTCTAATTCAAACATAGTAGATTCATTTCAGATAATATGGAGTAAGATGGTCATGTCCGCGGTAGTTTCAATAGTTAACAGCTATTGAAATTGAAAAATTCTCATGCATGGAGACAACCAAGGGCGTATAATGAAGAAAACCAACCCCCGTTGCGCCCCCGATTATTTATACCTATCAAGCACACTCCTCTCGTGCTATGAAATAGTACCAGGTACCCCTTTGGTACCTTAATAGAACCATGTACTCCGTTAGTACCAAAATAACACCAGGTACCCCAATGGTACCATAATAACACCAGGTACCCCAATAGTACCATAATAACACCAGGTACCCCACTGGTACCAATATAGAACCACTAGCGCAACGTTTTGTAATTCCTACTACGAAATATTAATTCCTATTAAAACGGGGGAGTTATTATAAGAACGGCAAGCCCTTTTCGCTCTGGCCAGTTCTTAAACCCAACCTAGTCCCAAAAAACTATAATGTTTTAGCCACACGAGGCCAATGCCTTCAAAGTTAACAGCTCTGATAGGCTTGGACACTCATGTGTATGCAAAAAAAGAGTTTAAATATGATATTTAATGCCCCTGTTCATATCTTATACCCTCGATCGCCTCCAAGCATAAGAATTTTCCGCCACAAAATGAAAATAACATAAGATTTCTTAATACATGTATTTTTATTTCCCCAAAATTCTTTATAAAGTAGTTAAAAGGCATTCATGGATTGAATCTAGATAAAAATGTATGCCGACCTCTGACAAGTGGACTCCGCGGAACGGTAGAAACCTGGAGTTTGTGTTGTAATGTCTACTGTTAACGTTTTTGTTGCTTTTTTCCTTCCAAATTGATTTATTCGTTTTCTCTTTTTCTCAATGTTTTTAATATAGTTTTCATGGACTCCCCAGTTTATCCTTTATAAAATGTCAATCCACAGAACAGTAACCTCTGGGAAAGCTCGATGTAAATAGTCAAAGGCATCTTTTATGATTTGGAAAATGCACTTTAAAGAATGTTTCGTGACGTCATTTCCCCCAAATGAATAATAATCACCTTTGGCGGGTGTCGGAATATTGAAGGCAGCTGTAGGGCGTGAGTAAAGGACTCGAAACTCATCCCTCTCTTGCACCACCACGCAGCTGTTATATTTTGCAACTTAAAGTTTTCCATTCCAATGTCAAATGCTGTGCAGCCGGCCCAATAAGGGATGGAATCCCCGATGACCCATATGTCTGTAAAGAAAATTAATGTTTTTTTTTTTTTTTTTTTTTATATTATTTAAAAGTTTAATTTCTGATATAAGAATTTAGTGCAGAAGATCGCCATCTCCCTAACCTCATTATCGCAGCATCCGGTATTCCCAGGCTAGCTAACTGCGTAGCTCTACCTATACGGAAGCTGTGAGTCTGGAAATGACCAGAGCTGTATTTTGAACGGTATAAACACTTTTTTAGTATTGCTGAAAACTGGTATCTTGTGACAGGAGAACCGTTTACATGAGTGAATAAAGGACCTTGCTGCTTCTGTTTAGCCCTAATGTAAACTTTAAGTGCACAGACCGGGCATACTATTGGATTATCCTCACATGGGATTTTAAGTACAGCAGGTTTGCCTCGCTGGTTTGTTTTAAATTTGAACATAGTTATTCATACGGCATTGCCTATGTTGACAAATTTAACGTCACACATTTCTAAGATTTTATTCTGTGACCTTGTGGCAACTAATTCGCCCACTCTAAACAATCCGAAGTATGCTAAACAAAACATTGCTTTAAATAATCGTGCTTCGTATTCATTCAAACAAATAGATGGCAACAACTGACAAATTTCCTCTAGCATATGAAGGGTAATAGGGGCCCTCTTGTCTAATGACGGACGACTTCTGTGACAGCCTTCAAGTATCTTTTTTATAACAAACGTCTGTGAAATATCGTTCCAGTTATTTAATTTGTGAATAAATGATAGACCTGATATGTACGTAGAAATTGTATTTGCCGAACAATTTTTCTCGAAACAATACGCAATGAATAGCGTCACGTGATTAAGAGGCACTGGCCAAATATTTACGAGCATGTAGCGTTTCCGAAATAGTTGAAACATATTTAATGCTGTCTTGTATGTATATTGTGTATTTTTTGCTATCCCTGCATGAACCAATTGTTCACATCTGTTTTGAAGATACTCCAAAGAAAACTCGGTACAGGTGTTGGGTTCGGGTCTGCGTTCGGTGCCAATGTTTTGAACCGTGAAAACTGAAAACGAGACAACGCATCAGTTATATCATTTTTTGTACCGGGAATGTGCGATGCTTTAATAAGGCAATTACATTGCAGACACTTTATCGTTAGTATTCTCAATAAAGAAAGTACTGACGCGGACTTGGAGGTCATTGTGTTTAGTATATGTACGACCGCCTGATTGTCACAGTGAAAACGGATTTTCTTGTTCCTAAGATGATCCCCCCAAATGAAAAGGGCGGCAACAATGGGAAATAGCTCTAGCGTAGTTATATCCCTTGTGAGACCACTCTTGTGCCATTCAACCGGCCATTTTGCATGACACCAGTGCCCTTTAAACCAGATACCGAAGCCAACACCACCTGCACTGTCTGTGTGAAATTGCTCATCATCATTAGATACCCAAAACCTGTCGTGAAACACTGATATTCCATTACATTGTTTAAAGAACTGTAACCACATTTTTAGATCTAGTTTGATCTCTTTATTAACTCGGACATGATGGTAAGATTGTTTTACACCGCAAGTAGCGTTTATCAGCCTTCTACAAAATGGTCTGCCGACGGCGATAGCGCGGCAACAGAAGTTTAATGACCCAATCAAGGACTGAATTTCTTTTAATGTTACTGACTTTTTTGACAAAACGATTTCAATTTTTTGAACTACTTCCGTAATTTTTGTGAGCGGGATTCGAACTTCCATTTTTTAAGAATCTAATTCTAAACCTAAGAATATGATTACTTGTGTTGGGCCTTCGGTCTTCTCGTCGGCAAGCGGCACACCTAGAACTTGCATGACTGACTGAAATATCTGCATGACTGCTTTACAAACGTTTTCCTTATTTTCACCGCCTAAAAAGTCATCAAGATAATGTATAATGTGTCTTGATTGCGTTTTTGTTTTTGCACAAAATTCTAAAAAAGTAGAAAAAATTTCAAAAAGACTCGGAGAAATACTGCAGCCAAATGGTAAAGCTTTATCGAAATAGATCTTGTCCTTGAACTTGAACCCTAATAGCTCATAATCGTCGGGATGAATAGGTAACAACCTGAACGCATTTTTTATGTCCATTTTAAATAGATAACAGTTTTTGCCTAAATCTTGAATCATTTGAATCGCTTCATCGAACTCTGTGTATTTAACGGAGCATAGTTTTGGGTCAATGAAATCATTTATGGAGTGGCATTCTGGATATGATAAGTGGTGTATTAACCTATATTCGCCAGGCGTTTTCTTGGGAATAACACCAATTGGTGAAATTTGAATGTTTTTTAAAGGACTGCTATCGAATGGACCGCTAACTCGGCCAGCGTCAACTTCTTTTTGAATTTTACGTTGTGCCACTTCCGATAATTGATAAATGGATTTGAGATTTTTTGACGTACGAGCTATACAAGGGCCTGTGAAATTTATACTGAATCCATATTTAAAACCATTCAAAATGATGTCAGCATCAGGGGATTTATATTTTTTCAGCCAAAATTCTAAAGCTTGGATTTTTATTGGTGAATTAGCTAAATTGATGTGTTTTTGCACTACAGGTTGGTTCTCAATTTTTTCTTGCGCCTCGGCGACTGCTGGGGTAGCTGCGCTGGCCGCTCCATGACCCACGACCCCGAAAGGAATTACCAAAATTTGCATGGTCTCCAGAATTTACGTTCGATGACGTTTGTTGAGCGGTTTGAGGTTTTGAACCTATATTGCAGTCAAGAATTGTATGAGAACGACCGCAGTGATAACAAACATGCTTGAATTTGCAATTTTGCCAGTTGCATGTTCCTTTATTGAAGGGTAAACAAATATTTGCCGGCTTTTGTGCAACCATGAATTGTTTTGAAGGTTCATATCCAAGTGGCATACACCTTATCCAAAGATCATGGTTGATTATAGCCCACGACGACGGAACTATTGATAGGCGCATGCGAAATTGTTAATCGTATACTTTCCAAAATTTTCCACCGTGACGCGACGCACACTCACGGATTATGAAAATGTACTGTAAAAGCTCGTGGATTTTATTTGGATGAGCTGTTAAATATACGGACATGTATATTATAAAAGCATCTGTCCAACGTTCTATTGAACCGATATCATCTCTACATTCGTTAGGACGGCATTCTATCGTGCCGTTATTTGATAATCTCAAAGTACTACCGGAGGTAAATTCGGCAAGATCCACCGCACCCTTCAAAAGTAAAGATAAATTCACAAATTCACCTTTACAAATTTTTTGTTTTAAACTGGCGGGAACGTGCAGAGCAATATCATCTTGAGCTAAGCGTGTAATGTTATTACCTTGTAAACACAAATTGTCAGAATTTGATGTTAGGTCGAATACCGACCTCATGTACGTTTCGTCGCTATTATAAGCTTGTTGTTGCTCACTGTTGATAAAACTTTGGTTCGGATTCGACCTGTCACTGACGGTCGCAGTGTTTTCTGACGGGTTAGCGTTTTCATGACCGCTAGGCTTATCAACATTATCATTTTCTCTATTTTGAATATCATGCGATATTTGAGAGGCCCGAATAATTTGTTCAAAATCGATTAAATTACCTGAATCGGGTTCTGTTCCGTCGTCCATGGCTGGTCGTCGGCGTTTCTCCCGACCGGCTCCACTACTCGAGGGCTCTGCCATCTCTGCTCTGGGCCGTTTTCTTGGGCCTTGATTCGCTTCTGCCTGCCCTGTTCCCTCCTGTGCCATGGCCCCGGGTCTGCTTCTCAAATTTCTCCGTTTTCCTCTCCCTCTATCCGGCATTGCTATTGACTTAATTTACGTTGTTTCGACTTCTGAACAAATCGGTTGTGCGCGACAACGTGGCGGTCACATGACCTTTTATACCAGTTTCTATCCCATGAGATATCGCGTGGATAACCATGGAAACGATCTAAGCGTCGCTTGAAATATATATATCATCCGTATACATGTGATAACCGATTCAGAAAGAAATTGTACCAGAATAAATTAGATTAATCGAGAATATTAATCCTTAATATTTTCAATCCATTCAATGAAATTCATAAATTCATATTTGAAATTATGAACAATTACTTCATAGTGTCTTTGTAAACATAAAATTGTGTTAGGTTTAAAACAGTGCACACATAATATAAGTATACCTCTGCAAAGTATAAATACATACTGCCACTAAAAAAACTGCAAGTTTTCAAATGAATAACTATTAGCCTTGAGATTTGTTTTGAATTTAGCTCTACAAATACAGTAAGTTTATATATTTTATAGTCAAGTTAAATAAATTTGATGACGATTTCTGACTGTTAAAGACAGTGTCTAAAAACAAGCTATTTTTGTGAGTTGAATGTCTTTAAAAAGATCATTTTTTTGTGTGTGATATTTATGCAGTAAGGTATTATTATAGAGCCTTGATCCCAAGCTCACTGATACAAGAAAGTATCATAGACGGCAGCGTAGCAGCGGCAGTGTCAAGTTCAATCTCGATGGACCAATGAAAAGAGTTTATGACAGTATAGAAGTTGTACCAACCAAAGAAGCAGAGGCTAGCAGGTAAGAGCAGGGGTTGTAGTTCAGTGGTAACACTGTATGAAACCAGAGGTTGTGAGTCCCTGCTTCTCCACCTAATAGGTACCTAACATTTGGATAAGAGTACCGTGTATGATTGCTTTACACTAGGCATGCTAAAGTACCTGAAGCCATAAGGGGATAAGAGTAATCTAGGGTTTTGATCATTCTGAACATAGAATATATAAGTAAAGCAGACTGGGACTGCATGAATTGCTTGAGTGAGCCCGGGTGCTCAAGTTCTTGGTGCTCAGACAAGTCATGTTTCATGGTGATGTAAACTTGACACTGATTTCAGTGGTGTAGCTTTACAGAAAAAATATCTGAAAGATTGCAGTAATCAGAATATTATAAAATATTGGTATAATAGGCCTTCTAAGGTATAACCTGTAGTTCTATCATTAACCCTTACCCTGCTAAATTTCTATAATAAACTTGTCCATCTTTAAATTTTGACTGTACCATTAGCTGTTAAAAGGGATGCAGGGGTGCTTACCAAAAAGATACTGACTGAATGGCGAACAGTGCAGATCTAGATCAGACTGCAAGGATGTGCAGGCTGATCATGATCTACACTGGTTGCAAAGGCAGAATCAGTCATGTCCAGCATGATAAGGGTTAAACATATCTGAAAAAAGCTTATATCAATCTGAGAGTTCTAAATTCCAACTTTTGTGGTAAGTTACTAAGAAGTCATACATGTACCAGTGCATACTTTCGTCAAAAATCCAAAATTAGATGAAGTTGTAAAGTTTGCTGCAGTTGCTGAAATTTTGACAGTGTGAGTTTGCAAGTTTTAAAACAGGATTTTGTCTAAGTCTTTGAACTGCAGAGATATGGTTAGTGGTAGCTCTGAGGTTTAATATTCCTGTTGATATTAGAGGTGCACATGGTAGCTGTACAGAAAATATTTTTGTCCAATGTTGCTGTATACAAGTTATACATTAATTAGGTGAACCTTCTTTATGAATAGCAGTCCATAGACAATTTTCAAACTTGACAAAATTTTATGTAAAGTTTCATGTTGCTTGATCTAACTTAAAGTTATTTGTGCCTTTTACCTAATGGTTTTGGTTGTTAATGTTTTGATGCAAGAACTTTAATGATTTATATGTTTTATAGAGCAATGGCTGGTGGGAAGTCTGTATCAGAGAATTATGCATTTGCTGGCATGCACCATATCTTTGATCAACATACAGATGCAGGTAAATTTGTGGGGAGGTTGGGGGGGGGGGCTGTGTTTATGAGGGGTGAGATTTATATGCCACATGGGTTTTTCTTAAAAATACTTAATTGTATTGAAACATGGACATAAGTTGAACAAAAAATTCTCTTCTTGCATTGGAATTAAAACCATCAACAGTTTGCTTTCCATTATTAAACAGTTTTGGATCTATTAAAAGACTTTCTTCAGATGCCCATTTTAGAAGTTTGATGTTTTATGTCTGTTTATCATTTTTATACACCCGTCTCTGAAAGTGCGGGGCATGTTATGTGAACACCCGTGGTGGCGGGCGGGTGGCGTCCACTGCATGTCTGCTCTTTAAGTCGAACAGTTTTCATCGGATCTTCACCAAACTTGCTGACAATGTTTGTGGGCATAATATCTCGGCCATGTTGGATAAACAGCCAAATCGTCCCAGGCACTCTTGAATTATGGCCCTTGAATTACTCGAAAAACAGCGAATTTAGACTTGTCTGCTCTCTAAGTTGAACAGTTTTCATCTGATCTTCACCGAACTTGCTGACAATGTTTGTGGGCATAATATCTCGGCCAAGTACGATAACCAGCCAAATCGACTTAGGCACTCTTGGATTATGGCCAAGTTTTCATCCGATCTTCACCAAACTTGCTGACAATTTTTGGGGGCATAATATCTCGGCCAAGTATGATAAACACCCAAATCGCCCCAAGCACTCTTGGATTATGCCCCTTGAATTAGGCCAAGTTCGATGATGGGCGTATTTTGTGACATTCTGGCACTCTTGTTCCAGTTTGTCATTTATTTCCAGTATCAAGTGTAAAGTTTGCCATTTCTTTGCAGTAACAAGTGTAAAGTTTGCCATGTCTTTGCAGTAACAAGTGTAAAGTTTGCCATGTCTTTGCAGTAACAAGTGTAAAGTTTGCCATTTCTTTGCAGTAACAAGTGTAAAGTTTGCCATTTCTTTGCAGTAACAAGTGTAAAGTTTGCCATGTCTTTGCAGTAACAAGTGTAAAGTTTGCCATGTCTTTGCAGTAACAAGTGTAAAGTTTGCCATGTCTTTGCAGTAACAAGTGTAAAGTTTGCCATTTCTTTGCAGTAACAAGTGTAAAGTTTGCCATTTCTTTGCAGTAACAAGTGTAAAGTTTGCCATTTCTTTGCAGTAACAAGTGTAAAGTTTGTCATGTCTTTGCAGTAACAAGTGTAAAGTTTGCCATGTCTTTGCAGTAACAAGTGTAAAGTTTGCCATTTCTTTGCAGTAACAAGTGTAAAGTTTGCCAATGATGATAAGAGTCGAGTTGCATGTTCCTCTGTGGATGGTACTCTGTCAGTATGCCAGGTGATACCCCCTCCTGCCACAGTGATCTGTATGCTGAAAGGCCACTCTGATGCTGTCTCTGGTATGTATGTAATAATTTCTTAAGATAATCAGTGTCAGGTATAATATTAATTGAATGTTTTGATTTTTAATTACTAGTATGTCTGTTGTAGAAATGCCTTACTGCTAGAAATTGCATATACTGTGAAATCATTAATATTTGTGTGGGACTACTTTTCTTGGATTTCTGGTTTGTGTCAATATCAAAAATATATATCTCAATGTTTAAATAAAATCCCATTCATTTCATGTTTAAAAGTTGAAATCCATGGATTTATATCCCATGAAACAGCCCTTTTATCGAAAACCAAGAAATATTATGCCTGTGAAATTAAACAGTTTCACAGTAGCCTTTTTCAAGTACTGTACAGAATAAAGAGATTGTAATCCTAGCATTTTCTTGACTTTAAAAAAAGCAATGACACAAAGATTTTTGTTCTTACAGATTTTTTTCAAACTTTTCTGGAGAAACTTAGGCCAACTAGTTTTTCTCCTTTGCATTTTGCACAGTAAAGGTAAGAGACATCCAGAGAAAATAGGACAGCAACCAGATTTAATAATATAATAAGATAAAATCAGCAGTTAGGCCTTGCCCACATTAAGATGGCATAGTGCCTTTACTCTACATTATGTGTACATGTAGTGTACCCAGATAACAGTTTTTCATATTTTGATATCTTTCACAGATTTTCAGTGGTCATTGTCAAATGACATTATCTTGTCTGTGTCATTTGATGGCACGGCTAGACTGTGGAATGTGGCATCAGGAGAATGTATACGTACCATCAAAGATATCACAGGGGCGGAGCTACATTCATGTCTCTTTCATCCATTGAATAATAACATGTTTGTTGTATCCTTTATACTTATGCTTACATGCACCGTGTAGGATAGGTGAAGGGGTTGAAGGTTCAATCCAGTGAAGAGGCACTCATTCTTCATGCCAGTATAGCATTGACAGTGTTTATCATCCTTCGACTTTGAGAAGTATTGATAAGTCTGACATTGTTAAAAAAAACAAGTTCACCCTTTTCAGACTTTTGTTACATTACTGAAAATGTATAAAACAATATTGAAATCTGCTGGCACTCTTGACTTATATTGAGTTATTGGCATCAGAAAGTTGAAATGCATAAGTTAAAGCTTATTCATGAATAGAATTGAAGATTGGCTAAACATTTTAGGGTTTAAAGTTTCTGGGTTGATTTTCTGCAACCAGTACACATGTACTTTATTAGTGCTGCTGTTTGTATGGATTAGTTAGATTTAGTCAGAATTAGGACCAAATCTGGCCATTAACAGAAAAAATATTTGTATTTATAAATGGAATCATATACTTGTACATATAAAATAAAATGTTTTAGGTTTATTAGGTGAATTTAAAAATGATTAATATGCTTATGTATACATTTTCCTTAACATTGTACTAGACGGGGAACAGTAAATGTTTTGTACAGATCATCAATGTTTCTACAGGGAAAGGTTATAAGGTATGTTATCTTACTGAAGATTGGCTGTGGTTTATAATTGAGCCGCACCATGAGAAAACCAACATAGTGGCTTTGCGACCAGCAAGAATCCATGCTGTTCACTAACGGTTTCTCTAATTGTTATAGGCTTTGAAAGCAAACAGCTTTGATCCTGACCAGACTGCGTGGATGCGCAAGCTGGTCTGGATCCATGCTGGTCGCAAACGCACTATGTTGGTTTTCTCAGGGTGCAGCTCATATGTTTCTATCATATGATTCGCATGTTTCCACACTAGGTACATTTTCTTCAACATTCTGAGTGAAAAACTTGCAAATTAAATTTATTCAATTTACAGTAATTTTATATATAAATTTTTGCAAATATCATGGGATCTCCTTTAACTTGAAAGAAAAGTAGAACTTACAGTCAGATCAATATTTTCAAGTGAGTATTTCTCAATCGGTATTTTATAAAAATATAACATGACATTGAAAATTTGAATTTTGCGTTTTTGAGTCTACACCCTTTAGAAACTCAAAATGTTTTAAACTTACTGAATATGTACTGCTGCATAAATTGCATTGTTTAGTGTATATGACTGAGTACAAAGTTTGGATTAATAGCATTGATGGCTGTATGTTATTGCCTATGTTTTGGTCAAAATTAAATCACAGTGCCTACTATTAATTTAATCTTAATTATACATGTACAAAATATGTACAGTATATGCTTTTAGGCGCAATAGGTCGAATATAATGGTTGCAGTGACCATTCATACAACAAAAACTTAAAATAAAACTTTCACAATTTTCATTGAATATAATTATGAAAATGTGATGATAATGCTTGATAATGCTCTTTATTATCAAATTAAATTTGCTTTTTGTTCTTTTTTAGCTCACCTGAACTGAAGGTTCAGGGTGAGCTATTAGTATAGGGTGGATGGTCTGGCGTCCATCATCCACATTTTTACTTAAACATCTTCTCCTCTGAAACTACTGGTCAGAAAAACACAAAATTTGGTCTGTAGCATCCTGGTGAGGTCCTCTATCAAGTTTGTTCAAATGGGGGCATTTGGCCCCTTTTACGGGCCACTAGAGCTAAAAATAGAACAACTTCTTCTCATGAACTGCTTGATGGATCTTCATCAAACTTGGTCTGTAGCATCATTATAAGGTCCTCTCCCAAATTTGTTCAAATGAGGGCACTTGGCCCCTTTTAGGGGCCGCTACAGCTAAAAATAGAAAAACCTTTAAACCACTTCTTTTCATGAACCGCTTGATAGGTCTTCATCAAACTCGGTCTGTAGCATCATTATAAGGTCCTCTTTCAACTTTGTTCAAATTGGGCACTTAGCCCCTTTAAGGGACCGCTAGAGCTAAAAATAGAAAAACCTTTAAACGACTTCTTCTTATGAACCGCTTGATGGATTTTCATCAAATTTGGTCTGTAGCATCATTATAAGGTCCTCTTCCAAATTTGTTCAAATGCAGGCACTTAGTCCCTTTTAGGGGCTGCTAGAGCTAAAAATAGAAATACATTTAAACGACTTCTTAACATGAACCGCTTGATTGATCTTCATCAAACTTAGTCTTTAGCATCAATATATGGTCCTCTATCAAATTTGTTCAAATGGGGCACTTGGCCCCTTTTAGGGGCCGCTAGAGCTAAAAATAGAAATACGTTTAAACGACTTCTTCTCATGAACCGCTTGATGGATCTTCATCAAACTTGGTTTGTAGCATTGTTATATGGTCCTCTTCCAAATTTGTTCAAATGGGGGCACTTGGCCCTTTTTAGGGGTCGCTATAGCTAAAAATAGAAAAAACCTTTAAACGACTTCTTCTCATGAACCGCTTAATGGATCTTCATCAAACTTGGTCTGTAGCATCATTATAAGGTCCTCTCACAAATTTATTCAAATGGGGGCACTTGGACCCTTTTAGGGGCTGCTAGAGCTAAAAATAGAAATACATTTAAACGACTTCTTATCATGAACTTCATCAAACTTTGTCTGTAGCAACATTATATGGTCCTCTCCAAAGTTTGTCAAAATGGGGGCATTTGGCCCCTTTTAGGGGCCACTAGAGCTGAAAATAGAAAAACCTTTAAGGTAGTTCTGCACGTTTGATAAACCAGAAATGATTGCATAACGTCATTTATCCGGAAAACGTGGAATAAAGCCTGGATTCGGCGTACGGAAATGAAAATCATTATATGAATTAATAACAACCTATGAGTAAATTTATTACAATGGCACTGTTACTGTCTTTCTAAAGTTAATTTATGATATTAAAACATCCTACATGTTAAAAATTCAAAATACAGTCGAGACTGTTTTAAGAGACCGACTTTGGGAAGCAGCGAAAAAGGTCACATATGACAGGGAGTCTCTTAAAACAGTCTCACTTAACAGGATGACGCTGGTTTCATATATTTTTCCAATTAAAGTACATGAATATCGGATACTTATATATTGGCCTCTTTTAAGGTAGGAGTGGAAAATGATTAAATACTATTTCTTTAATTGCATATTGATAAAATATAAATTTCAAATAATTTGCATCATTCGTATGATGTTGATAAAACAAATTTAAGCTCATGATCTGGCAAGAAAATAAAAAAGAGCAGTAAAATATAAATGTTCCATTTGAACTATTTACACACTGCTCATGAGGCTTATGATATTTATATTTTTGTGTACTGATTGTTCATTGACATTTATTCGATTATTGACTGCATCTTTAATCTGTGTTTACTTCGTCGTTTCCTGTTAAATACCGCCATATTTTTGTTTTACCAGGAATAAAGTTAATTTATGCACCGACTCCGAATTCTTCAGCGACTTTATACGCTGGTTTTCCCTAATCAAGCAATTCAAGTGCCTTAACACGCTGTTCTAATGTCAAAACAGTTCTTTATTATGTTTTTCCTCAGCTATTTTTTGTAAACAAATAAGTTCTCGTCTCAAACAACTTCACGCGAGATAAAGAACGGTAACTCTATCGTGTAAAGTCTTGCGAGGGAGCGTCTCAAAGTCGCTGAAAACAACTTCACGCGAGATAAAGAACGGTAACTCTATCGTGTAAAGTCTTGCGAGGGAGCGTCTCAAAGTCGCTGAAAACGTTCTAAATATCGATTCGGGAGCCTGATTTCACAGTCGCTTGTCGCGTAAGGCAGGGGGTTGCTTAATTCAGACTCTTTTAATAGTAAATTGCGTCCGGAGCATAAAATAGGGTCGCATATGACAGGGAGTCGCTAAATTCAGGGAGTCGTTAAGGCAGTCTCGACTGTAATGCCTTAAAAAATAGCGTGAAAAGTGCGGTTCACTTTCATCATGATAAAATATCTCAGAATTAAGCACATGGACCTATACATTTTATTTCACCACATTACAGGCAATATGTTTATTTACAACTGTGGGAAGTTTCATTAAATTCTACATTGTAGAAAAATTTCTACTCACGAAAATGTTACGAAAGTTATGATTTTCCCATAGACTTCCATTATGAAAAATTGCGTGAGGTCTAATTTTTTCAAATCAGTTTAGCAAAAAATCAAGCACATGACCCTACCTTTTTTATTTGCTGAATTTTCTAGGTATATTCTGAAGTTTTGAAAAATCAAAGTTTAATCAAATTCTACATTGTAGAAAAAATTTCGATCCAAAAGTGCACAACTACCTTAAACAACATCTTCTCATGAACCGTTTGATGGCTTTTCATCAAACTTGGTCTGTAGCATCATTATAAGATCCTTTCTCAATTTTATTCAAATGGGGGCACTTGGCCCCTTTTAGGGGCTGTTAGGGCTAAAAATAGAAATACCTTGAAATGACTTCTTCCCATGAACCGCTTGATGGATCTTCATCAAACTTGGTCAGAAGCATCATTATATGGTCCTCTCCCAAATTTATTCAAATGGGGGCACTTGGCCCCTTTAAGGGGCCACTAGAGCTAAAAATAGAAATACCTTTAAACAACTTCTTACTATACACTTCTTGATGGATCTTCATTAAACTTGGTCTGTGGCATCATTATATGGTCCTCTCCCAATTTTGTTCAAATAGGGGCACTTGGCCCCTTTTAGGTGCAGCTAGAGCTAAAAATAGAAATACCTTTTAAACAACTTCTTCTCATGAACTGCTTGATGGGTCTTCATCAAACTTGGTATGTAGCATAATTATATGGTCCTCTCCCAAGTTTCTTCAAATGGGGTCACTTGGCCCCTTTCAGGGCTTTTTACTAGAGCTAAAAATAGAAATACTTTTAGAAGTCTTTTTTAATTTAAAGATTTTATTTTTTTTTTAAATTCTTTTTTGAATTTAATATTTTGTCACAAGCAAGATCTAATTAGGTCAAAGTAGGCCTCAGGAGAGCGACTTAGGCCCACTTGGGCCTCTTGTTTACATTTTTGCATCCTTGATAGTATAAGCTGTAACTGAATTCATAACAAAATTTTGCAGTGGTTAGATAACAACAGTTAGAGTATAGTTGATGGTGACTGTATAAATGGATATTAGTGAGTCAAAAAAGTTTATGATTTTCAAGTGCCAGATGTTTCTCAAGATGAAATGTTTGCAAATTGCCTAAAACTGAAGTGCCATTGTTCAGTTTAGTTTACTTGACTGCAACAATATGCCATCGTGAATGTGGAAATTTACAAATGCAGATATTTTCACAATGTGTTTTAATTCGCAAAAATTGCGAACATTTCCATGTCACAAACTTTTCCACTTATACAATATTTATATAACTTACCATACATTAGTGTTTGTTCTTTATATTTTAGGGGGGAAGCTGTAAGATTACAGGTATGGCAATGTCATTGGCCTTCGACCCAACAGGCAGAACACTGTGGGTAGGTGATGATAAAGGGTCACTGTCATCATTCAATGTAGATCTGACTAATGGAAAACTTATCAGAACCAGAAGGTATGTCATGTTCTGGTATCCTTGCTGAATACTTTCTTCAGTTTACATTTGATCAAATGTTTAATTATACAGTATTACCTAGATCTTTCATTTACCTGACTTTTTACTTCTTGGAAAGACTTTGATACCAATACTGACAGTGTAGAAGTTGGAAGCTAAATCTTGCAGCTTATTTTAAACAGTCGAGTCACTATCAATAAATTTGATTGAGAATGATGATAAATTTAAACGAATACCAATCTAGGATTAAAGGCTAGCTAAACAATCATGATTTTGTTATGTAGTGGTTCTGGATCTTCAGAAAACAGTAAGTCATAGCATAACATCATATATCTGAATAACATTGAGTAAAGCCTGGATCCAGTATGCACAAACATTAATCATACTAGAAATAAAAGGCGGCCCACGTGTGTGCATTGTAACTATATTTCTAAATTTCAAATATAGTTATAAAAATGTTGATAATAGAAACTCTTTTAACAAGATTATAATTTAACCTTACAATCTGTGAGTCCCTTTAATCAGGCAAATATTGTCAAAATAAACACAGGTCTGTATATTTTGTTGGACCAGATAATTGCAAATACGTAAATTGTGAAAAGTTTCATTAAAATCTAGGTTGTAGAAATTGTTCTTTATACAAAAATGTTATCAGAATTGTGATTTTCCTATAGACTTCCATTATGTGAACAGAATTAATGAGGCCACAAAAAGAACATTACCATATACCTTTTATTGGCCAAATGTTCTTAGTTTATCCAGAAGTGTTGAAAAAGTCTACATAGTAGAAGAAAGGAGAAAAACTACCTTACTAAACACATCATCACATATATTAAAAGTTTCAATAGAACCTGCATTGATGAGAAAATAAGCTGACATGAATAATTACAGGGTTTCTGTATGTGAGGGCCATGCTATAACAAGTATATGTGCACGTGCCTGGGTGAGCAGGGAGGCACGAGAACCTTCACTTCTAGTCAACTGTGCTGTCAACTCCTTGTGCTTGTTTAGGTATGATTTTGTTTGATTAGTTTCTAAATATTTAGCCTGCCCCTTCAAGCAAAAATACAGTCAGTTGTCAAGTGGTTAGATTCCAGCATGTGTTTTAGATCTGGTTGTCGTCGACAAAAAGGAACGTGTTCTTAAGCGTTTCATAATCAGTCTAATTTTGAAATCACTATGCAGGATGAAATGATTAGAGTTGTATCATAGAATTTTGATGAAAAAAAAACAAAACAGTTTTCCATTTACAGACAAATAGTAACAGGATTGAACTGGTTCACACCCGTTAACCGGTTCCAAGCAAAACAGTTCGTGGCGGACAAAACAGTTCACCAATATTTTTGCCGGTATCTGCATTGGGGTAAGTATTCTCCATCCAAGGATCGGTTGGTGCAAAATATGTTAAAGATTTTTTATTTCTGTAAAAAATAGCATGAAAGAAGAACATGCCATGTGCTTCCCGTTTAAAAGTAACCTATATCTAGTAAGTTAGGACAAGTTAAAAGTGTAATTTTGTTGAACAAATGTGAAAACGAAAGTTTATGGCGGTCTATTTAATTCACTTTTCAACTTAGGTCTATTGTATTAACGTCAACCTTTAAAATAATGTTTGCCCTGAATATTGTCCAATTTTTAAGCGACAAAACGAAATATTCAATGAGTTACAGACATTAAAACATGACGTGGTCTAAAAAAAGTGTGGCGTCATTGCACAGCTCAAAATTATTTGTGTGGCGAGCAAGAGCAGTCCTGTGTCTTTTTTATTTTACTTTAATGAATGGTCTAAATAGTGATATCAAGCTTGTTACTCATTGTAATCTGACAAAAACAAATGGTACTAGCTCAGCAATGTTCAAAAATACAGCGAAGATGTCATGAAGCAATTCTTATGCATATAGTGATGTAAAATATGCGTATAATGATTATACACATCGTCAGTCCATAGTTGGCACTATTTAACCAGCACATGTATTTTGTAAAAAGAACATATTTTTGGATTTTCATGTTATTGCCATGCCGATTAATAATATCATATATTTACTGATTAACTCGGGCTTGTTAGTGGATAATCATTTGTATTTGCCGGAGGTCTGAATGCAACCACTCCATAAATAGTTTATAAGAGACACCAGAAATAGATTTTCAAGTTTAAGTGAATACGGAACACTGTTTGTTTATTTGTTGGTTCCGGGTGTAGCGTCATTTCTCGACAGTATTTCAGTTATTCAATGACGGGCCTAACGTATGGTGATCCTGTGTTTTGTACCGGAACTACCCTGTTCACCACAAAAACTACTGCCAACCTTTCCCCATGAATCTGATTTTAGAACATTGTCTTCTATTAAATAGTTACAGAGAACAAAAGTTCCTTCCGGGTACTGAAACTCAAACTCACAACCTTATGATGTATAGCTTTCCCTGTTGATCTAAGCTAGTGACCTTTCTTCGAAATATGGACTGGTTATCTATATAAGGAGTCTTGTAATTTAACAAGTCTAATTATCCCATCAGCTACCAAATTTTCCCAATTTTTATTCACTTATTGGATCAATATGCTAGGTAATAGATTTCCTACTAGTGATTCAACAAAGAAACTTATTGACCTCCTTATTGATTAAGTTATTGCTTTCATTGCGTCCATTACTACAAAACGTAAATTCATCAGAAGTTCAATAAATGACCTGTAACATATACACATAATAACAAAAGTCATTACATGTATATGACTATTTCAATATATCACCTGTTCATAGTTTGTTATATTGACCGGTCTATAGTTCCACAATAAATTTTGCTGGGCTATAGTCAACTAGAAGAAAAACAACACGAAAATCTTTTTGTTAAAGTAATGAAATAAAACACTCATTGAATGGCTAGTCGGTAAATAATTAAAACCACTGAGCCATTTTATAAGTGCATACAATTGTCATGCACTGTATGGCTATTACAGAGGTGCCGAATTAACTGGCTATAAATGTCAGCTATTGCATTGCAGTAGTAGCACAGGCACATATGCATTGTGATCCTGAAAGAAATATCACAAATGATAAAATAAAGTAAGTGGAACATTCCTAAATGGAAAGGCATCACATCAAACTATCATACCACTGCAAACATAATTTAAAAATGTAGGAAGACGTGTTGATGATTGTTAGGCGGTTGTGTGACTAATGTATGCTTTGACTTACATCTGTTTGTTAATAAAAATTAGTGTAAATTGCTGTTGTCTGATTAAAAACGTTATTGTTTTAAGACTTATGAGCTTGATATCACTATTTAGACCATTTATTAAAGTAAAATAAAAAAAAAGACACAGGACTGCTCTTGCTCGCCACTCAAATAATTTTGAGCTGTGCAATGCCGCCACACTTATTTTCGACCATGTCATGTTTGAATGTCTATAACTCATTGAATATTGCGTTTTGTCGCTTAAAAATTTGACAATATTCAGGGCAAACATTATTTTAAAGGTTGGCGTTAATACAATAGACCTAAGTTGAAAAGTGAATTAAATATACCGCGATAAACTTTCGTTTTCGTATTTTTTCAACAAAATCACACTTTTAACTCGTCCTAACTTACTAGATATAGGTTACTTTTAAACAGGAAGCACATGGCATGTTCTTCGTTCATGCTACTTTTTACAGAAATAAAAATCTTTAACATATTTTGTACCAACCGATCCTTGGATGGAGAATACTTACCCCAATGCAGACACCGGCAAAAATATCGGTGAACTGTTTTGTCCGCCACGAACTGTTTTGCTCGGAACCGGTTAACGGGTGTGTGGTTATATTTATTATGTACTGCAAATGCATTTTATTTTGCTTTCAGGGTCCATTTATTAGTTATTGGTAAATCTACAAGTAATTATACAAGGGAGCACAAAAAATTAAACATTTGCATTTTTCATTAGCGATTATATTTGATATTGAAAATTGTTGGAAAGTAATTCACTGTATAGGAAAATTTACATAATATTAGAGGTCTAGAGAAGTATAGCGATTTTTAAAAAAAATAATAAGGAAATGGGAAATTCCTATTTGTATTGGTGTATTTTTGTTGAAGCATTTTGTTATTTTGTACCTGTGTACCTGACTAAGACTTGCAGAATGTTTGTTTCCTTTTAGAATCTCCCCAGATGGTAGCCTCAAGTTGAAGCAACGATTTTCTATCAGACAGAAACATGCACGAGTCCGCAGCACATTCTGCCCTCTCATGTCTTTCAGACAGGGGGCTTGTGTCAGTAAGTATGAAGTCCTAAAAAGTGTGATTAAATAATATGAATATGTTTAAATCATTGATATACATCTTATACAAAGACAGATACAACATACTACAAATATGATGAGATCAGTTTGTCATGTTCTGTAAAAATTGTAAGTGGCAAACTGTAGGCATAGTGACAGTTGAATGGTGTGATTTTTATTGCATATCTAGCAAAAAGGAGCTTTTTTGTAGATACATTTTACACTCATGAAGGGGAACTTACAGTCGTCACTTTGTATGTCACATTTTGTTGTCGGTGGCAGAAAGTACAAAAAAAGATTTGAATGAAATTTGAAATATACATAAATAATGCAAATGAGAGGGAGTGCAGTACTTTCAAAACATAGCTCTGTGTTCATTATTTTTCAGATGGTCTCCCTTCTTCATAATTCTGTTTTGAATGGCTTTTTAAATGATCTCCCATTTATTTTCCTTGTCCAGATCTTAACTCAAAAACTACCGAAGAAATTTCAATGAAACTTGTATAATATAGATAGATATCAATAAAAGGGAGGGCAGTGCACAAGGGTCTGAACAGTTACTGAATATTTTTTAAATTATCGCCCTTTTTAGCTCATTTGAACCAAAGTTTCAGGGTGAGCTAGTATTACAGGTTGATGGTCCAACGAAATAGGGAGAGCACAGATCTACAGATCTTTTGGTCTTGAGTTTGATCCCCGGGCAAGGCGTATGTTGACAATTTGATAAAAGACATTGTGTCTGAAATCGTTTGTCCTCCACCTCTAATGTATGTGAAGAAGTAGGAAATTACTTGCATAGAACAGGTTTGTACTGGTTCAGAATCCAGGAATACTGGTCAAATTAACTGTTTGTTGTTAAATAACTAAAGTATTGTTGAAAAATGGTGCTTAACCCAGAACAAAGAAACAAACAATTTGAAGTAAAATAAATGGGAAATTTTGTTTGTTTATCCCCAAGAATATTAATGTTTTCACAGTATGTGATAAACTTGAATGCTGTTCTGAATACTATTTTTACTCTTTTCAGTATCTGGTAGTGAGGACATGTGTGTTTATTTCTTTGACATCGGTAAAGAAAAGAAAGCTTGTGTTAACAAACTGCTGGGACATTCTGCGCCAGTGCTGGATGTTTGCTTTAATTGTGATGAGAGTTTATTAGCTTCTTGTGATGCACAAGGAATGGTTATTATCTGGAAAAGGGAGGGAAAACAAGGGGTCTTATGATGAAAAATGGAGCAAACACAAGGGGTCTTATGATGAAAAATGGAGCAAACACAATGGGTCTTATGATGAAAAACGGAGCAAACACAAGGGGTCTTATGATGAAAAATGGAGCAAACACAAGAGGTCCTATGATGAAAAAGTCTAACATAAAAAGATATTTTCCAAAACTACACTCGAGGATAGGAGATTGATTGAGTTTTAGAGTAGTCAACTCACAGAAGGCTAGTAACAAACAAAGAGAGATCATACACAAGTGCATGTAATATGAATGTAGAAGGGAGATTAAGTCCTGGAATATCAGTTAAAAGAGGACACTGCAGAGGAAATAGGCCAGGACAAAAAGGAAACAAAAAAAATGGAGGAAATATGACATATTTCAATAAAAAAGAATGATATAAAGGCATTTAAAATGTAGCACATGTTGCTGTGTTGACTGCATTATTCAGTCCTCCGCAAGGTTTAATTCTGTTTTCAAATTCAAATTTATATCATAATTAGCATGGCACAAATATGAATGATGCAATATTGTGAGAATAAATTATGTGCTCGAAAAATCAAGTAAATGGCTGTTTTTCAGATAATTTAGTAACTGAAGGTCTAATGTTTTCACCTTGGGTTTTATATCCAGTCCATATAGTCTAACCCCTTGTCCATATTTTCTAAGCCCTTTTAGGGACATCTTTGGAGCTCGGTTAAGATGCCCATCAATTAAGACAATGTTGCAATTGCACTAGCCCAAGTTCACGGTCACACTTGAGTCTTGGACTTGATATATTATCCAAATGTCTATGTTGTCACCCAGTATGAGATATCTTTAATGACCTTTAAGTTCTTGAATTTTTTTTATTTTTTGCTGATTTTCCAAACCATTCATCAAAAATAAATCTGATTTTATATAGTAAGAGCAAAACAAAATTTAATATTGCTTTCATTTTTAAGTTTGATCAAAAATTAGTGGGAGGAACAAGTTATAGCAGGTAAAAGTTTTATGCAAGGTTCTTATCTGTAACATTTACCCTTTATTATCACCACATCTGGTTTGACTAGTCTTAGTACTAGGAAATCTTTTTGTATTGGGTCAGCTACTTTTGGTCACTGGAGTAAGATGTAGTAATTCTGTTGGTCAGTGATTCATAGTTTCAGTTGCACTATATCTTCTTAACTACTGCACTGTTTTGTTATGCCCCAAGCATTAGAATTGGTTGGCATACAGTGTTACTACCCCTACCCATGTGTGTGTTTGTGCAAGTCTATGTGTGCGTATGTTTGTATGTGCACAAAGTCGTGTCATGTCAATAACTTTATTGTGCATTGTTGTATTTTAAGGCAACTTGGCACAAATAACCGCCATAAAAAGATGACATACTGCATGCAAAACTAGACCCCTAGCTCAAAGGTCAAGGTCACAATTTGAGGTAAAATTATGATGATCATTTTCCGTAACTTTTTATGCATGTATGGATATTAAAGTTACTTGGCACAAACATTCACCATAACGAGATAACATGTTACATTAAAGGACCATACCCAAACCTTAAAGATCATGGTCATAACTCGAGATAAGTATTTAACGTCATTTTTAGCTCGTCTGTATGAAGTTTATGGAAAGCTGTCCACTCACCCCGGCGTAGGCGTCCTTCCGCGTCCACACCTTGATTAAAGTTTTGATGCACTTTCTTTTTTTTTCTCTTTATCTCTTTAATTACTTGATGGATTTGCTTCAGACTTAAAATAGTTTTTCCTATTCATCAACCACATCATATGACACAAGGACCATAACTCTCACACCAGTATTTTATGAATTATCTCCCTTTTTATTTAGAATTATGTCTTCCATACTACTTAGTGGTGGGAGACATATTGATTTACTCCTGTGTGTCTGTCCGTCCGTCCGTCCGTCCGTCTGTCACAAATCTTGTCCACACTTTTAAGTCGAACATTTCTCATCTGATCTTCACCAAACTTGAACAAAATGTGTTTGCCAATAAGTCCTCGGCCAAGTTCGATAACTAGCCAAATCGGTCCGGCACTTCAGAATTATGGCCCTTGAAATATTGTTTTTGATAATCAAAGCACTGAAAGTGTGATTGGGTTGTTTCAAAGCACTGAAAGTGTGATTGGGTTGTATCAAAGCACTGAAAGTCTGATTCGGTGGTTTTTGATAATCAAAGCACTGAAAGTCTGATTGGGAATTTAGAATATATAGGGAGTAGGGTTTACACTCGAACATTTCTCATCCGATCTTCCTCGGCCAAGTTTGATTACTAGCCAAATCGGCTTAGGCACTTCAGAAATATGGCCCTTGCAGTCCAAGCTGTAAATCTGGACCTAGAGTCGCAACATGAAAACCTAAGATGGGCACATGGTATCGAATAGGACACCTTTAAGATTTCTGAATGTATAAGCTGACAAATTCCACCAGTTCATATATTTATTATATTTTGTATGGTTATATTTATATTTCAATGATACAAATATGCATGGATCTCGATGAAAAATAAGTTGAGACTGATTCGGTCAAGCACCAGATTGGGTCACTCTGACCAGATTGGATAAAAATCACTTCTATAAAGTAAAATAAATGTCAGGATATGTAAAAACCGAGCTCCAGGGCTTAAGCTAGGGAGCGATTTGAGCGAAATAGTCGCTTTGTAGCTCCCCACTTTGCTCTAATCTAACATCAAAGCGAAATTCAAGTCGCCAATTTTTTTATCCACACTCCTCCAGTTATCAGCCTGTGAACACTTGACTGGAATACACGATGGCATAATTTAAGCTCCGCCTACTTCAGATTACCGAGAAGTGCGAAGGTGACACTTGTTTTGTAAACTGACTGTTGATAAACAAAGCAGTAGGGATTTATATTTCATTAGCTTACACATTCTTTTTTGACCTTTAGAAAGTATCTTACCTTGACTGGCTCGAGTAATTTCCTTAAATCCACTTAATTTTACTCGTATTTTTCAAAACCCAGACTTTAGAAACATAATATTATCACTGACACATTCTGTGACTAAAATAACGTAACTGAAATTTACCCAAATTTTTGACACCTGCCATCAGAAACTGGGTTAAACCTGTTTGACAACTGTTTCTTTTTATGTGTGCTGACACCAGCAGATCAAAGAAGACCTGTATTCCGTGTGATGTCATAGTGATGTCACTGCTATTGACATGTATTAATTCAGGACCAGCATAATACACACTTGTTATTTAGAGTGACTGTGACATTGAATGCATAATAGCACTGGGAGCTTAATTTATTTTATGCTGATATGGAATTAACTTTTTTTAATTGTATTCAGATTTAAAGGGTTTTCTTGGTTTGGGCAATCATTGCAAGAGTGAAAAAAACTTTCATTTGCAGTTTAATCACATAAGATTCACAAGGTTTACAAGGATAAGAAAACAGAATCACTGACATTTTCAGTGAATTTTTTATTTACTTTAAATTAATAGACTTAAACAAAGACAGGAAATAATAACAAGAGGGCCATGAAGGCCCTGTATCGCTCACCTGACCTATTGACCTAAAGATCATCAAGATTAACATTCTGACCAAGTTTCATTAAGATATGGTCATAAATGTGGCCTCTAAAGTGTTAACTAGCTATTCCTTTGATCTGACCCGGTGACCTAGTTTTTGAACCAACATGACCCAGATTTATACTTGACCTGAAGATCATCAAGATTAACATTCTGACCAAGTTTCATTAAGATATGTTCATAAATGTGGCCTCTAAAGTGTTAACTAGCTTTTCCTTTGATTTGACCCGGTGACCTAGTTTTTGACCCAACATGACCCAGATTCGATCTTATCCTAAAGATCATCAAGTTTAACATTCTGACTAAGTTTCATGCAGATACAGTCATAAATGTGGCCTTTAGAGTGTAAACTAGCTTTTCCTTTGATTTGACCTAGTGACCTAGTTTTTGATCCTACATGACCCAGATTCAAACTGGACCTTAAGATTATCAATATTAACATTCTGACCAAGTTTCATGAAGATACAGTCATAAATGTGGCCTCTACAGAGTTAACAAGCTTTTCCTTTGATTTGACCTGGTGACCTAGTTTTTGACCCCAGATGACCCAATATCGAACTCATCCAAGACTTTATTGAGGAAAACACTCTGACCAAGTTTCATTAAGATTGGGTCAAAATTGTGACGTCTAGTGTTAACAAGCTTTTCCTTTAACTTGACCTGGTGACCTAGTTTTTGACCCAGATGACCAAATATCGAACTCGTCCAAGATTTTATTAAGGGTAACATTTTGACCAAGTTTCATTAAGATTGGGCCAAAAATGTGACCTCTAGAGTGTTAACAAGCTTTTCCTTTGATTTGACCTGGTGACCTAGTTTTTGACCCCAGATGACCCAATATCGAACTCGTCCAAGATTTTATTAAGGGTAACATTTTGACCAAGTTTCATTAAGATTGGGCCAAAAATGTGACCTCTAGAGTGTTAACAAGCTTTTCCTTTAATTTGACCTGGTGACCTAGTTTTTGACCCCACAGTCAAATTGTTGACGACGGACGGACGACAGACACAGGGTGATCACAAAAGCTCACCTTTGAGCACTTCATGCTCAGGTGAGCTAAAAATAGTAACGTTATATTAAGCATAGTTAGTTCCTTTTTCAACTAGCATGTCATGGCGCTAAAATCTTTCCACGTTTTCCCTAAAATCTCGCCACTTCTCCCTAAAATCTCTCCACTTCTCCTTAATCTTAGCTGAGGGAGAAGTGACTTCTCCCTAAAATCTTAGCCTAGCTTAAGCCCTGAGCTCCCGTATATAATAAGAATAACTAAGAACAATTCGGGTTCGTTTTAGAACCATACAAGAACTTGACCAGATTGGGTCAAGTCTAGCCTACTGCACCGGGTCTATAGGGTCTCTATAAATATACTGTTTAAACGTTAAATCTGGGTTAATGACCAGTACAATTACACTAAATAGATAGAATAATCAAAAATGGGTAAGCACCTCCACTTGGGAGTTCATTTTCAGAGGCAGTGACAGAAACACAACTGAAAACTAGCTGTCAAACAAATGTAAACAAAGATCCACAGTATAGCGTTTGCCGCACTTGAATGCCAATATGACGTCACGTCCGGATAAACAAATGTGCAGAGGAATTGCGCGTATATTTGGGAGCTTGATTTCTACGTTAAATATGCTGAATGGAATGGTAATATCGATTGAAATGAATAAGGTACAATCCATACTTACTAACAAAACCAACAATCCAGGTTGACAGTGAGAAATAAGCGTAAAAATAGCGATATAACTGGAGTCAATCTGGGTCGCCAGATGCACATAAAAGGTATAGTAAGAAAGTGTCTCAAAACTGTCAGTTAAATGTCAAGCTCTGTAGGCTGTTCATAGCAATATGACACCAGGGGCTATAACTCTGGCACCAATATTTCATGAATTATACCCCTTTTTAGCTCATCTGAACCGAAGGTTCAGGGTGAGTTATTAGTATAGGGTGGATGGTCCGGCATCCATCATCCACATTTTTACTTAAACATCTCCTCTGAAACTACTGGTCAGAATAACACCAAATTTGGTCTGTAGCATACTGGTGAGGTCCTCTATCAAGTTTGTTCAACCCTTTTAGGGGCCACTAGAGCTAAAAATAGAAAAACCTTTAAACGATGATCTTCATCAAACTTGGTCTGTTATTATAAGGTCCTCTTTCAAGTTTGTCCAAATGGGGGCACTTGGCCCCTTTTAGGGGCCACTAGAGCTAAAAATAGTAAAACCTTTAAACAACTTCTTCTCATGAACCGCTTGATGGGTCTTCATCAAACTTGGTCTGTAGCATCATTATACGGTCCTCTCCCAAGTTTGTTCAAATGGGGGCACTTGGCCCCTTGTAGGGGCCGCTAGAGCTAAAAATAGAAAAACCTTGAAACGACTTAAGAATTCTTCTCATGAACCACTTGATAGATCTTAATTAAACTTGGTCTGTTGCATCGTTATATGGTCCTCTCCCAAGTTTGTTCAAATGGGGGCACTTGGCCCCTTTAAGGGGCCGCTTAGCTAAAAATAGAAATACTTTTTAACAACTTCTTATGAAGTGCTTGATGGATCTTCATCAAACTTGGTATGTAGCATAATTATATGGTCCTCTCCCAAGTTTGTTCAAATGGGGGCACTTGGCACCTTTTAGGGGCCACTAGAGCTAAAAATAGAAATACTTTTTAATGTCTTTTTTAATGATTATTTTTAACTTCTTTTTATGCCCCGAAAGGGAGGCATATTAGTTTTCAACTGTCCGTCCGTTCGTCCGTCACAACGTTAACTTTTTGCATGAAGGCACTTTACTCGCGAACCACTGCACCCAGGACCTTCAAACTTCACATGCTGATAGTACTTATTGAGTACACCACCCCTACTTACTTTGGGGTCACCAGGTCAAAGGTCAAGGTCACAGGGGCCATCGTTAACTTTTTGCATGAAGGCACTTTACCCGCGAACCACTGCACCCAGGACCTTCAAACTTCACATGCTGATAGTACTTATTGAGTACACTACCCCTACTGACATTGGGGTCACCAGGTCAAAGGTCAAGGTCACAGGGGCCAACGTTGACTTTTTGCATGAAGGCACTTTACTCGCGAACCACTGCACCCAGGACCTTCAAACTTCACATGCTGATAGTACTTATTGAGTACACCACCCCTTCTGACTTTGGGGTCACCAGGTCAAAGGTCAAGGTCAGAGGGGCCAACGTTTACTTTTTGCATGAAGGCACTTCACTCGCGAACCACTGCACCCTGGACCTTCAAACTTCACATGCTGATAGTACTTATTGAGTACACCACTCCTACTGACTTTGAGGTCACCAGGTCAAAGGTCAAGGTCACAGGGGCCAACATTAACTTTTTGCATGAAGGCACTTTACTCACGAACCAATTCACCCAGGACCTTCAAACTTTACATGCTGATAGTACTTTATGAGTACACCAACCCTACTGACTTTGGGGTCACCAGGTCAAAGGTCACAGGGGCCAACGTTAACTTTTTGCATGAAGGCACTTTACATGCGAACCACTTCACCCAGGACCTTCAAACTTCACATGCTGATAGTACTTATTGAGTACACCACCCCTACTGACTTTGGGGTCACCAGGTCAAAGGTCAAGGTGCTGCGGGGGCATTTGTCACCATTAGTGACAGCTCTTGTTTAAAATTTAATACTTTGTCACAAGCAAGGGCTAATTAGGAGTCGGTCTCAGGTGAGCGACTTGGGCCTCTTGTTTACATAAAATGTCGGGTTAAAGTTTGATGCACTTTCACACTGTATCTGTTATTACAAAACAGATTTGATTCAAACTTAAAATAGTTGTAGCATTTCATCACCCACATCATATGACACAAGGGCCATAACTCTGGCACCAATATTTTATGAATTATGCACCCTTTTTTACTTAGAATTTCAGGTTAATGATGGTGCACTTTCACTTTATCTTTGTTATTACTTAATGAATTTGATTTAAACTTTAAATAGTTCTTCCGCATTGTCATCCTCAAAGAATAACACAAGGTCCATAATTCTAGCACAAATATTTAGTGACTTGTGTTCCCTTTTTACTTAGAATTTCAGTTAAATTTTGATGCTTTTTTTCACTATTTCTATTTTGTTACTAAATGGATTTTATTCAAACTTAAAATGGTTGTTCCACACCCACATCATATATCACAATGTTCATGATGTTGGCACCAAAATGCTATGGGAAATGCCCCCTTTTTACTAGAATTTCAGGTTCAGGTTGTGATGCACTTCTGCTCTATCTCACTAATTTGATTCAAACTCAAATAGTTGCTCCAGATTATTAGTCTCATGATATGACACAATGCCATGGTGCATTACTTTTGTAGAATTTTTCCATGAATTATTTCCCTTTTATACTTATCTAATGTTTTGATACACATCTCTATCTCTGTTATTACTAAATACATTTGACACAGAATTAAGTGATTGTCCAATATCTTTATCCACGTTGGAGTAATTAAACACTTCAGTGAGACAGCTCCAGCTTCCTCGGATGTTCCCAGTTTCACTATCCAGCATCAAAATAGTTGAGCATGCTGTCTCCTGTGACAGCTCTTGTTTCTTGTTGTATATATAACATTTATGATGCCTGTCTGGATATTCAAATTCAAATAAGTTGGCACAAATGTTCACCATTTATACAAAACGTTGTGTTATAAGATACATACCTTGTCAGCAACTTTTGTATGAATGGATGGATAATCAAATACCTTGGCACAAACATTCTCCATAACTATAAAAATATAATGGATTGTAATGACACAAGCTAAAAGTACTCCAAATGTTATAATGCCATTTTATGTCGCAGACAATGTCACATTATTCAAATAACTAGAGCTGCTTTTGAGAAAAGCGCAGGTCTCCCACAACTGCCTAATCATCTGAATAGTAAGTCTGTCTTTATATATATATATAGTTAATGAGTCTAGATTGACTTAAATCAATGGTTCAGTAATTTTTGGTCAAGGGCCATAATTCCGAAGTGCCTGGGCCGATTTGGCTAGTTATCGAACTTGGCCGAGGAGTTATTGGCATGCACATTTTGTTCAAGTTTGGTGAAGATTGGATGAGAAATGTTCGACTTAGAGTGCGGACAAGCTTTGTAACAGACAGACACACACACACATAGACTGAAGTAAATCAATATGTCCCATGACATAACAGTATTTTTTATTTTTCTCTCATGAAGCTGAAACATGTAAGAAAAGAAACAGTAAAACAGTGTTTAAACATTGGAATTGTTCTTTCATTCTTCCATTTATACAAAAGTTACAGCAGCTGTAAAATCTTTGACCTCTAAGGATAACCTTGACCTTTTAGCTAGAGGTTTTGGTTTTGCATGCAACAGTTAGTCTAGTTTTGGAGATAGTAACTCATGTGCAAATCTTTAACTAGGATTTTCTAAGTCCAGAAGGGGACATAATTATATTTTGTCCAAAATACATGTCAGAGTTGTGGGACTTGATCCTGTGAGGTTGGTTTTTTGATTTAACCATATTTTATTGCTTACATATACATGCAAAAAGATACATAAAATTTTATTAAGCCCTTCCTAGAGGTTAGTTATTGACCTAGAAAAAGAAACAAGAGCTGTCAGTGGACAGCGCGCTCGACTATTCTCAGTGCCTGGTAGTATAATATAAGCAAGGGCTTAATAAAATTTTATGTATCTTTTTGCATGTATATGTAAGCAATAAAATATGGTTAAATCAAAAAACCAACCTCACAGGATCAAGTCCCACAACTCTGACATGTATTTTGGACAAAATATAATTATGTCCCCTTCTGGACTTAGAAAATCCTAGTTAAAGATTTGCACATGAGTTACTATCTCCAAAACTAGTAACATTACAATAAGCATATTCTAAGTCGAAAAGGGGCCATAATTCAGTCAAAATGCTTGATAGAGTTGCCTCCTCCTTTTTACAGACTGGGGTCATGATTGTAAACAAGTATGCACAATATGAAAGCAATATCTCAATGGACTTTGCAAATATTTGGGGTGGTACGCAAACTTTAACATTTATTCTAAGTCGAAAAGGGGCCATAATTCAGTCAAAATGCTTGATAGAGTTGCCTCCTCCTTTTTGCAGACTGGGGTCATGATGGTAAACAAGTATGCAAAATATGAAAGCAATATCTCAATTGACTTTGAAAATATTTGGGGTGGTACGCAAACTTTAACATTTATTCTAAGTCAAAAAGGGGCCATAATTCAGTCAAAATGCTTGATAGAGTTGCCTCCTCCTTTTTACAGACTGGGGTCATGATGGTAAATAAGTATGCAAAATATGAAAGCAATATCTCAATGGACTTTGAAAATATTTGGGGTGGTACGCAAACTTTAACATTTATTCTAAGTCGAAAAGGGGCCATAATTCAGTCAAAATGCTTGATAGAGTTGCCTCCTCCTTTTTACAGACTGGTGTCATGATGGTAAACAAGTATGCAAAATATGAAAGCAATATCTCAATGGACTTTGAAAATATTTGGGGTGGTACGCAAACTTTAACATTTGTGTGACGCTCACGCCGACGCCGGGGCGAGTAGGATAGCTCCCCTATTCTTCGAATAGTCGAGCTAAAAATAATTTTCAAAGCTATATGTTTTTCAAGAATACCTATAATTATATACTTGCATTCAAAACTTTAACCAGGATTTTTTAAGTCCAAAAGGGGGCATAATTTGGCTAAAATAAATGTCAGAATTATGAGACTTGATGCTATTACCTAGTTTTATAAGCCTGAAAAAACATGTAAAGTTTCAATTCAATGTCTGCATTAGTTTTGGAGATAGTAACTTCCATGCAAAACTTTAACCAGGATTTTCTAGGTCTTGGAAAGAGGGCATAATTTGGCCAAAATACATTAGAGTTATAGGACTTGACCATGTGAGGTTGGTACTGGTAATTGACCTAGAAAAAGAAAAAACAAGTTTCAAAGCTATATGCCTTTAAATGACAGCTATACATCGCATGCAAAACTTTAGCCAAGGTGTGACGCCAACGCCGAAGCCATTTTTGTTAACTGTCAATCAATGAGTGGGGAGCTCAACAATGGGTGTATATAGGTTAAAGTGTGTGTGCAACCATCAGATTTTGTCCAGTCTTAGGCAAACATAGGCCAGTCTTTATTAAATGATGTATCATATGTACAAACCCATTCCTTATCGCAAAAGAGAAGGTCACAATTCAGAGTTATGAAGGTCATTTTTTAATTTATTGCATCACAATTTCAGCATGCATTGAACAATGTTTTTTATTTGATAGAAAAGTTTGACTCCATAAGACAGTGTCATGCACAAGACCCCAATCCCTGTCTAAAAGGTCATGGTACATAGATAAATGATTACCCTTTCTCGCCTATGAGACAAAGTATTCAGAATAAATATAGGTGTGAGAATATAGAGGATATTTGTTTGTTTTAGTGCAAGATTGATGCAATATTTTCACAGTGAAAATGTAAGATATGGTGTTCATGTATGTTTCGTTGGGTGTAACGTCGCATTTACACAATTGTAGGTCATATGGCGACTTTCCAGCTTTTCGGGCAGGCACGTGGGTAGAACCACTGAACTTCTGTAAGCCAGCTGGATGGCTTCCTTACATGAAGAATTCAACACCAGGAGTGAGACTCGAACCCACTTCGGTGAGGGGCAAGTGATTTGAAGTCAGCGACCTTAACCACTCGGTGGCGGAGGCCCCTGCAATTGTTCAATGGATAGTATTATCCTGAAATCAACTTGCGGAAGGCTGCACCAGTTTGAATAGTTCAATGGACAGTATTATCCTGATATCAACTTGAGGAAAGCTGCACCAGTTTGAATAGTTCAATGGACAGTATTATCCTGATATCAACTTGTGGAAGGCTGCACAAGTTTGAATAGTTCAATGGACAGTATTATCCTGATATCAACTTGTGGAAGGCTGCACCAGTTTGAATAGTTCAATGGACAGTATTATCCTGATATCAACTTGTGGAAGGCTACACCAGCTTGAATTGCTCAATGGACAGTATTATCCTGATATCAACTTGGGGAAGGCTACACCAGCTTGAATTGCTCAATGGACAGTATTATCCTGATATCAACTTGGGGAAGGCTGCACCAGTTTGAATTGCTCAATGGACAGTATTATCCTGATATCAACTTGGGGAAGGCTGCACCAGCTTGAATTGCTCAATGGACAGTATTATCCTGATATCAACTTGGGGAAGGCTGCACCAGTTTGAATAGTTCAATGGACAGTATTATCCTGATATCAACTTGGGGAAGGCTGCACCAGTTTGAATAGTTCAATGGACAGTATTATCCTGATATCAACTTGGGGAAGGCTACACCAGCTTGAATTGTCAATGGACAGTATTATCCTGATATCAACTTGGGGAAGGCTGCACCAGTTTGAATTGCTCAATGGACAGTATTATCCTGTTATCAACTTGGGGAAGGCTACACCAGCTTGAATTGCTCAATGGACAGTATTATCCTGATATCAACTTGGGGAAGGCTGCACCAGTTTGAATTGCTCAATGGACAGTATTATCCTGATATCAACTTGGGGAAGGCTGCACCAGTTTGAATTGCTCAATGGACAGTATTTTCTGATATCAACTTGAGGAAGGCTGCACCAGCTTGAATTGCTCAATGGACAGTATTATCCTGATATCAACTTGAGGAAGGCTGCACCAGTTTGAATTGCTCAATGGACAGTATTATCCTGATATCAACTTGGGGAAGGCTGCACCAGTTTGAATTGCTCAATGGACAGTATTATCCTGATATCAACTTGGGGAAGGCTGCACCAGCTTGAATTGCTCAATGGACAGTATTATCCTGATATCAACTTGAGGAAGGCTGCACCAGTTTGAATTGCTCAATGGACAGTATTATCCTGATATCAACTTGAGGAAGGCTGCACCAGTTTGAATAGTTCAATGGACAGTATTATCCTGATATCAACTTGGGGAAGGCTACACCAGCTTGAATTGCTCAATGGACAGTATTATCCTGATATCAACTTGAGGAAAACTGCACCAGCTTGAATTGCTCAATGGACAGTATTATCCTGATATCAACTTGGGGAAGGCTGCACCAGTTTGAATAGTTCAATGGACAGTATTATCCTGATATCAACTTGGGGAAGGCTACACCAGCTTGAATTGCTCAATGGACAGTATTATCCTGATATCAACTTGGGGAAGGCTGCACCAGCTTGAATTGCTCAATGGACAGTATTATCCTGATATCAACTTGGGGAAGGCTGCACCAGTTTGAATAGTTCAATGGACAGTATTATCCTGATATCAACTTGGGGAAGGCTACACCAGCTTGAATGATCCAGTGGGTAGTATTTTCATGAAATCAACTTGTGGAAGGCTGTAACAGCTTCAATTGCTCAATGGACAGTATTATTCTGATATCAACTTGGGGAAGGCTACACCAGCTTGAATTGTTCAATGGACAGTATTATCCTGATATCAACTTGGGGAAGGCTACACCAGCTTGAATGATCCAGTGGGTAGTATTTTCATGAAATCAACTTGTGGAAGGCTGTAACAGCTTCAATTGCTCAATGGACAGTATTATCCTGATATCAACTTGAGGAAGGCTACACCAGCTTGAATTGTTTAATGGATAGTATTATCCTGATATCAACTTGGGGAAGGCTGCACCGGTTTGAATGATCCAGTGGGTAGTATTTTCATGAAATCAACTTGCGGAAGGCTGTAACAGCTTCAATTGCTCTATGGACAGTATTATTCTGATATCAACCTGGGGAAGGCTACACCAGCTCGAATGATCCAGTGGGTAGTATTTTCATGAAATCAACTTGTTGAAGGCTGTAACAGCTTCAATTGCTCAATGGACTGTATTATCCTGATATCAACTTTAGGAATAAATCAAATAATGAAATAATAACAGGAAACATACTGCTAGTTTGTTTTATTTTTCTGTAAATAATAATACTCATTTGCTTTTTATGAAGCTCAAACTTTGGCAACATTTTCCCATTTTTAACAATGCTATTTACATCATGACAGTATTTTCTGAGACATACTACCAACATACTGATGACTGAATACATGGATTATTGTTTGGTGAGGAGATAACAGAGGAATAATGAAGTACTGTTTGATTTATCAATTCTGTAACAGGTTAGTAGGAATTTCTTCTTTTATTTTTCAGAATCTGATATAAACTGTATATGATCAGGTCTCCTGGGGCAGAAACACTGACTTGTGAGATTTGGAATATACCTTTAATAACTTTAACCGCCTGTTACCAAACAGTATGTTGGAGGAATGTTACATTTACAGTGAAACACCTCTTGCTCACACACTAAAGGCTCGAGCACCAATTCTTGTGGTCCCTGGCACACTGCTGGAAACACAAGACGACTCATTTTGCCCTGTGTGACCTCAAGTAATCACCAACTGTATATCAAGAATACATTTGGTTACAATAGACAATTCTATTGACAGCAAAAACATACAATCGTTTTCAGCTTGTAAACTAAATTACAATATATTCTTGTTACAAGATTTCTAAATAATCAATCTGATATGGTAAATTACTTATCAAACTAAATAATCTTTGAAAAAATACAACTGATATTGACATGGTAACAATACAAAACTTAATGTAGACTTTTTAAGCCATGATAACAAAATGTGTCTTTGTTCAAAAACTTAGCATGAGAATTCTTACAACAACCAAGCTTACCAATTAACTAATTATAATGCTATTCAAATGTTGTATAAGCCAAAGCATTTTTGTTTCCATTTTTTTCTCCTTTTATGCATTTGTCAGAAACAACTTTATGGAAAACATGAGTCAAAGTACAACCTGTAACAATGGCGGATTGTGATGAGCCTGCAAAGAAACATATTAAAATCGAAAAAAGTGAAGTTTTTGAAACCTTTGCCAAAAACACAAAACTTGTTCAGGACACGCTTTTAGCTTTAGATGCGTTTCAATTGAAGTCCAATGCAATGACTCTACTAAAACTGGAACTGACCAATGCAGCTTATAGCGTGGGTTTTAAAAATACTAACTTTAGGTTTCCAAAACCCTAAACTCAAACAGAAAACTAAAGAAAGGAAACAACAAATGTAGACAGTTTTATTGCACTAGTCAGAAACCTCTTTATTTCTGTTGAATAAACAATCAAGTTACATTATTTTCCACATGGAACAAACTCTAAAATTAACACCATCAACTGTTTAAAACCAGTTGCTTATGAAAAATACATTCCAATGTAAATTTTGTCTGTGTTTATAATATAGCAGACTGTATTATTACTGTCCTACCAATATTAGAGACGTTGTGACTTCAATACTTTAAATCCAAAAATAAAAAGCATCTGCTGAAGGACTGTCTGATAAATTTAATGGAGTTCCTTGCTACAGGTTAATATATGTTTATAGTTTTCCAAAGTATAGTTGCAGTGCAAGGCTATATTATAAGAATATCTTGTTCTGAAATCTGACACCTATGAGGATATGTAACTTATGCAATAAAAAAGGAAGTCATACAAGTATGACATGGCAACAACTCTTAATCATAATAATAAAAATCATAAAATAAAAATTATTGGGAGATGAGCTTGCTATGGCAGATAAGGATTTATGTAGTTCACTGTAACATACACATCTTCAAATCAATAATGTTCTAGTAGTATACTTACACAACATGTAATTTATTTAAAGCTTCAATGATGATTTGATGATGTAATCTCTACTTGAGGATATTTTTGGATTTCAGAGTAAGAAAATAAAGTTATAATAGCCCTATAATCTATCAAGCTAAGCCTGTTAGCTTTCTAAGTGCAAAAGATATAACAACATGGGTGAAAAAATGAAAAAAACAACATTTTAACAATACATCAAAACACATACAGGCCATAAACATAAAATGATTTTAATGAGTAGTAGTGAAAATGAATTCTGTATTACACAACATGAATGTCATCTTGATTAGTCCACTATTCTTCAAGCAGGTATCATACAAAAATTGACAAAATTTTCCAAATTCTACACTAAAAGTAAAATATAGCCTGCATTGACAAAAAAGTTGTTTTATTTAGCCCATCAACTGATTCTATTTCATTCTGGAATGAACAATAAATACAGCTAAGAACAGGAAAATGTGTAGCCTAAAATTTAGGTCAAACAAATTATAAAACATATCTTTAATATATCCAACAACCTTTTACCTGTAAGTTTGTGACTAGAAATATGTTAGGTATATTGTAATATATATATATATATACTGACTTTATGAATAATCAATTGTTTGATGTCCTAACTACACCAGTAAAGTTATGGTTTATCTTTTTACTTACAAATATATATATTATTTATTGCAAAATACAAAAAGGAAGCAGAAATATTTATACACACTAAATGAACAATCTGAACAAATATATAACCAGTATTGCAGCTGATATATCTAACATAAAGTAGAAAACAACATAGATTTATGAAGTTATTTTTTTTACAGAACAACTGTCTACTCAAACAATTTCCATTAATTTGCCAACATTACAAACGAAATTGTACCATAGTTTACAGCAAGATAATTCTAACAATAATACACTGAACTCAACCTTCTATACTAATAGATGGTTAAATTTTTTAACAGTTTTTTGTCTACTCCATTCCATCTTAAATCAAACAAGGAGCTGCGTTCAATAAACGCTTGATGCCCCCAGTGGCATCCTTGTCAATACAAAGCAACCTAAGTCCAAAACAAGGTCAAGTTCAAGGTCAAACTGAGGTCAGGTGATGTCTGAAGATGAGGAATAGTCACAGGTTACATCTGCATTAGTATCAAGTCATTCTAGTAAGGGGTATTGATGCTAGACGAAACGGTCCCATTTGGTTAACCTCGTATGGACGGATGTACAGACAGGACAATCACTATATGCCTCCTGCATCAGTAGATGCTGGGGGCATAAAAATCACTTATCAAGTAAACATGTTCTGATATTGTTCATAAAATGTAAAACGAATAAGGTGTTTTTAAGAAACAGCAGGTATATAATAAGCAAAATGAAATTGTGTAAATGAATGATACAAAATATATACTGGTATTCAACATAAATGCATTTCTATAGCTGCTACTATATTATCACAACAATAATTCTCATTGTTTCTTGTTCAAACAATCATAATACAGAGACAATGTCTTTCCTTACTTCTACTTCTATATATCAGGTTGCTGGTGCTTTCTCAATATAACACCTGATTAATGTCTTGTTGAAGGAAGTTAAATGCAAGTGCAAAATTAAAGTCTGGTTTGAATGGAACGTTTGTACAAACATTGCAGTCCTAGCCAAAAATCAATCGAAATACTAGTTACTGGTATTTATTCAAACTTTCCGCTGCATACTACATACATCTGCTGTAATTCAATTTGTAGTCTGGAAAGCATTTCTCAAAAACATTGTGGATCTAAATAACAATTCCCTCTATACTGATCCATCAGGTGTCATTTTAATATAAACCCATTTTGTTCAAATCAGAAATAAGTTGTATTTAGACAAGTCTCTGTATTACTCATTGTTTAATGCACCAAATGTGTGTATATCATAAGAACCCTGGTTGATCTCTTAACACTGACAATACAGTACATCAGTAGGCCAAAACAACAAAAACCTAAGCCTGTTTCTGAAAATGACTGTGACATACCGGGAAAGTATACACCTATATATTATCAAATCAGTGGGTGTATCACAATTACTTATCTGGTGCACACCACAAATATTTAGTCGGCAATAACAATAAATTATCTGTACAGTAAAACACACTAAATGCAAATCCTGACTATCTGGATAAAACATTCTTACACAACTGCAACACAAGTCTAGAATATGAAGTTGACTACATAAACATGATAGGCTTTTTTTTAAATTTACCAATCGTTACATGTAGTCTTCAATTAATCCTGCTTCAGTGTATTAGTCAAGTGTTCAGTCTTACAACCTTCAATGACAAATGCAACAAGAGGATCACAGTGGCACCTGATTTATTATCATTTATGAGAAGAAAATTTGCTATTTCTTAATCAGAAAACCAACCCTGTCCCCTCAAGGTCATATACAATAACTTCTGTGTTACTTTGGCTGAAATTTGTGTTGATAAACAAAAGTGCTAAGGTATCCACAAGTTCGGTTTATCACAACAGATATCAGGTAACAGACAATATAAGATCTGACCCGCTCACCTCAAGACTTTGGCTGAGGTGAACTTTAAAATCCACTAAACAAACATAAGGATGAGCAGACAGCTAACAGACCAATGTCCTTACAGATTGTCAATAATGTTAAATATGGCTACTTGAAAAACAAATATCACATTTATATGGAAGAGTTAAGCCATAGCATCAGTAATTGTGTTTGGCAACATTCGATCATGAGGCTCGCTAACAACAACCTCTGGTGTATCATCTTTCCGTAGTACAGATGCTGCGATCTTGTCCAAATCGTCTTTGATAAACTGCCCATCCTGTAATACACAAGTAATAATCTGAGTAAATGTTTAGTTTTATAATTGGTCAATGTGTGCAACAACTAATGACACTGTAACTGTGTGAAATTAAACATGTTACTCATTGAAACTCGGGCAAAGGCATTGAACATTCACACAACAATCTGAAATTAACTAATTACTGTACACTGGGTAACATTTTAGTAGTTTTTATTTTCATGATTTGATAGTCAGCAGCCATATTATGTTGTTCAGACTTTGGGACTCATAGTTGGTTATATAATTACCAAATAGCTAAAGCCTTTGTATGGTTTATTATCTGATTTAGCATAGTTTAGAGGGTCAGGAATTGAACCAGTCTGAGTGGTAAAATATCCAAAACTATGATAAATCACAACAAGGTCTTGTTTATTTTCATTCTAACATGCTCCTTGAAATGTTTATGATAAAACTTCATTCTTTTGAGAAGCAATAAATGGGATGTCATGCAGCAATTTCAAGTTGTATAATGTTCTCTCATCAGTCTACAGATCAACTGTTGTTTATTGCAGAATATACAATGTTTGAGTTTAGTCCGACAAATCAAGCCATGTTAGAATGTTGTTTAAAATCATTCCGGATGTTCTCAACTATCAGCAAAAATACCACTATGAATATTACCCAATCTACAGCCTTTATATTTCTCATTATATTTCTTTACTATTTCAATGAAAATAAATATTTTATCATAAATCATAGGTAACTTAATGATTTTATTAATCAAGCATTAGAATTGCTTAATGTTATGTGTTTATATGTAGTGAGAAGCATAACATATTTCATAAATTTGTGTGATTTTTTCAGTTGTTAACATAACACTAACTTTACTGTTATATCCATGAAACTTTACCCAATCTGGTTTCTTGTCAGTAAATACTATCAATTTTAACACAAAGCACCAAACCAAATCGATGATAATATATTCCCCTATAAACCACATAAAATGACAGGTCTAGGAGCTCTCACTGACTATTTTCTTCCTAACACCAGGATACAGGTACTAACATACATATTTATAACTGTCTAGTTTAGTAAAGGGCACAGCCTGCTTATTCACTAAACCCTGAATAAATAATACATCATGAAAAGTACACAGAACTGCAAATTTTTTAATTTATACTTAAACATTAGTGAAATTATATTTGTGTCCATAGGACACTGGTGCCCCCACTAACTGTTACTGTATGGCCAATGCAAGATTCAAGGAATATCATAAAGTACAATCTGGGGTTGTACAATTTCACATGCTGAAAAACATTCCTATAAAGTTTCATGACTCTTGGTCAAAATACTTTTTGAGATACACGATGCAAACTTTAAGACACTTAATGCATATTTTTAATGAATTCAAAGGTCATGTCAAATATTTTTTCAGATACATGCAGCACAAGCTTTTACTAAGTCAAGGGCCATTACTCTGGTCTTACTGATTGAAACCTTAAACAAAACACCAGGTGCACAACTTAACAAGCTCAATAACAATCCTATGATGTTTTGAGATATGCACAACATAAATTTGGACGTATGGTGATACAGACAAGGGAAAATCTAAGTCACCTAGAAATTTTTAGGGCACAAAATGGGGGAAATGCTAGTTCAATTCCCTTTTCCAATAAAAATAGATAACTTGTCAAATAAAACATAAAAATAACACAAATATATGTCAACTTCTAACCAAGTATCTTTTAAAATCCAAAGCAGGTATATAAATCTTTATGCCAATTAAGCAAACCAACTCAAAGTAAAGCAAAAATTCCTTTTTTCCACGGTAAGGAGCCAGAAACTTACAGAGGTCCCATTCGAAGTCCTGTTTTTATACATTAAATATAAGAGGAACCACATGAGAAGGCTATTTTTGCAATTAGTCCGTCAGACTTAAATTTCTGAAGGAAAAATTCTACAGTAGAGAAATAATGATCATTATATATATACCGGTACACTGTGTACTGTTAGTTACTGGTATCTTGAAAAGGTAGTTACATTACAGATTAGAGATTAACTGGAGTGATATATCAGAAAAATATACATATTATAACAGTATATATATGATACATATAAACATTTAATTGGTAAGAAGTAATTCAAGCACTGTTTACATTTTGTACTATTTCTAAGTTTAATGTGTTTGTGGAAAATAGTTGTTCAAAATGGAAATTATAAAACTTGTTGGATACAGAATCTTGAAACATTAGCTAGATTATGTTTAACAACAAGATTTTCAACTTTTCAAATTTCTGAAGAAACTTTTTTATCAGCCTGCACAGTGATTTATAAATTTTATTTAGGTACAGCTTAATATTTAGACACCTTTAACTTTACTAGTCTAGCCAATAAAAAACAGCATAAAATACTACAAACTAAAACATTTCTATATTAATGTACCTAACAAAATCACTATTTGAGCCGTGCCATGGGAAAACCAACATAGTGTGTTTGCGACCAGCATGGGTCCAGACCAGCCTGCGCATCCGCGCAGTCTGGTTAGGATCCATGCTGTACGCTAATAGTTTCGCTCATTTATTGCTCAAATACTGACTGCTAATACCAGCGAAATGACCACTGAAACTTCATCTAAACTGACTGTATTTAGAATAGCTAGTTTATATGTGTAAAGAGTGCTTTGAACACTAATAAAATACTTGTGGAATCAGAGTTTTAGACTGTATATATAAGGTCTGTATACTCCTATTATTATTTTGGGATTCAGAAGATTAATTTAGGGCTAAGACACATGCACACATAAAACTATTTTCGTATGTGCATAAAGTCAAGATTAGGACTTCCCACTGCAAACAATGAATATTGACCCAGTGGGCATTTCCATTATTTCTGCTTATTTTATATTTCACCTAATTTTAGTGGAAAGTCAAATGTTAAGAGACGATTAAAAAAAATTTAAAGATGTTAGCCATGCATGGCACTATTGTATCTACTGGGTACATTAGAACATTTACAATAAAAAGACTGGCTGAACTAATCTGAAACTCTGTTTCACAAGAGAGAAGATAAGATTTAACACACAAAAGATTTTTAGCATAACAGCATCCATATTCTGACACAATACTTACATATTACATGAAATAAAAATAAAACACAGTTCATATTACTTTAAAGCAAACTGACTTTGACAGACAAAAGCAAAAATTTTAGCATAAAACTGAAATGAAGGAAAACATTGAAGCATGGCAACTGAAAATACTGTGAATTACATCTTCTCTACACATTTTTGAAAATATTCTGTGTAATACAAACTATATGCTGCATCTTTATTTTTTACATGCAAAATATCAATTACTTTTGTTAATAAGAACATGATTAATATGAATTTTATGAAGCATTGCAGAGAGTGAAAGATATCTGAACAGTATCATATGCAAGTTTGCCATTCGATACAACATAAATATATAAAGCTGAAGTGTATAATTACCTGCCCCTGTGGAAGTGTTTCATCAGATACATCAATCGCCTCCCTTCCTTGGCTTCCACTGGGCATGCTCAAAACAGCTTGTGCATCTGGATGAACAGATGCTTTACCTAGAGGATGATCTGTATCAGTAAATGCATGCTCTGGGGAATCTAGATCATTATCATATTGGGAAAATGAGTAAAACATGCCCTGACCAGAATGAGAGGTGTTAGTCTGTTTAATAAGAGAATTCAAGCGGTTAGTAAGTATGCTAGCTATTCGAGCACGCGTATCTATGCTGGAGTTGGATCCGACGGACATTCTCGTTACCTCTGCATCGCTATCACTTGCTATACTTCCCGGCTTGGAATGACTTTCACTGCTAGAGTCCTGGTCAAATGGCCACTCTTCAACTTCTACATGACGTGGCGAGCGTGAACTACCGACTGACTCATCAGATGTAAAACGAACACGTCCAACTAATTGTTCACCTTCATAATCATCCCATTCAAAATTCATGCCAATGTCAGATTCCGGGTCATCAAACACGACCCCACTTTGCGATGTATTATCTGATGGTATTCCATCTTCTGGAATGGTTCCAAGAGATCTTGATTTATGAACTATTGAGGTTGGCAAACCAGCACCTTTTGACATGTATATTTCTTTAGCTTTTTCTGTTTCTAAATCTGAAAACTTAGGACTTAGTCTTTTCAATGATTGTATATTATTCATGTCTTCATTCTGATTTAAATCATTATCATTACCTAAATCGTGAGTTTGTTTTGTAGAACCTGTATCACTATGATTATTTAACACTATATCTGGAGCTGAATTGCTCATACCTGTTCTATATCCTTCGTCACTGTTCTGATTCTCTGATTTTTCACCAAAGAGTTCTTTTGAAGAATGTTTACTTTTATGATCAGATCTGACAAAGTCTGGGTTAAATGGTGAAATGCTTTGACTGTTAGATCTAACTAAATCTGGATTAAAAGCAGACACATGCAAATTGCCATCAGAAGCCGTAACATATTTTGAATTGAGGGAAGTGCCATTGCTCAGTGCCGTGTTGTAGCCCTCAGAAAGGTTAGATTTCCCGGTCAATAACTGTTTACTTGGTGTACTCATCCCAACTGGAACTGGTGGGTGTTGCAAGTTCAAATTCTGATCTGGTGCAAAAATGTCTTTGTCTATTTCAGAACTGTTACCCCCATATGCCAGTATGGAATCATTTTGTGAAAGGTAGGATAGGTCATTGGCATTTTCTTCAACATGAACAAAATCATCTTCAAACCCCTCGGAATTCTTATTTTTCTTGATATTGACAGATTTTGAAAAATCATCATCAAAACCTTGTTTCTGTCCCCCATCATCCACCCTGTGAACAAGAACTTCTGCTACATGTTGGTTAGACTGGTTCACATTTTTAGACATCACGAACTTGGAATCAAATGAACTTGGAGACTGAGGACAAGTCTGGTTTACAGGTCCATTAGAGGTAGCAGCACTAAGGTCATGTGACAATGATGTCATTTCCTCCTCAATTTGTTGCAGGAATGCTAAAATGTCATCAGTTGAAGGTCTATCTTCAACATCTTGCCAGCACATTTCCATTATTTCAAACCTAGAAAATGCAAGCAGAGACTTTCAACTTCAATAAAAAGTTTTTTTCCAAGCAGAGTACATTACATACCAAAAACTTACTGAGATGCCAAACTTCTCTAGTAAGCGTTACAAGGTAACTCTACAAATCATTTTGCCTGCCTGTTAATCAAAAAAGCATTTCCTGTCAAATGAAATCTTATGGGTAATTTATCATATATAAAACTGTCACTGACCAATTAACTAATGCTGACTCACATTATTGGATGGTAATTGTTTAAGTGTACATAGTCTAACAAGTATTGAAGCAGCTTCCCCAAAATTTATCAACATTACCCAATATTGAAATTTGGACATACATATGTATGACTGCTTGATGAACTAAAATCTGATGTTTCAATGCAAGTTCTTTTAAGACACACAAAACCTTGCTTGAAGAATCATAGCAGATTGGCAATTTGCAACCTACAGGCCTGCCGACATACAAGTATCGTGTCCCTAAAATATTCAGAAGTGTCTCACCATCTGTCATGCAGTGGTATATCAGAACCAGGTGGTGGCAACTTTGCTGTTCCTTCACGTATAACTTTTTGTAGAACATCTTCATCTCTCAGGTTGATATACGGTCTCCTACCTACACAAACTATCTCCCACAACAGTACACTTAATGACCTGAAAATATATTCAGGTGTTAAATCTATAACTATCATTACTTTATAATAACTCAGATAATTTTTACTTCCATTTTCTTTTTCACTCATATTGAAAACATAACCCATTGTGAATTTGTGATTTTGTAGGGAATATGGTGTCAACTGATTCAAATGTCAAACAAGAGCTGTCACTAATGGTGACAAATGCCCCCGCAGCACCTTGACCTTTGACCTGGTGACCCCAGTCAGTAGGGGTCGTGTACTCAATAAGTACTATCAGCATGTGAAGTTTGAAGGTCCTGGGTGCAGTGGTTCGCGAGTAAAGTGCCTTCATGTAAAAAGTTAACGTTGTGACGAACGAACTAACGAACAGACGGACAGTTGAAAACTAATATGCCTCCCTTCGGGGGCATAAAAACAACTACATTGGTCAACAGTGTTGTTTCCCCCAAAAAGCAGACTTACAGTGATTCATGATTTCATGAGTACTTACAACTACAAGCATCACTTTTCAACGCCAATGAATACACGAGCTATCGAGTCTGGACATAACAATGTAATAAACAAAGAACCTCCCCTGCCCAAATCCAATCTCTTAAAATAAAGAAACAATGAAAAGAAGTTTTAAAATAAATGTCTATATACTTATACCGTCAATATGTATTTTGTAAGCTTACCAGACATTAGACTGAACTGTAAATTCCTTCAACTGCCAGACACCTTGTTTCACCTCGAGTGACTCTGGAGACATCCAGCGTATTGGCAACAAATCACGCCCAGTGTCGTAATAATCTTCCTGTGAATGGTCAAGTTAGACAAACTATCATACATGCAACAGTCAAGTTAAATGAAAGTCTTAACATGTTACCTAAATAAGTCTTGAATAGCAATGATACCATTTCAATGTTATGTAACTTTTTGTAAGTAAATTAAAATTCTATGTTTATAAAAGATGAATCAATTTTCAATTTGATCTTGTTTATCATTAGTTTGTTCTGAGATATATCAAAACAATATAGTTCCTCAATTCTTCTGTGGCCACAACTATCATGAACATAGTAGAGGCATATATACACTCTAGCCTACAACTTCTGTTTCATAGTTTCCGCAGGGAAGTGCAGGTCCCAGCTAGACAGCTGTGCCAAACTTATACATTAGACCACCTTATAACTCATTCACTGACTACTTTCTAATCAAAACACTGGGGAATTAAACAAGAGCTGTCTAATGAGCACAGGCATGATGCTGAAATCCATCCACATACGCAGAATTATGTAAACTGTAAGTCGGACATATGGAACCTGACTCAGAATGGTCATTTTATAATGCTAAAGACTTATGAAGAGTATAAATGTATTCAATACAAAACAGTTGCTGAGAAATCTGCTTACATGCAAAACTTCCACTCAACTTTCCAAGTAAAAAGGGGCATAATTTTGCCAAAATGTAAACCAGAGGTATGAATCCTGTCATGTGAGATTATCTCATGATGCCAAAGATATGAGTAGAGTTTGAAAACATTGGTTCAAGTTGTTTTTGAGAAACCTGTTTACATGCAAAAGGCAATAGCTGATGAAAGGGTGATAACAAAAGCTCTTTTAGAAACATAAATTTCAAATAGTCTAGCTGAAAGTATAAGTCACAGAATGATAATACTACAGATATATTACCCTGTACAAGTCCTCTCCAATGCCGTAATCTCCAACCTTAAGTGACAAGTCAGACATCAACAGACAATTTCTGGCAGCAAAGTCACTGAAAGTTAACAATATATTAACAACATTAAAACAAGCAATACTTACTACTGGTAGAACATAATCATGTAGCAGAAAATTTACAACTTTCATAACAGGAAGACTGAATTTAGAGTATCTAGATATCTTAACACTATTCATTTAGAGGCAATTGTCCTTCTGATGCATGAAGGTTTATTTAGCAACTCTTGAATTTGTAGTTATTCATTTACTGTTTGAGCCCAACTTACTGATGAATGTAGGAATGTTTGTGCATGAAGGAAAGTCCTTTGGCAGCATCTATAGCAAACTGTATAAATGGTCCACTTTTGTTGGTCAACAAGTAGGATTTTAGGTCTCCCTGCAGAAAACAGAATATCACATTCAATACGAGATGGCCGCTGAAGTGACTCAGCAAAACAGGTATTGTTTCTAATGTAATCGGGGCATTTTGTTCAGGTTAACAGTGTCAATTTTCAAGAATGTTTCAATTTCATGAAGGTAAACAATCTATTTTTATACTTGTCTTTAATTAAATATTGAAGTGTGTCTCCAAAAAAATGAAAACCAATTTGGCTCTGAACTCATTCATACAAGAAAACATTATAAATACCATTTCTGAATATTCTAATATTGTCAAAAAGGGTGTCGTCTCTGTACACTGTCCCAACAACCTAACAATATTTGGGTGGTCCAATTCCCTGAAATACGTAATGTAATATGTAAGTCAAACTTCCGAGGTACAATTCATTTTATTAATATAAACACAATTATTCAGCCTATCAAACAGATACTAGTGCTGAAACTGGTTGCCACTTACCGGAACATACTCCGTAACATAAACCAGAAGTTCCAGATATAAAAGTATTTTCTAATATATCTGTAAATAATGATGACACATCATGTGATAAGAAAACTCAACTGTAAGTTTTGTGAGTTTGGCTACTAAGAAACTTCATTTATTCCTGTATACCTTCATCCTTTTCTTTCATTAAGATATTTCCCTCCGCCCTTTTTTGTCTTGGTCTCAACTTTAGAAAATATGTAAAATTTACCTGTATGGTGCAACTTCTTCCAAAAATAAAGCTTTTTCATTGGCGGTAGCATCATCTTTTAAGATCTTCACTACAACTTTGATGTGTCGACTCTCTGGCAGTATGTTTTCTGCACTACCCTGCAGTACCTAGTAAAAACATAATCTCATGTAAATCATCCTTCTAAGAATTTCATTTTTTTCTCTTAAGTAATTTATTTCCCATATAACTTATTTGTTTCTAGGTAAACACAAAGGAACATTGCAATCTGGCAATTTTTTACAGAAAGTTCATTTCTTGATCACAAGTAAGATGTATGAGGTATGTGTACTGGTAGAATTTATGCTGCCATTTTAAAATCATCAGAATAATTACACATTGTATCAGTCTCTTTCTGCTTCAAGCCTTGTGATAAATAAATAAGTTTACCTGTCCAAACCATCCAAGCCCTATCTCCTTGATATACAGCAGCTGATTCCTTGGGAATGATTTATATATAGCTGAAAAAATAGATATATTTTCATTAAAAAACAAAAACAAGGAGCTGCGTTCAATAAACGCTTGATGCCCCCGGTGGCATCCTTGTCGATACAAAGCAACCTGTCCAAAACAAGGTCAAGGTCAAACTGAGGTCAGGTGATGTTTGAAGATGAGGAATGGTGACAGGTTACATCTGTATTAGTATCAGTTCATTCTTGTAAGCGGTACTGATGCTAGACGAAACGGTCCCATTTGGTTAACCAAGAGATGGCCCGTATAAAGCAACCAAAGTCCAAAATGAGGTCAAGGTCAAACTGAGGTCAGGTGAAGTCTGAAGATGAGGAATGGTCACAGGTTACATCTGCATTAGTATCAAGTCATTCTAGTAACGGGTACTGATGCTAGACGAAACAGTCCCATTTGGTTAACCTCGTATGGACGGATGGATGAACGAATGAACGAACGGGATAATCACTATATGCCTCCCGCATCAGTAGATGCCGGGGGCATAAAAAAACAATTTTGTGCTTTTTCAAGAAAAATTATGCAAAAAAAACAGAATAAATCTGCAAAGGAAAAAAACAACAACAAACTATTTAGGGAATTAAACAAAGAACTAATCTCGAGACATCTTTGTTATTTTTTTTTCTGTTGTTTTTGCTAATTTACTCCCAAATCATTTGGCAGTGAATGCTTCTAACATATGAACTTGATATTTGATAAAACAACAAATCTGGCAGTGGCTCTTTGTCACTAAATGTAATTCTGGGCCTCAGTTCTCTGCTACTTTATGCCGAGGCTAGTAAATCATTTAGTGTGATACTTACTGACAAGCTTCGCAGCAGATAATTGTTTCTCTTTGACACTACACGTAATGCTGGGCTCAGTGCTCTGCTACTTTATGCCGAGGCTAGTATATCATTTAGTGTGATACTTATTGACAAGCTTCGCAGCAGATAATTGTTTCTCTTTGACACTACACGTAATGCTGGACTCAGTGCTATGCTACTTTATGCCGAGGCTAGTATATCTGGCAGTGTGATACTTATTGACAAGCTTCGCAGCAGAAAATTGTTTCTTTTGTCACTACATGTAATGCTGGGCCTCAGTGCTCTGCTACTTTATGCCGAGGCTAGTATATCATGTAGTGTGATACTTACTGACAAGCTTGGCAGCGGCTAATTGTTTCTCTTTGTCACTACATGTAATTCTGGGCCTCAGTGCTCTGCTACTTAATGTTTTGGCTAGTATATCGGGTAATGGTTCAAAAGTTACATCTGAGGAATCGTGTACACTCTGGTTGGTTGGATACATAGAGACGTCTCGTACACTCTCTTCATCCTCAAAATTCTACAAAATTTATTCAATCAATACAACATAAACATATTTACACATGAACAAGGGTTGATTTAGATATAATGTCATGGAACAAACCTAGAAAATAATATTTCCGGATGCCATGAGAATTAAATCAGCATACAACTTGATATTACTATGCTGATAATACATGTACAACAATGAATTAACACACTATGCACTGTGGATGCTGTGACATTCATTTTGGACCAACTCTTGTACATAAAACCTATTTTAATGTTTAATTAGCCAAAAACAGAATGGTAACACTAAGCATATCAAATCAATTAAAATGTGTAGCTTAACTAAATTTATAAATAACAGCTATCTGTTGACATCACGCTCGACTAGACGAAGAACTGATATAAGTATGCAGTCAAAATATAACCAGAGATCTTCAGAGAAAGAAAGGAAAATAGATAAGACACAAACAATGTACCTGTATTTGTGGAACTGGAAAAGTCTCGCACTATATGGCAATGTGTAACTTATTATCATTATTAACTAATTTCTGTGTCAGAAAGGAGCCATAACTGAGCCAAAATCCTTGTCCTAGTTATGTAGTCTTGCCTACATATGGGGACTATGAATGAAAATAAGTGGTCAAAGTTTCAAAGCCATATGTCTAACAGTTTAGACAAAATGGACTTGTGCGAAAACTGAACCAATTTTCAGGTCCAAAAAGGGCCATAATTCAGCCAAACTATTTGACAGAGTTATGTACTCTTGCCTACAGATAGAGACTGTTATAATTAACAATTGATAAAAGTTTCAAAGGCATATCAAACAGTTTACACAAAATATGGGACTGGTACGAAAACTGAACAAATTTCAAGTCCAAAAAGGGCCCAAATTCAGCGAAATATCTTTGACATAGTTACATACCCTTGACTACAGATGGAAATCATGAGATGAACAAGAATTTAAAGTATCAAAGCCACATGTCAAATAGTTTTGAAGAAATGTGGACTTGTACAGAAACAAAACCAAACTAAAGGGCCATAATGATAATTCAGCCAAAATACTTGACAGAGTTATGTACTCTTGCCTACAGACAGTGACTGTTATAATAAACAAGTGTTCAAAGTTTAAAAGCCACATGTCAAATACTTTTGATAAAACATGGACTTGTGAGAAAACTGATAAAATTTCAAAGCCCAAAAAGGGCCATAATTTGCTAAAATACTTTGCAGAGTTATGTACCCTTGCTTGCAGGTAGAGACTGTTACAATAAACAAGTGGTAAAAGTTTCAAAACCATATGTCAAACAGTTTACACTAAATATGAACTGGTACGAAAAACTTAACCAAGATTTGAAAGTTGAACGGGGCTATTATTCAGACAAAATGCTTGATGGAGTTATGTACTCTTCCCTAAAACTGGACATAGTGCTGAAAGTTTCAAAGCCATAATTATATCAAAAGTTTTTTGTCAAAATGTGGACTGGTACAAAAAACTTAACCAAGGCCGATGCCGACGTTGACGCCGTGGTGAGTAGGATAGCTCTACTTAGAACCAACTTAGTACTGTGCTGTCATCGACAGATATGATATTGTTATATAAATTGTCTCCAATGCTGTTAAGGAAATAAAATACCAATATTGTAAAATATGTACATTTTAATTTTACTGAGATCTGTACCCTTACTTTTTTTCTCAGTTTCAACTGCATACAATCTGTAACAACTTGCATAAACTTTTAGACACAGGTGTCCAGTTGCACGTGTATTTTTTTCCATGAGAAAGCTTCCAACTTGCATAAATATTTTTATTTTCTTAACAGCATTGGAGACATTTAAATAACAATATCATATCAGAAATGGCTGTCAATGGCAGTGCCTTCAAAGACTATCTCATTTCTAAATAATGACTTTCCATAAATTTCCTTCAATTTAAGATTATACAAAAGGAGATACTTACAGTAAATCCATGGCGCTTGAAAAGGTGACAAACGCAACCAAACACAAGCAGTACACTGCAGCAAAGTACAGCTGCACCCAGCACAACGGCAAAAAACACCATACTGAAATCCTTTGTCAGCTCACCATCATTGGCATGTTTTTTTCAGTATGACCTGAAAAGATAAACAGCAATATACATCCAAGGTGTTAACAACTGAACATAAATCTGCTTGAATTTTTCTGTTCTGAGACCAGTCTGAAATGTGCAGCTACTGATTCATCACTTTGGAATCTGGCTTTAATCTATCATGTATGCATCACATTTAAGACCATACTCTCATGTAAGTTTTATAAACTGAAGGCTATGACTTAATCTAGCGACCGGCAAAAATATAGGACTCAAATTTTTCATACTGGGACACCAACTTTTTCCAGGAAGGAAGTCTAGGACTCCTACTTTGAAAATCCTAGCGAGAACCCTGGATGAAACCTGTTTTCTGATTGGATGACCAATACAAAAAATGATCATGTGACCTTTCATGCGTCATAGCCGGAAAAGAAGAAATGTTTGTCAGTTATGATAAGAATGCACGTATATATTCTTCTCCGATAGAGCTTTCCGAGGTGTGTAGATGTTTGCAGTTAGTGTATTTATTAACATTTTTTCGAATCATAACTTGTTTTACCAAGTTCTACTGCTACTTATTACAGTCTACACCTTGACATGACCGTGTCAATGCTTTCCGCGGTTGTGTACAAGTTGTAAACACGGCCGTGTCAGCATATAGAAAATTATAATTTACAACTTTGTGGTACATTTTAAGGTGGGAAAAGTATATATTTTATGTAAGAGTCATCCTTTGCTCATGTAGTTCAGTGGTTATGAGTTGGATATTACCAATATGTGGCACGACAGCATGGGATACAAGAACGTAAGGGTCAACATTGAAATTGACCATCTTATACCCCTTGCCTCTGTTTATGTTGTTTATGGGTGATTTTTTTTACATATAAGTTTTTGAATTTCAACTAAAAAACTAAAAAACATTAAAAAAATCCCCTCTATCACTTCTATCATAGCATGTGACGGATTCCTGTGGATAAGCCAAATGAGTAGGGCTAGCCACTGCCTTTGTAATTGGTCAAAAGCACCTGTATTTTTCTCATTTCAGTAGTATTAGAAACCGGAAATATTATATTAATACGATGATAGTGACATATATAAAATAAAATTCACAACAAGTCCTTTGTTGACAGTAAAGTTTATCAAAAATTGGATTTTTTTTTACCTAAACCTGAAATTTGTAGTTTTCCACTTCCTGAATAGTATTGACTGGTTATCAGTGTGATGTTTCCAGTACCAAACAAAAGCGATGTAACTCATTGCAGACTTGGAGCGGTCTTCTGCGCATGCCCGAAAGTGATTATCAATTGTAGCGCACGCCAAAAATATGCATATTTTTGCATGTCCGCATGCATTTAGTGTACAATATGCATAAAATACTGACTAAAGGTTAGGGTTAGTATCACCATGGTTACAAAATATATACATTTAAGATATTTTCGTTCAAATTTAGTTAATCCGGTATGTACCGGAGTCTGTAATTTATACCGGCGCTCCAAGTCTGCATTGAGTCACAGTCAAACAAAAGAACCCTATCTTTTTATACAACCAAAAAAAAACGAAAAACGACACAAAGAAAAGGGCCGACTTGTAACATGGGAGAAAATATTATGATTACAATGTAATTGTTACTTCATTTCCCTGTTACTTTGTATAACTTTGTGTGTTCCGGTTACATGGTATGGTTGAGGCTTTCATGAACAGCAATATGGATCTCACGGATTTTACTAGGGCTTTACGAGCACCTGTAAATCATTTGCTCACAAAAATCGCTTTGATATTTTAACAGAAATTTGCTGTGAATGTTTACAACTTAGATGTATTTGTTTATATGAAAATCCCCAAATTTTGTCAGAGTACTCATTTTTGTCAGATTACTCTCCGCATCTAAGATTTAAAAGTTGTACTTCCAATAATTTTTCCGCTAGACTCTGCATAAAGTGCTTCAGTGAAACATGTACCAGTTTTTCTGTTATTCATGATACTGAAGCAGTTTTTCAGAACAATTCTTTTTTGTTAAATGATAGCTATGATATTTTGTCATACGAGACGAATGAATCTACAATTTGTTGTTATTGTCTGAGCCGTGCATGTACTTGCAATATTATAAATAACAGTTTAGATTTGATTTTACAAGAGGAAGTACATTTGTCACAGAATCAAAATAACAGCTGCAACTATTTTTGTAAAGAAGATATTTTGAATGACATTTGCATTGATTGTTTCAATACTACTTGTACTTGTGAGGAGGTATTTTCTGAAAATGAATCTGATTTAAAGAACGATTCCTCCCTGCCTTCCATGTTAATTGCTAGCTATAATAGTTCTTTGACTAATGATACTTTTACCTCTGCTAGTATAAACAAAAGGGATGAGGAATATTTAAAGAATGATGTTTTTAATACAAAAAAGATTTCGTCCGATAAAAAGTTTGACAAACAATTGCCTATTACAGATAACCCCTTTAATCTAAATGGCAAAGGCTTAAAGATTGCCTGCTTAAATGTACAGCATTTAATGCCAAAATATGATGAAATTAACTGTATTCTGCAAGGTAATAATGTAATAGATATTTTTGGAATATGTGAAACTTTCTTATCTGAAAAGGTTGCTTAACATGAATTATTTATTAATGGCTATAATATTGTTCGCCAGGATAGGATAGATAAATCTGGCGGTGGCTTGTTGGTCTATGTTAATAATAACATACCTTTCTTACGAAGAATTGATATTGAATCTCATGACATAGAATGTATTTGGTTAGAAATATGTTTTCAAAACACTAAGCCATTTCTAATTGTCTTTACTTACAGGCCACCTAATTCAACGCAGTCTTGGATTGATCAATTTGAAAAGTAATACTGTAAAGCAATAGACTATTGTGATGAAATATACATGTTGGGTGATATAAATATTAATTATTCAAATACTTATGGATTTGAAAATGAGAAGTGGGAATTTTTTGTTTTAAAGTATGGACTTACTCAATTGATTACTTTACCAACAAGAGTTACTAAGACTAGTACAAGAACTATTGATCATATTTATACTACACATATGGAAAATGTTATTCAGTTCAATGTCTCAGAATTAAGTTTAAGTGACCATTATCCTGTAAGTTTTATACGTAAAGTCAGTAAACACATTAAATTTGTAAACCATAAAACCATCACTTATAGATCGTTTTTTCTCAAATTCAATAATGAAGTCATAGAAGGCGACATGAATATTGCAAATGCGATGAATGTTCACTTTGTAAATATCGCGAATATTATCAATAGAGTTCCTTTTAATGAAGACAATTTCTCTGATCATAAATCTTTTTGCGATGTGAAATTGAATAATGTGACTTTTAGCATGGAACACATAACGGTACATGAAGTTAAAAATCTTATTAACACTTTAAACACAACTAAAGCAACTGGTGTTGATGGTATAGGACCTCGTGTTATAAAAATGTCCTCTGACTACTTAATAAATTGTATAACCAGTTTAATAAATAAATGTATTGACCAGAGTGTTTTCCCAGAAAAACTTAAAAAAGCCTGTGTACTACCTTTACATAAAACTGGCCCTCTAGACGACCCAAATAATTATAGACCTATTTCTATTTTACCGACTTTATCAAAAATATTTGAAAGGCATGTTGCTTTACAATTACAAAACTTTTTTCAGTCAACTGATATTTTGCATGCGGCTCAGTCAGGTTTCAGAAAAAAACACTCTTGTCACACTGCCTTAATTCACCTTGTAAATAAATGGTTGAAAGAAATAGATTCGGGTAATGTAGTCGGCAGTCTTTTTCTTGACTTCCGTAAAGCATTTGATTTGGTTAATCACGAAATTTTAATTCAAAAATTGAAATTGTACCATTTTTCACCCTCCTCTGTTGGCTGGTTTCGATCTTATCTTTCAAATAGAACGCAGTCTGTTAAATTAAATACTAGTGTTTCTAATGAATCATTCATAACAAGAGGGCCAAGATGGCCCTAGGTCGCTCACCTAAGAAACACACCATAACAGTGTAAAACATGTTTGACCTAGTGATTTCATGGAAACAAATATTCTGACCAATTTTCATTATCATTAAGACTGGACCAAAAAATTGGTCTCTTGAGTTTAAACAAGCATTTTCTTAGATATGACCTAGTGACCTAGTTTTTGACCCTAGATGACCCATGTTCAAACTCGACCTAGATTTTATAAAGGCAATCATTCTAACCAAAATTCATGAAGATCAATTGAAAAATACAGCCTCTATCACATACACAAGTTTTTTCTTTGATTTGACCAAGTGACCTAGTTTCTGATCCCAGATGACCCATATTCAAAGTCGACCTAGACTTCATTAAGGCAATCATCCTGACCAAATTTCATAAAAACCAATTGAAAAATACAGCCTCTATCACATACACAAGTTTTTTCTTTGATTTGACCTAGTGACCTAGTTTTTGACCCTAGATGACCCATGTTCAAACTCGACCTATATTTTATCAAGGCAATCATTCTGACCAAATTTAATGAAATCAATTGAAAAATACAGTCTCTATCGCATACACAAGGTTTTTCTTTAATTTGACCTAGTGACCTAGTTTTTGACCCTAGATGACCCATTTCCGAACTTGGCTTAGATTTTATAAAGACAATCATTCTGACCAAAATTCATGAAGATCAATTGAAAAATACAGCCTCTATCACATACATAATTTTTTCTATGATTTGACCTAGTGACCTAGTTTTTGACCTCAGATAACCCATGTTCAAACACAACCTAGATTTTATCAAGGCAATCACTCTGACCAAATTTCATGAAGATCAATTGAAAATTACAGCCTCTAATGCATACACAATGTTTTTCTCCGATTTGATCTAGTGACCTAGTTTTTGACCCTAGATGACCCATTTTCAAACTCGGCCTAGATTTTATCAATATTATCATTCCGACTAAATTTCATGAAGATCAGTTGAAAAATACAGCCTCTTTCGCATACACAAGGTTTTTCTTTGATTTGACCTAGTGACCTAGTTTTTTTACCTCAGATGACCCATTTTCGAACTCGGCCTAGATTTCATCAAGGTAATCATTCTGATTAAAATTCATAAAGATCAATTGAAAAATACAGCCTCTATCATATACACAAAGTTTTTCCTTGATTTGACCTAGTGACCTAGTTTTTGACCCCAGATAACCCATTTTCAAACTCGGCCTAGATTCCATCAAGGTTATCATTCTGGCCAAAATTCATGAAGATCAGTTGAAAAATACAGCCTCTATCGCATACACAATGTTTTTCCTTGATTTGATCTAGTGACCTAGTTTTTGACCCCAGATAACCCATTTTCAAACTTGGCCTAGATTTCATCAAGGTAGTCATTCTGACCAAAATTCATGAAAAGCAATTGAAAAATACAGCCTGTATCGCATACACAAAGTTTTTCCTTGATTTGACCTAGTGACCTAGTTTTTGACCCCAGATAACTTATTTTCGAACTCGGCCTAGATTTTATCAAGGTAGTCATTCTAACTAAAATTCATGAAGATCAATTGAAAAATACAGCCTCTATCGCATACACCAAGTTTTTCCTTGATTTGACCTAGTGACCTAGTTTTTGACGCCAGATGACCCATTTTCAAACTCGGCCTAGATTTCATCAAGGTAATCATTCTGGCCAAAATTCATGAAGATCAGTTGAAAAATACAGCCTCTATTGCACACAGAAGCTAAATGTTGACGGACGACAGACGACAGACAGACGACGGACGCCGGACATCGAGTGATCAGAAAAACTCACCTGAGCATTGCTCAGGTGAGCTAAAAACAGGAGTGCCTCAAGGTTCAATTTTAGGCCTTTTATTGTTTCTCTTATACGTTAACGATTTGCCTTTACATTTGAAAAATTCTAACCTTGACATGTATGCTGATGATTCAACTTTATATGTGGCTGATCGGTCAGTTTCTCTTATTGAGACAAATTTACAGTCTGACTTACATATCATAGATAAATGGTGCGCTGCAAACAATATGGTACTTAATCCTGTAAAAACTACTTCGATGCTGATAGGTTCCCAGTATAAAATAAGACATTCTGCCTCTCTGAATCTAACAGTGAATAACTGTCCTATAAATTTTGTCACAAATCAAAAAGTTTTAGGTGTTCATATCGATCAGCATTTAAAGTGGAATGTTCACATAGAAAATGTCTGCAAAAAATTATCTAACAAATTTACACTTCTACGAAAGATCTCAAAATTTCTTACACTAGAAATGAAACAAATGTTTTATAATGCCTACATCATTCCGATTATTGACTACGGTGCGATAATTTGGTGTAATGCTCCCAAAACATACTTTTCAAGAGTATCGGTGTTTCAGAAAAGTATTGCTAGATGGATATTAGCAAAACCTTTGATATCTTCTTCTGTTGCTATGTTTAAAGAACTGAAATGGCTTTCTGTCGAAAACAGACATAAATTACATATAGCTGTAATGACGTTTAAAGCTCTACATGGTTCAACCCCGGAATATATTACTCATTTGATTACTGTTTCCGACAACAAGTCATACAACCTAAGATCTAATTCCCAAGGTTTAATTACTCATTTCAGACTCAATTCAGATTATATGAAACAATCATTTAAATTTTTATCAATGAAAGTGTGGAATTCTATACCAGTTATTATCCGTAATGCAGCGAATGTGAACTCTTTCAAATACAGTTACAAAAAACTTTTATTTGATGAAGTCTGCACTGCATAATCATAATGCTACAGGTGCTCAGATCAAATGTGTTTTTACCTTTTGTTGTTTTTTATATTGTATTGTTTTAATATGCATTTTTTAAAAATACTTTGTACCTTGTTGAAGGCCTCATTGTAAATATGTGATTTCATTTGTATCTGCTTATGTGATTGCATAATGAGTTTACCTTCGTAAAATAAAGAAATTATTATTATTATTATTATTATTTTTTTTTAGTTTTCTTATGAACCATATGACTGCATTAAATAAATCTTGAAATCTTGAAATCTTGCAGTCGAACATTCCATGTGCCTTAAGGTAGTGGACCCCTAATAGTAATGTTTAAAAAATGGCATTTGCTTGGTATATTCTTATAGTTGACCATGTTTCGCACTATGCTGCAATTTTTTAAACAACTTTTACCGTGCCGTTTTTTTTTTTTTATATAAATTTTGTATAATTTATGGTATTTCCTCACGCTCAAGTAGAGACAAATTTCAAAGTGATCCATCCAAAACGGTTGCATAGGATTCATTATACCATTAATTTTGATAAAAGAAACATTAAACTATTGGTAAACAATTATAAAACACAAAATAAAACCGTCAGTATCATTTTTCTAGGGTGCCTCAGGTAAACGGATTTAATGAGACAGAATTCTAACTGCAACATTGAAAAAATAAGGTCGAATCCTGCGGGTCTGTTTTGAATTTTGCTCACTTTATTCAAAGATAACCTTGGGGCAGAAGTAAAACCTGCCTACATTTCTTCCACAATATGTAATCTAAAGAGTTAAGGCAAAATAGAGAACTTTTACCGCATGTAACTCGGTATTATTAAAGATGTCTAACTCTACCCCTTCTGTTTCAGAGGTAAATTCACTTTGAACAACAAGAAATCGCTTATCAAATGAAATTTTTCCACTTTTGTACAATAAATCAATAATAAGTCTTGAAAGAAGTAAAAACTTACTAGAAAAAAAGGAAAATAAGGGAAAAAATTGGTCCCAGTGGGGCTTGAACCTACGCCCCTTGAAAATTATGGGTCTAATACCTTAATACAGTATTGTATGTTTATGTACTACAGTAAGTAATGATGCTAAATGTGGCGTACTCCAAGACAGTAATAATTCACAACAAATCGTACGGTATGTTTTATAATCAGTAGAAGCTAGTCGTATTTACGCTTATGAGACCTGTTTCACCCACAAGTAAAGAATTGACAGGTCCATCATGAAATATTTTCCCCAGCGTGCAAATACTTGTCCTATTCAATATGATCGCGGCCTCATCGGCCGCGATCAATGATGCGTAACGCTATATATTGAATTTGGGAATTGGGCATAATGTATCTTGGTTATTGATTGTTTTAATGGAATGATTGTGATTATTTTTTATTGGAATATATAACTGTTCATATCTAAACAATATAAAATATTGTGATATGTGATTATGGGTAGAGGAAAACACGTAAAGTGCAATTTCTATGTGGACCTTGCAGAGAAGAATGCCACGCCGAACGTCTTGCGTGTGAACTAAACAATATATAAAGGTAGTATCTGTTTGGATCTTATCTGTTTTATACAACTTACAAAATAAGTTTTCTACATAACCTATGCAAGGCAGTTATCATTTTGCAGATAATATACATTTGATGAATTTCCAACTAAGCAAAACGATACAATGTATACATAGAATTATGAAAATACATGAAAGCACTTCAATTTCTGACTCCTATTACGTTAAAAAAACGAACAAATTAAGCAATCAAGGAAATTTACGATCTTAAACAAGGCTATTGCAGCAAAACATTAAGTGTTTGTGACTTAACAATCAACATTTTACCTACATATTCTAGCCTTTCAGCATCATTACACCGGACCTTACTATGAATGCTATCTATTTATTTTATGCTTTTCAATGAAATACTGAAAATTATCAGTGAAATAAAATTGATATTTTCACTGTTTCAAACAGTGAAAATGTCATTTTTATTTTTCACTGGTATGGAGCAACACACGAATGTGAAAGAATATGAATTTATGAGAAAGTTCCATGCAAAATATAGACTTCGGTAAAGATATAGATGTACACAAATATTAACAGGATCATAAAGATATATGTTCCATCGTTATAGAATCTAAAAGAAGTCTGGAAACGTAATAGAACTCTTTGACAGTTATACACCATATATATTGTGACGTCATGAAATTATGACGTCGTGATGCGATGCACATGACGCTACGAGGGTAAAATAGATATAATTTGTTTAAGACCATTGAAAATACATAAAATAAAAAGAGAATTTGTTTTTTTTCAATGTAAGATCGAAATATATTTCACTCGTGAACACCATAATTTACATTTTCACTTGTGGCTGCGCCACTCTTGAAAATATTTAATTATAGTGTTTACTCGGTGAAACATATTTCAATCTTACACTGAAACAAACAAATATCCTCTATATGAATGCTATCTGAAAGAAAAACCCGTGATGACTCGTGATTACCCATGACATTGCCATGACGGTAAAAGAAAAAACCATGACAGTCCGTGATAAAACCGTCACGGACATTATGACCGTCACGGGTTTTAGTAGATCTGAACATTGGGAATGAAACACGGCTATACATCGGGTCTATCACGACAACCAAAGAATTAATAAATGACTCTTATATGTTAATTATTTGTGATGATCGACATGTCCACGTTAATGTCAATATCGGCCAAGGACCTTGACAGATATCATGCTAATTTACTATGTCTGGCTCAGTTCTGTGATTTAAAAAAATATATACATATTAGCTATATCGGACATAGGGCCAAATCAGTAAAATACCTTCATCTACTGGAAAGATATTGAAATCAATAAGCAACATCACAAAATTCAGTATTGCCAATTTATTTATTTATTTATTTATTTTGCTGGTAAGTAGTCATGCTACAAAAGACACTATGTTGATTCAACTGAAACACTGTCGCAACTCTTCTCAGAATTCACAAGACTTGACTGCTCTAGTAACTGAGCGGTATGTTTTTTTTGCAATTTGATCCATTCTTTACTCTCGTTCACGATGTAAAGATACAAAGACAAAAAGTTATTGTTGCAAAGGCACATCATTATATCAAGAAATTTCATGCTAACAAATTCTGACGCAAGTCCTAACTTGCATTAAAACCACTCTTCGCCACAAATATTTCTCCAATGAGAAATGTTGTAACGCACAACAGTCTTTATTTCTCACCATCAACTTCTTGAATATAGTCAGTAATAAGCAGCATTTTTTCTGAAAAAAAGAAGAAAACCATAAAACCACGTCCAAGATAATTACATGTACATGTATTACAAGTCTTATATTATAATTAAGTCAGTATGTCATTATCATTATTTAGAATAAATAATTCTAAATTTTTATGGCATGATCCTAAAGGACCAGAAACTATAACAACTCTATAGCAAAGTGTGGGGACATTTTTATGGCCACCACAGACTGCTGTACAGTGATAGATAATAAAATCTATAAGAAGATCTTTTGGAAGCAAATTACAATTTACTGGTATTTACAGGAAACCGGCTTGACACATACTTGGTCTGGTATTTTATTCAAAACAAAGAATGGTAAATATTACAATAAAATCCGTAAAAAGATCCGTTGGAAGCATAGAATGCAACCAAGCAGAATAATAGCAGACTCAGCAAAATAGCAGAATACAAACTGTACTCACTGATAATTAAAGGGTATCTCAGACAGGTATGTACATGTAGTTCAAGTGACTGTATCTTAAATACCTGTGTACTTCTTTGCTTGAATGAAATAAAAAGTATAATTCTCAGTAAAATTTGTTGTTGCACAGGTTATACACAACATATGTACAAGTAACCAAGGAATATATCAATCATAAATGGTAGGAGGAAACTTTCTGTAAAGAACTCCGTGTAAATGATATTCAGATACCATAGATAAATTTATCAGTTATATATGTCATGGGACCACATATAATTAGAAACAGTAATTACACAACAGGCATGTTTAAATATATTCCTAACTGGATAGGTATTGACCTAAGACATTGTTAAACATTCCTATTTTACACACGTAACACTAACTACTACAAAAAACAGTCAGTCAATGTTTATGCTTAATAAGGGTCCATCCGGCCATAACAACCACGGTATAGCATTACACTATATATGAGTACGGAACCCCGGCATGTCACCAGGCATGCCGTTTTAAAGAGAATTTTTGAAGCCAAATGGTGAAAATAATTTACCTCTACGCCTAGACTCTTCCACGCGTTAGATACTACATATCTGTATTCGATAAGACAGATAAGTGTAACAGACTACCTCTACGCCATTTTCATAGAGTACATGCCAAAATATCCAAATAATTTTGAAGCCAAAAGTGGGTTACTGTCACGTTAGTAAGACCATAAACAACCATAAATCAAATTCTAGAGTACGGAACCGTAGGCTACCCTTACTGTAGACACTTCCAATATTTAATTACTACCTTGAGGGTAGGGGTAATCACCCCGGGACACCACGGGATACCCTGGGTTGTCAGACTATTCCCCCCCCAAGATGATTCCCCCTCAAGACAATCCCCCCCAAGACAATTCACTCCCGGACAATTCCCCCCCACAATGTTATGTAAGGGTGACAGCTCCCCCTCTCCATATTATAATATGTTTAAAGGGTTGTAAAGTTTATTTAATATGAAAAATCCTATACTCCAGTACTGTGTATTTAAAAATAAATAGAAAAACTTATATTTGATGCATTAATTTGGTACCCAAAATAAGGAATTTTTTTATGTGAAGTAGTAGCATTTTGGATAAGTAGCCATGGCTGAGAACTTAATTATTTTTAAAGCAATTTATTTATTTGTTAACGGTATCTATAATGGAACCTCTATGCAAAGATGTATGTAAAAAAATAGAAAATATTTACATTTAATAAGGTAATCTGATCATCAAAATAGCATATTTTTCTATGTGAAAATGTGGCATTTTCGGGAACGTGGAAATCATAAAAGTGCTTAGAACTTAAATACACTTAAAGCAATTAAGTTAATTTTTGTATTTATCTATAGAGAATTAACCTTTACTGTATGCTACCACATATATAAGAAGAAGTAAGAAATATTTACATTTGATAAGGTTGTCTGATCGTCAAAATAATGCTTATTTCTATTTGAAGTTGTACTACTTTGGATAATAGCTAGCTAGTGCTATAAAGCATTAAAGTATCATTTTTAGCATTTTCATTAGTGTTTTTATATACCATAATTATTTTACATTCTTTCTATTTTTATGTAAGTAGTTTATATATTATTATACTAGAATAAAAATCGAATCAAATATCATAATTACATGAGAGATAATCTAACCATAATGTTCTTTCAGGTTTTCCGAGTTTCCCGATGTTGGACAATAAAACTATCTTAATCATATTAATCGGGGAAAACTAAAAAGATTACAGTTATGTTAATAACAGCCAATAATACCACTTTAAACATTAATATGAAAAACTTGATCAAAAACGAAGCTGCAAATATGAATTAAAAAAACGATGAAATATCAATACAATTTTACAAGTTGAAACGTCCTTGGAATTCACCATGAAATTTATTAAGGATGTTACATGTGTTGGTTTGCTTTCATTCCAGAAAGCATGGAGTAATACTAATAGCATTTTCTCTGGATAAAAAGTACTATATCCTTACAATACAGGTTTTGATAAATTTCTTACAAGAAGAAGGTGATTGGCATTATCTAATTTTGGTTTATCACAATTTCCAACAAGTGCTTCATCAAAAGTATCACACAAAGTTAGTAATACTGAATACTGATAATTGTCATTATACATGGACAAATTGTTATATTGTTTATAAATATCATAATCCTAACACATAGAACACAATTAAAATGTAACAACAACAATATCATAATTGATTGATCAATGTCAGCTTTGAATACTGTTTTACAGCTGGTAATTCAATCAAGAGGTGTAAAAGATTGACTGGTTACCATTTTGATTAAATTTGTTTATTGCAATAATGTCATTACGCGATTCTGGTAATCAGCACCTTTCAACTGAATTGAGAAGTCAGGAACAATGATTTGTTTGTATGTATCCCTTAATTATTATACATTTTAGGGTTTTTTTTCTGGAATAAATATCCCAAAAAGGTTTGAGATTTATTTTATACAAGTACTATTTCCTGTTTCATGTGTAAATAATCCTTCTGTAAGATGGAAGTATTTATCATATTCTACATATATATAAAATCAAATAAAGCAGATGCAGTGGTCCTGTGAGTTATAATTGTCCGTAAGTACTGACCTGGCACTCTTTTTTTATTTATTTATAAAACAATATTTTCTGGCGTTCTTATATTTTATGCGATATTTGTGTCCTGAAAATATCTACATTAGTTAAAATAATGGATACAGTTAACCAATGGCACAGTTAACATAATTATTTAAAAATCTCTTTTTAAATCTCTTTTTGAGTCTTTTGGCTGAATTTTGTTCTTTAATAAGTGCATCAGTGATCGATATTATACTCTATGATTATAATTATTTTCAAGACACCTCTTTCCATTCACATTCATTAGATGTAGATAATTATAGATATTGAAAAATCGCAGAGGATTTTGTCCTACACTCAATATACAGATATTAGAAAGAAGAACCTTGGTAATACACAATGGCCCACTATTCAGAAAAATAATAATAATTCAATGTCTTCGAAAAATGCTAAGCTGCTTCTTAAGATAGCTAAGTTTATTAAAGAAGCCTCACAATATAGAGTCAATACACTTAAAAATGATACCACATAATAAACACTGCCGCTAAAATCTAAGGAACTCTGGAACTCATTGCCACAACACCTTAGGGATGAGGTCAATTACAATAACTTTAAAAATTTGATTGGTGCATGGAACGGAGAGAGCTGCTCATGTTCATTTTGCCAGTAAACCTGCATTGCCTTAGCTTGTGTAAGTCTGCTTTATTTATCATTTTTAACTATGTCTGAGTCTTAATTTCTAGTCGTTTGATGTTTATCTGTTCTCTAATTTTGAATTATTATGTGCTTTTAGGCTGTTTTGTTGTGTATGCTTTATATTCTTAGTTGCAAACAGCATGTACTTTATTTTAAGCTTTTTATCCATTTCTGTCATTGCATGTGCATGTGCTTAGATATTTTGAGTTTAGTTATTTATTATTCAGATTAGTAATTTATTATATAGATACAGTATATTTTATTTATTTACTTAACCAATGAATTAGAAATTTTAGTTTCATACTCTTAAACAAATAGTACTCTTCAGTGCTTATTACCTTTGTCTTTCGAGATGTACTGTCTTTCAGCTCTTAATTTATACCAATTTATGATAGATTTTATATACGTAAAATGTGTAATTTAACATTTTGATTTCTATGTATGTATATGTCGGTCAAAAGCTATACATAGCTTATGTTTATAATGTTATTTTATCTACCGACAATAAATAAATATTGACTTTGACTTTGAAGGAATTAATGAAAAAAATTAAGAAAAATAATTGTCATGTTTTTTTTTATGGAAGAGGTAATTAAGTATTAAGATTTATCACACCGCTAATATGTAAGGAATTAATTGCATAAATTGTTTTTACTCAAAAATTGATATTTCAAACAAAATAAGAAGTGAAGTTTAACTTACGTCATATCTTTTATAATACTCATAATGGATACTCCTAACCAACCACTAAATTTCAAATTTCCAAAACGCACTTTTGGAATAAAAAATCCTGAACAGTGCTCATTCAATGTTCAGTGCTTGGCTTCACTATGATGAGGTACGTATTCTCTGATTTCACATGTTTTCATCATGAAAAACTTTTTAAATCATTTCTTAAATTTGTAACATTATGTAAATAGTAAGAAAATACTGGAGTCAATACCCCTAAAATGTACCAGAACAAAAAATTTCCGGGGAGCCTCCCCGTACCCCCATTATGGGAGGAGGTATCTCCCTCCAGTACCTACCCCACCTTTCGCGGCCCCAATATCAAACACCTTCCGACGCCCGTCCTAAGAATATTTTCACAATGTCTAACTAAAAAATATAGATAATAGAATAAAGGATATAAATATAATTATCCAATGAACTGTTAGTTACCAGGTCAAAGAATAATAATTTCTTCATGTAGAATAATAAAAAGCTCACCTTAGGACAAAATTAGTAAAAAAAAAGATATTTTTACATCAGTATAAAGAAAAAATAATATAAATAAAATAAGGTGACAATTCCCCCCCCCCCCCCAGTTTGGGGGGAATCGTCAGGGGGGGAATTGTCAGAGGGGGAATAGTCTTGGGGGGAACTGTCTGGAATTCGATACCCTGGGACACCCCGGGATACCTTTATTTTACATAGAAAGTTTTGAATTTAACTTTTTTGCTGCATGTTTTCCATGTTTAGCGATAACTTGAGCATTTATATAGGTGTATCCTAAGTAGCAGACTCATAACATGAACATCGGGCGCCTGATTCATTCGAGAATCGCATACTGCATAACAGTGACGAAACAGGCATCCCGGGGTATGCATTATGAGCAGTATAGCCTACTTAGAATATTCTTAAATTTATGCTTTATTTACTTAAGAAATAAGTACATCTTCATAACAAAATAAGTATTTGCAAGCTTTCTTAAGGTGTCCCAGTGTATGCAGTGTATCACTGTAATCGCGAAGAAGAATCGGGCGTCCCGGGGTTCGTGTTATGAGTTTTTCTACTTATGATACAGCTATATACATCTACATCTACATCTACATCTTTCACCCAACCGTCGATTTCCGACTATCACTGGGCGGCGCTGTCAGAGAAACAGTTGTTAAAGAACTGATATGTTACAATGTTAAAAGAATAAAAGCTAAAAAAGACAGTATGCTACAGTTAAAATGGGACAGAGGCAACAGAATTACATACTGACCACCGCCAGCCTCTCTCTAAAGATACTGAGACTGGGGCTAGATTTAACATGAGTTGGTAGGGAGTTCCAGAGTCGGATGGTCCTAGGGAAGTAGGAGTTAGAAAAGTACTGAGTGTGAGACATGGGGATTAAGTAATTTAGGTTTCTAGTTGGAATAAGATGAGATTGGTCGACTGCAACTGTCTGGGTCCTTATTTTATAAAACATTACTAATGAATTGTGTAACCTTCTATATTGGAGTGTATTCCATTCTAAGGTTTTCAGCATTTGTGTAACACTACTGGTGTAACTGTAGTCATACATGACGTACCTAGCAGCTGACCTTTGGACATTTTCGACTTTGCTAGTGAGGGTTTTTTGCCAAGGATGCCAGACGCTTGAACAGTACTCAAGTTGAGGGCGGACATAGGTGTTATAGGCAGCAATTTTGACCTTTTTATATCAGTTTTGACATTTCGTTGTATGAAGCGAAGAGTGGAAGTTGCTTTGGAAGTGATACTGTCAATGTGTTTGGACCAGTTTAGATCTTTGGAAATGGTTATGCCTAAGTATTTAGCTGCCTCACAAGTTTTTAACTCTATGTTGTGAAGTTTGTAGGGGTAGACTACAGGATTTTTCTTTCTAAAAATTCTAAGGACTTCACACTTGTCCGGGTTGAACTCCATGGACCATGTCTTCTCCCAGGTTTCTAAGCTAATCAGGTCTTGTTGCAGAGATATACTATCTGAAATGGAGTTGATGGTAAGGTATATTATGGTGTCATCTGCAAACATTCTTGCGTTACATTTGACGGAATCTGGTAAGTCATTGATATATACCAGGAAGAGACATGGCCCAAGAACAGACCCCTGGGGAACTCCAGACAGTACAGGAAGTTCACTGGAAAAATGACCATCAACAGCGACTTTCTGGGAGCGGTTGGACAGGAAAGATTTGACCATTGGTAATTTGTGGGTTGACACCAAGGCTTTGTAGTTTATAAATTAGTCTAATGTGATCGACCTTGTCAAACGCCTTGGAGAAGTCCATGACAATAACATCTGTTTGTTGACCCTGTTCAGTGTTATTGTAAAGTTCCTAAGTGAAATTAATGAGCTGAGTCTCACAACTGTGACCTGATCTAAAGCCGTGCTGGAACTGGCTAAGTAGCTTATGCTTGTCAAAATAGGTCATAAGATTGGAAACAACAATGTGTTCAAGGAGTTTGGAAGCAATGCAAGTTAGGGAAATTGGGCGATAGTTACTAGGTTTAGACTGGGACCTTTTTAAATACGGGGGCTACGGTGGCTTTTTTCCAATCACTGGGTACTAGGCCAGATTCGAGAGATAACCTGTATATATGGGCAAGTACAGGAGCAATTTCATGGTGGAGTTCTTTTAGGATGCGTGGGGATAATTCGTCAGGTCCTGAGGCTTTATGTGGGATAGGCCATAGAGCAGTTTTTCCACACCTTCAGTGTGACCTGGATCTTATTCATCATGGAGACTGGGGATGAGAGGACGTTGGAACATATATGCTTCAGACTAAGGGCTGGGGAGGGAAAGACAGATTCAAATTGTTTGTTTAAGATAGTAGCCTTTTGGATGGGGTCTGTGTAGTAAGACCATCTGATTTAAGGGGGGCAATGCCGACATTTTCTTTTTTGTTGTGCTTGATGAAGCTGTAAAACTTTTTGTTTTTACCAGGTTTGAGTCATGGTCAAATATGACACTTTCCATATATGACCAGTATTGGGCTCTATTTGCTTCTGGATAGAAGACTTAAGGGATTTGAATCTTTGTTGGCGGGCTGAGGAGGGAGATTTGTGTAGTTTCTGGTACAGTTTATCACGCTTATGTATAAGCCTGATAATTCTCGGGGTTAACCATGGCAAGTCGGCACGGGGTTTAGACATTTTAGATGGAATGTTTTTGACTGGGATTCATTAAGGCAGTCCTTGAATGAATTCCACGCTACTTCAGGGTCTGAATGGTTTTCGGTGAAAAAGCTAGCACCAAAAGCCTTCATGTCAGATTTAGCCCTTCCCAATTAGCCTTCGTGTAGAGTTTTATAGGGCGTCTAGGTTGGGTTGGGCGGCCCCTATTAAGATTCAATTCATGAAATATAATATCATGATCCGAGGTGGCTAGACTCGGTAGGGATTTAACCAAGTGAACATGGGATGGATGGTTTGTAAAGAAGAGATCAAGGGTGTTGGATAACCTAGTTGGGATCTTAACTATTTGTTCAAGATTATAATGGGAATATCTTTCAATAAATTCTTTCATAAAAGGATCTGTTTTTACAAGTTTGTTTAGGGGACTCTTTTGACCAGTCAATGTCGGGGAGATTGAAGTCTCCAAGTAGCCATACTATGCTGCCCTTGGGTATTTTACTAAGGGATAACCAGAGTTGGGATAGGGAGTCGGCATCTAATTCTTGGGGTTTATAGTAGGCTCCGACAAAGATATCTTTAAGGCCAGCGATGGTAATTTTGGCCCAGGTTATGTTGCATGAAGTCTTGAGGTCTGGTTGTTCTTGGCTGATCAGTGAGTTAGATATAGCTATCATCACTCCTCCACCTTGACCTTCACATAATCTATTGCTTAATATGATGAAGCTGCAATAAAAACAATTAAATTCAAAGCTTTCTATAAGATAAAGGTATCCCGGGGTGTCCCGTGGTTTCCCTGGGTCTCCTGGGGTGTTTACACCGACCGCTACCTTGATTGAATGTGGTTGTCCATTGTGTTCTTCCTTCATGGTGTTTATTTAACCTTTGCGCTAGTTTTATTTTCCTAAAACATGAACCAGTCATTTTAGCAGGAAGAGGCGATAAAATAACAAAAAGAAAAAAAAATATAGACCTATAGATCTAGATATAAAATAATACTTTTTATCTTTGTTCAGAGTTGCGAAAATGTCAACAATGCTGATCGATAGAGGAGGCGAGAATACATTTGATTTAGCAGGTAAGTTACCAACCGAACTGTTCAGTAGAAATTTGGTTCACCCAAATTTATACAAGTTGCACTTGCTGTGCTGAAAGGGCTGAACCCCTCTCTTTATCAGGTCAGAGAGATGGCCTGTTTGCACCAGGCTGGTTTTTTCGAACCAGGCTGGTCCAATTGCCCCATAACAAGACATGTACACATAGGCCTAATGAACCATATTTGTCATAAATTACAGTCAGTAAAGCAGGAGTTATTTGCATCGAATTTATGCCATTTTGCAATTTTCCCAGTTGTATTATGATCATGTGAGTGAAAGTAGCCATTTGATGCTGGCGAAAGCAGGGAGATAACTGAAAGGAAGTGTCAAGGGGTACGGATCCATACCTCTAGACAAGCCTGTTAGGGGTTTTCTAGGGATCACGGACCTCCGTTTTCTAGAGATTAATGGTCCTTTACATTTTAAATTTTGTTGAAAATGAAATAATAAATAAGACTTCATCAGTATTCACCTTAAACTTGGATCTTGAAATGGTTTCAGATACCAACGTCCACCCGATTTGTTACATTTTCTTTTGAAATGTAAATAACCGAGGAACACCAAATAAATCACGAGGATTCGAACTGGCAGATAAAAAAGATATAAAGATTAAACAAAATATTGTTAAATTATGTTGTGAAAAAAACAAACACTATTTTTATTGATAATTACCCTTAGGGTATTTATGTTTTCCACACGTTTGGTAGCCGTTATGAGATACAAGGTACGTTTTCACAAACCAGGGTTCAAATTTAGACACGCATACTCGCTAAAAGCCAGTGGAAATTTAGAATAGCTAGTGGCCTGAAAAAGCACTCTCTTATTTTAGCGAGTCAATGAAACTCTAGGCAAATGTAATATTCCTAAAGAAAAATATGACAGTCCAATAATTAAAGTTCCAAATATAGTTCCATTTGAATTGGATCCGATCACAGTCGTAAAAAATTTCAAATAGGTGTATGACATAACTGTTTCCAGTGAAAATCATTTCGGAATACGCGGACAGATACGTTGAGCGGTAAATGACGTTTTTTAGGTATCAAGGACTCTGATTGGTTCTTAAAATTTAGTAACTATAATTAGCCTGATGTCAAAACAGTAAAAAAATGGCAGAGAGAAATTAATGTTGTCCTTGAAATAAATCAATAGTGACAGTTCATCTAAGTTTATAATTATTATAGACTCTGTTTACAACTAGCATATCAAAACATCTAATATTTATTGAACGTCGAAGGATTTGTTTGCATTATGATTTTAAAATAATTTAGTAACCCAAATATATTTCCTAGAAAAAAATATTGAAATGATACGGATGGTAAGCTCGCTAAATTTTGTAACTAAAAATAGATCGCTATTTTGGAATTCCAGCTGTAGTAGTATTTAAGAAATACTTTGCATTGTGTCAGCTGCCATTTCTATAAAATACCCATGTTTAATTTTAGCTAGTATCTTTTGTTTTTAGCTAGTGAACAAAAAAGCCACTAGCTAATTTTAGCTAGTAGGAAATATTGTTAAATTTGACCCCTGCAAACAGAACTTTTCTTTTACTTAATGTCGGTTTATTAATTATCAAACAGTCAGTTCCGTGCAGATTATCATTATATCTGTTAAATAACAAAATAAATAGTTGCATATTATTATGCCAAATTTATTTATTTTCTGCTGAATTTCAAATATAACTCATTAATCTGTTATCAACAATTTATTTTACAATAAACTAATCGGCACGGAACAGTGTATTCATTTGGAGTTCATTTTGAGTTCCTCAGTTATTTAGGTTTGGAAAGAAAAGGTAAACAATCTGAAAACCATTTAGATCCAAGTTTTAAGTGAATACTGGTTAAGTCTTATTTGTTATTTCATTTTCAACAAAATTTAAGATGTAAATAACCCTAAATCTCTAGAAAAAGGAGTAACGTACCCCTAGAAAACCCCTAACAGGCTTGTCTAGAGGTACGGATCCGTACCCCTAGACACTTCCTTACTGATATAGTATAAAGGGAGATGAATGTTGCCATATCTCAGTTACGGATGCAGGGGGATACGAATATGCGGTTGCATCTCAAATCAGCGGAAGTCAGTATGTTTTCTTCCACCTTTATCTCTCGGATTTTACAAATGGCCAAAATAAAGATTTTCCAACAGTTACATTATTTTATTAGCTCATCTGATTTTTTGAAAAAAAAATGATGAGTTATTGTCATCACTTGATCGGTGTCTGCGTCGGCGTTGCCTGGTTAAGTTTTATGTTTAGGTCAGCTTTTCTCCTAAACTATCAAAGCTATTGCATTGAAACTTGGAACACTTGTTCACCATCATAAGCTGACCCTGTACAGCATGAAACATAACTCCATCCTGCTTTTTGCAAGATTTATGGCCCCTTTTGTACTTAGAAAATATCAGATTTCTTGGTTAAGTTTTATGTTTAGGTCAACTTTTCTCCTAAACTATCAAAGCTATTGCTTTGAAACTTGCAACACTTGTTCACCATCATAAGCTGACCCTGTACATCAAGAAACATAACTCCATCCTGCTTATTGCAAGATTTATGGTCCCTTTTGTATTTAGAAAATCAGTTTTCTTGGTTAAGTTTTATGTTTAGGTCAGCTTTTCTCCTAAACTATCAAAGCTATTGCTTTAAAACTTGTAACACTTGTTCACTATCATAAGCTGACCCTGTACAGCAAGATACATAACTCTATCCTGCTTATTGCAATAATTTAAATTCCCCCTTTTGGGACTTAGAAATCGTTTTTTAAGCCCCCCAAACATCAAAATGGGGGGCTTTTTTAAAATTCACTCGCATCCGGGTCCGCCCCGTCCGGGCCGTTTAAAAATTTCCCCTTTTATCGCATCTCCTCAAAAAAACTACTGGGGGGTTTTGCCCCAAATTTTTGTCAGAACGATGTTTTGGCCCCAATTGGGGTCCCCCTGAAAATAAGAAGGGTTTCAAAAATTTTTTTTAGTGAGAAAATGGCCCTTCGTTTATTTCTATAATTTACATAGGTTTAAAAAGGGGAAAAATTTTGGGAAAATCTTCTTGTCCCAAAACCACAGAGCCTAGGGCTTTGATATTTGGTATAAGAAATCATCAAAGGGGGTCCTTCCCAAGATGATTCAAATTATTTCCCGGGGGTCTAATTTTTGGGCCCCACCCCCGGGGGTCACAGGGTTTTATATAAAATTTTAAAATAGGGAAAAATTTTAAAAAAACCCCCTTTGTCCCCCCCCCCCCCCGGGGCCCCCCTGGGTTTTAAAAATTTTGTATGGGGACACATCTAGTTTTTCTTCTACAAATTTTGTTCAAAATTATCCCCCTAAGGTCAAATAGGGGCCCCCCCCGGGGGTCACATGGTTTACAAAACCCAATAAGGGAAAAACTTTAAAAATTTTTTTGTCCAAACTACAAACCCCTGGGGTTTTTAAATATTTCTAATGTAGAATTTTTGTGGTTCTCTCCCAAAGTTTGTTCAAATTTAATCCCCCTAATAAAAAGGGCCCCCCCCCCGGGGTCAAAAGGGTTTTTCATATAATTTTTTCAGGGAAAAAGTTTTTAAAACTTCTTGCAAAAAACCAAAAAACTTAAAAATTTTTGGGAAACCACTTTAAAGGTTTTGAGGGAAAGAGACATTTTTACTTTTTTTACCTTGGATAATTTGGGGTGTGACCTTTTTACTTTCTGTTGCTCGGGGGCCCCTTCAAATTTTGGGAAAAACCAACCCCCATGCCAAAAGGGGGGGGTGAAACCGAAAAAAACTTTGGACCTTTGGACCTTTGGACCTTTTGACCTACTTTCACAAATTTTGAAAGGTACAAGGCCAAAAAAATTTGGACAAATGCATATTTGTATCCAAAAAAACTGAATTTTTGATTTTTTTTTGGGATGGGTAAAAATTATTTAACATTTTCAAGCTAAAGTTTCAAGGACCACCTCATAGTTTTGTGTCCCTTTAAAACAAATTTTTTGACCTTAAACCCCTTGGACCTAGGACCTACTTCCACTTTTTAAAGGGTTGGGTTAAAATTTTTGGGCCCCTGAATTTCTGTGTTCCGAAAAAAAAATTTGACCTTGTTTTTTGACCTAGTAAACCTATTTTAAAATTTTCTAAAGCACACCTTTAAAATTTTGGGCCCAAACCTGCTTAGTTTTGTGTCCCTAAAAAACTTTGCCCTTTGACATTGCCCTAGTGACCTACTTCCACTTTTTTGAAGGTACAGGCTTCAAATTTGGCCACATGCTTATTTCCCGGGTTTTCCGAAAAAAAATTTTTGACCTTGATTTTGACCTAGGGGACCTACTTTCACATTTCTCAAGTAAAAGCCTTAAAATTTTTGGACAATTTTCCCATATTTTTTGTTTTCTAAAAATAAATTTTGCCTTTAAAAATTTAAACCAAAGTGACCTACTTTCAAAATTTAAAAAATACAGCCTTAAATTTTGATCCCACACCCATATTTTTTTGGTGTAAAAAAGGAATTTTTGTCCGGGAAAAATTTGATTTTGTGACCTATTTTTCCTTTTTCTAAAGGGCTACAGCTTTAAAATTTGGGCCCACATGCATTGACCACATGCCATGGTTGTGTGGGAAAGGGAATTTAAACCACATGCATAAAATTGTGTCCCCGGAAAAAAAACCCCTTTTGATTTGACATTGCCCCTAGGGGACCTACTTTCCATTTTCAAGTACAGCTTTCAAATTTGGACCACATGCATGGACCACATGCACAGGGTTGTTACGGAAATAAAAAATTGGGGCCCCTTCCCCATAAAATTGTGTACCAAAATAAAAACCCTTGCCCTTTGACATTGACCTAGGGGACCTACTTTCACTTTTTTGAAGGTACGGGGTTAAAATTTGGACCACATGCAAAATTTTGTCTTCTGAAATAAAATTTTGGACCCAAATTTTTTGCCCTAGGGGCCCCTATTTTTCACATTTCTCAACTAAACCCTTAAAATTTTATACCACTTGCATAGTTTTGTGTCCCGAAAAAAAAACTTTAAACCTTTGCTTTGACCTAGTGACCATTTTAAAATTTTCCCTAAAACTACATTTTCCAATTTTGATGCACTTGCATATTTTTTGTGTGCAAAGAACTTTGCCCTTAAAAATTGATCTAGTGACCTACTTTAAACATTTCTAAAAGCTACAGTTTTCCAAATTTTGGGACACATGCATGGACCACTGCACAGTGTTGTGTAGGGAAATTTGGAATTTGCCCTTTGAGCAAGTAAAATAAGTCTTAAAATTTGGAACCCCTCAAAAATGGCACTTTTGGGGGGGCGCCAAGATCACCCCTGTAAAACTCTTGCCCTTGGTTGAGAAATTTGTTTAATCACTTTTTCAAAAAACAATCAAAGCTATTGCAAAAAAATTCCCAACCCAGTTTTTCACATCTTTTGGGGAAAATGTAAAATCAAGAAACAAAATTTGTCCTGCTTTTTGCAAAATGATGGCCCTTTTTTGGGACTTAAAAAATTATGGGTGGACAAAAAACCCCTATTATAAAAAAAATCTTTTAAAACCCAGCCCCTGAAAGGCGGGCTTTGTTTAATCTTTGGTGACCTAAGTGACAAAAAACGTACCTTCATTAAAATATAGATGCTTTGGGATAAGAAAAAAGTTCAGTTAACCAAAAAAAATGTCCTTCCCAAAGATGTGAAAAACCACAAAAATGATTGTTAGTTCTTTTCTAAAACCAAAGAACCGTGCGCCGCATAAATTTGGTTGATTGGGCCTAGGGTTTTACATGTTTTAAATTAGGGTTTTCAATTAAAACTAGCCGGGTTCAAACAAAAACCAGCCTGGTTCAAAAGGCCATCTCCGCCCCCTGTTTATGTAAAAACCCAAAGACCTTTGCTGTGAAAAAAAATAGAGGGCCCAAATAGTTTTTAGGTCAAAACACGATCGGGCCCTTTTATACTTTTTAAAAAAGGATGAAATCGTTAAACTTTTTAAAACGGAATCATTTTATGGAAAAAAACATATTTTTAACCCCCGGGTTTAAATTCGCAGCTTTAAAAATTTCGACAGCTTTAATTTTAATACCCACGGGAAAAACCGCTTAATGCCCTAGTCAAAATAATTTTGATGTATGATTTTTTTATATTTGGATGGGAAAGTCAAAAGTAAAAAACTTCAAAGGGCCCAAAATAATGGAGAATAAATCACAGTACACCGCCCACGGGGAAGTTTTTGGTTTTATCGCTTTGAAAATTTTTGCTTTAAAGACATGGAAAAACTTTAAATCGTGTACTGTACAAAAAAAGGTTTAAATCACCAAAAAAATTCGTATTTTTTGGAAATTTTTGAAAAATTTTTACAAAAATTAATGGGGAAATTTGGGGAACCCCCCTTTTGGTACATGAAAATTTTTAAATTTTTGGACTTTATTTTTGTACTGAATTTGCACAAAATCAGCATAATTTTTTAAACCCCAAAAAGGGCGCAAGAAAAAATTTGGGGTGGAAAAATTTTTTTTCCCCTATCTTGGGGCCCTTTTGAGTGTTAAGACTAATGGAGATATTGCTCGTAAGAAAAATTTAATCAATATTTTCCCGGTTTGTTTAAATTAGTTAGACCCTTTTTGTCCTTTAAAATTTCTTTTTCAAGCATTTCTATGATTTTAAAATTTATATATGACATGAGTAAAAAATCCCGATCACACAGGCACTATTACTTTTAAGGTTTCGCTCAATTTGGGGGAAATACACCTTTAAAAATAGTTTGGACGAAATTTCCCCACTTCAATTTCTTTTAAAAAATGGGCAAGGACAAAACCCGGGTAAATAAAACCCCACTTTCCCCCAAATTTCCCTTTTGATTTTTTTAACCGGGAAAAAAAGAACTTAACAAAAATTGATGGATATTTAGAAACCAAAAAGATTTTTCAGGGTTTCATGAAATACCAATTTCAAAATGTTTCCCCATCTATCTTCCTTTTCTATTTATATAACCCTTTACAGGAAAATAGACACTTACAGGCGCGGGGGATGCGCAAAAAAGTAAGTAGAAAAAAAAAAAAAATTTGGGCCCAATAAAAGGGGAAAAAAAAATTTTAATTTGTGATTTAAAAAATTTAAAACGGGGGAAGAGCAAGTTTAGGTGTAAATTTTAATGTGGCAAACAGTAGCATTTAAATGGTCAAGAGTTTGAAGGAAGGTAATGTAAGGTGAAGGATTATTCTAAAGGACTATAGTCCTTTGGGGGGGAAAAAGGAAATATTTTTAAAATTTAATGGTTTTTTGAAATTAACCCTTAAAAAAGTGGGTGATAATTTGTGTGATTGCCCCTTGGGTTTCCAAGGGGGTGGGGATAATCCCTTTCCCAAGGGGAAATTTCAGCCAGTGGGTTTTAAATTTTATACATAAGAGAGAGTTTAGGAGTCAATGCCCCAAAAATCTACCTGCGCCCCTTTTAGGCTTTATAAACCCTTCATTTGGGGCTGGAAGTGCGGCAAAATTGGGCATAGCCCCAAAACCCCTACCCGTCCTCGGACTTTTTTCTGTTTGGCTACTGGGTTTTTTTTGGCTTTTTACTATTCAAAGAATTTGTTTTGAGTATTTACTCCCCCCAGGCGCGGTGTTTATTTCCTGGGAAAAAGTTTTTTTTGCATGGGAAAATAAGCTATCTTTAAAGACATAAACCCTTTTAAAGGGTTAAAACATTAAACCCGGGAAACCCACTAAAACCGGAAAAACACCGGGAAAACACTTTTTAACCGGGGAAAACAATGTATTTTCTTAAATTTAAAAGGGATTTTTGAAGGTTTTTTTTATAAAATTTAATCTATATATCATAAATAAACAAATATCAAAGGAAAAAACAATACGTTCCCCGCAAAACGATTTTTTAAGAGATTGAAAATTCGGCGACCGGCGGGAAAAAAACCCTAATCGAAATACAACCCTATTTTTTTCAACAAATGAAATTTTTTAAGTGGTTTAAAACTGAATTCAAAAAAAATATTTATAAATAATTTTCCCAAAAAAAAAATTTAAAAAACTTTTTCGCATTACGTTTTGTACAGATTGAAAATCGGGAAAAGGGACGGAAAATTTTTGTATTCGTAAAAAGAAAAAACCCTGCCCAAAATTTTTAGGGTTTATGTTTGAAAAACAAACATATCTAAAAAAAAATAATTTAAATTTTCAAAAATTTAAAGAAAAAAGATGCATTTAAAACTGCAAGACTCATATTGCTTTATTAAAACCCCAATTTTTTTTTACGTTACAGGGGGGGGGGGGGGGGGGGGGGGGGGTCCCCCTTTAAATAACAGAAATCTGTTGCCCAAAAAACGTTTTTTTCCATTTATTTAAAAATTTCGCCGTTTTTCATTAAATTTAAAAATTTTTTTTTTCGGGTTTTTTGTACATTCGGGCAAAAGCTGAAAATTTTTGGCCATTGTAAAAGAAAACATTTATTTACTTTTTGAAAGAAAAAAAAAAATTAAGATCGCGCTGTTTGAAAATTTTACAAAAATTTGTGAAAAATTTGACGTTTTTATAGAAATTTTTCCCCACATTTTCTGTCCCATATTTTATTAAAATGTTATAGGGTTCAAACCCTTTTACTTTTTTAAACGGTGCTGAAAAATTAAAGCGATAAAAATTAAAAAATGAATACAATACCGCGTTTTTTTTTGTACTTGTTGGGTTAACAAAAGTAAAATCGAGCATGTAAATTTTAAAATTTCGATAGGTCGCACGGCTCGTCGAATGAAAATTACCGGGATGATGTTTTTATCTTTACATTCCCGGGTAAAATTTCCCGTCAATCCAAAAAAATAAATTTTTTGGCGTTTTTCACGATGTAATTTCTGAAATTTTGGGGGAAGTTACAGTAAAAAAAACTTTTTCCCAAATTTTGGAGTGGACTGGAATTAATAAAACTGTTTTTAAAAATTAAAGGGAATTTTGGGAAAAGAAACACTGAAAAAAGTATTTAAAGGGAAAACTATGTTATAAGGGAAAAAGACTACGATACCCGAGACATTTTTAACGAGGGCTTTGTGCATCCTGGGGGAGAAGGAAGGAGGAATGAAAAAGTTTTTAAAAAAAAATTTCACCCCTGTTTTTGCAAAATTTTTAATTAGTATTGTACGTTAAAAATACATGAAAAAAAAAAAATTATAAATGAATGAAACCCGTTTTTTTTCAATTTTTTTAATTTTGCCAAATTTTAACGACAAGTATGAAATTAACAAAAGCTTATCATATTTTAAATGCAAATTACCTTTTCAACAATATTTGCACAATTGTCCATATGTGTGGGTTTCAAATAAAAGATTAATTGATATAATCAATAGGAGTGATAATCCAATCAAAAATTTTTCAGGGGAAAACAAGGCACGTGGGTTTTTTTACGCTGCATATATTCAAAGGATCTTAATTGTGCTTTGGGAAAAAACCAAAATAAACGTTTTTATTTTTAAATTTAAAAATAAAATAATTCTTTGGGAAAAATGATTTTTTAATTATTTTTTTCTTAAAATTTTCAATTAAACAGAAAAAATAATTCAATTTGATCCATTAATTAAAAAATACGGCCGGTTCTTTCCGGGTCAGCCGGTTTTTGACTGAAAATGGGGGTTTTGGGGGTAAAATTCATTAAAAATTTAATATTTATATTTTTTCTTTAGTTTTTTTTTTTTTTTTATTTGTTAAAAGAAATGCAAAATGAAAAAATAATTAAATAAATTTCCCAAATTTTTTAAAAAGTGACATGCCCCTTCCCATCATGTTAAAAAATAAAAAAATTAAAACATTGTTATTCTTTTTTGATCAGCGCCCGGTTTTTGCCACTCGTTTTTTTCAAAAATTCATTTAAAAATTTAAAAAAATTTCTATTTTAAACGTTTATAGTTTATTTTTTTTTTTTAATTTTTTTAAAGGGGTTTTGAAAAAACAATTAAAAAAGTTTCAATAATAAACATGTGACAAAACCAAAATTTCCAAACCCAAAAAAAAAAACCCCCTCCCGGTTTTTTCAAAAAACCCATTTTTAAAAAATAAAAACCCCCCAATTAACCCCCACCCCTTTTACCCTTTTTTTTATATTTTTTTTGTTTTTTTTTAAATTATTTTTTTATTATTTGAAGAAAAAAAATAAATTTTAAAAATAAAAATTGGGTATCTAGCCCTAGCGACGTAAGCGGGAAAACATTTTCCGTAATATCCCTAAAGTTTTAATCTCGTAAACAGAATTAAATTTTAATAAAAAATTTTTCTCAAATAATTTATTCCTATTTTTAAATTTATTTTAACTGGTTTTTGCAATTTCAAAAAAAGGGTAAAAAGTGTTTATTTAAGAGAATACTATTTTTTTTTTTTAAAAAAGGGGCAGGTATTTATGTTTTGGAAACTTTCCCCTGCGCTCCCCCAAATCCAAACTCGTATAAAATTTGTTTTGCGTTTTAAAATATTTTATTTTCCCATTTTTTCCTTTTTAAACTTATTATTTATTTTTACACGAATGATTTCGCAAGAAACCCCCCAAAATACCATTTTTTAATTTAAAAAACTGGGGTATTTCCCCTTTTTGGAAATTTTTTCCCCCCGGGGTCCCCCCGAAATTCATTCTCGTATAAAATCATTTTGGGGTAAAAGTTTTTTTTAAAATTTTTTTTTTGTATGTTAATTATTTATGATATATATGAATGAATTACATCAAAAACCCTTCAAAAATACCTTTAACTTAAAAAATACAGGTGTATTCCGGTTATGGAAAGTGTATTCCGGTGTATTCCGGTTTTTAGGTGGATTCCGGTTTAATGTGTGACCGCTTTGAAACTTATTTTTTCTTTTCCTAGGTCAACCTCACTGGGTCAAGTCCCATAACTCTGACATGTATTTTGGCCAAATTATGTCCCCTTTTGAACTTAGAAAATCAACTTAGAAAATCTTGCTTAAAGTTTTGCATGCAAGTAACTATCTCGAAAACTAATGCAGATATTCGTACAAGATATACATGTAGCACAAAAAAAATGGCGGGTTAGATGTACAGCGTCAGCTTGAATTTTTAAAACAACTTTTTTTAAAGAATTTTGTAACAATAGTCATTGCATGGGAAATGTTGTAACTAAGACAGTGAATGGTGACATCAATGGTTTTTAGCTCATCTGATTTTTTGAAAAAAAATGATGAGTTATTGTCATCACTTGAGCGGTTGTCGGCGTCGGCGTCGGCGTCGGCGTTGCCTGGTTAAGTTTTATGTTTAGGTCAGCTTTTCTCCTAAACTATCAAAGCTATTGCTTTGAAACTTGGAATACTTGTTCACCATCATAAGCTGACCCTGTATAGCAAGAAACGTAACTCCATCTTGCTTTTTGCAAGATTTATGGCCCCTTTTGTACTTAGAAAATATCAGATTTCTTGGTTAAGTTTTATGTTTAGGTCAACTTTTCTCCTAAACTATCAAAGCTATTGCTTTGAAACTTGGAATACTTGTTCACCATCATAAGCAGACCCTGTACATCAAGAAACATAACTCCATCTTGCTTATTGCAAGATTTATGGCCCCTTTTGTACTTAGAAAATATCAGATTTCTTGGTTAAGTTTTATGTTTAGGTCAACTTTTCTCCTAAACTATCAAAGCTATTGCTTTGAAACTTGGAATTCTTGTTCACCATCATAAGCAGACCCTGTACATCAAGAAACATAACTCCATCTTGCTTTTTGCAAGATTTATTGCCCCTTTTGGACTTAGAAATCAGTTTTCTTGGTTAAGTTTTATGTTTAGGTCAGCTTTTATCCTAAACTATCAAAGCTATTGCTTTAAAACTTGCAACACTTGTTCACCATCATAAGTTGACCCTGTACAGCAGAAACATAACTCCATCCTGCTTTTTGCAAGATTTATGGCCCCTTTTGGACTTAGAAAATATCAGATTTCTTGGTTAAGTTTTATGTTTAGGTCAACTTTTTCTCTTAAACTATCAAAGCTATTGCTTTGAAACTTGCAACACTTGTTGACCATCATAAGCTAACCCTGTACAGCAAGCAACATAACTCCATCCGGCTTTTTGCAATAATTATTGCCCCTTTTGGACTTAGAAAATCATTTTCTTGGTTGAGTATTATGTTTAAGTCAACTTTTCTCATAAACTATCAAAGCTATTGGTTTAAAACTTGCAACAGTTTTTCACCATCATAAGTGGACACTGAACATCAAGAAACATAACTCTATCCTGCTTTTTGCAAGAATGATGGCCCTTTTTAGACTTAGAAAATCATGGGTAGGACAATATTTCTATTACACAAAAAAAATCAGATGAGCGTCAGCACCCGCAAGGCGGTGCTCTTGTTATCTAGAAACAAGAAAATTGTAGCCATCTTTCAAATCACTTTACAGTGTTGAGGTAGAAATATAAAAAAATGTCTTCCCACTTCTCCCTAAATGTTCCCCACTTCTCCCTAAATCAGCTTGAGGGAGAAGTCACTTCTCCAAAAAACATTGGACCTAGCTTGAGCCCTGGTATGGAGACCAGACTTTGGAGCTGTATTCCAGCTGTAGTCTGATGAGGGTATGATATGCATGACGAGGGTATGATTCAGGCTAAATACCTTTTATTGTTGATATATTTTTTGTGTTGAATTGTATGACCATATCATTCTGTGATATGTAGTTTGTACAGCGCTTTTGAACGTTTATTTTATAGATGAAAAGAGCGCTATAAAAATCTGGTAAATAATAATAATAATAATAATAATGATATGCCATGAACTTAAGTGGTTTTTGAGTTGACCTTTATATTCCTTCGAAGGAGACCTAGGGACTGTCCAATAGCTTGCAAGTATTGTGTTGATTTTCTTCTTCATGGATACACAGTATATTTGGGAGAGAATTTAACATTCGCAAATTTTTGCTAGTACAAGACATTTCAATTTGCAAAATCACAACCTAGTCACTGACAGCCCAGACCATCACAGCTTAGCCACTGACAACCCAGACCATCACAGCCTAGTCACTGTCAACCCAGACCATCACAGCCTAGTCACTGACAACCCAAACCATCACAGCTTAGTCACTGACAACCCAGACCATCACAGCCTAGTCACTGACAACCCAGACCATCACAACCTAGCCAGTGACAGTCGAGACCATCACAACCTAGCCACTGACAACCCAGACCATCACAGCCTAGCCACTGACAACCCAGACCATCACAGCCTAGCCACTGACAACCCAGACCATCACAGCCTAGCCAGTGACAGTCCAGACAATCACAGCCTAGCCACTGACAACCCAGACCATCACAACCTAGTCACTCACTGACAACCCAGACCATCATAACCTAGCCACTGACAACCAAGACCATCTCAGCCTAGTCACTGACAACCCAGACCATCACAACCTAGCCACTGACATCCGAGACCATCATGACCTAGTCACTGACAACCCAGACCATCACAGCCTAGTTACTGACAACCCAGACCATCACAGCCAGACCATCATAACCTAGCCACTGACAACCCAGACCATCACAACCTAGCCACTGACAACACAGACCATCACAACCTAGCCACTGACAACACAGACCATCATGACCTAGTCACTGACAACCCAGACCATCACAGCTTAGCCACTGACGACACAGACCATCATGACCTAGTCACTGACAACCCAGATCATCACAGCCTAGTCACTGACAACCTAGACCATCACAGCCTAGCCACTGATATGTCAGACCATCATGACCTAGTCACTGACAACCCAGACCATCACAGCCTAGCCACTGACAACCCAGACCGTCACAGCCTAGCCACTGACAACCAAGACCATCACAGCCTAGCCACTGACAACATAGACCATCACAGCCAAGCCACTGACAACCCAGACCCAGCCTAGCCACTGATATGTCAGACCATCATGACCTAGTCACTGACAACCCAGACCATCACAGCCTAGCCACTGACAACCCAGACCATCACAGCCTAGCCACTGACAACCAAGACCATCACAGCCTAGCCACTGACAACATAGACCATCATAACCTAGCCACTGACAACACAGACCATCATGACCTAGTCACTGACAACCCAGACCATCACAGCCTAGCCACTGACAACACAGACCATCATGACCTAGTCACTGACAACCCAGACCATCACAACCTAGCCACTGACAACACAAACCATCATGACCTAGTTACTGACAACCCAGACCATCACAGCCTAGTTACTGACAACCCAGACCATCACAGCCTAGCCAGTGACAGTCCAGACAATCACAGCCTAGCCACTGACAACACAGACCATCATGACCTAGTCACTGACAACCCAGACCATCACAACCTAGCCACTGACAACACAAACCATCATGACCTAGTTACTGACAACCCAGACCATCACAGCCTAGTTACTGACAACCCAGACCATCACAGCCTAGCCAGTGACAGTCCAGACCATCATAGCCTAGCCACTGACAACCCAGACCATCACAGCCTAGCCACTGACAACACAGACCATCATGACCTAGTCACTGACAACTCAGACCATCACAGCCTAGCCACTGACAACCCAGACCATCACAGCCTAGCCACTGACAACCCAGACCATCACAGCCTAGCCAGTGACAGTCCAGACAATCACAGCCTAGCCACTGACAACCCAGACCATCACAACCTAGTCACTCACTGACAACCCAGAGCATCATAACCTGGCCACTGACAACCAAGACCATCTCAGCCTAGTCACTGACAACCCAGACCATCACAACCTAGCCACTGACATCCGAGACCATCATGACCTAGTCACTGACAACCCAGACCATCACAGCCTAGTTACTGACAACCCAGACCATCACAGCCAGACCATCATGACCTAGTCACTGATAACCCAGACCATCACAGCCTAGTTACTGACAACCCAGACCATCACAGCCAGACCATCATGACCTAGTCACTGACAACCCAGACCATCACAACCTAGCCACTGGCAACACAGACCATCACAGCCTAGTTACTGAAAACCCAGACCATCACAGCCTAGCCACTGACAACCCAGACCATCACAACCTAGCCACTGATAGTCCTATCACTGATGGGTCATGCCTCATTAGCTACTTACAGTCCAGTATTTTTTTGGTAGTTGCTGAATTTGGACTGACTATGCATTGGTCAGTCTGCCACTTTTTATGACTCTAGGCACTGGAGTTATCAGCTGATTGAACAAATACCACAAAGACTGGTATATAAAGCCCCCCCCCCCCCCCCCCCCCCCCATAAAGTTCACCATAACGTGTAAAGTGCATCGGCCGCAATTCTTGTCCGGGCTATAACTCTTGTCATCCATAAAGGGATTTTAAATAACTTGCTGTAAATTTTCACCATAATGAGATGGCGTGACATGCGCAAGACCCAGACCCATAGCTCAGAGGTCAAGGTCACACTTAGAGGTCAAAGGTTAACAGGGTCTGTTTCGTGTCCGGTCCATAACTCTGCCATCCATGAAGGGATTTTGAAATAACTTGACATAAATTTTTACCATAATGAAACGATGTGTCTTGCGCAAGACCCAGATCCCTAGCTCCACGGTAAAGGTCAAACTTAGAAGTCAAAGGTTAACAGGTGTCTGGTTCTTAACTGCCATTTATCTAGGGATTTTGAAATTACTTGGCATAAATGTTCCCCATATTGAGACGACGTGTCTTGCCCAAGATCCAGACCCCTAGCTCTAAGGTCAAGGTCATACTTAGAGGTTAAAGGTTAACATATTTTGTTTCTTGCCCGATCCATAACTCTGCCATCAATGAAGGGCTTTTAAAATTTACCTGGCATAAATGTTCTCTATAATGAGATGACATGTCGTGCGCAAGACCCAGACCCCTAGCACCAAGGTCAAGGTCACACTTAGAAGTAAAAAGTTAACATGGTAATTTTCTTGTCTGGTCCATGACTCTGCAATTTATCAAGGGATTTGAAAATAGTTTGACACAAATGATAACCATATTGAGAAGGTGTGAACTGTAGCATTCTTGGGCATGCTTTGGGGGCGCATTTGTCACTAATAGTGACAGCTCTTGTTTTGTATATTTGTGGAATTATTTTAATAACTGTTCAACAGTAACTGTTGTTTACTTATCAATCTAAATACATAGGAAAGCTTACAAGGCAGCAAAACAATTGAAAAACAGCAAAATCCCTAAAACTTACAATCATATAGGAATCTTTTGTTCAAAGTTTGGAAAAAAAATTTTATTTTGGAATGCAGCCTTTTACCCATGGTATCTGTATTAGGGAAGAAAGCCCTGTATTACAAGATAAGTTTGATGTTAGATTAATATAGCCATTAGTTCTTCCAGAAATGTTAAAATCTCCTTTGAAGACAAAAGAAAAAAACTTGACTTACTATTAATAAAGTTATCTTAAAATTCTCCTCTGGGCCAACAAATATTATGTCACCAAACGACATGGGTGATTGGAAAAGTAATCATGTATGAGTCATAGTTAAGTGATTGGCTGCTGGTGATCAAGAGTGTAATCAATTTTGATGAACAAAGAAAATCAATATGTTAGTCAGTTTCTGACTTGAAATTATTTGAATTTGAAAATAATTTACTTCTTTAAAACTAATTTGATGAAAACACTCCAAGACTTAAAAATTTTCAGTGTGCATGCTGACAATAACTAATTTGTCTATCATTGGTAGGAATTCAATGGTCTGTTACTGGTTACTAAGGAACTCACTGGTCAGTTACACTGGTCTGTTACTGGTAGGAACTCACTGGGTACACTGTCTACTGGTAGGAACTCACAGGTTTGTCGTGCGTCGTTTGTCAACAATTTCTAAAAAAATCTTCTTCTTTAAAACCACTGGGCAGATTTACACCAAACTTCACAGGAATGATCCTTTGGTGGCCCCTTTCAAAACTGTTGAAAGAATTGAATTCCATATAGAACTCTGGTTGCCATGGCAACCGAAAGGAAAAACTTTAAAAGAAAATCTTCTTGTCCAAAACTGCAATAATATTTGGCATGTGACACCATCTAATGGTTCTCTATGAAGATTGTTTAATTATGCCCCTGGGGTGAAAAGAGGCCCTGCCCTGGGGTCCCAAATTTTACATAGACTTATATAGGAAAAAACTTTAAAAAACTTCTTGCCTGAAACTGCAAGGCCTAGGCGTTTGATATTTAGTATGTTGCATTGCCTAGTGGTCCTCTGTCAAAATTGTTCAAATTATCTGTCAAAATTGTTCAAATTATCTGGATAATTACTTTCAGTTTATCAGTCGTACAGAACTACCTTAGAAGATTTCTGAAGAAATGTTTTGTGTGAAACATTGTTAGTAATTACACACGGTTGTTCAGCAGTATCAGGGATCATCCTACAAGGCGATTTGAGCGATATCGTCGCTTTAAAGTCGGCCACTTCGCCGAATTATCGCCTCCGGGCGAAATCCGAATCGCCGAGTTTTTCAGCGAGTTATTATCTGTTTACTTAAAGTTGTAAAACTTGATGCATATTCTAGATTAAATTATCGATAAATCCATAGTCAACCCCGCCTACTCGCCTGTCAAACTTCAGCCAATCGTAGCGTTAATATCCCAAAGTGTCAATCAATAATATTGTAAGCCGCCGCCATTTTGAAAATTTTCAATCGGCGTGTAAAAAGCCGATAAAGTTAACGAGAGCATGATCTTATGCAACAATTGTATATTATTCTTTCATTTTATTAAAGATTACTTCAAAAGTTATTTCAATTACCATGGTAACGGCCAATTTCTGTAAATGAATTGCTCGGGTACTGTGGATAAAAAATGATTTCGCGGACGTCAGAACTGCCGTACAAAATATTGTAAAAAGATCGCCATTATCTACGAGTTTGGTATTATTTTCGAAAAAATTAATAAATAAATTAATTAAATGTATCAATCTGAACAAGTTGATGCAAAAATCAGGCATTATAAAAGCACAAGAATCGAAACATTAATGAAAATTTTCACGGTGTTTTGATCGTGCACCTGATAAATTTACGAGTTTCGGACATGTAAATTTCGGATAAAAATTTAAAGGCGACTTTTTCATAGCTAAGTTTATACTTTACTTAGAAATTAATGAAAATGATAATGCAAGAATAAATTTCCTTAAATAATTACTTTTTATAAGTTACAGCTAGACCCATAGAAAGTAGGTATATATAGGCTGGAAACTGAATGCTATGCCGATTCTTCTCCTTAAATTCCTCAACTTCTCCCTGAATTCTGTGGATGGAGAAGTCACTTCTCCCTACAATTTTTAGCTCGACTATTCGAAGAATAAGTAGAGCTATCCTACTCACCACGGCGTCGGCGTCGGCGTCGGTGTCGGCGTCGGCGTCGGCGTCGGCGTCACACCTTGGTTAAGTTTTTCGTACCAGTCCACATTTTGACAAAGTCTTTTGAGATAAAGCTTTGAAACTTTCAACATTTGTTTACCATCATCATGGCCAGTTATAGGCAAGAGCACATAACTCCATCAAGGATTTTGGCTGAATTATGGCCCCTTTTGACTTAGAAATCATGGTTAAATTTTTCGTACCAGTTCATATTTTGACAAAGTCTTTTAAGATAAAGCTTTGAAACTTTCAACACTTGTTTACCATCACCATGGCCAGTTATAGGCAAGAGTACATAACTCCATCAGGAATTTTGGCTGAATTATGGCCCCTTTAAACTTAGAAATCTTGGTTAAGTTTTCGTACCAGTTCATATTTAGACAAAGTCTTTTGAGATAAAGCTTTGAAACTTTCAACACTTGTTTACCATCACCATGGCCAGTTATAGGCAAGAACGTAACCCTGGGGGATTTGGCAAATTTCCCCCTTTCGATTAGAAATCGGTGTTTTTCGTACGTTTTTTTTAGACAAAGTCTTTTGAGTAAAGCTTTTGAAATTTTAAACACTTTTTTCACACCATGGCCAGTTAAGAAGGTACGAATATCGGGGATTTTGGGGGAAATTTAGGGCCCTTTCGACTTGAAACGGGTTTAAAAGTTTTTCGTACCAGTTCATTTTTAGACAAATCTTTGAATAAAGTTAAAATTTTCAACACTGTTTACCATCCCCATGTCCATTAACGCAAGGACAAACCCAAAAGGGATTTTGGCGTTTTTGGCCTTTTTGTTAAATTGGGTTAATTTTTTCGACCAGTTCAATTTTAAAAAGTTTTTGAGATAAGTTTTGAAATTTTCGCCCCTTTTTTCCATCACCGTTCAGTTTTGGGAAAGAGAATAACTCCAAAAAAAGTTTTGGCTGAAAGGGCCCCCTTTTTGATTTAGAAATTTTGGTAAGTTTTCGTCATTCATTTTTTTTGAAAAGGGGACTATGATTTTAAACTTTATCATTTGTTTATTTAAAATAGTCTCATCGTGGGAAAAGAGACATAACTCGTCATCTTTTTTGGCTGTTTTTGGGCCCTTTTTTGGATTTGAAATTGGTTTTTTTTCTAAAAGTCCATGTTTTGTAAAAACTATTTGCAAGGGGTTTAAAAACTTTAAACTTTTTTTTTTCATAGATTTCCATCTGTGGGCAAGGGACAAAACTTTTTGGGGCTGAAAGGGCCCCTTTTTTGGACTTTGAAATTGGCTCTTAATTTGCCATTTAGTGAAAGGGATTATCAAAAATCAAAGTAAACAGGAACATTGTTTTTTAAAATTTTTTTTTTTTTTGTCTAATATCCGTGGAAATTTTTTGCCCCCTTTTCAATAAATTTTTTCGAATAGTCGGCGCGCTGTTTCGAACCCTTTGACTGGATGATCCCTGAGTAGTAAAAATTATTAGTTATGAATTCAATGAATGCACATAAAGAAAATGACGTTAACCTTAAATCAATTTTTTTCAAGCAAGGTTGATCGTTTTTGACTTTTTGCCCTTTTTAATTGGATGGTGATAAAACTTAAAAATTAACGATTTGTGGGAAAGGGACAAATTTTATGAAATGGCTAAGGAAATTTAGATTACTTAAAAATGATAAATTGATTTTTAAATTTTAAAGCGGTTTGAAAAGCAAATTTTTTACATTCACCCCCCTTGGGGCAGTCAAAAGTTCTTATATTTTTTTTTTTTTTTAAATTCAAATTTTTAAATTAGTGTTTTAGGAGTTTTTTTTATGATGCGTTTTAACAGTTTTGAGCAGTTTGTTACAAAAGAAAAATTTTTGGACTATTTCGGGTTTTGAGGGGGTAAATCTTAAAAAATGGTTTTTTAAGGAAAATTTAGGGTACAACCTTTAAAAACCCAGATTTTGGCCCACCTAAAACATTTAAAAAGGGTTGTATGTCACCATTTAAATTTTATCTTGTTTAATTTTAAGTCTTTGTTAAAACGTTAGAATCCTCTGGTGAGTCAGTATGTAGTTGTATTGTTATTTAAATTTTATCACATTGTTAATTATCTTTAAATTTTTAACATTAGAATGTCTCTGAAATTTCAACAATCCTTTTAAAATTTGAACATATTTTTGCGCTTTTTTTTTGGCAATTCTTGCATTTTATTGTTAATTTTTAGACTATTTGTTTTGTAGGCATCCCGTCAAATGCTGGACGGTGCCTGTTTTTTTAACATTTTCTCGCAAGCCGTATAATTTTTTTAAATATTTGACCAGCTGTTGCCAAAAAAAATGCTATTTTAGAACCTTTTTTGCGACTGCAACGTAAAGGGTACTCTCTATTCGTTTTTTTCATTTTGTATACAAAGAGAAAAGTGGAGAAAAATGATTTTTCAGTTGTAATGGATTTTTTCTGGATATTATGAAAAAGGTATTCACTTTTTGTGTACAAGGTTTTATATGGTAAATAACAGCAGCTGTGAAAAAGTAAATTGTTTTTTCAGGAATTTAGGAAAAAGATGCTGGGGTTTTAAATTAAAGGAAACAAAAAAATGAAGAAATATAGCAAAAAAACTGTTAAATAAATTTTTTTATGGGATAAAAATTAAAAAAAAAAGGGGGAATTGAAAAAAACCCCAGTAACTTTTATTAGACAACTAAGGGGACCTTTAAGATGGTTTTAATTTTCAATTTTTAAACATAGAACACATGCATTTCGGAGTTTTTGAAGTTTTCCTCCCTAATTTTGCAGCAAGTAGAGGATTTAAAAATGTATATGGTTTAAAATTTTGGGAAATAAAAAAAGGTAGTTTTTTCTAAAAAGTTGTGGGGGATCTTTTATTTTTGGGTCAACTTAAAAGATTTTGTATTTAGTTTGATAAAAAAGAAGACCTTGGTTTTCGTTTTTTGTAGTTTTGATCAATAAAAAGTTGTTGTAGACCAAATATTGAAAGAAAAGGAAACTCGCAAGAAAACGGTCAAAAATTTTTATTTCTTAGTGTTGTTTTTTTTTCCCCGTTTTTTTATTTATTCAGAAAAGGGGTTACTTCTTTGATTATTTTTTTAAAAAGTACGAATTCCCAGTGTAGCAGTTTTCCCCGTGAACACTTGAGTCGGTCCCCCTTTTGTTTTTTAAAATAAACGGGGGCTTTATGGATAATATGTATTTTTGGGGGGGCAAAAAAATTTTTTTAACTAGCAATTTCAAGTTTTACATGATTTTAGACCCTTTTTGTCCAAAAACACTTTTGGACTATGTAACTGTTGAAAAACGCGACTAGACAATTTGGCGGGAAAATTTACCAATTTGGGCCTTGTGTTTGGATGTTAAGTGTTTTTGGGCTATTTGGATATATCTTGATATTGTCTACTGACAGATCTAAAAATTACATGAATTTGTGTACAATTTCTAAAGCTTATCAAATTTTTTGTACAAGAAAACCACCCCCTTTTCACTTTTATTCGAAAAAACCCGTTATTTTTTTCCTTAACTGAAAATAAAGTAATTTTTAACTAATTTAACTAAAGTTGTTTTGTTTTTGGAATCACAAAGCTAATGATTGGTCATTGAAACATCACACAATAAAATGTTTAAAGAAAGAAGAAATTATTTAAATTTAAATTAAATTTGTTGTTCACTTTCCTAAAATTTGTGTGGGGATTGTCAAGTTGTATTGTAAAGAATTTTTGAGTGTGCTATTTATGCTCTTAACATTTCTGACCGGGCGAGCTCCTTTCTCCCTTGGCGTGGGCCTTTGTAAACCCTTTCGTCACCTGTAACTCCTTTCAATACTTTTGACTGCGAGTTTCTTTCTATTCATTTCATTGCCTTGCATGAAGCTCTTTTCAGTACCATGGCTGTGGGCTTTTTTTCTCTATATATTTAATGATCTTAGCATTGAGTTCCTTTCTTTTACCTTCATTACCTTGGATGAAACTTTTCAGAGTTGCTGTGATTTCCCTTTTAAGTTTCATGCCCCTTAATAAAAACTTTTTCAGTCCCTTGGGCTGGATTCCTTTTTAACTTTTCATTACCTTGGATAAAGCCCTTTCTGTAGCTTGGCTGGATTTTTTATATTTTCCTTTTACCTTAATTAAAAACTCTTTCAATAGCTGGCGTGAACCTTTCTATATTTTTCCTTGCCCTTAATTGAAACTCTTTAAATAGTTTGGGCTGTGAATTTTTCTATATTTTCCTTTATTAATTAACTTTTTCAATAGTTTGGGCGTGATTTCCCTTTCTATACTTTTCATATTTTGGGTAAACTTTTCAGTACTTGACTGGAGCTCCTTTCTATATTTTTTCCATGACCGGGCGAATTTCCTTTCAACCTTTATATTTTGGGTGAAACTCTTTCAGTACCTTGACTGTGAGCTCCTTTCTATATATTTCATGACCTTGGCTGTGAGTTCCTTTCTATACCTTTCATTACCTTGGATGAAACCTTTTCATACCTGGGGTGAGTTCCTTCATATATTTCATGCCCTTTGGCTGGATTTCCCTTTCTATCCCTTTTCAAAAGGGGGAAAATTTTCAGCCTGGCGTGATTTTCCTTTCTAACTTTTTTACCTTGGTAAAAATTTTTTCAGTCCCTTGACGTGAGCTTTTTCTATATATTATGACGGGTGATTTCCCTTTCTAACCTTTCATTCCCCTTGGGTGAAAACCTTTCTTTTAATTTTTTGGGCTTTCTATATTTTTCATGACCTTTGGGCTGTTTTCCCTTTCATATTTTTATTACTTGGGTGAAAATCTTTCAGAGCTTGGGTGATTCCTTTTTTTAATTTCTGCTTGGTGGATTTCCTTCAATATTTCATTCCCGGGGGTGAAACTCTTTCAGAAAGTGGCTGGAGTCCTTTTCTAAATATTTTCATGCCCTTGGCTGGGAGTTCCTTTCTATATTTTTCTTCCCTTAAATAAAATTTTTTCGTTCCCTTTGGCGTGATTCCTTTCTATCCCTAAAACTTTTCAAAGTTGCTGTGATTTCCTTTCTGTGCTTTCTTTATTGGATTATTCTTTCAGCCTGGGCTGGATTTCCTTTTTTAAAATTACCTTGCGGAAGCCCTTTTCAAAGTTGGGGCGTGAATTCCTTTCATCCCTTTTCTTTCCCTTGGATGAAAGCCCTTTAAGATTGGCTGTGGTTCTTTCTAACCTTTCATGCCTTTTAATACCTGGGTTGATATTTGCTTATCAGTGTTCACAGGCCCTTTTGTGTGGGAAAAAGGTCTTATTTATTGGCTTTTTTAGAAAACTTCAGAAATTGAGTTCTTGGTAAAGAATGTCACACTTTTGAGATCACCAAGGCAGTGTCAAATAAAATCAGTCAACAGGCGATGGTGGATTAGTCCTGTTCATGGAATGGAACTGTCGAAAAAAACACACTATGGATAACAGAGATTAGTTTTACCCTAAAAGAGCAAGAATTTGAAGGGACCAAACTGTGCACATATGATAATACTGATTTACTTTTCCCCTAAAAGCAGATGAAGGCAGTAAAATGCATGCAATGCAATGCCTAATAAAATTTACTTTGAAAGTATAAAAGCGAAAAGAAAACCACAGTTTTCCCCGTGTTACGGGTTTAAAATTAAATTCGACCAGATAGAAAAATATAGGAATCACAAACCGGAAAGTTTTTGGCAAAACATCAATTTTTATGAGGGTGGTTTATTTTAACCCCCGCCCCACAAGGGGTGCGGGGTTACAGGAATGGTTTCCATGCATTTCCTTCCTTCCGCCCGAAACTTTTTGTGTCCGCTCTGTATTCCTAAACCCCTTGAGGTTTTCATGAAACTTGGGAAAAATGACCCTATAAAGACGATGTCAAACCTGGTCACCATTTGGTCGGGTACAACTAAGGTAAAAGGTTTGGCTTCCCTTTTTTGTGTCCGTCTGTTTCCCCCTAACCCCTTAAAGGTTTTTCAAAAATTGGGGTAAAATATCCCCTCTAAGAAAATGTGCAGAACTCAGAGTCAGCCATGTCGGCTCAAGGCAAGGTCACAACTCAGGTCAATGGTTGAGCCTTCCATTTTATGCCGCTTGATCCCCTAAACCCCTTAAAGGATTTTAAAGGTTTGGGGGTAATATTCCCCTTATCAAGAGTGTCCAAAACTCAAAATTCCCAATGCTGCTAAGTCAAACTAAAATATTAAATGTTCCCCCCCAATCCCATAACCTTTCATTCCCATTTACAGCGGCGGGGGTTTTTAGGGGTCTTTCAGATGCCTTTTTTTAAAAATTAAGTTCAACCTTTAAATATTGAGAATTTTCAGGACTTTTCCCTGGTCATTTAAAAAATACCTGGAGCCTGGGTTGCATTGTATTGTTTTGCCAACCAAAATAAAATTTATTTTATTTCCCAAAGATAAAAAATTAAACAAATACCTGTGCACCGCACACACCCAGATTTTCTGGGGTTTTGAAATTCTTTTTTTTCCCCCAAAAAAAGGGAAATTTGGTATAAATAGGCACAATAATTTTTTAAAATTTTTTGATTTTTGGAATTAAATTTTAAAAAAACCCCCCCCCCCCCCCCCCCTGGCCTTCATACCCCCATTAATTAGATGCTTGTTTTCCCCAAGCCCCGACTGAAAACAACAATAAAACTTCAGGGGTGTATTAACTGACAATGGGATTTAGGATTGCAATTATGGCATAAAAGTAATGTTTTTGTGAAAAATTGAAAAGGATCAGTTAAATCAATACATTTTCGACATCATGGGAAAAAAACCAATCTGAAAAGTAATTTAAATCCCTGAAAAATAACATAAATAATCACTAAAAAATCGTAATAGGAAACCATGGAACATTGTCCATGCTGTCGTAGAATTGATTTTACCTTACAGTCTTCTTTTTTAATTGTTCCAGCTCGTTTTAAAAGATGTTCGGGGTTGACAATGTTTGAAAGGAACTTGGCAAATTTTTTCCTTTCGCAACAGATGATGGAATTTTCATATTTTTTTTTAACTTTCTTCAAAAATTTTCTTGGTCAAAAGTACTATTTCTTACATTCCCCTTACTTTCACTGATTTCCCAAAAATATATGGTATCATGTTTTTGAACTCCCACAGCATCCAGCACAGTAAACCCGATCATGGTAAATAAAGGACCCTGGTTTGTCTAATAGAACTTTAAAAAATTTTCTTAGGGGCGGTAAACTTATAAAGATGAAAAAATAACCAGCCTCCAGCTCATGGCCTGAAAATGAACCAATAAAAAAGAAGTTTGCCTTCGCTTGAGGCCGAAGTGTAGATCCATAAAAAAAAGAAAATTTCAGTGCCCTGCTTGATACCTGAAAATATACCCCTGATGTTAAAGACGGTTTCCCTATGCTTGAGGTCAAAAAAATGTAGACATGAAGTAAAGTGCTTCCCCTCATGATCAATAGCTTAAAAAAATAGTCCTTACTATAAGAATTCAGCCTCATGTCAATGGCTTGAAACGGGTGATACGTAAGTGCTTCACCTCATGCACAATACTTGAAAACTAGTCCCGATACTAAAAGATAGTTCAGCCTCGCCAATGGCTTGAAAAACATCGTCCCGTACTAAAAAGATAGCTTCAGCCCTTGCTCTGGCTTGAAAACATCACCCCTGATAATAATTTGGATTTCAGCCTCAGCTCAAGGGTTGAAAACATAGTCCGATACTTAAGATACTTCAGCCTCATGCCAAGGGCTTGAAAACATCGTTCCGAAAATAAATAGCTTCAGCCTTTCAATAGTTAAAAACAAGTGAGCTATAAGATAGCTTAGCCTCATGCTCAAGGTTTAAAAACATGCCCCGTATGTAAGAAGCTTCCCCCTTGCACAATAGTTTAAAACAAAGTCCCGAACTATAAGATAGCTTCCCCCCTTTGCCACTGGCTTAAAAAACATCACCCCCGAAAAAATCTTGATAGTTTCAGCCTCAGCTCATGGTTTAAAAAACCGTCCCGTACGTAAGATAGCTTCGCCCATCAAAGGGCTTAAAAACATCGTCCCGATACTATAAGATAGTTTCAGCCTCTGCTCAATGGTTTGAAAAACCCCCCCGATACTATGATAGTTCGCCCATGTAAATAGTTAAAACATGGGCCCGATATATAATAGCTTCACCTCGCAAATGGTTGAAAAACACCGCCCGAACTAAAGAAGCTTTAAAATTCAGCCTCATGTTTTAAGGTTGAAAAAACACCCGATCCTATAATTTTGATAGCTTCAGCCTCAGCCGATGGCTTTGAAAACTTTTAGCCCCGAACAAAAAGTAGTTTCCCCTCATGCTCAGGGGTTTTGAAAACAAGTCCTGTTTCTTAAGTAGCTTCACCCTCAGCCAATGGTTAAAAACATGCCCCCATAGTATAAGCTTCCCCTAATGCTCGCCTCGGGAAAACTTAGCCTATAGTAAAAAAGCTTCAGCCTCCGTATTGCCCTGAAAATGAACATGTATTAAAAGACAGCTTCGGGCCCTGTCCATGACCTAAAAATGTTAGATGGTGAAAAAGAAGCGTCACCTCCTGTGTAGGCCCTGAAAATGAATACAGGGTATTTAATGACGCTTAACCCTCCTGTGTAGGGCCTAAATGAAATGGTAGAAAATGACAGCTTCGCCCCCTGGGAGGGCCAAAAAATTTTAACTGGTAGAAATGACAGCTTCATTCCTGCCTATGGTTCAAAATGAAAATGGTAGTAAAAAAAGTTTCAGCCCCAGTTATGGCCAAAAATTTTAACATAGTAGAAAAAAAAACAGCTCCACACCTGTTATGGTCTGAAAAGTTAATAGTGAAAAAAACGCTTCCACCCCAGTGTATGGTCAAAAAATGTATACTGGGTAGAAAAAGCAGCTTCGCCCCCCGTTATGGTCAAAAAATGCTACAGGGTAGTAAAAGACAGTTTAATCTCCTGTCTTTGGTCTGTGTTCAGGTATTTTAAAAGACAGCTGCCCCTGCTGCCCCTTGGTTGAAAAATGTTCGGTAGAAAAAGACAGCCTCGCCTCCTGTATGGTCTGAAAATGTTAGGTGTTAAAAACGTTTAGTCTCGGATGGCTGAAAAATGAAACATGGTAAAAAAGACGTTCAGCCCCCTCCCCATGGTCAAAAATTTTTAACTGGTTTTTAAAAGGGTTCGTCTGTTATGGTCAAAAAATTTTTACAGGTTTAAAAAAGAAGCTTCACCCCCTTCCCCTGGTAAAAATGTTACGGGTGAAAATACAGCTCAGCCCCCTTTTATGGCGGAAATTTTAAATTGGTAGAAAAAAACGGGTTCCCACTCCGTCTTGGTCTGAAAATGTTTAAGTGTAAAAGACAGCTTCCACCCCAGTTAGGGTTGAAATGATACATGGAGAAAAGACAGCTCAGCCCCCTTTTATGGTCGAAAATTAATATGGTAGTAAAAGACATTTCACCCTCCTGTCCTGGTCTAAAAATGATCAGGAAGTAAAAGAAGCTTTGTCTTTCCTAGGGTTTCTAAAAATAATAATGGTAGTAAAAGCCCTTTCGCCCTGCCCAGGCCCCTGAAAAAAACGGGTAGTAAAGCAGGTTGCTCATGCTGGGGCCTGAAATGATTTTAATGGTAAAAAAAGACAGTTTTTAGTTCCTGTTTGTGGCCTGAAAAATGTATAAGGTAGTAAAAGACGTTCTTTCCCCGTACATGGTCTAAAGTAACATTTTGTAAAAGAAGCTTCTTCGCCCCTTAAATGGTCTGAAATTATACAGGTGAAAAAGACAGTGTCGTTCCTGAAAATGGTCTAAAATGTATACGGGTAGTAAAAGACAGGTTCAGCCCCCGGTCTAGGGCCTGAAAGGAACGGGTGTAAAAGACAGTGTCATCCTGCCCATGGTGAAAATGTATACATGGAGAAAAAGAAGCTGTTCCCTGTCCGGTCTGAAAAGTATACTGGTATTAAAAGGACAGCGTTCAGCCTCCGGTAGGCCTGAAAAGATAATGGTAGTAAAAACAGGTTCACCCTCTGTTATGGCCAAAAAAATGAAAGGGTAGTAAAAGACAGCGCAGCCCTGCCCAATTTTGAAAATGATAATGGTAGAAAAAGAAGCGTTCAGCCCTGTCTTCCCGAAAATGTATAAGGGTATAAAAAAGGGCGCCCCTTGCCCATGGTCTAAAAATGTATAATGGTGTAAAAGACGCATTCCCTCCGTCTAGGCGAAAATGTATCTGGTAGAAAAGCGCTGTCTTCCTTCTTTTGAAATGTTATGGTGTAAAAGACCTTTCGTCTTTTATGCCTGTGAAAGGTGTAAAAGCAGCGCCCGGTTTCTGCCCCTGGTTGTGTTTATACGGGTAAAAAGACACGTCAGTTCCGTCCAGGGTCTAAAATGTTACATGGTTAAAAGACAGGTTCGGCCCCGGTATGGCCTGAAAATGTTACTGGTTAAAAAACCCCGGCTTCAGTCCCCTGTCCGGTTAAAAATGTTACTGGTAGTAAAAGGCGTTCAGCCTCTGTTTTTTGGCCTAAAAAGTATCCTGTGAAAAAAAGGCTTCACCCCTGTCTTTTCTAAAAAATAGGCATGGTTGAAAAGATACTGTTTCTTTCCCTTTGGGGCTTTTTTTTGGTTTTCTAGGATTTTTGAAACAAATGATTTTCTTTTAAAAATCTTGTGCAAAAATTTTTTGGAATAACTTTTTTTTCCTTTTGAAAGTTTTTTTGTGGAAATTGAAGTCCGATATAATTTTGAAGTTTTATGTATGATAATCGCAAAAATCTTTCGGGGTAAAATGCCTTTTAATTTTGGGGTTGATGCAGCAGTGCAAAATGCCCCCTGTGAACTTATCGTTTTCATAAGGGGGGAAAATTTTAGTTTCTGATTAAACCGGTTTTTAAATTTTCTTTTTATACCTCATCAGATGTAGAGTACTTTTATTTTAGAGAGCATCTAGCCAAAGAAATTTGGACCCGTTTTTGGGCCTTGAAAATTTAAAATTGAAAATTGGTAAAAAAGGTTTTAATTTGCAAGGAAGGAATTTTTGAGAAAAGGTTTTTCGAATAAACCCTTTAAGCGGTTGGACCTTTTTGCAATTAAATAATTTTTTTTAAGTTTTAAAAAAAAATTTAAATTTTGAGCAGAAAATATTTTTTTCAAATTTTAAACCCCACTATGCTTTGGGTCACAAAACCCTTTGAATCTGACAATTAATGCGGGTCAGACGGGAGGGGTTTTAGGAATCAGACAGACTTTTCACTGTCACAATATTTGTTTAGGAATAAATGCTTTTAAAACAAAAATAAAAAAAGGAAAACAATAGAAATGGTTTTTTTCCTTTAATAAAGGGTATGTTAATTTTGAAGGTTTGGGGGCTTCCCCAAGATAGAATTTGGCAAAAAGGTATAGTAGGGGCTGCGCTTTTGATTTATTGTTTTCCTCAGGGGTTCTCAGTAAATAAACCAGTAAATTTTTAACATTAATTGCATTTTTAGTAGTCGATTTTTGAAAGTTTTTTTTTTGGGTAAATGTTTTTTCAAAAATGTAAGAGTGGGTCAAAACCCCTAAATTTCTTTTTGTGCATTATTTGAAAAATTAGGCCCCCTTTTTTTTACTAGAAAAAAGAATTTTTTTGTTAAAGTTTTTTCTTTTCATTTACTTGACTTATAAAGAGCAATACTAAATAGTTTAAAAG